>NC_143249.1:105802778-110802778 GCF_984573655.1 Nuphar pumila | reverse complement strand
TTCAAATCTTTTCTAAAAGGGTGATCACGGTTTTGAAAGAGGTACTTAATTGTTTTGTAAACAATTTTTGGTAAGCTAAAATCATGGAGGCTATTTTGAATTAGACAATTTCAAATTGCCTACTTACCTAAATAGTTTGTGAAAGACATTAAAGAGGTGTAAATGTCCCTAGTTGGACGATTTCCACTTCTTACCTTTTTAAATAGAGATTTAAGGTAAGTAAGGACAAACCTCTAGCTGGACGAGTTTTGGACTTATCAACTTTCAAAAGTTGCCTTTGAGCATTTATTGTTTCCTACTTCATTAACCATCCATAGTGAGTTAGGATAAAGTAGGTTTTAATTAATTTAGTTAAGTATGTTAACCTTAGTTAGAAATTAGGTTCTTAGCTAACTAGGTTTTAATTAGAGTTAATATATTGGGCGTGGAAGGTTTAGGATTATTAGTGTTATTTATTAGGTTTAATTAATTAGGTATTAAGTTTAAGTGTCTAAATTAGTCAGTGTCAAAGATAGTCAACCTAACCTAATCAAGCTAGTTGACCCAATTAGGTGAGTCGTGTCCTTAGTCTAAGCCAAGTCAAGTCGACCTAGCCAGGTGTGGCGTGAACCTAGTTCTAGTCCTATCTTAAACCTGCAGCCTTTTGGTCTTTAGTGGTTTAGTTACATTTAGTTTTAATCCATATTAGCTTTAGTATAAGTTAGCTTAGTGATTCACTTAATCGATTTAGTTAGACTTTAGAAGATTAGTGTTTATTTAAGGTGTACTTTATCATTATGTTTGAAGTTAGTAGTTCATGTAGTTCAGTTGTAGTTAGTTTGTATTAACTGCATCTTTTAATTTCTGTAATTAGGTTTGCATCATTGATTAAATTAGTTACATTTGATAATTAGCTTAACTTAGTGTTAGTCGTAATTTGCATCTTGTGATCATTTCTCCACTCATTTAGTATAATTGCATTCATCATCTCTATATAAACTGTCAATTAGTGTCATTTAGATTGTATTAGGGTTAGATTTCATTTTTAGTGTTTAAAATAGACTTACAAAGTGAATAGTGCATTGAAAGCAAAACCCGATTTTTGCCATGTCGCACTGTCATCATTTCATGTGCAAAAATTTTGAGTTTTCCAAATATTATTTTTCTATTCACTTTATTGGCGTGTTAACTTACTGCAGACCAAATTTTAGCTCGATCCAAGTTGGTTTGGTCTGATTTTTAAGTATTTTGTGAAAACTGCTTTTTCGGATTTGAAAATTTCGGGACCTGCGATATCCTGATTTTTCCCTGTTTTGAAACGCTTATATCTGGAGTTTCGGATATCATTTTTTAATTCTGTAAAAACTGTCAGATTTTTTAATCTGTTAGTTACAAAATAGAACAAATTTCGGGAAAATCGGACCTCGTTTGCCTTGTCAAATAGTCATTTTCCGAAGAGCTTTTAGAAGTCTATTTTGCACTAGTTAAGGGTAGATTTGTAATTTCATTCATTTAGGCATTTTCGGTTTGTTTTCATTAGTTTCTGCATTTTTATTGCTGCATCTGCATCATACTGCATTGTTAGACTTAGAATAATTGATTTTAGAATTAGTTTGATATTTTTCTTTACTATTTTATTATTAATTAGGTTTTAGTTGTTTAAATTCTTCAGAATTAGGTTTAAATTATATTTTAGTTTAGTTTCATTAAATTAGTTACTAACTTTGAATTTTGCTGTGTTTTTAGGTTGAAAAGCATAACCATTTTCCAGGGATTCTTGTTCAAGTGTGAAAGTTGAGCAGTGGCGAAAAGACAGAAATACCCTTGGCGTGCAACAGAAGACTGAATTGCTTTTCTATTTTAGTTTTAGTGTTAATTTGTCATTATATTAACATTGTCTTTGTAATTAGTGATTATTGATTTATAAATTAAAATTCTTAGAAATATTTGAGTAACTCCCGTTCCCTGTGGATTCGACCCGTACTTACCATTTCGTGGAAAGTCGGTTATTTACTTTTGGTTGACGATTTTCCAAAGATTTTATTGAAAAATATTGTTTTAAAAATACCATTTCCAAAATATCAACCAAATTTTGGCGCCGTTGCCGGGGAACGGCGAATTACTTCTTTTATTTCTTAGAGTTTGATTTATTAATCTGTTTTAGTTAGTTAGTTAGTTGTTTTATTTTCTAGTTAGTAGGATTAGTAAGTGAATATAGGATTAACATAGTTAGTAAATATAGGATTCACGTACTGTTTTCTAGGATTCACTTTATATTCATTCTGCAAAGAGCGATTAGACAGGTGGGTTTTAGAAAAACTTAGTTTGTGATTTCCTGTATTTTTCTTTTTCAGTAAATTAGAGTAGTTACTTTGTTATTTCATTTACTTAGTTAATCAGTCTGACATAATTAGTTTAGCATAGTTGTTTAGTATTTGCTTTATTTGTGTTATTTACATTTTAGTACCTGTGTTAGTTTTAGTTTTAGATTTAGGTTGTGTGCTTACATTTGGTCCTAGTACCAGTGTATGCAGGGGCGAAGAGCTCTAGGAACCCCATTACATCCATTTGTTGACAACCCAGAGAGAATTTTACATTCTCCTCGAAGTTTGACAGCAATGGCTGATATGGATCCTCCACCTCCACTCCCAGTTCATCCACGTCCTCTACGAGAATACTTCATTCCCACAGACTATGTCCAGGCATCCTGCATTCGGAGACCCGATGTAGGAGCGCATCACTATGAGATTAAGGCCAGCATTATTCAGATGCTCCCATCCTTTTATGGCCTTAGTCACGAGGATCCCTACCGGCACTTGGACGAATTCCTCGAGATCTGTTCTACTGTGAAGATACAAAATTTCGACGATGATGCTTTGAGGTTGACCTTATTCCCCTTTTCATTGAAGGACAAGGCCAAGTATTGGCTAAAGTCCATAGATTCTATAGAGATAGGGTCCTGGGATCAGTTACAGTAGGAGTTTCTTCGGAAGTATTTCCCTATTGGTCGTACGAACCAATACCGGCGAGCCATCACTAGCTTCTCGGAGCTAGATGGTGAGCACTTTCATGAGACCTGGGAGAGAATGAAGGATCTCCTCAGGAAGTGTCCCCATCATCAGGTGCCGAGATGGCAGCTGGTGCAGAGTTTTTACGATGGATTGTCTGACAGGAATCGTCAGATGATCGACTCTTCATGTGGGGGGACATTCATGTTGAAGAGTGAGGATGAAGCATGGAGGTTGTTCGATACATTGGCCGAGAATTCTCTGCATCATGCTTCGAGCTCTCATTCGGATAGAGCCACACACAGGATTCAGAAGAAAGCTGGTGTTCTTGAGATTGGTCCATCTACTGCACTACAGTGCAAGGTAGACATGATTGCTCAGAAGCTGGACCAGCTTCTCTTAGGACCACCCAATACTCAGCAGGTGTGTACTCTTTGTGCCAGTCCGACACATGAGATCACTGAGTGCCCTTCGGCAGCTCAGTACCCTGGATTTGTTCAAGAACAAGTTCAGGCAGCCCAGGGTTACGCCAGACCGCAGAACAACCCATTCTCATTTACATATAATCCGGGTTGGCGTAACCATCCCAATTTTTCATGGTAGAATCCACATCCTTCCATGCAGATGCCTACATCCTCTCAGCCAGCTCGGCCGCCATCATTTACTCAGACATTTCCGAGGCCGAGTTATCCTCAGTCTTTTCCTTCATTTCCTCCCCCGATTCCGCAGGAGTCTGCCCCGCAGACATCTTTTGAGGAGAGACTTCTCCAGGCATTCCAAGAGGTGAAAACCTCTAATCAGAATGCCTTTGAGAAGTGTAGCCAGATATTGAGTTTGCATACGCAGTCCATTGCGAAGTTAGAGTCGCAAATGGGACAATTAGCTGAGGCTATCAGTAGGAGACCCGAGGGTACGTTACCGAGCCAGGCTGTCATGAACCCGAAAGGCAAGGACCAGATGACCGGAGGCCTGTTTTATGCTGAGTCACAGCAGCAGGCCAAATCTGTTATGGCCCTAAGGAGTGGACGTGAGTATCACGTCGAGAGCAAAGAGAGTAGAGAGAGGATCGAGGAGCCAGAGACCATTGTTTCACCTTCGTCGGCTCAGCCATCATTATCATCCCCATCATCATCTCCTTCACCTTCATCATCATTATCATCCTCAGTTCAGAAGAAGGATAGGAGTGAGCCTTCTCACAAAGAGGCGGAACCAGCCATGTATATTCCCCCACCACCCTATCCCAAAGCATTAGAGTCTCCAAAATTTAGAGGGAAGCAGGGCACAAAGATCCAGGACATGCTTGACATCTTCAAGCATGTGCAGATAAACTTGCCTTTGCTCGATGTGATTCAGCAGGTGCCGGCTTATGCCAAATTCTTGAAGGAACTATATACGCAGAAGCGGAATTTCAGAGAGAGAGTTCCTAATAGGGTCCATCTGACTGAGCAGGTGAGTTCAGTACTTCAGCATCAGACAACACCAAAGCTCAAGGACCCTGGAGCCTCGATCATTGCTTGTACTATAGGAAACATCCGGATAGAACGCGCATTGCTCGATCTTGGAGCAAGCGTGAACATTCTGACCAGATATTTCTATGATTCTTTCGGGTTAGGAGAGATGAGATCGACTCCGATTACACTTTAGCTGGCAGATCGTTCTGTCAAGGTACCGAGAGGTGTCTTGGAAGACGTGCTAGTTAAGGTGGATGACTTTTATTTCCCCATTGATTTCATCATCCCCGATATGGAAGGAGTGGATAGCCAGCACCAGACTCCGATCATTTTGGGCAGACCATTCTTGGCGACTGCCAATGCATGTATCAATTGTAGGACCGGAGCCATGGATCTATCATTCGGCAACAGGAAAGTCAAGCTGAACATTTTCAATGCCGCGATGGGTCCAGCGGGAGACATGGATTACTTTCATGTAGATATTGTACAGGAGTTATTGGAGGAGCAGCCCGATTTGTACATTACTGAGGATTCATTAGATTTGTACCATATAGAGAAGAATAGTTATACAGTTAGCGTAGATGTGTCTAGAGTGTCATCAGAGTTCCCACCTTAGAGAGCTATCATTGAGCCTCTCCCACCACTTGCGGCGACCCCCGCCAAATCTTTGATCGAATCTCCTCCGAAACTTGAGTTGAAACCCTTACCGGATTCACTCTAGTATGCATACCTCGGAGGTGATGAGACCTTGCCTGTGATCATCTCGTCACTGCTCACTGAGGAGCAGGAGCAGAGATTACTGACTATTCTTCGAGAGCACAAGGCAACGATTGGCTGGGGAGTGGCTGATTTGAAGGAGATTGATCCTTCATTCTGCATGCATAGAATCCATTGCGATGAAGAAGTTAAGCCAGTGAGGGATATGCAGAGAAGGTTAAATCCCAATATGAAGGAAGTGGTGAAGAATGAGGTGGTGAAGTGGTTAGATGCAGGGATTATTTACCCTATTTCTGATAGCCAGTGGGTCAGTCCGATTCAGGTTGTTCCGAAGAAGTCAGGACTCACTGTTGTGGACAACGAGAAGGGTGAAAGAATTCCGATGAGGACCACTACAGGATGGCGAGTCTGCATCGATTATAGGAAGCTGAATGTGGCAACTAGGAAAGATTATTTCCCATTGCCATTCATTGATCAGATCTTAGAGAGACTCTCAGGACAGAGCTACTATTGTTTTCTAGACGGATACTCAGGATATCATCAGGTAGCTGTCCATCCTGACGACCAAGAGAAGACGACATTCACGTGCCCTTATGGCACCTTCGCATTCAGACATATGCCGTTCGGGCTCTGCAATGTCCCAGCAACTTTTCAGAGGTGCATGCTTGCTATCTTATCAGATATGATAGATGATGTTATGGAGGTTTTCATGGATGATTTTTCAGTGTATGGCTCTTCATTTGAAGATTGCCTCCAAAAACTTACTCGAGTACTGAGTAGGTGTGCAGAGACAAATCTTGTTCTCAGTTGGGAAAAGAGCCATTTTATGGTCCAGGAAGAGATTGTACTTGGACACATTGTGTCCAAGAGAGGCATTGAGGTTGACAGAGCGAAGGTGGAATCCATTTCGCGTTTGACTCCACCTACCACTGTGAGGCAGATTAGGTCATTTCTAGGGCATGCAGGATTATATAGGCGGTTCATAAAGGATTTTAGTAAAATCTCTCGACCGCTCTGCACTTTATTGGAGAAGGACCAACCCTTTGTTTTTAGCAAGGATTGCATGAAGGCCTTTGAGATTCTCAAAGAGGCCTTGATTACTACGCCCATTCTGAGACCTTCGGATTGGACTCTCCCATTTGAGATTATGTGCGATGCTTCTGATTATGCTATGGGGGCTATATTAGGACAGCAGATTGATAGGAAGCCCTATGTGATTTACTACATAAGTAGAACTTTGTCTGATGCTCAGATGAATTATACCACGACAGAGAAGGGGATACTTGTTGTAGTATTCGCATTGGACAAATTTAGGTCCTATTTGCTCGGTTCGAAGGTGGTTGTCTATTCTGATCATGTTGTATAGAAGTATTTGTTGAATAAGAAAGACACCAAACCGAGACTCATTCGTTGGGTTCTGCTGCTACAGGAGTTTGATCTCGAGATTCGAGATAAGAAGGGAAGCGAGAATGTAGTAGCAGATCACCTTTCTAGACTGATCGTAGAGACCACTCAAGATCAGAGGCCGATCAGTGATTCTTTCCCCGACGAGCAGATCATGTCAGTCAAGACATCGCAGTTACCCTGGTTTGCGGATATTGTGAACTATCTGGTTTTGAGACAGATCCCTGAGCATTGGAACAAGAATGAGCGAGAGAGATTCCTATCTCAGGTGAGACACTATTATTGGGATGAACCAGAGTTGTTCAGATATTGCGCAGACCAGATCATTAGGAGATGTGTTCCGGAGGAGGAGTACGAGTCCATTTTGAGTTTTTCCCATTCTTTAGCCTGTGGAGGGCATTTTAGCAGTAGGCAGACAACTGCAAAGGTTTTGCAGTCTGGATTTTATTGGCCCACAATCCACAGGGATGCGCATGAGTTCTGTAGGAGATGTATTAGATGTCAGCAAATTGGGAACATGTCCAAGAGGGACTTGATGCCTTGCTTCCGATTTTGATTGTCGAGATTTTTGATGTTTGGGGCATTTATTTCATGGGACTATTTCCGCCATCATTCAGAAATTTATACATTCTTGTGGCAGTTGATTATGTGTCCAAGTGGGTCGAGGCTGTGGCAACTAAGACCAATGATCATAGAGTGGTGCTTAAGTTCATTAAGCACAACATTTTCAGTCAATTTGGTGTGCCACGTGCGATGATTAGCGATGGTGGCAAGCATTTTAGGAATGTACAGATAGCTTCTCTACTGAGAAGATATTCTGTCAATCATAGATTCACCACTCCGTATCATCCGCAGACCAGTGGATAGGTAGAGGTGTCGAATAGGAAGATTAAGCGGATTCTAGAGAAGGCAGTTCGCCCAGACCGCAAGGATTGGTCCCAGCGCTTAGATGATGCACTTTGGGCATATAGGACTGCATTTAAGACTCCCATTGGCATGTCCCCGTATCGCCTTGTATTCGGGAAAGCATGTCATCTTCCTGTCGAGCTGGAGCATAGAGCATATTGGGCCATCAAGAAGTTGAATTTTGACCTCGCCCAGGCTGGCAAAGCGAGAGCACTGCAGCTCTCAGAATTAGAGGAACTCAGGAATGATGCATATGAGAATGCCAAATTATACAAATCTCGCACTAAAGCATTTCATGATAAGCACATTGTCAGAAAAGTGTTTGAGCCGGAGCAGAAAGTTTGGCTATACAATTCTCGTTTGCATTTATTCCCAGGGAAGTTGAGATCGAGATGGACAGAACCGTACATCGTGAAAGAAGTGTTTCCACATGGAGCAGTTACCTTATTTGATCCTATGACTCAAGGTACATTCAAGGTTAATGGGCAAAGACTGAAGCCCTATATTTCAGATTCCTTGCAGAATGGTGAGTGTGAGATAGTGCATCTCACGAAGGCATGAGGATTCGACCAGAGGGATGTATCATATATACATTAGTTTTGTTTTTTATTTTAGTATTTGCTTTCATTCAGTATTTCATTTCATATGTGCTGACATTTGTTTTTGGTTTATGCAGGATAAATCTAACATTTAGTGTATCAGTTACCAGGTACAGGGCAGAGCTTTCAAAGAATTCATTGATCAGATGAAAAAGTCAAGTCAATTAAACTTCGGAAGCCCAGAACAGATCAGGTTGTATCTATCCTTTCTCCCATATTTATTTTCCAGTCTTTTAGTGTGCATTTGCTTTGCATTCTTACATATTTTGTATGCCACTAGGGACAGTGTCATTCAAGCATGGGGGGGTGGTTTAGATGCACACTAAATTTTTTTTTTATTTATGTCTGGTAGCTAAAGTAGGCATTTGAGAACAATTTTATAGCATATATGATTGTTTTTGGCATAATCTAACAATTTAGAAATTTTTAAGCCCCATGTAAATTTTTTTTTTTCGGAACTGATTCAAATAGAGTAGTGATTTATGAGAAAATTCAAAGAAAAGATAGTATTTGATTGTTAGAAAATTTTGAATCACTTTAGTATAAGTATGCACAGTATGTTTTGTGAAAGAGATAAGCAATGGAAAGATGTTTTTGAAAAATGAGTTTAAAAGAATAGAGCTACGTTTAGTTGTTGATATCTTCGTGAATCCTAGTAGTGGAACTCAGACACGAGATGAAGTGTTTGAGTCTCTTGACGAAAAGGATAACGAAGGAGATCATCCTCTTGTCTAGTCGATATCTGTGGCCTTTGTAGTTCGAATAAGTAGAATTTGAAGGGTGTTTTACACCTGGTGCCCCAAAGCCAGCTGGTTTGGAATCCATCGGTTCGAAAGCTTGTTACATGGACTACATAGAAAGCCTAAGAGATAGAGACATTGCACATGACGAGAGGAAGACTATATGTAAACTATTAGAATAGAAGGTCTACTGACTCAAGCAATTAAGTCCGAGAGATACTCTATATCTAGTGCCCTAAGGTCGTCTGGCCTGGGAGTCACTGACCCAAAGCTCGCTACACGGGTCACGAAAACTGGATATTCGAAATAGTGCTCATGTGAGAAGAATGCTCAAGAGAGAAAATTGAAAAAGGGTGAAAAATTGAAAATCCAAAGAAAGAAAAAGAATGTGCTGAATGAGAAAAATTTCATTGCTTAGGAATATGTGTGCATTACTGTGCAGAAAATATACAAGTGAGGATAAATGAGTAAAACATGATAATACTTAACTTTCTGAGAAAAATCATAGATAGCTACAAATTTAGAAAAGTGAAGGAAAAAGATTTTTACTGTGGTGGCATGAGATTCTTGAATTTGTTTTGAGAATGTCAATTACATGAAATATTTGTTTCGACTATTTTCTTAACTGCTTACTATGTTTGAAAATTCATTCCTACATTTCATTGATGTTTGTGGGTAGCATCTCTGCAAACCCTCACGAGACCTTACTCGTCCACTAGGGTAACCCAGGGATTTAAAGGGCTTGTTGCATACGCTAAATGCAACCGTGATTCCTACGAAAGTGAGTTAGTTTTTATGCATTCATGTCTAGCATTTCTTGTTCTATTGCATAGCATAGTTAGTGGTTTGTTAAGGGACTAACAAACATTCAAGCATGGGGGTATTTGATGATGCATGAAATGCACATCATGTTAACAAGTTATTCATGCATTTTATAGTGAGATTAAGGTTTTAAACCCATGTTTAGATGCATTTTGATAGTAAAGGGTTGTGGTTCGAATTTCAGAGAAACCAGAGTTAAAATGAGAGAGTTATGGCTATTTCAGTGTTCGGGCACAGATTTCGAGGTGGATCAGATCCATATCCGACCCAATTAGGCTATTTGGACCTTGGATCAACCTTTAGAAAGCCCAAATCCAACCCACACGTATATCCATACTCATTTAGAAAAAGTTTTACAGAAAACCCCCCAAAAAGTGGCGGAGGGTAAAAATTTTCATTATAACCTTGTTTTTGAAAATACCAAAAAGTATAAATATACTTTTTAGAAGAGCCCTAGACGTCTTTGGCATTGTGATTGACGCCTCTTGCTGTGATTCTAACTCCAACACTTTCCTACCTCTCATTCCATCACGTTTTGCCTTGAAGATTGGTTTATGCTTGGAAATCAAGCATTCTTCTACCTCTCTTTTCCTTTCTATATATTTTTTTATCTTCATTGCTGTGTTTAATCACCATTTGTTGTGTTTTTGCTGGTGTAGCAGAGGTGGAGACCATTAATCTTGCTTGGAAGTGCGAAACACCCCAACAAGATGAGCCGACCCTACCTCCATCCTGTTTTCTAAGCCCTCCGATCGCGAATCGGCAACCGTTCCATCTTCGGTGGATCTCCAACGTGTTGCAGCTGTAGATACCCAGCTCGTGGTGATATTCCAGCATTCTCGAACAGTTCGGGACGTCAAGCCAAGGCTATTGTCCGCTCTCTTCTCCCCCACGATCGTCGGATCGCCCGTGAGGTAGGTCTTCTTCTCTCTTTTCCTCTAGCTAAAACCCAAAATCGTGTGTGTTTGTTTTCTTGTTTTATTTTCTGTGTGTCTGCTGCGTTTTTATTGTTTTCAACTTAGAATAGAACTCGTGCACAGACCAGCACAGTAGATCTAGGTTTGATTTTACTTTTAAGTGTTCGAATCTCGATTTACATTGTTTTTCACTAAAAACGTGTAAATCGGCTAGAGGTTATTCTAGCCGATTTTATTTTCTGTCCATTGTGTTTTAGTGTATTGATTTTACAGAAAAATCATTTAAAAAGTTTATTTTGAATTAGTTTAGTAGCTGTGTTTGATTGATTATCGTTTCAATTAAAAAGAAAAGAAAAATCGGCTAGACTAACTCTAGCCGATGTTTGTTTTTCAGCGAGTGTAATTTCTGCAATTTTTTTTTTAGTTTTCTCGTGTAGTATGAGTATTGTCTAGTTGTGGCCTGGGTACTTTAATTTCGTTTTCGTTTAAGAGTTGTGATTGGTTTGATTCTATGTATATCGTGTGATTGGTTTTGAAGAAGTCGATGAATCAAAGTTGAAATTGGGTGAGTACGTGTGAGTCCATTGTGTAAGTCGTGTAGTCTGCTATTTGTTTTGCAGTCCAACAGTCTCGGAAAGCTGTGTTACTCAAAGTTCATCATATTCGGGTCACTTTAAATCTTGTTTTTGTGTTTTTGTGTTTTCGTGTTTTAGGTGTTTTACTTATATTGAGAAAAATACAAAAATCGAGTTTTCTTGTGTTCTTGATTTTAGTGATTATTCAGCCGGCTGTATGTTTGATATCTAGTTTAGTTTTCCAATAGTATAAATTGTTAATTCATGTTTATTGAAGTTAGATATTGCATTAGAAATAGGTTTAGTATTTTTTATTTCCCTTGCTTAGTGCATTAGGTTAGTCGTTTAAATAATTTGTTGTTTTATGTTAGTTTTATTCCGAGCATATTAGATAACTTGTGTAGATTTTCATTAGTTTAGATTGTTAGTTGTAGATGTAATTTAATTTAGTTTATGCATTGTCATGTTTGTGTTTGACTAATTGTGATATTTTGAATTTGATATCTTAGGAGTCTTCTTCCCCAAGGAGGGGCGTCAGCCATTAGAGCTTCATTAGAGCTCTAGGCTGCTTTTGGTAAGAGTCTTAGAATTTAGGTAAGTGTCTCTAGTGTGTCCAGATACATTGTATTAGATGTTGGTTGCTCTTAGACGTTTTAGTGAAATTTTTAGTAAGCTTCTTAGGTGAGGTAATTTAAGTTAATTGTATATATTCATTAGTTGTAGTCTAGGAAACGTTTTTGGTGTGGTGATGATGCATGAAATGCACATCATTTTAATATAATATTCATGCATTTTTATGTGCTCTTATGGCTTAGAACCCATGAATGGATGTATTTAGATATAAAGAGGTGTCGGTCCAAATTTCGTTCGAATCGGAGTTAAAATGAGCAAGTTATGACATTTTTAGTGTATGGGTTTGGGTTTCAAGGCAAACTGGGTCAAGATCCGATCCAAACTGACATTTTGGGCCATGGAACAATGCAAAATACACCAAATCCAACCCCAATCCAGATCCAAACCTATTTTTAATTTTATTTGCTAAAACCCCCTCAGAAAAGGCGCCTAGCAATAAAGTTTTTTTTAATCCTTCTTTGAGAAATTGTGTAAAATGCGGGTGTAGCTTTAAAAAGGGCACAAAACCCTAGAAAAATTATGTTCTTGCCTGGGATATGCGCAGCCCAGCAGCCTGTCTTCTCCTCTTCACGCCTCCCTCTTCAGCCCTTTCATCTCCTTCTCCTTTTTGCCTTGAGTTTTCATTACATCTCCCTTCCTTGCCGCCACCTTATTCCTCACCATTCCTTCTTCTCCTTTTTCTTCATCTTCCGTCATTTGTTTCATGCTAACCACCATTTTTTGTGGCTGTGTTGTGCAGGTATAGACGCCACTCCAGACACGTGCAGCCCATCAACATGGATGTAGCAACCCCACCAGCAGTCTAGGAGACGCATATTGCTTGGCTTGAACCGCTCAACACTTACCTCTTCACTCGTCGGACGACCTTTCATATGGTATGTCTTTCTCCCTCATTTCTTCTAGCTAAAACCTATCGTATGCTTGTTTTCTTTTTCATTGTGTATTATTTTTCCTGTTGAAGCCGTAGTGTAGTGTTGGTGCTCAGACCATCACCTTAGTTTAGTTTATTTAATAGAGTTATTTGGCACAGTTGTGTTTGAGTCTTCGTTGGAGCCGGTGTTGTGTCTTGTTGCAAGCAGGCTCTCCTCCAGTTATTTTTGCTTTTTAGCATTATTCTTGGCATAGTTTTTAGCATATTTCAAGCTCTATAGTTTTCCTGTTGTGATGCTAATTCGAGTTGTTAAGGTTTTTGTGAGGCCAATGTCAAAAAACTGCTAGAGTCCTTCTAGCCGATTTGGGTGTCCTCTTGCACAAGGGTATAGCATCTTCAAATTTGTAGTTCTAGCAGTAGATTGTCATAGTTTATCTGTTAATTCACAAGTTAAGATAGTATTAGTATATTCTTCTTTGTTTCCTTGTGCTTAGGAATTAGTTTAGTTTCAATGCTCAATGACGTAGATGTACCTCTATTATTGAGATTCATTTTGTTGCATTTTAGAGTAGATATATGTAAACAATGTTATTTCTCTGTTTTACAGCATGGTTTTAGACGTTATTTAGATAGTATACATTATGATTTACGTTGTAGTTTGATTATACTAATTTGATTGATTGAATCATTAGCCTAAGTTGTGAATTTTCTGTGGTATTAGTATGTAGTTAGTGTGGTAATTAATGAGTGTATGCTTTAGTTAGCATAACTAGTTTTTTTTGGTGTAGGAAATTGTAGTTTTACACCTTTGCGCACTAATTTTTAGGACAGACCTGTTACAAAATTTTAGCTGAGCTTGTTTTGCTCATAACTGAGTCATCCGGAGTAATTTTTACAATCTGTAAAATCGGGTGGATTCTCTGACGTGTCAGGAATTCAACACCACAAAAAAAATCAGTCCGTTTAGACCCATGTGAGCCCTCAGCCATTCTGTTTTCGACGGACTGTCAGAAATTGCATTTTGATGTTGTGCAGGGGTAAAAGTGTCATTTCTTGTTATATTTAGCTGTTGTTGTGGTTTTGCGTTAGTTTTAGCAGTAAATTAGCACAGTAGCATAATTGTATTGCTCAGTTTATTATGCCCACTTCATTTGTCTAAGGTTGAGTCATTGTATGCTAGTTTTAGAGTAGTTGTAGTCTTAGCATACTTAATAACTTTTAGCATTAGTCTAATCTTCTCTTTTGCATTCATCGTTATGATTGCTACTAACGTTGTTTTGCTGTTTTGTAGGTGCTACAAGCTACATCTTATTAACGCCATTTCGTTCAAGTGATTAGCGTAATAGCTCAAGTGAATTGATGATAATACCCCTCCAACTTGGGGCTTGCGTTATTTTGTAGCTTTGTTCATACTTGTTCAAATTAAGTGCATTGTGTTATTATTTGTAATTGAACAAGTTAAATGTGTGATGTTAATAAAGTGCAACGTTTAGAGTTGAATTGATTATATCCCGTTCCCTGTGGATCGACCCGTTCTCACCATGAAGGTAGAGAATCGGTTTTTAAATACTTGATTGGTGATTTTCCAAAACGCTTTCAATGATAAAATAATGTTTTAAAAATATCTTTGCAAAAATCCGATCAAGTTTTTGGCGCCGTTGCCGGGGAACGACAATTATACTCTGTTAATTCTAATTTTGTAATTTGTTGATATCTGCTTAGTTAGTTAGATTAACTACAGTTTATTTTTCTAGTCAATAGGATTAATTAGTAAATATAGGATTAACGTAATAAGTACATATAGGATTCACGGTTATTTCTCTAGGATTCATAAATTTTCATCCTTCTGGAGTGCCTGGACAGGTGAGTTCTAGATAACATAGCTTGAATTCCCATTTCTGTACTTAAGTATATTTAGAATAGATTTAATTTTGAAGTTGAATTTCCATTTTAGCATGATTAGCATAGTTTAATTGCATTTAGTTTTAATTCCTTGTTTTTGTTCGTTGTTTACTGCTTTCTTTTCATTTACGTAGTCAGGTCGCATAGTTAGTTAGGTTACTTTGCACGCATCTGGACTTAGTCCCAGTGTATGCAAGGGCGCAGGAATTTGGGTGTCCCGCTCCAACCGCTCGTTGAGGATCCAGAGAGAATTATACGTTCTTCTCGGAACCGATCCGAAATGGGGGACTTAGAAACCGAAGCTCCGGTGCGCCCTCTCAGGGAGTACACCTAGGCGTCGTGCATTCGCAGACCAACTATTGGGGCGCCACACTACGAGATTAAGGCCAGTGTGATTCAGATGCTTCCATCTTTCTACGGCCTTAGTCATGAGGATCCCTATAGGCACCTTGACGAGTTCCTTGAAATATGTTCTACAGTGAAGATTCAAAATTTCGGGGATGATGCTATGAAATTGACCCTCTTCCCATTCTCATTGAAGGATAAAGCCAAGTATTGGCTAAAATCCTTGGATACGATAATAATAGGGTCATGGGATCAACTTCAGCAGGAGTTCCTGAAGAAGTACTTTTCTATCGGTCGGACAAACCAATTCCGGCGAGCCATCACCAGTTTCTCTGAAATGGATGGCGAGCAATTTCATGAGACGTGGGAAAGGATGAAAGAACTCCTTAGGAAATGTCTCCACCATCAAGTGCCCAGATGGCAGTTGGTGCAAAGTTTTTACGATGGATTGTCTGACCGGAATCATCAGATGATCGATGCTTCATGTGGGGGGACTTTTATGTTAAAAAGCGAGGACGAGGCTTGGCATCTATTTGATACTCTTGCTGAGAACTCTTTGCACCATGCCTCTACCTCTCGCTCTGAGAGAGCCACACCCAGCGGACCTAAGCAGGGTGGTGTCTTAAAGATTGGTCCGTCTACTGAGCTGCAAAGCAAAGTGGATATGATTTCTCAGAAGTTGGACCAACTTCTCTCAAGCCCATCCCAACCTCAGCGAGTGTGTGCATTATGTGCCAGTTCGGCACACGTTGTCAGTGAGTGCCCTTCAGCAGCTCAGTATCCTGAATTTGTGCAAGAGCAAGTTCAGGCCGCTCAGGGTTACGCCAGACCCCAGAACAACCCGTATTCATCTACATATAACCCGGGGTGGCGTAATCATCCTAACTTCTCGTGGAAGAATCCCCAGACTTCCACCCAGTTTCCCCCCTCTCATCCTACTCGGTCGCCACCATTTACTCAGACACTTCAGAGGCCGAGTTTTCCTCATATCACTCCTCCTTATTCTTCCCAGCCCTCACACGAGCTTACACAACAGACTTCTTTTGAGGAGAGACTTCTTCAGGCATTCCAGGAGGTGAAAACCTCTAATCAGAATGCCTTCGAGAAGTGCAGCCAGATCTTGAGTTCTCATACTCAATCCATTGCGAAGTTAGAATCGCAAATGGGGCAGTTAGCAGAAGCAATAAGTCGGAGACCTGAGGGCAGTTTGCCGAGTCAGGCCATGATGAACCCGAAGGGTAAGGAACCAATTACAGGAGGCTTGTACATTACAGATTAACAACAACAAGCCAAAGCTGTTATGGCCCTTCGGAGCGGACGTGAGTATCACGTCGAGAGTAAAGCAAGGACAGAGGATCCAGAACCGATCATACCATCTTCTGCGGCTCAGTCCTCAGCCCCAGTTCAGAGGCAAGATAGAGGTGAGCCTTCTCACAAAGAGGAGGACCCCCCGATGTACATCCCCAAGCCGCCCTATCCCAAAGCATTAGAATCTCCCATTGGCAGAGGAAAGCAAAGCACGAAGGTTCAGGATATGCTTGAGATCTTCAAACATGTACAGATTAACCTGCCGTTGCTAGATGCCATCCAGCAGGTGCCGGCTTATGCTAAATTTCTCAAGGAACTTTGTATTCAGAAGAGGAAATCTAGAGGAAGAGTTCCTACCAAGGTCCATCTGACTGAGCATGTGAGTTCAGCGCTTCAGCACCAGACTCCACCAAAGCTCAAGGACCCTGGAGCCCCGATCATCTCTTGCACCATAGGAAACATCAGGATAGAACGTGCCTTGCTCGACCTTGGAGCAAGCGTGAACATTCTGTCCGGATATTTCTATGATTCAATTGGGCTAGGAGAAATGAGAACGACCCCGACTCCAACTAGCAGATCGCTCCGTCAAAGTGCCAAGAGGTATGTTGGAAGATGTGCTAGTGAAAGTGGATGAGTTATACTTTCCGGTCGATTTCATTATCCTCGACATGGAGGGAATTGATAGCCAGCACCAGACTCCGATCATTTTGGGCAGACCATTTTTGGCGACTGCCAATGCCTGCATCAACTGCAGAACCGGAGCCATGGACTTGTCGTTCGGCAACCGAAAGGTCAGGCTGAACATCTTAAATGCTGCGATGGGTCCAGTGGGAGATACGGAGTGCTTCCAGGTTGATATAGCTCAGGATTTAGTTGAGGCACATCCAGAGTTGTACATGATAGATGAGTCCCTTGATATGTATTATACAATAGATGATAGTTATAGAGATAGTGTAGATGTGTCATTAGCATCGTCAAGATCTCATATTTGGAGAAGGATCATTGAGCCTCTCCCACCACTTGCTGAGACCCTAGCCAAATTATCGATAGAGTCTCCCCCACAACTTGAGTTGAAACCCTTGCCGGATTCACTCAAGTATGCATACCTCAGAGTTGGTGAGACTCTGCCTGTGATCATCTCGTCACAGCTCACAGAGGAGCAGGAACAGAGACTGCTAGACATCTTGCGAGAGCACAAGGCAGCGATTGGTTGGGGGGTCGCGGATTTGAAAGGGATTGATCCTTCATTCTGCATGCACCGGATTCATTGTAATGACGAATCCAAACCGGTGCGTGACATGCAGAGGAGATTAAACCCAAATATGAAGGAAGTGGTGAAAAATGAAGTGGTCAAGTGGTTGGATTCTGGGATTATATATCCCATTTCTGATAGTCAGTGGGTCAGTCCGATCTAGGTCGTGCCGAAGAAATCTGGACTCACTGTTGTGGAGAATGAAAAGGGGGAGAGCATTCCGATGAGAACCACCACGGGGTGGCGAGTCTGTATTGATTATAGGAAGCTGAATGCGGCAACACGAAAGGATCACTTCCCGTTGCCATTCATTGATCAGATTTTGGAAAGACTCGTCGGACAGAGCTACTACTGTTTCTTGGACGGATATTCTGGATATAATCAAGTAGTTGTCCATCCTGACGACCAAAAGAAAACCACATTTACCTGTCCGTATGGCACCTTCGCATTCAGGCGTATGCCATTTGGGCTCTGCAATGCCCCGACAACTTTTCAGAGGTGCATGATTGCTATCTTCTCTGACTTGGTGGACGACGTCATGGAAGTTTTTATGGACGATTTTTCTGTGTATGGCTCTTCCTTTGAGGATTGCCTTCAGAAACTTACTCGAGTACTGAGTAGGTGTGCAGAGACAAACCTTGTTCTGAGTTAGGAAAAGAGCCATTTTATGGTCCAGGAGGGGATTGTGTTGGGACACATTGTGTCCAAGAGAGGGATTGAGGTTGATAGAGCGAAGGTGGAATCCATTTCTCGATTGACTCCACCCACCACTGTGAGGCAGATTCGGTCATTTTTAGGGCATGCCGGATTTTATAGGCGGTTCATCAAGGATTTCAGTAAAATCTCTCGACCGCTTTGTTCATTATTGGAGAAGGATCAGCCCTTTGATTTTAGTGATGATTGCATGAAGGCCTTTGAGATACTCAAAGAGGCCTTAACTACTGCGCCTATTTTGAGACCTCCGGATTGGACGCTTCCGTTCGAGATTATGTGTGATGCTTCTGACTATGCTATGGGGGCCATTTTTGGACAAAGGATTGAAAAGAAGCCCTATGTGATATACTATGCAAGTAGAACTCTGTCCGATGCTCAGATGAATTATACCATGACAGAGAAGGAACTACTTGCAGTTGTATTCGCATTGGATAAATTTAGGTCCTATCTTCTCGGTTCGAAGGTGGTTGTCTATTCTGATCATGCTGCATTGAAGTACCTTCTTAGCAAGAAAGACACCAAATCGAGACTCATCTGATGGGTTCTGTTACTACAGGAGTTTGATCTCGAGATTCAAGATAAGAAAGGAAGTGAGAACGTAGTAGCAGACCATCTATCTAGACTGATCGTGGAGACCACGCAGGATCAGAGACCGGTCAGTGATTCTTTCCCCGATGAGCAGATCATGACAGTTAGAACATCACAGTTACCCTGGTTTGAGGATATTGTGAACTATCTGGTATCAAGACAGATCCGTGAGCATTGGAATAAGAATGAGCGAGAGCAATTCTTATCTCAGGTGAGACATTATTATTGGGATGAACCAGAGTTGTTCAAATATTGGGCAAATCAGATCATTAGAAGATGCCTCCCGGAGGAGGAGTTTGAGTCCATTCTTAGTTTTTGTCATTCTTTAGCCTGTGGAGGGCATTTCAGTAGTAGGAAGACAGTTGCAAAGGTTTTGCAGTCTGGATTTTTTTGGCCCACACTCCACAGGGATGCACATGAGTTCTGCAAGAAATGTATTCGTTGTCAGCAGACTGGGAACATGTCCAAGAGGGACATGATGCCCTTGCTCCCGATCTTGATCGTTGAGATTTTCGATGTTTGGGGAATAGATTTTATGGGCCCATTCCAGCCATCATTCGGCAATTTGTATATCTTAGTGGCGGTTGATTATGTGTCCAAGTGGGTCGAGGCTGTGGCAACCAAGACCAACGATCACATAGTTGTGCTTAAGTTCATTAAGCATAATATTTTCAGTCATTTTGGTGTGCCACGCGCGATGATCAGTGATGGTGGAAAGCATTTCAGGAATGTGCATGTAGCTTCTTTTCTGAGAAAATATTCTGTCAATCATCGATTCACCACTCCTTATCATCCGTAGACCAATGGACAGGTCGAGGTTTCTAATAGGGAAATCAAGCGGATTTTAGAAAAGACAGTCCGCCCAGACTGCAAGGATTGGTCCCAACACGTAGATGATGCTCTTTGGGCATATAGGACTGCGTTTAAAACTCCTATTGGCATGCCCCCGTATCGTCTTGTTTTTGGGAAAGCGTGTCACCTCCCTGTCGAGCTGGAACACAGGGCTTATTGGGCAATCAAGAAGTTTAATTTCGACATCACCCAGGCTAGCAAAGAGCGATCATTGCAGCTCACTGAGTTAGAAGAGCTCAGGAATGATGCATACGAGAATGCTAAGTTATATAAAGCTCGCACTAAGGCCTTTCATGATAAACAGATTATCAGAAAAGTATTTGAGCTGGATCAGAAAGTTTGGTTGTTCAATTCTCGTTTGCATTTGTTCCCAGGTAAATTAAGGTCAAGATGGGATGGACATTACATTGTCAGAGAAGTATACCCACACGAGGCAGTGACATTATTTGACCCACGTACTAGAGGCACATTCAAGGTGAATGGGCAAAGACTGAAGCCCTACATATCAGATACCTTACAAGCTGGTGAGTGTGAGGTCTGGGATCTCACGAAGGAATAGGATTTGAGCAGAAGAATGTATTATATGTAGATAGTAGAATTAGTTTTGTTTTTCAGTTTTAGCATTTGTTTTGCTCAGTCATTTTATTTCATATGAACTTACACTTGTTCTGATTCATGCAGGTGTATCTAATATTCAATATGTGAGGATTAGTTACCAGGTGCAGGGCACAACCTTCAAAGCAGACCATTGACCAGATTAGCAGAAAACTATGCTTTCGTATAGGCATAGTGGTGGTGCAAAGTCAAGTCAATCATCAACTTCAGAAGCATGACACATATAAGGTTGTATCTATCCTTTCTCCCGTAGTTATTTTATTGTTCTTTAGTGTGCATTTGCATTGCATGTTACATATTTTGTATGCCACTAGGGACAGTGTCATTCAAGCATGGGGGGGGGGGTTTAGATGCACGCTAAATTTTTTTATGCATGGTAGCTAAAAACTCATAAAATTAGGTCATTGAGAAAAAGTTTGTAGCATATATGAATGTTTTTGCATAATCTGACAATTTAGAAGTTTTTAAGCCCCATGTAAAAAAAAAAAAAATTCTGATCTGATTCAAATAGAGTAGTTATTTATGAGAAAGTTCAAAGAAAAGATAGTATTTGAATGTTAGAAAGTTTTGAATCACTTTAGTATAAGTATGCACAATATGTTTTGTGGAAAAACTAAGCAATAGAAAGATGTTTTGAAATATGAGCTTAAAAGGAAAAAGGGCTACGTTTAGTTATTGATGTCTTCGTGATTCCTAGTAGTGGGACTTAGACACAAGTTGAAGTGTTTGAGTCTCTTGACGAAATGGATAACGAAGGAGATCATCTTCTTATCTAGTCGATATTTGTGGCCTATGTGGTTCGAGTAAGTAGAGTCTGAAGGGTGTTTTACACCTGGTGCCCTAAAGCCATCTGGTTTGGGAGTCACTGATTCGAAAGCTTGTTACATGAACTTCATAGAAAGCCTAAGAGATAGAGACATTGCACATGATGAGAAGAAGACTATATGTAACTCATTCAAATAGAAGGTCTAGTGACTCGAGCAATTAAGTCTGAGGGATACTCTGTATCTGGTGCCCTAAGGTCGTCTGGCCTGGGAGTCACTGACCCAAAGCTCGCTACACGGGTCATGAAACTGGATATTTGAAATAGTGCTCAAGTGAGAAGAATGCTCAAGAGAGAAAAATGGTGAAAAATTGAAAATCAAAAGAAAGAAAAAGAATGAGTTTAATGAGAAAAACTCATTGCTTAGAAATAATTATGAAATACTGTGCAGAAAATATACAAGTGAGGATAAATGAATAATAACATGATAATACTTGACTTTCTGAGGAAAATCATGAATAATTACAAGTTTAGAAAAGTTAAAGAAAAATGTTTTTTACTGTGGTGGCATAAGAATTCTAAATTTGTTATGAGGTGGCATAAGAATTCTAAAAGCATCGCTGAACCTAAGCTAATGCATTGTTTCGATAATTAACCGCTCCCGCCTTTGGTACGCAGGTAGAGCTATTGTCCGGGCATCAACGCGACGTTCTGGGGGTTGATTATTCTATGTATTTTAGATACCCCAAAGGCCTGTTGACCCTATCCATAGTAGGGCAGTGTGTTTCAACTGGGAGAATCCTACTAGGCCCATATTCGGATGCATCCTCTACTTGCAGTAGTTGGGTTCAATCCTTAGATCTTAAGGATAACCACGACCCCAAAACCCATGAGTGACTGAGGCCATCGTGGACTCTATCAGGTCCAAAGTAAAATACATGTCACTCAAGGCTGTACCATCACTGTCATTCCACAGTGAGCATAATTCCTGAAGGGGTCTGCCAGTCTTACAATTACTTGGACAGAATCTGCATGACATTTAGGCAGCCCGTGCTTTCAGCACTACGGGAGTATGTACCCGACCCCATTCAGTCTTCCCCAACACAGTCATTACTGAGGGGGTACCCCTAACACGATCTTCAACCGCGGGGTATGTGCGACCTTAAGTCTTATTCATATGCATGCAGAACACCGCTCTTTGGCACTTCGGCCACCACGAGCATCACACCTCTTTGGGTGGAAACAACACACTCTGGCTCTTCGGCCCTTACGAGTCTGGTTGTGTAACCGTTCTCAATGAGCATGCATATGACTCGATCTAAATAGATCGGCTACTCGGCGTATTTTTACGCAACGAGTCCAAACCTAGCCAAGGTGCAACCTCTACTCCGGCTCAGCGGCCCTTACGAGCAAGGTGCCCTTGCAGGCACAAGGATACGAGCCGATCTGGCATCGTTCCATCAACGGACATCATTATGCCGTTCCATTGGTTCCAGCAGCTCTTCTGCCAACCATTTCGTCAGCACCTCCCCTGCTCTACCGGCAGTGGTGCGACGAACCCTTCTACGTTGTAGAGGGCAAACCATGAACTGGGTAGCACTCTGCTATATGTCAGAGTATCCTGCTACGTTCTTTCTGAGCTATTCTTAGCTTCTTCAGAAATTTCAGCAGCACTTCCTCTCTTTTACGGAGAAAGCGTGCGTTTCTTTTATCCATTTCAGCGGCATCTCCCCTCTTTGGTAGGAAATCGCCACGCTTAATTCGGGAAATGGATGCGCACCGTTGTGCGTACTTTGCATCCATCAAGGTTGCAGGAACCCTTGGCCATAGCCAGGCCATACGTAATTGACTTAGTCTTTACGTAAAGAGCATTTTGCCAAAAAGCGAAGCCTTTCCAATAGGGGCTTCATTCGTCAAGCAGAATCTTGAACGAGGAGCGGTCAAGGAATCGCATGGGCGATTTGGAGTTTGATCTCCGTTTGAACGCTCATTTACGCGCTATATATGTAGTATAAGCAGAAGCATGTGCTTTATACAGCGGCGGCGTAAAGAAATGCATATACTATTGTTCAGGGTGTGTAACTGAACGAAATATTCTACATATATAACAAAGCAGAAGCCTTGGCATCGTTCGACGCGACGGCGTAAGTAAATACATTACAGAAAGCAGGAGCCTTGGCATCGTTCGACGCGACGGCGTAAGTAAATGCATAATCGGAAGTGCAGTAATCGGAAGTGCAGAAAACAGGGAGCCTTGGCATCATACGACGCGACGGCAAAGGTAAATTACATAGCCTGTGCGATATAAGACGCGTCGGCAGAATCAGCAGATATACACCTAGATCTGTATCCAACGATAGTTACGAGGCGAGCGGGTGAACACCGAAGTGTTCTGAAGGGCTCAACCAAGAACTAGGGCGAGATACCATTTTAAAAACGCATATACTGCGTGTTTGAACATAGATATATCCGACGATAGTTACGAGACGAGCGGGTGAACACCGAAGTGTCCAAAAAGGGCTCAATCAAGAACTAAAGCAAGATACTACTTCAGAAAGTATATTCTATATACAAACAATCAAATACTTGAGAGAGATGGATCAACGAAGCGAACTTACTTCAAATCGTGGAAGAAACGGCTTCGGGTTGCTTCTTTGGCTTCGAGCCTTCCTTCGAGAGGTCAGACTAAGTCTGATGAAGCTGACTTAGTTGAGAAAGAGGTAGAGTAGGTCAAGCTACTCAACCTAAGTGGTTTGAACCAAACAGGGTTCGATCCAAGTCAACTGGGTTCAGCAGGTTCGAACTCAGCTCAAGTAGGCTAAGTCTGGGTTCAGAAATCCAAACCGGAATCTGGACCAAAAAGGACTTTGACTTTGACTTTAAACCCAACTAGGTTCAAGTCAAGTCAACTGGGTTTGGACCAGGTCAAGTGGGTTCAGACCCAGGTCAGGTGGGTTAGGACCAGGTCAGGCAGGCTCAGACCAGGTCAGGTGGGCTCAGGTGGGCTAGGCTAGGTAGGGGAGGTTTAGGAGAGAGAGAGAAGGCAAGAGAGAGAGGGGGGGTCGAAATTATGAGAAGAGAGAGAGTGGGGAGGGCTATTTATAGCCCAAGCCCACCTCCTCTTGGGTTTTTCCATGCCCCTTTTACCCCTTGGCTTCTTTTAAATTCCTGGAGGTTCCTTTTGAGGTGGGGCCCACAAGATATTTCCATAGGATATTTTGTGGGTCCCACAAGATATTTTCTGAGGAATATTTCTGTGGGTCCCACCAATATTTCTGTGGGTCTCGCAAGAATTTTGGGTTTCCGGCAATTTTTTCAAAAAAATTCTGAGTACGCCATTTTCTTCGTATTGACGTAACTAAGAAAGTTGGCTCATACGAATCTATTGATTTCGTTTAGTTAGAAAGTTATGGCTTCCAGAGTGTTTGAGCATATATTCGCAATTCGACGAATATCCTAAGTATAACTGGCTCGCAGGAATTGATTCGTTTCGCATTCTGAGAAGAAATGCTATTTTTACCGGTAAATGCCTCATGAATTTTATTCAGATTTTTCTGAAAAATTGCGGGTCTTACATCATTACCCCCTTAAAGGAATTTCGTCCGCGAAATTCAGCTAAGAGTACAAGGTGAAGAGTTCAGGATATTTATCCCGCATATCCGATTCGGGCTCCCAAGTGCAATCATCGATTCCATGATGCTGCCATCTCACTTTAACAAGTGGAATGACCTTCGTTCTTAGCACTTGCTCCCGTCGGTCCATGATCTCCACTGGCCTTTCTTCTACCATCATATCTTCTCGGATGTCAATGTCTTCATGTTGAATGACGTGAGAAGGATCATGAACGTACTTTCTAAGCATTGATACGTGAAATACATCATGTATTTGCGCGTATTGTGGTGGCAATGCTACTCAGTAGGCAGTCTCTCTGATCCGGCTCAAAACTTCGAAGGGACCAACGAATCTGGGGCTGAGCTTCCCCTTCTTTCCAAAACGAAACACACTCTTGGTTGGAGAGACCTTGATAAAAACCTTATCTCCAACCGCAAAAGCGAGTTCCCTACGCCGCTGATCGGCGTAGCTCTTCTGTCGACTCTGAGCAGTCAGTAGCTTCTTTCTGACCATGTGGACTTGCTCAGTATAATGCTGCAACACAATGGGCGAGTCCAAGGTTCGCTCACCCACTTCACCCCAATGGATTGGTGATCTACAGGGTCGTCCATACAAGGCTTTATACGGCGCCATCCCAATGCTAGCGTGGTGGCTATTATTATAAGCAAATTCAGCCCAATCACCTTTCCATTCCAGCATACAGGCTCTTAGCATATCTTCAAGAGTCTGTATGGTTCGTTCTGATTGCCCATCTGTTTGGGGATGGAATGCTGTACTGAACTTGAGTTTCGTCCCCAGGGCTTTCTGAAGCTGCTCCCAAAAGTGAGAGGTGAACTTCGGGTCACGATCAGATATGATCGAAATCGGCACTCCATGGAGTCTAACGATTTCCCGAATGTAGATCTCTGCCAATCGTTCAGTTGAGTATCGAGTGTTGATTGGCAGGAAGTGAGCAGACTTGGTGAGTCTGTCCACGATCACCCATATTGAGTCATGTTGTCTCTTGGATCGAGGCAATCCAACGATGAAATCCATCGTAATGCCTTCCCATTTCCATTCTGGAATCTCGATCCGTTGCATCTTTCCACCAGGTCGCTGATGTTCGATCTTAACTTGCTGGCAGATCAAACACTTCGAGACAAACGTAGCCACATCACGTTTCATACCCCTCCACCAGTACTTCCTCTGCAAATCTCGGAACATCTTTGTACCTCTAGGGTGAATGGTGTACTTGCTATTATGAGCCTCCTGGAGTACTTCCTGTCTTAGCTCAGGGTTATTTGGAACCCAAATCCTTTCTTCCATCCATATTCCTCCATCTTCTTTCAAATGGAAGAAAGTATCATCTTTTTCAGCACGAGCTTTCAATTCCAAGTACTGGGGATCCTTGAACTGTTCGGCTACGATGCGATCGAGGAACTCAATGTGGATCGTCAAACATGACATTTGGATTCTACCTGAATCAGCCAAAAATGGCTTCCACTTGACGAAATCCTCCATCAACTTCCATTGTCCAGTTAGGCTGGCCAGAGTGCCAACAGTCTTGTGACTAAGGGCATCTGCTACAACATTCGCCTTTCCAGGGTGATAGGAAAGCGTGAATTCATAGTCTTTGAGGAATTCCAGCCATCGTCGTTGCCGCATATTGAGTTCTTTTTGAGAAAAGAGGTATTTTAGGCTTTTATGGTCCGACATGATCTCAAATTTCTCTCCATAAAGGTAGTGTCGCCAAATTTTAAGTGCGAACACTACCGCGGCAAGCTCAAGATCGTGGGTTGGATAATTTTTCTCATGGACTCTCAACTGTCGTGACGCATAGGCGATTACTTTGCCATGCTGCATCAACACACAACCCAGATCTGTTCCTGAGGCATCGGTATATGCCACGAAGCCTCCCTGACCAGAAGGTAAGGTAAGGACAGGGGCAGTGGTAAGCCTCTGTTTGAGAACCTCAAAGCACTCCTTACACTGGTCAGTCCATTCAAACTTGACTCCCTTTTTCAGTAATTTCGTCATCGGTACTGCGATTCGGGAGAAGTCTTGTATGAACTTCCGATAATATCCGGCAAGTCCAAGGAAGCTACGGACCTCAGTGATATTTTCTGGCTGCTTCCAGTCCATCACAGCTTCCACCTTCGCAAGATCCACTGCGATTCCATCTTTTGAGATCACATGACCAAGGAACATCACTTTGTCTAGCCAGAATTCACATTTTGAAAACTTAGCATAGAGTTGGTTATCTTGAAGGGTTTTCAAGACGATTTTCAAGTGCTCCATGTGTTGTTCCTTGTTCTCAGAATATACGAGAATGTCATCAATAAAGACGATGACAAAGCTATCCAAATATGGTCTGAATATCCGGTTCATTAGATCGATAAAGGCAGCAGGCGCATTAGTGAGTCCGAAGGGCATTACTACGAACTCATAATGGCCATATCTCGTTCTGAAGGCGGTCTTAGGTATATCCTCTTCCTTTACTCTGAGCTGATGGTACCCAGACCTGAGGTCGATCTTTGAGAACACCCTCGCTGTTCTGAGTTGATCGAATAAGTCCTCAATCCGAGGCAACGGGTACTTATTTTTAACAATTGCCTGGTTAAGCATCCGATAATCGATGCATAACCGAAGGGATCCATCCTTCTTCTTTACAAATAGTACCGGGGCTCCCCACGGTGACACACTTGGTCGGATGAACCCTTGTTCCATCAGTTCTTCCAACTGACACTTCAACTCACAGAGTTCAGCTGGCGCCATTCGATACGGGGCTTTGGATATCGACGTTGTTCCAGGTAAGGATTGAATTCCAAATTCAACCTCACGAAGTGGCGGAAGTCCTGGCAATTCCTCAGGAAATACATTGGGAAACTCCCGTACCACTTCCAAACTCTCAAGGGGTTGGTCGTTGGATTTTTCCACCGAGAGACTCAACAGGAAGGCCACACAACCCTTCCTAAGGTATTTTTGTACCTTAAGTGCTGATATGAGCCTTTTCTGTGGAACAGGTTTGGATAACCGGTATTCCATCTTAGGCAATCCGGGTCGAGATAGAATTACTCTGCCCTCGCAGCATAGAATCTTGGCATTATTCTGAGCCAACCAATTCATTCCCAGAATGACATCGTACTGTATCATATCGATCAGGATGGCGTCAGTAGGCAAGTGTTGCCCTGCTATCTCAATATCCAAATTTTTCACACACCTGATACATTTGGTGCGTGAACCCAATGGGTTATATACTTCGATCATTTTATCAATCGGTTGCACCGAGGCGTGGAGTTGTTCGGTGAAATCGTCAAAGATAAACGTATGAGTAGCACCACAATCAAACAATACGTAAGCTGCATGTCCATTAACAGGTACGGTGCCTTCAATCAGGTCACCATTTTCGACTTGTTCAGTCGTTACAGCGTATACACGACCTGCAGCAGGCCTTTGTTCTATTCTAGGTGGAGGTCGTTGAAACTGAGAACGTTGTGGTGCAGGTCGAGATGGTCCGGCAGATCCGGCATTACTCCTCTGTTCATCTGCAGCCTTCTTGGCGCAATCCCTTATAAAGTGGCCCATCTTGCCACAATATAAGCACCCACCAATGTCACGAGGACAGGGCTTTCCAGGGTGGTTCATACGACACCTTGGGCAGCTGAAGTTGAACTGCTGACCATTCGGAGTTGGGTTCTGTCTTGGCCTCATGACTTGTTGAGTGTTGTTCCCTCCTTGGAACTTCTTCTTTTGAAAGGGTTGTCGTGAACCCTGGCCACTTGGGAACGTCCTTTTACGATTCCCACCATTCACTATGGGCTTCTTTGCTATGATCACTTTAGATCGCGCCCAATCCTCTTGGATTTTTGAAGCCGCTGCTATCGCAGCTTGAAAGGTCGAAGGCATGCTTGTTATCACTCGAGATCGCAACCCTTCGCGCAGACCATTCACATATTTGTCGGCTCTTTCTTGGTCTGTTTCGAACAATCGAGAGCAGTAGCGCTCTAGATTCTGAAATTTGGTGGTATAGTCCATTAGACTCATACCGCCCTGTTCCAACTCCAGAAACTCCATCTTTTTCTTGTTTCTGGAATGCAACGGGAAGTAGTTATCCATAAAAGTCCTCTGAAAGTCAGTCCAAGGAATGACTTCGACTTGTGAGAACTGGATAAGTTTAGTGGTATCCCACCACTTCCGTGCATTGTCTTTCAACCGATACGTGTCAAAGTTAGTCTTCTTTTCCTCTGGTACTCCCAGTACTAAGAAGGCACATTCTGTCTCTTCGATCCAACTCTCCGCGAGCTCAGGATCGGCTCTGCCAATGAAAACTGGCGGGTCAAGCTTGAGGAACTTCTCATAAGTCACTCCTCCCAGGTGCTCGTTTCGTGGTGCGACTGGTTCTGGCCTCATTTCACGGATGGCTGTAACCAGGTTGTTGAGTGTCTCTAACAGGAATCCTTGCGTATGGGACTCCTCGCTTGGTATGGTTCTCCTCGTCGTAGGAGCCATTTATCTATGCACACAAGCACTTGTTTTTAGTTTCTCGATGTATATGAGGAAGTAAAAGCTTTATTTACTTAATATACATCATATTTACACAAACATCGCCTTAAACAAAACGTCATGCCGCACTGGCAGACTTTAGGCGTTGAGAAACTATATACATGAGTCTATTGACTCCAAAGCATCACCAGTCTCTTTCAGACTTGGATTTCTTTGATGATGACGAACTTCAAAAGGTCCATCTATTGCCACATGACCTTGGAGCAGGCACTACTAGCTTTGGCTTGGGCGGCACTTCCGCACTAGCAAGCGAATATTGGGGATATATGAGGGACTCCAGTCCACTTTCCCAGTCAGCAAGATCAAGACTCTGGGAGTCTGGAATAATGATTGGCGAACAGAAAGAATCCCCTCTTTTGTTCCTGCCATTTAAGTTCGGCATATGTGATGCCGGATGGTAGCTTGGCGAGTGATAGACCTCCGTAGGGAAGTTCAAATCAAAATCCCTCAGCCTTGGTAATTCATCAAAAGATGTTGGGGTATGGTTGCTCCCAACACTAGAGTGATGCGGTCTACTGACACGCGAAGTCTCATCCCTGAGACCCTTTGAAGCCCGCCGACCCATATCGGCAGTATATTTCCTTTGGCATTCGTTGGCGGAATGCCCATCTTCACCACAGTATTGGCAGTCTTGGACTTCATACGGGCATATCCACTCATCGTGCATGACCTTGCAGCGATAGCAGTATCCACGCGAGTCATGAGTTGCCATCTATACAAAGATGCACCCAGATCAGAACAAAAGTATAAAAACATATACTTACAGTGCGATATCGGGACTATGACGGATCTTGAACCAGGTTTCTCAGACACATGCTCTGATACCAATTCTGTAACGCCCCAGATTTCCAAAACAAAGCTAAGTTAAAATTTTCATGAATTTCTTTCTTTTTTTTCATTGCAGCGGAACTTAGAAAAGCTTTTAGCAGCGGAATAAGACGATAATGAGTCGTCAGTTTTAGAAAACCCCGAGCACATTGCGGGTATGTGGCCAAGCAACTCATTGACCACCAAAGTGTTCCATTTTATCGAAAACCACTTGTTTATTACAACATCACTGCTTAGAAAAGCAGTGTAGGTTCAATAAAAGGAAGCAGTACAACTCTGTCTAGACAAACCCTGGAACTCGATGCCGCCTTGCTCCGCATATCGCCACGCAGGTTCAACACCTGAAATCCCCATAAAACGGGGTCAGAACCACTGATGGTCTGGTAAGCATGCAGTCATACATCCATTCAACTCAAGTACGATAATGACCACTCAGGGTCGCAATGCGCAATAACGACGCTCAAGCCTCCAAGACTTAGCGTATATCGCAAGAGCCTCCGTAGGGCTATGAGTTGAACATCCGCTCGAGTCCTCATGACTTAGAGCAAGCCTTTTCAGGGCTGTGATTTGAATAGCCGCTTAAGTCCCCACGACTTAGCCATGACCTCTTCCGGGTCTCAAAGTGATGTCTAGCTCAAGTCTTCATACTTGGCACATCCGTATCTTACGCATCTAAGGACAACTCTTCGAGCTTCGCTTAGTCGTGCGGATACAACACGGGTCTTTGCCCAGTCGGTCCAGTAGTATACCGAACATGACACCTTCACAAAGGTTATGCAGGACTGACTCAACACGTCATCCACTCATACATCCAAAGCATCGCTGAACCTAAGCTAATGCATTGTTTCGATAATTAACCGCTCCCGCCTTTGGTACGCAGGTAGAGCTATTGTCCGGGCATCAACGCGACGTTCTGGGGGTTGATTATTCTATGTATTTTAGATACCCCAGAGGCCTGTTGACCCTATCCATAGTACGGCAGTGTGTTTCAACTGGGAGAATCCTACTAGGCCCATATTGGGATGCATCCTCTACTTGCAGTAGTTGGGTTCAATCCTTAGATCTTAAGGATAACCACGACCCCAAAACCCATGAGTGACTGAGGCCATCGTGGACTCTATCAGGTCCAAAGTAAAATACATGTCACTCAAGGTTGTACCATCACTGTCATTCCACAGTGAGCATAATTCCTGAAGGGGTCTGCCAGTCTTACAATTACTTGGACAGAATCTGCATGCCATTTAGGCAGCCCGTGCTTTCAGCACTACGGGAGTATGTACCCGACCCCATTCAGTCTTCCCCAACACAGTCATTACTGAGGGGGTACCCCTAACACGATCTTCAACCGCGGGGTATGTGCGACCTTAAGTCTTATTCATATGCATGCAGAACACCGCTCTTTGGCACTTCGGCCACCACGAGCATCACACCTCTTTGGGTGGAAACAACACACTCTGGCTCTTCGGCCCTTACGAGTCTGGTTGTGTAACCGTTCTCAATGAGCATGCATATGACTCGATCTAAATAGATCGGCTACTCGGCGTATTTTTACGCAACGAGTCCAAACCTAGCCAAGGCGCAACCTCTACTCCGGCTCAGCGGCCCTTACGAGCAAGGTGCCCTTGCAGGCACAAGGATACGAGCCGATCTGGCATCGTTCCATCAACGGACATCATTATGCCGTTCCATTGGTTCCGGTAGCTCTTCTGCCAACCATTTCGTCAGCACCTCCCCTGCTCTACCGGCAGTGGTGCGACGAACCCTTCTACGTTGTAGAGGGCAAACCATGAACTGGGTAGCACTCTGCTATATGTCAGAGTATCCTGCTACGTTCTTTCTGAGCTATTCTTAGCTTCTTCAGAAATTTCAGCAGCACTTCCTCTCTTTTACGGAGAAAGCGTGCGTTTCTTTTATCCATTTCAGCGGCATCTCCACTCTTTGGTAGGAAATCGCCACGCTTAATTCGGGAAATGGATGCGCACCGTTGTGCGTACTTTGCATCCATCAAGGTTGCAGGAACCCTTGGCAATAGCCAGGCCATACGTAATTGACTTAGTCTTTACGTAAAGAGCATTTTGCCAAAAAGCGAAGCCTTTCCAATAGGGGCTTCATTCGTCAAGCAGAATCTTGAACGAGGAGCGGTCAAGGAATCGCATGGGCGATTTGGAGTTTGATCTCCGTTTGAACGCTCATTTACGCGCTATATATGTAGTATAAGCAGAAGCCTGTGCTTTATACAGCGGCGGCGTAAAGAAATGCATATACTATTGTTCAGAGTGTGTAACTGAACGAAATATTCTACATATATAACAAAGCAGAAGCCTTGGCATCGTTCGACGCGACGGCGTAAGTAAATACATTGCAGAAAGCAGGAGCCTTGGCATCGTTCGACGCGACGGCGTAAGTAAATGCATAATCGGAAGTGCAGTAATCGGAAGTGCAGAAAACAGGGAGCCTTGGCATCATACGACGCGACGGCAAAGGTAAATTACATAGCATGTGCGATATAAGACGCGTCGGCAGAATCAGCAGATATACACCTAGATCCGTATCCAACGATAGTTACGAGGCGAGCGGGTGAACACCGAAGTGTTCTGAAGGGCTCAACCAAGAACTAGGGCAAGATACCATTTTAAAAACGCATATACTGCGTGTTTGAACATAAATATATCCGACGATAGTTACGAGACGAGTGGGTGAACACCGAAGTGTCCAAAAAGGGCTCAATCAAGAACTAAAGCAAGATACTACTTCAGAAAGTATATTCTATAGACAAACAATCAAATACTTGAGAGAGATGGATCAACGAAGCGAACTTACTTCAAATCGTGGAAGAAACGGCTCCGGGTTGCTTCTTTGGCTTCGAGCCTTCCTTCGAGAGGTCAGACTAAGTCTGATGAAGCTGACTTAGTTGAGAAAGAGGTAGAGTAGGTCAAGCTACTCAACCTAAGTGGTTTGAACCAAAGAGGGTTCGATCCAAGTCAACTGGGTTCAGCAGGTTCGAACTCAGCTCAAGTAGGCTAAGTCTGGGTTCAGAAATCCAAACCGGAATCTGGACCAAAAAGGACTTTGACTTTGACTTTAAACCCAACTAGGTTCAAGTCAAGTCAACTGGGTTTGGACCAGGTCAAGTGGGTTCAGACCCAGGTCAGGTGGGTTAGGACCAGGTCAGGCAGGCTCAGGCTAAGTCAGGCAGGCTCAGACCAGGTTAGGTGGGCTCAGGTGGGCTAGGCTAGGTAGGGGAGGTTTAGGAGAGAGAGAGAAGGCAAGAGAGAGAGGGGGGGTCGAAATTATGAGAAGAGAGAGAGTGGGGAGGGCTATTTATAGCCCAAGCCCACCTCCTCTTGGGTTTTTCCATGCCCCTTTTACCCCTTGGCTTCTTTTAAATTCCTGGAGGTTCCTTTTGAGGTGGGGCCCACAAGATATTTCCATAGGGTATTTTGTGGGTCCCACAAGATATTTTCTGAGGAATATTTCTGTGGGTCCCATCAATATTTCTGTGGGTCCCGCAAGAATTTCGGGTTTCCGACAATTTTTTCCGAAAAATTCTGAGTACGCCATTTTCTTCGTATTGACGTAACTAAGAAAGTTGGCTCGTACGAATCTATTGATTTCGTTTAGTTAGGAAGTTATGGCTTTCAGAGTGTTTGAGCATATATTCGCAATTCGACGAATATCCTAAGTATAACTGGCTCGCAGGAATTGATTCGTTTCGCATTCTGAGAAGAAATGCTATTTTTACCGGTAAATGCCTCATGAATTTTATTCAGATTTTTCTGAAAAATTGCGGGTCTTACACTTTGCATCCATCAAGGTTGCAGGAACCCTGGGCCATAGCCAGGCCATACGTAATTGACTTAGTCTTTACGTAAAGAGCATTTTGCCAAAAACCGAAGCCTTTCCAATAGGGGCTTCATTCGTCAAGCAGAATCTTGAACGAGGAGCGGTAAGGGAATCACATTGGCGATTTGGAGTTGATCTCCATTTGAACGCTCATTTACGCGCCATATATGTAGTATAAGTAGAAGCCTGAGCTTTATACAGCGGCGGCGTAAAGAAATGCATATACTATTGTTCAGGGTGTGTAACCGAACGAGATATTCTACATATATATCAAAACAAAAGCCTTGGTGTCATTCAACACGACGGCGTAAGTAAAGACATTGCAGAAAGCAGGAGCCTTGGCATCGTTCGACGCGACGACGTAAGTAAATGCATAATCGAAAGTGCAGTAATCGGAAGTGCAAAAAACAGGGAGCCTTGGCATCATACGACGCGACGGCAAAGGTAAATTATATAGCCTGTGCGATATAGGACGCGTCGGCAGAATCAGCAGATATACACCTAGATCCGTATCCAACGATAGTTACGAGGCGAGCGGGTGAACACCGAAGTATTCTGAAGGGCTCAACCAAGAACTAGGGCGAGATACCATTTTTAAAACGCATATACTGCGTATTTGAACATAGATATATCCGACGATAGTTTCGAGACGAGCGGGTGAACATCAAAGTGTCCAAAAAGGGCTCAATCAAGAACTAAAGCAAGATACTACTTCAGAAAGTATATGCTATATACAAACAATCAAATACTTGAGAGAGATGGATCAACGAAGCGAACTTACTTCAAATCGTGGAAGAAACGACTCAGGGTTGCTTCTTTGGCTTCGAGCCTTCCTTCGAGAGGTCTGACTAAGTCAGATGAAGCTGACTTAGTTGAGAAAGAGGTAGAGCAGGTCAAGCTACTCAACCTAAGTGGTTTGAACCAAACAGAGTTCGGTCCAAGTCAACTGGGTTCAGCCGGTTCGAACTCAGCTCAAGTAGGCTAAGTCTGGGTTCAGAAATCCAAACCAGAATCTGGACCAAAAAGGACTTTGACTTTGACTTTAAACCCAACTAGGTTCAAGTCAAGTCAACTAGGTTTGGACTAGGTCAAGTGGGTTCAGACCCAGGTCAGGTGAGCTAGGACCAGGTCAGGCAGGCTCAGACCAGGTCAGGTGGGTTCAGGCCAGGTCAGGTGGGCTCAGACCCACTTGGGCTCACTAGGGGAGGTTTAGGAGAGAGAGAGGAGGCAAGAGAGAGAGGGGGGGTCGAAATTATGAGAAGAGAGAGAGTGGGGAGGGCTATTTATAGCCCAAGCCCACCTCCTCTTGGGATTTTTCATTCCCATTTTGCCCCTTGGCTTTATTTTAATTCCAAGAGGTTCCTTTTGAGGTGAGGCCCACTAGATATTTTCATAGGATATTTTGTGGGTCCCACAAGATATTTTCTGAGGAATATTTTTGTGGGTCCCGCCAACATTTTCGTGGGTCCCGCAAAAATTTCAGGTTTTCGGCGATTTTTTTCTGAAAAATTCTTAGTACGCCATTCTCTTCGTATTGACGTAACTAAGAAAGTTGGCTAGAGGAAATCTTTTGATTTCGTTTAGGTAGAAAGTTATGGCTTCCAGAGTGTTTGAGCATATATTCGCAAAGCGACGAATATCCTAAGTATAATTGGTTCGTACAAATCGATCTGATTCGTATTTTGGGTTCAGATGCTATTTTTACTTGAAAATGCCTCGAGAATTTTTTTCAGAAAGATACTGAAAAATTATGGGTCTTACATTAAGGGTTAAGCCTGAGCCTCGTTTTTCCATGAGGTATCGTCCCCTTTCAGGTTAAGGGTTAAGCCTGAGCCTCGTTTTTCTACGAGGTATCGTCCCCTTTCAGGTTAAGGGTCAATTCTGAGCCTCGTTTTTCCACGAGGTATCGTCCCCTTTCAGGTTAAGGGTTAAGCCTGAACCTCATTTTTCCATGAGGTATTGTCCCCTTTTAGGTCAAGGGCTAAGCCTGAGCCTCATTTCGATGAGGTGAATCTTCTTCTTTATTCTTTATGCTACGTCTACCACCATCATTTGAACTAATTCTTTCATACCCAGTCAAATTTATCTAACTGGAGCATTTTTATAGTCTGAATTTGGTGTGTTTTTCTTTGCCACTAAGCTCGGCCTCTAACCGGCTTAGCAGCAAAGAGGGGCATCTGTAAACACCCCAAATTTTCCTCCTCATTCAGTATTCATCCATTTCATGTGTCATTGCTTATCATTGCATGAATTCAGCATATCATTTCATTGCATTGCATAGCATTGCATGTCATTGCATCCCATTTTCGAGATCCAGCACTCGTGTTTTCAAAATATTTAATCCAGATTTGAGTTTTAAAACTTTTTCTTCCAAAATTCAAATTCAAAACCTAGGTTTTTACTCAACATTCTGTCATTTTCCAACCCCAGGACTTTATATTTCGAAATATTTTCTCAGAAAACAATCTGGATTCATTTCAAACTCAATTTCAATTGATTTCAATTCTCAGATGAGATCCATTTAGGTGGTGTCACTTCTGGATTCCTTTACTTATCAAAAATCTCAAAAATTTCAGAGTCCTAGTTGGATCAGGACTCTTTTTCCAGAGTCCTAGTCGGATCAAAACTCTACTTTTCACTACCTTTTTACCTGTCTTTGAAGAAAACTTTTCAAAATCTTCTATTTTGGCCAAAATTTCAGAGTCCTAGTTGGATCAGGACTCTTCTTCAAGAGTCCAATCGGATCAGGACTCTTCTTCAGAGTTTCAATTGGATTGGGACTCTAATCTTTTATAGCTATTTTTATCAATTTTCAATCAAATCTTTCAAAATGAGTCAGAAACTCAGATTTTCAGTCAAAACAGGACTCTGTTCAGAGAGTTCTAGTTGGACCAGGACTCTGATCCTGATTTCAATTTTGAGATAAATCTTTCAGAAATTTTTTCAATCTACCAAAACTATTACACTTTTTCAAAATTCTGAGATTTTATCTCAGAGTCCTGATCAAATCAGGACTCTACCCCAGAGTCCTGATCGAAGTAGGACTCTATCCAAAATTGATTTTCTCACTTCATTTTCACTGGTTTTCAAAAGCTTTGCTTAAAATTCATCATTTGCTTAACAGAAAAACCAAAATTCTTAGAGTTCTGATTGAATCAGGACTCTTTCTCAGAGTCCTAATTAGATCAGGACTCTGAACCAAAACTTCAATTTTATCCTATTTTCACTTGTTTTTCAAAATTCTCTCATTTGTTTTCTCAGAAAATCCAAAAATCTGAGAGTCCTAGTTCAATCAGAACTCTATCCTTAGAGTCTCAGTTGAATCAGAACTCTGTTTTATTCCAATATTCGTTATTGTTTTCACTGTTTTGACAAGTTCTTTCGTCTATTTTTCAGAAAATACCAAAAAAAATCTAGAGTTTCAGTCCGATCAGGACTCTGTCCCGGAGTCCTAGTACAGTCAGGAGTCTGTTTTGAAGTCTGTTTTTATTCCATTTTTTTCATTTATTTTCATCTGTTTTCAAAAATTAGGTCATTTTGTAGAGTCCAGTTAATTCAGGACTCTATTTCAGAGTCCTGATTGAGTTAGGAGTCTAACCCTGACAGTATTTTCTGACTTATTTCATCATTTTTGATAAGATCTTTTCAAAAACTCCCTTATTTGGCTTTTAAAACCCAAAATCTCAGAGTCCTATAAATCCAGGACTCTAGCCCAGAGTTCCAGTTCGCTTAGAACTCTATTTTCAAAACTTTGAATTTCAACTGTTGATTTTAACCCTTTTTAAAGCCATTTTTAGTATTTATTTCAAGTTTTTCAAAACTTTGATGTGGGGCCCACCCCGTTGGCGCCGTATCTAGAGGAGTTATGACTCAGTCAAGACTTTGTACCATTTCAAAACTTTCAATCTCAAAGTCTACTTTTGAATCTCTTTTGAAAAACCTCTCACTTTCAAGTTTTAAAATCGTTTTTGAAAATTCAAGTGGGGCCCACTCGGGGTGGCGCCACATTTGAAGAAGTCAAGGTTAGACTAGGATTAGTCAATGTCCTACCTAGGTTAGATGTCTAGGTGTAACGCCCCGGGGTTTTAAAACCTTTAAAAATGCAGATTGTTTTTTTTTTTTTTTTAAACAGCGGAAATAATTTTTGATTTTCGGTTTCCTAAACCTCAGGCACGTCACATTCCAATTAACAACAATAATTTATATCAACATTATATACATAGTCTTTTCACAAGGTTCAAAAATGAAAACATTTAGGATTAAATTTAAAATAAATCCTAAATTAATCTCAGGATCTTGGGAATCTGGATTCTTCGATGCCACACTTGTCCAACATCCATTGTAAGATTTCCTATTCCATATTTGAACCTGAAATCCCCATAAAACGGGGTTAGACTTATGATAGCCAAGTAAGTCATTAATCAAAACCATACAATTCAAATATTAAGCATGATTTCAGTAATTTACAAATCAAAATGCATTCATTCAAGAATAATTATGCAATTAAAAATAAGGCAATTAAAAACAATTTAAAACATGATTATGTATTATATCAACAATGCATAATTTCAGATCAAATTCTGTGAAAGAAAAAGGTCATTGTTTCGATATTAACGCCCTCCTGGTACGGTAGAGAGTACTCCGATCTCAAACTAAGTATTCCGGGGGTATATTATTCTATTGTGGATTACCCGTATACCTGAGTGAAACGGGCTCCCATGCGAGCGGTCAACGACCGGGAAGATTCTCAGCAATGGCGAGCAAACAAGGAGAGTTGGATGCATCCACTGGCATGCGGCAGCCTTGAGACCCGTTGTCTCGACCTCCTCAACCCGAGTGACAGGAGGTCCAGGGAATCTATCGCTCCCAACAATCATCATCTTCACAAATGTCACTCCTGGTTGTACCACTACCCCTTTCAGGGTAGGCTAATCCTAGATGGGCTTGAAGGATTCTTTTATAGGACTTTTCATCTTTTCAAAAACTAGGCTCAATAGCCAAATCATTCCTTTCAAATAAACACGGTTCATATGTATCCAACCCATCCAGAATTTTGCTCTATCACAACGAGCATTCGCCTATGAAGGCGAGAATTAAGTTTGTATAGACATGACTCCCGCAACAATAAAATCTTTCGAAAATCAACATGCTATACAAAATTCTTTTATCAAAATCAAAGTTTTGATCATAGTATCCATCCAAATTTTATTCAAATCATAAGATTGAAAATCTTGTCATTCAAAACAAATATTTATTCATGCGAATATTAAAATATGCATTTGATCAAGAATCAAATTTAGATAATCATGCATGAATTAAAAACATGAACCAAAAGCATGTCTAATATAAAATTATAAGATTTTGATAGAATAACTTACTTGGATTTTGATAGAACTTAAGGAGAACAGGATAAAGCGCTCGTGCTTTGATTTAATCTGATAGAATTCATTATATTAGTTAATATTTTTATATCGAATTTCGAGTAGTATTTGCCCTATATTTTAAAGAAGTATCTTTTGAAGAAATTATTAAAAATCTAAAAATTTATTTGTAATTGACTTTAAAACTTTTATAAGAATTTTCACAGAGTTTCCTCTGTAATAACTCAAATGTTCGAAAAAGGGTTTGAACTTGAATTCGAGTTGTAAGAATTCGAACATGACTTTGCGTCACAAATATTTTTATAAAGGTTTTTCAAAAAAATTGATTTAAATATTTAAAAGGATTTTTGAAAATTTTAACAGAATTTCCTTTATAAAAATCAATTTTTTTTTCTGAAATAGTTATAAAAATTTTAATATAACTTCTACTAAATAAACTGAAAATTTCTAAACTATCTGAAAAACTTTTGCCAGAATTCTAATTAAAATAATTAATCTTTTTCAGAAATTATTTAAAAATTTGGTCAGAATTACTGCTATATGGCTCGCCGGGAATAGATACTTAGAATTGGAAATAACAAACCAAATGAAAGAAAGCAAATAAGGTCTTCCTCCGTGTAATTGTTATCGCATCGGTCCACCTGAAATTGGAATATTGTTCATGAGACATATTGAAAAGTTGTTGTTAGTTCGACGACCCATTCCAGTGTCTTTTTTGGTACTGTATTTCTTATATTATTATTATATATGGATTTATTATATATGGATTGATAATTGAATTCTATTCAGTAGAATCTTCTAATTAATCGAATCGGTTGAATTGTTGTTTATATTCAAAAATCTTTAAATCATTTTGACAGAACTTCGGTTATAAAAACTCAAATTTTCAAAAGTCTTTTATAAAATTTTGCCAGAACTACTGCTAAAGTAGTTCGGAATACTTAAAAATATTTAGAAAAATTTGAACAGAGCTTCCCCTATGTAAAGGCTGGGTTGGATTAAATTTTGGCAAAATTGCCAAAATTTAAATCCAAAAGAAATAGAGTTGGGGTTCAGAAAGAGAATAGGGAAGCTCAGAAAGTATAAATTCAAATTTAGAAGAGGGTTTCTAAATACTAACCTTGTTTAGTTGATTTGAGCAGCGCTTCCGCTATCCAAATCCGACCTTTCTGCTAAGTTTAGCAGAACTCCTGCAGGCAGCGCTTCCGAGGCTGTTTCTGATCTGACGAAGCTTCTTGCAGAAGAACGAACTTCGCTTAAGGGAAGAGAAAAAGGGATAGAATAGGTTTCTCAGAAAAAAAATCTGAGATTCTACGGAGTTTTTAAACTAAAATCTAGAGAGAGAAATTCAAAGGTAGAGAGAAAGTAGGAGAGAGAGAGATCTTAGAGAGAGAAGGAGTCTTGGACTTGGGTAGAGAGAGAGGGGGTGAGGGGTATTTATAGGAGAGAGAAGGGAGGTCGCCCCCCCCTTGTGGGGCCCACTTTGGTGACATTTGTCACCAAAGTAATTAAAAAATTAATTTTTTTAATGACACTTGTCATTCTTCTGACAAGTGTCAAAGAGAGAGAGGGGCTTAGTGTCACCTCCTCACTGAGGAGTGACACTTGTCCTCCCATGGTTTTGGAAAACCATGGCCTGTCCATGGTTTTGGGCCAGTGGTTTTTCTAAAACCATGGTCTGAGATTAAAATATTATAAATTAATATATTTTATTCAATTTGCTACTTTTTAATACCCAAGTTAACCTTGGCTCAATTCCATCTTTCAGAAATGCCATAAGGGAATTTAGAATTACTTGAGTATCCTTCTGTAGTTCAATAAATTACATAGCCTGCCATTGAGAATGGTAAATTACCATTTTCGTCCCTGACAATTTTATTAATTCCCTGAAAATATCCTAAAAGAAAGATTACTATTTTGACCTTATATAGTTGGGTATTTTACCGAAAAATGCCACTGAATTGGCAAATTACTAAGCTACCCTTTGACAATTTGATTAATGACTAGAATGTCCCTGAATTCTGATTTTTGAACAAGCCTCAACAAAATTTTATCAGGATTTTAAATATATATTCAGATCTTTACTTTGAACAATACTAACCATAAAAATAAGGGTTTTAACACTATAATTCACATTCAGAATAAATAAAAATTAAAACTTGAATTTTCTTCAGAATTTATAAATCATTAAAAATTTTGGGTATTACATTCTACCCCCCTAAAAGAAAAAATTTCGTCCTCGAAATTTATGTACAATTTAAACAAACAATTCTGGATACTTCTCTCTGATGCTGTTTTCAGGTTCCCAAGTACATTCTTCAATTCCGTGATGCTGCCATCTGACTTTAACTAGAGGAATAGTCTTTAATAAATTCTAGCCAACGCCGCTGTCTCATATTCAATTCTTTCTGCGAGAACAAATATTTGAGGCTCTTGTGATCACTGAATACTTCAAATTGTTCTCCATAAAAATAATGTCTCCAGATCTTTAGTGCAAAAACAACTGCCGCAAGTTCTAAGTCATGGGTTGGATAATTCTTCTCATGATTTTTCAACTGTCTTGATGCATAAGCAATAACTTTTCCGTGTTGCATCAATACACAACCTAGACCAGTACTAGAAGCATCTGCATATACCTCAAATCCACCATGTCCCGAGGGTAAAGTAAGCACTGGAGATGTAGTGAGCTTTTCTTTCAAAATTTGGAAACTTTCTTCACATTTAATGTCCCAATCAAATTTAACACCCTTCTTCAGAAGTCTAGTCATTGGTGATGCTATACGGGAAAAATCTTGAATGAATCTTCGGTAGTATCCAGCAAGTCCAAGAAAACTTCGAATATCTGTAATATTCTTAGGTTGTTTCCATTCTAATACTGCTTCCACTTTAGCAGGATCCACTGAGATTCCATCTTTCGAAATTACATGACCCAAAAACATAACTTTTTCCAGCCAAAATTCGCACTTAGAAAATTTGGCATATAACTGATTTTTCCTCAAAGTATCCAAAATAATCCTTAAATGTTCCTGGTGTTGTTCTTTATTTTCAGAATAAATTAAAATATCATCAATAAAAATAATCACAAATGTATCTACAAACGGTCTGAACACACGGTTCATAAGATCCATAAAGGCTGCTGGTGCATTTGTAAGTCCAAAAGGCATGACAGTGAATTCATAGTGTCCATACCTTGTCCAAAAGGCTGTCTTAGAAATGTCTTCTTCCTTGATTCTAAGTTGATGATATCCAGATCTAAGATCAATCTTTGAAAATACCTTAGCCTTCTGTAATTGATCAAATAAATCTTCAATTCGTGGCAACGGATATTTATTCTTTATGGTAACTTGATTAAGAAGTCTGTAATCTATACATAATCTTAATGACCCATCTTTCTTCTTTACAAATAATACTGGTGCACGCCAGGGAGACATACTTGGTCTAATAAATCCTAGCTCCATTAATTCCAATAATTGTTTTTTTAATTCTGTGAGTTCTGCTGGAGCCATCCTATAAGGAGCTTTAGAATTTGGTGCAATTCCTGGCATTAACTCAATACCGAATTCTATCTCTCTATGTGGAGGAGGTCCTGGTAATTCATCAGGAAAAACATCTGAAAATTCACGAACAATATCCAGACTTTCAAGAGAAATTTCTGCTGGCCTGGCAAGAGTAATGCTGACTAGAAAGGCCGTACATCCATTCCTCAAATATTTATGGGCCTTTAAAGAAGAAATAACTCGATTTTTAGGAGTAGAATTGGATAATCTAAATTCTACCTTAGGAATACCTGGTTGAGAAAAAGTAACTTTTCCTTCCTGACAAAATATTCTTGCATGATGTTGATGTAGCCAATCCATACCCAATATAATATCAAAATCTGACATGTATAATAGAATTGGGTCAGCAGGTAAATTTTGTCCTTCAATATATACTTCTAGATTCGGCAAGTATAACCCACAAAAAGATTTACATCCTACTGGGTTGACCACTTCCAGAGCACAGTTCAAAGACTTGATAGGCATATTAAGTAAAGTAGTAAACTTCTTGGAAATAAAAGAATGAGTTGAACCGCAATCAAATAGAGTAAAAGCAGCATGTCCAGCTATAGATAAAGTACCTTGAATCAGGTCACCCTTAGGTAGTTGATCAACATTGGCGGCATAAACGCGACCAGGTACTTTTTTATTCTGCGGTCGTTGTTGTTGTTATGGTTGTTGTGGTTGTGGTTGTTGTTGTTGTTGCTGTTGTTGTTGTTGTTGTTGGTACGGATACTGGGGTTGTTGCTGAGGGCGAGGTCTAATAAGGCCTCGAGCATGTTCATCCATTTCCTTTTTATAGCAGTCTTTAATGAAATGGTCAGACTTACCACAATATAAACAACCACCAGTTGTTCGGGGGCAGGGTTGTCCTGGATGGGATCGATAGCAATTCTGACATGATCTAGCTGGTAGTTGTGTAGCTGGTAGTTGTGGTTTATTGACTTGAAACTGCTGTCGTGGCCTCTTTGCTGGAGGGATGAACCTTCTTCCTTCAAAATTTCTTTTAGGCCAACTCCTTTGGCCTCTGAATTGAGAAACCGTTCTGCCAGATTGATTCTTCTGTATTTCTTCCCAATCTTCTTGTATCAATGTAGCTATTTCCACCGCCTTGTCTAAAGTTTCTGGCCTACTAGTGAGGACTTTGGTTCGTAGAACTGGTTTCAATCCTCTAGTAAATTTCATTGCCCTCTCGTCTTCCGTATTATAGACATTTGGGCAATACTTCTCTAAATTTCTGAATTTAGTAATGTATTCAGATAAAGAGAGTCCTCCTTGTAGTAATTCAAGGAATTCCCTCATCTTACGGCTTCTTTCATGCTTGGGGAAATATGCAGCATAGAAAACTTCAACAAATTGCTCCCAAGTAACGGATCCATTGCTAAATTTAATTTCTAAGGTAGATGCCCACCACCTTTCTGCATCTCCCTTTAATCTGTATGCTGCATAGTTCACCTTACGATCTTCAGGTACGGTCAGAACACGAAAAATCTTTTCTATTTCTCGGATCCAAACCTCTGCAGCTTCTGGATCCATCTTTTATGAGAATGTTGGTGGATCTAATTTGAGAAACTTCTCATAAGATACTTCATTATGGTTTTGATAGGATTTTGAAGATGTAGCTGAGTCTTGCCTATTCTGATTCTGATCTCTTATAACAGCTGCCAAATTATTTAATGTTTCCATAATGAATTCTTGTTGACCATTCTGCTCCTTGGGTTGCTTCTTTGATGCTTGATGAGGCATCCTTGATAAATAATGATCAGACTTAGATTAAAGTAGAAAGAACATTTATTCATATGAACATATATATACATCAAAACCCATATTTACAAGAATTTACATATTTAACAAAAGTTAACAAAAGATATCCTATGGAAGCTTAAGGAATTTTCCCAAATAATTCCTCTTGTTCCTAATCTGCCCTGGTGGATGAGAAGGTCCTGCAACATTTGGATCTATATTATAAATTTGTTTATCTGGATTTCCTAAATATAAGCTAAGATCATCCGTAGGTTCTCTTGGGGTATATATAGGATCAGGAGGTTGGAGTGAAAATACAAAGTCCAAAGGAGTTAAAGTGGGTGCAGAAGCAGGTACTATGGGTGAGTCAGATGAAATGACAATAGGTTCCATTGGAGGAGGAGGAGCAAGAATAACCACACGAGATTGTTGATCTGGTAGGTTTTCAGCGGCTTGCTGTCTTTTAATGCAACCCGTCTTCACTTGGCATTCTTTTTCTATATGCCCAACTTCTCCACAAAATAAACATTCTTCCAATTCCAGTGGGCAAGGTTGTGATAAATGGGTCTGTAAACACCTATGACATTTTTCTAAGTTTTCTTTTTCTTTTGTGAGACTTAGAACTTGATTTTCTAAATTATCCACCACCCGTTTTTGTACTGTCTGTGATTCTTCTAGCTTTTGAACATCCTTGACAAGTTCTTTAATGATATTGATCAGATCTTGAGGAGTCATCTATAAGAAGAATAATGATTTAACAATAATAATAAAATAAAAATCTAAAGTACATACTTACAGTGTAATGTATGAACAAGGTGGATCTCGAACCAGATTTCCCAAAACTCTGCTCTGATACCAACTGTAACGCCCCGGGGTTTTAAAACCTTTAAAAATGCAGATTGTTTTTTTTTTTTTTTTAAACAGCGGAAATAATTTTTGATTTTCGGTTTCCTAAACCTCAGGCACGTCACATTCCAATTAACAACAAAAACAACAATAATTTATATCAACATTATATACATAGTCTTTTCACAAGGTTCAAAAATGAAAACATTTAGGATTAAATTTAAAATAAATCCTAAATTAATCTCAGGATCTTGGGAATCTGGATTCTTCGATGCCACACTTGTCCAACATCCATTGTAAGATTTCCTATTCCATATTTGAACTTGAAATCCCCATAAAACGGGGTTAGACTTATGATAGCCAAGTAAGTCATTAATCAAAACCATACAATTCAAATATTAAGCATGATTTCAGTAATTTACAAATCAAAATGCATTCATTCAAGAATAATTATGCAATTAAAAATAAGGCAATTAAAAACAATTTAAAACATGATTATGTATTATATCAACAATGCATAATTTCAGATCAAATTCTGTGAAAGAAAAAGGTCATTGTTTCGATATTAACGCCCTCCTGGTACGGTAGAGAGTACTCCGATCTCAAACTAAGTATTCCGGGGGTATATTATTCTATTGTGGATTACCCGGATACCTGAGTGAAACGGGCTCCCATGCGAGCGGTCAACGACCGGGAAGATTCTCAGCAATGGCGAGCAAACAAGGAGAGTTGGATGCATCCACTGGCATGCGGCAGCCTTGAGACCCGTTGTCTCGACCTCCTCAACCCGAGTGACAGGAGGTCCAGGGAATCTATCGCTCCCAACAATCATCATCTTCACAAATGTCACTCCTGGTTGTACCACTACCCCTTCCAGGGTAGGCTAATCCTAGATGGGCTTGAAGGATTCTTTTATAGGACTTTTCATCTTTTCAAAAACTAGGCTCAATAGCCAAATCATTCCTTTCAAATAAACACGGTTCATATGTATCCAACCCATCCAGAATTTTGCTCTATCACAACGAGCATTCGCCTATGAAGGCGAGAATTAAGTTTGTATAGACATGACTCCCGCAACAATAAAATCTTTCGAAAATCAACATGCTATACAAAATTCTTTTATCAAAATCAAAGTTTTGATCATAGTATCCATCCAAATTTTATTCAAATCATAAGATTGAAAATCTTGTCATTCAAAACAAATATTTATTCATGCGAATATTAAAATATGCATTTGATCAAGAATCAAATTTAGATAATCATGCATGAATTAAAAACATGAACCAAAAGCATGTCTAATATAAAATTATAAGATTTTGATAGAATAACTTACTTGGATTTTGATAGAACTTAAGGAGAACAGGATAAAGCGCTCGTGCTTTGATTTAATCTGATAGAATTCATTATATTAGTTAATATTTTTATATCGAATTTCGAGTAGTATTTGCCCTATATTTTAAAGAAGTATCTTTTGAAGAAATTATTAAAAATCTAAAAATTTATTTGTAATTGACTTTAAAACTTTTATAAGAATTTTCACAGAGTTTCCTCTGTAATAACTCAAATGTTCGAAAAAGGGTTTGAACTTGAATTCGAGTTGTAAGAATTCGAACATGACTTTGCGTCACAAATATTTTTATAAAGGTTTTTCAAAAAAATTGATTTAAATATTTAAAAGGATTTTTGAAAATTTTAACAGAATTTCCTTTATAAAAATCGATTTTTTTTTTCTGAAATAGTTATAAAAATTTTAATATAACTTCTACTAAATAAACTGAAAATTTCTAAACTATCTGAAAAACTTTTGCCAGAATTCTAATTAAAATAATTAATCTTTTTCAGAAATTATTTAAAAATTTGGTCAGAATTACTGCTATACTAACTCTACTTTTTTCAAAAATCTTTAAATCATTTTGACAGAACTTCGGTTATAAAAACTCAAATTTTCAAAAGTCTTTTATAAAATTTTGCCAGAACTACTGCTAAAGTAGTTCGGAATACTTAAAAATATTTAGAAAAATTTGAACAGAGCTTCCCCTATGTAAAGGCTGGGTTGGATTAAATTTTGGCAAAATTGCCAAAATTTAAATCCAAAAGAAATAGAGTTGGGGTTCAGAAAGAGAATAGGGAAGCTCAGAAAGTATAAATTCAAATTTAGAAGAGGTTTCTAAATACTAACCTTGTTTAGTTGATTTGAGCAGCGCTTCCGCTATCCAAATCCGACCTTTCTGCTAAGTTTAGCAGAACTCCTGCAGGCAGCGCTTCCGAGGCTGTTTCTGATCTGACGAAGCTTCTTGCAGAAGAACGAACTTCGCTTAAGGGAAGAGGAAAAGGGATAGAATAGGTTTCTCAGAAAAAAAATCTGAGATTCTACGGAGTTTTTAAACTAAAATCTAGAGAGAGAAATTCAAAGGTAGAGAGAGAAAGTAGGAGAGAGAGAGATCTTAGAGAGAGAAGGAGTCTTGGACTTGGGTAGAGAGAGAGGGGGTGAGGGGTATTTATAGGAGAGAGAAGGGAGGTCGCCCCCCCCCCTTGTGGGGCCCACTTTGGTGACATTTGTCACCAAAGTAATTAAAAAATTAATTTTTTTAATGACACTTGTCATTCTTCTGACAAGTGTCAAAGAGAGAGAGGGGCTTAGTGTCACCTCCTCACTGAGGAGTGACACTTGTCCTCCCATGGTTTTGGAAAACCATGGCCTGTCCATGGTTTTGGGCCAGTGGTTTTTCTAAAACCATGGTCTGAGATTAAAATATTATAAATTAATATATTTTATTCAATTTGCTACTTTTTAATACCCAAGTTAACCTTGGCTCAATTCCATCTTTCAGAAATGCCATAAGGGAATTTAGAATTACTTGAGTGTCCTTCTGTAGTTCAATAAATTACATAGCCTGCCATTGAGAATGGTAAATTACCATTTTCGTCCCTGACAATTTTATTAATTCCCTGAAAATATCCTAAAAGAAAGATTACTATTTTGACCTTATATAGTTGGGTATTTTACCGAAAAATGCCACTGAATTGGCAAATTACTAAGCTACCCTTTGACAATTTGATTAATGACTAGAATGTCCCTGAATTCTGATTTTTGAACAAGTCTCAACAAAATTTTATCAGGATTTTAAATATATATTCAGATCTTTACTTTGAACAATACTAACCATAAAAATAAGGGTTTTAACACTATAATTCACATTCAGAATAAATAAAAATTAAAACTTGAATTTTCTTCAGAATTTATAAATCATTAAAAATTTTGGGTATTACACTAGGTGAGTCAAAATCAATTTTGAAAATCCATTTTATTTAAGTTTTAAACCATTGATTTTTAAAGGTTTTAAATTCAAGTTTTAAAAACCAAATGTGGGTCCATACTAGGTGGTGCCACATTTGGACTTTCTAGGGTTTAATTAGGTGTTAATTAGGGATTAATTAGAGTCCATTTAGGTTAGAATTCTCTAAAAAAATCGTCCTCCCCATGTGGTTTATCAAAAACAATTAAAAAGAGTCCAAAAAATCAAAATTCTTCCTAACAAATCCAAAAAAAAAAATCTATAAATAGGGGACCTAAAGGGGGTCAAAGGGAACTCTTTTTCTCTCAAATTTTCATGGCTTCTCACTCCTCTCCAGCACCTCCACCTTCCTCCATTGCAGCTGCAACCCCAAGGTGAGTTTATTTAATATTATTTTATTATTATTTTATTAGTTTTTTATGATTTTTCAATAGATTTCACCATGGAAACTCTTGTGTTCATGGATTTAACCATGGATTTCATCAAAGAACCCCAAAATCGACCCAAGAAGATGATCTAACTCAGTTTGAGGGTGATTTCAAGGATTCTAATCCATTAGAATCGATGAGAGGTACGTTTTTCATATTCTTAACCGACGAAACGTGAGATTTACCCGTTAAATGGGTTAAATCCATGATTTCAAAGGTGAAAGCAAATTCCAGCCATTGATTCCCTGTATTTTATTTATTTATTTATTTATTCATGTTTATTACACATTTTCCAGCATAAAAATCAATTTTGTTTTACTGTTTTGGTATTTTCTTTATTGTTTTCATTGATTAATGCATACTTTATTGGGTTTCATCAAATTTCTGTGTGTTTTTAGTTTAGAACAAAAAAGAGCATGCTGTTTCGGATTGAAATATGTGTTGTTAATTTCTTATTTTTTTATATGTGATGCATGCATATGTGATTGAACTACTGTAAAAAAAACAGAGATTTTGGACTTCGGGAACCCTGTCAGAAAAATCAGACATCAAGTCGGGTTTTTAAATCTTTAAAATCGGTGTTAAAATCAAGAAGGTAACTTGCTGTTATAATATTTCTCTCATCCTATATCCGATTTTAGATCTGTAAAGTGCCATGGATTCACATTGATTAGATCTATCTACTGTGAAATTTTCGGAATTTTTTATTACTGTTTAGTATTTTTCCTTTGTCAGAGACTCTGATTTTCAATTTAAAACTCGTTAGGGTTTACCAAAACCCTAATCAGACTTGTGTTGTTTATAAATCCCAAACCACAGATCCGATTCATGATATGTAAAAGTGAGTATTGTTATTTTTTTGTCAGCTGTTCACTGATAAAATCTCAGAAATTTTTGATTAAGTTTGCTATTTATGTCTGTATTTTCAAACTGAAGTAGTTGTTTTAACCCTTGTTAAATTTGTTATATTTTAGTTCCGATTGCTGGAAGGGTTTCTCCCTAACCGGAGATGCTTTTTCCGATCTGTTAATTGGGAAATCTCTATTTTTCTTCTTAGTTTGTCTCTGTAAAATTCAAAAGTTTTCATGGAAGATTGCCCTTGATTCGGGTCTAACTTTGAAACTGGTATGTGACCTAGGTTAAAAATAGCTTATTTTAGATTGTTAATACAATTTTCAGATTAAAATAATGTCAAAAAATTATTTTTGCAATTCCAATCTGATTTTAGGGTTATAATAAGTGTCTGTGCCAATTTTTATGAAATTTAGAATTCATTTGATGTCTGAATTAATAAAATTGCAAAACAGGGTACCTGAAAGATCCAAAAACACTGCCAAAATCACAATTTTTTGTGATATTTCTTGATTTTCGTGCATAAGTGCATGTTTTTAGGGTTTGTTCATGTTTATAATAATGTTAGGATGTTTCATGTTTGATTTTGTGCTTAGTTCCATCATAAATCTCAAGTTTTATCAAAATCTATTTCAGAAAACCCTGATTTCAAGGCCATAGTCTTGCTATCGGGGGTAATTTGGTCATTTGACCTCAATTTCGAAATTCAAAACCCTAATTTTCATATTTTTAATCATGTCACATCATATTTAGTTTGATTTATTCTCATTTGAATTTCAAAATTTGTATTTTACCAAATATCTTTCTGAAAACCCTAATTTCAAGGCCATAGTCTTGTTATTAGGGGTATTTTGGTCATTTTGACCCCAATTTCGAAATTTCATATCTTCTCTTTCTTATTTATTCAATTTTATTTTATATTTTATCAATTGGGAATCATGGCAAAAAGGCTTATATTTAGCAAAATCCAGCAATTTCCTGATATTGCTGGATAAATCTAGAAAAGCCAACCTATCATCACTAACAAAGTTTTCTAGTTTTGCAGGGATATTGAAGACTTTACTTTTATGTATTTAAATTTCAATAGTGATGTAAATTAAATTAAATTTGGAATAAGAATTTAAATTTCAGCTTAGACTAGGATTGCATTGCATATAGTTTAATTCTGCAAATATTAAATGTTTGATGAATGTATCATTCATGCACATTTTCATAAATTCACTATGGTCTACACGAATGGCACGTGCACTAGCTCTTATGGAGTTGACAAACTTGGTGGAATTTGTATTTATGGCCATAGTCAGAATACGAATGATACCCAGATTTGTAATCTTCGTATTAGCCACATTCAGCCTACACTCTTAGGCTAACTTCTCAAAAATACAAAAAGGATTTCCTCAATTCCTCAAAATCAAGTCTTTCAAATCCATATTCATTCAATTCATGCATTTACAAATTTCAATTTCAATTCCAATTCAGAGAAATCAGTTTTATCAAAATTTTTCTAAGTCTTATTCAAAAATCGATTTTCTCAAAATATGGATTTGCCAATGATATTTCAAGTATTTCCCAAGTTCCAAATTTGATTTTATAAGTTATATTTTCAATTTCAAAGTTTGAATTCAAAGAAATCAAGTTTTCCAGAGTTATTCAAAAATCGATTTTCACAAAGCACTTACATTTCCTCAGAAATCGATTTTATTTTCCTCAGAGGTGCTTTCCAATCCTGATTCACGATTTTCAAGTGTTATCTTTTTCAAGAATTCTCTAAGTATTTCAAATCTCAAAGCAAACATCATGTTTTCAAACTTGCATTTTCAGAAATTCATAGCACATGTCTGATTCTATGGCATTTAGAAATTAGAATATGATTTAGACAAGTTGAATAGAGCAGAGCAGTAGATTGATCATTGGTTCGATTACCCCTGTTAAAGGTGGCAGGAATGATCGAACCTCGTACCGACAGGCGAGTCCCATTCTACGGAATTTTCCCGCATTTTAAAACGGAGGCGAGTTATTTTCAAAAACTTTTTCAAAGGTCAGTTTGACTCGCAAAAAGTAAAAATTTTGCGATGATAACAGCCGCAAGCAACTTGATTAACTTAAATGTATAGCAGTTGGGGTTTTTCCAATTCTGGCGGCTTTAAAACAGGAGGATTGAGAAGATATTTCTTTATGCGTTCGAACGATTGCTGACACTCTGGTCCCCATTCGAACTTCACTCCTTTTCTGAGCAAATGATTGAAAGGCTCACATCTCATGGCCAAATTGGATATGAATCGTCGGATTGATTGCATGCGTCCTTGAAGGATACACAATTCTTTGAGATTAGTCGGGGGCGGCATGTCAATGATAGCCTTTGCCTTAGCGGGATCCACTTTTATCCCCTTTTTGCTGACTAGAAAGCCTAACAACTTGCCAGATTCGACTCCAAAAACACATTTTTGTGGATTGAGTCTTAGTTTGTAAAGAATGAGCCGCTTGAAAACTTGATTGAGAGCTTCGATGTGATCTTCCTCTTCTTTGGATTTTACCAGAATATCATCAACATACGCATCCATGATTTTGTGCATCTGATCATGGAAAATGACAGCCATAGTACGCTGATAAGTGGCTTCGGCATTTTTAAGCCCAAATGGCATGACTGTATAACAAAAAGTGCCCCAAGGGGTAGTGAAAGATGTCTTAGACTGATCACGAGCGGCCAACTTGATCTGATTATATCCGGAATATCCGTCCATAAAAGAGAACATAGCATGACCTGCTATGCTATCGATCAAAAGATCAATATTAGGAAGTGGATAATCGTCCTTAGGAGTCCCTTTATTGAGATCTCTGAAGTCGATGCATATTCAAACTTTGCCATTCTTTTTAAGGGCGGCGACGATATTTGCTAACCAGTCTGGGTAGTCAATGGTTCGAATGAACCCTACTTTGAGTAGGTCTTCCAGGCCTTCTTTAACTTGTTGTTCCACTCGGGGATCCATTTTTCTTAGCTTCTGCTTAACCGGCTTGACATCTGGTTTTAGAATGAGGCAATGCTCAACCAATTTGGTATTATTATCATCGCAAAATTTTTACTTTTTGCGAGTCAAACTGACCTTTGAAAAAGTTTTTGAAAATGATTCGCCTCCGTTTTAAAATGCGGGAAAATTCCGTAGAATGGGACTCGTCTGTCGGTACAAGGTTCGACCGTTCCTGCCACCTTTAACAGGGGTAATCGAACCAAGGATCAATCTACTGCTCTGCTCTATTCAACTTATCTAAATCATATTCTAATTTCTAAATGCACATAGAATCAGGCATGTGCTATGAATTTTCTGAAAATGCGTATTTGAAAACATGATGTCTGCTTTGAATAACTGAAACACTTAGAATAGATATCACATGGAAAATCGTGAATTGGGATTTGAAATGTACTTTTGAGAAAAGTAAAAATCGATTTCTGAAGAATCTAGAGGTTTTGTGAAAATCGATTTTGAGAAATGTGAAATAACTTTGGAAAACTTGAATTCTTTGAATTCAGACTTTGAAATTGAAAATATAACTTGGAAAATCGAATTTGAAACTTGGGAAATACTTGAAATAACATTGGCAAATCCATATTTTGAGAAAATTGATTTTAAATAAGACTTAGAAAAAATTGAAGAATTTGATTTCTTTGACTTGGAATTTGAATTGGAATTGGGAAATACATGAAATGAATGAATATGATTTTGAGGAATTGAGAAATACTTTTTGTATTTTTAAGAAATGCAGTGCATTTTGAAGTTAGCCTAAGAGTGTAGGCTGAATGTGGCTAATGTGAAGATCATAAATCTAGATATCCTTCATATTCTGACTATGGCCATAAATACGAATTCCACCAAGTTTATAAACTTCATAAAAGCTAGTGCATGTGCCATTCGTGTAAACCATGGTGAGTTTGAATATGCATGAATCATCATCCATCACACATTAACATTATTAAAAAGAAAATAAACTATATGCAATGCAGCCTAAGCTAAGCAGGAAATGTAAATTCTTATTCCAAAGTTAATTTAATTTACATCACTATTGAAATTTAAATACATGAAATTAAAATCTTCAATGTACCTGCAAAACTAGAAAGCTTGGTTAGTGAATATATGTTGGCTTTTCTAGATTTATCCAGTAATATCTAGAAATTATTGGATTTTGCTAGATATAAGCCTTTTCCATGATTCCATTAAATCAAAATTGATAAAATATGAAATAAGATTGAATAAATAAGGAAGATAAGATATGAAATTTCGAAATTGGGGTCAAAATGACCAAAATACCCCTAATAACAAGACCATGGCCTTGAAATTAGGGTTTTCAGAAAGATATTTGGTAAAATGCAAGTTTTGAAATACAAATAATGATAAATCAAACTAAATATGATGTGACATGATTAAAAATATGGAAATTAGGGTTTAGAATTTCGAAATTTAGGTCAAATGACCAAATTGCCCCCGATAGCAAGACTATGGCCTTGAAATAAGGGTTTTCTGAAATAGATTTTGGTAAAAACTTAGGTTTTATGCACTAAATGAAATCAAATGAACATCAAATTTAACCTAAAGTATCCTAATATGATTATGAATATGATTAAGCCCTAAAAATATATGCTTATACACGAAAATCCAAGAATATCACAAATTTTGTGATTTTTGCAGTGTTTTGGAATTCTTCGGGTGCCCTGTTTTGCAATTCAAACCATTCAAGCATCAAACGGATTCTAAAAATTCTCAAAATTGGTACCTGCACTTGTGATAACCCTAATATCACATTAGAATTATAAAAATATTTTTTTGGCATTAAATTAATCCGAAAGTAGCCTCAAACCCTAAAAATATGCTATTTTTGACCTAGTTCACCAACCAGTCTCAATCCAAGACCCGAACCAGGGGTCAAACCTCCATGGAAATCTATAAAATTTTACAGAGAACAAATAGACAGGAAAACAGAACTTTTCCGTTTTACAGATCTGAAAAACCTATTAAAACCAGGGAGATCCCGATCCGACAATCCGGACTTGAATATATTGATTTTAACTTTGGTCCTAACTAATACTTTCAATTGAAAATTCCGGGATAAATAGCAGAACTCATTCAAAATATCTGAGATTTTAACACTGAATAGTTGACAGAAAAATAACAATACTCACTTTTTACAGATCATGAATCGGATCTGTAGTTTGGGATTTATAAACAACACAAGTCTGATTAGGGTTTTGGTAAACCCTAATGAGTTTTAAATTGAAAATCAGAGTCTCTGACAGAGGAAAAATACTAAACAATAATAAAAAATTCCGAAAATTTCACAGTAGATATATTTAATCAACATGAATCCATAGCAATTTACAGATCTAAAATCGGATATAGGATGAGAAAAATATCACCACAGCAAGTTACCCTCTTGATTTTAACAGCGATTTTAAAGTTTTAAAAACCCGATTTGATGTCTGATTTTTCTGATAGGGTTCCCGAAGTCCAAAATCTCTGATTTTTTTAACGTAGTTCAATCATATATGCATGCATCACATATAAAAAAATCAGAAATTAACAACACATATTTCAATCCGAAACAGCATGCTCTTTTCTGTTCTAAACTAAAAACACACAGAAATCTAATAAACTTGAGAAAACATGCATTAACTAATGAAAAACAATAAAATAAACCATAAAACAGTAAAATAAAAATTATTTATATGCTGGAAAATGTGTAATAAACATGAATAAATAAATAAATAAATAAAATACAGGGAATCAATGGCTGGAATTTGATTTCACCTTTGAAATCATGGATTTAACCCATTTAACGGGTAAATCTCACGTTTCGTCGGTTAAGAATATGAAAAACGTACCTCTCATCGATTCTAATGGATTAGAATCCTTGAAATCACCCTCAAACTGAGTTAGATCATCTTCTTGGGTCGATTTTGGGGTTCTTTGATGAAATCCATGGTTAAATCCATGAACACAAGAGTTTCCATGGTGAAATCTATTGAAAAATTATAAAAAACTAATAAAATAATAATAAAATAATATTAAATAAACTCACCTTGGGGCTGCAGCTGCAATGGAGGAAGGTAGAGGTGCTGGAGAGGAGAGAGAGGCCACGAAAATTTGAGAGAAAAAGAGCTCTCCTTTGACCCCCCTTAGGTCCCTTTTTATAGTTTTTCAAAAAGTCACTTAATTAGGGTTAATTAAGAGGTTTTTCATTTTTTCAGGACTCTTTCTAATAAATCCACTAAGGGCAACGATTTTTTTGTGGTTTCCTAACCCTAAATGAACTCTAATTAAACTCTAATTAATACCTAATTAAACCCTAAAAAGTCCAAATATAACACCACCTAGTATGGACCCACATTTGGTTTTTAAAACCTGAATTTAAAACCTTTAAAAACCAATGGTTTAAAAGTTAAATAAAATGGATTTTTAAAATTGATTTTGACTCCTCTAAACCCCTAACCTAACTAGTACAATGACTAACCCTAGTCTAACCTTGACTTATTCAAATGTGGCGCCACCCCGAGTAGGCCCCACTTGAATTTTTCAAAAACAATTTTAAAACTTGAAAATGAGAGGTTTTTCAAAAGAGATTCAAAAGCAGACTTTGAGATTCAAAAGAGATCAAGAATCAAATTTAGATAATCATGCATGAATTAAAAACATGAATCAAAAGCATGTCTAATATAAAATTATAAGATTTTGATAGAATAACTTACTTGGATTTTGATAGAACTTAAGGAGAACAGGATAAAGCGCTCGTGCTTTAATTTAATCTGATAGAATTCATTATATTAGTTAATATTTTTATATCGAATTTCGAGTAGTATTTGCCCTATATTTTAAAGAAGTATCTTTTGAAGAAATTATTAAAAATCTAACAATTTATTTGTAATTGACTTTAAAACTTTTATAAGAATTTTCACAGAGTTTCCTCTGTAATAACTCAAATGTTCGAAAAAGGGTTTGAACTTGAATTCGAGTTGTAAGAATTCGAACATGACTTTGCGTCACAAATATTTTTATAAAGGTTTTTCAAAAAAATTGATTTAAATATTTAAAAGGATTTTTGAAAATTTTAACAGAATTTCCTTTATAAAAATCGATTTTTTTTTTCTGAAATAGTTATAAAAATTTTAATATAACTTCTACTAAATAAACTAAAAATTTCTAAACTATCTGAAAAACTTTTTCCAGAATTCTAATTAAAATAATTAATCTTTTTCAGAAATTATTTAAAAATTTGGTCAGAATTACTGCTATACTAACTCTACTTTTTTCAAAAATCTTTAAATCATTTTGACAGAACTTCGGTTATAAAAACTCAAATTTTTAAAAGTCTTTTATAAAATTTTGCCAGAACTACTGCTAAAGTAGTTCGGAATACTTAAAAATATTTAGAAAAATTTGAACAGAGCTTCCCCTATGTAAAGGCTGGGTTGGATTAAATTTTGGCAAAATTGCCAAAATTTAAATCCAAAAGAAATAGAGTTGGGGTTCAGAAAGAGAATAGGGAAGCTCAGAAAGTATAAATTCAAATTTAGAAGAGGGTTTCTAAATACTAACCTTGTTTAGTTGATTTGAGCAGCGCTTCCGCTATCCAAATCCGACCTTTCTGCTAAGTTTAGCAGAACTCCTGCAGGCAGCGCTTCCGAGGCTGTTTCTGATCTGACGAAGCTTCTTGCAGAAGAACGAACTTCGCTTAAGGGAAGAGGAAAAGGGATAGAATAGGTTTCTCAGAAAAAAAATCTGAGATTCTACGGAGTTTTTAAACTAAAATCTAGAGAGAGAAATTCAAAGGTAGAGAGAGAAAGTAGGAGAGAGAGAGATCTTAGAGAGAGAAGGAGTCTTGGACTTGGGTAGAGAGAGAGGGGGTGAGGGGTATTTATAGGAGAGAGAAGGGAGGTCGCCCCCCCCTTGTGGGGCCCACTTTGGTGACATTTGTCACCAAAGTAATTAAAAAATTAATTTTTTTAATGACACTTGTCATTCTTCTGACAAGTGTCAAAGAGAGAGAGGGGCTTAGTGTCACCTTCTCACTGAGGAGTGACACTTGTCCTCCCATGGTTTTGGAAAACCATGGCCTGTCCATGGTTTTGGGCCAGTGGTTTTTCTAAAACCATGGTCTGAGATTAAAATATTATAAATTAATATATTTTATTCAATTTGCTACTTTTTAATACCCAAGTTAACCTTGGCTCAATTCCATCTTTCAGAAATGCCATAAGGGAATTTAGAATTACTTGAGTATCCTTCTGTAGTTCAATAAATTACATAGCCTGCCATTGAGAATGGTAAATTACCATTTTCGTCCCTGACAATTTTATTAATTCCCTGAAAATATCCTAAAAGAAAGATTACTATTTTGACCTTATATAGTTGGGTATTTTACCGAAAAATGCCACTGAATTGGCAAATTACTAAGCTACCCTTTGACAATTTGATTAATGACTAGAATGTCCCTGAATTCTGATTTTTGAACAAGCCTCAACAAAATTTTATCAGGATTTTAAATATATATTCAGATCTTTACTTTGAACAATACTAACCATAAAAATAAGGGTTTTAACACTATAATTCACATTCAGAATAAATAAAAATTAAAACTTGAATTTTCTTCAGAATTTATAAATCATTAAAAATTTTGGGTATTACACTAGGTGAGTCAAAATCAATTTTGAAAATCCATTTTATTTAAGTTTTAAACCATTGATTTTTAAAGGTTTTAAATTCAAGTTTTAAAAACCAAATGTGGGTCCATACTAGGTGGTGCCACATTTGGACTTTCTAGGGTTTAATTAGGTGTTAATTAGGGATTAATTAGAGTCCATTTAGGTTAGAATTCTCTAAAAAAATCGTCCTCCCCATGTGGTTTATCAAAAACAATTAAAAAGAGTCCAAAAAATCAAAATTCTTCCTAACAAATCCAAAAAAAAAAATCTATAAATAGGGGACCTAAAGGGGGTCAAAGGGAACTCTTTTTCTCTCAAATTTTCATGGCTTCTCACTCCTCTCCAGCACCTCCACCTTCCTCCATTGCAGCTGCAACCCCAAGGTGAGTTTATTTAATATTATTTTATTATTATTTTATTAGTTTTTTATGATTTTTCAATAGATTTCACCATGGAAACTCTTGTGTTCATGGATTTAACCATGGATTTCATCAAAGAACCCCAAAATCGACCCAAGAAGATGATCTAACTCAGTTTGAGGGTGATTTCAAGGATTCTAATCCATTAGAATCGATGAGAGGTACGTTTTTCATATTCTTAACCGACGAAACGTGAGATTTACCCGTTAAATGGGTTAAATCCATGATTTCAAAGGTGAAAGCAAATTCCAGCCATTGATTCCCTGTATTTTATTTATTTATTTATTTATTCATGTTTATTACACATTTTCCAGCATAAAAATCAATTTTATTTTACTGTTTTGGTATTTTCTTTATTGTTTTCATTGATTAATGCATACTTTATTGGGTTTCATCAAATTTCTGTGTGTTTTTAGTTTAGAACAAAAAAGAGCATGCTGTTTCGGATTGAAATATGTGTTGTTAATTTCTTATTTTTTTATATGTGATGCATGCATATGTGATTGAACTACTGTAAAAAAAACAGAGATTTTGGACTTCGGGAACCCTGTCAGAAAAATCAGACATCAAGTCGGGTTTTTAAATCTTTAAAATCGGTGTTAAAATCAAGAAGGTAACTTGCTGTTATAATATTTCTCTCATCCTATATCCGATTTTAGATCTGTAAAGTGCCATGGATTCACATTGATTAGATCTATCTACTGTGAAATTTTCGGAATTTTTTATTACTGTTTAGTATTTTTCCTTTGTCAGAGACTCTGATTTTCAATTTAAAACTCGTTAGGGTTTACCAAAACCCTAATCAGACTTGTGTTGTTTATAAATCCCAAACCACAGATCCGATTCATGATATGTAAAAGTGAGTATTGTTATTTTTTTGTCAGCTGTTCACTGATAAAATCTCAGAAATTTTTGATTAAGTTTGCTATTTATGTCTGTATTTTCAAACTGAAGTAGTTGTTTTAACCCTTGTTAAATTTGTTATATTTTAGTTCCGATTGCTGGAAGGGTTTCTCCCTAACCGGAGATGCTTTTTCCGATCTGTTAATTGGGAAATCTCTATTTTTCTTCTTAGTTTGTCTCTGTAAAATTCAAAAGTTTTCATGGAAGATTGCCCTTGATTCGGGTCTAACTTTGAAACTGGTATGTGACCTAGGTTAAAAATAGCTTATTTTAGATTGTTAATACAATTTTCAGATTAAAATAATGTCAAAAAATTATTTTTGCAATTCCAATCTGATTTTAGGGTTATAATAAGTGTCTGTGCCAATTTTTATGAAATTTAGAATTCATTTGATGTCTGAATTAATAAAATTGCAAAACAGGGTACCTGAAAGATCCAAAAACACTGCCAAAATCACAATTTTTTGTGATATTTCTTGATTTTCGTGCATAAGTGCATGTTTTTAGGGTTTGTTCATGTTTATAATAATGTTAGGATGTTTCATGTTTGATTTTGTGCTTAGTTCCATCATAAATCTCAAGTTTTATCAAAATCTATTTCAGAAAACCCTGATTTCAAGGCCATAGTCTTGCTATCGGGGGTAATTTGGTCATTTGACCTCAATTTCGAAATTCAAAACCCTAATTTTCATATTTTTAATCATGTCACATCATATTTAGTTTGATTTATTCTCATTTGAATTTCAAAATTTGTATTTTACCAAATATCTTTCTGAAAACCCTAATTTCAAGGCCATAGTCTTGTTATTAGGGGTATTTTGGTCATTTTGACCCCAATTTCGAAATTTCATATCTTCTCTTTCTTATTTATTCAATTTTATTTTATATTTTATCAATTGGGAATCATGGCAAAAAGGCTTATATTTAGCAAAATCCAGCAATTTCCTGATATTGCTGGATAAATCTAGAAAAGCCAACCTATCATCACTAACAAAGTTTTCTAGTTTTGCAGGGATATTGAAGACTTTACTTTTATGTATTTAAATTTCAATAGTGATGTAAATTAAATTAAATTTGGAATAAGAATTTAAATTTCAGCTTAGACTAGGATTGCATTGCATATAGTTTAATTCTGCAAATATTAAATGTTTGATGAATGTATCATTCATGCACATTTTCATAAATTCACTATGGTCTACATGAATGGCACGTGCACTAGCTCTTATGGAGTTGACAAACTTGGTGGAATTTGTATTTATGGCCATAGTCAGAATACGAATGATACCCAGATTTGTAATCTTCGTATTAGCCACATTCAGCCTACACTCTTAGGCTAACTTCTCAAAAATACAAAAAGGATTTCCTCAATTCCTCAAAATCAAGTCTTTCAAATCCATATTCATTCAATTCATGCATTTACAAATTTCAATTTCAATTCCAATTCAGAGAAATCAGTTTTATCAAAAATTTTCTAAGTCTTATTCAAAAATCGATTTTCTCAAAATATGGATTTGCCAATGATATTTCAAGTATTTCCCAAGTTCCAAATTTGATTTTATAAGTTATATTTTCAATTTCAAAGTTTGAATTCAAAGAAATCAAGTTTTCCAGAGTTATTCAAAAATCGATTTTCACAAAGCACTTACATTTCCTCAGAAATCGATTTTATTTTCCTCAGAGGTGCTTTCCAATCCTGATTCACGATTTTCAAGTGTTATCTTTTTCAAGAATTCTCTAAGTATTTCAAATCTCAAAGCAAACATCATGTTTTCAAACTTGCATTTTCAGAAATTCATAGCACATGTCTGATTCTATGGCATTTAGAAATTAGAATATGATTTAGACAAGTTGAATAGAGCAGAGCAGTAGATTGATCATTGGTTCGATTACCCCTGTTAAAGGTGGCAGGAATGGTCGAACCTCGTACCGACAGGCGAGTCCCATTCTACGAGATTTTCCCGCATTTTAAAACGGAGGCGAGTTATTTTCAAAAACTTTTTCAAAGGTCAGTTTGACTCGCAAAAAGTAAAAATTTTGCGATGATAACAGCCGCAAGCAACTTGATTAACTTAAATGTATAGCAGTTGGGGTTTTTCCAATTCTGGCGGCTTTAAAACAGGAGGATTGAGAAGATATTTCTTTATGTGTTCGAACGATTGCTGACACTCTGGTCCCCATTCGAACTTCACTCCTTTTCTGAGCAAATGATTGAAAGGCTCACATCTCATGGCCAAATTGGATATGAATCGTCGGATTGATTGCATGCGTCCTTGAAGGATACACAATTCTTTGAGATTAGTCGGGGGCGGCATGTCAATGATAGCCTTTGCCTTAGCGGGATCCACTTTTATCCCCTTTTTGCTGACTAGAAAGCCTAACAACTTGCCAGATTCGACTCCAAAAACACATTTTTGTGGATTGAGTCTTAGTTTGTAAAGAATGAGCCGCTTGAAAACTTGATTGAGAGCTTCGATGTGATCTTCCTCTTCTTTGGATTTTACCAGAATATCATCAACATACGCATCCATGATTTTGTGCATCTGATCATGGAAAATGACAGCCATAGTACGCTGATAAGTGGCTTCGGCATTTTTAAGCCCAAATGGCATGACTGTATAACAAAAAGTGCCCCAAGGGGTAGTGAAAGATGTCTTAGACTGATCACGAGCGGCCAACTTGATCTGATTATATCCGGAATATCCGTCCATAAAAGAGAACATAGCATGACCTGCTATGCTATCGATCAAAAGATCAATATTAGGAAGTGGATAATCGTCCTTAGGAGTCCCTTTATTGAGATCTCTGAAGTCGATGCATATTCAAACTTTGCCATTCTTTTTAAGGGCGGCGACGATATTTGCTAACCAGTCTGGGTAGTCAATGGTTCGAATGAACCCTACTTTGAGTAGGTCTTCCAGGCCTTCTTTAACTTGTTGTTCCACTCGGGGATCCATTTTTCTTAGCTTCTGCTTAACCGGCTTGACATCTGGTTTTAGAATGAGGCAATGCTCAACCAATTTGGTATTGTTATCATCGCAAAATTTTTACTTTTTGCGAGTCAAACTGACCTTTGAAAAAGTTTTTGAAAATGATTCGCCTCCGTTTTAAAATGCGGGAAAATTCCGTAGAATGGGACTCGTCTGTCGGTACAAGGTTCGACCGTTCCTGCCACCTTTAACAGGGGTAATCGAACCAAGGATCAATCTACTGCTCTGCTCTATTCAACTTATCTAAATCATATTCTAATTTCTAAATGCACATAGAATCAGGCATGTGCTATGAATTTTCTGAAAATGCGTATTTGAAAACATGATGTCTGCTTTGAATAACTGAAACACTTAGAATAGATATCACATGGAAAATCGTGAATTGGGATTTGAAATGTACTTTTGAGAAAAGTAAAAATCGATTTCTGAAGAATCTAGAGGTTTTGTGAAAATCGATTTTGAGAAATGTGAAATAACTTTGGAAAACTTGAATTCTTTGAATTCAGACTTTGAAATTGAAAATATAACTTGGAAAATCGAATTTGAAACTTGGGAAATACTTGAAATAACATTGGCAAATCCATATTTTGAGAAAATTGATTTTAAATAAGACTTAGAAAAAATTGAAGAATTTGATTTCTTTGACTTGGAATTTGAATTGGAATTGGGAAATACATGAAATGAATGAATATGATTTTGAGGAATTGAGAAATACTTTTTGTATTTTTAAGAAATGCAGTGCATTTTGAAGTTAGCCTAAGAGTGTAGGCTGAATGTGGCTAATGTGAAGATCATAAATCTAGATATCCTTCATATTCTGACTATGGCCATAAATACGAATTCCACCAAGTTTATAAACTTCATAAAAGCTAGTGCATGTGCCATTCGTGTAAACCATGGTGAGTTTGAATATGCATGAATCATCATCCATCACACATTAACATTATTAAAAAGAAAATAAACTATATGCAATGCAGCCTAAGCTAAGCAGGAAATGTAAATTCTTATTCCAAAGTTAATTTAATTTACATCACTATTGAAATTTAAATACATGAAATTAAAATCTTCAATGTACCTGCAAAACTAGAAAGCTTGGTTAGTGAATATATGTTGGCTTTTCTAGATTTATCCAGTAATATCTAGAAATTATTGGATTTTGCTAGATATAAGCCTTTTCCATGATTCCATTAAATCAAAATTGATAAAATATGAAATAAGATTGAATAAATAAGGAAGATAAGATATGAAATTTCGAAATTGGGGTCAAAATGACCAAAATACCCCTAATAACAAGACCATGGCCTTGAAATTAGGGTTTTCAGAAAGATATTTGGTAAAATGCAAGTTTTGAAATACAAATAATGATAAATCAAACTAAATATGATGTGACATGATTAAAAATATGGAAATTAGGGTTTAGAATTTCGAAATTTAGGTCAAATGACCAAATTGCCCCCGATAGCAAGACTATGGCCTTGAAATAAGGGTTTTCTGAAATAGATTTTGGTAAAAACTTAGGTTTTATGCACTAAATGAAATCAAATGAACATCAAATTTAACCTAAAGTATCCTAATATGATTATGAATATGATTAAGCCCTAAAAATATATGCTTATACACGAAAATCCAAGAATATCACAAATTTTGTGATTTTTGCAGTGTTTTGGAATTCTTCGGGTGCCCTGTTTTGCAATTCAAACCATTCAAGCATCAAACGGATTCTAAAAATTCTCAAAATTGGTACCTGCACTTGTGATAACCCTAATATCACATTAGAATTATAAAAATATTTTTTTGGCATTAAATTAATCCGAAAGTAGCATCAAACCCTAAAAATATGCTATTTTTGACCTAGTTCACCAACCAGTCTCAATCCAAGACCCGAACCAGGGGTCAAACCTCCATGGAAATCTATAAAATTTTACAGAGAACAAATAGACAGGAAAACAGAACTTTTCCGTTTTACAGATCTGAAAAACCTATTAAAACCAGGGAGATCCCGATCCGACAATCCGGACTTGAATATATTGATTTTAACTTTGGTCCTAACTAATACTTTCAATTGAAAATTCTGGGATAAATAGCAGAACTCATTCAAAATATCTGAGATTTTAACACTGAATAGTTGACAGAAAAATAACAATACTCACTTTTTACAGATCATGAATCGGATCTGTAGTTTGGGATTTACAAACAACACAAGTCTGATTAGGGTTTTGGTAAACCCTAACGAGTTTTAAATTGAAAATCAGAGTCTCTGACAGAGGAAAAATACTAAACAGTAATAAAAAATTCCGAAAATTTCACAGTAGATATATTTAATCAACATGAATCCATAGCAATTTACAGATCTAAAATCGGATATAGGATGAGAAAAATATCACCACAGCAAGTTACCCTCTTGATTTTAACAGCGATTTTAAAGTTTTAAAAACCCGATTTGATGTCTGATTTTTCTGATAGGGTTCCCGAAGTCCAAAATCTCTGATTTTTTTAACGTAGTTCAATCATATATGCATGCATCACATATAAAAAAATCAGAAATTAACAACACATATTTCAATCCGAAACAGCATGCTCTTTTCTGTTCTAAACTAAAAACACACAGAAATCTAATAAACTTGAGAAAACATGCATTAACTAATGAAAAACAATAAAATAAACCATAAAACAGTAAAATAAAAATTATTTCTATGCTGGAAAATGTGTAATAAACATGAATAAATAAATAAATAAATAAAATACAGGGAATCAATGGCTGGAATTTGCTTTCACCTTTGAAATCATGGATTTAACCCATTTAACGGGTAAATCTCACGTTTCGTCGGTTAAGAATATGAAAAACGTACCTCTCATCGATTCTAATGGATTAGAATCCTTGAAATCACCCTCAAACTGAGTTAGATCATCTTCTTGGGTCGATTTTGGGGTTCTTTGATGAAATCCATGGTTAAATCCATGAACACAAGAGTTTCCATGGTGAAATCTATTGAAAAATTATAAAAAACTAATAAAATAATAATAAAATAATATTAAATAAACTCACCTTGGGGCTGCAGCTGCAATGGAGGAAGGTAGAGGTGCTGGAGAGGAGAGAGAGGCCACGAAAATTTGAGAGAAAAAGAGCTCTCCTTTGACCCCCCTTAGGTCCCTTTTTATAGTTTTTCAAAAAGTCACTTAATTAGGGTTAATTAAGAGGTTTTTCATTTTTTCAGGACTCTTTCTAATAAATCCACTAAGGGCAACGATTTTTTTGTGGTTTCCTAACCCTAAATGAACTCTAATTAAACTCTAATTAATACCTAATTAAACCCTAAAAAGTCCAAATATAACACCACCTAGTATGGACCCACATTTGGTTTTTAAAACCTGAATTTAAAACCTTTAAAAACCAATGGTTTAAAAGTTAAATAAAATGGATTTTTAAAATTGATTTTGACTCCTCTAAACCCCTAACCTAACTAGGACAATGACTAACCCTAGTCTAACCTTGACTTATTCAAATGTGGCGCCACCCCGAGTAGGCCCCACTTGAATTTTTCAAAAACAATTTTAAAACTTGAAAATGAGAGGTTTTTCAAAAGAGATTCAAAAGCAGACTTTGAGATTGAATGTTTTGAAATGGTACAGAGTCTTGACTGAGTCAGAACTCCTCTAGATACGGCGCCAACAGGGTGGGCCCCACATCGAAGTTTTGAAAAACTTGAAATAAATACTAAAAATGGCTTTAAAAAAGGGTTAAAATCAACAGTTGAAATTCAAAGTTTTGAAAATAGAGTTCTAAGCAAACTGAAACTCCGGGTTAGAGTCCTGAACTCTTAGGACTCTGAGATTTTGGATTTTAAAAGCCAAATGAAGGAGTTTCTGAAAAGATTTTATCAAAAATGATGCAATAAGTCAGAAAATACTGTCTGGGTTAGACTCCTAACTCAATCAGGACTCTGAAATAGAGTCCTGAATTAACTGGACTTTGTAAAATGACCTAATTTTTTAAAACAAATGAAAATGGAATAAAAACAGACTTCAAAACAGACTCCTAACTGGACTAGGACTCTGGGACAGAGTCCTAATCGGACTGAAACTCTAGATTTTTTGGTATTTTCTGAAAAACAAATGAAAGAACTTGTCAAAACAGTGAAAACAATAACGAATATTGGAATAAAACAGAGTTCTGATTCAACTGAGACTCTGAGGGCAGAGTCCTGATTGAATTAGGACTCTCAGATTTTTGGATTTTTTTTTGAGAAAACAAATGAGAGAATTTTGAAAAATAGTTAAAAACAGGATGAAATCAAAGTTTTGGTTCAGAGTCCTGATCTGATTAGGACTCTGAGAAAGAGTCCTGATTCAATCAGAACTCTAAGAATTTTGGTTTTCTGATAAGCAAATGATGAAATTTGGGCAAAGCTTTTGAAAACCAGTGAAAATGAAGCGAGAAAATGAACTTTGGATAGAGTCCTACTTCGATCAGGACTCTGGGGTAGAATCCTGATTTGATCAGGACTCTGAGATAAAACCTCAGAATTTTGAAATTTTTTGATAAAAGTGTAATAGTTTTGGTAGATTGAAAGATTTCTGAAAGATTCTCTCAAAATTGAAATCAGGATCAGAGTCCTGATCCAATTAGGACTCTCTGAACAGAGTCCTGTTTTGACTAAAACTCTGAGTTTCTGACTCTTTTTGAAAGATTTTGAAAGATTTGATTGAAAATGAATGTAAAAGATTAGAGTTCTAATCCGATTAAAACTCTGAAGAAGAGTCCTGATCCGACTGGACTCTTGAAGAAGAGTCCTGATCCCACTAGGACTCTGGGATTTTTGGCCAAAACAGAAGATATTAAAAGATTTTCTCCGAAAACAGGTAAAAAGGTAGTGAAAAGTAGAGTTTTGATCCGACTAAGACTCCGGAAAAAGAGTCCTGATCCAACTAGGACTCTAAAATTTTTGAAATTTTTGATAAATGAAGGAATCCAGAAGCGACACCACCTAAATGGGCCTCATCTGAGAATTGAAATCAATTGAAATTGAGTTTGAAATGAATCCAGATTGTTTTTTGAGAAAATACTTCAAAATATAAGGTCCTGGGGGTTGGCAAATGACACAATGTTGATTAAAAACCCAGGTTTTAAAATTGATTTTTGAAAGAAAAGTTTCAAAACTCAAATCTGGATTGAATATTTTGAAAACAGAAGTGTTGGATCTCGAAGATGAGATGTAATGACATGCAATGCTATGCTATGCAATGCAATGATATGCTGAATTCATGCAATGATAAGCAATGACACATGAAATGTAAGCACTGGATAAGGGTGAAAATTTGGGGTGTTTACAGGTATCCAGACCTGGCATGTCCTCATACGTCCATGCAGACACTTCTTCATGTTCTTTGAGAAAATGGGTGAGGCTTTCTTTCTCTTTCGGGCTCAAACTGCTGCCAATCTTGAGAATTTTGGGATCGTCTTCTGATCCAATATCGATATCCTCAGTCGGATCTTGAACTAAGGATGATGGCTCATCTTGTTTCTGAATTACTGCAAATTCTGGTAATTCTTGAAGAGCTGAATCAAATTCTGCATGCTCTTCTGACTGCTTTGTAGTTTGACTGCATTCTGCTCTTATTTTAATCTGATGAATCACTGTTGGCTTCGAAAAGGCCTTTGGATTAAGAACGAGCTTCTTGATAGATCGGGAAGACATTCTGAAAATTGGAGCATAAATTGATTCAGGGAATCGCCCATCATAAAACAAATTGCTTTTATTGAGAGAATAATTGGAAAAGTAAAAGAGCAAAACAATGGCAATTTTACAAAGATTTGATAATGAGAAGTAAAGAGATAAGTGGCATCCAGACAGATAGAGGAAATTTGCAACTTTTTGTTGAAAGATTGAATTGATCAAATGACAATGATGAAAATGAAATGGGATATCATCCCAACAAAAGAATAGAAATGAAAAGACAAGCAGATTCTTTTAATGTGTCCCCTTGACGAAAATAGTGCCCTTCTGAGATCTTCTGCCAGTGAAACCCAATCCGGCTCCCTTAGGGTAGTGCTGAGGAACTACAGGCTTGAGACGACTATCTCCATTTTTGCCTAGGCCTTGAAAAGGCTGATAACCATGCTTCATTAACATATCAAATCCCCTTTTGGCCTTCATAAACTGAGAGAACAAAGGATGATCCTTGAGTGTACTATAGTCAATTCATCCTCCAATTTTGAAGAACTGTGGGCCTCTCCATCGAGTCATAGCCACTGTATGCTCTGGTTGCTCTGTCATCTACAGTATTCCTGAGTCTTCTTTAAAACTGACCTCTTCAATACCCCTAATGCTAGGGATATCAGTAGTGAAAGTGGGCCTGGGGACCATGGGCTGTGCTAGCCTCTGCTCCGGATCTTCGCCCAAAATTGTTGTGATCATTCCACCTTTTGACCACTTAATACACTGATAAAGAGTAGATGGCACTGTATTCGTGTTATGGATCCAAGGTCTCCCGAGAAGCAGATTATAGGTAGGTGGCACATTGACCACATGAAAGAGAACTGAATGGTCCGAGTAGTCAATGAAAATCTCTAGGAAGATTTTTCCTTTTGCGGTTTGGCCATGATTATCGAACCCATAAATGGTGATAGGGTTCGGGATGTATTCCTCCTCTTTGATGCCCAAGGCTCTGGCTGTCATTTTCGGGCATATATTGAGGTTGCTGCCTCCATCTATCAGCACATGAGGAACTGTCATTCCTTTGGTTCGAATCACAACATACAGAGCATTGTTGTGAAATACATGCGGCTTCGGAAAATCTTTGTCTGAAAAAGTAATTGGAGCATTTGTCATGGTCTGATTGACTATCTGGGCCATGTCTTCAAGAGTTATGCTTGGTTTCACCTTGATTTTCTGCAATAGATCATTCAACACTTGCTGATGCATGTCGGAAGCTTGGGCTAAATCCAAAATTGAGACATTAGATAATGTTGTAATCGACTTTGGAGCAGATGTCTCGCTTTTCTCTGGGGCGGGCTTAATAAAGTGTTTGGGGAACCACGACATTCTTTTAGCCATATCAGGAGATACCCCAGCGGGCGTGGCAAATACTTTCATTTTTCCGAAGGCTGAGATGAGATCCATCTTCTGAGCATTGGACTGAGCCTACTGTAATACAAGGACCTGATGCTGAGATTGCATATCTTTTTTAGAGCATGGCCTGATATGCTCTTGTGGTTGAAAGGGTTTTTCAAAAATAACTGCCGCAGAATGATGAGGGAATGGTTTCTTCAGAATTTCCATATTTTCATCTTCGGCACCTTCTACCAGAAGATTTTTGTCAATGAGATCCTGGACAATATTTTTGAGAACGAAGCAGTTCTCAGTATTATGCCCCACTGTTCTGTGAAATTTACAAAATTAGTCTTTGAACTTTCCCATGGGAATAGGGGGATCGACCATCCTGGGTAATTTGACCATCTCCTTGGTCAACATATATTCGAGCACAATCTCGAGTGATTGGTCCAATGGAGTGAACTTCCTATCATAGCTCTATCCTTCATGTTTCACTTTCTCCCGGGGTTTCGGTCCCTGCTCTAACTGAAGTGGCTTGTTGAATTGCAGGATCGACTTCCCTTTCTGATCATTCTTGTTTGAACTTTCGGCCCCATAGCAGAAATCTCCATTCTACCCCTTATGATGATTCCATTTATCATTTCTGGCAGAGTGAGTGAAATGAGTCTTCTTCTTCGACTCATTCTGAATGTTATTCTTAGCAAAAGTGAAGCCCTCGTAGAAACCGTTTTCCATACTTAACTCGAGTCATTCGACTCGCTCTGTTAACTCAATAAATGTTCTGAATGGTGCGGTGGAGATGAGGCCTTTCAGAGGCTGTGAGAAATTACTTAAAATCAAAGACAAAGCATGCCCTTCAGATATGGGGTCTCTCATCTTATTACAAGCCAACCTCCAGCGTTGAATGAAATCTCTAGCCTTTTCATTTTCTCTCTGCTTGAGACTACAGAGATGACTGAGGGTGGGAAGTGCCTCAGCGTTAAAGAGGAATCGCTCAATGAACATGTTTACCACCTTGTCAAATTCTTTCAGTTCAATTGGGTTAACATGCTCTGAGTACTATTTAGTTGTTGTTCCCTCCAGACTGCTAGGAAAACAAAGGAAAAGTGCCTGATTGTCTCGCTTGAATCTAGAGCATTCAGTGAAGAACATGGCGAGGTGTGCCTTGGGATCACCAGAACCATCGAATTTGATGAATTTCTTAGGGAGATTATCCAGATTGTCGTCTCCCTCCAAACCGTCATAGAAGTCTTCGCTGGTGAAGACCTTCTTGCCCTTGTCACGGACCTGCAGGTCTCGAACCATTCTGACCACATCTTTGAATTGTGGCTGGTCAGAATCATTGATAGACTGATCTTTGAATCTATGTGGTGACCCCTGCCCCTGTGTAGTTTTGCAGAATGACTGATGAGTCTCAAACTCTTCATCTGAATCTTTCGCTGATTCTTCTTCATCGGTCGTATCAACATACTGAATGGACTTCTTGACTGCCTTTGAGGCCTCCTTCATTGCCCGACCTTTTGCCTTTTGCTTAACTTGGGTTTGCTCTGCACTGGCTTCAGCTTGCTCTGCCAGCATTTTGGTCATCATCTTTTTTAACATGGCATACATTTGAGGATCAATGTCATCCTCAACCTGCTGCCCTTGATTTCTGCCGAAATGCGGGGAACCCATCTCTTCTTCTAAAGCTGTTGAATGTGTCATGCCTTCGACTGATGTAGTTTTCTTTCCTGACCTTGTCTGAACCATTGAATGTCACGAATGCTCTCTTGAATGTCACTAACGCTCTTTGCAGGGCAGAATTGATGGTTAGGCTTTTGAAAGAGATTTGGATTGGAAGAAAATATTTACTAAGAATTTTGGTAGACAATTGAAAGAGTATCCCATTACTAGGGATTGAGTCGTCGCTGGAGTTACGACAATTGCGTCGTCATTCCTTTGCAAAGAAAATAAACAACTGAAAATTATGCCTTGTTACCTAGGCGAGGTCGTCAAACCAAGATATGATGGAAATTAAAGGAATTTTATTGAAGGAAAAGAAAACATGATTTTATTAATAATACACTTGACAAAGGGGAGGGGGACAGACAATTTTCCACCACTCCTGATAATCAGAAGACACACGAGGACCAGGAAAAATAGTGAGAGTAACAAAAGAATCTCATCCATGTCTGGCAGAATGGTATGCTCCGGACCACTGATCTGATGTGAGATCGAACTCTGGCAAGATCCCTGATAGTAGACTAATTTGTATGCGCTTCTGTCTTTGAAAGAATTGCTTGACACAACGCTCTGGATAGTAATATGCGTAGAAGAATGGGCCAAGTAGCTTGAACTGTTTGTCGTATGCATAAGTATATCTGGGAGGTGATTGCTGACGATCAAAGTAGTCCCACACGACTTCTTCCTCCTAAAGGTTATCGATCAAGAATCGATATCGGGTAACTGGAAGAAGCTTTTCACCATTGTATCTGAATGAACTGGCTCGGGCTGGCACATGCCGGAGGAACCAAGATTGCAATGCATAGGTGCACCCTTCGACTAGAATTGATTCTCCGAGTGCGAAATGGGTCAACCCTTGGTACAGAAAGGCCAGTGCATCCATGGCTATGGAGAGGTGGTCTGTTGACTTCCCCATCTTCGCAAAAGTTGAACTATCCTGATATCCACGTAATTTCGTCCATCTAGAAAGAGAGCTAATCCCACAGTGCATAAGACCATCGCATATTGGATTCTCTCTCGAGTTGTTCGAGATAAGAAACTGACTTCCACAAATGCCCCATATTGTCTGTAAATTTTAAGCAGGTTCACATACTCATTTCCATTCTCCTCGATCAATGGCCAAGACTTGCATCCTGTCATGTGAGCTAAAGCGTTTCGGGGATCCAGACCCTTGACATTGATTAAAAATTGATTCTCCAGTGGATCTTCTGGCTGGTCAGCTGGTTTAGGTAATCCCATAATCTCCGAGAATTCGTCCATCAATAAAGTCATTTCCCCCCATGAGAACCAGAAGGTACTAGTACTTGGGTTTCACCGTTCTGCCAGTGCGTGGATCAAATTGTCGTTGACTGTCTGTTTTCCCACTGCGGATGCCAATTCTAATCCACAATCGTCCAAATGGTCCGGAAACATATGAGAAAAGTTCTTGAGCCATGAATAATACCACCGGGGAAGGAAGGATCCAGTGCTGAGGACTCGATGTTCTAGAAGACCTTGTCGCACCTCGTAGGAGATGTGACCCTCAGGAAAGATTGAATCAAGTTGACTGGATGCCATCAGGACTGCAAAACATGGAAAATTGGAATAAGACTTAGGAGAATACAAGGATTTTGAAAAAGATACAGGCAGGATAAAAATGATGCAGGAAATTTGATATCCAGAAGAACGAAAGGATGGAAAATCACCTGGAGTTTTGAAGAAAAATACAAGAGGATTTGAAAAATCGTCCAGGGTTTGAATAAAATAGGAATTTTAGACAGTATATGGAAACAGATGGAAAAAATGGAGATTTATGAAAATCGTCCAGTATTTTAGAAAACTTATAGAAAAATGTAATAAACAAAACTAAAATTCAATCACATCCTGTACAAACAAGTATGCACATACAACATTCTCTAAAGCTGACTCTAGATGCACAAGTTTTGAAATAGCTGTAGGACCTTAATCCTAACTCTAAGGTTCAGATCATCTGTGTCCAATCATGTTAGGCCTATATACTCGAGCCGAGGCTCGATGTACGTGGCATAAAATCAATTACTCTGGTTCTAAGTTCAAGTTTTCCAACATCCTTGAGCGCCTACCGATATACGTTAGACTATGGCCCTTGGTACGTGGAAGGGGGGTTTTCACCCAAATAGGTGGCCCAATTGTGAGGCTTTGTCCCGAACTATGGTTCTGGAAGAAAGCCCAGCAACGTGAATACCGGGTAAAGATAGGTGGGGTGGTTTTTGAAAACATGAGCACATGCAAGCAAACAGAGGGCTTTAAGTCCTGAAGAGATAGAATTTTGATATATTTGAAGAAGCAAGCATTGTTTTCAAACAAATCCTAGATTGAGGAGTGTTGTATTTCAGACCTAAGTCTATGTGAACATGAATAATTCTCCTTAATATAGTCCTACAAAACAATGCCTAGTCTACATGCAATCCATGTCAGCTGGGTTCAAGTCTAGGCTCCTAGGTTCACATGATATCATGAAATAAAAGCTGACATTCTATGAAACACGATTTTGACAATTTGAACTAAGTTAAGCACACAATTGATCTAGCAAAGACAGGTCCCATCTCGGTCGCCAAACCTGTTATCATCGCAAAATTTTTACTTTGCAAATCAAACTGACCTTTGAAAAAGATTTTGAAAATAACTCGCCTCCGTTTTAAAATGCAGGATAATTCTGAAGAATGGGACTCGCCTGTCGGTACGAGGTTCAACCGTTCCTGACGCCTTTACCAGGGGTAATTGAACCAAGAATCAATTGTGTACTTAGTTTTGCTCAACTTGTCTAAATCGTGTTCTATTTCCTAAATGCACAAAGAATCAAACATGTGCTATGAATTTCTAAAAATGCATATTTGAAAACATGATGTTTGCTTAGAATAACTGAAATACTTGGAAAATTCTTGGAAAATATGTCACTTGGAAAATCGTGAATCATGATGAAAGTACTTTTAAGGAAAATGAAAATCGATTTCTTAAGAATCTAGAGGTTTTGTGAAAATCAATTTCTAAGGAATAACTTTGGAAAAACTTGGTTTTTCTGAATTCAAACTTTGAAATTGAAGATATAACTTGGAAAATTGAATTTTGAACTTGAGGAATGCATGAAATACCATTTGAAAGCTCAGAGTTTTGAGAAAATCACTTTCTGAGTAAGACTTGGAAAATTTTGAGAAAATTGATTTCTCTGAATTGGAATTGGAATTTGCAAATGAATCAAATGAATGAATATGGATTTGAAAGACATTTCTTTGAGGAATTGAGAAAATCCTTTTGAGTTTTGAAAAATGCAGTGCATTTTGAAGTTAGCCTAAGAGTGTAGGCTGAATGTGGCTAATACAAAGATCACAAATCGGGGTCTCATTCGTATTCTGACTATGGCCATAAATACGAATTCCACCGAGTTTGTCAACTTCCTAAGAGCTAGTGCACGTGTCATTCGTGTAGACCACAGTGGATTTGTAAAGAATGTGCATGAATTGGCATACATTGCAGTTATATATCAAAGTTTCAAACTATATGCAATGCAAATCCTAATCTATGCAGGAATTGAAATTCTTATTCCAAATTTAATTATAATTTACATCACTAATTGAATTTAGATACAGAAAAATAATGTCTTCAATGTCTTTGCAAAACTATAAAAATGGATTAGTGAAGATATGTTGGCTTTTCAAGGTTTATCCAGCAATATCTGGAAATTGATGGATTTTGCTAGATATAAGCCTTTTTCCATGATTCCCTGATATAAACTTAATGCAATATGAAATAAAATTAAAGAAATATGAAAATGATATTTGAAATTTCAAAATTTGGGTCAAAATGACAAAAATACCCCTGATAGCAAGACTATGGCCTTGAAACCAGGGTTTTCAGAAAATATTTTGTAAAATGCAAGTTTTAAAATTCAAATGTGGATAAATTAAACCAAAAAAGGATAGGGCATTATTAAAAATATGAAAACTAGGGTTTAGAATTTCGAAATTGAGGTCAAATGACCAAAATGCCCCTGATAGCAAGACTATGGCCTTGAAATCAGGGTTTTCTGAAATAAATTTTGGTAAAAACTTTAGGTTTAGGGTTTAAATGAAGTCAAATAAGCACAAAATTAATCATGAAGCATCCTAATATGATTCTAAACATGAACAAACCCTAAAAACATGAACTTATACACGAAAATCATAAAATATCATGAAAATTACAATTTTTGCAGTGTTTCTGGATCCAGCAAGTACCCTGTTTTGCAATTTGATCCATTCAAGCATCAAATGGATTCCAAAATTCATAAACATTAGCAAATACACTTATTATAACCCTAAAATTAGATTAAAATTATAAAAATATATTTTTTACTTTATTTCAACTCGAAAATTGCATTAAAACCCTAAAATGAGCTATTTTTTTCCATGGTCACAGACCAGTTTTAGTGTTAGACCCGAATCAGGGGTCAAATCACCATAGAAATTTCTGAAATTTTACATAGGTAAACTAGACAAAAAAAAAATTTCCCCTTTTACAGAACGGAAAAAGCATCTCTGATGAGGGCGAAACCCTTCCGGCAATCCGGACTAAAATTTAATGAATATAAAATTGGTTAAAACAGGTACTTCCGATTGAAAATACAGAAATAAATAGCAAACTTAATCAAAAATTTCTGAAATTTCAGCAGTGAATAGTAGACATAAAAATAATGAACTTCCTTTTTTTACAGATCCTGAATCGGATCCACGATTTGAGATCTATGATCAGCACAAGGCAGATTAGGGTGTTGGTAAACCCTAACGAGTTTTAAATTTTAAATCTGATTCTCTGACAGAGGAAAAATACCAAAAGAGGCAAAAAATTATAAAAATTTCACAGTAAATAGTTCACATCAATATGAAGCCACTGCACTTTAAGGATCTTGAATTGGATATCGGATGAGAGAAATAATACAACTGCAAGTTACCTATGAATTTCAACAACGATTCTAAACGATTGAAAATCGCGGTTTAATCTTTTATTTTTTTTGACAGGATTTACGAATCCCAAAACATCAGATTCTTTTTACAGTATTTATTTGACATATTCGTGTATCACATATAAAAAATTCAGAAATTTACAGTGAATATTTCAATACGAAATAACATGCTCTTTATTGATTTAAGCTTAAAACACAGAAATTTAATAAAACTTAATAAAACATGCATTAATCAATGAGAACAAATAAAATAATATTCAAATAGTAAAACAAATTTAATTTCTATGCTGGAACACATGTAATAAACATGAATAAGTAAAAAAATAAATAAAACACAGGGAATCCATGGCTGGAATTAATATTTACCTTTGAAATTATGAATTTAACCCATTTAACGGGTAAATCACATGTTTTCATGGTTAAGAACATAAAAATCAATGCAATAATCGATTCTAACGGATTAGAATCTCTGGAAAAACAGTAAAATAGGGTTAGATCACCTTCTTGGACCATTCTTGAGGTTCTTGAGGTTGAATCCATGATTTAATCCATGCAATAGAAGGCACCAATGGCTAAATCCATGTTAAAATATGAAAAAGCATTAAATAAAACTAAAAAAATTAAGAAATTATTACCTTGAGGTTGCAGCAATGGAGGAAGGGCGGGAGAGGAGAGAGATAGGGAGGTCGACCCCCCTATGGAGATTATTTATAGAAAATTTTTAGGTTTAAAAATTAAGAGTTTTGAAAAATTTGGACTTCTAAAGGGGGGGGGGGCGATTTTTGGGTAGAGTTACCTATATACCCCTAACCTAATTAACCTCTAATTAAACTCCTAATTAACCCTAAAGACCCCCAAATGTGGCGCCACTTGGTGTTTTTCCACATTTGGTTTTTAAAGTTTTAACTAAAACCTATAAAAACAATAGTTTAAAAACCAAATTTAAAAATGGATTTTCAAAATGGATTTTGACTCTTCTAAACTTCTAAAACTAACCATGACACTAACTAACCCTAATCTAAACCCTGACTTTCTCAAATGTAGCGCCACCCTGAGTGGACCCCACTTGAATTTTCAAAAATGATTTTAAAACTTGAAATTGAAAGAATTTTCAAAAGATTTCTCTGCTCCAGCCATCTTCTTTCTTGAAGCATCATCCATGTTAAAGCAGCCTACCAACCGTTGCAGCCACAAGTCGTTTTAGATTTGGTCCAGTCGCCTCAAAGTAGCCAACGCCCAAGCTACTTTCTTCTCTCCATTCCAACCGACCCAAGGTTAGCACATGGAACTTAAGTTCATGAGACGTGGTGTTTTCTTTTGATTTTAAGTGCTTTAAAGTCTGTACTTTCATTAATAGGCATCTTTCATTCTAAACCCACAAGTGTTATGCATATGGACAAAGAAAATGAAAGATCTATCCAATTGATGGATTTGATCTTTCGTTTTGTAAGCCCATATCAAGAAGACAAATCATGTCCCCCATTGAATTTCGTTTTGGTCTTATTTTTTATAAAATTTTATTCAAAAATATGAATGTAGGTCGGTTTATTAGTCATTGCATTCATGCCATATAGATTTCATTACTATTTAGCTTAGAATGTGTAACTTGTCATTTTGATATGAAATCCATGCACTATTTCACATGAATTCCTTTATCAATAAATTTTGTGAATTCTGTGGCTATCAAATTTATGTGTCGTTGATCTCCTACAAAGAACCCAAATCAAATCAGGTTTTGTAATTCCATTTAGAAAATCAAACCCTAATTCGGGTTTTGGACCTTCTGAAATCCCCGAATCTCCCTTTAGCGGACAAAAACCTTTAGAATCTCCTTGATGGACGATCCAAAATCCCCTCAAAAAAAATATCATGGTTCCCTGTTAAAATGTACTATTTGTCAGAAATTTTTTAGAATTTTTTAGTGAGATTTAGGTTTTACCAAAAATCGATTTTCCCAGACCATTGGGAAAATCTCGATTTTTCCTTGTCAGGGTATAGACAGACCCTAACATGCTGTGTCCGCTCAACCCACAGCTTGAATGTGAACATTTTCAACATGAACATTGTTCCTAACCCATTTTCCTGTCATTTCTCAAAATTTGGGAATTTTTGGGATTATTTCAGTATTTTTCCCAGATTTATCTTTTCTATCTGACAGATTCTCATGCCTGAGAATTCCAGAGATCCAGGTCTCTGATAAGAGTATGCCCATTTCCAAACCGTAACCCGAATCCCAATGCTATAAAAAAAAGAAATTTTTCAATTTTTGTCAGTAATATTTTCCCACAATTTCAGCCATTTTTTCATCTGTCGTCTATTTTTCTTACATTTTCTCCCGAAACCTGTCTGTTTGCCCTAAATCCTAGAGTCGCCGGATTCTGATCTGACTTGTCGGAGCTGTAAAGCTCCGACCATAGGTCAAAACCAGAATGTGTAAAAGACAAAAATCTTTTCCTAACTGTCCTCTGTCATCCCATAAAATTTGGGAAATTTTTATGGAAGTTTTATATCTTAAATCCCATTTAGAATCACTATTTTAGGCAAAAATCACCAAATTTAGGGTTTTTATTTGAATTTCCATAATGAAAAATACCAAAAAAATATATTTTCGGATTCTATTCTGTTTCTAGGATTAGTATAGGTGTCCATGCTAAATTTGGATCAATTCCAAGTTCATTTGCTTTATATGTTACTTTATCTTTAAATTTAGAAGCGAAAATCAGGCGAAAATCAAGTTAAATTTGATATTTTCACCATTTTAGGGTTTTATTCATGTAAATAAGCATGTCATGTCATATTAGGGTTAATTTTAAATCTCATTTGCATTTCAATTTTTCATTTTTGCAAAATTTATTTCAGAAAACCTTGGTTTCAAGGCCATGGTCTTGTTATCAGGAGCATTTTGACTTAAATTTCGAAATTCCAAACTTCAATTTTTCAAATTTTTATGCCTATCATCATATTTCATCATATTATGTTTGATTTATCTCATTTGATTTTCAAATTTCCAAATTTTACAAAAATTCTTTCAGAAAACCCTGATTTCAAGGTCGTCAGGGGTATTTTGGTCATTTTGACCCCAATTTCGAATTTTCAAGTTTAATTTTGAAATTTATTCATTTATTCTCATTTTTATATCAAAGGGGATATGATTCTGGGTTTATATATGAATAATATCCGATAATTTTCCATATTTTTGGATAAATTCAGAAAAACCTACATTTCCGTGCTAACATGTTTTTTCCAGTTTTGTAGGAACATCCAAGAAGAAGACTTAGTTTTATTCTTTTATTTTTTTATTCAATGTAAAGATGTAATAATTTGGAATAAGAATTTACATTTCCTGCATAGAATAGAACTGCATTGCATATAGTTTGATTTCTGAAAAATCCAATATCTGATGTATGATGCATATGCAGATCTTCCAAAATCACTATGATTGACATGAATGACACGTGCACAAGCTCTTATGGAGTTTATAAACTTGGTGGAGTGTGTATTTTTGGCCATAGTCAGAATACGAATGAAACCTAGATTTATGATCTTCGTATTAGCCATATTCAGCCTACACTCTTAGGCTAACTTCAAAAATGCACTGCATTTCTCAAAGTTTCAAAAGAATTTCCCAATTCCTCAATGAAATTCCCTTTCAAATTCATTCATTCATTCAATTTGCATCATTTTCAAAATCATTTCCCAATTCCATTTCAGAAAAATCAGTTTTCTCAAAATTTTCCAAGTCTTTCTCAGGATTTGATTTTCTCAGAATCCTAAGTTTTCACATGAGACTTCAAAAGTATTTCCCAAATTCAAATCAAGATTTTCCAATGTTTTAAAATTCTCAAATGTCAAAATCCCAAGTTTTCAGAAATCGATTTTCTCAAAGATCTAATTTTCCTGAGAATCCATTTCCCATTTCAAAAATCATTTTCCAATGAACTTCCTGACTTTCTCAAGATTCTCAAATCCATTTTCTCAGAAAAGCAATTCCAAATCTCAAAAATCGATTTTCCCAAGATTCAAGTTTTCCTGAGAATTCATTTTCCAATCCAATTTCTGATTTTCAATGAAATTCAATGATTTTCCCAAGTATTTCTCAAGCATTTTCCAAGCATATTTCAATTTTCCATAGCAAACATCATATTTTTCAAACTTGCATTATTTTCAAAATTTCATAGCCATGCCTGATTCTTTGTGCATTCTAGGGAAATAGAGCACGATTTAGATAATTTAACTTAGTCAAAGTGCACATTTGATCCTTGGTTCAATTACCCCTAGTAAAGGCGCCAGGAACGGTTGAACCTCGTACCGACAGACGGATCCCATTCCACGGAATTTTCCCGCAAATTTTTAAAACGGAGGAGAGTAATTTTCAAAACCAATTTTCAAAACTTTGGTCGAGTTTGACTCGCATAATCGTTTCTTTACACTCTCGCAGAGGGAGGGAGGAAAAATTTTGCGATGATAACACATTGCCATGCCATAAATGATTGATATTGATCGCAGTTATGGCATATCTCTAAAGACTATCCTTGTAAAAATAAGGCAGTGGAAATATCCTGAGCGCTAGAAAAGGAGAGAATTCACTCAAACCCTGTCTCCTCAAATCCCCTAAAGCTGCAATTAAATATCCGCAAAAGGGATCTCTCAATTGTCGTCAAGATGAAGACGAATTATGCGAGCTAGACCCCCGGGGCCAAAGAAGATTTGGATCATCTCCAAGATGACGGAGTTTGTGACGGGTCCTTCCAGGGAAAGTTCAAATCATCATCAAGATGAAGGCGAATGCGATGAACCTCCCGACAATCCCTAAAAGATATTTAATTTCCGCTATCATCTAGAGATCTCCAACCCATGAGACAATATAATCCCTAAGGCAAAGAAGGATAGAAACATCTCCAAGTTGAAGGAGTTTGTGACGTACCCTTCCAAAAACAAAAAGAGAGAGGGAAAAGAAAGAGAGAAAAGTCAGGACATCTCCAAAATAAAGGATGATGTAATAAACTCCCCCGAAGCCCAAGAGAGCTCAAAAGAGTGCAGGAAGATTATCATGAGAGAAGCATCCCAGGATATCAAACTGCAAAATCTATAAAGAATCTTCTTTATATTTGTGAAATTCTATTATCAATATTCTTTCATAATATTAAATTCTCACTTTCCTGTTCATATCAAGGAAATTGATAGCTTCCTTGAAGAAGGTCAATCACAAGCAATTTGAATTACGATTCTTGATTCTATGAAGTCAATTTCGTTTGGAGGTAATACTTCAGGTAGAAAAGAAGGAATATTTTTGCAACAATGTGTACCATTTTCAAATACTTTGAATTAACAACAAAATTTTCAACATTTTGACAATATTTTCTAGCTATCTTGGCGTGGAGTGAGAGCTTTATGTCCATTTTTGATACATCCTGACACCATTTTCATCCCTCTTCAGGACTTGATTACGGGAGTTTTCAAGATTCCTTTCCTTCTTCATGTATAATCTGAGCGCTTGGGCTCTCAGATTCGCACACTTCCTTGTGTCCCCACTATCCTGCCATAGACAGACCCATTTCGGTTTGAGGTCGAACCACCAATCATTTTCTCGCAAAAGGCAAATTCAAAAGATGATTTTAGTCTAAAAAATGAGACGCCCAAGATCAATCCCTTTTCAAGCTTTAGGGACCCCATTTTCCTTCCTTTTGCAAAAACCCTGTCGGATTTATTGTGCAAAATCGGAAGGTTCCATCATGATCTCTTCCTTCAAAGATATCATTCATTTCCGCCCTATCAGGTTAAGGGCATAAACCTGAGCCTCACCGAATGAGGTATTTCATTTTTTTGACCAATCAGGTTAAGGGTACAAACCTGAGCCTCATTTTGATGAGGTATTTCATTCCCCAATCAGGTTAAGGGCAAACCTGAGCTTTTTCCCATGCGAAGCATTTTCTGTCTCATTCAGGTTAAGGGCAAAAACCTGAACTTCACTGCCACAGAGCGAATCTATTCCTCTTCGTTCTATATTTCATATCTACCATCTTCACCAGGCTAATATCTCTATACCCAGTCAGATCCTTCTAACTGAGGCATTTTTTTTATATATAGCCCAAATTTGGTGTGTTTTTCTTTGCCACTAAGCTCGGCCACAAGCCGGCTTAGTAGCAAAGAGGGACATCTGTAAACACCCCAAATTTTCACTCACCTTCCTGACATTTCCACCAATCATCACATTTTGGTTCTCCGAGATCACTGAAGGGCAAAATAGTCATTTTCTGAGATTGGACCTTGCAGAAAGTCTAAAATTCACTCTCAATTCTCCAAATTTCTCTATTTTATCCACAAATCGCAAATTTTCAAAAATCCTACTCTTGACAAGAGGCTAGCATTTCCAATTCCTGATTCAGAGTGGCATTTCATGAGACATGTCTTTGCATATCATCGCATGAGCATTTCATATCATTTCACTGCACAGCATCTCATTTCGAGATCCAGAATTCCTGATTTTCAAAATTATCAATCCAGATTCGAATTTTAACTCTTTCAAAATTGATTTCAAATCCCTGGGTTTTTTCAAAATGGTCAGTTTCCCTCGTCTTAACCCCTAGGACTCCGAATTACAAAAGTTTTTTTTTTTAGGAAAACAATCTGGATAGTTTTTTATATTGATTTTTAAAATTTCGTCAATTGGAAAGAAGGGGACACAATTTTAAATTTATAAGATTTTATTTCAAACTTTTACAAAAAGACTTTGAATTTTTTTATAAAATCTCTGCATTTTTTTATATTTTGCCCTGAAGAACTATCTTCTTTCTAAATTTTTGTAAAATTTTACTTTGTATTTTCTAACTAGCCTACTATTATAAAAATCCCAAAAGAATTTATTTATTTTGATTTTGCTTTTTATTTCAAATAACAAAATGACGTGGGACCCACCCTGAAGTGGCGTCACACTCAAATTCCAAGGCATTTCTCTTATTTTCAAGAGGGGCCCACCCTGGGGTGGCGCAAATTTACAAATCCTTTTCTTTTCATTTTATTTATTTTACAAAATAAGAAAGTGGACCCACGCATAGGTGGCGCCACACTAGAGCTTCCTGTAAAGAAAAACAAATAATTTTTTTTTTTTTCAAAAGGTTTTCAAATCCGGCTGAGGTGGCACCACCTTAAAAAAAAAAAAAAGAGAAAACTCGTTTTACCCATTTTTTTGTTTTTACTTTTTCAGCCCCCAAATGGCGCCACCGTGAAGCCCTACCCACAAAATATTCACTTTACCTAAGTTTCAGGTAAATGAACTCAAAAGTTTTCAAATAAAGAAATCGTCCCCCTCCAAGATTGGCGAGATTTCGAAAATTTTTAAAAGTTTGTTGAAAAGTTTCAAATGATTTCAAAAACTTGTTACGAAGCTTCAAAAAATCTCTGATTTTTCTGAGAAGTCTTTTGAAAATCTTTAAAAAGGAACCCAAATGATCGCACAGGAGGACCCTCGATCCCGATTTGAACTCTGGCTTCTCCTATCTCTCAAGTTCTTCTGTTTCCTCCATTGTTTTGAGAGTTTTCGTTTAAAAAAAAAAAACCTTTCACGATTCCGGATTGGACTCTGTTTTCTCTTATCTATCAATTTCCCTTCCTCTTCCCCGATCTATCTTTCTTTCCTCACTGCATTACGATTACTCTCCCTCTTTCTTTCCACTGCCGTTCAAGAAACAAACCTCTAAAGGTTGTCATTCAAGAGATCCAGTTCGCATGATCAGGTGAGAGGAAGTTTTCTCATTTTCATATTGATGCATCTTCACCCCTTCGAGAGATTTTCCTTTGTCGTCTTTCACGTTGTTGAAAGATTAGCCTTCTCTCTGAAAGGATAGCCTTTATCATCTTTCATGTTGTTGAAAGATTAGCCTTCTCTCCGAAAGGATTGCCTTTATCATCTTTCACGTTGTTGAAAGATTAGCCTTCTCTCCGAAAGGATTGCCTTTATCATCTTTCACGTTGTTGAAAGATTAGCCTTCTCTCCGAAAGGATTGCCTTTATCATCTTTCACGTTGTTGAAAGATTAGCCTTCTCTCCGAAAGGATTGTCTTTATCATCTTTTGCGTTGTAGAAAGATTAGCCTTCTTTCCGAAAGGATAGCCTTTGTCATCTTTCGCATTGTCGAAAGAATCGCCTTGTTCCTTCGGATTACCTTTTATCGTTGTTGAAAGATTAACCTTCTCTCTGAAAGGATTACCTTTGTCATCTTTTGCGTTGTTGAAAGAATCACCTTATTCCTTTGGATTGCCTTTATCATCTTTCGCGTTGTCGAAAAAATCGCCTTATTCCTTTGTATTACCTTTGTCATCTTTCACGTTGTCGAAAGAATCGCCTTGTTCCTTTGGATTACCTTTGTCATCTTTCACGTTGTCGAAAGAATCGCCTTGTTCCTTTGGATTGCCTTTGTCATCTTTCGCGTTGTCGAAAGAATCACCTTATTCCTTTGGATCACCTTTATCATCTTTTGCGTTGTCGAAAGAATCGCCTTATTCCTTTGGATCACCTTTATCATCTTTCGCGTTGTCGAAAGAATCGCCTTGCTCCTTTGGATTGCCTTTGTCATCTTTCGTGTTGTCAAAAGAATCGCCTTGCTCCTTTGGATTGCCATTATCATCTTTCGCGTTGTCGAAAGAATCCCCTTGCTCCTTTAGATTGCCTTTGTCATCTTTCGTGTTGTCGAAAGAATCACCTCGCTCCTTTGGATTGCCTTTGACATCTTTCACGATATCGAAAGAATCGCCTTGTTCCTTTGGATCGCCTACGTTCATCTTTCGCGTTGCCAAAAGAGTTGCCTTATTCATCTTTTGCGTTGTCAAAACAGTTGCCTTACTCTTCTCTGAAAGAGTTTGCTTTGTCTCTCTTTCGCATTACCGAAAGAGTTGCCTTATTCCTCGTTGGAAAAATTGCCTTATTCATCTTTTGCGTTGTCAAAAGAGTTGCCTTACTCTCCTCTGAAAGAGTTTGCCTTGTCTGTCTTTCGCGTTGCCGAAAGAGTTACCTTATTCTCGTCAAAAGATTGCCATATTCATCTTTCGCGTTGTCGAAAGAATCGCCAAAACCTGTTATCGTCGCAAAATTTTTCCCTCTTCCCTTCCTTACGAAAGAGAGAGGAAAATGCTTTTGCGATTCAAACTTGACCGAATTTTGGAAATTGTTTTGAAATACTCGCCTCCGTTTTGAAAATCGCAAAAAAATCCATGGGATGGGGCACGACCTGTCGGTACGAGGTTCGACCGTTCCTGCCGCCTTTAACAGGGGTAATCGAACCAAGGACCAAAATTGTGCTTGACTTAGTGAAATTATCAAAATTGTGTTCTATCCTAAATGCACAGAGAATTCAGGCATGTGCTATGAGATTTTGTAAAATGCTAGTTGGAAAAAAGATGATGTATGCTTAGAAAACATTGGGAGTTGAAAAGCATTTCTCAGGAAAAAGATGGAAATCATTTTCTCAGGAAATTCTGATAAGAGGATTTGAAATCTCGAAAAAATTTATGAAGATTCAGGAAAATCATGAATGGATGAAAATCCTGGGAATGTAGAAGTAATTCTTGAGAAAAAGGTGAACACTGGAAGAGAGAATGCTGATCAGGAAAATTCTAGCTTTGGAAAGTTTCTCAGGAGAATGAGCAAAATTCATAGGAAAACTCTTTAGAGATGGAAAATTGAAAACTCGGGAAATTGGAATCCTAAGAATCTTAACCTTGAAACACTTGGAAATCGATTTTGATTTTTGAGAAAGATGAGAGATTCCCTTTGAAAAGAATCTTAAGAAAAAAACATTTTCCAGGGAAAACCACGGGAAAACTTGACTTGGAAAATCCGACTTTGAAAATTTTAGAAATTTCTTGAGAAACTGATTTCCATGGAATGAAGTTTTCTCGAGAAAATCATGAGAAAACAGATGATGCCATGATGCAGATGATTTGGATATATGAATACACTTTGAAGAGATATCCGGAAAGGTTTTCTGAGAAATTTGTTGGAAAATGTGTATTAAGCCAAAATAAATCCTTCACATATTCTGACTGTGGCCATGAACATGTTCAGAGTTTAATTGATTTAATTCACAATATTTTGAAAAATTGGAAACATGATGTGCATTTTTAAGATAGCCTAAGAGTGTAGGCTTAGTGTGACTAGTAGTAAGATGATGGATCTGGGTCTCGTCCATATTCCGACTAGGGCCATAAATATGGACTCCACCGAGTTCATCGACTTTCTAAGAGTTGGTGCACGTGCCATTCATGTATATCCATAGTGGTTTTGCAAAATGAGATATATGAATCATAGAATTAGGATATTGTAGGAATCAAACTACATGAGATGCATCCTAATCTAAGCAGTAAAAGTAAATCTCATTCCAAATTTTGATTATTACATCTCTGACATAAAGCAAAATAAATGAAATAAACAAAATATATGGTATAAAGAATCAGCATCCTTCACATTTTCCTGCAAAATAAGACTTAGTACAAGGAATGGATATACAAAATACCCAAAGAAAGGGGTATATATATAACATGTACAACGAAAATATACATGGTTATATCTAAATGATTGAACTTGTGCTAAATGACATGTGATAATGAGGATGTATTTACAAAAAGAAAAAGAAAAAGAGAAAGAAAGATATCCACATAAATATTTGTATGTGAAAACAAGTGCACATGAAGATATTCCTATGTATATATAAGTGTATATAGATATACGTACATATATGTGTATGTATATACATGTATATAGATATATACATATAAATATACATATATATATATATATATATATATATATATATATATATATATATATATATATATATATATATATATATACGTATAATGAGAAAATATATATAGTAATTGAAATTCCATATATAATGGGTAAAATCAGAAAATACAGGGTATATACAGTTTCTGTAGGTGATTTCACAAAGCCGTAATTCCCAAATTATAACACATTTCTCAGTAAAATTGGGTATCGATCTTCCCTATATATCAATAACAAATCATGCCAAAGATGGTCTAGAGATCATGAACGAATATGGAGATATCCGTTCATGAATATAGCCGATTATCAAGACTGGGTACCTGCAGCAGAAAAGATGGTAAATACATAACATACATAATGTGCAGGAAATGCACTGTGGAAGCACCATGGGCTGTTTCAAGGATATTGTGAAAGCATAATGGAGGTGTGAAGAAGAAAGAAACAGTGGGTGTGCAAAGTATAACTAAACTATATAAATCTAAAGACGCACTAACCATCATGGATTGATCCTATGGTGACGATTTGGCATTGAACCAAATTCTAAAGATAATAGAACATAACAGGCAGAAATTAAGAGGCTTAGCTGCATGTATTAACTGAAACTAAAAATAAAAATAAGAACCATACATTATCAGAGGCATCTCATACGGTAAATCAAAACAAAAACCATCTTGCAGAATGGAATCAATGGCTGGTAGTAAACGATTCCAGCAAATACTAATCCCTAATGACTATTATAAGACCATGGATGGCGCTATTTACAGATATATATTATAGATTTCACATAGGTTCAGCTGGATAGAATGCAGAGTATATTGGTTTGCAGAAGCTAAAGCGAGACAACAAACTGGATGAGCTCATAAGAAGCTGCCAGTAGATGTACAGATAGTTGAATGTAAAAATACATTCCTGAATGAGTTGTTAATGTAAAAGACATGCAGAAAGTAAAAGAAAAAAAAAACATGCAAAGGAATAGGAATACAATGATAGACTTGCTGCAGGTAATAGCATTGACACAGATAACTAAAACCAGTAACGGTCATTATTATAAAAAAAAAGAAAGTGTAATGCCTTAGTTAAGGGCATCTTTTACTGTACGATAATCCCTCTTGAATATCGTTTTGATATGAGGCTATGCAAATGACTGATCAAAAGACTGCAAATGTAGGTAAAAACCAGTAAAATGTAGTAGAATTAGAAAATATCATTTATTAATCACAAAACCAGAGAAGAAAACAAAGAGAACGTTTGAAAAAGATGATGCTACCTGAAATTTTACTCTTTGTATATGCAAGGACTGAATGAAAATGATATTTCTAAAAAACAAAAAGTCTTAATAACCTTCCTGAAGTATGATATGCGATGTGAGATGATCCGGATGATAGTTTGAAAACACTGAATTGAAATAATACATTGTACCATGAGATTCATGGTATTGAAACAACTCAATAAAGACGATATGAGAAAGATGGTGATTTGATAAAAATCTATTCTTCATAGAGATCAAAGGTTCTATGGTGAAGCATCATCGATCTTTGACAGATGCAGCAACCATGAATATAAATCGCATTACCCCAAAGAAAATGGATTCACTATATGCGTAAGATGAATATGCTAACTAATTCACAGACATGAAAGTGTAACAGAGAGTTCTCACCTAATCACTGGACTGAATGCTTTCTTTGTGTGCTAGGATGGATCCCTACCTTCCACAGGATCGGGAGAGGGCCAGAGAATGGACAAAGAAAGGGGAATGCCCTCCTCGACTGCCTCTTGAAGAAGATGGATCAGTGTAAGATGAGTTTTACAGAGGCTGAGGAGGATGCTTCCTTCAGGGGTGGATCGAATCTTCAGGGGGGATCAAAGGGTTTTTGCCAAGAGAGTCCCCAAAAGTTGTTGCCTGCTAGCCGAGAGGGAAAGCCGTGAAGAGGGGGAGTGAAGAGATAGATTTCAAAAAAACGAAGACCCCCTCTTTGTTGGCCCTTCCTCTTTCTTAATAGCCAGCCATCTGGTTTTTCCCCCAAATCCGCCCCTTTTCCATCGGCTTTTGCTAATCTTTGAAAACTGAATTTTGAAAATTTTTGAAAAAGAGAACTCACCGTTTTGAAAGGGGACAACTCCTTCTCTTAAGAGGACCTTTTGAAAATTAGGTAAAATGGGATAGGGTTTCTCAGTGGCGCCCCTTGGGGGGCTGAAAGGTAATAACTAAAAAGAAAATGAAAAAAAACGAATTTTTGTTTGCTTTTCTTGGCAAGGAGTCTTAGTGGGGCACCACCTACGTGGGCCCACTAATTATTTTATTAAAATTGAGTTAAGTAAATAGAAAAATAAAAATAAAAATAAAAAACTTTTATAAATCGGCGCCACTTCTGAATGGGCCCTGTTTTGAAAATAAGAGAAATTTTTGAGAATTCGAGTGTGACACCACCTCGAGGCGGGTCCCACGTCACTTATTTGAAATAAAAGTCTGATGATATATTTTGGAATTTTCACAATAGTAGGCTAGTTTAAAAAATACGAAGTGAATTTTGGTTTGATTTCAAAACTTGGAAGAAAATGGTTCTTCAGGTCAAAATTTAGAAAGATGCGGAGAAATTCGGAGCTTTTTTTGTAAAAGTTTGAAATAAGGTCTTATGAATTTTGAAGTTGTGTCCCCCTCTTTTCAACTGACGAAATCTTGAAACTCAATGTCCAAAACTATCCATATCGTTTTCTTGAGAAAAACTTTTGTAATTCGGAGCCCTAGGGGTAAAATGGGAAGAATTTAGCAATTTTAAAAACCCAGGAGTTTGAAATCAATTTTGAAATATTTAAAACTCGAATCTGGATTGACATTTTTGAAAATCAGGAGTTCTGGATCTCAAAATGACATGCTGTGCAGTGGAATGATATGAAATGCTCATGCGATGTTATGCAAAGACATGTTTCCTGAAATGCCGCTTTGAATTCAAAATTGGAACTCTAGCTTCTTGTTGAGAATAAGATTTTGAAATTTTGCAGTTTGAAGCTATTTCTGAGTCCAAATGGAGAAATTTTGAGACTTAGGAATAAAATTTTGGACTTTCTACCAGGTTCAATCTCAGAAAATGACCATTTTTCCTTTCATTGATTTCGGAGAACCAGAATGTAATGATTGGTAGAAATGTCAAGAAGGTGAGTGAAAATTTGGGGTGTTTACAGATGCCCCTCTTTGCTACTAAGTCGGCTCGTGGCCGAGCTTAGTGGCAAAGAAAAACACTCCAAATTTGGGCTATATATAAAAAATGCCCCAGTTAGAAGGATCTGACTGGGTATGAGGAAATTAGCTCGAGGAAGATGGTAGATATGAAATGGAGAATGAAGAGGAATAGATTTGCTTTATGGCGGTGGAATACAGGTTTTTGCCCTTAACATGGATGGGACAGAAATACCTCGTATGGAACGAAGCTCAGGTTTTAGCCCTTGACCTGACTGGGGAATGGAATATCTCATCGAAATGAGACTCAGGTTTGTACCCTTAACCTGATCGGGCGGAAAAATGAAATACCTCATCAAAGGAGGCTCAGGTTTTGTACCCTTATCCTGATTGAGCGGAAAAATGAAATACCTCATCAAAGGAGGCTCAGGTTTTGTACCCTTATTCTGATTGGGCAGAAAAATGAAATACCTCATCAACTAAGGCTCAGGTTTGTACCCTTATCCTGATCAGGCGGAAAATGAAATACCTCATCAACTGAGGCTCAGGTTTGTACCCTTATCCTGATCGAGCGAAAAATGGATGGAATCCTCGAAAAGAGAGACCATGATGGAGCCTTCGGATTTTGCACAATAAATCCGACAGGGGTTTTGCAAAAGGAAGGAAAATGGGGTCCCTAAAGCTTGAAAAGGGGTTGATTTTGGGCGTTTCATTGCTGAGACTAAATAGCTTTTGAAATTGCCTTTTGCGAGAAAATGATTGGTGGTTCGACCTTGAACCGAAATGGGACTATCTATGGTTGGACAGTGGGGACATAGGGAAGTGTGCGAATTTGAGAGCTCACGCTCTCAAAGAAGGGAAGGAATCAAGTCCTTAAGAGGGATTTAAATTGGTGTCAGGATGTATCAAAGATGGACATCAAGCTCTCACTTCACGTCAGGATAGCTAGAAAATATTGTCAAAATGTTAAAAATTCTGTTCTGGATTCAAAGTGTTTGAAATTGATACATATTATTGCAAAATATTCCTTCTTTTCTACCTGAAGCATTACCTCCAAATGAGCTTCACTTCGTAGAATCAAGATTGGGAATCCAAATGGCTTGCGATTGACCTTCTTCAAGGGAGCTATCAATTTCCTTGATATGACAGGAAAGAGAATTTGATATTATGAAAGCAATTGATGAAAGGATATTGATAATAGAATTTCACAAGTTTAAAGAAGATTCTTGATAGATTTGACAATTTGATATCCTAGGAACTTCTCTCATGATAATCTTTCTACACTCTCTTGGCTCTCTTGGGTTGTTTGCTACATTCTCCTTCATTTTGGAGATGTTCTGACTTTTTCTCTCTTTCTTTTTCCTCTCTTGCTCTCTTTTGGGAAGCGTACGTCACAAACTCCTTCAACTTGGAGATGTTTCTATCCTTTTTTGACGATATTGGCTCCTGGGTTAGAGATCTTTGGATGATAGCTTGAAATTAGATATCTTTTAGGGATTGTCGGGAGGTTCATCGCATCTGCCTTCATCTCGACAGTGCTTTGGACTTTACCTGGAAGGATCCGTCACAAACTCCGTCATCTTGGAGATGTTTCAAATCTTCTTTGGCCCTGGGGGTCTATTCGCTTAATTCGCCTTCATCTTGACGACAAGTGAGAGATCCCTTTTGCGGATATTTAATTGCAGCTTAGGTGATTCTGAGGAGACAGGGCTTGGATGAATTATCTCTTTTTCTAGCGCTCAGGATATTTCCACTGCCTCATTTTTGCAAGAATAGTCTTTAAAGAGGTGCCGTTGACTGCGATCAATACCAATCATTTATGCCTTTGCGATAACGTTGAATCTTCTTTTCTGGCCATATCAAGGCTTTATCCTTCATCCTTTGTTTGGCCAATAGAAAGAATTTGAATTTCGAATCTTTTTTCGTAAAAGCTTCACTTTTTTGGAAGTAATGCTAAAGGTAAACCGAGATAGAGATTTGTGCAATAAAGACGCTGAAATCAACAAATAATTTGATTGACAAATTGACAACATGTTCTTGAAATCCTGGGTGAAAGAGAGCGTTTGAGGTCTAGTCCCATACATCCGTGATGAAAATTCTCCTCTCTTTTTCCCCAAAAAGAGAGACTCAGGCTTAGCCCTTACCTGAATGGGAAATGGGAAATACTCCTCTCTTCCCCGAAGAGGAGGTGTTTGCCAAACGAACTTTCGAAGAGAAATTAAGCTTTCGTCAAAGCTCCCTAATATTAGGCTTCTCTTATGGAAAGGGGCCGATAATAGTGAGGTCAAAAAATTGGGTCATGAAAGGAACGAGTCCATCACACTCTCTCTAAAAAGAGGGTCCTTCATGACAAAAATGGCCTAGTATGAAATTGGGTGGGCCACAAGAAAAGCGAGTCTCCGTCGAACCTCTCCCTATAAAGGGTTCCTTGTGTGAAATTGGAAATTGTTTTGCAAACGGTTCACGAAGACGCTAGTTCCTTCAAACTCTCCCTGAAAAGGGGCTAAGTGAACGAATTGGATAGCATGCGAAAAAAACGAGCTCCCTCGAACTCTCCCTAAAAAGGGTCTCTCGCAAGAGTGATGTCTTCTTTTAAATCGTTGTAATTTTGAAAAGATTTTTAAATGAAAAACATGTGAAAACCAGACATCAAATAATAAAAACCGGTTCTCACTAGTGGATGAGACCGCGTCGAACTCAGGGAACGGGAATATTTCGTATTCAAACACACAATTCTAAACTATTCTTTATTGTTGTATTATTAAAATATAAAATGTTCAAGAAAGGTAAAAACAACTAACTATTACAACAAATGAATACCCTTCGCAGAGGGCGTAAAGTGCAATATTTACAAATCCAATTAAATTCCTAATTCTAAAAATAAAAGCAAAAATCTTCTACTCTTGTGCTTCCTCGTGTCACGTAATCACTTCCGCACCAATCCTGTGCTATCCTGCACAAATCAAACGAACACCAGCAGTACAAGATACTAACAAGTATATTATGAACAATGTAAATCTAGAACTGACCAAAGATCTAAGATATGATGAAACTTTATAAAGCAACTATACTATATGTAATCAACTCAAGAACCTAGATGCAATGCAATGCAAAAACAACTAAACTGATGATGATATATGCGATGAAATAAAGTGTGCAAGTAATGTACTGCAATGAATATTGAAGCTAATTAGGGAAACACAAACACTTATGCAAAGGAAACAAAAAGACTGAACAAAACTTTTGCAAGAATAAAAAACTAAAAGATTAACAAAAATTAGCAAGACAAGAAATGCATACAAGAAATTATCTAAACATGAAATGCAATGATCAAAAGCAAACACAGAAAAATGAAACAAGAAAATAACGAGAAAAACAGGAAAATAGAAAAATGAACTAGTAAAAAAATCAGGAAAATAAAATTGAAAAAAAAAAACAGGAATTAAATGCTATAAAACTGGAAGGTTACGATAAACAAACAAGAATTCATTATTGAGAAAAACAGGAAATGACTAAATGAGAAAAACAGAAAAATCAGGAAATGAATTTCAGAAAAAAAAAAAAATTCAGAAATTTAACAAATGAACAACAAAACCGAATGTTAATGCAATGCAAGACATTTATGAATAAAAAAAAACAGACACTTAATGCAATGAAAAGTATTGTAAAATTACTGAAAATTCAAGAAAAACAAAACATAAAATGGAAATCTGGAAAACAAGGAATCGGTTTAAAAAAAAACTGAATTGTAAAACAGAATTTAAAACTACGATACTACAGATTATACTGAAAATACAATTGCAGATCTAAACTAAATTTTAAAATAGGAAATGAGATGATCTAAACAACTGTGATGAATTCTAAAAGGCATACAAGGAAATCAAGAAATAAAAACAAGAAATGAAAAATCAAAGAATGAATAAAACCAGAAAAAAAAAAACAAAACAGGAAATTAAAACATTAATCAACAAAAAAAAATCAAATAATGACTGAATTGAAAACGTGAAATCATATGCAATGAAAGCAACAAGATATTAGGGAAGAATGCATCAAACAATTAATGAATCAATCAACAAAATCTAAAAAAAAAATCACTGTAAACTAAAAGATCGGCCGATGAACAGAAGAAAAAAAATCGAGTGTATTTTTTTCATTTTCGTTTTCCACACAGCAAAATTTCAAAAAGAAAAGAAATGAAGATGAGGAATCAGAAGAAGAAGAAGAAGAAGAAGAAGAAGAAGAAGAAGATCGGAATAAGAAGAAGAAGAAGATGCAACTTACCGTGAACATAGAGGGGTTAGGGAAGAATGGCGGCCTCCACCATCACGCCGTCGCCGGACTGAAGAGATTCCACCACCACCACCGGCTGGAGGAGATATAGAAATAGAGAGAAGGGGAAGAAGGAGGTAAGGAAGGGCCGACAATGGTGTGGACGGTGAGAAGAGAGGGAAGAGAGGGAAAGAGGGGAAAGAGGGAAGCTTTGGCGTGAATGGGGGAGACGCCCATTTTTTTTTTCTTTTTCCGTTTTAAAAACAGCAAAACCGATTTGAATCGGTTTGTTGTATTATTTTTAAAAAAATCTAAAAAATTGTTTAAAGAGTTTTTATTTGATAAAAACTTCAAAACCTCATTTGATTATTTTTTTTCTAAAAAAAATATAACTATTCTAATCTATATATTTAATAAATTTTTTTCTTCTTTTCTATAAAGAAAACCAAAATTATTTTATTAACTAAATTGGAAAAATAAAGCTACTTTTTCAAGTATTTTCTAATTTTAATTCATTTTAGCTCATTTACTCAAAACCAGCATAAAATTGGGTTTTAAATCATTTTTTTATGAAATCATGCATATTTTTGATATAAAATAACCCTAAAATATATGCATGATCAAATACCCCCATGCTTATGTTTTGCTAGTCCTTGAGCAAACTAGAAAAATGCAAGAAATCAAACTATCACCTAACTCAATTTCGTAGGAATCACGGTTGCATTTAGCTCATGCAACAAGCCCTTTCAACCCTTGGATTACCCCAGTGGACGAGTAAGGTCTCGTGAGGGTTTGCAGTGATGCTACCCACAAACATCTTTGTCATGTATGCATAATATTACACATCTTCATAAGTAGTAGGTAATCAAAGACTTTATTTTCACAAATATTTTCTGTTATTTCAAAATCAAAATATAACTAGAATCTTTTATATACCACCACAAAAAAAGAATTTCTTTCACTTTTCTAAATATCACAATTATTTATGATTTATTCTTAGAAAATCCAATAAAAATATATTATTATTTACTTATCCTCACTCATATGTTTTCTACACAGGTTTTCTCAATCACACTTCTAAGCACTGAACTTTTCTTTCTTTTTCAGCTCTTTTCTTCATTTTTGACGCTTTTTCTTTTTTTTGCGTATTCATTCTTCTCTTATAGCTTGCGTGTGGTCTGCTTTTATGCCTTGTGCAATGTCAATATCTTCTATACTTTTTCAATGCATACCAAAAGATATCAACTAAGACATAAAAGTGACTTCCTTCATTCACCTTTATAACGTGAGAGTCAAACATTTCAACTTGTATCTGTTCTCAGCTACTTAGGATCACGAAGTTTTCCACTATCCTTTTTGAAATGGAATTAAAAGTTTTAACTTAGATCTAAGTTCTATCTACTAAGGATTGTGGAATTATCCAAACAACCTAACGCATGCTTCTTTTTTCTCTTTTGAGCTCTTTTTTACGCTTTTGTTCTTTTGCTTAGTTTTTCAAAAATAGAACTATGCATATTCATATTTGCGATTCAAAATAAACTCTAACATGTATCTATCATCATTTCTTCGAAATCCGCATAAACAACCATAATTTTTGGATCCATGTCAGAAAAAATTTTCGTGGGGCTTAAAAATCCTCTAAAAATATCAGATTTGAAATAACATTCATATAAGTTCAAACTCTTTCTTTAAAAATCTACTTTTCATGAGAGATGTGTAAACATGTGCAAGAATGTAAACAAAAATATCAAGGTGTGCAAACTACACCCTCCTCCATGCTTGAATGACACTGTCCCAGTGGCACTCCCCCATGCTTATATGAAACTAAGTGAATGCACATGAGAGGAAATGAATGAGGGAAAAGAGTAGAATTAACTTGACATGAATTAAAAATGTACGTTCTATGAATCTAATGAATGCAATGTATACATGACATGACATGAAAACCATGAATGAAACAAAAAGAACATGAAAAACTCATGAATAAAATGAAAAAGGAAATAAAATAAAATAAAATCTATAAATTTTAATCAAATCTAATAATATACAAGATATGGGTTGCCTCCCATAAAGCGCTAAGTTTGACGTCCCCAGCCAGACGGATTCCTGAAAAAACCTTCAGCATCCATGAGATCAATGGACATGAAGTATCGCTCAATGAGGCTCTATGAAGAAAAGAGTATCATCTGTGACACTACGCACTGTGTTTCCATCCCGTCTACCTCTAAATGTAGTATCAAATCTCTCTCGACATGAAGAACAGAAATTAGTCTCATCTGAGAGACTGGTCAAGAAATGCGAGTCTAGGACCGACCGAGTATCAATGAATGCAACTTCAGACAAGTGGTGAATATGATCAGGCTTGACTTGGTCAAGCACCTTCTGCATCTGTACCTCTTTCTTACTAAAAACAATCGGTGATCCTAAAGGCTGAGAAAATGGGGCTTTATATGATGATAATTCATGCTGTGGATCAGGCCCCTTTTGCTGAGGTATCATGGAGATCGACTCGTCAGTAGAAATGATATGAGGTTCATGAGTCGATTCTTGAATGTGATGATACGCCTACCCATACTGAAGGGATGTAACAGACTTAACCTGCTCATGATGTGAATCAGTGGGTTGCAAGTCAAATGACATGGAATCCTCCCCCTTTGATGTGACAACAGACTGACTATGAAGGTTCCCTTGACTTTGTCTACTCAATGTCTGAGCTAACTGTCCCATTTGAGTCTCTAGCTTGGCTATTGACTGCGTATGAGAGCAAAGAGTGGCCTTGATATCAGAAAAGGCTTCTAACATCTTCTCCTGAAATGATGAACTTGGAATGGGCTCCTGAAGAGAAGGTAGACTAGATTGGGGATGAACCTGTGGAAAAATGGGATGCGAGTAACCTTGTGAAGGGTTACTGGGTCTATACTGTGTCTGGGAGGGCTGATGGGATAGGGAAATGGACTGGTTTTGCCAACCTGAGTTATATGATGGTGTAAATGAATCATGCTCGGTCCTAGCAAAACCTTGGGCAGCATTCACCTGCTTCTGAACGAATTCAGGATATAATGGCGCTGCCGAACAATCCGCAACACAGTGTGCAGGGCTAGCACATAGCTCGCACACTCTTTCTATTAGACTTCTCAAAGAATTGGCTAGGAAATGATCTAACTTCCTAGTCAACTGGTCAACCTTGGTACGCAAATCTAACTCAGACCCTACTTCGAAAATCCCTATTTTCCTAGGACCACTAGACAGAGATGTAGTCCTATCAAGCTGTGAAGACAAGGTATGATGCATCGTGTTTTCACTCAAGGTCTCAAATAAAGACCACGCCTCGTCCTCACTCTTGAGCATAAAAGTGCCCCCACAAGACGAATCAACCATTTGACGATGCTTCTCAGTAAGCCCGTCATAGAAATACTGTACCAACTGCCAACGACGCACCTGGTGATGGGGACACTTGCGGAGAAAATCTTTCAATCTCTCCCAAGACTCGTGAAATTGTTCTCCCTCAATTTGAGAAAAACTGGTTATAGCTTTACGAAACTGATTCGTTTTACCAATTGGGAAGTACTTTTTGAGGAATTCGCGCTGCATTCCTTCCTAAGTAGTAATCTGAACCGTCTCAAGAGATTTTAGCCAGTGCTTGGCTTTATCTTTGAGAGAGAACGGAAACAAAGTCAACTTTATAGCGTCATCTCCAAAGTTTTTAATTCGCACTGTCGAGCAAATCTCAAGGAATTCGTCGAGATGACGATATGGGTCCTCATTGCTAAGGCCATAAAATGAGGGTAACATTTGAATCACACTGGCCTTAATCTCAAAATGGCTCGCTCCTACATCAGGTCTCGTGATGCAGGAGGCGAGAGTATATGTATTTGGCATGAAGTACTCCCTCAAAGGATGGAATAAATGATGATCGTCAGCCATTGCGTACACCTTGGAGTAGACCGGTGTAGCACACGTCCTAACTTTGGGTTTTCTACATAACTAACGCACTAAGCGGCCAAACCACGCAAACCACAAAGCGAGTAGACTAAAAACAATAAAAACTAAACAAACACCACGCGGTTACACATAACAGAGATTATGCAAAAGAAATATGAAATCTATGTGTACAGTACCAATCGTACACAGTCACCTCTAAGGGGATCCTAGTAGGTGGGCTGTGCAGAAAAGTAAGCTCGTCTCTAAGATATGCACATACGTGGTTCTAAACCTAAATGCAGCAAACACTGGGCAATAAAGTGAATACTAATATTACGCCGTTCCCCGGCAAAGGTGCCAAAAATTTGATGTCTTCTTTTAAATCGTTGTAATTTTGAAAAGATTTTTAAATGAAAAACATGTGAAAACTAGACATCAAATAATAAAAACCAGTTCTCACTAGTGGATGAGACCGGGTCTGTAAGACCCGCAATTTTTCAGAAAATATCTGAATAAAATTCATGAGGCATTTACCGGTAAAAATGGCATTTTTCTCAGAATGCGAAACGAATCAATTCCTGCGAGCCAGTTACACTTAGGATATTCGTCGAATCGCGAATATATGCTCAAACACTCTGGAAGCCATAACTTCCTATCTGAACAAAATCAAAGGATTCCTGCGAGCCAACTTTCTTAGTGGCATCAATACGAAGATAATGACGTACTCAGAATTTTTCAGAAAAAAATCGCCGAAAACCCGAAATTCTTGCGGGACCCACAGAAATATGGGTGGGACCCACAAAAATATTTCTCAGAAAATATTCTAGAAGATTCTAGAATATTCCAGCACCTTCCAGCACCTTCCAGAGCCTTCCAGCTCCTTCAAGCACCTTCCATGGAAGGGATTCTCAGAAAAGCCCAAGGGTAAAGAGGGGATTCTGAAACTTGGGGCCCAAGTTTCAGAACCTATAAATAGAGGACCCCCCCTCCTTTAGAAAATCGCCAACCCCTCTCTCTCTCCTCCTTTTCCAAACCTCCCCTACCTAGCCTAGCCCACCTGAGCCCACCTGACCTGGTCTGAGCCTGCCTGACTTAGCCTGAGCCTGCTTGACCTGGTCTGAGCCTGCCTGACCTGGTCCTAACCCTCCTGACCTAGGTCTGAACCTACTTGACCTAAGTCTGAACCCAATTGACTTGACTTGAACCTGGTTTGGTTCAAAGTCAAAGTCCAAGTCCTTTTTCGTCCGAAGTTCGAAGTTGATCCTTTTTCGAAGTTGAGCCTCGTTCGAAGCGTTTGAAGCAATCGGAGTCGTTTCTTCCTCAAATTGAAGTAAGTTCGCTTCATTAAACCATCTCTCTCAAGTATTTGATTGTTTGTATATAGCATATACTTTCTGAAGTAGTATCTTGCTTTAGTTCTTGGTTGAGCCCTCTAGGACACTTCGGTGTTCACGCGCTCACCTCGTAACTATCGTCGGATATATATGTTCGAATACGCAGTATATGCGTTCTTCAAAATAGTATCTCACCCTAGTTCTTGGTTGAGCCCTCTAGGACACTTCGGTGTTCACTCGCTCGCCTCGTAACTATCGTTGGATACAGATCTAGGTGTATATCTGCTGATACTGCCGACGCGTCTTATATCGCACAGGCCATGTAATTTACCTTTGCCGTCGCGTCGTATGATGCCAATGCTCCCTGCTTTCTGTACTTCCGATTACTGCACTTCCGATTATGCATTTACTTATGCCGTCGCGTCGAACGATGCCAAGGCTCCTGCTTTCTGCAATGTATTTACTTACGCCGTCGCGTCGAACGATGCCAAGGCTCCTGTTTTGTTATTTATGTAGAATATTTCGTTCAGTTACACACCCTGAACAATAGTATATGCATTTCCTTTACGCCGCCGCTGTATAAAGCACAGGCTTCTGCTTATATTACATATATGGCGCGTAAGTGAGCGTTCAAACGGAGATCAACTCCAAAATCGCCCATGCGATTCCCTTACCGCTCCTCGTACAAGATTCTGCTTGACGAATGAAGCCCCTATTGGAAAGGCTTCGCCTTTTGGCAAAATGCTCTTTACGTAAAGACTAAATCAATTACGTATGGCCTGGCTATGGCCCAAGGTTCCTGCAATCTTGATGGATGCAAAGTACGCACAACGGTGCGCATCCATTTCCCGAGTTAAGCGTAGCGATTTCCCACCAAAGAGGGGAGATGCCGCTGAAACGGATAAAAGAAACGCACGCTTTCTCCGTAAAAGAGAGGAAGTGCTGCTGAAATTCCTGAAGGAGCTAAGAATGGCTCAGAAAGAACGTAGCAGAAGTGCTACCCAGTTATGGAACGCCTTCTACAATGTAGAAAGGTTCGTCGCACCACTGCCGGTAGAGCAGAGAAGGTGTTGACAGAATGGTTGGCAGAAGAGCTGCCAAAATTAGTTAAGTGGAACAATGATGTCCTTTGTTGGAACGATGTCAGAATGACTCGTCTCCCTGACACCTGCAAGGGCATTATACTTGTAAGAGCCGTTGCGCCAAAGTAGTGGTAGCGCCTTGACGAGGTCCTGAGCTCGTTGCGTAAAAATACGCCGAGTAGCCGATCCATAGAGATCGAGTCATGTGCATGCTCATTGAGAATTATCAGACAACCAGACTCGTAAGGGCCGCTGAGCCGGAGTGTGTTGTTTCCACCGAAAGAGGTGAAGTGCTCGTCAAGGCCGAAGTGCCGAGAGCAGAGTTAAGCATGCATATGAATAAAACCTTTGTTCCACGGTGAAAACCGTGTGGTTGATTGGGGTCGGGTACATACTTCTCAAAGGCTGCCCTATAGGCATGCAATGTTCGTCAAGTAATTGTAAGACCGGCAGGCCCCTTTCAGAATTTCTCACCGAGGAAGACGGTGATGGCGCAGCCTTGAGTGACATATATTTCACCCGAACCTGATAGAGTTCATTGATGGCCTTCGTCACTCAGAGGTATGGAGGTCGTGGTTATCCTTAAATATCTAAGGATTGAACCCAACTACTGCAGTAGCAGAATGCATTCGGATACCTAGTAAGGATCTCTTCCGGTATGTTGTACCGTCCTACTAGGGGGATGGGGTCAACAGGCCTCTGGGGTATCTAAAATACATAGAATAATCAACCCCCAGATCGTCGCGTTGTCGCCCAGATATGAGTCCCCTAAGCCCAGGGGGAGGTGCAATTATCGAAACAAAGCATTAGCTTAGGTACAACGCTACTTTGAATGTATGAGTGGATGACGTTGTTGAGTCAGTCCTGCATAACCTTTGTGAAGGTGTCATGGTCGGTATACTACTGGACCGATTGGGAAAGAACCCCATTGATATCCGTACGACTAAGTGAAGCTCGGAGAGCTGTCCTTAGATTCGTAGGATACGGATGTGCCAAGCATAAAGGCTTGAGCTAGACATCCATTCGTGACTCTGAGGAAGTCAAGGCTAAGTCGTAGAGACTTGAGAGGTTATTCTAACTCACAGCCCTGAAGAGGCTTATGCGAAGTCATGACGACTTGCGTGGATGTTCAACTCATATCCCTGATGAGGCTTGTGCGATATACGCTAAGTCATGGAGGCTTGAGCGTCGTATTACGAACTGCGACCCTGAGTGGTCTATGCATTTACTTGAGTTGAATAGATAGGTGTTTGCCTACTTACCAGACCATCAGTGGTTCTGACCCCGTTTAATGGAGATTTCAGGTGTTGAACCTGCGTGGCGATATGCGGAGCAAGGAGGCATCAAGTTCCAGGGTTTCTCTAGACAGAGTTGTACTGCTTCCTTTTTATTGAACCTTCACTGCTTTTCTAAGCAGTAGTGTTGTAATAAACATGTGCTTTCGATAAAATGGAACACTTTGGTGGTCAATGAGTTGCTTGGCCACATACCTGCAACGTGCTCGGAGTTTTCTGAAACCGACGACTCATTATCGTCTTATTCCGCTGCTAAAAGCTTTTCTAAGTTCCGCTGCAAAGAAAAAAAAAAAAAAAGAAATCCATGAAAATTTTAACTTAGCTTTGTTTTGAAAATCCGGGGCGTTACAGGGTCGAACTCAGGGAACGGGAATATTTTGTATTCAAACACACAGTTCTAAACTATTCTTTATTGCTGTATTATTAAAATGTAAAATGTTCAAGAAAGGTAAAAACAACTAACTATTACAACAAATGAATACCCTTCGCAGAGGGCGTAAAGTGCAATATTTACAAATCCAATTAAATTCCTAATTCTAAAAATAAAAGCAAAAATCTTCTACTCTTGTGCTTCCGCGTGTCACGTAATCACTTCCGCACCAATCCTGTGCTATCCTGCACAAATCAAACGAACACGAGCAGTACAAGATACTAACAAGTATATTATGAACAATGTAAATCTAGAACTGACCAAAGATCTTAAGATATGATGAAACTTTATAAAGCAACTATACTATATGTAATCAACTCAAGAACCTAGATGCAATGCAATGCAAAAACAACTAAACTGATGATGATATATGCGATGAAATAAAGTGTGCAAGTAATGTACTGCAATGAATATTGAAGCTAATTAGGGAAACACAAACACTTATGCAAAGGAAACAAAAAGACTGCACAAAACTTTTGCAAGAATAAAAAACTAAAAGATTAACAAAAATTAGCAAGACAAGAAATGCATACAAGAAATTATCTAAACATGAAATGCAATGATCAAAAGCAAACACAGAAAAATGAAACAAGAAAATAACGAGAAAAACAGGAAAATAGAAAAATGAACTTGTAAAAAAATCAGGAAAATAAAATTGAAAAGAAAAAAAAACAGGAATTAAATGCTATAAAACTGGAAGGTTACGATGAACAAACAGGAATTCATTATTGAGAAAAACAGGAAATGACTAAATGAGAAAAACAGAAAAATCAGGAAATGAATTTCAGAAAATAAAAAAAATTCAGAAATTTAACAAATGAACAACAAAACCGAATGTTAATGCAATGCAAGACATTTATGAATAAAAAAAAAACAGACACTTAATGCAATGAAAAGTATTGTAAAATTACTGAAAATTCAAGAAAAACAAAACATAAAATGGAAATCTGGAAAACAAGGAATCGGTTTAAAAAAAAACTGAATTGTAAAACAAAATTTAAAACTACGATACTACAGATTATACTGAAAATACAATTGCAGATCTAAACTAAAATTTAAAATAGGAAATGAGATGATCTAAACAACTGTGATGAATTCTAAAAGGCATACAAGAAAATCAAGAAATGAAAAATCAAAGAATGAATAAAACCAGAAAAAAAAAAAAAAACAGGAAATTAAAACATTAATCAACAAAAAAAATCAAACAATGACTGAATTGAAAACGTGAAATCATATGCAATGAAAGCAACAATGAATGAAAGCAACAAGATATTAGGGAAGAATGCATCAAACAATTAACGAATCAATCAACAAAATCTAAAAAAAAAATCACTGTAAACTAAAAGATCGGCCGATGAACAGAAGAAAAAAAATCGGGAATGTATTTTTTCATTTTCGTTTTCCACACAACAAAATTTCAAAAAGAAAAGAAATGAAGATGAGGAATCGGAAGAAGAAGTAGAAGAAGAAGAAGAAGAAGAAGAAGAAAAAGATCGGAATAAGAAGAAGATGAAGATGCAACTTACCGTGAACATAGAGGGGTTAGGGAAGAATGGCGGCCTCCACCATCACGCTGTCGCCGGACTGAAGAGATTCCACCACCACCACCGGCTGGAGGAGATATAGAAATAGAGAGAAGGGGAAGAAAGAGGTAAGGAAGGGCCGACAGTGGTGTGGACGGTGAGAAGAGAGGGAAGAGAGGGAAAGAGGGGAAAGAGGGAAGCTCTGGCGTGAATGGGGGAGACGCCCATTTTTTTTTTCTTTTTCGGTTTTAAAAACAGCAAAACCGATTTGAATCGGTTTGTTGTATTATTTTTAAAAAAATCTAAAAAACTGTTTAAAGAGTTTTTATTTGCTAAAAACCTCAAAACCTCATTTGATTATTTTTTTTCTAAAAAAAATATAACTATTCTAATCTATATATTTAATAATTTTTTTTCTTCTTTTCTATAAAGAAAACCAAAATTATTTTATTAACTAAATTGCAAAAATAAAGCTACTTTTTCAAGCATTTTCTAATTTTAATTCATTTTAGCTCATTTACTCAAAACCAGCATAAAATTGGGTTTTAAATCATTTTTTTTATGAAATCATGCATATTTTTTATATAAAATAACCCTAAAATATATGCATGATCAAAGAGAAATGATTGAAATTGGATATTGAAATTGATTGACCCAAAGGTCGAAATTGGAAATTGGAAAATTGATTGTTGGGAAATTGGATGACCCGGAGGTCGAAATTGGATGACCTGACAGTCGAAATTGGGAATTGGTTGACCGACAGGTCGAAATTGTGTGACTCGAAAGTCGAAATTGAGAATTGAGTGACCCGAAGGTCAAAAATTGGAAATTGAATAACTTGGAAATCAAATTTAAGAATTTGGTAATTGGAATTGAGAATTGGAATTTGAATTTGGAAATTGGGTGACCCAGGGGTCAAGATTGGAGAATTGAGTGATCTGAAGATTTGAATTGAAAATTGGTGGGCAAAATATCAAATATGAGAAATTGACTGACCCTGAGGATCAAAATGACTTGGATCAACAAAGGAGAATGATGAGTTCGAGTCAGAGCTCGAATAAAGTACAGAGATCACGTGTCGGAACCCGGATCAATAAAAGGCTCGAGTCAGAGCTCGAACAAAGAAAGAGATCTCGAGTCAGAACCCGGATCAACAAAAGAAAATAAAGGGCTCGAGTCAGAGCTCAAATAAATAAAGAGATCTCGAGTCAGAACCCGGATCAACAAAAGAAAATGAAGATCTCGAGTCAGGGCTCGAATAAATAAACAGATCTCGAGTCAGAACCCGGATCAACAAAAGAAAATGAAGAGCTCGAGTCAGGGCTCGAATAAATAAAGAGATCTCGAGTCGGAACCCGGATCAACAAAAGAAAGTGAAGAGCTCGAGTCAAGGCTCGAATAAGGTAAAGAGATCACGAGTCGGGACTCGGATCAACAAAGAAAATAAAGAGCTCGAGTCAGGGCTCGAGTGAGGTAAAGAGATCACGAGTCGGGACTCGGATCAACAAAGAAAATGAAGAGCTCGAGTCAGGGCTCGAGTGAGGTAGAGAGATCACGAGTCGGAACTCGGATCAACAAAAGAAAATGATTTAAGGGAACACCCGAGTCGGAACCCGGATCAACAAAAGAAAAAGTAATTTTAAAGGAAAACCCGAGTCGGAACTCGGTTTTTCAAAGGAAAATAATTTTGAGAGAAACATACGAGTCATAACCCGGTTTTTCAAAGGAAGATAATTTGAATAAAAACCCGAGTCAGAACTCGGTTTTCAGAGACCTACTTAAAAGTCGGATTTTGAAAATGTACCAGTTTGAGCACTGGATTTTGAAATAATACCAGTTCGAGCGCTAGGTTTTGGTTCAGTACTGGTGATTATCTTTCAGTTTTGAATCATTAGGAATTGTGATGGGACTGTTTGTTGAAATCCCAATATTGACCAGATTGTTATTAATGCAGTTGAATGCAAATGAATGCAAATTGATGTACATGAATGCACAAGTGCGTGAAATGAGAGATTTGCTTATCCTGCCTGCATACAGAACAAAATTTTAAAAATGCCCCAGTGTAACTGGGAAAAGAAAGTTTGACCATTATTTGAAGAAAACTGGAGGATTACAAGAGGAGAATAAATGTTGTAAGTATAAAACTTTTTCAAGTGTCGAGCATTAATGGGATCCGGCAATTCTAACCCATCGGCATTGATTAGCCGATATGAGTTGCGGGGTAATGCTTCTTTGACGACATATGGACCTTCCCAATTTGGCGACCATTTCCCGCCGGGATGATGCTTGAGATAAGCTGTGGATCGTAGTACTAAATCATTGACTTTGAATCTTCTTTCGATGACAGACTTCGCATACTGCCTGGCTACTCTCTGGCGATAGGATTGACCATGCTCTGCTGCTTTTAATCTTCTGTCGTCGAGCAAATCTAGCTGTATCAGTTGCTGCTGTTGGTGTTGATCAAGAGGTAGCTCTAGAAGTGATGCAAATTTCAAAGCGGGCTTCTGAACATGTAGCGGCAATACTACTTATGTTCCATAGACCAATTCTGATGGAGTAGCATTCGTTGGTGTACGAATGGTGGTCCGGTAGGCCCATAGTGCATCGTGGATCTTCTCATGCCAGTCACGGTCTGTTTCCACAATTCGCTCCAAGATACGAATTAAAATTTTGTTGGTGGCCTCTGCCTGACCATTTCCTTGAGGATAATATGGAGCAGAAAAATGATGATAGATCTTGAATTTTGAGCAGAATGTCTTCATCTTTTCATTCTTGAAGTGACTGCTGTTATCTGACACGATGTCATGTGGGATGCCGAAACGGCAAAGGATGCTCTTGTGAATAAAAGAGACCACGTGTCTTCCCTCTACTGTGCGCAGAGTGATAGCTTCTACCCACTTTGGTGAAATATTCTGTCGCGGCAAGGAAGTATTTGTGGCCATTTAAAGCAAAAGGAGTGATGGGACCTACGACATCAAAGGCCTACATAGAAAATCGCCATGGAGAGACAACAAACTGTAAATATGTTGCCGGAGCATGAATAGAAGGTGCGTGTATCTGGCATTGGACACACTTCTTCATAAAATGGTAACAGTCTTGCCGCATAGTCTTCCAATAGTAACCTGCTTTGATGATTTGCTTGACAAGGGTTTGGTAGCCGACGTGACCACCACAGATGCCTTCGTGTGCTTCTCGTATGACTTCTTTGGCTTCGTCTTCATCTAAACATCTGGAATATTCTGAACTGAATCCACGACGATAGAGGACATTTGCCAGAATGAAGTATCGAGTAGACATACGCTGGATTGCTCGCTGCTCTTTCTTCGAGAGTTTTGGGGGAAATTCCCCGGTTTCTATGAAATTCTTGATGTTGTAATACCAAGGCTTCTTCTTCTGCTCAACCTGGTTTACACGCTCTGTTGGAAGGAAAGCAGGTTGGTCGAGCTTGCCGATTTCGAAGGAACGACAAGATTCTCCATTCTTGAATACCATAATGGAGCCTAGGCTGGCTAGACTATCAGCCACTTGATTGAATTCCCTCTTGATATGGAAGAGTAGAAATTCTTCGAACTCGCTGACAAAAGCTGAAACAATTTTCTGATAAGGAAATAGCTTTTGATCTTTCACTTTCCATTCGGCTCAGACTTGATTGACAATGAGTAATGAGTCGCCGTAGGCATGCACTCTCTTAACATTGAAGTCTAGTAAAATCTTTAGACCTTGAATCAAGGCTTCATACACAGCCATATTGTGGGTGCATTGAAAATCTAACTTGAGAGAAAATGGAATCATCTCCTTCTCTAGAGTGATTAACAAGATTCTGATGCCTATTCCGGCCATATTTTTGGAACCGTCGAAAAATAAATTCTAGACTGGGTATTGCTGGATATTGCATCTTTGCTTGTCTAGGAAATCATCTTCGGCTTTCACCTCTTCTGCCAGAGGAAAATCTGCCAATTGATCTGCGATTGCTTGTCCTTTTATTGATTGCTGCGAGACATATTCTAGGTCGTACTGCATCAGTAAGACTTGCCATTTGGCGACTCGTCCGCTGAGGAAGGGTTGCTCCAAGATGTATTTGAGAGGATTGAGTTTAGACAAGATTTTGACTTCAGATGCCAGCAGGTAGTGTCTTAGCTTCTGACACATCCACACCAGAGCTAGGCAGGTCTTCTTTATGTGAGAGTATTTCATTTCATAGTCTATGAAAGTCTTACTCACATAATAAATGGCATGCTTTATCAAGCTGCCTTCTTTGTATTGCGCTAAGAATCCACCGCATGCGACTTGATTGATAGAGATATATAATAAAAGGGGTTTCCCTAATTCTGGCGGCTTTAGGATGGAAGGATTGAGAAGATACTTCTTGATACGATCGAACGAGTGCTGACACTCTGGTCCCCATTCGAACTTTACTCCTTTTCTGAGTAAGTGGTTGAAAGGTTCACATCTCATTGCCAAGTTGGAAATAAATCGCTGAATCGATTGCATACGTCCCTGAAGGCTACGCAATTCTTTGAGATTCTTCGGGAGTGGCATATCAATGATAGCCTTTGCTTTGGCTGGGTCAACTTCAATTCCCTTTTTGCTGACCAGAAAACCCAACAGTTTGCCTGATTCGACTCCAAAAACACACTTTTGAGGGTTAAGCTTTAGCTTATAGAGAATGAGTCGCTTAAAGACTTGATCAAGCGCTTCAAGGTGATCTTCTTCTTCTTTGGATTTCACGAGGATATCATCAACATACACATCCATGATTTTGCGCATCTGATCGTGAAAGATAACGACCATTGCCCGTTGGTAGGTTGCTCCAGCATTCTTGAGCCCAAAAGGCATAACGGTATAGCAGAAGGTGCCCCAAGGCGTAGTGAAGGAAGTCTTTGATTGATCGTGGGCGGCCAACTTAATTTGATTGTAGCCGGAATATCCATCCATGAAAGAGAACATGGCGTGTCCTGTCGTGCTGTCGACTAGAAGATCTATGCTTGGAAGTGGATAATCATCTTTCGGAGTCACTTTATTGAGGTCTCTGAAGTCTATGCAAATTCTCACTTTGCCACTTTTCTTTGGGACGACGACAATATTGGCTAACCAATCTGGGTAGTCAATGGTTCGGATAAATCATGCTTTGAGCAGATCTTCGAGTCCTTCTTTGACTTGTTGTTCTATTCTGGGATCCATTTTTCTCAATTTCTGCTTAACTGGCTTAGCATCTGGCTTCAAAACGAGGCGATGCTCGACCAATTTCGGGTCTAAGCCCGGCATATCTTCATATGTCCATGCGAACACTTCTTCATGTTGCTTGAGAAAATTTGTAAGCCTTTCCCTCTCTTCCGGACTCAGACTGGTTCCGATCTGGAGAATTTTGGGATCATCCTCTGAACCTATATTGACATCTTCAGTCGGATCTTGTACTAGAGGAGATGGTTTGTCCTGCTTCTGAATTGAGGCGAACTCTGGTAATTCCTTAAGAGACTGGTCATATTCTGCATAATCATCTGACTGCTTTGCAATCTTGCCATCTTCAGTGCTTGCTTTGACTCTGTGAATTGCTGCTGACTTCTGAAAAGCCTTGGGATTCAAGACGAGCTTCTTGATTGTCCGAGAAGACATTCTGAAATTTTGGATAAGAAATTGGATTCAGATAAAATCGCCCGTCATAAGTCAAGCAATCTTTTGAAGAGAATTATGCATAAATTGACATTAAAATCATAAAATGAGGAGATAGATGGAAAGAAGACAGATGGCATCCAGATAGACAAAGAATCTTGAAATTTTATTGATTTTGAATTGATCAGAGACATTGATAAAATGAGACATTTATTTGGGAAAGAATAGAAAGAAAATAACAAATGGTCTTCAATGTGCCCCTTTGACAAAAACAGACTTCTTTGGTGAGCTTCCGCTGGAGAACCCCAGTCCTGCCCTGTGGGGACGATGCTTTTGGATTACTGGCTCGATGCGGCCATCTTCATTTTTGCCCAATCCTTTGAAGGGTTGATAACCATGCTTCAAGAGTAAATCAAATCCCTTTCTTGCTTTCATGAATTGTGGAAACAACGGATGATCTTTAATAGCGCTGTAGTTGATCCGGCCTCCAATCTTGAAGAATTGAGGACCTCTCCATTGGGTCATGGCTACGGTGTGCAGAGCTAATTTTGAGGATGTCTGGAGTATTTCTCAATTTTCTCCGAGATTGATTTCTTCGCTCTCTTTGATGCTGGGGATATCCACCGTGAATGATGGTCGGGGGATCATGGGCTGCGGGAGCCTTTCTTTTGGGTCTTCTCCCAGCACTGTTGTAATCATTCCACCTTTTGACCATTTTACACATTGATGGAGAGTGGAAGGCACTGCGTTCGCATTGTGGATCCACATTCTTCCGAGCAGCAGGTTGTAGGTAGGTGGTACATTGACCACATGAAAAAGTACTGAGTGCGCCGAGTAGTTGATGAACACTTTCAGAAATATCTTGCCCTTAGCTGTTTGACCATGATTGTCAAACCCATAGATGGTGATAGGATCCGGAATGTATTCTTCATCCTTGATCCCTAATGCCTTTGTTGTCATCTCGGGACATATGTTGAGGTTGCTGCCTCCATCAACTAGCACATGTGGTACCGTCATTCCTCTCACTCGAACAACGATGTACAGAGCATTATTATGAAAAGAATGAGGCTTTGGAGGGTCCTCATCCGAGAAAGTGATCGGTGCATTGGTCATGGCGGAGTTCACAATTTGTGCCATGTCTTCGGGTGTGGTACTGGGCTTAACTTTAATCTTTCTGAGTAGATCATCCAGTACTTGCTGATGCTTGCGAGAATTCTTGGCTAAGTCCAAAATTGAAACATTGGACAGAGCAGTTAGAGGCTTCTGAGTTGAAATTTCTCCCTTTTTTGTAAGAGATTTGAGAAAATGCTTTGAGAACCCTGGAATTTTACTGGCTGCTGTAGGAAATATTTTGGTTGGCTCCGCTGATAATTTTAGCTTATCGAAAGTTGAAATTATGTCCACCTTCTTGGTGGCTGGTGCTGCTTGTTGCAGTATTGAAACCTGGTGTTAAACTCAGAGATCTTGTGCAGAACATGGCTTGATGTGTTCGTGAGGCAAGAATGGCTGTTCAGACACTACTATTGTGGTGTGTGAAGGAAAGGGCTGCTTTAGAATATCCATTTTCTCTTCTTCTTCTCCTTCCACTAAAAGATTTTTATCAATAAGATCTTGCACAATGTTTTTGAGAATAAAGCAGTTCTCAGTGTTGTGTCCCACTGTCCTGTGGAACTTGCAAAACTAATCTTTCCATTTTCCCATGGGCATAGGGGGATCAGCCAGTTTTGGAAACTTGACCATCTCTTTTGACAGCATATACTCGAGCACATCTTCGAGTGATTGGTCTAGAGGTGTGAACTTTCAGTCATAGCTCCACCCTTCATGTTTGGTTTTCTCACGCAGTTTCGGCCCTTGATCCTGCTGAGGAGGCTTGCTGTATTGGGGAGCAGGCTTTCCTTTCTGATCCCGTTTGTTATTTACATTGCCTGCACTGTATCAATAATCTTTCTTCTGCCCTTTGTAATGGTTTCAGCTGTTGTTGTTGTTGGCAGAATAGGTGAAATGAGTTTTCTTTTTCTGCTCACCTTGGGGGTTATGCTTGGGAAATGTGAAGCCTTCATAGACTCCATTATCTACGCTTAGTTCAAACCATTCGGCTCGTTCGGTCAACTCAATGAAAGTCTGGGAACATTCGAGAAAAGCTTTTGAGCCAGGAATAATACCACCGGGGAATGAAAGTTCCAGTGCTAAGGGCTCGATGTTCAGGACGACCTTGTCGCACCTCGTAGGAGATGTGACCTTTAGGAAAGATAGGATCGACTTGACTAGATGCCATCGGACTGAAACAGGGAAAGACTCGGAATGAGACCTGGGAAAATATAGGAAAATTTGAAAATTTTGCAGGCAGGATATAAAATACAGCTGAAAATTCGAGATCCAGTAGAACAGTGGAATGAAAAATCACTTGGAGTTTTGAAAGAAATTGGATATTTGAAAAAAAAATCCTCCAGGGTTTGAGAAAATAAAAGGAAAAGGTGAAAAATATGGATATTTGAAAATAGTTTTGGTGAAAATATGAAAGAAATAAAGGTAGCATACAAACAATCACATCCTGCACAAACATTTATGCACATACAGCACTCCCTAAAAGGCTGACTCTAAATGCATCATTTTGAAAACAGCTGTAGGACCCTAATCCTAACTCTAGGTTCAGATCATCTTTGTCCAATCCAGTTATACCGATATACCCGAATTGAAATCCGAGGTACGTGGCATATAATTTCAACTCAGGTTCTAAGGTGAGGTTTTCCAACATCCTTGAGCGCCTACCGATATACTTCGGACTGTAGCCCGCGGTACGTGGTAGGGGGGTGTTAACCCAAATAAGTGGCCCAGTTGTGAGGCTCTGTCCCAAACTAGGGTTTGGGAAGAGAGCCTAGCAACGTGATGGCCGGGTAATGATAGGTAATGGAGGTTTGAAAAAAATTATCACATGCAAGAAATAGATGGCTCTAAAACCTAAAGAGATAGACTTTTGAAAATCTTTGAAGAAGCATACATTGTTTGCATTCAGATCCTAAATTTAGGAGAGTTGTATTTAGACCTAAGTCTATGTGAGCATGAAAATATCTCCTCAATCTGGTCCTACCAAACCATACCTAAGCTATATGTAGTCAATGTCAGCTAGGTCAGAATCTAGGCTCCTAGGTTTGCATGATATTAAAAACAAAAAGACCTGACATTTTGTGAACATAATTTTGATAATTGAACTAAGTCAAGCACAATTTAGGTCAGACAAGGACAGGTCCCATCACGATCGCCAAACCTGTTATTGTCGCAAAATTTTTCCCTCTTCCCTTCCTTGCGGAACAGAGAGGAAAATTCTTTTACGATTCAAACTTGACCGAATTTTGGAAATTGTTTTGAAATACTCGCCTCCATTTTGAAAATCGCAGGAAAATCCATGGGATGGGGCTCGACCTGTCGGTACGAGGTTTGACCGTTCCAGCCGCCTTTAACAGGGGTAATCGAACCAAGGACCAAAATTGTGCTTGACTTAGTGAAATTATCAAAATTGTGTTCTATCCTAAATGCACAGAGAATTCAGGCATGTGCTATGAGATTTTGTAAAATGCTAGTTGGGAAAAAGATGATGTATGCTTAGAAAACATTGGGAGTTGAAAAGCATTTCTCAGGAAAAAGATGGAAATCAATTTCTCAGGAAATTCTGATAAGAGGATTTGAAATCTCGAGAAAATTTATGAAGATTCGGGAAAATCATGAATGGATGAAAATCCTCGAAATGTAGAAGTAATTCTTGAGAAAAAGGTGAACACTGGAAGAGAGAATGCTGATCAGGAAAATTCTAGCTTTGGAAAGTTTCTCAGGAGAATGAGCAAAATTCATTGGAAAACTCTTTAGAGATGGAAAATTGAAAACTCGGGAAATTGGAATCATGAGAATCTTAACCTTGAAACACTTGGAAATCGATTTTGATTTTTGAGAAAGATGAGAGATTCTTTTTTAAAAGACTCTTAAGAAAATAACATTTTCCAGGGAAAACCACAGGAAAACTTGACTTGGAAAATCCGACTTTGAAAATTTTAGAAATTTCTTGAGAAACTGATTTCCATGGAATGAAGTTTTCTCGAGAAAATCATGAGAAAGCAGATGATGCCATGATGCAGATGATTTGGATATATGAATACACTTTGAAGAGATATCCGGAAAGGTTTTCTGAGAAATTTGTTGGAAAATGTGTATTAAGCCAAAATAAACCCTTCACATATTCTGACTGTGGCCATGAACATGTTCAGAGTTTAATTGATTTAATTCACAATATTTTGAAAAATTGGAAACATGATGTGCATTTTTAAGATAAACTAAGAGTGTAGGCTCAGTGTGACTAGTAGGAAGATGATGGATCTGGGTCTCGTCCATATTCCGACTAGGGCCATAAATATGGACTCCACCGAGTTCATCGACTTTCTAAGAGTTGGTGCACGTGCCATTCGTGTATATCCATAGTGGTTTTGCAAAATGAGATATATGAATCATAGAATCAGGATATTGCAAGAATCAAACTACATGAGATGCATCCTAATCTAAGCAGTAAAAGTAAATCTCATTCCAAATTTTGATTATTACATCTCTGACATAAAGCGAAATAAATGAAATAAACAAAATATATGGTATAAAGAATCAACATCCTTCAGATTTTCCTGCAAAATAAGACTTAGTACAAGGAATGGATATACAAAATACCCAAGGAAATGGGTATATATATAACATGTACAACGAAAATATACATGGTTATATCTAAATGCTTGAACTTGTGCTAAATGACATGTGATAATGAGGATGTATTTACAAAAGAAAAAGAAAAAGAAAGATATCCACATAAATATTTGTATGTGAAAACAAGTGCACATGAAGATATTCCTATGTATATATAAGTGTATATAGATATACGTACATATATGTGTATGTATATACATGTATATAGATATATACATATAAATATACATATATATATATATATAGATATATATATGTATAATGAGAAAATATATATAGTAATTGAAATTCCATATATAATAGGTAAAATCAGAAAATACAGGGTATATACAGTTTCTGTAGGTGATTTCACAAAGCCGTAATTCCCAAATTATAACACATTTCTCAGTAAAATTGGGTATGGAGCTTCCCTATATATCAATAACAAAGCATGCCAAAGATGGTCTAGAGATCATGAACGGATATGGAGATATCCGTTCATGAATATAGCCGATTATCAAGACTGGGTACCTGCAGCAGAAAAGATGGTAATTACATAACATACATAATGTGCAGGAAATGCACTGTGGAAGCACCATGGGCTGTTTCAAGGATATTGTTAAAGCATAATGGAGGTGTGAAGATGAAAGAAACAGTGGGTGTGCAAAGTATAACTAAACTATATAAATCTAAAGAAGCACTAACCATCATGGATTGATCCTATGGTGACTATTTGGCATTGAACCAAATTCTAAAGATAATAGAACATAACAGGCAGAAATTAAGAGGCTAAGCTGCATGTATTAACTGAAACTAAAAATAAAAATAAGAACCATACATTATCAGAGGCATCTCATACGGTAAATCAAAACAAAAACCATCTTGCAGAATGGAATCAATAACTGGTAGTAAACGATTCCAGCAAATACTCATCCCTAATGACTATTATAAGACCATGGATGGCGCTATTTACAGATATATATTATAGATTTCACATAGGTTCGGCTGGACAGAATGCAGAGTATATTGGTTTGCAGAAGCTATAGAGAGACAACAAACTGGATGAGCTCATAAGAAGCTGCCAGTAGATGTACAGATAGTTGAATGTAAAAATACATTCCTGAATGAGCTGTTAATGTAAAAGACATGCAGAAAGTAAAAGAAAAAAAAATATGTAAAGGAATAGGAATACAATGATAGACTTGCTGCAGGTAATAGCATTGACACAGATAACTAAAACTAGTAACAGTCATTATTATAAAAAAAAAAAGTGTAATGCCTTGGTTAAGGGCATCTTTTACTGTACGATAATCCCTCTTGAATATCGTTTTGATATGAGGCTATGCAAATGACTGATCAAAAGACTGCGAATGTAGGTAAAAACCAATAAAATGCAGCAGAATTAGAAAATATCATTTATTAATCACAAAAGCAGAGAATAAAACAATGAATACGTTTGAAAAAGATGATGCTACCTGAAATTTTACTCTCTACATATGCAAGGACTGAATGAAAATGATATTTCTAAAAAAAAAAAGTTTTAATAACCTTCCTAAAGTATGATATGCGATGTGAGATGATCCGGATGATAGTTTGAAAACACTGAATTGAAATAATACGTTGTACCATGAGATTCATGGTTTTGAAACAACTCAATAAAGACGATATGAGAAAGATGGTGATTTGATAAAAATCTATTCTTCATAGAGATCGAAGGTGCTATGGTGAAGCATCATCGATCTTTGACAGATGCAACAACCATGATTGCAAATCGCATTACCCCAAAGAAAATGGATTCACTATATGTGTAAGATGAATATGCTAACTAATTCACAGACATGAAAGTGTAACAGAGAGTTCTCACCTAATCACCGGACTGAATGCTTTCTTTGTGTGCTGGGATGGATCCCTACCTTCCACAGGATCGGGAGAGGGCCAGGGAATGGAGAAAGAAAGGGGAATGCCCTCCTCGACTGCCTCTTGAAGAAGCTGGATCGGTGTAAGCTGAGTTTTACAGAGGCTGAGGAGGATGCTTCCTTCAGGGGTGGATCGAATCTTCAGGGGGGAGCAAAGGGTTTTTGCCAAGAGAGTCCCCAAAAGCTGTTGCCTGCTAGCCAAGAGGGAAAGCCGTGAAGAGGGGGAGTGAAGAGATAGATTTCAAAAAAATGAAGACCCCTCTTCATTGGCCCTTTCCCTTTCTTAATAGCCAGCCATCTGGTTTTCCCCCCAAATCCGCCCCTTTTCCATCGGCTTTTGCTAATCTTTGAAAACTGAATTTTGAAAATTTTTGAAAAAGAGAACTCGCCGTTTTGAGAGGGAACAACTCCTTCTCTTAAGAGGACCTTTTGAAAATTAGGTAAAATGGGACAGGGTTTCTCAGTGGCGCTCTTTGAGGGGCTGAAAAGTAATAACTAAAAAGAAAATGAAAAAAACGATTTTTTGTTTTTCTTTTTCTTTTTCTCTTTTTTTTTTTAAGGTGGTGCCACCTCACTGGATTTGAAAACTTTTTGGAGTATATAAAAAAAGTTTGCTTTTCTTGGCAAGGAGTCTTAGTGGGGCGCCACCTACGTGGGCCCACTAATTATTTTATTAAAATTGAGTTAAGTAAATAGAAAAATAAAAACTTTTATAAATCGGCGCCACTTCCGAATGGGCCCTGTTTTGAAAATAAGAGAAATTTTTGAGAATTCGAGTGTGACACCACCTCAAGGCGGGTCCCACGTCACTTATTTGAAATAAAAGTCAGATGATATATTTTGGAATTTTCACAATAGTAGGCTAGTTTAAAAAACACAAAGTGAATTTTGGTTTGATTTCAAAACTTGGAAGAAAATGGTTCTTCAGGGCAAAATTTAGAAAGATGCGGAGAAATTCAGAGCCTTTTTTGTAAAAGTTTGAAATAAGGTCTTATGAATTTTGAAGTTGTGTCCCCCTCTTTTCAACTGACGAAATCTTGAAACTCAATGTCCAAAACTATCCAGATCGTTTTCTTGAGAAAAACTTTTGTAATTCAGAGCCCTGGGGGTAAAATGGGAAGAATTTGACAATTTTAAAAACCCAGGAGTTTGAAATCAATTTTGAAATATTTAAAACTCGAATCGGGATTGACATTTTTGAAAATCAGGAGTTCTGGATCTCAAAATGACATGCTATGTAGTGGAATGATATGAAATGCTCATGCGATGTTATGCAAAGACATGTTTCCTGAAATGCCGCTCTGAATTCAAAATTGGAATTCTAGCTTCTTGTTGAGAATAAGATTTTGAAATTTTGCAGTTTGAAGCTATTTCTGAGTTCAAATGGAGAAATTTTGAGACTTAGGAATAAAATTTTGGACTTTCTACCAGGTTCAATCTCAGAAAATGACCATTTTGCCCTTCATTGATTTCGAAGAACCAGAATGTAATGATTGGTGGAAATGTTAAGAAGGTGAGTGAAAATTTGGGGTGTTTACAGGAGCCGATATAAACCGTTTCATTTTGTTGTTGTTTGTATCTGTGTTATATGATCTCTTCATTATCCATACCTATAATTTTAAGAATTGCATATCACAATCATGCCATATATTGCAAATCCATTGCATTAATCAATGTGTTCTGCATCCCTAGTTATCTCTCGCATTGATGATCGATGATGCCTGGCAATGACATCATCGATCCATCAGAATATTATATTTGACTAAAATATTACTTCTCAACCCATGGCCAAAATCTTTTCTTGATGGTTTCTGCATCATAAGCTTTATGAAATGATATTTGCCTTTCATCCACTGTTTTCAATGCCGTGTTAGTGTCATCTTGCATGTCATGTCATTGAGTTCGTCTTTGTGTTTGAAAATTCCCTCAGCAAGAGAGGATTTCAATAGAATAAAACCTCCTGCTAACTCTCCTTCTTTTCACTATTTTTTATGTATTTATATAGAATTTTAGTTAGGTGTGTGCATCAAAATGATGTCCACAGATTTATCGTAAAATGAATTGTGCCCTTAACTTAGGCACAACATCTTCTACCTGTTCAAATCTTCTTCTTTATATTTAGTTTTCGGTGTTTCACTGATCTCTTGTACTGTATCTTATTTTACATCTTATTATATTATTTCCATTATACGTTGCTTTGGCATGTCTGTCGCATTTCAATAGTCCCAACTGGTTGCAGTATGATTACCATTAGCCTGGCGCCTATTGTCAGTTCATCATAAGTTCTATAACTTCTGATGACAATGGATACAGTAATTCAGGAAACATAGTCGTTAATTGAACAGTTGATTCATAGTTGTCTTTTATAAAACCCAGATTTGGATTTTTGCTGGATCTGTGCAATAAAACTTTGTTGTAGCAGAGGTGGTACATGTTATCACCACCGTGTGATTCTATTTCATGGTGCTTGGTTGTGTATTTTTCTTAATATTTGTTAAAATCGATAAAATCTATCATGCAGGTTTTGTATTCCATCCGGTGAGATTTGGGTTATGACATATTATCATATTTCAATGAATATAGCACCTAGTTCCATGTATAAAGAGCCAGATCAGTCTCCTCTAAATTGAATCATGTTATAGTTTCATACCATCAATGATGATGAGTATCTGTAAGTGATTCGTCTAACGTGTCAATCTTATGTAATTTCTGAACCATGAAGTTTTACACAATCTTAGATTTGCTTCATTGTTTCATTGCTATCTCATCCTTATATCATTTGTATCTTAGTAAATTTTTTTTCTTTTCTTAGTTTATCTGCATCTCCTTTTCCATATTGTTGAAGTTCCCTTGTGATAGTGGTGAACCCATCAGATGGGTCTTGTGTTATTATCGCCCAATGTGTACAAACGAGATGATAGTTTTGTTGGTGTTGAGATCACAGGAGTGATGAAGGCTAACTTGAAGACAATCAGGTTGAAATCTAGTTGGATTCAATAATGGCTTCTATATTACCTGTATGTGTTTGCCATTAGAGGAAAAGCATGATCAGCTTATAAGAAGTAACCAGTTCATTCGAGCAATGTTCATTAATCATCTATGTATTTCACCATAGTCAGTAGCTTCATTAATGTATATCATCAATCTATCACTATGCCTGTATCTGTTTCATTTTTTTTATTATTTCATGCCCATTTACATTTATATCTAATGTTTCCCTTTTGCATACTGTGCATTTTAACAACACAGTCTTTTCTTTTCCTTCGAAATTTGATTGTTGACTCACTTATTACGGTATATTTGCACCTTCCCTTGTGCACCCCCATGGTGGTTTTGAGCCATATTTAGGCATTTTGTATTAGGCATATCATTGACCTTGATGTACATATCATATAAATGACACTATTGCATTTAGTTGATGTACAGTAACTGCATATCTAGTTCACTGTTTCATATCACCTGTAGTATTTGCAATGCCATTTGTATATGACAATACATTATCACCTTCCATCCATTATATCCACAGTCACGTGCAATACATCTTCTTCTGCCAAATCATATGGTCATCTTGTTTCATATTTTCCCCTGTGCATACCTACATACTTATAGTCATATGTATTCCTGTATGTTACACCCATTATATGTACATTGCTTTTGTATATTACATGTACAAATTTGATTAGTATATACATTTTCAATTATAAGAATATATGTATAGATATTTATATATATATACATACATATATATATAAATATACATATCTCATATACCTTTTTGTGTGGCATAAGCATTTAGGCACATATATGCTAGGTTCCTTGTTTAGCTTATAGTATGGCATTTAGATACTTCATATGTATTCCATTCATATTCCAGATATCACATTTTCATTAAATTGTGCAATTCCCCTACAATTCAAGCATAATCATTGGTACATTGCCATTAGTGTGAGACCTTCTCTTCCTTGTATATTGTACTTCTTGTGCCAACTCTCATTTGTAGGAAAATTTGGAAGATGTGGCTTCTTTTGCCTCTATTTTTTTTTTATATGTCAACAATGTAACAATCAAATGTAAATTTGAAATAATATTTACGTTTCCGCTTAGATTAGGATGCATATCATATAGTTTGAATTCCTGCAATATCATGATTGTGTGGTTCATGCATTTTATTTAGAAAATCACTGTGTATGAACACGAATAGCACGTGCACCAACTCTTAGGGAGTTGATGAACTCGGTGGAGTTCATATTTACAGCCCTAGTCGGAATATGGACGAAACCCAGATTCAACATCTTTCTACTAGTCACACTATAAACACCCCAAATTTTCACTCACCTTCTTGACATCGGCACATTTCAGTTCTCCGGAATCAATGAAGGGCAAAATGGTCATTTTTTGAGTTTAAACCTTGCAGAAAGTCTAAAATTTCATTCTTGAGCCTCAAAATTTCTATATTTAAGTTCAGAGACATCTTCAAACTGCAAATTTTCAAAATCCTATTCCTGACAAGAAGTTAGAATTTCCAATTCTAGATTCAGAATGACATTTCATAGAACATGTCTTTGCATAGCATTGCATGAACACTTTGCATCATTTCACTGCACAGCATGTCAGTTTGAGATCCAGAACTCCTGATTTTCAAAATTGTCAATCCATATTTGATTTTTAAACTTTTTCAAAATTGATTTTTAAAACCCTGGGTATGTAAAATTACCAATTTTTTCCATTTTACCCCCAGGACTTTGAATTACAAAAGTCTTTCTCAAGGAAAATAATCTGGATATTTGGATATTGATTTTATCTCAAAACTTTTTATAAAAAGATTTTAAATCTCTTTACAAAATTTCTGTATTTTTTTTATCCATATTTTTGCCCTGAAAAACCATTTTTTTTTTTAAATTCTTGAAAACAAACAAAGCTTTATCTCGTAGTATAAAAATTCCAAAAAAGAGGTTATTTGTTATGTTTTTATTTTCCAATAAATGGAGCGGGACCCGCCTTTGAACTAGCATCATACTCAGATTCCCAGGTAAGTTTCTTATTTTCAAGCGGGACCCACACGAAGATCGCACCAATTTGCAAATTCTTCTTTTTAATTTCTTAATGTTATTTGTTTATTCATTTTTTTTTTAGTCAGTGGGCCCACACACATGTGGCACCCCAATTGAAAATAAAAGATTTGCAAAAAACAAAAATAGAACTTTATTTTGCAAAGGGATTTTAAAAGTGGGTTGAGGTGGCATTTCCATAAAAGCCTCTCACATTTCATTATTAATTTTATTTCTTTTCATTTATTTGCTTTCTTTAAAAAAAAAAAAAAAGAGTAGCCTTAAATGGCACAGCCGAACTTCCCTAAAAAAATAAAAAAATAATAAATTTCATTTTACCTAAAACTTAGGTAAATGAAACAAAGTTTTGAAAAAAACAGAGGATGCGCCCTCTTGAAACGGCTATTTCAAATTTCAAAAGAGGTAACGGAACCTCATGAAAGGGCTGCGATTTTTTTGGAAAAGGCGGTTCAAAATCTTTAAAAAGAGGAGTTTTGAAGAAGAAAGGGGGGAGGAAAAGCTGGCCGATGGAATTGGGCCTTTTCGGTTTTGCAAGGGTCTTCCACCTCCAGCCGGCTGCTGCCCATCATCCACCTTCCTTCAACCCAGCCGCAGGACCTCCACCAGCTCCTACCCATTTTCCTTCAGCCCAGCCGCCGGTCAGCCCAGCCAAAGATCCAATGGATTGCTGCCCTCTCTTCAGCTCAGTAGCAGGAAATCAACTACAACAACTTTCCATCTTCTTCAGCCCACCTGCAAAAAGGAAACGCAAATCCAACAGTCTGTCCACCTCCAACGGCTGCTGTCCATCCTGCCATCCTTCTTCAATCCATCAGCAAGAAGATCCAGCAGTTGTTGCCTTTTCTTCAGAGCCCACCAACAGGAAGCTCCATCCAGCCGTTCCTGCATCTTCTTCAGCCCATCAGCATAGGCAGACAAACGTTTGCCCCTTTCCTTCAGCTTAGTAGCAAAAGCTCCATCCAGCTGCATCACCATCCTTCACATTACCTTCAGCCAACTGTTGTCCATCATTTCTTCAGCCCAACGGTTGTTGTCCATCATTTCTTCAGCCCAACGGTTGCTGCCCAACCCTTCTACAAGCCCAGCTGCAACAGAGATCCAGCAGCTTTACCCCATTTGATTTAGCCCAGCAGCAGAGAAAAGGCCCCCACTTGCTGCCCATAGGTCTGGCTTTGCTTTTCTTCTGATTCACCATTTGATTTATGTGATTGTGCTTTATATAGCCTAATGCTAAATTCCTGTTTGATGAAGCTATGGCCGGAACATTCACCATTTGATTTATGAGATCATGCTTAGCTTAATGCTAAATTCCTACTTAGCTTAATGCTAAATTCCTGTTTGATGAAGCTATGGCTGAAACATTCACCATTTGATTTATGAGATCATGCTTAGCTTAATGCTAAATTCCTGTTTGATGAAGCTATGGCTGGAACATTCACCATTTGATTTATGAGATCATGCTTAGCTTAATGCTAAATTCCTGTTTGATGAAGCTATAGCTGGAACATTCACCATTTGATTTATGAGATCATGCTTAGCTTAATGCTAAATTCCTGTTTGATGAAGTTATGGCTGGAACATCACCATTTGATTTATGAGATCATGCTTAGCTTAATGCAAAATTCCTGTTTGATGAAGCTATGGCTGGATGTCACTATCTGAATTATGAGATCACGCTTTGTTTAGCTTAATGCTAAATTTTTGTTTGATGAAGCTATGTCTGGACATCAATGCCTATATGATTTCATCAGCCTACATTTGTAGTCTATCCTATTAGTTCTTGTACTTATTATAGTTCAGAATTTTTTCTTTACACATACATCTGTGTTTGTGATTTCATCTCTCCATTAAGCTTTTCACAGCCTTGTCACAATTTTCTTGAAAACAGCCCATTGTTTCCATAGTGCATTTCCTGCACATTACGTATGTGTTGTATTTACCATCTTCTGCAGGTATATAGTCTTGATAATCGGCTATGTTCATGAACGGATATATCCATATCCGTTCATGATCTCTATGCCATCTTTTACACGCTTCATTATTGATATATAGAGAAGCTCCATACCCAATTCTATTGCAAAATATGTTGTAATTTGGTAATTACGGCTGTGTAAAATCACCTACAGAAACTGTATATACCTGTATTTTCTGATTTTACCCATTATATGGAATTTCCATTAATATATATATTTTCTCATTATATGTATATATATATCTATATATATATGTATATCTATGTATATCTACCTATATGTATACGTATATATGTATATATATATATACACATATATATATACTTATATATATATATATCCCTTCATGTGCACTTATTTCCATATATGAGCATCCATGTATCTATTTTCTCATATAAATACACCTCCATTGTTACATGTCATTTAGCACCAATTTTAGCATTTTGATATATATATATATCTCTTTGTTGTATATATTATATATATACATATATATCCATTTTCTTGGTTATCTAGTACTAACTCTCATTTTGCAGGAAAATTTGAAGGATGATGATTCTTTCTACACTATGTATTTCATTTATTTTGATTTATGTCAGAGATGTAATAATCAAACTTGGAATAATATTTACTTTTACTGCTTAGATTAGGCTGCATCTCATACAGTTTGATTTCAGTAATATCTTGATTCTATGATGCATATATCTCAATTTTATTCCATTTGGATGAACACGAATGGCACGTGCACCAACTCTTAGAGAGTTGATGAACTCGGTGGAAGCCATATTTACGGCCCTAGTCGGAATATGGACGAGACCCAGATCCATCATCTTTCTACTAGTCACACTGAGACTACACTCTTAGGCTATCTTAAAATGCACATCATATTTCTAAATTTTCAAAATATTGTGAATTAACTCAAGTAAACTCTGAACATATTCATGGCCACAGTCAGAATATGTGAAGGATTTACTTTGGCTTAATCCACATTTTTCCAACAAATTTTTCAGAAATCTTTTCAAAGTGCATTCATTCATTCAAATCATCTGCATCATTTGTTTTTCTCATGATTTTCTCAAGAGATTTTCACTTCATGGAAATCGATTCCTCAAGAAACTATGAAGATTTTCGAAGTTGGATTTCCCAAGTTAAAGTTTTCCTGTGATTTTCCTTGAAAATATTATTTTCTTAAGATGCTTTCAAAAAGGAAATTTTCATCTTTCTCAAGAATCAAAGTTGATTTTCAAATATTTCAAAGACAAGATTCTCAGGATTTCAATTTCCTAAGTTTTGAATTTCCCTCTCCAAAGAGTTTTCCTACAAATTTTCCATCATTTTCCTAAGAAAATTCTCAAAGTCCGAGTTTTCCCAACAAGCGTTTTCCTTTTCAAATATTCATCTTTTCTCAAGAATTCTTTTCATTTTCTCGAGATTCTCATTTCTTCAAGATTTTCCAAATCTTTATAAACTTTCTCGAAATTTCAAATCTTCTTCGTCTGAGTTTCCTGAGAGATTGATTTCCATCTTTTCTTGAAAAATTTTCAACTTCAAATATTTTCTAAGCATACATCATATTTTCCGACTTGCATTTTACAAGATTGCATAGCACATGCCTGAATTCTCTTTGCATTTAGGATAGAACACAATTTCGATGATTTAACCAAGTCAAGCATAATTTTGGTCCTTGGTTCGATTACCCCTGTTAAAGGCGGCAGGAACGGTCGAACCTCGTATCGATAGGTCGAGCCCCATCCCATGGATTTTCCCACAAATTTTCAAAACGAAGGCGAGTATTGTAAAACAATTTCCAAAATCCGGTCAAGTTTGAATCGCGAAAGCATTTCCCTCTCTCTCCCGCAAGGAAGGGAAGACGGGAAAAATTTTGCGACAATAACACACACTGAGCCTACACTCTTAGGCTATCTTCCAAAATTCACTACATATCTTCAGTTTTTACAAAGGATTTTAGAATTAACTAAGTAAATTACAAGCATATTTACGGCCATAGTCGGAATATGTGGTAATCTTACCTTAGTTTAATTTTAAAATTGCATATTTTTTCTGAAAAGATGCTTTCATAAAAAGACATTCATTCATTCAAGATAGTTCACATCATGAAATCATGTGCATTTCTCCTTTTCAAGGAAATCGAATTTTCAAGATACTCTGAAAAGGTTTTCAAAGATTGATTTTCCCAAGCTAAGTTTTCCCCTGATTTTTCTGGAAAATATTTCTTAACTTAGGATTCATTTCCAAATTTTCAAATGAAATTTTCCATTATTTTCCAGAGTCAAAATCGATTTCCAATTTCTCAAGGCTAAGATTTTCTGAATTTCAAGTTCTTAAGATTTGATTTCTTTTCTCAAAAGAGTTTTCCTATGAATCTTCAATCATTTTCCAAAGAAAATTTTCAAATCTGGAGTTTTCCTGACAAGCATTTTCCTTTTCTCAAGAATTCTTTCCATTTTCCAAGGATTTTCACCCATTCACGATTTTTCCAACTCTTTATAAACTCTATTAAGATTTTAAATCCTCTCTTCAGGGTTTCCTTGAGAAATCAATTTCATCTTTTGCCTTAGAAACATTTTCCAATTCCAAAATATTTTCCAAGCATACATCATGTTTTTCAATTTGCATTTTACAAAATTTCATAACACATGTCTGAATTCTTTGTGCATTTAGGATAGAACACGATTTTGATGATTTAACTAAGTCAAGCACACATTTGATCCTTGGTTCGATTACCCCTGTTAAAGGCGGCAGGAACGGTTGAACCTCGTACTGACAGGTCAAGTCCCATTCTTCGTAATTTTCCTGCTATTTTAAAAAAAAAATGGAGGCGAGTATTTCAAAATAATTTTCAAAACTCTGGTCAAGTTTGACTCACAAGATCATTCCCTTTCTCTCCCGCAGGGAAGGGAAAATTTTTGCGACGATAACAGATCCCGGAATGGTGAAAATGGAAATTTTGATCAAGTCTCATGGGTGAGAAAGGATCATTTTTCTTTTTTGAACGACTTAGGTTTAGCCCTTAACCTGGATGGGACAAAGATATATCAAGATGATTTGAATGAAGAAAAGAATATATGAGAACCTTGATGGGACATTTTTGAGAAAAATGCCTCGTGAGATGAAGCTCAAGTATGATCCTTTCTGGATGGATGTGAAGAATACGGAATTCCATGCTAGAAAACCATGATGGGACTGAGAGAACTATCACGTTGAAACGAGACTCAGGTTGTGGCGTCCCAAACCCCGACTTTGGAAAAACTTAGAATTTTCTGTGAATTTTTTTTTGAAAGGGTTTAACCAGAAAACAGCGGAAAGAAAGGTGCTAGAAAAAAAGCAAGAAAGCCGCAAGTCTGGGCGGCCACCACAGGTGAGTGTAACAAGTAAACCAGTGTAACCACAATGTAAAAAGGGCATACGACCCAACAGTTTAAATGTTCATAAAAATAAGAGTACAAAAAGTCCAAAATAGGGAATACATCCCAACAACACCCAAAACCCAAAAGGCGAGGGATCTGCAGAACAAATGTGGGTCCTCTGAGCCTCCACCGCGTATCATCGCATCCGCACTATACCTGTTCGTCACCTACATCCCCAAAAAATGGGGTCAGACCTCTTGCAAGGTGGTGAAAAAACAACCACAACAGATATATATATATATATATATATAACAATTCTGACAAGTAAAACAGGAACAACACTAACAAGTGCCTGTGTCAGGTAAGTGCGAAAGTGACAAGTACTAGTCAACTGAAAAGTAACAGTGAGACAAGTAGCTAAAGCAGCAAACTGAACTGTAACGAGTACTGAGCAACAAGTAGCTAAAGTAACAACTGAAGTAACTGTAAAATAAGTACTCAAGCAGTAACAAGTGCTGACAACAAGTAAAGTAACTAAGTAACAACTGAAACAAGTAAAGTAACTGAAGTAAAGTCTACAACACAAGTAAAGTAACACTACTGTAAGTCAGTTGTTTGGTTAGTCTTTAAGTTCTTCTGATTACTCCTTCGGGTACGCGAAGGAACCTCGCATTCTGTGAGACATGCACTCGGCGTCTGTTATTCAATTCTAGTGTGGTAACCGGGGAAGCTACAGACCGAGTCAACCTCATGCGAGCAGCACACAGCTGGGAGAAAATACTCGCATAGGCAAGGATTGCAATCCATACTATTGCAGTAGTGAGGCCCTAAAAAGGCAACCTTGACCTCCCTGACTCTGAGTGACTGGAGGCCAAAGAACACTACAGCTCCAGTCAAAACACGTGTCGTAGTAACGACAAGTCACTCAGGGTTGTACCATCCACCCTCTCCCAAGGTGAACCATTTTGTGAATGGGGCGAAGCAGGTTTATCTTTCTTAGGATCATGTTCATTCATACCTCACAACGAGGAATTTGCCTCGTGGTCCCCGTGGGGTACGCAAAACGAGGACTTAGCCTGCCCATTCACGTGCTCAGCCTCACGCGGCCAACAGAGCACACTGCTCGCGAAAGCAGTCACAACACCATATTATTTATTTCTGTTTCAGGGTATATCACACAAGAGTCCATTTAACTCACAAGGGCCACTGCCCAAGGACTCCAACTGAGCCCACAACAAGTTATATTTATTCATACCCTATGGTGTTTAATTTTCAATCTTTTCATTCTCGAAGTAAGTGCACCAAGTGCGCTTACCAATGCCTCGACAATGTACCTCCTCAAGGTACGCACTACTCAGTATCAGGATGTGCCAAGTGCAAAGTGTAGAAGTATCACATGATTACTAACATTTGCACAAATATAAGTACAAAGGCATTACAAATATTATTTCTGAGAGACAATTAAGTGTACAAGCAAATACACATTCACATGCATATGATATTTCATCAAAATTTCATTATATGAAGCATTGTCTCTAAAACATTACATTGGTACTATGCATAATCTTGCAATAATTTTCACAGTCAAACTGTACCATTTTGCATACTTCAATGTTAAGATTGCGTTTAGCAATATTCACATACGTGGTTCAACACACTTACATGTTTATAGTGAAATCTGGGATATTCCCGTCTTATGGGAATAACATTAGCTATTTCCACGGTATGGGGTGCCGCGCCTGCGGACCCGAAACAAAGATATTGAGCAATACTTGTGTTTTTATATCAACAAAGTCTTTAAGTTTATGAATTTGCAAAAGTGTTCAACTGCATACCTTTCTAGTCTGTCGAATGTAACTAAAGCATAAGGGTTTTCCTTACGCAATACGACACACAAACGTGTTGAAGGTGATTCTGAAATAACCCATCTAATGGGTATTACATTGGCATTACCACGGTTCGGGGTGCCGCGCCTGCGGACCCTAACACACCGTTTGCCAAAACGAACGCAGGACAACACTGGGAAACTCAAACTTAGTTCAGCGTGTGGAATTATCTAAAGAAATTACTTGGACAGGACACCGGAGTGTCGCAAGTCCATTCGGTCATACCGAAACACTCATTAGGTGCTTTTAAATATATGAGTACATGTATCTCCACGTTTACAAACATACTCGAGGTCCACATACCTATACGTATATTCACACATTTGCACTTAAAGATATATACATATATATATCTACATATATACGTATATATATATATATATATATATATATATATATATATATATATATATATATATATATATATATATATATATATATATTTCGAAATCAATGCAAACCAAGGCATGCACTCATGCCAAAACCTAACCGAAGTGCAAGGATGGTGTGGGGCAATACAAGGGCAAACTTGAACCTAATAGGGTTCGATTCAAAGTAGGTGCGAGCTGGTTGTTGCTAAAGCGTGTTGGCAGCCACAATAGTGGCATTACGGGGCTGCAAGTGTGCCAACACGCGGATTCGCACACGTGCTGCCAAAAACTCCAACTAAAGCAATGGTCTAGTCGCACGGACCAGACTGTCACACTAGCTAACCGAATCTTGTTCGACTTGTGGTTCGGACCAGACCACTCAACAGGATTCGGTTGGGGCTGGTTCAAGCCCCCAACAAGGGTAAATCGGGTGTCTAGTGAAAGGGTGTCCTAAGGTTGTCCGAGGTGTCTGGTCCATAGGACCAGACCTTTGTCACAACATGCTAAGGTCTGAACTTTTCAGTTCAGACCTAAGACCAAGGAGGTTCAGCTGATAGGCCCGGGGTGTCCAGCACTAAGTGGCTTGCACCCGGCTCCAACAAGGTGGAGCCATGGCTAGCACAGAGTGCTAGCTGAGCTGCCGATGGGTTCAGGTCTGAACCTTGGTTCAGACCGGCACCCACTAGGTGCTAACAAAATGCTAAGAGTGCACAACACCCAAGGGGTGCGCACCCAGCTCCAGCCAAGGAGAAACGGCTGGCTGGACTCATGCGCACACCACTGGTCAAGACCAGGCTGTGATGCTGGCCTGAACCCATGGTTCAGACCGGCACCCAGCCAAGTCGAAACCACCATAAAAAAAAAGAAGAGACAAAAGACACACTAAAATATTTTTAACACAGACAAAATAATGATATAACATAAGCTTGGCGCGTGGACCAACAACATTACGCCCAGCTCCGAACCAGTTCAGCACGGATGGCTGAAGGGTCTGGTGTTTCGGACCAGACCGTGCCAACCTCAGACCCAAGGGCAAGAGCCTAAGGCTCGCACCCAAACGGAAGGAAGGAGTTGGGCACCTGCCATGGGCCAGCCCCAACTCGCAAACATAACCCGATTGGTCATGCGCCAACCGTGAAAACCCCAAAAAAAAGAAAGCAATCTAATGACAAAAAATAAAATCTCTCTTTTTTTTTTTTTGCTGGAAGCCACGACTTCCCTCAGCAAACAGAGCTGGGTCACATGATGACTCAAGCCAACCCCCATGGCTGAAGCACCAGTCCCATCGATTTGGGACTGGGCTGAGCTCATCACGCCCAAGCACGGGAGTCCAAGGTGAGGGGGCGACGGCTGCAATGCACGACTGGGCCTGCATGCACCCCAAACAAACTCTAAAAGAGCTGGGTGCGTGCTGGACGAGCCCAGCTCAGTCCAGCTCACCCAGCATCGGCTGCCATGACCAAGAACAGCCAAAACCGAAAAGAAGAAGAAATGAAGACATTCATTACCACGGCTAATCAAAAACTACATGCATCGAAGGAAATGAAACAAAAACTGAAATGACAATGTAGAAATCGAAAAAAACGGACTGGAAATGCATGCAGCACATTGCTAATGTAAAACTATGAAGATTTAAGATTAAAACAATAACTTTTAAACTAATCCACCGCTTGGGCTTGCATGCATAGATGAAAAGCACCGTCGGCTTCATTTCATACCGAAACCATAAATTGACAAGGTGAGTCTTCACCTTAGCTTCCTTGAAGAAGATGGAGGAGGATGTAGCAGCATTCCACGCCAAAGAGGCTCCCACGGATGGAGGGAGGAAGCTAGAGAGGAAGAGAGAAGGTTTGGGAGAGAGGAGAGAGAAAAAGTTAGGAAAATCGCCCAACAAGGTGGGGCCGATTTTTCCAAAGTGGTCTTATAGGGGGTGCTTTTGGGATGGACGACTATGATCATTCCCTCCAAGATGGAGGGCTGGGGAGCTCCACGCCCCCCCATAGCCAATGCATGTCAAGCTTTTAAAAAGTTTTATAAACTTTTCAAAAATGCCACTTTGAAAAGCCATTAAAACTTCAACAAAATTACAAGGGGGCGCCCTTGGCTGCCACCCTACTAACCCAATCGATTTTGAGCATTTGAAATCTCTTGAAAATATTTCAAAAATGCCATGGGGCGCCAGCCCCATGCTCTCCTTTTGGAAATGACGTCCCTCATGATGGCCTTCAAGCTCCATCATGAGGTTTTGGAAATGATTTATGGCCAATAGAGACCTTCTTTTTAAACCCATATAAAATTATTTCAAAAATACCACCCAGCTGGTCAATCCTTGACCAGCTGGTCAACCATGGCCATGGACGTCCACTATAGGGGTCATCAAATGGGTTTGGGTCTTCTAGTCGCTCCGGATCCAAATCCAAAAATCACTTATGGTATTAGTTCCAAAATAACGCTTATTTAAAGCATTAAAATATTAATTTAATTCCAACACATCATTTAGTTCTCTTCATAATCTTAATTAACACGAAATGCTCAATGCCTCTTAAGAAAATTACCTTTCGTTTGCAATAATTAAACGTATTATGATTTGGGTCCAAACTTGAAGCAAAACTCGTAATTCACATGCAATGACGAAGTTTTTTCGTCGTTTGGATCTCAAATTCAGGGTGAATCACCATACCCCTATTCCAAACTTACCCTAAAAGTTTTGGAAGTTAATTCGTTCTAGATTTCTCAAAATTGCTCTTTTACTTAAAATTACACGATTTTACCCGATTCTCAAAATAAGCAAAATTCCAGAAATTGCCAAAACATAAAAATTCATCGATTTCAACATAATTACACAATATTACACCAAAATTAAAATCATGGTTCTTACACAGGTTTAACCCTAACCTAAACGGAAAATACCCCATGGAAAACACGTGGTTCAGGCTTAACACTTAACTTGAAGGGGACGACCATACGGAATTCTTAAACGAAGAAACCATGATGGGACCTTCAGAGTTTGGATGAACAAATCCGAAAGGAGTTTGCGAAAGGACAAAAAAAATGGGGTTCCCTAAAGCTTGGAAAAGGGATGATCTTCGGCGCCTCATTGTTGAGACTGAAATAACTTTTGAAATGGATGATTTTTCACAGAAAGTTCAGGTTTTAACCCTTAGCCTGAGCGGGTGGGACCGTACGAAATCCTCGAATGAAGAAACCGTGATGAGACTAGAGGAGATACCTCTCCTAAATGAGACAACTTTGTTGATTCTTTCCTAGATGTAGACAATGCTAGGTTGCATAAAAAATAAATATTGAATATTTATTTCATTCTTGGATAACTAAAAGGTTTTACCAATAAGATAAAATTTATAGTTGATTCAAATACTTCAGAATGTGCACGTGTGTGCAAAAGATATTTCCGCTTTTTACCTAGAGTATTCCTTCCAAATGAGGTTAACTCCCTGGTTTCCAGAGTCGAATTCAAATTTTAATGCTATTGAGTTTCTTCAAGGAAGTTATCCATTTCCTTGATACGAGAAGAGAAGAGACATTCTTAATTTCATAAAAGCAATCAGTGAAAAGATATTAATGAAAGAATTTCGCATAAGAAAAGATGATTTCTGGCGATTTTGGCAGTTTGATATCCTGGGACTTTTCCCTTGATGATCTTTCTGGCACTCTTTTTGAGTCATTGAGCTTTCTTGGATTTCGAGGAAAGTTTATTACATCATCCTTCATTTTAGAGATGTCCTGCCTTTTTCTTTTTTTTCTTCGAGGGAGGATACGTCACAAACTCCTTCATCTTGGAGATTCTTCGATCCTTCTTTTTCTTAGGAATTATACTGATGATATTGGTTCATTGGTCAGAAATCTCTTGATGATAGCAATAATCAAATATCTTTTAGGGTTTGTCAGGAGGTTTAGTGCAGTCGCCTTCATCTTGATGTGATCTGAACGTTCCCTGGAAGGATCCGTCACAAACTCTTTCATCTCAGATATGATCCAAATCTTCTTTGGCCCCAGGGATCTGCCTTGCATATTCGTCTTCAACTTGACGACAATTAAGAGATCCCTTTTGCGGATATTTGATTACAGCTTAAATGAATGAGGAGATATGGACTGAGTGGATTCTTTTTATCGCTCAGAATATTTACACTGCCTGATTGCCAGAAAATCATTTTAAAACATGCGTCATAGCTATGATCAATATCAATTTGCTTCTGGCTCTTCAATATCATTGAATATTTCTTTCACTAATCATACCAAGGATAATTCTTACATCCTCTTGGTTGATCAACAGAGAGAAGATTTGAATTCTATTCTTTTCGCAAAAAAGCTTCACCTTTTTGGAAATAATACTAGAGGTAATATGAGATGATTCTTTTGTGTGGTAAAATATTGGAATCAACAAATGTTTTTAGCAGATTGGCACAATGTTCGAGAATCTTTTGTGAAACAACTACTAAATATGGATTTTGATGAGGCCTTTAGCTGAAATTTAGAGGAACGGTGTGAAAATTAGAATTTTGAAATTTTGACTGGTGAAAGACACTAGATTTTGGAAATCCCGACCAGTTATAAAAAACTGGGTTTTGAAATCTCGACCAGTTATGAGAAACTGGATTTTTGAAATCCTGACCAGTTATGAGAACTGGATTTTGATAATACCGACCAGTTATGAGAAACTGGATTTTTGAAGTCCCGACCAGTTATGAGAACTGGATTTTGATAATCCTGATCAGTTATGAGAAACTGCATTTTTTAAATCCTGACCAGTTATGAGAACTGGATTTTGATAATCACGACCAGTTATGAGAAACTGGATTTTTGAAATAACGACCAGTTATGAGAATCTGAATTTTTGAAATCCCCACCAGTTATGAGAACTGGATTTTGGAAATCCCGACCAGTTAAGAGAAACTGGATTTTCGAAGTCTCGACCAGTTATGAGAACTAGATTTTGATAATCCCGACCAGTTATGAGAAACTGGATTTTTGATATCCTGACCAGTTATGAGAAACTGGATTTTTGATATCCTGACCAGTTATGAGAACTGGATTTTGATAATCCCGACCAGTTATGAGAAACTAAATTTTAATAATCCTGACCAGTTATGAGAAACTGGATTTTTGAAATCCCGACCAGTTATGAGAACTGGATTTTGGAAATCCCGACCAGTTATAAGAACTAAATTTTGATAATCCCGACCAGTTATGAGAAACTCGATTTTTGAAATCTCGACTAGTTATGAGAAACTGGATTTGAAATCCTGACTAGTTATAAGAAACTGAATTTTGATAATCCCAACCAATTATGAGAAACTGAATTTTTGAAATCCCGACCAGTTATGAGAAACTGGATTTTTGATAATCCCGACCAGTTATGAGAAACTGAATTTTTGAAGTCCCGACCAATTATGAGAACTGAATTTTGATAATCCCGACCAGTTATGAAAAACTGGATTTTTGAAATCCCGACCAGTTATGAGAAACTAGATTTTTAAAATCCAGACCAATTATGAGAAACTGGATTTTTGAAATCCTGACCAGTTATGAGAACTGTATTTTTGAAATCCCGACCAGTTATGAGAAACTGGATTTTGATAGTCCCGACCAGTGAAAAATACTGGATTTGAAATCCTGACCAGCTATGAGAAACTGGATTTTTGAAATCCCGACAAGTTATGAGAACTGGATTTTGATAATCCCGACCAGTTATGAGAAACTGGATTTTTGAATGAAAGTTTTAATCTGATGGTTTGAAAGTGATTGAATTTGGGAGATTATAACCCGAGGGTTGAGAAAATGATGAGATTTTGAGAATATTGCAACCCAAAGGTTAGAAAATGATAGAATTGGGAGATTAAATATCTAAAGGTTTGGAAACGATAGGATTGAGAAATTGAAACCTGAAGGTTTGGAAATGATAAGATTGAGAAATTGAAACCTGAAGGTTTGGAAATGATAGAATTGAAAAACTGAAACTCGAAGGTTTGATTGTGAAGTAAATTGATTTGGGGACTTGACCAGCATGAGCTCGAGACTTTGAAATACATGACCAGCTAGAGCTGGATCTTTTGAAATACATGGCCAGTGAGAGCTGGGTCCTTTGAAATATATGACCAATGAGAATTGGATCTTTTGAAATATATGACTAACAAAAGCTGGATCTTTTGGAATACATGACCAATCGAGTGTTGGATCCTTTTGAAATGCATGACCGGCAAAAGATGGATCTTTTGGAATACATGACCAATCGAGTGTTGGATCCTTTGGAATGCATGACCGGCAAAAGCTGGATCTTTTTGGAATACATGACCAACGAGTGTTGGATCTTTTGAAATAACTCAAATTTGGGAGTTTAAGACACAACTAAAATTTTTAGAAGGAACAAACTTTAATCAGAAGATTGAATTTTGAAAGTCCCCAGTGTGAGGACTGAGTTTTGCAAATGAGCTCGGTATATGATTGAAAATTCTGAGGAATACCCAGTGCGAGGACTGGGTTTTGCAAATGAACTAGGTATATGATTGAAAATTCTGAGGAATACCCAGTGCGAGGACTGGGTTTTGCAAATGAGCTAGGTATATGATTGAAAATTTTGAGGAATACCCAGTGCGAGGACTGGGTTTTGCAAATGGGCTAGGTTTTTTAAACTGGATTTAGAAAATAGAGATTTTGGTGAAAACTTCTGGATTTATTAGACCCTCATAGTCAAGTGTATGTGTAGCGCCCCGAGATTTCCCACTTGAAAATCCTTTGGATTTTGAGTAAACTTTTTTTTTTTTGAAAACAAGGGCGCAAGTGCGGAAGAAACCGAAAGGGGAGCCAATAAGTGGAAAAACCCTGGGCGGCCACTACGGGAGTGAAACAACATTTGAATGAAACAACTTTTATTAATCATTTTACAAAAATTACAAATCATTCCCTTATACAAAACTAAAGCTGCCAGGATCCAACAAATGAGGTTCAGAGTCCGCTGCAGCACACCGAGCTCCATCGCACGCCTAAGTAAAACCTGTATCCCCATAAAACGGGGTCAGTACTCTTTCGAGCTGGTGAGACAAACCAAACCACAATGTACCATATGTGGACATCGAAAGCAAGCTATTCATACAAGACATAGCATGATTATTTACAATAATTGAACAATGATACCATGAGTAAAGCAGTGCTGACTACACATGGAGCAATAAGAGAATACAACTAGCAGGAGTTAATACGATTAAGCAAAGCATGACATTCCATTTCACAATTTCCATCCAGCAGCAAGTATGCATCAAGGAACATAAACAAACATATTCCATAACTTTCATAACATGGTACGCATCACAGGACATAAAGTACTAACAATAGACTGTGATCTGCAAGTAGATGTGTCATCGTAAACTGTGCACAAGTACAAGTGGACAAGAATGTGCAACGTGCCATAAGTGCGAGAACTAGCTAAGTGTCGATACCAGACATTGCACATTGGGATGAGACAGTTAGAAACATTTGCCACGGTAAAGCGTGACTCAAGAGTTGTGCCAAAGTTCTCAAACCATGTATTACAACCATAAGCGAGCTCATCTCGCTAAGTGGGGCCATCGCCCACAAACAACTCGCAAAGGAGTTCCAATTGCCGCATAAGTCTCACAAGACTGCGATACAAACCTGTATCTCGAGAATCCCTACGTGCATAGGGAAAACCATTTATTTGCGAAAGTGACTAATACATCTAAGTAGTGCGAGCAAAAGCAAGTAATTACATTCATTGAGCAATCGCTTTCCTGCTAAAGCGTGTATGGCCACGCTCATACCATTCCAATATCATCAAACCACACCACAAGTGAGTGTTTAAAACTCTTACGTAAACATACATGTAGTTGCAACTGCCTTGTAAGGCAAGGGAGGAGCCATGATCATTCAATTCCTTTGACCTATGCTATAGGTTTCTCAATTACGCCAAAGCCTTATTCTCTTTAAAATCATTCGATAGGGTGTCATGGCCAAGACATATTTGCTTTCTTTAGCAAAGCTGACACACGTACACATGGGCTAAGTCCATAAAATATCACATTGATGAATTTACCATATCTTTGTGTGTTCAACCGAATATATACATATAAAAGTTTGCTTTTGGACGGTGCGCACTATTCGTTGCATCACAATGAGTAAAAACCGTAATGTTATTGGGGTATTGGACCCTGTGCCGCGAACACACACATGCAGCCCCATGGGATGCAGTCTGGAGACTGCAAAAACAAGTAAATGTGTGGCGACAAGGACTGGGCTGGTGCTGTCCAGTATAGGCTGGCACTTTTACCAGCCACATCGACGCCATGGGGTGCCAAGCGATCTCGAGCAAGCCCGATTGCAGCCGAAAGGAGAACCCCAGGTCTGGACCGACTGGTCCAGACCTCACGTGTGGTTCAGCCACTACAACACAACCACCATGGGTGCGGCCTAGGCCTGCAACATTCACCAGGAGGCCGAACCACCTGCTGCAACTTAGTTGCAGTAGGCCCACCACGCGACGGTCCAGGCCTGGACCGGCTGGTCCAGACCCACAAACTGCTGCTCCAACGGAGCTGGGTCTGGACTGAATGTCCAGACCCAACCTGTGGCACTACTGCCACCAAACAAAGGGGTGCAGGCTCACGGCTTGCGCCCACTTGCTGCAGCCAGGCTGCAGCAAGCCCAAACCATACCAGCCCTTAGCTGGGCACAAAAGAAGAGCCCTTAACCGAAACTGGGTTAAGTTAGGCAACTCTAGCAAGGTCATCGAAGGTCCAGCCCACCTAAGTGGGCGCTGGCAAGAGGGTGCCAAAAGGAAAAGGAAGAAAAGGGGGTAAACGCCCAACCGAACTGGGTTCAGCCAAGCCTTTGACAGGTCTGGACCAATGTTTGGTCGAGACCATGTCAGGCCAAAATAAGGGGTAACCAAGACCCCAGCCACCGAATGGGGCTCGGCTCAAGGGTTCTAAAATGCCGAGAGGCACATGGGCGCGGAAGGGCTTTGGCTGGCCCGAGTAGAGTATGGTCGGCCAGAGCACCCCAGCTGGGCAAGTCCAGCTGAAACGAACTCCATCCATCGCCCATGGAGTCTAAAACCAAATACATAGAAAAATGCAAGGCTGAAACAGGAAAAACGTTGTGCATGCGAAGAGGAAAAACCAAGGTTTAAGGCGTGCACGCATTCTTGTAAATCCGCCATTACAGAATGATTTCACCATATCTTTGCACAACAAATGCATGTAAGCATGTTGAACGAAAGCTATACTCAAAAATGTCTACAAGCTAACTCAAGGAAATTGACAAATGAAAAACTCAAAGATGCTTTCAAGTGAAAAACCCACGACTATGCGAGAAAACCAATGCATGAGGACACGCTTACCCGAAATAAAAACATGTATTGGTAACTTCACGAAAATGCACTTGTTCAAAAGAAAACCACAATAATGTAGATGAAAATGGAAACTCTTGATTTTTCACACAATGGAGGTGATGGAGAATCTCACCATCGAGGCTTTAAAAGGGAGGAAATGGAGAAGGTGGAGGCAATGGTGTCCAGGGCTGGAGCTGCTCCACACTCACAACTCACTCTCAACTCTCCCTCTCACTCGGTTTTGGAGAAGAAGAAGTAGGGGAAGAGAGAGAGACTCCTCCAAGAAAAATCGCCCAAGAGGGCTCTCTTCTCTCTCTTCAATGCTTAAGTAGCTAGGGTTAGGAGGAACAGATGGCTAGGATTAGTCCAGCCTAGATGGACGGCTGGGGTGCTCCATGCTCCCCCATGGCCAGCCCATGCCCAATGCATGTCATGCATTTGAAGTTTCTACAAAGGTTTGCAAATATGCCATTAAAAAGGTTTTCAAAAGGGCCTTTATAACTTGAAAGAATTACATGGGCTACCCTCCAACTCAACCAATCAGCTTTTATCATTTGAATTACTTTTAAACAATTACAAAAACACCATGGGGCGTGAGCCCCATTGTCCCCTTTATTGGAAAATGCCTTTCATGATGAGCTTCAAGGCTCATCATGAGTTTTGAAAAGAGGAATTGGCCAATCGTGGCCTATATTTTAAAAGCCATGCAATTCTTTTCAAAAGTGCCACCCAGCTGGTCAAACCTTGACCAGCTGGTCAACCACGTCTAAAATGATCCTGTAGAGGGGACGCCCAAAGGGTTTGGGTCCTCTAGTTGACCCGAATCCAAATCCAAAAATTGTCAATGCCTATGCTTTCAAAACTATGCTTAATTAATGCATCAAAATATTAATTTTATCCAAATAAACTATTTAGTGCTCTTTATAATCTCAATTAATATGAAATGGTCAATGCCTTTCAAGAAAATTTTCAGCAGTTTGCGAGAATTAAGCGTATTACAATTCGGGTCCAAACTTCGGTCAAAACTCATAATTCACATGCACTGACGAAGTTTTTACGTCGTATGGGTCCCAAATTCGGGGACAAACCATAAAAACATATTATAAATTAACCCTTAAATTTTCAGAATCTAATTCATCCAGAATTAGGCACTTCTTACTTACACAGTATATTTACGTGATTTTCGGGTCGCGCGTGCAAAGCCAAACTACAAAGCACATACAATTTTCATCAAATTACGTGCTATAATCTCATAATTACACAAAAGCATAAAATTTCAATATTAATTAGGCAGTAAATTCCTCAGAAAAGTCATGGGTCTTACATTCTACCCTCCTTAAAAGGATTTGGTCCGCGAAATCACAAAACAACATGTAACAACAAAAGGGTCACATCTCGTCTGACAGCGCCTAATGGGCAACAACTAAGTCTGTCGAAGACTTCTCTAGACAGAACTTGGCGATATGCTCAGGTTGTCCACACTTGAAACACTTGCCATCAAAACGAGGACAAGCTCCAAGACCGTGATCTACGTCACATTGTTGACACTTTTGCTGAACTTCCGGTTGCTGAGGTCGCTTTCGCTGGCGATTCGATCGCTGAGGTTGTTTTTGCTGACGATTCGGTCTCTGAGGTCGTTTGCGCTGGACATTCTGCTGCACTTTCTGACGCTTCCGCCCTCTAGTAGGTGGCGAGGGCTCCACCCTACTAGGTTTCTTCTCAGCTACAATCGCAAGAACTTGAGCCTGATGCTCGGGTTCGTCTTCATCCAACAGAGTAGTTACCTCGATAGCTTCTTCAAGTGACTTAGGCCCGCTAGTGAACACTTTAGTTCTCAAAGTAGGCCTCAAACCACGAGCGAACTTCATTGCTCGATCATGCTCCGCAACGTAAACGTTCGGACAAAATCGTTCCAAACAACAAAATCTCGTAATATACTCGGACAAAGTCATCGTTCCTTGCTGCAAGTCCAGAAATTCTTGCATCTTCTTACTGCTCTCGTGCTTCGGAAAGTAAGCAGAGTTAAAAACTTCAACAAATTCGTCCCACGTAACAGTCGCGTCCTTGAATCTGACCGTAGAGACAGTGTCTCACCACTTCTCAGCATGGTCTTTCAAGCGATAAGTACCAAAATCTACTTTCTTCTCTCCTGGGACATCCAAAACACAGAAAATACGTTCTATCTCACGTAACCACGACTCAACAGCTTCAGGGTCTGTCTTACCCATAAAAGCAGGAGGATCTAACTCCATGAATCGCTTATACGTAACCACGCTACTATTTTGCACACCTTGGGCTACGTGCTGAAGATTCTCACCCATCTGATGCATAGCAACCACTTGTTGTTGCACCACCTCTGCAAGGTTGTTCACAGTGCCCATAACGTCGTTGCATCTAGTCTTCCAAGTCATCTATCATGACAGAAAGGCAAAGTAAGTCAAAAGGTAGGTCTGAAAAAAAAAAAACCTTACTCGTTTAATGATAATCACAACAATCAAGCAAAAATCAGGAACACACATAATTCAAACAGAAACCACTTCATAGCTTAATCGTGCAACACAACACGACAAAGGCACGTTCTACGAACGAACTCAGGCGACACCAAACAAGGTCGCTATCACTAGAAAATCACTATTCTAGACGACAAACGTTAGAGAAACACCATTCTAACGAAACAAGGAGAGTCATCATCGCCTGACACGACAAAACACGAGAGTCATCGTTACTCATCTAGCATCGTCACAAGGTATCATTTATCGTAGCATCGTCAATCTTATCCTTGCTAATCACATCATCGTTAGGGAATCACCACCCTAGCGGCATCATTAGAAAATCACCATCCTAATGGCATCGTCAGCGAATCACCACGCTAATGGCATTACTGAAGCATCTCCACTCCAACGGTACCACTGGAGAATCACCACTCCAATGACCTTCATTAGAGAATCGCCACTCTAATGGCATTGTCAGCGAATCGCCATGCTAACGGCATCGCTGAAGCATCGCCACTCCAACGGTATCACTAGAGAATCACCACTCTAATGACCTTCATTAGAGAATCGTCACTCTAATGGCATCGTCAGCGAATCGCCACGCTAACGGCATCGCTGAAGCATCGCCACTCCAACGGTATCACTGGAGAATCACCACTCCAATGACCTTCATTAGAGAATCACCACTCTAATGGCATCGTCAGCGAATCACGACGCTAACGGCATCACTAAAGCTTCGCCACTCCAACGGTATCACTGGAGAATCACCACTCCAATGACCTTCATTAGAGAATCACCACTCTAATGGCATCGTCAGCGAATCGCCACGCTAATGGCATCACTGAAGCATCGCCACTCTAACGGTATCACTAGAGAATCACCACTCCAATGACCTTCATTAGAGAATCACCACTCTAATGGCATCGTTAACGAATCACCACGCTAACGGCATCGTTGGAGAGCTACTTCATCCAGCGGCACAGTTGGCACTACCAGAAATCACCTCCTGAGCCAACGCACCACAATCCTCGAGACAGTGGTGGGGGAAACAAAATTTCCCGCAACTCTCTCTCATGAGCAACAACACCCCAAAATCGGTGTTAACAATCCCCAGAAAACAACCCTCTTAGGAGTCAAATGCCATCATCGACAACACAAACGCGACCTGCTAAGCGCGTAACAACAGATACGTTCTTATCGTCAAGAACGACTAAGGAAAATCAGCAGTATCTGCCAACGGGATACGCAGAGGCTCACTGACATAGACAAGGCTTCCACCTTTCTGTCAAAAAAGGATTGCATCAAACGAGATACCCTTCGTCAAAGACAGGATCACGAACAATTCCAACGAGGTTGGAAAAGAGAGAAAACATCCACTCTGAGCCTCACACGATAATTCTCATCGAAGTCATCTCGTTATCAACATAATAAGGCTAAAAGCTCGATAATCGCCATAATATATCGATCTTCTCCACCACATGATGTGGAACGAGAAGGGTGAACTACGCAAGTAGTCCCCTAAGTCTCTGTTGAAAACTCCAACTCTCACCGGAGTCGACTCGAAACAGCTTGGGAAACTAGATCCACAAGCGCAAACGAACCCTTGGGTTTCGACAATCGATGTCTCAAGCCCGATATACGGGGCTTAAGCACGAAATGGGGTCTCGCATCGAAAGACACCCGAGAAACACACAATGTCATCAAATCAAACAGAATAAGGCACAAAACAACATAAACCGAATTAAAAATACTTACAGTGTGATGGCTGATGCGTTGTGATCATCACAAAATTTTTTCCCTTGTATCTTTCTCTGTCTTCCACCTCTTTTCCTTTCTAACCTCTATTTCCTCTTTTTTGAAGGGAGAAAAAAAAAGACAGAAAGAAAGAGAGAAGAGAAAAGAAAAGAAAGAAGAGAGAGGAACTCTTTTGCGAGGTCTCACTTGACCTTAATTTTGAAGATTTTTAAGAAAATAACTCGCCTCCATTTTGAAATATTTGCGGAAAAATCGAGAGACAGAATTCACTCGTCGGTACGAGGTTCGACCGTTCCTGGCGCCTTTACCAGAGATAATCGAACCAAGGGTCGAATTTATGCCTCTTTGCTTTGCTAAAATATCATCTAAGAATTTATTCTAAGTATAAATGCACAAAGAATCATACTTGTGCAATGCAAGGATGTATGCTCTTTTTGAAAAAATTGATTTGGAAACCTCTAAGTGTTTATGAGATGAATTTGATAATAAAGTGAAGAAATGGTTTCTAACTTAGAACTTGAGATTTAAAGTTCTAAGTCTTTGAGATAATCAGAGTTTGAGAATAAATCTTTGATTTTGAAAAGAATGTTTTGAAGTTGAGATAAAAGGAAAAAAAAAGAAGTTTCAAAGTCATAAATGGAATTTGATTTAGAATTTTGAACCTGGATGAATGTTTGAAATGGAAATGAATTCTAGCTTTGAAGTTAGAATGAGATTTGGGAAATCCAAATAGAATTGAGAGATAGAATTGGTTTTTTTTGAGATTTTTTGGAAATCAAGATAAACTTGGGTTTTAAAATCTGAAATAAAAAATGGAATTGGATTTGAAAGTTGGAATTGGAAATAGAAGTTGATTTGAAATCTGGAATTCAAGATGGAATTTGAATCCAATGTCTGGATCCTAAAATAAAATTGAGTTTTAAGATGAAACTAAATTCTGGATTTAGAATCCTAAATGGGAATTGGATATGAAATCTGAGATCCAATGATGAAGTTGAATTCTGGATCCTAAATGGAATTTGGATCTGAAATCTGAGATTCAAGATGGAATTGGATTCTGGATCCTAAAATGGGTTTTTGGATCCAAAGTCTGAGATCCCAAAATGGAGTTGGATTCTGGATCCTAAAATGGAATTTTGGATCCGAAGTCTAAGATCCCAAAATGGAGTTGGATTCTGGATCTAGGATCCTAAATGGGGATTGAATTTGAAGTCTGAGATCCAAAAGTGGAGAGTGCACTTGGAAATCTGGATCCAATTTGGGATAAGGATCTAACTTTGGATTTGGATTTTTAAAGTCCAAATGGGACTTTTTGAAGATGGATCTGGGTTGTGAGAACCCAGATTGAATTTTAAAATTTAGGAAGAATCGAATCTTGAAATTTAGAATCAATCTCAAACTTTGATTTTCAATTTGAAGATAGGAAAATAAACTTGATTTTGAATTAGAAAATGATTCAGAAACTTCAAAGTTAAATTAAACTTTGAAATTGAATTTTGAATTGAATTTGAAAATTTGAAGTATTAAAAATGAATTTGAAATTTCAAAGCCAATTGGGACTTTGAAATTGAATTTTTGAATTTTGAAAATAAAATAGAATTTGAATTTGAACCTATAAATAAGGATTGATTTGCAGAAAATATTCAAAACCACTTGGATTTTTGAAAAAGAATTTTGAAAATATGATGCAATTCTATCCTTAAATGATGAATGAATTTAAAGATTTTGAAATTGGATTTGAAAATCATATTTCATTCTTTAAATGATTATAAATAAGATTGGGGATATAATATATCCCTGACTATCGTCATTGGATATATTATATAACAATCATATTTAAATTCAAGTGAAGAAAAAAACATATTTTGGTACTTTTATAGAGTTTAAAATGAAATTAACTCTCAATATACCCTAACTATGGCCATTGATATATGTATTGAATCAATTTTAAACTAAACTCTGATAAAAGAGGAAAATATGATGAGTTTCGAAAAGGATCCAGTGTGGATCCAGTGTTTATTTTGTAAAAGATAAAAGTCCTAAGTTTTGTTTACATCCTGACTATGGCCATTAATGCAAATCATTGACTTAGGATTAATTACCTTTTACAAAATGGTGCACGCGCCATTCGTGGTCCCATTGTGAGATTTTGAAAAATAAAGGCAAAAAGCATGAAAACAAACAATTTATGACATTTACAATGCTCATTCATTCTATCTAGTGCAAAAAAATGTAAATTCTTATTAACATCTAGCTATTACATTGGAATTACATTGATCTTAGAAGGGAGAATAACACTCCTCAAACATTCCCTGCAAAAATCAAGTTTAGCACAAAATAGAAAACGCACTTGGGAAGAGAGTGAAACTTTATGTACTAGTCAATGGAACATTTACATATGAGGGAAAAGAAGGAAAAGAATGCTCCTGAGATGCCCATGCATATGATGGAGGAATTTGTCCAAACATACTTTAGAACATACATAGGGGAATACATGTGAAGGCGTATATATATATGTACATATATATATATATGTACATATATTCATACATGTATATATATATACATATATATATATGCTTGTATATAGGTACCTATGAGAAAGAATTTAAATCATTTATACTCCTGTTATGTTTATAGGGTATGTCAGAGACATGACAACTGAAAGACAATGTATTCACAATCTGCAGCTAAGATATTTTACAAAAGATGGGCAGCAGTGAATTGGTGCAGAAAGTGAAGACAGTGGCATGTAAGTGCTGCGAGCCAAGTGTACATGTGCGGCTGTAACTACATAATGTATGGGTGCTGCAAGTGTGCAAAGGCAAGGCTGGGAGGTAGGTGCTGCTAGGAGGTAATTCTGTAGTTGTGAGACATCATGGATTGATGAAAGTATTGAGCCCTGAACGCTGTTGGAAGGTAATTCTGTAGTTGTGAGACATCATGGATTGATGAAAGTATTGAGCCCTGAACACTTGGTGATTCAGGGTCAGTTCAGTCCCTATCTTGAACCCACATGCACTTAGCCTGTATATACACAGGAAGGTAGTTGCACCAGCCTGTAATGAGATCAAAATACATGCTGAGATAAATGTGAGAACAAGCATCACAAAGAAACCAAAAAAAGAGAAGAAAAAAAAAACACACAACTGGTTTTCTTAGAAGAGTTGGCAGAGAGAGTTAATGCTTGATCCTACATTGAGATGGGTAGAGCTCATGGCAACAACGTGGACCTAACCAGAGTGCAATACCTGTGTGAAACCATACAATGTGCCCTTTTCAAATACACAAGAACTAACAGTATAAACATCATGTTGTTTCTCTATGGTCACCAAAAATTAACAAGTTTGGCATGGTGTTGCAATTAGGAATTATTTTGCAGCATAAATTTAACTTGCAGTAAATTGCAGAGAAATATAAATCTGATATGGAAAAGGAGAGAGAAAAGAAAGCTTTCCTTGATGACAGTCACCAGTGTTACCTATCCTATATGAGGGTTGCTGAGATACTCACTAACAGCCAGTGGTGCAGGGTTAATAGTGCAGTGATGTGAAGTATGGAGGTAACAGGTAAGTAGGTAATGCTGCAAGCGATGAAGTGGAGGGTGCGAAGTGTGGTATTGTGCAGCAGTGAAGGTGTCATTTCAGCTGGTGACAGCAGCCAGTGAATGAATGCTGATGGTTATGATGGTGAGAGGTGATGTACACTACAAGTGACTCTACAGCAGGTGCTATAACATGAACACAGAAGCTAAAATGTTGTGGATGCCAGCAAAGTGTGTTTGCATTTGCAGCAAATGAACAAAAATATATTTTTTTTTGTAAAGTGATTTTCAGCAAACCTTAGCAGAGTATATTTTATAAATCCGATTTCAACAAATGCTGCAAATGTCTATTATGCTTGGGGCAAAAGGTTACAAAGGAGAAAAAAATAAAATATTGTAGGTGATAAATGTAATGGAAACACAGGAAAGGGTAGATGTATAGGCAGTGTATGATGTTGGAAGAGGTGTTGTGTAAACTACAGATAGTGTACAAAACAACCTGAGGGAATACTTCTGATCACCACATCATCCATCTTAATAGACTGAGGCCTGCTAAATTTTAATTCAATCCCGAAAGCAGTCAATGGCCCTGCAAGCCACTAAAGTACAACAAGTGTGAACAAGCAAATATACCCCAAGAACCCCTGTCCATAGCTCTTCTTTCCTTCAACCTTCAAAATTCCTTGAGAAACACAATGAATCTGCTGTAAGTCATAACAAGAAGAAAACCAAACAGATTTTCCTTGTATTTCCCAATGCATTGATCTGCAACTCATCAGTAACCCATGTCTTCCCAAGTGTTGTTTATAAGGACTCCACCCATGCTCGACAAGGACTACAGCCACTTCTGCCATATTCAAGGAGTCTTATCCCAAAAAGACGTCCCAAAAAAAAATGTGTGAAGAGGCCTGAAGTAGGTGACAAGATTGTTGTACTAGTAACACTTGTGGGTGCGACATTTGACAAATACTCAATTGTAAACCAAACAGGGATAATGTAAAAGCTATATCTGAGAATATCTCTGTCTATAAGCTCTTTGTTTTGTTGCCCTATCATAGCCCAGTGCAGATTTTCATGTCTTATCGCAGATTGAAATCCTATTGCTGATTTTCATGGCAAACCTAGAACTAAAGGTCTGTTGTTCCTCTATATTCTAAGGCTAAGAGAACAACTTTAGCATTTAGTGGAGATCCAATCATACATGGATGTGACGTTAAGATGAATTAGGCGTGGTTATTATAAGACAAAGGAAGATTTAACCCACACAGTAGCCAAAAAAAAAAAAAGAATAAAAATAAAAATAAAATAGTAAGTCGAGTATCATGAGAAACCGCAAATTGGAAACCAGAAACCCGAAATGAGATACACAAGGGTTTGAAAATCATCATCCAAGAATAGATGAGAGCCATATTTCCATACCTCTGATCCCTGGACATCGCTTGGTTGGTATTCAAATGGTTACCCCACCGAATGCTGAGAGTCACTATGCTTAAAAGCTAGAGGGAACAGGAATAGAGATTCTAAACCGAGCAGAAATCAAGTAAGTGCAAAATTTGAAAAACAAAGACAAACGGAGGGTGAGATCAAAACAGAGATCACAATATAAACAAGAATTCAATATATTGGAACACAGTGGTCCCATTAATCTTGCACGAGAGAGGTCGGTATTGCTGCAAGCAAACCAAAGCCCTCAGTGGTGCGTTAATGGGGAAAAACCCAAAAAAAGAAAAAAAGAAAAAAAAAAGAAACGAGATGCTGGAAGAAGGAAGAAAAAAAAAACATAGCAATATAAAGGGATATCTGCAAAAAATTGGAGGTGAGCAAGGGGTTCTTACCTGCTTTTGCAGAGGATATGGTCTCTTTCGAGTAACTGCGACGTTTTTGCAGAGAGATCCTTCTTCTGCTCTTGCAGGGGAAGCTCCAGAGGGAGGAAGGAAGGGGATAGTGGGTGAGAGCCGATGCTGTATGGGAAAATGGATGATGTTGATTGATGAATAATGGATACCAGAGAAAAGAATCGATGCCCAGAGGGAGCCTGGAGGCCTCTACTTAAAAGAAGAATGGAAGGCTCGAGAGGGTGATTCGTTGAGGATCGAGGGTGGGGAGTGCAGAGATCGTTGAAGATGGAGGGTAGAAAAATGAGAGGGAGGAGTGCGCGGGAATGAAGCTGTTTGCACTTTTCCTTTTTTCCAAAAAGAGGATTCTTTTTAAGAAACTTTTTGTAAAATGGTTTTTCAAATGAAGTTTTTATCAAAAATAGCTTTAAAAAGCTTGAAACCATTCGTTTTTCGCATAGTTTTTACAATTTTTTTGGCTTTTGTGTTGTTTTTTTCATTTTTTTGTATTTTTAGAATAAAATCCTAAGATTTACGAGGAAATAAAGATTTAAAACTGATTTTTTGTATTTTTGAAAAATATTTACAAAAGAGAGTTTTTCTGAGAATTCGAGGCTATTTTGGGGAAATTTCTTCAGAAAATGGGTTTATATCTGGATTTTTAGGAAATATTCAAGGGTTAAAACCTCGAATTGAGAAATACAGGGTTGTGGATCCAACAGGATACTAGATGGACTGTTTGAGCCTTTCAAAGTTTATTTTTGGTATTTTGAAAATTTTTTAATTTGAAAATTTTGATAATGAGGTTCAGATTTGGGTTTTGATACTGGGTTTGGATCCGAAATCGAGTTTGAATGGAATTCAATCCAGAAAGTCTGAAGAATAACTGAAATTTAGCTTTGATTTTCTCAGAAGATGGAATCAGGGGCAAAAAAGGTCATTTTTATAAAACTTTAAAAAAAAAAATTGGGGTGTTCACAGATGCCCCTCTTTGCTACTAAGCCGGTTGAAAGTCGAGCTTAGTGGCAAAGATAACACTCCAAATTTTGAAAATGCCCCAGTCAGCGGATTTGAACTGGGTGTGGAAGAATTATTTTGGAAACATGGCTTCTCAGGCTGAAAACCTTATCCTGAATGGTTCTGAGGGATGAAATCCTCGAAAATGTTATGACTGAATAATAGAAATGAGGAAATCATGATGGGAATTTGGGTGAAAATCCTAAAATGGTAAAGATGAGAATTTTGATCAAGTCTCATAGGTGAGACAAGATATGCTTTTGAGATGATTCAGGTTTAGCCCTTAACCTGGATGGGACGAAAATATATCAAGATGTATTGAAATGAGGAAAGGAATGCATGAAGACCTTGATGGGATATTTTTAAAAAAATGCCTCGTGAGATGAAGCTCAAGTAAAATCCTATCCTGGATGGATATACAAAGCATGGATTCCTTGATGGGAAGAGCCATGATGGGACTGGAAGAAAACATCTCGTCAAAACTATGAATTTTGTAGGAACAAGACCTAGATTTAACCCAAACCTGAAAAAGGAAGATACCTCGTGGCATGAGGTTCAGGCTTAACCCTTAACCTGAAAGGGGACGACCAAATGGAATCCTTGAATGAAGAAACCATAATGGGACCTTCGGAGTTTAGAAAAACAAATTCGAAAGGGGTTTGCGAAAGGAGGAAGATGGGGTTCCCTAAAGCTTGGAAAAGGGGATGATTTTGAGGGTCTCATTGCTGAGACTGAAATAGCTTTTGAAATCAATGACCTCTCGCAGAAAATACAGGTTTTGACCCTTAACCTGAGTGGGTACTACCATACGGAATTCTCAAATGGAGAAAACGTGATGGGATAGGAAGAGATATTTCTTCTGAAGGAGGCAACTCTTTTGAAAAATATAAACAACTCTAGGTTGCATCAAAATGGATATTGAATGTTTACTTCATTCTTGGAATAGCTAGAAAATTTTGCCAATAAGATAAAATAGTAGTTGATTCAAATGCTTGAAAACTGTGCACGTATGTGCAAAAGATATCCCTCTTTTACCTAGAGTATTTCCTCCATCGAGGTTAACTCCTCGGTTCTAAGAGTCAAATTTAAAATTTTAGCGCTGATGATTTTTCTCAAGGAAGCTATCCATTTCCTTGATATGAGAAGAGAAGAAATATCCTTAATTTCATAAAAGCAAGTAGCGAAAAGATATTGATAAAAGAATTTTGCATGAGGAAAGATGACTTCTGGCAATTTCGACAGTTTGATATCTGGGTGTTTTCCCATGATGATCCTTTTGCAATCTTTTTTGAGTCATTGAACTTTCTCGGGTTTTTACATCATCCTTCTTTTGGATGTGTCCTGGCTTTTCTCTCTTTTTCGGGGAAGGGTACGTCACAAACTCATTCATCTTGGAGATGTTCCGATCCTTCTTTTGTCTCAGGCATTATATTGATGGTATTGGCTCAAAAGGTCTTTAGATGATAGCAGAAATCAAATATCTTTTAGAGTTTGTCAGTAGGTTCATCACACTCGCCTTCATCTTGACGGTGATCTGAATTTTCCCTGGAAGGACCCTTCACAAACTCCTTCATCTCGGAGATGATCCAAATCTTCTTTGGCCCCGGGGGTCTAGCTCGCCTATTCGTCTTCATCTTGACGACAATTGAGAGATCCCTTTTGCAGATATTTGATTGCAACTTTAAATGGATGAGAAGATATGAGATTGAGTGGATTCTTTTAAAGCTCAAGATATTCCCACTGTCTGATTGCCAGATAGTCGTCTTTAAACATGCGCCATAGCCATGATCAATATCAATTCGCTTCTGGCTTTTCAACATCATTGAAGATTTCTTCCATTGATCATATCGAGGACATTTCTTACATCCTTTTGGTTGATCAACAGGAAAAGATTTGAATTTTACCTCTTTTCGCAAAAAGTTTCACCTTTTTTAGGAAAGAATACTAGAGGTAATCTGAGGAAATTCTTTTGTGTAGTCAGATTTTTGGAATCAACAATTGTTTTTAGCCAATTGGCATAATGTTTCAGAATTCTTTTGTGAACTAATCACTCAATATAGATTTTGATGAGACCTTTAGCTGTAATTTAGAGGAATGGTGTAAAGATCAGACTACGGAAAACTTTGATTGATGAGAGATATTAGATTTTGGAAATCCTGGCCAGTTATGAGAAATTGGATTTGAAAATCCTGACCAGTGAAAATACTGGATTTTGAAAATCCCGACCAGTCATGAAAAAACTGGATTTTAAAAATCCTGACCAGTGAAAAATACTGGATTTTAAATCCCGACCAGTGAAAAATACTGGATTTCAAATCCCGACCAGTTATGAAAAAACTGGATTTCAAATCCCGACCAGTTATGAAGACTGGATTTTAAAATCTCGACCAGTGAAAATACTGGATTTCAAATCCCGACCAGTTATGAAAAACTGGATTTCAAATCCCGACCAGTGAAAACACTGGATTTCAAATCCCGACCAGTGAAAATACTGGATTTTGAAAATCCCGATCAGTCATAAAAAACTGGATTTTAAAAATCCTGACCAGTCATAAAAAACTGAATTTTAAATCCCGACCAGTGAAAAATACTAGATTTCAAATCCCGACCAGTTCTGAAAAAACTAAATTTTTTTAAAAATCCCGACTAGTGAAAACACTGGATTTCAAATCCCGACCAGTTATGAAAAACTGGATTTCAAATCCCGACCAGTGAAAACACTCTATTTCAAATCCCGACCAGTTATGAAAACTGGATTTCAAATCCCGACCAGTGAACACACTGGATTTTTTATTGAAAAAAAAGGTTTTATCTTAAGGTTTTGAGAATGATTAAAACTTGAGAGATTATAACCCGAAGGTTGAAAAAATGATGAATTCTTTTTAGAATGTTGCAACCCAGAGGTTGGTGAACTGATAGAATTTGAGAGATTGAAGATCTTGAAGGTTTGGAAATGATAGAGTTGAGAAATCGCACCCTAAGGGTTTGATCTTTTGGAAATACATGACCAACGAGTGTTGGATCTTTTGAAATACATGACCAACGAGTGTTGGATCTTTTAGAAATACATGACCAACGAGTGTTGGATCTTTTGAAATACATGACCAACGAGTGTTGGATCTTTTGGAAATACATGACCAACGAGTGTTGGATCTTTTGGAAATACATGACCAGCCAAAGCTGGATCTTTTGGAAATACATGACCAACGAGTGTTGGATCTTTTTGGAAAATACATGACCAACAAAAGCTAGATCTTTTGGAAATACATGACAAACGAGTGTTGGATCTTTTTGGAAAATACATGATCAACGAATGTTGGATCTTTTGGGAAATACATGACCAACGAATGTTGGATCTTTTGGAAATACATGACCAACGAGTGTTGGATCTTTTGGAAATACATCAATTTTTTGGGAGATTTAGGCCAGAACTTGAATTTTGTAGAAGGGAGAATTTTGATCAGAAGACTGAATTTAAAAAGTTACCGGTGCGAGAACCGGATTTTCCTAATGGGCTCAATATATAATTGAAAAGTTTGAGAAATAACCAGCGTGAGGACTGGGTTTTGAAGATGAGTTAGCTTTTCAAAATGAATTTAGAAAGTAAAGATTCTTGGTGAAAATTAATGGACCATCATAGTTTTATCTGTATGTGGTCTATTTTCAGGATTTATCCCCTTATCCTAAACGGGGGAGAAATAATAAAGAGAATACCTCATTGAAAGGAGGCATCAGGTTTATCCCTTATCCTGAAAGGGTACTTTTTAAAGATAAAGGTGGATAAAAGATAAGTTTGATGAAAATTGTTTAAAACTTGACAAACATTGACAGTAATTTGATGAAAATTTGATTAAATTGAGAAAATAAACCATATGAATGAAATCATTACAGATTGTAAGATCATTTAAAAAATAGTAGTATTTGAGAAAAGAATTTTGTCTAATCCTGCCTACATATGATGAAGGAAGACACTTATTGATCAAAATAAAATGCCCCAGTATTATGGAAAAGAACATGAGAATTGATAGAAAATCATTATTTTATTGAAATGACTCTTCGGATAGTACAAAAGGCTTTAGAATGAAAATTCTAAGTATAAAATTTCTTCAGATGCAGAGCGTTGACAGAATTTGGCATTTCCACCACATCTGCGTTGATTAGACGATACGAATTGCGAGGCAATGCTTCATTAACCACATAAGGTCCTTCCCAATTGGGTGACCACTTGCCCTGTGGTCGATGCTTGAGATGAGCTGTCGATCTGAGCACCAAATCGTTAACTCGGAATTTTCTCTCAATGACGGACTTGGCATAATGTCGAGCTATCCTCTGTCGATAAGCTTAAGCATGCTCTGATGCCTTGAGCCTTTTTTCATCTAATAGATCCAGCTGCTCCAATCTCTGCTGCTGATACTCATCAAGTGACAATTCTATATGGGAAGCAAATTTGAGAGCGGGCTTCTGGACATGGAGAGGCAACACCACTTCAGTTCCGTAAACAAGTTCTGAAGGAGTGGCATTGGTGGGAGTCCGAATTGTGGTTCGGTAAACCCAAAGTGCATCATGAATTTTCTCATGCCAATCTCGACCTGTTCTCACGGTCCTTTCCAAAATGCGGATCAGAATCTTATTGATAGCCTCTGTTTGGCCATTCCCTTGAGGATAATAGGGAGCCGAGAAATGATGGTAAATTTTGAATTTAGAACAGAAGGTTTTCATCCTCTCATTTTTGAAGTGGCTTCCATTGTTTGAAACAATGTCATGTGGAATGCCGAAGCGGCAAAGAATGTTCTTGTGAATGAAAGAAACCACATGGTGGCCTTCTACTGTGTGTAGAGTAACAACTTCAACCCATTTCGTGAAATACTATGTCGCAGCTAGAAAGTATTTGTGGTCATTGGAAGCAGAAGGGATAATTGGGCCTACGACGTCAAAAGCCCACATAGAAAATGGTCAGGGAGAAACAACTGATTGTAGATATGTGGCCGACGCATGAATGGAAGGTGCGTGCATTTGGCACTTGACGCACTTCTTCACAAATCGATGACAGTCCTGCTGCATGGTATTCCAATAGTACCCTGCTCGGACGATCTGCTTGACGAGAGTTTGATAGCGAACATGGCCACCACAAATCCCTTCGTGTGCCTCTTGGATGATTTTCATAGCTTCTTCTTTGTCTAAGCATCTCGAATACTCAGAACTGAACCCACGACGGTAGAGGACATTGGCAAGAATGAAATAACAAGTAGACATACACTGAATTGCACGTTGCTCCCTTTTTGGCATTTCTGGTGGAAATTCATCAGTCTCAATAAAATTTTTGATATTTTGGTACCAAGGCTTCTCCTTCTGATTAACCTGGTTTACTTGCATGATTGAAATGAAAGTAGGTTGCTCAAGTCTGCCAACTTCAAAAGAACGACATGATTCACTGCCTTTGAATGATAAAATAGAGCTCAGGCTGGCTAAGCCATCGGCTATCTAATTGTGCTCTCTTCTAATATGGTTGAGCTGAAATTCTTCGAAGCTGTCCACAAGAGCTAGGACGATCTTCTAATAGGGAATTGATTTGGAATCTTTCACTTGCCATTCAGTGTTAACTTGACTGACAACAAGTAGTGAATCGCCAAAGGCATGCACTGTCTTGACATTGAAACCTTGCAGAATTTTGAGGCCTTGTATTAGAGCTTCATACTCGGCCATATTATGAGTGCATTGGAAATCAAGTTTGAGAGAGTAAGGGATCATTTCTTTTTCTGGAGTGATTAACAGAACTCCAATCCCTATGCCAAACATATTTTTAGAGCCATCGAAGAATAGATTCCAAACTGGGGGCTGTTGGACATTGCAAATGTGCTCATCCGGAAAATCATCTTCTGCTTTAATTTTTTCTGTTAAAGGAAAATCTGCCAACTGATCTGCGATCGCTTGGCCTTTAATGGACTTTTGAGAAACATACTCTAAGTCATATTGCATTAGAAGGACCTGCCACTTCGCGATCCGTCTAGTGAGAAATGGTTGTTCAAGAATGTATCAGAGAGGATTAAGTTTTGATAGAAATTTGATTTCAGAAGCCAACAAGTAATGTCTTAATTTCTGGCACATCCAAACCAGAGCTAGACAAGTTTTCTCCATCTGAGAATACCTCTTTTCATAGTCAATGAAGGTTTTGCTCACATAGTAGATAGCATGCTCTATCAGGCTGCCCTCTTCATACTGTGCGAGGAATCCACCACAGGCATTCTGATTGACAGAAATATACAGTAAGAGAGGCTTCCCCAATTTTGACGGCTTCAAAACTGGTGGATTAAGGAGATACTGCTTGATGCGCTCAAACGAGAGTTGGCATTCCGACCCCATTCAAATTTTACACCTTTTCTTAGCAAATGATTGAAAGGCTCACATCTCATAGCCAAACTAGAAATGAATCTACAAATAGACTGAATACGCCCTTGAAGGCTTCACAGTTCCCTGAGATTAGTTGGAGGTGACATATCAATAATGGCTTTTGCTTTAGCTGGATCCACCTCTATTCCTTTCTTGCTGATAATGAAACCGAGCAATTTGCCGGACTCCACTCCAAAAACACATTTCTGAGGATTAAGTCTCAACTTATAGAGAATAAGTCTTTCAAAAACTTGACTAAGAGCATCGAGGTGATCCTCTTCTTCTTTAGACTTGACCAGAATGTCATCCACATATGCATCCATATTTTTGTGCATTTGATTGTGGAAAATAACGGCCATTGCCCTTTGATAAGTTGCCCCAACATTTTTGAGCCCAAATGGCATGATTGTATAGCAGAAGGTTTCCCACGGTGTAGTAAATAAAGTCTTTGACTGATCGCGAACAACCAACTTGATCTGATTATAGCCTAAATATCCATCCATAAAAGAAAACATGACATGACCTGCTGTGCTATCGATTAACAGATCAATGTTGGGAAGTGGATAATCATCCTTCGGGGTAGCTTTGTTGAGATCCCTGAAATCAATGCAGATCCGAACTTTTTTGTTCTTTTTAGGAACTGCCACAATATTTGCCAACCAATCCGGGTAATCAATGGCTCGGATGAAACCTGCTTTTAACAAATCTTGAAGTCCTTCCTTAACTTGCTGCTCAACTCGAGGATCTAACTTTCTCAGTTTCTGCTTGATTGGTCTGGAATCTGGTTTCAATTTGAGTCGATGCTCAACCAGCTTGGGATCTAATCTTGGCATATCTTCATAAGTCCAGGCAAATTGTAATACCCAAAATTTTTAATGATTTATAAATTCTGAAGAAAATTCAAGTTTTAATTTTTATTTATTCTGAATGTGAATTATAGTGTTAAAACCCTGATTTTTAGGGTTAGTACTGTTCAAAGTAAAGATCTGAATCTATATTTAAAATCCTGATAAAATTTTGTTGAGGCTTGTTCGAAAATCAGAATTCAGGGACATTCTAGTCATTAGTCAAATTGTCAAAGGGTAGCTTAGTAATTTGCCAATTCAGTGGCATTTTTCGGTAAAATGCCCAACTATATAAGGTCAAAATAGTAATTTTTCTTTTAGGAATATTTTCAGGGAATTAATAAAATTGTCATGGACGAAAACGGTAATTTACCATTTTCAATGGCAGACTATGTAATTTATTGAACTACAGAAGGACAATCAAGTAATTCTAAATCCCCTTATGGCAGTTCTGAAAGATGGGATTTGAATTAGGGTATAAAAGGTATAAAAAGATTAGCAATCAAATAAAATATAATATTTTATATTAAAATATTCAAGAGACCATGGTTTTGAAAAACCACTGGCCTAAAACCAAGGGCAGCCATGGTTTTTCCAAAACCATGAGCTGACAAGTGTCACCTCACAATGAGGAGGTGACACCCATCCCTCTTCTCTCTCTGACACATGTCAAAAAAATGAATAAAATAATAAAGAAATGACAAGTGTCAAAATAAATTAATATTTTAATTAAAAAAGGTGACAAGTGTCACCAAAATGGACCCATAGGGGGGGGGCGACACCTCCTCTCTCTCCTATAAATACCCCTCACCCCCTCTCTCTCTACCCAAGTCCAAGACCCTCTCTTTCTCTCTCTAAGCTCTCTCTCTCCTACTTTCTCTCTCTACCTTTGATTTTCTCTCTCTAACTTTTAAACCTAAACCTCTGTAGAATCTCAGATTTTTTCTGAGAAACCTCTTCTAGCCCTTTTCCTCTTTCCTTAAGCGAAGTCCGTTCTTCTGCAAGAAGCTCCATCGGATCAGAAACAGCCTCGGGAGCGCTGCCTGCAAGAGTTCTGCTAAACTTAGCAGAAAAGTCAGATTTGGATAGCGGAAGCGCTGCTCAAATCAACTAAAGGAGGTTAGTATTCAAAAACCCTCTTCTAAATTCGAATTCATACTTTCTGAGCTTCCCTATTCTCTTTCTAAACCCCAACTCTATTTCTTTTGGATTTAAATTTTTACAATTTTTAATCCAACCTAGCCTCTACACAGGGGAAGTTCTGTTCAAATTTTTCTAAATGCTTTTAAGTATTCCGAACTACTTTAGCAGTAGTTCTGGCAAAATTTTCTAAAAAACTTTTGAAAAATTGAGTTTTTATAGCAGAAGTTCTGCCAAAATGATTTAAAGATTTTTGGAAAAAGTAGAATTAATATAGCAGTAATTCTGGCTAAATTTTTAAATGATTTCTAAAAAAATCAATTATTTTAATTAGAATTCTTTCAGATATTTTAGAAATTTCGAGTTTATTTAGTAGAGGTTATATCAAAATTTTTATAACTATTTTAGAAAAAAATCGATCTTTATAAAGGAAATTCTATTAAAATTTTCAAAAATCAGTTTTAATATTTGAATCAATTTTTTTGAAAAACCTTTATAAAAATATTTATGACGCAAAGTCATGTTCGAATTCTTACAACTCGAATTCAAGTTCAAACCCTTTTTCGAACATTTGAGTTATTACAGAGGAAACCATGTGAAAATTCTTATAAAAGTTTTAAAGTCAATTAGAAATAAATTTTTAGATTTTTAATAATTTCTTCAAAAGATACTTCTTTAAATTATAGGGCAAATACTACCCGAAATTCGATATAAAAATATTAACTTATATAATGAATTCTATCAGATTAAATCAAAGCACGTGCGCTTTATCCTGTTCTCCTTAGTTCTATCGAAATCCAAGTAAGTTATTCTATCAAAATCTTATAATTTTATATTAGACATGCTTTTGATTCATGTTTTTAATTCGTGCATGATTATCTAAATTTGATTCTTAATCAAATGCATATTTTAATATCCGCATGAATAAATATTTGTTTTGAATGACAAGATTTTCAATCTTATGATTTGAATAAAATTTTGATGGGTACTATGATCAAAACTTTGATTTTGATAAAAGAATTTTGTATAGCATGTTGATTTTCAAAAGATTTTATTGTTGCAGGAGTCATGTCTATACAAACTTAATTCTCGCCTTCATAGGTGAATGCTCGTTGTGATAGAGCAAAATTCTGGATGGGCTGGATACATATGAACCGTGTTTATGTGAAAGGAATGATTTGGCTATTGAGCCTAGTTTTGAAAAGATGAAAAGTCCTATAAAAGAATCCTTCAAGCCCATCTAGGTTTAGCCTACCCTGGAAGGGGTAGTGGTACAACCAGGAGTGACATTGTGAAGATGATGATTGTTGGGAGCGATAGATTCCCTGGACCTCCTATCACTCGGGTTGAGGAGGTCGAGACAACGGGTCTCAAGGCTGCCGCATGCCAGTGGATGCATCCAACTCTCCTTGTTTGCCCGCCATTGCTGAGAATCTTCCCGGTCGTTGACCGCTCGCTTGGGAGCCCGTTTCACTCAGGTATCCGGGTAATCCACAATAGAATAATATACCCCCGGAATACTTAGTTTGAGATCGGAGTACTCTCCACCGTACCAGGAGGGCGTTAATATCGAAACAATGACCTTTTTCTTTCACAGAATTTGATCTGAAATTATGCATTATTGATATAACACATAATCATGTTTTAAATTGTTTTTAATTGCCTTATTTTTAATTGCATAATTGTTCTTGAATGAATGCATTTTGATTTATAAATTATTGAAATCATGCTTAATATTTGAATTGTATGGTTTTGATTAATGACTTACTTGGCTATCATAAGTCTAACCCCGTTTTATGGGGATTTCAGGTTCAGATATGGAATAGGAGATCTTACAGTGGATGTTGGACAAGTGTGGCATTGAAGAATTCAGATTCCCAAGATCTTGAGATTAATTTAGGATTTATTTTAAATTTAATCCTAAATGTTTTCATTTTTGAACCTTGTGAAAAGACTATGTATATAATGTTGATATAAATTATTGTTGTTTTTGTTGTTAATTGGAATGTGACGTGCCTGAGGTTTAGGAAACCGAAAATCAAAAGTTATTTCCGCTGTTTAAAAAAAAAAAAAAAAAATCTGCATTTTTAAAGGTTTTAAAACCCCGGGGCGTTACAGTTGGTATCAGAGCAGAGTTTTGGGAAATCTGGTTCGAGATCCACCTTGTCCATACATTACACTGTAAGTATGTACTTTAGATTTTTATTTTATTATTATTGTTAAATCATTGTTTTTCTTATAGATGACTCCTCAAGATTTGGTCAATATCATTAAAGAACTTGTCAAGGATGTTCAAAAGCTAGAAGAATCACATACAATACAAAAAAGGGTGGTGGATAATTTAGAAAATCAAGTTCGAAGTCTCACAAAAGAAAAAGAAAACTTAGAAAAATGTCATAGGTGTTTACAGACCCATTTATTACAACCTTGCCCACTGGAATTGGAAGAATGTTTATTCTGTGGAGAAGTTGGGCATATAGAAAAAGAATGCCAAGTGAAGATGGGTTGTATTAAAAGACAGCGAGCCGCTGAAAACCTACCAAATCAACAATCCTGTGTGGTTATTCTTGCTCCTCCTCCTCCAATGGAACCTATTGTCATTTCATCTGACTCACCCATAATACCTGCTCCTGCACCCACTTTAACTCCTTTGGACTTTGTATTTTCAGTCCAACCCCCTGATCCTATATATACCCCAAGGGAACCTACGGATGATCTTAGCTTATATTTAGGAAATCCAGATAAACAAGTTTATAATATAGATCCAAATGTTGCAGGACCTTCTCATCCACCAGGGCGGATTAGGAACAAGAGGAATTATTTGGGAAAATTCCTCAAGCTTCCATAGGGTATCTTTTGTTAACTTTTTGTTAAACATGTAAATTCTTGTAAATATGGGTTTTGATGTATATATATGTTCATATGAATAAATGTTCTTTCTACTTTAATCTAAGTCTGATCATTATTTATCAAGGATGCCTCGTCAAGCATCAAAGAAGCAATCCAAGGAGCAGAATGGTCAACAAGAATTCATTATGGAAACATTAAATAATTTGGCAGCTGTTATAAGAGATCAGAATCAGAATAGGCAAGACTCAGCTACATCTTCAAAATCCTGTCAAAACCATAATGAAGTCTCTTATGAGAAGTTTCTCAAATTAGATCCACCTACATTTTCAGGAAAAATGGATCCAGAAGCTGCAGAGGTTTGGATCCGAGAAATAGAAAAGATTTTTCGTGTTCTGACCGTACCTGAAGATCGTAAGGTGAACTATGCAGCATACAGATTAAAGGGAGATGCAGAAAGGTGGTGGGCATCCACCTTAGAAATTAAATTTAGCAATGGATCCGTTACTTGGGAGCAATTTATTGAAGTTTTCTATGCTACATATTTCCCCAAGCATGAAAGAAGCCGTAAGATGAGGGAATTCCTTGAATTACAACAAGGAGGACTCTCTTTATCTGATTACATTACTAAATTCAGAAATTTAGAGAAGTATTGCCCAAATGTCTATAATACGGAAGACGAAAGGGCAATGAAATTTACTAGAGGATTGAAGCCAGTTATACGAACCAAAGTTCTCACTAGTAGGCCAGAAACTTTAGACAAGGCGGTGGAAATAGCTACATTGATACAAGAAGATTGGGAAGAAATACAGAAGAATCAATCTGGCAGAACGGTTTCTCAATTCAGAGGCCAAAGGAGTTGGCCTAAAAGAAATTTTGAAGGAAGAAAATTCATCCCTCCAGCAAAGAGGCCACGACAGCAATTTCAAGCCAATCAACTACAACTACCAGCTACACAACTACTAGCCAGATCGTGTCAGAATTGCTATCGATCCCATCCAGGACAACCCTGCCCCCGAACAACTGGTGGTTGTTTATATTGTGGTAAGTTAGGCCATTTTATTAAAGACTGCTATAAAAAGGAAATGGATGAACATGCTTGAGGCCTTATTAGACCTCGCCCTCAACAACAACCCCAGTATCCGTACCAGCAACAGCAACAACAACAACAACCACAACACCAACAACAACGACCGCAGAATAAAAAGGTACCAGGTCGCGTTTATGCCGTCAATGTTGATCAACTACCTAAGGGTGACCTGATTCAAGGTACTTTATCTATAGCTGGACATGCTGCTTTTACTCTATTTGATTGCGGTTCAACTCATTCTTTTATTTCCACGAAGTTTACTACTTTACTAAATATGCCTATCAAGTCTTTGAACTGTGCTCTGGAAGTGGTAAACCCAGTAGGATGTAAATCTTTTTGTCGGTTATACTTGCCAAATCTAGAAGTATATATTGAAGGACAAAATTTACCTGCCGACCCAATTCTATTAGACATGTCAGATTTTGATATTATATTGGGTATGGATTGGCTACATCAACATCATGCAAGAATATTTTGTCAGGAAGGAAAAGTTACTTTTTCTCAACCAGGTATTCCTAAGGTAGAATTTAGATTATCCAATTCAACTCCTAAAAGTCGAGTTATTTCTTCTTTAAAGGCCCAGAGATATTTGAGGAATGGATGTACGGCCTTTTTAGTTAGCATTACTCTTGCCAAGTCAACAGATACTTCTCTTGAAAGTCTGGATATTGTTCGTGAATTTTCAGATGTTTTTCTTGATGAATTACCAGGACCTCCTCCACATAGAGAGATAGAATTCGGTATTGAGTTAATACCAGGAACTGCGCCAATTTCTAAAGCTCCTTATAGGATGGCTCCAGCAGAACTCACAGAATTAAAAAAGCAATTATTGGAATTAATGGAGCTGGGATTTTTTAGACCAAGTATGTCTCTCTGGGGAGCACCAGTATTATTTGTAAAGAAGAAAGATGGGTCATTAAGATTATGTATAGATTACAGACTTCTTAATCAAGTTACCATAAAGAATAAATATCCGTTGCCACGAATTGAAGATTTATTTGATCAATTACAGAAGGCTAAGGTATTCTCAAAGATTGATCTTAGGTCTGGATATCATCAACTTAGAATCAAGGAAGAAGACATTTCTAAGACAGCCTTTCGGACAAGGTATGGACACTATGAATTCACTGTCATGCCTTTTGGACTTACAAATGCACCAGCAACCTTTATGGATCTTATGAACCGTGTATTCAGACTATTTGTAGATACATTTGTGATTATTTTTATTGATGATATTCTAATTTATTCTGAAAATAAGGAACAACACCAGGAACATTTAAGGATTATTTTGGATACTTTGAGGAAAAATCAGTTATATGCCAAATTTTCTAAGTGCGAATTTTGGCTGGAAAAAGTTATGTTTTTGGGTCATGTAATTTCGAAAGATGGAATCTCAGTGGATCCTGCTAAAGTGGAAGCAGTATTAGAATGGAAACAACATAAGAATATTACAGATATTCGAAGTTTTCTTGGACTTGCAGGATACTACCGAAAGTTCATTCAAGATTTCTCCCGTATAGCATCACCGATGACTAGACTTCTGAAGAAGGGTGTTAAATTTGATTGGGACACTAAATGTGAAGAAAGTTTTCAAATTTTGAAAGAAAAGCTCACTACATCTCCAGTGCTTACTTTACCCTCAGAACATGGTGGATTTGAGGTATATGCAGATGCTTCCGGTACCGGTCTAGGTTGTGTATTGATGCAACACGGAAAAGTTATTGCTTATGCATCAAGACAGTTGAAAAATCATGAGAAGAATTATCCAACCCATGACTTAGAACTTGCGGCAGTTGTTTTTGCACTAAAGATCTGGAGACATTATTTATATGGAGAACAATTTGAAGTATTCAGTGATCACAAGAGCCTCAAACATTTATTCTCGCAGAAAGAATTGAATATGAGACAGCGATGTTGGCTAGAATTTATTAAAGACTATGAGTTCACACTTTCTTATCATCCTAGAAAGGCGAATATTGTAGCTGATGCTCTTAGTCGCAAAACTAAAGACACTTTGGCAAGTCTCATAGGCAAAGAATGAAAACTTATTGAAGATTTTATTAATTGGAAACCCTTTGCAACTGGAACAGGAAGGATTTTATTATCAAACTTAATTGTTCGACCAGAAATCCTCATCCGAATTGTTACTGAACAAAGTAAAGATTCTCAACATGAAGAATTTTTAGCCCGAGCCCAACAGGAAGATGATGTTTCTTTTCGACTTAAAGAAGATGGGAGTATTTTGATGAATGATCGAATATGGGTACCAAATAACCCTGAATTGAGAAATGAAATCCTTGAAGAAGCCCATAAAAGCAAGTATACTATCCACCCAGGAAGTACAAAGATGTTCAAAGATTTGCAAAGAAAGTACTGGTGGACTGGTATGAAGAGAGATGTGGCAAATTATGTTTCAAAGTGTTTGATTTGCCAACAAGTAAAGGCAGAACATCAGAAGCCAGGTGGAATGATGCAACAGATTGAAATTCCACAATAGAAATGGGAAGAAATTACTATGGATTTCATAGTGGGTTTACCAAACACTCGAAAACAGCATGATGCAATTTGGGTTATTATTGACCGATTAACTAAATCAACTCACTTTCTACCTATTCGTATAAGTCAATCTTTGGAAAGTCTGGCAGATTTATACATTCGAGAGATTGTAAGGCTACATGGAATACCATTTTTTATTATCTCTGATCGTGATCCCAGGTTTACTTCTCGATTCTGGAACCAACTTCAGCAGGCTTTGGGAACAAAATTAAAGTTTAGTTCTGCATTTCATCCCCAAATTGATGGACAATCAGAGCGTACCATTCAAACTCTGGAAGATATGTTACGCGCCTGTATGCTAGAATGGAAAGGAGATTGGGATATTCATATTATGCTAGCTGAATTCGCTTATAATAATAGTTATCATGCCAGTATTGGAATGGCGCCATACGAAGCTTTATATGGAAGAAGTTGTCGATCGCCACTCTATTGGAATGAAATTGGTGAACGAAAGTTAGAGTCACCAATGATACTACAACATTACACTCAGCAAGTAAATTTGATCCGAGACCGACTACGCGCTGCCCAGAGCCGACAAAAAGGATATGCTGATCAAAGACGGAAATAACTCGCTTTTGAAGTTGATGATATGGTCTTTGTCAAAGTATCTCCAACCAAAAGTGTGTTCAGATTTGGAAAAAAGGGAAAGTTAAGTCCTAGATTTGTAGGACCTTTTAAGATTCTAGAACGAATCGGTGAAACTGCTTATAGAATCAAATTGCCTCCTCAGTATGCACAGATTCATAATGTATTTTATGTTTCAATGCTGCGAAAATACGTTTATGATCCATCTCATCTTATCCAGCATCAAGATATAGCAATTCAAGAAGACAAGACTGTTGAGGAAAAGCCTATAGAAATTATGGATAGAAGAGATCAAATTTTGAGAACAATGACTATTCCTCTGGTTAAAGTCAGATGGCAGCATTACGGAATTGAAGAATGTACTTGGGAACCTGAAAACAGCATCAGAGAGAAGTATCCAGAATTGTTTGTTTAAATTGTACATAAATTTCGAGGACGAAATTTTTCTTTTAGGGGGGTAGAATGTAATACCCAAAATTTTTAATGATTTATAAATTCTGAAGAAAATTCAAGTTTTAATTTTTATTTATTCTGAATGTGAATTATAGTGTTAAAACCCTGACTTTTAGGGTTAGTACTGTTCAAAGTAAAGATCTGAATCTATATTTAAAATCCTGATAAAATTTTGTTGAGGCTTGTTCGAAAATCAGAATTCAGGGACATTCTAGTCATTAGTCAAATTGTCAAAGGGTAGCTTAGTAATTTGCCAATTCAATGGCATTTTTCGGTAAAATGCCCAACTGTATAAGGTCAAAATAGTAATTTTTCTTTTAGGGATATTTTCAGGGAATTAATAAAATTGTCAGGGACGAAAACGGTAATTTACCATTTTCAATGGCAGACTATGTAATTTATTGAACTACAGAAGGACAATCAAGTAATTCTAAATCCCCTTATGGCAGTTCTGAAAGATGGGATTTGAATTAGGGTATAAAAGGTATAAAAAGATTAGCAATCAAATAAAATATAATATTTTATATTAAAATATTCAAGAGACCATGGTTTTGGAAAACCACTGGCCTAAAACCAAGGGCAGCCATGGTTTTTCCAAAACCATGAGCTGACAAGTGTCACCTCACAATGAGGAGGTGACACCCATCCCTCTTCTCTCTCTGACACATGTCAAAAAAATGAATAAAATAATAAAGAAATGACAAGTGTCAAAATAAATTAATATTTTAATTAAAAAAGGTGACAAGTGTCACCAAAATGGACCCATAGGGGGGGGCGACACCTCTCCTCTCTCCTATAAATACCCCTCACCCCCTCTCTCTACCCAAGTCCAAGACCCTCTCTTTCTCTCTCTAAGCTCTCTCTCTCCTACTTTCTCTCTCTACCTTTGATTTTCTCTCTCTAACTTTTAAACCTAAACCTCTGTAGAATCTCAGATTTTTTCTGAGAAACCTCTTCTAGCCATTTTCCTCTTTCCTTAAGCGAAGTCCGTTCTTCTGCAAGAAGCTCCATCGGATCAGAAACAGCCTCGGGAGCGCTGCCTGCAAGAGTTCTGCTAAACTTAGCAGAAAAGTCAGATTTGGATAGCGGAAGCGCTGCTCAAATCAACTAAAGGAGGTTAGTATTCAAAAACCCTCTTCTAAATTCGAATTCATACTTTCTGAGCTTCCGTATTCTCTTTCTAAACCCCAACTCTATTTCTTTTGGATTTAAATTTTTACAATTTTTAATCCAACCCAGACTCTACACAGGGGAAGTTCTGTTCAAATTTTTCTAAATGCTTTTAAGTATTTCGAACTACTTTAGCAGTAGTTCTGGCAAAATTTTCTAAAAAACTTTTGAAAAATTGAGTTTTTATAGCAGAAGTTCTGCCAAAATGATTTAAAGATTTTTGGAAAAAGTAGAATTAATATAGCAGTAATTCTGGCTAAATTTTTAAATGATTTCTAAAAAAATCAATTATTTTAATTAGAATTCTTTCAGATATTTTAGAAATTTCGAGTTTATTTAGTAGAGGTTATATAAAAAATTTTATAACTATTTTAGAAAAAAATCGATCTTTATAAAGGAAATTCTATTAAAATTTTTAAAAATCAGTTTTAATATTTGAATCAATTTTTTTGAAAAACCTTTATAAAAATATTTATGATGCAAAGTCATGTTCGAATTCTTACAACTCGAATTCAAGTTCAAACCCTTTTTCGAACATTTGAGTTATTACAGAGGAAACTCTGTGAAAATTCTTATAAAAGTTTTAAAGTCAATTAGAAATAAATTTTTAGATTTTTAATAATTTCTTCAAAAGATACTTCTTTAAATTATAGGGCAAATACTACCCGAAATTCGATATAAAAATATTAACTTATATAATGAATTCTATCAGATTAAATCAAAGCACGTGTGCTTTATCCTGTTCTCCTTAGTTCTATCGAAATCCAAGTAAGTTATTCGATCAAAATCTTATAATTTTATATTAGACATGCTTTTGATTCATGTTTTTAATTCATGCATGATTATCTAAATTTGATTCTTGATCAAATGCATATTTTAATATCCGCATGAATAAATATTTGTTTTGAATGACAAGATTTTCAATCTTATGATTTGAATAAAATTTTGATGGGTACTATGATCAAAACTTTGATTTTGATAAAAGAATTTTATATAGCATGTTGATTTTCAAAAGATTTTATTGTTGCAGGAGTCATGTCTATACAAACTTAATTCTCGCCTTCATAGGCGAATGCTCGTTGTGATAGAGCAAAATTCTGGATGGGCTGGATACATATGAACCGTGTTTATGTGAAAGGAATGATTTGGCTATTGAGCCTAGTTTTGAAAAGATGAAAAGTCCTATAAAAGAATCCTTCAAGCCCATCTAGGTTTAGCCTACCCTGGAAGGGGTAGTGGTACAACCAGGAGTGACATTGTGAAGATGATGATTGTTGGGAGCGATAGATTCCCTGGACCTCCTATCACTCGGGTTGAGGAGGTCGAGACAACGGGTCTCAAGGCTGCCGCATGCCAGTGGATGCATCCAACTCTCCTTGTTTGCTCACCATTGCTGAGAATCTTCCCGGTCGTTGACCGCTCGCTTGGGAGCCCGTTTCACTCAGGTATCCGGGTAATCCACAATAGAATAATATACCCCCGGAATACTTAGTTTGAGATCGGAGTACTCTCCACCGTACCAGGAGGGCGTTAATATCGAAACAATGACCTTTTTCTTTCACAGAATTTGATCTGAAATTATGCATTATTGATATAACACATAATCATGTTTTAAATTGTTTTTAATTGCATAATTGTTCTTGAATGAATGCATTTTGATTTATAAATTATTGAAATCATGCTTAATATTTTAATTGTATGGTTTTGATTAATGACTTACTTGGCTATCATAAGTCTAACCCCGTTTTATGGGGATTTCAGGTTCAGATATGGAATAGGAGATCTTACAGTGGATGTTGGACAAGTGTGGCATCGAAGAATTCAGATTCCCAAGATCCTGAGATTAATTTAGGATTTATTTTAAATTTAATCCTAAATGTTTTCATTTTTGAACCTTGTGAAAAGACTATGTATATAATGTTGATATAAATTATTGTTGTTTTTGTTGTTAATTGGAATGTGACGTGCCTGAGGTTTAGGAAACCGAAAATCAAAAGTTATTTCCGCTGTTTAAAAAAAAAAAAAAAAATCTGCATTTTTAAAGGTTTTAAAACCCTGGGGCGTTACACAAATACTTCTTGATGCTGCTTAAGGAATTGGACGAGTCGTGCTTTCTCTTTTGCTTTTAGGCTCGAACCGATTTTGAGAATTTTTGGATCATCTTCCGAACCAATGTTGATATCCTCAGTTTGATCTTGAACCAAAGACAAGGGTTCATCCTGCTTTTGAATGTGGGAAAATTCTGGCAATTCCTGGATAGTGGAATCAAATTCTGCTAGCTCTTGGGTCTGCTCTGCTGCCTGGCTGACCTCTGCTCTATCTTTTATCTTAGGAATCCTTGCCAATTTTAAATATTTGGGATTGATAATGAATTTCTTCATTGATTCAGGAGTTATGATCCTGAAAATGCCAAGAAAAGTTTTTAAGAGAAAGTACGAGCCAACACAAATTTTTTGTACACGACAAAGAATGAATGGCACAGACAAAATATAAGAAAGAAGAATAGATGCCCAAATATGAAGGAAAGATCAAGTTTTTATTGATTGAGGATATAATATTTACAAAGCTGAAAAAAAAGATTGGGACAATGCTGTCCCTACAAGATTTAACAGAAAGATAAGAAAAGCAGGAAAACTAAGGCATCATTTTTATTCGTTTCCTCTGACGAAAACTGTTTTTTTACTAGAATCTTGGCCAGTGAACCCCAACCCTGAATTGTCTGCATGCTGAACGAGAATGATAGGCTCCACTATGCCATCCTCATTTTTCCCCATACCTCGGAATGGCTGGTATCCATGTTTTATCAACAGATCAAATCCTTTTCTTGCTTTAGAAAATTATGGAAATAAAGGATGATCTCTGAAGGAGGTGTAGTTGATACGTCCTCCTAATTTGAAGAAACAAGGTCCCTGCCATTGGAATGTGGTTGCAACATTTTCTTCATCCATGGCATCTTTCAGTTTTAGCATCTCTAGGCTCTCACTGAGATTGATTTCATCGGCTTCTCGGATGCTTGGAATAGCCGCTGTAAATATTGGACGGAGAATCATAGGTTGTGGCAGCCTCTCTTCAAGATCTTCTCCCAGAATAGTGGTAATCATTCCTCCCTTGGACCATTTTATGTACTGGTGGAGAGTTGATGGAACGACATTGGCATTGTGGATCCATGTTCGTCCTAGTAGAAGATTGTAAGTTGGCGGCACATTGACGACATGGAATAAGACTATGTGCACTGAATAATTGATGAAAACTTCCAAAAAGATCTTGCCCTTGGCAGTCTGCCCGTGATTGTCAAATCCATAGATGGTAATGGGATCAGGCACATATTCTTCCTCTTTTAATCTCAAGGCCTTCGCTGTCATTTCTAGGCAAATTTTTGAGGCTGTTGCCTCCATCAACAAGTACGTGCGGGACAGTCATGCCCCTGGTCCTTACCACGATATACAGTGCATTGTTATTAAATGAATGAGGTTTTGGCAGTTCCTTATCGAAAAAGGTGATATGCGCATTAGTCATTGCCTGATTTACAATTTGTGCCATATCCTCTGGCGTAGTGCCTGGCTTCACCTTAATCTTTCTCAATAAATCATCTAGATTTTCTTGATGCTTAGGAGAATCATGAGTTAATTCAAAGATGGAAATGTTGGAGAGCGCTGTAATCGGCTTTTGAAGACTTTTAGCCCGCTCTTCTGCTGCATCAGAGGTTTTTGCTTCCTTTGCGCAGGCTTCCTTCTTAAGGAATCTTTTCGAAAAAAAATGAGTTTTTCCATTCTCAACTGATGCATTCCTTTGGTTCAAAAATGAGAAGATATTAATCTTCTGAGATGTAGGCTAATCCTGATGTTGGAAACTTAGTTCTTTAGTGGAACATGGATGTATATGGCTTTGTGGAAGGAATGAATGTTCTGAAATGGTTGATGCGAAATGTTTTGGGAATGGAGTTGCTAGAATTTCCATCTTGCCTTCCTCTTCATCTTCTATGAGGATGCTCTTGTCAATACAATCTAGGATCAAATGCTTCAGGATGAAGCAATATTCTGTGTCATGCCCTGTCGCCCTGTGGAACTTGCAATACTGCTCCTTGAATCTTCCCATGATTACTGGCGGATCTGCAAATTTGGGAAGTTGTACCATTCCGTGGGATAGCAGGTATTCCAGGACCTTTTCCAGAGGCTGGTCCAAGGGAGTAAATTTCCGATCCCTGCTCCAGTTGATATGCTTAAGCTTTTCCTGAAGATCCCCTTTTTGTTGAGGACCGTTTGAGAGAGGCTTATCATTGTTCTTGAAGAACTTTTCTTTTCTACCTCTGTTATGCTCAGGCTTCGTGCCACTGCCGCTGCCATTCTGGCTGCTACTGCCCTGATTGTCGCCTAGAGCATCGGCTGAATAAGTGAAATGTGCGTTCTTCTTCGGATCCTGGACATTCTTGGCCAAAGTGACACCTTCATACATTCCATTTTCCACTCCCATTTCGAGCCATTTTGCTCGTTCTGTCAACTCAATAAATGATTTGGATGGGTACAGAAAGATGAGGCTTTTCAAATGCTGAGAGAAGTTATTGAGGATAATTTGAAGGGCGTGCTCCTCAGAAATGGGATTTCTCATCTTATTACAAATACTCCTCCATTTGTGAATGAAATCCCTGGCCTTTTCATTGGGCTCTTGCTTGAGATTGCACAAATGATTGAGTGTGGGCAGAGCTTCTGTATTGAACAGAAAGCGCTCCACAAACATATTGACAACTTTGCCAAAATCCCTTAATTTGATGTTGGAGAGCGGTGTAATTGGCTTTTGGAGACTTTTAGCCCGCTCTTCTACTGCCTCAGAGGTTTTTGCTTCCTTTGCGCAGGCTTCCTTCTTAAGGAATCTTTTCGGAAAAACTTGAGTTTTTCCATTCTCAACTGATGCATTCCTTTGGTTCAAAAATGAGATGATATTCATCTTCTAAGATGTAGGTTGATCCTGATGTAGAACCATTACCTGATGTTGGAGACTTAGTTCTTCAGTGGAGCATGGATGTATATGGCTTTGTGGAAGGAATGAATGTTCTGAAATGGTTGATGCAGAATGTTTTGGGAATGGAGTTGTGTGATTATCGCAAAAAAATTTCCTCTCGTAATATTCTCTCTCTTCCTACTTTTTTCCTTTCCAACCTCTAATTTCCTCCCTTTTGAAGGGAGAAAATAAAAGACAGAAAGAAAGAAAGAAGAGAAAAGAAGAGAAAAGAAGAGAAAAGAAGAGAAGAGGAACTCTTTTACGGGGTCGCACTTGACTTTAATTTTGAAAATATTTAGAAAATAACTCGCCTCCGTTCTGAAATATTTGCAGGAAAACTGGGAGACGGGATTCTCTCGTCGGTACGAGGTTCGACCGTTCTTGGCACCTTTAGCAGGGGTAATCGAACCAAGGGTCAAATTCATGCCTTTTTGCTTTGCTAAAAGATTATTTAAGAATTTATTCTAAGTCTAAATGCACAAAGAATCATGCTTGTGCAATGCAAGGATGTATGCTCTTTTTGAAAAAAATGATTTTGGAAATCCCCAAGTGTTTCTGAGATGAATTTGATAATAGTGTGAAGAAATGGTTTCTAACTCAGAACTTAAGATTTAAAGTTCTAAGTTTTTGGAATAATCAGAGTTTTGAGAAGATAAATCTGGATTTTAAAAGGAATGATTTTGAAGTTGAGATAAAAGGAGAAGAAAGAAAATTTTGAATTTAGAATATTGAATCAGGATAGAGATGAAATTTGGAATGAAATGGAATTGGGTTTGAAAAAGTTGGAATTTGGGAATAGAATTTGATTTGAAATCTGGAATTCAAGATGAAATTTGAATCCGAAGTCTGGATCCTGGATAGAATTGAGATCAAAATTGAATTCTGGATTTAGAATCCTAAATGGGCATTGGAAAATCTGAGATCCAATGATGAAGTTGAATTCTGGATCCTAAAATGGAATTTGGATCTGGAGGTCTGAGATCCAAGGTGAAATTTTAGAATGGATTTTGGATCTGAAATCTGAGATCCAAGATGAAATTGAATTCTGGATCCTAAAGGAAATTTGGATCTGAAGTCTGACATCCAAGATGGAATTGGATTCTAGATCCTAAAATGGATTTCGAATCTGAAGTCTGAGATCCAAGGTGTAGTTGGATTCTGGATCCTAAAATGGATTTTGGATCTGGAGTCTGAGATCCAAGATGGAATTGGATTTTGGATCCTAAAAATGGATTTTGGATCTGAAGTCTGAGATCCAAAGGTGGAGATGATACTTGGAAATCTGGATCCAAGTTGGGATTAGGATCTAACTTTGGATTTTGATTCTGAAAGTCCAAATGGGACTTTTGAAGATGGATCTGAGTTTTGAAAATCCAGATTGAATTTAAAATTTATGAAGAGTTTTTGAGATTCAGAATCAATTTCAAACTTTGATTTTGAATTTGAAGGTAAGAAGATAGAACTTGGTTTTGAATCAGAAGATGAATCAGAAACTTTCAAAGTTAAATTGAACTTTGAAGTTTGAATTTTGAAATTGGAAATTGAAGTACAAGATGATTTTGAAATTTCAAAGTCAAATTGGACTTTTGAAATTGAATTTTTGGGTTTGAAAAAGTTGGAATTTGGGAATAGAATTTGATTTGAAATCTGGAATTCAAGATGAAATTTGAATCCGAAGTCTGGATCCTGGATAGAATTGAGATCAAAATTGAATTCTGGATTTAGAATCCTAAATGGGCATTGGAAAATCTGAGATCCAATGATGAAGTTGAATTCTGGATCCTAAAATGGAATTTGGATCTGGAGGTCTGAGATCCAAGGTGAAATTTTAGAATGGATTTTGGATCTAAAATCTGAGATCCAAGATGAAATTGAATTCTGGATCCTAAAGGAAATTTGGATCTGAAGTCTGAGATCCAAGATGGAATTGGATTCTGGATCCTAAAATGGATTTCGGATCTGAAGTCTGAGATCCAAGGTGAAGTTGGATTATGAATCGTAAGATGGATTTTGGATCTGAAGTCTGAGATCCAAGATGGAATTGGATTTTGGATCCTAAAAATGGATTTTGGATCTGAAGTCTGAGATCCAAAGGTGGAGATTATACTTGGAAATCTGGATCCAAGTTGGGATTAGGATCTAACTTTGGATTTAGATTCTGAAAGTCCAAATGGGACTTTTGAAGATGGATCTGGGTTTTGAAAACCCAGATTGAATTTAAAATTTATGAACAGTTTTTAAGATTCAGAATCAATTTCAAACTTTGATTTTGAATTTGAAGGTAAGAAGATAGAACTTGGTTTTGAACCAGAAGATGAATCAGAAACTTTCAAAGTTAAATTGAACTTTGAAGTTTGAATTTTGAAATTGGAAATTGAAGTACAAGATGATTTTGAAATTTCAAAGTCAAATTGGACTTTTGAAATTGAATTTTTGAATCTTGAAATAAGATATAATTGAATTTGAATCTATAAATAAGATTTGATCTGAGAAAATGAAGAAATAGAATCACTTGGAATTTTGAAAAGGGAATTTTGAAAATATGATACAATTCTATTCTAAATGATGAATGAATTTAAAGGATTTTGAAATTGGATTTTGAAAATCATATTTCATTCTTTACATGAATTAAGAATGGGATTCAAGATATAATACATCCCTAACTATGGTCATTGAATGTATTATATAATAACCACATTTAAATTCAAGTGAAGAATAAAGCATATTTTTTGTGCTTTTATAGAGTTTAAAATGAAATTAATTCTCAATATATCCTGACTATGGTCATTGATATATGTATTGAATCAATTTTAAGCTAAACTCTGATAAAAGAGGAAAATATTTAAAGAAAATAAGATGAATTTTGAAAAGGATCCAGTGTGGATCCAATGTTATTTTATAAAAGATAAAAATCCTAAGTTTTGTTTACATCCTGACTATGGCCATTGATGTAAATCATCAACTTAGGATTAATTACCTTTTACGAAATGGTGCACGTGCCATTCGTGTTTCACCATTGTGAGATTTTAGAGAATAAAGGCAAAAAGCATATAAACAAGCAATTTATGGCATTTACAATGCTCATTCATTCTATCTAGAAGCTGGAAATGTAAATTCTCATTAAGACCTAATTTATTACAATATTTGAAAATTGAAAATACAATTCCCAAGAAATGGCATTCTCCACATATTCCCTTGCAAAATACTTGATTAGTATGAACATAGAGAAGAATGGCACATATCACATGGAGGTCCATGGTAAAATGCTCACATGCCAAGATATACATGACGAAAAAGGATGAAGAATGACATACATACCTATATACATACGTAAATATACATGCAAGCCTATATATACATACATATATATGAATATATATGTATATATATATATGTATATATATATGTATATATCTATATATATATATATATATATATATATATATATATATATATATATATATATATATATATATATATATATATATATATATATATATATCACATATGACATGCACTCAATGTAGGTGGATGAGAGTGCGATTGGTGCTTGCTAAAACTGAAGTAAATATAAGATATCAGTGTACATGTGTCATGCACCAGGCAGTGAACATACAGATGAATTATATTACATATATTAATAGAGATGCTATACAGTAACTAGAGTAGGTATATACATTATAACAGTAAGTTGATTACCAAACTGATTTTTTTTTTAAAATGTCTGCTCAAGCTGATGACAAATTGGCTTTTACCAATACAGAGCACCTTCTGGGTTCGGTATGTAAGAGATCAGGGTGATTTTACTTAGCATTTCAAGGCACCTCTTAACCAGTAAAGAAGGCTTCAACATAGTAAATCAATGGATTTCCTTCTTAGCAACCGCAAAATGATCGAAGAATTGACTTTACAATGACTCGATTACTGCAAAATCGATCCTGGCAAAGTGACTCTAGAAAATGGTTACTGATAATATGCTTGGACATGATTTCTGGAGGTTCCCTCTTTACAAAAATTGTTCCCAGGATAGTCAATAGCCCCTCAAAGGATTCTCAAACCATGACAGAACAATGAGCTCATAGTAGGCAATACACACAGTAATGTATACAGAATACCCACGAGTTGGTCTGGAAGGACCTGGACCTCTTAGTTCTCACATGACAATGATGCATACAACACAATTACACACAAATGACTGCTGAAGCTTGTAATTGAGAAGGATGTAACAAAACTATGCAATGTTACAAGTGATATGCAACAAGGAATGTAGCAGCTGTACAAATGCCGCAGGGATGAGTTTATTGAGCACAGAGGATGGGCAACGTAGTTACTATGTTGTAGCAATGTTTATATATGCAGGTAAATGTGCAAAAATGTTGGTGGTCTGAGTGGTAATGGTAGTGGAGTTGAAGCTGAAGCTGAAGCTGAAGCAGGTGCAGGGTGCTGCTGGAGCATGTACTGTTGTAGGTGGATGCATCATAGTGTTCCATGCTATGATAAGTTTGATGAAAGTGGAAGGTAGTGAGTGATTACAGGTAACTGATATGTGACATACTTCGTGGTGTTTAAATGAAACACAACATAATGAGGTAAATATCATGGTAGAGAGAAAAAAAATGAACACTTGATATAAATGTGGATAATATATCATTTTCAGTGATATGTTATGCAATTTCTTGACAGAACAAGCACACCAATGTGATACTTTACCTTGACATGCAGATATTAACGGTGGCACCATCCAGAGGGGAGATTCAATATTTGAAAACAGATATATAGATTGTTGTAAATTGATTACTGACTTGAATCCTGAAAGCGACCAAAACAACAAATTAGCTTCATCGATAGACCTTATTCCCGAGACTGGACACACAGGAAACCAGGGAGGTTTCACTTATGGTGGAGCAGTGAATTTTCATTTTATCAACACTAAAATAACAAATCGATTTGTTATGGCTTGATCATCCATGGCCACCACTCTGTCGATCCTTGTCAGAGTGCCTCCAGAGGGCAGTTAAGAATCATCTCCTAATGTGCAAATGTCATACACAATCACTTGACGACTCAGTGATCGGAAGTCCCCATCTTCCCAGAGATATGTTTGGCATTCCTGTAAGCCTTATAGGTTAAATTGTTTCAGGACAGTGCACGGCTCTACAGAGGATTCTCAGATCATGTCAGAACATAAATTCTTGACCGAAATGACTTACAGCATCACATTATATATATAAAAAAAAATCTTCTCCTGGTTTGCAGAGGTATACAAGTGAGGATCAGCAAGAGAGTTTTACTAAAGATTATGCTTGATGAATTGCCTTAAATGTAGGAAAATTGTACCTCCAAATTGGCCAGGATGACTGTAGTATGGTTCAGATTTTTTTGGTGGTGATATCTCTCTTTATCACTTGTATTGGTTAGAGGCATGCCTCACAACAAATCAAAAAGATTATCCTTGAATCAACAAAGCATCTAACTTTCAGCTTGGCAAATCACATATATTTTCACAGATCACAAAGCTTAGTTTTGGGCCAATTAGGCCTCTAATCCCAATTCCTTGAGATCGCGCGCTTCACTAGCCAATCGAAACAGAATTTTACGGTGACTAGGGGAAGATCTCATAGCAAACCCCAAACCCATCTCTGAATCCATGTGTTTTCAAGGCAGATACAACTTTCAAACAAGGAAACAAGATCTTTTACAGTGACGATTAACCAATTCTTTAACAACGGCAAATATGAAAATGAGAAAGTCTACGATATTTTGCAGTATGGTTTATGTATCGACTTGAGCATTATTAGTAATCGAAACTTAGCAATTTCACCAGGATATAGATAACCAAGAAAGAGATAAAGGAATAAATGAATTAAAGCAATCAGGGGTTTCAGATGTCATTATGCACGGGATATAGCAGAGAGTCATTTTGGATGCAAGCAATTACAGAAGTTATAAGGGAATAAGCCTTGTATGGCACACTTAGCGCGAAGCCTGTAACATGATTTTAAAATGTAAGGGACTCTATCCGAGTGACTCTAACTACTTGAAAGACATAATAAAAAAGGGGAGAAAAGATCAGGTAATGGCATCACATGAGATCCAGTATGGTCGTTGGATTCGTGACAGCCTGTTCTGATTCTGCAATGTGATCCGAAGAAACAGCAGGAAATGTATAAATCATGGGACCTCAACTAGCCCAATGAACATGTTCACCGAAGCAGATTTAAATCATATACATATATATTTGATAATGGAAACATAACGATGAATGACAGGTGAGCTAAAGGTAACGACACCCATAGTTAACATCATATGACAACAAGTGGAAATCATGGTGTAGGAGATCGAAAATATAAACGGAGGCTCAAGATCGAAAAAAAAAAACGAGAGACCAGGAAAAATTATAAGCAGCAAATCCAAGATAAAACCAGAGGAAAAATTATGATGGGGAGCTAGCCATATACATCCAGGAAAAGGGAATTATAGCCTAGGCGAAACATAAAGAACCACCAGGGAATTCAGAGGCAATTTGTGAGGAAAAAGAAAGAAAAAGGAAAAAAAAATGTTGAAATATGGACGCCCTGTTAATGTAGCATTAGATGAATCGATCCTGCTATATGCAGGATGATTCCATCATTCATGCTGTAATAAAAAAAAATGAATGCATGATGAGAATCAGGATTCAAAACTAAAAGAAATTTATAATTAATAAAAGGGAATGTTGGAATCCAAAGATGTCATTGATATGGCACCATGTGTGTGGATCGGTATTTGCCATATGCAAAACCGATACCTCAGTGGTGCTCTAATGGGACGATCAAACAGGAAAAATCAAAAGAAAAGGAAGGGAAATTTGTAAATAACAAGGAGGAAAGGAAATGAAGGGGGGGACTCACTGGATCTCTGCGAAAATCTGGACAAGAGAGAGAGACAATGCTCCTTCAGTGGAGTTGGAAGAGATCCTCTTGCTTTGAGGGACGTAGCTCACTTGAGGGAGGAAGGAGGATGCGTGAGTGTAGAGGAAAAATAGATGATGTGAAGAAGATGGGTTTCTTTCCTTCAGGAGAGAGAGATGCTCGAGAGGAATGCACAGGGGGAATGAAGGCCGAATTTCATCGATGCCTGGCCCCTTCTCCTGCACCTCTTTTTATTGAGGGAAGAGGAAGGATCGGGAAGGTGGGGAGGCCGTTAGGCATCAATGGTTGAGATCATGGCGCGGGAAGGAGTCCGTTGTAAATTTTCTTCTTTTTTAAAAAAAAGGGTCCCTATTAAGAAAATTTTTATAAAATGGTTTTAAAATGAGGTTTTTAGCAAAATTAACTTTTAGAAAGCTTTAAAACCATTTGTTTTTCTCGTAAATTTTGCAAAATTTTTTGGTTTTTGTGTTACTTTTCATTTTTTTGTATTTTTAGAATAAAATCATAAAGTTTTACGAGAAAACAAAGATTAAAAACTATTTTTTTTGTATTTTTTGCAAAATATTTACAAAGAAAGTTTTTCTGAGAATTCAAGGCTATTTTGGGGAAATTTCTTTAGAAAAATGAGTTTGGATCCAGATTTTGAGGAAATATTCGAGGTTTAAAACCTCGAATCGAGAAATACAGAGTTGTAGATCCAACAGGCTGCCAGATGGACTGTCTAAGCTTTTCAAAATTTATTTTTGATATTTTAAAATTTTAATTTGAAACTTTGGACAACGAGGCTCAGATTTGGGTTTTGACACTGGGTCTGGATCTGAAAATTGAATTGGATATATCAGTATGGGATTCAATCCAAAAAATCTGAAGAATAACTGAAATTTAGCTTTGGTTTTCTCAGAAGATGGAGTCAGGGGCAAAAAGGTCATTTTTACCAAACTTTGAAAAAATATTTGGGGTGTTCACAGATGCCCCTCTTTGCTACTAAGCCGGTTGAAAGCCGAGCTTAGTGGCAAAGATAACACTCCAAATTTTGAAAATGCTCCAGTCAGCAGATCTGAACTGGGTGTGGAAGAATTATTTTGAAAAATATGACTTCTTAGGCTTAAAACCTTATCCTGAATGGTTTTGGGGAGACGAAATCCTCAAAAATGATATGATTGAGTAGAAAATGAGGAAATCGTGATGGGACTTTGGGTGAAAATCCCGAAATGGTGGAAAATAAGAATTTCGATCAAGTCTCATGGGTGAGACAAGGTCAGCTTTTTGGAATGATTCAGGTTTAGCCCTTAACCTGGATGAGACGAAGATATGTCAAAATGAATTGAATGAGGAAAGGAATACATGAGGACCTTGATGGGACATTTTTTGAGAAAATGCCTCGTGAGATGAAGCTCAAGAAAAATCCTTTCTTTGGATGGATATATGAAACATGGATCATTCGATGGGAAGAACCATGATGGTACTGGAAGAAAAACATCTTGTCAAAACAAGGAATCTCTTTGGAATGAGACTCAGGTTTAACCCAAACCTGAAAAAGGAAAAATACCTCGTGGCACGAGGTTCAGGCTTAACCCTTAACCTGAAGGGGACGACCAAGATGGAATCCTCAAATGGAGAAACCACGATGGGACCTTCGGAGTTTGGACGAACAAATCCGAAAGGGGTTTGCGAAAGGAGGAAAATGGGGTTTCCTAAAGCTTTGAAAAGGGGATAAGATGGGGCGTCTCATTGCTGAGACTGAAATAGCTTTTGAAATCAATGACCTCTCGCAGAAAATTCAGGTTTTGACCCTTAACCTGAGTGGGAAACAACCAAGATGGAATCCTCAAATGGAGAAACCACGATGGGACCTTCGGAGTTTGGACGAACAAATCCGAAAGGGGTTTGCGAAAGGAGGAAAATAGGGTTCCCTAAAACTTTGAAAAGGGGACGAAATGGGGCGTATCATTGCTGAGATTCAAATAGCTTTTGAAATCAATGACCTCTCGCAGAAAATTCAGGTTTTGACCCTTAACCTGAGTGGGTCGACCATATGGAATTTTTCGATGAGAAAACCGTGATGGGATAGGAAGAGATACTTCAACTGAATGAGGCAACTTTTCGTAGAAGATATAAACAATGCTAGGTTGAATCAAAATGGATATCGAATTTTTATTTCATTCTTGGAATAGCTAGAAAATTTTGCCAATAAGATAAAATTATAGTTGACTCAAAAGCTTTGAAAAATGTGCACGTATGTGCAAAAAGATATTCCCTCTTTTACCTAGAGTATTCCCTCCATCGGGGTTAACTCATCGGTTTTAAGAGTCAAATTCAAAATTTTAGCACTGATGATTTTCTTCAAGGAAGCTATCCATTTCCCTGATATGAGAAGAGAAGAAATACTCTTAATTTCATAAAAGCAAGTAATAAAGAGATATTGATAAAAGAATTTTGCATTTAGAAAAGATGACTTCTCGCAATTTTGGCAGTTTGATATCTGGGTGTTTTCCCATGATGATCCTTTTGCACTCTTTTTGAGTCACTGAGCTTTCTCAGTTTTTCACATCATCCTTCATTTTGGAGATGTTCTGACTTTTCCTTTTTTCCGAGGAAGGGTACGTCACAAACTTCTTCATCTTGGAAATGTTCCGATCATTTTTTTATCTCAGAGATTCTATTGATGACATTGGCTCAAAAAGGTCTTTAGATGATAGCAGAAATCAAATATCTTTTAGGGTTTGTCGGTAGATTCATCACACTCGCTTTCATCTCGACGGTGATCTAAACTTTCCATGGAAGGATCCTTCACAAACTCCTTCATCTCGGAGATAATTCAAATCTTCTTTGGCCCTGGGGTCTAGCTCGCCTATTCGTCTTCATCTTGACGATAGTTGAGGGATCCCTTTTGCAGATATTTGATTTGCGACTTTTAAATGAAATGAGAAGACATGGATTGAGTGGATTCTTTTTATAGCTCAAGATATTTCCACTGCCTGATTGCCAGATAGTCGTCTTTAAACATGTGCCATAGCCACGATCAATATCAATTCACTTCGGGCTTTTCAACATCATTGAATATTTCTTTCACAAATCATATCGAGGACATTTCTCACATCCTTTTGGTTGATCAACAGGAAAAGATTAGAATTTTACCTCTTTTTCGCAAAAAGTTTCACCTTTTTGGAAAGAATACTAGAGGTAATCTGAGGTAATTCTTTTCGTGTAATAAGAATATTGGAGTCAACAACTGTTTTTAGCAAACTGGCATAATGTTCCAGAATCCTTTTGCTAAATAAACATTCAATATAAATTTTGATGAGACCTTTAGTTGTAATCTTTGATTTTGGAAATATATGACCAGCAAAAGCTGGATCCTTTTGGAAATACGAGATCAGCAAAAGCTGGATCCTTTTGGAAATACAAGACCAGCAAAAGCTGGATCCTTTTGGAAATACAAGACCAGCAAAAAGCTGGATCCTTTTGGAAATACAAGACCAGCAAAAGTTGGATCCTTTTGGAATACCAAATTCTGGGAAGTTCAAGTTAGAATTTTGAATTTTTTAGGAGGAAAGAATTTGATCAGAATGGTTGAATTTAGGAAGTTACCGGTGTGAGGACCGGATTTTGAAAAATGAGCTTAATATGTGATTGAAGAGTTTTGAGAGATAACCAGTGCGAGGACTGGGTTGTGAAGATGAGCTAGTTTTTAGAAAGTAAAGATTCTTGGTGAAAATTCTGAACTCAATGGACCATCCCATTTTAACTGCATGTGGTCTGCTTTCAGTATTTGTCCCCTTATCCTGAATCGGGGGAGAGAGGAAAGAAAATACCTCGTCAGCAGGAGGCATCAGGTTTATCCCTTAACCTAAAGGGGAAATAAAGAAAACTGAAGCTTTTGAAATTTGGAGTGGATTAGCCGAAGGCTGAATTTTGAAAGAAGGTCCCGCCTGGCAGTTGGGGTTTTTTGAAAAAAGAAGAGAGTCCAAGTCGGGACTCGTGTATCTAAAAAAGAAGATGAAATAAAAGAAGAGAACCCGAGTCGGAACCCGGATGTTCAAGATAAAAGATAAGAGAGAAATTTTGAGTTGGAAAACTCAAATTCTCGACGCAATCAATTGGTCCCAACGTGAGCATTGGATCCAAAAGGAAGTCCTAGTCGGAACTTGGAACTTCAAATGAAAAAAAAAGGGAAAGCCCGAGTGGGAACTCAGATCTTTTAAAACAAAGGATAAAAGAAAAGTTTTGAGTTTTTAAAAAAAAAATCAAAATTTCGACGCAACGATTGGTTCCAACACGAGCATTGGATCTAAAAGGAAGTCCGAGTCGGAACTCGGATCTTCAAACGAAAGAAAAGGGAAAGCCCGAGTAGGAACTCAGATCTTTTTAAAACAAAGGATAAAAGAAAAGTTTTGAAAAATTCGAAATTTTGACGCAACGATTGGTTCCAACACGAGCATTGGATCCAAAAAGGAAGTCCGAGTCGGAACTCGAAACTTCAAACGAAAATAATAGAGGGAAAAACCCAAGCCAGAACTCGGATCTTCAAAAAGATAAAAGAGGAAACCGAGTTTTGAAAAACTCAACTTTCTGGAGAAATGATTGGTTCCAACACGAGCATTGGATCCAACAAGGAAAGCCCGAATCGAAACTCGGGTTTTTGACAGAAAGTTTTAATTAGGAGATTGAATTTTGAAAGTTTGCCAGTGCGAGGACCGGATCTAGGTGATCTGGAGAATGACCATTTTCGGAACTGAATTATTTGCATGTGATCTGATTTTCAAGATTGCCCCCCTTTACCTTGACTGAGAAAGAAATAAAATTTGAGAGGACCTGACGAGAAGAGATAGAAATTGATGGAAGTTTTAACACAAGAGAAGAATTAAGGAAATTTATGAAAATTATCTTTGCGACAGAATTCTCACAGGTAGCATTGTTGCTCTTATGAGTGGTTTCCGGATTATCCCTTATCCTGAATGAGAAAGGAATAAAATTTTGGCAAAAAATTATGAAAAAGCTTTGATAAAGAATCAGAAGAATTAACAAAGTTGGATAAAGAAAGGTAAATTTGACAAAATTGGGTAAAGAACAAGATTTTAAAAAGATTTAGCAGAGATTAATGAAGCTTTAAAAGACATTTCAGGATTATCCCTTATCCTGAAGAAAGAAGGACCTCGTAGGATGAGGTTTCAGGTTTATCCCTTATCCTGAAGGAGAAAAGAAGGAAAAAGGAATACCTCATTGAAGGGAGGCAACAGGTTTATCCCTTAACCTGAAAGGGAAATTTTTGAAATAGGAATGAATAAATAAAATTTTAACAAAATTTGATAAAGATGAATAAAACTGATAAGACTGAAAGAGGATTTGACAAGCGAAAAAATAAAAGTTTTAAGAAAAAGAGTTTGATCCTGCCTGCATGTGGGATCTTTAAAGAATATGAGAAAAAATCGTTTTTTTTTAGAAAGAGGATTAAGTGTGAGAGGTGTTCTTTAAAAGGGATCATTCACGAGAGATCATCATGAGGGTTAATTTTTGAAAGCAATGACTTGAAAACCTAATTTTTGGAAAATAAGATCAACACGAGGGTTGATTTTGGATATAATGGTTTGAAATCCATTTTTGGAAAACATGATCAACACGAGGGTTGATTTTTGAATGCAATGGTTCGAAATCAATTTTTGGAAAATGAGATCAACACGAGGGTTGATCTTTGAATGCAATGGTTCAAAACTAATTTTTAGAAAATATGATCAACACGAGGGTTGATCTTTGGATGCAATGGTTCGAAATCAATTTTTTGGAAAATGAGATCAACACGAGGGTTGATCTTTGAATGCAATGGTTCAAAACTATTTTTTAGAAAATATGATCAACACGAGGGTTGATCTATGGATGCAAGTGGCTTGAAACCAAATTTTTTTTAGAAGATATGATCAACACGAGAGTTGATCTTTGAATGCAAATGGTTCGAAAATCAATTTTTAGAAGATATGATCAACACGAGGGTTGATCTTTAAATATAATGATTTGAAAAACCAATTTATGAAAATATGATCAAGACAAGGGTTGATCTTTGAATATAATGGTTGAAAACCTATTTTTTGGAAAAGATGATCAACACGAGGGTTGGTCTTTGAAAAAGGTTGGACTAAAATATGAAAAATCTTCATGATTTTTGAAAGACCCTCATAGGTAATATCATTTCTCTCATGAATGATGTCAGGATTGTCCTGTATTTTGAAAAGAAAAGGAATTTAATGCCCCAGTATGGCAAAAAGAAGGGAATATCAAAGATATAAAGAAAATTGACATTTCATTGATAAAAAAAGGTAGATAACAAAACTGAATATTTACAAGTATTTTAACCAAAAAGTCGCAAAAGACTGGGCTGACTTGTCCCTATAGAGTGACTGACAAAAAGGGATGAAAGCGAAAAACTCTTGGCATTCTTAATTCTCCGAGTGGTTTGGAAATGGTTCGGGTGGAACTTCAAGCTGCTCCTCTCCTTCCTCTGGGACCAAAAGCTCTTTGTCAATGTAGTCCTGCACAATATTTTTGAGGATGAAACAGCGTTCCGTATCATGCCCCCTCGCTCGATGAAACTTGCAGAAACAATCTTTCCATTTCCCCTTGGTGACAAAGGGATCATCCTGCTTTGGGAGTTTGATCATGCCTTTTGCAAGCAGGTATTGTAGAACTTCTTCGATTGGCTGACCTAGAGAGGTAAGCTCGCGATCACGATCCCAACCATCACGTTTTGTTTTATTTGGCTTGCTTGATTTCCACTGAGTGCTGACCTCTTTCTGGGAGCTAGACTGGGCTTGCATGGTTAGGAAATCTGGATGCTTTTCTTCTTCATTTTTGACAAAGAGATTTTTATCAAGGCAGTCTTGAACTATATTCTTGAAGACAAAGCAATGCTTAGTGTCATGCCCTATTGCCGTATGGAACCTGCAGAATTGGTCTATATATTTTCCCATGACTATGGAAGGGCTGGTGGTTTTTGGGAGCCTGATTAATCCGCTAGACAACATGTATTCGAGGACTTTGTCGGCCAGCTCATCTAAAGGAGTGAAATCTCGATCATTGCTCCAATCCTTGCGCTTTGGTCCTTCCTGCTTCTTACCTTTTTGCTGAGGACTGTATTGAAGAAGTCTATCCTGGTTTTCACAACATTTCCCAATCTGGCCTTTATACTCTCCCAAGTTGCTGCCCTGGTTGCCTTGGTTGCTGCCCCTGTTGGCTTTAGAGTTTCTTGCACTGATATTACTACGTTCATTCATGGGGAAGGTGACAGGTGCCTCTCCTTTAGTGGGAGCTTTTCCGCAACTGGCTTCAGCTTGATTGGATAATATCTCAAGCATCTTCTTTTTGAATAACTGATATATAGCGGGATCGATCTCACTTTTGCTGTCCTGAACTCCCTCTCTAACAGACTTTTGAGAATCCATTCCTTTAGAGCAGTGCAATCTTTGATCTTTGTCTGAATCAGTCGATAATGCCAATGCTCTCTCTAAAGGACAAAATGGGGTTTTTTTAGAAAAGATCTAGGAAGAAATTTTAATAAAGGAAGAAATCACAATCTGACAATGAAAATATCCCATTACGAGGGATCGAGTTGTCACCAAAATTTGTGACAATCGCATTGTTTTTCTGAAAAGGATAAACAATTAAAATATGACCAAATATTAATTTTGAAAAAGACATCTCCTGACAAAAGATATTTTATTGCAAAAGAAGGTAATGAATAGAATATATCAGAGAAGAATTTTGAAAGTAGACGGGAAAGATTTAAGATTTGAAGAATTTGCAGGCAGGATCAAAGAGAACTTGAAGAGATTAGTCGAAGAAAAGAAAAATACACCTGGGTTTTAAAAACAAAGAGGAAATCTTGAATAATATATACCCAGGGTTTTTGAAAAATATAAGATATAAAAAATATCATACAATCACAGATGTACAAACAAGGATGCACAAACAGCACTCCCTAGAATCTGACTCTAAAATGCAATAATTTGAAATGGCTCGTAGGACCTTAATCCTAACTCTAAGGTTCAGATTATCTTATTCCAATCAAGATACGTCGAAGTATGTGGCATAGAAATATTTCTCCGGTTCTAAGATAATGGCTTCCCAACATCCTTGAGCACCTACCGATATACCTCAGACTATGGCCCTTAGGTACGTGGTAGGGGGACGCGAACCCAAATAGGTGGTCCAGTTGTGAGGTGATGATGCATGAAATGCACATCATGTTAATAAGTTATTCATGCATTTTGTAGTGAGATTCAGGTTTTAAACCCGTGTTTAGATTCATTTTGATAGCAAGAGGTTATGGTTCGAATTTCAGAGAAATCAGAGTTAAAATGAGAGAGTTATGGCTATTTCAGTGTTCGGGCACGGATTTCGAGTTGGATCGGACCCATATCCGACCCAATGAGGATGTTTGGACCTTGGATCAACCCTTAGAAAGCCCAAAATCCAACCCACACGCATATCCATATCCATTTTAAAAAGTTTTGCAGAAAACCCCCCAGAAAGTGGCGCATAGGAATAAAATTTTTTATAACAGTGTTTTTGCAAATTCCAAAAAGTATAAATATAATTTTTAGAGAAGCCCTAGACATCTTTGGCCCTGGATTTGACGTCTCCTACAGTGCCTCTAGCTCCAGCCACTTTCCCATCTCACGTTCCATCTCATCCTCCATTGAAGATCGATTTTTGCTTGGTTTCCAAGCATTATTCTTTCTCCCATTCCATTTCTAATCACTTCTTTAGCATCCTTGTTGTGTTTTCTCACCATTTTCGGTGTTTTTGCAGGTGTAGCAGAGGTGAAGACCATTAACCTTGTATGGGAGTGCGAAACACACCAACAAGGTGAGCCGGCCCTACCTCCATCCGGTTTTCTACGCCCTCCGATCGCGAATCGGCACCCGTTCCATCTTCGGTGGATCTCCAACGTGTTGCAGCTGCTAAAGTACTGTTCTTGGTGATATTCCAGCATCCTCGAACCGTTCGGGACGTCAAGACCAAGCCACTGTCCGCTCTTCTTTTTCCCCACGATCGTCGGATCACCCAAGAGGTAGGTCTTCTTCTTCCTTCTCTTCTAGCTAAAACTGAATTGTGTGTTGATTTTATTTTCTTATTTTTCTGAGTGTTTCTTGTTTTTCTTTTTGTTTTCAACCTTAGAATAGATTTCGTGCATAGGCCAGCACGTTAGCTTAGGTTTATTTGCTTGATTGATTCATTTGAATCTTGTTTTTTTAGATTTTTCACCCAAATCGTTAAAATCGGCTAGATCTTCATCTAGCCGATTCTTCAAATCTGTCATAGGTGTGTTCTTGGTTCTGTTCTACTGAAAATCCAATAAAAAAAAGTGTTCATTTTGATTCATCTTAGTCGTTTGGTTGTGTGTTGTGGTTTTTATTTAAATTGAAAAGAAAAATACAAAAATCGGCTAGACTATTTCTAGCCGATTCTTGGGTTTTACAAAAATATTCTTGTTTTTTTTTTTTTTCTGTAGTGTTGTTGTGTGTTGTGTGTGAGTTTTGTTTATTTCAGACCTTTTATTTTTCGTTTTAGGAAAATGAATTTAGTATGTGTCGCATGAAGGATTTTTGATAAAATCGTGAATGAATGATTAAAATCATGCAAGTATAGGTGATTCTTTTATGCCATTCGTGTGATTTTCTGTTTGTGTGTTAGTTAACAGTCTCTTAGAGTTGGGTGAGTCAAATTCATCGTTTTAGGGTTGTCTTAATCCTTGTTTTCTTTGTGTTTTCAATTTTTAGGTAGTTTCTTTTGATTGATAGAAAAAATTACAAAAATCGAGTTTTATTTTCTTTATGTTTTTAATGGATGTCTTCATTCGGCTGCATGTTTAATACTTAGTTCAGTTGAGTTCTTGTGTTCGTGATGTATTTTGTTCTTGAAGTTAGATAGATTTAGAAAGTGATTTAATCGTTTGCAAATTTTTTTATGTTTTGTTTATTAGAATAATGTTTAGGTAATTTAGAGTGTTTCGGTATTTTATGAATTCCAGCATAGTGTTGTTCATGTTTGCATTTGTGTAATTAGGAGTTTTTGATTATATATTAATTTAGCTTTATCAAAGTATTTGTTACTTAGTTTAATCATTTTTTTTTTAGTTTGTATTTTTTTTTTGTTGGTCTTCTTCTTCCCCAAGGTGGGGCGGCAGCCATTGGAGCTCCATTCGAGCTCTAGGCTATCTTTGGTAAGTATTAATTGCAATTAGGTAGGTTAGGAAGGTGTCTAGGTTCAATGTATTAGGTTTTATTGCCTTAGCCATTTTTAGGAGCCATTTAAGTTAGTTTTGGAATTCTGTGTAGCATTTAATCCTAGAAAATCGTATTTCCATTTAAGTCTTTTCATTACCCTAGGTAGGTTTTAAATTCTTTAGTTTAGAAAGTCTTAAATTAGGGTTGGCGAATTCTAGGAAGGAGGGTAATTTGTAAGACCCGCAATTTTTCAAAAAATATCTGAATAAATTCATGAGGCATTTACCGGTAAAAATAGCATTTTTCTCAGAATGCGAAACGAATCAATTCCTGCGAGCCAGTTATACTTAGGATATTCGTCAAATCACGAATATATGCTCAAACACTCTGGAAGCCATAACTTCCTACTTGAACGAAATCAAAGGATTCCTGCGAGCCAACTTTCTTAGTTGCATCAATACGAAGAGAATGGCGTACTCAGAATTTTTCGGAAAAAAATTGCCGAAAACCCGAAATTTTTGTGGGACCCACGAAAATATGGGTGGGACCCACAGAAATATTTCTCAGAAAAACATTCTAGAATATTCTAGAATGTTCCAACACCTTCCAGAGCCTTCCAGCATGTTCCAGCACCTTCCATGGAAGGGATTTCTGAAAAGCCAAGGGGTATAAGGGTAAAAGTGAAACTTGGGGCCCAAGTTTCACTTCCTATAAATAGAGGAGCCCCCCTCTCTCTAAAAATCGCCAACCCCTCTCTCTCTCCTCCTTTTTCCCAAACCTCCCCTACCTAGCCTAGCCCACCTGAGCCCACCTGACCTGGTCTGAGCCTACCTGACTTAGCCTGAGCCTGCTTGATCTGGTCTTAGCCTGCCTGACCTGGTCCTAGCCCACCTGACCTAGGTCTGAACCTACTTGACCTAAGTCCAAACCCAGTTGACTTGACTTGAACCTGGTTTGGTTCAAAGTCAAAGTCCAAGTCCTTTTTCGTCCAAAGTTTGAAGTTGATCCTTTTCGAAGCCGAGCCTCGTTCGAAGCAAAGAAGCAACCCGGAGCCGTTTCTTCCACGATTTGAAGTAAGTTCGCTTCGTTGATCCATCTCTCTCAAGTATTTGATTGTTTGTATATAGCATATACTTTCTGAAGTAGTATCTTGTTTTAGTTCTTGATTGAGCCCTTTTTGGACACTTCGGTGTTCACCCGCTCTTCTCGAAACTATCGTCGGATATATCTATGTTCAAATACGCAGTATATGCATTTTAAAAATGGTATCTCGCCCTAGTTCTTGGTTGAGCCCTTCAGAACACTTCGGTGTTCACCCGCTCGCCTCGTAACTATCGTTGGATACGGATCTAGGTGTATATCTGTTGATTCTGCCGACGCGTCCTATATCGCACAGGCTATGTAATTTACCTTTGCCGTCGCGTCGTATGATGCCAAGGCTCCCTGTTTTCTGCACTTCCGATTACTGCACTTCCGATTATGCATTTACTTACGCCGCCGCGTCGAACGATGCCAAGGCTCCTGCTTTCTGCAATGTCTTTACTTACGCCGTCGTGTTGAATGACACCAAGGCTTCTGTTTTGATATATATGTAGAATATTTCATTCAGTTACACACCCTGAACAATAGTATATGCATTTCTTTACGCCGCCGCTGTATAAAGCACAGGCTTCTGCGTATACTACATATATGGCGCATAAATGAGCGTTCAAATGGAGATCAAACTCCAAATCGCCCATGCGATTCCCTGACCGCTCCTCGTTCACGATTCTGCTTGACGAATAAAGCCCCTATTGGAAAGGCTTCGGTTTTTGGCAAAATGCTCTTTACGTAAAGACTAAGTCAATTACGTATGACCTGGCTATGGCCCAGGGTTCCTGCAACCTTGATGGATGCAAAGTACGCACAACGGTGCGCATCCATTTCCCAAGTTAAGCATAGCGATTTCCCGCCAAAGAGGGGAGATGCCGCTAAAATGGATAAAAGAAACGCACGCTTTCTCCGTAAAAGAGAGGAAGTGCTGCTGAAATCTCTGAATAAGCTAAGAATAGCTCAGAAAGAACGTAGCAGAATACTCTGACATATAAAAGAGTGCTACCCAGTTCATGGAATGCCTTCTACAACGTAGAAGGGTTCGTCGCACAGCTGCCGATAGAGCAGGGGAGGTGCTGACGAAATGGTTGGCAGAAGAGCTGCCGGAACCAATGGAACGGCATAATGATGTCCGTTGATGGAACGATGCCAGATCGGCTCGTATCCTTGTGCCTGCAAGGGCACCTTGCTCGTAAGGGCCGTCGAGCCAGAGTAGAGGTGGCGCCTTGACTAGGTTTGGACTCGTTGCGTAAAAATACGCCGAGTAGCCGATCTATTTAGATCGAGTCATATGCATGCTCATTGAGAACGGTTACACAACCAGACTCGTAAGGGCTGATGAGCTAGAGTGTGTTGTTTCCACCCAAAAGAGGTGTGATGCTTATGGTGGCCGAAGTGCCAAGAGCGGTGTTCTGCATGCATATGAATAAGACTTAAGGTCACACATACCCCGCGGTTGAAAATCGTGTTAGGGATACCCCCTCAGTAATGACTGTGTTGGGGCGGACTGAATGGGGTCGGGTACATATTCCCGTAGTGCTAAAGGCACGGGCTGCCTAAATGACATGCAGATTCTGTCCAAGTAATTATAAGACTGGCAGACCCCTTCAGGAACTATGCTCACTGTGGAATGACAGTGATGGTACAGCCTTGAGTGACGCGTATTTTACTTTGGACCTGATAGAGTCCACTATGGCCTCAGTCACTCATGGGTTTTGGGGTTGTGGTTATCCTTAAGATCTAAGGATTGAACCCAACTACTGCAAGTAGAGGATGCATCCGAATATGGGCCTAGTAGGGTTCTCCCAGTTGAAACACACTGCCCTACTATGGATAGGGTCAACAGGCCTCTGGGGTATCTAAAATACATAGAATAATCAACCCCCAGAACGTCGCGTTGATGCCCGAACAATAGCTCTACCTGCGTACCAAAGGTAGGAGCGGTTAATTATCAAACAATGCATTAGCTTAGGTACAACGATGCTTTGAATGTATGAGTGGATGACGTGTTAAGTCAGTCCTGCATAACCTTTGTGAAGGTGTTATGTTCGGTATACTACTGGGCCGACTGGGCAAAGACCCGTGTTGTATCCACACGACTAAGCGAAGCTCGAGGAGCTGTCCTTAGATGCGTGGGATATGGATTTGCCAAGTATGAAGACTTGAGCTAGACATCACTTTGAGACCCGGAAGAGGTCATGGCTAAGTCGTGGAGACTTAAGCGGTTATTCAAATCAAAGCCCTGAAATAGCTTGCTCTAAGTCATGAGGACTCGAGCGGATGCTCAACTCATAGCCCTGCAGAGGCTCTTGCGATATACGCGAAGTCTTGGAGGCTTGAGCGTCGTTATTACGCATTGCGACCCTAAGTGGTCATTATTTATACTTGAGTTGAATGGATGAATGACTGCATGCTTACCAGACCATCAGTGGTTCTGACCCCGTTTAATTGGGATTTCAGGTGTTGGACCTGCGTGGCGATATGTGGAGCAAGGCGGCATCGAGTTCCAGGGTTTCTCTAGACAGAGTTGTACTGCTTCCTTTTATTGAACCCACACTGCTTTTCTAAACAGTGGTGTTGTATTAAACAAGAGGTTTTCGATAAAATGGAACACTTTGGTGGTCGATGAGTTGCTTGGCCACATACCTGCAACGTGCTCGGGGTTTTCTAAAACTGACGACTCATTATCATCTGATTCCGCTGCTAAAAGCTTTTCTAAGTTCCGCTGCAAAGAAAAAAAAAAGAAATTCATGAGAAATTTAACTTAGCTTTGTTTTGGAAATCCGGGGCGTTACATAATTAATGAATTAAAGTTTGGAAAATTTTTGGAAAGAGTGGATGTTTCAAAAATGGTGTGGGGTATTTAAAGAAGAAATTAAATCTTCATTGCCTATTAGCAGGGAGTTACGAATTGAGTTTTGAAAAATTGATTTTTAAAATCAATTAGATTTCCAAAGTGGGTGTTTATGGTTTCAAGAAATAATTAATTGCATTTAAATTCTTTGGAAAGCCAAAATCGTGTAACTATCTAGGTTGGACGGTTTGGCCTCTCAAAAAGGAATTAATATCAATTAAAGACTTTCACTTACCTTGGGTTGGGAAATTGCATTGATCCAAGTTTCCAAATTGGATTTAAAAGCTAATTAAGGTTGTAACTCCCCATTAGAAGGACGATTTTTGGAATTCTCAATTTCCAAAATTATCTTTGAGCCTTTATTGTGTGCCTATCTCTCTAACCGTCCCTAGTGAGTTAGCATAACTTAGAATTAAATAACATAGTTAATGATGTTAACCTTAGGTTAGTAAGTAGGTTAATAGTTAGGTAAGTTCTAATTAGGGTTATAAATATTAGGCGTGTTAAGGGTATAGAGTCATTAGTGTTATTAATTAATTAGGTTTTAATTTTTAGATTTTTATTATAGTTAGTCAAACCGAGTCAACTTAGCGTAAACCAAGACCTAACCTAAGTCAAGACCTAGTCCAAACCTAGTCGAGTAAATTAAGTCAACCGAACCTACTTCACCTAACCTAACCTAGTCAACCTAGTTGACTTGGTTAGGTGAGTCGTGCCCCTAGTCTAAGCCTAGTCGAGTCAACCAAACCTAGTCGAGTAACCCTAGTCAAGTCTTATTCCTACCCAGGGTGAGTCAACCGAGCCTACGTATTGAAACCTAACCTAACCTAGTCAAGCTAATTGACTTGGTTAGGTGAGTCGTGCCCCTAGTCTAAGCCTAGTCGAGTCAACCGAACCTAGTCGAGTAACCCTAGTCAAGTCTTATTCCTACCCAGGGTGAGTCAACCGAGCCTATGTATTGAAACCTAACCTAACCTAGTCAAGCTAATTGACTTGGTTAGGTGAGTCGTGTACCTAACCTTACTCGAGTCCTAACCCAAGTCAAACCCTAGTCTAAACCCACCTGAGTCAATTAAGCAAAACCGAACCCAGTTAAGTCAAGACCGAGCCCAGTCGAGTCAACCGAGTTAATCTAGTGACCCCCATCCTAGTCAAACCCTTTGTCATACCCCATTAGTTTAGTTCGATATTTAATTTTAGTTTCAATTTATGTTAGCTTTAGTATAAGCTAATTTAGGTCTTTACTTAATTAATTTAGTTAGATTTTATAAGTCCGTGTTTATTCCATGTGTAGTTGTAATTATGTTTGATTCGAGTGATTGCTTAGTTAGTTGTATTTAGTTTATATTACTTGCCTTTGTTTAGTTATTTAGTTCGGGGCATGAATTTAAATAGAGTAGTTGCATTTGCATTAGGATTCAATTTCGCATTAGTCATAATTTGCATAGTATATTCCATTTTCGTGTCATTTAGCATCATTGCATTCACTATCAGCATATAATCTGTCCTTTAGTGTCATTTAGGTTGCATTAGGTTTAATTTGCTATTTTTAGTGTTTAAATAGATTTATAAAGTGAATAGTGCACTCAAAGAAAAACCTGATTTTTGCCCTATCGTACTGTCATCATTTCATGTGCAAAAATTCTGAGTTTTTAGAAAATTCTTTTTTTATTCACTTTATCAACGTGTTAGTTAACTGCAGACCAAATTTCAGCTCGATCCGAGTTGGTTTGGTCTGATTTTTAAGTGTTTTGGGAAAACCGCTTTTTCTGGTTTTTAAATTTCGGGACTTTCGAAATCCTGATTTTTTTCAGTTTTGAAACGCTTATATCTGGAGTTCCAGATATCGTTTTTGCAGTCTGTAAAAACTGTCAGATTATTTAATCTGTTAGTTATAGAACAGAACAAATTTCAAAAAAATCGGACCTCGTTTGCCTTGTCAAACAGTGGTTTTTCGATAACCTGTCATAAATCTATTTTACACTAGTTAGGGGCATTGTTGTAATTTCCTTAGTTTCGGCATTTTAGGACTGTTTTCAGTAATTTCTGCATCGTATAAGCTGCATAAGCATCATACAGCATTATTAGAATTAGTTTAGCTAATTTTAGAATTAGTTTAGTATTTTAATTAATTATTGTCTGATAATTAGAACTTGTTTTATTAATTTCGTAAAATTAGACTTAGTTTCATTTATAGTTTCATTCTTAGAATAAAATACTAACTTTGCATTTTCCTTCATTTTAGGTTGAAAAGCATCTTCATTTTTCCAGGGTTCTTTGTCCAAGTGCAAATATCGTCTAAGTGGTGAAAAGACCAAAATACCCCTGGCGTGCAACTGAAGACTGGAGTGCTATTTCAAGTTTTTTTTGTAATTTAATTAGTTGTGTAATGGTAGATTGATATTTGTAATTAATAAATTAAATTTTACAGAAATATCTTGATTAATTCCTGTTCCCTGAGGATTCGACTCGTACTTACCAGTTTGTGGAAAGTCGGTTTTTATACTTTTGGTTCACAATTTTCCAAAGTTTTATTGAAAATAATTGTTTTAAAAATATCATTTCAAAATATCAACCATGAGGCTCTCTCATGAACTATGGTTCAGTGAGACAGCCCAGCAACGTGAAGACCGGGACAATAAAGGTAGGGATGTTTTCAAAAACATGATCAACATGCAATAAATCATAAAGCTTTAATGCAAGTCCTAAAGAGATAGATTTAAAATGAAAAGAAGCATACACTTGCATACATTGTTTTGCATTCAATCCCTATAATTGAGAAGAGTTGTATTTCAAACCTAAGTCTAATGTGAGCATGGAATAATCTCCTCAATATAGTCCTACCAAACCATACTTAAATCCTATATGTAATGATGTCAGCTTAGGACAGAGTCGAGGCTCCTAAGGTTTGCATAAAAATGAAGCTGACATTTGAAGAATAAAGACTTAGATAAGATCAAAACAAAGCAAAAAGGCAAAAAATTCAACCGGACGGAGACAAGTCCCATCTCGGTCGCCAAAACTGTGATCATCCCAAAAAATTTTCCTCTCGTAATATTCTCTCTCTTCCTTCTCTTTTTTTTTCCAACCTCTATTTTCTTCGCTTTTGAAGGGAGAAAATAAAAGACAGAAAGAAAGAGAGAAGAGAAAAGAAGAGAAAAGAAGAGAAGAGGAACTCTTTTGCGGGGTCTCACTTGACCTTAATTTTGAAAATATTTAGAAAATAACTTGCCTCCGTTTTGAAATATTTGCAGGAAAACTGGGAGACGGGATTCGCTCGTCGGTACGAGGTTCGACCGTTCCTAGCGCCTTTACCAGGGGTAATCGAACCAAGGGTCGAATTCATGCCTTTTTGCTTTGCTAAAAGATTATCTAAGAATTTATTCTAAGTCTAAATGCACAAAGAATCATGTTTGTGCAATGCAAGGATGTATGCTCTTTTTGAAAAAAATGATTTTGGAAATCCCCAAGTGTTTCTGAGATGAATTGATAATAGAGTGAAGAAATGGTTTCTAACTCAGAACTTAAGATTTAAAGTTCTAAGTTTTTGGAATAATCAGAGTTTTGAGAAGATAAATTTGGATTTTAAAAGGAATGATTTTGAAGTTGAGATAAAAGGAGAAGAAAGGAAATTTTGAATTTAGAATATTGAATCAGGATAGAGATGAAATTTGGAATGAAATGGAATTGGGTTTGAAAAAGTTGGAATTTGGGAATAGAATTTGATTTGAAATCTGGAATTCAAGATGAAATTTGAATCCGAAGTCTGGATCCTGGATAGAATTGAGATCAAAATTGAATTCTGGATTTAGAATCCTAAATGGGCATTGGAAAATCTGAGATCCAATGATGAAGTTGAATTCTGGATCCTAAAATGGAATTTGGATCTGGAGGTCTGAGATCCAAGGTGAAATTTTAGAATGGATTTTGGATCTGAAATCTGAGATCCAAGATGAAATTGAATTCTGGATCCTAAAGGAAATTTGGATCTGAAGTCTGACATCCAAGATGGAATTGGATTCTAGATCCTAAAATGGATTTCGAATCTGAAGTCTGAGATCCAAGGTGTAGTTGGATTCTGGATCCTAAAATGGATTTTGGATCTGGAGTCTGAGATCCAAGATGGAATTGGATTTTGGATCCTAAAAATGGATTTTGGATCTGAAGTCTGAGATCCAAAGGTGGAGATGATACTTGGAAATCTGGATCCAAGTTGGGATTAGGATCTAACTTTGGATTTTGATTCTGAAAGTCCAAATGGGACTTTTGAAGATGGATCTGAGTTTTGAAAATCCAGATTGAATTTAAAATTTATGAAGAGTTTTTGAGATTCAGAATCAATCTTTAACTTTGATTTTGAATTTGAAGGTAAGAAGATAGAACTTGATTTTGAATCAGAAGATGAATCAGAAACTTTCAAAGTTAAATTGAACTTTGAAGTTTGAATTTTGAAACTGGAAATTGAAGTACAAGATGATTTTGAAATTTCAAAGTCAAATTGGACTTTTGAAATTGAATTTTTGAATCTTGAAATGAGATAGAATTGAATTTGAAGCTATAAATAAGATTTGATCTGAGAAAATGAAGAAAGAGAATCACTTGGAATTTTGAAAAGGGAATTTTGAAAATATGATGCAATTCTATTCTAAATGATGAATGAATTTAAAGGATTTTGAAATTGGATTTTGAAAATCATATTTCATTCTTTACATGAATTAAGAATGGGATTGAAGATATAATACATCCCTGACTATGGTCATTAAATGTATTATATAATAACCACATTTAAATTCAAGTGAAGAATAAAGCATATTTTTGGTGCTTTTATAGAGTTTAAAATGAAATTAATTCTCAATATATCCTGACTATGGTCATTGATATATGTATTGAATCAATTTTAAGCTAAACTCTGATAAAAGAGGAAAATATTTAAAGAAAATAGGATGAATTTTGAAAAGGATCCAGTGTGGATCCAATGTTATTTTATAAAAGATAGAAATCCTAAGTTTTGTTTACATCCTGACTATGGCCATTGATGTAAATCATCAACTTAGGATTAATTACGTTTTACGAAATGGTGCACGTGCCATTCGTGTTTCATCATCATGAGATTTTAGAAAATAAAGGCAAAAAGCATGAAAACAAGCAATTTATGGCATTTACAATGCTCATTCATTCTATCTAGAAGCTGGAAATGTAAATTCTCATTAAGACCTAATTTATTACAATATTTGAAAATTGAAAATACAATTCCCAAGAAATGGCATTCTCCACATATTCCCCTGCAAAATATTTGATTAGTATGAACATAGAGAAGAATGGCACATATCACATGGAGGTCCATGGTAAAATACTCACATGCCAAGATATACATGACGAAAAAGGATGAAGAATGACATACATACCTATATACATACGTAAATATACATGCAACCCTATATATACATACATATATATGAATATATACATATATATATATATATATGTATATATATGTATATATCCATATATATATATATATATATATATATATATATATATATATATATATATATATCACATATGACATGCACTCAATGTAGGTGGATGAGAGCGCGATTGGTGCTTGCTAAAACTGAAGTAAATATAAGATATCAGTGTACATGTGTCATGCACCAGGCAGTGAACATACAAATCAAGTATATTACAGATATTAATAGAGATGCTATACAGTAACCAGAGTAGGTATATACATTATAACAGTAGGTTGATTACCAAACTGATTTTTTTTTTAAAATGTCTGCTCAAGCTGATGACAAATTGGCTTTTATCAATACAGAGCACCTTCTGGGTTCGGTATGTAAGAGATCAGGGTGATTTTACTTAGCATTTCAAGGCACCTCTTAACCAGTCAAGAAGGGTTCAACATAGTAAATCAATGGATTTCCTTCTTAGCAACCACAAAATGATCGAAGAATTGACCTTACAATGACTCGATTACTGCAAAATCGATCCTGGCAAAGTGACTCTAGAAAATGGTTACTGATAATATGCTTGCACATGGTTTTTGGAGGTTCGCTCTGTACAAAAATTGTTCCCAGGATAGTCAATAGCCCCTCAAAGGATTTTCAAACCATGACAGAACAACGAGCTCATAGTAGGCAATACACACAGTAATGTATACAGAATACCCAAGAGTTGGTTTGAAGGACCTGGACCTCTTAGTTCTCACATGACGATGATGCATACAACACAGTTACACACAAATGACTGTTGAAGCTTGTAATTGAGAAGGATGTAACAAAACTATGCAATGTTACAGGTGATATGCAACAAGGAATGTAGCAGCTGTACAAATGCCGCAGGGATGAGTTTAGTGAGCACAGAGGATGGGCAACACAGATACTATGTTGTAGCAATGTTTATATATGCAGGTAAATGTGCAAAAATGTTGGTGGTCTGAGTGGTAATGGTAGTAGAGTTGAAGCTGAAGCTGAAGCAGGTGCAGGGTGCTGCTGGAGCATGTACTGTTGTAGGTGGATGCATCATAGTGTTCCACGCTATGATAAGTGTGATGAAAGTGGAAGGTAGTGAGTGATTACAGGTAACTGATATGTGACATACTTGGTGGTGTTTAAATGAAACACAACATAATGAGGTAAATATCATGGTAGAGAGAAAAAAAAATGAACACCTGATATAAATGTGGATAATATATCATTTTTAGTGATATGTTATGCAATTTCTTGACAGAACAAGCACACCAATGTGATACTTTACCTTGACATGCAGATATTAACGGTGGCACCATCCAGAGGGGAGATTCAATATTTGAAAACAGATATATAGATTGTTGTAAATTGATTACTGACTTGAATCCTGAAAGCAACTAAAACAACGAATTAGCTTCATCGATAGACCTTATTCCCCAGACTAGACACACATGAAAGCAGGGAGGTTTCACTTATGGTGGAGTAGTGAATTTTCCTTTTATCAACACTAAAATAACAAATTGATTTGTTATGGCTTGATCATCCATGGCCACCACTCTGTCAATCCTTGTCAGAGTGCCTTCAGAGGGCAGTTAAGAATCATCTCCTAATGTGCAAATGTCATACACAATCACTTGACGACTCAGTGATCGGAAGTCCCCATCTTCCCAGAGATATGTTTGGCATTCCTGTAAGCCTTATAGGTAAAATTGTTTCAGGACAGTCCACGGCTCTACAGAGGATTCTCAGATCATGTCAGAACATAAATTCATGACCGAAATGACTTATAGCATCACATTATATATAAAAAAAAAAATCTTCTCCTGGTTTGCAGAGGTATACAAGTGAGGGATCAGCAAGAGAGTTTTACTGAAGATTATGCTTGATGAATTGCCTTAAATATAGGAAAATTGTACCTCCAAATTGGCCAGGATGATTGTAGTATGGTTCAAATTTTTTTGGTGGTGATATCTCTCTTTATCACTTGTATTGGTTAGAGGCATGCCTCACAACAAATCAAAAAGATTATCCTTGAATCAACAAAGCATCTAACTTTCAGCTTGGCAAATCACATATATTTTCACAGATCACAAAGCTTAGTTTTGGGCCAATTAGGCCTCTAATCCCAATTCCTTGAGATCGCGCGCTTCACTAGCCAATCGAAACAGAATTTTACGGTGACTAGGGGAAGATCTCATAGCAAACCCAAAACCCATCTCTGAATCCATGTGTTTTCAAGGCAGATACAACTTTCAACCAAGGAAACAAGATCTTTTACAGTGACGATTAACCAATTCTTTAACACAGGCAAATATGAAAATGAGAAAGTCTACGATATTTTGCAGTATGGTTTATGTATCAACTTGAGCATTTTTAGTAATCGAAACTTAGCAATTTCACCAGGATATAGATAACCAAGAAAGAGATAAAGGAATAAATGAATTAAAGCAATCAGGGGTTTTAGATGTCATTATGCACGGGATATAGCAGAGAGTCATTTTGGATGCAAGCATTTACAGAAGTTATAAGGGAATAAGCCTTGTATGGCACACTTAGCGCGAAGCCTGTAACATGATTTTAAAATGTAAGGGACTCTATCCGAGTGACTCTAACTACTTGAAAGACATAATAAAAAAGGGGAGAAAAGATCAGGTAATGGCATCACATGAGATCCAGTATGGTCGTTGGATTCATGACAGCCTGTTCTGATTCTGCAATGTGATCCAAAGAAACAGCAGGGAATGTATAAATCATGGGACCTCAACTAGCCCAATGAACATGTTCAACGAAGCAGATTTAAATCATATACATATATATTTGATAATGGAAACATAACGATGAATGACAGGTGAGCTAAAGGTAACGACACCCATAGTTAACATCGTATGACAACAAGTGGAAATCATGGTGTAGGAGATCGAAAATATAAACGGAGGCTCAAGATCGAAAAAAAAAAAATGAGAGACCAGGGAAAATTATAAGCAGCAAATCCAAGATAAAACCAGAGGAAAAATTACGATGGGGAGCTAGACATATACATCCAGGAAAAGGGAATTATAGCCAAGGCAAAACATAAAGAACCACCAGGGAATTCAGAGGCAAAGTGTGAGGAAAAAGAAAGAAAAAGGAAAAAAAAAATGTTGAAATATGGAGGCCCTGTTAATGTAGCATTAGATTAATCGATCCTGCTATATGTAGGATGATTCCATCATTCATGCTGTAATAAAAAAAAAATGAATGCATGATGAGAATCAGGATTCAAAACTAAAAGAAATTTATAATTAATAAAAGGGAATGTTGGAATCCAAAGATTTCATTGATATGGCACCATGTGTGTGGATTGGTATTTGCCATATGCAAAACTGATACCTCAGTGGTGCTCTAATGGGACGATCAAACAGGAAAAATCAAAAGAAAAGGAAGGGAAAATTGTAATAACAAGGAGGAAAGGAAATGAAGGGGGGGACTCACCGGATCTCTGCGAAAATCTGGACAAGAGAGAGAGACGATGCTCCTTCAGTGGAGTTGGAAGAGATCCTCTTGCTTGCAGGGACGTAGCTCACGTGAGGGAGGAAGGAGGATGCGTGAGTGTAGAGGAAAAATGGATGATGTGAAGAAGATGGGTTTCTTTCCTTCAGAAGAGAGAGATGCTCAAGAGGAATGCACAGGGGGAATGAAGGCCGAATTTCATCGATGCCTGACCCCTTCTCCTGCACCTCTTTTTATTGAGGGAAGAGGAAGGATCGGGAAGGTGGGGAGGCCGTTAGGCATCAATGGTTGAGATCATGGCGCAGGCAGGAGTCTGTTGTAAATTTTCTTCTTTTTCAAAAAAAAGGGTCCCTTTTAAGAAAATTTTTATAAAATGGTTTTAAAATGAGGTTTTTAGCAAAATTAACTTTTAGAAAGCTTTAAAACCATTTGTTTTTCTCGTAAATTTTGCAATTTTTTTTGTTTTTGTGTTACTTTCCATTTTTTTGTATTTTTAGAATAAAATCATAAATTTTTACGAGAAAACAAAGATTAAAAACTAATTTTTTTGTATTTTTTGCAAAATATTTACAAAGAATTTTTTTTTGAGAATTCAAGGCTATTTTGGGGAAATTTCTTTAGAAAAATGAGTTTGGATCCAGATTTTGAGGAAATATTCGAGGTTTAAAACCTCGAATCGAGAAATACAGAGTTGTAGATCCAACAGGCTGCCAGATGGACTGTCTGAGCTTTTTAAAATTTATTTTTGATATTTTAATATTTTAATTTGAAACTTTGGACAACGAGGCTCAGATTTGGGTTTTGACACTGGGTCCGAATCCGAAAATTGAATTGGACATATCAGTATGGGATTCAATCCAGAAAATCTGAAGAATAACTGAAATTTAGCTTTGGTTTTCTCAGAAGATGGAGTCAGGGGCAAAAAGGTCATTTTTCCAAACTTTGAAAAAAAATTTGGGGTGTTCACAAGCTGCTAGAATTTCCATCTTGCCTTCCTCTTCATCTTCTATGAGGATGCTCTTGTCAATACAGTCCTGGATCAAATGCTTCAGGATGAAGCAATATTCTGTGTCATGCCCTGTCGCTCTGTGGAACTTGCAATACTGCTCCTTGAATCTTCACATGATTACTGGCGGATCTGCAAATTTGGGAAGTTTTACCATTCCGTGGGACAACAGGTATTCCAGGACCTTTTCCAGAGGCTGGTCCAAGGGAGTTAATTTCCGATCCCTGCTCCAGTTGATATGCTTGGGCTTTTCCTAAAGATTCCCTTTTTGTTGAGGACCGTTTGAGAGAGGCTTATCATTGTTCTTGAAGAACTTTCATTTTCTACCTCTGTTATGCTCAGTCTTCATGCCACTGCCGCTGCCATAATGGCTGCTACTGCCCTGATTGTCGCTTGGAGCATCGGCTGAATAAGTGAAATGTGCCTTCTTCTTCGGATCCTGGACATTCTTGGCCAAAGTGACACCTTCATACATTCCATTTTCTACTCCCATTTCGAGCCATTCTGCTTGTTGTGTCAACTCAATAAATGATTTGGATGGGTATAGAAAGATGAGGCTTTTCAAAGGCTGAGAGAAGTTATTGAGGATAATTTGAAGGGCGTGCTCCTCAGAAATGGGATTTCTCATCTTATTACAAATACTCCTCCATTTATGAATGAAATCCCTGGCCTTTTCATTGGGCTCTTGCTTGAGATTGCACAAATGATTGAGTATGGGCAGAGCTTCTGTATTGAACAGAAAGCGCTCCACAAACATATTGACAACTTTGTCAAAATCCCTCAATTCGATGGGATTGACATGCTCGGCATACCATTTGGCAACTATCCCCTCCAAACTGCGGGGGAAACAGAGAAAAAGGGCACAGTTATCCTTGCTGAATCTGGCGCATTCCGCGAAAAACATTGCCAAATGGGCCTTGGGATCGCCGGTTCTGTCGAACTTAATGAACTTTCTAGGGAGGTTCTCCAGATTGTTATCCCCTTCCAAGCCGAGGTAGAAATCATGCCGGGTATATGATCTTTTCCCTTTGTCTCGGATTTGCAGATCCTTGGCTATCTTTGTTAATGCTTGGATCAGATCTTCTGCAGGTGCCCCGCACTTGGTTTTGCTTACTGGCACAGGCTCTTCAACTGTTCTCTTAGGCTGCTGCATATGCTTGGAAATATAAATCAGCTGCTCTTCTTCTTCAGAGTTCTCTTCTACTGATTCTGAATCTTCCGAGGTGTTGTCATGCTGTACTTTCTGTTTACTGATTTTGACAGGCTTTTTCATGGGCTTTTTCTTAATCTTGCTTTTAGCAGCTGCTTTCCTTCAACCAGCCTTAGCTTGCTCTGTCATCATTTTGGACATCATCTTTTGGAAAACTTTGTACATAGCAGGATCAAGATCGCTCTCTTCTCTTGAGTCATGTTTCTTGGATGATCTGGGAGAATTCATTTCTTCTTTCTCGCTGTCGCTGTGCTGCTGAACAGTCTGCTTACCAGCTCTTGTCTGAACCATCTTGGGATGCCAAAGTTTTCCTGCAGAATACGGGAATGGTTAGAGTATGGAAGAGATTTTTTTGCAAACCATAATTTTTTAGGAAAAAAGAATGAAGGATTTTGGTAGACAATTTTAAGAGATTATCTCATTACCCGGGATTGGGTCATCACAAGACTTGTGATAATTGTGTTACCATTTTTATGATAACGAAGAAATGTGCCTTGTCACCTAGGCGAGGTCATCAACCATGATAAAAGATATTGAAGAGAAGTAAAAGGAATGTCCCATTTACCCAAGATGAGGTCGTCACCAGAATCATGACCGTTTGTGCTATAAAACAAAATAAAAGAATATAATTTGGCCAAAAATGTAATTTTTATTGATAGTAATATTCAAAGACAAAGAGAGGGTGGGCTGATAGTTTGCCACCACTCTTGATATTCAGAAGATATATTTGATCCAGGAAATACAGATAGAGAAATGAAGGAATCCCAAGTATATTTGGTGACATGGTATGCCCCAGACCACTGATCCGACTGTAGGTCAAATTCTGGCATGTTGCCCGTCGAGAAGCGGATGTTGGCACGAACCTGCCGCTGCGAAAACTGTCTGAGACATCTTTCTGGCTGATAATCAACACAGAAGAAGGGGCCAAGCAATCTGTAGCGCTTGCTGCGAGCGTAAGTGTAACGAAGAACTGTCTTTTTTCTGTCGAAGAAGTCCCAAACAATCTCCTCCTGATGCAGTTTCTCGATCAAAGCTCGATATTGAATGGCTGACTTCGGCTGCTTAGTGTTGAATCTGAAAGAACTGGCCTTTGATGAAACATGTCGCAGGAACCACGCCTGCAGGGCATAGGTGAATCCTTCTACCAGAATGGTCTCTCCGAGGGCAAATTGAGCCAAGCCTCGGTAAAGAAAAGCCAAGGCTGCCATGAAAACTGATAGCTGACGGGTCTGCTTGCTTCCCCATCTTCAAAATAGTTGGGCAACTTTGACATCTATGAAATTCTGACCATCTTGGAAGAAAGCTAATCCCACTGTGCATAGGATCATGGCATGCTGAATTCTGTCTTTCGCCGCTCGAGACAAAGTGTCAACCTCTTCGTAAGCTCCGTACTTGCGATAGAGTCTGAACAGGTCGATGAACTGATTCCCATCAATCTTAATGAGAGACCAGGATCTGCTCCTTGTTGCTAAGGCCAAAGCTTCTCGAACATCTACCCCCTTGATGTTGATTGAGAACTGCTGCTCGACAGGATCATCTGGCTGACCAGCTGGTTCGGGCAATCCCATAATATCATTGAATTCGTCCATTAGTAGAGTCATCTCTCCCCATGGAAAACAGAATGTGCAGGTACATGGATTCCACCGTTCTACTATAGCTTGAATCAGATTTCCATTGATGGTTCGCTTGCCCACTGCTGATGCCATCTCCAACCCATAGTCATCCAAGTGGTTTGAGAACATACGCGAGAAGGTGGCGAACCAAGAATAATACCATCGAGGGAAGAAGGGGTGAGACTGGATGACCCGATGATCCGGGGATCCATCCTGTATCTGATAGAAGACATGATCTTTAGGAAAGACAACATCGAGAGAATTGGACGCCATTTGGAATAATACTGGGGCAAAGAAGAGATGATGAGAATTAGATAGAATGCATGACTTATGGATAGACTTTGAAGAATAGGTATAAACCTGGAAATTTTTGAAAGATCGAGGGATTTTTAAAGGAAAATTTTCAGGGTTTTTTTTTTTTTGAAGAAAATTTGATCCAAAAAGAGAAAAGAATGTAGGTTTAAAGGAAAATATACACCTGGGGTTTTTAAAAGTAAGGGGAATTTTTGAATAATACACCCAGGGTTTTTGAAAGGGTTTGAAACATACATATATATGAGAGAATAAGAGAAATATCACATAACCAAAGCTGCACAAACAAGGATGCGCACACAACACTCCCTAAAGGCTGACTCTAAATGCAATATTTGAAATGTCTTGTAGGACCTTAATCCTAACTCTAGGGTTCAGATCATCTGATTTCAATCAAGATACGCCGATATACTCAAGCCGAAGCTCAAAGTACGTGGCATAGAAATATTTCTCCGGTTCTAAGGTAATGACTTCCCAACATCCTTGGGCACCTACCAATATACCTCGGACTATGGCCCTTAGGTACGTGGTAGGGGAGGGGCGCGAACCCAAATAAGTGGTCCAGTTGTGAGGCTCTCTCCCGAACTATGGTTCAGTGAGACAGCCCAGCAATGTGAAGACTGGGACAATATAGGTAGGCAAGTTTTCAAAAACATGCTCAACATGCAATAAAATCAGATGTCTCTAATGCAACTCCTATAAGAGATAGATTAAAATAAAGAGAAACATACACTTGCATACATTGTTTGCATTCAATCCATAGAATTGAGGAGAGTAGTATTTCAGACCTAAGTCTAATGTGAGCATGGAATAATCTCCTCAATATGGTCCTACCAAACCATACTTAGATCCTATATGCAATGATGTCAGCTTAGGACAGAGTCTAGGCCCCTAAGGTTTGCATGAAAATGAAGCTGACATTTGAAGAATAAAGACTTAGATAATATCAAAGCAAATCAAAGACATAGATTCAACCGGACGGAGACGAGTCCCATCTCGGTTGCCAAACCTGTGATCATCGCAAAATTTTCCCTCTTGTATCTTTCTCTCTCTTCCACCTCTTTTCCTTTCTAACCTCTATTTTCTCTTTTTTTAAGAGAGAAAAAAAAGACCGAAAGAAAGAGAGAAGAGAAAAAAAAAGAAAGAAGTGAGAGGAACTCTTTTGCGGGGTCTCACTTGACCTTAATTTTGAAGATTTTTAAGAAAATAACTCACCTCCGTTTTGAAATATTTGCGGGAAAATCAGGAGACGGGATTCGCTCATCGGTACGAAGTTCGACCGTTCCTGGGGCCTTTACCAAGGGTAATCGAACCAAGGGTCAAATTTATGCCTCTTTGCTTTGCTAAAATATCATCTAAGAATTTATTCTAAGTATAAATGCACAAAGAATCATGCTTGTGCAATGCAAGGATGTATGCTCTTTTTGAAAAAATTGATTTGAAAACCTCCAAGTGTTTATGAGATGAATTTGATAATAGAGTGAAGAAATGGTTTCTAACTTAGAACTTGAGATTTAAAGTTCTAAGTCTTTGAGATAATCAGAGTTTGAGAATAAATCTTTGATTTTGAAAAGAATGTTTTGAAGCTGAGATAAAAGAAAAAAAAAAGAAGTTTCAAAGTCATAAATGGACTTTGATTTTGAATTTTGAACCTGGATGAATGTTTGAAATGCAAATAAATTCTAGCTTTGAAGTTAGAATGAGATTTGGGAAATCCAAATAGAATTGAGAGATGGAATTGGTTCTTTTTGAGATTTTTTGGAAATCAAGATAAACTTGGGTTTTAAAATTTGAAATGAAAATGGAATTGGATTTGAAAGTTAGAATTGGGAATAGAAGTTGATTTGAAATCTGGAATTCAAGATGGAATTTGAATCCAAAGTCTGGATCCTAAAATAAAATTGAGTTTCAAGATGAAACTGAATTCTGGATTTAGAATCCTAAATGGGAATTGGATATGAAATTTGAGATCCAATGATGAAGTTGAATTCTGAATCCTAAATGAAATTTGGATCTGAAATTTGAGATCCAAGATGGAATTGGATTCTGGATCCTAAAATGGGTTTTTGGATCCAAAGTCTAAGATCCCAAAATGGAGTTGGATTCTGGATCCTAAAATGGAATTTTGGATCCGAAGTCTGAGATCCCAAAATGGAGTTGGATTCTGGATCTAGGATCCTAAATGGGGATTGGATGTGAAGTCTGAGATCCAAAAGTGAAGAGTGCACTTGGAAATTTGGATCCAATTTGGGATAAGGATCTAACTTTGGATTTGGATTTGGAAAGTCCAAATGGGACTTTTTGAAGATGGATCTGGGTTGTGAGAACCCAGATTGAATTTTAAAATTTAGGAGGAATCGAATCTTGAGATTTAGAATCAATCTCAAACTTTGATTTTAAATTTGAAGATAGGAAAATAAACTTGATTTTGAATCAGAAGATGATTCAGAAACTTCAAAGTTAAATTAAACTTTGAAATTGAATTTTGAATTGAATTTGGAAATTTGAAGTATTGAAAATGAATTTGAAATTTCAAAGCCAATTGGGACTTTGAAATCGAATTTTTGAATTTTGAAAATGAGATAGAATTTGAATTTGAACCTATAAATAAGGATTGATTTGAAGAAGATATTCAAAACCACTTGGATTTTTGAAAAATAATTTTGAAAATATGATGCAATTCTATCCTTAAATGATGAATGAATTTAAAGAATTTGAAATTGGATTTGAAAATCATATTTCATTCTTTAAATGAATGTAAATAAGATTGGGGATATAATATATCCCTGACTATGGTCATTGGATATATTATATAACAATCATATTTAAATTCAAGTGAAGAATAAAACATATTTTGGTACTTTTATAGAGTTTAAAATGAAATTAACTTTCAATATACCCTGACTATGGCCATTGATATATGTATTGAATCAATTTTAAACTAAACTCTGATAAAAGAGGAAAATATTTAAAGAAAATATGATGAGTTTCGAAAAGGATCCAGTGTTTATTTTCTAAAATATAAAAATCCTAAGTTTTGTTTACATCTTGACTATGGCCATTGATGCAAATCATCGACTTAGGATTAATTACCTTTTACAAAATGGTGCACGTGCTATTTGTGGTCCCATTGTGAGATTTTGAAAAATAAAAGCAAAAACCATGAAAACAAACAATTTATGACATTTACAATGCTCATTCATTCTATCTAGTGCAAAAAAATGTAAATTCTTATTAACACCTAGCTATTACATTGGAATTACATTGATCTTAGAAGGGAGAATAACACTCCTCAAACATTCCCTGCAAAAATCAATTTTAGCACAAAATAGAAAACGCACATGGGAAGAGAGTGAAACTTTATGTACTAGTCAATGGAACATTTACATACGAGGGAAAAGAAGAAAAAGAAGGAAAAGAATGCTCCTGAGATGCCCATGCATATGATGGAGGAATTTGTCCAAACATACTTAAGAACATACATAGGGGAATACATGTGAAGGCGTATATATATATGTACATATATATATATATATATATATGCTTGTATATAGGTACCTATGAGTAAGAATTTAAATCATTTATACTCCTGTTATGTTTATAGGGTATGTCAGAGACATGACAACTGAAGGACAATGTATTCACAATTTGCAGCTAAGATATTTTACAAAAGATGGGCAGCAGTGAATTGGTGCAGAAAGTGAAGACAGTGGCATGTAAGTGTTGCGTGCCAAGTGTACATGTGCGGCTGTAAGTACATAATGTATGGGTGCTGCAAGTGTGCAAAGGCAAGGCTGGGAGGTAGGTGCTGTTGGAAGGTAATTCTGTAGTTGTGAGACATCATGGATTGATGAAAGTATTGAGCCCTGAACACTTGGTGATTCAGGGTCAGTTCAGTCCCTATCTTGAACCCACATGCACTTAGCCTGTATATACACCGGAAGGTAGTTGCACCAGCCTGTAATGAGATCAAAACACATGCTGAGATAAATGTGAGAACAAGCATCACAAAGAAACCAAAAAAAAGAGAAGAAAAAAAAAGCAAACAACTGGTTTTCTGAGAAGAGTTGGTAGAGAGAGTTAATGCTTGATCCTACATTGAGATGGGTAGACCTCATGGCAACAACGTGGACCTAACCAGAGTGCAATACCTGTGTGAAACCATACAATGTGCCCTTTTCAATTACACATGAACTAACAATATAAACATCACGTTGTTTCTCCATGGTCACCAAAAATTAACAAGTTTGGCATGGTGTTGCAATTAGGAATTATTTTGCAGCATAAATTTAACTTGCAGTAAATTGCAGAGAAATATAAATCTGATATGGAAAAGGAGAGAGAAAAGAAAGCTTTCCTTGATGACAGTCCCCAGCGTTACCTATCCTATATGAGGGTTGCTGAGATACTCACTAACAGCCAGTGGTGCAGGGTTAATAGTGCAGTGATGTGAACTATGGAGGTAACAGGTAAGTAGGTAATGCTGCAAGCGATGAAGTGGAGGGTGCAAAGTGTGGTATTGTGCAGCAGTGAAGGTGTCATTTCAGCTGGTGACAGCAGCCAGTGAATGAATGCTGATGGTTATGATGGTGAGAGGTGATGTACACTACAAGTGACTCTACAACAGGTGCTATAACATGAACACAAAAGCTAAAATGTTGTGGATGCCAGCAAAGTGTGTTTGCATTTGCAGCAAATGAACAAAAATATATATTTTTTTGTAAAGTGATTTTCAGCAAACCTTAGCAGAGTATATTTTATAAATCCGATTTCAACAAATGCTGCAAATGTCTACTATGCTTGGGGCAAAAGGTTACAAAGGAGAAAAAAAGAAAATATTGCAGGTGATAATTGTAATGGAAACACAAGAAAGGGTAGATGTATAGGCAGTGTATGATGTTGGAAGAGGTGTTGTGTAAACTACAGATAGTGTACAAAACAACCTGAGGGAATACTTCTGATCACCACATCATCCATCTTAATAGAGTGAGGCCTGCTAAACTTTAATTCAATCCCGAAAGCAGTCAATGGCCCTGCAAGCCACTAAAGTACAACAAGTGTGAACAAGCAAATATACCCCAAGAACCCCTGTACATAGCTCTTCTTTTCTTCAGCCTTCAAAATTCCTTGGGAAGCACAATGAATCTGTTGTAAGTCATAACAGGAAGAAAACCAAACAGATTTGCCTTGTATTTCCTAATGCATTGATCTGCAACTCATCAGTAACCCATGTCTTCCCAAGTGTTGTTTATAAGGACTCCACCCATGCTCGACAAGGACTACAGCCACTTCTGCCATATTCAAGGAGTCTGATCATGCATATAATTCAGGGTTTATTAACATTTAAATATGCATGATTTTATGAAATAATGTTTCAAAAACCCAATTTTATGTTAGTTTTTGAGTAAATGTGCTAAAATGATTTAAAAAATAGAAAATGCATGAAAAATAGTTTTATTTTACAATTTTATACATATTTTAGTTTTTGTTATAATCATAGTAGTTAGTTTTAGTTTTTTTTAATAAAAATAAAAAAAAATATATAGAGTAAATAGTTTTATATTCATTTGAAGTATTTGTTTTTAGAAAAGAAGAAAAAATTTTTAGTAGAATAGTTTTTATTTTCCTTATAAATGAAATAAAGTTTTTGAAAATTTTTCTAAACCGGTTTACACGGTTTTTGACTTAAAAACTAAAAAAAATAATAATAGCAAACCGGCTGGAACCGGTTTGCGTTTTTTTTAAAAAACTGAAAAAAATCGGTTTCAAACTGGTTCCAGCCGGTTTGAAAGTTTATAAAAACCCAAAGCAACGAAAAAAAAGGGCGCCTCCCCCATACGGCTGAAGCCCTCTTGTTTTCCCCTCTTTCCCTCTCTTTCCCTCTTTTCTCACCCTCCTCCACCAACACCGGCCATTTCTTTTCCCTACCTTCCCCTTCTCCCTCTTTCTCTGTCTACATTCCAGCCGGCAGCAGTGGTGGAGCTTCAGTCCGGTGACAGCGGTGGTGGAGGAGGCCGCCATATCTTCTCTGATTTCTTCCAGCTCCATTCCACGGTAAGTCTTCATCTTCTTCTTCTTCTTCTTCTTCTTCTTCTTCTTCTTTTTCTTTCTGAATGATAATCTTCATGATGTTTGAATTTTAATTTGAAAAAAAAAAAGAGAAAACATAAAAAGAAAAAAAAATCTGTGAAGGAATCCGGCGATTGACAGGGATTCTGCCGGAATACTTGATCTGATGAATAAGTTTTGGTAATCTGATCTAGATTCAGTGGATTAATTTCTGTTTAAAAAAAAAAAAAAAGAAAGAAAAAAAAAAGATTTGTTTCTAAAGAAGTATCGATCATCTGGATCGATCAAAATGTTATCCGATGAAATTTTTTTTCTGAAACCTTTGGCAGTTATTAAAGACTTCTGGTTCATTATCATTTTATCGATGAAATGAAATTCTGATCCAATCATTCACTGATAAATTTTGAGGAAACTTTGATTCAGCAAATAGCTGCCGGAATGATTTGTAAAAGTTGTAGAACTGTGATCTTCTGTCAAGATTCAATGTGAATTCGTCTGAGTTACTATTCATTGATGGAAGTTCTTGCTTGTTCTGAAAAACTCTGCAACGGTCCAGCAGAGATCAATCTGATATCCATCTGCATAACAGAAGAATAAGATGCTTCATTACATCTAATTCACGATCAACTAAAATCCAGCAAGGGAATATTGGATTTCTGAAGTAAATGACTGAATTCTATAAGAATCCGATTAAATATATCGTGAATTTTCAGTCTGAAAGATATTGAATATCTACTTGAATTTCTTTCTTTACTAAATTTCTGTTTTTTTTCTCTGTTTTCAATTAGATCATTTCTGGTTTTTACATTCATTTTCAGTTTTTCTTTTGATTTCCTTTTCTTTTCATTTTGATGAAATCCTGTTTTTTTTTTTAGTAAATTCACATTCATATTTTCTATATCTTCTAATTTTCTGTTTTGCAACATCCTATTTCTGTTTTACATTTCATTTTCTATTTTTTTTTAGTTGACATAGGTCGATTTGCTGTTTTTCCAATCAAGGATTTTTCTTGTTTTGCTTCATTCAATATCTTTTACAAATTTGTTTCTTTTGCTATTTCTGTGTAATTTTCCAGTTTGTTTTTCATTAGTCATTCCTTGATGTTTACAATTCTTGATTTTACTGTTTTCAAATGTTTTAATATTGTATTTTTCAATAGTGTAAGTGCATAGCTTGTTAATAAAGTGTTAGTGATTAATTGTCTTCACTGTTCGTTAATTGAAATAATTAGATTTCATAAAGTTGAGTGTTAGTGAATTGAAATTTAGTTAATTGTGTTAGTTAATGTAGTGTTAATTGTCATTGAATTCTTTTGATGATATTCGTCAGTGTTTTTAGCATTTAGCTAGTTAATATAGGTTTCTATCTCTGGTACTGCTTGTGTTTATTTGAATTGTGCAGGATAGCACAGACTGGAGCGGAAGCGATTACGTGACACGAAGTACAAAGAATAAAGTTTTTTTTTACTCTTTAGTTTAGATTTAGGAATTTAAAGTGGGTTTGTAAATATTGCACTTTACGCCCTCTGCGAAGGGTATTCATTTGTTGTAATAGCTAGTTGTGTTTACTTTTCTGAACATTTTACATTTCCATAATTCGGCAATAAAGATTAGTTTAGACTTGTGTACTTGAATACGATATATTCCCGTTCCCTGAGTTCGACCCGGTCTCATTCACTAGTGAGAACCGGTTTTTATTATTTGATGTCTGGTTTTCACATGTTTTACATTTAAAAATCTTTTCAAAATTACAACGATTGCAAAAAGACATCAGAGTCTTATCCCAAAAAGATGTCACAAAAAAAAATGTGTGAAGAGGCCTGAAGTAGGTGACAAGATTGTTGTACTAGTAACACTTATGGGTGCGACATTTGACAAATACTCAATTGTATACCAAACAGGGATAATGTAAAAGCTATATCTGAGAATATCCTTGTCTATGCGCTCTTTGTTTTGTTGCCCTATCATATCCCAGTGCAGATTTTCATGTCTTATCGCAGATTGAAATCCTATTGCTGATTTTCATGGCAAACCTAGAACTAAAGGTCTGTTGTTCCTCTATATTCTAAGGCTGAGAGAACAACTTTAGCATTTATTGGGGATCCAATCATACATGGATGTGACGTTGAGATGAAGTAGGCGTGGTTATTATAAGACAAAGGAAGATTTAACCCACACAGTAGCCAAAGAAAAAAAGAATAAAAATAAAAATAAAATAGTAAGTCGAGCATCATGAGAAACCGCAAATTGGAAACCAGAAACCCGAAATGAGATACACAAGGGTTTGAAAATCATCATCCAAGAATAGATGAGAGCCATATTTCCATGTGTCTGATCCCTGGACATCGCTTGGTTGGTATTCAAATGGTTACCTCACTGAATGCTGAGAGTAACTATGCTTAAAACCCAGAGGGAACAGGAATAGAGATTCTAAACCGAGCAGAAATCAAGTGCAAAATTTGAAAAACAAAGACAAACGGAGGGTGAGATCAAAATAGAGATCGCAATATAAACAAGAATTCAATATATTGGAACACAGTGGTCCTGTTAATCTTGCACGAGAGAGGTCAGTATTGCTGCAAGCAAACCAAATCCCTCAGTGGTGCGTTAATGGGGAAAACCCCCCCAAAAAAAAAGAAGAAACGAGATGCTGGAAGAAGGAAGAAAAAAAAAACATAGCAATATAAAGGGATATCTGCGGAAAATTGGAGGTGAGCAAGGGGTTCTTACCTGCTTTTGCAGAGGATATGGTCTCTTTCGAGTAACTGCGACGTTTTTGCAGAGAGATCCTTCTTCTGCCCTTGCAGGGGAAGCTCCAGAGGGAGGAAGGAAGGGCATAGTGGGTGAGAGCCGATGCTGGATGGGAAAATGGATGTTGATTGATGAATAATGGATACCAGAGAAAAGAATCGATGCCCAGAGGGATCCTGGAGGCCTCTTCTTAAAGGAAGAATGGAAGGCTCAAGAGCGTGATTCGTTGAGGATCGAGGGTGGGGAGTGCAGAGATCGTTGAAGATGGAGGGTAGAAAAATGAGAGGGAGGAGTGCGCGGGAATGAAGTCGTTTGCACTTTTCCTTTTTTCCAAAAAGAGGATTCTTTTTAAGAAACTTTTTGTAAAATGGTTTTTCAAATGAAGTTTTTATCAAAAATAGCTTTAAAAAGCTTGAAACCATTCATTTTTCGCATAGTTTTTACAATTTTTTTGGCTTTTGTGTTGTTTTTTTCAATTTTTTGTATTTTTAGAATAAAATCCTAAGATTTACGAGGAAATAAAGATTTAAAATTGATTTTTTATATTTTTGAAAAATATTTACAAAAGAGAGTTTTTCTGAGAATTCGAGGCTATTTTGGGGAAATTTCTTCAGAAAATGGGTTTATATCTGGATTTTTAGGAAATATTCAAGGGTTAAAACCTCGAATTGAGAAATGTTGAGAAACTATATTTTGATGACACATAATATGATATACTGTCATATTTGATTTTATATGATATGATAATATGTCTTCTTGAAAAATGTTATATCATGACTGGATATGCTTTGCCATGTATCTAACGAGTATTTGATGCAAGGATATCTCACCCAAAAAGGATGGAGACCTCCTATTCAAGTACAACCGTGGTGCAATCATACTCCTTGAAGAAAAAGCTTGATGAGCCATGCATTCCTAAAGATCATCTAAAGAGATCGGCTACCTCAAGATGAAGACTTTTTTTCTTCTTTAGAGTCATATGTAACAGAACCATCAGAAGCATGCATATTGCATATTATATACTTATTCATAAAAGCTATATTTCATAAAAGTATACGATAGTTTCAAAAAGCACCTTTTTGAAAACCAATAATTGTACCTTCTTACAAACCTTTATGGAAAAGGTATTTTGACATGATATATTACCTCATGATTTCAAAAAGCAATAATTGTACCTTCTATCATGTATAAGACAACTTGAAAAGAAATAAAAAGAAATTATTTCAACTATGTAAGAAAAAGACAAAACATAGAAATCGGTTAGACAAAGAAAAACAAATATAATATGTTTAGAAAAGACTTTAGTTACCTTTTTACAACTCAAGAATGTCGACTTACTTAAAGTCATCATTCTCTTTGTAAAACATTTAATACCTCCTCTAAAAATCTTTTTAGAAGCAACTATTTTAATCCCACTCAAGAATGTCGACTTGCTTAAAGTCTTCATTCTCTCTGTAGACATTAAATAACACATCATAAAGCAATTCTTGATATGACTATTTACAAATAAAGATCTCAAAGCATTTATTGTACTTACACTCATGTAAGTAAAGAAGTGACAATTTCTAAATAAAATACTTAAGTACTACAAAATCATTAATTAGAATAAAGACAAAACTACATGATGGCTTACACATCTAACGTTCAATGTACTATTATAAGAAAAAGAATTTTTTTACATAAAATATATCATACCTAAAATATTACAACGACTAGTGTACCCCATATACTACTTTTATGGAAAGAAGACTTTTTCGAAAATCCATAAAGATGTTTTTGAAATGACTTGACATCTCACATCCCAAAAAGACTATCATTTCAAAAAGGCAACGACTATTTTTCTAAGGCTATAAAAACACAAACAAAATAGTTTTTCAGACATGGACATATGAGCTTACAACGAGAAAAATTCCTATTCGATATTTGAAAGAGAGCCTTGAAAAAGAAAACGAAAAGAAAGAGAAAAAGTCAAGAATAGCTCTTTGACAAAGAGTATCTTCTGAGTGAAAAGAACAGAACATTCTGAGAATCCTTCATTTGTGCATTCATATCATTCTGAAGGTTCTATAGGAAGTATTGTAACTTTCTGTTATTCACTGTATTCCTTCTTCGTTGAAAGAAGTAGACCTCTAAGAAAGAGGGTGTTGTCCTTCTCTGTTGAGAGAAGAAGACCTCTGTGAAAGAGGGTGTGGCCCTTCTCTTTTGAGAGAAGAAGACCTCTGAGGAAGAGAGTGTTGTACTATTTATCCGGTAACTCGGATGTTATAGTGGAAAGCTCAAGTGGTTTGCTTGGGGACTGGATGTAGGTCTGGGAATTGACCGAACTAGTATAAATTCTGTGTTTTATGTGTTGTGCCTTATTGCATTTTATTTTTATTTTATCGATCTCTACAGTATTTTACTATTCACCCCCCCCTCTAGTGGATTTTTATTTGGTATCAGAGCAGGTTTGCTGGTTTCGACATAACAAGTCTTCCAGCACAAATGATATCTACCTCTTATGCTCGTGATATTGAAGGTCAACACGCATCTCGTCCTCCTTTCTTCAACGGCTCCAACTATGGATACTGGAAATGCAGAATGGCTATATTTCTCAAATTCATAGATTTTGCTATATGGAAAATTATTGAGCATCCATACACATCTCCATCCGCAGACTATAGCTTATGGTATGATGAAGAAAAGAAAATGACAAATCTAAATGCAAAGGCTATGAATGCCTTATATTGTGCCATTGATCAAAATGAATTCAATAGAATATCTATTTATGAATCTGCATATGATATTTGGCATTCTCTGGAGGTTATTCATGAAGGAACCAACAAAGTGAAAGAAGCCAAAATCTCATCTCCTGTCCGAAAATATGAGTTGTTCAAAATGAACAAAGATGAACCCATCACAGAGATGTTTACAAGATTCACCAACATCACCAACGACCTGAAATCTCTGGGAGAAACCTATTCCCAGACAGATAAGGTAAAGAAAATCTTGAGATCTCTCACAACTGATTGGGAGAAAAAGACTACAGCTATTGAAGAAGCTCAAGAATTATCCAAGCTTACCCTGGATGACTTAATAGGCAATCTTATGGCCTATGAAGTCCATATGAAGGAAAGAAGGGAAGAGGAACAACCTACAAAGAAAACTCTAGCCTTCCCAGCTCTTTCTGAGAATGAGGACTCAGAAAAAGAATCTGAAATTGCGCTACTCACCAGAAAATTCCAGCGCTTCATGAGAAAGAATCGGCTTCCAAATAAGCACAAAGAAAGAAAAGACTCTAAGGAAGATTCCATGTGCTATCAGTGTAATAAGCCAGGTCACTTGAGACGTGACTGTCCTCTTCTCAAAAGAAAATCCAAAACTGAGGAACCAAAGAAGAGGTTCTTCAAGAAAAAGGCTTTGCATGCTCAATATTATGATTCAGAACCATCCACAAGTGAAGAGTCAAGTGATGATGAAGCTGAAACCGCCAACATGTGCTTCATGGCAGAAAGCTCTGTAAGTGACTCCCTTGATTTTTCTTTTGAAGAACTTCAAAATGCTTTTTCAGAACTATTTGAAGAATCAAGAAAAATGATTCTTAAAAATAAAAATCTGAAATATGAAAATCTAGAGCTTATGCAGAAAAATGAAAAACTCAGTATTGAAAATTCTGAGTTGAAAAAGAAAAATTGTATGCTTACTTCTGAAATCTCTTCTACTAGCTTCAAAACTATAAAACTTCAAGTAGAAATTTCAGAACTAAAAAGTAAAACTGAAAACCTTATGAAAATGGTTTTCAAGTTTACCAAAGGGAAAGAGAACCTGGATAAACTCCTATCCTCTCAAAAATTCTCTTTTTACAAGAATGGTGTTGGATATTCTCACATGAATAAACCTTCTTGTATAAATAAAAAGATTATTTTCATCAAAGGTTCTGGTGAACCTAATCAGGAGCATTACAATTTTCATACTTTATACTCCTCTAAAGTTATAGACAAACCCAAATCAAAATGGATATGGGTTCCTAAGTCTAACAAAAAGGGACCCGATTGGGTACCACAAAGGATTTTTACTTGATATTTTGCAGGCTCCAAAGAAGAAGAACAGATGGATACTAGACAGTGGATGTTCAAAACACATGACAGGACATCCAGATCTTTTTGTTGTTCTTCATCACAAAGAAGGAGGAACTGTCACCTTTGGAGATAACAACAAAGGTTTGATAATTGGTATTGGTAATATTGGCAATATTGATAAACCTCTTATCAAAGATGTTCTCCTTGTTAAAGGCTTAAAACATCACCTTCTAAGTATAAGTCAAATGTGTGACACAGGCTATAATGTTAGCTTTAAACATGATGCATGTCTTATAGCAGACACCAACGAAAACATCATTTTAAAAGGTATAAGAAGAAATAATATATATGAATTATACCTAGAAAACATTACTAAACATTGCCTTATAGCTAATAATGACACTCAACATTTATGACACATGAGAATGGGTCATGTCAACTCCAAATACATGTCTAAATTAGCTAAAAACAAGTTAGAACGTGGGTTACTTAAAATATCTTTTAAAAAGGACTACTTCTGTGATGCATGTCAACTAGGAAAACTGTCAAAATCATCTTTCAAATAAAAAAATATTGTTTCAAGTAAAAGACCTTTAGAGCTTCTCCACCTGGATCTTTTTGGTCCTTCTAGAGTAGCTAGTCTTAATCATAATAAATATGCTTTTGTCATTGTAGATGATTACTCAAGATTTACTTGGGTTATATTTTTGAAAAACAAAAGTGATACGTTTTGTGAATTCGAAATTTTATGTAAGAAGCTACAAAATGAAAAATCTTGTTCTATTATAAAAATCCGTAGTGACCATGGAGGAGAATTTGATAATGAACTTTTTGTAAATTTTTGTAACTTGCATGGTATTGCTCATAACTTTGCCTTTCCTAGAGCTGCACCTCAAAATGGTGTAGTAGAAAGAAAGAATAGAACCCTTCAGGAATGTGCTAGAACTATGCTCCAACATAATAATCTTACTAAATATTTTTGGGCAGAAGCTGTTAATACTGCATGCTATGTAACAAATAGAGTTCTTATTAGGCCCTTATTAAATAAAACTCCTTATGAATTATTCTATGACAGAACTCCAAGAATAGACTACTTTAAAGTCTTTGGGTGTAAATGTTTTATCCTTAACACAAAAGATAGCCTTGATAAATTTGATCCTAAATCTGTTGAAGGCATATTCTTAGGATATTCAAGTCATAGTAAAGCATACAGAGTTTTCAATAAGAGTTCAAATACTATTGAAGAATCTATGCATGTCAGTTTTTGTGAATCTATTGATCAATCTGTTCATAAGACTAACGATGATGATGTTGAAAGTATAAATTTGTTCCTAGATAACACAGCTAAATCTAATGAAGATTATCATCAAAGAACATTTTTTGAAATCAGAGATCATCCTCAAAAGCAGATTTTGGGAGACCTGACCAAGGGAGTTCAAACTAGAGCTCAGTTGGAACGGATAGGAAACATGGCATTCATTTCTCAACTTGAACCAAAGAAGATTGATGAAGCCATCATCGATGAGTTCTGGATGCTAGCCATGACTGAAGAACTGAATCAATTCCAAAGAAACGATGTTTGGGATCTTGTACCAAGACCAAAGGATCATCAGATCATTGGAATAAGATGGATCTTCAGAAACAAGCTAGATGAAACAAGTAATGTTATAAGAAACAAGGCAAGACTAGTAGCTCAAGGATACAACCAGAAGGAAGGTATTGACTTTGATGAAACATTTGCTCATATTGCTAGACTTGAATCTATTAGAATGTTTTTAGCATATGCAAGCTATATGGATTTCAAACTATATCAAATGGATGTTAAAAGTGCTTTTCTAAATGGTTTTATAAATGAAGAAGTTTATGTAAAACAACCTCCAGGCTTTGAAAATGAACAATATCCAGATCATGTTTTCAAACTAAAACGTGCCTTATATGGATTAAAACAAGCACCTCGTGCTTGGTATGACAGACTAAAAACCTTTTTATTAAAAACTGGTTTTTCTGTAGGCAAAGCAGACTCTACTCTATTTGTGAAAATAGTAAATAATCATACCCTAATTGTTCAAATTTATGTGGACGATATCATCTTTGGATCTGCTAACAACACTCTCTGTGAAGATTTTTCTAAGTCCATGCAGAAAGAATTTGAAATGAGTATGATGGGAGAACTCACCTACTTTCTTGGACTGCATATTAAGCAAACCAAGGATGGAGTCTTCATCAATCAATCTAAGTATGCTCATGAACTTCTGAAGAGGTTCAACATGAACTCAACTGCTTCAAAGAATACTCCTATGAGCACAACTACTATTTTGGACAAAGATGAAGATGGTAAGTCTGTGGACACAAAGGTATACCGAGGTATGATAGGATCACTACTCTATTTAACTGCTAGCCGTCCAGATATCATGTTCAGTGTTTGCTTGTGTGCTAGATTTCAGTCAAATCCAAAAGAATCACATCTTAAAGCTGTAAAAAGAATAATGAGATATCTAAAAGACAAAGTTGATTTTGGATTATTTTATTCAAAATCATCTACATTTGATTTAATCTCATACAGTGATGCTGACTTTGCTGGAAGTAAATCTGACAGAAAAAGCAGAAGTGGAACATGTCATATGCTAGGGCACTCACTAGTTTCATGGTTCAGTAAGAAACAAAACTGTGTATCTTTGTCAACTACTGAAGCTGAATACATAGCTGCTAGCCTAGCCTATACACAAGTCATCTAGATGAAACAAACTTTGAAAGATTTTGGTTTAAATTTTGAAAATACAACTATTTTCTGTGATAATACTAGTGCTATAAACTTATCTAAAAATCCTATTTTACACTCACGAACTAAGCATATTCAAATAAGACACCACTTCTTAAGAGAACAAGTCTTAAACAACAGAATTAAACTCGAATTCATACCCACTAATCAACAGTTAGCAGACATCTTCACTAAACCGTTGAAACATGAAGACTTTACATGAATTAGAAGAGAATTAGGAATATGCAAACTAAGTGACTTATAATTAATCACACTTATTAAGATTAAAACATCTTATGAGTTCTGTTAAAATTTTATTTTAAACGGTTTCCTTCTTATCGATTTTTTTATATATGTATTTTTTTTTCCACTATTCAAAGTCAAACTATGTTTCCATATTCACGTATACTCTAAACACTCATAAAAACACATTCATTATGACACATTCTTTATGTCTTTCAACTTGTCATCTTTCAAGTACACATCAATAATGACTCCTTGTCCTATTTCCTTTCACTCATATCCATAAGAACCATTTACATTAAGTAAAACTATCATGACATTGTTCACATCACTTATCTCATAACACCTTTTATCACTTTTGTCTTTTTGTGAAAACCTCTCTTACGATAAGCTAGCCCATCTTCAACATGATATTGTATTCCTCGCTTATTTTATTAAACCTTATGTTAAATCAATCTCTCAACATGCCTATACGTAACTTAAACAAAGAATAGCATGTAAAAATGATAAAACTACTTTATGAGAAATCTTGCTTTTCAAATTTAAGTCATAATCGAGTGTTTATCCTACTTATTTTTTTTACCACCTTCTTCAAAAGTTAAGTTGTTATATTTCACGTATAGTTTTACTATATCATCTTTTATATCATATCTTAAGTACAATCTATTTTCGTCTTGTCATCCTTCACACCTTTTATGAAAAATTATTTTAAAAACTCATTTTCGACAACTTGTCCTCCATTTTTTATTATTCTCATGAGTACTATTAAGTACCACCGTTTCTTTTTCTCTCTCCATCTAATACGAAGTGAGCCTCCATCCGTGACCATTGACCCCTTACATATTTTAAATTTATCTTTTTCAAAAACCATGAACTCCCTCCATTGAAACCATGTTCTTTAAGCAAAACATCAATTCATATCAATCATAACTTTACTTTATGTCATACATCAAGTGATTGTTGTCCTTTATGACCACTACTATCTCTCTACAAATTTGTATATTGCATCACCCTTCTTTATGACTATTCACACTCCTTCCACGCATACCTATAAAAATACTTCTTAAATAAGCAATTATTGCATCTCACTAATATATCCTTGTTTGTCTTATTCCAACCTCATTCTTCACGAATTTAGAATGCTTTCACATAAAGTAAAAACTTTGTATAAAAAGTTGTTTGTTTTATTAGGACATTATTTCCTTCACTCTATAACAATCCTTACATCTCTTCACTTCCTCACACAAAAATATTTAAAATTCATAGATTATCATCAAGTCTAATAGGACACTCCATACTCAATACATGACACATCTTACAATTCGATAAACTCTTCCATAGTAAATTTTTCTCTATATAGAAAAATTATTTAAAACTATGTCCTTCTTGACATACATACTAATATAATACACTATCTTCCAAAAATTGATTTGATTTGTCATTCACATGCCTCTTAATTTACAACGCACGAATTTCCTTATTCAACTAAAATCTAAAAATTATTCACTTCCAATGTCATTCATTTCTTATCACAATTATTTTCTTCCTTCTATTTAATAGATTGGTTCATCCCTCACCAATTCCACACGAATTTCTCTATCTTCATACAAACTATTACTCCTTCCAAGCTCTTCTTTCTTAGTCTCTTTTTCCTAAGCACTTGCAATGGCTTCCTCCTCCAACAACGTGATCACCGCCGCTGATCTAAGATATCATGATCTAATTCACCATTACCACCATATTTGTTCACTTCCTATTCACGAAGGTAGCCTAGTTCACTATGAAGACTTTTCTTCATTTAATCTTGAAAGCTGTCTCCCCGAACTTAAACATCTAATAGGATCCTCATCTCAAGCCACCTACTATCCTGAACTTGTCCGACTATTCTATACAAATCTTTCCTCTCATCATGACCAAACTACCATTACTAGCAAAGTCCGAGGACAGATGATTATCTTCGACGCTTCCTCCTTAGGCAAAATCCTAAATCTTCCGTCCACCGGCATAGACTTAGCCAACATAGTACCACTGGACCATTCAGTTGTCCAAAAAGTGCTTCTCTCAACCCGATTTGCACATCTTCCTTGGCACATGAGCAATCTCAAACCTCATGCTCAGTTGCTCGCACAAATCCTATTCCATAATATCTATCCCAAGCTTCCACGCAAGGGATTCGTACCAAGAAAAATCTCTCTCCTCCTCTACGCAATTTCCTATTCTTCTCTGATAAACTGGTCCAACTTCATCTTCCACAACTTTGCCTGCTTTCAAAAATTCCAGCGTCTTCCTTTTGGGTGTTTGATAACTCCCATTTTAAAATACTTTAAAGTCCCGCTTCAAAATGAAGTTATCTGCTATCCCTCACAGATTCTCAATGCTACTTCCTTCAATCCAAGGTCCCTGCACACTGCCAATAACGGCCTTGATGAAGCAGATCCCACATCCGAATTTGATTACTTCTCTGCAATCATGGATGTCCAACAAACTCAAGATCTTATACTTCAGAATCAAGCCTCGATGCAGCAGCCCTTACAATTCATCCAGCAGGATCACGACGCACTCCTACACACACACCAATCCTCCCCACCTTCGGATTGAACTTACTTTTTATTCATTTTGCTCTGTAATAACTCTGCTTACTCTGATCCTCTCCTTTTTGTCCATGACAAAGGGGGAGAAAACCTGACTCCAATAGGAGAAAAATACCCTTTGACATTTTTTATAATATTATTATTACTATGCATATTGTCTTTTTGACAGAGGGAGCATATTTTGTCATCATCAAAAAGGGGGAGAATGTTGAGAAACTATATTTTGATGACACATAATATGATACACTATCATATTTGATTTTATATGATATGATAATATGTCTTCTTGAAAAATGTTATATCATGACTGGATATGCTTTGCCATGTATCTAACGAGTATTTGATGCAAGGATATCTCACCCAAAAAGGATGGAGACCTCCTGTTCAAGTACAACTGTGGTGCAATCATACTCCTTGAAGAAAAAGCTTGATGAGCCATGCATTCCTAAAGATCATCTAAAGAGATCGGCTACCTCAAGATGAAGACTTTTTTTCTTCTTTAGAGTCATATGTAACAGAACCTTCAGAAGCATGCATATTGCATATTACATACTCATTCATAAAAGCTATATTTCATAAAAGTATACGATAGTTTCAAAAAGCACCTTTTTGAAAACCAATAATTGTACCTTCTTACAAACCTTTATGGAAAAGGTATTTTGACATGATATATTAGCTCATGATTTCAAAAAGCAATAATTGTACCTTCTATCATGTATAAGACAACTTGAAAAGAAATAAAAAGAAATTATTTCAACTATGTAAGAAAAAGACAAAACATAGAAATCGGCTAGACAAAGAAAAACAAATATAATATGTTTAGAAAAGACTTTAGTTACCTTTTTACAACTCAAGAATGTCGACTTACTTAAAGTCATCATTCTCTTTGTAAAACATTTAATACCTCCTCTAAAAATCTTTTTAGAAGCAACTATTTTAATCCCACTCAAGAATGTCGACTTGCTTAAAGTCTTCATTCTCTCTGTAGACATTAAATAACACATCATAAAGCAATTCTTGATATGACTATTTACAAATAAAGATCTCAAAGCATTTATTGTACTTACACTCATGTAAGTAAAGAAGTGACAATTTCTAAATAAAATACTTAAGTACTACAAAATCATTAATTAGAATAAAGACAAAACTACATGATGGCTTATACATCCAACGTTCAATGTACTATTATAAGAAAAAGATTTTTTTTACATAAAATATATCATACCTAAAATATTACAACGACTAGTGTACCCCATATACTACTTTTATGGAAAGAAGACTTTTTCGAAAATCCATAAAGATGTTTTTGAAATGACTTGACATCTCACATCCCAAAAAGACTATCATTTCAAAAAGGCAACGACTATTTTTCTAAGGCTATAAAAACACAAACAAAATAGTTTTTCAGACATGGACATATGAGCTTACAACGAGAAAAATTCCTATTCGATATTTGAAAGAGAGCCTTGAAAAAGAAAAAGAAAAGAAAGAGAAAAAGTCAAGAATAGCTCTTTGACAAAGAGTATCTTCTGAGTGAAAAGAACAGAACATTCTGAAAATCCTTCATTTGTGCATTCATATCATTCTGAAGGTTCTATAGGAAGTATTGTAACTTTCTGTTATTCACTGTATTCCTTCTTCGTTGAAAGAAGTAGACCTCTGAGAAAGAGGGTGTTGTCCTTCTCTGTTGAGAGAAGAAGACCTCTGTGAAAGAGGGTGTGCCACTTCTCTGTTGAGAGAAGAAGACCTCTGTGAAAGAGGGTGTGCCCCTTTTCTGTTGAGAGAAGAAGACCTCTGAGGAAGAGGGTGTTGTACTATTTATCCGGTAACTCGGATGTTATAGTGGAAAGCTAAAGTGGTTTGCTTGGGGACTGGATGTAGGTCTGGGAATTGACCGAACTAGTATAAATTCTGTGTTTTATGTGTTGTGCCTTATTGCATTTTATTTTTATTTTATCGATCTCTACAGTATTTCACTATTCACCCCCCCCCCCCCTCTAGTGGAATTTCAAGAAATACAGGGTTGTGGATCCAACAAGATACCAGATGGACTGTCTGAGCCTTTCAAAGTTTATTTTTGGTATTTTGAAAAAATTTTAATTTGAAAATTTGGATAACAAGGCTCAGATTTGGGTTTTGATACTAGGTTCGGATCCGAAATCGACTTTGAATGGAATTCAATCCAGAAAGTCTAAAGAATAACTGAAATTTAGCTTTGATTTTCTCAGAAGATGGAATCAGGGGCAAAAAAGGTCATTTTTACAAAACTTTAAAAAAAAAATTGGGGGTGTTCACATGCGTGCAGAGACTTGAACCACACTTCTTTATCTCTTTTAAAACACTGCTCTGATACCAATTCTGTAGCGCCCCCAGATTTCCCACTTGAAAATCCTTTGGATTTTAAGTAAACTTGTTTTTTTTTTTTTAAACAAGCGCGCAAGTGCGGAAGAAACTGAAAGGGGAGCCAACAAGCAGAAAAACCTTAGGCGGCCACTACGGGAGTGAAACAACATTTGAATGAAACAACTTTTATTAATCATTTTACAAAAATTACAAATCATTCCCTTATACAAAACTAAAGCTGCCAGGATCCAACAAGTGAGGTTCAAAAGTGTGGGTTTAGAGTCCGCTGCAGCACACCGAGCTCCATCGCACGCCTAAGTAAAACCTGTATCCCCATAAAACGGGGTTAGTACTCTTTCGAGCTAGTGAGACAAATCAAACCACAATGTACCATATGTGGACATCAAAATCAAGCTATTCATACAAGACATAGCATGATTATTTACAATAATTGAACAATGATAGTATGAGCAAATTTAAAGCAGTGCTGACTACACATGGAGCAATAAGAGAATACAACTAGCAGGAGTTAATACGATTAAGCAAAGCATGACATTCCATTTCACAATTTCCATCCAGCAGCAAGTATGCATCAAGGAACATAAACAAACATATTCCATAACTTTCATAACATGGTACTGTAAACACCCCAAATTTTCACTCACCTTCCTGACATCTCTACCAATTATCACATTTCAGTTCTCCGGAATCAATGAAGGGCAAAATGGTCATTTTCTGAGATTGAACCTTGCAGAAAGTGTAAAATTTCATTCTTGAGCCTCAAAATTTCTATATTTAGGTTCAGAGACATCTTCAAACTGCAAATCTTCAAAATTCTATTTTGGGCAAAAAACTAGAATTTCCAAGCCCTGGCTCAGAGTAGCATTTCTTGAAACATGTCTTTGCATAGCATTGCATGAACATTTCATATCATTTCACTGCACAGCATGTCATTTCGAGATCCAGAAATTCTCGATTTCAAAATTTCTCAATCCAGATTCGAGTTTTAACTCTTTTCAAAATTGATTTCAAAACCCTTGGTTTTCAAAATTGTCAATCTTTCCCATTTTACCCCCAGGACTTTTTAATTTCAAAAGTTTTTTTTTTTAGGAAAATAATCTGGATATTTGGATATTGATTTTAAAGATTTTATCTCAAAACTTTTTGCAAAAAGATTTTAAATCTCTTTACAAAATTACTGTATTTTCTTTATTCAGATTTTTGCCCTAAAAAACCAATTTTTTTCAAGTTCTTGAAAACAAACAAAGTTTTATCTCGTATTTTAAAAATTCCAAAAAAAAAAAAAGTTATTTCTTCTGCTTTTTAGTTTCAAATAAATGGAGCGGGACCCGCCTTTGAACTAGCATCATACTCCGATTCCCAGGTAAGTTTCTTATTTTTAAGCGGGACCCACCCGGAGATCGCACCAATTTGCAAATTCTTTTTTTTAATTTCTTAATGTTATTTGTTTATTTATTTTTTTAGTTAGTGGGCCCACACACATGTGGCATCCCAATTGAAAATAAAAGATTTGCAAAAACAAAATAAAACTTTATTTTTCAAAAGCATTTTAAAAGTGGCATTTCCATAAAAGCCTCTCATATTTCATTATTCATTTTATTTCTTTTCATTTATTTGCTTGAATAAGATTTCTTTTTAAAAAAGAAACAACCTTAAATGGCACAACCGAACTTCCCTAAAGAAAAAAAATAAATAAATTTCATCTTACCTAGAACTTAAGAAAATGAAATGAAATATTTGAAAAACAAAACACAAGATGCGCCCTTTTGAAAACGGCAGCATTGAAGTTTCAATTTGAAAAAAAAATTCAAAAACCATAACTGAAAACAAGAAGCTGTGTTTTTTTTTTTCTTTTGGGAAAGAGGCTGAAGGTCTTTAAAAGACCCAGCCATTGATCGAGAAAAGGGAGAGGATCGAGTGATTTTTTTGGGGATTTGCTTTCTTATTGCAGGAGTTTTTCTGCCGTGGAGGGGATCCTCATTGGGGATTTGGTCTTGAAGGTCCAAAAGATCCAGCCGTCTCCTGCATCTTCTTCAGCCCATCAGCCGCAGGAAATCCAGAGCGTTCATGCATCTCCATCAGCCCATCAGCATAGGCAGCCAACGTTTTCACCTTGCCTTCAGCTTAGTAGCAAAAGATCCAGTCGACGACTCCTCCATCCAGCATGAAGACCATTCACCTTCAGCCCAGCCATAGAAAACCAATCCTTTTGCTGCTATCTATAGGTCGTGTGCAGGGGAATAAGAATTGGCCCTCCAGCTGCTGAAAAACCTTATTCCAGTGAAGATTATCTGAATGTTACTGAAGAACAACTTAAAGCTGCTCCTGCTGCAAAACAACTAGAGCCATCTGCTATTGAAAAAGCTTCTGAAGGTTTTTTTTTTTCTCTTTTGATTCGTTACCTACATTAGATCATTAATATTCTTTACTTCAAAGTTTTGTTCATATTTATAAACTTAAGATGATGTGATAGCAGTGCATAAAATTCACAAAAAAAAAAACTAAAAAACTTTCATGGTCAGCACTTTTGCCCAATAGCTTTATCAAGAAACCCATGATGTACATTTCTTTCTGTTTGCTGATTAAGCATTACCATTTTGATAAATATTATGTAAATTAACAGTGATATTGGAAATCAGTACTCAGCTCAAGAATCCTGAAGGTGAGAAAACCGTGTAGAAAGGCTTCTAGACGCTAGCTGCGTGTTGGGTAGCTGAATACCTCCTTGACTAAGTTGTTCATTTTATTATAAGCTGATGTATATGATGAGTCTGGTTAAGCATGATCTTAGGAAAACCTGCACAGGATAGTTGCTCATTGACGGGTTGGTTACACAGGTTATTTGACATCTGGCTGTGTTGAAGGTTAATGAAGCTGGTGGTCATTAATCTTGGATTTTACTTTTTTATTTTTTTTTCTGATTAGCTACAACAGTTATGCCTAAGATGTTGCAGACTATCATGGTTATTTGCAGGTGACGTTAGCTTATTCGAGCAGATAAAATCTGTATCCAAGAAAGTCGGTCATCTACTGGTTGGTGTTTAATTACTTGTGTCATCAAAAGAGGGTTTTCCAGAATGGCTTTTATTTTGTGTTCCCATTTAGAAAAGCTTTGAATTTCAAAAGTCCAAGCAAGTGACGGGTACTCAGTCACTAGTATCATCTGTGTAAATAGTCAATTAGAAATTCAGTGAGGTACCGCCAATTGGGGCTGTGTAGAATTGAAGTGATAGAGGGATATAAAGTCACTGAAGAGCTAAGAGATGGGACCTATGGAAGTGTCTACAAGGCACTCAACCTAGAAACCAACTGGATTTTCTGCCATAAACATGATTTTCTGCAGGTGTGCAGTCTTGATAATTAGCCACATTCATGAACGGATATATCCATATCCGTTCATGATCTCTATATCATCTTTGGCATGCTTTGTTATTGATATATAGGGAAGCTCCATACCCATTTTTACTGAAAATTATATTATATATTGGAAATTACGGCTTTGTGAAATCACCTATAGAAACTGTATATACCCTGTATTTTCTGATTTTACCCATTTCAATTATTATATATATTTTCTCATTATACGTATATATATCTCTATATATATATATATCTATGTATATCTATATATATATATATATACATATATATACATCTATATATATATATATATATATAGGGATATCTTCATGTACACTTGTTTTCACATATATTTTACTTTTTCCTTTTCTTTTTGTAAATACATCTTCACCATCACATATCATTTATCATAAATTCAAGCATTTAGATATAACCATGTATATCTTTGTTGTACATATTATATATATACCCTTTTCCTTGGTTATCTTGTACTAATTCTCATTTTGCAGGAAAGTTGGAGGATGCTGATTCTGTTATACCATGTATTTTTTTTTTATTATTTCATTTATTTTGACTCATGTCAGAGATGTAATAATCAAACTTGGAATAGTATTTACTTTTACTGCTTAGATTAGGATGCATCTCATGTAGTTTGATTCCTGCAATAGCCTGATTCTATGATTCATATATCTCATTTTGCAAAATCACCATGGATGTACACGAATGACACATGCACCAACTCTTAGAGAGTTGATGAACTCGGTGGAGTCCATATTTACGGCCCTAGTCGGAATATGGATGAAACCTAGATCCATCATCTTTCTACTAGTCACACTGAGCCTACACTCTTAGGCTATCTTAAAAATGCACATCATATTTCCAAAATTTTCAAAATATTGTGAATTAATTCAAATAAACTCTAAACATATTCATGGTCACAGTCAGAATATGTGAAGGCTTTACTTTGACTTAATACACATTTTTCCAACAAATTTTTCAGAAATCTTTTCAAAGTGCATTCATTCATTCAAATCATCTGTATCATCTGTTTTTCTCATGATTTTCTCAAGAACTTTTCAATTCATGGAAATTGATTCCTCAAAAAACTATGAAGATTTCCGAAGTTGGATTTCCCAAATCAAAGTTTTCCCGTGATTTTCCCATGAAAATGTTAATTTCTTAAAATTCATTTTCAAAAAGGAATTTCCCATCTTTCTCAAGAATCAAAGTTGATTTTCAGATATTTCAAAGACAAGATTCTCAGGATTTCAATTTCCTAGGCTTTGATTTTCCATCTCCAAAGAGCTTTCCTATAAATTTTCCATCATTTTCCTAAGAAAATTTTCAAAGTCAGAATTTTCCTGATAAATATTTTCTTTTTCAAATATTCATCTTTTCTCAAGAATTCTTACCATTTTCTCGAGATTCTCATTTCTTCAAGATTTTCCAAATCTTTATAAACGTTCTCGAGATTTCAAAATCTTCTTTGTCTGAGTTTCTTGATAGATTGATTTCCATCTTTTTCCTGAGAAATGCTTTTCAACTCCAAATGTTTTCTAAGCATACATCATAGTTTTCCAACTTATATTTTACCAAATCTCATAGCACATGCCTGAATTCTCTGTGCATTTAGGATAGAACACAATTTCGATGATTTAACTAAGTCAAACACAATTTTGGTCCTTGGTTCGATTACCCCTGTTAAAGGCGGCAGGAAGGGTCGAACCTCGTACCGACAGGTCGAGCCCCATCCCATGGATTTTCCCGCGATTTTCAAAATGGAGGCGAGTATTTCAAAAACAAATTTCCAAAATCCGGTCAAGTTTGAATCGCAAAAGCATTTTTCCTCTCTCTTCCACAAGGAAGGGAAGACGGGAAAATTTTTGCGACGATAACAGGTTTGGTGACCGAGATGGGACCTGTCCTTGTCTGATTAAAATTATGCTTGACTTAGTTCAATTATCGAAATTATGTTCACAAAATGTCAGCTCTTTTACTTTTTATATCATGCGAACCTAGGAGCCTAGATTCTGACCTAGCTGACATTGACTGCATATAGCTTAGGCATGGTTTAGTAGGATCAGATTGAGGAGACATTTTCATGCTCACATAGACTTAGGTCTAAATACAACTCTCCTCAATTTAGGATATGAATGCAAACAATGTATGCTTCTTCAAAGTTTTCAAAATCTATCTCTCTAGGTTTAGAGCCATCTATTTCTTGCATGTGATCATTTTTTTTCAAACCCCTTACCTATCATTACCCGGTCTTCACGTTGCTGGGCTCTCTTCCAGAATCCTAGTTCGGGACAGAGCCTCACAACTTGGCCAATTATTTGGGTTAACACCCTCCTACCACGTACCGCTGGCCACAGTCCGAAGTATATCGGGTGGCGCTCAAGGATGTTGGAAAACCTTACCTTAGAACCAGAGTTAAGATTATATGCCACGTACCTCGGATTTCAATTCAGGTATATCGGCATAACTGGATTGGACAAAGATGATCTGAACCTAGAGTTAGGATTCGTGTCCTACAGCTATTTTCAAAATAATGCATCTAGAGTCAGCCTTTTAGGGAGTGCTGTATGTACATGAATGTTTGGGCAGGATGTGATTGTTTGTATGTTACCTCTATTTTCTTACATTTTCCCAAAAATATTTTTTTCAAATATCCATATTTCTCACCTTTTCTTTATTTTCTCAAACCCTGGATGATTTTCTCAAATATCCCATTTCTTTCAAAACCCCAGGTGATTTTTCATTCTTCCGTTCTACTGGATCTCGAATTTTCAGCTGCATTTTTTATCCTGCCTGCAATTTTCAAAAACCATATGTTTTCTCTCATTAGATTTTCAATCCTTTTGTCTATTTGCAAAATTCTTCATCTTATTTTCCTCGTGCATACCTTGACTATTGCGGTGGAAATTGTTTACCCACTTGCCTTCTCCTTATTCTAAATCCGTTTGCGGATTGTTTTTTTTTCTAAGAGATATCTCTTTCCTTCAAAAATGGTGTTTTCCTCGTGGTTGACGACCTTGCCTAGATAACAAGGCACATTTTCCGTTGTTATTTCTCTTACAAAGAATGACAACACAATTGTCATGATTTCAGCGGCGACTCCATCCCTAGTAATGGGATATTCTTCCAATTGTTTACCATATCGTCAATAATCATTTTCCTTCCAATCCAAAATTCCCTCAGAGTCTAATCAAGACTTCATCCTGCAGAGAGCATCCACAACATTTGATGGTTCGAACAAGGTCAGGAAGAAAAACAACATCATCACAGCACTCCTTAGCCTCAGAAGGAGAAATGGATCCCTCTGGAAGTCAAGATCAGCAGCAAGAGGAGGATGGCATAGACCCATAGATGTAAGATCCATGACTCTAATTTTGATGTATGTTGTGTAATTATATGGGAATCGATGAATTTTTATGTTTTAGAAATTTCTGATGATTTGCTTAATTTGAGAATCGGGTAAAATTGCGTAATTTTTGGTAAAAAGAGCAATTTCGGGAAATCTAGAGTGAATTAACTTCCGAAACTTTCAAGGTAAGTTTGGAATAAGGTTGTAGTGATACACCCCGAATTTGAGATCCGAATGACGAAGGAACCTCATCAGTGCATGTGAATTTCGAGTTTTGATCTACGATTGGACCCAAAACTTAAAACGCTTAAATCGAGCAAAGGAGAGGTAATTTCCTTAAGAGGCATTGACCATTCTACAATAATTAAGGTCATAAAGAGAACAAAATAAATTGTTGAAATCAAATTATTATTTTAATATATTAAATAGGCGTTTCTTTATGATATACATAACATGCGGTTTTGGATTTGGATCCGGAGCATCTAGTGGATCCAAAACCCTTGGACGACCCTATAGTGGACACCCATGTCCATAGTCGACCAGCTGGTCAAGGATTGACCAGCTGGATGGCAATTTTGAAATACTTTTGCATGGCACTTAAAAGAAGGCCTTCATTGGCCACTCATCTTTTCAAAAAAAAAAACCCTCATGATGAAGCCTAGGCTCCATCATGAGGGGCATCATTTCTAAAAAGGAGCCATGGGGCTGGCGCCTCATGGCAAATTTGAAAGGTTTCTAAAAAGGTTCAAACCCTCAAAATCGATAGGTGGCAGCCAAGGGCGCCCCATTGTAATTGTTTAAAGTTTTAAAGGCTTTTAATAATGGCATTTTAGAAAGTTTTCTAAAATCTTTTGGAAGCTCTACATGCATTGGTTGTTGGGGGGCGTGGAGCTTCCCAGCCCTCCATCTTGGAAGGAACAACCCCAGCCGTCCATCCTTAAAGCACATTCTATAAAATTCAAAAAAAAAATGGGCCCCTCTCTAATGGGTGATTTTTCTTAAGTTACTCTCTCTCTTCTCTCTCTCAAACCCCCCTTCTTCTCCTCTTGTTTCCTCCCTCCGAACCGTGAGAACCACCTGGGCGTGGACTGTTGCTGCATCATCCTTCATCTACTCCAAGAAGTTAAGGTGAAGACTCACCTTCTTGTCGATTTCGGTTTTACATGAAGCCATTGGCGCATTGCATCGGTGCATGCAAGCCCAAGTGACGGATTAGTTAGAAAAGTAGTTTTGATTATTGAACTTCCATTGTTTTCATAAGCTTTTGTATTGCATGCCTTGGAGATAGATTTCCTTTTTTATTCTTACATTGGCGTCTTTGTTCTTGTTTCTCCTATACAGGTTAGTTGTTCATTTTCTATGAAAATGCTGTTACGCCATGGTTTTCTTTTGGTTTGCTGATTTATTTCATGACATCCTCATCATAAGGATGTGCTAGACCGAGCTGGGCTCGTCCAGCTTACATCCTACCCGTCAGCCCCCTTTTCGTTCTCTTTTCTTGTTCTTTTCTTTATGCATTCTTTCTTCTTGGGTTTTCGGCTAAACCCCGTCCCAGCACAATGGGACTGGTGTTGCAGCCTAGCCATTGAGCCTGGGTCACTATGTGACCTCTTTCTTTGAGACGTGCAAAGGACCGGTTGTCGATGGTTAAGGTGTTAACCCCTGGTATTTCTTTTTAGTTACGATGTTGATCTTATTTTTTTTTCATTTTCGGTTTTCCTTTTTGAGACCCGGACTGGAGCAGCTCAGCCGGCCTTAAGCGTCCCCAGCACATCCTCTTAGCTGCTGTGAACCGAGCCCTTGTGCTCTGGTTCACGTCGGTAAGGGTGACTCGGTCTGGTCTAGTGGACCAAACCCCCATTTTTCTTTTCCTTCCATTTCGCCCTAAGAATGGAGCAGGCACTGTGTGGATGGCCCCCGCGCCTAGTAGCAGTAGTTCTAATATATATATATATATATATATATATATATATATATATATATATATATATATATATATATATATATATATATATATATATATATATATATATATATTAAATAATATATAGTAATAATTATATTATACAGTTAGATGCATTCCCTTACAGGTTCGTGCTACACATAGTGCTAGATGGCATGGGTCAGGGAGCGGATCTGAACCGAGGGTCCACACCTACCCCATAGCCGATTGACTCGAGTTGGGCGAACCCAGCCCAGCCAGATTCCACTTGGCTGGAGCTGGGCGTGCACACCGCACTGGTGTTGTGCACCCTTAGTCTTTGTTTTAGCATTGGTGGGAGCTGATCTGAACCGAGGTTCAGACCTGAACCCTTCGGTAGCCCTGCTAGCACCCACTTGCTAGCCGCGGCTCGCCCGCGATAGAGCCGAATCCTAGTTGCAAGGTGCTGGGTACCCGGGCTGTGTGTCGACCCTTTTGTGGGTCCAAGACTGAACCGAGTAGTTCATACCTGCTTGTGGTAAGGGCAGTAGGGTCCGGTGGACAAGTCCCTTCCCCTGTGTCTAGCTCCCTCGTGCCCCGCAATTTTGGTCTAGCCACGACTGCACTTGTTGGCAGTTTGACTCCTTCTCAATCCAGACCCTTCGGCAGTCTGGTCCGCACCAAGAGTCGGACTAGAACCCTTGTGTTAGTATGACAGTCTGGCTCGTAGGACCAGACCATTGTAATAGCTGGAGTTTCGGCAGCGAGTGTGGATCGGCAGGTTGGCACACTTGCAGCCCCGTTATGCCACCATGATGGCCGTCAATGCCTTCCTATCAAAAACCAGTCCGTGGCTACTTCAAGCTGAACCACATTCGGTTCAACTAGTAATTTTCTTTGCCCCGCACCCTCCGTGCATTCGGTTAGGGTTTTGGCAAAACTTTACATGCCTTGGGTTTTATCGAGTTCGATATATATATGTATATAGGTTATCTATATATACTTGAGTGTGAATGGATATATGTACGTATGTACATAGGTATAGGTTTGTACACACCGGTATACCAGAATACATAATGATTGTTTCAGCATAACCGAATGGACATGAGACACTCTTGTGTTCCTGTAAACACCCCAAATTTTCACCCTCATCCAGTGTTTGTCCATTTCATATGTAATTGCATATCACTGCATACATTTTGCATATCATTTCATCACATTGCATAGCACTTCATGTCATCCCATCTCATTTTCGAGATCCAGCACTCCTGTTTTCAAAACATTCAATCCAGATTTGATTTTTAAAGCTTGCTTTCAAAATCAATTTCAAAACCTGGGTTTTTAGTCAACATTCTATCATTTTCTAACCCCAGGACCTCATATTTCGAAATATTTTCTCAGAAAACAATCTGGATTCATTTTAACTTCAAATTTCAATCGATTTCAATTCACAGATGAGGCCTATTGAGGTGGTGTCGCTTCTGGATTCTCTTATTCATCAAATTTCTCAAATTTTTGAAAGTTTCAGTCAGATCAGGACTCTGTCCCAGAGTCCTAATCCAGTCAGGAGTCTGTTCGGGGGTCTGTTTTACTCCCATTGTCAGTCCTTTTCTATTGTTTTCAAAATTTAGGTCATTTTACAGAGTCCAGTTAATTCAGGACTCTATTTTAGAGGTCGGTCGAGTTAGGAGTCTGACCCTGACTGTGTTTTTTTTTTTTTTTTTGACTTATTTCGTCAATTTTTGATAAAATCTTTCGAAAATTCTTCCATTTGAATTCTAAAATCTAAAATCTCAGAATCCTAAGAGTTCAGGACTCTAACTCGGAGTTCCAGTTCGCTTGAGACCCTATTTTCAAAGATCTTGAATTTCAAATACTGATTTTAACCCCTTTTCAAAACCATTTTCAGTGTTTATTTCAAAATTCTTCAAAACTCGATGTGGGCCCAATCAGTTGGCACCATATCCAGAGGAGTTCTGACTCGGTTAGAACCCTATGCCATTTCAAAAATTCTAATTTTAAGATTGCTTTTGAAAATCCTTTTGAAAACTCCTTCAATTTCAAGTTTTAAAATCGCTTTTTGAAAAACTCAAGTAGGGCCCACTCGGGGTGGCGCCATATTCGAGTAAGTCAGGGCTAGACTAGGGTTAGTCAGTGTCTTGGTTAGTGTTAGGGGTTTAGAAGAGTTAAAATTTATTTTGAAAACTCATTTTGAAAGTTAGTTTTTAAAACTAGTATTTTTAAAGGTTTTTAAAAGGTGTTTTAAAACTCAAATGTGAAAAATGCCACTTGGCATCATATTTGGGGGATTTCTAGGATAGTTTAGGGGTTAATTAGGTATTAGTTAGGATAATTTAGGCTAGGGGTAGGATAGTAACTACACCCCAAAATCGCCCCCCCTTTAGAGTCCAAAATTTCCATTTTTTTAAAACCTAAAAACTTTCTATAAAAAGGGGCTATAGGGGGGACGATTTTTCCAGCCATCTCTTGAGCAAATCTTGGAGCTTCTCTCTCCTCTCCAGCCTTCCTCCATTGCTGCAACTCCAAGGTAAATAATTTCTTCAATTTTTAATATTTTATTTAGTGCTTTTAATGATTTAAACCTAGATTTAGCCTTGGACACCCCTCCTTATGTGGATTCAATCAAGATTCAACCTCAAGAACCATCAAGAACGGTCCAAGAACATGATTTAACTCTGTTTTTGTGTGTTTTCAGGGATTCTAATCCATTAGAATCGATTTTAGCACTATCTTTTGTATTATTAACCAATAAAACATGTGATTTACCCTTTTAATGGGCTAAATCCATGTCTTTAAAGGTAAAATCAAATTCCAGCCATTGATTCCCTGATTTTTATCTATTTAATTATTTATTCATGCTTATTATACGTTTTACATTATAGAAATAATTTCTATTTACTGTTTTATAGTTTATTTTATTGATTTTCATTAGTTAATGCATGGTTTCTTAAGTTTCTTGGATTTCTGTGTGTTTTAGGTTTAGAACAGTAAAGATAATGTTATTTCGGATTGAAATACTTTCTGTTCGGTTCTGATTTTTTTATATGCGATACATATATGTGTAAAGGAGTTACTTTAAAAAAATCAGAGATTTTGGACTTCGGGAACCCTGTCAGAAAAATCAGACATCAAATCAGGTTTTTAAAGCTTTAAAATCGTTGTTAAAATCAAGAAGGTAACTTGCTGTGATGATATTTTTCTCATCCTATATCGGATTTTAGATCTGTAAAGTGCCATGGATTCACATTGATTAGATCTATCTACTGTGAAATTTTGGGAATTTTTGACTACTGTTAGTATTTTTCCTCTGTCAGTGACTCTGATTTTCAAATTAAAACTCGTTAGGGTTTACCAAAACCCTAATGAGACTTGTGTTATTCGTAAATCCCAAAATACAGATCCGATTCATAATCTGTAAAAAGTGAGTACTATTATTTTTTTAATCACTATTCACTGTTAAAATCTCAGATATTTTGAATAAGTTCTGCTATTTATCCTGGAATTTTCAATTGAAAGTATCAGTTAGGACCAAAGTTAAAATCAATGTATTCAAGGCCGGATTGCCGGAAGGGGATCTCCCTGATCCTAAGTGATTTTTCAGATCTGTAAAAAGGAAAAGTTTTGTTTTCTTGTATATTTGGTCTCTGTAAAAAATCAAAGATTTACATGGAGGACTGATCCCAGGTTCGGGCCCTAAACTGAGACTGGTTGGTGAACTAGGTCAAAAATAGCATATTTTTAGGGTTTGATGCTATTTTCGGATTAAATTAATGTCAAAAAATTATGTTTATAATTTGAATCAGATATTAGGGTTATAATAAGTGCAGTTACCAAATTTGATGAATTTTGGAATCCGATTAATGGCTGAATTAAGCAAATTGCAAAACAGGGTACCCGAAGAATCCTGAAATATTGTCAAAATCACAGTTTTTGTGATATTCTTGGATTTTCGTGTATAAGCATGTATTTTTAGGGTTTAATCATGTTCATAATCATATTAGGATGCTTTAGGTTTAATTTTATGCTTATTTGACTTCATTTAGTGTCTAAAACCTAAGTTTTACCAAAATATTTTCTGAAAAACCCTGATTTCAAGGCCATAGTCTTGTTATTAGGGTTAATTTGGTCATTTGACCTCAATTTCGAAATCCCTAACCCTAGTTTTTACATTTTTAAGCATGTCATATCATATTTAGTTTGATTTATTTTATTTGAACTTCAAAACTTGCATTTTATAAAATATCTTTCTAAAAACCCTAATTTCAAGGCCATAGTTTTGTTATCAGGGGTATTTTGGTCATTTTGACCCCAATTTTGAAATTTCATATCTTATCTTTCTTATTTATTCAATTTTATTTCATATTTTATCATTTTAATTTAAGGGAATTATGGAAAAAGGCTTATATCTAGCAAAATTCAGTAATTTCTAGATATTACTGGATAAATCTAGAAAAGCCAACATATCATCACTAACAAAGTTTTCTAGTTTTGCAGGAACATTAAAGACTTTATTTTTCTTTTAAATTCATGTATTTAAATTTGATTAGTGATGTAAATTAAATGTAAATTTGGAATAAGAATTTAAATTTCAGCTTAGAATAGGATTGCATTGTATATAGTTTAATTATGTAAATATTAAATGTCTGATGAATGTATCATTCATGCATATTTTCATAAATTCACTATGGTCTACACGAATGGCACATGCACTAGCTCTTATGGAGTTGACAAACTTGGTGGAATTTGTATTTATGGCCATAGTCAGAATACGAATGATACCCAGATTTGTAATCTTCGTATTAACCACATTCAGCCTACACTCTTAGGCGAACTTCAAAATGCATTGCATTTCTCAAAAATACAAAAAGGATTTCCTCAATTCCTCAAAATCAAGTCTTTCAAATCCATATTCATTCAATTTGCAAGTTCAAATTCCAAATCAACAAATCAATTTTCTGAAAATTTTTCTAAGTCTTATTCAAAAATCGATTTTCTCAAAACATTGGGTTTTCAAAGAATATTTTAAGTATTTCTCAAGTTCCAAATTCGATTTTTCCAAGTTATATTTACAATTTCAAAATTTGAATTCAAAGAAATCAAGTTTTCCAAAGTTATTTCACATTTTTCAAAATCGATTTTCACAAAACCTCTAGATTCTTCAGAAATCGATTTTCACTTTCTCAGATACAATATCTCAACCATGGTTCACGATTTTCCAAGTGTTATATTTTCCAAGAATCTCCAAATATTTTCCAATCTTTGAAGGAAACATCATGTTTTCAAATACGCATTTTCAGAAATTCATAGCACATGCCTGATTCTTTGTGCATTTAGGAATTAAAATATGGTTTAGACAAGTTGAACAGAGCAAAGCAGTAGATTGATCCTTGGTTCAATTACCCCTGGTAAAGGTGCCAGGAACGGTTGAACCTCGTACCGACAGGCAAGTCCCATTCTTCAGAATTATCCTGCATTTTAAAACGAAGGCAAGTTATTTTCAAAAACTTTTTCAAAGGTCAGTTTGACTCGTAAAAAGTAAAAATTTTGCGATGATAACAGGTTTGGCGACCGAGATGGGACCTGTCTTCGCCTGATCAATTTAATGCTCTACTTAGTTCAAGTTGTCAAAATCGATTTCCATGGAATGTCAACTTTTAATTTATGCTATCATGTGAACCTAGGAGCCTAGACTTGAACCCAGCTGACATGAATTGCATATAGACTAAGTATGGTTTGGTAGGACCATATTGAGGAGGAAATTTTCATGCTCACATAGACTTAGGTCTAATACAACCCTCCTTAATCTAGGTTTGATTGAAAACAATGTTTGCTTCTTCAAATATTTCAAAATTCTATCTCTTTAGGACTTAGAGCCCTCTGTTTTCTTGCATGTGCTCATATTTCAAAAACCACCCCCACCTATATTGTCCCGGTCTTCACGTTGCTGGGCTCTCTTCCAGAACCATAGTTCGGGACACAGCCTCACAACTGGGCCACCTATTTGGGTGAAAACCCCCCTGCCACGTACCAAGGGCCATAGTCCAACGTATATCGGCAGGTGCTCAAGGATGTTGGAAAACTTAAACCTAGAACCGGAGAAATTGATTTTATGCCACGTACATCGAGCCTTGGCTTGAGTATATAGGCATAACTGGATTGGATACAGTTGATCTGAACCTTAGAGTTAGGATTAAGGTCCTACAGCTATTTCAAAATTTGTGCATCTAGAGTCAGCTTTTAGGGAATGTTGTATGTGCATACTTGTTTATGCAGGATGTGATTGAATATGTTATAGTCATTTCTTTTGTATTTTCCATATTTTCCCAATTTTCTAAAAAAACTGGACGATTTTCTCAAAAGTTCCCCAATCTATGTCCATGTACTGTCCAGGTTTTAAACCCTGGACGATTTTCAAATACTTCATTTTCTGAAGTACTTCTTTATATTTCAATAAACTCTGGACGATTTTCCAAATTTCCCTCCATTTTCTTCAAAACTCCAGGTTATTTTCCATCCTTTCTTTCTTCTGGATCTCGAATTTCCTGCTTTCTTTTTATCTTGCCTGCATTTTTCTCAAATTTCCTATATTTTCCCAAGTCTTATTCCAATTTTCCATGTTTTCCAGTCTGATGGCATCCAGTCAGCTTGATTCAGTCTTCCTTGAGGGTCACATCTCCTACGAGGTGCGACAAAGTCTTCCCGAGCATCGAGTCCTCAGCACCGGATCCTTCTTCCCCCGGTGGTACTATTTATGGTTCAAGAATTTCTCTCGTATGTTTCCGGATCACTTGGACGATTGTGGGTTAGAACTGGCGTCCGCAGTGGGAAAACAGACAGTCAACGGCAATTTGATCCATGCACTAGCAGAACGATGGAATCCGAGCACTTCTACCTTCTGGTTCCCGTGGGGCGAGATGACGATGCTGATAGATGAATTTTCAGAAATCATGGGATTGCCCGAGCCAGCCGGTCAGCCTGGAGATCCAATGGAGAAGCAGTTTTTGATTAATGTCAAGGGTCTGGACCCCCGAGACGCTTTAGCTCGAATGACAGGACGCAAGTCTTGGCCATTGATCGAAGAAGATGGAAATGAATATGTGGACCTGCTTCAAATCTGCAGATAGTATGGAACATTTGTGGAAGTCAACTCGTTGTCCAGGACAGCTCGAGAGAGAATCCAGCATGCGATGGTCTTATGCACTGTGGGACTCGTTCTCTTTCCAGATGGACGGAATTATATGGATATCAGAATAGTTCAGCTTCTAAGGAGATGGGGAAGTCGACAGACCCGCCTCTCCATTGCCATGGCCGCACTCGCCTTTCTATACCGAGGGTTGACTCGTTTCGCACTCGAAGAATCAATTCTAGTCGAAGGGTGCACCTACGCGTTGCAGTCTTGGTTCCTCCGGCATGTGCCAGCCCGAGCCAGTTCCTTCAGATACAATGGTAAAAAGCTTCTGCCAGTTGCGCGATACCGATTCTTGATCGACAACCTTCAGGAGGAAGAAGTCGTATGGGACTACTTTGATCGTCAGGAATCACCTCCCAGATATACTTACGCTTATGGCAAGCGGTTTAGGCTACTTGGCCCCTTCTTCTACGCATACTATCATCCAGAGCGGTGTGTCAGGCAGTTCTCTCAGAGGCAGAAGCGCATAGAGATTCGTCCACTAGCAGGGTTTCTGCCAGAATTCGACCTCGCATCAGATCAGTGGTCCGGAGCATACCATTCTGCCAGACATGGCTTGGATTCCTTTGTCAATCTTACTATTTTTTCTGGCCCTCGAGTGTCGTCTGATTATCCTGAGTGGTGGAAAATTGTATGTCCCCCTCTCCTCTGTCAAGTGTATTATTGATAAAATCATGTTTTTCCCCTCAATAAAATTCCTTTATTCTACATTTCACCTTGGTTTGACGACCTCGCCTAGGTAACAAGGCATATTTCCAGTTGTTTATTTTGCAAAGAATAGCAACGCAATTGTCGTAATTCCAGCGACGACTCAATCCCTAGTAATGGGATATTATTTCAATTGTCTATCAAAATTCTCAACAAATATTTTCCTCCAACCAAATTTTCTTCAAAAGCCTAACCATCAGTTCTACCTTGCAGAGAGCATCAGCAACATCTAAAAGAATACTCGTGATACTCGATGGTTCATACAAGGTCCGGAAAGAAAACCCTATCAGTTGAAGGCATTGCATACTCAGTCGCTTCAGAAGAGGAAATGAACTCACCTCGTGGTCAAGGTCAGCAAGCAGAAGATGACGTAGATCCCCAGATGTACGTCATGTTCAAAAAGATGATGAGTAAGATGCTGGCAGAGCAAGCTGAAGCCAGTACTGAGCAGATTCAGATAAAACAGAAGGATAAGGGTTGTGCCGCTAAGAATGTGAAAATTATCAAAAAGCAGAGTCGTCACGAGGAAATGTCTGACGAATCAGAATCAGCGGATGATACTGACAAGGAATATGAAACTAAGCAGGAATTTAAAAGGTCGACCTAGGGCCAAGGGTCGGCTTATAAGTCCCGGACTCAGTCTGTTGACGACCCTACTCAGTCACAACTAAAAGACATGATGAAAATGGTCATAGATCTGCAGGCCCGCGACAAGGGCAAGAAAGTCTTCACCAGCGAAGATTTCTATGATGGTTTGGACGGGGATGATAATCTGGATAATCTCCCTAGAAAATTTATCAAGTTTGATGGTTCTGGAGACCCTAAGGCTCATCTCGCCATGTTTTTCGCTGAGTGTTCACGATTCAAGCGTGACAATCGGGCACTCTTCCTTTGCTTCCCTCGCAGTCTGGAGGGAACAACAGCTAAATGGTACTCAGAGCATGTCAATCCAATCGAATTAAAGGAATTTGACAAGGTGGTGAACATGTTCATTGAGCGATTCCTCTTTAATGTTGAGGCGCTCCCAACCCTCAGCCATCTCTGTGGCCTGAAGCAGAGAGAGAATGAAAAAGCTAGAGACTTCATCCATCGCTGGAGGTCGGCTTGTAATAAAATGAGAGATCCCATATCAGAGGGGCACGCTTTGTCCCTAATTCTGAGTAATTTCTCGCAGCCGCTGAAAGTCCTCATCTCCACCGCACCGTCCAGAACCTTTATTGAATTAACAGAGCGAGCCGAATGGCTCAAATTGAGCATGGAGAATGGTTTTTACGAAGGCTTTACCTTCACCAAAAACAACAGCCAGAACGAGTCAAAGAAGAAGACTCACTTCACTAATTCTGTCAATAATAATAAATGGAATCATCGCAAGGGGCAGAATGGAGACTTCTGTTATGGGGCAATAGGTTCAAACAGGAATGATCAGAAGGGGAAGCCGATCCTGCAATTCAGCAAGCCGCTTCAGCTAGAGCAGGGACCAAAACCCTGAGAGAAAGTGAAGCATGAAGGATGGAGCTATGACAGGAAATTCACTCCATTAGATCAATCACTCGAGACTGTGCTCGAGATTCACTCCATTAGATCAATCACTCGAGACTGTGCTCGAGTACATGTTGACCAAGGAGATGGTCAAGTTGCCAAGGCTGGTCAATCCTCCCGTTCCTATGGAAAAATTCAAAGATCAATTCTGCAAGTTTCACAGAACAGTGGGGCACAATACCGAGAATTGCTTCGTTCTCAAGAACATAGTTCAAGATCTTATTGACAAAAATCTTCTGATAGAAGGTGCCGAAGACGAGAATATAGATATTTTGAAAGAGCCATTTCCTCGTCATTCTACAGTAGTCATCACCGAACAGTCGTTTCAACCACAAGAGCATATCAGGCCATGCTCTGAAAATGATATGCAAGCTTAGCATTCGGTCCTGGTATTGCAACAGGCTCAGTCCAAGGCTCAGAAGATGGATCTCATCTCAGCCTTTGGCAAAATGAAAGTATCTGACAAGCCCGCTGGAGTATCTCCTGAGGTAGCCAGAAGAATGCCATGGCTCCCTAAACATTTCGTTAAGTCCGCCCCCGAGAAAAACGAGACATCTGCGCCAAAGCCAATTACAGCATTATCCAATGTCTCAATTTTGGACTTAACCCAGGCTTCTGCCAAGCATCAGCAGGTGTTGAACGATCTATTACAGAAAATCAAGGTGAAGTCAAGCACAACTCCGGAAGACATGGCCCACATAGTCAATCAAGCCATGACTAATGCTCCAGTTACTTTCTCCGATGAGGATCTCCCTAAGCCTCATGTGTTCCATAACAACGCCCTGTATGTTGTGGTTCGAACCAGAGGGATGACAGTTCCTCACGTGCTGATAGATGGAGGCAGCAGCCTCAACATATGTCCAGAAATGACCGCCAAAGCTTTGGGCATTAAAGAAGAAGAATATATTCCAGATCCTATCACCATTTATGGGTTCGACAATCATGGCCAAACAGCGAAAGGAAAAATCTTCCTGGAGATCTTTATTGACTACTCGGTCCATTCAATTCTCTTTCACGTGGTCAACGTGCCACCTACCTACAATCTGTTGTTAGGACGACCATGGATCCACAATACAAACGCAGTACCATCTACTCTGCATCAGTGCATCAAGTGGTCAAAAGGTGGTATGATCACGACAGTCTTGGGCGAGGATCCGGAGCAGAGGCTGGCACAACCCATGATTCCCAGACCCTCTTTCACTACTGATATCCCTAGCATTAGAGGGATTGAAGAGGTCAGTTTTGAGGAAGATTCGGGAATAATACAGATGGCAGAGCAATCCGAGCATACAGTGGCTACGACCCGATGGGGAGGCCCACAGTTCTTCAAGATTGGAGGACGAATTGATTACAGCACACTTAAGGGGCATCCTCTATTCTCCCAATTTATGAAGGCTAAGAAGGGATTTGATTTACTAGTGAAGCACGGCTACCAGCCTTTCCAAGGTCTAGGCAAAAATGAAGATGGTCGTCTTGAACCAGTAATTCCTCAGCACTACCCTAAAAGGGCCGGATTAGGCTTTCGTGACAGAAGATCTCAGAAAGGCATTGTTTTCGTCAAGGGAACACATTAAAAGAATCTATTTGTCTTTTCTTTTCTACTCTTTTATCAGGATGATATCCCTTTTCATTTTCGTCATGGTCATTTTGGTCAATTCTGTCTTTCAATAAAGTTGCAAGTTTCCTTTATTTATCTGGGTGCCATTCATCTCTTTACTTCTCAATATTAAATCTTCACAAAATTGACATTATTTTGCTCTTTTATTTTTCCAATTACTCTCTCAATAAAAGCAATTTATTTCATGATGAGCGATTTCCCTGAATCAATTTACCCTCCAATTTTCAGAATGTCTTCCCGATCTATCAAGAAGCTCGTCCTTAACTCAAACGCCTGTTCGAAATCAGCAGTGATTCATCAGGTCAAAATAAGAGCAAAATGCAGTCAGATTACGAAGCGGTCAGAAGAATCCGCAGAGTTTGATTCAGCTCTTCAAGAATTGCCAGAATTTGCATCAGTTCAAAAGCAAGATGAGCCATCATCCTTAGTTCAAGATCCGACTGAGGATATCAATATTGGATCAGAAGATGATCCTAGAATTCTCAAGATTGGCAGTGGTTTGAGTCCGGTAGAGAAAGAAAGACTCACTAATTTCCTCAAGCAGCACGAAGAAGTATTCGCATGGACTTATGAGGATATGCCAGGCTTAGGTCCTAAATTGGTGGAACATCGCCTTGTTCTAAAGCCTGATGCGAAACCAGTTAAGTAGAAGTTAAGAAAAATGGATCCTCGAATCGAGCAACAGGTCAAGGAAGGACTTGAAGATTTGCTTAAAGCAGGATTCATTCGAGCAATAGATTACCCAGATTGGTTGGCGAATATCGTAGCAGTTCCTAAAAAGAATGGTAAAGTTCGAATCTGTATCGACTTCCGTGACCTAAATAAAGCCACTCCGAAGGATGACTATCCGCTCCCAAATATTGATCTCTTAGTTGACAGCACAGCTGAGCATGCTATGTTCTCCTTTATGGACGGATACTCCAGATATAATCAAATCAAATTGGCCGCTCGTGACCAATCCAAAACATCCTTTACCACGCCATGGGGTACCTTCTGTTATACGGTTATGCCTTTTGGGCTTAAGAATGCTGGAGCCACTTATCAGCGTGCTATGGCCGTTATTTTCTATGATCAGATGCACAAGACTATGGATGCATACGTTGATGATATTCTGGTCAAATCTAAAGAAGAAGAAGACCATATCGATGCCTTAAATCAGGTGTTCAAACGACTCATTCTTTACAAGTTAAGACTCAATCCTCAGAAATGTGTTTTTGGGGTCGAATCAGGCAAATTGTTAGGCTTTCTGGTCAACAAAAGGGGGATAGAAATGGATCCCGCTAAAGCCAAGGCTATCATTGATATGCCGCCTCCAACTAATCTCAAAGAATTGCGTAGTCTTCAAGGACGTATGCAATCAATTCAGCGATTTATTTCCAATTTGGCTATGAGATGCGAGCCTTTCAATCATTTGCTCAGAAAAGGAGTAAAGTTCGAATGGGGACCAGAGTGTCAGCAATCGTTCGAACGCATCAAGAAATATCTTCTCAATCCTCCTGTTTTAAAGCCGCCAGAATTGGGGAAGCCCCTATTGCTATATATTTCAGTTAATCAAGTTGCTTGCGGCGGATTCTTGGCGCAATACGAAGAAGGCAGTTTGATAGAGCATGCCATTTATTATGTGAGCAAGACCTTTATTGATTATGAGAAGAAATACTCTCAGATAGAGAAGACATGTCTAGCTCTGGTTTGGATGTGTCAGAAGTTGAGGCATTATCTACTGGCATCTGAAGTCAAGATTCTATCCAAATTAAATCCTCTCAAGTATATTCTCGAGCAGCCATTTCTCAGCGGACGAATTGCCAAATGGCAAGTCCTATTGATGCAATATGATCTGGAGTATGTCTCCCAGCAATCTATCAAAGGCCAAGCAATTGCAGATCAATTGGCAGATTTTCCTCTGGCAGAGGATGTTAAAGCCGAGGGTGATTTTCCCGATGAGAGGATCTGCAATATTCAACAATCTTCAGTTTGAAATTTATTCTTCGACGGTTCCAAGAATATGGCAGGCATAGGAATCGGAATTCTGCTAATTACACCAGAGAAGGAGATGATCCCCTTTTCTCTCAAACTGGATTTTCAGTGCACTCACAATATGGCCGAGTATGAAGCTTTGATACAAAGTCTGAAAATTCTACAGGACTTCAATGTCAAAAGAGTGCATGCTTATGGCGATTCTTTGTTAGTCGTCAATCAAGTTCTAGCCGAATGGCAAGTGAAGGATCAGAAATTACTTCCTTACCAAAAGATTGTCTCAGCTCTCGCCAATAAATTCGAAGAATTCCAACTTTTTCATATCAAGAGAGACTTCAATCAAGTTGCAGACAATTTAGCCAATTTGGGATCAATCATGTCTTTCAAGAGTGGAGAATCTTGTCGCTCATTTGAAATTGGCCGACTTGATCAACCCGCTTTCATCCCAGTAGAGCAGATAAACCAGACTGAGCAGAAGAAGAAACCTTGGTATCATGACATCAAAAACTTCATTACAACTGACGAACTTCCTCCAGAATTACCAAAGAAAGAGCAGCGAGCAATTCAGCGCATGTCTGCTCGATATTTTATTCTTGCTGACGTCCTTTATCGTCGTGGATTCAGTTCTGAATATTCCAGATGTTTGGACGAAGGAGAGGCCAGAGAAGTTGTGCAAGAAGCACACGAAGGCATTTGTGGTGGTCATGTTGGCTATCAGACTCTCGTCAAACAAATCATCCGAGCAGGATACTACTGGAGAACTATGCAGCAAGATTGCTATCATTTTGTGAAGAAGTGCGTTCAATGTCAGATGCATGCGCCTTCCATTCATGCGCCAGCAACATACTTGCAATCTGTCGTCTCGCCATGGCCATTTTCCATGTGGGCTTTCGATGTTGTAGGCCCCATCACTCCTTCAGCTTCCAATGGTCACAAGTATTTTCTTGCCGCAACAGAATATTTTACTAAATGGGTAGAAGCAGTCACTCTACGCACAGTAGAAGGTCGACATGTGGTCTCATTCATCCACAAGAATATCTTATGTCGTTTCGGCATACCACATGATATCGTGTCAGATAATGGCAGTCATTTCAAGAATGAGAGAATAAGAACATTCTGCTCAAAGTTCAGAATTCATCATCATTTTTCCGCTCCTTATTACCCTCAAGGGAATGGTCAGGCAGAGGCCACCAACAAAATTTTAATTCGAATCCTGGAGCGAACTTTGGAAACAGGCCGTGACTGGCATGAAAAGATTCATGACGCACTATGGGCATACAGAACCACCATTCGAACTCCAACTAATGCTACTCCATCAGAACTTGTCTACGGAACCGAAGTAGTACTGCCTCTACATGTTCAGAAACCTGCTCTGAAATTTGCATCACTTCTAGAATTACCTCTTGATCAGTATCAGCAACAGCGACTGGTACAACTTGATTTGCTCGATGAAAGAAGGCTCAGAGCAGCAGAACATGCTCAATCCTATCGCCAGAGGATAGCTAGACAATATGCAAAATCCGTCATTGAAAGAAACTTTTGAGTCAATGATCTAGTACTCAGATCAACAGCTTATCTCAAGCACCGCCCGGGTGGCAAGTGGTCGCCAAATTGGGAGGGTCCTTATGTTGTCAAAGAAGCACTACCTCGCAATTCATATCGGCTCATCAATGCCGACGGAATAGAATTGCCAGATCCCATCAATGCTCGACATTTGAAAAAATTCTATACTTGAATCCTTTCCTATTCTTTGTAATTTTTCCAAATTTCTTTCAATAATAATCAAGTTTTCTTTCCCAGCTATACTGGGGCATTTTTAAAATTTCGTTTTTATCTACAAATACTCTGTATGCAGGCAGGATCAAACAAATCTCTCATTTTGCACACATGTGCACCCATTTACATTCATTTGCATTTGCATGCATTCATTTGCATTCATCTGCATCGATTTGCATTTGCATCGAATTCCCCATTCAGGATAAGGGATAAATCCTGAGACCTCGGCAAGGCGTTCAAGTCATCGTCAGTTGGTAACCTTCCAAAATCCACCGCTCGTACTGGTAATCTTTCAAAACCCAGTGCTCGTACTGGTAACCATTTAAAATCTAGTTGTCGTACTGGTAATCTTTCAAAACCCAGTGCTCGTGCTGGTAATCTTTCAACATCCAGTGCTCGTACTGGTAATCTTTGAAAATCCAGTGCTCGTACTGGTAATCTTTCAAAAACCAGTGCTCGTGCTGGTAATCTTTCAACATCCAGTGCTCGTACTGGTAATCTTTGAAAATCCAGTGCTCGTACTGGTAACCTTCCAAAATCCAGTGCTCGTACTAGTAATCTCCCAAAACCCAGTATTCGTACTGGTAATTTTTCAAAACATAATGCTTGTATTGGCACATTTTCAAAATCCGGTGTTTGCACTGGTACACTTTAAAATTCAGTGTCCACTAATTTAGTTTTCCTTTGGGATTCGAGTTCCGACTCGAATTTCCTTTCCTTCTAATTAACCTAGTTCTCCTTCAGAATTCGAGTTCCGACTCGAATTTCCTTTCCTTCTGACCGGTCTAGTTTTCCTTTGGGATTCGAGTTCCGACTCGAATCTTCTTTCCTTCTAATTAATCTAGTTTTCCTTCAGGAATTCGAGTTCCGACTCGAATTTCTTTTCCTTCTAACCGGTTTAGTTTCCCTTTGAGGTTCGAGTTCCGACTCGAATTTCCTTTCCTTCTAGATAATCTAGTTTTCCTTCGGGATTCGAGTTCCGACTCGAATCTTCTTTCCTTCTAGTTGATCTAGTTTTCCTCTGGGATTCGAGTTCCGACTCGAATTTCCTTTCCTTCCACACCGGTTTAAGTTTGCCTTTGGGATTCGAGTTCTGACTCGAATCTTCTTTCCTTCTAGTTGATCTAGTTTTCCTCTGGGATTCGAGTTGCGACTCGAATTTCCTTTCCTTCTGACCGGTCTAGTTTTCCTTTGAGATTCGAGTTCCGACTCGAATCTTCTTTCCTTCTAGTTGATCTAGTTTTCCTTCGGGATTCGAGTTCCGACTCGAATTTCTTTTCCTTCCAACCGGTCTAGTTTTCCTTTGAGATTCGAGTTCCGACTCAAATCTTCTTTCCTTCTAGTTAATCTAGTTTCCTTCGGGATTCGAGTTCCGACTCGAATTTCTTCTCCTTCCAAATTGATCTACCTTTCCTTCAGGATTCGAGTTCCGACTCGGATTTCTTTTCCTTCCATAATGGACTTGGTTTTCCTTCGAAGATTCGGGTTCCGACTCGAGTTTTCTTTTCCTTCAGAGTTGGTCTAGAAAATCCAAGTTCCGACTTGAATTTTCTTTCAAATGCAATTCGCTTAGCTTTCCTTTACAAGTTTGAACTTCTACTCAAACTACCCTGCAAGTTGGTCAAGAAGATCCGAGTTCCGACCCAAATTTTCTTTCAAAATCCAATTCATCTAGTTTTCCTTGAAGAGTTGAATTCCAATTCGAATCTTCCCTCAAAAACCCAGTTTAGCACCTGGTCCATTTATAGCTCACAAGTTGGAATCATTCCTTCTTAAGTTATGATCCTTAGGTTGAATTCCTATGGAATTGATAGTTCGTAGGTCGAACCCCTGCGGAACCAATGCCGTTCTCAATAGAACCCATGTCGTTCTTAGGCTGAATCCCTATAGAACCCATGTCATTCTCAGTAAACCAATTCATAATTTCGACCTTTTTAGCCAATCAATTTCCAATTTCCAATTTCCAATTTTTAAATTCCCAATTTTCAGATTTCCAACTTTCAATTTCAAATATCAAATTTCAGAACCCAAATTTCAAAATTCCAATTTTCAAAATTCGACCCTTTTGAGTAACCCAATACCCGATTTCAATCATTTTCTCTTGCGAGAGACCCTTTTTATAGGGAGAGTTCGAGGGAGCTCATTCTTTTCGCATGCTATCCAATTTGTTCATTTAGCCCCTTTTCAGGGAGAGTTTGAAGGGACTCGTGTCTTTGTGAACCGTTTGCAAAACAAAATTCCAAATTTCACACAAGGAACCCTTTCTATAGGAAGAGACTCGACGGAGACTTGCCTTCCTTGTGGCCCCATAATTTCAGACTAGGCCATTTCATCATGAAGGACCCTCTTTTCAGGGAGAGTGTGATGAACTCGTTCCTGCATGACCAATTTACCAATCTCACCAATTCCGGCCCCCTTTCCATAAGAGAATCCTAATGTTAGGAAGTTTTGACGAAAGCTTAATTTCTCTTCGAAAGTTCATTTTACAAACACCTCCTCTTCAGGGAAAAGAGGAGTAATTTCTAATTCCAATTTCTGAATCTTCTCTTTTGGGGAAAGGAGAAGAGAATTTCTATCACGGATGTGTTCCGTTGTGCTTCGAATGCTCGCTTTCACAAAGGATTTCAAGAAAAATTTTGCCAATTTGTCATTAAATATTTGTTGATTTCAAAAATTTTTATTGCACAAAATTATTACTTCAGAATACCCCCAGTATTACTTCCAAAAGGACAAAGCTTTCACGAAAAAGGATTCAAAATTCAAAATCTTTCTATTGGCCAACCAAAAGGATGAAGAATAAATCCTCGATATGGCCAGCAAAGAGAATTCAATGTTGTTGCAAAGCCATGAGTGATTGATATTGATCGCAGTCAATGGCACATTTTTAAAGATCATTCTTGAAAAATAAAGCAGTCGAAATATCCTGGGTGATACAGAAAAATCCATTCAACTTCGATATATCCTCAATCGCCTAAGCTGCAATTAAATATCTGCAAAAGGGATCTCTCAATTGTCGTCAAGATGAAGGCGAATTAAGCGAGTCGACCCCCGGGGCCAAAGAAGATTTGGATCATCTCCAAGATGACGGAGTTTCTGACGGATCCTTCTAGGGAAAGTTCAGATCACCGTCGAGATGAAGGCGAGTGTGATGAGCCTATCGACAAACCCTAAAGGATATTTAATTACCGCTATCATCAAGAAACTTCCAACCAAAGAGCTAATAACTATCAATATAATCCCTGAGAGAAAAGAAGGATCAGAACATCTCCAAGATGAAGGAGTTTGTGACGTACCCTTCCAAAAAAAAAAGAGAGAAAAAGTCAGAACATCTCCAAAATGAAGGATGATGTAATTTCCGGAAAAAAAAATCCAAGAGAGCTCCAATTCTGTCAAAAAAGAGTGCAGAAAGATCATCATGAGAAAAGAATCCCAGGATATCAGACTGCTGAATCTATCAAGAATCTTCTTTAATTTTGTGAAATTCTATTATCAATATTCTTTCACCAATAGCTCTCGCAATATCAAGAATACTTTCTTTTCCGTCCATATCAAGGAAATTGATAGCTTCCTTGAAAGAAAGTCAATCGCAAGCAATTTGAATTCGAATCTTGATTCTACGGAGTTAAGCCCAGTCGGAGGTAATACTTCAGGGAGAAAAGAGGGAATATTTTCACACCAATGTGCATCATTTTCAATTATTTTGAATCAACAACAATTTTCAACATTTTGACAATATTTTCTAGCTATCCTGGCATAAAGCGAGAGCTTGAGGTTCATCTTTAGCGCATCCTGACGCCATCCCTTTTAGGACTTGATTACGGGAGTTTTCAAGATTCCTTCCCTTCTTTGGTATAATCTGAGTGCACGGGCTCTCAGATTCGCACACTTCCCTGTGTCCCCACTGTCCCACCATAGACAGTCCAATTTCGGCTTGAGGTTAAGCCAGCAATTTCAGCAAAAGGCAATTTCAAAAGCTATTTAGTCACAGCAATGAGACGCCCAAAATCAAACCCTTTTCAAGCTTTAGGGACCCCAATTTCCTTCCTTTTGCAAAACCCCTATCGGATTCATTGTGCGAGAATCCGAAGGTTCCATCACGGTCTCTTCTTTCGAGGATTCCGTCCATTTTCTGCCCAATCAGGTCAAGGGTACAAACCTGAGCCTCCTTTGATGAGGTATTCCATTTTCTGCCCAATCAGGTCAAGGGTACAAACCTGAGCTTCCTTTGATGAGGTATTCCATTTTCCACCCAATCAGGTCAAGGGTACAAACCTGAGCCTCCTTTAATGAGGTACTCCATTTTCCACCCAATCAGGTCAAGGGTACAAGCCTGAGCCTTCTTTGATGAGGTATTCCATTTTCAACCCGGTCAGGTTAAGGGTTAAGCCTGAGCTTCGTTCCATACGAGGTATTTCCCGTCCCATCCAGGTTAAGGGTAAAACCTGAATCTCATTTCTTTTTGAAGTAAAATTTTCTCCTTATTCTCCATTTCATATCTACCATCATCATTTGAATTAATTCTTTCATACCCAGTCAGATTTATCCAACTGGGGCATTTTTATGGTTCAAATTTGGTATGTTTTCTTTGCCACTAAGCTCGGCCCTATACCGGCTTAGTAGCAAAGAGGGGCATCTGTAAACACCCCAAATTTTCACCCTCATCCAGTGTTTGTCCATTTCATATGTAATTGCATATCACTGCATACATTTTGCATATCATTTCAGCACATTGCATAGCACTGCATGTCATCCCATCTCATTTTCGAGATCCAGCACTCCTGTTTTCAAAACATTCAATCTAGATTTGAGTTTTAAAGCTTGCTTTCAAAATCAATTTCAAAACCTGGGTTTTTAGTCAACATTCTATCATTTTCCAACCCCAGGACCTCATATTTCGAAATATTTTCTCAGAAAACAATCTGGATTCATTTTAACTTACTATTTCAATCGATTTCAATTCACAAATGAGGCCTATTGAGGTGGTGTCGCTTCTGGATTCTCTTATTCATCAAATTTCTCAAATTTTTGAAAGTTTCAGTCAGATCAGGACTCTGTCCCAGAGTCCTAATCCAGTCAGGAGTCTGTTCGGGGGTCTGTTTTACTCCCATTGTCAGTCCTTTTCCATTGTTTTCAAAATTTAGGTCATTTTACAGAGTTCAGTTAATTCAGGACTCTATTTTAGAGGTCGGTAGAGTTAGGAGTCTGACCCTGACTGTGTTTTTTTTTTTTTGACTTATTTCATCAATTTTTGATAAAATCTTTCAAAAGTTCTTCTATTTGAATTCTAAAATCTAAAATCTCAGAATCCTAAGAGTTCAGGACTCTAACTCGGAGTTCCAGTTTGCTTGAGACCCTATTTTCAAAGATCTTGAATTTCAAATACTGATTTTAACCCCTTTTCAAAACCATTTTCAGTGTTTATTTCAAAATTCTTCAAAACTCGATGTGGGCCCAATTAGTTGGCACCATATCCAGAGGAGTTCTGACTCGGTTAGAACCCTATGCCATTTCAAAAATTCTAATTTTAAGATTGCTTTTGAAAATCCTTTTGAAAACTCCTTCAATTTCAAGTTTTAAAATCGCTTTTTGAAAAACTCAAGTAGGGCCCACTCGGGGTGGCGCCATATTCGAGTAAGTCAGGGCTAGACTAGGGTTAGTCAGTGTCTTGGTTAGTGTTAGGGGTTTAGAAGAGTTAAAATTTATTTTGAAAACTCATTTTGAAAGTTAGTTTTTAAAACTAGTGTTTTTAAAGGTTTTTAAAAGGTGTTTTAAAACTCAAATGTGAAAAATGCCACTTGGCATCACATTTGGGGGATTTCTAGGATAGTTTAGGGGTTAATTAGGTATTAGTTAGGATAATTTAGGCTAGGGGTAGGATAGTAACTACACCCCAAAATCGCCCCCCCTTTAGAGTCCAAAATTTCCAAAATTTCCATTTTTTTAAAACCTAAAAATTTTCTATAAAAAGGGAATATAGGGGGGACAATTTTTCCAGCCACCTCTTGAGCAAATCTTGGAGCTTCTCTCTCCTCTCCAGCCTTCCTCCATTGCTGCAACTCCAAGGTAAATAATTTCTTCAATTTTTAATATTTTATTTAGTGCTTTTAATGATTTAAACCTAGATTTAGCCTTGGACACCCCTCCTTATGTGGATTCAATCAAGATTCAACCTCAAGAACCATCAAGAACGGTCCAAGAACATGATCTAACTCTATTTTTGTGTGTTTTCAGGGATTCTAATCCATTAGAATCGATTTTAGCACTATCTTTTGTATTATTAACCAATAAAACATGTGATTTACCCTTTTAATGGGCTAAATCCATGTCTTTAAAGGTAAAATCAAAGTTCAGCCATTGATTCCCTGATTTTTATCTATTTAATTATTTATTCATGCTTATTATACGTTTTACATTATAGAAATAATTTCTATTTACTGTTTTATAGTTTATTTTATTGATTTTCATTAGTTAATGCATGGTTTCTTAAGTGTCTTGGATTTCTATGTGTTTTAGGTTTAGAACAGTAAAGATAATGTTATTTCAGATTAAAATACTTGCTGTTCGGTTTTGATTTTTTTATATGCGATACATGTATGTGTAAAGAAGTTACTTTAAAAAAATCAGAGATTTTGGACTTCGGGAACCCTGTCAGAAAAATCAGACATCAAATCGGGTTTTTAAAGCTTTAAAATCGTTGTTAAAATCAAGAAGGTAACTTGCTGTGATGATATTTTTCTCATCCTATATCTGATTTTAGATCTGTAAAGTGCCATGGATTCACATTGATTAGATCTATATACTGTGAAATTTTGGGAATTTTTTACTACTGTTTAGTATTTTGCCTCTGTCAGAGACTCTGATTTTCAATTTAAAACTCGTTAGGGTTTACCAAAACCCTAATCAGACTTGTGTTATTCGTAAATCCCAAAATACAGATCCGATTCATGATCTGTAAAAGGTGAGTATTGTTATTTTTTTAATCACTGTTCACTGTTAAAATCTCAGATATTTTGAATGAGTGCTGCTATTTATCCTGGAATTTTCAATTGAAAGTATCAGTTAGGACCAAAGTTAAAATCAATGTATTCAAGGCCGGATTGCCGGAAGGGGATCTCCCTGATCCTAAGTGAGTTTTCAGATCTGTAAATAGGAAAAGTTCTGTTTTATTGTCTATTTGGTCTCTGTAAAAAATCAGAGATTTCCATGAAGGACTGATCCCTAGTTCAGGCCCTAAACTGAGACTGGTTGGTGAACTAGGTCAAAAATAGCATATTTTTAGGGTTTGATGCTATTTTCGGATTAAATTAATGTCAAAAAATTATTTTTATAATTTGAATCCGATATTAGGGTTATAATAAGTGCATGTACCAAATTTGATGAATTTTGGAATCCGATTAATGGCTGAATTAAGCAAATTGCAAAACAGGGTACCCGAAGAATCCTGAAATATTGTCAAAATCACAGTTTTTGTGATATTCTTGGATTTTCGTGTATAAGCATGTATTTTTAGGGTTTAATCATGTTCATAATCATATTAGGATGCTTTAGGTTTAATTTGATGCTTATTTGACTTTATTTAGTGCCTAAAACCTAAGTTTTACCAAAATATTTTCTGAAAAACCCTGATTTCAAGGCCATAGTCTTGTTATTAGGGGTAATTTGGTCATTAGACCTCAATTTCGAAATCCCTAACCCTAGTTTTCACATTTTTAAGCATGTCATATCATATTTAGTTTGATTTATTTTATTTGAACTTCAAAACTTGCATTTTATAAAATATCTTTCTAAAAACCCTAATTTCAAGGCCATAGTCTTGTTATCAGGGGTATTTTGGTCATTTTGACCCCAATTTCGAAATTTCATATCTTATCTTTCTTATTTATTCAATTTTATTTCATATTTTTTCATTTTAATTTAAGGGAATTATGGAAAAAGGCTTATATCTAGCAAAATCCAGTAATTTCTAGATATTACTAGATAAATCTAGAAAAGCCAACATATCATCACTAACAAAGTTTTCTAGTTTTGCAGGAACATTGAAGACTTTATTTTTCTTTTAAATTCATGTATTTAAATTTGATTAGTGATGTAAATTAAATGTAAATTTGGAATAAGAATTTAAATTTCAGCTTAGACTAGCATTGCATTGCATATAGTTTAATTATGCAAATATTAAATGTCTGATGAATGTATCATTCATGCATATTTTCATAAATTCACTATGGTCTACACGAATGGAACATGCACTAGCTCTTATGGAGTTGACAAACTTGGTGGAATTTGTATTTATGACCATAGTCAGAATACGAATGATACCCAGATTTGTAATCTTCGTATTAGCCACATTCAGCCTACACTCTTAGGCTAACTTCAAAATGCACTGCATTTCTCAAAAATACAAAAAGGATTTCCTCAATTCCTCAAAATCAAGTCTTTCAAATCCATATTCATTCATTTCATTCAATTTGCAAGTTCAAATTCCAAATCAACAAATCAATTTTCTGAAAATTTTTCTTAGTCTTATTCAAAAATCGATTTTCTCAAAACATTGGGTTTTCAAAGAATATTTCAAGTATTTCCCAAGTTCCAAATTCGATTTTTCCAAGTTATATTTTCAATTTCAAAATTTGAATTCAAAGAAATCAAGTTTTCCAAAGTTATTTCACATTTTTCAAAATCGATTTTCACAAAACCTCTACATTCTTCAGAAATCGATTTTCACTTTCTCAGATACAATATCTCAACCATGGTTCACGATTTTCCAAGTGTTATATTTTCCAAGAATCTCCAAATATTTTCCAATCTTTGAAGCAAACATCATGTTTTCAAATACGCATTTTAAGAAATTCATAGCACATGCCTGATTCTTTGTGCATTTAGGAATTAGAATATGGTTTAGACAAGTTGAACAGAGCAAAGCAGTAGATTGATCCTTGGTTCAATTACTGTAAACACCCCAAATTTTCACTCACCTTCTTGACATCGCCCTCAATCATCATATTTCATTTTTTTCAGAAGCAATGAAGGGCAAAATGGTCATTTTCTAAGATTGAACCGAACAGAAAGTCCTAAATTTCATTCTTGAGCCTCAAAATTTCTATATTTAGGTTCAGAGACATCTTCAAATTGCAAAATTTCAAAATCCTTTTTCTGGACAAAAAGCTAGAATTTCCAAGTCCGAGCTCAGAGTGACATTTCATAGAACATGTCTTTGCATAGCATCGCATCATTTCACTGCATAGCATGTCAGTTTGAGATCCAAAACTCCTGATTTTCAAAATTGTCCATCCAGATTTGATTTTTAAACTTTTTCAAATTGATTTTTAACCCTGGGTATTCAAAATTACCAAATTTTCCCATTTTACCCCCAGGACTTTGAATTACAAAAATTTTTCTCAAGAAAAACTATCTGGATATTTGGATATTGATTTTAAAGATTTGATCTCAAAACTTTTTGCAAAAGATTTTAAATCTCTTTACAAAATTTTTTACTTTTATCCATATTTTGCCTTGAAAAACCAATTTTTCCAAATTCTTGAAAACAAATAATGTTTTATCTCGTATTTTCAAATAAATGGAGCAGGACCCGCCTTTGAACTAGCATCATACTCAGAATCTCAGGTAAGTTGTTTATTCTCAAGCGGGACCCACCCGAAGTTCATACCAATTTGCAAATTTTTCTTTTTAATTTCTCAATATTTATTTATTTATTTTTAGTTAGTGGGCCCACACACATGTGGCACCCCAATTGAAAATAAAAGACTTTCAAAAACAAAACAAAACTTTATTTTCAAAAGGATTTTAATAGTGGAGTGAGATGGCATTTCCATAAAAGCCTCTCATTTATGTCATTATTCATTTTTTTTATTTTTATTTCTTTTACTTCTTTTCATTAATTTGCTTACCTAAAATCTTAAAAGGAAACAACCCAAACGGCGCCACAACCATATTTTCAAAAAAATTTCATTTTACCCAAAACTTAGGTAAATGAAACACATTTTTTTTGAAAAAAAATACAGCAGCGCCCTTTTGAAAAATGGCTACTTTAATGTTTTAGTTTCAAAATCTTCAACGAAGGTAACGGATTTTCAAAAAAAGGAAGCTGCGATCTTTTGAAAAAAAGGAAGAAGCTCAACATCTTTAAAAGAGGGGGAGCCTGGCCAATGAGGAGAGAGGAAAAATTTCTGATTTTTTTTGGTTTTGTTGGGTTTTTGCAGGGGCTTTCTTCCCAGCAGCAAAAGACACAGGGATCCAACCAACCTCTATGCCTTCTTCAACCTTCTACCTACCTGCAGCTGCCTCTTTCCTCAATCCCATCAGCAAAAGGCTCCAACGACTGCTATCCACCTTCTTCAGCCCAGCCGATTGCCATCCCCACTTCAGTCGCAGACCATCCAGCTTGAACAGGTCGCCCCTTTCCTTCAGCCCAGCGTGTCCATCCCCAGCAGCAAAGGATTCCAGCCGGTTGCATCTTCCTTCAACCCCAGCAGCAAAAGGTTCCAGCCAGTTGCAATTTGCTTCAGCTCACTTGCAGAAAATCCCATCCAGCAAGGCTCACCCTTCATCTTCTTCAGTCTAGCCACAGCAAGAGAGCCCAGCCAACGGTTCCTGCATCCCCACTTCAGCCCAGCCGCAGGATCAACCACCAGGCGTTTCAACGGTTCCTGCATCCCCACCAAACCCAGGTAAAAGACACTCTCTCTCTGCCATCATCCGCCATTGCCCATCTAGTTAGCGTGATCTCTCTCTCTCTGCGGTGTGATTGATTGTGGCCACCATCTTGGACACTTTTATCTCCGTTGGTTGAGCTTCTTCATCTGCTCTGTCTGAAAGAGTTAGGCTTTCATCATTGTTGACATATGTTTTGTGTTTGGTTCAGTTCTAAAATTACTATATATATCTTAGAATCACTTTTGAAGGGGATTCATAGCAGGACTTGGACATTGAGAACTTCAAGAAATTGGCTTTAACTATAGACTATTGCTCTGTTGGGTAAATTTGAGGTTTTACCACGGGTATAATAGACGATCATGGCAAAAATTTCCTTGCAATTTGCTATTCTGCGGATCTTGTTGATGGGCAGCCTATCCATGTATCTTCAAATTGTCTGCCTGTGAAGGCTGCAAATTTTGAACCAGCAGGTCATTCTTTTCATTTCTGCTGCCCTTAAAATGCTTGGTTTCTGTGAAAAAGATGAAGCAGATGCTTTTGAGTCAAGTTTGTTAGATAAAAAAAAAAAGGTCAGGGCTCTATACCTTCAGAATTTTATGGTGGTAAAGACAAGAAGTCTACAACCCAGTTAGATTCAATAAATTGGTATCTTACCTATATGTATAGGTCATTTGCAGGAGGTTTATTAGCCACCTATATGTCATCTCATTCACTATTTCCTGCACCCGTGCCCTTCACAGCCGTTGGTTATACCTATCCATCATAGCCATGGTACACATGGCTGTCACTTACTTTCAGCCCTGCACATACATGCCACCCATCATCTACAATCAGTTTCAGCTCCAGCATTTTGCCCTACTGCAGCCCCTGTTGCTGCTATACCCACCTTTACTTGCCATATGATACATAGATCATTTGATTCCTTGAAATTTCCAATCAGATTTTAAGCTTTTGCTGAGAACACATTGAAATACTAGCTTAAAACCAGGTTTGGAAGCACTATGAGATGTGTTTTTATTGACTAAGTCTTGTTTTAATATGTATTACATCCTCTACATATTCATTGTATGTTGTACATCAACTTCCAGTCCTGTGGCAGGTAAATAGTTAGAAAGTGAAGTTAGGAAAAACAAAATTGCAGGTGAATTCAATTTTGTACAATATGGCTGTAATGCCAGGAGAACATCAATGACCTCCGGCTATATTGCACCAACACTCTCCTTCAGCCCAGCCGCAGCCCATCATCCATCTCCACTTCAGCCCAGCCGTCGCCCTTTTCTTTCAGCCCACCAGCAGAAGGTCCAGCAAGGCCTCCTTTCCTACTCTTTTCAACCCAACAGCAGAAAATCGATCCTTATCCGCTGCCTACAGATCACTTGGTGCAAGGGATCTACAAGAATGTTTGTATCGTCAAGTCTTGGCTCAATATACATCTATAAACTTGGTGGTGGTGGAAATTTAAGATAATATCACCAACATTTATATGATTTCTGCAAATGTGGTCCGAGAAACTTCTCCTTTTTCTATGTGGGAAGGTTTGGGTTCTGTAGCTTGAAAGAAAATATTTTCTGCTGCTGCCAATCTGCCATGGTTTGGATGTGATATTGTTTTTTTTTTTTAGACTTATTTTTGGTCAGCTAGCCTAATCTTTCTTGCTGAACAACTCTTTTGGCTAAGGGTTCTGGATTTTGATATGTTACCAACAGAGAGCAGTGATCAAGCTTTTGATGATGATAGCTAGTATTGTGGTGCCATTAATGATGTTGATGAGTTCGAAGATCTTTTGGAAAGCTGTCCTCCAAACCAATCATTCATGCCTCGAAGCTGATCTGATTTCTTGTTGAGAACTACGGATGTAAAACAAGAATATCATTGATCTCTGTGTTCAGTTTTCTGATTGCAAGAATTATTGCCATTCACCTGTTGCTTCATCCACTGCAGCATATTTCATGCACATATCCATTTTCTGCTGTGGGTGTGCAGTCTTGATAATCGGCTATGTTCATGAACGGATATATCCATATCCGTTCATGATCTGTATGCCATCTTTTACAGGCTTCGTTATTGATATATAGGGAAGCTCCATACCCATTTTTATTGAAAATTATCTTGTAATTTGAGAAATACAGCTGTGCAAAATCCCCTACAGAAACTGTATATACCTGTATTTTCTGATTTTACCCATTATATGGAATTTCCATTAAATATGTATATTTTCTCATTATATATATATATATATATATCTATGTATATGTATATCTATTGTATATCTACTTATATGGATACATATATATGTATATATATATGTATATATATATACATATATATATGTATATATATCCCTTCATGTGCATTTGTTATCACATATTTTTTTCTTTTCCTTTTCTTTTTTGTAAATGCATCTTCATTATCATATATCATTTATCATAAATTCAAGTATTTCTATATTTACCTGTATATCTTTGTTGTATATAGTATATATACCCATTTCCTTGGCTATCTGGTACTAACTCTCATTTTGCAGGAAAATATAGAAGATGCTGATTCCTTGGCTCCATTTCATTTTTTTTTACTTTATGTTAGCAATGTAATAATCCAATGTAAACCTTGGAATAAGATTTACTTTTACTACTTAGATTAGGCCGCATCTCATATAGCTTGATTTCAGTAATATCCTGATTCTATGATGCATATATCTCAATTTTCCAAATTCACCGTGGATGAACACGAATGGCACGTGCACCAACTCTTAGAGAGTTGATGAACTCGGTAGAGTCCATATTTACGGCCCTAGTCGGAATATGGACGAGACCCAGATCCATCATCTTTCTACCAGTCACATTGAGCCTACACTCTTGGGCTATCTTAAAAATGCACATCATATTTCTAAATTTTCAAAATATTGTGAATTAACTCAAGTAAACTCTGAACATATTCATGACCACAGTCAGAATATGTGAAGGATTTACTTTGGCTTAATCCACATTTTTCCAACTAATTTTTCAGAAATCTTTTCAAAGTGCATTCATTCATGCAAATCATCTGCATCAACGGTTTTTCTCATGATTTTCTTAAGAGATTTTCACTTCATGGAATCGATTTCTCAAGAAACTATGATGATATTCGAAGTTGGATTTTCCAAATCAAAGTTTTCCCGTGATTTTCCTTAAAAAGTTATTTTCCTAAGATCCATTTTCAAAAAGGAATTTTCATCTTTCTCAAGAATAAAAAGTTGATTTTCAGACATTTCAAAGACAAGATTCTCAGGAATTCAATTTCCTAAGTTTTGAATTTCCTTCTCCAATGAGTTTTTCCTACAAAATTTTCTATCATTTTCCTAAGAAAATTCTCAAAGTCCGAGTTTTCCCAACAAGTGCTTTCCTTTTTAAATGTTCATCTTTTCTCAAAAATTCCTACAGTTTTCCTGAGATTCTCATTTCTTCATGGTTTTCTAAACTTTCTCAAAATTTTCCTGAGATTCTCATTTCTTCGTGGTTTTCCAAGTCTTTCTAAACTTTCTCAAAATTTTCCTGAGATTCTCATTTCTTCATGGTTTTCTAAGTATTTATAAACTTTCTCAAGATTTTCTCGAGATTTTCACTTCTTCAAGATTTTCCAACTCTTTATAAACTTTCTCGAGATTTCAAACCTTCTTCGTCTGAGTTTTCCTGAGAGATTGATTTCCATCTTTTCCTGAGAAATGCTTTTCAACTCCAAATGTTTTCTAATCATATATCATATTTTCCAATTTACATTTTCCAAAATTCTCATAGCACATGCCTGAATTCTCTGTGCATTTAGGATAGAATACAATTTCAATGATTTTACTAAGTCAAGCACAATTTTGGTCCTTGGTTCGATTACCCCTGTTAAAGGCGGCAGGAACGGTCGAACCTCGTACCGACAGGTCGAGCCCCATCCCATGGATTTTCCCGCAATTTTCAAAATGGAGGCGAGTATTTCAAAACAATTTCCAAAATCCGGTCAAGTCTGAATCGCGAAAGCATTTCCCTCTCTCTTCCGCAAGGAAGGGAAGACGGGAAAAATTTTGCGACGATAACAGGTTTGGCGACCGTGATGGGACCTGTCCTTGTCTGACCAAAAGTGTGCTTAACTTAGTTCAATTATCGAAATTGTGTTCACAAAATGTCAGCTCTTTTACTTTTGATATCATGCGAACCTAGGAGCCTAGATTCTGACCTAGCTGACATTGACTGCATATAGCCTAGGCATGGTTTGGTAGGACCAGATTGAGGAGATATTTTCATGTTCACATGACTTAGGTCTAAATACAACTCTCCTCAATTTAGGATTTGAATGCAAACAATGTATGCTTCTTCAAAGATTTTTCAAAAATCTATCTCTCTAGGACTTAGAGCCCTCTATTTCTTGCATGTGATCAATTTTTCAAACCTCAATTACCTATCATTACCCGGTCTTCACGTTGCTGGGCTCTCTTCCAGAACCCTAGTTCGGGACAGAGCCTCACAACTGGGCCACCTATTTGGGTTAACACCCCCCTACCACGTACCGTGGGCCACAGTCCGAAGTATATCGGTAGGCGCTCAAGGATGTTGGAAAACCTTACCTTAGAACCGGAGTTGAAATTATATGTCACGTACCTCGAATTTCAGTTCGGGTATATCGGCATAACTGGATTGGACAAAGATGATCTGAACTTAGAGTTAGGATTAGGGTCCTACAGCTGTTTTCAAAATAATGCATCTAGAGTCAGCCTTTTAGGGAGTGCTGTATATGCATGAATGTTTGTGCAGGGTGTGATTGTATGTGTTATTTCCTCAATTCTTTTTATTTCCCAATGTTTTCCAGCTTATTAGGCCTTTTTCAAGATATCCTTATTTTCCATGAGATCTTTTTCTCAAAGCCCTGGATGATTTTCTCAAATATCCCTTTTCTTTCAAAACTCCAGGTGATTTTACATTCTACCTTTCTACTGGATCTCGAATTTCCAGCTACATTTTATATCCTGCCTGCAAAATTTTTCAAGAATTTCCTACATTTTTCTAAGTCTGATTCCGAGTCTTTCTCTGTTTTCAGTCCAATGGCATCCAGTCAAGTCGATCCTATCTTTCCTGAAGGTCACATCTCCTATGAGGTGCGACAAGGTTGTCCTGAACATCGAGCCCTCAGCACCAGAACTTTCATTCCCCGGTGGTACTATTCCTGGCTCAAAAGCTTTTCCCGAATGTTCCCGGACCATTTGAGCGAGTGCGGATTAGAATTGGCGTCAGCCGTCGGAAAGCAGACCATCAACGACAACTTGATCCACGCAATGGCAGAGCGATGGAATCCTCGGACATGTACCTTCTGGTTCCCGTGGGGAGAGATGACCGTTTTAATGGATGAATTTTCAGAAATCATGGGATTACCAGAACCAGCCGGTCAGCCAGGCGATCCATTAGAACATCAATTCCTGATCAATGTCAAGGGTTTGGACCCCCGAGACTCCTTAGCCCGTATGACAGGTCGCCGATCCTGGCCCCTGATCCAGTTGGACGGAAATGAATATGTTGACCTGCTTGAGTTGTACCGCCAGTACGGGACCTTCGTGGAAGTCAGTTCGCTATCCAGGACAGCCAAAGAAAGGATTCAGAATGCAATGGTGTTGTGCACTGTAGGATTATCCCTCTTTCCAGATGGACAAAATTACATGGATATCAGAATAATCCAGCTTATGAGAAGATGGGGAAGTCGACAAACCAATCGTCTCTCCATAGCCATGGCAACGCTCGCTTTTCTATATCGAGGTCTGACTCGATTCTCACTTGGAGAATCCATTTTAGTTGAAGGATGCATCTACGCACTTCAATCCTGGTTCTTCCAACATGTTCCAACCCGAGCAAGCTCTTTCAGATACAATGGTCAAGAACTTCTTCCAGTGGTACAGTACCGGTCTATGATCAACAACATTTAAGAAGATGACGTAGTCTGAGACTATTTTGATCGGCAATTACCCCCTCCCAGATATACATATGCTTATGGCAAGCGGTTCAAGTTACTGGGACCATTCTTCTGCACTTACTACCAACCAGAGAGATGTGTTCGACAATTCTCCCAGAGGCAACAGTACGTCGAAGCCCGATTGTTATCAGGAGTTATGGCAGAGTTTGATCTCACTTCCGCACAATGGTCCGGGGCATATCATTCTGCCCGCTATGGCTGGGATTCCTTTGTCTCTCTTAAAATCTTTCCTGGTCCTAGAGTGTCTGCTGATTATCATGAATGGTGGCAAATTGTTTGTCCTCCACCTCTTTGTCAAGATCAATAAAATCATATTTCTTCATTTCAATAAAATTCTCTCTTTTTCTATTGTGGTTTGACGACCTCGCCTAGGTAACAAGGCATATTTTCGTTGTTTGTTTCTCGTGCTAAAAGAATTGACAACACAATTGTCGTGATTCTCGCGACGACTCAGTACCTAGTAATGGGATATCTTCTTTAAATTGTCTACCATATTTTCAATAAATATTTCTTCCAAAAGTCAATTCCTTCATAACCTAATCAGGTCTTTGCCCTGCAGAGAGCATCCACAGCAACATTAGAGCATCCACAACATTTGATGGTTCGAACAAGGTCAGGAAGAAGAACCACATCACCTCAACACTCCTCAGCCTCAGAAGGAGAAATGGATCATCCCGTGAATCAAGATCAACAACAAGAGGATGATGGCATAGACCCGCAAATGTATGCCATGTTTCGAAAGATGATGAATAAAATGATGAGTGAACAAGCTGGGACTAGTGCAGAGAAAAATCAATTCAGAGAAAAGTTCCACGGGCACAAGAATAAGAAGAAGCAGGTTCAGCCAGAAGAAATCTCAGATGAATCAGAATCAACGGAAGACACTAAGGAGGAATATGAGGTGCCACCGGCATTTCAAAAACGTGGCCGAGAACAAAGGAAGAGCCGCAAATCAAAGAATCAGGAACCTTTGCAGTCACAATTCAAGGAAATGGCCCGAGTTGTTAAGGATCTCCAAGCCCGCGACAAGGGCAAGAAAGTCTTCACCAGTGAAGACTTCTATGACGGCCTCGAAGGGGATGACGATCTCGAAAACCTTCCCCAAAAATTCATCAAGTTTGATGGTTCTAGCGACCCGAAAGCCCATCTCGCCACTTTCTTCGCAGAGTGCTCAAGATTCAAGAGAGATAACAGAGCACTTTTTCTGTGTTTTCCTCGCAGCTTGGAAGGAGTTGCAGCTAAATGGTATGCTGAGCATATCAATCCCATCGAGCTCAAGGAGTTCGATAAAGTTGTGAATTTATTTATTGAACGCTTCTTGTTCAACACAGAAGCGCTCCCGATATTAAGTCATCTCTGCAGTCTGAGGCAGAATGAGAATGAAAAAGCGCGAGATTTCATTCACAGATGGAGGTCAGCCTGCAACAAAATGAGAGATCCCATTTCAGAAAGGCACGCCCTGTCCCTAATCCTCAACAATTTTTCGCAGCCATTAAGAGGATTGATCTCCACAGCACCATCCAGGACCTTCATTGAATTAACTGAGTGAGCAGAATGGCTCGAATTGAGCATAGAGAATGGAGTCTATGAAGGCTTCACTTTTTCCAAGAGTAACTGTGATCATCGCAAAATTTTTCCTCTCGTAATATTCTCTCTCTTCCTTCTTTTCTCCTTTCCAACCTCTTATTTTCCTCCTTTTTAAAGGGGGAAAGATAAAAGACGGAAAGAAAGAGAGAAGAGAAAAGAAAGAAGAGAAGAGAAGAGGAATTCTTTTGCGGGTCTCACTTGACCTTAATTTTGAAAAATTTTAAAATAACTCGCCTCCGTTTTTGAAATATTTGCGGGAAAAACTGGGAGACGGGATCCGCTCGTCGGTACGAGGTTCGACCGTTCCTGGCGCCTTTACCAGGGGTAATCGAACCAAGGGTCAAATTTATGCCTTTTGCTTTGCTAAGAAATTATCTAAGAATTTATCCTAAGTTTAGATGCACAAGGAATCATGCTTGTGCAAATGCAAAGATGTATGCTCTTTTTGAAAATGTTTTGAAGAATTTTCCAAGTGTTTCTGAGATGAATCTGATAGAATGAAGAAATGGTTTCTAACTTAGAACTTAAGATTTAAAGTTCTAAGTTTTTGGAATAATCAGAGCTTTGGAAGAATAAATCTGGATTTTAAAAGAGATGATTTTGAAGTTTTGAGATAAAAGAAGAAGAAAGAAAATTTCAAAGTCATAAATAGACTTTGAATTAGAATAAAGATGAAATGGAATTGAATTCTAACTTTTGAAATTTGGAATCAGAATGAAATGTGAGAAACTTAAGTGGAATTGAGAAATAGAATTGACATGAAAGTTGAAATTTCAGGATGAAATCTGAATCCGAAGTCTGGATTCTAAATAAAGTTCAAAATTGAATTCTGGATTTAAAATCTGAAAATAGGGATTGGGTTTGAAATCTGAAATGAAAATGGAATTGGATTTAAGGATTGGAATTAAAGTGGAGTTTGGATTTGGAATTTTGAATGGAATTGGATTCAAGATTTGGAATCCAAGATGGTATTTGGATCTGAAGTCTGAGATCCAAGGTAGAATTGGATTCTGGATCCTAGAATGGATTTGGATCTGAAGTCTGAGATCCAATGTAGAATGGGGATCTAGATCCTAAGTGGAATTTAGATCTGTAATCTGAGATCCAAAATGTGGATTTGAACTCTGGATCCTAAGATGGAATTGGATCTGAAGTCTGAGATCCAAGGTGAAATTGGATTCTGGATCCTAAAGGAAATTTCGGATCTGAAGTCTGAGATCCAAGGTAGAGTTGGGTTCTGGATCCTAAAATGGATTTTTGGATCTGTAATCTGAGATCCAAAGTGGTGTTGTACTTGGAAATCCAGATCCAAGTTGGGATTTAGGATCTAATTTTAGATTTGGATTCTGAAAGCCCAAAGTGGGACCTTTAATGATGGATCTGGGTTTTGAAAACCTAGATCGAATTTAAAATTTCAAGTTTTTGAGATTCAAATCCAAACCTTGATTGAAGATAAGAGGATCAGAAGGTAACTTCAAAGTTAAATTGGACTTTGAAATTGAGATAGATTTGGAATTTGAAATAGAAATTTGAAGAAGGGATATTCACAATCACTTGGATTTTTGAAAAGGAGTTTTTGAAAATATGATGCAATTCTACCCTAAATGATGAATGAATTTGAATAAGTTTGAAATTGGATTTGAAAATCATATTTCATTCTTTAAATGAATTTAAATAAGATTAATGATATAATACACTCCTGACTATGGTCATTGAATGTATTATATAATAGTCATATCTAAATTCAAATGAAGGATAAAATACCTTTTTGGTGCTTTTATAGAATTCAAAATAAAATTAATTCTCAATATACCCTAACTATGGCCATTGAAATATATATTGAATTAATTTTAAGTTAAACTCTGATAAAAGGTGAATTATTTGAAAAGGATCCAGTGTGGATCCAGTGTTATTTTATAAAAGATAAAAATACTAAGTCTTGTTTACATCCCGACTATGGCCGTTGATGTAAATCATCAACTTAGAATTAATTTACCTCTTATGATATGGTGCACGTGCCATTCGTGTTGCCATTTTGTGAATTTTCAGAAGTAAAGGAAAATGATGACATAAATGATATTTACATGCTCATCTATTCTAACCTAAGCTAAAATATAAATTTTTCATAGATATCTGGCTATCACAACATTGGAATTTGAGAATATCACAGATTTCTAATCAAAGAAAGAGATTCAAGCTTTTCACGTATTCCTGTAAAATAGAGTTATTACAAGGCAAAATGGAAAATATATATATGGAAAGTGCTATGTTTAAAATCAGCACGCATATGATCATATCCGGGCTAACGAATGAAGTGGAATGTTATGATATCACATGAATCCGAATACCCAAGAATCGACTGTCATAAGGTTTATAAAGAGCATATGACTATTTTGTAATCCATTACCTAAAGCTATACTACCCAATTATGACTTTGGAATCACTATAGCAGCTTGCAAAACGCCCTTTTAACTTAATGCATGGGCAAACACCTCAGCTACCACACAGATTTATGAGTAGCTCGACTAGGCTCAGGAAGCTACACTCAAGTATAAGACTGACTACAATTTAATATTTTCAATGGGCCCTTATTATTGGCAAACAACTAATCATTAACCAGGCTGATTACAGTAATAACGAAATTGGAAAACAAGATTCTCCAGCCACAACTTAATACATCAAGAAGCAGAGATACCTAAGAGAGGGTATCTCTTTAGGAAATGATTTTTCGGGAAAACAGGATGGAAAGAGAAAGTAGCAATGCTAAGTCATAGAGCAGACAGTCTTAGCTCAAAATATGGCAATCCATTAGCTATAATGTTAAAAATTGACCATATGTAAATCTGGTAATGTGCAGGGGATTTGAAAATACAGTGGGTGCTGCGTGTAATGTTGTGTGCAGACATTATGCAGGAAACGAGAGTGCAGGGGAAATAATAAGTGCAAAGTAATAGTGGAGTGTTGTGGGTGTTTAAGGTGACATGTACAGTTGCGGCTTGCACTTCAGCTGTATGAGCCTTCGAGATGTGCCGGCAATTATAGTTCTCATTTTCATACACGGATTGTCTTATTACCTGAACCAGTTATAAGCAGCTCATCTTGAGATACAAATTTCACCCTTGTAACCTGGGGAAGCAATAAACAACAAATATTAGCTGATGCAGATATTAAAATCTCTGAAAAAATTAAGGCTAGGGCTTGATCATTAGATATATGGCCATCAACCATGAGCTCCAGCATTTATGTAAAACACCAACACAGATTCAAGGTTTCGTAACATTCAGAAGTCACCTGCCTGCTCCTAAACATACTTATTTCTAGGGAAAAGGGATAATTACTATGAGAAACCTTCTTGGTATGCCCACTAAGAGTAGATAGAATTTTGGATGGGTGTATATTAGCAGATAGTGGTGACACATATCTCAAATCGACATGTAATAGTACGATGACTTAGTGAGCTGCCTTCAACATCACTCAAAGGATTTCTGCAATCCTGTATAATCATATTCCATATAACAACCCTTAGCTGCCAAACCTTAACAACCGATCAATGGATCAAGGTGATCATACACCAGGGATCGAATTTTTTTTTTTTTTTGTGAAATCGGTTCAGCAATTCCCCTTTTCTTGACAGCAATGACCCAACGAACTTTTTCCTTGACAATAAGACTGTTTCCACCAAATGGTCACTGTATCGGCTGGGAACTTATATAACAAATGGTTATGCATGGATAGTGTACAGGAGAACACAAGAAATAAAAGTATTTACATTTGTAGTGAGAGGCTGTGCAATTTGCTAAACAAAAAAATGATAATATGTAGGAGAACACAGGGTTGATGAACTACGCTTGGCAAAATTGTCTTGCAATAAATTGATTGTTCCCAGCAAGCCAGCCTCTGCAAAATAACATTACTATTATGACATGTTATCAATGAAAATGGGATGACAATTACACCTGAAAGCTTCACTCAATGACTCGATGTGCATGGTGAGCAGGTAATGAGGGTGATACACAGTCATTATGCAGATAAACGTAGGCTGCAAGGTGTAGCCGGAGCAAGATATGGGAATGGCTATATATAATGACAGAACTATGATGACATGAATGCATAAAACACAATGGAACTGAAAGTAGAAAGGAAAACATATTAACAAACATATCATCTGTAAGGATTGCCAAGAGAATTCTTGGTAAAGAGTATCTGGTAATGCTTTTGCACTTCATGCCATCTCAATTTAGCAGATATTCTTCAGCTGAAACAGATTAATAAGAGATAGATTTGCCGCCTACCAAGAGAAGATGTCACGAAAAGTATCTACATATGTACACCGAGCCATGACCACTCGTGGGGTATGTGCAACATATTCCTGTATGACCGCAAGCGGCATCAAGGCAGAAAAAAAAAAAATCACCTGATTTGATGTTTTAACTAGGGATCCCAATAATCACTTGTGCATTTGATACATCCAGTAACACACGATCTGGATCAGGAGCTGTCATAACTATTGGATGAATTGACCTCAAGCAAGGCCCTCTTGGTCTCTCTTGAAATCTCATTCCTTGCTGTCATCATCACCCGCAGCGTCAGTAAGTTGTCCCCAGCTTCTGACCTTAAACTAATTTCATCTACATTCTGCAGTAAACAGAGAATCCGATATCTGGTTAACTCCATACAACTCATTCAGATTATTTTACCCAACCTGCGATGGTGATTTTGGAGGAGATACGTGAAGATGCTTTTAGCTGCTTCATCAAGATGTTTCTAGTCAGTGTATCGAGTCAGCCATATTGAAATGGCTCTGCCCTTCATATCAGATTGTCAAAAATACATGGGGCAATGTGATTGCCCACAATGAAAGTGCTTCAACGGAACTGTGCTTATAATAGAGATGCAGTGATACAGGGAGAGAGCAGCATACAAAAATGGACTGTGTGCCAGTGCAACAGATGTATAGCTAACTACTACACAGGAAAGAACAATAAATGTAAAATGAGAAAATGCGATGGATGCTGATATGTAGTATCACGATTAATATGCGTAAGAATGGGTAGTATAAGTGCAGCAACCACGATGTTTCTTAAATACAACGATGAGGAGTTTGTGCCATCACATCCAGAAAATGATTTCATACGGTTGTGATTGAATCCTATTAGGTATGCCGAAATGGGCAAACAGGGGTTCTTGGACCTATAGGTATGCAACTAATATCCAATCAGAAATGGATTTATTAGATTCACTTGCTACGAAGTATAGTATACACAGATGCAAGGACGTTGCATCGATCATTGAAAGCCACCACCTAAATTGCTTTCGTTGGCCTATCGTGAACTGGTTTTCACTGCATTCAACTCCAGCGAGAGGCCAATGCTTACGGCTGGTATTCATCAAACTATGTGGGTGCGAGATGTGCGTGAAACAGGGTTGCTGACGTGAAACGATGCAGAGGAATAGCTGGAGCAGTAGTAATGGAACACGATGCATAAGTTGCAGCAACATCCAAAAATCAAAACAAAGCGCAAACAGATGAAGTGAGAATGGGAATGTTTCTGTGATGCAATTGCAAAAATGACTATGCGATACGATGCAGATAATCGGATAAATAAAATAAAAAAAAGGAAAATACCATTGAACATTATTAGAATAAGAAAATGAAAGCGAAACAAATAATAAAAAAAAAGGAAACTGATTGCAGAACAACATCATAGCGTAAGGCATATGAACATAGTATTTACAGAAGCAGTAGAAAAAGAAGAAGAAAGAAGAAAGAAAGAAAAGAAAAAAAAAAGAAAAGAAAAAAAAAATAACTGTTGGGACTATTCGTCCCCTTTGATTTCGCACCTTTACACAGATCGATGCTTGCTATGTGCAAGATCGATGCTGTGTGGGTGCTTAAAAAGAAATTTCGGAAAACAAGATGAAAAAAGAAGGTAAAACGAGAAATGGAAAAGAAAGGGGATATCGCTTACTGTGACTGCAAGGTCCTGAAGGATGAGGTAATGAATGGATGTCGACCACCGATGGATGTCACAAGAAAATCCGATGCCCTCGGGATCCTGGAGGGAGCCGATATTCCGTGGTTCCTCTGTCGGAATGGTCGATTCTAGTTGATGAAGCGAGCTTTTGCAGCGGGGATTTTGATGGCAAGGTTTTAACCGAAGAGGGGTTGGCCTTTGCTGATGAAATGTGAAATCGGGTGATATCTCTTCCAAATTTGTCACTGCATGGGCTGAACGAACTTGGGCGGAGGAGGATTCTTTCCTCTTACTTCTGTAATGAAATCGATACAGGGTTTTCAGCAACAGCCGATTCCCTTCTCAGCCGATCACTCTATGCTTTTGGGGGGGGGGAGGAACAGGAAAAAGAGAGAAGAAGAAGAAGAAGGGGAAAAGGAAAAAGAGGAAAGAAGGGAAGAGGAAGAGAACGTGAAGCATGATGGGGTGAAGACGAATGAAAACAAGAGGAAGGAGAAGAAACAAAGGGGTGCGGGGGTGAAGGCGATGCTGAAGGAGGCGATGGATGCCTCTTTTTTATAAGCATAAAGGGAAGAATCAAGAAAGGGTGTCAGTTAGTGATCGAGGGCTGAAGAAGAAGGAAGATGATCGAATGGTCGATCATCTTGGGAAGCAAGAGGGTGCGATGGTTTGTGAAGGGAAGCCGAGAGGGGGAGAGAGAGAGTGAAGAGAGAAATGGAGGGGGGCGGCTTTTCCTCTTTTTCCTTACGAATGAAAACCCTAAAAAGGTTTTTGCAAAAGACCCCCTTCGGTTTTCAAATTTTTACAAAAAAGGGCTTCCGGGGTCTTTTAGCAAAAATCGATACTCATTTGTTTTTCTCATAATTTTCCCAATTTTTTTTGGTTTTTGAGTTGTCTTTCAATTTTTTTTGCATTTTTAGAATAGAAATCCTAAGATTTGTGAGAAAACAAAGATAAAAACTAATTTTTTTGTGTTTTTGCAAAAATATTTACAAAGGGGAATTTTTCTGAGAAATTTAAAAGCTATTTTGAGAAAATTTTCTTCAGAAATGGGCTTGGATCCGGATTTTGAGAAAATATGGATTTAAAACACTGGATTCGGATCCGGATTTAATTTTGAATATACCAATATGGCATTTAATTCAGAAAATCTGAAGAATGACTGAAATTTAGCTTTGAAATTGTTTTGATTTTCTCAGAAAATGGAATCAGGGGCAAAAGGGTTATTTTTACAAATCTTTAAAAAATTTGGGGTGTTCACAGTAACCCCCAAGGTGAGCAGAAGAAGAAAGCTCACTTCACCTTCTCTGCCAACAACAACAACAACAACAATAGCCGAAATCAGTACAACGGGCAGAAGAAAGATTACTGCTACGGCGCAGGCAATTCCAACAATAAAGGAGATCAGAAAATGAAGCCTGCTCCTCAATACAGCAAGCCTTCTCAGCAAGACCAAGGGCCGAAACAACATGAAAAAGTTAAACATGAAGGATGGAGCTATGACCGAAAATTTACCCCTCTCGATCAATCACTCGAAGAGGTGCTCGAGTATATGCTGTCGAAAGAAATGGTCAAGTTGCCTAGATTGGCCGATCTCCCTGTGCCTATGGGGAAATGGAAGGATCAATTCTGCAAGTTCCACAGAACAGTGGGACACAGCACTGAGAACTGTTTCGTTCTCAAGAATATTGTGCAGGATCTTATTGACAAGAATTTATTGGTAGAAGGAGAAGAAGAAGAAAAAATGGACATTCTAAAGCAGCCTTTTCCTTCGCACACCACGGCAGTGGTATCCGCACAGCCATTCTTACCGCACGAACACATCAAGCCGTGTTCTGTACAAGATCTACAAGTTCAACATCAGGTGTCAGTGCTTCGACAAGCAGCTCCAGCTTCTAAAAAGATGGACCTAATCTCAGCATTCGGCAAGATGAAAATTTCTGAAGCACCTTTAAAGTCATCCCCCAAGTCAAAGGGACTTCCTGATTTTCTCAATCAAATCATCAAGCCCAAGCCGGAGAATTCAAGTCAGAAGCCTCTGACCGCTTTGTCCAATGTTTCCATTCTTGACTTGGCCAAGAGTTCCTGCAAACATCAGCAAGTACTGGATGATCTGCTCAGAAAGATCAAGGTTAAGCCCAGTATCACTCCTGAAGACATGGCACAAATAGTGACTTCAGCCATGACTAATGCGCCGATCACTTTCTTGGATGAGGACCTTCCAAAGCCTCATTCCTTTCAAAATAATGCTCTTTACATCGTCGTTCGGGTAAGGGGAATGACAGTACCCCATGTGCTAGTAGATGGAGGCAGCAACCTCAATATATGTCCCGAAATGACAGCAAAGGCGCTAGGCATTAAGGAAGAAGAATACATTCCAGATCCTATTACCAACTATGGGTTTGACAATCATGGTCAGACGGCCAAAGGCAAGATATTCCTGGAAGTATTCATTAATTATTCGGTACATTCAGTGCTTTTTCATGTGGTCAATGTGCCACCCACCTACAATTTGCTGCTCGAAAGGACGTGGATTCATAATGCAAATGCAGTGCCTTCCACCCTGCATCAATGCGTAAAATGGTCCAAAGGTGGAATGATTACAACAGTGCTCGGAGAGGACCCAGAAGAAAGACTCCCACAGCCTATGATTCCTCGACCATCGTTCACTACAGATATTCCTAGCATCAGAGAGAGTGAAGAAATCAGTCTCAAAGAAAGTCGGGAAATACTCCAGGCAACATCAGAATTATCCCTGCATACTGTAGCCATGATCCGATGGAGAGGTCCCAAGTTCTTCAAAATTGGAGGTCGTGTCAGCTACGACACTGTCAAAGATCATCCATTGTTTCCGCAATTCATGAAAGCAAGAAAGGGATTTGATTTACTTCTGAAGCATGGTTATCAACCCTTTAAAGGACTGGGCAAAAATGAAGATGGTCGTGTCGAGCCAATGATCCAAAAGCATCGTCCCCATAGGGCAGGACTAGGGTTTTCCAGTGGGAGCTCACCAAAGAAGACTGTTTTTGTTAAAGGGGCACATTGAGAATCGTTGTTGCATTTCCTTTCTATTCCTTTCAAAATAAATGTCGCAATGTCTTTTATCAAAGTCAAATCAATAAAATGTCAAGTTTCTTTGTCTATCTGGATGCCATCTGCCTCTTTTATCTCTATATCCTCATTTTATAACTCAATGTCATTTTATGTATAATTCTTTTTAAATGATTGTTTGTCGTATGATGGAAGATTTTTCCTGAATCCAATTTCTTATCCAAAACCCAGAAATGTCTTCCCGAACAATCAAGAAACTCGTTATCAATCCAAAGGCTTTCCAGAAATCGGCAGCAATTCACCGAGTAAAAGCAAGCACAGGAGATAGCAAGGTAGCAAAGCAGTTAGATGATTATGCAGAATTTGATCCGTCTCTTCAGGAATTACCAGAGTTCGCCTCAGTTCAGAAGCAAGATGAACCATCTGCTCTAGTACAAGATCCTACCGAAGATGTCAATATCGGTTCAGAGGACAATCCCAAGATTCTCAAGATTGGTACCAGTCTGAGTCCGGAAGAGAAAGAAAGGCTTACAAATTTTCTCAAGCAACATGAAGAAGTGTTCGCATGGACATATGAAGATATGCCGGGCTTAGATCCCAAATTGGTCGAACACCGACTCGTTTTGAAGCCAGATGTAAAACCAGTTAAGCAAAAGCTGAGAAAAATGGATCCCAGAATAGAACAACAAGTCAAAGAAGGACTTGAAGATCTGCTCAAAGCAGGATTTATCCGACCTATTGACTACCCAGATTGGTTAGCTAATATCGTCGTTGTCCCAAAGAAAAGTGGCAAAGTTAGGATTTGCATAGACTTCAGAGACCTCAACAAGGCAACTCCGAAGGATGACTATCCACTTCCAAGCAATGATCTTCTGATTGACAGCACAGCAGGACATGCCATGTTCTCCTTCATGGATGGATATTTCGGCTACAACCAGATTAAGTTGGCCGCCCACAACCAATCAAAAACTTCCTTTACTACGCCTTGGGGCACTTTCTGCTATACAGTTATGCCTTTTGGGCTCAAGAACGCTGGAGCAACATATCAACGAGCGATGGCCGTTATCTTTCACGATCAGATGCGCAAAATCATGGACGCATATGTTGATGATATCCTCGTGAAATCTAAAGAAGAAGAAGATCACCTCGAAGCTCTTGACCAAGTGTTTAAGCGACTCATTCTTTACAAGTTAAGGCTTAACCCACAAAAATGTGTCTTTGGAGTCGAATCAGGCAAACTGTTGGGTTTTCTGGTCAGCAAAAAGGGAATTGAAGTTGACCCAGCCAAAGCAAAGGCTATCATTGATATGCCACCCCCGAAAAATCTCAAAGAATTGCGTAGCCTTCAGGGACGCATGCAATCAATTCAGCGGTTTATTTCCAACTTGGCGATGAGATGTGAGCCCTTCAACCACTTACTCAGAAAAGGAGTAAAGTTCGAATGGGGACCAGAATGTCAACAATCGTTCGATCGAATCAAAAAGTATCTTCTCAATCCTCCTATCTTGAAGCCGCCAGAATTGGGAAAACCTCTTTTGTTATACATATCAGTTAATCAAGTTGCATGCGGCGGATTCTTGGCGCAATACAAAGAAGGCAGCCTGATAGAGCACGCCATTTATTATGTGAGTAAGACTTTCATAGACTATGAAAAGAAATACTCTCACATAGAGAAGACCTGCCTAGCTCTGGTATGGATGTGTCAAAAGCTAAGATACTACCTGCTGGCATCTGAAGTCAAAATTTTGTCTAAACTCAATCCTCTCAAGTATATCTTAGAGCAGCCTTTCCTCAGCGGACGAGTCACAAAATGGCAAGTCTTATTGATGCAGTATGACTTAGAATATGTCTCGCAGCAATCAATCAAAGGCCAAGCAATTGCAGATCAATTGGCAGATTTTCCTCTGGCAGAAGAGGTGAAAGCCGAAGATGACTTCCCTGATGAGCAAATTTGCAATATTCAGCAATCTCCAGTCTGGAATTTATTTTTCGATGGTTCTAAGAACATGGCCGGAATAGGCATCGGAATTCTATTAATCACTCCTGAGAAGGAGATGATTCCATTTTCTCTCAAGTTAGATTTTCAATGCACCCACAATATGGATGAGTACGAAGCCCTGATTCAAGGTCTAAAAATTCTACTAGAATTCAATGTTAAGAGAGTACATGCCTACGGTGACTCATTACTCGTTGTCAATCAAGTCCGAGCCGAATGACAAGTGAAAGATCAGAAGTTATTCCCCTATCAGAAAATTGTTTCAGCTCTTGTCAGCAAGTTTGAAGAATTTCAGTTATTCCATATCAAGAGAGATTTTAATCAAGTGGCTGATAGCCTAGCCAGTTTAGGCTCCATTATGGCATTCAGAAATGGAGAATCTTGTCGCTCTTTTGAAATTGGCAGACTTGACCAACCTGCTTTCCTGCCAGCGGAACAAGTAAACCAGGCTGAGCAAGGGAATAAGCCTTGGTATTACAACATCAAAACTTTCATAGAAACTGGCGAATTTCTTCTAGAACTCTCAAAGAAAGAGCAACGAGCAATCCAGCGTATGTCCACTCGATATTTCATTTTGGCTAATGTCCTCTATCATCGTGGATTCAGTTTAGAGTATTCCAGATGCTTAGACGAAAACGAAGCCAAAGAAGTCATGCGAGAAGCACATGAAGGCATTTGTGGTGGCCACGTCGGCTACCAAACCCTTGTCAAACAAATCATCAGAGCAGGTTACTACTGGAAGACTATGCAACAAGACTGTTATCATTATGTGAAGAAGTGTGTGCAATGCCAGATACATGCACCTTCTATTCATGCTCCCGCAACATATCTGCAATCTGTTGTCTCTCCATGGCCGTTCTCTATGTGGGCCTTCGATGTTGTAGGCCCCATCACTCCTTCAGCTTCAAATGACCATAAATATTTCCTTGCCGCGACAGAATATTTCACCAAGTGGGTAGAAACTATCGCTCTTCGCACAGTAGAAGGCCGACACGTGGTCTCTTTTATTCACAAGAGCATCCTTTGCCGTTTCGGCATCCCGCATGACATTGTATCAGATAACGACAGTCATTTCAAGAATGAAAGAATGAAGATATTCTGCTCAAAGTTCAAGATTTATCATCATTTCTCTGCCCCATATTATCCTCAAGGGAATGGTCAGGCAGAGGCCACCAACAAGATCTTAATTCGTATCTTAGAGCGAACTGTGGAAACAGGCCGCGACTGGCATGAGAAGATCCACGATGCACTATGGGCTTATCGGACCACCATTCACACTCCAACGAATGCTACTCCATCAGAATTGGTCTATGGAACAGAAGTAGTATTGCCGCTACATGTTCAGAAGCCCGCTTTGAAATTTGCGTCACTGCTAGAATTACCCCTCGATCGATATCAGCAGCAGCGACTGGTACAGCTAGATTTACTCGACGAGAGAAGGCTAAAAGCAGCAGAGCATGCACAATCCTATCGCCAGAGAGTAGCCAGGCAGTATGCGAAGTCTGTCATCGAAAGAAGATTCAAAGTCAATGATTTAGTGCTTCGATCCACAGCTTATCTCAAGCATCATCCTGGCGGTAAATGGTCGCCAAATTGGGAAGGCCCATATGTCGTCAAAGAAGCATTACCCCGCAATTCATATCGGCTCATAAACGCCGATGGGGTGGAATTACCAGATCCCATTAATGCTCGACACTTGAAAAAGTTCTATACTTGAAGCCTCTATTCTTTCTTTGTAATCTTCCTATTTTCTTAAAATAATGATCAAACTTTCTTTCCCAGTTACACTGGGGTATTTTTTTAAATTTCGTCCTATATGCAGGCAGGATAAAAAAATTTCTCATTTCACGCACTTGTGCATTCATGTGCATCAATTTGCATTCATTTACATTCAATTGCATTAACATTAATCTGGTCAGTATTGGGATTTCAACAAACCGTCCCATCACAATTCCTAATGATTCAAAAGCGAAAGATAATCACCAGTACTGAACCAAAACCCAGCGCTCAAACTGGTATCGTTTCAAAATCCAGTGTTCAAACTGATACATTTTCAAAATCCAACCTTTTGAGTCAATCTTGGAAAACCGAGTTTCGACTCGGGTTTTTATTCAAATCATTTTCTTTTGTTGATCCGGGTTCCGACTCGAGATCTCTTTATTTACTCGAGTCCTGACTCGAGCTCTTCATTTTCTTTTGTCGATCCGGGTTTCGACTCGTGATCTCTATAGTTTATTCGAGCTCTGACTCGAATTCATCATTCTCCTTTCTTGATCCAAGTCATTTCGATCCTCAGGGTCTGTCAATTGCCCAAATTTGATATTTTGCCCACCAATTTCCAATTTAAATCTTTGGATCATGCAACTCTCCAATTCTGACCTCTGGGTCACCCAATTTCCAATCTCGATTCTCAATTCTCAATTCCAAATTATCAATTTTGACCTCCAGGTCATTTAATTCTCAATTTCGACCTTCGGGTCACTCAATTCTCAATTTCAACCTTCGGGTCACTTAATTCTCAATTTCGACCTTCGGGTCGCTCAATTCTCAATTTCGACCTTCGGGTCACACAATTTCGACCTTTCGGTCAACCAATTCTAAATCTCGACCTTTAGGTCATCCAATTTCGACTTTCGGGTCATTCAATTTTCAGCAACCAATTTTTCCAATTACCAATTGCGACCTTTGGGTCAATCAACTTCAATATCCAATTTCAATCATTTCTCTTGCGAGAGCCCCTTTTTAGGGAGAGTTCGAGGGAGCTCGTTCTTTTCGCATGCTATCCTATTTGTTCACTTAGCCCCTTTTCAGGGAGAGTTTGAAGGGACTCGCGTCTTTGTGAACCGTTTGCAAAACAATTTCCAATTTCACACAAGGAACCCTTTGATAGGGAGAGGCTCGACGGAGACTCGCTTTTCTTGTGACCCCCCAATTTCATACTAGGCCATTTTTCGTCATGAAGGACCCTCTTTAGGGAGAGTATGATGGACTCGTTCCTTTCATGATCCGATTTTCAGACCTCACTATTATCGGCCCCCTTTCCATAAGAGAAGCCTAATATTAGGGAGCTTTGACGAAAGCTTAATTTCTTTTTGAAAGTTCGTTTTGCAAACACCTCATCATCAGGGAAGAGAGGAGTATTTCTCATTTCCCATTCAGGTAAGGGCCAAGCCTGAGTCTCTCTTTTTGGGGAAAAAGAGAGGAGAATTTTCGTCACGGATGTGTTGACCCGGACCTCAAATGCTCACTTTTACCAAAGATTTCAAGAAAATTTTGTCGATTTGTCAATCAATTATTTGTTGATTTCAAAAACTTTATTATACAAAACTTTGCCTCAGTCTACCTTCAGCATTACTTCCAAAAAAGTGAAGCTTTTGCGAAAAGAGATTCAAAACTCGAATTCTTTCTATTGGCCAACCAAAAGGATGAAGGATAAATCCTCGATATGGCCAGCAAAGAAGATTCAGTGTTATTGCAAAGCCATAAATGATTGATATTGATCGCAGTCAATGGCACATCTTTAAAGACTATTCTTGAGAAAATGAGGCAGTGGAAATATCCTGAGTGCTAGAAAAGAGAGCATTTACCCAAGCCTCGTCTCCTCAAAATCACTCAAGCTGCAATTAAATATCCGCAAAAGGGATCTCTCAATTGTCGTCAAGATGAAGGCGAATTAAGCGAGTAGACCCCCTGGGCCAAAGAAGATTTGAAACATCTCCAAGATGACGGAGTTTGTGACGGATCCTTCCAGGGAAAGTCCAAAGCACTGTCGAGATGAAGGCAGATGCGATGAACCTCCCGACAATCCCCAAAAGATATTTAATTTCAGCTATCATCCAAAGATCTCCCAGCCCATGAGCCAATATCGTCAAAGAAGGATCGAAACATCTCCAAGTTGAAGGAGTTTGTGACGTACCTTCCCAAAAGAGAGAAAGAGAGGAAAAAGAAAGAGAGAAAAAGTTAGAATATCTCCAAAATGAAGGAGAATGTAGCCAAAAATCCAAAAGAGCCCAAAAGAGTGCAGAAAGATTATCATGAGAGGAACACCCAGGATATCAAACTACCAAATCTATCAAGAATCTTCTTTAGACTTGTGAAATTCTATTATCAATATCCTTTCATCAACTGCTTTCATAATATCAAATTCTCTTTCCTGTTCATATCAAGGAAATTGATAGCTTCCTTGAAGAAGGTCAATTGCAAGCAATTTGGATTTCAAATCTCGATCCTACGAAGTCAATCTCGTTCGGAGGTAATGCTTCAGGTAGAAAAGAAAGAATATTTGGCAACAATGTGCAACATTTTCAAAAAAAAATTTGAGTCAACAACATTTTGACAATATTTTCTAGCTATCCTGACGTGAAGTGAGAGCTTGATGTCCGTTTTTGATACATCCTGACACCAATTGTAAATCCCTCTTAAGGACTTGATTCCTTTCCTTCTTTGAGAACATGAATTCTCAAATTCGCACAATTCCCTGTGTCCCCACTGTCCAATCATAGACAGTCCCATTTCGGTTCGAGGTCAAGCCACCAATCATTTTCTCGCAAAAGGCAATTTCAAAAGCTATTTAGTCTCAGCAATGAGATACCCAAAATCAACCCCTTTTCAAGCTTTAGGGACCCTATTTTCCTTCCTTTTGCAAAACCCCTATCGGATTTATTGTGCAAAATCCGAAGGTTCCATCATGGGCTCTTCTTTTGAGGATCCCATTCCATTTTCTGCCCGATCAGGATAAGGGTACAAACCTGAGCCTCAATCAAAGAGGTATTTCATCTTCCACCCGATCAGGATAAGGGTACAAACCTGAGCCTCAATCAAAGAGGTATTTCATCTTCCGCCTGATCAGGATAAGGGTACAAACCTGAGCCTCATTCAAAGAGGTATTCCATTTTCCGCCCGATCAGGATAAGGGTGCAAACCTGAATCTCATTTCTATAAGATATTTCAATCCCCAATCAGGTTAAGGGTCAAACCTGAGCTTCGTTCCATACGAAGCATTTTCTGTCCCATCCAGGTTAAGGGCAAAAACCTGAATTTCACTCTCACATAGTGAGTCCTTCCTCTTCATTCTTTGCTTCATATCTACCATCTTCCTCAGGCTAATTTTCTTCATACCCAGTCAGATCCTTCTAACTGGGGCATTTTTTTATATATAGCCCAAATTTGGTGTGTTTTCTTTGCCACTAAGCTCGACCATAAGCTTGCTTAGTAGCAAAGAGGGGCATTTGTAAACACCCCAAATTTTCACTCACCTTCTTGACATCGCCCTCAATCATCATATTTCATTTTTTTCAAAAGCAATGAAGGGCAAAATGGTCATTTTCCAAGATTGAACCGAACAGAAAGTCCTAAATTTCATTCTTGAGCCTCAAAATTTCTATATTTAGGTTCAGAGACATCTTCAAATTACAAAATTTCAAAATCCTTTTTCTTGACAAAAAGCTAGAATTTCCAAGTCCGAGCTCAAAGTGACATTTCATAGAACATGTCTTTGCATAGCATCGCATCATTTCACTGCATAGCATGTCAGCTTGAGATCCAAAACTCCTGATTTTCAAAATTGTCCATCCAGATTTGATTTTTAAACTTTTTCAAATTGATTTTTAACCCTGGGTATTCAAAATTACCAAATTTTCCCATTTTACCCCCAGGACTTTGAATTACAAAAATTTTTCTCAAGAAAAACTATCTGGATATTTGGATATTGATTTTAAAGATTTTATCTCAAAACTTTTTGCAAAAGATTTTAAATCTCTTTACAAAATTTTTTACTTTTATCCATATTTTGCCTTGAAAAACCAATTTTTCCAAATTCTTGAAAACAAATAATGTTTTATCTCGTATTTTCAAATAAATGGAGCAGGACCCGCCTTTGAACTAGCATCATACTCAGAATCTCAGGTAAGTTGTTTATTCTCAAGCGGGACCCACCCGAAGTTCATACCAATTTGCAAATTTTTCTTTTTAATTTCTCAATATTTATTTATTTATTTTTAGTTAGTGGGCCCACACACATGTGGCACCCCAATTGAAAATAAAAGACTTTCAAAAACAAAACAAAACTTTATTTTCAAAAGGATTTTAAAAGTGGAGTGAGATGGCATTTCCATAAAAGCCTCTCATTTATGTCATTATTCATTTTTTTTATTTTTATTTCTTTTACTTCTTTTCATTAATTTGCTTACCTAAAATCTTAAAAGGAAACGGCCCAAACGGGCGCCACAACCATATTTTCAAAAAAAATTCATTTTACCCAAAACTTAGGTAAATGAAACACATTTTTTTTGAAAAAAAATACAGCAGCGCCCTTTTGAAAAATGGCTACTTTAATGTTTCAGTTTCAAAATCTTCAACGAAGGTAACGGATTTTCAAAAAAAGGAAGCTGCGATCTTTTGAAAAAAAGGAAGAAGCTCAACATCTTTAAAAGAAGGGGAGCCTGGCCAATGAGGAGAGAGGAAAAATTTGTGATTTTTTTTGGTTTTGTTGGGTTTTTGCAGAGGCTTTCTTCCCAGCAGCAAACGACACAGGGATCCAACCAACCTCTACACCTTCTTCAACCTTCTACCTACCTGCAGCTGCCTCTTTCTTCAATCCCATCAGCAAAAGGCTCCAACGACTGCTGTCCACCTTCTTCAGCCCAGCCGATTGCCATCCCCACTTCAGCCGCAGACCATCCAGCTTGAACAGGTCGCCCCTTTCCTTCAGACCAGCGTGTCCATCCCCAGCAGCAAAGGATTCCAGCCGGCTGCATCTTCCTTCAACCCCAGCAGCAAAAGGTTCCAGCCAGTTGCAATTTGCTTCAGCTCACTTGCAGAAAATCCCATCCAGCAAGGCTCACCCTTCATCTTCTTCAGTCTAGCCACAACAAGAGAGCCCAGCCAACGGTTCCTGCATCCCCACTTCAGCCCAGCCGCAGGATCAACCACCAGGCGTTTCAACGGTTCCTGCATCCCCACCAAACCCAGGTAAAAGACACTCTCTCTCTGCCATCATCCGCCATTGCCCATCTAGTTAGAGTGATCTCTCTCTCTCTGCGGTGTGATTGATTGTGGCCACCATCTTGGACACTTTTATCTCCGTTGGTTGAGCTTCTTCATCTGCTCTGTCTGAAAGAGTTAGGCTTTCATCATTGTTGACATATGTTTTGTGTTTGGTTCAGTTCTAAAATTACTATATATATCTTAGAATCACTTTTGAAGGGGATTCATAGCAGGACTTGGACATTGAGAACTTCAAGAAATTGGCTTTAACTATAGATTGTTGCTCTGTTGGGTAAATTTGAGGTTTTACCATGGGTATAATAGACGATCATGGCAAAAATTTCCTTGCAATTTGCTATTCTGCGGATCTTGTTGATGGGCAGCCTATCCATGTTTCTTCAAATTGTCTGCCTGTGAAGGCTGCAAATTTTGAACCAGCAGGTCATTCTTTTCATTTCTGCTGCCCTTAAAATGCTTGGTTTCTGTGAAAAAGATGAAGCAGATGCTTTTGAGTCAAGTTTGCTAGATAAAAAAAAAGGTCAGGGCTCTATACCTTCAGAATTTTATGGTGGTAAAGACAAGAAGTCTACAACCCAGTTAGATTCAATAAATTGGTATCTTACCTATATGTATAGGTCATTTGTAGGAGGTTTATTAGCCACCTATATGTCATCTCATTCACTATTTCCTGCACCCTTGCCCTTCACAGCCGTTGGTTATACCTATCCATCATAGCCATGGTACACATGGCTGTCACTTACTTTCAGCCCTGCACATACATGCGACCCATCATCTACAATCAGTTTCAGCTCCAGCATTTTGCCCTACTGCAGCCCTTGTTGCTGCTATACCCACCTTTACTTGCCATATGATACATAGATCATTTGATTCCTTGAAATTTCCAATTAGATTTTAAGCTTTTGCTGAGAACACATTGAAATACTAGCTTAAAACCAGGTTTGGAAGCACTATGAGATGTGTTTTTATTGACTAAGTCTTGTTTTAATATGTATTACATCCTCTACATATTCATTGTATGTTGTACATCAACTTCCGGTCCTGTGGCAGGTAAATAGTTAGAAAGTGAAGTTAGGAAAAACAAAATTGCAGGTGAATTCAATTTTGTACAATATGGTTGTAATGCCAAGAGAACATCAATGACCTCCGGCTATATTGCACCAACACTCTCCTTTAGCCCAGCCGCAGCCCATCATCCATCACACATCATCCATCTCCACTTCAGCCCAGCCGTCGCCCTTTTCTTTCAGCCCACCAGCAGAAGGTCCAGCAAGGCCTCCTTTCCAACTCTTTTCAACCCAACAACAGAAAATCGATCCTTATCCGCTTCCTACAGATCACTTGGTGCAGGGGATCTACAAGAATGTTTGTATCGTCAAGTCTTGGCTCAATATACATCTATAAACTTGGTGGTGGTGGAAATTTATGATAATATCACCAAGATTTATATGATTTCTGCAAATGTGGTCGGAGAAACTTCTCCTTTTTCTATGTGGGAAGGTTTGGGTTCTGTAGCTTGAAAGAAAATATTTTCTGTTGCTGCCAATCTGCCATGGTTTGGATGTGATATTGTTTTTTTTTTTTTGAGACTTATTTTTGGTCCGCTAGTCTAATCTTTCTTGCTGAACAACTCTTTTGGCTAAGGGTTCTGGATTTTGATATGTTACCAACAGAGAGCAGTGATCAAGCTTTTGATGATGATAGTTAGTATTGTGGTGCCATTAATGATGTTGATGAGTTCGAAGATCTTTTGGAAAGCTGTCCTCCAAACCAATCATTCATGCCTCGAAGCTGATCTGATTTCTTGTTGAGAACTGCGGATGTAAAAAAAGAATATCATTGATCTTTGTGTTCAGTTTTCTGATTGCAAGAATTATTTCCATTCACCTGTTGCTTCATCCACTGCAGCATATTTCATGCACATATCCATTTTCTGCTGTGGGTGTGCAGTCTTGATAATCGGCTATGTTCATGAACGGATATATCCATATCCGTTCATGATCTGTATGCCATCTTTTACAGGCTTCGTTATTGATATATAGGGAAGCTCCATACCCATTTTTATTGAAAATTATCTTGTAATTTGAGAAATACAGCTGTGCAAAATCCCCTACAGAAACTGTATATACCTGTATTTTCTGATTTTACCCATTATATGGAATTTCCATTAAATATGTATATTTTCTCATTATATATATATATATATATATATCTATGTATATGTATATCTATTGTATATCTACTTATATGGATACATATATATGTATATATATATGTATATATATATATATATATACATATATATATGTATATATATCCCTTCATGTGCATTTGTTATCACATATTTTTTTCTTTTCCTTTTCTTTTTTGTAAATGCATCTTCATTATCATATATCATTTATCATAAATTCAAGTATTTCTATATTTACCTGTATATCTTTGTTGTATATAGTATATATACCCATTTTCTTGGCTATCTGGTACTAACTCTCATTTTGCAGGAAAATATAGAAGATGCTGATTCCTTGGCTCCATTTCATTTTTTTTTACTTTATGTTAGCAATGTAATAATCCAATGTAAACCTTGGAATAAGATTTACTTTTACTGCTTAGATTAGGCCGCATCTCATATAGCTTGATTTCAGTAATATCCTGATTCTATGATGCATATATCTCAATTTTCCAAATTCACCGTGGATGAACACGAATGGCACGTGCACCAACTCTTAGAGAGTTGATGAACTCGGTAGAGTCCATATTTACGGCCCTAGTCGGAATATGGACGAGACCCAGATCCATCATCTTTCTACCAGTCACATTGAGCCTACACTCTTGGGCTATCTTAAAAATGCACATCATATTTCTAAATTTTCAAAATATTGTGAATTAACTCAAGTAAACTCTGAACATATTCATGGCCACAGTCAGAATATGTGAAGGATTTACTTTGGCTTAATCCACATTTTTCCAACTAATTTTTTAGAAATCTTTTCAAAGTGCATTCATTCATGCAAATCATCTGCATCAACGGTTTTTCTCATGATTTTCTTAAGAGATTTTCACTTCATGGAATCGATTTCTCAAGAAACTATGATGATATTCGAAGTTGGATTTTCCAAATCAAAGTTTTCCCGTGATTTTCCTTAAAAAGTTATTTTCCTAAGATCCATTTTCAAAAAGGAATTTTCATCTTTCTCAAGAATAAAAAGTTGATTTTCAGACATTTCAAAGACAAGATTCTCAGGAATTCAATTTCCTAAGTGTTGAATTTCCTTCTCCAATGAGTTTTTCCTACAAAATTTTCTATCATTTTCCTAAGAAAATTCTCAAAGTCCGAGTTTTTCCAACAAGTGCTTTCCTTTTTAAATGTTCATCTTTTCTCAAAAATTCCTACAGTTTTCCTGAGATTCTCATTTCTTCATGGTTTTCTAAACTTTCTCAAAATTTTCCTGAGATTCTCATTTCTTCGTGGTTTTCCAAGTCTTTCTAAACTTTCTCAAAATTTTCCTGAGATTCTCATTTCTTCATGGTTTTCTAAGTATTTATAAACTTTCTCAAAATTTTCTTGAGATTTTCACTTCTTCAAGATTTTCCAACTCTTTATAAACTTTCTCGAGATTTCAAACCTTCTTCGTCTGAGTTTTCCTGAGAGATTGATTTCCATCTTTTCCTGAGAAATGCTTTTCAACTCCAAATGTTTTCTAATCATATATCATATTTTCCAATTTACATTTTCCAAAATTCTCATAGCACATGCCTGAATTCTCTGTGCATTTAGGATAGAATACAATTTCAATGATTTTACTAAGTCAAGCACAATTTTGGTCCTTGGTTCGATTACCCCTGTTAAAGGCGGCAGGAACGGTCGAACCTCGTACCGACAGGTCGAGCCCCATCCCATGGATCTTCCCGCAATTTTCAAAACGGAGGCAAGTATTTCAAAACAATTTCCAAAATCCGGTCAAGTCTGAATCGCGAAAGCATTTCCCTCTCTCTTCCGCAAGGAATGGGAGACGGGAAAAATTTTGCGACGATAACAATTACCCCTGGTAAAGGCGCCAGGAACGGTTGAACCTCGTACCGACATGCGAGTCCCATTCTTCGAAATTATCCTGCATTTTAAAACGGAGGTGAGTTATTTTCAAAAACTTTTTCAAAGGTCAGTTTGACTCGCAAAAAGTAAAAATGTTGCGATGATAACAGTTCCTCCCAAGCATTTCCTCTTGATGATGTTACATTTTGAACGATTAGTATTGTCCTACGTTCATTTTGACAAACGGTTTGTTTCGGGACTGTAGGCGCGGCTCCCCATACCGAGGAAATAGCTAATGTTGTTCCCATAAGATGGGAATATCTCAGATTTCACCATAAACATGTAAGTGCGTTGAACCACATGAAACGGTCTTTTGGGTGGCAGTTGCATCTTCCGTGCAAGAGCAACGATTCACCTTGGGAAAAACCAATGTTATTCCCATTAGACAAGATGATTGGTTAAATTCAATTTTGACCTTTGAGTATGAAAATGATGATAATGCAATACCGAATATAGTGCAGTTTAAATATCATTTAATGTCTCTATAGTTACATTTGTGCAAAAGGTAGAAATTGTAATTACTCTTACACTTTACACTTGGCACATCTTGACACAGTTGTGAGTAGTACGTACCCAGAGGAGGTACATCGCTGAGGCATCAGTAAGCGCATTAGGCGCACCTATGAATAGAGAGAAAATAGAACACCATAGGGTATGAATATTGAAATTTCTTGTTGTGGGCTCAGTTGGAGTTTTTGGGGGCAGTGACCCTTGTGTTTTGTGGACTCTTGTATGATATACCCTAATAGAAGATAAAAGCATATGGTGTTTTGACTGTTTTCATGAGCAGTGTACTCCGTTGGCTGTGTGAGGCTGAGCACGTGGATGGGCAGGCCAAGTCCTCGTTTTGCGTACCCTACGGGGACCACGAGGCAGATTCCTCGTTGTGAGGTATGATTGAACTTGAGCCTTAAGAAAGATAAACCTGCTTCGCCCCATTCACAAAACGGTTCACCTTGGGAGAGGGTGGATGGTACAACCCTGAGTGACTTGTCGTTACTACGACACTTGTTTTGACAGGAGCTGTAGCGTTCCTTTGGCCTCCAGTCACTCAGAGTCAGGGAGGTCAAGGTTACCTTCTTAGGGCCTCACTACTGCAGTAGTATGGATTGCAATCCTTGCCTATGCGAGTGTTTTCTCCTAGCCGTGTGCTGCTCGCATGAGGTTGACTCGGTCTGTAGCTTCCCCGGTTACCACACTAGAATTGGAATAACAGACGCCGGGTGCATGTTTCACAGAATGCGAGTTTTCCTTCGCGTACCCGAAGGAGTAATAAGAAGAACTTAAGAACTAACCAAACAGCTGACTTACAATAGATGTTGCTTTACTTGTGTTGTAGACTTACTTCAGTTGTTACAGTCACTTCAGTGTTACTTTGGTTACTTGCTGCTCAGTTCACTTACGTTTCAGTTCGTTGCTTTAGCTACTTGTTTTTCCTGTTGCTATATCTGGTTGGCTAGTACTTGTCACCTTACACCTACCTGACACAGGCACTTACACTTGTCAGTTTATTTCCTGCTTTCCTGTGTACATGATATATATATATATATTTGCTTGTGGTTGTTTCTTCACCACCTCGCAAGAGGATTGACCCCGTTTTATGGGGATGTAGGTGACGAACAGGTATAGTGCGGATGCGATGATACACGGTGGAGGCTCAGAGGACCCACACACTTGACCTGCAGTTCTTGTACCTGGTGGTTTTTGGGTTTTTGGTTGTTGATGGGATGTACTCCCTATTTTATACCTTTTGTACTATTATCTGTAAACTCTTTAAAACTATTGGGGTGTTTCCCCTCTTTACTTCGTGGTTACCCTGTTCGGTTACACTATTCCTTATCTGTGGCGGCCGCCCAGACTTGCGGCTTTGTTGTTTTCTCACGCTAGCTTTCCAATGATTTTCTGCTTAAACTTTAAAAAAAAATAAAAAATTTCCATGGAAATCTCAAGCTTTTTCCAAGGTCGGGGTTTGGGGTGCCACAGTGTTTGGTATCAGAGCAGAGTTTAAGTGTGTGGTCAGAGCTTCATCGTGCATCATCCATCGCACTGTAAGTATAAGTTTAGCTTCTTTATTTCCTTTGTTTCCTGCTTTTAGATGGTTTGTGTTTGTGGTTCTGTGTATGTAATAGATGTCGACAAACCCGACCTACGGCAAGATTTTGGAGGCTCTCCAAAACCTGACTCGTGGCGAAGAGGCCCTGAGTGGAGCTGTGCGACATTTGGCACGTAATGTGCACATGTTGGCACCTCCATGTGCAAGGTGTTTGGAAGATCACACGGGACAGATCTGTCCCCGCGAGTTGGCTGAGTGCCCCTACTGTAGTCTTCGTGGGCATGTCGAAAAGGAATGCCAGATTAAGCAGAGGGATGAGCTCTGGAATAGCAATGCGGAAGACATCGAGGATGTTTCTTCGGTCTCTGGACCTTTGGTTCTGGAAGTGGATAGCTAGGACGGAGAAAGGCGAGGAGCGATCGATTCTCCCCAATATTCTCCCGAGTGCTACCCCTATGTTGTTTCTTTGGAGTACGTGCCGCCGATTCTGAAGGAAGTCCAGGAGATCTCTGACACGCCGCTGAGGAATGTTGTTTCTCCTCCACGTGTTAGGCCGAGGCGCTATGGTAGTCGAAAGGACTACAGAGACTTCTACACTAGCAAGTCGTAAAATGGTGATGTGATGCTTAGATGTTAGAAACACTAAGTCAGTGTTTCATTTTTGCTTTTGTCATGCTTAAATTGTTGGCAGTGCTTGTTTAACCCTATCTTGATGAAGGGTGCTTATGTAATGTTTCAGTTTTCTTTATTAATGAAATAGCAATTTCCCTATCTCCGTGTAGTTGTTTGTTGCTTATGTATAGATTGTTGCATATTTAGATGGCGTGGCGCGCCAGATGTGACGACCTGATGGAGACTCTGAACAACCTTACAGAGGTTGTAGGAAGACAAGCAGAGACCATGAGGAACATGGGCGAGCACCTCCAGCAAGCCGCCCAGGGACAGGGAACACCTGCCCAGATTCCTGTTACAGCAGTCCCATATAAGCAATTTATGAGCTTGAACCCTCCCTCGTTTGATGGAAAGTCATCGCCGGAAGCAGCCGAGGATTGGATCAGAGAAATAGAGCGTATCTTCCGTGTGTTACAAGTTGGTGATGATCGAAAAGTAGATTTTGGGACATATCGTCTCAAGAAGGATGCAGAAAGGTGGTGGGCGACCACCTGGGAGATAAAGTTTGACAACCAGCCAGTTGATTGGGAGCAATTTGTGGAAACGTTCTACGCAGCCTATTTTTCAGCTCACGAGAGGAGCCGGAAAATGCAAGAGTTTCTTGACCTCCAGCAGGGTAGTTCTTCTCTCTCTGATTATGTCACGCATTTTCAAACCTTGGAGAGGTTTTGTTCGCACTTATATACGACAGAAAAGGAGCGAGCGCTTAAATTTGCTCGGGGTCTGAAGCCAGTCTTAAGGACGAAGGTGTACACACGTGCACCTATGACGGTCAATGAGGCTTTAGAGACGGCCTCCTTGCTTGAGTATGACTGGACAGAATCGCAGAAGACTCCCGCACCGCGTCAGCAGCAGCAGAATCCTGGCCAAAGGAGTTGGCCAATGAAGAGACATTTCCAAAGGAATCAGGATGGAAGGAGATTCCATCCTCAGTCAAAGAAGCAGCGAAACAACAATAACAACAACACCCGCCAGAATCAGTATCAGAACCGTAGACCCCAGTACCAGCAACGCCAGCAACCACAGCAGAAGCAGCTTACCACGGCCAGTTGCCCGAAATGTACTACAGATCATCCAGGGCGACCTTGCCCACGGGACATAGGCGGATGCTTATATTGCGGGAAGATGGGTCATTACATCCGGGATTGTAGGAAGAAGCAAGCAGACGACCAGCGCAGGAATACGCCGAGCACTTCCCAGTCGGCGCCGCAACGACAGCCAGCGACACAGCAGCAGCAGCCGCAGTCATATCCACCGAAGACAACAAACCAGAAGGTCATTGCCGGTCGAGCATACGCGGCAACAGTCGAGCAAGTGACCAAGGCGGAGTTGGTCCAAGGTACGATCTCGGTAGCCAGTCATAAAGCATTTACTTTGTTTGATTGTGGAGCTACTCATTCATTTATAGCAGCTAGATTTGCTCGTACTTTGCCCTTGTCAGTTGAGCCTTTGATTTTTCCGTTGGAGGTTCGCACTCCGACTGGAGAGCAATCTTTTTGTGACTCGTATATGCCAAACATCGCAGTGTCAGTGGCAGGGCAAAACCTGTCAGCTGACGTTATCCTGTTAGACATGACAGAGTACGACATGATTTTGGGCATAGATTGGCTTTTTTAGTACCATACTCAAGTCTTTTGTCGGGAAGGCAAAATTGTTCTTTCTCAGCCTGATCATCCTGTTCTGGAGATCAAGCTTCCTCGACCTTTGCGCGATAGTCGCATGATTTCTTCTTTCAAGGCTCAGAAGTATCTGCAAAGCGGGGGTACTGCATTCTTAGTCAGTATTGCCCCAGTTGAACACGAGATGGTTTTGATCGATGACTTGGACGTGGTCCAGGATTTTTCCGATGTGTTTCCGGAGGAGCTACCTGGGTTATCTCCGAGGCGAGAGATCGAGTTCGGTATCGAATTGATGCCTGGAACGACACCGATTTCCAAGGCACCATACCGTATGGCTCCAGCGGAACTCGAAGAGTTGAAGCGACAATTGGAAGAACTCCTTGATCAGAGTTGTATTCGGCCTAGTGCTTCACCTTGGGGAGCACCAGTACTGTTTGTACGGAAGAAGGATGGATCCCTGAGGTTGTGCATCGATTATCGGATGCTCAACCAAGCGACAATTAAGAACAAGTATCCGTTGCCGAGGATCGAAGATCTTTTCGATCAGTTGCAGAAGGCAAAGGTCTTCTCGAAGATCGATCTCAGATCGGGTTACCATCAGCCTCGTATCCGAGAGGATGATATTGCGAAGTCAGCTTTCCGGACAAGATATGGGTTGTATGAGTTCGTGGTGATGCCTTTTGGCCTCATGAATGCTTCAGCAGCATTCACGGATTTGATGAACCGGATTTTTCGTCCATATGTGGACTCGTTCGTGATAGTATTTATCGACGACATCTTGGTCTATTCAGAGAGTCCGGAGCAGCATCGAGAGCATCTACGGATTGTGTTGAGTACTCTTCGCGAGCATCAGTTGTTCGCCAAATTCTCTAAGTGTGAGTTTTGGCTTGAGCGCGTCATGTTTCTTGGCCATGTGATATCGAAGGACGGAGTATCCGTCGATCTAGCGAAAGTCGAAGCAATTTTGGGTTGGAAGCAACCCCAGAATGTGTCTAAGATTCGTAGTTTTCTTGGATTGGCCGGTTATTATCGACGTTTTATCCAAGACTTCTCGAGGATCGCTTTACCTTTGACGAAGTTATTGCGTAAAGGTATTAAGTTCGTGTGGAACAGTGCCTGTGAGGACAGTTTTCAGATCCTGAAGAAGAAGTTGACAACCTCGCCGGTATTGGCTTTACCCTCTGGCAGAGGTGGCTTTGTGGTGTACACAGACGCCTCTGGTACCGGTTTAGGTTACGTGCTTATGCAGCATGGCCGAGCAATTGCCTATGCTTCCAGACAGTTGAAGATTCACGAGCGAAACTATCCGACACACGATTTAGAGTTGGCAGCAGTCGTGTTTGCTTTGAAATCATGGCGACATTACCTATATGGGGAATCGTTTGAGGTCTTTTCAGACCACAAGAGCCTCAAGTATCTGTTCTCTCAGAAGGAGTTGAATATGATGCAGCGACGGTGGCTTGAGTTCATCAAGGACTACGATTTCACGTTGTCTTATCATCCTGGTAAGGCGAACGTTGTGGCAGATGCGCTTAGCCGTAAAGCGAGTGGCGTTCTAGCTAGCCTTGTATGGAGCCAGAAGCTTATTGAAGATTTCGTTGCTTGGAAACCTTTTTATATTGGGGGTGGTTCGATCAGGATGTCTGGTCTAACCATTCGATCCTAGTTTTTGCCAACGATCGTAGAGGCTCAGAAGCTTGACGACCAGTATGGCAAGTTTCTAGCCTTGGCCGAGCGAGCAGATTCTTCTTTCAGAGTGTCTAGGGATGGTAGCATTCGTATGAGAGATCGCCTTTGGGTTCCGAGCAACCCTGAGCTGAGGAGAGAAATTCTTGACGAAGCTCATATGTCAAGATATACGATTCATCCTGGAGGAACAAAGATGTTCAAGGACTTACAGCGGAAGTATTGATGGAGTGGTATAAAACGCGAGATAGCGGCTTACGTTGCGAGAAGCTTGACATGTCAGCAAGTTAAAGCGAAACATCAGCGTCCCGGTGGTACCTTGCAGAGGATTGAGATTCCTTAGTGAAAATGGGAGAATGTTACGATGGATTTTATGGTAGGATTGCCACTGTCTAGGCGTAAACACGATGCGATATGGGTAGTAGTGGACAGACGCACCAAGTCTGTCCATTTCTTGCCGATCAAGGTCAGTCAGTCTCTTGAGAGCCTAGCTGACTTGTACATTAGAGAGATCGTTCAACTTCACGGTGTACCGAGGTCTATTATTTCTGATCGTGATCCCCGATTCATTTCGCGACTATGGGGTCAGTTGCAATCTGCTTTGGGGACGAAGTTGAAGTTTAGTACAGCCTTTCATCCTCAGACGGATGGACAGTCCGAGCGAACGATTCAAACATTGGAAGATATGTTGCGAGCGTGTATGCTTGATTGGAAGGGTGAATGGGATTCACACCTATGTTTGGTAGAGTTCGCATATAACAATAGTTACCACGCTAGTATCGGGATGGCTCCGAATGAAGAGTTGTATGGTAGACCTTGTCGGTCGCCATCTTATTGGGATGACATCAGCGATAGATTGAGCAAATCACCTATTGTTCTTCAGCACTACACACAGCAGGTGCAAAAAATTCGTGAATGTTTGAAGGCAGCACAAGATAGACAGAAGAGTTATGCCGATAAGAGACGTCGCGAATTGTCTTTTGATGTTGGAGACATGGTTTTTGTTAGAGTTTCGCCGACTAAGAGCGTATTTCGTTTTGGGAAGAAAGGGAAGTTGAGTCTGAGGTACGTTGGACCATTCGAGATCGTGGCGCGAATTCGTGAGGTGGCATATCGTGTCGAATTGCCCCCACAGTATGCCCACATCCACAATGTTTTTCACGTGTCTATGCTCAGGAAATACATTCCTGACCCATCGCATGTCATTCGTTATGAAGATGTGGACGTGCAGGAAGATCTGACCTTATCAGAAAGGCCTATCGAGATTGTTGATTGACGAGCTCAAGTTTTGCGTACCAAGATTATCCCGTTAGTTAAGGTACGATGGCAGCACCATGGCATTGAAGAATGCACATGAGAACCAGAAGCAAGCATGAGAGAGACTTATCCAGAACTTTTTGTAACCTCCTAAGGGTGATTTCGGGGACGAAATCCTTTTAAGGAGGGGAGGATGTAAGATCCATGACTCTAATTTTGATGTATGTTGTGTAATTATATGGGAATCGATGGATTTTTATGTTTTGGCAATTTCTGGTGATTTGCTTAATTTGAGAATCGGGTAAAATTGCGTAATTTTTGGTAAAAAGAGCGATTTTGGAAAATCTAGAGCGAATTAACTTCCAAAACTTTCAAGGTAAGTTTGGAATAGGGTTGTAGTGATACACCCCGAATTTGAGATCCGAATGACGAAGGAACCTCATCAGTGCATGTGAATTTTGAGTTTTGATCTACGATTGAACCCGAAACTTAAAACGCTTAATTCGAGCAAAGGAGAGGTAATTTCCTTAAGAGGCATTGACCATTCTACAATAATTAAGGTCATAAAGAGAACAAAATAAATTGTTGAAATTAAATTATTATTTTAATGCATTAAATAGGCGTTTCTTTATGATATACATAACATGCGGTTTTGGATTTGGATCCGGAGCATCTAGTGGATCCAAAACCCTTGGACGACCCTATAGTGGATACCCATGTCCATAGTCGACCAGCTGGTCAAGGATTGACCAGCTGGATGGCGATTTCGAAATACTTTTGCATGGCACTTAAAAGAAGGCCTTCATTGGCCACTCATCTTTTCAAAAAAAAAAACCTCATGATGAAGCCTAGGCTCCATCATGAGGGGCGTCATTTCTAAAAAGGAGCCATGGGGCTGGCGCCTCATGGAAAATTTGAAAGGTTTTTAAAAAGGTTCAAACCCTCAAAATCGATAGGTGGAGTTGGGTGGCAGCCAAGGGCGCCCCATTGTAATTGTTTAAAGTTTTAAAGGCTTTTAATAATGGCATTTTAGAAAGTTTTCTAAAATCTTTTGGAAGCTCTACATGCATTGGTTGTTGGGGGGCGTGGAGCTCCCCAGCCCTCCATCTTGGAAGGAACAACCCCAGCCGTCCATCCCTAAAGCACATTCTATAAAATTCGAAAAAAAAAATGGGCCCCTCTCTAATGGGCGATTTTTCTTAACTTACTCTCTCTCTTCTCTCTCTCAAACCCCCCTTCTTCTCATCTTGTTTCCTCCCTCCGAACCGTGGGAACCACCTGGGCGTGGAGTGTTGCTGCATCATCCTTCATCTGCTCCAAGAAGTTAAGGTGAAGACTCACCTTCTTGTCGATTTCAGTTTTACATGAAGCCATTGGCGCATTGCATCGGTGCATGCAAGCCCAAGTGACGGATTAGTTAGAAAAGTAGTTTTGATTATTGAACTTCCATTGTTTTCATAAGTTTTTGTACTTCATGCCTTGGAGATAGATTTCCTTTTTGATTCTTACATTGGCGTCTTTGTTCTTGTTTCTCCTATACAGGTTAGTTGTTCATTTTCTATGAAAATGCTGTTACGCCATGGTTTTCTTTTGGTTTGCTGATTTATTTCATGACATCCTCATCATAAGGATGTGCTGGACTGAGCTGGGCTCGTCCAACTTACATCCTACCCGTCAGCCCTCTTTTCGTTCTCTTTTCTTGTTCTTTTCTTTATGCATTTTTTCTTCTTGGGTTTTCGGCTAAACCCCGTCCCAGCACAATGGGACTGGTGTTGCAGCCTAGCCCTTGAGCCTGGGTCACTATGTGACCTCTTTCTTTGAGACGTGCAAAGGACCGGTTGTCGATGGTTAAGGTGTTAACTCCTGGTATTTCTTTTTAGTTACGATGTTGATCTTATTTTTTTTTCGTTTTCAGTTTTCCTTTTTGAGACCCGGACTGGAGCAGCTGAGCCGGCCTTAAGTGTCCCCAGCACACCCTCTTAGCTGCTGTGAACCGAGCCCTTGTGCTCTGGTTCACGTCGGTAAGGGTGACTCGGTCTGGTCTAGTGGACCAAACCCCCATTTTTCTTTTCCCTCCATTTCGCTCTAAGAATGGAGCAGGCGCTGTGTGGATGGCCCCCGCGCCTAGTAGCAGTAGTTCTAAAAAATATATATATATATATATATATTAAATAATATATAGTAATAATTATATTATACAGTTAGATGCATTCCCTTACAGGTTCGTGCTACGCATAGTGCTAGATGGCATGGGTCAGGGTGCGGATCTGAACCGAGGGTCCAGACCTACCCCATAGCCGGTTGACCCGAGTTGTGCGAACCCAGCCCAGCCAGATTCCACTTGGCTGGAGCTGGGCGTGCACACCGCACTGGTGTTGTGCACCCTTAGTCTTTGTTTTAGCATTGGTGGGAGCATATCTGAACCGAGGTTCAGACCTGAACCCTTCGGTAGCCTTGCTAGCACCCACTTGCTAGCCGCGGCTCGCCCGCGATAGAGCCGGGTGCTAGTTGCAAGGTGCTGGGTACCCGGGCTGTGTGTCGACCCTTTTGTGGGTCCAAGACTGAACCGAGTAGTTCATAGGTGCTTGTGGTAAGGGCAGTAGGGTCCGGTGGACCAGTCCCTTCCCCTGTGTCTAGCTCCCTCGTGCCCCGCAATTTTGGTCTAGCCGCGGCTGCACTTGTTGGAAGTTTGACTCCTTCTCAATCCAGACCCTTCGGCAGTCTGGTAAGCACCAAGAGTCAGACCAGAACCCTTGTGTTAGTATGACAGTCTGGCCCATAGGACCAGACCATTGTAATAGCTGGAGTTTCGGCAGCGAGTGTCGATCGGCAGGTTGGCACACTTGCAGCCCCGTTATGCCACCATGATGGCCGTCAATGCCTTCCTATCAAAAACCAGTCCGTGGCTACTTCAAGCTGAACCACATTTGGTTCAACTAGTACTTTTCTTTGCCCCGCACCCTCCGTGCATTCAGTTAGGGTTTTGGCAAAACTTTACATGCCTTGGGTTTTATCGAGTTCGATATATATATGTATATAGGTTATCTATATGTACTTGAGTGTGAATGGTATGTACATAGGTATAGGTTTGTACACACCGGTATACCAAAATACATAATGACTGTTTCAGCATAACCGAATGGACATGCGACACTCTTGTGTTCTGCCCAAGCATTTCCTCTTGATGATGTTATATTTTGAACCGATTAGTGTTGTCCTACGTTCATTTTGACAAACGGTTTGTTTCGGGACCGTAGGCACGGCTCCCCATACCGTGGAAATAGCTAATGTTGTTCCCATAAGATGGGAATATCTCAGATTTCACCATAAACATGTAAGTGCGTTGAACCACGTGAAACGGTCTTTTAGGTCGCAGTTGCATCTTCCGTGCAAGAGCAACGATTCACCTTGGGAAAAACCAATGTTATTCCCATTAGACAAGATGATTGGTTAAATTCAATTTCGACCTTTGAGTATGAAAATGATGATAATGCAATACCGAATATAGTGCAGTTTAAATATCATTTAATGTCTCTATAGTTACATTTGTGCAAAAGGTAGAAATTGTAATTAATCTTACACTTTACACTTGGCACATCTTGACACAGTTGTGAGTAGTACGTACCCAGAGGAGGTACATCGCTGAGGCATCAGTAAGCGCATTAGGCGCACCTACGAATAGAGAGAAAATAGAACACCATAGGGTATGAATATTGAAATTTCTTGTTGTGGGCTCAGTTGGAGTCTTTGGGGGCAGTGACCCTTGTGTTGTGTGGACTCTTGTATGATATACCCTAATAGAAGATAAAAGCATATGGTGTTTTGACTGTTTTCATGAGCAGTGTGCTCCGTTGGCCGTGTGAGGCTGAGCACGTGGATGGGCAGGCCAAGTCCTCGTTTTACGTACCTTGCGGGGACCACGAGGCAGATTCCTCGTTGTGAGGTATGATTGAACTTGAGCCTTAAGAAAGATAAACCTGCTTCGCCCCATTCACAAAACGGTTCACCTTGGGAGAGGGTGGATGGTACAACCCTGAGTGACTTGTCGTTACTACGACACTTGTTTTGACAGGAGCTGTAGCGTTCCTTTGGCCTCCAGTCACTCAGAGTCAGGGAGGTCGAGGTTACCTTCTTAGGGCCTCACTACTGCAGTAGTATGGATTGCAATCCTTGCCTATACGAGTGTTTTCTCCTAGCCGTGTGCTGCTCGCATGAGGTTGACTCGGTCTGTAGCTTCCCTGGTTACCACACTAGAATTGGAATAACAAACGCCGGGTGCATGTTTCATAGAATGCGAGTTTTCCTTCGCGTACCCGAAGGAGTAATCAGAAGAACTTAAGAACTAACCAAACAGCTGACTTACAGTAGATGTTGTTTTACTTGTGTTGTAGACTTACTTCAGTTGTTACAGTCACTTCAGTGTTACTTTGGTTACTTGCTGCTCAGTTCACTTACGTTTCAGTTTGTTGCTTTAGCTACTTGTTTTTCCTGTTGCTATATCTGGTTGGCTAGTACTTGTCACCTTACACCTACCTGACACAGGCACTTACACTTGTCAGTTTATTTCCTGCTTTCCTGTGTACATGATATATATATATATATTTGCTTGTGGTTGTTTCTTCACCACCTCGCAAGAAGATTGACGTCGTTTTATGGGGATGTAGGTGACGAACAGGTATAGTGCGGATGCAATGATACACGGTGGAGGCTCAGAGGACCCACACACTTGACCTGCAGTTCCTGTACCTGGTGGTTTTTAGGTTTTTGGTTGTTGATGGGATGTACTCCCTATTTTATACCTTTTGTACTATTATCTGTAAACTCTTTAAAACTATTGGGGTGTTTCCCCTCTTTACTTTGTGGTTACCTTGTTCGGTTACACTATTCCTTATCTGTGGCGGCCGCCCATACTTGCGGCTTTGTTGTTTTCCCACGCTAGCTTTCCAATGATTTTCTGCTTAAACTTTAAAAAAAAAAAATTCCATGGAAATCTCAAGCTTTTTTCAAGGTCGGGGTTTGTTGCGCCACAACAGATGTATGCCATGTTCTAGAAAATGATGACCAAAATGATGAACGAGCAGCCCGGGACCAGTTCAGAAAAGAATCCATTCAGAGAGAAGTTCCACGGGCACAAGGATAAAAAGACTTCCAAGAAACAAGTTCAGTCGGAGCAAATTTTAGATGAATCAGAATCAGCGGAAGACACTAAGGAAGAATATGAGGTACCTCCGGCATTTCAGAAACATAGCCAAGAACAAAAGAGGAGTCGCAAATCAAAAGGTCAAGTTGCAGAAAAGCTCTTACAGACACAGTTCAAAAAAATGGCCAGAGTTGTTAAAGACCTGCAAGCTCGCGACAAGGGCAAGAAAGTCTTCACTAGCGAGGACTTTTATGATGATTTAGAAGGTGATGAAGACCTGGAGAACCTTCCCTGAAAGTTCATCAAGTTCGATGGTTCTGGCAACCCGAAAGCCCATCTCGCCACATTCTTTTCTGAGTGCTCAAGGTTCAAGAGAGATAACAGAGCACTATTTCTATGCTTTCCCCGCAGCCTGGAAGGAGTCGCAGCCAAATGGTACGCGGAACATATCAATCCTATAGAACTGAAAGAGTTCGACAAAGTTGTGAATTTGTTCGTTGAACGATTCTTGTTCAATACTGAAGCGCTATCAACGCTAAATCACCTCTATAATCTGAAACAGGGAGATAGTGAAAAAGCCAGGGACTTCATTCGCAGATGGAGAGAGACCTGCAACAAAATGAGGGATCCTATATCAGAAAGGCATGCTTTATCGCTGATCCTCAATAATTTTTCGCAACCACTGAGAGAATTAATTTCTACCTCACCATCCAAGTCTTTCATTGAACTCATTGAACGAGCCGAATGACTCGAGATGGGAATAGAGAATGGGGTCTATGAAGGCATTACCATTGCAAGAAACAGTCAAGATGCCAAAAAGAAGGCTCACTTCACTTTTGTGGACAAATCTTTCAATAATAGCAAATGCAACAAGAATAATCATGGCAACAGTTTGAAGAGAATCAAAAGGCAAAAAGGGAAGGACATCAACAGTGATAAACCTCTCCAATTCAGCCCTCAGCATCAAAAGAAAGATCAAGAAAAATCAAAGCGCAAGGACTGGAGAACTGATCGAGAATTCACCCCTCTGGATCAGACACTCAAGAGTATCCTCGAGTATATGCTTGAGAAAGACCTTGTCCGGTTGCTTAAAGTCGATGATCCTCCAGCAATTATGGGTAGATTCAAAGAACAGTTTTGCAAGTTTCATCGAGCAGTAGGGCACGATACAGAAAACTGCTTCGTCCTTAAGAACATTGTTCAAGACTGTATTGACAAGAAGCTCCTCATTGAAGATGAAAAGGAGGACTAGTCATCCTGACTAAGCTTTTTCCACAATCATTCCAGAAGCTGACAATGCCGACACTTTTCCATTTCTCATCTTGATTTTTCAAAAGAATAATGTAATCCCATTCTTATTTCCTTGATTTTAAAGCATCAATAAAGTCATCGAATTTTTCAATAGCTTGGCACCATCTTATTTGCTTCTTCTTCCTTTTCGCAATGTCTCTCTTGTGAGGAATGATCTTGAGGACGTCTATCAGTCAAGAAGCTTGTCAATTATCCTTCTTTTATTCAAAATTTTCCTCCCCACTCACACTGGGGCATTTTTTTTGAAAATTTCTCTTTACCTCAAAACATCATGTATGCAGGCAAGATAAACCAATCTCTCATTTTGCATATATATGCACTCATTTGCATTAATTTTGCATTCATTTGCATCAATTTGCATTCAATCATATTCATTTGCATTAAATTTACATCAACTTTCCCCTTCAGGTTATGGGATAAACCTGAATCATTTTCTATAATTCTTCAATTTCGACCCTCGGGTCATCCAATTCTTTGATTTCGACCTTTGAGTCATCCAATTTCCAATTTTCAAATTACCAAAATTCTCAATTTCGATGGCCAAGTCATCCAATTTGCATTCTCTGTTCAGGATAAGGGAATAATCCTGAAACCATTCATAAAGGCGATCCAACTCTCTATAATGGTCCTCGTTCTTCATTGAACTGATAGTGTTCCAAGCGAACTGATAGTCGTTCTTCATTGAACTGATAGTGTTCCAAGTGAACTGATATTCGTTCTTCATTGAACTGATTGTCGTTCTTCATTGAACTGATAGTGTTCCAAGTGAACTGATATTCGTTCTTTATTGAACTGATAGCGTTCCCAAGTGAACTGATAGTCGTTCTTCATCGAATTGATAGTGTTCCCAAGTGAACTGATAGTCGTTCTTTATCGAACTGATAGCGTTCCCAAGTGAACTGATAGTCGTTCTTCATCGAACTGATAGTGTTCCAAGCGAACTGATAGTCGTTCTTCATTGAACTGATAGCGTTCCCAAGTGAACTGATAGTCGTTCTTCACCGAACTGATAGTGTTCCAAGTGAACTGATAGTCATTCTTCATTGAACTGATAGTGTTCCAAATGAACCGATGGTCGTTCTTTATTGAACTGATATTATTCCCAGCGATGGTCGTTCTTAATTGAACTGATATTGTTCCCAGCGAACCGATGGTCATTCTTAATTGAATTGATATTGTTCCCAGTGAACCGATGGTCGTTCTTCATTGAACTAATATTGTTCCTAGTGAACCGATGATCGTTCTTAATCGAACTGATATTATTCCTAAAGATGGTCGTTCTTAATTGAACTGATATTATTAGTCATCTCCTTTGGAAATGAGATGATAATTTTCGTCACGGATGCGTTGAGTCGGACCTCAAATGCTCACTTTCACCAAAGATTTCAAGAAAAATTTGTCAATTTGTCAATCAAATTATTTGTTGATTTCAGAATTTTTATTGCATAAATATTTACCTCATTTCACCTTCAGCATTACTTACAAGAGAGTGAAGCTTTTGCGAAAAGAGATTCAAACTTCAAATTCTTTCTATTGGCCAACCAAAAGGATGAAGGATAAATCCTCGATATGGTCAGAAAAGAAGATTCAATGTTTTGGAAAGCCATAGATAATTGATATTGATCGCACTCAATGGCACATTTTTAAAGACCATTCTTGTGAAAAAGAGGCAGTGGAAATATCCTGAGCGTTAGAAAAGAGAGAATTCATCCAAGCCCTGTCTCCTCAAAATCACCTAAGCTGCAATTAAATATCCGCAAAAGGGATATCTCACTTGTCGTCAAGATGAAGGCGAATTAGGCGAGTAGACCCCCGGGCCAAAGAAAATTTGAAACATCTCCAAGATGACAGAGTTTGCGACGGATCCTTCGAGGGAAAGTCCAAAGCACTGTCGAGATGAAGGCAGATGCGATGAACCTCCCGACAATCCCTAAAAGATATTTAATTTCAGCTATCATCTAAAGATCTCAAACCCATGAGCCAATATCGTCAAAGAAGGATCGAAACATCTCCCAGTTGAAGGAGTTTGTGACGTACCCTTCCCAAAAAGAGAGAGAGGAAAAAGAAAGAGAGAAAAAGTCAGAACATCTCCAAAATAAAGAAGAATGTAGCCAAAACCCAAGCGAGCCAAAAGAGTGCAGAAAAATTATCATGAGAGAAGCTCCAAGGATATCAAACTGCCACATTTATCAAGAATCTTCTTTAAATTTGTGAAATTCTATTATCAATATTCTTTCATCAATTGCTTTCATAATATTAAATTCTCTCTTTCTTGTTCATATCAAGGAAATTGATAACTTCTTTGAAGAAGGTCAATTGCAAGCAATTTGGATTCCAAATCTCGATTCTATGAAGTCAATCTCGTTTGGAGGTAATGCTTCAGGTAGAAAGAGGGATAATTTTGCAACAATGTGCATCATTTTCAATTACTTTGAACCAACAAAGTTTTCAACATTTTTACAATATTTTCTAGCTATCCTGACGTTAAGTGAGAGCTTGATGTCCATATTGATGCATCTTGACCCCTTCGAGAGATTTTCCTTTGTCATCTTTCACATTGTTGAAAGATTAGCCTTCTCTCCGAAAGGATTGCCCTTATCATCTTTCACGTTGTTAATTAGCCTTCTCTCCGAAAGGATTGCCTTATTCATCTTTTGCGTTGTCAAAAGAGTTGCCTTACTCTTCTCTGAAAGAGTTTGCCTTGTCTGTCTTTCGCATTGCCGAAAGAATTGCCTTATTCCTCGTTGGAAAAATTGCCTTATTCATCTTTTGCTTTGTCAAAAGAGTTGCCTTACTCTTCTCTGAAAGAGTTTGCCTTGTCTGTCTTTCGTGTTGCCGAAAGAGTTACCTTATTCTCGTCAAAAGATTTCCATATCCATCTTTCGCGTTGTCGAAAGAGTCGTCCTACTCCTTACCTTATTCATATTTCACACTGATGAAGAATTCACCGGATCGTCTTGATCATCTTCCAAGATTGCCTCTTACAATTCCATTTCCATCGCCTCATTCCTCTTCAAGAAAAGTTGTCCTATTCATCTTCCAGATATTTCATTTTCTGCCCGATCAGGATAAGGGTATAAACCTGAGCCTCACTTGATGAGGTATTTCATTTTCCGCCCAATCAGGATAAGGGTACAAACCTGAGCCTCACTTGATGAGGTATTTCATTTTCCGCCCAATCAGGATAAGGGTACAAACTTGAGCCTCATTTGATGAGGTATGTCATTTTCATTCCACCCGATCAGGTTAAGGGTACAAACCTGAATCTCATTTCAATGAGATGTTTCATTCCCCAATCAGGTTAAGGGTCAAACCTGAGCTTCGTTCCATACGAGTATTTCTGTCCCATCCAGGTTAAGGGCATAAACCTGAATTTCACTCTCACAGAGTGAGTCTTTCCTCTTCATTCTCCATTTCACATCTATCACCTTCCTCGGGCTAATTTCTTCATACCCAGTCAGATCCTTCTAACTGGGGCATTTTTATATAGCCCAAAATTTGGTGTGTTTTCTTTGCCACTAAGCTCGGCCATAAGCCGGCTTAGTAGCAAAGAGGGGCATCTGTAAACACCCCAAATTTTCACTCACCTTCCTGATATCTCTACCAATTATCACATTTCAGTTCTTCGGAATCAATGAAGGGCAAAATGGTCATTTTCTGAAATTAAACCTTGCAGAAAGTGTAAAATTTTATTCTTGAGCCTCAAAATTTCTATATTTAGGTTCAGAGACATCTTCAAACTGCAAATCTTCAAAATTCTATTCTGGGCAAAAAACTAGAATTTCCAAGCCCTGGATCAGAGTAGCATTTCTTGAAACATGTCTTTGCATAGCATTGCATGAACATTTCATACCATTTCACTGCACAACATGTCATTTCGAGATCCAGAAATTCTCGATTTCAAAATTTCTCAATCCAGATTCGAGTTTTAACTCTTTTCAAAATTGATTTCAAAACCCTTGGTTTTCAAAATTGTCAATCTTTCCCATTTTACCCCCAGGACTTTTTAATTTCAAAAGGTTTTTTTTTAGGAAAATAATCTGGATATTTGGATATTGATTTTAAAGATTTTATCTCAAAACTTTTTGCAAAAAGATTTAAAATCTCTTTACAAAATTACTGTATTTTCTTTATTCAGATTTTTGCCCTGAAAAAACCAATTTTTTTCAAGTTCTTGAAAACAAAGAAAGTTTTATCTCGTATTATAAAAATTCCAAAAAAAAAGAAGTTATTTCTTCTGCTTTTTAGTTTCAAATAAATGGAGCGGGACCCGGCTTTGAACTAGCATCATACTCAGATTCCCAGGTAAGTTTCTTATTTTCAAGCGAGACCCACCCAGAGATCGCACCAATTTGCAAATTCTTTTTTTTAATTTCTTAATGTTATTTGTTTATTTATTTTTTTTAGTTAGTGGGCCCACACACATGTGGCACCCCAATTGAAAATAAAAGATTTGCAAAAACAAAATAAAACTTTATTTTTCAAAAGGATTTTAAAAGTGGATTGAGGTGGCATTTCCATAAAAGCCTCTCATATTTCATTATTCGTTTTATTTCTTTTCATTTATTTGCTTGAATAAGATTTCTTTTTAAAAAAGAAACAGCCTTAAATGGCACAGCCGAACTTCCCTAAAGAAAAAAAACAAATAAATTTCATCTTACCTAGAACTTAAGAAAATGAAATGAAATATTTGAAAAAAAAAACACAAGATGCGCCCTTTTGAAAACGGCAGCATTCAAGTTTCAATTTGAAAAAAAAATTCAAAAACCATAACTGAAAACAAGAAGCTGCATTTTTTTTTTTTCTTTTGGGAAAGAGGCTGAAGGTCTTTAAAAGACCCAGCCATTGATCGAGAAAAGGGAGATGATAGAGTGTTTTTTTTGGGGATTTGCTTTCTTATTGCAGGAGTTTTTCTGCCATGGAGGGGATCCTCATTGGGGATTTGGTCTTGAAGGTCCAAAAGATCTAGCCGTCTCCTGCACCTTCTTCAGCCCATCAGCTGCAGGAAATCCAGAGCGTTCCTACATCTCCATCAGCCCATCAGCATAGGCAACCAACGTTTTCACCTTGCCTTCAGCTTAGTAGCAAAAGATCCAGCCGGCGACTCCTCCATCCAGCGTGAAGACCATTCACCTTCAGCCCAGCCATAGAAAACCAATCCTTTTGCTGCTATCTATAGGTCATGTGCAGGGGAATAAGAGATGGCCCTCTAGCTGCTGAAAAACCTTATTCCAGTGAAGATTATCTGAATGTAACTGAAGAACAACTTAAAGCTGCTCCTGCTGCAAAACAACTAGAGCCATCTGCTATTGAAAAAGCTTCTGAAGGTTTTTTTTTTTTTCCTTTTTTTTTTCTCTTTTGATTCGTTACCTACATTAGATCATTAATATTCTTTACTTCAAAGTTTTGTTCATATTTATAAACTTAAGATGATGTGATAGCAGTGCATAAAATTCACAAAAAAAAAAAACTAAAAAACTTTCATGGTCATCACTTTTGCCCAATAGCTTTATCAAGAAACCCATGATGTACATTTCTTTCTGTTTGCTGATTAAGCATTACCATTTTGATAAATATTATGTAAATTAACAGTGCCATTGGAAATCAGTACTCAGCTCAAGAACCCTGAAGGTGAGAAAACCGTGTAGAAAGGCTCCTAGACGCTAGCAGCATGTTGGGTAGCTGAATACCTCCTTGACTAAGTTGTTCATTTTATTATAAGCTGATGTATATGATGAGTCTGGTTAAGCATGATCTTAGGAAAACCTGCACAGGATAGTTGCTCATTGACGGGTTGGTTACACAGGTTATTTGACATCTGGCTGTGTTGAAGGTTAATGAAGCTGGTGGTCATTAATCTTGGATTTTATTTTTTTATTTTTTTTTTCTGATTAGCTACAACAGTTATGCCTAAGATGTTGCAGACTATCATGGTTATTTGCAGGTGACGTTAGCTTATTCGAGCAGATAAAATCTGCATCCAGGAATGTCGGTCATCTACTGGTTGGTGTTTAATTACTTGTGTCATCAAAAGAGGGTTTTCCAGAATGGCTTTTATTTTGTGTTCCCATTTAGAAAAGCTTTGAATTTCAAAAGTCCCAGCAAGTGACAGGTACTCAGTCACTAGTATCATCTGTGTAAATAGTCAATTAGAAATTCAGTGAGGTACCACCAATTGGGGCTGTGTATAATTGAAGTGATAGAGGGATATAAAGTCATTGAAGAGCTAAGAGATGGGACATATGGAAGTGTCTACAAGGCACTCCACCTAGAAACCAACTGGATTTTCTGCCATAAACATGATTTTCTGCAGGTGTGCAGTCTTGATAATTAGCCACATTCATGAACGGATATATCCATATCCGTTCATGATCTCTATACCATCTTTGGCATGCTTTGTTATTGAAATCACCTACAGAAACTATATATACCCTGTATTTTCTGATTTTACCCATTTCAATTATTATATATATTTTCTCATTATACGTATATATATCTCTCTCTCTATATATATATATCTATGTATATCTACATATATATATATATATACATGTATATACATATATATATATGTATATATATATATATAGATAGATATATATATATAGGGATATCTTCATGTACACTTGTTTTCACATATATTTTTCTTTTTCCTTTTCTTTTTGTAAATACATCTTCACCATCACATGTCATTTATCATAAATTCAAGCATTTAGATATAACCATGCATATCTTCGTTGTACATATTATATATATACCCTTTTCCTTGGTTATCTTGTACTAATTCTCATTTTGCAGGATAGTTGGAGGATGCTGATTCTGTTATACCATGTATTTTTTTTATTATTATTTCATTTATTTTGACTCATGTCAGAGATGTAATAATCAAACTTGGAATAATATTTACTTTTACTGCTTAGATTAGGATGCATCTCATGTAGTTTGATTCCTGCAATAGCCTGATTCTATGATTCATATATCTCATTTTGCAAAATCACCATGGATGTACACGAATGGCACGTGCACCAACTCTTAGAGAGTTGATGAACTCGGTGGAGTCCATATTTACGGCCCTAGTCGGAATATGGACGAAACCCAGATCCATCATCTTTCTACTAGTCACACTGAGCCTACACTCTTAGGCTATCTTAAAAATGCACATCATATTTCCAAATTTTTTAAAATATTGTGAATTAATTCAAATAAACTCTAAACATATTCATGACCACAGTCAGAATATGTGAAGGCTTTACTTTGGCTTAATACACATTTTCCAACAAATTTTTCAGAAATCTTTTCAAAGTGCATTCATTCATTCAAATCATCTATATCATCTGTTTTTCTCATGATTTTCTCAAGAACTTTTCAATTCATGGAAATCGATTCCTCAAAAAACTATGAAGATTTTCGAAGTTGGATTTCCCAAATCAAAGTTTTCCCGTGATTTTCCCATGAAAATGTTAATTTCTTAAAATTCATTTTAAAAAAGGAATTTCCCATCTTTCTCAAGAATCAAAGTTGATTTTCAGATATTTCAAAGACAAGATTCTCAGGATTTCAATTTTCTAGGTTTTGATTTTCCATCTCCAAAGAGCTTTCCTATAAATTTTCCATCATTTTCCTAAGAAAATTTTCAAAGTCAGAATTTTCCTGATAAATATTTTCTTTTTCAAATTCATCTTTTCTCAAGAATTCTTACCATTTTCTCGAGATTCTCATTTCTTCAAGATTTTCCAAATCTTTATAAACTTTCCCGAGATTTCAAAATCTTCTTCGTCTGAGTTTCCTGAGAGATTGATTTCCATCTTTTTCCTGAGAAATGCTTTTCAACTCCAAATGTTTTCTAAGCATACATCATAGTTTTCCAACTTATATTTTACCAAATCTCATAGCACATGCCTGAATTCTCTATGCATTTAGGATAGAACACAATTTCGATGATTTAACTAAATCAAACACAATTTTGGTCCTTGGTTCGATTACCCCTGTTAAAGGCGGCAGGAATGGTCGAACCTCGTACCGACAGGTCGAGGCCCATCCCATGGATTTTCCCGCAATTTTCAAAATGGAGGCGAGTATTTCAAAAACAAATTTTCAAAATCCGGTCAAGTTTGAATCGCGAAAGCATTTTTCCTCTCTCTTCCGCAAGGAAGGGAAGACGGGAAAAATTTTGCGACGATAACAAGTATGCATCACAAGACATAAAGTACTAACAATAGACTGTGATAAACATTTTTCCTCTCTCATCGTAAACTGTGCACAAGTACAAGTGGACCAGAATGTGCAACGTGTCATAAGTGCGAGAACTAGCTAAGTGTCGATACCAGACATTGCACATTGGGATGAGACAGTTAAAAACATTTGCCACGGTAAAGCGTGACTCAATAGTTGTGCCAAAGTTCTCAAACCATGTATTACAACCATAAGTGAGCTCATCTCGCTAAGTGGGGCCATCGCCCACAAACAACTCGCAAAGGAGTTCCAATTGTCGCATAAGTCTCCCAAGACTGCGATACAAACCTGTATCTCGAGAATCCCTACATGCATAAGGAAAACCATTTATTTGCCAAAGTGACTAATACATCCAAGTAGTGCGAGCAAAAGCAAGTAATTACATTCATTGAGCAATCGCTTTCCTGCTAAAGCGTGTATGGCCGCGCTCATACCATTCCAATATCATCAAACCACACCACAAGTGAGTGTTTAAAACTCTTACGTAAACATACATGTAGTTGCAACTGCCTTATAAGGCAAGGGAGGAGCCATGATCACTCAATTCCTTTGACCTACGCTATAGGTTTCTCAATTACGCTAAAGCCTTATTCTCTTTAAAATCATTCGATAGGGTGTCATGGCCAAGACATATTTGCGTTCTTTAGCGAAGCTGACACACGTACACATGGGCTAAGTCCATAAAATATCACATTGATGAATTTACCATTTCTTTGCGGGTTCAACCAAATATATATATATAAAAGTTTGCTTTTGGACGGTGTGCACTATTCGTTGCGTCACAACGAGTCAAAACCGTAATGTTATTGGGGTATTGGACCCCGTGCCACAAACACACACATGCAGCCCCATGGGATGCAGTCTGGAGATTGCGAAAACAAGTAAACGTGTGGCGACAAGGACTGGGCTGGTGCTGTCTAGTATAGGCTGGCACTCTTACCAGCCACATCGGGGCCATGGGGCGCCAAGCGATCTCGAGCAAGCCCGATTGCAGCCGAAAGGAGAACCCCAGGTCTGGACCGACTGGTCCAGACGTCACATGTGGTTCAGCCACTGCAGCACAACCACCATGGGTGCGGCCTAGGCCTGCAGCCTGCACCAGGAGGCCGAACCACCTGCTGCAACTTAGTTGCAGTAGGCCCACCACGCGACGGTCCAGGCCTGGACCGGCTGGTCCAGACCCACAAATTGCTGCTTCAACGGAGCTGGGTCTGGACTGAATGTCGAGACCCAACCTGTGGCACTGCTGCTACCAAACAAAGGGGTGCAGGCTCACGGCCTGCGCCCACTTGCTGCAGCAAGCCCAAACCATACCAACCCTTAGCTGGGCACAAAAGAAGATCCCTTAACCGAAACTGGGTTCGGTTAGGGGACTCTAGCAGGGTCATCGAAGGTCCTGCCCACCTAAGTGGGCGCTAGCAAGAGGGTGCCAAAAGGAAAAGGAAGAAATGGGGGTAAACGCCGAACCAAACTGGGTTCGGCCAAGCCTTTGATAGGTCTGGACCAATGTTTGGTCCAGACCATGTCAGGCCGAAAGAGGGGGTAACCAAGACCCCAGCCACCGAATGGGGCTCGACTCAAGGGTTCTAAAATGCTGAGAGGCACATGGGCGTGGAAGGGCTCTGGCTGGCCCGAGTAGACTATGGTCGGCCAGGGCACCCCAGCTGGGCAAGTCCAGCTGAAACGAACTCCATCCATCGCCCATGGAGTCTAAAACCAAATACATAGAAAAACGCAAGGCTGAAACGGGAAAAACGTTGTGCATGCGAAGAGGAAAAACCAAGGTTTAAGGCGTGCGTGCATTCTTGTAAATCCGCCATTACGGATTGATTCCACCATATCTTTGCACAGCAAATGCATGTAAGCATGCTGAACGAAAGCTATACTCAAAAATGTCTACAAGCTAACTCAAGGAAATCGACAAATGAAAAACCCAAAGATGCTTTCAAGTGAAAAACCCACGACTATGCGGGAAAACCAATGCATGAGGACATGCTTACTCGAAATAAAAACATCTATTGGTAACTTCACGAAAATGCACTTGTTCAAAAGAAAACCACAACAATGTAGATGAAAATGGAAACTCTCGATTTTTCACACAATGGAGGTGATGGAGAATCTCACCTTCGAGGCTTTGAAAGGGAGGAAATGGAGAAGGTGGAGGCAATGGTGTCCACGGCTGGAGCTGCTCCACACTCACAACTCACTCTCAACTCTCCCTCTCACTCGGTTTTGGAGAAGAAGAAAAGGAAGAGAGAGAGACTCCTCCAAGAAAAATCGCCCAAGAGGGCTCTCTTCTCTCCCTTCAATGCTTAAGTACCTAGGGTTAGGAGGAACGGATGGTTGGGATTAGTCTAGCCTAGATGGACGGCTGGGGTGCTCCACGCCCCCCATGGCCAGCCCATGCCCAATGCATGTCATGTATTGGTTTGCAAATATGCCATTAAAAAGGTTTTCAAAAAGGCCTTTATAACTTGAAAGAATTACATGGGCTACCCTCCAACTCAACCAATCAGCTTTTATCATTTGAATTACTTTGAAACAATTACAAAAACACCATGGGGCACCATCCCCATGGTCCCCTTTATTGGAAAACGCCTTTCATGATGAGCTTCAAGGCTCATCATGAGTTTTGAAAAGAGGAATTGGCCAATCGTGGCCTATATTTTAAAAGCCATGCAATTCTTTTCAAAAGTGCCACTCAGCTGGTAAAACCTTGACCATTTGGTCAACCACATCTAAAATGGTCCTCTAGAGGGGACGCCTAAAGGGTTTGGGTCCTCTAGTTGACTCAGAACCAAATCCAAAAATGGCCAATGCCTATGCTTTCAAAACTATGCTTAATTAATGCATCAAAATATTAATTTTATCCAAATAAACCATTTAGTGCTATTTATAATCTCAATTAATACGAAATGGTCAATGCCTTTCAAGAAAATTCTCATCCGTTTGCGAGAATTAAGCGTATTATGATTCGGGTCCAAACTGGGGTCAAAACTCTTAATTCACATGCACTGACAAGGTTTTTACGTCGTATGGGTCCCAAATTTGGGGACAAACCATAAAAACATATTATAAATTAACCCTTAAATTTTTAGAAGCTAATTCATCCAGAATTAGGCACTTCTTTCTTACACAGTATATTTATGCGATTTTTGGGTCGCGCGTGCAAAGCCAAAATACAAAGCACATACAATTTTCATCAAATTATGTGCTATTGATGTCTTCTTTTAAATCGTTGTAATTTTGAAAAGATTTTTATATGTAAAACATGTGAAAACCAGACATCAAATAATAAAAACCGGTTCTCACTAGTGGATGAGACCGAGTCGAACTCAGGGAACGGGAATATTTCGTATTCAAACACACAATTCTAAACTAATCTTTATTGTCGTATTATTAAAATGTAAAATGTTCAAGAAAGGTAAAAACAAATAACTATTACAACAAATGAATACCCTTCGCAGAGGGCGTAAAGTGCAATATTTACAAACCTGATTAAATTCCTAATTCTAAATTGAAAATAACAACTTCTACTCTTGTGCTTCCCGTGTCACACATGCGCTTCAGCTCCAATCCTGTGCTATCCTACACAATTCAAATGAACACGAGCAGTACAAGATACTAACAAGTATGCTATGAACAATGTAAATCTAGAACTGACTAAAGATCTAAGATATGATGAAACTATATAAAGCAACTATATCAACTCAAGAACCTAGATGCAATGTAATGCAATGAGATTGAAGCTAATTAGGGAAACACGAACACTTATGCAGAGGAAACACAAAGACTGAACAAAACTCTTGCAAGGAAAAAAAACAAAAACTAAAAGATTAACAAAAATTAACAAAACAAGAAATGCAGACAAGGAATTATCTAAACAGGAAATAGAATGATCAAAAGCAAGCACAAAAAAATGAAACAAGAAAATAACAAGAAAAACAAAATTGAAAATTGAAATAAAGGAAAACAGAAAAATGAACTTGTAAAAAAATTCAGGAAAATAAAATTTGAATGAAATAGACATAAAAAAATCAGATAAAAGCATGAAACATAAAACTGGACAAACAAAATTTTGAATGAAAGAAAAGAAAACAGGGAAAAATTAAAAACAGGAAATTAGAACCAAAAATTAAAAACAGGAACAATTAGCAACAGAAAAAAAAAACTAAAAACTATACCTAATGTAAACAGTAAAGCAAACAGAAAATTAATGAAAATTCAGAAAAGAAAAACAGGTAATAAAGTAAATGAACACACAGAAATCTAGCACATGATCGGTAGAATTTTAATGAATGTAAGATAAAAAAAAACAGCAAATTAATGCATGAAAAACAGAATAACAATGAAATCAAATTGAATCTACAGGACATTAATGTGATGAATGGAACAAAATGTAAAAACAACAACTAATGAAAAAAAAACTTGAATAATGCAGAACAGGAAGTATAATGCTAGAATTAATAAACAAAACAAACATAGAATAAAAGAAAGAAAGCAAGAAATCAACGACTGCAAAACAGTGAAATCAAAGAATAAAAACAAAGAATTAAAGCAGAAAATGAAAACCAATAACTCTAGATATGAATCAAAGTAAAGAAACAAGATTGAAATTCACGCAGAAAAGAAATCAGAAATCAATTTTAAAAACTGACAAAATGAGCTAATCAGAAAAAGAAAAAAAAACAGGAAAATCCGAATAGCAACCATAGAAAAATTCAAAGTTAAAAACAATGAAATTCATGACTAAAGATATATCAAGTGAAAAATGCACAAATGGATGAAAATAGAATACACGAACAATGAAAATTACAAAACAGGATCGACTGAAAAGAACAGAAAAAAAAATGGAAACGGATGTGAATTACAAAAAAAAAAAAATTCCGATTTTCTGAAACAAAACATAACCTATTGAAGAGATAACGAATGAGAATGGATGAAGAAATTGAAAAAATAAGAAGAAGAATCTGAAGGAGAAGAAGAAGAAGAAGATGATGCTGAAATCAAACTCGATGTATTTATATTTTATTTTTCTGAAACAAAACAGAAACAGTTAGATGCTCGATTGAAAAGAAAGAAAAAGACAAAGAAGAAGAAGAAGAAGAAGAAGAAGAAGAAGATGAAGAAGAAAAAGATGCAGAACCTACCGTACCAGAGGGGTTAGAGGAGAAGTCGGCCTCCACCATCCACATCGTCGCCGGATTGAGTAGCCACCTCCACCGGAAAGAGAAGAGAGAAATAGGGAGAAGGAGAAGAAGGAGAAGAAGGAGAGGTTGAGGGAAAGAGGGGAAACAGGGAAGCTCTGGCGTGAATGGGTGAAGACGCCCATTTTTTCGTTTTTTTGGGTTTTAAAAACAAGCAAACCGGTTTGAACCGGTTTGTAACAGATTTTTTTTTAGTTTAAAAAAAATGCAAACCGGTTCAAGCCGGTTTGCTATTATTTTTTTTTCAGTTTTTTAAAAATCAAAAACCGTGTAAACCGGTTTATTAGAAATTTTTCAAAAGTTAAAAACAAAACTTATTTATTTATAAAGAAACTCAAAATAAAACTATTATAACTATTTATATTTAATTTTTTCTTCTTTTCTAAAAAAGAAAACAAACAATTAAAATGATTTTATTAACAATATAAAACTATTTTCTCCATTTTTTATTTTTATTGAAAACTAAGACTAAACTACTATGTTAATATCAAACATTAAAATATGTAATAAAATATACAAATAAAGCTATTTTTCATACATTTTCTGTTTTGAAATCATTTTAGCTCATTTAACGAAAACTAGCATAAACTTGGGTTTTTAAAACATTTTTTTCATAAAATCATGCATATTTTAATGTTAATTCTCCTTGAAATATATGCATGATCAAATACCCCCATGCTTATGTTTTGCTAGTCCTCGAGCAAACTAGACAAATGCATGAAATAAAAACTATCACCTAACTCACTTTCGTAGGAATCACGGTTGCATTTAGCTCATGCCACAAGCCCTTTCAACCCTTGGGTTACCCTAGTGGACGAGTAAGGTCTCGTGAGGGTTTGCAGTGATGCTACCCACAAACATCTTTGTCATGTATGCATAATATTACACATCCTCATAAGTAATAGGTAATTAAGACTTTGTTTTCACAAATATTTCGTGTTATAAAAAAAATCAAAACATAATTAGAGTCTTTTATATACCACCACAGAAAAAGAATTTCTTTCACTTTTCTAAATATCACAATTATTTATGTTTAATTCTTAGAAAATCCAATAAAAACATATTATTATTTACTTATCCTCACTCATATGTTTTCTGCACAGATTTTCTCAATCGCACTTCTAAGCACTGAACTTTTCTTTCTTTTTCAGCTCTTTTCTCGATTTTTCATTTTTTCACGCTTTTTTCTTTTTGCGTATTCATTCTTCTCTTATAGCTTGCGTGTGGTATGCTTTTATGCCTTGTGCAATGTCAATATCTTCTATACTTTTTCAATGCATACCAAAAGATATCAACTAAGACATAAAAGTGACTTCCTTCATTCACCTTTGCAACGTGAGAGTCAAACATTTCAACTTGTATATGTTCTCAGCTACTTAGGATCACAAAGTTTTCCACTCTCCTTTTCGAAATGAAATTAAAAGTTTCAACTTACATCTAAGTTCCATTTACTAAGGATTGTGGAATTATCCAAACAACCTAACGCATGCTTCTTTTTTCTCTTTTTGAGCTCATTTTTACACTTTTGTTCATTTGCTTAGTTTTTCAAAAATAGAACTGTGCATATTCATATTTGCGATTCAAAATAAACTCTAACATGTATCTATCATCATTTCTTTGAAATCCGCATAAACAACCATAATTTTTAGATCTATGTCAGCAAAAAATTTCGTGGGGCTTAAAAATCCTCTAAAAACATCAGATTTGAAATAACATTCATATAAGTTCAAACTCTTTCTTTAAAAATCTACTTTTCATGAGAGATGTGTAAACATGTGCAAGAACGTAAACAGAAATATCAAGGTGTGCAAACTACACCCTCCCCCATGCTTAAATGACACTGTCCCAGTGGCACTCCCCCATGCTTATATGAAACTAAGTGAATGCACATGAGAGGAAATAAATGAGGGAAAAGAGTAGAATGACCTGACATGAATTAAAAATACACATTCTATGAATGTAATGAATGCAATGTATACATGACAAAACATAAAACTCATGAATGAAACAAACAGAACATGAAAAACTCATGAAGAAAACGAAAAAGGAAAACAAAATAAAATCTATAAATTCTAATCAAATCTAAGAATATACAAGATATGGGTTGCCTCCCATAAAGCGCTAAGTTTCACATCCCCAGCCAGACGGATCCCTGGAAAAACCTTCATCGTCCATGAGATCTATGGACATGAAGTCAGGCTCAATGAGGCTCTATGAAGAAAAGAGTGTCATCTGTGACACTACACACTGTGTTTCCATCCTGTCTACCTCTAATTGTGGGATCATGACTCTCTTGACATGAAGAACAGAAATTAGTCTCATCTGAGAGACTGGTCAAGAAATGAGAGTCTAGGACCGACCGACTATCAATGAATGCAACTTCAGACAAGTGGTGAATATGATCAGGCTTGACTTGGTCAAGCACCTTCTGCATCTGTACCTCTTGCTTACTAAAAACAATCGGTGATCCTACAGGCTGAGAAAATGGGGCTTTATATGATGATAATGCATGTTGTGGGCCTGGCCCCATCTGCTGAGGTATCATGGAGATCGACTCGTCAGTAGAAATGATATGGGGCTTATGAGTCGATTCCTGAATGGGATGATACGCCTTCCCGTTCTGAAGGGATGTAACAGATTTAACCTGCTCATGATGTGAATCAGTGGGTTGCAAGTCAAATGACATGGAATCCTCTCCCTTTGAGACAACAGACTTACTAGATGGGTTCCCCTCGCTTTGCCTACTGAAGGTCTCAACCAACTGTCCCATTTGAGTCTCTAGCTTGGCTATTGACTGCGTATGGGAGCTCAGAACTTGTAATATCCTATCTTGGAAGGATTGACTAGGTGAAGGCTCATGAGAATGGGGTTGAGTATAAACAGGTTGGGCTGGGGGATGAACCTGTGGAAAAATGGGATGCGAGTAACTTTGTGAAGGGTTACTGGGTCTATACTGTGTCTGGGAGGGCTGATGGGATAGGGAAATGGACTGGTTTCGCCAATCTGGGTTATATGATGATGTAAATGAATCAGGCATGGGTTTAGCAAAACCTTGGGCAACATTCACCTGCTCCTAAACGAATTCAGGATATAATGGTGCTGCAGGACAATCTGAAACATAATGTTGTAAACACCCCAAATTTTCATTCGCCTCCCCAACATTTCCACCAAGCATCATCATCCAGCCTTTGAAATCATCGAAGGGCAAAATGGTCATTTTCTGAGCTCAGACCTTGTAAAAGTCCAAATTTCATCTGCAACTCTCAAAATTTTTCTATTTTCAGCTCAGATGTTCAAAAATTTATTCCTGACAGGAGACAGACAGCTCCAAGTCTTGGTTCAAGATTGCATTTCATAAGACATGGCATTGCATATCATTGCATGAGCATTTCATATCACTGCACTGCACAGCATGTCATTTCGAGGTCCAGAACTCTTGATTTCAAAATTTTCAATCCAGATTAGAATTTTAACTCTTTTCAAAATTGACTTCAAAACCCTGGGTCTTCAAAGTTATCAATTGTTCCCATTTTACCCCCAGGGCTCTGAATTTCAAAATATTTCCTCAGGAAAACAATCTGGATAATTTTCAATAAATTTCAACTCAGATTTTGCCCTTTTGACAATTTCAAATATCTTCCTTTTACAAAATTGCCCTACAGGGGCCAACTCTTTCCAAAAATTCTTGTTTTACCAATTAGTCCAGATTTTATGAAAATTCCAAAAAGAAGTTTTTGTCTTGTCCTTATTTCAATAAAGAAGCAATGTGGGGCCCACATTAAGGTGGTGTCACATAGGCTTTTCTTTTGAAAATTTGAATTTTGAAAAACCCAAAAATATAGGAGCCTTGTCCCCTGGATTGGTGCCACTTGTCTTTTCTCTCTCCTTCCATCCTCCGACACGTGTCAGTGTGGGGCCACCTTAAGATGCCGCCACATATCATTAGACATCCTCTTCATTTTATGCCACGTGTCAATGTCTACCATCTTCACCCTGTGCCATGTGTCATTCCAAGGTCACCATGAGATGCCACGTATCATGTGTTGTCCTGTTCAGAAAAAGTAGAACTTGTCTCCCCTGAGGTGGCACCATTTGAATTATGTCTCCTGCAAGTGACACATGTCACTCTCTCCTTTCCTCAGGAAAAGCAAGTGACACGTGTCAATCTCTGCTCCTTTCAGAAAAAGTAGAGGACACATGTCTCCCTCCTATTTTTCTCAGAAAAGTAGATGACACATGTCATCTCCAGCTTCCTTTCGAAAAAGTAGAAGACACATGTCACTCCCTGCTTTTCTCAGAAAAAGCAAGTGACACATGTCACCCTCTGCTCTTCTCAGAAAAAGCAAGGGACACGTTTCTCTCTCTGCTTTCTTCAGAAAAAGCAAGTGACACATGTCACTTTCTGCCTCCTTCAGAGAAAGCTAGAATTCAAATGTTCAAATTCCAGGCTGAGGTGGCGCAAATCCTGAACTTCACCTTTTCTATTTTGTGTGAGATGGTGCCACGTGTCCCTTTCCCTCCTTTTCCTCCCTCTTGCCACATGGCATTGTAGGAGCCACCCTGAGGTGGCGCCACATGTCCATCCTTCATTCCTCCAGAGCCAACCTCCATTTGAAATTCAAATTCACCTTTTGAGGTGGCGCCATTTGAGAAGGCCTCTCTAGACAGCTGACACTTGTCTGCCACATGTCCAAACCTCCCTGCATCAGAAAAAGTAGAAAAACCCCCCTCTGAGGTGGCGCATTTTGCTTCCTCCATTCATGTTCTCCTGCCACATGGCATCATAGGAGCCACTCTGAGGAAATGCCACATGTCAGCCTCTCCTTTCCTGCAGAAAAGTAGAATTTGAATTCCTCTGAGGTGGCACAGCCTGCTTCCTCCACTCCTGTCCTTCTGACACATGTCAAGAGCCTCCAGAGGTGGCGCCACATGGCATGCTCCTATTGTTTCCAGCTTTACACCTCAAATCTTCTTTTGAGGTGGCACCAATCCAGAGTCCCACTTGGCTTCAAAATTTTATTTTTATTTTATTTTTAATAAAAGTAGCCACATGAGGTGGCGCCACCTGAGGGCTCCCTGCAAAAGCCAAATTCGAATTTCAAAACCCCCAGATAGCACCCTCTGAGATGGCGCCACATGGAGGGCTCAGATTGAGCCTGTTTGAAATTCAAATTTTTCAGAAAAATCTATAAAAACAGGGCTCCATGCCCAGCCTAGAGAGACCATCTTTTGAGAACTCTTGTGAACTTGAAAATTCGACCTAGCCTTCTTGAGAATCCGATTTTTGCACTTTGGAATTCACGCCCCCTTTGGCTCATTGGAGAAGGTGGAGTAAAGTTCGTGCAGTGGCCAATTCGATTCAAGCATAGGTCGATTTTGGTGAAACATCCGAAGCTCGGAGTGAAGGACGAATGAAGCTCGTGATAGCCGCCCCTTTCAAGAGCTTCTACGCTGCGTAACGAAGCAAGGTGCACTTCTTTTCCCCTTGATGTAATTCCATAATCTGATTCGGGAGTCGTTTGAAGAAAGAGCTCATCCGAGAGATGGATTGAGCTATTCTCATAAAATGACATATATAAAACGTTTAATTATGCTTCCTTGATGATTTTTAACATTCATGTAGTTAGCTAGGTTTAATTTGCATTTTATTTCATTCATTTAGCACATTTCATGAATTAATTAGGATTAGTTTAGCATTTATTTCAACTCTGCTCATTTTCAGTAGGTCTCTTTTTTTGTCAGTCAGTCCACACGTCATTTCATGCATTTGTTTTTTTTTTTAAATCCCCAAAAAATCACAAAATGCGCCCTTAGGTGTCCCTGAAATTTTGCCAAAAATTAGGAGGCATTTGAATTTGTTTACTGTGGTAAAGATTCAAAATGGCAAGTCGGGTTTTGTTACCTGGGATGCGTTTTGAAAATCATTTTCCGACTTGTAAAATCGATATGTCCATCATGGGAGATCCTATTTTCGATCCGAAAGATGTTCTGAACTTGTGAGAATGTCTAGTTTTTAATATGATTTTATCCGATTTTTCTGATTTTTTTGTAATGTCTGACAAAAATCCGAGAGTTCGGGACACGTGTTAGAGCCTAATTTGGGCCTCTGAGATCTTGGATCGACTTAGGGTTATGGTTTCTCTTTGTGTGTTGCTCCAAATCCAAAACTGTAAAAAGTGAAAGTTATGTCAGAGGTGGCCTCTGTTTTCATCTGAAAGCCTGTGATTTTTAGAACAGTGTTGATACCTGCTTCGGATTTGTTTTGTCAGTCCCCTGTTTTTCTACATTTGTCTGTTCTGTTAGTTTAGGCAGGAATAGTTATATTTTTATCTGTGTTTCCGTTGATCAAATGCCGAAGTCATAAACATGAACGTTTTTCATGTAGGTGTCGTGCGTAGCTCTGATTAATTTCATAAATTTCCATGGCTGTTTTATGTTTTTTTGGCATTTTACATCAGATTAGGGTGATTTTTACCTCTGTCAGAACTAAATCCCTGTTTCCGAACTCACCATGGCTCAAATCCCGTAGCTGTAAAAACCAAAAATGTTCCATTTCGGGTATTTTAGCAGTCTGCAAAATATCAGAAGTTTCCATTGTGTAAATCTTGCATTATCATATTAGGCATTGCATTTGGTTCGGATCCATAGGCAAAATCTACCATTTTAGGACTTTCTTTGAATTTTAGCATTTAAATCATATCATTTCATGATTTTTAGCATTCTAGGTTGTTTATCAGAGTAAGTAGATGCTTCATACCGAATTTGGTGCAATTTGGAATCCATTTGAGGTGCGGATTAGCCATAATACCAAAACAGGGTCCCGCAGGACCCGGATCCAAGTGAAAAACAAGCGAAATTCGTTATTTTGGATAAATTGCAAAATGTCAAATTCTGGTTTTACAGTCCTAATGTGTTTAGCAGCATGTCATAATGCCTCATCACGCATTTCATCATCATTTGATTCAATTTGAATTTCAAAATCTCAATTTTACCAAGTTTTTCTTTAAAAACCCTGATTTTAAAGGTGTAACTTTATAATTAGGGGTATTTTGGTCATTTTGATCACAATTTCGAATTTCAAACTCTTTTCTACTGAATTTCTTGCATTTTCATCATTTCAAATATCAAGGAAGCATGAGAATAGGGTTTATATCCAATTAAATCAAATAATTTCATAATATTATTGGAAAATCTTGGAAAAACCCACATATTTGAGCTAACCTTATTTCAAGTTTGGCAGGGATATTCAAAAGAAGGAGCTGAAGTCTGCAATTTCCATTTCTTTCATTTATTTAGTGATGTAATAATATAAATTTTGGAATAAGATTTTAATTTCCTGCTTAGACTAGGATGCATATCATATAGTTTGAATTTATGCAATATACTGTTTATATGATTCATGCATTTTATTTCAAAAGCACTATGGATGTTCACGAATGGCACGTGCACCAACTCTTAGAGAGTTGATGGACTCGGTGGGATCCATATTTACGGCCCTAGTCGGAATATGGACGAGACTCAGATCCATCATCTTTCTACTAGTCACATTGAGCCTACACTCTTAGGCTATCTTAAAATGCACATCATATTTCCAAAGTTTTCAAAATCATGTGCATCAAATCAACTAAGTTCTGAACATATTCATGGCCACAGTCAGAATATGTGAAGGATTTATTTGGACTTAATGCACATTTTCCAACCAATTCCTCGGAAAATCTTTTCAAAGGGCATTCATTTACTCATGTCATTTGCATCATGAAATCATTGATTTTCTCAAGATTTTCTCAAGAAAACTTCATTCTCAAGAAATCGATTTCTCAAGAAACTCTAAGGATTTTTCAAAATCGGTTTTCCAAAGACAAGTTTTTCCACAGTTTTCCCTGGAAAATGATATTTTCTTAAGAGATTCAAAAGAGTTTTCCAATCTTTCCCCAAGATCAAAATCGATTTCCAAGTATTTCAAGGGTAAAATTTCCTAGGATTTCAATTTCCCAAGTTTTGAATTTCCTTCCCCAATGAGTTTTCCTATAAATTTTCCATTATTTTCCTAAGAAAACTCTCAAAGTCCAAGTTTTCCTAAGAAGTATTTCTCTTTTCAAAGGTTCACCTTTTTTCAAGAATCACTTCCATTTTCCCAGGATTTTCAACCATTCCTGATTTTCTCACATCTTTATAAGCTTTCTCATGTTTTCAAAAAACCCTTTTTATCTGAGTTTCCTGAGAAATTGACCCTTTTCCTGAGAGATTCTTTCCAACTCCAAATGTTTTCTAAGCATACATCATGTTTTCCAACTTGCATTTTCCAAAATCTCATAGCACATGCCTGAATTCTTTGTGCATTTAGGATAGAACATAATTTTGATGATTTAACTAAGTCAAGCACAATCTTGGTCCTTGGTTCGATTACCCCTGTTAAAGGCGGCAGGAACGGTCGAACCTCGTACCGACAGGTCGAGCCCCATCCCATGGACTTTCCCGCAATTTTCAAAACGGAGGCGAGTATTTCAAAAACAATTTCCAAAATCCGGTCAAGTTTGAAGCGCGAAAGCGTTTCCCCTCTCTCTCTTCCGCAAGGAAGGGAAGACGGGGAAAAATTTTCGCGACGATAACAGGTTTGGCGACCGAGATGGGACCTGTCCTTGTCTGATTAGAATTATGCTTGACTTAGTTCAATTATCGAAATTATGTTCACAAAATGTCAGCTCTTTTACTTTCAATTTCATGTGAGCCTAGGAGCCTAGATTCTGACCTAGCTGACATTGACTGCATATAGACTAGGCATGGTTTGGTAGGACCAGATTGAGGAGATATTTTCATGCTCACATAGACTTAGGTCTAAATACAACTCTCCTCAATTTAAGATCTGAATGCAAACAATGTATGCTTCTTCAAAGTTTTCAAAATCTATCTTTTTTGGACTTAGAGCCCTCTATTTCTTGCATGTGATCATTTTTCAAAACCTCCCTTGCCTATATTGTCCCGGTCTTCACGTTGCTAGGCTCTCTTCCAGAACCCTAGTTCGGGACAGAGCCTCACAACTGGGCCACTTATTTGGGTTAACACCCCCCTACCACGTACCGCGGGCCACAGTCCGAAGTATATCGGTAGGCGCTCAAGGATGTTGGAAAACCTTACCTTAGAACCGGAGTTGAGATTATATGCCACGTACCTTGGATTTCAATTCGGGTATATCGGCATAACTAGATTGGACAAAGATGATCTGAACCTAGAGTTAGGATTAAGGTCCTACAACTGTTTTCAAAATGATGCATCTAGAGTCAGCCTTTTAGGGAGTGCTGTATGCGCATGAATGTTTGTGCAGGATGTAATTGTTCTTATATTACCTCTATTTTTCTATATTTTCCCTAAAATATTTTCAAATACCCATATTCTCATATTTTCCTTTTATTTTCTCAAACTCTGGATGATTTACTCAAATATCCCATTTCTTTCAAAACTCCAGGTGATTTTCCATTCTACCATTCTACTGGATCTCGAATTTCCAGCTGCATTTTTATCCTGCCTGCAATTTTCAAAAATCATATGTTTTCTCTCATTGAATTTTCAATCCTTTTGTCTATTTGCAAAATTCTTCATCTTATTTTCCTCAGGCATACCTTGATTATTGCGGTGGAAATTGTTTACCCATTTGCCTCCTCCTTATTCTAAATCCATTTGCGGAGTGTTTTTCCAAAAGATATCTCTTCAAAAATGATATTTTCCTCGTGATTGACGACCTCGCCTAGGTAATAAGGCACATTCTCCGTTGTTCATTTCTCTTGCAAAAGGATGACAACACAATTGTCGTAATCCTTACGACGACTCAATCCCTAGTAATGGGATATTCTTTCAATTGTCTACCATATCATTTTTCTCCCAATCCAAAATTTCCTCAAAGTCTAATCAAGACTTTGCCCTGCAGAGAGCCTTCTTTAAATTTTATTCCCTCTTCCCAGTTACACTGGGGCATCTTTTGAAAATTTGTTTTCAAACATTCTGTATGCAGGCAGGATAAACCAATCTCTCATTTTGCATGTATATGCACCCACTTGCATTAATTTTGCATTCACATTTTCATTTGCATTTCATTTTGCATCAATTCCCCTTCAGGTTAAGGGATAAACCTGAATCATTTTCCATGATTTTCCAATTTTTATTCATATCCCCGTTCAGGATAAGGGGTTTAATCCTGAAAATCAGACCACATACATCTAAATATGATGGTCTTTTTCATTGCAAGTCAAATAATCCAGTCCTCGAACTGGCCATTCTCAAAACTTTCAATCCCAGCTCTCGCACTATCGATTTTCAAAAACCAATCTTCTGATTAAAGATTTTCCTTTAAGATTCGGGCCTTGACTCGAACTTTCCAGCTTTTCTTTGAAGATTTCAGTTTTAACTCAAGTTTTCTTTCCTTCAAGACCTAAACTTTCCTGTTACCTTTAGAGATTCGAGCCCTGACTCGAACTTTCCTGCTTTCCTTTGAAGATTTGAGTTTTAACTCAAGTTTTCTTTCCTTCAAAATCTAAACTTCCCAGTTTTCCTTTGAGATTCGAGCCCCGACTCGAACAATCCAGCTTTCCTTTGAATATTTGAGTTTCGACTCAAATTTTCTTTCCTTCAAAAATCTGAATTAGTCTAGTTTTCCTTTGAAGATTTGGGTTTCGATCTGAATTTTCTCTCCTTAGAAACCAAACTTCCTAGCTTTCCTTCGAAGGCTCGAGTTTCGACTTGAATATTCCAGCTTTCCTTGTAAAACCTGAGTCCTGATTCGGATGGTATTTCAAAACCAGCTTTTGAGTTAGGCTTACCTTCAAAATCCAGCATTATGCCAGGACTTACCTTCAAAATTCCAACTTCGTATTGGATTTACCTTCGAAATTGAGTACCATTGTCATGGATGTGTCAACTCGGATGTCAAGCGATCTCCTTTACTAAGGATTTCAAGAATACTTTATCAATTTGTCAATCAATTACCTGTTGATTTCAGAATTTTATTTCACAAAATTTTACCTCAGTTTACCTTCAGTACTACTTCTAAAAGGGCAAAGCTTTTGTGAAGAAGGATTCAAAATCCAGATTCTTTCTATTGGCCAACCAAAAGGATGAAGGATAAATCCTCGATATGGCCAGAAAAGAAGATTCAATGTTTTGCAAAGCCATGGATGATTGATATTGATCGCAGTCAATGGCATATTTTTAAAGACCATTCTTGTGAAAATGAGGCATTGGAAATATCCTGAGCGCTAGAAAAAGAGAGAATTCATCCAAGCCCTGTCTCCTCAAAATCACCTTAAGCTGCAATTAAATATCCGCAAAAGGGATCTCTCACTTGTCGTCAAGATGAAGGCGAACTAAGCGAGTAGACCCCCGGGGCCAAAGAAGATTTGAAACATCTCCAAGATGACGGAGTTTGTGACGGATCCTTCCAGGGAAAGTCCAAAGCACTGTCGAGATGAAGGCAGATGCGATGAACCTCCCGACAATCCCTAAAAGATATTCAATTTCAGCTATTACCCAAAGATCTCAAGCCAATGAACCAATATCATCAACATGACCCCTGAGGCAAAGCAGAATCGAAACATCTCCAAGTTGACGGAGTTTGTGACATACCCTTTTCAAAGAGAGAGAGAGAGAGGAAAAAGAAAGAGAGAAAAAAGTCAGAACATCTCCAAAATGAAGGAGAATGTAGCAAAAACCCAAGAGAACCAAAAGAGTGCAGAAAGATTATCATGAGAGAAGCTCTCAGGATATCAAACTGCCAAATTTATCAAGAATCTTCTTTAAACTTGTGAAATTCTATTATCAATACTCTTTCATCAACTGCTTTCATAATATCAAATTCTCTTTCCTGCTCATATCAAGGAAATTGATAGCTTCCTTGAAGAAGGGCAATTGCAAGTAATTTGGGTTTCCAATCTCGATTCTATGAAGTGAACCTTGTTTGGAGGTAATACTTCAGGTAGAAAAGAAGGAATATTTTCACAACAATGAGAATCATTTTCAATTACTTTGAATCAACAAAATTTTCAACATTTTGACAATATTTTCTAGCTATCCTGACGTTAAGTGAGAGCTTGATGTCCATATTGATGCATCTTGACCCCTTTGAGAGATTTTCCTTTGTCGTCTTTCACACTGTTGAAAGAATAGCCTTATCTCTGAAAGGATAGCCCTTGTCGTCTTTCACACTGTTGAAAGATTAGCCTTATCTCCGAAAGGATAGCCTTTATCATCTTTCGCGTTGTCGAAAGAATCGCCTTTCTCCTTTGGATTGCCTTTTTGTCATCTTTTGCATTGTCGAAAGAATCGCCTTATTCCTTTGGATTGCCTTTTGTCATCTTTCGCGTTGTCAAAAGAATCGCCTTGTTCCTTAGGATTGCCTTTATCATCTTTTGCGTTGTCGAAAGATTCGCCTTGTTCCTTAGGATTGCCTTTATCATCTTTCGCGTTGTCGAAAGAATCGCCTTGTTCCTTAGGATTGCCTTTATCATCTTTCGCGTTGTCGAAAGAATCGCCTTGTTCCTTAGGATTGCCTTTATCATCTTTCGCGTTGTCGAAAGAATCGCCTTGTTCCTTAGGATTGCCTTTGTCATCTTTCGCGTTGTCGAAAGAATCTCCTTGTTCCTTAGGATTGCCTTTATCATCTTTCGCGTTGTCGAAAGAATCGCCTTGTTCCTTAGGATTGCCTTTATCATCTTTCGCGTTGTCGAAAGAATCACCTTGTTCCTTAGGATTGCCTTTATCATCTTTCGTGTTGTCGACAGAATCGCCTTGTTCCTTAGGATTGCCTTTATCATCTTTCGCGTTGTCGAAATAATCGCCTTATTCCTTTGGATTGCCTTTGTCATCTTTCACATTGTCGAAAGAATCGCCTTGTTCCTTAGGATTGCCTTTATCATCTTTCGCGTTGTCGAAAGAATCGCCTTGTTCCTTAGGATTGCCTTTATCATCTTTTGCGTTGTCGAAAGAATCGCCTTGTTCCTTTGGATTACCTTTGTCATCTTTCGCATTGTCGAAAGAATCGCCTTGTTCCTTTAGATTGCCTTTTGTCATCTTTCGCATTGTCGAAAGAATCGCCTTGTTCCTTTGGATTGCCTTTTGTCATCTTTCGCGTTGTCGAAAGAATCGCCTTGTTCCTTTGGATTACCTTTGTCATCTTTTGCGTTGTCAAAAGAGTTGCCTTACTCTTCTCTGAAAAAGTTTGCCTTGTCTGTCTTTCGCGTTGTCGAAAGAGTTGCCTTATTGTCCGTTAAAAAAATTGCCTTATTCATCTTTTGCGTTGTCAAAAGAGTTGCCTTACTCTTCTCTTTAAGAGTTTGCCTTGTTTGTCTTTCGCGTTGCCGAAAGAGTTACCTTATCAAAAGATTGTCATATCCATCTTTCGCGTTGTCGAAAGAGTCGTCTTACTCCTTACCTTATTCATATTTCACACTGATGAAAAAATTCACCGGATCGTCTTGATCATCTTCCAAGATTTCCTCTTACAATTCCATTTCCATCGCCTCGTTCATCTTCAAGATTCACCTTTCAAATATTCCATTTTCCGCCCAATCAGGATAAGGGTATAAACCTGAGCCTCATTCAAAGAGGTATTCCATTTTCCGCCCGATCAGGATAAGGGTACAAACCTCAGCCTCCTCTGATGAGGTACTTCATTTTCCGCCCGATCAGGATAAGGGTACAAACCTGAGCCTCATTCAAAGAGGTATTTCATTTTCCGCCCGATCAGGTTAAGGGTACAAACCTGAGTCTCATTTCGATGAGATATTCCATTCCCCAATCAGGTCAAGGGTTAAAACCTGAGCTTCGTTCCATACGAGGTATTTCTGTCCCATCCAGGTTAAGGGCATAAAACCTGAACTTCGCTCTCATAGAGCAAATCTTTCCTCTGCATTCCCCATTTCATATCTACCATCTTCTTCGAGCTAATTTCCTCACACCCAGTCAGATCCTTCTAACTGGGGCATTTTTTTATATATATCCCAAATTTGGTGTGTTTTTCTTTGCCACTAAGCTCGGCCATGAGCCGGCTTAGTAGCAAAGAGGGGCATCTGTAAACACCCCAAATTTTCATTCGCCTCCCCAACATTTCCACCAAGCATCATCATCCAGCCTTTGAAATCATCGAAGGGCAAAATGGTCATTTTCTGAGCTCAGACCTTGCAAAAGTCCAAATTTCATCTGCAACTCTCAAAATTTCTCTATTTTCAGCTCAGATGTTCAAAAATGTATTCCAGACAGGAGACAGACAGCTCCAAGTCTTGGTTCAAGATTGCATTTCATAAGACATGGCATTGCATATCATTGCATGAGCATTTCATATCACTGCACTGCACAGCATGTCATTTCGAGGTCCAGAACTCTTGATTTCAAAATTTTCAATCCAGATTAGAATTTTAACTCTTTTCAAAATTGACTTCAAAACCCTGGGTCTTCAAAGTTATCAATTGTTCCCATTTTACCCCCAGGGCTCTGAATTTCAAAATATTTCCTCAGGAAAACAATCTGGATAATTTTCAATAAATTTCAACTCAGATTTTGCCCTTTTGACAATTTCAAATATCTTCCTTTTACAAAATTGCCCTACAGGGGCCAACTCTTTCCAAAAATTCTTGTTTTACCAATTAGTCCAGATTTTATGAAAATTCCAAAAAGAAGTTTTTGTCTTGTCCTTATTTCAATAAAGAAGCAATGTGGGGCCCACATTAAGGTGGTGTCACATAGGCTTTTCTTTTGAAAATTTGAATTTTGAAAAACCCAAAAATATAGGAGCCTTGTCCCCTGGATTGGTGCCACTTGTCTTTTCTCTCTCCTTCCATCCTCCGACACGTGTCAGTGTGGGGCCACCTTAAGATGCCGCCACATATCATTAGACATCCTCTTCATTTTATGCCACGTGTCAATGTCTACCATCTTCACCCTGTGCCATGTGTCATTCCAAGGTCACCATGAGATGCCACGTATCATGTGTTGTCCTGTTCAGAAAAAGTAGAACTTGTCTCCCCTGAGGTGGCACCATTTGAATTATGTCTCCTGCAAGTGACACATGTCACTCTCTCCTTTCCTCAGGAAAAGCAAGCGACACGTGTCAATCTCTGCTCCTTTCAGAAAAAGCAGAGGACACATGTCTCCCTCCTATTTTTCTCAGAAAAGTAGATGACACATGTCATCTCCAGCTTCCTTTAGAAAAAGTAGAAGACACATGTCACTCCCTGCTTTTCTCAGAAAAAGCAAGTGACACATGTCACCCTCTGCTCTTCTCAGAAAAAGCAAGAGACACGTGTCTCTCTCTGCTTTCTTCAGAAAAAGCAAGTGACACATGTCACTTTCTGCCTCCTTCAGAGAAAGCTAGAATTCAAATGTTCAAACTCCAGGCTAAGGTGGCGCAAATCCTGAACTTCACCTTTTCTATTTTGTGTGAGATGGTGCCACGTGTCCCTTTCCCTCCTTTTCCTCCCTTTTGCCACATGGCATTGTAGGAGCCACCCTGAGGTGGCGCCACATGTCCATCCTTCATTCCTTCAGAGCCAACCTCCATTTGAAATTCAAATTCACCTTTTGAGGTGGCGCCATTTGAGAAGGCCTCTCTAGACAGCTGACACTTGTCTGCCACATGTCCAGACCTCCCTGCATCAGAAAAAGTAGAAAAACCCCCCTCTGAGGTGGCGCATTTTGCTTCCTCCATTCATGTTCTCCTGCCACATGGCATCGTAGGAGCCACTCTGAGGAAATGCCACATGTCAGTCTCTCCTTTCATGCAGAAAAGTAGAATTTGAATTCCTCTGAGGTGGCACAGCCTCCTTCCTCCACTTCTGTCCTTCTGACACATGTCAAGAGCCTCCAGAGGTGGCGCCACATGGCATGCTCCTATTGTTTCTAGCTTTACACCTCAAATCTCCTTTTGAGGTGGCACCAATCCAGAGTCCCACTTGGCTTCAAAATTTTATTTTTATTTTATTTTTAATAAAAGTAGCCACATGAGGTGGCGCCACCTGAGGGCTCCCTGCAAAAGCCAAATTCGAATTTCAAAACCCCCAGATAGCACCCTCTGAGATGGCGCCACATGGAGGGCTCAGATTGAGCCTGTTTGAAATTCAAATTTTTCAGAAAAATCTATAAAAACAAGGCTCCATGCCCAGCCTAGAGAGACCATCATTTGAGAACTCTTGTGAACTTGAAAATTTGACCTAGCCTTCTTGAGAATCAGATTTTTGCACTTTGGAATTCACGCCCCCTTTGGCTCATTGGAGAAGGTGGAGTAAAGTTCGTGCAGTGGCCAATTCGATTCAAGCATAGGTCGATTTTGGTGAACCATCCGAAGCTCGGAGTGAAGGACGAACGAAGCTCGTGATAGCCGCCCCTTTCAAGAGCTTCTACGCTGCGTAACGAAGCAAGGTGCACTTCTTTTCCCCTTGATGTAATTCCATAATCCGATTCGGGAGTCGTTTGAAGAAAGAGCTCATCCGAGAGATGGATTGAGCTATTCTCATAAAACGACATATATAAAACGTTTAATTATGCTTCCTTGATGATTTTTAACATTCATGTAGTTAGCTAGGTTTAATTTGCATTTTATTTCATTCATTTAGCACATTTCATGAATTAATTAGGATTAGTTTAGCATTTATTTCAACTCTGCTCATTTTCAGTAGGTCTCTTTTTTTGTCAGTCAGTCGACACGTCATTTCATGCATTTGTTTTTTATTAAAAATCCCAAAAAAATCACGAAATGCGGCCTTAGGTGTCCCTGAAATTTTTCCAAAAATGCGGAGGCATTTGAATTTGTTTACTGTGGTAAACATTCAAAATGGCAAGTCGGGTTTTGTTACACGGGATGCGTTTTGCAAATCATTTGCCGACTTGTAAAATCGATGTATCCCTCATGGGAGATCCTATTTTCGATCCGAAAAATGTTATGAACTTGTGAGATTGTCTAGTTTTTAATATGATTTTATCAGATATTTCTGATTTTTTTGTAATGTCTGAAAAAAATCCGAGAGTTCGGGACACGTGTCAGAGCCTAATTTGGGCCTCTGAGATCTTGGATCGACTTAGGGTTATGGTTTCTCTTTGTGTGTTGCTCCAAATCCAAAACTGTAAAAAGTGAAAGGTATGTCCGAGGTGGCCTCTATTTTCATCTGAAAGCCTGTGATTTTTAGAACAGTGTTGATACCTGCTTCGGATTTTTTTTGTCAGTCCCCTGTTTTTCAACATTTGTCTGTTCTGTTAGTTTAGGCAGGGATAGTTATATTTTTATCTGTCTTTCCGTTGATTAAATGCCGAAGTCATAAACATGAACGTTTTTCATGTAGGTGTCGTGCGTAGCTCTGATTAATTTCATAAATTTCCATGGCATGTTTATGTTTTTTTGGCATTTTACATCAGATTAGGGTGATTTTTACCTCTGTCAGAACTAAATCCCTGTTTCCGAACTCACCATGGCTCAAATCCCGTAGCTGTAAAAACCAAAAATGTTCCATTTCGGGTCTTTTAGCAGTCTGCAAAATATCAGAAGTTTCCATTGTGTAAATCTTGCATTATCATATTAGGCATTGCATTTGGTTCGGATCCATAGGCAAAATCTACCATTTTAGGACTTTCTTTGAATTTTAGCATTTAAATCATATCATTTCATGATTTTTAGCATTCTAGGTTGTTTATCAGAGTAAGTAGATGCTTCATACCGAATTTGGTGCAATTTGGAATCCATTTGAGGTGCGGATTAGCCATAATACCAAAACAGGGTCCCGCAGGACCCGGATCCAAGTGAAAAACAAGCGAAATTCGTTATTTTGGATAAATTGCAAAATGTCAAATTCTGATTTTACAGTCCTAATGTGTTTAGCAGCATGTCATAATGCCTCATCACGCATTTCATCATCATTTGATTCAATTTGAATTTCAAAATCTCAATTTTACCAAGTTTTCCTTAAAAAACCCTGATTTTAAAGGTGTAACTTTATAATTAGGGGTATTTTGGTCATTTTGATCACAATTTCGAATTTCAAACTCTTTTCTACTGAATTTCTTGCATTTTCATCATTTTAAATATCAAGGAAGCATGAGAATAGGGTTTATATCCAATTAAATCCAATAATTTCATAATATTATTGGAAAATCTTGGAAAAACCCACATATTTGAGCTAACCTTATTTCAAGTTTGGCAGGGATATTCAAAAGAAGGAGCTGAAGTCTGCAATTTCCATTTCTTTCATTTATTTAGTGATGTAATAATATAAATTTTGGAATAAGATTTTAATTTCCTGCTTAGACTAGGATGCATATCATATAGTTTGAATTTATGCAATATACTGTTTATATGATTCATGCATTTTATTTCAAAAGCACTATGGATGTTCACGAATGACACGTGCACCAACTCTTAGGGAGTTGATGGACTCGGTGGGATCCATATTTACGGCCCTAGTCGGAATATGGACGAGACCCAGATCCATCATCTTTCTACTAGTCACATTGAGCCTACACTCTTAGGCTATCTTAAAATGCACATCATATTTCCAAAGTTTTCAAAATCATGTGCATCAAATCAACTAAGTTCTGAACATATTCATGGCCACAGTCAGAATATGTGAAGGATTTATTTGGACTTAATGCACATTTTCCAACCAATTCCTCGGAAAATCTTTTCAAAGGGCATTCATTTACTCATGTCATTTGCATCATGAAATCATTGATTTTCTCAAGATTTTCTCAAGAAAACTTCATTCTCAAGAAATCGATTTCTCAAGAAACTCTAAGGATTTTTCAAAATCGGTTTTCCAAAGACAAGTTTTTCCACAGTTTTCCCTGGAAAATGATATTTTCTTAAGAGATTCAAAAGAGTTTTCCAATCTTTCCCCAAGATCAAAATCGATTTCCAAGTATTTCAAGGGTAAAATTTCCTAGGATTTCAATTTCCCAAGTTTTGAATTTCCTTCCCCAATGAGTTTTCCTATAAATTTTCCATTATTTTCCTAAGAAAACTCTCAAAGTCCAAGTTTTCCTAAGAAGTATTTCTCTTTTCAAAGGTTCACCTTTTTTCAAGAATCACTTCCATTTTCCCAGGATTTTCAACCATTTCTGATTTTCTCACATCTTTATAAGCTTTCTCATGTTTTCAAAAAACCCTTTTTATCTGAGTTTCCTGAGAAATTGACCCTTTTCCTGAGAGATTCTTTCCAACTCCAAATGTTTTCTAAGCATACATCATGTTTTCCAACTTGCATTTTCCAAAATCTCATAGCACATGCCTGAATTCTTTGTGCATTTAGGATAGAACATAATTTTGATGATTTAACTAAGTCAAGCACAATCTTGGTCCTTGGTTCGATTACCCCTGTTAAAGGCGGCAGGAACGGTCGAACCTCGTACCGACAGGTCGAGTCTCATCCCATGGATTTTCCCGCAATTTTCAAAACGGAGGCGAGTATTTCAAAAACAATTTCCAAAATCCGGTCAAGTTTGAAGCGCGAAAGCGTTTCCCCTCTCTCTCTTCCGCAAGGAAGGGGAATACGGGAAAAAATTTTGCGACGATAACAAATGTGCAGGGCTAGCACATAGCTCGCACACTCTTTCTACTGGACTTCTCGAAGAATTGGCTAGGAATTGATCTAACTTCCTAGTCAACTGGTCAACCTTGGTACGCAATTCTAACTCGGACCCTACTTCAGAATTCCCTATTTTCCTAGGACCACTAGACAGAGATGTAGTCCTATCGAGCCGTGAAGACAAGGTATGATGCATCGTGTTTTCACTTAAGGTCTCAAATAAAGACCATGCCTCGTCCTCACTCTTGAGCATAAAAGTGCCCCCACAAGACGAATCAACCATTTGACGATGCTTCTCAGTAAGCCCGTCATAGAAATACTGCACCAACTGCCAACGAGGCACCTGGTGATGGGGACACTTGCGGAGAAGATCTTTCAATCTCTCCCAAGACTCGTGAAACTGTTCTCCCTCAATTTGAGAAAAACTGGTTATAGCTTTACGAAACTGATTCGTTTTACCAATTGGGAAGTACTTTTTGAGAAATTCGCGCTGCATTCCTTCCCAAGTAGTAATACAAACCGTCTCAAGAGATTTTAGCCAGTGCTTGGCTTTATCTTTGAGAGATAACGGAAACAAAGTTAACCTCATAGCATCGTCTCCAAAATTATTGATTCGCACAGTTGAGCAAATCTCAAGGAATTCGTCGAGATGACGATATGGGTCCTCATTGCTAAGGCCATAAAACGAAGGTAGCATTTGAATCACACTGGCCTTAATCTCAAAATGGCTTGCTCCTATATCAGGTCTCGTGATGCAGGAGGCGGGAGTATACGTATTTGGCATGAAGTACTCCTTCAAAGGACGGATCAATTGATGATCGCCAGCCATTGCGTACACCTTGGAGTAGACCGGTGTAGCACATGTCCTAACTTTTGATTTTCTACCTAACTAACGCACTAAGCGGCCAAACCACGCAAACCACAAAGCGAGTAAACTAAAAACAACAAAAACTAAACAATCACCACGCAAGTACACATAACAGAGATTATGCAAAAGAAATATAAAATCTATGTGTACGGTACCAATCGTACACAGTCACCTCTAAGGGGCTCCTAGTAGGTGGGCTTTGCAGAAAAGTAAGCTCGTCTCTAAGATATGTACATACGTGGTTCTAAACCTAAATGCAACACAAACACTAGGCAATAAAGTGAATACTAATATTACGTCGTTCCCCAGCAACGGCGCCAAAAATTTGATGTCTTCTTTTAAATCGTTGTAATTTTGAAAAGATTTTTATATGTAAAACATGTGAAAACCATACATCAAATAATAAAAACCGGTTCTCACTAGTGGATGAGACCGGGTCGAACTCAGGGAACGGGAATATTTCGTATTCAAACACACAATTCTAAACTAATCTTTATTGCCGTAGTATTAAAATGTAAAATGTTCAAGAAAGGTAAAAACAACTAACTATTACAACAAATGAATACCCTTCGCAGAGGGCGTAAAGTGCAATATTTACAAACCCGATTAAATTCCTAATTCTAAATTGACAATAACAACTTCTACTCTTGTGCTTCCCGTGTCACACATGCGCTTCAGCTCCAATCCTGTGCTATCCTGCATAATTCAAATGAACACGAGCAGTACAAGATACTAACAAGTATGCTATAAACAATGTAAATCTAGAACTGACTAAAGATCTAAGATATGATGAAACTATATAAAGCAACTATATCAACTCAAGAACCTAGATGCAATGTAATGCAATGAGATTGAAGCTAATTAGGGAAACACGAACACTTATGCAGAGGAAACACAAAGACTGAACAAAACTCTTGCAAGAAAAAAAAAAAAAAACTAAAAGATTAACAAAAATTAACAAAACAAGAAATGCAGACAAGGAATTATCTAAACAGGAAATAGAATGATCAAAAGCAAGCACAGAAAAATGAAACAAGAAAATAACAAGAAAAACAAAATTGAAAATTGAAATAAAGGAAAACAGAAAAATGAACTTGTAAAAAAATTCAGAAAAATAAAATTTGAATGAAATAGACATAAAAAAATCAGATAAAAGCATGAAACATAAAACTGGACAAACAAAATTTTGAATGAAAGAAAAGAAAACAGGGAAAAATTAAAAACAGGAAATTAGAACCAGAAATTAAAAACAGGAACAATTAGCAACAGAAAAAAAAACTAAAAACTATACCTAATGTAAACAGTAAAGCAAACAGAAAATTACTGAAAATTCAGAAAAGAAAAACAGGTAATAAAGTAAATGAACACACAGAAATCTAGCACATGATCGGTAGAATTTTAATGAATGTAAGATAAAAAAAAATAGAAAATTAATGCATGAAAAACAGAATAACAATGAAATCAAATTGAATCTACAGGACATTAATGTGATGAATGGAACAAAATGTAAAAACAACAACTAATGAAAAAAAAACTTGAATAATGCAGAACAGGAAGTATAATGCTAGAATTAATAAACAAAACAAACATAGAATAAAAGAAAGAAAGCAAGAAATCAACGACTGCAAAACAGTGAAATCAAAGAATAAAAACAAAGAATTAAAGCAGAAAATGAAAACTGATAACTCTAGATATGAATAAAGTAAAGAAACAAGATTGAGATTCACGCAGAAAAGAAATTAGAAATCAATTTTAAAAACTGACAAAATGAACTAATCAGAAAAAGAAAAAAAAAACAGGAAAATCCGAATAGCAACCACAGAAAAATTCAAAGTTAAAAACAATGAAATTCATGACTGAAGATATATTAAGTGAAAAATGCACAAATGGATGAAAACAGAATGCATGAACAATGAAAATTACAAAACAAGATCGACTGAAAAGAACAGAAAAAAAAATGGAAACGGATGCGAATTACAAATTTTTTTTTTCCGATTTTCTGAAACAAAACATAACCTATTGAAGAGATAACGAATGAAAATGGATGAGGAAATTGAAAAAATAATAAGAAGAATCTGAAGGAGAAGAAGAAGAAGAAGATGAAGAAGAAGAAGATGATGCTGAAATCAAACTCGATGTATTTATTTTTTATTTTTCTGAAACAAAACAGAAACAGTTAGATGCTTGATTGAAAAGAAAGAAAAAGACAAAGAAGAAGAAGAGGAAGAAGATGAAGAAGAAAAAGATGCAGAACCTACCGTACCAGAGGGGTTAGAGGAGAAGTTGGCCTCCACCATCCACACCGTCGCCGGATTGAGTAGCCACCTCCACCGGAAAGAGAAGAGAGAAATAGGGAGAAGGAGAAGAAGGAGGTAAGAAGAGGTGGAGGGAAAGAGGGGAAACAGGGAAGCTCTGGCGTGAATGGGTGAAGACGCCCATTTTTTCATTTTTTTGGGGTTTTAAAAACAAGCAAACCGGTTTGAACTGGTTTGTAACAGATTTTTTTTCAGTTTAAAAAAAACGCAAACCGGTTCAAGCCGGTTTGCTATTATTTTTTTTTCAGTTTTTTAAAAATCAAAAACCGTGTAAACCGGTTTATTAGAAAATTTTCAAAAGTTAAAAACAAAACTTATTTATTTATAAAGAAACTCAAAATAAAACTATTATAACTATTTATATTTAATTTTTTCTTCTTTTCTAAAAAAGAAAACAAACAATTAAAATGATTTTATTAACAATATAAAACTATTTTCTCCATTTTTTATTTTTATTGAAAACTAAGACTAAACTACTATGTTAATATCAAACATTAAAATATGTAATAAAATATACAAATAAAGCTATTTTTCATACATTTTCTGTTTTGAAATCATTTTAGCTCATTTAACGAAAACTAGCATAAACTTGGGTTTTTAAAACATTTTTTTCATAAAATCATGCATATTTTAATGTTAATTCTCCTTGAAATATATGCATGATCAGCTATAATCTCATAATTACACAAAAGCATAAAATTTCAATATTAATTAGGCAGTAAATTCCTCAGAAAATTCACGGGTCTTACAGTATGTGGGTCACTTTCAGGATTATTCCCTTATCCTGAATGGGTGAAGAGGAAAATTGATTATAGGAGAAATGATTTGGTTTTGCCTGCATATGAAAACTTTGAAGTAAGATGAAATTATAAAAATAAAAATGCCCCAATATGATGGCGAAGAATGTCAGGATAATAGAAGATCATTTTTATTGAAAGCTTTTGAAAGAATACAAAGGATAGCATAGACACTTTTTTAGGTATAGAATTTCTTCAAGTGTAGAGCATTGATAGGATCTGACAATTCCACCCCATCTGCATTAATCAAACGATATGCATTGCGAGGAAGTACTTCCTTGACCACGTAGGGACCTTCCCAATTAGGTGTCCACTTGCCCTGTGGGCGATGCTTGATGTGAGCTGTTGATCTGAGTACCAAATCATTAACTCGAAATCTTCTTTCAATGACTGACTTAGCATACTGCCAGACGATTCTCTGCCGATAGGATTGGGCATGTTTGGTTGCCTTGAGCCTCCTTTCATCTAGCAAATCAAGCTGCACCAATCTCTGCTGTTGATATTGATCAAGGAGTAATTCTATAAGTGAGGCAAATTTGAGAGCAGGCTTCTGGACATGGAGAGGTAACACTACTTCTGTCCCGTAAACAAGCTATGAAGGAGTGGTGTTGGTCGGAGTCCGAATGGTAGTTCGCTATGCCCATAGTGTATCTTGAATTTTCTCATGCCAATCACGATCTGTTTTCACAGTCCTTTCCAAAATTCGAATCAAAATCTTATTGGTGGCCTCTGCCTGACCGTTCCTTTGAGGATAGTAAGGAGCTGAGAAATGATTGCAAATTCTGAATTTGGAACAGAAGGTTTTCATCCTCTCTTTTTGAAATGGCTTTCATTGACTGAAACAATGTCATGTGGTATGCCGAAATGGCAGAGGATATTCTTGTGAATGAAAGAAACCACATGGTGGCCTTCTACTGTGCGTAGAGTAACAACTTCAACCCATTTGGTGAAATACTCTATAGTGGCTAGGAAATACTTGTGGCCATTAGAAGTGGAAGGAGTAATTGGGCCTATGACGTCGAAAGCCCACATAGAAAATGGTCAAGGAGACACAACTGATTATAGATATGCGGCCGACGCATGAATGAAAGGTGCATGCATTTGGCACTTGATGCACTTCTTCACAAATCAATGGCAGTCTTGTTGCATGGTTTTCCAGTAATACCCTACCTGAATGATCTGTTTGACGAGAGTTTGATAGCCAACATGGCCACCACAAATCTCCTCATGTGCCTCTCAGATAATTTCCATAGCTTCCTCTTTGTCTAAGCATCTGGCATACTCAGAACTGAACCCACTTTAATAGAGAATATTGTCAAGGATGAAATAACGGACGGACATGCGCTAAATTGCACGCTGCTCCCTTTTTGGCAATTCTGGTAAAAAATCACCAGTTTCAATGAAATCTTTGATATCTTGGTACCAAGGTTTCTCTTTCTGATTGACCTGGTTTACTGGCATGGTTAAAATGAAGGCAGGTTGTTCAAGTCTACCAACTTTGAAAGAACGACATGATTCACTGCCTTTAAAGGATAAAATGGAGCCCAGGCTGGCTAAGCCATCGGCTATTTGATTGTGTTGCCTCTTGATGTGATTCAGCTGAAATTTTTCAAAGTTGTCCACAAGTGTAACACCCCGGATTTCCAAAACAAAGCTAAGTTGAAATTTTCATGAATTTCTTTTTTTTTCTTTGTCGCGGAACTTACAAAAGCTTTTAGCATTGGAATCAGACGATAATGAGTCATCAGTTTTAGAAAACCTCGAGCACATTACAGGTATGTGGCCAAGCAACTCATTGACCACCAAAGTGTTCCATTTTATCGAAAACCACATGTTTATTACAATATCACTGCTTGAGAAAGCAGTATAGGTCCAATAAAAGAAAGCAGTACAACTCTGTTTAGAGAAACCTTGGAACTCGATGCCACCTTGCTCCGCATATCACAACGCAGGTCCAACACATGTAATCCCCATAAAACGGGGTCAGAACCACTGAGGGTCTGGTAAGCAAGCAATCACACATCCATTCAACTCAAGTATATACGATGCGCACTCAGGGTCGCAGTTTGCAATAACGATGCTCAAGCCTCCAAGACTTAGCGTATATCGCAAGAGCCTCCTCAGGGCCATGAGTTGAACATCTGCTCAAGTCTTCATGACTTAGCGCAAGCCTCTTCAGGGCTGTGATTTGATTAACCGCTTAAGTCTCCACGACTTAGCCTTGACCTCTTCCTGGTCTCAAAAGGATGTCTAGCTCAAGTCTTCATGGCACATCCGTATCCCACGCATCTAAGGACGACTCCTTGAGCTTCGCTTAGTTGTGCGGATACAACACGGGTCTTTGCCCAGTCGATCCAGTCGTATACCTATCATGACACCTTCACAAAGGTTATGCAGGATTGACTCAACAATGTTCATTCACTCATACATTCAAGCATCGTTGAACCTAAGCTAATGCTTTGTTTCGATAATTAACCCCTCCCCCTGGGCTTAAGGGAGGTATATCTGAGTACCAACACGATAATCTGGGGGTTGATTATTCTATGTATTTTTAGATACCCCAGAGGCCTGTTGACCCCATCCCTCTAGTAGGATGGTACATCATACCAGAAGAAATCCTCACTAAATATTCGGATGCATCCTGCCACTGCAGTAGTTGGGTTCAATCCTTAGATATTTAAAGATAACCACGACCTCCATACCTCTGAGTGACGGAGGCCATTAATGAACTCTATCAGGTTCAGGTGTAATATATGTCACTCAAGGTTGCGCCATCACCATCTTCCTCGGTGAGAAATCCTGAAGGGGTCTGCCGGTCTGACAAACTACTTAATGCATGCCTATAGAGCAGTGGTTCAGGAGTATGTACCTGACCCCGTTCAGTATGCTCCTAACACGGTCATCAACCGTGGGGTCTTTTCATTTCATTCATATGCATGCTTGACTCTGCTCTCGGCACTACGGCCATCACAAGCATCTCACCTCTTTTAGGTGGACAACGTACTCTGGCTCTGCGGCCCTTACGAGTTTAGTTTTGTAATCGTTCTCAATGAGCATGCATATAACTCAATCTAAATAGATCGGCTGCTCGGCGTATTTTTATGCAACGAGTTCAAACCTAGTCAAGGCGCAACCTCTACTCTAGCTCAGCGACCCTTACGAGCAAGGTGCCCCTACAGGTATTAGAGAGACGAGCCATTCTGGCATCGTTCCAACGATGGACATCATTATGTTGTTCAACCGGTTCCGAAAGCTCTTCTGCCAACCATTTCCCCGGCACCTCCTCTGCTCTAAAGGCAGGAGTGCGACGATCCTTTCTACATCATAGAAAGTATTTCATGCACTGGGTAGCACTGCGCTATATGACAGAGTATCCTGCTACGTTCTTTTTGAGCTATTTCTAGCTTTCTTCAGAAATTTCTGCAGCACTTCCTCTCTTTGACGGAGAAAGCGTGCGTTTCTTTTATCCATTTCAGCGGCATCTCCCCTCTTTGGTGGGAAATTGCTATGCTTAACTCAGGAAATAGATGTGCACCGTTGTGCGTACCTTGCATCCATCGAGGTTGTTTGGAACCCTAGGCCATAGCCAGGCCATACGTAAATGACTTAGTATTTACGAAAAGAGCATTTTGCCAAAAAGCGAAGCCTTTCCAATAAGAGCTTCATTCGTCAAGCAAAATCTTGAACGAGGAGCGGTAAGGGAATCACATTGGCGATTTGGAGTTGATCTCCATTTGAACGCTCATTTATGCACCATATATGTAATATAAGCAGAAGCCTATGCTTTATACAGCGGCAGCATAAAGGAAATGCATATACATATTGTTCAGGGTGTGTAACTGAACAAAATATTCTATATATATATATATATATATTTCCAGAAAGCATGAGCCTTGACATCTTTCAATGCGACGACGTAAGTAAATGCATAATCGGAAGTGCATTAATTGAAACTTGCAGAAAGCAGGAGCCTTGGCATCATACGACGCGATGACAAAAGTAAATTACAAAGCCTGTGCGATATAAGATGCGTCAGCAGTATCCAGTCGCTATACACCTAAATTTGTATTCAACGAGAGTTACGAGGTGAGCGAGTGAACACCGAAGTATCCTAAAGGGCTCAACCAAGAACTAGGGTAAGATACCATTTTTAAAAACGCATATACTACGTATTCAACATATATATTCCACGATAGTTACGAGACGAGCGGTTGAACACCGGAGTGTCCCAAAGGGCTCAACCAAGAACTAGGGTCAGATACTACTTCAGAAAGTATATGCTATATACAAACAATCAAATACTTGAGAGAGATGGATCAACGAAGTGAACTTACTTCAAATCGTGAAAGAAACGACTTCGGGGTGCTCCTTTTGCTTTGAGCTTTCCTTCGAGAGGTCAGACTAAGTCAGATGAAGTCGACTTAGTTGAGAAAGAGGTAGAGTAGGTCAAGCTACTCAACCTAAGTGGTTTGAACCAAACTGGGTTCGCTCCAAGTCAACTGGGTTCAGCAAGTTTGAACTCAGCCCAAGTAGGCTAAGTCTGGGTTTAGAAAACCAAACCAGAGTCTGGACCAAAAAGGACCTTGACTTTGACTTTAAACCAAACCAGGTTCAAGTCAATTCAACTGGGTTTGGACCAAGTCAAGTGGGTTTAAACTAGGTCAGGTGAGCTAGGACCAGGTCAGGCAGGCTCAGACCAAGTGAGCTAGGTAGGGGTGGTTTTAGGAAAGAGGAGAGAGAGAGAGAGAGAAGGCTAGAAAGGGGGGGGGGGGACGATTTTTTCTAAAGGGGGCACCTTTATTTATAGAAAATGAAACTTGGCCCCCAAGTTTCCCTTTTACCTTTATGCCCTTGGCTTCTTTTTAATTCCAAGAGGTTCCTTGGTGTGGAGCCCACATGGAAATTCCATGGGATATTTTTGTGGGTCCCACCAGATATTTTCTAAGGAATATTTTTGTGGGTCCCACCAACATTTTCGTGGGTCCCGCAAAAATTTTGGGTTTTCGGTGATTTTTTTCTGAAAAATTCTGAGTACGTCACTCCCTTCATATTGACGTAACTAAGAAAGTTGGCTCGTAGAAATCTCTTGATTTCGTTCAGGTAGAAAGTTATGACTTCCAAAGTGTTTGAGCATATATTTGCAAAGTGACAAATATCCTAAGTATAACTGGTTCGTAGAAATTGATTCGTTTCGCATTCTAAGAAAAAATGCTATTTTTACCGGTAATTGCCTCATGAATTTTATTCAAAAATTATACTAAAAAATTGTGAGTCTTACAACAAGAGCTAGGACGATCTTCTGATAGGGGATCAATTTAGAATCTTTCACCTGCCACTCAGTGTTAACTTGACTGACGACAAGTAACGAATCGCCAAAGACATTCACTCTCTTGACATTAAAACTTTGCAGAACTTTGAGGCCTTGTATTAGAGCTTCGTACTCGGCCATGTTATGAGTGCACTGGAAACCAAGCTTGAGAGAATAAGGGATCATCTTTTTTTCTAGAGTGATCAACAAGACTCCAATCCTTATGCCAGATATATTTTTAGAGCCATCGAAGAATAGGTTCCAAACTAGAGATTGTTGGACATTGTAGATGTTCTCATTAGGAAAATCATCTTCTGCTTTAATTTCTTCTGTCAGAGAAAAGTCTGCCAACTGATCTGCGATAGCTTGGCCTTTAATTAACTTTTAAGAAACATACTCTAAGTCATATTGCATTAGGAGGATCTGCCATTTCGCAACGTCCAGTGAGAAATGGTTGTTCAAGAATGTATTTGAGAGGATTAAGCCTTGACAAGAATTTGATTTCAGATGCCAACAAGTAATGTCTCAATTTCTGGCACATCCAAACTAGAGCTAGACAAGTCTTTTCCATCTTAGAGTACTTATTTTCATAATCAATAAAAGTTTTGTTCACATAGTAGATGGCGTGCTCTATTAAGCTTCCCTTTTCATACTGTGCAAGGAATCCACCACAGACATTTTGATTGACGGAAATATATAATAAGAGGGGCTTTCCCAATTTTGGTGGCTTCAGAATTGGTGGGTTAAGGAGATACTGCTTGATGCGCTCAAACGAGAGTTGACACTCTAATCCCCATTCAAATTTTACTCCTTTTCTAAGCAAATGATTGAAAGGTTCACATCTCATGACCAAATTGGAGATGAATCTGCGAATAGACTGAATGCGCCCCTGAAGGCTTCACAGTTCTTTGAGATTGGTTGGGGGTGGCATATCAATAATTGCTTTTGCTTTAGACAGGTCCACCTCTATTCCTCTTTTGCTGATTATGAAACTGAGCAATTTGCCGGATTCTACTCCGAAAGCACATTTCTGAGGATTAAGTCTCAACTTATAAAGAATGAGTCTTTTAAAGACTTGACCAAGAGCATCGAGGTGATCTTCCTCTTCTTTAGACTTGACTAGGATGTCATCCACATATGCATCCATATTCTTGTGCATCTGATCATAAAAAATAACGGCCATTGCCCTCTGTTAAGTTGCTTCGACATTTTTTAGCCCAAATGGCATGACTGTATAGCAGAAGGTTCCCCACGGTGTAGTAAAGGAAGTTTTTGACTGATCAGGAGTGGCCAGCTTGATCTGATTGTATCCTGAATATCCATCCATAAAGGAAAACGTGGCATGGTCTGCCATGCTATCGATTAGAAGATCAATGTTAAAAAGTGGATAATCATCCTTCGGGGTAGCCTTATTGAGATCCCTGAAATCTATGCAAATCTGAACTTTGTCGTTCTTTTTAGGAACTACTATGATATTTGCCAACCAATCTGGGTAATCAATGGCTCAGATGAAGCCTGCTTTTAACAAATCTTCAAGCCCTTCCTTAACTTGCTGCTCAACTTGAGGGTCTAACTTTCTCAGCTTTTGCTTGATTGGTCTAGAATCTAGTTTCAACTTAAGTCGATGCTCAATCAGCTTGAGATTCAATCCTGGCATATCCTCATAAGTCCAGGCAAATACTTCTTGATGTTGTTTAAGAAACTAGATGAGTCTTACTTTCTCATCTGCATTTAGACTTGAACCGATTTTGAGGATTTTCGGATCATTTTCTGATCCAATGTTGATATCTTTAGTTGGATCTTGAACCAAAGATGATGGTTCATCCTGCTTTTGAATATGAGGAAATTCTGGCAATTCTTGAATAGTTGAATCAAATTCTGCTAGCTCTTTGATCTTCTTTGTTGCCTTGCTGACCCTTGCTCTTGCCTTTATTTTATGAATTCTTGCTAGCTTTGATTTATTTTGGGAGAATTTGGGATTGATAATGAACCTTTTTATCGATTCAAAAGCCATGTTTTTGACGATCCTGAAAATGCCTAGAAGGTTTTTAAGAGAAAGTACAAGCCCAAAATAAAATTTTTGTACAAAAGCAAAGAACAATGGTACAGACAAAATATAAGCAAGAATGATAGATGCCCAAATGTGAAGAGAAGATCAAGCTTTTATTGATTTAATAAAGTTGAGAACAACGACCAAATATTTACAAGACTGACAAAGGACACAAAAGACTGGGACTGTGTCGTCCTTATAAGACAGACTGAAAAAAAAGAACAGAAAGCAGGAAAACTGTAACGCCCCGGATTTCCAAAACAAAGCTAAGTTAAAATTTTCATGAATTTTTTTTTTCTTTGCAGCGGAACTTAGGAAAGCTTTTAGCAGCGGAATCAGACGATAATGAGTCGTCGGTTTTAGAAAACTCTGAGCACATTACAGGTATGTGGCCAAGCAACTTATTGACCACCAAAGCATTCCATTTTATCAAAAACCACATGTTTATTACAACATCACTGCTTGGAAAAGCAGTATAGGTTCAATAAAAGGAAGCAGTACAACCCTGTCTAGAGAAACTCTGGAACTCGATGCGGCCTTGCTCCGCATATCGCCATGCAGGCACAACACCTGAAATCCCCATTAAAGGGGGTCAGAACCACTGATGGTCTGGTAAGCAAGCAATCATGCGTCCATTCAACTCAAGCACATACGATGACCACTCAGGGTCGCAGTTCGTAATAACGATGCTCAAGCCTCCAAGACTTAGCGTATATCGCAAGAGCCTCCTCAGGGCTATGCGTTGAACATTCGCTCAAGTCTTCACGACTTAGCCTTGACCTCTTCTGGGTCTCAAAGTGATGTCTAGCTCAAGTCTTCATACTTGGCACATCCGTATCCCACGCATCTAAGGACAGCTCCTCGATCTTCGCTTAGTAGTGCAGATACAACACGGGAATTTGCCCAGTCGGTCCAGTCGTATACCGAACATGACACCTTCACAAAGGTTATGCAGGACTAACTTAGCACGTCATCCACTCATACATTCAAAGCATCGTTGTACCTAAGCTAATGCATTGTTTGATAATTAACCGCTCCCGCCTTTGGTACGCAGGTAGAGCTATTGTCCGGGCATCAACGCGACGTTCTGGGGGTTGATTATTCTATGTATTTTAGATACCCTAGAGGCCTGTTGACCCTATCCATAGTAGGGCAGTGTGTTTCAACTGGGAGAACCCTACTAGGCCCATATTCGGATGCATCCTCTACTTGTAGTAGTTGGGTTCAATCCTTAGATCTTAAGGATAACCACGACCCCAAAACCCATGAGTGACTGAGGCCATCGTGGACTCTATCAGGTCCAAAGTAAAATACTTGTCACTCAAGGCTGTACCATCACTGTCATTCCACAGTGAGCATAATTCCTGAAGGGGTCTGTCAGTCTTACAATTATTTGGACAGAATCTGCATGCCATTTAGGCAGCCCGTGCTTTTAGCACTACGGAAGTATGTACCCGACCCCATTCAGTCCGCCCCAACACAGTCATTACTGAGGGGGTACCCCTAACCCGATTTTCAACCGCGGGGTATGTGCGACCTTAAGTCTTATTCATATGCATGCAGAACATCTCTCTTGGCACAACGGCCACCACGAGCATCACACCTCTTTTGGGTGGAAACAACACACTCTGGCTCATCAGCCCTTACGAGTCTGGTTGTGTAACCGTTCTCAATGAGCATGCATATGACTCGATCTAAATAGATCGGCTACTCGGCGTATTTTTACGCAACGAGTCCAAACCTAGTCAAGGCGCAGCCTCTACTCTGGCTCGACGGCCATTACGAGCAAGGTGCCCTTGCAGGCACAGGGATACGAGTCGTTCTGGCATCGTTCCATCAACGGACATCATTATGCCGTTCCATTGGTTTCGGCAGCTCTTCTGCCAACCATTTCGTCAGCACCTCCCCTGCTCTATCCGCAGTGGTGCGACGAACCCTTCTACGTTGTAGAGGGCATTCCATGAACTGGGTAGCACTCTGCTATATGTCAGAGTATCCTCCTACGTTCTTTCTGAGCTATTCTTAGCTTCTTCAGAATTTTCAGCAGCACTTTCTCTCTTTTAAGGAGAAAGCGTGCGTTTCTTTTATCCATTTCAGCGGCATCTCCCCTCTTTGGCGGGAAATCACTACGCTTAACTCGGGAAATGGATGCGCACCGTTGTGCGTACTTTGCACCCATCCAGGTTGCAGGAACCCTGGGCCATAGCCAGGCCATACGTAATTGACTTAGTCTTTACGTAAAGAGCATTTTGCCAAAAGCGAAGCCTTTTCAATAGGGGCTTCATTCGTCAAGCAGAATCTTGAACAAGGAGCGGTAAGGGAATCGCATTGGCGATTTGGAGTTTGATCTCCATTTGAATGCTCATTTACGCGCCATATATGTAGTATAAGCAGAAGCCTGTGCTTTATACAGCGGCGGCGTAAAGAAATGCATATACTATTGTTCAGGGTGTGTAACTGAACAAAATATTCTACATATATATCAAAACAGGAGCCTTGGTGTCATTCAACACGACGGCGTAAGTAAATACATTGCAGAAAGCAGAAGCCTTGGCATCGTTCGACGCGACAGCGTAAGTAAATGCATAATTGAAAATTGCAGAAAGCAGGAGCCTTGGCATCATACGACGCGATGGCAAAGGTAAATTACATAGCCTGTGCGATATAGGACGCGTCGGCAGGATCAGCAGATATACACCTAGATCTGTATCCAACGATAGTTACGAGGCGAGCGAGTGAACACCGAAGTGTCCTAGAGGGCTCAACCAAGAACTAGGGTGAGATACTATTTTGAAGAATGCATATGCGCATTCGAACATATATATATCCGACGATAGTTACGAGGTGAGCGCGTGAACACCGAAGCGTCCTAGAGGGCTCAACCAAGAACTAAAGCAAGATACTACTTCAGAAAGTATATGCTATATACAAACAATCAAATACTTGAGAGAGATGGATCAACGAAGCGAACTTACTTCAATTTGCGGAAGAAACGACTCCTGAATGATCCAACGCTTTGAACAAGCTTCGATCCTTCCGTCAAGAGGTCAGACTAGGTCAGATGAAGTCGACCTAGTTGAGAAAGAGGTAAAGCAGGTCAAGCTGCTTAACCTAAGTGGTTTGAACCAAACTGGGTTCGGTCCAAGTCAACTGGGTTCAGCAGGTTCGAACTCAACTCAAGTAGGCTAAGTCTGGGTTCAGAAATCCAAACCAAAAGTTGGACCAAAACGGACTTTGACTTTGACTTCCAACCCAACTAGGTTCAAGTCAAGTCAACTGGGTTTGAGCTAGGTCAGGTGGGTTCAGACCTAGGTCAGGTGGGTTAGGACCAGGTCAGGCAGGCTCAGGCTAAGTCAGGCAGGCTCAGACCAGGTCAGGTGGGCTCAGGTGGGCTAGGCTAGGTAGGGGAGGTTTGGAAAAGGAGGAGAGAGAGAAGGCAAAGGGAGGGGGTGGCGATTTTTTCTAAAGGGGGCCTCCTCTATTTATAGGGGAGGTTGCTTAGGGGCTAAGCAACCCCAATTACCTAAATTCCCTTGGGATTTTTCAGAAATCCAGCTTGATCTTATCCATCTGACTGTTTGATCTTATCCATCTGACTGTTTGATCTTATCCAGAAGGAATCATCTATACAATATTCCCTGGAAGGTGCTAGAATGTTCTAGAATGTTCTAGAATATTCTAGAATATTCGAGAATATTTTCTGAGAAATATTTCTATGGGTCCCACCAATATTTTCGCGGGTCCCTTAAAAAAGTTTAGTTTTCGGCATTTTTTTCTGAAAAATTCTGAGTAGGCCATTATCTTCGTATTGATGTAACTAAGAAAGTTGGCTCGCAGGAATCTCTTGATTTTGATCAGGGAGAAAGTTATGACCTCCAGAGTGTTTGAGCATATATTCGTGAAGATACGAATATCCTAAGTATATTTGGATCGCAGGAATCAGTTCGATTCGCTTTACGGTAAAAATGCTATTTTTCACTGAAAAAATGCCTCTGGAATTTATTCAGAGTTATCTGAAAAATTGCGGGTCTTACATCATTACCCCCTTAAAGGAATTTCGTCCGCGAAATTCAGTTAAGAGTACTAAGTGCATAACTCAGGATATTTCTCCCATATGTTAGATTCATAATTTTATTCACTTAGTTCAACATCGTATTTATTTCAATCATAACCTCATATCATGATTCATGATCGATGAGGTATGTTTCTCATATCTGAGTTCAAATTATGCTACAACCACGACAGTTCTGTTGAATCAATGTTCTTCCAACCGACTATCAACATAGTCATCTCGTGTAACTATTTCATACACAGATCTTTCTTACTAGTATTTATCCATTTTGGAACAAGTCCCCTGTTAGACTACCTGGTATTGGAAACGTACCTCCTCACAGGTTCGCCTTCGTCAGACTTACCTGATATTGGATCAGTACACCCTCACAGAATCATACTAGCCAAGCTACTGGTTTTGGAACATATACACTCGCACGAAGCTGTATACCCTCACAGGCTCGCTCTGGCTAGATGATCTGATCTTGAATATGTAAAACCTCACAGGACTCTCTTCTTGAGAACAATTCCTTGATAGTTTATTTTATTAAGTAACTTTTAACGTTCTAATTACGCAAACTTAATTTCTCAATCATAGAGTCTATAGCCATCATTTTCTGGGTATAAGCACTTAAGATTTTAATTTGACAAATCCAAAATTACTTTAGAGAGCAAGGATACATATCGATCCAGATGACCGTACACAAGGTCATAAGCCACTTGTCTCAAGCATTCATTGGATCTTGTCTTTCAATCGCTTTTTACCCATTACAACTCTATCTATCAAGGTATCCAGATTCCTTGATATGGTCATTATTCATGAGTTGTTCGGCTGTCACCGCATAAACACGACCTGCCACAGGTTTTTGCTCTATCCTGGGTAGTGATAGTCGTTGTTGTTGTGTTTGTTGAGAGGGTCCTTCAGATCCCATATTTCTCTGTTGAAGATCTGAGGCCTTCTTGCGACATTCTCTTACACGATGCCTTGGTTTGCCGCAATACAGGCAACCTCCCGTATCGCGAGGACAAACCCCTCCGGGATGATCTGAGCTACACCCTGGGCATCGAAAATTAGACTGTTGGTAGGGCTGATTGGCTTCTACCATCTGCAATGGCCGCTTGACCGGTGGAGTGAAATTCGTTTCCTGAAAATCTCTTTTATACAAAGGTGGTTGCAATTCTTGGCTACCTGGGAACGTTCTCTTATTGTTCCCACCATCAACTACGGGCCTCTTTGCTATGATCACCTTAGATCGCGCCCAATCCTCGCTAATCTTTGAAGATGCTGCTACAGCAGCTTGAAAAGTTGAGGGCATGCTTGTTATCACACGAGATCGCAACCCTCCTTGCAATCCATTTATATATTTATCGGCCCTTTCTTGGTCAGTGTCGAATAATCGGGAGCAGTAGCGCTCTAGATTCTGAAACTTGGTAGTATAGTCGATGAGACTCATACCACCCTGCTCTAGTTCCAGAAACTCCATCTTTTTCTTATTTCTGGAGTGCAACGGGAAGTAGTTATCCAAAAATGCTCTCCGAAAATCATTCCAAGGGATGACTTCGTGATGTGAGAACTGGATAATCCTAGTGGTATCCCACCACTTTCGTGCATTATCCTTCAGCCTGTATGTGCCGAAGTTAGTCTTTCTATCCTCTGGTACTCCCAATACCAGGAATGCACGCTCTGTTTTCTCGATCCAGCTTTCTGCGAGCTCTGGATCGGCTCTGCCAACGAAAACTGGTGGGTCGAGTTTGAGGAACTTCTCATAAGTTATTCCTCCAAGGTTCTCGTTGCGAGGCGGGGCTGGTGCTTGCCTTGATTCATGAATGGCAGACACAAGCCTGTTGAGTGTTTCCAGCAGGAAGCCCTGCGTATAGGACTCCTCGCTCGGCATGGTTCTCCTCGTCCTAGGAGCCATTTTATCTATTCAGACAAATACACCCAAATTAGAGAAAGTATAAAATTTATACTTACAGTGCGATACCGCAAACACGACGGATCTTGAACAAGATTTCTCAGACTCATGCTCTGATACCAATTCTGTAACGCCCCGGATTTCCAAAACAAAGCTAAGTTAAAATTTTCATGAATTTCTTTTTTTTTTTCTTTGCAGTGGAACTTAGGAAAGCTTTTAGCAGCGGAATCAGACGATAATGAGTCATCGGTTTTAGAAAACTCCAAGCACATTACAGGTATGTGGCCAAACAACTTATTGACCACCAAAGTGTTCCATTTTATCGAAAACCACATGTTTATTACAACATCACTGCTTGGAAAAGCAGTATAGGTTCAATAAAAGGAAGCAGTACAACCCTGTCTAGAAAACCCTGGAACTCGATGCCGCCTTGCTCAGCATATCGCCACGCAGGCACAACACTTGAAATCCCTATTAAATGGGGTTAGAACCACTGATGGTCTGGTAAGCAAGCAATCATGCGTCCATTCAACTCAAGCACATATGATGACCACTCAGGGTCGTAGTTCGTAATAACGACGCTCAAGCCTCCAAGACTTAGCGTATATCATAAGAGCCTCCTCAGGGCTATGAGTTGAACATTCGCTCAAGTCTTAACGACTTAGCCTTGACCTCTTTCGGGTCTCAAAGTGATGTCTAGCTCAAGTCTTCATACTTGGCACATCCGTATCCCACGCATCTAAGGACATCTCCTCGATCTTCGCTTAGTAGTGCAGATACAACACGGGAATTTGCCCAGTCGGTCCAGTCGTATACCGAACATGACACCTTCACAAAGGTTATGCAGGACTAACTTAGCACGTCATCCACTCATACATTCAAAGCATCGTTGTACCTAAGCTAATGCATTGTTTGATAATTAACCGCTCTCGCCTTTGGTACGCAGGTAGAGCTATTGTCCGGGCATCAACGCGACGTTCTGGGGGTTGATTATTCTATGTATTTTAGATACCCTAGAGGCCTGTTGACCCTATCCATAGTAGGGCAGTGTGTTTCAACTGGGAGAACCCTACTAGGCCCATATTCGGATGCATCCTCTACTTGTAGTAGTTGGGTTCAATCCTTAGATCTTAAGGATAACCACGACCCCAAAACCCATGAGTGACTGAGGCCATCGTGGACTCTATCAGGTCCAAAGTAAAATACTTGTCACTCAAGGCTGTACCATCACTGTCATTCCACAGTGAGCATAATTCCTGAAGGGGTCTGTCAGTCTTACAATTATTTGGACAGAATCTGCATGCCATTTAGGCAGCCCGTGCTTTTAGCACTACGGAAGTATGTACCCGACCCCATTCAGTCCGCCCCAACACAGTCATTACTGAGGGGGTACCCCTAACACGATTTTCAACCGCGGGGTATGTGCGACCTTAAGTCTTATTCATATGCATGCAGAACATCGCTCTTGGCACAACGGCTACCACGAGCATCACACCTCTTTTGGGTGGAAACAACACACTCTGGCTCATCAGCCCTTACGAGTCTGGTTGTGTAACCGTTCTCAATGAGCATGCATATGACTCGATCTAAATAGATCGGCTACTCGGCGTATTTTTACGCAACGAGTCCAAACCTAGTCAAGGCGCAGCCTCTACTCTGGCTCGACGGCCCTTACGAGCAAGGTGCCCTTGGAGGCACAGGGATACGAGCCGTTCTGGTATCGTTCCATCAACGGACATCATTATGTCATTCCATTGGTTCCGGCAGCTCTTCTGCCAACCATTTCGTCAGCACCTCCCCTGCTCTATCGACAGTGGTGCGACGAACCCTTCTACGTTGTAGAGGGCATTCCATGAACTGGGTAGCACTCTGCTATATGTCAGAGTATCCTGCTACATTCTTTCTGAGCTATTCTTAGCTTCTTCAGAATTTTCAGCAGCACTTTCTCTCTTTTACGGAGAAAGCATGCGTTTCTTTTATCCATTTCAACGGCATCTCCCCTCTTTGGTGGGAAATCACTACGCTTAACTCGGGAAATGGATGCGCACCGTTGTGCGTACTTTGCACCCATCCAGGTTGCAGGAACCCTGGGCCATAGCCAGGCCATACGTAATTGACTTAGTCTTTACGTAAAGAGCATTTTGCCAAAAGCGAAGCCTTTCCAATAGGGGCTTCATTCGTCAAGCAGAATCTTGAACAAGGAGCGGTAAGGGAATTGCATTGGCGATTTGGAGTTTGATCTCCATTTGAACGCTCATTTACGCGCCATATATGTAGTATAAGCAGAAGCCTGTGCTTTATACAGCGGCGGCGTAAAGAAATGCATATACTATTGTTCAGGGTGTGTAACTGAACGAAATATTCTACATATATATCAAAACAGGAGCCTTGGTGTCATTCAACACGACGGCGTAAGTAAATACATTGCAGAAAGCAGAAGCCTTGGCATCGTTCGACGCGACGGCGTAAGTAAATGCATAATTGAAAATTGCAGAAAGCAGGAGCCTTGGCATCATACGACGCGACGGCAAAGGTAAATTACATAGCCTGTGCGATATAGGACGCGTCGGCAGGATCAGCAGATATACACCTAGATCTGTATCCAACGATAGTTACGAGGCAAGCGAGTGAACACCGAAGTGTCCTAGAGGGCTCAACCAAGAACTAGGGTGAGATACTATTTTGAAGAACGCATATACTGCGCATTCGAACATATATATATCCGACGATAGTTACGAGGCGAGCGCGTGAACACCGAAGCGTCCTAGAGGGCTTAACCAAGAACTAAAGCAAGATACTACTTCAGAAAGTATATGCTATATACAAACAATCAAATACTTGAGAGAGATGGATCAACGAAGCGAACTTACTTCAATTTGCGGAAGAAACGACTCCCGAATGATCCAACGCTTTGAACAAGCTTCGATCCTTCCGTCAAGAGGTCAGACTAGGTCAGATGAAGTCGACCTAGTTGAGAAAGAGGTAAAGCAGGTCAAGCTGCTTAACCTAAGTGGTTTGAACCAAACTGGGTTCGGTCCAAGTCAACTGGGTTCAGCAGGTTCGAACTCAACTCAAGTAGGCTAAGTCTGGGTTCAAAAATCCAAACCAAAAGTTGGACCAAAAAGGACTTTGACTTTGACTTCCAACCCAACTATGTTCAAGTCAAGTCAACTGGGTTTGAGCTAGGTCAGGTGGGTTCAGACCTAGGTCAGGTGGGTTAGGACCAGGTCAGGCAGGCTCAGGCTAAGTCAGGTAGGCTCAGACCAGGTCAGGTGGGCTCAGGTGGGCTAGGCTAGGTAGGGGAGGTTTGGAAAAGGAGGAGAGAGAGAAGGCAAAGGGAGGGGGTGGCGATTTTTTCTAAAGGGAGCCTCCTCTATTTATAGGGGAGGTTGCTTAGGGGCTAAGCAACCCCAATTACCTAAATGCCCTTGGGCTTTTTCAGAAATCCAGCTTGATCTTATCCATCCGACTGTTTGATCTTATCCATCTGACTGTTTGATCTTATCCAAAAGGAATATTCCATGGAATATTCCCTGGAAGGTGCTAGAATGTTCTAGAATATTCTAGAATATTCTGAAATATTCTAAAATATTTTCTGAGAAATATTTCTGTGGGTCCCACCAATATTTTCGTGGGTCCCGCAAAAAAGTTGAGTTTTCAGCATTTTTTTCTGAAAAATTCTGAGTAGGCCATTATCTTCGTATTGATGTAACTAAGAAAGTTGGCTCGCAGGAATCTCTTGATTTTGATCAGGGAGGAAGTTATGACCTCCAGAGTGTTTGAGCATATATTCGTGAAGATACGAATATCCTAAGTATATTTGGATCGCAGGAATCAGTTCGATTCGCTTTACGGTAAAAATGCTATTTTTCACTGGAAAAATGCCTCTGGAATTTATTCAGAGTTATCTGAAAAATTGCGGGTCTTACAAAAACTAAGGCATTATCCTCCTCATTTGGTTCCTTTGACAAATAAGGTTCCTTCGTTGGAGGCTTGGACGATGAACCCCAACCCTGAAGTGTCTGAATGTCGAGCAGGAATGAGCGACTCTACTATATCGTCTTCATTTTTTCCCATGCCTCGGAATGGCTGGTACCCGCGCTTTATCATCAGATCAAATCCCCTTTTGGCCTTGGAAAACTGAGGGAATAAGGGGTGGTCCTTGAAAGAAGTGTAGTTGATACGTCCTCCCAGCTTGAAGAAATGGGGTCCTTGTCATTGGACCATGGCTGCAGCATTTTCTTCTTCCTGAACATCCTTCAGTTTCAACATCTCTAAACTTTCGCTGAGGTTGATTTCATCACTTTCTCGGATGCTAGGGATGTCAGCTGTAAACGTCGAACAGGGGATCATAGGCTGTGGCAGCCTCTCTTCGGGATCTTCTCCCAGAATTGTGGTGATCATTCCTCCGTTAGACCATTTTATGCATTGGTGGAGGGTTGACGGAACAACATTGGCATTGTGGATCCATGTTCGTCCCAGCAAAAGATTGTAGGTGGATGGCACATTGACAACATGGAATAAAACTGTATGCATTGAGTAGTTGATGAAAATTCCTAAAAAGATTTTTCCCTTCGCAGCCTGCCCGTGGTTATTGAAGTCGTAGATTGTAATTGAATCAGGCACATATTCTTCTTCTTTCAATTCTAAGGCTTTTGTTGTCATCTCTAGGTAAATATTGAGGTTGTGTCCTCCATCAACGAGCACATGCGGGACAGTCATGCCCCTGGTCCTTACCACGATGTATAATGCATTGTTATGAAAAGAATGAGGTCTTGGAAAATCCTCATCTGAAAAGGTGATAGGCGCATTGGTCATCGCCTGGTTTACAATCAGTGCCATATCTTCTGGAGTAGTGCCTGGCTTCACCTTGATCTTTCTCAATAGATCATTTAGCATTTCTTGATGCTTTGGGAAATCATGAGTCAGTTCTAGGATTGAAACATTGGAGAGTGTCGTGACTGGCTTCTGCAACAGATTGGCTCGCTCTTCAGCTGCTTTAGAGATTTCCACTTCTTCTGCAGGGACTTGCTTTTTAATGAACTTCTTGGGGAAACCTGGGAGCTTTTTGTTCTCAACTAACGAGTTCATCTAACTCAGGATTGAGATGATGTTTATTTTCTTGGGAGTAAGCTGGTCCCGATGCAGAACCATGACCTGATGCTGGAGAATTATGTCCTCACTGGAGCATGGGCATATATGGTTTTGTGGAAGAAAGGAGCATTCTGAGATGGTTATTGTGGAATGATTCGGGAATGGAGCTGATAGAATTTTCATTTTTCGTTCCTCTTCATCTTCTATGAAGATATTCTTATCTATGCAGTCTTGTGACAAATGCTTGAGGATGAAACAATACTCTGTATCATGCCCCATTGCCCCGTGGAATTTGCAAAATTGCTCTTTGAACCTTCCCATGATCACTGGAGGATCTGCGATTTTGTGAAGTTTAACCATTCCTTGGGACAATAGATATTCCAGGACTTTTTCCAGAGGCTGATCCAAAGGAGTAAATTTGTGATCCCTACTCCAATTGATGTGCTTGGGTTTTTCCTGAAGATCCGCTTTTTGTTGGGGTCCGCTCGAAAGAGGGTTGTCATTGTTCTTAAAGAACTTTCCTTTCCTTCCTTTGTTCTGATCAGATTTTGTGCCACTGCTGCTACCGTTCTTGATGCTACTGCCATGACTGTCGCCTGGGGTATCAACTGAGTAAGTAAAATATGCCTTTTTCTTTTGATCCTGAGCATTCTTGACCAGAGTAATGCCCTCATATACTCCATTTTTCATTCCCATTTCGAGTCATTCTGCTCGTTCTGTCAGCTCAATGAATGATTTAGACGGGTATGTGGAGATGAGGCTTCTTAAAGGGTGTGAGAAGTTGTTGAGGATGATTTGGAGGGCATGTTCCTCAGAGATGGGATTTCTCATTTTATTGCAAATACTTCTCCATTTGCGGATGAAATTTCTGGCCTTTTCATTGCTCTCTTGCTTGAGGTTGTATAAATGATTGAGCGTGGGCAGAGCTTCCGTGTTAAACAGAAATCGCTCAATGAACATGTTAACGACCTTATCGAAATCTTGCAACTCAATGGGGTTGACATGCTCGGCATACCACTTAGCGGCTATGCCTTCCAAACTGCGAGGGAAGCATAACAAAAGAGCACGATTATCCTCACTGAATCTGGCACATTCTACGAAAAACATTGCAAGATGGGCCTTGAGATCACCGAATCTATCAAACTTAATGAACTTTCTAGGGAGGTTCTCCAAGCTGCTATCTCCGTCCAATCCAAGGTAGAAGTCCTGTCGGGTATATACTTTCTTTCCTTTGTCTCGGATTTGTACATCCTTGACTATCTTGTTCAGTGCTTGGATCGGATCTTCTGTGGCGGCCTCGTGCTTAGGTTTGTTCACCGATACATGCTCTTCAATCACCCTCTTAGACTGTTGCAGATGCTTTGGGATATACATCAGTTGCTCTTCTTCTTCAGAATCCTCTTCTGCTGACTCTGTATCCTCATAGGTGCTGTCATGCTGGACTTTCTGCTTACTAATCTTGATATGCTTTTTTATGGGTTTTCTCTTGATTTTGCTCTTAGATGATGCTTTCTTAGGACTGAGACCAGCCTGCTCAGACATTATCTTTGACATCATCTTCTGAAATATCTTGTACATGGCAGGATCAACATCGTCTTCCCCTTCTGGGCCATGTCCTCTGGACAATCTGGGAGAGTTCATTTCCTCTATCTCGCTATCAATGTGCTGCTGAACGGTTTGCTTACCAGTTCTCGTCTGAACCATTTTTAGATGCCAAAGTTTTCCTATAGAATAAGGGAATAGTTAGAGTGTGGAAGAAGATCTTTTGAAAAGTTTTTCAAGAAAAGCAGAAATGGAGGGTTTGGTAGACAATTTTATGGCTATCCCATTACCCGGGATCGGGTCATCACAAGACTTGTGATAATTGTGTTACCATGATAATGGAAAAAATATGCCTTGTTACCTAGGCAAGGTCGTCAACCATGATAAAAGACTTTGAAGAAGAATACGAGGAATGTCCCATTACCAGGGATGAGATCGTCACAAGAATCCTGACCATTTATGCCATGAAACAAAAAAGAGTAAAATGTGGCTCAAACAACTTTCCAGTAGAGCAAAAGTAAATTTTATTGATAATAGATTTCATAGACAAAGAAAGGGTGGACAGATAGTTTGCCACCATTCTTGATATTCAGTAGATACATTTGATCCAGGAAATACAGACAAAGAAATGAAGGAATCCCAAGTATATTTGGTTACATGGTATGCCCTAGACCACTGATCTTACTGCAGATTGAATTTTGGCATGTTACCCGTCAAGAAGCAGATATTGGCACAAACTTGTCACTGCGAGAACTGTCTGAGACACCTCTTTGGCTAATAATCGACACAAAAGAAGGGGCCAAGCAATTTGTAGCGCTTGCTACGAGCATAAGTGTAGCAAGGAACTGATTCTCGCCTGTCGAAGAAATCCCAAACGATCTCCTCCTGATGCAGACTCTCGATCAAAGCTCGATACTGAATGGCAGACTTTGGCTTCTTACTGTTGAACCTGAAGGAATTGGCCTTTGATGGCACATGTCGCAAGAACCACGACTGCAGAGCATAGGTGCATCCTTCCACCAGAATGGTCTCTCCAAGAGCGAAACGTGCCAAGCCTCGATAAAGAAAAGCCAAGGCTACCATGGAAACTGAAAGCTGATGGGTCTACTTGCTTTCCCATCATCGAAAGAGTTGGGCAACTCTGACATCGATAAAATTCTGACCATCTTGGAAGAAAGCTAATCCCATTGTGCATAGCATCATGGCATGTTGAATTCTGTCTTTCGCTGCTCGAGACAAGGTGTCAACCTCTTCGTAAACTCCGTACTTGCGATAGAGTCCAAACAGGTCGATGAACTGACTTCCGCTGATCTCAGTGAGAGGCCAAGATATGCTTCATGTCGCTCTGGCTAAAGCTTCTTGAACATCTACCCCTTTGATGTTGATCAGGAACTGCTGCTTGACAGGATCATCTGGCTGACTAGCTGGTTTGAGCAATCCCATAATATCATTGAATTCGTCCATTAGTAGAGTCATCTCTCCCCATGGAAACCAAAATGTACAGGTACGTGGATTCCATCGCTCTGCCATAGCCTGAATCAGACTTTCATTGATGGTTCGCTTGCCTACTGCCGATGCCATCTCCAATCCACAGTCATCCAAGTGGTCTGGGAACATACGTGAGAAGGTGGCGAACCAAGAATAATACCATCGAGGGAAGAAGGAATGAATCTGGATAGCCCGATGATCTGGGAGTCCATCCTTTATTTGATAGAAGACATGATCTCTGGGAAAGACAACATCGAGGGAATTGGACGCCATCAGAATAATACTGGGGCAAAGGAAAATGAGAAGAATCAGATAGAATGCAGGACTTTATAGATAGACTCTTGAAGAACAGATACAAACCTAGAAATTTTTGAAAGATCGAGAAAATTTTAAAAGAATTTTCCAGGGTTTTTGAAAAAAAAATTGAAAAAGAGAAAAGAATGTAGGTAGAGGAAAAAAACATACACCTGGGTTTCTGAAAATAAGGGAAAGTTTTGAATAATATACCCAGGGTTTGGAAAATGTTTGATATATATACAAGAAAACATCGCATAATCATAACCACACAAACAAGGATGCATACACAACACTCCCTAAACGTTGACTCTAAATGCAATATTTGAAATGACTTGTAGGACCTTAATCCTAACTCTATGGCTCAGATCATTTGATTCCAATCAAGATATGCCGATATACTCAAGCCAAAGCCCGAAGTACGTGGCATAGAAATATTTCTCCGGTTCTAAGGTAGTAGCTTCCCAACATCCTTGAGCACCTACCGATATACCTCGGACTATGGCCCTTAGGTACGTGGTAGGGAGGCACTAACCCAAAATAAGTGGTCCAGTTGTAAGGCTCTCTCCCAAACTATGGTTCAGTGAGACAACCCAACAACGTGAAGACCGGGACAATATAGGTAGGGATGTTTTCAAAAACATGTTCAACATGCAAGAAATCAGATGGCTCGAATGCAAGTCCTAAAGAGATCAAATTTAAATGAAGAGAAACATACACTTGCATACATTGTTTATATTCAATCCCTAGAATTGAGGAGAGTTGTATTTCAGACCTAAGTCTAAGTGAGCATGAAGAAATTCTCCTCAATATGGTCCTACCAAACTATGCTTAAATCCTATATGCATTATGTCAGCTGGGACAGAGTCTAGGCTCCTAAGGTTTGCATGGAAATGAAGCTGACATTTGTAGAATAAAGACTTAGATAATATCAAAGCAAAGAAAGAGGCATAAATTCAACCGGACAGAGACGAGTCCTATCACGGTCGCCAAATCTTTGATCATCACAAAATTTTTCCTCTTGGTTTCTCTCTCTTCCTTCTCTTTTCTTTTCTAACCTCTATTTCCCTTTTTGAAGGGGAGAATAAAAGATAGAAAAGAAGAGAGAAGAGAAAAGAAAAAAGATAGAAGATGAACTCTTTTGCAAAGGTCTCACTTGACCTAAATTTTGAAAAATGTTTTGAAATTACTCGCCTCCATTTTGAAATATTTGCGGAAAAGTGAAGAGACAAGATTCGCTTGTCAGTACGAGGTTCGACCGTTCCTGGCGCCTTTACCGTGGGTAATCGAACCAAGGATCGAATTTATGCCTTTTGCTTTGCCTAAATATTATATGAGAATTTATTCAAAGTCTAAGGATGCACAAAGAATCATGCTTGTGCAATGCAAATGCAGGAATGTATGCTTTTGAGAAAATACCTTTTGTAAATTTGAGATTTTCCAAGTGATACTGAAATAAATGTGATAATGGAGTGAAGAAATGATTTTTGAAAGTTGAATCTAACTTAGAACTTGAGATAGATCTGGAAAGATATTTGATGTTCTAGGTCTTGAAATAATCAGAGTTGGAAAAATAAATCTTGAATTGAAAAGAATGAAGAGAAAGGGGGATTTGAAGCTGAGATAGAAAAAAATGAAGTTTCAAAGTCAAAATGGACTTTGAATTTGAATTTTGAATCTGGATTTCGAAGTAGAGATGGAATTTGAAAATGGAATTGAATTCCGGATTTTAAAGTTGGAAATCAAGATGAAATTTTTGATTTAAGAAATCCAAATGGGATTTGAAAATAGAATTGGATTTAAGAAGTCCAGATGGGATCTGAAAATGGAATTAGTTTTGAAATCTGAATTTGGGAATGGAATTGGAAATCTGGAATCCAAGATGGAATTTGAATTCGAAGTCTGAATCCTAAATTGAATTGGATCCGAAGTCTGGGATCCAAAATGGAGTTGGATCCGGAATCTGGAATCCTAAATGGAATTGGATCCAAAGTCTGGAATCTAAAATGGAGTTGGATCTAGAATCCTAAATGGGATTGGATCTGAAGTCTGGAATCCTAAATAGAATTGGATCCAAAGTCTGGGATCCAAGATGGAGTTGAATCCAAAATCTGGAATCCTAAATGGGATTGGATCTGAAGTCTGGAATCCAAGATGAAGTTGGATCTTGAAAATAAAAAATGGGACTCTGAAGATGGATCTGGATTTTGGAAATCCAGATTTAAATTTAAAAGCAGACTTTAAACTTTAGAAAAAATCGGATTTTGAGATTCAGAATCAATCTCAAACCCTTGATTTTGATTTGAGAATCAAGACTCAATCTTTAGATAGAATTTTTGAAGATTTTTGGAATAATAAAGAATAAACTTGAATTTAAACTTGAGTTTTGAAATCAGGTGATGAATCTGGGAATTTCAAAATTAAATTGAACTTTGAAATTTGATTCGATATGTTAAACTAAATTTGAAATTGAATTCTGGAGATGGAAATGAATTCCAAGGTTGAATTGAATTTTGAAATTTGATTAGAATTGGAAATTGAATTTTGAATACAAAAATGAATTTGAAATCTCAAAGTCAAATTGGACTTTGAAATTGAAGTTAGGATCTGAGAATAGAATTTGAAAATTAATTTGAAAAGTGAAGAAGATATTTGAAGAAATTATCTCAAAATCACTTGGATTTTGAAATAATATGAAAAGAATTTTGAAAATATGATGTAATTCTATCCTAAATGATGAATAAATTAAAAGAATTTGAAATTGGATTTAAAAAAAAAAACATATTTCATTCTTTAAATGAATTGAAATAAGATTGAAGATATAATACATCCCTGACTATAGTCATTGAATATATTATATAGTAATCATATTTAAATTCAAGTGAAGAATAAAATACATTCTGGTGCCTTTATAGAGTTTAAAATGAAATTAACTCTCAATATATCCTCACTATGGCCATTGATATATATCTTGAGTTAATTCTAAGTTAAACTCTAATAAAGGAAAAACATATTTGAAAATATGATGATTTTTGAAAAGGATCCAGTGTGAATCCAATGTTATTCCATATAAGATGAAAATCATAAGTTTTGTTCACATCCTGACTATGGCCATTGATGCAAATCGTCGACTTAGGATTTAATCACCTCTTATTAGAATGGTGCACGTGCCATTCGTGTTCCCATTCGTGAAGTTTTATAATAAAAGGGGAAAATGATATGAAAACAAGCAATCTCTAAGATATATATGCTCATACATTCTAATCCAGTGCTTGAAATGAAAAATTCTCATTTATAATCTAGCTATTACAACCTTGAATTAAAATCTGAAATTGAAATCCATATTCCTAAGCTAGGAAAGAAGATAATACTTTTCACATATTTCCTGCAAAACAAAGTTAGCACGATGCAGCGAAATACAAAATGTAAATAAGGATTGAAAACATTGTATTTAAAGCTGAAGACATACTTTGAAAATGCCTATTCTAATGAAGGGAATATACCAAATGTAATGCCTAGGCTAAATGGAAAAAGTGCATCTGCTTATGTTATATGCAGAATGCATTATGAGGTTTATGCTTATGTATGAGTGTTGTAGTGCAAGGAATGGGATATACATACCATATGCAAAAATGACTTAGTATAATGTATGATGAAGCATATGTACAAGTAGCATGGAGGTAAAATAAAAAAAAAAGTACCGAAAGATGACTGATGACATATTTATTAAGAACCTAGCAACATGTTGTAAGTACTGGATGCTACGCAGGCACAAGATCAGATTTGCCATGGATGGTGTTAGTATATAGATGTGGTGCTGAAGGTGACGGATAATGCCATAAGGAGGGTAGTATATGGGGAAATAAGGAGTGTAGTTGTGCTGAGTAGATGTTATACAGGATTTTGATGCAAGTGTAAAGGGGTGACAGTGATGCTATATGCATATGGGTGCAGGAAATGAAGACCTATTACTGAGATGGATACCCTGTGCACAGGGGCTGTGCATGAGCAAGGGATGACAGTAGGTGATATGGTGTACAAACTGAGTGTAGTGGTGTTTCTACAGTGGCGATTGCAGAAAATGGAACAACAAAAGAAAAAAATGCTATGATGTGTTGAGGTTTTGCTAAGACTCAATTTTTCCAGCCGTTTTTAATGGCTTCAATGCATAGACCCTGCTGCAGCAGGCGATGGTGGAAGATATATGCTGATGGTGTGCAATGATGTGACTTGTGATAGGCTACAGGGAGGTGGATATGATCGAAAATACAAAAGCTAATAAAAAGAAAATGATGGCTTTGCATAAATATGGTAGGTAAAGTTATGAAGACAATATATAAAATACAAATATGACAGTGCTCAGATTATGAGTATATGTGAATGAGGAATGGGAAGGTGGTTAATATGTGAGTGATATGCTTACATGTGTAGGTGTTATGAAAAAGTTTATGTAAGCAATGAAGAGGATACACAGGTGGTAGGTGGAATGGCTATAGATGTAGCTAGTGAGGGTTGATATGGCATGCATAAATGGTGCTAAGTGAAAGCACTGTGGATGCAGCAAGTACAGATGGATATGAGAGTGAGCTATAGTAAGGTTACAACAGTTTTGAAAAGTGTTGTGAGAGTGGATGGTGAGATGAAATGAAGAGGAGTAGAAACGTTAGAGGCATATGCTACCATCGTGGGTATGCTGTGAGGGTGTGCAAAGCTATGGCAGTCAACACAATAAGCAAATGCTTGCACCTGAGACTCAAGAATAAGATTTCAGAAAAATTATTCCTTAGTTTACTCAATCCTTCTTTCAAACCCAGAAGTGCCTGTAAAAAAAAAAGTTTCTCTAGTTAGCCAATCAAAGCAAACATTGCTACAAAATTTTCATCAGGAATAGATGACTCAAAAGGGCTTCCAGAGGGCAGGGGCAAGCTTATTGTAGATCCAATTCCAGCCCTGTATGATTTGGTTGAGACCGTTAGGAATCAGAAACCTTACCACTGGGACGTGACAACATCATCACAGAGGGACATTGAAATGAAGGAAATCACATAGCTGTAGGTAAAAGATTCCAGTAGCATACAACAGATGTAGATTTCTACATAAAACAACGTATCTGAATGTGTAAGTAGATGCAGGTGACAAGGAAGTGTAAATATAGAAATGAAAATGTGCATTCCATATGCCAAACATGAACCAAAATATAATGTGCCTAATCAAATCAAATTCAGGATAAACATTAATGAGACCGAAATGGGGGTTATTGATGAAATTTGTTGATTCACTCATCGTATGGTAAAAAATTTTGAATCCTCAGGTTCCAAAATAACGTCCCATTGCCAAAACTCAGGATTGCCTGTGGCGCCCCAAACCCCGACTTTGGAAAATCTTAGAATTTTCTGTGATTTTTTTTTGAAAAGGTTTAACTAGAAAACAACGGAAAACACAGTGTAAGGAAAACAACAAAGCCGCGAGTCTGGAGGGTCATAGGTGAGTGCAACAAGTAAACAACAGTGTAACCAAAAGTGCAACCACAACGTAAAAAAGGTATAAAACGCAACAATTTAAAGGTTTACAAAAATAAGAATACAAAATGTGCAAAATAGGGAATATATCCCAACAACACCCAAAAACCCAAAAACCACAAGGGACAGGATCTGCAGCAAGAGTGTGGGTCCTCCAAGCCTCCACTGTGTGTCGTCGCATCAGCGCTGCACCTGTTCATCACCTACATCCCCATAAAATGGGGTCAGGCCTCTTGTGAGGTGGTGAAGAAACAACCACAAGTATATATATATATATCAATTCTGACAAGGAATCATAAACAAGAACTAACAAGTGTCTGTGCCTGTGTCAGGTAAGTGAGAAAGTGACAAGTTCTAGTCAACAGAGCTGAAATAACAGTAGAACAAGCAACTAAAGCAGTAACTGAACTGTAACAAGTGCTGAAACAAGCAAATGACTAAAGTAACAGCTAAACAAGTAAAGTAACTGAAGGGAAAACTACTGAACAAGTAAAGTAGCAACTACAATAAGTCAACTGATTGGTTAGTCTTTAAGTTCTTCTGATTACTCCTTCGGGTACGCGAAGGGACCTCACATTCTGTGAGACATGCACCCGACGTCTGTTATTCAAGTTCTAGTGTGGTAACCGGGGAAGCTACAGACCGAGTCAACCTCATGCGAGCAACACGCAGCTGGGAGAAAATACTCGCATAGACAAGGATTGCAATCCATACTACTGCAGTAGTGAGGTCCTAAAAAGGCAACCTCGACCTCCCTGACTCTGAGTGACTGGAGGCCAAAGGACGCTACAGCTCCTGTCAAAAACATGTGTCGTAGTAACGACAAGTCACTCAGGGTTGTACCATCCACCTTCTCCAAGGTGAACCGTTTTGTGAATGGGGCGAAGCAGGTTTATCTTTCTTAGGCTCATTGTTTAATCATACCTCTCAATGAGGATTTTGCCTCGTGGTCCCCGTGGGGTACGCAAAACGAGGACTTGGCCTGCCCATTCACGTGCTCAGCCTCACGCGGCTAATAGAGCAAACTGCTCGTGAAAGCAGTCACAACACCATATTATTTCTTTTCTAATTTAGGGTATATTCACATAAGAGTCCATTCTCACACAAGGGCCATTGCCCAAGGACTCCAATTGAGCCCAAAACAAGTCATTTTCATACATACCCTATGGTGTTCAAATTTCTTTCTTTTCATTTCATGAAGTAAGTGCACCTTGTGCACTTAGCTATGCCTCAACAATGTACCAACTGAGGTACGCATTACTCAGTACCAGTGTCAGGATGTGCCACGTGCAAAGTGTAATAGTATCACATGCTTTCTAACTTTTGCACAAACATAAATAATAGAGGCATTTTATATTTTCATTTCTAAGAGACAAGTAAATGTGCAAGCAAATATGCAGTTTCATGCATATGACATTTCATCAATTTTCATTATTTAAGCAGTTGTCTCTATGTCATTATCATTGGCACTTTGCATAACATGCTATTATTCTCACAGTAGAAATGTACTCTTTTGCATACTTCAATGTTAAGATTGAATTTAACAATATTCCCATACGTATGGGAATTACATTCGCATACTCAAGTGTTGAAACTGAGTTTAACCAAAATCCCATCTTATGGGAATAACATTGGCTTTTCCACGGTGTGGGGTGCCGCACCTGCGGACCCGAAACAAAAGTGCTGAACAATACTTGTGATTCTAAATAAATGTAGTTTCTAAGTACATGGACTTGCAAGAGTGTTCGTCTGCTTACTTTACTAGTCCGTTGAACATAAACCAAGGTGTGAGGGTTTTCCTTACGCAGTACGACACACATACGTGTCGAAGATGATTTTTGAAAATATCCCATTCTAATGGGGATTACATTGGCATTACCACGGTTCGGGGTGCCGTGCCTGTGGACCCAAAATGAACCAATGACAAATCGAACATAGAACAACACTATGGAATTCATACTCAGTTTGGAGTGTAAAAATTTCTGAGGAACATACTTGGACGGAACACAGAAGTGTCGCATGTCCATTCAGTCGCACCGAAATGTATATATATATATATATATATATATAAAAGCTTACTTTTACCGACATTTATATATGTATATTTAAATCATCATGGTTCTTTCAACGATGCGTGTCCCTTATATGCATATATATATATATATATATATATATATATATATATATATATATATATATATATATATATATATATATATATATACATATATATATATACATATATATATATATTGCCCGAATCTGGTGCATCCCAAGGCATGTGCACGCATGCCAACACCCTAACTGAAGTGCGAAAGGGTGTGGGGCAAGACAATTACCAGTTTGAACCTATTATGGTTCGGCTAGAAGTAGGTTCGTGCTGTTTTTAAAAGAAAAGAATGGTTGACAGCCAAACTAATGGGATTGCGGGGCTGCAAAGGGGTACAAAATGAACCGCGTACCCACTGCCAAGGCCGGCCTATCTAGAGTTGCAGGTCTGGCTCTCCAGGCCAGACTGCTGTGCGCACTAGGAGAAACTGGTTCGACTCATGGTTCAGACCAGGTTGCCGAAATGGTTCAGTTTGGCTGGGTCAAACTGCCAAAAGGGGCAGTCATGGTTAAATCTGCAAATCTAGGCGCAAAGGGGATGAACAAGGTGGGTCTGGCCTATAGGACCAGGTCGCACTGTCAGCCATCTACAGGTCTGAACCATTGGGTTCAGACCTGGACCCACAAGGGTCGACCACCACAGCCTGGGTGCCCAGCACCATGCGGTTGGCACCCGTCTCCGTCTAATGAAAGGCCAAGGCTGGCACCGTGTGCCAGCCTGGTTGCCAACGCACACACAGGTCTGAACCTTGGTTCAGACCTACATGCAACCGAAGGAGGAAGGGCCTGGGTGCTCAGCACCGCACGGCTTCATCCGGCTCCAACAAAAGGAAAAAAAATGGGCTGGGTCTAAGCTCACTAACAGTCGGCCCAAACCAGATTGTAGTGCTGGTGTGAACCCATGGTTCAGACCGACACTTCAGTCCAAGATGAAGTATAAATAAAAAAAAAGAAACAAGAATACTTAACACAAAAAAATTATTTCTTAAAAGCTTGTGCTGGGCGCGCGGGCCACCTGCACAGCGCCCAGCTCCATCCGTGGCGCAACTGGGTTGGCCAGAGGGTCTGGTCCGCTGGACCATACCGTGCCATCTCCCAACAACATGAACCAGAGCCCAAGGGCTCAGTTCACAGGTTCCAAAGGGTTAATGAGCGCCTGTCCAAGGCCAGCCCAAACGCTAAGACCATCCTAGTTCTTGCGCCATCCCTCTTGGTTCAAAAGGAAGCCGAAACAAGACAGAAAAAAAAGAAACGCATTTGCTGTCGGAGGTCGGGCTTTCCCACATCCAAGAAGGACTGGTCACGCCGTGACTGAAGCCCAAAAGCATGACTGCAACACCAGTCCCACCGTGTTGGGACTGGGTTGAGCCCAAAGCAAGAAAAATTTCGAGCAGGGGGGCTGCAGCTGCTCATGCCTACAAGTTGGCGCTAAAGGGTGTTGGGTGTAGGCTAGACGAGCCGAGCTCAGTCCAGCACACCCCAGCAAGCTACCCAAGACCCTGGTCACGTCAAGAGCCCAATCAACAAAGCAAGAGGCACAATATTGTTGGAATAACAGAAATTTCATGTATAAGTGATGCGAAACAAAAAAAGAAAACATAAAATGCGTTTGGAAAACCGAAAGAAATCTATTGTAAATGAATGCAACAACTTAGCTAATGAGGAACCATGGTGATTCAAGATTAAAACAGCAACTTTTATAGGCTAATCCACCGTTGGGCTTGCATGCATGGATGCAATGCTCCATTGGTTTCATGTGTATTGAAACTATGTACAAACCCAAGTTGAGTCTTCACCAAAAAAACTTGGAAACGGGGGAAGTAAGTCTGCAATCCTTCACGCCAAGAGTGGAGCTCCCACGGCTAGACGAAGAAGGTAAGTGAGAGGGAAGGAGAGTTTGGGAGAGAGAGAGAGAGTGTTAGAAAGAGAAATTGCCCAACTAGAGGGGCCCGATTTTTCTAAGGGGTTATAAAAGGGTTGGGGTTGTGATGGATGGCTAGAATCCACCCATCCAAGATGGAGGGCTAGGGTGGAACACGGTTTTCCACCGCTGCCCAGCCCCTTCACTCAAAGTAGGAGATTCAAAAACGTTTTTCACAAATTACTAAGATGCAATGAGGCTGCCGCCCCATGCATCCAATGGTGGCTAGTCCACCCTAATGATGGCTCTTCCCTCTTGGGAAGAGCCTTTGGGATTTCCTCAAAATCCCAAGGCACAAGCACACTTATGGGCCCACACATTTCCCAAGGGGGAATGGCGCTCTCCAATGCTAAAACGTCTCCTCCTCTTCTTTATTTACATGACAATTTTATTTTAAAATTTTAAATTCCTTCTTTTTAAAGATTTGGGTAGGGCCAATCGTGGCCCTCCCTTTATGAGCTTTCAAAACCCTTTACAAAATTGCCACTAACCCAGCTGATCAATGTTACCAGCTGGTTCCATGGCCTTAGTCGTCCCAAGTCCCTCCAAAGTGGATGAATGTGGCCTTGGTCGACTTTGACCAATGGAAGAAAAGGTATTTTACTTTATCGATTTCCATTTTTCAATTAATTTCAAATGTTTTTCCATAATGCTTACTAATTTTATTTTATATTATCAATGTAAATATCATCACACAGCTACTCAAGCAAGGAAAACTTCGTTTCGAGCAAAATTGGTCTCATTTAGGCCCTCGCTAATTTTCTAAGTGATCTCCCGTAATTCACATGCACTGGCGGGTTTTTTTGTCGTTCGGACCTCAAATTTGGGGTAAATCACCATAACTCTATTCCAAACTTACCCTAAAAATTTTGGAAGTCAAATCACTCTAGATTTTTCGCAATTGCCTTTTTACGTGATATTACGTGATTTAACCCAATTCTCAATGTAGGCTAAATTTCAAAAATTGCCAAATTAATAAATTTCATCGATTTCAGCACATTTACGAAATATTACATCAAAATAAATCATGGATCTTACATCCTCCCCTCCTTAAAAAGGATTTTGTCAACGAAATCACCCTTAGGAGGTTATAAAAAGTTCTGGATATGTCTCTCTCATGCTCGCTTCTGGTTCCCATGTGCATTCTTCAATGCCATGGTGCTGCCAACATACCTTAAGTAGTGGAATAGTCTTGGTATGCAAAACCTGATCTCGTCGATCGACTATCTCGATAGGCCGTTCTGTCAAAGTCAGATCTTCCTGCACGTCCACATCTTCGTAACGAATGATGTGCGATGGGTCAGGAATGTACTTCCTGAGTATTGACACATGAAAAACATTGTGAATGTGGGCATATTGTGGAGGTAACTCGACACGATATGCCACTTCACCGATCCTTGCCAAAATCTCAAACGGTCCAATGTATCTCGGACTCAACTTCCCTTTCTTATCGAAATGAAACACGCTCTTAGTCAGTGAAACTCTGACAAAAACCATGTCACCAACCTCAAAAGAGAACTCGCGACATGTCTTGTCGGCATAACTCTTCTATCTATCTTGCGCTGGCTTTAAATGTTCATGAATCTTCTGCACCTGCTGAGTGTAGTGCTGAAGAACAATCAGCGATTCACTCGATCTATCGCTGATATCGTCGATGATCGACAAGGTCTCCCATACAACGCTTCGTACGGGGCCATCCCGATACTAGCGTGGTAACTGTTATTATAAGCAAACTCCACCAAACACAGGTGTGAATCGCATTCACCCTTCTAGTCAAGCATACAGGCTCGCAACATATCTTCTAGCCTCTGAATCGTTCGCTCGAATTGTCCATCTGTTTGGGGATGAAAGGATGTACTGAACGTCAACTTCGTCCCCAAAGCAGACTGCAATTGACCCCACAGTCGCGATGTAAACCGGGGATCACGATAAAAAATGATCAATCTTGGCACACCATGCAGTCAAACAATCTCTCTGACGTACAAGTCAGCTAGGCTCTCGAGAGATTAACTGATCCTGATGGGCAAGAAATGGGCAGACTTGGTGAGTCTGTCCACGACTACCCAAATCGCATCATGCTTACGCCTCGTTTGCGGTAAACCTACCACAAAATCCATCGTAACATCTTCCCACTTCCATTGAGGAATCTCGATCCTCTGCATGGAACCACCAGGACGCTGGTGTTCCGCTTTGACCTGCTGACAACTCAAACACCTCGCAACGTAAGCCGCTATCTCGCGCTTCATGCCATTCCACCAATACTTCCGCTGCAAGTTCTTAAACATCTTCGTTTCTCCTGGATGAATCGTATATCTCGACATATGCGCTTCATCAAGAATCTGTTTCTTCAACTCAGGGTCGCTCGAAATCCAAAGATGATCTCTCATACGAATGTTGTCATCATCTGACACACTAAAGGAAGAATCTGCTTGCTCTGCCAAGGCTAGAAACTTACCATACTGGTCGTCAAGCTTCTGAGACTCCACTGTAAGACCCGCAATTTTTTTCTGAGAAATTTACTGCTTATTTGATGTTGCTATGTATGCTTTTATGTATTTATAAGATATAGCACGTGATTTTGATGAGAATTGATTGTGCTTTGTATTTTGGCTTTGTACGCGCGACCCGAAAATAGCGTAGTTTCACTGTGTAAGTAAGAAGTGTCTAATTCTGGACGAATTAGCTTCTGAAAATTTAAGAGTTAATTTATAATATGTTTTATAGTTTGTCCTTGAATTTTGGACCTATACGACCTAAAAACCTCGTCAGTGCATGTGAATTACGAGTTTTGACCCGAGTTTGGACCCGAATCGTAATACGCTTAATCCTCGCAAACGGATGAGAATTTTCTTGAGAGGCTTTATGCATTTCGTATTAATTGAGGCTTAGTAGAGAACTAAATGATTTATTAGAAATTATTTAATGTTTTAATGCATTAATTAAGTGTTGTTTTGAAATATATTGAATTGGCGATTTTGGATTTGGATCCGGGTCAACTAGAGGACCCAAACCTTAGGTGCGCCACTCTAGGGGGATGATTTTATCTATGGTTGACCAGCTGGTCAAGGATTGACCAGCTGGGTGGTACTTTTGAAAAGAATTTCATGGATTTTGAAATATAGGCCACGATTGGCCATTCCCTCTTTTTGAAATTCATGATGAGCCTTAAAGCTCATCATGAAAGGCATTTTCCAATAAAGGGGACCATGGGGATGGCGCCCCATGGTGTTTTTGTAATTGTTTCAAACTATTTCAAATAATAAAATCTGATTGGTTGGGTTGAGTGGCAGTCCAAGTAAATCTTACAAGTTTTAAAGTTTTTTTGAAACCCTTTACAATGGCATTATTAAAACTCTTTTGAAATGATTTTGAATGCTCAACATGCATTGGGCGTGGGTTTCTAGGGGAGGGGCGTGGAGCACTCCAGCCCTCCATCTTGCTTCAATCAATCCTAACCGTCCAATGTATAAACCCTACATATTTAAGGTTTCAAGCAAGAGAGAGAAAGAACCCCTTGGGCGATTTTCTTGGAGGAGCCTCTCTCTCCTCCCTTGCTCTTCCCCTTCTTCTTCTTCTCCAAAACCGTGTGAGGGAGAGAGAGGTGAGTGTGGTGTGGAGCAGCTCCAGCCTTGAACCGCATTGCCTTCATCTTCTTCATCTCCTCCATCTTCTACAGCCTCGTAGGTGAGACAATCCTACACAAACTCCATGAAGTTGGATTTTGTTGAGTATGCTTATAATGCTTTCCCTTTTGTTTATTGTGAAATGTAGTAGGGACTTGCTATATGAAGTCGTTGGGTTCTTCTCATTGAAAATGTTTTGGGTTTCACCATTGAACTCATTTTGGGTTTTACTCGTTTCTATGATTTTTCATGGCATACATTGCATTGAGCAAACTCTTACATTTGTTGTAGTACGTATCATGCATTTCCTCGAGTAAACCATGATAAGAATGCCTTGCCAAGATATTATTATTTCCTTTTCTTCTCTCTTTGTTTTGGCTAGGAGACCATGGTTCAGCATAAACCTAGCAACCCAGCTTTATGCGGGTTAGCCCCTTTTGGGCGCTGTTGGGTTTGGCCAAACAGGTCGAGCCGTGACTCAATGCACAACAGGCCTTTCCATTTCCTTTTTCAGCTATTGTGTTTTGTTAATCGCTGGGCCACTGTTCTTACTTTTTCTCTTGGCAGGAACAGACCAGACATGCTGGACGTGTCCAGCAGAGTTTAGCTCAGACCTAACCTAGCGTGGACGCCCCTTATTTCTCTCTTTTTTTTTGTTGGGTTCCATTTGAGACATAGCCGAACCCACCAACTCGGGTTGGTGTGGGTTCGGTTCCCAGCCATGGTCTGACATGGTCTGGACCATACACGGTCCAGACCTGTCAAAGGCCTGCTCTTGATTCGTTCAGTCGGGCGTCATGCCCAGCACACCACTCATTTTTGTTCGGTTTGGGGCATAAGCCCTTTTCGCGCCTTCCAGCTTGGGTTTCAGACTTGCTGTGGCGGTTGCAGCAATTGTGCTGCAACCAGGTGCAGGCTGCATGGTTTGCACCCCTCTCTTTGGCCGTTGGCTAAGGCCAACTTGGGTTTGGACCAGTCGGTCCAGACCTGGTCCATGTTGACGCACCTGCTGCAACCAAACTGCAGCAGGTGGGTCGCCTTCGGGTACTAGCTGCAACGCCAGCACCCTTCTCGTTTTGGTGGTAGCCGGCCCCGAGTGAGGTCTGGACCAGTTGGTCCAGACCTGGGTCCCTCTCTTGGCTGCACCCGGGTCGGCTGCATTATTTCATGGTGCCCCTGGCACCGCGGTAGTTGTTTTGTTGTGGGCCGTTTTTGGGCAGAACCAGCTCAACAACTGGTTTACCCTCCTTTTTGCCACATTGTGTGGGCTGCTTAGCTAGTCTCCAGACTTCAGCCCTTGAGGTTGCACGCACATTTGCATAGCGGGGTCCAATACCCCAACGAGTGCCGTCAACAAGGTTTTTCCTATGCCCCGACAGTCCCTATTAGTGGCTGGACGTGATTAAGACTATGGGCTTGCGATCGCTCCAAAGAACACACACACATGCATGTACTTCCCCTTTGTTGCACCTTCGGGCAGCCTTAGTGAGCCTTCGGGCTGCAGCCTATGCGGCTGCGATTGCACACGTAGCACGGGGTCCAATACCCCATTCACCATACGGTTTTGACTCGTTGTGTCACCACGAATAGTGCATGTCAACCAAAACAAACTGATATAGATTTGGTTAAGAATGCACAAAGAAATGGTGGAATTTGCCGATGAGATGCTGGATTGGACTTAACCTTTTTGTACATGCTTCCATCTTCGTAAAAGAACACAATGTCTTGGCTTTGTCAATTCCCCAATATGGGCATTACGAATACATATCTCTACACGTATGTTCATAAGTTCACTTTAGCATAGTACGCAAGTAATGGAGATTAAGGCTTTATCGAGTGTTTTCAAATAAGGGTCTTGTTATAAGTATTTAACACTTTGGCACTTCATAAACTTATTTGTTTTAACATATCATGATGGTATTATATAGCGTAATGAGTGCAAACACATACTTGTAATTGTACGAAGTGAATGCAATCGCTAACTCGTGTTAGTGAATCTTGAATGATTGTCACCTAAGGAATGTGGGCATAATCGTGCTTGTTATGCCTTGGGGTGCACTATGGATATTGCATTCTTAAGAGACTTATGCGACCTTGGAACTCCTTAGCGAGTTGGTTGTGGGCGATGGTCCCATTTAGCGAGATGAGCTCGCTCATGGTTGTGATACGAGGTTTATGGACCTTGGCACTCTTGTAAGTCACGCCTTAACGTGTCAAATGTTCTTAACTGACTCATCATAGTGTGCAATGTTTGAATTATCATAGACTAGTTCTTTCACCTATGACACGATGCACATACTTGTCCACTTGTACCTGTGTGCAGTTCACAATGACACATCCACTTGCATAGCATAGCCTATTGTTAGCACTTTATGTTCTATGATGCATACCTCACTATTCAATATGAGCTGTGACATGAATAGTCGTAGTTAATCATTCATGCTTTGTCTACTCGCACTGATTCATGCTAGTTGCAGTCCTTCGTAGATCCATGTGTAGTTTATACTTGTTCATGCTGTATTTGCTCAAGTAATGTAAGATTAGCCTGCTATGTATGTTTTGTATAGCTTGCTTTCGAGTTCCACACTTTGGTATTGTGGTTTGGTTTGTCTCACAAGCTCGAAATAGTACTAACCCCGTTTTATGGGGATACAGGTTTTACTTAGGTGTGCGATGGAGCTCGGTGTGCTGCAGCGGACTCTGAACCCACACTTCAGAACCTCGCTATTATCGTCGCAAAAATTTCTTCCCTCTTCCTTTCCTTGCGGAAGAGAGAGGAAAATGCTTTCGCGATTCAAACTTGACCGAATTTTGGAAATTGTTTTGAAATACTCGCCTCCATTTTGAAATTTGCGGGAAAATCCATGGGATGGGGCTCGACCTGTCGGTACGAGGTTCGACCATTCCTGTCGCCTTTAACAGGGGTAATCGAATCAAGGACCAAAATTATGCTTGACTTAGTTAAATCATCAAAATCGTGTTCTATCCTAAATGCACAGAGAATTCAGGCATGTGCTATGAGATTTTGGAAAATGGAAGTAGGAAAAACATGATGTATGCTTGGAAAATATTTGGAGTTGAAAGATATTTCTCAAAGAAAAGGTCAATTTCTCAGGAAACTCAGATGAAAGGGGTTTTGAAATCACGAGAAAGTTCATAAAGGTGTGGGAAAATCATGAATGGATGAAAATCCTGGGAAAATGGAAAGAATTCTTGAGAAAAGGAGAAACATTTGAAGGGAAAAATGCTTGTCAGGAAACGCTTCAAGTTTTGAAAGCTTTCTTTGGAAAATGATTGAAATTCATTGGAAAACCCGTTTGGGGAAGGAAAATTGAGACTCGAGAGACTGAAATCCTGAGAATTTTATTCTTGAAACTTTTGAAAATCTTGATCTTTGAGAAAGGTGGGAGACTCCTTTTGAAAATCTTGAGAAAATAACCTTTTCCATGGAAAATTGTGGAAAACTTGACTTGGGAAAACCGATTTTGAAAAATTCTCAGAGTTTCTTGAGAAAATCATGGGAAAAACAGATGATTTCATGATGCAAATGATATGAATGTATGAATGCACTTTAGAAAAGATATCTGGAAAGATTTTCTAAGAAATTTGTTGGAAAAATGTGTATTAAACCAAAGTAAATTCTTCACATATTCTGACTGTGGCCATGAATATGTTCAGAGTTTAATTGGTTTAATTCACAACTTTTTGGAAAATTGGAAATATGATGTGCATTTTTAAGATAGCCTAAGAGTGTAGGCTCAGTGTGACTAGTAGAAAGAGGATGGATCTGGGTCTCGTCCATATTCCGACTAGGGCCGTAAATATGGACTCCACCGAATTCATCAACTCCCTAAGAGGTTGTGCACGTGCCATTCGTGTACATCCATAGTGCTTTTTGGAATAGAATGCATGAATCACTTAAACAGGATATTGCATGAATTCAAACTATATGATATGCATCCTAATCTAAGCAGAAAATTAAATCTCTTATTCCGAAATTTACATTATTACATCACTAATTAAATGAAATAAAGGGAAATTGCAGACTTCAGTTCCTTCTTTTGAATGTCTCTGCCAAACTTGAAATGGGGTTAGCTCAAATATGTGGGTTTTTCCAAGATTTTCCAATAATATTCTGAAATTATTGGACTTAGTTGGATATAAACCCTATTTCCATGCTTTCTTGATATTTGAAATGATGTAAATGCAAGAAATTCAGTAGAAATAGTTTGAAATTCGAAATTGTGGTCAAAATGACCAAAATACCCCTAATATTAAGGTTACACCTTTAAAATCAGAGTTTTTTGAAGGAAATTTTGGTAAAATTGAGATTTTGAAATTTGAATTGAAACAAATGATGATGAAATGCATGACGAGACATGATGACATGCTGCTAAACACCTTAGGACTGTAAAATCAGAATTTTGACATGCTATCATTCATCAAAAATAACAAATTTCGCTTGATTTTCGCTTGGATCAGGGTCCCGCGGGGCCCTGTTTTGATGATATGGCTAAACCGAGCCTCAAATGAATTCTAAATGCTGTCAAATTCTGTATGGAGCATCTACCTATTCTGATAAACATCCTAGAATGTTAAAACTCATGAAATGACATGGTTTAGATACTAAAAGTTAAAGAAAATCCTAAAAAGGGTGAATTTCGCTTACGGACCCGAACCAAATGCAACACTTAATGCAGTAATACGAGAATTCCACCATAGAAACATCTGAGATTTTGCAGACTGCTAAATGACATAAAAATAAGAAATTTTGTCTTTTACAGCTTTAGGATTTGAACTACAGTGAGTTCGGTAACAAGAATTTGGTTCTGACGGAGGCAAAATCAATCTGATCCGATGTAAAATTGCATAACAAATAGCATCCTACTATAGAAATTTCTGATATTTAACTGAAACACTAATGACACACACAGAAACAACTTTCATGTTTATGATTTTTTCATTTGATCAACAGGAACATAGATAAAAATACAACTTTTTATGCCTAAATCAACAGAGCAGACGAATATGACAAAACAGAAGACTGACAAGAAAAATCCGAAACAGATATTAATACTGTTCTACAAAATCATAAGCTTTCAGATTCAAATAGAGGACATCCCGAACATGACATTCACTTTTTACAGATTCGGATTTGGAGCAATACCCAAGGAGAACCCATCGATTTAAGTCGATCCAAAATCTCAGAGACCCAAATCAGACTCTGACACGTGTCCTGAACTCTCAGATTTTTTTTAGATGTTACAAAAATTCAGAAAAATCTGAGAAAATTATCTTAATCACTAGACATCATCCTGAGTTCAAAACATTTTTCGGATATAAAATTGGACATCATATGAGAGAGATCTCAATTTTACAAGGCGGAAGTAAATTTTCAAAATGTATCCCGGGTAACAAAACCCGACCTACCATTTTGAACTTTTAACGCAGTAAACAATTTCAAATCATTCCAAATTTTTGGCAGATTGTTAGGGACACCTAAGGTCACATACTATGAGTTTCTTAAAATTTTTAACAAAAAATAAATGCATGAAATGACGTGTGGACTGACTGACAAAAACAAAGAGTTACATAAATGAAGCTGAATGCATGAGATATTAAATAAATTCATGGAACATGATATTTAAATAAAATAAAACATAAATCTAACCTATTTTTAATGCATGAACATGATGAATGCATGAAATCTAATCAAGAAAGCATTAAAACATTTTTTTTGATATATGTCATTTTATGAGAATAGCTCGATCCATCCCTCGGATGAGCTCTTTCTTCAAACGACAACACGAATCAAATCATGATAAAATTGATTGGAATAGGGGATTACCTTGTGTTCTCCTGCGGTTTTGGAACTTCTGAAATGAGCGGCTACCTCGATAATGGGCTCCAGAGGGGCATGAATCCAGAGGAAACCAAGAAAAAAAAATGGAATTATGAAGTTCAGTTCTCAAACAGGGCCCTTCTGAGCTGGGCGTGGGCTAGGGTATTTGTAAAAATTTTGAAGATTTTCAAAATTCAAACACAGTGAATCTGGACCTTCCATGTGGCGCCATCTCAGGGCATGCCATTTTGATTTTTGAGAAAATAAAAATGAGAATTTTGTGGGTGAGACACCTCAGTAGGGGATTTTTTTGGAATTTTTCAAAATGTAGCTTGATTTTCTCTACAGGAGTCTCCCAAATGGCGCCACCTCAGAAAGTGCTATCTGGGGTTTGAAATTCCAAGTTTGCTTTTTGCAGGGATTCCTCATGTGGCGCCACCTCATGGTGGGCTACTTTTATTTTAAATAAAATAAAAATAAAAAATGAAGCCAAGTGGGAGCTCTGGAATGGCGCCACCTCAAAAGGGAGTTTGAGGTTTACAGCTGGAAGCAGTAGGAGCATGGCATGTGGCGCCACCTCTGAGGAGTTTGAACTCTACTTTTTCTGATGAAAGGAGAACTGGACATGTGGCAGTCCAGGATGGTTCCATACCTGACAAGTGTCAGCTTGCTGGAGAAGGTTCTTCAGATGGTGCCACCTCAGGGAAGAAATTTGAAATTCAAATGAGGTTGGCTCTGGAAGAAGGGAGGGTGGCCATGTGGCGCCACCTCAGGGTGGCTCCTATAATGCCATGTGGCAGGAGGGAGGAACAAGGAACATGTGACGCCATCTTAGACCAGATGGAAAAGGTAGAGTTTAGGATTTGCGCCACCTAGGCCTTGTTTGAATTGTTTTGAATGGTTGCTTTTTTTGAAGAAGACCAGGAGTGACATGTGTCACCTACTTTTCTGAGAAAAGTAGGGAGAGACATGTGTCATTTTGCTTTTTCTGAAGAGAGCAGAAAATGACATGTGTCTTGTACTTTTTCTGAAGGAAGCTAGAAATGACATGTGTCACTTGCTTTTCTGAGAAAAGCAGAAGGTGACATGTGTCAGTCTGCTTTTATGAAGAAGGGAGAGATTGACACGTGTCTCTTGCTTTTCTGAGAAAAGCAGAAGGTGACATGTGTCAGTCTACTTTTCTTGAGGAAAGGAGAGAGTGACACGTGTCCTCTGCAGAAGACACACTTCAACTAGCGCCACCTCAGGGGAGACAAGCTTTACTTTTTCTGAACAGGACAACACATGACACTTGGCATCTCATGGTGACCTTGGAATGACACATGGCACAGGGTGAAGATGGTGGACATGTGGTGCCATCTTAGAAAGGCCCCACACTGACACTTGGCAAAGAAATAGAAAGAGAGAGAAAATGACATGTGGCACCACCTCTAGGTGAACCCCACGCTGACACATGGCAGGTAAATGGGAGGAGAGAGAAAAGACAAGTGGCGCCAATTTAGGGACAAGTCTCCTATATTTTTGGGTTTTTTAAAATTCAGGTTTTTTTCAAAAGGAAAGCCTATGTGACACCACCTCAGTGTGGGCCCCACATTGCTTCTTTATTGAAATAAAGACAAGCCAGAAAACCTCTTTTTGGAATTTTCATAAAATTTTGGACTAATTGGCAAAACAGAAATTTTGAAAAGAGTTGGCCCCTGTGGGGTGATTTTGCAAAAGAATGATATTGGAAATTGCTGACAAAAGGGTAAAATCTGAGATGAAGTGGCTGAAATCCATATTGAAAACTATCCAGATCATTTTCCTGAGAAAATATTTTGAAATTCAGAGTCCTGGGGGTAAAATGGGAAGAATTGATAATTTTGAAGACCCAGGGTTTTGAAATCAATTTTGAAAAGAGTTGAAATTCGAATCTGGATTGAAAATTTTGAAATCGAGAGTTCTGGGCCTCGAAATGACATGCTGTGCAGTGCAGTGATATGAAATGTTCATGCGATGCTATGCAATGACATATTTTATGAAATACAATCATGAACCAGGATTTGGAGATTCCCGTCTCCTGTTAAGAGTAGAATATTGAATATCTGAGCTAAAATAGAGAAATTTTGAGACTTGCAGATATAATTTGGACTTTTGCGGGTTCCAGGCTCAGAAAATGATCATTTTGCCCTCTGGCGATATCCGGGGAGGAGTTGTGATGTTTGGTGGAAATGTCGGGGAGGTGAGTGAAAATTTGGGGTATTTACAGATACCCCTTTTTGCTACTAAGCCGGCTTGTGGCCGAGCTTAGTGGCAAAGAAAAACACACCAAATTTGAGCCATATAAAATGCCCCAATAAGAAGGATTTGACTGGGTGTGAGGAAATTAGCCCGGTGAACATGGTAGATATGAAATGGAGAATGAAGAGGAACAGATTTGCTTTTTGATAGCGAAGTTCAGGTTTTTACCCTTAACCTGGATGGGACAGAAATACCTCGCATGGAACGAAGCTCAGGTTTTAACCCTTGGCCTGATTGGGGAATGAAATATCTCATAAAATGAGACTCAGGTTTGTACCCTTAACCTGATCGGGCGGAAAATGAAATACCTCTTTGATTGAGGCTCAGGTTTGTACCCTTATCCTGATTGGGTAGAAAGTGAAATACCTCTTCAAATGAGGCTCAGGTTTGTACCCTTATCCTGATCGGGCGGGAGATGGAAAACCTCTTTGATTGAGGCTCAGGTTTGTACCCTTATCCTGATCGGGCGAAAAATGAAATACCTCATCAAAGGAGGCTCAGGTTTGTACTCTTATCCTGATTGGGCGGGAATCAAGTCCTTAAGAGGGATTTAAAATTGGTGTCTGGATGTATCAAAGACGGACATCATGCTCTCACTTCGCGTCCGGATAGCTAGAAAATATTGTCAAAATGTTGAGAATTTTGTTGTTGATCTAAAATATTTGAAAATGATGCATATTGTGGCAAAAACATTCTTTCTTTTCTACTTGAAGCACTACCTCCAAACGAGATTCACTTCGTAGAATCGAGATTGGGAATCCAAATTACTTGTGATTGACCTTCTTCAAGGAAGTTATCAATTTCCTTGACATGAACAAGAAAGAGAATTTGATATTATGAAAGCAATTGATTAAAGAGTATTTATAATAGAATTTCACAAATTTAAAGAAGATTCTTGATAAATGTGGCAGTTTGATATCCTGGGAGCTTCTCTCATGATAATCTTTCCGCACTCTTTTTGGCTATCTTGGTTTTGGCTACATTCTCCTTCATTTTGGAGATGTTCTGACTTTTTCTCTCTTTCTTTTTCCTCTCTTTCTCTCTTTTTTTTTCTTTTTTCGGGAAGGGTACGTCACAAACTCCTTCAACTTAGAGATGTTTTGATCCTTCTTTGACGGTATTGGCTTATGGATTAGAGATCTTTGAAGGATAGCTAAAATTAAATATCTTTTAGGGATTGTCGGTAGGTTCATCGCATCTGCCTTCATCTCGACAATGCTTTGGACTTTCTCTGGAAAGATCCGTCACAAACTCCGTCATCTTGGAGATGTTTCAAATGTTATTTGGCCCCGGGGGTCTACTCGCTTAATTCGCCTTCATCTTGATGACAATTGAGAGATCCCTTTTGCGGATATTTAATTGCAGCTTAGGTGATTTTGAGGAGACAGGGCTTGGATGAATTCTCTCTTTTTCTAGCACTCAGGGTTTTTCCACTGCCTCATTTTACAAGAATAATCTTGAAAGATGTGCCATTGACTGCGATCAATATCAATCATCTATGGTTTTTTAATAACATTGAATCTTCTTTTCTGGCCATATCGAGGATTTATCCTTCATCCTTTTGGTTGGCCAATAAAAAAATTTGAGTTTTGGATCTCTTTTCACAAAAGCTTCACTCTTTTGGAAGTAATGCTGAAGGTAAACTGAGATACAGATTTGTGCAATAAAGATACTGAAATCAACAAATAATTGATTGACAGATTGAAAAAAATTTCTTGAAATCCTTGGTGAAAGAGGGCATTTGAGGCCCGGCTCAACACATCCGTGACGAAAATTCTCATCTCCTTTCCAAAGAAGACGACTATCAGTTCACTGGGAACAATATCAGTTCGATTAAGTACGACCATCTCTGGGAATAGTATCAACTCAATTAAGAATGATCATCGATTCACTAGGAACACTATCAGTTCAATGAAAAACGACTATCAGTTCACTGAGAACAATATCAGTCCAATTAAGAACGACCATCGCTGGGAATAATATCAGTTTAATTAAGAACGATCATCGGTTCGCTGAGAACTATATCACTTTAATGAAGAACGACTATCAATTCACTGGGAACAATATCAGTTCAATTAAGAACGACCATCAGTTCACTTGGGAACAATATCAGTTCAATGAAGAACGACTATCAGTTCACTGGGAACGCTATCAGTTTAATGAAGAACAACTATTAGTTCACTTGGAACACTATCAGTTCGATGAAGAACGACTATCAGTTCACTTGGAACACTATCAGTTCAATGAAGAACGACTATCAGTTCAATGAAGAACGACTATCAGTTAGCTTGGAACACTATCAGTTCAATGAAGAACGACTATCAGTTCAATGAAGAACGATTATCAGTTCGCTTGGAACACTATTAGTTCGATGAAGAACGACTATCAGTTCACTTGGGAACGCTATCAGTTTGATGAAGAACGACTATCAGTTCACTTGGAAACACTATCAGTTCAATGAAGAACGACTATCAGTTCACTTGGGAACACTATCAGTTCAATGAAGAACGATTATCAGTTCAATGAAGAACGATTATCAGTTCGCTTGGAACACTATCAGTTTGATGAAGAACGATTATCAGTTCGCTTGAAACACTATTAGTTCGATGAAAAATGACTATCAGTTCACTTGGGAACGCTATCAGTTCGATTAAGAACGACTATCAGTTCACTTGGGAACACTATCAGTTCAATGAAGAACGACTATCAGTTCACTTGGGAACACTATCAGTTCAATGAAGAATGACTATCAGTTCAATGAAGAACGACTATCAGTTTCCTTGGAACACTATCAGTTCGATGAAGAACGATTATCAGTTCGCTTGGAACACTATTAGTTCGATGAAGAACGACTATCAGTTCACTTGGGAACGCTATCAGTTCAATGAAGAACGACTATCAGTTCAATGGGGAACACTATCAGTTCAATGAAGAACGACTATCACTTCACTTGGGAACACTATCAGTTAAATAAAGAACGATTATCAGTTCGCTTGGAACACTATTAGTTCGATGAAAAACGACTATCAGTTCGATGAAGAACGGGGACCATTATAGAGAGTTGGATCGCTTCTATGAATGGTTTCAGGATTATTCCCTTATCCTGAACGAGGAATAGAAATTGGATGACCTGGTGGTTGAAATTGAGAATTTTGGTAATTTGAAAATTGGAAATTGGGTGACCCGGAGGTCGAAATTGAAGAATTATGGAAAATGATTCATGTTTATCCCTTAACCTGAAGGGGAATTTTGATGTAAATTTAATATAAATGAATAAGATTGAATGCAAATTGATGCAAATGAATGCAAAATTAATGCAAGTGGGTGCAAAATGAGAGATTGGTTTATCCTGCCTGCATACAGGATGTTTTGAGATAAAATTTTGAAAAAAAATGCCCCAGTGTAACTAGGGAGGAAAATTTTGAATAAAGGAAGGATAATTGATAAATAGGGCGACAAACTCCTTGACGGATAGACGTCCTCAAGATTATTCCTCACAAGAGAGACATTGTGAAAAGGAAGAAGAAGCAAATAAGATGGTACCAAGTTATTGAAAAATTTGATGACTTTATTGATGCTTTAAAATCAAGGAAAGAGAATGGGATTACATTATTCTTTTGAAAAAGCAAGATGAGAAATGGGAAAGTGTCGGCATTGTCATCTTTTGAAATGATTGTGAAAAAAAATCTTTGTCAGGATGACTAGTCCTCCTTTTCATCTTCAACGAGGAGCTTCTTGTCAATGCAGTCTTGAACAATGTTCTTAAGGACGAAACAGTTTTTTGTATCGTGCCCTACTGCTCGATGAAATTTGCAATATTGTTCTTTGAATCTGCCCATAATTGCTGGAGGATCATCGGCTTTAGGCAACCGGACAAGGTCTTTCTCAAGCATATACTCGAGGATACTCTTGAGTGTCTGATCCAGAGGGGTGAATTCTCAATCAGTTCTCCAGTCTTTGCGCTTTGATTTTTTCTGATCTTTCTTTTGATGTTGAGGGCTGGATTGGAGAGGTTTATCACTGTTGATGTCCTTCCCTTTTTGCCTTTTGATTCTCTCTAAACTGTTGCCATGATCATTCTTGTTGCCTTTGCTATTATTGAAAGATTTGGCCGCAAAAGTGAAGTGAGCCTTCTTCTTTTGTTCACCTTGAGGGTTATTCTTGGAAAATGTGAAGCCTTCATAGACTCCATTCTCCACGCTCAGCTCGAGCCATTCTGCTTGCTCAATGAGTTCAACGAAAGATTTGGAGGGTGAGGTAGAAATTAATCCTCTCAGAGGTTGCAAAAAATTATTGAGGATCAGCGATAAAGCATGCCTTTCTGATATAGGATCCCTCATTTTATTGTAGGTCTCTCTCCATCTGCGAATGAAGTCCTTTGCCTTTTCATTTTCATTCTGCCTTAGATTGCAGAGATGGCCTAATGTTGGGAGTGATTCAGTATTGAACAGAAATCGCTCGATGAATAGGTTGACCACCTTATCGAATTCTCGCAGCTTGATTGGATTGATATGCTCGGAGTACCACTTGGCGGCAGTGCCTTCTAGGCTGCGAGGAAAACAGAGAAATAGGGCCCTATTGTCTCTCTTGAATTTGGAGCATTCGGCGAAGAACATGACAAGGTGGGCTCAGAAGATGCCACCTTAGAGGAGACAAGCTTTACTTTTTCTGAACAGGACAACACATGACACTTGGCACAGGGTGAAGATGGTGGACATGTGGCGCCATCTTAGAAAGGCCCCACACTGACACTTGGCAAAGAAATAGAAAGAGAGAGAAAATGACATGTGGCACCACCTCTAGGTGAACCCCACGCTGACACATGGCAGGTAAATGGGAGGAGAGAGAAAAGACAAGTGGCGCCAATTCAGGGACAAGGCTCCTATATTTTTGGGTTTTTTAAAATTCAGTTTTTTTTCAAAAGGAAAGCCTATGTGACACCACCTCAGTGTGGGCCCCACATTGCTTCTTTATTGAAATAAAGACAAGCCAGAAAACCTCTTTTTGGAATTTTCATAAAATTTTGGACTAATTGGCAAAACAGAAATTTTGAAAAGAGTTGGCCCCTGTGGGGTGATTTTGCAAAAGAATGATATTGGAAATTGCTGACAAAAGGGTAAAATCTGAGATGAAGTGGCTGAAATCCATATTGAAAACTATCCAGATCGTTTTCCTGAGAAAATATTTTGAAATTCAGAGTCCTGGGGGTAAAATGGGAAGAATTGATAATTTTGAAGACCCAGGGTTTTGAAATCAATTTTGAAAAGAGTTGAAATTCGAATCTGGATTGAAAATTTTGAAATCGAGAGTTCTGGGCCTCGAAATGACATGCTGTGCAGTGCAGTGATATGAAATGTTCATGCGATGCTATGCAATGACATATTTTATGAAATACAATCATGAACCAGGATTTGGAGATTCCCGTCTCCTGTTAAGAGTAGAATATTGAATATCTGAGCTAAAATAGAGAAATTTTGAGACTTGCAGATATAATTTGGACTTTTGCGGGTTCCAGGCTCAGAAAATGACCATTTTGCCCTCTGGCGATATCCGGGGAGGAGTTGTGATGTTTGGTGGAAATGTCGGGGAGGTGAGTGAAAATTTGTGGTGTTTACACTTGCCTGTTGGATCCTGGCAGTTTGGTTTTGTATAAGGGAATGATTTGTAAAATTGTAACATGATTAATAAAAGTTCTTTCATATATAGTTGCTTCACTTTCCGTAGTGGCCGCCCAGAGTTTTCCGCTTGTTTCTTTCCCTTTCGGTTTCTTCCGCGCTTGCGCTTTGGTTTTCAAAAAAAAAAAGAGGTTTACTCAAAAAAAAATCCAAAGGATTTTCAAGTTGGGAAATTTGGGGGCGCTACAGTTTTGGTATTAGAGCCGTGTTTTAAAAGAGAGTTATGAAGTGTATTTCAAGTCTCTGCGCGCATCATCCATCGCACTGTAAGTATTTCTAGTGCAGTTTCTGTTGTTTAATGACTTGTTCTGCTTGACTTGATGATCTTGTGTGCTTTTCGGGTGTCGTCTGAGGTGAGACCCCATTTCATGTTTAAGCTTCGTATAATCGGGCTTAAGACATCGATTGTCAGAACCTAAGGGTTCGTTCGCGCTTGTGGATCTAGTTTCCCAAGCCGTTTCAAGTCGACTCCGGTGAAGATTGGAGATTTTCGACTGAGACTTAGGGGACTACTTGCGTAGTTCGCCCTTCTCGTTCCACATTGTGTGGTGGAGACGATCAATATCTAGTAGCGATTATCGTTGGCGGATACCGTTGGTGGATACCGTTGTTTTTCCCAGTCGTTCTTGGTGATGAGAACGTATCTGTTGTTTCGCGCGTAGCCTGTTGCGCACGTGTTGCCGGTGATGGCATTTGACTCTTGAGGGGATCATGTTCTGGGGATTGTTAACACCTATTATCTGGGTGTTCCTGCTCGTGAGAGAGCGTTGCAAGAATTTTTGTTTTCCCCCACCACTGTCTAGAGGATTGTGGTGCGTTGGCTCAGGAGGTGATTTCTGGTAGTGCCAACTGTGTCGCTGGATGGAGTAGCTCTCCAGCGATGCCGTTAGCATGGTGATTCGCTAACGATGCCATTAGAGTGGTGATTCTCTAATGAAGATCATTGGAGTGGTGATTCTCCAAAGATACCGTTGGAGTGGCGACGCTTCAGCGATGCCGTTAGTGTGGTGATTCGTTAACGATGACATTAGAGTGGTGATTCTCTAATGAAGGTCATTGGAGTGGTGATTCTCTAGTGATACCGTTGGCATGGCGATGCTTCAGCGATGCCGTTAGCGTGGTGATTCGTTAACGATGCCATTAGAGTGGTGATTCTCTAATGAAGGTCATTGGAGTGGTGATTCTCCAGTGATACCGTTGGAGTGGCAACGCTTCAGCGATGCCGTTAGCGTGGTGATTCGTTAACGATGCCATTAGTGTGGTGATTCTCTAATGAAGGTCATTGGAGTGGTGATTCTCTAGTGATACCATTGAAGTGGCGACGCTTCAGCGATGCTGTCAGCGTGGTGATTCGCTGACGATGCCATTAGGATGGTGATTTTCCTAATGAGGTTGAGGGATGGTGATTCTCCAAGCAAGGCCGTCAGCATGGCAATTCACTGACGATGCCGTTAGCGTGGTGATTCGCTGACGATGCTATTAGGATGGTGATTTCCTAATGATGTCGCTAGGGTAGTGATTCTCTAACGATGATGTGATTAGCAAGGATGAGATTGGCGATGTTACGATAGATGATATCTTGTGACGATGCTAGATGAGTTTAGATGACTCTCGTGTTTTGACGTGTCAGGAGATGAGGACTATCCTTGTTTCGTTAGAATGGTGTTTTTCTAACGTTCATAGTCTAGAATAGTGATTTTCTAGCGATAGCGACCTTGTTTGTTCACGCTTGAGTTCGTTCGTAGAACGTTTTTTGTCGTGTTGTGTCGCATGATTGAAATGTGATGAGAATTCTGTCTGAATTTTGTGTGTTATGCTCATGATTGTTGTTTGATTGCTGCGATTGTTGTTTCGCGAGCTAGGTTTTTCAGACCTACCTTTTGACTTACTTTACCTTTCTGTCATGATAGATGACTTGGAAGACTAGATGCAATGTTGTTATGGGCACTGTGAACAACCTTGCAGAGGTTGTGCATCAGCAAGCGGCTGCAATGCATCAGATGAGTGAGAATCTTCAACACATAGCCCAGAGTGTGCAGAATAGTAGTGCAACGTATAAGCAATTCATGGAATTGGATCCTCCTGCTTTCGAGGGTAAGACAGACCCTGAAGTTGCTGAGTCGTGGTTACGCGAGATAGAACGTATTTTCCGTGGTTTGGATGTCCCAGAGGAGAAGAAAGTGGATTTTGGTACTTATCGCTTGAAGGACCATGCTGAGAAGTGGTGGGACACTGTTTCTTCGGTCAGATTTAAGGACGCGACTGTTACGTGGGACAAATTTGTGGAAGTTTTTAACTCTGCTTACTTTCCAAAGCACGAGCGCAGTAGGAAGATGCAAGAATTTCTGGACTTGCAACAAGGAACGATGACCTTGTCCGAGTATGTCACGAGATTTCGTTGTTTGGAACGATATTGTCTGAACGTTTACGTTGCAGAGAGTGATCGAGCAATGGAGTTCGCTCATGGTTTAAGGCCTACTTTGAGAACTAAAGTGTTCACTAGCAGGCCGAAATCGCTCGAAGAAGCTATTGAGGTAGCTACTCTGTTCGATGAAGACCAACCCGAGCATCAGGCTCAAGTTTTTGTGATTGTAGCTGAGAAGAAACCTAGTGGGGTGGAGTCCTCACCACCTACTAGGGGGCGGAAGCGTCAGAAAGTGCAGCAGAAGGTCCAGCAAAAATGACCTCAGCGATCAAATCGCCAGCGAAAGCAACCTCAGCAACCAAAAGTTCAGCGGAAGTGTCGGCAATGCGACGTAGATCACGCTTTTGGAGCTTGTCCTCATTTTGATGGCAAGTGCTTCAGGTGTAGACAACCTAGGCATATCGTCAAGTTCTGTCTAGAGAAGTCTTCGACAGACTTAGTTGTTGCCGAATAGGCGCTGTCAGACGAGATCTGACCGCTTTGTCGTTGTTGTTGTTTTGTGATTTCTCGGACGAAATCCTTTTTAAGGTGGGTAGAATGTAAGACCCATAAATTTTTTCTGAGGAATTTACTGCTTATTTGATGTTGCTATGTATGCTTTTATGTATTTATGAGATATAGCACGTGATTTTGATGAGAATTGATTATGCTTTGTATTTTGGCTTTGTACGCGTGACTCGAAAATCACGTAGTTTCATTGTGTAAGTAAGAAGTGTTTAATTCTGGATGAATTAGCTTCTGAAAATTTAAGGGTCAATTTATAATATGTTTTTATAGCTTGTCCCCAAATTTGGGACCTATACGACGTAAAAACCTCGTCAATGCATGTGAATTACGAGTTTTGACCCGAGTTTGGACCCGAATCGTAATACGCTTAATCCTCGCAAACGGATGAGAATTTTCTTGAGAGGCTTCATGCATTTTGTATTAATTGAGGCTTAGTAGAGCACTAAATGATTTATTGGAAATTATTTAATGTTTTAATGCATTAATTAAGTGTTGTTTTGAAATGTATTGAATTGGCGATTTTGGATTTGGATCCGGGTCAACTAGAGGACCCAAACCTTAGGTGTGCCCCTCTAGGGGGACAATTTTGTCGATGGTTGACAAGCTGGTCAAGGTTTGACCAGCTGGGTGGTACTTTTGAAAAGAATTTCATGGATTTTGAAATATAGGCCACGATTGGCCATTCCCTCTTTTTGAAATTCATGATGAGCCTTGAAGCTCATCATGAAAGCCATTTTCCAATAGAGGGGACCATGGGGCTGGCGCCCCATGGTGTTTTTGTAATTGTTTCAAACTATTTCAAATAATAAAATCTGATTGGTTGGGTTGAGTGGCAGTCCCAGTAAATCTTACAAGTTTTAAAGTCTTTTTGAAACCCTTTACAATGGCATTATTGAAACTCTTTTGAAATGATTTCGAATGCTCAACATGCATTGGGTGTGGGTTTCTAGGGGAGGGGCGTGGAGCACTCCAGCCCTCCATCTTGCTCAATCAATCCTAACCGTCCAATGTATAAACCCTACATATTTAAGGTTTCCATCAAGAGAGAGAAAGAACCCCTTGGGTGATTTTCTTGGAGGAGCCTCTCTCTCCTCCCTTGCTCTTCCCCTTCTTCTTCTTCTCCAAAACCGTGTAAGGGAGAGAGAGGTTAGTGTGGTGTGGAGCAGCTCCAGCCGTGAACCCCATTGCCTTCATCTTCTTCATCTCCTCCATCTTCTAAAGCCTCGTAGGTGAGACAATCCTACACAAACTCCATGAAGTTGGATTTCGTTGAGTATGCTTACAATGCTTTCCCTTTTGTTTCTTGCGAAATGTATTAGGGAGTTGCTATATGAAGTTGTTGGGTTCTTCTCATTGAAAATGTTTTGGGTTTCGCCATTGAACTCATTTTTGGTTTTACTCGTTTCTATGATTTTTCATGACATACATTGCATTGAGCAAACTCTTACATTTGTTGTAGTACGTATCATGCATTTCCTCGAGTAAACCATGATAAGAATGTTGTTATCGTCGCAAAAATTTTCCATCTTCCCTTCCCTGCGGAAGAGAGAGGAAAATGCTTTCGCGATTCAAACTTGACCGGATTTAGAAAATTGTTTTGAAATACTCGCCTCCGTTTTGAAAATAGCGGGAAAATCCATGGGATGGGGCTCGACATGTCGGTACGAGGTTCGACCGTTCCTGTCGCCTTTAACAGGGGTAATCGAACCAAGGACCAAAATTGTGCTTGACTTAATGAAATTATCAAAATTGTGTTTTATCCTAAATGCACAGAGAATTTAGGCATGTGCTATGAGATTTTGTAAAATGTAAGTTGGAAAAACATGATGTATGCTTAAAAAACATTTGGAGTTGAAAAGCATTTCTCAAAAAAAAAAGATGGAAATCAATCTCTCAGGAAACCCAGATGAAAGTATTTGAAAATCACCAGAAAGTTTATGAAGTTTTGGGAAAATCGTGAATGGATGAAAGTCCTGGGAAAATGGAGAAGGTTCTTGAGAAAAGATGAATATTTGAAAAAGAAAATATATATCAGGAAAACTCTAACTTTGAGAATTTTCTTAGGAAAATGATGGAAAATTTATAGTAAAGCTCTTTGGAGATAGAAAATCAAAACTTAGGAAATTGAAATCCTGAGAATCTTGTCTATGAAATATCTGAAAATCAACTTTGATTCTTGAGAAAGATGAGAAATTCCTTTTGAAAATGGATCTTAAGAAAATAACATTTTCAGGGAAAATCACGGGAAAACTTTAACTTGGGAAATCCAACTTCGGAAATCTTCATAGTTTCTTAAGGAATCGATTTTCATGGAATGAAAATTTCTTGAGAAAATCATGAGAAAAACAGATGATGCCTTGATGCAGATGATTTGAATGAATGAATGCGCTTTGAAAAGATTTTCTGAGAAATTTGTTGGAAAAATATGTATTAAGCCAAAGTAAATCCTTCACATATTCTGACTGTGGCCATGAATATGTTCAGAGTTTATTTGAGTTAATTCACAATATTTTGAAAAATTAGAAATATGATGTGCATTTTTAAGATAGCCTAAGAGTGTTGGCTCAATGTGACTGGTAGAAAGATGATGGATCTGGGTCTCGTCCATATTCCGACTAGGGCCGTAAATATGTGTTGTCATCGCAAAATTTTTCCCCTCCCTTGCGAGAGAGAAACGAATTTCGCGAGTCAAACTCGACCAAAGTTTTGAAAATGGTTTTGAAAATTAACTCGCCTCCGTTTTGAAAATTTGCAGGAAAATTCCGTATAATGGGATCCGCCTGTCGGTACGAGGTTCAACCGTTCCTGGCGCCTTTACCAGGGGTAATTGAACCAAGGATCAATTACGTGCTTTAATTTGACTCAAATAGCTAAATTATGCTCTATTTTTCCTAGAATGCATAAAGAATCAGGCTTGTGCTATGAAATTGTGAAAATAATGCAATGTTTGAGAAAAAAATGATGTTTGCTTTGAAAAGTTTGAAATATGCTTGAAAATTGATAGGAAAAGTGCTTGAAAATTGGATTCCTGGGAAAATCATTGAATTTCATTGGAAGTCAGAAATTTGCATTGGAAAGTGATTTCTCAAGAAAATTTGAACTTTAGAAAATCGATTTTGAAATTTGGAATTGCTTTTCTAAGAAAATGGATTTGAGAATTCTGAGAAAATCTAAGAAATTCATTGGAAAATGACTTTTGAAATGAAAAATGGATTCTCAGGAAACTGAGTTCTCAGGAAAATGGGAAATCTGAGAAAATCGATCTTTTTGAAAACTTGAGACTTTGAAATTTGAGAATTTTAAAACATTGGAAAATCTTGGTTTGAACTTGGGAAATGCTTTGAAATCTCTTTTGAAAACTCAGGATTTTGAGAAAATCAGATCCTGAGAAAGACTTGGAAATTCTTGAGAAAATTGAATTTTCTGAAATTGAAATTGGAAAATGAATTTGAGAATAATGCAATTTGAATGATATGAATGAATGAATATGAATTTGAAAAGGGAATTTCAATTGAGGAATTGGGAAATCCTTTTAAAACTTTGAGAAATGCAGTGCATTTTGAAGTTAGCCTAGTGTTGTAGGCTGAATGTGGCTAATACGAAGATCATAAATCTTGGTTTTCTTCGTATTCTGACTATGGCCATAAATACGATTCCCACCGAGTTTATAAACTCCATAATAGCTTGTGCACGTGCCATTCGTGTAAACCATAGTGAATTTGAAATAATGTGCATGAATAATACACCACATATTGAAATTTGCATAAATTAAACTATATGCAATGCAACCCTATTCTAAGCAGAAATGTAACTCTTATTCCAAATATTACATTGATTTTTACATTGAATTGAAATAAAAGAAATAAAAGCTAAATCTTCTTCTTGAATGTTCCTGCAAAACTAGAAAACAAGGTTAGCACAAAAATATAGGTTTTTCTGAATTCATCCGAAAATATGGGAAATTATCGGATATTATTCAGATATAAACCCAAATTCATACCCCCTCTGATATAAACATAATAAATAATGAATAAATTTTGAAAATAAACTTGGAAATTCGAATTGGGGTCAAAATGACCAAAATACCCCTACTGACCTTGAAATCAGGGTTTTCTGAAAGAATTTTTGTAAATTTTAGAATTTTGAAAATCAAATGAAATAAATCAAACATAATATGATAAAATATAATGATATGCATGAAATTTTGGAGAATTAGAAATTCAAATTTCGAAATTTAGGTCAAAATGACCAAAATACCCCCGATAACAACACTATGACCTTGAAACCAGGGTTTTCTGAAATAAATTTTGTAAAATTGAAAAATATGAAATGCAAATGACATTGAAATTAATCCTAATATGATTATACATGCTCATGTACATGATAAAAACCCTAAAATGGCGAAAATATCATAAAACATCGAATTTAACCTGATTTTCGCCTGATTTTCGCTTCTGAATTTAAAGATAAACTAACACATGGAGCAAATGAACTTGGAATTAAACCAAATTTAGAATGGACACCTAAAATAACTCTATAAACATAATGGAGCTCGAAAATATATTTTTTTTGTATTTTTAAATATGGAAATTCAAATAAAAACCCCAAATTTTGTGATTTTTGCCTAAAATAGTGATTCTAAAGGGGATTTAGGATATCAAATTTCCATAAAAATTTCCCACATTTTATGGGGTGATAGAGGACAGTATGTCAAGGATTTTTTCATTTTACACTTTCTGGTTTTGACCTATGGTTGGAGCTGTGACACTCCGGCAAGTCGGATGGGAATCCGGCGACTCTAGGATTTAGGGGAAACAGACAGGTTTCGGTAGAAAACATGGAAAAAATGAAAGACAGATGGGGAAAAGGCTGAAATTGTGGGAAAATGTCCATGACAAACAGAGGAAGATTTGATATTTTAACACCATTGGGATTAGGGTTATGGTTTGGAAAAGGCCATACTGTTATCAGAGACCTAAATCTCTGAGATTTCTGGACATTGGAATCTGTTAGACAGAAAGGGAAAATCCGGGAAAAATAATGAAATAGATTCAAAAATTCCCACATTTTGAGAAATGACAGGAAATTATGTTAGGAACAACTTTCATGTTTAAAGTTTTTGCATAAGGATTACAGATTGGATGGACTCGGTGCATTAAGGTCTGTCTATACCCTGACAAAAGAAAATCGATATTTTCCCAAGGGTCTGAGAAATTCGATTTTTTACAGAGGTCAAAACTAATTGGAAAAACCTAAAAATTTCCAGATCATTAGTAGATTCAATCATGAATCTATTGTGATTTTTGGAGGATGATCCGGATCTCCCACAAGGGTGGTACTGGAGGTTCTTGTCTGCTAAAGCGCAAACTGGAAATTCAAAAAGACAGAAAACTCGATATACGATTTGATTTGTTTAATATGGATGTAAAGCTCAAATGGATTTCGATTTTTTTGCAGAATATCACAAACAGATAATTGTAACTATCACAAAAAATTTAGGATTTTTGAACGAAAAGTTTTATATGAAATCATAGCTAAAGTGGATATCTAAAATAAAACATGATGAACTATTAATTAAATTGAGCTAAATAACAAGAAACGGAGAAATGAGACTAAATGCAATACATAAAACATAAAATTTATCTAAAACATGGAATGAAACATGAAAAATTCAGGGAGACACAAATCATATTTATTTTTATGGCTATGAGAAGGGAGGATCTGGTCCATTGATTGGACGGATCATTTTCCCTCAATAGCAACAACATGAAACAAGGAAAACAAATAAAAATAATAATTAAAAAAAAACAAAAAAACAAAATGAATATCTTACCTTGGGTTAGTTTGGATCGATTGGAGGAGGCTGCACCAATTGAAGGAAGATGACACCAACTGAAAAGGGATTTTTCCTTGTATATGCTGGACCAGCTATTGGGCGTGAAGGTGGTTGAAGCTGGGTAGGGGTCTGGCTAGAGGAGCTCTTGGAAGAGGTGGCTGTTGCAAGATGGAGTTTGATGATGGCTGCTGTAGGTGGCTGGAACCGATTGCAGAGAAGGCTTCCAAAGTGCTGGGGGTGTTGAAGCTGTGGTGGAGATGTTGGAGCTGCTATGCTGCTGTGGAGGTGGTGAAGGTGGAGCAATGGAGGTTGCTGCTGATAGCTTGAATCCGGAGGAGCTGCCAAGGAAGCACTGGCTGGGAAAGATGGGGGTGAAGGAGGAAGCTTGGTTGCTGTGGTGGCTGAAGCTAAGGTGCTGCTGGAGGTTGCAAGGGCTGGGCTGAGAGAGGCTGCAGCAGCCAAGGGGAGAGGAGAGAGAGAGAGAGAGAGAGAGAGAGAGACGTGAGAATAGTTAGAGAAGAGGCAGCCGTTCTCTCCCTTTCTTTTTCTTTTTCTTTTTTTTGGTTTTTAAACTTAGGTTTTAATTGTTCTCTAACCTAGGTCTTAATGACCTAATGAAAAAGGAAATCCCCCCTTTACGTGAATGGGTTGGAGGTTGGGGAAAAAGAAAGAAAGAAGGAAGGGAAGAAGGAAAAGGGAAAGAAGAGGAAGAAGAAAAGGAAGAAAAAGAAAGGAAAGGGAAAAAGAAAGGAAAGAAAGAAAAGGAGGGAAAAAGGAAAAGGGAAAGAAAAATGAGGAAAAAAATGAAAAGTGGGGCTGGATGCTTAGGTGACCACCTTGTGGGTCCCACCTCCTCTCTAAAATAAAATAAAAAATAAAAAATAAAAATCAATAAAAATAAAACAAACAAATAAAAAGAAACATTTTTTTAATAAAGTAGAAATGTAAATGAATGGGCCATCTCAAAGCGGGTCCAAATTCTGATTTTGAAATTCATTTTGACGATTAGAGGGGTAAAATAGTCTTTTCAGAAAGTTTCCAGACGAAACGAGCTATTTTTGGTAGTTTTTGAAACGAGCTCGGATTTTGAAGTTCAATACCTCATTGCGAAGCAAATCCAATGTAGAATTTAAAAATTTAATTTTGGAAGAAATCCAGATTGTTTTTCTCAAGAAAATACTTTCAAATTTATTTCCAGACGAAACGAGCTATTTTTGGCAGTTTTTGAAACGAGCTCGGATTTTGAAGTTCAATACCCCGTTGCGAAGCAAATCCAGTGTAGAATTCAAAAATTTGTGTTTGAAATAAATCCAGATTATTTTTCTTGAGAAAATATTTCCAAATTTAGACTCTCGGGGGTAAAAGTGTCAATTTTGGAAACCCGGGGTTTGAAATTTATTTCTGAAAGCTTTTAAAACTCGATCTGGATTGAAATTTATAAAACTGGAGTTCTGGACTTCGAAAATGAAATGAAATGTGATGAAATGTTATGAAATGCTGAGAAATGATATGAAATGATGACAAATGACATGCGAAATGCAGACCCTGAATGAAGAATTTTGGATTTTAAACCCGAATTAACACTTGTACCAGTTTAAAAAGCATTAAAACTGATAAAATTTCCAAAATGGTTGAAGAAATGGTTTTCGGGACTCTATTGGGTCAGAGTAACACTGAAAATTTGGGTTCGAGCTGGATTGAACTGAGATGAGCTAGATTGAGCTGGGTTTTAGAGTATCAGAACTCAAATGAACTGACCAGGCACTCACTCAACTGACCTTTCCGACTTAATTTTCAAGAAAAGCTGCCATTTTTAGAGAAATGGTACGGAATGGTCACTAGAGTGAAGTGAATTACGAACTTGAGCTGACTTTGAGCTAAAAAAAAGGTCAATAATACTGACATGAGCTAAAATCGAAGCTCGAACACTAGCTCAATTGACTGAACTCGGCTCAATTTCAGCTGAAAGAGCTGAAATGGACTAAAATGGGCTCCTGAACACTTAGAAATGGTTTTGAACTGAAACGGAACCACTCGAACTCCTGGTGAGCTCAAGTTAGACTCTGGGGAGTATGACTGACTCAGAGACAAATGGCTTGGATTTGAGTGAAAAATGAGCTCATTTATGAAGAAATGATCCCATTTTGGCAGGAATGGTCAGAAATGGAAATGGTTTGTTCATTGTGAGCTCAGATGAGCTTGAAATGATTGATATTCTAAATGTTCTGAAATGGCCAATGAGCTTGGTTGACTCCGACTGATTGGGGTCTGGGATGACCTAGGGGTAAAATGGTAATTTTCCTAATAAAAATGGGTAAAATGGTGATTTTTTGCAACTGACTCGGGGTTTGACTCCTACACTGACCTGACAGGGTTGGCACTGCCCGAGGAGGGTTGTTTGAGAATGGATGTGGAAATTTTAGGGTGTTTACAATATGGACTCCACCGAGTTCATCAACTCTCTAAGAGTTGGTGCACGTGCCATTCGTGTACATCCATGGTGATTTTGCAAAATGAGATATATGAATCATAGAATCAGGATATTGCAGGAATCAAGCTACATGAGATGCATCTTAAACTAAGCAGTAAAAGTAAATATTATTCCAAGTTTGATTATTACATCATCTGACATAAAAAAAAAAAATACATAGTGTAAAAGAATCAACATCCTTCAGATTTTCCTACAAAATAAGAATTAGTACAAGGAATGGATATACAAGATACCCAAGGAAATGGGTTTATATAGAACATGTACAACTAAAATATACATGGTTATATCTAAATGCTTGAATTTGTGCTAAATGACATGTAATAATGGAGGTGTATTTACATGAGAAAAAAAGAAAAAGAAAAATATCCACATAAATACTTATATGCGAAGACAAGTGCACATGAAGATATCCCTATATATATAAGTATATATATATATATATATATATATATATATATATATATATATATATATATATATACATATATATATATATACATGTATATACATGTATATATATATATATATATGTAGATATACATAGATATATACATATATATAGATATATATACGTATAATGAGAAAATACATATAGTAATTATAATTCTATATATAATGGGTAAAATCAGAAAATACAGGGTATATATAGTTTCTGTATGTGATTTCACAAAGCCGTAATTCCTAAATTATGACATATTTCTCAATAAAATTGGGTATGAAGCTTCCCCATATATCAATAACAAATCATGCAAAAGATGGTCCGGACATCATGAATGGATATTAAAATATCCATCCATGAACATGGCTCATTCTCAAGACTGCACTCCTGCAGAAAAGGGAATGAAAAACACATGGATGACGCATCTATGAATGGGAATGATGGTGAACGACCAAAGGGATCGCATTTCTGTACCCTTCCCAACCAAAATGACGAAAACATAATGACATGAATTCTGTACATTAACTATTACAACATGGACTTGATGGCATAAAAAAAAATGCAGAAAATGGTATGCAGGGTATTGGCAAAACACAGAAAATTTTTCATTGATATGCTTCCTCCTTAAAGCTCATTCAACATAAAGACAAAGACTCATCCCACAAAAAAACTACATAGGAGAACACTAACTGTGGTAAATTACCATAAAAGCAATACACAGAAAATACATCACAGAGCCTTAGGTTTACACCACTCCAGAAGGGAGGCGCAACACAAGCTGCCCGCCAAAACACTCTTAACAAAATAATAACGGAAATCTGCAAGAAAAATCTGTACAACTTCAGAGAAAAGGACTGTTGAAGGCCAATAGGACATAGCCTAAAGCAGTCAGCAACCACCCACAAGTATCCAAAATCTGGAACTAAAAAAAAAAATATGTCATCTGTTCACAAGACTTTTTCTTTTTACACTCTGCCCTACTGAATGATGGATCATTGCAGAGAGTTGCAGCTAGTTAATGCATCATTTGAATGATGATGAATGAAGGAACATCCAGGCCCAAAAAGAAATAAAGAAAACAAAAAAAAAACACATAAAGGTTGTCCATAAAACGATCACTTCCAATCTCTGCAAACAGTCCATAATTAAGCCATCAATACGATGTCTTCGGCTATCACAAAAAGAAAAAGGACAAACAAAGAACTTGGAACCTTTTAAACAAATGTTGCGATCATATCATCCACTTAACAGAAAATTTTTAACAAATAATCAACAGACTTGCTGACTTCTCAATAAGGACATTTCCAAAGCTACTGTGTAAAAATCCGATTACGATTAGGCATCAAACACTATGTAAAATTCCACCAACAACTGCAAAGAAAACGTGAAGACCTGATCCATTTTTACCACACCGAGTTAACAAATTCAGTCCAGTTCAGAAACGAAATAACATGTAGAAGGTGAAACGTTGATCAATGTTTGAGTTTACACAATGAAGCATGAATTCGATGGATAGAATATAGCCATTTCAAGAAATGATTTTAGACATTGATGCTACTATTGAAAATTTAATAATACATAAGGCTGCGTTTTGGGTGAACAAGGACATGGGAAATGGAAAAACGTGAAAACAGGAAAAACAAAATGAAAGGGGAAAAGGGGAAAAATAACATCGATTATGGAAATGATGTTGCTTACCGTGAATCAAAGGAAATGATGTCTCCTGGAATGTTATTGCTGCAACTAATCTCACAGATGGGATGATGCCTGGATCTTCAGATGATGATCTGAAGAAAAGGCAGATGATGAAAACGTTGGCTGGAGTTTCCTCTGCTGGTGGGCTGAAGGAGATGCAGCCACCTGCTATATCCCCTGCGGCTGGGCTGAAGTAGATAGAGATGGACAACAGTTGGCTGGGCTGAAGAAGAGGATGGACACGTTGGCTCTCCTGCGGCTGGGCTGAAGAAGAGGATGGACACGTTGGCTCTCATGCGGCTGGGCTGAATAAGAGGATAGACAGCAGTTGGCTAGGCTGAAGGAAGATAAGAAGCAGCTGCTGGAGGTGGAAGAGAACTCCACGCTGAGAAGGAAATACCTGCAAAACCGAAAAAAAAAACCAACTATCAATCGACTCCTCCCCCTTTTCAATCGGCCAGGCTCTCCCTTTTAAAGTTTTTCAGCTCCTTCCATCAAAAGATCGGAGCTTTCCCTTTTGAAATTCCGTTACATTTCTTTGAAAATTTTTGAAACTGAAAACTTCAATGTAGTCGTTTTCAAGAGAGGCGCCTCTTGTGTTTTTTTCAAAATTTTGTTTTCATTCACCAAAGTTTTAGGTAAGATGATTTTTTTTTTTTTTGGAAAGTGTGGCTGTGGCACCATTTTGAGGCCGTTTCTTAGAAAAAGGAATAGTGAATAAAAATAAATAAAAATAACATTAAATGGGAGATGCCACCTCAGCCAACCCTTTTTTTTTAATTCTTTTTTAAAATAAAGTATTATTTTGGTTTGGTTTCTTCTGCAAGGAGCTTAGTGGGGCGCCACATGTGTGTGGGCCCACTAACCTATTTTCTAAGATGACCAACATAAAAATATGTTTTTGCACAATTGGTGCCATCTCCGGGTGGGTCCCACTTGAAAATATGAAACTTACCTGGGAATCTGAGTATGATGCTAGTTTAAAGGCGGGTCCCGCTCCATTTATTTGAAAATAAAGACAAAATAAATAAACTTCTTTTTTTTTGGAATTTTTATAACACGAGATAAAACTTTGTTTGTTTTCAAAAATTTGGAAAAAAATGGTTTTCAGGGCAAAAATATGGATAAAAAAAAAATATTTGTAAAGAGATTTGAAATCTTTTTGCAAAAAGTTTTGAGATAAAATCTTTAAAATCAATATCCAAATATCCAGATTATTTTCCTGAGGAAAACTTTTGTAATTAAAAAGTCCTGGGGGTAAAATGGGAAAGATTGGCGATTTTGAAAACCCAGGGTTTTGAAATCAATTTTGAAAGGAGTTAAAACTCGAATCTAGATTGAGAATTTTTGAAATCGAGAGTTTCTAGACCTCAAAATGACATGTTGTGCTGTGAAATGATGCAAAGTGTTCATGCAATGATATGCAAAGACATGTTCTATGAAATATCATTCTGAATCTAGAATTGGAAATTCTAACTTCTTGTCAGGAATAGGATTTTGAAAATTTGCAGTTTGAAGATGTCTCTGAACCTAAATATAGAAATTTTGAGGCTCAAGAATGAAATTTTAGACTTTCTGCAAGGTTTAATCTCAAAAAATGACCATTTTGCCCTTCATTGATTCCGGAGAACTGAAATGTGCCGATTGAGGGAGATGTCAGGGAGGTGAGTGAAAATTTGGGGTGTTTGCAGATGCCCCTCTTTGCTACTAAACCGGCTCGTGGTCGAGCTTAGTGGCAAAGAAAAACACTCCAAATTTGGGCTATAAAATAAAAAAAATGCCCCAGTTAGAAGGATCTGACTGGGTATGAAGAAATTAGTCCGAGGAAGATGGTAGATATGAAATGGAGAATAAAGAGAAAAGATTCGCTCTGTGAGAGTGAAATTCAGGTTTTTGCCCTTAACCTGGATGGGACAGAAAATGCTTCGTATGGAACGAAGCTCCAGTTTAACCCTTAACCTGATTGGGGAATGAAATATCCCATGGAAATGAGACTCAGGTTTGTACCCTTAACCTGATCGGGCGGAAGATGGAATACCTCTTTGAATGAGGCTTGGGTTTGTACCCTTATCCTGATTGGGCAGAAGATGGAATACCTCTTCAAAGGAGGCTCAGGTTTGTACCCTTATCCTGATCGGGTGGAAAATGGAATACCTCATCAAAGGAGGCTCAGGTTTATACCCTTATCCTGATTGGGCGGAAAATGAAATACCTCTTTGAATGAGGCTCAGGTTTGTACCCTTATCCTGATCGGGCGGAAAATGAAATACCTCTTTGAATGAGGCTCAGGTTTGTACCCTTATCCTGATCGGGCGGAAGATAGAATACCTCTTTGAATGAGGCTCAGGTTTGAACCCTTATCCTGATCGGGCTGAAAATGGAATACCTCATCAAAGGAGGCTCAAGTTTATACCCTTATCCTGATTCGGCGGAAAATGAAATACCTTATCAAAGGAGGCTCAGGTTTATACCCTTATCCTGATTGGGCGGAAGATGGAATACCTCATCAAAGGAGGCTCAGGTTTATACCCTTATCCTGATTGGGCGGAAAATGGAATACCTCTTCAAAGGAGGCTCAGGTTTATACCCTTAACCTGATCGGGTGGAAAATGGAATACCTCATCAAAGGAGGCTCAGGTTTATACCCTTATCCTGATTGGGCGGAAAATAAAATACCTCTTTGAATGAGGCTCAGGTTTGTACCCTTATCCTGATGGGGCGGAAAATGAAATACCTCTTTGAATGAGGCTCAGTTTTGTACCCTTATCCTGATCGGGCGGAAGATGAATGGTATGATGGAACCTTCGGATTTTGCACAACAAATCCGACAGGGGTTTTGAAAAGGAAGGAAAATGGGGTCCCTAAAGTTTGAAAAGGGGTTGATTTTGGGCGTCTCATTGCTGAGACTAAATAGCTTTTGAAATTGCCTTTTGCGAGAAAATGATTGGTGGTTTGACCTCGAACCAAAATGAGACTGTCTATGGTATGACAATGGAGACACAGGAAAGTGTGCAAATCTGAGAGCTCACGCTCTCAAAGAAGGGAAGGAATCAAGTCCTTAAGAGGGATTTGAAATTGGTGTCAGGATGTATCAAAACGGACATCAAGCTCTCACTTCACGTCAAGATAGCTAGAAAATATTGTCAAAATGTTTGAGAATTCTTGTTGTTGATTCAAAGTATTTGAAAATGATGCATATTTTTGCAAATATATTCCTTCTTTTTTACCTGAAGCATTACCTCCAAACAAGCTTCACTTCGTAGAATCAAGATTTTGGAATCCAAATTACTTGTGATTGACCTTCTTCAAGGAAGCTATCAACTTCCTTGATATGAACAAGAAAGAGAATTTGATATTATGAAAGCAATTGATGAAAGGATATTGATAATAGAATTTCACAAATTTAAAGAAGATTCTTGATAGATTTGGCAGTTTGATCTCCTGGGAACTTCTCTCATGATAATCTTTCTGCACTCTTTTGGCTCTCTTGGGTTTCGGTTACATTCTCCTTCATTTTGGAGATGTCCTGACTTTTCTCTCTTTTTTTTCTTCTCTTGCTCTTTTTTGGGAATGGTACGTTACAAACTCCTTCAAATTGGAGATGTTTCGATCCCTCTTTGATGATATTGGCTCATGGGTTAGAGATCTTTGGACGATAGCTGAAATTATATATCTTTTAGGGATTGTCGGGAGGTTCATCGCATCTCCCTTCATCTCGACAGTGCTTTGGACTTTCCCTAGAAGGATCCATCACAAACTTCGTCATCTTGGAGATGTTTCAAATCTTCTTTGGCCCCGGGGGTCTACTCGCTTAATTCGCTTTTATCTTGACGACAATTGAGAGATCCCTTTTGCGGATATTTAGTTGTAGCTTAGGTGATTTTAAGGAGGCAGGGCTTGGGTGAATTCTCTCTTTTTCTAGCACTCAGGATATTTCCACTGCCTTATTTTTGCAAGAATAGTCTTTAAAGATGTGCCATTGACTGCGATCAATATCAATCATTTATGGCTTTGCAATAACGTTGAATCTTGTTTTCTGGCCATATCGAGGATTTATCCTTCATCCTTTTGGTTGGCCAATAAAAAGAATTTGAATTTTGAATCTCTTTTCGCAAAAGCTTCACTCTTTTGGAAGTAATGCTAAAGGTAAACTAAGGTAAAGATTTGTGCAATAAAGATTCTGAAATCAATAATTAATTGATTGACAAATTGACAAAATGTTCTTGAAATCCTGGGTGAAAAAGAGCGTTTGAGGTCCGACTCAACACATCCGTGACAAAAATCCTCCTCTCTTTTTTCCCAAAAAGAGAGACTCAGGCTTAACCCTTACCTGAATGGAAAATGGAAATTACTCCTCTCTTCCCTGAAGAGGAGGTGTTTGCAAAACAAACTTTCAAAGAGAAATTAAGCTTTCATCAAAACTCTCTAATATTAGGCTTCTCTTATGGAAAGGGGCCGATAATAGTGAGGTCAGAAAATTGGGTCATGAAAGGAACGAGTCCATCACACTCTCCCTGAAAAGAGGGTCCTCCATGACGCAAATGGCCTAGTATGAAATTGGGGGGGGGGGGGTCACAAGAAAAGTGAGTCTCCGTCGAGCCTCTCCCTATAAAAGGGTTCCTTGTGTGAAATTGAAAATCGTTTTGCAAACGGTTCACGAAGACACGGGTCCCTTCAAACTCTTCCTAAAAGGGGGCTAAGTAAACGAATTGGATAGCATGCTAACAGAACGAGCTCCCTCGAACTCTCCCTAAAAAGGGTCTCTTGCAAGAGAAAATGATTGAAATTGGATATTGAAATTGATTGACCAAAAGGTCGAAATTGACAATTGGAAAATTGATTGTTTGAATGACCCGGAGGTCGAAATTGGATGACCTGACGGTCGAAATTGAGAATTGGTTGACCAAAAGGTCGAAATTGTGTGACCCGAAGGTCGAAATTGAGAATTGAGTGACCCAAAGGTCAAAATTGTGTGACCCGAAGGTCGAAATTGAGAATTGAGTGACCCGAAGGTCGAAATTGAGAATTTGGTAATTGGAATTGAGAATTGGAATTTGAAATTGGAAATTGGGTGACCCAGAGGTCGGAATTGGAGAATTGCATGATCCAAAGATTTAAATTGGAAATTGGTCGGCAAAAGGTCAAATTTGAGAAATTGATAGACCCTAAGGATCGAAATGACTTGGATCAACAAAGGAGAATAATGAGTTCGAGTCAGAGTTCGAATAAAGTAAAAAGATCACGAGTCGGAACCCGGATCAACAAAAGAGAATGAAGAGCTCGGGTTAGAGCTCGAACAAAGCAAAGAGATCACGAGTCGAAACGCGGATCAACAAAGAGAATGAAGAGCTCGGGTCAGAGTTCAAATAAGGTAAAGAGATCACGAGTCGAGACTCGGATTAACAAAGAAAATGAAGAGCTCGGGTCAGAACTCGAATAAGGTAAAGAGATCACGAGTCGAAACTCGGATCAACCAAGGAAAATAATTTGAGGGAAAACCCAAGTCGGAACTTGGTTTTTTTCAAAGACAATAATTTGAAACAAACCCGAGTTGGAACTCGGATCTTCAAAGAAAAATAATTTGAATAAAACCCGAGTCAGAATTCGGTTTTTCAAAGACCGACTTAAAATTTGGATTTTGAAAATAGTACCAGTTTGAGCACTGGATTGCGACATAATACCAGTTCGAGCACTGGATTTTGAAATAATACCAGTTTGAGCACTGGATTTTTGGTTCAGTATTAATGGTTGTTTTTCAATTAACAATTAGGAATTGTGATGGGATTGTTTGTTGAAATCCCAATACTGACCAGATTGTTCTTAATGCATTTGAATGCAGATGAATGCAAATTGATGCTCATGAATGCATGAGTATGTAAAATAAGGAATTGGTTTATCCTGCCTGCATACAGAACAAGATTTTAAAAATGCCCTAGTGTAACTGGGAAAGAAAGTTTGACCATTATTTGAAGAAAATAAGAAGATTACAAAGGAAGAATAGAGGCTTCAAGTATAGAACTTTTTCAAGTGTCGAGCATTAATGGGATCTGGTAATTCCACCCCATCGGCGTTGATGAGCCGATATGAGTTGTGGGGTAATGCTTCTTTGACGACATAGGGACCTTCCTAATTTGGTGACCATTTCTCGCCAGGATGATGCTTGAGATAAGCTGTGGATCGAAGTACTAAATCATTGACTTTGAATCTTCTTTCGATGACAGACTTCGCATACTGCTTGGCTACTCTCTGGCGATAGGATTGAGCATGCTCTGCTGCTTTTAGCCTTCTCTCGTCGAGCAAGTCTAGCTGTATCAGTCGCTACTGTTGGTATTGATCAAGGGGTAATTGTAGCAGTGAAGCAAATTTCAAAGCGGGCTTCTGAACATGCAGAGGCAACACTACTTCTGATCTATAGACCAATTTTGATGGAGTAGCATTTGTTGGAGTGCGAATAGTGGTCCGGTAGGCCCATAGTGCATCGTGGATCTTCTCATGCCAGTCACGACCTGTTTCTACAGCTCGCTCCAAGATACGAATTAAAATTTTGTTGGTAGCTTCTGCCTGACCATTCCCTTGAGGATAGTAGGGAGCGAAAAAATGATGATAGATTTTGAACTTTGAGCAGAAAGTCTTCATCTTTTCATTCTTAAAATGACTGCCATTATCTGACACGATGTCATGTGGAATGCCGAAACGACAAAGGATGCTCTTGTGGATAAATGAGACCACGTGTCGACCTTCTACTGTGCGAAGAGTGATGGCTTCTACCCAGTTGGTGAAATATTCCGTTGCGGCGAGGAAGTATTTGTGGCCATTTGAAGCAGAGGGAGTGATGGGTCCTACAACATTGAAGGCCCACATAGAGAACGACCATGGAGAGACAACAGATTGCAGATAAGTTGTCGGAGCATGAATAGAAGGTGTGTGTATTTGGCATTGAACACACTTCTTCACAAAATGGTAACAGTCTTGCTGTATAGTCTTCCAATAGTAACCTGCTCTGATGATTTGCTTGACAAGGGTTTGGTAGCCGACGTGGCCATCACAAATGCCTTTGTGTGCTTCTCGCACGACTTCTTTGGCTTTGTCTTCGTCTAAGCATCTGGAATACTCAGAACTGAATCCTCGACAATAAAGAACATTGGCCAGAATGAAGTATTGAGTAGACATACGCTGGATTGCTCGCTGCTCTTTCTTCGAGAGTTCTGGGGGAAATTCTCCGATTTCTATGAAATTCTTGATGTTGTAATACCAATGCTTCTTCTTTTGCTCAACCTGGTTTACATGTTCTGTTGGAAGGAAGGCAGGTTGGTCAAGTCTTCCAATTTCAAAAGAGCAACAAGATTCTCCATTTTTGAATGCCATAATGGAGCCTAAACTGGCTAGACTATCGGCCACTTGATTAAAATCTCTCTTGATATGAAAGAGCTGAAATTCTTCAAACTTGCTGACAAGAGCTGAAACGATTTCTTGATAAGGAAATAGCTTTTGATCCTTCACTTGCCATTCGGCTCGGACTTGATTGACGATGAGTAATGAGTCACCGTAGGCATGCACTCTCTTGACATTGAAGTCCAGTAGAATTTTTAGACCTTGAATCAGGGCTTCATACTCAGCCATATTGTGGGTGCATTGAAAATCTAATTTGAGAGAAAATGGAATCATCTCCTTCTCAGGAGTGATTAATAAGATCTCGATGCCTATTCCAGCCATATTCTTGGAACCATCGAAAAATAAATTCCAGCTTGGAGATTGTTGGATATTGCATATTTGTTCATCAGGGAAGTCATCTTCGACTTTCACTTCTTTTGTCAGAGGAAAATCTGTCAATTGATCTGCAATTGCTTGGCCTTTTATTAATTGTTGTGAGACATATTCTAAGTCATACTACATCAGTAAGACTTGTCATTTGGCGACTCGTCCGCTGAGAAAAGGTTGCTCTAGGATATACTTGAGAGGATTGAGTTTAGACAAGATTTTGACTTCAGATGCCAGCAGGTAGTGTCTTAGCTTTTGACACATCCATATTAGAGCTAGGCAGGTCTTCTCTATTTCAGAGTATTTCTTTTCATAGTCTATGAAAGTCTTACTCACATAATAAATGGGGTGCTCTATTAGGCTGCCTTCTTTATACTGAGCCAAGAATCCGCCGCATGCGACATGGTTGACTGAGATATATAATAAAAGAGGTTTCCCTAATTCTGGCAGCTTTAAGATAGGAGGATTGAGAAGATACTTCTTGATATGATTGAATGATTGCTGACATTCTGGTTCCCATTCGAACTTCACTCCTTTTCTGAGTAAGTGGTTAAAAGGCTCGCATCTCATTGCCAAATTGGAAATAAATCACTAAATTGATTGCATGCGTCCCTGAAGGCTACGCAATTCTTTGAGATTTTTCGGGGGTGGCATATCAATGATAGCCTTTGCTTTAGCTAGGACAACTTCAATTCCTTTTTTACTGACCAGAAAACCTAACAATTTGCCTGATTCAACTCCAAAGACACACTTTTGTGGGTTAAGCCTTAACTTGTAAAGAATGAGTCGCTTGAACACTTGGTCAAGAGCTTCGAGGTGATCTTCTTCCTCTTTGGATTTCACGAGGATATCGTCAACATACGCATCCATGATTTTGCGAATCTGATCGTGAAAGACAATGGCCATTGCTCGTTGATATGTTGCTCCAGCATTCTTGAGCCCAAAAGGCATAACTGTATAGCAGAAAGTGCCCCAAGGCGCAGTGAAGGAAGTTTTTGATTGGTTGCGGGCGGCCAACTTAATCTGATTGTAGCCGGAATATTCATCCATAAAAGAGAACATGGCATGTCCTGCCATGCTGTCGATTAAGAGATCAATGCTTGGAAGTGGATAATCATCTTTCGGAGTCGCCTTATTGAGGTCTCTGAAGTCTATGCAAATCCTCACTTTGCCATTTTTCTTTGGAACAACGACAATATTGGCTAACCAATATGGGTAGTCAATAGTTTGAATGAATCCTGCTTTGAGCAGATCTTCGAGTCCTTCCTTGACTTGTTGTTCTATTCTGAGATCCATTTTTCTCAGCTTCTGCTTAACTGGCTTAACATCTGGCTTCAAAACGAGTCGGTGTTCGACCAATTTTGGGTCTAAGCCCGGCATATCTTCATATGTCCATGCAAACACTTCTTCATGTTGCTTGAGAAAATTTTTAAGCCTTTCTTTCTCTTCCAGACTTAGACTGGTACCGATCATGAGAATCTTGGGATTGTCCTCTGAACCGATATTGACATCTTTAGTCGGATCTTGAACTAGAACAGATGGTTCATCCTGCTTTTGAACTGAGGCAAACTCTGGTAATTCCTGAAGAGACTGATCAAATTCTGCATAATCATCTGACTGATTTGCAACCTTGCCTTCTTCGGTGCTTGCTTTGACTCGATGAATTGCTACCGACTTCTGGAAAGCCTTTGGATTGAGAACGAGCTTCTTGATTGCTCGAGAAGACATTCTGAAATTTTGGATAAGAAATTGGATTCAGGAAAACTCGTCCATCATACGACAAACAATCATTTGAAAGGAATCATGCATAAAATGACATTGAATTATAAAATGAGGATATAGAGAAGGAAGATAGATGGCACCCAGATAGACAAAGAAACTTGACATTTTATTGATTTGACTAGATGAAAAACACTAAGACATTTATTTTGAAAGGAATAGAAAGGAAATGCAACAACGATTCTCAATATGCCCCTTTAACAAAAATAGTCTTCTTTTGCTAACTTTCACCGTAGAATCCTAGTCCTGCTCTATGGGGATGATGCTTCTGGATCATTGGCTCGGTGCGGCCATCTTCATTTTTGCCCAGTCTCTTGAAGGGTTGATAACCATGTTTCATAAGTAAATCAAATCTCTTTCTTGCTTTCATGAACTGTGCGAACAATGGATGATCTTTGATAGTGCTGTAATTGACCCGTCCTCTCATCTTGAAGAATTTGGGACCACTCCATCGGGTCATGGCTACGGTGTGCAGAGCTAATTCTGAGGATGTCTGGAGTATTTCCCGACTTTCTCTGAGATTGATTTCTTCGCTCTCCCTGATGCTGGGAATATCTGCAGTGAATGATGGTCGAGGGATCATGGGCTGCGGGAGCCTTTCTTCTGGGTCCTCTCCCAATACTGTTGTAACGCCTCGGATTTCCAAAACAAAGCTAAGTTAAAATTTTCATGAATTTCTTTTTTTTTTTTTCTTTTTTTTCATTGCAGCGGAACTTAGAAAAGCTTTTAGCAGCGGAATAAGACGATAATGAGTCGTCAGTTTTAGAAAACCCCGAGCACGTTGCAGGTATGTGGCCAAGCAACTCATTGACCACCAAAGTGTTCCATTTTATCGAAAACCACTTGTTTATTACAACATCACTGCTTAGAAAAGCAGTATAGGTTCAATAAAAGGAAGCAGTACAACTCTGTCTAGAGAAACCCTGTAACTCGATGCCGCCTTGCTCCGCATATCGCACCGCAGGTACAACACCTAAAAACCCCATGAAACGGCGTCAGAACCACTGATGGTCTGGTAAGCATGCAGTCATACATCCATTCAACTCAAGTACGATAATGACCACTCCGGGTCGCAATACGCAATAACGACGCTCAAGCCTCCAAGACTTAGCGTATATCGCAAGAGCCTCCGTAGGGCTATGAGTTGAACATCCGCTCGAGTCCTCATGACTTAGAGCAAGCCTTTTCAGGGCTGTGATTTGAATAGCCGCTTAAGTCTCCACGACTTAGCCATGACCTCTTCCGGGTCTCAAAGTGATGTCTAGCTCAAGTCTTCATACTTGGCACATCCGTATCCCACGCATCTAAGGACAACTCCTCGAGCTTCGCTTAGTCGTGCGGATACAACACGGGTCTTTGCCCAGTCGGTCCAGTAGTATACCGAACATGACACCTTCACAAAGGTTATGCAGGACTGACTCAACACGTCATCCACTCATACATTCAAAGCATCGCTGTACCTAGAACTAATGCATTGTTTGATAATTAACCACTCCCGCCTTTGGTACGCAAGTAGAGCTATTTTCCGGGCATCAACGCGATGTTCTGGGGGTTGATTATTCTATGTATTTTAGATACCCCAGAGGCCTGTTGACCCTATCCATAGTAGGGCAGTGTGTTTCAACTGGGAGAATCCTACTAGGCCCATATTCGGATGCATCCTCTACTTGCAGTAGTTGAGTTCAATCCTTAGATCTTAAGGATAACCACGACCCCAAAACCCATGAGTGACTGAGGCCATTGTGGACTCTATCAGGTCCAAAGTAAAATACATGTCACTCAAGGCTGTACCATCACTGTCATTCCACAGTGAGCATAATTCCTAAAGGGGTCTGCCAGTCTTACAATTACTTGGACAGAATCTGCATGCCATTTAGGCAGCCCGTGCTTTCAGCACTACGGGAGTATGTACCCGACCCCATTCAGTCTTCCCCAACATAGTCATTACTGAGGGGGTACCCCTAACACGATCTTCAACCGCGGGGTATGTGCGACCTTAAGTCTTATTCATATGCATACAGAACACCGCTCTTTGGCACTTCGGCCACCACGAGCATCACACCTCTTTGGGTGGAAACAACACACTCTGGCTCTTCGGCCCTTACGAGTCTGGTTGTGTAACCGTTCTCAATGAGCATGCATATGACTCGATCTAAATAGATCGGCTACTCGGCGTATTTTTACGCAGCGAGTCCAAACCTAGCCAAGGCGCAACCTCTACTCCGGCTCAGCGGCCCTTACGAGCAAGGTGCCCTTGCAGGCACAAGGATACGAGCCGATCTGGCATCGTTCCATCAACGGACATCATTATGCCGTTCCATTGGTTCCGGCAGCTCTTCTGCCAACCATTTCGTCAGCACCTCCCCTGCTCTACCGGCAGTAGTGCGACGAACCCTTCTACGTTGTAGAGGGCAAACCATGAACTGGGTAGCACTCTGCTATATGTCAGAGTATCCTGCTACGTTCTTTCTGAGCTATTCTTAGCTTCTTCAGAAATTTCAGCAGCACTTCCTCTCTTTTACGGAGAAAGCGTGCGTTTCTTTTATCCATTTCAGCGGCATCTCCCCTCTTTGGTAGGCAATCACCACGCTTAATTCGGGGAAATGGATGCGCACCGTTGTGCGTACTTTGCATCCATCAAGGTTGCAGGAACCCTAGGCCATAGCCAGGCCATACATATTTGACTTAGTCTTTACGTAAAGAGCATTTTGCCAAAAAGCGAAGCCTTTCCAATAGGGGCTTCATTCGTCAAGCAGAATCTTGAATGAGGAGCGGTCAAGGAATCGCATGGGCGATTTGGAGTTGATCTCCATTTGAATGCTCATTTATGCGCTATATATGTAGTATAAGCAGAAGCCTGTGCTTTATACAGCGGCGGCGTAAAGAAATGCATATACTATTGTTCAGGGTGTGTAACTGAACGAAATATTCTACATATATATCAAAGCAGAAGCCTTGGCATCGTTCGACGCGACGACGTAAGTAAATACATTGCAGAAAGCAGGAGCCTTGGCATCGTTCGACGCGACGGCGTAAGTAAATGCATAATCGGAAGTGCAGTAATCGGAAGTGCAGAAAACAGGGAGCCTTGGCATCATACGACACGACGGCAAAGGTAAATTACATAGCCTGTGCGATATAAGACGCGTCGGCAGAATCAGCAGATATACACCTAGATCTGTATCCAACGATAGTTACGAGGCGAGCGAGTGAACACCGAAGTGTCCTAGAGGGCTCAACCAAGAACTATGGTGAGATACTATTTTTGAAGAACGCATATACTGCGCATTCGAACATATATATCCGACGATAGTTACGAGGCGAGCGCGTGAACACCGAAGCGTCCTAGAGGGCTCAACCAAGAACTAAAGCAAGATACTACTTCAGAAAGTATATTCTATATACAAACAATCAAATACTTGAGAGAGATGGATCAACGAAGCAAACTTACTTCAAATCGTGGAAGAAACGGCTCCGGGTTGCTTCTTTGGCTTCGAGCCTTCCTTCGAGAGGTCAGACTAAGTCAGATGAAGCTGACTTAGTTGAGAAAGAGGTAGAGCAGGTCAAGCTACTCAACCTAAGTGGTTTGAACCAAACAGGGTTCGATCCAAGTCAACTGGGTTCAGCAGGTTCGAACTCAACTCAAGTAGGCTAAGTCTGGGTTCAGAAATCCAAACCGGAATCTGGACCAAAAAGGACTTTGACTTTGACTTTAAACCCAACTAGGTTCAAGTCAAGTCAACTGGGTTTGGACCAGGTCAAGTGGGTTCAGACCCAGGTCAGGTGGGTTAGGACCAGGTCAGGCAGGCTCAGGCTAAGTCAGGCAGGCTCAGACCAGGTCAGGTGGGCTAGGCTAGGTAGGGGAGGTTTAGGAGAGAGAGAAAAGGCAAGAGAGAGAGGGGGGGTCGAAATTATGAGAAGAGAGAGAGTGGGGAGGGCTATTTATAGCCCAAGCCCACCTCCTCTTGGGTTTTTCCATGCCCCTTTTACCCCTTGGCTTCTTTTAAATTCCTGGAGGTTCCTTTTGAGGTGGGGCCCACAAGATATTTCCATAGGATATTTTGTGGGTCCCACAAGATATTTTCTAAGGAATATTTCTGTGGGTCCCACCAATATTTCTGTGGGTCCCGCAAGAATTTCGGGTTTCCGGCGATTTTTTCCGAAAAATTCTGAGTACGCCATTTTCTTCGTATTGACGTAACTAAGAAAGTTGGCTCGTACGAATCTATTGATTTCGTTTAGTTAGGAAGTTATGGCTTCCAGAGTGTTTGAGCATATATTCGCAATTTGACGAATATCCTAAGTATAACTGGCTCGTAGGAATTGATTCGTTTCGCATTCTGAGAAGAAATGCTATTTTTAGAGGTAAATGCCTCATGAATTTTATTCAGATATTTTCTGAAAAATTGCGGGTCTTACATCATTACCCCCTTAAAGAAATTTCGTCCGCAAAATTCAGCTAAGAGTTCAAGGTGAAGAGTTCAGGATATTTATCCCGCATATCCGATTCGGGCTCCCAAGTGCAATCATCGATTCCATGATGCTGCCACCTCACTTTAACAAGTGGAATGACCTTCGTTCTTAGCACTTGCTCTCGTCGGTCCATGATCTCCACTGGCCTTTCTTCTACCGTCATATCTTCTCGGATGTCAATGTCTTCATGTTGAATGACGTGAGAAGGATCATGAACGTACTTTCTAAGCATTGATACGTGAAATACATCATGTATTTGCGCGTATTGTGGTGGCAATGCTACTCGGTAGGCAGTCTCTCCGATCCGGCTCAAAACTTCGAAGGGACCAACGAATCTGGGGCTGAGCTTCCCCTTCTTTCCAAAACGAAACACACTCTTGGTTGGAGAGACCTTGATAAAAACCTTATCTCCAACCGCAAAAGTGAGTTCCCTACGCCGCTGATCGGCGTAGCTCTTCTGTCGACTCTGAGCAGTCAGTAGCTTCTTTCTGATCATGTGGACCTGCTCAGTGTAATGCTGCAACACAATGGGCGAGTCCAAGGTTCGCTCACCCACTTCACCCCAATGGATTGGTGATCTACAGGGTCGTCCATACAAGGCTTCATACGGCGCCATCCCAATGCTAGCGTGGTGGCTATTATTATAAGCAAATTCGGCCAACGCTAGGTGGGAATCCCAATCACCTTTCCATTCCAGCATACAGGCTCTTAGCATATCTTCAAGAGTCTGTATGGTTCGTTCTGATTGCTCATCTGTTTGGGGATGGAATGTTGTACTGAACTTGAGTTTCGTCCCCAGGGCTCTCTGAAGCTGCTCCCAAAAGTGAGAGGTGAACTTCGGGTCACGATCAGATATGATCGAAATCGGCACTCCATGGAGTCTAACGATTTCCCGAATGTAGATCTCCGCCAATCGTTCAGTTGAGTATCGAGTGTTGATTGGCAGAAAATGAGCAGACTTGGTGAGTCTGTCCACGATCACCCATATTGAGTCATGTTGTCTCTTGGATCGAGGCAATCCAACGATGAAATCCATCGTAATGCCTTCCCATTTCCATTCTGGAATCTCGATCCGTTGCATCTTTCCACCAGGGCGCTGATGTTCGATCTTAACTTGCTGGCAGATCAAACACTTCGAGACAAACGTAGCCACATCACGTTTCATACCCCTCCACCAGTACTTTCTCTGTAAATCTTGGAACATCTTCGTACCTCCAGGGTGAATGGTGTACTTGCTATTATGAGCCTCCTGGAGTACTTCCTGTCTTAGCTCAGGGTTATTTGGAACTCAAATCCTTTCTTCCATCCATATTCCTCCATCTCCTTTCAAATGGAAGAAAGTATCATCTTTTTCAGCACGAGCTTTCAATTCCAAGTAGTGGGGATCCTTGAACTGTTCGGCTACGATGCGATTGAGGAACTCAATGTGGATCGTCAAACATGACATTTGGATTCTGCCAGAATCAGCCAAAAATGGCTTCCACTTGACGAAATCCTCCATCAACTTCCATTGTCCGGTTAGGCTAGCCAGAGTGCCAACAGTCTTGCGACTAAGGGCATTTGCTACAACATTCGCCTTTCCAGGGTGATAGGAAAGCGTGAATTCATAGTCTTTGAGGAATTCCAGCCATCGTCGTTGCCGCATATTGAGTTCTTTTTGAGAAAAGAGGTATTTTAGGCTTTTATGGTCCGACATGACCTCAAATTTCTCTCCATAAAGGTAGTGTCGCCAAATTTTAAGTGCGAAGAATACCGCGGCAAGCTCAAGATCGTGGGTTGGATAATTTTTCTCATGGACTCTCAACTGTCGTGACGCATAGGCGATTACTTTGCCATGCTGCATCAACACACAACCCAGACCTGTTCCTGAGGCATCGGTATATGCCACGAAGCCTCTCTGACCAGAAGGTAAGGTAAGGACAGGGGCAGTGGTAAGCCTCTGTTTGAGAACCTCAAAGCACTCCTTACACTGGTCAGTCCATTCAAACTTGACTCCCTTTTTCAGCAATTTCGTCATCGGTACGGCGATTCAGGAGAAGTCTTGTATAAACTTTCGATAATATCCGGCAAGTCCAAGGAAGCTACGAACCTCAGTGATATTTTCTGGCTGCTTCCAGTCCATCACAACTTCCACCTTCGCAGGATCCACTGCGATTCCATCTTTTGAGATCACATGACCAAGGAACATCACTTTGTCTAGCCAGAATTCACATTTTGAAAACTTAGCATAGAGTTGGTTATCTTGAAGGGTTTTCAAGACGATTTTCAAGTGCTCCATGTGTTGTTCCTTGTTCTCAGAATATACGAGAATGTCATCAATAAAGACGATGACAAAGCTATCCAAATATGGTCTGAATATCCGGTTCATTAGATCCATAAAGGCAGCAGGCGCATTAGTGAGTCCGAAGGGCATTACTACGAACTCATAATGGCCATATCTCGTTCTGAAGGCGGTCTTAGGTATATCCTCTTTCTTTACTCCGAGTTGATGGTATCCTGACCTGAGGTCGATCTTGGAGAACACCCTCGCTGTTCTGAGCTGATCGAATAAGTCCTCAATCCGAGGCAACGGGTACTTATTTTTAACAGTTGCCTAGTTAAGCATCCGATAATCGATGCATAACCGAAGGGATCCCTCCTTCTTCTTTATAAACAGCACTGGGGCTCCCCATGGTGACACACTAGGACGGATGAACCCTTGTTCCATCAGTTCTTCCAACTGACACTTCAACTCACTGAGTTCAGCTGGCGCCATTCGATACGGGGCTTTGGATATCGGCGCTGTTCCAGGTAAGGATTGAATTCCAAATTCAACCTCACGAAGTGGCGGAAGTCCTGGCAATTCCTCAAGAAATACATTGGGAAACTCCCGTACCACTTCCAAACTCTCAAGGGGTTGGTCGTTGGATTTTTCCACCGAGAGACTCAACAGGAAGGCCACACAACCCTTCCTAAGGTATTTTTGTACCTTAAGTGCTGATATGAGCCTTTTTTGCGGAACAGGTTTGGATAACCGGTATAACATCTTAGGCAATCCGGGTCGAGATAGAATTACTCTGCCCTCGCGGCACAGAATCTTGGCATTATTCTGAGCCAACCAATTCATTCCCAGAATGACATCGTACTGTATCATATCGATCAGGACGGCGTTAGTAGGCAAGTGTTGCCCTGCTATCTCAATATCCAAATTTTTCACACACCGGATACATTTGGTGCGTGAACCCAATGGGTTATATACTTCGATCATTTTATCAATCGATTGCACCGAAGTGTGGAGTTGTTCGGTGAAATCGTCAGAGATAAACGTATGAGTAGCACCACAATCAAACAAGACGTAAGCTGCATGTCCATTAACAGGTACGGTGCCTTCAATCAGGTCACCATTTTCGACTTGTTCAGTCGTTACAGCATATACACGACCTGCAGCAGGCCTTTGTTCTATTCTAGGTGGAGGTCGTTGAAACTGAGAACGTTGTGGTGCTGGTCGAGAGGGTCCGACAGATCCGGCATTACTCCTCTGTTCATCTGCAGCCTTCTTGGCGCAATCCCTTATAAAGTGGCCCATCTTGCCAAAATACAAGCACCCACCAATGTCACGTGGACATGGCTTTCCAGGGTGGTTCATACAACACCTTGGGCAGCTGAAGTTGGACTGCTGACCATTCGGAGTTGGGTTCTGTCTTGGCCTCACGACTTGCTGAGTGTTGTTCCCTCCTTGGAACTTCTTCTTTTGAAAGGGTTGTCGTGAACCCTGGCCACTTGGGAACGTCCTTTTACGATTCCCACCATTCACTATGGGCTTTTTTGTTACGATCACTTTAGATTGTGCCCAGTCCTCTTGGATTTTTGAAGCTGCTGCTACCGCAGCCTGAAAAGTCGAAGGCATGCTTGTTATCACTCGAGATCGCAGCCCTTCTCGCAGACCATTCACATATTTGTCGGCCCTTTCTTGGTCTGTTTCGAACAATCGAGAGCAGTAGCGCTCTAGATTCTGAAATTTGGTGGTATAGTCCATTAGACTCATACCGCCCTGTTCCAACTCCAGAAACTCCATCTTTTTCTTGTTTCTGGAATGCAATGGGAAGTAGTTATCCATAAAAGTCCTCCGAAAGTCAGTCCAAGGAATGACTTCGACTTGTGAGAACTGGATAAGTTTAGTGGTATCCCACCACTTCCGTGCATTGTCTTTCAACCGATACGTGCCAAAATTGGTCTTCTTTTCCTCTGGTACTCCCAGTACTAAGAAGGCACGTTCCGTCTCTTCGATCCAACTCTCCGCGAGCTCAGGATCGGCTCTGCCAATGAAAACTGGCGGGTCAAGCTTGAGGAACTTCTCATAAGTCACTCCTCCCAGGTGCTCGTTTCGTGGTGTGACTGGTTCTGGCCTCGTTTCACGGATGGCTGTAACCAGGTTGTTGAGTGTCTCCAACAGGAATCCCTGCGTATGGGACTCCTCGCTTGGTATGGTTCTCCTCGTCGTAGGAGCCATTTATCTATGCACACACAAGCACTTGTTTTTAGTTTCTCAATGTATATATGGAAGTAAAAGCTTTATTTACTTTAATATACATCACATTTACACAAGCATCGCCTTAAACAAAATGTCATGCCGCACTGGCAGACTTTAGGCGTTGAGAAACTATATACATGAGTCTACTGACTCCAAAGCATCACCAGTCTCTTTAAGACTTGGATTTCTTTGATGATGACGAACTCCAAAAGGTCCATCTATTGCCACATGACCTTGGAGCAGGCACTACTAGCTTTGGCTTGGGCGGCACTTCCGCACTAGCAAGCGAATATTGGGGATATATGAGGGACTCCAGTCCACTTTCCCAGTCAGCAAGATCAAGACTCTGGGACTCTGGGATATAAGCTCGGCATATGTGATGCCGGATGGTAGCTTGGCGAGTGATAGACCTCCGCAGGGAAGTTCAAATCAAAATCCCTCAGCCTTGGTAATTCATCAAAAGATGTTGGGGTATGGTTGCTCCCAACACTAGAGTGATGCGGTCTACTGACACGCGAAGTCTCATCCCTGAGACCCTTTGAAGCCCGTCGACCCATATCGGCGGTACATTTCCTTTGGCATTCGTTGGCGGAATGCCCATCTTCGCCACAGTATTGGCAGTCTTGGACTTCATACGGGCATATCCACTCATCGTGCATGACCTTGCAGCGATAGCAGTATCCACGCGAGTCATGAGTTGCCATCTATACAAAGATGCACCCAGATCAGAACAAAAGTATAAAAACACATACTTACAGTGCGATATCGGGACTATGACGGATCTTGAACCAGGTTTCTCAGACTCATGCTCTGATACCAATTCTGTAACGCCTCGGATTTCCAAAACAAAGCTAAGTTAAAATTTTCATGAATTTCTTTTTTTTTTTTTCATTGCAGCGGAACTTAGAAAAGCTTTTAGCAGCGGAATAAGACGATAATGAGTCGTCAGTTTTAGAAAACCCCGAGCACGTTGCAGGTATGTGGCCAAGCAACTCATTGACCACCAAAGTGTTCCATTTTATCGAAAACCACTTGTTTATTACAACATCACTGCTTAGAAAAGCAGTATAGGTTCAATAAAAGGAAGCAGTACAACTCTGTCTAGAGAAACCCTGTAACTCGATGCCGCCTTGCTCCGCATATCGCACCGCAGGTACAACACCTAAAAACCCCATGAAACGGCGTCAGAACCACTGATGGTCTGGTAAGCATGCAGTCATACATCCATTCAACTCAAGTACGATAATGACCACTCCGGGTCGCAATACGCAATAACGACGCTCAAGCCTCCAAGACTTAGCGTATATCGCAAGAGCCTCCGTAGGGCTATGAGTTGAACATCCGCTCGAGTCCTCATGACTTAGAGCAAGCCTTTTCAGGGCTGTGATTTGAATAGCCGCTTAAGTCTCCACGACTTAGCCATGACCTCTTCCGGGTCTCAAAGTGATGTCTAGCTCAAGTCTTCATACTTGGCACATCCGTATCCCACGCATCTAAGGACAACTCCTCGAGCTTCGCTTAGTCGTGCGGATACAACACGGGTCTTTGCCCAGTCGGTCCAGTAGTATACCGAACATGACACCTTCACAAAGGTTATGCAGGACTGACTCAACACGTCATCCACTCATACATTCAAAGCATCGCTGTACCTAGAACTAATGCATTGTTTGATAACTAACCACTCCCGCCTTTGGTACGCAAGTAGAGCTATTTTCCGGGCATCAACGCGATGTTCTGGGGGTTGATTATTCTATGTATTTTAGATACCCCAGAGGCCTGTTGACCCTATCCATAGTAGGGCAGTGTGTTTCAACTGGGAGAATCCTACTAGGCCCATATTCGGATGCATCCTCTACTTGCAGTAGTTGGGTTCAATCCTTAGATCTTAAGGATAACCACGACCCCAAAACCCATGAGTGACTGAGGCCATCGTGGACTCTATCAGGTCAAAAGTAAAATACATGTCACTCAAGGCTGTACCATCACTGTCATTCCACAGTGAGCATAATTCCTAAAGGGGTCTGCCAGTCTTACAATTACTTGGACAGAATCTGCATGCGATTTAGGCAGCCCGTGCTTTCAGCACTACGGGAGTATGTATCCGACCCCATTCAGTCTTCCCCAACACAGTCATTACTGAGGGGGTACCCCTAACACGATCTTCAACCGCGGGGTATGTGCGACCTTAAATCTTATTCATATGCATGCAGAACACCGCTCTTTGGCACTTCAGCCACCACAAGCATCACACCTCTTTGGGTGGAAACAACACACTCTGGCTCTTCGGCCCTTACGAGTCTGGTTGTGTAACCGTTCTCAATGAGCATGCATATGACTCGATCTAAATAGATCGGCTACTCGGCGTATTTTTACGCAACGAGTCCAAACCTAGCCAAGGCGCAACCTCTACTCCGGCTCAGCGGCCCTTACGAGCAAGGTGCCCTTGCAGGCACAAGGATACGAGCCGATCTGGCATCGTTCCATCAACGGACATCATTATGCCGTTTCATTGGTTCCGGCAGCTCTTCTGCCAACCATTTCGTCAGCACCTCCCCTGCTCTACCGGCAGTGGTGCGACGAACCCTTCTACGTTGTAGAGGGCAAACCATGAACTGGGTAGCACTCTGCTATATGTCAGAGTATCCTGCTACGTTCTTTCTGAGCTATTCTTAGCTTCTTCAGAAATTTCAGCAGCACTTCCTCTATTTTACGGAGAAAGCGTGCGTTTCTTTTATCCATTTCAGCGGCATCTCCCCTCTTTGGTAGGAAATCGCCACGCTTAATTCGGGGAAATGGATGCACACCGTTGTGCGTACTTTGCATCCATCAAGGTTGCAGGAACCCTGGGCCATAGCCAGGCCATACGTATTTGACTTAGTCTTTACGTAAAGAGCATTTTGCCAAAAAGCGAAGCCTTTCCAATAGGGGCTTCATTCGTCAAGCAGAATCTTGAACGAGGAGCGGTCAAGGAATCGCATGGGCGATTTGGAGTTGATCTCCATTTGAACGCTCATTTATGCGCTATATATGTAGTATAAGCAGAAGCCTGTGCTTTATACAGCGGCGGCGTAAAGAAATGCATATACTATTGTTCAGGGTGTGTAACTGAATGAAATATTCTACATATATAACAAAGCAGAAGCCTTGGCATCGTTCGACGCGATGGCGTAAGTAAATACATTGCAGAAAGCAGGAGCCTTGGCATCGTTCGACGCGACGGCGTAAGTAAATGCATAATCGGAAGTGCAATAATCGGAAGTGCAGAAAACAGGGAGCCTTGGCATAATACGACGCGACGGCAAAGGTAAATTACATAGCCTGTGCGATATAAGACGCGTCGGCAGAATCAGCAGATATACACCTAGATCTGTATCCAACGATAGTTACGAGGCGAGCGAGTGAACACCGAAGTGTCTTAGAGGGCTCAACCAAGAACTAGGGTGAGATACTATTTTTGAAGAACGCATATACTGCGCATTCGAACATATATATCCGACGATAGTTACGAGGCGAGCGCGTGAACATCGAAGCGTCCTAGAGGGCTCAACCAAGAACTAAAGCAAGATACTACTTCAGAAAGTATATTCTATATACAAACAATCAAATACTTGAGAGAGATGGATCAACGAAGCGAACTTACTTCAAATCGTGGAAGAAACGGCTCCGGGTTGCTTCTTTGGCTTCGAGCCTTCCTTCGAGAGGTCAGACTAAGTCAGATGAAGCTGACTTAGTTGAGAAAGAGGTAGAGCAGGTCAAGCTACTCAACCTAAGTGGTTTGTACCAAACAGGGTTCGATCCAAGTCAACTGGGTTCAGCAGGTTCGAACTCAGCTCAAGTAGGCTAAGTCTGGGTTTAGAAATCCAAACCGGAATCTGGACCAAAAAGGACTTTGACTTTGACTTTAAACCCAACTAGATTCAAGTCAAGTCAACTGGGTTTGGACCAGGTCAAGTGGGTTCAGACCCAGGTCAGGTGGGTTAGGACCAGGTCAGGCAGGCTCAGGCTAAGTCAGGCAGGCTCAGACCAGGTCAGGTGGGCTAGGCTAGGTAGGGGAGGTTTAGGAGAGAGAGAGAAGGCAAGAGAGAGAGGGGGGGTCGAAATTATGAGAAGAGAGAGAGTGGGGAGGGCTATTTATAGCCCAAGCCCACCTCCTCTTGGGTTTTTCCATGCCCCTTTTACCCCTTGGCTTCTTTTAAATTCCTGGAGGTTCCTTTTGAGGTGGGGCCCACAAGATATTTCCATAGGATATTTTGTGGGTCCCACAAGATATTTTCTGAGGAATATTTCTGTGGGTCCCACCAATATTTCTGTGGGTCCCGCAAGAATTTCGGGTTTTTGGTGATTTTTTCCGAAAAATTCTGAGTACGCCATTTTCTTCGTATTGACGTAACTAAGAAAGTTGGCTCGTACGAATCTATTGATTTCGTTTAGTTAGAAAGTTATGGCTTCCAGAGTGTTTGAGCATATATTCGCAATTCGACGAATATCCTAAGTATAACTGGCTCGCAGGAATTGATTCGTTTCGCATTCTGAGAAGAAATGCTATTTTTACCGGTAAATGCCTCATGAATTTTATTCAGATATTTTCTGAAAAATTGCGGGTCTTACAACTGTTGTAATCATTCCACCTTTGGATCACTTTACGCATTGATGAAGAGTGGAAGGTACCGCATTCGCATTATGGATCTATGTCCTTCCGAGCAGCAGATTGTAGATGGGTGGTACATTGACCACATGAAAGAGCACTGAATGTACCGAATAGTTGATGAACACTTCCAGGAATATCTTGCCCTTAGTCGTCTGACCATGGTTGTCAAACCCATAGATGGTGATAGGATCCAGAATGTACTCTTCTTCCTTGATCCCTAGTGCCTTTGCAGTCATTTCGGGACATATGTTGAGGCTACTGCCTCCATCAACTAGCACATGGGGTACTGTCATCCCTTTTACTCGCACGACAATGTACAGAGCATTGTTATGAAAGGAATGAGGCTTTGGAAGGTAATCATCCGAGAAAGTCATTGGTGCATTGGTCATGGCTGAATTCACAATTTGTGCCATGTCTTCAGGTGTGGTACTGGGTTTAACTTTAATTTTCCTAAGCAAATCATCCAGTACTTGTTGATGCTTGCAGGAACTCTTGGCTAAGTCCAAAATTGAGACATTGGACAGAGCAGTCAAAGGCTTTTGATTTTTTTTTTCCGGCATAGGCTTGATAAACTGATTAAGGAAATCTTGAATTCCTTTTAACTTGGGGAATGACTTTGTGGGTTCTTCAGCTACCTTCATCCTGCCAAATGCCAAGATTATGTCCATCTTCTTGGAAGTTGGAGCTGCTGGACGTAGCACTGACACCTGATGTTGAACTTAGAGATCTTGTACAGAACATGGCTTGATGTGCTTGTGAGGTAAAAATAGTTGTTCTGATATCATTGTTGCGGTGTGTGGAGGAAAGGGCTGATTGCGAATATTCATTTTCTCTTCTTCTTCTCCTTCTACCAATAAATTCTTGTCAATAAGATCCTGCACAATGTTCTTGAGAACGAAACAGTTCTCAGTGTTGTGTCCCACTGTTCTGTGGAACTTGCAGAATTGATCTTTCCATTTCCCTATAGGCACAGGGGGATCAGCCAATCTAGGCAACTTAACCATCTCTTTCGACAACATGTACTCAAGTACATCTTCGAGTGATTGGTTGAGAGGAGTAAATTTTCGGTCGTAACTCCATCCTTCATGTTTAACTTTTTCACGCAGTTTTGGCCCTTGATCCTGCTGAGAAGGCTTGCTGTATTGAGGAGCAGGCTTCATTTTCTGATCTCCTTTATTGTTGGAATTGCCTACGCCGTAGCAGTAATCTTTCTTCTTCCCTTTATACTGATTGTTGTTACTGTTGTTGTTGGCAGAGTAGGTGAAATAAGCTTTCTTCTTTTGTTCACCTTGGGGGTTATTCTTGGAAAAAGTGAAGCCTTCATAGACTCCGTTCTCTACGCTCAGCTCGAGCCATTCTGCTCGCTCAGTTAATTCAATGAAGGTCCTCGATGGTGCGGTGGAGATCAATCCTCTCAGAGGTTGAGAAAAGTTGTTGAGGATTAAGGACAAGGCGTGCCTTTCTGAAATGGGATCTCTCATTTTGTTGCAGGCTAACCTCCATCTGTGAATGAAATCCCGTGCTTTCTCATTCTCGTTCTGCCTCAAATTGCAGAGATGGCTTAGTGTCGAGAGCACCTCTGTGTTGAACAAGAAGCATTCAATAAACAAGTTCACAACTTTATCGAACTCCTTGAGCATGATAGGATTGATATGCTCAGCATACCATTTAGCTGCAACTCCTTCCAAGCTGCGAGGGAAACATAGGAATAGTGCTCTGTTATCTCTCTTGAATCTTGAGCACTCTGCGAAGAATGTGGCGAGATGAGTTTTCGGGTCGCTAGAACCGTTGAACTTGATGAATTTTCGGGGAAGGTTTTCAAGATCCTCATCCCATTCGAGGCTGTCATAGAAGTCCTCGCTGGTGAAGACTTTCTTGCCCTTGTCGCGGGCTTGGAGATCTTTAACCACTCTGGCCATTTCCTTGAATTGTGACTGCAGGGGCTCTTTTGTGACCTGACTCTTTGGTTTGCGGTTTCTCCTTTGTTCTCGGCCACGTTTCTGAAATGCCGGAGGCACCTCATACTCTTCCTCAATGTCTTCCATTGATTCTGATTCATCTGAAATTTCTTCTGGCTGAACCTGCTTCTTGGAAGTCTTCTTATTCTTGTTCCCGTGGAACTTTTCTCTGAATGGATTCTTCTCTGCACTGGTCCCAGCCTATTCACTCATCATTTTGTTCATCATCTTTCGGAACATGGCATACATTTGCGGATCTATGCCATCATCTTCTTGTTGCTGATCATGATTCACGGGAGGATCCATTTCTCCTTCTAAGGCTGAGGAGTGCTGTGGTGAAGCGGTTCTTCTTCCTGATCTTGTTCGAACCATTAAATATTGCGGATGCTCTCTGCAGGGCAAAGACCTGATTAGATTCTGAAGGAATTTTGGCTTTTGGAAGAAATATTTGCTGGAAATATGGTAGACAATTTGAAAAAGTTATCCCATTACTAGGGACTGAGTCATCGTAGAAATCACGACAATTGTGGTGTCCTTCTTTGAAAGAGAAATAAACAACAAAAAAATATGCCTTGTTACCTAGGCGAGGTCGTCAAACCACAATAGAAAGAGAGAATTTTATCGAAATGAGAAAAATATGATTTTATTGATCTTGACAGAGAGGTGGAGGACAAACAATTTGCCACCATTCACGATAGTCGACAGACACTCTAGGACCAGGAAAGATTTTAAGAGAGACAAAGGAATCCCAGCCGTAGCGGGCAAAATGATATGCCCCGGACCATTGTGCAGAAGTGAGATCAAATTCTACCATAGCTCTTGATAACAGTCGGGCTTCGACGTATTGCTGCCTCTGGGAGAACTGTCGAACACATCGCTTTGGTTGGTAGTAAGTGCAGAAGAAAGGTCCCAATAACTTGAACCGCTTGCCATAAGCGTATGTGTATCTGGGGGGAGACAATTGTCGATCAAAGTAGTCTCAGATTATGTCATCTTCTTGAATGTTGTCAATCATGGACCGGTACTGTGCCACTGGAAGGAGTTCTTGACCATTGTATCTGAAAGAGCTTGCTCGGGCTGGAACATGTTGGAAGAACCAGGATTGAAGTGCGTAGATGCAACCTTCAACTAAAATGGATTCTCCAAGTGAAAAACGAGTCAGACCCCGATACAGGAAAGCAAGTGCAGCCATGGCTATGGAGAGTCGGTTGGTCTATCGACTTCCCCATCTTCTCATGAGTTGGATTATTCTGATATCCATGTAGTTTTGTCCATCTGGGAAGAGGGATAATCCTACAGTGCATAAAACCATTGCATTCTGAATCCTTTCTCTAGCTGTCCTTGATATTGAGTTGACTTCAACGAAGGTCCCATATTGACGGTACAACTCGAGCAAGTCGACATATTCATTTTCATCCAACTGGATCGGGGGCCAGGATCGACGGCCTGTCATACGGGCTAAGGAGTCTCGGGGGTCCAAACCCTTGACATTGATCAGGAATTGATGCTCTAATGGATCTCCTGGTTGACCGGCTGGTTCTGGTAACCCCATAATTTCTGAAAATTCATCCATTAAAATGGTCATCTCTCCCCATGGGAACCAGAAGGTACATGTCTGTGGATTCCATCGCTCTGCCATTCCGTGGATTAGGTTGCCATTGATGGTATGCTTTCTGACTGCTGACGCCAATTCTAATCCGCACTCGCTTAAATGGTCCGGGAACATTCGAGAAAAGCTTTTTAGCCAGAAATAGTACCACCGGGGAATGAAAGTCTCGGTGCTAAGGGCTCGATGTTCAGGACGACCTTGTTGCACCTCGTAGGAGATGTGACCTTCAGGAAAGATAGGATCGACTTGACTGGATGCCATCGGACTGAAAACAGAGAAAGACTCAGAATGAGACTTAGGAAATTTTGAAAATTTTGCAGGCAGGATATAAAATGCAACTGAAAATTCGAGATCCAGTGGAACGGGAGAATGAAAAATCTCCTGGAGTTTTGAAAGAATATGGATACTTGAGAAAATTATCCAGGGTTTGAGAAAATAAAGGAAAAGGATGAGAATAAAAGTATTTTAAAATAGTTTGGAAAAATGTAAGAAAATAGAGGTAACATACAAACAATCACATCCTGCACAAACATTCATGCACATACAACACTCCCTAAAAGGCTGACTCTAAATGCATCATTTTGAAAACAACTGTAGGACCCTAATCCTAACTCTAGGTTCAGATCATCTTTGTCCAATCCAGTTATGCCGATATACCCGAACCGAAATCCGAGGTACGTGGCATATAATTTCAACTATGGTTCTAAGGTAAGGTTTTCCAACATCCTTGAGCGCCTACCGATATACTTCGGACTGTGGCCCGCGGTACGTGGTAGGGGGGCGTTAACCCAAATAAGTGGCCCAGTTGTGAGACTTTGTCCCGAACTAAGGTTTTGGAAGAAAGCCCAGCAACGTGAAGACCGGGTAATGATTGGTAATAGAGGTTTTGAAAAAATGATCACATGCAAGAAATAGAGGGCTCTAAATCCTAGAGAGATAGATTTTGAAAACTTTAAAGAAGCATACATTGTTTGCATTCAGATCCTAAATTGAGGAGAGTTGTGTTTAGACCTAAGTCTATGAGAGCATGAAAATATCTCCTAAATCTGGTCCTACCAAACCATGCCTAAGCTATATGCAGTCAATGTCAGCTAGGTCAGAATCTAGGCTCCTAGGTTCGCATGATATCAAAAGTAAAGAGTTGACATTTTGTGAACACAATTTCGATAATTGAACTAAATCAAGCACAATTTTGATCAGACAAGGACAGGTCCCATCACGGTCGCCAAACCTGTTATCATCGCAAAAATTTTTCGTCTTCCCTTCCCTGCGGAAGAGAGAGGAAAATGCTTTCGCGATTCAAACTTGACCGGATTTTGGAAATTGTTTTGAAATACTCGCCTCCGTTTTGAAAATAGCAGGAAAATCCATGGGATGGGGCTCGACCTGTCGGTACGAGGTTCGACCGTTCCTGCCGCCTTTAATAGGGGTAATCGAACCAAGGACCAAAATTGTGCTTGACTTAATGAAATTATCAAAATTGTGTTCTATCCTAAATACACAGAGAATTCAGGCATGTGCTATGAGATTTTGTAAAATGTAAGTTGGAAAAACATGATGTATGCTTAGAAAACATTTGGAGTTGAAAAGCATTTCTCAGGAAAAAGATGAAAGTATTTGAAAATCACCAGAAAGTTTATGAAGTTTTGGAAAAATCGTGAATGGATGAAAGTCCTGGGAAAATGGAGAATGTTCTTCAGAAAAGATGAATATTTGAAAAAGAAAATATTTATCAGGAAAACTCTGACTTTGAGAATTTTCTTAGGAAAATGATTGAAAATTTATAGTAAAGCTCTTTGGAGATGGAAGATCAAAACTTAGGAAATTGAAATCCTGAGAATCTTGTCTATGAAATATATGAAAATCAACTTTGATTCTTGAGAAAGATGAATAATTCCTTTTGAAAATGGATCTTAAGAAAATAACATTTTCAGGGAAAAACACGGGAAAACTTTAACTTGGGAAATTCAACTTCGGAAATCTTCATAGTTTCTTAAAGAATCGATTTCCATGGAATGAAAATTTCTTGAGAAAATCATGAGAAAAACAGATGATGCCTTGATGCAGATGATTTGAATGAATGAATGCGCTTTGAAAAGATTTTCTGAGAATTTTTTTGGAAAAATGTGTATTAAGCCAAAGTAAATCCTTCACATATTCCGACTGTGGCCATGAATATGTTCAGAGTTTATTTGAGTTAATTCACAATATTTTGAAAAATTAGAAATATGATGTGCATTTTTAAGATAGCCTAAGAGTGTAGGCTCAATGTGACTGGTAGAAAGATGATGGATCTGGGTCTCGTCCATATTCCGACTAGGGCCGTAAATATGGACTCCACCGAGTTCATCAACTCTCTAAGAGTTGGTGCATGTGCCATTCGTGTACATCCATGGTTATTTTGCAAAATGAGATATATGAATCATAGAATCAGGATATTGCAGGAATCAAGCTACATGAGATGCATCCTAATCTAAGCAGTAAAAGTAAATATTATTCCAAGTTTGATTATTACATCATCTGACATAAAAAAAAATACATAGTGTAAAAGAATCAACATCCTTCAGATTTTCCTGCAAAATAAGAATTAGTACAAGGAATGGATATACAAGATACCCAAGGAAATGGGTTTATATAGAACATGTACAACTAAAATATACATGGTTATATCTAAATGCTTGAATTTGTGCTAAATCACATGTAATAATGGAGGTGTATTTACATGAGAAAGAAAGAAAAAGAAAAATATCCACATAAATACTTATATGCGAAGACAAGTGCACATGAAGATATCCCTATATATATAAGTATATATATATATATATATATATGTAGATATACATAGATATATACATATATATAGATATATATATACATATAATGAGAAAATACATATAGTAATTATAATTCTATATGTAATGGGTAAAATCAGAAAATACAGGGTATATACAGTTTCTGTATGTGATTTCACAAAGCCGAAATTCCCAAATTATAACATATTTCTCAGTAAAATTGGGTATGAAGCTTCCCTATATATCAATAACAAATCATGCAAAAGATGGTTCAGACATCATGAATGGATATTAAAATATCCATCCATGAACATGGCTCATTCTCAAGACTGCACTCCTGCAGAAAAGGGAATGAAAAACAAATGGATGACGCACCTATGAATGGGAATGATGGTGAACGACCAAAGGGATCGCATTTCTGTACCCTTCCCAACCAAAATGACGAAAACATAATGACATGAATTCTGTACATTAACTATTACAACATGGACTTGATGGCATAAAAAAAAAATGCAAAAAATGGTATGCAGGGTATTGGCAAAACACAGAAAAAAATTCTTTGATATGCTTCCTCCTTAAAGCTCATTCAACATAAAGACAAAGACTCATCCCACAAAAAAACTACATAGGAGAACACTAACTATGGTAAATTACCATAAAAGCAATACACAGAAAATACATCACAGAGCCTTAGGTTTACACCACTCCAGAAGGGAGGCGCAACACAAGCTGCCTGCCAAAACACTCTTAACAAAATATTAACAGAAATCTGCAAGAAAAATCTGTACAACTTCAGAGAAATGGACTATTGAAGGCCAATAGGCCATAGCCTAAAGCAGTCAGCAACCACCCACAAGTATCCAAAATCTGGAACTAAAAAAAAAATATGTCATCTGTTCACAAGACTTTTTCTTTTTACACTCTGCCCTACTGAATGATGGATCATTGCAGAGAGTTGCAGCTAGTTAAAGCATCATTTGAATGATGATGAATGTAAGAACATCCAGGCCCGAAAAGAAAGAAAGAAAGAAAACAAAAAAAAAACACATAAAGGTTGTCCATAAAATGATCACTTCCAATCTCTGCAAATAGTCCATAATTAAGCCATCAATATGATGTCTTCGACTATCACAAAAAGAAAAAGGACAAACAAAGAACTTGGAACCTTTTGAACAAATGTTGCGATCATATCATCCACTTAACAGAAAATTTTTAACAAATAATCAACAGACTTGCTGACTTCTCAATAAGGACATTTCCAAAGCTACTATGTAAAAATCCGATTACGATTAGGCATCAAACACTATGTAAAATTCCACCAACAACTGCAAAGAAAACGTGAAGACCTGATCCATTTTTACCACACCGAGTTAACAAATTCAGTCCAGTTCAGAAACGAAATAACATGTAGAAGGTGAAACATTGATCAATGTTTCAGTTTACACAATGAAGCATGAATTCAATGGATAGAATATAGCCATTTCAAGAAATGATTTTAGACATTGATGCTACTATTGATAATTTAATAATACACAAGGCTGTGTTTTGGGTGAACAGGGACATGGGAAATGGAAAAACGTGAAAACAGGAAAAACAAAATGAAAGGGGAAAAGGGGAAAAATGACATCGATTATGGAAATGATGTTGCTTACCGTGAATCAAAGGAAATGATGTCTCCTGGAATGTTATTGCTGCAATTAATCTCACAGATGGGATGATGGCTGAATCTTTTGATGATGATCTGAAGAAAAGGCAGATGATGAAAACGTTGGCTGGAGTTTCCTCTGCTGGTGGGCTGAAGGAGATGCAGCCACCTGCTATATCCCCTGCGGCTGGGCTAAAGTAGATGGAGATGGATAGCAGTTGGCTGGGCTGAAGAAGAGGATGGACACGTTGGCTCTCCTGCGGCTGGGCTGAAGAAGAGGATGGACACGTTGGCTCTCCTGCGGCTGGGCTGAAGAAGAGGATAGACAGTAGTTGGCTGGGCTGAAGGAAGATGAGAAGCAGCTGCTGGAGGTGGAAGAGAACACGCTGAGAAGGAAATACCTGCAAAACTGAAAAAAAACAACAACTATTATTCGGCTCCTCCCCCTTTTCAATCGACTAGGCTCTCCCTTTTAAAGTTTGCAGCTCCTTCCATCAAAAGATCGGAGCTTTCCCTTTTGAAATTCCGTTACATTTCTTTGAAAATTTTTGAAACTGAAAACTTCAATGTAGCCGTTTTCAAGAGGGGCGCCTCTTGTGTTTTTTTCAAAATTTTGTTTTCATTTACCTAAGTTTTAGGTAAGATGATTTTTTTTTTTATTTTTTTTTTGGAAAGTATGGCTGTGGCGCCATTTTGAGGCCGTTTCTTAGAAAAAGGAATAGTGAATAAAAAAAATAAAAATAACATTAAATGGGAGATGCCACCTCTGCCAACCCTTTTTTTTTAATTCTTTTTTAAAATAAAGTTTTATTTTGGTTTGGTTTCTTCTGCAGGGAGCTTAGTGGGGCGCCACATGTGTGTGGGCCCACTAACCTATTTTATAAGATGACCAACATAAAAATATGTTTTTGCACAATTGGTGCCATCTCCTGGTGGGTCCCGCTTGAAAATAAGAAACTTACCTGGGAATCTGAGTATGATGCTAGTTTAAAGGCGGATCCCGCTCCATTTATTTGAAAATAAAGACAGAAGAAATAAACTTCTTTTTTTTTGAATTTTTATAACACGAGATAAAACTTTGTTTGTTTTCAAGAATTTGGAAAAAAATGGTTTTTCACGGCAAAAATATGGATAAAAAAAATTTTGTAAAGAGATTTGAAATCTTTTTGCTAAAAGTTTTGAGATAAAATCTTTAAAATCAATATCCAAATATCCAGATTATTTTCCTGAGGAAAACTTTTGTAATTAAAAAGTCCTGGGGGTAAAATGGGAAAGATTGGCGATTTTGAAAACCCAGGGTTTTGAAATCAATTTTGAAAAGAGTTAAAACTCGAATCTGGATTAAGAATTTTTGAAATCGAGAGTTTCTGGACCTCGAAATGACATGATGTGCAGTGAAATGATACAAAGTGTTCATGCAATGCTATGCAAAGACATGTTCTATGAAATGTCATTCTCAATCTAGAATTGGAAATTCTAACTTCTAGTCAGGAATAGGATTTTGAAAATTTGCAGTTTGAAGATGTCTCTGAACCTAAATATAGAAATTTTGAGGCTCAAGAATGAAATTTTAGACTTTCTGCAAGGTTCAATCTTAGAAAATGACCATTTTGCCCTTCATTGATTTCGGAGAACTGAAATGTGCCGATTGAGGGAGATGTCAGGGAGGTGAGTGAAAATTTGGGGTGTTTACAAATGCCTTGACAAGATATTATTATTTCCTTTTCTTCTCTCTTTGTTTTGGCTAGGAGACCAAGGTTCGGCATAAACCCAGCAACCCAGCTTTATACGGGTTAGCCCCTTTTGGGTGTTGCTGGGTTTGGCCAAACAGGTCGAGCCGTGACTCAATGCACAGCAGGCCTTTCCATTTCCTTTTTTAGCTATTGTGTTTTGTTAATCACTGGGCCACTGTTCTTACTTTTTCTCTTGGCTGGAACGGACCAGACATGCTGGACGTGTCCAACAGAGTTTAGCTCAGACCTAACCTAGCGTGGACGTCCCTTATTTCTCTCTTTTTTTTGTTGGGTTCCATTTGAGACATAGCTGAACCCACCAACTCGGGTTGGTGTGGGTTTGGTTCCCAGACATGGCCTGACATGGTCTGGACCGTACACGGTCTAGACCTGTCAAAGGCCTACTCTTGATTCGTTCAGCTGGGCGTCATGCCCAGCACATCACTCATTTTTGTTCGGTTTGGGGCATAAGCCCTTTTCGCGCCTTCCAGCTTGGGTTTCGGACTTGTTGTGGCGGTTGCAGCATTTGTGCTGCAACCGGGTGCAGGCTGCATGGTCTGCAACCCTATTATTTGCCATTGGCTAAGGACAACTTGGGTCTGGACCAGTCGGTCCAGACCTGGTCCATGTTGACGCACCTGCTGCAACCAAACTGCAGCAGGTGGGTCGCCTTCGGGTACTAGTTGCAACGCCAGCACCCTTCTCGTTTTGGTAGTAGCCGGGCCCCGAGTGAGGTCTGGACCAGTCGGTCCAGACCTGGGTCCCTCTCTTGGCTACACCCGGGTCGGCTGCATTATTTCATGGTTCCCCTGGCACCGCGGTAGCTATTTTGTTGTGGGCCGTTTTTGGGCAGAACCAGCTCAACAGCTGGTTTACCCTCCTTTTTGCCACATTGTGTGGGCTTCTTAGCTAGTCTCTGAACTTCAGCCCTTGAGGCTGCACGCACATTTGCATAGCGGGGTCCAATACCCCAATGAGTGCCGTCGGCAAGGTTTTTCCTATGCCCCGACAGTCCCTATTAGTGGCTGCCCGTGATTAAGACTATGGGCTTGCGATCGCTCCAGAGAACACACACACATGCCTGTACTTCCCCTTTGTTGCACCTTCGGGCAGACTTAGTGAGCCTTCGGGCTGCAGCCTATGCGGCTGCGAGTGCACACCTAGCACGGGGTCCAATACCCCAATCACCATATGGTTTTGACTGGTTGTGTCACCACGAATAGTGCATGTCAACCAAAACAAACTGATATAGATTCGGTTAAGAATGCACAAAGAAATGGTGGAATTTGCTGATGAGATGCTGGATTGGACTAAACCTTTTTGTACACGCTTCCATATTCGTAAAAGAACACAATGTCTTGGCTTTGTCAATTCCCCAATATGGGCATTACGAATGCATATCTCTACGCGTATGTTCATAAGTTCGCTTTAGCATAGTACGCAAGTAATGGAGATTGAGGCTTTATCGAGTGTTTTCAAATAAGGGTCTTGTTATAAGTATTTGACACTTTGGCACTTCATAAACTTATTTGTTTTAACATATCATGATGGTATTATGTAGCGTAATGAGTGCAAACACGTACTTGTAATTGTACAAAGTGAATGCAATCGCTAACTCATGTTAGTGAATCTTGAATGATTGTCACCTAAGGAATGTGGGCATAATCGTGCTTGTTATGCCTTGGGGTGCACTATGGATATTGCAGTCGTAAGAGACTTATGCGACCTTGGAACTCCTTAGCAAGTTGGTTGTGGGCGATGGTCCCACTTAGCGAGATGAGCTCGCTCATGGTTGTGATACGCGGATTATGGACCTTGGCACTCTTGTAAGTCACACCTTACCGTGTCCAATGTTCCTAACTGTCTCATCATAGTGTGCAATGTTTGAATTGTCATAGACTAGTTCTTTCACCTATGACACGATGCACATACTTGTCCACTTGTACCTGTGTGCAGTTCTCAATGACACATACACTTGCATAGCATAGCCTATTATTAGCACTTTATGTTCTGTGATGCATACCTCACTATTCGATATGAGCTGTGACATGAATAGTTGTAGTTAATCATTCATGCTTTGCCTACTCGCACTGATTCATGCTAGTTGCAGTCCTTCGTAGATCCATGTGTAGTTTATACTTGTTCATGCTGTATTTTCTCAAGTAATGTAAGATTAGCCTGCTATGTATGTTTTGTATAGCTTGCTTTCTGATCATGCATATAATTCAGGGTTTATTAACATTTAAATATGCATGATTTTATGAAATAATGTTTCAAAAACCCAATTTTATGTTAGTTTTTGAGTAAATGTGCTAAAATAATTTAAAATTAGAAAATGAATAAAAAATAGTTTTATTTTACATTCTTATGCCTATTTTAGTTTTAGTTGGTTTTAGTTTTTATTAAAAAGAAAAAAATTAGAAAAATAGTTTTATTCATTTTAAGTGTTGTGTTTTTTTTTAAAAAAGAAAAGAAAAAATATAGTAGATTAGTTTTGAAGTTCTTTTATAAAGAGTTTTGTTTTTGAAAATTTTCACAATTTTCTTTACTTTTGAAAAGAATAAAAATAAAAATAATAAATAAAAAAAATAATAATAATACAAACCGGGTGGAACCGGTTTGTATATTTAAAAAGAAGAAAGTGAAAACCAAACCGGCTGGAACCGGTTTGGAAGTTTTGAAAATAAACAATGGTTGTTTCAAACCGGTTCCAACCGGTTTGAACCCTTTTAAAAAGGGGCGTAAAGCAGAATCGTGGGGGTCTTCCCTTGTGCGCCAGATTCCTCTTTTTCCCCTCTTTTCCCTCTCTTTCTTCCCTCTACCACCAGCCATTCTTCCCTCCTTCTTCCTCTTCTCCCTAGTTCTCTGTTCTTTCACGCCGGTGGAGGTCTTGCAGTCGGATGAAGGCATACAGGAGGAGGCCGAATTCTTTTCTAATCCTTCCAGGTGATTCACGGTAAGAACTTCTTCTTCTTCTTCTTCTTCTTCTTCTTCTCAATCTTTTTCTTTTCAGCATAATCTGGTTCTTCATCTTCTTCTACTCTACCTCTCCTCCGTTCTTCTTTCAATCGTTCATATTTCTGTTAGCATATTAGATTAGCATATTTTGTTTGCTGAAAAATCAAAATAAAAATAAAATAAACACTTGTTATCGGATATTGATTTATGTTCCTGTTTCATTCCTGTTGTCCGTCTTGTTCATCTTTAGTTTTTTTTGTGTCTTTCAATTGTTGATTAAAGTTCTGTGTAATTCATCGTAAATTTTCTGTGTTGCATTCAAGTGATTTTCTGTTTGTATGTTTTGTTCGTTGATTTGATTTTTTTTTGTGTGTTTTTTTTTTATTGTTTCTCATTCAGCGCACCTCCTGTTTCTTCCCTCTCTGCATTATTTTGTGTTGTCATTCAATATTTTTTTCTCTGCTTTTATTTCAGCACGATCTCCTGTTCTGATTAATAGTTTAGTTGTAGTTTTCTTTTTCCTATGTTTTTTTTTCTTTTTCTTTCCCCAATCAGAATCCGATCATTCGCTGATCGTGAATACATTACATTTGTTGGTTACAACATCTAATCAAAGTCTGACTATGGTATCTGTGTGGTTTTGCTGAGAGAGCCGGCACTTCTGGATTCATCAGATCTCAAATTTGGGTGATCAAGAGCTACTGAATTGAAAGATCGTGCATGAGTGAATCCAGATCTAATTCAGCATCTCTGTTGTTGATCTCTTTTCCACAGATCAATTCATCACTAGTGGCATTTTTATCTAGCATTCAGTTACACATACTTTACATTCTTGTGAAAATTTGTTTCTATCACATTCAACCGTCAACAACATCTGATCTGCTTCAGCATCACCACCGTGAATTCAACACTGATTCACTTGAAATTTAATCCTTGCTGCTGATTTAACATAAGACTCCCATAGGGTCTATTGTGAAGAGTTGTTGCTGGAACCCCTTTTTGAAAGTTACTGTTGCAGGTGGAAGTATTGTGTAAGCAAGAGTAAGATTCGAATATAAATGCCATATAGTGTGTGAATAGTCGTGTTAGTGCCATAGAGCTTTTTACAGCAAGAGATAGTGAGAAGGCCTAATCCAGTTTGAATTTTGATTAGTTGTTTTGAAACTACATTTACTTAGTAGATTTGAAATGATGAGCATTAAATAATGGTATTGTAATACTTAGCTAATTAGTAGTTAGTTATACTTCATTAAGAACATGTTAGTTAGTTTTCGATATTATGTTTAGTCTTAGAATTAACTAGTGAATTGTCGTCAAGTTTACATAGTTATTGTCATTTGGATTTTTTTTTTCTTTCCATATGGTCTTTTATTGTTTTTAGCATTAATTAGCATATTCTGCGTAGTGTAGTCTTTATTGGTATCTTGTGCTGCTCGTGTCCTTTTGACTTATGCAGGATAGCACGGGACTGAAGCGGAAGCGATTACATGACACGAAGTACGAAGAATAAAGCTTCCTTTTGCTTTTATGTTTAAGAATTAGAATTTTAATTGGGTTTGTAAATATTGCATTTTACACCCTCTGCGAAGGGTATTCATTTGTTGTAATAGTTAGTTGTTTTTACTTTTCTTGAATATTTTACATTTCAAATAATTCGGCAATAAAGATTAGTTTAGATTTGTGTACTTGAATACGATATATTTCCGTTCCCTGAGTTCGACCCGGTCTCATCCACTAGTGAGAACCGGTTTTTATTATTTGATGTCTGGTTTTCACATGTTTTACATTTAAAAATCTTTTCAAAATTACAACGATTTAAAAAAAGACATCAAATTTTTGGCGCCGTTGCCGGGGAATGGCGTAATATTAGTATTCACTTTATTGCCTAGTGTTTGCTTTGCATTTAGGTTTAGAACCACGTATGTGCATATCTTAGAGAAGAGCTTACTTTTCTGCATAGCCCACCTATTAGGATTCCCTTAGAGGTGACTGTGTACGATTGGTACCGTACACATAGATTTTATATTTCTTTGCATAATCTCTGTTATGTGTAACTGCGTGGTGTTTGTTTAGTTTTTGTTGTTTTTAGTTTACTCGCTTTGTGGTTTGCGTGGTTTGGCCGCTTAGTGCGTTAGTTAGGTAGAAAACCCAAAGTTAGGACGTGAGCTACACCGGTCTACTCTAAGGTGTATGCAAGGGCGACACTCACTTGACCCTGAGCTGGTAGAGCCGATTGAGGACCCCGAGTCCCTTATTAGGAGAGCCCAGAGATCTGCAACCATGGCTGAGAATCAGCAGATTACTCGTCCCCTTAGGGAGTACTTCATGCCTAACACCTATACTCCCGCCTCCTGCATCACAAGACCTGATGTAGGAGCAAATCAGTTTGAGATTAAGGCCAGTGTAATCCAAATGTTACCCTCATTTTATGGCCTTAGCAATGAAGATCCATATCGTCATCTCGACGAATTCTTAGAGATTTGCTCTACAGTGAGAATAAACAACTTTGGAGATGATGCTATGAGGTTGACCCTGTTTCCCTTCTCTCTGAAGGATAAAGCCAAACACTGGCTGAAGGCATTAGATACAGTTAGAATTACCACATGGGAACATATGCAAAGAGAATTTTTAAAGAAATATTTCCCAATTTGTAAGACGAATCAGTATCGAAAAGCCATCACCAGTTTTACGCAAATAGAGGGGGAACTGTTTCATGAGACTTGGGAGAGGATGAAGGATCTTCTCCGCAAGTGTCCCCACCACCAGGTGCCTCGATGGCAACTGGTGCAATATTTCTATGACGGTCTTACTAAGAAGAATCGTCAAATGGTTGATGCCGCATGTGGGGGCACTTTCATGCTCAAGAGTGAGGATGAAGCGTGGTTGCTCTTTGAGACATTAAGCGAGAATTCGATGCACCACGCGACAGCTTCACGGTCTGATAGAGTTACACCTGTACATGATAGTACTAAGAAGGCAGGTATTTTCAAAATAGGGATGAACCTTGAGTTAAGCAACAAGGTAGACCAACTATCCCAGAAATTAGATCAATTATTGTTGGGTCCCTCTCCTGCCATGCAGGTGTGTGCGTTGTGTGCGAGTCCTGCACACCATGTTCTCCAATGTCCAGCTGCGCCACAGTATCCTGAGTTTGTCCAAGAGCAAGCTCAGATAGCTCAAAACTTCGCTAGGCCCGCACCCAATCCATTTGCCAATACTTACAACCCGGGCTGGCGAAACCATCCAAATTTCTCATGGCGTAACTCACAGGCTCAAGCCCCTAACCCTTCCCATAGTCAATCCAGACAAGGTGGTTATACACCTGGATTTCAAAGATCCAATGACCCTCCAGCCCAACCTGCTTATACTCAACCCCATTTTCAGGAGCCTTCATCTAGTCAATCTTTTGAGGATAAGATTTTGCAAGCTTTGAGCTCACATACCCAGTCGATTGCAAAGTTAGAAACTCAAATGGGGCAGCTCGCTGAAGCACTTAGCAGGAGAACTGAGGGAGCATTGCCTAGTCAGCCTATAGTTAACCCTAGGGGTAAAGAACCTCTGCAGAGTTTGCATATGACAAATACACATCAAGAGCAAGCTCAGGCAGTAGTAACCCTTAGAAGTGGGAAGCAGTACCATTCGAGGGAGGCTGCAGAAGAAAGAGAGAAGATAAGTAAGAAGCAGCCTGTCCCTAATGTTGTACCCCAGGAAAGCGAGAAGGTTCTTCCATTTGAGCCTTCCACAACCCATATTCCTAAAGCCCCCTTTCCTGAGGCGTTAGAGAAACCGAGAGCATTAGGTAAGTCGGGAGTAAACATGCAAGAGATGCTTGAGATATTCAAGCACGTCCATATAAACCTTCCCTTACTAGATGCCATCCAGCAAGTCCCTGCATATGCAAAGTTCCTCAAAGAGCTTTGTACGCAGAAAAGGAAGTTGAGGTCCCATGCGCAGAAGAAAATATATTTGACGGAGCAGATCAGTGCAGTATTGCAACACCAGACTCCACCCAAACTTAAGGACCCAGGGACCCCTATCATATCATGTGTCATAGGAAACATTACTGTTGAGCGTGCTTTGCTTGACCTTGGGGCAAGTGTTAACATTTTGCCGGGTTTCTTCTATGACAAATTTGGATTGAAAGAGATGAAATCTACACCTATGACGCTTCAATTAGCAGATAGATCGATTAAGGTCCCGAGAGGGATACTTGAAGATGTGTTAGTCAAGGTGGAGGATTGTTATTTCCCTGTCGACTTCGTGATATTAGATATGGAGGGAGTTGATAGCATCAGACAGACTCCTATTATTCTTGGTCGCCCTTTCCTAGCTACCGCCAATGCGTGCATTAATTGCCGCACTGGTGAAATGGATGTTTCATTTGGAAATAGGAAAATGAGGATGAACATTTTTTGGGCATCGATGGAGTCTGATACTGAAGAAGCTTCTTTTGAGGTTGATATCATTCAAGATATTATAGAAGCTGAACATGATTGGTTGTTGAGTGATCCACCTCAAGAGGAGATTGATGAATCATTCAAAGAGGATCGCCTTGATATGATAGATAGTGAGGCAGATAATGTCAGTGGGATTTGGCATCCTGAACCACTTCCAGAATTAGCTGAGAAGCCCGCAAAGCCATTAATAGAGAGTCCCCCAGAGTTGGAGTTGAAGCCTTTACCAGCTTCACTCAAGTATGTCTTTTTAGGAAAAGAGCAGACTCTCCCAGTTATTATTTCTGCAAACCTGACAGATTCACAGGAGCATCAGTTGTTACAGGTTTTGCATGAGCACAAGGAAGCTATTGGATGGTCTGTGGCGGATTTAAAGGGGATTGACCCCTCCTTTTGTATGCATCGGATCATTATGGATGAGGGAGCTAAACCTTTAAGAGAATCACAAAGGAGATTAAATCCTCACATGAAAGAAGTGGTGAAGAAGGAAGTAGTTAAATTATTAGATGCTGAGATTATTTATCCTATCTCCGATAGTCAGTGGGTGAGTCCTACCCAGGTTGTTCCCAAAAAGTCTGGGCTCACTGTGGAAAAGAATGAGAAAGGAGAGAGCATTCCCATGAGGATTACTATGGGATGGCGAGTATGTATTGACTATAGGAAGTTGAACAGTGCAACTAGGAAAGATCATTTCCCGTTACCGTTCATCGACCAAATTTTAGAAAGACTTGCAGGCCAGCAATATTATTGCTTTTTAGATGGATATTCCGGATATAACCAGGTGGCCGTTCATCCCAAGGATCAGGATAAGACGATATTTACCTGTCCCTATGGTACATTTGCATATAGGAGGATGCCGTTTGGGCTTTGTAATGCCCCGGCTATATTTCAGAGATGTATGATGGCGATTTTCTCTGACATGATGGATGATGTCCTTGAGATTTTCATGGACGATTTCTCGGTTTATGGCTCTTCTTTTGATAATTGTCTCCAAAAATTATCTCGTGTACTTCAGCGCTGTAGGGAGACAAATCTAGTGTTGAGTTGGGAAAAGAGTCATTTCATGGTACAGCAGGGGATTGTTCTTGGACATATTGTGTCTGAGAAAGGTATTGAGGTTGATAAGGCAAAAGTGGAGACCATTGTCAAATTAGCTCCACCGACCTCTGTGAGGCAAGTGCGTTCATTTTTAGGGCATGCAGGTTTCTATAGACGGTTCATTAAGGATTTTAGTCAGATTTCTAGACCGTTGTGTAACCTGCTGTCGAAAGATCAGTCGTTTGTGTTTGATGATGCCTGTCTGAAGGCATTTTTAGCCCTAAAGGAAGCATTGACCACTGCTCCTATTCTCAGATCTCCTGAGTGGTCAGTGCTATTTGAGATTATGTGTGACGCTTCAGATTATGCGGTTGGAGCTATTTTAGGACAGAAAATTAAGAAACGATCTCATGTTATTCATTATGCTAGTAGGACTCTTTCTGACACACAAATGCATTATACTACCACTGAGAAGGAGTTACTAGCCGTTGTATTTGCACTTGAGAAGTTTCGATCATATTTGTTAGGCTCCAAAGTTATCATTTACTCAGATCATGCTGCATTAAGATATTTGATGAGTAAAAAGGATGCTAAACCGCGTCTCATTCGTTGGATTCTTCTGTTACAAGAATTTGATATTGAGATTCGAGATAAGAGTGGATGTAAGAATCTTGTAGCAGATCATCTGTCTAGACTGACTATAGATTCATCTATTGATCAAGGACAGATTGTTGATTCTTTTCCGGATGAGCAGTTATTTCATGTCAAGCGTTTACCTTGGTTCGCGGATATTGTAAATTTTCTGGTTACTAGAGAGTATCCTGCGCACTGGAACCGGAATGAAAAAGATAGATTTTTTGCGCAGGTGAAACATTATTTTTGGGAGGAACCAGAATTATTTAGATCTTGCCCGGACCAGATGATTCGGAGATGTGTGCCCGAAGAAGAGTATCATTCCATTTTATCCTTTTGTCATTCTTTAGCTTGTGGAGGTCATTTTTCTAGTCGGAAGACCGCTGCAAAGGTCCTTCAGTCTGGATTTTGGTGGCCCACACTTCATAGAGATGCTCACGAATTCTGTAGGAAGTGTTTGCGATGTCAGCAAACAGGTCACATTACCAAGCGCGACATGATGCCTCTTTTACCTATTCTGATTGTGGAAATTTTTGATGTTTGGGGCATTGATTTCATGGGTCCTTTTCCGCCATCATTTGGATTTACATATATTTTAGTGGCGGTTGATTATGTTTCAAAATGGGTCGAAGCTGTGGCCACCCGGACCAACGATCATAAAGAGGTGCTTCGGTTTATTAAGCACAACATTTTTAGTCGGTTCGGAGTTCCTAGAGCGATCATCAGTGATGGTGGGACGCATTTTCGTAATGTGCAGGTAGCTTCCTCACTTAGGAAATATTCTGTGCATCATCGGATTGCTACACCTTACCACCCACAAACCAGTGGCCAAGTTGAGGTATCTAACAGGGAGATAAAGAGGATTCTTGAAAAGACAATCAGACCAGACCGCAAGGATTGGTCTCAGCGCCTTGATGATGCCTTGTGGGCTTATAGGACTGCTTTCAAGACCCCGATTGGTATGTCACCATTTCGATTAGTTTTCGGTAAACCTTGCCATCTTCCTGTTGAGTTAGAACATCGAGCATATTGGGCTATAAAAAAATTCAATTTCAACATGACCCAAGCTGGAGTCGAGAGAAAATTACAGTTGAGTGAGCTAGAGGAATTGCGTAATGAAGCCTATGAGAGTGCAAAGATTTACAAAGCTCGAACTAAGCATTTTCATGATCGATATATTGTTAGGAAACAGTTCGAGCCTGGGCAAAAGGTATGGCTTTATCATTCACGTCTTCATCTTTTTCCAGGTAAGTTGAAGTCAAGATGGAATGGTCCATTTGTTGTGCATAGGGTGTTTCCATATGGAGCAATAGATCATTTTGACCCTCGTACGGGTGCTATTTTTAAAGTAAATGGGCAACGGCTGAAGCCTTATATCTCAGATATTGTGACAGGACAAGACATTGAGGATGTTGATCTTTTAGAAGTTTAGGACTCACACATGTTTGTATATATTTTAAAAATTTTGTAAATATTCATAGAAAAACAATTTTTTTAAGAGTACTTTCATATAGTTCATGTGCATAATTCATAAACCATAATCATGGTAGGCATATTTTCACATTTTAGATTTCATTGAGTTTACTTTCTTTCCCTCATTGATTTTATCTCATGTGCATTCACTTAGTTTCACATAAGCATGGGGGAATGCCACTGGGACAGTGTAATTCAAGCATGGGGGAGGGTATATTAGCTCACCAGAATATTTTTGTCTACGTTCTTGCACATGTTTACACATCTCTCATAAAAAGTAGATTTTTAAAGAAAGAGTTTGAACTTATATGAATGTTATTTCAAATCTGATGTTTTTAGAGGATTTTTAAGCCCCACGAAATTTTTTTTCTGACATAGATCTAAAAATTATGGTTGTTTATGTGGATTTCGAGGAAATGATGATAGATACATGTTAGAATTTATTTTGAGTCATAAATATGAATATGCACAGTTCTATTTTTGAAAAACTAAGCAAATGAACAAAAGCATAAAAATGAGCTCAAAAAGTGAGAAAAAGCATGCGTTAGGTTGTTTGGATAATTCCACAATCCTTAATAGATGAAACTTAGATGTAAGTTGAAACTTTTAAGTCCATTTGCATAAGGGAGAGTGGAAAACTTCGTGATCCTAAGTAACTGAGAACAGATACAAGTTGAAATGTTTGACTCTCATGTTATAAGGGTGAATAAAGGAAGTCACTTTTATGTCTTAGTTGATATCTTTTGGTATGAAGAAAAAAAATATAGAAGATATTGACATTGCACAAGGTATAAAAGCAGACCACACGCAAGCTATAAGAGAAAAATAAGTGCGCAAAAAGAAAAAGCGTGAAAAGAAAAAAAGAAAGGAAAGAGCTTAAAAAGAAAAGTTCAATGCTTAGAAGTGTGATTGAGAAAATCTGTGCAGAAAACATATGAGTGAGGATAAGTAAATAATAATATGTTTTTATTGGATTTTCTAAGAATAAAACATAAATAATTGTGATTTTTAGAAAAGTGAAAGAAATTCTTTTTCTATGGTGGTACATAAAAGACTCTAATTATATTTTGATTTTGAAATAACAGGAAATATTTGTAAAAATAAAGTCTTTGATTACCTACTGATTATGAGGATGTGTAATATTATGCATACATGACAGAGATGTTTGTGGGTAGCATCACTGCAAACCCTCACGAGACCTTACTCGTCCACTGGGGTAACCCACGGGGTGAAAGGGCTTGTTGCATGAGCTAAATGCAACCGTGATTCCTACGAAAGTGAGTTAGGTGATAGTTTGATTTCTTGCATTTTTCTAGTTTGCTCGAGGACTAGCAAAACATAAGCATGGGGGTATTTGATCATGCATATAATTCAGGGTTTATTAACATTTAAATATGCATGATTTTATGAAATAATGTTTCAAAAACCCAATTTTATGTTAGTTTTTGAGTAAATGTGCTAAAATAATTTAAAATTAGAAAATGAATAAAAAAATAGTTTTATTTTACATTCTTATGCCTATTTTAGTTTTAGTTGGTTTTAGTTTTTATTAAAAAGAAAAAAATTAGAAAAATAGTTTTATTCATTTTAAGTGTTGTGTTTTTTTTTAAAAAAGAAAAGAAAAAATGTAGTAGATTAGTTTTGAAGTTCTTTTATAAAGAGTTTTGTTTTTGAAAATTTTCACAGTTTTCTTTACTTTTGAAAAGAATAAAAATAAAAATAATAATAAAAAAAAAAATAATAATAATAATACAAACCGGGTGGAACCGGTTTGTATTTATAAAAAGAAGAAAGTGAAAACCAAACCGGCTGGAACCGGTTTGGAAGTTTTGAAAATAAACAATGGTTGTTTCAAACCGGTTCCAACCGGTTTGAACCCTTTTAAAAAGGGGCGTAAAGCAGAATCGTGGGGGTCTTCCCTTGTGCGCCAGATTCCTCTTTTTCCCCTCTTTTCCCTCTCTTTCTTCCCTCTACCACCGGCCATTCTTCCCTCCTTCTTCCTCTTCTCCCTAGTTCTCTGTTCTTTCACGCCGGTGGAGGTCTTGCAGTCGGATGAAGGCATACAGGAGGAGGCCGAATTCTTTTCTAATCCTTCCAGGTGATTCACGGTAAGAACTTCTTCTTCTTCTTCTTCTTCTTCTTCTTCTTCTTCTCAATCTTTTTCTTTTCAGCATAATCTGGTTCTTCATCTTCTTCTACTCTACCTCTCCTCCGTTCTTCTTTCAATCGTTCATATTTCTGTTAGCATATTAGATTAGCATATTTTGTTTGCTGAAAAATCAAAATAAAAATAAAATAAACACTTGTTATCGGATATTGATTTCTGTTCCTGTTTCATTCCTGTTGTCCGTCTTGTTCATCTTTAGTTTTTTTGTGTCTTTCAATTGTTGATTAAAGTTCTGTGTAATTCATCGTAAATTTTCTGTGTTGCATTCAAGTGATTTTCTGTTTGTTTGTTTTGTTCGTTGATTTGATTTTTTTTGTGTGTTTTTTTTTTTATTGTTTCTCATTCAGCGCACCTCCTGTTTCTTCCCTCTCTGCATTATTTTGTGTTGTCATTCAATATTTTTTTCTCTGCTTTTATTTCAGCACGATCTCCTGTTCTGATTAATAGTTTAGTTGTAGTTTTCTTTTTCCTATGTTTTTTTTTCTTTTTCTTTCCCCAATCAGAATCCGATCATTCGCTGATCGTGAATACATTACATTTGTTGGTTACAACATCTAATCAAAGTCTGACTATGGTATCTGTGTGGTTTTGCTGAGAGAGCCGGCACTTCTGGATTCATCAGATCTCAAATTTGGGTGATCAAGAGCTACTGAATTGAAAGATCGTGCATGAGTAAATCCAGATCTAATTCAGCATCTCTGTTGTTGATCTCTTTTCCACAGATCAATTCATCAGTAGTGGCATTTTTATCTAGCATTCAGTTACACATACTTTACATTCTTGTGAAAATTTGTTTCTATCACATTCAACCGTCAACAACATCTGATCTGCTTCAGCATCACCACCGTGAATTCAACACTGATTCACTTGAAATTTAATCCTTGCTGCTGATTTAACATAAGACTCCCATAGGGTCTATTGTGAAGAGTTGTTGCTGGAACCCCTTTTTGAAAGTTACTGTTGCAGGTGGAAGTATTGTGTAAGCAAGAGTAAGATTCGAATATAAATGCCATATAGTGTGTGAATAGTCGTGTTAGTGCCATAGAGCTTTTTACAGCAAGAGATAGTGAGAAGGCCTAATCCAGTTTGAATTTTGATTAGTTGTTTTGAAACTACATTTACTTAGTAGATTTGAAATGATGAGCATTAAATAATGGTATTGTAATACTTAGCTAATTAGTAGTTAGTTATACTTCATTAAGAACATGTTAGTTAGTTTTCGATATTATGTTTAGTCTTAGAATTAACTAGTGAATTGTCGTCAAGTTTACATAGTTATTGTCATTTGGATTTTTTTTTTCTTTCCATATGGTCTTTTATTGTTTTTAGCATTAATTAGCATATTCTGCGTAGTGTAGTCTTTATTGGTATCTTGTGCTGCTCGTGTCCTTTTGACTTGTGCAGGATAGCACGGGACTGAAGCGGAAGCGATTACATGACACGAAGTACGAAGAATAAAGCTTCCTTTTGCTTTTATGTTTAAGAATTAGAATTTTAATTGGGTTTGTAAATATTGCATTTTACGCCCTCTGCGAAGGGTATTCATTTGTTGTAATAGTTAGTTGTTTTTACTTTTCTTGAATATTTTACATTTCAAATAATTCGGCAATAAAGATTAGTTTAGATTTGTGTACTTGAATACGATATATTTCCATTCCCTGAGTTCGACCCGGTCTCATCCACTAGTGAGAACCGGTTTTTATTATTTGATGTCTGGTTTTCACATGTTTTACATTTAAAAATCTTTTCAAAATTACAACGATTTAAAAAAAGACATCACTTTCGAGTTCCATGCTTTGGTATTGTGGTTTGGTTTGTCTCACCAGCTCGAAAGAGTACTGACCCCGTTTTATGGGGATACAGGTTTTACTTAGGCGTGCGATGAAGCTCGGTGTGCTGCAGCGAACTCTGAACCCACACTTCAGAACCTCGCCTGTTGGATCCTGGCAGTTTGGTTTTGTATAAGGGAATAATTTATAAAATTGTAACATGATTAATAAAAGTTGTTTCATATACTATTGATTCACTTTTCGTAGTGGCCACCCAGAGTTTTCCGCTTGTTTCTTTCCCTTTTGGTTTCTTCTGCGCTTGCGCTTTGGTTTTAAAAAAAAAAAAAAAGAGGTTTACTAAAAAAAAAACTCCAAAGGATTTTCAAGTCGGGAAATTTGGGGGCGCTACAGTTTTGGTATCAGAGCCGTGTTTTAAAAGAGAGTTATGAAGTGTGGTTCAAGTCTCTGCACGCATCAGCCATCGCATTGTAAGTATTTCTAGTGCAGTTTCTGTTGTTTAATGACTTATTCTGCTTGACTTGATGATCTTGTGTGCTTTTCGGGTGTCGTCCGAGGTGAGACCCCATTTCATGTTTAAGCTTCGTATAATCGGGCTTAAGACATCGATTGTCAGAACCTAAGGGTTCGTTCGCGCTTGTGGATCTAGTTTCCCAAGTTGTTTCGAGTCGACTTCGGTGAAGATTGGAGATTTTTGACTGAGACTTAGGGGACTACTTGCGTAGTTCGCCCTTCTCGTTCCACATTGTGTGGTGAAGACGATCAATATATAGTAGCGATTATCGAGCTTTTAGCCTTATCGTGTTGTAGTACGAGATGACTTCGATGAGAACCATCGTGCGAGGCTCGGAGTGGATGTTTTCCCTCTTTTCCAACCTCGTTGGAATTGTTCGTGACCCTGTCTTTAATGAAGGGTATTTCGTTTGATGCGATCCTCTTCTGGACAGAAGGCGGAAGCCTTGTCTGTGCCGGTGAGCCTCTACGTATTCCATTGGTAGATACTGTTGTTTTTCTCAGTCGTTCTTGGTGATGAGAACGTATCTGTTGTTTCGCGCGTAGCCTGTTGTGCACGTGTTGCCGTTGATGGCATTTGACTCTTGAGGGGATCGTGTTCTGGGGATTGTTAACACCTATTATCTGGGTGTTCCTGCTCGTGAGAGAGCGTTGCAGGAATTTTTGTTTTCCCCCACCACTGTCTGGAGGATTGTGGTGCGTTGGCTCTGGAGGTGATTTCCGGTAGTGCCAACTGTGCCGCTGGATGGAGTAGCTCTCCAGCGATGCCGTTAGCATGGTGATTCGCTAACGATGCCATTAGAGTGGTGATTCTCTAATGAAGATCATTGGAGTGGTGATTCTCCTGTGATACTGTTGGAGTGGCGACGCTTCAGCGATGCCATTAGCGTGGTGATTCGTTAACGATGCCATTAGAGTGGTGATTCTCTAATGAAGGTCATTGGAGTGGTGATTCTCTAGTGATATCGTTGGAGTGGCGACGCTTCAGCGATGCCGTTAGGGTGGTGATTCGTTAACGTTGCCATTAGAGTGGTGATTCTCTAATGAAGGTCATTGGAGTGGTGATTCTCCAGTGATACCGCTGGAGTGGCGACGCTTCAGCGATGCCGTTAGCGTGGTGATTCGTTAACGATGCCATTAGAGTGGTGATTCTCTAATGAAGGTCATTGGAGTGGTGATTCTCTAGTGATACCGTTGGAGCGGCGATGCTTCAGTGATGCCGTTAGCGTGGTGATTCGCTGACGATGCCATTAGGATGGTGATTTTCCTAATGAGGTTGAGGGATGGTGATTCTCCAAGCAAGGCCGTCAGCATGGCAATTCACTGACGATGTCGTTAGCGTGGTGATTCGCTGACGATGCTATTAGGATGGTGATTTCCTAATGATGCCGCTAGGGTGGTGATTCCCTAACGATGATGTGATTAGCAAGGATGAGATTGGCGATGTTACGATAGATGATATCTTGTGACGATGCTAGATGAGTTTAGACGACTCTCGTGTTTTGACGTGTCAGGAGATAAGGACTCTTCTTGTTTCGTTAGAATGGTGTTTTTCTAACGTTCATCGTCTAGAATAGTGATTTTCTAGCGATAGCGACCTTGTTTGTTGACGCTTGAGTTCGTTCATAGAATGTTCTTTGTCGTGTTGTGTCGCATGATTGAAATGTGATGAGAATTTTGTGTGTTATGCTCATGATTGTTGTTTGATTGCTGCGATTGTTGTTTCGCGAGCTAGGTTTTTCAGACCTACCTTTTGACTTACTTTACCTTTCTGTCATGATAGATGACTTGGAAGACTAGATGCAACGTTGTTATGGGCATTGTGAACAACCTTGCAGAGGTTGTGCATCAGCAAGCGGCTGCAATGCATCAGATGGGTGAGAATCTTCAGCACGTAGCCCAGAGTGTGCAAAACAGTAGTGCGGTTACGTATAAGCGATTCATGGAATTGAATCCTTCTGCTTTCGAGGGTAAGACAGACCCTGAAGCTGCTGAATCGTGGTTACGCAAGATAAAACGTATTTTCCATGTTTTGGATGTCCTAGAGGAGAAAAAAGTGGATTTTGGTACTTATCGCTTGAAGGACCATGCTGAGAAGTGGTGGGACACTATTTCTTCGGTCAGATTTAAGGACGCGACTGTTACGTGGGACGAATTTGTGGAAGTTTTTAACTCTGCTTACTTTCTGAAGCACGAGCGCAGTAGGAAGATTCAAGAATTTCTGGACTTGCAACAAGGAACGATGACCTTGTCCGAGTATATCACGAGATTTCGTTGTTTGGAACGATATTGTCCGAACGTTTACGTTGCGGAGAGTGATCGAGCAATGAAGTTCGCTCGTGGTTTAAGGCCTACTTTGAGAACTAAAGTGCTCACTAGCAGGCCGAAATCGCTCGAAGAAGCTATTAAGGTAGCTACTCTGTTGGATGAAGACCAACCCGAACATCAGGCTCAAGTTTTTGTGATTGTAGCTGAGAAGAAACCTAGTGGGGTGGAATCCTTGCCACCTACTAGGGGGCGGAAGCGTCAGAAAGTGCAGCAGAAGGTCCAGCAAAAACGACCTCAGCGATCGAATCGCCAGCGAAAGCAACCTCAGCATCAGAAGTTCAGCGGAAGTGTCGACAATGCGACGTAGATCACGCTTTTGGAGCTTGTCCTCGTATCGATGGCAAGTGTTTCTGGTGTGGACAACTTGGGCATATCGCCAAGTTCTGTCTAGAGAAATCTTTGACAGACTTAGTTGTTGTCGAATAGGCGCTGTCAAACGACATCTGACCCCTTTGTCGTTGTTGTTGTTTTGTGATTTTGCGGACGAAATCCTTTTTAAGGAGGGTAGAATGTTAAGACCCGCGAATTTTTTTTGAGGAATTTACTGCTTATTTGATGTTGCTATGTATGCTTTTATGTATTTATGAGATATAGCACGTGATTTTGATGAGAATTGATTGTGCTTTGTATTTTGGCTTTGTACGCGCGACCCGAAAATCGCGTAGTTTCACTATGTAAGTAAGAAGTGTCTAATTCTGGACAAATTAGCTTCTGAAAATTTAAGGGTTAATTTATAATATGTTTTTATAGTTTGTCCCCGAATTTGGAACCTATACGACGTAAAAACCTCGTCAATGCATGTGAATTACGAGTTTTGACCCGAGTTTGGACCCGAATCGTAATACGCTTAATCCTCGCAAACAGATGAGAATTTTCTTAAGAGGCTTCATGCATTTTGTATTAATTGAGGCTTAGTAGAGCACTAAATGATTTATTGGAAATTATTTAATGTTTTAATGCATTAATTAAGTGTTGTTTTGAAATATATTGAATTGGCGATTTTGGATTTGGATCCGGGTCAACTAGAGGACCCAAACCTTAGGTGTGCCCCTCTAGGGGGACGATTTTGTCTATGGTTGACCAGCTGGTCAAGGTTTGACCAGCTGGGTGGTACTTTTGAAAAGAATTTCATGGATTTTGAAATATAGGCCACGATTGGCCATTCCCTCTTTTTGAAATTCATGATGAGCCTTGAAGCTCATCATAAAAGGCATTTTCCAATAAAGGGGACCATGGGGCTGGCACCCCATGGTGTTTTTGTAATTGTTTCAAACTATTTCAAATAATAAAATCTGATTGGTTGGGTTGAGTGGCAGTCCAAGTAAATCTTACAAGTTTTAAAGTCTTTTTGAAACCCTTTACAATGGCATTATTGAAACTCTTTTGAAATGATTTTGAATGCTCAACATGCATTGGGCATGGGTTTCTAGGGGAGGGGCATGGAGCACTCCAGCCCTCCATCTTGCTTCAATCAATCCTAACCGTCCAATGTATAAACCCTACATATTTAAGGTTTTAAGCAAGAGAGAGAAAGAACCCCTTGGGCGATTTTCTTGGAGGAGCCTCTCTCTCCTCCCTTTCTCTCCCCTTCTTCTTCTTCTCCAAAACCGTGTGAGGGAGAGAGAGGTGAGTGTGGTGTGGAGCAGCTCCAGCCGTGAACCCCATTGCCTTCATCTTCTTCATCTCCTCCATCTTCTAAAGCCTCGTAGGTGAGACAATCCTACACAAACTCCATGAAGTTGGATTTCGTTGAGTATGCTTACAATGCTTTCCCTTTTGTTTATTGCGAAATGTAGTAGGGAGTTGCTATATGAATTCGTTTGGTTCTTCTCATTGAAAATGTTTTGGGTTTCGCCATTGAACTCATTTTGGGTTTTACTCGTTTCTATGATTTTTCATGGCATACATTGCATTAAGCAAACTCGTACATTTGTTGTAGTACGTATCATGCATTTTCTCGAGTAAACCATGATAAGAATGCCTTGCCAAGATATTATTATTTTCTTTTCTTCTCTCTTTGTTTTGGCTAGGAGACCATGGTTCGGCATAAACCCAGCAACCCGGCTTTATGCGAGTTAGCCCCTTTTGGGTGCTGATGGGTTTGGCCAAACAGGTCGAGTCGTGACTCAATGCTCAACAGACCTTTCCATTTCCTTTTTCAGCTATTATGTTTTGTTAATCGCTTGGCCACTGTTCTTACTTTTTCTATTGGCTGGAACGGACCAGACATGTTGGACGTATCCAGCAGAGTTTAGCTCAGACCTAACCTAGCGTGGATGCCCCTTATTTCTCTCTTTTTTTTGTTGGGTTTCATTTGAGACATAGTTGAACCCACCAACTCGGGTTGGTGTGGGTTCGGTTCCCAGCCATGGCCTGACATGGTCTGGACCGTAAATGGTCTGGACCGTACATGGTCTAGAGCTGTCAAAGGCCTGCGCTTGATTCGTTCAGCTGGGCGTCATGCCCAGCACACCACTCATTTATGTTTGGTTTGGGGCATAAGCCCTTTTCGCGCCTTCCAGCTTGGGTTTCGGACTTGCTGCGGCGGTTGCAGCATTTGTGCTGCAACCGGGTGCAAGCTGCATGGCTTGCACCCCTCTCTTTGGCCGTTGGCTAAGGCCAACTTGGATCTGGACCAGTCGGTCCAGACCTGGTCCATGTTGACGCACCTGCTGCAACCAAACTGCAGCAGGTGGGTCGCCTTCGGGTACTAGCTGCAACACCAGCACCCTTCTCATTTTGGTGGTAGCCGGGCCCCGAGTGAGGTCTGGACCAGTCGGTTCGGACATGGGTCCCTCTCTTGGCTGCACCCGGGTCAGCTGCATTATTTCATGGTGCCCCTGGCACCGCGGTAGCTGTTTTGTTGTGGGCCGTTTTTGGGCAGAACCAGCTCAACAGCTGGTTTACCCTCCTTTTTGCCACATTGTGTGGGCTGCTTAGCTAGTCCCTGGACTTCAGCCCTTGAGGCTGCACGCACATTTGCATAGCTGTAAACACCCCAAATTTCCATTCACCTCCCTGACATCTCTACCAACAAGCCGAAGGGAAAAATAGTCATTTTCTGAGATTGAACCTTGCAGAAAGTCTAAAATTTCATTCCTGAGCCCCAAAATTTCTATATTTAGGTTCATAAACATCTTCAAACTGCAAAATTTCAAAATCCTACTTCAGAAGGGCATTTCAGGAAACATGTCTTTGCATGGCATTGCAGAAGCATTTCATATCACTGCACTGCACAACATGTCATTTCGAGATCCAGAACTCTCGATTTCAAAATTTTCAATCCAAATTCGAATTTCAACTCTTTTCAAAATCGATTTCAAAACCCTGGGTCTTCAAAATTATTAATTCTTCCCATTTTACCCTCAGGACTCTAAATTTCAAAATAGTTTCTCAGGAAAACAATCTGGATAGCTTTCAATATGGATTTCAGCCACATTATCTTAGATCTTCCTTTGTCAGCAATTTCCAATATCATTCTTTTGCAAAATCACCCCACAGGGGCCAAATCTTTTCAAAACTTCTGTTTTGCCAATTAGTCCAGGTTTTATGAAAATTTCAAAAAGAGGTCTTGTTGTCTTGTCTTTATTTCAATAAAGAAGCAATGTGGGGCCCACACTGAGGTGGTGTCATATAGGCTTTCCTTTTGAAAAACCTGAATTTTGAAAAACCCAAAAATATAGGAGCCTTGTCCCTCGATTGGCGCCACTTGTCTTTTTCTCTCTCCTCCCATTTACCTGCCATGTGTCAGCATGGGGTTCACCTAGAGGTGGCACCACATGTCATTTTCTATCTCTTTCCATTTCTTTGCCAAGTGTCAGTGTGGGGCCTCTCTAAGATGGCGCCACATGTCCACCATCTTCACCCTGTGCCATGTGTCATTTCCAAGTCACCATGAGACGCCAAGTGTCATGTGCTGCCCTGTTCAGAAAAAGTAAAGCTTGTCTCCCCTGAGGTGGCGCCATCTGAAGTGTGTCTCCTGCAAAGGACACGTGTCAATCTCTCCCTTCTTCAGAAAAAGCAGACTGACACATGTCTCTCCTTACTTTTCTCAGAAAAGTGACACATGTCACTCTTAGCTTCCTTCAGAAAAAGTAGAGGACACGTGTCACTCTAGGCCTTCTTCAGAAAAAGCAAATGACACATGTCATGCTCTGCTCTTCTCAGAAAATGCAAATGACACATGTCATTCTCTGCTCTTCTCAGAAAAAGCAAATGACACATGTCATTTTCTGCTCTCTTCAGAAAAAGCTAGAATTCAAACATTCAAATCCTTCCAGAGGTGGCGCAAATCCTGAACTTTACATTTTCTATCTGGTCTGAGATGGCGCCACGTGTACTTGTCCCTCCTTCTCTTCCCTCCGCCACGTGTCACTGCAAGATCTCCCAGAAGTGCTTCCACATGTCCACCCTCCATTCCTCCAGAACCAACCCCATTTGAATTTCAAATCTACCCTGAGGTGGCGCCATTTGAGAAGACTCCTCCAGCTAGCTGACACTTGTCAGAAGCAGAGCCATCCTGAACCGCCACGTGTCCAAATCCCCCTGCATCAGAAAAAGTAGGAACAACTCCCCTGTTGAGGTGTCTCACCCACAAAATTCACATTTTTATTTTCTCAAAAATCCAAGTGGCATGTCCTGAGATGGCGCCACATGGAGGGCTCAGATTGAGCCTGTTTGAAATTAAAAAATCTCAAAAAATGCTACAAATACAAGGTCCCATGCCCAGCTGAGGGGGAGGGCTCCTTTTGGATTTTGAACTTCAACCTAGATCTTCTTTAGAACACGATTTTGGATTTTAGAATTCATGCCCCCTTTGGGCTCAGTGGAGAGGGTGCATTAAAGCACCAACCTCGCTCGCATCAATCCAAATTCGATCTAGGCGTGGATCGATTTTTGTGAACCTTCGGAAGCCCGGATCGAAGGATGAAAGAAGTCGTTGGTAACCATTCATTTCGGGAGTTCCAAAGCTGCAGGAAAACACAAGGTACACTTCTACCTCTATTGATTTCATTACAGTAATATCCTTACTAGATTCGTATGGTCGTTTTGAAGAAAGAGTTCATCCGAGAGATGGATCGAGCGATTCTCGTAAAATGACACATATCAAAGGATGCTTCTTATGCTTTCTTGATTAGATTTTTGCATTTCATCATGTTCATGCATTAAAATAAGTTAGATTTATGTTTTATTTCATTTAAATAGCATGTTCCATGAATTTATTTAACATTTCATGCATTCAACTTCATTTAGGTAACTCTCTATTTTTGTCAGTCAATCCACATATCATTTCATGTGTTTATTTTTCGTTAAAAATACTAATAAAATCACAGTATGCGCCCTTAGGTGTCCCTAACATTCTGCCAAAAACTCGGAATGATTTAAATTTGTTTACTATGGTAAAAGATCAAAATAGTAGGTCGGGTTTTGTTACTCGGGATACGTTTTGAAAAGTTATCTCCGACTTGTAAAATCGAGATCTCTCTCATATGAGGTCCGATTTTCGATCCGAAAAATTTCCTGAACTCAGAATGATGTCCAGTATTTAATTTGATTTTCTCTGATGTTTCTGAATTTTTTTGGTGTCGAACAAAAATCCGAGAGTTCGGGACACGTGTCAGAGCCTGATTTAGGCCTCTGAGACTTTCGATCGACTTAAGTCGATGGGTTGTCTTTGGGTGTTGCTCCAAACCCAAATCTGTAAAAAGTGAATGTCATGTGGTGTCCTCTATTTGCATCTGAAATTTTATGATTTTTAGAACAGTCTTAATAGCAGTTTCAGATTTTTCTTGTCAGTCTCCTGTTTTGTCATATTTGTCTGTTTTATTGATTTAGGCAAGTAATGTCGCATTTTTATCTCTGTTCCTGTTGATCAAATGCCAAAATCATAAAAATGAAAGTTGTTCCTGCATTTGTCAGTAGTTGTTCATTTAAATATCAGAAATTTCCATGGTTGGCTGCTTATTTTTATGCAATTTTGCATCGGATCAGGTTGATTTTACATCCATTAGAGCCAAATTCCTGCTACTGAACTCACCGTAGTTCAAATCCCATAGATGTAAAAACCAAAAGTGCTTATTTTCATGTCATTTAGCAGTCTACAAAATCTCAAATGTTTCCATTATCGCATTAAGTGTTACATTTGGTTCGGGTCCGTAGGTGAAATCCACCCATTTTAGGGTTTTCTGTAAATTTCTACATCCAAACCATGTCATTTCGTGTGTTTTAGCATTCTAGGCTGTTCATAAGGTCAGAGGGATGTTTCATACCAAATTTGGTGTCATTTGCAATTCGTTTGATGTTCGGTTTAGCCGTATCATCAAAACAGGGCCCCGCGGGACCTGATCCAAGCGAAAAACAAGCGAGATTCATTATTTTTGATGAATAGTAGCATGTCAAAATTCTGATTTTGCAGTTCTAAGGTGTTTAGCAGCATGTCATCATGCCTCATACTGCATTTCAACATCATTTGTTTCCATTCGAATTTTAAAATCTCAATTTTACCAAAATTTCCTTCAAAAACCTTGATTTTAAAGGTGTAACCTCAATATTAGAGGTATTTTGGTCATTTTGACCACAATTTCGAATTTCAAACTATTTCTTACTGAATTTCTTGCATTTACATCATTTCAAATATCAAGAAAGCATGAGAATAGGGTTTATATCCAATTAAGTCCAATAATTTCAGAATATTATTGGAAAATCTTGGAAAAACCCACATATTTGAGCTAACCTCATTTCCAGTTTGGCAGGGACATTCAAAAGAAGGAACTGAAGTCTGCAATTTCCCTTTCTTTCATTTATTTAGTGATGTAATAATGTAAATTTTGGAATAAGAGATTTAATTTTCTGCTTAGACTAGTATGCATATCATATAGTTTAAATTCCTGCAATATCCTGTTTATGTGATTCATGCATTTTATCTCAAAAGCACTATGGATGTACACGAATGGCACGTGCACCAACTCTTAGGGAGTTGATGAACTCGATGGAGTCCATATTTACGGCCCTAGTCAGAATATGGACGAAACCCAGATCCATCATCTTTCTACCAGTCACATTGAGCCTACACTCTTAGGCTATCTTCCAAAATTTCACTGCATATTTTCAATTTACAAAATATTTTGGAATTGACTAAGTAAATTATGAACGTATTCACGGCCATAGTTGGCATATGTGACAATTCTACTTAGTTTAATTCTAAAATAGCATATTTTCTGAAAAGTAGCTTTTACAAAATGACATTCACTCATATCATTTGCATCATGAAATCACTGGTTTTTCTCATGATTTTTCACAATAAAATTTCATTCTCAAGAAAATCGATTTCTCAAGAAACACTGAGAATTTTTCAAAATTGGATTTCCCAAGTTAAGTTTTCCCATGATTTTCCTTGGAAAATGTTATTTTCTTAGGATTTTCAAAAAGGAATTTCTCATCTTTCTCAAGACCAAAATCGATTTTCCAGTATTTCAGGGATAAGATTCTTAGGATTTCAGTTTCTCGAGTTTTGACTTTCCATCTCCAAAGAATTTGCCAATGAATCTCAACCATTTTCCAAAGAAAGTTTCAAACTTGAAGTTTTTCTGACAAGCATTTTCCCTTCAAATGTTTACCCTCTTCTCAAGAATTCTCACCATTTTCCCAGGACTTTTCTCCATCCATGATTTTCCCACACCTTTATGAACTTTCTCGTGATTTCAAAACCCTTTCATCTGAGTTTCTTGTGAAATTGACTTTCACCTTTTCCATGAGAAATATCTTTCAACTCCAAATGTTTTCTGAGCATGCATCATGTTTTCTAACCGACATTTTACAAAAATTTCATAGCACATGCCTGAATTCTCTGTGCATTTAGGATAGAACACGATTTTGATAATTTATCTAAGTCAAGCACATTTGTGGTCCTTGGTTCGATTACCCCTGTTAAAGGCGGCAGGAACGGTCGAACCTCGTACCGACAGGTCGAGCCCCATCCCATGGATTTTTCCACGATTTTCAAAACGGAGGCGAGTATTTCAAAACAATTTCCAAAATCCGATCAAGTTTGACTCGCAAAAGCATTTTTCCTCTTTCTCTCCCGCAAGGGAAGGGAAGACGGAAAAATTTCGTGACGATGACAGGTTTGGCGACCGTGATGGGGCCTGTCCTTGTCTGATCAAAAATGTGTTTGACTTAGTTCAATTATCGACACTGTGTTCTAAAAAATGCAAGCTCTCTTTGCTTTCTGATATCATGCGAACCTAGGAGCCTAGATTTTGACCTAGCTGACATTGATTGCATATAGAATAGGCATGGTTTGGTAGGACTATATTGAGGAGATATTTTCCTGCTCATATAGACTTAGGTCTAAACACAACTCTCCTCAATTTAGGATCTGAATGCAACCAATGTATGCTTTTTCAAAGATTTTCAAAAATCTATCTTTTTAGAATTTAGAGCCCTCTATTTCTTGCATGTGATCATTTTTTTCAAACCTCTCTTACCTAATTTTACCCGGTCTTCACATTGCTGGGCTCTCTTCTAGAACCCTAGTTCGGGACAGGGCCTCACAACTGGGCCACTCATTTGGGTTAACACCCCCCTACCACGTACCGCGGGCCACAGTCCGAAGTATATCGGTAGGCGCTCAAGGATGTTGGAAAACCTTACCTTAGAACTGGAGTTGAAATTATATGCCACGTACCTCGGATTTTGGTTCGGGTATATCGGCATAACTGGATTAGACAAAGATGATTTGAACCTAGAGTTAGGATTAAGGTCCTACAGCTGTTTTTCAAAATGATGCATCTAGAGTCAGCCTTTTAGGGAGTGTTGTATATGCATAAATGTTTGTGCAGGATGTGACTGTTTGTATTTTACCTTCATTCCTCTCATATTTTTCCCCAAATATTTTTCCAAATATCCATATTCTCATCTTTTCCGTTTATTTTTTCAAACCCTGGATGATTTTCCCAAACATCTAATTTCTCTCAAAAACTCCAGGTGATTTTTCATTCTTCCGTTCTACTGGATCTCGAATTTCCTGCTTCATTTTTATCCTGCCTGCAATTTTCAAAAATCATATGTTTTCTCTCATTGGATTTTCAATCCTTTTGTCTATTTGCAAAATTCGTCATCTTATTTTCCCCGTGCATACCTTGATTATTGCAGTGAAATTTTTGTACCCACTTGCCTTCTTCTTATTCTAAATCCGTTTGTGGATTGTTTTTCCAAGAAATATCTCTTTCCTTCAAAAATGGTATTTTCCTCGTGGTTGACGACCTCGCCTAGGTAATAAGGCACATTTTTCGTTGTTTATTTCTCTTACAAAGAATGACAACACAATTGTCGTGATTTCAGTGGCGACTCCATCCCTAGTAATGGGATATTCTTCCAATTGTCTACCATATCGCCAATAATAATTTTTCTTCCAATCCAAAATTCCCTCAGAGTTTAATCAAGACTTTATCCTGCAGAGCGCATCCGCAACATTTGATGGTTAGGACAAGAGGAAGAGGAACCACATCACCACAGCACTCCTCAGTCTCAGAAGGAGAAATGGATCCTCCCAGAAGTCAAGATCAGCCGCAAGAGGAGGATGGCATAGACCCACAAATGTATGCCATGTTTCGGAAGATGATGAACAAGATGATGAACGAGCAGTCCGGGACCAGTTCAGAAAAGAATCCATTCAGAGAGAAGTTCCACGGGCACATAGATAAGAAGACTCCCAAGAAGCAAGTTCAGCCAGAGGAAATTTCAGATGAATCAGAATCAGAGGAAGACACCGATGAAGAATATGAGGTCCCTCCGGCATTTCAGAAACATAGCCGAGAACAAATGAGGAGTCGCAAATCAAAAGGTCAAGTTGCAGAAGAGCTCTTACAGACACAGTTCAGGGAAATGGCCAAAGTGGTTAAAGATCTGCAAGCCCGCGACAAGGGCAAGAAAGTCTTCACCAGCGAGGACTTCTATGATGGCCTCGAAGGGATGATGATCTCGAAAACTTCCCCCGTAAATTCATCAAGTTTGATGGTTCTGGCGACCCAAAAGCCCATCTCGCCACGTTCTTTGCTGAGTGCTCAAGGTTCAAGAGGGACAACAGAGCACTATTTCTATGCTTTCCCCGCAGCCTGGAAGGAGTCGCGGCCAAATGGTACGCGGAACATATCAATCTTATAGAACTGAAAGAGTTTGACAAAGTTGTGAATTTGTTCGTTGAACGATTCTTGTTCAATACTGAAGTGCTACCAACACTAAATCACCTCTGTAATCTGAAGTAGGGAGATAGTGAAAAAGTCAGGGACTTCATTCACAGATGGAGAGAGACCTGCAACAAAATGAGGGATCCTATATCAGAAAGGCATGCTTTATCGCTGATCCTGAACAACTTCTCACAACCTTTGAGAAGTCTCATTTCTACCTCACCATACAAGTCTTTCATTGAACTCATTGAACGAGCCGAATGGCTCGAGATGGGAATAGAGAACGGGGTCTATGAAGGCATTACCATTGCAAGAAACAGTCAAGATGCCAAAAGAAGGCTCACTTCACTTTTGCGGCCAAATCTTTCAATAATAGCAAAGGCAACAAGAATGATCATGACAACAGTTCGGAGAAATTCAAAAGGCAAAAAGGGAAGGACTTCAACAGTGATAAACCTCTCCAATCCAGCCCTCAGCATAAGGAGAAAGATCCAGAAAAATCAAAGCACAAGGACTGGAGAACTGATCGAGAATTCACCCCTCTGGATCAGACACTCGAGAGTATCCTCGAGTATATGCTTGCGAAAGACATTGTCCGGTTGCCTAAAGCCGCTGATCTTCCATCAATTATGGGTAGATTCAAAAAACAATTTTGCAAGTTTCATCGAGCAGTAGGGCACGATACAGAAAACTGTTTCGTCCTTAAGAACATTGTTCAAGACTGCATTGACAAGAAGCTCCTCGTTGAAGATGAAAAGGAGGACTAGTCATCCTGACAAAGATTTTTTTTCACAATCATTCCAGAATATGACAATGCCGACACTTTCCCATTTCTCATCTTGCTTTTTCAAAAGAATAATGTAATCCCATTCTGTTTCCTTGATTTTAAAGCATCAATAAAGTCATCAATTTTTTTTTTCAATAGCTTGGCGCCATCTTATTTACTTCTTCTTCCTTTTCACAATGTCTCTCTTGTGAGGAATGATCTTGAGGACGTCTATCAGTCAAGAAGCTTGTCGCCTTATTCATCAATTATCCTTCTTTTATTCAAAATTTTCCTCCCTAGTCACATTGGGGCATTTTTTTTTGAACATTTATCCTTACCTCAAAACATCCTGTATGCAGGCAGGATAAACCAATCTCTCATTTTGCATATATATGCACCCATTTGTATTAATTTTGCATTCATTTGCATCAATTCATTTGCATTAAATTTACCTCAAAATTCCCCTTCAGGTTAAGGAATAAACCTGAATCATTTTCCATAATTCTTTAATTTCGACCCTCGGGTCATTCAATTCTTCAATTTCGACCTCCGGGTCACCCAATTTCCAATTTTCAAATTACCAAAATTCTCAATTTCGACTACCAGGTCATCCAATTTCCATTCCCCGTTCAGGATAAGGGGATAATCCTAAAACCATTCATAGAAGCGATCCAACTCTCTATAATGATAGTCGTTCTTCATTGAACTGATAGTCATTCTTAATTGAACTGATATAGTTCTCAGTGAACTGATAGTCGTTCTTAATTGAACTGATATAGTTCCCAGTGAACTGATAGTCGTTCTTCATTGAACTGATAGTTTTCCCAAGTGAACTGATAGTCGTTCTTCATTGAACTGATAGTGTTTCCAAGTGAACAGATAGTCGTTCTTAATTGAACTGATATAGTTCTCAGCGAACTGATAGTCGTTCTTAATTGAACTGATATAGTTCCCAGCGAACTGATAGTCGTTCTCCGTTGAACTGATAGTGTTCCCAAGTGAACTGATAGTCGTTCTTCATTGAACTGATAGTGTTCCAAGTGAACTGATAGTCGTTCTTCATTGAACTGATAGTGTTTCAAGTGAACTGATAGTCGTTCTTCATTGAACTGATAGTGTTCCAAGTGAACTAATAGTTATTCCTCATTAATGTTCTGAGTGAACTGATAGTCGTTCTTAATTGAACTGATAGTGTTCCCAAGTGGACTAATAGTCGTTCTGAACTAAACTGATAGTGTTCCAATTGAATTGATAGTTGTTCTTCATTGAACCGATAGTGTTCCAAGTGAACTGATAGTTGTTCTTCATTGAACTGATAATGTTCCGAGTGAACTGATAGTCGTTCTTAATTGAACTGATAGTATTCCCAAGCGAATTGATAGTTGTTCCCAGTGAACCGATGGTCGTTCTTAATTGAACTGATATTGTTCCCAACAAACTGATGGTCGTTCTTAATCGAACTGATATTGTTCACAGTGAACTGATAGTCGTCCCCTTTGAAAAGGAGATGAGAATTTTGTCACGGATGTGTTGAGCCGGACCTCAAACGCTCTCTTTCACTAAGGATTTCAAGAAAATTTTCTCAATTTGCCAACCAAATTATTTGTTGATTCCAAAAACTTTGTCTTACAAATCTTTACCTTAGTTTACCTTGAGCATTACTTCCAAAAGAGTGAAGCTTTTGCGAAAAAAGATTCAAACTTCAAATTCTTTCTATTGGCCAACCAAAAGAATGAAGGATAAGTCCTCGATATGGCCAGAAAAGAAGATTCAATATTATTGTAAAGCCATAGATGATTGATATTGATCGCAGTTAAGGTGCATCTTTAAAGACCATTCTTGTGAAAATGAGGCAGTGGAAATATCCTGAGTGCTAGAAAAGGGAGCATTCATCCAAGCCCTGTCTCCTCAAAATCACCTAAGTTGCGATTAAATATCCGCAAAAGGGATCTCTCACTTGTCGTCAAGATGAAGGCGAATTAAGCGAGTAGACCCCCGAGGCCAAAGAAGATTTGAAACATCTCCAAGATGACGGAGTTTGTGATGGATCCTTCCAGGGAAAGTCCAAAGCACTGTCGAGATGAAGGCATATGCGATGAACCTCCCGACAATCCCTAAAAGATATTTAATTTCAGCTATCATCCAAAGATCTCCAGCCAATGAACCAATATCATCAACATGACCCTTGAGGTAAAGAAGGATCGAAACATCTCCAAGTTGAAGGAGTTTGTGACGTACCCTTTCAAAAAAGGAGAAAGAGAGGAAAAGAAAGAAAGAAAAGGCAAGACATCTCCAAAATGAAGGAGAATATAACCCGATACCCACAAGAGAGCCAAAAGAGTGCAGAAAGATTATCATGAGATAAGCTCCCAGGATATCAAACTGCCAAATCTATCAAGAATCCTCTTTAATTTTGTGAAATTCTATTATCAATACTCTTTCATCAATTGCTTTCATAATATCAAATTCTCTTTCCTGTTCATATCGAGGAAATTGATAACTTCCTTAAAGAAGGTCCATTGTAAGCAATTTGGGTTCTCAATCTTGACTCTACGAAGTGAAGCTCGTTTAGAGGTAACGCTTCAGGTAGAATTAATATTTTTGCAACAATGTGCATCAATTTCAAATACTTTGAATCAACAACAAAATTCTCAACATTTTGACAATATTTTCTAGCTATCCTGACGTGAAGTGAGAGCTTGATGTCCGTCTTTGATATATCCAGACACCAATTTTAAATCCCTCTTAAGGACTTGATTCCTTCCCTTCTTTGAGAGTGAGAGCTCTCAAATTCGCACACTTCCCTGTGTCCCCATAGACAGTCCCATTTCGGTTCGAGGTCGAACCACCAATCATTTTCTCGCAAAAGGCAATTTCAAAAGCTATTTAGTCTCAGCAATGAGACGCCCAAAATCAATCCTTTTTCAAGCTTTAGGGACCCTATTTTCCTTCCTTTTGCAAAACCCCTGTCGGATTTATTGTGCAAAATCCGAAGGTTCCATCATTCCATCCATTTTCTGCCTGATCAGGATAAGGGTATAAACCTGAGCCTCATTTGATGAGGTATTCCATCTTCCACCCGATCAGGATAAGGGTATAAACCTGAGCCTCATTCAAAGAGGTATTCCATTTTTCACCCAATTAGGTCAAGGGTTCGAACCTGAGCTTCGTTCCATGCGAGGTATCTCTGTCCCATCCAGGTTAAGGACAAAAACCTGAATTTCACTCTCATAGAGTGAATCTTTCCTCTTTATTCTCCATTTCATATCTACCATGATCACCGGGCTAATTTCCTCACACCCAGTCAGATCCTTCTAACTGGGGCATTTTTTATATATAGCCCAAATTTGGTGTGTTTTCTTTGCCACTAAGCTTGACCACAAGCTGGCTTAGTAGCAAAGAGGGGCATCTATAAACACCCCAAATTTTCATTCACCTCCCTGACATCTCTACCAACCAGTCGAAGGGAAAAATGGTCATTTTCTAAGATTGAACCTTGCAGAAAGTCTAAAATTTCATTCTTGAGCCTCAAAATTTCTATATTTAGGTTCAGAAACATCTTCAAACTGCAAAATTTTAAAATCCTACTTCAGAAGGGCATTTCAAGAAACATGTCTTTGCATGGTATTGCAGAAGCATTTCATATCACTGCACTACACATCATGTCATTTCGAGATCCAGAACTCTCGATTTCAAAATTTTCAATCCAGATTCGAATTTCAACTCTTTTCAAAATCGATTTCAAAGCCCTGGGTCTTCAAAATTATCAATTCTTTCCATTTTACCCCCAGGACTCTAAATTTCAAAATAGTTTCTCAGGAAAACAATCTGGATAGCTTTCAATATGGATTTCAACCACTTTATCTCAGATCTTCCTTTGTCAGCAATTTCCAATATCATTCTTTTGCAAAATCACCCCACAGGGGCCAAATCTTTTCAAAATTTCTGTTTTGCCAATTAGTCCAGGTTTTATGAAAATGCCAAAATAAGGTCTTGTTGTCTTGTCTTTATTTAAAAAAAGAAGCAATGTGGGGCCCACACTGAGGTGGTGTCATATAGGCTTTCCTTTTGAAAAAACTGAATTTTCAAAAACCCAAAAATATAGGAGCCTTGTCCCTGGATTGGTGCCACTAGTCTTTTTCTCTCTCCTCCCATTTACCTGCCATGTGTCAGCATGGGGTTCACCTAGAGGTGGCGCCACATGTCATTTTCTATCTCTTTCCATTTCTTTGCCAAGTGTTAGTGTGGGGCCTCTCTAAGATGGCGCCACATGTCCACCATCTTCACCCTGTGCCATGTGTCATTTCCAAGTCACCATGAGACGCCAAGTGTCATGTGCTGCCCTGTTCAGAAAAAGTAAAGCTTGTCTCCCCAGAGGTGGCGCCATCTGAAGTGTGTCTATTGCAGAGGACACGTGTCAATCTCTCCCTTCTTCAGAAAAAGCAGGCTGACACATGTCTCTTCTTACTTTTCTCAGAAAAGTAAGTGACACATGTCACTCTTAGCTTCCTTCAGAAAAAGTAAAGGACACGTGTCACTCTTGGCCTTCTTCAAAAAAACAAATGACACATGTCATTCTCTGCACTTCTCAGAAAAAGCAAATGACACATGTCATTCTCTGCTCTTCTCAGAAAAAGCAAATGACACGTCATTTTCTGCTCTCTTCAGAAAAAGCTAGAATTCAAACATTCAAATCCTTCCAAAGGTGGCGCAAATCCTGAACTTTACCTTTTCTATCTGGTCTGAGATGGCGCCACGTGTACTTGTCCCTCCTTCTCTTCTCTCCGCCATGTGTCACTGTAGGATCTCCTAGAAGTGCTGCCACATGTCCACCCTCCATTCCTCCAGAACCAACCCCATTTGAATTTCAAATCTACCCTGAGGTGGCGCCATTTGAGAAGACTCCTCCAGCTAGCTGACACTTGTCATAAGCAGAGCCATCCTGAATCGCCACATGTCCAAATCCCCCTGCATCAAAAAAAGTAGGAACAACTCCCCTGTTGAGGTGTCTCACCCACAAAATTCACATTTTTATTTTCTCAAAAATCCAAGTGGCATGCCCTGAGATGGCGCCACATGGAAGGCTCAGATTGATCCTGTTTGAAATTCAAAAATCTTAAAAAATGCTACAAATACAAGGTCCCATGCCCAGCTGAGGGGGAGGGCTCCTTTTGGATTTTGAACTTCAACCTAGATCTTCTTCAAAACATGATTATGGATTTTGGAATTCATGCCCCCTTTGGGCTCAGTAGAGAGGGTGCATTGAAGCACCAACCTCACTCGCATCAATCCCAATTCGATCTAGGCGTGGATCAATTTTTGTGAACCTTTGGAAGCCCGGATCGAAGGACGAAAGAAGCCGTTGAAAACCATTCATTTTGGGAGTTCCAAAGCTGTAGGAAAACAAAAGGTACACTTCTATCCCTATTGATTTCATTACAGTAATATCCTTACTCGATTTGTATGGTTGTTTTGAAGAAAGAGCTCATCCGAGAGATGAATCGAGCGATTCTCGTAAAATGACACATATCAAGGGGTATTTGATGATGCATGAAATGCACATCATGTTAACAAATTTTTCATGAATTTTGTAACGAGTTTAAGGTTTTAAACCCATGTTTAGATGCATTTTGATAGTAAGGGGTTATGGTTTGAATTTCAGAGAAATCAGAGTTAAAATGAGAGAGTTATGGCGATTTCAGTGTTTGGGCACAGATTTTGAGGTGGATCGGATCCATATCCGACCCAATTAGGCTGTTTGGACCTTGGATCAACCTTTAGAAAACCCAAAATCCAACCCACACGCCTATCCATATCCATTTCAAAAAGTTTTGCAGAAAACCCCCCAGAAAGAGGCGCATAGAAAATTATTTTTTTATAACAGTGTTTCTGAAAACTATCAAAAGTATAAAATAGAGTTTTCAGCAAACCCTAGGCGTCTTTGGCTTGGATTTGATGCCTCCTACAGTGCCTCTAGCTCCAGCATCATCTTCCCCTTCCATTCCATCACGTTTTGGCCATTGAAGACCGGTTTATGCTTGGGAATCAAGCATATTTTGATCTCTCTTTGATTCTTGCCATTTCTTCCTATTCCTTGTTGCGTTTTTCACCATTTTCTGTGTTTTTGTAGGTATAGCAGAGGTGGAGACTACTAACCTTGATTGGTAGTGCGAAACACACCATCAAGGTGAACCGGCCCTACCTCCATCCAGTTTTCTGAGCCCTCTGATCGAGAATCGGCGCCCATCCCATCCTCGGTGGATCTCCAACGTGTTGCAGCTGCAAAAGTTCTGTTCTTGGTGAAGTTCCAGCATCCTCGAACCGTTCGGGACATCAAGACCAAGCCACTGTCCGCTCTTCTTCTTCTCCACGATCGTCGGACCGCCCGAAAGGTAGGTCTTCTTCTTCCTTTTCTTCTAGCTAAAACCGAATTGTGTGTGTTGATTTTATTTTCTTATTTTCTGTGTGTTTCTTATTTTTCTTTTTGTTTCAACCTTAGAATAGATCCTGTGCATAGACCAGCACGTTAGATTAGGTTTATTTCATTGCTTGATTCATTTGAATCTTGATTTTTAACGTTTTTCACCCAAATTGTGAAAATCGGCTAGACCCTCATCTAGCCGACTCTTCAAGTTCGTCCAGTGTATTTGTGGTTCTGTTCTACAAAAAAACCAAATTGAAAAAAAAGTTCATTTTGATTTAATTCAGTCGTTTGGTTTGCTTGTTTCATGTTTCAGTTAAATAGAAAAGAAAAGAAAAGAATCGGCTAGATTATTTCTAGCCGATTCTTGTGTTTTCTAAAATTATTCGTGGTTTTTTTTTCTGTAGTTTGTTGTTTGATCTGTGGGTGTTCCGTTGTTTTCAGTTTTATTCATTTTCGTTTTAGGGGAAGTTGGATTTCTTAGGTGGCGTGTGAGAGTTTATGCCAAAATCGTTGAATGAGAAGTTGAAATTAGGGATGTACGTGTGATTCCATTGTGAATGTTGTGTAGTTTGTTTTTCAATTGCAGTTTGTCAGTTTGTAAGTTTGTGTGATTCAAGTTCAACATGTTTGGGTCTTTTTAAAGTTCGTTTTGATGTTTAAATGTTTTCGATAGTTTGTTTCAGTGCGAAAAATACAAAAAAATCAAGTTTTATTTTCTTTGTGTTTTTGATTGATATATTTAGCCGGCTGCATGTTTGATATTTAGTTGAGTTTGTGTTCTTGTGTTCGTGATTTCTTGTTTCTTGAAGTTAGATAGTTTTAGAAATAGATTTAGTCGTTTGCATTTTTCATGCTTTGTTCATTAGAATAGTGTTTAGATAATTTGGTGTCTTCGGTATTTTATGATTTCCAGCATAATAGATAAGTTAATTGTGTTTTAATTAGTTGCATTAGGTAGTATAAGTCTATATTACATTAGTTTTTTCATGTTTATTATCATTTTAGCTTAGTTATTCAATTTTTATTATTTTTAGGTCTTCTTCTTCCCCAAGGAGGGGCGGCAGCCATTAGAGCTCCATTTGAGCTCTAGGCTATTTTTGGTAGATCTTAGAAATTAGGTAAGTTCATTAAGGTGTCTAGGTTCAATGAATTAGGGTTAATGCTTTAGACGTTTTTAGGATTTCAATTAAGTAAGTCTTGAATTAGGTGTAGCATTTAATTCTAGGAAATCATGCTTTCTATTTGAGTCTTTTCATTACCTAGGTAAGTTTTAAATTCATTAGCCTAGAAAATAGCTTCAATTAGGGTTAAAGAGTTTTGAGAAGGAAAGAAATTAAGGTAATTGAATTTGAAAACGTTTTTGGAAATAGTGGATTCTTCAAAAATCGTGTGGAGCATTTAAAGAGAGGATTAAATTTGAGTTGTCTATTAAAAAGGAGTTACTTACTTAGCTTTGGAAAGTGATTTAGAAATTCAATTAAATTTCCAAATTTGGTGTCCACGATTTCAAGAAAGGAGTAATTACAATTAAATTCTGTCTTGGAAAGCAAAAATCGTGGGGTTCTCTAGGCTAGACGTTTCCTTTTTCCAAAGTGGACTTTAAAGCTATTTAAGGAGTGTAACTCCTCATTTAGTTGGACGATTTTTGATAATCCAACTTTCCAGAATTCGATAATTGATATTTATTACCTTCTTTTTCCAACCTTCTACATTAAATTCGTTTATATTTGAATTAATTTTAGGTAGGAAGTAGGTTACTCATTAGATATATCTTAAATAGGGGTGATTTACTCTAGTAGGCGTGTAGTTAGTGCAATTAATTATTCATTCTCATTTTAGGTGGTTAATTAATTAGATTTACATTAGTAAGTTACTAAAGTAATCAATCTAACCTAGCTAACCTAGGTGAAACGAGTATCTAGACCTAGTCAACCTAGTCAATCTAGTTGACCCAGTTAGTTGAGTCAAACCGAGCTTAACTGTTATCGTCGCAAAATTTTTCCCCCGTCTTCCCTTCCTTGCGGAAGAGAAAAAGAGAGAAACGCTTTCGCGCCTCAAACTTTGACCGGATTTTGGAAATTGTTTTGAAATACTCGCCTCCGTTTTTGAAAATTGCGGGAAAATCCATGGGATGGGGCTCGACCTGTCGGTACGAGGTTCGACCGTTCCTGCCGCCTTTAACAGGGGTAATCGAACCAAGGACCAAAACTATGCTTGACTTGGTTAAATTATCGAAGTTATGTTCTATCCTAAATGCACAGAGAATTCAGGCATGTGCTATGAGATTTTGGAAAATGCCAGTTGGAAAACATGATGTATGCTTAGAAAAACATTTGGAGTTGGAAAGAATCTATCAGAAAAAAGGTCAATTTCTCAGGAAACTCAGATAAAAAAGGGGTTTTTGAAAACATGAGAAAGCTTATAAAGATGTGGAAAATTCAGAAATAGTTGAAAATCTTGGGAAAATGGAAGTGATTCTTGAGAAAAGATGGACTTTTTGAAAAGGGAAGCACTTCTTAGGAAAACTTGTTCCGAGTTTAATTGATTTAATGCACAAGATTTTGAAAACATTGGAAATATGATGTGCATTTTTAAGATAGCCTAAGAGTGTAGGCTCAATGTGACTAGTAGAAAGATGATGGATCTGGGTCTCGTCCATATTTCGACTAGGGCCGTAAATATGGATTCCACCGAGTTCATCAACTCCCTAAGAGTTGGTGCACGTGCCATTTGTGAACATCCATAGTGCTTTTGAAATAAAATGCATGAATCATATAAGCAGGATATTGCATAAATTCAAACTATATGATATGAATCCTAGTCTAAGCAGGAAATTAACTCTCTTATTCCAAAATTTACATTATTACATCACTAAATAAAGGAAATAAAAGAAATTTGCAGACTTCAGCTCCTTCTTTTGAATGTCCCTGCCAAACTTGGAATAAAGTTGGCTCAAATATGTGGGTTTTTCCAAGATTTTCCAATAATATTATGAAATTATTGGATTTAATTGGATATAAACCCTATTCTCATGCTTCCTTGATATTTTGAAATGATGAAAATGCTAGAAATTCAGTGAAAAACAATTTGAAATTCGGAATTGAGGTTAAAATGACCAAAATACCCCTAAAATTAAAGTTACATCTTTAAAATCAGGGTTTTTTGAAGGAAAACTTGGTAAAATTGAGATTTTGAAATTTTGAAATTCAAATTGAATCAAATGATGATGAAATGCAGTAAGAGATATGATGACATGCTGCTAGACACATTATGACTGTAAAATCAGAATTTGACATTTTGAAATTTAGCCAAAATAGCGAATTTCGCTTGTTTTTCACTTGGATCCGGGTCCTGCGGGACCCTGTTTTGGTATTATGGATGATCCGAACCTCAAATGGATTCCAAATTGCACCAAATTCGGTATGAAGCATCTAAACACTCTGATAAATAACCTAGAATGCTAAGAATCACAAAATGATATGATTTAAATGCTAAAATTCAAGGAAAGTCCTAAAATGGTGGATTTTGCCTATGGATCCGAACCAAATGCAATGTCTAATATGATAATGCAAGATTTACACCATGGAAACTTCTTATATTTTGCAGACTGCTAAAAGACCCGAAATGGAACATTTTTGGTTTTTATAGCCTCGGGATTTGAGCAATGGTAAGTTCAATAACAGGGATTTAGTTCTGACAGAGGTAAAAATCACCCTAGTCTGATGTAAAATGCCCAAAAAATATAAAACGGGCATGGAAATTTATGAAATTAATGAGATTTATGCACGACACCTACATGAACAACTTTCATGTTTATGACTTCGGCATTTGATCAACGTAAGCATAAATAAAAATATAACTATTTCTGCCTAAACTAACAGAACAGACAAATGTAGAAAAATAGGGGGCTGACAAGAAAAATCCTAAGCAGGGGTCAACACTGTTCTAAAAATTACAGGCTTTTAGATTCAAACAGAGGACATCTCGGAAACCACTTTCACTTTTTACAGTTTCGGATTTGGAGCAACACACAAAGAGAAACCATAGCCCTAAGTCGATCCAAGATCTCAGAGGCCCAAATTAGGCTCTGACACGTGTCCCGAACTCTCGGATTTTTGTCAGACATAAACAAAAAATCCGAAAAATCTGAAAAAAATCATATTAAAAACTAGACATCCTCCCTAGTTCAAAACATCTTTCGGATCGAAAATCGGATCTCCCATGAGGGATATCTCGATTTTACAAGTTGGCAAATGATTTTCAAAACGCATCTCGGGTAAAAAAACCCGACTTGCCATTTTGAATGTTTACCACAGTAAACAAATTCAAATGCCTCCGAATTTTTGGAAAAATTTGAGGAACACCTAAGGGCAAATTCCGTGATTTTTTTGGGATTTTTAATAAAACATAAATGCATGAAATGATGTATGGACTGACTGACAAAAACAGGGACCTACTGAAAATAAGCAGAATTGAAATAAATGCTAAATTAATCCTAATTAATTCATGAAATGTACTAAATGAATGAAATAAAATGCAAATTAAATCTAGCTAACTACATGCATGTTAAAATCATCAAGGAAGTATAATTATGTATTTTTATATATGTCGTTTTATGAGAATAGCTCAATTCATCCCTCGGATGAGCTCTTTTTTCAAACGACAACACGAATCAAACCAAAAGAATTATCATAGTGAAAAACAATTTGAAATTCGGAATTGAGGTTAAAATGACCAAAATACCCCTAAAATTAAAGTTACATCTTTAAAATCAGGGTTTTTTGAAGGAAAACTTGGTAAAATTGAGATTTTGAAATTTTGAAATTCAAATTGAATCAAATGATGATGAAATGCAGTAAGAGATATGATGACATGCTGCTAGACACATTATGACTGTAAAATCAGAATTTGACATTTTGAAATTTAGCCAAAATAGCGAATTTCGCTTGTTTTTCACTTGGATCCGGGTCCTGCGGGACCCTGTTTTGGTATTATGGATGATCCGAACCTCAAATAGATTCCAAATTGCACCAAATTCGGTATGAAGCATCTAAACACTCTGATAAACAACCTAGAATGCTAAGAATCACAAAATGATATGATTTAAATGCTAAAATTCAAGGAAAGTCCTAAAATGGTGGATTTTGCCTATGGATCCGAACCAAATGCAATGTCTAATATGATAATGCAAGATTTACAACATGGAAACTTCTGATATTTTGCAGACTGCTAAAAGACCCGAAATGGAACATTTTTGGTTTTTACAGCCTCGGGATTTGAGCCATGGTAAGTTCAATAACAGGGATTTAGTTCTGACAGAGGTAAAAATCACCCTAGTCTGATGTAAAATGCCAAAAAAATATAAAACGGGCATGGAAATTTATGAAATTAATCAGAGTTATGCACGACACCTACATGAACAACTTTCATGTTTATGACTTCGGCATTTGATCAACATAAGCATAAATAAAAATATAACTATTTCTGCCTAAACTAACAGAACAGACAAATGTAGAAAAATAGGGGGCTGACAAGAAAAATCCTAAACAGGGGTCAACACTGTTCTAAAAATTACAGGCTTTTAGATTCAAACAGAGGACATCTCGGACACCACTTTCACTTTTTACAGTTTCGGATTTGGAGCAACACACAAAGAGAAACTATAGCCCTAAGTCGATCCAAGATCTCAGAAGCCCAAATTAGGCTCTGACACGTGTCCCGAACTCTCGGATTTTTGACAGACATAAAAAAAAATCAGAAAAATCTGAAAAAAATCATATTAAAAACTAGACATCCTCCCTCGTTCAAAACATCTTTCGGATCGAAAATCGGATCTCCCATGAGGGATATCTCGATTTTACAAGTTGGCAAATGATTTTCAAAACGCATCTCGGGTAAAAAAACCCGACTTGCCATTTTGAATGTTTACCGCAGTAAACAAATTCAAATGCCTCCGAATTTTTGTAAAAATTTTAGGGACACCTAAGGGCGAATTCCGTGATTTTTTTGGGATTTTTAATAAAACATAAATGCATGAAATGACGTATGGACTGACTGACAAAAACAGGGACCTACTGAAAATAAGCAGAATTGAAATAAATGCTAAATTAATCCTAATTAATTCATGAAATGTACTAAATGAATGAAATAAAATGCAAATTAAATCTAGCTAACTACATGCATGTTAAAATCATCAAGGAAGTATAATTATGTATTTTTATATATGTCGTTTTATGAGAATAGCTCAATCCATCCCTCGGATGAGCTCTTTCTTCAAACGACAACACGAATCAAACCAAAAGAATTATCATAGTGAAATCAATAGGAATGGAAGCTTACCTTGTGTTCTCCAGCGGTTTTGGAACTCCCAAAATGAGTGGCTACCTTGATAATGGGCTCCAGAGAGGCGTGAATCCAGAGGAAACCAAGAAAGAATGAAAATGGAATTCTGAAGTTCAATTCTCAAACAGGGCTCTCAGAGTGAAAATGCTAAATCCAAAAGAAGCTCCCCTAGGCTGGGCATGGGGCCTTGTATTTATAGAGATTTTTGGAAAATTTTGAAATTCAAAGAAGCTTAATCTGAGCCCTCCATGTGGAGCCATCTCAGAGGGTGTTGTCTTGGAGTTTGAAATTCAAATTCTGCTTTATTCTGGAAGGAGGAGAGACTTCCATGTGGCGCCATCTCAGAGCATCCACATTGCCATGTGTCAGAAGGTAGGAGCAGAGGAAGCAGAAGACGCCACCTCAGAGGGGTTTGAATTCTACTTTTTCTGATGAAAGGAGAGACTGACATGTGGCGCCATCTCAGAGCATCTTCATTGACATGTGTCAGAAGGAAAGGCAGAGGATTCAGATGGTGCCACCTCTGAGAGAGTTTGAAATTTAAATTTCTGCTTTTTCTAGAGGAAAGGAGAGACTGCCATGTGGCACCACCTCAGGGTGGCTCCTACAATGACATGTGGCAAGAGGGAGGAAAAGGGACACGTGGCACCATCTCACACAAAATAGAAAAGGTGAACTTCAGGATTTGCGCCACCTCAGACTGGAGTTTGAACATTTGAATTCTAGCTTTCTCTGAAGGAGGCAGAAAGTGACATGTGTCACTTGCTTTTTCTGAAGAAAGCAGAGAGAGACACGTGTCCCTTGCTTTTTCTGAGAAGAGCAGAGGGTGACATGTGTCACTTGCTTTTTCTGAGAAAAGCAGGGAGTGACATGTGTCTTCTACTTTTTCTAAAGGAAGCTGGAGATGACATGTGTCATCTACTTTTCTGAGAAAAATAGGAGGGAGACATGTGTCCTCTGCTTTTTCTGAATGGAGCAGAGATTGACACGTGTCGCTTGCTTTTCCTGAGGAAAGGAGAGAGTGACATGTGTCACCTGCAGGAGACATAATTCAAATGGTGCCACCTCAGGGGAGACAAGTTCTACTTTTTCTGAACAGGACAACACATGACACATGGCATCTCATGGTGACCTTGGAATGACACTTGGCACAGGGTGAAGATGGTAGACATTGACACGTGGCATAAAATAAAGAGGATGACTAATGACATGTGGCGGCATCTTAAGGTGGCCCCACGCTGACACGTGTCAAAGGATGGCAGAAGAGAGAAGGTGACATGTGGCACTTCTAGGTGAACCCTATGCTGACACATGGCAGGTAAATGGGAGGAGAGAGAAAGGACAAGTGGCACCAATCTAGGGGACAAGGTTCCTATTTTTTTGGGTTTTTCAAAGTTCAGGTTTTTCAAAAGAAAAGTCTATGTGACACCACCTCAGTGTGGGTCCCACATTGCTTCTTTATTGAAATAAGAACAAGACAACAACCTCTTTTTGGAATTTTCATAAAAATTTGGACTAATTGGTAAAACAGAAATTTTTGGAAAGAGTTGGCCCCTGTAGGGCAATTTTGTAAAAGGAAGATATTTGAAATTGTCAAAAGGGCAAAATCTGAGATAAGGTGGCTGAAATCCATATTAAAACTATCCAGATCATTTTCCTGAGGAAATATTTTAAAATTCAGAGCCCTGGGGGTAAAATGGGAAGAACTGATAATTTTGAAGACCCAGGGTTTTGAAATCAATTTTGAAAAGAGTTGAAATTCTAATCTGGATTGAAAATTTTGAAATCGAGAGTTCTGGACCTCGAAATGACATGCTGTGCAGTGCAGTGATATGAAATGCTCATGCAATGCTATACAATGACATGTCTTATGCAATATAATCTTGAACCAAGACTTGGAGATGCCTGTCTCCTGTCAGGAATAAAATTTTGAACATCTGAGCTAAAATAGGGAGACTTTGAGAGTTCCAGATGAAATTTGGACTTTTACAAGGTTCGAACTCAGAAAATGACCATTTTGCCCTCCGGCAATTTCAAAGGCTGAATGATGATGTTTGGTGAAAATGTCGGGGAGGTGAGTGAAAATTTGGGGTGTTTACAGATGCCCCTCTTTGCTACTAAACCGGCTCATGGCCGAGCTTAGTGGCAAAGAAAAACACACCAAATTTGGGCTATACATAAAAAAATGTCCCAGTTAGAAGGATCTGACTGGGTGTGAAGAAATTAGCCCGAGGAAGATGGTAGATATGAAGCGAAGAATAAAGAGGAAAGATTTGCTCTATGAGAGCGAAGTTCAGGTTTTTGCCCTTAACCTGGATGGGACAGAAATACCTCGCATGGAACGAAGCTCAGGTTTTGACCCTTGACCTGATTGGGGAATGGAATATCTCATCGAAATGAGACTCAGGTTTGTACCCTTAACCTGATTGGGCGGAAGATGAAATACCTCTTCAAAGGAGGCTCAGGTTTGTACCCTTATCCTGATCGGGCGGAAAATGAAATACCTCTTTGATTGAGGCTCAGGTTTATACCCTTATCCTGATTGGGTGTAAAATGGAATACCTCATCAAAGGAGGCTCAGGTTTGTACCCTTATCCTGATCGGGCGGAAAATGAATGGAATCCTCGAAGGAAGAGTCCATGATGGAACCTTTGGATTTTGCACAGTAAATCCGACAGGGTTTTTTGCAAAAGGAAGGAAAATGGGGTCCCTAAAGCTTGAAAAGGGATTGATCTTGGGCGTCTCATTGTTGAGACTAAAATCAGCTTTTGAAATTGCCTTTTGCGGGAAATGATTGGTGGTTTGACCTCGAACCAAAATGGGACTGTCTATGGTGGGACAGTGGGGACACAGGGAAGTGTGCAAATCTGAGAGTTCATGCTCTCAAAGAAGGGAAGGAATCAAGTCCTTAAGAGGGATTTAAAATTGGTGTCTGGATGTATCAAAGACGGATATCAAGCTCTCACTTCACGTCAGGATAGCTAGAAAATATTGTCAAAATATTGAGAATTTTGTTGTTGATTCCAAGTTTTTGAAAATGTTGCACATGGCTACAAAGATATTCTTTCTTTTCTACCCAAAGCATTACCTCCAAACAGGGTTCACTTCGTAGAATCGAGATTTGAAACCCAAATTGCTCGCAATTGACCTTCTTCAAGGAAGTTATCAATTTCCTTGATATGAACAAGAAAGAGAATTTGATATTATGAAAGCAATTGATGAAAGAGTATTGATAATAGAATTTCACAAATTTGAAGAGAATTCTTGATAAACTTGGCAGCTTGATATCCTGAGAGCTTCTCTCTTGATAATCTTTCTGCACTCTTTTGGCTTTCTTGGGCTTCGGCTACATTCTCCTTCATTTTAGAGATGTTCTGACTTTTTTTTTCTCTCTTTCTTTTTCCTCTCTTGCTCTCTTTTGGAAGGGTATGTCACAAACTCCTTCATCTTGGAGATGTTTCGATCCTTCTTGAACGACGGGTTTGGAGATCTTTGGATGATAGCTGAAATTAAATATCTTTTAGGGATTGTCGAGAGGTTCATCGCATCTGCCTTCATCTCGACAGTGCTTTGGACTTTCACTGGAAGGACCCGTCACAAACTCCGTCATCTTGGAGATGTTTCGAATCTTCTTTGGCCCCAGGGGTCTACTCGCCTAATTCGCCTTCATCTTGACGACAGGTGAGAGCTCCCTTTTGCGGATATTTAATTGCAGCTTAGGTGATTTTGAGGAAACGGGGCTTGGGTAAACGCTCTCTTTTCTAGCGCTCAGGATATTTCCACTGCCTTGTCTTCACAAGAATAAACCTTAAAGATGCGCCATTGACTGTGATCAATATCGATCATCTACGGCTTTTCAATAACATTGAATCTTCTTTTCTAGCCATATCGAGGATTTATCCTTCATCCTTTTGGTTGGTCAAATAGAACGAATTTGAAGATTGAATCTCTTTTTGCAAAAGCTTCACTCTTTTGAAAGTAATGCTGAAGGTAAACTGAGGTAAAGATTTATGCAATAAAATTTTGAAATCAACAATTGATTGACAAATTGACAAAATTTTCTTGAAATCCTTGATGAAAGAGAGCACATAAGGTCCAACTTAACGCATCCGTGACGAAAATTCTCCTCTCTTTTCCTCAAAGGAGGTGACTATCAGTTCACTGGGAACAATATCAGTTCAATTAAGAACGACCATCGGTTCGCTGGAAACAATATCAGTTCAATTAAGAACGCCCATCGGTTTGCTGGGAACAATATCAGTTCGATTAAGAACAACCATCAGTGGGAATAATATCAGTTCAATTAAGAACGACTATCAGTTCACTTGGAACACTATCAATTCGATGAGGAACGACTATCAGTTCACTTGGAACACTATCAGTTCGATAAAGAATGACTATCAGTTCACTTGGAACACTATCAGTTCGATGAAGAATGACTATCAGTTCGCTTGGAATACTATCAGTTCAATGAAGAACGACTATCAGTTCACTTGGAACACTATCAGTTCGATAAAGAACGACTATCAGTTCACTTGAACACTATCACTTCGATGAAGAACGACTATCAGTTCACTTGGAACACTATCAGTTCGATGAAGAACGACTATCAGTTCACTGGGAACACTATTAGTTCGATGAAGAACGACTATCAGTTCACTTGGAACACTATCAGTTCGATGAAGAACGACTATCAGTTCACTTGAAACAATATCAGTTCAATGAAGAACGACTATCAGTTCACTTGGAACACTATTAGTTCAATGAAGAACGACTATCAGTTCACTTGGAACAATATCAATTCACTTGGAACACTATCAGTTCAATGAAGAACGACTATCAGTTCACTTGAACACTATCAGTTCAATAAAGAACGACTATCAGTTCACTTGGAACACTATCAGTTTGGTTGGAACACTATCAGTTCGATGAAGAACAACTATCAGTTCACTTGGAACACTATCAGTTCGATGAAGAACGACTATCAGTTCACTTGGAACACTATCAGTTCAATGAAGAACCACTATCAGTTCGTTTGGAACACTATCAGTTCAATGAAGAACGACTATCAGTTCGTTTGGAACAACTATCAGTTCGCTTGGAACGACTATCAGTTCGCTTGGAACACTATCAGTTCAGTGAAGAACGACTATCAGTTCGTTTAGAAGGACTATCAGTTCGCTTGGAACGACTATCAGTTCGCTTGGAACACTATCAGTTCAGTGAAGAACGACTATCAGTTCGTTAGGAACACTATCAGTTCAATGAAGAACGACTATCAGTTCGTTTGGAACACTATCAGTTCAATGAAGAACAAGGACCATTATAGAGAGTTGAATCGCTTCTATGAATGGTTTCAGGATTATCCCCTTATCCTGAACGGGGACTGAAAATTGGATGACCTGGCGATCGAAATTGAGATTTTTGGTGATTTTAAAATTGGGAATTGGGTGACCCGGAGGTCGAAATTGAAGAATTGGATGACCCGAGGGTCGAAATTGAAGAATTATGGAAAATGATTCAGGTTTATCCCTTAACCTGAAGGAGAAATGGAATTGGGTGCATAGTCAATGCAAATGCAATGCACATGCACATGAAATGCAAATGAAGTGCAAATGAAGTGCAAATGAATGCAAATGAGTGCATATATATGCAAAATGAGAGAATGGTTTATCCTGCCTGCATACAGGATGTTTTGAGGTAAAGATAAATTTTCCAAAAAAATGCCCCAGTGTAACTAGGGAGAAAATTTTGAATAAAAGAAGGATAATTGATGAATAAGGCGACAAGCTTCTTGACTGATAGATGTCCTCAAGATATTCTTCACAAGAGAGACATTATGAAAAGGAAGAGGAAGTAAATAAGACGACACCAAGCTATTGAAAAATTCGATGACTTTATTGATGCTTTAAAATCAAGGAAAGAGAATGGGATTACATTATTCTTTTGAAAAAGCAAGATGGGAAATGGGAAATTGTTGGCATTGTCATCTTCTTGAATGATTGTAGAAAAAATCTTTGTCAGGATGACTAGTCTTCCTTTTCATCTTCAACGAGGAGCTTCTTGTCAATGCAGTCTTGAACAATGTTCTTAAGGACGAAGCAGTTTTCTGTATCATGCCCTACTGCTCGATGAAACTTGCACATAATTGCTGGAGGATCAGCAGCTTTAGGCAACCGGACAATGTCTTTCTCAAGCATATACTCGAGGATACTCTCGAGTGTCTGATCCAGAGGGGTGAATTCTCGATCAGTTCTCCAGTCCTTGCACTTTGATTTTTCCTGATCTTTCTTTTGATGTTGAGGGCTGGATTGGAGAGGTTTATCACTGTTGATGTCCTTCCCCTTTTGCTTTTTGATTCTCTCCAAACTATGATCATTCTTGTTGCCTTTGCTATTATTGAAAGATTTGGCCGCAAAAGTGAAGTGAGCCTTCTTCTTTTGTTCACCTTGAGAGTTATTCTTGGAAAATGTGAAGCCTTCATAGACTCCATTCTCCGCACTCAACTCGAGCCATTCTGCTCGTTCAATGAGTTCAACGAAAGATTTGGATGGTGAGGTAGAAATTAATCCTCTCAGAGGTTGCAAAAAATTATTGAGGATCAATGATAAAGCATGTCTTTCTGATATAGGATCCCTCATTTTGTTGCAGGTCTCTCTCCATCTGCGAATGAAGTCCCTTGCCTTTTCATTTTCATTCTGCCTTAGGTTGCAGAGATGGCTCAATGTTGGGAGCGCTTCAGTATTGAACAAGAATCGTTCAACGAACAAATTCACGACTTTGTCGAACTCTTTCAGTTCTATAGGATTGACATGTTCCGCGTACCATTTGGCTGCGACTCCTTCCAGGCTGCGGGGAAAGCATAAGAACAATGCTCTGTTGTCTCTCTTGAACCTAGAGCATTCAGCGAAGAACATGGCGAGATGGGCTTTTGGGTCGCCAGAACCATCGAACTTGATGAATTTTCGGGGAAGATTCTCCAGATCATCATCCCCTTCTAAACCGTCGTAGAAGTCCTCGCTGGTGAAGACTTTCTTGCCCTTGTCGCGGGCTTGCAGATCCTTGACCACTCTGGCCATTTCTCTGAATTGTGCTTGCAGGGGCTCTTCTGCGACCTGACTTTTTGATTTGTGACTCCTCCTTTGGCCACATTTATGAAATGCCGGAGGCACCTCATATTCTTCATCGGTATCATCTTCGTCTGAAGTATCTTGAACATTCTCCTCAGAGGACTTGGTTGACCTCTTGGCCATACGATCTCTAATTCTCTGACTGAATGGATTTTTGTCTGAGCTGGTGCCAGCCTGCTCACTCATCATCCTCTTCATCATCTTCTGAAACATTGCGTACATCTGAGGGTCGATACCATCATCTTCTGGCTGCTCTTGGTCTTTGTCTGACCTTGGCGAATTCATCTCTCCTTCTGATGTTGATGAGTAAGTGATACGCTGAATTGGTGCGGTCTTCTTCCCTGACCTTGTCTGAACCATCAAATGTTGCAAAGGCTCTCTGCAGGATAAAGTCTTGATTAGACTCTGAGGAAAATTTTGGATTGGGAAGAAAATTATATGGTGGACAATTGGAAGAATATCCCATTACTAGGGATGGAGTCGTCGTTGGAGTCACGACAATTATGTTGTCATTCTTTGTAAGAGAAATGAACAACGGAAAATGTGCCTTGTTACCTAGGCGAGGTCGTCAACCACGAGGAAAATACCATTTTGAAGGAAAGAGATACCTCTTGGAAAAATAATCCGGAAACAGATTTAAAGTAAGAAGAAGGCAACTGGGTAAACAATTTCCACCACAATAATCAAGGTATGCACGAGGAAAATGCGGTGAAGAATTTTGCAAGTAAACAACAGGATCGAAAATCCAATGAGAGAAAACATATGATTTTGAAAAATTGCAGGCAGGATAAAAATGCAGCTGGAAATTCGAGATCCAGTAGAAAGGGAGAATGAAAAATCACCTGGAGTTTTGGAAGAAAAGGGATATTTGGGAAAAACCATCCAAGGTTTTAGAAAATAAAGGAAAATATGAGAATATGGATATTTGGAAAGATATTTTTAAAAAAAATATGAGAGAAATAAAAGTAGCATACAAACTCACATCCTGCATAAACATTTATGCACATTCAGCACTCCCTAAAAAGCTGACTCTAGATGCATTATTTTGAAAACAGCTGTAGGACCTTAATCCTAACTCTAAGTTCAGATCATCTTTGTCCAATCCAGTTATGCCGATATACCCGAATCGAGATCCGAGGTACGTGGCATAGAATTTTCACTCCGGTTCTAAGGTAAGGTTTTCCAACATCCTTGAGCGCCTACCGATATACTTCGGACTGTGGCCCGCGGTACGTAGTAGGGGGGTGTTAACCCAAATAGTTGGCCCAGTTGTGAGGCTCTGTTCCGAACTATGGTTCTGGAAGAGAGCCCAGCAACGTGAAGACCGGGTAAAGATAGGTAAGGGAGTTTTGAAAAAAATGATCACATGCAAGAAATAGAAGGCTCTAAGTCCTAGAGAGATAGATTTTGAAAACTTTGAAGAAGCACACATTGTTAGCATTCAGATCCTAAATTGAGGAGAGTTGTATTTAGACCTAAGTCTATGTGAGCATGAAAATTTCTCCTCAATCTAGTCCTACCAAACCATGCCTACGCTACATGCAATCAATGTCAGCTAGGTCAGAATCTAGGCTCCTAGGCTCACATGATATTGAAAGTAAAAGAGCTGACATTTTGTGAACATAATTTTGATAATTAAACTAAGTCAAGCATAATTTAGGTCAGACAAGGACAGGTCCCATCACGGTCGCCAAACCTGTTTTCGTCGCAAAATTTTTCCCCCGTCTTCCCTTCCTTGCGGAATAGAAAAAGAGAGAAACGCTTTCGCGCCTCAAACTTTGACCGGATTTTGGAAATTGTTTTGAAATACTCGCCTCCGTTTTTGAAAATTGCGGGAAAATCCATGGGATGGGGCTCGACCTGTCGGTACGAGGTTCGACCGTTCCTGCCGCCTTTAACAGGGGTAATCGAACCAAGGACCAAAACTATGCTTGACTTGGTTAAATTATCGAAGTTATGTTCTATCCTAAATGCACAGAGAATTCAGGCATGTGCTATGAGATTTTGGAAAATGCCAGTTGGAAAACATGATGTATGCTTAGAAAAACATTTGGAGTTGGAAAGAATCTATCAGGAAAAAGGTCAATTTCTCAGGAAACTCAGATAAAAAAGGGGTTTTTGAAAACATGAGAAAGCTTATAAAGATGTGGAAAATTCAGAAATAGTTGAAAATCTTGGGAAAATGGAAGTGATTCTTGAGAAAAGATGGACTTTTTGAAAAGGGAAGCACTTCTTAGGAAAACTTGTTCCGAGTTTAATTGATTTAATGCACAAGATTTTGAAAACATTGGAAATATGATGTGCATTTTTAAGATAGCCTAAGAGTGTAGGCTCAATGTGACTAGTAGAAAGATGATGGATCTGGGTCTCGTCCATATTCCGACTAGGGCCGTAAATATGGATTCCACCGAGTTCATCAACTCCCTAAGAGTTGGTGCACGTGCCATTTGTGAACATCCATAGTGCTTTTGAAATAAAATGCATGAATCATATAAGCAGGATATTGCATAAATTCAAACTATATGATATGAATCCTAGTCTAAGCAGGAAATTAACTCTCTTATTCCAAAATTTACATTATTACATCACTAAATAAAGGAAATAAAAGAAATTTGCAGACTTCAGCTCCTTCTTTTGAATGTCCCTGCCAAACTTGGAATAAAGTTAGCTCAAATATGTGGGTTTTTCCAAGATTTTCCAATAATATTATGAAATTATTGGATTTAATTGGATATAAACCCTATTCTCATGCTTCCTTGATATTTTGAAATGATGAAAATGCTAGAAATTCAGTGAAAAACAATTTCAAATTCGGAATTGAGGTTAAAATGACCAAAATACCCCTAAAATTAAAGTTACATCTTTAAAATCAGGGTTTTTTAAGGAAAACTTGGTAAAATTGAGATTTTGAAATTTTGAAATTCAAATTGAATCAAATGATGATGAAATGCAGTAAGAGATATGATGACATGCTGCTAGACACATTATGACTGTAAAATCAGAATTTGACATTTTGAAATTTAGCCAAAATAGCGAATTTCGCTTGTTTTTCACTTGGATCCGGGTCCTGCGGGACCCTGTTTTGGTATTATGGATGATCCGAACCTCAAATGGATTCCAAATTGCACCAAATTCGGTATGAAGCATCTAAACACTCTGATAAACAACCTAGAATGCTAAGAATCACGAAATGATATGATTTAAATGCTAAAATTCAAGGAAAGTCCTAAAATGGTGGATTTTGCCTATGGATCCGAACCAAATGCAATGTCTAATATGATAATGCAAGATTTACACCATGGAAACTTCTTATATTTTGCAGACTGCTAAAAGACCCGAAATGGAACATTTTTGGTTTTTACAACCTCGGGATTTGAGCCATGGTAAGTTCAATAACAGGGATTTAGTTCTGACAGAGGTAAAAATCACCCTAGTCTGATGTAAAATGCCTAAAAAATATAAAACGGGCATGGAAATTTAAGAAATTAATCAGAGTTATGCACGACACCTACACTAACAACTTTCATGTTTATGACTTCGGCATTTGATCAACGTAAGCATAAATAAAAATATAACTATTTCTGCCTAAACTAACAGAACAGACAAATGTAGAAAAATAGGGGGCTGACAAGAAAAATCCTAAGCAGGGGTCAACACTGTTCAAAAAATTAAAGGCATTTAGATTCAAACAGAGGACATTTCGGACACCACTTTCACTTTTTACAGTTTCGGATTTGGAGCAACACACAAAGAGAAACCATAGCCCTAAGTCGATCCAAGATCTCAGAGGCCCAAATTAGGCTCTGACACGTGTCCCGAACTCTCGGATTTTTGTCAGACATAAAAAAAAATCAGAAAAATCTTAAAAAACTCATATTAAAAACTAGACATCCTCCCTAGTTCAAAACATCTTTCGGATCGAAAATCGGATCTCCCATGAGGGATATCTCGATTTTACAAGTTGGCAAATGATTTTCAAAACGCATCTCGGGTAAAAAACCCGACTTGCCATTTTGAATGTTTACCATAGTAAACAAATTCAAATGCCTCCGAATTTTTGGCAAAATTTTAGGGACACCTAAGGGCAAATTCCGTGATTTTTTTGGGATTTTTAATAAAACATAAATGCATGAAATGACGTATGGACTGACTGACAAAAACAGGGACCTACTGAAAATAAGCAGAATTGAAATAAATGCTAAATTAATCCTAATTAATTCATGAAATGTACTAAATGAATGAAATAAAATGCAAATTAAATCTAGCTAACTACATGCATGTTAAAATCATCAAGGAAGTATAATTATGTATTTTTATATATGTCGTTTTATGAGAATAGCTCAATCCATCCCTCAGATGAGCTCTTTCTTCAAACGACAACACGAATCAAACCAAAAGAATTATCATAGTGAAATCAATAGGAATGGAAGCTTACCTTGTGTTCTCCAGCGGTTTTGGAACTCCCAAAATGAGTGGCTACCTTGATAATGGGCTCCAGAGAGGCGTGAATCCAGAGGAAACCAAAAAAGAATGAAAATGGAATTCTGAAGTTCAATTCTCAAACAGGGCTCTCAGAGTGAAAATGCTAAATCCAAAAGAAGCTCCCCTAGGCTGGGCATGGGGCCTTGTATTTATAGAGATTTTTGGAAAATTTTGAAATTCAAAGAAGCTTAATCTGAGCCCTCCATGTGGAGCCATCTCAGAGGGTGTTGTCTTGGAGTTTGAAATTCAAATTCTGCTTTATTCTGGAAGGAGGAGAGACTTCCATGTGGCGCCATCTCAGAGCATCCACATTGCCATGTGTCAGAAGGTAGGAGCAGAGGAAGCAGAAGACGCCACCTCAGAGGGGTTTGAATTCTACTTTTTCTGATGAAAGGAGAGACTGACATGTGGCGCCATCTCAGAGCATCTTCATTGACATGTGTCAGAAGGAAAGGCAGAGGATTCAGATGGTGCCACCTCTGAGAGAGTTTGAAATTTAAATTTCTGCTTTTTCTAGAGGAAAGGAGAGACTGCCATGTGGCACCACCTCAGGGTGGCTCCTACAATGACATGTGGCAAGAGGGAGGAAAAGGGACACGTGGCACCATCTCACACAAAATAGAAAAGGTGAACTTCAGGATTTGCGCCACCTCAGACTGGAGTTTGAACATTTGAATTCTAGCTTTCTCTGAAGGAGGCAGAAAGTGACATGTGTCACTTGCTTTTTCTGAAGAAAGCAGAGAGAGACACGTGTCCCTTGCTTTTTCTGAGAAGAGCAGAGGGTGACATGTGTCACTTGCTTTTTCTGAGAAAAGCAGGGAGTGACATGTGTCTTCTACTTTTTCTAAAGGAAGCTGGAGATGACATGTGTCATCTACTTTTCTGAGAAAAATAGGAGGGAGACATGTGTCCTCTGCTTTTTCTGAATGGAGCAGAGATTGACACGTGTCGCTTGCTTTTCCTGAGGAAAGGAGAGAGTGACATGTGTCACCTGCAGGAGACATAATTCAAATGGTGCCACCTCAGGGGAGACAAGTTCTACTTTTTCTGAACAGGACAACACATGACACATGGCATCTCATGGTGACCTTGGAATGACACTTGGCACAGGGTGAAGATGGTAGACATTGACACGTGGCATAAAATAAAGAGGATGACTAATGACATGTGGCGGCATCTTAAGGTGGCCCCACGCTGACACGTGTCAAAGGATGGCAGAAGAGAGAAGGTGACATGTGGCACTTCTAGGTGAACCCTATGCTGACACATGGCAGGTAAATGGGAGGAGAGAGAAAGGACAAGTGGCACCAATCTAGGGGACAAGGTTCCTATTTTTTTGGGTTTTTCAAAGTTCAGGTTTTTCAAAAGAAAAGTCTATGTGACACCACCTCAGTGTGGGTCCCACATTGCTTCTTTATTGAAATAAGAACAAGACAACAACCTCTTTTTGGAATTTTCATAAAAATTTGGACTAATTGGTAAAACAGAAATTTTTGGAAAGAGTTGGCCCCTGTAGGGCAATTTTGTAAAAGGAAGATATTTGAAATTGTCAAAAGGGCAAAATCTGAGATAAGGTGGCTGAAATCCATATTAAAACTATCCAGATCATTTTCCTGAGGAAATATTTTAAAATTCAGAGCCCTGGGGGTAAAATGGGAAGAACTGATAATTTTGAAGACCCAGGGTTTTGAAATCAATTTTGAAAAGAGTTGAAATTCTAATCTGGATTGAAAATTTTGAAATCGAGAGTTCTGGACCTCGAAATGACATGCTGTGCAGTGCAGTGATATGAAATGCTCATGCAATGCTATACAATGACATGTCTTATGCAATATAATCTTGAACCAAGACTTGGAGATGCCTGTCTCCTGTCAGGAATAAAATTTTGAACATCTGAGCTAAAATAGGGAGACTTTGAGAGTTCCAGATGAAATTTGGACTTTTACAAGGTTCGAACTCAGAAAATGACCATTTTGCCCTCCGGCAATTTCAAAGGCTGAATGATGATGTTTGTTGAAAATGTCGGGGAGGTGAGTGAAAATTTGGGGTGTTTACAGATGCCCCTCTTTGCTACTAAGCCGGCTCATGGCCGAGCTTAGTGGCAAAGAAAAACACACCAAATTTGGGCTATACATAAAAAAATGCCCCAGTTAGAAGGATCTGACTGGGTGTGAAGAAATTAGCCCGAGGAAGATGGTAGATATGAAGCGAAGAATAAAGAGGAAAGATTTGCTCTATGAGAGCGAAGTTCAGGTTTTTGCCCTTAACCTGGATGGGACAGAAATACCTCGCATGGAACGAAGCTCAGGTTTTGACCCTTGACCTGATTGGGGAATGGAATATCTCATCGAAATGAGACTCAGGTTTGTACCCTTAACCTGATTGGGCGGAAGATGAAATACCTCTTCAAAGGAGGCTCAGGTTTGTACCCTTATCCTGATCGGGCGGAAAATGAAATACCTCTTTGATTGAGGCTCAGGTTTATACCCTTATCCTGATTGGGTGTAAAATGGAATACCTCATCAAAGGAGGCTCAGGTTTGTACCCTTATCCTGATCGGGCGGAAAATGAATGGAATCCTCGAAGGAAGAGTCCATGATGGAACCTTTGGATTTTGCACAGTAAATCCGACAGGGTTTTTTGCAAAAGGAAGGAAAATGGGGTCCCTAAAGCTTGAAAAGGGATTGATCTTGGGCATCTCATTGTTGAGACTAAAATCAGCTTTTGAAATTGCCTTTTGCGGGAAATGATTGGTGGTTTGACCTCGAACCAAAATGAGACTGTCTATGGTGGGACAGTGGGGACACAGGGAAGTGTGCAAATCTGAGAGTTCATGCTCTCAAAGAAGGGAAGGAATCAAGTCCTTAAGAGGGATTTAAAATTGGTGTCTGGATGTATCAAAGACGGATATCAAGCTCTCACTTCACGTCAGGATAGCTAGAAAATATTGTCAAAATATTGAGAATTTTGTTGTTGATTCCAAGTTTTTGAAAATGTTGCACATGGCTACAAAGATATTCTTTCTTTTCTACCCAAAGCATTACCTCCAAACAGGGTTCACTTCGTAGAATCGAGATTTGAAACCCAAATTGCTCGCAATTGACCTTCTTCAAGGAAGTTATCAATTTCCTTGATATGAACAAGAAAGAGAATTTGATATTATGAAAGCAATTGATGAAAGAGTATTGATAATAGAATTTCACAAATTTGAAGAGAATTCTTGATAAACTTGGCAGCTTGATATCCTGAGAGCTTCTCTCTTGATAATCTTTCTGCACTCTTTTGGCTTTCTTGGGCTTCGGCTACATTCTCCTTCATTTTAGAGATGTTCTGACTTTTTTTTTCTCTCTTTCTTTTTCCTCTCTTGCTCTCTTTTGGAAGGGTACGTCACAAACTCCTTCATCTTGGAGATGTTTCGATCCTTCTTGGACGATGGGTTTGGAGATCTTTGGATGATAGCTGAAATTAAATATCTTTTAGAGATTGTCGAGAGGTTCATCGCATCTGCCTTCATCTCGACAGTGCTTTGGACTTTCACTGGAAGGACCCGTCACAAACTCCGTCATCTTGGAGATGTTTCGAATCTTCTTTGGCCCCAGGGGTCTACTCGCCTAATTCGCCTTCATCTTGACGACAGGTGAGAGCTCCCTTTTGCGGATATTTAATTGCAGCTTAGGTGATTTTGAGGAAACGGGGCTTGGGTAAACGCTCTCTTTTCTAGCGCTCAGGATATTTCCACTGCCTTGTCTTCACAAGAATAAATCTTAAAGATGCGCCATTGACTGTGATCAATATCGATCATCTACGGCTTTTCAATAACATTGAATCTTCTTTTCTGTCCATATCGAGGATTTATCCTTCATCCTTTTGGTTGGTCAAATAGAACGAATTTGAAGATTGAATCTCTTTTTGCAAAAGCTTCACTCTTTTGAAAGTAATGCTGAAGGTAAACTGAGGTAAAGATTTATGCAATAAAATTTTGAAATCAACAATTGATTGACAAATTGACAAAATTTTCTTAAAATCCTTGATGAAAGAGAGCACATAAGGTCCAACTTAACGCATCCGTGACGAAAATTCTCCTCTCTTTTCCTCAAAGGAGGTGACTATCAGTTTACTGGGAACAATATCAGTTCAATTAAGAACGACCATCGGTTCGCTGGAAACAATATCAGTTCAATTAAGAACGCCCATCGGTTTGCTGGGAACAATATCAGTTCGATTAAGAACAACCATCAGTGGGAATAATATCAGTTCAATTAAGAACGACTATCAGTTCACTTGGAACACTATCAATTCGATGAGGAACGACTATCAGTTCACTTGGAACACTATCAGTTCGATAAAGAATGACTATCAGTTCACTTGGAACACTATCAGTTCGATGAAGAATGACTATCAGTTCGCTTGGAATACTATCAGTTCAATGAAGAACGACTATCAGTTCACTTGGAACACTATCAGTTCGATGAAGAACGACTATCAGTTCACTTGAACACTATCAGTTCGATGAAGAACGACTATCAGTTCACTTGGAACACTATCAGTTCGATGAAGAACGACTATCAGTTCACTGGGAACACTATCAGTTCGATGAAGAACGACTATCAGTTCACTTGGAACACTATCAGTTCGATGAAGAACGACTATCAGTTCACTTGAAACAATATCAGTTCAATGAAGAACGACTATCAGTTCACTTGGAACACTATCAGTTCAATGAAGAACGACTATCAGTTCACTTGGAACAATATCAATTCACTTGGAACACTATCAGTTCAATGAAGAACGACTATCAGTTCACTTGAACACTATCAGTTCAATGAAGAACGACTATCAGTTCACTTGGAACACTATCAGTTTGGTTGGAACACTATCAGTTCGATGAAGAACAACTATCAGTTCACTTGGAACACTATCAGTTCGATGAAGAACGACTATCAGTTCACTTGGAACACTATCAGTTCAATGAAGAACCACTATCAGTTCGTTTGGAACACTATCAGTTCAATGAAGAACGACTATCAGTTCGTTTGGAACAACTATCAGTTCGCTTGGAACGACTATCAGTTCGCTTGGAACACTATCAGTTCAGTGAAGAACGACTATCAGTTCGTTTAGAAGGACTATCAGTTCGCTTGGAACGACTATCAGTTCGCTTGGAACACTATCAGTTCAGTGAAGAACGACTATCAGTTCGTTAGGAACACTATCAGTTCAATGAAGAACGACTATCAGTTCGTTTGGAACACTATCAGTTCAATGAAGAACAAGGACCATTATAGAGAGTTGAATCGCTTCTATGAATGGTTTCAGGATTATCCCCTTATCCTGAACGGGGACTGAAAATTGGATGACCTGGCGATCGAAATTGAGATTTTTGGTGATTTTAAAATTGGGAATTGGGTGACCCGGAGGTCGAAATTGAAGAATTGGATGACCCGAGGGTCGAAATTGAAGAATTATGGAAAATGATTCAGGTTTATCCCTTAACCTGAAGGGGAAATGGAATTGGGTGCATAGTCAATGCAAATGCAATGCACATGCACATGAAATGCAAATGAAGTGCAAATGAATGCAAATGAGTGCATATATATGCAAAATGAGAGAATGGTTTATCCTGCCTGCATACAGGATGTTTTGAGGTAAAGATAAATTTTCCAAAAAAATGCCCCAGTGTAACTAGGGAGAAAATTTTGAATAAAAGAAGGATAATTGATGAATAAGGCGACAAGCTTCTTGACTGATAGATGTCCTCAAGATATTCTTCACAAGAGAGACATTATGAAAAGGAAGAGGAAGTAAATAAGACGACACCAAGCTATTGAAAAATTCGATGACTTTATTGATGCTTTAAAATCAAGGAAAGAGAATGGGATTACATTATTCTTTTGAAAAAGCAAGATGGGAAATGGGAAATTGTTGGCATTGTCATCTTCTTGAATGATTGTAGAAAAAATCTTTGTCAGGATGACTAGTCTTCCTTTTCATCTTCAACGAGGAGCTTCTTGTCAATGCAGTCTTGAACAATGTTCTTAAGGACGAAGCAGTTTTCTGTATCATGCCCTACTGCTCGATGAAACTTGCACATAATTGCTGGAGGATCAGCAGCTTTAGGCAACCGGACAATGTCTTTCTCAAGCATATACTCGAGGATACTCTCGAGTGTCTGATCCAGAGGGGTGAATTCTCGATCAGTTCTCCAGTCCTTGCGCTTTGATTTTTCCTGATCTTTCTTTTGATGTTGAGGGCTGGATTGGAGAGGTTTATCACTGTTGATGTCCTTCCCCTTTTGCTTTTTGATTCTCTCCAAACTATGATCATTCTTGTTGCCTTTGCTATTATTGAAAGATTTGGCCGCAAAAGTGAAGTGAGCCTTCTTCTTTTGTTCACCTTGAGAGTTATTCTTGGAAAATGTGAAGCCTTCATAGACTCCATTCTCCACACTCAACTCGAGCCATTCTGCTCGTTCAATGAGTTCAACGAAAGATTTGGATGGTGAGGTAGAAATTAATCCTCTCAGAGGTTGCAAAAAATTATTGAGGATCAATGATAAAGCATGTCTTTCTGATATAGGATCCCTCATTTTGTTGCAGGTCTCTCTCCATCTGCGAATGAAGTCCCTTGCCTTTTCATTTTCATTCTGCCTTAGGTTGCAGAGATGACTCAATGTTGGGAGCGCTTCAGTATTGAACAAGAATCGTTCAACGAACAAATTCACGACTTTGTCGAACTCTTTCAGTTCTATAGGATTGACATGTTCCGCGTACCATTTGGTTGCGACTCCTTCCAGGCTGCGGGGAAAGCATAAGAACAATGCTCTGTTGTCTCTCTTGAACCTAGAGCATTCAGCGAAGAACATGGCGAGATGGGCTTTTGGGTCGCCAGAACCATCGAACTTGATGAATTTTCGGGGAAGATTCTCCAGATCATCATCTCCTTCTAAACCGTCGTAGAAGTCCTCGCTGGTGAAGACTTTCTTGCCCTTGTCGCGGGCTTGCAGATCCTTGACCACTCTGGCCATTTCTCTGAATTGTGCTTGCAGGGGCTCTTCTGCGACCTGACTTTTTGATTTGTGACTCCTCCTTTGGCCACATTTATGAAATGCCGGAGGCACCTCATATTCTTCATCGGTATCATCTTCGTCTGAAGTATCTTGAACATTCTCCTCAGAGGACTTGGTTGACCTCTTGGCCATACGATCTCTAATTCTCTGACTGAATGGATTTTTGTCTGAGCTGGTGCCAGCCTGCTCACTCATCATCCTCTTCATCATCTTCTGAAACATTGCGTACATCTGAGGGTCGATACCATCATCTTCTGGCTGCTCTTGGTCTTTGTCTGACCTTGGCGAATTCATCTCTCCTTCTGATGTTGATGAGTAACTGATACGCTGAATTGGTGCGGTCTTCTTCCCTGACCTTGTCTGAACCATCAAATGTTGCGAAGGCTCTCTGCAGGATAAAGTCTTGATTAGACTCTGAGGAAAATTTTGGATTGGGAAGAAAATTATATGGTGGACAATTGGAAGAATATCCCATTACTAGGGATGGAGTCGTCGTTGGAGTCACGACAATTATGTTGTCATTCTTTGTAAGAGAAATGAACAACGGAAAATGTGCCTTGTTACCTAGGCGAGGTCGTCAACCACGAGGAAAATACCATTTTGAAGGAAAGAGATACCTCTTGGAAAAATAATCCGGAAACAGATTTAAAGTAAGAAGAAGGCAACTGGGTAAACAATTTCCACCACAATAATCAAGGTATGCACGAGGAAAATGCGGTGAAGAATTTTGCAAGTAAACAACAGGATCGAAAATCCAATGAGAGAAAACATATGATTTTGAAAAATTGCAGGCAGGATAAAAATGCAGCTGGAAATTCGAGATCCAGTAGAAAGGGAGAATGAAAAATCACCTGGAGTTTTGGAAGAAAAGGGATATTTGGGAAAAACCATCCAAGGTTTTAGAAAATAAAGGAAAATATGAGAATATGGATATTTGGAAAGATATTTTTAAAAAAAATATGAGAGAAATAAAAGTAGCATACAAACTCACATCCTGCATAAACATTTATGCACATTCAGCACTCCCTAAAAAGCTGACTCTAGATGCATTATTTTGAAAACAGCTGTAGGACCTTAATCCTAACTCTAAGTTCAGATCATCTTTGTCCAATCCAGTTATGCCGATATACCCGAATCGAGATCCGAGGTACGTGGCATAGAATTTTCACTCCGGTTCTAAGGTAAGGTTTTCCAACATCCTTGAGCGCCTACCGATATACTTCGGACTGTGGCCCGCGGTACGTAGTAGGGGGGTGTTAACCCAAATAGTTGGCCCAGTTGTGAGGCTCTGTTCCGAACTATGGTTCTGGAAGAGAGCCCAGCAACGTGAAGACCGGGTAAAGATAGGTAAGGGAGTTTTGAAAAAAATGATCACATGCAAGAAATAGAAGGCTCTAAGTCCTAGAGAGATAGATTTTGAAAACTTTGAAGAAGCACACATTGTTAGCATTCAGATCCTAAATTGAGGAGAGTTGTATTTAGACCTAAGTCTATGTGAGCATGAAAATTTCTCCTCAATCTAGTCCTACCAAACCATGCCTACGCTACATGCAATCAATGTCAGCTAGGTCAGAATCTAGGCTCCTAGGCTCACATGATATTGAAAGTAAAAGAGCTGACATTTTGTGAACATAATTTTGATAATTAAACTAAGTCAAGCATAATTTAGGTCAGACAAGGACAGGTCCCATCACGGTCTCCAAACCTGTTTTCGTCGCAAAATTTTTCCCCCGTCTTCCCTTCCTTGCGGAATAGAAAAAGAGAGAAACGCTTTCGCGCCTCAAACTTTGACCGGATTTTGGAAATTGTTTTGAAATACTCGCCTCCGTTTTTGAAAATTGCGGGAAAATCCATGGGATGGGGCTCGACCTGTCGGTACGAGGTTCGACCGTTCCTGCCGCCTTTAACAGGGGTAATCGAACCAAGGACCAAAACTATGCTTGACTTGGTTAAATTATCGAAGTTATGTTCTATCCTAAATGCACAGAGAATTCAGGCATGTGCTATGAGATTTTAGAAAATGCCAGTTGGAAAACATGATGTATGCTTAGAAAAACATTTGGAGTTGGAAAGAATCTATCAGGAAAAAGGTCAATTTCTCAGGAAACTCAGATAAAAAAGGGGTTTTTGAAAACATGAGAAAGCTTATAAAGATGTGGAAAATTCAGAAATAGTTGAAAATCTTGGGAAAATGGAAGTGATTCTTGAGAAAAGATGGACTTTTTGAAAAGGGAAGCACTTCTTAGGAAAACTTGTTCCGAGTTTAATTGATTTAATGCACAAGATTTTGAAAACATTGGAAATATGATGTGCATTTTTAAGATAGCCTAAGAGTGTAGGCTCAATGTGACTAGTAGAAAGATGATGGATCTGGGTCTCGTCCATATTCCGACTAGGGCCGTAAATATGGATTCCACCGAGTTCATCAACTCCCTAAGAGTTGGTGCACGTGCCATTTGTGAACATCCATAGTGCTTTTGAAATAAAATGCATGAATCATATAAGCAGGATATTGCATAAATTCAAACTATATGATATGAATCCTAGTCTAAGCAGGAAATTAACTCTCTTATTCCAAAATTTACATTATTACATCACTAAATAAAGGAAATAAAAGAAATTTGCAGACTTCAGCTCCTTCTTTTGAATGTCCCTGCCAAACTTGGAATAAAGTTAGCTCAAATATGTGGGTTTTTCCAAGATTTTCCAATAATATTATGAAATTATTGGATTTAATTGGATATAAACCCTATTCTCATGCTTCCTTGATATTTTGAAATGATGAAAATGCTAGAAATTCAGTGAAAAACAATTTCAAATTCGGAATTGAGGTTAAAATGACCAAAATACCCCTAAAATTAAAGTTACATCTTTAAAATCAGGGTTTTTTGAAGGAAAACTTGGTAAAATTGAGATTTTGAAATTTTGAAATTCAAATTGAATCAAATGATGATGAAATGCAGTAAGAGATATGATGACATGCTGCTAGACACATTATGACTGTAAAATCAGAATTTGACATTTTGAAATTTAGCCAAAATAGCGAATTTCGCTTGTTTTTCACTTGGATCCGGGTCCTGCGGGACCCTGTTTTGGTATTATGGATGATCCGAACCTCAAATGGATTCCAAATTGCACCAAATTCGGTATGAAGCATCTAAACACTCTGATAAACAACCTAGAATGCTAAGAATCACGAAATGATATGATTTAAATGCTAAAATTCAAGGAAAGTCCTAAAATGGTGGATTTTGCCTATGGATCCGAACCAAATGCAATGTCTAATATGATAATGCAAGATTTACACCATGGAAACTTCTGATATTTTGCAGACTGCTATAAGACCCGAAATGGAACATTTTTGGTTTTTACAGCCTCGGGATTTGAGCCATGGTAAGTTCAATAACAGGGATTTAGTTCTGACAGAGGTAAAAATCACCCTAGTCTGATGTAAAATGCCCAAAAAATATAAAACGGGCATGGAAATTTATGAAATTAATCAGAGTTATGCACGACACCTACATGAACAACTTTCATGTTTATGACTTTGGCATTTGATCAACGTAAGCATAAATAAAAATATAACTATTTCTGCCTAAACTAACAGAACAGACAAATGTAGAAAAATAGGGGGCTGACAAGAAAAATCCTAAACAGTGGTCAACACTGTTCTAAAAATTACAGGCTTTTAGATTCAAACAGAGGACATCTCGGACACCACTTTCACTTTTTACAGTTTTGGATTTGGAGCCACACACAAAGAGAAACCATGGCCCTAAGTCGATCCAAGATCTCAGAGGCCCAAATTAGGCTCTGACACGTGTCCCGAACTCTCGGATTTTTGTCAGACATAAAAAAATATCCGAAAAATCTAAAAAAAATCATATTAAAAACTAGACATCCTCCTTAGTTTAAAACATCTTTTGGATCGAAAATCGGATCTCCCATGAGGGACATCTCGATTTTACAAGTTGGCAAATGATTTTCAAAATGCATCTCGGGTAAAAAACCCGACTTGCCATTTTGAATGTTTACCATAGTAAACAAATTCAAATGCCTCCGAATTTTTGGCAAAATTATAGGGAAACCTAAGGGCGAATTCCATGATTTTTTTGGGATTTTTAATAAAATATAAATGCATGAAATGACGTATGGACTGACTGACAAAAACAGGGACCTACTGAAAATAAGCAGAATTGAAATAAATGCTAAATTAATCCTAATTAATTCATGAAATGTACTAAATGAATGAAATAAAATGCAAATTAAATCTAGCTAACTACATGCATGTTAAAATCATCAAGGAAGTATAATTATGTATTTTTATATATGTCGTTTTATGAGAATAGCTCAATCCATCCCTCGGATGAGCTCTTTCTTCAAACGACAACACGAATCAAACCAAAAGAATTATCATAGTGAAATCAATAGGAATGGAAGCTTACCTTGTGTTCTCCAGCGGTTTTGGAACTCCCAAAATGAGTGGCTACCTTGATAATGGGCTCCAGAGAGGCGTGAATCCAGAGGAAACCAAGAAAGAATGAAAATGGAATTCTGAAGTTCAATTCTCAAACAGGGCTCTCAGAGTGAAAATGCTAAATCCAAAAGAAGCTCCCCTAGGCTGGGCATGGGGCCTTGTATTTATAGAGATTTTTGGAAAATTTTGAAATTCAAAGAAGCTTAATCTGATCCCTCCATGTGGAGCCATCTCAGAGGGTGTTGTCTTGGAGTTTGAAATTCAAATTCTGCTTTATTCTGGAAGGAGGAGAGACTTCCATGTGGCGCCATCTCAGAGCATCCACATTGCCATGTGTCAGAAGGTAGGAGCAGAGGAAGCAGAAGACGCCACCTCAGAGGGGTTTGAATTCTACTTTTTCTGATGAAAGGAGAGACTGACATGTGGCGCCATCTCAGAGCATCTTCATTGACATGTGTCAGAAGGAAAGGCAGAGGATTCAGATGGTGCCACCTCTGAGAGAGTTTGAAATTTAAATTTCTGCTTTTTCTAGAGGAAAGGAGAGACTGTCATGTGGCACCACCTCAGGGTGGCTCCTACAATGACATGTGGCAAGAGGGAGGAAAAGGGACACGTGGCACCATCTCACACAAAATAGAAAAGGTGAACTTCAGGATTTGCGCCACCTCAGACTGGAGTTTGAACATTTGAATTCTAGCTTTCTCTGAAGGAGGCAGAAAGTGACATGTGTCACTTGCTTTTTCTAAAGAAAGCAGAGAGAGACACGTGTCCCTTGCTTTTTCTGAGAAGAGCAGAGGGTGACATGTGTCACTTGCTTTTTCTGAGAAAAGCAGGGAGTGACATGTGTCATCTACTTTTTCTAAAGGAAGCTGGAGATGACATGTGTCATCTACTTTTCTGAGAAAAATAGGAGGGAGACATGTGTCCTCTGCTTTTTCTGAAAGGAGCAGAGATTGACACGTGTCGCTTGCTTTTCCTGAGGAAAGGAGAGAGTGACATGTGTCACCTGCAGGAGACATAATTCAAATGGTGCCACCTCAGGGGAGACAAGTTCTACTTTTTCTGAACAGGACAACACATGACACGTGGCATCTCATGGTGACCTTGGAATGACACTTGGCACAGGGTGAAGATGGTAGACATTGACACGTGGCATAAAATAAAGAGGATGACTAATGACATGTGGCGGCATCTTAAGGTGGCCCCACGCTGACATGTGTCAAAGGATGGCAGAAGAGAGAAGGTGACATGTGGCACTTCTAGGTGAACCCTATGCTGACACATGGCAGGTAAATGGGAGGAGAGAGAAAGGACAAGTGGCACCAATCTAGGGGACAAGGTTCCTATTTTTTTGGGTTTTTCAAAGTTCAGGTTTTTCAAAAGAAAAGTCTATGTGACACCACCTCAGTGTGGGTCCCACATTGCTTCTTTATTGAAATAAGAACAAGACAACAACCTCTTTTTGGAATTTTCATAAAAATTTGGACTAATTGGTAAAACAGAAATTTTTGGAAAGAGTTGGCCCCTGTAGGGCAATTTTGTAAAAGGAAGATATTTGAAATTGTCAAAAGGGCAAAATCTGAGATAAGGTGGCTGAATTCCATATTAAAACTATCCAGATCATTTTCCTGAGGAAATATTTTAAAATTCAGAGCCCTGGGGGTAAAATGGGAAGAACTGATAATTTTGAAGACCCAGGGTTTTGAAATCAATTTTGAAAAGAGTTGAAATTCTAATCTGGATTGAAAATTTTGAAATCGAGAGTTCTGGACCTCGAAATGACATGCTGTGCAGTGCAGTGATATGAAATGCTCATGCAATGCTATACAATGACATGTCTTATGCAATATAATCTTGAACCAAGACTTGGAGATGCCTGTCTCCTGTCAGGAATAAAATTTTGAACATCTGAGCTAAAATAGGGAGACTTTGAGAGTTCCAGATGAAATTTGGACTTTTACAAGGTTCGAACTCAGAAAATGACCATTTTGCCCTCCGGCAATTTCAAAGGCTGAATGATGATGTTTGGTGAAAATGTCGGGGAGGTGAGTGAAAATTTGGGGTGTTTACAGATGCCCCTCTTTGCTACTAAGCCGGCTCATGGCCGAGCTTAGTGGCAAAGAAAAACACACCAAATTTGGGCTATACATAAAAAAATGCCCCAGTTAGAAGGATCTGACTGGGTGTGAAGAAATTAGCCCGAGGAAGATGGTAGATATGAAGCGAAGAATAAAGAGGAAAGATTTGCTCTATGAGAGCGAAGTTCAGGTTTTTGCCCTTAACCTGGATGGGACAGAAATACCTCGCATGGAACGAAGCTCAGGTTTTGACCCTTGACCTGATTGGGGAATGGAATATCTCATCGAAATGAGACTCAGGTTTGTACCCTTAACCTGATTGGGCGGAAGATGAAATACCTCTTCAAAGGAGGCTCAGGTTTGTACCCTTATCCTGATCGGGCGGAAAATGAAATACCTCTTTGATTGAGGCTCAGGTTTATACCCTTATCCTGATTGGGTGTAAAATGGAATACCTCATCAAAGGAGGCTCAGGTTTGTACCCTTATCCTGATCGGGCGGAAAATGAATGGAATCCTCGAAGGAAGAGACCATGATGGAACCTTTGGATTTTGCACAGTAAATCCGACAGGGTTTTTTGCAAAAGGAAGGAAAATGGGGTCCCTAAAGCTTGAAAAGGGATTGATCTTGGGCGTCTCATTGTTGAGACTAAAATCAGCTTTTGAAATTGCCTTTTGCGGGAAATGATTGGTGGTTTGACCTCGAACCGAAATGGGACTGTCTATGGTGGGACAGTGGGGACACAGGGAAGTGTGCAAATCTGAGAGTTCATGCTCTCAAAGAAGGGAAGGAATCAAGTCCTTAAGAGGGATTTAAAATTGGTGTCTGGATGTATCAAAGACGGATATCAAGCTCTCACTTCACGTCAGGATAGCTAGAAAATATTGTCAAAATATTGAGAATTTTGTTGTTGATTCCAAGTTTTTGAAAATGTTGCACATGGCTACAAAGATATTCTTTCTTTTCTACCCAAAGCATTACCTCCAAACAGGGTTCACTTCGTAGAATCGAGATTTGAAACCCAAATTGCTCGCAATTGACCTTCTTCAAGGAAGTTATCAATTTCCTTGATATGAACAAGAAAGAGAATTTGATATTATGAAAGCAATTGATGAAAGAGTATTGATAATAGAATTTCACAAATTTGAAGAGAATTCTTGATAAACTTGGCAGCTTGATATCCTGAGAGCTTCTCTCTTGATAATCTTTCTGCACTCTTTTCGCTTTCTTGGGCTTCGGCTACATTCTCCTTCATTTTAGAGATGTTCTGACTTTTTTTTTCTCTCTTTCTTTTTCCTCTCTTGCTCTCTTTTGGAAGGGTACGTCACAAACTCCTTCATCTTGGAGATGTTTCGATCCTTCTTGGACGATGGGTTTGGAGATCTTTGGATGATAGCTGAAATTAAATATCTTTTAGGGATTGTCGAGAGGTTCATCGCATCTGCCTTCATCTCGACAGTGCTTTGGACTTTCCCTGGAAGGACCCGTCACAAACTCCGTCATCTTGGAGATGTTTCGAATCTTCTTTGGCCCCAGGGGTCTACTCGCCTAATTCGCCTTCATCTTGACGACAGGTGAGAGCTCCCTTTTGCGGATATTTAATTGCAGCTTAGGTGATTTTGAGGAAACGGGGCTTGGGTAAACGCTCTCTTTTCTAGCGCTCAGGATATTTCCACTGCCTTGTCTTCACAAGAATAAACCTTAAAGATGCGCCATTGACTGTGATCAATATCGATCATCTACGGCTTTTCAATAACATTGAATCTTCTTTTCTGGCCATATCGAGGATTTATCCTTCATCCTTTTGGTTGGTCAAATAGAACGAATTTGAAGATTGAATCTCTTTTTGCAAAAGCTTCACTCTTTTGAAAGTAATGCTGAAGGTAAACTGAGGTAAAGATTTATGCAATAAAATTTTGAAATCAACAATTGATTGACAAATTGACAAAATTTTCTTAAAATCCTTGATGAAAGAGAGCACATAAGGTCCAACTTAACGCATCCGTGACGAAAATTCTCCTCTCTTTTCCTCAAAGGAGGTGACTATCAGTTCACTGGGAACAATATCAGTTCAATTAAGAACGACCATCGGTTCGCTGGAAACAATATCAGTTCAATTAAGAACGCCCATCGGTTTGCTGGGAACAATATCAGTTCGATTAAGAACAACCATCAGTGGGAATAATATCAATTCAATTAAGAACGACTATCAGTTCACTTGGAACACTATCAATTCGATGAGGAACGACTATCAGTTCACTTGGAACACTATCAGTTCGATAAAGAATGACTATCAGTTCACTTGGAACACTATCAGTTCGATGAAGAATGACTATCAGTTCGCTTGGAATACTATCAGTTCAATGAAGAACGACTATCAGTTCACTTGGAACACTATCAGTTCGATGAAGAACGACTATCAGTTCACTTGAACACTATCAGTTCGATGAAGAACGACTATCAGTTCACTTGGAACACTATCAGTTCGATGAAGAACGACTATCAGTTCACTGGGAACACTATCAGTTCGATGAAGAACGACTATCAGTTCACTTGGAACACTATCAGTTCGATGAAGAACGACTATCAGTTCACTTGAAACAATATCAGTTCAATGAAGAACGACTATCAGTTCACTTGGAACACTATCAGTTCAATGAAGAACGACTATCAGTTCACTTGGAACAATATCAATTCACTTGGAACACTATCAGTTCAATGAAGAACGACTATCAGTTCACTTGAACACTATCAGTTCAATGAAGAACGACTATCAGTTCACTTGGAACACTATCAGTTTGGTTGGAACACTATCAGTTCGATGAAGAACAACTATCAGTTCACTTGGAACACTATCAGTTCGATGAAGAACGACTATCAGTTCACTTGGAACACTATCAGTTCAATGAAGAACGACTATCAGTTCGTTTGGAACACTATCAGTTCAATGAAGAACGACTATCAGTTCGTTTGGAACAACTATCAGTTCGCTTGGAACGACTATCAGTTCGCTTGGAACACTATCAGTTCAGTGAAGAACGACTATCAGTTCGTTTAGAAGGACTATCAGTTCGCTTGGAACGACTATCAGTTCGCTTGGAACACTATCAGTTCAGTGAAGAACGACTATCAGTTCGTTAGGAACACTATCAGTTCAATGAAGAACGACTATCAGTTCGTTTGGAACACTATCAGTTCAATGAAGAACAAGGACCATTATAGAGAGTTGAATCGCTTCTATGAATGGTTTCAGGATTATCCCCTTATCCTGAACGGGGACTGAAAATTGGATGACCTGGCGATCGAAATTGAGATTTTTGGTGATTTTAAAATTGGGAATTGGGTGACCCGGAGGTCGAAATTGAAGAATTGGATGACCCGAGGGTCGAAATTGAAGAATTATGGAAAATGATTCAGGTTTATCCCTTAACCTGAAGGGGAAATGGAATTGGGTGCATAGTCAATGCAAATGCAATGCACATGCACATGAAATGCAAATGAAGTGCAAATGAATGCAAATGAGAGCATATATATGCAAAATGAGAGAATGGTTTATCCTGCCTGCATACAGGATGTTTTGAGGTAAAGATAAATTTTCCAAAAAAATGCCCCAGTGTAACTAGGGAGAAAATTTTGAATAAAAGAAGGATAATTGATGAATAAGGCGACAAGCTTCTTGACTGATAGATGTCCTCAAGATATTCTTCACAAGAGAGACATTATGAAAAGGAAGAGGAAGTAAATAAGACGACACCAAGCTATTGAAAAATTCGATGACTTTATTGATGCTTTAAAATCAAGGAAAGAGAATGGGATTACATTATTCTTTTGAAAAAGCAAGATGGGAAATGGGAAATTGTTGGCATTGTCATCTTCTTGAATGATTGTAGAAAAAATCTTTGTCAGGATGACTAGTCTTCCTTTTCATCTTCAACGAGGAGCTTCTTGTCAATGCAGTCTTGAACAATGTTCTTAAGGACGAAGCAGTTTTCTGTATCATGCCCTACTGCTCGATGAAACTTGCACATAATTGCTGGAGGATCAGCAGCTTTAGGCAACCGGACAATGTCTTTCTCAAGCATATACTCGAGGATACTCTCGAGTGTCTGATCCAGAGGGGTGAATTCTCGATCAGTTCTCCAGTCCTTGCGCTTTGATTTTTCCTGATCTTTCTTTTGATGTTGAGGGCTGGATTGGAGAGGTTTATCACTGTTGATGTCCTTCCCCTTTTGCTTTTTGATTCTCTCCAAACTATGATCATTCTTGTTGCCTTTGCTATTATTGAAAGATTTGGCCGCAAAAGTGAAGTGAGCCTTCTTCTTTTGTTCACCTTGAGAGTTATTCTTGGAAAATGTGAAGCCTTCATAGACTCCATTCTCCACACTCAACTCGAGCCATTCTGCTCGTTCAATGAGTTCAACGAAAGATTTGGATGGTGAGGTAGAAATTAATCCTCTCAGAGGTTGCAAAAAATTATTGAGGATCAATGATAAAGCATGTCTTTCTGATATAGGATCCCTCATTTTGTTGCAGGTCTCTCTCCATCTGCGAATGAAGTCCCTTGCCTTTTCATTTTCATTCTGCCTTAGGTTGCAGAGATGACTCAATGTTGGGAGCGCTTCAGTATTGAACAAGAATCGTTCAACGAACAAATTCACGACTTTGTCGAACTCTTTCAGTTCTATAGGATTGACATGTTCCGCGTACCATTTGGTTGCGACTCCTTCCAGGCTGCGGGGAAAGCATAAGAACAATGCTCTGTTGTCTCTCTTGAACCTAGAGCATTCAGCGAAGAACATGGCGAGATGGGCTTTTGGGTCGCCAGAACCATCGAACTTGATGAATTTTCGGGGAAGATTCTCCAGATCATCATCTCCTTCTAAACCGTCGTAGAAGTCCTCGCTGGTGAAGACTTTCTTGCCCTTGTCGCGGGCTTGCAGATCCTTGACCACTCTGGCCATTTCTCTGAATTGTGCTTGCAGGGGCTCTTCTGCGACCTGACTTTTTGATTTGTGACTCCTCCTTTGGCCACATTTATGAAATGCCGGAGGCACCTCATATTCTTCATCGGTATCATCTTCGTCTGAAGTATCTTGAACATTCTCCTCAGAGGACTTGGTTGACCTCTTGGCCATACGATCTCTAATTCTCTGACTGAATGGATTTTTGTCTGAGCTGGTGCCAGCCTGCTCACTCATCATCCTCTTCATCATCTTCTGAAACATTGCGTACATCTGAGGGTCGATACCATCATCTTCTGGCTGCTCTTGGTCTTTGTCTGACCTTGGCGAATTCATCTCTCCTTCTGATGTTGATGAGTAACTGATACGCTGAATTGGTGCGGTCTTCTTCCCTGACCTTGTCTGAACCATCAAATGTTGCCAAGGCTCTCTGCAGGATAAAGTCTTGATTAGACTCTGAGGAAAATTTTGGATTGGGAAGAAAATTATATGGTGGACAATTGGAAGAATATCCCATTACTAGGGATGGAGTCGTCGTTGGAGTCACGACAATTATGTTGTCATTCTTTGTAAGAGAAATGAACAACGGAAAATGTGCCTTGTTACCTAGGCGAGGTCGTCAACCACGAGGAAAATACCATTTTGAAGGAAAGAGATACCTCTTGGAAAAATAATCCGGAAACAGATTTAAAGTAAGAAGAAGGCAACTGGGTAAACAATTTCCACCACAATAATCAAGGTATGCACGAGGAAAATGCGGTGAAGAATTTTGCAAGTAAACAACAGGATCGAAAATCCAATGAGAGAAAACATATGATTTTGAAAAATTGCAGGCAGGATAAAAATGCAGCTGGAAATTCGAGATCCAGTAGAAAGGGAGAATGAAAAATCACCTGGAGTTTTGGAAGAAAAGGGATATTTGGGAAAAACCATCCAAGGTTTTAGAAAATAAAGGAAAATATGAGAATATGGATATTTGGAAAGATATTTTTAAAAAAAATATGAGAGAAATAAAAGTAGCATACAAACTCACATCCTGCATAAACATTTATGCACATTCAGCACTCCCTAAAAAGCTGACTCTAGATGCATTATTTTGAAAACAGCTGTAGGACCTTAATCCTAACTCTAAGTTCAGATCATCTTTGTCCAATCCAGTTATGCCGATATACCCGAATCGAGATCCGAGGTACGTGGCATAGAATTTTCACTCCGGTTCTAAGGTAAGGTTTTCCAACATCCTTGAGCGCCTACCGATATACTTCGGACTGTGGCCCGCAGTACGTAGTAGGGGGGTGTTAACCCAAATAGTTGGCCCAGTTGTGAGGCTCTGTTCCGAACTATGGTTCTGGAAGAGAGCCCAGCAACGTGAAGACCGGGTAAAGACAGGTAAGGGAGTTTTGAAAAAAATGATCACATGCAAGAAATAGAAGGCTCTAAGTCCTAGAGAGATAGATTTTGAAAACTTTGAAGAAGCACACATTGTTAGCATTCAGATCCTAAATTGAGGAGAGTTGTATTTAGACCTAAGTCTATGTGAGCATGAAAATTTCTCCTCAATCTAGTCCTACCAAACCATGCCTACGCTACATGCAATCAATGTCAGCTAGGTCAGAATCTAGGCTCCTAGGCTCACATGATATTGAAAGTAAAAGAGCTGACATTTTGTGAACATAATTTTGATAATTAAACTAAGTCAAGCATAATTTAGGTCAGACAAGGACAGGTCCCATCACGGTCGCCAAACCTGTTTTCGTCGCGAAATTTTTCCCCCGTCTTCCCTTCCTTGCGGAAGAGAAAAAGAGAGAAACGCTTTCGCGCCTCAAACTTTGACCGGATTTTGGAAATTGTTTTGAAATACTCGCCTCCGTTTTTGAAAATTGCGGGAAAATCCATGGGATGGGGCTCGACCTGTCGGTACGAGGTTCGACCGTTCCTGCCGCCTTTAACAGGGGTAATCGAACCAAGGACCAAAACTATGATTGACTTGGTTAAATTATCGAAGTTATGTTCTATCCTAAATGCACAGAGAATTCAGGCATGTGCTATGAGATTTTGGAAAATGCCAGTTGGAAAACATGATGTATGCTTAGAAAAACATTTGGAGTTGGAAAGAATCTATCAGGAAAAAGGTCAATTTCTCAGGAAACTCAGATAAAAAAGGGGTTTTTGAAAACATGAGAAAGCTTATAAAGATGTGGAAAATTCAGAAATAGTTGAAAATCTTGGGAAAATGGAAGTGATTCTTGAGAAAAGATGGACTTTTTGAAAAGGGAAGCACTTCTTAGGAAAACTTGTTCCGAGTTTAATTGATTTAATGCACAAGATTTTGAAAACATTGGAAATATGATGTGCATTTTTAAGATAGCCTAAGAGTGTAGGCTCAATGTGACTAGTAGAAAGATGATGGATCTGGGTCTCGTCCATATTCCGACTAGGGCCGTAAATATGGATTCCACCGAGTTCATCAACTCCCTAAGAGTTGGTGCACGTGCCATTTGTGAACATCCATAGTGCTTTTGAAATAAAATGCATGAATCATATAACCAGGATATTGCATAAATTCAAACTATATGATATGAATCCTAGTCTAAGCAGGAAATTAACTCTCTTATTCCAAAATTTACATTATTACATCACTAAATAAAGGAAATAAAAGAAATTTGCAGACTTCAGCTCCTTCTTTTGAATGTCCCTGCCAAACTTGGAATAAAGTTAGCTCAAATATGTGGGTTTTTCCAAGATTTTCCAATAATATTATGAAATTATTGGATTTAATTGGATATAAACCCTATTCTCATGCTTCCTTGATATTTTGAAATGATGAAAATGCTAGAAATTCAGTGAAAAACAATTTCAAATTCGGAATTGAGGTTAAAATAACCAAAATACCCCTAAAATTAAAGTTACATCTTTAAAATCAGGGTTTTTTGAAGGAAAACTTGGTAAAATTGAGATTTTGAAATTTTGAAATTCAAATTGAATCAAATGATGATGAAATGCAGTAAGAGATATGATGACATGCTGCTAGACACATTATGACTGTAAAATCAGAATTTGACATTTTGAAATTTAGCCAAAATAGCGAATTTCGCTTGTTTTTCACTTGGATCCGGGTCCTGCGGGACCCTGTTTTGGTATTATGGATGATCCGAACCTCAAATGGATTCCAAATTGCACCAAATTCGGTATGAAGCATCTAAACACTCTGATAAACAACCTAGAATGCTAAGAATCACGAAATGATATGATTTAAATGCTAAAATTCAAGGAAAGTCCTAAAATGGTGGATTTTGCCTATGGATCCGAACCAAATGCAATGTCTAATATGATAATGCAAGATTTACACCATGGAAACTTCTGATATTTTGCAGACTGCTATAAGACCCGAAATGGAACATTTTTGGTTTTTACAGCCTCGGGATTTGAGCCATGGTAAGTTCAATAACAGGGATTTAGTTCTGACAGAGGTAAAAATCACCCTAGTCTGATGTAAAATGCCCAAAAAATATAAAACGGGCATGGAAATTTATGAAATTAATGAGATTTATGCACGACACCTACATGAACAACTTTCATGTTTATGACTTTGGCATTTGATCAACGTAAGCATAAATAAAAATATAACTATTTCTGCCTAAACTAACAGAACAGACAAATGTAGAAAAATAGAGGGCTGACAAGAAAAATCCTAAGCAGGGGTCAACACTGTTCTAAAAATTACAGGCTTTTAGATTCAAACAGAGGACATCTCGGAAACCACTTTCACTTTTTACAGTTTCGGATTTGGAGCAACACACAAAGAGAAACCATAGCCCTAAGTCGATCCAAGATCTCAGAGGCCCAAATTAGGCTCTAACACGTGTCCCGAACTCTCGGATTTTTGTCAGACATAAACAAAAAATCACAAAAATCTGAAAAAACTCATATTAAAAACTAGACATCCTCCCTAGTTCAAAACATCTTTCGGATCGAAAATCGGATCTCCCATGAGGGATATCTCGATTTTACAAGTTGGCAAATGATTTTCAAAACGCATCTCGGGTAAAAAAACCCGACTTGCCATTCTGAATGTTTACCACAGTAAACAAATTCAAATACCTCCGAATTTTTGGAAAAATTTGAGGGACACCTAAGGGCAAATTCCGTGATTTTTTTGGGATTTTTAATAAAACATAAATGCATGAAATGATGTATGGACTGACTGACAAAAACAGGGACCTACTGAAAATAAGCAGAATTGAAATAAATGCTAAATTAATCCTAATTAATTCATGAAATGTACTAAATGAATGAAATAAAATGCAAATTAAATCTAGCTAACTACATGCATGTTAAAATCATCAAGGAAGTATAATTATGTATTTTTATATATGTCGTTTTATGAGAATAGCTCAATCCATCCCTCGGATGAGCTCTTTTTTCAAACGACAACACGAATCAAACCAAAAGAATTATCATAGTGAAATCAATAGGAATGAAAGCTTACCTTGTGTTCTCCAGCGGTTTTGGAACTCCCAAAATGAGTGGCTACCTTGATAATGGGCTCCAGAGAGGCGTGAATCCAGAGGAAACCAAGAAAGAATGAAAATGGAATTCTGAAGTTCAATTCTCAAACAGGGCTCTCAGAGTGAAAATGCTAAATCCAAAAGAAGCTCCCCTAGGCTGGGCATGGGGCCTTGTATTTATAGAGATTTTTGGAAAATTTTGAAATTCAAAGAAGCTTAATCTGAGCCCTCCATGTGGAGCCATCTCAGAGGGTGTTGTCTTGGAGTTTGAAATTCAAATTCTGCTTTATTCTGGAAGGAGGAGAGACTTCCATGTGGCGCCATCTCAGAGCATCCACATTGCCATGTGTCAGAAGGTAGGAGCAGAGGAAGCAGAAGACGCCACCTCAGAGGGGTTTGAATTCTACTTTTTCTGATGAAAGGAGAGACTGACATGTGGCGCCATCTCAGAGCATCTTCATTGACATGTGTCAGAAGGAAAGGCAGAGGATTCAGATGGTGCCACCTCTGAGAGAGTTTGAAATTTAAATTTCTGCTTTTTCTAGAGGAAAGGAGAGACTGCCATGTGGCACCACCTCACGGTGGCTCCTACAATGACATGTGGCAAGAGGGAGGAAAAGGGACACGTGGCACCATCTCACACAAAATAGAAAAGGTGAAGTTCAGGATTTGCGCCACCTCAGACTGGAGTTTGAACATTTGAATTCTAGCTTTCTCTGAAGGAGGCAGAAAGTGACATGTGTCACTTGCTTTTTCTGAAGAAAGCAGAGAGAGACACGTGTCCCTTGCTTTTTCTGAGAAGAGCAGAGGGTGACATGTGTCACTTGCTTTTTCTGAGAAAAGCAGGGAGTGACATGTGTCTTCTACTTTTTCTAAAGGAAGCTGGAGATGACATGTGTCATCTACTTTTCTGAGAAAAATAGGAGGGAGACATGTGTCCTCTGCTTTTTCTGAAAGGAGCAGAGATTGACACGTGTCGCTTGCTTTTCCTGAGGAAAGGAGAGAGTGACATGTGTCACCTGCAGGAGACATAATTCAAATGGTGCCACCTCAGGGGAGACAAGTTCTACTTTTTCTGAACAGGACAACACATGACACGTGGCATCTCATGGTGACCTTGGAATGACACTTGGCACAGGGTGAAGATGGTAGACATTGACACGTGGCATAAAATAAAGAGGATGACTAATGACATGTGGCGGCATCTTAAGGTGGCCCCACGCTGACATGTGTCAAAGGATGGCAGAAGAGAGAAGGTGACATGTGGCACTTCTAGGTGAACCCTATGCTGACACATGGCAGGTAAATGGGAGGAGAGAGAAAGGACAAGTGGCACCAATCTAGGGGACAAGGTTCCTATTTTTTTGGGTTTTTCAAAGTTCAGGTTTTTCAAAAGAAAAGTCTATGTGACACCACCTCAGTGTGGGTCCCACATTGCTTCTTTATTGAAATAAGAACAAGACAACAACCTCTTTTTGGAATTTTCATAAAAATTTGGACTAATTGGTAAAACAGAAATTTTTGGAAAGAGTTGGCCCCTGTAGGGCAATTTTGTAAAAGGAAGATATTTGAAATTGTCAAAAGGGCAAAATCTGAGATAAGGTGGCTGAATTCCATATTAAAACTATCCAGATCATTTTCCTGAGGAAATATTTTAAAATTCAGAGCCCTGGGGGTAAAATGGGAAGAACTGATAATTTTGAAGACCCAGGGTTTTGAAATCAATTTTGAAAAGAGTTGAAATTCTAATCTGGATTGAAAATTTTGAAATCGAGAGTTCTGGACCTCGAAATGACATGCTGTGCAGTGCAGTGATATGAAATGCTCATGCAATGCTATACAATGACATGTCTTATGCAATATAATCTTGAACCAAGACTTGGAGATGCCTGTCTCCTGTCAGGAATAAAATTTTGAACATCTGAGCTAAAATAGGGAGACTTTGAGAGTTCCAGATGAAATTTGGACTTTTACAAGGTTCGAACTCAGAAAATGACCATTTTGCCCTCCGGCAATTTCAAAGGCTGAATGATGATGTTTGGTGAAAATGTCGGGGAGGTGAGTGAAAATTTGGGGTGTTTACAGATGCCCCTCTTTGCTACTAAGCCGGCTCATGGCCGAGCTTAGTGGCAAAGAAAAACACACCAAATTTGGGCTATACATAAAAAAATGCCCCAGTTAGAAGGATCTGACTGGGTGTGAAGAAATTAGCCCGAGGAAGATGGTAGATATGAAGCGAAGAATAAAGAGGAAAGATTTGCTCTATGAGAGCGAAGTTCAGGTTTTTGCCCTTAACCTGGATGGGACAGAAATACCTCGCATGGAACGAAGCTCAGGTTTTGACCCTTGACCTGATTGGGGAATGGAATATCTCATCGAAATGAGACTCAGGTTTGTACCCTTAACCTGATTGGGCGGAAGATGAAATACCTCTTCAAAGGAGGCTCAGGTTTGTACCCTTATCCTGATCGGGCGGAAAATGAAATACCTCTTTGATTGAGGCTCAGGTTTATACCCTTATCCTGATTGGGTGTAAAATGGAATACCTCATCAAAGGAGGCTCAGGTTTGTACCCTTATCCTGATCGGGCGGAAAATGAATGGAATCCTCGAAGGAAGAGACCATGATGGAACCTTTGGATTTTGCACAGTAAATCCGACAGGGTTTTTTGCAAAAGGAAGGAAAATGGGGTCCCTAAAGCTTGAAAAGGGATTGATCTTGGGCGTCTCATTGTTGAGACTAAAATCAGCTTTTGAAATTGCCTTTTGCGGGAAATGATTGGTGGTTTGACCTCGAACCGAAATGGGACTGTCTATGGTGGGACAGTGGGGACACAGGGAAGTGTGCAAATCTGAGAGTTCATGCTCTCAAAGAAGGGAAGGAATCAAGTCCTTAAGAGGGATTTAAAATTGGTGTCTGGATGTATCAAAGACGGATATCAAGCTCTCACTTCACGTCAGGATAGCTAGAAAATATTGTCAAAATATTGAGAATTTTGTTGTTGATTCCAAGTTTTTGAAAATGTTGCACATGGCTACAAAGATATTCTTTCTTTTCTACCCAAAGCATTACCTCCAAACAGGGTTCACTTCGTAGAATCGAGATTTGAAACCCAAATTGCTCGCAATTGACCTTCTTCAAGGAAGTTATCAATTTCCTTGATATGAACAAGAAAGAGAATTTGATATTATGAAAGCAATTGATGAAAGAGTATTGATAATAGAATTTCACAAATTTGAAGAGAATTCTTGATAAACTTGGCAGCTTGATATCCTGAGAGCTTCTCTCTTGATAATCTTTCTGCACTCTTTTCGCTTTCTTGGGCTTCGGCTACATTCTCCTTCATTTTAGAGATGTTCTGACTTTTTTTTTCTCTCTTTCTTTTTCCTCTCTTGCTCTCTTTTGGAAGGGTACGTCACAAACTCCTTCATCTTGGAGATGTTTCGATCCTTCTTGGACGATGGGTTTGGAGATCTTTGGATGATAGCTGAAATTAAATATCTTTTAGGGATTGTCGAGAGGTTCATCGCATCTGCCTTCATCTCGACAGTGCTTTGGACTTTCCCTGGAAGGACCCGTCACAAACTCCGTCATCTTGGAGATGTTTCGAATCTTCTTTGGCCCCAGGGGTCTACTCGCCTAATTCGCCTTCATCTTGACGACAGGTGAGAGCTCCCTTTTGCGGATATTTAATTGCAGCTTAGGTGATTTTGAGGAAACGGGGCTTGGGTAAACGCTCTCTTTTCTAGCGCTCAGGATATTTCCACTGCCTTGTCTTCACAAGAATAAACCTTAAAGATGCGCCATTGACTGTGATCAATATCGATCATCTACGGCTTTTCAATAACATTGAATCTTCTTTTCTGGCCATATCGAGGATTTATCCTTCATCCTTTTGGTTGGTCAAATAGAACGAATTTGAAGATTGAATCTCTTTTTGCAAAAGCTTCACTCTTTTGAAAGTAATGCTGAAGGTAAACTGAGGTAAAGATTTATGCAATAAAATTTTGAAATCAACAATTGATTGACAAATTGACAAAATTTTCTTAAAATCCTTGATGAAAGAGAGCACATAAGGTCCAACTTAACGCATCCGTGACGAAAATTCTCCTCTCTTTTCCTCAAAGGAGGTGACTATCAGTTCACTGGGAACAATATCAGTTCAATTAAGAACGACCATCGGTTCGCTGGAAACAATATCAGTTCAATTAAGAACGCCCATCGGTTTGCTGGGAACAATATCAGTTCGATTAAGAACAACCATCAGTGGGAATAATATCAATTCAATTAAGAACGACTATCAGTTCACTTGGAACACTATCAATTCGATGAGGAACGACTATCAGTTCACTTGGAACACTATCAGTTCGATAAAGAATGACTATCAGTTCACTTGGAACACTATCAGTTCGATGAAGAATGACTATCAGTTCGCTTGGAATACTATCAGTTCAATGAAGAACGACTATCAGTTCACTTGGAACACTATCAGTTCGATGAAGAACGACTATCAGTTCACTTGAACACTATCAGTTCGATGAAGAACGACTATCAGTTCACTTGGAACACTATCAGTTCGATGAAGAACGACTATCAGTTCACTGGGAACACTATCAGTTCGATGAAGAACGACTATCAGTTCACTTGGAACACTATCAGTTCGATGAAGAACGACTATCAGTTCACTTGAAACAATATCAGTTCAATGAAGAACGACTATCAGTTCACTTGGAACACTATCAGTTCAATGAAGAACGACTATCAGTTCACTTGGAACAATATCAATTCACTTGGAACACTATCAGTTCAATGAAGAACGACTATCAGTTCACTTGAACACTATCAGTTCAATGAAGAACGACTATCAGTTCACTTGGAACACTATCAGTTTGGTTGGAACACTATCAGTTCGATGAAGAACAACTATCAGTTCACTTGGAACACTATCAGTTCGATGAAGAACGACTATCAGTTCACTTGGAACACTATCAGTTCAATGAAGAACGACTATCAGTTCGTTTGGAACACTATCAGTTCAATGAAGAACGACTATCAGTTCGTTTGGAACAACTATCAGTTCGCTTGGAACGACTATCAGTTCGCTTGGAACACTATCAGTTCAGTGAAGAACGACTATCAGTTCGTTTAGAAGGACTATCAGTTCGCTTGGAACGACTATCAGTTCGCTTGGAACACTATCAGTTCAGTGAAGAACGACTATCAGTTCGTTAGGAACACTATCAGTTCAATGAAGAACGACTATCAGTTCGTTTGGAACACTATCAGTTCAATGAAGAACAAGGACCATTATAGAGAGTTGAATCGCTTCTATGAATGGTTTCAGGATTATCCCCTTATCCTGAACGGGGACTGAAAATTGGATGACCTGGCGATCGAAATTGAGATTTTTGGTGATTTTAAAATTGGGAATTGGGTGACCCGGAGGTCGAAATTGAAGAATTGGATGACCCGAGGGTCGAAATTGAAGAATTATGGAAAATGATTCAGGTTTATCCCTTAACCTGAAGGGGAAATGGAATTGGGTGCATAGTCAATGCAAATGCAATGCACATGCACATGAAATGCAAATGAAGTGCAAATGAATGCAAATGAGTGCATATATATGCAAAATGAGAGAATGGTTTATCCTGCCTGCATACAGGATGTTTTGAGGTAAAGATAAATTTTCCAAAAAAATGCCCCAGTGTAACTAGGGAGAAAATTTTGAATAAAAGAAGGATAATTGATGAATAAGGCAACAAGCTTCTTGACTGATAGATGTCCTCAAGATATTCTTCACAAGAGAGACATTATGAAAAGGAAGAGGAAGTAAATAAGACGACACCAAGCTATTGAAAAATTCGATGACTTTATTGATGCTTTAAAATCAAGGAAAGAGAATGGGATTACATTATTCTTTTGAAAAAGCAAGATGGGAAATGGGAAATTGTTGGCATTGTCATCTTCTTGAATGATTGTAGAAAAAATCTTTGTCAGGATGACTAGTCTTCCTTTTCATCTTCAACGAGGAGCTTCTTGTCAATGCAGTCTTGAACAATGTTCTTAAGGACGAAGCAGTTTTCTGTATCATGCCCTACTGCTCGATGAAACTTGCACATAATTGCTGGAGGATCAGCAGCTTTAGGCAACCGGACAATGTCTTTCTCAAGCATATACTCGAGGATACTCTCGAGCGTCTGATCCAGAGGGGTGAATTCTCGATCAGTTCTCCAGTCCTTGCGCTTTGATTTTTCCTGATCTTTCTTTTGATGTTGAGGGCTGGATTGGAGAGGTTTATCACTGTTGATGTCCTTCCCCTTTTGCTTTTTGATTCTCTCCAAACTATGATCATTCTTGTTGCCTTTGCTATTATTGAAAGATTTGGCCGCAAAAGTGAAGTGAGCCTTCTTCTTTTGTTCACCTTGAGAGTTATTCTTGGAAAATGTGAAGCCTTCATAGACTCCATTCTCCACACTCAACTCGAGCCATTCTGCTCGTTCAATGAGTTCAACGAAAGATTTGGATGGTGAGGTAGAAATTAATCCTCTCAGAGGTTGCAAAAAATTATTGAGGATCAATGATAAAGCATGTCTTTCTGATATAGGATCCCTCATTTTGTTGCAGGTCTCTCTCCATCTGCGAATGAAGTCCCTTGCCTTTTCATTTTCATTCTGCCTTAGGTTGCAGAGATGGCTCAATGTTGGGAGCGCTTCAGTATTGAACAAGAATCGTTCAACGAACAAATTCACGACTTTGTCGAACTCTTTCAGTTCTATAGGATTGACATGTTCCGCGTACCATTTGGTTGCGACTCCTTCCAGGCTGCGGGGAAAGCATAAGAACAATGCTCTGTTGTCTCTCTTGAACCTAGAGCATTCAGCGAAGAACATGGCGAGATGGGCTTTTGGGTCGCCAGAACCATCGAACTTGATGAATTTTCGGGGAAGATTCTCCAGATCATCATCTCCTTCTAAACCGTCGTAGAAGTCCTCGCTGGTGAAGACTTTCTTGCCCTTGTCGCGGGCTTGCAGATCCTTGACCACTCTGGCCATTTCTCTGAATTGTGCTTGCAGGGGCTCTTCTGCGACCTGACTTTTTGATTTGTGACTCCTCCTTTGGCCACATTTATGAAATGCCGGAGGCACCTCATATTCTTCATCGGTATCATCTTCGTCTGAAGTATCTTGAACATTCTCCTCAGAGGACTTGGTTGACCTCTTGGCCATACGATCTCTAATTCTCTGACTGAATGGATTTTTGTCTGAGCTGGTGCCAGCCTGCTCACTCATCATCCTCTTCATCATCTTCTGAAACATTGCGTACATCTGAGGGTCGATACCATCATCTTCTGGCTGCTCTTGGTCTTTGTCTGACCTTGGCGAATTCATCTCTCCTTCTGATGTTGATGAGTAACTGATACGCTGAATTGGTGCGGTCTTCTTCCCTGACCTTGTCTGAACCATCAAATGTTGCGAAGGCTCTCTGCAGGATAAAGTCTTGATTAGACTCTGAGGAAAATTTTGGATTGGGAAGAAAATTATATGGTGGACAATTGGAAGAATATCCCATTACTAGGGATGGAGTTGTCGTTGGAGTCACGACAATTATGTTGTCATTCTTTGTAAGAGAAATGAACAACGGAAAATGTGCCTTGTTACCTAGGCGAGGTCGTCAACCACGAGGAAAATACCATTTTGAAGGAAAGAGATACCTCTTGGAAAAATAATCCGGAAACAGATTTAAAGTAAGAAGAAGGCAACTGGGTAAACAATTTCCACCACAATAATCAAGGTATGCACGAGGAAAATGCGGTGAAGAATTTTGCAAGTAAACAACAGGATCGAAAATCCAATGAGAGAAAACATATGATTTTGAAAAATTGCAGGCAGGATAAAAATGCAGCTGGAAATTCGAGATCCAGTAGAAAGGGAGAATGAAAAATCACCTGGAGTTTTGGAAGAAAAGGGATATTTGGGAAAAACCATCCAAGGTTTTAGAAAATAAAGGAAAATATGAGAATATGGATATTTGGAAAGATATTTTTAAAAAAAATATGAGAGAAATAAAAGTAGCATACAAACTCACATCCTGCATAAACATTTATGCACATTCAGCACTCCCTAAAAAGCTGACTCTAGATGCATTATTTTGAAAACAGCTGTAGGACCTTAATCCTAACTCTAAGTTCAGATCATCTTTGTCCAATCCAGTTATGCCGATATACCCGAATCGAGATCCGAGGTACGTGGCATAGAATTTTCACTCCGGTTCTAAGGTAAGGTTTTCCAACATCCTTGAGCGCCTACCGATATACTTCGGACTGTGGCCCGCGGTACGTAGTAGGGGGGTGTTAACCCAAATAGTTGGCCCAGTTGTGAGGCTCTGTTCCGAACTATGGTTCTGGAAGAGAGCCCAGCAACGTGAAGACCGGGTAAAGATAGGTAAGGGAGTTTTGAAAAAAATGATCACATGCAAGAAATAGAAGGCTCTAAGTCCTAGAGAGATAGATTTTGAAAACTTTGAAGAAGCACACATTGTTAGCATTCAGATCCTAAATTGAGCAGAGTTGTATTTAGACCTAAGTCTATGTGAGCATGAAAATTTCTCCTCAATCTAGTCCTACCAAACCATGCCTACGCTACATGCAATCAATGTCAGCTAGGTCAGAATCTAGGCTCCTAGGCTCACATGATATTGAAAGTAAAAGAGCTGACATTTTGTGAACATAATTTTGATAATTAAACTAAGTCAAGCATAATTTAGGTCAGACAAGGACAGGTCCCATCACGGTCGCCAAACCTGTTTTCGTCGCGAAATTTTTCCCCCGTCTTCCCTTCCTTGCGGAAGAGAAAAAGAGAGAAACGCTTTCGCGCCTCAAACTTTGACCGGATTTTGGAAATTGTTTTGAAATACTCGCCTCCGTTTTTGAAAATTGCGGGAAAATCCATGGGATGGGGCTCGACCTGTCGGTACGAGGTTCGACCGTTCCTGCCGCCTTTAACAGGGGTAATCGAACCAAGGACCAAAACTATGATTGACTTGGTTAAATTATCGAAGTTATGTTCTATCCTAAATGCACAGAGAATTCAGGCATGTGCTATGAGATTTTGGAAAATGCCAGTTGGAAAACATGATGTATGCTTAGAAAAACATTTGGAGTTGGAAAGAATCTATCAGGAAAAAGGTCAATTTCTCAGGAAACTCAGATAAAAAAGGGGTTTTTGAAAACATGAGAAAGCTTATAAAGATGTGGAAAATTCAGAAATAGTTGAAAATCTTGGGAAAATGGAAGTGATTCTTGAGAAAAGATGGACTTTTTGAAAAGGGAAGCACTTCTTAGGAAAACTTGTTCCGAGTTTAATTGATTTAATGCACAAGATTTTGAAAACATTGGAAATATGATGTGCATTTTTAAGATAGCCTAAGAGTGTAGGCTCAATGTGACTAGTAGAAAGATGATGGATCTGGGTCTCGTCCATATTCCGACTAGGGCCGTAAATATGGATTCCACCGAGTTCATCAACTCCCTAAGAGTTGGTGCACGTGCCATTTGTGAACATCCATAGTGCTTTTGAAATAAAATGCATGAATCATATAACCAGGATATTGCATAAATTCAAACTATATGATATGAATCCTAGTCTAAGCAGGAAATTAACTCTCTTATTCCAAAATTTACATTATTACATCACTAAATAAAGGAAATAAAAGAAATTTGCAGACTTCAGCTCCTTCTTTTGAATGTCCCTGCCAAACTTGGAATAAAGTTAGCTCAAATATGTGGGTTTTTCCAAGATTTTCCAATAATATTATGAAATTATTGGATTTAATTGGATATAAACCCTATTCTCATGCTTCCTTGATATTTTGAAATGATGAAAATGCTAGAAATTCAGTGAAAAACAATTTCAAATTCGGAATTGAGGTTAAAATGACCAAAATACCCCTAAAATTAAAGTTACATCTTTAAAATCAGGGTTTTTTGAAGGAAAACTTGGTAAAATTGAGATTTTGAAATTTTGAAATTCAAATTGAATCAAATGATGATGAAATGCAGTAAGAGATATGATGACATGCTGCTAGACACATTATGACTGTAAAATCAGAATTTGACATTTTGAAATTTAGCCAAAATAGCGAATTTCGCTTGTTTTTCACTTGGATCCGGGTCCTGCGGGACCCTGTTTTGGTATTATGGATGATCCGAACCTCAAATGGATTCCAAATTGCACCAAATTCGGTATGAAGCATCTAAACACTCTGATAAACAACCTAGAATGCTAAGAATCACGAAATGATATGATTTAAATGCTAAAATTCAAGGAAAGTCCTAAAATGGTGGATTTTGCCTATGGATCCGAACCAAATGCAATGTCTAATATGATAATGCAAGATTTACACCATGGAAACTTCTGATATTTTGCAGACTGCTATAAGACCCGAAATGGAACATTTTTGGTTTTTACAGCCTCGGGATTTGAGCCATGGTAAGTTCAATAACAGGGATTTAGTTCTGACAGAGGTAAAAATCACCCTAGTCTGATGTAAAATGCCCAAAAAATATAAAACGGGCATGGAAATTTATGAAATTAATGAGATTTATGCACGACACCTACATGAACAACTTTCATGTTTATGACTTTGGCATTTGATCAACGTAAGCATAAATAAAAATATAACTATTTCTGCCTAAACTAACAGAACAGACAAATGTAGAAAAATAGAGGGCTGACAAGAAAAATCCTAAGCAGGGGTCAACACTGTTCTAAAAATTACAGGCTTTTAGATTCAAACAGAGGACATCTCGGAAACCACTTTCACTTTTTACAGTTTCGGATTTGGAGCAACACACAAAGAGAAACCATAGCCCTAAGTCGATCCAAGATCTCAGAGGCCCAAATTAGGCTCTAACACGTGTCCCGAACTCTCGGATTTTTGTCAGACATAAACAAAAAATCACAAAAATCTGAAAAAACTCATATTAAAAACTAGACATCCTCCCTAGTTCAAAACATCTTTCGGATCGAAAATCGGATCTCCCATGAGGGATATCTCGATTTTACAAGTTGGCAAATGATTTTCAAAACGCATCTCGGGTAAAAAAACCCGACTTGCCATTCTGAATGTTTACCACAGTAAACAAATTCAAATCCCTCCGAATTTTTGGAAAAATTTGAGGGACACCTAAGGGCCAATTCCGTGATTTTTTTGGGATTTTTAATAAAACATAAATGCATGAAATGATGTATGGACTGACTGACAAAAACAGGGACCTACTGAAAATAAGCAGAATTGAAATAAATGCTAAATTAATCCTAATTAATTCATGAAATGTACTAAATGAATGAAATAAAATGCAAATTAAATCTAGCTAACTACATGCATGTTAAAATCATCAAGGAAGTATAATTATGTATTTTTATATATGTCGTTTTATGAGAATAGCTCAATCCATCCCTCGGATGAGCTCTTTTTTCAAACGACAACACGAATCAAACCAAAAGAATTATCATAGTGAAATCAATAGGAATGAAAGCTTACCTTGTGTTCTCCAGCGGTTTTGGAACTCCCAAAATGAGTGGCTACCTTGATAATGGGCTCCAGAGAGGCGTGAATCCAGAGGAAACCAAGAAAGAATGAAAATGGAATTCTGAAGTTCAATTCTCAAACAGGGCTCTCAGAGTGAAAATGCTAAATCCAAAAGAAGCTCCCCTAGGCTGGGCATGGGGCCTTGTATTTATAGAGATTTTTGGAAAATTTTGAAATTCAAAGAAGCTTAATCTGAGCCCTCCATGTGGAGCCATCTCAGAGGGTGTTGTCTTGGAGTTTGAAATTCAAATTCTGCTTTATTCTGGAAGGAGGAGAGACTTCCATGTGGCGCCATCTCAGAGCATCCACATTGCCATGTGTCAGAAGGTAGGAGCAGAGGAAGCAGAAGACGCCACCTCAGAGGGGTTTGAATTCTACTTTTTCTGATGAAAGGAGAGACTGACATGTGGCGCCATCTCAGAGCATCTTCATTGACATGTGTCAGAAGGAAAGGCAGAGGATTCAGATGGTGCCACCTCTGAGAGAGTTTGAAATTTAAATTTCTGCTTTTTCTAGAGGAAAGGAGAGACTGCCATGTGGCACCACCTCACGGTGGCTCCTACAATGACATGTGGCAAGAGGGAGGAAAAGGGACACGTGGCACCATCTCACACAAAATAGAAAAGGTGAAGTTCAGGATTTGCGCCACCTCAGACTGGAGTTTGAACATTTGAATTCTAGCTTTCTCTGAAGGAGGCAGAAAGTGACATGTGTCACTTGCTTTTTCTGAAGAAAGCAGAGAGAGACACGTGTCCCTTGCTTTTTCTGAGAAGAGCAGAGGGTGACATGTGTCACTTGCTTTTTCTGAGAAAAGCAGGGAGTGACATGTGTCTTCTACTTTTTCTAAAGGAAGCTGGAGATGACATGTGTCATCTACTTTTCTGAGAAAAATAGGAGGGAGACATGTGTCCTCTGCTTTTTCTGAAAGGAGCAGAGATTGACACGTGTCGCTTGCTTTTCCTGAGGAAAGGAGAGAGTGACATGTGTCACCTGCAGGAGACATAATTCAAATGGTGCCACCTCAGGGGAGACAAGTTCTACTTTTTCTGAACAGGACAACACATGACACGTGGCATCTCATGGTGACCTTGGAATGACACTTGGCACAGGGTGAAGATGGTAGACATTGACACGTGGCATAAAATAAAGAGGATGACTAATGACATGTGGCGGCATCTTAAGGTGGCCCCACGCTGACATGTGTCAAAGGATGGCAGAAGAGAGAAGGTGACATGTGGCACTTCTAGGTGAACCCTATGCTGACACATGGCAGGTAAATGGGAGGAGAGAGAAAGGACAAGTGGCACCAATCTAGGGGACAAGGTTCCTATTTTTTTGGGTTTTTCAAAGTTCAGGTTTTTCAAAAGAAAAGTCTATGTGACACCACCTCAGTGTGGGTCCCACATTGCTTCTTTATTGAAATAAGAACAAGACAACAACCTCTTTTTGGAATTTTCATAAAAATTTGGACTAATTGGTAAAACAGAAATTTTTGGAAAGAGTTGGCCCCTGTAGGGCAATTTTGTAAAAGGAAGATATTTGAAATTGTCAAAAGGGCAAAATCTGAGATAAGGTGGCTGAATTCCATATTAAAACTATCCAGATCATTTTCCTGAGGAAATATTTTAAAATTCAGAGCCCTGGGGGTAAAATGGGAAGAACTGATAATTTTGAAGACCCAGGGTTTTGAAATCAATTTTGAAAAGAGTTGAAATTCTAATCTGGATTGAAAATTTTGAAATCGAGAGTTCTGGACCTCGAAATGACATGCTGTGCAGTGCAGTGATATGAAATGCTCATGCAATGCTATACAATGACATGTCTTATGCAATATAATCTTGAACCAAGACTTGGAGATGCCTGTCTCCTGTCAGGAATAAAATTTTGAACATCTGAGCTAAAATAGGGAGACTTTGAGAGTTCCAGATGAAATTTGGACTTTTACAAGGTTCGAACTCAGAAAATGACCATTTTGCCCTCCGGCAATTTCAAAGGCTGAATGATGATGTTTGGTGAAAATGTCGGGGAGGTGAGTGAAAATTTGGGGTGTTTACAGATGCCCCTCTTTGCTACTAAGCCGGCTCATGGCCGAGCTTAGTGGCAAAGAAAAACACACCAAATTTGGGCTATACATAAAAAAATGCCCCAGTTAGAAGGATCTGACTGGGTGTGAAGAAATTAGCCCGAGGAAGATGGTAGATATGAAGCGAAGAATAAAGAGGAAAGATTTGCTCTATGAGAGCGAAGTTCAGGTTTTTGCCCTTAACCTGGATGGGACAGAAATACCTCGCATGGAACGAAGCTCAGGTTTTGACCCTTGACCTGATTGGGGAATGGAATATCTCATCGAAATGAGACTCAGGTTTGTACCCTTAACCTGATTGGGCGGAAGATGAAATACCTCTTCAAAGGAGGCTCAGGTTTGTACCCTTATCCTGATCGGGCGGAAAATGAAATACCTCTTTGATTGAGGCTCAGGTTTATACCCTTATCCTGATTGGGTGTAAAATGGAATACCTCATCAAAGGAGGCTCAGGTTTGTACCCTTATCCTGATCGGGCGGAAAATGAATGGAATCCTCGAAGGAAGAGACCATGATGGAACCTTTGGATTTTGCACAGTAAATCCGACAGGGTTTTTTGCAAAAGGAAGGAAAATGGGGTCCCTAAAGCTTGAAAAGGGATTGATCTTGGGCGTCTCATTGTTGAGACTAAAATCAGCTTTTGAAATTGCCTTTTGCGGGAAATGATTGGTGGTTTGACCTCGAACCGAAATGGGACTGTCTATGGTGGGACAGTGGGGACACAGGGAAGTGTGCAAATCTGAGAGTTCATGCTCTCAAAGAAGGGAAGGAATCAAGTCCTTAAGAGGGATTTAAAATTGGTGTCTGGATGTATCAAAGACGGATATCAAGCTCTCACTTCACGTCAGGATAGCTAGAAAATATTGTCAAAATATTGAGAATTTTGTTGTTGATTCCAAGTTTTTGAAAATGTTGCACATGGCTACAAAGATATTCTTTCTTTTCTACCCAAAGCATTACCTCCAAACAGGGTTCACTTCGTAGAATCGAGATTTGAAACCCAAATTGCTCGCAATTGACCTTCTTCAAGGAAGTTATCAATTTCCTTGATATGAACAAGAAAGAGAATTTGATATTATGAAAGCAATTGATGAAAGAGTATTGATAATAGAATTTCACAAATTTGAAGAGAATTCTTGATAAACTTGGCAGCTTGATATCCTGAGAGCTTCTCTCTTGATAATCTTTCTGCACTCTTTTCGCTTTCTTGGGCTTCGGCTACATTCTCCTTCATTTTAGAGATGTTCTGACTTTTTTTTTCTCTCTTTCTTTTTCCTCTCTTGCTCTCTTTTGGAAGGGTACGTCACAAACTCCTTCATCTTGGAGATGTTTCGATCCTTCTTGGACGATGGGTTTGGAGATCTTTGGATGATAGCTGAAATTAAATATCTTTTAGGGATTGTCGAGAGGTTCATCGCATCTGCCTTCATCTCGACAGTGCTTTGGACTTTCCCTGGAAGGACCCGTCACAAACTCCGTCATCTTGGAGATGTTTCGAATCTTCTTTGGCCCCAGGGGTCTACTCGCCTAATTCGCCTTCATCTTGACGACAGGTGAGAGCTCCCTTTTGCGGATATTTAATTGCAGCTTAGGTGATTTTGAGGAAACGGGGCTTGGGTAAACGCTCTCTTTTCTAGCGCTCAGGATATTTCCACTGCCTTGTCTTCACAAGAATAAACCTTAAAGATGCGCCATTGACTGTGATCAATATCGATCATCTACGGCTTTTCAATAACATTGAATCTTCTTTTCTGGCCATATCGAGGATTTATCCTTCATCCTTTTGGTTGGTCAAATAGAACGAATTTGAAGATTGAATCTCTTTTTGCAAAAGCTTCACTCTTTTGAAAGTAATGCTGAAGGTAAACTGAGGTAAAGATTTATGCAATAAAATTTTGAAATCAACAATTGATTGACAAATTGACAAAATTTTCTTAAAATCCTTGATGAAAGAGAGCACATAAGGTCCAACTTAACGCATCCGTGACGAAAATTCTCCTCTCTTTTCCTCAAAGGAGGTGACTATCAGTTCACTGGGAACAATATCAGTTCAATTAAGAACGACCATCGGTTCGCTGGAAACAATATCAGTTCAATTAAGAACGCCCATCGGTTTGCTGGGAACAATATCAGTTCGATTAAGAACAACCATCAGTGGGAATAATATCAGTTCAATTAAGAACGACTATCAGTTCACTTGGAACACTATCAATTCGATGAGGAACGACTATCAGTTCACTTGGAACACTATCAGTTCGATAAAGAATGACTATCAGTTCACTTGGAACACTATCAGTTCGATGAAGAATGACTATCAGTTCGCTTGGAATACTATCAGTTCAATGAAGAACGACTATCAGTTCACTTGGAACACTATCAGTTCGATGAAGAACGACTATCAGTTCACTTGAACACTATCAGTTCGATGAAGAACGACTATCAGTTCACTTGGAACACTATCAGTTCGATGAAGAACGACTATCAGTTCACTGGGAACACTATCAGTTCGATGAAGAACGACTATCAGTTCACTTGGAACACTATCAGTTCGATGAAGAACGACTATCAGTTCACTTGAAACAATATCAGTTTAATGAAGAACGACTATCAGTTCACTTGGAACACTATCAGTTCAATGAAGAACGACTATCAGTTCACTTGGAACAATATCAATTCACTTGGAACACTATCAGTTCAATGAAGAACGACTATCAGTTCACTTGAACACTATCAGTTCAATGAAGAACGACTATCAGTTCACTTGGAACACTATCAGTTTGGTTGGAACACTATCAGTTCGATGAAGAACAACTATCAGTTCACTTGGAACACTATCAGTTCGATGAAGAACGACTATCAGTTCACTTGGAACACTATCAGTTCAATGAAGAACGACTATCAGTTCGTTTGGAACACTATCAGTTCAATGAAGAACGACTATCAGTTCGTTTGGAACAACTATCAGTTCGCTTGGAACGACTATCAGTTCGCTTGGAACACTATCAGTTTAGTGAAGAACGACTATCAGTTCGTTTAGAAGGACTATCAGTTCGCTTGGAACGACTATCAGTTCGCTTGGAACACTATCAGTTCAGTAAAGAACGACTATCAGTTCGTTAGGAACACTATCAGTTCAATGAAGAACGACTATCAGTTCGTTTGGAACACTATCAGTTCAATGAAGAACAAGGACCATTATAGAGAGTTGAATCGCTTCTATGAATGGTTTCAGGATTATCCCCTTATCCTGAACGGGGACTGAAAATTGGATGACCTGGCGATCGAAATTGAGATTTTTGGTGATTTTAAAATTGGGAATTGGGTGACCCGGAGGTCGAAATTGAAGAATTGGATGACCCGAGGGTCGAAATTGAAGAATTATGGAAAATGATTCAGGTTTATCCCTTAACCTGAAGGGGAAATGGAATTGGGTGCATAGTCAATGCAAATGCAATGCACATGCACATGAAATGCAAATGAAGTACAAATGAATGCAAATGTGTGCATATATATGCAAAATGAGAGAATGGTTTATCCTGCCTGCATACACGATGTTTTGAGGTAAAGATAAATTTTCCAAAAAAATGCCCCAGTGTAACTAGGGAGAAAATTTTGAATAAAAGAAGGATAATTGATGAATAAGGCAACAAGCTTCTTGACTGATAGATGTCCTCAAGATATTCTTCACAAGAGAGACATTATGAAAAGGAAGAGGAAGTAAATAAGACGACACCAAGCTATTGAAAAATTCGATGACTTTATTGATGCTTTAAAATCAAGGAAAGAGAATGGGATTACATTATTCTTTTGAAAAAGCAAGATGGGAAATGGGAAATTGTTGGCATTGTCATCTTCTTGAATGATTGTAGAAAAAATCTTTGTCAGGATGACTAGTCTTCCTTTTCATCTTCAACGAGGAGCTTCTTGTCAATGCAGTCTTGAACAATGTTCTTAAGGACGAAGCAGTTTTCTGTATCATGCCCTACTGCTCGATGAAACTTGCACATAATTGCTGGAGGATCAGCAGCTTTAGGCAACCGGACAATGTCTTTCTCAAGCATATACTCGAGGATACTCTCGAGCGTCTAATCCAGAGGGGTGAATTCTCGATCAGTTCTCCAGTCCTTGCGCTTTGATTTTTCCTGATCTTTCTTTTGATGTTGAGGGCTGGATTGGAGAGGTTTATCACTGTTGATGTCCTTCCCCTTTTGCTTTTTGATTCTCTCCAAACTATGATCATTCTTGTTGCCTTTGCTATTATTGAAAGATTTGGCCGCAAAAGTGAAGTGAGCCTTCTTCTTTTGTTCACCTTGAGAGTTATTCTTGGAAAATGTGAAGCCTTCATAGACTCCATTCTCCACACTCAACTCGAGCCATTCTGCTCGTTCAATGAGTTCAACGAAAGATTTGGATGGTGAGGTAGAAATTAATCCTCTCAGAGGTTGCAAAAAATTATTGAGCATCAATGATAAAGCATGTCTTTCTGATATAGGATCCCTCATTTTGTTGCAGGTCTCTCTCCATCTGCGAATGAAGTCCCTTGCCTTTTCATTTTCATTCTGCCTTAGGTTGCAGAGATGGCTCAATGTTGGGAGCGCTTCAGTATTGAACAAGAATCGTTCAACGAACAAATTCACGACTTTGTCGAACTCTTTCAGTTCTATAGGATTGACATGTTCCGCGTACCATTTGGTTGCGACTCCTTCCAGGCTGCGGGGAAAGCATAAGAACAATGCTCTGTTGTCTCTCTTGAACCTAGAGCATTCAGCGAAGAACATGGCGAGATGGGCTTTTGGGTCGCCAGAACCATCGAACTTGATGAATTTTCGGGGAAGATTCTCCAGATCATCATCTCCTTCTAAACCGTCGTAGAAGTCCTCGCTGGTGAAGACTTTCTTGCCCTTGTCGCGGGCTTGCAGATCCTTGACCACTCTGGCCATTTCTCTGAATTGTGCTTGCAGGGGCTCTTCTGCGACCTGACTTTTTGATTTGTGACTCCTCCTTTGGCCACATTTATGAAATGCCGGAGGCACCTCATATTCTTCATCGGTATCATCTTCGTCTGAAGTATCTTGAACATTCTCCTCAGAGGACTTGGTTGACCTCTTGGCCATACGATCTCTAATTCTCTGACTGAATGGATTTTTGTCTGAGCTGGTGCCAGCCAGCTCACTCATCATCCTCTTCATCATCTTCTGAAACATTGCGTACATCTGAGGGTCGATACCATCATCTTCTGGCTGCTCTTGGTCTTTGTCTGACCTTGGCGAATTCATCTCTCCTTCTGATGTTGATGAGTAACTGATACGCTGAATTGGTGCGGTCTTCTTCCCTGACCTTGTCTGAACCATCAAATGTTGCGAAGGCTCTCTGCAGGATAAAGTCTTGATTAGACTCTGAGGAAAATTTTGGATTGGGAAGAAAATTATATGGTGGACAATTGGAAGAATATCCCATTACTAGGGATGGAGTCGTCGTTGGAGTCACGACAATTATGTTGTCATTCTTTGTAAGAGAAATGAACAACGGAAAATGTGCCTTGTTACCTAGGCGAGGTCGTCAACCACGAGGAAAATACCATTTTGAAGGAAAGAGATACCTCTTGGAAAAATAATCCGGAAACAGATTTAAAGTAAGAAGAAGGCAACTGGGTAAACAATTTCCACCACAATAATCAAGGTATGCACGAGGAAAATGCGGTGAAGAATTTTGCAAGTAAACAACAGGATCAAAAATCCAATGAGAGAAAACATATGATTTTGAAAAATTGCAGGCAGGATAAAAATGCAGCTGGAAATTCGAGATCCAGTAGAAAGGGAGAATGAAAAATCACCTGGAGTTTTGGTAGAAAAGGGATATTTGGGAAAAACCATCCAAGGTTTTAGAAAATAAAGGAAAATATGAGAATATGGATATTTGGAAAGATATTTTTAAAAAAAATATGAGAGAAATAAAAGTAGCATACAAACTCACATCCTGCATAAACATTTATGCACATTCAGCACTCCCTAAAAAGCTGACTCTAGATGCATTATTTTGAAAACAGCTGTAGGACCTTAATCCTAACTCTAAGTTCAGATCATCTTTGTCCAATCCAGTTATGCCGATATACCCGAATCGAGATCCGAGGTACGTGGCATAGAATTTTCACTCCGGTTCTAAGGTAAGGTTTTCCAACATCCTTGAGCGCCTACCGATATACTTCGGACTGTGGCCCGCGGTACGTAGTAGGGGGGTGTTAACCCAAATAGTTGGCCCAGTTGTGAGGCTTTGTTCCGAACTATGGTTCTGGAAGAGAGCCCAGCAACGTGAAGACCGGGTAAAGATAGGTAAGGGAGTTTTGAAAAAAATGATCACATGCAAGAAATAGAAGGCTCTAAGTCCTAGAGAGATAGATTTTGAAAACTTTGAAGAAGCACACATTGTTAGCATTCAGATCCTAAATTGAGGAGAGTTGTATTTAGACCTAAGTCTATGTGAGCATGAAAATTTCTCCTCAATCTAGTCCTACCAAACCATGCCTACGCTACATGCAATCAATGTCAGCTAGGTCAGAATCTAGGCTCCTAGGCTCACATGATATTGAAAGTAAAAGAGCTGACATTTTGTGAACATAATTTTGATAATTAAACTAAGTCAAGCATAATTTAGGTCAGACAAGGACAGGTCCCATCACGGTCGCCAAACCTGTTTTCGTCGCGAAATTTTTCCCCCGTCTTCCCTTCCTTGCGGAAGAGAAAAAGAGAGAAACGCTTTCGCGCCTCAAACTTTGACCGGATTTTGGAAATTGTTTTGAAATACTCGCCTCCGTTTTTGAAAATTGCGGGAAAATCCATGGGATGGGGCTCGACCTGTCGGTACGAGGTTCGACCGTTCCTGCCGCCTTTAACAGGGGTAATCGAACCAAGGACCAAAACTATGCTTGACTTGGTTAAATTATCGAAGTTATGTTCTATCCTAAATGCACAGAGAATTCAGGCATGTGCTATGAGATTTTGGAAAATGCCAGTTGGAAAACATGATGTATGCTTAGAAAAACATTTGGAGTTGGAAAGAATCTATCAGGAAAAAGGTCAATTTCTCAGGAAACTCAGATAAAAAAGGGGTTTTTGAAAACATGAGAAAGCTTATAAAGATGTGGAAAATTCAGAAATAGTTGAAAATCTTGGGAAAATGGAAGTGATTCTTGAGAAAAGATGGACTTTTTGAAAAGGGAAGCACTTCTTAGGAAAACTTGTTCCGAGTTTAATTGATTTAATGCACAAGATTTTGAAAACATTGGAAATATGATGTGCATTTTTAAGATAGCCTAAGAGTGTAGGCTCAATGTGACTAGTAGAAAGATGATGGATCTGGGTCTCGTCCATATTCCGACTAGGGCCGTAAATATGGATTCCACCGAGTTCATCAACTCCCTAAGAGTTGGTGCACGTGCCATTTGTGAACATCCATAGTGCTTTTGAAATAAAATGCATGAATCATATAAGCAGGATATTGCATAAATGCAAACTATATGATATGAATCCTAGTCTAAGCAGGAAATTAACTCTCTTATTCCAAAATTTACATTATTACATCACTAAATAAAGGAAATAAAAGAAATTTGCAGACTTCAGCTCCTTCTTTTGAATGTCCCTGCCAAACTTGGAATAAAGTTAGCTCAAATATGTGGGTTTTTCCAAGATTTTCCAATAATATTATGAAATTATTGGATTTAATTGGATATAAACCCTATTCTCATGCTTCCTTGATATTTTGAAATGATGAAAATGCTAGAAATTCAGTGAAAAACAATTTCAAATTCGGAATTGAGGTTAAAATGACCAAAATACCCCTAAAATTAAAGTTACATCTTTAAAATCAGGGTTTTTTGAAGGAAAACTTGGTAAAATTGAGATTTTGAAATTTTGAAATTCAAATTGAATCAAATGATGATGAAATGCAGTAAGAGATATGATGACATGCTGCTAGACACATTATGACTGTAAAATCAGAATTTGACATTTTGAAATTTAGCCAAAATAGCGAATTTCGCTTGTTTTTCACTTGGATCCGGGTCCTGCGGGACCCTGTTTGGGTATTATGGATGATCCGAACCTCAAATGGATTCCAAATTGCACCAAATTCGGTATGAAGCATCTAAATACTCTGATAAACAACCTAGAATGCTAAGAATCACGAAATGATATGATTTAAATGCTAAAATTCAAGGAAAGTCCTAAAATGGTGGATTTTGCCTATGGATCCGAACCAAATGCAATGTCTAATATGATAATGCAAGATTTACACCATGGAAACTTCTGATATTTTGCAGACTGCTAAAAGACCCAAAATGGAACATTTTTGGTTTTTATAGCCTCGGGATTTGAGCCATGGTAAGTTCAATAACAGGGATTTAGTTCTGACAGAGGTAAAAATCACCCTAGTGTGATGTAAAATGCCCAAAAAATATAAAACGGGCATGGAAATTTATGAAATTAATCAGAGTTATGCACGACACCTACATAAACAACTTTTATGTTTATGACTTCGGCATTTGATCAACGTAAGCATAAATAAAAATATAACTATTTCTGCCTAAACTAACAGAACAGACAAATGTAGAAAAATAGGGGGCTGACAAGAAAAATCCTAAGCAGGGGTCAACACTGTTCTAAAAATTACAGGCTTTTAGATTCAAACAGAGGACATCTCGGACACCACTTTCACTTTTTACAGTTTTGGATTTGGAGCCACACACAAAGAGAAACCATAGCCCTAAGTCGATCCAAGATCTCAGAGGCCCAAATTAGGCTCTGACACGTGTCCCGAACTCTCGGATTTTTGTCAGACATAAAAAAAAATCCGAAAAATCTAAAAAAACTCATATTAAAAACTAGACATCCTCCCTAGTTGAAAACATCTTTCGGATCGAAAATCGGATCTCCCATGAGGGATATCTCGATTTTACAAGTTGGCAAATGATTTTTAAAACGCATCTCGGGTAAAAAAACCCGACTTGCCATTTTGAATGTTTACCACAGTAAACAAATTCAAATGCCTCCGAATTTTTGGAAAAATTTGAGGGACACCTAAGGGCGAATTCCGTGATTTTTTTGGGATTTTTAATAAAACATAAATGCATGAAATGACGTATGGACTGACTGACAAAAACAGGGACCTACTGAAAATAAGCAGAATTGAAATAAATGCTAAATTAATCCTAATTAATTCATGAAATGTACTAAATGAATGAAATAAAATGCAAATTAAATCTAGCTAACTACATGCATGTTAAAATCATCAAGGAAGTATAATTATCTATTTTTATATATGTCGTTTTATGAGAATAGCTCAATCCATCCCTCGGATGAGCTCTTTCTTCAAACGACAACACGAATCAAACCAAAAGAATTATCATAGTGAAATCAATAGGAATGGAAGCTTACCTTGTGTTCTCCAGCGGTTTTGGAACTCCCAAAATGAGTGGCTACCTTGATAATGGGCTCCAGAGAGGCGTGAATCCAGAGGAAACCAAGAAAGAATGAAAATGGAATTCTGAAGTTCAATTCTCAAACAGGGCTCTCAGAGTGAAAATGCTAAATCCAAAAGAAGCTCCCCTAGGCTGGGCATGGGGCCTTGTATTTATAGAGATTTTTGGAAAATTTTGAAATTCAAAGAAGCTTAATCTGAGCCCTCCATGTGGAGCCATCTCAGAGGGTGTTGTCTTGGAGTTTGAAATTCAAATTCTGCTTTATTCTGGAAGGAGGAGAGACTTCCATGTGGCGCCATCTCAGAGCATCCACATTGCCATGTGTCAGAAGGTAGGAGCAGAGGAAGCAGAAGACGCCACCTCAGAGGGGTTTGAATTCTACTTTTTCTGATGAAAGGAGAGACTGACATGTGGCGCCATCTCAGAGCATCTTCATTGACATGTGTCAGAAGGAAAGGCAGAGGATTCAGATGGTGCCACCTCTGAGAGAGTTTGAAATTTAAATTTCTGCTTTTTCTAGAGGAAAGGAGAGACTGCCATGTGGCACCACCTCAGGGTGGCTCCTACAATGACATGTGGCAAGAGGGAGGAAAAGGGACACGTGGCACCATCTCACACAAAATAGAAAAGGTGAACTTCAGGATTTGCGCCACCTCAGACTGGAGTTTGAACATTTGAATTCTAGCTTTCTCTGAAGGAGGCAGAAAGTGACATGTGTCACTTGCTTTTTCTGAAGAAAGCAGAGAGAGACACGTGTCCCTTGCTTTTTCTGAGAAGAGCAGAGGGTGACATGTGTCACTTGCTTTTTCTGAGAAAAGCAGGGAGTGACATGTGTCTTCTACTTTTTCTAAAGGAAGCTGGAGATGACATGTGTCATCTACTTTTCTGAGAAAAATAGGAGGGAGACATGTGTCCTCTGCTTTTTCTGAAAGGAGCAGAGATTGACACGCGTCGCTTGCTTTTCCTGAGGAAAGGAGAGAGTGACATGTGTCACCTGCAGGAGACATAATTCAAATGGTGCCACCTCAGGGGAGACAAGTTCTACTTTTTCTGAACAGGACAACACATGACACGTGGCATCTCATGGTGACCTTGGAATGACACTTGGCACAGGGTGAAGATGGTAGACATTGACACGTGGCATAAAATAAAGAGGATGACTAATGACATGTGGCGGCATCTTAAGGTGGCCCCACGCTGACACGTGTCAAAGGATGGCAGAAGAGAGAAGGTGACATGTGGCACTTCTAGGTGAACCCTATGCTGACACATGGCAGGTAAATGGGAGGAGAGAGAAAGGACAAGTGGCACCAATCTAGGGGACAAGGTTCCTATTTTTTTGGGTTTTTCAAAGTTCAGGTTTTTCAAAAGAAAAGTCTATGTGACACCACCTCAGTGTCGGTCCCACATTGCTTCTTTATTGAAATAAGAACAAGACAACAACCTCTTTTTGGAATTTTCATAAAAATTTGGACTAATTGGTAAAATAGAAATTTTTGGAAAGAGTTGGCCCCTGTAGGGCAATTTTGTAAAAGGAAGATATTTGAAATTGTCAAAAGGGCAAAATCTGAGATAAGGTGGCTGAAATCCATATTAAAACTATCCAGATCATTTTCCTGAGGAAATATTTTAAAATTCAGAGCCCTGGGGGTAAAATGGGAAGAACTGATAATTTTGAAGACCCAGGGTTTTGAAATCAATTTTGAAAAGAGTTGAAATTCTAATCTGGATTGAAAATTTTGAAATCGAGAGTTCTGGACCTCGAAATGACATGCTGTGCAGTGCAGTGATATGAAATGCTCATGCAATGCTATACAATGACATGTCTTATGCAATATAATCTTGAAGCAAGACTTGGAGATGCCTGTCTCCTGTCAGGAATAAAATTTTGAACATCTGAGCTAAAATAGGGAGACTTTGAGAGTTCCAGATGAAATTTGGACTTTTACAAGGTTCGAACTCAGAAAATGACCATTTTGCCCTCCGGCAATTTCAAAGGCTGAATGATGATGTTTGGTGAAAATGTCGGGGAGGTGAGTGAAAATTTGGGGTGTTTACAGATGCCCCTCTTTGCTACTAAGCCGGCTCGTGGCCGAGCTCAGTGGCAAAGAAAAACACACCAAATTTGGGCTATACATAAAAAAATGCCCCATTTAGAAGGATCTGACTGGGTGTGAAGAAATTAGCCCGAGGAAGATGGTAGATATGAAGCGAAGAATAAAGAAGAAAGATTTGCTCTATGAGAGCGAAGTTCAGGTTTTTGCCCTTAACCTGGATGGGACAGAAATACCTCGCATGGAACGAAGCTCAGGTTTTGACCCTTGGCCTGATTGGGGAATGGAATATCTCATCGAAATGAGACTCAGGTTTGTACCCTTAACCTGATTGGGCGGAAGATGAAATACCTCTTCAAAGGAGGCTCATGTTTGTACCCTTATCCTGATCGGGCGGAAAATGAAATACCTCTTTGATTGAGGCTCAGGTTTATACCCTTATCCTGATTGGGTGTAAAATGGAATACCTCATCAAAGGAGGCTCAGGTTTGTACCCTTATCCTGATCGGGCGGAAAATGAATGGAATCCTCGAAGGAAGAGACCATGATGGAACCTTTGGATTTTGCACAGTAAATCCGACAGGGTTTTTTGCAAAAGGAAGGAAAATGGGGTCCCTAAAGCTTGAAAAGGGATTGATCTTGGGCGTCTCATTGTTGAGACTAAAATCAGCTTTTGAAATTGCCTTTTGCGGGAAATGATTGGTGGTTTGACCTCGAACCGAAATGGGACTGTCTATGGTGGGACAGTGGGGACACAGGGAAGTGTGCAAATCTGAGAGTTCATGCTCTCAAAGAAGGGAAGGAATCAAGTCCTTAAGAGGGATTTAAAATTGGTGTCTGGATGTATCAAAGACGGATATCAAGCTCTCACTTCACGTCAGGATAGCTAGAAAATATTGTCAAAATATTGAGAATTTTGTTGTTGATTCCAAGTTTTTGAAAATGTTGCACATGGCTACAAAGATATTCTTTCTTTTCTACCCAAAGCATTACCTCCAAACAGGGTTCACTTCGTAGAATCGAGATTTGAAACCCAAATTGCTCGCAATTGACCTTCTTCAAGGAAGTTATCAATTTCCTTGATATGAACAAGAAAGAGAATTTGATATTATCAAAGCAATTGATGAAAGAGTATTGATAATAGAATTTCACAAATTTGAAGAGAATTCTTGATAAACTTGGCAGCTTGATATCCTGAGAGCTTCTCTCTTGATAATCTTTCTGCACTCTTTTGGCTTTCTTGGGCTTCGGCTACATTCTCCTTCATTTTAGAGATGTTCTGACTTTTTTTTTCTCTCTTTCTTTTTCCTCTCTTGCTCTCTTTTGGAAGGGTACGTCACAAACTCCTTCAACTTGGAGATGTTTCGATCCTTCTTGGACGATGGGTTTGGAGATCTTTGGATGATAGCTGAAATTAAATATCTTTTAGGGATTGTCGAGAGGTTCATCGCATCTGCCTTCATCTCGACAGTGCTTTGGACTTTCCCTGGAAGGACCCGTCACAAACTCCGTCATCTTGGAGATGTTTCGAATCTTCTTTGGCCCCAGGGGTCTACTCGCCTAATTCGCCTTCATCTTGACGACAGGTGAGAGCTCCCTTTTGCGGATATTTAATTGCAGCTTAGGTGATTTTGAGGAAACGGGGCTTGGGTAAACGCTCTCTTTTCTAGCGCTCAGGATATTTCCACTGCCTTGTCTTCACAAGAATAAACCTTAAAGATGCGCCATTGACTGTGATCAATATCGATCATCTACGGCTTTTCAATAACATTGAATCTTCTTTTCTGGCCATATCGAGGATTTATCCTTCATCCTTTTGGTTGGTCAAATAGAACGAATTTGAAGATTAAATCTCTTTTTGCAAAAGCTTCACTCTTTTGAAAGTAATGCTGAAGGTAAACTGAGGTAAAGATTTATGCAATAAAATTTTGAAATCAACAATTGATTGACAAATTGACAAAATTTTCTTGAAATCCTTGATGAAAGAGAGCACATAATGTCCAACTTAACGCATCCGTGACGAAAATTCTCCTCTCTTTTCCTCAAAGGAGGTGACTATCAGTTCACTGGGAACAATATCAGTTCAATTAAGAACGACCATCGGTTCGCTGGAAACAATATCAGTTCAATTAAGAACGCCCATCGGTTTGCTGGGAACAATATCAGTTCGATTAAGAACAACCATCAGTGGGAATAATATCAGTTCAATTAAGAACGACTATCAGTTCACTTGGAACACTATCAATTCGATGAGGAACGACTATCAGTTCACTTGGAACACTATCAGTTCGATAAAGAATGACTATCAGTTCACTTGGAACACTATCAGTTCGATGAAGAATGACTATCAGTTCGCTTGGAATACTATCAGTTCAATGAAGAACGACTATCAGTTCACTTGGAACACTATCAGTTCGATGAAGAACGACTATCAGTTCACTTGAACACTATCAGTTCGATGAAGAACGACTATCAGTTCACTTGGAACACTATCAGTTCGATGAAGAACGACTATCAGTTCACTGGGAACACTATCAGTTCGATGAAGAACGACTATCAGTTCACTTGGAACACTATCAGTTCGATGAAGAACGACTATCAGTTCACTTGAAACAATATCAGTTCAATGAAGAACGACTATCAGTTCACTTGGAACACTATCAGTTCAATGAAGAACGACTATCAGTTCACTTGGAACAATATCAATTCACTTGGAACACTATCAGTTCAATGAAGAACGACTATCAGTTCACTTGAACACTATCAGTTCAATGAAGAACGACTATCAGTTCACTTGGAACACTATCAGTTTGGTTGGAACACTATCAGTTCGATGAAGAACAACTATCAGTTCACTTGGAACACTATCAGTTCGATGAAGAACGACTATCAGTTCACTTGGAACACTATCAGTTCAATGAAGAACGACTATCAGTTCGTTTGGAACACTATCAGTTCAATGAAGAACGACTATCAGTTCGTTTGGAACAACTATCAGTTCGCTTGGAACGACTATCAGTTCGCTTGGAACACTATCAGTTCAGTGAAGAACGACTATCAGTTCGTTTAGAAGGACTATCAGTTCGCTTGGAACGACTATCAGTTCGCTTGGAACACTATCAGTTCTGTGAAGAACGACTATCAGTTCGTTAGGAACACTATCAGTTCAATGAAGAACGACTATCAGTTCGTTTGGAACACTATCAGTTCAATGAAGAACAAGGACCATTATAGAGAGTTGAATCGCTTCTATGAATGGTTTCAGGATTATCCCCTTATCCTGAACGGGGACTGAAAATTGGATGACTTGGCGATCGAAATTGAGATTTTTGGTGATTTTAAAATTGGGAATTGGGTGACCCGGAGGTCGAAATTGAAGAATTGGATGACCCGAGGGTCGAAATTGAAGAATTATGGAAAATGATTCAGGTTTATCCCTTAACCTGAAGGGGAAATGGAATTGGGTGCATAGTCAATGCAAATGCAATGCACATGCACATGAAATGCAAATGAAGTGCAAATGAATGCAAATGAGTGCATATATATGCAAAATGAGAGAATGGTTTATCCTGCCTGCATACAGGATGTTTTGAGGTAAAGATAAATTTTCCAAAAAAATGCCCCAGTGTAACTAGGGAAAAAATTTTGAATAAAAGAAGGATAATTGATGAATAAGGCGACAAGCTTCTTGACTGATAGATGTCCTCAAGATATTCTTCACAAGAGAGACATTATGAAAAGGAAGAGGAAGTAAATAAGACGACACCAAGCTATTGAAAAATTCGATGACTTTATTGATGCTTTAAAATCAAGGAAAGAGAATGGGATTACATTATTCTTTTGAAAAAGCAAGATGGGAAATGGGAAATTGTTGGCATTGTCATCTTCTTGAATGATTGTAGAAAAAATCTTTGTCAGGATGACTAGTCTTCCTTTTCATCTTCAACGAGGAGCTTCTTGTCAATGCAGTCTTGAACAATGTTCTTAAGGACGAAGCAGTTTTCTGTATCATGCCCTACTGCTCGATGAAACTTGCACATAATTGCTGGAGGATCAGCAGCTTTAGGCAACCGGACAATGTCTTTCTCAAGCATATACTCGAGGATACTCTCGAGTGTCTGATCCAGAGGGGTGAATTCTCGATCAGTTCTCCAGTCCTTGCGCTTTGATTTTTCCTGATCTTTCTTTTGATGTTGAGGGCTGGATTGGAGAGGTTTATCACTGTTGATGTCCTTCCCCTTTTGCTTTTTGATTCTCTCCAAACTATGATCATTCTTGTTGCCTTTGCTATTATTGAAAGATTTGGCCGCAAAAGTGAAGTGAGCCTTCTTCTTTTGTTCACCTTGAGAGTTATTCTTGGAAAATGTGAAGCCTTCATAGACTCCATTCTCCACACTCAACTCGAGCCATTCTGCTCGTTCAATGAGTTCAACGAAAGATTTGGATGGTGAGGTAGAAATTAATCCTCTCAGAGGTTGCAAAAAATTATTGAGGATCAATGATAAAGCATGTCTTTCTGATATAGGATCCCTCATTTTGTTGCAGGTCTCTCTCCATCTGCGAATGAAGTCCCTTGCCTTTTCATTTTCATTCTGCCTTAGGTTGCAGAGATGGCTCAATGTTGGGAGCGCTTCAGTATTGAACAAGAATCGTTCAACGAACAAATTCACGACTTTGTCGAACTCTTTCAGTTCTATAGGATTGACATGTTCCGCGTACCATTTGGCTGCGACTCCTTCCAGGCTGCGGGGAAAGCATAAGAACAATGCTCTGTTGTCTCTCTTGAACCTAGAGCATTCAGCGAAGAACATGGCGAGATGGGCTTTTGGGTCGCCAGAACCATCGAACTTGATGAATTTTCGGGGAAGATTCTCCAGATCATCATCCCCTTCTAAACCGTCGTAGAAGTCCTCGCTGGTGAAGACTTTCTTGCCCTTGTCGCGGGCTTGCAGATCCTTGACCACTCTGGCCATTTCTCTGAATTGTGCTTGCAGGGGCTCTTCTGCGACCTGACTTTTTGATTTGTGACTCCTCCTTTGGCCACATTTATGAAATGCCGGAGGCACCTCATATTCTTCATCGGTATCATCTTCGTCTGAAGTATCTTGAACATTCTCCTCAGAGGACTTGGTTGACCTCTTGGCCATACGATCTCTAATTCTCTGACTGAATGGATTTTTGTCTGAGCTGGTGCCAGCCTGCTCACTCATCATCCTCTTCATCATCTTCTGAAACATTGCGTACATCTGAGGGTCGATACCATCATCTTTTGGCTGCTCTTGGTCTTTGTCTGACCTTGGCGAATTCATCTCTCCTTCTGATGTTGATGAGTAACTGATACGCTGAATTGGTGCGGTCTTCTTCCCTGACCTTGTCTGAACCATCAAATGTTGTGAAGGCTCTCTGCAGGATAAAGTCTTGATTAGACTCTGAGGAAAATTTTGGATTGGGAAGAAAATTATATGGTGGACAATTGGAAGAATATCCCATTACTAGGGATGGAGTTGTCGTTGGAGTCACGACAATTATGTTGTCATTCTTTGTAAGAGAAATGAACAACGGAAAATGTGCCTTGTTACCTAGGCGAGGTCGTCAACCACGAGGAAAATACCATTTTGAAGGAAAGAGATACCTCTTGGAAAAATAATCCGGAAACAGATTTAAAGTAAGAAGAAGGCAACTGGGTAAACAATTTCCACCACAATAATCAAGGTATGCACGAGGAAAATGCGGTGAAGAATTTTGCAAGTAAACAACAGGATCGAAAATCCAATGAGAGAAAACATATGATTTTGAAAAATTGCAGGCAGGATAAAAATGCAGCTGGAAATTCGAGATCCAGTAGAAAGGGAGAATGAAAAATCACCTGGAGTTTTGGAAGAAAAGGGATATTTGGGAAAAACCATCCAAGGTTTTAGAAAATAAAGGAAAATATGAGAATATGGATATTTGGAAAGATATTTTTAAAAAAAATATGAGAGAAATAAAAGTAGCATACAAACTCACATCCTGCATAAACATTTATGCACATTCAGCACTCCCTAAAAAGCTGACTCTAGATGCATTATTTTGAAAACAGCTGTAGGACCTTAATCCTAACTCTAAGTTCAGATCATCTTTGTCCAATCCAGTTATGCCGATATACCCGAATCGAGATCCGAGGTACGTGGCATAGAATTTTCACTCCGGTTCTAAGGTAAGGTTTTCCAACATCCTTGAGCGCCTACCGATATACTTCGGACTGTGGCCCGCGGTACGTAGTAGGGGGGTGTTAACCCAAATAGTTGGCCCAGTTGTGAGGCTTTGTTCCGAACTATGGTTCTGGAAGAGAGCCCAGCAACGTGAAGACCGGGTAAAGATAGGTAAGGGAGTTTTGAAAAAAATGATCACATGCAAGAAATAGAAGGCTCTAAGTCCTAGAGAGATAGATTTTGAAAACTTTGAAGAAGCACACATTGTTAGCATTCAGATCCTAAATTGAGGAGAGTTGTATTTAGACCTAAGTCTATGTGAGCATGAAAATTTCTCCTCAATCTAGTCCTACCAAACCATGCCTACGCTACATGCAATCAATGTCAGCTAGGTCAGAATCTAGGCTCCTAGGCTCACATGATATTGAAAGTAAAAGAGCTGACATTTTGTGAACATAATTTTGATAATTAAACTAAGTCAAGCATAATTTAGGTCAGACAAGGACAGGTCCCATCACGGTCGCCAAACCTGTTTTCGTCGCGAAATTTTTCCCCCGTCTTCCCTTCCTTGCGGAAGAGAAAAAGAGAGAAACGCTTTCGCGCCTCAAACTTTGACCGGATTTTGGAAATTGTTTTGAAATACTCGCCTCCGTTTTTGAAAATTGCGGGAAAATCCATGGGATGGGGCTCGACCTGTCGGTACGAGGTTCGACCGTTCCTGCCGCCTTTAACAGGGGTAATCGAACCAAGGACCAAAACTATGCTTGACTTGGTTAAATTATCGAAGTTATGTTCTATCCTAAATGCACAGAGAATTCAGGCATGTGCTATGAGATTTTGGAAAATGCCAGTTGGAAAACATGATGTATGCTTAGAAAAACATTTGGAGTTGGAAAGAATCTATCAGGAAAAAGGTCAATTTCTCAGGAAACTCAGATAAAAAAGGGGTTTTTGAAAACATGAGAAAGCTTATAAAGATGTGGAAAATTCAGAAATAGTTGAAAATCTTGGGAAAATGGAAGTGATTCTTGAGAAAAGATGGACTTTTTGAAAAGGGAAGCACTTCTTAGGAAAACTTGTTCCGAGTTTAATTGATTTAATGCACAAGATTTTGAAAACATTGGAAATATGATGTGCATTTTTAAGATAGCCTAAGAGTGTAGGCTCAATGTGACTAGTAGAAAGATGATGGATCTGGGTCTCGTCCATATTCCGACTAGGGCCGTAAATATGGATTCCACCGAGTTCATCAACTCCCTAAGAGTTGGTGCACGTGCCATTTGTGAACATCCATAGTGCTTTTGAAATAAAATGCATGAATCATATAAGCAGGATATTGCATAAATGCAAACTATATGATATGAATCCTAGTCTAAGCAGGAAATTAACTCTCTTATTCCAAAATTTACATTATTACATCACTAAATAAAGGAAATAAAAGAAATTTGCAGACTTCAGCTCCTTCTTTTGAATGTCCCTGCCAAACTTGGAATAAAGTTAGCTCAAATATGTGGGTTTTTCCAAGATTTTCCAATAATATTATGAAATTATTGGATTTAATTGGATATAAACCCTATTCTCATGCTTCCTTGATATTTTGAAATGATGAAAATGCTAGAAATTCAGTGAAAAACAATTTCAAATTCGGAATTGAGGTTAAAATGACCAAAATACCCCTAAAATTAAAGTTACATCTTTAAAATCAGGGTTTTTTGAAGGAAAACTTGGTAAAATTGAGATTTTGAAATTTTGAAATTCAAATTGAATCAAATGATGATGAAATGCAGTAAGAGATATGATGACATGCTGCTAGACACATTATGACTGTAAAATCAGAATTTGACATTTTGAAATTTAGCCAAAATAGCGAATTTCGCTTGTTTTTCACTTGGATCCGGGTCCTGCGGGACCCTGTTTTGGTATTATGGATGATCCGAACCTCAAATGGATTCCAAATTGCACCAAATTCGGTATGAAGCATCTAAACACTCTGATAAACAACCTAGAATGCTAAGAATCACGAAATGATATGATTTAAATGCTAAAATTCAAGGAAAGTCCTAAAATGGTGGATTTTGCCTATGGATCCGAACCAAATGCAATGTCTAATATGATAATGCAAGATTTACAGCATGGAAACTTCTGATATTTTGCATACTGCTATAAGACCCGAAATGGAACATTTTTGGTTTTTACAGCCTCGGGATTTGAGCCATGGTAAGTTCAATAACAGGGATTTAGTTCTGACAGAGGTAAAAATCACCCTAGTGTGATGTAAAATGCCCAAAAAATATAAAACGGGCATGGAAATTTATGAAATTAATCAGAGTTATGCACGACACCTACATGAACAACTTTCATGTTTATGACTTCGGCATTTGATCAACGTAAGCATAAATAAAAATATAATTATTTCTGCCTAAACTAACAGAACAGACAAATGTAGAAAAATAGGGGGCTGACAAGAAAAATCCTAATCAGGGGTCAACACTGTTCTAAAAATTACAGGCTTTTAGATTCAAACAGAGGACATCTCGGACACCACTTTCACTTTTTACAGTTTCGGATTTGGAGCAACACACAAAGAGAAACCATAGCCCTAAGTCGATCCAAGATCTCAGAGGCCCAAATTAGGCTCTGACACGTGTCCCGAACTCTTGGATTTTTGTCAGACATAACAAAAAATCCGAAAAATCTAAAAAAAATCATATTAAAAACTAGACATCCTCCCTAGTTCAAAACATCTTTCGGATCGAAAATCGGATCTCCCATGAGGGATATCTCGATTTTACAAGTTGGCAAATGATTTTCAAAACGCATCTCGGGTAAAAAAACCCGACTTGCCATTTTGAATGTTTACCACAGTAAACAAATTCAAATGCCTTCGAATTTTTGGAAAAATTTGAGGGACACCTAAGGGCGAATTCCGTGATTTTTTTGGGATTTTTAATAAAACATAAATGCATGAAATGATGTATGGACTGACTGACAAAAACAGGGACCTACTGAAAATAAGCAGAATTGAAATAAATGCTAAATTAATCCTAATTAATTCATGAAATGTACTAAATGAATGAAATAAAATGCAAATTAAATCTAGCTAACTACATGCATGTTAAAATCATCAAGGAAGTATAATTATGTATTTTTATATATGTCGTTTTATGAGAATAGCTCAATCCATCCCTCGGATGAGCTCTTTCTTCAAACGACAACACGAATCAAACCAAAAGAATTATCATAGTGAAATCAATAGGAATGGAAGCTTACCTTGTGTTCTCCAGCGGTTTTGGAACTCCCAAAATGAGTGGCTACCTTGATAATGGGCTCCAGAGAGGCGTGAATCCAGAGAAAACCAAGAAAGAATGAAAATGGAATTCTGAAGTTCAATTCTCAAACAGGGCTCTCAGAGTGAAAATGCTAAATCCAAAAGAAGCTCCCCTAGGCTGGGCATGGGGCCTTGTATTTATAGAGATTTTTGGAAAATTTTGAAATTCAAAGAAGCTTAATCTGAGCCCTCCATGTGGAGCCATCTCAGAGGGTGTTGTCTTGGAGTTTGAAATTCAAATTCTGCTTTATTCTGGAAGGAGGAGAGACTTCCATGTGGCGCCATCTCAGAGCATCCACATTGCCATGTGTCAGAAGGTAGGAGCAGAGGAAGCAGAAGACGCCACCTCAGAGGGGTTTGAATTCTACTTTTTCTGATGAAAGGAGAGACTGACAGGTGGCGCCATCTCAGAGCATCTTCATTGACATGTGTCAGAAGGAAAGGCAGAGGATTCAGATGGTGCCACCTCTGAGAGAGTTTGAAATTTAAATTTCTGCTTTTTCTAGAGGAAAGGAGAGACTGCCATGTGGCACCACCTCAGGGTGGCTCCTACAATGACATGTGGCAAGAGGGAGGAAAAGGGACACGTGGCACCATCTCACACAAAATAGAAAAGGTGAACTTCAGGATTTGCGCCACCTCAGACTGGAGTTTGAACATTTGAATTCTAGCTTTCTCTGAAGGAGGCAGAAAGTGACATGTGTCACTTGCTTTTTCTGAAGAAAGCAGAGAGAGACACGTGTCCCTTGCTTTTTCTGAGAAGAGCAGAGGGTGACATGTGTCACTTGCTTTTTCTGAGAAAAGCAGGGAGTGACATGTGTCTTCTACTTTTTCTAAAGGAAGCTGGAGATGACATGTGTCATATACTTTTCTGAGAAAAATAGGAGGGAGACATGTGTCCTCTACTTTTTCTGAAAGGAGCAGAGATTGACACGTGTCGCTTGCTTTTCCTGAGGAAAGGAGAGAGTGACATGTGTCACCTGCAGGAGACATAATTCAAATGGTGCCACCTCAGGGGAGACAAGTTCTACTTTTTCTGAACAGGACAACACATGACACGTGGCATCTCATGGTGACCTTGGAATGACACTTGGCACAGGGTGAAGATGGTAGACATTGACACGTGGCATAAAATAAAGAGGATGACTAATGACATGTGGCGGCATCTTAAGGTGGCCCCACGCTGACACGTGTCAAAGGATGGCAGAAGAGAGAAGGTGACATGTGGCACTTCTAGGTGAACCCTATGCTGACACATGGCAGGTAAATGGGAGGAGAGAGAAAGGACAAGTGGCACCAATCTAGGGGACAAGGTTCCTATTTTTTTGGGTTTTTCAAAGTTCAGGTTTTTCAAAAGAAAAGTCTATGTGACACCACCTCAGTGTGGGTCCCACATTGCTTCTTTATTGAAATAAGAACAAGACAACAACCTCTTTTTGGAATTTTCATAAAAATTTGGACTAATTGGTAAAACAGAAATTTTTGGAAAGAGTTGGCCCCTGTAGGGCAATTTTGTAAAAGGAAGATATTTGAAATTGTCAAAAGGGCAAAATCTGAGATAAGGTGGCTGAAATCCATATTAAAACTATCCAGATCATTTTCCTGAGGAAATATTTTAAAATTCAGAGCCCTGGGGGTAAAATGGGAAGAACTGATAATTTTGAAGACCCAGGGTTTTGAAATCAATTTTGAAAAGAGTTGAAATTCTAATCTGGATTGAAAATTTTGAAATCGAGAGTTCTGGACCTCGAAATGACATGCTGTGCAGTGCAGTGATATGAAATGCTCATGCAATGCTATACAATGACATGTCTTATGCAATATAATCTTGAACCAAGACTTGGAGATGCCTGTCTCCTGTTAGGAATAAAATTTTGAACATCTAAGCTAAAATAGGGAGACTTTGAGAGTTCCAGATGAAATTTGGACTTTTACAAGGTTCGAACTCAGAAAATGACCATTTTGCCCTCCGGCAATTTCAAAGGCTGAATGATGATGTTTGGTGAAAATGTCGGGGAGGTGAGTGAAAATTTGGGGTGTTTACAGATGCCCCTCTTTGCTACTAAGCCGGCTCATGGCCGAGCTTAGTGGCAAAGAAAAACACACCAAATTTGGGCTATACATAAAAAAATGCCCCAGTTAGAAGGATCTGACTGGGTGTGAAGAAATTAGCCCGAGGAAGATGGTAGATATGAAGCGAAGAATAAAGAGGAAAGATTTGCTCTATGAGAGCGAAGTTCAGGTTTTTGCCCTTAACCTGGATGGGATAGAAATACCTCGCATGGAACGAAGCTCAGGTTTTGACCCTTGACCTGATTGGGGAATGGAATATCTCATCGAAATGAGACTCAGGTTTGTACCCTTAACCTGATTGGGCGGAAGATGAAATACCTCTTCAAAGGAGGCTCAGGTTTGTACCCTTATCCTGATCGGGCGGAAAATGAAATACCTCTTTGGTTGAGGCTCAGGTTTATACCCTTATCCTGATTGGGTGTAAAATGGAATACCTCATCAAAGGAGGCTCAGGTTTGTACCCTTATCCTGATCGGGCGGAAAATGAATGGAATCCTCGAAGGAAGAGACCATGATGGAACCTTTGGATTTTGCACAGTAAATCCGACAGGGTTTTTTGCAAAAGGAAGGAAAATGGGGTCCCTAAAGCTTGAAAAGGGATTGATCTTGGGCGTCTCATTGTTGAGACTAAAATCAGCTTTTGAAATTGCCTTTTGCGGGAAATGATTGGTGGTTTGACCTCAAACCGAAATGGGACTGTCTATGGTGGGACAGTGGGGACACAGGGAAGTGTGCAAATCTGAGAGTTCATGCTCTCAAAGAAGGGAAGGAATCAAGTCCTTAAGAGGGATTTAAAATTGGTGTCTGGATGTATCAAAGACGGATATCAAGCTCTCACTTCACGTCAGGATAGCTAGAAAATATTGTCAAAATATTGAGAATTTTGTTGTTGATTCCAAGTTTTTGAAAATGTTGCACATGGCTACAAAGATATTCTTTCTTTTCTACCCAAAGCATTACCTCCAAACAGGGTTCACTTCGTAGAATCGAGATTTGAAACCCAAATTGCTCGCAATTGACCTTCTTCAAGGAAGTTATCAATTTCCTTGATATGAACAAGAAAGAGAATTTGATATTATAAAAGCAATTGATGAAAGAGTATTGATAATAGAATTTCACAAATTTGAAGAGAATTCTTGATAAACTTGGCAGCTTGATATCCTGAGAGCTTCTCTCTTGATAATCTTTTTGCACTCTTTTGGCTTTCTTGGGCTTCGGCTACATTCTCCTTCATTTTAGAGATGTTCTGACTTTTTTTTTCTCTCTTTCTTTTTCCTCTCTTGCTCTCTTTTGGAAGGGTACGTCACAAACTCCTTCATCTTGGAGATGTTTCGATCCTTCTTGGACGATGGGTTTGGAGATCTTTGGATGATAGCTGAAATTAAATATCTTTTAGGGATTGTCGAGAGGTTCATCGCATCTGCCTTCATCTCGACAGTGCTTTGGACTTTCCCTGGAAGGACCCGTCACAAACTCCGTCATCTTGGAGATGTTTCGAATCTTCTTTGGCCCCAGGGGTCTACTCGCCTAATTCGCCTTCATCTTGACGACAGGTGAGAGCTCCCTTTTGCGGATATTTAATTGCAGCTTAGGTGATTTTGAGGAAACGGGGCTTGGGTAAACGCTCTCTTTTCTAGCGCTCAGGATATTTCCACTGCCTTGTCTTCACAAGAATAAACCTTAAAGATGCGCCATTGACTGTGATCAATATCGATCATCTACGGCTTTTCAATAACATTGAATCTTCTTTTCTGGCCATATCGAGGATTTATCCTTCATCCTTTTGGTTGGTCAAATAGAACGAATTTGAAGATTGAATCTCTTTTTGCAAAAGCTTCACTCTTTTGAAAGTAATGCTGAAGGTAAACTGAGGTAAAGATTTATGCAATAAAATTTTGAAATCAACAATTGATTGACAAATTGACAAAATTTTCTTGAAATCCTTGATGAAAGAGAGCACATAAGGTCCAACTTAACGCATCCGTGACGAAAATTCTCCTCTCTTTTCCTCAAAGGAGGTGACTATCAGTTCACTGGGAACAATATCAGTTCAATTAAGAACGACCATCGGTTCGCTGGAAACAATATCAGTTCAATTAAGAACGCCCATCGGTTTGCTGGGAACAATATCAGTTCGATTAAGAACAACCATCAGTGGGAATAATATCAGTTCAATTAAGAACGACTATCAGTTCACTTGGAACACTATCAATTCGATGAGGAACGACTATCAGTTCACTTGGAACACTATCAGTTCGATAAAGAATGACTATCAGTTCACTTGGAACACTATCAGTTCGATGAAGAATGACTATCAGTTCGCTTGGAATACTATCAGTTCAATGAAGAACGACTATCAGTTCACTTGGAACACTATCAGTTCGATGAAGAACGACTATCAGTTCACTTGAACACTATCAGTTCGATGAAGAACGACTATCAGTTCACTTGGAACACTATCAGTTCGATGAAGAACGACTATCAGTTCACTGGGAACACTATCAGTTCGATGAAGAACGACTATCAGTTCACTTGGAACACTATCAGTTCGATGAAGAACGACTATCAGTTCACTTGAAACAATATCAGTTTAATGAAGAACGACTATCAGTTCACTTGGAACACTATCAGTTCAATGAAGAACGACTATCAGTTCACTTGGAACAATATCAATTCACTTGGAACACTATCAGTTCAATGAAGAACGACTATCAGTTCACTTGAACACTATCAGTTCAATGAAGAACGACTATCAGTTCACTTGGAACACTATCAGTTTGGTTGGAACACTATCAGTTCGATGAAGAACAACTATCAGTTCACTTGGAACACTATCAGTTCGATGAAGAACGACTATCAGTTCACTTGGAACACTATCAGTTCAATGAAGAACGACTATCAGTTCGTTTGGAACACTATCAGTTCAATGAAGAACGACTATCAGTTCGTTTGGAACAACTATCAGTTCGCTTGGAACGACTATCAGTTCGCTTGGAACACTATCAGTTCAGTGAAGAACGACTATCAGTTCGTTTAGAAGGACTATCAGTTCGCTTGGAACGACTATCAGTTCGCTTGGAACACTATCAGTTCAGTGAAGAACGACTATCAGTTCGTTAGGAACACTATCAGTTCAATGAAGAACGACTATCAGTTCGTTTGGAACACTATCAGTTCAATGAAGAACAAGGACCATTATAGAGAGTTGAATCGCTTCTATGAATGGTTTCAGGATTATCCCCTTATCCTGAACGGGGACTGAAAATTGGATGACTTGGCGATCGAAATTGAGATTTTTGGTGATTTTAAAATTGGGAATTGGGTGACCCGGAGGTCGAAATTGAAGAATTGGATGACCCGAGGGTCGAAATTGAAGAATTATGGAAAATGATTCAGGTTTATCCCTTAACCTGAAGGGGAAATGGAATTGGGTGCATAGTCAATGCAAATGCAATGCACATGCACATGAAATGCAAATGAAGTGCAAATGAATGCAAATGAGTGCATATATATGCAAAATGAGAGAATGGTTTATCCTGCCTGCATACAGGATGTTTTGAGGTAAAGATAAATTTTCCAAAAAAATGCCCCAGTGTAACTAGGGAAAAAATTTTGAATAAAAGAAGGATAATTGATGAATAAGGCGACAAGCTTCTTGACTGATAGATGTCCTCAAGATATTCTTCACAAGAGAGACATTATGAAAAGGAAGAGGAAGTAAATAAGACGACACCAAGCTATTGAAAAATTCGATGACTTTATTGATGCTTTAAAATCAAGGAAAGAGAATGGGATTACATTATTCTTTTGAAAAAGCAAGATGGGAAATGGGAAATTGTTGGCATTGTCATCTTCTTGAATGATTGTAGAAAAAATCTTTGTCAGGATGACTAGTCTTCCTTTTCATCTTCAACGAGGAGCTTCTTGTCAATGCAGTCTTGAACAATGTTCTTAAGGACGAAGCAGTTTTCTGTATCATGCCCTACTGCTCGATGAAACTTGCACATAATTGCTGGAGGATCAGCAGCTTTAGGCAACCGGACAATGTCTTTCTCAAGCATATACTCGAGGATACTCTCGAGTGTCTGATCCAGAGGGGTGAATTCTCGATCAGTTCTCCAGTCCTTGCGCTTTGATTTTTCCTGATCTTTCTTTTGATGTTGAGGGCTGGATTGGAGAGGTTTATCACTGTTGATGTCCTTCCCCTTTTGCTTTTTGATTCTCTCCAAACTATGATCATTCTTGTTGCCTTTGCTATTATTGAAAGATTTGGCCGCAAAAGTGAAGTGAGCCTTCTTCTTTTGTTCACCTTGAGAGTTATTCTTGGAAAATGTGAAGCCTTCATAGACTCCATTCTCCACACTCAACTCGAGCCATTCTGCTCGTTCAATGAGTTCAACGAAAGATTTGGATGGTGAGGTAGAAATTAATCCTCTCAGAGGTTGCAAAAAATTATTGAGGATCAATGATAAAGCATGTCTTTCTGATATAGGATCCCTCATTTTGTTGCAGGTCTCTCTCCATCTGCGAATGAAGTCCCTTGCCTTTTCATTTTCATTCTGCCTTAGGTTGCAGAGATGGCTCAATGTTGGGAGCGCTTCAGTATTGAACAAGAATCGTTCAACGAACAAATTCACGACTTTGTCGAACTCTTTCAGTTCTATAGGATTGACATGTTCCGCGTACCATTTGGCTGCGACTCCTTCCAGGCTGCGGGGAAAGCATAAGAACAATGCTCTGTTGTCTCTCTTGAACCTAGAGCATTCAGCGAAGAACATGGCGAGATGGGCTTTTGGGTCGCCAGAACCATCGAACTTGATGAATTTTCGGGGAAGATTCTCCAGATCATCATCCCCTTCTAAACCGTCGTAGAAGTCCTCGCTGGTGAAGACTTTCTTGCCCTTGTCGCGGGCTTGCAGATCCTTGACCACTCTGGCCATTTCTCTGAATTGTGCTTGCAGGGGCTCTTCTGCGACCTGACTTTTTGATTTGTGACTCCTCCTTTGGCCACATTTATGAAATGCCGGAGGCACCTCATATTCTTCATCGGTATCATCTTCGTCTGAAGTATCTTGAACATTCTCCTCAGAGGACTTGGTTGACCTCTTGGCCATACGATCTCTAATTCTCTGACTGAATGGATTTTTGTCTGAGCTGGTGCCAGCCTGCTCACTCATCATCCTCTTCATCATCTTCTGAAACATTGCGTACATCTGAGGGTCGATACCATCATCTTTTGGCTGCTCTTGGTCTTTGTCTGACCTTGGCGAATTCATCTCTCCTTCTGATGTTGATGAGTAACTGATACGCTGAATTGGTGCGGTCTTCTTCCCTGACCTTGTCTGAACCATCAAATGTTGTGAAGGCTCTCTGCAGGATAAAGTCTTGATTAGACTCTGAGGAAAATTTTGGATTGGGAAGAAAATTATATGGTGGACAATTGGAAGAATATCCCATTACTAGGGATGGAGTTGTCGTTGGAGTCACGACAATTATGTTGTCATTCTTTGTAAGAGAAATGAACAACGGAAAATGTGCCTTGTTACCTAGGCGAGGTCGTCAACCACGAGGAAAATACCATTTTGAAGGAAAGAGATACCTCTTGGAAAAATAATCCGGAAACAGATTTAAAGTAAGAAGAAGGCAACTGGGTAAACAATTTCCACCACAATAATCAAGGTATGCACGAGGAAAATGCGGTGAAGAATTTTGCAAGTAAACAACAGGATCGAAAATCCAATGAGAGAAAACATATGATTTTGAAAAATTGCAGGCAGGATAAAAATGCAGCTGGAAATTCGAGATCCAGTAGAAAGGGAGAATGAAAAATCACCTGGAGTTTTGGAAGAAAAGGGATATTTGGGAAAAACCATCCAAGGTTTTAGAAAATAAAGGAAAATATGAGAATATGGATATTTGGAAAGATATTTTTAAAAAAAATATGAGAGAAATAAAAGTAGCATACAAACTCACATCCTGCATAAACATTTATGCACATTCAACACTCCCTAAAAAGCTGACTCTAGATGCATTATTTTGAAAACAGCTGTAGGACCTTAATCCTAACTCTAAGTTCAGATCATCTTTGTCCAATCCAGTTATGCCGATATACCCGAATCGAGATCCGAGGTACGTGGCATAGAATTTTCACTCCGGTTCTAAGGTAAGGTTTTCCAACATCCTTGAGCGCCTACCGATATACTTCGGACTGTGGCCCGCGGTACGTAGTAGGGGGGTGTTAACCCAAATAGTTGGCCCAGTTGTGAGGCTTTGTTCCGAACTATGGTTCTGGAAGAGAGCCCAGCAACGTGAAGACCGGGTAAAGATAGGTAAGGGAGTTTTGAAAAAAATGATCACATGCAAGAAATAGAAGGCTCTAAGTCCTAGAGAGATAGATTTTGAAAACTTTGAAGAAGCACACATTGTTAGCATTCAGATCCTAAATTGAGGAGAGTTGTATTTAGACCTAAGTCTATGTGAGCATGAAAATTTCTCCTCAATCTAGTCCTACCAAACCATGCCTACGCTACATGCAATCAATGTCAGCTAGGTCAGAATCTAGGCTCCTAGGCTCACATGATATTGAAAGTAAAAGAGCTGACATTTTGTGAACATAATTTTGATAATTAAACTAAGTCAAGCATAATTTAGGTCAGACAAGGACAGGTCCCATCACGGTCGCCAAACCTGTTTTCGTCGCGAAATTTTTCCCCCGTCTTCCCTTCCTTGCGGAAGAGAAAAAGAGAGAAACGCTTTCGCGCCTCAAACTTTGACCGGATTTTGGAAATTGTTTTGAAATACTCGCCTCCGTTTTTGAAAATTGCGGGAAAATCCATGGGATGGGGCTCGACCTGTCGGTACGAGGTTCGACCGTTCCTGCCGCCTTTAACAGGGGTAATCGAACCAAGGACCAAAACTATGCTTGACTTGGTTAAATTATCGAAGTTATGTTCTATCCTAAATGCACAGAGAATTCAGGCATGTGCTATGAGATTTTGGAAAATGCCAGTTGGAAAACATGATGTATGCTTAGAAAAACATTTGGAGTTGGAAAGAATCTATCAGGAAAAAGGTCAATTTCTCAGGAAACTCAGATAAAAAAGGGGTTTTTGAAAACATGAGAAAGCTTATAAAGATGTGGAAAATTCAGAAATAGTTGAAAATCTTGGGAAAATGGAAGTGATTCTTGAGAAAAGATGGACTTTTTGAAAAGGGAAGCACTTCTTAGGAAAACTTGTTCCGAGTTTAATTGATTTAATGCACAAGATTTTGAAAACATTGGAAATATGATGTGCATTTTTAAGATAGCCTAAGAGTGTAGGCTCAATGTGACTAGTAGAAAGATGATGGATCTGGGTCTCGTCCATATTCCGACTAGGGCCGTAAATATGGATTCCACCGAGTTCATCAACTCCCTAAGAGTTGGTGCACGTGCCATTTGTGAACATCCATAGTGCTTTTGAAATAAAATGCATGAATCATATAAGCAGGATATTGCATAAATGCAAACTATATGATATGAATCCTAGTCTAAGCAGGAAATTAACTCTCTTATTCCAAAATTTACATTATTACATCACTAAATAAAGGAAATAAAAGAAATTTGCAGACTTCAGCTCCTTCTTTTGAATGTCCCTGCCAAACTTGGAATAAAGTTAGCTCAAATATGTGGGTTTTTCCAAGATTTTCCAATAATATTATGAAATTATTGGATTTAATTGGATATAAACCCTATTCTCATGCTTCCTTGATATTTTGAAATGATGAAAATGCTAGAAATTCAGTGAAAAACAATTTCAAATTCGGAATTGAGGTTAAAATGACCAAAATACCCCTAAAATTAAAGTTACATCTTTAAAATCAGGGTTTTTTGAAGGAAAACTTGGTAAAATTGAGATTTTGAAATTTTGAAATTCAAATTGAATCAAATGATGATGAAATGCAGTAAGAGATATGATGACATGCTGCTAGACACATTATGACTGTAAAATCAGAATTTGACATTTTGAAATTTAGCCAAAATAGCGAATTTCGCTTGTTTTTCACTTGGATCCGGGTCCTGCGGGACCCTGTTTTGGTATTATGGATGATCCGAACCTCAAATGGATTCCAAATTGCACCAAATTCGGTATGAAGCATCTAAACACTCTGATAAACAACCTAGAATGCTAAGAATCACGAAATGATATGATTTAAATGCTAAAATTCAAGGAAAGTCCTAAAATGGTGGATTTTGCCTATGGATCCGAACCAAATGCAATGTCTAATATGATAATGCAAGATTTACAGCATGGAAACTTCTGATATTTTGCATACTGCTATAAGACCCGAAATGGAACATTTTTGGTTTTTACAGCCTCGGGATTTGAGCCATGGTAAGTTCAATAACAGGGATTTAGTTCTGACAGAGGTAAAAATCACCCTAGTGTGATGTAAAATGCCCAAAAAATATAAAACGGGCATGGAAATTTATGAAATTAATCAGAGTTATGCACGACACCTACATGAACAACTTTCATGTTTATGACTTCGGCATTTGATCAACGTAAGCATAAATAAAAATATAACTATTTCTGCCTAAACTAACAGAACAGACAAATGTAGAAAAATAGGGGGCTGACAAGAAAAATCCTAATCAGGGGTCAACACTGTTCTAAAAATTACAGGCTTTTAGATTCAAACAGAGGACATCTCGGACACCACTTTCACTTTTTACAGTTTCGGATTTGGAGCAACACACAAAGAGAAACCATAGCCCTAAGTCGATCCAAGATCTCAGAGGCCCAAATTAGGCTCTGACACGTGTCCCGAACTCTCGGATTTTTGTCAGACATAACAAAAAATCCGAAAAATCTAAAAAAAATCATATTAAAAACTAGACATCCTCCCTAGTTCAAAACATCTTTCGGATCGAAAATCGGATCTCCCATGAGGGATATCTCGATTTTACAAGTTGGCAAATGATTTTCAAAACGCATCTCGGGTAAAAAAACCCGACTTGCCATTTTGAATGTTTACCACAGTAAACAAATTCAAATGCCTTCGAATTTTTGGAAAAATTTGAGGGACACCTAAGGGCGAATTCCGTGATTTTTTTGGGATTTTTAATAAAACATAAATGCATGAAATGATGTATGGACTGACTGACAAAAACAGGGACCTACTGAAAATAAGCAGAATTGAAATAAATGCTAAATTAATCCTAATTAATTCATGAAATGTACTAAATGAATGAAATAAAATGCAAATTAAATCTAGCTAACTACATGCATGTTAAAATCATCAAGGAAGTATAATTATGTATTTTTATATATGTCGTTTTATGAGAATAGCTCAATCCATCCCTCGGATGAGCTCTTTCTTCAAACGACAACACGAATCAAACCAAAAGAATTATCATAGTGAAATCAATAGGAATGGAAGCTTACCTTGTGTTCTCCAGCGGTTTTGGAACTCCCAAAATGAGTGGCTACCTTGATAATGGGCTCCAGAGAGGCGTGAATCCAGAGAAAACCAAGAAAGAATGAAAATGGAATTCTGAAGTTCAATTCTCAAACAGGGCTCTCAGAGTGAAAATGCTAAATCCAAAAGAAGCTCCCCTAGGCTGGGCATGGGGCCTTGTATTTATAGAGATTTTTGGAAAATTTTGAAATTCAAAGAAGCTTAATCTGAGCCCTCCATGTGGAGCCATCTCAGAGGGTGTTGTCTTGGAGTTTGAAATTCAAATTCTGCTTTATTCTGGAAGGAGGAGAGACTTCCATGTGGCGCCATCTCAGAGCATCCACATTGCCATGTGTCAGAAGGTAGGAGCAGAGGAAGCAGAAGACGCCACCTCAGAGGGGTTTGAATTCTACTTTTTCTGATGAAAGGAGAGACTGACATGTGGCGCCATCTCAGAGCATCTTCATTGACATGTGTCAGAAGGAAAGGCAGAGGATTCAGATGGTGCCACCTCTGAGAGAGTTTGAAATTTAAATTTCTGCTTTTTCTAGAGGAAAGGAGAGACTGCCATGTGGCACCACCTCAGGGTGGCTCCTACAATGACATGTGGCAAGAGGGAGGAAAAGGGACACGTGGCACCATCTCACACAAAATAGAAAAGGTGAACTTCAGGATTTGCGCCACCTCAGACTGGAGTTTGAACATTTGAATTCTAGCTTTCTCTGAAGGAGGCAGAAAGTGACATGTGTCACTTGCTTTTTCTGAAGAAAGCAGAGAGAGACACGTGTCCCTTGCTTTTTCTGAGAAGAGCAGAGGGTGACATGTGTCACTTGCTTTTTCTGAGAAAAGCAGGGAGTGACATGTGTCTTCTACTTTTTCTAAAGGAAGCTGGAGATGACATGTGTCATATACTTTTCTGAGAAAAATAGGAGGGAGACATGTGTCCTCTACTTTTTCTGAAAGGAGCAGAGATTGACACGTGTCGCTTGCTTTTCCTGAGGAAAGGAGAGAGTGACATGTGTCACCTGCAGGAGACATAATTCAAATGGTGCCACCTCAGGGGAGACAAGTTCTACTTTTTCTGAACAGGACAACACATGACACGTGGCATCTCATGGTGACCTTGGAATGACACTTGGCACAGGGTGAAGATGGTAGACATTGACACGTGGCATAAAATAAAGAGGATGACTAATGACATGTGGCGGCATCTTAAGGTGGCCCCACGCTGACACGTGTCAAAGGATGGCAGAAGAGAGAAGGTGACATGTGGCACTTCTAGGTGAACCCTATGCTGACACATGGCAGGTAAATGGGAGGAGAGAGAAAGGACAAGTGGCACCAATCTAGGGGACAAGGTTCCTATTTTTTTGGGTTTTTCAAAGTTCAGGTTTTTCAAAAGAAAAGTCTATGTGACACCACCTCAGTGTGGGTCCCACATTGCTTCTTTATTGAAATAAGAACAAGACAACAACCTCTTTTTGGAATTTTCATAAAAATTTGGACTAATTGGTAAAACAGAAATTTTTGGAAAGAGTTGGCCCCTGTAGGGCAATTTTGTAAAAGGAAGATATTTGAAATTGTCAAAAGGGCAAAATCTGAGATAAGGTGGCTGAAATCCATATTAAAACTATCCAGATCATTTTCCTGAGGAAATATTTTAAAATTCAGAGCCCTGGGGGTAAAATGGGAAGAACTGATAATTTTGAAGACCCAGGGTTTTGAAATCAATTTTGAAAAGAGTTGAAATTCTAATCTGGATTGAAAATTTTGAAATCGAGAGTTCTGGACCTCGAAATGACATGCTGTGCAGTGCAGTGATATGAAATGCTCATGCAATGCTATACAATGACATGTCTTATGCAATATAATCTTGAACCAAGACTTGGAGATGCCTGTCTCCTGTTAGGAATAAAATTTTGAACATCTAAGCTAAAATAGGGAGACTTTGAGAGTTCCAGATGAAATTTGGACTTTTACAAGGTTCGAACTCAGAAAATGACCATTTTGCCCTCCTGCAATTTCAAAGGCTGAATGATGATGTTTGGTGAAAATGTCGGGGAGGTGAGTGAAAATTTGGGGTGTTTACAGATGCCCCTCTTTGCTACTAAGCCGGCTCATGGCCGAGCTTAGTGGCAAAGAAAAACACACCAAATTTGGGCTATACATAAAAAAATGCCCCAGTTAGAAGGATCTGACTGGGTGTGAAGAAATTAGCCCGAGGAAGATGGTAGATATGAAGCGAAGAATAAAGAGGAAAGATTTGCTCTATGAGAGCGAAGTTCAGGTTTTTGCCCTTAACCTGGATGGGATAGAAATACCTCGCATGGAACGAAGCTCAGGTTTTGACCCTTGACCTGATTGGGGAATGGAATATCTCATCGAAATGAGACTCAGGTTTGTACCCTTAACCTGATTGGGCGGAAGATGAAATACCTCTTCAAAGGAGGCTCAGGTTTGTACCCTTATCCTGATCGGGCGGAAAATGAAATACCTCTTTGGTTGAGGCTCAGGTTTATACCCTTATCCTGATTGGGTGTAAAATGGAATACCTCATCAAAGGAGGCTCAGGTTTGTACCCTTATCCTGATCGGGCGGAAAATGAATGGAATCCTCGAAGGAAGAGACCATGATGGAACCTTTGGATTTTGCACAGTAAATCCGACAGGGTTTTTTGCAAAAGGAAGGAAAATGGGGTCCCTAAAGCTTGAAAAGGGATTGATCTTGGGCGTCTCATTGTTGAGACTAAAATCAGCTTTTGAAATTGCCTTTTGCGGGAAATGATTGGTGGTTTGACCTCAAACCGAAATGGGACTGTCTATGGTGGGACAGTGGGGACACAGGGAAGTGTGTAAATCTGAGAGTTCATGCTCTCAAAGAAGGGAAGGAATCAAGTCCTTAAGAGGGATTTAAAATTGGTGTCTGGATGTATCAAAGACGGATATCAAGCTCTCACTTCACGTCAGGATAGCTAGAAAATATTGTCAAAATATTGAGAATTTTGTTGTTGATTCCAAGTTTTTGAAAATGTTGCACATGGCTACAAAGATATTCTTTCTTTTCTACCCAAAGCATTACCTCCAAACAGGGTTCACTTCGTAGAATCGAGATTTGAAACCCAAATTGCTCGCAATTGACCTTCTTCAAGGAAGTTATCAATTTCCTTGATATGAACAAGAAAGAGAATTTGATATTATAAAAGCAATTGATGAAAGAGTATTGATAATAGAATTTCACAAATTTGAAGAGAATTCTTGATAAACTTGGCAGCTTGATATCCTGAGAGCTTCTCTCTTGATAATCTTTTTGCACTCTTTTGGCTTTCTTGGGCTTCGGCTACATTCTCCTTCATTTTAGAGATGTTCTGACTTTTTTTTTCTCTCTTTCTTTTTCCTCTCTTGCTCTCTTTTGGAAGGGTACGTCACAAACTCCTTCATCTTGGAGATGTTTCGATCCATCTTGGACGATGGGTTTGGAGATCTTTGGATGATAGCTGAAATTAAATATCTTTTAGGGATTGTCGAGAGGTTCATCGCATCTGCCTTCATCTCGACAGTGCTTTGGACTTTCCCTGGAAGGACCCGTCACAAACTCCGTCATCTTGGAGATGTTTCGAATCTTCTTTGGCCCCAGGGGTCTACTCGCCTAATTCGCCTTCATCTTGACGACAGGTGAGAGCTCCCTTTTGCGGATATTTAATTGCAGCTTAGGTGATTTTGAGGAAACGGGGCTTGGGTAAACGCTCTCTTTTCTAGCGCTCAGGATATTTCCACTGCCTTGTCTTCACAAGAATAAACCTTAAAGATGCGCCATTGACTGTGATCAATATCGATCATCTACGGCTTTTCAATAACATTGAATCTTCTTTTCTGGCCATATCGAGGATTTATCTTTCATCCTTTTGGTTGGTCAAATAGAACGAATTTGAAGATTAAATCTCTTTTTGCAAAAGCTTCACTCTTTTGAAAGTAATGCTGAAGGTAAACTGAGGTAAAGATTTATGCAATAAAATTTTGAAATCAACAATTGATTGACAAATTGACAAAATTTTCTTGAAATCCTTGATGAAAGAGAGCACATAAGGTCCAACTTAACGCATCCGTGACGAAAATTCTCCTCTCTTTTCCTCAAAGGAGGTGACTATCAGTTCACTGGGAACAATATCAGTTCAATTAAGAACGACCATCGGTTCGCTGGAAACAATATCAGTTCAATTAAGAACGCCCATCGGTTTGCTGGGAACAATATCAGTTCGATTAAGAACAACCATCAGTGGGAATAATATCAGTTCAATTAAGAACGACTATCAGTTCACTTGGAACACTATCAATTCGATGAGGAACGACTATCAGTTCACTTGGAACACTATCAGTTCGATAAAGAATGACTATCAGTTCACTTGGAACACTATCAGTTCGATGAAGAATGACTATCAGTTCGCTTGGAATACTATCAGTTCAATGAAGAACGACTATCAGTTCACTTGGAACACTATCAGTTCGATGAAGAACGACTATCAGTTCACTTGAACACTATCAGTTCGATGAAGAACGACTATCAGTTCACTTGGAACACTATCAGTTCGATGAAGAATGACTATCAGTTCACTGGGAACACTATCAGTTCGATGAAGAACGACTATCAGTTCACTTGGAACACTATCAGTTCGATGAAGAACGACTATCAGTTCACTTGAAACAATATCAGTTTAATGAAGAACGACTATCAGTTCACTTGGAACACTATCAGTTCAATGAAGAACGACTATCAGTTCACTTGGAACAATATCAATTCACTTGGAACACTATCAGTTCAATGAAGAACGACTATCAGTTCACTTGAACACTATCAGTTCAATGAAGAACGACTATCAGTTCACTTGGAACACTATCAGTTTGGTTGGAACACTATCAGTTCGATGAAGAACAACTATCAGTTCACTTGGAACACTATCAGTTCGATGAAGAACGACTATCAGTTCACTTGGAACACTATCAGTTCAATGAAGAACGACTATCAGTTCGTTTGGAACACTATCAGTTCAATGAAGAACGACTATCAGTTCGTTTGGAACAACTATCAGTTCGCTTGGAACGACTATCAGTTCGCTTGGAACACTATCAGTTCAGTGAAGAACGACTATCAGTTCGTTTAGAAGGACTATCAGTTCGCTTGGAACGACTATCAGTTCGCTTGGAACACTATCAGTTCAGTGAAGAACGACTATCAGTTCGTTAGGAACACTATCAGTTCAATGAAGAACGACTATCAGTTCGTTTGGAACACTATCAGTTCAATGAAGAACAAGGACCATTATAGAGAGTTGAATCGCTTCTATGAATGGTTTCAGGATTATCCCCTTATCCTGAACGGGGACTGAAAATTGGATGACTTGGCGATCGAAATTGAGATTTTTGGTGATTTTAAAATTGGGAATTGGGTGACCCGGAGGTCGAAATTGAAGAATTGGATGACCCGAGGGTCGAAATTGAAGAATTATGGAAAATGATTCAGGTTTATCCCTTAACCTGAAGGGGAAATGGAATTGGGTGCATAGTCAATGCAAATGCAATGCACATGCACATGAAATGCAAATGAAGTGCAAATGAATGCAAATGAGTGCATATATATGCAAAATGAGAGAATGGTTTATCCTGCCTGCATACAGGATGTTTTGAGGTAAAGATAAATTTTCCAAAAAAATGCCCCAGTGTAACTAGGGAAAAAATTTTGAATAAAAGAAGGATAATTGATGAATAAGGCGACAAGCTTCTTGACTGATAGATGTCCTCAAGATATTCTTCACAAGAGAGACATTATGAAAAGGAAGAGGAAGTAAATAAGACGACACCAAGCTATTGAAAAATTCGATGACTTTATTGATGCTTTAAAATCAAGGAAAGAGAATGGGATTACATTATTCTTTTGAAAAAGCAAGATGGAAAATGGGAAATTGTTGGCATTGTCATCTTCTTGAATGATTGTAGAAAAAATCTTTGTCAAGATGACTAGTCTTCCTTTTCATCTTCAACGAGGAGCTTCTTGTCAATGCAGTCTTGAACAATGTTCTTAAGGACGAAGCAGTTTTCTGTATCATGCCCTACTGCTCGATGAAACTTGCACATAATTGCTGGAGGATCAGCAGCTTTAGGCAACCGGACAATGTCTTTCTCAAGCATATACTCGAGGATACTCTCGAGTGTCTGATCCAGAGGGGTGAATTCTCGATCAGTTCTCCAGTCCTTGCGCTTTGATTTTTCCTGATCTTTCTTTTGATGTTGAGGGCTGGATTGGAGAGGTTTATCACTGTTGATGTCCTTCCCCTTTTGCTTTTTGATTCTCTCCAAACTATGATCATTCTTGTTGCCTTTGCTATTATTGAAAGATTTGGCCGCAAAAGTGAAGTGAGCCTTCTTCTTTTGTTCACCTTGAGAGTTATTCTTGGAAAATGTGAAGCCTTCATAGACTCCATTCTCCACACTCAACTCGAGTCATTCTGCTCGTTCAATGAGTTCAACGAAAGATTTGGATGGTGAGGTAGAAATTAATCCTCTCAGAGGTTGCAAAAAATTATTGAGGATCAATGATAAAGCATGTCTTTCTGATATAGGATCCCTCATTTTGTTGCAGGTCTCTCTCCATCTGCGAATGAAGTCCCTTGCCTTTTCATTTTCATTCTGCCTTAGGTTGCAGAGATGGCTCAATGTTGGGAGCGCTTCAGTATTGAACAAGAATCGTTCAACGAACAAATTCACGACTTTGTCGAACTCTTTCAGTTCTATAGGATTGACATGTTCCGCGTACCATTTGGCTGCGACTCCTTCCAGGCTGCGGGGAAAGCATAAGAACAATGCTCTGTTGTCTCTCTTGAACCTAGAGCATTCAGCGAAGAACATGGCGAGATGGGCTTTTGGGTCGCCAGAACCATCGAACTTGATGAATTTTCGGGGAAGATTCTCCAGATCATCATCCCCTTCTAAACCGTCGTAGAAGTCCTCGCTGGTGAAGACTTTCTTGCCCTTGTCGCGGGCTTGCAGATCCTTGACCACTCTGGCCATTTCTCTGAATTGTGCTTGCAGGGGCTCTTCTGCGACCTGACTTTTTGATTTGTGACTCCTCCTTTGGCCACATTTATGAAATGCCGGAGGCACCTCATATTCTTCATCGGTATCATCTTCGTCTGAAGTATCTTGAACATTCTCCTCAGAGGACTTGGTTGACCTCTTGGCCATACGATCACTAATTCTCTGACTGAATGGATTTTTGTCTGAGCTGGTGCCAGCCTGCTCACTCATCATCCTCTTCATCATCTTCTGAAACATTGCGTACATCTGAGGGTCGATACCATCATCTTCTGGCTGCTCTTGGTCTTTGTCTGACCTTGGCGAATTCATCTCTCCTTCTGATGTTGATGAGTAACTGATACGCTGAATTGGTGCGGTCTTCTTCCCTGACCTTGTCTGAACCATCAAATGTTGCGAAGGCTCTCTGCAGGATAAAGTCTTGATTAGACTCTGAGGAAAATTTTGGATTGGGAAGAGAATTATATGGTGGACAATTGGAAGAATATCCCATTACTAGGGATGGAGTTGTCGTTGGAGTCACGACAATTATGTTGTCATTCTTTGTAAGAGAAATGAACAACGGAAAATGTGCCTTGTTACCTAGGCGAGGTCGTCAACCACGAGGAAAATACCATTTTGAAGGAAAGAGATACCTCTTGGAAAAATAATCCGGAAACAGATTTAAAGTAAGAAGAAGGCAACTGGGTAAACAATTTCCACCACAATAATCAAGGTATGCACGAGGAAAATGCGGTGAAGAATTTTGCAAGTAAACAACAGGATCGAAAATCCAATGAGAGAAAACATATGATTTTGAAAAATTGCAGGCAGGATAAAAATGCAGCTGGAAATTCGAGATCCAGTAGAAAGGGAGAATGAAAAATCACCTGGAGTTTTGGAAGAAAAGGGATATTTGGGAAAAACCATCCAAGGTTTTAGAAAATAAAGGAAAATATGAGAATATGGATATTTGGAAAGATATTTTTAAAAAAAATATGAGAGAAATAAAAGTAGCATACAAACTCACATCCTGCATAAACATTTATGCACATTCAGCACTCCCTAAAAAGCTGACTCTAGATGCATTATTTTGAAAACAGCTGTAGGACCTTAATCCTAACTCTAAGTTCAGATCATCTTTGTCCAATCCAGTTATGCCGATATACCCGAATCGAGATCCGAGGTACGTGGCATAGAATTTTCACTCCGGTTCTAAGGTAAGGTTTTCCAACATCCTTGAGCGCCTACCGATATACTTCGGACTGTGGCCCGCGGTACGTAGTAGGGGGGTGTTAACCCAAATAGTTGGCCCAGTTGTGAGGCTCTGTTCCGAACTATGGTTCTGGAAGAGAGCCCAGCAACGTGAAGACCGGGTAAAGATAGGTAAGGGAGTTTTGAAAAAAATGATCACATGCAAGAAATAGAAGGCTCTAAGTCCTAGAGAGATAGATTTTGAAAACTTTGAAGAAGCACACATTGTTAGCATTCAGATCCTAAATTGAGGAGAGTTGTATTTAGACCTAAGTCTATGTAAGCATGAAAATTTCTCCTCAATCTAGTCCTACCAAACCATGCCTACGCTACATGCAATCAATGTCAGCTAGGTCAGAATCTAGGCTCCTAGGCTCACATGATATTGAAAGTAAAAGAGCTGACATTTTGTGAACATAATTTTGATAATTAAACTAAGTCAAGCATAATTTAGGTCAGACAAGGACAGGTCCCATCACGGTCGCCAAACCTGTTTTCGTCGCGAAATTTTTCCCCCGTCTTCCCTTCCTTGCGGAAGAGAAAAAGAGAGAAACGCTTTCGCGCCTCAAACTTTGACCGGATTTTGGAAATTGTTTTGAAATACTCGCCTCCGTTTTTGAAAATTGCGGGAAAATCCATGGGATGGGGCTCGACCTGTCGGTACGAGGTTCGACCGTTCCTGCCGCCTTTAACAGGGGTAATCGAACCAAGGACCAAAACTATGCTTGACTTGGTTAAATTATCGAAGTTATGTTCTATCCTAAATGCACAGAGAATTCAGGCATGTGCTATGAGATTTTGGAAAATGCCAGTTGGAAAACATGATGTATGCTTAGAAAAACATTTGGAGTTGGAAAGAATCTATCAGGAAAAAGGTCAATTTCTCAGGAAACTCAGATAAAAAAGGGGTTTTTGAAAACATGAGAAAGCTTATAAAGATGTGGAAAATTCAGAAATAGTTGAAAATCTTGGGAAAATGGAAGTGATTCTTGAGAAACGATGGACTTTTTGAAAAGGGAAGCACTTCTTAGGAAAACTTGTTCCGAGTTTAATTGATTTAATGCACAAGATTTTGAAAACATTGGAAATATGATGTGCATTTTTAAGATAGCCTAAGAGTGTAGGCTCAATGTGACTAGTAGAAAGATGATGGATCTGGGTCTCGTCCATATTCCGACTAGGGCCGTAAATATGGATTCCACCGAGTTCATCAACTCCCTAAGAGTTGGTGCACGTGCCATTTGTGAACATCCATAGTGCTTTTGAAATAAAATGCATGAATCATATAAGCAGGATATTGCATAAATTCAAACTATATGATATGAATCCTAGTCTAAGCAGGAAATTAACTCTCTTATTCTAAAATTTACATTATTACATCACTAAATAAAGGAAATAAAAGAAATTTGCAGACTTCAGCTCCTTCTTTTGAATGTCCCTGCCAAACTTGGAATAAAGTTAGCTCAAATATGTGGGTTTTTCCAAGATTTTCCAATAATATTATGAAATTATTGGATTTAATTGGATATAAACCCTATTCTCATGCTTCCTTGATATTTTGAAATGATGAAAATGCTAGAAATTCAGTGAAAAACAATTTCAAATTCGGAATTGAGGTTAAAATGACCAAAATACCCCTAAAATTAAAGTTACATCTTTAAAATCAGGGTTTTTTGAAGGAAAACTTGGTAAAATTGAGATTTTGAAATTTTGAAATTCAAATTGAATCAAATGATGATGAAATGCAGTAAGAGATATGATGACATGCTGCTAGACACATTATGACTGTAAAATCAGAATTTGACATTTTGAAATTTAGCCAAAATAGCGAATTTCGCTTGTTTTTCACTTGGATCCGGGTCCTGCGGGACCCTGTTTGGGTATTATGGATGATCCGAACCTCAAATGGATTCCAAATTGCACCAAATTCGGTATGAAGCATCTAAATACTCTGATAAACAACCTAGAATGCTAAGAATCACGAAATGATATGATTTAAATGCTAAAATTCAAGGAAAGTCCTAAAATGGTGGATTTTGCCTATGGATCCGAACCAAATGCAATGTCTAATATGATAATGCAAGATTTACACCATGGAAACTTCTGATATTTTGCAGACTGCTAAAAGACCCAAAATGGAACATTTTTGGTTTTTATAGCCTCGGGATTTGAGCCATGGTAAGTTCAATAACAGGGATTTAGTTCTGACAGAGGTAAAAATCACCCTAGTGTGATGTAAAATGCCCAAAAAATATAAAACGGGCATGGAAATTTATGAAATTAATCAGAGTTATGCACGACACCTACATAAACAACTTTTATGTTTATGACTTCGGCATTTGATCAACGTAAGCATAAATAAAAATATAACTATTTCTGCCTAAACTAACAGAACAGACAAATGTAGAAAAATAGGGGGCTGACAAGAAAAATCCTAAGCAGGGGTCAACACTGTTCTAAAAATTACAGGCTTTTAGATTCAAACAGAGGACATCTCGGACACCACTTTCACTTTTTACAGTTTTGGATTTGGAGCAACACACAAAGAGAAACCATAGCCCTAAGTCGATCCAAGATCTCAGAGGCCCAAATTAGGCTCTGACACGTGTCCCGAACTCTCGGATTTTTGTCAGACATAAAAAAAAATCCGAAAAATCTAAAAAAAATCATATTAAAAACTAGACATCCTCCCTAGTTCAAAACATCTTTCGGATCGAAAATCGGATCTCCCATGAGGGATATCTCGATTTTACAAGTTGGCAAATGATTTTTAAAACGCATCTCGGGTAAAAAAACCCGACTTGCCATTTTGAATGTTTACCACAGTAAACAAATTCAAATGCCTCCGAATTTTTGGAAAAATTTGAGGGACACCTAAGGGCGAATTCCGTGATTTTTTTGGGATTTTTAATAAAACATAAATGCATGAAATGACGTATGGACTGACTGACAAAAACAGGGACCTACTGAAAATAAGCAGAATTGAAATAAATGCTAAATTAATCCTAATTAATTCATGAAATGTACTAAATGAATGAAATAAAATGCAAATTAAATCTAGCTAACTACATGCATGTTAAAATCATCAAGGAAGTATAATTATCTATTTTTATATATGTCGTTTTATGAGAATAGCTCAATCCATCCCTCGGATGAGCTCTTTCTTCAAACGACAACACGAATCAAACCAAAAGAATTATCATAGTGAAATCAATAGGAATGGAAGCTTACCTTATGTTCTCCAGCGGTTTTGGAACTCCCAAAATGAGTGGCTACCTTGATAATGGGCTCCAGAGAGGCGTGAATCCAGAGGAAACCAAGAAAGAATGAAAATGGAATTCTGAAGTTCAATTCTCAAACAGGGCTCTCAGAGTGAAAATGCTAAATCCAAAAGAAGCTCCCCTAGGCTGGGCATGGGGCCTTGTATTTATAGAGATTTTTGGAAAATTTTGAAATTCAAAGAAGCTTAATCTGAGCCCTCCATGTGGAGCCATCTCAGAGGGTGTTGTCTTGGAGTTTGAAATTCAAATTCTGCTTTATTCTGGAAGGAGGAGAGACTTCCATGTGGCGCCATCTCAGAGCATCCACATTGCCATGTGTCAGAAGGTAGGAGCAGAGGAAGCAGAAGACGCCACCTCAGAGGGGTTTGAATTCTACTTTTTCTGATGAAAGGAGAGACTGACATGTGGCGCCATCTCAGAGCATCTTCATTGACATGTGTCAGAAGGAAAGGCAGAGGATTCAGATGGTGCCACCTCTGAGAGAGTTTGAAATTTAAATTTCTGCTTTTTCTAGAGGAAAGGAGAGACTGCCATGTGGCACCACCTCAGGGTGGCTCCTACAATGACATGTGGCAAGAGGGAGGAAAAGGGACACGTGGCACCATCTCACAGAAAATAGAAAAGGTGAAGTTCAGGATTTGCGCCACCTCAGACTAGAGTTTGAACATTTGAATTCTAGCTTTCTCTGAAGGAGGCAGAAAGTGACATGTGTCACTTGCTTTTTCTGAAGAAAGCAGAGAGAGACACGTGTCCCTTGCTTTTTCTGAGAAGAGCAGAGGGTGACATGTGTCACTTGCTTTTTCTGAGAAAAGCAGGGAGTGACATGTGTCTTCTACTTTTTCTAAAGGAAGCTGGAGATGACATGTGTCATATACTTTTCTGAGAAAAATAGGAGGGAGACATGTGTCCTCTGCTTTTTCTGAAAGGAGCAGAGATTGACACGTGTCGCTTGCTTTTCCTGAGGAAAGGAGAGAGTGACATGTGTCACCTGCAGGAGACATAATTCAAATGGTGCCACCTCAGGGGAGACAAGTTCTACTTTTTCTGAACAGGATAACACATGACACGTGGCATCTCATGGTGACCTTGGAATGACACTTGGCACAGGGTGAAGATGGTAGACATTGACACGTGGCATAAAATAAAGAGGATGACTAATGACATGTGGCGGCATCTTGAGGTGGCCCCACGCTGACACGTGTCAAAGGATGGCAGAAGAGAGAAGGTGACATGTGGCACTTCTAGGTGAACCCTATGCTGACACATGGCAGGTAAATGGGAGGAGAGAGAAAGGACAAGTGGCACCAATCTAGGGGACAAGGTTCCTATTTTTTTGGGTTTTTCAAAGTTCAGGTTTTTCAAAAGAAAAGTCTATGTGACACCACCTCAGTGTGGGTCCCACATTGCTTCTTTATTGAAATAAGAACAAGACAACAACCTCTTTTTGGAATTTTCATAAAAATTTGGACTAATTGGTAAAACAGAAATTTTTGGAAAGAGTTGGCCCCTGTAGGGCAATTTTGTAAAAGGAAGATATTTGAAATTGTCAAAAGGGCAAAATCTGAGATGAGGTGGCTGAAATCCATATTAAAACTATCCAGATCATTTTCCTGAGGAAATATTTTAAAATTTAGAGCCCTGGGGGTAAAATGGGAAGAACTGATAATTTTGAAGACCCAGGGTTTTGAAATCAATTTTGAAAAGAGTTGAAATTCTAATCTGGATTGAAAATTTTGAAATCGAGAGTTCTGGACCTCGAAATGACATGCTGTGCAGTGCAGTGATATGAAATGCTCATGCAATGCTATACAATGACATGTCTTATGCAATATAATCTTGAACCAAGACTTGGAGATGCCTGTCTCCTGTCAGGAATAAAATTTTGAACATCTGAGCTAAAATAGGGAGACTTTGAGAGTTCCAGATGAAATTTGGACTTTTACAAGGTTCGAACTCAGAAAATGACCATTTTGCCCTCCAACAATTTCAAAGGCTGAATGATGATGTTTGGTGAAAATGTCGGAGAGGTGAGTGAAAATTTGGGGTGTTTACATTAACCTAGTCAAACCGAGCCTAGCCTAGTCAAAACCGAACCCAGTTAGCTAAGTCAAGTCCTAGACCAAACCTAACCCAACCTTAAGTCAATCGAGCCTACCTATTCGAACCTAACCTAGTCAATCTAATTGACTTAGTTAGATGAGTTAAGACCTAACCCAAACCGAACCTAGCTAAGTCAAGACCGAGCCTAGCTAAGTCAAGACCGAGCCTAATTGAGCCAACCGAATCTAGTCTTAGTCAAACTTAGTCAGTCTAGTTGACCCAATTAGCCAAGTCAAGACCTAGCCCGAGTTGAGCCTAGCCAAGTAAACCGAACCTAGTTGAGTCGAGTCGAGCCTAGCCAAGTAAACTGAGCCTAGTTGAGTCAACCGAGTCAACCAAGTGAACTTAACCCTAGTCCTATCCTAAACCCGCAGCCTTTGGTCTTTAGTAGCTTCATTTCATTTAATTGTAACTCATATTGATTTTAGACTAATTATTTTAGTTATTTGGTCTAGTTATACTGTAGAAGTGTGTATGCGTAAGTTGTATTTGTTTCTTGTGGGTGATTGGTGTATTTCGATTATTCCAATAGTATTTAGTTAGTATTTAACTTAGTTAAATAGATTTGCATCTTTTGATTAGCTTAGTCGCATTTGCATCATTATTTTAGCTTAGTGTTAGTTATAAATTGCAATTTACGATTATTCTTTAAATCATTTAGTAATAGTGCATTCAATAGCAGCATATGCACTGTCAATTAGTCTCATTTAGATTGCATTAGGGTTATTTTGCATTCTTAGTGTTCAAAATAGAGTTATTTAGTGAATAGTGCACTCAAAGAAAAATCCGATTTTTGCCCTATCGTACTATCGTTATTTTATGTGAAAAAATTCTGATTTTTTAGAAAAAAAATTTTCTATTCACTTTATTGGTGTGTTAGCTGACTGCAGACCAAATTTTAGCTCGATCTGAGTTGGTTTGGTCTGATTTTTAAGTGTTTTGTGAAAACCGCTTTTTCTGGTTTTTAAATTTCGGGACTTTCGATATCCTGATTTTTTCCCAGTTTTGAAACGCTTATATCTGGAGTTCCAGATATTGTTTTTTCATTCTGTAAAAACTGTCAGATTATCTAATCTGTTAGTTACAGAACAGAATAAATTTTGGGAAAATCGTACCTCGTTTGCATTGTCAAACAGTGGTTTTCTGATAAACTATCAGAACTCTATTTTACACTAGTTAGGGGCATATTTGTAATTTCTTTAGTTTCGGCATTTTAGAACTGTTTTCATTATTTTCTGCATCTTAGGAGCTGCATAAGCATCATACAGCATGGTTAGATTTAGTTTAGCTGATTTTTGAATTAGTTTAATATTTTATTTAATTATTTTCTCATAATTAGAATTTGTTTTATTAATTCGTGAAAATTAGATTTAGATTCATTTATAGTTTGCATTATTAGAATAAATTACTAACTTTGCATTTTCCTGTGCTTTTAGGTTGAAAAGCATATTCGTTTTTTCAGGGTTCATTGTCCAAGTACGAAGATTGTCTAATTGGTGAAAGGACCAAAATACTCCTGGCGTGCAACTGAAGATTGGACTGCTTTTCAAGCCTTTTAGTGATTAATTGTATTTTAATTAGCTTTGTAATTATAGATTGTACTTTATAATTAATAAATTAAATTTTGAGAAATATTCTGAGTAATTCCTGTTCTCTGAGGATTCGACCCGTACTTACCACTTTGTGGAAAGTCAGTTTTTCTACTTTTGGTTGACGATTTTCTAAAGTTTTTATTGAAAATTATTGTTTTAAAAATATCATTTCAAAATATCAACCAAATTTTGGCGCCGTTGCTGGGGAACGGCGAATTACTTACTTTATTTCTTAGAGTTTAATTTATTAATCTGTTTTAGTTAGTTACTTAGTTGTTTTATTTTTTAGTTAGTAGGATTAGTAAGTGAATATAGGATTAACATAGTTAGTAAATATAGGATTCACATACTTTTTTTTCTAGGATTCACTTATTATTCATTCTGCAAGGAGCGATTAGACAGGTGGGTTTTAGAAAAACTTAGTTTGTGATTTCCTATATTTATCTTTTCAGTGTTTTAGACTAGTTTACTTTGTTAGTTTATTTATTTAGTTATATAATTCTGACATAGATAGTTAGCATAGTTGGTTCTTAGTTGCTGTTATTTGTGTTATTTACATTTTAGTACCTGTGTTAGTTTAGATTTATATTTAGGTCGTGTGCTTACATCTGGTCTTAGTACCAGTGTATGCAGGGGCGACGAGGTCTAGGAACACCATTACATCCATTTGTTGATAACCCAGAGAGAATTTTACATTCTCATCGAAGTTCAACAACAATGGCTGACATGGATCCTCCGCCTCCACCCCCAGTTCATCCACGTCCTCTGCGGGAATACTTCATTTCCACAGACTATGTCCAGGCATCCTGCATTCGGAGACCCGATGTAGGAGCGCCTTATTATGAGATTAAGGCCAGCATTATTCAGATGCTCCCATCTTTTTATGGCCTTAGTCACGAGGATCCCTACTAACATTTAGATGAATTCCTCGAAATTTGTTCTACTGTAAAGATACAACATTTCGATGACGATGCTTTGAGGTTGACTCTATTCCCTTTTTCATTGAAGGACAAAGTCAAGTATTGGCTAAAGTCCTTAGATTCTGTAGAAATAGAGTCTTGGGATCAGTTACAGCAGGAGTTTCTTCGGAAATACTTTCCCATTGGTCGTATGAACCAATATCGTCGAGCCATCACTAGTTTTGCGGAGTTAGATGGTGAGCACTTCCATGAGACCTGGGAGAGAATGAAGGATCTCCTCAGGAAATGTCCCCATCATCAGGTGCCGAGATGGCAACTGGTGCAGAGCTTCTACGATGGATTGCCTGACAGGAATCGTCAGATGGTCGACTCTTCATGTGGGGGAACATTCATGCTGAAGAGTGAGGATGAAGCATGGAGGTTATTTGATACCTTGGCCGAGAATTCCCTCCACCATGCTTCGAGCTCTCATTCGGATAGAGCCACACCCAGCATTCAGAAGAAAGCTGGTGTTCTTGAGATTGGTCCATCTACTGCATTACAGTGCAAGGTAGACATAATTGCTCAGAAGCTGGACCAGCTTCTCTCAGGACCACCCACCACACAGCAGGTGTGTACTCTATGTGCCAGTCCGACACACAATACCACTGAGTGCCCTTCGGCAGCTCAGTACCCTGAATTTGTTCAAGAACAAGTTCAGGCAGCTCAGGGTTACGTCAGACCGCCGAACAACCCATTCTCATCTACATATAATCCGGGTTGGCGTAACCATCCCAATTTTTCATGGAAGAATCCACAGTCTTCCATGCAGATGTCTACTTCCTCCCAGCCAGCTCGGCCGCCATCTTTTTCTCAGACATTCCAGAGGCCGAGTTATTCTCAGTCTTCTACTTCATTTCCTCCCCCGATTCAGCAGGAGTCTGCCCCACAGACATTTTTTGAGGAGAGACTTCTCCAGGCATTCCAAGAGGTGAAAACCTCTAATCAGAATGCCTTCGAGAAGTGTAGCCAGATCTTGAGCTCACATACGCAGTCCATTGCGAAGTTAGAGTCGCAAATGGGACAGTTAGCAGAGGCGATCAGTAGGAGACCAGAGGGTACATTGCCGAGTCAGGCTATCATGAACCCGAAGGGCAAGGACCAGATGACTGGAGGCCTGTTTCATACTGAGACAGAGCAGCAGGCCAAATCTGTTATGGCCCTGAGGAGTGGACGTGAGTATCACGTCGAGAGCAGAGAGAGTAGAGAGAAGATAGAGGAGCCAGCGACCATTGTTTCACCTGCGTCGGCTCAACCATCATCACCATCCCCACCATCATCTTCTTCACCTTCATCATCTTCGTCCTCAGTACAGAAGAAGGATAGGAGTGAACCTTCTCACAAAGAGGAGGAACCATCCGAGTATATTCCCCCACCACCCTATCCCAAAGCATTAGAGTCTCCTGGATTTAGAGGGAAGCAAGGTGCGAAGATCCAGGACATGCTTGACATCTTCAAGCATGTGCAGATCAACTTACCTTTGCTTGATGCGATTCAGCAGGTGTCGGCATATGCTAAATTCTTGAAGGAGCTATGTACGTAGAAGCGAAAATCTAGAGAGAGAGTTCCTAACAGGGTTCATCTTACTGAGCAGGTGAGTTCAGTACTTCAGCATCAGACACCACCAAAGCTCAAGGACCCTGGAGCCCCGATCATTGCTTATACCTGTAAGACCCACAATTTTTCAGAAAATATCTGAATAAATTCATGAGGCAATTACCGGTAAAAATAGCATTTTTTCTCAGAATGCGAAACGAATCAATTCCTGCGAGCCAGTTATACTTAGGATATTCGTCAAATCACGAATATATGCTCAAACACTCTGGAAGCCATAACTTCCTACTTGAACGAAATCAAAGGATTCCTGCGAGCCAACTTTCTTAGTTGCATCAATACGAAGATAATGGCCTACTCAGAATTTTTCGGAAAATAATCGCCGAAAACCGGAAATTTTTGCGGGACCCACGGAAATATTGGTGGGACCCACAGAAATATTTCTCAGAAAATGTTCTAGAATATTCTAGAATATTCTAGCACCTTCCAGCATCTTCCAGGACCTTCCAGCTCCTTCCAGCACCTTCCATGGAAGGGATTTCTGAAAAGCCAAGGGGTATAAGGGTAAAAGTGAAACTTGGGGCCCAAGTTTCACTTCCTATAAATAGAGGAGCCCCCCTCTCTCTAAAAATCGCCAACCCCTCTCTCTCTCCTCCTTTTCCCAAACCTCCCCTACCTAGCCTAGCCCACCTGAGCCCACTTGACCTGGTCTGAGCCTGCCTGACTTAGCCTGAGCCTGCTTGACCTGGTCTGAGCCTGCTTGACCTGGTCCTAACCCACCTGACCTAGGTCTGAACCTACTTGACCTAAGTCTGAACCCAGTTGACTTGACTTGAACCTGGTTTGGTTGAAAGTCAAAGTCCAAGTCCTTTTTCGTCCGAAGTTCAAAGTTGATCCTTTTTCGAAGTCGAGCGTCGTTCGAAGCGTTTGAAGCAATCGGAGTCGTTTCTTCTTCAAATTAAAGTAAGTTCACTTCATTAAACCATCTCTCTCAAGTATTTGATTATTTGTATATAGCATATACTTTCTGAAGTAGTATCTTTCTTTAGTTCTTGGTTGAGCCCTCTAGGACACTTCGGTGTTCACGCGCTCGCCTCGTAACTATCGTCAGATATATATGTTTGAATGCGCAGTATCTGCGTTCTTCAAAAATGGTATTTTGCCCTAGTTCTTGGTTGAGCCCTCTAGGACACTTCGGTGTTCACGCGCTCGCCTCGTAACTATCGTTGGATGCGGATCTAGGTGTATATCTGCTGATTCTGCCGACGCGTCCTATATCGCACAGGCTATGTAATTTACCTTTGCCGTCGCGTCGTATGATCTCAAGGCTCCCTGTTTTCTGCATTTCCGATTATTGCACTTTCGATTATGCAATGTATTTACTTACGCCGTCGCGTCGAACGATGCCAAGGCTTCTGTTTTGTTATATATGTAGAATATTTCGTTCAGTTACACACCTTGAACAATAGTATATGCATTTCTTTACGCCGCCGCTGTATAAAGCACAGGCTTCTACTTATACTACATATATGGCGCGTAAATGAGCGTTTAAATGGAGATCAACTCCAAATCGCCAATGCGATTCCCTGACCGCTCCTCGTTCAAGATTCTGCTTGACGAATGAAGCCCCTATTGGAAAGGCTTCGGTTTTTGGCAAAATGCTCTTTACGTAAAGACTAAGTCAAATACGTATGGCTTGGCTATGGCCCAGGGTTCCTGCAACCTTGATGGATGCAAAGTACGCACAACGGTGCGCGTTCATTTCCTGAGTTAAGCTGTAAGACCCGCAATTTTTCAGAAAATATCTGAATAAAATTCATGAGGCATTTACCGGTAAAAATGGCATTTTTCTCAGAATGCGAAACGAATCAATTCCTGCGAGCCAGTTACACTTAGGATATTCGTCGAATCGCGAATATATGCTCAAACACTCTGGAAGCCATAACTTCCTATCTGAACAAAATCAAAGGATTTCTGCGAGCCAACTTTCTTAGTGGCATCAATACGAAGATAATGGCGTACTCAGAATTTTTCGGAAAAAAATCGCCGAAAACCCGAAATTCTTGCGGGACCCACAGAAATATGGATGGGACCCACACAAATATTTCTCAGAAAATATTCTAGAAGATTCTAGAATATTCCAGCACCTTTCAGAGCCTTCCGGCTCCTTCCAGCACCTTCCATGGAAGGGATTTTCTGAAAAGCCAAGGAGTAAAGAGGGGATTCTGAAACTTGGGGCCCAAGTTTCAGAACCTATAAATAGAGGACCCCCCCTCCTTTAGAAAATCGCCAACCCCTCTCTATCTCCTCCTTTTCCAAACCTCCCCTACCTAGCCTAGCCCACCTGAGCCCACCTGACCTGGTCTGAGCCTGCCTGACTTAGCCTGAGCCTGCTTGACCTGGTCTGAGCCTGCCTGACCTGGTCCTAACCCACCTGACCTAGGTCTGAACCTACTTGACCTAAGTCTGAACCCAGTTGACTTGACTTGAACCTGGTTTGGTTCAAAGTCAAAGTCCAAGTCCTTTTTCGTCCGAAGTTCAAAGTTGATCCTTTTTCGAAGTCGAGCCTCGTTCGAAGCGTTTGAAGCAATCGGAGTCGTTTCTTCCTCAAATTAAAGTAAGTTCACTTCATTAAACCATCTCTCTCAAGTATTTGATTGTTTGTATATAGCATATACTTTCTGAAGTAGTATCTTTCTTTAGTTCTTGGTTGAGCCCTCTAGGACACTTCGGTGTTCACGCGCTCGCCTCGTAACTATCGTCGGATATATATGTTCGAATGCGCAGTATCTGCGTTTTTCAAAAATGGTATTTTGCCCTAGTTCTTGGTTGAGCCCTCTAGGACACTTCGGTGTTCACGCGCTCGCCTCGTAACTATCGTTGGATGCGGATCTAGGTGTATATCTGCTGATTCTGCCGACGCGTCCTATATCGCACAGGCTATGTAATTTACCTTTGCCGTCGCATCGTATGATCTCAAGGCTCCCTGTTTTCTGCATTTCCGATTATTGCACTTTCGATTATGCAATGTATTTACTTACGCCGTCGCGTCGAACGATGCCAAGGCTTCTGTTTTGTTATATATGTAGAATATTTCGTTCAGTTACACACCTTGAACAATAGTATATGCATTTCTTTATGCCGCCGCTGTATAAAGCACAGGCTTCTGCTTATACTATATATATGGCGCGTAAATGAGCGTTCAAATGGAGATCAACTCCAAATCGCCAATGCGATTCCCTTACCGCTCCTCGTTCAAGATTCTGCTTGACGAATGAAGCCCCTATTGGAAAGGCTTCGGTTTTTGGCAAAATGCTCTTTACGTAAAGACTAAGTCAAATACGTATGGCCTGGCTATGGCCCAGGGTTCCTGCAACCTTGATGGATGCAAAGTACGCACAACGGTGCGCGTCCATTTCCCCAGTTAAGCTGTAAGACCCGCAATTTTTCAGAAAATATCTGAATAAAATTCATGAGGCATTTACCGGTAAAAATGACATTTTTCTCAGAATGCGAAACGAATCAATTCCTGCAAGCCAGTTACACTTAGGATATTCGTCGAATCGCGAATATATGCTCAAACACTCTGGAAGCCATAACTTCCTATCTGAACAAAATCAAAGGATTCCTGCGAGCCAACTTTCTTAGTGGCATCAATACGAAGATAATGGCGTACTCAGAATTTTTTGGAAAAAAATCGCCGAAAACCCGAAATTCTTGCGGGACCCACAGAAATATGGGTGGGACCCACAGAAATATTTCTCAGAAAATATTCTAGAAGATTCTAGAATATTCCAGCACCTTCCAGAGCCTTCCAGCTCCTTCCAGCACCTTCCATGGAAGGGATTTTCTGAAAAGCCAAGGGGTAAAGAGGGGATTCTGAAACTTGGGGCCCAAGTTTCAGAACCTATAAATAGAGGAACCCCCTCCTTTAGAAAATCGCCAACCCCTCTCTCTCTCCTCCTTTTCCAAACCTCCCCTACCTAGCCTAGCCCACTTGAGCCCACCTGACCTGGTCTGAGCCTGCCTGACTTAGCCTGCGCCTGCTTGACCTGGTCTGAGCCTGCCTGACCTGGTCCTAACCCACCTGACCTAGGTCTGAACCTACTTGACCTAAGTCTGAACCTAGTTGACTTGACTTGAACCTGGTTTGGTTCAAAGTCAAAGTCCAAGTCCTTTTTCGTCCGAAGTTCGAAGTTGATCCTTTTTCGAAGTCGAGCCTCGTTCGAAGCGTTTGAAGCAATCGGAGTCATTTCTTCCTCAAATTGAAGTAAGTTCGCTTCATTAAACCATCTCTCTCAAGTATTTGATTGTTTGTATATAGCATATACTTTCTGAAGTAGTATCTTGCTTTAGTTTTTGGTTGAGCCCTCTAGGACACTTCGGTGTTCACGCGCTCGCCTCGTAACTATCATCGGATATATATGTTCGAATACGCAGTATATGCGTTCTTCAAAATAGTATCTCACCCTAGTTCTTGGTTGAGCCCTCTAGGACACTTCGGTGTTCACTCGCTCGCCTCGTAACTATCGTTGGATACAGATCTAGGTGTATATCTGCTGATACTGCCGACGCGTCCTATATCGCACAGGCTATGTAATTTACCTTTGCCGTCGCGTCGTATGATCTCAAGGCTCCCTGTTTTCTGCATTTCCGATTCTTGCACTTTCGATTATGCAATGTATTTACTTACGCCGTCGCGTCGAACGATGCCAAGGCTTCTGTTTTGTTATATATGTAGAATATTTCGTTCAGTTACACACCTTGAACAATAGTATATGCATTTCTTTACGCCGCCGCTGTATAAAGCACAGGCTTCTACTTATACTACATATATGGCGCGTAAATGAGCGTTTAAATGGAGATCAACTCCAAATCGCCAATGCGATTCCCTGACCGCTCCTCGTTCAAGATTCTGCTTGACGAATGAAGCCCCTATTGGAAAGGCTTCGGTTTTTGGCAAAATGCTCTTTACGTAAAGACTAAGTCAAATACGTATGGCTTGGCTATGGCCCAGGGTTCCTGCAACCTTGATGGATGCAAAGTACGCACAACGGTGCGCGTTCATTTCCTGAGTTAAGCTGTAAGACCCGCAATTTTTCAGAAAATATCTGAATAAAATTCATGAGGCATTTACCGGTAAAAATGGCATTTTTCTCAGAATGCGAAACGAATCAATTCCTGCGAGCCAGTTACACTTAGGATATTCGTCGAATCGCGAATATATGCTCAAACACTCTGGAAGCCATAACTTCCTATCTGAACAAAATCAAAGGATTTCTGCGAGCCAACTTTCTTAGTGGCATCAATACGAAGATAATGGCGTACTCAGAATTTTTCGGAAAAAAATCGCCGAAAACCCGAAATTCTTGCGGGACCCACAGAAATATGGGTGGGACCCACAGAAATATTTCTCAGAAAATATTCTAGAAGATTCTAGAATATTCCAGCACCTTTCAGAGCCTTCCGGCTCCTTCCAGCACCTTCCATGGAAGGGATTTTCTGAAAAGCCAAGGGGTAAAGAGGGGATTCTGAAACTTGGGGCCCAAGTTTCAGAACCTATAAATAGAGGACCCCCCCTCCTTTAGAAAATCGCCAACCCCTCTCTATCTCCTCCTTTTCCAAACCTCCCCTACCTAGCCTAGCCCACCTGAGCCCACCTGACCTGGTCTGAGCCTGCCTGACTTAGCCTGAGCCTGCTTGACCTGGTCTGAGCCTGCTTGACCTGGTCCTAACCCACCTGACCTAGGTCTGAACCTACTTGACCTAAGTCTGAACCCAGTTGACTTGACTTGAACCTGGTTTGGTTGAAAGTCAAAGTCCAAGTCCTTTTTCGTCCGAAGTTCAAAGTTGATCCTTTTTCGAAGTCGAGCGTCGTTCGAAGCGTTTGAAGCAATCGGAGTCGTTTCTTCTTCAAATTAAAGTAAGTTCACTTCATTAAACCATCTCTCTCAAGTATTTGATTATTTGTATATAGCATATACTTTCTGAAGTAGTATCTTTCTTTAGTTCTTGGTTGAGCCCTCTAGGACACTTCGGTGTTCACGCGCTCGCCTCGTAACTATCGTCAGATATATATGTTTGAATGCGCAGTATCTGCGTTCTTCAAAAATGGTATTTTGCCCTAGTTCTTGGTTGAGCCCTCTAGGACACTTCGGTGTTCACGCGCTCGCCTCGTAACTATCGTTGGATGCGGATCTAGGTGTATATCTGCTGATTCTGCCGACGCGTCCTATATCGCACAGGCTATGTAATTTACCTTTGCCGTCGCGTCGTATGATCTCAAGGCTCCCTGTTTTCTGCATTTCCGATTATTGCACTTTCGATTATGCAATGTATTTACTTACGCCGTCGCGTCGAACGATGCCAAGGCTTCTGTTTTGTTATATATGTAGAATATTTCGTTCAGTTACACACCTTGAACAATAGTATATGCATTTCTTTACGCCGCCGCTGTATAAAGCACAGGCTTCTACTTATACTACATATATGGCGCGTAAATGAGCGTTTAAATGGAGATCAACTCCAAATCGCCAATGCGATTCCCTGACCGCTCCTCGTTCAAGATTCTGCTTGACGAATGAAGCCCCTATTGGAAAGGCTTCGGTTTTTGGCAAAATGCTCTTTACGTAAAGACTAAGTCAAATACGTATGGCTTGGCTATGGCCCAGGGTTCCTGCAACCTTGATGGATGCAAAGTACGCACAACGGTGCGCGTTCATTTCCTGAGTTAAGCTGTAAGACCCGCAATTTTTCAGAAAATATCTGAATAAAATTCATGAGGCATTTACCGGTAAAAATGGCATTTTTCTCAGAATGCGAAACGAATCAATTCCTGCGAGCCAGTTACACTTAGGATATTCGTCGAATCGCGAATATATGCTCAAACACTCTGGAAGCCATAACTTCCTATCTGAACAAAATCAAAGGATTTCTGCGAGCCAACTTTCTTAGTGGCATCAATACGAAGATAATGGCGTACTCAGAATTTTTCGGAAAAAAATCGCCGAAAACCCGAAATTCTTGCGGGACCCACAGAAATATGGATGGGACCCACACAAATATTTCTCAGAAAATATTCTAGAAGATTCTAGAATATTCCAGCACCTTTCAGAGCCTTCCGGCTCCTTCCAGCACCTTCCATGGAAGGGATTTTCTGAAAAGCCAAGGAGTAAAGAGGGGATTCTGAAACTTGGGGCCCAAGTTTCAGAACCTATAAATAGAGGACCCCCCCTCCTTTAGAAAATCGCCAACCCCTCTCTATCTCCTCCTTTTCCAAACCTCCCCTACCTAGCCTAGCCCACCTGAGCCCACCTGACCTGGTCTGAGCCTGCCTGACTTAGCCTGAGCCTGCTTGACCTGGTCTGAGCCTGCCTGACCTGGTCCTAACCCACCTGACCTAGGTCTGAACCTACTTGACCTAAGTCTGAACCCAGTTGACTTGACTTGAACCTGGTTTGGTTCAAAGTCAAAGTCCAAGTCCTTTTTCGTCCGAAGTTCAAAGTTGATCCTTTTTCGAAGTCGAGCCTCGTTCGAAGCGTTTGAAGCAATCGGAGTCGTTTCTTCCTCAAATTAAAGTAAGTTCACTTCATTAAACCATCTCTCTCAAGTATTTGATTGTTTGTATATAGCATATACTTTCTGAAGTAGTATCTTTCTTTAGTTCTTGGTTGAGCCCTCTAGGACACTTCGGTGTTCACGCGCTCGCCTCGTAACTATCGTCGGATATATATGTTCGAATGCGCAGTATCTGCGTTTTTCAAAAATGGTATTTTGCCCTAGTTCTTGGTTGAGCCCTCTAGGACACTTCGGTGTTCACGCGCTCGCCTCGTAACTATCGTTGGATGCGGATCTAGGTGTATATCTGCTGATTCTGCCGACGCGTCCTATATCGCACAGGCTATGTAATTTACCTTTGCCGTCGCATCGTATGATCTCAAGGCTCCCTGTTTTCTGCATTTCCGATTATTGCACTTTCGATTATGCAATGTATTTACTTACGCCGTCGCGTCGAACGATGCCAAGGCTTCTGTTTTGTTATATATGTAGAATATTTCGTTCAGTTACACACCTTGAACAATAGTATATGCATTTCTTTATGCCGCCGCTGTATAAAGCACAGGCTTCTGCTTATACTATATATATGGCGCGTAAATGAGCGTTCAAATGGAGATCAACTCCAAATCGCCAATGCGATTCCCTTACCGCTCCTCGTTCAAGATTCTGCTTGACGAATGAAGCCCCTATTGGAAAGGCTTCGGTTTTTGGCAAAATGCTCTTTACGTAAAGACTAAGTCAAATACGTATGGCCTGGCTATGGCCCAGGGTTCCTGCAACCTTGATGGATGCAAAGTACGCACAACGGTGCGCGTCCATTTCCCCAGTTAAGCTGTAAGACCCGCAATTTTTCAGAAAATATCTGAATAAAATTCATGAGGCATTTACCGGTAAAAATGACATTTTTCTCAGAATGCGAAACGAATCAATTCCTGCAAGCCAGTTACACTTAGGATATTCGTCGAATCGCGAATATATGCTCAAACACTCTGGAAGCCATAACTTCCTATCTGAACAAAATCAAAGGATTCCTGCGAGCCAACTTTCTTAGTGGCATCAATACGAAGATAATGGCGTACTCAGAATTTTTTGGAAAAAAATCGCCGAAAACCCGAAATTCTTGCGGGACCCACAGAAATATGGGTGGGACCCACAGAAATATTTCTCAGAAAATATTCTAGAAGATTCTAGAATATTCCAGCACCTTCCAGAGCCTTCCAGCTCCTTCCAGCACCTTCCATGGAAGGGATTTTCTGAAAAGCCAAGGGGTAAAGAGGGGATTCTGAAACTTGGGGCCCAAGTTTCAGAACCTATAAATAGAGGAACCCCCTCCTTTAGAAAATCGCCAACCCCTCTCTCTCTCCTCCTTTTCCAAACCTCCCCTACCTAGCCTAGCCCACTTGAGCCCACCTGACCTGGTCTGAGCCTGCCTGACTTAGCCTGCGCCTGCTTGACCTGGTCTGAGCCTGCCTGACCTGGTCCTAACCCACCTGACCTAGGTCTGAACCTACTTGACCTAAGTCTGAACCTAGTTGACTTGACTTGAACCTGGTTTGGTTCAAAGTCAAAGTCCAAGTCCTTTTTCGTCCGAAGTTCGAAGTTGATCCTTTTTCGAAGTCGAGCCTCGTTCGAAGCGTTTGAAGCAATCGGAGTCATTTCTTCCTCAAATTGAAGTAAGTTCGCTTCATTAAACCATCTCTCTCAAGTATTTGATTGTTTGTATATAGCATATACTTTCTGAAGTAGTATCTTGCTTTAGTTTTTGGTTGAGCCCTCTAGGACACTTCGGTGTTCACGCGCTCGCCTCGTAACTATCATCGGATATATATGTTCGAATACGCAGTATATGCGTTCTTCAAAATAGTATCTCACCCTAGTTCTTGGTTGAGCCCTCTAGGACACTTCGGTGTTCACTCGCTCGCCTCGTAACTATCGTTGGATACAGATCTAGGTGTATATCTGCTGATACTGCCGACGCGTCCTATATCGCACAGGCTATGTAATTTACCTTTGCCGTCGCGTCGTATGATCTCAAGGCTCCCTGTTTTCTGCATTTCCGATTCTTGCACTTTCGATTATGCAATGTATTTACTTACGCCGTCGCGTCGAACGATGCCAAGGCTTCTGTTTTGTTATATATGTAGAATATTTCGTTCAGTTACACACCTTGAACAATAGTATATGCATTTCTTTACGCCGCCGCTGTATAAAGCACAGGCTTCTACTTATACTACATATATGGCGCGTAAATGAGCGTTTAAATGGAGATCAACTCCAAATCGCCAATGCGATTCCCTGACCGCTCCTCGTTCAAGATTCTGCTTGACGAATGAAGCCCCTATTGGAAAGGCTTCGGTTTTTGGCAAAATGCTCTTTACGTAAAGACTAAGTCAAATACGTATGGCTTGGCTATGGCCCAGGGTTCCTGCAACCTTGATGGATGCAAAGTACGCACAACGGTGCGCGTTCATTTCCTGAGTTAAGCTGTAAGACCCGCAATTTTTCAGAAAATATCTGAATAAAATTCATGAGGCATTTACCGGTAAAAATGGCATTTTTCTCAGAATGCGAAACGAATCAATTCCTGCGAGCCAGTTACACTTAGGATATTCGTCGAATCGCGAATATATGCTCAAACACTCTGGAAGCCATAACTTCCTATCTGAACAAAATCAAAGGATTTCTGCGAGCCAACTTTCTTAGTGGCATCAATACGAAGATAATGGCGTACTCAGAATTTTTCGGAAAAAAATCGCCGAAAACCCGAAATTCTTGCGGGACCCACAGAAATATGGGTGGGACCCACAGAAATATTTCTCAGAAAATATTCTAGAAGATTCTAGAATATTCCAGCACCTTTCAGAGCCTTCCGGCTCCTTCCAGCACCTTCCATGGAAGGGATTTTCTGAAAAGCCAAGGGGTAAAGAGGGGATTCTGAAACTTGGGGCCCAAGTTTCAGAACCTATAAATAGAGGACCCCCCCTCCTTTAGAAAATCGCCAACCCCTCTCTATCTCCTCCTTTTCCAAACCTCCCCTACCTAGCCTAGCCCACCTGAGCCCACCTGACCTGGTCTGAGCCTGCCTGACTTAGCCTGAGCCTGCTTGACCTGGTCTGAGCCTGCCTGACCTGGTCCTAACCCACCTGACCTAGGTCTGAACCTACTTGACCTAAGTCTGAACCCAGTTGACTTGACTTGAACCTGGTTTGGTTCAAAGTCAAAGTCCAAGTCCTTTTTCGTCCGAAGTTCAAAGTTGATCCTTTTTCGAAGTCGAGCCTCGTTCGAAGCGTTTGAAGCAATCAGAGTCGTTTCTTCCTCAAATTAAAGTAAGTTCACTTCATTAAACCATCTCTCTCAAGTATTTGATTGTTTGTATATAGCATATACTTTCTGAAGTAGTATCTTTCTTTAGTTCTTGGTTGAGCCCTCTAGGACACTTCGGTGTTCACGCGCTCGCCTCGTAACTATCGTCGGATATATATGTTCGAATGCGCAGTATCTGCGTTTTTCAAAAATGGTATTTTGCCCTAGTTCTTGGTTGAGCCCTCTAGGACACTTCGGTGTTCACGCGCTCGCCTCGTAACTATCGTTGGATGCGGATCTAGGTGTATATCTGCTGATTCTGCCGACGCGTCCTATATCGCACAGGCTATGTAATTTACCTTTGCCGTCGCATCGTATGATCTCAAGGCTCCCTGTTTTCTGCATTTCCGATTATTGCACTTTCGATTATGCAATGTATTTACTTACGCCGTCGCGTCGAACGATGCCAAGGCTTCTGTTTTGTTATATATGTAGAATATTTCGTTCAGTTACACACCTTGAACAATATTATATGCATTTCTTTATACCGCCGCTGTATAAAGCACAGGCTTCTGCTTATACTATATATATGGCGCGTAAATGAGCGTTCAAATGGAGATCAACTCCAAATCGCCAATGCGATTCCCTTACCGCTCCTCGTTCAAGATTCTGCTTGACGAATGAAGCCCCTATTGGAAAGGCTTCGGTTTTTGGCAAAATGCTCTTTACGTAAAGACTAAGTCAAATACGTATGGCCTGGCTATGGCCCAGGGTTCCTGCAACCTTGATGGATGCAAAGTACGCACAACGGTGCGCGTCCATTTCCCCAGTTAAGCTGTAAGACCCGCAATTTTTCAGAAAATATCTGAATAAAATTCATGAGGCATTTACCGGTAAAAATGACATTTTTCTCAGAATGCGAAACGAATCAATTCCTGCAAGCCAGTTACACTTAGGATATTCGTCGAATCGCGAATATATGCTCAAACACTCTGGAAGCCATAACTTCCTATCTGAACAAAATCAAAGGATTCCTGCGAGCCAACTTTCTTAGTGGCATCAATACGAAGATAATGGCGTACTCAGAATTTTTTGGAAAAAAATCGCCGAAAACCCGAAATTCTTGCGGGACCCACAGAAATATGGGTGGGACCCACAGAAATATTTCTCAGAAAATATTCTAGAAGATTCTAGAATATTCCAGCACCTTCCAGAGCCTTCCAGCTCCTTCCAGCACCTTCCATGGAAGGGATTTTCTGAAAAGCCAAGGGGTAAAGAGGGGATTCTGAAACTTGGGGCCCAAGTTTCAGAACCTATAAATAGAGGAACCCCCTCCTTTAGAAAATCGCCAACCCCTCTCTCTCTCCTCCTTTTCCAAACCTCCCCTACCTAGCCTAGCCCACTTGAGCCCACCTGACCTGGTCTGAGCCTGCCTGACTTAGCCTGCGCCTGCTTGACCTGGTCTGAGCCTGCCTGACCTGGTCCTAACCCACCTGACCTAGGTCTGAACCTACTTGACCTAAGTCTGAACCCAGTTGACTTGACTTGAACCTGGTTTGGTTCAAAGTCAAAGTCCAAGTCCTTTTTCGTCCGAAGTTCGAAGTTGATCCTTTTTCGAAGTCGAGCCTCGTTCGAAGCGTTTGAAGCAATCGGAGTCATTTCTTCCTCAAATTGAAGTAAGTTCGCTTCATTAAACCATCTCTCTCAAGTATTTGATTGTTTGTATATAGCATATACTTTCTGAAGTAGTATCTTGCTTTAGTTTTTGGTTGAGCCCTCTAGGACACTTCGGTGTTCACGCGCTCGCCTCGTAACTATCATCGGATATATATGTTCGAATACGCAGTATATGCGTTCTTCAAAATAGTATCTCACCCTAGTTCTTGGTTGAGCCCTCTAGGACACTTCGGTGTTCACTCGCTCGCCTCGTAACTATCGTTGGATACAGATCTAGGTGTATATCTGCTGATACTGCCGACGCGTCCTATATCGCACAGGCTATGTAATTTACCTTTGCCGTCGCGTCGTATGATCTCAAGGCTCCCTGTTTTCTGCATTTCCGATTCTTGCACTTTCGATTATGCAATGTATTTACTTACGCCGTCGCGTCGAACGATGTCAAGGCTTCTGTTTTGTTATATATGTAGAATATTTCGTTCAGTTACACACCTTGAACAATAGTATATGCATTTCTTTACGCCGCCGCTGTATAAAGCACAGGCTTCTGCTTATACTACATATATGGCGCGTAAATGAGCGTTCAAATGGAGATCAACTCCAAATCGCCAATGCGATTCTCTTACCGCTCCTCGTTCAAGATTCTGCTTGACGAATGAAGCCCCTATTGGAAAGGCTTCGGTTTTTGGCAAAATGCTCTTTACGTAAAGACTAAGTCAAATACGTATGGCCTGGCTATGGCCCAGGGTTCCTGCAACCTTGATGGATGCAAAGTACGCACAACGGTGCGCATCCATTTCCCGAGTTAAGCTGTAAGACCCGCAATTTTTCAGAAAATATCTGAATAAAATTCATGAGGCATTTACCGGTAAAAATGGCATTTTTCTCAGAATGCGAAACGAATCAATTTCTGCGAGCCAGTTACACTTAGGATATTCGTCGAATCGCGAATATATGCTCAAACACTCTGGAAGCCATAACTTTCTATCTGAACAAAATCAAAGGATTCCTGCGAGCCAACTTTCTTAGTGGCATCAATACGAAGATAATGGCGTACTCAGAATTTTTCAGAAAAAAATCGCCAAAAACCCGAAATTCTTGCGGGACCCACAGAAATATGGGTGGGACCCGCAGAAATATTTCTCAGAAAATATTCTAGAAGATTCTAGAATATTCCAGCACCTTCCAGCACCTTCCAGAGCCTTCCAGCTCCTTCCAGCACCTTCCATGGAAGGGATTTTCTGAAAAGCCAAGGGGTAAAGAGGGGATTCTGAAACTTGGGGCCCAAGTTTCAGAACCTATAAATAGAGGACCCCCCCTCCTTTAGAAAATTGCCAACCCCTCTCTCTCTCCTCCTTTTCCAAACCTCCCCTACCTAGCCTAGCCCACCTGAGCCCACCTGACCTGGTCTGAGCCTGCCTGACTTAGCCTGCGCCTGCTTGACCTGGTCTGAGCCTGCCTGACCTGGTCCTAACCCACCTGACCTAGGTCTGAACCTACTTGACCTAAGTCTGAACCCAGTTGACTTGACTTGAACCTGGTTTGGTTCAAAGTCAAAGTCCAAGTCCTTTTTCGTCCGAAGTTCAAAGTTGATCCTTTTTCGAAGTCGAGCCTCGTTCGAAGCGTTTGAAGCAATCAGAGTCGTTTCTTCCTCAAATTAAAGTAAGTTCACTTCATTAAACCATCTCTCTCAAGTATTTGATTGTTTGTATATAGCATATACTTTCTGAAGTAGTATCTTTCTTTAGTTCTTGGTTGAGCCCTCTAGGACACTTCGGTGTTCACGCGCTCGCCTCGTAACTATCGTCGGATATATATGTTCGAATGCGCAGTATCTGCGTTCTTCAAAATAGTATCTCACCCCAGTTCTTGGTTGAGCCCTCTAGGACACTTCGGTGTTCACTCGCTCGCCTCGTAACTATCGTTGGATACAGATCTAGGTGTATATCTGCTGATACTGCCGACGCGTCTTATATCGCACAGGCCATGTAATTTACCTTTGCCATCGCGTCGTATGATGCCAAGGCTCCCTGCTTTCTGTACTTCCGATTACTGCACTTCCGATTATGCATTTACTTACGCCGTCGCATCGAACGATGCCAAGGCTCCTGCTTTCTGCAATGTATTTACTTACGCCGTCGCGTCGAACGATGCCAAGGCTTCTGCTTTGTTATATATGTAGAATATTTCGTTCAGTTACACACCTTGAACAATAGTATATGCATTTCCTTTACGCCGCCGCTGTATAAAGCATAGGCTTCTTCTTATATTACATATATGGCGCGTAAGTGAGCGTTCAAATGGAGATCAACTCCAAAATCGCCTATGCGATTCCCTTACCGCTCCTCGTACAAGATTCTGCTTGACGAATGAAGCCCCTATTGGAAAGGCTTCGCCTTTTGGCAAAATGCTCTTTACGTAAAGACTAAATCAATTACGTATGGCCTGGCTATGGCCCAAGGTTCCTGCAACCTTGATGGATGCAAAGTACGCACAACAGTGCGCATCCATTTCCCGAGTTAAGCGTAGCGATTTCCCACCAAAGAGGGGAGATGCCGCTGAAATGGATAAAAGAAACGCACGCTTTCTCCGTAAAAGAGAGGAAGTGCTGCTAAAATTCCTGAAGGGCTAAGAATAGCTCAGAAAGAACGTAGCAGAAGTGGTACCCAGTTATGGAACGCCTTCTACGATGTAGAAAGGTTCGTCGCACCACTGCCGGTAGAGCAGAGAAGGTGTTGACAGAATGGTTGGCAGAAGAGCTGCCAAAACCAGTTAAGTGGCACAATGATGTCATTTGTTGGAACGATGTCAGAATGACTCGTCTCCCTGACACCTGCATGGGCATCATACTTGTAAGAGCCGTTGCGCCAAAGTAGTGGTAGCGCCTTGACAAGGTCCTGAGCTCGTTGCGTAAAAATACGCCGAGTAGCCGATCCGTAGAGATCGAGTCAAGTGCATGCTCATTGAGAATTATCAGACAACCAGACTCGTAAGGGCCGCTGAGCCGGAGTGAGTTGTTTCCACCGAAAGAGGTGAAGTGCTCGTCAAGGCCGAAGTGCCGAGAGTAGAGTTAAGCATGCATATGAATAAAACCTTTGTTCCACGGTGAAAACCGTGGTTGATTGGGGTCGGGTACATACTTCTCAAAGGCTGCCCTATAGGCATGCAATGTTCGTCAAGTAATTGTAAGACCGGCAGGCCCCTTTCAGAATTTCTCACCTAGGAAGACGGTGATGGCGCAGCCTTGAGTGACATATATTTCACCCGAACCTGATAGAGTTCATTGATGGCCTTCGTCACTCAGAAGTATGGAGGTCGTGGTTATCCTTAAATATCTAAGGATTGAACCCAACTACTGCAGTAGCAGAATGCATTCGGATACCTAGTAAGGATCTCTTCCGGTATGCTGTACCGTCCTACTAGGGGGATGGGGTCAACAGGCCTCTGGGGTATCTAAAATACATAGAATAATCAATCCCCAGATCGTCGCATTGTCGCCCAGATATGAGTCCCCTAAGCCCAGGGGGAGGTGCAATTATCGAAACAAAGCATTAGCTTAGGTACAACGCTACTTTGAATGTATGAGTGGATGGCGTTGTTGAGTCAGTCCTGCATAACCTTTGTGAAGGTGTCATGGTCGGTATACTACTGGACCGATAGGGAAAGAACCCCATTGATATCCGTACGACTAAGTGAAGCTCGGAGCGCTGTCCTTAGATTCGTAGGATACGAATGTGCCAAGCATAAAGGCTTGAGCTAGACATCCATTCGTGACTCTGAGGAAGTCAAGGCTAAGTCGTAGAGACTTAAGAGGTTATTCTAACTCACAGCCCTGAAGAGGCTTATGCGAAGTCATGACGACTTGCGTGGATGTTCAACTCATAGCCCTGATGAGGCTTTTGCGATATACGCTAAGTCATGGAGGCTTGAGCGTCGTATTACGAACTGCGACCCTGAGTGGTCTATGCATTTACTTGAGTTGAATAGATAGGTGTTTGCCTACTTACCAGACCATCAGTGGTTCTGACCCCGTTTAATGGGGATTTCAGGTGTTGAACCTGCGTGGCGATATGCGAAGCAAGGCGGCATCAAGTTCCAGGGTTTCTCTAGACAAAGTTGTACTGCTTCCTTTTTATTGAACCTTCACTGTTTTTCTAAGCAGTAGTGTTGTAATAAAATGGAACACTTTGGTGGTCAATGAGTTGCTTGGCCACATACCTGCAACGTGCTCGGAGTTTTCTAAAACCGACGACTCATTATCGTCTTATTTCGCTGCTAAAAGCTTTTCTAAGTTCCGCTGCAAAGAAAAAAAAAAGAAATCCATGAAAATTTGAACTTAGCTTTGTTTTGGAAATCTGGGGCGTTACAGAATTGGTATCAGAGCAAGAGTCTGAGAAACCTGGTTCGAGATCCGACTTGTCCACTATATCGCACTGTAAGTATATTTTATACTTCTTGTTCTGATCTGGGTGCATCTTTGTATAAATGACAACTCACGACTCCCGAGGATACTGCTATCGTTGCGGGATCATGCACGATGAGTGGGTATGCCCATATGAAGTCCAAGACTGTCAATATTGTGGCGAAGAAGGGCATTCCGTCAACGAATGCCAAATGAAGCATACCGTCGATATGGGTCGGCGGGGATCGCTTGGTCTTAGGGATGAGACCTCGCATGTTAGTGGGCCACATTACTCCAGTAGAAGGAGTAGCCGTACTCCAGCAACTTCTGATGAACTACCGTCTCTGGTAGGATTTGACTTGAACTTCCTTGAGGGATTTGGTCAATCGCAAGGCTATCAACAGGCATCATGTACGCCTAGCTTGCACAGTTGGGAGGAGGGATGCAACAACTCCTTCTATAATCCCATTATGATTTCAGATTCCTCGAATCAAAGTACTATTATATGGGGGAACAGAGCGGCTACACCAACGCCGAGTATGAATGGCCAGGAAGAGGGATACAACCTATATCATCCCATTATGGTCTCGGATTCTCCGAGCCATGATGCCACTGAATGGGCAAGTGGACCGGCATCACTGATCTATCCACAAGAGTCGCTTGAGAGTGTGGAAGTGCCGCCCAAGCCAAAGCTAGTTGTGCCTGCACCAAGGCAATGTGGAAGTAAACGATACTTCGGGTTCTTTGGGTCAAGAAAGAAATCGAGTTCCTAGAAGAGACTGGTAGTGTTTTGGAGTCAATAGACTCATGTACCTAGTTTCTCAACGCCTAAAAGTCTGCCAGTGCGGCATGACATTTTGTTTAAGGCGATGCTTGTGTAAATGTGATGTATATTAAGTAAATAAAACTTTGCTTCGATATATACATTATGAAACTAAAACACGTTGTTTGTATGTGGTAGATAAATGGCTCCTACGACGAGGAGAACCATACCAAGCGAGGAGTCCCATACTCAAGGATTTCTGCTGGAAACACTCAACAATTTGGTTACTGCCATTCGAGAAACAAGGCCAGAACCAGTCGCACCTCGAAGCGAAAACCTTGGTGGAATAACCTATGAAAAATTCCTCAAGCTCGATCCACCAGTCTTCGCCGATAGAGCCGATCCTGAACTGGCAGAAAGTTGGGTCGAAGAGACCGAACGTGCCTTCCTGGTGCTGGGAGTACCAGAAGAAAAGAAGACCAACTTTGGCACGTACAGGCTGAAAGACAACGCACGAAAGTGGTGGGATACCACTAAGATTATCCAGTTCTCGGAAGTTGAAGTCATTCCTTGGACTGACTTCCGGAGAGCTTTCATGGATAATTACTTTCCATTACACTCCAGAAACAAGAAGAAGATGGAGTTTCTGGAATTGGAGCAGGGTGGCATGAATCTGATTGACTATACCACCAAATTTCAAAATCTTGAACGGTACTACTCCCGGTTATTTGAGACCGACCAAGAAAGGGCCGACAAGTACATCAATGGACTGCGAGAAGGGCTAAGGTCACGGGTTATCACCAGCATGCCCCAAACGTTTCAAACGGCTGTGGCAGCAGCTTCAAAAATACAAGTGGATTGGGAGCGATCAAAAGTGATCATAGCAAAAAGGCCCATAGTTGATGGTGGGAACAAGAAGAGAATGTTTCCAAGTGGCCAGGGTTCACGACAACCCTTTCAGAAGAAAAGGTTCCAAGGTGGGAACAACACTCAACAAGTTGTAAGGCCAAGGCAGAACATGGCTCCAAACAACTTGCAGTCCAACCCAAACTGCCCAAAATGCCATGTTAATCACGCAAGAGGACCATGTCCACGTGACACAGGTGGATGCTTCTACTGTGGCAAAGTGGGCCACATTGCAAGACAATGCAGGAAGAAGCTTATTGATGAGCAGAGGAGGAATGCCGGATCTGCCGGACCCTCTCAACAAGTACCACAACGAACACTAGTCTAACGACCCCCACCTAGAGTAGAACAAAGGCCTGCTGCAGGTCGTGTATACGCTGTAACGACTGAACAAGTCGAAACCGGTGACCTCATTGAAGGCACCGTACCTGTTAATGGACATGCAGCTTACGTCTTGTTTGATTGTGGTGCTACTCATACGTTTATCTCCGACGATTTCACCGAACAACTCCACGCCTCGGTGCAACCGATTGATAAAATGATCGAAGTATATAACCCGTTGGGTTCACGCACCAAATGTATCCGGTGTGTGAAAAATTTGGATATTGAGATAGCAGGGCAACACTTGCCTACTGACGCCATCCTGATCGATATGATACAGTACGATGTCATTCTAGGAATGAATTGGTTGGCTCAGAATAATGCCAAGATTCTGTGCCGCGAGGGCAGAGTGATTCTATCTCGACCCGGATTACCTAAGATGGAATACCGGTTATCCAAACCAGTTCCACAAAAAAGGCTCATATCAGCACTTAAGGTACAAAAATACCTTAGGAAGGGTTGTGTGGCCTTCCTGTTGAGTCTCTCGGCGGAAAAATCCAACGACCAACCCCTTGAGAGTTTGGAAGTAGTGCGGGAGTTTCCCGATCTGTTTCCTGAGGAATTGCCAGGACTTCCGCCACTTCGTGAGGTTGAATTTGGAATTCAATCCTTACCTGGAAGCAGCCAGAAAATATCACTGAGGTCCGCAGCTTCCTTGGACTTGCCGGATATTATCGGAAGTTCATACAAGACTTCTCCCGAATCGCCGTACCGATGACAAAATTGTTGAAAAAGAGAGTCAAGTTCGAATGGACTGACCAGTGTAAGGAGTGCTTTGAGGTTCTCAAACAGAGGCTTACCACTGCCCCTGTCCTTACCTTACCTTCTGGTCAGGGAGGCTTTGTTGCTTATACCGATGCCTCGGGAACAGGTCTGGGTTGTGTATTGATGCAGCATGGCAAAGTAATCGCCTATGCATCACGACAGTTGAGAGTCCATGAGAAAAACTATCCAACCCACGACTTGGAGCTTGCCGCAGTAGTGTTCACGCTTAAAATCTGGCGACACTACCTGTATGGAGAGAAATTCGAGGTCATGTCGGACCATAAAAGCCTAAAATACCTCTTTTCTCAAAAAGAACTCAATATGCGGCAACGGCGATGGCTGGAATTCCTCAAAGACTATGAATTCACGCTTTCCTAACACCCTGAAAAAGCGAATGTTGTAGCAGATGCCCTTAGTCACAAGACTGTTGGCACTCTGGCCAGCCTCACCGGACAATGGAAGCTGATGGAGGATTTTGTCAGTTGGAAGCCATTCATGGCTGACCCAGGAAAGATTCGATTGTCATGCCTGACAATCCATATCGAGATCCTCGATCGCATTGTAGCCGAACAGTTCAAGGACCCCCAGTACTTGGAATTAAAAGCTCGTGCCGAAAGAGATGACAATTTCTTCCATTTAAAAGAAGATGGAGGAATATGGATGGAAGAAAGGATTTGGGTCCCAAATAACCCTGAGCTAAGACAGGAAGTACTCCAGGAGGCTCATAACAGCAAATACACCATTCACCCTGGAGGTACGAAAATGTTTCGGGACTTACAGAGAAAGTACTGGTGGAGGGGTATGAAACGGGATGTGGCTACATTTGTCTCAAGGTGTTTAATCTGCCAGCAAGAAAAAATTGAGCATCAACGACCTGGTGGAAAAATGCAACGGATCGAGATTCCAGAATGGAAATGGGAGGGCATTACAATGGATTTCATCGTTGGATTGCCTCGGTCCAAGAGACAACATGACTCAATATGGGTGATCGTAGACAGACTCACCAAGTCTGCTCACTTCCTGCCAATCAACACTCGATACTCAACTGAACGATTGGCGGAGATCTACATTCGGGAAATCGTTAGACTCCATGGAGTGCCGATTTCGATCATATTCGATCGTGACCCGAAATTTACCTCTCACTTTTGGGAGCAGCTTCAAAGAGCCCTGGGGACGAAACTCAAGTTCAGTACAGCATTCCATCGCCAAACAGATGGGCAATCAGAACGAACCATACAGACTCTCGAAGATATGCTAAGAGCCTGTATGCTAGAATGGAAAGGTGATTGGGATTCCCACCTAGCGTTGGCTGAATTTGCTTATAATAATAGCCACCACGCTAGCATTGGGATGGCACCGTATGAAGCCTTGTACAGGCGACCCTGTAGATCACCAATCCATTAGGGTGAAGTGGGTGAGCGAACCTTGGACTCGCCCATAGTGTTGCAGCATTATACTGAGCAGGTCCACATGATCAAGAAGAAGCTACTAACTGCTCAGAGTCGACAGAAGAGCTACGCTGATCAGCGGCGTAGGGAACTCACTTTTGCGGTTGAAGATAAGGTTTTTATCAAGGTCTCCCCAACCAAGAGTGTGTTTCGTTTCGGAAGGAAGGGGAAGCTCAGCCCCAGATTCGTTGGTCCCTTCGAGATTTTGAGCCGGATAGGAGAGACCGCCTACAGAGTAGCATTGCCACCGCAGTATACACAGATACACAATGTATTTCATGTGTCAATGCTTAGAAAATATGTTCACGACCCTTCCCACGTCATCCAACATGAAGATATTGACATCCAGGAGGATATGACGGTGGAAGAAAGGCCAGTAGAGATCATGGACCGACGGGAGCAAGTGCTAAGGACAAAGGTCATTCCACTTGTCAAAGTAAGATGGCAACATCACGGAGTCGATGATTGCACTTGGGAGCCCGAATCGGATATGCGGGATAAATATCCTGAACTCTTCACCTTGTAGTCTTAGCTGAATTTCGCGGACGAAATTCCTTTAAGGGGGTAATGATGTAAGACCCGCAATTTTTCAGAAAATATCTGAATAAAATTCATGAGGCATTTACCGGTAAAAATGACATTTTTCTCAGAATGCGAAATGAATCAATTCCTGCGAGCCAGTTACACTTATGATATTCGTCGAATCGCGAATATATGCTCAAACACTCTGGAAGCCACAACTTCCTATCTGAACAAAATCAAAGGATTCCTGCGAGCCAACTTTCTTAGTGGCATCAATACGAAGATCATGGCGTACTCAGAATTTTTTGGAAAAAAATCGCCGAAAACCCGAAATTCTTGCGGGACCCACAGAGATATGGGTGGGACCCACAAAAATATTTCTCAGAAAATATTCTAGAAGATTCTAGAATATTCCAGCACCTTCCAGAGCCTTCCACCCCCTTCCAGCACCTTCCATGGAAGGGATTTTCTGAAAAGCCAAGGGGAAAAGAGGGGATTCTGAAACTTAAGGCCCAAGTTTCAGAACCTATAAATAGAGGACCCCCCCTCCTTTAGAAAATCGCCAACCCCTCTCTCTCTCCTCCTTTTCCAAACCTCCCCTACCTAGCCTAGCCCACCTGAGCCTACCTGACCTGGTCTGAGCCTGCCTGACTTAGCCTGAGCCTGCTTGACCTGGTCTGAGCCTGCCTGACCTGGTCCTAACCCACCTGACCTAGGTCTGAACCTACTTGACCTAAGTCTGAACCCAGTTGACTTGACTTGAACCTGGTTTGGTTCAAAGTCAAAGTCCAAGTCCTTTTTCGTACAAAGTTCGAAGTTGATCCTTTTTCGAAGTCGAGCCTCGTTCGAAGCGTTTGAAGCAATCGAAGTCGTTTCTTCCTCAAATTAAAGTAAGTTCGCTTCATTAAACCATCTCTCTTAAGTATTTGATTGTTTGTATATAGCATATACTTTCTAAAGTAGTATCTTGCTTTAGTTCTTGGTTGAGCCCTCTAGGACACTTCGGTGTTCACGCACTCGCCTCGTAACTATCGTCGAATATATATGTTCGAATACGCAGTATATGCGTTCTTCAAAATAGTATCTCACCCTAGTTCTTGGTTGAGCCCTCTAGGACACTTCGGTGTTCACTCGCTCGCCTCGTAAGTATCGTTGGATACAGATCTAGGTGTATATCTGCTGATACTGCCGACGCGTCTTATATCGCACAGGCCATGTAATTTACCTTTGCCGTCGCGTCGTATGATGCCAAGGCTCCCTGCTTTCTGTACTTCCGATTACTGCACTTCCGATTATGCATTTACTTACGCCGTCGCGTCCAACGATGCCAAGGCTCCTGCTTTCTGCAATGTATTTACTTACGCCGTCGCGTCGAACGATGCCAAGGCTTCTGCTTTGTTATATATGTAGAATATTTCGTTCAGTTACACACCCTTAACAATAGTATATGCATTTCCTTTACGCCGCCGCTGTATAAAGCACAGGCTTCTGCTTATATTACATATATGGCGCGTAAGTGAGCGTTCAAATGGAGATCAACTCCAAAATCGCCCATGCGATTCCCTTACCGCTCCTCGTACAAGATTCTGCTTGACGAATGAAGCCCCTATTGGAAAGGCTTCGCCTTTTGGCAAAATGCTCTTTACGTAAAGACTAAATCAATTACGTATGGCCTGGCTATGGCCCAAGGTTCCTGCAACCTTGATGGATGCAAAGTACGCACAACGGTGCGCATCCATTTCCCGAGTTAAGCGTAGCGATTTCCCACCAAAGAGGGGAGATGCCGCTGAAATGGATAAAAGAAACGCACGCTTTCTCCGTAAAAGAGAGGAAGTGCTGCTAAAATTCCTGAAGGGCTAAGAATAGCTCAGAAAGAACGTAGCAGAAGTGGTACCCAGTTATGGAACGCCTTCTACGATGTAGAAAGGTTCGTCGCACCACTGCCGGTATAGCAAAGAAGGTGTTGACAGAATGGTTGGCAGAAGAGCTGCCAAAACCAGTTAAGTGGCACAATGATGTCCTTTGTTGGAACGATGTCAGAATGACTCGTCTCCCTGACACCTGCAAGGACATCATACTTGTAAGAGCCGTTGCGCCAAAGTAGTGGTAGCGCCTTGACAAGGTCCTGAGCTCGTTGCGTAAAAATACGCCGAGTAGCCGATCCGTAGAGATCGAGTCATGTGCATGCTCATTGAGAATTATCAGACAACCAGACTCGTAAGGGCCGCTGAGCCGGAGTGAGTTGTTTCCACCGAAAGAGGTGAAGTGCTCGTTAAGGCCGAAGTGCCGAGAGCAGAGTTAAGCATGCATATGAATAAAACCTTTGTTCCACGGTGAAAACCGTGTGGTTGATTGGGGTCGGGTACATACTTCTCAAAGGCTGCCCTATAGGCATGCAATGTTCGTCAAGTAATTGTAAGACCGGCAGGCCCCTTTCAGAATTTCTCACCGAGGAAGACGGTGATGGCGCAGCCTTGAGTGACATATATTTCACCCGAACCTGATAGAGTTCATTGATGGCCTTCGTCACTCAGAGGTATGGAGGTCGTGGTTATCCTTAAATATCTAAGGATTGAACCCAACTACTGCAGTAGCAGAATGCATTCGGATACCTAGTAAGGATCTCTTCCGGTATGCTGTACCGTCCTACTAGGGGGATGGGGTCAACAGGCCTCTGGGGTATCTAAAATACATAGAATAATCAACCCCCAGATCGTCGCGTTGTCGCCCAGATATGAGTCCCCTAAGCCTAGGGGGAGGTGCAATTATCGAAACAAAGCATTAGCTTAGGTATAGCGCTACTTTGAATGTATGAGTGGATGACGTTGTTGAGTCAGTCCTGCATAACCTTTGTGAAGGTGTCATGGTCGGTATACTACTGGACCGATTGGGAAAGAACCCCATTGATATCCGTACGACTAAGTGAAGCTCGGAGAGCTGTCCTTAGATTCGTAGGATACGGATGTGCCAAGCATAAAGGCTTGAGCTAGACATCCATTCGTGACTCTGAGGAAGTCAAGGCTAAGTCGTAGAAACTTAAGAGGTTATTCTATCTCACAGCCCTGAAGAGGCTTATGCGAAGTCATGACGACTTGCGTGGATGTTCAACTCATAGCCCTGATGAGGCTTTTGCGATATACGCTAAGTCATGGAGGCTTGAGCGTCGTATTACGAACTGCGACCCTGAGTGGTCTATGCATTTACTTGAGTTGAATAGATAGGTGTTTGCCTACTTACCAGACCATCAGTGGTTCTGACCCCGTTTAATGGGGATTTCAGGTGTTGAACCTGCGTGGCGATATGCGGAGCAAGGCGGCATCAAGTTCCAGGGTTTCTCTAGACAGAGTTGTACTGCTTCCTTTTTATTGAACCTTCACTGCTTTTCTAAGCAGTAGTGTTGTAATAAACATGTGATTTCGATAAAATGGAACACTTTGGTGGTCAATGAGTTGCTTGGCCACATACCTGCAACGTGCTCGGAGTTTTCTAAAACCGACGACTCATTATCGTCTTATTCCGCTGCTAAAAGCTTTTCTAAGTTCCGCTGCAAAGAAAAAAAAAAGAAATCCATGAAAATTTTAACTTAGCTTTGTTTTGGAAATCCGGGGCGTTACATAAGCGTAGCGATTTCCCACCAAAGAGGGGAGATGCCGCTGCAATGGATAAAAGAAACGCACGCTTTCTCCGTAAAAGAGAGGAAGTGCTGCTGAAAGTTGTGAAGAAGCTAAGAATAGCTCAGAAAGAATGTAGCAGGATACTCTGACATATAGCAGAGTGCTACCCAGTTCATGGAATGCCTTCTACAACGTGGAAGGGTTCGTCGCACCGCTGCCGATAGAGCAGGGGAGGTGCTGACGAAATGGTTGGCAGAAGAGCTGCCGGAACCAATGGAACGGCATAATGATGTCCGTTGATGGAACGATGCCAGATCGGCTCGTATCCTTGTGCCTGCAAGGGCACCTTGCTCGTAAGGGCCGCTGAGCCGGAGTAGAGGTTGCGCCTTGGCTAGGTTTGGACTCATTGCGTAAAAATACGCCGAGTAGCCGATCTATTTAGATCGAGTCATATGCATGCTCATTGAGAACGGTTACGCAACCAGACTCGTAAGGGCCGAAGAGCCAGAGTGTGTTGTTTCCACCCAAAGAGGTGTGATGCTCCTGGTGGCCGAAGTGCCAAAGAGCGGTGTTCTGCATGCATATGAATAAGACTTAAGGTCGCACATACCCCGCGGTTGAAAATCGTGTTAGGGGTACCCCCTCAGTAATGACTGTGTTGGGGCGGACTGAATGGGGTCGGGTACATGCTCCCGTAGTGCTAAAAGCACGGGCTGCCTAAATGGCATGCAGATTCTGTCCAAGTAATTGTAAGACTGGCAGACCCCTTCAGGAATTATGCTCACTGTGGAATGACAGTGATGGTACAGCCTTGAGTGACATGTATTTTACTTTGGACCTGATAGAGTCCACGATGGCCTCAGTCACTCATGGGTTTTGGGGTCGTGGTTATCCTTAAGATCTAAGGATTAAACCCAACTACTGCAAGTAGAGGATGCATCCGAATATGGGCCTAGTAGGGTTCTCCCAGTTGAAACACACTGCCCTACTATGGATAGGGTCAACAGGCCTCTGGGGTATCTAAAATACATAGAATAATCAACCCCCAGAACGTCGCGTTGATGCCCGGACAATAACTCTACCTGCGTACCAAAGGCGGGAGCGGTTAATTATCAAACAATGCATTAGCTTAGGTACAACGATGCTTTGAATGTATGAGTGGATGACATGTTGAGTCAGTCCTGCATAACCTTTGTGAAGGTGTCATGTTCGGTATACGACTAGACCGACTAGGCAAAGACCCGTGTTGTATCCGCACGACTAAGCGAAGCTCGAGGTGCTGTCCTTCGATGCGTGGGATACGGATGTGCCAAGTATGAAGACTTGAGTTAGACATCACTTTAAGACCCGGAAGAGGTCATGACTAAGTCCTAAAGACTTAAGCGGTTATCCAAATCACAGCCCTGAAAAGGCTTCCTCTAAGTCATGAAGACTTGAGCGGATGTTCAACTCATAGCCCTGAGGAAGCTCCTGCGATATATGCTAAGTCTTGGAGGCTTGAGCGTCGTTATTGCGCTTTGCGACCCTGAGTGGTCATTATTGTACTTGAGTTGAATGGGTGTATGACTGCATGCTTACCAAACCCTCAGTGGTTCTGGCCCCGTTTTATGGGGATTTCTGGTGTTGGACCTGCGTGGCGATATGCGGAGCATGGCGGCATCGAGTTCCAGGGTTTCTCTAGACAGAGTTGTACTGCTTCCTTTTATTGAACCTACACTGCTTTTTTAAGCAGTAGTGTTGTAATAAACATGTGGTTTTCGATAAAATGGAACCCCTTGGTGGTCAATGAGTTGCTTGGCCACATACCTGCAACGTGCTCGGAGTTTTCTAAAACTGACGACTCATTATCGTCTTATTCCGCTGCTAAAAGCTTTTCTAAGTTCCGCCGCAAAGAAAAAAAAAAAATTCATGAAAATTTTAACTTAGCTTTGTTTTGGAAATCCGGGGCGTTACAGAATTGGTATCAGAGCCTGTGTCTGAGAAACCTGGTTCAAGATCCGTCATGTCACGATATCGCACTGTAAGTATGTAACGCCCCGGATTTCCAAAACGAAGCTAAGTTAAAATTTTCATGAATTTCTTTTTTTTTTCTTTGCAGCGGAATTTAGAAAAGCTTTTAGCAGCGGAATCAAACGATAATGAGTCGTCAGTTTTAGAAAACTCCGAGCACGTTGCAGGTATGTGGCCAAGCAACGCATTGACCACCAAAGTGTTCCATTTATCGAAAACCACATGTTTATTACAACACTACTGCTTAGAAAAGCAGTGTAGGTTCAATAAAAAGGAAGCAGTACAACTCTGTCTAGAGAAACCCTAGAACTCGATGCCGCCTTGCTTCGCATATCGCTACGCAGGTTCAACACCTGAAATCCCCATAAAACGGGGTCAGAACCACTGATGGTCTGGTAAGCATGCAGTCATACATCCATTCAACTTGAGTACGATAATGACCACTCAGGGTCGCAATGCGCAATAACGACGCTCAAGCCTCCAAGACTTAGCGTATATCGCAAGAGCCTCCGTAGGGCTATGAGTTGAACATCCGCTCGAGTCCTCATGACTTAGAGCAAGCCTTTTCAGGGTTGTGATTTGAATAGCCGCTTAAGTCCCCACGACTTAGCCATGACCTCTTCCGGGTCTCAAAGTGATGTCTAGCTCAAGTCTTCATACTTGGCACATCCGTATCCCACGCATCTAAGGACAACTCTTCGAGCTTCGCTTAGTCGTGCGGATACAACATGGGTCTTTGCCCAGTCGGTCCAGTAGTATACCGAACATGACACCTTCACAAAGGTTATGCAGGACTGACTCAACACGTCATCCACTCATACATCCAAAGCATCGCTGAACCTAAGCTAATGCATTGTTTCGATAATTAACCGCTCCTGCCTTTGGTACGCAGGTAGAGCTATTGTCCGGGCATCAACGCGACGTTCTGGGGGTTGATTATTCTATGTATTTTAGATACCCCAGAGGCCTGTTGACCCTATCCATAGTAGGGTGTTATCATCGCAAAATTTTTTTCCCCTCCCTTGCGAGAGAGAAACGAATTTTGGGAGTCAAACTCGACCAAAGTTTTGAAATTGGTTTTAAAAATTACTCGCCTCCGTTTTGAAAATTTGCGGGAAAATTCCGTAGAATGGGATCCGCCTGTCGGTACAAGGTTCAACCGTTCCTGGCGCCTTTACCAGGGGTAATTGAATCAAGGATCAATTATGAGCTTTAACTTGACTCAAATATCTAAATTATGCTCTATTTTTCCTAGAATGCACAAAGAATCAGGCTTGTGCTATGGAATTTTGAAAATAATGCAAGTTAAAAAAAAATATGATGTTTGCTTTGGAAAATTGAAATATGCTAAAAAAATGATTGGAAAAGTACTTGAAATTGAATCCTTGGGAAAATCATTGAATTTCATTGGAAATCAGAAATTTGCATTGGAAAGTGATTTCTCAGGAAAACTTGAACTTTGGAAAATCGATTTTGAAGTTTGGAATTGCTTTTCTGAGAAAATGGATTTGAGAATCTTGAAAAAATCTAAGAAATTTATTGGAAAATGACTTTTGAAATGGAAAATGAATTCTCAAGAAAACTGGAAAATATGAGAAAATGAATTTCTGAAAACTTGGGATTTTGAAATTTGAGAATTCGAAAACATAGGAAAATCTTGATTTGAAATTGGGAAATGCTTTGAAATGTCATTTGAAAACTTAGGATTTTGAGAAAATCAGATCCTAAGAAAGACTTGGAAATTCTTGAGAAAATTGAATTTTCTGAAATTGAAATTGGAAAATGAGTTTGAAAATAATGCAATTTGAATGATATGAATGAATGAATATGAATTTGAAAAGGGAATTTCAATTGAGAAATTGGGAAATCCTTTTAAAACTTTTAAAAATGCAGTGCATTTTGAAGTTAGCCTAAGAGTGTAGGCTGAATGTGGCTGATATAAAGATCATAAATCTTGGTTTTCTTCGTATTCTGACTATGGCCATAAATACGAATCCCACCGAGTTTATAAACTCCATAAGAGCTTGTGCACGTGCCATTCGTGTAAACCATAGTGGATTTGAAATAATGTGCATGAATCATACATCACATATTAAAATTTGCATAAATTAAACTATATGCAATGCAGCCCTATTCTAAGCAGAAATGTAACTCTTATTCCAAATTATTACATTTGATGTTACATTGAATTGAAATAAAATAAGAAAATAAAATCTTCTTCTTGAATATTCCTGCAAAACTAGAAAACAAGGTTAGCACAAAAATGTAGGTTTTTCTGAATTTATCCGAAAATATGGGAAATTATCGGATATTATTCAGATATAAACCCAAAATCATACCCCCTTGGATATAAACATGATGAATAATGAATAAATTTCGAAAATAAACTTGAAAATTCGAAATTGGGGTCAAAATGACCAAAATACCCCTGATGACCTTGAAATCAGGGTTTTCTGAAAGAATTTTTGTAAATTTTGGAAATTTGAAAATCAAATGAAATAAATCAAACATAATATGATAAAATATGATGATATGCATGAAAATTTGGAGAATTAGAAATTTAAATTTCGAAATTTAGGTCAAAATGACCAAAATACCCCCGATAACAAGACTATGGCCTTGAAACCAGGGTTTTCTGAAATAAATTTTGCAAAGTTGAAAAATATGAAATGCAAAGGAGATTAAAATTAACCCTAATATGATTCTACATGCTTATGTACATGATAAAAACCCTAAAATGGCGAAAATATCATAAAATATCGAATTTAACCTGATTTTCGCTTGATTTTCGCTTCTGAATTTAAAGATAAACTATCACATGGAGCAAATGAACTTGGAATTAAACCAAATTTGGCATGGACACCTAAAATAACCCTAACAATAGAATGGAGCTCAAAAATCTAATTTTTTTGTATTTTTAAATATGGAAATTCAAATAAAAACCCTAAATTTCATGATTTTTGCCTAAAATATTGATTCTAAAGGGGATTTAGGATATCAACCTTCCATAAAAATTTCCCAAATTTTATGGGATGACAGAGGACAGTAAGTCAAAGATTTTTTCCTTTTACCCTCTCTGGTTTTGACCTATGGTCGGAGCTGTACCACTCCGGCAAGTCGGATCGGAATCCGGCGACTCTAGTAAATGAAGGAAACAGACAGGTTTCGGTAGAAAATGTGGTAAAAATGACAGACAGATGGGAAAATGGCTGAAATTGTGGGAAAATGTCCCTGACAAGTATATTAAGATTTTATCTTTTGACACTATTGGGATTCGAGTTACGGTTTGGAAAAGGTCACACTGTTATCAGAGACCTAAATCTCTGGAATTTCTGGACATTGGAATCTGTTAGACAGAAAGAGAAAATCCGGGAAAAATAATGAAACAGATCCAAAAATTCCAAAATTTTGGGAAATGACAGAAAATCATGTTAGGAACAACTTTCATGTTGAAAGTTTTTGCAGACAGACTACAGATTTGGAGGAGTCTGTGCATTAAGATCTGTCTATATCCTGACAAAAGAAAATCGAGATTTTCCCAGGGGTCTGAGAAATCCGATTTTTTACAGAGGTCAAAACTGACTGGAAAAACCTCAAAATTTCCAGATCATTAGTAGATTCAATCATGAATCTACTGTGATTTTTGGAGGACGATTTGGATTTCCCATGAGGGTGGTGCCGGAGGTTCTTGTCTGCTAAAGCGCAAACTGGAAATTTAAAAAGACAGAAAACCCGATATAGGGTTTGATTTGTTTAATAGGGATGTAAAGCTCAAATGGATTTCAATTTTTTTGCAGGATATCACAGACAGATAATTGTAACTATCACAAAAATTTTAGGATTTTTGAACGAAAAGTTTTATATGAAATCATAGCTAAAGTGGATATCTAAAATAAAACATGATGAACTATCAATTAAATTGAGCTAAATAACAAGAAACGGAGAAATGAGACTAAATGCAATACATAAAACATAAAATTTATCTAAAACATGGAATGAAACATGAAAAATTCAAGGAGACACAAATCATATTTATTTTTATGGCTATGAGAAGGGAGGATCTGGTCCATTGATTGGACGGATCATTTTCCCTCAATAGCAACAACATGAAACAAGGAAATCAAATGAAAATAATAATAATAAAAAAAACAAAAACAAAATGAATATCTTACCTTGGGTTAGTTTGGATCAATTGAAGGAAGATGACACCAACTGAAAAGGGATGCTTTCTTGTATATGCTGGACCAGCTATTGGGCGTGAAGGTGGTTGAAGTTGGGTAGGGGTCCGGCTAGAGGAGCTCTTGGAAGAGGTGGCTGTTGCAAGATGAAGTTCGATGATGGCTGCTGTGGAGGTGGCTGGAACCGATTGCAGAGAAGGCTTCCAAAGTGCTGGGGGTGTTGAAGCTGTGGTGGAGATGTTGGAGCTGCTATGCTGCTGTGGAGGTGGTGAAGGTGGAGCAATGGAGGTTGATGTTGATAGCTCAAATCCGAAGGAGCTGCCAAGGAAGCACCGGCTGGGAAAGATGGGGGTGAAGGAGGAAGCTTGGTTGCTGTGGTGGCTGAAGCTAAGGTGCTGCTGGAGGTTGGAAGGCTGTTGTGGCTGTAGCAGCCAAGGAGAGAAGAAGATAGCTAAAGGGAGAGAGAGAGAGAGAGAGAGAGAGAGAGAGAGAGAGAGATGGGTTAGAAAGATGGGGGCAGCCGTATGGCTTTTTTCCTTTTTTTGGTATTTGCTAACTTAGGTCTTAATCAACTAAGACCTAAGTTTCTAATAATATCAATATGAAAAGCCATACGTGAATGGCTGGAGGCTAGGAAAAGGAAGGGAGGAAGGAAGGGAAGAAGGAAAGAAAGAAGGAAGAAGAAAAGAAAGAAAAAGAAAGAAAAGGGAAAAAGAAAGGAAAGAAAGAAAAGGAGGGAAAAGGGAAAGAAAAAAATGAGAAAATGGAAAGTGGGGCTGGAGGCTTGGGTGACCACCTTGTGGGTCCCACCTAAAAAATAAAAATAAAAAATAAAAATAAAAAATAAATAAAAATCAATAAAAACAAAAAATAAACAAATAAAAAGAAGCATCTTTTTTTTTTTTAATAAAATAAAAATGCAAATGAATGGGCCATCTCAGAGCGGGTCCAAATTTTGATTTTGAAATTCATTTTGACGATTAGAGGGGCAAAATAGTCTTTTTAGAAAATTTTTAGACGAAACGAGCTATTTTTGGCAGTTTTTGAAACAAGCTCGGATTTTGAAGTTCAATACCCCGTTGCGAAGCAAATCCAATGTAGAATTTGAAAATTTGATTTTGAAAGAAATTCAGATTGTTTTTCTCAAGAAAATATTTCCAAACGAAACGAGCTATTTTTGGCAGTTTTTTGAAACGAGCTCCGATTTTGAAGTTCAATACCCCGTTGCGAAGCAAATCCAATGTAGAATTTAAAAATATAATTTTGAAAGAAATCCAGATTGTTTTTCTTGAGAAAATGCTTCCAAATCTATTTTTAGACAAAACGAGCTATTTTTGGTAGTTTTTGAAATGAGCTCGGATTTTGAAGTTCAATACCCCGTTGCGAAGCAAATCCAATGTAGAATTTAAAAATTTGATTTTGAAAGAAATCCAGATTACTTTTCTTGAGAAAATATTTCCAAATTTAGACTCTTGGGGTGAAAATGTCAATTTTGGAAACCTGAGGTTTGAAATTGATTTCTGAAAACTTTTAAAACTCAATCTGGATTGAAATTTATAAAGCTGGAGTTCTGGACTTCGAAAATGAAATGAAATGTGATGAAATGTTATGAAATGCTGAGAAATGATATGAAATGATGAGAAATGACATGAAATGCTATGCAAAATGCTAACTCTGAATGAAGAATTTTGGATGTCAGACCCCGATTGACACTTGTATCATTTCAAAAAGTGTTAAAATTGATAAAATTTGTAAAATAACTAAAGAAATGGTTTTCAGGACTCTACTGGGTCAGAGTGACACTGAAAATTGAGGTTCGAGCTGGATTGAACTGAAATGAGCTAGATTGAGATGGGTTTTAGAGTTTTAGAACTCAAATGAACTCACCATGCACTGACTCAACTGACCTTTCCGACTGAATTTTCAAGAAAAGTTGCCAATTTTAGAGAAATGGTACGGAATGATCACTGGAGCGAAGTGAATTACGAACCTGAGCTGGGTTTGAGCTAAAACAAGGGTCAGTAATACTGACATGAACTAAAATCAAAGCTTGAACACTAGCTCAATTGACTGAACTCAGTTCAATTTCAGCTGAAAGAGCTAAAATGGACTAAAATGGGCTCCTAGACACTTGGAAATGGTTTTGTACTGAAACTGGAGTGTTTGAACTTCTGGTGAGCTCAAGTTAGACTCTGGGAAACATGACTGACTGGGAATGACAGACTCGGAGACAATTGGTTTGGATTTGAGTGAGAAATGAACTCATTTCTGAAGAAATGATCCCATTTTGGCAGGAATGGTCAGAAATGAAAATGGTTTATTCATTATGAGCTCAGATGAGCTTGAGATGACTGATATTCTAACTGTTCTGAACTGACCAATGAGCTTGGTTGACTCCGACTGACTGGGGTCCGGGATGACCTAGGGGTAAAATGGTAATTTTCCTAATGAAAATGGGTAAAATGGTGATTTTTTGAAACTGACTCGAGGTTTGACTCCTACATTGACCTAACAAGGTTGGCACTGCACGAGGGGGGTTGTTTGAGAATGGATGTGGAAAATTTGGGGTGTTTACAGATGCCCCTCTTTGCTACTAAGCCGGCTTGAAGACGAGCTTAGTGGCAAAGAAAAACACACCAAATTTGGGCTATAAAAATGCCCCAGTTAGAAGGATCTGACTGGATATGAAAATATTAGCCCTGATGAATATGGTAGATATGAAATGAAGAATGAAGAATAAAATTTTACTTCAACAGAAGTAAGATTCAGGTTTTGCCCTTAACCTGGATGGGACAGGAAATACCTCGTGTAGAAACGAAGCTCAGGTTTAACCCTCAACCTGATCAGGGAATGAAATACCTCATCAAAGGAGGCTTAGGTTTGTACCCTTATCCTGATTGGGAGGAAAAATGAAATACCTTATCAAAGGAGGCTCAGGTTTGTACCCTTATCCTGATTGGGCAGAAAATGAAATACCTCATCAAAGGAGGCTCAGGTTTGTACCCTTATCCTGATTGGGCGGAAAATGAAATACCTCATCAAAGGAGGCTCAGGTTTGTACCCTTATCCTGATTGGGAAGAAAAATGAAATACCTCATCAAAGGAGGCTCAGGTTTGTACCCTTATCCTGATTGGGCAGGAAAATGAAATACCTCATCAAAGGAGGCTCAGGTTTGTACCCTTATCCTGATTGGGCAGAAAATGAAATACCTCATCAAAGGAGGCTCAGGTTTGTACCCTTATCCTGATTGGGAAGAAAATGAAATACCTCATCAAAGGAGGCTCAGGTTTGTACCCTTATCCTGATTGGGAAGAAAAATGAAATACCTCATCAAAGGAGGCTCAGGTTTGTACCCTTATCCTGATTGGGCAGAAAATAAAATACCTCATCAAAGGAGGCTCAGGTTTATACCCTTAACCTGATCGGGCAGAAAATGAAATACCTCATCAAAGGAGGCCCAGGTTTATACCCTTAACCTGATCGGGTAATGAAAATGAACGAAATCCTCGAAAGAAGAGACCGTGATGGAACCTTCGGATTTCCGCACAATGAATCCGATAGGGGTTTTGCAAAAAGAAGGAAATTGGGGTCCCTAAAGTTTGAAAAGGGATTGATTTTGGGCGTCTCATTGCTGAGACTAAATAACTTTTGAAATTGCCTTTTGCTGAAATTGGTGGCTTAACCTCAAGCCGAAATTGGACTGTCTATGGTGGGACAGTGGGGACACAGGGAAGTGTGCGAATCTGAGAGCCCGTGCGCTCAGATTATACCAAAGAAGGGAAGGAATCTTGACAACTCCCGTTATCAAGTCCTAAAAGGGATAACAACTGATGTCAGGATGTGCCAAAGATGAACCTCAAGCTCTCGCTTCACGCCAGGATAGCTAGAAAATATTGTCAAAATGTTGAAAATTATTGTTGATTCGAAATAATTGAAAGTGATGCGCATTGCTTTGAAAATATTCCCTCTTTTCTTCCTGAAGTATTATCTCTGATTGGGCTTAACTTCGTAAAATCAAGATTCGAATTCAAATTGCTTGCAATTGGCTTTCTTTCAAGGAAGCTATCAATTTCCCTGATATGAGCAGAAAAGAGAGTATTCTTGATATTGTGAAAGCAATTTGTGAAAGAATATTGATAATAGAATTTCACAAAATTTAAAGAGGATTCTTTGGCAGATTTGGCAGTCTGATATCCTGGAATTCTTTCTCATGACGATCTTTCTGCCTACTATTTTTTTTTTGGCAGAATTAGAGCTCTCTTGGGTTTTTGGAGATTACATCATCCTTCATTTTGGAGATGTCTTGACTTTTCTTTCTCTTTTTTTTTTTAGAAGGGTACGTCACAAACTCCTTCATCTCAGAGATGTTTCGATCCTTCTTTTCTCTCAGGGATTATATTGACAGTTATTGGCTCTTTGGTTGGAAATCTCTTGATGATAGCAGAAATTAAATATCCTTTAGGGTTTGTCAGGAGGCTCATCGCAGTCGCCTTCATCTTGACGGTGCTCTGAACTTTCCCTGGAAGGATCCGTCACAAACTCCGTCATCTTGGAGATGATTCAAATCTTTTTTGGCCCCGGGGGTCTACTCGCCTAATTCGCCTTCATCTTGACGACAGTTGAGAGATCCCTTTTGCAGATATTTAATTGCAGCTTTAGGTGATTGAGGAGATATAGGGATTGAATGGATTTTTCTGTATCACCCAGGATATTTTGACTGCTTTATTTTCCAAGAATGATCTTTAAAAATGTGCCATTGACTGCGATCAATACCGATCACTTATGGCTTTGCAACAACATTGAATTTTCTTTGCTGGCCATATCGAGGATTTATTCTTCATCCTTTTGGTCGGCCAATAGAAAGAATTTGAATTTTGAATCCTTTTTCACGAAAGCTTTGACCTTTCGGAAATAATACTGAAGGTATTCTGAGGTATTGTTTTTGTGTAATAAAAAATTTGAAATCAACAAATATGTAATGACAAATTGGCAAGATTTTCTTGAAATCCTTTGTGGAAGCGAGTATTTGAAGCACAACGCAACGCATCCATGACAGAAATTTTCTTCTCCTTTCCCCAAAGGAGAAGATTCAGAAATGGGAAATAGAAATTACTCCTCTCTTCCCTGAAGAGGAGGTGTTTGCAAAACGAACTTTCGAAGAGAAATTAAGCTTTCGTCAAAACTTCCTAAGATTAGGCTTCTCTTATGGAAAGGGGGTCGGTAATGGTGAGGTCAGTGAATCGGTCATGAAGGAACGAGTCCATCACACTCTCCCTGAAAAGAGGGTCCTTCACGATGAAATGACCTAGTACGAAATTATGGTCACAAGGAAAGTGAACTTCCGTCGAAGCTCTCCCTGAACTAAGGGTTCCTTGTATGAAATTGGAATTTTGTTTTGCAAACGGTTCACAAAGACACGAGTCCCTTCAAACTCTCCCTGAAAAGGGGCTAAGTGAACGAATTGGATAGCATGCGAAAAGAACGAGCTCCCTCGAACTCTCCCTATAAAAAGGGTCTCTTGCAAGAGAAATTTATTGGAATTGGTATTGGATGACCAAAAGGGTCAAATTTTGGAAATTGGAATTTTGAAATTTGATATTTGAAATTGAAAATTGGAAATTGAAAATTGATAATTGGAAATTGGAAATTGGAAATTGGAAATTGGAAATTGGAAATTGGAAATTGGAAATTGGAAATTGGAAATTGGAAATTGGAAATTGGAAATTGGAAATTGGAAATTGGAAATTGGAAATTGATTGGCTAAAAGGTCAAAATTGTGAATTGGTTTACTGAGAATGACATGGGTTCTATAGGGATTCATCCTAAGAACGACATTGGTTCTATTGAGAACGGCATTGGTTTCGCAGGGGTTCGACCTGGGTTCAATAGAGATTCAGCCTAAGAACGACATTGGTTCAATTGAGAACGACATTGGTTCACTAGAAACGACATGGGTTCGATAGGGATTCAGCCTAAGAACGACATTGGTTCAATTGAGAACGACATTGGTTCACTAGGAACAACATGGGTTCGATAGGTATTCAGCCTACGAACGACATTGGTTCAATTGAGAACGACATTGGTTCACTAGGAACAACATGGGTTCGATAGGTATTCAGCCTACGAACAACATTGGTTCAATTGAGAACAACATTGGTTCACTAGCAACAACATGGGTTCGATAGGTATTCAGCCTACGAACAACATTGGTTCAATTGAGAACGACATTGGTTCACTAGGAACGACATGGGTTCGATAGGTATTCAGCCTACGAACGACATTGGTTCAATTGAGAACGACACTGGTTCACTAGGAACAACATGGGTTCGATAGGTATTCAGCCTACGAACAACATTGGTTCAATTGAGAACGACATTGGTTCACTAGAAACGACATGGGTTCGATAGGTATTCAGCCTACGAACGACATTGGTTCAATTAAGAACGACATTGGTTCACTAGGAACGACATGGGTTCGATAGGTATTTAGCCTACAAACGACATTGGTTCATTTGGAACACTATCAGTTCAATGAAGAACGACTATCAGTTCACTTGGAACACTATCCGTTCAATGAAGAACGACTATCAGTTTGCTTGGAATATTATCAGTTCAATGAAGAACGACTATCAGTTCGCTTGGAACACTATCAGTTCGATGAAGAACGACTATCAGTTCACTCGGAACACTATCAGTTCAATGAAGAACGAGGACTATTATATAGACTTGGATTGCTTCTATGAACGGTTTCAGGATTATCCCCTTATCCTGAACGGGGATAGAAATTGGATGACTCGAAGGTCGAAATTGACATAATTAATATTGAACTTGAATTCTGATGAAAGGTCAGCGTGAAGACTGCACCTAAGAGATCGAATAACGCGACCAATGGGCAAGACACCAACACGAGTGTTAGATTTTTAAAAGGTACCAGTACGAGCACTGGATTTTGAAAACGTACCAGTACAAGCATTATGTTTTGAAAGATTACCAGTACGAATACTGGGTTTTGGAAGATTACCAGTACGAGCGCTGGATTTTGGGAGATTACCAATACGAGCACTGGATTTTGAGAGATTACCAATACGAGCACTGGATTTAGAAGAATTTACCAGCACGAACCTTGGATTTTGAAAATCTTACCAGCACAAACACTGGATTTTTGAAAATTTATCAGCACGAACACTGGATTTAGAAAATTTTTACCAGCACGAACCTTGGATTTTGAAAATCTTACCAGCATGAACACTGGATTTTTGAAAATTTTACCAGCACGAACACTGGATTTTTGAAAATCTTTCCAGCACGAACACTGGATTTTTGAAAATTTACCAGCACGAACATTGGATTTAGAAAATTTTTACCAGCACGAACCTTGGATTTTGAAAATCTTACCAGCACGAACACTGGATTTTTGAAAATCTTTCCAGCACGAACACTGGATTTTTGAGAAATTACTAATTGATTTTGATAGAAGATTTTCAGTCTTCACCCTCACGACGACTTTGACAACTGTCAAGGTCTTAGGATTTATTCCTTAACCTGAAGGGGAAGTTCAGGTTTATCCCTTAACCTGAAGGGGATGTTCAGGTTTATCCCTTAACCTGAAGGGGAAGTTCAGGTTTATCCCTTAACCTGAAGGGGAAGTTCAGGTTTATCCCTTAACCTGAAGGGGAATTGAATATGATGCATATGTATGCGAATGAATGCATGCAAATGCAAATGAATGCAAATGTATGCAAATGAATGCAAAATGATGTCAATGGATGCACATGCATGCAAAATGAGAGATTTGTTTGATCCTGCCTGCATACAAGATGTTTTGAAAACAATTTTCAAAATAATGCCCCAGTGTAACTGGGAAAGAAGAATTTGACCATTGTTGAAGAAAGTATATTGAGGAATTACAAAGGATGGAATAGAGGATTTAAGTATAGAAATTTTTCAAATGTTGAGCATTGATGGAGTCTGATAATTCCACACCATCAGCATTGATGAGCAGATATGAATTGTGGGGTAATGCTTCCTCGACAACATAGGGCCCTTCCCAATTCGTTGACCATTTGTCACTTGGGCGACGCTTGAGATAAGCCATGGATCTGAGTACTAGATCATTGACTCATAATTTCCTTTCAATGACAAATTTTGCATATTGTCTGGCTACCCTCTGCCGATATGATTGAGCGTGTTCTGCTGCTCTGAGCCTCCTTTTATCGAGCAAATCAAGTTATACTAGCCGCTGTTGCTGATACTGATCAAAAGGTAATTCTAGAAGTGATGCAAATTTTAGAGCAGGTTTCTAAACATGTAGAGGCAATACTACTTCGGTTCCATAGACAAGTTCTGACGGAGTAGCATTAGTTGAAGTTCGAATGGTGGTTCGATACGCCCACAATGCATCATGAATCTTCTCATGCCAGTCACGGCCTGTTTCCAAAGTTCGCTCCAGGATTCGAATCAAAATCTTATTGGTGGCCTCTGCTTGGCCATTTCCTTGAGGATAATAAGGAGCGGAGAAATGATGATGAATTTTGAACTTCGAACAGAAAGTTCTCATTTTCTCATTCTTGAAATGACTCTTATTGTTTGACACGATATCGTGTGGTACGCCGAAACGACAAAGGATACTCTTGTGGATGAATGAGACCACATGTCGACCTTCTACTGTGTATACAGTGACAGTTTCTATCCATTTAGTGAAATATTCTGTTGCGGCAAGAAAATATTTGTAGCCGTTTGAAGCTGGAGTGACAGGGCCTACCACATCAAAGGCCCACATAGAAAATAGCCATGGAGAGATGGAGATTTGCAAATATATTGTTGGCGCATGAATAGAAGGTGTCTGTATCTGGCATAGAGCACACTTCTACACAAAATGGTTGCAATCTTGTTGCATAATCTTCCAATAATATCTTGCTTAGATGATTTGCTTGATAAGAGTTTGGTAGCCGATGGGACTACTGCAAATGCCTTCGTGTACCTCCTGCACAACTTCTTTGGCTTCATCTTCGTCTAGGCATCTGGCATATTCAGAACTGAATCCACGATAATAGACGACATCGACAAGAATAAAATATCGGCCTGACACACGCCAAATCGCTCGTTACTCTTACAAGTGATATTCTAAGAGACGGAGACATATGTCTTCTCCTTGATGGGAGCCTTTCTGAAACAGTCCTCAGCTTGCTCAGACATCATCCTAATCATCATTTTCTTGAACATCTGATATGTAGCAGGATCAATGTCATCCCTATCATTCAAACTCTATCTTCTGGCAGATCTTGGAGAATCCATTTCTTCTCACCTGCTTCTAAAATCACGGATGCCCTGATATAGTGGTGTCTTCTTGCTTGATCTGACCTGAACCACTTGGAAATACTGATATTCTTTGTAGAATGGATGATTGAATTTTGATGATGAAGATTCAGGATAGAAATGAATATAGAAAAAATATTTGATGAGAATTTGGTAGATAATTGAAAGAGTATCCCATTATTAGGGATTGGGTCACCGCTGGGGTCACGACAATTATGTTGTCGTTCTCTGCAAGGAGAACGAATAACTGCAAATATGCCTTGTCACCTAGGCGAGGTCGTCAAACCATGATAGAATGAAAATTGAAGGATTTTTTTTTTATTGAAGGGAAAATATGATTGCATCAATAGTGGACTTGAGAAAGAGGGAACATATAGACAGTCTGCCACTACTTTCAATGATCAGCAGAGACACGTGGACCGAGGAAAAGAGTGAGAATAATGAAAGAATCTCAGTCATATCTGGCAGAATGGTATGTTCTGGACCACTGCGTTGATGCAAGGTTGAACTTTGGCATAACCTTTGACAGTAGCCGAGCTTCTATGTGCTTTTGTCTCTGAGAAAACTGTCGAACAAACCGCTCTGGATGATAGTAGGCGCAGAAGAATGGACTAAGCAGCTAGAATCTCTTGCCATATGCATAGGTGTATCTGGGAGGCGATAATTCTCGATCAAAATAGTACCACACCACTTCTTCTTCTTGCAGATAATCAATCAGAAATCGGTACCGCACAACTAGAAGGAGTTCCTTGCCGTTATATCTGAACGAGCTTGCTCTAGTCGGCATATACTGAAAGAACCAAGACTGAAGAGCATGGGTACATCCCTCGACTAAGAAGGACTCTCCAAGTGTGAAGCGGGTCAATCCTCTGTATAGAAAAGCAAGCGTGGCCATAGCTATCGAGAGATGGCTGGTCTGTCGACTTCCCCATCTTCTCAAAAGTTGAACTATTCTGACATCCACATAATTCTGTCCATCTGGAAAGAAAGCAAGTCCCACAGTACACAAAACCATCGCATGCTGAATTCTCTCTCGAGCTGTCCTGGACAACGAGCTGACTTCTGCGAATTCTCCATACTGTCGGTAGATCTCGATCAGACTCACGTACTCATTCCCATTTTCTTCAATCAGTGGCAAAGACTTGCCCCTGTCATGCGAGCTACGACATCTTTAGGGTCTAGACCCTTGACATTGATTAGAAATTGCTGCTCTAATAGATCTCCAGGCTGATCGACTGGCTCGGGCAGTCCCATAATCTCTGAAAATTCATCCATCAATAGTGTTATCTCGCCCCACGGGAACCAGAACGTGCAAGTGCGCGGATTCCACCGCTCTGCCAGTGCATGAATCAGATTGCCGTTGACTGTCAACTTTCCCACTGTAGATGCCAATTCCAACCCGCAATCGCTCAAGTGGTCCGGAAACATACGAGAGAAGTTTTTGAACCAGACATAGTACCACCGGGGGAAGAAGGGTCCGGTGCTAAGAGATCGAAGCTCAGGAAGACTTTGTCGCACCTCATAGGAGATGTGACCCTCAGGAAAAACAGAATCGAGCGGACTGGATGCCATTAGACTGAAAGACAAGAAGACTGGAATTAGACTTTGGAAAAATACAAGAAATTTGAGAATTGCAGGCAGGATAAAATGAAAGATGGAAATTCGAAGTCCAGAGGAACGAAAGAATGGAAAATTTCCTGGAGTTTTGAAGGAAAAGATGGATAATTTAGAAAAATCGTCCAGGGTTTTTGAGAAAAAGGAGATATTTCATAAAAGATGAAAAATGAGGTATTTTGGAAAATTGTTTGGTATTTTGGAAAAATTGGGAAAAATAAGGCAAAAATGAATATCATACATTCAATTACAAACAATTATGCACATACAGCAATCCCTAAGAAGCCAACTCTAAATGCATTGATTTTGAAAGAGCTTTAGGACCCTAATCCTGACTCTAGGCTCAGATCAACTGTGTCCAATCATGCTATGCCGATATACTCGAGCCGAGGCTCGATGTACGTGGCATAAAACTCATCTCCGGGTCTAGGCTTGTGTTTTCCCAACATCCTTGAGCGCCTGCCGATATACGTTGGACTATGGCCCTTGGTACGTGGCAGGGGGGCGTTAGCCCAAATAAGTGGCCAAGTTGTGAGGCTCTGTCCCGAACTATGGTTCTGGAAGAGAGCCCAGCAACATGAAGACCGGGTAGACATAGGTGGGGTGGTTTTTGAAATATGATCACATGCAGGCAAACAGAGGGCTCTAAGTCCTAAAGAGATAGAATTTTGAAATTTTTTGAAGAAGCAAATATTGTTTTCATACAAGTCCTAGATTGAGGAGTGTTGCATTTCAGACCTAAGTCTAAGTGAGCATGCATAATTCTCCTCAATATGGTCCTACCAAACCATGCCTAGTCTATATGCAATCCATGTCAGCTGGGTTCAAGTCTAGGCTCCTAGGTTCACATGATATCAGAAATTAAAAGCTGACAGTTCATAGAGCATGATTTTGATAATTGAGCTAAGTCAAAGTACATAATTGATCAGACGAAGACAGGTCCCATCACGGTCGCCAAACCTGTTATCATCGCAAATTTTTTTTCCCCTCCCTTGCGAGAGAGAAACGAATTTTGGGAGTCAAACTCGACCAAAGTTTTGAAATTGGTTTTAAAAATTACTCGCCTCCGTTTTGAAAATTTGCGGGAAAATTCCGTAGAATGGGATCCGCCTGTCGGTACAAGGTTCAACCGTTCCTGGCGCCTTTACCAGGGGTAATTGAACCAAGGATCAATTATGTGCTTTAACTTGACTCAAATATCTAAATTATGCTCTATTTTTCCTAGAATGCACAAAGAATCAGGCTTGTGCTATGGAATTTTGAAAATAATGCAAGTTAAAAAAAAATATGATGTTTGCTTTGGAAAATTGAAATATGCTAAAAAAATGATTGGAAAAGTACTTGAAATTGAATCCTTGGGAAAATCATTGAATTTCATTGGAAATCAGAAATTTGCATTGGAAAGTGATTTCTCAGGAAAACTTGAACTTTGGAAAATCGATTTTGAAGTTTGGAATTGCTTTTCTGAGAAAATGGATTTGAGAATCTTGAGAAAATCTAAGAAATTTATTGGAAAATGACTTTTGAAATGGAAAATGAATTCTCAAGAAAACTGGAAAATATGAGAAAATGAATTTCTGAAAACTTGGGATTTTGAAATTTGAGAATTCGAAAACATAGGAAAATCTTGATTTGAAATTGGGAAATGCTTTGAAATGTCATTTGAAAACTTAGGATTTTGAGAAAATCAGATCCTAAGAAAGACTTGGAAATTCTTGAGAAAATTGAATTTTCTGAAATTGAAATTGGAAAATGAGTTTGAAAATAATGCAATTTGAATGATATGAATGAATGAATATGAATTTGAAAAGGGAATTTCAATTGAGAAATTGGGAAATCCTTTTAAAACTTTTAAAAATGCAGTGCATTTTGAAGTTAGCCTAAGAGTGTAGGCTGAATGTGGCTGATATAAAGATCATAAATCTTGGTTTTCTTCGTATTCTGACTATGGCCATAAATACGAATCCCACCGAGTTTATAAACTCTATAAGAGCTTGTGCACGTGCCATTCGTGTAAACCATAGTGGATTTGAAATAATGTGCATGAATCATACATCACATATTAAAATTTGCATAAATTAAACTATATGCAATGCAGCCCTATTCTAAGCAGAAATGTAACTCTTATTCCAAATTATTACATTTGATGTTACATTGAATTGAAATAAAATAAGAAAATAAAATCTTCTTCTTGAATATTCCTGCAAAACTAGAAAACAAGGTTAGCACAAAAATGTAGGTTTTTCTGAATTTATCCGAAAATATGGGAAATTATCGGATATTATTCAGATATAAACCCAAAATCATACCCCCTTTGATATAAACATGATGAATAATGAATAAATTTCGAAAATAAACTTGAAAATTCGAAATTGGGGTCAAAATGACCAAAATACCCCTGATGACCTTGAAATCAGGGTTTTCTGAAAGAATTTTTGTAAATTTTGGAAATTTGAAAATCAAATGAAATAAATCAAACATAATATGATGAAATATGATGATATGCATGAAAATTTGGAGAATTAGAAATTTAAATTTCGAAATTTAGGTCAAAATGACCAAAATACCCCCGATAACAAGACTATGGCCTTGAAACCAGGGTTTTCTGAAATAAATTTTGCAAAGTTGAAAAATATGAAATGCAAAGGAGATTAAAATTAACCCTAATATGATTCTACATGCTTATGTACATGATAAAAACCCTAAAATGGCGAAAATATCATAAAATATCGAATTTAACCTGATTTTCGCTTCTGAATTTAAAGATAAACTAACACATGGAGCAAATGAACTTGGAATTAAACCAAATTTGGCATGGACACCTAAAATAACCCTAACAATAGAATGGAGCTCGAAAATCTAATTTTTTTGTATTTTTAAATATGGAAATTCAAATAAAAACCCTAAATTTCATGATTTTTGCCTAAAATATTGATTCTAAAGGGGATTTAGGATATCAACCTTCCATAAAAATTTCCCAAATTTTATGGGATGACAGAGGACAGTAAGTCAAAGATTTTTTCCTTTTACCCTCTCTGGTTTTGACCTATGGTCGGATCTGTACCACTCCGGCAAGTCGGATCGGAATCCGGCGACTCTAGTAAATGAAGGAAACAGACAGGTTTCGGTAGAAAATGTGGTAAAAATGACAGACAGATGGGAAAATGGCTGAAATTGTGGGAAAATGTCCCTGACAAGTATATTAAGATTTTATCTTTTGACACTATTGGGATTCGAGTTACGGTTTGGAAAAGGTCACACTGTTATCAGAGACCTAAATCTCTGGAATTTCTGGACATTGGAATCTGTTAGACAGAAAGAGAAAATCCGGGAAAAATAATGAAACAGATCTAAAAATTCCAAAATTTTGGGAAATGACAGGAAATCATGTTAGGAACAACTTTCATGTTGAAAGTTTTTGCAGACAGACTACAGATTTGGAGGAGTCTGTGCATTAAGATCTGTCTATATCCTGACAAAAGAAAATCGAGATTTTCCCAGGGGTCTGAGAAATCCGATTTTTTACAGAGGTCAAAACTGACTGAAAAAACCTCAAAATTTCCAGATCATTAGTAGATTCAATCATGAATCTACTGTGATTTTTGGAGGACGATTTGGATTTCCCATGAGGGTGGTGCCGGAGGTTCTTGTCTGCTAAAGCGCAAACTGGAAATTTAAAAAGACAGAAAACCCGATATAGGGCTTGATTTGTTTAATAGGGATGTAAAGCTCAAATGGATTTCAATTTTTTTGCAGGATATCACAGACAGATAATTGTAACTATCACAAAATTTTTAGGATTTTTGAACGAAAAGTTTTATATGAAATCATAGCTAAAGTGGATATCTAAAATAAAACATGATGAACTATCAATTAAATTGAGCTAAATAACAAGAAACGGAGAAATGAGACTAAATGCAATACATAAAACATAAAATTTATCTAAAACATGGAATGAAACATGAAAAATTCAAGGAGACACAAATCATATTTATTTTTATGGCTATGAGAAGGGAGGATCTGGTCCATTGATTGGACGGATCATTTTCCCTCAATAGCAACAACATGAAACAAGGAAATCAAATGAAAATAATAATAATAAAAAAAACAAAAACAAAATGAATATCTTACCTTGGGTTAGTTTGGATCAATTGAAGGAAGATGACACCAACTGAAAAGGGATGCTTTCTTGTATATGCTGGACCAGCTATTGGGCGTGAAGGTGGTTGAAGTTGGGTAGGGGTCCGGCTAGAGGAGCTCTTGGAAGAGGTGGCTGTTGCAAGATGAAGTTCGATGATGGCTGCTGTGGAGGTGGCTGGAACCGATTGCAGAGAAGGCTTCCAAAGTGCTGGGGGTGTTGAAGCTGTGGTGGAGATGTTGGAGCTGCTATGCTGCTGTGGAGGTGGTGAAGGTGGAGCAATGGAGGTTGATGTTGATAGCTCAAATCCGAAGGAGCTGCCAAGGAAGCACCGGCTGGGAAAGATGGGGGTGAAGGAGGAAGCTTGGTTGCTGTGGTGGCTGAAGCTAAGGTGCTGCTGGAGGTTGAAAGGCTGTTGTGGCTGTAGCAGCCAAGGAGAGAAGAAGATAGCTAAAGGGAGAGAGAGAGAGAGAGAGAGAGAGAGAGAGAGATGGGTTAGAAAGATGGGGGCAGCCGTATGGCTTTTTTCCTTTTTTTGGTATTTGCTAACTTAGGTCTTAATCAACTAAGACCTAAGTTTCTAATAATATCAATATGAAAAGCCATACGTGAATGGCTGGAGGCTAGGGAAAGGAAGGGAAGAAGGAAAGAAAGAAGGAAGAAGAAAAGAAAGAAAAAGAAAGAAAAGGGAAAAAGAAAGGAAAGAAAGAAAAGGAGGGAAAAGGGAAAGAAAAAAATGAGAAAATGGAAAGTGGGGCTGGAGGCTTGGGTGACCACCTTGTGGGTCCCACCTCCTCTCTAAAATAAAAAATAAAAATAAAAAATAAATAAAAATCAATAAAAACAAAAAATAAACAAATAAAAAGAAGCATCTTTTTTTTTTTTAATAAAATAAAAATGCAAATGAATGGGCCATCTCAGAGCGGGTCCAAATTTTGATTTTGAAATTCATTTTGACGATTAGAGGGGCAAAATAGTCTTTTTAGAAAATTTTTAGACGAAACGAGCTATTTTTGGCAGTTTTTGAAACAAGCTCGGATTTTGAAGTTCAATACCCCGTTGCGAAGCAAATCCAATGTAGAATTTGAAAATTTGATTTTGAAAGAAATTCAGATTGTTTTTCTCAAGAAAATATTTCCAAACGAAACGAGCTATTTTGGCAGTTTTTTGAAACGAGCTCCGATTTTGAAGTTCAATACCCCGTTGCGAAGCAAATCCAATGTAGAATTTAAAAATATAATTTTGAAAGAAATCCAGATTGTTTTTCTTGAGAAAATGCTTCCAAATCTATTTTTAGACAAAACGAGCTATTTTTGGTAGTTTTTGAAATGAGCTCGGATTTTGAAGTTCAATACCCCGTTGCGAAGCAAATCCAATGTAGAATTTAAAAATTTGATTTTGAAAGAAATCCAGATTACTTTTCTTGAGAAAATATTTCCAAATTTAGACTCCTGGGGTGAAAATGTCAATTTTGGAAACCTGAGGTTTGAAATTGATTTCTGAAAACTTTTAAAACTCAATCTGGATTGAAATTTATAAAGCTGGAGTTCTGGACTTCGAAAATGAAATGAAATGTGATGAAATGTTATGAAATGCTGAGAAATGATATGAAATGATGAGAAATGACATGAAATGCTATGCAAAATGCTAACTCTGAATGAAGAATTTTGGATGTCAGACCCCGATTGACACTTGTATCATTTCAAAAAGTGTTAAAATTGATAAAATTTGTAAAATAACTAAAGAAATGGTTTTCAGGACTCTACTGGGTCAGAGTGACACTGAAAATTGAGGTTCGAGCTGGATTGAACTGAAATGAGTTAGATTGAGATGGGTTTTAGAGTTTTAGAACTCAAATGAACTCACCATGCACTGACTCAACTGACCTTTCCGACTGAATTTTCAAGAAAAGTTGCCAATTTTAGAGAAATGGTACGGAATGATCACTGGAGCGAAGTGAATTACGAACCTGAGCTGGGTTTGAGCTAAAACAAGGGTCAGTAATACTGACATGAACTAAAATCAAAGCTTGAACACTAGCTCAATTGACTGAACTCAGTTCAATTTCAGCTGAAAGAGCTAAAATGGACTAAAATGGGCTCCTAGACACTTGGAAATGGTTTTGTACTGAAACTGGAGTGTTTGAACTTCTGGTGAGCTCAAGTTAGACTCTGGGAAACATGACTGACTGGGAATGACAGACTCGGAGACAATTGGTTTGGATTTGAGTGAGAAATGAACTCATTTCTGAAGAAATGATCCCATTTTGGCAGGAATGGTCAGAAATGAAAATGGTTTATTCATTATGAGCTCAGATGAGCTTGAGATGACTGATATTCTAACTGTTCTGAACTGACCAATGAGCTTGGTTGACTCCGACTGACTGGGGTCCGGGATGACCTAGGGGTAAAATGGTAATTTTCCTAATGAAAATGGGTAAAATGGTGATTTTTTGAAACTGACTCAAGGTTTGACTCCTACATTGACCTAACAAGGTTGGCACTGCACGAGGGGGGTTGTTTGAGAATGGATGTGGAAAATTTGGGGTGTTTACATAGGGCAGTGTGTTTCAACTGGGAGAATCCTACTAGGCCCATATTCGGATGCATCCTCTACTTGCAGTAGTTGGGTTCAATCCTTAGATCTTAAGGATAACCATGACCCCAAAACCCATGAGTGACTGAGGCCATCGTGGACTCTATCAGGTCCAAAGTAAAATACATGTCACTCAAGGCTGTACCATCACTGTCATTCCACAGTGAGCATAATTCCTGAAGGGGTCTGCCAGTCTTACAATTACTTGGACAGAATCTGCATGCCATTTAGGCAGCCCGTGCTTTCAGCACTACGGGAGTATGTACCCGACCCCATTCAGTCTTCCCCAACACAGTCATTACTGAGGGGGTACCCCTAACACGATCTTCAACCGCGGGGTATGTGCGACCTTAAGTCTTATTCATATGCATGCAGAACACCGCTCTTTGGCACTTCGGCCACCACGAGCATCACACCTCTTTGGGTGGAAACAACACACTCTGGCTCTTCGGCCCTTACGAGTCTGGTTGTGTAACCGTTCTCAATGAGCATGCATATGACTCGATCTAAATAGATCGGCTACTCGGCGTATTTTTACGCAACGAGTCCAAACCTAACCAAGGCGCAACCTCTACTCTGGCTCAGTGGCCCTTACGAGCAAGGTGCCCTTGCAGGCACAAGGATACGAGCCGATCTGGCATCGTTCCATCAACGGACATCATTATGCCGTTCCATTGGTTCCGGCAGCTCTTCTGCCGACCATTTCGTCAGCACCTCCCCTGCTCTACCGGCAGTGGTGCGACGAACCCTTCTACGTTGTAGAGGGCAAACCATGAACTGGGTAGCACTCTGCTATATGTCAGAGTATCCTGCTACGTTCTTTCTGAGCTATTCTTAGCTTCTTCAGAAATTTCAGCAGCACTTCCTCTCTTTTACGGAGAAAGCGTGCGTTTCTTTTATCCATTTCAGCGGCATCTCCCCTCTTTGGTAGGAAATCGCCACGCTTAATACGGGGAAATGGATGCGCACCGTTGTGCATACTTTGCATCCATCAAGGTTGCAGGAACCCTGGGCCATAGCCAGGCCATACGTAATTGACTTAATTTTTACGTAAAGAGCATTTTGCCAAAAAGCGAAGCCTTTCCAATAGGGGCTTCATTCGTCAAGCAGAATCTTGAACAAGGAGCGGTCAGGGAATCACAATGGCGATTTGGAGTTTGATCTCCATTTGAACGCTCATTTATGCGCTATATATGTAGTATAAGCAGAAGCCTGTGCTTTATACAGCGGCGGCGTAAAGAAATGCATATACTATTGTTCAGGGTGTGTAACTGAACGAAATATTCTACATATATAACAAAGCAGAAGCCTTGGCATCGTTCGACGCGACAGCGTAAGTAAATACATTGCAGAAAGCAGGAGCCTTGGCATCGTTCGACGCGACGGCGTAAGTAAATGCATAATCGGAAGTGCAGTAATCGGAAGTGCAGAAAACAGGGAGCCTTGGCATCATACAACGCGACGGCAAAGGTAAATTACATAGCCTGTGCGATATAAGACGCGTCGGCAGAATCAGCAGATATACACCTAGATCCGTATCCAACGATAGTTACGAGGCGAGCGGGTGAACACCGAAGTGTTTTGAAGGGCTCAACCAAGAACTAGGGCGAGATACCATTTTAAAAACGCATATACTGCGTGTTTGAACATAGATATATCCGACGATAGTTACGAGACGAGCGAGTGAACACCAAAGTGTCCAAAAAGGGCTCAATCAAGAACTAAAGCAAGATACTACTTCAGAAAGTATATTCTATATACAAACAATCAAATACTTGAGAGAGATGGATCAACGAAGCGAACTTACTTCAAATCGTGGAAGAAACGGCTCCGGGTTGCTTCTTTGGCTTCGAGCCTTCCTTCGAGAGGTCAGACTAAGTCAGATGAAGCTGACTTAGTTGAGAAAGAGGTAGAGCAGGTCAAGCTACTCAACCTAAGTGGTTTGAACCAAACAGGGTTCGATCCAAGTCAACTGGGTTCAGCAGGTTCGAACTCAGCTCAAGTAGGCTAAGTCTGGGTTTAGAAATCCAAACCGGAATCTGGACCAAAAAGGACTTTGACTTTGACTTTAAACCCAACTAGGTTCAAGTCAAGTCAACTGGGTGTGGACCAGGTCAAGTGGGTTCAGACCCAGGTCAGGTGGGTTAGGATCAGGTCAGGCAGGCTCAGGCTAAGTCAGGCAGGCTCAGGCTAAGTCAGGCAGGCTCAGACCAGGTCAGGTGGGCTAGGCTAGGTAGGGGAGGTTTAGGAGAGAGAGAGAAGGCAAGAGAGAGAGGGGGGGTCGAAATTATGAGAAGAGAGAGAGTGGGGAGGGCTATTTATAGCCCAAGCCCACCTCCTCTTGGGTTTTTCCATGCCCCTTTTACCCCTTAGCTTCTTTTAAATTCCTGGAGGTTCCTTTTGAGGTGGGGCCCACAAGATATTTCCATAGGATATTTTGTGGGTCCCACAAGATATTTTCTGAGGAATATTTCTGTGGGTCCCACCAATATTTCTGTGGGTCCCGCAAGAATTTCGGGTTTTCGGCGATTTTTTTCCGAAAAATTCTGAGTACGTCATTTTCTTCGTATTGACGTAACTAAGAAAGTTGGCTCGTACGAATCTATCGATTTCGTTCAGATAGGAAGTTATGGCTTCCAGAGTGTTTGAGCATATATTCGCGTTTCGACGAATATCCTAAGTGTAACTGGCTCGCAGGAATTGATTCGTTTCGCATTCTGAGAAAAAATGCTATTTTTACCGGTAAATGCCTCATGAATTTTATTCAGATATTTTCTGAAAAATTGCGGGTCTTACATCATTACCCCCTTAAAGGAATTTCGTCCACGAAATTCAGCTAAGAGTAGAAAGTGAAGAGTTGAGGATATTTATCCCGCATATCCGATTCAGGCTCCCAAGTGCAATCATCGATTCCATGATGCTGCCACCTCACTTTAACAAGTGGAATGACCTTCGTCCTTAGCACTTGCTCCCGGCGGTCCATGATCTCTACTGGCCTTTCTTCCACCGGCATATCTTCTCGAATGTCAATATCTTCATGTTGAATGACGTGAGAAGGATCATGAACGTACTTTCTAAGCATTGACACGTGAAATACATCATGTATTTGCGCGTATTGCGGTGGCAATGCTACATGGTAGGCAGTCTCTCCGATTCGGCTCAAAACTTCGAAGGGACCAACGAATCTGGGGCTGAGCTTCCCCTTCTTTCCAAAACGAAACACACTCTTGGTTGGAGAGACCTTGATAAAAACCTTATCTCCAACTGCAAAAGTGAGTTCCCTACGCCGCTGATCGGCGTAGCTCTTCTGTCGACTCTGAGCAGTCAGTAGCTTCTTTCTGATCATGTGAACTTGCTCAGTATAATGCTGCAACACAATGGGCGAGTCCAAGGTTCGCTCACCCACTTCACCCCAATGGATTGGTGATCTACAGGGTCGTCCATACAAGGCTTCATACGGCGTCATCCCAATGCTAGCGTGGTGGCTATTATTATAAGCAAATTCAGCCAACGCTAGGTGGGAATCCCAATCACCTTTCCATTCCAGCATACAGGCTCTTAACATATCTTCAAGAGTCTGTATGGTTCGTTCTGATTGCCCATCTATTTGGGGATGGAATGCTGTACTGAACTTGAGTTTCGTCCCCAGGGCTCTCTGAAGCTGCTCCCAAAAGTGAGAGGTGAACTTCGGGTCACGATCGGATATGATCGAAATCGACACTCCATGGAGTCTAACAATTTCCCGAATGTAGATCTCCGCCAATCGTTCAGTTGAGTATCGAGTGTTGATTGGCAGGAAGTGAGCAGACTTGGTGAGTCTGTCCACGATCACCCATATTGAGTCATGTTGTCTCTTGGATCGAGGCAATCCAACGATGAAATCCATCGTAATGCCTTCCCATTTCCATTCTGGAATCTCGATCCGTTGCATCTTTCCACCAGGGCGCTGATGTTCGATCTTAACTTGCTGGCAGATCAAACACTTCGAGACAAACGTAGCCACATCACATTTCATACCCCTCCACCAGTACTTTCTCTGTAAATCTCGGAACATCTTCGTACCTCTAGGGTGGATAGTATATTTGCTACTATGGGCCTCCTGGAGTACTTCCTGTCTTAGCTCAGGGTTATTTGGAACCCAAATCCTTTCTTCCATCCATATTCCTCCATCTTCTTTCAAATGGAAGAAAGTATCATCTTTTTCAGCACGAGTTTTCAATTCCAAGTACTTAGGATCCTTGAACTGTTCGGCTACGATGCGATCGAGGAACTCAATGTGGATCGTCAAACATGACATTTGGATTCTACCTGAATTAGCCAAAAATGGCTTCCAGTTGACGAAATCCTTCATCAACTTCCATTGTCCGGTTAGGCTGGCCAGAGTGCCAACAGTCTTGCGACTAAGGGCATCCGCTACAACATTCGCCTTTCCAGGGTGATAAGAAAGCGTGAATTCATAGTCTTTGAGGAATTCCAGCCATCGCCGTTGCCGCATATTGAGTTCTTTTTGAGAAAAGAGGTATTTTAGGCTTTTATGGTCCGACATGACCTCAAATTTCTCTCCATAAGGTAGTGTCGCCAAATTTTAAGTGCGAACACTACCGCAGCAAGCTCAAGATCGTGGGTTGGATAATTTTTCTCATGGACTCTCAACTGTCGTGACGCATAGGCGATTACTTTGCCATGCTGCATCAACACACAACCCAGACCTGTTCCCGAGGCATCGGTATAAGCAACGAAGCCTCCCTGACCAGAAGGTAAGGTAAGGACAGGGGCAGTGATAAGCCTCTGTTTGAGAACCTCAAAGCACTCCTTACACTGGTCAGTCCATTCAAACTTGACTCCCTTTTTAAGCAATTTCGTCATCGGTACAGCGATTCGGGAGAAGTCCTGTATGAACTTCCGATAATATCCGGCAAGTCCAAGGAAGCTACAGACCTCAGTAATATTTTCTGGTTGCTTCCAGTCCATCACAACTTCCACCTTCGCAGGATCCACTGCGATTCCATCTTTTGAGATCACATGACCAAGGAACATCACTTTGTCTAGCCAGAATTCACATTTTGAAAACTTAGCATAGAGTTGGTTATCTTGAAGGGTTTTCAAGACGATTTTCAAGTGCTCCATGTGTTGTTCCTTGTTCTCAGAATATACGAGAATGTCATCAATAAAGACGATGACAAAGCTATCCAAATATGTTCTGAATATCCGGTTCATTAGATCCATAAAGGCAGCAGGCGCATTAGTGAGTCCGAAGGGCATTACTACGAACTCATAATGGCCATATCTCGTTCTGAAGGCGGTCTTAGGTATATCCTCTTCCTTTACTCTGAGCTGATGGTACCCAGACCTGAGGTCGATCTTGGAGAACACCCTCGCTGTTCTGAGTTGATCGAATAAGTCCTCAATCCGAGGCAACGGGTACTTATTTTTAACAGTTGCCTGGTTAAGCATCCGATAATCGATGCATAACCGAAGGGATCCATCCTTCTTCTTTACAAATAGTACTGGGGCTCCCCACGGTGACACACTTGGTCGGATGAACCCTTGTTCCATCAGTTCTTCCAACTGACACTTCAACTCACCGAGTTCAGCTGGCGCCATTCGATACGGGGCTTTGGATATCGGCGCTGTTCCAGGTAAGGATTGAATTCCAAATTCAACCTCACGAAGTGGCGGAAGTCCTGGCAATTCCTCAGGAAATACATTGGGAAACTCCCGTACCACTTCCAAACTCTCAAGGGGTTGGTCGTTGGATTTTTCCACCGAGAGACTCAACAGGAAGGCCACACAACCCTTCCTAAGGTATTTTTGTACCTTAAGTGCTGATATGAGCCTTTTCTGTGGAACAGGTTTGGATAACCTGTAAGACCCGCAATTTTTCAGAAAATATCTGAATAAAATTCATGAGGCATTTACCGGTAAAAATGGCATTTTTCTCAGAATGCGAAACGAATCAATTCCTGCGAGCCAGTTACACTTAGGATATTCGTCGAATCGCGAATATATGCTCAAACACTCTGGAAGCCATAACTTCCTATCTGAACAAAATCAAAGGATTTCTGCGAGCCAACTTTCTTAGTGGCATCAATACGAAGATAATGGCGTACTCAGAATTTTTCGGAAAAAAATCGCTGAAAACCCGAAATTCTTCAGGGACCCACAGAAATATGGGTGGGACCCACAGAAATATTTCTCAGAAAATATTCTAGAAGATTCTAGAATATTTCAGCACCTTCCAGCACCTTCCAGAGCCTTCCAGCTCCTTCCAGCACCTTCCATGGAAGGGATTCTCAGAAAAGCCCAAGGGTAAAGAGGGGATTCTGAAACTTGGGGCCCAAGTTTCAGAACCTATAAATAGAGGACCCCCCCTCCTTTAGAAAATCGCCAACCCCTCTCTCTCTCCTCCTTTTCCAAACCTCCCCTACCTAGCCTAGCCCACCTGAGCCCACCTGACCTGGTCTGAGCCTGCCTGACTTAGCCTGAGCCTGCTTGACCTGGCCTGAGCCTGCCTGACCTGGTCCTAACCCACCTGACCTAGGTCTGAACCTACTTGACTTGACTTGAACCTGGTTTGGTTCAAAGTCAAAGTCCAAGTCCTTTTTCGTCCGAAGTTCGAAGTTGATCATTTTTCGAAGTCGAGCCTCGTTCGAAGCGTTTGAAGCAATCGGAGTCGTTTCTTCCTCAAATTAAAGTAAATTCGCTTCATTAAACCATCTCTCTCAAGTATTTGATTGTTTGTATATAGCATATACTTTCTGAAGTAGTATCTTGCTTTAGTTCTTGGTTGAGCCCTCTAGGACACTTCGGTGTTCACGCGCTCGCCTCGTAACTATCGTCGGATATATATGTTCGAATACGCAGTATATGCGTTCTTCAAAATAGTATCTCACCCTAGTTCTTGGTTGAGCCCTCTAGGACACTTCGGTGTTCACTCGCTCGCCTCGTAACTATCGTTGGATACAGATCTAGGTGTATATCTGCTGATACTGCCGACGCGTCTTATATCGCACAGGCCATGTAATTTACCTTTGCCGTCGCGTCGTATGATGCCAAGGCTCCCTGCTTTCTGTACTTCCGATTACTGCACTTCCGATTATGCATTTACTTACGCCGTCACGTCGAACGATGCCAAGGCCCCTGCTTTCTGCAATGTATTTACTTACGCCGTCGCGTCGAACGATGCCAAGGCTCCTGTTTTGTTATATATGTAGAATATTTCGTTCAGTTACACACCCTGAACAATAGTATATGCATTTCCTTTACGCCGCTGCTGTATAAAGCACAAGCTTCTGCTTATATTACATATATGGCGCGTAAGTGAGCGTTAAAACGGAGATCAACTCCAAAATCGCCCATGCGATTCCCTTACCGCTCCTCGTACAAGATTCTGCTTGACAAATGAAGCCCCTATTGGAAAGGCTTCGCCTTTTGGCAAAATGCTCTTTACGTAAAGACTAAATCAATTACGTATGGCCTGGCTATGGCCCAAGGTTCCTGCAACCTTGATGGATGCAAAGTACGCACAACGGTGCGCATCCATTTCCCGAGTTAAGCGTAGCAATTTCCCACCAAAGAGGGGAGATGCCGCTGAAACGGATAAAAGAAACGCACGCTTTCTCCGTAAAAGAGAGGAAGTGCTGCTGAAATTCCTGAAGGAGCTAAGAATGGCTCAGAAAGAACGTAGTAGAAGTGCTACCCAGTTATGAAACGCCTTCTACGATGTAGAAGGGTTCGTCGCACCACTGCCGGTAGAGCAGAGAAGGTGTTGACAGAATGGTTGGCAGAAGAGCTGCCAAAACCAGTTAAGTGACACAATGATGTCCTTTGTTGGAACGATGTCAGAATGACTCGTCTCCCTGACACCTGCAAGGGCATCATACTTGTAAGAGCCGTTGCGCCAAAGTAGTGGTAGCGCCTTGACAAGGTCCTGAGCTCGTTGCATAAAAATACGCCGAGTAGCCGATCCGTAGAGATCGAGTCATGTGCATGCTCATTAAGAATTATCAGACAGCCAGACTCGTAAGGGCCGCTGAGCCGGAGTGTGTTGTTTCCACCGAAAGAGGTAAAGTGCTCCTTAAGGCCGAAGTGCCGAGAGCAGAGTTAAGCATGCATATGAATAAAAACCATTGTTCCACGGTGAAAGCCGTGTGGTTGATTGGGGTCGGGTACATACTTCTCAAAGGCTGCCCTATAGGCATGCAATGTTCGTCAAGTAATTGTAAGACCGGCAGGCCCTTTTCAGAATTTCTCACCGAGGAAGACGGTGATGGCGCAGCCTTGAGTGACATATATTTCACCCGAACCTGATAGAGTTCATTGATGGCCTTCGTCACTCAGAGGTATGGAGGTTGTGGTTATCCTTAAATATCTAAGGATTGAACCCAACTACAGCAGTAGCAGAATGCATTCGGATACCTAGTAAGGATCTCTTCCGGTATGCTGTACCGTCCTACTAGGGGGATGGGGTCAACAGGCCTCTGGGGTATCTAAAATACATAGAATAATCAACCCCCAGATCGTCGCGTTGTCGCCCAGATATGAGTCCCCTAAGCCCAGGGGGAGGTGCAATTATCGAAACAAAGCATTAGCTTAGGTACAGCGCTACTTTGAATGTATGAGTGGATGACGTTGTTGAGTCAGTCCTGCATAACCTTTGTGAAGGTGTCATGGTCGATATACTACTGGACCGATTGGGAAAGAACCCCATTGATATCCGTACGACTAAGTGAAGCTCGGAGAGCTGTCCTTAGATTCGTAGGATACGGATGTGCCAAGCATAAAGGCTTGAGCTAGACATCCATTCGTGACTCTGAGGAAGTCAAGGCTAAGTCGTAGAGACTTGAGAGGTTATTCTAACTCACAGCCCTGAAGAGGCTTATGCGAAGTCATGACGACTTGCGTGGATGTTCAACTCATAGCCCTGATGAGGCTTGTGCGATATACGCTAAGTCATGGAGGCTTGAGCGTCGTATTACGAACTGCGACCCTGAGTGGTCTATGCATTTACTTGAGTTGAATAGATAGGTGTTTGCCTACTTACCAGACCATCAGTGGTTCTGACCCCGTTTAATGGGGATTTCAGGTGTTGAACCTGCGTGGCGATATGCGGAGCAAGGCGGCATCAAGTTCCAGGGTTTCTCTAGACAGAGTTGTACTGCTTCCTTTTTATTGAACCTTCACTGTTTTTCTAAGCAGTAGTGTTGTAATAAACATGTGCTTTCGATAAAATGGAATACTTTGGTGGTCAATGAGTTGCTTGGCCACATACCTGCAACGTGCTCAGAGTTTTCTAAAACCGACGACTCATTATCGTCTTATTCCGCTGCTAAAAGCTTTTCTAAGTTTCGCTGCAAAGAAAAAAAAAAAAAAAAAGAAATCCATGAAAATTTTAACTTAGCTTTGTTTTGAAAATCCGGGGCGTTACAGAATTGGTATCAGAGCAAGAGTCTGAGAAACCTGGTTCGAGATCCGACTTGTCCACTATATCGCACTGTAAGTATATTTTATACTTCTTGTTCTGATCTGGGTGCATCTTTGTATAGATGGCAACTCACGATTCCCGAGGATACTCCTATCGTTGCGGGATCATGCACGATGAGTGGGTATGCCCATATGAAGTCCAAGACTGTCAATATTGTGGCGAAGAAGGGCATTCCGTCAACGAATGCCAAATGAAGCATACCGCCGATATGGGTCGGCGGGGATCGCTTGGTCTTAGGGATGAGACCTCGCGTGTTAGTGGGCCACATTACTCCAGTAGAGAGAGTAGTCGTACTCCAGCAACTTCTGATGAACTACCATCTCTGGTAGGATTTGACTTGAACTTCCTTGAGGGATTTGGTCAATCTCAAGGCTATCAACAGGCATCATGTACGCCTAGCTTGCACAGTTGGGAGGAGGGATGCAACAACTCCTTCTATAATCCCATTATGATTTCAGATTCCTCGAATCAAAGTACTATTATATGGGGGAACAGAGCGGCTACACCAATGCCGAGTCTGAATGGCCAGGAAGAGGGATACAACCTATATCATCCCGTTATGGTATCGGATTCTCCGAGCCATGATGCCACTGAATGGGCAAGTGGACCGGCATCACTGATCTATCCACAAGAGTCGCTTGAGAGTGCGGAAGTGCCGCCCAAGCCAAAGCTAGTTGTGCCTGCACCAAGGCAATGTGGAAGTAAACGATACTTCGGGTTCTTTGGGTCAAGAAAAAAATTCAGTTCCTAGAAGAGACTGGTAGTGTTTTGGAGTCAATAGACTCATGTACCTAGTTTCTCAACGCCTAAAAGTCTGCCAGTGCGGCATGACGTTTTGTTTAAGGCGATGCTTGTGTAAATGTGATGTATATTAAGTAAATAAAACTTTGCTTCGATATATACATTGTGAAACTAAAACACGTTGTTTGTATGTGGTAGATAAATGGCTCCTACGACGAGGAGAACCATACCAAGCGAGGAGTCCCATACTCAAGGATTTCTGCTGGAAACACTCAACAATTTGGTTACTGCCATTCGAGAAACAAGGCCAGAACCAGTCGCACCTCGAAGCGAAAACCTTGGTGGAATAACCTATGAAAAATTCCTCAAGCTCGATCCACCAGTCTTCGCTGGTAGAGCCGATCCTGAACTGGCAGAAAGTTGGGTCGAAGAGACCGAACGTGCCTTCCTGGTGCTGTGAGTACCAGAAGAAAAGAAGACCAATTTGGCACGTACAGGCTGAAATACAACGCACGAAAGTGGTGGGATACCACTAAGATTATCCAGTTCTCGGAAGTTGAAGTCATTCCTTGGGCTGACTTCCGGAGAGCTTTCATGGATAATTACTTTCCATTACACTCCAGAAACAAGAAGAAGATGGAGTTTCTGGAATTGGAGCAGGGTGGCATGAATCTGATTGACTATACCACCAAATTTCAAAATCTTGAACGGTACTGCTCCCGATTATTTGAGACCGACCAAGAAAGGGCCGACAAGTACATCAATGGACTGCGAGAAGGGCTAAGGTCACGGGTTATCACCAGCATGCCCCAAACGTTTCAAACGGCTGTGGCAGCAGCTTCAAAAATACAAGTGGATTGGGAGCGATCAAAAGTGATCATAGCAAAAAGGCCCATAGTTGATGGTGGGAACAAGAAGAGAATGTTTCCAAGTGGCCAGGGTTCACGACAACCCTTTCAGAAGAAAAGGTTCCAAGGTGGGAACAACACTCAACAAGTTGTAAGGCCAAGGCAGAACATGGCTCCAAACAACCTGCAGTCCAACCCAAACTGCCCAAAATGCCATGTTAATCACGCAAGAGGACCATGTCCACGTGACACAGGTGGATGCTTCTACTGTGGCAAAGTGGGCCACATTGCAAGACAATGCAGGAAGAAGCTTATTGATGAGCAGAGGAGGAATGCCGGATCTGCCGGACCCTCTCAACAAGTACCACAACGAACACAAGTCCAACGACCCCCACCTAGAGTAGAACAAAGGCCTGCTGCAGGTCGTGTATACGCTGTAACGACTGAACAAGTCGAAACCGGTGACCTCATTGAAGGCACCGTACCTGTTAATGGACATGCAGCTTACGTCTTGTTTGATTGTGGTGCTACTCATACGTTTATCTCTGACGATTTCACTGAACAACTCCACGCCTCGGTGCAACCGATTGATAAAATGATCAAAGTATATAACCCGTTGGGTTCACGCACCAAATGTATCCGGTGTGTGAAAAATTTGGATATTGAGATAGCAGGGCAACACTTGCCTACTGACGCCGTCCTGATCGATATGATACAGTACGATGTCATTCTGGGAATGAATTGGTTGGCTCAGAATAATGCCAAGATTCTGTGCCACGAGGGCAGAGTAATTCTATCTCGACCCGGATTGCCTAAAATGGAATACCGGTTATCCAAGCCTGTTCCACAGAAAAGGCTCATATCAGCACTTAAGGTACAAAAATACCTTAGGAAGGGTTGTGTGGCCTTCCTGTTGAGTCTCTCGGTGGAAAAATCCAACGACCAACCCCTTGAGAGTTTGGAAGTGGTACGGGAGTTTCCCAATGTATTTCCTGAGGAATTGCCAGGACTTCCGCCACTTCGTGAGGTTGAATTTGGAATTCAATCCTTACCTGGAACAACGCCGATATCCAAAGCCCCGTATCGAATGGCACCAGCTGAACTCAGTGAGTTGAAGTGTTAGTTGGAAGAACTGATGGAACAAGGGTTCATCCGACCAAGTATGTCACCATGGGGAGCCCCGGTACTATTTATAAAGAAGAAGGATGGATCCCTTCGGTTATGCATCGATTATCGGATGCTTAACCAGGCAACCATTAAAAATAAGTACCCGTTGTCTCGGATTGAGGACTTATTCGATCAGCTCAGAACAGCGAGAGTGTTCTCCAAGATCGACCTCAGGTCTGGATACCATCAGCTCAGAGTTAAGGAGGAGGATATACCTAAGACTGCCTTCAGAACGAGATATGGCCATTATGAGTTCGTAGTAATGCCCTTCGGACTTACAAATGCGCCTGCTGTCTTTATGGACCTGATGAACCGAGTGTTCAAACCATACTTAGACACTTTTGTCATCGTCTTCATTGATGACATTCTCGTCTATTCAGAGAATGAGGAACAACACAAGGAGCACTTGAGAATCGTCTTGAAAACCCTTCAAGATAATCAGTTATATGCCAAGTTTTCAAAATGTGAATTCTGGCTAGACAAAGTAATGTTCCTTGGCCATGTGATCTCAAAAGATGGAATCGCAGTAGATCCTGCGAAGGTCGAAGCTGTGATATACTGGAAGCAGCCAGAAAATATCACTGAGGTCCGCAGCTTCCTTGGACATGCCGGATATTATCGGAAGTTCATACAGGACTTCTCCCGAATCGCCGTACCAATGACGAAATTACTGAAAAAGGGAGTCAAGTTTGAATGGACTGACCAGTGTAAGGAATGCTTTGAGGTTCTCAAACAGAGGCTTACCACTGCCCCTGTCCTTACCTTACCTTCTGGTCAGGGAGGCTTCATTGCTTATACAGATGCCTCGGGAACGGGTCTGGGTTGTGTATTGATGCAGCATGGCAAAGTAATCGCCTATGCATCCCGTCAGTTAAGAATTCATGAGAAAAACTATCCAACCCACGATCTGGAGCTTGCCGCGGTAGTGTTCGCGCTTAAAATTTGGCGACACTACCTGTATGGAGAGAAATTTGAGGTCATGTCGGACCATAAAAGCCTAAAATACCTATTTTCTCAAAAAGAACTCAATATACGGCAACGGCGATGGCTGAAATTCCTCAAAGACTATGAATTCACGCTTTCCTATCACCCTGGAAAGGCGAATGTTGTAGCAGATGCCCTTAGTCGCAAGACTGTTGGCACTCTGGCCAGCCTCACCGGACAATGGAAGCTGATGGAGGATTTTGTCAGTTGGAAGCCATTCCTGGCTGACCCAGGAAAGATTCGATTGTCATGCCTGACAATCCATATCGAGATCCTCGATCGCATTGTAGCCGAACAGTTCAAGGACCCCCAGTACTTGGAATTAAAAGCTCGTGCCGAAAGAGATGACACTTTCTTCCATTTAAAAGAAGATGGAGGAATATGGATGGAAGAAAGGATTTGGGTCCCAAATAACCCTGAGCTAAGACAGGAAGTACTCCAGGAGGCTCATAACAGCAAATACACCATTCACCCTGGAGGTACGAAAATGTTTCGGGACTTACAGAGAAAGTACTGGTGGAGGGGTATGAAACGGGATGTGGCTACATTTGTCTCAAGGTGTTTAATCTGCCAGCAAGTAAAAATTGAGCATCAACGACCTGGTGGAAAAATGCAACGGATCGAGATTCCAGAATGGAAATGGGAGGGCATTACGATGGATTTCATCGTTGGATTGCCTCAGTCCAAGAGACAACATGACTCAATATGGGTGATCGTAGACAGACTCACCAAGTCTGCTCACTTCCTGCCAATCAACACTCGATACTCAACTGAACGATTGGCGGAGATCTACATTCGGGAAATCGTTAGACTCCATGGAGTGCCGATTTCGATCATATCCGATCGTGACCCGAAATTTACCTCTCACTTTTGGGAGCAGCTTCAAAGAGCCCTGGAGACGAAACTCAAGTTCAGTACAGCATTCCATCCCCAAACAGATGGGCAATCAGAACGAACCATACAGACTCTCGAAGATATGCTAAGAGCCTGTATGCTAGAATGGAAAGGTGATTGGGATTCCCACCTAGCGTTGGCTGAATTTGCTTATAATAATAGCCACCACGCTAGCATTGGGATGGCACCGTATGAAGCCTTGTACGGGCGACCCTGTAGATCACCAATCCATTGGGGTGAAGTGGGTGAGCGAACCTTGGACTCGCCCATAGTGTTGCAGCATTATACTGAGCAGGTCCACATGATCAGGAAGAAGCTACTGACTGCTCAGAGTCGACAGAAGAGCTACGCTGATCAGCGGCGTAGGGAACTCACTTTTGCGGTTGGAGATAAGGTTTTTATCAAGGTCTCCTCAACCAAGAGTGTGTTTCGTTTCGAAAAGAAGGGGAAGCTCAACCCCAGATTCGTTGGTCCCTTCGAGGTTTTGAGCCGGATAGGAGAGACCGCCTACAGAGTAGCATTGCCACCGCAGTATACACAGATACACAATGTATTTCATGTGTCAATGCTTAGAAAATACGTTCACGACCCTTCCCACGTCATCCAACATGAAGATATTGACATCCAGGAGGATATGACGGTGGAAGAAAGGCCAGTAGAGATCATGGACCGACGGGAGCAAGTGCTAAGGACAAAGGTCATTCCACTTGTCAAAGTAAGATGGCAACATCACGGAGTCGATGATTGCACTTGGGAGCCCGAATCGGATATGCGGGATAAATATCCTGAACTCTTCACCTTGTACTCTTAGCTGAATTTCGCGGACAAAATTCCTTTAAGAGGGTAATGATGTAAGACCCGCAATTTTTCAGAAAATATCTGAATAAAATTCATGAGGCATTTACCGGTAAAAATAGCATTTTTCTCAGAATGCGAAACGAATCAATTCCTGCGAGCCAGTTACACTTAGGATATTCGTCAAATCGCGAATATATGCTCAAACACTCTGGAAGCCATAACTTCCTATCTGAACAAAATCAAAGGATTCCTGCGAGCCAACTTTCTTAGTGGCATCAATACGAAGATAATGGAGTACTCAGAATTTTTCGGAAAAAAATCGCCGAAAACCCGAAATTCTTGCGGGACCCACAGAAATATGGGTGAGACCCACAGAAATATTTCTCAGAAAATATTCTAGAAGATTCTAGAATATTCCAGCACCTTCCAGAGCCTTCCAGCTCCTTCCAGCACCTTCCATGGAAGGGATTCTCAGAAAAGCCCAAGGGTAAAGAGGGGATTCTGAAACTTGGGGCCCAAGTTTCAGAACCTATAAATAGAGGACCCCCCCTCCTTTAGAAAATCGCCAACCCCTCTCTCTCTCCTCCTTTTCCAAACCTCCCCTACCTAGCCTAGCCCACCTGAGCCCACCTGACCTGGTCTGAGCCTGCCTGACTTAGCCTGAGCCTGCTTGACCTGGTCTGAGCCTGCCTGACCTGGTCCTAACCCACCTGACCTAGGTCTGAACCTACTTGACCTAAGTCTGAACCCAGTTGACTTGACTTGAACCTGGTTTTGTTCAAAGTCAAAGTCCAAGTCCTTTTTCGTCCGAAGTTCGAAGTTGATCCTTTTTCGAAGTCGAGCCTCGTTCGAAGCGTTTGAAGCAATCGGAGTCGTTTCTTTCTCAAATTGAAGTAAGTTCAATTCATTAAACCATCTCTCTCAAGTATTTGATTGTTTGTATATAGCATATACTTTCTGAAGTAGTATTTTGCTTTAGTTCTTGGTTGAGACCTTTAGGACACTTCGGTGTTCACGCGCTCGCCTCGTAACTATCGTCGGATATATATGTTTGAATACGCAGTATATGCGTTCTTCAAAATAGTATCTCACCCTAGTTCTTGGTTGAGCCCTCTAGGACACTTCGGTGTTCACTCACTCGCCTCGTAACTATCGTTGGATACAGATCTAGGTGTATATCTGCTGATACTGCTGACGCATCTTATATCGCATAAGCCATGTAATTTACCTTTGCCGTCGCGTCGTATGATGCCAAGGCTCCCTGCTTTCTGTACTTCCGATTACTGCACTTCCGATTATGCATTTACTTACGCCGTTGCGTCGAACGATGCCAAGGCTCCTGCTTTCTGCAATGTATTTACTTACGCCGTCACGTCGAACGATGCCAAGGCTCCTGTTTTGTTATATATGTAGAATATTTAGTTCAGTTACACCCTGAACAATAGTATATGCATTTCCTTTACGCCGCCGCTGTATAAAGCACAGGCTTTTGCTTATATTACATATATGGCGCGTAAGTGAGTGTTCAAACGGAGATCAACTCCAAAATCGCCCATGCGATTCCCTTACCGCTCCTCGTACAAGATTCTGCTTGACGAATGAAGCCCCTATTGGAAAGGCTTCGCCTTTTGGCAAAATGCTCTTTACGTAAAAACTAAATCAATTACGTATGGCCTGGCTATGGCCCAAGGTTCCTGCAACCTTGATGGATGCAAAGTACGCACAACGGTGCGCATCCATTTCCCGAGTTAAGCGTAGCGATTTCCCACCAAAGAGGGGAGATGCCGCTGAAACGGATAAAAGAGAGGAAGTGCTGCTGAAATTCCTGAAGGCGCTAAGAATAGCTCAGAAAGAACGTAGCAGAAGTGCTACCCAGTTATGGAACGCCTTCTACGATGTAGAAGGGTTCGTCGCACCACTGCCGGTAGAGCAGAGAAGGTGTTGACAAAATGGTTGGCAGAAGAGCTGCCAAAACCAGTTAAGTGGCACAATGATGTCCTTTGTTGGAACGATGTCAGAATGACTCGTCTCCCTGACACCTGCAAGGGCATCATACTTGTAAGAGCCATTGCACCAAAGTAGTGGTAGCGCCTTGACAAGGTCCTCAGCTCGTTGCGTAAAAATACACCGAGTAGCCGATCCGTAGAGATCGAGTCATGTGCATGCTCATTAAGAATTATCAGATAGCCAGACTCGTAAGGGCCGCTGAGCCGGAGTGTGTTGTTTCCACCGAAAGAGGTGAAGTGCTCGTCAAGGCCGTAGTGCCGAGAGCAGAGTTAAGCATGCATATGAATAAAAACCTTTGTTCCACGGTGAAAGCCGTGTGGTTGATTGGGGTCGGGTACATACTTCTCAAAGGCTGCCCTATAGGCATGCAATGTTCATCAAGTAATTGTAAGACCGGCAGGCCCCTTTCAGAATTTCTCATCGAGGAAGACGGTGATGGCGCAGCCTTGAGTGACATATATTTCACCCGAACCTGATAGAGTTCATTGATGGCCTTCGTCACTCAGAGGTATGGAGGTCGTGGTTATCCTTAAATATCTAAGGATTGAACCCAACTACTGCAGTAGCAGAATGCATTCGGATACCTAGTAAGGATCTCTTCCGGTATGCTGTACCGTCCTACTAGGGGGATGGGGTCAACAGGCCTCTGGGGTATCTAAAATACATAGAATAATCAACCCCCAGATCCTCGCGTTGTCGCCCAGATATGAGTCCCCTAAGCCCAGGGGGAGGTGCAATTATCGAAACAAAGCATTAGCTTAGGTACAGCGCTACTTTGAATGTATGAGTGGATGACGTTGTTGAGTCAGTCCTGCATAACCTTTGTGAAGGTGTCATGGTCGATATACTACTGGACCGATTGGGAAAGAACCCCATTGATATCCGTACGACTAAGTGAAGCTCGGAGAGCTGTCCTTAGATTCGTAGGATACGCTTGTGCCAAGCATAAAGGCTTGAGCTAGACATCCATTCATGACTCTGAGGAAGTCAAGGCTAAGTCGTAGAGACTTGAGAGGTTATTCTAACTCACAGCCCTGAAGAGGCTTATGCGAAGTCATGACGACTTGCGTGGATGTTCAACTCATAGCCCTGATGAGGCTTGTGCGATATACGCTAAGTCATGGAGGCTTGAGCGTCGTATTACGAACTGCGACCCTGAGTGGTCTATGCATTTACTTGAGTTGAATAGATAGGTGTTTGCCTACTTACCAGACCATCAGTGGTTCTGACCCCGTTTAATGGGGATTTCAGGTGTTGAACCTGCGTGGCGATATGCGGAGCAAGGCGACATCAAGTTCCAGGGTTTCTCTAGACAAAGTTGTACTGCTTCCTTTTTATTGAACCTTCACTGCTTTTCTAAGCAGTAGTGTTGTAATAAACATGTGCTTTCGATAAAATGGAACACTTTGGTGGTCAATGAGTTGCTTGGCCACATACCTGCAACGTGCTCGGAGTTTTCTAAAACCGACGACTCATTATCGTCTTATTCCGCTGCTAAAAGCTTTTCTAAGTTCCGCTGCAAAGAAAAAAAAAGAAATCCATGAAAATTTTAACTTAGCTTTGTTTTGAAAATCCGGGGCGTTACATAACCGGTATTCCATCTTAGGCAATCCGGGTCGAGATAGAATTACTCTGCCCTCGCGGCACAGAATCTTGGCATTATTCTGAGCCAACCAATTCATTCCCAGAATGACATCGTACTGTATCATATCGATCAGGATGGCGTCGGTAGGCAAGTGTTGCCCTGCTATCTCAATATCCAAATTTTTCACACACCGGATACATTTGGTGCGTGAACCCAATGGGTTATATACTTCGATTATTTTATCAATCGGTTGCACCGAGGCGTGGAGTTGTTCGGTGAAATCGTCAGAGATAAACGTATGAGTAGCACCACAATCAAACAAGACGTAAGCTGCATGTCCATTAACAGGTACGGTGCCTTCAATCAGGTCACCATTTTCGACTTGTTCAGTCGTTACAGCATATACACGACCTGCAGCAGGCCTTTGTTCTATTCTAGGTGGAGGTCGTTGAAACTGAGAACGTTGTGGTGCAGGTCGAGAGGGTCCGGCAGATCCGGCATTACTCCTCTGTTCATCTGCAGCCTTCTTGGCGCAATCCCTTATAAAGTGGCCCATCTTGCCACAATAGAAGCACCCACCAATGTCACGAGGACATGGCTTTCCAGGGTGGTTCATACGACACCTTGGGCAGCTGAAGTTGGACTGCTGACCATTCGGAGTTGGGTTCTGTCTTGGCCTCACGACTTGTTGAGTGTTGTTCCCTCCTTGGAACTTCTTCTTTTGAAAGGGTTGTCGTGAACCCTGGCCACTTGGGAACGTCCTTTTACGATTCCCACCATTCACTATGGGCTTCTTTGCTATGATCACTTTAGATCGCGCCCAATCCTCTTGGATTTTTGAAGCCGCTGCTACCGCAGCCTGAAAGGTCGAAGGCATGCTGGTTATCACTCGAGATCGCAGCCCTTCGCGCAGACCATTCACATATTTGTCGGCCCTTTCTTGGTCTGTTTCGAACAATCGAGAGCAGTAGCGCTCTAGATTCTGAAATTTGGTGGTATAGTCCATTAGACTCATACCGCCCTGTTCCAACTCCAGAAATTCCATCTTTTTCTTGTTTCTGGAATGCAACGGGAAGTAGTTATCCATAAAAGTCCTCCGAAAGTCAGTCCAAGGAATGACTTCGACTTGTGAGAACTGGATAAGTTTAGTGGTATCCCACCACTTCCGTGCATTGTCTTTCAACCGATACGTGCCAAAGTTAGTCTTCTTTTCCTCTGGTACTCCCAGTACTAAGAAGGCACGTTCTGTCTCTTCGATCCAACTCTCCGCGAGCTCAGGATCGGCTCTGCCAATGAAAACTGGCGGGTCAAGCTTGAGGAACTTCTCATAAGTCACTCCTCCCAGGTGCTCGTTTCGTGGTGCGACTGGTTCTGGCCTCGTTTCACGGATGGCTGTAACCAGGTTGTTGAGTGTCTCCAACAGGAATCCCTGCGTATGGGACTCCTCGCTTGGTATGGTTCTCCTCGTCGTAGGAGCCATTTATCTATGCACACACAAGCACTTGTTTTTATTTTCTCAATGTATATATGGAAGTAAAAAGCTTTATTTACTTAATATACATCATATTTACACAAACATCGCCTTAAACAAAATGTCATGCCGCACTGGAAGACTTTAGGCGTTGAGAAACTATATACATGAGCCTACTGACTCCAAAGCATCACCAGTCTCTTTAAGACTTGGATTTGTTTGATGATGACGAACTCCAAAAGGTCCATCTATTGCCACATGACCTTGAAGCAGGCACTACTAGCTTTGGCTTGGGCGGCACTTCCGCACTAGCAAGCGAATATTGGGGATATATGAGGGACTCCAGTCCACTTTCCCAGTCAGCAAGATCAAGACTCTGGGAGTCTGGAATAATGATTGGCGAACAGAAAGAATCCCCTCTTTTGTTCCTGCCATTTAAGCTCGGCGTATGTGATGCCGGATGGTAGCTTGGCGAGTGATAGACCTCCGCAGAGAAGTTCAAATCAAAATCCCTCAGCCTTGGTAATTCATCAAAAGATGTTGGGGTATGGTTGCTCCCAACACTAGAGTGATGCGGTCCACTGACACGCGAAGTCTCATCCCTAAGACCCTTTGAAGCCCGCCGACCCATATCGGCGGTATATTTCCTTTGGCATTCGTTGGCGGAATGCCCATCTTCGCCACAGTATTGGCAGTCTTGGACTTCATACTGGCATATCCACTCATCGTGCATGACCTTGCAGCGATAGCAGTATCCACGCGAGTCATGAGTTGCCATCTATACAAAGATGCACCCAGATCAGAACAAAAGTATAAAAACATATACTTCAGTGCGATATCGGGACTATGACGGATCTTGAACCAGGTTTCTCAGACACATGCTCTGATACCAATTCTGTAACGCCCCGGATTTCCAAAACGAAGCTAAGTTAAAATTTTCATGAATTTCTTTTTTTTTTCTTTGCAGCGGAATTTAGAAAAGCTTTTAGCAGCGGAATAAGACGATAATGAGTCGTCAGTTTTAGAAAACTCCGAGCACGTTGCAGGTATGTGGCCAAGCAACTCATTGACCACCAAAGTGTTCCATTTATCGAAAACCACATGTTTATTACAACACTACTGCTTAGAAAAGCAGTGTAGGTTCAATAAAAAGGAAGCAGTACAACTCTGTCTAGAGAAACCCTGGAACTCGATGTCGCCTTGCTCCACATATCGCTACGCAGGTTCAACACCTGAAATCCCCATAAAACGGGGTCAGAACCACTGATGGTCTGGTAAGCATGCAGTCATACATCCATTCAACTCAAGTACGATAATGACCACTCAGGGTCGCAATGCGCAATAACGACGCTCAAGCCTCCAAGACTTAGCGTATATCGCAAGAGCCTCCGTAGGGCTATGAGTTGAACATCTGCTCGAGTCCTCATGACTTAGAGCAAGCCTTTTCAGGGCTGTGATTTGAATAGCCGTTTAAGTCCCCACGACTTAGCCATGACCTCTTCCGGGTCTCAAAGTGATGTCTAGCTCAAGTCTTCATACTTGGCACATCTGTATCCCACGCATCTAAGGACAACTCTTCGAGCTTCGCTTAGTCGTGCGGATACAACACGGGTCTTTGCCCAGTCGGTCCAGTAGTATACCGAACATGACACCTTCACAAAGGTTATGCAGGACTGACTCAACACGTCATCCACTCATACATCCAAAGCATCGCTGAACCTAAGCTAATGCATTGTTTCGATAATTAACCGCTCCCGCCTTTGGTACGCAGGTAGAGCTATTGTCCGAGCATCAACGCGACGTTCTGGGGGTTGATTATTCTATGTATTTTAGATACCCCAGAGGCCTGTTGACCCTATCCATAGTAGGGCAGTGTGTTTCAACTGGGAGAATCCTACTAGGCCCATATTCGGATGCATCCTCTACTTGCAGTAGTTGGGTTCAATCCTTAGATCTTAAGGATAACCACGACCCCAAAACCCATGAGTGACTGAGGCCATCGTGGACTCTATCAGGTCCAAAGTAAAATACATGTCACTCAAGGCTGTACCATCACTGTCATTCCACAGTGAGCATAATTCCTGAAGGGGTCTGTCAGTCTTACAATTACTTGGACAGAATCTGCATGCCATTTAGGCAGCCCGTGCTTTCAGCACTACGGGAGTATGTACCCGACCCCATTCAGTCTTCCCCAACACAGTCATTACTGAGGGGGTACCCCTAACACGATCTTCAACCGCGGGGTATGTGCGACCTTAAGTCTTATTCATATGCATGCAGAACACCGCTCTTTGGCACTTCGGCCACCACGAGCATCACACCTCTTTGGGTGGAAACAACACACTCTGGCTCTTCGACCCTTACGAGTCTGGTTGTGTAACCGTTCTCAATGAGCATGCATATGACTCGATCTAAATAGATCGGCTACTCGGCGTATTTTTACGCAACGAGTCCAAACCTAACCAAGGCGCAACCTCTACTCTGGCTCAGCGGCCCTTACGAGCAAGGTGCCCTTGCAGGCACAAGGATACGAGCCGATCTGGCATCGTTCCATCAACGGACATCATTATGCCGTTCCATTGGTTCCGGCAGCTCTTCTGCCGACCATTTCGTCAGCACCTCCCCTGCTCTACCGGCAGTGGTGCGACGAATCTTTCTACGTTGTAGAGGGCAAACCATGAACTGGGTAGCACTCTGCTATATGTCAGAGTATCCTGCTACGTTCTTTCTGAGCTATTCTTAGCTTCTTCAGAAATTTCAGCAGCACTTCCTCTCTTTTACGGAGAAAGCGTGCGTTTCTTTTATCCATTTCAGCGGCATCTCCCCTCTTTGGTAGGAAATCGCCACGCTTAATCCGGGGAAATGGATGCGCACCGTTGTGCATACTTTGCATCCATCAAGGTTGCAGGAACCCTGGGCTATAGCCAGGCCATACGTAATTGACTTAATTTTTACGTAAAGAGCATTTTGCCAAAAAGCGAAGCCTTTCCAATAGGGGCTTCATTCGTCAAGCAGAATCTTGAACGAGGAGCGGTCAGGGAATCGCATTGGCGATTTGGAGTTTGATCTCCATTTGAACGCTCATTTATGCGCTATATATGTAGTATAAGCAGAAGCCTGTGCTTTATACAGCGGCGGCGTAAAGAATTTTATATACTATTGTTCAGGGTGTGTAACTGAACGAAATATTCTATATATATAACAAAGCAGAAGCCTTGGCATCGTTCGACGCGACGGCGTAAGTAAATACATTGCAGAAAGCAGGAGCCTTGGCATCGTTCGACGCGACGGCGTAAGTAAATGCATAATCGTAAGTGCAGTAATCGGAAGTGCAGAAAACAGGGAGCCTTGGCATCATACGACGCGACGACAAAGGTAAATTACATAGCCTGTGCGATATAAGACGCGTCGGCAGAATCAGCAGATATACACCTAGATCCGTATCCAACGATAGTTACGAGGCGAGCGGGTGAACACCGAAGTGTTCTGAAGAGCTCAACCAAGAACTAGGGCGAGATACCATTTTAAAAACGCATATACTGCGTGTTTGAACATAGATATATCCGACGATAGTTACGAGACTAGCGGGTGAACACCGAAGTGTCCAAAAAGGGCTCAATCAAGAACTAAAGCAAGATACTACTTCAGAAAGTATATTCTATATACAAACAATCAAATACTTGAGAGAGATGGATCAACGAAGCGAACTTACTTCAAATCGTGGAAGAAACGGCTCCGGGTTGCTTCTTTGGCTTCGAGCCTTCCTTCGAGAGGTCAGACTAAGTCAGATGAAGCTGACTTAGTTGAGAAAGAGGTAGAGCAGGTCAAGCTACTCAACTTAAGTAGTTTGAACCAAACAAGGTTCGATCCAAGTCAACTGGGTTCAGCAGGTTCGAACTCAGCTCAAGTAGGCTAAGTCTGGGTTCAGAAATCCAAACCGGAATCTGGACTAAAAAGGACTTTGACTTTGACTTTAAACCCAACTAGGTTCAAGTCAAGTCAACTGGGTTTGGACCAGGTCAAGTGGGTTCAGACCCAGGTCAGGTGGGTTAGGACCAGGTCAGGCAGGCTCAGGCTAAGTCAGGCAGGCTCAGACCAGGTCAGGTGGGCTCAGGTGGGCTAGGCTAGGTAGGGGAGGTTTAGGAGAGAGAGAGAAGGCAAGAGAGAGAGGGGGGGTCGAAATTATGAGAAGAGAGAGAGTGGGGAGGGCTATTTATAGCCCAAGCCCACCTCCTCTTGGGTTTTTCCATGCCCCTTTTACCCCTTGGCTTCTTTTAAATTCCTGGAGGTTCCTTTTGAGGTGGGGCCCACAAGATATTTCCATAGGATATTTTGTGGGTCCCACAAGATATTTTCTGAGGAATATTTCTGTGGGTCCCACCAATATTTCTGTGGGTCCCGCAAGAATTTTGGGTTTCTGGCGATTTTTTTCCGAAAAATTCTGAGTACGTCATTTTCTTCGTATTGACGTAACTAAGAAAGTTGGCTCGTACGAATCTATTGATTTCGTTCAGATAGGAAGTTATGGCTTCCAGAGTGTTTGAGCATATATTCGCGTTTCGACGAATATCCTAAGTGTAACTGGCTCGCAGGAATTGATTCGTTTCGCATTCTGAGAAAAAATGCTATTTTTACCGGTAAATGCCTTATGAATTTTATTCAGATATTTTCTGAAAAATTGCGGGTCTTACAAAGTATATGTTTTTATACTTTTTGTTCTGATCTGGGTGCATCTTTGTATAGATGGCAACTTATGACTCGCGTGGATACTGCTATCGTTGCAAGGTCATGCACGATGAGTGGATATGCCCGTATGAAGTCCAAGACTGCCAATACTGTGGCGAAGAAGGGCATTCCGTCAACAAATGCCAAATGAAACATACCGCCGATATGGGTCGGCAGGGATCGCTTGGTCTTAGGGATGAGACCTCGCGTGTTAGTGGGCCACATTACTCCAGTAGAGGGAGTAGCCGTACCCCAGCAACTTCAGATGAACTACCATCTCTGGTAGGGTTTGACATGAACTTCCTTGAGGGATTCGGTCAATCGGAAGGCTATCAACACGCATCACGTACGCCTAGCTTACACAGTCGGGATGAGGGATGCAACAACTCCTTCTATAATCCCATTATGATTTCGTATTCCTCGGATCATAGTACCATTATATGGGGGAACGCAGCGGCTTCACAAACGCCGAGTCTGAATAACCAAGGAGAGGGATACAACTCTTATTATCCCATTATGGTCTCGGATTCCCCGAGCCATGATGCCACTGAGTGGGCAAGTGGACCGGCATCACTGATCTACCCACAAGATTCGCTTGAGAGCGCGGAAGTGCCGCCCAAGCCGAAACTGGTTGTGCCTGCACCGAGGCAATGTGGAAGCAAACGATACTTCGGGTTGTTTGGGTCAAGAAAGAAATCCAGTTCCTAGAAGAGACTGGTAGTGTGTTGGAGTCAATAGACTCGTGTATATAGTTTCTCAACGCCTAAAGTCTGCCAGTGCGGCATGACGTTTTGTGTAAGGCGCGGCTTGTGTAAATGTGATGTATATTAAGTAAATAAAGCTTTTACTTCCTCATATACATCGAGAAACTAAAAACAAGTGCTTGTGTATGATTAGATAAATGGCTCCTACGACGAGGAGAACCATGCCGAGCGAGGAGTCCCATACGCAAGGATTCTTGTTGGAAACACTCAACAACCTGGTTACAGCCATCCGTGAAACGAGGCCAGAACCAGTCGCACCACGAAACGAGCACCTGGGAGGAGTGACTTATGAGAAGTTCCTCAAGCTTGACCCGCCAGTTTTTGTTGGCAGAGCCGATCCGGAGCTCGCAGAGAGTTGGATCGAAGAGACAGAACGTGCCTTGTCAGTACTAGGAGTACCAGAAGAGAAAAAGACCAACTTTGGCACGTATCGGTTGAAAGACAATGCACGGAAGTGGTGGGATACCACTAAACTTATCCAGTTCTCACAAGTCGAGGTCATTCCTTGGACTGACTTTCTGAGGACTTTCATGGATAACTACTTCCCACTGCATTCCAGAAACAAGAAAAAGATGGAGTTTCTGGAGTTGGAACTGGGCGATATGAGTCTGATAGACTATACCACCAAATTTCAGAATCTAGAGCGCTATTGCTCTCAATTGTTCGAAACAGACCAAGAAAGGGCCGACAAATATGTGAATGCTCTGTGCGAAGGGCTGAGATCGAGGGTGGTAACAAGCATGCCTTCGACTTTTCAGGCTGCAGTGGCAGCAGCTTCAAAAATCTAAGAGGACTGGGCGCGATCTAAAGTGATCGTAGCAAAGAATGGTGGGAATCGTAAAAGGACGTTCCCAAGTGGCCAGGGTTCACGACAACCCTTTTAAAAGAAGAAGTTCCAAGGAGGGAACAACACTCAACAAGTTGTGAGGCCAAGACAGAACACAACTCTGAATGGTCAGCAGTCCAACTTCAGCTGCCCAAGGTGTCGTGTGAACCACCCCGGAAAGCCATGTCCTTGTGACATGGGTGGTTGCTTGTATTGTGGCAAGATGGGCCACTTTATAAGGGATTGCGCCAAGAAGGCTGCAGATGAACAGAGGAGTAATGCCGGATCTGCCGGACCCTCTCGACCAGCACCACAACGTTCTCAGTTTCAACGACCTCCACCTAGAGTAGAACAAAGGCCTGCTGCAGGTCGTGTATATGCTGTAACGACTGAACAAGTCGAAAATGGTGACCTGATTGAAGGCACCGTACCTGTTAATGGATATGCAGCTTACATCTTGTTTGATTGTGGTGCTACTCATACGTTTATCTCCGACGATTTCACCGAACAACTCCACGCCTCGGTGCAACCGGTTGATAAAATGATCGAAGTGTATAACCCGTTGGGTTCACGCACCAAATGTATCCGGTGTGTGAAGAACTTGGATATTGAGATAGCTGGGCAACACTTGCCTACTGACGCCATCCTGATCGATATGATACAGTACGATGTCATTCTGGGAATGAATTGGTTGGCTCAGAATAATGCCAAGATTTTGTGCCGTGAGGGCAAAGTGATTCTATCTCGACCCGGATTGCCTAAGATGGAATACCGGTTATTCAAACCAGTTCCACAGAAAAGGCTCATATCAGCACTTAAGGTACAAAAATACCTTAGGAAGGGTTGTGTGGCCTTCCTGTTGAGTCTCTCGGTAGAAAAATCCAACGACCAACCCCTTGAGAGTTTGGAAGTGGTGCGGGAGTTTCCCGATGTGTTTCCTGAGGAATTGCCAGGACTTCCGCCACTTCGTGAGGTTGAATTTGGAATTCAATCCTTACCTGGAACAACGCCGATATCCAAAGCCCCGTATCGAATGGCGCCTGCTGAACTCAGTGAGTTGAAGTGTCAGTTGGAAGAACTGATGGAACAAGGGTTCATCCGTCCAAGTGTATCACCGTGGGGAGCCCCGGTGTTATTTGTAAAGAAGAAGGATGGATCCCTTCGGTTATGCATCGATTATCAGATGCTTAAACAGGCAACTGTTAAAAATAAGTACCCGTTGCCTCGAATTGAGGACTTGTTCGATCAGCTCAGAACAGCGAGGGTGTTCTCTAAGATCGACCTCAGGTCTTGGTATCATCAGCTCAGAGTTAAGGAAGAAGATATACCTAAGACTGCCTTCAGAACGAGATATGGCCATTATGAGTTCGTAGTAATGCCCTTCGGACTCACTAATGCGCCTGCTGCCTTTATGGATCTAATGAACCGGATATTCAGACCATATTTGGATAGCTTTGTTATTGTCTTCGTCGATGACATTCTCGTATATTCAGAGAACAAGGAACAACACATGGAGCACTTGAGAATCGTCTTGAAAACCCTTCAAGATAACCAACTCTATGCTAAGTTTTCAAAATGTGAATTCTGGCTAGACAAAGTGATGTTCCTTGGACATGTGATCTCGAAAGATGGAATCGCAGTAGATCCTGCGAAGGTGGAAGCTGTGATGGACTGATAGGAGCCAGAAAATATTACTGAGGTCCGTAGCTTCATTGGACTTGCCGGATATTATCGGAAGTTCATACAAGACTTCTCCCGAATCGCCGTACCGATGACGAAACTGTTGAAAAAGGGAGTCAAGTTCGAATGGACTGACCAGTGTAAGGGGTGCTTTGAGGTTCTCAAACAGAGGCTTACCACTGCCCCTGTCCTTACCTTACCTTCTGGTCAGGGAGGCTTCGTTGCTTATACCGATGCCTCGGGAACAGGTCTTGTGACGCCCCAAAACCCCGACCTTGTAAAAACCTTTGATTTTTGGGCAAATTTTTTTTTTTGTAAGAGTTTAAAACAGATAGCGGAAGTGCAAAGGGGTAAGCAAAGGCCGCAAGTCTAAGCGGGCCACAGTAAAAGATACAAACCACATGTTCATTCCAAATACATATAATATCAGAGTTTTACAAAATGAGACTAAAAACACCCATACAACGAGTCTCTCCCAAAATGAGAGGAAAACTCCCCTCAAACCCCAAAACAAGACACGGACCAAGATCTGCAGCTAAGTGTGGGTCTCAAGTCTCCAACCGTACACCGTCGCATCGCCACTGCGCCTACTCATCACCTGTATCCCCATAAAACGGGGTCAGAACTCTTGCGAGTTGGTGAAGAACAACAACATTGCATATCCATTTTATCCAGAAAAGGCACATATCATGCAACAGGTAAAGTGACAGATATATGTGCAAGTGTCAGGTAAGTGCTCGTGCTAGTAGACTGTAAAACTACAAGTAATAGTATGACAACTGAAACAGAGCAGGAGCTAACCAGCAAGGTACAATAATTAAAGGAAGTACAAGCAGTGCCAAAGTAAGCAAGTAACCAACTACTGTACGTTAGTCTGTTTGGTTAGTCTTTATGTTCTTCTTTTTAACCTCCTTCGGGTACGCGAAGGACAGACCCTCGAGTTCTGCGAGACATGCACCCGGCGTCTGTTATTAAATTTCTAGTGTGGTAACCAGGGATGCTACAGAACGAGAAAAACCACCTGCGGGCGACACGCAGCCAGGAGAAACCTTTCGCAGGGGCAAAGGATTGCAATCCGTACTACTGCAGTAGCAAAGGTCCCTGTGGAGGGCAACCTTGACCTCCCTAACTCCGAGTGACTGGAGATCAGAGGGCACATCGGCTCCTCAAAAGAACAGGTCGTAGTAACGACACATCACTCGGGGCTGTACCATTCACCCTCTCCCTGGGTGACCAAATTTGTGAATGGGGCGCGACAGGATTATCTTATTTAGGCTCATTCTTCAGGTCATACCTCCCTTCGAGGTAGTTGTGCCTCGTGGTCCCCGCGGGGTACGCAAACGAGGACTTGGCCTGCCCATCCACGTGCTCAGCCTCTAACGGCCACACGAGCACATCGCCGGTGAAGACGATATTATAACATTTCCATTTCATGCCTAGGGTGACACAAGGTGTGAGTACACTCTCACAAACCCGGGCCACTGCCCGAAGACTCCTACCGAGTCCCAACCCTTAACATGTCAAAAGTGTCATACCCTACAGTGCTTTTAGTTCTTTCTAGATATATGTCACATCGAGTACAAAACACGCCTCTGGTGTGTCGTATATCCATTGATATACGAATGTGAGCCAAAACAAGAAGTACTCGACGAACCCGAATGGGTGACATACGTGTCATGATGTACCACGTGCATAAACCACACATTATCACGATTTGGAACACATATTCATAAAGGCACAAATCTGAGCGATAACAGGCTCCAAATATATATATATCAACATGTTCGTACGACAACCAGTGTCCAAAGCTTTAAGCATGAATTTCCCAAATACACATATTTCCGCCGCCCTACGTCGGCTACAACACTTAGCGAAACCATTCGCTTAGGGAAGACCGTAGTGTAGACACTGATGAGTGTCGAGAAAGGTTCTTAAAGTAACCCCATGTGTACGGGGATTACGTCAATACATCCGTGATGTGCCACCGCACTAGCAAAACTCAAAAAAAGTCAAAACGACGGTTTTCTGCTGAAAACGTCGAAAGACCCAATACTTGGGAAACGTAATAAGGTACATGGGTAGCGTACCGCTCGCCACACTATACCCCTTTCCAAACTCACCACGATGTGGCAGCGAAGGCTAAGGTGGTCATTCTGGACCACTGACGTGACGGCAAGGGTATGATGGCACAATGTGTGCCGAAATGCCAAAAGGCTAACCGTAGCCCACCAGGCCCTATAGGCAGTTCCGAACCATGCACCGTTGGTGCCAAGTGTACAAAACGGTTGTTTGGACATCATACACGTGCTACAAGGAGTCTATTAGTGACTCTCTATCGATTTTGCCTTCATGCGTGCATTTTTGTGCTTTTTGAATTGGCGGCGAGGTGAAAATCCCATAAGTAGGTGGTCTAGGCATGTCATACCAGACTTATAGGGCTGTGACAGCCACCAACACGAGCTTCACTAAGCTCTACACGAGGCTACTAGGTGGGTGCAGCAGGTCACGCAACTACCTAGTGGTTGGCTAAGCCTTGCGGGCGCACTTAGCACCCGCCGCCACCATAAGGCTCCAACCGGGGTCGTTTGGGCAGCCTGGTCTGCTGGACCAGACCCGGACCTACCTTGGTCTGACCTATGTGTCAGACCCTAGGCTGCTAAGGCAGCAGCCTGCAATGGGCCGCGAGCAGCCTGCACCATGGGGTGCAGCTAGGGTGCGGTTGGAAGGCGACGGCCAGAGACCAGCTGGTCTGGTCCACGTTGGACCAGACCCTGCCGGGTCTAGGAGGGAACCTCCTTGGCCAAGGGACAGCCAGCAGCAAGGCTGCGGCCTGCTGGCTGCTGGGGCGTGTCCCAACGAAAAGGGTGCTCTGGGTGTAAAGCACACCCGGTTACCCAAAACCGTGGGCATCCCGTGTGGCACCCCTTCCCCATATGATTGGGGAAGTCCCAATAGGTGGGTCCGAACCCCGAAGTGGGTCAGACCACCCTGCCATACCGAACGCTGCAGAGGTTGCAGCGTGACACGGCGAGTCCCGATCGATCTCTCTCTTCTTCTTTTTTTTTATACATATATATATAGTTATATAGTTATTTACATGGCCCAAAAATAGCCTGAAAGATGACCCGATTTGGGGTCCGTCCGCACCAAAATAGCAAAAACTTCAAACACGGAACTCGTAGATCCGCGTCTCAGCTTCGCACAGACACCAAGATCACTCTGATCCGACCATCGGTCTGGAAAAGGGAGCTGTGTTACCAGACAGTGTCTGGAACTTTCTGGACCACTGTCAAAACCCTGTCAGTCTGCTAAAACCTGACTTTTGGAAGGGTTTACAAAACAAATCAGGGAAAAGTTCCAACATCGAAGTCGTAGATAATCATTTTACCTTTCCGAAAAGTTATAACATGAAAAATTCCGACAAACGGTTTGAGAAATACCACCGGATTACCGGACGATGTTCAGGACTTCCTGTACACTGACAGAAGTTCTGAACGTCTGCTAAAAACGAGGCTTTTTAGGGATGGTTACAGACCGAACCAGTGAAAACTGCAAACACGAAGGTTGGAGAACGTCGTCTCCCCTTTCCGAAAAGTCCAAGAACGCTCCATTCAGACCAGTATCGAGTGAGATACGGGTTTTTGAGCAGAGGAGACTCCGGAGCTCCAGAACTCCGAAATCGCCTAAAGACAGTCCCATTGCGTGGAACGTCCGGTGTGTGCGTGTTTACCACAACGATGTGTCGATCCCTCTAAAACACACCCACACTCATACAAGTTTCATGATATAGAAAAAAAAGAAAAACCCAAACCAACCATAACAATTTTTACATGCATTTTTCAAAAGAAGTGGAATGTAAAGTGGAAGCTCTTCACCTTCGGGGTTTTCCGGCGTAGGGACAGAGATGGTTCCGGCGTGGTGGTGCTGGTGCCCTCACTTGCACTCTCTCAGCCACACTCACCTCACTCTCTTCACTCTCACACTTGAGAGAGGAGGGGAAAATGGAAGGATGGAGGGAGAGGGTTGAGGAGGAAGAGAGAAATGAATTTCTCTCTCCTCCCTCCCTTAAATAGCCACTCCAAGAGATGGAGGGCTGGGATTAGAGGGGAGGAGATGGAGGGCTCTCCTCCCACACGCCCCCCCCTTCCTTTAGGTGCTATAAGGCTAGCCCAAGGGGATTTGACCCCCTTCATGATGGGCCTATGTAAGACCCGCAATTTTTCAGAAAATATCTGAATAAAATTCATGAGGCATTTACCGGTAAAAATAGCATTTCTTCTCAGAATGCGAAACGAATCAATTCCTGCGAGCCAGTTATACTTAGGATATTCGTCGAATCACGAATATATCCTCAAACACTCTGGAAGCCATAACTTCCTACCTGAATGAAATCAAAGGATTCCTGCGAGCCAACTTTCTTAGTTACGTCAATACGAAGGGAATGGCGTACTCAGAATTTTTCGCAAAAAAATCACCGGAAACCCGAAATTCTTGCGGGACCCACGGAAATATTGGTGGGACCCACAGAAATATTCCTCAGAAAATATCTGGTGGGACCCACAAAAATATCCCATGGAATATCCAAGTGGGCCCCACACCAAGGAACCTCTTGGAATTAAAAAGAAGCCAAGGGGGTAGATGGGGGATGAAAATTCCCAAGAGGAGGTGGGCTTGGGCTATAAATAGCCCTCCCCACTCTCTCTCTTCTCATAAAAATCGACCCCCCTCTCTCTCTTGCCTTCTCTCTCTCCTAAACCTCCCCTACCTAGCCTAGCCCACCTGACCTGGTCTGAGCCTGCCTGACTTAGCCTGAGCCTGCCTGACCTGGTCCTAACCCACCTGACCTGGGTCTGAACCCACTTGACCTGGTCCAAACCCAGTTGACTTGACTTGAACCTAGTTGGGTTTAAAGTCAAAGTCAAAGTCCTTTTTGGTCCAGATTCCGGTTTGGATTTCTGAACCCAGACTTAGCCTACTTGAGCTGAGTTCGAACCTGCTGAACCCAGTTGACTTGGATCGAACCCTGTTTGGTTCAAACCACTTAGGTTGAGTAGCTTGACCTGCTCTACCTCTTTCTCAACTAAGTCAGCTTCATCTGACTTAGTCTGACCTCTCGAAGGAAGGCTGGAAGCCAAAGAAGCAACCCGGAGCCGTTTCTTCCACGATTTGAAGTAAGTTCGCTTCGTTGATCCATCTCTCTCAAGTATTTGATTGTTTGTATATAGAATATACTTTCTGAAGTAGTATCTTGCTTTAGTTCTTGATTGAGCCCTCTAGGACGCTTCGGTGTTCACGCGCTCGCCTCATAACTATCGTCGGATATATATGTTCGAATGCGCAGTATATGCGTTCTTCAAAAATAGTATCTCACCCTAGTTCTTGGTTGAGCCCTCTAGGACACTTCGGTGTTCACTCGCTCGCCTCGTAACTATCGTTGGATACAGATGTAGGTGTATATCTGCTGATTCTGCCGACGCGTCTTATATCGCACAGGCTATGTAATTTACCTTTGTCGTCGCGTCGTATGATGCCAAGGCTCCCTGTTTTCTGTACTTCCGATTACAGCACTTCCGATTATGCATTTACTTACGCCGTCGCGTCGAACGATGCCAAGGCTCCTGCTTTCTGCAATGTATTTACTTACGCCGTCGCGTCGAACGATGCCAAGGCTTCTGCTTTGTTATATATGTAGAATATTTCGTTCAGTTACACACCCTGAACAATAGTATATGCATTTCTTTACGCCGCCGCTGTATAAAGCACAGGCTTCTGCTTATACTACATATATAGCGCATAAATGAGCGTTCAAATGGAGATCAACTCCAAATCGCCCATGCGATTCCTTGACCGCTCCTCGTTCAAGATTCTGCTTGACGAATGAAGCCCCTATTGGAAAGGCTTCGCTTTTTGGCAAAATGCTCTTTACGTAAAGACTAAGTTAATTACGTATGGCCTGGCTATGGCCCAGGATTCCTGCAACCTTGATGGATGCAAAGTACGCACAACGGTGCGCATCCATTTCCCGAATTAAGCGTGGCGATTTCCTACCAAAGAGGGGAGATGCCGCTGAAATGGATAAAAGAAACACACGCTTTCTCCGTAAAAGAGAGGAAGTGCTGCTAAAATTTCTGAAGAAGCTAAGAATAGCTCAGAAAGAACGTAGCAGGATACTCTGACATATAGCAGAGTGCTACCCAGTTCATGGTTTGCCCTCTACAACGTAGAAGGGTTCGTCGCACCACTGCCGGTAGAGCAGGGGAGGTGCTGACGAAATGGTTGGCAGAAGAGCTGCCGGAACCAATGGAACGGCATAATGATGTCCGTTGATGGAACGATGCCAGATCGGCTCGTATCCTTGTGCCTGCAAGGGCACCTTGCTCGTAAGGGCCGCTGAGCCGGAGTAGAGGTTGTGCCTTGGCTAGGTTTGGACTCGTTGCGTAAAAATACGCCGAGTAGCCAATCTATTTAGATCGAGTCATATGCATGCTCATTGAGAACGGTTACACAACCAGACTCGTAAGGGCCGAAGATCCAGAGTGTGTTGTTTCCACCCAAAGAGGTGTGATGCTCGTGGTGGCCGAAGTGCCAAAGAGCGGTGTTCTGCATGCATATGAATAAGACTTAAGGTCGCACATACCCCGCGGTTGAAGATCGTGTTAGGGGTACCCCCTCAGTAATGACTGTGTTGGGGAAGACTGAATGGGGTCGGGTACATACTCCCGTAGTGCTGAAAGCACGGGCTGCCTGAATGGCATGCAGATTCTGTCCAAGTAATTGTAAGACTGGCAGACCCCTTCAGGAATTATGCTCATTGTGGAATGACAGTGATGGTACAGCCTTGAGTGACATGTATTTTACTTTGGACCTGATAGAGTCCACGATGGCCTCAGTCACTCATGGGTTTTGGGGTCGTGGTTATCCTTAAGATCTAAGGATTGAACCCAACTACTGCAAGTAGAGGATGCATCCGAATATGGGCCTAGTAGGATTCTCCCAGTTGAAACACACTGCCCTACTATGGATAGGGTCAACAGGCCTCTGGGGTATCTAAAATACATAGAATAATCAACCCCCAGAACGTCGCGTTGATGCCCGGACAATAGCTCTACCTGCGTACCAAAGGCGGGAGCGGTTAATTATCGAAACAATGCATTAGCTTAGGTTCTGCGATGCTTTGGATGTATGAGTGGATGACGTGTTGAGTCAGTCCTGCATAACCTTTGTGAAGGTGTCATGTTCGGTATACTACTGGACCGACTGGGCAAAGACCCGTGTTGTATCCGCACGACTAAGCGAAGCTCGAAGAGTTGTCCTTAGATGCGTGGGATACGGATGTGCCAAGTATGAAGACTTGAGCTAGACATCACTTTGAGACCCGGAAGAGGTCATGGCTAAGTCGTCGAGACTTAAGCGGCTATTCAAATCACAGCCCTGAAAAGGCTTGCTCTAAGTCATGAGGACTCGAGCGAATGTTCAACTCATAGCCCTGAGGAGGCTCTTGCGATATACGCTAAGTCTTGGAGGCTTGAGCGTCGTTATTGCGCATTGCGACCCTGAGTGGTCAATATCGTACTTGAGTTGAATGGATGTATGACTGCATGCTTACCAGACCATCAGTGGTTCTGACCCCGTTTCATGGGGATTTCAGGTGTTGTACCTGCGTGGCGATATGCGGAGCAAGGCGGCATCGAGTTCCAGGGTTTCTCTAGACAGAGTTGTACTGCTTCCTTTTTATTGAACCTACACTGCTTTTCTAAGCAGTGGTGTTGTAATAAACAAGTGGTTTTCGATAAATGGAACACTTTGGTGGTCAATGAGTTGCTTGGCCACATACCTGCAACGTGCTCGGAGTTTTCTAAAACTGACGACTCATTATCGTCTGATTCCGCTGCTAAAAGTTTTTCTAAGTTCCGCTGCAAAGAAAAAAAAAAGAAATTCATGAAAATTTTAACTTAGCTTTGTTTTGGAAATCCGGGGCGTTACAGCCTAGCTCAAGGGTGTACAACCCTTGAGCCTAGCCCACAACTACTCTCCCTAAATTAGGGAGAGTAGGTCTCCCCATAGACCACCTTTTGACCCTAAGGTCAAACCCTTTTTGAAATTCAAATTTTTTTTTTTTATATTTTATTTTTTTTTGAGTTGATGGGCTGGAGCTACCCCCTAAGGGGCGTCCAGCCTATGGGGGCTAAGCCTCCCACTTTCCTAAATTCCAAAAACCAACCCCTTTTTGAAAATTTTCCTCCTTTTCAAAAATGCCTATTAAATACCATTTTTTTTTGTATTATATTTTTATTTTTTTGAAAAGTAGCAAAGGCTGAGCTCATGCTCACGTGGGCCCCATGCTAACTACCTTTCCTAAATGTCCAAAACCAACCTCTTTTCAAAACTTTTCGAAAAACCTCTTTTAGGTTTTATGAAATTTACAATTTACTTTATGTAAAAACCCTAATTACTTATTATTTAAATGGATACATTTAAATTAATTCCAAAGTTTTATTTCTAATTTATTTTTCATGTATAAAGGCCAATATAATAATAATATATATTTAAATTTCCAATTTTGATAATTTTGGGCCTCGATCCGACCCATATTTACCAATATACCCTTTTTGTGTCAATTCTATGAAATAACAAGATATATTTCTCGTTTAGATCCCAAATTTGGGGTGAAACTAATTTAATATAATATAAATATACTCTAGCAATATCAAGGCTAGATTCATCTTGGTTAGCCCTGAATCGCCTCGTAAAGCGAATTTACGCGATTCAGAACCTCCGAAAACAAAATACACCAAATATTATGAGCGATTCTCGCCTAGAACACGAAATTTTCAACACTAAAGCATACTTCATATAAAATTTCCTTAGAAATACAATGGATCTTACATCCTCCCCTCCTAAAAAGGGATTTCGTCCGCGAAATCACGAACGCTAGGCCACAAAAAGATCAGGGTATTTCTCCCTCATGCTGGCCTCCGGCTCCCATGTGCATTCTTCAATGCCATGGTGTTGCCACCGTACCTTAACCAACAGAATGGTTTTGGTACGCAGAACTTGATCTCGACGATCAACGATCTCAACAGGTCTCTCAGCTACAGTTAAGTCCTCTTGTACTTCGACATCTTCGTATCGGATGACATGTGATGGGTCTGGAATGTACTTCCTCAGCATCGACACGTGAAAAACGTTATGAATTTGAGCATACTGCTGCGGTAGCTCAATCCGATAGGCTGCTCCACCGATCCTCTCAAGGATCCTGAATGGCCCAACATATCTAGGACTCAACTTTCCCTTCTTTCCGAAACGAAAGACGCTCTTCGTCGGTGATACCTTTACAAAAACCATGTCGTCCACGTCAAACTGAAGCTCTCGCCGCCTCTTATCGGCGTAACTCTTCTGTCTGTCCTGAGCTGCCTTCAGACGTTCTCGGATCTTCTGCACTTGCTGAGTGTAGTGCTGAAGAACAATCGGCGATTCACTGGATCGATCGCTGATATCGTCCCAATATGACGGTGATCGGCAAGGTTTCCCATACAAAGCCTCGTACGGAGCCATACCGATACTAGCATGATAACTATTGTTGTAGGCAAACTCGACCAAACACAAGTGTGAATCCCATTCACCCTTCCAGTCGAGCATACACGCCCGCAACATATCTTCTAGTGTCTGAATCGTCCTCTCTGACTGGCCATCAGTCTGAGGGTGAAAGGCTGTACTGAACTTTAACTTCGTTCCCAAAGCTGACTGCAACTGTCCCCACAGTCGCGACGTGAATCTGGGATCACGATCCGAAATGATAGATGTAGGTACGCCATGTAACTGTACAATCTCACGGATATACAAGTCTGCTAAGCTCTCAAGCGGCTGACTAATCCGGATAGGTAAGAAGTGAGCAGACTTGGTGAGTCTGTCCACAATCACCCATATCGCATCGTGCTTTCTCCTGGTTCGCGGTAAACCTACCACGAAATCCATCGTGATATCCTCCCATTTCCCCTGAGGAATCTCAATCCTCTGCATGGAACCACCGGGACGTTGGTGCTTGATCTTGATTTGCTGACAAGTCAAACACCTCGAAACATACGCTGCAACTTCACGCTTCATCCCATTCCACCAATACCTTCGTTGAAGGTCCTTAAACATCTTAGTACCACCAGGATGGACAATGTACTTCGATCGATGTGCCTCATCAAGAATCTCCTTCCTCAACTCAGGGTCATTTGGCACCCAAAGTCGATCCTTCATGCGGATACAACCGCTGTCATCAATACGAAAGACTGAGCCGTCTTCACGAGCTCGGTCAACAAACTTCTGATACTGAGCGTTCTGCTTCTGCGCCTCGATAACTTTAGGCAAGAACTCTGACCGAATGGCCAACCCCGACAATCTAATCGTTCTGCTTTCGACTGCAAATGGCTTCCAAGCCACAAAATCTTCGATCAGCTTCTGGCTCCACACAAGACTAGCTAGAACACTGCTCGATTTGCGGCTAAGCGCATCTGCCACAACGTTCGCCTTACCAGGGTGGTAGGACAACGTAAACTCATAATCCTTGATAAACTCGAGCCAACGACGTTGTCTCATATTTAGCTCCTTCTGGGAAAATAAATACTTGAGACTCTTATGGTCAGAAAAGACCTCAAACGTATCTCCATACAGATAATGTCGCCATGACTTCAAGGCGAACACCACTGCTGCTAACTCCAAGTCATGAGTCGGATAGTTCCTTTCGTGAATCTTCAGCTGTCGCGAAGCATACGCAATAACACGACCATGCTGCATGAGCACGCATCCCAGGCCTGTACCTGAAGCGTCTGTGTACACCACAAAACCGCCTCTACCAGAAGGTAAAGCTAACACCGGAGAGGTAGTCAGCTTCGTCTTCAGGATCTGGAAACTCTCTTCACAAGAGTCGGTCCACTCGAACTTGACTCCCTTACGCAGAAGCTTTGTCAAAGGAAGCGCGATCCGGGAGAAGTCCTGAATAAAACGTCGGTAGTAACCAGCTAACCCGAGAAAACTACGGATATCTGTAACAGACTGAGGCTGCTTCCAGTCCAACACCTCTTCGACCTTTGCTGGATCAACTGACACACCATCACTGGATATCACATGACCCAAAAACATAACTCGTCGAAGCCAAAACTCGCACTTGGAGAACTTGGCGAACAATCTGTGCTCCCGAAGTACTCCCAACACGATACGCAGATGCTCTTGGTGCTGCTCAGGTGTCTCTGAGTAGATCAAGATGTCATCGATGAACACGATCACGAACGTGTCCACGAATGGACGGAAAATACGATTCATCAGATCCATGAATGCTGCTGGTGCGTTCGTGAGCCCAAAAGGCATCACAACGAACTCGTACAACTCGTACCTAGTTCGAAAAGCTGTCTTTGAGACATCTTCTTCTCTGATCCGGAGTTGATGATAACCCGATCTGAGGTCGATCTTCGAGAATATCTTCGCTCTCTGCAACTGATCAAAGAGATCTTCTATTCTCGGCAACGGATACTTATTCTTAATCGTCGCTTGGTTGAGCATTCTGTAATCAATGCACAACCTCAGGGATCCATCTTTCTTCTTCACGAACAACACAGGTGCACCCCACGGCGATGCACTGTTTCTGATAAATCCTTGCTCCATCAACTCTCCCAACTGACGCTTCAGTTCTTCGAGTTCTGCTGGAGCCATACGATACGGTGCCTTTGAGATCGGAGTCGTTCCAGGCAACAACTCAATACAAAACTCGATCTCACGCTTCGGAGGTAACCCAGGCAATTCATCAGGAAACACATCGGGGAACTCCCGAACTACGTCAAGATCCTCGATAGGGGTTAACACTAAGTCAACTGGGGCAATACTGACCAAGAAAGCAGTACCCCCATTCCGCAAATACTTCTGAACTTTAAATGACGAAATCATACGACTGTCTCGAATAGGTCGAGCAAGGCTGATCTCCAAAACTGGACGATCAGGAGGGTACAAAACCACCTTGCTCTCTGTGCACAAAACTTGAGCATGATACTCAAATAACCAATCCATGCCTAGAATGACATCAAACTCCGTCATGTCTAGCAGGATTAAGTCAGCTGGCAAGCTCTGACTTGCCACTGACACCACTACGTTCGGAATGTATAAAGTACACAAGGACTGATTACCAGTCGGTGTACGCACTTCCAATGGACAATTCAGCAACACAGCAGTCATAGGCAAGGAACTAGCAAATCTAGAAGCTATAAACGAATGTGAAGCACCACAGTCGAACAGAGTAAAAGCTGCATGACCAACGACTGGAATAGTACCTTGGACCAACTCTCCTTTGGTCACTTGCTCGATAGTGGCTGCGTAGGCACGCCCTGCCACTGTCTTCTGGTTACCCGTCTTCTGCTGAGAAGATTGCTGCGGCGGGTAAGATTGCTGCTGCTGCTGAGGAGGTCGCTGAGGTGCTGACTGCGACGTTCCTGGTGTGTTCCTCCTTAGATCATCGGACTGCTTCTTCCGACAATCCCTAATGTAGTGGCCCATCTTGCCACAATAGATACATCCTCCGACGTCACGAAGACAAGGTCGGCCTGGATGATCCATACGACACTTCGGGCATCCCGAGGTCGCCACTACCTGATTCTGCTGCTGCTGCTGAGGCTGACGATTCTGTCGCTGACGGTTGTTGTTGTTCTGATGGTTCCTCTTTGCTGGCGGGGCGGACTTCTTTCCACCCGAGTTCTGCTGATAGGATCTCTTCTTAGGCCAACTCTTTTGGCCTATCTGCTGCGGTTTCCCTCTGGACTGTGGAGTCTTCTGGGATTCTATCCATTCCTGCTCCAGGAGTGTAGCCGTCTCCAGGGCTTTCTCAAGAGTCGAGGGAGCGCGTGTGATCACTCTCAGACGCAGTGCTAACTTCAAACCGCGAGCGAACTTCATCGCTCGTTCCTTCTCGGTCACGTATACATGCGGACAAAAGCGCTCTAGGCTTCTGAACTTCGTGATGTAGTCCGCCAAAGTAGAGTTCCCCTGCTGAAGGTCGAGGAACTCCTGCATCTTCCGACTGCGCTCGTGGGTCGGGAAGTAGGCCGCGTAGAATACCTCCATGAACTGCTCCCACGAAACGGCTCCGCCTGCAAACCTGACATCCCAGGTGGTCGCCCACCACCTTTCGGCATCCTTCCGGAGCCGATACGTGCCAAAATCCACCTTTCGGTCATCACTGACCTGCAGCACACGAAAGATTCGCTCGATCTCTCGTATCCAGTCCTCGGCTGCCTCAGGAGAAGACTTCCCATCAAATGACGGAGGGTTCATAGCCATGAACTGCTTGTAGGGTACGGCTGTCACTACTAACACTGGTGAAGGAGTAGGAACAGGAGTCTCTCGTCCCTGAGAGGCTTGCATGTTCTCCCCCATGGCACGCATGGCCTCAGCCTGCCTGCCTACAACCTCTGCCAGGTTGTTCAAGGTGTCCATGATGTTGTTGCAACGTTCACGCCAAGCCATCTTAACAACAAGGAGACTCGTATAAGCAAAGAGTAGATACCAAAACAAGATTTCATTATACGATCAAAGATGCATACATATATTTAATACAAGCCAAAATTACCCTCTATAACAGGGTTACAGGATATACTCCTCCGTATTAACCGCAGACACTGACTCAGTGTCCTAACAAAACATTCATATCGGTGCGACCGCTCTCACTTCTTACTAGTGTAGAGGTCGCGGTAGCTGTTCCGGTTCCCGCACCGTCTTCGCTTCGGACAAGGAGTTGAAGAAGGTGTGCACTTGGGTAAACCTGATGGAGTATGCACCCCTTCCACTGGGTCAGCTGCCAGGTCTTCCAATTTACGCTGGCACTTAGCCTCAATATGCCCTTTAAGGCCACAACAAGAGCAGTGACACCATTCACGTGGGCAAATCTGCCCCTCATGACAGACTTTACATCTCTCACACGGAGGTGCCAGAGGTGTCATCATCTGAACACCTCGTGCCAAATGCTTCACAGCATGACTTAAGGATCTAACGCCTTGACCTAGGTCACGTAGTGCTTCTAGGATCATCTCATACCTTGGGTCTGACGACATCTATCAAACCACATTTCGAAGCATGCATATGTAAACTAAGTAGCACAAGAAACAACAATAATCAACAGAATTAACTGAGCCAAACATACTTACAGTGCGATGAACGATGCACGCAAAAGTCTTGGTCCACACTTAAAGCTGCTCTGATACCAATCTCTGTGACGCCCCAAACCCCGACCTTGTAAAAACCTTTGATTTTTGGGCAAAAAATTTTTTTTGTAAGAGTTTAAAACAGATAGCGGAAGTGCAAAGGGGTAAGCAAAGGCCGCAAGTTTGAGCGGGCCACAGTAAAAGATACAAACCACATGTTCATTCCAAATACATATAATATCAGAGTTTTACAAAATGAGACTAAAAACACCCATACAACGAGTCTCTCCCAAAATGAGAGGAAAACTCCCCTCAAACCCCAAAACAAGACACGGACCAAGATCTGCAGCTAAGTGTGGGTCTCAAGTCTCCAACCGTACACCGTCGCATCGCCACTGCACCTACTCATCACCTGTATCCCCATAAAACGGGGTCAGAACTCTTGCGAGTTGGTGAAGAACAACAACATTGCATATCCATTTTATCCAGAAAAGGCACATATCATGCAACAGGTAAAGTGACAGATATATGTGCAAGTGTCAGGTAAGTGCTCGTGCTAGAAGACTGTAAAACTACAAGTAATAGTATGACAACTGAAACAGAGCAGGAGCTAACCAGCAAGGTACAATAATTAAAGGAAGTACAAGCAGTGCCAAAGTAAGCAAGTAACCAACTACTGTACGTTAGTCTGTTTGGTTAGTCTTTATGTTCTTCTTTTTAACCTCCTTCGGGTATGCGAAGGACAGACCCTCGAGTTCTGCGAGACATGCACCCGGCGTCTGTTATTAAATTTCTAGTGTGATAAACGGGGATGCTACAGAATGAGAAAAACCACCTGCGGGCGACACGCAGCCAGGAGAAACCTTTCGCAGGGGCAAAGGATTGCAATCCGTACTACTGCAGTAGCAAAGGTCCCTGTGGAGGGCAACCTTGACCTCCCTAACTCTGAGTGACTGGAGGTCAGAGGGCACATCGGCTCCTCAAAAGAACAGGTCGTAGTAACGACACGTCACTCAGGGCTGTACCATTCACCCTCTCCCTGGGTGACCAAATTTGTGAATGGGGCGCGACAGGATTATCTTATTTAGGCTCATTCTTCAGGTCATACCTCCCTTCGAGGTAGTTGTGCCTCGTGGTCCCCGCGGGGTACGCAAACGAGGACTTGGCCTGCCCATCCACGTGCTCAGCCTCTCACGGCCACAAGAGCACATCGCCGGTGAAGACGATATTATAACATTTCCATTTCATGCCTAGGGTGACACAAGGTGTGAGTACACTCTCACAAACCCGAACCACTGCCCGAAGACTCCAACCGAGTCCCAACCCTTAACAGGTCAAAAGTGTCATACCCTATAGTGCTTTTAGTTCTTTCCAGGTATATGTCACATCGAGTACAAAACACGCCTCTGGTGTGTCGTATATCCATTGATATACGAATGTGAGCCAAAACAAGAAGTACTCGACGAACCCGAACGGGTGACATACGTGTCATAATGTGCCACGTGCATAAACCACACATTATCACGATTTGGAACACATATTCATAAAGGCACAAATCTGAGCGATAACAGGCTCCAAATATATATATATCAACATGTTCGTACGACAACCAGTGTCCAAAGCTTTAAGCATGAATTTCCCAAATACACATATTTCCGCCGCCCTACGTCGGCTACAACACTTAGCGAAACCATTCGCTTAGGGAAGACCGTAGTGTAGACACTGATGAGTGTCGAGAAAGGTTCTTAAAGTAACCCCATGTGTACGGGGATTACGTCAATACATCCGTGATGTGCCACCGCACTAGCAAAACTCAAAAAAAGTCAAAACGACGGTTTTCTGCTGAAAACGTCGAAAGACCCAATACTTGGGAAACGTAATAAGGTACATGGGCAGCGTACCGCTCGCCACACTATACCCCTTTCCAAACTCACCACGATGTGGCAGCGAAGGCTAAGGTGGTCATTCTGGACCACTGACGTGACGGCAAGGGTATGATGGCACAATGTGTGCCGAAATGCCAAAAGGCTAACCGTAGCCCACCAGGCCCTATAGGCAGTTCCAAACCATGCACCGTTGGTGCCAAGTGTACAAAACGGCTGTTTGGACATCATACACGTGCTACAAGGAGTCTATTAGTGACTCTCTATCGGTTTTGCCTTCATGCGTGCATTTTCGTGCTTTTTGAATTGGCGGCGAGGTGAAAATCCCATAAGTAGGTGGTCTAGGCATGTCGTACCAGGCTCATAGGGCTGTGACAGCCACCAACACGAGCTTCACTAAGCTCTACACGAGGCTACTGGGTGGGTGCAGCAGGTCACGCAACCACCTAGTGGTTGGCTAAGCCTTGCGGGCGCACTTAGCACCCGCCGCCACCATAAGACTCCAACCGGGGTCGTTTGGGCAGCCTGGTCTGCTGGACCAGACCCGGACCTACCTTGGTCTGACCTATGTGTCAGACCCTAGGCTGCTAAGGCAGCAGCCTGCAATGGGCCGCGAGCAGTCTGCACCATGGGGTGCAGCTAGTGTAAGACCCGCAATTTTTCAGTATCTTTCTGAAGAAATTCACGAGGCATTTTCAAGTAAAAATAACATCTGAACCCGAAATACAAATCAGATCGATTTGTACGAACCAGTTATACTTAGGATATTCGTCGAATCGCGAATATATGCTCAAACACTCGGGAAGCCATAACTTTCTAACTAAACGAAATCAATAGATTCGTACGAGCCAACTTTCTTAGTTACGTCAATACGAAGAGAATGGCGTACTCAGAATTTTTCGGAAAAAAAATCGCCGAAAACCCGAAATTCTTGCGGGACCCACGGAAATATTGGTGGGACCCACAGAAATATTCCTCAGAAAATATCTGGTGGGACCCACAAAAATATCCCATGGAATATCCAAGTGGGCCCCACACCAAGGAACCTCTTGAAATTAAAAAGAAGCCAAGGGGGTAGTTTGGGCATGGAAAAACCCAAGAGGAGGTGGGTTTGGGCTATAAATAGCCCTCCCCACTCTCTCTCTTCTCATAATTTCGACCCCCCCTCTCTCTCTTGCCTTCTCTCTCTCTCCTAAACCTCCCCTACCTAGCCTAGCCCACCTGAGCCCACCTGACCTGGTCTGAGCCTGCCTGACTTAGCCTGAGTCTGCCTGACCTGGTCCTAACCCACCTGACCTGGGTCTGAACCCACTTGACCTGGTCCAAACCCAGTTGACTTGACTTGAACCTAGTTGGGTTTAAAGTCAAAGTCAAAGTCCTTTTTAGTCCTAATTCCGGTTTGGGTTTCTGAACCCAGACTTAGCCTACTTGAGCCGAGTTCGAACCTGCTGAACCCAGTTGACTTGGATTGAACCCTGTTAGGTTCAAACCACTTAGGTTGAGTAGCTTGACCTGCTCTACCTCTTTCTCAACTAAGTCAGCTTCATCTGACTTAGTCTGACCTCTCGAAGGAAGGCTCGAAGCCAAAGAAGCAACCCGGAGCCGTTTCTTCCACGATTTGAAGTAAGTTCGCTTCGTTGATCCATCTCTCTCAAGTATTTGACTGTTTGTATATAGAATATACTTTCTGAAGTAGTATCTTGCTTTAGTTCTTGGTTGAGCCCTCTAGGACACTTCGGTGTTCACGCGCTCGCCTCGTAACTATCGTCGGATATATATGTTCGAATACGCAGTATATGCGTTCTTCAAAATAGTATCTCACCCTAGTTCTTGGTTGAGCCCTCTAGGACACTTCGGTGTTCACTCGCTCGCCTCGTAACTATCGTTGGATACAGATCTAGGTGTATATCTGCTGATACTGCCGACGCGTCTTATATCGCACAGGCCATGTAATTTACCTTTGCCGTCGCGTCGTATGATGCCAAGGCTCCCTGCTTTCTGTACTTCCGATTACTGCACTTCCGATTATGCATTTACTTACGCCGTCGCGTCGAACGATGCCAAGGCTCCTGCTTTCTGCAATGTCTTTACTTATGCCGTCGCGTCGAACGATGCCAAGGCTTCTGCTTTGTTATATATGTAGAATATTTCGTTCAGTTACACACCCTGAACAATAGTATATGCATTTCTTTACGCCGCCGCTGTATAAAGCACAGGCTTCTGCTTATATTACATATATGGCGCGTAAGTGAGCGTTCAAACGGAGATCAACTCCAAAATCGCCCATGCGATTCCCTTACCGCTCCTCGTACAAGATTCTGCTTGACGAATGAAGCCCCTATTGGAAAGGCTTCGCCTTTTGGCAAAATGCTCTTTACGTAAAGACTAAATCAATTACGTATGGCCTAGCTATGGCCCAAGGTTCCTGCAACCTTGATGGATGCAAAGTACGCACAACGGTGCGCATCCATTTCCCGAGTTAAGCGTAGCGATTTCCCACCAAAGAGGGGAGATGCCGCTGAAATGGATAAAAGAAACGCACGCTTTCTCCGTAAAAGAGAGGAAGTGCTGCTGAAATTCCTGAAGAAGCTAAGAATGGCTCAGAAAGAACGTAGCAGAAGTGCTACCCAGTTATGAAACGCCTTCTACAATGTAGAAAGGTTCGTCGCACCACTGCCGGTAGAACAGAGAAGGTGTTGACAGAATGGTTGGCAGAAGAGCTGCCAAAACCAGTTAAGTGGCACAATGATGTCCTTTGTTGGAACAATGTCAGAATGACTCGTCTCCCTGACACCTGCAAGGGCATCATACTTGTAAGAGCCGTTGCGCCAAAGTAGTGGTAGCGCCTTGACGAGGTCCTGAGCTCGTTGCGTAAAAATACGCCGAGTAGCCGATCCGTAGAGATCGAGTCATGTGCATGCTCATTGAGAATTATCAGACAACCAGACTCGTAAGGGCCGCTGAGCCGGAGTGTGTTGTTTCCACCGAAAGAGGTGAAGTGCTCGTCAAGGCCGAAGTGCCGAGAGCAGAGTTAAGCATGCATATGAATAAAACCTTTGTTCCACGGTGAAAACCGTGTGGTTGATTGGGGTCGGGTACATACTTCTCAAAGGCTGCCCTATAGGCATGCAATGTTCGTCAAGTAATTGTAAGACCGGCAGGCCCCTTTCAGAATTTCTCACCGAGGAAGACGGTGATGGCGCAGCCTTGAGTGACATATATTTCACCCGAACCTGATAGAGTTCATTGATGGCCTTTGTCACTCAGAGGTATGGAGGTCGTGGTTATCCTTAAATATCTAAGGATTGAACCCAACTACTGCAGTAGCAGAATGCATTCGGATACCTAGTAAGGATCTCTTCCGGTATGTTGTACCGTCCTACTAGGGGGATGGGGTCAACAGGCCTCTGGGGTATCTAAAATACATAGAATAATCAACCCCCAGATCGTCGCGTTGTCGCCCAGATATGAGTCCCCTAAGCCCAGGGGGAGGTGCAATTATCGAAACAAAGCATTAGCTTAGGTACAGCGCTACTTTGAATGTATGAGTGGATGACGTTGTTGAGTCAGTCCTGCATAACCTTTGTGAAGGTGTCATGGTCGGTATACTACTGGACCGATTGGGAAAGAACCCCATTGATATCCGTACGACTAAGTGAAGCTCGGAGAGCTGTCCTTAGATTCGTAGGATACGGATGTGCCAAGCATAAAGGCTTGAGCTAGACATCCATTCGTGACTCTGAGGAAGTCAAGGCTAAGTCGTAGAGACTTAAGAGGTTATTCTAACTCACAGCCCTGAAGAGGCTTATGTGAAGTCATGACGACTTGCATGGATGTTCAACTCATAGCCCTGATGAGGCTTGTGCGATATACGCTAAGTCATGGAGGCTTGAGCGTCGTATTACGAACTGCGACCCTGAGTGGTCTATGCATTTACTTGAGTTGAATAGATAGGCGTTTGCCTACTTACCAGACCATCAGTGGTTCTGACCCCGTTTAATGGGGATTTCAGGTGTTGAACCTGCGTGGCGATATGCGGAGCAAGGCGGCATCAAGTTCCAGGGTTTCTCTAGACAGAGTTGTACTGCTTCATTTTTATTGAACCTACACTGCTTTCCTAAGCAGTAGTGTTGTAATAAACATATGTTTTCGATAAAATGGAACACTTTGGTGGTCAATGAGTTGCTTGGCCACATACCTGCAACGTGCTCGGGGTTTTCTAAAACTGACGACTCATTATCGTCTTATTCCGCTGCTAAAAGCTTTTCTAAGTTCCGCTGCAATGAAAAAAAAAAGAAATTCATGAAAATTTTAACTTAGCTTTGTTTTGGAAATCCGGGGCGTTACAGAATTGGTATCAAAGCATGAGTCTGAGAAACCTGGTTCAAGATCCGTCATGTTTGCGGTATCGCACTGTAAGTATAAATCTTATACTTTCTCTAATTTGGGTGTATTTGTGTGAATAGATAAAATGGCTCCTAGGACGAGGAGAACCATGCCGAGCGAGGAGTCCCATACGCAGGGCTTCCTGCTGGAGACACTCAACAGGCTTGTGTCTGCCATTCGTGAATCAAGGCAAGCACCAGCCCCACCTCGCAATGAGAACCTTGGAGGAATAACATATGAAAGGTTCCTCAAACTCGACCCACCTGTTTTCGTTGGCAGTGCCGATCCAGAGCTTGCAGAAAGCTGGATCGAGGAAACAGAGCGGGCATTCCTGGTATTGGGAGTACCAGAGGATAGAAAGACTAACTTCGGCACATATAGGCTGAAGGATAATGCACGAAAGTGGTGGGATACCACTAAGCTTATCCAGTTCTCACAAGTCGAAGTCATTCCTTGGACTGACTTTCGGAGAACTTTCTTGGATAACTACTTCCCGTTGCACTCCAGAAATAAGAAAAAGATGGAGTTTCTGGAACTAGAGCAGGGTGGTATGAGTCTTATCGACTATACTACCAAGTTTCAGAACCTTGAGCGGTACTGCTCTCGGTTATTCGATACTGACCAAGAGAGGGCCGATAAATATATCAATGGATTTCGGGAAGGGCTACGATCTCGAGTCATAACTAGCATGCCCCAAACATTTCAAGCCGCTATGGCAGCAGCTTCAAAGATTAGTGCAGACTGGCAGCGATGCAAAGGGGTCGTAGTAAAGCGACCGGTAGCAAGTAATGGGAACAACAAGAGGACGTTCCCCGGTGGCCAAGAATCACGACCAACTTTTTATAAGAGGGATTTTCAGGAGAACAACTTTACTCCACCGGCCGAGCGGCCATTACAGATGGTAGAAGCCAATCAGCCCTACCGACAGTCTAATTTTCGATGCCCGAGGTGTAGCTCAGATCACCCCGGAGGGGTTTGTCCTCGCGATACAGGGGGTTGCCTGTATTGCGGCAAACCAGGGCATCGTGTAACAGAATGCCGCAAGAAGGCCTCAGATCTTCAACGAAGAAATATGGGATCTGGAGGACCCTCTCAACAAATACAACAACAACGACTGCCACTACCCAGGATAGAGCAGAAACCTGTGGCAGGTCGTGTCTATGCGGTGACAGCCGAACAACTCACGGATAATGATCGTATCAAGGAATCTGAATACCTTGATAGATAGAGTTGTGTTGGGTAAGAAGCAATTGAAAGACAAGATCCAATGAATGCTTGAGACAAGTGGCTTATGACCTTGTGTACGGTCATCTGGATAGATATGTATCCTTGCTCTGTAAAGTAATTTTGGATTTGTCAAATAAAAATCTTAAGTGCTTATGCCCAAAATTTATGGCTATAGACCCCATGATTGAAAAATTAAGTTTGCGTAATTAGAACGTTAAAAGTTACTTAATAAAATAAACCATCGAGGAATTGTTCCCAAGAAGAGAGTCCTGTGAGGTTTTACATATTCAAGATCAGATCGTCTAGCCAGAGTGAGCCTGTGAGGGTATACAGCTCCGTGCGAGTGTATATGTTCCAAAATCAGTAGCTTAGCTAGTATGATTCTGTGAGGGTGTACTGATCCAATATCAGGTGAGTCTGACGAGGGCGAACCTGTGAGGAGGTACATTTCCAATACCAGGTAGTCTGACAGGGGACTTATTCCAATATGGTTAATCTCTAGAAGAATGATCTATGTGTATGGAATAGTTACACAAGATGGCTATATTGATAGCCGGTTGGAAGAACATTGATTCAACAAAACTATCGTGGTTGTAGCATAATTTGAACTCAGATATGAGAAGCATACCTCAATTGATCGAGAATCATGATATGAGGTTATGATTGAAATAAATATGATGTTGAACTAAGTGAATAACATTATGAATCTAACATATGGGAGAAATATCCCGAGTTACGCACTTAATACACTTAACTGAATTTCGCGGACGAAATTCCTTTAAGGGGGTAATGATGTAAGACCCGCAATTTTTCAGTATCTTTCTGAAGAAATTCACGAGGCATTTTCAAGTAAAAATAACATCTGAACCCGAAATACAAATCAGATCGATTTGTACGAACCAGTTATACTTAGGATATTCGTCGAATCGCGAATATATGCTCAAACACTCGGGAAGCCATAACTTTCTAACTAAACGAAATCAATAGATTCGTACGAGCCAACTTTCTTAGTTACGTCAATACGAAGAGAATGGCGTACTCAGAATTTTTCGGAAAAAAAATCGCCGAAAACCCGAAATTCTTGTGGGACCCACGGAAATATTGGTGGGACCCACAGAAATATTCCTCAGAAAATATCTGGTGGGACCCACAAAAATATCCCATGGAATATCCAAGTGGGCCCCACACCAAGGAACCTCTTGAAATTAAAAAGAAGCCAAGGGGGTAGTTTGGGCATGGAAAAACCCAAGAGGAGGTGGGTTTGGGCTATAAATAGCCCTCCCCACTCTCTCTCTTCTCATAATTTCGACCCCCCCTCTCTCTCTTGCCTTCTCTCTCTCTCCTAAACCTCCCCTACCTAGCCTAGCCCACCTGAGCCCACCTGACCTGGTCTGAGCCTGCCTGACTTAGCCTGAGTCTGCCTGACCTGGTCCTAACCCACCTGACCTGGGTCTGAACCCACTTGACCTGGTCCAAACCCAGTTGACTTGACTTGAACCTAGTTGGGTTTAAAGTCAAAGTCAAAGTCCTTTTTAGTCCTAATTCCGGGTTGGGTTTCTGAACCCAGACTTAGCCTACTTGAGCCGAGTTCGAACCTGCTGAACCCAGTTGACTTGGATTGAACCCTGTTAGGTTCAAACCACTTAGGTTGAGTAGCTTGACCTGCTCTACCTCTTTCTCAACTAAGTCAGCTTCATCTGACTTAGTCTGACCTCTCGAAGGAAGGCTCGAAGCCAAAGAAGCAACCCGGAGCCGTTTCTTCCACGATTTGAAGTAAGTTCGCTTCGTTGATCCATCTCTCTCAAGTATTTGACTGTTTGTATATAGAATATACTTTCTGAAGTAGTATCTTGCTTTAGTTCTTGGTTGAGCCCTCTAGGACACTTCGGTGTTCACGCGCTCGCCTCGTAACTATCGTCGGATATATATGTTCGAATACGCAGTATATGCGTTCTTCAAAATAGTATCTCACCCTAGTTCTTGGTTGAGCCCTCTAGGACACTTCGGTGTTCACTCGCTCGCCTCGTAACTATCGTTGGATACAGATCTAGGTGTATATCTGCTGATACTGCCGACGCGTCTTATATCGCACAGGCCATGTAATTTACCTTTGCCGTCGCGTCGTATGATGCCAAGGCTCCCTGCTTTCTGTACTTCCGATTACTGCACTTCCGATTATGCATTTACTTACGCCGTCGCGTCGAACGATGCCAAGGCTCCTGCTTTCTGCAATGTCTTTACTTATGCCGTCGCGTCGAACGATGCCAAGGCTTCTGCTTTGTTATATATGTAGAATATTTCGTTCAGTTACACACCCTGAACAATAGTATATGCATTTCTTTACGCCGCCGCTGTATAAAGCACAGGCTTCTGCTTATATTACATATATGGCGCGTAAGTGAGCGTTCAAACGGAGATCAACTCCAAAATCGCCCATGCGATTCCCTTACCGCTCCTCGTACAAGATTCTGCTTGACGAATGAAGCCCCTATTGGAAAGGCTTCGCCTTTTGGCAAAATGCTCTTTACGTAAAGACTAAATCAATTACGTATGGCCTAGCTATGGCCCAAGGTTCCTGCAACCTTGATGGATGCAAAGTACGCACAACGGTGCGCATCCATTTCCCGAGTTAAGCGTAGCGATTTCCCACCAAAGAGGGGAGATGCCGCTGAAATGGATAAAAGAAACGCACGCTTTCTCCGTAAAAGAGAGGAAGTGCTGCTGAAATTCCTGAAGAAGCTAAGAATGGCTCAGAAAGAACGTAGCAGAAGTGCTACCCAGTTATGAAACGCCTTCTACAATGTAGAAAGGTTCGTCGCACCACTGCCGGTAGAACAGAGAAGGTGTTGACAGAATGGTTGGCAGAAGAGCTGCCAAAACCAGTTAAGTGGCACAATGATGTCCTTTGTTGGAACAATGTCAGAATGACTCGTCTCCCTGACACCTGCAAGGGCATCATACTTGTAAGAGCCGTTGCGCCAAAGTAGTGGTAGCGCCTTGACGAGGTCCTGAGCTCGTTGCGTAAAAATACGCCGAGTAGCCGATCCGTAGAGATCGAGTCATGTGCATGCTCATTGAGAATTATCAGACAACCAGACTCGTAAGGGCCGCTGAGCCGGAGTGTGTTGTTTCCACCGAAAGAGGTGAAGTGCTCGTCAAGGCCGAAGTGCCGAGAGCAGAGTTAAGCATGCATATGAATAAAACCTTTGTTCCACGGTGAAAACCGTGTGGTTGATTGGGGTCGGGTACATACTTCTCAAAGGCTGCCCTATAGGCATGCAATGTTCGTCAAGTAATTGTAAGACCGGCAGGCCCCTTTCAGAATTTCTCACCGAGGAAGACGGTGATGGCGCAGCCTTGAGTGACATATATTTCACCCGAACCTGATAGAGTTCATTGATGGCCTTTGTCACTCAGAGGTATGGAGGTCGTGGTTATCCTTAAATATCTAAGGATTGAACCCAACTACTGCAGTAGCAGAATGCATTCGGATACCTAGTAAGGATCTCTTCCGGTATGTTGTACCGTCCTACTAGGGGGATGGGGTCAACAGGCCTCTGGGGTATCTAAAATACATAGAATAATCAACCCCCAGATCGTCGCGTTGTCGCCCAGATATGAGTCCCCTAAGCCCAGGGGGAGGTGCAATTATCGAAACAAAGCATTAGCTTAGGTACAGCGCTACTTTGAATGTATGAGTGGATGACGTTGTTGAGTCAGTCCTGCATAACCTTTGTGAAGGTGTCATGGTCGGTATACTACTGGACCGATTGGGAAAGAACCCCATTGATATCCGTACGACTAAGTGAAGCTCGGAGAGCTGTCCTTAGATTCGTAGGATACGGATGTGCCAAGCATAAAGGCTTGAGCTAGACATCCATTCGTGACTCTGAGGAAGTCAAGGCTAAGTCGTAGAGACTTAAGAGGTTATTCTAACTCACAGCCCTGAAGAGGCTTATGTGAAGTCATGACGACTTGCATGGATGTTCAACTCATAGCCCTGATGAGGCTTGTGCGATATACGCTAAGTCATGGAGGCTTGAGCGTCGTATTACGAACTGCGACCCTGAGTGGTCTATGCATTTACTTGAGTTGAATAGATAGGCGTTTGCCTACTTACCAGACCATCAGTGGTTCTGACCCCGTTTAATGGGGATTTCAGGTGTTGAACCTGCGTGGCGATATGCGGAGCAAGGCGGCATCAAGTTCCAGGGTTTCTCTAGACAGAGTTGTACTGCTTCATTTTTATTGAACCTACACTGCTTTCCTAAGCAGTAGTGTTGTAATAAACATATGTTTTCGATAAAATGGAACACTTTGGTGGTCAATGAGTTGCTTGGCCACATACCTGCAACGTGCTCGGGGTTTTCTAAAACTGACGACTCATTATCGTCTTATTCCGCTGCTAAAAGCTTTTCTAAGTTCCGCTGCAATGAAAAAAAAAAGAAATTCATGAAAATTTTAACTTAGCTTTGTTTTGGAAATCCGGGGCGTTACAGAATTGGTATCAAAGCATGAGTCTGAGAAACCTGGTTCAAGATCCGTCATGTTTGCGGTATCGCACTGTAAGTATAAATCTTATACTTTCTCTAATTTGGGTGTATTTGTGTGAATAGATAAAATGGCTCCTAGGACGAGGAGAACCATGCCGAGCGAGGAGTCCCATACGCAGGGCTTCCTGCTGGAGACACTCAACAGGCTTGTGTCTGCCATTCGTGAATCAAGGCAAGCACCAGCCCCACCTCGCAATGAGAACCTTGGAGGAATAACATATGAAAGGTTCCTCAAACTCGACCCACCTGTTTTCGTTGGCAGTGCCGATCCAGAGCTTGCAGAAAGCTGGATCGAGGAAACAGAGCGGGCATTCCTGGTATTGGGAGTACCAGAGGATAGAAAGACTAACTTCGGCACATATAGGCTGAAGGATAATGCACGAAAGTGGTGGGATACCACTAAGCTTATCCAGTTCTCACAAGTCGAAGTCATTCCTTGGACTGACTTTCGGAGAACTTTCTTGGATAACTACTTCCCGTTGCACTCCAGAAATAAGAAAAAGATGGAGTTTCTGGAACTAGAGCAGGGTGGTATGAGTCTTATCGACTATACTACCAAGTTTCAGAACCTTGAGCGGTACTGCTCTCGGTTATTCGATACTGACCAAGAGAGGGCCGATAAATATATCAATGGATTTCGGGAAGGGCTACGATCTCGAGTCATAACTAGCATGCCCCAAACATTTCAAGCCGCTATGGCAGCAGCTTCAAAGATTAGTGCAGACTGGCAGCGATGCAAAGGGGTCGTAGTAAAGCGACCGGTAGCAAGTAATGGGAACAACAAGAGGACGTTCCCCGGTGGCCAAGAATCACGACCAACTTTTTATAAGAGGGATTTTCAGGAGAACAACTTTACTCCACCGGCCGAGCGGCCATTACAGATGGTAGAAGCCAATCAGCCCTACCGACAGTCTAATTTTCGATGCCCGAGGTGTAGCTCAGATCACCCCGGAGGGGTTTGTCCTCGCGATACAGGGGGTTGCCTGTATTGCGGCAAACCAGGGCATCGTGTAACAGAATGCCGCAAGAAGGCCTCAGATCTTCAACGAAGAAATATGGGATCTGGAGGACCCTCTCAACAAATACAACAACAACGACTGCCACTACCCAGGATAGAGCAGAAACCTGTGGCAGGTCGTGTCTATGCGGTGACAGCCGAACAACTCACGGATAATGATCGTATCAAGGAATCTGAATACCTTGATAGATAGAGTTGTGTTGGGTAAGAAGCAATTGAAAGACAAGATCCAATGAATGCTTGAGACAAGTGGCTTATGACCTTGTGTACGGTCATCTGGATAGATATGTATCCTTGCTCTGTAAAGTAATTTTGGATTTGTCAAATAAAAATCTTAAGTGCTTATGCCCAAAATTTATGGCTATAGACCCCATGATTGAAAAATTAAGTTTGCGTAATTAGAACGTTAAAAGTTACTTAATAAAATAAACCATCGAGGAATTGTTCCCAAGAAGAGAGTCCTGTGAGGTTTTACATATTCAAGATCAGATCGTCTAGCCAGAGTGAGCCTGTGAGGGTATACAGCTCCGTGCGAGTGTATATGTTCCAAAATCAGTAGCTTAGCTAGTATGATTCTGTGAGGGTGTACTGATCCAATATCAGGTGAGTCTGACGAGGGCGAACCTGTGAGGAGGTACATTTCCAATACCAGGTAGTCTGACAGGGGACTTATTCCAATATGGTTAATCTCTAGAAGAATGATCTATGTGTATGGAATAGTTACACAAGATGGCTATATTGATAGCCGGTTGGAAGAACATTGATTCAACAAAACTATCGTGGTTGTAGCATAATTTGAACTCAGATATGAGAAGCATACCTCAATTGATCGAGAATCATGATATGAGGTTATGATTGAAATAAATATGATGTTGAACTAAGTGAATAACATTATGAATCTAACATATGGGAGAAATATCCCGAGTTACGCACTTAATACACTTAACTGAATTTCGCGGACGAAATTCCTTTAAGGGGGTAATGATGTAAGACCCGCAATTTTTCAGTATCTTTCTGAAGAAATTCACGAGGCATTTTCAAGTAAAAATAACATCTGAACCCGAAATACAAATCAGATCGATTTGTACGAACCAGTTATACTTAGGATATTCGTCGAATCGCGAATATATGCTCAAACACTCGGGAAGCCATAACTTTCTAACTAAACGAAATCAATAGATTCGTACGAGCCAACTTTCTTAGTTACGTCAATACGAAGAGAATGGCGTACTCAGAATTTTTCGGAAAAAAAATCGCCGAAAACCCGAAATTCTTGTGGGACCCACGGAAATATTGGTGGGACCCACAGAAATATTCCTCAGAAAATATCTGGTGGGACCCACAAAAATATCCCATGGAATATCCAAGTGGGCCCCACACCAAGGAACCTCTTGAAATTAAAAAGAAGCCAAGGGGGTAGTTTGGGCATGGAAAAACCCAAGAGGAGGTGGGTTTGGGCTATAAATAGCCCTCCCCACTCTCTCTCTTCTCATAATTTCGACCCCCCCTCTCTCTCTTGCCTTCTCTCTCTCTCCTAAACCTCCCCTACCTAGCCTAGCCCACCTGAGCCCACCTGACCTGGTCTGAGCCTGCCTGACTTAGCCTGAGTCTGCCTGACCTGGTCCTAACCCACCTGACCTGGGTCTGAACCCACTTGACCTGGTCCAAACCCAGTTGACTTGACTTGAACCTAGTTGGGTTTAAAGTCAAAGTCAAAGTCCTTTTTAGTCCTAATTCCGGTTTGGGTTTCTGAACCCAGACTTAGCCTACTTGAGCCGAGTTCGAACCTGCTGAACCCAGTTGACTTGGATTGAACCCTGTTAGGTTCAAACCACTTAGGTTGAGTAGCTTGACCTGCTCTACCTCTTTCTCAACTAAGTCAGCTTCATCTGACTTAGTCTGACCTCTCGAAGGAAGGCTCGAAGCCAAAGAAGCAACCCGGAGCCGTTTCTTCCACGATTTGAAGTAAGTTCGCTTCGTTGATCCATCTCTCTCAAGTATTTGACTGTTTGTATATAGAATATACTTTCTGAAGTAGTATCTTGCTTTAGTTCTTGGTTGAGCCCTCTAGGACACTTCGGTGTTCACGCGCTCGCCTCGTAACTATCGTCGGATATATATGTTCGAATACGCAGTATATGCGTTCTTCAAAATAGTATCTCACCCTAGTTCTTGGTTGAGCCCTCTAGGACACTTCGGTGTTCACTCGCTCGCCTCGTAACTATCGTTGGATACAGATCTAGGTGTATATCTGCTGATACTGCCGACGCGTCTTATATCGCACAGGCCATGTAATTTACCTTTGCCGTCGCGTCGTATGATGCCAAGGCTCCCTGCTTTCTGTACTTCCGATTACTGCACTTCCGATTATGCATTTACTTACGCCGTCGCGTCGAACGATGCCAAGGCTCCTGCTTTCTGCAATGTCTTTACTTATGCCGTCGCGTCGAACGATGCCAAGGCTTCTGCTTTGTTATATATGTAGAATATTTCGTTCAGTTACACACCCTGAACAATAGTATATGCATTTCTTTACGCCGCCGCTGTATAAAGCACAGGCTTCTGCTTATATTACATATATGGCGCGTAAGTGAGCGTTCAAACGGAGATCAACTCCAAAATCGCCCATGTGATTCCCTTACCGCTCCTCGTACAAGATTCTGCTTGACGAATGAAGCCCCTATTGGAAAGGCTTCGCCTTTTGGCAAAATGCTCTTTACGTAAAGACTAAATCAATTACGTATGGCCTAGCTATGGCCCAAGGTTCCTGCAACCTTGATGGATGCAAAGTACGCACAACGGTGCGCATCCATTTCCCGAGTTAAGCGTAGCGATTTCCCACCAAAGAGGGGAGATGCCGCTGAAATGGATAAAAGAAACGCACGCTTTCTCCGTAAAAGAGAGGAAGTGCTGCTGAAATTCCTGAAGAAGCTAAGAATGGCTCAGAAAGAACGTAGCAGAAGTGCTACCCAGTTATGAAACGCCTTCTACAATGTAGAAAGGTTCGTCGCACCACTGCCGGTAGAACAGAGAAGGTGTTGACAGAATGGTTGGCAGAAGAGCTGCCAAAACCAGTTAAGTGGCACAATGATGTCCTTTGTTGGAACGATGTCAGAATGACTCGTCTCCCTGACACCTGCAAGGGCATCATACTTGTAAGAGCCGTTGCGCCAAAGTAGTGGTAGCGCCTTGACGAGGTCCTGAGCTCGTTGCGTAAAAATACGCCGAGTAGCCGATCCGTAGAGATCGAGTCATGTGCATGCTCATTGAGAATTATCAGACAACCAGACTCGTAAGGGCCGCTGAGCCGGAGTGTGTTGTTTCCACCGAAAGAGGTGAAGTGCTCGTCAAGGCCGAAGTGCCGAGAGCAGAGTTAAGCATGCATATGAATAAAACCTTTGTTCCACGGTGAAAACCGTGTGGTTGATTGGGGTCGGGTACATACTTCTCAAAGGCTGCCCTATAGGCATGCAATGTTCGTCAAGTAATTGTAAGACCGGCAGGCCCCTTTCAGAATTTCTCACCGAGGAAGACGGTGATGGCGCAGCCTTGAGTGACATATATTTCACCCGAACCTGATAGAGTTCATTGATGGCCTTCGTCACTCAGAGGTATGGAGGTCGTGGTTATCCTTAAATATCTAAGGATTGAACCCAACTACTGCAGTAGCAGAATGCATTCGGATACCTAGTAAGGATCTCTTCCGGTATGTTGTACCGTCCTACTAGGGGGATGGGGTCAACAGGCCTCTGGGGTATCTAAAATACATAGAATAATCAACCCTCAGATCGTCGCGTTGTCGCCCAGATATAAGTCCCCTAAGCCCAGGGGGAGGTGCAATTATCGAAACAAAGCATTAGCTTAGGTACAGCGCTACTTTGAATGTATGAGTGGATGACGTTGTTGAGTCAGTCCTGCATAACCTTTGTGAAGGTGTCATGGTCGGTATACTACTGGACCGATTGGGAAAGAACCCCATTGATATCCGTACGACTAAGTGAAGCTCGGAGAGCTGTCCTTAGATTCGTAGGATACGGATGTGCCAAGCATAAAGGCTTGAGCTAGACATCCATTCGTGACTCTGAGGAAGTCAAGGCTAAGTCGTAGAGACTTAAGAGGTTATTCTAACTCACAGCCCTGAAGAGGCTTATGTGAAGTCATGACGACTTGCATGGATGTTCAACTCATAGCCCTGATGAGGCTTGTGCGATATACGCTAAGTCATGGAGGCTTGAGCGTCGTATTACGAACTGCGACCCTGAGTGGTCTATGCATTTACTTGAGTTGAATAGATAGGCGTTTGCCTACTTACCAGACCATCAGTGGTTCTGACCCCGTTTAATGGGGATTTCAGGTGTTGAACCTGCGTGGCGATATGCGGAGCAAGGCGGCATCAAGTTCCAGGGTTTCTCTAGACAGAGTTGTACTGCTTCCTTTTTATTGAACCTACACTGCTTTCCTAAGCAGTAGTGTTGTAATAAACATATGTTTTCGATAAAATGGAACACTTTGGTGGTCAATGAGTTGCTTGGCCACATACCTGCAACGTGCTCGGGGTTTTCTAAAACTGACGACTCATTATCGTCTTATTCCGCTGCTAAAAGCTTTTCTAAGTTCCGCTGCAATGAAAAAAAAAAGAAATTCATGAAAATTTTAACTTAGCTTTGTTTTGGAAATCCGGGGCGTTACAGCTAGGGTGCGGTTGGAAGGCGACGGCCAGCGACCAGCTGGTCTGGTCCACGTTGGACCAGACCCTGCCGGGTCTAGGAGGGAACCTCCTTGGCCAAGGGACAGCCAGCAGCAAGGCTGCGGCCTGCTGGCTGCTGGGGCGTGTCCCAACGAAAAGGGTGCTCCGGGTGTAAAGCACACCCGGTTACCCAAAACCGTGGGCGTCCCGTGTGGCGCCCCTTCCCCATATGATTGGGGAAGTCCCAATAGGTGGGTCCGAACCCCGAAGTGGGTCAGACCACCCTGCCATACCGAACGCTGCAGAGGTTGCAGCGGGACACGGCGAGTCCCGATCGATCTCTCTCTTCTTCTTTTTTTTTATACATATATATATAGTTATATAGTTATTTACATGGCCCAAAAATAGCCTGAAAGATGACCCGATTTGGGGTCCGTACGCACCAAAATAGCAAAAACTTCAAACACGGAACTCGTAGATCCGCGTCTCAGATTCGCACAGACACCAAGATCACTCTGATCCGACCATCGGTCTGGAAAAGGGCGCTGTGTTACCAGACAGTGTCTGGAACTTTCTGGACCACTGTCAAAACCCTGTCAGTCTGCTAAAACCTGACTTTTTGAAGGGTTTACAAAACGAATCAGGGAAAATTTCCAACATCGAAATCGTAGATAATCATTTTACCTTTCTGAAAAGTTATAACATGAAAAATTCCGACAAACGGTTTGAGAAATACCACCGGATTACCGGACGATGTTCAGGACTTCCTGTACACTGACAGAAGTTCTGAACGTCTTCTAAAAACGAGGCTTTTTAGGGATGGTTGCAGACCGAACCAGTGAAAATTGCAAACAGGAAGGTTGGAGAACGTCGTCTCCCCTTTCCGAAAAGTCCAAGAACGCTCCATTCGGACCAGTATCGAGTGAGATACGGTCTTTTGAGCAGAGGAGACTCCGGAGCTCCAGAACTCCGAAATCGCCTAAAGACAGTCCCATTGCGTGGAACGTCCGGTGTGTGCGTGTTTACCACAACGATGTGTTGATCCCTCTAAAACACACCCACACTCATACAAGTTTCATGATATAGAAAAAAAAGAAAAACCCAAACCAACCATAACAATTTTTACATGCATTTTTCAAAAGAAGTGGAATGCAAAGTGGAAGCTCTTCACCTTCGGGGTTTTCCGGCGTAGGGACGGAAATGGTTCCGGCGTGGTGGTGCTGGTGCCCTCACTTGCACTCTCTCAGCCACACTCACCTCACTCTCTTCACTCTCACACTTGAGAGAGGAGGGGAAAATGGAAGGATGGAGGGAGAGGGTTGAGGAGGAGGAAGAGAGAAATGAATTTCTCTCTCCTCCCTCCCTTAAATAGCCACTCCAAGAGATGGAGGGCTGGGATTAGAGGGGAGGAGATGGAGGGCTCTCCTCCCACACGCCCCCCCCTTCCTTTAGGTGCTATAAGGCTAGCTCAAGGGGATTTGACCCCCTTCATGATGGGCCTAGCTCAAGGGTGTACAACCCTTGAGCCTAGCCCACAACTACTCTCCCTAAATTAGGGAGAGTAGGTCTCCCCATAGACCACCTTTTGACCCTAAGGTCAAACCCTTTTTGAAATTCAATTTTTTTTTTTTTATATATTTTATTTTTTTTGAGTTGATGGGCTGGAGCTACCCCCTAAGGGGCGTCCAGCCTATGGGGGCTAAGCCTCCCACTTTCCTAAATTCCAAAAACCAACCCCTTTTTGAAAATTTTCCTCCTTTTCAAAAATGCCTATTAAATACCATTTTTTTTTGTATTATATTTTTATTTTTTTGAAAAGTAGCAAAGGCTGAGCTCATGCTCACGTGGGCCCCATGCTAACTACCTTTCCTAAATGTCCAAAACCAACCTCTTTTCAAAACTTTTCGAAAAACCTCTTTTAGGTTTTATGAAATTTACAATTTACTTTATGTAAAAACCCTAATTACTTATTATTTAAATGGATACATTTAAATTAATTCCAAAGTTTTATTTCTAATTTATTTTTCATGTATGAAGGCCAATATAATAATAATATATATTTAAATTTCCAATTTTGATAATTTTGGGCCTCGATCCGACCCATATTTACCAATATACCCTTTTGTGTCAATTCTATGAAATAACGAGATATATTTCTCGTTTAGATCCCAAATTTGGGGTGAAACTAATTTAGTATAATATAAATATACTCTAGGAATATCAAGGCTAGATTCATCTTGGTTAGCCCTGAATCGTCTCGTAAAGCGAATTTACGCGATTCAGAACCTCCGAAAACAAAATACACCAAATATTATGAGCGATTCTCGCCTAGAACACGAAATTTTCAACACTAAAGCATACTTCATATAAAATTTCCTTAGAAATACAATGGATCTTACAGGTCTGGATTGTGTGTTGATGCAGCATGGCAAAGTAATCGCCTATGCGTCACGACAGTTGAGAGTCCATGAGAAAAACTATCCAACCCATGATCTTGAGCTTGCCGCGGTAGTGTTCGCGCTTAAAATCTGGCGACACTACCTATATGGAGAGAAATTCGAGGTCATGTCGGACCATAAAAGCCTAAAATACCTCTTTTCTCAAAAAGAACTCAATATGCGGCAACGGCGATGGCTGGAATTCCTCAAGGACTATAAATTCACGCTTTCCTATCACCCTGGAAAGGCAAATGTCGTAGCAGATGCCCTTAGTCGCAAGACTGTTGGCACTCTGGCCAGCCTAACCAGACAATGGAAGTTGATGGAGGATTTCGTCAGTTGGAAGCCATTCCTGGCTGATCCAGGAAAGATTCGATTGACATGCCTGACGATCCATATCGAGATCCTCGATCGCATCGTAGCCGAACAGTTCAAGGATCCCCAGTACTTGGAATTGAGAGCTCGTGCTGAAAAGGATGACACTTTCTTCCATTTAAAAGAAGATGGAGGAATATGGATGGAAGAAAGGATTTGGGTTCCAAATAACCCTGAGCTAAGACAGGAAGTACTCCAGGAGGCCCATAGTAGCAAGTACACTATCCACCCTGGAGGTACAAAAATATTTCGGGACTTACAGAGAAAGTACTGGTGGAGGGGTATGAAGCGTGATGTGGCTACGTTTGTCTCGAAGTGTTTGATCTGCCAGCAAGTAAAGATTGAACATCAACGACCTGGTGGAAAAATGCAACGGATCGAGATTCCGGAATGGAAATGGGAAGGCATTACGATGGATTTCATCGTTGGATTGCCTCGATCCAAGAGACAACACGATTCAATATGGGTGATCGTGGACAGACTCACCAAGTCTGCTCACTTTCTGCCAATCAACACCAGATATTCAACCGAACGATTGGCAGAAATCTACATTCGGGAAATCGTTAGACTCCATGGAGTGCCGATTTCAATCATATCTGATCGTGACTCGAAGTTCACCTCTCACTTTTGGGAGCAGCTTCAGAGAGCCCTGGGGACGAAACTCAAGTTCAGTACAGCATTCCATCCCCAAACAGATGGGCAATCAGAACGAACCATACAGACTCTCGAGGATATGCTAAGAGCCTGTATGCTGGAATGGAAAGGTGATTGGGATTCCCATCTAGCGTTGTCTGAATTTGCTTATAATAATAGCCACCACGCTAGCATTGGGATGGCACCGTATGAAGCCTTGTACGGGCGACCCTGTCGATCACCAATCCATTGGGGTGAAGTGAGTGAGCGAACCCTGGACTCGCCCATTGTGTTGCAGCATTACACTGAGCAGGTCCACATGATCAGAAAGAAGCTACTGAATGCTCAGAGTCGACAGAAAAGCTACGCCGATTAGCGACATAGGGAACTCACTTTTGCGGTTGGAGATAAGGTTTTCGTCAAGGTCTCTCCAACCAAGAGTGTGTTTCGTTTTGGAAAAAAGGGGAAACTCAACCCCAGATTCGTTGGTCCCTTCGAAGTTTTGAACCGAATCGGAGAGATTGCCTACCGTATAGCATTGCCACCACAATACGCGCAAATACATGATGTATTTCACGTATCAATGCTTCGAAAGTATGTTCATGATCCTTCTCACGTCATTCAACATGAAGACATTGACATTCGAGAAGATATGACGGTAGAAGAAAGGCCAGTGGAGATCATGGACCGACGGGAGCAAGTGCTAAGAACGAAGGTCATTCCACTTGTTAAAGTGAGGTGGCAGCATCATGGAATAGAGGACTGCACTTGGGAGCCCGAATCCGATATGCGGGATAAATATCCTGAACTCTTCACCTTGTACCCTTAGCTGAATTTCGCGGACGAAACTCCTTTAAGGGGGTAATGATGTAAGACCCGCAATTTTTCAGAAAATATCTGAATAAATTCATGAGGCAATTACCGGTAAAAATAGCATTTTTTCTCAGAATGCGAAACGAATCAATTCCTGTGAGCCAGTTATACTTAGGATATTCGTCAAATCACGAATATATGCTCAAACACTCTGGAAGCCATAACTTCCTACTTGAACGAAATCAAAGGATTCCTGCGAGCCAACTTTCTTAGTTGCATCAATACGAAGATAATGGCCTACTCAGAATTTTTCGGAAAATAATCGCCGAAAACCCGAAATTTTTGCGGGACCCACGAAAATATTATTGGGACCCACAGAAATATTTCTCAGAAAATGTTCTAGAATATTCTAGAATATTCTAGCACCTTTCAGCATCTTCCAGGACCTTCCAGCTCCTTCCAGCACCTTCCATGGAAGGGATTTCTGAAAAGCCAAGGGGTATAAGGGTAAAAGTGAAACTTGGGGCCCAAGTTTCACTTCCTATAAATAGAGGAGCCCCCCTCTCTCTAAAAATTGCCAACCCCTCTCTCTCTCGTCCTTTTCCCAAACCTCCCCTACCTAGCCTAGCCCACCTGAGCCCACTTGACCTGGTCTGAGCCTGCCTGACCTGGTCTGAGCCTGCCTGACTTAGCCTGAGCCTGCTTGACCTGGTCTGAGCCTGCCTGACCTGGTCCTAACCCACCTGACCTAGGTCTGAACCTACTTGACCTAAGTCTGAACCCAGTTGACTTGACTTGAACCTGATTTGGTTCAAAGTCAAAGTCCAAGTCCTTTTTCGTCCGAAGTTCGAAGTTGATCCTTTTTCGAAGTCGAGCCTCGTTCGAAGCGTTTGAAGCAATCAGAGTCGTTTCTTCCTCAAATTGAAGTAAGTTCGCTTCATTAAACCATCTCTCTCAAGTATTTGATAGTTTGTATATAACATATACTTTCTGAAGTAGTATCTTGCTTTAGTTCTTGGTTGAGCCCTCTAGGACACTTTGGTGTTCACGCGCTCACCTCGTAACTATCGTCGGATATATATGTTCGAATGCGCAGTATATGCGTTCTTCAAAAATGGTATCTTGCCCTAGTTCTTGGTTGAGCCCTCTAGGACACTTTGGTGTTCACGCGCTCGCCTCGTAACTATCGTTGGATGCGGATCTAGGTGTATATCTGCTGATTCTGCCGACGCGTCCTATATCGCACAGGCTATGTAATTTACCTTTGCCGTCGCGTCGTATGATGCCAAGGCTCCCTGTTTTCTGCATTTCCGATTATTGCACTTCCGATTATGCAATGTATTTACTTACACCGTCGCGTCGAACGATGCCAAGGCTTCTATTTTGTTATATATGTAGAATATTTCGTTCAGTTACACACCCTGAACAATAGTATATGCATTTCTTTACGCCGCTGCTGTATAAAGCACAGGCTTCTGCTTATACTACATATATGGCGCGTAAATGAGCGTTCAAATGGAGATCAACTCCAAATCGCCAATGCGATTCCCTGACCGCTCCTCGTTCAAGATTCTGCTTGACGAATGAAGCCTCTATTGAAAAGGCTTCGGTTTTTGGAAAAATGCTCTTTACGTAAAGACTAAGTCAAATACGTATGGCCTGGCTATGGCCCAGGGTTCCTGCAACCTTGATGGATGCAAAGTACGCACAACGGTGCGCGTCCATTTCCCAAGTTAAGTGTAGCGATTTCCCACCAAAGAGGGGAGATGCCGCTGCAATGGATAAAAGAAATGCACGCTTTCTCCGTAAAAGAGAGGAAGTGCTACTGAAAATTCTGAAGAAGCTAAGAATAGCTCAGAAAGAATGTAGCAGGATACTCTGACATATAGCAGAGTGCTACCCAGTTCATGGAATGCCTTCTACAACGTGGAAGGGTTCGTCGCACCGCTGCCGATAGAGCAGGGGAGGTGCTGACGAAATGGTTGGCAGAAGAGCTATCGGAACCAATGGAACGGCATAATGATGTCCGTTGATGGAACGATGCCAGATCGGTTCGTATCCTTGTGCCTGCAAGGGCACCTTGCTCGTAAGGGCCGCTGAGCCGGAGTAGAGGTTGCGCCTTGGCTAGGTTTGGACTCGTTGCGTAAAAATACGCCGAGTAGCCGATCTATTTAGATCGAGTCATATGCATGCTCATTGAGAACGGTTACGCAACCAGACTCGTAAGGGCCGAAGAGCCAGAGTGTGTTGTTTCCACCCAAAGAGGTGTGATGCTCCTGGTGGCCGAAGTGCCAAAGAGCGGTGTTCTGCATGCATATGAATAAGACTTAAGGTCGCACATACCCCGCGGTTGAAAATCGTGTTAGGGGTACCCCCTCAGTAATGACTGTGTTGGGGCGGACTGAATGGGGTCGGGTACATGCTCCCGTAGTGCTAAAAGCACGGGCTGACTAAATGGCATGCAGATTCTGTCCAAGTAATTGTAAGACTGGCAGACCCCTTCAGGAATTATGCTCACTGTGGAATGATAGTGATGGTACAGCCTTGAGTGACATGTATTTTACTTTGGACCTGATAGAGTCCACGATGGCCTCAGTCACTCATGGGTTTTGGGGTCGTGGTTATCCTTAAGATCTAAGGATTGAACCCAACTACTACAAGTAAAGGATGCATCCGAATATGGGCCTAGTAGGGTTCTCCCAGTTGAAACACACTGCCCTACTATGGATAGGGTCAACAGGCCTCTGCGGTATCTAAAATACATAGAATAATCAACCCCCAGAACGTCGCGTTGATGCCCGGACAATAGCTCTACCTGCGTACCAAAGGCGGGAGCGGTTAATTATCAAACAATGCATTAGCTTAGGTACAACGATGCTTTGAATGTATGAGTGGATGACGTGTTGAGTCAGTCCTGCATAACCTTTGTGAAGGTGTCATGTTCGGTATACGACTGAACCGACTGGGCAAAGACCCGTGTTGTATCCGCACGACTAAGCGAAGCTCGAGGAGCTGTCCTTCGATGCGTGGGATACGGATGTGCCAAGTATGAAGACTTGAGTTAGACATCACTTTAAGACCCGGAAGAGGTCATGGCTAAGTCCTGGAGACTTAAGCGGTTATCCAAATCACAGCCCTGAAAAGGCTTTCTCTAAGTCATGAAGACTTGAGCGGATGTTCAACTCATAGCCCTGAGGAGGCTCCTGCGATATACGCTAAGTCTTGGAGGCTTGAGCGTCGTTATTGCGCATTGCGACCCTGAGTGGTCATTATTGTACTTGAGTTGAATGGGTGTATGACTGCATGCTTACCAGACCCTCAGTGGTTCTGACCCCGTTTTATGGGGATTTCAGGTGTTGGACCTGCGTGGCGATATGCGGAGCATGGCGGCATCGAGTTCCAGGGTTTCTCTAGACAGAGTTGTACTGCTTCCTTTTATTGAACCTACACTGCTTTTCTAAGCAGTAGTGTTGTAATAAACATGTGGTTTTCGATAAAATGGAACCCTTTGGTGGTCAATGAGTTGCTTGGCCACATACCTGCAACGTGCTCGAAGTTTTCTAAAACCGATGACTCATTATCGTCTTATTCCGCTGCTAAAAGCTTTTCTAAGTTCCGCTGCAAAGAAGAAAAAAAAAATTCATGAAAATTTTAACTTAGCTTTGTTTTGGAAATCCGGGGCGTTACAATACCATAGGGAACATCCGGATAGAACGCGCATTGCTCGATCTTGGAGCAAGCGTGAACATTCTGCCCGGGTATTTCTTTGATTCTTTCGGGCTAGGAGAGATGAGATCGACTCCTATTACACTTCAGCTGGCAGATCGTTCTGTCAAGGTACCGAGAGGTGTCTTGGAGGACGTGCTAGTTAAGGTGGATGACTTTTATTTTCCTATTGATTTCATCATTCTGGATATGGAAGGAGTAGATAGCTAGCACCAGACTCCAATCATTTTGGGCAGACCATTCTTGGCGACTGCCAATGCGTGCATCAACTGTAGGACCGGAGTCATGGATCTCTCATTCAGCAATAGGAAGGTCAAACTGAATATTTTCAATGCCGCGATGGGACCAGCAGGATACATGGACTGCTTTCATGTAGATATTGCACAGGAATTATTGGAGGAGCAACCCGAGTTGTATATTACTGAGGATTCCTTAGAATTGTACCATATAGAGAAGAATAGTTGTATAGATAGCGTAGATGTGTCTAGAGTGTCGTCGGAGAGATTACCTGTGGGAGCTATCATTGAGACTCTTCCACCACTTGCGGAGACCCCCGCCAAATCTTCGATCGAATCACCTCCGAAACTCGAGTTGAAACCCTTACCGGATTCACTCAAGTATGCGTACCTCGAAGATGATAAGACTCTGCCTGTGATCATCTCGTCCCTGCTCACAGAGGAGCAGGAGCAGAGATTGTTGACTATTCTGCGAGAGCACAAGGCAGCGATTGGCTGGGGAGTTGCTGATTTGAAGGGGATTGATCCTTCATTTTGCATGCATAGAATTCATTGCGATGAGGAAGTTAAGCCAGTGAGAGATATGCAGAGAAGGCTAAATCCTAACATGAAGGAAGTGGTGAAGAACAAGGTGGTGAAGTGGTTGGATGCCGAAATCATTTACCATATTTCTGATAGCCAGTGGGTCAGTCCGATTGAGGTTGTGCTGAAGAAGTCAGGACTCACTGTTGTGGAGAACGAGAAGGGTGAGAGAATTCCGATGAGGACCACTACAGGATGGCGGGTCTGTATCGATTATCGGAAGCTGAATGTGGCAACTAGGAAAGATCATTTTTCATTGTCATTCATTGATCAGATCTTAGAGAGACTCGCAGGACAGAGCTACTACTGCTTTTTAGATGGGTATTCAGGATACAATCAGGTAGCTGTCCATCCTGACGACCAGGAAAAGACTACATTTACATGTCCTTATGACACCTTCGCATTCAGACGTATGTTGTTCGGGCTCTGCAATGCCCCGACAACTTTTCATTGGTGTATGCTTGCTATCTTCTCGGACATGATAGATGATGTGATGGAGGTTTTCATGGACGATTTTTCAGTGTATGGCTCTTCATTTGAAGATTGCCTCTAAAAACTTACTCGAGTACTGAGTAGGTGTGCGGAGGCAAATCTTGTCCTGAGTTGGGAAAAGAGCCATTTTATGGTCCAGGAGGGGATTGTGCTTGGATACATTGTGTCCAAGCGTGGCATTGAGGTTGACAGAGCGAAGGTGGAATCCATTTCCCGTTTGACTCCACCCACCTTTATGAGGCAGATTCGGTCATTTTTAGGGCATGCAGGCTTTTATAGGCGGTTCATAAAAGATTTGAGTAAAATCTCTCGACCGCTATGTACGTTATTAGAGAAAGACGAGGATTGTATGAAGGCCTTTGAGATTCTCAAAGAGGCCTTGATTACTGCACCCATTTTGAGACCTCCGGATTGGACTCTCTCATTTGAGATCATGTGCGATGCATCTGATTATGCTATGGGGGCTATTTTAGGACAACGCATTGATAGGAAGCCCTATGTGATCTACTACGCAAGTAGAACTCTGTCTGATGCTCAAATGAATTATACTACGACAGAGAAGGAGTTACTTGCGGTAGTTTTTGCATTGGACAAGTTTAGGTCCTATTTACTCGGTTCGAAGGTGGTTGTCTATTCTGACCATGCTGCATTAAAATATTTGCTGAATAAGAAAGACATCAAACCGAGATTGATTCATTGGGTTCTACTACTACAGGAGTTTGATCTCGAGATTCGAGATAAGAAGGGAAGCAAAAATGTAGTAGCAGACCATCTTTCCAGACTGATCATGGAGACCACGCAGGATCAGAGACCGATCAGTGATTCTTTCCCCCGATGAGCAGATCATGTCAGTCAGTACATCGCAGTTACCCTAGTTTGCAGATATTGTGAACTATCTGGTTTCGAGACAGATCCCTGAGCATTGGAACAAGAATGAGCGTGAGAGATTCCTACCTCAGGTGAGGCACTATTATTGGGATGAACCAGAGTTGTTGAAATACTGTGCAGATCAGATCATCAGGAGATGTGTTCCGGAGGAGGAATACCAGTCCATTCTTAGTTTTTCCCATTCATTAGCCTGTGGAGGGCATTTTAGCAGTAGGAAGACGGCTGCAAAGGTTTTGCAGTCAGGATTTTATTGGCCCACACTCCACAGGGATGCTCATGAGTTCTGTAGGCGATGTCTTCGATGTCAGCAGATTGGGAACATGTCCAAGAGGGACATGATGCCGTTGCTTCCGATTTTGATAGTCGAGATTTTTGATGTTTGGGGCATTGATTTCATGGGACCATTCCCGCCTTCATTCGAAAATTTATACAATCTTGTGGCGGTTGATTATGTGTCCAAGTGGGTCGAGGCTGTGGCAACCAAGACCAATGATCACAAAGTAGTGCTTAAGTTCATTAAGCACAACATTTTCAGTCGTTTTGGTGTGCCACGTGCGATGATTAGCGATGGTGGCAAGCATTTTAGGAATGTTCAGATAGCTTCTCTGCTGAGAAGATATTCTGTCAATCATAGATTCACCACTCCGTATCATCCGTAGACTAGTGGACAGGTTGATGTTTCGAATAGGGAGATTAAGCGGATTTTAGAAAAGACAGTTCGCCCAGACTGCAAGGATTGGTCCCAGCGCTTAGATGATGCACTTTGGGCATATAGAACTGCATTTAAGACTCCCATTGGCATGTCCCCGTATCGCCTTGTATTCGGGAAAGCATGCCATCTTCCTGTCGAGCTAGAGCATAAAGCGTATTGGGCTATCAAGAAGTTGAATTTTGACCTCACCCAGGCTGGCAAAGAGAGAGCACTGCAACTCTCAGAATTAGAGGAACTCAGGAATGATGCGTATGAGAATGCCAAATTATACAAAGCTCGCATGAAGGCATTCCATGATAAGTACATTGTCAGAAAAGTGTTTGAGCCAGAGCAGAAAGTGTGGCTATACAATTCTCGTCTATATTTATTCCCAGGGAAGTTGAGATCGAGATGGACAGGACCGTACATTGTGAAAGAAGTATTTCCACATGGAGCAGTGACATTATTCGATCCTATGACCCAAGGTACATTCAAGGTGAATGGGCAAAGATTGAAGCCCTTTATTTCATATTCCTTGCAGGATGGTGAGTGTGAGATAGTGCATCTCACGAAGGCATGAGGATTCAACCAGAGGGATGTATCATATGTACACTAGTTTGTTTTTTATTTCAGTATTTTTCTTTATTCAGTATTTTATTTCATATATGCTGACATTTGTTTTTGATCCATGCAGGATGAATCTAACACTTAGTGTATCAGTTACCAGGTACAGAGAAGAGCTTTCAAAGAATTCAAAGATCAGATGAAATTCAACTTCAGAAGCTCAGAGCAGATCAGTTTGTATCTATCCTTTCTCCCATATTCTTATTGTCTTTTAGTGTGCATGTGCATTGCATTTTTATATATTTTGTATGCCACTAGGGACAGTGTCATTCAAGCATGGGGGGGTGGTTTAGATGCACACTATTTTTTTTTTTTTTTTACGACTAGTAGCTAAAGCAAGCATTTGAGAACAAGTTGTAGCATATATGATTGTTTTTGGCATAATCTAACAGTTTAGAAATTTTTAATCCCCATGTAAATTTTTTTTTTCTGAACTGATTCGAATAGAGTAGTATTTATGAGAAAATTCAAAGAAAAGATAGTATTTGATTGTTAAAAAATTTTGAATCACTTTAGTATAAGTATGCACAGTATGTTTTGTGAAAGAAATAAACAATGGAAAGACGCTGTTGAAAAATGAGTTTAAAAGAATAGAGCTACGTTTAGTTGTTGATGTCTTCGTGAATCCTAGTAGTGGAACTCAGACACGAGATGAAGTGTTTGAGTCTCTTACGAAAAGGATAATGGAGGAGATCATCTTCTCATCTAGTCGATATCTGTGGCCTTTGTAGTTCGAGTAAGTAGAGTCTGAAGGGTGTTTTACACCTGGTGCCCTAAAGCCAGTTGGTTTGGGAGCCACCGGTTCGAAAGCTTGTTACATGGACTGCATAGAAAGCCTAAGGGATAAAGACATTGCACATGACGAGAGGAAGACTATACGTAAACTATTAGAATAGAAGGTCTAGTGACTCGAGCAATTAAGTCCGAGGGATACTTTGTATCTAGTGCCCTAAGGCCGGCTGGGAGTCACTGACCCAAAGCTCGTTACACGAGTCATGAAAACTGACTATTCGAAATAGTGCTCAGGTGAGAAGAATGTTCAAGAGTGAAAATGCAGAAAAAAAGTGAGAAATTGAAAATCCAAAGAAAGAAAAAGAATGTGCTGAATGAGAAAAATTTCATTGCTTAAGAATATGTGTGCATTACTGTGCAGAAAATATACAAGTGAGGATAAATGAGTAAAACATGAGAATACTTGATTTTCTGAGAAAAATCATAAAATGGCTACAATGTTAGAAAAGTGAAGAAAAAAAGAATTTTTACTGTGGTGGCATGAGATTTCTGAATTTGTTTTTGAGAATGTCAATTACATGAAATATTTATTCCAACTGTTCTCTTAATTGCCTAATATTTTTTAAAATCATCCTGGCATTTCATTGATGTTGGTTGGTAGCATCTCTGCAAACCCTCACGAGACCTTACTCGTCCACTGGTGTAAACTAGGGGTTTAAAGGGCTTGTTGCATACGCTAAATGCAACCGTGATTCCTACGAAAGTGAGTTAGTTTTATGCATTCATGTTTAGCATTTGTTGTCTTTGTTGCATAGCATAATTAGGGTTTGTTAAGGGACTAACAAACATTCAAGCATGGGGGTATTTGATGATGCATGAAATGCACATCATGTTAACAAATTTTTCATGCATTTTGTAATAAGTTTAAGGTTTTAAACCCATGTTTAGATGCATTTTGATAGTAAGGGGTTATGGTTCGAATTTTAGTGAAATCAGAGTTAAAATAAGAGAGTTAAGGCGATTTCAGTGTTTGGGCACGGATTTCAAGGTGGATCGGATCCATATCCGACCCAATTAGGTTGTTTGGACCTTGGATCAACCTTTAGAAAACCCAAAATCCAACCCACACGCCTATCCATATCCATTTCAAAAAGTTTTGCAGAAAACTCCCCAGAAAGAGGCGCATAGAAAATTATTTTTTTATAACAGTGTTTCTGAAAACTATCAAAAGTATAAAATAGAGTTTTCAGCAAACCCTAGGCGTCTTTGGCTTGGATTTGACGCCTCCTACAATGCCTCTAGCTCCAACATCATCTTCCCCTTCCATTCCATCACGTTTTGGCCATTGAAGACCGGTTTATGCTTGGGAATCAAGCATATTTTGATCTCTCTCTTTGATTCTTGTCATTTCTTCCTATTCCTTGCTACGTTTTTCACCATTTTCTGTGTTTTTGCAGGTATAGCAGAGGTGGAGACTACTAACCTTGATTGGTAGTGCGAAACACACCATCAAGGTGAACCGGCCCTACCTCCATCCAGTTTTCTAAGCCCTCCGATCGAGAATCGGCGCCCATCCCATCCTCGGTGGATCTCCAACGTGTTGCAGCTGCAAAAGTTCTGTTCTTGGTGAAGTTCCAGCATCCTCGAACCGTTCGGGACGTCAAGACCAAGCCACTGTCCGCTCTTCTTCTTCTCCACGATCGTCGGACCGCCCGAAAGGTAGGTCTTCTTCTTCCTTTTCTTCTAGCTAAAACCGAATTGTGTGTGTTGATTTTATTTTCTTATTTTCTGTGTGTTTCTTATTTTTCTTTTTGTTTCAACCTTAGAATAGATCCCGTGCATATACCAGCACGTTAGATTAGGTTTATTTCATTGCTTGATTCATTTGAATCTTGATTTTTAACGTTTTTCACCCAAATTGTGAAAATCGGCTAGATCTTCATCTAGCCGACTCTTCAAGTTCGTCCAGTGTATTTGTGGTTCTGTTCTACGGAAAAACCAAATTGAAAAAAAAGTTCATTTTGATTTAATTCAGTCGTTTGGTTTGCTTGTTTCATGTTTCAGTTAAATAGAAAAGAAAAGAAAAAAATCGGCTAGATTATTTCTAGCCGATTCTTGTGTTTTCTAAAATTATTTGTGGTTTTTTTTTTCTGTAGTTTGCTGTTTGATCTGTGGGTGTTCCGTTGTTTTCAGTTTTATTCATTTTCGTTTTAGGGGAAGTTGGATTTCTTAGGTGGCGTGTGAGAGTTTATGCCAAAATCGTTGAATGAGAAGTTGAAATTAGGGATGTACGTGTGATTCCATTGTGAATGTTGTGTAGTTTGTTTTTCAATTGCAGTTTGTCAGTTTGTAAGTTTGTGTGATTCAAGTTCAACATGTTTGGGTCTTTTTAAAGTTCGTTTTGATGTTTAAATGTTTTCGATAGTTTGTTTCATTGCGAAAAATACAAAAAAATCAAGTTTTATTTTCTCTGTGTTTTTGATTGATATATTTAGCCGGCTGCATGTTTGATATTTAGTTGAGTTTGTGTTCTTGTGTTCGTGATTTCTTGTTTCTTGAAGTTAGATAGTTTTAGAAATAGATTTAGTCATTTGCATTTTTCATGCTTTGTTCATTAGAATAGTGTTTAGATAATTTGGTGTCTTCGGTATTTTATGATTTCCAGCATAATAGATAAGTTAATTGTGTTTTAATTAGTTGCATTAGGTAGTATAAGTCTATGTTACATTAGTTTTTTCATGTTTATTATCATTTTAGCTTAGTTATTCAATTTTTATTATTTTTAGGTCTTCTTCTTCCCCAAGGAGGGGTGGCAGCCATTAGAGCTCCATTTGAGCTCTAGGCTATTTTTGGTAGATCTTAGAAATTAGGTAAGTTCATTAAGGTGTCTAGGTTCAATGAATTAGGGTTAATGCTTTAGACGTTTTTAGGATTTCAATTAAGTAAGTTTTGAATTAGGTGTAGCATTTAATTCTAGGAAATCGTGCTTTCTATTTGAGTCTTTTCATTACCTAGGTATGTTTTGAATTCATTAGCCTAGAAAATAGCTTCAATTAGGGTTAACGAGTTTTGAGAAGGAAGGAAATTAAGGTAATTGAATTTGAAAACGTTTTTGGAAATAGTGGATTCTTCAAAAATCGTGTGGAGCATTTAAAGAGAGGATTAAATTTGAGTTGTCTATTAAAAAGGAGTTACTTACTTAGCTTTGGAAAGTGATTTTGAAATTCAATTCAATTTCCAAATTTGGTGTCCACGATTTCAAGAAAGGAGTAATTACAATTAAATTCTGTCTTGGAAAGCAAAAATCGTGGGGTTCTCTAGGCTAGACGTTTCCTTTTTCCAAAGTGGACTTTAAAGCTATTTAAGGAGTGTAACTCCCCATTTAGTTGGACGATTTTTGATAATCCAACTTTCCAGAATTCGATAATTGATATTTATTACCTTCTTTTTCCAACCTTCTACATTAAATTCATTTAGATTTGAATTAATTTTAGGTAGGAAGTAGGTTACTCATTAGATATATCTTAAATAGTGGTGATTTACTCTAGTAGGCGTGTAGTTAGTGCAATTAATTATTCATTCTCATTTTAGGTGGTTAATTAATTAGATTTACATTAGTAAGTTACTAAAGTAATCAATCTAACCTAGCTAACCTAGGTGAATCGAGTATCTAGTCCTAGTCAACCTAGTCAATCTAGTTGACCCAGTTAGTTGAGTCAAACCGAGCTTAACCTAGTCAAACTGAGCCTAGCCTAGTCAAAACCGAACCCAGTTAGCTAAGTCAAGTCCTAGACCAAACCTAACCCAACCTTAAGTCAATCGAGCCTACCTATTTGAACCTAACCTAGTCAATCTAATTGACTTAGTTAGATGAGTTAAGACCTAACCCAAACCGAACCTAGCTAAGTCAAGACCGAGCCTAGCTAAGTCAAGACCGAGCCTAATTGAGCCAACCAAATCTAGTCTTAGTCAAACTTAGTCAGTCTAGTTGACCCAATTAGCCAAGTCAAGACCTAGCCCGAGTCGAGCCTAGCCAAGTAAACTGAACCTAGTTGAGTCGAGTCGAGCCTAGCCAAGTAAACTGATCCTAGTTGAGTCAACCGAGTCAACCAAGTGAACTTAACCCTAGTCCTATCCTAAACCCGCAGCCTTTGGTCTTTAGTAGCTTCATTTCATTTAATTGTAACTCATATTGATTTTAGACTAATTATTTTAGTTATTTGGTCTAGTTATACTGTAGAAGTGTGTATGCGTAAGTTGTATTTGTTTCTTGTGAGTGATTGGTGTATTTCGATTATTCCAATAGTATTTAGTTAGTATTTAACTTAGTTAAATAGATTTGCATCTTTTTTATTAGCTTAGTTGCATTTGCATCATTATTTTAGCTTAGTGTTAGTTATAAATTGCAATTTACGATTATTCTTTAAATCATTTAGTAATAGTGCATTCAATAGCAGCATATTCACTGTCAATTAGTCTCATTTAGATTGCATTAGGGTTATTTTGCATTCTTAGTGTTCAAAATAGAGTTATTTAGTGAATAGTGCACTCAAAGAAAAACCTGATTTTTTCCCTATCGTACTATCGTTATTTTATGTGCAAAAATTCTGAGTTTTTAGAATTTTTTTTTTCTATTCACTTTATTGGCGTGTTAGCTGACTGCAGACCAAATTTCAGCTCGATCCGAGTTGGTTTGGTCTGATTTTTAAGCGTTTTGTGAAAACCGCTTTTTCTGGTTTTTAAATTTCGGGACTTTCGATATCCTGATTTTTTCCTAGTTTTGAAACGCTTATATCTGGAGTTCCAGATATCTTTTTTTCATTCTGTAAAAACGGTCAGATTATTTAATCTGATAGTTATAGAACAAAACAAATTTCGGGAAAATCAGACCTTGTTTGCTCTGTCAAACAGTGGTTTTCCGATAAACTGTCAGAACTCTATTTTACACTAGTTAGGGGCATATTTGTAATTTCTTTAGTTTCGGCATTTTAGAACTGTTTTCATTATTTTCTGCATCTTAGGAGCTGCATAAGCATCATACAGCATGGTTAGAATTAGTTTAGCTGATTTTTGAATTAGTTTAATATTTTATTTAATTATTTTCTCATAATTAGAATTTGTTTTATTAATTCGTGAAAATTAGATTTAGATTCATTTATAGTTTGCATTATTAGAATAAATTACTAACTTTGCATTTTCCTGTGCTTTTAGGTTGAAAAGCATATTCGTTTTTCCAGGGCTCATTGTCCAAGTACGAAGATTGTCTAATTGGTGAAAGGACCAAAATACCCCTGGCGTGCAACTGAAGATTGGACTGCTTTTTCAAGCCTTTTAGTGATTAATTGTATTTTAATTAGCTTTGTAATTGTAGATTGTACTTTATAATTAATAAATTAAATTTTGAGAAATATTCTGAGTAATTCCTGTTCCCTGAGGATTCGACCCGTACTTACCACTTTGTGGAAAGTCGGTTTTTCTACTTTTGGTTGATGATTTTCCAAAGTTTTTATTGAAAATTATTGTTTTAAAAATATCATTTCAAAAAATCAACCAATGCTTTTTATGCTCTCTTGATTAGATTTTCGCATTCCATCATGTTCATGCATTAAAATAAGTTAGATTTACGTTTTATTTCATTTAAATAGCATGTTCTATGAATTTATTTAACATTTCATGCATTCAGCTTCATTTAGGTAACCCTTTATTTCTGTCAGTCAGTCCACACGTCATTTTATGTGTTTATTTTTCATTAAAAATACTAAAAAAATCATAGTATGTGCCCTTAGGTGTCCCTAATAATCTGCCAAAAACTTGGAATGATTTGAATTTGTTTACTATGGTAAACGTTCAAAATGGTAGGTCGAGTTTTGTTACCCGGGATACGTTTTGAAAAGTTATCTCCGACTTGTAAAATCGAGATCTCTCTCATATGAGGTCCGATTTTTTATCCGAAAATTTTGCTGAACGCGGATGATGTCTAGTATTTAATTTGATTTCCTAAGATTTTTCTGAATTTTTTTGATGTCTGACAAAAATCTGAGAGTTCAGGACACGTGTCAGAGCCTGATTTAGGCCTCTGAGACTTTGGATTGACTTAAGTCGATGGGTTCTCTTTAGATGTTGCTCCAAATTCGAATCTGTAAAAAATGAATGTCATGTCCGAGGTGTCTTATATTCTCATCTGAAATTTTATGATTTTTAGAATAGTATTAATAGCAGTTTCAGATTTTTCTTGTCAGTCTCCTGTTTTGCATATTTGTCTATTCTGTTGATTTAGGCAAGTAATGTAACATTTTTATCTCTGTTCCTGTTGATCAAATGCCAAAATCATAAAAATGAAAGTTATTTCTGCATCTGTCAGTAGTTGCTCATTTAAATATCAGAAATTTCCATGGTCAGCAGCTTATTTGTATGCAATTTTGCATCGGATCAGGTTGATTTTACCTCCGTCAGAGCCAAATTCCTGCTACCGAACTCACCGTAGTTCAAATCCCAAAGATGTAAAAACCAAAAGTGCTTATTTTCATGTCAGTTAGCAGTCTGCAAAATCTTAGATGTTTCCATGGTGGAATGTTTGTATTATCGCATTAAGTGTTACATTTGGTTCGGGTCCGTACGCGAAATCCGCCCATTTTAGGGTTTTCTGTAAATTTTTGCATCCAAACCATGTCATTTCATGAGTTTTAGCATTCTAGGATGTTCATAAGGTCAGAGGAATGTTTCATACCAAATTTAGTGTCATTTTCAATTCGTTTGATGCTCGGTTTAGCCGTATCATCAAAATAGGGCCCCGCGGGACCCTGATCCAAGGGAAAAACAAGCGAGATTCGTTATTTTTTATGAATAGTAGCATGTCAAAATTCTGATTTTACAGTTCTAAGGTGTTTAGCAGCATGTCATCATGCCTCATACTGCATTTCAACATCATTTGTTTCCATTCGAATTTCAAAATCTCAATTTTACCAAAATTTCCTTAAAAACCCTGATTTTAAAGGTGTAACCTCAATATTAGAGGTATTTTGGTCGTTTTGACCACAATTTCGAATCTCAAACTATTTCTTACTGAATTTCTTGCATTTACATCATTTCAAATATCAAAAAAGCATGAGAATAGGGTTTATATCCAATTAAGTCCAATAATTTCAGAATATTATTGAAAAATCTTGGAAAAACCCACATATTTGAGCTAACCTCATTTCCAGTTTGGCAGGGACATTCAAAAGAAGGAACTGAAGTCTGTAATTTCCCTTTCTTTCATTTATTTAGTGATGTAATAATGTAAATTTTGGAATAAGAGATTTAATTTTCTACTTAGACTAGTATGCATATCATATAGTTTAAATTCCTGCAATATCCTGTTTATGTGATTCATGCATTTTATCTCAAAAGCACTATGGATGTACACGAATGGCACATGCACCAACTCTTAGGGAGTTGATGAACTTGATGGAGTCCATATTTACGGCCCTAGTCAGAATATGGACGAAACCCAGATCCATCATCTTTCTACCAATCACATTGAGCCTACACTCTTAGGCTATCTTCCAAAATTTCACTGCATATTTTCAATTCTACAAAATATTTTGGAATTGACTAAGTAAATTATGAACGTATTCACGGCCATAGTTGGCATATGTGACAATTCTACTTAGTTTAATTCCAAAATAGCATATTTTCTGAAAAGAGGCTTTCACAAAATGACATTCACTCATATCATTTGCATCATGAAATCACTGGTTTTTCTCATGATTTTTCACAAGAAAATTTCATTCTCAAGAAAACCGATTTCTCAAGAAACTCTGAGAATTTTTCAAAATTGGATTTCGCAAGTTAAGTTTTCCCGTGATTTTCCTTGGAAAATGTTATTTTCTTAAGATTTTCAAAAAGGAATTTCTTATCTTTCTCAAGACCAAAATCGAATTTCCAGTATTTCAAGGATAAGATTCTTAGGATTTCAGTTTCTCGAGTTTTAACTTTCCATCTCCAAAGAATTTGCCAATGAATCTCAACCATTTTTCAAAGAAAGTTTCAAACTTGAAGTTTTTCTGACAAGCATTTTCCCTTCAAATGTTTACCCTCTTCTCAAGAATTCTCACCATTTTCCCAGGACTTTCCTCCATCCATGATTTTCCCACACCTTTATGAACTTTCTCGTGACTTCAAAACCCTTTCATCTGAGTTTCCTGTGAAATTGACTTTCACCTTTTCCCCGAGAAATATCTTTCAACTCCAAATGTTTTCTGAGCATGCATCATGTTTTCTAACCTACATTTTACAAAAATTTCAAAGCACATGCCTGAATTCTCTGTGCATTTAGGATAGAACACGATTTTGATAATTTATCTAAGTCAAGCACATTTGTGGTCCTTGGTTCGATTACCCCTGTTAAAGGCGGCAGGAACGGTCGAACCTCGTACCGACAGGTCGAGCCCCATCCCATGGATCTTTCCACGATTTTCAAAACGGAGGCGAGTATTTCAAAACAATTTCCATAATCCGGTCAAGTTTGACTCGCGAAAGCATTTTTCCTCTTTCTCTCCCGCAAGGGAAGGGAAGACGGAAAAATTTCGCGACGATAACAGGTTTGGCGATCGTGATGGGACCTGTCCTTGTCTGATCAAAAGTGTGTTTGACTTAGTTCAATTATCGAAACCGTGTTTTAAAAAATGCGAGCTCTCTTTGCTTTCTGATATCATGCGAACCTAGGAGCCTAGATTTTGACCTAGCTGACATTGATTGCATATAGAATAGGCATGGTTTGGTAGGACTATATTGAGGAGATATTTTCATGCTCATATAGACGTAGGTCTAAACACAACTCTCCTCAATTTAGGATCTGAATGCAAACAATGTATGCTTCTTCAAAGATTTTCAAAAATCTATCTTTTTAGGATTTAGAGCCCTCTATTTCTTGCATGTGATCATTTTTTTCATATGCCCAAACGAGTGCCGTCGGCAAGGTTTTTCCTATGCCCCGATAGTCCCTATTAGTGGTTGGCCGTGATTAAGACTATGGGCTTGTGATCACTCCAAAGAACACACACACATGCATGTACTTCCCCTTTGTTGCACCTTCGGGCAGCCTTAGTGAGCCTTCGGGCTGCAGCCTATGCAGCTGCGAGTGCACACGCAGCACAGGGTCCAATACCCCAATCACCATACGGTTTTGACTCGTTGTGTCACCACGAATAGTGCATGTCAACCAAAACAAACTGATATAGATTCGGTTAAGAATGCATAAAGAAATGGTGGAATTTGCCGATGAGATGTTGGATTGGACTTAACCTTTTTGTACACGCTTCCATCTTCGTAAAAGAACACAATGTCTTGGCTTTGTCAATTCCCCAATATGGGCATTACGAATGCATATCTCTACGCGTATGTTCATAAGTTCGCTTTAGCATAGTACGCAAGTAATGGAGATTGAGGCTTTATCGAGTGTTTTCAAATAAGGGTCTTGTTATAAGTATTTGACACTTTGGCACTTCATAAACTTATTTGTTTTAACATATCATGATAGTATTATGTAGCGTAATGAGTGCAAACACGTACTTGTAATTGTATGAAGTGAATGCAATCGCTAACTCATGTTAGTGAATCTTGAATGATTGTCACCTAAGGAATGTGGGCATAATCGTGCTTGTTATGCCTTGGGGTGCACTATGGATATTGCAGTCGTAAGAGACTTATGCGACCTTGGAACTCCTTAGCAAGTTGGTTGTGGGCGATGGTCCCACTTAGCGAGATGAGCTCGCTCATGATTGTGATACGCGGTTTATAGACCTTGGCACTCTTGTAAGTCACGCCTTACCGTGGCAAATGTTCCTAACTGTCTCATCATAGTGTGCAATGTTTGAATTATCATAGACTAGTTCTTTCACCTATGACACGATGCACATACTTGTCCACTTGTACCTGTGTGCAGTTCACAATGACACATCCACTTGCATAGCATAGCCTATTGTTAGCACTTTATGTTCTGTGATGCATACCTCACTATTCGATATGAGCTGTGACATGAATAGTCGTAGTTAATCATTCATGCTTTGCCTACTCGCACTGATTCATGCTAGTTGCAGTCCTTCGTAGATCCATGTGTAGTTTATACTTGTTCATGCTGTATTTGCTCAAGTAATGTAAGGTTAGCCTGCTATGTATGTTTTGTATAGCTTGCTTTCAAGTTCCACACTTTGGTATTATGGTTTGGTTTGTCTCACCAGCTCGAAAGAGTACTGACCCCGTTTTATGGGGATACAGGTTTTACTTAGGCGTGCGATGGAGCTCGGTGTGCTGCAGCGGACTCTGATCCCACACTTCAGAACCTCGCCTGTTGGATCCTGGCAGTTTGGTTTTGTATAAGGGAATGATTTGTAAAATTGTAACATAATTAATAAAAGTTGTTTCATATACTGTTGCTTCACTTTCCGTAGTGGCCGCTCAGAGTTTTCCACTTGTTTCTTTCCCTTTCGGTTTCTTCCGCGCTTGCGCTTTGGTTTTCAAAAAAAAAAAAAAAAGTGGTTTACTCAAAAAAAAAATCCAAAGGATTTTCAAGTCGGGAAATTTGGGGGTGCTACATCCACGATCATCGGGAAAAACTCTGAGCGAATGGTCAGACCAGACAATCTGATCGAACCGCCTCCAACTGAAAACGGTTTCCAGGCTATGAAATCCTCAATCAACTTCTGGCTCAACACGAGACTAGCCAGAACACCACTCGATTTGCGACTAAGCACATCTGCCACAACGTTCGCCTTACCAGGATGGTAAGACAACGTGAAGTCGTAATCCTTGATGAACTCGAGCCAACGTCGCTGCCTCATGTTCAACTCCTTCTGAGAGAACAAATATTTGAGGCTCTTGTGGTCTGAGAAGACTTCGAACAATTCTCCATACAGATAATGTCGCCACGATTTCAGAGCAAACACAAATGCTGCTAACTCCAAATCGTGCGTCGGGTAATTCCTCTCATGGGTCTTCAACTGTATAGAAGCATAGGCAATCACCCAGTTGTGCTGCATTAGCACGCAACCCAATCTAGTACTAGAGGCGTCTGTGTACACCACAAAACCACCTCTGCCAGAAGGTAAAGCTAACACCGGCGAGGTCGTCAGCTTCGACTTCAAGATCTAGAAACTGTCTTTACAAGCATTGTTCCACTCGAACTTGATACCTTTACGCAAAAGCTTCGTCAAAGGTAGGGCAATCCTCGAAAATTCTTGCATGAATCGTCAATAATAACCTGCCAATCTAAGAAAGCTGTGAATCTCAGACACATTCTGAGGCTGCTTCCAGCCTAGAACTGCTTCAACCTTAGCTGGATCGACTGACACTCCGTCCTTCGATATCACGTGCCCAAAAAACATAACTCGCTCGAGCCAAAATTCACACTTGGAGAATTTGGCGAACAACTGATGCTCACGAAGAGTACTCAAAACAATACGCAAGTGCTCTCGATGTTGCTCAGGACTCTCTGAGTAGACCAAGATGTCGTCGATGAACACTATCATGAACGAATCCACAAACAGACAAAAAATCTGGTTCATCAGATCCATGAATGCTGCTGGAGCATTCGTGAGGCCGAAAGGCATCACCACGAACTCGTACAAACCATACCTCATTCAGAAAGTTGTCTTTGCAATGTCCTCTTCTCGGATACGAAGTTGATGATAACTCGACCTGAGACCAATATTTGAGAAAACCTTTGCCTTCTGCAACTGATCGAAAAGATCTTCGATCCTGGGTAACATATACTTGTTCTTGATCGTCGCTTGGTTGAGCATTCGATAGTCGATGCACAACCTCAAGGGTCCATCCTTCTTCTTCACGAACAGCACAGGTGCTCCCCACGGAGAAGCACTGGGTCAAATAAAACCCCGATCTAAGAGTTCTTCCAACTGTCGCTTCAATTCCTCAAGTTCTACTGGAGCCGTACGGTATGGTGCCTTGGAAATAGGAGTAGTTTCAGGCCACAACTCGATACCAAATTCGATCTCTCGCTTCGGAGGTAAACCAGGTAATTCCTCCGGAAACACATCGGCAAATTCTCGGACCACGTCCAAGTCATTAATTAAAATCATCTCGGGTTCAACTGGGGCAATATTGACCAAGAATGCAGTACCCCCGTTCCGCATATACTTCTGAGCCTTGAAAGGAGAAATCATATGACTATCGCGCAAGGGTCGAGGAAGCTTGATCTCCAAGACAGGACGATCAGGCTGAAAAAGAACAACCTTCCCTTCTCGACAAAAGACTTGAGCGTGATACTCAAAAAGCCAATCCATGCCTAGAATGACATCGAACTCCGTCATGTCTAGCAGAATTACGTCAACTAACAGGTTCTACGCTGCCACTAACACCTTGATGCTCGGAATGCACGTATCACAAAAAGACTGTTCAACAGTCAGAGTGCGAACCTCCAACGGGTAATTCAAAGACTCTAATGTCAACGGTAAAGTACGAGCAAATCTAGCAGCTATGAAAGAATGAGAAGCACCATAATCAAATAATGTAAAAGCTGCATGTCCGGCGACTGAGATAGTACCTTGGACCAACTCTCCCTTGGTCGCTTGCTCTACAGTTGTCGCGTACGCACGTCCGGCAATAACTTTCTGGTTGGTCTGCTTTGGTTGATACGATTGCTGCTGCTGATACGGCTGAGGCTGCCTCTGCTGCGCTTGCTGAGAAGTAGTAGGCATATTTCTTCGCTGGTCATCCGCCTGTTTCTTTCTGCGGTCCCTGATATAATGGCCCATCTTGCCACAATAAAGGCAACCGCCCGTGTCACGCGGGCAGGGTCGCCCTGGATGGTCAGTGGTGCACTTTGGGCAACTTGCCGCAGTGATCTGCTTTTGTGGCTGCTGGCGCTGCTGATGTTGATATTGGGGCCTTCAGTTTTGGTACTGTTGTTGGTTGGTGTTGCTGCTGTTGTTGTTGTTGTTGTTCTGATTCTTCTTTGACGGAGGATGGAACTTCCTTCCACCCTGGTTCTTCTGAAACTGTCTCTTCCTCGACCAACTCTTTTGGCCTGGATGATGTTGCTGCTGCTGACGAGATGCTGGAGCCTGTGAACACCCCAAATTTTTCAAAGTTTTATAAAAATGTCCTTTTTGCCTTTGACCCCATCTTCTGAGAAAATCAAAGCAATTTCAAAACCAAATTTCAGTTATTCTTCAGATTTTCTGGATTAAATCCCATATTGATATATCCAAATTCAATTTCGGATCCGGATCCAGTGTCAAAACCCAAATCTGAGCCTCGTTATCCAAATTTTTAAATTAAAATTTCAAAATACCAAAAATAAATTCTGAAAGGCTCAGACAATCCATCTGGTATTCTGTTGAATCCACAACTCTGTATTTCTTGATTTGAGGTTCTAAACCTCGAATATTTCCTCAAATTCCGGATATAAACTCACTGTCTGAAGAATGTTTCAAAAGAATAGCCTTGGATTCTCAGAAAACCTCTCTTTGTAAATATTTTGCAAAAATATAAAAAAATTAGTCTTAAATCTTTATTTCCTCATAAATTTTAGAATTTTATTTCAAAAATACAAAAAAACAACACAAAAACCAAAAAAAATGGAAAAACTATGTGAAAAACGAATGGTTTCAAGCTTTTTAAACTGGTTTTGCTAAAAAACACCTTTGAAAAACCATTTTATAAAAAGTCTTCTTTAAAGGGATCCTCTTTCTGGAAATATTGGAAATATGCAACGACTTATCTCCCGCGCATTCCCTCTCTCGTTCTCCACCTTCCATCCTCAACAAACCCCTTCATCTCCACCTTGCATCCTCAACAAACCCCTTCATCTCCACCCTCAATCCTCAACGGACCACCCATTCGCAAGCTTTCCAGACTCTCTTTAAGAAAAAACCCTCCAAACCCCTTTTGTGATCATCCATTTTCTTCCTTCAAGCATCCATCTTCGCCCTACCATCGCATCCCTTGTCTTCTCTTTACTCTCTTCCCCTTTTCCCTTTTTTTTCTGTCGGCTGAAGCAAAAGCTGCCTGCAACCTCTAGAATTTCAGTGGAAGCACGGTAAGGGTTCCCCTCCCTCTCCTCCTCCTCCCTGTTTTGTGAACCTCCGTGTTACTTTTTCTCTTTTTTTTCTTCTTTTTTTTTGTGTAAGCAAGCCTCTTCGTAATATCGATCTACACATAGTAGAATCGATTTACAAATGGTTATATCAATGGAATCATTTTATTCCAACAATTTTTTCCTGTTTCTACAAATATTTCTCTAATTATTTTATTAAAAATTAAATCAAATGAAAGAGTTTTATAAATCGGTGCCACTTTCGGATGGGCACTGTTTTGAAAATAAGAGAAATATTTGAAAATTTGAGTGTGACACCATCTCGAGGCTTGTCCCACGTCACTTATTTGAAATGAAAGCCAAAATAAATTTTTTTTTTTGGGATTTTCATAATTATAGGCTAGTTTTAGAAAACACGAAGCAAAGTTTTGGCTTGATTTCAAAACTTAGAAGAAAATGGTTCTTCAGGGCAAAATTTAGAAAGATGGGGAGAAATTCGGCGCCCTTTTTGTAAAAGTTTGAAATAAGGTCTTCTGAATTTGAAATTGTGTCCCCCTCTTTTCAATTGATGAAATTTTGAAAATCAATGTCAAAAACTATCCAGATCGTTTTCTTGAGAAAATTTTTGTAATTCGGAGTCCTGAGGTTAAAATGGGAAGAATTAGTAATTTTGAAGACCCAGGGTTTTGAAATCAAATTTTGAAAAGTTTAAAACTCAAATCTGGATTAACAATTTTAAAAATCGAGAGTTCTGGATCTCAAAATGACATGTTGTGCATTGAAATGGTGTGAAATGTTCATGCAATGCTATGCAAACACATGTTTCCTGAAATGCCCCTCTAAATTAGGAATTGGAAATTCTAGCTTCTTTTCAAGAGTAGGATTTTGAAATTTTGCAGTTTGAAGATGTTTCTGAGTCTAAATAGAGAAGTTTTGAGACTCGAGAATGGAATTTAGGACTTTCTGCAAGGTTCAATCTTGGAAAATGACCATTTTGCCCTTCATTGGTTCCAGAGAACTGAAATGTGATGAGTCAGGTGTTGAGAAACTATATTTTGATGACACATAATATGATACACTGTCATATTTGATTTAATATGATATGATAATATGTCTTCTTGAAAAATGTTATATTATGACTGAATATGCTTTGCCATGTATCTAACGAGTATTTGATGCAAGGATATCTCACCCAAAAGGATGGAGACCTCCTGTTCAAGTACAACCGTGGTGTAATCATACTTCTTGAAGAAAAAGCTTGATGAGCCATGCATTTCTTAAAGATCATCTAAAGAGATCGACTTCCTCAAGATGAAGACTTTTTTCTTCTTTAGAGTCATATGTAACAGAACCTTCAGAAGCATGCATATTGCATATTACATACTTCATCATAAAAGTCACTCATTGCCAAAAGCTATATTTCATAAAAGTATACGATAGTTTCAAAAAGCACTTTTTTGAAAACCAATAATTGTACCTTCTTACAAACCTTTATGGAAAAGGTATTTTGACATGATATATTAGCTCATGATTTTAAAAAGCAATAATTGTACCTTCTATCATGTATAAGACAACTTGAAAAGAAATAAAAAGAAATGATTTCAACTATTTAAGAAAAAGACAAAACATAGAAATCGGCTAGACAAAGAAAAACAAATATAATATGTTTAGAAAAGACTTTAGTTACCTTTTTACAACTCAAGAATGTCGACTTACTTAAAGTCATCATTCTCTTTGTAAAACATTTAATACCTCCTCTAAAAATCTTTTTAGAAACAACTATTTTAATCCCACTCAAGAATGTCGACTTGCTTAAAGTCTTCATTCTCTCTGTAGACATTAAATAGCACATCATAAAGCAATTCTTGATATGAATATTTACAAATAAAGATCTCAAAGCATTTATTGTACTTACACTCATTTAAGTAAATAAGTGACAATTTCTAAATAAAATACTTAAGTACTACAAAATCATTAATTAGAATAAAGACAAAACTACATGATGGCTTACACATCCAACGTTCAATGTACTATTATAAGAAAAAGACTTTTTACATAAAATATATCATACCTAAAATATTACAACGGCTAGTGTACCCCAAATACTACTTTTATGGAAATAAGACTTTTTCGAAAATCCATAAAGATGTTTTTGAAATGCCTTGACATCTCACATCCCAAAAATAGTATCATTTCAAAAAGGCAACGACTATTTTTCTAAGGCTATATAAACACAATCAAATTAATTATTTCAGATGGACATGTGAGCTTACAACGAGAAAAATTCATATTCGATATTTGAAAGAGAGCCTTAAAAAAGAAAAAGAAAAGAAAGAGAAAAGTCAAGAATACCTCTTTGACAAAGAGTATCTTCTGAGTGAAAAGAACAGAACATTCTAAGAATCCTTCATTTGTGCATTCATATCATTCAGAAGGTTCTATAGGAAGTATTGTAATTTTCTGTTATTCTCTGTATTCCTTCTTTGTTGAAAGAAGTAGACCTCTGAGAAAGAGGGTATTGTCCTTCTCTGTTGAGAGAAGAAGACCTCTGTGAAAGAGGGTGTGCCCCTTCTCTGTTGAGAGAAGAAGACCTCTGTGAAAGAGGGTGTGCCCCTTCTCTGTTGAGAGATGAAGACCTCTAAGGAAGAGGGTGTTGTACTATTTATCTGGTAACTCGGATGTTATAGTGGATAGCTCAAGTGGTTTGCTTGGGGACTGGATGTAGGTCAGGGTTTTGACCGAACCAGTATAAATTCTGTGTGTTATGTGTTGTGCCTTATTGCATTCTATTTTTAATTTATCGATCTATTTAGTATTTCACTATTCACCCCCCCCCCTCTAGTGGAATTTCATTTGGTATCAGAGCAGGTTTGTTGGTTTTAACATAACAAGTCTTTCAGCACAAAAGGCATCTACCTCTTATGCTCGTGATATTGAAGGTCAACATGCATCTCGTCCTCCTTTCTTCAACGGCTCCAACTATGGATACTGAAAATGCAGAATGGCTATATTTCTCAAGTCTATAGATTTTGCTGTATGGAAAATTGTTGAGCATCCATACACATCTCCATCTGCAGACTATAGCTTATGGTATGATGAAGAAAAGAAAATGGCAAATCCAAATGCAAAGGCTATGAATGCCTTATATTGTGCCCTTGATCATAATGAATTCAACAGAATATCCATTTGTGAATCTGCTTATGATATTTGGCATTCTTTAGAGGTTATTCATGAAGGAACCAATAAAGTAAAAGAAGCCAAAATCTCATCTCTGGTTCGAAAATATGAGCTATTTAAGATGAACAAAGATGAACCCATCACAGAGATGTTTACTAGATTCACCAACATCACCAACGACCTGAAATCTCTAGGAGAAACCTACTCTCAGACAGATAAGGCGAAGAAAATCTTGAGATCTCTCACAACTGATTGGGAGAAAAAGACTACAGCTATTGAAGAAGCTCAAGATTTATCCAAACTTACCCTGGACAACTTAATAGGCAATCTTATGGCCTATAAAGTCCATATGAAGGAAAGAAGGGAAGAGGAACAACCTACAAAGAAAAATCTAGCCTTCCCAGCTCTTTCTGAGAATGAGAACTCAGAAAAAGAATCTGAAATTGCACTACTCACCAGAAAATTCTAGTGCTTCATGAGAAAGAATCGGGTTCCAAATAAGCACAAGGAAAGAAAAGAGTCTAAGGACGATTCCATGTGCTATCAGTGTAATAAGCCATGTCACTTGAGACGTGACTGTCCTCTTCTCAAAAGAAAATCCAAAACTGAGGAACCAAAGAAGAGGTTCTTCAAGAAAAAGGCTCTGCATGCTCAATGGAATGATTCAGAACCATCCACAAGTGAAGAGTCAAGTGATGATAAGTTGAAACCGCCAACATGTGCTTCATGGCAGAAAGCTCCGTAAGAGAATCCCTTGACTTCTCCTTTGAAGATCTTCAAAATGCTTTTCAGGAACTTTTTGAAGAATCAAGAAAAACAATTCTCAAAAATAAACATTTGAAATCTGAAAATCTAGAGCTTATGTTGAAAAATGAAAAACTGAGTATTGAAAATTCTGAGTTACATAAGAAAATTTTTTTGATTACTTCTGAAATCTCGTCTACTAGCTCCAAGACTAAAAATCTTCAAGTAAAAATTTCAGAATTAAAAAGTAAAACTGAGAACCATGTGAAAACGATTTTCAAGATTACTAAAGGAAAAGAGAACCTGGATAAACTCCTATCCTCTCAAAAAGTCTCTTTCTACAAGAATGGTATTGGCTACTCTCATTTTAACAAACCTTCTTGTATGAATCAAAAGACCACTTTTGTCAAAGGTTCTTCTGAACCTAAAAAGGAGTATTATTTTAATTCATTGTACTCCTCTAAAGTTATAGACAAACCCAAATCAAAATGGATATGGGTTCCTAAGTCTAACAAAAAGGGACCCGATTGGGTACCACAAAGGATTTTTACTTGATATTTTGCAGGCTCCAAAGAAGAAGAACAGATGGATACTAGACAGTGGATGTTCAAAACACATGACAGGACATCCAGATCTTTTTGCTGTTCTTCATCATAAAGAAGGAGGAACTGTCACCTTTGGAGATAACAACAAAGGTTTGATAATTGGTATTGCTAATATTGGCAATATTGATAAACCTCTTATCAAAGATGTTCTCCTTGTTAAAGGCTTAAAACATAACCTTCTAAGTATAAGTCAAATGTGTGACACAGGTTATGATGTTAGCTTTAAACATGATGCATGTCTTATAGCAGACACCAACGAAAACATCATTTTAAAAGGTATAAGAAGAAATAATATATATGAATTATACCTAGAAAACATTACTGAACATTGCCTTATAGCTAATAATGACACTCAACATTTATGGCACATGAGAATGGGTCATGTCAACTCCAAGTACATGTCTAAATTAGCTAAACACAAGTTTATACGTGGGTTACCTAAAATATCTTTTAAAAATGACTATTTTTGTGATGCATGTCAACTAGGAAAATTGTCAAAATCATCTTTCAAATCAAAAATTATTGTTTCAAGTAAAAGACCTTTAGAGCTTCTCCACCTGGATCTTTTTGGTCCTTCTAGAGTAGCTAGTCTTAATCATAATAAATATGCTTTTGTCATTGTAGATGATTACTCAAGATTTACTTGGGTTATATTTTTGAAAAACAAAAGTGATACGTTTTGTGAATTTGAAATTTTATGTAAAAAATTACAAAATGAAAAATCTTGTTCTATTATAAAAATCCGTAGTGACCATGGAGGAGAATTTGATAATGAACTTTTTATAAATTTTTATAACTTGCATGGTATTTCTCATAACTTTGCCTTTCCTAGAGCTGCACCTCAAAATGGTGTAGTAGAAAGAAACAATAGAACCCTTCAAGAATCTGCTAGAACTATGCTCCAACATAATAATCTTGCTAAATCTTTTTGAGCAGAAGCTGTTAATACTGCATGCTATATAACAAACAGAGTTCTTATTAGGGCCTTATTAAATAAAACTCCTTATGAATTATTCTATGACAGAACTCCAAGAATAGACTATTTTAAAGTCTTTGGATGTAAATGCTTTATCCTTAATACAAAAGATATCCTGGATAAATTTGATGCTAAATCTGTTGAAGGCATATTCTTAGGATATTCAAGTCAAAGTAAAGCATACAGAGTTTTTAATAAGAGTTTATATACTATTAAAGAATCTATGCATGTCAGTTTTTGTGAATCTATTGATCAATCTGTTCTTAAGCAGACTAACGATGATGATGTTGAAAGTACAGATTTATTCCTAGATAACACAGCTAAATCTAATGAAGATGATCATCAAAGAACATTTGTTGAAATCAGAGATCATCCTCAAAAGCAGATTTTGGGAGACCTAACCAAGGGGGTTCAAACTAGAGCCCAGCTGGAACGGATTGCAAACATGGCATTCATTTCTCAACTTGAACCAAAGAAGATTGATGAAGCCATCATCGATGAGTTCTGGATGCTAGCCATGACTGAAGAACTGAATCAATTCCAAAGAAATGATGTTTGGGATCTTGTACCAAGACCAAAGGATCATCAGATCATTGGGACAAGATGGATCTTCAGAAACAAGCTAGATGAAACAGGTAATGTTATAAGAAACAAGGCAAGACTAGTAGCTCAAGGATACAACCAGGAGGAAGGTATTGACTTTGATGAAACATTTGCTCCTGTTGCTAGACTTGAATCTATTAGAATGTTTTTAGCATATGCAAGCTATATGGATTTCAAACTAATATCAAATGGATGTCAAAAGTGTTTTTCTAAATGGTTTTATAAATGAAGAAGTTTATGTAAAACAACCACCAGGCTTTGAAAATGAACAATATCCAGATCATGTTTTCAAACTAAAATGTGCCTTATATGGATTAAAACAAGTACCTCGTGCTTGGTATGACAGACTAAAAACCTTTTTATTAAAAACTGGTTTTTCTGAATACAAAGCAGACTCTACTCTATTTGTGAAAATAGTGAATAATCATACCCTAATTGTTCAAATTTATGTGGACGATATCATCTTTGGATCTACTGACAACACTCTCTGTGAAGATTTTTCTAAGTCTATGCAGGAAGAATTTGAAATGAGTATGATGGGAGAACTCACCTACTTTCTTGGACTGCATATTAAGCAAACCAAGGATAGAGTCTTCATCAATCAATCTAAGTATGCTCATGAACTTCTCAAGAGGTTCAACATGAATTCAACTGCTTCAAAAAATACTCCTATGAGCACAACTAATGTTTTGGACAAAGATGAAGATGGTAAGTCTGTGGACACAAAGGTATACCGAGGTATGATAGGATCACTACTCTATTTAACTGCTAGCCGTCCAGATATCATGTTCAGTGTTTGCTTGTGTGCCAGATTTCAGTCAAATCCAAAAGAATCACATCTTAAAGTTGTAAAAAGAATAATGAGATATTTAAAAGACACAGTTGATTTTGGATTATTTTATTCAAAATCTTCTACATTTGATTTAATCTCATACAGCGATGCTGACTTTACTGGAAGTAAATCTGACAGAAAAAGCACAAGTGGAACATGTCATATGCTAGGGCACTCACTAGTTTCATGGTTCAGTAAGAAACAAAACTGTGTATCTTTATCAACTACTGAAGCTGAATACATAGCTGCTAGCCTAGCATGCACTCAAGTCATCTGGATGAAACAAACCTTAAAAGATTTTGGTCTAAAGTTTGAAAATACAACTATTTTCTGCGATGATACTAGTGCTATAAATTTATCTAAAAATCCTATTTTACACTCACAAACTAAGCATATTCAAATAAGACACCACTTATTAAGAGAACAAGTCTTAAACAACAAAATTAAACTCGAATTTATGTCCACTAATCAACAGTTAGCAGACATCTTCACTAAACCTTTAAAACACGAAGACTTTACACGAATTAGAAGAGAATTAGAATATGCAAATTAAGTGACTTATAATTAATCACACTTATTTAGATTAAAACATCTTATGAGTTCTGATAAAGTTTTATTTTAAAACCGATTCCTTCTTATCGATCTTTTTCTTTTATCTATCATATACATTTTCTTTATAGTCAAACTGTGTCTCCATATTCACGTATACTCTAAACACATTCATCATGACACATTCTTTATGTCTTTCAACTTGTCATCTTTCAAGTACACATCAATAATAACTCCTTGTCCTATTTCCTTTTACATTAAGTAAAGCTATCATGACATTATTCACATCACTCATCTCATAACACCTTTTATCAATTTTGTCTTTTTGTGAAAACCTCTCTTACGATAAGCTAGCCCATCTTCAACATGATATTGTAGTCCTCACTTATTTTATTAGACCTTTACTGATCATTTTTTGTTCTTCGTTTCTTACAATCAAATGATTTATCCCTTTTCATGACTTCCTTTCCTCCTATCAAGACACTTCACTAAACTTTATGTTAACAAACTTAAGTAAAGAATAGCATGATAAAACCACTTTATGAGAAATATTGCTTTTCAAACTTGAGTCACAATCCTTCTTATTTTTTTTTACCACCTTTTTTAAAGTTAAGCTCTTTAATATTTCACGTATAAGATTTACTATATCATCTTTTATATCATATCTTAAGTACAATCTATTCTTGTTCTTTCATCCTTCACACCTTTTATGAAAAACTATTATAAAAACTCATTCTCGACAACTTGTCCTTCATTTTTTATTATTCTCATGAGTACTATTAGTACCACCCTTTCTTTTTTTTTTCTTTCTCATACGAAGTAAGCCTCCATCCGTAACCATTGACCCCTTTACATTTTTAAAATTCATCTTTTTCAAAAACCATGAACTCCCTCCAAACGAGATTCATTAAAACCATGTTCTTTAAGCAAAACATCAATTCATGTCAATCATAACCTTCTTTATGTCATACATCTCATATCTAACTTCATGTGATTGTTGTCCTTTATGACTATTCTCACTCCTTCAACGCATATCCATAAAAACATTTCTTAAATAAGAAATTATTGCATCTCTCACTCATATATCCTTGTTTGCCTTATTCAAACTCCTTCTTCACGGATTTAGAATGCTTTCACATAAAGTAAAAACATCATATAAAAAGTTGTTTGTTTTATTAGGCCATTATTTCTTTCACTCTATAACAATCCTTACATCTCTTCACTTCCTCACACGAAAATCTTTGGAATCCATAGATTATTCCCCTTCTTGACTTTATTCATTCATCACACATCAAGTCTAATAGGACACTCCATACTCAATACATGACACATCTCGCATTTCGATAAACTCTCCCATAGTAAATTTTTCTCTATAAAGAAAAATTATTTAAAACTATGTCCTTCTTGACATACATACTAATATAATACACTATCTTTCAAAAATTGATTTGATTTATCATTCACAAGCTACAACTCACGAATTTCCTTATTCAACTAAAATCTAAAAATCATTCACTTCACATGTCATCCATTACTTATCACAATTATTTTCTTCCTTCTATTTAATAGAGTGGTTCACCCCTCACCATTCCACTCGAATTTCACTATCCAACTATCATTCTCTCCAAGTTCTTCTTTCTAAGTTTCTATTCGACCAAGTACTTGCAAATGGCATCCTCTTCCACATCCGACATTAACATGCTTGCAGCTTCGGAGTTGCGATTTCCAGATCTCATTCACACATATCACTCCATAAACTCCATGACCATTCAACCAGGCATGTTAGTTCATCTAGAAGCCTTTCCTTCTTTTGATTTACAAACTTCTCTGTCCGAATTTATTCATTTTCTAGCCTCTCCAAAATTAATGCCCATCTATCCACATCTCATCAAAGTGTTCTACACAAACCTTTTTGTTGACCATGATCACTCTACTATCACTTCCATGATTCATGGAAAAGTCTTCTCCTTCGACATATCTAAGTCAGGCCACATTCTGAACATATCTTCCTACGGGATTGAGCTTCCCAACATTGTTCCTCTCGACCAATCCGTGTTTAAGAAAGTCCTCCTCTCCACTCGCTCTACCCACTTTCCGTGGCATGAAAGCAACTTAAAGCCTCATGCTCTGTTGTTGTCCAAAATTCTTTCCTCCAATGTAGTCCCTAAGTCGCCCTCTAGGGGATTTATTGCCAATGAAATCTCCCTTCTTCTTTATGCAATCTTCTATGCCTTTCCCATCAACTGGTCCAGTGTCATCTTCCATAACATGATTAACTTTCGTTCCTTTCACTCTCTTCCCTTCGGGTACTTCATCACCCTCATTCTTGAATTTTTCCAAATACCTCTTGCAACCGATGTCGTCTATCACTCCAACCGCACGTTTGATGACTCCTCTCTCCATGAGGAAGAGTCCTCTCACCTAAACTCTGACGGCGATGGCCCTCAAGAAGCAGATCAAGCAGCAACTTCAGACCTTGACATCTTCTCAGCACTTGTCAATGTCTAGAACACTCAGGATCTCCTTCTCAAGAGTCAAGCTTCACTGCAAATCGGCCAAGATACATTACTTAAGAAGTTTCACCCCTCATCCTGCTCAAAATGAACTCTTCATTCATGTCGTTTGTAATAACTTTAACTATTTTTTTCCATTTGGTCTGTAATACTTCTACTTACTCTGATCCCCTCCTTTTTGTCCATGACAAAGGGGGAGAAAAACCTGAATCCAATAGTGGAGAAAAGTACTCTTTGACATTTTTCAATATTCTTATGATATTATTATTACTATGCATAATATCTTTTTTGACAGGGGGAGCATATTTTGTCATCATCAAAAAGGGGAAGAATGTTGAGAAACTATATTTTGATGACACACAATATGATACACTGTCATATTTGATTTAATATGATATGATAATATGTCTTCTTGAAAAATGTTATATTATGACTGAATATGCTTTGCCATGTATCTAACGAGTATTTGATGCAAGGATATCTCACCCAAAAGGATGGAGACCTCCTGTTCAAGTACAACCGTGGTGCAATCATATTTCTTGAAGAAAAAGCTTGATGAGCCATGCATTTCTTAAAGATCATCTAAAGAGATCGGCTTCCTCAAGATGAAGACTTTTTTCTTCTTTAGAGTCATTTGTAACAGAACCTTCAGAAGCATGCATATTGCATATTACATACTTCATCATAAAAGTCACTCATTCCCAAAAACTATATTTCATAAAAGTATATGATAGTTTCAAAAAGCACCTTTTTGAAAACCAATAATTGTACCTTCTTACAAACCTTTATGGAAAAGGCATTTTGACATGATATATTAGCTCATGATTTCAAAAAGCAATAATTGTACCTTCTATCATGTATAAGACAACTTGAAAAGAAATAAAAAGAAATGATTTCAACTATGTAAGAAAAAGACAAAACATAGAAATCGGCTAGACAAAGAAAAACAAATATAATATGTTTAGAAAAGACTTTAGTTACCTTTTTACAAATCAAGAATGTCGACTTACTTAAAGTCATCATTCTCTTTGTAAAACATTTAATACCTCCTCTAAAAATCGTTTTAGAAACAACTATTTTAATCCCACTCAAGAATGTCGACTTGCTTAAAGTCTTCATTCTCTCTGTAGACATTAAATAGCACATCATAAAACAATTCTTGATATGACTATTTACAAATAAAGATCTCAAAGCATTTCTTGTACTTACACTCATTTAAGTAAATAAGTGACAATTTCTAAATAAAATACTTAAGTACTACAAAATCATTAATTAGAATAAAGACAAAACTACATGGTGGCTTACACATCCAACGTTCAATGTACTATTATAAGAAAAAGACTTTTTATATAAAATATATCATACCTAAAATATTACAACGACTAGTGTACCCCAAATACTACTTTTATGAAAAGAAGACTTTTTCGAAAATCCATAAAGATGTTTTTGAAATGACTTGACATCTCACATCCCAAAAATACTATCATTTCAAAAAGGCAATGACTATTTTTCTAAGGCTATATAAACACAATCAAATTAATTATTTCAGATGGACATGTGAGCTTACAACGAGAAAAATTCCTATTCGATATTTGAAAGAGAGCCTTGAAAAAGAAAAAGAAAAGAAAGAGAAAAGTCAAGAATAGCTCTTTGACAAAGAGTATCTTCTGAGTGAAAAGAACAAAACATTCTGAGAATCCTTCATTCGTGCATTCATATCATTCTGAAGGTTCTATAGGAAGTATTGTAACTTTCTGTTATTCTCTGTATTCCTTCTTTGTTGAAAGAAGTAGACCTCTGAGAAAGAGGGTGTTGTCCTTCTCTGTTGAGAGAAGAAGACCTCTGTGAAAGAGCGTGTGCTCCTTCTCTGTTGAGAGAAGAAAACCTTTGAGGAAGAGGGTGTTGTACTATTTATCTGGTAACTCGGATGTTATAGTGGATAGCTCAAGTGGTTTGCTTGGGGACTGGATGTAGGTCAGGGTTTTGACCGAACCAGTATAAATTATGTGTGTTATGTGTTGTGCCTTATTGCTTTCTATTTTTAATTTATCGATCTATTTAGTATTTCACTATTCACCCCCCCCCCTCTAGTGAAATTTCATTTGGTATCAGAGCAGGTTTGCAGGTTTTGACATAACAAGTCTTCCAGCACAAATGGCATCTACCTCTTATGCTCGTGATATTGAAGGTCAACACGCATCTCGTCCTCCTTTCTTCAACGACTCCAACTATGGATAATGGAAATGCAAAATGTCTATATTTCTCAAGTCCATAGATTTTGCTGTATGGAAAATTGTTGAGCATCCATACACATCTCCATCTGCAGACTATAGCTTATGGTCTGATGAAGAAAAGAAAATGGCAAATCTAAATGCAAAGGCTATGAATGTCTTATATTGTGCCATTGATCAAAATGAATTCAACATAATATCCATTTGTGAATCTGCTTATGATATTTGGCATTCTTTAGAGGTTATTCATGAAGGAACCAACAAAGTAAAAGAAGCCAAAATCTCACCTCTGGTTTGAAAATATGAGCTGTTTAAGATGAACAAAGATGAACCCATCATAGAGATGTTTACTAGATTCACCAACATCACCAACGACCTGAAATCTCTGGGAGAAATCTATTCCCAGACAGATAAGGTGAAGAAAATCTTGAGATATCTCACAACTGATTAAGAGAAAAAGACTACAACTATTGAAGAAGCTCAAGATTTATCCAAACTTACCCTGGACGACTTAATAGGCAATCTTATGGCCTATAAAGTCCATATGAAGGAAAGAAGGGAAGAGGAACAACCTACAAAGAAAAATCTAGCCTTCCTAGCTCTTTCTGAGAATGAGGACTCAGAAAAAGAATCTGAAATTGCACTACTCACCAGAAAATTCCAGCGCTTCATGAGAAAGAATCGGCTTCCAAATAAGCACAAGGAAAGAAAAGACTCTAAGGAAGATTCCATGTGCTATCAATGTAATAAGCCATGTCACTTGAGACGTGACTGTCCTCTTCTCAAAAGAAAATCCAAAAGTGAGGAACCAAAGAAGAGGTTCTTCAAGAAAAAGGCTCTGCATGCTCAATGGGATGATTCAGAACCATCCACAAGTGAAGAGTCAAGTGATGATGAAGCTGAAACCGCCAACATGTGCTTCATGGCAGAAAGCTATGTAAGTGAATCCCTTGACTTCTACTTTAAAGATCTACAAAATGCTTTTCAGGAACTTTTTGAAGAATCAAGAAAAACGATTCTCAAAAATAAACATTTGAAATCTGAAAATCTAGAGCTTATGTTGAAAAATGAAAAACTCAGTATTGAAAATTCTGAGTTACAAAAGAAAAATTTTCTGATTACTTCTGAAATCTCGTCTACTAGCTCCAAGACTAAAAATCTTCAAGTAGAAATTTCAGAATTAAAAAGTAAAACTGAGAACCTTATGAAAACGGTTTTCAAGTTTACTAAAGGAAAATAGAATCTGGATAAACTCCTATCCTCTCAAAAAGTCTCTTTCTACAAGAATGGTATTGGCTACTCTCATTTTAACAAACCTTCTTGTATGAATCAAAAGACCACTTTTGTCAAAGGTTCTTCTGAACCTAAAAAGGAGTATTATTTTAATTCATTGTACTCCTCTAAAGTTATAGACAAACCCAAGTCAAAATGGATACGGGTTCCTAAGTCTAACAAAAAGGGACCCGATTGGGTACCACAAAGGATTTTTACTTGATATTTTGCAGGCTCCAAAGAAGAAGAACAGATGGATACTAGACAGTGGATGTTCAAAACACATGACAGGACATCCAGATCTTTTTGTTGTTCTTCATCATAAAGAAGGAGGAACTGTCACCTTTGGAGATAACAACAAAGGTTTGATAATTGGTATTGGTAATATTGGCAATATTGATAAACCTCTTATCAAAGATGTTCTCCTTGTTAAAGGCTTAAAACATAACCTTCTAAGTATAAGTCAAATGTGTGACACAGGTTATAATGTTAGCTTTAAACATGATGCATGTCTTATAGCAGACACCAACAAAAACATCATTTTAAAAGGTATAAGAACAAATAATATATATGAATTATACCTATAAAAAATTACTGAACATTGCCTTATAGCTAATAACGACTTATGGCACATGAGAATGGGTCATGTCAACTCCAAGTACATGTCTAAATTAGCTAAACACAAGTTAGTACGTGGGTTACCTAAAATATCTTTTAAAAAGGACTATTTTTGTGATGCATGTCAACTAGGAAAATTGTCAAAATCATCTTTCAAATCAAAAAATATTGTTTCAAGTAAAAGTCCTTTATAGCTTCTCCAGCTGGATCTTTTTGGTCCTTCTAGAGTAGCTAGTCTTAATCATAATAAATATGCTTTTGTTAGTGTAGATGATTACTCAAGATTTACTTGGGTTATATTTTTGAAAAACAAAAGTTATACGTTTTGTGAATTTGAAATTTTATGTAAAAAATTATAAAATGAAAAATCTTGTTCTATTATAAAAATCCGTAGTGACCATGGAGGAGAATTTGATAATGAACTTTTTATAAATTTTTGTAACTTGCATGGTATTTCTCATAACTTTGCCTTTCCTAGAGCTGCACCTCAAAATGGTGTAGTAGAAAGAAAGAATAGAACCCTTCAGGAATCTGCTAGAACTATGCTCCAACATAATAATCTTGCTAAATCTTTTTGGGCAGAAGCTGTTAATACTGCATCTATATAACAAATAGTGTTCTTATTAGGCCTTTATTAAATAAAACTCCTTATGAATTATTCTATGACAGAACTCCAAGAATAGACTATTTTAAAGTCTTTGGATGTAAATGCTTTATCCTTAATACAAAAGATATCCTGGATAAATTTGATGCTAAATCTGTTGAAGGCATATTCTTAGGATATTCAAGTCATAGTAAAGCATACAGAGTTTTTAATAAGAGTTTATATACTATTAAAGAATCTATGCATGTTAGTTTTTGTGAATCTATTGATCAATCTGTTCTTAAGCAGACTAACGATGATGATGTTGAAAGTACAGATTTATTCCTAGATAACACAGCTAAATCTAATGAAGATGATCATCAAAGAACATTTGTTGAAATCAGAGATCATCCTCAAAAGCAGATTTTGGGAGACCTAACCAAGGGGGTTCAAACTAGAGCCCAGCTGGAACGGATTGCAAACATGACATTCATTTCTCAACTTGAACCAAAGAAGATTGATGAAGCCATCATCGATGAGTTCTGGATGCTAGCCATGACTGAAGAACTGAATCAATTCCAAATAAATGATGTTTGGGATCTTGTACCAAGACCAAAGGATCATCAGATCATTGGGACAAGATGGATCTTCAGAAACAAGCTAGATGAAACATGTAATGTTATAAAAAACAAGGCAAGACTAGTAGCTCAAGGATACAACCAGGAGGAAGGTATTGACTTTGATGAAACATTTGCTCCTGTTGCTAGACTTGAATCTATTAGAATGTTTTTAGCATATGCAAGCTATATGGATTTCAAACTATATCAAATGGATGTTAAAAGTGCTTTTCTAAATGGTTTTATAAATGAAGAAGTTTATGTAAAACAACCTCCAGGCTTTGAAAATGAACAATATCCAGATCATGTTTTCAAACTAAAACGTGCCTTATATGGATTAAAACAAGCACCTCGTGCTTGGTATGACAGACTAAAAACCTTTTTATTAAAAACTGGTTTTTCTGTATGCAAAGCAAACTCTACTCTATTTGTGAAAATAGTGAATAATCATACCCTAATTGTTCAAATTTATGTGGACGATATCATCTTTGGATCTACTGACAACACTCTCTGTGAAGATTTTTCTAAGTCTATGCAGGAAGAATTTGAAATGAGTATGATGGGAGAACTCACCTACTTTCTTGGACTGCATATTAAGCAAACCAAGGATGGAGTCTTCATCAATCAATCTAAGTATGCTCATGAACTTCTCAAGAGGTTCAACATGAATTCAACTGCTTCAAAAAATACTCCTATGAGCACAACTAATGTTTTGGACAAAGATGAAGATGGTAAGTCTGTGGACACAAAGGTATACCGAGGTATGATAGGATCACTACTCTATTTAACTGCTAGCCGTCCAGATATCATGTTCAGTGTTTGCTTGTGTGCCAGATTTCAGTCAAATCCAAAAGAATCACATCTTAAAGTTGTAAAAAGAATAATGAGATATTTAAAAGACACAGTTGATTTTGGATTATTTTATTCAAAATCTTCTACATTTGATTTAATCTCATACAGCGATGCTGACTTTACTGGAAGTAAATCTGACAGAAAAAGCACAAGTGGAACATGTCATATGCTAGGGCACTCACTAGTTTCATGGTTCAGTAAGAAACAAAACTGTGTATCTTTATCAACTACTGAAGCTGAATACATAGCTGCTAGCCTAGCATGCACTCAAGTCATCTGGATGAAACAAACCTTAAAAGATTTTGGTCTAAAGTTTGAAAATACAACTATTTTCTGCGATGATACTAGTGCTATAAATTTATCTAAAAATCCTATTTTACACTCACGAACTAAGCATATTCAAATAAGACACCACTTATTAAGAGAACAAGTCTTAAACAACAAAATTAAACTCGAATTTATGTCCACTAATCAACAGTTAGCAGACATCTTCACTAAACCTTTAAAACACGAAGACTTTACACGAATTAGAAGAGAATTAGAATATGCAAATTAAGTGACTTATAATTAATCACACTTATTTAGATTAAAACATCTTATGAGTTCTGATAAAGTTTTATTTTAAAACCGATTCCTTCTTATCGATCTTTTTCTTTTATCTATCATATACATTTTCTTTATAGTCAAACTGTGTCTCCATATTCACGTATACTCTAAACACATTCATCATGACACATTCTTTATGTCTTTCAACTTGTCATCTTTCAAGTACACATCAATAATAACTCCTTGTCCTATTTCCTTTTACATTAAGTAAAGCTATCATGACATTGTTCACATCACTCATCTCATAACACCTTTTATCAATTTTGTCTTTTTGTGAAAACCTCTCTTACGATAAGCTAGCCCATCTTCAACATGATATTGTAGTCCTCACTTATTTTATTAGACCTTTACTGATCATTTTTTGTTCTTCGTTTCTTACAATCAAATGATTTATCCCTTTTCATGACTTCCTTTCCTCCTATCAAGACACTTCACTAAACTTTATGTTAACAAACTTAAGTAAAGAATAGCATGATAAAACCACTTTATGAGAAATATTGCTTTTCAAACTTGAGTCACAATCCTTCTTATTTTTTTTTACCACCTTTTTTAAAGTTAAGCTCTTTAATATTTCACGTATAAGATTTACTATATCATCTTTTATATCATATCTTAAGTACAATCTATTCTTGTTCTTTCATCCTTCACACCTTTTATGAAAAACTATTATAAAAACTCATTCTCGACAACTTGTCCTTCATTTTTTATTATTCTCATGAGTACTATTAGTACCACCCTTTCTTTTTTTTTTCTTTCTCATACGAAGTAAGCCTCCATCCGTAACCATTGACCCCTTTACATTTTTAAAATTCATCTTTTTCAAAAACCATGAACTCCCTCCAAACGAGATTCATTAAAACCATGTTCTTTAAGCAAAACATCAATTCATGTCAATCATAACCTTCTTTATGTCATACATCTCATATCTAACCTCATGTGATTGTTGTCCTTTATGACTATTCTCACTCCTTCAACGCATATCCTTAAAAACATTTCTTAAATAAGAAATTATTGCATCTCTCACTCATATATCCTTGTTTGCCTTATTCAAACTCCTTCTTCACGGATTTAGAATGCTTTCACATAAAGTAAAAACATCATATAAAAAGTTGTTTGTTTTATTAGGCCATTATTTCTTTCACTCTATAACAATCCTTACATCTCTTCACTTCCTCACACGAAAATCTTTGGAATCCATAGATTATTCCCCTTCTTGACTTTATTCATTCATCACACATCAAGTCTAATAGGACACTCCATACTCAATACATGACACATCTCGCATTTCGATAAACTCTCCCATAGTAAATTTTTCTCTATAAAAAAAAATTATTTAAAACTATGTCCTTCTTGACATACATACTAATATAATACACTATCTTTCAAAAATTGATTTGATTTATCATTCACAAGCTACAACTCATGAATTTCCTTATTCAACTAAAATCTAAAAATCATTCACTTCACATGTCATCCATTACTTATCACAATTATTTTCTTCCTTCTATTTAATAGAGTGGTTCACCCCTCACCATTCCACTCGAATTTCACTATCCAAGCTATCATTCTCTCCAAGTTCTTCTTTCTAAGTGTCTATTCGACCTAGTACTTGCAAATGGCATCCTCTTTCACATCCGACATTAACATGCTTGCAGCTTTGGAGTTGCGATTTCCAGATCTCATTCACACATATCACTCCATAAACTCCATGACCATTCAACCAGGCACGTTAGTTCATCTAGAAGCCTTTCCTTCTTTTGATTTACAAACTTCTCTGTCCGAATTTATTCATTTTCTAGCCTCTCCAAAATTAATGCCCATCTATCCACATCTCATCAAAGTGTTCTACACAAACCTTTTTGTTCTAGCCTCTCCAAAATTAATGCCTATCTATCTGTAAACACCCCAAATTTTCACCCTCATCCAGTGTTTGTCTATTTCATATGTAATTGCATATCACTGCATACATTTTTGCATATCATTTCATCGCATTGCATAGCATTGCATGTCATTGCATGTCATCCCATCTCATTTTCGAGATCCAGCACTCCTGTTTTCAAAACATTCAATCCAGATTTGAGTTTTAAAACTTTTCTTTCAAAATCAATTTCAAAACCTGGGTTTTTATTCAACATTCTATCATTTTCCAACCCCAGGACCTCATATTTCGAAATATTTTCTCAGAAAACAATCTGGATTCATTTTAAATGCAAATGTCAATTGATTTCAATTCTCAAATGAGACCCATTTAGGTGGTGTCGCTTCTAGATTCCTTTACTTGTCAAAAATCTCTAAAAATTTAAGAGTCCTAGTTGGATCAGGACTCTTTTTCCAGAGTCCAGTCGGATCAGAACTCTACTTTTCACTACCTTTTTACCTGTTTTTGAAGAAAACCTTTTAAAATCTTCTGTTTTGGCCAAAATGTTAGAGTCCTAGTTGGATCAGGACTCTTCTTCAAGAGTCCAATCGGATCAGGACTCTTCTTTAGAGTTTCAATTGGATTGGGACTCTAATCTTTTACAGCCATTTTATCTATTTCAATCAAATCTTTCAAAAAGAGTCAGAAACTCAGAGTTTTAGTCAAAACAGGACTCTGTTCAGAGAGTCCTAGTTGGATCAGGACTCTGATCCTGATTTCAATTTTGAGAGGATCTTTCAGAAATCTTTCAATCTACCAAAACTATTACACTTTTATCAAAGAATTTCAAAATTCTGAGATTTTATCTCAGAGTCCTGATCAAATCAGGACTCTACCCCAGAGTCCTGATCACAGTAGAACTCTATCCAAAATTGATTTTTATACTTCATTTTCACTGGTTTTCAAAAGCTTTACCCAAATTTCATCATTTGCTTATCAGAAAACTAAAATTCTTAGAGTTCTGATCGAATCAGGACTCTTTCTCAGAGTCCTAATCAGATCAGGACTCTGAACCAAAACTTCAATTTCATCCTGTTTCTAACTATTTTTCAAAATTCTCTTATTTGTTTTCTCAGAAAATCAAAAAAATCTGAAAGTCCTAGTTCAATCAGGACCCTGTCCTTAGAGTCTCAGGTGAATCAGAACTCTCTTCAATATTTGTTATTCTTTTTACTGTTTTGACAAGTTCTTTCATTTGTTTTTCAGAAAATACCAAAAAAAAAAAATCTAGAGTTTTGGTCCGATTAGGACTCTGTCCCGGAGTCTAAGTCCAGTCAGGAGTCTGTTTTGAAGTCTGTTTTGAAGTCTGTTTTTATTCCATTTTCATTTATTTCCATTTGTTTTCAAAAATTAGGTCATTTTGTAGAGTCCAGTTAATTCAGGACTCTATTTCAGAGTCCTGATTGAGTTAGGAGTCTAACCCTGACAGTATTTTCTAACTTATTTCATCATTTTTTGATAAAATCTTTTCAAAAACTCCTTCATTTAGCTTTTAAAACCCAAAATCTCAGAGTCCTATAAATCCAGGACTCTAGCCCAGAGTTCCAGTTTGCTTAGAACTCTACTTTCAAAACTTTGAATTTCAACTGTTGATTTTAACCCTTTTTTAAAGCCATTTTTAGTATTTATTTCAAGTTTTTCAAAACTTCGATGTGGGGCCCACCCCGTTGGCGCCGTATCTAGAGAAGTTCTGACTCAGTCAAGACTCTGTACCATTTTAAAACTTTCAATCTCAAAGTTTACTTTTGAATTTCTTTTCAAAAACCTCTCATTTTCAAGTTTTAAAATCATTTTTTGAAAATTCAAGTGGAGCCCACTCGGGGTGGCGCCACATTTGAATAAGTCAAGGTTAGACTAGGGTTAGTCATTGTCCTAGTTAGGTTAGGGGTTTAGAGGAGTCAAAATCAATTTTAAAAATCCATTTTATTTAACTTTTAAACCATTGGTTTTTAAAGGTTTTAAATTCAGGTTTTAAAAACCAAATGTGGGTCCATACTAGGTGGTGCCACATTTGGACTTTCTAGAGTTTAATTAGGGGTTAATTAGGGATTAATTAGAGTCCCACCTAGGCTATAATTCTCCAAAAAATCGTTGCCCCCTTCATTGGATTTATTAGAAAGAGTTCTAAAAAAAATAAAACTCCTTAATTAACCCTAATGAAGGAGGTTTTGAAAACCTATAAATAGGGGACTTCAAGAGGTCAAAAGGAGCTCTTTTTCTCTCAAATTTTCGTGGCCTCTCTCTCCTCTCCAGCACCTCCACCTTCCTCCATTGCAGCTGCAGCCCCAAGGTGAGTTTATTTAATATTATTTTATTATTATTTTATTAGTTTTTATGATTTTTTAATAGATTTCACCATGGAAACTCTTGTGTTCATGGATTTAACCATGGATTTCATCCAAGAACCCCAAAATCGACCCAAGAAGATGATCTAACTCAGTTTGATGGTGATTTAAAGGATTCTAATCCATTAGAATCGATGAGAGGTACGTTTTTCATATTCTTAACCGATGAAACGTGAGATTTACCCGTTAAATGGGTTAAATCCATGATTTCAAAGGTGAAAGCAAATTCCAGCCATTGATTCCCTGTATTTTATTTATTTATTTGTTTATCCATGTTTATTATACGTTTTCCAGCATAGAAATAATTTTTATTTTACTGTTTTAGTGTTTATTTTATTGTTTTTTTATTAGTTAATGCATGTTTTCTCAAGTTTCTTAGATTTCTGTGTGATTTTAGTTTAGAACAGAAAAGAGCATGCTGTTTCGGATTAAAATATCCACTGTTAATTCCGGATTTTTTTATATGTGATATATGGATGTGTAATTAAACTACTGTAAAAAAATCAGAGGTTTTGGAATTCGGGAACTCTGTCAGAAAAATCAGATATCAAGTCGGGTTTTAAAAGCTTTAAAATCGTGGTTAAAATCAAGAAGGTAACTTGCTGTTATGATATTTCTCTCATCCTATATCCAATTTTAAATCTGTAAAGTGCCATGGATTCACATTGATTAGATCTATCTACTGTGAAATTTTCAGAATTTTTGATTACTTTTAGTATTTTTCCTCTGTCAGAGACTCTGATTTTCAATTTAAAACTCGTTAGGGTTTACCAAAACCCTAACCAGACTTGTGTTGGTCATAAATCCCAAACCACAGATCCGATTCATAATCTGTAAAACGTGAGTATTATTATTTTTCTGTCTACTATTCATTGATAAAATTTCATAGATTTTTGTTTAAGTTTGCTATTTATGGCTGTATTTTCAATCTGAAGTAGCCGTTTTAACCCCTGTTAAATGTGTTATATTTTAGTTCAAATTGCCGGAAAGGTTTCTCCCTAACCGGAGATGATTTTTCAGATCTGTAAATTGAGAAATCTCTGTGTTCTTTTCTAGTTTATCTTTGTAAAATTTCATAGATTTTCATGGAGGTTTGACCCCTGGTTCGGGTCCTAAACTGAAACTGGCTGGTGAACTAGGTCAAAAAGAGCATATTTTTAGGGTTTGATGCTATTTTCGGATTAATTTAATGCCAAAAAAATATTTTTATAATTCTAATTTGATATTAGGGTTATAACAAGTGCAGGTACCAAATTTGATGAATTTTGGAATCCGATTGATGGCTGAATTAAGCAAGTTGCAAAATAGGGTCCCTGAAAGATCCAAAAACACTGCTAAAATCATAGTTTTTGTGATATTATTGGATTTTCGTGCATAATCATGTACTTTTAGGGTTTAGTTATGTTTTAAATCATATTAGGGTATCTCATATTTAATTTTGTGGTAATTTGATTTCATTTAGTCCTTAAAACCCAAGTTTTTACCAAAATCTATTTTAGAAAACCCTGATTTCAAGGCCATAGTCTTGCTATCAGAGGCAATTTGGTCATTTGACCTAAATTTCGAAATCCATAACCCTAATTTTCATATTTTTAATCATGTCATATCATATTTGGTTTGATTTATTTTCATTTGAACCTCAAAACTTGCATTTTACCAAATATCTTTCTGAAAACCCTAATTTCAAGGCCATAGTCTTGTTATTAGGGGTATTTTGGTCATTTTGACCCCAATTTCGAAATTCCATATCTTATATTCATTATTTGATTTCATATCTTTATCATTTTTATTTAAGGGAATCAAGGAAAAGGCTTATATCTAGCAAAATCCAATAATTTCTAGATATTACTGGATAAACCTAGAAAAGCCCACATATATTCACTAACCTAACTTTCTAGTTTTGCAGGTATATTGAAGACTTTATTTTTCATGTATTTAAATTTCAATAGTGATGTAATTTGTAATTAAACTTTGGAATAAGAATTTACATTTCCTGCTTAGCTTAGGCTGCATTGCATATAGTTTATTTTCTTTTTAATAATGCTAATGTGTGATGGATGATGATTCATGCATATTCAAACTCACTATGGTCTTCACGAATGGCACATACACTAGCTTTTATGAAGTTTATAAACTTGGTGGAATTTGTATTTATGGCCATAGTCAGAATACGAATGATATCTAGATTTATAATCTTCACATTAGCCACATTCAACCTACACTATTAGGCTAACTTCAAAATGCACTGCATTTCTCAAAAATACAAAAAGTATTTCTCAATTCCTCAAATCCATATTCATTCATTTCATGCATTTGCCAATTCCAATTCAAATTTCAATTCAAAGAAGTTCATTTTCTCAAATTTTCCTCAGTCTTATTCAAAAATCGATTTTCTCAAAATATGGATTTGCCAATGATATTTCAAGTATTTCCCAAGTTCCAAATTTGATTTTCTAAGTTATATTTTCAATTTCAAAAGTTTGAATTCAAAGAAATCAAGTTTTTCAAAGTTATTTCACATTTCTCAGAATCGATTTTCACAAAATCCTTATATTTCTTCAGAAATCGATTTTCACTTTCTCAAATACAGTATCTCAATCATGATTCATGATTTTCAAAGAGTTTATTTCCCAAATATTTTCCAATCTTTGAAGTAAACATCATGTTTTCAAATATGCATTTTCAGAAAATTCATAGCACATGCCTGATTCTATGTGCATTTAGAAATTAGAATATGATTTAGACAAGTTGAATAGAGCAGAGCAGTAGATTGATCCTTGGTTCGATTACCCCTGTTAAAGGTGGCAGGAACGGTCGAACCTCGTACCGACAGGCGAGTCCCATTCTATGGAATTTTCCCGCATTTTAAAACGGAGGCGAGTTATTTTCAAAAACTATTTCAAAGGTCAGTTTGACTCGCAAAAAGTATAAAAATTTTGCGATGATAACAGGTTTGGCGACCGTGATGGGACCTGTCTTCGCCTGATCAATCTAATGCTCTACGTAGTTCAAATTGTCAAAATCGATTTCCATGGAATGTCAGTTTTACTTTATGATATCATGTGAACCTAGGAGCCTAGACCTGAACCCAGCTGACATGGAATGCATATAGACTAGGTATGGTTTGGTAGGACCATATTGAGGAGAATTATTCATGCTCACATAGACTTAGGTCTAATACAACACTCCTCAATTTAGGAATTGTATAAAAACAATGTTTGCTTCTTCAAATATTTTAAAATTCTATCTCTTTAGGACTTAGAGCCTTCTGTTTGATTGCATGTGCTCATGTTTTCAAAAACCACCCCTACCTATATTGTCCTGGTCTTCACGTTGCTGGGCTCTCTTCCAGAACTATAGTTCGAGACAGAGCCTCACAACTGGGCCACCTATTTGGGTGAAAACCCCCCTGCCACGTACCAAGGGCCATAGTCCAACGTATATCGGCAGGTGCTCAAGGATGTTGGAAAACTTGAACCTAGAACAAGAGAAATTGATTTTATGCCACGTACATCGAGCCTTGGCTTGAGTATATAGGCATAGCATGATTGGACACAGATGATCTGAGCCTTAGAGTTAGGATTAAGGTCCTACAGCTATTTCAAAATTTGTGCATCTAGAGTCAGCTTTTAGGGAATGCTGTATGTGCATACTTGTTTATGCAGAATGTAATTGAATGTGTTATTTCCTTTTTATTTTCCATATTTTCCCAATTTTCTAAAATACTGGACGATTTTCTCAAAATTCCCCAATCTATGTCCATGTACTGTCCATGTTTTAAACCCTGGACGGTTTTCAAATATCTCATTTTATGAAATACTTCTTTCTCAATAAACCCTGGATGATTTTCCAAATTTCCCTTAATTTTCTTCAAAACTCCAGGTGATTTTCCATCCTCACTTTCTTTTGGATCTCGAATTCCTACTTCATTTTATCCTGCCTGCAATTCTCTTTCAAAATTCCTGTATTTTTTCAAGTCTTATTCCAATTTTCCATGATTTCCAGTCCGATGGCATCCAGTCAGCTTGATTCAGTCTTCCCTGAGGGTCACATCTCCTACGAGGTGCGACAAAGTCTTCCTGAACATCGAATCCTCAGCACAGGATCCTTCTTTCCCCGGTGGTACTATTTATGGTTCAAGAATTTCTCTCGTATGTTTCCGGACCACTTGGACGATTGTGGGTTAGAACTGGCGTCCGCAGTGGGAAAGCAGACAGTCAACGGCAACTTGATCCAAGCACTAGCAGAACGGTGGAATCCGAGCACTTCTACCTTCTGGTTCCCGTCGGGCGAGATGACAGTACTGATAGATGAATTTTCAGAGATTATGGGATTGCCCGAGCCAGCCGGTCAGCCTGGAGATCCATTGGAGAAACAGTTTTTGATCAATGTCAAGGGTCTGGATCCCCGAGACGCTTTAGCTCGCATGACAGGACGCAAGTCTTGGCCATTGATCGAAGAAGATGGAAACGAATATGTGGACTTGATCGAAATCTACAGACAGTATGGAGCATTTGAGGAGGTCAGTTCCTTATCTCGAACAGCTCGAGAAAGAATTCAGCATGCGATGGTTCTGTGTACGGTGGGATTAGCTTTCTTCCCCGACGGACGGAATTACATGGATATCAGAATAGTTCAGCTTCTAAGGAGATGGGGAAGTCGACAGACCAGCCGCCTCTCGATAGCCATGGCCGCACTCGCTTTTCTATACCGAGGGTTGACTCGTTTCACGCTCGGAGAATCAATTCTAGTTGAAGGGTGCACCTACGCCCTGCAATCTTGGTTCCTCCGGCATGTGCCAACCCGAGCCAGTTCATTCAGATACAATGGTGAAAAGCTTCTTCTAGTTGCGCTATACCGATTTTTGATCGATAACCTTCAGGAGGAAGAAGTCGTATGGGACTACTTCGATCGTCAGGAATCACTTCCCAAATACACTTATGCATACGGCAAGCGATTCAGGCTACTTGGCCCATTCTTCTGCGCATACTATCATCCAGAGCGGTGTGTCAGGCAGTTCTCTCAGAGGCAGAAGCGCGTAGAGATTCGTCCACTAGCAGGGGTTCTGCCAGAATTCGACCTCGCATCAGATCAATGGTCTGGAGCATACCATTCTGTCAGACATGGCTGGGATTCCTTTGTCAATCTTACTATTTTTCCTAGTCCTCGTGTGTCTTCTGATTATCCGGAGTGGTGGAAAATTGTCTGTCCCCCTCCCCTCTGTCAAGTGTATTATTAAAATCATATTTTCGATAAAGTTCCTTTAATCTTCATTTCACTTTGGTTTGACGACCTCGCCTTGGTAACAAGGCATATTCTCAGTTGTTTATTTTGCAAAGAATAGCAGCGCAATTGTCGTAAACTCCAGCTACGACTCAATCCCTAGTAATGGGATATTATTTCAATTGTCTACCAAAATTCTCAACAAATATTCTTCTCCAACCAAATTTCCTTCAAAAGCCTAACCATCAGTTCTACCTTGCAGAGAGCATCAGCAACATCTAAAAGAATACTCGTGATACTCGATGGTTCATACAAGGTTCAGAAAGAAAATCCTATCAGTTGAAGGCATTGCATACTCAGTCGCTTCAGAAGAGGAAATGGACTCACCCCATAGTCAAGGTCAGCAAGCAGAAGATGACGTAGATCCCCAGATGTACGTCATGTTCAAAAAGATGATGAGTAAGATGCTGACAGAGCAAGCCGAAGCCAGTACTAAGCAGATTCAGATAAAGCAGAAGGAAAATGAGAAGGCCAGGGATTTCATTCATAGATGGAGATCCGCTTGCAATAAGATGCGTGAGCCAATAGCAGAAGGACACGCACTATCTTTGATCCTGAGCAACTTCTCGCAACCCCTGAGGGGACTGATTTCTACATCTCCATCAAATAGCTTCATAGAACTAACAGAACGAGCTGAATGGATTGAGTTGAGTATGGAAAATGGATCTTATGAAGGTTTCATGTTCACCAAAAGCAGCAGTCAGCAGGAATCTAACAAGAAAACCCATTTTACCTACTCTACCAGCAACAACAAGAACCATTATAAGGGAAATGTGAAAGATCACAGCTCTGGCCCAGGGGGACCAAACCTCAGCAAAAATGAGCAAAAAGGTGAGTTGATTCCCCAGTATGATAATCAACCTCAGCGATCTTTTGAGCAAGGGTCGAGACCTCAAGAAAAATCGAAGCACGACAACTGAAGTTTTAAACGTGGCTTTACTCCCCTAGATCAACCGCGTGAAGAAATCCTTGAATATATGTTGGCCAAGGAGATGATTAAGCTACCAAGAGTCGATGATCCTCCTATCATTAGGGAAAGATTTAAAGATCAATTCTGCAAGTTTCATCGGGCCATGGGGCACGATACCGAGTACTGCTTCGTTCTCAGGAATATCATTCAAGACTATATCGATAAAAATATCCTTGTGGAAGGCAAAGAAGAAGATAAAGCAGCCAGCTCATCAGCACCCTAAGAGTGACAAGGCCATCACTCTTTCATTCTTGCATTTTGCTTTCGTTATTTTGTATGGATGGCATGGTCTCATCTCTTTCATCAATAAAATTATCAATCTTCCTCATAGTTTGGCATCATCTTTTGTATTTCTCCTTCTTTACAAAATGTCTTTTTACAAGGAGTAACCTCTTTCAGAGTGTCTCCCGAATTCATCAAGAAGCACATCGTCAATCTTTCCACTGTTATCTTCAGAGAACATTCCTTAAATATCAATTATTTATCCTTTCATCCAATATCTTACTCCCCCAGTTATACTGGGGCATTATTTTGAAAATTGGCTTCAAAACTTTCTGTATGCAGGCAGGATCAAACAAATCTCTCATTTTGCACGCATGTGCACCCATTTACATTCATTTGCATTTGCATGCATTCATTCTCATTCATCTGCATTCATCTACATCAATTTGCATTGAACTCCCCATTCAGGATAAGGGATAAATCCTGAGGCCCCGACAGTTGTCCAAGTTGTCGTAAGGATGAAGACTGAAAATCTTCCATCAAAATCAATTAGTAATTCTTTAGAATCCAGGGTTCGTGCTGGTAATTTTTCAAAATCCAGTGTTCGTGCTGGTAAACTTTCAAAACCCAGTGCTCGTACTGGTAACCATTTAAAACCCAGTGCTCGTACTGGTAACCATTTAAAATCTAGTGCTCGTACTGGTAATCTTTCAAAATCCAGTGCTCATACTGGTAATTTTCCAAAATCCAGCGCTCGTACTGGTAATCTTTCAAAACCCAGTGCTCGTACTGGTGCATTTTCAAAATCCAGTGCTCGTACTGGTAATCTTTTAAAATCTAGTGCTCGTACTGGTAATCTTCCAAAATCCAGTGCTCGTATTGGTAATCTTCCAAAATCCAGTATTCGTACTAGTAATTTTCCAAAACATAATGCTTGCATTGGTACATTTTCAAAATCTGGTTTTTACACTGGTACACTTTAAAATTCAGTGCCCACTAATTTAGTTTTCCTTTGGGATTCGAGTTCTGACTCGAATTTCCTTTCTTTTTAATTGATCTAGTTTTCTTCAGGAATTCGAGTTCCGACTCGAATTTCTTTTCCTTCTAACCGGTTTAGTTTTCCTTTGGGATTCGAGTTCCGACTCGAATTTCCTTTCCTTCTAATTGATCTAGTTTTCCTCAGGAATTCGAGTTCCCACTCGAATTTCTTTTCCTTCCAACCGGTTTAGTTTTTCTTTGGGATTCGAGTTCCGACTCGAATTTCCTTTCCTTCTAATTGATCTAGTTTTCCTCAGGAATTCGAGTTCCGACTCGAATTTCTTTTCCTTCCAACCGGTTTAGTTTTCCTTTGGGATTCGAGTTCCGACTCGAATTTCCTTTCCTTTTAATTGATCTAGTTTTCCTTAGGAATTCGAGTTCCGACTCGAATTTCTTTTCCTTCTAACCGGTTTAGTTTTCCTCTGAAATTCGAGTTCTGACTCGAATTTCCTTTCCTTCTAATTGATTCAGTTTTCCTTCAAGAATTCGAGTTTCGACTCGAATTTCTTTTCCTTCTGACCGGTCTAGTTTTCCTTTGGGATTCGAGTTCCGACTCAAATCTTCTTTCCTTCTAGTTAATCTAGTTTCCTTCGGGATTTGAGTTCCGACTCGAATTTCTTCTCCTTCCAAATTGATCTACCTTTCCTTCAGGATTCGAGTTCCGACTCGGATTTCTTTTCCTTCCATAATGGACTTGGTTTTCCTTCGAAGATTCGGGTTTCGACTCGAGTTTTCTTTTCCTTCAGAGTTGGTCTAGAAAATCCAAGTTCCGGCTTGAATTTTCTTTCAAATCCAATTCGCTTAGCTTTCCTTTACAAGTTTGAACTTCTACTCAAACTACCCTGCAAATTGGTCTAGAAGATCCGAGTTCCGACTCGAATTTTCTTTCAAAATCCAATTCATCTAGTTTTCCTTGAAGAGTTGAATTCTGATTCGAATCTTCCCTCAAAAACCCAGTTTAGCACCTGGTCCATTCAAAGCTCACAAGTTGGAACCCTTCCTTCTTAAACTGTGATCCTTAGGTTAAATCCCTATGAAATTGATAGTTCGTAGGTCGAACCCCTGCAAAACCAATGTGATCCTTAGGTTAAATCCCTATGGAATTGGTAGTTCGTAGGTCGAACCCCTGCAGAGTCAATGTGATTTGTAGGTTGAACGCTTGTCAAACCAATACGGCTCATAAGTTGAACCCCTTTCGAACCAATCTCGTTCTCAAAATTTCGATCTGTAGGTTGAAGTCTTACTAATCCCCGGTTCTTAGGTTGAACTCCTTCGGAACTAATCCCATTTGCCAAAAATTTCGATCTGTAGGTAAAAGTCCTCCTGATCCGATATTCTTTACAGTCCTTAGGTCGAACTCCTTTTGGATTGATATTTTTTGGATATTTGATCTGTAGGTTGAAGTCCTCCTGATCCAATATTCTTTACAGTCCTTAGGTCAAACTCCTTTTGGATTGGTATCTTTCAGATATGTGATTTTTTTTTAGGTTGAAGTCCTCCTGGTCCACGTTCTTAGGCTGAATCTCTATTGAACTAATGTCGTTCTCAATTGAACCAATGTCGTTCTTAGGCTGAATACCTATTGAACCCATGTCGTTCCCAGTGAACCAATGTCGTTCTCAATTGAACCAATGTCGTTCTTAGGCTGAATCCCTATTGAACCCATGTCGTTCCCAGTGAACCAATGCCGTTCTCAATTGAACCAATGTCGTTCTTAGGCTGAATCCCTACAGAACCCATGTCGTTCCCAGTGAACCAATGTCGTTCTCAATTGAACCAATGTCGTTCTTAGGCTGAATACCTATCGAACTCATGTTGTTCCCAGTGAACCAATGTCATTCTCAATTGAACCAATGTCGTTCTTAGGATGAATCCCTACAGAACCCATGTCGCTCCCATAGACCAATTCACAATTTCGATCTCCAGGTCATCCAATATCCTATTTCCAATTTCTGAGTCTCTCCTTCAGGGAAGAGAGGAGTAATTTCTAATTCCAATTTCTGAATCTTCTCTTTTGGGGAAAGGAGAAGAGAATTTTTGTCACGGATGTGTTGCGTTGTGCTTCGAATGCTCGCTTTCACAAAGGATTTCAAGAAAATTTTTGCCAATTTGTCATTAAATATTTGTTGATTTCAAAAATCTTTATTGCACAAAATTATTACTTCAGAATACCTCCAGTATTACTTCCGAAAGGACAATGCTTTCGCGAAAAAGGATTCAAAGTTCGAAATCTTTCTATTGGCCAACCAAAAGGATGAAGAATAAATCCGCGATATGGCCAACAAAGAATATTCAAGGTTGTTGCAAAGCCATGAGTGATTGATATTGATCGCAGTCAATGGCACATTTTTAAAGACCATTCTTGAAAAATAAAGCAGTCGAAATATCCTGGGTGATACAGAAAAATCCACTCAATCTCCATATCTCCTCAAACACCTAAGCTACAATTAAATATCTGCAAAAGGGATCTCTCAATTGTCGTCAAGATGAAGGCGAATTAAGCGAGTCGACCCCCGGGGCCAAAGAAGATTTGGATCATCTCCAAGATGACGGAGTTTGTGACGGATCCTTCCAGAGAAAGTTCATATCACCGTCGAGATGAAGGCGAGTGTGATGAGCCTACCGACAAACCCTAAAAGACATTTAATTTCTGCTATCATCAAGAGATTCTCAACCAATGAGCCAATAATCATCATGATAATCCCTGAGAGAAAAGAAGGATCAGAACATCTCTAAGATGAAGGAGTTTGTGACGTACCCTTCCAAAAAAAAAAAGAGAGAGACAAGTCAGGACATCTCCAAAATGAAGGATGATGTAATTCTTGAAAAATACAAGGGAGCTCCAATTTGCTAAAAAGAGAGTGCAAAAAGATCATCATGAGAAAAGAATCCCAGAATATCAGACTGCCAAATCTATCAAGAATCTTCTTTAATTTTGTGAAATTCTTTTATCAATATTCTTTCACCAATAGCTCTCGCAGTATCAAGAATACTTTCTTTTCCTTCCATGTCAAGGAAATTGATAGCATCCTTGAAAGAAAGTCAATCGCAAGCAATTTGAATTCGAATCTTGATTCTACAGAGTTAAGCTTAGATGGAGGTAATACTTCAGGTAGAAAAGAAGGAATACTTTCAAAACAATGTGCATCATTTTCAATTATTTTGAATCAACAACAATTTTCAACATTCTGACAATATTTTCTAGTTATCCTGGCATGAAGCGAGAGCTTGAGGTTCATCTTTGGCGCATCCTGACACCATCCCTTTTTAGGACTTGATAACGGGAGTTTTCAAGATTTCTTCCCTTCTTCGGTATAATCTGAGCGCCTGGGTTCTCAGATTCGCACACTTCCCTGTGTCCCACTGTCCCACCATAGACAGTCCAATTTTGGCTTGAGGTTAAGCCACCAATTTCAGCAAAAGGCAATTTCAAAAGTTAATTAGTCTCAGCAATAAGGCGCCCAAAATCAATCCCTTTTCAAGCTTTAGGGACCCCAATTTCCTTCCTTTTGCAAAACCCCTATCGGATTCATTGTGCGGAAATCCGAAGGTTTCATCACGGTCTCTTCTTTCGAGGATTCCGTTCATTTTCACTGCCCAATCAGGTTAAGGGTACAAACATGGGCCTCCTTTGATGAGGTATTCCATTTTTTGCCCAATCAGGTTAAGGGCATAAACCTGGGCCTCCTTTGATGAGGTATTCCATTTTTGCCCAATCAGGTTAAGGGTATAAACCTGGGCCTCCTTTGATGAGGTATTCCATTTTCTACCCGATCAGGATAAGGGTATAAACCTGAGCCTCTTCTGATGAGGTATTTCATTTTTTTGCCCAATCAGGTTAAGGGTATAAACCTGAGCCTCATTTGATGAGGTATTCCATTTTCCGCCCAATCAGGATAAGGGTACAAACCTGGGCCTCCTTTGATGAGGTATTCCATTTTCTGCCCAATCAGGTTAAGGGTATAAACCTGGGCCTCATTTGATGAGGTATTCCATTTTCTGCCCAATCAGGTTAAGGGTATAAACCTGGGCCTCCTTTGATGAGGTATTTCATTTTCCACCCAATCAGGTCAAGGGTACAAACCTGAGCCTCCCTTGATGAGGTATTCCATTTTCAACCCGGTCAGGTTAAGGGTTAAGCCTGAGCTTCATTCCATACGAGGTATTTCCCATCCCATCCAGGTTAAGGGCAAAACCTGAATCTCATTTCTTTTTGAAGTAAAATTTTCTCCTTATTCTCCATTTCATATCTACCATCATCATTTGAATTAATTCTTTCATACCCAGTCAGATTTATCCAACTGGGGCATTTTTATGGTTCAAATTTGGTATGTTTTCTTTGCCACTAAGCTCGGCCCTATACCGGCTTAGTAGCAAAGAGGGGCATCTGTAAACACCCCAAATTTTCACCCTCATCTAGTGTTTGTCCATTTCATATGTAATTGCATATCATTGCATACATTTTTGCATATCATTTCATCGCATTGCATAGCATTGCATGTCATTGCATGTCATCCCATCTCATTTTCGAGATCCAGCACTCCTGTTTTCAAAACATTCAATCCAGATTTGAGTTTTAAAACTTTTCTTTCAAAATCAATTTCAAAACCTGGGTTTTTATTCAACATTCTATCATTTTCCAACCCCAGGACCTCATATTTCGAAATATTTTCTCAGAAAACAATCTGGATTCATTTTAAATGCAAATGTCAATTGATTTCAATTCTCAGATGAGACCCATTTAGGTGGTGTCGCTTCTAGATTCCTTTACTTGTCAAAAATCTCCAAAAATTTAAGAGTCCTAGTTGGATCAAGACTCTTTTTCCAGAGTCCAGTCGGATCAGAACTCTACTTTTCACTACCTTTTTACCTGTTTTTGAAGAAAACCTTTTAAAATCTTCTGTTTTGGCCAAAATGTTAGAGTCCTAGTTGGATCAGGACTCTTCTTCAAGAGTCCAATCGGATCAGGACTCTTCTTTAGAGTTTCAATTGGATTGAGACTCTAATCTTTTACAGCCATTTTATCTATTTCAATCAAATCTTTCAAAAAGAGTCAGAAACTCAGAGTTTTAGTCAAAACAGGACTCTGTTCAGAGAGTCCTAGTTGGATCAGGACTCTGATCCTGATTTCAATTTTGAGAGGATCTTTCAGAAATCTTTCAATCTACCAAAACTATTACACTTTTATCAAAGAATTTCAAAATTCTGAGATTTTATCTCAGAGTCCTGATCAAATCAGGAATCTACCCCAGAGTCCTTATCAAAGTAGAACTCTATCCAAAATTGATTTTTATACTTCATTTTCACTGGTTTTCAAAAGCTTTACCCAAATTTCATCATATGCTTATCAGAAAACTAAAATTCTTAGAGTTCTGATCGAATCAGGACTCTTTCTCAGAGTCCTAATCAGATCAGGACTTTGAACCAAAACTTCAATTTCATCCTGTTTCTAACTATTTTTCAAAATTCTCTTATTTGTTTTCTCAGAAAATCCAAAAAATCTGAAAGTCCTAGTTCAATCAGGACCCTGTTCTTAGAGTCTCAGGTGAATCAGAACTCTCTTCAATATTTGTTATTCTTTTTACTGTTTTGACAAGTTCTTTCATTTGTTTTTCAGAAAATACCAAAAAAAAAAATCTAGAGTTTTGGTCCGATTAGGACTCTGTCCCGGAGTCCAAGTCCAGTCAGGAGTCTGTTTTGAAGTCTGTTTTTATTCCATTTTCATTTATTTCCATTTGTTTTCAAAAATTAGGTCATTTTGTAGAGTCCAGTTAATTCAGGACTCTATTTCAGAGTCCTGATTGAGTTAGGAGTCTAACCCTGACAGTATTTTCTAACTTATTTCATCATTTTTTGATAAAATCTTTTCAAAAACTCCTTCATTTAGCTTTTAAAACCCAAAATCTCAGAGTCCTATAAATCCAGGACTCTAGCCCAGAGTTCCAGTTTGCTTAGAACTCTACTTTCAAAACTTTGAATTTCAACTGTTGATTTTAACCCTTTTTTAAAGCCATTTTTAGTATTTATTTCAAGTTTTTCAAAACTTTGATGTGGGGCCCACCCCGTTGGCGCCGTATCTAGAGGAGTTCTGACTCAGTCAAGACTCTGTACCATTTCAAAACTTTCAATCTCAAAGTTTACTTTTGAATTTTTTTTCAAAAACCTCTCATTTTCAAGTTTTAAAATCATTTTTTGAAAATTCAAGTGGAGCCCACTCGGGGTGGCGCCACATTTGAATAAGTCAAGGTTAGACTAGGGTTAGTCATTGTCCTAGTTAGGTTAGGGGTTTAGAGGAGTCAAAATCAATTTTAAAAATCCATTTTATTTAACTTTTAAACCATTGGTTTTTAAAGGTTTTAAATTCAGGTTTTAAAAACCAAATGTGGGTCCATACTAGGTGGTGCCACATTTGGACTTTCTAGGGTTTAATTAGGGATTAATTAGAGTCCCACCTAGGCTATAATTCTCCAAAAAATTGTTGCCCCCTTCATTGGATTTATTAGAAAGAGTTCTAAAAAAAATAAAACTCCTTAATTAACCCTAATGAAGGAGGTTTTGAAAACCTATAAATAGGGGACTTCAAGAGGTCAAAAGGAGCTCTTTTTCTCTCAAACTTTCGTGGCCTCTCTCTCCTCTCCAGCACCTTCACCTTCCTCCATTGCAGCTGCAGCCCCAAGGTGAGTTTATTTAATATTATTTTATTATTATTTTATTAGTTTTTATGATTTTTCAATAGATTTCACCATGGAAACTCTTGTGTTCATGGATTTAACCATGGATTTCATCCAAGAACCCCAAAATCGACCCAAGAAGATGATCTAACTCAGTTTGATGGTGATTTCAAGGATTCTAATCCATTAGAATCGATGAGAGGTACGTTTTTCATATTCTTAACCGACGAAACGTGAGATTTACCCGTTAAATGGGTTAAATCCATGATTTCAAAGGTGAAAGCAAATTCCAGCCATTGATTCCCTGTATTTTATTTATTTATTTGTTTATCCATGTTTATTACACGTTTTCCAGCATATAAATAATTTTTATTTTACTGTTTTAGTGTTTATTTTATTGTTTTTTTATTAGTTAATGCATGTTTTCTCAAGTTTCTTAGATTTCTGTGTGTTTTTAGTTTAGAACAGAAAAGAGCATGCTGTTTCGGATTGAAATATCCACTGTTAATTCCTGATTTTTTTATATGTGATACATGGATGTGTAATTAAACTACTGTAAAAAAATCAGAGGTTTTGGAATTCGGTAACCCTGTCAGAAAAATCAGACATCAAGTCGGGTTTTAAAAGCTTTAAAATCGTGGTTAAAATCAAGAAGGTAACTTGCTGTTATGATATTTCTCTCATCCTATATCTGATTTTAGATCTGTAAAGTGCCATGGATTTACATTGATTAGATCTATCTACTATGAAATTTTCAGAATTTTTTATTACTTTTTAGTATTTTTCCTCTGTCAGAGACTCTGATTTTTAATTTAAAACTCGTTAGGGTTTACCAAAACCCTAACCAGACTTGTGTTGGTCATAAATCCCAAACCACAGATCCGATTCATGATCTGTAAAAAGTGAGTATTATTATTTTTCTGTCTACTATGCACTGCTAAAATTTCAGAGATTTTGTTTAGGTTTGCTATTTATGTCTGTATTTTCAATCTAAAGTAGACGTTTTTACCCCTGTTAAATGTGTTATATTTTAGTTCAGATTGCCGGAAAGGTTTCTCCCTAACCGGAGATGATTTTTCCGATCTTTAAATTGAGAAATCTCTGTTTTTTTTCCTAGTTTATCTCTGTAAAATTTCATAGATTTTCATGGAGGTTTGACTCATGGTTCGGGTCCTAAACTGAAACTGGCTGGTGAACTAGGTCAAAAAGAGCATATTTTTAAGGTTTGATGCTATTTTCGGATTAATTTAATGCCAAAAAAATATTTTTATAATTTTAATTTGATATTAGGGTTATAACAAGTGCAGGTACCAAATTTGATGAATTTTGGAATCCGATTGATGGCTGAATTAAGCAAGTTGCAAAACAGGGTCCCTGAAAGATCCAAAAACACTGCTAAAATCACAGTTTTTGTGATTTTATTGGATTTTCGTGCATAAGCATGTACTTTTAAGGTTTAGTTATGTTTTAAATCATATTAGGGTATCTCATATTTAATTTTGTGGTAATTTGATTTCATTTAGTCCTTAAAACCCAAGTTTTTACCAAAATCTATTTCAGAAAACCCTGATTTCAAGGCCATAGTCTTGCTATCAGGGGCAATTTGGTCATTTAACCTAAATTTTGAAATTCCTAACCCTAATTTTCATATTTTTAATCATGTCATATCATATTTGGTTTGATTTATTTTCATTTGAACCTCAAAACTTGCATTTTACCAAATATCTTTCTGAAAACCCTAATTTCAAGGCCATAGTCTTGTTATTAGGGGTATTTTGGTCATTTTGACCCCAATTTCGAAATTCCATATCTTATATTCATTATTTGATTTCATATTTTTATCATTTTTATTTAAGGGAATCAAGGAAAAGGCTTATATCTAGCAAAATCCAGTAATTTCTAGATATTACTGGATAAACCTAGAAAAGCCCACATATATTCACTAACCTAACTTTCTAGTTTTGCAGGTATATTGAAGACTTTATTTTTCATGTATTTAAATTTCAATAGTGATGTAATTTGTAATTAAACTTTGGAATAAGAATTTACATTTCCTGCTTAGCTTAGGCTGCATTGCATATAGTTTATTTTCTTTTTAATAATGCTAATGTGTGATGGATGATGATTCATGCATATTCAAACTCACTATGTTCTTCACGAATGGCACATACACTAGCTTTTATGAAGTTTATAAACTTGGTGGAATTTGTATTTATGGCCATAGTGAGAATACGAATGATATCTAGATTTATAATCTTCACATTAGCCACATTCAACCTACACTATTAGGCTAACTTCAAAATGCACTGCATTTCTCAAAAATACAAAAAGTATTTCTCAATTACTCAAATCCATATTCATTCATTTCATGCATTTGCCAATTCCAATTCAAATTTCAATTCAAAGAAGTTTATTTTCTCAAATTTTCCTCAGTCTTATTCAAAAATCGATTTTCTCAAAATATGGATTTGCCAATGATATTTCAAGTATTTCCCAAGTTCCAAATTTGATTTTCTAAGTTATATTTTCAATTTCAAAAGTTTGAATTCAAAGAAATCAAGTTTTTCAAAGTTATTTCACATTTCTCAGAATCGATTTTCACAAAATCCTTATATTTCTTCAGAAATCGATTTTCACTTTCTCAAATACAGTATCTCAATCATGATTCATGATTTTCAAAGAGTTTATTTCCCAAATATTTTCCAATCTTTGAAGTAAACATCATGTTTTCAAATATGCATTTTCAGAAAATTCATAGCACATGCCTGATTCTATGTGCATTTAGAAATTAGAATATGATTTAGACAAGTTGAATAGAGCAGAGCAGTAGATTGATCCTTGGTTCGATTACCCCTGTTAAAGGTGGCAGGAACGGTCGAACCTCGTACCGACAGGCGAGTCCCATTCTACGGAATTTTCCCGCATTTTAAAACGGAGGCGAGTTATTTTCAAAAACTATTTCAAAGGTCAGTTTGACTCGCAAAAAGTATAAAAATTTTGCGATGATAACAGGTTTGGCGACCGTGATGGGACCTGTCTTCGCTCTAAGTATAAAAATTTTGCGATGATAACAATATCCACATCTCATCAAAGCGTTCTACACAAACCTTTCTGTTGACCATGATCACTCTACTATCACTTCCATGATTCATGGAAAAGTCTTCTCCTTCGACATATCTAAGTTAGGCCACATTCTGAATATATCTTCCTACGGGATTGAGCTTCGCAACATTGTTCCTCTCGACCAATCCGTGTTTAAGAAAGTCCTCCTCTCCACTCGCTCCACCCACTTTCCGTGGCATGAAAGCAACTTAAAGCCTCATGCTTTGTTGTTGTCCAAAATTCTTTCCTCCAATGTAGTCCCTAAGTCGCCCTCTAGAGGATTTATTGCCAATGAAATCTCTCTTCTTCTTTATGCAATCTTCTGTGCCTTTCCCATCAACTGGTCCAGTGTCATCTTCCATAACATGATTAACTTTCGTTTCTTTCACTCTCTTCCCTTCGGGTACTTCATCACCCTCATTCTTGAATTTTTCCAAATACCTCTTGCAACCGATGTCGTCTATCACTCCAACCGCACGTTTGATGACTCCTCTCTCCATGAGGAAGAGTCCTCTCACCTAAACTCTGACGACGATGGCCCTCAAGAAGCAGATCAAGCAGCAACTTCTGACCTTGACATCTTCTCAGCACTTGTCAATGTCCAGAACAACCAGGATCTACTTCTCAAGAGTCAAGCTTCACTGCAAATCGGCCAAGATGCATTACTTAGGAAGTTTCACCCCTCATTCGGCTCAAAATGAACTCTTCATTCATGTCGTCTGTAATAATTTTAACTATTTTTTTCCATTTGGTCTGTAATACTTCTACTTACTCTGATCCCCTCCTTTTTGTCCATGACAAAGGGGGAGAAAAACCTGTCTCCAATAGTGGAGAAAAGTACTCTTTGACATTTTTCAATATTCTTATGATATTATTATTACTATGCATAATATCTTTTTTGACAAGGGGAGCATATTTTGTCATCATCAGAAAGGGGGAGAATGTTGAGAAACTATATTTTGATGACACACAATATTATACACTGTGTTATATTATGACTGAACATGCTTTGCCATGTATCTAACGAGTATTTTATGCAAGGATATCTCACCCAAAAGGATGGAGACCTCCTATTCAAGTACAACCGTGGTGCAATCATACTTCTTGAAGAAAAAGCTTGATGAGTCATGCATTTCTTAAAGATCATCTAAAGAGATCGGCTTCCTCAAGATGAAGACTTTTTTCTTCTTTAAAGTCATATGTAACAGAACCTTCAGAAGCATGCATATTGCATATTACATACTTCATCAAAAAAGTCACTCATTCCCAAAAACTATATTTTATAAAAGTATATGATAGTTTCAAAAAGCACCTTTTTGAAAACCAATAATTGTACCTTCTTACAAACCTTTATGGAAAAGGCATTTTGACATGATATATTAGCTCATGATTTCAAAAAGCAATAATTGTACGTTCTATCATGTATAAGACAACTTGAAAAGAAATAAAAAGAAATGATTTCAACTATGTAAGAAAAAGACAAAACATAGAAATCGGCTAGACAAAGAAAAACAAATATATTATGTTTAGAAAAGACTTTAGTTACCTTTTTACAACTCAAAAATGTCGACTTACTTAAAATCATCATTCTCTTTGTAAAACATTTAATACCTCCTCTAAAAATCTTTTTAGAAACAACTATTTTAATCCCACTCAAGAATGTTGACTTGCTTAAAGGCTTCATTCTCTTTGTAGACATTAAATAACACATCATAAAGCAATTCTTGATATGACTATTTACAAATAAAGATCTCAAAGCATTTATTGTACTTACACTCATTTAAGTAAAGAAGTGACAATTTCTAAATAAAATACTTAAGTACTACAAAATCATTAATTTGAATAAAGACAAAACTACATGATGGCTTACACATCCAACGTTCAATGTACTATTATAAGAAAAAGACTTTTTACATAAAATATATCATACCTAAAATATTACAACGACTAGTGTACCCCAAATACTACTTTTATGGAAAGAAGACTTTTTCGAAAATCCATAAAGATGTTTTTGAAATGACTTGACATCTCACATCCCAAAAATACTATCATTTCAAAAAGGCAATGACTTTTTCTAAGGCTATATAAACACAATCAAATTAATTATTTCAGATGGACATGTGAGCTTACAATGAGAAAAATTCTTATTCGATATTTGAAAGAGAGCCTTGAAAAAGAAAAAGAAAAGAAAGAGAAAAGTCAAGAATAGCTCTTTGACAAAGAGTATCTTCTGAGTGAAAAGAACAAAACATTCTGAGAATCCTTCATTCGTGCATTCATATCATTTTGAAGGTTCTATAGGAAGTATTGTAACTTTCTGTTATTCTATGTATTCCTTCTTTGTTGAAAGAAGTAGACCTCTGAGAAAGAGGGTGTTGTCCTTCTCTATTGAGAGAAGAAGACCTCTATGAAAGAGGGTGTGCCCCTTCTCTGTTGAGAGAAGAAGACCTCTGTGAAAGAGGGTGTGCCGCTTCTTTGTTGAGAGAAGAAGACCTCTGAGGAAGAGGGTGTTATACTATTTATCCGGTAACTCGGATGTTATAGTGGATAGCTCAAGTGGTTTGCTTGGGGACTGGATGTAGGTCAGGGTTTTGACCGAACCAGTATAAATTCTGTGTGTTATGTGTTGTGCCTTATTGCATTCTATTTTTAATTTATCCATCTATTTAGTATTTCACTATTCACCCCCCCCCCCCTCTAGTGGAATTTCATCAGGGAGGTGAGTGAAAATTTGGGGTGTTTACAGATGCCCTTCTTTGCTACTAAGCCGGCTTGTGGCCGAGCTTAGTGGCAAAGAAAAACACGCCAAATTTGGGCTAAAAACAATGCCCCAGTTAGAAGGATCCGACTGGGTATAGAGATATTAGCCCGATGAACATGGTAGGTATGAAATGGAGAATAAAGAGAAAATATTCGCTCTGTGAGAGTGAAGTTCAGGTTTTTGCCCTTATCCTGGATGGGACAGAAATACCTCGTATGAAACGAAGCTCAGGTTTGACCCTTAACCTGATTGGGGAATGAAAATATCTCATAGAAATGAGACTCAGGTTTGTACCCTTAACCTGATCGGGTGGAAAATGGAATACCTCATCAAATGAGTCTCAGGTTTGTACCCTTATCGTGATCAGGCGGAAAATGGAATACCTCATCAAATGAGGCTCAGGTTTATACCCTTATCCTGATCGGGCGAAAAAAATGGAATACCTCTTCGTCTGAGGCTCAGGTTTATACCCTTAACCTGATCGGGTGGAAAATGGAATGGAATTCTCGAAAGAAGAGACCATGATGGAACCATCGGATTTTGCACAATAAATTCGACAAGGGTTTTGCAAAAGGAAGGAAAATGGGGTCCCTAAAGCTTGAAAAGGGTTGATTTTGGGCGTCTCATTGCTGAGATTAAATAGCTTTTGAAATTGCCTTTTGCGAGAAATCGATTGGTGGTTCGACCTCGAATCGAAATAGGACTGTCTATGGTGGGACAGTGGGGACACAGGGAAGTGTGCGAATATGAGAGCTCATGCTCTCAAAGAAGGGAAGGACTCATGTCCTTAAAAGGGATTTAAAATTGGTGTCAGGATGTATCAAAGACGAACATCAGGCTCTCACTTCACGTCAGGATAGCTAGAAAATATTGTCAAAATATTGAGAATTCTGTTATTGATTCAAAGTATTTGAAAATGATGCGCATTGTTGCAAAATTATCCCTCCTTTTCTACCTGAAGCATTACCTCCAAACGAGATTCACTTCGTAGAATCAAGATTAGGAATCCAAATTACTTGTGATTGACCTTCTTCAAGGAAGCTATTTATTTCCTTGATATGGACAGGAAAGAAAATTTAGTATTGTGAAAGCGATTGATGAAAGGATATTGATAATAAAATTTCACAAGTCTAAAGAAGATTCTTGATAGATTTGGCAGTTTGATATCCTGGGAGCTTCTCTCATGATAATCTTTCTGCACTCTTTTGGCTCTCTTGGGTTTTGGCTACATTCTCCTTCATTTTGGAGATGTTCTGACTTTTTCTCTCTTTCTTTTTCCTCTCTCTCTTTTTGGGAAGGGTACGTCATAAACTCCTTCAACTTGGAGATGTTTTGATCCTTCTTTGACGATATTGGCTCATGAGTTAGAGATCTTTGGATGATAGTTGAAATTAAATATCTTTTAGGGATTGTCGGGAGGTTCATCGCATCTGCCTTCATCTCGACAGTGCTTTGGACTTTCCCTGGAAGGATCCGTCACAAACTTCGTCATCTTGGAGATGTTTCAAATATTCTTTGGGCCCGGGGGTCTACTCGCTTAATTTGCCTTCATCTTGACGACAATTGAGAGATCCCTTTTGCAGATATTTAATTCCAGCTTAGGTGATTTTAAGGAGACAAGGCTTGGGTGAATTCTCTCTTTTTCTAGCGCTCAGGATATTTCCACTTCCTCATTTTTGCAAGAATGTCCTTTAGAGATGTGCCATTGACTGCGATTAATATCAATCATTTATGGCTTTGCAATTACATTGAATCTTCTTTTGCTGGCCATATCGAGGATTTATCCTTTTGGTTGGCCAATAAAAGGAATTTGAATTTTGAATCTCTTTTCGCAAAAGCTTCACTCTTTTGGAAGTAATGCTAGAGGTAAACTGAGATAGAGATTTATGCAATAAAGATTTTAAAATCAACAAGTAATTTGATTGACAAATTTGTCAAAATTTTCTTGAAATCCTGAGTGAAAGATAGCATTTGAGGTCTGGCTCAACACATCCGTGACGAAAATTCTCCTCTCTTTTTCCCCAAAAAGAGAGACTCAGGCTTAGCCCTTACTTGAATGGGAAAGGAAAATACTCCTCTCTTCCCTGAAGAGGAGGTGTTTGCAAAACGAACTTTCAAAGACAAATTAAGCTTTCATCAAAGCTCCCTAATATTAGGCTTCTCTTATAGAAAGGGGGTCGATAGTAGTGAGGTTGGAAAATTTGGGTCATGAAGAAACGAGTCCATCACACTCTCCCTGACAAGAGGGTCCTCCATGACGAAAATGGCCTAGTATAAAAATGGGGGGGGGGGGGGGGGGCACAAGAAAAGTGAGTCTCCGTCCAGCCTCTCCCTTTAAAAGGGTTCCTTGTGTGAAGTTGGAAATTGTTTTGCAAACGGTTCACGAAGACGCGAGTCCCTTCAAACTCTCCATGAAAAGGGGCTACGTGAACGAATTGGATAGCATGCAAAAGAACGAGCTCCCTCAAACTCTCCCTATAAAAAGGGGCTCTCGCAAGAGAAAATGATTGAAATTGGATATTGAGATTGATTGACCCAAAGGTCGAAATTGGAAATTAGAAAATTGATTATTGGAAATTGAATGGGACTGTTTGTTGAAATCCCAGTACTGACCAGATTGTTATTAATGCAGATGAATGCAAATTGATGCTCATGAATGCATGAGTGTGTAAAATGAGGAACTTGTTTATCCTGCCTGCATACAAAACAAAATTTTTAAAAATGCCCCAGTGTAATTGGGAAAGAAAGTTTGATCATTATTTGAAGAAAATAGGAGGATTACAAGAGGAGAATAAATGCTTCAAGTATAGAACTTTTTCAAGTGTCGAGCATTAATGGGATCTGGCAATTCTACCCCATCGGCGTTGATGAGCCGATATGAGTTGCGGGGTAATGCTTCTTTGACGACATATGGACCTTTCCAATTTGGCGACCATTTACCGCCAGGATGATGTTTGAGATAAGTTGTGGATCGAAGTACTAAATCATTGACTTTGAATCTTCTTTCGATGACAGACTTTGCATACTGACTGACTACTCTCTGGCGATAGGATTGAGCATGCTCTGCTGCTTTTAGCCTTCTCTCATCGAGCAAATCTAGCTGTACCAGTCGCTGCTGTTGGTATTGATCAAGAGGTAATTCTAGAAGCAATGCGAATTTCAAAGCGGGCTTCTGAACATGTAGCGGCAATACTACTTTTGTTCCATAGACCAATTCTGATGGAGTAGCATTCGTTGTTGTACGAATGGTGGTCCGGTAGGCCCATAGTGCATCATGGATCTTCTCATGCCAGTCATGACCTGTTTCCACAGTTCGCTCCAAGATACGAATTAAGATCTTGTTGGTGGCCTCTGCTTGACCATTCCCTTGAGGATAATATGGAGCGGAAAAATGATGATAGATCTTGAACTTTGAGTAGAATGTCTTCATTCTTTCATTCTTGAAATGACTGTCATTATCTGACACGATGTCATGTGGGATGCCGAAACGACAAAGGATGCTCTTGTGGATGAAATAGACCACTTGGTGAAATATTCTGTTGCAGCAAGGAAGTATATGTGGCCATTTGAAGCGGAAGGAGTGATGGGGCCTATGACATCAAAGGCCCACATAGAGAACCGCCATGGAGAAACGACAGATTGCAAATATGTTGCGGGAGCATGAATAGAAGGTGCATGTATCTGGCATTGAACACACTTCTTCACAAAATGGTAGCAGTCTTGCTGCATACTCTTCTAATAATAACCTGCTCTAACGATCTGCTTGACAAGGGTTTGGTAGCCAACGTGGCCACCACAAATGCCTTCGTGTGCTTCCCGCATGACTTCTTTGGCTTCGTCTTCATCTAAACATCTGGAATACTTTGAACTGAATCCACGATGATAGAGGACATTGGCTAGAATGAAATATCGAGTAGACATACACTGGATTGCTCGCTGCTCTTTCTTTTAGAGTTCTAGAGGAAATTCACCGGTTTCTATGAAAGTTTTGATATTGTAATACCAAGGCTTCTTATTTTGCTCAGCTTGGTTTACTTGTTCTATTGGAAGGAAGGCAGGTTGGTCAAGTCTGTCAATTTCGAAGGAGCGACAAGATTCTCCATTTTTGAATGCCATAATGGAGCCTAAACTGGCTAGACTATCAACCACTTGATTGAAATCTCTCTTGATATGGAAGAGCTGAAATTCTTCAAACTTGCTGACAAGAGCTGAAACAATTTTCTGATAAGGAAATAGCTTCTGATCTTTGACTTGCCATTCGGCTCGGACTTGATTGACAACGAGTAATGAGTTGCCGTAAGCATGTACTTTCTTAACATTGAAGTCTAGTAGAATCTTTAGACCTTGAATCAGGGCTTCATACTCGGCCATATTGTGGGTGCATAGAAAATCTAACTTGAGAGAGAATGGAATCATCTCCTTCTCAGGAGTGATTAATAAGATTCCAATGCCTATTCCGGCCATATTATTGGAACCGTTGAAAAATAAATTCCAGACTGGAGATTGCTGGATATTGCAAATTTGCTTGTCCAGGAAATCATCTTCGGCTTTCGCCTATTCTGCCAGAGGAAAATCCGCCAATTGATCTGCAATTGCTTGGCCTTTGATTGATTGTTGTGAGACATATTCTAAGTCATACTGCATCAGTAAGACTTGCCATTTGGCTACTCGTTCGCTGAGGAAAGGTTGCTCTAGGATGTATTTGAGTGGATTGAGTTTAGACAAGATTTTGACTTTAGATGCCAGCAGGTAGTGTCTTAGCTTCTGACACATCCACACCAGGGCTAGGCAGGTCTTCTCTATTTGAGAGTATTTCTTTTCATAGTCTATGAAAGTCTTACTCACATAATAAATGGTGTGCTCTATCAAGCTGCCTTCTTTGTATTGCGCCAAGAATCCGCCGCATGCGACTTAATTGACTGAGATATATAGCAAAAGAGGTTTTCCCAACTCTGGCAGCTTCAGGATTGGAGGATTGAGAAGATATTTCATGATATGATCGAAAGATTGCTGACATTGTGGTCCCCATTAAAACTTCACTCCTTTTCTAAGCAAGTGGTTAAAAGGTTCGCATCTCATTGTTAAGTTGGAAATAAATCACTGAATTGATTGCATGCGTCCCTGAAGGCTACGCAATTCTTTGAGATTTGTTGGGGCGGCATATCAATGATAGCCTTTGCTTTGGCTGGGTCAACTTCAATTCTCTTTTTGCTTACCAAAAAACCCAACAATTTTCCTGATTCGACTCCAAAAACACACTTTTGGGGGCTAAGTCTTAACTTATAAAGGATGAGTCACTTGAAAACTTGATTAAGGGTTTCGAGGTGATCTTCTTCCTTTTTGGATTTCACGAGAATATCATCAACATACGCATCCATGATTTTGCGCATCTGATCGTGAAAGATAACGGTCATTGCGCGTTGATACGTTGCTCCGGCATTCTTGAGCCCAAAAGGCATAACTGTATAGCAGAAAGTGCCCCAAGGGGTAGTGAAGGAAGTCTTTGATTGGTCGCGGGCGGCCAACTTAATCTGATTGTAGCCGGAATATCCATCCATAAAAGAGAACATGGCATTTCCTGCCGTGCTGTCGACTAGAAGATCAATGCTTGGAAGTGGATAATCATCTTTCGGAGTCGCTTTATTGAGGTCTCTGAAGTCTATGCAACTTCTTACTTTACCACTTTTCTTTGGAACGACGACAATATTAGCTAACCAATCTGGGTAGTCAATAGTTCAGATAAATCCTGCTTTGAGCAGATCTTCAAGTCCTTCTTTGACTTGTTGTTCTATTCTGGGATCCATTTTCCTCAGCTTCTACTTAATTGGCTTAGCATCTGGCTTCAAAACAAGGCGGTGTTCGACTAATTTGGGGTCTAAGCCTGGCATATCTTCATATGTCCATGCGAACACTTCTTCATGTCGCCTGAGAAAATTTGTAAGCCTTTTCTTCTCTTTCGGACTCAGACTGGTTCCGATCTGGAGAATTTTGGAATTGTCCTCTGAACCGAGATTGACATCTTCGGTTGGATCTTGTACTAGAGCAGATGGTTCATCCTGCTTCTGGACTGAGGCGAACTCTGGTAGTTCCTGTAGAGACTGATCAAATTATGCGTAATCATCTGACTGCTTTGCAACCTTGCCATCTTTTGTGCTTGCTTTGACACGGTGAATTGCTGCCGATTTCTGGAAAGTCTTTAGGTTGAGAACAAGCTTTTTGATTGCTCGAGAAGTCATTCTGAAATTTTGAAGGAGAAATTTGATTCAGATAAAATCGCTCAAACAATCATTTGGAGAGAATTATGCATAAATTGACATTAAAATCATAAAATGAGGAGATAGATGGAAAGGAGAGAGATGGCACCTAGATAGACAAAGAAACTTGAAATTTTATTGATTTTGAATTGGTCAGAGACATTGATAAAATGAGACATTTATTGAAAAGAATAGAAAGAAAATAATGAATGGCTCTCAATGTGTCCCTTTGACAAAAACAGTCTTCTTTAGTGAGCTTCTGCCGGAAAACCCCAGTCCTACTCTGTGGGGACGATGCTTCTGGATCACTGGCTCGATGCGACCATCTTCATTTTTGTCGAGTCCTTTGAAGGGTTGATAACCATGTTTTAGGAGTAAATCAAATCCCTTTTTTGCCTTCATGAATTGCGGGAACAACGGATGATTTTTAATAGCGCTGTAGTTGATCCGGCCTCCAATTTTGAAGAATTCAGGACCTCTACATCGGGTCATGGCTACAGTGTGCAAAGCTAATTCTGAGGATGTCTGGAGTATTTCCTGACTTTCTCCAAGACTGATTTCTTCACTCTCCCTGATGCTAGGGATATCCGCAGTGAATGACGGTCGAGGGATCATGGGCTGCGGGAGCCTTTCTTCTGGGTCCTCTCCCAGTACTATTGTAATCATTCTACCTTTTGACCATTTTACACCTTGATGCAGGGTGGAAGGCACTGCATTAGCATTGTGAATCCACGTCCTTCCGAGGAGCAGATTGTAGGTGGGTGGCACATTGACCACATGAAAGAGGACGGAGTGCACCGAATAATTGATGAACACCTCCAGGAATATCTTGCCTTTAGCTGTTTGACCATGATTGTCAAACCCATATATGGTGATAGGATCTGGAATGTATTCTTCGTCCTTGATTCCTAATGCTTTTTCTATCATTTCCAGACAGATATTGAGGTTGCTGCCTCCATCAACTAGCACATGGGGTACTGTCATCCCTCTTATCCGCACGACGATGTAGAGAGCATTATTATGAAAGGAATGAGGTTTTGGAAGGTCCTTATCCGAGAAGGTGATTGGTGCATTGGTTATGGCCGAATTCACTATTTGTGCCATGTCTTCGGGTGTGGTACTGGGCTTAACTTTAATCTTTCTGAGCAGATCATCCAGTACTTGTTGGTTCTTACAGGAATTCTTGGTCAAGTAAAAAATGGAAACATTGGACAAAGCAGTCAGAGGCTTCTGACTTGAATTCTCCGGCCTGGGTTTGATGATTTGATTAAGTAAATCAAGAATTCCCTTTGACTTGGGGGATGACTTTGCAGGTGCTTCAGAAACTTTCATCTTGCCGAATGCTGAGATTAGGTCCATCTTCTTAGAAGCTGGAGCTGCTTGTTGTAGCACTGACACCTGATGTTGAACTTGGAGATCTTGAACAGAACATGGCTTGATGTGTTCATGAGGTAAGAATGGTTGTTCAGATATCATTGTTGTAGTGTGTGAAGGAAAGGGCTGATTTATAATATCCATTTTCTCTTCTTCTTCTCCTTCCGCCAACAGATTCTTATCAATAAGGTCCTGCACGATATTCTTGACAACAAAGCAGTTCTCAGTGTTGTGTCCCACTGTCCTGTGGAACTTGAAGAATTGATCTTTCCACTTCCTCATAGGCACAAGGGGATCAGTCAGTCTAGGCAACTTGACCATTTCTATCGTCAGCATGTACTCGAGCACATCTTCAAGGGATTAGTCTAAGGAAGTGAATTTTCTATCGTAACTCCATCCTTCATGTTTAGTCTTCTCACGCAGTTTCGGCCCTTGATCCTGCTGAGGAGGCTTGCTGTATTGAGGAGCAGGCTTCACTTTCTGATCTTTGTTATTCGAATTGCCTGCGTCGTAGCAGTAATCTTTCTTCTGCCCTTTGTGATGATTTCGACTGTTGTGGCCGTGGTTGGCAGAATAGGTGAGATGTGTCTTCTTCTTCTGTTCACCTTGGGAGTTATGCTTGGGAAATGTGAAGCCTTCGTAGACTCCATTTTCCATATTCAGCTTGAGTCATTCGGCTCGTTCAGTCAACTCGATGAAAGTCCGGGATGGTGCTGTGGAGATTAATCCTCTTAATGGCTGCGAGAAATTGTTGAGGATTAATGATAGGGCATGCCTTTCTGAAATAGGATCTCTCATTTTGTTACAGGCTGACCTCCATCTATGAATAAAGTCCCATGCTTTTTCATTCTCGTTCTGCCTCAGATTGCAGAGATGGCTTAATGTCGGGAGTGCCTCCATGTTGAACAGGAAGCGTTCAATAAACAAGTTTACCACTTTATCAAACTCCTTGAGCTCGATGGGATTGATATGCTCAGCATACCATTTAGCTGCAACTCCTTCCAAGCTGCGGGGGAAACACAGAAATAGTGCTCTGTTGTCTCTCTTGAACCTTGAGCACTCAGCAAAAAACGTGGCGAGATGAGCTTTCGGGTCGCCAGAATCGTCGAACTTGATGAATTTACGAGGAAGGTTTTCTAGATCTTCGTCACCTTCTAAGCCATCATAAAAGTCTTCATTGGTGAAGACTTTCTTGCCCTTGTCACGGGCTTGCAGATCTTTAACAACTCAGGCCATTTCCTTGAACTGTGCTTACAGGGGCTCTTCTGTGATCTGACTTTTTGATTTGTGACTCTTCCTTTGTTCTCGGCCCCATTTCTGAAATGCCGGAGGCACCCCATATTCTTCATCGGTGTCTTCAATTGAGTCTGTTCCGTCTGAGATCTCTTTCGGCTGAACTTGCTTCTTTGGAGCCTTCTTATCCTTGTGGCCGTGGAACTTCTCTCTGAATGGATTCTTTTCTGAGCTGGTCCCGGGCTGCTCATTCATCATCTTGTTCATCATTTTCCGGAACATGGCATACATTTGTGGGTCTATGCAATCATCCTCTTGTTGCTGCTCTTGACTCCTCTCGGATCGCGGGGAGCCCATCTCTTCTTCTGAAGCTGACAAGTACCGAGATGCCGTTGTTCTATTGTCTGATCTTGTCTGAACCATCAAATGCTATAGATGCTCTCTGCATGGCAAAGACCTGATTAGATTATGAAGGAATTGATTTTTTGGAAGAAATATTTGCTGAAAATATGGTAGACAATTTGAAAAAGATATCCCATTACTAGGGATTGAGTCGTCGCTGGAATCACAACAATTGTGTTGTCATTCTTTTAAAAAGAAATAATCAACGAAAATGTGCCTTGTTACCTAGGCGAGGTCATCAAACCATAGTATAAAGATGGACAATTTTATTGAAATGAGGAAAATATGATTTTATTGATCTCGACAAAGAGGTGGAGGACAAAAAATTTGCCACCATTCATGATAATCGGTAGACACTCTAGGACCAGGAAAGATTTTAAGAGAAACAAAGGAATCTCAGCCGTAGCGGGCAGAATGATATGCCCCGGACCATGGCATAGACCATTGTGCGGAAATGAGATCAAATTCTGCCATAGCTCCTGATAGTAGTCTGGCTTCGATGTACTGCTGTCTCTGGGAAAACTGTCGAACACATCGCTCCGGCTGCTAGTAAGTGCAGAAGAATGGTCCCAACAATTTGAACCGCTTGCCATAAGCATATGTATATCTGGGAGGGGACAGTTGTCGATCAAAGTAATCCCAGACTATGTCATCTTCTTGAATGTTGTCGATCATGGACCGATACTATGCCACTGGAAGAAGTTTTTGACCATTGTATCTGAAAGAGCTTGCTCGGGCTGGAACGTGTTGGAAGAACCAGGATTGAAGTGCGTAGATGCATCCTTCAACTAAAATGGATTCTCCAAGTAAGAAACGAGCCAGACCCCAATACAGGAAAGCGAGCGCTGCCATGGCTATGGAGAGCCGGTTGGTTTGTCGACTTCCCCATCTTCTTATAAGCTGGATTATTCTGATGTCCATGTAGTTTTGTCCGTTTGGGAAGAGGGCTAATCCTACAGTGCATAAAACCATTGCATTCTGAATTCTTTCTTTAGTTGTCCTGGATAGTGAGCTGACTTCAACGAAGGTCCCGTACTGGCGGTACAACTCAAGCAGATTGACATATTCGTTTCCATCCAGCTGGATCAGGGTCCAGGATCGACGGCCTGTCATACGAGCTAAGGAATCTCGGGGGCCCAGACCCTTGACATTAATCAGGAATTGATGCTCTAATGGATCTCCTGGTTGATCGACTGGTTCTGGTAATCCCATGATTTCTGAAAATTCATCCATTAGAATGGTCATCTCTCCCCACGGGAACCAAAAGGTGCATGTCCGTGGATTCCATCGTTCTGCCATTGCATGGATCAGGTTGCCATTGATGGTCTGCTTTCCGACTGTTGATGGCACTTCTAATCCACACTCGCTCAAATGGTCCGGAAACATTCGAGAAAAGCTTTTGAGCCAGGAATAGTACCACCGAGGAATGAAAGTTTTGGTGCTAAGGGCTCGATGTTCAGAACGACCTTGTCGCACCTTGTAGGAGATGTGACCTTCAGGAAAGATAGGATCGACTTGATTGGATGCCATTAGACTGAAAACAGAGAAAGACTTAGAATCAGACTTAGGAAAATATAGGAAATTTTGAAAAGTTTGTAGGCAGGATAAAATGCAGCTAGAAATTCGAGATCCAGTAGAACGGGAGAATGGAAAATCACTTGGAGTTTGGAAAGAAATTGGATATTTGGGAAAATCATCCAGGGTTTGAGAAAATAAAGGAAAAGGTGAGAAATATGGATATTTGGAAAAATACTTTTTGGAAAATGTGAGAGGAATAAAGGTAACATACAAACAATCACATCCTGCACAAACATTTATGCACATACAGCACTCCCTAAAAGGCTGACTCTAAATGCATCATTTTGAAAACAGCTGTAGGATCCTAATCCTAACTCTAGGTTCAAATCATCTTTGTCCAATCCAATTATGCCGATATACCCGAATTGAAATCCGAGGTACGTGGCATATAATCTTAACTCCGGTTCTATGGTAAGGTTTTCCAACATCCTTGAGCGCCTACCGATATACTTCAGACTGTGGCCCACGGTACGTGGTAGGGGGGTGTTAACCCAAATGATTGGCCCAGTTGTGAGGCTCTGTCCCGAACTAGGGTTCTGGAAGAGAGCCCAGCAACGTGAAGACTGGGTAAAAGTAGGTAAGGGGGGTTTGAAAAAATGATCACATGCAAGAAGTAGATGGCTCTAAATCCTAGAGAGATAGCTTTTTGAAAATCTTTGAAGAAGCATACATTGTTTGCATTCAGATCCTAAATTGAGGAGAGTTGTATTTAGACCTAATTCTATGTGAGCATGAAAGTATCTCCTCAATATAGTCCTACCAAACCATGCCTAGTCTATATGCAATCAATGTCAGCTAGGTCAGAATCTAGGCTCCTAGGTTCGCATGATATCAAAAAGTAAAGAGCTGACATTTTGTGAACACAGTTTCGATAATTGAACTAAATCAAGCACAATTTTGGTCAGACAAGGACAGGTCCCATCACGGTCGCCAAACCTGTTATCGTCGCAAATTTTTTTCCCGTCTTCCCTTTCCTTGCGGGAGAGAGAGGAAAATGCTTTCGCGAGTCAAACTTGACTAGATTTTGGAAATTGTTTTGAAATACTCGCCTCCATTTTGAAAATAGCGGGAAAATCCATGGGATGGGGCTCGACCTGTCGGTACGAGGTTCGACCGTTCCTGCCGCCTTTAACAGGGGTAATCGAACCAAGGACCAAAATGTGCTTGACTTAGTTAAATCATCAAAATTGTGTTCTATCCTAAATGCACAGAGAATTCAGGCATGTGCTATGTAATTTTGTAAAATGCAAGTTTGGAAAACATGATGTATGCTTGGAAAATACTTTTGGATTTGAAAATGTTTCTAAGGAAAATTGGAAATCAATTTCTCAGGAAACTCTGATGAAAAGATTTGAAATCTCAAGAAAGTGTATAAAGATTTGGGAAAATCATGAATGGATGAAAATCCTGGGAAAATAGAAAGAATTCTTGGAAAATGGTAAACATTTGAATTGAAAATGCTTGTCAGGGAAAATTCCAACTTTTGAAACTTTCTTTGGAAAATGATTGAAATTCATTGGAAGACCCTTTGGAAAAGAAAAATCAAAACTTAGGAAATTGAAATCCTGAGAGTCTTGGCCTTAAAATGTTTGAAAAACGATTTTGATTTTTGAGAAATTTGAGAAACTCCTTTTTGAAAATCTTAAGAAAATAACATTTTCCAGGGAAAACTGTGGAAAAACTTGACTTGGGAAAAACCAATTTTGAAAATTCTCAGAATTTCTTGAGAAATCGATTTCCATGGGAATGAAATTTTCTCAAGAAAAGATTTGGAAAAGGCAGATGATGTCATGATGCAAATGATTTGAATGAATGAATGCACTTTGAAAATATTTTCTGAGAAATTTGTTGGAAAAATGTGTATTAAGTCAAAATAAATCCTTCACATATTCTGACTGTGGCCATGAACATGTTCAAAGTTTAATTGATTTAATTCACAATATTTTGCAAAATTGGAAATATGATGTGCATTTTTAAGATAGCCTAAGAGTGTAGGCTCAATGTGACTGGTAGAAAAATGATGAATCTGGGTTTTGTCCATGTTCCGACTAGGGCCGTAAATATGGACTCCACCAAGTTCATCAACTCTCTAAGAGTTGGTGCACGTGCCATTCGTGTACATCCACGGTGATTTTGAAATAAAATGCATGAATCACAAAATCAGGATATTACAAAATCAAACTACATGATATGCATCCTCATCTAAGTAGTAAAAGTAAATATTATTCCAAGTTTGATTATTACATCTCTGACATAAAGCAAAATAAATGAAAATTGCAGAGTAAAAAGAATCGGCATCCTCCAGATTTCCCTGCAAATGAGATTTGAGACAAGAAATACAATATATAGAGAGAAGATTGAAAGTCCGATGTAAATGACAAGACACAGGTGATTTTACATGCATTAAAATAGAAAGGTAAAGGAAAATTTATGATCAGGAATGGAAAGGAAAGTGTCTAGAAGTCATGCTAAAACTAAAGAGAGGTTATACATATGTAGGCCTAAATACCTAAAATTGCACTGAATGAAGTCTACATATGAAAACATCTTTATTGAAATAAACATGAAAATTATATCTACGTAAAGGCCTATGATGATATCAACATGAGAAACAATGCACAGGAAAATGTACATATATATCCTTATAATTGAGAACATGAGACATGATCACACTTGTACATATAACATATAGATGCCATGTATAATGACATATTGAAATGTAATCATGTGATTGTACTAAGGACAAAACTTAATGATTTACAATAGGATGCAGATATATACTATATGTGCTACCTAAATGCAATAGGTTCAAATGTTACTGCTGAATTAAAGCAACAGACACTTCACGTACAAATAATTGTGTCATGATACAACGAATCCTATCTATGCAGTGAATGAAGTAACAAGTAAAGACACAACCCATGATATTCAGGACAATAACAGGAAAGATGACGGTTGAGAGAACCATCAACACCCCATTCTGTGAAATACCAGTAACGTGAATGACAACAACTCCAATCTTTTTCAATTACCTAAAATATAGAGAAATTCAACGCTAAAGCACAGACAGCACAAAGAAAAAAAAAATTCCAGGAGTTGAGCTGGACTTTTGAAACTCCCCCTTTTCAGCTTCTCCAACAAAGCCCAAGGCGCTGAAAGAAACCGGAAACCCTCATCTGTTGTGCTTAAGTCATCAGTATCACATATAAAATTGCTAATGGCATAAAGGCTTTTGAGCATTGGTAGGGAGGCCACTGAGATATACTGATAAACAGTATCATCAAACCACAGATTTGAAGCAGAGGATGCATAGAGAGGAATCATACAAGTCATATACATTTCTGATATCACCTTGACAGGGTTAACGACCATTGGGAATATGAATGAGAATGAAAGCAACGGCACCAGAGACTCCCATGCCAATCAAGTTAAACATTACAGAAAATGGAAAATTGAAACATTTTGGGAGATAGAATCTATCATATCTGATTCATTCACAGACAACAGTGAATATCTGCTTAGTAATACCCTAATCTAATCAATATCAGGTGCATCAAGCATCTATCAACAAAAGATATCTTCAACTTATTTACTGGATGCCAAGATCCTGATGGCACAGTTTTCTATCGAGCAAAGAGAGATCGGATACTACAACAAAGGCTGTGGATATCGCCCAAAAGTGATGCAGCGCCCTTACAAACTAGCTAAACTCTGGATGTAACCTGAGCTATTCTTACATGGGATGGAGTAATAGATGATACTATTCTATGAAATGGAAAAACAAAAAAAAAAGGAAATGAAGTAGCATGCGATGAAAAAAAAAATTATATATATAACTAATGAAGATATAACACAGATAAAAGGAATGAACTTTAGTAATTCTACTAGTGAATTACCTCCAGCCAAATATTCTTTTTACATTAATCATCATAGGCTTAAACCGATCATTAATGGATAATAATACTATTGATAATAATCAGCCGGCGACAGAGGTATGAGTCGACCTCTGTTTATCTGATCAGAGAGCATAACCAGGCAATGAACCAAATAAACTGATATCAAAACCAAAGTTAAACGTAGTCAGACAATCAAATGTTAGAGTGTGATCACTCTCTTGATGTAGCTTCTGTAGATCAAGACTGCTATGCTAGCAGTTCGATATTACAGAGGGAGCTTTCAATAAAATCGACGAAAACCTGAGAAGGAAAGATAGGGAAAGCAGGGAAGGAAATAAGAGAGAAAAATAAGCAAAGGAAAGTAGAGGAATAACTCACCGTTAGCCGATTGCTGGAAGTAATGCTTTCAATGCTGGATCGGATCTACAGGGAAAAGGAGGATCATGTTCTTCCTGACTGTCTTTGATTGATCCGTTGAAGGGTGATTCTGGGGAAGGAGGAGAGGTAAGAGGAACTGGAATCATGGGTCCTTCTTCTGCTGGAAGTAATGAAGACAGGTTCAAAAGGGGGGCTCCAGCCGATAGAGGGGAGAAGAAGTCGTCGGTTCTGCTCCTGCTGGAAGAAAGGAAGGAAGGGATGAGAACTGGGGAAGAATCAGAAAGACTGGTGGGATTCAAGGGGTAGGAAGAGAAGAAGTTGGGGGTCGGTTCTTGCTAGCCGAGAGGAGAAAAGGTAAAAAAAAGGGGGGATCAAGAGATAGCCTCTCCCAAAAAAAATCGCAGACCCCCTTTTTAATGAACAACCTCCTCCTTTTTCTCACGAAATCCGCTCTTTTTCCCCCTTTTCCAAACGGTTTTGATAACTCTTTTAAAACGAATTTTTGAAATCTTTTGAAAAAAAGCTCGCCGTTTTGAGAGGGGGACGACTCCCTTTCTCCAACAATTTTTTTAAAAACTTAGGTAAAAATAAGGTTTTTTGGGTAGGGTTTCACGGTGGCTCCATTTGGGGCTGAAAAGTAATAAATAAAAAAAAAAACAAAAAAAGTGATGAAACGAATTTTGTTTTTCCTTTTTTTCTTTTTCCCTCTTTTTTTTTTAAGGTGGTGCCACCTCACTGGATTTGAAAACTTTTTTGAAAAAGTTTGTTTTTCTTTGGAGAGGACTCTAGTGGGGTGTCACCTACGTGGGCCCACTAATTATTTTATTAAAAATTAAATCAAATGAAAGAGTTTTAAAAATCGGTACCACTTCCGGATGGGCACTATTTTGAAAATAAGAGAAATATTTGAAAATTTGAGTGTGACACCACCTCGAGGCGGGTCCCATGTCATTTATTTGAAATGAAAGCCAAAATAAATTCTTTTTTTTGGGATTTTCATAATTGTAGGCTAGTTTTAGAAAACACGAAGCAAAGTTTTGGCTTGATTTCAAAACTTAGAAGAAAATGGTTCAAGGCAAAATTTAGAAAGATGCGGAGAAATTCGGAGCCCTCTTTGTAAAAGTTTGAAATAAGGTCTTCTGAATTTGAAATTGTGTCCCCCTCTTTTCAATTGAAGAAATTTTGAAAATCAATGTCAAAAACTATCCAAATCGTTTTCTTGAGAAAATTTTTGTAATTCGGAGTCCTGGGGGTAAAATGGGAAGAATTGGTAATTTTGAAGACCCAGGGTTTTGAAATCAAATTTTGAAAAGTTTAAAACTCAAATCTGGATTAACAATTTTGAAAATCGAGAGTTTTGGATCTCAAAATGACATGCTGTGCATTGAAATGGTGTGAAATGTTCATGCAATGCTATGCAAAGACATGTTTCCTGAAATGCCCCTCTGAATTAGGAATTGAAAATTCTAGCTTCTTTTCAAGAGTAGGATTTTGAAATTTTACAGTTTGAAGATGTTTCTGAATCTAAATATAGAAGTTTTGAGACTCGAGAATGGAATTTAGGACTTTCTGCAAGGTTCAATCTTGGAAAATGACCATTTTGCACTTCATTGGTTCCGGAGAACTGAAATGTGATAAGTCAGGGAGGTGAGTGAAAATTTGGGGTGTTTACAGATGCCCCTCTTTGCTACTAAGTCGACTTATGGCAAAGAAAAACACGCCAAATTTGGGCTAAAAACATTGCCACAGTTAGAAGGATCTGACTGGTATAGAGATATTAGCCCAGTGAAGATGGTAGGTATGAAATGGAGAATAATAAGAAAAGATTCGCTCTATGAGAGTGAAGTTCAGGTTTTTGCCCTTATCCTGGATGGGACAGAAATACCTCGTATGGAACGAAGCTCAGGTTTGACCCTTAACCTGATTGGGGAATGAAAATATCTCATGGAAATGAGACTTAGGTTTGTACCCTTAACCTGATCGGGCGGAAAATGGAATACCTCATCAAATGAGGCTCAGGTTTATACCCTTATCTTGATCGGGCGAAAAAAATGGAATACCTCTTCGACTGAGGCTCAGGTCTATACCCTTAACCTGATCGGGTGGAAAATGGAATGGAATTCTCGAAAGAAGAGACCATGATGGAACCTTCGAATTTTGCATAATAAATCCAACAGGGGTTTTGCAAAAGGAAGGAAAATGGGGTCCCTAAAGCTTGAAAAGGGGTTGATTTTGGGCATCTCATTGCTGAGACTAAATAGCTTTTGAAATTTCCTTTTACGAGAAATCGATTGGTGGTTCGACCTCGAATCGAAATAGGACTGTCTATGGTGGGATAGTGGGGACACAGGGAAGTGTGCGAATCTGAGAGCTCATGCTCTCAAAGAAGGGAAGGACTCATGTCCTTAAAAGGGATTTAAAATTGGTGTCAGGATGTATCAAAGACGAACATCAAGCTCTCACTTCACGTCAGGATAGCTTGAAAATTTTGTCAAATTATTGAGAATTCTGTTGTTGATTCAAAGTATTTGAAAATGATACGCATTGTTGCAAAATTATCCCTCCTTTTCCACCTGAAGCATTACCTCCAAACGAGATTCACTTCGTAGAATCAAGATTGGGAATCCAAATTACTTGTGATTGACCTTCTTTAAGAAAGCTATCAATTTCCTTGATATGGACAGGAAAGAGAATTTAGTATTGTGAAAGCGATTGATGAAAGAATATTGATAATAGAATTTCACAAGTCTAAAGAAGATTCTTGATAGATTTGGCAGTTTGATATCCTGGGAGCTTCTCTCATGATAATCTTTGTGCACTCTTTTGGCTCTCTTGGGTTTTGGCTACATTCTTCTTCATTTTGGAGATGTTCTGACTTTTTCTCTCTTTCTTTTTCCTCTCTCTCTTTTTGGGAAGGGTACGTCACAAACTCCTTCAACTTGGAGATGTTTCGATCCTTCTTTGACGATATTGGCTCATGGGTTATAGATCTTTGGATAATAGTTGAAATTAAATATCTTTTAGGGATTGTCCGGAGGTTCATTGCATCTGCCTTCATCTTGACAGTGCTTTGGACTTTCTCTGAAAGGATCCGTCACAAACTCTGTCATCTTGGAGATATTTCAAATCTTTTTTGGCTCCGGGGGTCTACTCGCTTAATTCGCCTTCATCTTGACGACAATTGGGAGATCCCTTTTGCGGATATTTAATTGCAGCTTAGGTAATTTTAAGGTGACAAGGCCTGGGTGAATTCTCTCTTTTTCTAGCGCTCAGGATATTTCCACTGCCTCATTTTTTCAAGAATGTCCTTTAGAGATGTGCCATTGACTGCGATCAATATCAATCATTTATGGCTTTGCAATAACATTGAATCTTCTTTTGTTGGCCATATCGAGGATTTATCCTTTATCTTTTCGGTTGGCCAATAAAAGGAATTTGAATTTTGAATCTCTTTTCGCAAAAGCTTCACTCTTTTGGAAGTAATGCTAGAGGTAAACTGAGATAGAGATTTATGCAATAAAGATTTTAAAATCAACAAGTAATTTGATTGACAAATTTGTCAAAATTTTCTTGAAATCCTGGGTGAAAGAGAGCATTTGAGGTCCGGCTCAACACATCCGTGACGAAAATTCTTCTCTCTTTTTCTCCAAAAAGAGAGACTCAGGCTTAGCCCTTACTTGAATGGGAAATGGAAAATACTCCTCTTTTTCTTGAAGAGGTGGTGTTTGCAAAACGAACTTTCGAAGAAAAATTAAGCTTTCATCAAAGCTCCCTAATATTAGGCTTCTCTTATAGAAAGGGGGCCGATAGTAGTGAGGTCGGAAAATTTGGGTCATGAAGGAACGAGTCCATCACACTCTCCCTGACAAGAGGGTCCTCCATGACGAAAATGGCCTAGTATGAAAATTGGGGGGGGGCACAAGAAAAGAGAGTCTCCGTCAAGCCTCTTCCTTTAAAAGGGTTCCTTGTGTGAAGTTGGAAATTGTTTTGCAAACGGTTCACGAAGATGCGAGTTCCTTCAAACTCTCCGTGAAAAGGGGCTACGTGAACGAATTGGATAGCATGCAAAAGAACGAGCTCCCTTGAACTCTCCCTATAAAAAGGGGCTCTCGCAAGAGAAAATGATTGAAATTAGATATTGAAATTGATTGACCCAAAGGTCAAAATTGGAAATTGGAAAATTGATTGTTGGAAATTGAATGACCCGGAGGTCGAAATTGGATGACCTGACCGTCGAAATTGGGGATTGGTTGACCAAAAGGTCGAAATTGTGTGGCCCAAAGGTCGAAATTGAGAATTGAGTGACCTGACGGTCAAACTTGGGAATTGAGTGACCCGAAGGTCAAAACTGAGAATTCGTAATTGGAATTGAGAATTGGAAATTAGATGACCCGAATGTTGAAATTGAAGAATGGACTGATCCAAAGATTTAAATTGGAAATGGGTGAACAAAGGTCAATTTTGAGAAATTGACTGATCCTGAGGATCAAAGTGACTTGGATCAACAAAGGAGAATAAATGGCTCGAGTTGAAGCTCGAATAAAGTAAAGAGATCACGAGTTGGAACCCGGATCAACAAAAGAAAATGAAGAGCTCGAGTCAGGGCTCGAAATAAAGTAACGAGATCACGAGTCGAAACTCGGATCAACAAAGGAAAATGAGGAGCTTGAAACAGAGCTCGAATAAGGTAACGAGATCACGAGTCGGAACCCGGATCAACAAAAGAAAATGAGGAGCTCGAATAAGGTAACGAGATCACGAGTCGGAACCCGGATCAACAAAGGAAAATGATTTAAGGGAAAACCCGAGTGGGAACTCGGCTCTTAAAAAAAAAAGTAATTTAAAGGAAAACCTGAGTCGGAACTCAGATCTTCAAAGAAAAAAAATGATTTGAAGAAAAACCCGAGTCGGAACTCGGCTCTTCAAAAAAAAAAATAATAATTTATAGGAAAACCTGAGTCGGAGCTCGGTTTTTCAAAGGAAAAATAATTTTGAGAGAAAAACCCGAGTCAGAACTCGGTTTTTCAAAGGAAAATATAGACCATCTTGAAAGTTGGATTTTAAAATAATGCCAGCTCGAGCACTAGATTTTGAAATAATACCAGTTCGAGCACTGGGTTTTGAAATAATACCAGTTCGAGCACTGGATTTTGAAATAATACCAGTTCGAACACTGGATTTTGGTTCAGTATTAATGATTGTTTTTCGATTTTAAATAACAATTAGGAGTTGTGATGGGACTGTTTGTTGAAATCCCAGTACTGACTAGATTGTTATTAATGCAGTTGAATGCAGATGAATGCAAATTGATGCTCATGAATGCATGAGTGTGTAAAATGAAGAACTTGTTTATCCTGCCTGCATACAGAACAAAATTTTTAAAAATGCCCCAATGTAACTGGGAAAGAAAGTTTGATCATTATTTGAAGAAAATAGGAGGATTACAAGAGGAGAATAAATGTTTCAAGTATAGAACTTTTTTAAGTGTCGAGCATTAATGGGATCTAGCAATTCTACCCCATCGGCGTTGATGAGCCGATATAAGTTGTGGGGTAATGCTTCTTTGACGACATATGGACCTTCCCAATTTGACGACCATTTACCGCCAGGATGATGTTTGAGATAAGTTGTAGATCGAAGTACTAAATCATTGACTTTGAATCTTCTTTCGATGACAGACTTCGCATACTGCCTGGCTACTCTCTGGCGATAGGATTGAGCATGCTCTGCTGCTTTTAGCCTTCTCTCGTCGAGCAAAACTAGCTATACCAGTCGCTGCTGCTGGTATTGATCAAGAGGTAATTCTAGAAGCGATGCAAATTTCAAAGCGGGCTTCTGAACATGTAGCGACAATACTACTTATGTTCCATAGACCAATTCTGATGGAGTAGCATTCGTTGGTGTACGAATGGTGGTCCGGTAGGCCCATAGTGCATCGTGGATCTTCTCATGCCAGTCACGGCCTGTTTCCACAGTTCGCTCCAAGATACGAATTAAGATCTTGTTGGTGGCCTCTGCCTGACCATTCACTTAAGGATAATATGGAGCGGAAAAATGATGATAGATCTTGAACTTTGAGCAGAATGTCTTCATTCTTTCATTCTTGAAATGACTGCCATTATCTGACACGATGTCATGTGCGATGCCGAAACGGCAAAGGATGCTCTTGTGGATGAAAGAGACCACGTGTCGGCCTTCTACTGTGCGTAGGGTGATGGCTTCTACCCACTTGGTGAAATATTCTGTTGCAGCAAGGAAGTATTTGTGGCCATTTGAAGCGGAAGGAGTGATGGGACCTAGGACATCAAAGGCCCATATAGAGAACGGCCATGGAGAAACGACAGATTGCAAATATGTTGTGGGAGCATGAATAGAAGGTGCATGTATTTGGCATTGAACACACTTCTTCACAAAATGGTAGCAGTCTTGCTGCATAGTCTTCCAATAATAACCTGCTCTAACGATCTGCTTGACAAGGGTTTGGTAGCCAACGTGGCCACCACAAATGCCTTTGTGTGCTTCCCGCAGGACTTCTTTGGCTTCGTCTTAATCTAAACATCTGGAATACTTTGAATTCAATCCACGACGATAGAGGACATTGTCTAGAATGAAATATTGAGTAGACATACGCTGAATTGTTCGCTGCTCTTTCTTTGAGAGTTCTGGAGGAAATTCACCGGTTTCTATGAAAGTTTTGATATTGTAATACCAAGGCTTCTTCTTTTGCTCAGCTTGGTTTACTTGTTCTGTTGGAAGGAAGGCAGGTTGGTCAAGTCTGTCAATTTCAAAGGATCGACAAGATTCTCCATTTTTGAATGCCATAATGGAGCCTAAACTGGCTAGACTATCAGCCACTTGATTGAAATCTCTCTTGATATGGAAGAGCTGAAATTCTTCAAACTTGCTGACAAGAGCTGAAACGATTTTCTGATAAGAAAATAGCTTCTGATCTTTGACTTGCCATTCGGCTCGGACTTGATTGACAACGAGTAATGAGTCGCTGTAACCATGTACTCTCTTAACATTGAAGTCTAGTAGAATCTTTAGACCTTGAATCAGGGCTTCATACTCGGCCATATTGTGGGTGCATTGAAAATCTAACTTGAGAGAGAATGGAATCATCTCCTTCTCAGGAGTGATTAATAAGATTTCAATGCATATTCCAACCATATTCTTGCAACCGTCGAAAAATAAATTCCAGACTGGATATTGCTGGATATTGCAAATTTGCTTGTCCAGGAAATCATCTTCGGCTTTCGCCTATTCTGCCAGAGGAAAATCCGCCAATTGATCTGCAATTGCTTGGCCTTTGATTGATTGTTGTGAGACATATTCTAAGTCATACTGCATCAGTAAGACTTGCCATTTGGCTACTCGTTCGCTGAGGAAAGGTTGCTCTAGGATATATTTGAGTGGATTGAGTTTAGACAAGATTTTGACTTCAGATGCCAGCAGGTAGTGTCTTAGCTTCTGACACATCCACACCAGGGCTAGGCAGGTCTTCTCTATTTGAGAGTATTTCTTTTCATAGTCTTTGAAAGTCTTCCTCACATAATAAATGGTGTGTTCTATCAAGCTGCCTTCTTTGTATTGCGCCAAGAATCCACCGCATGCGACTTGATTGACTGAGATATATAGCAAAAGAGGTTTTCTCAACTCTGGCGTCTTCAGGATTGGAGGATTGAGAAGATATTTCTTGATACGATTGAAAGATTGTTGACATTGTGGTCCCCATTAAAACTTCACTCCTTTTCTAAGCAAGTGGTTAAAAGGTTCGCATCTCATTGTTAAGTTGGAAATAAATCGCCGAATTGATTGCATGCGTCCCTGAAGGCTACACAATTCTTTGAGATTTGTTGGGGGCGGCATATCAATGATAGCCTTTGCTTTGGCTGGGTCAACTTCAATTCCCTTTTTGCTTACCAAAAAACCCAACAATTTGCTTGATTTGACTCCAAAAACACACTTTTGGGGGTTAAGTCTTAACTTATAAAGGATGAGTCGCTTGAAAACTTGATCAAGGGTTTCGAGGTGATCTTCTTCCTCTTTGGATTTCACGAGAATATCATCAACATACGCATCCATGATTTTGCGCATCTGATCGTGAAAGATAACGGCCATTGCACGTTGATACATTGCTCTGGCATTCTTGAGCCCAAAAGGCATAACTGTATAGCAGAAAGTGCCCCAAGAAGTAGTGAAGGAAGTCTTTGATTGGTCGTGGGCGGCCAACTTAATCTGATTGTAGCCGAAATATCCATCCATAAAAGAGAACATGGCATTTTCTGCCGTGCTGTCGACTAGAAGATCAATGCTTGGAAGTGGATAATCATCTTTCAGAGTCGCTTTATTGAGGTCTCTGAAGTCTATGTAAATTCTTACTTTGCCACTTTTCTTTGGAACAACGACAATATTGGCTAACCATTCTGGGTAGTCAATAGTTTGGATAAATCCTGCTTTGAGCAGATCTACGAGTCCTTCTTTGACTTGTTGTTCTATTCTGGGATCCATTTTTCTGAGCTTCTGCTTAATTGGCTTAGCATCTGGCTTCAAAACGAGTCGGTGTTCGACTAATTTGGGGTCTAAGCCCGGCATATCTTCATATGTCCATGCGAACACTTCTTCATGTCGCCTGAGAAAATTTGTAAGCCTTTCCTTCTCTTCCAGACTCAAACTGGTTCCGATCTGGAGAATTTTGGGATTGTCCTCTGAACCGATATTGACATCTTCGGTTGGATCTTGTACTAGAGCAGATGGTTCATCCTGCTTCTGGACTGAGGCGAACTCTGGTAATTCCTATAGAAACTGATCAAATTCTGCGTAATCATCTGACTGCTTTGCAACCTTGCCATCTTCTGTGCTTGCTTTGACTCGGTGAATTGCTGCCGATTTCTGGAAAGCCTTTGGGTTGAGAACGAGTTTTTTGATTGCTCGAGAAGACATTCTGAAATTTTGGAGGAGAAATTTGATTCAGATAAAATTGCCCAAATAATCATTTGGAGAGAATTATGCATAAATTGACATTAAAATCAGAAAATGAGGAGATAGATGGAAAGGAGACAGATGGCACCCACATAGATAAAGGAACTTGAAATTTTATTGATTTTGAATTGGTCAGAGACATTGATAAAATGAGACATTTATTGAAAAGAATAGAAAGAAAATAATGAATGGCTCTGAATGTGTCCCTTTGACAAAAACAGTCTTCTTTAGTGAGCTTCTGCTGGAAAACCTCAGTCCTGCTCTATGGGAACGATGATTCTGGATCACTGGCTCGATGCGACCATCTTCATTTTTGCTGAGTCCTTTGAAGGGTTGATAACCATGTTTTAGGAGTAAATCAAATCCCTTTCTTGCCTTCATGAATTGCGGGAACAACGGATGATTTTTAATAGCGCTGTAGTTGATCCGGCCTCCAATTTTGAAGAATTTAGGACCTCTCCATCGGGTCATGGCTACAGTGTGCAGAGCTAATTCTGAGGATGTCTGGAGTATTTCCCGACTTTCTCCAAGACTGATTTCTTGGGCTGCGGGAGCCTTTCTTCTGGGTCTTCTCCCAGTACTGTTGTAATCATTCCACCTTTTGACCATTTTACACCTTGATGCAGGGTAGAAGGCACTGCATTAGCATTGTGAATCCACGTCGTTCCGAGCAGCAGATTGTAGGTGGGTGGCACATTGACCACATTAAAGAGGACGGAGTGGACCGAATAATTGATGAACTGTTATCATCGCAAAATTTTACTTTTGCAAATCAAACTGACCTTTGAAAGAGATTTTGAAAATAACTCGCCTCCGTTTTTAAAATGCGGGATTATTCTGAAGAATGGGACTCGCCTGTCGGTACGAGATTCAACCGTTCCTGGCGCCTTTACCAGGGGTAATTGAACCAAGGATCAATCAAATGCTTTGCTTTATTCAACTTGTCTAAACCATATTCTAATTCCTAAATGCACAAAGAATCAGGCATGTGCTATGAATTTCTAAAAATGCACATTTGAAAACATGATGTTTGCTTCAAAGATTGGAAAATATTTGGAAGATTCTTGGAAAATAAACTCTTTGAAATTGTGAATTATTTTTGAGATGCTGTATTTGAGAAAGTGAAAATCGATTTCTGAAGAATCTAGAGGTTTTTGTGAAAATCGATTTTGAGAAATGTGAAATAACTTTGAAAAACTCGATTTCTTTGAATTCAAACTTTGAAATTGAAAATCTAACTTAGAAAATCGAATTTGGAACTTGGGAAATACTTGAAATATCATTGGCAAATCCATATTTTGAGAAAATCGATTTTGAATAAGACTTAGGAAATTTTGAAGAAAATGAACTTCTTTAAATTGAGATTTGAATTGGAATTGGCAAATGCATGAAATGAATGAATATGGATTTGAGGAATTGAGAAAATCTTTTTGTATTTTTGAGAAATGCAGTGCATTTTTGAAGTTAGCCTAAGAGTGTAGGCTGAATGTGGCTAATGTGAAGATCATAAATCTGGGTATCATTCATATTCTGACTATGGCCATAAATACGAATTCCACCAAGTTTATAAACTTCATAAAAGCTAGTGTATGTGCCATTCGTGTAGACCATAGTGAGTTTGAATATGCATGAATCATCATCCATCACACATTAGCATTATTAAAAAGAAAATAAATTATATGCAATGCAACCTAAGCTAAGCAGGAAATGTAAATTCTTATTCCAAAGTTTAATTACAAATTACATCACTATTGAAATTTAAATACAAGAAATTAAGGAAACTAAAGTCTTCAATGTACCTGCAAAACTAGAAAACTTGTTAGTGAATATATGTTGGCTTTTCTAGGTTTATCCAGTAATATCTAGAAATTACTGGATTTTGCTAGATATAAGCCTTTTCCTTGATTCCCTTAAATAAAAATGATAAAGATATGAAATCAAATTGAACAAATAATGAATATAAGATATGGAATTTCGAAATTGGGGTCTAAATGACCAAAATACCCCTAATAACAAGACTATGGCCTTGAAATTAGGGTTTTTAGAAAGATATTTTGATAAAATGCAAGTTTTGAAATTTGAATGGAATAAACTAAGATAAATATGATGTGACATGCTTAAATATGTGAAAACTAGGGTTAGGGATTTCGAAATTGAGGTCAAATGACCACATTACCCCTGATAGCAAGACTATGGCCTTGAAATCAGGGTTTTTTGAAATAGATTTTGGTAAAAACTTGGGTTTTATGCCCTAAATGAAATCAAATAACTACAAAATTAAACCTAAAGTATCCTAAGATACTTATGAACATAATTAAACCCTAAAACTATATGCTTATGCACGAAAATCTAATAATATCACAAAAAATATGATTTTAACAGTGTTTTTGGATCTTTCAGGTATCCTGTTTTGCAATTTTATTAATTCAGCCATCAATCGGATTCCAAAATTCATCAAATTCGGTACCTGAACTTGTTATAACCCTAATGTCGAATTGGAATTATAAAAATAATTTTTTGACATTAAATTAATCCGAAAATTGCATTAAACCCTAAAAATATGCTATTTTTGACCTAGTTTACCAACCAGTCTCAGTCCAAGACCCGAACCAGGGGTCAAATCTCCATGAAAATCCATGAAATTTTACATAGACTAACTAAGAAGGAAAACAGAGATTTTCCAATTTACAGATCGGAAAAAGCATCTCCGGTTAGGGAGAAACCTATCCGGCAATCTGAGCTAAAATATATCACTTTTAACAGAGATTAAAACAGCTGTTTCAGATTGAAAATACAAACATAAATAGAAAACTTAAACAAAAATCTCTAAAATTTTAATAGTAAATAGTAGACAGAAAAATAACAATACTCACTTTTACAGATCATGAATCGGATCTGTGGTTTGGGATTTATGGCCAACACAAGTCTGATTAGGGTTTTGGTAAACCCTAACGAGTTTTAAATTGAAAATCAGAGTCTCTGACAGAGGCAAAATACTAAAAAGTAATCAAAAATTCTGAAAATTTCACAGTAGATAGATCTAATCAATGTGAATCCATGGCACTTTACAGATCTAAAATCGGATATAGGATGAGAAAAATATCATCATAACAAGTTACCTTCTTGATTTTAACCATGATTTTAAAACTTTAAAAACCCAATTTGATGTCTGATTTTTTTGGCAGGGTTCCCGAGGTCCAAACCCTCTGATTTGTTTACAGTAGTTCAATCACATATGAATACATTACATATAAAAAAATCAGAAATAAACAACAAGTATTTCCATCCGAAATAATATTGCCTTTACTGTTCTAAATTAAAAACACACAGAAATTTAATAAACTTGAGAAAACATGCATTAATTAATGTAAAACAATAAAATAAACCATAAAACAGTAAATAAAAATTATTTCTATGCTATACAACGTAAAACAAACATGAATAAACCATGAAAATAAAATAAAAATAGGGAATCAATGGCTGAAATTCAATATCACCTTTAAAACATAGATTTAACCCATTAAAAGGGTAAATCATGTATTTTATTGGTTAATAATGTAAAGAATCATATTAAAATTAATTCTAATAGATTAAAATCCCTGTAAAACACACCAAACAAGGTTAGATCACCTTCTTGGACCGTTCTTGCTGGTTCTTGATGGTTCTTGAGGTGAAACCATGGTTGAATCCATGAAATAGGAGGTATTAATGGCTAAATTCATGTTTAAATTAACAAAAGTATTAAATAAACTAAAGAAATTAAAAGAAATAAATACCTTGGAGTTGCAGCAATGGAGGAAGGGCTGGAGAGGAGGGAGAAGCTCCAAGAATCCCAAGGAGAGCAAGTTGGAAAAATCGACCCCCTATGGCCTTCTATTTATAAAAAAAATTTAGGTTAAAAATCAAATGTTTTAAAAAAAATAGACTCTTCTAAGGGGGGGCGATTTTTGGGTGGAAAGACCTAACTACCCCTAGCCTAAATTATCTAAACTAATGCCTAATTAACCCCTAGACTTTCCTAAAAAATCCTCAAATGTAATGCCACTTGGCATTTTCTATATTTGGTTTTTTAAAACACCTTTAAAAACCTTTAAAAACACTAGTTTTAAAAACTAACTTTCAAAATGAGTTTTTCAAAATAGTTTTGACTCTTCTAAATCACTAACATTAACCAAGACACTGACTAACCCTAGTCTAGCCCTGACTGACTCGAATATGGTGCCACTCCGGGTGAGCCCTACTTGAGTTTTTCAAAAAACGATTTTAAAACTTGAAATTGAAGGAGTTTTCAAAAGATTTTCCAGAACAAATTTTAAAGTAAAATTTTTTGAAATGGCATAGGGTCCTAACTAGGTTAGAACTCCTCTGGATATGGTGCCAACTGAGTGGGCCCACATCGAGTTTTGGAAATTTTGAAATAAACACTGCAAATGGCTTTGAAAAAGGGTTAAAATCGACATTTGAAATTCAAGATCTTTGAAAATAGGGTCTCAAGCGAACTGGAACTCCGAGTTAGAGTCCTGAACTCTTAAGACTCTGAGATTTTAAATTTTAGAATTCAAATGAAAGAATTTTCGAAAGATTTTATCGAGAAATGATGAAATAAGTCAGAAAACACAATCAGGGTTAGACTCCTAACTCGACCGAGCTCTAAAATAGAGTCCTGAACCAACTGGACTCTGTAAAATGACCTAAATTTTGAAAACAACCGAAAAAGACTGAAAATGGAAGTAAAATAGACTTCAAAACAGACTCCTGACTGAATTAGGACTCTGGGATAGAGTCCTGATCAGACTGAAACTCTAGATTTTTTTGGTATTTTCTGAAAAACAGTTGAAATAACTTGTGAAAATAATAATAAATATTGGAATAAAACAGAGTTCTGATTCAACTGAGACTCTGGGGACAGAGTCCTAATTGAACTAGGACTCTCAGTTTTTTTGGATTTTTTGAGAAAACAAATGAGAGAATTTTGGAAAACAGTTAAAAACAGGATGAAATTGAAGTTTTGGTTCAGAGTCCTGTTCTGATTAGGACTCTGAGAAAGAGTCCTGATTCAATCAGGACTCTAAGAATTTTTGGTTTTCTGATAAGCAAATGATGAAATTTGGGCAAAGCTTTTGAAAACCAGTGAAAATGAAGTATGAAAATCAATTTTGGATAGAGTCCTGATTCGATCAGGACTCTAGGGTAGAGTCCTGATTTGATCAGGACTCTGAGATAAAACCTTAGAATTTTGAAATTCTTTGATAAAAGTGTAACAGTTTTGATAGATGAAAAGATTTTTGAAAGATTCTTTCAAAATTGAAATCAGGATCAGAATCCTGATCCAACTAGGACTCTCTGAACAGAGTCCTGTTTTGACTAAAACTCTGAGTTTCTGACTCATTTTGAAAGATTTTGAAAGATTTTGAAAGATTTGATTGAAAATAGCTGTAAAAGATTAGAGTCTCAATCCAATTGAAACGCTGAAGAAGAGTCCTGATCCGACTGGACTCTTGAAGAAGAGTCCTGATTCAACTAGGACTCTGAAATTTTGGCCAAAACAGAAGATTTTAAAAGGTTTTCTCCGAAAACAAGTAAAAAGGTAGTGAAAAGTAGAGTTTTGATCCGACTGGACTCTGGAAAAAGAGTCCTGATCCAACTAGGACTCTAAAATTTTTGAGATTTTTGATAAATGAAGGAATCCAGAAGCGACACCACCTAAATGGGCCTCATCTGAGAATTGAAATCAATTGAAATTGAGTTTGAAATGAATCCAGATCGTTTTTCTAAGAAAGTATTTCAAAATATAAGGTCCCGGGGGTTGGAAAATGACAGAATGTTGAATAAAAACCCAGGTTTTAAAATTGTTTTTGAAAGAAAAGTTTTAAAAACCCGAATCTGGATTGAATATTTTAAAAACAAGAGTGCTGGATCTCGAAATGAGATGGGATGACATGCAATGCTATGCAATGCAATGAAATGGTATGCTGAATGCATGCAATGATATGCAATGACACATGAAATGTAAGTACTGGATGAGGGTGAAAATTTGGGGTGTTTACAGATGCCCCTCTTTGCTGCTAAGCCGGTTGAAAGCCGAGCTTAGTGGCAAAGAAAACATACCAAATTTGAACCATAAAAATGCCCCAGTTAGATAAATCTGACTGGGTATGCAAGAATTAATTCAAATGATGATATTAGATATGAAATGGAGAATAAAGAGAAAATTTTATTTCAAAAGAAGTGAGATTCAAGTTTTACCCTTAACCTGGATGGGATGGGAAATACCTCGTATGGAACGAAGTTCAGGTGTTGACCCTTGACCTGATTGGGAAATGAAATACCTCATCAAATGAGGCTCAGGTTTATACCCTTAACCTGATTGGGAAATAAAATACCCCATCAAATGAGGCCCAGGTTTATACCCTTAACCTGATTGGGAAATGAAAATGGAATACCTCATCAAAGGAGGCTCAGGCTTGTACCCTTATCCTGATTGGGCAGAGAATGAACAGACCCTCGAAAGAAAAGACTGTGATGGAACCTTCGGATTTCTGCACAATGAATCCGATAGGGGTTTCGCAAAAGGATGGAATTGGGGTCCCTAAAGTTTAAAAAGGGATTTGATTTTGGGCGCCTCATTGCTGAGACTAAGTAACTTTTGAAATTGCCTTTTGCTGGAATTGGTGGCTTAACCTCAAGCCAAAATTGGACTGTCTATGGTGGGACAGTGGGGACACAGGGAAGTGTGTGAATCTGAGAGCCCATGCGCTCAAATTATACCAAAGAAGGGAAGGAATCTTGAAAACTCCCGTTATCAAGTCCTAAAAGGGATGGTGTCAGGATGCGCCAAAGATGAAACTCAAGCTCTCGCTTCATGCCAGGATAGCTAGAAAACATTGTCAAAATGTTGGAAAATTGTTGTTGATTTAAAATGATTGAAAGTGATGCACATTATTTTGAAGATATTCCTTCTTATCTACCTAAAGTATTACCTCCGACTGGGTTTAACTCCGTAGAATCAAGATTTGAATTCAAATCGCTTGCGATTGGCTTTCTTTCAAGGAAGCTATCAATTTCCTTGATATGGACGGAAAAGAAAGTATTTTTGATATTGCGAGAGCTATTGGTGAAAGAATATTGATAAAAGAATTTCACAAAATTAAAGAAGATTCTTGATAGATTCGGCAGTCTGATATCCTGGGATTCTTTTCTCATGATGATCTTTCTGCACTCTCTTTTTAGCAGATTGGAGCTCTCTTGGATTTTTCGGGAATTACATCATCCTTCATTTTGGAGATGTCCTAACTTTTCTCTCTTTTCTTTTTTGGAAGGGTACGTCACAAACTCCTTCATCTTAGAGATGTTCCGATCCTTCTTTTTTTCTCAGGGATTATCTTGATAGTTATTGGCTCTTTGGTTGGACGTCTCTTGATGATAGCGGTAATTAAATATCCTTTAGGGTTTGTCGGTAGGCTCATCACACTCGCCTTCATCTCGACGGTGATCTGAACTTTCCCTGGAAGGATCCATCACAAACTCCGTCATCTTGGAGATTATTCAAATCTTCTTTGGCCCCGGGGGTCTACTCGCCTAATTCGCCTTCATCTTGACGACAGTTGAGAGATCCCTTTTGCAGATATTTAATTGCAGCTTAGGTGATTGAGGAGATATGGAGATTGAGTGGATTTTTCTGTATCACCCAGGATATTTCGACTGCTTTATTTTTCAAGAATGGTCTTTAAAAATGTGCCATTGACTGCGATCAATATTAATCACTCATGGCTTTGCAACAACATTGAATTTTCTTTGCTGGCCATATCGGGGATTTATTCTTCATCCTTTTGGTTGGCCAATAGAAAGATTTTGAATTTTGAATCCTTTTTGCGAAAGCTTTGTCCTTTCGGAAGTAATACTGGGGGGATTCTGAAGTAATGTTTTTGTGTAATAAAGATTCTTGAAATCAACAAATATTTAATGACAAATTGGCGAATTTTTCTTGAAATCCTTTTGTAAAAGCGAACATTTGAAGCACAACGCAACACATCCATGACAGAAATTCTCTTCTCCTTTCCCCAAAGGAGAAGATTCAGGAATTGAAATTGGGAATTACTCCTCTCTTCCCTGAAGAGGAGGTGTTTGCAAAACGAACTTTCGAAGAGAAATTAAGCTTTCGTCAAAACTTCCTAACATTAGGCTTCTCTTATGGAAAGGGGGCCGGAATTGGTGAGGTTGGTAAATTGGTCATGAAGGAACGAGTCCATCATATTCTCCTCGAAAAGAGGGTCCTTCATGATGAAATGGCCTAGTCTGAAATTATGGTTACAAGGAAAACGAACTTCCGTCGAAGCTCTCCCTAAACTAAGGGTTCCTTGTATGAAATTGGAATTTTGTTTTGCAAACGGTTCACAAAGGCACGAGTCCCTTCAAACTCTCCCTAAAAAGGGGCTAAGTGAACGAATTGGATAGCATGCGAAAAGAGCGAGCTCCCTCCAACTCTCCCTATACAAAGGGTCTCTCGCAAGAGAAATTTTTGGAATTGGTATTGAGTGACCAAAGGGTCGAAATTTGGAATTTTGAATTTTTGAAATTGGAATTTTGATATTTGAAATTAGAAATTGGAAGTTTGGAATTTGGAATTTGATATTCGGAAATTGGAAATTAGAAATTGGGAATTTTGGAATTTGGAAATTGATATTTGGAAATTGGAAATTGGAAATTGGAAATTTGGGAATTTTGGAATTCGGAAATTGATATTTGGAAATTGGAAATTGGAAATTTGGGAATTGGATGAGTGATCAGCACGAAGACTGAGCTCAAGAGGTCGACTGACATGACCATTCAGTGGAACACTAACACGAGTGCTCGATTTTGAAAGGATACCGGTATGCATACCGGTTTAAAAATGTACCAGTTTGGATACTGGATTTTGGTTCAGTTCTGGTGATTGTCTTTCAATCTTGAATCGTTAGAAATTGTGATGGGATTGATAGTTGAAATCTGAATACTGACCAGATCGTTATTAATGCGATTGAATGCAAATGAATGCAAATTGATGCACATGAATGCACAAGTGCGTGAAATGAGAGATTTGTTTATCCTGCCTGCATACAGGATATTTGTAGATAAAAACAAAATTTTAAAATGCCCCAGTGTAACTGGGAAAAAGAATTTTGATCAATTTTGAAGAAAATTTGGAAGAATTACAAAGAATAGGAAATTGTTCAAGTATAGATTTTTTTCAAATGTCGAGCATTGATGGGATCTGGTAATTCTATTCCATCAGCATTGATGAGCCGATATGAATTGCGAGGTAGTGCCTCTTTGACAACATAAGGACCTTCCCAATTTGGCGACCATTTGCCACCCGGGCGATGCCTGAGATAAGCTGTTGATCTGAGCACTAGATCATTGACCCGAAATTTTCTCTCAATGACAGATTTTGCATATTGTCGGGCTATCCTCTGGCGATAGGATTGAGCATGCTCTGCTGCTCTGAGCCTTCTTTCATCGAGCAAATCAAGTTGTACCAGTCGCTGTTGTTGATACTGATCAAGAGGTAATTCTAGAAGTGATGCAAATTTCAGAGCAAGTTTCTGAACATGTAGAGGTAGTACTACTTCAGTTCCGTAGACAAGTTCTGATGGAGTAGCATTCGTTGGAGTTCGAATGGTGGTTCTGTATGCCCATAATGCATCATGAATCTTTTCATGCCAGTCACGGCCTGTTTCTAAAGTTCACTGCAGGATTCGAATCAGAATCTTGTTGGTGGCCTCTGCCTGACCATTCCCTTGAGGATAATAAGGAGCGGAAAAATGATGATGAATTTTGAACTTTGAGCAGAATGTCCTCATTCTCTCATTCTTGAAATGACTGCCATTATCCGACACAATATCATGCGGTATACCGAAACGGCAAAGGATATTCTTATGGATGAAAGAAACCACGTGTCGACCTTCTACTGTGCGTAGAGTGACTGCTTCTACCCATTTAGTAAAATATTTTGTTGCGGCAAGAAAATATTTATGACCATTGGAGGCTGAAGGAGTGATGGGGCCTACAACATCGAAAGCCCATATGGAAAATGGCCATGGCGAGACGACAGATTGCAAGTATGTCGCTGGCGCATGAATGGAAGGCGCATGCATCTGACATTGAACGCACTTCTTCACAAAATGATAGCAATCTTGTTGCATAGTTCTCCAATAATATCCTGCTCGGATGATTTGTTTGACAAGAGTCTGATAGCCAACATGACCACCGCAAATGCCTTCATGTGCTTCTTGCACAACTTCTTTGGCTTCTTCTTCGTCCAAACATCTGGAATACTCAGAACTGAATCCACGACGATAAAGGACGTCGGCAAGAATAAAATATCGAGCAGACATGCATTGAATTGCTCGCTGCTCTCTCTTTGATAATTCTGGAGGAAATTCGCCAGTTTTAATGAAATTCTTGATATCATGATACCAAGGCTTCTTCTTCTGCTCAGCCTAGTTTATCTGCTCTACTGGGACGAAAGCGGGTTGATCAAGTCTGCCAATTTCAAATGAGCGACAAGATTCTCCACTCCTGAAAGACATGATGGATCCCAGATTAGCTAATGTGTCTGCAACTTGATTGAAATCTCTCTTGATATGGAAAAGTTGGAATTCTTCGAATTTGTTGGCAAGAGCTGAGACAATCTTCTGGTAAGGAAGTAATTTTTGATCCTTTACTTGCCATTCGGCTAGGACTTGATTTACGACGAGCAAAGAATCGCCATAGGCATGCACTCTTTTGACATTAAAGTCTTGTAGAATTTTCAAACCTTGTATCAAAGCTTCATACTCGGCCATATTGTGAGTGCACTGAAAATCCAGTTTGAGAGAAAAGGGGATCATCTCCTTCTCTGGTGTGATTAGCAGAATTCCGATTCCTATGCGAGCCATATTCTTGGAACCGTCGAAGAATAAATTCCAAATTGTGGATTGTTGAATATTGCAGATCCGCTCATCGGGGAAATCATCCTCGGCTTTAACATCCTCTGCTAGAGGAAAATCTGCTAATTGGTCTGCAATTGCTTGGCCTTTGATAGATTGCTGAGAGACATATTCCAAGTCATATTGCATTAATAGGACTTGTCATTTGGCGATTCGTCCGCTGAGAAATGGTTGTTCAAGAACGTACTTGAGAGAATTTAATTTAGATAGAATCTTGACTTCAGACGCCAATAGATAATGTCTCAATTTCTGACACATCCATACCAGAGCTAAACACGTCTTCTCTATCTGAGAGTATTTCTTCTCGTAATCAATAAAGGTCTTGCTCACATAGTAAATGGCATGTTCTATCAAGCTGCCTTCTTCGTATTGCGCCAAGAATCCGCCGCAAGCAACTTAATTAACTGAAATATATAACAATAGAGGCTTAACCAATTCTGGTGGCTTCAGAACGGGCGGATTAAGAAGATACTTCTTGATGCGTTCGAACGACTACTGACACTCTGATCCCCATTCGAACCTCACTCCTTTTCTGAGCAAATGATTGAAAGGCTCACATCTCATGGCCAAATTGGATATAAATCGCCGAATTGATTGCATACGTCCTTGAAGGCTACGCAATTCTTTGAGATTAGTCAGGGGCGTCATGCCAATGATAGCTTTGGCCTTAGCGGGATCCATTTCTATCCCCTTCTTGCTGACCAAGAAGCCTAGCAACTTGCCTGATTCGACTCCAAAGACACATTTTTGTGGATTGAGTCTTAGCTTGTAAAGAATGAGTCACTTGAAGACTTGATTAAGAGCTTCGATGTGATCTTCCTCTTCTTTGGATTTCACCAGAATATCATCGACATATGCATCCATAGTCTTGTGCATCTGATCATGGAAAATAACGGCCATAGCGCGCTGATAAGTGGCTCCAGCATTCTTAAGCCCAAAAGGCATAATCGTGTAACAGAAAGTGCCCCATGGCATGGTAAAGGATGTTTTGGATTGGTCACGAGCGGCCAACTTGATTTGATTATATCTGGAGTATCCGTCCATAAAGGAGAACATAGCATGTCCGGTTGTGCTATCGACTAGGAGATCAATGTTTGGGAGCGGATAGTCATCCTTCGGAGTGGCTTTATTGAGATCATGGAAGTCAATACAGATTCGTACTTTACCATTCTTCTTAGGAACTGCTACGATATTCGCCAACCAATCCGGGTAATCAATTGCTCGAATGAATCCTGCTTTAAGCAGATCCTCAAGTCTTTCCTTGTCCTGTTGCTCGATTCGAGGATCCATTTTTCTCAACTTCTGCTTGACTGGTTTCGCCTCAGGCTTCAGAACGAGGCGATGTTCCACCAATTTCGGATCTAAACCTGGCATATCCTCATAAGTCCATGCGAATACTTCTTCATGCTGCTTGAGGAAATTAGTGAGCCTTTCTTTCTCTCCTGTACTCAAACCACTACCAATCTTGAGAATTCTAGGATCGTCTTCTGATTCGATATTGATATCCTCAGTCGGATCTTGAACTAAGGATGATGGCTCATCTTGCTTCTGAACCGATGCAAATTCTGGCAGTTCTTGAAGAGCTGAATCGAACTCTGCGGATTCTTCTGACTGCTTTGCAGTCTGACTGCATTCTGCTCTTATTCTGACCTGATGAATTATTGCTGATTTCGAACAGGCTTTTGGATTAAAGACGAGCTTCTTGATAGATCGGGAAGACATTCTGAAAATTGGAGAGTAAATTGATTCAGGGAAATCGCTCATCATAAAACAAATTGCTTTTATTGAGAAGATAATTGGAAAAAATAAGAGATCAAAGTAATGACAATTTTGCAAAGATTTGATAATGAGAAGTAAAGAGACAAATGGCATCCAGATAGATAAAGGAAACTTGCAACTTTATTGAAAGATAGAATTGATCAAAACGACAATGATGAAAATGAAATGGGATATCATCCCGACAAAAGAATAGAAAAGGAAAGACAAATGAATTCTTCTAATGCGTTCCCTTGATGAAAATAGTGCCTTTCTGAGATCTTCTGCCACAAAAACCTAATCCGGCCCTTCTAGGGTGGTGCTGAGGAATCACCGGTTCAAGACGACCATCTCCATTTTTGCCTAGGCCTTGAAAAGGCTGATAGCCATGCTTCATTAATAAATCAAATCCCTTTTTAGGCTTCATAAATTGGGAGAATAGAGGATGACCCTTAAGTGTGTTGTAATCAATTCGTCTTCCAATCTTGAAGAACTGTGGGCCTCCCCATCGGGTCGCAGCCACTGTATGCTCGGGTTGCTCTGTCATCTGTATTATTCCTGAATTCTCTTCAAGGCTGACCTCTTCAATCCCTCTAATGCTAGGGATATCGGTAGTGAAAGAGGGCCTGGGAACCATGGGCTGTGCTAGCCTCTGCTCCGGATCTTCGCCTAAGACTGTCGTGATCATACCACCTTTTGACCACTTGATGCACTGATGCAGAGTAGACGGTACTGCGTTTGTGTTGTGGATCCATGGTCTCCCGAGAAGCAGATTATAAGTGGGCGGCACATTGACCACGTGAAAGAGAATTGAATGGACCGAGTAGTCAATGAAGATCTCCAGGAAGATTTTTTCTTTCGCTGTTTGGCCATGATTGTCGAACCCATAAATGGTGATTGGATCTGGAATGTATTCTTCTTCTTTAATGCCCAAAGCTTTGGCGGTCATTTCCGGACATATATTGAGGCTGCTGCCTCCATCGATCAGCACATGAGGAACTGTCATCCCTCTGGTTCGAACCACAACATACAAGGCATTGTTGTGAAATACATGAGGTTTAGGGAGATCCTCATCGGAGAAAGTGTTATCGTCGCGAAATTTTTCCCCCGTCTTCCCTTCCTTGCGGAAGAGAAAGAGGGAAAACGCTTTCGCGCTTCAAACTTGATCGGATTTTGGAAATTGTTTTGAAATACTCGCCTCCATTTTGAAAATTGCGGGAAAATCCATGGGATGGGGCTCGACCTGTCGGTACGAGGTTCGACCGTTCCTGCCACCTTTAACAGGGGTAATCGAACCAAGGACCAAAATTGTGCTTGACTTAGTTAAATCATCAAAGTTATGTTCTATCCTAAATGCACAAAGAATTCAGGCATGTGCTATGAGATTTTGGAAAATGCAGCTTGGGAAAACATGATGTATGCTTGGAAAATATTTGGAGTTGAAAAGATTCTCTCAGGAAAAAGCTGAAAGTCAATTTCTCAGGAAACTCTGATGAAAAGACTTGAAATCTTGAGAAAGTTTATAAAGACTTGGGAAAATCATGAATGGTTGAAAATCCTGGGAAAATAGAAGTGATTCTTGAGAAAAAGGTGAACATTTGAAAAGGGAAACACTTCTCCGGAAAACTTAGATTTTGAGAATTTTCTTAGGAAAATGATGGAAATCTTGAGAAAATGGCAAGAAATTCTTGAGAAAAGATGAATAGTTGAAGGAAAAATGCTTGTCAGGAAAAGCTTCAAGTTTTGAAAGCTTTCTTTGGAAAATGATTGAAATTCATTGGAAAATTCTTTGGAGAGGGAGAATTGAAACTTGGGAAACTGAAATCCTGAGAATCTTGGCCTTGAAACACTTGGAAATTGAGTTTGATCTTTGAGGAAAATTGGAAACTTCTTTTGGAAATCTTAAGAAAATAACATTTTCCAGGGAAAATCGAGGGAAAGCTTTGATTTTGGAAATCCAACTTAGAAGTTTCTTGAGAGACTGGTTTTCATGGAAAACTGTGAAAACTTGACTTTGAGAAAAACCGATTTTGAAAATCCTTAGAGTTTCTTGAGAAATCGATTTCTTAAGAATGAAGTTTTCTTGAGAAAATCTTGATAAAATCAATGATTTCATGATGCAAATGACATGAGTAAATGAATGCCCTTTGAAAAGATTTTCTGCGGAATTGGTTGGAAAATGTGCATTAAGTCCAAATAAATCCTTCACATATTCTGACTGTGGCCATGAATATGTTCAGAACTTAGTGGATTTGATGCACATGATTTTGAAAACTTTGGAAATATGATGTGCATTTTAAGATAGCCTAAGAGTGTAGGCTCAATGTGACTAGTAGAAAGATGATGGATCTGGGTCTCGTCCATATTCCGACTAGGGCCGTAAATATGGATTCCACCGAGTCCATCAACTCCCTAAGAGTTGGTGCACGTGCCATTCGTGAACATCCATAGTGCTTTTGGAATTAAAATGCATGAAGCATAGAAACAGGATCTTGCATAAATTCAAACTATATGATATGCATCCTAGTCTAAGCAGGAAATTAAATCTCTTATTCCAAAATTTACATTATTACATCACTAAATAAATGAAATAAAAGGAAAATGTAGACTTCAGCTTCTTCTTTGGATTGTCCCTGCCAAACTTGAAATAAGGTTAGCTCAAATATGTGGGTTTTTCCAAGATTTTCCAATAATATTCTGAAATTATTGGATTTAATTGGATATAAACCCTAATCTCATGCTTCCTTGATATTTGAAATGATGTAAATGCCGGAAATTCGGTGGAAAATAGTTTAAAATTCGGAATTGGGGTCAAAATGACCAAAATACCCCTAATTATAAAGTTATACCTTTAAAATCAGGGTTTTTTGAAGAAAAACTTGGTAAAATTGAGATTTTGAAATTCAAATTGAATCAAATGATAATGAAATGCAGTATGACATGCTGCTAAACACATTAAGACTGTAAAATCAGAATTTGACATTTTGCAATTTATCCAAAATAACGAATTTCGCTTGTTTTTCACTTGGATCCAGGTCCCGCGGGGCCCTGTTTTGATATTATGGCCAAACCGAACCTCAAATGGATTCCAAATTACATCAAATTCGGTATGAAGCATCTAGTTACTCTGATAAACAGCCTAAAATGCTAAAAATCACGAAATGATATGATTTAAATGCTAAAATTTGAAGAAAATCCTAAAATGGTGGATTTCGCCCATGGATCCGAACCAAATGCAATGCTTAACATGATAATGCAAGATTTACACCATGAAAACTTCTGATATTTTTCAGACTGCTAACGGACACGAAATGGAACATTTTTGGTTTTTACAGCCTCGAGATTTGAGCCATGGTGAGTTCAGAAACAGGGATTTAGTTCTGACAGAGGTAAAAATCACACTAATCTGATTTAAAATGATAAAAAAATAGAAAACAGCTATGGAAATTTATGAAATTAACCAGAGCTACTCACGACACCTACATGAACAACTTTCATGTTTATGACTTCGGCATTTGATCAACGGAAACACAGATAAAAATATAACTATTCCTGCCTAAACTAACAGAACAGACAAATGTAGCAAAACAGGGGACTGAAAAAAAAAATCCGAAGCAGGTATCACAGCTGTTCTAAAAATCACAGGCTTTTAGATACAAACAGAGGACATCAAGGACATGACTTTAAATTTTTACAGTTTTGGATTTTGAGCAACACACAAATAGAAACCATAGCGCTAAGTCGATCCAAAATCTCAGAGACCCAAATCAGGCTCTGACACGTGTCCCGAACTATCGGATTTTTGTCAGATATTAAACAAAATCATAAAAATCTTAGAAAATCATATTAAAAACTAGACATTCTACCAAGTTCAGAACATTTTTCGGATCGACAATCGGATCTTCCATGAGGGATATCTCGATTTTACAAGTCGGCAAATGATTTTCAAAACGCATCCCGGGTAACAAAACCCGACTTTCCATTTTGCATTTTTACTGCAGTAAACAAATTCAAATGCCTTCTAATTTTTGGAAAAAATTCAGGGACACCTAAGGGCGTATTTCGTGATTTTTTTGGGATTTTTAATAAAAAACAAATGCATGAAATGACGTGTGGACTGACTGGCAAAAACAGAGACCTACTGAAAATGAGCAGAGTTGAAATAAATGCTAAACTAATCCTAATTAATTCATGAAATATGCTAAATGAATGAAATCAAATGCAAATTAAACCTAGATAACTACATGAATGTTAAAAATCATCAAGAAAGCATAATTAAACATTTTATATATGTCGTTTTAAGAGAATAGCTCAATCCATCTCTCGGATGAGCTCTTTCTTCAAACGACTCCCGAATCGGATTATGGAATTACATCAAGGGGAAAAGAAGTGCACCTTGCTTCGTTACACAGCGTAGAAGCTCTTGAAAGGGGCGGCTATCACGAGCTTCCTTCGTCCTTCACTCCGGGCTTCGGATGGTTCACCAAAATCGACCTATGCTTGAATCGAATTGGCCACTGCACGAACACCTTCTCCAATGAGCCAAAGGGGGCACGATTTCCAAAGTTCAGAATCAGATTTTAGGGAGGCTAGGTCGGATTTTCAAGTTCACAAAAATGGTCTCCAATGATGCTCCCCTCTCCTGGGCGTGGAGCCTTGTTTTTATAAATTTTCTGAAAAAATTTTGAATTTCAAACAGGCTCAATCTGAGCCCTTCCATGTGGCGCCATCTCAGGGGGTGCTATCTGGGGGTTTGAAATTCGAATTTGGCTTTTGCAGGGAGCCCTCAGGTGGCGCCACCTCATGGTGGGCTACTTTTATTAAAAATAAAATAAAAATCAAAATGGAGCCAAGTGGAGTCCTGAAATGGCGCCACCTCAAAAGGTGTTCTGAGGTGTAAAGTTGGAACAGTAGTGGCATGCCATGTGGCGCCACCTCTGGGGAGTTCAAATGTTTGAAATTTTGTTTTTTCTGCAGGAAAGGAGGGGCTGACATGTGGCATTTCCTCAGAGTGGCTCCTACGATGCCATGTGGCAGGAGAACATGAATGAAGGAAGCAAAATGTGCCACCTCAGAGGGGGGGTTTTCTACTTTTTCTAATGCAGGGAGGTTTGGACATGTGGCAGACAAGTGTCAGCTGTCTGGTGAGGCCTTCTCAAATGGCGCCACCTCAGAAGGTGAATTTGAATTTCAAATGGAGGTTGGCCTTGGAGTAATGAAGGATGGACATGTGGCGCCACCTCAGGGTGACTCCTACAATGCCATGTGGCAAGAGGGAGGAAAAGGAGGGAAAGGGACACGTGGCACCATCTCACACAAAATAGAAAAGGTGAAGTTCAGGATTTGCGCCACCTCAGCCTGGAGTTTGAACATTTGAATTCTAGCTTTCTCTGAAGGAGGCAGAAAGTGACATGTGTCACTTGCTTTTTCTGAAGAAAGCAGAGAGAGACACGTGTCCCTTGCTTTTTCTGAGAAGAGCAGAGGGTGACATGTGTCACTTGCTTTTTCTGAGAAAAGCAGGGAGTGACATGTGTCTTCTACTTTTTCTAAAGGAAGCTGAAGATGACATGTGTCATCTACTTTTCTAAGAAAAATAGGAGGGAGACATGTGTCCTCTGCTTTTTCTGAAAGGAGCAGAGATTGACACGTGTCGCTTGCTTTTCCTGAGGAAAGGAGAGAGTGACATGTGTCACTTGCAGGAGACATAATTCAAATGGTGCCACCTCAGGGGAGACAAGTTCTACTTTTTCTGAACAGGACAACACATGATATGTGGCATCTCATGGTGACCTTGGAATGACACATGGCACAGGGTGAAGATGGTAGACATTGACACGTGGCATAAAATGAAGAGGATGTCTAATGACATGTGGCGGCATCTTAAGGTGGCTCCACACTGACACGTGTCAAAGGATGGCAGAAGAGAGAAAGTGACATGTGGCGCCAACTCTAAGTGAACCCTATGCTGACACATGGTCGGTAAATGGGAGGAGAGAGAAAGGACAAGTGGGGCCAATCCAGGGGACAAGGCTCCTATATTTTTGGGTTTTTCAAAATTCAAATTTTCAAAAGAAAAGCCTGTGTGACACCACCTCAGTGTGGGTCCCACATTGCTTCTTTATTGAAATAAAGACAAGACAATAAGCCTCTTTTTGGAATTTTCATAAAATCTGGACTAATTGGTAAAACAAGAAATTTTGGAAAGAGTTGGCCCCTATAGGGCGATTTTGTAAAAGGAAGATATTTGAAATTGTTTGACAAAAAGGCAAAATCTGAGTTGAATTGTATTGAAAATTATCCAGATTGTTTTCTTGAGGAAATATTTTGAAATTCAGAGCCCTGGGGGTAAAATCTGAAGAATTGATAATTTTGAAGACCTAGGGTTTTGAAATCAATTTTGAAAAGAGTTAAAATTCTAATCTGGATTGAAAATTTTGAAATCAAGAGTTCTGGACCTCGAAATGACATGCTGTGCAGTGCAGTGATATGAAATGCTCATGCAATGATATGCAATGTCATGTCTTATGCAATATAATCTTGAACCAAGACTTGGAGATTCCTGTCTTCTGTCAGGAACAAAATTTTGAACATCTGAGCTAAAAATAGAGGAATTTTGAGAGTTGCAGATGAAATTTAGACTTTTGCAAGGTCCGGGCTCAGAAAATGACCATTTGGCCTTTCGACGATTTCAAAAAGGCTGGATGATGATGTTTGGTGGAAATGTCGGGTAGGTGAGTGAAAATTTGGGGTGTTTACAGATGCCCCTCTTTGCTACTAAGCTGGCTCATGGCCGAGCTTAGTGGCAAAGAAAAACACACCAAATTTGGGCTATAAAAAAAAAGCCCCAGTTAGAAGGATCTGACTGGGTGTGAAGAAATTAGCCCGAGGAAGATGGTAGATATGGAACGAAGAATGAAGAGGAAAGATTTGCTCTATGAGAGCGAGGTTCAGGTTTATGCCCTTGACCTGGATGGGACAAAAATACCTCGCATGGAACGAAGCTCAGGTTTGACCCTTAACCTGATTGGGGAATGGAATATCTCATTGAAATGAGACTCAGGTTTGTACCCTTAACCTGATCGGGCGGAAGATGAAATACCTCTTTGATTGAGGCTCAGGTTTGTACCCTTATCCTGATCGGGCGAAAAATGGAATACCTCTTTGATTGAGGCTCAGGTTTGTACCCTTATCCTGATCGGGCGGAAAATGAAATACCTCTTTGATTGAGGCTCAGGTTTGTACCCTTATCCTGATCGGGCAGAGAATGAAATACCTCTTTGATTGAGGCTCAGGTTTGTACCCTTATCCTGATCGGGCAGAGAATGAAATACCTCTTTGAGTGAGGCTCAGGTTTGTACCCTTATCCTGATCGGGCGGAAGATGAAATACCTCTTTGAATGAGGCTCAGGTTTATACCCTTGTCCTGATCGGGTGGAAAATGAAATACCTCTTTGAGTGAGGCTCAGGTTTATACCCTTATCCTGATCGGGTGGAAAATGAAATACCTCTTTGAATGAGGCTCAGGTTTATACCCTTATCCTGATCGGGTGGAAAATGAAATACCTCTTTGAGTGAGGCTCAGGTTTATACCCTTATCCTGATCGGGTGGAAAATGAAATACCTCTTTGAATGAGGCTCAGGTTTATACCCTTATCCTGATCCGGTGGAAAATGAAATACCTCTTTGAATGAGGCTCAGGTTTATACCCTTATCCTGATCGGGTGGAAAATGAAATACCTCTTTGAATGAGGCTCAGGTTTATACCCTTATCCTGATCGGGTGGAAAATGAATGGAATCCTCGAAGGAAGAGACCATGATGGGACCTTCGAATTTTGCACAATAAATCTGACAGGGCTTCTGCAAAAGGAATGAGAATGAGGTCCCTAAAGCTTTGAAAAGGGATTGATTTTGGGTGCCTCATTGCTGAGACTAAAATCAGCTTTTGAAATTGCCTTTTGCGGGAAATGATTGGTGGTTCGACCTCGAACCGAAATGGGACTGTCTATGGTGGGACAGTGGGGACACAGGGAAGTGTGCAGATTTGAGAGTTCATGCTCTCAAAGAAGGGAAGGAATCAAGTCCTTAGGAGGGATTTAAAATTGGTGTCAGGATGTATCAAAAACGTACATCAAGCTCTCACTTCACGTCAGGATAGCTAGAAAATATTGTCAAAATGTTGGAAATTCTATTGTTGATTCAAGGTACTTGAAAATGATGCTCATTGTTGTGAAAATATTCCTTCTTTTCTACCTGAAGTATTACCTCCAAACAGGATTGACTTCATAGAATCCAGATTTTGAATCCAAATTGCTTGCGATTGACCTTCTTCAAAGAAATTATCGATTTCCTTGATATGAACAGGAAAGAGAATTTGATATTATGAAAGCAATTGACGAAAGGATATTGATAATAGAATTTCACAAATTTAAAGAAGATTCTTGATAGATTTGGCAGTTTGATATTCTGGGAGCTTCTCTCATGATAAATTTTATGCCCTCTTTCGGGCTCTTTTGGGCTTTGGCTACATTCTCCTTCATTTTGAAGGTGTTCCGGCTTTTCCTCTCTTTCTTTTTCCTCTCTTGCTCTCTTTTTGAAAAGGGTACGTCACAAACTCCGTCAACTTGGAGATGTTTCGATCCTTCTTTGACGGTATTGGCTTATTGGCTAGAGATTTTTGAAGGATAGCTGAAATTAAATATCTTTTAGGGATTGTCGGTAGGTTCATCGCATCTGCCTTCATCTTGACAGTGCTTTGGACTTTCCCTGGAAGGATCCATCACAAACTCCGTCATCTTGGAGATGTTTCAAATCTTCTTTGGCCCCGGGGGTCTACTCGCTTAATTCGCCTTCATCTTGACGACAAGTGAGAGATCCCTTTTTGCGGATATTTAATTGCAGCTTAGGTGATTTTGAGGAGACAAGGCTTAGATAAATGCTCTCTTTTCTAGCACTCAGGATATTTCCACTGCCTCATTTTTACAAGAATGGTCTTTAAAATGTGCTATAACTGCGATCAATATCAATCATTTACGGCTTTACAGTAACATTGAATCTTCTTTTCTGGCCATATCGAGGATTTATCCTTCATCCTTTTGGTTGGCCAATAGAAAGAATTCGAATTTTGAATCTCTTTTCGCAAAAGCTTCACTCTTTTGAAAGTAATGCTAAAGGTAAACTTGAGATAGAGATTAGTGCAATAAAGATTCTGAGATCAACAAATAATTGATTGACAAATTGACAAAGTGTTCTTGAAATCCTTAGTAAAAGAGATCACTTGACATCCGAATTGACACATCCCTTAATTTCGAAAGTAAATCCAATACGAAGTTGGAATTTTGAAGGTAAGCCTAACTCAAAAGCTGGTTTTGAAATACCATCTGAATCAGAACTCAGGTTTTACAGGGAAAGCTGGAAGATTCGAGTCGAAACTCGAGCCTTCGAAGGAAAGCTAGGAAGTTTGGTTTCTAAGGAGATAAAAGTTTGGGTCGAAACCCAAATCTTCAAAGGAAAAACTAGGCCAATTCAGATTTTTGAGTTGAAACTCAAATATTCAGAGGAAAGTTGGGAAGTTCGAGTCGGGGCTCGAATCTCAAAGGAAAACTGGGAAGTTCAGATTTTGAAGGAAAGAAAACTTGAGTTAAAACTCAAATCATCGAAGGAAAGCAGGAAAGTTCGAGTCAGAGCTCGAATCTCAAAAGGTAACTGGAAAGTTTAGATCTTGAAGGAAAGAAAACTTGAGTTAAAACTCAAATCTTCGAAGGAAAGCTGGAAAGTTTGAGTCAAGGCCCGAATCTTAAAAAGAAACTGGAAAGTTCAGATTTTGAAGGAAAGAAAACTTGAGTTAAAACTCAAATCTTCGAAGGAAAGCAGGAAAGTTCGAGTCAAGGCTCGAATCTCAAAGGAAAATCTTTAATCAGAAGATTGAATTTTGAAAATCGACAGTGCGAGGACTGGGATTGAAAGTTTTGAGAATGGCCAGTTCGAGGACTGGATTATTTGACTTGCAATGAAAAAGACCATCATATTTAGATGTATGTGGTCTGATTTTCAGGATTAACCCCTTATCCTGAACGGGGATATGAATAAAAATTGGAAAATCATGGAAAATGATTCAGGTTTATCCCTTAACCTGAAGGGGAAGAAAATGGATGCAAAATTGATGCAAATGAAATGCAAATGCACATGAATGCAAAATTAATGCAAGTGGGTGCATATATATGCAAAATGAGAAGTTGGTTTATCCTGCCTGCATATAGAATGTTTGAAAACAAAATTTCAAAAGATGCCCCAATGTAACTGGGAAGAGGGAATAAAATTTAAAGAAGGTTCTCTGCAGGACTCTGCAGGGCAAAGACAAGATCAAATTTTGAGGAAAAATTTTAGATTTTTGGAGGAAAATATTGAGGAAAATATGGTAGACCATTGAAAGATTATCCCATTACTAGGGATTGAGTCATCATAAGGATTATGATAATTGTGTTGTCATCCTTTTGCAAGGGAAATAAACAACGGAAAATGTGCCTTGTTACTTAGGCGAGGTCATCAACCACGAGGAAAACACCATTTTTGAAGGAAAGAGATATCTTTTGGAAAAACAATCCACAAATGGATTTAGAATAAGGAGAAGGCAAGTGGGTAAACAATTTCCACCGCAATAGTCAAGGTATGCATGAGGAAAATAAGATGAAGAATTTTGCAAATAGACAAAAGAATTGAAAATCCAATGAGAGAAAACCTATGATTTTGAAAAATTGCAGGCAGGATGAAAATGCAGCTGGAAATTCGAGATCCAGTAGAGAGGGAAGAATGAAAAAAAATCACCTGAAGTTTTGAAAGAAATTGGATATTTGGGAAAATTATCCAGGGTTTGAGAAAATGAAGGGAAAGGATGAGAATATGGATATTTGAAAATATTTTAGGGAAAATATAGAAAAATAGAGGTAATATAAGAACAATTACATCATGCACAAACATTCATGCGCATACAGCACTCCCTAAAAGGCTGACTCTAGATGCATCATTTTGAAAACAGTTGTAGGACCTTAATCCTAACTCTAGGTTCAGATCATCTTTGTCCAATCTAGTTATGCCGATATACCCGAATTGAAATTCGAGATACGTGGCATATAATTTCAACTCTGGTTCTAAGGTAAGGTTTTCCAACATCCTTGAGCGCCTACCGATATACTTCGGACTGTGGCCCGCGGTACGTGGTAGGGGGGTGTTAACCCAAATAATTGGCCCAGTTTTGAGGCTCTGTCCCGAACTAGGGTTCTGGAAGAGAGCCTAGCAATGTGAAGACCGGGTAATGATAGGTAAGGGAGATTTTGAAAAAAATGATCACATGCAAGAAATAGAGGGCTCTAAGTCCTAAAGAGATAGACTTTTGAAATTTTTTTGAAGAAGCATACATTGTTTGCATTCAGATCCTAAATTGAGGAGAGTTGTGTTTAGACCTAAGTCTATGTGAGCATGAAAATTTCTCCTCAATCTGGTCCTACCAAACCATGCCTAGGCTATATGCAGTCAATGTCAGCTAGGTTAAAATCTAGGCTCCTAGGTTTGCATGATATCAGAAAGTAAAAGAGCCGACATTTTGTGAACAAAATTTTGATAATTGAACTAAGTCAAGCACAATTTTAATCAGACAAGGACAGGTCCCATCACGGTCGCCAAACCTGTTATCGTCGCGAAATGTTTTCCCCGTCTTCCCTTCCTTGCGGAAGAGAAAGAGGGAAAACGCTTTCACGCTTCAAACTTGACCGGATTTTGGAAATTGTTTTTGAAATACTCGCCTCCGTTTTGAAAATTGCGGGAAAATCCATGGGATGGGGCTCGACCTGTCGGTACGAGGTTCGACCGTTCCTGCCGCCTTTAACAGGGGTAATCGAACCAAGGACCAAAATTGTGCTTGACTTAGTTAAATCATCAAAGTTATGTTCTATCCTAAATGCACAAAGAATTCAGGCATGTGCTATGAGATTTTGGAAAATGCAGCTTGGGAAAACATGATATATGCTTGGAAAATATTTGGAGTTGAAAAGATTCTCTCAGGAAAAAGCTGAAAGTCAATTTCTCAATAAACTCTGATGAAAAGACTTGAAATCTTGAGAAAGTTTATAAAGACTTGGGAAAATCATGAATGGTTGAAAATCCTGGGAAAATAGAAGTGATTCTTGAGAAAAAGGTGAACATTTGAAAAGGGAAACACTTCTCCGGAAAACTTAGATTTTGAGAATTTTCTTAGGAAAATGATGGAAATCTTGAGAAAATGGCAAGAAATTCTTGAGAAAAGATGAATAGTTGAAGGAAAAATGCTTGTCAGGAAAAGCTTCAAGTTTTGAAAGCTTTCTTTGGAAAATGATTGAAATTCATTGGAAAATTCTTTGGAGAGGGAGAATTGAAACTTGGGAAACTGAAATCCTGAGAATCTTGGCCTTGAAACACTTGGAAATTGAGTTTGATCTTTGAGGAAAATTGGAAACTTCTTTTGGAAATCTTAAGAAAATAACATTTTCCAGGGAAAATCGAGGGAAAGCTTTGATTTTGGAAATCCAACTTAGAAGTTTCTTGAGAGACTGGTTTTCATGGAAAACTGTGAAAACTTGACTTTGGGAAAAACCGATTTTGAAAATCCTTAGAGTTTCTTGAGAAATCGATTTCTTAAGAATGAAGTTTTCTTGAGAAAATCTTGAGAAAATCAATGATTTCATGATGCAAATGACATGAGTAAATGAATGCCCTTTGAAAAGATTTTCTGCGGAATTGGTTGGAAAATGTGCATTAAGTCCAAATAAATCCTTCACATATTCTGACTGTGGCCATGAATATGTTCAGAACTTAGTGGATTTGATGCACATGATTTTGAAAACTTTGGAAATATGATGTGCATTTTAAGATAGCCTAAGAGTGTAGGCTCAATGTGACTAGTAGAAAGATGATGGATCTGGGTCTCGTCCATATTCCGACTAGGGCCGTAAATATGGATTCCACCGAGTCCATCAACTCCCTAAGAGTTGGTGCACGTGCCATTCGTGAACATCCATAGTGCTTTTGGAATTAAAATGCATGAAGCATAGAAACAGGATCTTGCATAAATTCAAACTATATGATATGCATCCTAGTCTAAGCAGGAAATTAAAGCTCTTATTCCAAAATTTACATTATTACATCACTAAATAAATGAAATAAAAGGAAAATGCAGACTTCAGCTTCTTCTTTGGAATGTCCCTGCCAAACTTGAAATAAGGTTAGCTCAAATATGTGGGTTTTTCCAAGATTTTCCAATAATATTCTGAAATTATTGGATTTAATTGGATATAAACCCTAATCTCATGCTTCCTTGATATTTGAAATGATGTAAATGCCGGAAATTCGGTGGAAAATAGTTTAAAATTCGGAATTGGGGTCAAAATGACCAAAATACCCCTAATTATAAAGTTATACCTTTAAAATCAGGGTTTTTTGAAGAAAAACTTGGTATAATTGAGATTTTGAAATTCAAATTGAATCAAATGATGATGAAATGCAGTATGACATGCTGATAAACACATTAAGACTGTAAAATCATAATTTGACATTTTGCAATTTATCCAAAATAACGAATTTCGCTTGTTTCTCACTTGGATCCAGGTCCCGCGGGGCCCTGTTTTGATATTATGGCCAAACCGAACCTCAAATGGATTCCAAATTACATCAAATTCGGTATGAAGCATCTACTTACTCTGATAAACAGCCTAGAATGCTAAAAATCACGAAATGATATGATTTAAATGCTAAAATTTGAAGAAAATCCTAAAATGGTGGATTTCGCCCATGGATCCGAACCAAATGCATAGCTTAACATGTAAATGCAAGATTTACACCATGAAAACTTCTGATATTTTGCAGACTGCTAAAGGACACGAAATTGAACATTTTTGGTTTTTACAGCCTCGAGATTTGAGCCATGGTGAGTTCAGAAACAGGGATTTAGTTCTGACAGAGGTAAAAATCACACTAATCTGATGTAAAATGATAAAAAAATAGACAACAGCTATGGAAATTTATGAAATTAACCAGAGCTACTCACGACACCTACATGAATAACTTTCATGTTTATGACTTTGGAATTTGATCAACGGAAACACAAATAAAAATATAACTATTCCTGCCTAAACTAACAGAACAGACAAATGTAGCAAAACAGAGGACTGACAAACAAAATCCAAAGCAGGTATCACAGCTGTTCTAAAAATCACAGGCTTTTAGATACAAACAGAGGACATCAAGGACATGACTTTAAATTTTTACAGTTTTGGATTTTGAGCAACACACAAATAGAAACCATAGCCCTAAGTCGATCCAAAATCTCAGAGGCCCAAATCAGGCTCTGACACGTGTCCCGAACTATCGGATTTTTTTCAGATATTAAAAAAAACAGAAAAATCTGAGAAAATCATATTAAAAACTAGACATTCTCCCACGTTCAGAACATCTTTCGGATCGAAAAGCAGATCTCTCATTAGGGATATCTTGATTTTACAAGTCGGCAAATGATTTTCAAAACGCATCCCGGGTAACAAAACCCGACTTGCCATTTTGAATTTTTACCGTAGTAAACAAATTCAAATGCCTCCTAATTTTTGGCAAAATTTCAGGGACACCTAAGGGCGCATTTCATGATTTTTTTGGGATTTTTATTAAAAAACAAATGCATGAAATGACGTGTGGACTTACTGAAAAAAACAGAGACCTACTGAAAATGAGCAGAGTTGAAATAAATGCTAAACCAATCCTAATTAATTCATGAAATATGCTAAATGAATGAAATAAAATGCAAATTAAACCTAGCTAACTACATGAATGTTAAAAATCATCAAGGAAGCATAATTAAATGTTTTATATATGTCGTTTTATGAGAATAGCTCAATCCATCTCTCGGATGAGCTCTTTCTTCAAACGACTCCCGAATCGGATTATGGAATTACATCAAGGGGAAAAGAAGTGCACCTTGCTTCGTTACACAGCGTAGAAGCTCTTGAAAGGGGCGGCTATCACGAGCTTCCTTCGTCCTTCACTCCGGGCTTTGGATGGTTCACCAAAATAGACCTATGCTTGAATCGAATTGGCCACTGCACGAACTTTACTCCACCTTCTCCAATGAGCCAAAGGGGGCACGATTTCCAAAGTTCAGAATCAGATTTTAGGGAGGCTAGGTCGGATTTTCAAGTTCACAAAAATGGTCTCCAATGATGCTCCCCTCTCCTGGGCGTGGAGCCTTGTTTTTATAAATTTTCTGAAAAAAAATTGAATTTCAAACAGGCTCAATCTGAGCCCTTCCATGTGGCGCCATCTCAGACGGTGCTATCTGGGGGTTTGAAATTCGAATTTGGCTTTTGCAGGGAGCCCTCAGGTGGCGCCACCTCATGCTGGGCTACTTTTATTAAAAATAAAATAAAAATCAAAATGGAGCCAAGTGGAGTCCTGAAATGGCGCCACCTCAAAAGGTGTTCTGAGGTGTAAAGTTGGAACAGTAGGGGCATGCCATGTGGCGCCACCTCTGGGGAGTTCAAATGTTTGAAATTTTGCTTTTTCTGCAGGAAAGGAGGGGCTGACATGTGGCATTTTCTCAGAGTGGCTCCTACGATGCCATGTGGCAGGAGAACATGAATGAAGGAAGCAAAATGTGCCACCTCAGAGGGGGGGTTTTCTACTTTTTCTAATGCAGGGAGGTTTGGACATGTGGCAGACAAGTGTCAGCTGTCTGGTGAGGCCTTCTCAAATGGCGCCACCTCAGAAGGTGAATTTGAATTTCAAATGGAGGTTGGCCTTGGAGGAATGAAGGATGGACATGTGGCGCCACCTCAGGGTGGCTCCTACAATGCCATGTGGCAAGAGGGAGGAAAAGGAGGGAAAGGGACACGTGGCACCATCTCACACAAAATAGAAAAGGTGAAGTTCAGGATTTGCGCCACCTCAGCCTGGAGTTTGAACATTTGAATTCTAGCTTTCTCTGAAGGAGGCAGAAAGTGACATGTGTCACTTGCTTTTTCTGAAGAAAGCAGAGAGAGACACGTGTCCCTTGCTTTTTCTGAGAAGAGCAGAGGGTGACATGTGTCACTTGCTTTTTCTGAGAAAAGCAGGGAGTGACATGTGTCTTCTACTTTTTCTAAAGGAAGCTGGAGATGACATGTGTCATCTACTTTTCTGAGAAAAATAGGAGGGAGACATGTGTCCTCTGCTTTTTCTGAAAGGAGCAGAGATTGACACGTGTCGCTTGCTTTTCCTGAGGAAAGGAGAGAGTGACATGTGTCACTTGCAGGAGACATAATTCAAATGGTAGACAGATGGTAAAAAGGCTGAAATTGTGGGAAAATGTCTCTGACAAATAGAGGAAGATTTTCTATTTTTACAGAATTGGGATTCGGGTTACGGTTTGGAAAAAGGCATGTTGTTATCAGAGATCCTAATCTCTGGAATTTCAGGATATTGAAATCTGTCAGACAGAAATGCAAATTTTGGGAAAAATACTGAAACAGTTTAACAAATTCCCAAATTTTGGGCAATGACAGAACACTATGTGAGGAACAACTTTCATGTTGAAAGTTTTTGCAGAAGGGCTATGGATTGAACGGATTTGGTGAATTAAGGTCTGTCTATACCCTGACGGAGGAAAATCGAGATTTTCCCAGAGGTCTGAGAAATTCAATTTTTTACGCAGAATAAAACTAACTGGAAAAACTTTAAAATTTCCAGATCATCAGTAGATTTGATTATGAATCCACTGTGATTTTTGGAGAGTGATTCAAATCTTCCACAATGGTGGTGCCGGAGTTTAAAGTCTGCTAAAACATAAACTGGAGAATCAGAGAGACAGAAAACCCGATTTAGGGTTTTACCGATTTGGATCGGTTCCGAAACCCAAATTGAATCAAATATTTTGGCAATACATCACAGATAGACAAATTTAAATACAGTAAAATTTCCAGCATTTTTGAATCAAGACATCCACATGGAATTATAACTGGACTTAACGTAGACATGGAAACTTATGGATTTAACAATTCTACTTAACATGGACAAAACGAAAATGAAATCAATCTATAAATGACATAAAAAAAACTGCATGAAATATGAAAATTAAATAAAAAAAACACTCAAAAAGGGGCATGAATCACTCTTTTTTTTGCTTTTGACTCTCAAAGTGAGAGATCCAATCCATTGAATGGATGGATCTCATCGCTTTCTCAGTCCATATGCATAAGATGCATGTTTTTATTTATTTATTTTTTTATTTTTTTAGATCATGAAAGAAGTCCTCTTGTCACCTTGGATCCGATTGATCTTGGCTACACATCACGTTCATAGAGATGAAGCTCGTGTATACCACATCAAAGGGTAGCAAAGTGAAAATCGCATAAAGGAGAAAAAAAAAATAAAATAGCAAATCCGATGAGTCAAAGGGGGCTTACCTTGGATCAATTGAAGCAAAGGCTGAGGGGGATCTCCTTGATATTTGTTGGAAGCAATGGTGATGGAAGATGGAATGAAGTGCTTCAACGTTGGAGAAAATGGAACCACAAAGGGGGATGGCTGTTGTCAAGAGGCTCCTTGTGGTGGCTGCAGCTGCTACAAAGGGAGGAGGAGCCAACTGCAACAAGGAAGGTGATGTGCCGGCTGAAGGAGGGAGCTTGGAGGTGCTTCAATGGCTGGGAGTTGCAGCCAAAGGGGAGAGAGAGAGAGAGAGAGAGAGAGAGAGAGAGAGAGAGAGAGGCGTGAGATCAGGAGCAGCCGTAGCCTCTTTTTCCTCTTTTGTTTTCTTAGACTTAGGGCTTAATAATCCCTTTACCTAAGTATTCTAGGTTTAATTAGCTAAGAATGAGAGGGGGGAATAAACTGTTTCCGTCAATGGCTGCAGCCATACGGCTGTGTAGGGAAAATGGCAAGGGAGTAAGGAAGAAAGGGGAAAGAAGAAAAAGAAAAGGAAAGAGGAAGAAGAAGGGAAAAAGAAAGAAAAGAGAAAAGGAAAAGAAGAAAAGGAAAGAAAAAGGGAAGAAAGGAAAGAAGAAGAAAAGAGGGGCTGGAGGTTTGGGTGACCACCTTGTGGGTCCCACCTCCTCTCTAAAAAAATAAAAATAAAAAATAAATAAAAATCAATAAAAACAAAAATAAACAAATAAAAAGAAGCATCTTTTTTTTTTTTAATAAAATAAAAATGCAAATGAATGGGTCATCTCAGAGCGGGTCCAAATTTCAATTTTGAAATTCATTTTGAAGATTAGAGGGGTAAAATAGTCTTTTCAGAAGGTTTCCAGACGAAATGAGCTATTTTTGGCAGTTTTTTTTTTTAAACGAGCTCGGATTTTGAAGTTCAATACCCCGTTGCGAAGCAAATCCAGTGTAGAATTTAAAAATGTAATTTTGAAAGAAATCCAGATTGTTTTTCTCGAGAAAATGCTTCCAACAAAATGAGCTATTTTTGGCAGTTTTTGAAACGAGCTCAGATTCTGAAGTTCAATAGCTCATTGTGAAGCAAATCCAGTGTAAAATTTAAAAAATGTAATTTTGAATGAAATCCAGATTGTTTTTCTCGAGAAAATGCTTCCAACAAAATGAGCTATTTTTGGCAGTTTTTGAAACGAGCTCAGATTCTAAAGTTCAGTAGCTCATTGTGAAGCAAATCCAATGTAAAATTTGAAAATTTGATTTTGAAAGAAATCCAGATTATTTTTCTTAAGAAAATATTTCCAAATTTAGACTCCCGGGGTGAAAATGTCAATTTTGGAAACCCGAGGTTTGAAATTGATTTCTTAAAACTTTTAAAACTCAATCTGGATTGAAATTTATAAAACTGGAGTTCTGGACTTCGAAAATGAAATGAAATGTGATGAAATGTTATGATATGCTAAGAAATGATATGAAATGATGAGAAATGACATGCGAAATACAGACCCTAAATGAAGAGTTTTAGATGTTAGACCCCGATTGACAGCTGTACCAGTTTAAAAAGTATAAAAAGTGATAAAATTTGCAAAATGATTGAAGAAATGGTTTTGAAACTCTACTGGGTTAGAGTGACACTGAAAATTAGGGTTTGAGCTGAATTGAACTGAGATGAGCTAGATTGAGCTGGGTTTTAGAGTTTCAGAACTCCAATGAGCTGACAATGATGCTGACTCAACTGACCTTTCCGATTGAATTTTCAAGAAAAGTTGCCATTTCTAGAGAAATGGTATGGAATGATCACTGGAGCGAAGTGAATTACGAACCTGAGCTGGGTTTGAGCTAGAACGAAGGTCAGTAATACTGATATGAACTAAAATCGAAGCTTGAACACTAGCTCAATTGACTGAACTCAACTCAATTTCAGCTGAAAGAGCTAAAATGGGCTCCTAGTCACTTGGAAATTGTTTTGAACTGAAACTGGAGCACTCGAACTCGTGGTGAGCTCAAGTTAGACTCTGGGGAATACGACTGACTATGAATGACTGACTCGGAGACAATTGGCTTGGATTTGAGCGAGAAATGAGCTCATTTCTGAAGAAATGATCCCATTTTGGCTGGAATTGTCAGAAATGAAAATGGTCTTATCACTGTAAGCTCAGATGTGCTTGGAATGACTGATATTCTAAATGTTCTGAATTGACCAGTGAGCTTTGTTGACTCCGACTGACTGAGGTCCGTGATGACCTAGGGGTAAAATGGTAATTTTCCTAATGAAAGTTGGTAAAATGGTGATTTTCTGAAACTAACTCGGGGTTTGACTCCTACACTGACCTAACAGGGTTGGCACTGCACGAGGAGGGTTGTTTGAGAATGGATGAGGAAAATTTGGGGTGTTTACAGATGCCCCTCTTTGCTACTAAGCCGACTTGAAGACGAGCTTAGTGGCAAAGAAAAACACACCAAATTTTGGCTATAAAAATGCCCCAGTTAGAAGGATCTGACTGGATATGAAGAGATTTAGTCCTGATGAAAATGATAGATATGAAATGGAGAATGAAGAAGAGAAATTTACTTTAAAATAAGTGAGATTCAGGTTTTGCCCTTAACCTGGATGGGACGGGAAATACCTCGTGTAGAAACGAAGCTCAGGTTTGACGCTTAACCTGACCGGGAAATGAAATATCTCATCGAAATGAGACTCAGGTTTGTACCCTTAACCTGACCGGGAAATGAAATACCTCATCAAAAGGAGGCTCAGGTTTGTACCCTTATCCTGATTGGGCAGAAAATGAAATACCTCATCAAAGGAGGCTCAGGTTTGTACCCTTATCCTGATTAGGCAAAAAATGAAATACCTCATCAAAGGAGGCTCAGGTTTGTACCCTTATCCTGATAGGGCAGAAAATGAAATGGATTCCTCGAAGGAAGAAACCATGATGGAACCTTCGGATTTCCGCACAACGAATCCGATAGGGGTTTTGCAAAAGGATGAAATTGGTGTCCCTAAAGCTTGAAAAGGGGTTTGATTTTGGGTGCCTCATTGCTGAGACTAAATAACTTTTGAAATTGATGACCTTTTGCGAGAAAATGATTTGTGGCTTAACCTCAAGCCGAAATTGGACTGTCTATGGTGGGACAGTGGGGACACAGGGAAGTGTGCAAATCTGAGAGCCCATGCGCTCAAATTATACCAATAGAAGGGAAGGAATCTTGAAAACTCCCGTTATCAAGTCCTTAAAAGGGATAACAACTGATGTCAGGATGCGCCAAAGATGAACCTCAAGCTCTCGCTTCACGTCAGGATAGCTAGAAAATATTGTCAAAATATTAAAAATTATTGTTGATTCAAAATAATTTAAAATGATGCACATTGTTTTGAAAATGTTCCCTCTTTTCTACCTGAAGTATTACCTCTGACTGGGCGTAACTTCGTAGAATCCAGATTCGAATTCAAATTTCTTGCAATCGACTTTCTTTCAAGGAGGCTATCAATTTCCTTGATATGAATAGAAAAGAGAGTATTCTTGATATTGTGAAAGCAATTAGTGAAGGAATATTGATAATAGAATTTCACAAATTTTTAAGAAGATTCTTGACAGATTCGGCAGTCTGATATCTTGGGATTCTTTTCTCATGATGATCTTTCTGCCCACTTTTTTTTTTTTTTGACAGAATTAGAGCTCTCTTAGACTTTTGGGGATTTTATTACATCATCCTTCATTTTGGAGATGTCCTGACTTTTCTCTCTCTCTTTTTTTTTTTTAGAAGGGTACGTCACAAACTCCTTCATCTCAGAGATGCTCCGATCCTTCTTTTCTCTCAGGGATTATATTGACGGTTATTGGCTCTTTGGTTGGAAATCTCTTGATGATAGCAGAAATTAAATATCCTTTAGGGTTTGTCGGGAGGCCCATCGCAGTCGCCTTCATCTTGACGGTGCTCTGAACTTTCCCTGGAAGGATCCGTCACAAACTCCGTCATCTTGGAGATGATTCAAATCTTCTTTGGCCCCGGGGGTCTACTCGCCTAATTCGCCTTCATCTTGACGACAATTGAGAGATCCCTTTTGCAGATATTTAATTGCAGCTTTAGGTGATTGAGGAGATATAGGGATTGAATGGATTTTTCTGTATCACCCAGGATATTTCGACTGCTTTATTTTCCAAGAATGATCTTTAAAAATGTGCCATTGACTGCGATCAATACCGATCACTTATGGCTTTGCAACAATATTGAATTTCCTTTGCTGGCCATATCGGGGATTTATTCTTCATCCTTTTGGTTGGCCAATAGAAAAATTTTGAATTTTGAATCCTTCTTCGCGAAAGCTTTGTCCTTTCGAAAGTAATACTGAAGGTATTCTGAAGTAATGTTTTGTACAATAAAAATTTTGAAATCAACAAATATTTAATGACAAATTGGCAAAATGTTCTTGAAATCCTTGGTGAGAGCAAGCATCTGAAGCACAACGCAACGCACCCATGACAAAAAATTTCTTCTCCTTTCCCCAAAGGAGAAGATTCAGAAATTGGAAATAGGAATTACTCCTCTCTTCCCCGAAGAGGAGGTGTTTGCAAAACGAACTTTCGAAGAGAAATTAAGCTTTCGTCAAAACTTCCTAACATTAGGCTTCTCTTATGGAAAGGGGGCCGGTAATGATGAGGTCGGTGAATTGGTCATGAAGGAACGAGTCCATCACACTCTCCCTGAAAAGAGGGTCCTTCATGATGAAATGGCCTAGTTTGAAATTGCGGTCACAAGGAAAGCGAGCTTCCGTCGAAGCTCTCCCTGAATTAAGGGTTCCTTGTATGAAATTGAAAATTTGTTTTGCAAACGGTTCACATAGACACGAGTCCCTTCAAACTCTCCCTGAAAAGGGGCTAGGTGAACAAAGGATAGCATGCGAAAAGAACGAGCTCCCTTGAACTCTCCCTATACAAAGGGTCTCTCGCAAGAGGAAATGATTGGAATTGGTATGAAATTGGAATTTGAAAAATTTGAAATTTTGAAATTTGGAATTTGAAATTGGAAATTTGGAAATTTGGAAATTGATATTTGGAAACTGGAAATTGATTGACTCGAAGGTCAAAATTGGTTGACCCAAAAGTCGAAATTGGAAATTTGGAATTTAAAAATTGGAAATTGGGAAATTGATTGACCCGAAGGTCGAAATTGGAAATTTTGGAAATTGATTGGCCCGAAGGTCGAAATTGGAAATTGAGTGACCCGAAGATCGAATTTGAAAATTGGTTGACCCGGAGGTCGAAATTGGAAATTTGGAAATTGGGTGGCTCGAGGGCCGAATTGGTAATTGGAATTTGAACTTTGATGAATGATCAGCACAAAGACTAAACCCGAGAGGTTGACTGATACGACCCACCAGTGAGACACTAACACAAGTGCTCAATCTTGAAAGAACACCAGCATGAATACCGGGTTTTGAAAATATGTCAACATAGACATTGGATTTTAAAAATATCAGTTCGAGCACTGGATTTTGGAAGTGTACCAGTTTGAGCACTGGATTTCAAAATTGTACCAGTTCAAGCACTGAGTTTTGAAAATATACCTTGTTTTTAATTTGAAATTTGAATTTTTAAAAGAAACCTATGCTCTTAAAGTATTTGGGAATTGTAACGAGAATGATTGTCGGGGTCTCAGGATTATCCCTTATCCTGAATGGGTAGCGAACTTGATGCAAATGCATGCCAATGAATGCAGATGTATGCAAATATGAAAATGATATAAATGAATGCACATGCGTGCAAAATGAGAGATTTGTTTATCCTGCCTGCATACAGGATATTTGTAGATAAAAACAAAATTTTAAAAAAATGCCCCAGTATAACTGGGAAAGGAGAATTTAACCATTATTGAACAAAATTTGGAGGAATTACAAAGAATAAGACATGGTTTAAGTATAGAATTTTTTCAAATGCCGAGCATTGATGGGATCTAGTAATTCCACTTCGTCGGCATTTATGAGCCGATATGAATTACGAGGTAATGCCTCTTTGACAACATAGGGACCTTCCCAATTTGGTGACAACTTGCCACCTGGGCGGTGCTTGAGATAAGCCGTTGATCTGAGCACTAGATCATTGACTCAAAATTTTCTTTCAATGACTGATTTTGCATATTGTCTGGCTATCCTCTGACGATATGATTGAGCGTGCTCTGCTGCTCTGAGTCTTCTTTCATCTAGCAAATCAAGCTGTACTAGCCGCTGTTGCTGATACTGATCAAGAGGTAATTCGAGAAGTGATGCAAATTTCAGAGCAGGTTTCTGAACATGTAGAGGCAATACTACTTCGGTTCCGTAGACAAGTTCTGACGGAGTAGCATTAGTTGGAGTTCGAATGGTGGTTCGATACGCCCACAATGCATCATGAATCTTCTCATGCCAGTCACGGCCTGTTTCCAAAGTTCGCTCCAGGATTCGAATCAAAATCTTATTGGTGGCCTCTGCTTGGCCATTTCCTTGAGGATAATAAGGAGCGGAGAAATGATGATGAATTTTGAACTTTAAACAAAAAGTCCTCATTCTCTCATTCTTGAAATGACTGCCATTATCTAACACAATATCATGTGGTATGCCGAAATGACATAGGATATTCTTATGGATGAATGAGACCATATGTCGACCTTCTACTGTACGTAGAGTGACTGCTTCTACCGATTTAGTAAAATATTTTGTTGCAGCAAGAAAATATTTATGGCCATTTGAAGCAGAAGGAGTAATGGGGCCAACAACATCAAAACCCACATAGAAAATGGCCATGGCGAGACGACAGATTGCAAATATGTCGCTGGCGCATGAATGGAAGGTGCATGCATCTGACATTGAACGCACTTCTTCACAAAATGATAACAATCTTGTTGCATAGTTCTCCAGTAATAGCCTGCTCGGATGATTTGTTTGACAAGAGTTTGGTAGCCAACATGACCACCGCAGATACCTTCATGTGCTTCTTGCACAACTTCTTTGGCTTCTTCTTCGTCCAAACATCTGGAATATTCAGAGCTGAATCCACGACGATAAAGGACGTCAGCAAGAATAAAATATCGAGCAGACATGCGCTGAATTGCTCGCCGCTCTTTCTTTGAGAGTTCTGGAGGAAATTTGCCAGTTTCAATGAAATTCTTGATGTCATGATACCAGGGCTTCTTCTTTTGCTCAGCTTGGTTTACCTGCTCTACTGGGACGAAAGCAGGTTGATCAAGTCTGCCAATTTCAAAGGAGCGACAAGATTCTTCGTTCCTGAAAGACATGATGGATCCCAGATTGGCTAAACTGTCTGCAATTTGATTGAAGTCTCTCTTGACATGGAAAAGTTGGAATTCTTCGAAATTGCTAACAAGAGCTGAGACGATCTTCTGATAAGGAAGTAACTTCTGATCCTTCACTTGCCATTCAGCTAAGACTTGATTGACGACGAGCAAAGAGTCGCCATAAGCATGCACTCTTTTGACATTGAAGTCTTGTAGAATTTTCAGACCTTGTATCAAAGCTTCATACTCGGCCATATTATGAGTGCACTGAAAATCTAATTTGAGAGAAAAGGGGATCATCTCCTTCTCAGGTGTGATCAACAGAATCCTGATTCCTATGCCTGCCATATTCTTGGAACCGTCAAAGAATAAATTCCAAATTGGGGATTGTTGAATATTGCAGATCCGCTCATCGGGGAAATCATCCTCGACTTTAACATCCTCTGCTAAAGGAAAATCTGCTAATTGATCTGCAATTGCTTGGCCCTTGATAGATTGCTGAGAGACATATTCCAAATCGTATTGCATCAATAAAACCTGCCATTTGGCAATCCGTCCACTGAGGAAGGGTTGCTCTAGAATATACTTGAGAGGATTTAATTTGGATAGGATCTTGACTTCAGATGTCAACAGATAGTGTCTCAATTTTTGACACATCCAAACCAGAGCTAGACATGTCTTCTCTATCTGAGAGTATTTCTTCTCATAATCAATGAAGGTTTTGCTCACATAGTAAATGGCATGCTCTATCAGACTGCCTTCTTCGTATTGCGCCAAGAATCCGCCACAAGCCACTTAATTAACTGAAATGTATAGCAGTAGGGGTTTCCCTAATTCTGGCGGCTTTAACACAGGAGGATTGAGCAAATATTTCTTGATGTGTTCGAACGATTGCTGACACTCTGGTCCCCATTCGAATTTCACTCCTTTTCTGAGCAAATGATTGAAAGGCTCACATCTCATGGCCAAATTGGATATGAATCGCCGAATTGATTGCATACGTCCCTGAAGGCTACGCAATTCCTTCAAATTAGTCGGAGGAGACATGTCAATGATAGCTTTGGCCTTAGTGGGATCAACTTCTATCCCCTTTTTGCTGACTAGAAAGCCTAACAATTTGCCAGATTCGACTCCAAAAACACATTTTTGTGGATTGAGTCTTAGCTTGTAAAGAATGAGCCGCTTGAAAACTTGATTGAGAGTTTCGATGTGATCTTCCTCTTCTTTGGATTTTACCAAAATATCATCGACATAGGCATCCATGATTTTGTGCATCTGATCATGGAAAATGACGGCCATAGCACGCTGATAAGTGGCTCCAGCATTCTTAAGCCCAAATGGCATGACTGTATAACAAAAAGTGCCCCAAGGAGTAGTGAAAGATGTCTTGGACTGATCACGAGCGGCCAACTTGATCTGATTATATCCGGAATATCCATCCATAAAAGAGAACATAGCGTGACCTGCTGTGCTATCAATCAAAAGATCAATATTAGGAAGTGGATAATCATCCTTAGGAGTCGCTTTATTGAGATCTCTGAAGTCGATGCAAATTCGAACTTTACCATTTTTCTTGGGAAAAACAACAATATTTGCTAGCCAATCTGGATAGTCAATGGTTCGAATGAACCCTGCTTTGAGTAGGTCTTCTAGACCTTCCTTAACTTGTTGTTCCACTCGAGGATCCATCTTTCTCAGTTTCTGCTTAACCGGCTTGACATTTGGTTTTAGGATGAGACGATGCTCAACCAATTTGGTATCTAGACCTGGCATGTCCTCATACGTCCACGCGAACACTTCTTCATGTTGCTTGAGAAAACGGGTGAGCCTTTCTTTCTCTTCCGGGCTCAAACTGCTGCCAATCTTGAGAATTTTAGGATTGTCTTCTGATCCAATATTGATATCCTCAGTCGGATCCTGAACTAAGGATGATGGCTCATCTTGTTTCTGAATTGCTGCAAATTCTGGTAATTCTTGAAGAGCTGAATCAAATTCTGCAAGTTCTTCTGACTGCTTTGTAATCTGACTACATTTTGCTCTTATTTTAACCTGATGAATCACTATTGGCTTTGAAAAGGCCTCTGGATTAAGAACGAGCTTCTTGATAGATTGGGAAGACATTCTGAAAATTGGAGAATAAATCGATTCAGGAAAATCTCCTATCATAAAACAAATTACTTTTGTTAAGAAAATAATTTGAAAGATAAAAGAGAAGAATAATGGCAAATTTTCAAAGATTTGATAACGAGAAGTAAAGAGACAAATGGCATCCAGATAGACAAAGGAAATTTGCAACTTTATTAAAAGATTGAATTGAGGACAATGATTGAAATAAAACGGGATATCATCCTAAATGTGAAAGCAAAAGAATAGAAATGAAAGACAAGCAGATGCCCTTAGTGCGTCCCTTTGATAAAGATAGTGCCCTTCTGAGATCTTCTGCCACTAAAGCCCAATCCGGCCCTCTGAGGATAGTGCTGAGGAATTACTGGCTCAAGACGACCATTCCCATTTTTTCCAGGCCTTGAAAAGGCTGATAACCATGCTTTACTAACAGATCAAATCCCTTTTTGGCCTTCATAAATTGGGAGAACAGTGGATGATCTTTGAATGTACTATAGTCAATTCGTCCTCCAATCTTGAAAAACTGTGGGCCTCTCCATCGAGTCATGGCCACTGTATGTGCTGGCTGTTCAGCCGTCTGCAGTATTCCCAAATTTTCTTCAAAGCTGACCTCATCAATGCCCCTAATGCTAGGGATATCAGTAGTGAAAGTGGGCCTAGGAACCATAGGTTGTGCAAGCCTCTTCTCCGGATCCTCGCCCAAGACTGTTGTGATCATTCCACCTTTTGACCACTTGACACACTGATGCAAAGTAGACGGCACCGCGTTCGTGTTGTGAATCACGGTCGTCCCAACAACAGATTATACGTTGGGGGTACATTGACCACATGAAAGAGGACATAGTGGACCGAGTAGTCAATGAAAATTTCCAAGAAAATTTTCCCTTTAGCTGTCTGGCCATGATTATCAAACCCGTAGATGGTGATCGGGTCCGGGATATATTCCTCTTCTCTGATGCCCAAAGCTTTGGCTGTCATTTCTGGGCATATATTGAGGCTGTTGCCTCCATCTATCAACTCATGAGGAACAGTCATTCCTCTGGTTCGAATCACAACATATAAAGCGTTGTTGTGAAACACATGCGGCTTGGAAAGATCTTCATCTGAGAAAGTGATTGGAGCATTTGTCATGGCCTGATTGACTATCTGGGCCATGTCTTCAGGAGTTATGCTCGGTTTCACTTTGATTTTCCGCAACAGATCATTCAACACCTGCTGGTGTTTGGTGGAGGCTTGAGCTAAGTCCAAAATTGAGACATTGGATAATGCAGTTATCGGCTGTGGTGTGGATGTCTCATTTTTCTCCGGGGCGGGCTTAATAAAGTGTTTGGGGAGCCATGGCATTTTTTTAGCCACCTCAGGAGATACCCCAGCGGATTTGTCAGATACTTTCATTTTTCCAAAGGCTGCAATGAGGTCCATCTTCTGAGCTTTGGACTGAGCCTGCTGCAGCACAAGGACCTGATGTTGGACTTGTATATCCTTTTTAGAGCATGGCCTGATATGCTCCTGTGGCTGAAAAGGCTGTTCAGAAATGACCATTGTAGAATGATGGGGAAAGGGTTTCTTCAGAATATCCATATTTTCATCTTCGACACACTCTACCAGAAGATTCTTATCGATGAGATCCTGAACAATATTCTTGAGAACGAAACAGTTCTCAGTATTGTGCCCCACTGTTCTGTGAAATTTACAAAATTGATCTTTGAATTTCCCCATGGGAATAGGGGGATCAACCAACCTAGGCAGTTTGACCATCTCCTTGGTCAACATATACTCGAGCACAGTCTCGAGGGATTGGTCTAGTGGAGTGAATTTCCTGTCATAACTCCACCCTTCATGCTTTACTTTTTCTCGGGGCTTCGGTCCCTGTTCTAATTGAAGTGGCTTATTGAATTGAGGGACTGACTTGCCTTTCTGATCGTTCTTGTTGAAACTTCCTGCCCCATAACAGAAATCTTTGTTCTGCCCCTTACAGTGGTTCCAATTATTATTTCTGACAGAATGAGTGAAGTGAGTCTTCTTCTTCTGCTCATTCTGGCCGTTGTTCTTGGTGAAAGTGAAGCCTTCGTAGAAACCATTTTTCATGCTCAACTCGAGCCATTCGGCTCGCTCTGTCAGTTCAATGAATGTCCTTGATGGTGCAGTAGAGATGAGGCCTCTTAGAGGCTATGAGAAGTTACTCAGAATTAGGGACAAAGCATGTCCCTCTGATATGGGGTCCCTCATCTTGTTGCAAGCTGACCTCCATCGGTGGATAAAATCTCTGGCCTTCTCATTTTCTCTCTGTTTAAGGCCGCAAAGATGGCTGAGGGTGGGAAGTGCCTCAGCATTGAAGAGAAATCGCTCAATGAACATGTTTACCAACTTTGTCAAATTCTTTCAACTCAATTGGATTTACATGCTCCAAGTACCATTTAGCTGCGGTTCCCTCCAGACTGCGAGGGAAACATAGGAAAAGTGCACGGTTGTCTCGCTTGAATCTGGAGCATTCAGCGAAGAACATGGAGAGATGAGCTTTAGGATCGCCAGAACCATCGAATTTGATAAACTTTCTGGGGAGATTCTCGAGATTGTCGTCCCCATCCAAACCATCATAGAAGTCTTCGCTGGTGAAGACTTTCTTGCCCTTGTCGCGGGCCTGCAGGTCTCGAAGCATTCTGACCACATCTTTGAAATGCGGCTGGTCAGAGTCATTGACAGACTGCTCTTTGAATTTGTGGGCTGACCCCTGCCCCTGGGTAGACTTGCGGAATGTCTGATGGGTCTCAAACTCTTCATCTGAATCTTCCGCTGATTCCTCTTCATCAGTTGCATCAACATGCTGGGCGGGCTTCTTGGATATCTTCAAGGCTTTCTTGACTGCCCGGCCTTTTGTCTTTTGCTTCACCTGTGCTTTCTCTGTACTGGCTTCAGCTTGTTCTGCCAGCATCTTAGTCATCATCTTCTTAAACATGGCATACATTTGAGGATCAATGTCATCCTCAACCTGTTGCCCCTGATTTTTGCCTGAGCGCGGGGAATCCATTTCTTCGTCCGAAGCTGTTGAATATGCGATGCCTTCAACTGATGCAGTTTTCTTCCCTAACCTTGTCTGAACCATTAAATGTCACGAATGCTCTCTGCAGGGCAAAATTGAGGGTTAAGCTTTCGAAAGAGCTTTTGACTGGAAGAAAGATATTTGCTGAGAATTTTGGTAGACAATTGAAAGAATATCCCATTACTAGGGATTGCGTCATCGCTGGAATTACGACAATTGCGTTGTCATTCCTTTGCAAAGAAAATAAACAACTGAAAATTAAGCCTTGTTACCTAGGAGAGGTCGTCAAACCAAGAATTGAAGAATTTGCAAGATTTTTATTTATTGAAAGAAAATATGATTGCATCAATAATAAACTTGAGAAAGAGGGGGCGGACAGACAATTTGCCACCACTCTTTATAACTAGCAGAGACACGAGGACCGGGAAAAAGCGGAAGAGTAACAAAAGAGTCCCAGCCATATCTGGCAGAATGGTATGCTCCGGACCACTGTGCTGATGTAAGGTCGAACTCTGGCACGACTCCTGATAGCAGCCGCATCTCTATGTGCTTTTGTCTCTGAGAAAACTGTCGAACACACCGCTCCGGATGATAGTAAGCACAGAAGAATGGACCAAGCAACTTGAATCTCTTGCCATATGCATAGGTGTATCTGGGAGGCGATAATTCTCGATCAAAATAGTCCCACACCACTTCTTCTTCCTGCAGATAGTCGATCAGGAATCGGTACCGCGCAACTGGAAGGAGCTCCTTGCCGTTGTATCTGAATGAACTAGCTCTGGTCGGTACATGCTGAAGGAACCAAGATTGAAGAGCATAAGTACATCCCTCGACTAAGATGGACTCTCCAAGTGTGAAGCGGGTCAGTCCTCTGTATAGAAAAGCAAGCGCGACCATGGCTATCGAGAGACGGCTGGTCTGTCGACTTCCCCATCTTCTCAAAAGTTGAACTATTCTGACATCCACATAATTCTGTCCATCTGGAAAGAAAGCAAGTCCCACAGTACACAAAACCATCACATGCTGAATTCTCTCTCGAGCTGTCCTGGACAACGAGCTGACTTCTGCGAATTCTCCATACTATCGGTAGATCTCGATCAGACTCACGTACTCATTCCCATTTTCTTCAATCAGTGGCCAAGACTTGCGCCCTGTCATGCGAGCTACGGCATCTTTGGGGTCAAGACCCTTGACATTGATCAGAAACTGCTGCTCTAACGGATCTCCAGGCTGACCGGCTGGCTCAGGCAGTCCCATAATCTCTGAAAATTCATCCATCAGTAGTGTCATCTCGTCCCACGGGAACCAGAACGTGCAAGTGCGCGGATTCCACCGCTCTGCCAGTGCATGAATCAGATTGCCGTTGACTGTCAACTTTCCCACTGCAGATGCCAATTCCAACCCACAATCGCTCAAGTGGTCCGGAAACATACGAGAGAAATTTTTGAACCAGACATAGTACCACCGGGGAAAGAAGGGTCCGGTGCTAAAAGATTGATGCTCAGGAAGACTTTGTCGCACCTCATAGGAGATGTGACCCTCAGGAAAAACAGAATCGAGCTGACTGGATGCCATTGGACTGAAAGATAAGAAGACTGAAATTAGACTTTGGAAAAATACAAGAAATTTGAAAATTGCAGGCAGGATAAAATGAAAGCTGGAAATTCGAAGTCCAGAGGAACGAAAGAATGGAAAATCTCCTGGAGTTTTGAAGAAAAGGTGGATGATTTGGAAAAATTGCCCAGGGTTTTTGAGAAAAAGGAGATATTTCATAAAAGATGAAAAATGAGGTATTTTGGAAAATTGTTCGGTATTTTGGAAAAACTGAAAAAATAAGGCGAAAATGAATATCATACATTCAATTACAAACAATTATGCACATACAGCAATCCCTAAGAAGCCAACTCTAAATGCATTGATTTTGAAAGAGCTTTAGGACCCTAATCCTGACTCTAGGCTCAGATCAACTGTGTCCAATCATGCTATGCCGATATACTCGAGCCGAGGCTCGATGTACGTGGCATAAAACTCATCTCCGGGTCTAGGCTTGTGTTTTCCCAACATCCTTGAGCGCCTGCCGATATACGTTGGACTATGGCCCTTGGTACGTGGCAGGGGGGCGTTAGCCCAAATAAGTGGCCCAGTTGTGAGGCTCTGTCCCGAACTATGGTTCTGGAAGAGAGCCCAGCAACGTGAAGACCGGGTAGACATAGGTGGGGTGGTTTTTGAAATATGATCACATGCAGGCAAACAGAGGGCTCTAAGTCCTAAAGAGATAGAATTTTGAAATTTTTTGAAGAAGCAAACATTGTTTTCATACAAGTCCTAGATTGAGGAGTGTTGTATTTCAGACCTAAGTCTAAGTGAGCATGCATAATTCTCCTCAATATGGTCCTATCAAACCATGCCTAGTCTACATGCAATCCATGTCAGCTGGGTTCAAGTCTAGGCTCCTAGGTTCACATGATATCAGAAATTAAAAGCTTACAGTTCAAAGAGCACGATTTTGATAATTGAGCTAAGTCAAAGCACATAATTGATCAGACGAAGACAGGTCCCATCTCGGTCGCCAAACCTGTTATCATCGCAAAATTTTTCCCCTCCCTTGCGAGAGAGAAACGAATTTGCGAGTCAAACTCGACCAAAGTTTTGAAAATGATTTTGAAAATTTACTCGCCTCCGTTTTTAAAATTTGCGGGAAAATTCCGTGGAATGGGATCCGCCTGTCGGTACGAGGTTCAACCGTTCCTAGCGCCTTTACCAGGGGTAATTGAACCAAGGATCAATTACGTGCTTTAATTTGACTCAAATAGCTAAATTATGCTCTATTTTTCCTAGAATGCACAAAGAATCAGGCTTGTGCTATGAAATTTTTAAAAAATGCAAGTTTGAGAAACTATGATGTTTGCTTTGGAAAATTGAAATGCATTTGGAAAAATGATTGGAAAAGTGCTTGAAATTGGAGTTTTTGGGAAAATCATTGAATTTCATTGAAAATCAGAAATTTGCATTGAAAAGTGATTTCTCAGGAAAGCTTGAAAAACTGAGAAAATTGGTTTTGAGATTGGAAACTTGGAATTGCTTTTATGAGAAAATGGATTTGAGAATCTTGAGAAAATCTAAGAAATTTATTGGAAAATGACTTTTGAAATGGAAAATGAATTCTCAGGAAAACTGGAAAATATGAGAAAATCGATTTCTGAAAACTTGGGATTTTGAAATTTGAGAATTTGAAAACATAGAAAAATCTTGATTTGAACTTGGGAAATGCTTTGAAAACTTAGGATTTTGAGAAAATCAAATCCTGAGAAAGACTTGGAAATTCTTGAGAAAATTGAATTTTCTGAAATTGAAATTGGAAAATGAGTTTGAAAATAATGCAATTTGAATGATATGAATGAATGAATATGAATTTGAAAAGGGAATTTCATTGAGAAATTGGGAAATCCTTTTGAAACTTTGAGAAATGCAGTGCATTTTTGAAGTTAGCCTAAGAGTGTAGGCTGAATGTGGCTGATATAAAGATCATAAATCTTGGTTTTCTTCGTATTCTGACTATGGCCATAAATACGAATCCCACCGAGTTTATAAACTCCATAAAAGCTTGTGCACGTGCCATTCGTGTAAACCATAGTGGATTTGAAATAAATGCACATGAATCATACATCAAATATCGAAATTTGCATAAATTAAACTATATGCAATGCAACCCTATTGTAAGCAGAAAAGTAACTCTTATTCCAAATTATTACATTTGAGGTTACATTGAATTGAAATAAAAAAAATAAAAGCTAAGTCTTCTTCTTGAATGTTCCTGCAAAACTAGAAAACAAGGTTAGCACAAAAATGTAGGTTTTTCTGAATTTATCCGAAAATATGGGAAATTATCGAATATTAATCAGATATAAACCCAAAATCATACCCCCTTTGATATAAACATGATGAATAATGAATAAATTTCGAAAATAAACTTGAAAATTCGAAATTGGGGTCAAAATGACCAAAATACCCCTGATGACCTTGAAATCAGGGTTTTCTGAAAGAATTTTTGTAAATTTTGGAAATTTGAAAATCAAATGAAATAAATCAAACATAATATGATGAAATATGATGATATGCATGAAATTTTGGAGAATTAGAAATTGAAATTTCGAAATTTAGGTCAAAATGACCAAAATACCCCCGATAACAAGACTATGGCCTTGAAACCAGGGTTTTTGAAATTAATTTTGCAAAATTGAAAAATATGAAATGAAAATGACATTAAAATTAACCCTAATATGATTATACATGCTTATGTACATGATAAAAACCCTAACATGGCGAAAATATCATAAAATATCGAATTTAACTTGATTTTCGCTTCTGAATTTAAAGATAAACTAACACATGGAGCAAATGAACTTGGAATTAAACCAAATTTGGCATGGACAACTAAAACAACCCTAGAAACATAATGGAGCTCGAAAATCTAATTTTTTTGTATTTTTAAATATGGAAATTCAAATAAAAACCCTAAATTTTGTGATTTTTGCCTAAAATGTTGATTCTAAAGAGGATTTAGGATATCCAATTTCCATAAAAATTTCCCAAATTTCATGGGGTGACATAGGATAGTAAGGCAAGGATTTTTGCTTTTAACACTTTCTGGTTTTGACCTACGGTCGGAGCTGTACCACTCCGGCAAGTCAGATCGGAATCCGGCGACTCTAGGATTTAGGGGAAACAGACAGGTTTCAGTAGAAAACATGGGAAAAATGGTAGACAGATGGTAAAAAGGCTGAAATTGTGGGAAAATGTCTCTGACAAATAGAGGAAGATTTTCTATTTTTACAGAATTGGGATTCGGGTTACGGTTTGGAAAAAGGCATGTTGTTATCAGAGATCCTAATCTCTGGAATTTCAGGATATTGAAATCTGTCAGACAGAAATGCAAATTTTGGGAAAAATACTGAAACAGTTCAACAAATTCCCAAATTTTGGGCAATGACAGAACACTATGTGAGGAACAACTTTCATGTTGAAAGTTTTTGCAGAAGGGCTATGGATTGAACGGATTTGGTGAATTAAGGTCTGTCTATACCCTGACGGAGGAAAATCGAGATTTTCCCAGAGGTCTGAGAAATTCAATTTTTTACGCAGAATAAAACTAACTGGAAAAACTTCAAAATTTCCAGATCATCAGTAGATTCGATTATGAATCCACTGTGATTTTTGGAGAGTGATTCAAATCTTCCACAATGGTGGTGCCGGAGTTTAAAGTCTGCTAAAACATAAACTGGAGAATCAGAGAGACAGAAAACCCGATTTAGGGTTTTACCGATTTGGATCGGTTCCGAAACCCAAATTGAATCAAATATTTTGGCAATACATCACAGATAGACAAATTTAAATACAGTAAAATTTCCAGCATTTTTGAATCAAGACATCCACATGGAATTATAACTGGACTTAACGTAGACATGGAAACTTATGGATTTAACAATTCTACTTAACATGGACAAAACGAAAATGAAATCAATCTATAAATGACATCAAAAAAACTGCATGAAATATGAAAATTAAATAAAAAAAAACACTCAAAAGGGGGCATGAATCACTTTTTTTTTTGCTTTTGACTCTCAAAGTGAGAGATCCAATCCATTGAATGGATGAATCTCATCGCTTTCTCAGTCCATATGCATAAGATGCATGTTTTTATTTATTTATTTATTTATTTTTTTATTTATTTTTTTATTTTTTTAGATCATGAAAGAAGTCCTCTTGTCACCTTGGATCCGATTGATCTTGGCTACACATCACGTTCATAGAGATGAAGCTCGTGTATACCACATCAAAGGGTAGCAAAGTGAAAATCGCATAAAGGAGAAAAAAAAAAATAGCAAATCCGATGAGTCAAAGGGGGCTTACCTTGGATCAATTGAAGCAAAGGCTGAGGGGGATCTCCTTGATATTTGTTGGAAGCAATGGTGATGGAAGATGGAATGAAGTGCTTCAACGTTGGAGAAAATGGAACCACAAAGGGGGATGGCTGCTGTCAAGAGGCTCCTTGTGGTGGCTGCAGCTGCTACAAAGGGAGGAGGAGCCAACTGCAACAAGGAAGGTGATGTGCCGGCTGAAGGAGGGAGCTTGGAGGTGCTTCAATGGCTGGGAGTTGCAGCCAAAGGGGAGAGAGAGAGAGAGAGAGAGAGAGAGAGAGAGAGAGAGAGAGAGAGAGGCGTGAGATCAGGAGCAGCCGTAGCCTCTTTTTCCTCTTTTGTTTTCTTAGACTTAGGGCTTAATAATCCCTTTACCTAAGTATTCTAGGTTTAATTAGCTAAGAATGAGAGGGGGGAATAAACTGTTTCCGTCAATGGCTGCAGCCATACGGCTGTGTAGGGAAAATGGCAAGGGAGTAAGGAAGAAAGGGGAAAGAAGAAAAAGAAAAGGAAAGAGGAAGAAGAAGGGAAAAAGAAAGAAAAGAGAAAAGGAAAAGAAGAAAAGGAAAGAAAAAGGGAAGAAAGGAAAGAAGAAGAAAAGAGGGGCTGGAGGTTTGGGTGACCACCTTGTGGGTCCCACCTCCTCTCTAAAAAAATAAAAATAAAAAATAAATAAAAATCAATAAAAACAAAAATAAACAAATAAAAAGAAGCATCTTTTTTTTTTTTAATAAAATAAAAATGCAAATGAATGGGTCATCTCAGAGCGGGTCCAAATTTCAATTTTGAAATTCATTTTGAAGATTAGAGGGGTAAAATAGTCTTTTCAGAAGGTTTCCAGACGAAATGAGCTATTTTTGGCAGTTTTTTTTTTTAAACGAGCTCGGATTTTGAAGTTCAATACCCCGTTGCGAAGCAAATCCAGTGTAGAATTTAAAAATGTAATTTTGAAAGAAATCCAGATTGTTTTTCTCGAGAAAATGCTTCCAACAAAATGAGCTATTTTTGGCAGTTTTTGAAACGAGCTCAGATTCTGAAGTTCAATAGCTCATTGTGAAGCAAATCCAGTGTAAAATTTAAAAAATGTAATTTTGAATGAAATCCAGATTGTTTTTCTCGAGAAAATGCTTCCAACAAAACGAGCTATTTTTGGCAGTTTTTGAAACGAGCTCAGATTCTAAAGTTCAGTAGCTCATTGTGAAGCAAATCCAATGTAAAATTTGAAAATTTGATTTTGAAAGAAATCCAGATTATTTTTCTTAAGAAAATATTTCCAAATTTAGACTCCCGGGGTGAAAATGTCAATTTTGGAAACCCGAGGTTTGAAATTGATTTCTTAAAACTTTTAAAACTCAATCTGGATTGAAATTTATAAAACTGGAGTTCTGGACTTCGAAAATGAAATGAAATGTGATGAAATGTTATGATATGCTAAGAAATGATATGAAATGATGAGAAATGACATGCGAAATACAGACCCTAAATGAAGAGTTTTAGATGTTAGACCCCGATTGACAGCTGTACCAGTTTAAAAAGTATAAAAACTGATAAAATTTGCAAAATGATTGAAGAAATGGTTTTGAAACTCTACTGGGTTAGAGTGACACTGAAAATTAGGGTTTGAGCTGAATTGAACTGAGATGAGCTAGATTGAGCTGGGTTTTAGAGTTTCAGAACTCCAATAAGCTGACAATGATGCTGACTCAACTGACCTTTCCGATTGAATTTTCAAGAAAAGTTGCCATTTCTAGAGAAATGGTACGGAATGATCACTGGAGCGAAGTGAATTACGAACCTGAGCTGGGTTTGAGCTAGAACGAAGGTCAGTAATACTGATATGAACTAAAATCGAAGCTTGAACACTAGCTCAATTGACTGAACTCAACTCAATTTCAGCTGAAAGAGCTAAAATGGGCTCCTAGTCACTTGGAAATTGTTTTGAACTGAAACTGGAGCACTCGAACTCGTGGTGAGCTCAAGTTAGACTCTGGGGAATACGACTGACTATGAATGACTGACTCGGAGACAATTGGCTTGGATTTGAGCGAGAAATGAGCTCATTTCTGAAGAAATGATCCCATTTTGGCAGGAATTGTCAGAAATGAAAATGGTCTTATCACTGTAAGCTCAGATGTGCTTGGAATGACTGATATTCTAAATGTTCTGAATTGACCAGTGAGCTTTGTTGACTCCGACTGACTGAGGTCCGTGATGACCTAGGGGTAAAATGGTAATTTTCCTAATGAAAGTTGGTAAAATGGTGATTTTCTGAAACTAACTCGGGGTTTGACTCCTACACTGACCTAACAGGGTTGGCACTGCACGAGGAGGGTTGTTTGAGAATGGATGAGGAAAATTTGGGGTGTTTACAGATGCCCCTCTTTGCTACTAAGCCGGCTTGAAGACGAGCTTAGTGGCAAAGAAAAACACACCAAATTTTGGCTATAAAAATGCCCCAGTTAGAAGGATCTGACTGGATATGAAGAGATTTAGTCCTGATGAAAATGATAGATATGAAATGGAGAATGAAGAAGAGAAATTTACTTTAAAATAAGTGAGATTCAGGTTTTGCCCTTAACCTGGATGGGACGGGAAATACCTCGTGTAGAAACGAAGCTCAGGTTTGACGCTTAACCTGACCGGGAAATGAAATATCTCATCGAAATGAGACTAAGGTTTGTACCCTTAACCTGACCGGGAAATGAAATACCTCATCAAAAGGAGGCTGAGGTTTGTACCCTTATCCTGATTGGGCAGAAAATGAAATACCTCATCAAAGGAGGCTCAGGTTTGTACCCTTATCCTGATTGGGCAGAAAATGAAATACCTCATCAAAGGAGACTCAGGTTTGTACCCTTATCCTGATTGGGCAGAAAATGAAATGGATTCCTCGAAGGAAGAAATCATGATGGAACCTTCGGATTTCCGCACAACGAATCCGATAGGGGTTTTGCAAAAGGATGAAATTGGTGTCCCTAAAGCTTGAAAAGGGGTTTGATTTTGGGTGCCTCATTGCTGAGACTAAATAACTTTTGAAATTGATGACCTTTTGCGAGAAAATGATTTGTGACTTAACCTCAAGCCGAAATTGGACTGTCTATGGTGGGACAGTGGGGACACAGGGAAGTGTGCGAATCTGAGAGCCCATGCGCTCAAATTATACCAATAGAAGGGAAGGAATCTTGAAAACTCCCGTTATCAAGTCCTTAAAAGGGATAACAACTGATGTCAGGATGCGCCAAAGATGAACCTCAAGCTCTCGCTTCACGTCAAGATAGCTAGAAAATATTGTCAAAATATTAAAAATTATTGTTGATTCAAAATAATTTAAAATGATGCACATTGTTTTGAAAATGTTCCCTCTTTTCTATCTGAAGTATTACCTCTGACTGGGCGTAACTTCGTAGAATCTAGATTCGAATTCAAATTTCTTGCAATCGACTTTCTTTCAAGGAGGCTATCAATTTCCTTGATATGAATAGAAAAGAGAGTATTCTTGATATTGTGAAAGCAATTGGTGAAGGAATATTGATAATAGAATTTCACAAATTTTAAAGAAGATTCTTGACAGATTCGGCAGTCTGATATCCTGGGATTCTTTTCTCATGATGATCTTTCTGCCCACTTTTTTTTTTTGACAGAATTAGAGCTCTCTTAGACTTTTGGGGATTTTATTACATCATCATTCATTTTGGAGATGTCCTGACTTTTCTCTCTCTCTTTTTTTTTTTTAGAAGGGTACGTCACAAACTCCTTCATCTCAGAGATGCTCAGATCCTTCTTTTCTCTCAGGGATTATATTGACGGTTATTGGCTCTTTGGTTAGAAATCTCTTGATGATAGCAGAAATTAAATATCCTTTAGGGTTTGTCGGGAGGCCCATCGCAGTCGCCTTCATCTTGACGGTGCTCTGAACTTTCCCTGAAAGGATCCGTTACAAACTCCGTCATCTTGGAGATGATTCAAATCTTCTTTGGCCCCGGGGGTCTACTCGCCTAATTCGCCTTCATCTTGACGACAGTTGAGAGATCCCTTTTGCAGATATTTAATTGCAGCTTTAGGTGATTGAGGAGATATAGGGATTGAATGGATTTTTCTGTATCACCCAGGATATTTCGACTGCTTTATTTTCCAAGAATGATCTTTAAAAATGTGCCATTGACTGCGATCAATACCGATCACTTATGGCTTTGCAACAATATTGAATTTCCTTTGCTGGCCATATCGGGGATTTATTCTTCATCCTTTTGGTTTGCCAATAGAAAAATTTTGAATTTTGAATCCTTCTTCGCGAAAGCTTTGTCCTTTCGAAAGTAATACTGAAGGTATTCTGAAGTAATGTTTTTGTACAATAAAAATTTTGAAATCAACAAATATTTAATGACAAATTGGCAAAATGATCTTGAAATCCTTGGTGAGAGCATGCATCTCAAGCACAACGCAACGCACCCATGACAAAAATTTTCTTCTCCTTTCCCCAAAGGAGAAGATTCAGAAATTGGAAATAGGAATTACTCCTCTCTTCCCTGAAGAGGAAGTGTTTGCAAAACGAACTTTCGAAGAGAAATTAAGCTTTCGTCAAAACTTCCTAACATTAGGCTTCTCTTATGGAAAGGGGGCCGGTAATGATGAGGTCGGTGAATTGGTCATGAAGGAACGAGTCCATCACACTCTCCCTGAAAAGAGGGTCCTTCATGATGAAATGGCCTAGTTTGAAATTGCGGTCACAAGGAAAGCGAGCTTCCGTCGAAGCTCTCCCTGAATTAAGGGTTCCTTGTATGAAATTGGAAATTTGTTTTGCAAACGGTTCACATAGACACGAGTCCCTTCAAACTCTCCCTGAAAAGGGGCTAGATGAACAAAGGATAGCATGCGAAAAGAACGAGCTCCCTTGAACTCTCCCTGTACAAAGGGTCTCTCGCAAGAGGAAATGATTGGAATTGGTATGAAATTGGAATTTGGAAAATTTGAAATTTTGAAATTTGGAATTTGAAATTGGAAATTTGGAAATTTGGAAATTGATATTTGGAAACTGGAAATTGATTGACTCGAAGGTCAAAATTGGTTGACCCAAAAGTCGAAATTGGAAATTTGGAATTTAAAAATTGGAAATTGGAAATTGGGAAATTGATTGACCCGAAGGTCGAAATTGGAAATTTTGGAAATTGATTGGCCTGAAGGTCGAAATTGGAAATTGAGTGACCCGAAGATCGAATTTGAAAATTGGTTGACCCGGATGTCGAAATTGGAAATTTGGAAATTGGGTGGCTCGAGGGCCGAATTGGTAATTGGAATTAGAATTTGTAATAGGCTTTAGAGTGGATGTCTCGCTTTTCTTTGGGGCGGACTTAATGAGATGCTTAGGGAGCCATGGCATACTTCTGGCTACCTCGGGAGATACCCCAGCGGGCTTGTCAGATACTTTCATTTTGCCGAAAGCTGAAATAAGGTCCATCTTCTGGGCCTTGGACTGAGCCTGTTGCAATACCAGGAACTGATGCTGAGCTTGCATATCATTTTCAGAGCACGACCTGATATGCTCCTGTGGTTGAAACGACTGTTCGGTGATGACTACTGTAGAATGACGAGGAAATGGCTCTTTTAGAATATCTATATTTTCATCTTCCGCACCTTCTACCAGAAGATTTTTATCAATAAGGTCCTGAACAATGTTCTTCAGAACGAAGCAATTCTCAGTATTGTGCCCCACTGTTCGATGAAATTTGCAGAATTGGTCTTTGAATTTTCCCGAAGGATCGACCAGCCTGGGCAATTTGACCATCTCCTTGGTCAACAGGTACTCGAGCACAGTCTCGAGTGATTGATCTAATGGAGTGAACTTCCTCTCATAGCTCCATCCTTCGTGCTTCACTTTCTCTCAGAGTTTTGGTCCCTACTCTAGCTAAAGCGGCTTGCTGAATTGCGGGATCGACTTTCCTTTCTGGTCATTCTTGTTTGAACCTCCTGCCCCATAACAGAAGTCTCTATTCTGCCCCTTGCGATGATTCTGTTTATCGTTTCTGGCAGAGTGAGCGAAATGAGTCTTCTTCTTTGACTCATTCTGATTGTTGTTCTTAGCAAAAGTGAAGCCTTCATAAAAACCGTTTTCCATGCTTAACTCGAGCCATTCGGCCCGCTCTATTAACTCAATAAATGATCTGGATGGTGCAGTAGAGATGAGGCCTTTTAGAGGCTGCGAGAAATTGCTTAGAATCAAGGACAAAGCATGCCCTTCTGATATGGGGTCTCTCATCTTATTGCAAGCTGACCTCCAGCGGTGGATAAAATCTCGGGCCTTTTCATTTTCTCTCTGTTTCAGGCCACAGAGGTGGCTGAGGGTCGGGAGCGCCTCAGCATTGAACAGAAAGCGCTCAATGAACATATTCACCACCTTATCAAATTCTTTCAGCTCTATGGGGTTGATGTGCTCCGAGTACCATTTAGCTGTCGTTCCCTCCAGACTGCGAGGGAAGCAAAGGAAGAGTGCCCGATTGTCACGCTTGAATCGTGAACATTCAGCGAAAAACATGGCGAGGTGAGCCTTAGGGTCGCCAGAACCATCAAACTTGATAAATTTTCTGGGGAGATTATCCAGATTGTCGTCCCCATCTAAACCATCATAGAAGTCTTAGCTGGTGAAGACTTTCTTGCCCTTGTCGCGGGCCTGCAGATCTTTGACCATTCTCATCATATCTTTTAATTGTGACTGGGTAGGGTCGTCAACAGACTGATTTTTGGATTTGTAAGCCGACCCCTGGCCCTGAGTCGACCTTTTGAATTCATGTTTATTTTCACATTCCTTCTCAGCATCGTCAGCTGATTCTGACTCATCAGATACTTCCTCATGACGACTCTGCTTTTTGCTGATTTTCGCATTTCTGGCTGCATGACCCTTATCTTTCTGCTTTGTCTGAATCTGCTCAGTACTGGCTTCAGCTTGCTCTGCCAGCATCTTGGTCATCATTTTCTTGAACATGATGTACATCTGGGGATCCATGTCATCCTCCACCTGCTGTCCTTGACTTTTGGCTGATCGGGGTGAGTCCATTTCTTCTTCTGAAGCGACTGAGTACGCGATGCCTTCAACTGATGTGGTTTTCTTTTCGGACCTTGTATGAACCATTGAATGTCACGACAACTCTCTGGAGGTTGCTAACGCTCTCTGCATGGCAGAATTGATGGTTAGGCTTTTGAATGAAATTTGGTTTGGAGGAAAATATTTATTGAAAATTTTGGTAGACAATTGAAAGAGTATCCCATTACTAGGGATTGAGTCGTCGTTGGGATTACGACAATTGCACTGCTATTCCTTTGCAAAAATAAACAACTGAAAAATATGCCTTGTTACCTAGGCGAGGTCGTCAAACCAAGATAGGATGAAGATTAAAGGAATATGATTTTAATAATACACTTGACAAAGGGGAGGGGGACAGACAATTTTCCACCACTCCGGATAATCAGAGGACACTCGAGGACCAAGAAAAATAGTAAGAGTAATAAAGGAATCCCAGCCATGTCTGGCAGAATGGTATGCTCCAGACCACTGATCTGATGTGAGATCGAACTCTGGCAAGACCCCCGATAGTGGACGAATCTCTACACGTTTTTGTCTCTGAGAGAACTGCCTGACACACCGCTCTGGATGGTAGTATGCGCAGAAGAATGGACCAAGTAGCCTGAACCGCTTGTCGTATGCATAAGTGTATCTAGGAGGTGATTCCTGACGATCAAAGTAGTCCCATACGACCTCTTCCTCCTGAAGATTATCGATCAAGAACCGGTAGAGCGCAACTGGCAGAAGCTTTTCACCATTGTATCTGAAGGAACTGGCTCGGGCTGGCACATGCCGGAGGAACCAAGATTGTAATGTGTAGGTGCACCCTTCGACTAGAATTGATTCTCCGAGTGTGAAACAGGTCAACCCTTGGTATAGAAAAGCGAGTGCGGCCATGGCTATGGAGAGGTGGCTGGTCTGTCGACTTCCCCATCTCCTTAGAAGCTGAACTATTCTGATATCTATATAATTCCGCCCATCAGGAAAGAAGGCTAATCCCACCGTGCACAGAACCATCGCGTGCTGGATTCTCTCTCGAGCTGTCCTGGACAATGAGCTGACCTCTGCAAATGTTCCATACTATTTGTAGATTTCGAGCAGATCCACATATTCATTTCCATCCTCCTCGATCAAGGGCCACGACTTACGTTCTGTCATGCGAGCTAAGGCATCCTTAGTGTCCGGACCCTTAACATTAATCAGAAACTGCTTCTCCAATGGGTCTCCAGGCTGACCGGCTGGCTCGGGTAATCCCATAATCTCTGAAAATTCATCTATCAACACCGTCATCTCGCCCCACGGGAACCAGAAGGTAGAAGTGCTCGGATTCCACCGCTCTGCTAGTGCATGGATCAAGTTGCCGTTGACTGTTTGCTTTCCCACCGCGGACGCCAGTTCTAGCCCACAATCGTCCAAATGGTTCGGAAACATACGAGAGAAGTTATTGAACCATGAATAGTACCACCGGGGAAAGAAGGATCCGGTGCTGAGGACTCGATGCTCGGGAAGACTTTGTCGCACCTCGTAGGAGATATGACCCTCAGGGAAGACTGAATCAAGCTGACTGGATGCCATCAGACTGGAAAAGATGGGAAATTGGAATAAGACTTGGGAAAATGCAGGGAATTTGAGGAAAATGCAGGCAGGATAAAAATAAAGCAGGAAATTCGAAATCCAGAAGACAGGAAAGATGGGAAATCACCTGGAGTTTTGAGGAAAATGGAGGAATTTTATGAAAATTGTTCAGGGTTTAATGAAATATAAGGAAGTACTTCATAAAATAAAGTATTTTGAAAATCGTCCAGGGTTTAAAACATGGACAGTACATGGACATGGATTGGGGATTTTTGGAAAAATCGTCCAGTATTTTTTTTAGAAAATTGGGAAAATATGGAAAATAAAAAGGAAATGACTATAACACATTCTGCACAAACAAGTATGCACATACAGCATTCCCTAAAAGCTGACTTAAATGCACAAGTTTTGAAATAGCTGTAGGACCTTAATCCTAACTCTAAGGCTCAGATCATCTGTGTCCAATCATGCTATGCTTATATACTCAAGCCAAGGCTCGATGTACGTGGCATAAAATCAATTTCTCTGGTTCTAGGTTCAAGTTTCCCAACATCCTTGAGCACCTGCCGATATACGTTGGACTATGGCCCTTGGTACGTGGCAGGGGGGTGTTCACCCAAATAGGTGGCCCAGTTGTGAGGCTCTGTCCCGAACTATGGTTCTGGAAGAGAGCCCAGCAACGTGAAGACCGGGACAATATAGGTGGGGTGGTTTTTTGAAAACATGAGCACATGCAATCAAACAGAAGGCTCTAAGTCCTAAACAGATAGAATTTTGAAATATTTGAAGAAGCAAACATTGTTTTCATACAATTCCTAAATTGAGGAGTGTTGTATTAGACCTAAGTCTATGTGAGCATGAATAATTCTCCTCAATATGGTCCTACCAAACCATACCTAGTCTATATGCATTCCATGTCAGCTGGGTTCAAGTCTAGGCTCCTAGGTTCACATGATATCATAAAGTAAAGCTGACATTCCATGGAAATCGATTTTGACAATTTGAACTAAGTAGAGCATTAGATTGATCAGGCGAAGACAGGTCCCATCTGGGTCGCCAAACCTGTTATCATCGTAAAATTTTACTTTTGCAAATCAAACTGACCTTTGAAAAAGATTTTGAAAATAACTCGCCTCCGTTTTTAAAATGCGGGATTATTCCGAAGAATGGGACTCGCCTGTCGGTACGAGATTCAACCGTTCCTGGCGCCTTTACCAGGGGTAATTGAACCAAGGATCAATCAAATGCTTTGCTTTGTTCAACTTGTCTAAACCATATTTTAATTCCTAAATGCACAAAGAATCAGGCATGTGCTATGAATTTCTAAAAATGCACATTTGAAAACATGATGTTTGTTTCAAAGATTGGAAAATATTTGGAAGATTCTTGGAAAATAAACTCTTTGAAAATTGTGAATTATTTTTGAGATGCTGTATTTGAGAAAGTGAAAATCGATTTCTGAAGAATCTCGAGTTTTTTGTGAAAATCGATTTTGAGAAATGTGAAATAACTTTGAAAAACTCGATTTCTTTGAATTCAAACTTTGAAATTGAAAATCTAACTTAGAAAATCGAATTTGGAACTTGGGAAATACTTGAAATATCATTGGCAAATCCATATTTTGAGAAAATCGATTTTGAATAAGACTTAGGAAATTTTGAAGAAAATGAACTTCTTTAAATTGAGATTTGAATTGGAATTGGCAAATGCATGAAATGAATGAATATGGATTTGAGGAATTGAGAAAATCTTTTTGTATTTTTGAGAAATGCAATGCATTTTTGAAGTTAGCCTAAGAGTGTAGGCTGAATGTGGCTAATGTGAAGATCATAAATCTGGGTATCATTCATATTCTGACTATGGCCATAAATACGAATTTCACCAAGTTTATAAACTTCATAAAAGCTAGTGTATGTGCCATTCGTGTAGACCATAGTGAGTTTGAATATGCATGAATCATCATCCATCACACATTAGCATTATTAAAAAGAAAATAAATTATATGCAATGCAACCTAAGCTAAGCAGGAAATGTAAATTCTTATTCCAAAGTTTAATTACAAATTACATCATTATTGAAATTTAAATACAAGAAATTAAGGAAACTAAAGTCTTCAATGTACCTGCAAAACTAGAAAACTTGTTAGTGAATATATGTTGGCTTTTCTAGGTTTATCCAGTAATATCTAGAAATTACTGGATTTTGCTAGATATAAGCCTTTTCCTTGATTCCCTTAAATAAAAATGATAAAGATATGAAATCAAATTGAACAAATAATGAATATAAGATATGGAATTTCGAAATTGGGGTCCAAATGACCAAAATACCCCTAATAACAAGACTATGGCCTTGAAATTAGGGTTTTTAGAAAGATATTTTGATAAAATACAAGTTTTGAAATTTGAATGGAATAAACTAAGATAAATATGATGTGACATGCTTGAATATGTGAAAACTAGGGTTAGGGATTTCGAAATTGAGGTCAAATGACCACATTACCCCTGATAGCAAGACTATGGCCTTGAAATGAGGGTTTTCTGAAATAGATTTTGGTAAAAACTTGGGTTTTATGCCCTAAATGAAATCAAATAACTACAAAATTAAACCTAAAGTATCCTAAGATGCTTATGAACATAATTAAACCCTAAAACTATATGCTTATGCATGAAAATCCAATAATATCACAAAAAATATGATTTTAACAGTGTTTTTGGATCTTTCAGGTATCCTGTTTTGCAATTTTATTAATTCAGCCATCAATCGGATTCCAAAATTCATCAAATTCGGTACCTGAACTTTTTATAACCCTAATGTAGAATTGGAATTATAAAAATAATTTTTTGACAATAAATTAATCCGAAAATTGCATTAAACCCTAAAAATATGCTATTTTTGACCTAGTTTACCAACCAGCCTCAGTCCAAGACCCGAACCAGGGGTCAAATCTCCATGAAAATCTATGAAATTTTACAGAGTATAACTAAGAAGAAAAACAAAGATTTCCCAATTGACAGATCGGAAAAATCATCTCCGGTTAGGGAGAAACCTTTCTGGCAATCTGAGCTAAAATGTATCACTTTTAACATGGATTAAAACAGATGTTTCAGATTGAAAATACAAACATAAATAAAAAACCTAAACAAAAATCTCTGAAATTTTAATAGTAAATAGTAGACAGAAAAATAACAGTACTCACGTTTTACAGATCATGAATCGGATCTGTGGTTTGGGATTTATGGCCAACACAAATCTGATTAGGGTTTTGGTAAACCCTAACGAGTTTTAAATTGAAAATCAGAGTCTCTGACAGAGGAAAAATACTAAACAGTAATAAAAAATTCTGAACATTTCACAGTAGATAGATCTAATCAATGTCAATCCATGGAATTTTACAGATCTAAAATCGGATATAGGATGAGAAAAATATCATCATAACAAGTTACCTTCTTGATTTTAACCACGATTTTAAAACTTTAAAAACCCGATTTGATGTCTGATTTTTTTGGCAGGGTTCCCGAGGTCCAAACCCTCTGATTTTTTTACAGTAGTTCAATCACATATGAATGCATCACATATAAATAAATCAGAAATAAACAACAAGTATTTTCATCCTAAATAACATTGCCTTTACTGTTCTAAATTAAAAACACACAGAAATTTAATAAACTTGAGAAAACATGCATTAATTAATATAAAACAATAAAATAAACCATAAAACAGTAAATAAAAATTATTTCTATGCTATACAACGTAAAACAAACATGAATAAACCATGAAAATAAAATAAAAACAGGGAATCAATGGTTGGAATTCAATATCACCTTTAAAACATAGATTTAACCCATTAAAAGGGTAAATCATGTATTTTATTGGTTAATAATGTAAAGAATCATATTAAAATTAATTCTAATGGAATAAAATCCCTGTAAAACACATCAAACAAGGTTATATCACCTTCTTGGACCGTTCTTGCTGGTTCTTGATGGTTCTTGAGGTGAAACCATGGTTGAATCTATGAAATAGGAGGTATTAATGGCTAAATTCATGTTTAAATTAACAAAAGTATTAAATAAACTAAAGAAGTTAAAAGAAATAAATACCTTGGAGTTGCAGCAATGGAGGAAGGGCTGGAGAGGAGAGAGAAGCTCCAAGAATCCCAAGGAGAGCAAGTTGGAAAAATCGACCCCCTATGGCCTTCTTTTTATAAAAAAAATTTAGGTTAAAAATCAAATGTTTTAAAAAAAATGGACTCTTCTAAGGGGGGGCGATTTTTGGGTGGAAAGACCTAACTACCCCTAGCCTAAATTATCTAAACTAATGCCTAATTAACCCCTAGACTTTCCTAAAAAATCCCCAAATGTAATGCCACTTGGTATTTTCTATATTCGGTTTTTTAAAACACCTTTAAAAACCTTTAAAAACACTAGTTTTAAAAACTAACTTTCAAAATGAGTTTTTCAAAATGGTTTTGACTCTTCTAAACCTCTAACATTAACCAAGACACTGACTAACCCTAGTCTAGCCCTGACTGACTCGAATATGGCGCCACCCTGGGTGGGCCCTACTTGAGTTTTTCAAAAAACGCTTTTAAAACTTGAAATTGAAGGAGTTTTCAAAAGATTTTCAAGAACAAACTTTAAAGTAAATTTTTTTGAAATGGCATAGGGTCCTAACTAGGTTAGAACTCCTCTGGATATGGTGCCAACTGAGTGGGCCCACATCAAGTTTTGGAAATTTTGAAATAAACACTGCAAATGGCTTTGAAAAAGGGTTAAAATCGATATTTGAAATTCAAGATCTTTGAAAATAGGGTCTCAAGCGAACTGGAACTCCGAGTTAGAGTCCTGAACTCTTAAGACTCTGAGATTTTAAATTTTAGAATTCAAATGAAAGAATTTTCGAAAGATTTTATCGAGAAATGATGAAATAAGTCAGAAAACACAGTCAGGGTTAGACTCCTAACTCGACCGAGCTCTAAAATAGAGTCCTGAACCAACTGGACTCTGTAAAATGACCTAAATTTTGAAAACAACCGAAAAAGACTGAAAATGGAAGTAAAACAGACTTCAAAACAGACTCTTGACTGGATTAGGACTCTGGGACAGAGTCCTGATCAGACTGAAACTCTAGATTTTTTTGGTATTTTCTGAAAAACAGTTGAAAGAACTTGTGAAAACAATAATAAATATTGGAATAAAACAGAGTTTTGATTCAACTGAGACTCTGGGGACAGAGTCCTAATTGAACTAGGACTCTCAGTTTTTTTTGATTTTTTAAGAAAACAAATGAGAGAATTTTGGAAAACAGTTAAAAACAGGATGAAATTGAAGTTTTGGTTCAGAGTCCTGTTCTGATTAGGACTCTGAGAAAGAGTCGTGATTCAATCAGGACTCTAAGAATTTTGGGTTTTCTGATAAGCAAATGATGAAATTTGGGCAAAGCTTTTGAAAACCAGTGAAAATGAAGTATGAAAATCAATTTTGGATAGAGTCCTTATTCTATCAGGGCTCTGGGGTAGAGTCTTGATTCGATCAGGACTCTGAGATAAAACCTCAGAATTTTGAAATTCTTTGATAAAAGTGTAACAGTTTTGATAGATGGAAAGATTTTTGAAAGATTCTTTCAAAATTGAAATCAGGATCAGAATCCTGATCCAACTAGGACTCTCTGAACAGAGTCCTGTTTTGACTAAAACTCTGAGTTTCTGACTCATTTTGAAAGATTTGATTGAAAATAGCTGTAAAAGATTAGAGTCTCAATCCAATTGAAACTCTAAAGAAGAGTCCTGATCCGACTGGACTCTTGAAGAAGAGTCCTGATTCAACTAGGACTCTAAAATTTTGGCCAAAACAGAAGATTTTAAAAGGTTTTCTCCGAAAACAAGTAAAAAGGTAGTGAAAAGTAGAGTTTTGATCCGACTGGACTCTGGAAAAAGAGTCCTGATCCAACTAGGACTCTAAAATTTTTGAGATTTTTGATAAATGAAGGAATCCAGAAGCAACACCACCTAAATGGGCCTCATCTGAGAATTGAAATCAATTGAAATTGAGTTTGAAATGAATCCACATCGTTTTTCTAAGAAAGTATTTCAAAATATAAGGTCCCGGGGGTTGGAAAATGACAGAATGTTGAATAAAAACCCAGGTTTTAAAATTGTTTTTGAAAGAAAAGTTTTAAAAACCCGAATCTGGATTGAATATTTTAAAAACAAGAGTGCTGGATCTCGAAAATGAGATGGGATGACATGCAATGCAATGAAATGGTATGCCGAATGCATGCAATGATATGCAATGACACATGAAATGTAAGTACTGGATGAGGGTGAAAATTTGGGGTGTTTACATGAACACCTCCAGAAATATCTTGTCTTTAGCTGTTTGACCATGATTGTCAAACCCATATATGGTGATAGGATCTGGAATGTATTCTTCGTCTTTGATCCCTAATGCTTTTGGTGACATTTTCGAACAGATATTGAGGCTGCTGCCTCCATCAACTAGCACATGGGGTACTGTCATCCCTCTTATCCGCACGACAATGTAGAGAGCATTATTATGAAAGGAATGAGGTTTTGGAAGGTCCTCATCCGAGAAGGTGATTGGTGCATTGGTCATGGCCGAATTCACTATTTGTGCCATGTCTTCGGGTGTGGTACTGGGCTTAACTTTAATCTTTCTGAGCAGATCATCCAGTACTTGCTGGTCCTTGCGGGAATTCTTGGTCAAGTAAAAAATGGAAACATTGGACAGAGCAGTCAGAGGCTTCTAACTTGAATTCTCCGGCCTGGGTTTGATGATTTGATTAAGTAAATCAAGAATTCCCTTTGACTTGGGGGATGACTTTGCAGGTGCTTCAGAAACTTTCATCTTGTCGAATGCTGAGATTAGGTCCATCTTCTTAGAAGCTGGAGCTGCTTGTCGTAGCACTGACACCTGATGTTGAACTTGGAGATCTTGAACAGAACATGGCTTGATGTGTTCATGAGGTAAGAATGGTTGTTCAGATATCATTGATGTAGTGTGTGAAGGAAAGGGCTGATTTAGGATGTCCATTTTCTCTTCTTCTTCTCCTTCTGCCAACAGATTCTTATCAATAAGGTTCTGCACGATATTCTTGAGAACAAAGCAGTTCTCAGTGTTGTTGTAACGCCCCGAATTTTCAAAAAACAAAGCTAAGTTAAAATTTTCATGAATTTCTTTTTTTTTTTGCAGCGGAACTTACAAAAGCTTTTAGCAGCGGAATCAGACGATAATGAGTCATCAGTTTTAGAAAACTCCGAGCACGTTGCAGGTATGTGGCCAAGCAACTCATTGACCACCAAAGTGTTCCATTTTATCGAAAACCACATGTTTATTACATCACTGCTTAGAAAAACAGTATAGGTTCAATAAAAGGAAGCAGTACAACTCTGTCTATAGAAACCCTGGAACTTGATGCCGCCTTGCTCTGCATATCGCCACGCAGGTACAACACCTGAAATCCCCAATAAACGGGGTCAAAACCACTAATGATCTGGTAAGCAAGCAATCATATGTCCATTCAACTCAAGTATATACGATGACCACTCAGGGTCGCAATTCGTAATAACGACGCTCATGCCTCCAAGACTTAGCGTATATCCCAAGAGCCTTCTCAAGGCTATGAGTTGAACATCCACGCAAGTCTTCATGACTTCGCATAAGCCTCTCAAGGGCTGTGATTTAGAATAACCGCTTAAGTATTCACGGCTTAGCTTTGCCCTCTTCAGGGTCACGAATGGATGTCTAGCTCAAGCCTTTCTGCTTGGCACATCCGTATCCTACAAATCTAAGGACATCTCTCTGAGTTTCGCTTAGTCGTACGGATATTATTTGGGTTCTTTCCCAATCGGTCCAGTAGTATACCGACCATGACACCTTCACAAAGGTTATGCATGACTGACTCAACAACGTCCATACACACATACATTCAAAGTATCGTTGTACCTAAGCTAATGCTTTGTTTCGATAATTGCACCTCCTCCTGGGCTTAGGGGACTCATATCTGGGCGACAACGCGACGATCTGGGGGTTGATTATTCTATGTATTTTAGATACCCCAGAGGCCTGTTGACCCCATCCCCCTAGTAGGACGGTACAACATACCAGAAGAGATCCTTACTAGGTATTCAAATGCATTCTGCCACTGCAGTAGTTGGGTTCAATCCTTAGATATTTAAGGATAACCACGACCTCCATACCTCTGAGTGACGGAGGCTATTAATGAACTCTATCAGGTTCGGGTGAAATATATGTCACTCAAGGCTGCGCCATCACCGTCTTCCTCGGTGAGAAATTCTGAAAGGGGCCTGCCGGTCTTACAATTACTTGATGAACATTGTATGCCTATAGGGCAGCCTTTGAGAAGTATGTATTCGACCCCAATCAACCACACGGCTTTCACCGTGGAACAAAGGTTTTATTCATATACATGCTTAACACTGCTCTCGGCACATCGGCCTTGACGAGCACTTTACCTCTTTCGGTGGAAACAACACACTCCGGCTCAGTGGCCCTTACGAGTCTGGTTGTCTGATAATTCTCAATGAGTATGCACATGACTCGATCTCTACGGATCGGCTACTCGGCGTATTTTTACGCAACGAGCTCAGTACCTTGTCAAGGAGCTACCACTACTTTAGTGCAACGGCTCTTACAAGTATGGTGCCCTTACATGTATCAAGGAGACGAGTCATTCTGACATCGTTCCAACAAACGGCATCGTTGTGCCACTTAACTGGTTCTGGCAGCTCTTTTGCCAACCATTCTGTCAGCACCTCCTTTCCTTTATCGGCAGTGGTGTGACGAACCTTTCTACATTTTAGAAGGCATTCCATGAACTGGGTAGCACTCTGCTATATGACGAAGTATTCTGCTATGTTCTTTCTGAGCTATTCTTAGCTCCTTCAGGAATTTCAGCAGCACTTCCTCTCTTTAACGGAGAAAGTGTGTGTTTCTTTTATCCATTTCAGCGGCATCTCCCCTCTTTGGTGGGAGATCGCTACGCTTAACTTGGGAAAATGGATGTGCACCGTTGTGCGTACTTTGCATCTATCAAGGTTGCAGGAACCCTGGGTCATAGCCAGGTCATACGTAATTGACTTAGTCTCTACGTAAAGAGCATTTTACCAAAAACCGAAGCCTTTCCAATAGGGACTTCATTCGTCATACAGAATCTTGAACGAGGAGCGGTAAGGGGATCGCATTGGCGATTTGAAGTTGATCTCCATTTGAACGCTCATTTACGCGCCATATATTTAGTATAAGCAGAAGCCTGTACTTTATACAGTGGCAGCGTAAAGAAATACATATACTATTGTTCAGGGTGTGTAACTGAATGAAATATTCTACATATATATTTCCAGAAAGCAGGAGCCTTGGTGTCATTCAACACGACGGCGTAAGTAAATGCATAATCGAAAGTGCAGTAATTGGAAATTGCAGAATGCAGGGAGCCTTGGCATCATACGACTCGACGACAAAGGTAAATTACATAGCCTGTGCGATATAGGACGCGTCGGCAGAATCAGCAGATATACACCTAGATCTGTATCCAACGATAGTTACGAGGCGAGCGAGTGAACACCGAAGTGTCCTAGAGGGCTCAACCAAGAACTAGGGCGAGATACTATTTTAAAGAACGCATATACCGCATATTTAAACATATATATCCGATGATAGTTACGAGACGAGCGGGTGAACACCGAATTGTCAAAAAAGGGCTCAATCAAGAACTAAAGCAAGATACTACTTCAGAAAGTATATGCTATATACAAACAATCAAATACTTGAGAGAGACAGATTAATGAAGCGAACTTACTTCAATTTGTGGAAGAAACGACTTCGGAATGCTTCGAACGAGGCTCAACTCCGAAAAGGATCAACTTCGAACTTCAGACGAAAAAAGACTTGGACTTTGACTTTGAATCAAACCAGGTTCAAGACAAGTCAACTGGGTTTGGACTTAGGTCAGGTAGGTTCAGACCTAGGTCGGGTGGGTTAGGACTAGGTCAGGCAGGCTCAGGCTAAGTCAGGTAGGCTCAGACCAGGTCAGGTAGGCTCAGACATACTGGGCTAGGTAGGGGAGGTTTGGAAAAAGGAGGAGAGAGAGAAGGCAAAGAGGGGGTTTGCGATTTTTTCTAAAGAGGGGCCTCCTCTATTTATAGGGGAGGTTGCTTAGGGGCTAAGCAACCCATTTGACCCTTTTGCCGTTTGGCTTTTTCAGAAATCCAGCTTGATCTTATCCATCTGACTGTTTAATCTTATCCAGAAGGAATATTTCATAGAATATTCTCTGGAAAGTGCTGGAAGGTCCTGGAATATTCTAGAATATTCTAGAATATTTTCTGAGAAATATTTTTGTGGGTCCCACCAATATTTTCGCGGGTCCCGCAAAAAAGTTGAGTTTTCGGCGTTTTTTTCCGAAAATTTCTAAGTAGGCCATTATCTTCATATTGATGCAACTAAGAAAGTTGGCTCGAGGAAATCCTTTGATTTCGATCAGGTAGGAAGCTATGGCTTCTAGAGTGTTAGAGCATATATTTGTGATTTGACGAACACCCTAAGTATAACTGGCTCGCAGGAATTGATTCGTTTCACATTCTAAGAAAATAGCTATTTTTATCGGTAAATGCCTCATGAATTTTATTCAGATATTTTCTGAAAAATTGCGGGTCTTACATCATTACCCCCTTAAAAGAATTTCATCCGCAAAATTCAGCTAAGAGTACAAAGTGAAGAGTTCAGGATATTTATCCCGCATATCCAATTCGGGCTCCCAAGTGCAATCATCGACTCTGTGATGTTGCCATCTCACTTTAACAAGTGGAATGACCTTCGACCTAAGCACTTGCTCCCGACGGTCCACGATTTCAACAGGTCTTTCTTCCACAGTCATATCTTCCCCGATGTCAATATCTTCATGTTGGATGACATGGGAAGGGTCGTGAATGTATTTTCTAAGCATTGACACGTGAAATACGTTGTGTATCTGTGTATACTGCGGTGGCAATGCTACTCTGTAGGAGGTCTCTCCTATCCGGCTCAAAACCTCGAAGGGACCAACGAATCTGGGGCTGAGTTTCTCCTTCTTTCCAAAACGAAAAACACTCTTGGTTGGAGAGACTTTGACGAAGACCTTGTCTTCTACCGCAAAAGTGAGTTCCCTATGTCGCTGATCGGCGTAGCTTTTCTGTCGACTCTGAGCAGTCAGTAGCTTCTTTCTGATCATATGGACCTGCTTAGTGTAATGCTGCAAGAAAATGAGCGAGTCCAAGGTTCGCTCACCCACTTCGCCCCAATGGATTGGTGATGGACAGGGTCGCCCGTACAGGGCTTCATACGGTGCCATCCCAATGCCAGCGTGGTGGCTATTATTATAAGCAAATTCAGCCAACGCTAGGTGGGAATCCCAATCACCTTTCCATTCCAGCATACAGGCTCTTAGCATATCTTCAAGAGTCTGTATGGTTCGTTCTGATTGCCCATCTGTCTGGGGATGGAATGTTGTAGTGAACTTGAGTTTCGTCCCCAGGGCTCTCTGAAGCTGCTCCCATAAGTGGGAGGTGAACTTCGGGTCACGATCAGATATGATCGAAATCGACACTCCATGGAGTCTGACGATTTCCCGAATGTAGATTTCTGCCAATCGTTCAGTTGAGTATCGAGTGTTGATTGGCAGAAAGTGAGCAGACTTGGTGAGTCTGTCCACGATCACCCATATTGAGTCATGTTGTCTCTTAGATCGGGGCAATCCAATGCTGAAATCCATCGTAATGCCTTCCCATTTTCATTCCGGAATCTCGATCCGTTGCATTTTTCTACCAGGTCGTTGATGCTCGATCTTTACTTGCTGGCAGATTAAACATTTTGAGACAAATATAGCCACATCTCTTTTCATTCCCCTCCACCAGTACTTTTTCTACAAGTCTCTAAACATTTTGGTACCTCCAGAGTGGATAGTGTACTTGCTACTATGAGCTTCTTGGAGTACTTCTCTTAGCTCAGGGTTATTTGGAACCCAAATCCTTTCTGCCATCCATATTCCCCCATTTTCTTTCAAATAGAAGAAAGTATCATCCTTTTCAGCACGAGCTTTTAGCTCCACGTACTGGGGATCTTTCAATTGTTCGGCTACGATCAGATCCATGATTTCAGGCTGTATTGTCAGGCTTGACAATCGTATTCTGCCTGTATCAGCCAGGAATGGCTTCCAGTTGACGAAATCCTCCATCAACTTCCATTGTTCGGTTAGGCTGGCCAGAGTGCCAACAGTCTTACGACTAAGGGCATCTGCTACGACATTCGCCTTTCCAGGGTGATAGGAAAGTGTGAATTTATAGTCTTTGAGAAATTTCAGCCATCGTTGTTACCGCATATTAAGTTTTTTTTTAGAAAAGAGGTATTTTAAGCTTTTATGGTCCGACATGACATCAAATTTCTCTCCATAAAGGTTGTGTCACCAGATTTTAAGTGCGAACACTACCGCGGCAAGCTCAAGATCGTGGGTTGGATAGTTTTTCTCATGAATTCTCAACTGACGGGATGCATAAGCGATTACTTTGCCATGCTGCATCAACACGCAACCCAGACCTGTTCCCGAGGCATCGGTATAAGCAACGAAGCCTCCCTGACCAGAAGGTAAGGTAAGGATAGGAGCAGTGGTAAGCCTCTGTTTGAGAACCTCAAAGCACTCCTTACACTGGTCAGTCCATTCGAACTTGACTCCCTTTTTCAACAATTTCGTCATCGGTACGGCGATTCGGGAGAAGTCTTGTATGAACTTCCGATAATATCCGGCAAGTCCAAGGAAGCTATGGACCTCAGTGATATTTTCTGGCTGCTTCCAGTCTATCACAGCTTCGACCTTCGCAGGATCAACTGCGATTCCATCTTTTGAGATTACATGACCAAGGAACATCACTTTGTCTAGCCAGAATTCACATTTTGAAAACTTGGCATAAAGCTGATTATCTTGAAGGGTTTTCAAGACGATTCTCAAGTGCTCCTTATGCTGTTCCTCATTCTCTGAATATACGAGAATGTCATCGATGAAGACGATGACAAACGTGTCTAAGTATGGCTTAAACACTCGGTTCATCAGGTCCATAAAGACAGCAGGCGCATTAGTGTGTCTGAAGGGCATTACTATGAACTCATAATGGCCATATCTCGTTCTGAAGGCAGTCTTAGGTATATCCTCTTCCTTAACTCTGAGCTGATGGTACCCAGACCTGAGGTCGATCTTGGAGAACACTCTCGCTGTTCTGAGGTGATCAAATAAGTCCTCAATTCGAGGCAACGGATACTTATTTTTAACGGTTGCCTGGTTAAGCATCCGATAATCGATGCATAACCGAAGGGATTCATCCTTCTTCTTTACAAACAGCATCGGGGCTCCCCATGGTGACATACTTGGTCGGATGAACCCTTGTTCCATCACTTCCTCCAACTGACACTTCAATTCACTAAGTTCAGCTGGCGCCATACGATAAGGGGCTTTGGATATTGGTGCAGTTCCAGGTAAGGATTGAATTCCAAATTCAACCTCACAAAGTGGTAAAAGTCCTGGCAATTCCTCAGGAAACACTTCGGGAAACTCCCGAACCACTTCCAAACTCTCAAGGGATGGGATATTTGAGCCTTCAGCTGAAAGGCTAAGTAGAAAGGCTACACAACCCTTCCTAAGGTATTTCTTTACCTTAAGAGCTGATATAAGCCGCTTTTGTGGAACTGGCTTGGATATCCGGTATTCTATCTTAGGCATTCCCGGTCGTGATAGAATCACCCTGCCCTCTCGGCATAAGATCCTGGCATGGTTCTGGGCTAACCAATTCATTCCCAGAATGACATTGTACTGTACCATATCGATTAAGATGGCATCAGTAGGCAAGTGTTGCCCAGCTATCTCTATATCCAAATTCTTGATGCAATGGGTACATTTGGTGCGTGAACCCAACGGGTTGTATACTTCGATCATTTTATCCACCGGTTGCACCGAGGCATGGAGTTGTTCGGTGAAATCATCGGAGATAAAGGTATGAGTAGCACCACAATCAAATAAGACGTAAGTTGCATGTCCATTAATAGGTACGGTGCCTTCAATGAGGTCACCGGTTTCGACTTGTTCAGTCGTTACAGCGTATACACGACCTGCAACAGGCCTTTGTTTTACTCTAGGTGGGGTCGTTGGACTTGCGTTCGCTGTGGTATTTGTTGAGAGGGTCCGGCAGATCCGGCATTCCTCCTTTGCTCATCAGCAAGCTTCTTTTTGCACTGTCTTGCAATGTGGCCCACTTTGCCACAGTAGAAGCAACCACCTGTGTCATGTGGACATGGTCCTTTAACGTGATTTACATGGCATTTTGGGCAGTTTGGGTTGGACTGCAGATTGTTTGGAGCCATGTTCTGCCTTGCCTCACGACCTGTTGAGTAACATTCCCACCTTGGAACCTTTTCTTTTGAAAGGGTTGTCGTGAACCCTGGCCACTTGAGAACGTTCTCTTCTTGTTCCCACCATCAACTACGGGCCTCTTTGCTATGATCACTTTTGATCGCTCCCAATCCACTTGTATTTTCGAAGCTGCTGCCACATCAGTTTGAAAAGTTTGGGGCATGCTGGTGATAACCCGTGACCTTAGCCCTTCTCGCAGTCCGTTGATGTACTTGTCGGCCCTTTATTGGTCTGTCTCAAATAACCGGGAGCAGTACCGCTCAAGGTTCTGAAATTTGGTGGTATAGTCAATCAGACTCATGCCACCCTGCTCTATATCCAGAAACTCCATTTTCTTCTTGTTTCTGGAGTGTAATGGGAAGTAATTATTCATTTAAGCTCTCCAGAAGTCAGTCCAAGGAATGACTTCAACTTCCGAGAACTGGATAATCTTAGTGGTATCCCACCACTTCCGTGCGTTGTCTTTCAGCCTGTACGTGCCAAAGTTGGTCTTCTTTTCTTCTGGTACTCCTAGTACCAGGAAGGCACGTTCTATCTCTTCGACCCAACTCTCTGCCAGTTCAGGATCGGCTCTACCGGCGAAGACATGCGGATCGAGCTTGAGGAATTTTTCATAGGTTATTCCCCTAAGGTTTTCGTTTCGAGATACGACTGGTTCTGGCCTTGTTTCACGGATGGCAGTAACCAGATTGTTGAGCGCTTCCAGCAGGAATCTTTGAGTATGGGACTCCTCTCTCGGCATGGTTCTCCTCGTCGTAGGAGCCATTTATCTATCACAAACAAGCAACGTTTTTAGTTTCTCAATATATATATTTAAGCAAAGCTTTATTTACTCAATATACATCATATTTACACAAGCATCGCCTTAAACAAAACGTCATGCCGCACTGGCAGACTTTAGGCGTTGAGAAACTATATACATGAGTCTATTGACTCCAAAATATTACCAGTCTCTCCTAAGAACTGGATTTCTTTCTTGACCCAAACAACCCGAAGTATCGTTTGCTTCCACATTGCCTTGGTGCAAGCACAACTAGTTTTGGCTTGGGCGGCCCTTCCGCACTCTCAAGCGAATCTTGTGGGTAGATCAGTGATGCCGGTCTACTTGCCCATTCAGTATCATTATGACTCGGGGAGTCCGAGATCATAACGGGATAATAGGAGTTATATCCCTCTCCTTGGCCATTCAAGCTCGACGTTTGTGAAGCCGCTCCGTTCCCCCATATAATAGCACTATGATTCGAGGAATCTGAAATCATAATGGGATTATAGAAAGAGTTGTTGCATCCCTCATCCCGACTGTGCAAGCTAGGCGTACATGATGCCTGTTGATAGCCTTGCGATTGACCGAATCCCTCAAGGAAGTTCAAGTCAAATTCTACCAGAGATGGTAGTTCATCTGAAGTTGCTGGGGTACGGCTACTCCCCCTACTGGAGTAATGTGGTCCACTAACACGCGAGGTCTCGTCCTTAAGACCAAGTGATCCCCGCCGACCCATATCGGCGGTGTGTTTCATTTGACATTCGTTGGCGGAATGCCCCTCTTTGCCACAAAACTGGCAGTCTTGTACCTCATATGGGCACACCCACTCATCGTGCATAATCCCACAACGATAGCAGTAGCCTCGTGAGTCGTGAGTTGCCATCTATACAAAGATGCACTCAGATCAGAACAAGAAGTATAAAATATACTTACAGTGCGATATCGTGAACAAGACGGATCTCGAACCAGGTTTCTCAGACTCTTGCTCTGATACCAATTCTGTAACGCCCCGAATTTTAAAAAACAAAGCTAAGTTAAAATTTTCATGAATTTCTTTTTTTTTCTTTGCAGCGGAACTTATAAAAGCTTTTAGCAGCAGAATCAAACGATAATGAGTCGTCAGTTTTAGAAAACTTCGAGCACGTTGCAGGTATGTGGCCAAGCAACTCATTGACCACCAAAGTGTTCCATTTTATCGAAAACCACATGTTTATTACAACATCACTGCTTAGAAAAGCAGTATAGGTTCAATAAAAGAAAGCAGTATAACTCTATCTAGAGAAACCCTGAAACTTGATGTCGCCTTGCTCCGCATATCGCCACGCAGGTACAACACCTGAAATCCCCAATAAACGGGGTCAGAACCACTGATGATCTCGTAAGCAAGCAATCATACATCCATTCAACTCAAGTATATACGATGACTACTCAGGGTCGCAATTCGTAATAACGACGCTCAAGCCTCCAAGACTTAGCGTATATCGCAAGAGTCTCCTCAGAGCTATGAGTTGAACATCCACGCAAGTCTTCATGACTTCGCATAAGCCTCTCCAGGGCTGTGATTTAGAATAACCGCTTAAGTTTTCACGACTTAGCTTTGACCTCTTCAGGGTCACGAATGGATGTCTAGCTCAAGCCTTTCTACTTGGCACATCCGTATCCTACGAATCTAAGGACATCTCTCCGAGCTTCGCTTAGTCGTACGGATATCATTTGGGTTCTTTCCCAATCGGTCCAGTAGTATACCGACCATGACACCTTTACAAAGGTTATGCAGGACTGACTCAACAACGTCCATACACGCATACATTCAAAGTATCGTTGTACCTAAGCTAATGCTTTGTTTCGATAATTGTACCTCCCCCTGGGCTTAGGGGACTCATATCTGGGCGACAACGCGATGATCTGGGGGTTGATTATTCTATGTATTTTAGATACCCCAGAGGCCTGTTGACCCCATCCCCCTAGTAGGACGGTACAACATACCAAAAGAGATCCTTACTAGGTATTTGAATGCATTCTGCCACTGTAGTAGTTGGGTTCAATCCTTAGATATTTAAGGATAACCATGACCTCCATACCTCTGAGTGACGGAGGCCATCAATGAACTCTATCAGGTTCGGGTGAAATATATGTCACTCAAGGCTGCGCCATCACCGTCTTCCTCGATGAGAAATTCTGAAAGTGGTCTACCGATCTTACAATTACTTGACGAACATTGTATGCCTATAGGGCAGCCTTTGAGAAGTATGTACCCGACCCCAATCAACCACACGACTTTCACCGTGGAACAAAGGTTTTATTCATATGCATGCTTAACACTGCTCTCGGCACATCGGCCTTGATGAGCACTTCACCTTTTTCGGTGGAAACAACACACTCCGGCTCCGCGGCCCTTACGAGTCTGGTTGTCTGATAATTCTCAATGAGCATGCACATGACTTGATCTCTACGGATCGGCTACTCGACGTATTTTTACGCAACGAGCTCAGTACCTTGTCAAGGCGCTACCACTACTTTAGCGCAACGACTCTTACAAGTACGGTGCCCTTACAGGTATCAAGGAGACAAGTTATTCTGACATCGTTCCAACAAACGGCATCATTGTGCTTAACTGGTTCTGGCAGCTCTTTTGCCAACCATTCTGTCAGCACCTCCTCTGCTCTATCGGCAGTGGTGTGACGAACCTTTTTACATTATAGAAGGCGTTCCATGAATTGGGTAGCACTCTGCTATATGACGGAGTATCCTGCTACGTTCTTTCTGAGCTATTCTTAGCTCCTTCAGGAATTTCAGCAGCACTTTCTCTCTTTAACTGAGAAAGCGTGTGTTTCTTTTATCCATTTCAGCGGCATCTCCCCTCTTTGGTGGGAGATCGCTACGCTTAACTCGAGAAATAGATGTGCACCGTTGTGCGTACTTTGCATCCATCAAGATTGCAGGAACCCTGGGCCATAGCCAGGCCATACGTAATTAACTTAGTCTTTACGTAAAGAGCATTTTGCCAAAAACCGAAGCCTTTCCAATAGGGACTTCATTCGTCAAGCAGAATCTTGAACGAGGAGTGGTAAGGGGATCGCATTGGCGATTTGGAGTTGATCTCCATTTGAACACTCATTTATGCGCCATATATTTAGTATAAGCAGAAGCCTGTTCTTTATACAGCGGCGGCGTAAAGAAATGCATATACTATTGTTCAGGGTGTGTAACTGAACGAAATATTCTACATATATATTTGCAGAAAGCAGGAGCCTTGGTGTCATTCAACACAACGGCGTAAGTAAATGCATAATCGAAAGTGCAGTAATTAGAAATTACAGAAAGCAGGCAGCCTTGGCATCATACGATGCGACGACAAAGGTAAATTATATAGCCTGTGCGATATAAGACGTGTCAGCAGAATCAGCAGATATACACCTAGATCTGTATCCAACGATAGTTACGAGGTGTGCGAGTGAACACCGAAGTGTCCTAGAGGGCTCAACCAAGAATTATGGTGAGATACTATTTTGAAGAACGCATATACCGCGTATTTAAACATATATATCGGACGATAGTTACGAGACGAGCGGGTGAACACCGAAGTGTCCAAAAAGGGCTCAATCAAGAACTAAAGCAAGATACTACTTCAGAAAGTATATGCTATATACAAACAATCAAATACTTGAGAGAGATGGATTAATGAAGCGAACTTACTTCAATTCATGGAAGAAACGACTCCAGAATGCTTCGATGCTTCGAACGAGGCTCGACTCCGAAAAGGATCAACTTTGAACTTCGAACGAAAAAGGACTTGGACTTTGACTTTGAACCAAACCAGGTTCAAGTCAAGTCAACTGGGTTTGGACTTAGGTCAGGTAGGTTCAGACCTAGGTCAGGTGGGTTAGGACCAGGTCAGGCAGGCTCAGGCTAAGTCAGGCAGGCTCAGACCAGGTCAGGTAGGCTCAGACCTACTAGGATAGGTAGGAGAGGTTTGGAAAAAGGAGGAGAGAGAGAAGGCACAGGGGGGGTTGGCAATTTTTTGTAAAGTGGGGCCTCCTCTATTTATAGGGGAGGTTGCTTAGGTGCTAAGCAACCCATTTGACCCTTTTGCCCTTTGGCTTTTTCAAAAATCCAGCTTGATCTTATCCATCTGACTGTTTGTTCTTATCCAGAAGGAATATTCCATGGAATATTCCCTGGAAGGTGCTGGAAGGTACTAGAATATTCTAGAATATTCTAGAATATTTTTTAAGAAATATTTCTATGGGTCCCACCAATATTTTCCCGAGTCCCACAAAAAGTTGAGTTTTCGGCATTTTTTTTCGAAAATGTCTGAGTAGGCCATTATCTTCGTATTGATACAACTAAGAAAGTTGGCTCGAGGAAATCCTTTGATTTCGATCAGGTAGGAAGCTATGGCTTCCAGAGTGTTTGAGCATATATTCGTGATTTGACGAACATCCTAAGTATAACTGGCTTGCAGGAATTGATTCGTTTCGCATTCTGAGAAAAATGCTATTTTTATCAGTAAATGCCTCATGAATTTTATTCAGATATTTTCTGAAAAATTGTGGGTCTTACAGTTGTGTCCCACTGTCCTGTGAAACTTGCAGAATTGATCTTTCCACTTCCCCATAGGCACAGGGGGATCAGCCAGTCTAGGCAACTTGACCATTTCCTTCGTCAGCATGAGCACATCCTCGAGGGATTGGTCTAAAGGAGTGAATTTTCTATCGTAACTCCATCCTTCATGTTTAGTCTTCTCATGCAGTTTCGACCCTTGATCCTGCTGAGGAGGCTTGCTTTATTGAGGAGCAGGCTTCACTTTCTGATATTTGTTATTCGAATTGCCTGCGCCATAGCAGTAATCTTTCTTCTGCCCTTTGTGATGATTTCGACTGTTGTGGCCGTGGTTGGCAGAATAGGTGAGATGTGTCTTCTTCTTTTGTTCACCTTGGGAGTTATGCTTGGGAAATGTGAAGCCTTCGTAGACTCCATTTTCCACACTCAGCTCGAGCCATTCGACACGTTCAGTCAACTCGATGAAAGTCTGGGATGGTGCTGTGGAGATTAATCCTCTTAATGTCTACGAGAAATTGTTGAGGATTAATGATAGGGCATGCCTTTCTGAAATAGGATCTCTCATTTTGTTACAGGCTGACCTCCATTTATGAATAAAGTCCCGTGCTTTTTCATTCTCGTTCTGCCTCAGATTGCAGAGATGGCTTAATGTCGGGAGTGCCTCCGTGTTGAACAGGAAGCGTTCAATAAACAAGTTTACCACTTTATCGAACTCCTTGAGCTCGATGGGATTGATATGCTCAGCATACCATTTAGCTGCAACTCCTTCCAAGCTGCGGGGGAAACACAGAAATAGTGCTCTGTTGTCTCTCTTGAACCTTGAGCACTCAGCAAAAAATGTGGCGAGATGAGCTTTCGGGTCACCAGAACTGTCAAACTTGATGAATTTACGAGGAAGGTTTTCTAGATCTTTGTCACCTTCTAAGTCATCATAAAAGTCCTCACTGGTGAAGACTTTCTTGCCCTTGTCACGGGCTTGCAGATCTTTAACAACTCGGGTCATTTCCTTGAACTGTGCTTACAGGGGCTCTTCTGTGATCTGACTTTTTGATTTGTGACTCTTCCTTTGTTCTCGGCCCCATTTCTGAAATGCCGGAGGCACCTCATATTCTTCATCAGTGTCTTCAATTGAGTCTGTTTCGTTTGAGATCTCTTCCGGCTAAACTTGCTTCTTTGGAGCCTTCTTATCCTTGTAGCCGTGGAACTTCTCTCTGAATGGATTCGTTTCTGAGCTGGTCCCAGGCTACTCGTTCATCATCTTGTTCATCATTTTCTGGAACATGGCATACATTTGTGGGTCTATGCCATCATCCTCTTGTTGCTGCTCTTGACTCCTCTCGGATCGCGGGGAGCCCATCTCTTCTTCTGAAGCTGACGAGTACTGAGATGCCGTCGTTCTTTTGCCTGATCTTGTCTAAACTATCAAATGCTATAGATGCTCTCTGCAGGGCAAAGACCTGATTAGATTCTGAAGGAATTGGTTTTTTGGAAGAAATATTTGCTGAAAATATGGTAGACAATTTGAAAAAGATATCCCATTACTAGGGATTGAGTCGTCGCAGGAATCACGACAATTGTGTTGTCATTCTTTTGAAAAGAAATAATCAACGAAAATATGCCTTGTTACCTAGGCGAGCTCGTCAAACCATAGTAGAAAGATGAAAAATTTTATTAAAATGAGGAAAATATGATTTTATTGATCTAGACAAAGAGGTGGAGGACAAACAATTTGCCACCATTCATGATAATCGGCAGACACTCTAGGACCAGGAAAGATTTTAAGAGAAACAAAGGAATCCCAGCCGTAGCGGGCAAAATGATATGCCTCGGACCATTGTGCGGAAGTGAGATCAAATTTTGCCATAGCTCCTGATAGTGTAAACACCCCAAATTTTCACCCTCATCCAGTACTTACATTTCATGTGTCATTGCATGCATTCGGCATACCATTTCATTGCATTGCATAGCATTGCATGTCATCCCATCTCATTTTCGAGATCCAGCACTCTTGTTTTTAAAATATTCAATCCAGATTCGGGTTTTTAAAACTTTTCTTTCAAAAACAATTTTAAAACCTGGGTTTTTATTCAACATTCTATCATTTTCCAATCCCAGGACCTCATATTTCTAAATATTTTCTCAAAAAACGATCTGGATTCATTTCAAACTCAATTTCAATTGATTTCAATTCTCAGATGAGGCCCATTTAGGTGGTGTCGCTTCTGGATTTCTTTACTTGTCAAAAATCTCCAAAAATTTCAGAGTCCTAGTTGGATCAGGACTCTTTTTCCAGAGTCCAGTCGGATCAGAACTCTACTTTTCACTACCTTTTTACCTGTTTTTGAAGAAAACCTTTCAAAATCTTCTGTTTTGGCCAAAATTTCGGAGTCCTAGTTGGATCAGGACTCTTCTTCAAGAGTCCAGTCGGATCAGGACTCTTCTTCAGAGTATAAATTGGATTGGGACTCTAATCTTTTACAGCTATTTTTATCCATTTTCAATCAAATCTTTCAAAATCTTTCAAAATGAGTCAGAAACTCAGAGTTTCAGTCAAAACAGGACTCTGTTCAGAGAGTCCTAGTTGGATCAGGACTCTGATCCTGATTTCAATTTTGAGAGAATCTTTCAGAAATCTTTCAATCTACCAAAACTATTACACTTTTATCAAAGAATTTCAAAATTCTGAGATTTTATCTCAGAGTCCTGATCAAATCAGGACTCTACCCTAGAGTCCTGATCGAAGTAGGACTCTATCCAAAATTGATTTTTATACTTCATTTTCACTAGTTTTCAAAAGCTTTGCCCAAATTTCATCATTTGCTTATCAGAAAGCCAAAATTCTTAGAGTTCTGATCAAATCAGGACTCTTTCTCAGAGTCCTAATCAGAACAGGACTCTGAACCAAAACTTCGATTTCATCCTGTTTTTAACTGTTTTTCAAAATTCTCTCATTTGTTTTCTCAGAAAATCCAAAAATCTGAGAGTCCTAGTTCAATCAGGACTCTGTCCTCAGAGTCTCAGTTGAATCGAAACTCTGTCTTATTTCAATATTTGTTATTGTTTTCACTGCTTTCACAAGTTCTTTCATCCGTTTTTCAGAAAAATACCAAAAAAATCTAGAGTTTTAGTCCGATCAGGACTCTGTCCCGGAGTCCTAGTCTAGTTAGGAGTCTGTTTTGAAGTTTGTTTTTATTTCATTTTCATTTATTTCCATTGGTTTTCAAAAATTAGGTCATTTTGTAGAGTCCAGTTAATTCAGGACTCTATTTCAGAGTTCTGATTGAGTTGGGAGTCTAACCCTGACTGTATTTTTTGACTTGTTTTACCATTTTCGATGAAATCTTTTCAAAAACTCCTTCATTTGGCTTTTAAAATTCAAAATCTTAGAGTCCTAAGAGTTTAGGACTCTAACCCAGAGTTCCAGTTCGCTTAGAACTCTATTTTCAAAACTTTGAATTTCAACTGTTGATTTTAACCCTTTTTTTAAAGCCATTTTTAGTATTTATTTCAAGTTTTCCAAAACTTTGATGTGGGGCCCACCCCGTTGGCGCCGTATCCAGAGGAGTTCTGACTCAGTCAAGACTCTGTACCATTTCAAAACTTTCAATCTCAAAGTCTACTTTTGAATCTCTTTTGAAAAACCTCTCATTTTCAAGTTTTAAAATCATTTTTGAAAATTCAAGTGGGGCCCACTCGGAGTGGAGCCATATTTGAAGAAGTCAAGGTTAGACTAGGGTTAGTCATTGTCCTAGTTAGGTTAGGGGTTTAGAGGAGTCAAAATCAATTTTGAAAATCCATTTTATTTAAGTTTTAAACCATTGGTTTTTAAAGGTTTTAAATTCAAGTTTTTAAAACCAAATGTGGGTCCATACTAGGTGGTGCCACATTTGGACTTTCTAGGATTTAATTAGGTGTTAATTAGGGATTAATTAGAGTCCCACCTAGTCTATAATTCTCCAAAAAATCGTTGCCCTCTTTATTGGATTTATTAGAAAGAGTTCTAAAAAAATAAAACTCCTTAATTAACCCTAATTAAGTGACTTTTTGAAAATCTATAAATAGGGGACCTAAAGGGGGTCAAAGGAGGGCTCTTTTTCTCTAAAATTTTCGTGGCCTCTCTCTCCTCTCCAGCACCTCCACCTTCCTCCATTGCAGCTGCAGCCCCAAGGTGAGTTTATTTAATATTATTTTATTATTATTTTATTAGTTTTTATGATTTTTCAATAGATTTCACCATGGAAACTCTTGTGTTTATGGATTTAACCATGGATTTCATCAAAGAACCCTAAAATCGACCCAAGAAGATGATCTAACTCAGTTTGAGGGTGATTTCAAGGATTCTAATCCATTAGAATCGATGAGAGGTACGTTTTTCATATTCTTAACCGACGAAACGTGAGATTTACCCGTTAAATGGGTTAAATCCATGATTTTAAAGGTGAAAGCAAATTCCAGCCATTGATTCCCTGTATTTTATTTATTTATTTGTTTATACATGTTTATTACACATTTTACAGCATAGAAATAATTTTTATTTTACTGTTTTAGTGTTTATTTTATTGTTTTTTATTAGTTAATGCATGTTTTTTCAAGTTTCTTAGATTTCTGTGTGTTTTTAGTTTAGAATAGAAAAGAGCATGCTGTTTCGGATTGAAATATCCATTGTTAATTCCTGATTTTTTTATATGTGCTACGTGGGTGTGTAATTAAACTACTGTAAAAAAATCAGAGGTTTTGGAATTCGGGAACCCTGTCATAAAAATCAGATATCAAGTCGGGTTTTTAAAGCTTTAAAATCGTGGTTAAAATCAAGAAGGTAACTTTCTGTTATGATATTTATCTCATCCTATATTCGATTTTAGATCTGTAAAGTGCCATGGATTCACATTGATTAGATCTGTCTACTGTGAAATTTTCAGAATTCGTTATTACTGTTTAGTATTTTTCCTCTGTTAGAGACTCTGATTTTCAATTTAAAACTCGTTAGGGTTTACCAAAACCCTAACCAGACTTGTGTTGGTCATAAATCCCAAACCACAGATCCGATTCATGATCTGTAAAAAATGAGTATTATTATTTTTTTGTCTACTGTTCACTGATAAAATTTCAGAGATTTTTGTTTAGGTTTGCTATTTATGTCTGTATTTTCAATCTGAAGTAGCCGTTTTAACCCCTGTTAAATGTGTTATATTTTAGTTCAGATTGCCGGAAGGGTTTCTCCCTAACCGGAGATGATTTTTCCAATCTGTAAATTGAGAAATCTTTGTTTTCCTTCCTAGTTTATCTCTGTAAAATTTCATATATTTTCATGGAGGTTTGACTCCTGGTTCGGGTCCTAAACTGAAACTGGCTGGTGAACTAGGTCAAAAAGAGCATATTTTTAGGGTTTGATGCTATTTTCGGATTAATTTAATGCCAAAAAAATATTTTTATAATTCTAATTTGATATTAGGGTTATAACAAGTGCACGTACCAAATTTGATGAATTTTGGAATCCGATTGATGGCTGAATTAAGCAAGTTGCAAAATAGGGTCCCTGAAAGATCCAAAAACACTGCTAAAATCACAGTTTTTGTGATATTATTGGATTTTCGTGCATAAGCATGTACTTTTAGGGTTTAGTTATGTTTTAAATCATATTAGGGTATCTCATATTTAATTTTGTGGTAATTTGATTTCATTTAGTCCTTAAAACCCAAGTTTTTACCAAAATTTATTTCAGAAAACCCTGATTTCAAGGCCATAGTCTTGCTATCGGGGGCAATTTGGTCATTTGACCTAAATTTCGAAATCCCTAACCCTAATTTCCATATTTTTAATCATGTCATATCATATTTGGTTTGATTTATTTTCATTTGAACTTCAAAACTTGCATTCTACCAAATATCTTTCTGAAAACCCTAATTTCAAGGCCATAGTCTTGTTATTAGGGGTATTTTGGTCATTTTGACCCCAATTTCGAAAATTCAAATTTCATTTTCATATTTATTCAATTTTATTTCATATTTTATCAATTTTTCTTTAAGGGAATCATGGCAAAAAGGCTTATATCTAGCAAAATTCAGTAATTTCTAGATATTACTGGATAAATCTAGAAAAGCCAACATATCATCACTAACAAAGTTTTCTAGTTTTGCAGGGATATTGAAGACTTTACTTTTATGTATTTAAATTTCAATAGTGATGTAAATTAAATTAAATTTGGAATAAGAATTTAAATTTCAGCTTAGACTAGGATTGCATTGCATATAGTTTAATTCTGCAAATATTAAATGTTTGATGAATGTATCATTCATGCACATTTTATAAATTCACTATGGTCTACACGAATGGCACATGCACTAGCTTTTATGAAGTTTATAAACTTGGTGGAATTCGTATTTATGGCCATAGTCAGAATATGAATGATACCCAGATTTATGATCTTCACATTAGCCACATTCAGCCTACACTCTTAGGCTAACTTCAAAAATGCACTGCATTTTTCAAAAATACAAAAAGTATTTCTCAATTCCTCAAATCCATATTCATTCATTTCATGCATTTGCCAATTCCAATTCAAATTTCAATTCAAAGAAGTTTATTTTTCTCAAAAATTTCCTAAGTCTTATTCAAAAATCGATTTTCTCAAAATATTGATTTGCCAATGATATTTCAAGTATTTCCTAAGTTCCAAATTCGATTTTCTAAGTTATATTTTCAATTTCAAAGTTTGAATTCAAAGAAATCAAGTTTTCCAAAGCTATTTCACATTTCTCAAAATCGATTTTCACAAAATCCTTATATTTCTTCAGAAATTGGTTTTCACTTTCTCAAATACAATCATGATTCATGATTTTCAAAGAGTTTATATTCTAAATATTTCAATCATTCAAAGCAAACATCATGTTTTCAAATGTGCATTTTCTGAAAATTCATAAGCACATGCCTGATTCTTTGTGCATTTAGAAATTAGAATATGATTTAAACAAGTTGAATAGAGTAGAGCATAAGATTGATCCTTGGTTCAATTACCCCTGTTAAAGGTGGCAGGAACGGTCGAACCTCGTACCGACATGCGAGTCCCATTCTACGGAATTTTCCCGCATTTTAAAACGGAGGCGAGTCATTTTTAAAAACTTTTTCAAAGGTCAGTTTAACTCGCAAAAAGTAAAAATTTTGCGATGATAACAGATAGTAGTCTGGCTTCGATGTACTGCTGTCTCTGGGAAAATTGTCAAACACTTCGCTTCGGATGATAGTAAGTGCAGAAGAATGGTCCCAACAATTTGAACCGCTTGCCATAAGCATATGTATATCTGGGAGGGGACAATTGTCGATCAAAGTAATCCCAGACTATGTCATCTTCTTGAATGTTGTCGATCATGGACCGGTACTGTGCCACTGGAAGATGTTTTTGACCATTGTATCTGAAAGAGCTTGCTCGGGCTGGAACGTGTTGGAAGAACCAGGATTGAAGTGCGTAGATGCATCCTTCAACTAAAATGGATTCTCCAAGTGAGAAACGAGCCAGACCCTGATACAGGAAAGCGAGCGCTGCCATGGCTATGGAGAGCCGGTTGGTTTGTCGACTTCCCCATCTTCTCATAAGATGGATTATTCTGATGTCCATGTAGTTTTGTCCGTTCGGGAAGAGGGCTAATCCTACAGTGCATAAACCCATTGCATTATGAATTCTTTCTTTAGCTGTCCTGGATAGTGAGCTAACTTCAACGAAGGTCCCGTACTGGCTGTACAACTCAAGCAGATTGACATATTCGTTTCCATCCAGCTGGATCAGGGGCCAGGATCGGTGGCCTGTCATACTAGCTAAGGAATCTCGGGGGTCCAGACCCTTGACATTAATCAGGAATTGATGCTCTAATGGATCTCCTGGTTGACCGGCTGGTTCTGGTAATCCCATGATTTCTGAAAATTCATCCATTAGAATGGTCATCTCTCCCCACGAGAACCAAAAGGTGCATGTCCATGGATTCCATCGTTCTGCCATTGCATGGATCAGGTTGCCATTGATGGTCTGCTTTCCGAATGCTGATGCCACTTCTAATCCACACTCGCTCAAATGGTCCGGGAACATTCGAGAAAAGCTTTTGAGCCAGGAATAGTACCACCGGGGAATGAAAGTTTCGGTGCTAAGGGCTCGATGTTCAGGACAACCTTGTCGCACCTCATAGGAGATGTGACCTTCAGGAAAGATAGGATCGACTTGACTGGATGCCATTAGACTGAAAACAGAGAAAGACTCAGAATCAGACTTAGGAAAATATAGGAAATTTTGAAAAGTTTGCAGGCAGGATAAAATGCAGCTGGAAATTCGAGATCCAGTAGAATGGGAGAATGGAAAATCACCTGGAGTTTGGAAAGAAATTGGATATTTGGGAAAATCATCCAGAGTTTGAGAAAATAAAGGAAAAGGTGAGATGTAAGCCCCACTGTTTTTCTGAAGAATTTTAATTGGTGTATTCCATGATTTGGAAATTTCTTGTTTCGGCACAAGCATTGCTCGTAAATCTAGCATTTATCGATTTCTGAGGTTCTGAATCACGTAGATTTGCTCTACGAGGTGATTCAGGGCAAACCGCGATGAATTGAACCTCATTACTTGTAGATTATATTTACATTGTATTCATTTGGGTTCGCTCCGAATTTGGAGCCTAAACGAGAAAAAAATATCTCGTTATTTCATGTATTTTGGCTAAAGAGGGTATATCGGTAATTACGCATCGTATCGAGACCCAATTTCATTGGAATTGGGGAATTAAATATACTTTATTAAATTTTAGACCCTAATTCACGAAATGTAATTTAAAAATTTAGTTTTTCTAAATTAATTTAAACATATCCATTTAAATAACTAGTAAATGGGGTTTTTCTCATAAGTGAATTGTAAATTTAATAAAACCTAGATATAGTTTTTCAAAAATATTTTTTAATAAGGTTGGTTTTGGGCATTATAAGAGGTGGTGGGCATGGGCCCCACCTCAGCCCAAAGTTTTTCAAAATAGAAATAAAGGTAGTATTTCAAAAAGCTTCCTTTTTGAAATGCTTTTGAAAAAGCATGCAAAAAGTAGGCTTTGGGGTTGATTTTGGGCATTTGAAAAAGTAGTTGGAAAAATCCAACGACTTTTTCAAATGGGATGGGCACCCCTTAGGGGGTAGCCCCTAACCCCATTTAATGCTTTTCAAAAAAAAAATGTAAAGCAAGTAAAAAAAAAAAACGGATTGTCTTTTTGGGGGTTGGCTTTGAAAAGTCAAAGCCAACCACTCCCCTTGAATCAAGGGGAGTGGTTGAGGGTCAGCCCCTTGACCCTCCCTTGACTTCTTAGGGCCTAGGGAGGGAATCAAGGAGGACCTCTCATCCACCTCCTTTCCCTCCCCACCCCTCATCTTCATCCTCCCCTTTTTAAATGAGAAAAGAGAGAAGAGAGAGGGTCGACACCCTCTCTCCCTTCTTCTCTCTCCTCCTCCCCACTTCCCCCTCTTCTCCTTTTCACTTAGAGTGGGACAGCTCCAGCTGAGAAGCTCCCAGCCCCAGCTCCCTTCCACTACAAGGTGAGGTAGCCCCCCCCCTCCCCATACATTTCATTTTTTTTGTTTTCTTTGTTAGTTGGTTGTTGGCTTTCGGGTTGGGGTTTGGGCCCAGCCCACTGTTTTGCACACTTGGTGCAGTGGCTTTTGTGGGTGGGTTAAACCCACAAGGTGCTGGGGAAACCTCTGGTTTCCCCATTCTATGTTTGAGCCCAACACAAAAAAAAGATTTAAAATAAAATTTCTTGGAGGCGTCACTTTCTCGTTTTCCCGAGTTGTCAAGGAACCCTCCGGCAAAACAAGCGTATCTCCCTGGATACTCGTCGGATCGGAGAGTTCTTGGGCATTTCGAAAAGCTCAGACCGAGCTATACAACTTTGTAGTTGTAACAGTGTCTTTGTCTGACAGGTTTTTCCGTCAGCAACCTAGAAATGCCTTGAGTGACGCCAGGTTTTCTGGCGGTGTTTTCTTAACCGTATACCGGTTTTTAGAGTTCTTGGACTCAGTAGAAAGCTAACAAAACTCTCTACGAGTTTTGTGTTTAGAGTTTTCACCGGAACTGCTAGAAAATGGCAGCCTTTCAACTGCAATTTTTGAAATATATAAATATATATATATACGTATATATATGCAAATTTTTTTTATATAACGCCCCTTGTGGATGCTTTTCTTCGTTGGGTGGCTGGGTTGAGCTCTTCCGCAGCCAGCCCAGGCCCTTGTGGGGCTCGATGGGCCTCATGGCCTCATGGTTTGCTGCAGCCAAGCCCTGGACTGACCATTGGTGGGTCAGTCTAGGTTCGTTTGGGATGCACTCACCTTGGTGGTGTGTCAGGCCCTAGCACGGCCTGGTCTGGACCCAGACACGAGTCAGACCAGGGGGTGCAGACCCCCATTTGAGGCCCCCCCCTTTGGCCTAGCTGGTTTGGACCCACTGGGTCCAGACTGTCACCCTTGGGCGGCTCCACCCACCTTGGGCGATGAGCGCACCCTTGGTGCGGGTGTGAGCCATCCTGCGCCCTGGTTTGAGCCCACCTGTTATCGTAGCAAAATTTTTCTCGTCTTCCTTTCCTTGCGGAAGGGAGAGAAAAATGCTTTTGCGATTCAAACTTGATCGGATTTTGGAAATTGTTTTGAAATACTCGCCTCCATTTTGAAAATTGCGGGAAAATCCATGGGATGGGGCTCGACCTGTCGGTACGAGGTTCGACCGTTCATGCCGCCTTTAACAGGGGTAATCGAACCAAGGACCAAAAATTGTGCTTGACATAGTTAAATCATCGAAATTGTGTTCTATCGTAAATGCACAGAGAATTCAGGCATGTGCTATGAGGTTTTGTAAAATGCAAGTTGGAAAATATGATGTATGCTTAGAAAACATTTGAAGTTGAAAAGCATTTCTCAGGAAAAAAATGGAAATCAATTTCTCAGAGAACTCAGACGAAGAAGTTTTTAAATCTCGAGAAAATGGTAAGAATTCTTGAGAAAAGATGAACACTTGAAAAGGAAAACACTTGTCAGGAAAACTCGGACTTTAAGAATTTTCTTAGGAAAATGATGGAAAATTTATAGGAAAACTCATTAGAGAAGGAAATTCAAAACTTAGGGAGTTGAAATCCTGAGAATATTGTCTTTGAAGTATCTGAAAATCAACTTTGATTCTTGAGAAAAATGATAAATTCCTTTTGAAAGCATCTTAAGAAAATAATATTTTCAGGGAAAATCACGGGAAAACTTTAACTTGGGAAATCCAACTTCGAAAATCTTCATAGTTTCTTGAGGAATTGATTTCCATGAAGTGAAAATTTCTTGAGAAAATCATGAGAAAAACAGATGATTTGAATGAATGAATGCACTTTGAAAAGATTTCTGAAAAATTTGTTGGAAAAATGTGGATTAAGCCAAAGTAAATCTTTCACATATTCTGACTGTGGCTATGAATATGTTCAGAGTTTACTTGAGTTAATTCACAATATTTTGAAAAATTAGAAATATGATGTGCATTTTTAAGATAGCCTAAGAGTGTAGGATCAAGGTTACTGGTAGAAAGATGATGGATCCGGGTCTCGTCCATATTCTGACTAGGGCCGTAAATATGGACTCCACCGAGTTCATCAACTCTCTAAGAGTTGGTGCACGTGCCATTCGTGTACATCCATGGTGATTTGGTAAAATGAGATATATAAATCATAGGATCAAGATATTGCAGGAATCAAACTACATGAGATGCATCCTAATCTAAGCAGTAAAATAAATATTATTCTAAATTTGATTATTACATCTCTGACATAAGTCAAAATGAAATAAAAAAGAATGGTATAAAAGAATCAGCATCCTTCAGGTTATCCTGCAAAATGAGAGTTAATACAAGATACCCAAGGAAATGGGTATGTATATATAATATATACAACGAAGATATACATGGTCATGTATAAATGCTTGAATTTGTGCTAAATGGCATGTGATAATGAAGGTGTATTTATAAAAAGGACAAGGAAAAGAAAAATATTTACATAAATACTTTATGTGAAAACAAGTGCACATGAAGATATACATATATATATAAGTATATATATATATACATATATATACATATATATACATACATATATATAGATATACATAGATATATATATATATACATATATATATATATATATATATATATATATATATACGTATAATGAGAAAATACGTATAGTAATTAGAATTTCATATATAATGGGTAAAAACAGAAAATACAGGGTATATACAGTTTCTGTAGGTGATTTCACAAAGCTGTAATTCTCAAACTATAGCACATTTCTTAGTAAAATTGGGTATGGAGCTTCCCTATATATCAATAACAAAGCATACAAAGGATGGCATAGGGATCATGAATGGATATGGATATATCCATTCATGAATATAGCCGATTATCAAGACTGGGTACCTACAGCAGAAAAGATGGTAAATATATAAGATACATAGTGTGCAGGTGAACAAATACAGTGAGTGTGTGGCAGAGTATAACTAAAATATCTAAATCTAAAGAAGCACGGATGAACTAACCATCATGGATTGAATCTATGGTGACTATTCAGCATTGAATCAATTTCAAGATGCAACATAGCATAATCAGCACAAACCAAGCTATATATATATATATATATATATTAATGACATAACAATTGAAAATAAATGATATATCATATATCTTAGAGCCATCTTATACAGTAAATCAAACGAATTGATCTTGCAAAATGGGATCAATTGCTTGTAATAAACGACATCAGTAGGTGTCCACTCCTAATGACTATTGTGATAAAAAGGCCTTAGATGATGTTGTTTACAGACATGAGTTGGAGGTTGTACATCTACTCTGCTGGACAGAAGATAGGATATATTATTTTGCAGAGGCTAAAAAAAAAAATAGTAAGGAGGGCTTATAAGAAGATGTAAGTAGATATACAAAAAGAAAATAAAGGCAGATATGCTGGGGGTAGTGGAATTAACTCAGGTGACTAAAAAAAAATGAAACAGCAATAGGACATGCTGATGTATGGATCAATACCCAGGTACTTAGAATAAATGTAGAGAACAAATTATATAATGAAATTAACTATGTGCGAATATAGAAAACTAGATGCAAATACAGATGGGCATAAATGACTAGAAATGGAACAAATATCAGCATGAAAGTATGATTTACAGAAGAGGATATATTGATAATACAGGGCATGTAAAAAAAAATATATACAGATAACGATATCAACAGTAAAAAAAAAAATGACAAATGCAATAACTTTGATGCCATGAGAATGTGCTAAGGGGGGGGGACTATAGAACCTTAGATGGTACACAGATAACACACAGGAAATATGTGTGCCTTTGTTAATGGCATTGCTCATTGTACGATGGTCCCTTCTGGACATTGTTTTGCAGACACTCTCTTCAAAAGCCAGATGAATATGTAAAGACTAATGATACGCAGGAAATTTAGAGTCAATATTAAATAGAAAAGTCATAAGAAAATATAAAAAATCATACGAAAATAAGAAGATTATCATGGCTAACCCCTGAAACGTTGTTTACTGCATTTATAAAAGATTAAGGCATCAATAAAACTGAAGTCTTTTATAATTTTTTTTTTTTAGTGATGAAATCAAGGATACTCAATAGAGGATGCTCTAGATACGAATATGGAAATCATGAATCAAAAAGGAGATATTATTCTAAACTGTTTATGATGCTGGACTGAATCACATAAAACCTTAGGATAAAAATTACGAGTTGGTTAAAATATGACACTCTACTGAATCGATAATGCCATTGCGAGGCATTATCGATTCTTTATACATTATTTACACAAAGGTGCAAACCACATCAACCACTGAAATGGGTCTGCAAAGCACATGGCAGGAACACGATGCCTAATTTACATAGATGCAGGTGTAGAGGGGTTTTACCTTGATTCGGCAGGGGTGCAGAGGGTCTTCCCTTTTCGGACTGTCCTTGAATGACTTGCTGAGGTGTGCTGATGTCTTGAGTTGTTTTACTTCCAGACGCCGTGTTTTGGGGACTGGTTCACTGAATGGAGGAGGCGCAACACTCAAGATAGACTGCAGGCGACGGGGCTTCTTATGTATGCCTTGTAGTTCCATAGGAGTCCTATGATTCTTCGTAAAAGGGGAAACCAATGAGAAAAGGGGAACTCCTCTTGGTCTCTTCGGTTGAAGGGGAATGAAGGCAGGCCTTGTGAAAAGGGGAGAGCTGGAATCGCCGATGCCTTTGCTGGACCCCCCTCTTTTCTTTAATAGCCGCCACCTCAAAACCCCCCTTTTTCTCCTCTTTAGCCGATCTTGATAACTCTTAAAACAAACTTTTAAATTTTTTTGAAATCTTTTTAAGAAAGGGAACTCGCCGTTTTGAGAGGGAACGACTCCTACTCTTAAGATGATATTTGAAACTTAGGTAAAACGGGGGTTTTACGGTGGTGCCTGTTGGGGTTGAAAAAGTAAAACAAAAGGAAAATAAAATTAAGAAAAAAAATGATTTTTTTTTTTTTTTGGCAAAGAGTCTTCGTGGGGTGTCACCTACGTGGGCCCACTAATTATTTTATTAAAAATTAAATCAAATAAAAGAATTTTATAAATTGGTGCCACTTCCGGATGGGCACTATTTTGAAAATAAGGGATATAATTGAAAATTTTAGTGTGACACCACCTCGAGGTGGGTCTCACATCACTTATTTGAAATAAAAGCCAAGTGGAATTTTTGAAATTTTCATAGTAGTAGGCTAGTTTTGGAAAACACGAAGCAAAACTTGGCTACATTTCAAACTTAGAAGAAAATGGTCCTTCGGGGTGAAATTTTGAAAAAAAAAATGTAGGGAAATTCGGAGCCCTTTTGTAAGAGTTTGAAATAAGGTCCTATGAATTTTGAAATTGTGTCCCCCTCTTTTCAACTGACAAAACCCTGAAAATCAATGTCCAAAACTATCCAGATCGTTTTCTTGAGAAAAACTTTTGTAATTTGGAGCCCTGGGGGTAAAAAGGGGAGAATTTAGCAATTTTAAAAACCCAGGAGTTTGAAATCAATTTTAAAATATTTAAAACTCAAATCTGGATTGACATTTTTGAAAATCAGGAGTTTTGGATCTCAAAATGACATGCTGTGTAGTGAAATGATATGAAATGCTCATGCGATGTTATGCAAAGACATGTCCTATAAAATCGCCACTCTGAATCTGAATTTGAAAATTCTAACTTCTGGTTAAGCATGAGATTTTGAAAATTTGCAGTTTGAAGATGTCTCTAAGAGGTTTTGAGACTCGAGAATGGAATTTAGGACTTTCTGCAAGGTTCAATCTTGGAAAATGACCATTTGCCCTTCATTGTTTCTGGAGAACCAAAATGTGATGATTGATGGGTATATCAGGAAGGTGAGTGAAAATTTGGGGTGTTTACAGATGCCCCTCTTTGCTACTAAGCTGGCTCGTGGCCGAGCTTAGTGGCAAAGAAAAACACTCCAAATTTGGGCTATATATATAAAAAAAATGCCCCAGTTAGAAGGATCTGACTGGGTATGAAGAAATTAGCCCGAGGAAGATGGTAGATATGAAATGGAGAATGAAGAGGAATAGATTTGCTCTGTGATAGCGAAGTTCAGGTTTTTGCCCTTAACGTGGATGGGACAGAAATACCTCGCATGGAACGAATCTCAGATTTGACCCTTAACCTGATTGGGGAATGAAAATATCTCTTGGAAATGAGTCCCAGGTTTGTACCTTTAACCTGATCGGACGAAAAATAAAAATACCTCTTTGAATGAGGCTCAGGTTTATACCCTTATCCTGATTGGGCGGAAGATGGAATACCTCTTTGAATGAGGCTCAGGTTTGTACCCTTATCCTGATTGGGCGGAAAATCGAATACCCCTTTGAATGAGGCTCAGGTTTATACCCTTATCCTGATCGGGCGGAAAATAGAATACCTCTTTGAATGAGGCTCAGGTTTGTACCCTTATCCTGATCAAGCAGAAAATGGAATATTGGAAGGTGAATAAGACAACTTTTCTTGAAGATGAACGAGGCGATGAAAATGGATTTGTAAGAGGCAATCTTAGAAGATAATCAAGACGATACGGTGAATTTTTCATCAGTGTGAAATATGAATAAGGTAAGGAGTAAGACGACTCTTTCGACAACGCGAAAGATGAATATGACAATCTTTTGATAAGGTAACTCTTTCGGCAATGCGAAAGACAGACAAGGCAAACTCTTTCAGAGAAGAGTAAGACAACTCTTTTGACAATGCAAAAGATGAATAAGGCAATTTTTCCAACAAAGAATAAGGCAACTCTTTCGGCAATGCGAAAGATGAACGCGGACGATCCAAAGGAGTAAGGCGATTCTTTTGACAGCGCAAAAGATGATAAAGGTAATCCAAAGGAATAAGGCGATTCTTTCGACAACACAAAAGATGACAAAGGTAATCCAAAGGAATAAGGCGATTCTTTCGACAACGCGAAAGATGATAAAGGCAATCCAAAGGAGTAAGGCGATTCTTTCGACAACGCGAAAGATGACAAAAGGCAATCCAAAGGAGCAAGGCGATTCTTTCGACAACGCGAAAGATGATAAGGCGATCCAAAGGAATAAGGCGACTCTTTCGACAACGAGAAAGATGATAAGGCGATCCAAAGGAATAAGGCGATTCTTTCGACAACGCGAAAGATGATAAAGGCAATCCAAAGGAGTAAGGCGATTCTTTCGACAAACGCGAAAGATGATAAGGCAATCCAAAGGAGTAAGGCAATTCTTTCGACAACGCGAAAGATGATAAGGCGATCCAAAGGAATAAGGCGATTCTTTCGACAACGTGAAAGATGATAAAGGCAATCCAAACGTGTAAGGCGATTCTTTCGACAAACGCGAAAGATGATAAGGCGATCCTTTCGGAGAGAAGGCTAATCTTTCAACAACATGAAAGATGATATAGGCGATCCAAAGGAGTAAGGCGATTCTTTCGACAAACGCGAAAGATGATAAGGCGATCCAAAGGAGTAAGGCGATTCTTTCGACAACGCGAAAGATGATATAGGCTAATCTTTCAACAACGTGAAAGATGATAAAGGTTATCCTTTCGGAGATAAGGCTAATCTTTCAACAATATGAAAGACGATAAAGGAAAATCTCTCGAAGGGGTCAAGATGCATCAATATGGACATCAAGCTCTCACTTAACGTCAGGATAGCTAGAAACTATTGTCAAAATGTTGAAAATTTTGTTGATTCAAAATAATTGAAAATGATGCTCATTATTGTGAAAATATTCCTTCTTTTCTACCTGAAGTATTACCTCCAAACAGGATTGACTTCATAGAATCAAGATTTGGAATCCAAATTGCTTGTGATTGACCTTCTTCATAGAAGTTATCAATTTCTTTGATATGAACAGGAAAGTGAGAATTTAATATTATGAAAGCAATTGATGAAAGAATATTGATAATAGAATTTCACAAATTTAAAGAAGATTCTTGATAGATTTGGCAATTTGATATCCTGGGAGCTTCTCTCATGATAATCTTTCTGCACTCTTTTGGGCTCTTGGGTTTTTTCTACATTCTCCTTCATTTTGGAGATGTTTCGACTTTTTTTTTCTCTTTATTTTTCCTCTCTTGCTCTCTTTTTGGAAATGTACGTTACAAACTCCTTCAACTTGGAGATGTTTTGATCCTTCTTTGACGATATTGGCTCATGGGTTAGAGATCTTTGGATGATAGCGGAAATTAAATATCTTTTAGGGATTGTCGGGAGGTTCATCGCATCTGCCTTCATCTTGACAGTGCTTTGGACTTTCCCTGGAAGGATCCGTCGCAAACTCCGTCATCTTGGAGATGTTTCAAATCTTCTTTGGCCTCGGGGGTCTGCTCGCTTAATTCGCCTTCATCTTGACGACAATTGAGAGATCCCTTTTGCGGATATTTAATTGCAGCTTAGGTGATTTTGAGGAGACAGGGTTTTGATGAATTCTCTCTTTTTCTAGCGCTCAAGATATTTCCATTGCCTCGTCTTTATAAGAATAATCTTTAGAGATGTGCCATTGACTGTGATCAATATCAATCATTTGTGGCTTTGCAATAACATTGAATCTTCTTTTCTGGCCATATCGAGGATTTATCCTTCCTCCTATTGGTTGGCCAATGGAAAGAATTTGGATTTTGGATCTCTTTTCGCAAAAGCTTCACTCCTTTGGAAGTAATGCTGAAGGTATATTGAGGTAAAGATTTGTATAATAAAGTTTTTGAAATCAACAAGTAATTTGATCGACAAATTGACAACATATTCTTGAAATCCTTGGTGAAAGAGAGCATTTGAGGTCCGGCTCAACACATCCGTGACAAAAATTCTCACCTCCTTTCCAAAGGAGACGACTAACAATATTAGTTCAATTAAGAATGACCATCGCTGAGAATAATATCAGTTCAATTAAAAATGATCATCGGTTCGTTGGGAACAATATCAATTCGATTAAGAATGACCATCGTTGGGAATAATATCAGTTCAATGAAGAACGACCATCGGTTCATTTGGAACACTATCAGTTCAATTAAGAATGACTATCAGTTTATTTGGAGGAACAATATCAGTTCAATTAAGAACGACCATTGGTTCACTGGGAACTATATTAGAACGATTAAGAATGACCATCGGTTCACTGAGAACAATATCAATTCAACTAAGAACGATCATCGATTCGCTGGGAACAATATCAGTTCAAGGAAGAACGACTATCAGTTCACTTGAAACACTATCAGTTCAATTAAGAACGACTATTAGTATACTTGGAACACTATCAGTTCGAGGAAGAACGACTATCAGTTCACTTGGAACACTATCAGTTCGATAAAGAACGACTATTAGTTCACTTGGAACACTATCAGTTCGATGAAGAACAACTATTAATTCACTTGGAACACTATCAGTTCGATGAAGAACGACTATCAGTTCACTTGGAACACTATCAGTTCAATGAAGAACAACTATCAGTTCACTTGAAATACTATCAGTTCAATAAAGAACGACTATTAGTTCACTTGTGTAAACACCCCAAATTTTCCACATCCATTCTCAAACAACCCTCCTCGTGCAGTGCTAACCCTATTAGGTCAGTGTAGGAGCCAAACCCTGAGTTAGTTTCAGAAAATTACCATTTTACCCATTTTTATTAGGAAAATTACCATTTTACCCCTAAGTCATCCCGAACCCCAGTCAGTCGGAGTCAACCAAGCTCATTGGTCAGTTCAAGACAGTTAGAATATCAGTCATCTCAAGCTCATCTGAGCTCATAATGAATAAACCATTTTCATTTCTCACCATTCCTGCCAAAATGGGATCATTTCTTCATAAATGAGCTCATTTTTTTGTTCAAATCCAAGCCAATTGTCTCCGAGTCAGTCAGTCATAGTCAGTCATACTCCCTAGAGTCTAACTTGAGCTCACCATAAGTTCAAGCACTCCAGTTTCAGTTCAAAACCATTTCCAAGTGTCCAGGAGCCCATTTTAGTCCATTTCAGCTCTTTCAGCTGAAATTGAGCTGAGTTCAGTCGGTTGAGCTAGTGTTTGAGCCTCAATTTTAGTTCATGTTAGTATTACTGACCTCTGTTTCAGCTCAAACCCAGTTCAGGTTCGTAATTCACTTCGCTCCAGTGACCATTCCGTACCATTTCTCTAAAAATGGCAGCTTTTCTTGAAAATTCAGTCGGAAAGGTCAATTGAGTCAGTATCATTGTCAGTTCACTTGAGTTCTGAAACTCTAAAACCCAGCTCAATCCAACTCATTCCAGTTCATTTAAGCTCAAACTCTAATTTTCAGTGTCACTCTGACCCAGTAGAGTCCCGAAAACCATTTCTTGAGTTATTTTGCAAATTTTATCAATTTTAATGCTTTTTGAACTGGTACAACTGTCAATCAGGGTCTAACATCCAAAATTCTTCATTCAGGGTCTGTATTTCGCATGTCATTTCTCATCATTTCATATCATTTCTCAACATTTCATAACATTTTATTTCATTTCATTTCATTTTCGAAGTCCAGAACTTCAGTTTTATAAATTTCAATTCAGATTGAGTTTTAAAAGTGTTCAGAAATCAATTTCAAACCCTGGGTTTCCAAAATTGACATTTTTACCCCCGAGAGTCTAAATTTGGAAATATTTTCTCAAGAAAATTAATCTGGATTTATTCCAAAATCGAATTTTCAAATTCTACACTGGATTTGCTTCGCAATGAGCTATTGAACTTCAAAATCCGAGCTCGTTTAAAAAACTGCCAAAAATAGCTCGTTTCATTTTGAAAATATTTTCTCGAGAAAAACAATTTGGATTTCTTTCAAATTTAAATTTTCAAATTCTACACTGGATTTGCTTCGCAACGAGGTATTGAACTTCAAAATCCAAGCTCATTTCAAAAACTGCCAAAAATAACTCGTTTCGTCTGATTTTTTTTTTGAAAAGACTATTTTACCCCTCCAATCGTCAAAATGAGTTTCAAAAGTGGAATTTGGACCCGCTCTGAGATGGCCCATTCATTTGCATTTTCTTGTTTTAATTTATAAGAAAAGAAAAAAAAAATTATCTTTTTCTTTATTTTTTTGGTTTGTTTTATTTTATTTATTATTATTATTTTTTAATTATTTTATTCTTCCTAAGGTGGGACCCACAAGGGGGTCGCCCAAACCTCCAGTCCATTTCCTTTCTTTCTTCCTCCATTTTATTTTATTTTATTTATTTTTTTATTTTTTCTTTTCTTTTCTTTCCATCTTTCTTTCTTTTCTTTCTTTCTTCTTCCTTTTTCATTTCTTTCTTTCCTCATTTCTTTCCTCTCCCAGCCACTCACGTATGGCAGCCCAGCCCCCCTTCTTCTTTCTCTTTCCCTCTCCTTTCTTCCCCTTTCTTTCCTTTTCCTTCTTCCCCTCTTCTTTCCTTTTCCTTCTTTTCCTTCTTTCCCCCTTCTTCCTTACTTCCTTTCCATCTTTTTCAAAAACCAAATGGCTACCGCCATTCACGTATGCTGTTTCATGAAACAATATTAGAAACTTAGGTTTTGATTTTTATCAAAACCTAAGTTGTCAAAACAAGAAAAAGAGGGGCATACGTCTATCTATCTCTCATTCAACGCACCTCTCTCTCTCTCTCTCTCTCTCTCAATCTCTCTCTCCCTTTACCTCCATTCTTCTCTCCTTGGCTGCTCCAGCCACAGCACCCTTTCTTCTTCATCACAGCCTTCTTTGGTGGCAGCAAGAGCCCAGCCACCTGCAGCTTTTCTTCAGCCACCACAGCTCCTTGTTGCAGCCAACTCCTCCACCTTGCTTCAACCGGCCTCCGCTTCGAAGCATCATCTTCACCACCGGCACCAGCTTTCTAGCAGCCCACCTTGCTGCATCTTCAGCCAGCTTGCAGCCTCCATGCCCAGCAGCTCCATGCCCAGCAACCAGCGGCTTCCCCTTTGAAGCAGCTCCGCGCCCAGCAGCCAGCAGCTTCTCCTTCAACCTCAAGATGCCCCACCATTACATGTTTACAGCCACTCCTTGACGGCGCTGCCATCTCTTCCACGCCCAGCAGTTGTGCCACAGCGCCACTGTCGTAGTTCCAGCCCCTCAACGAAGGGGCAGAACCCCTTGGTTGCAGCCACGAGCCGCAAGCACAGCAGCATCTCCAAACATTTGCTCCAGCCGAATCACCTACCTCAACTCCCCTAGTCATCTCCCGGCCAGCACCGAGACGCCCAGCCATCTCTAAGGAAGTCCATCCGTTGGCTGCACCTTATAAATCTTTATTCATATTTTTCCAGCCGACGGTGACAACCTCTTCAAGCCGCAGCAAGATCAAGGTTATCAATCCTCCTTTTGTCGCAAGTTCAATATCAACATTATTCTTTTAAGAAAATGAACTTGGTTTGCTAATACTCGAATCTTAGTGGGTTTCGTTTTGAAATCTCTCATGAGAGGGACCCAAACGAAAAGGCTTTTTGAATGAACGGCCATGTGTGAATCTAACGAGATGAGGAGTTTTAAATTTGGATGCTTTCAGCTCGGTAGGTTGATATTTGCTTTCGTTTTTTTTATGTTTCTTTGTTATGTACTTGTGCTAATGGAATAAGAGATTCATCCATTCAATGGATTGAATCTCTCTTTTCAAGAGCAACATCAAAATGGCTCATATTCCCATTGATTTTCATTTTAGCTTATATCTCATGTCATTTTATGTTAAAAAAAATGTATATTAAAATAGTTTATTCTCTATTCCATTTAGCTTATGTAAAATTCGTTGTTACTTAGCCTAGAATCCATAAAATTCCAATTTTGTGCGAAGTCCATGCATCAATTTATGTGATTTTCTGCATTTAAAAATTCTTTAAATTTTAGAGTAACTAGGTTTACATGTCTTTGTTTTACTGTTGAAAATTTGACTCAATCCGGGTTTCGGAAACCATCTAAACCGATCAAACCCTAAATCGGATTTTCTGTCTCTCTGAACTTCTAGTTTCTGCATTAGCAGACTTTAACCTTCAGATTCGCCCTTGCGGGGGATTCGAATCATCCTCCAAAAATCACGGTGGATTCATAATTAAATTTAATAATGATCTGGAAATTTTTATGTTTTTCCAAGTAGTTTTGACCTCTGAAAAAAATCGAATTTTCCAGACTTTTGGGAAAATCTTGATTTTCTTTTATCAGGGTATAGACAGACCCTAATGCATCAAGTCCGCCCAATATGTAGCTCGTTTGCAAAAACTTTCAACACAAAAGTTATTTCTAACATTATTTCCTGTCATTTCCCAAAATTTGGAAATTTTTGGATCTGTTTCAGTATTTTGTCTGGATTTTCTCTTTCTGTCTAACAGATTCCAAGTTCCAGAAATCTCAGAGATTTAGGTCTCTAATAACAGTAAGGCCTTTTCCAAACCATAACCTGAATCCCAATGGTGTCAAAAGATCAAATCTTACTCTATTTGTCATAGACATTTTCCCACAATTTCAGACTTTTTCACATCTGTTTACTATTTTTCCCACATTTTCTACCGAAACCTGTCAGTTTCCTTCATTTACTGGAGTCGCCGGATTCCGATCCGACTTGCCGGAGTGGCACAGCTCCGACCATAGGTCAAAACCAGAAAGTGTAAAAGTCCAAAATCCTTGCCTTACTGTCCTCTGTCACCCCATAAAATTTTGAAAATTTGTATGAAAGTTTGATATCCTAAATCCCCTTTAAAATCAACATTTTAGGTAAAAATCACAAAATTTAGGGTTTTTACTTGAATTTCCATATTTAAAAATACAAAAAAATTAGATTTTCAAGCTCCATTCTGTTTTTAGGAATATTTTAGTTGTCCATTCCAAATTTGGCTTAATTCCAAGTTCATTTGCTCTATGTGTTAGTTTATCTTTAAATTTAGAAGCGAAAATCAGGCGAAAATCAGGTTAAATTTGATATTTTATGATATTTTCATCATTTTAAGGTTTTTATCATGTACATGAGCATATATAATCATATTAGGGTTAATTTCAATCTCCTTTGCATTTCATATTTTTCATTTTTGCAAAATTTATTTCAGAAAACCCTGGTTTCAAGGCCATAGTTTTGTTATCGGGGGTATTTTGGTCATTTTGACCTAAATTTCGAAATTTCAATTTCTAATTCTCCAAAATTTCATGCATATCATCATATTTTATCATATTATGTTTGATTTATTTCATTTGATTTTCAAAATTCCAAAATTTATAAAAATTCTTTCAGAAAACCCTAATTTCAAGGTCATCAGGGGTATTTTGGTCATTTTGACCCCAATTTCGAATTTTCAAGTTATTTTCAAAACTTATTCATTATTTCTCATGTTTATATCAAAGGGGGTATGAATTTGGGTTTATATCTGAATAATATCCGATAATTTCCCATATTTTCGGATAAATTCAGAAAAACCTACATTTTTGTGCTAACCTTGTTTTCTAAGTTTTGCAGGAACATTCAAGAAGAAGACTTAGTTATTTCATTTCTTTATTTTATTCAATTCAATGTAAAAATCAATGTAATAATTTAGAATAAGAATTTACATTTTCTGCTTAGAATAGGGTTGCATTGCATATAGTTTAATTTATGCAAATTTCAATATGTGATGTATGATTCATGCACATTATTTCAAATTCACTATGGTTTACACGAATGGCACATGCACAAGCTCTTATGGAGTTTATAAACTCGGTGGGATTCGTATTTATGGCCATAGTCAGAATACGAAGAAAACCAAGATTTATGATCTTTATATCCGCCACATTCAGCATACACTCTTAGGCTAACTTCAAAATGCACTACATTTCTCAAAGTTTTAAAAAGATTTCTCAATTCCTCAATGAAATTCCCTTTTCAAATTCATATTCATTCATTCATATCATTCAAATTGCATTATTTTCAAATTCATTTTCCAATTTCAATTTCAGAAAAATCAATTTTCTCAAGGATTTACCAAGTTTTTCTCAGGATTGGATTTTCCTAGAATTCTAAATTTTCACATGAGATTTCAAAGTATTTCCCAAGTTCAAATCAAGATTTTTCTATGTTTTAACATTCTCAAATTTCAAAATCCCAAGTTTTCAGAAATCTATTTTCTCAGAATTCCCGTTTTTCTGAGAATTCATTTTCCCTTTCAAAAATCCATTTTCCAATGAACTTCCTGATTTTCTCAGAATTTTCAAATCCATTTCCTCAGAAAAGCAATTCCAAATTTCAAAATCAATTTTCTAAAGTTCAAATTTTCCTGAGAAATGACTTTCCAATGCAAATTTCTGATTTCCAATAAAATTTAATGATTTTCTCAAGAATTCAATTTTCAAGTACTTTTCCAATCAATTTTCAAGCATATTTCAATTTTCCAAAGCAAACATCATATTTTCTCAAACTTGCATTATTTTCAAAATTTCATAGCACAAGTCTGATTCTTTGTGCATTCCAGGAAAAATAGAGCATAATTTAGCTATTTGAGTTGAGTTAAAGCACATAATTGGTCCTTGGTTCAATTACCCCTGGTAAAGGCGTCAGGAACGGTTGAACCTCATACCGACAGGCGGATCCCATTCTACGGAATTTTCCCACAAATTTTCAAAACGAAGGCGAGTTAATTTTCAAAAACCATTTTCAAAACTTTGGTCGAGTTTGACTCGCGAAATTCGTTTCTCTCTCGCAAGGGAGGGGAAAATTTTTGCGATGATAACAGGTTTGGCGACCGTGATGGGACATGTCTTCGCCTGATCAATTATATGCTTTAACTTAGCTCAATTATCAAAATTATGTTCTATGGAATGTCAGCTTTAATTCCTGATATCATGTGAACCTAGGAGCCTAGACTTGAACCCAGCTGACATGGATTGCATGTAGACTAGGCATGGTTTGGTAGGACCAATTGAGGAGAATTATGCATGTTCACATAGACTTAGGTCTGAAATACAACACTCCTCAATCTAGGAATTTTATGAAAACAATGTTTGTTTCTTCAAAAATTTTCAAAATTCTATCTCTTTAGGACTTAGCCCTCTGTTTGCCTGCATGTGCTCATATTTTCAAAAACCATCCCACCTATGTCTACCCGGTCTTCACGTTGCTGGGCTCTCTTCCAGAACCATAGTTTGGGACAGAGCCTCACAACTGGGCCATTTATTTGGGCTAACGCCCCCCTGCCACGTACCAAGGGCCATAGTCCAACGTATATCGGTAGGCGCTCAAGGATGTTGGGAAAACACAAGCCTAGACCCGAAGATGAGTTTTATGCCACGTACATCGAGCCTCGGCTCGAGTATATCGGCATAGCATGATTGGACACAGTTGATCTGAGCCCAGAGTCAAGATTAGGGTCCTAAAGCTCTTTCAAAATCAATGCATTTAGAGTCAGCTTCTTAGGGATTGTTGTATGTGCATAATTGTTTGTAATTGAATGTATGATATTCATTTTCGCCTTATTTTCTCATATTTTTCTCAATTTTTCCAAAATACCGAACAATTTTCCAAAATACCTCATTTTTCATCTTTTATGAAATATCTCCTTTTTCTCAAAAACCCTGGACAATTTTTTCAAATTATCAACCTTTTCTTCAAAACTCCAGGTTATTTTTCATTCTTTCGTTCCTCTGGACTTCGAATTTTCAGCATTTCACTTTATCCTGCCTGCAATTTTCAAAATTCTTGTATTTTTTTCAAAGTCTAATTCCAATCTTCCTATCTTTCAGTCTAATGGCATTCAGTCAGTTCGACTCTGTCTTTCCTGAGGGTCACATCTCCTATGAGGTGCGACAAAGTCTTCCCAAGCATCAAGCTCTCAGCACCGGACCCTTCTTCCCCCGGTGGTACTATATTTGGTTCAAAAACTTCTTTCGTATGTTTTCGGACCATTTCAGCGACTGTGGGTTGGAACTGACATCTGCAGTGGGGAAGTTGACAGTTAATGGTAATCTGATCCATGCACTGGTAGAGCGGTGGAATCCGTGCACTTGCACATTCTGGTTCCCGTGGGGTGAGATGACACTACTGATGGATGAGTTTTCAGAGATTATGGGACTGCCTGAGCCAGCCGGTCAGCCTGGAGATCCGTTAGAGCAGCAGTTTCTAATTAATGTCAAGGGTCTGGACCCTAAAGATGTCGTGGCTCGCATGACAGGGCGTAAGTCTTGGCCACTGATTGAAGAAAATGAGAATGAGTATGTGTGCCTGATCGAGATCTATCAACAGTATGGGGCATTTGCAGAAGTCAGCTCATTATCTAGAACAGCTCGAGAAAGAAATCAACATGCGATGGTTCTGTGCACTGAAGGGCTCGCCTTCTTCCCAAATATACATATGTGTATGGCAAGCAGTTCAAGCTACTTGGCCCATTTTCCTGTACCTACTACTATCCAGAGTGATGCGTCAGGCAATTTTCTCAAAGACAGAAGCGCGTAGAAGCTCGGCTACTATCAGGGGTTATGCTAGAGTTCAACCTTGTATCAGCGCAGTGGTCCGGAACATACCATTCTGCCAGATATGGCTGGGATCTTTTGTTGCTCTTCCACTTTTTCCCGGTCCTCGTGTCTCTGCCAGTTATAAGGAGTGGTGGCAAATTGTCTGTCCGCCCCCTCTTTCCCAAGTCCACTATTGATGCAATCATATTTTTCCTTCAATAAAAAAAAAATCCTTCAATTTTCATTCTATCATGGTTTGATGACCTCGCCTAGGTGACAAGGCATATTTGTAGTTGTTCGTTCTCCTCGCAAAGAATGGCAACACAATTGTCGTGACTCCAGCGGCGACCCAATCCCTAGTAATAAGATGTTCTTCCAATTATCTACCAAATTCTCATCAAATATTTTTTTCTATATTCATTTTTATCCTGAATCTTCATAATCGAAATTTAATCATCCATTCTGTAGAGAGCATCAGTATTTCCAAGTGGTTCAGATTAGATCAAGCAAGAAGACACCACTGTATCAGGGCATCAGTGATTTTAGAAGCAGGCAAGAAGAAATGGATTCTCCAAGATCTGCCAGAAGACAAAGTCTGAATGATAGGGATGACATTGATCCTGCTACATATCAGATGTTCAAGAAAATGATGATTGGGATGATGTCTGAGCAAGCTGAGGACAGTTTCAGAAAGGCTCCCATCAAGGAGAAGACATTTGTCTCCTTCTCTCAGAGTATCACTGGTAAGAGCAACGAGCGATTCAGTGCATGTCAGGTCGATATTTTATTCTTGCCGATGTCCTCTATCGTCGTGGATTCAGTTCTAAATATTCTAGATGCCTAGACGAAGATGAAGCCAAAGAAGTTGTGCAGGAGGTACACGAAGGCATTTGCAGTAGACCCATTGGCTACCAAACTCTTATCAAGCAAATCATCCGGGCAGGATATTATTGGAAGACTATGCAGCAAGATTACTACCATTTTATGAAGAAGTGTGCTTTATGCCAGATACATGCACCTTCCGTTCATGCGCCAGCAACATATTTGCAATCTGTTATCTCTCCATGGCTATTTTCTATGTGGGCCTTTGATGTTGTGGGCCCCATCACTCCAGCTTTAAACGGCTACAAATATTTTCTTGCCACAACAGAATATTTCACTAAATGGGTAGAAGCAGTCACTCTACGCATAGTAGAAGGCCGCCGACACATGGTCTCATTCATCCACAAGAATATCCTTTGTCATTTCGGCATACCACACGACATCGTGTTGGACAATGGCAATCATTTCAAGAAGGAGAGAATGAGGACATTCTGCTCAAAGTTCAAAATCCATCATCATTTCTCCGCTCCTTTTATCCTCAAGGGAATGGTCAGGCAGAGACCACCAATAAAATTCTTATTAGAATCTTGGAGCGAACTTTGAAAACAGGCCGTGACTGGCATTAGAAGATCCATGATGCATTGTGAGCATACAGAACCATCATTCGAACTCCCACTAATGGTACTTTGTCAGAACTTGTCTACGGAACTGAAGTAGTATTGCCTCTACATGTTCAGAAACCTGCCTTGAAGTTCGTATCACTGCTGGAGTTATTGCTTGATCAGTATCAGCAACAGCGATTGGTACAACTTGGTTTGCTCGATGAAAGAAGACTCAGAGCAGCAAAGCACGCTCAATCATATCGTCAGAGGATAGCCATACAATATGCAAAATTTGTCATTGAAAGGAAATTCTGAGTCAATGATCTAGTGCTCAGATCAACGGCCTATCTCAAGCACCGCCTGGGTGGCAAATGGTCGCCGAATTGGGAAGGTCCCTACGTTGTCAAAGCGGCATTACCTCGTAACTCATATCGGCTCATCAATGCCGACGGAGTGGAATTACCAGATCCCATTAATGCTCAACATTTGAAAATTTTCTATATTTAAATTCTCTATTCCATCCTTTGTAATTCCTCAATCTATTTTCTTCAATAATGGTCAAATTATTCTTTCCCAGTTACACTGGGCATTATTTTAAAAATTGTCTTCAAAACGTCCTGTATGTAGGCAAGCACACAAATCTCTCATTTTGCATGCATGTGCATCCATTTACATCATTTTGCATTCATTTGCATACATTTGCATTCATTTGCATTTGCATGCATTCATTCACATTCATTTGCATCCATATGTATCAAATTCACTTCCCCTTCAGGTTAAGGGATAAACCTGAACTGCCCATTCAGGATAAGGGATAAATCCTGAGGCCCCGACAGTTGTCCAAGTCGTCGTGAGGGTAAAGATTGAAAATCTTCTATCAAAATCAATTAGTAATTCTTCAAAATCCAGTGTTCGTGATGGTAATTTTATAAAAAACCAGTGTTCGTGCTGGTAATTTTTTTAAAAAATCCAGTGTTCGTGCTGGTAAATTTTCAAAAACCAGTGTTCGGGCTGGTAAATTTCCAAAACCCAGTGTTCGTGCTGGTAAAATTTCAAAAAAAACCCAGTCTTCGAGCTGGTAAAATTTCAAAAACCCAGTGTTCGTGCTGGTAAATTTTCAAAAACCAGTGTTTGTGCTGGTAAAATTTTCAAAATCCAGTGTTCGTGCTGGTAAATTTTCAAAAATTCTGTGTTCGTGCTGGTAAGATTTTCAAAAACCAGTGTTCGTGGTGGTAAAATTTTCTAAATCTAGTGTTTGTGCTGGTAAATCTTCAAAATCCAGTGTTCGTGCTGGTAATTCTCCCAAAAACAATATTCGTACTGATCCATTTTCAAAATCCAATACTTATACTGGTTCATTTCCAAAATCCAGTATTCACACTGGTACATCTTTCAAAATCCAATTGTTATTGGTCGGACTTTCAAAATCCAATTTTTATTGGTCAAACTTTCTAAATCTGGTTTACTGGTTAATGTTTTCAAACCTAATCCATGCTAGTCTAATTTTTCTTCGAGATTCGAGTTCCGACTTGAATTTCCTTTCCTTCTAACCGGTCTAGTTTTCCTTTAGGATTCGAGTTCCGACTCGAATTTTCTTTCCTTCTAATTAGTCTAGTTTTCCTTCGGGATTCGAGTTCCGACTCGAATTTTCTTTCCTTCTAACCGGTTTAGTTTTCCTTCGGGATTCGAGTTCCGACTAGAATTTTCTTTCCTTCTAATTAGTCTAGTTTTCCTTCGGGATTCGAGTTCCGACTCGAATTTTCTTTCTTTCTAATCGGTCTAGTTTTCCTTCAGGATTCGAGTTCCAACTCGAATTTTCTTTCCTTCCAATGGATCTAGTTTTCCTTCGAAGATTTGAGTTCCGACCCGAGTTTTATTTTCCTAGAATTGGTCTAGAAGATTAGAGTTCCAACTCAAATTTTCTTCCAAATCCAATTCAAATATCCTATAATTGGTCTAGAAAAATAGAGTTCCGACTCAAATTTTCTTCCAAATCCAATTCAAATGCCTGAAATCGGTCTTGAAAATTAGAGTTCCGACTCAAATTTTCTTCCAAATCCGATTTATTTAGCTTTCCTTTAAAGGTTTGAACTCCTACTCAAACTTTTCTGCAATTTAGTAATTGGTCTAGAAGATCCAAGTTCCGACTCGAATTTTCTTTCAAAACCCAATTCATTTAGTTTTCCTTGAAGATTTGAATTCCGATTCGAATCTTCCCTCAAAACCCAGTTTAGAACCTGGTCCATTCAAAGCTCACAAGTTGAATCCTTCCTTCTTAAACTATGGTCCTTAGGTTAAATCCCTATGGAATTGTATAGTTCATAGGTCGAACCCCTGCTGAACCAATGTGATCCCTAGGTTAAATTCCTATGGAATTGATAGTTCTTAGGCTGAATCCCTATTGAACCCATGTCGTTCCTAGTGAACCAATGTCGTTCTCAATAGAACCAATGTCATTCTTAGGCTGAATTCCTATTGAACCCATATTTTTTCCAGTAAACCAATCACCAATGTCGGCCCTCAGGCCATCCAATTACCAATTCGGCCCTCGAGCCACCCAATTTCCAAATTTCCAATTTCGACCTCCGGGTCAACCAATTGTCAAATTTTCAAATTCGACCTTTGGGTCAATCAATTCCAATTTCGACCTTCAGGTCAATCAATTTCCAATTTCCAATTTCCAATTTTCAATTTCCAAATATCAATTTCTAAATTCCAAATTTCCAAATTCCAATTTCAAATATCAAATTTCAAAATTCAAAATTTCAAAATTTCAATTTTCAATTTCGGCCCTTGGACCACCCAATTACCAATTTCAGACCTCCGGGTCAACCAATTTCCAAATTTCTAATTTCGACCTTCGGGTCAATCAATTTCCAAATTTCCAATTTTGACCTCCGGGTCAACCAATTGTCAAATTTTCAATTTCGACTTTCGGGTCAACCAATTTCCAATTTCGACCTTCGGGTCAATCAATTTCCAATTTCAAATATCAAATTTCAAATTTCAAATTTCAAAATTTCAATTTCCAATTTCAATTTCCAATTTCAACCCTTTTGGTCACCCAATACCAATTTCAGTCATTTCCTCTTGCGAGAGACCCTTTTTGCAGGGAGAGTTGAAGGGAGCTCGTTCTTTTCGCATGCTATCTTTTGTTCACCTAGCCCCTTTTCAGGGAGAGTTTGAAGGGACTCGTGTCTATGTGAACCGTTTGCAAAACAAAATTCCAATTTCATACAAGGAACCCTTAGTTCAGGGAGAGCGTGGACGGAAGCTCGCTTTTCTTGTGACCACAATTCCATACTAGGCCATTTCATCATGAAGGACCCTCTTTTCAGGGAGAGTGTGATGGACTCGTTCCTTCATGACCAATTCACCGACCTCACCATTACCGGCCCCCTTTCCATAAGAGAAGCCTAATGTTAGGAAGTTTTGACGAAAGCTTAATTTCTCTTTGAAAGTTCGTTTTGCAAACACATCCTCTTCAGGGAAGAGAGGAGTAATTCCTATTTCCAATTTCTGAATCTTCTTCTTTGGGAAAAGGAGAAGAAAATTTCTGTCATGGATGCGTTGCATTGTGCTTCAAATGCTCGCTCTCACCAAGGATTTCAAGAAAATTTTGCCAATTTGTCATTAAATATTTGTTGATTTCAAAATCTTTATTGCACAAAAACATTACCTCAGAATACCTCCAGTATTACTTCCGAAAGGACAAAGCTTTTGCGAAAAAGGATTTAAAATTCAGAATCTTTTTATTGGCCGACCAAAAGGATGAAGAATAAATCCTCGATATGGCCAGCAAAGGAAATTCAATGTTGTTGCAAAGCCATAAGTGATCGGTATTGATCGCAGTCAATGGCACATTCTTAAAGATCATTCTTGGAAAATAAAGCAGTCGAAATATCTTGGGTGATATAGAATAATCCATTCAATCCCTATATCTCCTCAATCACTGAAAGCTGCAATTAAATATCTGTAAAAGGGATCTCTCAACTGTCGTCAAGATGAAGGCGAATTAGGCGAGTAGACCCCCGGGGCCAAAGAAGATTTGGATCATCTCCAAGATGAAGGAGTTTGTGACGGATCCTTCCAGGGAAAGTTCAGAGCACCGCCAAGGTGAAGGCGACTGCGATGAGCCTCCCGACAAACCCTAAAGGATATTTAATTTCTGCTATCATCAAGAGATTTTCAACCAAAGAACCAATAACCGTCAATATAATCTCTGAGAGAAAAGAAGGATCGAAGCATCTCTGAGATGAAGGAGTTTGTAACGTACCCTTCCAAAAAAAAAGAGAGAGAAAAGTCAGGACATCTCCAAAATGAAGGATGATGTAATCCCCAAAAAAGCCTAAGAGAGCTCTATATCTGCCAAAAAAAGAAAAAAAAAAGTGGGCAGAATGATCATCATGAGAAAAGAATCCCAGGATATCAGACTGCCGAATCTGTCAAGAATCTTCTTTAAAATTTGTGAAATTCTATTATCAATATTCCTTCACCAATTGCTTTCACAATATCAAGAATACTCTCTTTTCTATTCATATCAAGGAAATTGATAGCCTCCTTGAAAGAAAGTCAATTGCAAGAAATTTGAATTTGAATCTTGATTCTACGAAGTTAAGCCCAGTCGGAGGTAATACTTCAGGTAGAAAAGAGAGAATATTTTCAAAACAATGTGCATCATTTTCAATTACTTTGAATCAACAATAATTTTCAACATTTTGACAATATTTTCTAGCTATCCTGGCGTGAAGCGAGAGCTTGAGATTCATCTTTGGCGCATCCTGACATCAGTTGTTATCCCTTTTAAGGACTTGATAACGGGAGTTTTCAAGATTCCTTCCCTTCTGTTGGTATAATCTGAGCGCATGGGCTCTCAGATTCGCACACTTCCCCGTGTCCCCACTGTCCCACCATAGACAATCCAATTTCGTCTTGAGGTTAAGCCACCAATCATTTTCTCGCAAAAGGTCATCAATTTCAAAAGTTATTTAGTCTCAACAATGAGGCACCCAAAATCAAACCCCTTTCAAGCTTTAGGGACCCCAATTTCATCGTTTTGCAAAACCCCTATCGGATTCATTGTGCGGAAGTCCGAAGGTTCCATCATGGGTTCTTCTTTCGAGAATCCCATCATTTCATTTTTCGCCCAATCAGGATAAGGGTACAAACCTGAGCCTCCTTTGATGAGGTATTTCATTTTCCGCCCAATCAGGATAAGGGTACAAACCTGAGCCTCATTTTGATGAGGTATTTCATTTCCCGGTCAGGTTAAGGGTTAAACCTGAGCTTTGTTTCTACACGAGGTATTTCTTGTCCCATCCAGGTTAAGGTCAAAACCTGAATCATACTTCTTTTGAAGTAAATTTTTTTCCTTTATTCTCCATTTCATATCTACAGTTTTCATCAGGGCTAATATTTTCATATCCAGTCAGATCCTTCTAACTGGGGCATTTTTATAGCCCAAATTTGGTGTGTTTTTCTTTGCCACTAAGCTCATCTTCAAGCCGGCTTAGTAGCAAAGAGGGGCATCTGTAAACACCCCAAATTTTCCACATCCATTCTCAAACAACCCTCCTCGTGCAGTGCCAACCCTATTAGGTCAGTGTAGGAGTCAAACCCTGAGTTAGTTTCAGAAAATTACAATTTTACCCCTAAGTCATCCCGAACCCCAGTCAGTCGGAGTCAACCAAGCTCATTGGTCAGTTCAAGACAGTTAGAATATCAGTCATCTCAAGCTCATCTGAGCTTATAATGAATAAACCATTTTCATTTCTGACCATTCCTGCCAAAATGGGATCATTTCTTCAGAAATGAGCTCATTTTTTTGCTCAAATCCAAGCCAATTGTCTCCGAGTCAGTCATTCATAGTCAGTCATACTCCCCAAAGTCTAACTTGAGCTCACCATAACTTCAAGCACTCCAGTTTCAGTTCAAACCATTTCCAAGTGTCCAGGAGCCCATTTTAGTCCATTTCAGCTCTTTCAGCTGAAATTGAGCTGAGTTCAATCAGTTGAGCTAGTGTTTGAGCCTCAATTTTAGTTCATGTCAGTATTACTGACTTCTGTTTCAGCTCAAACCCAGTTCAGGTTCGTAATTCACTTCGCTCCAGTGACCATTCCGTACCATTTCTCTAAAAATGGCAGCTTTTCTTGAAAATTCAGTCGGAAAGGTCAATTGAGTCAGTATCATTGTCAGTTCACTTGAGTTCTGAAACTCTAAAACCCAGCTCAATCCAACTCATTCCAGTTCATTTAAGCTCAAACTCTGATTTTCAGTGTCACTCTGACCCAGTAGAGTCCCGAAAACCATTTCCTGAGCTATTTTGCAAATTTTATCAATTTTAATGCTTTTTGAACTGGTACAACTGTCAATCGGGGTCTAACATCCAAAATTCTTCATTCAGGGTCTGCATTTCGCATGTCATTTCTCATCATTTCATATCATTTCTCAGCATTTCATAACATTTCATTTCATTTCATTTCATTTTCGAAGTCCAGAACTTCAGTTTTATAAATTTCAATCTAGATTGAGTTTTAAAAGTTTTCATAAATCAATTTCAAACCTTGGGTTTCCAAAATTGACATTTTTACCCCCGGGAGTCTAAATTTGGAAATATTTTCTCAAGAAAAATAATCTGGATTTATTCCAAAATCAAATTTTCAAATTCTACACTAGATTTGCTTCGCAATGAGCTATTGAACTTCAAAATCCGAGCTCGTTTAAAAAACTGCCAAAAATAGCTCATTTCGTTTTGAAAATATTTTCTCGAGAAAAACAATTTGGATTTCTTTCAAAATTAAATTTTCAAATTCTACACTGGATTTGCTTCGCAACGAGGTATTGAACTTCAAAATCCAAGCTCATTTCAAAAACTACCAAAAATAACTCGTTTCGTCTGAAATTTTTTTTGAAAAGACTATTTTACCCCTCCAATCGTCAAAATGAGTTTCAAAAGTGGAATTTGGACCTTCTCTGAGATGGCCCATCCATTTGCATTTTCTTGTTTTAATTTATAAGAAAAGAAAAAAAATTTATCTTTTTCTTTATTTTTTTGGTTTGTTTTATTTTATTTATTATTATTATTTTTTAATTATTTTATTCTTCCTAAGGTGGGACCCACAAGGGGGTCGCCCAAACCTCCAGCCCATTTCCTTTTTTTCTTCCTCCATTTTATTTTATTTTTATTTATTTTTTTATTTTCTTTTCTTTCCTTCTTTCTTTCTTTTCTTTCTTTCTTCTTCCTTTTTTTTTTCTTTCTTTCCTCATTTCTTTCCTCTTCGAGCCACTCACGTGTGGCAGCCCAGCCCCCCTTCTTCTTTCTCTTTCCCTCTCCTTTCTTCCTCTTTCTTTCCTTTTCCTTCTTCCCCTCTTCTTTCCTTTTCCTTCTTTTCCTTCTTTCCCCCTTCTTCCTTACTTCCTTTCCATCTTTTTCAAAAACCAAATGGCTACCGCCATTCACGTATACTGTTTCATGAAACAATATTAGAAACTTAGGTTTTGTTTTTTATCAAAACCTAAGTTGTCAAAACAAGAAAAAGAGGGGCATACGTCTATCTATCTCTCATTCAACGCACCTCTCTCTCTCTCTCTCCCTTTACCACCATTCTTCTCTCCTTGGCTGCTCCAGCCACAACACCCTTTCTTCTTCATCACAGCCTTCTTTGGTGGCAGCAAGAGCCCAGCCACCTGCAGCTTTTCTTCAGCCACCACAGCTTCTTGTTGCAGCCAACTCCTCCACCTTGCTTCAACCGGCCTCCGCTTCGAAGCATCATCTTCACCACCGGCACCAGCTTTCTAGCAGCCCACCTTGCTGCATCTTCAGCCAACTTGCAGCCTCCATGCCCAGCAGCTCCATGCCCAGCAACCAGCGGCTTCCCCTTTGAAGCAGCTCCGCGCCCAGCAGCCAGCAGCTTCTCCTTCAACCTCAAGATGCCCCACCATTACATGTTTACAGCCACTCCTTGACGGCGCTGCCATCTCTTCCACAACCAGCAGTTGTGCCACAGCGCCACCGTTGTAGTTCCAGCCCCTCAACAAAGGGGCAGAACCCCTTGGTTGCAGCCACGAGCCGCAAGCACAGCAGCATCTCCAAACATTTGCTCCAGCCGAATCACCTACCTCAACTCCCCTAGTCATCTCCCGGCCAGCACTGAGACGCCCAGCCATCTCTAAGGAAGTCCATCCGTTGGCTGCACCTTATAAATCTTTATTCATATTTTTCCAGCCGACGGTGACAACCTCTTCAAGCCGCAGCAAGATCAAGGTTATCAATCCTCCTTTTGTCGCAAGTTCAATATCAACATTATTCTTTTAAGAAAATGAACTTGGTTTGCTAATACTCGAATCTTAGTGGGTTTCGTTTTGAAATCTCTCATGAGAGGGACCCAAACGAAAAGGCTTTTTGAATGAACGGCCATATGTGAATCTAACGAGATGAAGAGTTTTAAATTTGGATGCTTTCATCTCGGTAGGTTGATATTTGCTTTCGTTTTTTTTATGCTTCTTTGTTATGTACTTGTGCTAATGGAATAAGAGATTCATCCATTCAATGGATTGAATCTCTCTTTTCAAGAGCAACATCAAAATGGCTCATATTCCCATTGATTTTCATTTTAGCTTATATCTCATGTCATTTTATGTTAAAAAAAATGTATATTCAAATAGTTTATTCTCTATTCCATTTAGCTTATGTAAAATTCGTTGTTACTTAGCCTAGAATCCATAAAATTCCAATTTTGTGCGAAGTCCATGCATCAATTTATGTGATTTTCTGCATTTAAAAATTCTTTAAATTTTATAGTAACTAGGTTTACATGTCTTTGTTTTACTGTCGAAAATTTGATTCAATCCGGGTTTCGAAAACCATCTAAACCGATCAAACCCTAAATCGGATTTTCTGTCTCTCTGAACTTCTAGTTTCTACTTTAGCAGACTTTAACCTTCAGATTCGCCCTTGCGAGGGATTTGAATCATCCTCCAAAAATCACGGTGGATTCATAATTGAATTCACTAATGATCTGAAAATTTTGATGTTTTTCCAAGTAGTTTTGACCTCTGAAAAAAAAACGAATTTTCCAGACTTCTGGGAAAATCTTGATTTTCCTTTGTCAGGGTATAGACAGACCCTAATGCATCAAGTCCGCCCAATCTGTAGCTTGTTTGCAAAAACTTTCAACACGAAAGTTATTTCTAACATTATTTCCTATCATTTCCCAAAATTTGGAAATTTTTGGATCTGTGTCAGTATTATTTCCGGATTTTCTCTTTCTGTCTAACAGATTCCAAGTTCCATAAAGCTCAGAGATTTAGGTCTCTAATAACAGTATGGCCTTTTCCAAACCATAACCCGAATCCCAATGGTGTCAAAATATCAAATCTTACTCTGTTTGTCAGAGACATGTTCCCACAATTTCAGACTTTTTCCCATCTGTTTATTATTTTTCCCACATTTTCTACCGAAACCTGTCAGTTTCCTTCATTTACTGGAGTCGCCGGATTCCGATCCGACTTGCCGGAGTGGCACAGCTCCGACCATAGGTCAAAACCAGAAAGTGTAAAAGTCCAAAATCCTTGCCTTACTGTCCTATGTCACCCCATAAAATTTTGAAAATTTGTATGAAAGTTTGATATCCTAAATCCCCTTTAGAATCAACATTTTAGGTAAAAATCACAAAATTTAGGGTTTTTACTTGAATTTCCATATTTAAAAATACAAAAAAAATAGATTTTCAAGCTCCATTCTGTTTTTAGGAATATTTTAGTTGTCCATTCCAAATTTGGCTTAATTCCAAGTTCATTTGCTCTATGTGTTAGTTTATCTTTAAATTCAGAAGCGAAAATCAGGCGAAAATCAGGTTAAATTTGATAATTTATGATATTTTCATCATTTTAAGGTTTTTATCATGTACATGAGCATATATAATCATATTAGGGTTAATTTCAATCTCCTTTGCATTTCATATTTTTCATTTTTGCAAAATTTATTTCAGAAAACCCTGGTTTCAAGGCCATAGTTTTGTTATCGGGGGTATTTTGGTCATTTTGACCTAAATTTCGAAATTTCAATTTCTAATTCTCCAAAATTTCATGCATATCATCATATTTTATCATATTATGTTTGATTTATTTCATTTGATTTTCAAAATTCCAAAATTTACAAAAATTCTTTCAAAAAACCCTGATTTCAAGGTCATCAGGGGTATTTTGGTCATTTTGATCCCAATTTCGAATTTTCAAGTTATTTTCAAAACTTATTCATTATTTCTCATGTTTATATCAAAGGGGGTATGAATTTGGGTTTATATCTGAATAATATCAGATAATTTCCCATATTTTCGGATAAATTCAGAAAAACCTACATTTTTGTGCTAACCTTGTTTTCTAAATTTTGCAGGAACATTCCAGAAGAAGACTTAGTTATTTCATTTCTTTATTTTATTCAATTCAATGTAAAAATCAATGTAATAATTTGGAATAAGAATTTACATTTTCTGCTTAGAATAGGGTTGCATTGCATATAGTTTAATTTATGCAAATTTCAATATGTGATGTATGATTCATGCACATTATTTCAAATTCACTATGGTTTACACGAATGGCACGTGCACAAGCTCTTATGGAGTTGATAAACTCGGTGGGATTCGTATTTATGGCCATAGTCAGAATACGAAGAAAACCAAGATTTATGATCTTTATATCAGCCACATTCAGCCTACACTCTTAGGCTAACTTCAAAATGCACTGCATTTCTCAAAGTTTTAAAAGGATTTTCCAATTCCTCAATGAAATTCCCTTTTCAAATTCATATTCATTCATTCATATCATTCAAATTGCATTATTTTCAAATTCATTTTCCAATTTCAATTTCAGAAAAATCAATTTTCTCAAGGATTTACCAAGTCTTTCTCAGGATTGGAATTTCCGAGAATTCTAAATTTTCACATGAGATTTCAAAGTATTTCCCAAGTTCAAATCAAGATTTTCCTATGTTTTAACATTCTCAAATTTCAAAATCCCAAGTTTTCAGAAATCTATTTTCTCAGAATTCCCGTGTTTCTGAGAATTCATTTTCCCTTTCAAAAATCCATTTTCCAATGAACTTCCTGATTTTCTCAGAATTTTCAAATCCTTTTCCTCAGAAAAGCAATTCCAAATTTCAAAATCAATTTTCTAAAGTTCAAATTTTCCTGAGAAATGACTTTCCAATGCAAATTTCTGATTTCCAATAAAATTTAATGATTTTCTCAAGAATTCAATTTTCAAGTACTTTTCGAATCAATTTTCAAGCATATTTCAATTTTCCAAAGCAAACATCATATTTTCTCAAACTTGCATTATTTTCAAAATTTCATAGCACAAGCCTGATTCTTTGTGCATTCCAGGAAAAATAGAGCATAATTTAGCTATTTGAGTCGAGTTAAAGCACATAATTGGTCCTTGGTTCAATTACCCCTGGTAAAGGCGCCAGGAACGGTTGAACCTCGTACCGACAGGCGGATCCCATTCTACGGAATTTTCCCACAAATTTTCAAAACGGAGGCGAGTTAATTTTCAAAAACCATTTTCAAAACTTTGGTCGAGTTTGACTCGCGAAATTCGTTTCTCTCTCGCAAGGGAGGGGAAAAATTTTGCGATGATAACAACTTGGAACACTATCAGTTCGAGGAAGAACGACTATTAGTTCACTTGGAACACTATCAGTTCACTTGGAACACTATCTGTTCGATAAAGAATGACTATTAGTTCACTTGGAACACTATCTGTTCGATAAAGAATGACTATTAGTTCACTTGGAAAACTATCAGTTCGATGAAGAACGACTATCAGTTCGCTTGGAACATTATCAGTTCGATGAAGAACGATTATCAGTTCGCTTGGAACCCTATCAGTTCGATGAAGAACGACTATCAGTTCGCTTGGAATACTATCAGTTCGATGAAGAACGATTATCAGTTCACTTGGAAAACTTATCAGTTCACTTGGAACACTATCAGTTCAATGAAGAACGACTATCAGTTCACTTGGAACACTATCAGTTTAATGAAGAACGACTATCAGTTCACTTGGAACACTATCAGTTCGATGAAGAACAAGGACCATTAAATCCTTCATCCTTTTGGTTGGCCAATAGAAAGAATTTGGATTTTGAATCCTTCTTCACAAAAGCTTTGCCTTTTTGGAAGTGTTACTGAAGGTAGACTGAGGTAAAATTTTGAAATCAACCGGTAATTGATTGACAAAGTGTTCTTGAAATCCTTAGTAAAAGAGATTGCTTGACATCCGAGTTGACACATCTCTGACGATGGTACTCAATTTCGAAGGTAAATCCAATACGAAGTTGGAATTTTGAAGGTAAGTCCTGGCATAATGCTGGATTTTGAAAGACCATCCGAATCAGGACTCAGGTTTTACAAGAAAAGCTGGAAGATTGGAGTCGAAACTCGAGCCTTCGAAGGAAAGCTAGGAAGTTTGGTTTCTAAGGAGATAAAGTTCGGGTCGAAACCCAAATCTTCAAAGGAAAAACTAGGCCAATTCAGATTTTTGAGTCGAAACTCAAATATTCACAGGAAAGTTGGAAAGTTCGAGTCTAGGCTCGAATCTCAAAGGAAAACTGGGATATTCAGATTTTGAAGGAAAGAAAACTTGAGTTAAAACTCAAATCTTCGAAGGAAAGCAGGAAAGTTCGAGTCAGAGCTCGAATCTCAAAAGGTAACTGGAAAGTTTAGGTCTTGAAGGAAAGAAAACTAGAGTTAAAACTCAAATCTTCAAAGGAAAGCTGGAAAGTTCGAGTCAGGGCTCGAATCTTAAAGGAAAATCTTTAATCAGAAGATTGAAATTTTGAAAATCGATAGTGCGAGAGCTGGGATTGAAAGTTTTGAGAATGGCCAGTTCGAGGACTGGATTATTTGACTTGCAATGAAAAAGATCATCATATTTAGATGTATGTGGTCTGGTTTTCAGGATTAACCCCTTGTCCTGAACGGGGATATGAATAGAAATTGGAAAATCATGGAAAATGATTCAGGTTTATCCCTTAACTTGAAGGGGAAGAAAAAATGGATGCAGAATTAATGCAAAATGAAATGCTAATGCACATGAAATGTAAATGAATGCAAAATTAATGCAAGTGGGTGCATATACATGCAAAATGAGAGGTTGGTTTATCCTGCCTGCATACAGGATGTTTTGAGGTAAAGATAGATTTTTCAAAAAAATGCCCCAGTGTAACTAGGGAGGAAAATTTTGAATAAAAGAAGGATAATTGATGAATAAGGTGACAGGCTTCTTGATTGAGAGACGTCCTCAAGATCGTTCCTCACAAGTGACATTTTGTGAAAAGGAAAGAGGCGCAAATAAAATGGTGTCAAACTATTGTCAAATTTAATAATTTTATTGATGCTTAAAAATCGAGGAAAGGAAACAGAATTATATTATCCCTTTGAAATGATAAAAGCAAAATGAGAAGTGAGAAAGTGTTTGCACATGGGATCTTTAAAGTAAAAGGAGAATGTTATTTTGAAAGTGAGAAGTCATTTTGGGGAAGAAAATCAACTGCAATGTTGATTTTGAAGAATGATCAGCGTGAGAGCTGATCTTTGAAAGGGAAATCAACACGAGGGTTGATTTTGAAGAGAGATCATCATGAGGGTTGATTTTGAAAACGAATTGGTTTAACACTAATTTTGGAAAAGAAAATCACCACAAGGGTTGATTTTAAAGATAATGGTTTGAAACCAATTTAAGAAAAGAAGATCACCGCGATGGTTGATTTTTGAAAAAGATTGAACCGAAATATTAAACTTTTGGGTGATCATAACGAAGATGTTTGTAGAAAATTCTCAAGAATTTCACGATTTTTGAAAAACCCTCATAGGTAATTTCATTTCTCTCATGAATGATGTTGGGATTGCCCCTCATCTTGAAAAGAATGGGCAAAGAAGATTCTTTAAAACGAAAACAGGTGCCCTAATGAGGCAAAAGAAAGAAGTATTGGATGAAGAAAATTGACATTTTATTGATAAGCAGAACTGATAACAAAAAGACTGCCTATTTATAAGCACTCGACCAAAAGGTTGCAAAAACTGGGCGGACTTGCCCTTACGAGGTGACTAACAAAACGAAAGGAAAAAAAACAGGAAACTTTGGCATTATGAACTTTCTGAATGATCTGGAAAGGGCTTGGTTAGGATGGCCAACTCGTCTTCTTCTTCTTCTTCAGCAAGGAGGCTCTTGTCAATGCAATCTTGAACAATATTTTTGAAGACAAAACAATGATCAATGCCATGCCCCACTACTCGATGGAACTTGCAAAACTGATTTCTGAACCTTCCCATGATGGTGGGAGGAGTTGTGGCCTTTGGGAGCTTCACTAATCCCTTAGTCAGCATGAATTCAAGGGCTTCTTCAAGTGTTTGTTTGAGAGGAGTGAACACACGATCATTACTCCAACCTTCACACTTTATCTTTTCCTTTTGTGGAAAGTTGGGCTCAGATAGCTTGCTATTCTGTCTTTCCTCTCGATCCGCATGGTTGCCCTTACTACTTTTGTTATCATTGCGGCTGATGTTGGCGGAGGAGGTGAAATTTTCCTTTTTCTTTGGATCTAGATTGTTCTTGACGAGGGTGATACCATCGTAGACCCTGTTCTCCAACCCCATCTCGAGCCATTCGGCTCGTTCAGTAAGTTCAATGAAAGACTTGGAAGGCGAGGTGGAGATAAGACTTCTCAAAGGTTGTGAGAAGTTGTTCAGGATCAGCGATAAAGCATGCCTTTCTGATATAGGATCCCTCATTTTGTTGCAGGTCTCTCTCCATCTGCGAATGAAGTCCTTGGCTTTTTCATTATCTTCCTGCTTTAGATTACAGAGGTGATTTAACGTTGGTAGCGCTTCAGTATTAAACAGAAATCGCTCGATGAATAGATTGACCACCTTATCGAATTCTCGCAGCTCGATTGGATTGATATGCTCGGAGTACCACTTGGTGGCAGTGCCTTCTAGGCTACGAGGAAAACAGAGAAATAGGGCCCTATTGTCTCTCTTGAATTTGGAGCATTCGGCGAAGAACATGGCGAGTTGGGCTTTCGGGTTGCCAGAACCATCGAACTTGATGAATTTACGAGGAAGGTTTTCTAGATCTTCATCACCTTCTAGACCGTCATAGAAGTCTTTGCTAGTGAAGACTTTCTTGCCCTTGTCGCGGGCTTGGAGATCTTTAACCACTCTGGCTATTTCCCTGAATTGTGACTGCAGGGGTTCTTCTGCAACTTGACCTTTTGATTTGCAACTCCTCCTTTGTTCTTGGCCCCATTTCTGAAATGCCGGAGGCACCTCATACTCTTCATCGGTGTTTTCAGTTGAGTCTGATTCATCTGAAATCTCCTCTGGCTGAACCTGCTTCTTGGAAGTATTCTTATCCTTGTGCCCGTGGAACTTTTCTCTGAATGGATTCTTTTCTGCACTGGTCCCAGCCTGCTCATTCATCATTTTTCGGAACATGGCATACATTTGTGGGTCTATGCCGTCATCCTCTTGTTGCTGATCTTGACTCCTCTCGGATCGGGGGGAGCCCATCTCTTCTTCTGAGGCCGACGAGTACTGAGATGCCGTTGTTCTTTTGCCTGATCTTGCCTGAACCATCAAATGTTATAGATGCTCTCTTGTGTTCTCTTTCTTTCTCTGCAGGACTCTGCGGGGCAAAGATAGGATCAGATTTTGAGGAAAATTTTTGGATTTTTGGAAGAAAATATTGAGAAAAATATGGTAGACCATTGGAAGATTATCCCATTCTGGGGATTGAGTTGTCGTAAGGATTACGACAATTGTGTTGTCATCCTTTTGCAAGAGAAATGAACAACGGAGAATGTGCCTTGTTACCTAGGCGAGGTCGTCAACCACGAGGAAAATATCATTTTTGAAGGAAAGAGATATCTCTTGGAAAACAATCCGCAAACGGATTCAGAATTAGGAGAAGGCAAGTGGGTAAACAATTTCCACCGCAATAATCAAGGTATGCACGAGAAAAATACGATGAAGAATTTTGCAAATAGACAAAAAGGATTGAAAATCCAATGAGAGAAAACATATGAATTTGAAAAAAATTGCAGGCAGGATAAAAATGCAACTGGAAATTCGAGATCCAGTAGAAAGGTAAAATGGAAAATCACCTGGAGTTTTGAAAGAAATGGGATATTTGAGAAAATCATCTAGGGTTTGAGAAAATAAAGGAAAAGGATGAGAATATGGGTATTTGAAAATAGTTTTGGTGAAAATATGAAGGAAATAAAGGTAGCATACAAACAATCACATCCTGCACAAACATTTATGCACATTCAGCACTTTCTAAAGGGCTGACTCTAGATGCATCACTTTGAAAACAGTTGTAGGACCCTAATCCTAACTCTAGGTTCAGATCATTTTTGTCCAATCCAGTTATGCCGATATACCCGAATCGAAATTCGAGGTGCGTGGCATATAATTTCAACTCTGGTTCTAAGGTAAGGTTTTCCAACATCCTTGAGCGCCTACCGATATACTTCGGACTGTGGCCCGCGGTACGTGGTAGGGGGCGTTAACCCAAATAATTGGCCCAGTTGTGAGGGTCTGTCCCGAACTAGGGTTCTAGAAGAGAGCCCAGTAACGTGAAGATCGGGTAATGATAGGTAATTGAGGTTTGAAAAAAAAATGATCACATGCAAGAAATAGATGACTCTAAAACCTAAAGAGATAGACTTTTGAAAATCTTTGAAGAAGCATACATTGTTTGCATTCATATCCTAAATTGAGGAGAGTTGTATTTAGACCTGAGTCTATGTGAGCATGAAAATTTCTCTTCAACCTGGTCTTACCAAACCATGCCTAAGCTATATGCAATCAATGTCAGCTAGGTTAGAATCTAGGCTCCTAGGTTCGCATGATATCAAAAGTAAAAAAGCTGACATTTTGTGAACATAATTTCGATAATTGAACTAAATCAAGAACAATTTTGGTCAGACAAGGACAAGTCCCATCACGGTCGCCAAACCTGTTATCGTCGCAAAATTTTTCCCATCTTCCCTTCCTTGCGGAAGGGAGAGGAAAATGCTTTCGCGATTCAAACTTAACCGGATTTTGGAAATTGTTTTGAAATACTCGCCTCCGTTTTGAAAATTGCGGGAAAATCCATGGGATGGGGCTCGACCTGTCGGTACGAGGTTCGACCGTTCCTGCCGCCTTTAACAAGGGTAATCGAACCAAGGACCAAAAATTGTGCTTGACATAGTTAAATCATCGAAATTGTGTTCTATCCTAAATGCACAGAGAATTCAGGCATGTGCTATGAGGTTTTGTAAAATGCAAGTTGGAAAATATGATGTATGCTTAGAAAACATTTGAAGTTGAAAAGCATTTCTCAGGAAAAAGATGGAAATCAATTTCTCAAAGAACTCAAACGAAGAAGTTTTTAAATCTCGAGAAAGTTTATAAAGATTTGGAAATTCTTGAAGAAATGAGAATCTCGACAAAATGGTAAGAATTCTTGAGAAAAGATGAACACTTGAAAAGGAAAACACTTGTCAGGAAAACTCAGACTTTGAGAATTTTCTTAGGAAAATGATGGAAAATTTATAGGAAAACTCATTGGAAAAGGAAATTCAAAACTTAGGGAGTTGAAATCCTGAGAATATTGTCTTTGAAGTATCTGAAAATCAACTTTGACTCTTGAGAAAGATGAGAAATTCCTTTTGAAATCATCTTAAGAAAATAATATTTTCAGGGAAAATCACGGGAAAACTTTAACTTGGGAAATCCAACTTCGAAAATCTTCATAGTTTCTTAAGGAATCGATTTCCATGAAGTAAAAATTTCTTGAGAAAATCATGAGAAAAACAGATGATGCAGATGATTTGAATGAATGAATGCACTTTGAAAAGATTTCTGAAAAATTTGTTGGAAAAATGTGGATTAAGCCAAAGTAAATCTTTCACATAATCTGACTATGGCCATGAATATGTTCAGAGTTTACATGAGTTAATTCACAATATTTTGAAAAAATAGAAATATGATGTGCATTTTTAAGATAGCCTAAGAGTGTAGGCTCAAGGTGACTGGTAGAAAGATGATGGATCTAGGTCTCGTCCATATTCCGACTAGGGCCTTAAATATGGACTCCACCGAGTTCATCAACTCTCTAAGAGTTGGTGCACGTGCCATTCGTGTACATCCATGGTGATTTGGTAAAATGAGATATATGAATCATAGGATCAAGATATTGCAGGAATCAAACTACATGAGATGCATCCTAATCTAAGCAGTAAAATAAATATTATTCCAAATTTGATTATTACATCTCTGACATAAGTCAAAATGAAATAAAAAAGAATGGTATAAAAGAATCAGCATCCTTCAGGTTATCCTGCAAAATGAGAGTTAATACAAGATACCCAAGGAAATGGGTATGTATATGTAATATATACAACGAAGATATACATGGTCATGTATAAATGCTTGAATTTGTGCTAAATGGCATGTGATAATGAAGGTGTATTTATAAAAAGGACAAGGAAAAGAAAAATATTTACATAAATACTTGTATGTGAAAACAAGCGCACATGAAGATATACATATATATATAAGTATATATATATACATATATATACATATATATATATATATACATATATATATACATAGATATATATATACATATATATATATATATACGTATAATGAGAAAATACGTATAGTAATTAGAATTTCATATATAATTGGTAAAAACAGAAAATACAGGGTATATACAGTTTCTGTAGGTGATTTCACAAAGCTGTAATTCTCAAATTATAGCACATTTCTTAGTAAAATTGGGTATGGAGCTTCCCTATATATCAATAACAAAGCATACAAAGGATGGCATAGGGATCATGAATGGATATGGATATATCCATTCATGAATATAGCCGATTATCAAGACTGGGTACCTACAGCAGAAAAGATGGTAAATATATAACATACATAGTGTGCAGGTGAACAAATACAGTGAGTGTGTGGCAGAGTATAACTAAAATATCTAAATCTAAAGAAGCACGGATGAACTAACTATCATGGATTGAATCTATGGTGACTATTCAGCATTGAATCGATTTCTAGATGCAACATAGCATAATCAGCACAAACCAAGCTATATATATATTAATGACATAACAATTGAAAATAAACGATATATCATATATCTTAGAGCCATCTTATACAGTAAATCAAATGAACTGATCTTGCAAAATGTGATCAATTGCTTGTAATAAACGGCATCAGTAGGTGTCCACTCCTAATGACTATTGTGATAAAAAGGCCTTAGATGATGTTGTTTACAGAGATGAGTTGGAGGTTATACATCTACTCTGCTGGACAGAAGATAGGATATATTATTTTGCAGAGGCTAAAAAAAAAAATAGTAAGTAAGGAGGTCTTATAAGAAGATGTAAGTAGATATACAGAAAGAAAATAAAGGCAGATATGCTGCGGGTAGTGGAATTAACTCAGGTGACTAAAAAAAAATGAAACAGCAATAGGACATGCTGCTGTATGGATCGATACCCAGGTACTTAGAATAAATGTAGAGAACAAATTATTTAATGAAATTAACTATGTGCGAATATAGAAAACTAGATGCAAATACAGATGGGCATAAATGACTAGAAATGGAACAAATATCAGCATGAAAGTATGATTTACCGAAGAGGATATATTGATAATACAGGGCATGTAAAAAAAAAAATATACAGATAACGATATCAACAGTCAAAAAAAAAAAATGACAAATGCAATAACTATGATGCCATGAGAATGTGCTAAGGGGGGGGGGGGGGGACTATAGAACCTTAGATGGTACACAGATAACACACAGGAAATATGTGTGCCTTTGTTAATGGCATTGCTCATTGTACGATGGTCCCTTTTGGACATCGTTTTGCAGACACTCTCTTCAAAAGCCAGATGAATATGTAAAGACTAATGATACGCAGGAAATTTAGAGTCAATATTAAATAGAAAAGACATAAGAAAATTTAAAAAACCATACGAAAATAAGAAGATTATCATGGCTAACCCCTGAAACGTTGTTTACTGCATTTATAAAAGATTAAGGCATCAATAAAACTGAAGTCTTTTATAAATTTTTTTTTTAGTGATGAAATCAAGGATACTCAATAGAGGATGCTCTAGATACGAATATGGAAATCCTGAATAAAAAAGGAGATATTATTCTAAACTGTTTATGATGCTGGACTGAATCACATAAAACCTTAGGAGAAAAATTACGAGTTGGTTAAAATATGACACTCTACTGAATCGATAATGCCATTGCGAGGCATCATCGATTCTTTATACGTTAGATACACAGAGGTGCAAACCACATCAACCACTGAAATGGGTCTGCAAAGCACATGGCAGGAACACGATGCCTAATTTACATAGATGCAGGTGTAGAGGGGTTTTACCTTGATTCGGCAGGAGTGCAGAGGGTCTTCCCTTTTCAGACTGTCCTTGAATGACTTGCTGAGGGGTGCTGATGTCTTGAGCTGTTTTACTTCCAGACGCCGTGTTTTGGGGACTGGTTCACTGAATGGAGGAGGCGCAACACTCAAGATCGACTGCAGGCGATGGGGCTTCTTATGTATGCCTTGTAGTTCCACAGGAGTCCTCTGATTCTTCGTAAAAGGGGAAACCAATGAGAAAAGGGGAACTCCTCTTTTTCTCTTTGGTTAAAGGGGAATGAAGGCAGGCCTTGTGAAAAGGGGAGAGCTGGAATCGCCGATGCCTTTGCTGGACCCCCCTCTTTTCTTTAATAGCCGCCACTTCAAAACCCCCCTTTTTCTCCTCTTTAGCCGATCTTGATAACTCTTAAAACAAACTTTTAAATTTTTTTGAAATCTTTTTGAGAAAGGGAACTCGCCGTTTTGAGAGGGGACGGCTCCTACTCTTAAGATGATATTTGAAACTTAGGTAAAATGGGGTTTTTACGGTGGCTTCCTTTGGGGTTGAAAAAGTAAAACAAAAGTAAAATAAAATAAAGAAAAAAATGAATTTTTGTTTTTTTTTTGGCAAAGAGTCTTAGTGGGGTGTCACCTACGTGGGCCCACTAATTATTTTATTAAAAATTAAATCAAATAAAAGAGTTTTATAAATTGGTGCCACTTCCGGATGGGCACTGTTTTGAAAATAAGGGAAATAATTGAAAATTTTAGTGTGACACCACCTCGAGGCGGGTCTCACATCACTTATTTGAAATAAAAGCCAAGTGGAATTTTTGAAATTTTCATAGTAGTAGGCTAGTTTTGGAAAACACGAAGCAAAACTTGGCTATATTTCAAACTTAGAAGAAAATGGTCCTTCGGGGTGAAATTTTGAAAAAAATGTAGGGAAATTCGGAGCCCTTTTGTAAGGGTTTGAAATAAGGTCCTATGAATTTTGAAATTGTGTCCCCCTCTTTTCAACTAACGAAACCCTGAAAATCAATGTCTAAAACTATCCAGATCGTTTTCTTGAGAAAAACTTTTGTAATTTGGAGCCCTGGAGGTAAAAAGGGGAGAATTTGGCAATTTTAAAAACCCAGGAGTTTGAAATCAATTTTGAAATATTTAAAACTCGAATCTGGATTGACATTTTTGAAAATCAGGAGTTTTGGATCTCAAAATGACATGTTGTGCAGTGAAATGATATGAAATGCTCATACGATGTTATGCAAAGACATGTCATACAAAATCGCCACTCTGAATCTGAATTTGAAAATTCTAACTTCTGGTTAAGCATGAGATTTTGAAAATTTGCAGTTTGAAGATGTCTCTGAGAGGTTTTGAGACTCGAGAATGGAATTTAGGACTTTCTGCAAGGTTCAATCTTGGAAAATGACCATTTTGCCCTTCATCGGTTCTGGAGAACCAAAATGTGATGATTGATGGGTATATCAGGAAGGTGAGTGAAAATTTGGGGTGTTTACACCACCCTTGGGACAGACCAGAGGTTGTGGCTGGGGACACTCTTGTGTGCCCCAGTCCGCCTTAGCCCAGTTGGTCCTAGACCCGCAGGGTCTGGGCCAAGCTGTTTTGGCCCAGCCCCTTGGCATTGGGCTTTTGGGCTAGCTGCACCCCATGTGGGTGCCGGCTAAGCCCGGCCCGTTGGACTGAACCCATTAGGGTGCAGTCCAGGGGCTCCCTAGTGACCTTAGTGGGTCTGATCCTTGTTGGATCAGACCTACTAGGGGGTCTAGGTCTGGCCCTTTTGGGCCTAGTGGCGCCGAGCCCGCTAAGGAGCTCCCTTGGCGCCTAGCCGGGTGCGGGTGCACCCGAGTGTGCTTGGCAGCGTGTTGGCCCATGCTGCGACCTAGCAGCATATGGTCCGCACGCAGTGTGCAAACCATGGTGGCTGTGGGGCCAGGTGGCCGTCAGCTGCAGGCTCCACAAGGGTCGTGCCTTGGTTCCCTTTGGCGCCAAGCTAGACACCGTGCGCTAAGGCACCCGGTATCCTTGGCATCGTTGGGCAGTCACGAGCGGGACCCCCAACTCATGGTTTGCACCATTTAGCAAACTCAGATTGTGGCACCCCAGAATTTCTACTCGGAAAATCCTTTGGATTTTTTTGAATTTTTTTTTTTGAAAACCAGAAAGCACAAGTGCGGAAAAACTTGAAAGGGAAAACAAGTGGAAACTCTGGGCGGGCTACAGAGAACAACAGAAAAGGAAACAACTTTTTATTAAATACATTTACAAACAGTACAAATCATTTCTCTTATACAAAACCAAAACTGCCAAGATCCAACAAGTGTCAGAAGTGTGGGTTCAGAGTCCGCTGCAGCACATCGAGCTCCATCGCACGGCTAAGCAACCTGTATCCCCATAAAACGGGGTCAGTACTCTTTCGAGCTGGTGAGACAAACCAAACACAATATATACTAAAGTGTGGAAAACGAAGCATAGCTATACATGACAATACATAGCTTGAGCAAAAGTACAGAACTACTCTAATTCATCACACAATCCATATCAACTGGTAAAGTATGCATCAAAGAACATAATAATCAAATGTGCTATGAATGGTGACAGGTAAGTGCAAAAAGGAGACAAGTACAAGTCAACTAAAAGGTAACAAGCTGTAGTAATCGTAACAAGTGCTGGAAACGAACAAGCAACCAGAGCAGCCGTACAACAAGTAACTAAAACAGTCAATCTGAACGGTAACAAGTACTAAGCAGGAAGCGACTATAATAATAGCTGAAATAACTGTAAAGCAGGCACTCAAGGCAGTAACAAACAATACCAAGTGCTGAACAATAAGGCAGCCAAAGTATCAACTGAACAAGGAAGGCAACTGAAGCACAAACTAAGTAAAGTAGCAACTACAGTAAGTCAACTGATTGGTTAGTCTTTATGTTCTTCTAATTACTTCTTCGGGTACGCGAAGGAACCTCGCATTCTGTGAGACATGCACCCGACGTCTGTTATTCAACTTATAGTGTGGTAACCGGGTAAGCTACAGACCGAGTCAACCTCATGCGATCCATACTACTGCAGTAGTGAGGTCCTAAAAAGGTAACCTCGATCTCCCTAACTCTGAGTGACTGGAGGCCAAAGGGCGCTACGGCTCCTATCAAAACATGTGTCGTAGTAACGACAAGTCACTCAGGGTTATACCATCCACCTTCTCCCAAGGTGAACCGTTTTGTGAATGGGGCGAAGCAGGTTTATCTTTCTTAGGCTCATGTTCATCCATACCTCACAATGTGAAATTTGCCTCGTGGTCCCCGCAGGGTACGCAAAACGAGGACTTGGCCTGCCCATTCACGTGCTCAGCCTCACGCGGCCCACAGAGCACACTGCTCGTGAAAGCAGTCATAACACCATATTATTCATTTCTGTTTTAGGGTATATCACACAAGAGTTCACATAACACAAGGGCCACTGCTCAAAGACTCCAACTGAGCCCATATCAAGTCATATCATTATTCATACCCTATGGTGTTATATTTTCATTCCATGAAGTAAGGGAACGTGGTGCGCTTACCAAAGCCTCAAGTAAAGTACCTCCTCAGGGTACACACTACTCAACAAGTGTGTCAAGGTGTGCCAAGTGCAAAGTGTAAGAATATCACAAGTTCTATCTTTTGCACAAATATAACCACAAAGGCATTGCATATATCATTTCTAAGAGACAGTTAAGTGTACAAGCAAATACACATTTACATGCATATGATATTTCATCAATATTCCATAACGTAAAGCATTGTCTCTAAATCATTAACAATGGCACTCGCATATCTACAAACAAGGCAAAACAGTACGAGTATGTACTGAACAATCAAGTGTGAGCATGCATCATACTTCAATGTAATTGTACGAGCTAAGCGAGTAAATCTCAAGTGCGAGTAGTCATGCAAGTGTAGAATACAACAAGTACACAAACAAGCTAATACAATATTGCCGAGAAACGTGCCTCATGATGAGATAGTTAGAAACATTTGGCCAAGGCAAAGCAACTCTCGAACCGATCGAGTGGTGTGCACAAGCATACAAAACATGTATTTTTAATATAAGCGAGCTCATCTCGCAAAGTGGGTCTACAACCCGAAAATGACTTGCTAAAGAGGTCTATGATATGGATACACAGAGTATTGTCGAACAACACTCGGGTCTCATGAATCTTGTAGCTATACAACGAGGGACAAGCGCCTCGAAAGGTGTGCAATAGCCAAGTGTCATGAACACAAAGGAGAAGACACATGGTTCGAATCATCGAACTCAAAGCATTCAGATGATCTAATCTTATGCAAGACAATAGAACACACGACTCTCCTTGGTTAACACTGAATTGCACTATACCCCAGCGTTACTATGCTATACAATTTGCTTACCACATAAGCGGAGAGTACTAACTCCAACGCATTTAACGTAACAAAACATGCGTAACAAAATACATATATAACTACTTATTTTTTTGCTATCCAGGCGGCAACAGAGACAGTCATTGTAAACGAGTAAAGTGGCAACTATGTCGTGCGATGGGAAAGGTACGGCTAGTCAACTAGCCATCTCGTGCAAAGGACTACGAAACTACAAGAATGAAGCCCGAACACTTGCTGGACCAAAACCGCAGCAACCACAACCCAATCTGGTTGTAATAAGGCCAAACTCTTGCCTAACACCCGTAGCACCATCCAACTAGAATGCAGTCAAAGTGCTGCAACGGCATAACTCGGGAATGAAGATTCCAAAATACCATAAAGGTAATACTACTATGCGAACCTACACGGCCCGCTTGTCTAGACAACTGTACAGACCTAGGTAGCAGGTTCATCGGGTTGTGAGTCGTAGGTATAAATGCAGCCCCATAGGCTGGAGTCCGGAGCCCTCTGACAAAATTGGAGAATGAGACAAACAGGAAGGAAGAATCCAACAGCTATGTTGGAACAGTTTCCAAAAAGGTCGGCAGCCTTACCAACCACACTAATGTAAAAGACACTAAGCGCACACAGGCCTGCCCGGTTTGGGCTGTGCTGCAGAACTGTGGCAACACCCGCGACGAGGTGGTAACACCCCATAAGGGTTCAACTGAAGAAGAGGATGGAGACGAACATCAAACTGTATTGTCCTATATCCCGCACACTACTGGGACCGAATCCCCTAGACCAAATGGGTTTGGTCCCGAAAGAACCACCAAGGATAGTGATGGCAACCAGAAGAGGTACGCATCACAGAACATAAAGTTATTGATGTGACATCGTGAATTGTATACAGATACACATGGACACGTATGTGCACCATGTCACAAGTGCGAGAACTAGTCAAGTGTCAATACAGACATTGCACGCTATGATGGGACAGTTAGAAGCATTTGTCACGGTAAATTGTGACTCAGAAGTTGTGCCAAGGTTCTTAAACCATGCATCGCAACTACAAGCGAGCTTGTTTCGCTAAGTGGGGCCATTGCCCACAACTGGACTCGCCAAGGTGTTCCAACAGTCGCATAGGTCTCATAAGACTGCGACTATACATAAGTGTGCCACAAACTCCCTTCACGCTTAGAGAAAACATATTATTTGCCCAAAGCTGAATCATACATTCAAATACAACGAATATGATGATATCATTAATATGCTAGGTGTTTTTAAGTAAAACCTTATTTCGAAGGCATTCAAGAAGGCCTCGATTGCAACAATTCGCATTCTAAGTGAAACAAGCACATGTACAGAGATATGCATTGACATTACCCACATTGGTGGGTTTATCCATATATATATATATATATATATATAGTACATAGTTCATTACAATCTCTTGCAAACATAAACTTGTGACGATTACGTATATAATCACGTAGTTTGAGCCATGCCATGTTGTGATCATCGCAAAATTTTTCCTCTCTTGTGGTTTCTCTCTCTTCCTTCTCTTTTCCTTTTCTAACCTCTATTCTCCTCCTTTTTGAAGGGAGAAAAATAAAAGATAGAAAAGAAAGAGAGAAGAGGAACTCTTTTGCGGGATTTCACTTGACCTTAATTTGAAAATATTTAGAAATTTAACTCGCCTCCGTTTTGAAAATATTTGCGAGAAAATGGAGAGACGGGATTCGCTCGTCGGTACGAGGTTCGACCGTTCCTGGCGCCTTTACCAGGGGTAATCGAACCAAGGATCAAATTTATGCCTTTTTGCTTTGCCTAAATATTATCTAAGAATTTATTCTAACTCTAAATGCACAAAGAATCATGCTTGTGCAATGCAAGGATGTATGCTCTTTTTGAAAGATGTTTTGAAAATTTCCAAGTATTCTGAGATGAACTTGATAATGGAGTGAAGAAATGGTTGAATCTGATTTAAAACTTGAGATAGGTCAGAGAAGTTCTAAGTTTTTGAAGTAAATCAGAGTTGGAAGAATAAATTTTTGATTTTGAGAAAGAATGATTTGAAGCTTTGAAATAAAAGGAAATGAAGTTTCAAAGTCGGAATTGGACTTTGAATTTAATCATGGATTTAGGAGAAGAAGATGAAATTTTGAAGTGATATTGAATTCGAATCTTAAAATGGACCTGAGAAAATCAAAATGGTATTAAAAATAGAAAATGGATTTAGGGAGTTTAAATGAAATCTGAAAATAGACTTGGATTTGAAATCTAGATTTTGAAATGGAATTGGATCTTAAGAATGGATTTAAGATCTAAGATCTGAGATCCAATGTAGAATTGGGTTTCGGATCCTAAAATGGATTTGGATCTGAAGTTTGAGATCCAAAGTGAAATTGGATTCTGGATCCTAAAAAGGATTTTGGATCTGGAGTCTAAGATCCAATGTAGAGTTGGACTCTGGACCCTAAGATGGATTTTGGATCTGAGGTCTGAGATCCAAAGGTAGAATTGTTTTCAGAAAACTGGATCCAAGTTGTGATTGGGATCTATTTTTTGATTTGGATTCTGAAAGTCCAAATGGGACTTCTGAAGATGGATCTGGGTTTTGAAAACCCAGATTGAATTTAAAATTTAGAAGAGGCCAAGCTTTTGAGATTCAGAATCAATCTCAAACTTTGGATTTTGAATTTGAAGATAAACTTGGTTTTGAGTTTGAAGATAAATCAGAAGTTTCAAAGTTAATTTAAACTTTGAAATTTCATTTAGATTTTGAATTTTGGATATACAAATGGATTTCAAAGTCAAATTGGACTTTGAATTTGGGACTTGAATTCGAATTTTAGAAAATGAATCAAGAATCTCAAAGTTAAATTGAACTTTGAGTTGAAATGAATTTGGAATTTCAAAGTTAAATTTGAATTTTGAAATCTGATTTGAATTTGAACATAAAAGGAATTTGAAATCTCAAAGTTAAATTGGACTTTGAGATTGAAAATGAAATTGAATTTGAAAAATGAAAGGATGAATTGGATTTTATAAGACTTGAAGATAGATTGAGGAAGATATTTACATCACTTGGAGTTTTTGAAAAAAGGAATTTTGAAAATATGATGCAGTTCTATCCTAAATGATGAATGAATTTAAAGAATTTAAAACTTGGGTTTTGAAAAAGCTATTCCATTCTTTAAATGAATTAAAATAAGATTGAATATATAATACATCCTTGACTATGGTCATTGAATGTATTATATAATAATCTGTATTTAGATTCAAGAGAAGAATGAAATACATTTGGTGCTTTTATAGAATTTAAAATGAAATGAACTCTCAATATACCCTGACTATGGCCATTGGTATATATTTTGAGTTAATTTTAAGTTAAATTCTGATAAAAGAAGAAAGTATTTAAGGAAAATATGATGAATTTTGAAAATGGATCCAGTGTGGATCAAGTGTTATTTCGTAAAAGATAAAAATCCTAAGTCTTGTTTACATCCTGACTATGGCCATTGATGTAAATCATCAACTTAAGACTAATTACCTCTTACGAAATGGTGCACGTGCCATTCGTGTTGCCATTTGTGGGAATTTGAGAAATAAAGGCGAAATGCATGAAAAACAAGTAATTCATGATATTTATGATGCTCATTCATTCTATTTAAAAGCTAAAATGTAAATTCTCATTATATCTAGCTATTACAAATTTTAACTTAAATTTTACAAGAGTCTCTAATTCTAGAAAATAGCATCTTCCATGTATTTCCTGCAAAACACTTAAATAAAATATTAGAGGAGGATTGCAAATATTACTTTGATATTAGAGTTACAAGTGGTGAGAAACTCATGTATCTGACTTAGGCTTTAAATGAAATGATGTTTACGATCTTAGGTGTGGGAGGATGGAGAATGAGGAGAAACAGGGGTTGTGCTAGGCAAATGGCATTGCCAGTATAGTGAATGAAAATGCTATGATATTGTTACATCATAGAATGAATATATATAGAACCAACAATAAAGGTCGACTAAAAATATCATTGTGAAAGCAGTGATGATGTATTGGAGGTGAAGAAGTGGGTAAATAGTGATCGTGGCTTGTGAGGGGAGTACTGGCTGGAAAGTAACTATTGGCACAAATGGAAAAACATGTGGGATGTATACTACTACAGACCGCATGCTGGGTGATCTCAGACATCACGAAGGCAAAGGCAACTGCTTGTTGTCTCGCTTAAGTCACAACCTGGTATTGACTGCAGCCTCCATGGCTGCATAACATTTGCCAACCAGTTGACCCAGGCTGGAAGCTTGTGCACATCAAATTTTTTTTTTTTATGGGATTTGTTGCAGAAGTGTCTGCAATTTCTGACAGAGAAATAGCTGAATATCATGGCCATTCTTGGTTTGATTCCCTCAGAATCTGATTTACCTGGGGGTTATGATGGGGCTGGTGGAGATGATGACAAAAATTATTAACATATAATAATGTAGTGAAGATGTTAGGAATGAAGATGGTATAAGAAGTTACAGGTATACAGTGGGTAGTGACGCTACAGTGAATATGTATAACAAGCAGTTTCCACTTTTCAGCAAGTTAGCTAACCACAGACCCTAAACAGATCTATTGCACAATGTATCGACATTTGCAATTCTGAATACTATAATGCTTCTGATTTTATATTCAAGGTTGGATAAAAAAAAAAATTTAGCAGGAAATGAGGATTTACAATAAGGGAGAAAGGAGCTTACAGTTGACCATATAAGAATGATGGTCTCTTATGACAATCCAAAAAGAAAGCACAATGTTATCACAATTGCATCAGATAAAACCTGGTTCCTGTGAACACCCTTGTGCACGAAATCCGGGACCTGAAGGAGCCAAGAAAACCGCTCCTGCTACAGCCCTATTGCTTTATCGATATCCTTTCCAACCTTACTCAAAAGACACACATCACTCAGAGCTTCAATGATATGAATTATACATTCTGATTTTGAAGATCTTTTACCCTTGATCCCTCACAATAGACACTTTAAAGAATGTTGTTTATGACATGCTCTGATGCTATGGTCTGGTTACCCTTTATCTGATTTTAAGTCTTTGATCATGAAATCTGACTTAGTTGCCAAAAGGTTAAACAACTAAATACCGATAAATGACATTTAAACATTAGACACATTACGGAAATGCCAGACCATGAATTGGACAGTAGATTTATGAATACCTTCTCCGGCCATTATCCAAATATACAGAGGCTTGTCTAAATTATTTCATCAATTTTTCTTGACAGACTATATACACTCAGTATGATTTTCTAAATTCACTTATCATATTAGATCGATTTCTTGAACTCCATGGGCTTCACCAAAGTGATCCCAGCTATTGGGTCAGTTTTTGGCAACTGACCCTTACGGAAGGAGACAGTGCAGAACCAATCTCAAGGTGTATGGCACACCATTTTACAGGAAATCTACCAGAATTATGAAAGAAACATAGGCTTGCAGGAACTGAACCAGGAATTTTACAAAACAAAATAAAAAAATAAAAAAATAAAAATAAAGACTAAACATGATACGGATGTAACATGCTAATCAGAATAACTCAAATATGACTATTAATTGACTCATATAGCAAAATAGGCACATGATTTAACAACAAGCAGACTGAAGCACGGTGGTTGCCACTGTCTAATCCATAGAGAGTTACCCAAATGATCAAGAGACATCTTTACCAGAAGATGCTCTTGATGGAACAATAGGAATTATAGGTGCTTTTTTTAGAAAACTGAGAATATCAGCAAATGCCTATACCCAACTTTATCCTCGTACAAGCAGCTATTACAGGAATAGCTCTTGTCCTTCAACTGAAAAACAACCCCCTTTAGGGTTGATTATCACTGAGATTCAACCTATTCTATTGATGTAAGATAATATCAAACATAACAGATATACCTATTCCATCTAGAAATCAGAGACCAACATTTCAGAAGGAATGATGGGGATATAGGGAACTAGCTAATGAAGGCTAGTGCTGCTGCTACTTCCAGTCTTGAGCAATGGTTCACACAACCCCAGGATCATTCCTATTGAGGAAGTCAGCGACAACACAGGTAAACGTGAATATGGTGGGTTATGCTCAAAAAGGAAATATAGCAGGGAAAGTTAGTTGAAAGCAGAAGGAAATGACGAAATCCATCACTCCATGGATCTGAGAAGTGGCCCAGAACAGGGCAACCAACAGATATGAGGTGAAGAGGATAGTATATTGTGAAACACGCCCAGCACATGGTGCCACACGAACAAAATCTGCATAGATTATAAATATCTTTATAACTCTTAATCAAAATGAACGAAGAATCAGGCGGAATAAAAAAAATGAAAAGATTACATCGAAACAGGGGAGAAAGCATAAATAATCAAAATATCACCGATGATCCCTAATTAATAGAAAATAATCTAGAAACAACATGCGTTAAAGCGATCAGGAAAAAAATAGCTATATAAACCAGAAATCAATGACGGGAATAACACAGACCAAAGCAAAATTAAGGTGAAAAATGACAATCGAAAGAGAAGGAACAACATAAAACAGGAATTTGAATACATTGAAACAGGGATAAGCAATGTACTGTATTAATGAACGAGACATTTCAAATGATGATTACAGGCCAACAACAGAATTTTGAAGCATGAAAGGCATTAAAACATAAAGGAAGGATAATATACTATTGTAAACATAGATTGTAAAAAAAAAAAAAAAATATCGAATATCAACAAATGATAGCCTATCAACCAGAGAAATTTGATAAATATAAAAGAGAATGTAGGATCAAATGATCCATTGCTATTCCACAGAGGTGGTTTTGACGTTGTAAGGCAACTCAAGCACTACCCAGGGTGCGTTAGTGAAGCAAAATAAATGGAAAGGAAAATTTTAGTGGGATTTATGTAAAAGAAATCAGAAGAAAGGGAGGTTAACTAAGAAGAAATGAAGAAGGAGAAGAGTATTGGCCTTACCAGAAATGTTGAGGATTAACTTTCTTACAGGCAACTGCAGGGAAGACGCCTTGCAGAGATGTTCTTCTTCTTATTCTTGCAGGGATTTTGATGATGGATATCAAAGAATAAAAGCCGATGATGGATTAGCCGAGAACTTGATTAAGTGGGATGCCAAAAGGGGTGTCGATAATGGATTAGAAGGAGAAGAACCCTCGACAAGCAGAGATATTGATGGAAAAACCCGAATGTCGATAATGGTTTAGCCGGAAAAACACTAGATGTCTTGGGATGAAAAGATGTTGATCCTTGATGATATTGATGGATATTAGCCAGAGAAAAAAATGGATCCCCCCCAAAGAAGATCGGGGTCTCTTCTTAAGGAGGGCGTGGAAAGCTCGAGAGAGGGGGTTCATTGAAGATGTGGGGTGAAGAACAGAGGAGTCGGTTTTGAGATCGACGATGGAGAGAGCAGAAGAGGGAAGCGCGGGAAAGGGTCGTTGGAATTCTCCACTTTTTAATAAAGAGGTTCCCTTTTTAGGATTTTTTTTGAAAAATGGTTAAGAAATGAGGTTTTCGGCAAAATGGCTCCAAAAAGCTCAAAAATCCTTCGTTTTTCTTATAGTTTTTCCCAATTTTTTGGTTTTTGGTTTATTTTTCATTTTTTTTGCTATTTTTAGAATAAAATCCTAAAGTTTGTGAGAAAACAAAGATTAAAACTATTTTTTTTTTGTGTTTTTGCAAAAATATTTACAAAAGGGAATTTTTCTGAGAATTTAAAAGTTATTTTGAGAAAATTTCTTCAGAAATGGGTTTGGACCCAAGTTTTAAAAAAAATATTGGGGTTTTAAACCTCGAATTGAGAAATACCATTTGACGGATCCAAACAGATACCGGACGAACTGTCTGAGCTTTTTAAAAGGTTATTTTGGAAATTTCGAGAATTTGATCTTAAATATTGGACAACGAAGCTCAGATTTAGATCTTTTATATGGATCCGGATCTGAAATTGAGTCAGATATATAAAATGAATTTAATTTCAATAAAACTTGAGAAATAAAATAGAATTTAGATTTTAAAACTGACTCAATTACCCAAAAAAAATGAAGATAAAGGGCAAAAAAGGAAATATTTAAAAGATTTTGAAAATTTTGGGGTGTTTACACATGTACGGCAAGAGAAGTGCTATCAACTTCTCACTGTCGTAAGAACCCTAATTTTTCAAAAAGCATAACAAAACGTCACAATGACAATCACGTATGACAAGGGAATTGCCAACGGTATATTTCATTGACACGAGCCAATGACTCCTTAACTACGCAAAACCCTTATTTTATTTAGAAGCCTTCGATAGGGTGTCATTAGCACGAAGATCATGTCCTATAGCAAAGCGGACATACGGACCCAAGTGAGAGTCCATTGCATCACGATGATGAGTTTAACATTACCATAATCGAATATGCATAAGTTACTTTGATCAATAACATGATTTTGTCTAGGCCATGGTAAGTCCAAAATTGAGAGATGGTCGGGTGTGATCATCGCAAAATTTTTCCTCTCTCGTGGTTTCTCTCTCTTCCTTCTCTTTTTCTTTCCAACTTCTATTGTCCTCCTTTTTGAAGGGAGAAGAATAAAAGAGAGAAAAGAAGAGAGAAGAGAAAAGAAAGAAAGAAAGAGAGAAGAGGAACTCTTTTGCGGGATTTCACTTGACCTTAATTTAAAAATATTTAGAAATTTAACTCACCTCCGTTTTGAAAATTTGTGGGAAAATGGAGAGACAGGATTCGCTCGTCGGTACGAGGTTCGACCGTTCCTGGCGCCTTTACCAGGGGTAATCGAACCAATGATCAAATCTATGCCTTTTGCTTTGCCTAAATATTATCTAAGAATTTATTTTAAGTCTAAAAGATGCACAAAAAATCATGCTTGTGCAATGCAGAAGATGTATGCTTCTTTTGAAAAATGATTTGGAAATCTCTAAGTTTTCTGAGAAGAACTTGATAATGGAGTGAAGAAATGGTTTTGAATGGTGGAATCTAACTTAGAACTTTGAGATAGATCAAAGAAGTTCTAAGTTTTTGAAATGATCAGAGTTGGGAGAATAAATCTTGATTTTGAGAAAGAATGGTTTGAAACTTGAAATGAAAGGAACTGAAGTTTCAAAGTCAGAAATGGACTTTGAATTTTGAACTTGAATTTAGGAAAAGAAATGAATACTTGAGATGGAATTGAATTTAGATTTTGAAGTTTGAAATTTATAATGGATCTGAGAAATGGTATTTAAAATAGAGATGAATTTAAGAAATTCAGATGTGATCTGTATGTGGAATTTGGATTTGAAATCTAAAATTGGAAATGGAATTGAATTCTGGATCCTAAGATGGATTTTGGATCTGAAGTCTGAGATCCAAAAGTGGAACTGAGTTCTGGATCCTAACATGTATTCGGATCTGAAGTCTGAGATCCAAAGTAGAATCGGATTCTGGATCCTAAAATGGATTTGGATATGAAGTCTAAGATCCAAAGTAGAATTGGATTTTGGACCCTAAAATGGATTTGGATCTGAAGTCTGAGATCCAAAAAGTGGAATTGGATCTGAAGTCTGAGATCCAAAATAAAATTGGGTTCTGGATCCTAAAATGGAATTGGATCTGAAGTCTGAGATCCAGAGTAGAATCGGATTCTGGATCCTAGAATGGATTTTGGATCTATAATCTGAGATCCAAAGAGTGGAGATTTATACTTGGAAATCTGGATCCAAGTTGAGATTAGGATCTATCTTTGGAATTTTGATTTGAGGTTTTGAATTCTGAATATATATAATGAATTTCAAAGTCAATTTGGACTTTAAATTTGAAAGCTTGATTTTTGGAATTTAGAAGATGAATCAAGAATCTCAAAGTAAAATTGGACTTTGAAATTGAAATCTAAATCTTTGAAATAAGATAGAAGAATGAATAAAAATAGAGAATGAAGAAGGATATTCGAAATCACTTGAAGTTTTTGAAAAAGGAATTTTGAAAAAAATATGATGTAGTTCCATCCTAAATGATGAATGAATTTAAAGAATTTGAAATTGGATTTTTTTGAAAAGCTATTCCATTCTTTAAATGAATTAAAACAAGATTGAAGATATAATAGATCCTTGACTATAGTCATTGAATATATTATATAATAATCTATATTTAAATTCAGGTGAAGAATGAAACACATTTTGTGCTTTTATAGAGTTTAAAATAGAATTAATTCTCAATATACCCTGACTATGGCCATTGGTATATATATTGAATTAATTTTAAGTTAAACTCTGATAAAAGATGAAATATTTGAAAATATGATGATTTTTGAAAAGGATCCAGTGTTATTTTATAAAAGATAAAAATTCTAAGTATTGTTTACATCTTGACTATGGCCATTGATGTAAATCATCAACTTAGAATTAATTTACCTCTTACGAAATGGTAAACGTGCCATTCGTGTTCCCCATTTGCGAGATTTTGGAAAATGAAGGAAGAAGCATGAAAATAAGCAATTTATGACACTACTATGCCCATTCATTCTATCTAAAACATGAAAATGTAAATTTTCATTAAGGCTCTAACTTATTACAATACATGAAATTGAATTTACAACTCTGAGTAATGATCTTTTCTTCATATTCTGCTGTAAAACACTTGATTAGTATGAAAAATGAAAGGAAACTGTACATGTTATATAGATATCAATGGCAAAATTGTCCTATATCAAGATATTTGGGGTCTAAAAATGTGGAAAAGATGAAAATTGATATATATATATATATATATATAAGTGGAATGATGAATGTGAAGGGTTGACATAGTGGATGATATGGTAGTGACTATTGAATGAATCAAATATATGTATATATATATATATATGTATATATGTATATATATATATAAATATATATATGAATCAAGCCCAAAGCGTAAGTAACCACGAATCATACAAGAGCAATACAATGAAGGCACACTGTAGTGAATTTTTATTGCTGCAAAAGCAATTCTGTAATGTAACATTCTGCGAGAAATATGGCCTGTTAAACCATACAATACAAGCAACGAGATCACAGTCGTAGAAGATATGGATTTACATTCAAATCACAGAGCAAGTGAGTTAAACAGATTCCAGAAATCCCATAAAATCCCTGTGCCGAAATGAGAAATCAAAGGATATGGATGCTCAGTACAGCAAAATTCCCTTTATGGCCTGTTTAGATTGCCTTTAATCTTCATGCCGGATTATTTAAGAAATACTTTACAACATACAACACCAAACTGGAATGCATGGATGCTAAACAGGACATGTAATGGGATGAAGGGTTTCATGTGTGTGCTGATGGAGTATGATTGCTATGAATGTGGCAATATTAACATGAGAATTGTGTTAAGTACAAGTGGTGACAGGTGGAGGCTGAACAATATGAAATGCTTGTGGTGCCGTGAATATATTCAGGTAAGGTGGGAAATAAAGGTGGCTATTTAGGTGGATGTTGTGGTTTGCACAACAAATGACACCCAAGTTGCAACTGAATATTGCGATGGTGAAGGCAAGTATTGAAATGGGTGTCGATAGGCAAATATGTATATGTTAATGGGTTTTTTTCACACCAACAGCAACAAGCCATGAATAGGGTGAACAGTGTGCTACAGGTGGAAGTCTCACAGTACCGGGTTATAAAGGTATGAAAGTATGTACTCAAAAGTTGTTATTGTTTTTGGCATCAACTGACATGGATCCACGAGTCTACAGTGATATACAATTCACCTGAGTAGCATTTGGTCTTCCGCCTTGATCCATACGCACTACACAACATTGGCTCATCAGGTGATTCATTTCCCCACAGTGGAGTGCTTGTAGCCCCACAATGACAACCAGGGTTCTGTTCACCTATGAGTTTTCCTTGGGATAATCCTTAACTATGCGCAAAACCCACTTATTAGTTATCGCACCAAACATAATGCTTCGGGTCATAGATTTATACATATTAGAATCAATATGCAATCCCCAGTGATCAAGGAAAACTAATGCTGATCAAAGAATCCACAATGAAACCATAAATTCTCTTCCTCTGCTAAAATAAAATTGTAGGAAATCGATGGGGATAATGCTTTTGAAAACCAATGCAGAGAATAATAAAAAAATACAGTCATCAAGACCATGGTGAAAGAGAACAACAATGCCAACAATATTGCTTAATGACAGATATAAGCACAAAAATATCAAAACTAAATGAAACTTATGATTTGCATTTGCAACATAAACCACCAAAGCCAATGACCTTACAGGAAAGGGGATAAAACTAAATGACAGCATGATTAGTAATGTATACACAACAACAAACCTATGATAAAATATAACAAATGGATGAAATAAACAGTCAAAGTGAATGACATGGGTATACAAACTTGAAGCTTATTGTGCAAGTCAGGTACTACGATGACATGTGCTGCTGCAGGTGTAAGGTGGTTATGTTGAATATAAATGAAGCAGAGTTTACAAGAAGTAGCCAAAGGTGAATGCTTTTGAATCAAGATTTGAATGATTCTTCGAGCGACTGCTGGTAAAATTCTGAGTCATCAAGTAGTTCAGAGTTGCAATCCACATTTGCTAGTTCACATTTTGATTGAAAGCACGTAATTTGCTTTCAAAAGCAACTGCACCAGTCGCCTTTGGTGTCTTTTCTGCCATTCGTCAATTTGAGCTATCTCTGAATGATATAGTCCTGGACTGCCTTATTGGTATTTGTAATCATTCCCTCTTGAAACTTCAAGCAACTCTCCATTGTTGGGTTTGGTCGAGACTAACGGCACTTTATAGATTTCATCAATCACTCCATCTCCCACAGAAGCTGGAATCAACCAAACAAATCCAATGACTACAGAAACATGAACAGGAATCATTTGCAGAGAAAAATAAAAAAATAAAAATAATACAGGTGCGTGGCAGGCAAAGGGAGATGGTGTTGCATGGGTTGAGCAATTTTAACTTGTTGAGTCTGGGATTACCTGCTAAATCACTTTGATTCTTTGAACATACCCACTTGAAGTATAGAATTTACTCTGAGCTTTTAAAAGTCCTGGTCCTTAGAGGAATTCTGAAGACATCATCTGCTGAGTCATTTCTTGCTTTTATGTTAGAGTGTAGGCTTTGGTTAGAAGTAAGAAGTGCACCAAAGGCCCCTCTAGTTTTGAGGCAATCCCAGCAGGTGAAGGCATCAATTGATCTGATTCCTTGTTGTAACAATGAATATTAAAAAATCCAACAAAACCAAATTACCCCAGATATACCATGCTGGAGCAACTTACCATCTCCACTTCCCCTTTTTTTATTTTTGTTATTTTGAGATACTAAGCTAAAAAGATCATAAGAATGATATAATATGCAGAGTTGGTGCGCAGTGGGGATGCACATAGAGGTGACGGTAGCAATGTACTGCTACAAAGGCCGTGGGGCTACAGCAGGAGATGAAGCTCGAGTAGGCATTTTTACATCAGGAATCACAGTTATGAATTATAGAAAACAGAACTTCAAATAGATTAAAACTAAAAAAATGTGGGAGATGTGAGTCAAAAAATGGAATGTAAAGTTGAAAATATATCCACGCCAGGCAAAATGGATGCAGATACACTGGAAAACGAATCTGATATGAAGAGACGATACAGTGTAAGTCAAGGTTTTATTGAATGAAAATGTGAAATGAGCACATGCGAAATGAATGGTAATTATGAATGAAATGGGATGCAATATGAATCAAATGATGCAGATGCTGGGAGAGCAAATAAAATGTCTGACGATGGAGGTAAAATTATGCCCACTAAATAAAAAAAATGCAACGGCTGGATGGTTACTGCACAAACAGAGCGTAATCCTAGGGATGAAAATATGCTACAGGACATAAAAGGATGAGGGCTTAATGTGATTCTCCCTATGTGCTGCAAGACCGGATGACATTTACGTTATACCTAGCCAATCCATCCCTATTGAGGCTTCAAGCAGAATATAACTTAGTGATTCTGAGAGATAATCGGAACGTGATACTTAAACATGGAAGTACCAGCAAACGACGATGATGGGATGAAGATGGGAGTGACCTAGATACATAAACTGATGGGTTTAAATATGCAAGACATTCCTAAATCATTAAAGAGGAATATGACGGAGCACATAGCTGCTGGACCATGTGATCAAATGGAGGGGGGAGGGGGTATTCTAAATCATCAACGAGTGATGATTCAGACATTTTCCCAATAATTCCACAGATGGTTTTATAATAGAAGAGCTTCTTTTTTCTTTTCTTTTTTAAAAAAAAACCAAGAACATGACAAACTGTGTAACAAAAGAGATGCAGTGCACATATTATTCACATGAATCGAATCTCATTCAGCGATAATTTTTTTGCAACAAGAGAAGACCGTGATCATTCAATTTTCATCCACAGAAAACAAAGATTAAACATTAAATTCAAACTTGAAGGTTAACTCAAAAACCCCTGTGATCATCCAGATCAACTTGGTCCTCAAATAAAAGTGAAAATTCAATAATCAACAGGTAATGAAAAGAAACTAAAATGCAGAATGGGAAAAAGAAAGAATGGAAGCTATGTAAAAGTAAAAACGACGGAAAATATTGGAGTTCACAAACTCCATTGATGTTGCACGGAGGTAGGTCGATATTGCCATAGGCAATCCAACGCTACCAGATGTGCTTTTTAAGGGAATGAGAGCAAGGGAAATCAGAAGAATAATAAAAACAAAAACAAAAAAATGAGGGGAAGAATGGAACTTACTTGGAGTTGCAGGAGCTCTAGGGAAGGAACACCGTGAAGGAGGAGTCGGCGGCAGCTGCTTGCTTTGCAGGAATTCTGAAGGAGGAAGGAGGATAAAGTCAATGGATGGAAACTGATGGAATGGATGGATGCTTGATGTTAATGGGGTGAAGACGGATTGAAAGGAAAAGCTGAAAGGGGGGACATACGGGGGTGAAGAGCCGATCAGAGAGAATGAAGGAAGAATGTAGTGGTAGGGTGAAAACCGGTGGATTGAAGAGGGGTGCGGTGGTGAAGAAGCGGTAGTGAAGAAGGAAGGAGGGTGCTGGGGTGAGAACGGATGGCTAGGGTTTCCTCATCGTGCCCTTCTTAAGGAGGGGGGCGAAGGTTCGGGAAGGGGAATGAGTTGTTGAAGATGGAGGAGAGGAGGAAAGGTTGTTGCCGATCCATGGTTGAGAAAGGGGGAAGGCTCGTGAGGCCGTCCGATGGGGAGGACCTTTCTGGAAGGGGAAGAGAGGGAGGGTTTGGAGAGAAGGGAGAGAGGCGATGAGAGTCGGCCACCCAACCCTTTGCAAAAGAAAACCTAGAAAATACTCGTAACGGGGGCTCTCAAAAAGAATTTTTCATAAAAGGGGTTTTCAAAATGAGGTTTTTAGCAAACATTTGATTTTTTTTTTTTTTAAAACTCAAACTCATTTGTTTTTCTCATAATTTTTCCCGATTTTTTTTTGTTTTTATGTTATTTTTCATTTTTTTGTATTTTTTGGAATAAAAATCTAAGACTTTACGAGAAAAACAAAGATTAAACACTAATTTTTTTGTATTTTTCTGAGGAATATTTACAAAAGTATTTTTCTGAGAATTTCAGACCATTTCGGGGAAATTTCTTCAGAAAAATGGGTTTGGACTCAGGTTTTGAGAAAACGTTCGAGTTTTGGAACTCGAATCGAGAAATACAACATGATGGATCCAAACGGATGTCGAAGGTACTGTCTGAGCTATTTAAAATTATTTTTTTGTATTTTCTGTAATTTTAATTTAAAAGTTGGACAATGAGACTCAGATTTGGATCTTGACAATGGATCTAGATCCGAAATCAATTTGAACATATAAAATGAATTTAATTTCAGTAAAACTTGAGAAATGAACTAGAATTTAGATTTAAAAGTGGTTCAATTGCTCAGAAAATGATATCAGAGGCAAAAAGGGAATATTTAAAAGATTTTAAAAAATTTGGGGTGTTCACAGATGCCCCTCTTTGCTACTAAGCCGGTTGAAATCCGAGCTTAGTGGCAAAGAAAACACTCCAAATTTTGAAAAATGCCCCAGTCAGCAGATCTTAACTCGGTGTGGAAGAATTATTTTGAAAAGACAATGGCTTTTCAGGCTTAAAACCTTATCCTGAATGGTTTTTGGGAAGGCGAAATCCTCGAAAATGATATGACCAGATAATAGAAAGGAGGAAATCATGGTGGGACTTCGGATGAAGATCCCGAAATGATGAAAGATAAGAAGTTTGATCGAGTCTTATGGGTGAGACAAGATCAGCCTTGTGGAATGGCTCAGGTTTAGCCCTTAACCTGGATGGGACGAATATATCTCAAAATAACCTAAATGGGGAAAGAAATATATGATGACCTTGATGGGACATTTATGAGGGAATGCCTCGTGAGATGAAGCTCAAATAGGATCCTGTCCTGGATGGATATACAAAGCATGGATTCCTCGATGGGAAGAACCATGATGGGACTAGAGGAAAGCGCCTCGTCGAAACGAAGAATCTCATCAGAACAAGATTCAGGTTTAACCCAAACCTGAAGAAGGAAGATACCTCGAGGCGAGGTTCAGGCTTAACCCTTAACCTGAAGGGGACGACCAAATGGAATCCTCGAGTGAAGAGACCATGATGGGACCTTTGGAGTTTGGACAAACAAATTCGAAAGGGGTTTGCGAAAGGAGGGAATGGGGTTCCCTAAAGCTTTGAAAAAGGGATGAACTTGGACGTCTCATTGCTGAGACTAAATCAACTTTTGAATTTAATGACCTCTCGCAGGAAGTACAGGTTTTGACCCTTAACCTGAGTGGGAACGACCATACGGAATTCTCGAAACCGTGATGGGACAGGAGAGATACTTCAACTAAATGGGGTAACTCTTCTGGAAGATATAAACAACGCTAGGTTGCAACAAAATGGATATTGAATATTTATTTCATTCTTAGAATATCTAGAAAATTTTGCCAACAAGATAAATTTATAGTTGACTTCAACGCTTGAAAATGTGCACATGTGTGCAAAGATATTCCCTCTTTTACCTAGAGTATTTCCTCCAACGAGGTTATCTTCTTGGTTTTAAGAGTCAAATTCAAAGTTTTTAGCGCTCATGATTTTCTTCAAGGAAGTTGTCCATTTCCTTGATATGAGAAGAGAAGAAATATTCTTAATCTCATAAAAGCAAGTAGTGAAAAGATAAAAGAATTTCGCATAAGAAAAGATGACTTCTGGCAATTTTGGCAGTTTGATATCTGGGTGTTTTCCCATGATGATCTTCTTGCACTCTTTTTGAGTCATTGGGATTTTTCGAGCTTTTTACATCATCTTTCATTTTGAAGATGTCCTGAATTTTCTCTCTTTTTCAGAGAAGGGTACGTCACAAGCTCCTTCATCTTGGAGATGCTCCGATTCTTCTTTTATCTCAGGTATTATATATGATATTGGCTCAAAAGGTCTTTAGGTGATAACAAAAATCAAATATCTTTTAGGGTTTGTCGGTAGGTTCATCACACTCGCCTTCATCTTGACGGTGATCTGAACTTTCCCTGGAAGGATCCTTCACAAACTCCTTCACCTCGGAGATGATCCAAATCTTCTTTGGCTCCGGGGGTCTAGCTCGCATAATTCGTCTTCATCTTGACGACAATTAAGAGATCCCTTTTGCAGATATTTGATTGCAGCTTTAAGTGGATGAGGAGACATGAATGAGTGAATTCTTTTTATCGCTCAGGATATTTCCACTGCCTAATTGCCAGAAAACCGTCTTTAAACATGCGCCATAGCATGATCAATATCAATTCGCTTTCATCCTTTCAACATCATTGAATATTTTTTTCGCTAATCATACCGAGGACATTTCTCACATCCTTTTGGTTGATCAACATGAAAAGATTTGAATTTTACCTCTTTCGCAAAAAGTTTCACCCTTTTGGGAATTAATACTAGAGGTAAACATAGGTGATTCTTTTGTGCAATAAGAATATTGGAATCAACAAATATTTTTAGTAAATTGGCAAGGTTTTCAAGCATCCTTTGTGAAATAATCACTCAATATAGATTTTGATGAAACCTTGAGTTGAACTTGGGAAGGAATATTTAGATTTTTGTTTTGACCGACCAACTCGAAAGCAGGATTTTTTGGAAGTACCAGCTCGAAAGCAGGATTTTTGGAAGTACCAGCTCGAAAGCAGGATTTTTGGAAGTACCAGCTCGAAAGCAGGATTTTTGCAAGTACCAGCTCGAAAGCAGGATTTGATTGCCCGACCAGCTCGAAAGCAGGATTTGATTGACCGACCAGCTTGAAAGCAGGATTTGATTGACCGACCAGCTCGAAAGCAGGATTTCATTAACCGACCAGCTCGAAAGCAGGATTTGATTGACCGACCAGCTCAAAAGCAGGATTTGATTGACCGACCAGCTTGAAAGCAGAAATTCTTTGCACGACCAGCTCGAAAGGAGGATTTGATTGACTGACCAGCTCGAAAGCAGGATTTGATTGACCGACCAGCTCGAAAGCAGGATTTTGTTGGCCCGACCAGCTCGAAAGCAGGATTTGATTGACCGACCAGCTCGAAAGCAGGATTTGTTTGCCCGACCAGCTCGAAAGCAGGATTTGAAAAACCGAGCAGATCGAAAGCAGGATTTGTTTGACCGACCAGCTCGAAAGCAGGATTTGATTGACCGACCAACTCGAAAGCAGGATTTGTTTTTGGTAAAATGATTGGCATTGATAGAGTTGTGACCTGAAGGTTTGAGAAATGATGGACATTGATGAAATTGTAACCCGAAGGCTTGATAATGGTAGACATTGATGAAATTGTAACCCGAAGGCTTGATAATAAAAGACATTTGATGAAATTGATAGACATTTTGATGAGAATTTAGGATATAATAAACAATGATTCAGGTTTATCCCTTAACCTAAAAGGGAAAATAATATATTGTGAAAAGATAACCTGAGACTTGATTTTGGAAGGGATATGGCAAGATTTAGGATTTAGGATTTAGGATTTAGATGGACCAGCACATTTGGCTGTATGCGGTCCAATTTTCAGGATTAACCCCTTATCCTGAACGGGGATATGAAAGAATAAACTTTGAGAAGACAGAAGGATATAGAACTATGAAAAAAATGTTGAACATTTAAGGAAATTGATTTATTTTTTTAAAAAGAATTTTCACAGGTAGCATGGTTGCCCCTATGAGTGATCTCAGGATTATCCCTTATCCTGAATGGGGAAAAAAGAATAGAATTTAAAGAGAAATTGATATAAATTTAGAAATCAATAAAGATCGATAAAAACTTGTATTTGAAAAAAGAATTCTTATAGGTAGCATTGTTGCCCCCACAAGAGGTCTCAGGATTATCCCTTATCCTGAATGGGAAAAAGAATAGGATTTAAGAAATTTTAGTGAAGGTAAATTGATATAAATCTAGAAAATTAATAAAGATTGGCAAAACTTATATTTTCAAAAGAATCCTCATAGGTAGCGTTATCGCTCCTACGAGGGGTCTCAGGATTATCCCTTATCCTGAATGGGAACACCTCAGACAAGGAGGGTCAGGTTTATCCCTTAACCTGAGGGGGAAAAGAATAAAAGAATACCTCATGGGAAAGAGGCATCAGGTTTATCCCTTAACCTGAAAGGGTAATATGAAAGAATAGAATTTTGGGGGAAAAATTAAAAAAGAGAAATTGATAGCTATTTATAAAATCGAGAAAATTTGAAAACTTGTCTTTACAAGAGAATCCTCATAGGTAGCATTATTGCTCCTACGAGAGGTTTCAGGATTATCCCTTATCCTGAATGGATAGCACCTCGGACAACGAGGGTCAAGTTTATCCCTTAACCTGAGGGGGAACACCTCGGACAACGAGGGTCAAGTTTGTCCCTTAACCTGAAAGGGCACAAGAAGATTTACAAAATACCTCATGGGAAAGAGGCATCAGGTTTATCCCTTAGCCTGAAAGGGAAAATAGAAGATTTGATAAAATTTAATAGAATTGAGGGAAAATTTGACAAAACTTGATAAAATTGATGTAAACTTGATAAAGATATGAATAAAATGAATGAAATTGATAAAGATATCCAAATTAACTGAAAATTTATAAGATTTAAGAGAAAAATGAGTTTTTCTGATCCTGCCTGCATATGAGATCTTGAAAGGAAAAAATGTTTATTTAAAAGATAAGTGAGAAATCATTCTTGGGAAGAAAATCCACTGCAAGAAGAATGATCAGTGCAAGGTCTGACCCTTTTAAAAAAAAGAGAATCATCATGAGAGATCATCATGAGGTTTGATTTCGAAGATAGTGGTTTGAAATCAATTTTGAAAAAAAAGAAAACCAACACGAGGGATGATTTTGAAGACAAATGGTTTTTCAAAACCTAATTTAGAAAAGGAAAATCAACATGTTAGTTTATTTAAAAGAGATCAAAATATTTAAATTTTTGAAGACTTTTGTAGAAATTTTTGAGATTTTATGATTTTGAAAATCCTCATAGGCAATATCATTTCTCTCATAATGATGTTTTGGGATTGTCCCTTATTTTAAAAAGAATAGGAGAAATACGAATTTTGCCAAAATAAATGCCCCATCGTGGCGAAGGATAGAAGTGTTTGATATCAACAGATACGAAGAAAATTGACATTTTATTGATAGGAAATTATGATAACAACGACTGAAATATTTATAAGTTTGTTGACCAAAGGTCACAAAAGACTGAGACTGAGTTGTCCCTATTGGGTGACTGAAAAGGAGAGGAAGCAGAAAAAAATATTGACATGGTTCGGGAAGCTAGGCCAGGACGGGTAGCTACTCTTCTTCTTGATCTTCCACCAGCAGCTTTTTATCAATGCAGTCTTGGACGATGTTTTTGAAAACAAAGCAGTGCTCGATGTCATGACCCCTCGCCCGATGAAATTTGCAAAACTGATCTTTGAACATTCCCATAGTCACAGGAGGATCTGCTACCTTGGGAAGTTTAACCATCTCTTTTGTTGTCATATACTCAAGAACTTCCTCAAGTGATTGCTCTAAGGGTGTAAACTCACGGTCATATCCCCAACCATCGTGCTTTGGTTTTCCTTGGGGCTTTGATTCTAACTGGATGCTCGAGGGAGTGATGTTATTCTGCCTGTTGATCCCATTCTTTTGACCTGAGCAATCATCTCTGCCTGACCCGCTAGTGTGGTTCTTTCTGCCACCTCTTTTGTTTTTGCCATTGTTGTTGTTAGAGGAAGTGGTGGAGAAGGTGAAGTTGGTTTTCTTTTTCACGTCCTGACTGTCTTCTGCCAAGGTGATGCCATGATAGGTTCCGTTTTCTAATCCCATTTCGAGCCATTCAACTCGCTCGATTAATTTGATGAAGGATTTAGATGGAAAAGTGGAGATCAGACCCTTCAGAGGTTTAGAGAAATTGTTCAAAATTATTGAGAGTGCATGCCCCTCTGATATCAAATCCTTCATCCTGTTGCAAGTGGATCTCCATCTATGAATGAAATCTTTTGCCTTCTCATTGTCATTTTGCTTTAGGTTGAAAAGATGGTTGAGGGTAGGCAGAGCTTCAGTATTGAAGAGAAACCTTTCAATGAACAAATTGATGACTTTGTCAAAGTCTCGCAGTTCAATAGGGTTGATATGGTCGGCATACCATCTTGCTGCAACTCCCTCCAGACTACGTGGAAAACATAGGAATAAAGCCCTATTGTTCTTTCTGAATCGGTTGCACTCGGCGAAAAATGTAGCCAGATGAGCCTTGGGGTTGTCGGTCCCATCATACTTTATGAATTTACGAGGAAGATCTTCCCAGTTGTCATCTCCTTCTAAGCCGTCATAAAAGTCTGCGCCAGTGTAGATCTTTTTGCCTTTGTCCTGGGCTTGTATGTCTTTGATTGCACGAGTCATTTCTCTCATTTGCTCATGCATCGAATCTTCTGCTGGGATCTGAAACTTGGTTTTGCTTGCTGACTCATGCCCCTCATTGATTTTCTTGGGTCGATACAAGGGGTTGTGAAAATATGTCGGCTGCTCTTCCTCTGAGTCCTCCTTTGCTGACTCTGAAGTGCTGTCATACTGAACTTGCTTCTTGCTGACTTTTCCCTTGGCTTTGCTTTTAGAAGATATTTTCTCAGGGTTTTCCTCAGCCTGTTCAGACATCATTTTTGCCATCACTTTCTGAAACAACTTGTATGTAGTTGAATCAACATTGCTTTCTGCTTCTTGGCCCTGCTGCTTGGATGACTTGATGGAGTTCATTTCCTCTCCTTCACTGTCGCTTTGCTGCGGCACTGTTTCCTTTCCAGTCCTTGTTCGAACCATGACGAAATGTCAATGTCCTTTCCGTAGGTAAAAATGGGGTATTTAGGAAATTTTTTGGAGGAAATTATGATAAAGGAGAAAATCAAAGTCTGATAATGAAAATATCCCATTACGAGGGATCGGGTTGTCACCGAAAATTTATGACAACCGCATTGTTTTTCTGTGGAAAAGGATAAGAATATGAACAAATATCTAATTTTGAAAGGGACATATCGCGACAAAAATTTTATCTCAAAAGAGGGTAAGGAATAAAAAGGAATTTTGAAAGAGGATATAAAAGAAAAATTTGAAGAATCTGCAGGCAGGATCAAAGAATTTGAAGAAATTAGAAGAAGAAAGGGAAAATACATTTGGGTTTTAAAAACAAAAGAGGAAATTTTGAATAATATATACCCAGGGTTTTGGAAAATATAAGGAAGATATAAAATATCATACAATCACAGATATACAAACAAAAGATGTACAAGCAGCAGTCCCTAAGGCTGACTCTACATGCAATTTTTTGAAATGGCTGATAGGACCTTAATCCTAACTCTAAGATTTATATCATCTAATTCCCATCAAGGTACGCCGATATACTCAAGCCGAAGCTCGAAGTACGTGGCATATAAGATATCTCTCTAGTTCTAAGGTAAAGGTTTCTCAACATCCTTGAGCACCTACCGATATACCTCGGACTATGGCCCTTAGGTATGTGGTAGGGGGGCGCGAACCCAAATAAGTGGTCCAGTTGTGAGGCTCTCTCCCAAACTATGGTTCAGTGAGACAGCCCAGCAACGTGAAGACCGAGACAATATAGGTAGGGATGTTTTCAAAAACATGATCACATGCAGATAAAACCAGAAGGCTCTAATGCAAGTCCTAAAGAGATAGATTTAAATGAGAAGAAGCATACACTTGCATACATTGTTTGCATTCAATCCCTAGAATTGAGGAGAGTTGTATTTAAAACCTAAGTCTAATGTGAACATGGATAATCTCCTCAATATGGTCCTACCAAACCATACTTAGATCCTATATACAAAATAATGTCAGCTTAGGACAGAGTCTAGGCTCCTAAGGTTTGCATGAAAAATGAAGCTGACATAGAAGAATAAAGACTTAGAAAATATTAAAGCAAAGCAAAGGCATAGATTCAACCGGACGAAGACGTGTCCCATCTCGGTTGCAAAAACTGTGATCATCGCAAAAAATTTTCTCTCTTGTGGTTTCTCTCTCTTGTTTTTCTAGCCTCTATTTTCCTCCTTTTTGAAGGGAGAAAAAAAAAAGACAGAAAAGAAAGAGAGAAGAGAAAAGAAAAGAAGAGAGAGAGAAGAGGAACTCTTTTGCGGGATTTCACTTGACCTTAATTTGAAAATATTTAGAAATTTAACTCGCCTCCGTTTTGAAAATTTGCTGGAAAATGGAGAGACGGGATTCGCTCGTCGGTACGAGGTTCGATCGTTCCTGGCGCCTTTACTAGGGGTAATCAAACCAAGGATCGAATCTATGCCTTTTGCTTTGCCTAAATATTATCTAAGAATTTATTCTAAGTCTAAAAGATGCACAAAGAATCATGTTTGTGCAATGCAGAAGATGTATGCTTCTTTTGAAAAATAATTTGGAAATCTCCAAGTTTTCTGAGAAGAACTTGATAATGGAGTGAAGAAATGGTTTTGAATGGTGGAATCTAACTTAGAACTTTGAGATAGATCAGAGAAGTTCTAAGTTTTTGAAATGATCAGAGTTGGGAGAATAAATCTTGATTTTGAGAAAGAATGGTTTGAAACTTGAAATGAAAGGAACTGAAGTTTCAAAGTCAGAAATGGACTTTGAATTTTGAACTTGAATTTAGGAAAGGAAATGAATACTTGAGATGGAATTAAAGTTAAATTTTGAAGTTTGAAATTTAGAATGGATCTGAGAAATGGTATTTAAAATAGAGATGAATTTAAGAAATTCAGATGTGATCTGTAGGTGGAATTTGGATTTGAAATCTAAAATTGGAAATGGAATTGAATTCTGGATCCTAAGATGGATTTTGGATCTGAAGTCTAAGATCCAAAAGTGGAACTGGGTTCTGGATCCTAACATGTATTCGGATCTGAAGTCTGAGATCCAAAGTAGAATCAGATTCTGGATCCTAAAATGGATTTGGATCTGAAGTCTGAGATCCAAAGTAGAATTGGATTTTGGACCCTAAAATGGATTTGGATCTGAAGTCTGAGATCCAAAAAGTGGAATTGGATCTGAAGTCTGAGATCCAAAATAGAATTGGGTTCTGGATCCTAAAATGGAATTGGATCTGAAGTCTGAGATCCAGAGTAGAATCAAATTCTGGATCCTAGAATGGATTTTGGATCTATAATCTGAGATCCAAAGAGTGGAGATTTATACTTGGAAATCTGGATCCAAGTTGAGATTAGGATCTATCTTTGGAATTTTGATTTGAGGTTTTGAATTCTGAATATATATAATGAATTTCTAAGTCAATTTGGACTTTAAATTTGAAAGCTTGATTTTTGGAATTTAGAAGATGAATCAAGAATCTCAAAGTAAAATTGGACTTTGAAATTGAAATCTAAATCTTTGAAATAAGATAGAAGAATGAATAAAAATAGAGATTGAAGAAGGATATTCGAAATCACTTGAAGTTTTTGAAAAAGGAATTTTGAAAAAAATATGATGTAGTTCCATCCTAAATGATGAATGAATTTAAAGAATTTGAAATTGGATTTTTTTGAAAAGCTATTCCATTCTTTAAATGAATTAAAACAAGATTGAAGATATAATAGATCCTTGACTATGGTCATTGAATGTATTATATAATAATCTATATTTAAATTCAGGTGAAGAATGAAAACATTTTGTGCTTTTATAGAGTTTAAAATGGAATTAATTCTCAATATACCCTGACTATGGCCATTGGTATATATATTGAATTAATTTTAAGTTAAACTCTCATAAAAGATGAAATATTTGAAAATATGATGATTTTTGAAAAGGATCCAGTGTGGATCCAGTGTTATTTTATAAAAGATGAAAATTCTAAGTTTTGTTTACATCTTGACTATGGCCATTGATGTAAATCATCAACTTAGAATTAATTTACCTCTTACGAAATGGTAAACGTGCCATTCGTGTTCCCCATTTGCGATATTTTGGAAAATGAAGGAAGAAGCATGAAAATAAGCAATTTATGACACTACTATGCCCATTCATTCTATCTAAAACATGAAAATGTAAATTTTCATTAAGGCTCTAACTTATTACAATACATGAAATTGAATTTACAACTCTGACAAATGATCTTTTCTTCATATTCTGCTGTAAAACACTTGATTAGTATGAAAAATGAAAGGAAACTGTACATGTTATATAGATATCAATGGCAAAATTGTCCTATGTCAAGATATTTGGGGTCTAAAAATGTGGAAAAGATGAAAATTGATATGTATTTATATATATATATATTCATGTGTATGTATACTTATATACATATATATATATATATATATGTATAAGTGGAATGATGAATGTCAAGGGTTGACATAGTGGATGATATGGTAGTGACTATTGAATGAATCAAGTATATATATATATATATATATATATATATATATATATATGTATATATATATATATATATATATGTATATATGTATATATATATAAATATATATATGAATCAAGCCCAAAGCGTAAGTAACCACGAATCATACAAGAGCAATACAATGAAGGCACACTGTAGTGAATTTTTATTGCTGCAAAAGCAATTCTGTAATGTAACATTCTGCGGGAAATATGGCCTGTTAAACCATACAATACAAGCAACGAGATCACAGTCGTAGAAGATATGGATTTACATTCAAATCACAGAGCAAGTGAGTTAAACAGATTCCAGAAATCCCATAAAATCCCTGTGCCGAAATGAGAAATCAAAGGATATGGATGCTCAGTACAGCAAAATTCCCTTTATGACCTATTTAGATTGCCTTTAATCTTCATGCCGGATTATTTAAGAAATACTTTACAACATACAACACCAAACTGGAATGCATGGATGCTAAACAGGACATGTAATGGGATGAAGGGTTTCATGTGTGTGCTGATGGAGTATGATTGCTATGAATGTGGCAATATTAACATGAGAATTGTGTTAAGTACAAGTGGTGACAGGTGGAGGCTGAACAATATGAAATGCTTGTGGTGCCGTGAATATATTCAGGTAAGGTGGGAAATAAAGGTGTCTATTTAGGTGGATGTTGTGGTTTGCACAAATAATGACACCCAAGTTGCAACTGAATATTGCGATGGTGAAGGCAAGTATTGAAATGGGTGTCGATAGGCAAATATGTATATGTTAATGGGTTTTTTTCACACCAACAGCAACAAGCCATGAATAGGGTGAATAGTGTGCTACAGGTGGAAGTCTCACAGTACCGGGTTATAAAGGTATGAAAGTATGTACTCAAAAGTTGTTATTGTTTTTGGCATCAACTGACATGGATCCACGAGTCTACAGTGATATACAATTCACCTTAGTAGCATTTGGTCTTCCGCCTTGATCCATACGCACTACACAACATTGGCTCATCAGGTGATTCATTTCCCCACAGTGGAGTGCTTGTAGCCCCACAATGACAACCAGGGTTCTGTTCACCTATGAGTTTTCCTTGGGATAATCCTTAACTATGCGCAAAACCCACTTATTAGTTGTCGCACCAAACATAATGCTTCGGGTCATAGATTTATACATATTAGAATCAATATGCAATCCCCAGTGATCAAGGAAAACTAATGTTGATCAAAGAATCCACAATGAAACCATAAATTCTCTTCCTCTGCTAAAATAAAATTGTAGGAAATCGATGGGGATAATGCTTTTGAAAACCAATGCAGAGAATAATAAAAAAATACAGTCATCAAGACCATGGTGAAAGAGAACAACAATGCCAACAATATTGCTTAATGACAGATATAAGCACAAAAATATCAAAACTAAATGAAACTTATGATTTGCATTTGCAACATAAACCACCAAAGCCAATGACCTTACAAGAAAGGGGATAAAACTAAATGACAGCATGATTAGTAATGTATACACAACAACAAACCTATGATAAAATATAACAAATGGATGAAATAAACAGTCAAAGTGAATGACATGGGTATACGAACTTGAAGCTTATTGTGCAAGTCAGGTACTACGATGACATGTGCTGCTGCAGGTGTAAGGTGGTTATGTTGAATATAAATGAAGCAGAGTTTACAAGAAGTAGCCAAAGGTGAATGCTTTTGAATCAAGATTTGAATGATTCTTCGAGCGACTGCTGGTAAAATTCTGAGTCATCAAGTAGTTCAGAGTTGCAATCCACATTTGCTAGTTCACATTTTGATTGAAAGCACGTAATTTGCTTTCAAAAGCAACTGCACCAGTCGCCTTTGGTGTCTTTTCTGCCATTCGTCAATTTGAGCTATCTCTGAATGATATAGTCCTGGACTGCCTTATTGGTATTTGTAATCATTCCCTCTTGAAACTTCAAGCAACTCTCCATTGTTGGGTTTGGTCGAGACTAATGGCACTTTATAGATTTCATCCATCACTCCATCTCCCACAGAAGCTGGAATCAACCAAACAAATCCAATGACTACAGAAACATGAACAAGAATCATTTGCAGAGAAAAATAAAAAAATAAAAATAATACAGGTGCGTGGCAGGCAAAGGGAGATGGTGTTGCATGGGTTGAGCAATTTTAACTTGTTGAGTCTGGGATTACCTGCTAAATCACTTTGATTCTTTGAACATACCCACTTGAAGTATAGAATTTACTCTGAGCTTTTAAAAGTCCTGGTCCTTGGAGGAATTCTGAAGACATCATCTGCTGAGTCATTTCTTGCTTTTATGTTAGAGTGTAGGCTTTGGTTAGAAGTAAGAAGTGCACCAAAGGCCCCTCTAGTTTTGAGGCAATCCCAGCAGGTGAAGGCATCAATTGATCTGATTCCTTGTTGTAACAATGAATATTAAAAAATCCAACAAAACCAAATTACCCCAGATATACCATGCTGGAGCAACTTACCATCTCCACTTCCCCTTTTTTTATTTTTGTTATTTTGAGATACTAAGCTAAAAAGATCATAAGAATGATATAATATGCAGAGTTGGTGCGCAGTGGGGATGCACATAGAGGTGACGGTAGCAATGTACTGCTACAAAGGCCGTGGGGCTACAGCAGGAGATGAAGCTCGAGTAGGCATTTTTACATCAGGAATCACAGTTATGAATTATAGAAAACAGAACTTCAAATAGATTAAAACTAAAAAAATGTGGGAGATGTGAGTCAAAAAATGGAATGTAAAGTTGAAAATATATCCACGCCAGGCAAAATGGATGCAGATACACTGGAAAACGAATCTGATATGAAGAGACGATACAGTGTAAATCAAGGTTTTATTGAATGAAAATGTGAAATGAGCACATGCAAAATGAATGGTAATTATGAATGAAATGGGATGCAATATGAATCAAATGATGCAGATGCTGGGAGAGCAAATAAAATGTCTGACGATGGAGGTAAAATTATGCCCACTAAATAAAAAAAATGCAACGGCTGGATGGTTACTGCACAAACAGAGCGTAATCCTAGGGATGAAAATATGCTACTGGACATAAAAGGATGAGGGCTTAATGTGATTCTCCCTATGTGCTGCAAGACTGGATGACATTTACGTTATACCTAGCCAATCCATCCCTATTGAGGCTTCAAGCAGAATATAACTTAGTGATTCTGAGAGATAATCGGAACGTGATACTTAAACATGGAAGTACCAGCAAACGACGATGATGGGATGAAGATGGGAGTGACCTAGATACATAAACTGATGGGTTTAAATATGCAAGACATTCCTAAATCATTAAAGAGGAATATGACGGAGCACATAGCTGCTGGACCATGTGATCAAATGGAGGGGGGAGGGGGTATTCTAAATCATCAACGAGTGATGATTCAGACATTTTCCCAATAATTCCACAGATGGTTTTATAATAGAAGAGCTTCTTTTTTCTTTTCTTTTTTAAAAAAAAACCAAGAACATGACAAACTGTGTAACAAAAGAGATGCAGTGCACATATTATTCACATGAATCGAATCTCATTCAGCGATAATTTTTTTGCAACAAGAGAAGACCGTGATCATTCAATTTTCATCCACAGAAAACAAAGATTAAACATTAAATTCAAACTTGAAGGTTAACTCAAAAACCCCTGTGATCATCCAGATCAACTTGGTCCTCAAATAAAAGTGAAAATTCAATAATCAACAGGTAATGAAAAGAAACTAAAATGCAGAATGGGAAAAAGAAAGAATGGAAGCTATGTAAAAGTAAAAACGACGGAAAATATTGGAGTTCACAAACTCCATTGATGTTGCACGGAGGTAGGTCGATATTGCCATAGGCAATCCAACGCTACCAGATGTGCTTTTTAAGGGAATGAGAGCAAGGGAAATCAGAAGAATAATAAAAACAAAAACAAAAAAATGAGGGGAAGAATGGAACTTACTTGGAGTTGCAGGAGCTCTAGGGAAGGAACACCGTGAAGGAGGAGTCGGCGGCAGCTGCTTGCTTGGCAGGAATTCTGAAGGAGGAAGGAGGATAAAGTCAATGGATGGAAACTGATGGAATGGATGGATGCTTGATGTTAATGGGGTGAAGACGGATTGAAAGGAAAAGCTGAAAGGGGGGACATACGGGGGTGAAGAGCCGATCAGAGAGAATGAAGGAAGAATGTAGTGGTAGGGTGAAAATCGGTGGATTGAAGAGGGGTGCGGTGGTGAAGAAGCGGTAGTGAAGAAGGAAGGAGGGTGCTGGGGTGAGAACGGATGGCTAGGGTTTCCTCATCGTGCCCTTCTTAAGGAGGGGGGCGAAGGTTCGAGAAGGGGAATGAGTTGTTGAAGATGGAGGAGAGGAGGAAAGGTTGTTGCCGATCCATGGTTGAGAAAGGGGGAAGGCTCGTGAGGCCGTCCGATGGGGAGGACCTTTCTGGAAGGGGAAGAGAGGGAGGGTTTGGAGAGAAGAGAGAGAGGCGATGAGAGTCGGCCACCCAACCCTTTGCAAAAGAAAACCTAGAAAATACTCGTAACGGGGGCTCTCAAAAAGAATTTTTCATAAAAGGGGTTTTCAAAATGAGGTTTTTAGCAAACATTTGATTTTTTTTTTTTTTTAAAAACTCAAACTCATTTGTTTTTCTCATAATTTTTCCGATTTTTTTTTGTTTTTATGTTATTTTTCATTTTTTTGTATTTTTTGGAATAAAAATCTAAGACTTTACGAGAAAAACAAAGATTAAACACTAATTTTTTTGTATTTTTCTGAGGAATATTTACAAAAGTATTTTTCTGAGAATTTCAGACCATTTCGGGGAAATTTCTTCAGAAAAATGGGTTTGGACTCAGGTTTTGAGAAAACGTTCGAGTTTTGGAACTCGAATCGAGAAATACAACATGATGGATCCAAACGGATGTCGGAGGTACTGTCTGAGCTATTTAAAATTATTTTTTTGTATTTTCTGTAATTTTAATTTAAAAGTTGGACAATGAGACTCAGATTTGGATCTTGACAATGGATCTAGATCCGAAATCAATTTGAACATATAAAATGAATTTAATTTCAGTAAAACTTGAGAAATGAACTAGAATTTAGATTTAAAAGTGGTTCAATTGCTCAGAAAATGATATCAGAGGCAAAAAGGGAATATTTAAAAGATTTTAAAAAATTTGGGGTGTTCACAGATGCCCCTCTTTGCTACTAAGCCGGTTGAAATCCGAGCTTAGTGGCAAAGAAAACACTCCAAATTTTGAAAAATGCCCCAGTCAGCAGATCTTAACTCGGTGTGGAAGAATTATTTTGAAAAGACAATGGCTTTTCAGGCTTAAAACCTTATCCTGAATGGTTTTTGGGAAGGCGAAATCCTCGAAAATGATATGACCAGATAATAGAAAGGAGGAAATCATGGTGGGACTTCGGATGAAGATCCCGAAATGATGAAAGATAAGAAGTTTGATTGAGTCTTATGGGTGAGACAAGATCAGCCTTGTGGAATGGCTCAGGTTTAGCCCTTAACCTGGATGGGACGAATATATCTCAAAATAACCTGAATGGGGAAAGAAATATATGATGACCTTGATGGGACATTTATGAGGGAATGCCTCGTGAGATGAAGCTCAAATAGGATCCTGTCCTGGATGGATATACAAAGCATGGATTCCTCGATGGGAAGAACCATGATGGGACTAGAGGAAAGCGCCTCGTCGAAACGAAGAATCTCATCAGAACAAGATTCAGGTTTAACCCAAACCTGAAGAAGGAAGATACCTCGAGGCGAGGTTCAGGCTTAACCCTTAACCTGAAGGGGACGACCAAATGGAATCCTCGAGTGAAGAGACCATGATGGGACCTTTGGAGTTTGGACAAACAAATTCGAAAGGGGTTTGCGAAAGGAGGGAATGGGGTTCCCTAAAGCTTTGAAAAAGGGATGAACTTGGACGTCTCATTGCTGAGACTAAATCAACTTTTGAATTTAATGACCTCTCGCAGGAAGTACATGTTTTGACCCTTAACCTGAGTGGGAACGACCATACGGAATTCTCGAAACCGTGATGGGACAGGAGAGATACTTCAACTAAATGGGGTAACTCTTCTGGAAGATATAAACAACGCTAGGTTGCAACAAAATGGATATTGAATATTTATTTCATTCTTAGAATATCTAGAAAATTTTGCCAACAAGATAAATTTATAGTTGACTTCAACGCTTGAAAATGTGCACATGTGTGCAAAGATATTCCCTCTTTTACCTAGAGTATTTCCTCCAACGAGGTTATCTTCTTGGTTTTAAGAGTCAAATTCAAAGTTTTTAGCGCTCATGATTTTCTTCAAGGAAGTTGTCCATTTCCTTGATATGAGAAGAGAAGAAATATTCTTAATCTCATAAAAGCAAGTAGTGAAAAGATAAAAGAATTTCGCATAAGAAAAGATGACTTCTGGCAATTTTGGCAGTTTGATATCTGGGTGTTTTCCCATGATGATCTTCTTGCACTCTTTTTGAGTCATTGGGATTTTTCGGGCTTTTTACATCATATTTCATTTTGAAGATGTCCTGAATTTTCTCTCTTTTTCAGAGAAGGGTACGTCACAAGCTCCTTCATCTTGGAGATGCTCCGATTCTTCTTTTATCTCAGGTATTATATATGATATTGGCTCAAAAGGTCTTTAGGTGATAACAAAAATCAAATATCTTTTAGGGTTTGTCGGTAGGTTCATCACACTCGCCTTCATCTTGACGGTGATCTGAACTTTCCCTGGAAGGATCCTTCACAAACTCCTTCACCTCGGAGATGATCCAAATCTTCTTTGGCCCCGAAGGTCTAGCTCGCATAATTCGTCTTCATCTTGACGACAATTAAGAGATCCCTTTTGCAGATATTTGATTGCAGCTTTAAGTGGATGAGGAGACATGAATGAGTGGATTCTTTTTATCGCTCAGGATATTTCCACTGCCTAATTGCCAGAAAACCGTCTTTAAACATGCGCCATAGCCATGATCAATATCAATTCGCTTTCGTCCTTTCAACATCATTGAATATTTCTTTCGCTAATCATACCGAGGACATTTCTCACATCCTTTTGGTTGATCAACAGGAAAAGATTTGAATTTTACCTCTTTCGCAAAAAGTTTCACCCTTTTGGAAAGAAATACTAGAGGTAAACAGAGGTGATTCTTTTGTTCAATAAGAATATTGGAATCAACAAATATTTTTAGCAAATTGGCAAGGTTTTCAAGCATTCTTTGTGAAATAATCACTCAATATAGATTTTGATGAAACCTTGAGTTGAACTTGGGAAGGAATATTTAGATTTTTGTTTTGACCGACCAACTCGAAAGCAGGATTTTTTGGAAGTACCAGCTCGAAAGCAGGATTTTTGGAAGTACCAGCTCGAAAGCAGGATTTTTGGAAGTACCAGCTCGAAAGCAGGATTTTTGCAAGTACCAGCTCGAAAGCAGGATTTTTGGAAGTACCAGCTCGAAAGCAGGATTTGATTGCCCGACCAGCTCGAAAGCAGGATTTGATTGACCGACCAGCTCGAAAGCAGGATTTGATTGACCGACCAGCTCGAAAGCAGGATTTGATTAACCGACAAGCTCGAAAGCAGGATTAGATTGACCGACCAGCTCGAAAGCAGGATTTGATTGACCGACCAGCTTGAAAGCAGGAATTGTTTGCCCGACCAGCTCGAAAGCAGGATTTGATTGACTGACCAGCTCGAAAGCAGGATTTGATTGACCGACCAGCTCGAAAGCAGGATTTTGTTGGCCCGACCAGCTCGAAAGCAGGATTTGATTGACCGACCAGCTCGAAAGCAGGATTTGTTTGACCGACCAGCTCGAAAGCAGGATTTGATTGACCGACCAGCTCGAAAGCAGGATTTGTTTTTGGTAAAATGATTGGCATTGATAGAGTTGTGACCTGAAGGTTTGAGAAATGATGGACATTGATGAAATTGTAACCCGAAGGCTTGATAATGGTAGACATTGATGAAATTGTAACCCAAAGGCTTGATAATAAAAGACATTTGATGAAATTGATAGACATTTTGATGAGAATTTAGGATATAATAAACAATGATTCAGGTTTATCCCTTAAGCTGAAAGGGAAAATAATATATTGTGAAAAGATAACCTGAGACTTGATTTTGGAAGGGATATGGCAATATTTATGATTTAGGATTTAGATGGACCAGCACATTTGGCTGTATGCGGTCCAATTTTCAGGATTAACCCCTTATCCTGAACAGGGATATGAAAGAATAAACTTTGAGAAGACAGAAGGATATAGAACTATGAAAAAAATGTTGAACATTTAAGAAAATTGATTTATTTTTTTAAAAAGAATTTTCATAGGTAGCATGGTTGCCCCTATGAGTGATCTCAGGATTATCCCTTATCCTGAATGTGGAAAAAAGAATAGAATTTAAAGAGAAATTGATATAAATTTAGAAATCAATAAAGATCGATAAAAACTTTTATTTGAAAAAAGAATTCTTATAGGTAGCATTGTTGCCCCCACGAGAGGTCTCAGGATTATCCCTTATCCTGAATGGGAAAAAGAATAGGATTTAAGAAATTTTAGTGAAGGTAAATTGATATAAATCTAGAAAATTAATAAAGATTGGCAAAACTTATATTTACAAAAGAATCCTCATAGGTAGCGTTATCGCTCCTACGAGGGGTCTCAGGATTATCCCTTATCCTGAATGGGAACACCTCGGACAAGGAGGGTCAGGTTTATCCCTTAACCTGAGGGGGAAAAGAATAAAAGAATACCTCATGGGAAAGAGGCATCAGGTTTATCCCTTAACCTGAAAGGGTAATATGAAAGAATAGAATTTTGGGGGAAAAATTAAAAAAGAGAAATTGATAGCTATTTATAAAATCGAGAAAATTTGAAAACTTGTCTTTACAAGAGAATCCTCATAGGTAGCATTATTGCTCCTACGAGAGGTTTCAGGATTATCCCTTATCCTGAATGGGAAGCACCTCGGACAACGAGGGTCAGGTTTATCCCTTAACCTGAGGGGGAACACCTCGGACAACGAGGGTCAAGTTTGTCCCTTAACCTGAAAGGGCACAAGAAGATTTACAAAATACCTCATGGGAAAGAGGCATCAGGTTTATCCCTTAGCCTGAAAGGGAAAATAGAAGATTTGATAAAATTTAATAGAATTGAGGGAAAATTTGACAAAACTTGATAAAATTGATGTAAACTTGATAAAGATATGAATAAAATGAATGAAATTGATAAAGATATCCAAATTAACTGAAAATTTATAAGATTTAAGAGAAAAATGAGTTTTTCTAATCCTGCCTGCATATGAGATCTTGAAAGGAAAAAATGTTTATTTAAAAGATAAGTGAGAAATCATTCTTGGGAAGAAAATCCACTGCAAGAAGAATGATCAGTGCAAGGTCTGACCCTTTTAAAAAAAAGAGAATCATCATGAGAGATCATCATGAGGTTTGATTTCGAAGATAGTGGTTTGAAATCAATTTTGAAAAAAAAGAAAACCAACACGAGGGATGATTTTGAAGACAAATGGTTTTTCAAAACCTAATTTAGAAAAGGAAAATCAACATGTTAGTTTATTTAAAAGAGATCAAAATATTTAAATTTTTGAAGGCTTTTGTAGAAATTTTTGAGATTTTATGATTTTGAAAATCCTCATAGGCAATATCATTTCTCTCATAATGATGTTTTGGGATTGTCCCTTATTTTAAAAAGAATAGGAGAAATACGAATTTTGCCAAAATAAATGCCCCATCGTGGCGAAGGATAGAAGTGTTTGATATCAACAGATACGAAGAAAATTGACATTTTATTGATAGGAAATTATGATAACAACGACTGAAATATTTACAAGTTTGTTGACCAAAGGTCACAAAAGACTGAGACTGAGTTGTCCCTATTGGGTGACTGAAAAGGAGAGGAAGCAGAAAAAAATATTGACATGGTTCGGGAAGCTAGGCCAGGACGGGTAGCTACTCTTCTTCTTGATCTTCCACCAGCAGCTTTTTATCAATGCAGTCTTGGACGATGTTTTTGAAAACAAAGCAGTGCTCGATGTCATGACCCCTCGCCCGATGAAATTTGCAAAACTGATCTTTGAACCTTCCCATAGTCACAGGAGGATCTGCTACCTTGGGAAGTTTAACCATCTCTTTTGTTGTCATATACTCAAGAACTTCCTCAAGTGATTGCTCTAAGGGTGTAAACTCACGGTCATATCCCCAACCATCGTGCTTTGGTTTCCCTTGGGGCTTTGATTCTAACTGGATGCTCGAGGGAGTGATGTTATTCTGCCTGTTGATCCCATTCTTTTGACCTGAGCAATCATCTTTGCCTGACCCGCTAGTGTGGTTCTTTCTGCCACCTCTTTTGTTTTTGCCATTGTTGTTGTTAGAGGAAGTGGTGGAGAAGGTGAAGTTGGTTTTCTTTTTCACGTCCTGACTGCCTTCTGCCAAGGTGATGCCATGATAGGTTCCGTTTTCTAATCCCATTTTGAGCCATTCAACTCGCTCGATTAATTTGATGAAGGATTTAGATGGAAAAGTGGAGATCAGACCCTTCAGAGGTTGAGAGAAATTGTTCAAAATTATTGAGAGTGCATGCCCCTCTGATATCGGATCCTTCATCCTGTTGCAAGTGGATCTCCATCTATGAATGAAATCTTTTGCCTTCTCATTGTCATTTTGCTTTAGGTTGAAAAGATGGTTGAGGGTAGGTGGAGCTTCAGTATTGAAGAGAAACCTTTCAATGAACAAATTGATGACTTTGTCAAAGTCTCGCGGTTCAATAGGGTTGATATGGTCGGCATACCATCTTGCTGCAACTCCCTCCAGACTACGTGGAAAACATAGGAATAAAGCCCTATTGTTCTTTCTGAATCGGTTGCACTCGGCGAAAAATGTAGCCAGATGAGCCTTGGGGTTGTCGGTCCCATCATACTTTATGAATTTACGAGGAAGATCTTCCCAGTTGTCATCTCCTTCTAAGCCGTCATAAAAGTCTGCGCCAGTGTAGATCTTTTTGCCTTTGTCCTGGGCTTGTATGTCTTTGATTGCACGAGTCATTTCTCTCATTTGCTCATGCATCGAATCTTCTGCTGGGATCTGAAACTTGGTTTTGCTTGCTGACTCATGCCCCTCATTGATTTTCTTGGGTCGATACAAGGGGTTGTGAAAATATGTCGGCTGCTCTTCCTCTGAGTCCTCCTCTGCTGACTCTGAAGTGCTGTCATACTGAACTTGCTTCTTGCTGACTTTTCCCTTGGCTTTGCTTTTAGAAGATATTTTCTCAGGGTTTTCCTCAGCCTGTTCAGACATCATTTTTGCCATCACTTTCTGAAACAACTTGTATGTAGTTGAATCAACATTGCTTTCTGCTTCTTGGCCCTGCTGCTTGGATGACTTGATGGAGTTCATTTCCTCTCCATCACTGTCGCTTTGCTGCGGCACTGTTTCCTTTCCAGTCCTTGTTCGAACCATGACGAAATGTCAATGTCCTTTCCGTAGGTAAAAATGGGGTATTTAGGAAATTTTTTGGAGGAAATTATGATAAAGGAGAAAATCAAAGTCTGATAATGAAAATATCCCATTACGAGGGATCGGGTTGTCACCGAAAATTTATGACAACCGCATTGTTTTTCTGTGGAAAAGGATAAGAATATGAACAAATATCTAATTTTGAAAGGGACATATCGCGGCAAAAATTTTATCTCAAAAGAGGGTAAGGAATAAAAAGGAATTTTGAAAGAGGATATAAAAGAAAAATTTGAAGAATCTGCAGGCAAGATCAAAGAATTTGAAGAAATTAGAAGAAGAAAGGGAAAATACATTTGGGTTTTAAAAACAAAAGAGGAAATTTTGAATAATATATACCCAGGGTTTTGGAAAATATAAGGAAGATATAAAATATCATACAATCACAGATATACAAACAAAAGATGTACAAGCAGCAGTCCCTAAGGCTGACTCTACATGCAATTTTTTGAAATGGCTGATAGGACCTTAATCCTAACTCTAAGATTTATATCATCTAATTCCCATCAAGGTACGCCGATATACTCAAGCCGAAGCTCGAAGTACGTGGCATATAAGATATCTCTCTAGTTCTAAGGTAAAGGTTTCTCAACATCCTTGAGCACCTACCGATATACCTCGGACTATGGCCCTTAGGTATGTGGTAGGGGGGCGCGAACCCAAATAAGTGGTCCAGTTGTGAGGCTCTCTCCCAAACTATGGTTCAGTGAGACAGCCCAGCAACGTGAAGACCGGGACAATATAGGTAGGGATGTTTTCAAAAACATGATCACATGCAGATAAAACCAGAAGGCTCTAATGCAAGTCCTAAAGAGATAGATTTAAATGAGAAGAAGCATACACTTGCATACATTGTTTGCATTCAATCCCTAGAATTGAGGAGAGTTGTATTTAAAACCTAAGTCTAATGTGAACATGGATAATCTCCTCAATATGGTCCTACCAAACCATACTTAGATCCTATATGCAAAATAATGTCAGCTTAGGACAGAGTCTAGGCTCCTAAGGTTTGCATGAAAAATGAAGCTGACATAGAAGAATAAAGACTTAGAAAATATTAAAGCAAAGCAAAGGCATAGATTCAACCGGAAGAAGACGTGTCCCATCTCGGTCGCAAAAACTGTGATCATCGCAAAATTTTTTCTCTCTTGTGGTTTCTCTCTCTTCCTTCTCTTTTCTTTTTCTAGCCTCTATTTTCCTCCTTTTTGAAGGGAGAAAAAAAAAAGACAGAAAAGAAAGAGAGAAGAGAAAAGAAAAGAAGAGAGAGAGAAGAGGAACTCTTTTGCGGGATTTCACTTGACCTTAATTTGAAAATATTTAGAAATTTAATTCGCCTCCGTTTTGAAAATTTGCGGGAAAATGGAGAGACGGGATTCGCTCGTCGGTACGAGGTTCGATCGTTCCTGGCGCCTTTACCAGGGGTAATCGAAACAAGGATCGAATCTATGCCTTTTGCTTTGCCTAAATATTATCTAAGAATTTATTCTAAGTCAAAAAGATGCACAAAGAATCATGCTTGTGCAATGCAGAAGATGTATGCTTCTTTTGAAAAATGATTTGGAAATCTCCAAGTTTTCTGAGAAGAACTTGATAATGGAGTGAAGAAATGGTTTTGAATGGTGGAATCTAACTTAGAACTTTGAGATAGATCAGAGAAGTTCTAAGTTTTTGAAATGATCAGAGTTGAGAGAATAAATCTTGATTTTGAGAAAGAATGGTTTGAAACTTGAAATGAAAGGAACTGAAGTTTCAAAGTCAGAAATGGACTTTGAATTTTGAACTTGAATTTAGGAATAGAAATGAATACTTGAGATGGAATTAAATTTAAATTTTGAAGTTTGAAATTTAGAATGGATCTGAGAAATGGTATTTAAAATAGAGATGAATTTAAGAAATTCAGATGTGATCTGTAGGTGGAATTTGGATTTGAAATCTAAAATTGGAAATGGAATTGAATTCTGGATCCTAAGATAGATTTTGGATCTGAAGTCTGAGATCCAAAAGTGGAACTGGGTTCTGGATCCTAACATGTATTCGGATCTGAAGTCTGAGATCCAAAGTAGAATCGGATTCTGGATCCTAAAATGGATTTGGATCTGAAGTCTGAGATCCAAAGTAGAATTGGATTTTGGACCCTAAAATGGATTTGGATCTGAAGTCTGAGATCCAAAAAGTGGAATTGGATCTGAAGTCTGAGATCCAAAATAGAATTGGGTTCTGGATCCTAAAATAGAATTGGATCCGAAGTCTGAGATCCAGAGTAGAATCGGATTCTGGATCCTAGAATGGATTTTGGATCTATAATCTGAGATCCAAAGAGTGGAGATTTATACTTGGAAATCTGGATCCAAGTTGAGATTAGGATCTATCTTTGGAATTTTGATTTGAGGTTTTGAATTCTGAATATACATAATGAATTTCTAAGTCAATTTGGACTTTAAATTTGAAAGCTTGATTTTTGGAATTTAGAAGATGAATCAAGAATCTCAAAGTAAAATTGGACTTTGAAATTGAAATCTAAATCTTTGAAATAAGATAGAAGAATGAATAAAAATAGAGATTGAAGAAGGATATTCGAGATCACTTGATGTTTTTGAAAAAGGAATTTTGAAAAAAATATGATGTAGTTCCATCCTAAATGATGAATGAATTTAAAGAATTTGAAATTGGATTTTTTTGAAAAGCTATTCCATTCTTAAAATGAATTAAAACAAGATTGAAGATATAATAGATCCTTGACTATGGTCATTGAATGTATTATATAATAATCTATATTTAAATTCAGGTGAAGAATGAAGCACATTTTGTGCTTTTATAGAGTTTAAAATGGAATTAACTCTCAATATACCCTGACTATGGCCATTGGTATATATATTGAGTTAATTTTAAGTTAAACTCTAATAAAAGATGAAATATTTGAAAATATGATGATTTTTGAAAAGGATCCAGTGTTATTTTATAAAAGATAAAAATTCTAAGTTTTGTTTACATCCTGACTATGGCCATTGATGTAAATCATCAACTTAGAATTCATTTACCTCTTACGAAATGGTGCACGTGCCATTCGTGTTCCCCATTTGCGAGATTTTGGAAAATGAAGGAAGAAGGATGAAAATAAGCAATTTATGACACTACTATGCCCATTCATTCTATCTAAAACATGAAAATGTAAATTTTCATTAAGGCTCTAACTTATTACAATACATGAAATTGAATTTACAACTCTGAGTAATGATCTTTTCTTCATATTCTCCTGTAAAACACTTGATTAGTATGAAAAATGAAAGGAAACTGTACATGTTATATAGATATCAATGGCAAAATTGTCCTATGTCAAGATATTTGGGGTCTAAAAATGTGGAAAAGATGAAAATTGATATGTATTTATATATATATATATATTCATGTGTATGTATACTTATATACATATATGTATGAGGATATGAATGTATATATATACACATATATGTATATATACACATATATATATATATATACATATATATATATATATATATAAGTGGAATGATGAATGTGAAGGGTTGACATAGTGGATGATATGGTAGTGACTATTGAATGAATCAAATATATATATATATATATATATATATATGTATATATGTATATATATATAAATATATATATGAATCAAGCCCAAAGCGTATGTAATCATGAATCATACAAGAGCAATACAATGAAGGCACACTGTAGTGAATTTTTATTGCTGCAAAAGCAATTCTGTAATGTAACATTCTGCGGGAAATATGGCCTGTTAAACCATACAATACAGGCAACGAGATCGCAGTCGTAGAAGATATGGATTTACATTCAAATCACAGAGCAAGTGAGTTAAACTGATTCCAGAAATCCCATAAAATCCCTGTGCCGAAATGAGAAATCAAAGGATATGGATGCTCAGTACAGCAAAATTCCCTTTATGACCTATTTAGATTGCCTTTAATCTTCATGCCGGATTATTTAAGAAATACTTTACAACATACAACACCAAACTGGAATGCATGGATGCTAAACAGGACATGTAATGGGATGAAGGGTTTCATGTGTGTGTTGATGGAGTATGATTGCTATGAATGTGGCAATATTAACATGAGAATTGTGTTAAGTACAAGTGGTGACAGGTGGAGGCTGAACAATATGAAATGCTTGTGGTGCCGTGAATATATTCAGGTAAGGTGGGAAATAAAGGTGGCTATTTAGGTGGATGTTGTGGTTTGCACAACAAATGATACCCAAGTTGCAACTGAATATTGCGATGGTGAAGGCAAGTTTTGAAATGGGTGTCGATAGGCAAATATGGATATGTTAATGGGTTTTTTTTACACCAACAACAACAAGCCATGAATAGGGTGAATAGTGTGCTACAGGTGGAAGTCTCACAGTACCGGGTTATAAAGGTATGAAAGTATGTACTCAAAAGTTGTTATTGTTTTTGGCATCAACTCACATGGATCCACGAGTCTACAGTGATATACAATTCACCTGAGTAGCATTTGGTCTTCCGCCTTGATCCATACGCACTACACAACATTGGCTCATCAGGTGATTCATTTCCCCACAGTGGAGTGCTTGTAGCCCCACAATGACAACCAGGGTTCTGTTCACCTATGAGTTTTCCTTGGGATAATCCTTAACTATGCGCAAAACCCACTTATTAGTTATCGCACCAAACATAACGCTTCGGGTCATAGATTTATACATATTAGAATCAATATGCAATCCCCAGTGATCAAGGAAAACTAATGCTGATCAAAGAATCCACAATGAAACCATAAATTCTCTTCCTCTGCTAAAATAAAATTGTAGGAAATCGATGGGGATAATGCTTTTGAAAACCAATGCAGAGAATAATAAAAAAATACAGTCATCAAGACCATGGTGAAAGAGAACAACAATGCCAGCAATATTGCTTAATGACAGATATAAGCACAAAAATATCAAAACTAAATGAAACTTATGATTTGCATTTGCAACATAAACCACCAAAGCCAATGACCTTACAGAAAAGGGGATAATACTAAACGACAGCATGATTAGTAATGTATACATAACAACAAACCTATGATAAAATATAACAAATGGATGAAATAAACAGTCAAAGTGAATGACATGGGTATACGAACCTGAAGCTTATTGTGCAAGTCAGGTACTACGATGACATGTGCTGCTGCAGGTGTAAGGTGGTTATGTTGAATATAAATGAAGCAGAGTTTACAAGAAGCAGCCAAAGGTGAATGCTTTTGAATCAAGATTTGAATGATTCTTCGAGCGACTGCTGGTAAAATTCTGCGTCATCGAGTAGTTCAGAGTTGCAATCCACATTTGCTAGTTCACATTTTGATTGAAAGCACGTAATTTGCTTTCAAAAGCAACTGCACCAGTCGCCTTTGGTGTCTTTTCTGCCATTCATCAATTTGAGCTATCTCTGAATGATATAGTCCTGGACTGCCTTATTGGTATTTGTAATCATTCCCTCTTGAAACTTCAAGCAACTCTCCATTGTTGGATTTGGTCGAGACTAACGGCACTTTATAGATTTCATCCATCACTCCATCTCCCACAGAAGCAGGAATCAACCAAACAAATCCAATGACTACAGAAACATGAACAGGAATCATTTGCAGAGAAAAATAAAAAAATAAAAATAATACAGGTGCGTGGCAGGCAAAGGGAGATGCTGCTGCATGGGTTGAGCAATTTTAACTTGTTGAGTCTGGGATTACCTGCTAAATCACTTTGATTCTTTGAACATACCCACCTGAAGTATAGAATTTACTCTGAGCTTTTAAAAGTCCTGGTCCTTGAAGGAATTCTGAAGACATCATCTGCTGAGTCATTTCCTGCTTTTATGCTAGAGTGTAGGCTTTGGTTAGAACTAAGAAGTGCACCAAAGGGCCCTCTCGTTTTGAGGCAATCCCAGCAAGTGAAGGCATCAATTGATCTGATTCCTTGTTGTAACAATGAATATTCAAAAATCCAATAAAACCAAATTACCACAGATATACCATGCTGAAGCAACTTACCATCACCACTTCTTTTTTTTTTTGTTATTTTGAGATACTAATCTAAAAAGATCATAAGAATGATATATTATGCAGAGTTGGTGCACTCTGGGGCTGCACATAGAGGTGACGATAGCAATGTACTGCTACAAAGGCCGTGGGGCTACAGCAGGAGATGAAGCTCGAGTAGGCATTTTTACATCAGGAATCGCAGTTATGATTTATAGAAAACAGAACTTCAAATAGATTAAAACTAAAAAAATGTGGGAGATGTGAGTCAAAAAATGGAATGTAAAGTTGAAAATATATCCATGCCAGGAAAAATGGATGCAGATACACTGGAAAATGAATCTGATATGAAGAGACGATACAGTGTAAATCAAGGTTTTATTGAATGAAAATGTGAAATGAGCACATGCGAAATGAATGGTAATTATGAATGAAATGGGATGCAATATGAATCAAATGATGCAGATGCTGGGAGAGCAAATAAAATGTCTGACGATGGAGGTAAAATGATGCTCACTAAATAAAAAAAATGCAATGGCTGGATGGTTACTGCACAAACAGAGCGTAATCCTAGGGATGAAAATATGCTACTGGACATAAAAGGATGAGGGCTTAATGTGATTCTCCCTATGTGTTGCAAGACCGGATGACATTTACGTTATACCTAGCCAATCCATCCCTATTGAGGCTTCAAGCAGAATATAACTTAGTGATTCTGAGAGATAATCGGAACGTGGTACTTAAACATGGAAGTACCAGCAAACGACGATGATGGGATGAAGATGGGAGTGACCTAGATACGTAAACTGATGGGTTTAAATATGCAAGACATTCCTAAATCATTAAAGAGGAATATGACGGAGCACATAGCTGCTGGACCATGTGATCAAATGGAAGGGGGGGGGGTATTCTAAATCATCAATGAGTGATGATTCAGACATTTTCCCAATAATTCCACAGATGGTTTTATAATAGAAGAGCTTCTTTTTTTTAAAAAAAAAAAAAAAAAAACCAAGAACATGACAAACTGTGTAACAAAAGAGATGCAGTGCACATATTATTCACATGAATTGAATCCTATTCAGCGATAATTTTTCTGCGACAAGATAAGACCGTGATCATTCAATTTTCATCCACAGAAAACAGAGATTAAACATTAAATTGAAACTTGAAGGTTAACTCAAAAACCCCTGTGATCATCCAGATCAACTTGATCATCAAATAAAAGTGAAAATTCAATAATCAACAGGTAACGAAAAGAAACTAAAATGCAGAACGGGAAAAAGAAAGAATGGAACCTATGTAAAAGTAAAAACGACAGAAAATATTGGAGTTCACAAACTCCATTGATGTTGCACGGAGGTAGGTCGATATTGCCATAGGCAATCCGACGCTACCAGATGTGCTTTTTAAGGGAATGAGAGCAAGGGAAATCAGAAGAATAATAAAAACAAAAACAAAAAAATGAGGTGAAGAATGGCACTTACTTGGAGTTGCAGGAGCTCTAGGGAAGGAACACCGGGAAGGAGGAGTCGGCGGCAGCTGCTTGCTTTGCAGGAATTCTGAAGGAGGAAGGAGGATAAAGTCGATGGATGGAAACCGATGGAATGGATGGATGCTTGATGTTAATGGGGTGAAGACGGATTGAAAGGAAAAGCTGAAAGGGGGGACATACGGGGGTGAAGAGCCGATCAGAGAGAATGAAGGAGGAATGCAGTGGTAGGGTGAAAACCGGTGGATTGAAGAGGGGTGTGGTGGTGAAGAAGCGGTAGTGAAGAAGGAAGGAGGGTGCTGGGGTGAGAACGGATGGCTAGGGTTTCCTCATTGTGCCCTTCTTAAGGAGGTGGGTGAAGGTTCGGGAAGGGGAATGAGTTGTTGAAGATGGAGGAGAGGAGGAAAGGTTGTTGTCGATCCATGGTTGAGAAAGGGGGAAGGCTCGTGAGGCCGTCCGATGGGGAGGACCCTTCTGGAAGGGGAAGAGAGGGAGAGTTTGGAGAGAAGAGAGAGAGGCGATGAGAGTCGGCCACCCGACCCTTTGCGAAAGAAAACCTAGAAAATACTCGTAACGGGGGCTCTGAAAAAGAATTTTTCATAAAAAGGGTTTTCAAAATGAGGTTTTTAGCAAACATTTGATTTTTTTTTTTTTAAAACTCAAACTCATTTGTTTTTCTCATAATTTTTCCAATTTTTTTTGTTTTTATGTTATTTTTCATTTTTTTGTATTTTTTGGAATAAAAATCTAAGACTTTATGAGAAAAACAAAGATTAAACACTAATTTTTTTGTATTTTTTTGAGGAATATTTACAAAAGTATTTTTCTGAGAATTTCAGACCATTTCGGGGAAATTTCTTCAAAAAAATGTGTTTGGACCCAAGTTTTGAGAAAATGTTCGAGTTTTGGAACTCGAATCGAGAAATACAACATGATGGATCCAAACGGATGTCGGAGGTACTTTCTGAGCTATTTAAAATTATTTTTTTGTATTTTCTGTAATTTTAATTTAAAAGTTGGACAATGAGACTCAGATTTGGATCTTGACAATGGATCTAGATCTGAAATCAATTTAAACATATAAAATGAATTTAATTTCAGTAAAACTTGAGAAATGAACTAGAATTTAGATTTAAAAGTGGTTCAATTGCTCAGAAAATGATATCAGGGGCAAAAAAGGAATATTTAAAAGATTTTGAAAATTTTGGGGTGTTCACACCGGGTCATTTGATAACCGTGTCAAAGGCACTTTTGCAAACCATACGGCTGCGATCCGAACTTGCTAACACGCCTACAATATGCGGCACAATGAAGGGAAAACTAGTAGCGGCTGGAGCTAACCAAAGCAGACTTACCAACCCAGCGGCTGCATCGGTGCCATGGGCACAACTTGCACATGCAGCAGGGCCCAAAAGTGGGCAGCACTGCTGAACCGACCAAAATGAAGACAGCACGTTATGCTGTCACGCGGCGCAGGGACCGAACCAAGGAAGAAGGACAACAACTATGCTGTCCTGCAACCCGCAAGAGCAAAACATTGGGACTATGTAGGGGCTGGTCTTGAAAACGTCTTGGCGTGGTTCCTCAACAAACGGAAAGCAGCCCAAATCTGGACTGACACATCTCATAGGAGGGTTGGACGAGGCATCCAAACCGGACGGGCTCAGTCCCCTAATGAACAGGGCCAGGTCTGGACCGATTGGTCCAGACCATAGAGGATGTATTTGGCTAAGGCACGGTCTGGACCGAGTGTCCAGACCCTAGCTGGGCTCAGCTAGCACCAAAAGGGGAGGGGTGCAGGCCCAGCTGCCTACACCCAACTGCAGCCTACCCGCTGCATGGCTGCGGTAACGTCTGAAACAAAAACCCGAAAAGTAAAAAGGGTGAAGAGGGGTAAATGCCCCATCCGAACCTGCATGGGGCGGCCTTTGACAGGTCTGGACCAGGTTTGGTCCAGACCATGTCAGGCCAGTAGGAAACCGACCCACACCCACTCGGTTAGGTGGGCTCGGCCAGGGTTCATGCTGAACCAAGGGGAAAAGAAAACGTCCCAGCTGGGGGCGGTCTGGGTCACCAGCTGCTGGACACGTCCAGCAGCCTGGACATGCTGAAACAACTGGAAAATAACAGCAAAAATAATGGAAATAACAACATAGCTATTGGTGCACTACCAACTAGGCTCGACCCAACTAGCCTAGGCCCACAGCTAATCCAACAAGAGTTGGCTCAAAAGTATGAGCTGCATGGCATAGGGGCTGTTCATGGTCTCCTTGCCAACCGAAATCAAAATTTTAGACAAGCCTTGCTGCGACACATCAACATTTATGAAGAAAACTTGAAGCCTTTAAAGAAAACGCAAGGGCTAAAGCTTTTTATTGTAGTCACACTATGCCGATGCTTAAACCAGATTTTCAACGTATCAATAAGCGTGCAAACAATGAAAAACCGAATGGCCTTATGCTACAATACCAACATTGCATGGGGAAAATTTCTAAAACGTGCTTAACCGAAAGCTTACTCACAACGCATGCAACCCATTCCACAAAAAAAAAAAAAACATGAATGAAGAATCAAAAACTAAAATGTTAAATCGATAACTCCACTTCAATGCATGCAACCATGCTTAGGGAAAACATCAACGGGGAACCAACAAGACTATCAAAGTGTTCTCAAAACATAAAACCCACCTATTCAAAAATACATACTACTTAGCTCAAGAAAATCGACATTATGAAAAGAAACCAAATGCTCAATCGAAATCCACGGTAGGTGAAGAGGGTAAGGTGTCTCACCTTCGAGGCTTTAGTGGAGCTGGAACTAGGTGCTCACGGTGGAGAGAAAGGGTGTAGAGAGAAGTGAGAGGAGAGAGCAAGAAGGGAGAGAGAGGAGCTCAAGAAACTCGCCCAAGGGGTTCCCCTTTTCACTCTCTTCAAGACCCTAAATAGCTAGGGTTCAAGGAGTGGATGACTGGGATTAACCCAGCTAGGATGAAGGGCTGGGGTGCTCCATGCCCCCCTCCTAGAAGCCCACGCCCAATGCATGTTGGTCTCTTGAACTTTTTAAAAGTCTTTTCAAAAATGCCATTTAAAAGTACCTTTAAAACTTGAGGAAATAACATGGGCTGCCCCTAAGTCTCAGCCAATCAGTTTCTAGCATTTGAAATCCTTCAAAAATGTTGCAAAAATGCCATGGGGTGCCAGCCCCATGCTCTCTCTTTGAAAGGTGTGCCCCTCATAATGCTTCATTATGAGCCTTTTTGAAAAAGCAATGGCCAATAGTGGCTTACTTTTCAAATGCCATGCAAAATGTCACAAAAGTGCCACCCAGCTGGTCATACCTTGACCAGCTGGTCAACCAAGACTAAGGATGTCCACTAGAGAGGGCGCCCAATGGATTTGGGTCCTCATCTAACTGATCCGCTCCAAAACCAAAAATCGCCACTTGTTAAACATCTAAACTACGCTTAATTAATGCACTAAAATATTAATTAAATTCAAATAAATCATTCAGTTCTTTAATTATCCTCAATTAATATGAAGTGGTCAAGGCCTTTCAATATAATTACCTTTCATTTGCGAGAATTAAGCGTATTATGATTTCGGGTCCAAAACTCGTAATTCACATGCACTGACAAGGTTTTTACGTTGTATAAATCCCAAATTCGGGAACAAACTATAAAAACATATTATAAATTACCCCTTAAAATTTCAAAGGTTAATTCATCCAGAATTAGGCACTTCTTACTTACACAATATATTTACGCGATTTTCGGGTCGCGCGTAGAAAGCAAAAACACAGGGCATATTCAAAATATACTTAATTATGCAATATAACCTCGTAATTATACGAAAGCATACATATCAACATTAAGTAAGCAGTAAACTCCTCAAAAATATGCACGGACCTTACATCCTACCCTCCTTAAAAAGGATTTCGTCCGCGAAATCACAAAACAAGGTGCAACAACAAAATGGTCAGATCTCCTCTGACAGCGCCTAATCGACCACAACTAAGTCTCCCGTAGACTTCTTGGGAAAAAACTTTGGCAACATGCCCGGTTTGTCCACACTTAAAACACTTGCCATCAAAGAGAGGACAAGTTCCAAGACCGCGATCTTCGTCGCATCGTCGGCACTTCCACTGAACTTCTAGTCGCTGCGGTCGCTTTCGTTGGGCAATCGATCGCTGGGATCACTTACGCTGGCGGTTCTGAGATACTTTCTGGCGCTTCTGCTCTCTCTCACGTATCAATGGTTCGGCAGTCTCAAGGTCTGTCTCATTCTCAAAAGCAGAAATATTCAAATCTATGGATAGCGTATAGGTTTCTGCACTATTATTCCGCCCACTTTGGGCTACGAGCTGAAAATTCGCATCCAACTGCTGAATCGCAACCGTTTGTTGTTGTACAACCTCTACAAGGTTGTTCACAACACCCAAAACATCATCGCATCTAGTCTTCTGAGTCATCTATCATGACAAAAAGACATAACAAATAAACCGAAAGGTCTAACAACCATGCTTGCTAAGCAATAATCACCGTAATCACACAAAAATCACGAGCACACAACACAACCAATCAGGCAAAATTTATCACAATTCAAACAAAAGTCACATTGCAACTCAATTGTTCACCAACACGACATGGAAACACGTTCTACGAATAATCTCAAGCGACACCGTATCAGGCTAGAAGGTCAAGCTTATAGAGATAGATCAATACAATCGATTGATCAAGACAATTGACTGCACTCAGGGTCAGAAACCACTAACAAGGCAAAGGCACATAACACAGCAACACAACAAGGAATCACACATTCCTTCAACAAGGTTCCATGAACCGAAATCATACATCGGATCTAACATCTACCGCATGCTCTCGACAATTCTATTCAATTAGCAAAACAATCATATCACAAAGGAGATTTACACTACGCTACTCATCACTGCCACTATAAGCATTACGCTCTCAAAAGCATGCGTAATCAAGTCATCTCATCCTTAACATGACTAGGATGATAGTTCGATCATCACTATAATAAATCAATCGTCTCTACCACACAATGTGGAACGAGAAGGGTGAACTACGCAAGTAGTCCCCTAGATCTCCACTCAAAAGCTTCAACTCTTGCAGGAGTCTACTCGAAACAGCTTGGGAAACTAGGTCCACAAGCGCGAATGAACCCTTAGGTTCCAACAATCGATAACTTAAGCTTGATACACGAGGCTTAAACACGAAATGGGGTCTCACATTGGACGACACCCGAAAAGCACACAAAGTCAGCAAATCAAGCAGCACAAGTCATGAAACAACAAAACTGAATTAGAGATACTTACAGTGTGATGGCCGAAGCTTGCAGAGACTTGAACCACACTTCTTTAACTCCTTTAAAACACTTTTCTGATACCATATTTGTGGCGCCCCAGAATTTCTACTCGGAAAATCCTTTGGATTTTTTTGAAGTTTTTTTTTTGAAAACCAGAGAGCACAAGTGCGGAAAATCTTGAAAGGGAAAACAAGTGGAAACTCTGGGCGGGCTACAGAGAACAACAGAAAAGGAAACAACTTTTTATTAAATACATTTACAAACAGTACAAATCATTTCTCTTATACAAAACCAAAACTGCCAAGATCCAACAAGTGTCAAAAGTGTGGGTTCAGAGTCCACTGCAGCACATCGAGCTCCATCGCACGCCTAAGCAACCTGTATCCCCATAAAACGGGGTTAGTACTCTTTCGAGCTGGTGAGACAAACCAAACACAATATACTAAAGTGTGGAAAACGAAGCATAGCTATACATGACAATACATAGCATGAGCAAGAGTACAGAACTACTCTAATTCATCACACAATCCATATCAACTGGTAAAGTATGCATCAAAGAACATAATAATCAAATGTGCTATGAATGGTGATAGGTAAGTGCAAAAAGGGGACAAGTACAAGTCAACTGAAAGTTAACAAGCAGTAGTAATCGTAACAAGTGCTGGAAACGAACAAACAACCAAAGCAGTCGTACAACAAGTAACTAAAACAGCCAATCTGAACGGTAACAAGTACTAAGCAGCAAGCGACTATAATAATAGCTGAAATAACTGTAAAGCAGACACTCAAGGCAGTAACAAACAATACCAAGTGCTGAACAATAAGGCAGCCAAAGTATCAACTGAACAAGGAAGGCAACTGAAGCACAAACTAAGTAAAGTAGCAACTACAGTAAGTCAGCTGATTGGTTAGTCTTTATGTTCTTCTGATTACTCCTTCGGGTACGCGAAGGTACCTCGCATTCTGTGAAACATGCACCCGGCATCTGTTATTCAACTTATAGTGTGGTAACCGGGGAAGCTACAGACCGAGTCAACCTCATGCGAGCAGCACGCGGCTAGGAGAAAATACTCGCATAGGCAAGGATTGCAATCCATACTACTGCAGTAGTGAGGTCCTAAAAAGGTAACCTCGTCCTCCCTGACTCTGAGTGACTGGAGGCCAAAGGGCGCTACGGCTTCTGTCAAAACATGTGTCGTAGTAACGACAAGTCACTCAGGGTTGTACCATCCTCCTTCTCCCAAGGTGAACCGTTTTGTGAATGGGGCGAAGCAGGTTTATCTTTCTTAGGCTCTTGTTCATCCATACCTCACAATGAGGAATTTGCCTCGTGGTCCCCTCAGGGTACGCAAAACGAGGACTTGGCCTGCCCATTCACGTGCTCAGCCTCACGCGGCCCACAGAGCACACTGCTTGTGAAAGCAGTCATAACACCATATTATTCATTTCTGTTTTAGTGTATATCACACAAGAGTGCACATAACACAAGGGCCACTGCTCGAAGACTCCAACTGAGCCCATATCAAGTCATATCATTATTCATACCCTATGGTGTTATATTTTCATTCCATGAAGTAAGGGAACGTGGTGCGCTTACCAAAGCCTCAAGTAAAGTACCTCCTTAGGGTACACACTACTCAACAACTGTGTCAAGGTGTGCCAAGTGCAAAGTGTAAGAATATCACAAGTTCTATCTTTTGCACAAATATAACCACAAAGACATTGCATATATCATTTCTGAGAGACAGTTAAGTGTACAAGCAAATACACATTTACATGCATATGATATTTCATCAATATTCCATTACGTAAAGCATTGTCTCTAAATCATTAACAATGACACTCGCATATCCACAAACAAGGCAAAACAGTACGAGTATGTACTGAACAATCAAGTGTGAGCATGCATCATACTTCAATGTAATTGTACGAGCAAAGCGAGTAAATCTCAAGTGCGAGTAGTCATGCAAGTGTAGAATACAACAAGTACACAAACAAGCTAATACAAAACATGTATTTTTAATGCAAAGAAACGTGCCTCATGATGAGACAGTTAGAAACATTTGGCCAAGGCAAAGCAACTCTCGAACCGATCGAGTGGTGTGCACAAGCATACAAAACATGTATTTTTAATGTAAGCGAGCTCATCTCGCAAAGTGGGTCTACAACCCGAAAATGACTTGCTAAAGAGGTCTATGATATGGATACACAGAGTATTGTCGAACAACACTCGGGTCTCATGAATCTCGTAGCTATACAATGAGGGACAAGCGCCTCGAAAGGTGTGCAATAGCCAAGTGTCATGAACACAAAGGAGGAGACACATGGTTCGAATCATCGAACCCAAAGCATTCAGATGATCTAATCTTATGCAAGACAATAGAACACATGACTCTCCTTGGTTAACACTGAATTGCACTATACCCCAGCGTTACTATGCTATACAATTTGCTTACCACATAAGCGGAGAGTACTAACTCCAACGCATTTAACGTAACAAAACATGCGTAACAAAATACATATATAACTACTTATTTTTTTGCTAACCAGGCGGCAACAGAGACAGTCATTGTAAACGAGTAAAGTGGCAACTATGTCGTGCGATGGGAAAGGTACGGCTAGTCAACTAGCCATCTCGTGCAAAGGACTATGAAACTACAATGACGAAGCCCGAACACTTGCTGGACCGAAACCGCAGCAACCACAACCCAATCTGGTTGTAATAAGGCCAAACTCATGCCTAACACCCGTAGCACCATCCAACTAGAATGCAGTCAAAGTGCTACAACGGCACGACTCGGGAACGAAGATTCCAAAATACCATAAAGGTAATACTACTATGCGAACCTACGTGGCCCGCTTGTCTAGACAACTGTACAGACCTAGGTAGCAGGTTCATCGGGTTGTGAGTCGTAGGTATAAATGCAGCCCCATAGGCTGGAGTCCGGAGCCCTCTGACAAAATTGGAGAATGAGACAAACAGGAAGGAAGAATCCAACAACTATGTTGGAACAGTTTCCAAAGAGGTTGGTACCCTTACCAACCACACTAATGTAAAAGACACTAAGCGCACACAGGCCTGCCCGGTTTGGGCTGTGCCGCCGAACTGCGGCAACACCCGCGAGGAGGTGGTAACACCCCATAAGGCTTCAACTGAAGAAGAGGATGGAGACGAACATCAAACTGTACTGTCCCATATCCCGCACACTACTGGGACCGAATCCCCTAGACCAAATGGGTTTGGTCCCGAAAGAACCACCAAGGATAGTGATGGCAACCAGAAGAGGTACGCATCACAGAACATAAAGTTATTGATGTGACATCGTGAATTGTATACAGATACACATGGACACATATGTGCACCATGTCACAAGTGCGAGAACTAGTCAAGTGTCAATACAGACATTGCACGCTATGATGGGACAGTTAGAAGCATTTGTCATGGTAAATTGTGACTCAGAAGCTGTGCCAAGGTTCTTAAACCATGCATCACAACTACAAGCGAGCTCGTCTCGCTAAGTAGGGCCATTGCCCGCAACTGAACTCGCCAAGGTGTTCCAACAGTCGCATAGGTGTCATAAGACTGCGACTATACATAAGTGTGCCACAAACTCCCTTCACGCTTAGGGAAAACATATTATTTGCCCAAAGCTGAATCATACATTCAAATACAACGAATATGATGATAGCATTAATACGCTAGGTGTTTTTAAGTAAAACCTTATTTCGAAGGCATTTAAGAAGGCCTCGATTGCAACAATTCGCATTCTAAGCGAAACAAGCACATGTACAGGGATATGCATTGACATTACCCACATTGGTGGGTTTATCCATATATATATATATATATATATATATATATATATATATATATATATATATATATATATATATATATATATATATATATATATATATATATATATATATATATATATATATATATATATATATATATAGTACGTAGTTCATTACAATCTCTTGCAAACATAAACTTGTGGCGATTACATATATAATCACGTAGTTTGAGCCGTGCCATGTACGGCAAGAGAAGTGCTATCAACTTCTCACTGTCGTAAGAACCCTAATTTTTCAAAAAGCATAACAAAACGTCACAATGACAATCACGTATGACAAGGGAATTGCCAACGGTATATTTCATTGACACAAGCCAATGACTCCTTAACTACGCAAAACCCTTATTTTATTTAGAAGCCTTCGATAGGGTGTCATTAGCACGAAGATCGTGTCCTATAGCAAAGCGGACATACAGACCAAAGTGAGAGTCCATTGCATCACAATGATGAGTTCAACATTACCATAACTGAATATGCATAAGTTACTTTGATCAATAACGTGGTTTTGTCTAGGCCATGGTAAGTCCAAAATTGAGAGATGGCCGGGTCATTTGATAACCGTGTCAAAAGCACTTTTGCAGACCATACGACTGCCATCCGAACTTGCTAACACGCCTACAATATGCGGCACAATGAAGGGAAAACTAGTAGCGGCTGGAGCTAACCAAAGCGGACTTACCAACCGAGCGGCTGCATCGGTGCCATGGGCACAACTCGCACATGCAGCAGGGCCCAAAAGTGGGCAGCACTGCTGAACCGACCAAAATGAAGACAGCACGTTATGCTGTCACGCGGCGCAGGGACCGAACCAAGGAAGAAGGACAACAACTATGCTGTCCTGCAACCCGCAAGAGCCAAACATTGGGACTAGGTAGGGGTTGGTCCTGAAAACGTCTTGGCGTTGTTCCTCAACAAACGGAAAGCAGCCCAAATTTGGACTGACACATCTCATAGTAGGGCTGGACGAGGCATCCAAACCAGACAGGCTCAGTCCCCTAATGAACAGGGCCAGGTCTGGACCGATTGGTCCAGACCATAGAGGATGTATTTGGGTAAGGCACGGTCTGGACCGAGTGTCCAGACCCTAGCTGGGCTCAGCCAGCACCAAAAGGGGAGGGGTGCAGGCCCAGCTGCCTACACCCAACTGCAGCCTAACCGCTGCATGGCTGCGGTAAGGTCTGAAACAAAAACCCGAAAAGTAAAAAGGGTGAAGAGGGGTAAATGCCCCATCCGAACCTGCATGGGGCGGCCTTTGACAGGTCTGGACCAGGTTTGGTCCAGACCATGTCAGGCCAGTAGGAAACCGACCCACACCCACTCGGTTAGGTGGGTTCGGCCAGGGTTCGCGCTGAACCAAGGGGAAAAGAAAACGTCCCAGCTGGGGGTGGTCTGGGTCACCAGCTGTTGGACACGTCCAACAGCCTGGACATGCTGAAACAACTCGAAAATAACAGCAAAAATAATGGAAATAACAGCATAGCTGTTGGTGCACTACCAACTAGGCTCGACCCAACTAGCCTAGGCCCACAGCTAATCCAACGAGAGTTGGTTCAAAAGTATGAGTTGCATGGCATAGGGGCTGTTCATGGTCTCCTTGCCAACCGAAATCAAAATTTTAGACAAGCCTTGCTGCGACACATCAACATTTATGAAGAAAACTTGAAGCCTTTAAAGAAAACGCAAGGGCTAAAGCTTTTTATTGTAGTCACACTATGCCGATGCTTAAACCAGATTTTCAACGTATCAATAAGCGTGCAAACAATGAAAAACCGAATGGCCTTATGCTACAATACCAACATTGCATGGGGAAAATTTCTAAAACGTGCTTAACCGAAAGCTTACTCACAACGCATGCAACCCATTCCACAAAAAAAAAAAACACATGAATGAAGAATCAAAAACTAAAATGTTAAATCGATAACTCCACTTCAATGCATGCAACCATGCTTAGGAAAAACATCAATGGGGAACCAACAAGACTATCAAAGTGTTTTGAAACGTAAAACCCACCTATTCAAAAATACATACTACTTAGCTCAAGAAAATCGACATTATGAAAAGAAACCAAATGCTCAATCGAAATCCACGGTAGGTGAAGAGGGTAAGGTGTCTCACCTTCGAGGCTTTAGTGGAGCTGGAACTAGGTGCTCACGGTGGAGAGAAAGGGTGTAGAGAGAAGTGAGAGGAGAGAGCAAGAAGGGAGAGAGAGGAGCTCAAGAAACTCGCCCAAGGGGTTCCCCTTTTCACTCTCTTCAAGACCCTAAATAGCTAGGGTTCAAGGAGTGGATGGATGGGATTAACCCAGCTAGGATGGAGGGCTGGGGTGCTCCACGCCCCCCTCCTAGAAGCCCACGCCCAATGCATGTTGGTCTCTTGAACTTTTTAAAAGTCTTTTCAAAAATGCCATTTAAAAGTACCTTTAAAACTTGAGGAAATAACATGGGCTGCCCCTAAGGCTCAGCCAATCAGTTTCTAGCATTTGAAATCCTTCAAAAATGTTGCAAAAATGCCATGGGGTGCCAGCCCCATGCTCTCTCTTTGAAAGGTGTGCCCCTCATAATGCTTCATTATGAGCCTTTTTGAAAAAGCAATGACCAATAGTGGCTTACTTTTCAAATGCCATGCAAAATGTCACAAAAGTGCCACCCAGCTGGTCAAACCTTGACCAGCTGGTCAACCAAGACTAAGGATGTCCACTAGAAAGGGCGCACAATGGATTTGGGTCCTCATCTAACTGATCCGCTCCAAAACCAAAAATCGCCACTTGTTAAACTTCTAAACTACGCTTACTTAATGCACTAAAATATTAATTAAATTTAAATAAATCATTCAGTTCTTTAATTATCCTCAATTAATACGAAGTGGTCATGGCCTTTCAATATAATTACCTTTCGTTTGCGAGAATTAAGCGTATTATGATTTTGGGTCCAAAACTCGTAATTCACATGCACTGACAAGGTTTTTACGTCGTATAAATCCCAAATTCAAGAACAAACTATAAAAACATATTATAAATTACCCCTTAAAATTTTAAAGGTTAATTCATCCAGAATTAGGCACTTCTTACTTACACAGTATATTTACGCGATTTTTGGGTCGCGCGTACAAAGCAAAAACACAGGGCATATTCAAAATATACTTAATTATGCAATATAACTTCGTAATTATACAAAAGCATACATATCAACATTAAGTAAGCAGTAAACTCCTCAAAAATATGCACGGACCTTACATCCTACCCTCCTTAAAAAGGATTTCGTCCGCGAAATCACAAAACAAGGTGCAACAACAAAATGGTCAGATCTCCTCTGACAGCGCCTAATCGGCCACAACTAAGTCTCCCGTAGACTTCTTGGGAAAAAACTTTGGCAACATGCCCGGTTTGTCCACACTTAAAACACTTGCCATCAAAGAGAGGACAAGTTCCAAGACCGCGATCTTCGTCGCATCGTCGGCACTTCCGCTGAACTTCTAGTCGCTGCGGTCGCTTTCGTTGGGCAATCGATCGCTGGGATCACTTACGCTGGTGGTTCTGAGATACTTTCTAGCGCTTCTGCTCTCTCTCACGTATCAATGGTTCGGCAGTCTCAAGGTCTGTCTCATTCTCAAAAGCAGAAATATTCAAATCTATGGATAGCGTATAGGTTTCTGCACTATTATTCCGCCCACTTTGGGCTACGAGCAGAAAATTCGCATCCAACTGCTGAATCACAACCGTTTGTTGTTGTACAACCTCTGCAAGGTTGTTCACAACACCCAAAACATCATCGCATCTAGTCTTCTGAGTCATCTATCATGACAAAAAGACATAACAAATAAACCGAAAGGTCTAACAACCATGCTTGCTAAGCAATAATCACCGTAATCACACAAAAATCATGAGCACACAACACAACCAATCAGGCAACATTCATCACAATTCAAACAAAAGTCACATTGCAACTCAATTGTGCACCAACACGACATGGAAACACGTTCTACGAATAATCTCAAGCGACACCGTATCAGGCTAAAAGGTCAAGCTTATAGATCACAACTAGCTATATCAATCAATATCAGGAGATCAAAATCACACAAGTTATCCGCCGGATCGCCAGATCTAGGAAACGTACAACCTCACATGGATTTACCGCCCTAGATGGCTTACCTGGTCTTGGACAGTGTTTCCTCACAGAGATTCACCAAGGTAGTCGGATTACCTGGTCTTGGTCATACCTATCTTCACAGGTACTCTGTACACAGAGATAGATCAATACAATCGATTGATCAAGACAATTGACTGCACTCAGGGTCAGAAACCACTAACAAGGCAAAGGCACATAACACAGCAACACAACAAGGAATCACACATTCCTTCAACAAGGTTCCATGAACCGAAATCATACATCGGATCTAACATCTACCGCATGCTCTCGACAATTCTATTCAAATAGCAAAACAATCATATCACAAAGGAGATTTACACTACGCTACTCATCACTGGCACTATAAGCATTACGCTCTCAAAAGCATGCGTAATCAAGCCATCTCATCCTTAACATGACTAGGATGATAGTTCGATCGTCACTATAATAAATCAATCATCTCTACCACACAATGTGGAACGAGAAGGGCGAACTACACAAGTAGTCCCCTAGATCTCAACTCAAAAGCTTCAACTCTCGCAGGAGTCTACACAAAACAGCTTGGGAAACTAGGTCCACAAGCGCGAATGAACCCTTAGGTTCCAACAATCGATAACTTAAGCCCGATACATGAGGCTTAAACACGAAATGGGGTCTCACATCGGACGACACCCGAAAAGCACACAAAGTCAGCAAATCAAGCAGAACAAGTCATGAAACAACAAAACTGAATTAGAGATACTTACAGTGCGATGGCCGATGCTTGCAGAGACTTGAACCACACTTCTTTAACTCTTTTAAAACACTTTTCTGATACCATATTTGTGGCACCCCAGAATTTCTACTCGGAAAATCCTTTGGATTTTTTTGAAGTTTTTTTTTTGAAAACCAGAGAGCACAAGTCCGGAAATCCTTGAAAGGGAAAACAAGTGGAAACTCTGGGCGGGCTACAGAGAACAACAGAAAAGGAAACAACTTTTTATTAAATACATTTACAAATAGTACAAATCATTTCTCTTATACAAAACCAAAACTACCAAGATCCAACAAGTGTCAAAAGTGTGGGTTCAGAGTCCACTGCAGCACATCGAGCTCCATCACACGCCTAAGCAACCTGTATCCCCATAAAATGGGGTTAGTACTCTTTCGAGCTGGTGAGACAAACCAAACACAATATACTAAAGTGTGGAAAACGAAGCATAGCTATACATGGCAATACATAGCATGAGCAAGAGTACATAACTACTCTAATTCATCACACAATCCATATCAACTGGTAAAATATGCATCAAAGAACATAATAATCAAATGTGCTATGAATGGTGACAGGTAAGTGCAAAAAGGGGACAAGTACAAGTCAACTGAAAGGTAACAAGCTGTAGTAATCGTAACAAGTGCTGGAAACGAACAAGCAACCAGAGCAGCCGTACAACAAGTAACTAAAACAGCCAATCTGAACGGTAACAAGTACTAAGCAGCAAACGACTATAATAATAGCTGAAATAACTGTAAAGCAGGCACTCAAGGCAGTAACAAACAACACCAAGTGCCGAACAATAAGGCAGCCAAAGTATCAACTGAACCAGGAAGGCAACTGAAGCACAAACTAAGTAAAGTAGCAACTACAGTAAGTCAGTTGATTGGTTAGTCTTTATGTTCTTCTGATTACTCCTTCGGGTACGCGAAGGAACCTCCCATTGTGTGAGACATGCACCCGGCGTCTGTTATTCAACTTATAGTGTGGTAACCGGGGAAGCTACAGACCGAGTCAACCTCATGCGAGCAACACACAGCTAAGAGAAAATACTCGCATAGGCAAGGATTGCAATCCATACTACTGCAGTAGTGAGGTCTTAAAAGGTAACCTCGACCTCCCTGACTCTGAGTGACTGGAGGCCAAAGGGCGCTACGACTCCTGTCAAAACACGTGTCGTAGTAACGACAAGTCACTCAGGGCTGTACCATCCACCTTCTCCCAAGGTGAACCGTTTTGTGAATGGGGCGAAGCAGGTTTATCTTTCTTAGGCTCATGTTCATCCATACCTCACAATGAGGAATTTGCCTCGTGGTCCCCGCAGGGTACGCAAAACGAGGACTTGGCCTTCCCATTCACGTGCTCAGCCTCACGCGGCCCACAGAGCACACTGCTCGTGAAAGCAGTCATAACACCATATTATTCATTTCTGTTTTAGGGTATATCACACAAGAGTTCACATAACACAAGGGACACTGCTCGAAGACTCCAACTGAGCCCATATCAAGTCATATCATTATTCATACGCTATGGTGTTATATTTTCATTCCATGAAGTAAGGGAACATGGTGCGCTTACCAAAGCCTCAAGTAAAGTACCTCCTCAGGGTACACACTACTCAACAACTGTGTCAAGGTGTGCCAAGTGCAAAGTGTAAGAATATCACAAGTTCTATCTTTTGCACAAATATAACCACAAAGGCATTGCATATATCATTTCTGAGAGACAGTTAAGTGTACAAGCAAATACACATTTACATGCATATGATATTTCATCAATATTCCATTACGTAAAGCATTGTCTCTAAATCATTAACAATGACACTCGCATATCCACAAACAAGGCAAAACAGTACGAGTATGTACTGAACAATCAAGTGTGAGCATGCATCATACTTCAATGTAATTGTACGAGCTAAGCGAGTAAATCTCAAGTGCGAGTAGTCATGCAAGTGCAGAATACAACAAGTACACAAACAAGCTAATACAAAACATGTATTTTTAATGCAAAGAAACGTGCCTCATGATGAGACAGTTAGAAACATTTGGCCAAGGCAAAGCAACTCTCGAACCGATCGAGTGGTGTGCACAAGCATACAAAACATGTATTTTTAATGTAAGCGAGCTCATCTCGCAAAGTGGGTCTACAACCCGAAAATGACTTGCTAAAGAGGTCTATGATATGGATACACAGAGTATTGTCGAACAACACTCGGGTCTCATGAATCTCGTAGCTATACAACGGGGGACAAGCGCCTCGAAAGGTGTGCAATAGCCAAGTGTCATGAACACAAAGGAGGAGACACATGGTTTGAATCATCGAACCCAAAGCATTCAGATGATCTAATCTTATGCAAGACAATAGAACACACGACTCTCCTTGGTTAACACTGAATTGCACTATACCCCAGCGTTACTATGCTATACAATTTGCTTACCACATAAGCGGAGAGTACTAACTCCAACGCATTTAACGTAACAAAACATGCGTAACAAAATACATATATAACTACTTATTTTTTTGCTATCCAGGCGGCAACAGAGACAGTCATTGTAAACGAGTAAAGTGGCAACTATGTCGTGCGATGGGAAAGGTACGGCTAGTCAACTAGCCATCTCGTGCAAAGGACTACGAAACTACAAGGATGAAGCCCGAACAGTTGCTGGACCAAAACCGCAGCAACCACAACCCAATCTGGTTGTAATAAGGCCAAACTCTTGTCTAACACCCGTAGCACCATCCAACTAGAATGCAGTCAAAGTGCTGCAACGACACGACTCAGGAACGAAGATTCCAAAATACCATAAAGGTAATACTACTATGCGAACCTACGCGGCCCGCTTGTCTAGACAACTGTACAGACCTAGGTAGCAGGTTCATCGGGTTGTGAGTCATAGGTATAAATGCAGCCCCATAGGCTGGAGTCCGGAGCCCTCTGACAAAATTGGAGAATGAGACAAACAGGAAGGAAGAATCCAACAGCTATGTTGGAACAGTTTCCAAAGAGGTCGGCAGCCTTACCAACCACACTAATGTAAAAAACACTAAGCGCACACAGGCCTGCCCGGTTTGGGTTGTGCCGCCGAACAGCGGCAACACTCGTGACGAGGTGGTAACACCCCATAAGGGTTCAACTGAAGAAGAGGATGGAGACGAACATCAAACTGTACTGTCCCATATCCCGCACACTACTGGGACCGAATCCCCTAGACCAAATGGGTTTGGTCCCGAAAGAACTACCAAGGATAGTGATGGCAACCAGAAGAGGTACGCATCACAGAACATAAAGTTATTGATGTGACATCGTGAATTGTATACAGATACACATGGACACGTATGTGCACCATGTCACAAGTGCGAGAACTAGTCAAGTGTCAATACAGACATTGCACGCTATGATGGGACAGTTAGAAGCATTTGTCACGTTAAAGTGTGACTCAGAAGCTGTGCCAAGGTTCTTAAACCATGCATCGCAACTACAAGCGAGCTCGTCTTGCTAAGTGGGGCCATTGCCCGCAACTGGACTCGCCAAGGTGTTCCAACAGTCGCATAGGTCTCATAAGACTGCGACTATACATAAGTGTGCCACAAACTCCCTTCACGCTTAGGGAAAACATACTATTTGCCCAAAGCTGAATCATACATTCAAATACAACGAATATGATGATAGCATTAATACGCTAGGTGTTTTTAAGTAAAACCTTATTTCGAAGGCATTTAAGAAGGCCTCGATTGCAACAATTCGCATTCTAAGCGAAACAAGCACATGTACAGGGATATGCATTGACATTACCCACATTGGTGGGTTTATCCATATATATATATATATATATATATATATATATATATATATATATATATATATATATATATTACGTAGTTCATTACAATCTCTTGCAAACATAAACTTGTGACGATTACGTATATAATCACGTAGTTTGAGCCGTGCCATGTACGGCAAGAGAAGTGCTATCAACTTCTCACTGTCGTAAGAACCCTAATTTTTCAAAAAGCATAACAAAACGTCACAATGACAATCACGTATGACAAGGGAATTGCCAACGGTATATTTCATTGACACGAGCCAATGACTCCTTAACTATGCAAAACCCTTATTTTATTTAGAAGCCTTCGATAGGGTGTCATTAGCACGAAGATCGTGTCCTATAGCAAAGCGGACATACGGACCCAAGTGAGAGTCCATTGCATCATGATGATGAGTTCAACATTACCATAACCGAAAATGCATAAGTTACTTTGATCAATAATGTGGTTTTGTCTAGGCCATGGTAAGTCCAAAATTGAGAGATGGCTGGGTGTGATCATCGCAAAATTTTTCCTCTCTCGTGGTTTCTCTCTCTTCCTTCTCTTTTCCTTTCCAACTTCTATTGTCCTCCTTTTTGAAGGGAGAAGAATAAAAGAGAGAAAAGAAGAGAGAAGAGAAAAGAAAGAAAGAAAGAAAGAGAGAAGAGGAACTCTTTTGCGGGATTTCACTTGACCTTAATTTAAAAATATTTAGAAATTTAACTCGCCTCCGTTTTGAAGAAAGAGAGAAGAGGAACTCTAGTGTAAAATAGAGTTCTGACAGCTTGTCGGAAAACCACTGTTTGACAAGGCAAACGAGGTCCAATTTTCCCTAAATTTGTTTTGTTCTGTAACTAACAGATTAAATAATCTGACAGTTTTTACAGAATGAAAAAAAGATATCTGGAACTCCAGATATAAGCGTTTCAAAACTGGGAAAAATCAGGATATTGAAAGTCCCAAAATTTAAAAACCAGAAAAAGCGGTTTTCACAAAACGCTTAAAAGTCAGACCAAACCAACTCAGATTGTGCTGAAATTTGGTCTGTAGTCAGCTAACACGTCAATAAAGTGAATAGAAGAAAATTTTTCTAAAAACTCAGAATTTTTGCACATGAAATAACGACAGTATGATAGGGCAAAAATAAGGTTTTTCTTTGAGTGCACTATTCACTAGATAACACTATTTAAACACTCCAAAATGCAAATTAAACCTAATGCAATCTAAATGACATTAAATAACAGAGTATATACTGACATGAAATACAATGATGCTAGATGACACGAAAATGAAATACACTATGCAATTTCTGACGAAAGCGGAGTTGAATACTAATGCAAATGCAACTATTCTATTCAAAGGGATACAAATCTAATTAACTAAGTTAAATACTAACTAACTACTATTGGAATAATTAAACTACACAACTCACACACAAGAAACAAGTACAACTTGAGCACACACACTTCTACACTATAACTAGATCAAATAACTAAACTAGTTAGTCTAAAATCAATATGAATCACAATTAAATGGAATGAAGCTACTAAAGACCAAAGGCTGCGGTTTTAGGATAGGACTAGGGTTAGGTTCACTAGGTTGACTCGACTAGGCTCGGTTGACTCAACTAGGTTCGGTTGACTTGGCTAGGCTCGACTCAGGCTAGGTCTTGACTTAGCTAACTGGGTCAACTAGACCGACTAGGTTAGACTAAGACTAGATTCGGTTGACTCAATTAGGCTCGGTCTTGACTTAGCTAGGTTCGGTTTTGACTTAACTAGGCTCGGTCTTGACATAGCTAGGTTCGGTTTGGGTTAGGTCTTGACTTAGCTAACTAGGGCAACTAGATTGACTAAGTTGACTAGGTCTAGACACCCGATTCACCTAGGTTAGCTAGGTTAGATTGACTACTTTAGTAACCTAATAATGTAAATCTAATTAATTAACCAACTAAAATGAGAATGAATAATTAAATGCACTAACTACACGCCTACTAGATTAAATCAACTCCTATTTAAGACATATCTAATGAGTAACTTACTTACTAACCTAAAATTAATTCAAATCTAAACGAATTTAATATAGAAGGTTGGAAAAAGAAGGTAATAAATATCAATTAACGAATTTTAGAAAGTTGGATTATCAAAATTTGTTCAATTAAATAGGGAGTTACAATCCTTAAATAGCTTTAAAGTCCACTTTGGAAAATGGAAACGTCCAACCTAGAGAACCCCACGATTTTGGTTTTCGAAGATAGAATTCTATTGCAATTATTTCTTTCTAAAAATCGTGGACACCCAATTTGGAAATTGAATTGAATTTCAAAATCACTTTCCAAAGCTAAATGAATAACCCCCTTTTAATAGACAATCAAAATTTAATCCTTTCTTTAAATGCTCCACACAATTTTTGAAGAATCCAATATTTCCAAGAACGTTTGCAACTTCAATTACCTTAATTGCCTTCCTTCTCAAAACTCGTCAACCCTAATTGAAGCTATTTTCTAGGCTAAAGAATTTAAAACTTACCTAGGTAATGAAAAGACCTAAATAGAAAACACGATTTCCTAGAATTAAATGCTACACCTAATTCAAGACTTACTTAAATAAAATCCTAAAAACGTCTAAAGCATTAAACCTAATTCATTGAACCTAGACACCATAAAGAACTTACCTAATTCTAATACCTACCAAAGTTAGCCTAGAGCTCGAATGGAGCACTAATGGCTGCCGCCCCTCCTTGGGGAAGAAGAAGACCTAAAAATAATAAAATCAAAATTGAACAACTAAGCTAAAAACGATAATGAACATGATAAAACTAATTTAACACATAATTATACTAACTAATTCAACTAATTAAAATACAAATAATTTATCTATTATGCTGGAAATCCTAAAATACCAAAAACACCAAATTATCTAAACACTATTCTAATGAACAAAGCATGAAAAATTCAAATGACTAAATCTATTTCTAAAACTAGCTAACTTCAAGAAACAAGAAATCATGAACACAAGAACACAAACTGAACTAAATACCAAACATGCAGCCGGCTGAATAATCACTACAATTACGAACACAAGAAAACTCTATTCTTTTTGTATTTTTCAATAGAAACACAAAACACTCAAAACACAAACGATTAAAATCCTATGTAGAACAATCCTAAAATATGAAAATCGATCAAAACACCATTTATAAAGCTATGAAGGCAAGAAACATGCAGGCAAACAAACGAAAATCGAAGTCTACACGCACTTCAAGCATATGAAATCTAATTCAACGATTTTTGTAAAAACACCTCACACGACAATCTTAGAATCAAATCTCACCTAAAACAAGCATAAATAACATTGGAATAGCTACTGCAAATCAGATTTTAACAATATGCTCACAGAAAAAAAAAACTTTGCAGCAACTAAATTTATTCAACCCCAAAGATCGGCTAGAAATAGTCTAGCCGATTTCTCTCTCTCTTTTTTTTTTTTTGAATTAAACTAAACAACAATCACAACCCACGACTACACTAACATAAAATAAAACTTTTTAAAATGCTTTTTCTGTAAAAACCACACAGTAAAACACGCTGGATAGACTTGAAAAATTGGCTAGATGAGGATCTAGCTGATTTTCACTATTTAAATGAAAAATGTTGAAAATCAAGATTCAAATGAATCAAACAATGAAATAAACCTAATCTAACGTGCTGCAACACGTTGGAGATCCACCGAGGATGGGATGGGCGCCGATTCGCGATCGGAGGGCTCAGAAAACCGGATGGAGGTAGGGTCGGTTCACCTTGATGGTGTGTTTCGCACTACCAATCAAGGTTAGTAGTCTCCACCTCTGCTACACCTGCAAAAATACCGAAAATGGTGAAAAACACAGCAAGGAAGAAGAAGAAATGCATAGAAATAACAAGAGAGATCAAAATATGCTTGATTTCCAAGCATAAACCGGTCTTCAATGGCAAAACGTGATGGAATGAGAGAAGGGAATGTGCTGGAGCTATAGTCACTGTAGGGGGCGCCAAATCCAAAGCCAAAGACGCCTAGGGTTTGCTGGAAACTCTATTTTATACTTTTGATAGTTTTCAGAAACACTGTTATAAAAAAATAATTTTCTATGCGCCACTTTCTGGGGGGTTTTCTGCAAAACTTTTTGAAATGGATATGGATAGGCGTGTGGGTTGGATTTTGGGCTTTCTAAAGGTTGATCCAAAGTCCAAACAGCCTAATTGGGTCGGATATAGATCCGATCCACCTCGAAATCTGTGCCTGAACACTGAAATAGCCATAACTCTCTCATTTTAACTCCGATTTCTCTGAAATTCGAACCATAACCCCTTACTATCAAAATGCATCTAAACATGGGTTTAAAACTTTAAACTCGTTACAAAATGCATGAAAAACTTGTTAACATGATGTGCATTTCATGCATCATCAGAGGTCAAGGTTGCCCTCTACAGGGACCTTTGCTACTGCAGTAGTATGGATTGCAATCCTTTGCCCCGGTGAAAGGTTTCTCCTGGCTGCGCATTGCCCATAGGTGGTTTTCTCGTTCTGTAGCATCCCCGGTTACCACATTAAAAATTGAATAACAGACGCTGGGTGCATGACTCACAGAACTCGAGGGTTTTCCTTCGCATACCCAAATGAGGTAAAAAAGATGAACATAAGGACTAACCAAACAGACTGACTTACTGTAGTTGTTACTCTAGAGAAGTATACACTTTTGTTTAGTTGCTACACTCTATTGGTTGGTGTGATCATCGCAAAATTTTTCCTCTCTTGTGGTTAATCTCTCTTCCTTCTCGTTTCCTTTTCTAACCTCTATTTTCCTCCTTTTTAAAGGGAGAAAAATAAAAGACAGAAAAAGAAGAGAGAAGAGAAAAGAAAGAAAAGAAGAGAGAGAGGAACTCTTTTGCGGGGTCTCACTTGACCTTGATTTGAAAATATTTAGAAAATTACTCGCCTCCGTTTTAAAATATATTGCGGGAAAATGGAGAGACGGGATTCGCTCGTCAGTACGAGGTTCGACCGTTCCTGACGCCTTTACCAGGGGTAATCGAACCAAGGATCGAATTTATGCCTTTTGCTTTGCCTAAATATTATCTAAGAATTTATTCTAAATCTAAATGCACAAAGAATCATGCTTGCGCAATGCAGGGATGTATGCTCTTTTTGGAAAAATGATTTGGAAATCTCCAAGTGCTTGATAATGGAGTGAAGAAATGGTAGAATCTAACTTAGAACTTGAGATAGATCAGAGAAGTTCTAAGTCTTTGAAATGATCAGAGTTGGGAAAATAAATCTTTTGAATTGAGAAAGAATGGTTTGAAGATGAGATAAAAAGGGAAAAAAAAAGGAAAAAAAAAATCCAAAGTCAGAAAATAGACTTTGAACTTAGATTTAGGAGAAGAGATAAAACTAGTAATGAAATTTGAATCTAAAATTTGAAATCATGATGGTCCAAATGGTATTTAGAAATAGAAGTGGATTTAGGAAGTTCAGATGAGATCTGAAAATGAAATTGGATTTGAAATATACAGTTGGGAATGTAATTTGGATTCTCGATCCTAAATAGAATTGAATCCAAGATCTGGAATCTAAGATCTGGAATCCAAGATGGAATTGGATTCTGAATCCAAAAAATGGATTTTGGATCTTAAAATGGATTTAGGATCTGAAATCTGAGATCCATGATAGAGTTAGACTCTGGACCCTAAGACGGAATTTGGATCTGAAGTCTGAGATCCAAAGTGGGAGTTGAATCCTAGATCCTAAAATGAAATTGGATATGAAGTCTGAGATCCAAAACTGGAGTTGGATTCTGAATCCTAAAATGGGATTGGAACTGAAATCTGAGATCCAAAGTAGAATTGGATTCTGGATCCTAAAATGGAATTGGATCTGAAGTCTGAGATCCAAAGTAGAATCGGGTTCTGGATCCTAAAAATGGTTTTGGATATGAAGTCTGAGATCCAAGGTGAAGTTGGATTCTGGATCCAGAATCCTAAATGGGAATTGGATCCGAAATTTGGAATCCAAGATATAATTTGGATCTAACTTTGGATTTGGAATTTCAAAATTGATTTGAGAATAAATGAATTTCAAAGTCAAATTGGACCTGAATTTGGAGCTTGAATTTGGAATTTAGAAAATGAATCAAGAATCTCAAAGTTAAATTGAACTTTGAATTTGATTGGAGTTTTGAATATAAAATGAATTTGGAATTTCAAAGTCAAATTGAACTTTGAAATCTGATTTGAATTGGAATTTTTTTGAAATCTCAAAGTTAAATTGGACTTTGAGATTGAAAAATGAAATAGAATTGAAAATGAAAAGATGAATTGGATTTTACAAGAATTGAAGATTGATTGAAGAAGATATTAACATCACTTGGAGTTTTGAAAAAGGAATTTTGAAAATATGATGCAGTTCTATCCTAAATGATGAATGAATTTAAAGAATTTAAAATTTGGATTTTGAAAAGTTATTCCATTCTTTAAATGAATTAAAATAAGATTGAAGATATAATACATCCCTGACTATGGTCATTGAATGTATTATATAATAATCTGTATTTAAATTCATATGAAGAATGAAACACATTTTGGTGCTTTTATAGAGCTTAAAATGAAATTAACCCTCAATATATCCTGACTATGGCCATTGATATATATTTTGAGTTAATTTTAAATTAAACCCTGATAAAAGAGGAAAATATTTAAAGAAAATATGTTGAATTTTGAAAAGGATCTAGTGTGGATCCAGTGTTATTTTATAAAAGATAAAAATCCTAAGTTTTGTTTACATCCTGACTATGGCCATTGATATAAATCATCAACTTAGGATTAATTACCTCTTACGAAATGATGCACATGCCATTCGTGTTGCCATTTGTGAGATTTTGAGAAATAAAAGGGAAAAATGCATGAAAACAAGCAATTCGTGATATTTACAATGCTCATTCATCCTGTCTAAAATAGGAAATGTAGATTCTCATTAAGATTCTAACTTATTACAAGTTTTGAAATTTCAAATCTCAAGTGATGTTATTCTCCTCATATTCCCTGCAAAACAACTGGATTAACATGAAAAATGGAAGAAAAAAAAAATGACATATATCATGTGGATATCTACAAAATGTTCATATGCCAAGATATGAATGATGGAAAGATAGAAGAAAGGATATATATACTTATACATACGTGTATATATACATGCATATGTTATATATATGTAGGTATAGATATACATATATATATATATATATATATATATATATGGATATACATGGCATGAAAAAGGGGATGAGTTAATAGGTTGCAAGTAGTGGAGCTGGATGAAAGTGGTGGTGGGACAGTGTATACATACATGATTGAGGCAAAATGGGATTCACATTATCATTCCAGACGATCATGTGGCATGTTCACAAAGTTGCCAAAATATGTTGAGTATGCAAGTGTAAATGGAGAAATCAATGGATGGCAGCAAGTAGGTGGAAGTGATGTGAGGGAAAGGATATGCTATAACCCTTCATATCAGGGTGTTGTGCCTGTATGAAGGCATAATGGAAAATACAATGTTTGATGATAACCACAATGCTAAAAGGAAATGAATTTCTGTAAACAGGCCTAAGTTAGACCCTCCTGGATGATGCTTCTTATCCAGCAAATCTTGGCAATCAGCAATCATATATCCCCTTGGCCTTACTGATGCATCTGTAACCTTCTACAGGATAGATATGCAGAATAAACTTCAAACAGACTTTCTTATTTGCAGACCACTTGAAATTGGAACTCAAGGGTTCTGGGGCAAATACAAAATCTCGATGAGCCCTTTGATTTAGCTGCTACAGATAACTCCCAAGTGTAATCATAGTGATCAGTGACCTCTTGAAGCTCAAGACAAATGTTACAATCAAGACCATCTAATCACTAATTTGGGTTCCAGCCATATGTGGCTTGAACCTGCGGATTCTAAAAACCCAAGCTAATGTTGGCAGAAGATTGCTGAGCTGGTAAATAAACAAATTTCTCTGGGGTATGATCAATGGTAGACATACCCAATTCAGCAAAGCTTTAAACAACAAGACATACAAAGATGGATATAACTGGCCCCAGGAGAACTGAGACAGATGATCAAAATAGAAGGTTATTGTACCTTCAGCTACTAAATTTATCATCATTTGCTGATCTTCCCCTTGGCATAGCAATATATAGAACTAGAAATATATGATGGTTGTCTAATCAAAAAAGGAGTTTACAGGTTATTCAGGTGTGAGAACTTAACCAGATATAGCTCGAGCATGTTAGATGGCATGTGAACAGTGAGATACATAAGTGATCTTCCTAAAGTGAATAGAGATAGACATGCACACCAAGGATGCACCAAACAAGTGGTGCGTTTAGTCAGTGAGCTCACTGATTACTTCCACAGGGACACATTCACAGAAGATCAGCCCAACAGATGAATCCATGGGGCACATCTGCAGAGAAGATGCAGGCAGTAGATGGACCCACGGGATATAAAATGATGTACTAAATGAAGGGAAAAAAAATGATGGGAGAGAGAGAAATGAGTGTGACTCAGTAATTTTAGCAAAAAAATAAATAAATAAACACATGCTGAAATAGCAATAAAGAACTACATACAGAAATGTAAAAACATATATATATGTCTATATATATATATATATATATATATATATATATATATATATATATATATATATATATATATATATATATATATATATATATATACAGGAAATGAAGTGGATTCTTTCTCACCTTATCAATGATGACCAAATTTCCCAACCCACAAAACATCCAGGCTCTTATCAATGATGACCAAATTTCCCAACCCACAAAACATCCAGGCTCTGCAGTGAAAATCAAATGTGAAAGAAATTAGTACTCAGCTTCAAAGAAATGAACAAGAATTTGATTTGCTGACCATGAATCTACTCTAATTAGCTTAAAATGCTATGTGTGAATGCTATTTTGAAGTGACTGTAGATGGCAACACCGGAGTGGCACTGACTGCATGTGCCACAATATCTGTTACGACTCCTCTATGAATTCAGAAGATGCCAGTTGGAGGCTAAACAGCTAACTTCAAACCCTTGCGAATGCATTGAGGCCAGGTGTGACCATTGACACTTCCTGTCAGACAGCAAACAACCACCATTAGTTTTACTGGAAGTCATACTCCCAGAACCATTAATAAGAAGAGTCGCATATGCTGCCCCTTTGAAACATCCACTCGTCCCCTGCAACTTCAGTGCCTCAAATTGCACAGATAAAATGCAGAGCCATGTGAAGAAGACCATTACCTGACCTCGATGCATTACAACCTTGTGTCTAAATATAACCAAAAACCAAACTTCTTGACAGCAAATTGAATGCTCTGCTAAACAAATCGAAGTCACTGAATCATACAGGTAATTTGTTTTTCAAATTATCACCAAATCAAAACAGTGAATAAAACTTTGAATGTATCTTCTAAAGGGAAAAACATGACAGAAAAAAAAATATTACCACAACAATGAAAAAGTTTACAGAGGTAAAAGAGAAAAAAAAATATTACCACAACAATGAAAAAGTTTACAGAGGTAAAAGAGAAATGATCTCCACATCTTATTTCAAATAAGTTTCAAACATCATTCAGCTCCAGACATGTGCTGGTGTTAGAGAGAATGCAATGCTGGGACCGATATGAACCAAGAAATCATACAGTAATCAGGTAGAAATACAACTCTGATTTTGATCAGCAATGACCTATGTGCAGGTCCTTTACTTGTTATTGCATCAAACGTCAGTTCTGAGGGGCTTTGGAACTACAATCTTAAAGTTATCTTTACCCATCACCTCTTTGATAACGAGGATGGAAGCAGCACTGAAGACCTTGATCGGTGTTTGACTTCTTCTGGACCCCCTCCCCCTGTCATTAATGTACTCCAAAATAGAGAAAATTTATATTTGATCATGATAATAAGGTATCTATGGCTGAGAAATGCTTCATGATTATTCAGAATATGATATTTTCATGGATGGAATCTGGTGACTCATAAGCAAAGGTTTTAGGGTGATTCTAACTTTTAATTTATAAACAGAGTCTTAGCTGAGCTTTGAACCGTGAAGCGAGTCTCACTTACCTTTATTGCCATACCTGCAGCCACAATACCTTCCTACATTCATGAACCGAAAAGAAGAAAGAAAAAAAAAAGTTGACGATGAGATTTTTAGTAGGACAAGTTGCAAGATGGGCATGACCCAAAAATTTCGAAATCAGATTTTATATCACCAATGACCCAAGATATGACAATGAAACCATATTGAAAGACAAACCTGATGTTGAATCAATATCGCAAAACAGAAATAGAATGAATATGTAAGCCCAATTTCAAACATTGTTTTAGAATCTAGACAAACAATTGTCTGGACTCGCTCTATCGACAAACAAAAAGTTATTTGTCGGAGTTCAACTTGTGCAAAACAGGAATCAACAGGTCGTAATATTTAACCACCAGAAGTCTGCAGAAACCTCGATGGCAAAATGATCAATCAAAATGGTCTCAGGGGTGGGTAGTCCAGTGTTCAAAAATAGATCTGACGATCAGATTATCCAACCAGAACTTGCCAGAAACCCAATTACAATCAATTGATATCCCAAGGAATCAATAGGATCAAACTTTAACAACATTCTAATAGATCGGAATCGATACAGAAATGTGATCAATGTCATGCAATAGAATAAGGACGTCCAAATGTTATAAAGTAGACTAGGAAATCACAACACAAAAGAAAGTTAGCGGCCGATTAAAATGGGAAATCAAATTTCTAGAACAGGGATAATAACCTGAATCAGAAAATTAAAAACTCTCAGAAAACTTGAAATGAAGGCAAAGATCGAGAATCAATGCTAGAATAGGATGGGATATAAAACGCATAAAATGATTGAATGTGATAACATAAGCAGAAACGGAATGAAAGTGCAGATCAACTAAACAAACAAAACATAAAATAAAATAAAAAAAACACTGTCGGAACGTGATTGTTCCTCTTGCTGTAGCACAAGGATGGGTTGGGGTTGCACAGGCGACTCAACGCCATCTCTGGTGCATAAATGGGACCAAAACGAAAAGAAAAGAGGTTAAATAGAGAGCTTAAAGAAAATAAAAAAGAACGTAGGACTCACCGAAGCGCTGCAAGGATTCTGGATGAAGGAGATATTTGAAGGGAAAACCAGGGCAATCTAGAAGAAGGCTGAAGTTCTGCTGCGGCACTTCAAAGCTTGGAGGGGGGTGGAATGGATCGTGGAGGGGATGCGAATTGTGGATGGAATGGATGAAAAAATGGATTGAATAGATGACAATGGAGAGGTAGGAGACGGATTTTGTGAAGGAGGAAATGGGGTAACGTAGAGGTGAAACGCGATCCTGTACAGAGAAGGCGGTGCGGTGGTGAAGAAGCGGTTCCTTGAACCTTTCCCATTCTAGCTTTTTTAAAGAGGAGGAAGGAGGTTCGAGAAGGTCTTCGGTTGGCGATGAAGGGCTTACAGAGGAGGAGATGAAGGTTGTTGGGGAATGAACGGGAGATGGTGAGGAGGTCGCACATGGGGGCGTGCGATGAGGGTTCGGCTGGAGTTCTGCTGGAGGGGAAGAGAAGGGGATGGTTTGTGAAAGAGGCGCCACCCTCTTTTCTTTACGAAGGGTTTTCAAAAACCCTAGAAACAGATTTACAACAGGGCCTCCTTCATTTTCGGGATTTTACAAAAAAAAGGGTTTTTAACAAATTTTTGTTAAAAAATGTTTTCATAAAACTTGATTTTCAAAAAGGTGTTTTCAAAAGGTTATTTTTGTGTTTCTTCTTTTCCTATTTTCTTTATTTTTTTGTTTTTTTCTTGACATTTTCTGCATTTTTTTTGTATTTTTTGGAATGAAATTCTAAAAAAAGAATTTCAAAAATATTTACAAAGGAAAGGTTTTCTGAGCAATTTTGGAAGAAAATGGCTTTGGACCCGAGTTTTAAAAAAATGTTCGAGTTTTGAAACTCGAATCGAGAAATACAACGTGATGGATCCACATGGATGCCGGATGGACTGTCCAAGCTATTTAAAAACTATTTTTGATATTTTTTGTAATTTTAATTTAAAATTTGGACAACGAGGCTCAGATTTGGATCTTGATAATGAATCCGGATCCGAAATCGAGTCAGATATATAAGATGAATTTGATTTCAGTAAAACTTGAGAAATGAACTGGAATTTAGATTTAAAAGCGACTCAATTGCTCCGAAAATGAAATCAGGGACAAAAAGGGAACATTTAAAAGATTTTGAAAAATTTGGGGTGTTCACAGATGCCCCTCTTTGCTACTAAGCCGATTGAAAGCCGAGCTTAGTGGCAAAGAAAACACTCCAAATTTTGAAAAAAATGCCCCAGTCAGTAGATCTGAACCGGGTGTGGAAGGATTTATTTGAAAAAACATGATTTTTCAGTCTTAAAACCTTATCCTGAATGGCTTTGGGGGGATGAAACCCTTGAAAATGATACGACGGAATAGCAGAAATGAGGAAATTGTGATGGAACTTTCGGTGAAGATCCCGAAGTGATGAAAGATAAGAATTTAGATCAAGTCTCGTGGGTGAGACAAGATCAACTTTTGAAATGACTCAGGTTTAGCCCTTAACCTGGATGGGATAAAGATATCTTCAATAATTTGAATGGGGAAAGGAATATGAGTGGACTGTGATGGGACATTTTGAGGGAATGCCTCATGAGATGAAGCTCGAGTAGGATTCTGTCCTGGATGAATATACAAAGTATGGGTTCCTCGATGGGAAGAACCATGATGGGACTTGGAAGAAAACACCTCATCAAAACGAGAAACCTCGTTAGAACGAGACTCATGTTTAACCCAAACCTAAAAAAGGAAGATACCCCGATGGGCGAAGTTCAAGATTAACCCTTAACCTGAAGAGGACGACCAAATGGAATCCTCGAGTGAAGAAACCATGATGGGACATTCGGAGTTTGGACGAACAAATCCAAAAGGAGTTTGCGTAAGGAGAAAATGAGGTTCCCTAAAGCTTTGAAAAGGGGATGATCTGGGGCGTCTCATGGTTGAGACTGAAATAGCTTTTGAATTTTAATGACCTCTCGCAGAAAATACAAGTTTTGACCCTTAACCTGAGTGGAAATAACCATACGAATTTCTCAAAACCGTGATGGGACAGGAGAGATACTTCATCTAAATGGGGTAACTCTTCTGGAAGATATAAACAACACTAGGTTGCATCAAAATGGATATTGAATATGTATTTCATTCTTGGAATAGCTAGAAAATTTTGCCAATAAGATAAAATTGTAGTTGACTCAAATGCTTCAAAACGTGCACGTATGTGCAAAAGATATTCCCTCTTTTACCTAGAGTATTTCCTCCAACAAGATTAACTCCTCGGTTTTAAGAGTCAAATTCAAAATTTCAGCGCTGATGATTTTCTTCAAGGACGCTATCTATTTCCCTGATATGAGAAGAGAAGAAATATTCTTAATTTCATAAAAGCAAGTAGTTAAAAGATATTGATAAAAGATATTTTGCATAAGAAAAGATGATTTCTGACAACTTTGGCAGTTTGATATCTGGGTGTTTTCCCATGATGATCCTTTTGCACTCTTTTTGAGTCATTGGGCTTTCTCGGGCTTTTAACATCATCCTTCATTTTGGAGATGTCCTGACTTTTCTCTCTTTTTCGGGGAAGGGTACGTCACAAACTCCTTCATCTTAGAGATGTTCTGATTCTTCTTTTATCTCAGGAATTTTAATGATGATATTGGCTCAAAAAGGTCTTTAGATGATAGCAGAAATCAAATATCTTTTAGGGTTTGTCGGTAGGTTCATCACACTCGCCTTCATCTCGACGGTGATCTAAACTTTCCCTGGAAGGATCCGTCAAAAACTCCTTCATCTCGGAGATGATCCAAATCTTCTTTGGCCCCGGGGGTCTAGCTCGCATATTCGTCTTTATCTTGACGATAATTGAGAGATCCCTTTTGCAGGTATTTGATTGCAGCTTTAAAATGAGAGGATATGGATTGAGTGGATTCTTTTTATAGCTCAAGATGTTTCCACTGCCTGATTGCCAGATAGCCATCTTTAAACACGCGCCATAGCCATGATCAATATCAATTCGCTTCTGGCTTTTCAACATCATTGAATATTTCTTTCGCTAATCATACCGAGGATATTTCTTTCATCCATTTGGTTGATCAACAGGAAAAGATTTGAATTTTACCTCTTTTTCGCAAAAAGTTTCACCTTTTTGGAAAGAATACTAGAGGTAATCTGAGGTGATTCTTTTGTGCAGTAAGAATATTGGAATCAACAAATGCTTTTAGCAAATTGGCAAAGTTCTCGAGAATTCTTTGTGAAATAAACACTCAACATAGATTTTGATGAAACCTTGAGTTGAATCTATGATTTTGGAAACTTCGACCAGTAAAACTAGGACCTTTTATTTAACGGCCAACGAAGGAGCTGGGACTTTTCATTTAATCATTTAACGACCAGCGAAGTAACTGAGACTTTTCATTTAATCATTTAACGACCAACGAAGTTGCTGGGACTTTTCATTTAATCATTTAACGACCAGCGAAGTAGCTGGGACTTTTCATTTAATCATTTAACGACCAGCGAAGTAGCTGGGACTTTTCATTTAATCATTTAACGACCAGCGAAGTAGCTGGGACTTTCATTTAATCATTTAACGACCAGCGAAGTAGCTGGGACTTTTCATTTAATCTTTTAACGACCAGCGAAGTAGCTGGGACTTTTCATTTAATCATTTAACGACCAGTGAAGTAGCTGGGACTTTTCATTTAATCATTTAACGACCAGCGAAGTAGCTGGGACTTTTCATTTAATCATTTAACGACCAGTGAAGTAGCTGGGACTTTTCATTTAATCATTTAACGACCAGCGAAGTAGCTGGGACTTTTCATTTAATCATTTAACGACCAGCAATGTAGCTGGGACTTTTCATTTAATGACCCGATTTAAGTTCGAAACTTTTGAAAGACAACCAGTACAAGGACTGAGTTTTGTGAATGGACTTGGTCTTTAGATTTGAAGATTTGAAGATTTTAAGAAGTAACCCTGTGCGAGGACTGGGTTTTCCAACTGAGAGTCGGGAAGGAGACAAGCATTTATAAAACATTTAGAGATCGAAGCAGGAATGATTGCCAAAGTTTCAGAATTATCCTTTATCCTTAAGGGAAAAATAGAATAGACATTTAAAGAGAATTTAGGAAAAATGATTCAGGTTTATCCCTTAACCTGAAGGGGAAATAAAAAATTTTGTGAAGAGATAACCTGAGACTTGAATTTAGAAGGGATATGACAAGATTTAGAATTTATGATCTATGATTTAGACGGACCAGGTATGCGGTCCAATTTTCAGGATTAAACCCTTATCCTAAATGGGGAAAAGAAGGAATAAAATTTAAGAAGATAAAAGGAGATCGAATTTGATGGAAATTGATAAAAAATAGAGAAAATTTTGAGGAAATTTGATGAAAATTTTGAGGAAATTTGATGAAAATTTTATTTTTTAAAAAGAATTCTCACATGTAGCTTTGTGGCTCCTATGAGGGTTTTCAGGATTATCCCTTATGGGAAAAAGAATAGAATTTAAGGAATTTTAATGAAGGGAAATTGATATAAATCTAGAAAATCAATAAAGATTGACAAAACTTGTATTTACAAAAGAATCCTCATAGGTAGCGTTATTGCTCTTACGAGGGGTTTTAGGATTATCCCTTATCCTGAATGGGAACACCTCAGACAATGAGGGTCAGGTTTATCCCTTAACCTGAAAGGGCAAACACCTCGGACAATGAGGGTCAGGTTTATCCCTTAACCTGAAAGGGTAAAGAATAAAATTTATAAAAAGTGGGGAAAGATCGAATAAACCTATGAAAATTTTATTTTTGAAAAGAATGCTCACAGATAGCCTTGTTGCTTCTGTGAGGGGTATCAGGATTATCCCTTATCCTGAATGGGAAAAGAAATAGAATCTAAGGAAAATTAATGAAGAGAAATTGATATAAATTTAGAAAATCAATAAAGATTGATGAAACTTGTATTTGCAAAAGAATTCTCGTAGGTAGCATTATCGCTCCTACGAGGGGTTTCAGGATTATCCCTTATCCTGAATGGGAACACCTCGGACAACGAAGGTCGGGTTTATCCCTTAACCTGAAAGGGCAAAGAATAAAAGAATACCTCATGGGAAAAGAGGCATCAGGTTTATCCCTTAACCTGAAAGGGTAATGTGAAAGAATAAAATTTTGGGGGGAATTTAATAAAGAGAAATTAATAGACATTTACAAAATCGAGAAAATTTGGAAAAGAATCCTCATAGGTAGCATTATTGCTCCTACGAGAGGTTTCAGGATTATCCCTTATCCTGAATGGGAAAAAGAATAGAATTTAAGGAGAATTTAATGAAGAGAAATTGATATAAATTTAGAAAATCAATAAAGGTTGACGAAACTTGTATTTACAAAAGAATCCTCATAGGTAGCGTTATTGCTCCTACGAGGGGTTTCAGGATTATCCCTTATTCTGAGTGGGAAAAAGAAATAGAATTTAAAGAGAAATTGATATAAATTTAGAAATCAATAAGGATCGATAAAACTTGTATTTGCAAAAATAATTCTCATAGGTAGCATTGTTGCCCCTACGAGAGGTCTCAGGATTATCCCTTATCCTGAATGGGAACACCTCGAATAACGAGGGACAGGTTTATCCCTTAACCTGAAAGGGCATAGATCTTGATAAAATTTAATAAAATTTGAGGAGAAATTGATAAAACTTGGTAAAAATTGATAAAAATATGAATAAAATGAATGAAGCTGATAAAGATATCAAAATTAACTGAAAATTTATAAGATTTGAGAAAAAGGAGTTTTTCTGATCCTGCCTGCATATGGGATCTTGAAAGGAAAATGTTTATTTAAAAGATAAGTGAGAAATCATTTTGGGGAAGAAAATCCACCACAAGAAGAATGATCAGCGCGAGATCTGATCCTTTAAATCAAACATTGAGAGATCATCATGAGGGTTAATTTTTGAAGGCAATGGTTTTGAAAACCTATTTTTGAAGAAGAAGATCAACAATAGATCTGATTTCTAAAAATAACAGTTCGAAACTGATAATAAGATCAATACAAGGTTTGATCTTTGAATATAATGTTTTAAAACCAATCTTGGAAGATAAGACCAACACAGGGGTTGATCTTTGAATATAATGATTTAAAATCGACACAAGGGTTGATCTTTGAATGATTCAAAAACCCATTTTGGAAGATAAGACCAACACAAGGGTTGATCTTTGAATATAATGTTTCAAAACCAATCTTTGGAAAATAAGATCAACATGAGGGTTGATGATGGTTCAAAAACCCTATTTTGGAAAATTTGATCAACACGAGGGTTGATGAGGGTTTGAAAACCCATTTTTAGAAATATGATCAACACGAGGGTTGATTTTTGACAAAGGTTGGACCAAAGAATATTTGAACTCTTTGGTCATAACAAAAGACTTTTTAAAATTTCATGATTTTTGAAAAAGCCCTCATAGGTAATACCATTTCTCTCATGAATGATGTCAGGATCTGTCCCGCATTCTGAAAAAGAACAGGAATTTAAATGCCCCAGTATGGCAAAAGAAGGAAGTAAAAAGATAAAAAGAACATCGACATTTCATTGATAAGCAAAAGTTCGATAACAAGACTGAATATTTACAAGAACTTTGAAAGAAAAGGATTCAAAAGGACTGGGCTGACTTGCCCCTACAAGATGACTAACAAAAGAAAACGACTGTGCATGAGAACTTGGGCATCCTCAATTCTTTGAGTGATCCGGAAATGGTTCTGTCAAAACTGTTGGCTGCTTTTCTTCCTCGTCCTCTATCAGCTCACTTCTGTCAATGCAGTCTTGTATCATATGCTTGAGGATGAAGCAGTGCTCGGTGTTGTGCTCTGTTTCCCTATGGTACTTGCAGAATTGGTCCTTGAATTTTCCCAGCATTACGGGAGGATCTGTGATTTTAGAGAGTTTGATCATCCCATGCCTTAAAAGATAATCCATAATCACTTATAAACTTTGAGCTAACGGGGTGAAGACTCGATCTTTCTCCCACTTGATATACTTGGGCTTCTCTTGAAGATCACCCTTTTGCTGAAGGCCAATTAAAAGTGGTTTGTCATTGTTTTTATAAGATCTTTCCTTCTGCCCTTTGCTCTGATCTACTCTCGGGCCACTGCCACTGTTGTTCTTGTTTTCTTTGCTGCTGCTGCCAAGATTATTTCAGGAGGCATCAACTGAATGAGCGAATTGCGCCTTCTTCTTCTGGTCATGGATATTCTTGACCAAAGGCATGCCCTCATAAATCCCGCTTTCTATTCTTGCTTCGAGCCATTTGGCTCGCTCAATCAATTTGATGAAGGATTTCGCCGGGGAAGTGGCGATGAGGCTCCTTATGGGCTGAGAGAAATTGTTGAGGATTACCTGCAATGCGTGCTCCTCTGGAATGGGTACCTTCATCTTATTGCAGGTGCTTCTCCACCTGTGAATGAAATCTCCTGCTCTTTCAGTCTCACCTTGCTTCAGGTTGTAAAGATGATTTAATGTAGGTGAGGCTTCAGTGTTGAATAGGAAGCGCTCTATGAAAAAATTGACTACCTTATCGAACTCTCGTAGTTCGATAGGATTGATGTGGTCAGCATACCTTCCAGACTGCGGGGAAAGCATATAAACAGAGCTCGGTTATCTTTCCTGAAATGGCTACACTCTGCATAAAATGTGGCTAAGTGGGCTTTAGGGTTGCCAGTTCCATCAAACTTGAGAAATTTACGAGGAAGATTCTCCAGGTTATCGTCCCCATCTAGACCATCGTAAAAATCTTCGCCAGTGTAGGTCTGCTTGCCCTTACCCTTGGCTTGAATGTCCTTGATCGCTCGATTCATCTCCTTCATTTGCTTGCTCATCAGATCCTCTATCGGAATCTCAGACTTGGGCTTGTTGACGGATTCGGGCTCTTCCGCAGCTATCTTTACAGACTGTCTCGGAGAATTCTGTTTGTAGACAATCTGCTCTTCCTCTTCTGACTCTTCCTCGACTGACTCTGATTCCTCAGAAGCAGTGTCTGGATGTACCTTGTTTTTGATGATTCTGACTTGCTTTTTTACAGGCTTCTTCCTCATCTTGCCTTTAGGAACTGCCTCTTTCATATTAGCCTCGGCTTGCTCCGACATCATCCTTGCCATCAACTTTTGGAACATACTATACATAGCAGGGTCATTGTCATCTCCCCTGTTCTGACCCTGTCCCCTGACTGATTTAGGAGAGCTCATCCCTTCCGCCTCACTGTCGCTGTGTTGAGGATCTGTTTCCTTTGCAGCTCTTGTCTGAACCATTTTTTGAATATCAGCGCTCTCTGTAGAGGAAAGTAGAGGTTCTAGACAGAAGAAACTTTTGGAGAAGTTTTGAAAAGAGGAAGGATTAGGTTGAAATCTAAAAAAATAGTATCCCTTTACTAGGGATTGAGTCGCCACAAAATTTATGGCAATTGTGTTGTTTACTCTACGAGGGAGAGTAACCAACTAAAATATGAAAGAAAATACCATTTTGAAAAGGATATCTCTTGACGGAAAGAGATTTTTATGAAAATATAAACAAGAATATAAAATTAGAAGAAAATAAGAGAATAAATGAAATTTGAGAATAAATGGTAAAGATTTAAAATTTGAAGAACTTGCAGGCAGGATCAGAAGAATTTTGAAGAAATTTTAAAAGAAGAGAAGGGAAAATACACCTGGGTTTCAAAAACGAAGAAAAGGAAAATTTGAATAATATATACCCAGGGTTTTGGAAAATATAAGAGATATAAAATATCACACAATCACAGATATACAAACAAGGACGCACAAAACAACGCTCCCTAAGGCTGACTCTAAATGCAATATTTGAAATGGTTGATAGGACCTTAATCCTAACTCTAAGATTTATATCATCTGATTCCAATCAAGGTATGCCGATATACTCAAGCCGAAGCTCGAAGTACGTGGCATAAAAATATCTCTCCGGTTCTAAGGTAATGGCTTCCCAACATCCTTGAGCACCTACCGATATACCTCGGACTATGGCCCTTAGGTACGTGGTAGGGGGCGCGAACCCAAATAAGTGGTCCAGTTGTGAGGCGCTCTCCCGAACTATGGTTCAGTGAGACAGCCCAGCAACGTGAAGACTGGGACAACATAGGTAGGGATGTTTTCAAAAACATGATCAACATGCAGATAAAACCAGAAGGCTCTAATGCAAGTCCTAAAGAGATAGATTTAAATGAAAAGAAGCATAAACTTGCATATATTGTTTGCATTCAATCCCTAAAATTGAGGAGAGTTGTATTTCAACCTAAATCTAATGTGAACATGGAATAATCTCCTCAATATGGTCCTACCAAACCATACTTAGATCCTATATGCAATGATGTCAGCTTAGGACAGAGTCTAGGCTCCTAAGGTTTGCATGAAATAAAGCTGACATTTGTAGAATAGAGAATTAGATAATATAAAAGCAAAGCAAAGGCACAAATTCGACCGGATGAAGACAAGTCCCATCTCGGTCGCCAAAACTGTGATCATCGCAAAATTTTTCCTCTCTTATGGTTTCTCTCTCTTCCTTCTCTTTTCCTTTTCTAACCTCTATTTTCCTCCTTTTTGAAGGGAGAAAAATAAAAGACAGAAAAAGAAGAGAGAAGAGAAAAGAAAGAAAAGAAGAGAGAGAGGAACTCTTTTGCGGGGTCTCACTTGACCTTGATTTGAAAATATTTAGAAAATTACTCGCCTCCATTTTGAAATATATTGCGGGAAAATGGAGAGACGGGATTCGCTCGTCGATACGAGGTTCGACCGTTCCTGGCGCCTTTACCAGGGGTAATCGAACCAAGGATCGAATTTATGCCTTTTGCTTTGCCTAAATATTATCTAAGAATTTATTCTAAATCTAAATGCACAAAGAATCATGCTTGCGCAATGCAGAGATGTATGCTCTTTTTGGAAAAATGATTTGAAAATCTCCAAGTGCTTGATAGTGGAGTGAAGAAATGGTTTTTGAATGGTAGAATCTAACTTAGAACTTGAGATAGATCAGAGAAGTTCTAAGTCTTTGAAATGATCAGAGTTGGGAAAATAAATCTTTTGAATCGAGAAAGAATGGTTTGAAGATGAGATAAAAAGGGAAAAAAAAAGGAAAAAAAAAATTTCAAAGTCAGAAAATAGACTTTGAACTTAGATTTAGGAGAAGAGATAAAACTTGTAATGAAATTTGAAATCATGATGGTCCAAATGGTATTAGGAAGTTCAGATGAGATCTGAAAATGAAATTGGATTTGAAATATAGAGTTGGGAATGTAATTTGGATTCTGGATCCTAAATAGAATTGGATCCAAGATCTGGAATCCAAGATGGAATTGGATTTTAAATCCAAAAAATGGATTTTGGATCTTAAAATGGATTTAGGATCTGAAATCTGAGATCCAAGATAGAGTTGGACTCTAGACCCTAAGACAAAATTTGGATCTGAAGTCTGAGATCCAAAGTGGGAGTTGAATCCTGGATCCTAAAATGAAATTGGATATGAAGTCTGAGATCCAAAACTTGAGTTGGATTCTGGATCCTAAAATGGGATTGGATCTGAAATCTAAGATCCAAAGTAGAATTGGATTCTGGATCCTAAAATGGAATTGGATCTGAAGTCTGAGATCCAAAGTAGAATTGGGTTCTGGATCCTAAAAATGGTTTTGGATATGAAGTCTAAGATCCAAGGTGAAGTTGGATTCTGAATCCAGAATCCTAAATGGGAATTGGATCCGAAATTTGGAATCCAAGATGTAATTTAGATCTAACTTTGGATTTGGAATTTCAAAATTGATTTGAGAATAAATGAATTTCAAAGTCAAATTGGACCTGAATTCGGAGCTTGAATTTGGAATTTAGAAAATGAATCAAGAATCTCAAAGTTAAATTGAACTTTGAATTTGATTAGAGTTTTGAATATAAAATGAATTTGGAATTTCAAAGTCAAATTGAACTTTGAAATCTGATTTGAATTGGATTTTTTTTGAAATCTCAACGTTAAATTGGACTTTGAGATTGAAAAATGAAATAGAATTGAAAATGAAAAGATAAATTGGATTTTACAAGAATTGAAGATTGATTGAAGAAGATATCAACATCACTTGGAGTTTTGAAAAAGGAATTTTGAAAATATGATGCAGTTCTATCCTAAATGATGAATGAATTTAAAGAATTTAAAATTTGGATTTTGAAAAGCTATTCCATTCTTTAAATGAATTAAAATAAGATTGAAGATATAATACATCCCTGACTATGGTCATTGAATGTATTATATAATAATCTGTATTTAAATTCATATGAAGAATGAAACACATTTTGGTGCTTTTATAGAGTTTAAAATGAAATTAACCCTCAATATATGTTGACTATGGCCATTGATATATATTTTGAGTTAATTTTAAATTAAACCCTGATAAAAGAGGAAAATATTTAAAGAAAATATGATGAATTTTGAAAAGGATCTAGTGTGGATCCAGTGTTATTTTATAAAAGATAAAAATCCTAAGTTTTGTTTACATCCTGACTATGGCCATTGATGTAAATCATCAACTTAGGATTAATTACCTCTTACGAAATGATGCACATGCCATTCGTGTTGCCATTTGTGAGATTTTGAGAAATAAAAGGGGAAAATGCATGAAAACAAGCAATTCATGATATTTACAATGTTCATTCATCCTGTCTAAAACAGGAAATGTAGATTCTCATTAAGATCCTAACTTATTACAAGTTTTGAAATTTCAAATCTCAAGTGATGTTATTCTCCTCATATTCCCTGCAAAACAACTGGATTAACATGAAAAATGAAAAAAAAAATGGCATATATCATGTGGATATCTACAAAATGTTCATATGCCAAGATATGAATGATGGAAAGATAGAAGAAAGGATATATATACTTATACATACGTGTATATATACATGCATATGTTATATATATGTAGGTATCAATATACATATACATATATATATATATGGATATACATGGCATGAAAAGGGGATGAGTTAATAGGTTGCAAGTAGTGGAGCTGGATGATAGTGGTGGTGGGACAGTGTATACATACATGATTGAGGCAAAATGGGATTCACATTATCATTCCAGACGATCATGTGGCATGTTCACAGAGTTGCCAAAATATGTTGAGTATGCAAGTGTAAATGGAGAAATCAATGGATGGCAGCAAGTAGGTGGAAGTGATGTGAGGGAAAGGATATGCTATAACCCTTCATATCAGGGTGTTGCGCCTGTATGAAGGTGATGTCTTCTTTTAAATCGTTGTAATTTTGAAAAGATTTTTAAATGAAAAACATGTGAAAACCAGACATCAAATAATAAAAACTGGTTCTCACTAGTGGATGAGACTGGGTCGAACTCAGGGAACGGGAATATTTCGTATTCAAGTACACAAATCTAAACTAATCTTTATTGCCGTATTATTAAAATGTAAAATGTTCAAGAAAGGTAAAAACCACTAACTATTACAACAAATGAATACCCTTCGCAGAGGGCGTAAAGTGCAATATTTACAAACCCAAAATCAAATTCCTAATTCTAAATTGAAAATAACAACTTCTACTCTTGTGCTTCCCGTGTCACACATGCGCTTCAGCTCCAATCCTGTGCTATCCTACACAATTCAAATGAACACGAACAGTACCAGAGATAGAAGGAAAACTATACTAAACTGACTAAATGCTAAAAATACAAAAGAAATTAAGCAAGAATTCTAAATGACAAATTCAAATGAAAATGAACTCTAATTAAATCTAATTAACTAGTTACTAATTAACTAACAGTTTACTTAACAAAAACAGGAAAATGAGATGAAGAAACAGGAATTAAAAAAAAATTACAATACGTAAAAACAGGAAATTAGGAAAAACAGAAAAAACAAAATATAAAAGAAAAAGGAGAAAAATCAGAACAAGCAAAATTAGGAAATTAAAGCATGCAGAAATGAACAAGCAAGAAATAACAACCAAAACAGAGAATGCAATAGAAAAACTGGAAAATGACTAAAAAGCATCAGGAACTACAAAACAGGAAATGGAAAAATTGGAAAACAGGAAAACAGGAAATTAATTTTATAAACTGGAAAATGAAATAACTAAAAACAGGAAATTAAAAACACTTAATAGAAAATGAGATGAAAAATGATGAAATCGGAGGTTGAAAAACATAACAAAATCTGTGAGTTGCATAATAGGTACTTATAAAATGAAAGAAACAGGAAATCACACTGAATTGAAAGCAAACAATAGGTGATGAAAAGAAATTTCAACGAAAGAAAAAAAAAATAGAAAAAGGAAAATGCAATGAATAAACAAATAAAAAAAAATTGAATGAATACACAGTAAAGCAAAAGAAGATCAACACAGGAAATTGACAATTGCAATAGTAAGAAAATCAGATGCATGACATTGCAGAAAAAAAAACAGACATAATAAAAAACAAAAAATCAGCAAAACGGACAATACAGAAATGAAATGATGTAAATGCAACTATGCAGATGAAACAACACAGAAATCAAAACATATACCGTGAAATGCAAAGGATTAACAAACTATGCAAACTCGTTTACATTAGACTATACAGGAAATCAGTAGATTATAATCAAAACTAATACAATCGTTGAATCAGGAAATGTATTATAGAAAATTTGACAGAACATAAAAAATTGAGATGTAATTCAGTCAGAAAACAAGAAAATGACTCTTACGAGAATGAATAAACATGAAATGACTAAAAAAAACACAAACAAGATAATAAGACACTGCAGAAAACAGGAAATTACAGCATACACATTCAATCTTTTTATTTTCCTTTTCGTTTTTTCAGTTTTTTCTTTTTATTTTCGTTTTACAGAAATAGCAACAACATGAAGAAGAAGATGAAGAAGAGAATTTGAAGAAGAAGAGGAAGAAGAAGAAGAAGAAGAAGAGGAAGAAGAAGAAGAAGAATAAGAAGAAGAAGAAGAGTAAGATGCAGAATCAGACTTACCGTGAAATCAGAGATAGATTGGAAGAGAGGTGGCCTCCACCACTCACGCCGCTGCCGGACTGAGCATCTCCACCGGACTGAGGAAGAAGATAAGGAGGGAGAAGGGAAAGGCAAGGGAAAAGAGAGAGGGAAGGGGAAATCTGGTGGAAAAGGGGGGAAAAGAGAGTGAACAGAGGGGAAAGAGGAAGGACTTGGCAAAAATGGGGAGACCCTTTGATTTTTTTCATTTTTGGTTTTTAAAACCCCCAAACCGGCATGAACCGGTTTGTAACAGAATTTTTCAGTTTTAAAAAAAACAAAAACCGTGAAAACCGGTTTATTATAAAATTTAAAAAAGTTAAAAACAAAACTATTTATTTATAAAGAAACTCAAAATAAAACTATTCTAACTATTTATATTTAATTTTTTTCTTCTTTTCTAAAAAAAACAAACACTTAAAATGATTTTATTAACAATATAAAACTATTTTCTCTATTTTTTTATTTTTTTTTTTATTGAAAACTAAAACTAAACTACTATGTTAATATCAAACCTTAAAATATGTACTAAAATATACAAATAAAGCTATTTTTCATACATTTTCTATTTTGAAATTATTTCAACTCATTTAATGAAAACTAGCATAAACTTGGGTTTTAAAAGCATTTTTTCATAAAATCATGCATATTTTAATGTTAATTCACCTTGAAATATATGCATGATCAGAACGCATAATGGAAAATACAATGTTTGATGATAACCACAATGCTAAAAGGAAATGAATTTCTGTAAACAGGCCTAAGTTAGACCCTCCTGGATGATGCTTCTTATCCAGCAAATCTTGGCAATCAGCAATCATATATCCCCTTGGCCTTACTGATGCATCTGTAACCTTCTACGAGATAAATATGTAGAATAAACTTCAAACAGACTTTCTTATTTGCAGACCACTTGAAATTGGAACTCAAGGGTTCTGGGGCAAATACAAAATCTCGATGAGCCCTTTGATTTAGCTGCTACAGATAACTCCCAAGTGTAATCATAGTGATCAGTGACCTCTTGAAGCTCAAGACAAATGTTACAATCAAGACCATCTAATCACTAATTTGGGTTCCAGCCATATGTGGCTTGAACCTGCGGATTCTAAAAACCCAAGCTAATGTTGGCAGAAGATTGCTGAGCTGGTAAATAAACAAATTTCTCTGGGGTATGATCAATGGTAGACATACCCAATTCAGCAAAGCTTTAAACAACAAGACATACAAAGATGGATATAACTGGCCCCAAGAGAACTGAGACAGATGATCAAAATAGAAGGTTATCGTACCTTCAGCTACTAAATTTATCATCATTTGCTGATCTTCCCCTTGGCATAGCAATATATATAACTAGAAATATATGATGGTTGTCTAATCAAAAAAGGAGTTTACAGGTTATTCAAGTGTGAGAACTTAACCAGATATAGCTCGAGCATGTTAGATGGCATGTGAACAGTGAGATACATAAGTGATCTTCCTAAAGTGAATAGAGATAGACATGCACACCAAGGATGCACCAAACAGCTGGTGCGTTTAGTGAGTGAGCTCACTGATGACTTCCACAGGGACACATTCACAGGAGATGAGCCAAACAGATGAATCCATGGGGCACATCTGCAGAGAAGATGCAGGCAGTAGATGGACCCACGGGATATAAAATGATGTACTAAATGAAGGAAAAAAAATTGATGGGAGAGAGAGAAATGAGTGTGACTCAGTAATTTTAGCTAAAAAATAAATAAATAAATAAATAAACACATGCTGAAATAGCAATAAAGAACTACATACAGAAATGTAAAAACATATGTATATATGTATATATACATATATATATATATATCCATATATATATGTATATACATATATATATACATATATATATATATATATCCATATATATATGGATATATATATATGTATATATATATGTATATCCATATATATATATATATATATATATATATATATATATATATATATATATATATATATACAGGAAATGAAGTGGATTCTTTCTCACCTTATCAATGATGACCAAATTTCCCAACCCACAAAACATCCAAGCTCTTATCAATGATGACCAAATTTCCCAACCCACAAAACATCCAGGCTCTGCAGTGAAAATCAAATGTGAAAGAAATTAGTACTCAGCTTCAAAGAAATGAACAAGAATCTGGTTTGCTGACCATGAATCTACTCTAAATAGCTTAAAATGTTATGTGTGAATGCTATTTTGAAGTGAATGTAGATGGCAACACCGGAGTGGCACTGACTGCATGTGCCACAATATCTGTTACGACTCCTCTATGAATTCAGAAGATGCCAGTTGGAGGCTAAACAGCTAACTTCAAACCCCGGCGAATGCATTGAGGCCAGGTGCGACCATTGACACTTCCTGTCAGACAGCTAACAGCCACCATTAGTTTTACTGGAAGTCATACTCCCAGAACCATTAATAGGAAGAGTCGCATATGCTGCCCCTTTGAAACATCCACTCGTCCCCTGCAACTTCAGTGCCTCAAATTGCACAGATAAAATGCAGAGCCATGTGCAGAAGACCATTACCTGACCTCGATGCATTACAACCTTGAGTCTAAATATAACCAAAAACCCAACTTCTTGACAGCAAATTGAATGCTCTGCTAAACAAATCAAAGTCACTGAATCATACAGATAATTTGTTTTTCAAATTATCACCAAATCAAAACAGTGAAAAAAACTTTGAATGTATCTTCTAAAGGGAAAAACATGTCAGAAAAAAAAAATATTACCACAACAATGAAAAAGTTTACAGGGGTAAAAGAGAAATGATCTCCACATCTTATTTCAAATAAGTTTCAAACATCATTAAGCTCCAGACATGTGCTGGTGTTAGAGAGAATGCAATGCTGGGACCGATATGAACCAAGAAATCATACATTAATCAAAAATCCAAATGGATATGAAAGAAACTAACAAAATAAATGTTGCACAGGTAGAAATACAACTCTGATTTTGATCAGCAATGACCTATGTGCTGGTCCTTTACTTGTTATTGCATCAAAAGTCAGTTCTGAGGGGCTTTGGAACTACAATCTGAAAGTTATCTTTACCCATCACCTCTTTGATAACGAGGATGGAAGCAGCACTGAAGACCTTGATCGGTGTCTGACTTCTTCTGGACACCCTCCCCCTGTCATTAATGTACTCCAGAATAGAGAAAATTTATATTTGGTCATGATAATAAGGTATCTATGGCTGGAAAATGCTTCATGATTATTCAGAATATGATATTTTCATGGATAGAATCTGGTGACTCATAAGCAAAGGTTTTAGGGTGATTCTAACTTTTAATGTATAAACAGAGTCTTAGCTGAGCTTTGAACCGTGAAGCGAGTCTCACTTACCTTTACTGCCATACCTGCAGCCACAATACCTTCCTACATTCATGAACTGAAAAGAAGAAAGAAAACAAAAAGTTGACGATGAGATTTTTAGTAGGACAAGTTGCAAGATGGGCATGACCCAAAAATTTCGAAATCAGATTTTGTATCACCAATGACCCAAGATATGACAATGAAACCATATTGAAAGACAAACCTGATGTTGAATCAATATCGCAAAACAGAAATAGAATGATTATGTAAGCCCAATTTCAAACATTGTTTTAGAATCCAGACAAACAATTGTCTGGACTCGCTCTATCGACAAACAAAAAGTTATTTGCCGGAGTTCAATTTGTGCAAAACAGGAATCAACAGGTCGTAATTAATCCAGACTCCCAATTGATCACTCTCAGACAACTAACTAAACAAATTCAAGACTTTTGATAGCTAGATTCCTTCTGAAGAAATCCCTTGAAGAAAGAGACGCCTGTTGTTGATAAGATACTCCTGCGATAAGGCATCTCAAAGACCAATGAGAATGTATCCCTACCTGTTAGCTTCGGGTAATATTTAACCACCAGAAGTCTGCAGAAACCTCGATGGCAAAATGATCAATCAATATGGTCCCAGGGGTGGGTAGTCCAGCGTTCAAAAATAGATCTGACGATCAGATTATCCAACCAGAACTTGCCAGAAACCCAATTACAATCAATTGATATCCCAAGGAATCAATAGGATCAAACTTTAACAACATTATGATAGATCAAAATCGATACAAAAATGTGATCAATGTCATGCGATAGAATAAGGACGTCCAAATGTTATAAAGTAGACTAGGAAATCACAACACAAAAGAAAGTTAGCGGCCGATGAAAATGGGAAATCAAATTTCTAGAACAGGGATAATAACCTGAATCAGAAAATCAAAAACTCTCAGAAAACTTGAAATGAAGGCAAAGATCGAGAATCAATGCTAGAATAGGATGGGATATAAAACGCATAAAATGATTGAATGTGATAACTTAAGCAGAAACAGAATGAAAGTGCAGATCAACTAAACAAACAAAACATAAAAAAAAAAAACACTGTCGGAACGTGATTGTTCCTCTTGCTGTAGCACAACGATGGGTTGGGGTTGCAAAGGCAACTCAACGCCATCCCTGGTGCACAAATGAGACCAAAACGAAAAGAAAAGATGTTAAATAGAGAGCTTAAAGAAAATAAAAGAGAACGTAGGACTCACCGAAGCGCTGCAAGGATTCTGGATGAAGGAGATATTTGAAGGGAAAACCAGGGCAATCTAGAAGAAGGCTGAAGTTCTGTTGCGGCACTTCAAAGCTTGGAGGGGGGTGGAATGGATCGTGGAGGGGATGTGAATTGTGGATGGAATTGATGAAAAAATGGATTGAATAGATGACAGTGGAGAGGTAGGAGACGGATTTTGTGAAGGAGGAAATGGGGTAACGTAGAGGTGAAACGTGATCCTGTACAGAGAAGGGGGTGCGGTGGTGAAGAAGTGGTTCCTTGAACCTTTCCCATTCGTGCTTTTTTAAAGAGGATGAAGGAGGTTCGAGAAGGTCTTCGGTTGGCAATGAAGGGCTTACAGAGGAGGAGATGAAGGTTGTTGGGGAATGAACGGGAGATGGTGAGGAGGTCGCACATGGGGGCGTGCAATGAGGGTTCGGCTGGAGTTCTGCTGGAGGGGAAGAGAAGGGGATGGTTTGCGAAAGAGGCACCGCCCTCTTTTCTTTACGAAGGGTTTTCAAAAACCCTAGAAACAGATTTACAACAGGGCCTCCTTCATTTTCATGATTTTACAAAAAAAGGGTTTTTAACAAATTTTTGCTAAAAAAATGTTTTCATAAAACTTGATTTTCAAAAAGGTGTTTTCAAAAGGTTATTTTTGTGTTTCTTCTTTTCCTATTTTCTTTATTTTTTTGTTTTTTCTTAACATTTTCTGCATTTTTTTGTATTTTTTGGAATGAAATTCTAAAAAAATAATTTCAAAAACATTTACAAAGGAAAGGTTATCTGAGCAATTTTGGAAGAAAATGGGTTTGGACCCGAGTTTTAAGAAAGTGTTCGAGTTTTGAAACTCGAATCGAGAAATACAACGTGATGGATCCACATGGATGTCGAATGGACTGTCCGAGCTATTTAAAAACTATTTTTGGTATTTTTTGTAATTTTAATTTAAAATTTGAACAACGAGGCTCAGATTTGGATCTTGACAATGGATCTGGATCCGAAATCGAGTCAAATATATAAGATGAATTTGATTTCAGTAAAACTTGAGAAATGAACTGGAATTTAGATTTAAAAGCGACTCAATTGCTCCGAAAATGAAATCAGGGACAAAAAGGGAACATTTAAAAGATTTTGAAAATTTTGGGGTGTTCACAGTTGGTTCCTACTCTGTTACTTTAGCTGCTACTTTCTGTTGTTCAGTTTCTGCTTTGTTACTTGAGTTACTGCACTGTTATTTACTTGTAGTTTTACAGTCTTGTGACACGTGCACCCACCTGACACGCTCTTGTACTTTCATTTAAATATTTCTAACTGTTCCATCATGCTAGTTAGAGTCTGGTACTTAGCACACTTGTAGCATGTTGCTTACCTTTTGTTTTTCCTTAAAAATGATAATGTATGGATGGTTTGTCTCACCAACTCGCAAGAGTACTGACCCCGTTTTATGGAGATACAGGTGACAACTAGACGCAGCGCGATGCGAGGGCGCACAGCAGGAGCCTTGAGACCCACACTTTGCAGCAAATTCTGGCTTCTTTTGGTTTTGGGGTTTGAGGGGTTGTACCTCTCCTTTTGGTGAGACTGTCCATTTTAGTACCCAGTCTCATTTTTGTATCATTGTAACTATTGTGGAAATGAAAAATACTTTACTTGTCTACTGTGGTTTGGTTTTCTAACTGTAGCTCGCTCAGACTTGCGGCCTTTACTTTACCCCTGTTTCCCTCCTTTACTTCCGCTAGTTGTTTTTCACCCTGTATATCATTCAAAAAAAATTTGCTCAAAAACCAAGGGTTTTTACAAGGTCGGGGTTTGGGGCGTCACAGAGATTGGTATCAGAGCTGTAGTTTATAAGTGTGGTCCAAGACTTCTGCGTGCATCATCCATCGCACTGTAAGTATGTTCTGAATTATTGCTTTCATTTGTTTCTTAATGATCTCTGTTGTATGTAGCTTTGCATGCTTGATTAGTTACATAATTTGTTAGATGCCTGCTGATTTGAGGAATGAGCGAATGCTCAGAGCTCTTATCGCTTGATTCGAGGCACAGAGGCCCTCGATCAAGCGGCTTAACAGATTATGCGAAGTGCCCGGATACTTGCACATCCGGCACCTCCTTGTGGGAGATGTGACCAGTATCACGTGGGACAAATTTGTCCTCGTGCTTTGAGCGTATGCCCCTACTGTGGCCTTAGGAGGGCATATTGAGGTTGAGTGTCAGCGTAAGTTGGGCGATGAACTCGCGATGGGTAACGCTGAGACCAAGGAGAACAAGGCTTCCGCGGGCGGACAGGCACAGTCAGCAGTTGACCCAGTGGGAGATGCACGGGTTGCACCAGTTTCTCCCGAGTACACGCCAGCTTCCTACTCATGCTCTGTTTCTCCCAAGTACACGCCAGCTTTACCTCTATGGTCTCAGGCAGTGAGTCCTCCTGAGTACACACCTTCTTCCTCTCCTTGTCCGGTGCAGAGATGATACGGGAATCGGAACACCTACCGCAACGACTACACTCGTAGGCAGTGGTGATTGTGTTTGTTTAGATGTGAACATATGTGGTTGGAACACTAAGTCAATGTTCATTTTGTAGAATTGCTTTGTTTTTGCGTTGTTGCGGAGGTTTATGCATTGAAACCCTGTTGTAAAAGGGTAATTTTGGCTTGTACTGAATATATGTATGCATTTGCTTTTTAAGTAATAAAAGTATGCTTTAACTTGTCTCATTGCTTATACGTGTCTTCTTTTGTTAAGATGGCTTGGCGCGAGCGCTGTGATCGTATTATGGACACCGTGAGCAATCTGGCTGAGGTTGTGGGCAGGAAGGCCGAGGCCATGCGTGCTATGGGAGAGAACATGCGAACCTCTCAGGAGTGAGAGACTCCAGTTCCTACTCCCTCTCCAGTTCCAGCGACAGTCGTGCCCTACAAGCAGTTCATGGCTATGAACCCTCCCTCCTTCGACGGAAAGTCTTCACCCGAGGTAGCCGAGGACTGGATACGAAAGATCGAGCGGATCTTTCGTGTGTTGCAGGTCAGTGACGACCGAAAGGTAGACTTCGGCATGTATCAGCTCCGGAAGGATGTTCAGAGGTGGTGGGCGACCACCTTGGATATCAAGTTCGCAGGCGGTGCAGTCACGTGGGAGCAGTTCGTAGAGGTTTTCTACGCGGCCTACTTCCCAACCCACGAGCGCAGTCGGAAGATGCAGGAGTTCCTTGACCTTCAGCAGGGGAACTCTACTTTGGCGGACTATATCACGAGGTTCAGAAGCCTGGAGCGCTTCTACCCTCACGTATACGTGACCGAGAAGGAATGAGCGATGAAGTTCGCTCGTGGTTTGAAGTTAGCCTTACGTCTGAGAGCGTTCACGCGTGCTCCCTCGACTCTAGAAGAAGCCCTGGAGACGGCTACACTTCTGTAGCAGGAGTGGACAGAATCCCAGAAGACCCCGCAGTCCAAGGGTAACCAGCAACAGCAAGGCCAAAAGAGTTGGCCTAAGAAGCGTTCATTTCAGCAGAATTCGGGTGGAAAGAAGTTTGCACTGCCAGCAAAGAGAAACCGCAACAACAACAACCGGCAGCAACAGAATCGTCAGCCTCAGCAGCAGCAGAGACAGATGGTGGCAGCATCAGGTTGCCCAAAATGTCGGATGGATCATCCTGGCGGACCGTGTCCACGGGACCTCGGAGGATGTATCTATTGTGGCAAGATGGGCCACTACATCAAGGATTGTCGGAAAAAGCAGTCCGATGATCTAAGGAGGAACATGCCAGGAACGTCACAGCCAGCACCTCAGCGTCTTTCTCAGCAGCAACATCAGTCGTACCCGCCGCTGCAATCTTCCCAGCAGAAGACGGGTAACCAGAGGACGGTGGTAGGGCGTGCCTACGCAGCCACTATCGAGCAAGTGACCAAGGGAGAGTTGGTCCAAGGTACTATTCTAGTCGCTGGTCATGCAACTTTTATCTTGTTTGACTATGGTGCTTCGCATTCTTTCATAGCTTTGAGATTTGCTAGTTCTTTGCCTATGCCTGCTGTGTTATTGAATTATCCGTTGGAAGTTCGTACGCCGACTGGTGATCAGTCCTTATGTACTTTGTATATCCCGAGCGTAGAAGGGACAGTGGCAAGTCAGAACTTGCAAGCTGACTTGATCCTGCTAGACATGACAGAGTTTGATGTCATTCTAGGCATGGATTGGTTGTTTGAGTATCATGCTCAAGTTCTGTGCAGAGAAGGCAAGGTGGTTTTGTACCCTCCTGATCGTTCGGCTTTGGAGATCAGCCTTGCTCGACCTATTCGAGACAGTCGTATGATTTTGTCGTTTAAGGTTCAAAAATATCTGCGGAATGGGGGCACTGCTTTCTTGGTCAGTATCGCCCCAGTTGACTCGGTGTTAACCCCTATCGAGGATCTAGAAGTAGTTCGGGAGTTTTCCGATGTGTTTCCTGAGGAACTGCCTAAATTGCCACCGAAGCGTGAGATCGAGTTTTGTATTGAGTTGTTACCTAGAACGACTCCAATCTCGAAGGCACCGTATCGTATGGCTCCAGCGAAACTCGAAGAACTGAAGCATCAGTTGGAAGAGTTGATGGAGCAAGGGTTTATCAGAAACAGTCCATCGCCGTGGGTTGCACCTGTTCTATTCGTGAAGAAGAAAGACAGATCCCTGAGGTTGTGTATTGACTACAGAATGCTCAACCAAGCGACGATTAAGAACAAGTATCTGTTGCCGAGGATAGAAGATCTCTTTGATCAGTTGCAGAGAGCGAAGTTATTCTCAAAGATCGATCTCAGATTGGGTTATCATCAACTACGGATCAGAGAAGAAAATGTCTCGAAGACAGCTTTTCGAACTAGGTACGTGTTGTACGAGTTCGTTGTGATGCCTTTTGGGCTCACGAATGCACCAGCAGCATTCATGGATTTGATGAATCGTATATTCCATCTGTTTGTGGATACGTTCGTGATTGTATTCATCGACGACATCTTGATCTACTCAGAGACCCCTGAGCAACACCGAGAGCATCTGTGTATTGTGTTGGGAGTACTTCGGGAGCACAGATTGTTCGCCAAGTTCTCCAAGTGCGAGTTTTGGCTTCGACGAGTCATGTTTTTGAGTCATGTTTTTGGGTCATGTGATATCCAGTGATGGGGTGTCAGTTGATCCAGCGAAGGTCGAAGCAGTGTTGGACTGGAAGCAGCCTCAGTCTGTTACAGGTATCCGCAGTTTTCTCAGGTTAGCTGGATACTACCGGCGTTTTATTCAGGACTTCTCCAGGATTGCGCTTCCTTTGACGAAGCTTCTGCGTAAGGGAGTCAAGTTTGAGTAGACTGACTGTTGCGAAGAGAGTTTCCAGATCCTGAAGACGAAGCTGAGTACCTCTTTGGTTTTAGCTTTACCTTCTGGTACAGGTGGTTTTGTGGTGTACACAGACGCCTCGGGTACAGGATTGGGATGCGTGCTCATGCAGCACGGTCGTGTCATTATGTATGCTTCGCGATAGCTGAAGATTCACGAGAGGAATTATCCGACGCATGACTTGGAGTTAGAAGTTGTGGTGTTCACCTTGAAGTTCTGGCGACATTATCTATACGGGGATACATTCGAGGTCTTTTCTGACCACAAGAGTCTCAAGTATTTATTTTCCCAGAAGGAATTGAATATGAGACAACGTCGTTGGCTCGAGTTTATCAAGGACTATGAGTTTACGTTGTCTTACCACCCTGGTAAGGCGAATGTCGTTGCAGATGCACTTAGTCGCAAATCGAGCAGTGTTCTGGCTAGTCTTGTGTGGAGCCAGAAGTTGATCAAAGATTTCGTGGCTTGGAAGCCATTTGCGATCGGAGGTTGAATCATCAGATTGTCTGGGTTGGCCATTCGATCAGAATTCTTGCTTAAGGTTATCGAGGCGCAGAAGCGAAACGCTCAATATCATAAGTTTGTCGACCGAGCTCATGAAGAGGGCTCAGTCTTTCGCATTGACGACAGCAGTTGTGTCCGCATGAAGGGTCGACTTTGGGTGCCAAATGACCTTGAGTTGAGGAAGGAGATTCTTGATGAGGCACATCTGTCGAAGTACATCGTCCATCCTGGTGGTACTAAGATGTTTAAGGATCTTCAACGAAGGTATTGGTGGAACAGGATGAAGCGTGAAGTCGCAGCGTATGTATCGAGGTGTTTGACTTGTCAGCAAATCAAGATCGAGCACCAACATCCCGGTGGTTCCATGCAGAGGATTGGGATTCCTCAGTGGAAATGGGAGGATATCACGATGGATTTCGTGGTAGGGTTACCGCGAACCAGGCGAAAGCATGATGCGATATGGGTGATTGTGGACAGACTCACCAAGTCTGCTCACTTCTTACCTATCCGGATCAGTCAGCCGCTTGAGAGCTTAGCAGACTTGTATATCCGAGAGATTGTACGGTTACATGGTGTACCTACGTCTATCATTTCGGATCATGATCCCAGATTCACGTCGTGACTGTGGGGACAGTTGCAGTCAACTTTAGGAACGAAGCTGAAGTTTAGTACAGCCTTTCACCCTCAGACTGATGGCCAGTCAGAGAGGACGATTCAGACATTAGAAGATATGTTGCGGGCTTGTATGCTCGATTGGAAGGGTGATTGGGATTCACATTTGTGTTTGGTCGAGTTTGCCTACAACAACAGTTATCACGCTAGTATCGGGATGGCTCCGTACGAGGCTTTGTACGGGAGGCCCTGCCGATCGCCGTCATATTGAGACGATATCAGCGATCGATCCAGTGAATCGCCGATTGTTCTTCAACACTACACTCAGTAGGTGCAGAAGATCCGAGAACGTCTAAAGGCAGCTCAGGACAGACAAAAGAGTTACGCCGATAAGAGGCGGCGAGAGCTTCAGTTTGATGTGGACGACATGGTTTTTGTGAAAGTATCACCGACGAAAAGCGTCTTTCGTTTCGGGAAGAAAGGAAAGTTTAGTCCTAGATACGTTGGGCCGTTCAGGATCCTTGAGAGGATCGGTGGAGCAGCCTATCGGATTGAGCTACTGCAGCAGTATGCTCAAATTCATAATATTTTTCACGTGTCGATGCTGAGGATGTACATTTCGGACCCATCGCACGTCATCTGATACGAAGATGTCGAAGTGCAAGAGGACTTAATTGTGGCCGAGAGACCTGTTGAGATTGTCGATCGTCGTGATCAAGTTCTGCGTACCAAGACCATTCTGTTGGTTAAGGTACGGTGGCAACACCATGGCATTGAAGAATGCACAAGGGAGCCAGAGGCCAGCATGAGGAAAAAATACCCTGACCTTTTCGTGGCCTAGTGTTCGTGATTTCGTGGACGAAATACCTTTTTAGGAGGGAAGGATGTAAGCCCCACTGTTTTTCTGAAGAATTTTAATTGGTGTATTCCATGATTTGGAAATTTCTTGTTTCGGCACGAGCATTGCACGTAAATCTGGCATTTATCAATTTCTGAGGTTCTGAATCGCGTAGATTTGCTCTACGAGGTGATTCAGTGCAAACCGCGAAGAATTGAACCTCAATACTTGTAGATTATATTTACATTATATTCATTTGGGTTCGCTCTGAATTTGGAGCCTAAACGAGAAAAAATATCTCGTTATTTCATGTATTTTGGCTAAAGAGGGTATATCGATAATTACGCATCGTATTGAGACCCAATTTCGTTGGAATTTGGGAATTAAATATACTTTATTAAAATTTAGACCCTAATTCACGAAATGTAATTTAAAATTTTAGTTTTTCTAAATTAATTTAAACATGTTCATTTAAATAACTAGTAAATGGGGTTTTTCTCATAAGTGAATTGTAAATTTAATAAAACCTAGAATAGTTTTTCAAAAATATTTTTTAAAGAGGTTGGTTTTGGGCATTATAAGAGGTGGTGGGCATGGGCCCCACCTCAGCCTAAAGTTTTTCAAAATAGAAATAAAGGTAGTATTTCAAAAAGCTTCCTTTTTGAAATGCTTTTGAAAAAGCATGCAAAAAGTAGCCTTTGGTGTTGGTTTTGGGCATTTAAAAAAGTAGTTGGAAAAATCCAACGACTTTTTCAAATGGGCTGGGCACCCCTTAGGGGGTAGCCCCTAAACCCATTTAATGCTTTTAAAAAAAAAAATGTAAAGCAAGTAAAAAAAAAACGGATTGTCTTTTTGGGGGTTGGCTTTGAAAAGTCAAAGCCAACCACTCCCCTTGAATCAAGGGGAGTGGTTGAGGGTCAGCCCCTTGACCATCCCTTGACTTCTTAGGGCCTAGGGAGGGAATCAAGGAGGACCTCTCATCCACCTCCTTTCCCTCCCCACTCCTCATCTTCATCCTCCCCTTTTTAAATGAGAAAAGAGAGAAGAGAGAGGGTCAACACCCTCTCTCCCTTCTTCTCTCTCCTCCTCCCCTCTTCCCCCTCTTCTCCTTTTCACTTAGAGTGGGACAGCTCCAGCTGAGAAGCTCCCAGCCCCAGCTCCCTTCCACTACAAGGTGAGGTAGCCCCCCCATACGTTTCATTTTTTTTGTTTTCTTTATTAGTTGGTTGTTGGCTTTCGGGTTGGGGTTTGGGCCCAGCCCACTCTTTTGCACACTTGGTGCAGTGGCTTTTGTGGGTGGGTTAAACCCACAAGGTGCTGGGGAAACCTCTGGTTTCCCCATTCTATGTTTGAGCTCACCACAAAAAAAAAAGATTTAAAATAAAATTTCTTGGAGGCGTCACTTTCTCGTTTTCCCGAGTTGTCAAGGAACCCTCCGGAAAAACAAGTGTATCTCCCTGGATACCGGTCAGATCGGAGAGTTCTTGGGCATTTCGGAAAGCTCAGACCAAGGTATACAACTTTGTAGTTGTACATTTTCGCTGTTGCAGCTCACAGAGCTGACTAAAAACAGTGTCTTTGTCTGACATGTTTTTCCGTCAACAACCCAAAAATGCCTTGAGTGACACCGGGTTTTCTGGCGGTGTTTTCTGAACTGTATACCGGTTTTCAAAGTTCTTGGACTCAGTAGAAAGCTAACAAAACTCTCTACGAGTTTCGTGTTTAAAGTTTTTGCCGGAACTGCCAGATGACTGCAGGAAAATGGCAGCCTTTCAGCTGCAAAATTTGAAATATATAAATATATATACGTATATATGTGCAAATTTTTTTTATATAACGCCTCTTGAGGATGCTTTTCTTCGTTGGGTGGCTGGGCTGGGCTCTTCCGCAGCCAGTCCAGGCCCTTGTGGGGCTCGACGGGCTGGGCCAAGCTGTTTTGGCCCAGCCCCTTGGCTTTGGGCTTTTGGGCTAGCCTCACCCCATGTGGGTGCCGGCTAAGCCGGCCCATTGCACTGAACCCATTAGGGTGCAGCCCAGGGGCTCCCTAGTGACCTTAGTGGGTCTGATCCTTGTTGGATCAGACCAACTAGGGGGTCTAGGTCTGGCCCTTTTGGGCCTAGTGGCGCCGAGCCCGCTAAGGAGCTCCCTTGGTGCCTAGCCGGGTGCGGGTGTGTTATCGTCGCAAAATTTTTCCCGTCTTCCCTTCCTTGCGGAAGAGAGAGGGAAATGCTTTCGCGATTCAAACTTGACCGGATTTTGGAAATTGTTTTGAAATACTCGCCTCCGTTTTGAAAATTGCGGGAAAATCTACGGGATGGGGCTCGACCTGTCGGTACGAGGTTCTACCGTTCCTGCCGCTTTTAACAGGGGTAATCGAACCAAGGACCAAAATTATGCTTGACTTAGTAAAATTACCGAAATTGTGTTCTATCCTAAATGCACAGAGAATTCAGGCATGTGCTATGCAATTTTGTAAAATGCAAGTTGGAAAATATGATGTATGTTTAGAAAATATTTGGAGTTGAAAAAGCATTTCTCAAGAAAAGATGGAAATCAATCTCTCAGAAAAACTCAGACGAAGAAGGTTTGAAAATCTCGGGAAATTTTATAAAGATTTGGAAAATCAGGTAGAAATGAGAATCTCAAGAAAATCTTGAGAAAGTTTAAATGAGAATCTCGGGAAAATCTTGAGAAAGTTTATAAAGACTTAGAAAAATGAGAATCTCAGGAAAATTTTGAGAAAGCTTAGAAAGACTTGGAAAACCATGAGGAAATAAGTATCTCAGGAAAATTTTAAGAAAGTTTAGAAAGACTTGGAAAATCATGAGGAAATGAGAATCTCGGGAAAATGGAAGGAATTCTTGAGAAAAGATGAACATTTGAAAAGGAAAGCACTTGTTGGGAAAACTCGAACTTTGAGAATTTTTCTTAAGAAAAGGATAGAAAGTTTATAAGAAAATTCGTTGGAGAAGAAAATTTAGAACTTAGGAAATTGAAATCCTGAGAATTTTATCTTTGAAATGTCTGAAAATCAACTTTTTATTCTTGAGAAAGATGAAAATTCCTTTTTGAAAATGGATCTTAGGAAAATAACTTTTTAAGGAAAATCACAGGAAAACTTTGATTTGGAAAATCCAACTTCGAATATCATCATAGTTTCTTGAGAAATGGATTCCATGAAGTGAAAATCTCTTGAGAAAATCATGAGAAAAACAGATGATGCAGATGATTTGAATGAATGAATGCACTTTGAAAAGATTTCTGAAAAATTTGTTGGAAAATGTGGATTAAGCCAAAGTAAATCCTTCACATATTCTGACTGTGGCCATGAATATGTTCAGAGTTTACTTGAGTTAATTCACAATATTTTGAAAATTTAGAAATATGATGTGCATTTTGAAGATAGCCTAAGAGTGTAGGCTCAGTGTGACTAGTAGAAAGATGATGGATCTGGGTCTCGTCCATATTCCGACTAGGGCCGTAAATATGGACTCCACCGAGTTCATCAACTCTCTAAGAGTTGGTGCACGTGCCATTCGTGTTCATCCACGGTGAATTTTGAAAATTGAGATATATGCATCATAGAATCAGGATATTACTGAAATCAAACTATATGAGATGCAGCCTAATCTAAGCGGTAAAAGCAAATCTTATTCCAAACTTGATTATTACATCTCTGACATAAGTCAAAATAAAAATACATAATGAAAAAGAATCAGCCTCCTCCAGATTTTCCTGCAAAAATGAGAATTAGTACCAAATAACCAAGAAAATGGGTATATATATATATATATATATTATATACAACAAAGAGATGTATATCAAAAATTACTAAAATTGATGCTAAATGATATGTAACAATGGAGGTGTATTTATATGAGAAAATAGATATATAGATACTCATATATGAAAATAAGTGCACATGAAGGGATATATATATAAGTATATATATATGTATATATATATACATATATATATATACATATATACGTATACATATAGGTATATATACATAGATATACATATATATATAGATATATATACATAGATATACATATATATATAGATATATATACATATAATGAAAAAAAATACATATTAATGGAAATTCCATATAATGGGTAAAATCAGAAAATACAGGTATATACAGTTTCTGTAGGGGATTTCACAAAGCCGTAATTCTCAAATTATAGCATATTTCTCAGTGAAACTGGGTATGGAGCTTCCCTATATATCAGTGACAAAACATACAAAAGATGGCATAGGGATCATGAACGGATATTAAAATATCCATCCATGAACGTGGCCAAATATCAAGACTGGGTACCTGCAGCAGAAAATGAGAAGGATATGGATACAAAAGTGATCCTGTGAATGATGGCTGTGAAGGGTGATAGGTGGAGGATGGTCCAACTGAAAATGGGTCTCCATAAAGTCTTTTGATGTGGTTAGCAATATAGGAGCTTCCTATATTGCTAACCATACGTGCAACTGAAAACTCCAGCATACATGTATATTGCTATAAAAGAAATAACTGGATCTTCCCTCTATATCCTGTTTACTAACTACAACAATTGCAAATGGGTGTGATGACTGGGAGTTAGTGTGAGAAGGTAAATATGAGGGGTGCTGGGGAAGAGGTTTGGTGTGATGGAAATGGAGCCGATGACGCATGCCAAGAAAGTCTGCTATAGACATTTAAATGACTATTGGACATCACTCAAATGTGCAGCTATCCAATATTTATTTCCTGCAAAACTAATTGTTGGGTTTGCTGAAAATGATGAAATTGAGAAAGCTGTGGATGTTTACCTTGACTTGCGGAGGCGCGGTATTGCTCCTAATGAATTTACCTTTTCTAGCTTGCAAAAAACTTATGCTAGCCAAGCTGCACTTTGAACAGGGAAAACAACTTCATGCCCAAGTGATTAAGGCACAGCTTGGAGCTGACCCATTTGTTTCCTCAATCCTTCTTGACATGTATGGAAAATCTGGGCTTCATGCTTCATTTCTGCAAGTGTTTGATGAGATCCAGGATCCAACAGACGTTGCATATAATGCAATCATAAGAGTGCTTGAACAACATGGTTATGGCAAGGAGGCTATAGAACAGTTTAATAAACTGGTCTTGAGAGGAATGGAACCTAATGAGATTACTCTTATAAATCTGCTCACTGCAAACAACCTACTTTTTTTGCTTTTTTATTTTTTATTTTTATATTACCACCACGAGAGTGGTTATGAAAACAGATTCGGGCTGGTAATTCCAACTTGACATTATTCTTTATCAAACCAACAAAAAGAAAATGAGCTGTATGTATACAGAATGACATAGGCTACAAAGCCTTCAACATAAAAAAAAAGAATGTGGAAATCTGTAAAACACTAAGACATGATGGAAAGGAGACATGCAGAGGGTAAATTTTGACAGAGGAGCTGGGATGCATTAGACAGAGCATCCTGCTGTAGATGCCAAACAAGAGATTATAGAAATCTCTTGTGGAAAACAACCCACCGTTAGCCCATTGTAGCTCATTGTAGAAATGTAAAACAATGGCAATTAGATGAGTGCAAAACAAGAGACAAAGCAGTCCATTGTAGAGATGCAAAACAATGGCAATTATATAAATGAAAAACAAGAGACACAGCAGCCCATTGTAGAAATGCAAAACAATGAAAATTATATAAATAACCCACCGTTGGCCGATTGTTAGGGGGTATCCCTTTCAATGCTGGATCGAGATGTTTACTCCAGCTAACAAACTGCAAATAAGATTTTGAGTAGATCCCTGCACCGTGTGACTTGCTGCTGGGCTGAGTGATTGTCTTCTGCTGTAGACCTGGAAAAAAAAGAGCAGCCTCCTGCTGGACCTCTGTTGGCTGGGCTGAAGGAAAAATGGACAGCAACTTGCGTCTTGCTGGATGGTCTTCACGCTGGATGCTGGTGGGCTGAAGAAAATTGGCAGCAGCCATTGGATTTCCTGTGGCTGGGCTGAAGAAATGATGGGCTGAAAGGAATGGGAAACACGTTGGCTGGGTTTCCTGTGTGCGTGGAAGAGAAGCTCACGCTGGAGAGGAAAGATCCTTGTTGGATTTCCTCTGCAGATTGTGGATTCCCTGCACAGGACCTACTAGATCCCCTGTGGCTGGGCTGGAGATAGATGAAAACGTGGATGGAGTTCACACTGGGCTATGACTGGGCTGAAGTGGAGATGGATGAAAATGATGGGTTGAAGCTGGTTGATTGAATGAAAGGTTGGTCAGCCTGCTGGTAGGTAGAAGGTTGAAGAAGGGTTGAGCAGCAGCTGTGGGATGGGCAGCAGCACGTTGAGGAGAAGATCCCTGCAGAAATCCAAAACGAAAACAGTAAATCCCTCTCCCTCAATCGATCAATGGCCCCTCTCTTTAAAGAAATTGAATACCTTTTCAAAAAAAAAGAAAACGCAGCCCCCATTCATGAGGTTCCGTTACCTCCTTTTTGAATTTTTTTTGAAATTACCGTTTCAAGAGGGGCGCACCTTATGATTTTTCAAATTTTTGTTTCATTTACCTAGGTTTTAGGCAAAATCAAATTTATTACTTTAGGGAAATTCGGCTGTGCCAATTAAGGCTGCTTCCTTCTTAAAAAAAAATATTTTTATTTAAACAAATCAATAAAAAAGAATAAAATAAAAAAATGGATATTGAAATAAATGAGAGGCTTTTATGGAAATACCATCTCAATCCACTTTTAAAATCCTTTTGAAAATAAAGTTTTGTTTTGTTTTTGAAAGTCTTTTATTTTCAATTGGGGTGCCACATGTGTGTGGGCCCACTAACTAAAAAAATAAATAAATAAGTATTGAGAAATTAAAAAGAAAATTTTGCAAATTGGTACGAACTCCGGGTGGGTCCCGCTTGAGAATAAACAACTTACCTGAGAGTCTGAGTATGATGCTAGTTCAAAGGCGAGTCCTGCTCCATTTATTTGAAAATACGAGGTAAAACATTATTTGTTTTTCAAGAATTTGGAAAAATTGGTTTTTCAGGGCAAAAATATGGATAAAGTAAATGTAAAAAAATTTGTAAAGAGATTTGAAATCTTTTTGCAAAAAGTTTTGAGATAAAATCTTTAAAATCAATATCCAAATATCCAGATTGTTTTCCTTGAGAAAAACTTTTGTAATTCAAAGTCCTGGGGGTAAAATGGGAAAATTTGGTAATTTTGAATACCCAGGGTTTTAAAAATCAATTTGAAAAATTTTTAAAAATCAAATCTGGATGGACAATTTTGAAAATCAGGAGTTCTAGATCTCAAAATGACATGCTGTGCAGTGAAATGATGCAATGCTATGCAAAGACATGTTCTATGAAATATCACTCTGAGCTCGGACTTAGAAATTCTAGCTTTTTGTCCAGAAAAGGATTTAGAAGATTTGCAGTTTGAAGATGTCTCTGAACCTAAATATAGAAATTTTGAGGCTCAAGAATGAAATTTAGGACTTTCTGCAAGATTCAATCTCAGAAAATGACCATTTTGCCCTTTATTGCTTCCGGAGAACTGAAATGTGTCGATTAAAAGCGATGTCAAGAAGTGAGTGAAAATTTGGGGTGTTTACAGATGCCCCTCTTTGCTGCTAAGCCGACTTATGGTCGAGCTTAGTGGCAAAGAAAAACACTCCAAATTTGGGCTATATAAAAATGCCCCAGTTAGAAGGATCTGACTGGGTATGAAGAAATTAGCCCGAGGAAGATGGTAGATATGAAATGGAGAATAAAGAGAAAATAGATTTGCTCAGTGAGAGCGAAGTTCAGGTTTTTGCCCTTAACCTGGATGGGACAGAAATACCTCGCATGGAACGAAGCTCAGGTTTTAACCCTTGACCTGATTGGGGAATGGAATATCTCATCGAAATGAGACTCAGGTTTATACCCTTATCCTGATCGGGCGAAAAAGGAAATACCTCTTTGAATGAGGCTCAGGTTTATACCCTTAACCTGATCGGGCGGGAAAATGGAATACCTCTTTTAAATGAGGCTCAGGTTTATACCCTTATCCTGATCGGGTGAAAAATGAAATACCTCATCAAGGGAGGTTTAGGTTTGTACCCTTATCCTGATTGGGCAGAAAATGAAATACCTCATCAAAGGAGGCTCAGGTTTGTACCCTTATCCTAATTGGGCAGAAAAATGAAATACCTCATCAAAGGAGGCTCAGGTTTGTACCCTTATCCTGATCGGACAGAAAATGGAATACCTCTTTGAATGAGGCTCAGGTTTATACCCTTATCTTGATCGGGCGGAAAATGGAATACCTCTTTGAATGAGGCTCAGGTTTATACCCTTATCCTGATCGGGTGGAAAATGGAATACCTTTTTGAATGAGGCTCAGGTTTGTGCCCTTAACCTGATCGGGCAGAAAAATGAAATATTTGGAAGGTGAATAAGACAACTTTTCTTGCAGAGGAAAGAGGCGATGGAGTTGTAAGAGGCAATCTTGGAAAATGATCAAGACGATCCGGTGAATTTTCCATCAGTGTGAAATTTGAATATGGTAAGGAGTAAGATGACTCTTTCGACAATGCGAAAGATGGATATAGCAATCTTTTGACGAGAATAAGGTAACTCTTTCGGCAACACGAAAGACAGACAAGGCAAACTCTTTCAAAGAAGAGTAAGGCAACTCTTTTGACAATGCAAAAGATGGATAAGGCAATCTTTTGACGAGAATAAGGTAACTCTTTCGGCAACGCGAAAGACAGACAAAGGCAATCCAAAGGAATAAGGTGATTCTTTCGACAACGCGAAAGATGCCAAAGGCTATCCTTTCGGAGAGAAGGCTAATCTTTCAACAACGTGAAAGATGATAAAAGCTATCCTTTCGGAGATAAGGATAATCTTTCAACAATGTGAAAGACGACAAAGGAGAATCTCTTGAAGGGGTCAAGATGCATCAATATGGACATCAAGCTCTCACTTAACGTCAGGATAGCTAGAAAATATTGTCAAAATGCTGAAAATTTATTGTTGATTCAAAGTAATTGAAAATGATGCTCATTGTTGTGAAAATATTCCTTCTCTTCTACCTGAAGTATTACCTCCAAACAAGATTGACTTCATAGAATCAAGATTTTGAATCCAAATTGCTTGCGATTGACCTTCTTCAAAGAAGTTATCAATTTCCTTGATATGAACAGGAAAGTGAGAATTTAATATTATGAAAGCAATCGATGAAAGGATATTGATAATAGAATTTTACAAATTTAAAGAAGATTCTTGATAAATGTGGCAGTTTGATATCCTGGTAGCTTCTCTCATGATAATCTTCCTGCGCTCTTTTGGCTCTCTTGGGTTTTTGCTACATTCTCCTTCATTTTGGAGATGTTCTGACTTTTTCTCTCTTTCTTTTTCCTCTCTTGCTCTCTTTTTTGGAAGGGTACGTTATAAACTCCTTCAACTCGGAGATGTTTCGATCCTTCTTTGACAATATTGGCTCATGGGTTTGAGATCTTTGGATGATAGCTGAAATTAAATATCTTTTAGGGATTGTCGGGAGGTTCATCGCATCTGCCTTCATCTCGACAGTGCTTTGGACTTTCCCTGGAAGGATCCGTCACAAACTCCGTCATCTTTGGAGATGTTTCAAATCTTCTTTGGCCCCGGGGGTCTACTCGCTTAATTCGCCTTCATCTTGACGACAATTGAGAGATCCCTTTTGCGGATATTTAATTGCAACTTAGGTGATTTTGAGGGGACAAGGCTTGAGTGAATGCTCTCTTTTCTAGCGCTCAGGATATTTTCACTACCTCATCTTTACAAGAATGGTCTTTAAAAATGTGTCATTGACTGCGATCAATATCAATCATCTGTGGCTTTGCAAAACATTGAATCTTCTTTTCTGGCCATATCGAGGGTTTATCCTTCATCCTTTTGGTTGGCCAATAGAAATAATTTGGATTTTGCATCCTTCTTTACAAAAGCTTTGCCTTTTTGGAAGTAATACTGAAGGTGAACTGAGGTAAAGATTTATACAATAAAATATCTGAAATCAACAGGTAATTGATTGACAACTTGACAAAATTTTCTTGAAATCCTTGGTGAAAGAGAGCTTTGAAGTCCGGTTTAACGCATCCGTGACAAAAATTATCCTCTCTTTTCCCCAAAGGAGGCGACTATCAGTTTACTGGGAACAATATCAGTTCAATTAAGAACGACCATCTTTAGGAATAATATCAGTTCGATTAAGAACTATCATCGGTTCGATGAGAACTAAATTAAGAACAACCATTGCTGAGAATAATATTAGTTCAATGAAGAACGACCATCGGTTTATTTGGAACACTATCAGTTCAATGAAGAACGACTATCAGTTCACTTGGAACATTATCAGTTCAATGAAGAACGACTATCAGTTCACTTGGAACACCATCAGTTCATTGAAGAATGACTATCAGTGGGAATAATATCAGTTCAATGAAGAACGACTATCAGTGGGAATAATATCAGTTCAATGAAGAACGACCATCGGTTCATTTGGAACACTATCAGTTCAATGAAGAACGATTATCAGTTTGCTTGGAACACTATCAGTTCAATGAAGAACGACCATCAGTTCACTTGGAACATTATCAGTTCAATGAAGAACGACTATCGTTGAGTATGATATCAGTTCAATGAAGAACGACTATCAGTTCGCTTGGAACACTATCAGTTCGGTGAAGAACGACTATCAGTTCGCCTGGGAACACTATCAGTTCAATGAAGAACAAGGACCATTATAGAGAGTTGGATTGCTTCTATGAATGGTTTCAGGATTATCCCCTTATCCTGAACGGGGAATGAAAATTGGATGACCTGGCGGTCGAAATTGAGAATTTTGGTAATTTGAAAATTGGAGATTGGATGACCCGGAGGTCGAAATTGAAGAATTATGGAAAATGATTCAGGTTTTATCCCTTAACCTGAAGGGGAAGCTGATGTAAATTTAATGCAAATGAATATGATTGAATGCAAATTGATGCAAATGAATGCAAAATTAATGCAAATGAGTGCATATATATGCAAAATGAGAGATTGGTTTATCCTGCCTGCATACAGGATGTTTTGAAGTAAAGAGAAATTTTCAAAAAAAAAATGCCCCAGTGTGACTAGGGGGAAAAATTTTGAATAACAAAAGGATAATTGACAAGCTTCTTGACTGATAGACGTCCTCAAGATCATTCCTCACAAGAGAGACATTTTGAAAAGGGAGAAGAAGCAAATAAGATGGCCCCAAGCTATTGAAAGAAAAAAAAAAATTGATGACTTTATTGATGCTTTAAAATCAAAGAAAGAGAATGGGATTACATTATTCTTTTTGAAAAAACAAGATGAGAAATGGGAAAGTGTCGGCATTGTCATCTTCTGAAATGATTGTGAAAAAAAACTTAGTCAGGATGACTAGTCCTCCTTTTCATCTTCAACGAGGAGCTTCTTGTCAATGCAGTCTTGAACAATGTTCTTAAGGACGAAGCAGTTTTCTGTATCGTGCCCTACTGCTTGATGAAACTTGCAAAACTGTTCTTTGAATCTGCCCATAATTGCTGGAGGATCAGCGGCTTTAGGCAACCGGACAAGGTCTTTCTCAAGCATATACTCGAGTATACTCTCGAGTGTCTGATCCAGAGGGGTGAATTCTCGATCAGTTCTCCAGTCCTTGCGCTTTGATTTTTCCTTATCTTTCTTTTGATGCTGAGGGCTGGATTGGAGAGGTTTATCACTGTTGATGTCCTTCCCTTTTTGCCTTTTGATTCTCTCCAAACTGTTGCCATGATCATTCTTGTTGCCTTTGCTATTATTGAAAGATTTAGCCGCAAAAGTGAAGTGAGCCTTCTTTTTGGCATCTTGACTGTTTCTTGCAATGGTAATGCCTTCATAGACCCCGTTCTCTATTCCCATCTCGAGCCATTCAGCTCGTTCAATGAGTTCAATGAAAGACTTGGATGGTGAGGTAGAAATTAATCCTCTCAGAGGTTGCGAAAAATTATTAAGGATCAATGATAAAGCATGCCTCTCTGATATAGGATCCCTCATTTTGTTGCAGGTCTCTCTCCATCTGCGAATGAAGTCCTTGGCTTTTTCACTATCTCCCTGCTTCAGATTACAGAGGTGATTTAACGTTGGTAGCGCTTCAGTATTGAACAGAAATCGCTCGATGAATAGATTGACCACCTTATCGAATTCTCGCAGCTCGATTGGATTGATATGCTCAGAGTACCACTTGGCGGCAGTGCCTTCTAGGCTACGAGGAAAACAGAGAAATAGGGCCCTATTGTCTCTCTTGAATTTGGAGCATTCGGCGAAGAACATGGCGAGATGGGCTTTCGGGTCGCCTGAATTTACGAGGGAGGTTTTCTAGATCTTCATCACCTTCTAAGCCATCATAAAAGTCCTCGCTAGTGAAGACTTTCTTGCCTTTATCCCGAACCTGTAGATCTTTGACTATCTTGGTCATTTCTTTGAACTGTGCTTGAAGCAGTTTTTCTATTGCTTGTACCTTTGGTTTGCGAGTTGCTCCATGAATGATCTCGCATTCTTCCTCGGTATCATCTGCTGATTCTTCTTTGTCCGAAGTATCTTGAACATGCTCCTTGGTTGATTTCTTGGCCACACGATCTCTAATTTTCTGACTGAATGGATTTTTGTCTGAGCTGGTGCCAGCCTGCTCACTCATCATCCTATTCATCATTTTCTGAAACATCGCGTACATCTGAGGATCTATGCCATTGTCCTCTTGCTGTTGTTCTTGACTTCTGACGGGTCGCGGGGAGCTCATCTCTTCTTCTGAGGCTGAGGAGTACTGTGGTGATGTGGTTCTTCTTCCTGACCTTGTTCGAACCATCAAATGCTGTGGATGCTCTCTGCAGGATGAAGCCTTGATTAGACTCTGAGGGAATTTTGGATTAGGAGGAAAATGATTATTGACGATATGGTAAACAATTGGTAAAATATCCCATTACTAGGAATGGAGTCGCCGCTGAAATCACGACAATTGTGTTGTCATTCTTTGTAAGAGAAATAACAACGGAAAATGTGCCTTGTTACTTAGGCGAGGTCGTCAACCACGAGGAAAACACCATTTTTGAAGGAAAGAGATATCTCTTGGAAAAACAATCTGCAAACGGATTTAGAATAAGGAGAAGGCAAATGGGTAAACAATTTCCACCGCAATAGTCAAGGTATGCACGAGGAAAATAAGATGAAGAATTTTGCAAATAGACAAAAGAATTGAAAATCCAATGAGAGAAAATATATGATTTTGAAAAATTGCAGGCAGGATAAAATGCAGCTGGAAATTCGAGATCCAGTAGAATGGGAGAATGAAAAATCACCTGGAGTTTTGAAGGAAATTGGATATTTGGGAAAATCGTCCAGGGTTTGAGAAAATAAAAGGAAAAGATGAGAAATATGGGTGTTTGAAAATATTTTTGGGAAAAATATAGGAAAATAGAGGTAATATAAGAACAATTACATCCTGCACAAACATTTATGCACATAGAGCACTCCCTAAAAGGCTGACTCTAAATGCATCATTTTGAAAACAGCTGTAGGACCTTAATCCTAACTCTAAGTTCAGATCATCTTTGTCTAATCCAGTTATGCCGATATACCCGAACCGAAATCCGAGGTACGTGGCATATAATCTTAACTCCGGTTCTAAGGTAAGGTTTTCCAACATCCTTGAGCGCCTACCGATATACTTCGGACTGTGGCCCGCGGTACGTGGTAGGGGGGTGTTAACCCAAATAATTGGCCCAGTTGTGAGGCTCTGTCCCGAACTAGGGTTCTGGAAGAGAGCCCAGCAACGTGAAGACCGGGTAATGATAGGTAATGGGGGTTTGAAAAAAAATGATCACATGCAAGAAATAGAGGGCTCTAAAACCTAAAGAGATAGACTTTTGAAAATCCTTGAAGAAGCATACATTGTTTGCATTCAGATCCTAAATTGAGGAGAGTTGTATTTAGACCTAAGTCTATGTGAGCATGAAAATTTCTCCTCAATCTGGTCCTACCAAACCATGCCTAAGCTACATGCAGTCAATGTCAGCTAGGTCAGAATCTAGGCTCCTAGGTTCGCATGTTATCAAAAGTAAAGAGCAGACATTTTGTGATCATAATTTCGATAATTGAACTAAGTCAAGCACAATTCTGATCAGACAAGGACAGGTCCCATCACGGTCGCCAAACCTGTTATCGTCGCAAAGTTTTTCCCGTCTTCCCTTCCTTGCGGAAGAGAGAGGGAAATGCTTTCGCGATTCAAACTTGACCGGATTTTGGAAATTGTTTTGAAATACTCGCCTCCGTTTTGAAAATTGCGGGAAAATCTACGGGATGGGGCTCGACCTGTCGGTACGAGGTTCGACCGTTCTTGCCGCCTTTAACAGGGGTAATCGAACCAAGGACCAAAATTATGCTTGACTTAGTAAAATTACCGAAATTGTGTTCTATCCTAAATGCACAGAGAATTCAGGCATGTGCTATGCAATTTTGTAAAATGCAAGTTGGAAAATATGATGTATGTTTAGAAAATATTTGGAGTTGAAAAAGCATTTCTCAAGAAAAGATGGAAATCAATCTCTCAGAAAAACTCAGACGAAGAAGGTTTGAAAATCTCGGGAAATTTTATAAAGATTTGGAAAATCAGGCAGAAATGAGAATCTCAAGAAAATCTTGAGAAAGTTTAAATGAGAATCTCGGGAAAATCTTGAGAAAGTTTATAAAGACTTAGAAAAATGAGAATCTTAGGAAAATTTTGAGAAAGCTTAGAAAGACTTGGAAAACCATGAGGAAATAAGAATCTCAGAAAAATTTTAAGAAAGTTTAGAAAGACTTGGAAAATCATGAGGAAATGAGAATCTCGGGAAAATGGAAGGAATTCTTGAGAAAAGATGAACATTTGAAAAGGAAAGCACTTGTTGGGAAAACTCGGACTTTGAGAATTTTTCTTAAGAAAAGGATAGAAAGTTTATAAGAGAATTCGTTGGAGAAGAAAATTTAGAACTTAGGAAATTGAAATCCTGAGAATTTTATCTTTGAAATGTCTGAAAATCAACTTTTTATTCTTGAGAAAGATGAAAATTCCTTTTTGAAAATGGATCTTAAAAAAAAAACTTTTTAAGGAAAATCACGGGAAAACTTTGATTTGGAAAATCCAACTTCGAATATCATCATAGTTTCTTGAGAAATCGATTCCATGAAGTGAAAATCTCTTGAGAAAAGCATGAGAAAAACAGATGATGCAGATGATTTGAATGAATGAATGCACTTTGAAAAGATTTCTGAAAAATTTATTGGAAAATGTGGATTAAGCCAAAGTAAATCCTTCACATATTCTGACTGTGGCCATGAATATGTTCAGAGTTTACTTGAGTTAATTCACAATATTTTGAAAATTTAGAAATATGATGTGCATTTTGAAGATAGCCTAAGAGTGTAGGCTCAGTGTGACTAGTAGAAAGATGATGGATCTGGGTCTCGTCCATATTCCGACTAGGGCCGTAAATATGGACTCCACCGAGTTCATCAACTCTCTAAGAGTTGGTGCACGTGCCATTCGTGTTCATCCACGGTGAATTTTGAAAATTGAGATATATGCATCATAGAATCAGGATATTACTGAAATCAAACTATATGAGATGCAGCCTAATCTAAGCGGTAAAAGCAAATCTTATTCCAAACTTGATTATTACATCTCTGACATAAGTCAAAATAAAAATACATAATGAAAAAGAATCAGCCTCCTCTAGATTTTCCTGCAAAAATGAGAATTAGTACCAAATAACCAAGAAAATGGGTATATATATATATATATTATATACAACAAAGAGATGTATATCAAAAATTACTAAAATTGATGCTAAATGATATGTAACAATGGAGGTGTATTTATATGAGAAAATAGATATATAGATACTCATATATGAAAATAAGTGCACATGAAGGGATATATATATAAGTATATATATATGTATATATATATACATATATATATATACATATATACGTATACATATAGGTATATATACATAGATATACATATATATATAGATATATATACATAGATATACATATATATATATAGATATATATACATATAATGAAAAAAAATACATATTAATGGAAATTCCATATAATGGGTAAAATCAGAAAATACAGGTATATACAGTTTCTGTAGGGGATTTCACAAAGCCGTAATTCTCAAATTATAGCATATTTCTCAGTGAAACTGGGTATGGAGCTTCCCTATATATCAGTGACAAAACATACAAAAGATGGCATAGGGATCATGAACGGATATTAAAATATCCATCCATGAACGTGGCCAAATATCAAGACTGGGTACCTGCAGCAGAAAATGAGAAGGATATGGTTACAAAAGTGATCCTGTGAATGATGGCTGTGAAGGGTGATAGGTGGAGGATGGTCCAACTGAAAATGGGTCTCCATAAAGTGTTTTGATGTGGTTAGCAATATAGGAGCTTCCTATATTGCTAACCATACATGCAACTGAAAACTCCAGCATACATGTATATTGCTATAAAAGAAATAACTGGATCTTCCCTCTATATCCTGTTTACTAACTACAACAATTGCAAATGGGCGTGATGACTGGGAGTTAGTGTGAGAAGGTAAATATGACGGGTGCTGGGGAAGAGGTTTGGTGTGATGGAAATGGAGCCGATGACGCATGCCAAGAAAGTCTGCTATAGACATTTAAATGACTATTGGACATCACTCAAATGTGCAGCTATCCAATATTTATTTCCTGCAAAACTAATTGCTGGGTTTGCTGAAAATGATGAAATTGAGAAAGCTGTGGATGTTTACCTGGACTTGCGGAGGCGCGGTATTGCTCCTAATGAATTTACCTTTTCTAGCTTGCTAAAAACTTATGCTAGCCAAGCTGCACTTTGAACAGGGAAAACAACTTCATGCCCAAGTGATTAAGGCACAGCTTGGAGCTGACCCATTTGTTTCCTCAATCCTTCTTGACATGTATGGAAAATCTGGGCTTCATGCTTCATTTCTGCAAGTGTTTGATGAGATCCAGGATCCAACAGACGTTGCATATAATGCAATCATAAGAGTGCTTGAACAGCATGGTTATGGCAAGGAGGCTATAGAACAGTTTGATAAACTGGTCTTGAGAGGAATGGAACCTAATGAGATTACTCTTATAAATCTGCTCACTGCAAACAACCTACTTTTTTTGCTTTTTTATTTTTTATTTTTATATTACCACCACGAGAGTGGTTATGAAAACAGATTCGGGCTGGTAATTCCAACTTGACATTATTCTTTATCAAACCAACAAAAAGAAAATGAGCTGTATGTATACAGAATGACATAGGCTACAAAGCCTTCAACATAAAAAAAAAGAATGTGGAAATCTGTAAAACACTAAGACATGATGGAAAGGAGACATGCAGAGGGTAAATTTTGACAGAGGAGCTGGGATGCATTAGACAGAGCATCCTGCTGTAGATGCCAAACAAGAGATTATAGAAATTTCTTGTGGAAAACAACCCACCGTTAGCCCATTGTAGCTCATTGTAGAAATGTAAAACAATGGCAATTAGATGAGTGCAAAACAAGAGACAAAGCAGTCCATTGTAGAGATGCAAAACAATGGCAATTATATAAATGAAAAACAAGAGACACAGCAGCCCATTGTAGAAATGCAAAACAATGGAAATTATATAAATAACCCACCGTTGGCCGATTGTTAGGGGGTATCCCTTTCAATGCTGGATCGAGATGTTTACTCCAGTTAACAAACTGCAAATAAGATTTTGAGTAGATCCCTGCACCGTGTGACTTGCTGCTGGGCTGAGTGATTGTCTTCTGCTGTAGACCTGGAAAAAAAAGAGCAGCCTCCTGCTGGACCTCTGTTGGCTGGGCTGAAGGAAAAATGGACAGCAACTTGCGTCTTGCTGGATGGTCTTCACGCTGGATGCTGGTGGGCTGAAGAAAATTGGCAGCAGCCATTGGATTTCCTGTGGCTGGGCTGAAGAAATGATGGGCTGAAAGGAATGGGAAACATGTTGGCTGGGTTTCCTGTGTGCGTGGAAGAGAAGCTCACGCTGGAGAGGAAAGATCCTTGTTGGATTTCCTCTGCAGATTGTGGATTCCCTGCACAGGACCTGCTAGATCCCCTGTGGCTGGGCTGGAGATAGATGAAAACGTGGATGGAGTTCACACTGGGCTATGACTGGGCTGAAGTGGAGATGGATGAAAATGATGGGTTGAAGCTGGTTGATTGAATGAAAGGTTGGTCAGCCTGCTGGTAGGTAGAAGGTTGAAGAAGGACTGAGCAGCAGCTGTGGGATGGGCAGCAGCACGTTGAGGAGAAGATCCCTGCAGAAATCCAAAACGAAAACAGTAAATCCCTCTCCCTCAATCAATCAATGGCCCCTCTCTTTAAAGAAATTGAATACTTTTTCAAAAAAAAAGAAAACGCAGCCCCCATTCATGAGGTTCCGTTACCTCCTTTTTGAATTTTTTTTGAAATTACCGTTTCAAGAGGGGCGCACCTTATAATTTTTCAAATTTTTGTTTCATTTACCTAGGTTTTAGGCAAAATCAAATTTATTACTTTAGGGAAATTCGGCTGTGCCAATTAAGGCTGCTTCCTTCTTAAAAAAAAATATTTTTATTTAAACAAATCAATAAAAAAGAATAAAATAAAAAAATGGATATTGAAATAAATGAGAGGCTTTTATGGAAATACCATCTCAATCCACTTTTAAAATCCTTTTGAAAATAAAGTTTTGTTTTGTTTTTGAAAGTCTTTTATTTTCAATTGGGGTGCCACATGTGTGTGGGCCCACTAACTAAAAAAATAAATAAATAAGTATTGAGAAATTAAAAAGAAAATTTTGCAAATTGGTACGAACTCCGGGTGGGTCCCGCTTGAGAATAAACAACTTACCTGAGAGTCTGAGTATGATGCTAGTTTAAAGGCGAGTCCTGCTCCATTTATTTGAAAATACGAGGTAAAACATTATTTGTTTTTCAAGAATTTGGAAAAATTGGTTTTTCAGGGCAAAAATATGGATAAAGTAAATGTAAAAAAATTTGTAAAGAGATTTAAAATCTTTTTGCAAAAAGTTTTGAGATAAAATCTTTAAAATCAATATCCAAATATCCAGATTGTTTTCCTTGAGAAAAACTTTTGTAATTCAAAGTCCTGGGGGTAAAATGGGAAAATTTGGTAATTTTGAATACCCAGGGTTTTAAAAATCAATTTGAAAAATTTTTAAAAATCAAATCTGGATGGACAATTTTGAAAATCAAGAGTTCTGGATCTCAAAATGACATGTTGTGCAGTGAAATGATGCAATGCAGACATGTTCTATGAAATATCACTCTGAGCTCGGACTTGGAAATTCTAGCTTTTTGTCCAGAAAAGGATTTTGAAGATTTGCAGTTTGAAGATGTCTCTGAACCTAAATATAGAAATTTTGAGGCTCAAGAATGAAATTTAGGACTTTCTGCAAGATTCAATCTCAGAAAATGACCATTTTGCCCTTTATTACTTCCGGAGAACTGAAATGTGCCGATTGTGGGCGATGTCAAGAAGTGAGTGAAAATTTGGGGTGTTTACAGGGTGCACCCGAGTGTGCTCGGGAGCGTGTTGGCACATGCTGCAGCCTAGCAGCACATGGTCCGCATGCAGTGTGCAGACCATGGTGGCTGTGTGGCCAGGTGGCCATCGGCTGCAGGCTCCACAAGGGCCATGCCTTGGTTCCCTTTGGCGCCAAGCTAGGCACCGTGCGCTAAGGCACCTGGTAGCCTTGGCATCGTTGGGCAGTCACGAGCGGGACCCCCAGCTCATGGTCTGCACCATTTACACACTCAGATGGGTCGTCATGATACCCATTGAGTTTCCGCGGATGTCCTTCGGTGGCGGCTGTGGTCCCTCTCGTCGCCGCCAAGCGGATTTGGCTCGGTTACCGACAATGTTCGTTTTTTAGCAACAATGTCATTGCAGCCGCAGATTCGGGTGCTAATACCCCGCTGACCACCTTGGCAGCGAGTTGTTTGCGTTGAGACTTATGTCACGGTACACGTTTGCGTGTACTTCGCTTGTTCTCGTCGGATGCTTGCGACGATTGGCGCTCTGTGCCCCGGTTGCGCGGGCAGAGCGCGACTATACTCTGATAGTGACGATGTGGTTTTCATTCGGATGGGAATTGTGTTGACCTCGCTCTCGACACACTTGGGTGTCGATTCTGCGGTAATCCTATGTCGATGGCCTCGCCATGTGAGTTTTTGCCGCAGTGTGAGGGTTGAAATACGCGTATTGGGAAAATACGTATTTCAAGCCCTGGTCGCTCCTCGCTCATGCAATGAGCATCGCATATGTATTTTGAGCCTTGTGTTGCTCAGTTTTGGTAGTTTGTGATACTTTACCGGTTCATTGGCGTATCGTTGCTCACAACACGTTACTTGTGCAAGATTCAAGTTTTGTGGTTTTTCATGTTTCGCACATGCACATTGGCATATCCTGCCATGTATGTCACTAGGTTTTGGTTGTCGAGTTTGCATTTGATTGGCTCGCATTCGTATATCAATGGATATACGTTGCACCAGAGGCGTGCTTTGCGCTCGACATGACATACACTTGAAAGGAACTGAAAACACTGTAGGGTTTGACACTTTTGACCTATTGAGGTTCTGAGACTCGATTGGAGTCTACGAGCAATGGCCCGGGTTCGTGATAATGTGCTCACATACTTGTGTCACCCTAGGCATAAAATAAAATGGTATATTATCGTCTTCACAGGCGATGTGCTCGTGGTAGCCGTGTGAGGCTGAGCACGTGAAGGGGCAGGCCAAGTCCTCATTTGCGTACCCCGCGGGGACCACGAGGCACGACTACCTCGAGATGAGGTACGACTGGAAGTTTGAGCCTAAATAAGATAAACCTGCCACGCCCCCTTTCACAATTTGGTCACCCAGGGAGAAGGTGAATAGTACAGCCCTGAGTGACGTGTCGTTACTACGACTTGTTCTTTTGAGGAGCCAATGTGCCCTCTGACCTCCAGTCACTCTACAGGGACCTTTCCTGCTGCAGTAGTATGGATTGCAATCCTTTGCCCCTGCGAAAGGTTTCTCCTGGCTGCGCGTCGCCCGCAGGTGGTTTTCTCATTCTGTAGCATCCCCGGTTACCATATTAAAAATTGAATAACAGACGTTGCGTGCATGACTCACAGAACTCTAGGGTTTTTCTTCGCGTACCCGAAGGAGGTAAAAAAGATGAACATAAGGACTAACCAAACAGACTGACTTACTGTAGTTGTTACTCTAGAGGAGTATACACTTTTGTTCAGTTGCTACACTCTGTTGGTTGGTTCCTACTCTGTTACTTTAGCTGCTACTTTCTGTTGTTCAGTTTCTGGTTTGTTACTTGAGTTACTGCACTGTTATTTACTTGTAGTTTTACAGTCTTGTGGCACGTGCACCCACCTGACACGCTCTTGTACTTTCATTTAAATATTTCTAACTGTTCCATCATGCTAGTTAGAGTCTGGTACTTAGCACACTTGTAGCATGTTGCTTACCTTCTGTTTTTCCTTAAAAATGATAATGTATGGATGGTTTGTCTCACCAACTCGCAAGAGTACTGACCCCATTTTATGGGGATACAGGTGACGACTAGACGCAGCGCGATGCGACGGCGCACAACAGGAGCCTTGAGACCCACACTTTGCAGCAGATTCTGGCTTCTTCTGGTTTTGGGGTTTGAGGGGTTGTACCTCTCCTTTTTGTGAGACTGTCCCTTTTTGTACCCAGTCTCATTTTTGTATCATTATAACTATTGTGGAAATGAAAAATACTTTACTTGTCTATTGTGGTTTGGTTTTCTTACTGTGGCTCACTCAGACTTGTGGCCTTTACTTTACCCCTGTTTCCCTCATTTACTTCCGCTAGTTGTTTTTCACCCTGTTTATCCTTCAATTTTTTTTTTTTTGCTTAAAAACCAAGGGTTTTTACAAGGTCGGGGTTTGGGGTGTCACATGAGAAATATGGATAAAAAAACAACTACGCCTTCATCCCAAAACAATTGGGGTCAGCGATATGAACCAAAAAAGAAATTCATTTTGGGTCTTCCACATGAATCCTTTTCCTCCAATCATTTCTATCCAACGCCATGTCCTCGGTGAGGTTCAAAGCATTCATATCCTTTCCTATCATCTCCATCCAAGTCTTCCTAGGCCTACCCCGACCTCTTTTAACTAATATATTTTCCCATTTCTCCAACCTTCTAACTGGAGCATCATTAGGCCTTCGCCGAATATGTCCAAACCACCGTAAACGATTCTCTCGCATCTTATTTTCAATGGGTGCAACACCTACCTTCTTACGTATCTCTTCGTTCCGAATCTTATCTTTTATTGTATTTCCACACATCCATCTAAGCATCCGCATCTCAGCTACACTCATTTTTTGAATATGATGTCTCTTGGCAGCCCAACATTCCGTACCATATAGTAAAGCGGGTCTAATAGTCGTCCTATAAAACTTTCCCTTCAACCGCAATGGCATTCTACGATCGCACAGCACTCCAGTAGCACTTTTCCATTTCATCCACCCAACCTTTATCCTATGATTTACATCTCCATTAATTTCTCCATACTTTTGAATGATGGATCCCAAATATTTGAAATAATCATTCACCGGTATATCTTGCTCACCAAGCTTCACTACACTCCCATCACTACTTCGTTGCTTACTAAACCGACATTCCATATATTCAGTCTTACTCTTACTCAACTTAAAACCTCTAGCTTCCAATGTCTGTCTCCATAATTCTAACTCAGCATTAACCCCAGCTCTAGACTCATCAATCAAAACAATATCATCAGCAAACAACATACACCACGGTACATTTTCTTGAATTGATCTCGTAAGCTCATCCATCACTATCGCAAATAGGAAAGGGCTTAAAGCAGATCCTTGATGTAACCCAACCGTTATCGGAAAATTGGTTGTCACCCCTCCACAAGTGCGGACATTGGTTACTACTCCTTCATACATATCTTTAATTATACTAATGTACTTGAGAGAAACACCTTTATTCATCATTGTCCACCAGAGAACGTCCCTAGGTACTCTATCGTATGCCTTCTCTAAATCAATAAAAACCATATGCAAATCTTTGTTCCTCTCTCTATATCTTTCAATAAGTTGTCTAAGAAGATGTATAGCTTCCATAGTTGATCTTCCAGGCATAAAACCAAATTGATTCTCCGATATCATGACAACCTTCCTCAACCTAGACTCAATCACCCTCTCCCAAAGTTTCATAGTATGACTCATGAGTTTTATACCACGATAGTTTGTGCAATCTTGTATATCACCCTTATTCTTATATAAAGGCACCAAAGTACTCTTCCTCCACTCATTAGGCATCTTATTTGTTCGCCAAATCAAGTTAAAAAGATTTGTCAACCATTCTAAACCTTTCTCTCCCAAGCATTTCCAAGCCTCGATAGGTATACCATCTGGGCCAACTGCCCTTCTTGATTTCATTTTCTTCAAAGCCTCTGCAATTTCTTTCTTTTGAATCTTGCGCATGAAGTCACGATTTATCTCATGAAAAGGAATGGAGAAGTCTCCAAGATCTTGAGCATGACTATCATTAAATAGCTTATCAAAATAATCTTTCCATCTCTCCTTAATCTCCTCATCTTTGACTAAAACCCTTTGCGTTTCATCTTTGATACATCTAACCATACCCAAATCCTTCGATTTCCTATCTCTCATCTTTGCAAGCCTATAAATATCCTTCTCGCCTTCTTTGGTATCCAACTTGTCATAAACCTCCTTATATACCTTAGCCCTCGCGTTTCGAACAAGTTTTTTAGCTTCCTTCTTTGCTATCATATACTTCACCAAATTCTCATTATCACGACTCTTACTTAGATTTCTATAACACTCTCTTTTAACCTTAATAGCTAATTTGACATCCTCGTTCCACCACGATGTGTCCTTACCTAGCGGTGCACCGCCTTTAGACTCACCCAATACCCCCTTAGTCACCTTTCTCATGCCACTCGCTATCTTATTCCACATAGATTTTGAATCCTCCTCGAGACACCAATCAACTTCCTTAACTACCCGCTCTACAAACATTCCTTGTTTAGCTCCTTTCAGTGCCCACTACTTAATTCTAGGATCTATCCTATGTCTATCCTTTTTGCGGCATTGTCTAATTCTAAGATCTAAAATTAAGACTCTATGTTGTGTAGCTACACTTTCTCCCGATATAACCTTACAATCGATGCAACAACCCCTATCTCTCTTTCTAAGTAGAAAAAAATCTATCTGACTCGTATTAACCCCACTTTTAAATGTTACGATGTGAGACTCTCTCTTCCTAAACCAAGTGTTTGCTAAGATCATATCATAGGACAAATCAAAATCTAAAATCCTTTCTCCACTTTCATTTCTTTCTCCTATACCATAGCCTCCATGGATATTCTCAAATCCATCCCTACTAATGCCTACATGTCCATTAAGGTCACCGCCGATGAAAAGCTTTTCTCCATAAGATGTCTCTTGTACTACTCCATCTAAATCTTCCCAAAATTGATGCTTAATGGAATCATCTAAACCTACTTGAGGTGCATAAACACTAATAATATTAATAATATCCGTACCTAATACTAATTTAATAAGTAAAATTCTATCACCCTTCCTACGGACCACAACTACATTATCTATAAACTGACGACTCATAACAATCCCTACTCCATTCCTATTCCTATTTATTCCTGTATACCAAATCTTATATCCACAAGGTTCTATCACTTTAGCTTTCTCACCTACCCATTTGGTCTCTTGAAGACATAAAATATCAATCTTTCTCCTACACATAACATCTACTAACTCTACCAACTTACCAGTTAAAGACCCTATGTTCCAAGTGGCTAACCTAATTTTATGGTCTTGGACTAACTTCTTTACCCCCACCCGTCCAACAAAGTGAGGGAACCCTTGCCTATTTGACACCACACCCGGGCGCCGGTGTGACGCGTCGCTTCTGGGCGACAACCTAGCAACCCTTGCACATTTATCACTGCCTCCGGGCCTAGAGAGTACAGCGCGTCGCTCAGTAGGGAACGCCCCAACGAAATTCTCATATTGGTTCATTTTCATAGGATATGACAAAGTTTTTATGCTGGCTGTCACAGGCCTACCGCAACCCTCCTCCTTTAACCGGGCTTGGGACCGGCAGTGAGAAATATGGATGTTTGGAAAAATACTTTTGGGAAAATGTGAGAGGAATAAAGGTAACATACAAACAATCACATCCTGCATAAACATTTATGCACATACTGCACTCCCTAAAAGGCTGACTCTAAATGCATCATTTTGAAAACAGTTGTAGGATCCTAATCCTAACTCTAGGTTCAGATCATCTTTGTCCAATCCAGTTATGCCGATATACCCGAATTGAAATCCGAGGTACGTGGCATATAATCTTAACTCCGGTTCTAAGGTAAGGTTTTCCAACATCCTTGAGCGCCTACCGTTATACTTTGGACTATGGCCCGCGGTACGTGGTAGGGGGCTATTAACCCAAATGATTGACCCAATTGTGAGGCTCTGTCCCGAAATAGGGTTCTGGAAGAGAGCCCAGCAACGTGAAGACCGGGTAAAAGTAGGTAAGGGGGGGTTTGAAAAAATGATCACATGCAAGAAATAGATGGCTCTAAATCCTAGAGAGATAGCTTTTTGAAAATCTTTGAAGAAGCATACATTGTTTGCATTCAGATCCTAAATTGAGGAGAGTTGTATTTAGACCTAATTCTATGTGAGCATGAAAGTATCTCCTCAATATAGTCCTACCAAACCATGCCTAGTCTATATGCAATCAATGTCAGCTAGGTAAGAATCTAGGCTCCTAGATTCGCATGATATCAAAAAGTAAAGAGCTGACATTTTGTGAACACAGTTTCGATAATTGAACTAAATCAAGCACAATTTTGGTCAGACAAGGACAGGTCCCATCATGGTCGCCAAATCTGTTATCGTCGCAAAATTTTTTCTTGTCTTCCCTTTCCTTGCGGGAGAGAGAGGAAAATGCTTTCGCGAGTCAAACTTGACCAGATTTTGGAAATTGTTTTGAAATACTCGCCTCTGCTTTTTAAAATAGCGGGAAAACCCATGGGATGGGGCTCGACCTGTCGGTACGAGGTTCGACCGTTCCTGCAGCCTTTAACAGGGGTAATCGAACCAAGGACCAAAATGTGCTTGACTTAGTTAAATCATCGAAATTGTGTTCTATCCTAAATGCACAGAGAATTCAGGCATGTGCTATGTAATTTTGTAAAATGCAAGTTGGGAAAACATGATGTATGCTTGGAAAATACTTTTGGATTTGAAAATGTTTCTAAGGAAAATTGGAAATCAATTTCTTAGGAAACTCTGATGAAAAGATTTGAAATCTCAAAAAAGTGTATAAAGATTTGGGAAAATCATGAATGGATGAAAATCCTGGGAAAATGGAAAGAATTCTTGGAAAAGGGTAAACATTTGAAGGGAAAATGCTTGTCAGGGAAAATTCCAACTTTTGAAACTTTCTTTGGAAAATGATTGAAATTCATTGGAAGACCCTTTGGAGAAGAAAAATCAAAACTTAGAAAATTGAAATCTTGAGAGTCTTAGCCTTAAAATGTTTGAAAAATGATTTTGATTTTTGAGAAAGGTGAGAAACTCCTTTTTGAAAATCTTAAGAAAATAACATTTTCGAGGGAAAACTATGGAAAAATTTGACTTGGGAAAAACCAATTTTGAAAATTCTCAGAATTTCTTGAGAAATCAATTTCCATGGGAATGAAATTTTCTCAAGAAAAGATTTGGAAAAGGCAGATGATGTCATGATGCAGATGATTTGAATGAATGAATGCACTTTGAAAAGATTTTCTGAGAAATTTGTTGGAAAAATGTGTATTAAGTCAAAATAAATCCTTCACATATTCTGACTGTGGCCATGAACATGTTCAGAGTTTAATTGATTTAATTCACAATATTTTGCAAAATTGGAAATATGATGTGCATTTTTAAGATAGCCTAAGAGTGTAGGCTCAATGTGACTGGTAGAAAGATGATGAATCTGGGTTTTGTCCATGTTCCGACTAGGGCCGTAAATATGGACTCCACCGAGTTCATCAACTCTCTAAGAGTTGGTGCACGTGCCATTCGTGTACATCCACGGTGATTTTGAAATAAAATGCATGAATCACAAAATCAGGATATTACAAAATCAAACTAAATGATATGCATCCTTATCTAAGTAGTAAAAGTAAATATTATTCCAAGTTTGATTATTACATCTCTGACATAAAGCAAAATAAATGAAAAATGCAGAGTTAAAAGAATCGACATCCTCCAGATTTCCCTGCAAATGAGATTTGAGACAAGAAATACAATATACAGAGAGAAGATTGAAAGTCCGATGTAAATGACAAGACACAGGTGATTTTACATGCATTAAAATAGAAAGGTAAAGAAAAATTTATGATCAGGAATGGAAAGGAAAGTGTCTAGAAGTCATGCTAAAACTAAAGAGAGGTTATACATATGTAGGCCTAAATACCTAAAATTGCACTGAATGAAGTCTACATATGAAAACATCTTTATTGAAATAAACATGAAAATTATATCTACGTAAAGGCCTATGATGATATCAACATGAGAAACAATGCACAGGAAAATGTACATATATATCCTTATAATTGAGAACATGAGACATGATCACACTTGTACATATAACATATAGATGCCATGTATAATGACATACTGAAATGTAATCATGTGATTGTACTAAGGACAAAACTTAATGATTTACAATAGGATGCAGATATATACTATATGTGCTACCTAAATGCAATAGGTTCAAATGTTACTGCTGGATTAAAGCAACAGACACTTCACGTACAAATAATTGTGTCATGATACAACGAATCCTATCTATGTAGTGAATGAAGTAACAAGTAAAGGCACAACCCATGATATTCAGGACAATAACAGGAAAGATGACGGTTGAGAGAACCATCAACACCCCATTCTGTGAAATACTAGTAACGTGAATGACAGCAGCTCCAATCTTTTTCAATTACCTAAAATATAGAGAAATTCAACGCTAAAGCACAGACAACACAAAGAAAAAAAAATTTCCAGGAGTTGAGCTGGACTTTTGAAACACCCCCTTTTCGGCTTCTCCAACAAAGCCCAAGGCGCTGAAAGGAACCGAAAACCCTCATCTGGTGTGCTTAAGTCATCAGTATCAAATATAAAATTGCTAATGGCATAAAGGCTTTTGAGCATTGACAGGGAGGCCACTGAGATATACTGATGAACAGTATCATCAAACCACAGATTTGAGGCAAAGGAGGCACAGAGAGGAATCATACAAGTCATATACATTTCTGATATCACCTTGACAGGGTTAACGACCATTGGGAATATGAATGAGAATGAATGCAACGACACCAGAGAGTCCCATGCCAATCAAGTTAAACATTACAGGAAATGGAAAATTGAAACATTTTGGGAGATAGAGTCTATCATATCTTATTCATTCACAGACAACAGTGAATATCTGCTTAGTAATACCCTAATCTAATCAATATCAGGTGCATCAAGCACCTATCAACAAAAGATATCTTCAAATTATTTACTGGATGCCAAGATCCTGGTGGCACAGTTTTCTATCGAGCAAAGAGAGATCGGATACTACAACAAAGGCTGTGGATATCGCCCAAAAGTGATGCAGCGCCATTACAAACTAGCTAAACTCTAGATGTAACCTGAGCTATTCTTACATGGGATGGAGTAATAGATGATACTATTCTATGAAATGGAAAAAAAAAAGGAAATAAAGTAGCATGTGATGAAAAAAAATATATATATAACTAATTAAGATATAACACAGATAAAAGGAATGAACTTTAGTAATTCTACTAGTGAATTACCTCCAGCCAAATATTCTTTTTACATTAATCATCATAGGCTTAAACCGATCATTAATGGAAAATAATACCATTGATAATAATCAGCCGGCGACAGAGGTATGAGTCGACCTCTGTTTATCCGATCAGAGAGCATAACCAAGCAATGAACCAAATAAATTGATATCAAAACCAAAGTTAAACGTAGTCAGACAATCAAATGTTAGAGTGTGATCACTCTCTTGATGTAGCTTTTGTAGATCAAGTATGCTATGCTAGCAGTTCGATATTACAGAGGGAGCTTTCAATAAAATCGACGAAAACCAGGGAAGGGAAGATGGGGAAAGCAGGGAAGGAAATAAGAGAGAAAAATAAGCAAAGGAAAGTAGAGGAATAACTCACCGTTAGCCGATTGCTGGAAGTAATCCTTTCAATGCTGGATCGGATCTACAGGGAAAAGGAGGATCACGTTCTTCCTGACTGTCTTTGATTGATCTGTTGAAGGGTGATTCTGGGGATGGAGGAGAGGTAAGAGGAACTAGAATCGTGGGTCCTTCTTCTGTTGGAAGTAATGAAGACAGGTTCAAAAGGGAAGCTCCAGTCGATAGAGGGGAGAAGAAGCCGTCAGTTCTGCTCCTGCTGGAAGGAAGGAAGGAAGGGATGAGAACTGGGGAAGAATCGGAAAGACTGGTGGGATTCAAGGGGTAGGAAGAGAAGAAGTTGGGGGTCGGTTCCTGCTAGCCGAGAGGAGAAAAGGTAAAAAAAAGGGGGGATCAAGAGATAGCCTCTCCCAAAAAAAATTGCAGACCCCCTTTTTAATGAACAGCCTCCTCCTTTTTCTCACGAAATCCGCCCTTTTTCCCCCTTTTCCAAATGGTTTTGATAACTCTTTTAAAACGAATTTTTGAAATATTTTGAAAAAAAGCTCGCCGTTTTAAGAGGGGGACGACTCCCTTTCTCCAGCAAATTTTTTGAAAACTTAGGTAAAAATAAGGTTTTTTGGGTAGGGTTTCATGGTGGCTCCATTTGGGGCTGAAAAGTAATAAATAAAAAAAAACAAAAAAAGTGATGAAACGAATTTTGTTTTTTCCTTTTTTTCTTTTTCCCTCTTTTTTTTTTAAGGTGGTGCCACCTCACTGGATTTGAAAACTTTTTTGAAAAAGTTTGTTTTTCTTTGCAGAGGACTCTAGTGGGGTGTCACTTACGTGGGCCCACTAATTATTTTATTAAAAATTAAATCAAATGAAAGAGTTTTATAAATCGGTGCCACTTTCGGATGGGCACTGTTTTGAAAATAAGAGAAATATTTGAAAATTTGAGTGTGACACCACCTCGAGGCGGGTCCCACATCATTTATTTGAAATGAAAGCCAAATTTTTTTTTTTTTTTTGGGATTTTCATAATTGTAGGCTAGTTTTAGAAAACACGAAGCAAAGTTTTGGCTTGATTTCAAAACTTAGAAGAAAATGGTTCTTCAGGGCAAAATTTAGAAAGATGCGGAGAAATTCGGCGCCCTTTTTGTAAAAGTTTGAAATAAGGTCTTCTGAATTTGAAATTGTGTCCCCCTCTTTTCAATTGACGAAATTTTGAAAATCAATGTCAAAAACTATCCAGATCGTTTTCTTGAGATTTTTTTTGTAATTCGGAGTCCTGGGGGTAAAATGGGAAGAATTGGTAATTTTGAAGACCCAGGGTTTTGAAATCAAATTTTGAAAAGTTTAAAACTCAAATCTGGATTAACAATTTTGAAAATCGAGAGTTTTGGATCTCAAAATGACATGTTGTGCATTGAAATGGTGTGAAATATTCATGCAATGCTATGCAAAGACATGTTTCCTGAAATGCCCCTCTGAATTAGGAATTGAAAATTCTAGCTTCTTTTTAAGAGTAGGATTTTGAAATTTTGCAGTTTGAAGATGTTTGTGAGTCTAAATAGAGAAGTTTTGAGACTCGAGAATGGAATTTAGGACTTTCTGCAAGGTTCAATCTTGGAAAATGACCATTTTGCCCTTCATTGGTTCCGGAGAACTGAAATGTGATGAGTCAGGGAGGTGAGTGAAAATTTGGGGTGTTTACACCCCCCCCCAACTTAAGTGCGCTCTGCATTTTAACCATCTATGAATCTATGATCTATCTTTCTTTCACAACCTTCTTCTTTATAGATCATCGCTGCTTCATTTGATTTTCTGCTTTCTTTTTTTTAGTTATTCATAGTACAACGTTAGTTCCTTCTCTGTTTTACATTTCATTAGCTTATTGGAAGTCTGGCAATTCATGCTTTGCATATCAGTCGTTAAATGTGTTTTGCTTGGGTTCAGCAATTCCGATTTATTTCCTTTCTCCAGTGTGTATCGGTCGTGATAGAGAAGCACTACGATTTTGTTATTCATATTTTGTTGTATTAAAATTGAATTGAATTCATGTTCCACTTGCCATAAGGTATGTTTTCTCAGGAACAAGCTGCCCTAATCTGTCATAAAATCCTTAAATAATTCAGTGTTCATTCGATGCTCAGCAATAGCATTATGATGACTCTCGTTCAATCTCATCGAGAATTTTGGCTGTTTTGATTTGCTGTGAGGATTCGCATTTGGTTTTACTACAAAAATGTGAATTTAAAGTCAGTCTTATATCAAGTCTATAGGTTGGTCATTGCAAAATATGATACAGGACCAGTGCAGCAGTCCTCAATATCATACATATCTATACCAGTCTGGCATTAACAAGTCGTGTTACGAAAATGAATAGTATGGTGATTAAAAAAGATGACCCTGATTCGCCTTTGGATACAGAAAATCTCAAGCTAACAGACTTACCCCTTTCTAGGCATCTTACTGCTGTGTGTATATCTCAAGCTAACAACCTTTCTTTTTTTTTGTAGGGGCTAAGCTGCTAGTCTGGTTGCGGTGCTCAGGAGTGACCCCTTTACCCATTTTATTTGTTGTTTGAACTTTTCATATGTTTTATGTGATATTTTCACTGACCATTGAGTATCAGTCAATCCTTAGCATGCATGACCATTGCATTTCACATGTTAAATTGTATAAAAGTTAATACTAATCCATTATAACATGTTATCCACCCAGCATGCACCCCAACTGCCCTCTCTATAAAGATTTTAGAGAAACCCAATCTTGTTATTTTATTATAAAAAGAGGTAAAGTTAGCTCTCTTTATGCTAAAATATACTAGTGGGTTATGGAGGCGTTAGATTCTACCTCATCATGAAGATTATGTCATATTGATTTCTGTAATATGGAAGTATTTACAGAAGAGTTGATTGTCCCATTCTACAATTTGGGTTTGGTCATGAGGCAAAGCTAGGCGTTACCTTCAGATAGTCTGTAATCACTGCCTGAATACAAAAGGCTGATTATACATGTTTTGTTGTACATTTTGCAAAGAGATCAAGAGAGTCATGATCTCAACCTATTCGGAAGGATTTTATGGATGAATTCCCTTCCAAGATCAATGTCACCTTTTCATGGGCTGGCTTAGCAGCAATATTGATCTTTGCTTTGACCCCTTTTTTTTTTTTACCATCTGGTCTGTTAGTTCAAACAATTCAAGGCTATTTTTACTGGTGTGTATGATGAGAGAAAAGCACAATTTTCATATCTAGGAAACCAGATTATCACTCCACCTTCAGTCATCCTATTTGCTTGCGATCTAATGAACTCCAGACGATTCCTTCGATCTCAAGCTTAAACTTTCGTCTATCTGACAGTCTAAGTTTGCTGTAATTTAGAGAGCCAGTATTCTCATAGCAGCCACGCTTACCTTCAACGAAACAAAAAAAGCTATGCCCTTTTTAATAACTGTTCAAGGATGGTCAGTGAAAATTCTGCTCATGCAAGCTCAGTGGCTGAAGCATCTCTCTAAGCTGGGTCCACAAAAACCCAGAGGACATCTCCTGCAGTTTTTTTTTTTTTTTAGTAACTGATATTGCCAACACCTTCAGCATTTGCACCATTGTTATCTACTTCACAGCAGCCCTATCTTTCACCATAACCAGCAACTACTGTTACACAGTAACATGCCCATTCATATTGCCTTCATGTCTTACACTATCCTATTCCAACTCACCATCAGCACATTCACACACACCACTGCCCCTCAATCGCAGCACCTTTCTCTTCATAGTGATCCAGCTTGAGTCACTGTGATTCCATTGTTTTTTTTTTTACAACAATTTGTGTCCAAATTGTTGCGGTTTTAAGCCCTTTGTAGCAGTCCTCTTTTACTATTATGGATTTTTCTTACAGTAGTCCAGCTTGAACTGTTGAGGTCCTGCTCTCTTGTATTCCATGGCATGAGCTTGCTCTATCCTCCACTACACGTCCCTTCAGGATCTCCATTTGAGGAGTTAAGAACTGTTATTGCACCTTTTGCTTGTAATGTTTCAAATGCTTTTATGGCAGCTTCTAGTTATTATGCTGGTGAAAGTGCAAAACTTGATTGGAGTTCAAACAACTGCCATGTGGATCCTTATACTTACAACATTCCTCGTAAAGAGCTGTCACTGAGCCTTGCCATGTGCCAACCTCCTGTGAACCATTCATCAAGTCTTCTTGACCAGAACTCTAAGTTAAGATTCTCTGGTATAGCTCAACCGATGTTGGGAGATACTGAATATGCGAAAAATATTCCAAATAATGAGGTGCAACATTCTTCATGTGTCACTCAGTTCTCTTCAGAGGATGCAGGCTTGATAAAGGAGTTGCAATCTGAGCGCTCTACTGCTAATATTGATGAGTAATATAATGGTCATTCTTCTAGTAGAACAGTTAGATTCCCACATGTTCTTCTTGGGTCAAAGTATGTTCATTTAGCACACCAGATACTTACTGAAGTTTTTAACAATTGCATTTCTGTACAACAAGATCTAAACAAGAGCAGGTGCAGCATGCTTGTATGTACCTCCTCCACCTGCACTAGCTATGTCACTTGCGTCTCCATCCACATTTTGCTCATCCCAAGTAGTGCTCTGAGTTATAGTCACTTTTCCAGTGAATTTCTGTACAAAATGCACAGTCTACCATCCATTCTATATATCTTTCACTAACCTAAAGCCTTGTGTAGGCCTTCGTAAAATATGGATTTTTGTTTGCCTATGGTATTGCTTATGTGTATATATGTATATATATATACATGTATATATACACATATATATATATATACATATATATATGTACATATGTATGTTTTCTCATAAATACAAGACATGCCATTTAGCCTGAGTACAACATCTTACTGTAGAATTAGTATAATCACCTATATTTACATATCAAACTAATTTCTTCCATTTCCATTTTGGCTTGGTACTAACTCTTCTTTCTTGCAGGAATTTCTAGAAATGTTGATTTCCTTCTTAGATTAGGATTTCAAATTCAATTTCAAGGTTGTAATAATCAGATATTAATGAGAATCTTATTTTTTCAAGCATAGATTAGAATGTATGAGCATATAAATTATTTGTTTCATATCATTCTCATCTTATTTCCCAAGAATTCACAAATCAGCACACGAATGGCACGTGCACCATTTTATAAGAGGTGATTAAATCCTAAGTTGATGATTTGCATCAATGGTCATAGTCAGGATGTGAACAAGACTTAGGATTTTCGTCTTTTATAGAATAACACTGGATCCACACTAGATCCTTTTCAAAATTCATCATATTTTCTTTAAATATTTTTTTTTATCAAAATTTAGTTTAAAATTAATTCAATACATATATCAATGGCCATAGTCAGGATATATTGAGAATTAATTTTATTTTAAATTCTATAAAAGCACTAAAATATATTTTATTCTTCATCTGAATCTAAATATGATTATTATATAATACATTCAATGACCATAGTCAGGGATGTATTATATCTTCAAATCTTATTTACATTTATTTAAAGAATGAAATATGATTTTCATATCCAATTTCAAATTCTTTAGATTCATTCATCATTTAGGATAGAATGACATCATATTTTTAAAATTCCCATTCAAAAACTCCAAGTGATTTTGAGTATTTTCTTCATTTCCCAGATCAATTCTTATTTACAGATTCAGATTCAAAATTCTATCTCATTTTCAAAATTCAAAGTCCAAATTGACTTTGAAATTTATTTCTATATTCAAAATTCAACTTTCAATTCAGGACCAAATTCAAATTCAATTCAATATCTCAAATTAAATTTCAAAGTTCAATTTAACTTTAAAACCTCTGATTTATCTTCTGATTTCAAATTCAAAATTATTCTTTATCTTCAAAATGCTTCTCAATTCAAAATCAAAGTTTGAGATTGATTCTGAAATCTCAAAATTCGATTCTTCCTAAGTTTTAAATTCAATCTGGGTTTTCAAAACCCCGACCCATCTTCAAAAGTCCCATTTGGACTTTCAAAATCCAAATCCAGAGTTAGAACCCAACTTCATCTTGGATCTCAGACTTCAAATCCAAAATTCCATTTAGGATCCAGAATTCAATTCCATCTTGGATTCCAGATCTTGGATCCAAAATCCATTTTAGGATCCAGAATCCAACTCCATCTTGGATCTCAGACTTCAGATCCAAAATCCATTTTAGGATCCAGAATCCAATTATCTTGGATCTCAAACTTGAGATCCAAATTCCATTTAGGATCCAGAATTCAATTCCATCTTGGATCTCAGACCTAGAATCCAATTTCATTTTAGGATTCAGACTTTCGATTCAAATTCTATCTTGATTCCCAAATTTCAAAAATCAATTCCATTTTCATATCCCATCTAGATCTCTTAAATCCAATTCTATTTTTCAAACTCAATTTGGATTTCTCAAGTCCCATCCTGATTTCAAATTTCGAAATTGGAATTCAATTCCATTTCAAATATTCATTTCCTCTCCTAAACCCAGATTCAAAATTCAAATTCAAAATCCATTTCTGACTTTGAAACTTCCTTTCTTTTCCTTTTATCTCAACTTCAAATCATTCTTTTCAAAAGTCTGGATTTATCTCCCCAAACTCTGATTATTTCAAAGACTTAGAGCCTTCAAAATATCTTTCCTGATCTATCTCAAGTTTTAAGTTAGATTCAACTATTCAAAAATCACATCTTCATTCCATCATCACATTTTCCACTTGAAAAGTCTCAGATTTCCAAAATCATTCTTTTCAAAAGAGCATACATCCTTGCATTGCACAAGCATGATTCTTTGTGCATTTGGACTTAGAATAAATTCTTAGATAATCTTTTAGCAAAGCAAAAAGGCATAAATTCGACCCTTGGTTTGATTACCTCTGGTAAAGGCGCCAGGAACGGTCGAACCTCGTACCGACGAGCGAATCTCGTCTCTCGATTTTTCCCGCAAATATTTCAAAACGGAGGTGAGTAATCTTTTAAAATCTTTTCAAAATCAAGGTCAAGTGAGACCTTCGCAGAATATTTCCTCTCTCTTCTTTCTTTTTTTTTTCTCTTCTCTCTTCTTTTCTAGTCTTTTATTTTTCTCCCTTCAAAAAAGGAGAAATAGAGGTTGGAAAGGAAAAGAGAGAAAACCACAAGAAGAAAAATTTTGTGATGATCACAGTTTTGGCAACCGTGATGGGACCCGTCTCTTTCCAGTCGAATTTTTGCCTTTTGCTTTGCTTTGATATTATCTAAGTCTTTATTCTTCAAATGTCAGCTTCATTTCCATGCAAACCTTAGGCGCCTAGACTCTGTCCTAAGCTGACATCATTACATATAGGATTTAAGTATGGTTTGGTAGGACCATATTTAGGAGATTATTCCATGTTCACTTAGACTTAGGTCTGAAATACAACTCTCCTCAATTCTAGGGATTGAATGTATACAAGTGTGTGATTCTATTCATTTAAATTCTATATCTTTAGGACTTGCATTAGAGCCATCTGATTTCTTGCATGTTGAGCATGTTTTTGAAAAACATCCCTACCTATATTGTCCCGGTCTTCACGTTGCTAGGCTGTCTCACTAAACCATAGTTCAGGAGAGAGCCTCACAACTGGACCACTTATTTGGGTTCGCGCCCCCCTACCACGTACCTAAGGGCCATAGTCCGAGGTATATTGGTAGGTGCTCAAGGTTGTTGGGAAGCCATTACCTTAGAACCGGAGAAATATTTCTATGCCATGTACTTTGAGCTTCGGCTTGAGTATATCGGCATATCTTGATTGGAATCAGATGATCTAAAACCTTAGAGTTAGGATTAAGGTCCTACAAGCCATTTCAAAATATTGCATCTAGAGTCAGCCTTTAGGGAATGTTGTGTGCGCATCCTTGTTGATGCAGCTTTGGTTATATGATGTTTCTTGTATTTTTCTTATATATATATGTATCAAACCTTTTCAAAAACCCTGGATGTATAATTCAAAACTTCCCCTTACTTTCAGAAACCCCAGGTGTATATTCTTTTCCTCTACCTACATTTCTTTTCTTTTTTTAGATCAAATTTTCTTCAAAAAACCCTGGAAAATTCCTTTAAAATTTTCTCAATCCCACAAAAATTTCCAAGTTTGTATCTATTCTTCAAAAGTCTATCCATAAGTCCTGTATTCTATCTGATTTTCCTCATTCTTCTTTGCCCCAGTATCATTTCGATGGCGTCCAATTCTCTCAATGTTGTCTTTCCCACAGATCATGTCTTCTATCAGGTACAGGATGGATCCCCAGACCATCGGGTCATCCAATCTCATCCCTTCTTCCCTCTGTGGTATTATTCTTGGTTCGCCACCTTCTCGCGTATGTTCCCAGACCACTTGGATGACTGTGGGTTGGAGATGGCATCGGCAGTAGGCAAGCAAACCATTAACAGGAGTTTGATTCAGGCTATGGCAGAACGGTGGAATCCATGTACCTGCACATTCTGGTTTCCATGGGGAGAGATGACTCTACTAATGGACAAATTTAATGATATTATGCAATTGCCTTAACCAGCTGGTCAACCAGATGATCCTGTCGAGCAACAATTCCTGATCAACATCAAAGGGGTGGATGTTCGAGAAGCTTTGGCCAGAGCAACAGGGAGCAGATCCTGGCCTCTCATTGAGATTGATGGGAATCAGTTCATTGACCTGTTCAGACTCTATCGCAAGTACGGAGCTTATGAAGAGGTTGACACTTTGTCTTGAGCGGCAAAAGACAGAATTCAGCATGCCATGATCCTATGCACAGTGGGATTAGCTTTCTTCCAAGATGGTCAGAATTTTATCGATGTCAGAGTTGCCCAACTCTTTCGAAGATGGGGAAGCAAGCAGACCCGTCAGCTTTCAGTCTCTATGGCCGCTTTAGCCTTTCTTTACCGAGGTTTGGCACGATTTTTCCTTGAAGAGACCATTCTGGTAGAAGGATGCACTTATGCCCTGTAGTCATGGTTCCTGCGACATGTTCCATCAAAAGTCAGTTCCTTCAGGTTCAGCAGTAAGAAGCCGAAGACGGCCATTCAGTATCGAGCCTTGATCGAGAAACTGCATCAGGAGGAGATCGTTTGGGACTTCTTCGACAGAAAAGAATCAGTTCCTCGTTACACCTATGCTCGCAGCAAGCGCTACAGATTGCTTGGCCCCTTCTTCTGCGTCGATTATCAGCCAGAAAGATGTCTCAGATAGTTTTCGCAGCGACAGGTTCGCACCAACATTCGCTTCCCGACGGGCAACATGCCAGAATTCAATCTGCAGTCGGATCAGTGGTCTGGGGCATACCATGTCACCAAATATACTTGGGATTCCTTCATTGCTCTATCTGTATTTCCTGGATCAAATGTATCTTCTGAATATCAAGAGTGGTGGCAAACTGTCTGCCCACCCTCTCTTTGTCTTTGAATATTACTATCAATAAAATTTACTTTTTGGGCCAAATTTTATTATTTTATTTTGTTTTATAGCATAAATGGTCACGATTCTGGTGACGACCTCATCCCTGATAAATGGGACATTCCTCCTACTTCTCTTCAATATCTTTTATCATGGTTGACGACCTCGCCTAGGTAACAAGACACATTTCTCCGTTATCGTAAAAATGGTAACACAATTATCACAAGTTTTGTGATGACCCAATCCCGGGTAATGGGATAATCTCTTAAAATTGTCTACCAAAAACCCTTCATTCTTTCCTAAAAAATTGTGGTTTTCAAAAAATTTCTTCCATACTCTAACCATTTTTGTATTCTGCAGGAAGACTTTGGCATCTCAAGATGGTTCAGACAAGAGCTGGTAAGCAGACTGTTCAGCAGCACAACGACATCAAGAAAGAGGAAATGAACTCTCCCAGGTTGTCCAAGGGACATGACTCAGGGGAAGAAAGTGATGTTGATCCTGCCATGTACAGAGTATTCCAGAAAATGATGTCAAAAATGATGGCGGAGCAGGTTAAGGTTGGCTGGTCCAAAGAAAGCAACAGCTAAAAGCAAAATCAAGAAGAAGCCCATGAAAAAACCTATCAAGATCAGTAAACAAACAATACAGCGTGACAATACTTCTAAGAACTCAGAATCAGCAGAAGAGGACTCTAAAGAAGAAGTGCAACAGATTTATATCCCCAAGCATCTACGATAGTCCAAAAGGGGGGTCGAAGAACCTGTACCAGTAAGCAAACCCAAGTACGGGGCCCCTGCGGAAGATCCAATCCAGGCACTAACCAAGATAGTCAAGGAACTGCAAATCCGAGATAAGGGAAAGAAATCATACACCAGGCAGGATTTTTACCTCGGATTGGAAGGGGATAACAATTTGGAGAACCTCCCCAGGAAGTTCATTAAGTTCGACGGAACTGGCGATCCCAAGGCCCATTTGGCAATGTTTTTCGCAGAATGCGCCAGGTTCAGTGAAGAAAACCACGCTCTTTTCCTCTGCTTCCCCCGCAGCTTGGAGGGGATAGCCGCCAAGTGGTATGCCGAGCATGTCAATCCCATTGAATTGAGGGATTTCAACAAAGTTGTCAACATGTTTATCGAGCGCTTTCTGTTCAATACAGAAGCTTTGCCCACGCTCAATCACCTGTACAACCTCAAACAAGAGCCCAATGAAAAGGCCAGGGATTTCATTCACAAATGGAGAAGTATTTGTAACAAAATGAGGAATCCCATTTCTGAGGAGCATGCCCTCCAAATTATCCTCAACAACTTCTCACAACCTTTAAAGAGCCTCATTTTCCCATACCCGTCCAAATCATTAATTGAACTGACGGAACGAGCAGAATGACTCAAAATGGGAGTGGAAAATGGAATATATGAAGGTATCACTCTGGCCAAGAATGTCCAGGATCAGAAAAAGAAGGCACATTTTACTTACTCAGCCGACACTTCAGGCGACAGTCAGGGCAGTAGCAGCAAGAACGACAACAACAGTGGCACGAAGCTTGATCAGAGCAGAGGAAGAAAAGGAAAGTTCTTCAATAACAGTGATAAGCCTCTTTTAAGCGGTCCTCAACAAAGAGTGGATTTTCAAGAAAAGCCCAAGCATATCAATTGCGGCATGGATCGAAAATTTACTCCTTTAGACCAGCCTCTGGAAAAAGTGCTGAAATATCTATTGTCCCACGGGATGGTTAAACTTCCCAAAGTTGCAGATCCGCCAGTGATCATGGGAAGATTCAAAGAGCAGTATTGCAAATTCCACAGGGCGATGGGGCATGATACAGAGTATTGCTTCGCCCTGAAGCACTTGATCCAGGACTGCATTGACAAGAGCATCCTTATAGAAGATGAAGAGGAAGGAAAAATGGAAATCCTAGCAGCTCCATTCCCAAATCATTCTGCATCAGCCATTTCAGAACACCCATTTCTTCCACAAAGCCATATATGTCCATGCTTCAGTGAAGACATAAGTCTCTAGCATCAGGTAATGGTTCTATATCGGGACTAGCCTACATCCCAGAAAATGAACATCTTCTTGTTTTTGAACAAAATGAATGCATAAGTTGAGAGTGGAAAAACTCAAGTTTTTCCAAAAAGATTCCTTAAAAAGGAAGCCTTTGCAGAGGAAGCAGAAACCTCTAAAGCAGCCAAAGAGCGGGCCAATAGTCTCCAGAAGCCAATCACATCGCTCTCCAACATTTCCATCCTTGAATTGACTCATGATTCTCCCAAGCATCAAGAAATGCTAGATGATTTATTGAGGAAGATTAAGGTGAAGCCAGGCACTACGCCAGAAGATATGGCACAAATAGTAAATTAGGCAATGACCAATGCGCCTATCACCTTTTCCGATGAGGACCTCCCAAAGCCTCATTCATTTCATAACAATGCATTGTACATCGTAGTAAGGACCAGGGTCATGACTGTCCCGTATGTACTTGTTGATAGAGGCAGCACCCTCAACATTTGCCCAGAGATGACAGCGAAAGCCTTGGGGTTAAAAGAAGAAGAATATGTGCCTCATTTAATTATAATCTATGGCTTCGACAATCACGGGCAGACTACCAAGGGCAAGATCTTTCTGGAAATCTTCATTAACTATTCAGTATATACAGTTTTGTTCCATGTCGTCAATGTGCCGCCCACCTATAATCTTCTATTAGGACGAACATGGATCCACAATGCGAATGCCGTTCCATCAAATGGTCCAAGGGAGGAATGATTACCACCATTTTGGGAGAAGATTCCGAAGAGAGGTTGTCACAGCCTATGATTCCTCGTCCAACATTTACAGCGGATATTCCAAGCATCCGAGAAGCTGATGAAATCAACCTCAGCGAAAGCTTAGAAATGCTGAAGCTGAAAGATGTCCTGGAAAAAGAAAATATTGCAGCCACGGTCCAATGGCAAGGACCCTGTTTCTTCAAGTTAGGAGGACATAACAAGTACACCTCCTTCAAAGATCATCCTCTATTTCCATAATTTTCCAAAGCAAGAAAAGGATTTGATCTGCTGATAAAACACAGGTATCAGCCATTCCGAGGCATGGGAAAAAATAAGGACGGCATAGTGGAGCCTATCATTCCCGTTCAACATTCAGACAGTTCAGGGTTGGGGTTCACCGGCCAAGATTCTAGCAAGAAAACAATATTTGTCAGAGGAAACAAATGAGAAGATGATGCCTTAGTTTTCTTGCTTTCTTCTCTTGTTTTTCTGTTAATCTTCTAGGGACGACACAGTCCCATCTTTTTGTCAAATCTTGTAAATATCTTACTTCAAATCAATAAAAAGTTAATCTTCTCTTCATATTTGGGTGTCTATCATTTCTTTCTTATATCTTGTCTGTGCCATTATTCTTTGCTTTATAAAAAAAAACTTGTTTTTGGCTTGTACTTTCTCCTAAAAACCTTTCTTGGCATTTTCAGGATCATAACTCCTAAATCAATGAAGAAATTCATTATCAATCCCAAATATTCAAAATTGGCATGGATTCCTAAGATAAAAGTCAGACCAGAGGTCAGCCACGCAGCAGAGCAGACCGAAGAGCTAGCAGAATTTGATTCAACTATCCAAGAATTGCCAGAATTTGCTCACATTCAGAAGCAGGATGAACCCTCATCTTTGGTTCAAGATCCCATTGAGGATATCAACATTGGTTCGGAAGATGATCCAAAAATTCTCAAAATTGGTTCCAGTCTAAATGCGAATGAAAAAGCAAGACTCATTCAATTCCTTAAACAACATCTAGAAGTATTTGCCTCGACTTGTGAAGATATGCCAGGATTAGATCCCAAGCTGGTTGAGCATCGACTCAAGTTGAAACCAGATTCTAGGCCAATCAAACAGAAACTGAGGAAATTAGACCCTCGAGTTGAGCAGCAAGTCAAGGAAGGACTGGAAGATTTGTTAAAAGCAGGCTTCATCCGAGCCATAGATTACCCAGATTGGTTGGCAAATATCGTGGCAGTTCTTAAAAAGAATAGCAAAGTTCAGGTCTGCATTGATTTTAGGGATCTCAATAAGGCTACCCCGAAGGATGACTATCCACTTCCTAATATTGATCTTTTGATCGATAGCACAGCGGGCCATGCCATGTTTTCTTTCATGGATGAATATTCAGGCTATAATCAGATCAAGCTGACAGTTCGTGATCAGTCAAAAACTTCCTTTACTACACCATGGGGAACCTTCTGCTATACAGTCATGTTATTTGGGCTAAAAAATGCTGGGGCAACTTATCAAAGAGCAATGGCCGTTATTTTCCATGATTAGATGTATAAGAATATGGATGCATATGTGGATGACATTCTGGTTAAATCTAAAGAAGAAGAGGATTACCTCGATGCTCTTGGTCAAGTTTTTGAAAGACTCATTCTCTATAAGTTGAGACTTAATCCTCAGAAATGCATTTTCGGAGTAGAATCTGGCAAATTGCTCGGTTTCATTATCAGCAAGAAAGGAATAGAGGTGGATTCAGCTAAAGCAAAATTCATTATTGATATGCCGCCTCCAACTAATCTAAGGGAACTGCGAAGCCTTCAAGGGCGTATTCAGTCTATTTGCAGATTTATTTCCAATTTGGCTATGAGGTGTGAACCTTTCAATCATTTACTAAGAAAAGGTGTAAAATTTGAATGGAGATCGGAATGCCAACTCTCGTTCGAGCGTATCAAGCAGTGTCTCCTTAATCCACCAGTTTTGAAGTCGCCAAAATTGGGGAAGCCTCTCTTACTATATATTTCCATCAATCAGAATGCTTGTGGTGGATTCCTCGCACAATATGAAGAGGGCAGCCTGATAGAGCATGCCATCTACTATGTGAGCAAAACTTTCATTGATTATGAAAAGAAGTATTCTCAGATGGAGAAAACTTGTCTAGCTCTTGTTTGAATGTGCCAGAAATTAAGACATTACTTGTTGGCATCTGAAATCAAATTCCTATCAAAGCTTAATCCTCTCAGATATATTCTTGAACAACCATTTCTCACTAGACGGATTGCAAAGTGGCAGGTCCTTCTAATGCAATATGACTTAGAGTATGTTTCTCAAAAGTCAATTAAAGGCCAAGTGATCGCAGATCAGTTGGCAGATTTTTCTTTGACAGAAGAAATTAAAGCAGAGGATGATTTTCCTGATGAGCACATCTGCAATGTCCAACAGCCTCCAGTTTGGAATCTATTCTTCGATGGTTCTAAAAATATGTCTGGCATAGGGATTGGAGTTTTGTTAATCACTCTAGAAAAAGAAATGATCCCTTATTCTCTCAAGCTTGGTTTCCAATGCACTCATAATATGGCCGAGTATGAAGCTCTAATACAAGGCCTCAAAATTCTGCAAAGTTTCAATGTCAAGAGAGTGCATGCCTTTTGCAATTCGTTACTCGTTGTCAGTCAAGTTAACACTAAATGGCAGGTGAAAGATTCAAAACTGATCCCATATCAGAAGATCGTCCTAGCTCTTGTGGACAGCTTCGAAGAATTTCAACTCAATCACATCAGGAGAGAGCACAATCAGATAGCCGATGGCTTAGCCAGCCTAAGCTCCATTTTATCATTCAAGGGCAGTGAATCATGTCATTCTTTTGAAGTTGGCAGACTTGAATAACCTGCTTTCATTTCAACCATGCAAATAAACCAGGTCAATCAGAAGGAGAAGCCTTGGTACCAAAATATCAAAAATTTTATTGAGACTAGTGAATTTCCACTAGAAATGCCAAAAAGGGAGCAACGTGCAATTCAGTGTATGTCTACCCGTTATTTCATTCTTGCCAATGTCCTCTACCGCCGTGGGTTCAGTTCTGAATATGCAAGATGTTTAGACAAAGAAGAATCTATGGAAATTATCCAAGAGGCACGTGAAGGAATTTGTGGTGGCCATGTTGGCTATCAAACTCTCGTCAAGCAAATCGTCCGAGCAGGGTACTACTGGAATACTATACAGCAGGATTGCCATCGATTTGTGAAGAAGTGCATCAAATCCCAAATGCACGCACATTCCATTCATGCGCTAGCCACATATCTACAATCAGTTGTTTCTCCTTGGCCATTTTCTATGTGGGCGTTCAACGTCGTAGGCCCGATTACTCCTTCTGCTTTCAACGGCCACAAATACTTTTTGGCCGCTACAAAGTATTTCACAAAATGGGTTGAAGCTGTCACTCTGCGCACAGTAGAGGGCCACCATGTGGTTTCTTTCATTCACAAGAACATTCTTTACCGCTTTGGCATACCACATGACATTGTGTTAGACAATGGAAGCCATTTAAAAAATGAGAAGATGAAAACCTTTTGTTCTAAATTCAAAATTTGTCATCATTTCTTAGCTCCCTACTATCCTCAAGGGAATGGCCAAGCAGAAGCTACCAATAAAATTCTGATCCGCATTTTGGAAAGGACTGTGAAAACAGGTCGAGATTGGCATGAGAAAAATCATGATGCACTTTGGGCATACCGGACCACCATTCGGACTGCGACCAATGCCACTCCTTAAGAACTTGTTTACGGAACTGAAGTAGTGTTACCCCTCTATGTCCAAAAGCCCGCTCTCAAATTTGCTTCCCTTATAGAATTGTCACTTGATCAATATCATCAGCAGAGATTGGTGCCGCTGGATCTACTAGATGAAAAAAGGCTCAAGGCAGCAGAGCATGCTCAAGCTTATCGTCAGAGGGTAGCTCGACACTATGCCAAGTCCGTCATTGAGAGAAAATTTCGAGTTAACGATTTGGTGCTCAGATCGACAACTCATCTCAAGCATCGACCACGAGGCAAGTGGTCACCCAATTGGGAAGGCCCTTATGTGGTTAAAGAAGCATTGCCTCGCAATTCATATCGGTTGATCAACGCAGATGGGGTGGAAATGCCAGATCTTGTCAATGCTCTACATCTGAAGAAGATTTATACTTAAAATGTTCAATCTAAGCCTTTGTATTATTCAAAAAGTCGTTTCAATAAAACAATGATCTTCTATCAACTCTCATGTTCTTCTCCATGATATTGGGGCATTTTTATTTTGATCTATAATTGTCTTCCTTCATCATATGCAGGGAGGATTAGACAAAAACTCTTTTTCTCAAAATTCTACCAATTTTCAATTAATCTTGTGATCTATATTAATTTCATTCATTTGTTTCATTTCTCAATTTAATCAAATTTTCATCAAAACTATTGCCAGTTTCTGGCAAGTTTTAACAATTCTTCGTCAATTTTATTATTAAAAATTTTATCCATCTTTATCTTTAAAAACACCTTTTCAGGTTAAGGGATAAACCTGATGCCTCCTTTTAATGAGGTATTCTTTTTATTATTTTCCATGTTCAGGATAAGGGGATAAATCCTGAAAGCCGGTCATACAGTTAAAACTATGATGGTCCATTAATTTTCACCAAGGATCTTTGATTTTTAAATTCTTTTTTAAAATCGAGTTCATCTTTAAAAAAACCTGGTCTTCGCACTGTTTATTCCTCAAACTTTTCAATCATATATTGAGCTCATTTGGAAAATCCGGTTCTCGCACCGGTAACTTTCTAAATTCAGTCTTCTGATCAAAGTCTTCCCTTCTACAAAATTCAAGTTCTGACTTAAAAATCCCAAAATTTGATGTATTCCAAAAGATCCAACACTCGTTGGTCATGTATTTCCAAAAGATCCAACACACGTTGGTCATGTATTTCCAAAAGATCCAACATTCTTTGGTCATGTATTTCCAAAAGGATACAACTTTTGTTGGTCATGTATTTCTAAAAGATCCAACATTCGTTGGTCATGTATTTCCAAAAGATCCAACATTCGTTGGTCATGTATTTCCAAAAAGATCCAACATTCGTTGGTCATGTATTTCCTAAAAGATCCAGCTTTTGCTGGTCATGTATTTCCAAAAGATTCAACATTCGTTGGTAATGTATTTCCAAAAAGATCCAGCTTTTGCTGGTCATGTATTTCCAAATGATCCAACATTCGTTGGTCGTGTATTTCCAAAAGATCCAACATCTCGTTGGTCATGTATTTCCAAAAGATCCAGCTTTTGCTAGTCATGTATTTTCGAAAGATCCAACTTTTTGCTGGTCATGAATCTCCAAAATGATCCAGCTTTTGCTGGTCATGTATTTCCAAAAGATTTAACATTCGTTGGTCATGTATTTCCAAAAAGATCCAGCTTTTGCTGGTCATGTATTTCCAAAAGATCTAACATTCGCTGGTCATGTATTTCTAAAAGATTCAGCAGCTCGTTGGTCATGTATTTCCAAAAGATCCAGCTTTTGCTGGTCATGTATTTCCGAAAGATCCAGCTTTTTGGTGGTCATGAATCTCGAAAAAGATCCAGCTTTTGCTGGTCATGTATTTCCAAAAGATCCAACATTCGTTGGTCATGTATTTCCAAAAAGATCCAGCTTTTGATGGTCATGTATTTCCAAAAGATCCAACATTTGTTGGTCATGTATTTCCAAAAGATCCAACAGCTCGTTGGTCATGTATTTCCAAAAGATCCAGCTTTTGCTGGTTATGTATTTCTGAAAGATCTAGCTTTTTGCTGGTCATGAATCTCTAAAAAGATCCAGCTTTTTGCTGGTCATGTATTTCAAAAGATCCAACACTCATTGGTCATGTATTTCCAAAAGATCCAACTCTCGTTGGTCATATATTTCCAAAAGATCCAACGCTCGTTGGTCATGTATTTTTAAAAAGATCCAGCTCCCGCTGGTCATGTATTCTGAAAAGAGCCAGCTCTCGCTGGTCATGCATTTCAGAAGTCCTAGCTCATGCTAGTTGAGCTCCCAAATCAATTTACTTCACAATCAAACCTTCGGGTGTCAATTTCTCAATTCTATAATTTCCAAAACCTTCAGATCTTTAATCTCTCAATGCCATCAGTTCCCCAACCTCTGGGTTGCAATATCTTCAAAATCTCATCATTTTCTCAACCCTCGGGTTATAATCTCCCAATTTCAATCATTTTCAAAAACCTTCAAAACCTTTTTCAAATTTGAAATCCAGTGTTTTCACTGGTCGGGATTTTCAAAATCCAGTTTTTCCATAACTGGTCAGGATTTGAAATCCAGTGCTTTCACTGGTCGGGATTTTCAAAATCCATTTTTTCATAATTGGTCGGGATTTGAAATTCAGTGTTTTCACTGGTCAGAATTTTCAAAATCCAGTGTTTTCACTGATCGGGATTTTCAAAATCCAGTTTCTCATAACTGATCGGGATTTAAAATCCAGTATTTCCACTGGTCAGGATTTTTAAAATCCAGTTTGTCATAACTGGTCGGGATTTCCAAAACCTAATGCCTTTCATCAGTCGAATTTTTTAAAATCTGATTTTTACATCATTTCTCTAAATTGCAACTAAAGGTCTCATCAAAATTCATATTGAGTGATTATTTCACAAAAGAATTCTGGAACATTATGCCAATTTGCTAAAAACATTTGTTGATTTCAATAATCTGACTGCACAAAAGAATCACCTCAGTTTACCTCTAGTATTCTTTCCAAAAGGGTGAAACTTTTTGCGAAAAAAGGATAAAATTCAAATCTTTTCCCTGTTGATCAACCAAAATGATGAAATAAATATCCTAGGTATGATTACTGAAAGAAATATTCAATGATATTGAAAATCCAGAAGCGAATTGATATTGATCATGGCTATGGCGCATGTTTAAGGACGGCTATCTGACAATCAGGCAGTGGAAATATCTTGAACTATAAAAAGAATCCACTCCACCCATATATTCTCATCCATTTAAAAGCTGCAATCAAATATCTGCAAATGGGATCTCTCAACTGTCGTCAAGATGAAGACGAATATGCGAGTTAGACCCCCGGGGCCAAAGAAGATTTGGATCATCTCCAAGATGAAGGAGTTTGTGACGAATCCTTCTAGGGAAAATTCATATCACCGTCGAGATGAAGGTGAGTGTGATGAACCTACCGACAAACCCTAAAAGATATTTGATTTCTGCTATCATCTAAAGACCTTTTGAGCCAATATAATCCCTGAGATAAAAGAAGGATCAGAACATCTCCAAGATGAAGGAGTTTGTGACATACCCTTCCCCGAAAAAGAGAGAAAATGTCAGGACACATCCAAATGAAGAAGGATGTAAAAAACCCGAGAAAGTTCAATGACTCAAAAAGAGTGCAAAAAGATCATCATGGGAAAACACCCAGATATCAAACTGCCAAAATTGTCAGGAGTCATCTTTTCTCATGCAAAATTCTTCTATCGATATCTCTTCACTACTTGTTTTTATGAAATTAAGTATATTTCTTCTCTTCTCATATCAGAGAAATGGATAGCTTCCTTGAGGAAAATCATCAGCGCCAAAATTGTGAATTTGACTCTTAAGACCGAGAAGTTAACCTCATTGAAGGAAATACTCTAGGTAAGAGAGAATATCTTTTACACATACGTGCACAACTTTCAAGCATTTGAATCAACTACAATTCTATCTTATTGGCAAAATTTTCTGGCTATTCCAAGAATGAAATAAACATTCAATATTCATTTTGATGCAACCTAGCGTTATTTATATTTTCCAAAAGAGTTGCTTTCTTCAGGAGAAGTATCTCTTCATGTCCCATCACGGCTTTCTCATTCAAGAATTTCGTATGGTCGGTCCCATTCATGTTAAGGGTCAAACCTGAACTTTCTGTGAAAAGGTCATCCATTTCAAAAGCTATTTCAGTCTCAGCGATGAGACGTCCAAGATCATCCTTTTTCCAAGCTTTAGGGAACCCCATCTTCCTCCTTTCGCAAACCCCTTTCGGATTTGTTTGTCCAAACTCCGAAGGTCTCATCATGGTTTCTTCATTCGAGGATTCCATTTGGTCGTCCACTTCAGGTTAAGGGTTAAGCCTAAACCTCGTGCCACGAGGTATCTTCCTTTTTCAGGTTTAGGTTAAACCTGAGTCTTGTTCCTACAAAATTCCTCGTTTTGACGAGATATTTTCTTCCAGTCCCATCATGGCTCTTCCCATCGAGAAATCCATGCTTATATATCCATCGAAGAAAGGAATTTACTTGAGCTTCATCTCACAAGGCATTTTCCAAAAATGTCTCATCAAGGCCCTCATGTATTCCTTTCCTCATTCAATTCATCTTGATATATCTTCGTCCCATCCAGGTTAAGGGCTAAACCTGAATCATTCCAAAAAACGTATCTTGTCTCACCCATGGGACTTGTTCGAAATTCTTATTTTCACCATTTTGGGATTCTCATCCAAAGTCCCGTCACGATTTCCTCATCTTCTATCATTCAGTCATGTCATTTTTGAGGATTTCATCTTTCCAAAACCATTCAGGATAAGGTTGTGAGCCTAAAACCACATCTTTCAAAATAAATCCTTCCACACCCAGTTCATATTTGCTGACTGGAGCATTTTTCAAAATTTGGAGTATTTTCTTTGCCATTAAGCTCGGCTTTCAACCGGCTTAGTAGCAAGAAGGGGCATCTGTGAACACCCCAAATTTTTCAAAGTTTTATAAAAATGTCCTTTTTGCCCCTGACCCCATCTTCTGAGAAAATCAAAGCAATTTCAAAACCAAATTTCAGTTATTCTTCAGCTTTTCTGGATTAAATCCCATATTGATATATCCAAATTCAATTTCGGATCCGGATCCAGTGTCAAAACCCAAATCTGAGCCTCGTTATCCAAATTTTCAAATTAAAATTTCAAAATACCAAAAATAAATTCTGAAAGGCTCAAACAATCCATCTGGTATCCTGTTGGATCCACAACTCTGTATTTCTCGATTTGAGGTTTTAAACCTCGAATATTTCCTCAAATTCTGGATATAAACTCACTGTCTGAAGAATTTTTCAAAAGAATAGCCTTGAATTCTCAGAAAACCTCTCTTTGTAAATATTATGCAAAAATACAAAAAAATTAGTCTTAAATCTTTATTTCCTCGTAAATTTTAGAATTTTATTTCAAAAATACAAAAATATAGAAAAACAACACAAAAACCAAAAAAAATGGAAAAACTATGCGAAAACGAATGGTTTCAAGCTTTTTAAAGCTGGTTTTGCTAAAAAACACTTTTGAAAAACCATTTTATAAAATGTCTTCTTTAAAGGGATCCTTTTTCTAGAAATATTGGAAATATGCAACGGCTTATCTCCCGCGCATTCCCTCTCTCGTCCTCCACCTTCCATCCTCAACAAACCCCTTCATCTCCACCTTCCATCCTCAACAAACCCCTTCATCTCCACCCTCAATCCTCAACGGCGCGAGCTTTCCAGCATCTCTTTTAGAAGAGACCCTCCAAACCCCTTTTGTGATCATCCATTTTCTTCCTTCAAGCATCCATCTTCGCCCTACCATCGCATCCCTTGTCTTCTCTTTACACTCTTCCCCTTTTCCCTTTTTCTTTTGTCGGCTGAAGCAAAAGCTGCCTGCAACCTCCAGAATTCCAGTGGAAGCACGGTAAGGGTTCCCCTCCCTCTCCTCCTCCTCCATGTTTTGTGAACCTTCGCGTTACTTTTTTTCTTTTCTTTTTTGTGTAAGCAAGCCTCTTCGTAATATCTATCTACATATCGTAGAATCGCTTTACAAATGGTTACATCAATGGAATCATTGTATTCCAACAATTTTTTCCTATTTCTACAATTCATTTCTCCTTTTCTTTTATTTCCTATTTCTTTTTCTCTTTTCCTACCAGTTTGATTCCAGCAGCATCGTGTCTCATGGTGTGTCACATTAGCTTTGCATCGATTCTACTGAGAATCGATTCAAGATTGCATTCAAATCTATTACAGATTCCTTGTTTCTATTATGCATCCTCAATTATCGTTGCTATGTCAATGTCGCATAAGCATTCATCATAGTGTATCATAGTTCCATTGCCTGGTAGTGTCGTTTTCTTTCTGTCTCAGCATTGATTTTTTTTCTTTTTTCTTTCATTCTGTCATCTACACTTTAGCTTTAGTGTCATTCGCATAGACCAGTCCATAATCTGTTTTATTTTTATTTTATTTATTTTTTTCTCTTCCTCTTCTTATTATAATTTTTGGTTTACGTTTGATTTCTGGTCTCATTTCGGATAACCATTTTGTATTTGGATTTCTTTTTTTTGGTTTTGGTTTTCTATTTTTACTTTTGGTTTTCTATTTCTGGTCTGTTTATCTATTATCGATCGTGTCTTAAATTTCTGGGTTCACGCTGATTTCCCCTCTACATCTATTATGATCAGTCAATTAAGCATCAGACCTGCAAACTTTCTAGTTTCAGGTCGGTGTCAAAAACTCATTTTCACTTCCCCCCCCCAACTTAAGTGCGCTCTGCATTTTAACCATCTATGAATCTATGATCTATCTTTCTTTCACAGCCTTCTTCTTTATAGATCATTGCTGCTTCATTTGATTTTCTGCTTTCTTTTTTTTAGTTATTCATAGTACAATGTTAGTTCCTTCCCTGTTTTACATTTCATTAGCTCATTGGAAGTCTGGCAATTCATGCTTTGCATATCAGTCGTTAAATGTGTTTTGCTTGGGACCGATTTATTTTCTTTCTCCAGTGTGTATCGGTCATGACAGAGAAGCACTATGATTTTGTTATTCATATTTTGTTGTATTAAAATTGAATTGAATTCATGTTCCATTTGCCATAAGGTATGTTTTCTCAGGAACAAGCTGCCCTAATCTGTCATAAAATCCTTAAATAATTCAGTGTTCATCCGATGCTCAGCAATAGCATTACGATGACTCTCGTTCAATCTCATCGAGAATTTTGGCTGTTTTGATTTGCTGTGAGGATTCACATTTGGTTTTACTATGAAAATGCGAATTTAAAGTCCGGCTTATATCTACTGTTGAACAAAAATCCCCTTTGGAATTGCCATAAGATCAGCATCCATCTCTGGATTGGTAAGCCCCTTTCTTCTTGCAAATCCCTGTTACATCTTCATTATGTGTTCATGTATGCGATTTTCTGTATCCAAAGGCGAATCAGGGTCATCTGTTTTAATCACCACACTATTCATTTTCGTAACACGGCTTGTTAATGTCGGACTGGTATAGATATGTATGATATTGAGGACTGCTGCACTGGTCCTCTATCATATTTTGCAACGACCAACCTATAGACTTGATACTTACCCCTTTCTAGGCATCTTACTGCTGTGTGTATATCGCAAGCTAACAACCTTTCTTTTTTTTTAGGGGCTAAGCTGCTAGTCTGGTTAAGGTGCTCAGGTGTGACCCCTTTACCCATTTTATTTGTTGTTTGAACTTTTCATATGTGTTATGTGATGTTTTCACTGACCATTGAGTATCAGTCAATCCTTAGCATGCATGACCATTGCATTTCACATGTTAAATTGTATAAAAGTTAATACTAATCCATTATAACCTGTTATCCACTCAGCATGCACCCCAACTGCCTTCTCTATAAAGATTTTAGAGAAACCCAATCTTGTTATTTCATTATAAAAAGAGGTAAAGTTAGCTCTCTTTATGCTAAGATATACTAGTGGGTTATGGAGGCGTCAGATTCTACCTCATCATGAAGATTATGTCATATTGATCTCTATAATATGGAAGTATTTATAGAAGAGTTGATTGTCCCATTCTACAATTTGGGTTTGGTCATGAGGCAAAGCTAGGCGTTACCTTCAGATAGTCTGTAATCACTGCCAGAATACAAAAGGCTGATTATACATGTTTTATTGTACATTTTGCAAAGAGATCAAGAGAGTCATGATCTCAACCTATTTTGAAGGATTTTAAGGATGAATTCCCTTCCAAGATCAATGTCACCTTTTCATGGGCTGGCTTAGCAGCAATATTGATCTTTGCTTTGACCCCTTTTTTTTTTTACCATCTGGCATGTTAGTTCAAACAGTTCAAGGCTATTTTTACTGGTGTGTATGATGAGAGAAAAGCACAATTTTTATATCTAGGAAACCAGATTATCACTCCACCTTCAGTCATCCTGTTTGCTTGCGATCTAATGAACTCTAGATGATTCCTTTGATCTCAAGCTTAAACTCTCGTCTATCTGACAGTCTAAGTTTGCTGTAATTCAGAGAGCCAGTATTCTCATAGCAGCCACGCTTACCTTCAACGAAACAAAAAAAGCTATGCCCTTTTTAATTACTGTTCAAGGATGGTCAGTGAAAATTCTGCTCATGCAAGCTCAGTGGCTGAAGCATCTCTCTAAGCTGGGTCCACAAAAACCCAAGGGACATCTCCTGCAGTTTTTTTTTTTAGTAACTGATATTGCCAACACCTTCAGCATTTGCACCATTGTTATCTACTTCACACCAGCCCTATCTTTCACCATAACCAGCATCTACTGTTACACAGTAACACGCCCATTCATATTGCCTCCATGTCTTACACTATCCTATTCCAACTCACCATCAACACATTCATGCACACCACTGCCCCTCAATCGCAGCACCTTTCTCTTTATAGTGATCCAGCTTGAGTCACTGTGATTCCTTTGTTTTTTTTTTACAGCAATTTGTGTCCAAATTGCTGCGGTTTTAGGCCCTCCGTAGCAGTCCTCTTTTACTATTATGGATTTTTCTTACAGTAGTCCAGCTTGAACTATTGAGATCCTGCTCTCTTGTATTCCATGGCATGAGCTTTCTCTATCCTCCACTACATGTCCCTTCACGATCTCCATTTGAGGAGTTAAGAACTGTTATTGCACCTTTTGCTTGTAATGTTTCAAATGCTTTTATGGCAGCTTCTAGTTATTATGCTGGTGAAAGTGCAAAACTTGATTGGAGTTCAAACAACTGCCATGTGGATCCTTATACTTACAACATTCCTCGTAAAGAGCTGTCACTGAGCCTTGCCATGTGCCAACCTCCTGTGAACCATTCATCAAGTCTTCTTGACCAGAACTCTAAGTTAAGATTCTCTGGTATAGCTCAACCGATGTTGGGAGATACTGAATATGCGAAAAATATTCCAAATAATGAGGTGCAACATTCTTCATGTGTCACTCAGTTCTCTTCAGAGGATGCAGGCTTGATAAAGGAGTTGCAATCTGAGCGCTCTACTGCTAATATTGATGAGTAATATAATGGTCATTCTTCTAGTAGAACAGTTAGATTCCCACATGTTCTTCTTGGGTCAAAGTATGTTCATTTAGCACACCAGATACTCACTGAAGTTTTTAACAATTGCATTTCTGTACAACAAGATCTAAACAAGAGCAGCTGCAACATGCTTGTATGTACCTCCTCCACCTGCACTAGCTATGTCACTTGCGTCTCCATCCACATTTTGCTCATCCCAAGTAGTGCTCTGAGTTATAGTCACTTTTCAATGAATTTCCGTACAAAATGCACAGTCTACCATCCATTGTATATATCTTTCACTAACCTAAAGCCTTGTGTAGGCCTTCTTAAAATATGGATTTTCGTTTGCCTATGGTATTGCTTATGTGTATATATATGTATATATATATATATATATATATATATATATATATATATATATATATATATACATATATATATGTACATATGTATGTTTTATCATAAATACAAGACGTGCCATTTAGCAAGAGTACAACATCTTACTGTAGAATTAGTATAATCATCTATATTTACATATCAAACTAATTTCTTCCATTTACCTTTTGGCTTGGTACTAACTCTTCTTTCTTGCAGGAATTTCTAGAAATGTTGATTTTCTTCTTAGATTAGGATTTCAAATTCAAGTTCAAGGTTGTAATAATCAGATATTAATGAGAATCTTATCTTTTCAAGCATAGAATAGAATGCATGAGCATATAAATTATCTGTTTCATATCATTCTCATCTTATTTCCCAAGAATTCACAAATCAGCACACGAATGGCACGTGCACCATTTTATAAGAGGTGATTAAATCCTAAGTTGATGATTTGTATCAATGGCCATAGTCAAGATGTGAACAAGACTTAGGATTTTCATCTTTTATAGAATAACACTGGATCCACACTAGATCCTTTTCAAAATTCATCATATTTTCTTTAAATATTTTTTTCTTTTATCAAAATTTAGTTTAAAATTAATTCAATACATATATCAATGGCCATAGTCAGGATATATTGAGAATTAATTTTATTTTAAATTCTATAAAAGCACTAAAATATATTTTATTCTTTATTTGAATCTAAATATGATTATTATATAATACATTCAATGACCATAGTCAGGGATGTATTATATCTTCAAATCTTATTTACATTTATTTAAAGAATGAAATATGATTTTCATATCCAATTTCAAATTCTTTAGATTCATTCATCATTTAGGATAGAATGACATCATATTTTCGAAATTCCCTTTCAAAAACTCCAAGTGATTTTGAGTATTTTCTTTATTTCTCAGATCAATTCTTATTTACAGATTCAGATTAAAAATTCTATCTCATTTTCAAAATTCAAAGTCCAAATTGACTTTGAAATTCATTTCTATATTCAAAATTCAACTTTCAATTCAGGACCAAATTCAAATTCAATTTAATATCTCAAATTAAATTTCAAAGTTCAATTTAACTTTGAAACCTCTGATTCATCTTCTGATTTCAAATTCAAAATTATTCTTTATCTTCAAAATGCTTCTCAATTCAAAATCAAAGTTTGAGATTGATTCTGAAATCTCAAAGTTCGATTCTTCCTAAGTTTTAAATTCAATCTGGGTTTTCAAAACCCCGACCCATCTTCAAAAGTCCCATTTGGACTTTCAAAATCCAAATCCAGAGTTAGAACCCAACTTCATCTTGGTGCTTAGACTTGAGATCCAAAATTCCATTTAGTATCCAGAATTCAATTCCATCTTGGATTCCAGATCTTGGATCCAAAATCCATTTTAGGATCCAGAATCCAACTCCATCTTGGATCTCAGACTTCAGATCCAAAATCTATTTTAGGATCCAGAATCCAATTCCATCTTGGATCTCAGACTTCTGATCCAAAATCCATTTTAGGATCCAAAATCCAATTCCATCTTGGATCTCAAACTTCATATCCCAATTCCATTTAGGATCCAGAATTCAATTCCATCTTGGATTTCAGACTTAGAATCCAATTCCATTTTAGGATTCAGACATAGAATCCAATTCCATTTTAGGATTCAGACTTTGGATTCAAATTCTATCTTGATTACCAAATTCCAAAAATCAATTCCATTTTCATATCCTATCTAGATCTCTTAAATCCAATTCTATTTTTCAAACTCAATTTGGATTTTTCAAGTCCCATCCTGATTTCAAATTTCGAAATTGGAATTCAATTCCATTTCAAATATTCATTTCCTCTCCTAAACCCAGATTCAAAATTCAAATTCAAAATCCATTTCTGACTTCGAAACTTCCTTTCTTTTCCTTTTATCTCAACTTCAAATCATTCTTTTCAAAAGTCCAGATTTATCTTCCCAAACTCTTATTATTTCAAAGACTTAGAACCTTAAAAATATCTTTGTTGATCTATCTCAAGTTCTAAGTTAGATTCAACTATTCAAAAATCACATCTTCATTCCATCATCACATTTTCCACTTGGAAAGTCTCAGATTTCCAAAATCATTCTTTTCAAAAGAGCATACATCATTGAATTGCACAAGCATGATTCTTTTTGCATTTGGACTTAGAATAAATTCTTAGATAATCTTTTAGCAAAGCAAAAAGGCATAAATTCGACCCTTGGTTCGATTACCCCTGGTAAAGGCGCCAGGAACAGTCGAACCTCGTATCGACGAGCGAATCCCGTCTCCCGATTTTTCCCGCAAATATTTCAAAACGAAGGTGAGTAATCTTTTAAAATCTTTTCAAAATCAAGGTCAAGTGAGACCTTCACAGAATATTTCCTCTCTCTCCTTTCTTTTCTTTTTATCTTCTCTCTTCTTTTCTGGTCTTTTATTTTTCTCCCTTCAAAAAAGGAGAAATAGAGGTTGGATAGGAAAAGAGAAGGAAGAAAGAGAAAACCACAAGAGGAAAATTTTTTTGATGATCACAGAGCCTTCTGAGATTCCATCCAATCATGCTCTAATAAGGAGGCTGTCTTCAAAGCCTCATCTACTGTCGTCGGTGCACGCGTGTACACCTTCGTCCGCAAAGCCGGCTTTAGACCTCGAGCAAACTTCAGTGCTCGCTCTTTTTCCGTCGTGTACAAATTCGAACAAAATCTCTCCAAGTTGTGGAAACGAGTGACGTACTCCGTAAGTGAAGAACTACCCTACGGCAGATCAAGAAACTCTTGCATCTTCCTGCTCCTCTCGTGAGCCGAAAAGTATGCAGCGAAGAAGGCTTCAACAAACTGTTCCCATTCAATTGGCTGGTTGTCAAATTTAATCTCCCAGGTGGTTGCCCACCACCTTTCAGCATCTTTCCTGGGATGATACGTCCCAAAGTCCACCTTGCGATCGTCACCGACCTGAAGAACACGAAAAATCCGCTCCATTTCCCGTACTCAATCTTCAGCTGCCTCAGGTGTCGCCTTCCCGTCGAACGATGGGGGATTCATGCTCATGAACTGCTTATACGGTACTGCTATAGTTGGAACTCGGGTAGGAACTCCCTGACTCTGGGCGGCCTGCTGAATATGCTCGCCTATGTTCCACATCGTTTCTGCCTGACATTTAAGCGTCTCCATGAGATTATCGCATCTCGTACGCCACACCATCTAAATACGTAAAATTTACACATAAGAAACTGGCAAGTACTCAAAGATAGAAAATTCATTTCATTAATAAGGAAACTGCAAGCATTACAGAAACACCCTTCATCCAGACAGGGTTAAACAAACACTGCTAACAACTCAAGCAAAAATAAAAAATGAAACACTGACTCAGTGTTTCTAACAACATAGCATTTTCAAGACTCGCTAGTGTAGAAATCTCTGTAGTCCTTCCGACTTCCATAGCGCCTCGGCCTGACACGGGGAGGAGAAGCAGGATTCCTCAGCGGCGTGTCAAAAATCTCCTGGACTTCCATATGTATTGGCGGCACGTACTCCGAGAAAATAGCATATGGATAAGACTCGAGAGAATACTGGGGAGAATCTATCGCTCCACGCCTATCTCCATCTTGACTATCCACTTCCACAACTAAGGGTCCAGTGACCGAAGATACATCCTCAATATCATCCGCATTGCTCCTCCAGAGCTCATCCCTCAGCTTCGTCTGGCATTCATCATCGACATGCCCTCGAAGACTGCAGTAGGGGCAATCAACCAACTCACGGGGACAGATTTGTCCCGCGTGATCTACCAAACACCTGGCACAAGGAGGTGCCATGTAAGACCCGCAATTTTTCAGATAACTCTGAATAAATTCCTGAGGCATTCTTCAGTGAAAAATAGCATTTTTACCGTAAAGCGAATTGAACCGATTCCTGCGACCCAGATATACTTAAGATATTCGTATCTTCACGAATATATGCTCAAACGCTCTGGAGATCATAACTTCCTCCCTGATCGAAATCAAGAGATTCCTGCGAGCCAACTTTCTTAGTTGCATCAATACGAAGATAATGGCCTACTCAGATTTTTCGGAAAAAAAAAATGCCGAAAACTCAACTTTTTTGTGGGACCCACGAAAATGTTGGTGGGACCCACAGAAATATTCTTCAGAAAATATCCGGTGGGACCCACGAAAATATCTCATGGAAATATCTCAGATGGATAAGATCAAACAGTCAGATGGATAAGATCAAACAGTCAGATGGATAAGATCAAAGGGAATTTCTGAAAAAGCTATGGACTAAAATGGAAATTCTGAAACTTGGGGCTCAAGTTTCAGAATCTATAAATAGAGGAGCCCCCCTCCTTTGAAAAATCGTCTAGCCCTCTCTCTCTCCTCCTTTTCCAAACCTCCCCTACCTAGCCTAGCCCACCTGAGCCCACCTGACTTAGCCTGAGCCTGCCTGAGCCTGCCTGACCTGGTCCTAACCCACCTGACCTAGGTCTGAACCCACCTGACCTAGCTCAAACCCAGTTGACTTGACTTGAACCTAGTTGGGTTGGAAGTCAAAGTCAAAGTCCCTTTTGGTCCAACTTTTGGTTTGGATTTCTGAACCCAGACTTAGCCTACTTGGGTTGAGTTCGAACATGCTGAACCCAGTTGACTTGGACCGAACCCAGTTTGGTTCAAACCACTTAGGTTAAGCAGCTTGACCTGCTTTACCTCTTTCTCAACTAGGCCGACTTCATCTGACCTAGTGTGACCTCTTGACGGAAGGATCGAAGCTTGTTCAAAGCGTTGGATCATTCGGGAGACGTTTCTTCCGCAAATTGAAGTAAGTTCGCTTCATTAAACCATCTCTCTCAAGTATTTGATTGTTTGTATATAGCATATACTTTCTGAAGTAGTATCTTGCTTTAGTTCTTGGTTGAGCCCTCTAGGACACTTCGGTGTTCACGCGCTCGCCTCGTAACTATCGTTGGATATATATGTTCGAATACGCAGTATATGCGTTCTTCAAAATAGTATCTCACCCTAGTTCTTGGTTGAGCCCTCTAGGACACTTCGGTGTTCACTCGCTCGCCTCGTAACTATCGTTGGATACAGATCTAGGTGTATATCTGCTGATACTGCCGACGCGTCTTATATCGCACATGCCATGTACTTTACCTTTGCCGTCGCGTCGTATGATGCCAAGGCTCCCTGCTTTCTGTACTTCCGATTACTGCACTTCCGATTATGCATTTACTTACGCCGTCGCGTCGAACGATGCCAAGGCTCCTGCTTTCTGCAATGTATTTACTTACGCCGTCGCGTCGAACGATGCCAAGGCTCCTGTTTTGTTATATATGTAGAATATTTCGTTCAGTTACACACCCTGAACAATAGTATATGCATTTCCTTTACGCCGCCGCTGTATAAAGCACAGGCTTCTGCTTATATTACATATATGGTGCGTAAGTGAGCGTTCAAACGGAGATCAACTCCAAAATCGCCCATGCGATTCCCTTACCGCTCCTCGTACAAGATTTTGCTTGACGAATGAAGCCCCTATTGGAAAGGCTTCGCCTTTTGGCAAAATGCTCTTTACGTAAAGACTAAATCAATTACGTATGGCCTGGCTATGGCCCAAGGTTCCTGCAACCTTGATGGATGCAAAGTACGCACAACGGTGCGCATCCATTTCCCGAGTTAAGCGTAGCGACTTCCCACCAAAGAGGGGAGATGCCACTGAAACGGATAAAAGAAACGCACGCTTTCTCCGTAAAAGAGAGGAAGTGCTGCTGAAATTCCTGAAGGAGCTAAGAATGGCTTAGAAAGAACATAGCAGAAGTGCTACCCAGTTATGGAACGCCTTCTACGATGTAGAAGGGTTCGTCGCACCACTGCCGGTAGAGCAGAGAAGGTGTTGACAGAATGGTTGGCTAAAGAGCTGCCAAAACCAGTTAAGTGGCACAATGATGTCCTTTGTGGGAACGATGTCAGAATGACTCGTCTCCCTGACACCTGCAAGGGCATCATACTTGTAAGAGCCGTTGCGCCAAAGTAGTGGTAGCGCCTTGACAAGGTCCTGAGCTCGTTGCGTAAAAATACGCCGAGTAGCCGATCCGTAGAGATCGAGTCATGTGCATGCTCATTAAGAATTATCAGACAGCCAGACTCGTAAGGGCCGCTGAGCCGGAGTGTGTTGTTTCCACCGAAAGAGGTGAAGTGCTCGTCAAGGCCGAAGTGCCGAGAGCAGAGTTAAGCATGCATATGAATAAAAACCTTTGTTCCACGGTGAAAGCCGTGTGGTTGATTGGGGTCGGGTACATACTTCTCAAAGGCTGCCCTATAGGCATGCAATGTTCGTCAAGTAATTGTAAGACCGGCAGGCCCCTTTCAGAATTTCTCACCGAGGAAGACGGTGATGGCGCAGCCTTGAGTGACATATATTTCACCCGAACCTGATAGAGTTCATTGATGGCCTTCGTCACTCAGAGGTATGGAGGTCGTGGTTATCCTTAAATATCTAAGGATTGAACCCAACTACTGCAGTAGCAGAATGCATTCGGATACCTAGTAAGGATCTCTTCCGGTATGCTGTACCGTCCTACTAGGGGGATGGGGTCAATAGGCCTCTGGGGTATCTAAAATACATAGAATAATCAACCCCCAGATCGTCGCGTTGTCGCCCAGATATGAGTCCCCTAAGCCCAGGGGGAGGTGCAATTATCGAAACAAAGCATTAGCTTAGGTACAACGCTACTTTGAATGTATGAGTGGATGACGTTGTTGAGTCAGTCCTGCATAACCTTTGTGAAGGTGTCATGGTCGGTATACTACTGGACCGATTGGGAAAGAACCCCATTGATATCCGTACAACTAAGTGAAGCTCGGAGAGCTGTCCTTAGATTCGTAGGATACGGATGTGCCAAGCATAAAGGCTTGAGCTAGACATTCATTCGTGACTCTGAGGAAGTCAAGGCTAAGTCGTAGAGACTTAAGAGGTTATTCTAACTCACAGCCCTGAAGAGGCTTATGCGAAGTCATGACGACTTGCGTGGATGTTCAACTCATAGCCCTGATGAGGCTTTTGCGATATACGCTAAGTCATGGAGGCTTGAGCGTCGTATTACGAACTGCGACCCTGAGTGGTCTATGCATTTACTTGAGTTGAATAGATAGGTGTTTGCCTACTTACCAGACCATCAGTGGTTCTGACCCCATTTTATGGGGATTTCAGGTGTTGAACCTGCGTGGCGATATGCGGAGCAAGGCGGCGTCGAGTTCCAGGGTTTCTCTAGACAGAGTTGTATTGCTTCCTTTTATTGAACCACACTGCTTTCCTAAGCAGTAGTGTTGTAATAAACATATGTTTTCGATAAAATGGAACACTTTGGTGGTCAATGAGTTGCTTGGCCACATACCTGCAACGTGCTCGGAGTTTTCTAAAACCGACGACTCATTATCGTCTTATTCCGCTGCTAAAAGCTTTCTAAATTCCGCTGCAAAGAAAAAAAAAAAGAAATTCATGAAAATTTTAACTTAGCTTTGTTTTGGAAATCCTGGGCGTTACATGCCAACATATGCATACTACGTGCTAAATGTTGCACAGCTCCACTCAAGGCCTCCTCGCCTCGAGTCAGGTTCTGGAGAGCAAAAAATCTTGTCATAGCTCGGGTTCGTCGACATCTAATCCACACACAGAACCGAGCATACAATACTAACTAAGAAGCAAGAAACAACAAAATAAAGAAAGCTTAACTTATACTTACAGTGAGATGGATGATGCACGATGAAGCTTGGACCACACTTAAAGCTGCTCTGATACCAAGATCTGTAGTGCCCCAAACCCCGACTTTGGAAAATCTTAGAATTTTCTGTGATTTTTTTTTTTTTGAAAAGGTTTAACTAGAAAACAGCGGAAAACATAGTGTACGGAAAACAACAAAGCCGCGAGTCTAGACGGCCACAGGTGAGTGCAACAAGTAAACAACAGTGTAACCAAAAGTGCAACCACAACGTAAAAAGGGTATACAACCCAACAGTTTAAAGGTTTACAAAAACAAGAATACAAAATGTCCAAAATAGGGAATATATCCCAACAACACCCAAAAACACAAAAACCACACGGGACAGGATCTGCAGCAAGAGTGTGGGTCCTCCAAGCCTCCACCGTGTGTCATCGCATCAACACTGCACCAGTTTGTCACCTACATCCCCATAAAATGGGGTCAGGCCTCTTGCGAGGTGGTGAAGAAACAACCACAAGTATATATATATATATATATATATATATATATATATATATATATATATATATATATATATTAATTCTGACAAGGAATCATAAACAAGAACTAACAAGTGTCTGTGCTTATGTCAGGTAAGTGAGAAAGTGACAAGTACTAGTCAACAGAGCTGAAATAACAGTAAAACAAGCAACTAAAGCAGTAACTGAACTGTAACAAGTGGTGAAACAAGCAAGTGACTAAAGTAACAGCTGAACAAGTAAAGTAACTGAAGGGAAAACTACTGAACAAGTAAAGTAGCAACTACAGTAAGTCAGCTGATTGGTTAGTCTTTAAGTTCTTCTGATTACTCCTTCGGGTACGCGAAGGGACCTCGCATTCTGTGAGACATGCACCCGACGTCTGTTATTCAAGTTCTAATGTGTTAACCGGGGAAGCTACAAACCGATTCAACCTCATACGAGCAGCACGCAGGTGGGAGAAAACACTCGCATAGGCAAGGATTGCAATCCATACTACTGCAGTAGTGAGATCCTAAAAAGGTAACCTCAACCTCCCTGACTCTGAGTGACTAGAGGCCAAAAGAAGCTACAGCTCCTGTCAAAAACATGTGTCGTAGTAACGACAAGTCACTCAGGGTTGTACCATCCACCCTCTCCAAGGTGAACCATTTTGTGAATAGGGCGAAGAAGGTTTATCTTTCTTAGGCTCATTGTTTAATCATACCTCTCAACGAGGATTTTGCCTCGTGGTCCCCGTGGGGTATGCAAAACGAGGACTTGGCCTGCCCATTCACGTGCTCAGCCTCACGCGGCCAACACAGCACATTGCTCGTGAAAGCAGTCATAACACCATATTATTTCTTTTCTAATTCAGGGTATATTTGGTTGTTCTTTTTACAAGTGGTATTTTTAACACATTATTTTCAATAAAAGCATTTGGAAAATCGTCAACCAAAGATAATAAAAACCGACTTTCCACAGAAGTGGCGAGTACGGGTCGAATCCACAGGGAACAGGATATATTCTGAATTAAATCTAAAACATCAATTTATTAATATCACAAAGTTTTACAACTATGTAAGATTACAACTCTAATTAAATAACAATCTTAAAAACATGAAAATGAACTAAAGCAGGCATCTAAGTCTTCTTCAAATCGCCAGGGGTAAATTTGTCTTTTCACCACATGTGTGTCTGCACTTCACATTGGAAATACACCTGTAAATCTGTTTCTAACTTATCAACCTACAACAATATAAACAAAAAGTTAGTAAACAATCTCTAATTAATTCTAAAGTACATCTACAGTTATTTTTAAACTACTTCTGAAATTGAACTACAATTAGAACAAATACAGAAAACTAAAACTACAATTTCTAACTAAACTAACTAAACAAATCAATCCAAATTAGTCTAACTACAGTTAATTCACTAACTACATATGCTAGGAAATACTAAAAACTACGTAACATCAAACAACTAGTTAAAAGACTGTTTTATCCCTAAATAGCGCAAAAGTGGATTCTGACAGCTTTTCGCAAACAAATGATTTGAGGGGGCAAACAAAGTCCAAATTTCATGAAATCACTTCTGTTCTGTTCTTGACAGATTCAATAATCTGACACTTATTGCGGATTTGAAAAATTCATTCTGGAACTCCAGATATAAGTGTTTCAAATTCAGGAAAAATCTGGAAATCGCAGGTCCCGAAACTGAAAAACCCGAAAAAGCTGTTTCTGGAAAACGCTTAAAAATTAGAGCAAATCAACTCAAAATGAGTTGATTTTTATTCTGCTGATAGTGAACACATAGATGAAGAGAATAGAAGAAGAATTTTTATAAAACTCTAAAAATATTTACATAAAATGACGAGTGCAAGATAGGGTAAAAATCAGTTTCTTGAATTAGTGTACTATTCATTATATGTGAATCCACCATTAACAATATGACATTAAATTACATGGAAACAGTCATAAACTAATATAATCTACTGTTACACTACAGAAAAGAGCAATAATTAAACTAATTAGAAGAACTTGTAAATGAGCTAAGCAAACTAATACTAAATCTAATCTAAACAAATCAATAACACTAATCTATCCTAAACTAAGAGACAATGCTAATTAAATTATCTCGATAACTAAAGTTAATGTCCTCTATCTAATATAAACTAACTAATTAACTAAATACTCCATGATTAACTCTAAAACCTAATTGAACACAAACAACACCTAGTGTAATTTAATTAGGGTTAGCTAGGGTCAATTGACTACCTAGGATTAGCTAGGGTGGTTGTTTAGGATAGATCTTTGACTTGGGTCCACACCACCCTAGGTTGACTAAATTATACCTAAGAAATAAAGACTAAGATTGCTAATTAATTAGAATAAAAACTTACTAAAGCCATACTATTCACTAAAATCGATAATTAAGAAAGTAAAACTAAAACTTACTCTATTTAAATTAGACAACTAAAGGGAATTCAAATTACATTAATGAAAGACTACTTAAATGCTAATACACGATTTCTAAAATCTAAGCTAATGCAAAACGTACTAAATTAGTTAATATTAAATCTATGTCAGGTCAAACTAGGAAATTAGTAAATAGGGCTCTAAATGTTCAGCCACGAATTTGGAAAGGACCATATCTATTCATAATTGAAGCAATATCTCAATGGGAAAGCTTGAGAATGGAGAAACGTCCATCTGGTTGGCCCCACACGGTTTTGAGGTTGGCATTACAAGAATTAAAACATTTAAACTCTTTCCCAAAACGTGTCCCACATTTTTAGAAAATGATTTGAAAACCAAAGTGGGTTTCCATAATTGAAAAGGTCAATCCATTCAAACTTGGCTGGATACAAATCATCAAAACTTTCCTTAATTGCTTGGACAACAATGAGTTACCTTTCTTCATTATAATTCCACGATTTTGGGTAAGCTTGTCAACTTACCAAAATCGACCCTTGGCCCAAAAATACCACAATGCCCTCATCAAAAATGCAAAGCTAATTAACTTACTAATCTAATCTAATATTAATCTAGCTAAATTAGTATATATACAAAGCACTCAAAGGGTAAGAATGAATGAACGAAAACCGAAAATGAGAGGCTACCTATTTTAGACCCTATACACAAAAATCGACATATTAAATAAATTCTAAATTGACTAAAACTACTACAATGAGCCTAGACATTAAATCATACTAATCTTTAACTTAGAATTAAACCTATTCTAGACAGAATCAACCATTAACTATCATGCTATTACCTACAAAATTTTAACAACACAAAAATCAAACAGGAAATTACATTAATGCATAAAACGAAAAGAAACTTAAACTAAATTATATCTAACACTATGACACCACACAAGAATCTAATTTAACTACACTAACACACAACTATGACTGGACGTTTAAACTATGAAACATAAACATTAATCTAACTAATGAGTTGTAAATTAATCAAAACAGAAAACACAATATATGTCTACACTACAATCGACTATTCATAACCCAAAACAGAAATTCATCACAACCAATCTATTACAATATTAAACTACATGAAACTACACATCAAACCAACTAATTTAACTAAATTATCAAAATACTATTCTCCATAAAACGCTACAATCGGTTTAGACAGTTCTACAGAAATCGATATTCAATGATGCTCAATAATCTCAAAATGAAACTAAACTGAAATCAAAACTTCAAAATAGCTAACTAACACATTATGCTGGTATATACAAAAATTCGATATACCATGACTGGATGACACATAGAAACAGAAAAACAGAAACTCGACTTTTAATTGTCTCAAAATCTGAAAACGCCTAAAACAATTAAACATTATCTAGATCCTAATGTGCTAGTTTCTGCACACACACACCTAAACTAAGGGTTGAAATAATAAAAAACGCACAACACACATAATAACTACAGAAAATAAAACAAGCACATCACACGCATAAACTAGGTTTTATCTAAAAGAAAGAGATGACAAGATCGTACCTCAAGGGCGATCCGACGAGTGGAGGGGTGGAAAGAGTGGACTTTGCCATGGTTTTGCGCCACAACGGACCTCGGTGATGCTGTCCAACATCGCTTTGCTGCCATTTGCTGGGATCTAAAGGTGGTGGTGCTCCGGAATGAAGAAGAAGAAGATGTGGTGGTGAAGTGGCGTAGAGGGCCGTATGGGGGCAGGAACGGCCGACCATGGAGGAGCAGACAGCACCCCTACCATGGCTAGAACACTTCATTGTTGTATATACTTGCAAAAACACAACCTTGATGATTAGTTTCAGCAGGGTGAGAAGAGAAGGTAGATCTGGAAGAAGAGAAATGAGAGAAGAAGGGTCGGCGTCTCCATTGAGCATGGTGTGGATTCCATGGCCGACCATGGAGGATGAAGAAGGTGGGTGTATGACGGCTGGAGAAGAAGGTGGTGGAGCAAGAGTCGTGCCCCTAGGGCACGAAAACCTAGGCAAAAGACCCCTTCCATGTTGGGCGTCATTTTGGTTTTAAACGAGTGGACCGCTTTCTAGAATTTCCAGAAAGAGGATTAAAATGAGATTTTTCACTAGGCGCCTCTTTTGATAGGGTTTTTTTAGAAAATATTATATAAAAAATGTGAATGGCTGGGCTGGAGTGGATCTATATGCCTTTTGGCCTAGATCCAAGGCCCAGATGGGCGATTTGGATCCAAAATATCCAGATTTGCTCCGAGGTTTGACCCGTTACACTGTAAATGCAATAACTTCCTCGTTTTAAGTCTCATTCGGACGAAATTTGAATCGTAGCTCCATGACATCAATATGCATCTAAGTGTGAGTTCTAAACCTATAAATGATGCATTTATGCAGTGAAAATATATTAAAATTACGAGTAATTTATGCATCATCAAATACCCCCATGCTACAGTAATTGCTAGTCCCTAGCAATACACTCTACCCTCACAATGAAGATATGGACTACCCAAATAACATGTAAGCTTTTATTAAATAACTAACTCACTTTCGTAGGAATCACGGTTGCATTTAGCACATGCAACAAGCCCTTTAAACCCCTGGGTTACCCTAGTGGACGAGTAAGGTCTCGTGAGGGTTTGCAGAGATGCTACCCTTTTAACACCCCAAATTTTCACTCACCTTCCTGACATTTCCACCAATTATCACATTTTAGTTCTCCGGAAGCAATGAAGGGCAAAATGGTCATTTTCTGAGATTGAACCTTGCAAAAAGTCTAAAATTTTATTCTGGAGCCTCAAAATTTCTATATTTAGGTTCAGAAACATCTTCAAACTGCAAATTTTCAAAATCCTATTCGGGACAAAAAGCTAGAATTTCCAAGTCCTGACTCAGAGTAGCATTTCTTGAAACATGTCTTTGCATAGCATTGCATGAACATTTCATATCATTTCACTTCACAACATGTCATTTTGAGGTCCAGAAACTCTCAATTTCAAAGTTCTCAATCCAGATTCGTGTTTTAAATCTTTTCAAAGTTGATTTCAAAACCCTGGGTCTTCAAAATGGCCAACCTTTCCCATTTTACCCCCAGGACTTTGAATTACAAAAGTTTTTCTCAAAAAAACAATCTAGATATTTGGATATTGATTTTAAAGATTTTATCTCAAAACTTTTTGCAAAAAGACTTTCAAATCTCTTTACAAAATTTCCATATCCATATTTTTGCCCTAAAAAAACCATTTTCTTCCAAATTCTTGAAAAAAAAAGACAAAGTTTTATCTCGTATTATAAAAATTCCAAAAAAAATAAGTTATTTCTTCTGCTTTTTATTTTCAAATAAATGGTGTGGGACCCGCCTTTGAACTAGCATCACATTCAGACTCTCAGGTATGTTTCTTAATTTCAAGCGGGGCCCACCCGGAGAGGGCACCAATTTTGTAAATTCCTCTTCTTTTTATTTTTATTTTTTTGTGTTTCTTATCATATAAATAGTTAGCGGGCCCACACACATGTGGCGCCCCACTTGAAAATAAAAAAAAAACCAAAATAAAACTTTATTTTTCCAAAGGATTTTAAAAGTTGGTTGAGGTGGCATTGCCCCAAAAAGCCTCCCATTTATTTCACTATTCGTTTTATTTCTTTTTATTTATTTGTATAAGATTTTTTTTTTTAAAGGAAGCAACTTCAAATGGTGCCACTGCAAACCCTAAGATTTCACTTTACCTAAGTTTTAGGTAAAGTGAAATCTAAAGTTTCTTACAATAAAGAAGTCGCCCCACTGGAGACGACGAATTTCCAAAAAAAAAAAAAATTCAAATTGCCGTTTTGAGATTTCAAAGGATTTCAAAATCTGGGGTAACGCCCCAAAATCTGCGTTTTTTTGGAAAACCTAACGAAAATCTTTAAAAGAGGACATTCAGTTGCTAAAAGAGGAGGATTGATCTTTTCCCTTTTTCGGTTTTGCAGGTATCTTCCTCTCAAGCGTGGAGCTCCCTTCCACTCTGAGGCACAGAAGGTCGATCCCTTTTGGCTCCTCCCATCTCGATCTTGTTTGGTGCTAGAGATCCAGCCAGCTCCTTCACCTTCCCTTCAGCTCAGCAGCAGAGGAAATCCAGCAGGCCACCCATCTTTCTTCAGCCCAGCCGCAGGAAATTGCCCCTTTCTTGCTGGTGCAGGGGATCCATAAGAAGACGCCCTTCGATTGATTCACAAGGGTCGTCCCTATAAAGGAACTCCCTTCATTTCAATAGACGATGGGAGCATCATCCCATCTGTGAGATTAATTGCAACAATATTATTCCAGAAGGCATCATCTTCTTCTTCTTTCATTTCAATCATCCCTGTTTTAGTTTTGTTCAGCTTTAGAATTGTGTTTGATTTCCAATTCTGATTCATCGTAATGTTTTTGGTTTTACATTCATCAGAGGATTCCTTTTTTTGTTACAAATTTTGTTCATCGTTTAATTTCCTATTTCTTATGCTCTAATGTCATTCAATTCAGTAAATTCCTGATAAAGCTATATGGTGTATGTGGTAGGGTTGAGTACGCATGCCAAGTGTTCGACAATATGTTTGGGGGAAGTAGAAATGTGTTTGTGTCCACTTCTATTGTGACGCCCCAAACCCCGACCTTGGAAAACTTGGAATTTTTCAGGAGAATTTTTTTTTGAAAGGTTTAAGTAGAAAACCAGCGGAAAGTAAGCATGGGAAAACAACAAAGCCGCAAGTCTGGGCGGCCGCCACAGATAAGTGCAACAAGTGGAAACAGTGTAACCAACGATATGTACAAAAGTGTAAATGTGAGGTAACAAGGGGGAACACCCCAACAATTTAAAGAGTTTACAAAAGTAAGTACAAAAGATACAAAACTGGGAATATATATATCCCAACAACCAGAACCCCAAAAACCACCAGGTACAGGATCTGCAGGTCAAGTGTGTGTGGGTCCTCAGAGCCTCCACCATGTATCATCGCATCTGCACTACACCTGTTCGTCACCTACATCTCCATAAAATGGGGTCAGTCCTCTTGCGAGGTGGTGAAGAAACAACCACAAACAGATATACATGTATCATGTGAATAAGAAAAGCAGGAACGCTAACAAGTGTAAGTGCCTATGTCGGGTAAGAGTAAAGTGACAAGTACTAGTCAACAAGCTATAGCAACAGGTAAAGCAAGTAGCTAAAGCAACTAATTGAACAACAAGTAACTAAGAAAGCAACAGTAACTGTAAATCAAGTGCTCAAGGTAGTAACAACTGTAACAAGTGCTGAGCAGTAAAGTAACCAAGTAACAGCTGAACAAGAAAAAGCAACTGGAGTAAAGTCCACAGCACAAGGGAAGTAGTAACCACAGTAAGTCAGCTGATTGATTAGTCTTTAAGTTCTTCTGATTACTCTTTGGGGCACGTGAAGGAAACCTCGCATTCTGTGAGACATGCACCCGGCGTCTGTTATTACAAGTCTTGTGTGGTAACCGGGGAAGCTACAGACCGAGTCAACCACATGCGAGCAGCACACGGCTAGGAGAAACACTCGCATAGGCAAGGATTGCAATCCATACTACTGCAATAGTGAGGTCCTAAGAAGGCAACCTCGACCTCTCTGACTCTGAGTGACTGGAGGCCAAAGGACGCTGTAAACACCCCAAATTTTCACTCACCTTCTTAACATCGCCCTCAATCGGCACATTTCAGTTCTCCGGAAGCAATGAAGGGCAAAATGGTCATTTTCTGAGATTAAACCTTGCAGAAAGTCCAAAATTTCATTCTTGAGCCTCAAAATTTCCATATTTAGGTTCAGAGACATCTTCAAATGGCAAAATTTCAAAATCCTTTTTCTGGACAAAAAGCTAAAATTTCCAAGTCCGAGCTCAGAGTGACATTTCATAGAACATGTCTTTGCATAGCATTGCATCATTTCACTGCACAACATGTCATTTTGAGATCCAGAACTCCTGATTTTCAAAATTGTCAATCCAGATTCGATTTTTAAACTTTTCAAAATTGATTTTTAACCCTGGGATTTCAAAATTGCCAATCTTTCCCATTTTACCCCCAGGACTTTGAATTACAAAACTTTTTCTCAAGAAAAACAATCTGGATATTTGAATATTGATTTTAAAGATCTTATCTCAAAACTTTTTGCAAAAAGATTTTAAATCTCTTTACAAAATTTTTTACATTTACTTTATCCATATTTTGCTCTGAAAAACCAATTTTTCCAAATTCTTGAAAACAAATAATGTTTTATCTCGTATCTTCAAATAAATGGAGCGGGACCCGCCTTTGAACTAGCATCATACTCAGACTCCCAGGTAAGCTTCTTATTCTCAAGCGGGACCCACCCGGAGATCGCTCCAATTTGCAAATTCTTCTTTTTAATTTCTTAATGTATTTATTTATTTTTTTAGTTAGTGGGCCCACACACATGTGGCACCCCACTTGAAAATAAAAGATTTGCAAAAACAAAATAAAGCTTTATTTTCAAAAGGATTTTAAAAGTGGATTGAGGTGGCATTTCCATAAAAGCCTCTCATTTATTTCCTTTTTATTTTATTTGTTTTAATAATTTTTTTTTTTTTTTTAGAAAGAGGCAGCCTTAATGGCACAGCCGAATTTCCCTAAAGTAAAAAATTTCATTTTTACCTAAAACTTAGGTAAATGAAACAAAATTTTGAAAAAAAAGATGCGCATTTTCAAATGTCGGTTTCAAAAGAATTTCAAAAAAACATAACGGTGCTCTTAAAAGAAGATACGTTTTTGTAGAAAGGGGCTGAAGGTCTTTAAAGGACCCAGCCATTGATCGATTGAAAGGGGGGGGAAAGCAATTGATTTAGGAATTTCTTTCTGATTGCAGGATTTGGTTCTATCGTGGAGGGTGCCCCCATTGAGGATTTCATCTTGAGCATCCAGGTTGAAGGGCTGCAGAACGTTGCTTCCCCTTTTCTTCATTCCAGCACCACAGCAGCAGCCCAGCTAGCATCTCTTTCTTCAGCCCATCTCGTGAATTAGCACTTCATTTCCTTTAGCCCACCTTCCTCCTTTTCCTTCATACCATCCCCATTTCAGCCCAGCCAACTGCTGGACCTCCATCTTCAGCCCAGCCAAAGGAGATCCATCAAGTCTGCTGCCCAATTTTCTCCACCTTCAGCCCAAGAGCAGCTGCCTTTCATCATCTTCAGCACACCATCTCCTATCCATTTTCCTGCAACTCACGTTTTCCTTTCCTTCAGCCTAACTCACATCTTCCCCTTCTTCAGTCCAGCCACAGCAGGAAAGCCCCAGCGTGTTGCTGCCCCACCTTCAGCCCTCCAGCCAGATTCAACCGTCTCTGCACCTATTTCAGTCCAGCAGGCTGCCGTCCCACTCCTTTCAGCCCATCAACAGGGGATACATCAGTTGCAGGGAATCCACAAGCTGCAGGGGGTCCCTCAACGTAAAAGGCTTCAAGCCCTTCAATTCTAAAGGGGCTGAGGGACGTTTCCTGTGGAGCTGCTCCCTATCTACTTTCAGCCAACTGCTGTCCATCTCCATTTCACTCAGCCCAACAGCAGAGGAAAGGCTCCCACTTGCTGACTACAACAGCTAAGTTGCATCTAGGCACCATTTCACTAAGCTGTTTACCTGAGCTATTCACTTGACGTATTGGTAATTCGACTAAATGGCTCACTCTCAATGGTGTGAAAATGCATCGTTTGATTCTTGTTTCCTGTTTCAATGTTGTTTTCATATTATGTGTCAATTTACAAATGATATTCTGTTTTAGCTTAGATTCATAAGTTTCGAAATTTTTTGTTGTTGTGATCATTAGCTTTTGATTTTCTGATTATTCAACTTCTGGTTTGCTGCGATTTATAATTTCTTCTGTGTAAAATTCTGTTTCATCATAAGTCATTACATTCTATTCTTTTCTCGCAAAATCTTTGTTTTTTGTTTTATTTATTTATTTTTTATTTTTTTTTGCTTTCTTTGTGAGTTTTGCGTGGATGTTAATCTTATCCCTTAATGTTTGATATCATTCAAACATAGAGATCTCAACCCTTAGCTAGAAATGGCTGTACCTGGGAGCTGTTTAAGCTTGCTGCTAAAATTCCTGTTTTATGAAGCTATGGCTGGAGCATCACCATTGGTTTTATGAGATTTTGCTTAGCTTAATGCTAAATTCTTGTGTGTTGTATTGTTATGATATCACCCCATTTGCAACACCAATTACACATATTGTTTCATCATTTTCCACAACATCTTCACCTTTTCACTAAGCTTTTCATATCCTTTTCATGATATCCTTGAAATAGTCCATGGTGCTTCCACAACCCATTTCCTGCACATATCCATTTTCTGCAGATGTGCAGTCTTGATAATCGGTCATGTTCACGGATGGATATTTTTATATCTATTCATGATCTATAAACCATCTTTTGTATGCTTTGTTATTGATATATAGGGAATCTCCATACCCAGTTTTATCGAAAATTACCTTGTAATTTAGAAATTACAGCCTTGTGGAATCCCCTACAGAAACAGTATATACTTGTATTTTCTGATTTTACCCATTATATAGAATTTCCCTTAAATGTGTATATTTTCTTATTATAGGTATGTATATATCAATATATATGTATATCTATCTATATGTATACGTATATATGTATATATATGTATATATATACATATATATATACTTATATATATACATACATATCTTTTCATGTGTATTGATTATTATATATATTTTTCTTTTATCTTACTTTTGTAAATATATCTTCATTATCATATATCATTCATCATAAATTCAAGTATTTCTACATTTACTTGTCTATCTTTGTTGTATATAGTATATATACCCATTTCCTTGGTTATCTTGTACTAACTCTCATTTTGCAGGAAAATCTAGAAGATGCTGATTCCTTGGCTCCATTTCAAATTTTTATTTACTTTATGTTATGCAATGTAACAATCCAATGTAAACCTTGGAATAAGATTTACTTTTAATGCTTAGATTAGGTTGCATCTCATATAGTTCGATTTCAGTAATATCCTGATTCTATGATGCATATATCTCAATTTTCCAAATTCACCATGGATGAACACGAATGGCACGTGCACCAACTCTTAGAGAGTTGATGAACTCGGTGGAGTCCATATTTACGGCCCTAGTCGGAATATGGACGAGACCCAGATCCATCATCTCTCTACCAGTCACATTGAGCCTACACTCTTAGGCTATCTTGAAAATGCACCTCATATTTCCAATGTTTTCAAAATATTGTGAATTAACTCAAATAAACCCTGAATATATTCATGGCCACAGTCAGAATATGTGAAGGATTTACTTTGGCTTAATCCACATTTTTCCAACAAATTTTTCAGAAATCTTTTCAAACTGCATTCATTCATTCAAATCATCTGCATCATTTGTTTTTCTCATGATTTTCTCAAGAAATTTTCACTTCATGGAATCTATTTCTCAAGAAACTATGATGATATTCGAAGTTGGATTTTCCAAATCAAAGTTTTCCTATGATTTTCCTTGGAAATGTTATTTTCTTAAGATTCTTTTCAAAAGGAATTTCTCATCTTTATCAAGAATCAAAGTTGATTTTCCAACATTTCAAAGACAAGATTCTCAGGATTTTAAATTCCTAAGTTCTAAATTTCCTTCTCCAAAGAGCTTTCCCATAAGTTTTCTATCATTTTCCTAAGAAAATTCTCAAAGTCCGAGTTTTCCCGATAAGTGTTTTCCTTTTCAAATGTTCATCTTTTCTCAAGAATTCCTTCCATTTTCCCAGGATTCTCATTTCTTCATGGTTTTCCAAGTCTTTCTAATCTTTCTTAAAATTTTCCTGAGATTCTTATTGCCTCATGGTTTTCCATGTCTTTCTAAACTTTTTTAAAATTTTCCTGAGATTCTTATTTCCTCATGGTTTTCCAAGTCTTTCTAAACTTTCTTAAAATTTTCCTGAGATTCTTATTTCCTCATGGTTTTCAAAGTCTTTCTAAACTTTCTCAAAATTTTCCTGAGATTCTCATTTCTTCATGTTTTTCCAAGTCTTTATAAACTTTCTCAAGATTTTCTCGAGATTCTCACTTCTTCAAGATTTTCCAACTCTGTATAAACTCTCTCGAGATTTCAAACCTTCTTCGTGTGAGTTTCCTAAGAGATTGATTTCCATATTTTCCTGAGAAATGTTTTTCAACTCCAAATGTTTTCTAAGCATACATCATAGTTTTCCAATCCATATTTTACCAAATCTCATAGCACATGCCTGAATTCTCTGTGCATTTAGGATAGAACATAATTTCAATGATTTTACTAAGTCAAGCACAATTTTGGTCCTTGGTTCGATTACCCCTGTTAAAGGCGGCAGGAACGGTCGAACCTCGTACCGACAGGTCGAGCCCCATCCCATGGATTTTCCGCAATTTTCAAAACGGAGGCGAGTATTTCAAAATAATTTCCAAAAATCCGGTCAAGTTTGAATCGCGAAAGCGTTTCCCCCTCTCTTCCGCAAGGAAGGGAAGACGGGAAAATTTTTGCGACGATAACAGGTTTGGCGACCGTGATGGGACCTGTCCTTGTCTGACCTAAATTCTGCTTGACTTAGTTCAATTATCGAAATTATGTTCACAACATGTCAGCTCTTTAATTTTGATATCATGCGAACCTAGGAGCCTAGATTCTGACCTAGCTGACATTGACTGCATATAGCCTAGGCATGGTTTGGTAGGACCAGATTGAGGAGAAATTTTCATGCTCACATAGACTTAGGTCTAAACACAACTCTCCTCAATTTAGGATCTGAATGTAAACAATGTATGCTTCTTCAAAGATTTTCAAAAGTCTATCTCTCTAGGATTTAGAGCCATCTATTTCTTGCATGTGATCATTTTTCAAAACCCCAATTACCTATCATTACCCGGCCATCACGTTGCTGGGCTCTCTTCCAGAACCCTAGTTCGGGACAGAGCCTCACAACTGGGCCACCTATTTGGGTTAACACCCCCCTACCAAGTACCGCGGGCCACAGTCCGAAGTATATCGGTAGGCGCTCAAGGATGTTGGAAAACCTTACCTTAGAACCGGAGTTGAAATTATATGCTACGTACCTCGGATTTCGATTCGGGTATATCGGCATAACTAGATTGGACAAAGATGATCTGAACCTAGAGTTAGGATTAGGGTCCTACAGCTGTTTTCAAAATGATGCATTTAGAGTCAGCCTTTTAGGGAGTGTTGTATGTGCATAAATGTTTGTGCAGGATGTGATTGTTCGTATATTACCTCTATTTCCTTACATTTTCCAAAATATTTTCAAATATCCATATTTCTCATCTTTTCCCTTTATTTTCTCAAACCCTGGATAATTTTCTCAAATATCCCATTTATTTCAAAACTCTAGGTGATTTTTCATTATTCCGTTCTACTGGATCTCGAATTTCCAGCTGCATTTCATCCTGCCTGCAATTTTTCAAAATCATATGTTTACTCTCCTTGAATTTTTAATTCTTTTGTCTATTTGCAAAATTCTTTATCTTATTTTCCTTATGCATACCTTGATTATTGCAATGAAAATTGTTTATCCATCTTCTCTTTTGCCTTCTCCTTATACTAAATCCGTTTGCGGATTGTTTTTTTTTTTTCAAATATATCTTTCCTTCAAAATGGTGTTTTCCTCGTGGTTGACGACCTCGCCTAGGTAACAAGGCACATTTTCTGTTGTTTATATCTCTTACAAAGAATAACAACACAATTGTCGTGATTTCAGCGGCGACTTCCAATGGTCTACCATATTTTCTTCAATATTTTCCTCCAAAAAAATCCAAAAATTTTCCTCAAAATTTGATCTTGTCTTTGCCCTGCAGAGAGCCTTCTTTAAATTTTATTCTCTCTTCCCAGTTACATTGGGGCATCTTTTAAAAATTTGTTTTCAAACATTTTGTATACAGGCAGGATAAACCAATCTCTCATTTTGCATATATATGCACTCACTTGCAATAATTTTGCATTCACATTTTCATATGCATTTGCATTTCATTTTGCATCAATTCCCCTTCAAGTTAAGGGATAAACCTGAGATTTCCCCTTCAGGTTAAGGGATAAACCTGAATCATTTTCCATGATTTTCCAATTTCTATTCATATTCCCATTCAGGTTAAGGGATAAACCTTAATCATTTTCCATAATTCCTCAAATTTCGACCCTCGGGTCATCCAATTCTTCGATTTCGACCTCCGGGTCATCCAATTTCCGATTTTCAAATTACCAAATTTCTCAATTTCGACCGCCAGGTCATCCAATTTCCATCCCCATTCAGGATAAGGGGATAATCCTGAAACCATTCATAGAAGCGATTCAACTCTCTATAAGGGTCTTCGTTCTTCATTGAACTGATAGTGTTCCCAGCGAACTGATAGTCGTTCTTCATCGAACTGATACTGTTCCAAGTGAACTGATAGTCGTTCCCAAGTGAACTGATAGTCGTTCTTCATTGAACTGATAGTGTTCCCAGCGAACTGATAGTCGTTCTGCATTGAACTGATAGCGTTCCCAAGTGAACTGATAGTCGTTCTTCATCGAACTGATAGTGTTCCAACTGAACTGATAGTCGTTCTTCATCGAACTGATAGTGTTCTCAAGCGAACTGATAGTCGTTCTTCATTGAACTGATAGTGTTCCAAGTGAACTGATAGTTGTTCTTCATCAAACTGATAGTGTTCCAAGTGAACTGATAGTCGTTCTTCATCGAACTGATAGTGTTCTCAAGCGAACTGATAGTCCTTCTTCATTGAACTGATAGTGTTCCAAGTGAACTGATAGTTGTTTTTCATTGAATTGATAGTGTTCCCAGCGAACTGATAGTCGTTCTTCATCGAACTGATAGTGTTCCAAGTGAACTGATAGTTGTTCTTCATTGAACTGATAGTGTTCCAAGTGAACTGATAGTCGTTCTTCATTGAACTGATATCATACTCAGTGATAATCGTTCTTCATCTAACTGATAGTGTTTCAAGTGAACTGATAGTCGTTCTTCATCGAACTGATAGTGTTCCAAGTGAACTGATAGTCGTTCTTCATCGAACTGATAGTGTTCCCAAATGAACTGATAGTCTTTCTTCAGTGAACTGATAGTGTTCCAAGCGAACTGATAGTCGTTCTTCAGTGAACTGATAGTATTCCAAGCGAACTGATAGTCGTTCTTCAGTTCTTCAGTGAACTGATAGTGTTCCAAGCGAACTGATAGTCATTCTTCAGTGAACTGATAGTGTTCCAAGAGAACTGATAGTCGTTCTTCATTGAACTGATATTGTTCCTAGTGAACTGATAGTCGTTCTTCATCGAACTGATAGTGTTCTAAGTGCACCGATGGTCGTTCTTAATTGAACTGATATTATTCCCACCGATGGTCGTTCTTAATTGAACTGATATTATTCCCACCGATGGTCGTTCTTAATTGAACTGATATTGTTCCTAGTGAACTAATAGTCGTCTACTTTGGAAAGGAGATGAGAATTTTCGTCACGGATGTGTTGAGCCGGACCTCAAATACTCTCTTTCACCAAGGATTTCAAGAACATGCTGTCAATTTGTCAGGCAATTACCTGTTGATTTCAAAATTTTATTGCGCAAATTTTACCTCAGTTTACCTTCAGCATTATTTCCAAAAGAGTGAAGCTTTTGCGAAAAGAGATTCAGAATTCAAATTCTTTCTATTGGCCAACCAAAAGGATGAAGGATAAATCCTCGATATGGCCAGAAAAGAAGATTCAATGTTATTGAAAAGCCATAGATGATTGATATTGATCGCAGTCAAATGGCACATCTTTAAAGATTATTCTTGTAAAACGAGGCAGTGGAAATATCCTGAGTGCTAGAAAAAGAGAGCATTCACCCAAGCCCTGTCTCCTCAAGCTGCAATTAAATATCCGCAAAAGGGATCTCTCACCTGTCGTCAAGATGAAGGCGAATTAGGCGAGTACACCCCGGGGCCAAAGATGATTCGAAACATCTCCAAGATGACGGAGTTTGTGACGGATCCTTCCAGGGAAAGTCCAAAGCACTGTCAAGATGAAGGCAGATGCGATGAGCCTCCCGACAATTCCTAAAAGATATTTAATTTCAGCTATCATCCAAACCCCTGAGCCAATATCGTCAAAGAAGGATTGAAACATCTTCAAGTTGAAGGAGTTTGCGACGTACTCTTCCAAAAAAAAAAAAAAGAGAGAGAGGAAAAAGAAAGAGAGAAAAAGTTAGAACATCTCCAAAATGAAGGAGAATGCAACAAAAAAACTCAAAAGAGCCAAAAGAGTGCAGAAAGATTATCGTGAGAGAAGCTCCCAGGATATCAAACTGCCAAAATTTGCCAAGAATTTCTTTAAATTTGTGCAATTCTATTATCAATATTCTTTCATCAGTTGCTTTCATAATATCAAATTCTCTTTCTTGTTCATATCAAGGAAATTGATAACCTCCTTGAAGAAGGTCAATCGCAAGCAATTTGGATGCTAAATCTTGATTCTACGAAGTGAATCTCGTTTGGAGGTAATGCTTCAGGTAGAAAAGAAGGAATATCTTTGCAACAATGTGCATCATTTTCAATTACTTTGAATCAACAAAATTTTCAACATTTTGACAATATTTTCTATCTATCCTGACGTTAAGTGAGAGCTTGATGTCCATATTGATGCATCTTGACCCCTTCGAGAGAGTTTCCTTTGTCATCTTTCACATTGTTGAAAGATTAGCCTTCTCTCCGAAAGGATTACCTTTATCATCTTTCGCGTTGTCGAAAGAATCGCCTTACTCATTTGGATTGCCTTTGTTATCTTTCGCGTTGTCGAAAGAATCGCCTTGTTCCTTTGGATTACCTTTGTCATCTTTCACGTTGTCGAAAGAATCGCCTTGTTCCTTTGGATTTCCTTTTGTCATCTTTCGCGTTGTCGAAAGAATCGCCTTATTCCTTTGGATCGCCTTATCATCTTTTACATTGTCGAAAGACTCGCCTTATTCCTCTGGATTACCTTTGTCATCTTTCGTGTTGTCGAAAGAATCGCCTTGTTCCTTTGGATTGCCTTTGTTATCTTTCGCGTTGTTGAAAGAATCGCCTTGTTTCTTTGGATCGCCTGCGTTCATCTTTCGCATTGCCGAAAGAGTTGCCTTATTCTTCGTTAGAAAAATTGCCTTATTCATCTTTTGCATTGTCAAAAGAGTTGCCTTACTCTTCTTTGAAAGAGTTTGCCTTGTCTGTCTTTCGCGTGGCCAAAAGAGTTACCTTATTCTCGTCAAAAGATCGCAATATCCATCTTTCGCGTTGTCGAAAGAATCGTCTTACTCCTTACCTTCTTCATATTTCACGATGATGAAAATTCACCAGATCGTCTTGATCATTTTCCAAAATTGCCTCTTACAATTCCATTTCCATCGCCTCGTTGATCTTCAAAAAAAAGTTGTCTTATTCACCTTCCAATATTCCATTTTTCGCCCAATCAGGATAAGGGTACAAACCTGAGCCTCATTCAAAGAGGTATTTTATTTTCCGCCCAATCAGGATAAGGGTATAAACCTGAGCCTCATCCAAAGAGGTATTTCATTTTCCGCCCGATCAGGATAAGGGTACAAACCTGAGCCTCATTCAAAGAGGTATTCCATTTTTTTGCCCGATCAGGATAAAGGTACAAACCTGAGTCTCATTTCTATGAGATATTTCAATCCCCAATCAAGTTAAGGGTTAAAACCTGAGCTTCGTTCCATACGGAGCATTTCCTGTCTCATCCAGGTTAAGGGCATAAACCTGAACTTCGCTTTCATAGAGTGAGTCTTTTCTCTTCATTTCTCCATTTCATATCTACTGATCATGCATATAATTCAGGGTTTATTAACATTTAAATATGCATGATTTTATGAAATAATGTTTCAAAAACCCAATTTTATGTTAGTTTTTGAGTAAATATGCTAAAATGATTTAAAAATAGAAAATGCATGAAAAATAGTTTTATTTTTACATTTTTATACATATTTTAGTTTTTGTTATATTCATAAGTAGTTTAGTTTTAGTTTGCAATTAAAAATGAAATAAAAAAATAATATAGAAAAATATTTTTTCATTTTAAGTATTTGTTTTTTTTTAGAAAAGAAAAAAAAAACTATTATATAAATAAGTACAATAGTTTTATTTTGAGTTTCTTTTTAAATAAAAATAAAAATAAAAATAAAGTTTTGTTTGTAACTTTTTGAAAAAAAATTCTAATAAACCGGTTTACAAAGTTTTTGAATTAAAAAAAAAAAACTAAATAATAATAATAGCAAACCGGCTGAAACCGGTTTGCGGTTTTTTTTAAAACTGAAAAAAAATCGGTTTCAAACCGGTTCCAGCCGGTTTGAAAGCTTTTAAAAACCCCAAAATCGAAAGGGGAGGCGTCTTCACCCTGTACGCCAAACCCCATCTTCTTTCCCCCTCTTTTCCTTCTCTTTCCTACCTTCTCAACCACCGCTGGATTCTTCTTCCCTCTCTTTTCCCCTATCTTCTTCCCCTCTTTCTCGTTCCCTTTCTTTCAATCCGGTGGAGGCTCTTATCAGTCGGGCAATGGCGTGAGGGAGGAGTCCGATTTCTCTTCTAATCCCTCCAGGTGATTCACGGTAAGTTTTCCAAACTCTTCTTCTTCTTCTTCCTCTTCCAATTCTTCTTCTTCTGCTGCTTTGTTTAATCTTTTTCTTCTTCTTTTTCTGATATTTTTCTGCCGATCTGTTTCTTCTTCAGTTAATCCTTCTTCTTCTTCCATTAATTCTGTTCTTCTTCTTCTTATTCTGCAAATCTTCTTCTGGTTATTGCTATATCTGTAAAACAGAAAAAAAAAAAAACTGAAAAAATGAAAATGAAAATGAAAAAAAAATAAATTCACGATTATGTTCTTTTGTTCATCAGCCGATAATTTTTTAGTTTACAGTTTTTTTTTAGATTTTGTTAATTGATTCAGTAGTTGTTTGATGTATTTTTCCTTAATTTCTTGTTGTTTTCATTCACTGTTGTTTTCATTACATCTTATTTCACGTTTTCAATTCAGCCATTGTTTGAATTTTTGTTGATTAATGTTTTAAATTCCTGTTTTTTTTCTCTCTGCAACTTTGCTTTGAGTTCTTCAATTCATGTGTTTTTTACTGCTTTGTTTTTTTTTATGTTCATGTTCATGCTTATATAAGTGATCGGTGGAGTTCCTGTGTTTTTTTTTTTTTATTTTAATTTTCCTATTTTGATTTTAGTAATAGTAGCTTTCATGTTTGGATTTTATTAATAGTTTGTTTTCTTTCATTTCAAAATATGAATTCCTGAATTACTATTTCATTTCAGTTTCTTTTAATTTTCTGCTCATTTCTTTTATGTTTTGCTTAAGTCCATATGATTTTTAATTGCATGCTTGTTGATCTTAATTTTCCTGTTTGTAATATTCATTTCATGATATTCAATTCCTGTTTTTCTCTTGTTTTTCGATTCTATCATCTTCTTGTTTTTCAATATATTCATCTCGATTCTCTATGTTTTCTTGTTTGTTTCATCTTGTAATTGTTAGCTTAGTTGGTTAGTTACTTAAACTGTAGTTAATTAGTTAGATCTAATTAGAAATCATATTTCGGATCTAAACATGTTAGAATTTTCTTTTAGCATCTAGTTAGTTTAGTATAGTCTATGTCTTTCTCTTGTACTACTCGTGTCCTTTTGACTTGTGCAGGATAGCACAGACTGGAGCGGAAGCGATTACGTGACACGAAGTACAAAGAATAAAGCTTCTTTTTACTTTTCAGTTTAGACTTAGAATTTTAATTGGGTTTGTAAATATTGCACTTTACGCCCTCTGCGAAGGGTATTCATTTGTTGTAATAGTTAGTTGTTTTTACCTTTTCTGAACATTTTACATTTTAATAATTTGGCAATAAAGAATAGTTTAGATTTGTGTACTTGAATATGAAATATTCCCGTTCCCTGAGTTCGACCCGGTCTCATCCACTAGTGAGAACCGGTTTTTATTATTTGATGTCTGGTTTTCACATATTTTTCATATAAAAATCTTTTCAAAATTACAACGATTATAAAGAAGACATCAAATTTTTGGCGCCGTTGCCGGGGAACGGCGTAATATTAGTATTCACTTTATTGCCTAGTGTTTGTGTTGCATTTTGGTTTAGAACTACGTATGTGCATATCTTAGAGACGAGCTTACTTTTCTGCACAGCCCACCTATTAGGATCCCCTTAGAGGTGACTGTGTACGATTGGTACCGTACACATAGATTTCATATTTCTTATGCATAATCTCTGTTATGTGTAACTGCGTGGTGTTTGTTTAGTTTTTGTTGTTTTTAGTTTACTCGCTTTGTGGTTTGCGTGGTTTGGCCGCTTAGTGCGTTAGTTAGGTAGAAAACCCAAAGTTAGGACGTGTGCTACACCGGTCTACTCTAAGGTGTACGCAATGGGTGACAATCATCATTTGATCCGTCCTTTGAGGGAGTACTTCATGCCAAATACGTATACTCCCGCCTCCTGCATCACGAGACCTGATGTAGGAGCGAGCCATTTTGAGATTAAGGCCAGTGTGATTCAAATGTTACCTTCGTTTTATGGCCTTAGCAATGAGGACCCATATCGTCATCTCGACGAATTCCTTGAGATTTGCTCGACTGTGCGAATCAATAATTTTGGAGAAGATGCTATGCGGTTAACCTTGTTTCCGTTCTCTCTCAAAGATAAAGCCAAGCACTGGTTAAAATCTCTTGAGACGGTTTGTATTACTACTTGGGAAGGAATGCAAAGAGAATTTTTAAAAAAATACTTCCCAATTGGTAAAACGAATCAGTTTCGTAAAGCTATAACCAGTTTTTCTCAAATTGAGGGAGAACAATTTCACGAGTCTTGAGAGAGATTGAAGGATCTTCTCCGCAAGTGTCCCCATCACCAGGTGCCTCGTTGGCAGTTGATGCAGTATTTTTATGACGGGCTTACTGAAAAGCATCGTCAAATGGTTGATTCGTCTTGTGGGGGCACTTTTATGCTCAAGAGTGAGGACGAGGCGTGGTCTCTATTTGAGACCTTGAGTGAAAACACGATGCATCATACCTTGTCTTCACGGCTCGATAGGACTACATCTCTGTCTAGTGGTCCTAGGAAAGTTGGGATTTCCGAAGTTGGGTCCGAGTTAGAATTGCGTACCAAGGTTGACCAGTTGACTAGGAAGTTAGATCAATTCCTAGCCAATTCTTCGAGAAGTCCAGTAGAAAGAGTGTGCGAGCTATGTGCTAGTCCTGCACACTATGTTTCAGATTGTCCGGCAGCGCCATTATATCCTGAATTCGTTCAGGAGCAGGTGAATGTTGCCCAAGGTTTCGCTAAACCCATGCCCGATTCATTTACATCCTCATATAACCCAGGTTGGCGAAACCAGTTTATTTCATCATCCCATCAGCCCTCCCAGACACAGTATAGACCCAGTAACCTTTCACAAGGTTACTCGCATCCCATTTTTTTCACAGGTTCATTCATCAGCCAAAATGCTTATACTCAACCCCATCCTCATGAGCCTTCATTTAGTCAATCCTTCCAGGATAGGATATTACAAGTTTTGAGCTCCCATACGCAGTCAATAGCCAAGCTAGAGACTCAAATGGGACAATTGGTTGAGACCTTCAGTAGGCAAAGCGAGGGGAACCCATCTAGTCAGTCTATTGTCACATCCAAGGGAGAGGATTCCATGTCATTTGACTTGCAACCCACTGCTTCACATCATAAGCAAGTCAAATCTGTTACACCCCTTCAGTATGGGAAGGCGTGTCACTCTACTCAGGAATCGACTCATGAGCCCCATATCATTTCCACTATCGAGTCGATCTCCATGATACCTCAGCAGAAGGGGCCTGACCTACAACATGCATTATCATCATATAGAGCCCCATTTTCTCAGCCTTTAGGACCACCAATTTTTAGTAAGCAAGAGGTACAAATGCAGAAGGTTCTTGACCAAGTCAAGCCTAATCATATTCACCACTTGTCTGAAGTTGCATTCATTGGTACTCGGTCGGACCTAGACTCTCGATTCTTGACCAGTCTCTCAGATGAGACTAATCTCTGTTCTTCATGTCAAGAGAGTCATGGTGCTACATTTGGAGGTAGAAGGGATGGAAACACAGTGCGTAGTGTCACAGATGACACTCTTTTCTGCATAGAGCCCGGTTGAGTCTGACTTCACGTCCATTGATCTCATGGACGATGAAGGATTTTTCCAGGGATCCGTCTGGCTGGGGACGTGAAACTTAGCGCTTTATGGGAGGCAACCCATATTCTGTATAGTTTTACATTTGTTGTTAGGATTTGTAGATTTCATTTGGTTTTATTTTTTTCATTTTCTATCTTTTCTATGAGTTTCAGGTTTTGTCATGTATACATTGCATTCATTACATTCATAGAATGTGCATTTTTAATTCATGTCAGGTTATTCTACTCTTTCCCTCATTTATTTCTCTCATGTGCATTCACTTAGTTTCATTCAAGCATGGGGGAGTGCCACTGGGACAGTGTCATTCAAGCATGGGGGAGGGTGTAGTTTGCACACCTTGATATTTCTGTTTACGTTCTTGCACATGTTTACACATCTCTCATGAAAAGTAGATTTTTAAAGAAAGAGTTTGAACTTATATGAATGTTATTTCAAATCTGATGTTTTTAGAGGATTTTTAAGCCCCACGAAAAAATTTTCTGACATAGATCTAAAAATTATGGTTGTTTATGCGGATTTCGAAGAAATGATGATAGATACATGTTAGAATTTATTTTGAATCATAAATATGAATATGCACAGTTCTATTTTTGAAAAACTAAGCAAATGAACAAAAGCATAAAAAAAATGAGCTCAAAAGAAAAAAAAATAGCATGTGTTAGGTTGTTTGGATAATTCCACAATCCTTAGTAGATGGAACTTAGATGTAAGTTGAAACTTTTAATTCCATTTTCGAAAAGGAGAGTGGAAAACTTCGTGATCCTAAGTAACTGAGAACAGATACAAGTTGAAATGTTTGATTCTCATGTTATAAAGGTGAATGAAGGAAGTCACTTTTATGTCTTAGTTGATATCTTTTGGTATGTATTGAATAAGTATAGAAGATATTGACATTGCACAAGGCATAAAAGCAGACCACACGCAAGCTATAAGAAAAGAATAAGTACGTAAAAAGAAAAAGCGTGAAAAAAAAAGAGAGAGAAAAGAGCTTAAAAAGAAAGAAAAGTTCAATGCTTAGAAGTGTGATTGAGAAAACCTGTGCAGAAAACATATGAGTGAGGATAAGTAAATAATAATATGTTTTTATTGGATTTTCTAAGAATAAAACATAAATAACTGTGATATTTAGAAAAGTGAAAGAAATTCTTTTTCTGTGGTAGTGCATAAAAGACTCTCATTATATTTTGATTTTGAAATAACAGGAAATATTTGTGAAAATAAAGTCTTTAATTACCTACTACTTATGAGGATGTGTAATATTATGCATACATGACAAAGATGTTTGTGGGTAGCATCACTGCAAACCCTCATGAGACCTTACTCGTCCACTGGGGTAACCCAGGGGTTGAAAGGGCTTGTTGCATGAGCTAAATGCAACCGTGATTCCTACGAAAGTGAGTTAGGTGAAAGTTTGATTTCTTGCAATTTTTTTTTGTTTGCTCGAGGACTAGCAAAACATAAGCATGGGGGTATTTGATCATGCATATAATTCAGGGTTTATTAACATTTAAATATGCATGATTTTATGAAATAATGTTACAAAAACCCAATTTTATGTTAGTTTTTTAGTAAATATGCTAAAATGATTTAAAAATAGAAAATGCATGAAAAATAGTTTTATTTTTACATTTTTATACATATTTTAGTTTTTGTTATATTCATAAGTAGTTTAGTTTTAGTTTGCAATTAAAAATGAAATAAAAAAATAATATAGAAAAATATTTTTTCATTTTAAGTATTTGTTTTTTTTTAGAAAAGAAAAGAAAAACTATTATATAAATAAGTACAATAGTTTTATTTTGAGTTTCTTTTCAAATAAAAATAAAAATAAAGTTTTGTTTGTAACTTTTTGAAAAAAAATTCTAATAAACCGGTTTACAAAGTTTTTGAATTTAAAAAAAAAAAACTAAATAATAATAATAGCAAACCGGCTGGAACCGGTTTGCGGTTTTTTTTAAAACTGAAAAAAAATCGGTTTCAAACCGGTTCCAGCCGGTTTGAAAGCTTTTAAAAACCCCAAAATCGAAAGGGGAGGCGTCTTCACCCTGTACGCCAAACCCCATCTTCTTTCCCCCTCTTTTCCTTCTATTTCCTACCTTCTCAACCACCGCTGGATTCTTCTTCCCTCTCTTTTCCCCTATCTTCTTCCCCTCTTTCTCGTTCCCTTTCTTTCAATCCGGTGGAGGCTCTTATCAGTCGGGCAATGGCGTGAGGGAGGAGTCCGATTTCTCTTCTAATCCCTCCAGGTGATTCACGGTAAGTTTTCCAAACTCTTCTTCTTCTTCTTCCTCTTCCAATTCTTCCAATTCTTCTTCTTCTGCTGCTTTGTCTAATCTTTTTCTTCTTCTTTTTCTGATTTTTTTCTGCCGATCTGTTTCTTCTTCAGTTAATCCTTCTTCTTCTTCCATTAATTTTGTTCTTCTTCTTCTTATTCTGCAAATCTTCTTCTGGTTATTGCTATATCTGTAAAACAGAAAAAAAAAAAACTGAAAAAATGAAAATGAAAAAAAAATAAATTCACGATTATGTTCTTTTGTTCATCAGCCAATAATTTTTTAGTTTACAGTTTTTTTTTAGATTTTGTTAATTGATTCAGTAGTTGTTTGATGTATTTTTCCTTAATTTCTTGTTGTTTTCATTCACTGTTGTTTTCATTACATCTTATTTCACGTTTTCAATTCAGCCATTGTTTGAATTTTTGTTGATTAATGTTTTAAATTCCTGTTTTTTTTCTCTCTGCAACTTTGCTTTGAGTTCTTCAATTCATGTGTTTTTTACTGCTTTGTTTTTTTTTATGTTCATGTTCATGCTTATATAAGTGATCGGTGGAGTTCCTGTGTTTTTTTTTTTTTTTTTAATTTTCCTATTTTGATTTTAGTAATAGTAGCTTTCATGTTTGGATTTTATTAATAGTTTGTTTTCTTTCATTTCAAAATATGAATTCCTGAATTACTATTTCATTTCAGTTTCTTTTAATTTTCTGCTCATTTCTTTTATGTTTTGCTTAAGTCCATATGATTTTTAATTGCATGCTTGTTGATCTTAATTTTCCTGTTTGTAATATTCATTTCATGATATTCAATTCCTGTTTTTCTGTTTTTCTCTTGTTTTTCGATTCTATCATCTTCTTGTTTTTCAATATATTCATCTCGATTCTCTATGTTTTCTTGTTTGTTTCATCTTGTAATTGTTAGCTTAGTTGGTTAGTTACTTAAACTGTAGTTAATTAGTTAGATCTAATTAGAAATCACATTTCGGATCTAAACATGTTAGAATTTTCTTTTAGCATCTAGTTAGTTTAGTATAGTCTATGTCTTTCTCTTGTACTGCTCGTGTCCTTTTGACTTGTGTAGGATAGCACAGACTGGAGCGGAAGCCATTACGTGACACGAAGTACGAAGAATAAAGCTTCTTTTTACTTTTCAGTTTAGACTTAGAATTTTAATTGGGTTTGTAAATATTGCACTTTACGCCCTCTGCGAAGGGTATTCATTTGTTGTAATAGTTAGTTGTTTTTACCTTTTCTGAACATTTTATATTTTAATAATTTGGCAATAAAGAATAGTTTAGATTTGTGTACTTGAATATGAAATATTGCCGTTCCCTGAGTTCGACCCGATCTCATCCACTAGTGAGAACCGGTTTTTATTATTTGATGTCTGGTTTTCACATATTTTTCATATAAAAATCTTTTCAAAATTACAACGATTATAAAGAAGACATCAAATTTTTGGCGCCGTTGACGGGGAACGGCGTAATATTAGTATTCACTTTATTGCCTAGTGTTTGTGTTGCATTTTGGTTTAGAACTACGTATGTGCATATCTTAGAGACGAGCTTACTTTTCTGCACAGCCCACCTATTAGGATCCCCTTAGAGGTGACTGTGTACGATTGGTACCGTACACATAGATTTCATATTTCTTATGCATAATCTCTGTTATGTGTAACTGCGTGGTGTTTGTTTAGTTTTTGTTGTTTTTAGTTTACTCGCTTTGTGGTTTGCGTGGTTTGGCCGCTTAGTGCGTTAGTTAGGTAGAAAACCCAAAGTTAGGACGTGTGCTACACCGGTCTACTCTAAGGTGTACGCAATGGCTGACGATCATCATTTGATCCGTCCTTTGAGGGAGTACTTCATGCCAAATACGTATACTCCCGCCTCCTGCATCACGAGACCTGATGTAGGAGCGAGCCATTTTGAGATTAAGGCCAGTGTGATTCAAATGTTACCTTCGTTTTATGGCCTTAGCAATGAGGACCCATATCGTCATCTCGACGAATTCCTTGAGATTTGCTCGACTGTGCGAATCAATAATTTTGGAGAAGATGCTATGCGGTTAACCTTGTTTCCGTTCTCTCTCAAAGATAAAGCCAAGCACTGGTTAAAATCTCTTGAGACGGTTTGTATTACTACTTGGGAAGGAATGCAAAGAGAATTTTTAAAAAAATACTTCCCAATTGGTAAAACGAATCAGTTTCGTAAAGCTATAACCAGTTTTTCTCAAATTGAGGGAGAACAATTTCACGAGTCTTGGGAGAGATTGAAAGATCTTCTCCGCAAGTGTCCCAATCACCAGGTGCCTCGTTGGCAGTTGGTGCAGTATTTTTATGACGGGCTTACTGAAAAGCATCGTCAAATGGTTGATTCGTCTTGTGGGGGCACTTTTATGCTCAAGAGTGAGGACGAGGCGTGGTCTCTATTCGAGACCTTGAGTGAAAACACGATGCATCATACCTTGTCTTCACGGCTCGATAGGACTACATCTCTGTCTAGTGGTCCTAGGAAAGTTGGGATTTCCGAAGTTGGGTCCGAGTTAGAATTGCATACCAAGGTTGACCAGTTGACTAGGAAGTTAGATCAATTCCTAGCCAATTCTTCGAGAAGTCCAGTAGAAAGAGTGTGCGATCTATGTGCTAGTCCTGCACACTATGTTTCAGATTGTCCGGCAGCGCCATTATATCCTGAATTCGTTCAGGAGCAGGTGAATGTTGCCAAGGTTTCGCTAAACCCATGCCCGATTCATTTACATCCTCATATAACCCAGGTTGGCGAAACCAGTTTATTTCATCATCCCATCAGCCCTCCCAGACACAGTATAGACCCAGTAACCTTTCACAAGGTTACTCGCATCCCATTTTTTTCACAGGTTCATTCATCAGCCCAACATGCTTATACTCAACCCCATCCTCATGAGCCTTCATTTAGTCAATCCTTCCAGGATAGGATATTACAAGTTTTGAGCTCCCATACGCAGTCAATAGCCAAGCTAGAGACTCAAATGGGACAATTGGTTGAGACCTTCAGCAGGCAAAGCGAGGGGAACCCATCTAGTCAGTCTATTGTCACATCCAAGGGAGAGGATTCCATGTCATTTGACTTGCAACCCACTGCTTCACATCATAAGCAAGTCAAATCTGTTACACCCCTTCAGTATGGGAAGGCGTGTCACTCCACTCAGGAATCGACTCATGAGCCCCATATCATTTCCACTGTCGAGTCGATCTCCATGATACCTCAGCAGAAGGGGCCTGACCTACAACATGCATTATCATCATATAGAGCCCCATTTTCTCAGCCTTTAGGACCACCAATTTTTAGTAAGCAAGAGGTACAAATGCAGAAGGTGCTTGACCAAGTCAAGCCTAATCATATTCACCACTTGTCTGAAGTTGCATTCATTGGTACTCGGTCGGTCCTAGACTCTCGATTCTTGACCAGTCTCTCAGATGAGACTAATCTCTGTTCTTCATGTCAAGAGAGTCATGGTGCTACATTTGGAGGTAGAAGGGATGGAAACACAGTGCGTAGTGTCACAGATGACACTCTTTTCTGCATAGAGCCCGGTTGAGTCTGATTTCACGTCCATTGATCTCATGGACGATGAAGGATTTTTTCAGGGATCCGTCTGGCTGGGGACGTGAAACTTAGCGCTTTATGGGAGGCAACCCATATTCTGTATAGTTTTACATTTGTTGTTAGGATTTGTAGATTTCATTTGGTTTTATTTTTTTCATTTTCTATCTTTTCTATGAGTTTCAGGTTTTGTCATGTATACATTGCATTCATTACATTCATAGAATGTGCATTTTTAATTCATGTCAGGTTATTCTACTCTTTCCCTCATTTATTTCTCTCATGTGCATTCACTTAGTTTCATTCAAGCATGGGGGAGTGCCACTGGGACAGTGTCATTCAAGCATGGGGGAGGGTGTAGTTTGCACACCTTGATATTTCTGTTTACGTTCTTGCACATGTTTACACATCTCTCATGAAAAGTAGATTTTTAAAGAAAGAGTTTGAACTTATATGAATGTTATTTCAAATCTGATATTTTTAGAGGATTTTTAAGCCCCACGAAAAAATTTTCTGACATAGATCTAAAAATTATGGTTGTTTATGCGGATTTCGAAGAAATGATGATAGATACATGTTAGAATTTATTTTGAATCATAAATATGAATATGCACAGTTCTATTTTTGAAAAACTAAGCAAATGAACAAAAGCATAAAAAAAATGAGCTCAAAAGAAAAAAAAATAGCATGTGTTAGGTTGTTTGAATAATTCCACAATCCTTAGTAGATGGAACTTAGATGTAAGTTGAAACTTTTAATTCCATTTTCGAAAAGGAGAGTGGAAAACTTCGTGATCCTAAGTAACTGAGAACAGATACAAGTTGAAATGTTTGATTCTCATGTTATAAAGGTGAATGAAGGAAGTCACTTTTATGTCTTAGTTGATATCTTTTGGTATGTATTGAATAAGTATAGAAGATATTGACATTGCACAAGGCATAAAAGCAGACCACACGCAAGCTATAAGAAAAGAATAAGTACGTAAAAAGAAAAAGCGTGAAAAAAAAAGAGAGAGAAAAGAGCTTAAAAAGAAAGAAAAGTTCAATGCTTAGAAGTGTGATTGAGAAAACCTGTGCAGAAAACATATGAGTGAGGATAAGTAAATAATAATATGTTTTTATTGGATTTTCTAAGAATAAAACATAAATAACTGTGATATTTAGAAAAGTGAAAGAAATTCTTTTTCTGTGGTAGTGCATAAAAGACTCATTATATTTTGATTTTGAAATAACAGGAAATATTTGTGAAAATAAAGTCTTTAATTACCTACTACTTATGAGGATGTGTAATATTATGCATACATGACAGAGATGTTTGTGGGTAGCATCACTGCAAACCCTCATGAGACCTTACTCGTCCACTGGGGTAACCCAGGGGTTGAAAGGGCTTGTTGCATGAGCTAAATGCAACCGTGATTCCTACGAAAGTGAGTTAGGTGAAAGTTTGATTTCTTGCAATTTTTTTTTGTTTGCTCGAGGACTAGCAAAACATAAGCATGGGGGTATTTGATCATGCATATAATTCAGGGTTTATTAACATTTAAATATGCATGATTTTATGAAATAATGTTTCAAAAACCCAATTTTATGTTAGTTTTTGAGTAAATATGCTAAAATGATTTAAAAATAGAAAATGCATGAAAAATAGTTTTATTTTTACATTTTTATACATATTTTAGTTTTTGTTATATTCATAAGTAGTTTAGTTTTAGTTTGCAATTAAAAATGAAATAAAAAAATAATATAGAAAAATATTTTTTCATTTTAAGTATTTGTTTTTTTTTAGAAAAGAAAAAAAAAACTATTATATAAATAAGTACAATAGTTTTATTTTGAGTTTCTTTTCAAATAAAAATAAAAATAAAAATAAAGTTTTGTTTGTAACTTTTTGAAAAAAATTTCTAATAAACCGGTTTACAAAGTTTTTGAATTTAAAAAAAAAAAAACTAAATAATAATAATAGCAAACCGGCTGGAACCGGTTTGCGGTTTTTTTTAAAACTGAAAAAAAATCGGTTTCAAACCAGTTCCAGCCGGTTTGAAAGCTTTTAAAAACCCCAAAATCGAAAGGGGAGGCGTCTTCACCCTGTACGCCAAACCCCATCTTCTTTCCCCCTCTTTTCCTTCTCTTTCCTACCTTCTCAACCACCGCTGGATTCTTCTTCCCTCTCTTTTCCCCTATCTTCTTCCCCTCTTTCTCTTTCCCTTTCTTTCAATCCGGTGGAGGCTCTTATCAGTCGGGCAATGGCGTGAGGGAGGAGTCCGATTTCTCTTCTAATCCCTCCAGGTGATTCACGGTAAGTTTTCCAAACTCTTCTTCTTCTTCTTCCTCTTCCAATTCTTCTTCTTCTGCTGCTTTGTCTAATCTTTTTCTTCTTCTTTTTCTGATTTTTTTCTGCCGATCTGTTTCTTCTTCAGTTAATCCTTCTTCTTCTTCCATTAATTCTGTTCTTCTTCTTCTTATTCTGCAAATCTTCTTCTGGTTATTGCTATATCTGTAAAACAGAAAAAAAAAAAAACTGAAAAAATGAAAATGAAAAAAAAATAAATTCACGATTATGTTCTTTTGTTCATCAGCCGATAATTTTTTAGTTTACAGTTTTTTTTTAGATTTTGTTAATTGATTCAGTAGTTGTTTGATGTATTTTTCCTTAATTTCTTGTTGTTTTCATTCACTGTTGTTTTCATTACATCTTATTTCACGTTTTCAATTCAGCCATTGTTTGAATTTTTGTTGATTAATGTTTTAAATTCCTGTTTTTTTTCTCTCTGCAACTTTGCTTTGAGTTCTTCAATTCATGTGTTTTTTACTGCTTTGTTTTTTTTTATGTTCATGTTCATGCTTATATAAGTGATCGGTGGAGTTCCTCTGTTTTTTTTTTTTTTTTTTTTAATTTTCCTATTTTGATTTTAGTAATAGTAGCTTTCATGTTTGGATTTTATTAATAGTTTGTTTTCTTTCATTTCAAAATATGAATTCCTGAATTACTATTTCATTTCAGTTTCTTTTAATTTTCTGCTCATTTCTTTTATGTTTTGCTTAAGTCCATATGATTTTTAATTGCATGCTTGTTGATCTTAATTTTCCTGTTTGTAATATTCATTTCATGATATTCAATTCCTGTTTTTCTGTTTTTCTCTTGTTTTTCGATTCTATCATCTTCTTGTTTTTCAATATATTCATCTCGATTCTCTATGTTTTCTTGTTTGTTTCATCTTGTAATTGTTAGCTTAGTTGGTTAGTTACTTAAACTGTAGTTAATTAGTTAGATCTAATTAGAAATCATATTTCAGATCTAAACATGTTAGAATTTTCTTTTAGCATCTAGTTAGTTTAGTATAGTCTATGTCTTTCTCTTGTACTGCTCGTGTCCTTTTGACTTGTGCAGGATAGCACAGACTGGAGCGGAAGCGATTACGTGACACGAAGTACGAAGAATAAAGCTTCTTTTTACTTTTCAGTTTAGACTTAGAATTTTAATTGGGTTTGTAAATATTGCACTTTACGCCCTCTGCGAAGGGTATTCATTTGTTGTAATAGTTAGTTGTTTTTACCTTTTCTGAACATTTTACATTTTAATAATTTGGCAATAAAGAATAGTTTAGATTTGTGTACTTGAATATGAAATATTCCCGTTCCCTGAGTTCGACCCGGTCTCATCCACTAGTGAGAACCGGTTTTTATTATTTGATGTCTGGTTTTCACATATTTTTCATATAAAAATCTTTTCAAAATTACAACGATTATAAAGAAGACATCATCTACCATCTTCCTCGGGCTAACTTCTTCATACCTAGTCAGATCCTTATAACTGGGGCAATTTTATATAGCCCAAATTTGGTGTGTTTTCTTTGCCACTAAGCTCGGCCATAAGCCGGCTTATTAGCAAAGAGGGGCATCTGTAAACACCCCAAATTTTCACTCACCTTCTTAACATCGCCCTCAATCGGCACATTTCAGTTCTCCGGAAGCAATGAAGGGCAAAATGGTCATTTTCCGAGATTAAACCTTGCAGAAAGTCCAAAATTTCATTCTTGAGCCTCAAAATTTCCATATTTAGGTTCAGAGACATCTTCAAATGGCAAAATTTCAAAATCCTTTTTCTGGACAAAAAGCTAAAATTTCCAAGTCCGAGCTCAGAGTGACATTTCATAGAACATGTCTTTGCATAGCATTGCATCATTTCACTGCACAGCATGTCATTTTGAGATCCAGAACTCCTGATTTTCAAAATTGTCAATCCAGATTCGATTTTTAAACTTTTCAAAATTGATTTTTAACCCTAGGATTTCAAAATTGCCAATCTTTCCCATTTTACCCCCAGGACTTTGAATTACAAAATTTTTTCTCAAGAAAAACAATCTGGATATTTGGATATTGATTTTAAAGATCTTATCTCAAAACTTTTTGCAAAAAGATTTTAAATCTCTTTACAAAATTTTTTACATTTACTTTATCCATATTTTGCTCTGAAAAACCAATTTTTCCAAATTCTTGAAAACAAATAATGTTTTATCTCGTATCTTCAAATAAATGGAGCGGGACCCGCCTTTGAACTAGCATCATACTCAGACTCCCAGGTAAGCTTCTTATTCTCAAGAGGGACCCACCCGGAGATCGCTCCAATTTGCAAATTCTTCTTTTTAATTTCTTAATGTATTTATTTATTTTTTTAGTTAGTGGGCCCACACACATGTGGCACCCCACTTGAAAATAAAAGATTTGCAAAAACAAAATAAAGCTTTATTTTCAAAAGGATTTTAAAAGTGGATTGAGGTGGCATTTCCATAAAAGCCTCTCATTGATTTCCTTTTTATTTTATTTGTTTTAATAATTTTTTTTTTTTTTTTTTAGAAAGAGGCAGCCTTAATGGCACAGCCGAATTTCCCTAAAGTAAAAAATTTCATTTTTACCTAAAACTTAGGTAAATGAAACAAAATTTTGAAAAAAAAGATGCGCATTTTCAAATGTCGGTTTCAAAAGAATTTCAAAAAAACATAACGGTGCTCTTAAAAGAAGATACGTTTTTGTAGAAAGGGGCTGAAGGTCTTTAAAGGACCCAGCCATTGATCGATTGAAAGGGGGGGGGAAAGCAATTGATTTAGGAATTTCTTTCTGATTGCAGGATTTGGTTCTATCGTGGAGGGTGCCCCCATTGAGGATTTCATCTTGAGCATCCAGGTTGAAGGGCTGCAGAACGTTGCTTCCCCTTTTCTTCATTCCAGCACCACAGCAGCAGCCCAGCTAGCATCTCTTTCTTCAGCCCATCTCGTGAATTAGCACTTCATTTCCTTTAGCCCACCTTCCTCCTTTTCCTTCATACCATCCCCATTTCAGCCCAGCCAACTGCTGGACCTCCATCTTCAGCCCAGCCACAGGAGATCCATCAAGGCAGCTGCCCAATTTTCTCCACCTTCAGCCCAAGAGCAGCTGCCTTTCATCATCTTCAGCACACCATCTCCTATCCATTTTCCTGCAACTCACGTTTTCCTTTCCTTCAGCCTAACTCACATCTTCCCCTTCTTCAGTCCAGCCACAGCAGGAAAGCCCCAGCGTGTTGCTGCCCCACCTTCAGCCCTCCAGCCAGATTCAGCCGTCTCTGCACCTATTTCAGTCCAGCAGGCTGCCGTCCCACTCCTTTCAGCCCATCAACAGGGGATACATCAGTTGCAGGGAATCCACAAGCTGCAGGGGGTCCCTCAACGTAAAAGGCTTCAAGCCCTTCAATTCTAAAGGGGCTGAGGGACGTTTCCTGTGGAGCTGCTCCCTATCTACTTTCAGCCAACTGCTGTCCATCTCCATTTCACTCAGCCCAACAGCAGAGGAAAGGCTCCCACTTGCTGACTACAGCAGCTAAGTTGCATCTAGGCACCATTTCACTAAGCTGTTTACCTGAGCTATTCACTTGACTTATTGGTAATTCGACTAAATGGCTCACTCTCAATGGTGTGAAAATGCATCGTTTGATTCTTGTTTCCTGTTTCAATGTTGTTTTCATATTATGTGTCAATTTACAAATGATATTCTGTTTTAGCTTAGATTCATAAGTTTCGAATTTTTTTGTTGTTGTGATCATTAGCTTTTGATTTTCTGATTATTCAACTTCTGGTTTGCTGCGATTTATAATTTCTTCTGTGTAAAATTCTGTTTCATCATAAGTCATTACATTCTATTCTTTTCCCGCAAAATCTTTGTATTTTGTTTTATTTATTTATTTTTTATTTTTTTTTGCTTTCTTTGTGAGTTTTGCGTGGATGTTAATCTTATCCCTTAATGTTTGATATCATTCAAACATAGAGATCTCAACCCTTAGCTAGAAATGGCTGTACCTGGGAACTGTTTAAGCTTGCTGCTAAAATTCCTGTTTTATGAAGCTATGGCTGGAGCATCACCATTGGTTTTATGAGATTTTGCTTAGCTTAATGCTAAATTCTTGTGTGTTGTATTGTTATGATATCACCCCATTTGCAACACCAATTACACATATTGTTTCATCATTTTCCACAACATCTTCACCTTTTCACTAAGCTTTTCATATCCTTTTCATGATATCCTTGAAATAGTCCATGGTGCTTCCACAACCCATTTCCTGCACATATCCATTTTCTGCAGATGTGCAGTCTTGATAATCGGTCATGTTCACGGATGGATATTTTTATATCTATTCATGATCTATAAACCATCTTTTGTATGCTTTGTTATTGATATATAGGGAAGCTCCATACCCAGTTTTATCGAAAATTACCTTGTAATTTGGAAATTACAGCCTTGTGGAATCCCCTACAGAAACAGTATATACTTGTATTTTCTGATTTTACCCATTATATAGAATTTCCCTTAAATGTGTATATTTTCTTATTATAGGTATGTATATATCAATATATATGTATATCTATCTATATGTATACGTATATATGTATATATATGTATATATATACATATATATATATACTTATATATATACATACATATCTTTTCATGTGTATTGATTATTATATATATTTTTCTTTTATCTTACTTTTGTAAATATATCTTCATTATCATATATCATTCATCATAAATTCAAGTATTTCTACATTTACTTGTCTATCTTTGTTGTATATAGTATATATACCCATTTCCTTGGTTATCTTGTACTAACTCTCATTTTGCAGGAAAATCTAGAAGATGCTGATTCCTTGGCTCCATTTCAAATTTTTATTTACTTTATGTTATGCAATGTAACAATCCAATGTAAACCTTGGAATAAGATTTACTTTTAATGCTTAGATTAGGTTGCATCTCATATAGTTCGATTTCAGTAATATCCTGATTCTATGATGCATATATCTCAATTTTCCAAATTCACCATGGATGAACACGAATGGCACGTGCACCAACTCTTAGAGAGTTGATGAACTCGGTGGAGTCCATATTTACGGCCCTAGTCGGAATATGGACGAGACCCAGATCCATCATCTCTCTACCAGTCACATTGAGCCTACACTCTTAGGCTATCTTGAAAATGCACCTCATATTTCCAATGTTTTCAAAATATTGTGAATTAACTCAAATAAACCCTGAATATATTCATGGCCACAGTCAGAATATGTGAAGGATTTACTTTGGCTTAATCCACATTTTTCCAACAAATTTTTCAGAAATCTTTTCAAACTGCATTCATTCATTCAAATCATCTGCATCATTTGTTTTTCTCATGATTTTCTCAAGAAATTTTCACTTCATGGAATCTATTTCTCAAGAAACTATGATGATATTCGAAGTTGGATTTTCCAAATCAAAGTTTTCCTATGATTTTCCTTGGAAATGTTATTTTCTTAAGATTCTTTTCAAAAGGAATTTCTCATCTTTATCAAGAATCAAAGTTGATTTTCCAACATTTCAAAGACAAGATTCTCAGGATTTTAAATTCCTAAGTTCTAAATTTCCTTCTCCAAAGAGCTTTCCCATAAGTTTTCTATCATTTTCCTAAGAAAATTCTCAAAGTCCGAGTTTTCCCGATAAGTGTTTTCCTTTTCAAATGTTCATCTTTTCTCAAGAATTCCTTCCATTTTCCCAGGATTCTCATTTCTTCATGGTTTTCCAAGTCTTTCTAATCTTTCTTAAAATTTTCCTGAGATTCTTATTGCCTCATGGTTTTCCATGTCTTTCTAAACTTTTTTAAAATTTTCCTGAGATTCTTATTTCCTCATGGTTTTCCAAGTCTTTCTAAACTTTCTTAAAATTTTCCTGAGATTCTTATTTCCTCATGGTTTTCCAAGTCTTTCTAAACTTTCTCAAAATTTTCCTGAGATTCTCATTTCTTCATGTTTTTCCAAGTCTTTATAAACTTTCTCAAGATTTTCTCGAGATTCTCACTTCTTCAAGATTTTCCAACTCTGTATAAACTCTCTCGAGATTTCAAACCTTCTTCGTCTGAGTTTCCTGAGAGATTGATTTCCATATTTTCCTCAGAAATGCTTTTCAACTCCAAATGTTTTCTAAGCATACATCATAGTTTTCCAATCCATATTTTACCAAATCTCATAGCACATGCCTGAATTCTCTATGCATTTAGGATAGAACATAATTTCAATGATTTTACTAAGTCAAGCACAATTTTGGTCCTTGGTTCGATTACCCCTGTTAAAGGCGGCAGGAACGGTCGAACCTCGTACCGACAGGTCGAGCCCCATCCCATGGATTTTCCGCAATTTTCAAAACGGAGGCGAGTATTTCAAAACAATTTCCAAAAATCCGGTCAAGTTTGAATCGCAAAAGCATTTCCCTCTCTCTTCCGCAAGGAAGGGAAGACGGGAAAAAATTTTGCGACGATAACAGACGCTACAACTCCTGTCAAAACACGTGTCGTAGTAACGACAAGTCACTCAGGGTTGTACCATCCACCCTCTCCCAAGGTGAGCCGTTTTGTGAATGGGGCGAAGCAGGTTTATCTTTCTTAAGGCTCATGTTCAATCATACCTCACAACGAGGAATCTGCCTCGTGGTCCCCGCAGGGTACGCAAAATGAGGACTTGGCCTGCTCAGCCTCAAACGGCCAACGGAGCACACCGCTCGTGAAAGCAGTCAAAACACCATATTATTTTGTTTTTGTTTAGGGTATATCACACAAGAGTCCACACAACACAAGGGCCACTGCCTGAAGACTCCAATTGAGCCCACGACAAATCATTTCAATATTCATACCCTATGGTGTTCAATTTTCTCTCTTTTCATTACACAAGGTAAGTGCACCTAATGCGCTCACCAATGTCTCAGCGATGTACCTCCTCAGGGTACGTACTACTCACAACTGTGTTAAGATGTGTCAATTGCAAAGTGTAAGAGTATCACAATTTTTATCTTTTGCACAAGTATAACCACATAGTCATTACATGATATTAAACTGCACCATATTACATACTTCAGTGTTAAGATTGCATTTATCAACATTTTCATACTTAAGGGTTTGAAATTGAATTTAACCAATCATCCTGTCTAATGGGAATAACATTGGTTTTCCCAAGGTGGATCGTTGCTCTTGCAGGGGAGATACAATTGCGACCCAAAAGACCATTACACGTGGTTCAACACACTTAGGTGTTTGAAGCGAATCTCGGATAACCCATCTTATGGGAACAACATTAGCTATCTCCATGGTATGGGGTGTCGCACCTGCGGACTCGAAGCAAGGATATTTCAACTAAACTTGTAATTCTATGGAGTTTCCAGATATGTGGATTTGCAATGGTGTTTGTCTGTATTCTTTAACTAGGCCATTGCACGTAAAACAAGGCATAAGGATCTTCCTTACGCAACATGACACACTTACGTGTCAAAGATGCTATTGAAGTAACCCATCTAATGGGGATTACATTGGCATATATATATATATATATATATATATATATATACATATACATATCGAATTCACTAAAACCCGAGGCATGAATACTTATGCCAAACCCTAATCAACTAACGAGAGGGTGCAGGATAAGTCAAAGGTCAACCCGAACCCACCATGATCGGATCACAGCTGGTGCGGACTGGCTTGATAGTGTTAAGGGGTTATCTGCAGCAATTAATGGCGTAATGGGCTGCGAGTCCTTCATTTTCTTTGTTGATCCGAGTTCTGACTCGTGATCTCTTTACTTTATTCAAGCTCTGACTCGAGCTCTTCATTTTCTTTGTTGATCCGAGTTCCGACTCGTGATCTCATTACCTTATTCGAGCTCTGATTCGAGCTCTTCATTTTTCTTTGTTGATCCGAGTTCCGACTCGTGATCTCTTTACTTTACTCAAGCTCTTCATTCTCCTTTGTTGATCCGGGTTCCAACTCGTGGTCTCTTTACTTTGTTCGAGCTCTGACCCGAGCTCTTCATTTTCTTTGTTGATCCGAGTTCCGACTCGTGATCTCATTACCTTGTTTGAGCTCTGATTCGAGATCTTCATTTTTCTTTGTTGATTCGAGTTCCGACTCGTGATCTCTTTACCTTATTCAAGCTTGGACTCGAGCCATTTATTCTCCTATGTTGATCCAAGTCATTTCAATCCTCAGGATCAGTTAATTTCTCAAATTTGACCTTTTTCCAATTTAAATCTTCGAATCATTCAATTCTTCGATTTCGACCCTCGGGTCAGCCAATTCTTCAATTTTGACCTCCAGGTCACTCAATTTCCAATTCTCAATTCCAATTACCAAATTCTCAATTTCGACCCTTGGGTCATTCAATTCTCTAATTTTGACCTCCGGGTCACCCAATTTTCAATCTTTCAAATTCAATTTCCAATTTCAACCTTCGGGTCACTCAATTCTCAATTTCGACCTCCGGGTCACCCAATTTCCAGCAATCAATTTCCCAATTTCCAATTTTGACCTTTGGGTCAATCAATCTCAATATCCAATTTCAGTCATTTTCTCTTGCGAGAGACCCTTTTTATAGGGAGAGTTCGAGGGAGCTCGTTCTTTTCGCATGCTATCCAATTCGTTCACTTAGCCCCTTTTTAGGGAGAGTTTGAAGGGACTCACGTCTTTGTAAACCATTTGCAAAACAATTTCCAATTTTACACAAGGAACCCTTTTATACAGAGAGGCTCGACGAAGACTCGCTTTCCTTGTGGCCCCCCCAATTTTCATACTAGGCCATTTTCGTCATGAAGGACCCTCTTTTTAGGGAGAGTGTGATGGACTCGTTCCTTTCATGACCCAACTTTCAGACCTCACTATTATCGGCCCCCTTTTCCATAAGAGAAGCCTAATATTAGGGAGCTTTGACGAAAGCTTAAATTTTTCTTCGAAAGTTCGTTTTGCAAACACCTCCTCTTCAGGGAAGAGAGGAGTAATTTCCATTTCCCATTCAGGTAAGGGCTAAGCCTAAGTCTCTCTTTTTGGGGAAAAAGAGAGGAGAATTTTCGTCACGGATGTGTTGAGCCGGACCTCAAATGCTCTCTTTCACCCAGGATTTCAAGAACATTTTGTCAATTTGTCAATCAATTACCTGTTGATTTCAGAATTTTATTGCATAAATCTTTACCTCAGTTTACCTCTAGCATTACTTCCAAAAGAATGAAGCTTTTGCGAAAAGAGATTCAAAATTCAAATTCTTTTTATTAGCCAACCAAAAAGGATGAAGGATAAATCCTCGATATGGCCAGAAAAGAAGATTCAATGTTATTGAAAAGTCGTAGATGATTGATATTGATCGCAGTTATGGCACGACTTTAAAGACCATTCTTGTGAAAATGAGGCAGTGAAAATATCCTGAGCGCTAGAAAAGAGCGAATTCACCCAAGCCCTGTCTCCTCAAAATCACCTAAGCTGCAATTAAATATCCGCAAAAGGGATCTCTCAATTGTCGTCAAGATGAAGGCGAATTAAGCGAGTAGATCCCCGGGGCCAAAGAAGATCTGAATCATCTCCAAGATGACGGAGTTTGTGACGGGTCCTTCCAGGGAAAGTCCAAAGCACTGTCGAGATGAAGGCAGATGCAATGGACCTCCCGACAATCCCTAAAAGATATTTAATCTCAGCTATCATCCAAAGATCTCTGACCCATGAGCCAATATCGTCAAAGAAGGATCGAAACATCTCCAAGTTGAAGGAGTTTGTGACGTACCCTTCCAAAAGAGAGCAAGAGAGTAAAAAGAAAGAGAGAAAAAGTCAGGACATCTCCAAAATAAAGGATGATGTAATAAACTCTTCCGAAGCCCAAGAGAGCTCAAAAGAGTGCAGAAAGATTATCATGAGAGAAGCTCCCAGGATATCAAACTGCCAAATCTATCAAGAATCTTCTTTAAATTTATGAAATTCTATTATCAATATCCTTTCATCAATTGCTTTCATAATATCAAATTCTCTATCTTGTTCATATCAAGGAAATTGATAGTTTCCTTGAAGAAGGTTAATCACAAGTAATTTGGATTTCCCAATCTCGATTCTAAGAAGTGAATCTCGTTTGGAGGTAATACTTCAGGTAGAAAAGAAAAAATGTTTTGCAATAAGGCATATCATTTTAAAATACTTTGAATCAACAACAGAATTCTCAATATTTTGACAATATTTTCTAGCTATCTTGGCATGAAGTGAGAGCTTGATGTCCGCCTTTGATACATCCTGACACCAATTTTAAATCCCTCTTAAAGGACTTGATGCCTTCCCTTCTTTGAGAGCGTGAGCTCTCAGATTCGCACACTTCCCTATGTCCCCACTGTCCAACCATAGACAGTCCCATTTCGGTTCGAGGTCGAACCACCAATCATTTTCTCGCAAAAGGCAATTTCAAAAGCTATTTAGTCTCAGAAATGAGACGCCCAAGATCAATCCCTTTTCAAGCTTTAGGGACCCCATTTTCCTTCCTTTTGCAAAAACCCCTGTCGGATTTATTGTGCAAAATCCGAAGGTTCCATCATGGTCTCTTCTTTCGAGGATTCCATTCATTTTCCGCCCGATCAGGTTAAGGGTATAAACTTGAGCCTCAATCAAAGAGGTATTTCATTTTCCGCCCAATCAGGTTAAGGGTATAAACCTGAGCCTCAATCAAAGAGGTATTTCATTTTCCGCCCGATCAGGTTAAGGGTATAAACCTGAGTCTCATTCAAAGAGGTATTCCATTTTCCACCCGATCAGGTTAAGGGTATAAACCTGAGTCTCATTTCAATGAGATATTCAATTGCCCAATCAGGATAAGGGTACAAACCTGAGCCTCATTGAAAGAGGTATCCCATTTTTCGCCTGATCAGGTTAAGGGTATAAACCTGAGCCTCAATCAAAGAGGTATTCCATTTTTCGCCCGATCAGGTTAAGGGTATAAACCTTAGCCTCCTTTGAAGAGGTATTCCATTTTTCGCCGGATCAGGTTAAAGGTACAAACCTGAGTCTCATTTCGAGGAGATATTCCATTCCCCAATCAGGTCAAGGGTTAAAACCTGAGCTTCGTTCCATACGAGGTATTTTTGTCCCATCCAGGATAAGGGCAAAAACCTGAACTGCATCTCCACAGAGCAAATCTATTCCTCTTCATTCTCCATTTCATATCTACCATCCTCACCGGGCTAATATCTCTATACCCAGTCGGATCCTTCTAACTGGGGCATTTTTTTTATATAGCCCAAATTTGGTGTGTTTTTCTTTGCCACTAAGCTCGGCCACGAGCCGGCTTAGTAGCAAAGAGGGGCATCTGTAAACACCCCAAATTTTTACTCACCTTCCTGACATTTCCACAAATTATCACATTTCAGTTCTCCAAAAGCAATGAAGGGCAAAATGGTCATTTTCTGAGATTGAACCTTGTAGAAAGTCTAAAATTTTATTCTAGAGCCTCAAATATTCTATATTTAGGTTCAGAAACATCTTCAAACTGCAAATTTTCAAAATCCTATTGGGGACAAAAAGCTAGAATTTCCAAGTCGTGACTTAGAGTAGCATTTCTCGAAACATGTCTTTGCATAGCATTGCATGAACATTTCATATCATTTCACTGCACAGCATGTCATTTCGAGGTCCAAAAACTCTCAATTTCAAAGTTCTCAATCCAGATTTGAGTTTTAACTCTTTTCAAAGTTGATTTCAAAACCCTGGGTCTTCAAAATGGCCAACCTTTCCCATTTTACCCCCAGGACTTTGAATTATAAAAGTTTTTCTCAGGAAAACAATCTGGATATTTGGATATTGATTTTAAAGATTTTATCTAAAAACTTTTTGCAAAAAGACTTTTAAATCTCTTTACAAAATTTCCATATCCATATTTTTGCCCTGAAAAACCCATTTTCTTCCAAATTCTTGAAGAAAAAAAAGCCAAAGTTTTATCTCGTATTATAAAAATTCCAAAAAAAATAAGTTATTTCTTCTACTTTTTATTTTCAAATAAATGGTGTGGGACCCGCCTTTGAACTAGCATCATATTCACACTCTCAGGTATGTTTCTTAATTTCAAGCGGGGTCCACCCGGAGAGGGCACCAATTTTGTAAATTCCTCTTCTTTATTTTTTTATTTTTTTGTGTTCCTTATCATATAAATAGTTAGTGGGCCCACACACATGTGGCGCCCTACTTGAAAATAAAAAAAACCAAAATAAAACTTTATTTTTCCAAAGGATTTTAAAAGTTGGTTGAGTTGGCATTGCCCCAAAAAGCCTCCCATTTATTTCACTATAAGTTTTATTTCTTTTTATTTATTTGCATAAGATTTTTTATTTTTTATTTTAAAAGGAAGCAACTTCAAATGGTGCCACTGCAAACCCTAAGATTTCACTTTACCTAAGTTTTATGTAAAGTGAAATCTAAAGTTTCTTAAAATAAAGAAGTCGCCCCACTGGAGACGACGAATTTCCAAAAAAAAAAAAAATTCAAATTGCTGTTTTGAGATTTCAAAGGATTTCAAAATCTGGGGTAACGCCCGAAAATCTGCATTTTTTTTGGAAAACCTAATGAAAATCTTTAAAAGAGGACATTCAACTGCTAAAAGAGGAGGATTGATCTTTTCCCTTTTTCGGTTTTGCAGGTATCTTCCTCTCAAGCGTGGAGCTCCCTTCCACTCTGAGGCACAGAAGGTCGATCCCTTTTGGATCCTCCCATCTCGATCTTGTTTGTTGCTAGAGATCCAGCCAGCTCCTTCACCTTGCCTTCAGCTCAGCAGCAGAGGAAATCCAGCAGGCCACCCATCTTTCTTCAGCCGAGCCGCAGGAAATTGCCCCTTTCTTGCTGGTGCAGGGGATCCATAAGAAGACGCCCTTCGATTGATTCACGAGGGTCGTCCCTATAAAGGAACTGCCTTCATTTCAATAGACGATGGGAGCATCATCCCATCTGTGAGATTAATTGCAACAATATTATTCCAGAAGGCATCATCTTCTTCTTCTTTCATTTCAATCATCATCCCTGTTTTAGTTTTGTTCAGCTTTAGAATTGTGTTTCATTTCCAATTCTGATTCATCGTAATGTTTTTGGTTTTACATTCATCAAAGGATTCCTTTTTTTGTTACAAATTCTGTTCATCGTTTAATTTCATGTTTCTTATGCTCTAATGTCATTCAATTTAGTAAATTCCTGATAAAGCTATATGGTGTATGTGGTAGGGTTGAGTACGCATGCCAAGTGTTTGACAATATGTCTGGGGGAAGTAGAAATGTGTTTGTGTCCACTTCTATGATGTTGGGCCTTGTAGAGAACCATCTCTTAGATGACGCTCTACTCCTTTTCTTCCCTATGCATTCATCCGGCTTGCAATTAGATGGTTTTGTCTTTTCTGTAATGTTGAAAGCTTGTGGTTCTTTGAGATCTCTTCGACTACTGATGCAGATTCATGCTATTGTGGTAAAACATGACTTGGGGTCCTCCTTATCCGTTGCCAATTCACTTGTTTATGCCTATAGTTGCTGTTTTGATATTTAAAGCGCTGAAAGGGTGTTTTTTTTGGAATGACTGAGAGAGACATTGTCTCGTAGAGTGCAATTATACAAGCGAATTCATCATCATATGAATACTTGCGAATGATTGAATTGTTCTATAATCTGCTAATTGCATTTGTAATTGTTGCATTTCTCATTTTTCTGCATATTTTAGTCTGTTAAAATTTCTATAAGGAATTTTCCCATTTGTTCAGTAATTTTCTATGTTTGTTTTACTGTTTTTTTATTTTTTTTTCTTCATTCAATATTTTAGCTGATTTTCTGTTGTTTTTCTCATAGGCTATTTCCAATTTAGTCATTTTCAGACTTCCTGTTTTAGTATACATTTCATCTAAACTGTAATGCTTTTTATGTTTTTATTTTCTGATTTCGTACTGAATTAGATCTTAGCTTTCCTATTTTAATTTTTAGTTTAGATCTGCAATGGTGTTTTCAGTATAATCTGTAGTATGGTAGTTGTTTTTTTAAATTCCTGTTTTGCACATTTTTTTTTCTCTTTCATTCCTTGATTTTCTTGTTTCTTCTTTACACGAATTTGTGTTGTCATTCTCCGAATTTCTGTTTGATCTTTGTTTTTCATACTTTTACATACTAAGTTATATGGTTTACATTACTGTTTTGTATTAATTCTCTGCTACAACAATTCCTCTTAATATGTTTATTTTGCTGAATTGTCTGTTGTCATAGCCATATACCTTCATGCCTAAATTTTCCGTAGGTTGTAATATATTAGCTTTTGCATAGTTATCTACATCATGTATAGCCTATTCATGTAGATATTCTCTATGTAGATATCGATCACTTTCCAGTTATGTGTTTCCTTTTCCTCCATAGTTAATATACTTCCTATTATATTCATGTATCCCACAGCATATGTGCATATATTCCTAGCATATCATTTCCGATTACATTTATCCATTTCCTATGGAAACTCACTTATTATGCATATTTTCCCATTATAAGCATATATACCTATACATATATATATATATATATATATATATATATATATATATATATATATATATATATATATATATATATATATATATATATATATATATATATGTATCTTTTATGTATAAGCACATAGGTATACACTTTTTCCTGTAGATACACCTCCATTATCACATGTCATTTAGCACAAATTTTATCATTTAGATATATATATATCTCTTCGTTGTACATGTTCTATATATGCCCATTTCCTTGGGTATCTTGTATATCCATTCCTTGTACTAATTCTCATTTTGCAGGAAAATCTGGATGATGCTGATTCTTTTACACTATGTATTTTTTTATTTCATTTATTTTGATTTATGTCAGAGATGTAATAATCAAACTTGAAATAATATTCATTTTCCTGCTTAGATTAAGATGCATTTCATATAGTTTAAATTCCTGCAATATCCTGCTTCTATGAATCATGCATTTTATTTTGAAAATCACTTTGGATGGACACGAATGGCACGTGCACCAACTCTTAGAGAGTTGATGAACTCGGTGGAGTTCATATTTATGGCCCTAGTTGGAATATGGACGAGACCGAGATTTATCATCTTTCTACCGATCACATTGAGCCTACACTCTTAGGCTATCTTAAAAAATGCACATCATATTTCCAATTTTGCAAAATATTGTGAATTAAACCAATTAAACTCTGAACATATTCATGGCCATAGTCAGAATATGTGACAAATCTACTTTGGCTTAATGCACATTTTTCCAACAAATTTCTCAGAAAATCTTTCCAGATATCTTTTCCAAAGTGCATTCATACATTCAAATCATCTGCATCATGGCATCATCTGCTTTTCTCATGATTTTTTCAAGAAAATTTCACTCCATGGATATCGATTACTCAAGAAACTATGAAGATTTTCGAAGTTGGATTTCCCAAGTCAAAAGTTTTCCCCTGAAAATGTTATTTTCTTAAGATTCATTTTCAAAAGGAATTTCTCATTTTTCTCAGGAATTAAAATCGATTTTCAGATATTTCAAGGACAATATTCTTAGGATTTTAATTTCCTAAGCTCTGATTTTCTTTCTCCAATGAATTTCAATCATTTTCCAAAGAAAATTTTCAAAATCAGAGTTGTCCTGATGAATGCTTTCTTTTTCAAATATTTATTTTTTCTCAAGAATCCTCTCTATTTTCCCAGGATTTTCACCCATTCATGATTTTCCCAAAACTTCATAAACTTTCTGGTGATTTCCAAATCCTTTCATCTGAGTTTCCTGAGAGATTGATTTCCATCTTTTTCCTGAGAAATACTTTTCAACTCCAAATGTTTTCTAAGCATACATCATATTTTTCCAACTTACATTTTCCAAAAGTTCATAGCACATGCCTGAATTCTCTGTGCATTTAGGATATAACACGATTTCGATAACTTAACTAAGTCAAGCACAATTTTGGTCCTTGGTTCGATTACCCCTGTTAAAGGCGGCAGGAACGGTCGAACCTTGTCCCGACAGGTCGAGCCCCATCCCATGGATTTTCCTGCTATTTTAAAAAACGGAGGCGAGTATTTCAAAAAATAAATTTCCAAAATCCGGTAAAGTTTGAATCGCGAAAGCATTTTTCCTCTCTCTCCCACGAGGGAAGGGAAGAGGAAAAAGTTTTGCGACGATAACATACCCACAAACATCAATGTCATGCATGAATGATTTTTCAGAAATATTAAGCAATTAAGAACTCATTGTAAACAAATATTTCATGTAATCTACATTCTCATAACAAATTTAGAATTTTTATGCCACCATAGTAAAAACCTTTTTCTATCACTTTTCTAAAACTGTAATTATTTATGATTTTTCTCAGAAAGTCAAGTATTATCATGTTATTATTCATTTATCCTCACTTGTATCTTTTCTGCACAGTAATTCACAATTATTCCTAAGCAATGAATTTTTCTCATTAAGCTCACTCTTTTTCTTTTGATTTTCAAATTTTCACCCTTTTTTAATTCTTCTCACTTAAGCACTATTCTCATTTGAGCACTATTTCAAATATCCAGTTTCGTGACCCGTGTAACGAGCTTTGGGTCAGTGACTCCCATGCCAGATGACCTTAGGGCACCAGATACAGAGTATCCCTCGGACTTAATTGCTCGAGTCACTCGACCTTCTAATCTAATAGTTTACGTATAGTCTTCTTCTCATCATGTTGAATGTCTCTATCTCTTAGGCTTTTTATGAAGTCCATGTAACAAGCTTTTGAATCAGTGGCTCCCAAACCAGATGGCTTTAGGGCACCAGGTGTAAAACACCCTTCAAACTCTACTTACTCGAACCACAAAGGCCACATATATCAACTAGACAAGAAGATGATCTCCTTCGTTATCCTTTTCGTCAAGAGACTCAAACACTTCAACTTGTGTCTGAGTTCCACTACTAGTTATCATGAAGACATTAACAACTAAACATAGCTCTTTTTCTTTTAAGCTCCTATTTCTAAACATTTTTTTTTCAATTGCTTAGTTTTCCACAAAACATACTGTGCATACTTATACTAAAGTGATTCAAAATTATCCAAATATTCAAATACTATCTTTTCTTTGAATTTTCTCATAAATACTACTCTATTTAGATCAGATCAGGGAAAAAAATTCACATGGGGCTTAAAATTTCTAAATTGTTAGATTATGCAGAAAAACAATCATATATGCTACAAACTCATTCTTAAAGACCTACTTTTATGAGTTTTTAGCTACCAGACATAAAAAAAATGTTAATTTTTAGTGTGCATCTAAACCATCCCCCCATGCTTGAATGACATTGTCCCTAGTGGCATACAAAATATGCAAACATGCATTATAGATGCACACTACAGAACAATAAAATAACTACGGGAGCAAGGATAGATACAACCTGGTGTGCTTGAGCCTCTAAAGCTGGTGATTGACTGGACTTTGCACCACCACTATGCATGTACAAATGCATAGTTTTCTGCTTATCAGGTCAATGGTCTACTCCTGAAGGCGTGCTCTATGTCTAGCAACTTGGACTCATGCATTGAGGCATCAGATGGAATGGTGTTCATGCATGTCAACAATGAAATCCAAAATGAAATCAAAACAAAATTCAGAACAGAACACATAAACAACTAACTAATTTATTTCTATTATACATATGATACACAAAGAAAAACAATGAACAAAATAACCTCTAACACATTAAACAACTAAACTATGTGAGACTTATTCTATAAGAATCAATCTACATCTAAATCAGCAAGTTTAGCAAATACTCTATCTTACTCTATGTCAGAACAATCTAATTACTTTCTAAAATACTAGACAATTCTACTCTAAATCACAAAATCAATAAATACAGGAAAACACCACTATATTCTCTAAGACTCACCTGTCTAATCGCTCCGTGAATTTTGAAATTCAGTGAATCCTAGGAAAAACAGCATGTGAATCCTATATATTCTAACTATGTTAATTCCTACTAACTAAAACAAATAAAAATAACTAACTAAACATATTAATAAACTGACATCTCATAAATAATCAAAATATAATCGCTGTTCCCCGACAACGGCGCCAAAATTTGGTTGTTCTTTTTACAAGTGGTATTTTTAACACATTATTTTCAATAAAAGCATTTGGAAAATCATCAACCAAAGATAATAAAAACCGACTTTCCACAGAAGTGGCGAGTACGGGTCGAATCCACAGGGAACAAGATATATTCTGAATTAAATCTAAAACATCAATTTATTAATATCACAAAGTTTTACAACTATGTAAGATTACAACTCTAATTAAATAACAATCTTAAAAACATGAAAATGAACTAAAGCAGGCATCTAAGTCTTCTTCAAATCGCCAGGGGTAAATTTGTCTTTTCACCACATGTGTGTCTGCACTTCGCATTGGAAATACACCTGTAAATCTGTTTCTAACTTATCAACCTACAACAATATAAACAAAAAGTCAGTAAACAATCTCTAATTAATTCTAAAGTACATCTACAGTTATTTCTAAACTACTTCTGAAATTAAACTACAATTAGAATAAATACAGAAAACTAAAACTACAATTTCTAACTAAACAAATCAATCCTAATTAGTCTAACTACAGTTAATTCACTAATTACATGCTAGGAAATACTAAAAACTATGTAACATCAAACAACTAGTGAAATGACTGTTTTATCCCTAAATAGTGAAAAAGTGGATTCTGACAGCTTTTTTCAAATAGATGATTTGAGGAGGCAAACAAAGTCTAAATTTCACGAAATTACTTCTGTTCTGTTTCTGATAGATTCAAGAACTTGACAGTTTTTACGGATTTGAAAAATTCGTTCCGGAACTCCAGATATAAGCGTTTCAAATTCAGGAAAAATATGGAAATTGCAGGTCCCGAAACTGAAAAACCCCAAAAAGTTGTTTTTGGAAAACGCTTAAAAATCAGACCAAATCAACTCGAAATGAGTTGATTTTTAGTCTGCTGATAGTGAACACATAGATGGAGAGAATAAAAGAAGAATTTTTATAAAACTTTAAAAATATTTACATAAAATAACGAGTGCAAGATAGGGTAAAAATCAGTTTCTTGAATTAGTGTACTATTCATTATATGTGAATCCACCATTAACAATATGACATTAAATTACATGGAAACAGTCATAAACTAATATAATCTACTGTTACACTACAGAAAAGAGCAATAATTAAACTAATTAGAAGAACTTGTAAATGAGCTAAGCAAACTAATACTAAATCTAATCTAAACAAATCAATAACACTAATCTATCCTAAACTAAGAGACAATGCTAATTAAATTATCTCGATAACTAAAGTTAATGTCCTCTATCTAATATAAACTAACTAATTAACTAAATACTCCATGATTAACTCTAAAACCTAATTGAACACAAACAACACCTAGTGTAATTTAATTAGGGTTAGCTAGGGTCAATTGACTACCTAGGATTAGCTAGGGTGGTTGTTTAGGATAGATCTTTGACTTGGGTCCACACCACCCTAGGTTGACTAAATTATACCTAAGAAATAAAGACTAAGATTGCTAATTAATTAGAATAAAAACTTACTAAAGCCATACTATTCACTAAAATCGATAATTAAGAAAGTAAAACTAAAACTTACTCTATTTAAATTAGACAACTAAAGGGAATTCAAATTACATTAATGAAAGACTACTTAAATGCTAATACACGATTTCTAAAATCTAAGCTAATGCAAAACGTACTAAATTAGTTAATATTAAATCTATGTCAGGTCAAACTAGGAAATTAGTAAATAGGGCTCTAAATGTTCAACCACGAATTTGGAAAGGACCATATCTATCCATAATTGAAGCAATATCTCAATGGGAAAGCTTGAGAATGGAGAAACATCCATCTGGTTGGCCCCACATGGTTTTGAGGTTGGCATTACAAGAATTAAAACATTTAAACTCATTCCCAAAACGTGTCCCACATTTTTAGAAAATGATTTGAAAATCAAAGTGGGTTTCCAGAATTGAAAAGGTCAATCCATTCTAACTTGGCTCGATACAAATCATCAAAACTTTCCTTAATTGCTTGGACAACAATGAGTTACCTTTCTTCATTATAATTCCACGATTTTGGGTAAGCTTGTCAACTTACCAAAATCGACCCTTGGCCCAAAAATACCACAATGCCCTCATAGAAAATGCAAAGCTAATTAACTTACTAATCTAATCTAATATTAATCTAGCTAAATTAGAATATATACAAAGCACTCAAAGGGTAAGAATGAATGAACGAAAACCAAAAATGAGAGGCTACCTATTTTAGACCCTATACACAAAAATCGACATATTAAATTAATTCTAAATTGACTAAAAACTACTACAATAAGCCTAGACATTAAATCATACTAATCTTTAACTTAGAATTAAACCTATTCTAGACAGAATCAACCATTAACTATCATGCTATTACCTACAGAATTTTAACAACACAAAAATTAAACAGGAAATTACATTAATTCATAAAACGAAAAGAAACTTAAACTAAATTATACCTAACACTATGACACCACACAAGAATCTAATTTAACTACACTAACACATAATTATGACTGGACGTTTAAACTATGAAACATAAACATTAATCTAACTAATGAGTTGTAAATTAATCAAAACAGAAAACACAATATATGTCTACACTACAATCGACTATTCATAACCCAAAACAGAAATTCATCACAACCAATCTATTACAATATTAAACTACATGAAACTACACATCAAACCAACTAATTTAACTAAATTATCAAAATACTATTCTCCACAAAACGCTACAATCGGTTTAGACAGTTCTACAGAAATCGATATTCAATGATGCTCAATAATCTCAAAATAAAAATTAACTGAAATCAAAACTTCAAAATAGCTAACTAACACATTATGCTGGTATATACAAAAATTCGGAATACCATGACTGGACGACACATAGAAACAAAAAAACAGAAACTCGACTTTTAATTTTCTCAAAATCTGAAAACGCCTAAAACAATTAAACATTGTCTAGATCCTAATGTGTTGGTTTCTGCACACACACACCTAAACTAAGGGTTGAAATAATAAAAAACGCACAGCACACACAATAACTACAAAAAATAAAACAAGCACATCACACACACAAACTAGGTTTTATCTAAAAGAAAGAGATGAGAAGATCGTACCTCAAGGGCGATCCGACGAGTGGAGGGGTGGAAAGAGCGGACTTTGCCATGGTTTCGCGCCACAACGGACCTTGGTGATGCTGTCCAACATCGCTTTGCTGCCATTTGCTGGGATCTACAGGTGGTGGTGCTCCGGAATGAAGAAGAAGAAGATGTGGTGGTGAAGTGGCGTAGAGGGCCATATGGGGGCAGGAACGGCCGGCCATGGAGGAGCAGACGGCACCCCCTACCATGGATAGAACACTCTGTTGCTGTATATACCTGCAGTGAAAATATATTAAAATTACGAGTAATTTATGCATTTATGCAGTGAAAATATATTAAAATTATGAGTAATTTATGCATCATCAATATTCACATAAGAGTCCATTCTCACACAAGGGCCATTGCCCAAGGACTCCAACTGAGTCCAAAACAAGTCATTTTCATTCATACCCTATGGTGTTCAAATTTAATTCTTTTCATTTCATGAAGTAAGTGCACCTTGTGCGCTTACCTATGCCTCAACAATGTACCAACCGAGGTACGCATTACTCAGTACCAGTGTCAGGATGTGCCACGTGCAAATTGTAATAGTATCACATGCTTTCTAACTTTTGCACAAACATAAATAACAGAGGCATTTTATATTTTCATTTCTGAGAGACAAGTAAATGTGCAAGCAAATATGCAGTTTTATGCATATGACATTTCATCAATTTTCATTATTTAAGCAGTTGTCTCTATGTCATTATCATTGGCACTTTGCATAACATGCTATTATTCTCACAGTAAAAATGTACTCTTTTGCATACTTCAATGTTAAGATTGAATTTAACAATATTCCCATACGTATGGGAATTACATTCGCATACTCAAGTGTTGAAACCGAGTTTAACCAAAATCCCATCTTATGGGAATAACATTGGCTTTTCCACGGTGTAGGGTGCCGCACCTGCGGACCCAAAACAAAAGTGCTGAACAATACTTATGATTCTAAATAAACGTAGTTTCTAAGTACTTGGACTTGCAAGAGTGTTCGTCTGCTTACTTTACTAGTCTGTTGAACATAAACCAAGGCGTGAGGGTTTTCCTTACGCAGTACGACACACATACGTGTCAAAGGTGATTTCTGGAAATATCCCATTCTAATGGGGATTACATTGGCATTACCACAGTTCGGGGTGCCGTGCCTGCGGACCCAAAATGAACCATTGACAAATCAAACATAGAACAACACTATGGAATTCATACTCAGTTCGGAGTGTAAAAATTTTTGAGGAACATACTTGGACGGGACACAGAAGTGTCGCATGTCCATTCGGTCGCACCGAAACGTATATATATATATATATATATATATATATATATATATATATAAGCTTACTTTTACCGACATCTATATATGTATATTTACATCATCACGGTTCTTTCAACGATGCATTTCCCTTATATGCATATATATATATATATATATTGATCTCTATATATATATATATTGCCCGAATCTGGTGCATCCCAAGGCATGTGCACGCATGCCAACACCCTAACCGAAATGCGAAAGGGTGCGGGGAAAGACAATTACCAGTTTGAACCTATTATGGTTCGGCTAGAAGTAGGTTCATGTTGGTTTTAAAAGAAAAGAATGGTTGACAGCCAAACTAATGGGATTGCGGGGCTGCAAAGGGGCTGAAAATGAACCGCATACCTGCCAAGGCGGGCCTATCTAGAGTTGCAGGTCTAGTCCTCGAGGCCAGACTGTTGTGCGCACTAGGAGAAACTGGTCTGACTCATGGTTCGGACCAGGTTGCCGAAATGGTTCAGTTTGGCTGGGTCAAACTGCCAAAAGGGGCAGTCACGGTTAAATCTGCAAATCTGGGCGCAAAGGGGCTGGACAAGGTGGGTCTGGCCCATAGGACCAGGTCGCACTGTCAGCCATCTACAGACCTGAACCCACAAGTGTCGGCCACCACAGCCTGGGTGCCCAGCACCATGTGACTCGCACCCGGCTCCATCTAATGAAAGGCCAAGGCTGACACCGTGTGCCAGCCTGGTTGCCAACGCACACACAGGTCTGAACCTTGGTTCAGACCTGCATGCAACTGAAGGTTAGTCGAAAGGAGGAAGGGCCTGGGTGCTCAACACCACACGGCTCCATCCGGCTCCAACAAAAGGAAAAAAAAATGGGCTGGGTCTAGGCTTATTAACAGCCGGTCCAAACCAGACTGTAGTGTTGGTCTGAACCCATGGTTCAGACCGGCACTTCAGTCCAAGACGAAGTATAAATAAAAAAAAAGAAACAAGAAGACTTAACACAAAAAAAAATATTTCTTGAAAGTTTGTGCTGGGCGCGCGGGCCACCCGCACAATGCCCAACTCCATCCTTGGCGCAACTGGGTTGGCCAGAGGGTCTGGTCCGCTGGACGAGACCGTGCCATCTCCCAACAACATGAACCACATCCCAAGGGCTCGGTTCACAGGTACCAAAGGGTTAATGGGCGCCTGTCCAAGGCCAGCCCAAACACTAAGACCATCCGAGCTCCTGCGCCAACCCTCTTGGTTCAAAAGGAAGCTGAAACAAGACAGAAAAAAAAAGGAATGCATTTGCTGTAGGAGGTCGGGCTTTCCCACATCTAAGAAGGACTGGTCACGCCGTGACCTAAGCCCAAAAGCACAGTTGCAACACCAGTCCCACCGTGTTGGGACTGGGTTGAGCCCAAAGCAAGAAAAATTTCGAGCTGGGCGGCTGCAGCTGCTCATGCCTACAAGTTGGTGCTAAAGGGTCTTGGGTGTAGGCTGGATGAGCCCAGCTCAGTCTAGCACACCCCAGCAAGCTACCCAAGACCCTGGTCACGTCAAGAGCCCAATCAGCAAAGCAAGAGGCACCATATTGCTGGAATAACAGAATCTGCATGTATAAGTGATGCAAAACAAAAAAAGAAAACATAAAATGCGTTTGGAAAACCGAAAGAAATCTATTGTAAATTAATGCATCAACTTAGCTAATGAGGAACCATGGTGATTCAAGATTAAAACAACAACTTTTATAGGCTAATTCACCGTTGGGCTTGCATGCATGGATGCAATGCTCCATCGGTTTCATGTGTATTGAAACTACGTACAAACCCAAGTTAAGTCTTCACCTTAAAAACTTGGAAATGGGGGAAGTAAGGCTGCAATCCTTCACACCAAGAGTGGAGCTCCAACGGCTGAAGGAAGAAGGTAAGTGAGACGGAAGAAGAGTTTGGGAGAGAGAGAGAGTGTTAGAAAGAAAAATCGCCAAACTAGAGGGGCCCGATTTTTCTAAGGGGTTATAAAAGGGTTGGGGTTGAGATGGATGGCTAGAATCTACCCATCCAAGATGGAGGGCTGGGGTGGAACACGGTTTTCCACCGCCGCCCAGCCCCTTCACTCAAAGAAGGAGATTCAAAAATGTTTTTCATAAATTACTAAGTTTCCATGGGGCTGCCGCCCCATGCATCCAATGGTGGCTAGTCTACCCTAATGATGGCTCTTCCCTCTTGGGAAGAGCCTTTGGGATTTCCTTAAAATCCCAAGGCACAAACACACTCATGGGCCCACGCATTCCCCAAGGGGGAATGGCACCCTCCAATGCTAAAACGTCTCCTCCTCTTCTTTATTGACATGACAATTTTATTTTAAAATTTTAAATTCCTTCTTTTAAATGATTTGGGTAGGGCCAATCGTGGCCCTCCCTTTATGAGCTTTCAAAACCCTTTACAAAATTGCCACTAACCCAGCTGGTCAACGTGACCAGATGGTTCCATGGCCTTAGTCATCCCAAGGCCCTCCAAAGTGGATGAATGTGGCCTTGGTCGACTTTGACCAATGGAAGAAAAGGTATTTTACTTTATCGATTTCCATTTTTCAATTAATTTCAAATGTTTTTCAATAATGCTTACTAATTTTAATTTATATTATCAATGTAAATATCATCACACAGCTACTCAAGCAAGGAAAACTTCATTTCGAGAGAAATTGGTCTTGTTTAGGCCCTCGCTAATTTTCTAAGCGATCTCCCATAATTCACATGCACTGACGGAGTTTTTTTGTCGTTCGAACCTCAAATTTGGGGTAAATCACCATAACCCTATTCCAAACTTACCCTAAAAATTTCGGAAGTCAATTCTCTCTAGATTTCCCACAATTGCTTTTTTACGTGATATTACGCGATTTAACCCGATTCTCAATGTAGGCTAAATTTCAAAAATTGCCAAATTAATAAATTTCATCGATTTCAGCACATTTACGAAATATTACATCAAAATAAATCATGGATCTTACATTGCCACAGAGACCTCATCTGCTAAAATCATGCTTCCAACGAACAACCTGTCTCATCCATTGCCTCGACAAACCATCGGGTATAGTTTATTCAACTTCTTAGCACTGATTTGAACTCCTGAGATTCAATCCACATGATACAATGAAGGAAAGACCACATGATGCAGGGTATGCGATATCCAGGCGAAACCTAGTGCCGAGGGAGGGTCGATAGGTGGTTTATGACTGAAATAGAATGCGTAGATGCGAGAGAGACGAACAGATATGATGGTGGTATGCGATGAAACCACAGCTCGGATAATGGATATACTAATTTCTAGGTAAATGATGAATTGAAAAGGGCAAAAATGTTTGTAATTCATTGTGTTGAACATAGTGAGACATGCGATTACTAGAGGATTCAATGGGATGGAGAGAAAAGGTTCTGTAGCATCGACCGATGATGGTTCAGAATGACTCCTGAGAGGTGAATCAAAGTTTGGTCAGCCTTCAGCAAACCAAATATGAATTAGCTTCCAGTCTAGAATCACCAATATGTCACGAAGACCATTGAAGCTCTATAGAACGCCAGAATGGAGCACCTCTCTCCTTTTCCCGCCCTTTTTTTTTATATTGGATTCATTTCCATTGCAAGACACCAAGTCGATGCTCAAGAGATGGATCCAACATTGAAAACTCTAATACATAATAAGAAGAGAGTGATGAATTGTGCCAACAAAGAAAGATGCAAGCAAACAACGATGAATATAAAATCAAACAGAAATAAAATTATGCAGAGGCTAGAATAAACCGAAACCAAACAGAATTCTGAAGTAATCGTAGAGCAGATGTTGGAGTAAATTGGCACAAAACCTTTATAACAAGCTATTGAAAAATATACAGATGATGTTCATAAGCAGGGATACGGTAAGAAAGAAGAAGAAAAGAAAAGAAAAGAAAGAAAAAAATAAAAAAAATAATCTGATAATGTCAAAACAGGGAAATAAGCATAACCAGACGATTACGAAAGGAAACACAGAAGGAAAGGGGAAAATAAAATTATGTTGGAATGAAAACATTCCCATTACTGTTGCACGAGGTGGGTTGAGATTGCCATAAGCAATCCAACACCACCCATGGTGCGTAAAGAGGGATTAAAACAAAGAAAAAAAAAGGAAAGAAGCTGATAGGAGGCTTAAAGGAAATGGAAGGGGAAGGGGTATTTACCGAAGAGTTGCAGAGATCTGGAAGGAGGAAGTCGATGCTCCTTCAGTAGAACCAAAGGGGCAGCTTGTTGATTCCTCGTGCTTGCTAGAACTTTGAGAGAGGGAGCAGAGGTTTCCCCTCTTTCTACTGTAGGGATCTTCCCACTGTTGAAGGAGAAGAAAGGAAGAGGCGAACAATGAATCAGATGGATGCAATTGATGTTCAAACTGGATCTTTGCGGTTGTTTATATAGAAGATGGAGGAAAGATCGAGAAGTGGGGTTGTTGGTGAGCGATGGGTGAAGAACGGGTGAGGAGGATCGAAGGGTGGAAGGCCATTGCCTCCATCGCCCCTCTTGTGGTGTTTCCCGCAACGAATGGCCATTGGGGTTTTTCAAAGGACGCCCAACCTTTTTCAGAAATTTCCAAAATAACGATTTTTCTTTTCTTAAAATTTTCCAAAAACATGGTTTTTAACTAAAGAAATGCTTTCATAAGAAAATGGGAGTTTCTAAACTATCAAAATTTTTATTTTTTTGTATATACATATTTTTGTATATATATATATATTTTTTTTTGAAATAAACTCTAAAACTATGGAAAAATAAGTGATTAAAAACTATTTTTTTGTATTTTTTGAGAAATATTTACAAAAGGAAGGTTTTCTAAGAATTCGGGTTTAGATTTTTGGAAATCTCTTCAGGAAATAGGTTTAGATCTAGATTTTGAGGAAATATTCGAGTTTTTAACCTCAAATCGAGAGATACAGATAATTGAATCCAAATGAACACCGGATCGACTCTCTAAGCCTTTCAAAAATTCTTTTTGGTAATTCTGCGAATTTGGTTAAAAAATTGGAAAACGAGGCTCAGATATGGATTTTAATACTGGGTCCGGATCCAAAATTGAGTGAGATATATAACGATGGAGTTTATTCCAAAAAATTTGAGAAATAAACTAGAATTTTAGCTCAAAATCGACTCAATTACTCAGAAAACGGGACCAAGGGCAAAAAGGGAATATTTTGCAAAATTTTTTTAAAAAATTGGGGTGTTCACACACGGATGCCTGAGGAACGGGTTTGGGTTGCGTGTTGATGCAACAAAGCAAAGTAATCGCCTATGCGTCACGACAGTTGAGAATACATGAGAAAAACTATCCAACCCACGACCTTGAGCTTGTTGCGGTGGTGTTCGCGCTTAAAATCTGGCGACACTACCTGTATGAAGAGAAATTTGAGATCATGTCGGACCATAAAAGCCTAAAATACCTCTTTTCTCAAAAAGAACTCAATATGCGACAACGGCGATGGTTGGAATTTCTCAAAGACTACGAATTCATGCTTTTCTATCACCCTGGAAAGGCGAATGTTGTAACTGATGCCCTTAGTCGTAAGACTGTTGGCACTCTCGCCAGCCTCACCAGACAATGAAAGTTGATGAAGGATTTTGTCAACTGGAAGTCATTCCTGGCTAACCCAGGAAGAATTCGATTGTCATGCCTGACAATCCATATCGAGATCCTTGATCAAATAGTAGTCGAACAATTCAAGGATCCCCAGTACTTGGAATTAAAAGCTTATGCTGAAAAAGATGATACTTTCTTCCATTTGAAAGAAGATGGAGGAATATGGATGGAAGAAAGGATATGGGTTCCAAATAACCCTGAGCTAAGGGAGGAAGTACTCCGGGAAGCTCACAGTAGCAAGTACACTATCCACCTTGGAGGTACAAAAATGTTTCAAGACTTGCAGATGAAGTATTGGTGGAGGGGTATGAAAAGGGATGTAGCTACGTTTGTCTCAAAGTGTTTGATCTGCCGGTCAAGATCGAATATCAACGACCTGGCGGTAAGATGCAACAGATTGAAATTCCAGAATGGAACTGGGAAGGTATTACGATGGATTTCATCGTAGGACTACCTCAATCCAAGAGACAACACGACTCAATATGGGTGATCATGGACAGACTCACCAAGTCTACTCACTTCCTGCCAATCAACACTTGATACTCAACCGAAAGATTGGCACAAATCTACATTCAAGAAATCGTCAGACTCCATGGAGTACCGATATCGATCATCTCTGATCGTGACCCAAAGTTCACCTCTCACTTTTGAGAGCAGTTACAGAGAGCCCTGGGGATGAAACTCAAGTTCAGTACAGCATTCCATCCCCAAACTGATGGGCAATCTCAGCGGACCATACAGACTCTTGAAGATATGCTAAGAGTCTGTATGCTGGAATGGAAAGGTGATTGGGATTCCCATCTAGCGTTGGCTAAATTTGCTTATATTGGGATGACACTGTATGAAGCCTTATACGGACGACCCTGTCGATCACCAATCTATTGGGGTGAAGTGGGTGAGCGAACCTTGGACTCGCCCATTATGTTACAGCACTACACTGAGCAGGTACACATGATTAGAAAGAAGCTACTGACTGCTCAGAGCCGATAGAAGAGCTACGTAGATCAAAGCCGTAGGGAGCTCACTTTTGCGGTTGGAGATAAGGTTTTTATCAAAGTCTCTCCAACCAAGAGTGTGTTCCGTTTTGGAAAGAAGGGGAAGCTCAGCCCTAGATTCGTTGGTCCTTTTGAAGTTCTGAGTCGGATCGGAGAGACTGCATACCGAATACCATTGCCACCGCAATACGCACAAATACATGATGTATTTCACGTATCAATGCTTAGGAAATACGTCCATGATCCTTCTCATATATCAATGCTTAGGAAATACGTCCATGATCCTTTTCACGTCATCCAACATGAAGATATTGACATTCGAGAAGACATGACGGTAGAGGAAAGGCCAGTGGAGATTATGGACCGATGGGAGAAAGTGTTAAGAACGAAGGTCATTCCACTTGTTAAAGTGAGATGGCAACATCATGGAATCGATGATTGCAGTTGGGAGCCCGAATCTGATATGCGGGATAAGTATCTTGAACTCTTTGCCTTGTACTCTTAACTGAATTTCGCGGACGAAATTCCTTTATGGGGGTAATGATGTAAGACCCACAATTTTTCATAAAATTTCTGAATAAAATTCATGAGGCATTTACCAGTAAAAATAGCATTTTTTCTCAGAATACGAAACAAATCAATTTCTATGAACCAGTTATACTTAGGATATTTGTCACTTCACGAATATATGCTCAAACACTCTGGAGGTCATAACTTCCTACCTGAACGAAATCAAGAGATTTCCTTGAGCCAACTTTCTTAGTTATATCAATACGAAGAGAATGGCGTACTAAGAATTTTTTGAAAAAAAAATTACCGAAAAACCGAAATTTTTACGGGACCCATAAAAATGTTGGTAGGACCCATAGAAATATTCCTCAGAAAATATCCGGTGGGACCCACAAAATATCTCATGGAAATATCTAGTGGGCCCCACAGGATAAAATATCTCATCTGGATAAGATCAGTGACTCATCTGGATAAGATCAGTGACTCATCTGGATAAGATCAAAAGAAATTTTTGAAAAAGCTATGGACTAAAATGAAAATTCTGAAACTTGGGGCTCAAGTTTCAGAATCTATAAATAAAGGATCCCTCTCCTTTGAAAAAATTGTTTAGCCCTCTCTCTCTCTCCTCCTTTTCCAAACCTCCCCTACCTAGCCTAGCCCACCTGAGCCTACTTGACCTGGTCTGAGCCTGCCTGACCTGGTCCTAGCTCACCTGACCTGGTCTGAACCCACTTGACCTGGTCCAAACCCAGTTAATTTGACTTGAACCTAGTTGGGTTTGAAGACAAAGTCAAAGTGCTTTTTCGTCTCAGATTCTGGTTTGGATTTTTCTGAACCCAGACCTTGTCTAACCTCTCGAAGGAAGGATCGAACCTCGTTTAAAGCGTTGGAGCGTACATGAATCGTTTCTTCCATAATTTAAAGTAAGTGTGCTTCGTTGATCCATCTCTCTCAAGTATTTGCTTGTTTGTATATAGCATATACTTTCTGAAGTAGTATATGATCCTAGTTCTTGGTGGAGCCCTCTAGGACACTTCGGTGTTCACTCGCTCGCCTCGTAACTATTGTTGGATATATATGTTCGAATACACAGTATATGCGTTCTTAAAAATAGTATCTCGCCCTAGTTTCTGATTGAGCCCTCTAGGATACTTCGGTGTTCACTCGCTCGCCTCATAACTATCGTTGGATACAGATCTTGGTGTATATCGTCTAGAAATGGGCCGTCGCGTCTTATATCGCCAAGGCTGTGTAATTTACCTTTGTTGTCGAGTCGTATGATGCCAAGGCTCCCTCCTTTCTGCAATTTCTGATTAATGCTTCCGATTATGCATTTACTTATGTCGTCATGTTGAATGACGCCAAGGCTCCTGCTTTCTGCAAATATATATGTAAATATTTCGTTTGGTTAAACACCCCGAACAATAGTATATGCATTTTCTTTATGCCGCCGCTGTATAAAGCACAAACTTCTGCTTATATTACATATATGGTGCATAAATGAGCGTTCAAATGGAGATCAACTCCAAATCGCCAATGTGATTCCCTTACCGCTCCTCGTTCAAGATTTTGCTTGACGAATGAAGCCCCTATTGGAAAGGCTTCGTTTTTTGGCAAAATGGTCTTTTCATAAATACTAAGTCATTTACGTATGGCCTGGCTATGGCCCAGGGTTCCAAACAACCTTGATAGATGCAAGGTATGCACAACGTTGCGCATTCATTTCTCGAGTTAAGCATAGCAATTTCTCGGCAAAGATGGGAGATGTCGCTGAAATGGATAAAAGAAACGCATGCTTTCTCCGTCAAATAGAGGAAGTGTTGCAGAAATTTCTGAAGAAGCTAAGAATAGCTCAGAAAGATCGTAGCAAGATACTTCGTCATATAGCGGAGTGTTACCTAGTTCACGGAATGCTTTCTACAACGTAGAAAGGATTGTCGCACCACTGCCGATAGAGCAGGGGAGGTGTTGATGAAATGGTTGGCAGAAGAGCTGTCAGAACTGGTTAAAATGGCATAATGATGTCCGTTGTTGGAACGATGCCAGAATGGCTCGTCTCTCAAATACCTGTAAGGGCACCATACTCGTAAGGGCTGCTGAGCCAGAATAGAGGTTGCGCCTTGACTACGTTTGGACTCGTTGCATAAAATTACGCCGAACAGCCGATCTATTTAGATCGAGTCATATGCATGGTCATTGAGAATGGTTACACAACCAGACTCGTAAGGGCCGAAGAGCCAGAGTGTGTTGTTTTCACCTAAAAGAGGTGTGATGCTCGTGATGGTCGTAGTGCCGAGAGAGGTGTTCAGCATGCATATGAATAAGACTTAAGGTCGCATATACCTCGCGGTTGAAAATCGTGTTAGGGGTATCCCCCTCGGTTGATGACCGTGCTTGGGGCATACTGAATGGGGTCGGGTACATACTCCCATAGTGTTGAGGCACGAGCTGCCTAAATGGCATGCAATATCTGACCAAGTAATTGTAAGACTGACAGACCCCTTCAGAATTTATGCTCACTGTGGAATGACAGTGATGGTACAACCTTGAGTGACATGTATTTTACTCTAAACCTGATAGAGTCCACGATGGCCTCTGTCACTCATGGGTTTTGGGGTCGTGGTTATCCTTAAGATCTAAGGATTGAACCCAACTATTGCAAGTAGAGGATGCATCTGAATATGGGCCTAGTAGGGTTCTCCCAGTTGAAACACACTGCCCTACTATGGATAGGGTCAACAAGCCTCTAGGGTATCTAAAATACATAGAATAATCAACCCCCAGAACGTCGAGTTGATGCCTGGACAATTGTTTTGCCTGCGTACCAAGGGTGGAAGAGGTTAATTATCGAAACAATGCATTAGCTCTAGGTTCAACGATGCTTGAATGTATGAGTGTATAGACATTATTGAGTCAGTCCTGCATAACCTTTATGAAGGTGTCATGATCGGTATACGACTGGACCGACTGGGCAAAGACCCGTGTTGTAACCGCACGACTAAGCGAAGCTCGAGGAGCTGTCCTTAGATACATGGGATACAGATGTGCCAAGTATGAAGACTTGACCTAGACATCCCTTTGAGACCCAGAAGAGGTCAAGGCTAAGTCATGGAGACTTGAGCAGATGTTCAACTCATAGCCCTAAGGAGGCTCTTGCGATATATGCTAAGTCATGGAGGCATGAGCGTCGTTATTGCGAACTGCGACCTTGAGTGGTCAACATATTTACTTGAGTTGAATGGATATGTGATTGCTTGCTTACCAGACCATCAGTGGTTCTAACCCCGTTTAATGGGGATTTCAGGTGTTGAACCTGCGTTGCGATATGTGGAGCAAGTCGGCATCAAGTTCCAGGGTTTCTCTAGATAGAGTTGTACTGCTTCCTTTTATTGAACCAATACTGCTTTTCCAAGTAGTGATGTTGTAATAAACATGTGAGTTTCGATAAAATAGAAAACTTTGGTGGTCAATGAGTTGCTTGGCCACATACCTGTAATCTGCTCGGGGTTTTCTAAAACTGACGACTCATTATCGTCTGATTCCGCTGCAAAAAGCTTTTCTAAGTTCCGCTGCAAAGAAAAAAAAAAGAAATTCATGAAAATTTCAACTTAGCTTAGTTTTGGAAATCCGGGGCGTTACAATAATAGTCTACTATGTTTGGAATTTGAAGTATACATTTTAATTTGATAATTAGTGTTTTAGGAGTTATTTTTGCGTAGTTTTGCCCTTCGCGTCATTTAAATTTCTAGATAGGCTCATTTCGCATTATTGTCTGAATTGTGACGCTTATATCCGAAGCTCTCAGAGTGGTGTTAGTAATCCAAAAGCTTCGATGAATTCCTGACTCTGTCAGGAATACAACAAAGCTGAAAGTACTTCAATCAGACTCCATTTGAGCCGTCTACGATTCATTTTCCGATCACCTATTAGAAATTAGGGTTTCACGTAGCGCAGGGGCAAAATAGGTGTTTGCGATTTTGCATAGTTTTTGTAATTCTGATTTGTAGCAATTTATTAGGTTTCTAACATTAGTCCAGAGTCAATTGTAGCGTTAGGATAAGTAGTTTAGGAGATTGGTTCTGGTAATTTCTCGTCTTACATAAAATTAGGCTAGCAATTACTCTTAGAATTAATTTAGAAACAGTTATTTTGGTTTCTTTAAATAGTTTTACTAACTGTGTTTTTTTTGTGTTTTGTTGATGATACCAAGCTGCAGCTCTTTGCATATTCTGTAAAGCTTTGGATTCATCTCATTGTTTCTCTTTTTCATAACTTGTTCAATTTGATTTCCTTGTAATATTCTTTGTAATTGAACAAGTTCTATATCAATAAAATGCAAAGTTTAGATTTAATTTGAGTGTATCCTGTTCCCTGTGGATCGATCTGACTCACCACTTATGTGGGAAATTAGTTTTATTACTTGATCGGTGATTTTTCAAAACATTTTCAATGATAAAATAATGTTTTAAAATACCATTGCAAAAATCCGATCATCCGGGTAGGAAGTTATGACTTCTAGAGTATTTGAGCATATATTCGCAAAGCGATGAATATTCTAAGTATAATTCGTTCATAGAAATTGATTTGTTTCGCATTCTGAGTGAAAATGCTATTTTTATCGGTAAATGCCTCATGAATTTTATTCAGAACTTGTCTGAAAAATTGTGGGTCTTACAACATTACCCCCTTAAAGAAATTTTGTCCACAAAATTCAGTTAAGAGTACAAGGCAAAGAATTTAGGATACTTATCCCGCATATCAGATTCGGGCTCCCAAGTGCAATCATCGATTCCATGATGTTGCCATCTCACTTTAACAAGTGGAATGACCTTCATTCTTAGCACTTGCTCCCGTCGGTCCATGATCTCCACTGGCCTTTCCTCTACCGTCATGTCTTCTTGAATGTCAATATCTTCATGTTGGATGATGTGAGAAGGATCATGAACATATTTTCGAAGCATTGATACGTGAAATACATCATATATTTGCACGTATTACGGTGGCAATGCTACTCGGTAGGCAGTCTCTCTGATCCAGTTCAAGACCTCGAAGGGACCAACAAATCTGGGGCTGAGCTTCCCCTTCTTTCCGAAACGGAACACACTCTTGGTTGGCGAGACCTTTATAAAAACCTTATCTCCAACCGCAAAAGTGAGCTCCCTATGTTGTTGATCTGCATAGCTCTTCTCTCGGCTCTGAGCAGTCAGTAGCTTCTTTCTGATCATGTAGACCTGCTCAGTGTAGTGCTGCAACACAATGAGTGAGTCTAAGGTTCGCTCACCCACTTCACCTCAATGGATTGTTGATCGACAAGGTCGTCCATATAAGGCTTCATACAGTGCCATCCTAATGCTAGCGTGGTGGCTATTATTATAAGCAAATTCAGCCAACGCTAAGTGGGAGTCTCAATCACCCTTCCATTCCAGCATACAGACTCTTAGCATATCTTCAAGAGTCTGTATGGTTGTAAACATCCCAAATTTTCCACATTCATTCTCAAACAATCCTCCTCAGCCAGTGCCAACCCTATTAGGTCAGTGTAGGAGTCAAACCCCTAGTCAGTTTCAGAAAATCACCATTTTACCCATTTTCATTAGGAAAATTACCATTTTACCCCTAGGTCATCCCGGACCCTAGTGAGTCAGAGTGAACAAAGCTCACTAGTCAGTTCAAAACATTTAGAATATCAGTCATTCCAAAGCTCATCTGAGCTCACAGTGAGAAGTCATTTTTATTTATGATCATTCCTGCCAAAATGGGATCATTTCTTCAGAAATGAGCTCATTTCTTGCTCAAATCCAAGCCAATTGTCTCTGAGTCAGTCATTCATAGTCAGTCATATTCCTCAGAGCCTAACTTGAGATCACCAGAAGTTCAAGCACTCCAGTTTCAGTTCAAAACCATTTCCAAGTGTCCAGGAGCCCATTTTAGTCCATTTCAGCTCTTTCAGCTGAAATTGAGCTGAGTTCAGCCAATTGAGCTAGTGTTCGAGCTTCGATTTTAGTTTATGTCAGTATTATTGACCTGTTTTTTTAGCTCAAAGCCAGCTCAAGTTCGTAATTCACTTCACTCCAGTGACCATTCCGTACCATTTCTCTAAAAATGGCAACTTTTCTTGAAAATTCAGTTGGAAAGGTTAGTTGAGTCAGTGCCTGGTCAGTTCATTTGAGTTCTGAAACTCTAAAACCCAGCTCAATCTAGCTCATATCAGTTCAATCCAGCTCGAACCCCAATTTTCAGTGTCACTCTGACCTAGTAGAGTCCCGAAAATCATTTCTTGAGCTATTTTGCAAATTTTATCAATTTTAATGCTTTTTAAACTGATACAAGTGTCAATCGGGGTCTGACATCCAAAATTCTTTATTCAAGGTTAGCATTTTGCATAGCATTTCATGTCATTTCTCATCATTTCATATCATTTCTTAGCATTTCATAACATTTCATCACATTTCATTTCATTTTCGAAGTCCAGAACTCCAGTTTTACAAATTTCAAACCCTGGGTTTCCAAAATTGACATTTTTACCCCCAAGAGTCTAAATTTGGAAATATTTTCTCAAGAAAAAAAATCTGGATTTATTTCAAAATCAAATTTTCAAATTCTACACTGGATTTGCTTTGCAACGGGGTATTGAACTTCAAAATCCGAGCTCATTTCAAAAACTGCCAAAAATAGCTTGTTTCGTTTGGAAATATTTTCTCGAGAAAAACATTCTGGATTTCCTTCAAAATCAAATTTTCAAATTCTACACTGGATTTGCTTCGCAACGAGGTATTGAACTTCAAAATCCGAGCTCGTTTTAAAAACTGTCAAAAATAGCTCGTTTCGTCTGGAAATTTTCTGAAAAGACTATTTTACCCCTCTAATCGTCAAAATGAGTTTCAAAAGTGGAATTTGGACCCGCTCTGAGATGGTCCATCCATTTGCATTTTTCGTTTTAATTTATATAGAAAAAAGAAAAAAAATTACATTTCCTTTATTTTCTTTATTTTCTTTATTTTATTATTTTATTTTACCTAAGGAGGTACCCACAAGGTGGTCGCCCAAACCTCCAGCCCCTTCTCCCTTCCTTTTTTTCCTTTTTCTTTTTCCCTTTCTCTTTTCCTTTCTTCTTCCTTTCTTTCCTTTTCTTTTTCTTCCTTTTCTTTTTCTTCTTTCTTCCCTTTCTTTCCTTCTTCCCTTTCCTTCGCCCATGTACGTATGCCTTGAATCCTCTCTTCTTCCCTCTCACTAATCTGGATTTCCATTAGAAACTTAGGAAATTTTTATTAAGCCCTAAGTTAGAAAAAACAAAAAAAGAAAACAAAGGGGGCTTACGGTGGGTCTCTCCCTCTCCCTCTCTCCTTCACGGCTTCCTCTCAAGCCTCAACTCCCCCTACAGCCACCTTTACCAAGGAGCTTCATACACAGCCTCTTCCTCCCAGCTTCCTTCAACCAAGGCAGACCTCCACCATCATCGCCCAACTACTCCAGCCGGCAGCCACCAAGTAGCAGCAACTTCTTCACATCCGATCTTGTGTTGCAGCAAACATTGTAAATCAATCCATTCCCTTCAACGTTGAAGCAAGCTCCCCACTGTTGCAGCCAGCATCCCAGCAGCAAGGTTCACAGCATTACCTCCATATCTCCAGCTCCACTCTGCTGCAACCCATCACATAGCTGCAACATTTTCACCAACCGGACCTCCTTTCTCCCGCCACCAGCAGCCATATCTTGACAACAACTTCATCTCCACCATCGGCAGCCGCAACAACTTCATCTCCACCATCGGCAGCCGCAGCAACTACATCCAGCCTTCCCACAGCCTTGAGGCAACCCCTTGCCAACCTTGAAGGAACCCTCCTTCAGTTGAATCAAGGTAAACCCATGTTTTTCCCTTTTTTTTATGCTGGACTAAAGTTTCTTCAAAATATCATGGTTGCCCTCTTTAGTATGTTGAATCTAATGTAAAGAATCATGTTCAAGGTCAGTTCATATTATCAAAAATGCTTATCTCTCATGATAAGGCTAAGTGTGTGAGGTGATCCATCCGATAGATGGATCGGACCCCTCTCACCGATAGCTAACATCAATTGATTTTGTGCCTCGTTCTTTTTTTTATTATTATTATTATTCATTTCAAGTAATATTTTTGGGAAAATCCCAGATTTTAGGTATTTGATTTAATTAGTTTTATTGTCCTATAGATGATTTTATTAGTTTCATTAACATTTGCCTAGGAAAACTATAGATTTTAATTTATGTGCGTTGTCCAATCATCATTTTATGCATGATTTTTTGTGGATAAATCCTAAAAATTTTGCTGTGAATCCCCCTATTTACATGTGATCTCTTGCCAAAATTTTGGATTAATTTGATGCATATTACCCCACTTTAGAAATCGAATGTTACATCGGGTTTTCTGTCTCTCTGAGTTTTCAATTTCTGCTTTAGCAGACAAGAACCTCCGGCACCACCCTTGTGAGAGATCCGGAATGTCCTCCAAAATTCACAGTGGATTTAAAATCAAATTTACTAATGATCTGGAAATTTTGAGATTTTTCCAGTTAGTTTTGACCTCTGTAAAAAATCGTATTTCCCAGCTTCTTGGGAAAATCTCGATTTTCCTTTATCAGGGTATAGACAGACCCTATTGCACCGAGTCCACCCAATACATAGCCATTCCGCAAAACCTTTCAACATGAAAGTTGTTCCTAACATAAGTTCCTGTCATTTCCCAAAATTTGGGAATTTTTGGATCTGTTTCAGTATTTTTTATAAATTTTTAATTTCTGTCTGACAAATTTCAATATCCAGAAATCTCAGAGATTTAGGTCTCTGATAACAGTATGGCCTTTTCCAAACCTTAACCTGAATACCAATTGTGTCAAAAGATCAAACTTTTCCCTGTTTGTCAGAGACAGATTTTCACAATCTCAGCCTTTTTCCCATCTATTTACTATTTTTCCCACATTTTCTACCGAAACCTATCTGTTTCCTTCATTTATTGGAGTAGCCGGATTCCGATCCAACTTGCCGCAGTGGCACAGCTCCGACCATTGGTCAAAACCAGAAAGTGTAAAAGGAAACAATCATTGCCTTACTGTCCTCCATCACTCCATAAAATTTGGGAAATTTTTATGGAAGTTTGATATCCTAAATCCCCTTTAGAATCAACATTTTAGGCAAAAATCACAAAATTTAGGGTTTTTACTTGAATTTCTATATTTAAAAATACAAAAAAAATAGATTTTCGAGCTTCATTCTGTTTTTAGGGATATTGTAGGTGTCCATGCCAAATTTGTCTTAATTCAAAGTTCATTTGCGACATGTGTTAGTTTATCTTTAAGTTCATAAGCGAAAATCAGGTGAAAATCAAGTTAAATTTGATATTTTATGATATTTTCGTCATTTTAAGGTTTTTATCATGTACATGAGCATATAGAATTATATTAGGGTTAATTTCAATGTCATTTTCATTTCACATTTTTCATTTTTGCAAAATTTATTTAAGAAAACCCTGGTTTCAAGGCCATAGTCTTGTTATCGGGGGTATTTTGGTCATTTTGACCATAATTTCGAAATTTTAATTTCTAATTCCACAAAATTTCATGCATATCATCATATTTTATCATATTATGTTTGATTTATTTCATTTGATTTTCAAAATTCCAAAATTTACAAAAATTCTTTCAGAAAACCCTGATTTCAAGGTCATTAGGGGTATTTTTATCATTTTAACCCCAATTTCGAATTTTCAAGTTTATTTTCGAAATTTATTCATTATTTATCATGTTTATATCATAGGGGGTATGATTTTGGGTTTATATCTCAATAATATCCGATAATTTCCCATATTTTCGGATAAATTCAGAAAAACCTACATTTTTGTGCTAACCTTGTTTTCTAGTTTTGCAGGAACATTAAAGAAGAAGATTTAGATTTTATTTCTTTTATTTAAATTCAATGTAAAAATCAATATAATATTTGGAATAAGAGTTACTTTTCTGCTTAGAATAGGGCTGCATTGCATATAGTTTAATTTCTGTAAAATTCCAATATCTGATGTATGATTCATACACATTATTTCAAATTCACTATGGTTGACACGAATGGCACGTGCACAAGCTCTTATGGAGTTTATAAACTCGGTGGGATTCGTATTTATGGCCATAGTCAGAATACGAAGAAAACCAAGATTTATGATCTTCGTATTAGCCACATTCAGCCTACACTCTTAGGCTAACTTCAAAAATGCACTGCATTTCTCAAAGTTTCAAAAGAATTTTTTTTCAATTCCTTAAAGAAATTCCCTTTTCAAATTCATATTCATTCATTCATATCATTCAAATTACATTATTTTCAAATTCATTTTCCAATTTCAATTTCAAAAAATTCAGTTTTCTCAAGAATTTCCAAATCATTCTCAGGATCTGATTTTCTCAAAATCCTAAGTTTTCAAAAGAGATTTCAAGGCATTTCCTAAGTTCAAACCAAGATTTTCCAATGTTTTAAAATTCTCAACTTTCAAAGTCTCAAGTTTTAAAAAAAAAATCGATTTTCTCATATTTCCCACTTTCCTGAGAACCCAGTTTCATGAGAATCCATTTTTCATTTCAAAAGTCATTTTCCAATGAATTTTTTAGATTTCCTTAGAATTATCAAATCCATTTTCTTAGAAAAGAAATTCCAAATTTCAAAAATCGATTTTCCCCAAGATTCAAGTTTTCCTGAGAAATCACTTTCCAATGCAAATTTCTGATTTTCAATGAACTTCAATGATTTTCCCAGGAATCCCAATTTCAAGTACTTTTCTAATCATTTTTCCAACATATTTCAATTTTCCAAAGCAAACATCATTTTTCTCAAAATTGCATTATTTTCAAAATTTCATAGCATAAGCCTGATTCTCTGTGCATTCTAGGAAAAATAGAGCATAATTTAGATATTTGAGTCGAGTTAAAGCACATAATTGATCCTTGGTTCAATTACCTCTGGTAAAGGCGCCAGGAACGGTTGAACCTCGTACCGACAGGCGGATCCCATTCCACGAAATTTTCCCGCAAATTTTAAAAACGGAGGCGAGTAATTTTCAAAACCATTTTCAAAACTTTGGTCGAGTTTGACACGCGAAATTCATTTCTCTCTCGCAAGGGAGGGGAAAAATTTTGCGATGATAACAGGTTTGGCGACCGAGATGGGACCTGTCTTCGCCTGATCAATTATGTGCTTTAACTTAGCCCAATTGTCAAAATTATGTTTTATGGAATGTCAGCTTTAATTCCTGATATCATGTGAACCTAGGAGCCTAGACTTGAACCCAGCTGACATGGATTGCATGTAGACTAGGCATGGTTTGGTAGAACCATATTGAGGAGAATTATGCATGCTCACTTAGACTTAGGTCTGAAATACAACACTCCTCAATCTAGGATTTGTGTGGAAACAATGTTTGCTTCTTCAAAAAAAAATTAAAATTCTATCTCTTTAGGACTTAGAGCCCTCTGTTTGTCTGCATGTGCTCATGTTTTCAAAAACCACCCCACCTATGTCTACCCTGTCTTCACGTTGCTGGGCTCTCTTCCAGAACCATAGTTCGGGACAGAGCCTCACAACTGGGCCACTTATTTGGGCTAACGCCCCCCTGCCACGTACCAAGGGCCATAGTCCAACGTATATCGGCAGGCGCTCAAGGATGTTGGGAAAACACAAGCCTAGAACTGGAGATGAAGTTTTATGCCACGTACATCGAGCCTCGGCTTGAGTATATCGGCATAGCATGATTGGACACAGTTGATCTGAGCCTAGAGTCAGGATTAGTGTCCTAAAGCTCTTTCAAAATCAATGCATTTAGAGTTGGCTTCTTAAGGATTGCTGTATGTGCATAATTGTTTGTAATTGAATGTATGATATTCATTTTTGCCTTATTTTCTCATATTTTTCCCAATTTTTCTAAAATACCAAACAATTTTCCAAAATACCTCATTTTTCATCTTTTATGAAATATCTCCTTTTTCTCAAAAACCCTGGACGATTTTTTCAAATTATCCACCTTTTCTTCAAAACTCCAGGTTATTTTCCATTCTTTCATTCCTCTGGACTTCGAATTTCTAGCTTTTTACCCTGCCTGCAATTTTCAAAATTCTTGTATTTTTTCAATGTCTAAATTCCAATTTTCCTATCTTTTAGTCCAATGGCATCCAGTCAGCTCGACTTTGTTTTTCCTGAAGGTCACATCTCCTACGAGGTGCGACAAAGTCTTCCTAAGCATCGATCTCTCAGCACCGGACCCTTCTTCCCCCGGTGGTACTATGTCTGGTTCAAAAACTTCTCTCGTATGTTTCCAGACCACTTGAGCGATTGCGGGTTGGAACTGGCATCTGCAGTGGGAAAGTTGACAGTCAACGGCAATCTGATCCATGCGCTGGCAAAGCGATGAAATCCGCGTACCTGCACATTCTGGTTCCCGTGGGGTGAGATGACACTACTGATGGATGAGTTTTCAGAGATTATGGGACTGCCTGAGCCAGTCGGTCAGCCTGGAGATCCGTTAGAGAAACAGTTTCTGATCAATGTCAAGGGTCTGGACCCCAAAGATGTCGTAGCTCGCATGACAGGGCGCAAGTCTTGGCCACTGATTGAAAAAAATGGGAATGAGTACATGAGCCAGATCGAGATCTACTGACAGTATGGAGAATTCGCAGAAGTCAGCTCGTTGTCCAGAACAGCTCGAGAAAGAATCCAGCATGCGATGGTTCTGTGCACTGCGGGACTTGCTTTCTTTCCAGATGGACAAAATTATGTGGATGTCAGAATAGTTCAGCTTCTGAGAAGATGGGGAAGTCGACAGACCAACCGTCTTTTGATAGCCATGGTCGCGTTTGCTTTTCTATACAGAGGATTGACCCGCTTCACACTTGGAGAGTCCATCTTGGTCGAGGGATGTACTTATGCACTTCAGTCCTGGTTCCTTCAGCATGTACCGACCAGGGCTAGTTCGTTTAGATACAACGGCAATGAGCTCCTTCCAGTTGCGCAGTACCGATTCCTGATCGATTATCTGCAGGAAGAAGAAGTGGTATGGGACTATTTTGATCGAGAGCTTTCACCTCCTAGATACACCTATGCATATGGCAAGAGATTCAAGTTGCTTGGTCCATTCTTCTGTGCCTATTATCATCTGGAGCAGTGTGTTCGACAGTTTTCTCAGAGACAGAAGCACATAGAGATGCGGCTGCTATCAGGAGTCATGCCAGAGTTTGACCTTACATCAGCACAGTGGTCCGGAACATACCATTCTGCCAGATATGGCTGGGATTCTTTCATCATTCTCACTCTTTTCCCCAGTCCTTGTGTCTCTGCTGATCATTAAGAGTAGTGGCAGACTGTATATATGCCCCATCTTTCTCAAGTCCACTATTGATGCAATCATATTTTTCCTTCAATAAAAAATCCTTCAATTTTCATTCTATCATGGTTTGACAACCTCGCCTAGGTAACAAGGCATGATTTTCAGTTGTTTATTTTCTTTGCAAAGGAATGACAACGCAATTGTCGTGACTCCAGCGGCGACCCAATCCCTAGTAATGGGATGTTCTTCCAATTATCTACCAAATTCTCATCAAATATTTTTTTTTCTATATTCATTTCTATCCTGAATCTTCATCATCAAAATTTAATCATCCATCTCATTCTATAGAGAGCATCAGTATTCCCAAGTGGTTCAGATCAGATCAAATAAGAAGACATTACTATATCAAGTGCACCAATGATTTTTAAAGCATCAAGTAAAAAAAGATGAATTCTCCAAGATATGCCAGAAGACAGAGTCTGAATGATAGGGATGACATTGATCCTGCTACATATCAGATGTTCAAGAAAATGATGATTAGGATGATGTCTGAGCAAGCTGAGGACAGTTTCAAAAAGGCTCCCATCAAGGAAAAGACATATGTCTCCTCTCAGAATATCACTGGTAAGAGTAACGAGCGATTCAGCGCATGTCAGGCCGATATTTTATTCTTGCCGACGTCCTCTATTGTCGTGGATTCTGTTTTGAATATTTCAAATGCCTAGATGAAGATTAAGCCAAAGAAGTTGTGCAGGAGGTACACGAAAGCATTTGCAGTAGTCACGTCGGTTACCAAACTCTTATCAAGCAAATCATCTGGGCAGGATATTATTGGAAGACTATGCTACAAGATTGCTACCATTTTGTGAAGAAGTGTGCTCTATGCCAGATACATGTACCTTCCGTTCATGCGCCAGCTACATATTTGCAATCTGTTATCTCTCCATGACCATTTTTTATGTGGGCCTTTGATGTTGTAGGCCCCATCACTCCTTTTGCTTCAAATGGTCACAAGTATTTTCTTTCCGCAGCAGAATATTTCACTAAATGGGTCGAAGTTGTCACTCTACGCACAATAGAAGGCCGGCATATAGTTTCATTCATCTACAAGAATATTCTGTGCCGCTTCGGCATACCACATGACATTGTGTCAGATAATGACAGTCATTTCAAGAATGAGAGAGTGAGGACATTCTGCTCAAAGTTCAGAATCCATCATCATTTTTCTGCTCCCTATTATCCTCAAGGGAATGGTCAAGAAGAGGCCACCAATAAGATTCTGATTCGAATCCTGGAGCGAACCTTGAAAACATGACCCTGATTGGCATGAGAAGATCTATGATGTATTGTGGGCATACAGAACCACCATTTGAACTCCAACTAATGCTACTCCATCAGAACTTGTCTACGGAACTGAAGTAGTACTGCCTCTACATGTTCAGAAACCTGCCTTGAAGTTCGCATCACTGCTGGAGTTATCGTTTGATCAGTATCAGCAGCAACGACTGGTACAACTTGATTTGCTTAATGAAAGAAGGCTCCGAGCAGCAGAGCACGCTCAATCATATCGGCAGAGGGTAGCCAGACAATATGCAAAATTTGTCATTGAAAGAAAATTCTGAGTCAATGATCTGGTGCTCAGATCAACCACCTATCTCAAGCACCGCCCAGGTGGCAAATGGTCGCCGAATTGAGAAGGGCCCTATGTTGTCAAGGAAGCATTACCCCGCAATTCATATATGCTCATCAATGCCGATGGTGTGGAATTATCAGACCCTATCAATGCTCAATATTTAAAAAAATTCTATACTTAAATCCTCTATTCCATCCTTTGTAATTCCTCAATATATTTTCTTCAATAATGGTCAAATTCTTCTTTCCCAGTTACACTAGGGCATTATTTTGAAAATTGTCTTCAAAACGTCCTGTATGCAAGCAGGATCACACAAATCTCTCATTTTACATGCATGTGCACCCATTTACATCATTTGCATTCATTTGCATGCATTCATTCGCATTCATCTGCATTCATATGCATCAATTTGCATTTGCATCAAACTTCCCCTTCAGGTTAAGGGATAAACCTGAACTACCCATTCAGGATAAGGGATAAATCCTGAGACCCCGAATTTGTCTAAGTCATCGTGAGGATGAAGATTGAAAATCTCTCATCAAAATCAGTTGGGTAAATCAAAATCAGTTAGGTAAATTTTCAACAATCCAATGTTTGTGCTGGTAAGATTTTCAAAAACCAGTGTTCGTGCTGGTAAAATTTTCTAAATCCAGTGTTTGTGCTGGTAAATTTTCAAAAACCAGTGTTCGTGCTGGTAAGATTTTCAAAATCCAGTGTTCGTGCTGGTAAGATTTTCAAAATCTAGTGTTTGTGTTGGTAAAATTTTCAAAATCCAGTGTTCATGCTGGTAAATCTTCAAAATTCAGTGTTCGTGCTAGTAATTCTTCCAAAAACAGTATTTGTACTGATCCATTTTCAAAATCCAGTACTTATACTGGTTCATTTCCAAAATCCGCTATTCACACTGGTACATCTTTCAAAATCCAATTGTTATTGGTTGTACTTTCAAAATCCAATTTTTATTGGTCAAACTTTCTAAATCTGGTTTACTGGTTAATGTTTTCAAACCTGATCTATGCTAGTCTTGTTTTTCTTCGGGATTCGAGTTCCGACTTGAATTTTCTTTCCTTCTAACCGGTCTAGTTTTCGTTTGGGATTCGAGTTCCGACTCGAATTTTCTTTCCTTCTAATTAGTCTAGTTTTTCTTCGGGATTCGAGTTCCGACTCGAATTTTCTTTCCTTCTAACCGGTTTAGTTTTCCTTCGGGATTCGAGTTCCAACTCGATTTTTCTTTCCTTCTAATTAATCTAGTTTTCCTTCGGGATTTGAGTTCCGACTCGAATTTTCTTTCCTTCTAATTGATCTATTTTTCCTTCAGGATTCGAGTTCCGACTCGAATTTCTTTTCCTTCCACAATGGCTCTAGTTTTTCTTCGAAGATTCGAGTTCCGACCCGAGTTTTCTTTTCCTTCTGAATTGGTCTAGAAAATTAGAGTTCCGACTCGAATTTTCTTTCAAATCCAATTCAAATGTCTAGAATTGGTCTATTAAATTAGAGTTTCGACTTGAATTTTCTTTCAAAACCCAATTCATTTAGTTTTTCCTTAAAGATTTGAATTCCGATTCAAATCTTCCCTTAAAACCCAGTTTAGCACCTGCTCCATTCAAAGCTCACAAGTTGAATCCTTACTTCTTAGACTGTGATCCCTAGGTTAAATTCCTATGGAATTGATAGTTCGTAGGTCGAACCCCTACGGAACCAATGTGATTTGTAGGTTGAACCCCTTTCAAACTAGTCTCATCCTCAAAAATTCGATCTATAGGTTGAATTCCTATTGATCACCGATTCTTAGGTTGAACCCCTTCGGAACTAATCCCACTGCCAAAAATTTGATTTGTAGGTTGAAGTCCTCCTGATCCACGTTCTTAGCCTGAACTCCTATTGAATCCATGTCGTTCCCAGTGAACCAATGTCGTTCTCAATTGAACCAGTGTCGTTCTTAGGCTGAATTCCTATTGAACCCATGTTGTTCCCAATAAACTAATTTCCAATTTTGGCCTTCGGGTCAATCAATTTCAAAATTTCTAATTTCCAATTTCTAAATTCAAAATTCCAATTTCCAATTCCAATTTCGGCCCTTGGGCCACCCTATTACCAATTTGAGACCTCCGGTTCAACCAATTTCCAAATTTCTAATTTTGAACTTCGGGTCAATCAATTTCCAAATTTCCAATTTCAGACCTCCGGGTCAACCAATTTCCAAATTTCTAATTTTGACCTTCGGGTCAATCAATTTCCAAATTTCCAATTTCAGACCTCCGGGTCAACCAATTGTCAAATTTTCAAATTCGACCTTTGGGTCAATAGATTCCAATTTCGACCTTCGGGTCAATCAATTTCCAATTTCCAAATATCAATTTCCAATTTCCAAATTTCCAATTTCCAATTTCAAATATCAAATTTCAAAATTTCAATTTCCAATTTCGACCCTTTTGGTCACCCAATACCAATTTCAGTCATTTCCTCTTGCGAGAGACCCTTTTTACAGGGAGAGTTCAAGGGAGCTTGTTCTTTTCGCATGCTATCCTTTGTTTACCTAGCCCCTTTTCAGGGAGAGTTTGAAGGGACTCGTGTCTATGTGAACCGTTTGCAAAACAAAATTCCAATTTCATACAAGGAACCCTTAGTTTAGGGAGAGCTTCGACGAAAGTTCGCTTTCCTTGTGATCACAATTTCGTACTAGGCCATTTCATCGTGAAGGACCCTCTTTTCAGGGAGAGTGTGATGGACTCGCTCCTTCATGACCAATTCACCGACCTCACCATTACCGGCCCCCTTTCCATAAGAGAATCCTAATGTTAGGAAGTTTTGACGAAAGCTTAATTTCTCTTCAAAAGTTCATTTTGCAAACACCTCCTCTTCAGGGAAGAGAGGAGTAATTCCTATTTCCAATTTCTGAATCTTCTTCTTTGGGGAAAGGAGAAGAAATTTTTTGTCATGGATGCGTTGCGTTGTGCTTCAAATACTCACTTCCACAAAGGATTTCAAGAAAATCTTACCAATTTGTCATTAAATATTTGTTGATTTCAAAAATTTTATTGCACAAAAACATTACCTCAGAATATCTTAAGTATTATTTCCGAAAGGTCAAAGCTTTTGTGAAAAAGGATTCAAAATTCAAATTCTTTCTATTGGCCAACCAAAAGGATGAAGAATAAATCCCTGATATGGCCAGCAAAGGAAATTCAATGTTGTTGTAAAGCCATAAGTGATTGATATTGATCGCAGTCAATGGCATATTTTTAAAGATCATTCTTGAAAAATAAAGCAGTCGAAATATCCTGGGCGATACAGAAAAATCCACTCAATCCCCATATCTCCTCAATCACCTAAGCTGCAATTAAATATATGCAAAAGGGATCTCTCAATTGTCATCAAGATGAAGATGAATTATGCGAGTCGACTCCCGGAGCCAAAGAAGATTTGAATCATCTCCAAGATGACAGAGTTTGTGATGGATCCTTCCAGGAAAAGTTCAGAGCACCGTCAAGATGAAGGCGACTGCGATGAGCCTCCCGACAAACCCTAAAGGATATTTAATTTCTGCTATCATCAAGAGATTTCCATCCAAAGAACCAATAACCATCAATATAATCCCTGAGAAAAGAAAGATCGGAACATCTCTGAGATGAAGGAGTTTGTGACGTATCCTTCCCAAAAAAAAAAAAAAAAGAGAGAGAAAAGTCAGGACATCTCCAAAATGAAGGATGATGTAATCCCCAAAAACCCAAGAGAGCTCTAATTCTGCCAAAAAAGAAAAAAAAAAGTGGGCAGAAAGATCATCATAAGAAAAGAATCCCAGGATATCAGATTGCCAAATTTGCTAAAGAATCTTCTTTAATTTTGTGAAATTTTATTATCAATATTCTTTCACCAATCGCTCTCACAATATCAAGAATACTCTCTTTTCTGCTCTTATCAAGGAAATTGATAGCTTCCTTGAAAGAAAGCCAATTACAAGCAATTTGAATTCGAATATTGATTCTACGGAGTTAAGCCCAGTCGAAGGTAATACTTTAGGTAGAAAAGAGGGAATATTTTCAAAACAATGTGCATCATTTTCAATTATTTTGAATCAACAACAATTTTCAACATTTTGACAATATTTTCTAGTCATCTTGGTGTGAAGCGAGAGCTTGAGGTTCCTCTTTGGCGCATCCTGACATCAGTTGTTATCCCTTTTAAGGACTTGATAACGAGAGTTTTCAAGGTTCCTTCCCTTCTGTTGGTATAATCTGAGTGCCTGGGCTCTCATATTCGCACACTTCCCTGTGTCCCCACTGTCCCACCATAGACAGTCCAATTTCGGCTTGAGGTTAAGCCACCAATAATTTTCTCGCAAAAGGTCATCAATTTCAAAAGTGATTTAGTTTCAGCAATGAGGCACCCAAAATCAAACCCCTTTTCAAGCTTTAGGGACCCCAATTTCATCCTTTTGCAAAACCCCTGTCGGATTCATTGTGCGGAGATCCGAAGGTTCCATCATGGTTTCTTCCTTCGAGGATTCCATTCATTTTCCGCCCAATCAGGATAAGGGTACAAATCTAAGCCTCCTTTGATGAGGTATTTCATTTACCTCCCAATCAGGATAAGGGTACAAACCTGAGCCTCATTTTGATGAGGTATTTCATTTCCCGGTCAAGTTAATGGTTAAACCTGAGCTTCGTTTCTACACGAGGAATTTTCCGTCCCATCCAGGTTAAGGGCAAAACTTGAATCTCACTTCTTTCAAAGTAAACTCTTTCCTCTTCATTCTCCATTTCATATCTACCATTTTCATAAGGGCTAATATTTTTATATCCAGTCAGATCCTTCTAACTGGGGCATTTTTATAGCCCAAATTTGGTGTGTTTTTCTTTGCCACTAAGCTCGTCTTCAAGACGGCTTAGTAGCAAAGAGGGGCATCTGTAAACACCCCAAATTTTCCACATTCATTCTCAAACAATCCTCCTCAGGCAGTGCCAACCCTATTAGGTCAGTGTAGGAGTCAAACCCCGAGTCAGTTTCAGAAAATCACCATTTTACCCATTTTCACTGGGAAAATTACCATTTTACCCCTAGGTCATCTCAGACTCTAGTCAGTCAGAGTCAACAAAGCTCACTGGTCAGTTCAGAACATTTAGAATATCAGTCATTCCAAAGCTCATCTGAGCTCACAGTGAGAAGTCATTTTCATTTCTGATCATTCCTGCCAAAATGGGATCATTTCTTCAGAAATGAGCTCATTTCTTGCTCAAATCCAAGCCAATTGTCTCTGAGTCAGTCATTCATAGTCAGTCATATTCCTCAAAGTCTAACTTGATCTCACCAGAAGTTCAAGCACTCCAGTTTCAGTTCAAAACCATTTCCAAGTGTCCAAGAGTCCATTTCAGCTCTTTCAGCTGAAATTGAGCTGAGTTCAGCCAATTGAGCTAGTGTTCGAGCTTCGATTTTAGTTCATGTCAGTATTATTGACATTTTTTTTTAACTCAAAGCCAGCTCAAGTTCGTAATTCACTTCACTCCAGTGACCATTCCGTACCATTTCTCTAAAAATGGCAGCTTTTCTTGAAAATTCAGTTGGAAAGGTCAGTTGAGTCAGTGCCTGGTCAGTTCATTTGAGTTCTGAAACTCTAAAACCCAGCTCAATCTAGCTCATATCAGTTCAATCCAGCTCGAATTCCAATTTTCAGTGTCACTCTGACCCAGTAGAGTCCCGAAAATCATTTCTTGAGCTATTTTGCAAATTTTATCAATTTTAATGCTTTTTAAACTGATGCAAGTGTCAATCGGGGTCTGACATCCAAAATTCTTTATTCAAGGTTAGCATTTCGCATAGCATTTCATGTCATTTCTCATCATTTCATATCATTTCTTAGCATTTCATAACATTTCATCACATTTCATTTCATTTTCGAAGTCCAGAACTCCAGTTTTACAAATTTCAATCCAGATCGAGTTTTAAAAGCTTTCCGAAATCAATTTCAAACCCTGGGTTTCCAAAATTGACATTTTTACCCCCAAGAGTCTAAATTTGGAAATATTTTCTCAAGAAAAAAAATCTGGATTTATTTTAAAATCAAATTTTCAAATTCTACATTGGATTTGCTTCGCAACGGGGTATTGAACTTCAAAATCCGAGCTCATTTCAAAAACTGCCAAAAATAGCCCGTTTCGTTTGGAAATATTTTCTTGAGAAAAACAATCTGGATTTCTTTTAAAATCAAATTTTCAAATTCTACACTGGATTTGCTTCGCAACGAGGTATTAAACTTCAAAATCCGAGCTCGTTTCAAAAACTGTCAAAAATAGCTCATTTCGTCTGGAAATTTTTTGAAAAGACTATTTTACCCCTCTAATCGTCAAAATGAGTTTCAAAAGTAGAATTTGGACCTGCTCTGAGATGGTCCATCCATTTGCATTTTTTGTTTTAATTTATATAGAAAAAAGAAAAAAGAATTACATTTCCTTTATTTTCTTTATTTTCTTTATTTTATTATTTTATTTTACCTAAGGTGGGACCCACAAGGTGGTCGCCCAAACCTCCAGCCCCTTCTCCCTTCCTTTTTTTCCTTTTTCTTTTTCCCTTTCTCTTTCCCTTTCTTCTTCCTTTCTTTCCTTTTCTTTTTCTTTTTCTTCCTTTTCTTTTTCTTCTTTCTTCCCTTTCTTTCCTTCTTCCCTTTCCTTCCTTCCTTTTCCCTATGGTCCAGCCCATGTACGTATGCCTTGAATCCTCTCTTCTTCCCTCTCACTAATCTGGATTTCCATTAGAAACTTAGGAAATTTTTATTAAGCCCTAAGTTAGAAAAACCAAAAAAAGAAAACAAAGGGGGCTTACAGTGGGTCTCTCCCTCTCCCTCTCTCCTTCACGGCTGCCTCTCAAGCCTCAACTCCCCCTACAGCCACCTTTACCAAGGAGCTTCAGCAACAGCCTCTTCCTCCCAGCTTCCTTCAACCAAGGCAGACCTCCACCATCATCGCCCAACTACTCCAGCCGGCAGCCACCAAGTAGCAGCAACTTCTTCACATCCGATCTTGTGTTGCAACAAACATTGTAAATCAATCCATTCCCTTCAACATTGAAGCAAGCTCCCCACTGTTGCAGCCAGCATCCCAGCAGCAAGGTTCACAGCATTACCTCCATATCTCCAACTCCACTCTGCTGCAACCCATCACATAGCTGCAACATTTTCACCAGCCGGACCTCCTTTCTCCAGCCACCAGCAGCCATATCTTGACAACAACTTCATCTCCACCATCGGCAGCGGCAGCAACTACATCCAGCCTTCCCACAGCCTTGAGGCAACCCCTTGCCAACCTTGAAGGAACCCTCCTTCAGTTGAATCAAGGTAAACCCATGTTTTTCCCTTTTTTTTATGCTGGACTAAAGTTTCTACAAAATATCATGGTTGCCCTCTTTAGTATGCTGAATCTAATGTAAAGAATCATGTTCAAGGTCAGTTCATATTATCAAAAATGCTTATCTCTCATGATAAGGCTAAGTGTGTGAGGTGATCCATCCGATAGATGGATCGGACCCCTCTCACCGATAGCTAACATCAATTGATTTTGTGCCTCCTTGTTCTTTTTTTTTTATTATTATTATTATTCATTTCAAGTAATATTTTTGGGAAAATCCCAGATTTTAGGTATTTGATTTAATTAGTTTTATTGTCCTATAGATGATTTTATTAGTTTCATTAATATTTGCCTAGGAAAACTATAGATTTTAATTTATGTGCGTTGTCCAATCATCATTTTATGCATGATTTTTTGTGGATAAATCCTAAAAATTTTGCTATGAATCCCCCTATTTACATGTGATCTCTTGCCAAAATTTTGGATTAATTTGATGCATATAACCCCACTTTAGAAATCGAATGTTACATCGGGTTTTCTGTCTCTCTGAGTTTTCAATTTCTGCTTTAGCAGACAAGAACCTCCGGCACCACCCTTGTGGGACATCCGGAATGTCCTCCAAAATTCACAGTAGATTTATAATCAAATCTACTGATGATCTAGAAATTTTGAGGTTTTTCCAGTTAGTTTTGACCTCTGTAAAAAATCGTATTTCCCAGCTTCTTGGGAAAATCTCGATTTTCCTTTATCAGGGTATAGACAGACCCTATTGCACCGAGTCCACCCAATACATAGCCATTCCGCAAAACCTTTCAACATGAAAGTTGTTCCTAACATAAGTTCCTGTCATTTCCCAAAATTTGGGAATTTTTGGATCTGTTTCAGTATTTTTTACGGATTTTTAATTTCTATCTGACAAATTTCAATATCCAGAAATCTCAGAGATTTAGGTCTCTGATAACAGTATGGCCTTTTTCAAACCTTAACCTGAATCCCAATTGTGTCAAAAGATCAAACTTTTCCCTGTTTGTCAGGGACAGATTTCCACAATCTCAGCCTTTTTCCCATCTGTTTACTATTTTTCCCACATTTTCTACCGAAACCTGTCTGTTTCCTTCATTTACTGGAGTAGCCGGATTCCGATCCAACTTGCCGGAGTGGCACAGCTCCGACCATAGGTCAAAACCAGAAAGTGTAAAAGGAAACAATCCTTGCCTTACTGTGCTCCGTCACTCCATAAAATTTGGGGAATTTTTGTGGAAGTTTGATATCCTAAATCCCCTTTAGAATCAACATTTTAGGCAAAAATCACAAAATTTAGGGTTTTTACTTGAATTTCCATATTTAAAAATACAAAAAAAATAGATTTTCAAGCTTCATTCTGTTTTTAGGGATATTGTAGGTGTCCATGCCAAATTTTTCTTAATTCAAAGTTCATTTGCGACATGTGTTAGTTTATCTTTAAGTTCATAAGCGAAAATCAGGTGAAAATCAGGTTAAATTTGATATTTTATGATATTTTCGTCATTTTAAGGTTTTTATCATGTACATGAGCATATAGAATTATATTAGGGTTAATTTCAATGTCATTTTCATTTCACATTTTTCATTTTTGCAAAATTTATTTCAGAAAACCCTGGTTTCAAGGCCATAGTCTTGTTATCGAGGGTATTTTCGTCATTTTGACCATAATTTCGAAATTTTAATTTCTAATTCCACAAAATTTCATGCATATTATCATATTTTATCATATTATGTTTGATTTATTTCATTTGATTTTCAAAATTCCAAAATTTACAAAAACTCTTTCAGAATACCCTGATTTCAAGGTCATTAGGGGTATTTTGGTCATTTTGACCCCAATTTCGAATTTTCAAATTTATTTTCGAAATTTATTCATTATTTATCATGTTTTTATCAAAAGGGGTATGATTTTGGGTTTATATCTGAATAATATCCAATAATTTTCCATATTTTCGGATAAATTCAGAAAAACCTACATTTTTGTGCTAACCTTGTTTTCTAGTTTTGCAGGAACATTCAAGAAGAAGATTTAGCTTTTATTTCTTTTATTTCAATTCAATGTAAAAATCAATATAATGTTTGGAATAAGAGTTACTTTTCTGCTTAGAATAGGGCTGCATTGCATATAGTTTAATTTCTGCAAAATTCCAATATCTGATGTATGATTCATACACATTATTTCAAATTCACTATGATTGACACGAATAGCACGTGCACAAGCTCTTATGGAGTTTATAAACTCGGTGGGATTCGTATTTATGGCCATGGTCAGAATACGAAGAAAACCAAGATTTATGATCTTCGTATTAGCCACATTCAGCCTACACTCTTAGGCTAACTTCAAAAATGCACTGCATTTTTCAAAGTTTCAAAAGGATTTTTTTTCAATTCCTCAATGAAATTCCCTTTTCAAATTCATATTCATTCATTCATATCATTCAAATTGCATTATTTTCAAATTCATTTTCCAATTTCAATTTCAGAAAATTCAGTTTTCTCAAGAATTTCCAAGTCTTTCTCAGGATCTGATTTTCTCAAAATCCTAAGTTTTCAAAAGAGATTTCAAGGCATTTCCTAAGTTTAAACCAAGATTTTCCAATGTTTTAAAATTCTCAACTTTCAAAGTCTCAAGTTTTAAAAAAAAAATTGATTTTCTCAAATTTCCCACTTTCTTGAGAACCCAGTTTCCTGAGAATCCATTTTTCATTTCAAAAGTCATTTTCCAATGAATTTTTTAGATTTCCTCAGAATTCTCAAATCTATTTTCTTAGAAAAGAAATTCCAAATTTCAAAAATCGATTTTCTCCAAGATTCAAGTTTTCTTGAGAAATCACTTTCCAATGCAAATTTCTGATTTTCAATGAACTTCAATGATTTTCCCAGGAATCCCAATTTCAAGTACTTTTCCAATCATTTTTCCAGCATATTTCAATTTTCCAAAGCAAACATCATGTTTCTCAAAATTGCATTATTTTCAAAATTTCATAGCACAAGCCTGATTCTTTGTGCATTTTAGGAAAAATAGTGCATAATTTAGATATTTGAGTCGTGTTAAAGCACATAATTGATCCTTGGTTCAATTACCTCTGGTAAAGACGCCAGGAACGGTTGAACCTCGTCCTGACAGGCGGATCCCATTCCACGAAATTTTCTCGCAAATTTTAAAAACGGAGGCGAGTAATTTTCAAAACCATTTTCAAAACTTTGGTCGAGTTTGACACGCGAAATTCATTTCTCTCTCGCAAGGGAGGGGAAAATTTTTGCGATGATAACAATGGTCCACTGAGATTGCCCATCAGTTTGGGGGTGAAATGTTGTACTGAACTTGAGTTTTGTCCCTAGGGCTCTCTGTAGCTGCTCCCAGAAGTGAGAGGTGAACTTCGGGTCACGATAAAATATGATCGATATCGGCACTCCATGGAGTCTGACGAATTCCCGAACATAGATTTCTGCAAATCTTTTCATGGAGTATCGAGTGTTGATTGACAAGTAGTGAGCAGACTTGGTGAGTCTGTCCACGATCACCCATACTGAATTGTCCTATCTTTTGGATCGAGGTAGTCCTATGATGAAATCCATCATAATACCCTCCCATTTCCATTTTGGAATTTCGATCTGTTGCATTTTTCTGCCAGGTCACTGATGTTCGATCTTGACTTGCTGGTAGATCAAACACTTCGAGACAAACGTAGCCACGTCTATTTTCATACCCCTCCACTAGTACTTTCTGAAATTCCACTAGAGGGGAGGTGAATAGTGAAATTCGATACAGATCGAAAATATAAAAATTAAAGACAATAAGGCACAACACAATAAACACAGGATTTATACTGGTTTGATCGAGTTACTGACCTACATCCAGTCCCCAAGTAAAACACTTGAGTCTTTCACTATAAAATCCATGTTACGGGATAAATAGTACAACACCCTCTTCCTCAGAGGTCTACTTCTCTCAACAGAGAAGGGAAACACCCTCTTTCACAAAGGTCTACTTCTCTTAACAATGAAGGGATACAGCAGTAAACAGAAAGTTACAACACTTTCCTATAGAACCTTCAGAATGATATGTAGAGTATGAATGCACGTATAAAGATTCTCAGAATGTTCTCTTTTTTGAAAATAGGCAGAATAATCTCTCAGGAGAACAGAATGTTCTTTTTCTTTTTCTTCACGCACACTTGATTCTTTTGTCAGAGAGTTTTTCTTGTCTTTTTCTCTTTCTTTTCTTTTTCTTTTTCTAAGCTCTTTTTCAGTGTGTCGAGTAGGAATTTTTCTCTTTAAAAGCTCACATGTCTTTTGATATTATTTTGTTTGTATATATATAGGTCTTTAAAAAATAGTCGTTGCTTTTTGAAATAATTGTCCTTTTGTGATGTGAGATGTCAGGTCATCTCAAAACAACTTTCTATGAGAAAATGTGTGAAAAGATATGTGTACTATATTGCTTTTTCAAAAAGTCGTCATTCCATAATTTAAAGAATTGTTAAGTAATAAATGTTTGGTGTATTAAATAATGATAGTTTCTTCAAGTTGTCATTTCTAAATTAATTATTTGAGGTACACTATACGTTGTTGTAATTAAAAATGTGATTTAATTTGTAATGGGCCTTTTCTCAAAATAAATATTTTGTAGTACGTTGATTGTTTTCTTACAAATCGTCACTTCTTTGTTTAAATGTATGTTAGTACAATAGATGCTTGTTAAGTACTTTATTTTATAAATGGTCATTTCTTGAGTAAATGCTTTTGAAGTGCCATTTAATGTTTACAAAAAGAATAATGACTTTAAATATAAGTCAACATTTTTTAGTGTGGATTTTAGTATTAAATAAATAAATGGTCATTTCCTAAATTAATTGTCTTGTTAAACAATAAGTAGTTGTGTATAAAATAATATTTGTTTTCTCAAATCGTCAATTCAAGATGAACGATTGTGTATTATGAATCAATCTATTTTGTCTTTTTCTTACATAAATGCTTTTGAAATCATGAGCTTTTATATCTTTTCAGGTTGTCTTTTTCATAAATGCTTATAGGAAGTACAATTAATGCTTTTGAAATCATGAGCTATTATATCTTGTCAAAATATCTTTTTCATAAATGATTTTAGGAAGTACAATGATTTATTTCAAAAAGGTGTTTTTGAAATGCTACAATATACATAACGTATCCTTTTATGAAAGCTTAACTTTTTGTAAATAAATGGCTTGTATGATTTCAAAGCATATAGTCTAATATGAAATATGCATGCTTCTGAAGGTTCTGTTACATATGACTCTAAAGAAGAAGAAAAAATCTTCATCTTGAGGTAGCCGATCTTCTTGGATAATCTTTATGAATGTATGGCCCATCAAGCTTTTTCTTCAGAGTAGTATAATTGCATCAAATAGTTGCACTTGATCAAGTTGTCTTCACTCTTCTCAAGTGAAATAACCTTGCATCAAATAGTTGTTAAATACATAGCACATCATATCCAGTAATAATATAACATATTCAGTTTCACATATGAAAGCATATCATATTTATCATATCTCATGAAAGCATATCATGTATCATATATATGCATCATGAAAGCATATCATATTTATCATGTATCATCAAAACATAGTTTCTCAACATTCTCCCCCTTTTTTATGATGACAATATATGCTCCCCCTATCAATAAGCCATATGTATAATGATGATTCAAATATGGTATCATGCATAAGACAATAGTATTAAAAAATAACATAATTAATAAAAAGTTTAAGTTCAGGAATTCATTTTTCTCCTACAATAGGAGAGGTAGGTTTTTCTCCCCCTTTGTCATTGACAAAAAGGAGGGATCAGAGTAGGTACGTTAAATATTACACACCAATGAATAAAAGTTCAGTCTGAGGAGGACGAAGAGCGTAGTTTCTTGAGGAGGACTTTTTTGTGCAGTCTTGAAGGATTGAAAGGCTGCCTGTAATGATGCTTGATTCTCCAAGAGAAGATCCTGTGTGGTTTGGACATCTGTGAGTGTAGAGAAGATATCAATTTGGGATGTCTGCGTTGGATCGGCATCATCGTATGCTTCATCTTGAGGTTGTTGTAGCTGTGATCCTTCTTGCAAGAAAACAAACTCGTTAAAGATGGTGGTAGAATAGGATATGATGTCATTTTGGAGGGGTACATTAAAGTGTTGAAGTGATGAAACAGCCAAAAGGAAGGAAACGGAAGACTCAAAAGTTTAACATATTTTGGAAGATAATGGATGACCAATTGATTAGAAATGATGAAAAAATGGCATATAGTAGGAGTGTTATCTCGTTTGGTTTGAATCCTTTGGAGGGTTTGCTTAGGAAAGACATTATGGGATAGAATTTGAGTGAGAAGTTTGGCATGTGATTTTAGATTACAGGTGTGCCAAGAGAAGTGAGTAGACCTAGTCGAGTGAAGGATTTTCTTAAACACAGTAGGATCAATGGGTACTATGTTGGGTAGGTCAATGCCATATGAAGCGAGATTCAGAATTCATCCTAAGGAGTGAATGTCAAAGGAAATGATTTTTTCATGAACCCTGGTGGTGATAGCAGTTTGATCGTGATTTACTGACAGGTTAGTATAAAAAAGCTTGATGAGAGTAGGATAATATGAAGCAGTGTTTGAAGATCCTAAAATATGAACAAAGTCTTGGAGAGAAGTTTCGAGATCAAAGGAGGAAAAATCTTCAAAGGAGATTAACCTTCCAGATTGAATGAGGAGAGAACTTACAAAGTTGTAGTGGTAAATGAGATCTGGATATCGCAGATCTGAAGATTCAATTATGTTGAAGTCATCAGAGAAGGATTTGGAAGAGGAGGCCATGGCGAGTAACTAAGAAAATAAGGAGTAACCTTGGAGAGGATGTAAGGGGATAGAAACTTTCGAATGTGTGATGTATACATGAAGAATGCAACAATTCATTAAATAGAAGGATGATGTTTATTTTAATAAGAACTGGATGTTTTGTGAATGACAATTGAAATGAATAAGATTTGGAATTTAGCTGGGTCCATTATTCGTGAATGTCTATTTATGAAGAGTGAATTATATACTTTAAGGGACTCGTGAATGAGTGATCAAGTCACTCTTTGGAAGAGTGTGTGGATATGGACATAAGAATTTATTATGTCATGTTAGATATGAGAGATAAAGAGTGGTTTGAATTCTTGTGTATGAAAGAAAAAAAACATAGTTTCGAACATTACTTTTCATCATAAGGAAAACTCGATATAGGAGAGTCCATTGAATTGAGAGAGAAGTCATGGTTTGAGAATAGTGTGCTATTTGGAACAAGCCTTTTATGTGTGATTGATAAGGATAGACAAGATAGAAAGGATGAATAGAGACAAAGAAATGTATGGCAGGATGTTTAAAAAAAAATAATGACCCACAGATTTTGAAGAATCCAGTCATAGAGGTGATGAGACATAAAGAGTCTTAGAATGAGGAAAAAAAAATGGCGTGAGAAGAGATGAATGTATGAATGGTATATTGTGATATGATAGTGTGAAATAAAAAGTTTAATAATGACCTAATAAAACAAACAACAAGTTGGTATATAAATCATGGGTCAAAATATTTGATTTAATTAAAGGAGATAGGCTCAATTTTCGTAAGAGAGGTTTTGAGAAAAAGACAAGAGAGAGTTATGAGATGAAAAGATGATAACTTATTTAATACTCATTGTAAACACCCCAAATTTTCACTCACCTTCTTGACATCGCCCTCAATCGGCACATTTCAGTTCTCCGGAATCAATGAAGGGCAAAATGGCCATTTTTTGAGATTAAACCTTGCAGAAAGTCTAAAATTTCATTCTTGAGCCTCAAGATTTCTATATTTAGGTTCAGAGACATCTTCAAACTACAAATCTTCAAAATTCTATCCTAGACAAAAAGCTAGAATTTCCAAGTTCTGGCTCAGAGTAGCATTTCTTGAAACATGTCTTTGCATAGCATTGCATGAACATTTCATAGCATGTCATTTCGAGGTCCAGAAACTCTCAATTTCAAAAATTCTCAATCCAGATTCGAGTTTTAACTCTTTTCAAAATTGATTTCAAACCTCTGGGTTTTCAAAATTGTCAATCTTTCCCATTTTACCCCCAGGACTTTGAATTACAAAAGTTTTTCTCAGGGAAAACAATCTGGATATTTGGATATTGATTTTAAAGATTTTATCTCAAAACTTTTTGCAAAAAGATTTCAAATCTCTTTACAAAATTTTTACATTTACTTTATCCATATTTTTTTGCCCTGAAAAACAAAGTTTTTTTCCAAATTCTTAGTTTTATCTCATATTATAAAAATACCAAAAAAAAAGAAGTTATTTTTTCTGCTTTTTATTTTCAAATAAATGGAGCGGGACCCGCCTTTGAACTAGCATCATACTCAGATTCCCAGGTAAGTTTCTTATTTCTCAAGCGGGACCCACCCGGAGATGGCACCAATTTTGTAAATTCCTCTTTCTTTTATTTTATTTATTTATTTTTTTTATGTTATGTTCTAAAATAGTGGGCCCACACACATGCGGCACTCTATTTGAGAATAAAAGATTCTTTAAAACAAAATAAAACTTTATTTTCAAAAAGAATTTTAAAGTTGGCTGAGGTGGCATCTCCCATTCATTTTTTTTTTCACTATTCAATTTTTTTTTATTATTAAGCAGCAGCCTTAAACAACGCCACAGCCAAAACTTTCTTAAAAAAAATTCATTTTACCTAAACCTTAGGTAAATGAGCCGAAAATTTTGAAAATAATAAAACCGCCCCCTTTTAAAAACAACAGATTTTCGAAGTTAATGGGGCGTTGGTTTCACACTTTCCAAAATTTTCAAAAAAGAAAAAATGTAACGGAAGGGAGAAGCTGCAGTTTTTGTTTTAGAAAAAGAGTTCGAAATTCTTTAAAAAGGGGAGTTTTGGAAATCAAAAAGGGGAAGAGGAGGCCGATTGATTATTCTTTTTCCGGTTTTGCAGGTTTTCCTTCTGAGCGTGGAGCTCTCTTCCACCTCCAACGGCTGCTGATTATGCATAAATATCACATTTTCTTAACATGTTTTCACTGCATAAATGCATCATCTATAGGTTAAGGGAATACACTTAGGTGTATAATGATATTATAGAGCTCTGGTTTGAATTTCATCGAAATCGGAGTTAATTTGAGGAAATTAATGCATTTACAGTGTAACGGGTCAAACCTCGGAACAGAATTGAGAGATCTGGATCCAGACGCCCATTTGGATCTTGGATTTGGGTCAAAATACATTGATTCAACCCAGATCCAACCCATTTGAGTTTTTCATAAATACTTTTCTAAAAAACCCCTCCTACATGAGGCGCCCAACAATTATTTTTAATTTAACACTCTTTATGAAAAGAACAAAGAAGAGGCCAAAATGTTAAAAGAAGGAGAACACGCCCATGGATGCTGTCTTTGCTTTGATTTTCGTGCCCTAGGGGCACAATTCTTGCTCAACTCCACTTCCACCCAGCCTCCCCTCTCATCCATCTTCTTCCTCATCCATGAAGCCCACCTTCAATGGAGATGTCGTCTTCTTCTTCCATTCTTTTCTTTTCATATCTTGTCTTGCTTCTCACCTTGATGAAACTAACCTTTGATTTGTTTATTTGCAGCTGCAGCTGGAGTGTATCCATCATGGTGGAGGCCCCGCTCCTCTATGGTCAGCCGGCCCTGAACCCCGGAGCATTACCACTTGCGAATCCCTGCAAAGAAGACATTCAAAAGATATTAGACAGCATCATCGAGGTCCCTCGTGGCATGGAATCAAGCAAAGTCCGCTCTTTTCTCCGCCTCAGTCGTCGGATCGCCCTGGAGGTTGGTCTTCTCATCCTTTTCTTCTAGTTAGAACCTAATCATGTGTGTGAGTGATGTGTGGTGTATTTTCTGTATTTTCGTCCAGCTTTAGCATAGATTTGTTGTGCATAAACCAGCACGTAATGTGTTTAGGTGGGTTGCTTTATTTAAATAATGTTTTAATTCCAACGTTGGATACCTTGTTGGGTGTGCGTGTGATTTGAAGTTGATATGTCTGTATGTCTGCGTTTTCCAGTGTGTCCCAATCCATCGAATGGGGACCAGAGTGTCAACAATCATTCGATCAGATCAAGAAGTATCTTCTCAATCCTCCTATCTTGAAGCCGCCAGAATTAGGGAAACCCCTTTTGTTATACATCTCAGTCAATCAAGTCGCATGCGGCGGAATACAAAGAAGGCAGCTTGATAGAACACGTCATTTATTATGTGAGTAAGACTTTTATAGACTATGAAAAGAAATACTCTCAAATAGAAAAGACTTGCCTAGCTCTGGTGTGGATGTGTCAGAAGCTAAGACACTATCTACTAGCATCTGAAGTCAAAATCTCATCTAAACTCAACCCTCTCAAGTACATCCTAGAGCAACCTTTCCTCAGTGGACGAGTCGCCAAATGGCAAGTCTTATTGATAAAGTATGACTTAGAATATGTCTCACAACAATCAATTAAAGGTCAAGCAATTGCAGATCAATTGGCAGACTTTCCTTTAGCAGAAGAGGTGAAAGCCGAAGATGATTTCCCAGACGAGCAAATCTGCAACATCCAGCAATCTCCAGTCTGGAATTTATTTTTGGACGGTTTCAAGAATATGGATGGAATAGGCATTTGGATCTTATTAATCACTCCTGAGAAAGTGATGATTCCATTTTCTCTCAAATTAGATTTCCAATGCACTTACAACATGGCCGAGTACGAAGCTCTAATTTAAGGACTAAAGATTCTACTAGACTTCAAGGTCAAGAGAGTGCATGCCTACAGTGACTCATTACTCGTTGTCAATCAAGTCGGAGCCGAATGGCAAGTCAAAGATCAAAAGCTATTTCCTTACCAGAAAATCGTTTCAGCTCTTATCAGCAAGTTTGAAGAATTTCAGCTATTCCATATCAAGAGAGATTTCAGTCAAGTGGCTGATAGTCTAGCTAGCCTAGGCTCTATTATGGCATTCAAAAATGGTGAATCTTGTCGCTCCTTTGAAATTGGCAGACTTGACCAAGCTGCTTTCCTTCCAACATAACAAGTAAACCAAGCTGAACAAAGGAAGAAGCCTTGGTATTACAATATCAAAACTTTCATAGAAACCGGTGAATTTCCTCCAGAACTCTCAAAGAAAGAGCAGCGAGCAATTCAACGCATGTCTACCCGATATTTCATTCTGGCCAATGTCCTCTATCGTCACGGATTCAGTTTAGAGTATTCCAGATGCTTAGACGAAGACGAAGCCAAAGAAGTCGTGCGAGAAGCACACTAAGGCATTTGTGGTGGCCACGTCGGTTACCAAACCCTTGTCAAGCAGATCATCACAGCAGGTTACTATTGGAAGACTATGCAGCAAGACTGTTATCATTTTGTGAAGAAGTGTGTTCAATGTCAGATACATGCACCTTCTATTCATGCTCCAGCAACATATTTGCAATCTGTCGTTTCTCCATGGCCGTTCTCTATGTGGGCCTTTGATGTCATAGGTCCCATCACTCCCTCTGCTTCAAATGACCACAAATACTTTCTTGTCGCAACAGAATATTTCACCAAGTGGGTAGAAGCTATCACCCTTCGCACAGTAGAAGGCCGACATGTAGTCTCTTTCATCCACAAGAGCATCCTTTGCCGTTTCGGCATCCCTCATGACATCGTGTCAGATAATGGCAGTCACTTCAAAAATAAAAGAATGAAGACCTTCTGCTCAAAGTTCAAAATCTATCATCATTTTTCCGCTCCATACTATCCTCAAGGGAATGATCAGGCAGAAGCTACCAACAATATCTTAATTCGTATCTTGGAGCGAACTGTAGAAACAGGCCGTGATTGGCATGAGAAGATCCACGATGCACTATGGGCCTACCGGACCACCATTTGCACCCCAACAAATGCTACTTCATCAGAATTGGTCTATGGAACAGAAGTAGTATTGCTGCTACATGTTCAAAAGCCCGCCTTAAAATTTGCATCACTTCTAGAACTACCTCTCGATCAATACCAGCAACAGCAACTGGTACAACTAGACTTGCTCGACGAGAGAAGGCTAAAAGCAGCAGAGCATGCTCAATCCTATCGCCAGAGAATAGCCAGACAATATGTGAAGTTTGTCATCGAAAGGAGATTCAAAGTCAATGATCTAGTACTTCGATCCACATATTATCTCAAGCATCATCCCGGTGGCAAATGGTCGCCAAATTGAGAAGGTCCTTATGTAGTCAAAGAAGCATTACCCCGTAACTCATATTGGATCATCAATGCCGATGGGGTAGAATTACCAGATCGCATTAATGCTCGACACTTGAAAAAGTTCTATACTTGAAGCATCTATTCTTCCTATTCTCTTCAATAAGGATCAAACTTTCTTTTTCCAGTTACATTGGGGCATTTTAAAATTTTGTTTTGTATGCAGGCAGGATAAACAAATTCCTCATTTTACACACTTGTGCATTCATGTGCATCAATTTACATTCATTTGCATCCAACTGCATTAACATCAATTCGGTCAGTATTGGGATTTCAGCAAACAGTCCCATCACCATTCTTAATTGTTATTCAAAATTGATAACAATCGTTAGTATTGAACCAAAATCCAGTGCTCGAACTGGTATTATTTCAAAATCCAGTGCTCGAACTGGTATTATTTCAAAAAAAAAAAAAAAAAAACAATGCTCGAACTGGTACATTTCAAAATCCAATTTTCAAGTTGGTCTATATTTTTCCTTTGAAAAACCGAGGTCCGACTCGGGTTTTCCTTTAAATTATCTTTCCTTTTAAAAACCGAGTTCCGACTCGGGTTTTTCTTCAAATTATTTTTCCTTTGAAAAACCGAGTTCCGACTCAGGTTTTCCTTTAAATTATTTTCCTTTGAAGATCCGAGTTCCGACTCAGGTTTTCCTTCAAATTATTTTCCTTTGAAAAACCAAGTTACGACTCGGGTTTTCCTTTAAATTATTTTTCTTTTGAAAATCCGAGTTTCGACTCGGGTTTTCCTTTAAATTATTTTTTTCTTTTGAAAAGCCAAGTTCCGACTCGGGTTTTCCTATAAATTATTCGCCTTTGAAGATCCGAGTTCCGACTCGGGTTTTCCTTCAAATCATTTTTCCTTTGTTGATCCGAGTTTCGACTCGTGATCTCTTTAACTTATTCGATCTCTGACTCAAACTTTTCTCCTATGTTGATCCAAGTTATTTTGATCCACAGGGTCAGTCAATTTCTCAAATTTGACCTTTTGCCCACCAATTTTCAATCTCGACCCTCGGGTCATTCAATTCTCCTATTTCGACCCTTAGGTCAGTCAATTCTTCAATTTTGACCTCCGGGTCACCCAATTTCCAATTTTTCAAATTCGATTTCCAATTTCAACCTTCGGGTCACTCAATTCTCAATTTCGACCTATGGGTCACACAATTTTGACCTTTTGGTCAACCAATTCTCAATTTCGACCGTCAGGTCATCTAATTTCGACCTCTGGGTCACCCAATTTCCAACAATCAATTTCCCAATTTCCAATTTTGACCTTTGGGTCAATTAATCCAAATATCCAATTTCAATCATTTTCTCTTGCGAGAGACCGTTTTTATATGGAGAGTTTGAGAGAGCTCGTTCTTTTCGCATGCTATCCAATTCGTTCACATAGCCCCTTTTCAGGGAAAGTTTGAAGGGACTCACGTCTTTGTGAACCATTTGCAAAACAATTTCCAATTTTACACAAGGAACCCTTTTAAAGGGAGAGGCTCGAAAGAGACAATTTTCCTACTAGGCCATTTTCGTCATGGAGGACCCTCTTTTTAGGGAGAGTGTGATGAACTCGTTTCTTCATGATCCAATTTTTCGACCTCACTACTATCGACCCCCTTTCCATAAGCGAAGCCTAATATTAGGGAGCTTTGACGAAAGCTTAATTTCTCTTCGAAAGTTCGTTTTGCAAACACCTCCTCTTCAGGGAAGAGAGGAGTAATTTTCATTTCCCATTCAGGTAAGGGCTAAGCCTGAGTCTCTCTTTTTGGAGAAAAAGAGAGGAGAATTTTCGTCACGGATGTGTTGACCCGGACCTCAAACGCTCTCTTTCACTAAGGATTTGAAGAAAATTTTGTCAATTTGTCAATCAAATTATTTGTTGATTTCAAAATCTTATTGCATAAGTCTTCGCCTCAGTTTACCTTCAGCATTACTTCCAAAAGAGTGAAGCTTTTGCGAAGAGAGATTCGAAATTCAATTTTTTCTATTGGCCAACAAAAAAGACGAAGGATAAATCCTCGATATGGCCAGCAAAGAAGATTCGATGTTATTGCAAAGCCATAAATGATTGATATTGATCGCAGTCAATGGCACATCTTTAAAGACCGTTCTTGTGAAAATGAGGCAGTGGAAATATCCTGAGCGCTAGAAAAAGAGAGCATTCACCTAAACCCTGTCTTCTCAAAATCACCTAAGCTGCAATTAAATATCCGCAAAAGGGATCTCTTAATTGTCGTCAAGATGAAGGCGAATTAAGCGAGTAGACCCCTGGGGCCAAAGAAGATTTGAAACATCTCCAAGATGACGGAGTTTGTGACGGATCCTTCCAGGGAAAGTCCAAAGCACTGTCGAGATGAAGGCAGATGTGATGAACCTCCCGACAGTCCCTAAAAGATATTTAATTTCCGCTATCATCCAAAGATCTCCAGCCAATGAGCCAATATCATCAACATGACCCTTGAGGCAAAGAACGATCGAAACATCTCCAAGTTGAAGGAGTTTGTGACGTACCCTTTCAAAAAGAGAGAGAGAGGGGGAAAAGAAAGAGAGAAAAAGTCAAGACATCTCCAAAATGAAGGAGAATGTAACCGAAACTCAAAAGAGCCCAAAAAGAGTGCAAAAAGATTATCATGAGAGAAACTCCCAGGATATCAAACTGCCAAATCTATCAAGAATCTTCCTTAAATTTGTGAAATTCTATTATCAATACTCTTTCATCAATTGCTTTCATAATATCAAATTCTCTTTCATGTTCATATCAAGGAAATTGATAGCTTCCTTGAAGAAGGTCAATTGCAAGCGATTTGAATTCTGAATCTTGATTCTACGAAGTCAATCCCGTCTGGATGTAATACTTTAGGTAGAAAAGAAGGAACATTTTGCAACAATGCGTATCATTTTCAAATACTTTGAATCAACAATAGAATTCTCAATATTTTGACAATATTTTCTAGCTATCCTGACGTGAAGTGAGAGCTCGATGTCCATTTTTGATACATCCATACACCATTTTCAATCCCTCTTTAAGGACTTGATTCCTTCCCTTCTTTGAGAGCGTGAGCTCTCAGATTCGCACACTTCCCTGTGTCCCCACTGTCCCACCATAGACAGTCCCATTTCGATTCGAGGTCGAACCACCAATCATTTTCTCGTAAAAGGCAATTTCAAAAACTATTTAGTCTCAGCAATGAGACGCCCAAGATCAATCCCTTTTCAAGCTTTAGGGACCCCATTTTCCTTCCTTTTGCAAAACCCCCGTTGGATTTATTGTGCAAAATCCGAAGGTTCCATCATGGTCTCTTCTTTCGAGGATTCCATTCATTTTCCGCCCGATCAGGATAAGGGTATAAACCTGAGCCTCATTCAATGAGGTATTTCATTTTCCCGCCCGATCAGGAGAAGGGTATAAACCTGAGCCTCCTTTGATGAGGTATTTTATTTTTCGCCCGATCAGGATAAGGGTATAAATCTGAGCCTCATTTGATGAGGTATTTCATTTTCCGCCCAATCAGGATAAGGGTACAAACCTGAGCCTCCTTTGATGAGGTATTTCATTTTCCGCCCAATCAGGATAAGGGTATAAACCTGAGCCTCATTCAATGAGGTATTTCATTTTTCCGCCCAATCAGGTTAAGGGTACAAACCTGAGTCTCATGTCTATGAGATATTTGATTCCCCAATCAGGTTAAGGGTCAAACCTGAGCTTCGTTCTATACGAGGTATTTTCTGTCCCATCCAGGTTAAGGGAAAAAACCTGAATTCCACCACCACAGAGCAAATCTTTCCTCTTCATTCTCCATTTCATATCTACCATCTTCCCCGTGCTAATTTCCTCATACCCAGTCAGATCCTTCCAACTGGGGGATTTTTTTATATAGCCCAAATTTGGTGTGTTTTTCTTTGCCATTAAGATCGGCCACAAATCGGCTTAGTAGCAAAGAGGGGCATCTGTAAACACCCCAAATTTTCACTCATTTCCCTGACATCCCCATCAATCATCACATTTTAGTTCCCCGAAATCACCAGAGGGCAAAATGGTCATTTTTTGAGATTAAACCTTGCAGAAAGTCCTAAATTTCATTCCCGAGTCTCAAAATTTCTCTACCTGGGCTCAGGAACATCTTCAAACTGCAAATTTTTCAAATCCTATTCTTGACAAGAAGCTAGAATTTCCAATTCCTGATTCAGAGTAGTATTTCTCGAAATATGTCTTTATATAGTATTGCATGAACATTTCATATCATTTCACTGCACAGCATGTCATTTTGAGGTCCAGAACTCTCGATTTCAAAATCCTCAATCCAGGTTCGGGTTTTAACTCTTTTAAAAATTGATTTCAAAACCCTGGGTCTTCAAAATTGCAAATTCTTCCCATTCTACCCCCGGGACTTTGAATTACAAAAGCTTTCTCAAGAAAACAATCTGGATATTTTGATATTGATTTTAAAATTTTGGGACATAATTTTAAATTTAGAAGATTTTATCTCAAAACTTTTTGTAAAAAGACTTCAAATCTCTTTACCAAATTTCTGCATTTTCTTTATACATATTTTTGCCCTGAAAAACCATTTTTTTCAAATTCTTGAAAACAGACCAAATTTTATTTCATATTATGAAAATCCCAAAAAGAAGTTATTTCTTTTGCTTTTTATTTTTTTTAAATAAATGGTGTGGGACCCGCCTTGAACTAGCATCACACTCAGATTCTCAGGTATGTTTCTTATTTTCAAGCGGCGCCCACCCGGAGAGGACACCAATTTTGAAAATTCCTCTTTGTAATTTTTCAATATTATTTATCTTATAAAATAGTCAGTGGGCCCACACATGGGTGGCGCCCCACTTGAAAATAAGAAATTTTCCAAACAAAATAAAACTTTATTTTCAAAAGGATTTTAAAGCTGGCTGAGGTGGCATTTCCCTAAAAGCCTCCCATTTATTTTGTTTCACTATTCGTTTTTTTTTTTTAGAAGTAGCCTTAGATGGCGCCATGACCCAGCTTTCCTAAAACATTTCGTTTTACCTAAACTTAAGGTAAATGAACCAAAATTTTTGAAAAAGATAAGATTCGTCCCTTTTGAAAATGGTGGATTTTCAAAACCCATTAAATTTCAGTTTCAAAATTTTCAAAAAAGATGTAACGGAACCTCGAAAGGAAAACTGCGATTGTTTTTTAAAGAGGCTGAAAATCTTTAAAAAGGGGACGTTTTGATGGAAAAGGGGGGGCTGGCCGATTGATTTCTGGATTTTTCTGTTCTTATTGCAGGAGCTTCTCTGCCGTGGAACCTGACCCTTTTGAGGATTTTGTCTCTGTTGTCCAGATTGAAGAGCTCCACGAGTAGAAGAAGATCAACCCCTCCATTGACTGCTGATCGTGAAGGTGGACTCACCTCTTCCTTCAGCGTCTCCACCGAAGCTCTTCTCTGCCGTGAGGAGATCCAGCAGGCTCCTTCTCATTTCCTTTAGGCCTGTGCAGAGAATCGGCCCTCACTTGCTGTTTACAGGGTCATTTGATGCAGGAGATCCAACAAGCTTTTTCCCCATTTCCTTCAGCCCAATAGAAGGAGATCGTCCCCTTCATCGTTGGTTACAGCTTCATTGGGTGCAGGGGATCTATAAGTCCAATAGAAGGAGATTGATCATTACTTGCTGGTTATTGTTTCGTTTGGTGCAGGGGATCCACAAGGTAACATAAGGTTGCGTTATGTTTTTTTTTTTAGTTTTATTAATCAAGCATTGTTGTAATCTGTTAGCTGGAATCAACGTAAAATGAAGGTACCTCTATGGTTTCATTTCAGCATAATGGAGGAGTTTGAAATGGACAGATTGTAGGATTTCACATTCAGGCTAAACAGATGAGATGGTTCGTCCTTGTCATGGATCGAACCTCTCCTGTCCGCAGCCTATATACTTGCAGCTACCATCGTTATTCATTTTTTTTTATATGTATTTTTGCTTACAGCCTATCTATTGATTTCATCTTATAAGCTTGATAACCTTATTATCACACGCTATGCCCATATTCACCGGTCCAGAGTATTCAGCATGAGAAGTATTTGCCTCTGCATGTTTCCTGTAACTTGGTTCTTAATGTTGATTACTCTATACATGATTGTCTATGGTCTTTGTTTTGAATATCTAATAAGTTTCAAGATGCAGATATCTGATCTGCATTCATTCTAGGTGTAGGTGAATAGTTTTATTAACATTGTTTTCAGCATCCATAGCTAATAGCCTTGATTTATCATGTAAATTTGAGTTGCTGTAACTCAAATAATGTGAAACAGCATATGGTTTTAACTGTTCCAGAAACTGCTATTGCAGATTTTCTGTAATTTAGGCTGTTGTTACTTTTACATTTGCTTTAGACTCACCTGCATTGGCATTTTATGCCTTTCCCCTGCACACATTTTCTGTCGTATGGCTTGCTTTCTACATCTGCTATGTTATATAAGTCATGTAAAGATGACATCCTATTGTTTTGTTTATTGTATAGATAGGCCATAGGAGATAAAGGAAATTAGTTTGCAAGAAAGAATAGGTGGTCAACAGTCCATTCGAGTGGTGTTCATCAGTCACTTAAGCACTCCACAGTAGCTTATGTTTTCATCATTATATACCTCCAGCACTCTCCATATTTGCATTGTCATCTCTAGTTATAGCCATTCTATCCCCTGTACATTTTGACTGTAATATACCCATAGTTATATCTATACACTAGGTGTTTATCACTGTGTTCTAACTACAGTTAAGTAGTTATTTCTTTGATACATCTTCTGATTATTGCATCAGCCATATATTGTGTTTTACAAAACTCCTTATTGAAAGTTTGCTTACAGATTTAGTATATTCCAGTTGTTTGTAATTGTATCTAGCTTAAGGTAAGGATGGCTTTATAAGCTTATGTTTCATGAATTTTAGGAAGTAGGATTTGTTACTAAGTAAATTGACAGGCCCTCCAATATAAGTGTATCATCAGATTAATTCCTGTACATAATCACATTTCATTTTTTTTTTACACTCTGCGTTTGTTGACCCATTATGATTTCATATTTTAGTCACCTACGTTAATCCTGCAACCTGTAAATCCTTACTCCCACCATCTGTATGTTACTTGAATGCTGCCCATCCTATTATACCAGACTTCTGTATCTAGTCATCCCAAGCAAGCAGCTTATCTGAATCTATATGAGTGATTGAAATCAAGCTGGTTACAGGGGAATAAAGAGTCCTTTTTTATTTATGATTTTCACTACAGCCAAGCATAAATTTCCCATTCAACAACACAATGGCATATGCTATGTCAAAAGGACATTCTGTCCTTGCTTTAATCGTGAGATTTTCCACTGTAAAATGCGTGTATACAGCCATTTGCAGAAAAGAGGCGTGATACAAAGTACAATGAAATCTCACCATTTCTTTTGCCAAATCCACATTGTCATCTTGCATTAAGGTTTCCCTTATACATCCCTATGTATTTTTGGTTATGTATATATACCTGTTTATTATCCTTTACATGTACAAGTGTGATTATTATACACGTTTTCAATCATGAGGATGTATATATATATATATACATATATATATATGTAATATATATATAGATATACATGTATATACATATATATACATATATATACATATACCCTCATGTACATTTTGTTTTGTATAAGTTTTTAGGTACATAGGGGTGTATAATCCTCAATTAGCTTAAATATAGCTCTGAGATGTTCTCATATAGAGTCCGTTCATATTCTTGATACTACCATTCAAGCATAATCACTGGCATGTTGTCATTATTGGATGACCTTCTTTTCTCTATATAGTGTATTTCTGGTATCAATTCTCATTTGCAGGAAATATCATAAGATGCTGATTCCTTGGGTCCATACATTTTTTTTAAGCTTTATGCAAGCAATGTAACAATCAAATGTAAACTTTAGAATAATATTTATTTTTCTACTTAGATTAAGATGCATTTCATATAGTTTGAATTCCTGCAATATCCTGACTACGTGGTTCATCCATTTTATTTCAAAATCACTGTGGATGAACACGAATGGCACGTGCACCAACTCTTAGAGAGTTGATGAACTCGGTGGAGTCCATATTTACGGCCCTAGTCGGAATATGGACGGGACCGAGATTCAACATCTTTCTACTAGTCACACAGAGCCTACACCCTTAGGCTATCTTTAAAATGCACATCATATTTCCAATTTTGCAAAATATTGTGAATTAAATCAATTAAACTCTGAAAATGTTCATGGCCACAGTCAGAATATGTGAAGAATTTACTTTGGCTTAATACACATTTTTCCAACAAATTTCTCAGAAAATCTTTCCGGATATCTTTTCTAAAGTGCATTCATACATTCAAATCATCTGCATCATGGCATCATCTGCTTTTCTCATGATTTCTTAAGAAAATTTTCACTCCATGGAAATTGATTCCTCAAGAAACTCTGAAAGTTCTCAAAGTTGGATTTTCCCATGATTTTTCCTGGAAAATGTTCTTTTCTTAAGATTCACGAATTAAAATCGATTTCACAATATTTCAAGACTAGAATTCTCAGGATTTCAATTTCCTGAGTTTTGATTTTCCTTCTCCAAAGAGTTTTCCTGTAAATTTCAATCATTTTCCAAAGAAACTTTCCAAAGTTAGAGTTTTCCCTGACAAATAGTTCCTCTTCAATAGATTTTCTAAAGAATCCTCTCTATTTTCCCAAGATTCTTATTCCTTCATGATTTTCCCAAATCTTTATAAACTTTCTAATGATTTTCAAATCCTTTTATCTGAGTTTCCTGAAAGATTGATTTCTATCTTTTGACTGAGAAAGACTTTTCCAACTCCCAAAGGTTTTCTAAGCATACATCATGTTTTTCCAACTTGCATTTTACAAAATTTCATAACACATGCCTGAATTCTGTGTGCATTTAGGATATAACACGATTTTGATGATTTAACTAAGTCAAGCATAATTTTGGTCCTTGGTTCGATTACCCCTGTTAAAGGCGACAGGAATGGTCGAACCTCGTACCGACAGGTCGAGCCCCATCCCATGGATTTTCCCGCTATTTTAAAAAACGAAGGCGAGTATTTCAAAACAATTTTCAAAACTCTGGTCAAGTTTGACTCGTGAAAGCATTTTCCTCTCTCTCCCGCAAGGAAGAGAAGACGAAAAATTTTGCGACGATAACAGATAGCCGACACACACACATGTATATGGATGCATATACCTGTGTGATGTATGTATATATATATATATATATATATATATATACAGGGTTGGACGACGCAGGTCGATTACTTATGGGAAACTAGTCGAACACATGGCACCCTCGTGCTTTGTCCAAGTGTCCCCGCGATAACCTTTACACTTCGATGTGCGTTCTGCCACAGGTGTTTTACCTTGTGACCGTCGAGTCAGATGCCCAAAATTGACTATGAGCTATAGTGAATCCCATACTTTTCCTTGATTCCAGTTCCAACTGTTTAATATGTAAGCGGGTGAGCACTGTTGCAAATCCCACGTATATAAGCCTACGTTGGTTACAAGTCGCGAACATTGTTCCATATCTTTGTATAGGGTCCGCAGATGCGGCACCCCAAACCGTGGAAATACTAATGTTATTCCAATAAGTTGGGAATATCCTAGATTCCACTCTGGATACGTAAGTGTGTCAAACGATGTGACCCAGAGAGGTAAAAGCATACACATGCCTTTTGTGATGTAATGCATCGTCTCACCCACAAAGGAGCGGTGACCCTCCGTGTAACGCCGAAATGAGTCACACATGTATGAGAATCACTTAGATTTTCATCTTAACACTTGAATGAACCAAGATCATGGATCTTATCGATGTGAGTGGCCTCTGCGTAAGAATTGCAAAAATCTTAACAGTGTAGTTCCAACTACTTGAAAGATGCCTGAGAATTTCAGAGATTCAATCCTCTTATAATCCTCTGCCACAGCCCAAACCATAACCCAAATCCCAATGCTGTAAATAAAGGAAAACTTCCTCTATTTGTCAGGGACCTTTTCCCAAAATTTCAGTCATTTTCCCATCTGTCTGCTATTTTTCCCACTTTGTTTCCCGAAACCCATCTGTTTGCCCTAAATCCTAGAGTCGCCAGATTCTGATCCGATTTGCCGGATCTGTCCAGCTCCGACCATAGGTCAAAACAAGAATCTGTAAATGGAAAAAATCTTTGCCTAACTGTCCTCTGTCACCCCATAAAATTTGGAAAATTTTTATAGAAGTTTGATATCCGAAATCCTATTTAGAATCAGTATTTTAGGCAAAATCTTGATTTTTTAGGATTTTTAGCTATTTTCCATATTAAGAAAATAACAAAAAAATAGATTTTTAAGCTTCATTCTGTTTTTAGGGTTAGTCTAGGTGTTCATGCCAAATTTGGCTCAATTCCAAGTTCATTTGCTTTATATGTTAGTTTATTTTTAAATTCAGAGGCGAAAATCAAGTTAAATTTGATATTTTGTGATATTTTTGCCATTTTAGGGTTTTTATCATGTAAATAAGCATATAGAATCATAGTAGAGTTAATTTCAATCTCATTTGCATTTTAACTTCTCATTTTTGCAAAATTTATTTCAAAAAACCCTAGTTTCAAGGCCATAGTCTTGTTATCAGGGGCATTTTTGTTATTTTGACCTCAATTTTGAAATTTGAAACTTCAATTCTCCAAATTTTCATGCATATTATCATATTTCATCATATTATGTTTGATTTATTTCATTTGATTTTCAAATTTCCAAATTTTATAAAATTTCTTTCTAAAAACCCTGATTTCAAGGTCATCAGGGGCATTTTGGTTATTTTGACCTCAATTTTGAATTTTCAAGTTTATTTTCAAAATTTATTCATTATTTCTCATGTTTATATCAAAGGGGATATGATTCTGGGTTTATATCTGAATAACATCCGATAATTTCCCATATTTTCGGATAAATTAAAAAAAAACCTACATTTCTGTGCTAATATTGTTTTTTAGTTTTGCAGGAACATTCAAGAAGAAGATTTTGTCATTTTATTTCTTTTCTTTATTCAATTCAATGTCAAAATCAATGTAATATTTGGAATAAGAGTTACTTTTCAGCTTAGAATAAGACTGCATTGCATATAGTTTAAATTTCTGCAATTTCCAATATCTGATGTATGATGCATATTCACATTTTCCAAAATCACTATGGTTGACACAAATGGCACGTGCACAAGCTCTTATGGAGTTTATAAACTTTCTGGAATTTGTATTTTTGGCCATAGTCAGAATACAAATGAAACCTAGATTTATGATCTTCATATTAGCCACATTCAGCATACACTCTTAGGCTAACTTCAAAAATGCACTACATTTCTCAAAGTTTCAAAAGGATTTCTCAATTCCTCAATGAAATTCTCTTTAAAATTCACTCATTCATTCAATTTGCATTATTTTCAAATTCATTTTCCAATTCTATTTAAGAAAATTCAGTTTTCCCATAAAATTCTAGGTCTTTCTCAGGATTTGATTTTCTTAGAACTTTGAATTTTCAAATAAGATTTCAAAGTATTTCCCAAGTCCAAATCAAGATTTCCCAAGGATTTACACATTTTCAATTTCATTTTTGAATCCCAAAATCAATTTTCTCAAAAACTTTGAATTATTTCTGAAATTGATTTTCCTAGAATTCTCAAATCCTATTCAGAAATTGATTTTCTTAGAAAAAGCTATTCCAATCTCAAAAAAATCATTTTTTTCTCAGAGTTCCCATTTTCCTGAGAATCCATTTTCCATTTCAAAAATCATTTTTCGAAGAATTTCTTAATTTTCTCAGAATTCTCAAATCCATTTCCTCAGAAAAGCAATCCAAATCTCCAAATCGATTTTCTCAAAGTCTAAGTTTTCATGAGAATTCACTTTCCAATGCAAATTTCTGATTTCCAATGAAGTTCAATGATTTTCCCAGGAATTCCATTTTCAAACACTTTTCCAAATTATTTTTCAAGTACATCTCAATTTTCTAAAGCAAGCATCATATTTCCCAAACTTGTATCTTTTCAAAATTCTATAGCACATGCCTGATTCTTTGTGTATTCTAGGAAAATAGAGCATAATTTAGATAATTTAACTTAGTCGAAGCGCATATTTGATTCTTGGTTTAATTACCCCTAGTAAAGGCGCCAGGAATGGTTGAACCTCGTAGCGACAGGCGGGTCCCATTCCATGGAATTTTCCCGCAAAATTTTCAAAATGGAGACGAGTAATTTTCAAAACCAATTTCCAAAACTTTGGTTGAGTTTGACTCGCAGAATTGTTTCTCTCACTCTCACAGAGGGAGGGAGGAAAACTTTTACGATGATAACAGTTCACTTCCCTCGTCAGTGTCGTGCAACCTCACTTAAACCGGGTGCTAATTGGCACCAGGGTTCATCCCCTTGGGCGCACCACTAGGTGCGGGTGTAGCCCAGGTCTGGGCTCCTCTAGGGGACCGACCAGGGGCATGGGCCCAACAAACGCCCCAGTGTGCTGCCCTGCCCCACTTGCTTTAGCAGGGTCTGACCCCATAGGTTCCAGACCCCGCTATCTTGTTGACCCCCCCCCCCCCCCACCCCACCTTGTCAGGCCCTTTGTGCTAGCCGCACCCCATGTGGGTGTTGGATCAACCCAACACCCTGGTGTAAACACCCCAAATTTTCACTCACCTCCCTGACATCGCCACCAATCATCACATTTCAGTTCTCCGGAAGCAATGAAGGGCAAAATGGTCATTTTCTGAGATTGAACTTTGCAGAAAATCCTAAATTCCCTTCTTGAGCCTCAAAATTTCTATATTTAGGTTCAGAAACATCTTCAAACTGCAAATTTTCAAAATCCTATTCCTGACAAGAAGTTAGAATTTCCAATTCTACATTTAGAATGACATTTCATAGAACATGTCTTTGCATAGCATTGCATGAACACTTTGCATCATTTCACTGCACAACATGTCATTTTGAGATCCAAAACTTCTGATTTTCAAAATTTTCAATCCAAATTTGAGTTTTAAACTTTTCAAAATTGATTTCAAAACCCTGGGTCTTCAAAATTGCCAATTCTTTCCATTTTACCCCCAGGACTTTGAATTACAAAAGTTTTTCTCAGGAAAACAATCTGGATATTCAGATATTGATTTTAAAGATTTTATCTCAAAACGTTTTGCAAAAAGACTTTTACAAAAAAAATTTACATTTACTTTATACATATTTTTGCCCTGAAAACCCATTTTCTTCCAAATTCTTAAAAAAAGATAGTTTTATCTCGTATTATAAAAATTCCAAAAAAGAGTTATTTCTTTTGCTTTTTATTTTCAAATAAATGGTGTGGGACCCGCCTTTGAACTAGCATCACGCTCAGATTCTCAGGTAAGTTTCTTATTTTCAAGCGGGACCCACCCGGAGATGGCACCAATTTGCAAATTCCTCTTTTTAACTTCTTAATGTTATTTATTTGTTTATTTTTAAATAGTTAGTGGGCCCACACACATGTGGCACCCCACTTGAAAATAAGAAATTTGCCAAAACAAAAATAAACTTTATTTTCAAAAGGATTTTAAAGTGGGTTGAGGTAGCATTTCCCTAAAAGCCTCGCATTTATTTCATTTCAAAATTCATTTTTTTTTTAGAAGCAGCCTTAAATGGCACAACCGAACTTTCCTAAGAAAAAAAATGTTTACTTTACCTAAAACATTAGGTAAAATAAACCAAATTTTTTTCAAAACGCCAAAAGTCGTCCCCTCTCAAAGGGCGACATTTCAAAATTTTCAAAAGTTTGAATTCGTTTTGAGATTTCAAACGATTTCAAAATCTGGGGTAATGCCCCAAAATTTGCGGTTTTCTTGGAAAATCTAATGAAAATCTTTAAAGGGAGACCCTATTGAGGAAAAAAGAGGAGGTCGATTAAATTTTCACCCCTTTTCTTATCGCAGGGACCCTTATCAGCAAGGGGGGCTCTTCATTTTGGAGGATTTTCATCCAGACTGCAAAGCTCCACGAAGAGGAGAAGATCGGCCCTCTCTGAAGCTCTTGGCTGTCGTGATCAAGAGGAGACCCACGGCTCCAGCCCTCTCATCCCTCAAAACCCCGGTTCCTCTCGGCTGGCAGGAGGCCGATTGATGTTTTTTTCCACATCCTCTTTGGTTTTTGCAGGAAATCCAGCGTGTTCCTCATCTTCCTTCAGCCCAGCAGCTGCAGAATCACCCTTTTTCTGCAGCCTACAAGTCGTTTGGTGCAGGGAATCCACAAGGAAGCACTCTTCTCTGTCGTGGAGCTCTTTCCACTTTGGGGGTTTCATCTCTTCCATTTAGCGTGAAGAGGATCCAACAGAGGATCATTTGATGCAGGAGATCCAGCCGACGTTTTCCCCATTTCCTTCAGCACAGCAACAAAAAATCGCTCCTTCCTTGCTGGTGACAGGGGACCTACAAGTCCAATAGAAAAAGATCACCCCTTTTGCTGGTTATTGATTCATTTGGTGCAGGGGATCCACAAGATGCCTTCAATCTAATAGCTATGACTCTTAAAATAGCAAGCAAAATTGAATCAAACTAAAGATTTGCAGCATATATTGTTATTCCAATGTGGTTTGAGGATAAGCCAAAAGACATTTCTGTGCAGCGGATTCTCTTTTGAAAGCATGAAACTATGCAAGTTTCTGCAAGACTTTAGAAGATATGCAAGTGCATCTGTAGTTTGATTCAATTTGGCTTTTCTTGGCTTTTCTTTTGCCTTGGTAATCTTGAGGTGTTAAACTAAAAAGTTTCTTCTTATGCAAGTGCATCTGTAGCAAGCATTCAGGAGATGGTGTACCAAAATGCTGCTGCTGATAAAGGATCTATGTGCACTCTAAAGGCATGAGAATGGATGATGAGTATGTAATCGTGGGATCTGCAAATATCAACTAACGCTTATTGGACGGCAGTAGACACTGATATTGGAATGGGTGCATTCCAGCAGCGCCATACGGTCAAGAGGGCAAGCTAATCCATGTGGACAGGTAAAGTTGAACTATGTTCTATAAAAATAAGCTGATGAACTGCCATTTTATGACAAACTGAACTTGTCAGATTATACCAATGAATCTTCAATCCTACCACTGGATCAGATTATTTATTTAAGACAAGTGTTATAGAATCTAAAACACATTTAGCAAGCAACAACCTCATTTCTTTACATATCATTAACAACCACATCACTAGCTATTACCTTCACACATCACACACCTTCACTGCACTCCACTGCACTTTCATCTTTACTACACTCTCACTTATGTTGTACACCTCCACACCATCAGCTGTGTTCTGATGAACATCAAATGTTGCTGCCAAATTTATAAGCGTAAGAGGATAGGCTTTCTACTGATGTGGTGACCCTCTTGATAAAACCGTAGGATGTGAGGAGCCACTCTCTTTTCTGCAGGTACCCAGTCTTGATAATGGGCCATATTCATGGACGGATATGTCAATATCCATTCATGATTTCTGAACCATCTTCGGTATGTTCATTTATTGATATATAGGGAGTCTTCATACCAAACTTTACTGAAAAATATGTTATAATTTAGGAATTACGACTTTGCAAAGTCATGTACAGAAACAGTGTATATCCTGTATTTTCTGATCTATGCATTTGCCCATTACATGTAGAATTTCAATTACTATGTATATTTCCTCATTATATGTATACATATTTATATATATATACATCTATGTATATATACATATATATATATATATATATATATATGTACATATATATATATATATATGTACATATATATATATATATATGTATATATACTTATATATATAGGTATATCTCCATGTACATTTGTTTTCATATACAAGCATTTAGATAGATATTTTTTTTTCTCTGTAAATACACCTCCATTGTCATATGTCACTTAGCAGAAATTTGAGCATTTAGATATATACATATATTTCTTCGTTGTACATGTTCTATATATACCCATTTCCTTGGGTATCTTGTATATCCATTCCTTGTACTAATTCTCATTTTGCAGGAAAATCTTGAAGATATGGTTTCTTTTGGAGTCATCGAATATTTAGTTATATTTTTATTTTTTATCAGCAATGTAACAATCAAATGTACATTTTGGAATAATATTTATTTTTCTGCTTAGAGTAAGATGCATCTCATATAGTTTGAGTTTCCGCAATATCCTGCTTCTATGAATCATGCATTCTATTTCAAAATCACTGTGGATGAACATGAATGGCACGTGAACCAACTTTTATGGAGTTGATGAACTCGGTGGAGTCCATATTTACGGCCCTAGTCGGAATATGGACGAGACCCAGATTCATCATCTTTCTACCAGTCACATTGAGCCTACACTCTTAGGCTATCTTAAAAATGCACATCATATTTCCAATTTTGCAAAACATTGCGAATTAAATCAATTAAACTCTGAACATGTTCATGTCCACAGTCAGAATATGTGAAGAATTTACTTTGGCTTAATACACATTTTTCCAACAAATTTCTCAGAAAATCTTTCCGGATATCTTTTCCAAAGTGCATTCATACATTCAAATCATCTGCATCAATTCATCATCTGCTTTTCTCATGATTTTCTTAAGAAATTTTCAATCCATGGAAATCGATTCCTCAAGAAACTGTGAAGATTTTCGAAGTTGGATTTCTCAAGTCAAGTTTTCCCTTGATTTTCCCTGAAAATGTTATTTTCTTAAGATTCTTTTCAAAGGGAATTTCTCATCTTTCTCAAGAATCAAAGTTGATTTTCAGATACTTCAAAGACAATATTCTCAGGATTTCAATTTCCTAAGTTTTGAATTTCCTTCTCCAAAGAGTTTTCCAATGAATTTCACTCGTTTTCCAAAGAAAATTTTCAAAGTCAGAGTTTTCCTGACAAATATTTTCCTTTTCAAATGTTCCTCTTTTCTCAAGAATTCTGTTCATTTTCTCAGTATTTTCTCACATCCTCATAAACTTTTTGGTGATTTCCAAATCCTTTCATCTGAGTTTCTTGAGAGATTGATTTCCATCTTTTTTCCTGAGAAATGCTTTTCAACTCCCAATGTTTTCTAAGTATACATCATATTTTTCCAACTTACATTTTGTGAAATCTTATAGCACATGCCTGAATTCTCTGTGCATTTAGGATAGAACACGATTTCGATGATTTAACTAAGTCAAACACATTTTGGTCCTTGGTTTGATTACCCCTGTTAAAGGCGGCAGGAATGGTCGAACCTCGTACCTACAGGTCGAGCCCCATCCCATGGATTTTCCAGCTATTTTCAAAACAGAGGCGAGTATTTCAAAAAAACAATTTTCCAAAACTCTGGTCAAGTTTGACTCGCGGAAAGCTTTTTCCTCTCTCTCCCACAAGGGAAGGGAAGACAAATTTTTTTTTTTTTTGCGACGATAACAGGTTTGGCGACCGTGATGGGACCTATCCTTGTCTGATCAAAATTATGCTTGACTTAGTTTAATTATCGAAACTGTGTTCTAAAAAATGTCAGCTCTTTTCGCTTTTTATCATGCGGACCTAGGAGCCTAGATTCTGACCTAGCTGACATTGATTACATATAGCTTAGGCATGGTTTGGTAAGACTATATTGAGGAGATACTTTCATGCTCACGTAGACTTAGGTCTAAATACAACTCTCCTCAATTTAAGATCTGAATGCAAACAATGTATGCTTCTTCAAAGATTTTCAAAAAGCTATCTCTCTAGGACTTAGAGCCCTCTATTTCTTGCATGTGATCATTTTTTTCAAATCTCCCTTACCTATATTTACCCGGTCTTCACGTTGCTGGGCTCTCTTCCAGAACCCTAGTTCGGGACAGAGCCTCACAACTGGGCCACTTATTTGGGTTGACACCCCCTACCACGTACCGCGGGCCACAGTCCGAAGTATATCGATAGGCGCTCAAGGATGTTGGAAAACCTTACCTTAGAACCGAAGTTGAAATTATATGCCATGTACCTCGGATTTTGGTTTAGGTATATCGGCATAACTGGATTGGACAAAGATGATCTGAACCTAGAGTTAGGATTAGGGTCCTACCGCTGTTTTTCAAAATGATGCATCTAGGGTCAGCCTTTTAGGGAGTGTTGTATGTGCATAAATGTTTGTACAGGATGTGACTGTTTGTATTTTACCTTTATTCCTCTCATGTTTTCCCAAAAATATTTTTCAAATATCCATATTCTCATCTTTCCTTTTATTTTCTCAAACCCTGGATGATTGTCTCAAATATCCGATTTCTTTCAAAACTCCAGGCAATTTTCCATTCTCCCGTTCTACTGGATCTCGAATTTCCAGCCTTATTCTGATCCTGCCTGCAAATTTTTGAAATTTCCAGTTTTGCTTATATCTTCAAAAACTTTTACATATCTTCCAAATTTTATCCAAATTTTTTGTTTGTCATCTCCTTCCAAGGTTGCCAACCTGATCCCATCATTTGTTTTCTCTCAAGAGTGTTGCTTTCAAGATTCTTTTTTCCATTATGCTAAACAGCCCATTTTGTTCTGCAGAAGGCATTGGCATGGTTGTGTGATTCAGGCGAGATCAAAGACTATGCTACTTCGGTATATTAGTTACAGACAGTGAATAAGAAATGAATCCCATAAAGTCTGTCAAAAAGGGAGCTCAGACCAGTAAGGATGAGATCGATCTTGCTATATATCGGTTGTTCAAAAAAATGATGATCGAGATATTATCCGAGCAAGCTGAAGCCAATTTCGGAAAAGTTCCTGTTAAAGAAGAGGCATCTATCGCCATCCCTATGAGCATCATTGGCGACCACAACAGCGCAATCAGTTCTAAACCTAGCAACAACAAAAACAGCGGCAATCAAAGAAGCAACTTAGAAGAGCCTAAGGATCAAAAGGGAAAGTATTCCAAAATCCAGGATAGACCTTTTCAATCTAGCCCTCAGCAAAAGGAAAAAAATAAAGAAAAACCAAAGCGCGAAAACTGGAGCAAGGATCGAGATTTCACTCCTATAGACGAGCCACTCGACAAAGTCGTTTAATATATGTTGATCAAGGGATTAGTCAGGCTCCCAAAAGCCACGGATCCTCCCACCATCATGGGAAGATTCTTAAACCAGTTCTGCAACTTCCATCGAACAATAGGGCATGACACTGATCATTGTTTTGTCTTCAAAAACCTTGTGCAAGACTGCATTGATAAGAACCTCTTTGTTGAAGACAGAGAAGAAGAACATCCTGTGGCCCTAACCAAACAAGTTCAGTCCAGTTCCCAGAAAGAAGTCAAAGAAGTCAGCACTCAATAGAAATCCAGCAATCCGAAGAAGATAAAGCATGATGGTTGAAGTTATGATCGCGAGTTTACTCCTTCAGGTCAGCCAATCGAAGAAATTCTTGGATATCTGCTCATGAAGAATATGATCAAACTTCCAAGGATTGTGGATCCTCCTGTCACCATGGGGAAATGGACAGGTTGTTTCTGCAAGTTCCATCGGGCAATGGGGCACGATATTGAACGTTGCTTCATTCTCAAAAATATTATACAGGACTACATCGATAAAGAGCTTTTGGTGCCAGAAGAGAGAGAGGGACGAGTTGCAGTCCTGACCAAGACTTTCCAAGATCACTCGGAAGAATAACAATGCCAATGCCTTCTCATTTTTGTCATATTTATTTTTGTCAAGACGATATAGTCCTAGTTGTTTTCCTTTTTTAAGTTGTCATCCCTTTTAAGGCATTAATAAAATCATCAACTTTTTTTCATTTAACTATGATGTTCTTTTTTTATCGTTATGTTTCTTCTCAAGAGTCTTTTTTTAATATTATTCTCTCTTCCCCATTACACTGGGGCATTTTTTTTTGAAAATTTGTTTTCAAACATTCTGTATGTAGGCAGGGTCAAATAAAATCTCTCACCTTTCATTGGCATTTCATGTGCATGCGCATTCCATTTGCATTAATTATGCACTCAATTCTTCAGATAGAATCCTCTTTCCAAAATCCCTAACTCCAGTTTACAATCTCTGTTGATTTTTCCTCAAAATTCTTCAGATAGAATCCTCTTTCCAAAATCCAGTCCCTGCACTGACAATTTGCAAAATTTTGATCCTCTAATCGAGTTTTCCTTTGAAGATCTGAATTCAGATTCAGACTTTTTTTCTTTCAAACCCAACTCTTAGGTTGGTCCATTTTCTTTTAGAAATTCGAGTTCCGACTCGGATTTCTTAATTTTCAGAATCCAACTTTCAAGATTGGTTTATATTTTTCCTTGAAGATCTAAGTTCCGACTCAGGTTTTCCTTTAAATCAGTTTCCGTTGAAGATCTGAGTTCCGACTCAGGTTTTCCTTTAAATCATTTTTCCTTTGAAAATCCGAGTTCCGACTCGGGTTTTCCTTTTAATTATTTTCCTTTGGAGATCCGAGTTCCGACTCGGGTTTTCCTTCAAATTATTTTTCCTTTGAAGATCTGAGTTCCAACTCAGATTTTCCTTTAAAATCATTTTTCCTTTGAAAATCTGAGTTCCGACTCGGGTTTTCCTTTTAATTATTTTCCTTTGGAGATCCGAGTTCCGACTTGGGTTTTCCTTCAAATTATTTGTCCTCTGAAGATCTGAGTTCCGACTCAGGTTCTCTTTTAAATCATTTTTTCATTGAAGATCTGAGTTCCGACTCAGGTCCTCCTTTAAATTATTTTCTTTTGAAGATCTGAGTTCCGATTCGGGTTTTCCTTTAAATTATTTTCCTTGGAATAACCAAGTTCCGACACTGATTTTCCTTCAAAATATTTCTCCTTTGAGATACAAGTTCCGACTTGGGTTCTCCTTTAAATTATTTTCTTTGAAAAACCGAGTTTCGACTCGGGTTTTCCTTCAGATTATTTCTCCTTTGTTGATCCGAGTTCCGACTCGTGATCTCTTTACTTTATTAGAGCTCTGATTCGAGCTCTTCATTTTCCTTTGTTGATCCGAGTTCCGACTCGTGATCTCTCTACCTTGTTTGAGCTCTGATTTGAGCTCTTCACTTTCCTTTATTGATCCGAGTTCCGACTCGTGATCTCTCTACCTTATTTGAGCTCTGATTCGAGCTCTTCACTTTCCTTTGTTGATCCGAGTTCCGACTCGTGATCTCTCTACCTTACTCGAGCTCTGATTCAAGCTCTTCATTTTTTTTTATTGATTCGAGTTCCGACTCGTGATCTCTTTACTTTATTCAAGCTCTGACTCGAGCTTTTCATTCTCCTTTGTTGATCCGGGTTCCGATTCGTGATCTCTTTACTTTGTTTGAGCTCTGACCTGAGCTTATTCAAGCTTTGACTCGAGCCATTTATTCTCCTATGTTGATCCAAGTCATTTCAATCCTCAGAATCAGTCAATTTCTCAAATTTGACCTTTTTCCAATTTAAATCTTCGGATCATTCAATTCTTCGATTTCGACCCTCGGGTCAGCCAATTCTTCAATTTTGACCTCCAGGTCACTCAATTTCCAATTCTCAATTTCGACCCTCGGGTCATTCAATTCTCCAATTTTGACCTCCGGGTCACCCAATTTCCAATCTTTCAAATTCAATTTCCAATTTCGACCTTCGGGTCACTCAATTCTCAATTTCGATGTCTGGGTCACCAAATTTCCAGCAATCAATTTCCCAATTTCCAATTTCGACCTTTGGGTCAATCAATCTCAATATCCAATTTCATTCATTTTCTCTTGCGAGAGACCCTTTTTATAGGGAGAGTTCGAAGGAGCTCGTTCTTTTCGCATGCTATCCAATTCGTTCACTTAGCCCTTTTTTAGGGAGAGTTTGAAGGGACTCGCGTCTTTGTGAACCGTTTGCAAAACAATTTCCAATTTTACACAAGAAACCCTTTTATAGGGAGAGGCTCGACGAAGACTCGCTTTCCTTGTGCCCCCCCCCAATTTTCATACTAGGCCATTTTCGTCATGAAGGACCCGCTTTTTAGGGAGAGTGTGATGGACTCGTTCCTTTCATGACCCAACTTTCATACCTCACTATTATCGGCCCACTTTCCATAAGAGAAGCCTAATATTAGGGAGCTTTGACGAAAGCTTAAATTTCTCTTCGAAAGTTTGTTTTGCAAACACCTCCTCTTCAGGGAAAAGAGGAGTAATTTTCATTTCCCATTCAGGTAAGGGCTAAGCCCGAGTCTCTCTTTTTGGGGAAAAAGAGAGGAGAATTTTCATCACGGATGTGTTGAGCCGGACCTCAAATGCTCTCTTTCACCCAGAATTTCAAGAACATTTTGTCAATTTGTCAATCAATTACCTGTTGATTTCAGAATTCTATTGCATAAATCTTTACCTCAGTTTACCTCCAGCATTACTTCCAAAAGAATGAAGCTTTTGCGAAAAGAGATTCAAAATTCAAATTCTTTTTATTGGCCAACCAAAAATGATGAAGGATAAATCCTCGATATGGCTAGAAAAGAAGATTCAATGTTATTGAAAAGTCGTAGGTGATTGATATTGATTGCAGTTATGACACGTCTTTAAAGACCATTCTTGTGAAAATGAGGAAGTGAAAATATCCTGAGTGCTAGAAAAGAGAGAATTCACCCAAGCCCTGTCTCCTCAAAATCACCTAAGCTGCAATTAAATATCCGCAAAAGGGATCTCTCAATTGTCGTCAAGATGAAGGCGAATTAAGCGAGTAGATTGCCGAGGCCAAAGAAGATCTGAATCATCTCTAAGATGACGGAGTTTGTGACGGATCCTTCCAAGGAAAGTCCAAAGCACCGTTGAGATGAAGGCAGATGCAATGGACCTCTCGACAATCCCTAAAAGATATTTAATCTCAGCTATCACCCAAAGATCTTTAACCCATGAGCCAATATCGTCAAAGAAGGATCAAAACATCTCCAAGTTAAAGTTGTTTGTGACGTACCCTTCCAAAAGAGAGCAAGAGAGGAAAAAAAAAGAGAGAAAAAGTCAGGACATCTCCAAAATAAAGGATGATGTAATAAACTCTCCCGAAGCCCAAGAGAGCTCAAAAGAGTGCAGAAAGATTATCATGAGAGAAACTCCCAGGATATCAAAGTGCCAAATCTATCAAGAATCCTTTTTAGATTTGTGAAATTCTATTATCAATACTCTTTCATCAATTGCTTTCATAATATCAAATTCTCTTTCTTGTTCATATCAAGAAAATTGATAGTTTCCTTGAAGAAGGTCAATCACAAGTAATTTGGATTTCCCAATCTCGATTCTAAGAAGTGAATCTCGTTTGGAGGTAATACTTCAGGTAGAAAAGAAAGAATGTTTTGCAACAAGGCATATCATTTTAAAATACTTTGAATCAACAACAGAATTCTCAACATTTTGACAATATTTTCTAGCTATCCTGACGTGAAGTGAGAGCTTGATGTCCGTCTTTGATACATCCTGACACCAATTTTAAATCCCTCTTAAGGACTTGATTCCTTTCCTTTTTTGAGAGTGTGAGCTCTCATATTTGCACACTTCCCTTTGTCTTCACTGTCCCACCATAGACAGTCCTATTTTGGTTCGAGGTCGAACCACCAATCATTTTCTCGCAAAAGGCCAATTCAAAAGCTGATTTAGTCTCAACAATGAGACGCCCACGATCAATCCCTTTTCAAGCTTTAGAGACCCCATTTTCCTTTCTTTTGCAAAACCTTGTTTGATTTATTGTGCAAAATCTGAAGGTTCCATCATGGTCTCTTCTTTCGAGGATTCCATCCATTTTCTGCCCAATCAGGTCAAGGGTACAAACCTGAGCCTCCTTTGATGATGTATTCCATTTTCTGCCCAATCAGGTTAAGGGTACAAACCTGAGCCTCCTTTGATGAGGTATTCCATTTTCTGCCCAATCAGGATAAGGGTACAAACCTGAGCCTCCTTTGATGTGGTATTTCATTTTTCGCCCAATCAGGATAAGGGTACAAACCTGAGCCTCTTTTGATGATGTATTCCATTTTCCGCCAATCAGGATAAGGGTATAGACCTAAGCCTTCTTTGATGAGGTATTCCATTTTCCGCCCAATCAGGTCAAGGGTACAAACCTGAGCCTCCTTTGATGAGGTATTCCATTTTCCGCCCAATCAGGTCAAGGGTATGAACCTGAGCCTCATTTGATGAGGTATTTCATTTTTTTTCCAATCAGGTTAAGGGTATAAACCTGAGTCTCATTTCGATGAGATATTTCATTCCCCGATTAGGTTAAGGATCAAACCTAAGCCTTTTCCCATGCGAACCATTTTCTGTCCCATCCAGGTTAAGGGCAAAAACCTGAACTTCACTCTCACAGAGCAAATTTATTCCTCTTCATTTTCTATTTCATACCTACCACCTTCACTGGGCTAATATCTCTATATCCAGTCGGATCCTTCTAACTGGGGCATTTTTTTTTATAGCCAAAATTTGGTGTGTTTTTCTTTGCCACTAAGCTCGGCAACAAACCCGCTAATTAGCAAAGAGGGGCATCTGTAAACACCCCAAATTTTCACTCACCTCCCTGACATCGCCTCCAATCATCACATTTCAATTCTCCGGAAGCAATGAAGGGCAAAATGGTTATTTTCTGAGATTGAACTTTGCAAAAAATCCTAAATTCCCTTCTTGAGCGTCAAAATTTTTATATTTAGGTTCAGAGATATCTTCAAACTGCAAATTTTTAAAATCCTATTCCTGACAAGAAGTTAGAATTTCCAATTCTAGATTTAGAATGACATTTCATAGAACTTGTCTTTGCATAGCATTGCATGAACACTTTGCATCATTTCACTCCACAGCATGTCATTTTGAGATCCAGAACTCCTGATTTTCAAAATTGTCAATCCAGATTTGAGTTTTAAACTTTTCAAAATTGATTTCAAAACCCTGGGTCTTCAAAATTGCCAATTCTTTCCATTTTACCCCCAGGACCTTGAATTACAAAAGTTTTTCTCAGGAAAACAATCTGGATATTTGGATATTAATTTTAAAGATTTTATCTCAAAACTTTTTGCAAAAAGACTTTTACAATTTTTTTTTACATTTACTTTATACATATTTTTGCCCTGAAAACCCATTTTCTTCCAAATTCTTGAAAAAAGACAAAATTTTATCTCGTATTATAAAATTCCAAAAAGGAGTTATTTCTTTTGCTTTTTATTTTCAAATAAATGGTGTGGGACCCGCCTTTGAACTAGCATCACGCTCAGATTCTCAGGTAAGTTTCTTATTTTCAAGCGGGACCCACCCGGAGATGGCACCAATTTGCAAATTCCTCTTTTTAACTTCTTAATGTTATTTTTTTTTTTTTTAAATAGTTAGTGGTCCCACACACATGTGGCACCCCACTTGAAAATAAGAAATTTGCCAAAACAAAAATAAACTTTATTTTCAAAAGGATTTTAAAGTGGGTTGAGGTGGCATTTCCCTAAAAGCCTCCCATTTATTTCATTTCAATATTCATTTTTTTTTAGAAGCAGCCTTAAATGGCACAACCGAACTTTCCTAAGAAAAAAAAATGTTTACTTTACCTAAAACATTAGGTAAAATAAACCATTTTTTTTTCAAAAGGCCAAAAGTCGTCCCCTCTCAAAGGGCGACATTTCAAAATTTTCAAAAGTTTGAATTCGTTTTGAGATTTCAAACGATTTCAAAATCTGGGGTAACGCCCCAAAATCTGCGGTTTTCTTGGAAAATCTAATAAAAATCTTTAAAGGGAGACCCTATTGAGGAAAAAAAGGAGGTCGATTAAATTTTCACCCCTTTTGTTATCGCAGGGACCCTTATCTGCAAGGGGGGCTCTTCATTTTGGAGGATTTTCATCCAGACTACAAAGCTCCATGAAGAGGAGAAGATCGACCCTCACTGAAGCTTTTGGCTGTCGTGATCAAGAGGAGACCCACGGCTCCAGCCCTCTCATCCCTCAAAACCTCTGTTCCTCTAGGCTGGCAGGAGGCCGATTGATGTTTTTTTCCACATCCTCTTTGGTTTTCGCAGGAAATCCAGCGTGTTCCTCATCTTCCTTCAGCCTAGCAGCTGCAGAATCGCCCTTTTTCTGCAGCCTACAAGTCGTTTGGTGCAGGGAATCCACAAGGAAGCACTCTTCTCTGTCGTGGAGCTCTTTCCACTTTGGGTGTAACGCCCCGGATTTCCAAAACAAAGCTAAGTTAAAATTTTCATGAATTTCTTTTTTTTTTTTTTCTTTGCAGCAGAACTTAGAAAAGCTTTTAGCAGCGGAATCAAACGATAATGAGTCGTCAGTTTTAGAAAACTCCGAGCACGTTGCAGGTATGTGGCCAAGCAACTTATTGACCACCAAAGTGTTCCATTTTATCGAAAACATATGTTTATTACAACACTACTGCTTAGGAGAGCAGTGTAGGTTCAATAAAAAGGAAGCAGTACAACTCTGTCTAGAGAAACCCTGGAACTCGATGCCGCCTTGCTCCGCATATCGCCACGCAGGTCCAACACCTGAAATCCCCATAAAACGGGGTCAGAACCACTGATGGTCTGGTAAGCATGCAATCATGTAACCATTCAACTCAAGTACGATAATGACCACTCAGGGTCGCAATGCGCAATAACGACGCTCAAGCCTCCAAGACTTAGCGTATATCGCAGGAGCCTCCTCAGGGCTATGAGTTGAACATCCGCTCGAGTCTTCATGACTTAGAGCAAGCCTTTTCAGGGCTGTGATTTGAATAGCCGCATAAGTCTCCATGACTTAGCCATGACCTCTTCCGGGTCTCAAAGTGATGTCTAGCTCAAGTCTTCATACTTGGCACATCCGTATCCCACGCATCTAAGGACAACTCTTTGAGCTTCGCTTAGTCGTGCGGATACAACACGGGTCTTTGCCCAGTCGGTCCAGTAGTATACCGAACATGACACCTTCACAAAGGTTATGCAGGACTGACTCAACACGTCATCCACTCATACATTCAAAACATCGCTGTACCTAGAACTAATGCATTGTTTGATAATTAACCGCTCCCGCCTTTGGTACGCAGGTAGAGCTATTGTCCGGGCATCAACGCGACGTTCTGGGGGTTGATTATTCTATGTATTTTAGATACCCCAGAGGCCTGTTGACCCTATCCATAGTAGGGCAGTGTGTTTCAACTGGGAGAATCCTACTAGGCCCATATTCGGATGCATCCTCTACTTACAGTAGTTGGGTTCAATCCTTAGATCTTAAGGATAACCACGACCCCAAAACCCATGAGTGACTGAGGCCATCGTGGACTCTATCAGGTCCAAAGTAAAATACATGTCACTCAAGGCTGTACCATCACTGTCATTCCACAGTGAGCATAATTCCTGAAGGGGTCTGCCAGTCTTACAATTACTTGGACAGAATCTGCATGCCATTTAGGCAGCCCGTGCTTTCAGCACTACGGGAGTATGTACCCGACCCCATTCAGTCTTCCCCAACACAGTCATTACTGAGGGGGTACCCCTAACACGATCTTCAACCGCGGGGTATGTGCGACCTTAAGTCTTATTCATATGCATGCAGAACACCGCTCTTTGGCACTTCGGCCACCACGAGCATCACACCTCTTTGGGTGGAAACAACACACTCTGGCTCTTCGGCCCTTACGAGTCTGGTTGTGTAACCGTTCTCAATGAGCATGCATATGACTCGATCTAAATAGATCGGCTACTCGGCGTATTTTTACGCAACGAGTCCAAACCTAGCCAAGGCGCAACCTCTACTCCGGCTCAGCGGCCCTTACGAGCAAGGTGCCCTTGCAGGCACAAGGATACGAGCCGATCTGGCATCGTTCCATCAACGGACATCATTATGCCGTTCCATTGGTTTCGGCAGCTCTTCTGCCAACCATTTCGTCAGCACCTCCCCTGCTCTACCGGCAGTGGTGCGACGAACCCTTCTACGTTGTAGAGGCAAACCATGAACTGGGTAGCACTCTGCTATATGTCAGAGTATCCTGCTACGTTCTTTCTGAGCTATTCTTAGCTTCTTCAGAAATTTCAGCAGCACTTCCTTTCTTTTACGGAGAAAGCGTGCGTTTCTTTTATCCATTTCAGCGGCATCTCCCCTCTTTGGTAGGAAATCGCCACGCTTAATTCGGGAAATGGATGCGCACCGTTGTGCGTACTTTGCATCCATCAAGGTTGCAGGAACCCTTGGCCATAGCCAGGCCATACGAAATTGACTTAGTCATTACGTAAAGAGCATTTTGCCAAAAACCGAAGCCTTTCCAATAGGGGCTTCATTCGTCAAGCAGAATCTTGAACGAGGAGCGGTCAAGGAATCGCATGGGCGATTTGGAGTTTGATCTCCATTTGAACGCTCATTTATGCGCTATATATGTAGTATAAGCAGAAGCCTGTGCTTTATACAGCGGCGGCGTAAAGAAATGCATATACTATTGTTCAGGGTGTGTAACTGAACGAAATATTCTACATATATAACAAAGCAGAAGCCTTGGCATCGTTCGACGCGACGGCGTAAGTAAATACATTGCAGAAAGCAGGAGCCTTGGCATCATACGACGCGACGGCAAAGGTAAATTACATAGCCTGTGCGATATAAGACGCGTCGGCAGAATCAGCAGATATACACCTAGATCCGCATCCAACGATAGTTACGAGGCGAGCGGGTGAACACCGAAGTGTCCTAAAGAGCTCAACCAAGAACTAAAGCGAGATACCATTTTGAAGAACGCAAATACTGCGTGTTTGAACATAGATATATCCGACGATAGTTACGAGACGAGCGGGTGAACACCGAAGTGTCCAAAAAGGGCTCAATCAAGAACTAAAGCAAGATACTACTTCAGAAAGTATATTCTATATACAAACAGTCAAATACTTGAGAGAGATGGATCAACGAAGCGAACTTACTTCAAATCGTGGAAGAAACGGCTCCGGGTTGCTTCTTTGGCTTCGAGCCTTCCTTCGAGAGGTCAGACTAAGTCAGATGAAGCTGACTTAGTTGAGAAAGAGGTAGAGCAGGTCAAGCTACTCAACCTAAGTGGTTTGAACCAAACAGGGTTCGATCCAAGTCAACTGGGTTCAGCAGGTTCGAACTCAGCTCAAGTAGGCTAAGTCTGGGTTCAGAAACCCAAACCGGAATCTGAACTAAAAAGGACTTTGACTTTGACTTTAAACCCAACTAGGTTCAAGTCAAGTCAACTGGGTTTGGACCAGGTCAAGTGGGTTCAGACCCAGGTCAGGTGAGCTAAGACCAGGTCAGGCAGGCTCAGACCAGGTCAGGTGGGTTCAGGCCAGGTCAGGTGGGCTCAGACTCACTTGGGCTCACTTGGGCTCACTAGGGGAGGTTTAGGAGAGAGAGAGGAGGCAAGAGAGAGAGGGGGGGTCGAAATTATGAGAAGAGAGAGAGTGGGGAGGGCTATTTATAGCCCAAGCCCACCTCCTCTTGGATTTTCTCATGCCCCTTCTACCCCCTTGGCTTCTTTTTAATTCCAAGAGGTTCCTTGGTGTGGGGCCCACTTGGATATTCCATGGGATATTTTTGTGGGTCCCACCAGATATTTTCTGAGGAATATTTCTGTGGGTCCCACCAATATTTCCGTGGGTCCCGCAAGAATTTCGGGTTTCCGGCGATTTTTTTCCGAAAAATTCTGAGTACGCCATTCTCTTCGTATTGACGTAACTAAGAAAGTTGGCTCGAGGAAATCCTTTGTTTTTGTTTAGTTAAGAGGTTATGGCTTCCAGAGTGTTTGAGCATATATTCGCAAAGCGACGAATATCTCAAGTATAACTGGTTCGTACAAATCGATCTGATTTGTATTTTGGGTTCAGATGTTATTTTTACTTGAAAATGCCTCGTGAATTTCTTCAGAAAGATACTGAAAAATTGCGGGTCTTACATTGGGGGTTTCATCTCTTCCATTTAGCGTGAAGAGGATCCAGCAGAGGATCATTTGATGCAAGAGATCGAGTCGACGTTTTCCCCATTTCCTTCAGCACAGCAACAGAAAATTGCTCCTTCCTTGCTGGTGACAGGGGACCTACAAGTCCAATAGAAGAAGATCACCCCTTTTGCTGGTTACTGATTCATTTGGTGCAGAGGATCCACAAGATGCCTTCAATCTAATAGCTATGACTCTTAAAATAGCAAGCAAAATTGAATCAAACTAAAGATTTGCAGCATATATTGTTATTCCAATGTGGTTTGAGGATAAGCCAAAAGACATTTCTGTGCAGCGGATTCTCTTTTGAAAGCATGAAACTATGCAAGTTTCTGCAAGACTTTAGAAGATATGCAAGTGCATTTGTAGTTTGATTCAATTTGGCTTTTCTTGGCTTTTCTTTTGCCTTGGTAATCTTGAGGTGTTAAACTAAAAAGTTTCTTCTTATGCAAGTGCATCTGTAGCAAGAATTCAAAAGATGGTGTACCAAAATGCTGCTGCTGATAAAGGATCTATGTGCACTCTAAAGGCATGAGAATGGATGATGAGTATGAAATCGTGGGATCTGCAAATATCAACTAACGCTCATTGGACGGCAGTAGACACTGATATTGGAATGGGTGCATTCCAGCAGCGCCATACGGTCAATAGGTCAAACTAATCCATGTGGACAGGTAAAGTTGAACTATGTTCTATAAAAATAAGCTGATGAACTGCCATTTTATGACAAACTGAACTTGTCAGATTATACCAATGAATCTTCAATCCTACCACTGGATCAGATTATTTCTTTAAGACAAGTGTTATAGAATCTAAAACACATTTAGCAAGAAGCAGCCTCATTTCTTTACATATCATTAACACCCACATCACTAGCTATTACCTGCACACATCACACACTTTCACTGCACTCCACTGCACTTTCATCTTTACTACACCCTCACTTATGTTGTACACCTCCACACCATCAGCTGTGTTCTCATGAACATCAAATGTTGCTGCCAAATTTATAAGCGTAAGAGGATGGGTTTTCTACTGATGTGGTGAACCTCTTGATAAAACCGTAGGATGTGAGGAGCCACTCTCTTTTCTGCAGGTACCCAGTCTTGATAATGGGCCATATTTATAGATGAATATGTCAATATCCATTCATGATTTCTGGACCATGTTCGGTATGTTGATTTATTGATATATAGGGAGTCTTCATACCAAACTTTATTGAAAAATATGTTATAATTTAGGAATTATGACTTTGCAAAGTCATGTACAGAAACAGTGTATATCCTCCTGTATTTTCTGATATATGCATTTGCCCATTACATGTAGAATTTCAATTACTATGTATATTTCCTCATTATATGTATACATATCTATATATATACATCTATGTATATATACATATATATATATATATACATGTACATATATATATATATATATGTATATATACTTATATATATATATATAGGTATATCTCCATGTACATTTGTTTTCATATACAAGCATTTAGGTAGATATTTTTTTTTTCTGTGTAAATACACCTCCATTGTCATATGTCACTTAGCACAAATTTGAGCATTTAGATATATACATATATATCTTCGTTGTACATGTTTTATATATACCCATTTCCTTGGGTATCTTGTATATCCATTCCTTGTACTAATTCTCATTTTGCAGGAAAATCTTGAAGATATGGTTTCTTTTGGAGTCATCGAATATTTAGTTATATTTTTATTTTTTTGTCAGCAATGTAACAATCAAATGTACATTTTGGAATAATATTTATTTTTCTGCTTAGAGTAAGATGCATCTCATATAGTTTGAGTTTCTGCAATATCCTGCTTCTATGAATCATGCATTCTATTTCAAAATCACTGTGGATGAACACGAATGGCACGTGCACCAACTTTTAGGGAGTTGATGAACTCGGTGGAATCCATATTTACGGCCCTAGTCGGAATATGGACGAGACCCAGATTCATCATCTTTCTACCAGTCACATTGAGCCTACACTCTTAGGCTATCTTAAAAATGCACATCATATTTCCAATTTTGCAAAACATTGTGAATTAAATCATTTAAACTCTGAACATGTTCATGGCCATAGTCAGAATATGTGAAGAATTTACTTTGGCTTAATACGCATTTTTCCAACAAATTTCTCAGAAAATCTTTCCAGATATCTTTTCCAAAGTACATTCATACATTCAAATCATCTGCATCAAGGCATCATCTGCTTTTCTCATGATTTTCTCAAGAAATTTTCAATCCATGGAAATCAATTCCTCAAGAAACTATGAAGATTTTCGAAGTTGGATTTCTCAAGTCAAGTTTTCCCGTGATTTTCCCTGAAAATGTTATTTTCTTAAGATTCTTTTCAAAGGGAATTTCTCATCTTTCTCAAGAATCAAAGTGAATTTTCAGATACTTCAAAGACAATATTCTCAGGATTTCAATTTCCTAAGTTTTGAATTTCCTTCTCTAAAGAGTTTTCCAATGAATTTCACTCGTTTTCCAAAGAAAATTTTCAAAGTCAGAGTTTTCCTGACAAATATTTTCCTTTTCAAATGTTCCTCTTTTCTCAAGAATTCTCTCCATTTTCTTAGTATTTTCTCACATCCTCATAAACTTTCTGGTGATTTCCAAATCCTTTCATCTGAGTTTCCTGAGAGACTGATTTCCATCTTTTTTCCTGAGAAATGCTTTTCAACTCCCAATGTTTTCTAAGCATACATCATATTCTTCCAACTTACATTTTGTGAAATCTCAGAGCACATGCCTGAATTCTCTGTGCATTTAGGATAGAACACGATTTTGATGATTTAACTAAGTCAAACACATTTTGGTTCTTGGTTTGATTACCCCTGTTAAAGGCGGCAGGAACGGTCGAACCTCGTACCTACAGGTCGAGCCCCATCCCATGGATTTTCCTGCTATTTTCAAAACGGAGGTGAGTATTTCAAATAAATAATTTTCCAAAACTCTCGTCAAGTTTGACTCGCAGAATGCTTTTTCCTCTCTCTCCCGCAAGGGAAGGGAAGACGGAATTTTTTTTTTTTGCGACGATAACACCTGGTCTGAACCCCCTAGGTTTAGACCAGGGGCCCTTCCTAGACCTAGCTGGGTGTGGTCACAGCTGGAACAGACCCTGCTAGGTGGTCTTGGCCTAGCCCGTTTGGGCCTAACCTTGCCGAGCCCACAATGGGCTCCCCCTTCTTGCTTAGCCGGGTGTAAGTGCACCCGGGTGAGCCGGGGTTTGGCCATCGAGCCAGTGTTGCAGCTCTGCAACACTGGGTCTGCACCAGAGGTGCAGACCAAGCTTGACTGTGGCCCATTGGCTCAATCAAGCAGTGGGCCCCCTACGGGCCCTGGTTTTCTTTTGGGCACCAAGATCGGCACCAAGTGCTAAGGCACCCAGCAACCCTGCTGCCACTGGCCAACTCGAGTTGGACCCCGACTCGTGGTCCACGCCGCTAGTGGGCTCAGAATGGGTTGTCGTGCCACCCATTGAGTTTCCCACGAAAACTCATCGGTGGTGGCAACCGCCCCTTCGTGCCGCCAGCCTATAAATAGAGAATTAGACCTAAAGCAAGGTTTGTCGCTTGCAAGCAACGTGGTTGTTGCAGTCTCAGGCTTCAGTTGCTCGTACCCTGCTGCCCCATTGAGGCAACGAGGTGGTTGTGCTCGCGACATGAGTCGCGCTACACGCTTGCGTGTATTTCTCCAATTTTTGTCGAACCCTCCCGGCACTCAGTCTTGTTTGTGCCCCATTTGCGCGGGCAGAGTGCGGCCATGCATTTGGATATGCTAATGTTATCCCCATAAGTATGGAATTAAGTAATGATTCATTCTTGACACTCGTTAGTGTCGTTTTCGTGAAGGTCCTTCAGAGAAGGCTTCACTACGCGAGATTTGCCGCGTTACGATAGTTGGAAACACGTATTTGAAAAAATATGTATTCAAGGCTTTGGACACCCCTCGCGTATACAATAGCTATTGTATATGCATTTTGAGCCTCGTGCCGCTCAAAATTAGTGATTGTGCCACTTTACACACTAGTTGATGTATCGTCGCTCACAGCACGATACTCGTGCAAAATTATAACTTTATGGTTTTTCCTGTTTTCGCACATGCACGTTGGCACATCCTAACACGTATGTCACTGGGTTTTGTTTGTCGAATATTACTTGTTTGGCTCACATTCGTATATCGATGGATATACGATGCACCAAAGGCATGCTTTACACTCGACGTGACATACACTTAAGGAACTGAAAACACCATAGGGTATGGCACTGTTGACCTGTTGAGGTTTTGAGACTCGGTTGGGGTCTTCGAGCAATGGCCCAGGTTCGTGAGAGTGCGCTCACGTGTGTGCAACCCTAGGTCTAAAATGAAAATAGTGTGATATCGTCTTCACAGGCGATGTGCTCCTTTGTGGCCATGTGAGGTTGAGCACGTGGATGGGCAGGCCAAGTCCTCGTTTGCGTATCCCGCAGGGACCACGAGGCACAACTACCTCGAGGAGGTATGACTTGAAGCATGAGCCTAAATAAGATAAACCTGCTGCGCCCCATCCACAGGTTGGTCACCCAGTGAGAGGGTGAATGGTACAACCCTGAGTGACATGTCGTTACTACGACCCGTTCTTTTGAGGAGCCAATGCACCCTCTGACCTCCAGTCACTCGGAGTTAGGGAGGTCGAGGTTACCCTCTTCAAAGACCTCTGCTACTGCAGTAGTACGGATTGCAATCTTTTGCCTCTGCGAAAGGTTTCTCCTAGTTGCGTGCTGCCCGCAGGTAGTTTTGACTTGATCTGTAGCATCCCCGGTTATCACATTAGAAATTGAATAACAGACGCCTAGTGCATGTCTCACAGAATACGAGGGTTCCTTCGTATACTCGAAGGAGTAATCAGAAGAACATAAGTACTAACCAAACAGACTGACGTACAGTAGTTGGTTACTTGTTTACTTTAGCACTGCTCGTACCTCTGTTTAGTTGTTGTACTTTGCTGTTTAGTTCTTACTTCACTGTTTCAGTTACTGCACTTGTTACTTGTTGTCTTATAGTCTTGTAGCACGTGCACCTGCTTGACACGCACTGGTACTTTTATTTAAATATTTCTAACGGTTCCATCATGCTAGTTCTAGCTTATTACTTAGCATGTTGTTTACCTTATGCTTTTCCATAAGAATGATAATGTATGGATGATTTGTCTCACCAACTCGCAAGTGTACTGACCCCGTTTTATGGGGATATAGGTGACCAGTAGACTCAGCGCGATGCGACAACGCACCGCATGAGGCTTGAGACCCACACTTAGTAGCGAATCTTGGCTTCTTCTGGTTTTGGGGTTTGAGGGGTTTTTCCTCTCTTTTTGGAGAGACTGTCCCTTTTTGTACCCAGTCTCATTTGTAATATTGTAAACATTGTGGAAATGAAATGTACTTTGTTTTGACTCATGGTTTGACTTTATTACTGTGGCTCGCTCAGACTTGCGGCCTTTGTTTTACCCTTGTTTCCCTTTTGTACTTCTGTTGGTTGAATTTAAAACTACTTATCTTTCAAAAAAAAAAATTTTACTGAAAACCCAAAGGTTTTACAAGGTCGGGGTTTGGGGCGTCACATAGGTAACAAGGCATATTTTAGTTATTTACTTCCTTTATGGGAGTAATAAACACAATTGTTATGACTTCCGTGATGACCCAATCCCTGGTATTGGGATATCCTTTTCAAATTGTCAACCTAATTCTCAAATATCTCCATCATCTCTCTTTTCTCCAAGATTTCTTTAGTCTAAGCCACCCCTTTTGTTCTATAGAGAGCTTTGACATTGTCACAAATATTGGATTAGAAGATTGCATCGTCTCAATTTGTCAGTTAGAGCAGCAGTATCGAGTAAAAGATGGATTCTCTAAGATCTGCCAGAAGACAGGGTTAGAAAGACATAGAGGACATCGATCCCTATATATATCAGTTGTTCAAAAGAATGATGATCAAGATACAATCAGAGCAAGCCAGGATAAGTTCAGGAAAGAGGCCTTCTAAGGAGAAATCCAAGAACAAGCCTATGCAGAAGCATGTCAGAATTCCCCAATATGAAGATATCTCAGAAGAGACAGATTCTGCAGATGAAAGCTCTGATGAAGAACAAGAAGCATGCTTGCCAGCTCACTGAATATTCAAGAAGCAGATCCTAGAGCCTGAATACATCAAAAAGCCAGAGGATCAGCTAGATATCAATCATATACAACTACAACTGAGAGAATTGAGTCGCTTAGTCAAAAACTTGCAGGTCCGAGATAAAGGAAAGAAGGTGAACACAAGCAGGGATTTCTACGATGGTTTCACAGAATGCATAAAATTCAAGGCGCCGACCAGGGAAAAGACGCATGTCGCCTCATCTAAGAACATCACTAACAACAACAGCAGTGTAGGAGGCAGAAGCAACAATAAAGGCAAAAAGGGAGACACCTTCAAACAGGATTACAAACCATTTCAGTCAAGCTCTCACCAAAAATCTCTGCAGAAAGAAAAGATAAAGTGTGACGGCTGGGATGGCGACCACCAGTTTACTCCTCTAGAGCAACCACTCGAATAAGTCCTCGAATGCATACTGACCAAGGGACTAGTTAGGCTCTCAAAAGCTACAGACCCTCCCACGATCATGGGAAGATTCCTGAATCAATTCTGTAAATTCCATCGGGTAGTAGGATATGACACCGACCACTGCTTCATCTTCAAAAAAATTATTCAAGACTGCATCGACAAGAGTTTCCTTGTCGAAGATGAAGAAGAAGACTGGTCAGCCACCCGAACCAAGCTTGTTCAATCCCACTCCCAGCATAAGGCAAGCACTCAACAGAAACCAAAGCACGATGGCTGGGGTTATGATCGCGAATTCACTCCTCTAGATCAGCCCCTCGAGAAGGTTCTTGAGTATATGTTGGTCAAGGACATAGTAAGACTTCCATAGGCCGCTGATCCTTTTGTCACTATGGGAAAGTGGAAGGATCGATTTTGCCAATTCCACCAAGCAATGGGGCACGATATTGAACATTGCTTCATCTTTAAGAATATTGTGCAGGATCGCATTGACAGAGAGCTACTTATGAAAGATGAGGAAGAGAGTGTAAACACCCCAAATTTTCACTCACTTCCCCGACATTTCCACCAACCATTCTGAACCACCCCTTTGGATCATCAGAGGGCAGAATGGTCATTTTCTATGGTCGGACCTTACAGAAAGTCCAAAATTCATTCTCAATTCTCAAAATTTCTCTATTTAGGCTCAGAAACATCTTCAAATCACAAGATTTTCAAAGTCTTACTCTTGACAGGAGACTGGAATCTCCAATTCCTAGTTCAGAATTGCATTTCATAAGACATGTCTTTGTATATCATCGCATGAGTATTTCATATCACTTCACGGCACAACATGTCATTTCGAGATCCAAAACTCTTGATTTTCAAAACTGTCAATCCAGATTCGAATTTAAACTCTTTCAAAATAGATTTCAAATCCCTGGATTTTCAAAATTGCCAATTTCTCTCATTTTAACCCCCAGGACCCCGAATTCCAAAAAGTTTTCTCAGGAAAACAATCTGAATAGTTTTTAATATTGATTTTTAAAATGTCGTCAGTTGGAAAGAAGGGGACAAAGCTTTAAATTTAGAAATTTTATTTCAACTTTTGCAAAAAGACTTTTAATTTCTTTATAAAATCTCTACACTTTTACTATTTTTCCCTAAGGGGCCATCTTTCTTCTAAACTTTTTGCAATTAAGCCAAATTTTGCTTTGTATGTTCTAATTAGCCTAGTCTTATAAAAATAAAATAAAAAAAAGAGTTTTATTTATATTTTTACTTTGGTTTTGGTTTTATTTCAAATAAAGAAATGATGTGGGACCCACCCTGAGGTGGCATCGCACTTGAATTCCTTTATTTCTCTTATTCAATCTTGATTTCACGTGGGTTCCACCCTGAGGTGGCGTAAATCTATCATTTTCTCATTAATTTTCATTTTTTTATTATACAAATAAACAAAGTGGGCCCATGCATAGGTGGTGCCACACTAAAGCTCCCTGTAGAGAAAATCAAGCAAAACACTTTATTTCAAAAAAAAAAATTTTGGCTCAGGTGGCACCACCCTAAGACCTCTTGCTTTTATTCATTTTAGTTTTTTTGTTTTCTTTGTTCATTCTTTATCAAAGTGGCCCTAGATGGCGCCACAACCGAGTCTTCCTAAACTTTACATAAACTTTAGGTAAATGAACCAAAAAATTTAAAAAAAAACAAAAAAAACCTAAGAGTCGTCCCCTCTAAAAATGGCAAGTTTTCAAAAAAATTTAAATTTCGGTTTTAAGATTTTCAAACATTTTCAAAAACCAGTTGAAGAGCTTTGAAAAGCTCAGATTCTGCGGATAGGAATCCCTCCAAATCTTTAAGAAGACCTCTCTTTGATCGAGGAGCGATCCGATCTCCGATCTTTTTTTCTTCTTTCCCTATCTTTCAAACTCCCCTGGCTCTTCCGTTTGCTCTGGCCTTCCCGTTCAATCTTTTCTCATGACCTTCTGTTCTGACCCCCTTCACGAGTTTCTGCTTTCAACCTCCTTTAGCCGAACAGTCCAGGAAGGTCGATCAAACCGGCAAAGAGTACAGGAGGCATGGTGCTGGGCACCCAGGCCTTAAAGTGCGCCTATCTTTCGGTCCAGGTCTGAACTGAAATGTTCAGACCTGTGTTCGGGTGTGGCAACAGTCTGGTCCTATGGACCAGACTCTCCCGACCAGCCCTCTTGGGTACCCAGTTGCAGGGTTATCCAGTCGGCTGTCACCTTTTGGGGCAGCCTATTCCAACCCCAACCGAACCATCATCGTGGTCTGGTCCAAGCAGAGAATCAGACCAGATTCTCATGTTGGACTGAGTTGTCTGGTCCGGAGGACCAGACCTACGTACGCACAAAGGCCCCTTTGGCAGCTTGTGTGCGGCCTCTTTGCCGAAAACCTATGAAGCCTAAACATTCCATCAATCGGCTGTTAGTGATGATGTCTTTTTTTTTTATGACCAGATCGACAACCATACTTCCAGCTGGACCTTAATGGTTCCAAATTCGGGTTGAGTTTGGCACTTCGGTTAGGGTGTTGGCATGCGAGCACATGCCTTGGGATGCCTCTGTATCGGGAAATTATGTATATAAATACGTATATGCCTAGATATAGATGCGTATAAACTTGTAAGTGTGTATAAATATACATATACGGGCATACATTATTGAGAGTACATATATATATGTAAATGTGAAAATATATATATAGTGTGAACAGAGAGCCTCGTAATATATGTATATATATATATATATATATATATATATATATATATATATATATATATATATATATATATATATATAGGGTAACACATATAGTTGAGTGTTTCGGTGCGACCTAATGGACATGTGACACTCTTGTGTCTCGTCCAAGTGTTTCTTCATATGATTCCACATTCTGAACTGAGTATGAATTCCTTAGTGTCATTCCACATTCGACTTGGCAAATGGTTCATTTCGGGTCCGCGAGCGCGGCACCCCGAACCGTGGTAAGCTAATGTAATCCCCATTTGGATGGGATATTACCAGAAGTCACCATCGACACGTATGTGTGTCGTACTGCGTAAGAAAAACCCTCACGCCTTGGTTTATGTTCGACAGACTAGTAAAGTAAGCAGACGAACACTATTGCAAATCCATGTACTTAGAAACTACGTTGATTTAGAATCACAATACGGCGCAATATTGTTGTATCGGGTCCGCGGGCATGGCACCCTACACCGTGGAAATGCAATGTTATTCCCATAAGATGGGATTTTGGTTAAATTCAATCTTAACACTGAAGTATGCAAAATAGTGCATTTTTACTGTGAGAATAATTGCCTGTTATGCAAAGTGCCAATGATAATGAGTTAGAGACAACTTCTTGAGTAATGGAACTTGATGAAATGTCATATGCATGAGAATGTATATTTGCTTGCACGTTTACTCGTCTCTTAGAAATGAAATTATACAATGCCTCTGTTATTTATGTTTGTGCAAAAGTTAGAAAGCATGTGGTACTCTTACACTTTGCACGTGGCACATCCTGACACTGGTACTGAGTAGTGCATACCTCGGATTGGTACATTGTTGAGGCATTGATGAGTGCACAAGGTGTACTTACTTCATGAAATGAAAAGATTGAAACTTGAACACCATAGGGTATGAATGAACATGACTTGTTTTGGGCTCAGTTGGAGTCCTTGGGCAATGGCCTCTGTGTTGTGAATGGACTCTTATGTGAATATACCCTGATTTAGAAAAGAAATAAAAATATGGTGTTGTGACCGCTTTCACGAGCGGCGCGCTCTGTTGGCAGCGTGAGGTTGAGCACGTGAATGGGCAAGCCAAGTCCTCATTTTGCGTACTCCGCGGGGACCACGAGGCAAATTTGTCGTTGAGAGGTATGACTGAACAATGAGCCTAAGAAAGATAAACCTGCTTCGCCTCATTCACAAAACGGTTCACCTTGGAGAGGGTGGATGGTACAACCCTGAGTGACTTGTCGTTACTACGTCACGTGTTTTGACAGGAGTTGTAGCGTCCTTTGGCCTCCAGTCACTCAGAGTCATGGAGGTCGAGGTTACCTTTTTAGGACCTCACTACTGCAGTAGTATGGATTGCAATCCTTGCCTATGCGAGTGTTTTCTCCCAGCTGCGTGCGGCTCGCATGAGGTTTACTTAGTCTGTAGCATCCCCGGTTACCACACTAGATTTGAATAACAGACGTCGGGTGCATGTCTCATAGAATGCGAGGTTCCTTCGCGTACCCAAAGGAGTAATCAGAAGAACTTAGAGACTAACCAATCAGCTAACTTACTGTAGTTGCTACTTTACTTGTTCAGTAGTTCTCTCTTCAGTTACTTGCCTTGTTCAACTGTTACTATACTTGTTCAGTTGTGACTGTAGTTACTTACTTGTTCAGCACTTGTTACCGTTCAGTTACTGCTTGAGTTACTTGCTTTACAGTTACTTCAGTTACGTTACTTGTTTTACTTGTCACTTTCGCACTTACCTGACACAAGCACAGACACTTGTTAGCTCTTGTTTATGTTCCTTGTCAGAAATGATATATATATTTGTGGTTGTTTCGTCACCACCTCGCAAGAAGCCTGACCCCGTTTTATGGGGATGTAGGTGGCGAACAGGTGCAGTGCTGATGCGATGACACACGGTATAGGCTTGGAGGATCCACACTTTAGCTGCAGATCCTGCCTCTTGTGGTTTTGGGTTTTTGAGACTTGGTAGGGATATATTCCCAAATTTTGAGTTTTGTACTATTTCATTTTGTAAACTTTAACCGGTTGGGTTGTATACCCTTTTTACGTTGTGGTTGCACTTTTGTTTACACGGTTGTTTACTTGTTTCACTCTTCTATGGCCATCCAGACTCGCGGCTTTGCTATTTTCCATACACTTTGTTTTTCGCTGTTTTCTTGTAAAACCTTTCAAAAAAAAATTCACAGAAAATTCTAAGGTTTTCCAAAGTCGGGGTTTGGGGCATCACAGTGTTTGGTATCAGAGTAGCGCTAAGTGTGGTTCAAGCTTCATCGTGCATCGTCCATCGCACTGTAAGTATAGTTAAGCTTTATTTATCTTGTTGATTCTTGCTTCTTAGTTAGTATTGTGTACTTGGTTTTGTGTGTGGGTTAGATGTCGACGAACCCGAGTTAAAGCAAGATTTTGGAAGCTCTCCAGAACCTGACTCAAGGCGAGGAGGCCTTGAGTGGAGCTGTGCAACATTTAGCATGTAGTGTGCATATGTTAGCACCTCCGTGTGCCAGGTGTTTGGTTGATCACGCGGGACAAATCTGTCCCCGTGAGTTGGCTGATTGCCCCTATTGTAGTCTTCAAGGGCATGTCGAGGATGAATGCAAGACGAAGCTGAGGGATGAGCTTTGGAGGAGCAACGCTGATGATATTGAGGATGTATCTTCGGTCACTGGACCACTAGTCGTCGAAGTGGATAGTCAGGACAGAGATAGGCGTGGAGCGATAGATTCTCCCCAGTATTCTTTCGAGTCTTATCCGTATGTTGTGTCATCGAAGTACGTGTTGGAACCTCATGTGCCACCAGTACTAATGGAAGTCCAAGAGATTTCTGGCACGCCGCTGAGGACTCCTGCTTCTCCTCCCCGTGTCAAGCCGAGACGCTATGGAAGTCGGAAGGACTACAGAGATTTCTACACTAGCCAGTCTTGAGAATATTATGTTATGTTGTTAGAAACACTGAGTCAGTGTTTCGTTTCTGAATTTTGCTTAAGTTGTTAGCAGTGTTTGATTAGCCCTATCTGATTGAAGGTTGTTTTTGTAATGCTTGTAGTTTTCTTATTAATGAAATGAATTTTCTATCTTTGAGTACTTGCCAGTTGCTTATGTGTAAATTCTACTTATTTAGATAGCGTGGAGTACGAGATGCGATGATCTCATGGAGACGCTTAACAATTTTATGGAGGTTGTCGGACGCGAGGCAGAAATGATGCGGAACATGGGTGAGCATATTCAGCAGGCCGCTCAGGGTCAGGGAGTTTCTGCCTGAGTTCTGGTAGCAGCAGTACCTTATAAGCAGTTCATGAGCATGAATCCCACATAATTCGATGAGAAAGAGACACTTGAGGCAGCTAAAGATTGGGTACGGGAAATGGAGCGGATCTTTCGTGTTCTTCAGGTCGGCGATGATCGCAAGGTGGACTTCGGGATGTATAGTCTCAGGAAGGATGCTGAAAGGTGGTGGGCGACCACCTGGGAGATTAAATTCGACAACCACCCGATCGAATGGGAACAGTTCGTTGAAGCCTTCTACACTGCATACTTTTCGGCTCACGAGAGGAGCAGGAAGATGCAAGAGTTTCTTGATCTGCAGCAGGGTAGTTCGTCACTTGAGGAGTACGTCACTCATTTCCGCAGTTTGGAGAGATTCTGTCCGAATTTTTATACCATAGAGAAGGAGCGAGCAATGAAGTTTGCTTGAGGTCTAAAGCCGACTTTGCGGACAAAGGTGTACACGCGTGCACCGACGACAGTAGACGAGGCTTTGGAGACAACCTCCTTATTAGAGCATGATTGGATGGAATCTCAGAAGGCTCCAGCATCTCGACAGCAACAACATCATCCAGGCCAAAAGAGTTGGCCGAGGAAGAGACAGTTTCAGAAGAACCAGGGTGGAAGGAAGTTTCATCCTCCGTCAAAGAAGAATCGGAACAACAACAATAGCAGCAACACCAACCAACAACAATACCAAAACCGTCGGCCCCAATATCAGCAACAGCAGCGCCAGCAGCCGCAGAAGCAGATCACCGCGGCCAGATGTCCAAAGTGCACCACGGACCATCCAAGGCGACCCTGCCCGCGTGACACGGGCGGTTGCCTTTACTGTGGCAAGATGGGCCATTACATCAGGGACTGTAGGAAGAAACAAATGGATGACCAGCGAAGAAATATGGTGGGAACTTCTCAGCAGGCGCAGTAGAGGCAGCCTCAGCCGTATCAGCAGCCGCAGCAACCGCATCAGCGAAAACAGACCAACCAGAAAGTCATTGTCGGACGTGCATACGCGGCAACTGTAGAGCAAATGACAAAGGGAGAGTTGGTCCAAGGTACTATCTCAGTCGCCGGACATGCAGCTTTTACATTATTTGATTATGATGCTTCGCATTCTTTTATAGCTGCTAGATTTTCCCGTACTTTACCTTTGATAGTAGAGTCTTTGAATTACCCGTTGGAGGTTTACACTCCGACTGGTGATCAGTCTTTTTGTGATTCCTACATTCCGAGCATCGAGGTGTCAGTGGCAGGGCAGAACCTATCAGCTGACGTAATCCTGCTAGACATGATTGAGTTCGATGTCATTCTAGGCATGGATTGACTTTTTGAGTATCATGCTCAAGTCTTTTGTCGAGAAGGTAAGGTTGTTCTTTTCCAGCCTGATCGTCCTGTCTTGGAGATCAAGCTTCCTCGACCCTTGCACGATAGTCGTATGATTTCTTCTTTCAAGGCTCAGAAGTATTTGCGGAATGAGGGTACTGCATTCTTGGTCAGTATTGCCCCAGTCGAACGTGAGATGGTTTTGATTGATGAGTTGGACGTGGTCCGAGAATTTTCTGATGTGTTTCCGGAGGAATTACCTGGTTTACCTCTGAAGCGAGAGATCGAATTCTGTATCGAGTTGTTGCTTGGAACTACACCTATTTCCAAGGCACCTTACCGTATGACCAACAGAACTTGAGGAATTGAAGCGACAGCTGGAAGAACTCTTAGATCAAGGTTTTATTCGACCCAGTGCTTCTCCGTGGGGAGCAACAATGCTGTTCGTGAAGAAGAAGGATGGATCTTTAAGGTTGTGCATCGACTATTGGTTGCTCAACCAAGCGACGTTCAAGAACAAGTATCCGTTACCCAGGATCGAAGATCTTTTCGATCAGTTGCAGAAGGCGAAGATTTTCTCGAAGATTGATCTCAGGTTGGGTTATCATCAACTCCGTATCCGAGAAGATGACATTGCGAAGACAGCTTTTCGAACGAGATATGGTTTATACGAGTTTGTGGTGATGCCTTTCGGCCTCACGAATGCTCTAGCTGCATTCATGGATCTGATGAACTGGATTTTTCGTCCGTTTGTAGAAACGTTCATGATAGTGTTCATCGACGATATCTTGATCTACTCAGAGAGACCTGAGCAGCATCGAGAGCACTTGCGTATTGTTTTGAGTACTCTTCGTGAGCATCAGTTGTTCGCCAAGTTCTCCAAGTGTGAATTTTAGCTCGAGCGAGTTATGTTTCTTGGGCACGTGATATCGAAGGACGGAGTGTCAGTGGATCCAGCTAAGGTTGAAGAAGTTCTAGGCTGGAAGCAGCCTCAGAATATGTCTGAGATTCGCAGCTTTCTTGGATTGGCAGGTTACTATCGACGATTCATCTAAGACTTTTTGAGGATTGCCCTACCTTTGACAAAGCTTTTGCGTAAAGGTATCAATTTCGAGTGGAACAGTGCTTGTGAAGACAGTTTCCAGATCCTGAAGTTAAAGCTAACGACCTCGGCGGTGTTAGCTTTACCTTCTGGCAGAGGTGGTTTTGTGGTGTACACAGACACCTCTGGTACTGGATTGGGTTGCGTGCTAATACAACACGGCCGGGTGATTGCCTATGCTTCTAGACAGTTGAAGACCCATGAGAGGATTTACCCGACTCATGATTTGGAGTTAGCTGCAATTGTGTTTGCTCTGAAATCGTGGCGACATTATTTGTATGGGGAATCGTTTGAGGTCTTCTCAGACCACAAGAGCCTTAAATATTTGTTCTCTCAAAAGGAGTTAAACATGAGGCAGCGACGTTGGCTCGAGTTCATCAAGGACTACGACTTCACGTTGTCTTACCATCCTGGTAAGGCGAACGTTGTGGCAGATGCGCTTAGTCGCAAATCGAGTAGTGTTTTGGCCAGTCTCGTGTGTAGCCAGAAGCTGATTGAGGATTTTGTAGCCTGGAAGCCTTTTTCAGTTGGAGGTGGTTCAATCAGATTATCTGGTCTGACCATTCGATCTGAGTTTTTGCCGAAAATCGTGGAGGCTCAAAAGCTTGACAACCAGTATGGTAAGTTTCTAACCTTGGCAGAGCAAGCAGATTCTTCCTTTAGTGTGTCAGATGATGGCAGCATTCGTATGAGAGATCGTCTTTGGGTTCCGAGCGACCCTGAGCTGAAGAAAGAGATTCTTGATGAGGTGCATATGTCGAGATATACGATTCATCCAGGCGGAACGAAGATGTTTAAGTATTTGCAATGAAAGTATTGATGGAATGGCATGAAGCGCGAGATAGCGGCTTAATTTGTGAGGTGTTTGACTTGTCAGCAGGTCAAGGCAGAACACCAGCGTCCCGGTGGTCCCATGCAGAGGATCGAGATTCCTCGATGGAAGTGGGAAGATGTTACGATGGATTTTGTGGTAGGGTTACCGCAAACGAGACGTAAACATGATGCGATTTGGGTAGTCATGGATAGACTCACCAAGTCTGCCCATTTCTTGCCGATCAGGATCATTCAATCTCTCGAGAGTCTAGCTGACTTGTATGTCAAAGAGATTGTGCGACTGCATGGTGTGCTGAGATCGATCATTTCCGATCGTGATCCCCGGTTTGCATTGCGACTATGGGGTCAGTTGTAGTCTGCTTTGAGGACGAAGTTAAAATTCAGTACAACCTTTCATCCCCAGACAGATGGACAATCCGAGCGAACGATTCAGACGCTAGAAGATATGTTGCGAGCCTGTATGCTTGACTGGAAGGGTGAATGGGATTCACACCTGTGTTTGGTTGAGTTCGCTTACAACAACAGTTACCATGCTAGTATCAGGATGGCCCCGTACGAAGCATTGTATGGGAGACCTTGTCGATCACCGTCTTATTGGGACGATATTAGCGATAGATCGAGCAAATCGCCGATTGTTCTTCAGCACTACACTCAGTAGGTGCAGAAGATTCGAGAACGTTTGAAGGCAGCGCAAGATAGACAGAAGAGTTATGCGGATAAGAGATGTAGTGAGTTGTCTTTTGAAGTTGGTGACATGGTTTTTGTCAGAGTTTCACCGACGAAGAGTGTGTTTCATTTCGGTAAGAAAGGGAAGTTGAGTCTGAGATACGTTGGACCGTTTGAGATTTTGGCAAGGATCGATGAAGTGGCATATCGTGTTGAGTTACCTCCACAATATGCTCACATTCACAATGTTTTTCATGTGTCGATGCTCAGGAAGTACATTCCCGACCCATCGCACATCATTCGTTATGAAGATGTGGAAGTGAAGGAAGATCTGACTTTGACCGAACGGCCTATCAAGATAGTTGATCGACGAGATCAAGTTTTGTGTACCAAGACTATTCTGCTAGTTAAGGTACGTTGGCAGCACCATGGCATAGAAGAATGCACATGGGAACTAGAAGCAAGCATGAGAGACAATTATCCAGAACTTTTTATAACCTCCTAAGAGTGATTTTGCAAACAAAATCCTTTTAAGGAGGGGAGGATGTAAGATCCATGATTTATTTTGATGTAATATTTTGTAATTGTGATGAGAACGATGAAATTTTATGTTTTGAAAATTTTTGGAATTTAGCCTACTTTGAGAATCGGGTTAAATCGCGTAACATTACGTAAAAAGGCAATTGCGGGAAATCTAGAATAAATTGACTTTCAAAATTTTTAGGGTAAGTTTAGAATAGGGTTATGGTGATTTACCTTGAATTTGAGGTCCGAACGACGAAAAAACCCCATCAGTGCATGTGAATTATGGAAGATTGCTTAGAAAATTAGCGAGGTCCTAAACAAGACCAATTTCGTTCGAAACAAAAATTTCTTTGCTTGAGTAGCTGTGTAATGTCGTTTACAATGATAATGCAAAATAAAATTATTAAGCATCATGGAAAAATAATTGAAACTTAATGAAAAATAAAATCGGTATATAAACTATTTATTTCTTCCATTGGTCAAAGTCGACCAAGGCCACATCCGTCCTTGTTGGAGGGCCTTGGGACGACCAAGACCATGGAACCAGCTGGTCACGTTGACCAGCTGGGTTAGTGGCATGGTTGTAAGGGACTTTGATAGTTCCTAAAGGGAGGGCCACAATTGGCCCTACCCAATTCATTAAAAAGAGAAAAATTTAAATTTAACTAAATGCAAATGTCATGTCATAAAAGGGATTAAGCGAGACGTTTTCCTTGGAGGGAGCCATCCCCTCTTGGGTTTGGCATGGAAGCATTGGAGTGCTTGCCTTGGTACTCAAGAGAGATCTCAAGGGGCCCTTTCCAAGAGAAGAGCCATCATTAGGATGGACTAATACCTATTGGATGCATGGGGCGGCAGCCCCATGGCATCTTTGTAATTTTTTTTAGTAATTTGAATCCCATAAGCTTAGTGGAAGGGCTGGGCGGTGGTGGAAAAACGTGTTCCACCCCAGCCCTCCATCTTGGATGGGTGGTTTTTAACCCTTCATCTCAGCCCAGCCATATTATATACCATTTAGAAAAAGTCGAGCCCCTTTAGTTGGGCGATTTTTCTAAAATCTCTCTAACACTCTCTCTCATTCTCTCTCCCAAACTCCCTCTCTCACCCTCTTCCTCCTTCAGCCGTGGGAGCTCCACCCTGGATGTGAAGGACTGCAACCTACCTTCCTCCATTACCAGCTTCGAAGGTGAAGAATCATTCCATTGTGTTCATATTGACAAACCGTGAAACCAAGGATGTGAATGCACCTATGTGTGCATGCTCCTTTGGTGGATTAGCTTGTAGAAGCATGGCATTTTAACTTCAATTCGTCATGATTTACATTGTTAAATTGTTGTACCCTTTTTTAAATTAGTTTCCCTTGTTCTTACATGTTGCATTTCAGTTTTTCTTTTCCTATATATTTCTTTTTCTGTTAGTTCTAGCATGCTAGGTCCTTTTTGCTTTCGTTGCTGGATCCATGGCGTGTCTGTGGTCATGGAATCATTGCTGGGGTGCACTGGACCGAGCTAGGCTCGTCCAACCTGCACCCAGCTCATTGGCTCACATTTGAGATGCATGCAGGCACATCTGTGCGCTGTATCCATCGCCCCTCACCTTGAACCCCTTCTTTGGCGTGTTGGGCTCAACCCAGTCCCAAAACGATGGGACTGGTGCTGCAGCCATGCTTTTGGCTTGAGTCACGGCATGACCAGGCCCGATTGGATGTGAGAAAGCCCATAGTCTCTCTAGCATTCGGTTTCCCCCTTTTCTTTGCTTATTCGCTTCTTTTTTTTTGGTTTGTGGTTGGCGCATTTGGGTTTCCCATGTGGCTGGCAGGTTGGGGCCGGCCTATGATAGGCGCCCAACCTACCTTGCTGCAGTTGTTGAGCCCTAGGCTCCAACTCGTGCCTAGGTAGGATTGCACGGTCTAGTCCAGCGGACCAGACCCTCTGGCCAACCCAGTTGCGCCATAGCTGGAGCTAGGCGCCATGCGGGTGGCCCGCGCGCCCAGCACAAGCCTTCAAAAAAAATAAAATTAATTTTTGTGTTAAGTTCTGTTGTTTCTTTATTTTTTTATATATTTTTGCTTGGAATGAAGTGTCGGTCTGAACCATGGGTTCAGACCAGCACTACAGTCCGGTTTGATCGGCTGTGTGTGAGCCTAGACCTAGCCCCATTTTTTTTTTCACTTTGTTCGGGACCGGGTGCGCACCACTAGGTGCTGAGCACCCAGCCGCTTTTGCTCCCAGCTAACTCACCTTTGGATCAGGTCTGAACCAAGTTCAGACCTGATTTTGTTGGCAGCTTGGGCGTGGCACAAGGTGCCAGCCTTGTCTTACCCTCTGTCGGAGCCGGGTGCCAGCCGTATGGTGCTGGGCACCCAGGCCATGAAGTGCGCCTATCTTTCGGTCCAGGTCTGAAGACCTGTGTTCGGGTGTGGCAGCAGTCTGGTCCTATGGACCAGACTCTCCCGACCAGCCCTCTTGAGTACCCAGTTGCAGGGTTATCCAGTCGGCTGTCACCTTTTGGGGCAGCCTATTCCAGCCCCAACCGAACCATCATCGTGGTCTGGTCCAAGCAAAGAATCAGACCAGATTCTCATGCTGGACTGAGTTGTCTGGTCCGGAGGACCAGACCTACGTATGCGCAAAGGCCCCTTTGGCAGCTTGTGCGCGGCCTCTTTGCCGTAAACCTATGAAGCCTAAACACTCCATCAATCGGCTGTTAGTGATGATGTCTTTTTTTTTATGACCAGATCGACAACCATACTTCCAGCTGGACCTTAATGGGTCCAAATTCGGGTTTAGTTTGCCCCGCACCCTTTCGCACTTCGGTTAGGGTGTTGGCATGCGAGCACATGCCTTGGGATGCCCCTGTATCGGGAAATTATGTATATAAATACGTATATGCCTAGATATAGATGCGTATAAACTTGTAAGTGTGTATAAATATGCATATACGGGCATGCAATATTGAGAGTACATATATATATATATGTAAATGTGAAAATATATATATAGTGTGAACAGAGAGACTCGTAACATATATATATATATATATATATATATATATATATATATATATATATATATATATATATATATATATATATATATATATATATATATATATATATATAGGGTAACACATATAGTTGAGTGTTTCGGTGCGACCGAATGGACATGCGACACTCTTGTGTCCCGTCCAAGTATTTCTTCATATGATTCCACATTCCGAACTGAGTATGAATTCCTTAGTGTCATTTCACATTCGACTTGGCAAATGGTTCATTTCGGGTCTGCGGGCGCGACACTCCGAACCGTCGTAAGCTAATGTAATCCCCATTAGGATAGGATATTACCAGAATTCACCATCGACACGTATGTGTGTCGTACTGCGTAAGGAAAACCCTCACGCCTTGGTTTATGTTCGACAGACTAGTAAAGTAAGCAGACAAACACTATTGCAAATCCATGTACTTAGAGACTACGTTGATTTAGAATCACAATACGGCGCAGTATTGTTGTATCGGGTCCGCGAGCGCGGCACCCTACACCGTGGAAATGCAATGTTATTCCCATAAGATGGGATTTTGGTTAAATTCAATCTTAACACTAAAGTATGCAAAATAGTGCATTTTTACTGTGAGAATAATTGCATGTTATGCAAAGTGCCAATGATAATGAGTTAGAGACAACTTCTTGAGTAATGGAACTTGATGAAATGTCATATGCATGAGACTGTATATTTGCTTGCACGTTTACTTGTCTCTTAGAAATGAAATTATACAATGCCTCTGTTACTTATGTTTGTGCAAAAGTTAGAAAGCATGTGGTACTCTTACACTTTGCACGTGGCACATCCTGACACTGGTACTGAGTAGTGCGTACCTTCGATTGGTACATTGTTGAGGCATTGATGAGTGCACAATGTGCACTTACTTCATGAAAAGAGAAGATTGAAACTTGAACACCATAGGGTATGAATGAACATGACTTGTTTTGGGGTCAGTTGGTGTAAGATCCATGATTTATTTTGATGTAATATTATGTATATATGTTGAGATCAATGAAAATTTTATTGATTGGCAAATTTTGAAATTTAGCCTACTTTGAGAATCGGGTTAAATCGCGTAATTTTACATAAAAAGATAATTGCGGGAAATCTAGAGCGAATTGACTTCCAAAATTTTTAGGGTAAGTTTGGAATAGGGTTATGGTGATTAACCCCGAATTTGAAGTCCGAACGACGAAAAAACCTCGTCAGTGCATGTGAATTATGGAAGATCGCTTAGAAAATTAGCGAGGGCCTAAACGAGACCAATTTCCCTTGAAACGAAGATTTCTTTGCTTGAGTAGCTCTGTGATGACATTTACATTGATAATGCAAAATAAAATTATTGCACATTATGAAAAACATTTGAAATTAATTAAAAAATGGAAATCGATAACATGAAATTACCTTTTCTTCCATTGGTCAAAGTCGACCAAGGCCACATCCGTCCTTGTTGGAGGGCCTTGGGACGACTAAGGCCATGGAACCAGCTGGTTACGTTGACTAGCTAGGTTAGTGGCATAATTGTAAAAGACTTTTATAGCTTATAAAGGGAGGGCCACGATTGTCCCTACCCAAATTATTAAAAAAGAGAAATTTTAATTCTAATAAATATTAAAGTCATGTCAAAGTAGGAGATGTTTTGGGCTTGGAGGGTGTTATTTCCTTTTGGGAAATGCGTGGAGCTGGAGTGATTGTGCCTTGGGATTTAGGGGAAATCCCAAGGGCTCTTCCCAAGAGGGAAGAGCCATCATTGGGTTGAGCATTATCCTATTGGATGCATGGGGCGGCAGCCCCATGGCATCAATGTAATTTCCTAAAGCTAATTCAAATCCTCTACAACCATTGGAAGGGCTGGGCGGCGGTAGAAAACCGTGTTCCACCCCAGCCCTCCATCTAGGATGAGTGATTCCTAACCCTTCATCTCACCCAGCCACACCTTATATACCCCTTAGAAAAAGTCGAGCACCCTTAAGGGGCGATTTTTTTTCTAACACCTCTCTTCACTCTCTCTCTCATACTCTCTCCCAAACTCCCTCTCTCACCTTCTTCTTCCTCCAGCCGGGAGAGCCCCTTCCTTGACGTGAAGGACTGCAGCCCTACCTTCCTCTTTTCAAGCACTAAGGTGAAGAATCGTTCCATTGTGTTCATATTGACAAACCATGAACCAAGGATGCGAATGCACCTATGTGTGCATGCTCCTTTGGTGGATTAGCTTGTAGAAGCGTGGCATGTTAACTTCGATTCATCATGATTTACATTGTTAAATTGTTGTACCCTTTTTGAAATTAGTTTCTCTTGTTTTTACATGTTGCATTTCAGTTTTTCTTTTCCTATATATTTCTTTTTCTGTTGGTTCCAGCATGCTAGGTCCTTTTTGCTTTCGTTGCTGGATCCATGGCATGTCCGTGGTCATGGAACCATTGCTGGGGTGCACTAGACCGAGCTGGGCTCGTCCAGCCTGCACCCAGCTCATTGGCACATATTTGAGATGCATGCAGGCACATCTATGCGCTGCAGCCGTCGCCCCCCCACCCCCTGAACTCCTTCTTGGGTGTGTTGGGCTCAACCCAGTCCCAAAATGATGGGACTGGTGCTGTAGCCGTGTGTGTGGCTTGGGTCATAGTGTGACCAGGCCCCATTTGTTGTGGGAAGCCTTGGCCTCCAGCAACAGCAATTCTCCCATCGTTTTGTTCCTTTGGGTTCTTTGATTGGCGCATGACCAACCGGATCAGCTTGTGGGTTGGAGCTGGCCTTATACAGGCGCCCAACACCCCTTTGGTACCTATGAACCAAGACTTTGGGCTCTGGTTCATATAGTTGGGGATTGCACGGTCTGATACAGCGGACCAGACCCTCTGGCCAACCCAGTTGCGCCATAGCAGGAGCTGGGCGTCATGCGGGTGGCCCGCGCGCCCAGCATAAGCCTTCAAAAAAAAAAAAAAAAATTTTTTTTGTTAAGTTATGTTGTTTTTTTGTATTTTTATATTTTTCGGCTTGGACTGAAGTGCCGGTCTGAACCATGGGTTCAGACCAGCACTACAGTCCGGTTTGACCGGCTGTTTGTGAGCCTAGACCCAGCCCGTTTTTTTTCACCTTGTTCGGGACCGGGTGCGCACCACTAGGTGCTGAGCACCCAGCCCCTTTTCCTCCTCACTAGCTTACCTTTGGATCAGGTCTGAACCAGAGTTCAGACCTGATTGTGCGGCAGCTCGGGCTTGGCACAAGGTGCCAGCCTGGTCTTACCTCTTGTCGGGGCCGGGTGCCAGCCGCATGGTGCTGGGCACCCAGGCCATGTGGGGCGCCAGTCCTTTGGTCTAGGTCTGAACCGAAAGGTTCAAACCTATGTATATGAGTAGCAGCGGCCTGGTCCTATGGACCAGACACCCCTTGACCGAACCCCTTAGTACCCATTTGGCAGTGTTACCGCGGCTGCCCCATTTGGTGGCCAGTTTTAGCCCCAACCGAGCCATTATGGCGGTTTGGTCCGGACTGTAAGTCAGACAGATCTACTTGGTAAACCTAGCAGTCTGGTCCAGAGGACCAGACTTACACTTTTCTGTAGGCCCGCCTTGGCAGCGGGTACATGGTTCACTATCGACACCTTTGCAGCCCCGTGACTCCACCCAATTGGCTGTCACAACGCTGAATCGCTCTTTTTAAGACCAGTACACAAACCTACCTTTAGCTGAACTGTTGTAGGTCCGAACCTCGTGAGTATTCCTGCCCCGCACCCATTCATGATTTGGTTAGGATGTTGGCATGCGTGCACATGTGTTATCATCGCAAAATTTTTACTTTTTGCAAGTCAAACTGACCTTTGAAAAAGTTTTTGAAAATAACTCGCCTCCGTTTTAAAATGCGGGAAAATTCCGTAGAATAGGACTCGTCTGTCGGTACGAGGTTCGACCGTTCCTGCCACCTTTAACAGGGGTAATCGAACCAAGGATCAATCTACTGCTCTGCTCTATTCAACTTATCTAAATCATATTCTAATTTCTAAATGCACATAGAATCAGGCATGTGCTATGAATTTTCTGAAAATGCATATTTGAAAACATGATGTTTGCTTTGAATAACTGAAACACTTAGAATAGATATCACATGGAGAATCGTGAATTGGGATTTGAAATGTGCTTCTGAGAAAAGTAAAAATCGATTTCTGAAGAATCTAGAGGTTTTGTGAAAATCGATTTTGAGAAATGTGAAATAACTTTGGAAAACTTGATTTCTTTGAATTCAGACTTTGAAATTGAAAATATAACTTGGAAAATCGAATTTGAAACTTGGGAAATACTTGAAATAACATTGGCAAATCCATATTTTGAGAAAATTGATTTTTAAATAAGACTTAGGAAATTTTTGAGAAAAATAAACTTCTTTGAATTGAAATTTGAATTGGAATTGGCAAATGCATGAAATGAATGAATATGGATTTGAGGAATTGAGAAAATCTTTTTGTATTTTTGAGAAATGCAATGCATTTTTGAAGTTAGCCTAATAGTGTAGGCTGAATGTGGCTAATGTGAAGATCATAAATCTGGGTATCATTCGTATTCTGACTATGGCCATAAATACAAATTCCACCAAGTTTGTCAACTCCATAAGAGCTAGTGCATGTGCCATTCGTGTAGACCATAGTGAATTGATAAAAATGTGCATGAATGATACATTCATCAAACATTTAATATTTGCAGAATTAAACTATATGCAATGCAATCCTAGTCTAAGCTGAAATTTAAATTCTTATTCCAAATTTAATTTAATTTACATCACTATTGAATTTAAATACAAGAAATTAAAGGAAAGTAAAGTATTCAATGTTCCTGCAAAACTAGAAAACTTTGTTAGTGATGATATGTTGGCTTTTCTAGGTTTATCCAGTAATATCTAGAAATTACTGGATTTTGCTAGATATAAGCCTTTTCCATGATTCCCTTAAATCAAAATTGATAAAATATGAAATAAAATTGAATAAATATGAAAATGGAATTTGAAATTTCGAAATTGGGGTCAAAATGACCAAAATACCCTTGATAGCAAGACTATGACCTTGAAATCAGGGTTTTCAGAAAGATATTTGGTAAAATGCAAGTTTTGAAATACAAATAATGATAAATCAAACTAAATAAGATATGATATGATTAAAAATATGAAAATTAGGGTTAGAGATTTCGAAATTTAGGTAAAATGACCAAATTGCCCCTGATAGCAAGACTATGGCCTTGAAATCAGGGTTTTCTGAAATAGATTTTGGTAAAAACTTGGGTTTTAAGGACTAAATGAAATCAAATTACCACAAAATTAAATATGAGATACCCTAATATGATTTAAAACATAACTAAACCCTAAAAGTACATGCTTATGCACGAAAATCCAATAATATCACAAAAACTGTGATTTTAGCAGTGTTTTTGGATCTTTCAGGGACCCTGTTTTGCAACTTGCTTAATTCAGCCATCAATCGGATTCCAAAATTCATCAAATTTGGTACCTGCACTTGTTATAACCCTAATATCAAATTAGAATTATAAAAATATTTTTTTGGCATTAAATTAATCCGAAAATAGCATCAAACCCTAAAAATATGCTCTTTTTGACCTAGTTCACCAGCCAGTTTCAGTTTAGGACCCGAACCAGGAGTCAAACCTCCATGAAAATCTATGAAATTTTACAGAGATAAACAAGGAAAGAAAACAGAGATTTCTCAATTTACATATTGGAAAAAGCATGTCCGGTTAGGGAGAAACCCTTCCGGCAATCTGAACTAAAATATAACACATTTAACAGGGGTTAAAACGGCTACTTCAGATTGAAAATACAGACATAAATAGCAAACCTAAACAAAAATCTTTGAAATTTTAGCAGTGAATAGTAGACAAAAAAATAATAATACTCACTTTTTACAGATCATAAATTGGATCTGTGGTTTGGGATTTATGACCAACACAAGTCTGGTTAGGGTTTTGGTAAACCCTAACGAGTTTTAAATTGAAAATCAGAGTCTCTGACAGAGGAAAAATATAAAAAGTAATCAAAAATTCTGAAAATTTCCCAGTAGATAGATCTAATAAATTTAAATCCATGGCACTTTACAGATCTAAAATCGGATATAGGATGAGAGAAATATCATAACAGCAAGTTACCTTCTTGATTTTAACAACGATTTTAAAGATTTAAAAACTCGACTTGATGTCTGATTTTTCTGACAGGGTTCCCGAAGTCCAAAATCTCTGATTTTTTTACAGTAGATCAATCACATATGCATTCATCACATATAAAAAAATCAGAAATTAACAACACATATTTTAATCCGAAACAGCATTCTCTTTTCTGTTCTAAACTAAAAACACACAGAAATCTAATAAACTTGAGAAAACATGCATTAACTAATGAAAAACAATAAAATAAACACTAAAACAGTAAAATAAAATTGATTTCTATGCTGGAAAACGTGTAATAAACATGAATAAGCAAATAAAAAAATAAAATACAGGGAATCCATGGCTGGAATTTGCTTTCACCTTTGAAATCATGGATTTAACCCATCTAACGGGTAAATCTCACGTTTCGTCGGTTAAGAACATGAAAAACGTACCTCTCATCGATTCTAATGGATTAGAATCCTTGAAATCACCCTCAAACTGAGTTAGATCATCTTCTTGGGTCGATTTTGGGGTTCTTGGATGAAATCCATGGTTAAATCCATGAACACAAGAGTTTCCATGGTGAAATCTATTGAAAAATCATAAAAACTAATAAAATAATAATAAAATAATATTAAATAAACTCACCTTGGGGCTGCAGCTGCAATGGAGGAAGGTAGAGGTGCTAGAGAGGAGAGAGAGGCCACGAAAATTTGAGAGAAAAAGAGCTCCCCTTTTGGCCCCCCTTAGGTCCCTTTTTATAGTTTTTCAAAAAGTTACTTAATTAGGGTTAATTAAGAGTTTTTTCATTTTTTAGGACTCTTTCTAATAAATCCACTAAAGGCAACGATTTTTTGTGGTTTTCTAACCCTAAATGAACTCTAATTAAACCCTAATTAAACCCTAAAAAGTCCAAATGTGGCACCACCTAGTATGGACCCACATTTGGTTTTTAAAACTTGAATTTAAAACCTTTAAAAACCAATGGTTTAAAACTTAAATAAAATGGATTTTTAAAATTGATTTTGACTCCTCTAACCTAACTAGGACAATGACTAACCCTAGTCTATCCCTAACTTACTCGAATATGGCACCACCCCGAGTGGGCCCTACTTGAGTTTTTTTTTTTAAAAAATGATTTTAAAACTTGAAATTGAGAAAGTTTTCAAAAGATTTTCAAAAGTAAACTTTGAAATTAAAATTTTTGAAATGGCATAGGGTCCTAACTGGGTCAGGACTCCTCTGGATATGGTACCAACTGAGTGGGCCCACATCGAGTTTTGCAAATTTTGAAATAAACACTGAAAATACCTTTGAAAAGGGGTTAAAATTAATAATTAAAATTCAAGATTTTTGAAAATAGAGTTCTAATCGAACTGGAACTCCGGGTTAGAGTCCTGAACTCTTAGGACTCTGAGATTTTAGATTTTTAGAATTCAAATCGGAGAATTTTCGAAAGATTTTATCAAAACTTGATGAAATAAGTCAGAAAACACAGTCAGGGTTAGACTCCTAACTCGACCGAACTCTAAAATAGAGTCCTGAATCAACTGGACTATGCAAAATGACCTAATTTTTGAAAACAAATGGAAATAAATAAAAATGAAAGTAAAAACAGACTCCTGATAGGATTAGAACTCTGGGACAGAGTCCTGATCGGACTGAAACTCTAGATTTTTTGGTATTTTCTGAAAAACAAATGAAAGAACTTGTCAAAACAGTGAAAACAATAACGAATATTGAAATAAAACAGAGTTCTGATTCAACTAAGACTCTGGGGACAGAGTCCTAATTGAACTAGGACTCTCCAATTTTTGGATTTTCTGAGAAATCAAATGAGAGGATTTTGAAAAACAAGTGAAAACAGGATGAAATTGAAGTTTTTGGTTCAGAGTCCTGATCTAATTAGGACCTTGAGAAAGAGTTCTGATTCGATCAGAAATCTAAGAATTTTGGTTTTCTGATAAGAAAATGATGAATTTTAAGCAAAGCTTTTGAAAGCCAGTGAAAATGAAGTGAGAAAATCAATTTTGGATAGAGTCCTACTTCGATCAAGACTCTGGGGTAGAGTCCTTATTTGATCAGGACTTTGGGATAAAACCTAAGAATTTTAAAATTCTTTGATAAAAGTATAACAATTTTGATAGATGGAAAGATTTTTAAAAGATTCTTTCAAAATTGAAATCAGGATCAGAGTCCTGATCCAACTAAAACTCTTCAAACAGAGTCCTGGTTCTACTAGAACTCTGAATTTTTGACTCATTTTGAAAGATTTGATTGAAAATGGATAAAAATAGTTGTTAAAGATTAGAGTCCCAATCCAATTGAAACTCTGAAGAAGAGTCCTGATCCGACTGGACTCTTGAAGAAGAGTCCTGATCCAACTCAGACTCTAACATTTTGGCCAAAACAGAAGATTTTGAAAGGTTCTTCTCAAAAACAGGTAAAAAGGTAGTGAAAATTAGAGTTTTGATCCGACTAGGATTCTAGAAAAAGAGTCCTGATCCAACTAGGACTCTGAAATTTTTAAAGATTTTTGACAAGTAAAGGAATCCAGAAGCGACACCACCTAAATGGGTCTCATCTGAGAATTGAAATCAATTGAAATTGAGTTTGAAATGAATCCAGATTGTTTTCTAAGAAAGTATTTCAAAATATAAGGTCCCGGGGGTTGGAAAATGACAGAATGTTGAATAAATACCCAGGTTTTGAAATTGATTTTGAAAGAAAAGCTTTAAAATTCAAATCTGGATTGAATATTTTAAAAACTGGAGTGTTGGATCTCGAAGATGAGATGTAATGACATGCAATGTTATGTTGTGCAATGAAATGGTATGCCGAATGCATGCAATGATATGCAATGACACATGAAATGTAAGCACTAGATAAGGGTGAAAATTTTGGGTGTTTACAACATGCCTTGGGATGCACCGGTCTCGGGTATATATATATATATATATGTAAGTGTGAATGTATATATGTATATACGTGTACATACATATAAGGAGCGTGCCTCATTGAGTGTAATTGTAAAAATGTGGATATATATATATATATATATTAAAACACATAATTGAGCGTTTCGGTGCGACCGAATGAACATGTGACACTCTAGTGACCCGTCCAAGTGATTCTTCAGATAATTTTACACTCCGAATTAGATGTGAGATTCGTTAGTGTTATTCCACATTCGACTTCTCGAGTGGTTCGTTTCGGGTCCGCGGGCGCGGCACCCCGAACCTTGGAAAAGCTAATGTAACACCCATTAGATGGGTTAATTTCAGAAATCACCTTTGACACGTATGTGTGTCGTACTGCGTAAGGAAAATCCTCACGCCTTGGTTTACGTTCGACGAACGAGTAAAGTAGAAGATGAACACTATTGTAAATCCATGTACTTAGAGACTACATTGATTTAGAATCACAAGTGTTGTTCAGTACCTTTGTTTCGGGTCCGCAGGCGCGGCACCCCACACCGTGAAAATGCAATGTTATTCCCATAAAATGGGATTTTGGTTAAACTCAGTGTCAACACTTAAGTATGCGAATGTGATTCCCATACGTATGAGAATATTGTTAAATTCAATCTTAACACTGAAGTATGCAAAATAGTGCATTTTTACTGTGAGAATAATTGCATGTTATGCAAAGTGCCAACATTGATGAGTTAGAGACAGCTTCTTGAGTAATGGAACTTGATGAAATGTTATATGCATGAGACTGTATATTTGCTTGCACGTTTACTCGTCTGTTAGAAATGAAATTATACAATGCCTCTGTTACTTATGTTTGTGCAAAAGTTAGAAAGCATGTGGTACTCTTACACTTTGCACATGGCACATCCTGACACTAGTACTGAGTAGTGTGCACCTCGGTTGGTACATTGTTGAGGCATTGATGAGTGCACAAGGTGCACTTACTTCATGCAATAAAAAGATTGAAACTTGAACACCATAGGGTATGAATGAAAATGACTTATTTTGGGCTCAGTTGGAGTCCTTGGGCAATGGCCCTTGTGTTGTGAGTGGACTCTTATGTGAATATACCCTGAATCAGAAAAGAAATAATATGGTGTTGTGACCGCTTTCACGAGCGGGGTGCTCTGTTGGCTGCGTGAGGCTGAGCACGTGGATGGGCAGGCCAAGTCCTCATTTTGCGTATGCCGCGGGTACCATGAGGCAAATTCCTCGTTGAGAGGTATGACTGAACAATGAAACTAAGAAAGATAAACCTGCTTCGCCCCATTCACAAAATGGTTCACCTTGGAGAGGGTGGATGGTACAACCCTAAGTGACTTGTCGTTACTACTACACGTGTTTTGACAGGAGCTGTAGCGTCCTTCGGCCTCCAGTCACTCAGAGCCAGGGAGATCGAGGTTACCTTTTTAGGACCTCACTATTGCAGTAGTATAGATTGCAATCCTTGCCTATGCGAGTGTTTTCTCCCAGCTACGTGCTGCTTGCATGAGGTTTTGTGACGCCCCAAACCCCGACCTTGTAAAAACCTTGAGTTTTTGAGCAAAATTTTTTTTTTGAAGGATATACAGAGTGAAAAACAACCAGCGGAAGTAAAGGAGGAAAACAGGGGTAAAGCATAGGCCGCAAGTCTGAGCGAGCCACAGTGAGAAAACCAAATCACAGTAGACAAGTAAAGTATTCTTCATTTCCACAATAGTTACAATACTACAAAAACGAGACTTGGTACAAAAAGGAACAGTCTCCCAAAAAGGAGAGGTACAACCCCTCAAACCCCAAAACCAGAAGAAGCCAGAATCTGCTGCAAAGTGTGGGTCTCAAGGCTCCTGCTGTGCGCCGTCGCATCGCGCTGCGTCTACTCGTCACCTGTATCCCCATAAAACGGCGTCAGTACTCTTGCGAGTTGGTGAGGCAAACCATCCATACATTATCATTTTTAAGGAAAAACAGAAGGTAAGCAACAAGCTACAAGTGTGCTAAGTACCAGACTATAACTAACATGATAGAACAGTTAGAAACATTTGAAATAAAAGTACAAGTGCGTGTCAGGTAGGTGCACGTGCCACAAGACTGTAAAACTACAAATAGGTAACAGTGAAGCCACTACAGTGGTAAAACAAAAACTGAACAGCGGAAGGTAGCAACTAAAGTAACAGAGTAAGAACTAACTAGCAGAAAGTAGTGACTGAACGCACGCACATACGGCTCTGGAGTAACAACTACTGTAAGTCAGTGTGATTGGTTAGTCCTTATGTTCATCTTTTTACCTCCTCCGGGTACGCGAAAGAAAACCCTCGAGTTCTGTGAGACATGCACCCGGCGTCTGTTATTCAATTTCTAATATGGTAACCGGGGATGCTACAGAACGAGAAAACCACCTGCGGGCGACACGCAGCCAGGAGAAACCTTTCGCAGGGGTAAAGGATTGCAATCCGTACTACTGCAGTAGTAAAGGTCCCTGCAGAGGGTACCTTGACCTCCCTAACTCCGAGTGACTGGAGGTCAGAGGGCATATCGGCTCCTCTAAAAAACAAGTCGTAGTAACGACACGTCACTCGGGGTTGTACCATTCACCCTCTCCCTGGGTCACCAAATTGTGAATGGGGCGCGGCAGGTTTATCTTATTTAGGCTCACACTTCAAGTTATACCTCCTCTCAAGGTAGTCGTGCCTCGTGGTCCCCGCGGGGTACGCAAACGAGGACTTGGCCTGCCCATTCATGTGCTCCGCCTCACACGGCTACCACGAGCACACCGCCTGTGAGGGCGATAATATACCATTTTATTCCATGCCTAGGGTGACACGAACATGTGAGCACATTCTCACGAACCCGGGCTGTTGCCCGTAGACTCCAACCGAGTCTCAAAACCTCAACAGGGCAAAGGTGTCAAACCCTACGATAGTTCGAGTACCTTTTTAAGTGTATGCCATGTAAAGCGCACCTCCGGTGCAGTGTATATCTATCGATAAACAAGAGGGGTCCAAACACGAAGATGCTCGACAAGTGAGCTGGTGATGTAAGTGTCCGAACGTGCCAACTTGCTCTCACGAAATGGGACAACCCGCATGGGTGCAAGTTCGTCAAACAAAACGCGTACCATCATTATGACGCGACAAACACTCGTGTAGCGAAGCCATCCACCCGGGATCCTCGCGAGTCCCACACTCACAAGTGTCAGAGGAAGAGAATTCAATATTATCCCATGCTAATGGGAATAACATTGGCATATCCAAAAGTGGGGTCTGCACGTCTGGGGCACGAATGTGACCGCAACCCTAAAGAGTCATAGAACCGGACATCCATATGCATGTATGGGTCACACACCGCTTGAACTATGTCCGCACTGCCTCCTTTACGAGGTTGCGGGGTACGAGCAACGGAAGCCCCCAACCGCAACATAGGTTGTTTGCCAGCTACACACACCGCCTATAAGGCTCGACATTTCCTAACGGAACAACAAGGCGACCGTTGTCACTGATGAGTTCCCGTGGAACTCCATGGGGTCGCGCCAACCCTGGGTGCTACCCATGAGGGGGTTCAAGCCCCGAGTCAGAGCGTTCCAAGGGGATGCGCAACAAGGGAACAAGTTACCGGGTGCCTTAGCACCCGGTGCCGCTGTGGCGCCAACTTGGGAACCTAAAACCCGAGGGGGGGGGGGGGGACTGACCAAGTGGCTAGGCCACGGGGGCCCTGCCACCCTTGGTCCCCGCCTAGCAACTGGCTGTAAACACCCCAAATTTTCACTCACCTCCTCGACATTTTCACCAAACATCATCATCCAGCCTCTGAAATCGCTGGAGGGCAAAAGGGTTATTTTCTGAGCCCGGACCTTGCAAAAGTCCAAATTTCATCTGCAACTCTCAAAAATTTCTCTATTTTTAACTCAGATGTTCAAAATTTTACTCCTGACAGAAGACAGGAATCTTCAAGTCTTGGTTCAAAATTCTATTGCATAAGACATGACATTGCATATCATTGCATGAGCATTTCATATCACTACACTGCACAGCATGTCATTTTGAGGTCCAGAACTCTTGATTTTCAATCCAGATTAGAATTTTAACACTTTTCAAAATGGATTTCAAAACCCTGGGTCTTCAAAATTATCAACTCTTCCCATTTTACCCTCAGGGCTCTGAATTTCAAAATATTTCCTCAGGAAAACAATCTGGATAATTTTCAATAAATTTCGGCTCAGATTTTGCCTTTTGTCAGCTATTTCAACTATCTTCCTTTTACAAAATCGCCCTACAGGGGCCAACTCTTTCCAAAATTTCCTGTTTTACCAATTAGTCCAGATTTTATAAAAATTCCAAAAAGAGGTTGTTGTTTTATCCTTATTTCAATAAAGAAGCGATGTGGGATCCACACTGAGGTGGTGTCACACAGGCTTTTCTTTTGAAAAATTTGAATTTTGAAAAACCCAAAAATATAGGAGCCTTGTCCCTTGGATTGGTGCCACTTGTCCTTTCTCTCTCCTCCCATTTACCTGCCATGTGTCAGCATAGGGTTCACCTAGAGTTGGCGCCACATGTCACCTTCTCTCTTCTGCCACCCTTTGACACGTGTCAGTGTGGGGCCACCTTAAGATGCCGCCACATGTCATTAGTCATCCTCTTTATTTTATGCCACGTGTCAATGTCTACCATCTTCACCCTGTGCCATGTGTCATTCCAAGGTCACCATGAGATGCCACGTATCATGTGTTGTCCTGTTCAGAAAAAGTAGAACTTGTCTCCCCTGAGGTGGCACCATTTGAATTATGTCTCCTGCAAGTGACACATGTCACTCTCTCCTTTCCTCAGGAAAAGCAAGCGACACGTGTCAATCTCTGCTCCTTTCAGAAAAAGCAGAGGACACATGTCTCCCTCCTATTTTTCTCAGAAAAGTAGATGACACATGTCATCTCCAACTTCCTTTAGAAAAAGTAGAAGACACATGTCACTCCCTGCTTTTCTCAGAAAAAGCAAGTGACACATGTCACCCTCTGCTCTTCTCAGAAAAAGCAAGGGACACGTGTCTCTCTCTGCTTTCTTCAGAAAAAGCAAGTGACACATGTCACTTTCTGCCTGCTTCAGAAAAGCTAGAATTCAAATATTCAAATCTCCTCATAGGTGGCGCAGATCCTGAACTCCTACCTTTTTCATCTTGTCTGAGATGGCGCCACATGACTTGGCCCTCCTTCTCTCCCCTCTGCCACGTGTCATCTTCTGCTTCTTTCAGAAAAAGCAGGTAACACATGTCTCGTTCTAACTCCTTCAGAAAAAGTAGAGGACACATGTCTTCTCCCTACTTTTCTCAGAAAAGTAGGAGACACATGTCACTCCTGGCTTTCTTCAGAAAAAGCAAACCATTCAAAATTCAAACAAGGCCTAGGTGGCGCAAATCCTGAGCTCTGATTTTTCCAGATGGCCTATGAGGGCGCCACATGTCCCTTCCCTCCTTTTCCTCCCTCTTGCCACATGGCATTGTAGAAGCCACCCTGAGGTGGCGCCATATGTCCACCCCCCATTCCTCCAGGGCCAACCTCCATTTAAAATTCAAATCCCCCATGAGGTGGCGCCATCTGAAGAACCTCCTCCAGCAGGCTGACACTTGGAACCATCCTAGACTGCCACATGTCCAGATCTCCTTTCTCCAGAAAAGGTAGAATTCAAATTCCTCTGAGGTGGCGCCTTCTGAGCCCACTGCTCTGTCCTTCTGACATGTGTCAACCACCTTTTGAGGTGGCACCATTCCAGGACTCCACTTGGCTCCATTTTGATTTTTATTTTACTTTTAATAAAAGTAGCCCACCATGAGGTGGCGCCACCTGAGGACTCCCTATAAAAGGTGAGTTTGAATTTCAAATTCCAAGAGAACACCCTCTGAGGTGGCGCCTTCTGGGAGTTCCCTGCAGAGAGAATCAAGCAAACTTTTGAAAAATTCCAAATTCCCCCTGCTGAGGTGTCTCACCCACAAAATTTCCATTTTTTTTATTTTTCTCAAAAATCAAAACACCTTTTGAGGTGGCCCCACCTGAGGGCTCCCTACAAAAAGCCAAATTCGAATTTCAAACCCCCAGATGGCACCTCCTGAGATGGCGCCACATGGAGGGCTCAGACTGAGCCTGTTTGAATTTCAAATTTCTTCAGAAAATTTATAAAAACAAGGCTCCACGCCCAAGAGAAGGGAGATCTTTGGAGACCATTTTTGTGAACTTGAAAATCCGACCTAGCCTCCCTAAAATATGATTCTGAACTTTGGAAATCGTGCCCCCTTTGGCTCATTGGAGAAGGTGGAGTAAAGTTCGTGCAGTGGCCAATTCGATTCAAGCATAGGTCGATTTTGGTGAACCATCCGAAGCCCGGAGTGAAGGACGAAGGAAGCTCGTGATAGCCGCCCCTTTCAAGAGCTTCTACGCTGCGTAACGAAGCAAGGTGCACTTCTTTTTCCCTTGATGTAATTCCATAATCCGATTCGGGAGTCGTTTGAAGAAAGAGCTCATCCGAGAGATGGATTGAGCTATTCTCATAAAACGACATATATAAAACGTTTAATTATGCTTCCTTGATGATTTTTAACATTCATGTAGTTAGCTAGGTTTAATTTGCATTTTATTTCATTCATTTAGCACATTTCATGAATTAATTAGGATTAGTTTAGCATTTATTTCAACTCTGCTCATTTTCAGTAGGTCTCTGTTTTTGTCAGTCAGTCCACACGTCATTTCATGCATTTATTTTTTATTAAAAATCCCCAAAAAATCACGGAATGCGCCCTTAGGTGTCCCTGAAATTTTGCCAAAAATTCGGAGGCATTTGAAATTGTTTACTGCAATAAACATTCAAAATGGCAAGTCGGGTTTTGTTACCCGGGATGCATTTTGAAAATCATTTGCCGACTTGTAAAATCGAGATATCCCTCATGGGAGATACGATTTTCGATCCGAAAGATGTTCTGAACTCGGGAGAATGTCTAGTTTTTAATATGATTTTATTAGATTTTTCGGATTTTTTTTAAAGTCTGACAAAAATCTGAGAGTTCGGGACACGTGTCAGAGCCTAATTTGGGCCTCTGAGATCTTGGATCGACTTGGGGCTAAGGTTTCTCTTTGTGTGTTGCTCCAAATCCAAAATTGTAAAAAGTGAAAGTTGTGTCCGAGATGTCTTATGTTTGCATCTAAAAGCCTATGATTTTTAGAACAGTGTTGATACCTGCTACAGATTTTTTTTGTCAGTCCCCTGTTTTGCTACATTTGTCTGTTCTGTTAGTTTAGGCAGGAATAGTTATATTTTTTATATATGTTTCCGTTGATCAAATGCCAAAGTCATAAACATTTGATCAAATGCCAAAGTCATAAACATGAAAGTTGTTCATGTAGGTGTCTTGCGTAGCTCTGATTAATTTCATAAATTTTCATGGCTGTTTTATATTTGTTTGGCATTTTACATCAGATTAGGGTGATTTTTACCTATGTCAGAACTAAATCCCTGTTTCCGAACTCACCATGGCTCAAATCCCGAGGCTGTAAAAACCAAAAATGTTCCATTTCGGGTCTTTTAGCAGTCTGCAAAATATCAGAAGTTTTCATGGTGTAAATCTTGCATTATTATGTTAAGCATTGCATTCGGTTCGGATCCATAGGCAAAATCCACCATTTTAGGACTTTCTTTATATTTTAGCATTTAAATCATATCATTTCGTGATTTTTAGCATTCTAGGCTGTTTATCAGAGTAGGTAGATGCTTCATACCAAATTTGGTGCAATTTGGAATCCATTTGAGGTTCGAATTAGCCATAATACCAAAACAGGGTCCCGCAGGACCCGCATCCAAGCGAAAAACAAACAAAAATCGTTATTTTCGATAAATTGCAAAATGCCAAATTCTGATTTTACAGTCCTAATGTGTTTAGCAGCATGTCATAATGTCTCATACTGCATTTCATCATCATTTGATTCAATTTGAATTTCAAAATCTCAATTTTTACCAAAATTTTCTTCAAAAAACCCTGATTTTAAAGGTATAACTTTAATATTAGTGGTATTTTGGTCATTTTGACCCCAATTCCGAATTTCAAACTATTTTCAACTAAATTTATTGCATTTTCATCATTTCAAATATCAAGGAAACATGATAATAGGGTTTATATCCAATTAAATCCAATAATTTCAGAGTATTATTGGAAAATCTTGGAAAAACCCACATAGTTGAGCTAACCCTATTTCAAGTTTGGCAGGAACAATCAAAAGAAGGAGCTGAAGTCTGCAAATTTCTTTTGTTTCCTTTATTTAGTGATGTAATAATGTAAATTTTGGAATAAGAGAGTTAATTTCCTGCTTAGACTAGGATGCATATCATATAGTTTAAATTTATGCAATATCCTGTTTATATGATTCATGCATTTTATTTCAAAAGCACTATGGATGTTCACGAATGGCACGTGCACCAACTCTTAGGGAGTTGATGGACTCGGTGGGATCCATATTTACGGCCCTAGTCGGAATATGGACGAGACCCAGATCCATCATCTTTCTACTAGTCACATAGAGCCTACACTCTTAGGCTATCTTAAAATGCACATCATATTTCCAAAGTTTTCAAAGTCATGTGCATCAAATCAACTAAGTTCTGAACATATTCATGGCCACAGTCAGAATATGTGAAGGATTTATTTGGACTTAATGCACATTTTCCAACCAATTCCTCAGAAAATCTTTTCAAAGGGCATTCATTCACTCATGTCATTTGCATCATGAAATCATTTTCTCAAGAAAACTTCATTCTCAAGAAATCGATTTCTCAAGAAACTCTATGGATTTTCCAAAATCGGTTTTCCCAAGTCAAGTTTTTCACAGTTTTCCCTGGAAAATGTTACTTTCTTAAGACTTTCAAAAAGAGTTTTCCAATTTTCCTCAAAGATCAAACTCAATTTCCAAGTGTTTCAAGGCCAAGATTCTCAGGATTTCAGTTTCCCAAGTTTCAATTCTCCCTCTCCAAAGAATTTTCCAATGAATTTCAATCATTTTTCAAAGAAAGCTTTCAAAACTTGAAGCTTTTCCTGACAAGCATTTTTCCTTCAACTATTCATCTTTTCTCAAGAATTTCTTGCCATTTTCTCAAGATTTCCATCATTTTCCTAAGAAAATTCTCAAAGTCCAAGTTTTCCTAAGAAGTGTTTCCCTTTTCAAATGTTCACCTTTTTCTCAAGAATCACTTCCATTTTCCCAGGATTTTCAACCATTCAAGATTTTCCCACATCTTTATGAACTTTCCCGTGATTTAAAAACCCTTTTTCATCTGAGTTTCCTAAAAAATTGACTTTCATCTTTTTCCTGAGAGATTCTTTTCAACTCCAAAGTTTTCCAAGCATACATCATGTTTTCCCAAGCTGCATTTTTCAAAATCTCATAGCACATGCCTGAATTCTCTGTGCATTTAGGATAGAACATGATTTCGATAATTTCACTAAGTCAAGCATTATTTTTGTCCTTGGTTCGATTACCCCTGTTAAAGGCGGCAGTAACGGTCGAACCTCGTACCGACAGGTCAAGTCCCATCCCATGGATTTTCCCGCAATTTTCAAAACGGAGGCGAGTATTTCAAAACAATTTCCAAAATCCGGTCAAGTTTGAAGCGCGAAAGCGTTTCTCCCTCCCTCTTCCGCAAGGAAGGGAAGGCGGGAAAAATTTTGCGACGATAACAGGTTTGGCGACCGAGATGGGACCTGTCCTTGTCTGATTAGAATTATGCTTGACTTAGTTCAATTATCGAAATTATGTTCACAAAATGTCAGCTCTTTTACTTTCAATATCATGTGAGCCTAGGAGCCTAGATTCTGACCTAACTGACATTGACTGCATATAGACTAGGAATGGTTTGGTAGGACCAGATTGAGGAGATATTTTCATGCTCACATAGACTTAGGTCTAAATACAACTCTCCTCAATTTAGGATCTGAATGCAAACAATGTATGCTTCTTCAAAGATTTTCAAAATCTATCTCTCTGGGATTTAGAGCCCTCTATTTCTTGCATGTGATCATTTTTCAAAATCTCCATTACCTACTATTACCCGGTCATCACGTTGATGGGCTCTCTTCCAGAACCCTAGTTCGGGACAGAGCCTCACAACTGGGCCAATTATTTGGGTTAACACCCCCCTACCACGTACCGCGGGCCACAGTCCGAAGTATATCGGTAGGCGCTCAAGGATGTTGGATAACCTTACCTTAGAACCAGAGTTGAAATTCTATGCCACGTACCTCGGATTTCGGTTCGAGTATATCGGCATAACTGGATTGGACAAAGATGATCTGAACCTAGAGTTAGGATTAGGGTCCTACAGCTATTTTCAAAATAATGCATCTAGAGTCAGCCTTTTAGGGAGTGCTGTATGTGCATAAATGTTTGTGCAGGATGTGATTGTTCTTATATTACCTCTATTTTTCCTATATTTTTCCTAAAATATTTTCAAATACCCATATTTCTCATCTTTTCCTTTTATTTTCTCAAACCCTTGATGATTTTCTCAAATATCCCATTTCTTTCAAAACTCCAGGTGATTTTCCATTCTCCCTTTCTACTGGATCTCGAATTTTCAGCTGCATTTTTATCCTGCCTGCAGTTTCTCCAAATCATATGTTTTCTCTCCTTGAATTTTCAATTCTTTTGTCTATTTGCAAAATTCTTCATCTTATTTTCCTCAGGCATACCTTGATTATTGCGGTGGAAATTGTTTACCCATTTGCCTTCTCCTTATTCTAAATCCATTTGCGGAGTGTTTTTCCAAAAGATATCTCTTCAAAAATGATATTTTCCTCGTGATTGACGACCTCGCCTAGGTAACAAGGCACATTCTCCGTTGTTCATTTCTCTTGCAAAAGGATGACAACACAATTGTCGTAATCCTTACGACGACTCAATCCCTAGTAATGGGATAATCTTCCAATGGTCTACCATATTTTTCTCAAAATCCAAAAATTTTCCTCAAAATTTGATCATGTCTTTGCCCTGCAGAGAGCCTTCTTTAAATTTTATTCTCTCTTCCCAGTTACACTGGGGCATCTTTTAAAAATTTGTTTTCAAACATTCTGTAGGCAGGCAGGATAAACCAATCTCTCATTTTGCATATATATGCACCCATTTGCGCTCATTTGCACTTCATTTGCATTGTCATGTGCATTTGCATTTATTCTGCATCCAATTTCCAACATCCACTTTTCAAATTCCCAATTTCCAAATTTCTAACAGCCAATTTTCAATTTTCAATTTTCAATTTTCAATTTTCAATTTTCAATTTTCAATTTTCAATTTTCAATTTTCAATTTTTAATTTATAATTTATAATTTCCAATTCTAAATTTTTAATTTTGACCTTTGGGTTACCCAATTCTCTATTCGACCTTCGGGTCACTCAATTTCCAATTTCAACCTCTGGGTCATTCAAATTCTCAACTTCGACCTTTGAGTCATTCAACTCCTCAAATGTTGATCTTTGATTTTCCATTTCGACCCTTTGTGTCATTCGATTCCCAATTTTAACCTTTGGGTCATTTAATTCTCAATTTCGACCTTCGGGTCACTCAATTTCCAATTTCAACCTCTGGACCACCCACTTTATCAGATTCTCAATTCAAGCCTTCGGGTTACAATCTTGCCAACATCAGTCATTTTCCCGCCTGCAGGTTCCAACTTTCCAGGCCTTCGGATTACAAATTCTATCATTTTCAAACCTTCGGGTCACATCTCTATCTATGACAATCATTTTCGATAAAATCCTGCTTTCGAGCTGGTCGAACAATCAAAATCCCGCTTTCGAGCTGGTCGGTCAACAAATCCTGCTTTCGAGCTGGTCGAACAATCAAAATCCTGCTTTCGAGCTGGTCGGTCTATCAAAATCCTGCTTTCGAGCTAGTCGAACAATCAAAATCCTGCTTTCGAGCTGGTCGGTCAACCCAAATCCCGCTTTCGAGCTGGTCGGTCATCAAATCCTGCTTTCGAGCTGGTCGAACAATCCAAATCCTGCTTTCGAGCTGGTATTCCCAAAAATCCTGCTTTCGAGCTGGTACTTCAATCAAAATCCTGCTTTCGAGCTGGTCGAACAACCCAAATCCTGCTTTCGAGCTGGTCGAACAATCAAAATCCTGCTTTCGAGCTGGTCGGTCAACCCAAATCCTGCTTTCGAGCTGGTCGAACAATCAAAATCCTGCTTTCGAGCTGGTCGGTCAACCCAAATCCTGCTTTCGAGCTGGTCGAATAATCAAAATCCTGCTTTCGAGCTGGTCGGTCAACCCAAATCCCGCTTTCGAGCTGGTCGGTCATCAAATCCTGCTTTCGAGCTGGTACTTCAATCAAAATCCTGCTTTCGAGCTGGTCGAGCAACCCAAATCTTGCTTTCGAGCTGGTCGAACAATCAAAATCCTGCTTTCGAGCTGGTCGGTCAACCCAAATCCTGCTTTCGAGCTGGTCGAACAATCAAAATCCTGCTTTCGAGCTGGTCGGTCAACCCAAATCCTGCTTTCAAGCTGGTCGGTCGACAAATCCTGCTTTCAAGCTGGTCGAACAATCCAAATCCTGCTTTCGAGCTGGTATTCCCAAAAATCTCGCTTTCAAGCTGATACTTCTATCAAAATCCTGCTTTCAAGCTGATACTTCTATCAAAATCCTGCTTTCAAGCTGGTACTTCCAAAAATCCTGCTTTCGAGCTGGTTAAACAAATAAAATCCTGCTTTCGAGCTGGTACTTCGATAAAATCCTGCTTTCGAGCTGGTAAGTCAAAACAAAACTCAACTGTCGAATTGATCTTTTACTGAGTCTTTTCAGGACTCAATTTTCGTCACGGATGTGTTAAGCCGGATGTTAAATGCTCTCTTTCACCAAGGATTTCAAGAACATTTCGTCAATGTGTCAATCAATTACCTGTTGATTTCAAAATTTTATTGCATAAATCTTTACCTTAGTTTACCTTCAGCATTACTTCCAAAAGAGTGAAGCTTTTGCGAAAAGAGATTAAAACTTCAAATTCTTTCTATTGGCCAACCAAAAGGATGAAGGATGAAGGATAAAGTCCTCGATATGGCCATAAAAGAAGATTCAATGTTATTGAAAAGCCGTAGATGATCAATATTGATCACAGTCAATGGCGCATCTTTAAAGGCTATTCTTGTAAGGACGAGGCAGTGGAAATATCTTGAGTGCTAGAAAAGAGAGAATTCACCCAAGCCCTGTCTCCTCAGAATCACCTAAGCTGTAATTGAGTATCCGCAAAAGGGATCTCTCACCTGTCGTCAAGATGAAGGCGAATTAGGCGAGTAGACCCCCGGGGCCAAAGAAGATTCGAAACATCTCCAAGATGATGGAGTTTGTGACGGATCCTTCCAGGGAAAGTCCAAAGCACTGTCGAGATGAAGGCAGATGCGATGAACCTCTCGACAATCCCTAAAAGATATTTAATTTCAGCTATCATCCAAAGATTTCTAACCCATGAGCCAATATCGTCCAAGAAAGATCGAAACATCTCCAAGATGAAGGAGTTTGTGACGTACCCTTCTCCAAATGAGAGCAAGAGAGGAAAAAAAAAAAAAAAGTCAGAACATCTCCAAAATGAAGGAGAATATAGCCAAAACACCAGAGAGCCAAAAGAGTGCAAAAAAATTATTATGAGAGAAGCTCTCAGGATATCAAACTGCCAAATTTATCAAGAATCTTCTTTAAATTTGTGAAATTCTATTATCAATACTCTTCCATCAACTGCTTTCACAATATCAAATTCTCTTTCCTGCTCATATCAAGGAAATTGATAGCTTCCTTGAAGAAGGTCAATCGCAAGCAATTTGGATTTCCAATCTCGATTCTACGAAGTGAACCCTGTTTGGAGGTAATGCTTTGGGTAGAAAAGAAAGAATATCTTTGCAACCATGTGCAACATTTTCAAAAATTTTGAATCAACCGCAGAATTTCCAACATTTTGACAATATTTTCCAGCTATCCTGACATGAAGTGAGAACTTGATGCCCGTCTTTGATACATCCTGACACCAATTTTAAATCCCTCTTAAGGACTTGATTCCTTCCCTTCTTTGAGAGCATGAACTCTCAGAATTGCACACTTCCCTGTGTCCCCACTGTCCCACCATAGACAGTCCCATTTCGGTTCGAGGTCGAACCACCAATCTTTTTCTCGCAAAAGGCAATTTCAAAAGCTGATTTTAGTCTCGGCAATGAGACGCCCAAAACCAATCCCTTTTCAAGCTTTAGGGACCCCATTCTCCTTCCTTTTGCGAAAAACCCTATCGGATTTATTGTGCAAGATCCGAAGGTTCCATCATGGTCTCTTCCTTCGAGGATTCCATCCATTTTCCGCCCGATCAGGATAAGGGTACAAACCTGAGCCTCCTTTGATGAGGTATTTCATTTTCCGCCCGATCAGGATAAGGGTACAAACCTGAGCCTCAATCAAAGAGGTATTTCATCTTCTGCCCAATCAGGATAAGGGTATAAACCTGAGCCTCCTTTGATGAGGTATTTCATTTTCCACCCGATCAGGATAAGGGTACAAACCTGAGCCTCAATCAAAGAGGTATTTCATTTTCCGCCCGATCAGGATAAGGGTACAAACCTGAGCCTTAATCAAAGAGGTATTTCATTTTCCACCCGATCAGGATAAGGGTATAAACCTGAGCCTCAATCAAAGAGGTATTCCATTTTCTGCCCGATCAGGATAAGGGTATAAACCTGAGCCTCAATCGACGAGGTATTTCATTTTCTGCCTGATCAGGATAAGGGTACAAACCTGAGCCTCAATCAAAGAGGTATTCCATTTTCTGCCCGATCAGGATAAGGGTATAAACCTGAGCCTCAATCGACGAGGTATTTCATTTTCTGCCCGATCAGGATAAGGGTATAAACCTGAGCCTCAATCGACGAGGTATTTCATTTTCCACCCGATCAGGATAAGGGTATAAACCTGAGCCTCAATCAAAGAGGTATTCCATTTTCTGCCCGATCAGGATAAGGGTATAAACCTGAGCCTCAATCGACGAGGTATTTCATTTTCCGCCCGATCAAGATAAGGGTATAAACCTGAGCCTCAATCAAAGAGGTATTCCATTTTCCGCCCGATCAGGATAAGGGTACAAACCTGAGCCTCAATCAAAGAGGTATTCCATTTTCCGCCCGATCAGGACAAGGGTATAAACCTGAGCCTCAATCAAAGAGGTATTCCATTTTCTGCCCGATTAGGATAAGGGTATAAACCTGAGCCTCAATCAAAGAGGTATTCCATTTTCCGCCCAATCAGGATAAGGGTACAAACCTGAGCCTCAATCAAAGAGGTATTCCATTTTCCGCCCGATCAGGATAAGGGTATAAACCTGAGCCTCAATCAAAGAGGTATTCCATTTTCCGCCCGATCAGGATAAGGGTACAAACCTGAGCCTCAATCAAAGAGGTATTCCATTTTCCGCCCGATCAGGATAAGGGTACAAACCTGAGCCTCAATCAAAGAGGTATTTCATTTTCCGCCCGATCAGGTTAAGGGTACAAACCTGAGTCTCATTTCGATGAGATATTCCATTCCCCAATCAGGTTAAGGGTCAAACCTGAGCTTCGTTCCATGCGAGGTATTTTTGTCCCATCCAGGTCAAGGGCATAAACCTGAACTTGGCTCTCATAGAGCAAATCTTTTCTCTTCATTCTCCATTTCATATCTACCATCTTCCTCGGGCTAATTTCTTCACACTCAGTCAGATCCTTCTAACTGGGGCATTTTTTTATGTATGGCCCAAATTTGGTGTGTTTTTCTTTGCCACTAAGCTCGGCCATGAGCCGGCTTAGTAGCAAAGAGGGGCATCTGTAAACACCCCAAATTTTCACTCACCTTCTCGACATTTTCACCAAACATCATCATCCAGCCTCTGAAATCGCTGGAGGGCAAAAGGGTCATTTTTTGAGCCCGGACCTTGCAAAAGTCCAAATTTCATCTGCAACTCTCAAAAATTTCTCTATTTTTAACTCAGATGTTCAAAATTTTACTCTTGACAGAAGACAGGAATCTTCAAGGCTTGGTTCAAAATTCTATTGCATAAGACATGGCATTGCATATCATTGCATGAGCATTTCATATCACTGCACTGCACAGCATGTCATTTTGAGGTCCAGAACTCTTGATTTTCAATCCAGATTAGAATTTTAACTCTTTTCAAAATGGATTTCAAAACCCTGGGTCTTCAAAATTATCAACTCTTCCCATTTTACCCCCAGGGCTCTGAATTTCAAAATATTTCCTCAGGAAAACAATCTGGATAATTTTCAATAAATTTCGACTCAGATTTTGCCTTTTGTCAGCTATTTCAACTATCTTCCTTTTACAAAATCGCCCTACAGGGGCCAACTCTTTCCAAAATTTCCTGTTTTACCAATTAGTCCAGATTTTATAAAAATTCCAAAAAGAGGTTGTTGTTTTATCCTTATTTCAATAAAGAAGCGATGTGGGATCCACAATGAGGTGGTGTCACACAGGCTTTTCTTTTGAAAAATTTGAATTTTGAAAAACCCAAAAATATAGGAGCCTTGTCCCTTGGATTGGTGCCACTTGTCCTTTCTCTCTCCTCCCATTTACCTGCCATGTGTCAGCATAGGGTTCACCTAGAGTTGGCGCCACATGTCACCTTCTCTCTTCTGCCACCCTTTGACACGTGTCAGTGTGGGGCCACCTTAAGATGCCGCCACATGTCATTAGTCATCCTCTTTATTTTATGCCACGTGTCAATGTCTACCATCTTCACCCTGTGCCATGTGTCATTCCAAGGTCACCATGAGATGCCACGTATCATGTGTTGTCCTGTTCAGAAAAAGTAGAACTTGTCTCCCCTGAGGTGGCACCATTTGAATTATGTCTCCTGCAAGTGACACATGTCACTCTCTCCTTTCCTCAGGAAAAGCAAGCAACACGTGTCAATCTCTGCTCCTTTCAGAAAAAGCAGAGGACACATGTCTCCCTCCTATTTTTCTCAGAAAAGTAGATGACACATGTCATCTCCAGCTTCCTTTAGAAAAAGTAGAAGACACATGTCACTCCCTGCTTTTCTCAGAAAAAGCAAGTGACACATGTCACCCTCTGCTCTTCTCAGAAAAAGCAAGGGACACGTGTCTCTCTCTGCTTTCTTCAGAAAAAGCAAGTGACACATGTCACTTTCTGCCTGCTTCAGAAAAGCTAGAATTCAAATATTCAAATCTCCTAATAGGTGGCGCAGATCCTGAACTCCTACCTTTTTCATCTTGTCTGAGATGGCGCCACATGGCTTGGCCCTCCTTCTCTCCCCTCTGCCACGTGTCATCTTCTGCTTCTTTCAGAAAAAGCAGGTGACACATGTCTCCTTCTAACTCCTTCAGAAAAAGTAGAGGACACATGTCTTCTCCCTACTTTTCTCAGAAAAGTAGGAGACACATGTCACTCCTGGCTTTCTTCAGAAAAAGCAAACCATTCAAAATTCAAACAAGGCCTAGGTGGCGCAAATCCTGAGCTCTGATTTTTCCAGATGGCCTATGAGGGCGCCACATGTCCCTTCCCTCCTTTTCCTCCCTCTTGCCACATGGCATTGTAGGAGCCACCCTGAGGTGGCGCCACATGTCCACCCCCCATTCCTCCAGGGCCAACCTCCATTTAAAATTCAAATCCCCCATGAGGTGGCGCCATCTGAAGAACCTCCTCCAGCAGGCTGACACTTGGAACCATCCTAGACTGCCACATGTCCAGATCTCCTTTCTCTAGAAAAGGTAGAATTCAAATTCCTCTGAGGTGGCGCCTTATGAGCCCACTGCTCTGTCCTTCTGACATTTGTCAACCACCTTTTGAGGTGGCACCATTCCAGGACTCCACTTGGCTCCATTTTGATTTTTATTTTACTTTTAATAAAAGTAGCCCACCATGAGGTGGCGCCACCTGAGGACTCCCTACAAAAGGTGAGTTTGAATTTCAAATTCCAAGAGAACACCCTCTGAGGTGGCGCCTTCTGGGAGTTCCCTGTAGAGAGAATCAAGCAAACTTTTGAAAAATTCCAAATTCCCCCTGCTGAGGTGTCTCACCCACAAAATTTCCATTTTTTTTATTTTTCTCAAAAATCAAAACACCTTTTGAGGTGGCGCCACCTGAGGGCTCCCTACAAAAAGCCAAATTCGAATTTCAAACCCCCAGATGGCACCCCCTGAGATGGCGCCACATGGAGGGCTCAGACTGAGCCTGTTTGAATTTCAAATTTCTTCAGAAAATTTATAAAAACAAGGCTCCACGCCCAAGAGAAGGGAGATCTTTGGAGACCATTTTTGTGAACTTGAAAATCCGACCTAGCCTCCTTAAAATCTGATTCTGAACTTTGGAAATCGTGCTCCCTTTGGCTCATTGGAGAAGGTGGAGTAAAGTTCGTGCAGTGGCCAATTCGATTCAAGCATAGGTCGATTTTGGTGAACCATTCGAAGCCCGGAGTGAAGGACGAAGGAAGCTCGTGATAGCCGCCCCTTTCAAGAGCTTCTACGCTGCGTAACGAAGCAAGGTGCACTTCTTTTCCCCTTGATGTAATTCCATAATCCGATTCGGGAGTCGTTTGAAGAAAGAGCTCATCCGAGAGATGGATTGAGCTATTCTCATAAAACGACATATATAAAACGTTTAATTATGCTTCCTTGATGATTTTTAACATTCATGTAGTTAGCTAGGTTTAATTTGCATTTTATTTCATTCATTTAGCACATTTCATGAATTAATTAGGATTAGTTTAGCATTTATTTCAACTCTGCTCATTTTCAGTAGGTCTCTGTTTTTGTCAGTCAGTCCACACGTCATTTCATGCATTTGTTTTTTATTAAAAATCCCCAAAAAATCACGGAATGCGCCCTTAGGTGTCCTTGAAATTTTGCCAAAAATTCAGAGGCATTTGAAATTGTTTACTGCAGTAAACATTCAAAATGGCAAGTCGGGTTTTGTTACCCGGGATGCGTTTTGAAAATCATTTGCCGACTTGTAAAATCGAGATATCCCTCATGGGAGATCCAATTTTTGATCCGAAAGATGTTCTGAACTCGGGAGAATGTCTAGTTTTAATATGATTTTATTAGATTTTTCTGATTTTGTTTAATGTCTGACAAAAATCTGAGAGTTCGGGACACGTGTCAGAGCCTAATTTGGGCCTCTGAGATCTTGGATCGACTTGGGGCTAGGGTTTCTCTTTGTGTGTTGCTCCAAATCCAAAACTGTAAAAAGTGAAAGTTGTGTCCGAGATGTCTTATGTTTGCATCTGAAAGCCTGTGATTTTTAGAACAGTGTTGATACCTGATTCAGATTTTTTTTGTCAGTCCCCTATTTTGCTACATTTGTCTGTTCTGTTAGTTTAGGCAAGAATAGTTATATTTTTTATCTATGTTTCCGTTGATCAAATGCTAAAGTCATAAACATGAAAGTTGTTCATGTAGGTGTCGTGCGTATCTCTGATTAATTTCATAAATTTCCATGGCTGTTTTATATTTTTTTGGCATTTTACATCAGATTAGGGTGATTTTTACCTTTATCAGAACTAAATCCCTGTTTCCGAACTCACCATGGCTCAAATCCCGAGGCTGTAAAAACCAAACATGTTCCATTTCGAGTCTTTTAGCAGTCTGCAAAATATCAGAAGTTTTTATGGTGTAAATCTTGCATTATCTTGTTAAGCATTGCATTCGGTTCGGATCCATAGGCAAAATCCACCATTTTAGGACTTTCTTTATATTTTAGAATTTAAATCATATCATTTCATGATTTTTAGCATTCTAGGCTGTTTATCAGAGTAGGTAGATGCTTCATACCAAATTTGGTGCAATTTGGAATCCATTTGAGGTTCGGATTAGCCATAATACCAAAACAGGGTCCCGCAGGACCCGCATCCAAGCGAAAAACAAACAAAATTCGTTATTTTCGATAAATTGCAAAATGCCAAATTCTGATTTTACAGTCCTAATGTGTTTAGCAGCATGTCATAATGTCTCATACTGCATTTCATCATCATTTGATTCAATTTGAATTTCAAAATCTCAATTTTTACCAAAATTTCCTTCAAAAAACCCTGATTTTAAAGGTATAACTTTAATATTAGGGGTATTTTGGTTATTTTGACCCCAATTCCGAATTTCAAACTATTTTCTACTAAATTTATTGCATTTTCATCATTTCAAATATCAAGGAAACATGATAATAGGGTTTATATCCAATTAAATCCAATAATTTCAGAGTATTATTGGAAAATCTTGGAAAAACCCACATAGTTGAGCTAACCCTATTTCAAGTTTGGCAGGAACAATCAAAAGAAGGAGCTGAAGTCTGCAAATTTCTTTTATTTCCTTTATTTAGTGATGTAATAATGTAAATTTTGGAATAAGAGAGTTAATTTCCTGCTTAGACTAGGATGCATATCATATAGTTTAAATTTATGCAATATCCTGATTATATGATTCATGCATTTTATTTCAAAAGCACTATGGATGTTCACGAATGGCACGTGCACCAACTCTTAGGGAGTTGATGGACTCGGTGGGATCCATATTTACGGCCCTAGTCGGAATATGGACGAGACCCAGATCCATCATCTTTCTACTAGTCACATAGAGCCTACACTCTTAGGCTATCTTAAAATGCACATCATATTTCCAAAGTTTTCAAAGTCATGTGCATCAAATCAACTAAGTTCTGAACATATTCATGGCCACAGTCAGAATATGTGAAGGATTTATTTGGACTTAATGCACATTTTCCAACCAATTCCTCAGAAAATCTTTTCAAAGGGCATTCATTCACTCATGTCATTTGCATCATGAAATCATTTTCTCAAGAAAACTTCATTCTCAAGAAATCGATTTCTCAAGAAACTCTATGGATTTTCCAAAATCCGTTTTCCCAAGTCAAGTTTTTCACAGTTTTCCCTGGAAAATGTTACTTTCTTAAGACTTTCAAAAAGAGTTTTCCAATTTTCCTCAAAGATCAAACTCAATTTCCAAGTGTTTCAAGGCCAAGATTCTCAAGATTTCAGTTTCCCAAGTTTCAATTCTCCCTCTCCAAAGAATTTTCCAATGAATTTCAATCATTTTCCAAAGAAAGCTTTCAAAACTAGAAGCTTTTCCTGACAAGCATTTTTCCTTCAACTATTCATCTTTTCTCAAGAATTTCTTGCCATTTTCTCAAGATTTCCATCATTTTCCTAAGAAAATTCTCAAAGTCCAAGTTTTCCTAAGAAGTGTTTCCCTTTTCAAATGTTCACCTTTTTCTCAAGAATCACTTCCATTTTCCCAGGATTTTCAACCATTCATGATTTTCCCACATCTTTATGAACTTTCCCGTGATTTAAAAACCCTTTTTCATCTGAGTTTCCTGAGAAATTGACTTTCATCTTTTTCCTGAGAGATTCTTTTCAACTCCAAAGTTTTCCAAGCATACATCATGTTTTCCCAAGCTGCATTTTTCAAAATCTCATAGCACATGCTTGAGTTCTGTGTGCATTTAGGATAGAACATGATTTCGATAATTTCACTAAGTCAAGCATAATTTTGGTCCTTGGTTCGATTACCCCTGTTAAAGGCGGCAGTAACGGTCGAACCTCGTACCGACAGGTCAAGCCCCATCCCATGGATTTTCCCGCAATTTTCAAAACGGAGGCGAGTATTTCAAAACAATTTCCAAAATCCGGTCAAGTTTGAAGCGCGAAAGCGTTTCTCCCTCTCTGTTCCGCAAGGAAGGGAATGCGGGAAAAATTTCGCGACGATAACACTGGCCCAGTGGGGCTGACAGCCATACTGGCCTCAGCCCGCACGCGCCAACCCGGGTGTGCTAGCACCCGGCTAAGCCTAAAGCGCCCACAAGGGTGCTAGGCTTAGCCTAGGGCCCTACAGGCCATCCGAGATCTCAAGCGAGGTTCGGCCCGCTCATGACCAGACCTAGCTGGGTCATGAAAAACCCCTGGTCTGAACCCAGCCGTGGGTTCGGACCAGGGTGTTGGGTCTTAGCCCACACCCATAGCGGTGCAGCTAACCCAACCACCCGGTTGGGTGAGCCAAGCCAAAGGCTCTGGCCTGGACCCGATTGGCCTAGGCCCGGCCAACTAAAAAGGGGGCAGGGGCACTAGCTGAGGTGCCCCACAGGCACCCCTGGTCTGACCCAAGGGTGGGTCCTGACCAAAGCACCCAACGGGTGCACGCCAGCCCGCAGTGGGCACCAAGGAGGGACCAAGGTGGGGTGCCCACCCGGGGTAGGTGGCGCCAACCCAGGGTGGCGGTTTGGACCACTGAAGGTCCAAACCCAGCCTGACTACCCCAGCAACCGAAGTTGCTGGGGGCAGGCCACGCTTGGTCTGACCCAGCCAAGGGTCCAGACCAGGCCCACAATGGGCTAGCGCACCACTAAGTGGTGCGCCCAGCACCAAGCCCCAGGTGCACTAAGCACCCGGCTCTAGGCTGCACCGCAGCCAACCAAACCAAAAAAAGGGGGGGGGGGTTCAGCCACCTGCTACAGACCTTGGGTCTGTAGCATCTGGCTCAACCCAGCCAGGGGCTGAGCCAGGTCGCACCTACCTGGTGCGCCCACTAAGTGGGTGCGCCAGGGAGGTAGCCCGGGTGCCACGCGCACCGGGCCACCGGCTTGCCAATAGGCATCAACCAGGGTAAAACCAAGAGAAAAAAAAAGGGGCCCATACAGGCCCCTAGTTCGAGCCAAGTGGTGGCTCGACCCAGGGCTGTAGCCCTTGACCCTGCAGGTCAGACCCCAAACCAAAACCCCCGGGTGCTAAGGCACCCGGGTGGTGCGTTTGGGCTAACCAAGGAGAAAAAGGGGCGTGTTCACCCATGGTGGGCTCGCCCGTGGTGGGCTCACCCATGGGTGGGTCCACCTCGGGTAGGTCTAGGTCCAGTGTGGCCCAGACCACCCAAGCCAACCGAGGGCTGCAGCACCAGCTGCAGCCAGCCCATCAAAGCGTAGAGCCGGGCTGACCGACTTGGGTCAGTCCGGGCTCATCCCAGGGCCTGCAACTGCCCAGCCCACCAGCTGTGGGCTCAGCAAGGCCACCAAACGGCCTGGGCTGGCCGTGCAAGGGCTCAGCCCAGCACCTTGCCCAGCTCCAGCCCAAAAAGGGGGGGGGGGGGGGCGTTCTAACATCACCACCAAACACACACACACACACTTACCAAATTTTTTTGAAACCATAAAGCTTAAAAAAGAATAATGACAAAGAGGGAGGAACTCACCTTGCTATGTTGGCCTAGCTGTGCAGCAGAACCAAGGAGGAAGGAGGGAGTATAGAAGAGGAAGAAGGAGAAGTGTGGAAGGAGAGAGAGGGTGTCGACCCTCTCTCTCTTCCCTTCCCTTGCTTAAAAAGGGGGGGGAAAAGATGAGTGGTGGGGAGGGAAGGAGGGGAGATGGGTGGTCTCCCCCTCCCACGCCTCACCCTAGTCACCTATGCCCCATGGGGGGGGGGGGGTGTAAGGTACTTGGTACCTTCCAACCACTCCCCTTAATCAAAGGGGAGTGGTTGGCCTTGACCCCTCATGGTCAAGGTCAACCCAAAGAAATCGCCCCTCCCATCCTTTTTTTTTTTTTTGAAAAGGGGTAAGGGCTACCCCCTAAGGGGCGCCCAGCCTATTCCCCTAAAACGTGGTCTGAGCCCACCCACTTTTGAAAATACCTTTTTAAGGCCTCCATTTGAAAATTTTCCAACCTTTCAAAATCTCCATTTTGAAAAGTGGTTTTTTGCAAATACTCCTTTTTATAAGTCTTAAAAAGGAGACATGGGCTGAAGTGGAGCCCATGCCAAACTCTTCTAAATTCACAAACCTACCCCTTGAAAAAAGTTTTCAAAAACCCTCTACTAAGTTTTGAGGATTTTGCAATTTACTTCATTCTTTCCTTTTGAAAAATCTCAATCTAATAAGTATTAAAAGAACGAATCTGAACTAATTTAAAAATCAAGATTTTAAATTACACTTTCTAAATTAAGGTTTAAGCTTTCATAAAGTATATTTAATTTCTCAATTACGGCGAAATTGGGCCTCGGCATGACTCGTAATTACCGATATACCCCTATTTCGCCAAAATCCATGGAATAACGAGATATTGCTCTCGTTTAAACCCCAAATCCGGGGCGAACTCATGCGAACACAATATACATATAATCTATAAATATTGAGGTTGGATCCATCGCGGTTTGCCTCGAATCGCCTCGTAGGGCAAATCTACGCGTGTCAGAGCCTCAGAAAGCGATAATTGCTAAGTTTACGCGTATTGCTCGTGCTGGAACAAGGAATTTCTAATAATGAAGTATATCTCATTTAAAATTCTTCAGAAAAACAGTGGGGCTTACATCCTTCCCTCTTAAAAAGGGATTTCGTCCGCGAAATCACGAATACTTGGCCACAAAAAGGTCAGGGTATTTCTCCCTCATACTGGCCTCTGCCTCCCATGTGCATTCTTCGATGCCATGGTGTTGCCACCGTACCTTAACCAACGGAATGGTCTTGGTACGCAGAACTTGCTCGCGACGATCGACGATCTCAACAGGTTTTTCGGCCACAGTTAAGTCCTCTTGTACTTCAACATCTTCGTAGCGGATGACGTGTGATGGGTCCGGAATGTACTTCCTCAGCATCGACACGTGAAAAACATTATGAATTTGAGCATACTGCTGCGGTAGCTCAATCCGATAGGCTGCTCCACCGATCCTCTCTAGGATCCTGAACGGCCCAACGTATCTAGGACTCAACTTTCCTTTCTTTCCGAAACGAAAGACGCTCTTCGTCGGTGACACTTTCACGAAAACCATGTCGTCAACATCAAATTGAAGCTCTCGCCGCCTCTTATCGGCGTAACTCTTCTGTCTGTCTTGGGCTGCCTTCAGACGTTCTCGGATCTTCTGCACTTGCTGAGTGTAGTGCTGAAGAACAATCGGTGACTTACTGGATCGATCGCTGATATTGCCTCAATATGACGGTGATCGGCAAGGTCTCCCGTACAAAGCCTCATATGAAGCCATACCGATACTAGCGTGATAACTATTGTTGTAGGCAAACTCGACCAAACACAAGTGTGAATCCCAATCACCTTTCCAGTCGAGCATACAAGCCCGCAACATGTCCTCTAACGTCTGAATCGTTCTCTCTGACAGGCCATCAGTCTGAGGGTGGAAGGCTGTACTAAACTTCAATTTAGTTCCCAAAGCTGACTGCAATTGTCCCCACAATCACGACGTGAATCTGGGATCACGATCCGAAATGATAGACGTAGGTACACCATGTAACCGTACAATCTCTCAGATATACAAGTCTGCTAAGCTCTTAAGCGTCTGACTAATCCGGATAGGTAAGAAGTGAGCAGACTTGGTGAGCCTGTCCACAATCACCCATATCGCATCGTGCTTTCGCCTGGTTCGCGGTAAACCTACCACGAAATCCATCGTGATATCCTCCCATTTCCACTGAGGAATCTCAATCCTCTGCATGGTGCCACCGGGACGTTGGTGCTCGATCTTGATTTGCTGACAAGTCAAACACCTCGAAACATACGCTGCTGCGACTTCACGCTTCATCCCGTTCCACCAATACCTTCGCTGAAGATCTTTAAACATCTTAGTACCACCAGGATGGACGGTGTACTTCAACAAATGTGCCTCATCAAGAATCTCCTTTCTCAACTCGGGGTCATTTGGCACCCAAAGTCGTTCCTTCTTGCGGATGCAACCGCTATCGTCAACCCGAAAGACTGAGCCCTCTTCACGAGCTCGATCGACAAACTTCTGATATAGAGCGCTCTGCTTCTGTGCCTCAATAACCTTAGGCAAGAATTCTGATCGAATGGCCAACCCAGACAATCTGATCGTTCCGCCTCCGATCGCGAATGGTTTCCAAGCCACAAAATCTTCGATCAATTTCTGACTCCACACAAGACTAGCCAGAATACTGCTCGATTTGCGACTAAGCGCATCTGCAACGACGTTCGCCTTACCAGGATGGTAAGACAACGTAAACTCATAATCTTTGATAAACTCGAGCCAACGACGCTGTCTCATATTCAACTCCTTCTGGGAGAATAAATACTTGAGACTCTTATGGTCAGAAAAGACCTCGAACGTATCTCCGTACAGATAGTGTCGCCATGACTTCAAGGCGAACACCACAGCTGCTAACTCCAAATCATGAGTCGGGTAATTCCTCTCGTGAATCTTTAGCTGTCGTGAAGCATACGCAATAACACGACCGTGCTGCATGAGCACGCATCCCAGTCCTGTACCTGAGGCATCAGTGTACACCACAAAACCGCCTCTACTAGAAGGTAAAGCTAACACCGGAGAGGTAGTCAACTTCGTCTTCAGGATCTGGAAACTTTCTTCGCAAGAGTCAGTCCACTCGAACTTGACTCCCTTACGCAGAAGCTTCGTCAAAGGAAGCGCGATCCTGGAAAAGTCCTGTATAAAACGCCGGTAATATCCAGCTAATCCGAGAAAGCTACGGATATCTGTGACAGACTGAGGCTGCTTCCAGTCTAACACTGCTTTGACCTTTGCTGGATCCACTGACACACCATCACTGGATATCACATGACCCAAGAACATGACGCGTCGAAGCCAAAACTCGCACTTAGAGAACTTGGCGAACAATCTGTGCTCCTGAAGTACTCCCAATACAATACGCAAATGTTCTCGGTGCTGCTCAGGGGTCTCTGAGTAGACCAAGATGTCATCGATGAATACGATCACGAACGTATCCACATACGGACAGAAAATACGATTCATCAAATCCATGAATGCTGCTGGTGCATTTGTGAGCCCAAAAGGCATCACAACGAACTCGTACAACCCGTACCTAGTTCGAAAAGCCGTCTTCGAGACATCTTCTTCTCTGATCCGGAGTTGATGATAACCCGATCTGAGGTCGATCTTCGAGAATATCTTCGCTCTCTGCAACTGATCAAAGAGATCTTCTATTCTCGGCAACGGATACTTATTCTTAATCGTCGCTTGGTTGAGCATTCTATAGTCAATGCACAACCTCAGGGATCCGTCTTTCTTCTTCACGAATAGAACAGGGGCACCCCATGGCGATGCACTGTTTCTGATAAACCCTTGCTCCATCAACTCTCCCAACTGACGCTTCAGTTCTTCGAGTTCCGCTGGAGCCATACGATACGGCGCCTTCGAGATCGGAGTCGTTCCAGGTAACAACTCAATACAAAACTCGATCTCGCGCTTTGGAGGTAATCCAGGCAGTTCCTCAGGAAACACATCGGGGAACTCCCGAACTACCTCAAGATCCTCGATAGGGGTTAACACCAATTCAACCGGGGCGATACTGACCAAGAAAGCAGTACCCCCATTCCGCAGATATTTCTGAACCTTAAATGACGAAATCATACGACTGTCTCGAACAGGTCGAGCAAGGCTGATCTCCAAAACTGGACGGTCAGGAGGGTACAAAACCACCTTGCCTTCTCTGCATAGAACTTGAGCATGATACTCAAATAACCAATCCATGCCTAGAATGACATCAAACTCCGTCATATCTAGCAGGATCAAGTCAGCTGGCAAGTCCTGACTTGCCACTGACACATCTACGCCCGGAATGTACAAAGTACACAAAGACTGATCACCAGTCGGTGTACGAACTTCCAAAGGATAATTTAACAATACAGCAGACATAGGCAAAGAACTAGCAAATCTCGAAGCTATGAAAGAATGCGAAGCACCACAGTCAAACAAGGTAAAAGCTGCATGACCAGCGACTGGAATAGTACCTTGGACCAACTCTCCCTTGGTCACTTGCTCGATAGTGGCTGCGTAGGCATGCCCTGCCACCGTCTTCTGGTTACCCGTCTTCTGCTGGGAAGATTGCTACGGCGGGTACATCTGCTGCTGCTGCTGAGGAAGTCGCTGAGGCGCTGGCTGTGATGTTCCTGGCGTGTTCTTCCTCAGATCGTCGGACTGCTTCTTTCGACAATCCTTGATGTAGTGGCCCATCTTGCCACAGTAGATGCATCCTCCAAGATCCCGTGGACACGGTCGGCCAGGATGATCCATCCGACATTTTGGGCAACCTGATGTTGCCATCATCTGTCTCTGCTGTTGCTGCTGTTGGGGCTAGCGATTCTGTCGCTGCCGATTGTTGTTGTGATACCTCTTTGCTGGCGGGGCAGACTTCTTTCCGCCCGAATTCTGCTGGAATGAACGCTTCTTAGGCCAACTCTTTTGGCCTTGCTGCTGCTGGTTACCCTTGAACTACGGAGTCTTCTGGGAGTCGGTCCACTCCTGCATCAGAAGTGTAGCCGTCTCCAGGGCTTCCTCTAGAGTCGAGGGAGCACGCGTGAACACTCTCAGGCGCAAGGCTAACTTCAGTCCACGAGCAAACTTCATCGCTCGTTCTTTCTCGGTCACATAGACATGAGGGCAGAAGCGCTCCAGGCTTCTGAACTTTGTGATGTAGTCCGCCAAAGTAGAGTTCCCCTGCTGAAGGTCGAGGAACTCCTGCATCTTACGGCTACGCTCGTGGGTCGGAAAATAGGCCACGTAGAAGACTTCTACGAACTGCTCCCACGCAACTACTCCGCCTCCAAACTTGATATCCAAGGTGGTCGCCCACCACCTCTCGGCATCCTTCCGGAGCCGATACGTGCCAAAATCCACCTTCCGGTCGTCACTGACTTGCAACACCCGAAAGATCCGCTCGATCTCTCATATCCAGTCCTCGGCCGCCTCAGGCGTAGACTTTCCGTCGAAGGAGGGAGGGTTCATAGCCATGAACTGCTTATAGGGCACGGCTGTCGCTGGAACTGGAGAGGGAGTAGGAACTGGAGTCTCTAGTTCCTGAGAGGTCTGCATGTTCTCTCCCATTGCACGCATGGCTTCAGCCTGCCTGCCCACAACCTCGGCCAGGTTGCTCACAGTGTCCATGATACGATCGCAACGCTGGCGCCAAGCCATCTTAACAACAGAAGACACGTATAAGCAAAGAGATAAGCTGAAACATAATTTCATTACTTAAACTAAGGAAAGCATACATATATTCAGTACAGGCCAAAATTACCCTCTATAACAGGGTTACCATACATAAACCTTCGCAACAAAAACACAAACAAAGCAAGTCTACAAAATGAACACTAACTCAGTGTTCCAATCACACATGTTCACATCTGAACAACACAATCACCGCTGCCTACGAGTGTAGTAGTTGCGGTAGGTGTTTCGATTCCCGTATCATCTCTGCATCGGACGGGAAGGAGAAGCAGGTGTGTACTCAGGAGGACTCACTGCCTGAGACCACGGAGGTGAAGCTGGCGTGTACTCGGGAGAAACAGAGCGTGAGTAGGAAGCTGGCGTGTACTCGGGAGAACCTGGTGCAACTATTGCATCTCCCACTGGGTCAACTGCTGACTGTGCCTGACCGCCCTCAGAAGCCTCATTCTCCTCGGTCTCAGCGTTACCCATTATGAGTTCGTCGCCCAACTTACGCTGACATTCGATCTCAATATGCCCCCTAAAGCCACAGTAGGGGCATATGCTCAAGACACGAGGACAAATCTGTCCTGCGTGATACTGGTCACATCTCCCACAAGGGGGTGCCGGATGTGCAAGTATCCACGCACTCCGCACAATCTGTTGAACCGCCTGTTCGAGGGCCTCTGTGCCTCGAATCAAGTCGATAAGAGCTCCGAGCATTCGCTCATTTCTCGAATCAACAGGCATCTAACAGGTTATGCAACAAGTCAAGCATGCAATGCTAAATACAGCAGAAATCATTAGGAAACAGATGGAAGTAATAATTCAGAACATACTTACAGTGCGATGAACGTTGCACGCAGAAGTCTTGGACCACACTTATAAACTGCAGCTCTGATACCAATCTCTGTGACGCCCCAAACCCCGACCTTGTAAAAACCTTGAGTTTTTGAGCAAAAATTTTTTGTTTGAAGGATATACAGAGTGAAAAACAACCAGCGGAAGTAAAGGAGGGAAACAGGGGTAAAGCATAGGCCGCAAGTCTGAGCGAGCCACAGTGAGAAAACCAAATCACAGTAGACAAGTAAAGTATTCTTCATTTCCACAATAGTTACAATACTACAAAAATGAGACTGGGTACAAAAAGGAACAATCTCCCAAAAAGGAGAGGTACAACCCCTCAAACCCCAAAACCAGAAGAAGCCAGAATCTGCTGCAAAGTGTGGGTCTCAAGGCTTCTGCTGTGCGCCGTCGCATCGCGCTGCGTCTACTCGTCACCTGTATCCCCATAAAACGGGGTCAGTACTCTTGCGAGTTGGTGAGGCAAACCATCCATACATTATCATTTTTAAGGAAAAACAGAAGGTAAGCAACAAGCTACAAGTGTGCTAAGTACCAGACTATAACTAACATGATAGAACAGTTAGAAACATTTGAAATAAAAGTACAAGTGCGTGTCAGGTAGGTGCACGTGCCACAAGACTGTAAAACTACAAGTAGGTAACAGTGAAGCCACTACAGTGGTAAAACAAAAACTGAACAGCGGAAGGTAGCAACTAAAGTAACAGAGTAAGAACTAACTAGCAGAAAGTAGTGACTGAACGCACGCACATACGGCTCTGGAGTAACAACTACTGTAAGTCAGTGTGATTGGTTAGTCCTTATGTTCATCTTTTTACCTCCTCCGGGTACGCGAAGGAAAACCCTCGAGTTCTGTGAGACATGCACCCGGCGTCTGTTATTCAATTTCTAATGTGGTAATCGGGGATGCTACAGAACTAGAAAACCACCTGCAGGCGACACGCAGCCAGGAGAAACCTTTCGCAGGGGTAAAGGATTGCAATCCGTACTACTGCAGTAGTAAAGGTCCATGCAGAGGGTACCTTGACCTCCCTAACTCCGAGTGACTGGAGGTCAGAGGGCATATCGGCTCCTCTAAAGAACAAGTCGTAGTAACGACACGTCACTCGGGGTTGTACCATTCACGCTCTCCCTGGGTGACCAAATTGTGAATGGGGCGCGGCAGGTTTATCTTATTTAGGCTCACACTTCAAGTTATACCTCCTCTTGAGGTAGTCGTGCCTCGTGGTCCCTGCGGGGTACGCAAACGAGGACTTGGCCTGCCCATTCACGTGCTCCGCCTCACACGGCTACCACGAGCACACCGCCTGTGAGGGCGATAATATACCATTTTATTCCATGCCTAGGGTGACACGAACATGTGAGCATATTCTCACGAACCCGGGCTGTTGCCCGTAGACTCCAACCGAGTCTCAAAACCTCAACAGGGCAAAGGTGTCAAACCCTACGATAGTTCGAGTACCTTTTTAAGTGTATGCCATGTAAAGCGCACCTCCGGTGCAGTGTATATCTATCGATAAATGAGAGGGGTCCAAACACGAAGATGCTCGACAAGTGAGCTGGTGATGTAAGTGTCCGAACGTGCCAACTTGCTCTCACGAAACGGGACAACCCGCATGGGTGCAAGTTCGTCAAAAAAAACGCGTACCATCATTATGACGCGACAAACTCTCGTGTAGCGAAGCCATCCACCCAGGATCCTCGCGAGTCCCACACTCACAAGTGTCAGGGGAAGAGAATTCAATATTATCCCATGCTAACGGGAATAACATTGGCATATCCAAAAGTGGGGTCCGCACGTCTGGGGCACGAATGTGACCGCAACCCTAAAGGGTCATAGAACCGGACATCCCTATGCGTGTATGGGTCACACACCGCTTGAACCCTATCCGCACTGCCTCCTTTACGAGGTTGCGGGGTACGAGCAACGAAAGCCCCCAACCGCAACATAGGTTGTTTGCCAGCTACACACACCGCCTATAAGGCTCGACATTTCCTAACGGAACAACAAGGCGACCGTTGTCACTGATGAGTTCCCGTGGAACTCCATGGGGTCGCGCCAACCCTGGGTGCTACCCATGAGGGGGTTCAAGCCCCGGGTCAGAGCGTTCCAAGGGGCTGCCCAATAAGGGAACAAGTTACCGGGTGCCTTAGCACCCGATGCCGCTGTGGCGCCAACTTGGGAACCTAAAACCCGAGGGGGGGGGGGGGACTGACCAAGTGGCTAGGCCACGGGGGCCCTGCCACCCTTGGTCCCCGCCTAGCAACTGGCCCAGTGGGGCTGACAGCCATACTGGCCTCAGCCCGCACACGCCAACCCGGGTGTGCTAGCACCCGGCTAAGCCTAAAGCGCCCACAAGGGTGCTAGGCTTAGCCCAGGGCCCTACAGGCCATCCGAGATCTCAAGCGAGGTTCGGCCCGCTCATGACCAGACCTAGCTGGGTCATGAAAAACCCCTGGTCTGAACCCAGCCGTGGGTTCGGACCAGGGTGTTGGGTCTTAGCCCACACCCATAGGGGTGCGGCTAACCCAACCACCCGGTTGGGTGAGCCAAGCCAAAGGCTCTGGCCTGGACCCGATTGGTCTAGGCTCGGCCAACTAAAAAGGGGGCAGGGGCACTAGCTGAGGTGCCCCACAGGCACCCCTGGTCTGACCCGAGGGTGGGTCCTGACCAAAGCACCCAACGGGTGCACGCCAGCCCGCAGTGGGCACCAAAGAGGGACCAAGGTGGGGCGCCCACCCGGGGTAGGTGGCGCCAACCCAGGGTGGCGGTCTGGACCACTGAAGGTCAAGACCCAGCCTGACTACCCCAGCAACCGAAGTTGCTGGGGGTAGGCCACGCTTGGTCTGACCCAGCCAAGGGTCCAGACCAGGCCCACAATGGGCTAGCGCACCACTAAGTGGTGCGCCCAGCACCAAGCCCCAGGTGCACTAAGCACCCGTCTCTAGGCTGCACCGCAGCCAACCAAACCAAAAAAAGGGGGGGGGGGGGGTTCAGCCACCTGCTACAGACCTTGGGTCTGTAGCATCTGGCTCAACCCAGCCAGGGGCTGAGCCAGGTCGCACCTACCTGGTGCGCCCACTAAGTGGGTGCGCCAGGGAGGTAGCCCGGGTGCCACGCGCACCGGGCCACCGGCTTGCCAATAGGCATCAGCCAGGGTAAAACCAAGAGAAAAAAAAAGGGGCCCATACAGGCCCCTGGTTCGAGCCAAGTGGTGGCTCGACCCAGGGCTGTAGCCCTTGACCCTGCAGGTCAGACCCCAAACCAAAACCCCCGGGTGCTAAGGCACCCGGGTGGTGCGTTTGGGCTAACCAAGGAGAAAAAGGGGCGTGTTCACCCATGGTGGGCTCGCCCGTGGTGGGCTCACCCATGGGTGGGTCCACCTCGGGTAGGTCTGGGTCCAGTGTGGCCCAGACCACCCAAGCCAACCAAGGGCTGCAGCACGAGCTGCAGCCAGCCCATCAAAGGGAAGAGCCGGGGTGACCGACTTGGGTCAGTCCGGGCTCATCCCAGGGCCTGCAACTGCCCAGCCCACCAGCTGTGGTCTCGGCAAGGCCACCAAACGGCCTGGGCTGGCCGTGCAAGGGCTCAGCCCAGCACCTTGCCCAGCTCCAGCCCAAAAAGGGGGGGGGGGGGGGGGGCGTTCTAACATCACCACCAAACACACACTTACCAAATTTTTTTGAAACCATAAAGCTTAAAAAAGAATAATGACAAAGAGGGAGGAACTCACCTTGCTATGTTGGCCCAGCTGTGCAGCAGCACCAAGGAGGAAGGAGGGAGTATAGAAGAGGAAGAAGGAGAAGTGTGGAAGGAGAGAGAGGGTGTCGACCCTCTCTCTCTTCCCTTCCCTTGCTTAAAAAGGAGGGGGAAAAGATGAGTGGTGGGGAGGGAAGGAGGGGAGATGGGTGGTCTCCCCCTCCCACGCCCCACCCTAGTCACCTATGCCCCATGGGGGGGGGGGGGGGGGGGGTGTAAGGTACTTGGTACCTTCCAACCACTCCCCTTAATCAAAGGGGAGTGGTTGGCCTTGACCCCTCATGGTCAAGGTCAACCCAAAGAAATTGCCCCTCCCATCCTTTTTTTTTGAAAAGGGGTAAGGGCTACCCCCTAAGGGGCGCCCAGCCTATTCCCCTAAAACGTGGGCTGAGCCCACCCACTTTTGAAAATACCTTTTTAAGGCCTCCATTTGAAAATTTTCCAACTTTTCAAAATCTCCATTTTGAAAAGTGGTTTTTTGCAAATACTGCTTTTTATAAGTCTTAAAAAGGAGACATGGGCTGAAGTGGAGCCCATGCCAAACTCTTCTAAATTCACAAACCTACCCCTTGAAAAAAGTTTTCAAAAACCCTCTACTAAGTTTTGAGGATTTTGCAATTTACCTCATTCTTTCCTTTTGAATAATCTCAATCTAATAAGTATTAAAAGAACCAATCTGAACTAATTTAAAAATCAAGATTTTAAATTACACTTTCTAAATTAAGGTTTAAGCTTTCATAAAGTATATTTAATTTCTCAATTACGGCGAAATTGGGCTTCGGCATGACTCATAATTACCGATATACCCCTATTTCGCCAAAATCCATGGAATAACGAGATATTGCTCTCGTTTAAACCCCAAATCCGGGGCGAACTCATGCGAACACAATATACATATAATCTACAAATATTGAGGTTGGATCCATCGCGGTTTGCCCTGAATCGCCTCGTAGAGCAAATCTACGCGCGTCAGAGCCTCAGAAAGCGATAATTGCTAAGTTTACGCGTATTGCTCGTGCTGGAACAAGGAATTTCTAATAATGAAGTATATCTCATTTAAAATTCTTCAGAAAAACAGTGGGGCTTACAGGTTTACTCGGACTGTAGCATCCCCGGTTACCACACTAGAACTTGAATAACAGACGTCGAGTGCATGTCTCACAGAATGCGAGGTTCCTTCGCGTACCCAAAGGAGTAATCAGAAGAACTTAAAGGCTAGCCAAACAACTGACTTACTGTAGTTGCTACTTTACTTGTTCAATAGTTTTTACTTCAGTTACTGTACTTGTTCAGCTGTTACTTCAGTTACTTACGTGTTTCGTACTTGTTTCAGTTCAGTAATGCTTGAGTTACTTACTTTACGGTTATTTATTTACGTTACCTGCTTCGCTTGTCACGTACGTACTTACCTGACACAGGCACTTACACTTGTTAGTTTTGTTCCTGTTTTCCTTTTAGATTGATATATATATATATATATATATATATATATATATATATATATATATATATATATATATATATATATATATATATATATATATATATATATATATATATTTGTGGTTGTTTCTTCACCACCTCGCAAGAGGCCTGACCCCATTTTATGGGGATGTAGGTGACGAACAGGTACAGTGCTGATGCGACGACACACGGTGGAGGCTTGGGGACCCACACTTGAGCCGCAGATCCTGCCCCTTGTTGTTTTTGGGTTTTTAAGTATTGGTTGGGATATATTCCCGAATTTTGAGATTTTGTAAACTTATTTTGTAAACCTTTAAACTGTTGGGTTGTATGCCCTCTTTACACTTGTGGTTGTACTTTATTTAAACTGTTGTTTACCTTGTTGCACTCACCTATGGCTGCCCAAACTCGCGGCTTTACGGTTTTTCTTACACCTTGTTTTCCGCTGTTTGCTAGATAAACCTTTCAAAAAAAAAAATCACAGAAAATTCTAAGTTTTTCCAAAGTCGGGGTTTGGGGCGCCACAGTTGGAGTCCTTGGGCAATGGCCCCTGTGTTGTGAATGGGCTCTTATGTGAATATACTCTGATTCAGAAAAGAAATAATAATATGGTGTTGTGACCGCTTTCACGAGCGGGGTGCTCTGTTGGCAGCGTGGCGTGAGGCTGAGCACGTGAATGGGCAGGCCAAGTCCTCGTTTTGCGTACCCCGCAAAGACCACGAGGCAAATTCCTTATTGAGAGGTATGACTGAACAATGAGCCTAAGATAGATAAACCTGCTTCTACCCATTCACAAAACGGTTCACCTTGGAGAGGGTGGATGGTACAACCCTGAGTGACTTGTCGTTACTACGACACGTGTTTTGACAGGAGTTGTAGCGTCCTTTGGCCTCTAGTCACTCAGAGTCAGGGAGGTCGAGGTTACCGTTTTAGGACCTCACTACTGCAGTAGTATGGATTGCAATCCTTGCCTATGCGAGTGTTTTCTCTCAGCTGCGTGCTGCTCGCATGAGGTTTACTTGGTCTGTAGCATCTCCGGTTACCACACTAGAATTGAATAACAGACGCCGGGTGCATGTCTCACAGAATGCGAGGTTCCTTTGCATATCTGTAAACACCCCAAATTTTCACTCACCTCCTCGACATTTTCACCAAACATCATCATCCAGCCTCTGAAATCGCTGGAGGGCAAAATGGTCATTTTCTGAGCCCGGACCTTGCAAAAGTCCAAATTTCATCTGCAACTCTCAAAATTTCTCTCTTTTTAACTCAGATGTTCAAAATTTTACTCCTGACAGAAGACAGGAATCTTCAAGTCTTGGTTCAAGATTCTATTGCATAAGACATGGCATTGCATATCATCGCATGAGCACCTCATATCACTGCACTGCACAGCATGTCATTTCGAGATCCAGAACTCTCGATTTCAAAATTTTCAATCCAGATTAGAATTTTAACTCTTTTCAAAAGTGATTTCAAAACCCTGGGTCTTTAAAATTATCAATTCTTCCCATTTTACCCCCAGGACTCTGAATTTCAAAATATTTTCTCAGGAAAACGATCTGGATAGTTTTCAATATGGATTTCAGCCACTTCACCTCAGATTTTGCCCTTTTTGACAATTTCAAATATCTTCCATTTATAAAATTGCCCTACAGGGGCCAACTCTTTCCAAAAATTCCTGTTTTACCAATTAGTCCAGATTTTATGAAAATTCCAAAAAGAAATTGTTGTCTTGTCCTTATTTCAATAAAGAAGCAATGTGGGACCCGCACTGAGGTGGTGTCACACAAGCTTTTCTTTTGAAAATTTGAATTTTGAAAAACCCAAAAATATAGGAGCCTTGTCCCCTGGATTGGTGCCACTTGTCCTTTCTCTCTTCTCCCATTTACATGGCATGTGTCAGCATAGGGTTCACCTAGAGTTGGTGCCACATGTCACCTTCCCTCTTCTGCCACGTGTCAGTGTGGGGCTACCTTCAGAAGCCGCCACATGTCATCCCATTTGTCTGCCATGTGTCACCCTATCCATCCTGCGCCATGTGTCATTTCAAAGACTACCAGGAGATGCCAAGTGTCATAGGTTGTCTTGTCTAGAAAAAGTGGAGCTTGTCTCCTCTGAGGTGGTGCCACTTGAAGTGTGTCTCCTGCAGAGGACACGTGTCAACCTCTCCCTCCTTCTAGAAAAGTAGCCTGACACATGTCTCTTCCTACTTTTCTCAGAAAAGTAGGAGACATGTGTCACTCCTAAATTCCTACAGAAAAGGTAGGCTTGTCTCCTCTGAGGTGGCGCCATCTAGAGTGTGTCTCCTGCAGAGGACACGTGGCAAGCTCTCATTTCCTCAGAAAAAGCAAGTGCCATGTGTCATTTCCTGCTTTCTCCAGAAAAAGCTAGAATTTAAACATTCAAATCTCCTCATAGGTGGCGCAGATCTTGAACTCCTACCTTTTTCATCTTGTCTGAGATGGCGCCACATGGCTTGGCCCTCCTTCTCTCCCCTCTGCCACGTGTCATCTTCTGCTTCTTTCAGAAAAAGCAGGTGACACATGTCTCCTTCTAACTCCTTCAGAAAAAGTAGAGGACACATGTCTTCTCCCTACTTTTCTCAGAAAAATAGGAGACACATGTCACTTCTGGCTTTCTTCAGAGAAAGCAAACCATTCAAAATTCAAACAAGGCACTAGGTGGCGAAAATCCTGAGCTCTGATTTTTCCAGATGGCCTGAGGTGGCGCCACATGTCCTTTCCCTCCTTTTCCTCCCTCTTGCCGCATGGCATTGTAGGAGCCACCCTGAGGTGGCACCACATGTCCATCCTCCACTCCTCTAGGGCCAACCTCCATTTGAAATTCGAATTCTCCTCTGAGGTGGCGCCATCTGAAGAACCACTCCAGCAGGCTGACACTTGGAACCATCCTGGACTGCCACATGTCCAGATCTCCTTTCACCAGAAAAAGCAAAATTCAAATTCCTCTGAGGTGGCGCCTTCTGAGCCCACTGCTCTGTCCTCCTGACATGTGTCAAACACCTTTTGAGGTGGCGCCATTCCAGGACTCCACTTGGCTCCATTTTTATTTTTTATTTTATTTTTAATAAAGGTAGCCGACCATGAGGTGGCGCCACCTGAGGACTCCCCACAAAAAATGAATTTGAAATTCAAACTCCAAGAGAGCACCCTCTAAGGTGGCACCTTCTGGGAGTTCCCTGCAGAGAGAATCAAGCAAACTTTTGAAAAATTCCAAATTCCCCCTGCTAAGGTGTCTCACCCACAAAATTTCCATTTTTATATTTTTCTCAAAAATTAAAACACCTTTTGAGGTGGCGCCACCTGAGGGCTCCCTGCAAAAGACAAATTCGAATTTCAAACCCCTCAGATGGCACCCCCTGAGATGGCGCCACATGGAGGGCTCAGATCGAGCCTGTTTGAATTTCAAAAATTTTCAGAAAATTTATAAAAACAAGGGTTCACGCCGAGCATGAGGAGATCATTTTTTTTAGCTCTTGTGAACTTGGAAAATCTGACCTAGCCTTCCTAAAATCGGATTTTGAACTGCGGAAATCGTGCCCCCTTTGGCGCATTGAAGAAAGTGGAGTAAAGTTCGTGCAGTGGCCGATTCGATTCAAGCATAGCTCGATTTTGGTGGACCATCCGAAGCTCGGAGTGAAGGACGAAGGAAGCTCGAGATAGCGGCCCCTTTCAAAGAGATCCTACGCTGCGTAACGAAACAAGGTGCACTTCTTTTCCCATTGATTGGATTCCATAATTCGAATCGGGAGTCATTTGAAGAAAGAGCTCATCCGAGGGATGGATTGAGCTATTCTCATAAAACGACATATATACAAATGTTTCATTATGCTTCCTTGATGATTTTTAACATTCATGTAGTTAGATAGGTTTAATTTGCATTTTATTTCATTCATTTAGCATATTTCATGAATTAATTAGGATTAATTTAGCATTTATTTTAATTCTGCTTATTTTCAGTAGGTCTCTGTTTTTGTCAGTCAGTCCACACGTCATTTCATGCATTTATTTTTTATTAAAAATCCCAAAAAAATCACGGAATGCGCCCTTAGGTGTCCTTGAAATTTTTCTAAACATTCGGAGGCATTTGAATTTGTTTACTGTGGTAAACATTCAAAATGGCAAGTCGGGTTTTGTTACCCAGGATGCGTTTTAAAAATCATTTGCCGACTTGTAAAATCAAGATATCCCTCATGGGAGATCTGATTTTCGATCCGAAAGATATTCTGAACTCGAGAGAATGTCTAGTTTTTAATATGATTCTCTCAGATATTTCTGAATTTTTTTTATGTCTGACAAAAATCCGAGAGTTTGGGACACGTGTCAGAGCATAATTTGGGCCTCTGAGATCTTGGATCGACTTAGGGCTGTGGTTTCTCTTTGTGTGTTGCTCCAAATCTAAAACCATAAAAAGTGAAAGTTATGTCCGTGGTGTCCTCTGTTTTAATCTAAAAGCCTGTAATTTTTAGAACAGTGTTGACCCCTGCTTCGGATTTTTCTTGTCAGTCCCCTGTTTTGCTACATTTGTATGTTCTGTTAGTTTAGGCAGGAATAGTTATATTTTTATATGTGTTTCTGTTAATCAAATGCTGAAGTCATAAACTTGAAAGTTGTTCACGTAGGTGTCGTGCATAGCTCTGATTAATTTCATAAATTTCCATGGCCGTTTTGTATTTCTTTAGCATTTTTCATTAGATTAGTGTGATTTTTACCTCTGTCAAAACTAAATCCCTGTTGCCGAACTCACCATGGCTCAAATCTCGCGGCTGTAAAAACCAAAAATGTTCCATTTAGGGTATTTTAGCAGTCTGCAAAATATCAGAAGTTTCTATGGTGTAAATCTTGCGTTATCATATTAGACATTGCATTTGGTTCGGATCCATAGGCAAAATCCACCATTTTAAGACTTTCTTTAAATTTTAGCATTTACATCATATCATTTCATGATTTTTAGTATTCTAGGATGTTTATCAGAGTAAGTAAATGCTTCATACCGAATTTGGTGCAATTTGGAATCCATTTGAGGTTCGGATCATCTATAATACCAAAACAGGGTCCCGCAGGACCCAGATCCAAGCGAAAAACAAGCGAAATTCGTTATTTTTGATAAATTGCAAAATACTAAATTCTGATTTTACAGTCCTAATGTGTTTAGCAGTAGGTCATACTGCATTTCATCATCATTTGATTCAATTTGAACTTCAAAATCTCAATTTTACCAAGTTTTCCTTCAAAAAACCCTAATTTTAAAGGTATAACTTTATAATTAGGGGTATTTTGGTCATTTTGACCACCATTCCGAATTTCAAACTATTTTCTACTGAATTTCCTGCATTTTCATCATTTCAAAATATCAAGGAAGCATGAGAATAGGGTTTATAACCAATTAAATCCAATAATTTCATAATATTATTGGAAAATCTTGGAAAAACCCACATAGTTGAGCTAACCCTATTTCAAGTTTGGCAGGAACAATCAAAAGAAGGAGCTGAAGTCTGCAAATTTCTTTTATTTCCTTTATTTAGTGATGTAATAATGTAAATTTTGGAATAAGAGAGTTAATTTCCTGCTTAGACTAGGATGCATATCATATAGTTTAAATTTATGCAATATCCTGATTATATGATTCATGCATTTTATTTCAAAAGCACTATGGATGTTCACGAATGGCACGTGCACCAACTCTTAGGGAGTTGATGGACTCGGTGGGATCCATATTTACGGCCCTAGTCGGAATATGCACGAGACCCAGATCCATCATCTTTCTACTAGTCACATAGAGCCTACACTCTTAGGCTATCTTAAAATGCACATCATATTTCCAAAGTTTTCAAAGCATTGTGCATTAAATCAACTAAACTCTTAACATATTCATGGCCACAGTCAGAATATGTGAAGGATTTATTTTGACTTAATGCACATTTTTCCAACAAATTTCTTAGAAAATCTTTTCAAAGTGCATTCATTCATTCATTTGCATCATGAAATCCTTGGTTTTCCCACGATTTCCTTAAGAAAACTTCATTCTCAAGAAATCGATTTCTGAAGAAACTCTGAGTATTTTCCAAAATCGGTTTTCCCAAGATAAGTTTTCACAGTTTTCCATGGAAACTAGTCTCTCAAGAAACTTCTAAGTTGGATTTCCAAAATACAAGTTTCCTTCATTTTTCCCTGGAAAATGCCATTTCCTTAAGAGCTTCAAAAGAGTTTTCCAATCTTTCTCAAAGATCAAAATCGATTTCCAAGTATTTCAAGGGTAAAATTCCCAGGATCTCAATTTCCCAAGTTTTGAATTTCCTTCTCCAATGAGTTTTCCCATAAATTTTCCATCATTTTCCTAAGAAAATTCTCAAAGTTCGAGTTTTCCCGAGAAGTGTTTCCCTTTTCAAATGCTCTCCTTTTTCTCAAGAATCACTTCTATTTTCCCAGGATTTTTAACCATTCATGATTTTCCCACATCTTTATGAACTTTCCCGTGACTTCAAAAACCCTTTTTCACATGAGTTTTCCTGAGAAATTGACTTTCATCTTTTTCCTGAGAGAATCTTTTCAACTCCAAATATTTTCCAAGCATACATCATGTTTTCCCAAGCTGCATTTTCCCAAAACCTCATAGCACATGCCTGAATTCTCTGTGCATTTAGGATAGAACATAACTTCGATAATTTAACTAAGTCAAGCATAGTTTTGGTCCTTGGTTCGATTACCCCTGTTAAAGGCGGCAGGAACGGTCGAACCTCGTACCGACAGGTCGAGCCCCATCCCATGGATTTTCCCGCAATTTTCAAAAAAAAAACGGAGGCGAGTATTTCAAAAGCAATTTCCAAAATCCGGTCAAGTTTGAATCGCGAAAGCGTTCTCCCTCTCTCTCTTCCGCAAGGAAGGGAAGACGGGGGAAAAATTTCGCGACGATAACAGGTTTGGCGACCGTGATGGGACCTGTCCTTGTCTGATTAGAATTATGCTTGACTTAGTTCAATTATCGAAATTATGTTCACAAAATGTCAGCTCTTTTACTTTCAATATCATGTGAGCCTAGGAGCCTAGATTCTGACCTAGCTGACATTGACTGCATATAGACTAGTCATGGTTTGGTAGGACCAGATTGAGGAGATATTTTCATGCTCACATAGACTTAGGTCTAAATACAACTCTCCTCAATTTAGGATCTGAATGCAAACAATGTATGCTTCTTCAAAGATTTTCAAAATCTATCTCTCTAGGATTTAGAGCCCTCTATTTCTTGCATGTGATCATTTTTCAAAATCTCCAATTACCTATCATTACCCGGTCTTCACGTTGCTGGGCTCTCTTCCAGAACCCTAGTTCGGGACAGAGCCTCACAACTGGGCCAATTATTTGGGTTAACGCCCCCCTACCACGTACCGCGGACCACAGTCCGAAGTATATTGGTAGGCGCTCAAGGATGTTGGAAAACCTTACCTTAGAACCGGAGTTGAAATTATATGCCACGTACCTCGAATTTCGGTTCGGGTATATCTACATAACTGGACTGGACAAAGATGATCTGACCCTAGAGTTAGGAATAAGGTCCTACAGTTCAAATTGATGCATTTGGAGTCAGCCTTTTAGGGAGTGCTGTATGTGCATAAATGTTTGTGCAGGATGTGATTGTTTGTATAATACCTCTATTTCCTTACATTTTCCCAAAATATTTTCAAATATCCATATTTCTCATCTTTTCCCTTTATTTTCTCAAACCCTGGAAGATTTCTCCAAATATCCAATTTCTTTCAAAACTTCAGGTGATTTTTCATTCTTCTGTTCTACTGGATCTCGAATTTCTAGCTGCATTTTTATCCTGCCTGCAAAATTTTTCAAAATTTCTCACATTTTCCTAAGTCTCATTCTGAGTCTTTCTCTGTTTTCAGTTCGATGGCATCCAGTCAAGTCGATCCTATCTTTCCTGAAGGTCACATCTCCTTCGAGGTGCGACAAGGTCGTCCTGAACATCGAGCCCTTAGCACCGGAACTTTCATTCCCCGGTGGTATTATTTTTGGCTAAAGAGCTTTTCCCGAATGTTCCCGGACCATTTGAGCGAGTGCGGATTAGAGCTGGCATCAGCAGTCGGAAAGCAGACCATCAATGGCAACCTGATCCATGCAATGGCAGAGCGATGGAATCCTCGGACGTGTACCTTCTGGTTCCCATGGGGAGAGATGACCGTTTTAATGGATGAATTTTCAGAAATCATGGGGTTGCCAGAACCAGCTGGTCGACCAAGCGACCCATTAGAGCATCAATTCCTTATCAATGTCAAGGGTTTGGACCCCCGAGACTCCTTAGCTCGTATGACAGGCCGCCGATCTTGGCCCCTGATCCAGTTGGAAGGAAATGAGTATGTTGACCTACTTGAGTTGTACCGCCAGTACGGGACCTTCGTCGAAGTCAGCTCGTTATCAAGAACAGCCAAAGAAAGGATTCAGAATGCGATGGTTCTGTGCACTGTAGGATTATCCCTCTTCCCAGATGGGCAAAACTACATGGACATCAGGATAATCCAGCTTATGAGGAGATGGGGAAGTCGGCAAACCAATCGCCTCTCTATAGCCATGGCAGCGCTCGCCTTCCTATATCGAGGTCTGATTCGATTCTCACTTGGAGAATCCATTTTAGTTGAAGGATGCATCTACGCACTTCAGTCCTGGTTTTTCCAGCATGTTCCAGCCTGAGCAAGCTCTTTCAGATACAATGGTCAAGAACTCCTTCCGGTGGTGCAGTACCGGTCTATGATCAACAACATTCAAGAGGATGACGTAGTCTGGGACTATTTTGATCGGCAAATATCTCCTCCCAAATATACCTACGCTTATGGCAAGCGGTTCAAGTTGCTAGGACCTTTCTTCTGCACTTATTACCAACCAGAGAGATGTGTTCGGCAGTTCTCCCAGAGACAGCAGTATGTCGAAGCCCGACTGTTATCAGGAGTTATGGCAGAGTTTGATCTCACTTCCGCACAATAGTCCGGGGCATATCATTCTGCCCGCTACAGCTGGGATTCCTTTGTCTCTCTTAAAATCTTTCCAGGTCCTAGAATGTCTGCCGACTATCACGAATGGTGGCAAATTGTTTGTCCCCCACCTCATTGTCAAGATCAATAAAATCTTATCCTTCTCATTTTAATAAAATTCTCTTTCCTTCTATTGTGGTTTGACGACCTCGCCTACGTAACAAGGCACATTTTCGTTGTTTATTTCTTTTGCAGAAGGAATGGCAACACAATTGTCGTGATTCCCACGAACGACTCAGTCCCTAGTAATGGGACATCTTTTCCAAATTGTCTACCATATTTTCAGCAAATATTTCTTCCAAAAGCTAATTCCTTCATAATCTAATCAGGTCTTTGCCCTGCAAAGAGCATCCATACCATTTGATGGTTGAGACAAGATCAGGCAAAAGAACCACGGCATCCCAGTACTCGTCAGCCTCGGAAGAAGAGATGGGTTCCCCTCGATCCGAGAAGAGTTGAGAGCAGCAGCAAGAAGATGATGGCATAGACCCTCAAATGTATGCCATGTTCAGAAAAATGATGAACAAAATGATGAATGAGCAGCCTGGGACCAGCTCAGAAAGGAATCCATTCAGAGAAAAGTTCCATGGTCGTAGGAGTAAGAAGGCTCCCAAGAAACAGATCCAACCAGAAGAGATTTCAGATGAATCAGATTCCACTGAAAACACAGATGAAGAATATGAGGTGCCTCCGGCATTTCAGAAGCGTGGCCAAAGTAAAAGCCGCAGATCAAAGAGCAGAGATAAAGAAGAGCCTTTGCAAGCGCAGTTTAAAGAAATGGCCCGAGTTGTCACAGATCTGCAAGCCCGCGACAAGGGCAAGAAAGTCTTCACCAGTGAGGACTTCTATGACGGCTTAGAAGGGGATGATGATCTGGAGAATCTCCCCCGAAAATTCATCAAATTCGATGGTTCTGGCAACCCAAAAGCGCACCTCGCCACTTTCTTTGCTGATTGCTCTCGGTTTAAGAGGGATAACCGAGCATTGTTTATATGCTTCCCCCGCAGCTTGGAAGGAGTTGCAGCTAAGTGGTATGCTGAGCATATCAACCCCATCGAGCTCAAGGAGTTCGACAAAGTTGTGAATCTCTTTATTGAACGCTTCTTGTTCAACACAGAAGCACTGCCTACACTAAGTCATCTCTGCAATTTAAGGCAGAATGAGAATGAAAAAGCACGGGACTTCATTCACAGATGGAGATCAGCCTGTAATAAGATGAGAGATCCTATCTCGGAAAGGCATGCATTGTCCTTAATCCTCAACAATTTCTCGCAGCCGTTAAGAGGATTAATCTCCACAGCGCCGTCCAGGACCTTCATTGAGCTGACTGAACGAGCCGAATGGCTCGAACTAAGTGTGGAAAATAGAGTCTATGAAGGCTTCACCTTTTCCAAGAACAACTCCCATGGTGAGCAAAAGAAGAAAACTCACTTCACTTATTCTGCCAACAACAGCAACAAAGGCCAAAATCGATACAAAGGGCAGAAGAAAGATTACTGCTATGGCTCAGGCAGTTCAAACAACAAGGACCAGAAAGCAAAACCTGCCCCTCAGTACAGCAAGCCTCCGCAGCAGGATCAAGGACCGAAACCGCGTGAGAAGACCAAACATGAAGGATGGAGCTATGACAGAAAGTTTACTCCTCTTGACCAATCACTCGAGGATGTGCTCGAGTACATGCTATCAAAAGAAATGGTTAAGTTGCCCAGATTGGCTGATCCCCCTGTGCCCATGGGGAAGTGGAAAGATCAGTTCTGCAAGTTCCACAGGACAGTAGGATACAACACTGAGAACTGCTTTGTTCTCAAAAACATCGGGCAAGATCTCATTGAAAAGAATCTATTGGTAGAAGGAGAAGAAGAAGAGAAAATAGACATTCTCAATCACCCCTTCCCTTCGCACACCACAGCGGTAGTGTCTGCACAGCCATTTCTGCCGCATGAGCACATCAAGCCATGTTCTGCGCAAGATCTCCAAGTTCAGCATCAGGTGACGGTGCTACGACAGGCAGCTCCAGATTCCAAGAAGATGGACTTAATCTCAGCATTCGGTAAAATGAAAGTTTCGGAAGCACCTGTGAAGTCAGTTCCCAAATCAAAAGGAACTCCTGACTTCTTCAAGCAAATCGTTAGGCCAAGGCCAGAAAGGTCAAGTCAGAAGCCTCTGACCGCTCTATCCAATGTCTCCATCTTCGATTTGGCCAAGAATTCTAGCAAGCATCAGCAAGTACTGGATGATTTACTCAGGAAAATCAAAGTTAAACCCAGTACCACTCCTGAAGACATGGCACAGATTGTGAACTCTGCCATGACCAATGCACCAATCACTTTTTCGGATGAGGACCTTCCAAAGCCTCATTCCTTTCATAATAATGCTCTTTATATTGTCATTCGGGTCAGAGGAATGACAGTACCGCATGTGTTGGTCGATGGAGGCAGTAGCCTCAATATTTGCCCTGAAATGACCGCAAAGGCATTAGGGATCAAGGATGAAGAATATATTCCGGATCCCATCACTATCTATGGGTTTGACAATCATGGTCAAACGACCAAGGGCAAGATATTCCTGGAGGTGTTCATCAACTATTCAGTGCATTCAGTGCTTTTTCATGTGGTTAATGTACCACCAACCTACAACTTGCTGCTCAGAAGGACGTAGATTCATAATGCTAATGCAGTGCCTTCCACCCTCCATCAATGCGTAAAATGGTCAAAAGGTGGAATGATAACCACGGTACTGGGAGAAGACCCAGAAGAAAGGCTCCCGCAGCCCATGATTCCTCGGCCATCATTCAATGCGGATATTCCCAGCATCAGGGAAAGCGAAGAGATCAACCTCAGAGAAAATCAAGAAATACTCCCGACATCATCAAAACTATCTTTGCACACCGTAGCCATGACCCGATGGAGAGGTCCTCATTTTTTCAAGGTTGGAGGCCGAATCGACTACAGCACCATTAAGGATCATCCCTTGTTTCCTCAATTCATGAAGTCAAGAAAGGGATTCGATTTGCTCCTGAAACATGGCTATCAACCCTTCAAGGGACTCGGCAAGAATGAAGATGGCTGCATCGAGCCAATGATCCAGAAACATCGTCCCCACAGAGCAGGACTAGGGTTTTCCGGCGGGAGTTCGTCAAAGAAGACTGTTTTTGTCAAAGGAGCACAATGAAGACCATTTGTTATTTTCTTTCTATTCTTTTCCAAATAAATGTCTCATTTTACCAATGTCATTGATCAATTCAATCAATAAAATTCCAAGTTTCTTTATCTATCCGGATGCCATCTACTCCCTTTCTGTCTGTCTCATCATTTTAGGCATAGTTCTCTTTAAATGATTGCTTGTCTTACTATAGGCCGATTTGCCTGAACCAGATTTTTTTTTTTTTCTCCAAAATTTCAGAATGACTTCTCGGACAATCAAGAAGCTCGTTCTCAATCCCAAGGCCCTTCAGAAGTCGACAGCAATTCACAGAATCAAAGCAAGCATCGGAAATGACAAGAGTACAAAGCAGTCTGATGATCGTGCAGAATATGATCAGTCTCTTCAGGAATTACCAGAGTTTGCCGCTATTCAAAAGCAAGATGAGCCATCTCCTCTAGTACAAGATCCAACTGAAGGTGTCAATATCGGTTTAGAGGAAGATCCCAAAATTCTCCAGATCGGAACCAGTCTGAGTTCAGAAGAAAAGAAAAGGCTTACAGATTTTCTCAAGCGACATGAAGAAGTGTTCGCATGGACATATGAAGACATGCCAGGCTTAGACCCCAAATTAGTCGAACACCGTCTTGTCTTAAAGTCGGATGCCAAGCCAGTCAAGCAGAAGCTGAGAAAAATGGATCCCAGAATAGAACAGCAAGTCAAGGAAGGACTTGAAGATCTGCTCAAAGCAGGATTTATTCGAGCTATTGACTACCCAGATTGGTTAGCCAATATCGTCGTTGTCCCAAAGAAAAGCGGCAAAGTAAGGATTTGCATAGACTTCAGAGACCTCAATAAGGCAACTCCGAAGGATGACTATCCACTTCCAAGCATCGATCTTCTAGTAGATAGCATGGCAGAACATGCCATGTTCTCTTTCATGGACGGATATTCCGGCTACAATCAGATTAAGTTGGCCGCCCGCGACCAATCAAAAACTTCCTTTACTACGCATTGGGGCACTTTCTGCTACACAGTCATGCCTTTTGGGCTCAAGAATGCTGGAGCAACGTATCAACGAGCAATGGCTGTCATCTTTCACGATCAGATGCGCAAAATCATGGATGCGTATGTTGATGATATTCTCGTGAAATCTAAAGAGGAAGAAGATCACCTCGAAGCGCTTGAGCAAGTCTTTAAGCGACTCATCCTTTATAAGATAAGGCTAAACCCGCAAAAGTGCGTCTTTGGAGTCGAATCAGGCAAACTGTTGGGTTTTCTGGTTAGCAAAAAGGGAATTGAAGTTGACCCAGCCAAAGCAAAGGCTATCATTGATATGCCACCCCCGAAGAATCTCAAAGAACTGCGTAGCCTTCAGGGACGTATGCAGTCAATCCGGCGATTCATTTCCAATTTGGCGATGAGATGTGAGCCCTTCAACCACTTACTCAAAAAAGGAGTTAAGTTCGAATGGGGACCAGAATGTCAGCAATCGTTCGATCGAATCAAGAAGTATCTTCTCAATCCTCCCATCCTGAAGCCGCTAGAATTGGGAAAACCTCTTCTGTTATACATCTCAGTCAATCAAGTCGCATGCGGCGGATTCTTGGCGCAATACAAAGAAGGCAGCCTGATAGAACATGCCATTTATTACGTGAGTAAGACTTTCATAGATTATGAGAAGAGATACTCTCATATAGAGAATACCTGCCTAGCTCTGGTATGGATGTGTCAGAAGCTAAGACACTACCTGTTGGCATCAGAAGTCAAAATCCTGTCTAAACTCAATCCTCTCAAGTATATCTTAGAGCAACCTTTCCTTAGCGGATGAGTCGCCAAATGGCAAGTCTTACTGATGCAGTATGACTTAGAATATGTCTCGCAGCAATCAATCAAAGGCCAAGCAATTGCAGATCAATTGGCGGATTTTCCTCTGGCCGAAGAAGTGAAAGCCGAAGATGACTTCCTTGATGAGCAGATTTGCAATCTCCAGCAATTTCCAGTCTGGAATTTATTTTTCGATGGTTCTAAGAACATGGCCGGAATAGGTATCAGAATTTTATTAATCACTCCTGAGAAGGAGATGATTCCATTTTCCCTCAAGTTAGATTTTCAATGTACCCACAATATGGCTGAATATGAAGCCCTGATTCAAGGTCTAAAGATTCTACTAGACTTCAATGTTAAGAGAGTGCATGCCTATGGCGACTCATTACTCGTTGTTAATCAAGTTCGAGCCGAATAACAGGTCAAAGATCAGAAGTTATTTCCCTATCAGAAAATTGTTTCAGCTCGCGTCAGCAAATTCGAAGAATTTCAGTTATTCCACATCAAGAGAGATTTTAATCAAGTGGCCGATAGTCTAGCCAGTTTAGGCTCCATTATGGCATTCAAAAATGGAGAATCTTGTCGCTCTTTTGAAATTGGCAGACTTGACCAACCTGCTTTCATTCCAGCGGAACAGGTAAACCAGGTTGAGCAAAGGAAGAAGCCTTGGTATTACAATATCAAAACTTTCATAGAAACTGGTGAATTTCCTCCAGAACTCTCAAAGAAAGAGTAGCGAGCAATCCAGCGTATGTCTACTCAATACTTCATTCTGGCAAATGTCCTCTATCGTCGCGGATTCAGTTCAGAGTATTCCAGATGTTTAGATGAAGACGAAGCCAAAGAAGTTGTGCGAGAAGCACACGAAGGCATTTGTGGTGGCCACGTTGGCTACCAAACCCTTGTCAAGCAAATCATAAGAGCAGGGTACTATTGGAAGACTATGCAACAAGACTGTTATCATTATGTGAAGAAGTGTGTGCAATGCCAGATACACGCACCTTCTATTCATGCTCCAGCAACTTATTTACAATCCGTTGTTTCTCCATGGCCGTTCTCCATGTGGGCCTTCGATATCGTAGGTCCCATCACTCCTTCAGCTTCAAATGGCCACAAATATTTCCTTGCCGCAACAGAATACTTCACCAAGTGGGTAGAAGCCATCAGTCTCCGCACAGTAGAAGGCCGACACGTGGTCTCTTTTATTCACAAGAACATCCTTTGCCGTTTCGGTATCCCGCATGATATTGTGTCAGACAACGGCAGTCATTTCAAGAACGAAAAGATGAAGACATTCTGCTCAAAATTCAAGATCTATCACCATTTTTCCGCTCCATATTATCCTCAAGGGAATGGTCAGGCAGAGGCCACCAACAAGATTTTAATTCGTATCCTGGAGCGAACTGTGGAAACAGGCCGTGACTGGCATGAGAAGATCCACGATGCACTATGGGCCTACCGGACCACTATTCGTACACCAACGAATGCTACCCCATCAGAACTGGTCTACGGAACAGAAGTAGTATTGCCGCTACATGTTCAGAAGCCCGCTTTGAAATTTGCTTCACTTCTGCAATTACCTCTTGATCAATACCAGCAGCAGCGACTAGTGCAGCTAGACTTACTCGACGAGAGAAGGCTAAAAGCAGCAGAGCATGCTCAATCCTATCGCCAGAGAGTAGCCAGGCAATATGCGAAATCTATCATCGAAAGAAGATTCAAAGTCAATGATTTAGTACTTCGATCCACAGCTTATCTCAAGCATCGTCCAGGCGGCAAATGGTCGCCAAATTGGGAATGTCCCTATGTTGTCAAAGAAGCATTACCCCGCAACTCATATTGGCTCATCAATGCTGATGGGGTAGAATTGCCAGATCCTATTAATGCTCGACACTTGAAAAAGTTTTATACTTGAAACATTTATCCTTCTCTTGTAATCCTTCCTGTTTCCTTCAAATAATGATCCAACTTTCTTTCCCAGTTACACTGGGGCATTTTAAAAATTTTTGTTCTATATGCAGGCAGGATAAACAAATTCCTCATTTCATGCACATGTGCATTCATAAGCATCAATTCACATTCATTTGCATTCAATCACATTAACAACCATCTGGTCAGTATTGGGATTTCAACAAACAGTCCCATCACAATTCCTAAATAATTCAAAATCGAAAGGTCATCACCAATACTGAACCAAAACCCAGTGCTCGAACTGGTATTATTTCAAAATCCAGTACTCAAACTGGCACATTTTCAAAATCCCAATTTTTCAGAAAACCGAGTTCCGACTCGGGTTTTTTATTCAAATCATGTTCTTTTGTTGATCCGGGTTCCGACTCGTGATCTCATTACCTTACTCGAGCCCTGACTCGAGTTCTTCATTTTCTTTTGTTGATCCGAGTTCCGACTCGTGATCTCTATACCTTGTTCGAGCTCAGATTTGAGCTCTTCATTTTCCTTTTGTTGAACCGAGTTCCGACTCGTGGTCTCATTATTCATTCGAGCTCAGATTTGAGCTCTTTATTTTCCTTTGTTGATCCGGGTTCCGACTCGAGATCTCTCTATTTATTTGAGCTCAGATTCGAGCTCTTCATCTTCCTTTGTTGATCCGGGTTCCGACTCGTGATCTCTCTACTTTACTCGAGCCTTGACTCGATTTCTTCATTTTCCTTTGTTGATCCGGGTTCCGACTCGTGATCTCTCTACCTTATTCGAGCCCTGACTCGATTTCTTCATTTTCCTTTGTTGATCCGGGTTCCGACTCGTGATCTCTCTACTTTATTCGAGCCCTGACTCGATTTCTTCATTTTCCTTTGTTGATCCGGGTTCCGACTCGTGATCTCTCTACTTTACTCGAGCCTTGACTCGATTTCTTCATTTTCCTTTGTTGATCCGGGTTCCGACTCGTGATCTCTCTACCTTATTCGAGCCCTGACTCGATTTCTTCATTTTTCTTTGTTGATCCGGGTTCCGACTCGTGATCTCTCTACTTTACTCGAGCCTTGACTCGATTTCTTCATTTTCCTTTTGTTGATCCGAGTTCCGACTAGCAATCTCTTTATCTTATTTGAGCTCAGATGCGAGCTCTTCATTTCCTTTTGTTGATCCGAGTTCCGACTCGTGATCTCATTATTCATTCGAGCTCAGATTCGGGCTCTTCATTTTCATTTGTTGATCCGGGTTCCGACTCGTGATCTCATTATTCATTCGAGCTCAGACTCAAGTTCTTCATTTTCTTCTGTCGATCCGAGTTCCGACTCGTGATCTCTATACCTTGTTCGAGCCCTGACTCGAGTTCTTCATTTTCCTTTTGTTGATCCGGGTTCCGACTCGAGATCTCTTCGAGCTTGTCATTTTCTTTTGTTGATCCGGGTTCCGACTCGTGATCTCATTACCTTACTCGAACCCTGAATCGAGTTCTTCATTTCCTTTTGTTGATCCGGGTTCCGACTCGAGATCTCTTTATCTTATCCAAGCTCTAATTCAAGCACTTCATTTTCCTTTGTTGATCCGGGTTCCGACTCGTGATCTCATTATCTTATTTGAGCTCTGATTCGAGCCTTCCATTTTTCTTTGTTGATCCGAGTTCCGACTCGTGATCTCTCTACATCATTCGAGCTTAGACTCGAGCTCTTCATTTTCTTCTGTTGATCCGGGTTCCGACTCGTGATCTCTGTATTTTATTCGAGCTTTGACTTGAACTCATTATTCTCCTTTGTTAATCCAAGTCATTTCAATCATCAGGGTCTGTCAATTGCTCGAATTTGATATTTTGCCCTCCAAGTTCCAATTTAAATCTTCAAATCAGGCAATTCTCCAATTTCGACCTTCGGGTCACCCATTTCCAATTCTCAATTTCAATTACCAATTTCCAATTTTCGACCTTCGGGTCAATCAATTTCCAATTTTCGACCTTCGGGTCAATCAATTTCCAATTTTGACCTTCGGGTCACTCAATTCTCAATTTCGACCTTCGGGTCACTCAATTTCCAATTTCGACCTTCGGGTCACTCAATTCTCAATTTCGACTTTCGAGTCACGCAATTTCGACCTTTTGGTCAACCAATTCTCAATTTCGACCTTTTTGGTCAAACCAATTCTCAATTTCGACCGTCAGGTCATCCAATTTCGACCTTCGGGTCATTCAATTTCCAGCAACCAATTTTCCAATTTCCAATTTCGACCTTTGGGTCAATCAATCTCAATATCCAATTTCAATCATTTTCTCTTGCGAGAGACCCTTTTTAGGGAGAGTTCGAGGGAGCTCGTTCTTTTCGCATACTATCCAATTCGTTCACTTAGCCCCTTTTCAGGGAGAGTTTGAAGGGACTCGCGTCTTTGTGAACCGTTTGCAAAACAATTTCCAATTTCACACGAGGAACCCTTTTTAAGGGAGAGGCTCGACGGAGACTCGCTTTTCTTGTGACCCCCCAATTTCATACTAGGCCATCTTCATCATGAAGGACCCTCTTTGCAGGGAGAGTGTGATGGACTCGTTCCTTTCATGACCCAATTTTCTGACCTCACTATTATCGGCCCCCTTTCCATAAGAGAAGCCTAATATTAGGGAGCTTTGACGAAAGCTCAATTTCTCTTTGAAAGTTCGTTTTGCAAACACCTCCTCTTCAGGGAAGAGAGGAGTATTTCCCAATTCCCATTCAGGTAAGGGCTAAGCCTGAGTCTCTCTTTTTGGGGAAAAAGAGAGGAGAATTTTCGTCACGGATGTGTTGAGCCGGATTTCAAATACTCACTTTCACTAGGGATTTCAAGAAAATTTTGTCAAATTGTCAATCAAATTATTTGTTGATTTCAGAATATTTATTGCACAAATCTCTATCTCAGTTTACCTTCAGCACCACTTCCAAAAGAGTGAAGCTTTTGCGAAAAGAGATTCAAAACTCAAATTCTTTCTATTGGCCAACCAAAAGGATGAAGGATAAATCCTCAATATGGCCACAAAAGAAGATTCAATGTTATTGAAAAGCCGTAGATGATCGATATTGATCGCAGTCAATGATGCATCTTTAAAGGCTATTCTTGTAAGGACGAGGCAGTGGAAATATCCTGAGTGCTAGAAAAGAGAGAATTCACCCAAACCCTGTCTCCTCAGAATCACCTAAGCTGCAATTAAGTATCCGCAAAAGGGATCTCTCACCTGTCGTCAAGATGAAGGCGAATTAGGCGAGTAGACCCCCGGGGCCAAAGAAGATTTGAAACATCTCCAAGATGACAGAGTTTGTGACGGATCCTTCCAGGGAAAGTCCAAATCATTGTCAAGATGAAGGCAGATGCGATGAACCTCTCGACAATCCCTAAAAGATATTTAATTTCAGCTATCATCCAAAGATCTCCAAACCCATCGTCCAAGAAGGATCGAAACATCTCCAAGATGAAGGAGCTTGTGACGTACCCTTCCAAAAGAGAGAAAGAGAGGAAAAAGAAAGAGAGAAAAAGTGAGAACATCTCCAAAATGAAGGAGAATGTAGCAAAAAACTCAAGAGAGCCAAAAGAGTGCAAAAAGATTATTATGAGAGAAGCCCTCAGGATATCAAACTGCCAGATTTATCAAGAATCTTCTTTAAATTTGTGAAATTCTATTATCAATACTCTTCCATCAACTGCTTTCACAATATCAAATTCTCTTTCCTGCTCATATCAAGGAAATTGATAGCTTCCTTAAAGAAGGTCAATCGCAAGCAATTTGGATTTCCAATCTCGATTCTACGAAGTGAACCCTGTTTGGAGGTAATGCTTTGGGTAGAAAAGAAAGAATATCTTTGCAACCATGTGAAACATTTTCAAAAATTTTGAATCAACAACAAAATTTCCAACATTTTGACAATATTTTCTAGCTATCCTGACGTGAAGTGAGAGCTTGATGTACGTTTTTGATACATCCTGACACCAATTTTAAATCCCTCCTAAGGACTTGATTCCTTCCCTTCTTTGAGAGCATGAACTCTCAGATCTGCACACTTCCCTGTGTCCCCACTGTCCCACCATAGACAGTCCCATTTCGGTTCGAGGTCGAACCACCAATCATTTCTCGCAAAAGGCAATTTCAAAAGCTATTTAGTCTCAGCAATGAGACGCCCAAAATCAATCCCTTTTCAAGCTTTAGGGACCCCATTCTCCTTCCTTTTGCAAAACCCCTGTCAGATTTATTGTGCAAAATCCGAAGGTTCCATCATGGTCTCTTCTTTTGAAGATTCCGTCCATTTTCCGCCCGATCAGGATAAGGGTACAAACCTGAGCCTCATTCAAAGAGGTATTCCATTTTCCGCCCGATCAGGATAAGGGTATAAACCTGAGCCTCCTTTGATGAGGTATTTCATCTTCCGCCCGATCAGGATAAGGGTATAAACCTGAGCCTCAATCAAAGAGGTATTCCATTTCCGCCCGATCAGGATAAGGGTACAAACCTGAGCCTCAATCAAAGAGGTATTCCATTTTCCGCCCGATCAGGATAAGGGTACAAACCTGAGCCTCAATCAAAGAGGTATTCCATTTTCCGCCCGATCAGGATAAGGGTACAAACCTGAGCCTCAATCAAAGAGGTATTTCATTTTCTGCCCGATCAGGATAAGGGTACAAACCTGAATCTCATTCCAATGAGATATTTCATTCCCCAATCAGGTTAAGGGTCAAACCTGAGCTTCGTTCCATGCGAGGTATTTTTGTCCCATACAGGTCAAGGGCATAAACCTGAACTTGGCTCTCATAGAGCAAATCTTTTCTCTTCATTCTCCATTTCATATCTACCATCTTCCTCGGGCTAATTTCTTCACACTCAGTCAGATCCTTCTAACTGGGGCATTTTTTTATGTATGGCCCAAATTTGGTGTGTTTGTCTTTGCCACTAAGCTCGGCCATGAGCCGGCTTAGTAGCAAAGAGGGGCATCTGTAAACACCCCAAATTTTCACTCACCTCCTCGACATTTTCACCAAACATCATCATCCAGCCTCTGAAATCGCTGGAGGGCAAAATGGTCATTTTCTGAGCCCGGACCTTGCAAAAGTCCAAATTTCATCTGCAACTCTCAAAATTTCTCTATTTTTAACTCAGATGTTCAAAATTTTACTCCTGACAGAAGACAGGAATCTTCAAGTCTTGGTTCAAGATTCTATTGCATAAGACATGGCATTGCATATCATCGCATGAGCACCTCATATCACTGCACTGCACAGCATGTCATTTCGAGGTCCAGAACTCTCGATTTCAAAATTTTCAATCCAGATTAGAATTTTAACTCTTTTCAAAAGTGATTTCAAAACTCTGGGTCTTCAAAATTATCAATTCTTCCCATTTTACCCCCAGGACTCTGAATTTCAAAATATTTTCTCAGGAAAACGATCTGGATAGTTTTCAATATGGATTTCAGCCACTTCACCTCAGATTTTGCCCTTTTTGACAATTTCAAATATCTTCCATTTACAAAATTGCCCTACAGGGGCCAACTCTTTCCAAAAATTCCTGTTTTACCAATTAGTTCAGATTTTATGAAAATTCCAAAAAGAAATTGTTGTCTTGTCCTTATTTCAATAAAGAAGCAATGTGGGACCCGCACTGAGGTGGTGTCACACAAGCTTTTCTTTTGAAAATTTGAATTTTGAAAAACCCAAAAATATAGGAGCCTTGTCCCCTGGATTGGTGCCACTTGTCCTTTCTCTCTCCTCCCATTTACATGCCATGTGTCAGCATAGGGTTCACCTAGAGTTGGTGCCACATGTCACCTTCCCTCTTCTGCCACGTGTCAGTGTGGGGCTACCTTCAGAAGCCACCACATGTCATCCCATTTATCTGCCATGTGTCACCCTATCCATCCTGCGCCATGTGTCATTTCAAAGACTACCAGGAGATGCCAAGTGTCATAGGTTGTCTTGTCTAGAAAAAGTGGAGCTTGTCTCCTCTGAGGTGGCGCCACTTGAAGTGTGTCTCCTGCAGAGGACACGTGTCAACCTCTCCCTCCTTCTAGAAAAGTAGCCTGACACATGTCTCTTCCTACTTTTCTCAAAAAAGTAGGAGACATGTGTCACTCCTAAATTCCTACAGAAAAGGTAGGCTTGTCTCCTCTGAGGTGGCGCCATCTGGAGTGTGTCTCCTGCAGAGGACACGTGGCAAGCTCTCATTTCCTCAGAAAAAGCAAGTGCCATGTGTCATTTCCTGCTTTCTCTAGAAAAAGCTAGAATTTAAACATTCAAATCTCCTCATAGGTGGCGCAGATCCTGAACTCCTACCTTTTTCATCTTGTCTGAGATGGCGCCACATGGCTTGGCCCTCCTTCTCTCCCCTCTGCCACGTGTCATCTTCTGTTTCTTTCAAAAAAAGCAGGTGACACATGTCTCCTTCTAACTCCTTCAGAAAAAGTAGAGGACACATGTCTTCTCCCTACTTTTCTCAGAAAAGTAAGAGACACATGTCACTCCTGGCTTTCTTCAGAAAAAGCAAACCATTCAAAATTCAAACAAGGCACTAGGTGGCGAAAATCCTGAGCTCTGATTTTTCCAGATGGCCTGAGGTGGCGCCACATATCCTTTCCCTCCTTTTCCTCCCTCTTGCCACATGGCATTGTAGGAGCCACCCTGAGGTGGCACCACATGTCCATCCTCCACTCCTCCAGGGCCAACCTCCATTTGAAATTCGAATTCTCCTCTGAGGTGGTGCCATCTGAAGAACCACTCCAGCAGGCTGACACTTGGAACCATCCTGGACTGCCACATGTCCAGATCTCCTTTCACCAGAAAAAGCAAAATTCAAATTCCTCTGAGGTGGCGCCTTCTGAGCCCACTGCTCTATCCTCCTGACATGTGTCAAACACCTTTTGAGGTGGCGCCATTCCAGGACTCCACTTGGCTCCATTTTTATTTTTTATTTTATTTTTAATAAAGGTAGCCCACCATGAGGTGGCGCCACCTGAGGACTCCCCACAAAAAGTGAATTTGAAATTCAAACTCCAAGAGAGCACCCTCTGAGGTGGCGCCTTCTGGGAGTTCCCTGCAGAGAGAATCAAGCAAACTTTTGAAAAATTCCAAATTCCCCCTGCTGAGGTGTCTCACCCACAAAATTTCCATTTTTTTATTTTTCTCAAAAATTAAAACACCTTTTGAGGTGGCGCCACCTGAGGGCTCCCTGCAAAAGACAAATTCGAATTTCAAACCCCTCAGATGGCACCCCCTGAGATGGCGCCACATGGAGGGCTCAGATCGAGCCTGTTTGAATTTCAAAAATTTTCAGAAAATTTATAAAAACAAGGGTTCACGCCCAGCATGAGGACATCATTTTTTTTAGCTCTTGTGAACTTGGAAAATCCGACCTAGCCTTCCTAAAATCGGATTTTGAACTGCGGAAATCGTGCCCCCTTTGGCGCATTGAAGAAAGTGGAGTAAAGTTCGTGCAGTGGCCGATTCGATTCAAGCATAGCTCGATTTTGGTGGACCATCCGAAGCTCAGAGTGAAGGACGAAGGAAGCTCGTGATAGCCGCCCCTTTCAAAGAGATCCTACGCTGCATAACGAAACAAGGTGCACTTCTTTTCCCATTGATTGGATTCCATAATTCGAATCGGGAGTCGTTTGAAGAAAGAGCTCATCCGAGGGATGGATTGAGCTATTCTCATAAAACGACATATATAAAAATGTTTCATTATGCTTCCTACATGATTTTTAACATTCATGTAGTTAGCTAGGTTTAATTTGCATTTTATTTCATTCATTTAGCATATTTCATGAATTAATTAGGATTAATTTAGCATTTATTTTAATTCTGCTTATTTTTAGTAGGTCTCTATTTTTGTCAGTCAGTCCACACGTCATTTCATGCATTTATTTTTTATTAAAAATCCCAAAAAAATCACGAAATGCGCCCTTAGGTGTCCCTGAAATTTTGCCAAAAATTCGGAGGCATTTGAATTTGTTTACTACGGTAAACATTCAAAATGGCAAGTCGGGTTTTGTTACCCAAGATGCATTTTGAAAATCATTTGCCGACTTGTAAAATCGAGATATCCCTCATGGGAGATCCGAAAGATGTTCTGAACTCGGGAGAATGTCTAGTTTTTAATATGATTTTCTCAGATTTTTCTGATTTTTTTTTATGTCTGACAAAAATCCGAGAGTTCGGGACACGTGTCAGAGCCTAATTTGGGCCTCTGAGATCTTGGATCGACTTAGGGCTGTGGTTTCTCTTTGTGTGTTGCTCCAAATCCAAAACCATAAAAAGTGAAAGTTATGTCCGAGGTGTCCTCTGTTTTAATCTGAAAGCCTGTAATTTTTAGAATAGTGTTGACCCCTGCTTCGGATTTTTCTTGTCAGTCCCCTGTTTTGCTACATTTGTATGTTCTGTTAGTTTAGGCAGGAATAGTTATATTTTTATCTGTGTTTCTGTTGATCAAATGCTGAAGTCATAAACATGAAAGTTGTTCACGTAGGTGTCGTGCATAGCTCTGATTAATTTCATAAATTTCCATGGCCGTTTTGTATTTCTTTAGCATTTTTCATCAGATTAGTGTGATTTTTACCTCTGTCAGAACTAAATCCATGTTGCCGAACTCACCATGGCTCAAATCCCGTAACTGTAAAAACAAAAAATGTTCCATTTAAGGTATTTAAGCAGTCTGCAAAATATCAGAAGTTTTTATGGTGTAAATCTTGCGTTATCATATTAGACATTGCATTTGGTTCGGATCCATAGGCAAAATCCACCATTTTAGGACTTTCTTTAAATTTTAGCATTTACATCATATCATTTCGTGATTTTTAGCATTCTAGGCTGTTTATCAGAGTAAGTAGATGCTTCATACCGAATTTTGTGCAATTTGGAATCCATTTGAGGTTCGGATCATCTATAATACCAAAACAGGGTCCCGCAGGACCCAGATCCAAGCGAAAAACAAGCGAAATTCGTTATTTTTGATAAATTGCAAAATACCAAATTCTGATTTTACAGTCCTAATGTGTTTAGCAGCAGGTCATACTGCATTTCATCATCATTTGATTCAATTTGAACTTCAAAATCTCAATTTTACCAAGTTTTCCTTCAAAAAACCCTGATTTTAAAGGTACTTTATAATTAGGGGTATTTTGGTCATTTTGACCACCATTCCGAATTTCAAACTATTTTCTACAGAATTTCCTGCATTTTCATCATTTCAAAATATCAAGGAAGCATGAGAATAGGGTTTATATCCAATTAAATCCAATAATTTCATAATATTATTGGAAAATCTTGGAAAAACCCACATAGTTGAGCTAACCCTATTTCAAGTTTGGCAGGAACAATCAAAAGAAGGAGCTGAAGTCTGCAAATTTCTTTTATTTCCTTTATTTAGTGATGTAATAATATAAATTTTGGAATAAGAGAGTTAATTTCCTGCTTAGACTAGGATGCATATCATATAGTTTAAATTTATGCAATATCCTGATTATATGATTCATGCATTTTATTTCAAAAGCACTATGGATGTTCACGAATGGCACGTGCACCAACTCTTAGGGAGTTGATGGACTCGGTGGGTTCCATATTTACGGCTCTAGTCGGAATATGGACGAGACCCAGATCCATCATCTTTCTACTAGTCACATAGAGCCTACAGTCTTAGGCTATCTTAAAATGCACATCATATTTCCAAAGTTTTCAAAGCATTGTGCATTAAATCAACTAAACTCTGAACATATTCATGGCCACAGTCAGAATATGTGAAGGATTTATTTTGACTTAATGCACATTTTTCCAACAAATTTCTTAGAAAATCTTTTCAAAGTGCATTTATTCATTCATTTGCATCATGAAATCCTTGGTTTTCCCACGATTTCCTTAAGAAAACTTCATTCTCAAGAAATCGATTTCTCAAGAAACTCTGAGTATTTTCCAAAATCGGTTTTCCCAAGATAAGTTTTCACAGTTTTCTATGGAAACTAGTCTCTCAAGAAACTTCTAAGTTGGATTTCCAAAATACAAGTTTCCTTCGTTTTTCCCTGGAAAATGCCATTTCCTTAAGAGCTTCAAAAGAGTTTTCCAATCTTTCTCAAAGATCAAAATCGATTTCCAGGTATTTCAAGGGTAAAATTCCCAGGATCTCAATTTCCCAAGTTTTGAATTTCCTTCTCCAATGAGTTTTCCCATAAATTTTCCATCATTTTCCTAAGAAAATTCTCAAAGTCCGAGTTTTCCCGAGAAGTGTTTCCCTTTTCAAATGCTCTCCTTTTTCTCAAGAATCACTTCTATTTTCCCAGAATTTTTAACCATTCATGATTTTCCCACATCTTTATGAACTTTCCCGTGACTTCAAAAACCCTTTTTCACATGAGTTTTCCTGAGAAATTGACTTTCATCTTTTTCCTGAGAGAATCTTTTCAACTCCAAATATTTTCCAAGCATACATCATGTTTTCCCAAGCTGCATTTTCCCAAAACCTCATAGCACATGCCTGAATTCTCTATGCATTTAGGATAGAACATAACTTCGATATTTTAACTAAGTCAAGCATAGTTTTGGTCCTTGGTTCGATTACCCCTGTTAAAGGCGGCAGGAACGGTCGAACCTCGTACCGACAGGTCGAGCCCCATCCCATGGATTTTCCCGTAATTTTCAAAAAAAAAACGGAGGCGAGTATTTCAAAAGCAATTTCCAAAATCTGGTCAAGTTTGAATCGCGAAAGCGTTCTCCCTCTCTCTCTTCCGCAAGGAAGGGAAGACGGGGGAAAAATTTCGTGACGATAACAATACCCGAAGGAGTAATCAAAAGAACTTAAAGACTAACCAATCAGCTGACTTACTGTAGTTGCGACTTACTTGTTCAGTAGTTCTCTCTTCAGTTACTTGCCTTGTTCAATTGTTACTGTAGTTACTTACTTGTTCAGCTGTTACTGTATTTACTTACTTGTTCAGCACTTGTTACCGTTCAGTTACTGCTTGAGTTACTTACTTTACAGTTACTTCAATTACGTTACTTGTTTTACTTGTCACTTTCGCACTTACCTGACACAGGCACAAACACTTGTTAGCTCTTGTTTATGCTCCTTGTCAGAAATGATATATATATATTTGTGGTTGTTTCTTCACCACCTCGCAAGAGGCCTGACCCCGTTTTATGGGGATGTAGGTGACGAACAGGTGCAGTGCTGATGCGATGACACACGGTGGAGGCTTGAAGGACCCACACTTTAGCTGCAGATTCTGCCCCTTGTGGTTTTGGGTTTTTGAGACTTGGTTGGGATATATTCCCAAATTTTGAGTTTTGTACTATTATATTTTGTAAACTTTAACCTTTTGGGTTGTATACTCTTTTTACGTTGTGGTTGCACTTTTGTTTACACGGTTGTTTACTTGTTGCACTCTCCTGTGGCCGTCCAGACTCGCGGCTTTGTTGTTTTCCATACACTTTGTTTTCCGCTGTTTTCTAGTAAAACCTTTCAAAAAAAAAAATCACAGAAAATTCTAAGGTTTTCCAAAATCAGGGTTTGGGGCGCCATACCTACACTGATTTGCATACATTCAGCATACTCAGGTACTTTAGCAATATTTTGACAGGCACTTACCAACATTCATAATCGATAGCGTTCGTTCACTATGTAAGTTGGAGTTATAGTAACTCAAGTGGTACATATATGGTAACTAGTGTGTTGTGTAAGTGATAATTTATTGACATGATGAGTATGAGAGAGTGTGGATTGCATTTAGAACATTAGTAATACTAAAAATGCCATAAGGTGAACATATCTTAGTTATAGCATTGTCAAGATATACTATATGCTCTGTAATGCTTATTAAATGTTTAGTCAATAGTTTAGGTGCATATATGTAATCGTCTTTCCATCATATCTTTTTACCCGTGAATAATGTTCATCCCACCTTCATTCACTCATAGTTTGTATATTTATCTGTCCATTATTGTATAACATTGCATCTCCTGATATTACACATATATCTGAGTTTTCATATTAGTGGCATATTGTTATTATCACTTTAGTTACATTTCAATATGCATTGTATATAAATATTTTTTTTTATGCATTTGAACTTTCTTTACAAGATACCTCTGGGCATCTCATTTACTGCATATATTCGCTGATTTTTATGTGTCATGTTCTAGTTCCTGTAGGCATTTGCTTGTTGATCAGTCTGCATCTTCATTATGTCCTAACATACATATCGTATATCATTAGTCCACTATACTTACAGTGTTTTTTGTGCTAGTATACTCACATTACCAACTGCCACATCCACTATAGCCGGTTTACACCCCAAGTCATCAGCTTGTCTCAGTCCACCTGAATGACTAAAATCAAGCCAATAACAGGGGATAAAGAGCCACTATTTTTTGTTTTCACTGTATTCAACGTAAAATCCTACACCCAGCAAATACAATGAAGTATGTTGTGTCAAAGGTGCTATGTCCTTGACTTAGCTATTGAATTTTCTACTGTAAAGTCTAGAGACATTTCTTCAATTTGCTACATATTGGTGTAACACACCACATATTGACATCTAGCATACCAACAATATAGTTATGTCTGCATATTAATGTCATTTCTGCATTATATATTTAAATATTAAAAGTGCATTTGTACATCCATTGAAGCATCTCCATACTTTGTGTTTGCATAATCATAACATCGCTTTTGATTTTTACATCACATTAATTGATATCTTTGTAATATATCCTGTATTTTTTTTATAGCATGCCATCTAGTTTATCATACATATTCTTTCATAAGCATCTTCTTCCTAACATAGGGATTGTATCTAGAAGGCATTGTATATATATTCTTCCATCATTTAGTTTAAGTGTAGCTCTTTACGCGTGTCATATGCGTTCCCTATTTCATATATGTCATAAACATTTCCACTTTACATATGTTATATGCATTTTCCAATCGGGTATATCCTATGCATTTCCCATTCCATTTTATCATGTCATATCCATTTCTCATCTAGTATAAGTAGTATACTTAGGTATAATCTTAGACATCCTTCATTTAGTATAGGTATAATCTTCAGGCATTGCATATATGTTTCATCGTTAGCACAAGTTCAATCATATGCATTTTAGCTTAAATATGATGTTTTCAATTTCTCTGTATGTCTTGTATTTCCATTTCTTGTGCTGATTCATACTTGCAGGAAAAGTATGGAAGAAGCCAACTCTTTGATTCTCCTTTTCCCTATTTTTTATTCTTTTTCTTTATGTCAGCAATGTAATAATTAAGTGTAATCTTGGAATAAGATTTACTCCTACTGCCTAGATAAGGGTGCATATCATATAGTTTATTTCTGCAATATCTTGATTATGTGAATTATGCATTTCCTTTGTAAACCACTATGGATGAACACGACTGGCACGTGCACCCGGTATTAAGGGGTTAGTAAACTCGGAGGATTCCATATTTTTGGCCCCAGTCAGAATACGGATGAATCCCAGATTTACTATCTTCTCAGTAGTCACACTGAGCCTACACTATTAGGCTACTTTAAAAAATCACATCATATTTCAATCTTTGCAAAATATTGTGGAATTGAATAAATTAAATTCTAAACATGTTCACGGCCACAGTCGAAATATGTAGAGAATTTACTTTGACTTAATATACATTTTCTAATGAATCTCAATAAATTTCCTGAATATCTTTATCAAAGTGCATTCATCCATTCAAATCATTAGCATCATGGAATTATATGCATTTTTCATGTTTTTCTCAAGAAAATTTCATCTCTAGGAAATCGATTTTCAAGAGACTCTGAAAATTTTTCAAAGATCGATTTTCCCAAACTAAGTTTTTTCATGATTCTCTCAGAAAATATTCTTATCTTAGAAGTCATTTCCAATTTTTCAAAGGGGAGTTCTCCACCATTTTCCAGAGTCAAAATCTATTTCAAGAGTTAGGATTCCCAGAATTTTAATTTTTTAAGATTTGATTTCCTTTCTCAAAAGAGTTTCCCTATGAATCTTCAATCATTTTCCAAAGAAAATTTTCAAAGTTGGAGTTTTCTTGACAAACATTTTCCCTTTCAATGTTTTCTCAAGAATTCTTTCTATTTTCCCAGGATTCTCATTCCTTCATGATTTTTCCAAATCTTTATAAACTTTCTTAAGATTTTAAATCCTTTCATCAGGGTTTTCCTGAGAAATTGATTTCCATCTTTTGCCTTAGAAATATTTTTTTTTACTCAAAAGCATTTTCTAGGCATACATCATGTTTTCCAACCTATATTTCATAAAATTTCATAGCACATGCCTGAATTCTCTGTGCATTTAGGGTAGAATACAATTTTGGTTATTTAGCTAAGTCAAGCACATATTTGGTCCTTGGTTCGATTACCCATGGTAAAGGCGCCAAGAACGGTTGAACCTCGTACCAACAGATTGAGTCCCATTCTACAGAATTTTACCGCTATTTTCAAAACAGAGGTGAGTATTTCAAAACAATTTTCAAACTCTGGTCAAGTTTGACTCGCAGGGTCGTTTCTCCTCTCTCTCGCAGGGAAGGGAAAAATTTTGCGATGATAATAGAGACTCAGTCGACTCTCTCGCCGACACCCTCCCCGGCCACTCAAGAGGAGGACGAGGCCAATGCTCTCTCATTCCTTTTGTTTTACTTCTGTCATTTTTAAAGGGGCAGTATAGTCCCAGTTCCTTTTCTTCCTTATGATGTCATGTCAAGTGCCCAGTTACTTGTTAATATTTCAGTAATGAAGCATTAAGTTTCTTTGCATTTCTATCCAATATTTCTTTCCTTTGCTATACTGGTGCATCTTTTATTTTGAAAATCTATACCAACATCTTGTATACAGATAGGACCGGACAAAATCTTTTTATCATCAATTTTTATTAATTTTCGTCAATTTCGTATTATTTTTGTCATTCATGAGAGCGATAGGATTACCCATAGGGGTTTGTCCCAAAATCATGAATTTTTGATAAATTTTGCAAAATCTCCATCATGATTACAGAGAGCTTTCCAAAGCAACGACCTTTTTCAAAATCATGAGTTGAGTATTTTTGTCAAAGATAATTTTTACCAATCTTTTTTGAGATCAATCCCCAGGTTGAGTCTTTTATAAAAACTGGTTTCGAACCTATCATTTCAAATCAACCCTTGTGTTGATCTTCTTCCAAAAATTGGTTTCAAACCGGTCATTTCGAATCAATACTCGTGTTGATCTTCATTTTCCCGGTCATTTTCAAAATCAACCCTTGGGTTAAGTCTTTTATAAAAACAGGTTTTCGACCGACCTTTTTCAAATCAACCCTCAGGTTGAGTCTTTTACGAGAACTGGTTTCAAACCGGCCTTTTCAAATCAACCCTTGGGTTGAGTCTTTTCTGGTTTGAAACCAATCTTTTCAAAATCAACCCTCTTGTTGAGCCTGTTGTTGTCGCAAATTTTTTCCCTTCCCTGCGAGAGAGAGGGGAAAACGTTTCCGCGAGTCAAACTTGACCAGAGTTTGAAAATTGTTTTGAAAATACTCACCTCCGTTTTGAAAATAGAGGAAAAATCCATAGGATGGGTCTTGACCTGTCGGTACGAGGATCGACCGTTCCTGCCGCCTTTAACAGGGGTAATCGAACCAAGGATAAAATGTGTGTTTGACTTAGCTAAATTATCAAAATTGTGTTCTATCCTAAATGCACAGAGAATTCAGGCATGTGCTGTGAAATTTTGTAAAATGCAAGTTGAAAAACATGATGTATGCTTAGAAAATGCTTTGAAGTTGGAAAATATTTCTAAGGCAAAAGATGGAAATCAATTTCTCAAGAAACTCAGATAAAAGGATTTGAAAATCATAAGAAAGTTTATAAAGATTTAGGAAAATCATGAATGGATGAAAATCCTGGGAAAGTAGAAATAATCCTTGAGAAAACACTTGAAGAAGAACTATTTGTTGGGGAAAACTTCAATCTTGAAAACTTTCTTTGGAAAATGATTGGAAATTTATAGGAAACACTTTTTGAAGAAGGAAAATCAAAACTCAGGAAATTGGAATTATGAGAATCTTAGCCTTGAAGTATTGGAAAATCGATTTTGATTCTTGAGAATGATGAGAAATTGCTTTTGGAAATGAATCTTAAGAAAAGAACATTTTCCAGGGAAAATCGCGGAAAACTTGACTTGAGAAATCCAACTTTGAAAATTTTCAGAGTTTCTTGAGGAATCGATTTCCATGGAGTGAAATTTTTCTTGAAAAAAGTTTGAGAAATGCAGGTGATTTCATGATGCAAACTATCCTGAATGAATGAATGTCTTTTTATGAAAACCTCTTTTCAGGAAAATATGCAGTTTTAGAATTAAACTAAGGTAAGATTGCTACATATTCTGACTATGGCCGTAAATATGCTTGTAGCATACTTAGTTAATTCTAAAATATTTTGTAAAAATCAAAGACATGGAGTGAATTTTGGAAGATAGCCTAAGAGTGTAGGCTCGGTGTGACTAGTAGAAAGATGCTGAATCTGGGTCTCGTCCATATTCCGACTAGGGCCGTAAATATGGACTCCACCGAGTTCATCAACTCCCTAAGAGTTAGTGCATGTGTCATTTATGTATATCCATAGTGATTTTTGAAATAAAATGTATGAATCACATAATCATGATATTACAGAAATTTAAACTATATGATATGCATCCTAATCTAAGCAGAAAAGTAAAGCTCTTATTCCAAAATTTTATTTGATTATTACATTACTAAATAAAATAAAATAAAAGGAAAAATTACAGATTCCAGCTCCTTCCTTCGAATGTCCCTGCCAAACTTGAAATGGGGTTAGCTCAAATATGTGGGTTTTTCCAAGATTTTCCAATAATATCCTGAGATTATTGGACTTAGTTGGATATAAACCCGATTTTCACACTTTCTTGATATTTGAAATGATGCAAATGCAAGAAAATCCAGTAATAAATAGTTTGAAATACGTAATTGTGGTCAAAATGACCAAAATACCCCTAATATTGAAGTTATACCTTTAAAATCAAGGTTTTTTTGAAGAAATTTTGGTAAAATTTGAGATTTTGAAATTTGAATTGAACCAAATGATGATAAAATGCATGATGAGACATGAGGATATACTGCTAAACACATTAGGACTGTAAAAATCAGAATTTATGTTTGAAACTTAGCCAAAATAACGAATTTCGCTTGTTTTTCACTTGGATCAGGGTCCGCGGGGATCCTATTTTGATGGTATGGCTAAACCGATCCTCAAACGGTTTTCAAATCATGCCAAATTCGGTAGAGAGCACCCCTATACCCTTAGAACAATATAGAATGATAAAATACATGGAATGATATGACCTAAATGCAAGATTTCAAAGAAAACTCTAAAATAAGCAAAATTATGCATACGGGTTTGAACAAAACATAGCATTTAACACAATAATGCAAAAAATCACCATAGAAATGCATGTTATTTTGTAGACTTTTAGAGGACATGAAAATGAATATCTTTGGCTTTTACAGCTCCGGGATTTGACCTACGATGAGTTCGGTAACAGAGATTTGGTTCTGATGAGACTAAAATTAACAGAATCTGATGTGGAAATCGATAAAAAATAATAACTGATCATCAAAATTTCCGAAAATTAAATAAGGAACTACTGACATGCATATGAACAACTTTCATTGGTATAGATTTGGCATTTGATCAACTGTATGAGAAATAAAAATACGATATTACACACATAAACCAGAAGAACAAATGTAAGTACCAAAACAGAAGACTGAAATAAAAAATATGGAACTGGTATGAAGACTGTCCTAAAAATTGCAAAATTTCAGAATCAAACAAAGGACATTCAGAACATAAAGTTCACTTCTTACAGATTCGGATTTGGACTATATCCAGAGAGAATCAGTCGATCCAGAGTCTCAGAGACTCAAATTAGGCTTTGACACGTGTCCTGAGCTCTTAGACAGCAAACAAATTCCAAATCATTTTATAAAATTAGATTAAATACTAGACTCAATCCCGCATGTAGGGCATTTTTCAAATCAAAAAATGGATCTTACATGAGGGCGATCTCGATTTTACAAGTTGAGACTAAATATTCAGAACGTTTCCTGGGTCATAAAACCCGACTTGGCATTTTGAACTTTGAACACAGTAAATGAATTTAAATGATTCTGATTTTTTTGCAGATTATCAGAGACAACTATGGGCACGTAATATGATTTTTTTGGCATTTTTAGAGAAAATAAAAATATAAAATAATGAGTAGACTGACTGACAAAAACAGAGAATTACAGAAACTAACAAAATTGAAATAAATGCTGAAAAAAATCTAACTAATTCCTAAAATATACTAAATTAACGAAATAAAATATGAACTAAACCTAACTAATGCATGAATGCTAAAAATCATCAAGGAAGTATAATTATTTTTGATATATGTCATTTTATGGGAATGGCCCAATCCATCATTCAGACAAACCCCTTCTTAAAAACGCAAAATCCATGGAATTCAGTATGCAAATTGAAACGAGCCTATTATTTCAATATATTCAGCTCGAATGAGGGCTTACCTTGTGTTCTTCTGATGTTTTGGAGCTTCAGAGATGGGCGGCTATGGGATAGCTCCTTGAGAATATACTCCAGATGCAAAAAGCTTAGATGAGCCCAAAGGGGGCGTGGGCTTCAGCGAAGGAAAAGGGGACTTGAGATTAAGACTTAGGTTGAAGTTCAGATCCAAAGAGAAGCCTCCCTTGGACTGGGCGTGGGCTAGGGATTTGTAGACTGCTGGAGAAATTTTGAAATTCAAACAGGAGGTCATCTGGACCCTCCATGTGGTGCCATCTCAGGGCATGCCACTTTGGATTTTTTTGAAATAAATAAATGCAATTTTTGTAAATAAGACACCTCAGCTGGATTTGAAAATATTCAAAAATAAGGTTTGCTGGATTCTCTCTGCAGGAGCTTCCCATATGGTGCCACCTCAGAGGATGCCACCTTGGAGTTTGCTTTTATTTGAAATTCAAAGGTTTGTTTCTCTGGAAGAAGGAGAGACTGCCATGTGGCGCCACCTCAGAGTGGCTCCACACTAACATGTGTCAGAACGAAAAATAGAGGAAGCATATGGCACCACCTCAGAGGGAATTTGAAATTTTGGTTTTTCCTAAAATCAAGCTGCAGAGCAATTTTTGCGGAAAGCTCCTTTTCAGAAATGGCTCCACCTCAGAGGGGAGATGCTTCTACTTTTTCTGAAGAAAGGAGATCTGGACATGTGGCATTTCACGGTGGTTCCACACCTGACAAGTGTAAGCTTGCAGGAGGAGGCCTTTCAGATGGTGCCACCTCAGAAGGAATTTGAAATTCAAATTGGGTTGGCTCTGAAAGAATGGAGGGTGGCCATGTGAAGTCACCTCAGGGTGGCCCCACAGTGACACATGGCAAGAGTGAGGAAAAAAAAGGAAAGGGACATGTGGCGCCATCTCAAATCAGATAAAAAAATAAAATTCAGGATTTCCGCCACCTTAGTCTGGAGTTTGAATATTTGAATTCTTGCTTATTCTAAAGAAGGCAGAGAGAGACATGTGTCATTTGCTTTTTCTGGAGGAAAGCAGAGAGAGACATGTGTCATTTGCTTTTTCTGAGAAAAGCAGAGAGAGACATGTGTCATTTGCTTTTTCTGAGGAAAGCAGAGAGAGACATGTGTCATTTGCTTTTTCTGAGAAAAGCAGAGAGAGACATGCGTCATTTGCTTTTTCTGAGGAAAGCAGAGAGAGACATGTGTCACTTGCTTTTTCTGAGGAGAGTAGAGCTTGACACGTGTTAGCTGCAGAAGAAAACACCTCAGATGGCGCCACCTCAGAGGGGGCACAATTCTACTTTTTCTAGAAAAAGCAGAACATGACATGTGGCGACTCAGGGTGACCCCAGAGTGCCATGTGGCAAGGGAGAGAGAAATAAGGGTGGTGGACATGTGGCGCTACTTTAGGGAAGCTCAACATTGACACGTGGCATGAAATAAGAAAAGGTGACTGAAGACATGTGGCGCCACCTTAAAGAGGCCCCACACTGACACATGTCAGAAGTTTAAAAGAGGAAGATGTACGGAGGACAAGTGGCGATTAATGAAGGTGCAGGGAGGGAGATACGTGGCGTCACCTCAGGGTGACCCCACACTGACACATGGAAAAGAAATGGAGGGTGAGAGAAAATGACATGTGGCGCCACCTCTGGGTGAACCCCACACTAACACATGGCAGAGGATGGAAGGAGAGAGAAATAAAACATCAAATGGCGCCACTTTAGTGTCAAGGCTCCTATATTTTTGGGTTTTTTGAAATCCAAGTTTTACAAAAGGAAAGCTTGTGTGGCGCCACCTCAGAGTGGACCCCATATTGTTTCTTTATTGAAATAAAAGCAAGAAAGTAAAAACTCTTTTTTTGGAATTTTCATAAAAACTTAGACTAACTGGCAAATAAGAAATACTTGGCCTAATTGCAGAAATTTTGAAAAGAGGTAGCCCCTGTAGGGCGATTTTGTAAAAGAATGATATTTGGAATTGCTGACAAAAGGGAAAAATCTGAGATAAAATTGCTAAGTTCAAAGCTAAAATCCATATTGAGAACTATCCAGATCGTTTTCCTGAGAAAATCTTTTGAAATTCAGAGTCTTGGGGGTAAAATGGAAAGAATTGACAATTTTGAAGACCCAGGGTTTGAAATCAATTTAGAAAAGAGTTAAAATTCGAATCTGGATTGAAATTTTTGAAATTGAGAGTTCTGGACCTCGAAATGACATGCTGTGCAGTGCAGTGATATGAAATGCTCATGCAATGATATGCAATTACATGTCTTATGAAATGTAATCTTGAACCAGGATTTGGAGATTCCCGTCTCCTGTCAGGAGTAAAAATTTGAAAATCTGAGCTAAAATAGAGAAATTTTGAGAATTGCAGATGAAATTTGGACTTTTGCAAGTTCCAGGCTCAGAAAATGACCATTTTGCCCTCCGGCGATCTCACGGGAAGAATTGTGATATTTGGTGGAAATGTCGGGGAGGTGAGTGAAAATTTGGGGTGTTTACATATGCCCGTCTTTGCTACTAAGCCCGCTTGTGGCCGAGCTTAGTGGCAAAGAAAAACACACCAAATTTGGGCTATATATAAAAAAATGCCTCAGTTAGAAGGATCTGACTGGGTATAGAGATATTATCCTGTTGAAGATGGTAGATATGAAATGGAGAACGAAGAGGAAAGATTTGCTCTATGGTGGTGAAGTTCAGGTTTTTGCCCTTAACCTGGATGAGACAGAAAATGCTTTGCATGGGAAAAAGCTCAGGTTTAACCTTCGGCCTGATTGTGGAATAGAATATCTCATCGAAATGAGACTCAGGTTTGTACCCTTAACCTGATTGGGGAATGAAATACCTCATCAAAATGAGGCTCAGGTTTGCACCCTTAACCTCATCGGGCAGAAAATGAAATACCTCATCAGAGTGAGGCTCAGGTTTGTACCCTTAACCTGATCGGGCAGAAAATAAAATACCTCATTAGAGTGAGGCTCAGGTTTGTACCCTTATCCTGATTGGGCGGAAAATGGATGGAGTCCTTGAAGGAAGAAACCATGATGGAACCTTCAGATTTTGCACAATAAATCCGACAGGGGTTTTGCAAAAGGAAGGAAAATGGGGTCCCTAAAGCTTGAAAAAGGATTGATTTTGGGAGTCTCATTGCTGAGACTAAATAGTTTTGAAATTGCCTTTTGCGATAAATGATTGGTGGTTCGACCTCGAACCGAAATGGGACTGTCTATGGTTGGACAGTGGGGACACAGGAAAGTGTGCGAATCTGAGAGCTCAGGCGCTCAGATTATAAAAAGAAGGGAAGGAATCTTGAAAACTCCCGTAATCAAGTCCTAAAGAGGGATTGAAAATTGGTGTCAGGATGTATAAAAAATGGACATCAAGCTCTCATTCCACGCAAGGATAGCTAGAAAATATTGTCAAAATGTTGAAAATTTTGTTGTTGATTCAAAGTATTTGAAAATGGTGCACATTGTTGCAAAAATATTCCTTCTTTTCTACCTGAAGTATTACCTCCAAATGAGATTGACTTCATAAAATCAAGATTCGGAATTCAAATTGCTTGCGATTGACCTTCTTCAAGAAGCTATTGATTTCCTTGATATGAACAGGAAAGAGAGAAATTCATATTATGAAAGCAATTGATGAAAGAATATTGATAATAGAATTTCACAAGTTTAAAGAAGATTCTCGATAGATTTGGCAGTTTGATATCCTCGGAGCTTCTCTCATGATAATCTTCCTGCACTCTTTTGAGCTTTCTTGGGCTTCGGGGGAGCTTATTACATCATCCTTTATTATGGAAGATGTCTTGACTTTTTCTCTCTCTTTTCTTTCTCTTTCTCTTTTTTGGAAGAGAACGTCACAAACTCCTTCAACTTGGAGATGTTTCGATCCTTCTTTGCCTCAGGGGTTATGTTGATGATATTGGCTCATGGGTTGGAGATCTTTGGATGATAGCGGAAATTAAATATCTTTTACGGATTGTTGGGAGGTTCATCGCAACTCCCTTCATCTCGACAGTGCTTTGGACTTTCCCTGGAAGGATCCGTCACAAACTCCGTCATCTTGGAGATGATCCAAATCTTCTTTGGCCTTAGAGATCTACTCGCCTAATTCGTCTTCATCTTGACGACAATTGAGAGATCCGTTTTCAGATATTTAATTGCAGCTTAGGCGACTTGAGAAGACAGAGCTTGGGTGAATTCTCTCTTTTTCTAGCGCTCAGGATATTTTCACTGCCTCATTTTTGCAAAAATGGTCTTTAAAGATGTGCCATAACTGCGATCAATATCAATCATTCATGGCTTTGCAATAACATTGAATTTTCTTTTCTGGCCATATCGAGGATTTATCCTTCATCCTTTTGGTTGGCCAATGGAAAGAATTTGAATTTCGAATCCTTCTTTGCAAAAGCTTTTCTCTTTTGGAAGTAATGCTGAAGGTAAACTGAGGTAAAGATTTGTGCAATAAAGATTCTGCAATCAACAAATAATTGATTGACAAATTGACAAAATGTTCTTGAAATCCTTGGTGAAAGAGAGCATTTGAGGCCCGACTCAACGCATCCGTGACGAAAATTATCCTCTCATTTCCCCAAAGGTGAAGATTCAGGCTTAGCCCTTACCGGAATGGGAAATGGAAATTACTCCTCTCTTCCCTGAAGAGGAGGTGTTCGCAAAACGAACTTTCGAAGAGAAATTGAGCTTTCGTCAAAGCTCCCTAATATTAGGCTTCTCTTATGGAAAGGGGACCGATAGTAGTGAGGTCGGTAAATTGGGTCATGAAGGAACGAGTCCATCACACTCTCCTTGAAAAGAAGGTCCTCCATGATGAAATGGCCTAGTAGGAAAATTGGTTGGACACAAGAAAAGCGAGTCTCCGTCGAGCCTCTCCCTTTAAAAGGGTTCCTTGTGTGAAATTGGAAATTGTTTTGCAAACGGTTCACAAAGACACGAGTCCCTTTAAACTCTCCCTGAAAAGGGGCTAAGTGAACGAATTGGATAGCATGCGAAAAGAACGAGCTCCCTCGAACTCTCCCTGTAAAAAGGGTCTCTCGCAAGAGAAAATAATTAAAATTTGGATATTGAGCCAATAGGCATAACGAATACGACCATGATTGGCAAAGGTGACCCGCAGGTCGAAAGTGATTGAGATAGAATTGGTAACCCGAAGGTTTCAAATTGGATGACCTAACGGTCGAAATTGAGAATTGGTTGACCCAAAGGTCGAAGTTGTATGACCCAGAGGTCAAAATTGAGAATTGAGTGACCCGAAGGTCGAAATTGGAAATTGAATGACCTGGAGGTCAAAATTGGAAATTGAGAGATTGATTATTGGAAATTGGGTGACCCGGAGGTCAAAATTGAAAATTGAATGACCCGAGGGTCGAAATTGAAGAATTGAATGATTCGAAGATTTAAATTGGAAATTGGTGGACAAAAGGTCAAATTTGAGAAATTGACTGACCCTGGAGATCGAAGTGACTTGGATCAACAAAGGAGAATAAAGAGCTTGAGTCAGAGCTCGAATAAAGTAAAGAGATCACGAGTCAGAACCCGAATCAACAAAGGAGAATAGAGAGCTCGAGTTAGAGCTCGAACAAGGTAAAGAGATCTCGAGTCGGAACTCAGATCAACAAAGAAAAGATAATTTGAGAAAAGACCCGTGTCGGAACTCGGATCTTCAAAGGAAAAATAAATTAAAGGAAAACCTGAGTCGGAACTCGGACCTTCAAAGGAAAAATAATTTGAAGGAAAACCCGAGTCAGAACTTGGATCTTCAAAGGAAAAATAATTTAAAAGAAAACCCGAGTCAGAACTCGGATCTTCAAAGGAAAAATAATTTAAAGGAAAACCCGAGTCGGAACTCAAACCTTCAAAGGAAAAATAATTTAAAGGAAAACCCGAGTCGGAACTCGGATCTTCAAAGGAAAAATGATTTGAAGGAAAACCCGAGTCGAAACTCGGATCTTCAAAGGAAAAATAATTTAAAAGAAAACCCGAGTCGGAACTCGGATCTTCAAAGGAAAAATAATTTAAAGGAAAACCCGAGTCAGAACTCGGATCTTCAAAGGAAAAATAATTTAAAGGAAAACCCGAGTCGAAACTCAGATTTTTAAAGGAAAAATAATTTAAAGGAAAACCCGAGTCGGAACTCGGATCCTCAAAGGAAAAATAATTTGAAGGAAAACCCGAGTCGGAACTCGGATTTTCAAAGGAAAAATAATTCAAAAGAAAACGAATTAAAGGAAAACCTGAGTCGGAACTCAGATCAACAAAGGTAAAGAGATCTCGAGTCGGAACTTAGATCAACAAAGGAAAGATAATTTGAGAAAAGACTCGAGTCGGAACTCGGATCTTCAAAGGAAAAATAAATTAAAGGAAAACCTGAGTCGGAACTCGGATCTTCAAAGGAAAAATAATTTAAAAGAAAACCCGAGTCGGAACTCGGATCTTCAAAGGAAAAATAATTTAAAGGAAAACCCGAGTCGGAACTCGAATCTTCAAAGGAAAAATAATTTAAAGGAAAACCCGAGTCGGAACTCGGATCTTTAAAGGAAAAATGATTTGAAGGAAAACCCGAGTTGGAACTCAGATCTTCAAAGGAAAAATAATTTAAAAGAAAACCCGAGTCGGAACTCGGATGTTCAAAGGAAAAATAATTTAAAGGAAAACCCGAGTCGGAACTCGGATCTTCAAAGGAAAAATAATTTAAAGGAAAACCCGAGTCAAAACTCGGATTTTTAAAGGAAAAATAATTTAAAGGAAAACCCGAGTTGGAACTCGGATCCTCAAAGGAAAAATGATTTGAAGGAAAACCCGAGTCGGAACTCGGATCTTCAAAGGAAAAATAATTTAAAGGAAAACCCGAGTCAGAAGTCGGATCTTCAAAGGAAAAATAATTAAAAGCAAAACTCAAGTCGGAACTCGGATCTTCAAAGATAAAATAATTTAAAATAAAACCCAAGTCGGAACTCGGATCTTCAAAGAAAAAATAATTTAAAAGAAAACCTGAGTCGGAACTCGGATCTTCAAAGGAAAAATGATTTGAAGAAAAACCCGAGTCGGAACTCGGATCTTCAAAGGAAAAATAATTTAAAAGGAAACCCGAGTCGGAACTCGGATCTTTAAAGGAAAAGTAATTCAAAGGAAAACCCGAATCGGAACTCAGATCTTCAAAGGAAAAATAATTTAAAGGAAAACCCGAGTCAGCACTCGTATCTTCATAGGAAAAATAAACCAACTTGAAAGTTGAAAATGTACCAGTTCTAGCACTGCATTTTGAAAATATACCAGTTTGAACACTGGATTTTAAAATAATACCAGTTTGAGCACTGGGTTTCAGTTCAGTGCTAATGACTGTCTTTCAATTTTGAATAACAATTAGGAATTGTGATGGGACTTTTTGTTGAAGTCCCACTGCTGACCAAATTGATATTAATGCAATTGAATGCAAATAAATGCAAATTGATGCACAAGTGTATAAAATGAGAGATTTGCTCATCCTGCCTGCATGCAGAACAAAATTTTAAGGATGCCCCAGTATAATTGGGAAAAGATAGTTTGATCCTTATTGAAGGAAATAGGAAGATTACAAGGGAAGAATAGATGCTTCAAGTATAGAACTTTTTCAGGTGTCAAACATTGATGGGATCTGGTAATTCTACCCCATCGACATTGATGAGCCGATATGAGTTGCGGGGTAATGCTTCTTTGACAACATAGGGACCTTCCCAATTTGGCGACCATTTCCCGCCGGGATGATGCTTTAGATAGGTTGTGGATCGAAGTACTAGATCATTGACTCTGAATCTCCTTTCGATGACAGACTTTGCATATTGTCTGGCTATTCTTTGGCGATAGGATTGAGCATGCTCTGCTGCTTTTAGCCTTCCTTCATCGAGCAAGTCTAGTTGTACCAGTCGTTGCTGCTTGTATTAATCAAGAGGTAATTCTAGAAGTGATGCAAATTTCAAAGCGGGCTTCTGAACATGCAGAGGCAATACTACTTTTGTTCCATAGACCAACTCTGATGGAGTATCATTTGTTGGAGTGCGAATGGTGGTCCGGTAGGCCCATAGTGCATCGTGGATCTTCTCATGCCAGTCACGGCCTGTTTCTACAGTTCGCTCCAAGATACGAATTAAGATCTTGTTGGTAGCTTCTGCCTGACCATTCCCTTGAGGATAGTAGGGAGCGGAAAAATGATGATGGATTTTGAACTTCGAACAGAAGGTCTTCATTCTTTCATTCTTTAAATGAATGTCATTATCTGACACGATGTCATGTGGGATGCCAAAACGGCAAAGGATGCTCTTGTGAATAAAAGAGACCACGTGTCGGCCTTCTATTGTGCAGAGGGTGATAGCTTCTACCGACTTGGTGAAATATTCGGTTGCAGCAAGAAAGTATTTATGGCCATTTGAAGCAGAAGAAGTGATGGGACCTACGACATCAAAGGCCCACATAGAGAACGTCCATGGAGAAACAACATATTGCAAATATGTTGCTGGAGTATGAATAGAGGGTGCATGTATCTGACATTGGATACATTTTTTCACGAAATGGTAACAGTCTTGCTGCATAGTCTTCCAATAGTAACCTGCTCTGATGATCTGCTTGGCAAGGGTTTGGTAGCCGACGTGGCCACCACAAATGCCTTCATGTGCTTATCACATGACTTTCTTGGCTTCGTCTTCATCTAAGCATCTAGAATATTCTGAACTGAATCCACGACGATAAAGGATGTTTGCCAGAATGAAATATCGGGTAGACATACGCTGGATTGCTCGTGGCTCTTTCTTTGAGAGTTCTGGAGAAAATTCACCAGTTTCTATGAAGTTTTTGATATTATAATACCAAGGCTTCTTCTTTTGTTCAGCTTGGTTTACTTGTTCCGTTGGAAGGAAGGCAGGTTGGTCAAGTCTGCCAATTTCAAAAGAGCGACAAGATTCTCTATTTTTGAATGCCATAATGGAGCCTAGGCTGGCTAAGCTATCTGCCACTTGATTAAAATCTCTTTTGATATAGAAGAGCTGAAATTCTTCAAACTTGCTGACAAGAGCTAAAATGACTTTCTGATAAGGAAGTAGCTTTTGATCCTTGCCTTACCATTCGGCTCGGACTTGATTGACAACGAGTAATGAGTCACCGTAAGCATGCACTCTCTTGACCTCGAAGTCTAGTAGAATCTTTAGACCTTGAATTAGAGCTTCATATTCGGCCATGTTATGGGTGCATGAGAAATCGAGCTTAAGAGAAAAGGGATTCATCTCTTTCTCAAGAGTAATTAATAAGATCCCAATGCCTATTACAGCCATGTTCTTGGAACCGTCGAAAAATAAATTCCAGATTGGAGATTGCTGGATATTGCATATTTGCTCATCAGGGAACTCGTCTTCGGCTTTCACTTCTTCTGCCAAGGGAAACTCTGTCAATTGATCTGCAATTGCTTGACCTTTGATTGATTGCTGGGAGACATATTCTAAGTCATACTGCATCAGTAAGACTTTCCATTTGGCGATTCGTCCACTGAGGAAAGGTTGTTCTAGGATGTATTTGAGAGGATTGAGTTTGGACAAGATTTTGACTTCAGATGTTAGCAGATAGTGTCTTAACTTCTGACACATCCATACCAGAGCTAAGCAAGTCTTCTCTATTTGAGAATATTTCTTTTCATAGTCTATGAAAGTCTTACTCACATAATAAATGGCGTGCTCTATCAAGCTACCTTCTTTGTATTGCACCAAGAATTTGCCGCATGCGACTTGATTGACTGAGATGTATAACAAAAAGGGTTTTCCCAATTCTGGCGTCTTCAGGATGGGAGGATTGAGAAGATACCTTTTGATACGATCGAACGATTGTTGACATTCTGGTCCCCATTCGAACTTCACTCCTTTTTTGAGCAAGTGATTGAAAGGCTCGCATCTCATTGCCAAGTTGGATATAAATCGCCGAATTGATTGCATGCGTCCCTAAAGGCTACACAATTCTTTGAGATTTGTTGGGGGTGGCATATCAATGATAGCCTTTACTTTGGCTGGGTCAACTTCAATTCCCTTTTTGTTGACCAGAAAACCCAATAGTTTGCCTGATTCGACTCCAAAAACACACTTTAGGGGGTTAAGTCTTAACTTATAAAGAAAGAGTCGCTTAAAAACTTGATCAAGGGCTTTGATGTGATCCTCTTCCTCTTTGGATTTCATGAGAATATCATCAACATACGCATCCATGATTTTGCGCATCTGATCATGAAAAATGACGGCCATTGCTCATTGATATGTTGCACCAGCATTCTTGAGCCCAAATGGCATGACTGTATAAAAAAAGGTGCCCCAAGGCGTAGTAAAGGAAGTTTTTGATTGGTCGCAGGCGGCCAACTTAATATGATTGTAGCCGAAATATCCATCCATAAAAGAGAACATGGCATGTCCTGTCGTGCTGTCGATCAAAAGATCGATATTTGGAAGCGGATAATCATCCTTAGGAGTTGCTTTATTGAGGTCTCTGAAGTCTATGCAAATCCTCACTTTGTCATTTTTCTTGGGAACAACGAGAATATTGGCTAACCAATCTGGGTAGTCAATAGTTCGGATGAACCCTGCTTTGAGCAAATCTTCGAGTCTTTCTTTGACTTGTTATTCTATTTTGGGATCCATTTTTCTCAGCTTCTGCTTGACTGGCTTAGCATCTGGATTTAAAACAAGGCGGTGTTCGACCAATTTGGGGTCTAAGCCCGGCATATCTTCATATGTCCATGCGAACACTTCTTCATGTTGTCTGAGAAAGTTGGTGAGCCTTTCTTTCTCTTCCGGACTTAGACTGGTACCGATCTTGAGAATTTTGGGGTTGTCTTCTGAACCTATATTGACATCTTCAGTCGCATCTTGTACTAAAGTAGATGGTTCGTCTTGCTTCTGAACTAAGGAAAATACTGGCAATTCTTGAAGAGAGTGATCGAATTCTGCATACTCATCTGACTGCCTTGCAACTTTGCCATTTTCTATGCTGGCTTTGACTCGGTGAATTGCTGTCGACTGCTGAAAAGCCTTTGGATTGAGAACGAGCTTCTTGATTGCTCAGGAATGCATTCTGAAATTTGGAAAAGAAACTTGATTCAGGGAAAATCGCCCATCACAAGACAAATAGCATTTAAAAAGAATCATGCATAAAATGACATTGAAATTATAAAATGAGAAGATAGAGAAAGGAAATAGATGGCATTCAGATAAGCAAAGAAACTTGAAATTTTATTGATTTTGACTTTGATCAAAGACATTGGTAGAATGAGACATTTATTTTGAAAGGAATAGAAAGGAAATACAAAAAAAATGATTCTTAATGTGCCCCCTTTAACAAAAAGAGTCTTATTTTGTGAGCCTTCACCGGAGAACCCTATTCCTGCTCTGTGATGATGATGCTTCAGAATCATTGGTTCAATGCGACCATCTTCATTTTTGCCCCATTCTTTAAAGGGTTGATAACCATGCTTCAGAAGTAAATCAAATCCCTTTCTTGCTTTCATGAACTGCGGAAACAATGGATGATTTTTTAGAGTGCTGTAGTTGATCCGACCTCCAATCTTAAAGAATTTAGGACCTCTCCATTGGGTCATGGCTACAGTGTGCAGAGATGACTTTGATGTCTGGAGTATTTCTAGACTTTCTCTGAGAGTGATTTCTTCACTTTTCCTGATGCTAGGGATATCTGCAGTGAATGTTGGTCGAGGGATCATGGGCTGCGGGAGCCTTTCTTCTGGGTCTTCTCCCAGTACCGTTGTGATCATTCCACCTTTGGACCATTTTACGCATTGATGAAGGGTGAAAGGTACTGCATTTGTATTGTGAATCCACATCCTTCCGAGCAGCAGATTATAGGTGGGTGGCACATTGACCACGTGAAACAGCACTGAATGCACTGAGTAATTAATAAATACTTTTAAGAAGATCTTTTCTTTTGCCGTTTGACCATGGTTGTCAAATTCATATATGGTGATAGGATCTGGAATGTAATCCTCCTCTTTGATGCCCAGTGCCTTCGCTGTCATTTCAGGACATATGTTGAGGCTGCTGCCTCCATCAACCAGTACATGGGGTATTGTCATTCCTCTTACTCGAACGACGATGTATAGGGCATTATTATAAAAGGAGTGAGGCTTTGGTAGGTCCTCATCCGAGAAGGTGATTGATGCATTTGTCATGGCAGAATTCACAATTTGAGCCATGTCTTCAGGCATGGTACTGGGTTTGGCTTTAATTTTCCGCAGTAGTTCATCCAGTACTTGTTGATGCTTGCAAGAACTTTTGGCTAAGTCCAAAATTGAAACATTGGACAAAGCAGTTAGTGGCTTTTGAATTTCCTTTTTCGGCATGGGCTTGATGAACTGATTAAGGAATTCAGTAATTCCTTTTAATTTCTTAGGGGATGACTTTATGGGTTCTTCAGATACTTTCAGCTTGCCAATTGCTGAAATTATATCTATCTTCTTAGTGGCTGGTGCTGCTTGTCGCAGCACTAACACCTGATGCTAAACTTGGAGATCTTAAAGGGAACACGGCTTGATGTGTTCTTGAGGTAGGAATGGTTGTTCGGCTATTACTGCTGTGGTGTGCAGAGGAAATGGCTGATTGAGAATGTCCATTTTTTCTTCTTCATCTGCTTCCACCAAAAGATTCTTGTCAATGTAATCCTGCACAAAATTCTTGAGAATGAAGCAATTCTCAGTGTTGTGTCTCACTGTCCTGTGGAACTTGCAGAATTGGTCTTTCCACTTTCCTATAGTCACAGGGGGATCGGCCAGTCTTGGCAACTTGATCATTTCTTTCGACAGCATATACTCGAGCACATCTTCGAGCGATTGGTCGAGAGGAGTGAATTTCTTGTCGTAGCTCCATCCTTCATGTTTGGTCTTTTCGCGTAGTTTTGGCCCATGATCTTGCTGAAGGGGCTTGTTGTATTGAGGAGCAGGCTTTCCTTTCTGATCACCTTTGTTGTTTGCATTTCCTGCGCCGTAGCAATAATCTTTCTTCTGCCCTTTATAATGATTGTTGTTGTTGTTGTTGTTAGCAGAGTAGGTGAAGTGAGTTTTCTTTTCATGCTCACCTTGGGGGTTATTCTTGGAAAATGTGAAGCCCTCATAGACTTCATTCTCTACGCTTAGCTTGAGCCATTCAGCTCGTTCAGTCAGCTCAATAAAAGTCCTGGATGGTGCAGTGGAGATTAATCCTCTCAGAGATTGCGAAAAATTGTTGAGGATCAGGGATAAATCATGCCTCTCTGATATAGGATCCCTCATTTTGTTGCAAGCTGACCTCCATCTATGAACGAAATCCCTTGCCTTTTCATTTTCATTCTGCCTTAGATTGCAGAGATGGCTTAATGTTGGGAGCGCCTCTGTGTTGAACAAGAGGCGTTCAATAAACAAATTCACAACTTTATCGAACTCCTTGAGCTCGATGGGATTGATATGCTCAGCATACCATTTAGCTGCAACTCCTTCCAAGCTGTGTGGGAAACATAGAAATAGTGCTCTATTGTCTCTCTTGAATCTTGAGCACTCTGCGAAGAACATGGCAAGATGAGCTTTCGAGTCACCAGAACCATCGAACTTGATGAACTTGCGGGGTAGATTCTCTAGATTTTCATCCCCTTCTAGGCCATCATAGAAATCTTCAATGGTGAAGATTTTCTTGCCCTTGTCGCGGGCTTGCAGATCTTTAACAACTCTAGCCATTTCCCTGAACTGTGCTTGCAGGGGATCTTCTGCGACCTGACTTTTTAGTTTGCGGCTCCCCCTTTGCTCCCTGCCATATTTCTGAAATGTTGGGGGTATCTCATATTCTTCATCGGCGTCTTCTGCTGATTCTGTTTCATCTGAGACTTCTTCTGGCTGAACTTGCTTCTGGGAAGTCTTTATGGATTTCTTAGCCTTGTGACCATGGAGCTTTTGCCTGAATGGATTCTTCTCTCAGCTGGTTCCGGTCTGCTCGCTCATCATTTTGTTCATCATCTTCTGGAACATTGCACACATCTGTGGATCTATGCCATCGTCCTCTTGTTGCTGACCTTGACTTCTGACTGATCTGGGTGAATCCATTTCTCCTTCTGAGGCTGAGGAGTAGATAATGCGCTGAGATGATGTTTTTCTTCTGGACCTTGTCTCAACCATCAGATGCTGTGGATGCTCTCTTGTGTTCTCTTTCTTTCTCTTTCTCTGCAGGACTCTGCAGGGCAAAGACAGGATCAGATTTTGGGGAAAATTTTTGGATTTTTTGGAAGAAAATATTGAGGAAAATATGGTAGACCATTGGAAGATTATCCCATTACTAGGGATTGAGTCATCATAAGGATTACGACAATTGTGTTGTCATCCTTTTACAAGAGAAATGAACAACGGAAAATGTGCCTTGTTACCTAGGCGATGTCGTCAAACCATGATAAAAGAGAGAAAATTTTATGAGAAAAATATGATTTTATTCATCTTGACAAAGAGGTGGAGGACAAACAATTTGCCACCATTCATGATAGTCAGCAGACACTTTAGGACCAGGAAAGAATTTGAGAGAAACAAAGGAATCCCAGCCGTAGCAGGCAGAATGATATGCCCCGGACCATTGTGCGGAAGTGAGATTGAATTCTGCCATACCTCCTGATAGCAGTCGGGTTTCGACGTACTGCTGCCTCTGGGAAAACTGCCGAACAGCTCGCTCTGGTTGGTAGTAAGTACAGAAGAATGGTCCCAACAATTTGAACCACTTGCCATAAGCGTATGTATATATGGGAGGAGATAATTGTCGATCAAAGTAGTCCCAGACAATGTCATCTTCCTGGATGCTGTCGATCATGGACTGGTACTGCGCCACTGGGAGAAGTTCTTGGCCATTGTATCTGAAAGAATTTGCTTAGGCTGGAATATGCCGGAAGAACCAGGATTGAAGCGCGTAGATGTATCCTTCGATGAGAATAGACTCTCCAAGTGAGAAACGGGTCAAACCCTGATACAGAAAAGCGAGCGCTGCCATGGCTATGGAGAGACGGTTGGTCTGCCGACTTCCCCATCTTCTCATGAGCTAGATTATTCTGATATCCATGTAGTTTTGTCCGTCTGGAAAGAGGGCTAATCATACAATACATAAAACCATTGCATTTTGAATTCTTTGTCTAGCTATCCTTGATAATGAGCTGACTTCGACGAAGGTCCCGTATTGATGGTATAACTCAAGCAGATTGACATATTCATTTCCATCCAACTAGATAAGGGGCCAAGATCGGCAGCCTGTCATACGAGCTAAAGAATCTCGGGTGTCCAAACCCTTGACATTGATCAGGACCTGATGCTCTAACGGATCTTCTGGTTGACCGGTTGGTTCTGGTAATCCCATAATCTCTGAAAATTCATCCATTAAAATGGTCATCTCTCCCCATGGGAACCAGAAGGTACATGTTCGTGGATTCCATCGCTTTGCCATTGCATGGATCAGGTTGTCGTTGATGGTTTGCTTTCCCACTGCTGACGCCACTTCTAATCCGCACTCGCTCAAATGGTCTGGGAACATGCGAGAAAAGCTTTTGAGCCATGAATAATACCACTGGGGAATGAAAGTTTCGGTGCTAAGGGATCGATGTTCAGGACGACCTTGTCGCACCTCGTAGGAGATGTGACCTTCAGGAAAAATAGGATCGATTTGACTGGATGCCATCGTACTGAAAACAGAGAAAGACTCGGAATCAGACTTAGGAAAAGTATGGAAATTTTGAAAAATTTGTAGGCAGGATATAAAATGCAGCTGGAAATTAGAGATCCAGTATAACGGGAGAATGGAAATCACCTGGAGTTTTGAAAGAAATTTGATGTTTGGGAAAATCATCCAGGGTTTGAGAAAATAAAAGAAAAAGATGAGAATAAGGATATTTGGAAAAATATTTTTGGAGAAAACATGAGAGGAATAACGATAATACAAACAGTCACATCCTGCACAAACATTTATGCACATACAACACTCCCTAAAAGGCTGACTCTAGATGCATCATTTTGAAAAACAGTTGTAGGACCCTAACCTTAACTCTAGATTCAAATCATCTTTGTCCAATCCAGTTATGCTGATATACTCGAGTTGAGACCCGAAGTACGTGGCATAGAATTTCAACTCCGGTTCTAAGGTAAGGTTTTCCAACATCCTTGAGCGCCTACCGATATACTTCAGACTGTGACCCTTAGTACGTGGTAGGGGGCGTCAACCCAAATAAGTGGCCCAGTTGTGAGGCTTTGTCCTGAACTAGGGTTTTGGAAGAGAGTCCAACAACGTGAAGACCGGGTAAAGATAGGTATAGGGGGGTTTGGAAAAAATGATCACATGCAAGAAATAGAGGGCTCTAAGTCCTAGAGAGATAGATTTTTGAAAACTTTTTAAGAAGCATACATTGTTTGCATTCAGATCCTAAATTGAGGAGAGTTGTATTTAAACCTAAGTCTATGTGAGCATGAAAATATCTCCTCAATATAGTCCTACCAAACCATGCCTAAGCTATATGCAATCAATGTCAGCTAGGTCAGAATCTAGGCTCCTAAGTTCGCATGATATCAGAAAGCAAAAGAGCTGACATTTTGAGAACACAGTTTTGATAATTGAACTAAGTCAGACACACTTTTGATCAAACAAGGATAGGTCCCATCACGGTCGCCAAACCTGTTGTCGTCGCAAAATTTTTCCCTTCCCTGCGGGAGAGAGGGGAAAACGTTTCTGCGAGTCAAACTTGACCAGAGTCTGAAAATTGTTTTGAAAATACTCGCCTCCATTTTGAAAATAGCAGGAAAATCCATAGGATGGGGCTCGACCTGTCGGTACGAGGTTCGACCGTTCCTGCGGCCTTTAACAAGGGTAATCGAACCAAGGATAAAATGTGTGCTTGACTTAGCTAAATTATCAAAATCGTGTTCTATCCTAAATGCATAGAGAATTCAGGCATGTGCTATGAAATTTTGTAAAATGCAAGTTGGAAAACATGATGTATGCTTAGAAAATGCTTTGGAGTTGAAAAATATTTCTAAGGCAAAAGATGAAAATCAATTTCTCAGAAAACTCAGATAAAAGGATTTGAAAATCATAAGAAAGTTTATAAAGATTTGGGAAAATCATGAATGGATGAAAATCCTGGGAAAGTAGAAATAATCCTTGAGAAAACACTTGAAGAGGAACTATTTATAGGGGAAAACTTCAATCTTGAAAACTTTCTTTGGAAAATGATTGGAAATTTATAGGAAAACTCTTTGGAGAAGGAAAATCAAAACTCAAGATATTGAAATTCTTAGAATCTTAGCCTTGAAGTATTGGAAAATCGATTTTGATTCTTGAGAATGATGAGAAATTCCTTTTGGAAATGAATCTTAAGAAAAGAACATTTTCCAGTGAAAATCGCAAAAAACTTGACTTGAGAAATCCAACTTTGAAAATTTTCAGAGTTTCTTGAGGAATCGATTTTCATGGAGTGAAATTTTTCTTGAGAAAAGTTTGAGAAATGCAGGTGATTTCATGATGCAAACTATCCTGAATGAATGAATGTCTTTTTATGAAAACCTCTTTTCATGAAAATATGCAGTTTTAGAATTAAACTAAGGTAAGATTACTACATATTCCGACTATGGCCGTAAATATGCTTGTAACATACTTAGTTAATTCTAAAATATTTTGTAAAAATCAAAGACATGCAGTGAATTTTGGAAGATAGCCTAAGAGTGTAGGCTTGGTGTGACTAGTAGAAAGATGCTGAATCTGGGTCTCGTCCATATTCCGACTAGGGCCGTAAATATGGACTCCACCGAGTTCATCAACTCCCTAAGAGTTGGTGCACGTGCCATTCGTGTACATCCATAGTGATTTTTGAAATAAAATGTATGAATCACATAATCATGATATTACAGAAATTTAAACTATATGATATGCATCCTAATCTAAGCAGAAAAGTAAAGCTCTTATTCCAAAATTTTATTTGATTATTACATCACTAAATAAAATAAAAGAAAAGGAAAAATTGCAGATTCCAGCTCCTTCCTTCGAATGTCCCTGCATGAAATGGGGTTAGCTCAAATATGTCGGTTTTTCCAAGATTTTCCAATAATATCCTGAGATTATTGGACTTAGTTGGATATAAACCCGATTTTCACACTTCCTTGATATTTGAAATAATGCAAATGCAAAAAAATCCAGTAATAAATAGTTTGAAATACGGAATTGTGGTCAAAATGACCAAAATACCCCTAATATTGAAGTTATACCTTTAAAATCAGGGTTTTTTGAAGGATTTTTGGTAAAATTTGAGATTTTGAAATTTGAATTGAACCAAATGATGATGAAATGCATGATGAGACATGAGGATATGCTGCTAAACACATTAGGACTGTAAAAATCAGAATTTGTGTTTGAAACTTGGCCAAAATAACGAATTTTGCTTGTTTTTTGCTTGGATCAGGGTCTCGCAGGGATCCTGTTTTGATGATATGGCTAAACCGATCCTCAAACGGTTTTCAAATAAAGCCAAATTCGGTAGAGAGCACCCTTATACCTTTAGAAACAATATAGAATGATAAAATACATGGAATGATATGACCTAAATGCAAGATTTCAAAGAAAACTCTAAAATAAGCAAAATTACGCATACGGGTATGAACCAAACATTGCATTTAATGCAATAATGCAAAAATCCACCATAAAAATGTCTGATATTTTGCAGGCTGCTAAAGGACATGAAAATTAACATCTTTGGCTTTTACAATTACGGGATTTGACCTACGATGAGTTCGGTAACAGAGATTTGGTTCTGACGGGACTAAAATTAACAGTATCTGATGTGGAAATAGATAACAAATAATAAATGACCATAAAAATTTCTAAAAATTAAATGGAGAACTACTGACATGAGTATGAACAACTTTGATTTATATAGATTCGGCATTTGATCAACTGGATGAGAAATAAAAATATGATATTACACGCATAAACCAGAAGAACAAATATAAGTACCAAAACAAGAGACTAAAATAAAAAATACGGAACTTGTATTAAGACTGTTTTAAAAATTGCAAAATTTCAGAATCAAATAGAGAACATTTATAACATAAAGTTCATATTTTATAGATCCAGATTTGAAGCTATATCCAGAGAGAACCAGTCGACTTAAGTCGATCCAGAGTCTCAGAGACTCAAATTAGGCTCTCACATGTGTCCCGAGCTCTCAAATTTTTGTCAGACAGCAAAAAAATTCCAAAAACTCTTATAAAACCAGATTAAATACTAGACTCAATCCCTCATGTAGGGCATTTTTCGGATAAAAAATCGGATCTTACATGAGGGCTATCGCGATTTTACACGTTGAGACCAAATATTCAGAACGTTTCCCGGGTCATAAAACCCGAATTTGTATTTTGAACTTTGAATGCAGTAAATGAATTCAAATGATTCCTATTTTTTGCAGATTATCAGAGACGTCTATGGGCACGTAATATGATTTTTTTGGCATTTTTAGAGAAAAATAATAACATAAAATAATGAGTGGACTGACTGACAAAAATAGAGAATTACAGAAACTAACAGAATTGAAATAAATGCTGAAAAAAATCTAACTAATTCCTAAAATATACTAAATTAACGAAATAAAATATGAACTAAACCTAACTAATGCATGAATACTAAAAATCATCAAGGAAGTATAATTATTTTTTATATATGTCATTTTATGGGAATGGTCCAATCCATCATTCGGACGAACCCCTTCTTAAAAATGCGAAATCCATGAAATTCAGTATGCAAATTGAAACGAGCCTATTATTTCAATATAATCAGCTCGAATGATAGCTTACATTGTGTTCTTCTGATGTTTTGGAGCTTCAGAGACGGACGGCTACGGGATGGCTCCTTGAGAATATACTCCAGATGCAAAAAGCTCAGATGAGCCCAAAGGGGGCGTGGGCTTCAGGGAAGGAAAAGGGGACTTGAGATTAAGACTTAGGTTGAAGTTCAGATCCAAAGAGAAGCCTCCCCTGGACTGGGCGTGGGCTAGGGATTTTTAGACTGCTGGAGAAATTTTGAAATTCAAACAGAAGGTCATCTGGACCCTCCATGTGGCGCCATCTCAGGGCATGCCACTCTGGATATTTTTGAAATAAATAAATGCTATTTTTGTAAATAAGACACCTCAACTGGATTTGAAAATATTAAAAAATAAGGTTTGTTGGATTCTCTCTGCAGGAGCTTCCTATATGGCACCACCTCAGAGGATGCCACCTTGGAGTTTGCTTTTATTTGAAATTCAAAGTTTTGTTTCTCTGGAAGAAGGAAAGATCGCCATGTGGCGCCACCTCAGAGGGAATTTGAAATTTTGTTTTTTCCTAAAATCAAGCTGCAGAGCTATTTTTGCGGAAAGCTCCTTTTCAGAAATGACGCCACCTCAGAGGGGCGATGCTTCTACTTTTTCTGAAGAAAGGAGATCTGGACATGTGGCATTTCAGGGTGGTTCCACACTTGACAAGTGTCAGCTTGCAGGAGGAGGCCTTTCAGATGGTGCCACCTCAGAAGGAATTTAAAATTCAAATTGGGTTGGCTCTGAAAGAATGGAGGGTGGCTATGTGAAGTCACCTCAGGGTGGCCCCACAGTGACACGTGGCAAGAGGTAGGAAAAAGAGGGAAAGGGAAAATGTGGAGCCATCTCAAATCTGATAAAAAAATAAAATTCAGGATTTGCGCTACCTCAGTCTGGAGTTTGAATATTTGAAGTCTTGCTTATTCTGAAGAAGGCAGAGAGAGACATGTGTCATTTGCTTTTTCTGGAGGAAAGCAGAGAGAGACATGTGTCATTTGATTTTTCTGAAAAAAGCAGAGAGCGACATGTGTCATTTGCTTTTTTTGAGGAAAACAGAGAGAGACATGTGTCATTTGCTTTTTCTGAGAAAAGCAGAGAGAGACATGTGTCATTTGCTTTTTCTGAGGAGAGTAGAGCTTGACACGTGTTAGTTGCAGGAGAAAACATCTCAGATGGCGCCACCTCAGGGGGGGACAATTCTACTTTTTCTAGAAAAAGCAGAACATGACATGTGGTGACTCAGGGTGACCCCAGAGTGCCATGTGGCAAGGGAGAGAGAAATAAGGGTGGTGGACATGTGGCGCTACTTTAGGGAAGCTGCACATTGACACGTGGCATGAAATAAGAAAAGGTGACTGAAGACATGTGGTGCCACCTTAAAGAGGCCCCCCACTGACACATGTCAGAAGATAAAAAGAGGAAGTTGTAGGGAGGACAAGTGGCGATTAATGGAGGTGCAGGGAGGGAGATACGTGGCGTCACCTCAGGGTGACCCCACACTAACACATGGCAAAGAAATGGAAGGTGAGAGAAAATGACATGTGGCGCCACCTCTAGGTGAACCCCACACTAACACATGGCAGAGGATGGAAGGATAGAGAAATAAAGCATCAAATGGCGCCACTTCAGTGACAAGGCTCCTATATTTTTGGGTTTTTCGAAATCCAAGTTTTACAAAAGGAAAGCCTGTATGGCGCCACCTCAGGGTGGACCCCACATCGTTTCTTTATTAAAATAAAAGCAAGAAAGTAAAAATTCTTTTTTTGGAATTTTCATAAAAACTTAGACTAATTGGCAAATAAGAAATACTTGGCCTAATTACAGAAATTTTGAAAAGAGGTGGCCCCTGTAGGGCGATTTTGTAAAAGAATGATATTTGGAATTGCTGACAAAAGGGCAAAATCTGAGATAAAATTGCTAAGTTCAAAGCTAAAATCCATAATGAGAACTATCCAGATCGTTTTTCTGAGAAAATCTTTTGAAATTCAGAGTCCTAGGGGTAAAATGGGAAGAATTGACAATTTTGAAGACCCATGGTTTGAAATCAATTTAGAAAAGAGTTAAAATTCGAATCTGGATTGAAATTTTTGAAATTGAGAGTTCTGGACCTCGAAATGACATGCTGTGCAGTGCAGTGATATGAAATGCTCATGCAATGATATGCAATTACATGTCTTATGAAATGTAATCTTGAACAAGGATTTGGAGATTCCCGTCTCCTGTCAAGAGTAAAACTTTGAAAATCTGAGATAAAATAGAGAAATTTTGAGAATTGCAGATGAAATTTGGACTTTTGCAAGTTCCAGGCTCAAAAAATGACCATTTTGCCCTCCGACGATCTCAGGGGAAGAACTATGATGTTTGGTGGAAATGTCGGGGAGGTGAGTGAAAAATTGGGGTGTTTACAGAGCCCTTTTCGAAAACTGGTTTTGGGTAGAGTCTTTTATCAAAACTAATCTTTTAATTTTTTTTTTTTTTTTGGGGGGGGGGGGCAACCCTCGTATTGAGCTCTTGTTTCAAAAACCAATTTTCACCAAACATTTTCAAAACTCGACCCTTGTGTTGATCAACTTTTCAACCTTCAATATTGATCCCCTTTTTAAAATTCAATTTTTACCGAAATCAGCCTCTAGGTTGATATTCTTTTCAAAATTAAATTCTATCGGTCCTTTCCAAAATCAGCCGCTAGGTTGATACTCCCTTTCAAAAATTATATTTTTCTGGCCTATTTTCAAAATCAATCTTTGGGTTGATCTCTTTTTGAATTTTTAATCGATCTTTTTCAAAATTATCCCCTGGGTTGATCCTTTCTGTCAAAATAATTATATTTTACTAGTCTCTTTCAAAATCAACCTTTGGGTTGAACCTCTTCTAAAAAATAAATCCTTTTTAAACTAAACATTCTCATCTTACTTAAAAAATTCCATACGCAGGCAGGATAAAAAAAACTCTTTCTCCTAAATTTTTATCGATTTTCATTAATCTTTCATCAATTTTCATTAATTTTTTGTCAATCTTTATCATTTTTTACCAATCCTTATCAATTTTCATCAATTTATTTTCTTCAATTTCCATCAATTCTCATAGCATTTCTCATTCAGGATAAGGGATAATCCTGAGACCATCATGAAAATTCAAATCTTAAACCATCTTGGATCAAGAATTTTAAATAAATTTCTTATCTTAATCTTTAGAAAATTCGTAATCTTCAGATTCAATTCATAACTTTTGCTGATCCCTCTCAAATCCAACTTCCAGGTTGAAATATTTTTCCTTTGAAGATCTGAGTTCCGATTTGGGTTTTCCTTTAAATTATTTTTCCTTTAAAGATCCGAGTTTCGACTCGGGTTTTTCTTCAAATTATTTTTCCTTTGAAGATTCGAGTTCTGACACGGGTTTTTCTTCAAATTACTTTTCCTTTAAAGATTCGGGTTCCGACTCGTGTTTTTCTTCAAATATTTTTTCCTTTAAAGATTCGGGTTCTAACTCCGGTTTTTTCTTCAAATAATTTTTCCTTTAAAGATCTGGGTTCCGACTCGGGTTTTTCTTCAAATAATTTTTCCTTTAAAGATCCGGGTTCCGACTCGGGTTTTTCTTCAAATAATTTTTCCTTTGAAGATCCAGGTTCTGACTCGGGTTTTCCTTCAAATTAATTTTTCCTTTAAAGATCCAGGTTCCGACTCGGGTTTTCCTACAAATTAATTTTTCCTTTAAAGATCCAGGTTTCGACTCAGGTTTTTCTCCAAATTAATTTTTCCTTTGAAGATTTGGGTTCCGACTCGGGTTTTCCTCCAAATTAATTTTTCCTTTGAAGATCCGGGTTCCGACTCGGGTTTTCCTCCAAATTAATTTTTCCTTTAAAGATTCAGGTTCCGACTCGGGTTTTCCTTCAAATTAATTTTTCTTTTAAAGATTCGGGTTCCGACTCGGATTTTCCTCCAAATTAATTTTTCCTTTGAAGATCCAGGTTCTGACTTGGTTTTTCCTTCAAATTATTTTTCCTTTGAAGATCCGGGTTCTGACTCGGGTTTTCCTACAAATTATTTTTTCTTTAAGATCCGGGTTCCAACTCGGGTTTTCCTATAAATTATTTTTCCTTGAAATGTCTGGATTCCAACCCGGGTTTTCCCTCAAATTAATTTTTTCTTTGAAAAATCGAGTTCCGACTCGGGTTTTCCTTCAAGTTAATCAGTTTTTTTTTCAAAACCGAGTTTCGACTTAGACTTTCTTTCAAAATCGAGTTCTGACTCGGACTTTCTTTTCGAAACCGAGTCTCGACTCGAACTTTATTTCAAAATCGGGTTCTGACTCAAACTTTCTTTTCAAAATCGAGTCCCGACTCAGACTTTCTTTCAAAACCGAGTTCCGACTCAGACTTTCTTTCTAAACCGAGTTCTAACTCAGACCTTCTTTCAAAATTGAGTTTCGACTCAGACTTTCTTTCAAAACCGAGTTTCGACTCAGACTTCCTTTCAAAATTGAGTTCCAACTCAGACCTTCTTTCAAAACCGAGTTTCAACTCAGAGTTTCTTTTAAAACTGAGTTCTGACTCGAACTCTCTTTCAAAACCGAGTTCCGACTCAGACTTTCTTTCAAAACCGAGTTCTGACTCAGACTCTCTTTCAAAACCAAGTTCTGACTCAGACCTTGAATCTCTTTTTAACTAATTATTTTCAAAAATTCATTTTGTAGGTTGAATCCCTCCTGATCCAGTGTTCTTGGTGGTTCTTAGGTTGAATCCCTCTTGAACCAATCTTGTTTTCAAAAAATTTGATATGTAGGTTGAATCCCTCCTGATCCAGTGTTCTTGGCGGTTCTTAGGTTGAATCTCTCTTGAACCAATCTTGTTTTCAAAAAAATCGATCTGTAGGTTGAATCCCTCATGATCCAGTGTTCTTGGCAGTTCTTACGTTGAATTCCTCTTTAACCAATCTTATTTTCAAAAATTCGATCTGTAGGTTGAATCCCTCCTGATCCAGTTTTCTCAACGGTTCTTAGGTTGAACCCTTTTGAACCAATCTTTTTTCTCAAAAATGTTGTTCTTAGGTTGAATCCCTTTTGAACCAATCTCTTTTCCAAAAGATGCAGTCTGTAGGTTGAATCCCTCCTGATCCCATCTTTCTGTCATCAAATCCACTTTGTCAAATGCCAAACCTTTCAAACCTCAATCATTTTCTCTTGCGAAGGACCCTTTTCTTGGGAGAGTTCGAGGGAGCTCGTTCCTTTCGCATGCAATCATTTTTATTGTTCACATGGACCCTTTTTCCAGGGAGAGTTTGAAGGAACTCGTTTCTTCGTGAACTGTGTGCAAAACAACAATCAATTTGTTACACAAGGAACCCTTTTTCCAGGGAGAGTTTCGATGAAAGCTTGTTTCTTTTGTGGCCTCCAATTTCTCATTTTGGTCTCACCATTGCAGAAGACCCTTTTTCCAGGGAGAGTGTGATGGACTCGTTCCTCTGTAATATTCATCAAGATTACCCACTGACCACCTTTCCATAAGAGAAGCCTAAGATTAGGAAGTTTTGACGAAAGCTTAATTTCTCTTTGAAAGTTTCATTTTGCAAACACCTCCTCTTTAAAGAAGAGGGGAGTATTTACCCGTTCAAGTCAAGGGTCAAGCCTAAGCCTGTCTTTCGGGGAAAAAGAGAGAAGATTTAGTCACGGATGTGTAAATTCGATGTCAAGCAATTCTTTCCAAAGGATTTCAAGAATATTTTACCAATTTGTCAGCAAGAACAATCGTTGATTCCAAATTTTATGGCACAAAACTTTACCTTAAGCTACCTTCAATATTCCCTCTAAAAGGGCAAAGCTTTTGCGAGGAAAGAACAAAATCCAAGCTTTTCTGTTGGTCAACCAAAAGGATGAAGAAAATCCTCGATATGACCAGCAAAGAAAAATTCAATGATGTTGAAAATCCATAAATGAATTGATATTGATCATAGCTATGATATATTTTTAAAGATCATTCTTCCGGCAATAAGGCTGTGGAAATATCCTAAGCAATAAAAGAATCTACCCAATCTTCTCAATCATTCAAAACTCCAATTAACTATCTGAAAAAGAGATCTCCTAACTATCGTCAAGTTGAAGATTGATGGTCGAGTTAGACCCTTTGGGCCAAAGAAGACTCGGATCATCTCCAAGTTGAAGGAGTATGTGACTTGTCTTTCCAGAGAAAGTCAAGACATTGCCAAGTTGAAGGTCGATGTGATGAACCTCCCAACAAACCCTAAAAGATATTTAATTTCTGTTATCATCAAGAGATTTCAATCAAAGAGAGAGTATTATCCATCAAATTCCTGGTACCAAAGAAGACTCGGATCATCTCCAAGTTGAAGGAGTTTGTGACATGTCCTTCAAGGGAAAATCAGAACATCACCAAGTTGAAGGCTAATGTGATGAAATTCTTGCCAAATCTCAAAGAAGTTCAATCTCTATGTCTCAAAAGAGCACAAAAAGATCATCATGGGTAAACCCCAGATATCAAACTACCAAAAATCTTCTTTATTTGTGTGAAATCCTTTTATCAATATCATTTCATCCACTTGCTTTTATGAAACTAAGGATATTTCCTCTCTTTTCATATCAAGGAAATGGATAGCTTCCTTGAAGAAACTCAACAACAACAAATTTGAATTTGATTCTTGATTCTACGGAGTTAGCCCAAATCTGTGAACACCCAAAATTTTCAAAATTTCAAAAAATTCCCTTTTTGCCCCTAGCCCCCACTTTATGAGTAATTGGGTCAACTTCTGATCAGCTCTTGATTATTTCTCAGATTCACTTCCTTGTTGAAAATCCAAAATCCAATTTCATTTTCTATATTTGACCCAATCTCGGATCCAGATCAGATATCCAAATCCAATTCTAAGCCCAGATCTTCTATTTTTAGAATCCAATTCTCTGTATTGGCTCAGGTATTTTATCCGGATCCAATCTTTATTTGGATCCGTTCCTCTCATATTTCCTCAATTTAAGATCCAAACTCGATATTTGCTCAAAAATCTTGGATCCAGATCTAGTTTGAAAATCCAATTTTCCCTACTATTTTAAAACTCTCCTCTTTTGTAAAATCCTTAAAATTTCAAATTCAATACCTTCGTAAATTTTTTAAAAACCTCATCTGGATCCCATCTCTTAAATCCCTTGCATTTCGTGCGTATTTTTAGGTTTCTCTTTCAAAAACATAAAAGAAAATTTTCAAAAAATAGCTTCACCCTCTTTTTGAGAAATCTTTGTAAATAAAACTACCTTTTTGAAAATTTTCAAAAAAATGGTGAACCACCTTTGAAATTTTTGTAACGGTCTCCCCCATTATAAACCAACGAAGGGGGGGAGACCATGGATCATCGATCCCTCTCGCACCTCTCATCGCTCTCTCATCCACCATCCATCAGGCTCTTGCAAAGAAGAATCGCCAGGAGCTCTTCTCCCTTCTTCCTCTATTCTCTTTTCTTACCTCGTGAAGAAGTCCGATCCTGCAGCTATACACGGTAAGTAATTCTACCATTCCCCTTTTTCTCTATTCATTCCTCCTTTCTATTTCTTTTTTGAATCTCTGGTTTGTTCTTCACTGATTAATGACAAGCATCCTTATAGTATCAATCTGCATATAGCAGCATCGATCTACATGTTTCAATATCATCGGAATACTTATATTCCAACATTTTCTTTCTTCTTTTTTTTTTTTGCAATTTATTACTGAATTTCTTTAGCTTATATATGTTTGAATTAAATCGATATTCCCATCATCATTAGCAACATCATAGCTGCAAATTTGCGTTATCCATCCATTTCTGCTGATCCATTTTATCAGTTGATTTTGTTTGCTTATCTTATTTGTTATATTTCTTTCGTTTCATCGTATTGCTTCATTTACGCAATCTTTTCTTTTGCTTGGTTTTCCCTCGTATTCGTTTTGGGGTATAATCATTTGTTGCAAGAATCGTTTAGAATCACTTTGATCAACACTCTCTGTGATTGGTCTATGTAATTCTATTTTTGTTTTTATTATTGGTCATAACTGCAGCATCATTTTGCCCTCATCTTTACAATCGCAGTTCCACAGTCCCTCGTTCCTCTCTTCCATTGTATTTCTTATAGCATAGTCGCATCCGATTTCTGTGATCGAGGTTAAAAACAAAATAAAAACAAAATAGAAAAGCATTAATTCATCTCTGCATTTTTGCATTCGTTTCCTTAGCATTTGTGTGTTTCGATTCAGTATAATATCATCTTGCATCTCATGGCATTTGTATTGATTCAATCAAGCACAACATCCATCTGCATCCCCCATCTATGCATCTTTTACATAGACATTCGATGGATCTTCGATTATAAGAGCATTTTTGACAGAGGAAGAGATCCTGATCCGATTCATTAAGTCGGCCAGAAAACTAGTTATTCAGGGGTATTCCTAGGCTGAAGAAATCCATGATCACCCTACTCATGCCTTGCGAGCTTTCTATGATTTTGGAAAACCAGATAAGGTACACTTAATGAACTAAAGTGCTTTGATCCCCAAAATGAGAATGGGCAAATGAGGAGGAAAATCAATGGAGCATTGCAACTGGATCATCATCATTTTTACATAATAAAGGTCCTTTTGCTTGCTGGAAAGTTCGACTCACCTAATGTATTTTGAAAATCCTATAGCGCAACTGTCATGCTCCTACTTCCTGTAGATCAACAGTTATTTCTAAATTCCAACTATATCTTGATGATGGTGGGGCCATCCCCTTCCCGTTACCACAATAGTATAGTAAGATACTTAGCTAGCTCTTTATCCTAAATCTCCTCGAGGTTAGAAACATGGAACCATTGATTCAAACTTTGTAGATTACATGGTGAAAAGAAGAAAATATTAACGTTGTTTCCTATATGGGCAATCTTATCTTGTTTTCTGTATTTGATATACTGAAATCTGGAGTTATTATCCTATGCTTTGTTCAAGAAGCACTTCTTATTTTCACTCAATATCCTTTCCATTTCATATTGGCTATTCGCCTTGTTGCTTCTTGCAATTTTATCTTTGTTTGATCGCTTTTTTACTGTATATAATATACATGTTTGTCTTTATCAGACACTATGGAAATTTTAGGCCCCAACCATATAGTAGCTTATTGCACTGCTACACAGCCATGTGTTGAACCTGCCACAAAATTCTCTGTCAAGAGATTCTGAAATGTCTAAACTAGATTGATAGGCTTGAAAGCCTGCGCATGCATATACCAGAAGGGTCACCCTTGTTCAATTTTGGTCAACAGGGAAGTGCTTATCTTCAGCTTGGGTTAATCACTTGTTGTATTGAGTTTCTAAGGGTTATTATGTGACATGTGCATGAATAAACCCTTGTAGAGCCTGCTAATTCATGTATCTTACTGTATTTACTATGCTCGTCTAGCCATATTGCTTTATTTCACAATGAATGAGTATAGTGAATGTATAACTTTTTCTTTTTCTTTTTTTTAAACTGATTGTGACCTTTATTAACTGTCTTAGACGCAACATATTTATTGGAGCATAAATGACCCTGCCAGAGGTTCGTGTAACAATATTCCTGCATGTGTGTATATGTTGCGTATGCACATTTGATATACAGGCTAAATTGATCCTGAGTCATTGAGTGCTCAATGCCTAATACGTTCGCCAACAAATGATGTCTTGCAATGTTGCAGCCTCCAGCCCCATCAATAGCTGAACCATTTTTTTTTCTTTTTCTTTTTTTTATGTAGGATTACCACAGTCAATCCCATGGACAGTGGAAAGTTCATGGTATTAGCTATTGTAGCACCTTCATACTCTGCATATTCATCACACTAAGGCATCACTCACCACTTTATTACACAACACTCCTATGAGTTGTTGTAACTTCATATAAACTCACAATCTCTTTACACTTGCATACATCTCATCCCCTATGTTGTATAACAATATATATACATTTATCTCATTCCTTGCCTATCAGTCTATCGACATCTTCCATGTAGCATCTACAACATTTGTACATCACCTGCATATCATTCCTTTCATCCATGTCATCTGCATATTAGTCATGATACAAAATGAGCATAAGTGTTAATAATCACGGTATGTTAGTCATTGTATCTGCATAGTTGTACAACATCATGGCATGGTGTTCATCCAGCGCATCAGCACCTCTATGAGCTTCGATGTGATTTGCAGAGAAAACCAACATCTTCATCTATTGTATCTCATTTGCATATGTGTTGCATTTCCCCACAAGCTTATGCCCTATCAGCCTTGACAGATATGTATGCATTCCATTTCAAAATATGCATAGGCATTTGCATTTGCACATTCACATATCTTCCAGCATTTGCCCTTCAGTTTTAGTATATATATATGACTTCATCATCATCTAGTATCACTGCATATGTATATCATCTCATTACACATTGCATCTTGATATGTTGAAACTAACTAATCAACGTTGTACTGACATCAATTAATTAGCATTGCTGGAATCCATTGACTTGCTGTGTAAAAACTTCTGATTTACTGTATTGATTGAAATCAACTCAATGATTCACTATTGCTAAAACCGATCAGCTGTTGATATTGAAGCCAGTTTGCAGAAGTTAAACTGCCACTAGTAGCTTATGTGAATCATCCCCTCCAAACCCCTCTAAGTAATCAAAGAATGAAGATTAGTTTTGTGTTCGGACTAATCAGTCAGATTGCAAAAATTTCCACTGTCATATACTATCAAGAACTTATGGTAACGGGGGCTATCAGACTCCAAGTGGATTTTAACATTGTCACTTGTGCATATTACACCAAGTTTACAGTTTTGTACCTTATCACCTCATTGCACATGATCCATTTCCTATACACCTGTATATACAACCCATATGTACTTCATCATCTATATAACTATCTTTCATCTTCCTATGTATTCCAACAAAGATATTGTCATATGCATTCTAGTAGGTATAGTCTCATTCCAGCACATGCATTGCACATACATTTTTTTTGTGCATTTCTCCATTAAGCATAAGCATTGCATATGCATCCTCTTAGGAATTCTCTCATTAGCATAAGCATTGCATATGCATCCTCATATGCATTCTCCCATTAAGCTTGTGCATTGCCCTTAGGCAAATGCATATGCATTTCTCCATTAGCATAGGCATTGCATATATATTCTCATATGTACTTTCTCATTTAGCATAAGCATCGAACTTAGGTAGATGCATATGCATTTCTCATTTAGCATAAGCATCACACTTAGGTAGATGCATATGCATTTCTCATTTAGCATAAGCATCATACTTAGGTAGATGTATGTGCATTTCTTCATTAGCATAAGCATTATACTTAGGTAGATGCATATGCATTCCTTCATTAGCATAAGCATTGCATCTTCACATATGCATATACATTTTTATCAAGGCATAGGCATAATCATATGCATGTTGGTTTTAACATAGTATTTTCAATTCCTTTCTGTATTTTGTATTTCTATTACCTTATGCTAATCTTGTAATTTGAGGGAAGCCAGAAAGATCATGATTTTCTTTCGTAGAATAGAAAGTTTTAGTATTTCAATTTCAATTTCAATTTCAATTTCAATTTAAGACTAATAATTTCATATTAATGAGAATTTCTACTTTTCTGTCTAGAATAGAATGTATGAACATTTAGTTGTACTTTGAATTCTTGTAATTACTTGTGACATTATATCTTATTTTATTCTTCAAAAAACACTATAGGGAAAACACGAATGACACATGCACCATCCTAATAAGAGATAAATAACCCTAAGTAAATGATTCCTATTAATGGACATAGTCAAAATACGGACAATACTTAAGATTTTTATCTTTTATGGAATAAAATTTGACCTACATTTTAGGTCCTTTCTAAAAATCATCATATTTTCAAAAATACCTTTTCTTCTTTTATCAAAATTCAAAGCAAAGATTAAATCAAGATATATTTGTGGCCATAGTCATGAATATATGGACATTTAATCTTGCTCTAATTCTATAAAAGTACAAAAATTTATTTTATTCTTTCTTGGAATTTAAATGAAGATTAAATTAAAATATGTTTATGACCATAGTCATGAGTATATTAAAATTTAATCTCATTTCAATTCTATTAAAGAATGAAATTTGCTTTTAAAATTCCGATTTTAAACAAATGCTTTCAATGCATTCATCATTTAAGGTAGAATGGCATCATGATTTGCCATCTTTTTTCAAATTCTTTCAAGTTACTTTCAAAATTCCAAGTGTTTTTGAAATAAATTTAAAAAAAAAGCATAGTTTTCACTTACTAAATTCAAAGTCATTCTCACAAATTCAGATTGGCCTTTTATTTCCCTCAGTTTTAAATCTTATTTCAAATTCCAATTTTCAATCCTTATTTCTGAACTTCATATTTTAAATTTCACATTTTAACTTTGAATTTCATTTCAAATTTGAAATGTTAAGTTCAAATTCTTTATTTCTCTTCAAAATTCCAAATTTTGAATTCTATTTTCATTACAAATTTAATTTCAAATTCTGAATTTTATTTCAATTCTCAATTTAATATTGGAATTCACTTTGAATTTCCAATTCAAATTTTAATTCTGATTTCAAACATCAAATCAAATTTCAAAATCAATTCAAAGTCTCAATTTCAAATTCTGATTCAATTTCCAAGTTCAATTCTAGTTTCAAATTCAAGTTCTTTTCCTTTTCATTTTCAATCTCTGGAATTCAAATTCAAGTCTTAAAACAAGTTTTTCAATTTACAAATTCATTTCCAAATTCATTTCCAAATTCAATTTTTCAGAATTCCCAACCTCAATTCTAATTTCAAGTTCAAGTTCAATTATGATTTAAAATTTTAAAATCAATTTCTAATCTTGATTTTCAATTCAAATTCGATTTTTAGTCAGTTTCAAATTTCAAAGTTCTCAACTTTGAGTCCAAATTCAAAATCTTCAAATTTCAAACTCTCAATAGAAGTCCATTTAAAAAATTTAAAACCTTTCAATTAAGAATCAATTTCTGAACTTCAAAGTCATTTTCCATAAAGATATTTTCAAATCTATTTCAGAACCACTTGAAAAACCCAAATTTCAGAAATATTTTCAAAAGCATACATCATAGCACAAGCATGATTCTCTGTGCATTTAGGATTTTTTTTAATAATCTCTCAGTTAGATTTAGGTAAAGCAAATGCATGAATTTGATCCTTGGTTCAATTACCCCTGGTAAAGGCGCCAGGAATGGTTGAACCTCGTACCGACGAGCGAATCCCGTCTTCCCAATTTCCCACAAAATTTCAATATGGAGGCAAGTAAATTTTAAAACATCTTTTTCAAGACGTCAAGTGAAACCTTGCAAAGAGTTTCTCTCTTCTCTTTTTTTTTCCCTAAAAGGGAAAAAGGAAATGAAAAAGCGAAAATTTTTGCAACGATCACATATTCCCAAAGTGCATCATGGATTTTTTCGTGCCAATCACGGCCCATTTCCACGGTTCTTTCTAAAATGCAAATCAAGATCTTGTTGGTGGCTTCTGCCTGACCATTCCCTTGAGGATAGTAGGGGGCTGAAAATTGATGAATCCTAAATTTTGAACAAAAAATCTTCATCCTTTCATTCTTAAAATGTTACCATTGTCTGAAACAATGTCATGTGGTATGCCAATTCGACAAAGAATGTTTTTGTCAATGAAAGAAACCACATGTCGGCCTTCCACTGTATGCAGAGTAACAACTTCAACCCATTTGGTAAAATACTCTATTAAGGAAAGAAAATATTTATGACCATTAGAAGCAGAAGTAATTGAGCCCACGACATCGAAAGCCCACATAAAGAACGCCCACGGAGAAACAACTGATTGCAAATATGCAGCAGGCGCATGAATAGAAGGTGCATGCATCTGACATTTGACGCACTTCTTCACAAAGTGATAGCGGTCTTGTTGCATGGTCTTCCAGTAGTACCCTGCTTGATGAGAGTTTGGTAACCAACGTGGCCACCACAAATACCTTCATGGGCCTCTTGGACAATTTCCATAGCTTCATCTTTGTCTAAGCATATGGCGTACTCAGAACTGAATACGCGGTGGTAAAGGACATCGGTAAGGATAAAATATTGAGCAAACATGCGCTGGATTGCCTGTCTCTCCTTTTTTGGCATCTCTGATGGAAAATCGCCAGTTTCAATAAAATCCTTGATGTCTATCATGATACCAAGGTCTCTTTATTTGCTTATCTTGGTTTATCTGAATGACTTAAATGAAGGCTGGTTGATCAAGTCTATCGACCGTAAAAGAACAACAGGATTTACCTCCTTTGAAGGACATGATGAAGCCTAGGCTGGCCAAGCCGTCAACTATCTGGTTATATTCTCTTTTGATATGGTTGAGTTAAAACTCCTCAAAGTTATCGATGAGGGTTGAAGCAATTTTCTGATAGGGAATTAACTTCTGATCTTTCACTTGCCACTCAACCTTGACCTGACTAACGATGAGCAATGAGTCGCCAAAAGCATGCACTCTTCTGATATTGAAACTTTGCAAAAATTTTTGGCCTTGTATCAGGGCTTCATACTCAGTCATGTTATGAGTGCATTGAAAGCTAAGCTTGAGAGAAAAAGGGATCATTTCTTTTTGAGTTGTGACTAGTAAGATTCCAATCCCTATGCCAGCCATGTTTTTAGAGCCATCAAAAAATAAATTCCAAATTGAAGATTGTTGGATATTGTAGATGCGCTCATCAGGAAAATCATCTTCTATTTTAATTTCTTCTGTCAAGGGAAAATCTGTCAGTTGGTCAGCTATGGCTTGGCCTTTTATCAACTTCTGAGAAACATACTCTAAGTCTTATTGCATCAGAAGAACTTTTCACTTAACAATTCGCCCATTGAGAAATGGTTGTTCAAGAATGTACTTGAGGGGATTGAGTCTTGATAGAAGCTTGACTTCAGATGCCAATAGATAATGTTTTAGTTTCTAGCACATCCATACCAGAGCTAGACATGTTTTCTCTATCTAAGAGTATTTCTTTTCATAATCAATGAAGGTTTTGCTCACATAACAGATGGTGTGCTCTATTAGGCTGCCTTCTTTGTATTACGCCAGGAATCCACCACAAACATTTTGATTGACAAAACGTATAATAGGAGCAGTTTTCCCAATTCTGGTAGCTTCAGAACTAGTGGATTAAGAAGATATTTTTTGATGTGTTTGAATGATTGCTGACATTCTAGCCCCCATTCGAATTTCACTCATTTTCTGAGCAAATGATTGAAAGGTTCACATCTCATTGCCAAATTGGAGATGAACCGTCAGATGGATTGGATGCGCCCTTGGAGGCTTCGCAATTCCTTGAGATTAGTTGGGGGCGGCATATCAATAATGACTTTTGCTTTAACTGGATTCACCTCTATTCCTTTCTTGTTGATTATGAACCCAAGCAGTTTGCCTGACTCTACTTCAAAAACACATTTTTGAGGGTTGAGTCTCAACTTGTAGAGAATAAGTCTTTCAAAGACTTGACCAAGAGCATCAAGATGATCATCTTCTTCTTTGAATTTGACCAAAATGTCATCCACATAAACATCCATGATCTTATGCATTTGGTCATGAAAGATGACAACCATCGCTCTCTGATAAGTTGCCCCGACATTCTTGAGTTGGAATGGCATTTCTATGTAATAAAAGGTGCCCCACAGCGTTGTAAAAGAAGTTTTTGCTTGATCACGAGTGGCTAGCTTGATCTGATTATAAACTGAGTATCCATCCATAAAGGAAAACATAGCATGAGCTGTTGTGTTGTCGATCAAAAGATCAATATTAGGGAGTGGATAATCATCCTTTAGAGTGGCCTTATTGAGATCTCTGAAATCAATACAGATTCAGACTTTTCTGTTTTTTTAGGAACTGCCACAATGTTTGCCAACTAGTCCGAAAAATCAATGGTTTGAATGAACCCTACTTTTAGTAAATCTTCAAGTCCTTCCTTGACTTGTTCAATTCAAGGATCCAATTTCCTTAACTTTTGCTTGATTGGTTTAGAATCTGGTTTTAGCATAAGACGATGCTCAACCAGTTTTGGATCCAAGCCTGGCATATCCTCATAAGTCCATGCAAAGACTTCTTGATGTTTTTTGAGAAAATCGATGAGTTTTTCCTTCTCATCTTCATTCAGGCTAGAACCAATTTTGAAGATTTTTGGATCATCTTCTGAGTCAATATTATCATCCTCTATTGAATCTTGTTCCAAAGATGATGGTTCATCCTGTTTCTGAATATGAGCAAATTCTGGCAATTTTTGTATAGTCGAGTCAAACTCTGCTGGCTCTTCAATCTGTTCTACTTCTTTGCTAATCTCTGCTCTTGCCTTTATCTTATGGATTTTGGCTGGCTTCAAACTATTGGGAGAAAATTTTGGATTGAGAGCGAGCCTTCTCATTAATTTGAGAGGCATGTTTTAACAGTCCTGAAAATGAAAATAGGGGTTTTTAGGAGAAACCACCAATCTCAAATTTATTGGAAAGCAAAGAATATGACATAAAGATGGGGCATCAAGATATGAAGAAAACATTGTTCTTTCATTAATGAGAAAATTGATCACAAGGACTGAATATTTACAAGTATTGACCAAAAAACATAAAAGAATGGGACTGACTTGTCTCTACAAGATGACTGAAGAAAAGGGAAGAAAGCGAAAACTTTGGCATTTATTTCTCTCATTTTGCTCCTTTGATGAACACAATTCTTTTGTTGGATTATTGACCGGTGAACACCAATCCTGCATTAGTCGAGTGTCGAGTGGGGATGATTGGTTCCACTCTGCCATCTTCATTCTTGCCTATTCCTCAGAAAGGCTGGTAACCATGCGTGAGCAGAAGATCGAATCCCTTTTTAGTTTTGGCAAACTGAGGAAATAAAGAATGATCTTTGAAGAGGCGGTAATCGATACATCCTCCCAACTTGAAGAACTATGGTCCTTCCCACTAGACCGTTGCTGTAATATTTTCTGTAGGCTGCACCTCTTTTAGATTGAGCATCTTCAGGCTCTCGCTGAGACTGATTTCCTAACTTTCTTTGATACCGAGAATATCTGATATGAATGTTGGACACAGAATTATTGGTTGTGGTAGCCTCTCTTCAGGGTCTTCGCCCATGATGGTGGTGATTGTTCCTCTTCTCGACCATTTGATGCATTGGTGCAAAGTTGAAGGAACGACATTGGCATTGTGAATCCAAGTGTGCCCAAGTAAGAGATTGTAAGTGGGTGGCACATTGACAACATGGAAAAGTACGTTGTGTACCAAGTAATTGATAAAAATATTGAGGAAGATCTTCCCTTTAGCCGTCTGGCCATGGTTGTCAAAGCCGTAAATGGTGATCGAATTTGGCATATACTCTTCTTCTTTCAGGTCCAATGCTTTAGCAGTTATTTTTGGGCAGATATTGAGGTTGCTGCCTCCATCAACGAGTATGTGCAGAACTATCATTCCTCTAGTTCTCACCACGATATATAGAGTATTGTTATGGAAAGTATGAGGTCTCGGTAGGTCATCATCTGAGAAGGTAATGGATGCATTCATCATCGCCTGATTGACGATTTGTATCATGTCCTCCGGAGTGGTGCTCGGTGTCACCTTGATTTTTCTCAGTAGATCATCCAAAGTTTCCTGGTGTTTGGCAGAAGCACGTGCTAATTCCAAAATGGACACATTGGACTGGGCGGTGATCGGCCTCTGAACTGAGTTTGCATATTCTTCTAATGTTGTCTTTTCAAGGACCTGCTTTTTGATGAATTTTTTAGGAAAAGCCGAGATTCTTTTGGCTACACTGGCTGATTTTACCCTGCTCAGGGTTGGCATGATGTTCAATTTTTTCCCAATGTGATGAGACTCGAGGACTAATACTTAATATTGGGATAGTATGTCTTCTTGAGAGCACAACCGGATATGGTCTTGGGGTTGAAAGTGTTGTTCTGTAATCACTACAGTTGTATGGTCTGGAAATGGTGTCGCTAAGATAGCCGATTTTTCTTCTTCCTCAGCTTCTACCAGGAGATTTTGATCAATGTAATCCTGAATAATGTTTTTGAGGACAAAACAATGCTCAGTGTCATGCCCCATAGCTCTGTGAAATTTGCAGAATTGCTCCTTGAATTTGCCTATAATTATCGGGGGATCAGCGATCCTCAGAAATTTAATCATTCCTTGGGCCAACATGTAGTCCATGACCTTTTCCAAGGGTTGGTCCAAAGGTGTAAATTTTGTTGTTACCCCAATCCTTGTGCTTAGGCTTTTCTTGAATTTTGTCTTTTTGCTGCAGATTGGGCTGTAGAGGCTTGTCATTACCTTTGAAAAGCTTCCCTTTCTGACCCTTGAACCCTTCTGCACTGTTGTTGTGGTTGTTCTGTTTACTTTTGCTGTTAGAACAATTGGCAGAATAAGTGAAGTGAAACTTCTTCTTAGCATCTTGTCCACTCTTTGCAATAGTGATGCCCTCATATACAATATTTTTCATCCCCATTTCGAGCCATTCGGCTCATTATGTCAATTCAATAAAAGACCGGGAAGGAGATATGGAAATCAAACTTCTTAATGGTTGGACAAAGTTGTTCAGAATGATTTGGAGTGCGTGTCCTTCCAAGATCGGGTTCCTCATCTTGTTGAAGGTAGACCTCCACCTATGGATGAAATCATGAGCTTTCTTATTGTCTTTCTGTTTCAAATTGCACAAATGGTTCAGAGTGGTCAAAGCCTTTGTGTTTAATAGGAACCTTTCAACGAACATATTGACAACTTTATCAAACTCTCATAGTTTGATTGGATTAACATGCTCTGCATACCATTTGGTCGTGGTTCCCTCCAGACTGTGAGGAAAGCACAAAAATAAAGCTCTGTTGTCCCTCATAAATCTGGCACATTCGAAGAAGAACATTGCTAAGTGCATCTTAGGATCGCTTGATCCATCGAACTTGATGAACTTTCTAGGGAGGTCTCCCAAGTGATCATCACCTTCTAGCCCATCGTAAAAATCTTTGCTTGTATAGACCTTTTTACCCTTGTCTCTTGCTTGTAAATCCTTGACCATTCTGGTCATTTCTTTCAATTGCTTCTGAATAGGGTCCTTAATTGGCTGTATCTTTGGTTTTCTGAGAAATTTTGGTTCAGAGATATACCTTCTAGGCTTAGGATAAGTCGGGAAAGGTACTTATTGGTCATCTTCCGAGATCTCTTCCACAGAGTACGATTCCTCTGAGGTGCTATCAATCTGAATTCTCTTTTTGGCAATTTTGATATGTTTCTTTATTGCTTTACCCTTGGTTTTCTTTTTGGTAGGAGCCTTCTTGGCTTTCTCCTTAGCCTGTTCAACGAGCATCTTATTCATCATCTTTTGAAACAGCTTATACATTGATGTGTCGATGCCATCATCCTCTGGCTGATTCTGCTCTTTCGTTGACACCGGGGAACCCATACCTTCATCACCACTTAGACTGTGCTTAGATGAAATTGTTCTTCTCCCTATCCTTGTTTGGACCATTCAGAAAAAATGCCAAAATTCTCTGTAGAACAAAGAAGGGTTAGACTGCTAAAGATGATTTAGTAATGAAAGATTTGAGTAAATGAAAAATTAGAGATTTTATTGATAATTTAGAAAGATTATCCCATTACTAGGGATTGGATCATCACACGAATTGTGACCATTGCGTTGTTATTTTCATAACAACTAAAAATGTGCCTTGTTACCTAGGCGAGGTCATCAACCATGATGAAGAAGTATGGAGATTGAATTGTCACTTGGAAGGAATGCCCCATTATCAGGGATGAGGTTGTTACAAAAAGCGTGACCAGCACGTAATTGAAATAAATCAAGATTGTCAATTTTTGCAAAGACATTGAGGGAATTTTAAAAGCAGAGTAATTTTATTGATGTCAAATCAAAGACAAAGAGAGGGTGGACAGACAGTTTGCCACCACTCTTGATACCCAGAAGATACATTGGGTCCAGGGAATATGGAAAGAGTAACAAAGGAATCCCAAGTGTATTTGGCTACATGGTATGCTTCGGACCACTAATCTGACCGTAAATCAATTTTTGGCATAATACCCATTAGAAAATGAGTGTTGACGTGAGTTTGCCGCTGGGAGAATTGTCTGATGCACCTTTCAGGCTGGTAATCAACATAGAAGAATGGACCAAGTAATCTGTAGTGCTTGCTACGCGAATAGGTGTAGCAAGAAAGTGCTTCCTGTCAGTTGAAGAAGTTCCAAACGATTTCCTCTTGATGCAGACTCTCGATCAAGGCCCGATACTGGGGGAACAACTGTGGTGTTTTACCATTGAACCTGAATGAACTGACTTTGGATGGCACATGTTGCAGAAACCATGACTATAGGGCATAAACGCATTCTTCTACCAAGATAGTTTCACCAAGGGCGAAATGAGTCAAACCACGATAGAGGAAAGCTAGGGCGGCCATGAAAATCGAGAGGAGTCTGCTGACTCCTCCATCTTTACATGAGTTGGACAACTCAAATATTAACAAAATTTTGGCCATCTTGAAAGAAAGCTAACCCTACTGTGCATAAGACCATGGCACGCTGAATCCTTTCCTTGGTTGTTCCTGACAGGGTGTCAACTTCTTCATATGTCCCATACTGACGATAAATCTCCAACAAGTCAACAAACTAACTCCCATCTGCCTCGATGAGTGGCTAAGATCTACGTCCGATCACTTTGGTTAAAGCATCACGAACATCTAACCCTTTGACATTAATCAGGAATTGTTGCTCTATGGGATCTTCAGGCTGACCAGCTGGTTCTGGTAATCCCATAACATCATTGAATTCATCCATGAGCAAAGTCATTTCAATCCATGGGAACCAAAATGTGCAGATACGAGGATTCCATTATTCTGCCAAGGCTTGAATAAGATTTCCACTGATGGTTTGCTTGCCAACTGCCGATGCCAGTTCCAATCCTCCAAGTGGTACGGAAACATACGCGAGAAGTTGGCAAACCAATAGTAATACTAATGAGGGAAGAAGGGACAAGTATGAATGACCCAATGATATGGAATTCCCTTCCTTATCTCATGTGAGATATGGTCTTTGGGAAAGATGGTATCGAGTGAACTGGATGCCATTTGAGAAATACTGAAGAAGAAAATAGTAAGGATCATAATGATAAAATGCAGGACTTTTGAAGTAAATAGGAGGTAGAATTGAAGAAAAGCGAGATCTAGAAAAGGAGAAGAAGATATACACCTAGAGTTTTTGGAAAAAGAAGGAGATTTTAAAAAAGATTTCCAGGATTTTTCTGAGAAAATTGATCTGAAGAAATGAAGACATTGGAAATATACAACTGGGTTTTGAAAATAGAGGAGAAATTTTGAAAGAAATACCCAGGGTTTGAGAAAATTTGTTCTGAAAAGGGTAAGGATATACAAGAAGTACGTAAGCATTAAAGAATCAAAGATGTACAAACAAGGATGCGCAAACAGTACTCCCTAAAAGCTTACTCTAAATGCGCAAGTTTTGAAATGGCTATAGGACCCTGATCCTAACTCTGAGGTTTAGATCATCTGAATCCAATCAAGATATGCCGATATACTCATTCCGAAGCACGAAGTACGTAGCATAGAAATTATCTCTGGTTCTAAGGTAATGGTTTCCCAACATCCTTGAGCACCTGTCGATATACTTTGGACTAGGGCCCTTAGTACGTGGTAGGGGGGTTATTAGCGCAAATAAGTGGCTCAGTTGTGAGGCTTTTTCCCGAACTACGGTTCTTGGAGAAAGCCCAGCAACGTGAAGAAGACCGGGACAATATAGGTAGGGGATGTTTTTAGGAATATGATCAACATGCAAGAAATTAGATGTCTCGAATACAAAGTCCTAAAGAGATATAATTTTGAAAATCATGAAAAAGCATAGACTTGCATATATTGTTTGCATTCAATCCCTAGATTGAGGAGAGTTGTATTTTAGACCAAAGTCTAAGTGAACATGAATAAAATCTCCTCAATTTGGTCCTACCAAACCATACTTAAGCCTATATGCATCATGTCAGCTGGGTCAGAGTCTAGGCTCCTAAGTTTTTCATGAAAATAAAGCTGACATTTGTGAATAATGACTTAGACAAATTTAAACAAGATAAAGGCATAAATTCGACCAGACAAAGACGAGTCCCTTCACGGTCGCCAAACTTGTGATCGTTGCAAAAAAAATTTCTTTTTCCTTTTTAGGGGAAAGAGAAGAACCCTCGCAATGTTCACTTGACCTTTGAAAAAAGATTTTGAAATTTTACTCGCCTACATTTTTAGAAAAATATGGGAAAATGGAGAGACCGGATTCATTCGTCGGTACGAGGTTCAACCGTTCATGGCGCCTTTACTAGGGGTAATCGAACCAAGGATCAAATTTATGCCTTTGTATTGCCTAAATTTATCTAAGAAATTATTCTAAGTCCTAAATGCACAGTGAATCAGGCTTGTGTTATGATTTTGTGTTTGAGAATGTGTATGCTTTTGAAAATATTTAAGAAACCTGAACTTTCCAAGTGATTTTGAAATGGATTTGAAAATATCCTTTAAGAGATGACTTTGAAGTTCAAAAATCGAAATTGAGAATTTGGAATTTGAATTGAAAGTTTGAATTTGAAGATTTTGAAATTGAATTCAAAGTTAAGTTTTGAAATCTGAGATTTGAATTGAATTATAATAGAAAATCAAAAATTGGAGTTTGATTTCTGAATTGAGAATTGAATTCAGAAATCAAACTTTGAATTTACATTTGGAATTTTAGGATTAGAAAAAAGGAAATTTGAAACTTGATTTGGAATAAAAATCGAGAATTGAAATAAAATTCCCAATTAAGAATTGAAGTTTTAGAATGGAAATTTTGAAATTGAATTTGAAATGAAAATAGAATGTGAAACTTGGAATTTTAAAAGAAATGAAGATTTGAATTCAATATGTGAAATTGAAATAAAATTCAAAGTAAAAGTTTGAAATTTGAAATTGGAAAATAAAATTAATATTTAAAATGGAAATAAATCAACATTTGAAATTTGAAAATTGAAATTAAAACATGGAATTGAAAATGAAATTTAAAGTTTAATTTTATAAATTCAAAAATGAAAAGTTAGAATTGAAAATAAGAATAAAAAATTGGAAATTGAAAATAGATATTTGAATTTAGAAATGAAAATTATTTCAAAAATCACTTGAAAATTCAAAAATAACTTGAATAATGATTTTGAAAAAGAACGATGCAATTCTATCTTAAATGATGAATATGTTATTTCTTTGAAAAATCATTTGAATTTTAAGGAAAATTTCATACTTTATAGAATTAAAAACAAGATTAATTTCCATATATTCATGACTAGAGCCATAAATATATTTTAATTTAATCTTTATTTAAAATTTTAATAAAGAAAAAGAAAGAAATGATTTTGTGCCTTTATAGAATTAAAATAAAATTAATTTTAAACATATTCATGACTAGGGCCACAAATACATTTCAAATTAATTTATATTTTAAATCAAATAAAGAAAGAAAAAGAGAATTATGAGAGAAATGTTTATTTTTGAAAATGATCTAAAAGTGTAGATCAAAATTTTATTTAATAAACAATAATAACTTTAAGTATTATTCGTATTCCATCTAGGACCGAAAATACAAACTTTACTTAACGTTATTTACCCTTTATTAGATGGTGCATGTGACAATCGTGTTTTCCATAATGTTTATTAAAAAGAAAAAGAAAATACAAGGAATTAATTATGGAATTATATGCTCATTTATTCTAAATTAAGCATAAAATAAAAATCATTCTCATTAATGTAATTATTATATCCCTTGGAATCATGCATGTATGTGTTCTAAGGCTGTCAAAAAAATTTCATAGTGACTCAATCATGCATATATGTGTTCTAATGCTGTCAAAAAAAAAAAAATCATAGTGATTCAATCATGCATATATGTGTTCTAATGCTGTCAAAAAAATCTCTTAGAGATTCAAGCATGCATATATGTGTTCTAATGCTGTAAAAAATTTTTTGTAGTGATTCAATCATGCTTATGTGAGCTAAGGCTGTAAAAAAAAAATCAACTTGATTCAATCATGTGTGTATGTGTTCTAAGGATGTCAAAAAAAATTCATAGTGATTCAATCAAGCATATATGTGTTCTAAGGCTATTAAAAAAAATTTATAGTGATTCAATCTTACATATATGTGTTCTAATGCTGTCAAATTTTTTTTACAGAGATTCAATTATCCATATATGTGTTCTAAGGTTGTCAAAAAAATTTCATAGTGATTCAATCATGCATATAAACATTCTATGGTTGTCAAAAAAAATTCATAGTGTTTCAATCATCCATATTTTTGATCTATGGCTATCAAAAAAATTTCATAGTGATTCAATCTTCTATATATGTGTTATAAGGCTGTCAAAAAAAATTCATAGTTATTCAATCACGCATATATGTGTTCTAAGTCTGTCAAAAAAAAACTATAGTGATTCAATCACGCATATATGTGTTCTAATGCTGTCAAACAAATTCTATAGTGATTCAATCATGCATATATATATTTTAAGGCTATAAAAAAATTTCATTGTTATTCAAGCATGCATATATGTGTTCTAAGGCTGTCAAAAAATTTTTATAGCGATTCAATCATGCATATTTGCGCTATGAGGTTGTAAAAACAATTCATACTGATTCAATAATCTATATATGCGTCCTAAGGTGGTCAAAAATTTTCATAGTGAGTCAACCATGCAAATATGTGTTATAAGGCGATCAAATTTTTTTTATAGTGATTCAATCATGAATATATGTGTTCTAAGGCTGTCAACAAATTTCAAAGAGATTCAATCATGCATATATGTGTTCTAAGACTATAAAAAAAAATTATAGTGAATAAATCATGCTTATATATGTTCTACGGCTGTCAAAAACATTTCATAGTGATTCAATCATGCATATATCTGTTCAAAGGCGGTCAAAAAAATTATATGGGGACTCAATCTTGCAAATATGTGTTCTAAGGATGTCAAAAAAAATTTGTACTGATTCAATCATGCATATATGTGTTCTAAGGCTTTCAAAAAAATTTCAAGTGATTTAATGATGCATATATGTGTTCTATGGTTCTCAAATAAAATTTGTAGTGATTCAATCACGCATATATGTGTTCTAAGGCTGTCAAAAAAAATTGGAATGATTCAATAATGCATATATGTGTTCTAGGGCTATAAAAAAAAATTAAGTAATTCAATCATGCATATATGTGTTCTAAGGCTGTCAAAAAAATTCCATAGTGATTCAATCATGCATATATGTGTTCTAAGGCTGTCAAAAAAAAATTCATAGTGGTTGAATCATGCATATATGTGATCTAAAGTTGTCACAAATATTTTATAGGGATTCAATCATGCATATATGTGTTCTAAGGCTGTCAAAAAAATTTCATAGAGATTTAATCATGCATATATGTGTTCTCAGGCTGTGAAAATTTTTTCAAGTGATTCAATCATGCATATATTTATTCTAAGGCGGTCAAAAAAATTTCAATCATGCTCATATGTGTTCTAAGTCTGTCAAAAAAAACCATAGTAATTCAATCATGCATATATGTGTTCTAATGCTGTAAAAAAAAAATTTGTGAATCAATCATGCATATATATGTTCTAAGGTTCTCAAACAAAATTCATAGTGATTCAATAATGCATATATGTGTTCTAAGGCTGTAAAAAAAAAATCATAGTGATTGAATCAAGCATATATGTGTTCTAAGACTGTCAAAAAAAATTTAGAGTGATTTAATCATGCATATCTTTGTTCTAAGGCCTTCAAAAAAAAATCATAGTGATTCAATCAAGCAGATATGTGTTCTAAGGTTGTCATAAAAAAATTATAGTGATTCAGTCATGCATATATGTGTTCTAAAGATATCAAAAAAAATTTGTAGTGATTCAGTCCTGCATATATGTGTTCTAAGGCTGTCAAAAAAATTTCATAGTGATTCAATCATCCATATATGTGTTCTATTGTTGTCAAAAAAAATTCATAGTGCTTCAATCATGTATATGTGTGTTCTAAGGCTGTCACAAAAATTTCATAGTGATTCAATCTTGAACATATGTGTTCAAAGTCTGTCAAAAAAATTTCATTATGATTCAATCATGCATATATGTGTTCTAAGGTGGTCAAAAAAACTTCAATCATGCACATATATGTTCTAAGTCAGTCAAAAAAATTTCCGAGTGATTCAATCATTCATATATGTGTTCAAAGGTTGTCAAAAAAAATTTTTAGTGATTCAATCATGCATTTATGTGTTCTAAGGCTGTAAAAAAAAATTGTATTGAAACAATCATGCATATATGTGTTCAAAGGGTATCAAAAAAAAATCAAGTGATTAAATCATGCATATATGTGTTATGTGGCTGTCAACAAAATCTCATAATGATTCAATCATGCATACATGAGTTCTAAGGCTATCAAAAAAATTTCATAGTGATTCAATCATGCATATATGTGTTCTAATGCTCTAAAAAATTTTTGGTAGTGATTCAATCACGCATACATGTGTTCTAAGGCAGTCAAAAAAAATTTATAGTGACTAAATCTTGCATAAATGTGTTCTAAGGCTGAAAAAAATTTCATAGTGTTTCAATCTTGCATATATGTGTTCTAAGGCTATCAAAAATATTTCATAGTTATTCAATCGTTCACATATGTATTATATGGCTGTCAAAAAAAACTCATAGTGATTAAATCTTGCTTATATTTGTTCTACGGGTGTCAAATTTTTTTATAGTAATTCAATCATGCATATATGTGTTCTAAGAGAGTCCAAAAAAAAAATAGTGACTTAATCATGCATATATATGTTCTAAGGCTGTCAATTTTTTTTTATTATTGATTCAATCATGCATATAGGTGTTCTAAGGCTATCAAAAAAATCTCATAGTGATTAAATCATGCATATATGTGTTCCATGGTTGTCAAAAAAAAATCATAGTAATTCAATCATTCATATATGTGTTCTAAGGCTGTCAAAAAAATTCAGAGTGATTCAATCATGCATATATGTGTTCTAAGGCTGTCAAAAAAAATTCATAGTGATTTAATCATGCATATATGTATTATGAGGCTGTCAATTAAATCTCATAATAATTGAATCATGCATATATGAGTTCTAAGGCTATAAAAAAAATTATAGTGATTTAATCATGCATATCTGTGTTCTAAAGCTATCAAAAAAAAATCATAGAGATTTCAATCATTCACATATGTGTTCTAGGTCTGTCAAATTTTTTTTGTAGTGATTCAATCATGCATATGTGTTCTAATGTTGTCAAAAAAAAATTGTTGTGTTTCAATCAAGCATATATATGTTCTAAGGCTCTCAAAAAAAATTCATAGTGATTCACTCATACATATATGTGTTCTAAGGCTGTCAAAAAAAATTTATAGTGATTCAATCATGCATATATGTGTTCTAAGGCTGTCAAAAAGAATTTCATAAGGATTCAATAGTCTATATATGTGTTCTAAGGCTGTAAAAAAAAAATCATAGTGATTCAATCATGCATATATGCGTTCTAAGTCTGTCAAAAAAAATTCATTGTGATTCAATCATGCAGATATGTGCTCTAAGTTTGTCAAAAAAAATTATAGTGATTCAATCATGCATATATATGTTCTAATGCTGTCAATTTTTTTTAATAGATATTCAATATTGCATATATGTGTTTTATGGCTGTCAAAAAAATTCATAGTGATTTAATCATGCATATATGCGTTCTAAGGTTGTCAAAAAAGTTGCATAGAGTTTCAATCATGCATATATATATTCTAAGGCTGACAAAAAAATTTCATGGTGCTTGAATCATGCTTATATGTGTTCTAAGGCTGTCAAGAAAATTTCATAGCGATTCAATCAGGCATATATGTGTTCTAAGGCTGTCAAAAAAATTTCATTGTGATTCAATCATGCAGATATATGTTCTAAGGTTGTGAAAAAAAATTTATAGTGATTCAATTAGGCATATATGTGTTCTAAGACTGTAAAAAAAAATTCATAGTGATTCAATCACGCATATATGTGTTCTAAGGCTGTAAAAAAAAAAACATAGTGATTCAATCATGCATATATGTGTTCTAAGGATGTCAAAAAAAATTCATAGTGATTCAATCATGCATATAGGTGGTATAAGGCAGTCAAAAAAATTTGTAGTGATTAAATCATTCACATACGTGTTCTAAGGTTGTCAAAAAAAATTTGTATTGATTCAATCATGCATATATGTGTTATAAGTCTGTCAAAAAAATCGCATAGTGATTCAATCATGCATATATGTGTTCTATGGTTGTCAAAAAAAATTCATGGTGATTCAATCATTCATATATGTGTTCTAAGGCTGTCAAATTTTTTTTATAGTGATCCAATCAAGCATATATGTGTTCTAAGGCTGTCAAAAAAATTCCATAGTGATTCAATCATGCAGATATGTGTTCTAAGGTTGTCAAAAAAAAATTATAGTGATTCAATCATGCATATATGTGTTCTAAGGCTGTCAAAAAAAATTCATTGTGATTGAATAATGCATATATGAGTTCTAAGGTTGTAAAAAATATTTCATAGTGATTCTATAAGTCCCCAAAATTTTCAACACAAATTTTGAGGATTTTTTTTTTTATAAGAGTCGAAACAAGTAGTACTATAAGGTTAAGCATTTTGGAACATTACAGTGAAGAGAAAGCTAAAACATTTATTGTATTTCACTATCAATGAAAAATAACATCAGAGTTTTAATGACATATTCTAATAAATAAAAATGAACTCAAACTATCCCGAGAACAATTAATCCAAAATCTTGATCAAAGCCTCATCCCGCAGTCGCTCATAAACTCTATTCTTTACCTGAAAAATGATAAATTTATAGGAATTAGACTACAACTGTCTCAGTAGGAATTACTATAATTTTTCTTGTAAGTATATCATGTGTCAAGTATGTGGTGTGGGTGCTGAGTGTGATTTTCAGTATATACAAGAATAAGTAAAGAATCTACACAATGACAGCAACAGTATAAGAACACTAACTAGCAGATAACAATATTAGCAGAATTTAAAACATCTCATAACCACATATTTCATTGCATGTTAAAAGTAAATGCCCATATGTCAGAAGTAACTGTTTATGTGTATAATTGTAAACCTGACACTACCTACTCACATGTGATACCTAAGACGATCTAATTCAAATATTTATCTTTAATTATCCCGCGGGTACATGCAAGCCAAGCCAACCATTTCAGAAGAGAACATTTGAGGGTTTATTATTCATTGATGTTTTATTATCTCAGATATTTTAACTAAAACTGTAAATCCTAAGGAAGCGACCAGTGACCGAGAGAACCTCTCAAATGCCCAAAACCAAAAATAGGATGCATCTCTAACTTCTGCAGAAGAACAAAGAGCTACCACCTTGGACACATTGGTTGTCTGGGTCCTCCAACTCCGAGGATTGGGGACCAACGAGACATTTTTGCTCGAAACACAAAATACATGTCCCCGGAGTTTTGTACCACCTACACTCTCCAAGGTAAGCTTGAATCTGAGTGGGTTAATCTTTTCATTTATTTAGATTACCCAAAGTACAGGGGCATTTTCCCAAACTACCTCCTACTATCATTGTAGTAAGTCCCCAACCTTAGTCATTTTACCAAAGCATACACATCCCAATTTTTTTTTTTCATATTGATTGCACAAACCCACTCAGAGTGCTCCGGTACCTTTAAACCAGTCAAGCACAGAAGCCTCGGTACCTTTAAACCAGTCGGGCAAAGTATCTCAAATTATTTGTGAAAGTACCTACATTTTATAAGGTAGTGTGATCACATTACCCCATTAGTCTATTTTAGACTCATGCCAATCGAGGCAATCTCTTGTACGTGTATACTATATAAGTCATAAAACACAGTCATATCACCACTTGTGCACATGGGGCACCACATTGGTACCTTTGACCCTATGCTCACTCATAAGACGAAGCCTATGCATGCACCATTTGTTTGTTTGTTTGTTTTTTGTAGCCACGGGCATATAAACAAACCCAAATGTTATGCATAATTTTCATGTTCAAAGGCTCTCAAAAAAATTTCATAGTGATTCAATCAAACATATATATGTTCTAAGGCTGTCAATTTTTTTTTATAGTGATTCAATCATGCGTATATGTGTTCTCAGGATGTCAAAAAAAATTTCATAAGGATTACATCTTGTATATATCTGTTCTAAGGCTGTCAAAAAAAAAATTATAGTGATTCAATCAAGCATATATATGTTCTAAGGTTGCCAAAAAAAATCATAGCGATTCAATCATGCAGATATGTGTTCTAAGGTTATCAAAAACATTTTATAGCGATTCAATCATCCATATGTGTTCTAATGCTGTCAATTTTTTTTTTATAGAGACCCAATCATGCATATATGTGTTCTAAGGCTATAAAAAATATCGATAGTGATTCAATCATGCATATATGTGTTCTAAGGATGTCAAAAAAGTTTCATAGTGATTCAATCATGCATATATGTGTTATAAGGCGGTCAAAACAATTTTATAGTGATTCAATCATGCATATATGTGTTCTAAGGCTGTAAAAAAAAACTTGTATTGATTCAAACATGCATATATGTGTTCTATGGCTGTCAAAAAAATGTAATAGTGATTCAATCATGCATATATGTGTTCTATGGTTGTCAAAAAAAATTCATAGTGATTCAATCATTCATATATTTGTTCTTAGGCTGTCAAAATTTTTTCATAGTAATTCAATCATGAATATATGTGTTCTAAGGCTATCAAAAAAAAATCATAGTGATTCAATCATGCATATATGTGTTCTAAGGCTATAAAAAAAAATTCATAGTAATTGAATGATGCATATATGTGTTATAAGGTTGTCAAAAATATTTCATAGTGATTTATTCATTCATAGATAAGTTCTTAGGCAGTAAAAAAAATTTCACAGTGATTCAATCATGCATACATGCGTTCAAAGGCTGTAAAAAAAAATCATAGTGATTCAATCATGCATATATGTGTTCTAAGACTGTCAAAATTTTTTTATAGTGATTCAATGATGCATATACATGTTCTATGGTTGTCAAAAAAAAATTATTGTGATTCAATCATGCATATATGTGTTCCAATGCTCTAAAAAAAATTTCTAGTCATTCAATCATGTATATATATGTTCTAAGGATGTCAAAACAATTTCATAGTGATTTAATCAGGCATATATGTGTTCTAAGGCTGTAAAAAAAAAATCACAGTGACTAAATCAAGCTCATATGTGTTCTAAGGGTGTCAAAAAAATTTCACAGTGATTCAATCATGCATATATGCGTTCTATGGCTGTCAAAAAATTTTCAAAGTGATTCAATCATGTAGATATGTGTTCTAAGGTTGTCAAAATTTTTTTATAGTGATTCAACCATGCATATATGTGTTCTAATTCTCTAAAAAAAATTTATAGTGATTCAATCATGCATATATGTGTTCTAAGGCTGTCAAACAAATTTCATAGTGATTCAATCATGCATAAATGTTTTCTAAGGCGGCAAAAAAAATTTAAAGTGATTCAATCATGCATAAATGTGTTCTAAGGCTGTCAAAAATACTTCATAGTGATTCAATCATGCATCTATAAGTTCTAAGGCTATTAAAAAAATCTCATAGTGATTCAATCATGCATATATGCGTTATATGGTTGTAAAAAAAAATTCATCATGATTCAATCATTCATATATTTGTTCTCAGGCTGTCAAAAAAATTTCGTAGTGATTCAATCATGCATATATGTGTTCGAACGCTGTCAAAAAAATTTCATAGTGATTCAATTCTGCATATATGTGTTCTAAGGTTATCAAAAAAAATTCATAGTGCTTCAATCATGCATATCTGTGTTCTAAGGCTGTCAAAAAAAATTCATAGAGATTTCAATCATGCACATATATGTTCTAAGTCTGTGAAAAAAAATTATAGTGATTCAATCATGCATATATATGTTCTAAGGCTCTCAAAAAAATTTCATAGTGATTCAATCATAAATATACGTGTTTTAAAGCTGTCAAAATATTTTTATAGTGATTCAATTATGTGTGTATGTGTTCTAAAACTGTCAAAAAAAATTCACAAGGATTCAATCTTGTATATATGTGTCTATTGCTGTCAAAAAAAATTCAAAGTGATTCAATCATGCAAATATGTGTTCTAAGGCTGTCCAAAAAAGTTCATAGTGATTCAATCATGCAGATATGTGTTCTAAGGTTGTCAAAAAAATTTATAGTGATTCAATCATGTATATATGTGTTCTAATGTTGTTAAATGTTTTTTATAGACATTCAGTCATGCATATATATGTTCTAAGGCTGTCAACAAAAATTTATTGTGATTGAATCATGCATATATGTGTTCTAAGGCTGTCAAAAACAATTTCATAGTGATTCAATCATGCATATATATGTTCTAAGGTTGTGAAAAAAAATTTATAGTGATTCAATCATGCCCATATATGTTCTAAGGCTATCAAAAAAAATTCATAGTCATTCAATCTTGCATATATGTGTTCTAAGACTGTCAAAAAAATTTCATAGTGATTCATTCAATCAGGCATATTTGTGTTCTAAGGCTGTAAAAAAAAATTCATAGTGATTCAATCATGCAGATATGTGTCCTAAGGTTGTTTAAAATTTTTTATAGTAATTATATCATGTATATATGTGTTCTAAGGTTCTCAAAACAATTTTATAGTGATTCAATCATGCATTTATGTGTTCTAAGGCTGTCAAAAAAATTTCATAGTGATTCAATCTTGTATATATGTGTTCTAAGGCTCTCAAAAAAATTAAATAGTGACTCAATCATGCATATATGTTTCTAAGGCTGTCAAAAAAAATTTATGGTGATTCAATCATGCAAATATGTGTTCTAAGGTAGTTAAAAAAAATTGATAGTGATTCAATCATGCATATATATGTTTTTAGTGATTCAATCATGCATATATGTGTTCTAAGGCTGTCACAAAAATTTCATAGTGATTCAATCATTCATATATGTGTACTAAGGCTGTCAAAAAAAATTTATAGTGATTCAATCAGGCATATATGTATTTTAAGGTTGTCAAAAAAAATTCATAGTGACTCAATCATGCATGTATATGTGTTTTAAGGTTGTCAAACAATTTTCATAGTGATTCAATCATGCACATATGTGTTCTAAAGCTGTCAAAAAAATTTTATAGTGATTCAAATACGCATATATATGTTCTAATTCTGTCAAAAAAAATTCATAGTGATTCAAATACGCATATATATGTTTTAGTGATTCAATTAGGCATATATGAGTTTAAAGGCAGTAAAAAAATTTTTGTATTGATTGAATCATGCATGTATCTGTTCCAAGGCTGTCAACAAATTCTTATAGTCATTCAATCATGCATATATGTGTTCTATGGTTGTCAAAAAAAAATCATAGTGATTTAATCATTCATATATGTGTTCTAAGTCTCATATATGTGTTGTAAGTCTGTTAAAAAAGTTTCATAGTGATTCAATCATGAATATATGTGTTCTAAGGCTGTCAAAAAAATTCCATAGTGATTCAATCATGCATATATATGTTGTAAGGCTGTCATAAAAATTTTATAGTGATTCAAACGTGCATATATGTGTTCTAAGGCTGTCAAACAATTTTCATAGTGATTCAATCATGCATATATGTTCTAAAGCTGTCAAAAAAATTTCATAGTGATTCAAATACGCATATATATGTTCTAATTCTGTCAAAACAAATTCATAGTGATTCAATCATGCATATATGTGTTCTAAGGCTGTCAAAAGAGTTCATAGTGATTCAATCATACAGTTATGTGTTCTACGATTGTCAAATTTTTTTTATAGTGATTAAATCATGCATATATGTGTTCTAATGATCTCAAAAAAAAATTCTAGTGATTCAATCACGCCTATATGGGTTCTAAGGTTGTCAAAACAATTTCATAGTGATTCTATCTGCATATATGTGTTCTAAGGCTGAAATTTTTTTTTTTAGTGATTCAATCATGCGTATGTGTGTTCTAAGCCTGTCAACAATATTTCAAAGTGATTTAATCATGCAAATATGTGTTCTAAGTCTGTCCAAAATATTTCAAAGTGATTCAAGCATGCATATATGTGTTCTAAGGCTATCAAAAACAAATTCATAGGATTCAAGCAAGCTTATATGTGTTCTAAGGCTGTCAAAATTTTTTTATAGTGATTCAATCATGCATATTTGTGTTCTAAGGCTGTCAAAAAAATTTTATAGTGATTCAATCACGCATATTTGTGTTCTAAGGCTGTCAAAAAAAATTTATAGTGATTCAATCATGCAGATATGTGTTCTAAGGTAGTCAAAATTTTTTTATAGTGATTCAATCATGTCAATATGTGTTTTAAGGTTGTAAAAAAAAAATTATATTGATTCAATCATGCATACTTGTGTTTTAAAGTTGTCAAAAATATTTCATAGTGATTCAATCATGCATATATGTGTTCTAAGGCTGTCAAAAAAATTTTATATGGATTCAATCATGCAGATATATGTTCAAAGGTTGCCAAAAAAAATTTATAGTGATTCAATCTTGCATATATGTGTTCTAAGGCTGTCATAAAATTGTAGTGATTCAATCATGCATATATGTGTTTTAAGGCTGTCAAAATTTTTTTGTAGTGATTCAATAATGCATATATGTGTTCTAAGTCTGTCAAAAAAAAATCATAGTGATTCAATCATGCAGATATGTGCTATGGTTGTAAAAAAAATTTTAGAGTGATTTCGTCATGCACATATGTGTTCTAATGCTCTCAAATTCAATCATGCATATATGTGTTCTAAGGCTGCCAAAAACATTTTATAGTGATTCAATCTTGCATATGTGTTCTAATGCTCTTAAAAAAAGTTTCTAGTGATTCAATCACGCATATATGTGTTCTAAGGCTGTCACAACAATTTCATAGTGATTCAATCAAGCATATATGTATTCTAAGGCTACAAAAATTTTTCATAGTGATTCAATCATGCATATATGTGTTTTAAGGCAGTCAAAAAAATTTCATAGTGATTTAATCATGCATATATGTGATCTAATGCTCTAAAAAAAATTTCTAGTGACATTCACGCATAGATGTGTTATAATGTTGTCAAAACATATTCCTACAAAATTAATCATAGATATGTGTGTTCTACGGCTATAAAAAAATTTCATTGTGATTCAGTCATGCATATATGTGTTTTAAGGTTGTCAAAAAAATTTCATAAAGATTCAATCTTGCATATATGTGTTCTATGCCTCTCAAAAAAAAATTACAGTGATTAAATCATGCTCATAAGTGTTCCAAGGGTGTAAAAAAATTTTCATAGTGACTCAATCTTGTATATTTGTGTTTTAAGGCTGTAAAAAAAAATTCATAATGATTCAATGATGCAGATATGTGTTCTTAGGTTGTCAATTTTTTTTTATAGAAATTCAATAATGCATATAAGTGTTCTAATGCTCTCAAAAAAAATTTGTAGTGATTCAATCACGCATATATGTTTTTTAAGGCTGTCAAATTATATTTTTTTTAAGTATGCATATATGTGTTCTAAGGCTGCAAAAAAAAATCATAGTGATTCAATCTTGCATATATGTGTTCTAAGGCTGTCAAAAAAAATTCATAGTAATTCAATCATGCATATATGTGTTATAAAGCTGTCAAAAAAAAATTGTAGTGATTTAATCATGCATATATATGTTCTAAGGCTGTCAATTTTTTTTTTTATTAATTCAATCATGCATATATGTGCTCTAAGGCTGTCAAAATAATCTCATAGTCATTCAATCATGCTTGTATATGTTCTATGGTTGCTAAAATAATTTCATAGTGATTCACTCATTCATATATGTGTTTTAAGGCTGTCAAAAAAATTTCTTAGTGATTCAATCATGCATATATCTGTTCTAAGGTAGTAAAAAAAAATTTGTATTGATTCAATCATTGATATATGGGTTCTAAGGGTGTCAAAAAAATTTCATAGTGATTCAATCATTCATATATGCGTTCTAAGGCTGTCAAAAAAATTCTATAGTGATTCAATCGTGCATATATGTGTTCTAAAGGTGTCAAAAATATTCAATAGTGATTCAATCATGCATATATATGTTGTAAGGCTGTCAAAAAAATTTCATAGTGATTCAAGCATGCATATAAGTGTTCTAAGGCTGTCAAAAAAATTTCATGGTGATTCAATCATACATATATGTGTTCTAAGGCTGTCAAATTTTTTTTAGAGAGATTCAATCATGCATATATGTGTTCTAAGTCTGTCAAAAAAATTTCATAGTGATTCAATCATGCAGATATGTGTTCTAAGGTTGTCAAAAAAAATTTATAGTGATTCAGTCATGCATATATGTGTTCTAATGATCTCTAAAAAAAATTATAGCAATTTAACCATGCATATATGTGTTCTAAGGATGCCAAAAAAAATTCATAGTGATTCAATCATGCATATATGTGTACTAATGCTCTAAAAAAAAAATTCAAGTGATTCAATCACGCATATATGTGTTCTAAGGTTGTAAAAATAATTTCATAGTGATTCAATCAAGCATATATGTGTACTAAGGCTGCAAAAAAAATTCATAGTGATTCAATCAAGTATATATGTGTTCTAGGGCTGTCAAAAAAAATTCATAGTGATTCATTCATGCATATATGTGTTCTAAGCCTTTTAAAAAAAAATCATAGTGACTAAATCATGCTCATAAGTCTTCTAAGGGTGTCAAAAATATTTCATAGTGATTCAATCATGTATATATATGTTCTAAGGCTGTAAAAAAAAATCATAGTGATTCACTAATACAGATAGGTTGTCAATTTTTTTTTATAAAGATTCAATCATGCATATAAGTGTTCTAATGCTCTAAAAAAAAATTTGTTATGATTCAATCACGCATATATGTGTTCTAACGCTGTCAAAAAAATTAATAGTGATTCAATCATGCATATATGTGTTCTAAGGTTGTCAAATTTTTTTATAATGATTCAATCATGCATATAAGTCTTTTAATGCTCTAAAAAAAAATTCATAGTGATTCAGTCATGCATATATGTGTTCTAAGGCTGTCAAAAAAATTTCTTAGTGATCAAATCATGCATATATGTGTTCTAAGGCTCTCAAAATTTTTTTATAGTGATTCAATCATGCATATATATGTTCTAAGGCTGTCAAAAAAAAATTATAGTGATTCAATCATGCATATATGTGTTCTAAGGGTATCATATTTTTTTTGTATTGATTCAATCATGTATATATGTGTTCTAAGGCTGTCAAAAAAAATTCATAGTGATTCAAACATGCATATATGTGTTCTAAGGCTGTCAAAAAAATTTCATAGTGATTCGATCTTGTGTATATGTGTTCTGAGGGTGTCAAAAAAATTTCATAGTGATTCAATCATGCAGATATGCGTTCTAAGGTTGTAAAAAATAATTCTAGTGATTCAATCACTCATATATGTGTTCTAATGTTTCCAAACCAATTTCAAAGTGATTCAATCATGCATATATGAGTTCTAAGGCTGCAAAAAAATTTCATAGTGATTCAATCATGCAAATATGTGTTCTAAGGCTGTCAAAAAATTTTATAGTGATTCAAGTATGCATATATGTGTTCTAAGATTATAATAAAAAATTCATAGTGATTCAATAATACAGATATGTGTTCTAAGGTTGTCAAAATTTTTTATACTGATTCAATCATGCATACATGTCTTCTAATGCTCTTAAAAAAAATTTACAGTGATTCAATCATGCATATATATGTCTAAGGCTGTTTAAAAAAAATCATAGTGATCCAATCATGCATATATTTGTTCTAAGTCTATCTAAAAAAATTTAAAGTGATTAAATCATGCTTATATATGTTCTAAGGCTGTCAAAAAAAATTCAGAGAGATTCAATCATGCGTATATGTGTTCTAAGTATGTAAAAAAAAATTGTAGTGATTCAGTCATGCATCTATGTGTTCTAAGGCTATAAAAAATTTTTATTTATTCATATATGTGTTCTAAGGCTGTCAAAAAAAATAGTGATTTAATCATGCTTATATGTGTTATATGGTCATTAAAAAAAATCATTGTGATTCAATCATTCATATATGTGTTCTAAGGCTGTAAAAAAAAAATCATAGTGATTCAATCGTAAATATATGTGTTTTAAGGCAATCAAAAAAATTCCATAGTGATTCAATCATACATATATGTGTTCTAAGGCTGAAATTTTTTTTTGTAGTGATTCAATCATGCAGATATGTGTTCTAAGGCTGTCAAAAAAAATTCATAGTGATTAAATCATGAGTATATGTGTTCTAAGGCTATCAAAAAAATTTCATAGTGATTGAATCATGCATAAATGTGTTCTAAGGCTGTCAAAAATATTTCATAGTGATTCAATCATGCATATATGTGTTCTAAGGCTGTAAAAAAAATTATAGTAATTCAATCATGTATATAATTGTTCTAAGCTTGTCAAAAAATATTCACATAATCACGCATATATGTGTTCTAAGGCTGTCAAAAAAATTTCACAGTGATTCAATCATGCATACTTGTGTTCTAAGGTTGTCAAAAAAATTTATAGTGATTCAATCATGCATATATATGCTCTTCGGCTGAAAAAAAAAATTATAGTGATTCAATCATGCATATATGTGTTCTAAGGCTCTAAAAAAAATTTGTAGTGGTTCAATCATTTATATTCGTTGTCAAAACAATTTCATAGTGATTCAGTTATGCATATATATATATATATATATAAATAAATAAATAAATAAATATATATATATATATATATATATATATGTTCTAAGGCTATCAAATTTTTTTTATTATGATTCAATCATGCATAGATGTGTTCTGAGGCTGTCAAAAAAATTTCATTCTGATTCAATCAGGCATAGATGCGTTCTAAGCTATCAAAAAAATTCATTGTGATTCAATCATGCATATATGTGTTATATGGTTCTCAAAATTTTTTTATAGTGATTCAATCTAGCATATATGTTTTCTAAGTCTGTCAAAAAAACTGCATAGTGATTCAATGATGCATATATATGTTCTAAGGTTATCAAAAAATTGCATAGTGATTCAATCATGCGTACATATCATCTAAGGATGTCAAAAAAGCTTCATAGTGATTCAATCAAGCATATATGTGATCTAAGGCTGTCAAAAAAATTTCAAAGTGATTCAATAATGCATATTTGTGTTCTAAGGCTTTCAAAAAAATATTCATAGTGATTCAATCATGCATATTTGTGTTCCAAGGTTGTTAAAAAAAATTCATAGTGATTCAATCTTCCATATATGTGTTCTAAGGCTGTCGAAAAAAATTTAATAGTGATTCAATCATGCATATATGTGTTCTAAGGCTGTCATAAAAAATTCATAATGAATCAATCATGCGTATATGTATTCTAACTTTGTCAAAAAAATATTCAGAGTGACTCATTCATGCGTATATGTGTTTTAACATTGTCAAAAAAAAAATTAGTTCTTCAATCATGCATATATGTGTTCTAAGAATGCCAAAAAAATTCCGTAGTGATTCAATCTTGCATATATGTGTTCTAAGGTTGAAAAAAAAATCAAAGTGTTTCAATCATGCATATATGTGTTCTAAGTCTGTCAAAAAAATTTCATAGTGATCCAATCTTGCATATATGTGTTCTAAGGATGTCAAAAAAAATTCACAGTGATTCAATCATGCATATATGTGTTATAAGATAGTAAAAAAAAAATCATATTTATTCAATCATGCATATATCTGTTCTAAGGCTGTCAAAAAAATTTAATAGTGACTCAATCATGCATACATGTGTTCTAACATTGTAAAAAAAAAATCATAGTGATTCAATCATGCATGTATGTGCTCTAACATTGTAAAAAAAAAATCAGAGGGATTCAATCAAGCATATAGGCTATCAAAAAAATTTCATAGTGACTCAATCATGCATATAGGTGCTCTAACGTTGTTAAAAAAATTTCATAGTGATTCAATAATTCATATATATGTTGTAAGAATGTCAAAAAAAAATCATAGTGATTCGACCTTGCATATATGTGTTCCAAGGGAGTAAAAAAAAATTCATACTGATTCAATCATGCATATTTATCTTCTAACTCTGTCAAAAAAGTTTCATATTGACTCAATCATGCATGTATGTGTTCTAACATTGTAAACAAAAATTCAAGGCGATTCAATCTTGCATATATGTGTTCTAAGGCTATAAAAAAAAATTCATAGTGTCTCAATCATGCGTGTATGTGCTCTAACGTTGTCAAAAAAAAATCATAGTGATTCAATAATTCATATCAATGTTCAAAAAACGTCAAAAAAAAATCATAGTGATTCAACCCTGCATATATGTGTTCTAAGGGTGTAAAAAAAATTGCATAGTGCTTCAATCAAGCATATATGTGTTTTAAGAATGTCAAAAAAAATTCATTATGTTTCAATCTTGCATATATGTGTTCTAAGGTTGTAAAAAAAAAATCATAGTGCTTCAATCATGCATATTCTAAGGCTGTCAAAAAAAAATCATAGACATCTTATCAATCATGTATGTGTTCTAAGAAAGTCAAAAAAATGTTATAGTGATATTATAGTGCATATTTGTGTTCTAAGACTGTCAAAAAAATTTCATGGTGATTCAATCCTGCATATATGTGTTATAAGGCTGTCAAAAAAAAAATCATAGTGATTCAATCACTCATATATGTATTCTAAGGCTGTCAAAAAAATGTTATAGTGATTCAATGATGCATATATGTGTTCTAAGGCTGTCAAAATTTTTTTATAGTGATTCAATCATGCATTTATGTGTTCTAAGGTTGTCAAAAAAATGTCATAGTGATTCAATCATTCATATATGTGATCTATTGATGTCAAAAAAATTTCATTGTGATTCAATAATACATATATGTGATCTGAGGCTGTCAAAAAAGTTTCAAAGTGATTCAATAATGCATATTTATGTTCTAAGGCTGTCAATTTTTTTTTATAGTGATTCAATCATGCATATATATGTTTTAAGGCTGTCAAAAAAATTTCATTGTGAGTCAATCTTCCATATATGGCTTCTAAGGTAGTAAAAAAAATTTGAAGTGATTCAAGCATGCATATTTGTGTAATAAGACAGTAAAAAATAAATTATATTTTTTCAATCATGCATATATGTGTTCTCAGGCTGTCAAAAAAAATTCATAGTGACTCAATCATGCATATATGTGATCTAAGGATGTCAAAAAAATTTCATAGTGATTCAATCATGCATATATATGATCTAAAGTTGTCAAAAAAATTTATAGTGATTCAATCATGCATATATGTGTTCTAAGGTAGTAAAAAAAAATCATACTGATATAATCATGCATATATGTGTTCTAAGGCTGTCAAAATTTTTTTATAGTGATTCAATTATGCATATATGTGTTCTAAGGCTGTCAAAAAAATTTCATAGTGATTCATACATGCACATATATGTTCTAAGGCTGTCAAAAAAATTTAATAGTGATTCAATCACTTATATATGTGATCTAAGGCCATCAAAAAAATGTTATAGTGATTCAATCATGCATATATGTATTCTAAGTCTGTCAAAAAAACTTTTTAGTGATTCAATCATTCATATATATGTTATATGGCTCTTAAAAAATTTACATAGTGATTAATCACTGATATATATGTTCTGAGGCTGTCAAAAAAATGTTATATTGATTCAATAACGCATATATGTGTTATAAGGCTGTCAAAAAATTTTCATAGTGACTCAATGATGCATATATGTGTTCTAATGTTGTAAAAAAACAATCCATTGTGACTCAATCATGCATATATTTGTTCTAAGGATGTCAAAAAAAATTCATAGTGACTCAATCATGCATATATGTGTCCTAACATTATAAAAAAAATTCAGAGTGATTCAATCAAGCATATATGTGTACTATGGCTGTCAAAAAAATTCATAGCGATTCAATAATTCATATATATGTTCTAAGAATGTCAAAATAAATTCATAGTGATTCAACCTACCATATATATGTTCTAAGGGTGTAAAAAAAAAATCATAGTGGTTCAATCATGCATATATGTGTTATAAGAATGTCAAAAAAACTGCATTTTGTTTCAATCATGCATATATGCGTTCTAACATTGTAAACAAAAATTCAAGGCAATTCAGTCTTGCATATATGTGTTCGATGGCTATCAAAAAAATTTCATAGTGACTCAATCATGCGTATATGTTCTCTAACGTTGTCAAAAAAAATTCATAGTGACTGAATATTTCATATATATGTTCTAAGAACATAAAAAAAAATTCATAGTGATTCAACCTAGCATATATATGTTCTAAGTGTGTTAAAAAAAATTCATAGCGCTTCAATCATGCATATATGTGTTCTAAGAATGTCAAAAAAATTGCATTATGTTTCAATCTTGCATATATGTGTTCTAAGGTTGTAAACAAAAATTCATAGTGCTTCAATCATGCATATATGTGTTCTAAGGCTGTCAAAAAAAATTCATAGTGATTCAATCAATCATATATGTGTTCTAAGAAAGTTAAAAAATTGTTACAGTGATTCAATCATGCATATATGGGTTCTAAGGTTGTCAAAAAAACTTTATAGTGATTCAATCATGCATATATGTGCTATAACGCTATCCAAAAATATCATAGTGCTTCAATCACTCATATATGTGTTCTAAGGCAGTCAAAAAAATGTTATAGTGATTCAATCATGCATATATGTGTTCTAAGGCTGTCAAAAAAATTTCATAGTGATTCAATCAATCATATATGTGTTCTAAGAAAGTTAAAAAATTGTTACAGTGATTCAATCATGCATATATGGGTTCTAAGGTTGTCAAAAAAACTTTATAGTGATTCAATCATGCATATATGTGCTATAACGCTATCCAAAAATATCATAGTGCTTCAATCACTCATATATGTGTTCTAAGGCAGTCAAAAAAATGTTATAGTGATTCAATCATGCATATATGTGTTTTAAGGCTGTCAAAAAAATTTCGTAGTGGTTCAATCATGCATATATATGTTCTAAGGCTGTCAAAAAAATTTCATAGTGACTCAATTATACGTATATGTGTTCAAACGATGTCAAAAAAAATTTAGAGTGACTCAATCATGTGTATATGTGTTTTAACTTTGTCAAAAAAAATACATAGTGATTCAATCATGCATATGTGCTCTAAGAATGTCAAAAAAATTTCATAGTGATTCAATCTTGCATATATGTGTTCTAAGGTTTAAAAAAAAAATTTGTAGTGCCTCAATCATGCATATATGTGTTCTAGGTCTGTCAAATAAATTTATAGTGATTTAATCTTGCATATTTGTGTTCTAAGGTTGTCAAAAAAAAATTATATTCATTCAATCATGCATATATATGTTCTAAGTCTGTCAAAAAAATTTATAGTGATTCAATCGTGCATATATGTGTTCTAAGGTAGTCAAAATTTTTTTCTAGAGATTCAATCATGGATATATATGTTTTGATGTTGTCAAAAAAAATTTAGAGTGATACAATCATGCATATATGTTGTCTAATGTTGTCAAAAAAAATCATAGTGATTCAATCATGTATATATGTGTTCTAAGGCTGTCAAAAAAATTGCACAGTGATTCAATCATGCATATATGTGTTCTAAGGCTGTCAAATTTTTTTTATAGAGGTTCAGTCATGCATATATGTCTTCTGAGCATGTCAAAAAATTTTCATGGTGATTCAATCATGCATATATGTGACCTAAGGATGTCAAAAAAATTCATAGTGATTCAATAATGCATAAATATGATATAAAGCTGTCAAAAAAAATTCATAGTGATTCAACCAAGCATATATATGTTCTAAGTGTGTTAAAAAAAAATCATAGCGCTTCAATCATGCATATATGTGTTCTAAGAATGTCAAAAAAATTGCATTATGTTTCAATCTTGCATATATGTGTTCTAAGGTTGTAAACAAAAATTCATAGTGCTTCAATCATGCATATATGTGTTCTAAGGCTGTCAAAAAAATTTCATAGTGATTCAATCAATCATATATGTGTTCTAAGAAAGTTAAAAAATTGTTATAGTGATTCAATCATGCATATATAGGTTCTAAGGTTGTCAAAAAAACTTTATAGTGATTCAATCATGCATATATGTGTTATAAGGCTATCCAAAAATATCATAGTGCTTCAATCACTCATATATGTGTTCTAAGGCAGTCAAAAAAATGTTATAGTGATTCAATCATGCATATATGTGTTTTAAGGCTGTCAAAAAAATTTCATAGTGGTTCAATCATGCATATATATGTTCTAAGGCTGTCAAAAAAATTTCATAGTGACTCAATTATACGTATATGTGTTCAAACGATGTCAAAACAATTTTAGAGTGACTCAATCATGCGTATATGTGTTTTAACTTTGTCAAAAAAAATTCATAGCGATTCAATCATGCATATGTGCTCTAAGAATGTCAAAAAAATTTCATAGTGATTCAATCTTGCATATATGTGTTCTAAGGTTTAAAAAAAAAATTTGTAGTGCCTCAATCATGCATATATGTGTTCTAGGTCTGTCAAATAAATTCATAGTGATTTAATCTTGCATATTTGTGTTCTAAGGTTGTCAAAAAAAATTTATATTGATTCAATCATGCATATATATGTTCTAAGTCTGTCAAAAAAATTTATAGTGATTCAATCGTGCATATATGTGTTCTAAGGTAGTCAAAAAAAATTTCTAGTGATTCAATCATGGATATATATGTTTTGATGTTGTCAAAAAAAATTTAGAGTGATACAATCATGCATATATGTTGTCTAAGGTTGTCAAAAAAAAATCATAGTGATTCAATCATGTATATATGTGTTCTAAGGCTGTCACATTTTTTTTATAGAGGTTCAGTCATGCATATATGTCTTCTGATCATGTCAAAAAAAATTCATGGTGATTCAATCATGCATATATGTGATCTAAGGATGTCAAAAAAAATTCATAGTGATTCAATAATGCATAAATATGATATAAGGCTGTCAAAAAAAATTCATAGTGATTCAATCTTGCATATATGGCTTCTAAGGTAGTCAAAAAAAATTTTGAGTGATTCAATCATGCATACATGTGTTCTAAGGTAGTCAAAAAAATTTTCTAGTGATTCAATCGTGTATATATGTGTTCTAAGGCTATCAAAAAAATTTCATTGTGATTCAATCATGCTTATATGTGTTCTAATTTTTGTCAAAAAAAATTCATAGTGATTCAATCCTGCACACATGATCTAAGGCTGTAAAAAAAATTAATAGTGATTCAATCATGCATATATATATGTTCAAAGGCAGTAAAAAAAACTTCATAGTGATACAATCATGCATATATGTGTTCTAAGGCTGTCAAAATAAATTCATATTGATTCAATCTTGCATATATGTGTTCTAAGGCAGTCAATAAAATTTCATAGTGATTCAATCATGCATATATGTGTTCTAAGGCTGTCAACAAAATTTCATAGTGACTTAATTACTCATATATGTGTTCTAAGGCCGTCAAAAAAATGATATAGTGATTCAATCATGCATATATGTGGTCTAAGGCTATTAAAAAAACCTCGTAGTGATTCAATTGTGCATATACGTGTTATATGGCTGTCAAATATTTTCATAGTGATTCAATCACTCATATATATGTTCTAAGGCTATCAAAAAAATATTATAGTGATACAATCGTGCATATATGTGTGTTAAGGCTGTCAAAAAATTTTCATAGTGACTCAATCATGCATATATATGTGTTCCAACATTGTAAAAAAAAATCATAGTGACTCAATCATGCGTATATGTGTTCTAAGGCTGTCAAACAAATTTCATAGTGACTCAATCAAGCGTATATGTGTTTTAACATTTTCAAAAAAATGTCAGAGTGACTCAATCATTTGTATATGTGTTCTAACGTTGTAAAAAAAAATCATTGTGATTCAATAATTCATATATGTGTTCTAAGAATGTCAAAAAAAATTCATAGTAGTCCAATCTTTCATATATGTGTTCTAAGGTTGTAAAAAAAATATCATAGTGCTTCAATCATGCATATATGTGTTCTAAGTCTGTTAAAAAGATTATAGTGATTCAATCATGCATATATGTATTCTAAGATTGTCAACAAAATTTTATAGTGATTCAATCTTGCACATATATGTTCAAAGGTTTTATAAAAAATTTCATAGTGCTTCAATCATGCATATATGTGTTCTAAGTCTGTCAGAAAAAATTTCATAGTGATTCAATTGTGCATATATGTATTCTAAGTTTGTCAGACTAATTTCATAGTGATACAATCAGGCATATATGTGTTCTAAGGCTGTCTAAAAAATTTCATAGTGATTCAATCATGCATATATGTGTTTTAAGGCTGTCAAAAAAAATTCATAGTGACTCAATCATGCGCGTATGTGTTCATACGTTGTCAAAGCAATTTCAGAGTGACTCAAGCATGCGTTTATGTGTTCTAATGTTGTCAAAAAAAATTATAGTGTTTCAATCATGCATATATGTGTTCTAAGAATTTCAAAAAAAATTCTCAGTGATTCAATCTTGCATATATGTGTTCTAAGGTTGTAAAACTAAATTTGGTGTGCTTTAATTATGCACATAAGTGTTCTAAGTCTGTCAAAAAAAATTCACAGTGATTCAATCATGCATATATGTGTTCTAAGGTTGTCAAACAAATTTTGTAGTGATTCAATCAAGCATATATTTGTTCTAAGGCTGTCAAAAAAAATTATAGTTATTCAATCATGCATATATGTGTTCTAATGTTGTCAAAAAAATTTTGTAGTGATTCAATCATGCATATATGTGTTCTAAGGCTGTCAAAAAAAATTATTATGATTTAATCATGCATTGATGCTTTCTGAGGCTGTCAAAAAAATTACATTGTGATTCAATGGTGCATATATGTGTTCTAAGGTTATAAAAAAAAATCATATTGATTCAATCAAGCATATAAGTTTTCTAAGGTTGTCGAAAAAAGTTCATAGTGATTCAATCGAGCATATATATACTCCAAGGTTGTCAAAAAAAGCCTATAGTGATTCAATAATGCATATATGTGTTCTAAGGTAGTAAAAAAAAATTCACAGTGATTCAATCATGCATATATGTGTTCTAAGGTTGTGAAACAAAATTTGTAGTGATTCAATCATGCATATATTTGTTCTAAGGCTGTCAAAAAAATTTATAGTTATTCAATCATGCATATATGTGTTCTAAGGTTGTCAAAAAAAATTCATAGTGATTCAATCATGAATATATGAGTTCTAAGGCTGTCAAAAAATTTTTATTGTGATTTAATCATGCATTGATGCTTTCTAAGGCAGTAAAAAAAATTACATTGTGATTCAATGGTGCATATATGTGTTCTAAGGTTGTAAAAAAAAAATCATATTGATTCAATCAAGCATATAAGTTTTCTAAGGCTGTCAAAAAAAAGTCATAGCGATTCAATCGAGCATATATATACTCTAAGGTTGTCAAAAAAATTTTATAGTGATTCAATCTTACATATATGTGTTCTAAGGTAGTCAAAAAAAAATCTAGTGATTAAATCAGGCATATATATGTTCTAATGTTGTAAAAAAAATACATAGTGATACAATCATGCATATATGTGTGCTAATGTTGTCAAAAGAATATCATAGTTATGCAATCATGCATTTATGTTGCCTAAGGTTGTCAAAAAAATTTCATAGTGATTCAATCTCGCATATATGTGTTCTAAGGCTATCAAAAAAATTGCATAGAGATTCAATCATGCATAAATGTGTTCTAAGGCTGTCAATTTTTTTTTAAAGTGATTCAACCATGCATATATGTGTTCTGAGGCTTTCAAAAAAAATTCAAAGTGATTTAGTAATGCATATTTGTGTTCTAAGGGAGTAAAAAAAGTTCATAGTGATTCAATCATGCATATACATGTTATAAGGCTATCAAAAAATTTTCAAAGTGATTCAATCTTGCATATCTGTGTTTTAAGATAGTCAAAAAAAATTTGAAGTCATTCAATCAAGCATCTATATGATCTAAGGATGTTAAAAAAATTTAATAGTGATTCAATCATGCATATATGCGATCTAAGGCAGTCAAAAAAATTCATAGTGAGTCAATCGTGCATATATGTGTTCAAAGGCAGTAAAAAAAAAATCATAGTGATACAATCATGCATATATGTGTTCTAAGGCTGTCAATTTTTTTTTATAGTGATTCAATGATGCATATATATGTTCTAAGGCTGTAAAAAAAAATCATAGTGATTCACTCATGCATATATGTGTTTTAAGGATGTCAAAAAAAAATCATAGTGATTCAATCACTCATATATGTGTTCTAAGGGTGTCAAAAAAATGTTATAGTTATTTAATCGTTCATATATGTGTTCTAAGGCTGTCAAAAAAACTTTGTAGTGATTCAATTGTGCATATATGTGTTATATGGCTGTCAAAAAAATTTCATAGTGATTCAATCACACATATATGTGTTCTAACGCTATCAAAAAAATGTTATAGTGATTCAATAGTGCATATATGTGTTCTAAAGCTGTCAAAAAGATTACATTGTGACTCAATCATGCATATATGTGTTCTAACGTTGTAAAAAAAATCATAGTGACTCAATCATGCATATATGTGTTCTAAGGCTGAAAAAAAAATTTCATAGTGACTCAATCAAGTGTATATGTGTTCTAACATTGTCAAAAAAATTTCAGAGTGACTCAATCATGTGTATATGTGTTCTAACATTGTCAAAAAAAACTCATAGTGACTCAATAAGTCATATTTGTGTTCTATGGTTATAAAAAGAATTTCATAGTGCTTTAATCATGCATATATGTGTTCTAAGTCTGTCAAAAAAATTTCATAATGATTTAATCATGCATATATGTGTTCTAAGAATGTCAACAAAATTTCATAGTGATTCAATCTCGCATATACGTGTTCAAAGGTTGTAAAAAAAATTTTATAGTGCTTCAATCATGCATATATGTGTTCTAAGTATGTCAAAAAAAAATCATAATGATTCAATCATGTATATATGTGTTCTAAGGCTGTCAAAAAAATTTCATAGTGATTCTATCACTGATATATGTGTTCTAAGGCTGTCAAAAAAATGTTATAGTGATTCAATCATGCATATATGTGTTCTAAGGCTGTAAAAAAAATCATAGTTAATCAATTATGCATATATATATGTTATAACGCTGTTAAAATTTTTTTATAGTGATTCAATCACTTATATATGTGTTCTAACGATGTCAAAAAAATGTTATAGTGATTTAATCATGTATATATGTGTTGTAATGTTGTTAAAAAAATTTCATAGTGATTCAATCGTGTATATATGTGTTATATGATCGTCAAAAAAATTTGATAGTGATTCAACTGTGCATATATGTATTCTAAGGTTGTCAAACTAATTTCATAGTGATACAATCATGCATATATGTGTTTTAAGTCTATCTAAAAAAGTTCATAGTGATTCAATCATGCATATATGTGTTATAAGGCTCTCAAACAAATTTCATAGTGACTCAATCATGCATATATGTGTTCATAGATTGTAAAAAACAATTTGATAGTGATTCAATCATGCATATATATGTTCTAAGGCTGTCAAAAAAAATTCATAGTGACTCAATCATGCGTATACGTGTTCTTACGTTGTCAAAAAAAATTTAGAGTGTTTCAATCATGCAAATATTTGTTCTAAGGTTGTAAAAAAACTTTTAGTATATGTCAATCAAGCACATATGTGTTCAAAGTCTATCAAAAAAAATTCAGAGTGATTCATTCATGCATATATGTGTTCTAAGGTTGTCAAACAAATTTCATAGTGATTCAATCATGCATATATTTGTTTTAAGGCTGTCAAAAAAATTTATAGTGATTCAACCACCCGAATATCTGTTCTAATGCTGTGAAAAAAAAATTATAGTGATTCAATCATGCATATATGTGTTCTAAGGCTGTCAAATTTTTTTTATTGTGATTCAATCAAGCATTGATGCGTTCTGAGGTTGTGAAAAAAAAATCATGTTGATACAATCAGGCATATATGTTTTCAAAGGCTGTCAAAAAAATTTCATAGTGATTCAATCAAGCGTATAAGTGTTCTAAGGTTGTCAAAGAAAATTTATAGCCTTTCAATCGTGCATATATGTGTTCCAAGGTAGTCAAAAGAAAATTCTAGTGATTCAATCATGCATATATGTGTTCTAATATTGTGAAAAAAAATTCATAGTGATACATTCATGCATATATGTTGTCTAAGGCTGTCAAAAACAATTCATAGTGATTCAATCATGCATATTTGTGTTCTAAGGCTGTAAAAAAAGTTGCATAGTGATTCAATCTTGCATATATATTCTAGGGCTATCAAAAAAAATTCACAGTGAGTCAATCATGCATATATGTGTTCTAAGGCTGTAAAAAAAAATTCATAGTGATTCAATCTCGCATATATGTGTAATAAGGTTCTCAAATAAAATTCATAGTATTTCAATCAGGCATATATGCATTCTAAGGCTGTCAGAAAAAATTCTTAGTGGTACAATGATGCATTTATGTGTTTCAAGGCTTTCTAACGTGATTCAATCATGTATATATGTGTTCTAAGGCTGTAAAAAAATCATTATGATTCAATCTTGCATATATGTGTTCTAAGTTACTAAAAAAAAATCATAGTGATTCAATCTTGCATATATGTGTTCTAAGGTTTTAAAAAAAAAATTATAGTGAATGAATCATGCATATATGTCTTCTAATATTCTAAAAAAAAAATCATAGTGATATAATCATGCATATATGTTGTCGAAGGTTGTCAAATTTTGTTTATACTGATTCAATTATATATTTATATGTGTTCTAACGCTTTTAAAAAAATGCATAGTGATTCAATCATGCATATATGTGTTCTAAGGTTTTCAAAAAAAATTCATAGTTATTCAATCATCCATATACGTGTTCTAAGGCTGTCAAAAAAATTTCATAGTTATTCAATCATGCATATATGTGTTTTAAGGATGTCAAAAAAAAATCATAGTGATTCAATAACTCATATATGTGTTCTAAGGGTGTTAAAAAAATGTTATAGTTATTTAATTCTTCATGTATGTGTTCTAAGGCTGTCAAAAAAACTTTATAGTGATTCAATTATGCATATATGTGTTATATGGCTGTCAAAACATTTTCATAGTGATTCAATCACACATATATGTGTTCTAAGGCTATCAACAAAATGTTATAGTGATTCAATAGTGCATATATGTGTTCTAAAGCTGTCAAAAAAATTTCATTGTGACTCAATCATTCATATATGTGTTGTAACATTGTAAAAAAAAAATCATAGTGACTCAATCATGCATATATGTGTTCTAAGGCTGAAAAAAAAAATTCAGTGACTCAATCAAGTGTATATGTGTTCTAACATTGGCAAAAAAAATTTAGAGTGACTCAATCATGTCTATATGTTTTCTAACATTGTCAAAAAAAAATCATAGTGATTCAATAAGTCATATTTGTGTTCTAAGGTTGTAAAAAAAATTCATAGTGCTTTAATCATGCATATATTTGTTCTAAGTCTGTCCACAAAATTTCATAGTGATTTAATCATGCATATATGTGTTCTAAGAATGTCAACAAAATTTCATAGTGATTCAATCTCGCATATACATGTTCAAAGGTTGTAAAAAAAATTTCATAGTGCTTCAATCATGCATATATGTGTTCTAAGTCTGTCAAAAAAAATTCATAATGATTCAATCATGTATATATGTGTTCTAAGGCTGTCAAAAAAATTTCATAGTGATTCTATCACTGATATATGTGTTCTAAGGCTGTCAAAAAAATGTTACAGTGATTCAATCATGCATATATGTGTTCTAAGGCTGTAAAAAAAAATCATAGTGAATCAATTATGCATATATATATATGTTATAACGCTGTCAAAAAAATTTTATAGTGATTCAATCACTCATATATGTGTTCTAACGATGTCAAAAAAATGTTATAGTGATTCAATCATGTATATATGTGTTGTAATGCTGTCAAAAAAATTTCATAGTGATTCAATCGTGCATATATGTGTTATATGGTTGTCAAAAAAATTTGATAGTGAGTCAATTGTGCATATATGTGTTCTAAGGTTGTCAAACTAATTTCATAGTGATACAATCATGCATATATGTGTTTTAAGCCTATCTAAAAACGTTTATAGTGATTCAATCATGCATATATGTGTTCTAAGGCTCTCAAAAAAATTTCATAGTGACTCAATCATGCGTATACGTGTTCTTACATTTTAAAAAAAAAATTAGAGTGTTTCAATCATGCATATATTTGTTCTAAGAATGTCAAAACAATTTCATTCTGATTAAATCTTGCATATATGTGTTCTAAGGTTGTAAAAAAACTTTTAGTGTGCGTGAATCAAGCACATATGTGTTCAAAGTCTATCAAAAAAAATTCAGAGTGATTCATTCATGCATATATGTGTTCTAAGGTTGTCAAACAAATTTCATAGTGATTCAATAATTCATATACTTGTTTTATGGCTGTCAAAAAAATTTATAGTGATTCAACCATGCGTACATGTGTTCTAATGCTGTCAAAAAATTTTTTTAGTGATTGAATCATGCATATATGTGTTATAATATTGTCAAAAAAAATTCATAGTGATACATTCATGCAAGTATGTTGTCTATGGCTGTCAAAAAAAATTCATAGTGATTCAATCATACATATTGGTGTTCTAAGGATGTAAAAAAAATTGCATAGTGATACAATCTTGCATATATATATTCTAGGGCTATCAAAAAAAATTCACAGTGATTCAATCAAGCATATATGTGTTCTAAGGCTGTTAAAAAAAATTCATAGTGATTCAATCATGCATATATGTGACATAAGGATGTGAAAAAAATTTCATAGTGATTGAATCATGCATATATGAGATTTAAGGTTGTCAAAAAAATTTCAAGTGTCTCAATCATGCATATATTGGTTCTAAGGTAGTCAAAAAAATTTTGTAGTGATTCAATCATGCATACATGTGTTCTAAGGCTGTGAAAAAAAATTCATAGTGATTCAATCATGCATATTTCTGATCTAAGGATGTCAGAATCTTTTTATGGTGATTCAATCATGCATATATGTGATCTAAGGTTGTCAAAAAAATTCATAGTGATTCAATCATGCATATATGTGTTCTAGGGCTGCAAAAAAAAATCATAGTGATAAAATCATGCATATATGTGTTCTAAGGCTATAAATTTTTTTATAGTGATTAGATCACTAATATGTGTGTTCTAAGGTTGTCAAAAAAATTTCAAAGTGATTCACTTGTGTGTATGTGTGTTCTAAGGCTTTCAAAAAAATTTCATAGTGATACAATCATGCATATACATGTTCTAAGGTTGTCTAAAAATTTTCATAGTGATTCAATCATGCATATATGTGTTCTATGGCTGTCAGAAAAACTTCATAGTAATATAATCGAGTATATATGTGTTATATGGCTGTAAAAAAAAAATCATGGTGATTCAATCCTGTATATATTTGTTCTAAGGCTGTCGTAAAAATGTTATAGTGATTCAATCATGCATATATGTGTTCTAAGGCTGTCAAAAAAAATTCATAATGATTCAAGCATGCGTATATTTGCTCTAAGGCTGTCAAAAAAATTTCAAAGTGATTCAATCATGCATATATGTGTTCTAAGAATGTCAAAAAAATTTCATTGTGACTCAATCATGCATATATGTGTTCTAACGTTGTCAAAGAAAATTCATAGTGACTCAATCATGCATATATATGTTTTAACGTTGTCAAAAAATGTCATAGTGATTCAATCATGCATACATGTGCTATAAGAATGCTAAAAAAATTTCATAGTGATTTAATCTTGCATATATTTGTTCTAAGGTTGTAAAAAAAAGTTCATAGTGCTTCAATGATGCATATATGTGTTCTAAGTCTGTCAAAAAAATTTCATAGTGATTCAATCTTGCATATGTCTTCTAAGGTTGTCAAAAAAATTTCACTGTGACTCACTCATTTAAATATGGGTTCTAAGTCAATAAAAAAAATTTATAGTGATTCAATCGTGCATATATGTGTTCTAAGGTAGTCAAAAAAATTTTCTAGTGATTCAATCATGCTTATATGTGTTCTAATTTTGTAAAAAAAAATCATAGTGCTACATTCATGCATATATGTTGTCTAAGATTGTCAAAAAAAAATCATAGTGATTCAATCATGCATATATGTGATCTAAGGATGTCAAAAAAATATCATAGTGATTAAATCATGCATATATATAATCTTAAGCTGTGAAAAAAATTCGTAGTGATTCAATCATGCATATATGTGTTCTAATGCAGCAAAAAAAATATCACTATTATACAATCTTGCATATATATGTTCTAAGGCTGTTCAATTTTTTTTATAGTGATTCAATAATCCATATATGCGTTCTAAGGCAGTCAAAAAAATTTCATAGTGATTCAGTCATATATATATGTGTTCTAAGTTTGTCAAAAAAATTTCATAGTGATTTAAATACTCATATATGTGTTCCAAGGCTGTGAAAAAAATGTTATAGTGATTCAATCATGGATATATATATTCTAAGGCTGTCAAAAAAACTTCGTAGTGATTCAATCGTGCATATATGTTTATATGGCTGTCAAAAAAATTTCAAAGTGATTCAATCACTCAAATATGTGTTCTAAGACTGTCAAAAAAATGTTATAGTGATTCAATCCTGCATATATCTGTTCTAAGGCTATCAAAAAAATATCATAGTGATTCAATCATGAATATATGTGTTCTAAGGCTGTCAAAAAGATTTCATAGTGACTCAATCATGCATATATGTGTTCTAAAATTGTAAAAAATAATCATAGTGATTCAATCTTGCATATATGTGTTCTAAGACTGTAAAAAAAAATTCATTGTGATTCAATCAAGCGTATATGTGTTCTAACATTGTTAAAAAAATTTCAAAGTGACTCAATCATGTGTATATATGTTCTAACGTTCTAAAAAAAAATTATATTGATTAAATCATGCATATATGTGTTCTAAGAATGTCAAAAAAAATTCATAGTGATTCAATCTTGCATATATGTGTTCTAGGGTCGGTCAAAAAAAATTCAGAGTGCTTCAATCTTGCATATATGTGTTCTATGGTTGAAAAAAAAATTTGATCGTGCTTCAATCATGCATATATGTGTTCTAAGTGTGTCAAAAAAATTTTTGTAGTGATTCAATCATGCATATATATGTTCTAAGGCTCTAAAAAAAAATCAGAGTGATTCAAACCCTCAAATATGTGTTCTAAGGCTGTAAAAAAAATGTTATAGTGATTCAATCGTGTATATATGTGTTCTAAGGCTTTCAAAAAAACTTCATAGTGATTTGATTGTGCATATATGATTTATATGGCTGTCAAAAACATTTCATAGTGATTCAATCACTCATATATGTGTTGTAAGGCTATAAAAAAAATGTTATAGTGATTCAATCGTGCATATATGTGTTATAAGGTTGTCAAAAAAAATCATAGTGATTCAATCGTGCATATATGTTATAAGGCTGTCAAAAAAATGCTATAGTGACTCAATCGTGCATATATGTGTTCTAAGTCTATCAAAAAAAATTCACAGTGATTCAATCATGCATATATGTTATAAGGTTGTCAAAAGAATTTCATAGTGATTAAATTGTGTATGTGTTCTAAGGCTGTCAAAAAAACTTCGTAGCGATTAAATCATTCATATATGTGTTGTAAGGTTGTAAAAAAAAATTCATAGTGATTCAATCATGCATATATGTGTTCTAATGTTGTAAAAAAAAATCATAGTGATTCAATCATGCATATATATGTTCTAAGGCTGTCAAAAAAATTTCATTGAGACTCAATCTTGCGTATATCTATTCTAACATTGTCAAAAATATTTTAGAGTGACTCAATTATGCGTATATGTGTTCTAAGTCTATCAAAAAAATTTCATAGTGATTCAATCATGCATATATATGTTATAAGGTTGTCAAAAAAATTTCATACTGATTCAATTATGCATATATGAATTCTAAGGCTGTCAAAAAAAAATTCATAGTGATACAATCATGCATATATGTGTTCAAAGGCACTCTAAAAATATTTATAGTGATTAAATCATGCATATACGTGTACTAAGGCAGTCAAAAAAATTTCATAGTGAGTCAATCATGTATATATGTGTTCTAACATTGTAAAAAAAAATCATAGTGATTCAATCAATCATATATGTGTTCTAACGTTGTAAAAAAAAATTCGTAGTGACTCAATCATGCCTATATGTGTTCTAACATTGTCAAAAAAAATTCAAAGTGACTCAATCATGCTAATATGTGTTTTTAGGTTGTAAAAAAAAATTCATAGTGATTCAGTCATGCATATATGTGTTCTAAGAATGTCAAAAAAATTTGATAGTGATTCAATCTTCCATATATGTGTTCTAAGGATAAAAAAAAAAAATCATAGTGATTCAATCATGCATATATTTATTCTAAGGCTGTCAAAAAAATTTTATAGTGATTCAATCCTGCATATATTTGTTTTTAGGCTCTCAAAAAAATTTTTTTAGTGATTCAATCATGCATATATGTGTTTATGGTTGTCAAAAAAATTTCATGGTGATTCAATCATGCATATATGTGTTCTAAAGTTGTCAAAAAAATTTATTATGATTCAATCAAGCATAGAAGTGTTATGAGGCTATCAAAAAAATTTCACTATGATTCAATCCTGCATATATGCTTTCTAAGGCTGTCAAAATTTTTTTATAGTGATTCAATCATGCATATATGTGTTCTAAGGCTGTCAAAAAAATTGCATAGTGATTCAATCATGCATATATGTGTTCTAAGGTTGTGAAAAAAAATTATAGTGATTCAATCATGCATATATGTGATCTAAGGATGTCAAAAAAAATTCATAGTGATTCAATCATACATATATGTGTTATAAGGATGTCAAAAAAATTTACAGTGATTCAATCTTTTATATATGTGTTCAAAGGTAGTAAAAAAAATTCATTTGATTCAATCATGCATATATGTGTTCTATGGTAGTCAAAAAAAATTTTGGGTGATTCAATCGTGCATATATGTGTTCTAAGTCCATCAAAAAATTTTCAAGTGATAAAGTCATGAATATATGTGTTCTAAGGCTGTCAAAAAAAATTCATAGAAATTCAGTCATGCATATATATGTTCTAAGGCTTTCAAAATAAATTCCTATTGATTCAATCATGCATATACGTGATCTACGGATGTCAAAAAAATTTCATAGTGATTCAATCAGGCATATATGTGATCTAAGGTTGTCAAAAAAATTTCATACTGATCCAATCATGCATATATGTGTTCTAAGGCTGTCATATTTTTTTTATAGTGATTGAATCATGCATAAATTTATTCGAAGCCTGTGAAACAAATATCATAGTGATACAATCATGCATATATGTGTTCTAATGCTGTCCAAAAGATTTCGTAGAGATTCAATCATGCAAATATGTCTTCTAAGGCTGTCTAAAAAATTTCATAGTGATTCAATAAAAAAAAATGTGTTCTAACGTGATCCAATCATTCATATATGTGTTCTAACGTTGTAAAAAAAAAATCATAGTGACTCAATTATGCATATATGTGTTCTAAGGCTATAAAAAAAAATTCATAGTGACTCAATCATGCGTATGTGTGTTCCAAGGTAGTGAAAAAAAATTCATAGTGAGTCAATGAAGCATATATGCGTTCTAAGGCTGTTAAAAAAATGCTATAGTGATTTAATCGTGCATATATGTGTTCTAAGGCAGTGAAAAAAAATTTATAATGATTCAATTGTGCAGGTATGTGTTATAAGGTTCTCAAAAAAAAATCATTGTGATTCAACTGTGCATATATGTGTTCTAAGGCTTTCAAACAAATTTCATAGTGATTCAATCATGCATATATGTGTTCTAAGGCTGTCAAAAAAATTGCATAGTGATTCAATCATGCATATATGTGTTGTAAGCCTGTCAAAAAAAAATCATAGTGATTCAATCATGCATATATGTGTTCTAAGGTTGTCAAAATTTTTGTATAGTGATTCAATCATGTATATATGTGATCTAACGCTATCAAAAAAATTCATAGAGATTCAATCATGCATATATGTGATCTAAGGCTGTCAAACAAATATCAAAGTGATTCAATAAAGCATATATATGATCTAAGGCTGTCAAAAATCTTTCATAGTGATTCAATAAAACATATATGTGATCTAAGGTTGTCAAACAAATTTCAAAGTGATTCAATAGAGCATATATGTGTTCTAAGGCTGTCAAAAAAAAATCATAGTGATTCAATCTTGCATATATGTATTCTAAGGCAGTAAAAAAAAAATTCAAGTCCTTCAATTATGCATATATGTGTTCTAAGGTAGTAAAAAAAAATTCTAGTGATTCAATCCTGCATATATATGTTCTATAGTAGTCAAAAAAAAATTCATAGTGATTCAATCATGCATGTATGTGTTCTAAGGTAGTCAAAAAAATTTCATAGTGGTACAATCATGTATATATGTGTTCTAAGGCATTTTTTTTATAGTGATTCAATCATGCATATATGTCTTCTAAGGCTCTCAAAAATACTTCATAGTGATTTAATCATCCATATATGTTTTTTAAGACAGTTAAAAAAATTTCTTAGTGATTCAGTCACTCATATATGTGTTCTAAGCCTGTCAAAAAAATGTTATAGTGATTCAATCGTGCATATGTGTTCTAAGGCTATCAAATAAAATTCATAGTGATTCAATCTTGCATATATGTGTTATAAGTTTCTCAAATAAAATTCATAGTGTTTCAATCTGGCATATATGCATTCTAAGGCTGTCAAAAAAAATTCTTAGTGCTACAATGGTGCATATATGTGTTCCAAGGCTTTCTAAAAAATTTCATCGTGATTCAATCATGTATATATGTGTTCTAAGGCTGTAAAAAAATCATTGTGATTCAATCATGCATATATGTGTTCTAAGTTACTCAAAAAAAAATCATAGTGATTAAATCATGCATATATGTGTTCCAAGGTTTAAAAAAAAAAATTATAGTGATTGAATCACGCATATATGTGTTCTAATATTGTCAAAAAAAAAATCATAGTGATACAATCATGCATATATGTTGTCGAAGGTTGTCAAATTTTTTTATACTGATTCAATTATATATATATATATATACATATATATATATATATGTCTTCTAAGGCTTTTAAAAAACTGCATAGTGATTCAATCATGCATATATGTGTTCTAAGGTTGTCAAAAATTTTTTATAGTGATTCAATCATGCATATACGTGTTCTAAGGCTGTTAAAAAAATTTCATAGTGATTCAATCATGCGTATATGTCATCCAAGGATGTCAAAAAACATTTATAGTGATTCAATCATGCATATATGAGATCTAAGGCTATCAAAAAAATTTCATAGTAATTCAATCATGCATATTTGTGATCTAAGGGTGTCAAAAAAATTTCATAGTGATTCAATCATGCATATATTTGTTCTAAGGTTTTCAAAAAACTTTCATAGTGATTCAATCTTGCATATATGTTCTCTAAGGAAGTCAAAAAAGTTTCAAGTGATTCAATTATGCATGTATGTGTTCTAAGGTAGTAAAAAAAAATTCATAGTTGTTCAATCATGCATATATGTGTTCTAAGGTTGTCAAAAAAAAAAATCATAGTCATTCAATCATGCATATATGTGTTGTAAGGCTGTCAAATTTTTTTTATAGAGATTGATTCACTCATGTATGTTTCTAAGACTCTCAGAAAAATGTTATAGTGATTCAATCATGCATATATGTGTTCTAAGGGTGTCAAAAAAACTTTATAGTGATTCAATCATGCGTATATGTGTCATAAGGCTGTCAAAAAAATTACATAGTGAGTCAATGAAGCATATTTGTGTTCTACGACCATCAAAAAAATGTTATGGTGAATCAATCCCACATATATGTGTTCTAAGGCTGTCAAAAAAAAATTATAATGATTCAATTATGCATATATGTGTTACAAGGTCGTCAAAAAAAATTCATTGTGATTCAACTGTGCATATATGTATTCTAAGGCTGTACAAAAAATTTAATAGTGTTTCAATCATGCGTATAGGTGTTCTAAGGCTGTCAAAAAAATTGCATATTGATTCAATCATGCATATATGTGTTGTACGGCTGTAAATTTTTTTTTATAGTGATTCAATCATGCATATATGTATTCTAAGGTTGTCAAAAAAATTTCATAGTGATTCAATCATGCATATATATGATCTAACGATGACAAAAAAATTCATAGTCATTCAATCAGGCATATATGTGATCTAAGGCTGTCAAACAAATTTCAAAGTGATTCAATAATGCATATATGTGATCTAAAGCTGCCAAAAATCTTTCATAGTGATTCAATCATGCATATATGTGTTCTAAGGCTGTCAAATAAAATCTTAGTGATTCAATCTTGCATATATGTGTTCTAAGGTAGTAAAAAAAAAATTCAAGTGATTCAATCATGCATATATGTGTTCTAAGGTAGAAAAAAAAATAGTATAGTGATTCAATCAAGCATATATGTGTTGTAAGGTTGTCAAAAAAAATTCATAGTGATTCAATCGTGCATATATGTGTTCTAAGGTTGTCAAAAAAAATTCATAGTGATTCAATCAAGCATATAAGTGATATAACGATGTCAAAAAAATTCATAGTGATTCAATCATGCATATATGTGATCTAAGGCTGTCAAACAAATTTTGAATTGATTCAATAATGCATATATGTGATCTAAGGCTGTCAAAAATCTTTCATAGTGATTCAATCATGCATATATGTGTTTTAAGGCTGTCCAAAAAAAATCATAGCGATTCAATCTTGCATATATGAGTTCTAAGGTAGTCAAAAAAAATTCAAGTGATTCAATCATGCATATATGTGTTCTAAGGTAGTAAAAAAAAAATTCTAGTGATTCAATCCTGCATATATATGTTCAATTGTAGTAAAAAAAAAATCATAGTAATTCAATCATACATGTATGTGTTCTAAGGTAGTCAAAAATATTTCATAGTGGTACAATCATGTATATATATGTTCTAAGGTTGTCAATTTTTTTTATAGTGATTCAATCATGCATATATGTGTTGTAAGGCTCTCAAAAATACTTGATAGTGATTTAATCAGCCATATATGTTTTCTAAGGCTATAAAAAAAATTTCTTAGTGATTCAGTCACTCATATATGTGTTCTAAGGTTGTCAAAAAAATGTTATAGTGATTCAATCGTGCATATATGTGTTCTAAGGCTGTCAAAAAAAGTTCATAGTGATTCAATCTTGCATATATGTGTTATAAGGTTCTCAAATAAAATTCATAGTGTTTCAATCAGGCATATACGCATTCTAAGGCTGTTAAAAAAATTTCTTATTGATACAATGATGCATATATGTGTTCCAAGGCTTTCTAAAAAATTTCATCGTGATTCGATCATGTATATATGTGTTCTAAGGCTGTAAAAAAAATCATTGTCATTCAATCATGCATATGTGTTCTAAGTTACTCAGAAAAAAATCATAGTGATTCAATCTTGCATATATGTGTTCTAAGGTTTTAAAAAAAAAATTTATAGTGATTGAATCATGCATATATGTGTTCTAATATTGTCAAAAAAAAATCATAGTGATACAATATTGCATATATGTTGTCGAAGGTTGTCAAATTTTTTTTATACTGATTCAATTATATATATATATGTTCTAAGGCTTTTAAAAAATTGCATAGTCATTCAATCATGCATATATGTGTTCTAAGGTTGTCAAAAAAATTTCATAGTGATTCAATCATGCATATACGTGTTCTAAGGCTGTTAAAAAAATTTCATAGTGATTCAATCATGCGTATATGTCATCCGAGGTTGTCAAAAAAAATTCATAGTGATTCAATCATGCATATATGAGATCTAAGGCTATCAAAAAAAAATTATAGTAATTCAATCATGCATATTTGTGATCTAAGGGTGTCAAAAAAAATTCATAGTGATTCAATCGTGCATATATTTGTTCTAAGGTTGTCAAAAAAAATTCATAGTGATTCAATCTTGCATATATGTTCTCTAAGTCAAAAAAGTTTCAAGTGATTCAATTATGCATGTATGTGTTCTAATGTAGTAAAAAAAAAATCATAGTGGTTCAATCGTGCATATATGCGTTCTAAGGTTGTCAAAAAAAAATCATAGTGATTCAATCATGCATATATGTGTTCTAAGGCTGTCAAAAAAAATTTATAGAGATTCATCTTCTCATATATGTTTCTAAGACTGTCAGAAAAACGTTATAGTGATTCAATCATGCATATATGTGTTCTAAGGCTGTCAAAAAAACTTCGTAGTGATTCAATCATGCATATATGTGTTATAAGGCAGTCAAAAAAATTTCATAGTGAGTGAATGGAGCATATTTGTGTTCTATGGCCATCAAAAAAATGTTATGTTGAATCAATCCCACATATATGTGTTCTAAGGCTGTCAAAATTTTTTTATAAAGATTCAATTATGCATATATGTGTTATAAGGTTGTCAAAAAAAATTCATTGTGATTCAACTCTGCATATATGTATTCTAAGGCTGTCAAAAAAATTTCATAGTGTTTCAATCATGCGTATATGTGTTCTAAGGCTGTCAAAAAAATTGCATAGTGATTCAATCATGCATATATGTGTTGTACGGCTGTAAAACAAATTTCATAGAGATTCAATCATGCATATATGTGTTCTAAGGTTTTCAAAAAAAAATCATACAGATTCAATCATGCATATATGTGATACAACGATGTTAAAAAAATTCATAGTGATTCAATCATGCATATATATGATCTAAGGCTGTCAAATAAATTTCAAAGTGATTCAATAATGCATATATGTGTTCTAAGGCTGTCAAAAATCTTTCATAGTGATTTGATCATGCATATATGTGTTCCAAGGCTGTAAAAAAAAAATCATAGTGATTCAATCTTGCATATATGTGTTCTAAGGTAGTCAAAAAAAAATTCAAGTGATTCAATCATGCATATATGTGTTCTAAGGTAGTAAAAAAAATAGCATAGTGATTCAATCATGCATATATTGTAAGGTTGTCAAAAAATTTTTATAGTGATTCAATCGTGCATATATGTGTTCTAAGGTTGTCAAAAAAAATTCATAGTGATTCAATCATGCATATATCTGATCTAATGATGTCAAAAAAATTCATAGTGATTCAATCATGCATATATGTGATCTAAGGCTGTCAAATTAATTTCAAATTGATTCAATAATGCATATATGTGATCTAAGTCTGTCAAAAATCTTTCAGAGTGATTCAATCATGCATATATGTGTTCTAAGGCCGTAAAAAAAAATTATAGTGATTCAATCTTGAATATATGTGTTCTAAGCTAGTCAAAAAAAATTCAAGTGATTCAATCAAGCATATATGTGTTCTAAGGTAGTAAAAAAAATTTTCTAGTGATTCAATCGTGCATATATATGTTCTATGGTAGTTAAAAAAAAATCATTGTGATTCAATCATGCATGTATGTGTTCTAAGGTAGTAAAAAAAATTCATAGTGATACCATCATGTATATATGTGTTCTAAGGTTGTCAAATTTTTTTTATAGTGATTCGATCATGCATATACGTGTTCTAAGGATCTCAAAAATACTTTATAGTGATTTAATCATGCAAATATGTGTTCTAAGGCTGTCAAAAAAATTTCATAGTGATTCAGTCACTCATATATGTGTCTAAGGCTGTAAAAAAATGTTATAGTGACTCAATCGTGCATATATGTGTCCTAAGGCTATAAAAAAAAATTCATAGTGATTCAATCATGCATATTTGTGCTACTAAGCAACAAATTGGCCCAGCAGAGCCCCATTAGTTTTCCCTTTTTCTTAATTAATATATATATATATATATATTCACAGTACAATCCGTTATGAATTTCCGTTTCAAACGCCACTACTTGTTGTTCACGGTTTGCATACTCACCTAAATATGCTTTATCAAAGTTCTTCCTGTCTGATGAAGAACCTAAGGTAGGCAATGGGTACTAGGTTGAGTACAATTATCAACATTTATTATATCTTACAAGAACATGAGACACGCAATACACGATTTCCATTTTTTTCAAATTTTGCATCCTCATTTCAGAATACACAACGAAATCACAGCAAGTAGTAGTTTATATCAGTCACAACATAATTCCAATATTAATTCTGGAATAATCTAAACCTGTCATTAAGGTTTAAACTTCCATTAGAACGTAAATTCAAGGTCCCTAGCATACATCTATTTTCAAAATTTGTAAAGAGACACAACAAGTAGCAATTTATATCAGTCAACATAATTCCAATATTAATTCTGGAATAAACTAAACCTGTCAATAAGGTTTACACTTCCATTAGAACGTAAATTCAAGGTCCCACTTTTTTTTTTAATTTACCACTAAGATGTAGGTTCACGATTAATAGCATGTACCTATGCAAGACAACCAATGTATTAGTTCGTTCTGCAGTTTAATGTTCAACAACCTATGTAGGTGTAACTCCATGTTTAACAACACATGCAAAGGTAGGGAAAAACCAAAAATCTAATTTCTTTAACATCTAGGATATACACCTAATAATAATAAGAACCCCTATCGGTTTGAGGTTCAGTCCAAACTGAACCCGTCAATCCCGATTTTGGTTTCATCCTTCTAGATTTTTTTTTTTCACAGTGATTTGAGAAGACAGCTGAACACGTATGTGTAATTAGCAAGCTAACCATACTACATGAACAGAAATTTTAAACTTGCAATCTTAATGTAAGCAACCCATCCGTGCATGCACCATGTAACGTCATTCACCAAAATTTTCCTATGCTTCACTCAATGTACAAATACTTGAAATGTGTATTAACCTCATGCTAAACACTAAAACAATGACTGTAACCTACCATATTTTACACCTACGGGTAGGCACCATCCACTGCGTGTGGTGGGAAAATTCTGGGTGGTTGGCTGGATTCATATTAACATCTGTAGGTTCAAGCCGAAAACCCATTTACGAAAGGTTCCAAATAAGCCACATAATGGGGATTTGACCCAACGCTATCAATGGTTGTGACCCCGGCTCGTGACCACCGTACTAGACAAGTTTTTTCCACTAGAGTGCAGAAAGTGGGATGCAACATACCCATATCCCAGGGCATTAAACACTCACATATAAAAGCAATACCCCTTACCTCTTCGGAGCTTCTTGCCGGCGATAATGGTGGTTCTCTTTCCTTTACGTTGGAGCCCACTTCATCACACGGGAGAAGACCGTCGCGTTCGGCTATGGAGGTCGACCACTATGGTGGGAGAGAAGGAGAAAGAGGAAGAACACGTAGAGAGAGAGAGAGAAGTCCAGCCGTTTTTCCCTTTTTCCCCCATTTAATTTCCTTCCCTACTTAGGGAAGGTTTTGATTTTCAAAAAGAGAACTAATCTCCAGCCCACGTTTTGTGTGGTTTGTTTAGAAATTTCCAATATTGCCCCCCTTTTACCTCTTTAGCAAAGTGATTTTCAATGTTGCTTTATGGGTACCCCTTCATCCCATTTGGTGGGATTCCACTACAAATGTGGAAACGTGGAATGAAGAAGCCTAAGTAGTAGGATTGGCTAAGATCCCACGTTTTTACCATCTTCTTTATTTATTTATTATTTTTTTTCCACTAAAGTAAAAATTATCACTTTTCTTGTGCAAAAAGGAAAAATCCGTGCACAGGGGTTTTGAACTGGGGTCTTCAACCTAAGGGGTAATGAGTCCCACCACTTGTGCTATGTTGTTTTTCATTGAAATGGGTGTGAATTAAATTGTATATAACCCTTTCAATTTCGTTCCGGATTTCATAAAAAAAATAATGTTTTTCACTTCTACATGGGCGCACCGTGAGTTTTGAACTTGAGATGTGACTCCAAACAACCATGTGCGCTACCACTACACCACACCATCACTTGGTGTTTACTTTTGCAAGAAAATTCCTTTTATGTCATATTTTGACGTTTTACCTTGTTGATGGATTTCGTCCATTTTCAAGTGGGTTTTTCACCCGTTGGTTCTAAACTTGCACTCTCTCACCATAAACGTGCTTCGGATCTCACGCTATTATCTCAAAAACATCGGATTTCTCCACTTGGCCTCGTGAACCGGGTCGGATCATCGGATCTCGCTAAAGTTCGGATCCAAGTACCCTTTCTAGTATTCGTTACCGGGTTCGCTCTTCTGGCCCGCAAGCCTCAAAATCATATTGAATATTTCATAAACCATATTATTTCACATAAACACACGTTTTTATTTCATTGAAAATTCCTTAAAATACATGGGTTTTACATTCTACCCTCCTTAAAAAGGATTTCGTCCGCGAAATCACAAACATCAATCGACACAAAAGTTATGGTATTTCTTAGTTAATGACACATCTTTTCTTTCAATGGAGTCGAATCAGCTTAAACTAAATTTTCAGTAGACTTCTTCGGGCAAAACTTAGCAATATGTCCTGGTTGCTCACATTTGAAACACTTGCCATTATAGAGAGGGCAAACTCCGTAGGGATGATCCTCATTGCACCGTCGACAAATTTGTTGAACCCTTGGCTGTTGAGATTTCCTTTGTTGTTGGCGGTTCGGGTGGCCTTCCCGCCGCATTTTCTTTTTTGTTGGTGGTGTGAACTCCCTTTCACTAGGATTTTTCTCATTAGTACTAACCTTGATCTGTTGCTCGGGTTTATTCCATTGATTCTTTTGCTCTTTAACCCAGTCTTCTTCCAATAGGGTCGCTACTTTGATGGCCTCATCGAGTGATTTTGGCCCTCGGGTGAACACCTTGGTCCTCAAAGCTGGCTTCAATCCATGAGCAAACTTCATTGCCCGCTCCTCTTCCACGGTGTATACATTTGGGCAATATCGTTCCAGACAACGAAACTTAGTGATATAATCCGCCAGTGTTGTTGCCCCTTGTTGTAGGTCTAAAAATTCTTGCATCTTCTTACTACGTTCATGCTTAGGGAAATATGCAGAGTTAAAAACCTCAACGAACTCGTCCCAAGTAACCTTTTCATTCTGGAACTTGACCGCAGAGATCGTGTCCCACCACTTCTCAGCGTGGTCCTTCAAACGATAGGTACCGAAGTTCACCTTGTGTTCCTCTGGAACATTCAGAACACGAAAAATACGTTCTATCTCGCGTATCCATGTCTCTGCAGCTTCAAGGTTCGTCTTGCCCTTAAAAGCAGGAGGATCCATTTCCATAAAGCGCTTGTAAGTGACTGTACCTATGTTCTGCCTATCTTGGGCCACCTGTTGGAGGTTCGTATCCACTTGTTGCATTGCAACCACCTGCTGTTGCACAACCTCAGCAAGATTGTTCACAGTGTCCATAATATCGTTGCACCTGGCCTTCCATGCCATCTATCAGGACAGAAAAAACATAATAATCATTAATCGTTAGGTTACCCAATTATGCTTGCTAAATAATATCCCTAGCAATCTTTCATAGTTCTCAAATGCACGATGCGCAATTCAATCAGTGCCACAATAAAATTTATTGGTGCAATAACTCATTCTATACATATATTCTTCGAACAACCTCAAGCGACATCGCATAAGGCCACTATCGTCAGAAAATCATCATTCTAGACGACCCGCGTTAGAGAATTTCTACTCTAACACACTATCCGAAAAATTACCACTCCGATATCATAAATAAGGAGTCATCACTCGAATGACATCATTAGAAGATCATCATTTTAACGACATTGCTGAAGAATCATCACTTTATTAGAGAATCATCATTCTAATGACATCATTAGAGAATCACCACTCTAATGCCATTGTTGAAGAATCACCACTTCAACAACATAATTAGGGAATCACCACCCTGACGACATCGTTAGAGAATCACCACTCTAATGGCATTGCCGGAGAATCACCACTCCAACAACCTTCATTAGAGAATCACCACTCTAATGGCATCGTTAGGGAATCACCACCCTAGCGGCATCGTTAGAGAATCACCACTCTAACGGCATTGCCGGAGAATCACCACTCCAACAACCCTCATTAGAGAATCATCACTCTAATGACATCGTTAGGGAATCACCACCCTAGCGGCATCGTTAGAGAATCACCATTCTAACGGCATTGTCGGAGAATCACCACTCCAACAACCTTCATTAGAGAATCACCACTCTAATGGCATCGTTAGGGAATCACCACCCTAGCGGCATCGTTAGGGAATCACCACTCTAACGACATTGCTGAAGAATCACTACTCCAACAACCCTCATTAGAGAATCACCACTCTAATGACATCATTAGCGCATCACCACCCTAATGACAACGTTGGCATTACCAGGAATCACCACCTGAGCCAACACAACTCACCACAATCCCTTTCGACTATGGTTGGGAAACAAGAATTCCCACAATGCTCTCTAAAAAAACCATAACACCCAGAAGTCTGGTGTTATGTAGTCCCCAACTATGACCCTCTTAGGAGTCGATTGCCATCATCGGCAACCCAGAAGCCATTTGCTAAGCATATAACATCATTTACGTTCTCATCACCAAGAACAACTGGGGATCTACAACATCCTCCTACGAGGAACTCAAAAGTTCAACGGGCACAGACAAGGCTTTCGCCTTCTGTCCAAAAGATTATTCGATAAGGTACCCTTCATCAATGATAGGGTCACTAACATCTCCAACGAAGTTGGAAAAGGAAAAACATTAACTTAGAGCCTCATCTGATGACTCTTATCAACACAATCATCGTTTCCAATGCGATTGGGATAATAATTTTGGAGACTCGTTACGATTCACCAATCATTTTCGAGAAAGTAAAATACCCAAGCAGTCTCTGAGTTTCGGTTCAGAACTTCAACTCTCGCAGGAGTTGACACGAAACTAGCTTGGGAAGCTACGCCCTCAAGCGCATCCATATATCCCATCCAGAAAAAAAAAAACAAAAATCTAAATCGTACTTTAAGTGGCACTCATCTTCTGTGTATCCTCTAATGGGTCACATGATGTAAATTGTCGCCCACCAGCTGCATTGCAGCAGCCTGCCGACCTACCACTTCGGCTAGGTTATATAGCATCTCCATAATATCATTGCAACGGTTTACCCAAGACATTTGTTTGGGCAATAAAAAGGTCGTTACAACCTTAGTTATAAATTCATGAAAATATAATATGCAATTATACGTTTTTATCTCTACATTAAGAAAACAACATTTCTACATACTTACAGAGCCATCGCGGTCGCTGGAAGAGTCAAGATCTCATATTTTTCAGTCCTGCTCTGATACCAAAGCTGTAACGCCCCAACTTTTTATAGTAAAAATTTTGGAGTGAATTTTTTTTTTTTAAATAGCGAAAGTGTGAAAATAAGAGTTGGGTGCATTACAAGATAAAATAGAGAAATACTAAAAACATACTATTCATTAATTGAAGCATTAATGTAATTAATTACATCTCATAACAGGAATGTAAATCTACTAATCAGAGTTCAAACAGAAAACACTGAAAAACTGAGATCTCTTGACTACTTCCATACACGACTCCCACGATGCTCCGATTTAGTTGCTACCTGAAAAACATTTAAATGCAGAAGGGTCAGACTCCCCTGTCTGCGTAAGAAGTATTATATTTATATGATGTGCTCAGTGTCTTGTGTACAAATATGTGCAACATTTGCAGATATCATAATTGTAAAGTTCTAGGCAATATAACTTGCTAAGAAGGAAAATTCCACTGAAATAGGCATGCTTTCTACTTTCTATGAAACAAGAAAATACCAGGTGTGTGTTCATTCTTACACGCATTATATGTTTTTAGTATTTACAAGATCCACTACAAGGATTACAACATAAAATACTCACAAACATCTACGAGAACAATGTAAACTTTTTATGTTTATCTTTCCATTTCCCTATAGATACGCATAGGCATTCGACATCGTATCCGACCCTCTCCAAGGTAGATCATGGGTCCGGTAACATACACCGTTCTCTCAGGCATACCCAGAGCCCGAAGAATCTAGTAACATACACCTTCTTCCAGGTGTGCCCAGACTCTCAAAGGTTTTTATATTTATGTATACATTTAACATTTCTTTAAAACCAGGTGTGAGTCATCGCACAACGAGGAGTCTGGTAACATACACCGTCTTTCAGGTATACCCAGAGCCTCAAAACTTTATGATGTTGCATACACTTTCATTTTTGTTTATATTCCCGTGTGAGCCATCACACCATAGGGATTTCCCAAAGTCCTGAACCCGCCATTGGATTCACACGACTTGTATGCACTTTCAAGTCAAGGAGCCATAGCACCATCGAAAATTGATATTACACAGGACTCAGCTCAATCCTAGAGCCATAATCAATATTCTAAACTCTAGCTAGGGTGTACACCTCCGCAACCCACGAGCTATGCCAGTCTTGTGGCTTAGATCACTTATTATTATATATATGTATATTTATATATACATATGTATATGTATATTTCTCGCGTATCTTTGTCTACAATCACAGTGACCTATCACATCATGACAACTTCCCGAGTCCTTACGCAATCACGACCACTTTGTTCCCAATATTGAGTCAGGCCATTAATGTAGTTCTTGTCTTGTCACCGGACTTGACAATTAGAGTCAGGTCACTAGTCCTGCCTGCCGTACCCATGTGAACAGGGACCCACTAGCACCTGAAAAGGGTTTTTTTTTTATCGCTGTTGAACCCGAGTCAGTGGTACACAGTCACCATCGGGTCCTTCAGGTCATGACAGACCCTATGGGTCCACCATCCGACCCAAACAGTGGCTTCCACCACCGCTGCAACATCACCAATAACCCGTGACACGCAGTTTAGGTGTGATCGATCCATTAGGAGTTTATCATAATAGAAAAATCAAGTTGGGTCCAGCCGACCCTTGCCCATGCCTTTGCACGTGAAGGTTGGTAACCCAGTTTGGTTGGTCTTCGTTACCTTCAACAACATAAAAACGTCAGCGTCCACACCACTAGCATGTTGTCGAAACTGCGAAGGTCACTCGATTAATTAACAGGCCCTGCCGGCAAACACGCTACGCACCACAACTCCAGCCTAACATAGCCCCGGTGCCCCTGGCACGCGTGATGTCTACAGCACCACTGGGAACAGTATATGCTGCCCAGCAAAAAGGTTACAATCCTGGATCTGATATCTGACACCCGAACCCACCAGATCGGGTTAAGACTAGTTGATAACAAGGTCCGCATAGACCTTGTGAATGGCTACTAAGCAACAAATTGGCCCAGCAGAGCCCCATTAGTTTTCCCTTTTTCTTAATTAATATATATATATATATATATATTCACAGTACAATCCGTTATGAATTTCCGTTTCAAACGCCACTACTTGTTGTTCACGGTTTGCATACTCACCTAAATATGCTTTATCAAAGTTCTTCCTGTCTGATGAAGAACCTAAGGTAGGCAATGGGTACTAGGTTGAGTACAATTATCAACATTTATTATATCTTACAAGAACATGAGACACGCAATACACGGTTTCCATTTTTTTCAAATTTTGCATCCTCATTTCAGAATACACAACGAAATCACAACAAGTAGTAGTTTATATCAGTCACAACATAATTCCAATATTAATTCTGGAATAATCTAAACCTGTCATTAAGCTTTAAACTTCCATTAGAACGTAAATTCAAGGTCCCTAGCATACATCTATTTTCAAAATTTGTAAAGAGACACAACAAGTAGCAGTTTATATCAGTCAACATAATTCCAATATTAATTCTGGAATAAACTAAACCTGTCAATAAGGTTTACACTTCCATTAGAACGTAAATTCAAGGTCCCACTTTTTTTTTTAATTTACCACTAAGATGTAGGTTCACGATTAATAGCATGTACCTATGCAAGACAACCAATGTATTAGTTCGTTCTGCAGTTTAATGTTCAACAACCTATGTAGGTGTAACTCCATGTTTAACAACACATGCAAAGGTAGGAAAAAACCAAAAATCTAATTTCTTTAACATCTAGGATATACACCTAATAATAATAAGAACCCCTATCGGTTTGAGGTTCAGTCCAAACTGAACCCGTCAATCCCGATTTTGGTTTCATCCTTCTAGATTTTTTTTTTCACAGTGATTTGAGAAGACAGCTGAACACGTATGTGTAATTAGCAAGCTAACCATACTACATGAACAGAAATTTTAAACTTGCAATCTTAATGTAAGCAACCCATCCGTGCATGCACCATGTAACGTCATTCACCAAAATTTTCCTATGCTTCACTCAATGTACAAATACTTGAAATGTGTATTAACCTCATGCTAAACACTAAAACAATGACTGAACCTACCATATTTTACACCTACGGGTAGGCACCATCCACTGCGTGTGGTGGGAAAATTCTGGGTGGTTGGCTGGATTCATATTAACATCTGTAGGTTCAAGCCGAAAACCCATTTACGAAAGGTTCCAAATAAGCCACATAATGAGGATTTGACCCAACGCTATCAATGGTCGTGACCCCGGCTCGTGACCACCGTAGTAGACAAGTTTTTTCCACTAGTGTGCAAAAAGTGGGATGCAACATACCCATATCCCAGGGCATTAAACACTCACATATAAAAGCAATACCCCTTACCTCTTCGGAGCTTCTTGCCGGCGATAATGGTGGTTCTCTTTCCTTTACGTTGGAGCCCACTTCGTCACAAGGGAGAAGACCGTCGCGTTCTGCTATGGAGGTCGACCACTATGGTGGGAGAGAAGGAGAAAGAGGAAGAACACGTAGAGAGAGAGAGAGAGAGAGAGAGAGAGAGAGAGGGAAGTCCAGCCGTTGTTCCCTTTTTCCCCCATTTAATTTCCTTCCCTACTTAGGGAAGGTTTTGATTTTCAAAAAGAGAACTAATCTCCAGCCCACGTTTTGTGTGGTTTGTTTAGAAATTTCCAATATTGCCCCCCTTTACCTCTTTAGCAAAGTGATTTTCAATGTTGCTTTATGGGTACCCCTTCATCCCATTTGGTGGGATTCCACTACAAATGTGGAAATGTGGAATGAAGAAGCCTAAGTAGTAGGATTGGCTATCCCACGTTTTTACCATCTTATTTATTTATTTAATATTTTTTTTTCCACTTAAGTAAAAATTATCACTTTTCTTGTGCAAAAAGGAAATTCTGTGCACAGGGGGTTTTGAACTGGGGTCTTCAACCTAAGGGGTAATGAGTCCCACCACTTGTGCTATGTTGTTTTTCATTGAAATGGGTGTGAATTAAATTGTATATAACCCTTTCAATTTCGTTCCGGATTTCATAAAAAAAATAATGTTTTTCACTTCAATGTGGGCCCACCGTGAGTTTTGAACTTGAGATGTGACTCCAAACAACCATGTGCCCTACCACTACACCACACCATCACTTGGTGTTTACTTTTGCAAGAAAATTCCTTTTATGTCATATTTGGACGTTTTACCTTGTTGATGGATTTCGTCCATTTTCAAGTGGGTTTTTCACCCGTTGGTTCTAAACTTGCACTCTCTCACCATAAACGTGCTTCGGATCTCACGCTATTATCTCAAAAACATCGGATTTCTCCACTTGGCCTCGTGAACCGGGTCGAATCATCGGATCTCGCTAAAGTTCGGATCCAAGTACCCTTTCTAGTATTCGTTACCGGGTTCGCTCTTCTGGCCCGCAAGCCGTAAAATCATATTGAATATTTCATAAACCATATTATTTCACATAAACACACATTTTTATTTCATTGAAAATTCCTTAAAATACATGGGTTTTACAGATACAATCATGCACATATGTGTTCTTAGGCTGTCAAAAAAAAATTAGTGATTCAATCACGCATATACGTGATCTAAGGATGTCAAAAAAAATTCACAGGGATTCAAAAATTCATATATGTGATCTAAGGCTGTCAAAAATTTTTCCAAGTGATTCAATCTGCAAATCTGTGTTCTAAAGCTGTCAAAAAAATTTCATAGTGCTTCAATCATGCATATATGTGTTCTAAGGAAGTAAAAAAAAATTCACAGTGATTCAATCTTTTATATATATGTTCTAAGGCAGTCAAAAAAAAATTAATTGATTCAATCATGCATATATGAGTTCTAAGGTAGTCAAAAAAAATTTATGGTGATTCAATCGTGCACATATGTGTTCTAAGGCTGTCAAAAAATTTTCAAGTGATTCAATCAAGAATATATGAGTTCTAAGGTTGTCAAAAAATTTCATAGTGATTCAATCATGCATATATTTGTTGTAAGGCTGTCAAAAAAATTTCTTAGTGATTCAATCTTGCATATATGTGTTCTAAGGTAGTCAAAAAAAGTTTCAAGTGATTCAATTATGCATGTATGTGTTCTAAGGTAGTAAAAAAAAATTCATAGTGATTCAATCGTGCATATATGTGTTTTAAGGTTGTCAAAAAAAAAATCATAGTGATTCAATCATGCATATATATGTTCTAAGACAGTCAAACAAATTTCTTAGTGATGCAATCATGCACATATGTGTTCTAAGGATGTAAAAAAAAAATCATAATGATTCAATCATGCATATATGTGTTATAAGGCTGTCAAGAAAATTTCATAGGGATTCAATCATGCATATATGTGTTCTAAGGCTATCAAAAAAATTCATAGTAATTCAATCATGCATATATGTGTTCTAATTTCGCAAAAAAAAATTCATAGTGACTCAATCATGCGTATATGTGTTCTAAGGAAGTCAAACAATATTCTTAGTTATACAATCATGCACATATGTGTATTTAGGCTGTCAAAAAAATTTTATAGTGATTTAATCACGGATATATGTGATCTAAGGATTTCAAAAAAAATTCATTGTGATTCAAACATTCTTATATGTGATCTATGACTGTCAAAAAAATTTCCAAGTGATTCAATAATGCATATTTGTGTTCTAAAGCTGTCAAAAAAATTTCATAGTGCTTCAATCATGCATATATGTGTTCTAAGGATGTCAAAAAAAATTCAGTGATTCAATCTTTTATATATATGTTCTAAAGTAGTCAAAAAAGAAAATTAATTGATTCAATCATGCATATATGTGTTATAAGGTAGTCGAAAAAAAATTCCGGTGATTCAATCATGCACATATATGTTCTAAGGCGGTCAAAAAAATTTCAAGTGATTCAATCAAGAATATATGAGTTCTAAGGCTGTCAAACAAATTTATAGTGATTCAATCATGCATATATTTGTTGTAAGTCTGTCAAAAAAATTCATAGTGATTCAATCTTGAATATATGTGTTCTAAGGTAGTCAAAAAAAGTTTTAAGTGGTTCAATTATGCATGTATGTGTGTTGTAAGGTAGTAAAAAAAAATTCATAGTGATTCAATCCTGCATATATTCATTCTAAGGTTGTCAAAAAAAAATCATAGTGATTCAATCATGCATATATGTGTTCTAAGGCAGTCAAACAAATTTCTTTGTGATGCAATCATGCACATACGTGTTCTAAGGCTGTAAAAAAAATTCACAGTGATTTAATCATGCATATATGTGCTATAAGGCTGTGAAAAAAATTTCATAAGTATTCAATCATGCATATATATGCTCTAACGCTATCCAAAAAAAGTCATAGTGATTCAATCATGCATATATGTGTTCTAAGGCTATCAAAAAAAAATCATAGTGATTCAATCATGAATATATGTGTTCTGATTTTGTCAAAAAAAAAACATAGTGACTCAATCATGCATATATGTGTTCTAAGGCAGTCAAACAAATTTCATAGTGATACAATCATGCACATATGTGTTCTAAGTCTGTCAAAAAAAAATTATAGTGATTCAATCATGCATATACGTGATCTAAGGATGTCAAAAAAAATTCATAGTGATTCAAACATTCATATATGTGATCTAAGGCTGTCAAAAAAAATTCCAAGTGATTCAATCATGCATATTTGTCTTCTAAAGCTGTAAAAAAAAATTCATAGTGCTTCAATCATGCATATATGTGTTCTAAGGATGTCAAGAAAATTTCAGTGATTCAATCTTTTATATATATGTTCTAATATAGTAAAAAAAAAATTGATTGATTCAATCATGCATATATGTGTTGTAAGGTAGTCAAAAAAAATTTCTGGTGATTCAATCGTGCACATATGTGTTCTAAGGCTCTCAAAAAAATTTATAGTAATTCAATCATGCATATATTTGTTGTAAGGCTGTCAAAAAAAATTCATAGTGATTCAATCTTGCATATGTGTTCTAAGGTAGTCAAAAAAAGTTTTAAGTGGTTCAATTATGCATGTATGTGTTCTAAGGTAGTAAAAAAAAATTCATAGTGATTCAATCTTGCCTATATGCATTCTAAGGTTGTAAAAAAAAAATCATAGTGATTCAATCATGCATATATATGTTCTAAGGCACTCAAACAAATTTCTTTGTGATGCAATCATGCACATACGTGTTCTAAGGCTGTCAAAAAAAATTCAGAGTGATTCAATCATGCATATATGTGTTATAAGGCTGTGAAAAAAAATTCATAAGTATTCAATCATGCATATATGTGTTCTAAGGTTATCTAAAAAAAGACATAGTGATTCTATCCTACATATATATGTTCTAAGGCTATCAAAAAAAAATCATAGTGATTCAATCATGAATATATGTGTTCTAATTTTGTCAAAAAAAAACATAGTGACTCACTCATGCATATATGTGCTCTAACGCAGTCAAACAAATTTCATAGTGATACAATCATGCACATATGTGTTCCTAGGATGTCAAAAAAAGATCATAGTGATTCAATCACGCATATATGTGATCTAAGGATGTCAAAAAAAATTCATAGTGATTCAAACATTCATATATGTGATGTAAGGCTGTCAAAAAAATTTCCAAGAGATTCAATAATGCATATTTGTGTTCTAAAGCTGTCAAAAAAAAATCATAGTGCTTCAATCATGCATATATGTGTTCTAAGGTTGTCAAAAAAAAATTCATAGTGGCTCAATCAAGCATATATGTGTTTTAAAGCAGTCAAACAAATTTCATAGTGATACAATCATGCACATATGTGTTCTTAGGCTGTCAAAAAAAATTCATAGTAATTTAATCACGCATATATGTGATCTAAGGATGTCAAAAAAAAATCATAGTGATTCAAACATTCATATATGTGATCTAAGGCTGTCAAAAAAAATTCCAAGTGATTCAATAATGCATATTTGTGTTCTAAAGCTGTAAAAAAAAATTCATAGTGCTTCAATCATGCATATATGTGTTTTGAGGATGTCAAAAAAATTTTACAGTCATTCAATCTTTTATATATATGTTCTAAGGTAGTAAAAAAAAAATTCAATTGATTCAATCATGCATATGTGTTCTAAGTTAGTCAAAAAAAAATTCTGGAGATTCAATCATGCACATATGTGTTCACAGGCTGTCAAAAAAATTTCAAGTGATTCAATCATGAATATATGAGTTCTAAGGCAGTCAAAAAGTTTCATAGAGATTCAATCATGCATATATGTCATCCAAGGATGTCAAAAAAATTTCATAGTGATTCAATCATGCATATATGTCATCTAAGGCTGTCAAAAAAATTTCAAAGTGATTCAATAATGAATATATGTGATCTAAGGATGTCAAAAATCTTTCATAGTGATTCTATCATGCATATTTGTGTTCTAAGGGTGTCAAAAAAATTTCATAGTGATTCAATCTTGCATATATGTGTTTTAAGGTAGTCAAAAAAAATTTCAAATGATTCAATCATGAATATATATGTTCTAAGGTAGTCTAAAAAAATTTCTACTGATTCAATCGTGCATATATGTGTTCTATGGTAGTAAAAAAAAAAATCATAGTGATTCAATCATGCGTATATGTGTTCTTAGGTTTTCAAAATTTTTTTATAGTAATACAATCATGCATATATGTGTTATAAGGATGCCAAAGTTTTTTTATAGAGATTCAATCATATATATATGTTTTCAAAGGCTATCAAAAATATTTCATATAGATTCAATCATGCAAGTATGTGTTCTAAGGATGTCCAAAAAAATTCATAGTGATTCAACCACTTATATATGTGTTATATGGCGGTAAAAAAAAATGTTATAGTGATTCAGTGATGCATATATGTGTTGTAAGGCTATCAAAAAACTTTCATAGTGATTCAATCGTGAATATATGTATTATAAGGTTGTCAAAAAAAAATTTATAGTGATTCAATCATACATATATGTGTTCTATGGCTGGTAAAAAAAATTCATAGTGATTTAATCAAGCATATATGTGTTCTAAGGCTGTCAAAAAAAATCATAGTGATTCAATCATACATATATGTTTTCTAAGGCTATAAAAAGAAATTCATAGAGATTCAATCATGCATATGTGTGCTAAGGTTGTCAAAGAAAAATTATAGTGATTCAAGCATGCATATATGTGTTCTAAAGTTGTCAAAAAAAAATCATAGTGATACAATCATGCATACATATTGTCTAAGGTTGTCAAAATTTTGTTTATAGTGATTCAATTATGCATATATGTGTTCTAAGGCTTTGAAAAAATTGTATAGTCATGCATATATGTGTTCTAAGGTTGTCAAAAAAAATTCATAGCAATTCAATCTTGCATATATGTGATCTAAGGTTGTCAAAAAAAGTTTCAAGTGATTCAATCATGCATATATGTGTTCTAAGGCATTCAAAAGAAAAGTCTACTGATTCAATCATGCATATATGTGTTCTGAAGTAGTAAAAAAAAATTCATAGTGATTCAATCATGCATATATGTGTTCTAAGGGAGTCAAAAAAATTTCATAGTGATACAATCATGCATATATGTGTGATGAGGCTGTCAAAAAAATTTCATAGTGATTCAATCATACATATATGTGTTCTAAGGCTGTCAAAAAAAATTCTGAGTGATTCAATCACTCATATGAGTTCTAAGTTTGTCAAAAAAATGTTATAGTGATTCAATCGTGCATATATCCACTCTAAGGCTCTCAAAAAATTTTTATAGTGATTCAAACATGCATATATGTGTTATAAGGTTGTCAAAAAAATTTCATAGTGATTCTCTTATACAAATATGTGTTCTAAGGCTGCCAAAAAAATTTCATAGTGATTTAATCATGCATATATGTGTTCTAAGGCTATAAAAAAAAAATCATAGTGATTCAATCTTGCATATATGTGTTCTGTGGTAGTAAAAAAAAATTTCTAGTGATTGAATCCTGCATATATATGTTCTATTGTAGTAAAAAAAAACTTCATAGTGATTCAATCATGCATGTATGTGTTCTAAGGTAGTCAAAAATATTTCATAGTGGTACAATCATTTATATATGTGCTCTAAGATTGTCAATTTTTTTTTATAGTAATTCAATCATGCATATATGTGTTCTAAGGCTCTCAAAAATACTTGATAGTGATTTAATCAGCCATATATGTTTTCTAAGGCTATAAAAAAAAATTTCTTAGTGATTCAGTCACTCATATATGTGTTCTAAGGTTGTAAAAAAAATGTTATAGTGATTCAATTGTGCATATATGTGTTCTAAGGCTGTCAAAAAAATTTCATAGTGATTCAATCTTGCATATATGTGTTATAAGGTTCTCAAATAAAATTCATAGTGTTTCAATCAGGCATATATGCATTCTAAGGCTGTCAAAAAAATTTCTTAGTGATACAATGATGCATATATGTGTTCCAAGGCTTTCTAAAAAATTTCATAGTGATTCAATCATGTATATATGTGTTCTAAGGCTGTAAAAACAATCATTGTCATTCAATCATGCATATATGTGTTCTAAGTTACTCAAAAAAAAATCATAGTGATTCAATCTTTAATATATGTGTTCCAAGGTTTAAAAAAAAAATTATAGTGAATGAATCATGCATATATGTGTTCTAATATTGTAAAAAAAAATCATAGTGATACAGTCATGCATATATGTTGTCGAAGGTTGTCAATTTTTTTTTTATACTGATTCAATTATATATATATATGTGTTCTAAGGCTTTTAAAAAAATTGCATAGTGATTCAATCATGCATATATGTGTTCTAAGGTTGTCAAAAAAATTTCATAGTGATTCAATCATGCATATACGTGTTCTAAGGCTGTTAAAAAAAATTCATAGTGATTCAATCATGTGTATATGTCATCCAAGGTTGTGAAAAAAATTTCATAGTGATTCAATCATGCATATATGAGATCTAAGGCTATAAAAAAAAATTCATAGTAATTCAATCATGCATATTTGTGATCTAAGGGTGTCATAAAAAACTTATAGTGATTCAATCGTGCATATATTTGTTCTAAGGTTGTCAAAAAAAATTCATAGTGATTCAATCTTGCATATATGTTCTCTAAGTCAAAAAAGTTTCAAGTGATTCAATTATGCATGTATGTGTTCTAATGTAGTAAAAAAAAATTCATATTGGTTCAATCGTGCATATATGTGTTCTAAGGTTGTCAAAAAAAAATTCATAGCGATTCAATTATGCATATATGTGTTCTAAGGCTGTCAAAATTTTTTTATAGAGACTCATCCTCTCATATATGTTTCTAAGACTGTCAGAAAAATGTTATAGTGACTCAATCATGCATATATGTGTTCTAAGGCTGTCAAAAAAACTTCATAGTGATTCAATCATGCGTATATGTGTTATAAAGCTGTCAAAAAAATTTCATAGTGAGTCAATGGAGCATATTTGTCTTCTACGGCCGTCAAAAAAATGTTATGTTGAATCAATCCCACATATATGTGTTCTAAGGCTGTCAAATTTTTTTTAAAATGATTCAATTATGCATATATGTGTTATAAGGTTGTCAAAAAAAATTCATTGTGATTCAACTCTGCATATATGTATTCTAAGGCTGTCAAAAAAAATTCATAGTGTTTCAATCATTCGTATTTGTGTTTTAAGGTTGTCAAAAAAATTGCATAGTGATTCAATCATGCATATATGTGTTGCACGGCTGTAAAACAAATTTCATAGTGATTCAATCATGCATATATGTGTTCTAAGGTTTTAAAAAAAAAATCATACTGATTCAATCATGCATATATGTGATCTAACGATGTCAAAAAAATTCATAGTGATTAAATCATGCATATATATGATATAAGGCTGTCAAACAAATTTCAAAGTGATTCAATAATGCATATATGTGATCTAAGGCTGTCAAAAATCTTTCATAGTGATTCGATCATGCATATATGTGTTCTAAGGCTGTAAAAAAAAATCATAGTGATTCAATCTTGCATATATGTGTTCTAAGGTAGTAAAAAAAAAATTCAAGTGATTCAATCATGCATATATGTGTTCTAAGGTAGTCAAAAAAATAGCATAGTGATTCAATCATGCATATATTATAAGGCTATTAAAAAAAATTTATAGTGATTCAATCGTGCATATATGTGTTCTAAGGTTGTCAAAAAAAATTCATAGTGATTCAATCATGCATATATGTGATCTAATGATGTCAAAAAAATTCATAGTGATTCAATCATGCATATATGTGATCTAAGGCTGTCAAATTAATTTCAAATTGATTCAATAATGCATATATGTGATCTAAGGCTGTCAAACATCTTTCATAGTGATTCAATCATGCATATATGTGTTCTAAGGTTGTCAAAAAAAATCATAGTGATTCAATCTTGCATATATGTGTTCTAAGCTAGTCAAAAAAAATTCAAATGATTCAATCACGCATATATATGTTCTATGGTAGTAAAAAAAAAATTCTAGTGATTCAATCGTGCATATATATGTTCTATGGTAGTAAAAAAAAAATTCATAGTGATTCAATCATGCATGTATGTGTTCTAAGGTAGTCAAAAAAATTTCATAGTGATACCATCATGTATATATGTGTTCTAAGGTTATCAAATTTTTTTTATAGTGATTCGATCATGCATATATGTGTTCTAAGGATCTCAAAAATACTTCATAGTGATTTAATCAAGCAAATATGTGTTCTAAGGCTGTCAAAAAAAATTCATAGTGATTCAGTCACTCATATATGTGTCTAAGGCTGTAAAAAAAATGTTATAGTGACTCAATCGTGCATATATGTGTCCTAAGGCTGTCAAAAAAATTCATAGTGATTCAATCATGCATATTTGTGTTATAAGGTTCTCAAATAAATTCATAGTGTTTCAATCAGGCACATGTGCATTCTAAGGCTGTCAAAAAAAATTCTTAGTGATACAATGAAGCATATATATGTTCCAAGGCTTTCTAAAAAAATTTATCGTGATTCAATCATGTATATATATGTTCTAAGGCTGCAAAAAAAACTCATAGTGATTTAATCATGCATATATGTGTTCTAAGTTACTCAAAAAAAAATTCATAGTGATTCAATCATGCATATATGTGTTCTAAGGTTTAAAAAATAAAATTATAGTGATTCAATCATGCATATATGTATTCTAATATTGTAAAAAAAAACTCATCGTGATACAATCATGCATATATGTTGTCTAAGGTTGTCAAATTTTTTTTATACTGATTCAATTATATATATATGTGTGTGTGTTCTATAGCTTTCAAAAAAATTGCATAGTGATCCAATCATGCATATATTTATTCTAAGGTTGTCAAACAGATTTCATAGCGATTCAATCATGCATATACGTGTTCTAATTCTGTCAAAAAAAATTCATAGTGATTCAATCATGCAGATATGTCATCCAAGTATGTTAAAAAAAATTCATAGTGATTCAATCATAAATATATGAGATGTAAGGCTATCAAAAAAATTCATAGTGATTCAATCAGGCATGTTTGTGATCTAAGGGTGTCAAAAAAATTTCATAGTGATTCAATAATGCATATATTTGTTGTAAGGCTATCAAAAAAATTTCATACTGATTCAATCTTGCATATATGTGTTCTAAGGTAGTCAAAAAAAGTTTCAAGTGATTCAATTAACCATGTATGTGTTCAATTGTACATATATGTATTCTAAGGTTGTCAAAAAAAATTCATATTGGTTCAATCATGCATATATGTGATCAAAGGTAGTCAAACAAATTTCATAGTGATACAATCATGCACATATGTGTTCTTAGGCTGTCAAAAAAAAATTATAGTGATTTAATCATGCATATACGTGATCTAAGGATGTCAAAAAAATTTCATAGTGATTCAAACATTCATATATGTGATCTAAGGCTGTCAAAAAAAATTCCAAGTGATTCAATCATGCATATTTGTATTCTAAAGCTGTCAAAAAAATTTCATAGTGCTTCAATCATGCATATATGTGTGGATGTCAAAAAAAATTCACAGTGATTCAATCTTTTATATATATGTTCTAAGGCAGTCAAAAAAAAATTTAATTGATTCAATCATGCATATATGAGTTGTAAGGTAGTCAAAAAAATTTTATGGTGATTCAATCGTGCACATATGTGTTCTAAGGCTGTCAAAAAAAATTCAAGTTATTCAATCAAGAATATATGAGTTCTAAGGCTGTCAAAAAATTTCATAGTGATTCAATCATGCATATATTTGTTGTAAGACTGTCAAAAAAAATTCTTAATGATTCAATCTTGCATATATGTGTTCTAAGGTAGTCAAAAAAAGTTTCAAGTGATTCAATTATGCATGTATGTGTTCTAAGGTAGTAAAAAAAAAATCATAGTGATTCAATCGTGCATATATGTGTTCTAAGGTTGTCAAAAAAAAATCATAGTGATTCAATCATGCATATATATGTTCTAAGGCAGTCAAACAAATTTCTTAGTGATGCAATCATGCACATATGTGTTCTAAGGCTGTAAAAAAAAATTCATAGTGATTCAATCATGCATATATGTGTTATAACGCTGTTAAGAAAATTTCATAGGGATTCAATCATGCATATATATGTTCAAAGGCTATAAAAAAAAAATCATAGTAATTAACTCATGCATATATGTGTTCTAATTTTGCCAAAAAAATTCATAGTGACTCAATCATGCATATATGTGTTCTAAAGAAGTCAAACAATATTCTTAGTGTTACAATCATGCACATATGTGTATTTAGGCTGTCAAAAAATTTTTATAGTGATTCAATCACGGATATATGTGATCTATGGATGTCAAAAAAAATTCATTGTGATTCAAACATTCATATATGTGATCTATGGCTGTCAAAAAAATTTCCAAGTGATTCAATAATGCATATTTATGTTCTAAAGCTGTCAAAAAAATTTCATAGTGCTTCAATCATGCATATATGTGTTATAAGGATGTCAAAAAAATTTCAGTGATTCAATCTTTTATATATATGTTCTAAACTAGTCAAAAAAAAAAATTTATCGATTAAATCATGCATATATGTGTTATAAGGTAGTCAAAAAAAATTTCTGGTGATTCAATCGTGCACATATGTGTTCTAAGGCTGTCAAAAAAAATTCAAGTGATTCAATCAAGAATATATGAGTTCTAAGGTTGTCAAAAAATTTTATAGTGATTCAATCATGCATATATTTGTTGTAAGACTGTTAAAAAAAATTCATAGTGATTCAATCTTGCATATATGTGTTCTAAGGTAGTCAAAAAAAGTTTTAAGTGGTTCAATTATGCATGTATGTGTTCTAAGGTAGTAAAAAAAAAATCGTAGTGATTCAATCCTGCATATATGCTTTCTAAGGTTGCCAAAAAAAAATCATAGTGATTCAATCATGCATATATGTGTTCTAAGGCAGTCAAACAAATTTCTTTGTGATGCAATCATGCACATACGTGTTCTAAGGCTGTCAAAAAAAATTCATTGTGATTCAATCATGCATATATGTGTTATAAGGCTGTGAAAAAAATTTCATAAGTATTCAATCATGCATATATGTGCTCTAAGGCTATCCAAAAAAAGTCATAGTGATTCAAACATGCATATATGTGTTCTAAGGCTATAAAAAAAAAACCATAGTGATTCAATCATGAATATATGTGTTCTAATTTTGTCAAAAAAAAAACATAGTGACTCAATCATGCATATATGTGTTCTAAGGCAGTCAAACAAATTTCGTAGTGATACAATCATGGACATATGTGTTCTAAGGCTGTAAAAAAAAAATTATAGTGATTCAATCATGTATATACGTGATCTAAGGATGTCAAAAAAATTTCATAGTGATTCAAACATTCATATATGTGATCTAAGGCTGTCAAAAAAATTCCAAGTGATTCAATCATGCATATTTGTGTTCTAAAGCTGTTAAAAAAATTTCATAGTGCTTCAATCATGCATATATGTGTTCTAAGGATGTCAAAAAAATTTCAGTGATTCAATCTTTTATATATATGTTCTAAAGTAGACAAAAAACAAATTGATTGATTCAATCATGCATATATGTGTTATAAGGTAGTCAAAAAAAGTTTCTGGTGATTCAATCGTGCACATATGCGTTCTAAGGCTGTCAAAAAAATTTCAAGTGATTCAATCAAGAATATATGAGTTCTAAGGCTGTCAAAAATTTTTATAGTAATTCAATCATGCATATATTTGTTGTAAGGCTGTCAAAAAAAATTCATAGTGATTCAATCTTGCATATATGTGTTCTAAGGTAGTCAAAAAAAGTTTTAAGTGCTTCAATTATGCATGTATGTGTTCTAAGGTAGTAAAAAAAAACTCATAGTGATTCAATCATGCATATATGTGTTCTAAGGCAGTCAAACAAATTTCTTTGTGATGCAATCATGCACATACGTGTTCAAAGGATGTCAAAAAAAAATTATAGTGAATTCATTCATGCATATATGTGTTATAAGGCTGTGAAAAAAAATTCATAAGTATTCAATCATGCATATATGTGTTCTAAGGCTATCCAAAAAAAGTCATAGTGATTCTATCCTGCATATATGTGTTCTAAGGCTATCAAAAACAAAATCATAGTGATTGAATCATGAATATATGTGTTCTAATTTTGTCAAAAAAAAAACATAGTGACTCACTCATGCATATATGTCTTCTAAGGCAGTCAAACAAATTTCATACTGATACAATCATGCACATATGTGTTCCTAGGATGTCAAAGAAAGATCATAGTGATTCAATCACGCATATATGTGATCTAAGGATGTCAAAAAAAATTCATAGTGATTCAAACATTCATATTTGTGTTCTAAAGCTGTCAAAAAAAATTCATAGTGCTTCAATCATGCATATATGTGTTCTAAGGTTGTCAAAAAAAATTTCATAGCGACTCAATCATGCATATATGCGTTCTAAGGCAGTCAAACAAATTTCATAGTGATACAATCATGCACATATGTGTTCTTAGGCTGTCAAAAAAATTTCATAGTAATTCAATCACGCATATCTAAGGCTGTCAAAAAAAATTCCAAGTGATTCAATAATGCATATTTGTGTATAAAGCTGTCAAAAAAATTTCATAGTGCTTCAATCATGCATATATGTGTTCTGAGGATGTCAAAAAAATTTCACAGTCATTCAATCTTTTATATATATGTTCTAAGGTAGTAAAAAAAATTCAATTGATTCAATCATGCATATATGTGTTCTAAGTTAGTAAAAAAAAAATTCTGGTGATTCAAACGTGCACATATGTGTTCACAGGCTTTCAAAAAAATTTCAAGTGATTGAATCAAGAATATATGAGTTCTAAGGCTATCAAAAAAATTCATAGAGATTCAATCATGCATATATGTCATCCAAGGATGTCAAAAAAATTTCATAGTGATTCAATCATGCATATATGTCATCTAAGGCTGTCAAAAAAATTTCAAAGTGATTCAATAATGAATATATATGATCTAAGGATGTCAAAAATCTTTCATAGTGATTCTATCATGCATATTTGTGTTCTAAGGGTGTCAAAAAAATTTCATAGTGATTCAATCTTGCTTATATGTGTTTTAACGTAGTCAAAAAAAATTTCAAATGATTCAATCATGAATATATATGTTCTAAGGTAGTCTAAAAAATTTTCTACTGATTCAATCATGCATATATGTGTTCTATGGTAGTCAAAAAAAAAATCATAGTGATTCAATCATGCATATATGTGTTCTTAGGTTTTCAATTTTTTTTTATAGTAATACAATCATGAATATATGTGTTATTAGGTTGTCAAAGTTTTTTTATAGTGATTCAATCATGCATATATGTTTTCAAAGGCTATCAAAAATATTTCATATAGATTCAATCATGCATGTATGTGTTCTAAGGATGTCCAAAAAATTTTATACTGATTCAATCACTTATATATGTGTTCTAAGGTGGTAAAAAAAAATGTTATAGTGATTCAATGATGCATATATGTGTTCTAAGGCTATCAAAAAACTTTCATAGTGATTCAATCGTGCATATATGTATTATAAGGTTGTCAAAAAAAAATTATAGTGATTCAATCATACATATATGTGTTCTATGGCTGGTAAAAAAAATCATAGTGATTTAATCAAGCATATATGTGTTCTAAGGCTGTCAAAAAAATCATAGTGATTCAATCATACATATATGTTTTCTAAGGCTGTAAAAAAAAATTCATAGAGATTCAATCATGCATATGTGCTCTAAGGTTGTCAAAGAAAATTTATAGTGATTCAAGCATGCATATATGTGTTCTAAAGTTGTCAGAAAAAATCATAGTGATACAATCATGCATACATATTGTCTAAGGTTGTCAAAATTTTATTTATAGAGAGTCAATTATGCATATATGTGTTCTAAGGCTTTTAAAAAATTGCACAGTCATTCAGTCATGCAAATATGTGTTCTAAGGTTGTAACAAAAAAATCATAGTGATTCAATCTTGCATATATGTGTTCTAAGGTAGTCAAAAAAAGTTTCAAGTGATTCAATCATGCATATATGTGTTCTAAGGCATTCAAAAGAAAAGTCTACTGATTCAATCATGCATATATATGTTCTAAAGTAGTAAAAAAAAAATTCATAGTGATTCAATCATGCATATATGTGTGCTAAGGCAGTCAAAAAACTTTCATAGTGATACAATCATGCATATATGTGTGATGAGGCGGTCAAAAAAATTTCATAGTGATTCAATAAGGCTATCAAAAAAATTTCATAGTGATTCAATCATACATATATGTGTTCTAAGGCTGTAAAAAAAAAATCAAACTGATTCAATGACTCATATGTGTTCTAAGGTTGTCAAAAAAATGTTATAGTGATTCAATCGTGCATATATCCACTCTAAGGCTCTCAAAAAAATTTTATAGTGATTCAAACACGCATATATGTGTTATAAGGTTGTCAAAAAAATTTCATAGTGATTCTCTCATACAAATATGTGGTCTAAGGCTGCAAAAAAACTTTCATAGTGATTTAATCATACATATATGTGTTCTAAGGCTATCAAAAAAAAATCATAGTGATTCAATCTTACATATATGTGTTCTAAGGTAGTCAAAAAAAATTTCTAGTGATTCAGTCGTGCATATATGTGTTCTTAGGTAGTTAAAAAAATTTCACAGCGATTCAACCATTCATATGTGTTCTAAGGCTTTTAAAAAAATTGCATAGTGGTTCAATCATGCATATATGTGTTCTAAGGTTGTAAAAAAAATTGAATAGAGATTCAATCATGCATATATGTGTTTTAGGGCTGTCAAAAAAATTCATAGTGATTCAATCATCCATATTTGTGATCTAAGAATGTCAAAAAAAATTTATAGTGATTCAATCATGCATATATGTGATCTAAGGCTGTCAAAAAAATTTCATAGTGATTTAATCATACATATATGCGTTCTAAGGCTATAAAAAAAATCATAGTGATTCAATCTTGCATATATTTGTTCTAAGGTAGTCGAAAAAAAATTCTAGTGATTCAATCGTGCATATATGTGTTCTTAGGTAGTTAAAAAAATTTCATAGTGATTCAACCATTCATATATGTGTTCTAAGGCTTTTAAAGAAATTGCATAGTGGTTCAATCATGCATATATGTGTTCTAAGGTTGTAAAAAAAATTGAATAGAGATTCAATCATGCATATATGTGTTCAAGGGCTGTCAAAAAATTTTCATAGTGATTCAATCATCCATATTTGTGATCTAAGAATGTCAAAAAAAATTTAAAGTGATTCAATCATGCATATATGTGATCTAAGGCTGTCAAACAAATTTCATAGTGATTCAATCATGAATATATGTGTTCTAACGCTGTCAAAAAATATTCATTGTGACTCAATCATATATATATGTGTTCTAAGGTTGTCAAAAAAAATTATACTGATTCAATCATGCATAAATGTGTTCTAAGGTAGTCAAAAAAAATTTCTAGTGATTCAATCATGCATATATGTGTTCTAATGCTGTCAAAAAAAACTTATAGTGACATAATCATATATATATATATGTTGTCTAAGGTTGTCGAAAAAAAATTATAGTGATTCAATCATGCATATATGTGATCTAAGGCTGTCAAAAAAATTCTGCAATGATACAATCATGCAAATATGTGGTTTAAGGCATTCAAAAGTTTTTTATAGTGATTCAATCATACATATATGTGTTCTAAGGCTATCAAAAAAAAATCATAGTGATTCAATCTTGCATATATGTGTTCTAAGGTAGTCAAAAAAAATTTCTGGTGATTCAATCGTGCACATATGCGTTCTAAGGCTGTCAAAAAAATTTCAAGTGATTCAATCAAGAATATATGAGTTCTAAGGCTGTCAAAAATTTTTATAGTAATTCAATCATGCATATATTTGTTGTAAGGCTGTCAAAAAAAATTCATAGTGATTCAATCTTGCATATATGTGTTCTAAGGTAGTCAAAAAAAGTTTTAAGTGCTTCAATTATGCATGTATGTGTTCTAAGGTAGTAAAAAAAAAATCATAGTGATTCAATCCTGCATATATGCATTCTAAGGTTGTCAAAAAAAAATCATAGTGATTCAATCATGCATATATGTGTTCTAAGGCAGTCAAACAAATTTCTTTGTGATGCAATCATGCACATACGTGTTCAAAGGATGTCAAAAAAAAATTATAGTGAATTCAATCATGCATATATGTGTTATAAGGCTGTGAAAAAAATTTCATAAGTATTCAATCATGCATATATGTGTTCTAAGGCTATCCAAAAAAAGTCATAGTGATTCTATCCTGCATATATGTGTTCTAAGGCTATCAAAAACAAAATCATAGTGATTGAATCATGAATATATGTGTTCTAATTTTGTCAAAAAAAAAAACATAGTGACTCACTCATGCATATATGTCTTCTAAGGCAGTCAAACAAATTTCATACTGATACAATCATGCACATATGTGTTCCTAGGATGTCAAAGAAAGATCATAGTGATTCAATCACGCATATATGTGATCTAAGGATGTCAAAAAAAATTCATAGTGATTCAAACATTCATATTTGTGTTCTAAAGCTGTCAAAAAAAATTCATAGTGCTTCAATCATGCATATATGTGTTCTAAGGTTGTCAAAAAAAAATTCATAGCGACTCAATCATGCATATATGCGTTCTAAGGCAGTCAAACAAATTTCATAGTGATACAATCATGCACATATGTGTTCTTAGGCTGTCAAAAAAATTTCATAGTAATTCAATCACGCATATCTAAGGCTGTCAAAAAAAATTCCAAGTGATTCAATAATGCATATTTGTGTTCTAAAGCTGTCAAAAAAATTTCATAGTGCTTCAATCATGCATATATGTGTTCTGAGGATGTCAAAAAAATTATACAGTCATTCAATCTTTTATATATATGTTCTAAGGTAGTAAAAAAAAAATTCAATTGATTCAATCATGCATATATGTGTTCTAAGTTAGTAAAAAAAAAATTCTGGTGATTCAAACGTGCACATATGTGTTCACAGGCTTTCAAAAAAATTTCAAGTGATTGAATCAAGAATATATGAGTTCTAAGGCTATCAAAAAATTTCATAGAGATTCAATCATGCATATATGTCATCCAAGGATGTCAAAAAAATTTCATAGTGATTCAATCATGCATATATGTCATCTAAGGCTGTCAAAAAAATTTCAAAGTGATTCAATAATGAATATATATGATCTAAGGATGTCAAAAATCTTTCATAGTGATTCTATCATGCATATTTGTGTTCTAAGGGTGTCAAAAAAATTTCATAGTGATTCAATCTTGCTTATATGTGTTTTAACGTAGTCAAAAAAATTTTCAAATGATTCAATCATGAATATATATGTTCTAAGGTAGTCTAAAAAATTTTCTACTGATTCAATCATGCATATATGTGTTCTATGGTAGTCCAAAAAAAAATCATAGTGATTCAATCATGCATATATGTGTTCTTAGGTTTTCAATTTTTTTTATAGTAATACAATCATGAATATATGTGTTATTAGGTTGTCAAAGTTTTTTTATAGTGATTCAATCATGCATATATGTTTTCAAAGGCTATCAAAAATATTTCATATAGATTCAATCATGCATGTATGTGTTCTAAGGATGTCCAAAAAATTTTATACTGATTCAATCACTTATATATGTGTTCTAAGGTGGTAAAAAAAAATGTTATAGTGATTCAATGATGCATATATGTGTTCTAAGGCTATCAAAAAACTTTCATAGTGATTCAATCGTGCATATATGTATTATAAGGTTGTCAAAAAAAAATTATAGTGATTCAATCATACATATATGTGTTCTATGGCTGGTAAAAAAAATCATAGTGATTTAATCAAGCATATATGTGTTCTAAGGCTGTCAAAAAAATCATAGTGATTCAATCATACATATATGTTTTCTAAGGCTGTAAAAAAAAATTCATAGAGATTCAATCATGCATATGTGCTCTAAGGTTGTCAAAGAAAATTTATAGTGATTAAAGCATGCATATATGTGTTCTAAAGTTGTCAGAAAAAATCATAGTGATACAATCATGCATACATATTGTCTAAGGTTGTCAAAATTTTATTTATAGAGAGTCAATTATGCATATATGTGTTCTAAGGCTTTTAAAAAATTGCACAGTCATTCAGTCATGCAAATATGTGTTCTAAGGTTGTAACAAAAAAATCATAGTGATTCAATCTTGCATATATGTGTTCTAAGGTAGTCAAAAAAAGTTTCAAGTGATTCAATCATGCATATATGTGTTCTAAGGCATTCAAAAGAAAAGTCTACTGATTCAATCATGCATATATATGTTCTAAAGTAGTAAAAAAAAAATTCATAGTGATTCAATCATGCATATATGTGTGCTAAGGCAGTCAAAAAACTTTCATAGTGATACAATCATGCATATATGTGTGATGAGGCGGTCAAAAAAATTTCATAGTGATTCAATAAGGCTATCAAAAAAATTTCATAGTGATTCAATCATACATATATGTATTCTAAGGCTGTAAAAAAAAAATCAAACTGATTCAATGACTCATATGTGTTCTAAGGTTGTCAAAAAAATGTTATAGTGATTCAATCGTGCATATATCCACTCTAAGGCTCTCAAAAAAATTTTATAGTGATTCAAACACGCATATATGTGTTATAAGGTTGTCAAAAAAATTTCATAGTGATTCTCTCATACAAATATGTGGTCTAAGGCTGCAAAAAAACTTTCATAGTGATTTAATCATACATATATGTGTTCTAAGGCTATCAAAAAAAAATCATAGTGATTCAATCTTGCATATATGTGTTCTAAGGTAGTCAAAAAAAATTTCTGGTGATTCAATCGTGCACATATGCGTTCTAAGGCTGTCAAAAAAATTTCAAGTGATTCAATCAAGAATATATGAGTTCTAAGGCTGTCAAAAATTTTTATAGTAATTCAATCATGCATATATTTGTTGTAAGGCTGTCAAAAAAAATTCATAGTGATTCAATCTTGCATATATGTGTTCTAAGGTAGTCAAAAAAAGTTTTAAGTGCTTCAATTATGCATGTATGTGTTCTAAGGTAGTAAAAAAAAAATCATAGTGATTCAATCCTGCATATATGCATTCTAAGGTTGTCAAAAAAAAATCATAGTGATTCAATCATGCATATATGTGTTCTAAGGCAGTCAAACAAATTTCTTTGTGATGCAATCATGCACATACGTGTTCAAAGGATGTCAAAAAAAAATTATAGTGAATTCAATCATGCATATATGTGTTATAAGGCTGTGAAAAAAATTTCATAAGTATTCAATCATGCATATATGTGTTCTAAGGCTATCCAAAAAAAGTCATAGTGATTCTATCCTGCATATATGTGTTCTAAGGCTATCAAAAACAAAATCATAGTGATTGAATCATGAATATATGTGTTCTAATTTTGTCAAAAAAAAAAACATAGTGACTCACTCATGCATATATGTCTTCTAAGGCAGTCAAACAAATTTCATACTGATACAATCATGCACATATGTGTTCCTAGGATGTCAAAGAAAGATCATAGTGATTCAATCACGCATATATGTGATCTAAGGATGTCAAAAAAAATTCATAGTGATTCAAACATTCATATTTGTGTTCTAAAGCTGTCAAAAAAAATTCATAGTGCTTCAATCATGCATATATGTGTTCTAAGGTTGTCAAAAAAAAATTCATAGCGACTCAATCATGCATATATGCGTTCTAAGGCAGTCAAACAAATTTCATAGTGATACAATCATGCACATATGTGTTCTTAGGCTGTCAAAAAAATTTCATAGTAATTCAATCACGCATATCTAAGGCTGTCAAAAAAAATTCCAAGTGATTCAATAATGCATATTTGTGTTCTAAAGCTGTCAAAAAAATTTCATAGTGCTTCAATCATGCATATATGTGTTCTGAGGATGTCAAAAAAATTATACAGTCATTCAATCTTTTATATATATGTTCTAAGGTAGTAAAAAAAAAATTCAATTGATTCAATCATGCATATATGTGTTCTAAGTTAGTAAAAAAAAAATTCTGGTGATTCAAACGTGCACATATGTGTTCACAGGCTTTCAAAAAAATTTCAAGTGATTGAATCAAGAATATATGAGTTCTAAGGCTATCAAAAAAATTCATAGAGATTCAATCATGCATATATGTCATCCAAGGATGTCAAAAAAATTTCATAGTGATTCAATCATGCATATATGTCATCTAAGGCTGTCAAAAAAATTTCAAAGTGATTCAATAATGAATATATATGATCTAAGGATGTCAAAAATCTTTCATAGTGATTCTATCATGCATATTTGTGTTCTAAGGGTGTCAAAAAAATTTCATAGTGATTCAATCTTGCTTATATGTGTTTTAACGTAGTCAAAATTTTTTTCAAATGATTCAATCATGAATATATATGTTCTAAGGTAGTCTAAAAAATTTTCTACTGATTCAATCATGCATATATGTGTTCTATGGTAGTCCAAAAAAAAATCATAGTGATTCAATCATGCATATATGTGTTCTTAGGTTTTCAATTTTTTTTATAGTAATACAATCATGAATATATGTGTTATTAGGTTGTCAAAGTTTTTTTATAGTGATTCAATCATGCATATATGTTTTCAAAGGCTATCAAAAATATTTCATATAGATTCAATCATGCATGTATGTGTTCTAAGGATGTCCAAAAAATTTTATACTGATTCAATCACTTATATATGTGTTCTAAGGTGGTAAAAAAAAATGTTATAGTGATTCAATGATGCATATATGTGTTCTAAGGCTATCAAAAAACTTTCATAGTGATTCAATCGTGCATATATGTATTATAAGGTTGTCAAAAAAAAATTATAGTGATTCAATCATACATATATGTGTTCTATGGCTGGTAAAAAAAATCATAGTGATTTAATCAAGCATATATGTGTTCTAAGGCTGTCAAAAAAATCATAGTGATTCAATCATACATATATGTTTTCTAAGGCTGTAAAAAAAAATTCATAGAGATTCAATCATGCATATGTGCTCTAAGGTTGTCAAAGAAAATTTATAGTGATTCAAGCATGCATATATGTGTTCTAAAGTTGTCAGAAAAAATCATAGTGATACAATCATGCATACATATTGTCTAAGGTTGTCAAAATTTTATTTATAGAGAGTCAATTATGCATATATGTGTTCTAAGGCTTTTAAAAAATTGCACAGTCATTCAGTCATGCAAATATGTGTTCTAAGGTTGTAACAAAAAAATCATAGTGATTCAATCTTGCATATATGTGTTCTAAGGTAGTCAAAAAAAGTTTCAAGTGATTCAATCATGCATATATGTGTTCTAAGGCATTCAAAAGAAAAGTCTACTGATTCAATCATGCATATATATGTTCTAAAGTAGTAAAAAAAAAATTCATAGTGATTCAATCATGCATATATGTGTGCTAAGGCAGTCAAAAAACTTTCATAGTGATACAATCATGCATATATGTGTGATGAGGCGGTCAAAAAAATTTCATAGTGATTCAATAAGGCTATCAAAAAAATTTCATAGTGATTCAATCATACATATATGTATTCTAAGGCTGTAAAAAAAAATCAAACTGATTCAATGACTCATATGTGTTCTAAGGTTGTCAAAAAAATGTTATAGTGATTCAATCGTGCATATATCCACTCTAAGGCTCTCAAAAAAATTTTATAGTGATTCAAACACGCATATATGTGTTATAAGGTTGTCAAAAAAATTTCATAGTGATTCTCTCATACAAATATGTGGTCTAAGGCTGCAAAAAAACTTTCATAGTGATTTAATCATACATATATGTGTTCTAAGGCTATCAAAAAAAAATCATAGTGATTCAATCTTGCATATATGTGTTCTAAGGTAGTCAAAAAAAAATTCTAGTGATTCAGTCGTGCATATCTGTGCTCTTAGGTAGTTAAAAAAATTTCACAGCAATTCAACCAATAATATGTGTTCTAAGGCATTTAAAAAAATTGCATAGTGGTTCAATCATGCATATATGTGTTCTAAGGTTGTAAAAAAAATTGAATAGAGATTCAATCATGCATATATGTGTTCTAGGGCTGTCAAAAAAATTTCATAGTGATTCAATCATCCATATTTGTGATCTAAGAATGTCAAAAAAAATTTATAGTGATTCAATCATGCATATATGTGATCTAAGGCTGTCAAAAAAATTTCATAGTGATTTAATCATACATATATGCGTTCTAAGGCTATAAAAAAAATCATAGTGATTCAATCTTGCATATATTTGTTCTAAGGTAGTCGAAAAAAAATTCTAGTGATTCAATCGTGCATATATGTGTTCTTAGGTAGTTAAAAAAATTTCATAGCGATTCAACCATTCATATATGTGTTCTAAGGCTTTTAAAGAAATTGCATAGTGGTTCAATCATGCATATATGTGTTCTAAGGTTGTAAAAAAAATTGAATAGAGATTCAATCATGCATATATGTGTTCAAGGGCTGTCAAAAAATTTTCATAGTGATTCAATCATCCATATTTGTGATCTAAGAATGTCAAAAAAAATTTAAAGTGATTCAATCATGCATATATGTGATCTAAGGCTGTCAAACAAATTTCATAGTGATTCAATCATGAATATATGTGTTCTAACGCTGTCAAAAAATATTCATTGTGACTCAATCATATATATATGTGTTCTAAGGTTGTCAAAAAAAATTATACTGATTCAATCATGCATAAATGTGTTCTAAGGTAGTCAAAAAAAATTTCTAGAGATTCAATCATGCATATATGTGTTCTAATGCTGTCAAAAAAAACTTATAGTGACATAATCATATATATATATATGTTGTCTAAGGTTGTCGAAAAAAAATTATAGTGATTCAATCATGCATATATGTGATCTAAGGCTGTCAAAAAAATTCTGCAATGATACAATCATGCAAATATGTGGTTTAAGGCATTCAAAAGTTTTTTATAGTGATTCAATCATGCATATATGTGATGTAAAGATGTCAAAAAAATTCCATAGTGATTCCATCATGCATATATGTGATGTAAAGATGTCAAAAAAATGCCATAGTGATTCAATCATGCATATATGTGATCCAAGGCAGTAAAAAAAAATTCAAAGTGTTTTAATCATGCATATTTGTGTTCTAAGGCTGTCAAAAAAATTTCATACTGATTCAATCATGCATATATGTGTTGTAAGGCTGTCAAAAAAAATTCATATTGATTCAATCTTGCATATATGTGTTCTAAGGTAGTCAAAAAAAAATTCAAGTGATTCAATCATGCATATATGTGTTCTAAGGTAGTCAAATAAAAATTCTAGTGATTCAATCATGCATATATGTGTTCTAAGGTAGTCTAAAAAAAATTCATAGTGATTCAATCATGCATATATGTGTTCTAAGGCAGACATAAAAATTTGGTAGTGATACAATCATGCATATATGTTTTCTAAGGCTGTCAAAAAAATTTTATAGCGATTCAATCATGAATATATGTGTTATAAGGCTGTCAAAAAAATTTCATAGTGATTCAATCATGCATATATGTGTTCTAAGGCTGTCAAAAAAAAATTATAATAATTCAATCACTCATATATGTGCTCTAAGGCTTTCACAAAAATGTTATAGTGACTCAATCATACATAGTGATTCAATCTTGCATATAAATCTACTAAGGCTGTCAAAAAAATTTAATGATGCATATATGTTTTCTAAGGCTGTCAAAAAAATTTCATAGTGATTCAATCATGCATATATGTATTCTAAGGCTGTCAAAAAAAAATTCATAGTGATCTAATCGTGCATAAATGTGTTCTAATGTTGTAAAAAAAAATTTGTACTCATACAATCATGCATATATGTGTTCTAGGGTTGTCTAAAAAATTTTATAGTGATTCAATCATGTAGATATGTGTTCTAAGGCTGTCAAAAAAAAGTTCATAGTGACTCAACCATGCATATATGTGTTCTAATGTTGTAAAAAAAAATCATAGTGATTCAATCATCCATATATGTGTTCTAAGTCTGCCAGAATAATTTCATAGTGACTCAATCATGCGTATATGTGTTCTAACGTTCTGAAAAAAAAAATCATAGTGACTCTATCATGTGTATATGTGTTCTAACTATGTCAAAAAAAATTTATAGTGATTCAATCATGCATATATGTGTTCTACCAACATCAAAAAAATTTCATAGTGATTAAATCTTGCATATATGTGTTCTAAGGTTGTCAAAAAAAATTCATATTGCTTCAATCTTGCATATATGTGTTCTAAGGCTATCAAAAAAAAATTATAGTCATTTATTCATGCATATTTGTGTTCTAAGGCTTAAAAAAAATTCAATGTGATTCAATCATGCATATATTTGTTCTAAGGCTGTCAAAAAATTTTCATAGTGATCCAATCATGCATATGTGTTGTAATGTTGTCAAAAAAAATTTTGTAGCTATTCAATCATGCATATATGAGTTTAAGGTTGTCAAAAAAATTTCATAGTGATTCAATCAACGATATATCTGTTCTAAGGCTGTCAAAAAAAAATTATTGTGATTATTCAATCCTGCATAGATGCGTATTAAGGCTGTCAAAAGAATTTCATTGTGATTCAATCATGCATATATGTGTTCTAAGGTTGTCAACAATTTTTTTTATAGTGATTCAATTATGCATTTACGTTTTGTAAGCCTCTCAAAAAATTTCATAGTGACTCAATCGTGCATATATGTGTTCTAAGGTTGTCGAAAAAAATACATAGTGATTCAATCATGCATATATATGTTCTAAGGTAGTCAAAATAAATTTCTAGGGATTCAATCTTGCATATATGTGTTCTAATGTTGTCAAAAAAAATTCATAGTGATACAATCATGCATATATGTTGGATAAGGTTGTAAAAAAAATTTGATAGTGATTCAATCATGCATATATGTGTTCTAAGGCTTTTAAAAAAATTGCATAATGATTGAATCATGCATATATGTGTTCTAAGGTGGTCAAAAAAAATTCATAGCAATTCAATCGAGCATATATGTGTTCTAAGGCTATCAAAAAAATTTCATAGTGATTCAATCATGCATATATGTGATCTAAGGATGTCAAACAAATTTCATAGTGATCCAATCTTTCATATATGTGTTCTAAGGGAGTCAAAAAAAGTTTCAAGTGATTCAATCATGCATATATGTGTTCTAAGGTAGTCAAAAAAAATTCTAGTGATTTAATCATGCATATATGTGTTCTAAGGTAGTCAAAAAAATATTCATAGTGATTCAATCATGCATATATGTGTTCTAATGTAGTAAAAAAAAATTCATAGTGATAAAATCTTGCATATTTGTGTTCAAAGGCTACCAAAAAAATTTCATAGTGATTCAATCATGCATATATGTGTTCTACAACTGTCAAAAAAAATTTATAGTGATTCAACCACTCATATATGTGTTCTAAGGCTGTCAAGAAAATGTTATATTGATTCAATCACGCATATATTTGTTCTAAGGCTGTCAAAAAAATTTCGTAGTGTTTCAGTGATGCAGATATGTGTTCTATGTTACTCAAAAAAAATTTATAGTGATTCAATCATGCATATATGTGTTGTAGTGCAGTAAAAAAAATTAGTTATTCAATCATGCATATATGCGTTTAAGGTATTAAAAAAAAATTGATTGTGATTGTTCAATCATGCATAGATGGGTTCTAAGCTTTACAAAAAAATTCATTGTGATTCAATCATGCATATATGCCTTCTAAGGTTGTCAAAAATTTTTTATAGTGAATCAATCATGCATATATGTGTTCTAAGGCTATCAAAAAAATTTCATAGTGATTCAATCACTCAAATATGTGTTCTATGGCTGTTAAAAAAATGTTATAGTGATTCAATCATGCATATATATGTTCTAAGGTTGTCAAAAAAATTTCATAGTGTTACAATTATGCATATATGTGTTCTAAGGCTGTCAAAAAAGTTCATAGCGATTCAATCTTGCATATATATGTTCTAAGGTAGTCAAAAACAATTTCAAGTGATTCAATCATGCATATATGTGTTCTAAGGTAGTCAAAAAAAAATTATAGTGATTCAATCGTGCATATATGTGTTCTAAGGTAGTAAAAAAAAAATCCATTGTGATAAAATCATGCATATTGTCTTCTAAGACACTCAAAATTTTTTTATAGCGATTCAATTATGCATATATTTGTTCTAAGGCTGTCAAAAAAATTGCATAGTTATTCAATCATGCATATATGTGTTCTAAGGCTGTCAAATTTTTTTTATAATGATTCAATCACTCAAATATGTGTTCTAAGGCTGTTAAAAAAATGTTATAGTGATTCAATCATGCATATTTAAGTTCTAAGGTTGTTAAAAAAATTTCATAGTGATATAATCATGCATATATGTGTTCTAAAGCTGTCAAAAAAAATTCATAGCGAGTCAATCTTGCATATATATGTTGTAAGGTAGTCAAAAACAATTTCAAGTGATTCAATTATGCATATATCTGTTCTAAGGTAGTAAAAAAAAAATTATAGTGATTTAATCGTGCATATATATGTTCTAAGGTAGTCAAAAAAAAATTCAAAGTGATTCAATCAGGCATATATGTGTTCTAAGGCAGTAAAAAAAAATCCATTTTGATAAAATCATGCATATTGTCGTCTAAGGCTGTCAAAAAAAATTTATAGCGATTCAATCATGCATATATTTGTTCTAAGGTTGTAAAAAAAAAATCATAGTTATTCAATCATGCATATATGTGCTCTAAGGCTGTCAAAAATTTTTTATAATGATTCAATCACTCAAATATGTGTTCTAAAACTGTTAAAAAAATGTTATAGTGATTCAATCATGCATATATATGTTGTAAGGTTGTCAAAAAAAAATCATAGTGATACAATCATGCACATATTTGTTCTAAGGCTGTCCAAAAAATTTTATAGTGATTCAATCATGCATATATGTGTTCTAAGGTAGTAAAAAAAAAATTCAAATGATTCAATCAATCATATGTGTTCTATGGTAGTAAAAAAAAAATCATAGTCATTCAATCATGCATATATGTGTTCTAAGGTTGTAAAAAAAAAATCAATTATTTAATCATGCATATTTGTGTTATAAAGCTTCAAAAAAATTCATAGTGATTCAATCAAGTGTATATTTGTTCTAAGGCTGTTAAAAAAATTTCATAGTGATTCAATCATTTAGATATGTGTTCTAAGGCTGTCCATAAAATGTCATAGTGATTCAATCACGCATATATGTGTTCTAAGGCTGTCAAAAAAAAAATCATAGCGATTCAATCTTGCATATATATGTCCTAAGGTAGTCAAAAACAATTTCAAGTGATTCAATCATGCATATATGTGTTCTAAGGTAGTCAAAAAAAAATTTATAGTGATTCAATCATGCATATATGTGTTCTAAGGTAGTAAAAAGAAAAATTCAAAGTGAATCAATCGGGCATATATGTGTGATAAGGCAGTAAAAAAAAGTCATTGTGATAAAATCATGCATATTGTCTTCTAAGGCTGTCAAAATTTTTTTATAGTGATTCAATCATGCATATATTTGTTCTAAGGCAGTCAAAAAAATTTCATAGTGATTCAATCATGCATATATGTGTTCTAAGGATGTCAAAAAAAACTTATAATGTTTTAATCACTCAAATATGTGTTCTAAGGCTGTTAAAAAAATGTTATAGTGATTCAATCATGCATATATATGTTCTAAGGTTGTCAAAAAAATTTCATAGTGATACAATCATGCATATATGTGTTCTAAGGCTGTCCAAAAAAAATTCATAGTTATTCAATCATGCATATATGTGTTCTAAGGCTGTCAAAAAAAAATCATAGTGACTCAATCATGCATATATATGTTCTAATGTTTTAAAAAAAAAATCATAGTGATTCAATCATGCATATATGTATTCTAAGCTTGTCAAAAAAAATTCATAGTGACTCAATGATGTGTATAAGTGTTCTAACGTTGTCAAAAACATTTCATAGTGACTCAATCATGAGTATATGTGTTCAAACATTGTCAAAAAAAAATCATAGTGATTCAATCATGCATATATGTGTTCTAAGAATGTCCAACAAATTTCATAGTGATTAAATCTTGCATATATATATTCTAAGGCAGTCAAAAAAAAATTCAAATGGTTCAATCATTCATATATGTGTTCTAAGGTAGTCAAAAAAAATTTCTAGTGATTCCATCGTGTATATATGTGTTCTATGGTAGTAAAAAAAAAAATCAGTCATTCAATCATCCATATATGTGTTCAAAGGCTGTCAAAAAAAATCCATAGTCATTTAATCATGCATATTTGTGTTATAACACTGCAAAAAAAATCCATAGTGATTCAATCATGTGTTTATTTGTTCTAAGGCAGTCAAAAAATTTTTATAGTGATTCAATCATGTAGATATGTGTTCTAAGTTACTCAAATTTTTTTTATAGTGATTCAATCATGCATATGTGTTGTAATGTTGTCAACAAAATCTTGTAGTTATTCAATCAAGCATATATGTGTTCAAGTTTGTAAAAAAGATTTCATAGTGATTCAATCAGAGATATATGTGTTCTAAGGCAGTCAAAAAAATTTCATTGTGATTATCCAATCATGCATAGATGCGTTCTAAGGCCATCAAAAAAATTTCATTGTGATTCAATCATGGATATATGTGTTCTGAGGTTGTCAAAAAAAATTCATAGTGATTCAATCATGCATATATGTTTTTCAAGGCTCTCAAAAAAAATTCATAGTGATTCAATCATGCATAGAAGTGATCTAAGGATGTCAAAAAAAAATCATAGTGATTCAATATTGCATATATGTGTTCTAAGGTAGTCAAAAAAAGTTTCAAGTGATTCAATCATGCATATATGTGTTCTAATGCAGTCAAAAAAATTTCATAGTTATACAATCAAGCATATTTTTGTTTAAAGGCTGTCAAAAAAATATCACACTGATTCAATCATGCATATATGTCTTATACGGCTGTCAAAAAAATGTCATAGTGATTTAATCACACATATATGTGTTCTAAGGCAGTCAAAAAAAATTTATTATGATTATTCAATCAAGCATAGATGCGTTCTAAGGCTGTCAAAAAAGTTTCATTGTGATTCAATCATGCATATATGTGTTCTACGGTTGTCAAAAAAAGAATCATCATGATTCAATCATGCATATATGTTTTCTAAGGCTCCAAAAAATTTCATAGTGATTCAATCATGCATATATGTGTTCTAAGGTTGTCAAAAAAAATTTATAGTGATTCAATCATGCATATTTGTGTTCCAATGTTGTAAAAAAAAAATCATGGTGATACAATCGTGCATATATGTTGTCTAAGGTTGTCAATTTTTTTTTTACAGTGATTCAATTATGCATATTTGTAATCTAAGGCTTTTAAAAAAAATGCATAGTGATTGAATCATGCATATATGTGTTCTAAGGTTGTCAAAAAAATTTCAAAGTGTTTCTATCATGTATATATGTGTTCTAAGGCTGTCAAAAAAATTTCATAGTGATTCAATCATAAATATAAGTCATCTAAGGATGTCAAAAAAATTTCATAGTGATTCAATCATGCATATTTGTATTTTAAGGCTATCAAAAAAAATTTATAGTGATTTAATCATGCAGATGTGTGTTCTAAGTTACTCAAAAAAATTTATAGAGATTCAATCAAGCATATATGTGTTGTAATGTAGTCAAAAAAAATTTTTTATTGTTATTTAGTCTTGCATACATGTGTTTAAGGTTGTCAAAAAAAAATCATAGTGTTTCAATCAAGCTTATACGTGTTCTAAGGTTGTGAAAAAACAATTATTGTGATTATTGAATCATGTATTGATGCGTTCTAAGGCTGTCAAACAAATTTCACTGTGATTCAATCAGGCATTTTTGTGTTCTAAGGTTGTCAAAAAAAATTCATAGTGATTCAATCATGCATATATGTTTTCTACGGCTCTCAAAAAATTTTCATAGTGATACAATCCTGCATATATGTGTTCTAGTGATATAACAAAAATGTAGTGATTCAATCATGCATATGTGTGTTCTAAGGCTGCTAAAAAAATTTCATAGTGATGTAATTATTCATATATGCAATCTAAGGATGCCAAAAAAAATTCATAGAGATTCAATCTTGCATATATGTATTCCCAGGTAGTCAAATAAAGTTTCAAGTGATTTAATCAAGCATATATGTGTTCTAAGGTAGTCAAAAAAACTTTCATGGTGGTTCAATCATACATATACGTGTTCTAAGGCAGTAACAAAAACTTCATAGTGATACAATCATGCATATTTGTGTTCTAAGGCTGTCAAAAAATTTTCATAGTGATTCAATCATGCATATATGTGTTGTAGTGCAGTAAAAAAAAATTTAGTTATTCAATCATGCATATATGTGTTTAAGGTATTCAAAAAAAATTGATTGTGATTGTTCAATCATGCATAGATGGGTTCTAAGCTTTACAAAAAAATTCATTGTGATTCAATCATGCATATATGCCTTCTAAGGTTGTCAAAAAAATTTCATAGTGATTCAATCATGCATATATGTGTTCTAAGGCTATCAAAAAAATTTCATAGTGATTCAATCACTCAAATATGTGTTCTATAGCTGTTAAAAAAATGTTATAGTGATTCAATCATGCATATATATGTTCTAAGGTTGTCAAAAAAATTTCATAGTGTTACAATTATGCATATATGTGTTTTAAGGCTGTCAAAAAAATTCATAGCGATTCAATCTTGCATATATATGTTCTAAGGTAGTCAAAAACAATTTCAAGTGATTCAATCATGCATATATGTGTTCTAAGGTAGTAAAAAAAAAATTATAGTGATTCAATCGTGCATATATGTGTTCTAAGGTAGTAAAAAAAATCCATTGTGATAAAATCATGCATATTGTCTTCTAAGACACTCAAAACATTTTTATAGCGATTCAATTATGCATATATTTGTTCTAAGGCTGTCAAAAAAATTTCATAGTTATTCAATCATGCATATATGTGTTCTAAGGCTGTCAAATTTTTTTTATAATGATTCAATCACACAAATATGTGTTCTAAGGCTGTTAAAAAAATGTTATAGTGATTCAATCATGCATATATATGTTCTAAGGTTGTTAAAAAAATTTCATAGTGATATAATCATGCATATATGTGTTCTAAGGCTGTCAAAAAAAATTCATAGCGATTCAATCTTGCATATATATGTTCTAAGGTAGTCAAAAACAATTTCAAGTGATTCAATCATGCATATATCTCTTCTAAGGTAGTAAAAAAAAATTTATAGTGATTTAATCGTGCATATATATGTTCTAAGGTAGTAAAAAAAAAATTCAAAGTGATTCAATCAGGCATATATGTGTTCTAAGGCAGTAAAAAAAAATCCATTGTGATAAAATCATGCATATTGTTGTCTAAGGCTGTCAAAAAATTTTTATAGCGATTCAATCATGCATATATTTGTTCTAAGCTTGTAAAAAAAATCATAGTTATTCAATCATGCATATATGTGCTCTAAGGCTGTCAAAATTTTTTTATAATGATTCAATCACTCAAATATGTGTTCTAAAACTGTTAAAAAAATGTTATAGTGATTCAATCATGCATATATATGTTGTAAGGTTGTCAAAAAAAAAGCATAGTGATACAATCATGCACATATTTGTTCTAAGGCTGTCCAAAAAATTTTATAGTGATTCAATCATGCATATATGTGTTCTAAGGTAGTAAAAGAAAAATTCAAATGATTCATTCAATCTTATGTGTTCTATGGTAGTAAAAAAAAAATCATAGTCATTCAATCATGCATATATGTGTTCTATGGTTGTCAAAAAAAATTCAATTATTTAATCATGCATATTTGTGTTATAACGCTTCAAAAAAATTAATAGTGATTCAATCAAGTGTATATTTGTTCTAAGGCTGTTAAAAAAATTTCATAGTAATTCAATCATTTAGATATGTGTTCTAAGGCTGTCCATAAAATGTCATAGTGATTCAATCACGCATATATGTGTTCTAAGGCTGTCAAAAAAAAATTCATAGCGATTCAATCTTGCATATATATGTCCTAAGGTAGTCAAAAACAATTTCAAGTGATTCAATCATGCATATATGTGTTCTAAGGTAGTCAAAAAAAAATTTATAGTGATTCAATCATGCATATATGTGTTCTAAGGTAGTAAAAAGAAAAATTCAAAGTGAATCAATCGGGCATATATGTGTGATAAGGCAGTAAAAAAAATTCATTGTGATAAAATCATGCATATTGTCTTCTAAGGCTGTCAAAATTTTTTTATAGTGATTCAATCATGCATATATTTGTTCTAAGGCAGTCAAAAAAATTTCATAGTGATTCAATCATGCATATATGTGTTCTAAGGATGTCAAAAAAAATTTATAATGTTTCAATCACTCAAATATGTGTTCTAAGGCTGTTAAAAAAATGTTATAGTGATTCAATCATGCATATATATGTTCTAAGGTTGTCAAAAAAATTTCATAGTGATACAATCATGCATATATGCGTTCTAAGGCTGTCCAAAAAAAATTCATAGTTATTCAATCATGCATATATGTGTTCTAAGGCTGTCAAAAAAAATCATAGTGACTCAATCATGCATATATATGTTCTAATGTTTTAAAAAAAAAATCATAGTGATTCAATCATTCATATATGTATTCTAAGTCTGTCAAAAAAAATTCATACTGACTCAATGATGTGTATAAGTGTTCTAACGTTGTAAAAAACATTTCATAGTGACTCAATCATGAGTATATGTGTTCTAACATTGTCAAAAAAAATTCATAGTGATTATTGAATCATGCATATATGTGTTCTAAGAATGTCCAAAAAATTTCATAGTGATTAAATCTTCCATATATATATTCTAAGGCAGTAAAAAAAAATTCAAATGGTTCAATCATTCATATATGTGTTCTAAGGTAGTCAAAAAAATTTTCTAGTGATTCCATCGTGTATATATGTGTTCTATGGTAGTAAAAAAAAAAAATCAGTCATTCAATCATCCATATATGTGTTCAAAGGCTGTAAAAAAAAATCCATAGTCATTTAATCATGCATATTTGTGTTATAACGCTGCAAAAAAAATCCATAGTGATTCAATCATGTGTTTATTTGTTCTAAGGCAGTCAAAAAAAATTCATAGTGATTCAATCATGTAGATATGTGTTCTAAGTTACTCAAAAATTTTTTATAGTGATTCAATCATGCATATGTGTTGTAATGCTGTCAACAAAATCTTATAGTTATTCAATCAAGCATATATGTGTTCAAGTTTGTCAAAAAGATTTCATAGTGATTCAATCAGAGATATATGTGTTCTAAGGCAGTCAAAAAAATTTCATTGTGATTATCCAATCATGCATAGATGCGTTCTAAGGCCATCAAAAAAATTTCATTGTCATTCAATCATGGATATGTGTTCTGAGGTTGTCAAAAAAAATTCATAGTGATTCAATCATGCATATATGTTTTTCAAGGCTCTGAAAAAAAATTCATAGTGATTCAATCATGCATATAAGTGATCTAAGGATGTCAAAAAAAATTCATAGTGATTCAATCTTGCATATATGTATTCTAAGGTAGTCAAAAAAAGTTTCAAGTGATTCAATCATGCATATATGTGTTCTAATGCAGTCAAAAAAATTTCATAGTTATACAATCAAGCATATTTTTGCTTAAAGGCTGTCAAAAAAATATCACACTGATTCAATCATGCATATATGTGTTATACGACTGTCAAAAAAATGTCATAGTGATTTAATCACACATATATGTGTTCTAAGGCAGTCAAAAAAAATTTATTATGATTATTCAATCAATCATAGATGCGTTCTAAGGCTGTCAAAAAAGTTTCATTGTGATTCAATCATGCATATATGTGTTCTAAGGTTGTCAAAAAAAGAATCATCGTGATTCAATCATGCATATATGTTTTCTAAGGCTCCAAAAAATTTCATAGTGATTCAATCATGCATATATGTGTTCTAAGGTTGTCAAAAAAAAATTATAGTGATTCAATCATGCATATCTGTGTTCCAATGTTGTAAAAAAAAATCACGGTAATACAATCGTGCATATATGTTGTCTAAGGTTGTCAAATTTTTTTTTACAGTGATTCAATTATGCATATTTGTATTCTAAGGCTTTTAAAAAAATTGCATAGTGATTAAATCATGCATATATGTGTTCTAAGGTTGTCAAAAAAATTTCAAAGTGATTCTATCATGTATATATGTGTTCTAAGGCTGTCAAAAAAAATTCATAGTGATTCAATCATAAATATAAGTCATCTAAGGATGTCAAAAAAATTTCATAGTGATTCAATCATGCATATTTGTATTTTAAGGCTATCAAAAAAAAATTATAGTGATTTAATCATGCAGATGTGTGTTCTAAGTTACTCAAAAAAATTTATAGAGATTCAATCAAGCATATATGTGTTGTAATGCAGTCAAAAAAAATTTATTGTTATTTAGTCTTGCATACATGTGTTTAAGGTTGTCAAAAAAAAATCATAGTGTTTCAATCAAGCTTATACGTGTTCTAAGGTTGTGAAAAAAAAATTATTGTGATTATTGAATCATGCATTGATGCATTCTAAGGCTGTCAAACAAATTTCACTGTGATTCAATCATGCATTTTTGTGTTCTAAGGTTGTCAAAAAAATTTCATAGTGATTCAATCATGCATATATGTTTTCTACGGCTCTCAAAAAATTTTCATAGTGATACAATCTTGCATATATGTTTTCTAGTGATATAACAAAAATGTAGTGATTCAATCATGCATATGTGTGTTCTAAGGCTGCTAAAAAAAATTCATAGTGATTTAATCATTCATATATGCAATCTAAGGATGCCAAAAAAAAATCATAGAGATTCAATCTTGCATATATGTATTCCCAGGTAGTAAAAAAAAGTTTCAAGTGATTCAATCAAGCATATATGTGTTTTAAGGTAGTCAAAAAAACTTTCATGGTTATTCAATCATACATATACGTGTTCTAAGGCAGTAAAAAAAAATTCATAGTGATACAATCATGCATATTTGTGTTCTAAGGCTGTCAAAAAATTTTCATAGTGACTCAATCATGCACAAATGTGATCTATGGCTATCAAAAAAAATTTATAGAGATTCAATCATGCATATATGTGTTCTAAGGCTGTCAAAAAAAATTTAGAGTGATTCAATCACTCATATATGTGTTTTAAGGCTGTCAAAAAAATGTTATAGTGATTCAATCGTGCATATATCTGTTTTAAGGTAGTAAAAAAAAAATTCTAGTGATTCAATCTTGCATATATGTGTTCTAGTGCTGTAAAAAATAATCATAGTGATACAATCATGGATATATGTTGTCTAAGGTTGTAAACAAAAATTCATAGTGATTCAATTATGCATGTATGTGTTCTAAGGCTATCAAAAAAAATTCATAGTGATTCAATCATGCATATATGCGATCTAAGGGTGTCAAAAAAAATTCTTAGTGATTCAATTTTGCATATTTGTGTTCTAAGGTAGTCAAAAAAAGTTTCAAGTGATTCAATCAGGCATATATGTGCTCTAAGTTAGTTAAAAAAAAATTCAAGTGATTCAATCATGCATATATGTGTTCTAAGGTAGTAAAAAAAATGATACTTATTCAATCATGTATTTATGTGATATAAGGCAGTAAAAAAAAAGTCATAGTGTTACAATCATGCATATTTGCGTTCAAAGGCTGTCAAAAAAATTTCATAGTGATTCAATCATGCATATATGTGTTCTACGGCTGTCAAAAAAAATCCATAGTGATTCAATCATGCATATATTTGTTCTAAGGCTGTAAAGAAAGATTCATAGTGATTCAATCACTCATATATGTGTTCTAAGGCAGCCAAAAAAATGTTATAGTGATGCAAGCGTGCATATATTTGTTCTAAGGCTGTCAAAAAAATTTGATAGTGATTCAACAATGCAGATATGTGTTCTAAGTTACTCAAAATAATTTTATAGTGATTCACTAACACATATATGTGTTGTAATGCAGTCAAAAAAAATTTATGGCTATTCAATCATGGATATATTTGTTTAAGGTTGTCAAAAAAATTTCATAGTGATTCAATCAAGCATATATGTGTTCAAAGGCTGTCAAAAAAGTTTTATTGTTATTGTTCTTTCATGCATAGATGCGTTCTAAGGCAATCAAAAAATTTCATAGTGATTCAATCGTGCATATATGTGTTCTAAGGTTGTCCAAAAAATATTATAGTGATTCAATCATGTGTATATGTATTCTAGTGCTGTAAAAATAAATTCATAGTGATACAATCATGCATATATGTGTTCTAAGGTTGTAAAAAAAAAATCGTAATGATTCAAACTTGCATAAATGTGTTCTATGGCTTTTAAAAAAATTGCATAGTGATTCAATCATGCATATATGTGTACTAAGGTTGTCGAAAAAAAATCATAGTGATTCAATCCTGCATATATGTGGTCTACGACTGTCAAAAAAATTTCATAATGATTCAATCATGCGTATATGTGTTCTAAGGCTGTCAAAAAAAATTTATAGTGATTCAATCACTCATGTATGTGTTCTAAGGCTTTCAAAAAAAATGTTATAGTGATTCAATCGTGCGTATATGTGTACTGAGGCTGTCAAAAAAATTTAATAGTGATTCAATCATGCATTTATGTGTTATAAGGTTGTCAAAAAAATTTCATAGCGATTCAATCTTGCATTTATGTGTTATAAGGTTGTCAAAAAAATTTCATAGTGATTCAATTGTGCATATATGTGTTCTTACGTTGACAAAAAAAATTCGTAGTGATACAATCATGCATATATGTATTCTAAGGCTGTTTAAAATTTTTTATAGTGATTCAATCATGCATATATGTGATTTATGGCAGTCAAAAAAAATTCATGGTGATTCAATCATGCATTTATGTGTTTTAAGGCTGTCAAAAAAATTGAAAAGTGATTCATTCATACATATATATGTTATAAGGTTGTCAAAAAAAATTTATAGTCATTCAATCATGCATATATGTTTTCTAAGGCTGTCAAAAAAATTTCATAGTGATTAATTCATTCATATATGTGATGTAAGGATGTCAAAAAAAAGTTCATTGTGATTCAATCTGAAATATATGTGTTCTAAGTAGTCAAAAAAAGTTTTAAGTGATTTAATCATGCATATATGTGTTATAAGGAAGTCAAAAAAAAATTCTAGTGATTCAATCGTGCATATATGTGATCTAAGGTAGTAAAAAAAAAATTTGTAGTGATTAAATCATGCATATATGTGTTCTAAGACAGTAAAAAAAAATTCATAGTGACACAATCACGTATATTTGTGTTCTAAGGCAGTCAAATTTTTTTTATAGTGACTCAATCATGCATATATGTCATCACGACTGCCAAAAAAGCTTCATAGCAATTCAATCATTCATATATGTGTTCTAAGGCTGTCAAAATAATTTCATTGTTATTCAATGACTCATATATGTGTTCTAAAGCTGTCAAAAAAATGTTATAGTGATTCAATCATGCATATATGTGTTCTAAGTCTGTAAAAAAAAATTCAGAATGACTCAATCGTGCATTTATATTTTATAAGGTTGTCAAAAAAATTTCATAGTGACTCAATCATGCATATTTGTGTTCTAAGGCTGTCTAAAAAATTTCATAATGATTCAATCAAGTATATATGTGATCTGAGGCTGTTAAAAAAAATTCATAGTGATTCAATGATGAATATATGTGTTCTAAGTCTGTCAAAAAAATTTTATTGTGATTCAATCATGAATATATGTGTTCCAAGTCTGTCACGAAAATGTTATAGTGATTCAATCGTGCATATATGTGTTATATGGTTGTCAAAAAAAAATCATAGTGATTAAATCATGCATATATATGTTATTAGGCTGTCAAAAAAAAATCATGGAGATTCAATCATGCATATATGTGTTCTAAGGCTTAGAGCACAATCATGCATATATATGTTCTAACGCTGTCAAAAAAATTTTATGGTGATTCAATCACTCATAGATGCGTTCTACCGCTGTCAAAAAAATTTCATTGTGATTCAATCACTCATTTTTGTGTTCTAAGGTGCCAAAAAATTTCATAGTGATTCAATCATGCATATATGCTTTGTACGACTCTCAAAAAAATTTCATAGTGGTTCAATCGTGCATATAGGTGTTCTAAGGTTGTCAAAAAATGTTTATAGTGATTCAATCATGAATAGCTGTGTTCCAATGTTGTGAAAAAAAATCATAGTGATACAATCATGCATATATGTTATCAAAGGTTGTCAATTTTTTTTACAGTGATTCAATCAAGCATATTTGTATTCTAAGGCTTTTAAAAAAATTGCATAGTGATTGAATCAAGCATATATGTGTTCTAAGGTTGTCAAAAAAATTTCAAAGTGATTCTATCATGTATATATGTGTTCTAAGGCTGTCAAAAAATTTTCATAGTGATTCAATCATAAATATAAGTCATCTAAGGATGTCAAAAAAAAATTTATAGTGATTCAATCATGCATATATGTGATCTAAGGCAGTCAAAAAAATTCCATAGTGATTCAATCATGCATATTTGTATTTTAAGGCTATCAAAAAAAATTTATAGTGATTTAATCATACATATATGTATTCTAAGTTACTCAAAAAAATTTATAGTGATTCAATCATGCATATATGTGTTGTAATGCAGTCAAATTTTTTTTTTTGCTATTTAGTCTTGCATACATGTGTTTAAGGTTGTCAAAAAAATTTCATAGTGTTTCAATAAAGCTTATACGTGTTCTAAGGTTGTCAAAAAAAAATTTATTGTGATTATTCAATTATGCATTGATGCGTTCTAAGGCTGTCAAAAAAAATTCATTGTGATTCAATGATGCATTTCTATGTTCTAAGGTTGTCAAAAAAATTTCAAGTGATTCAATCATGCATATATGTTTTCTATGGCTCTCAAAAAAATTTCATTGTGATAAAATCCTGCATATATATGTTCTAGTGATATAAAAAAAAAATGTAGTGATTCAATCATGCATATGTGTGTTCTAAGGCTATTAAAAAAATTTCATAGTGATTTAATCATTCATATATGACATCTAAGGATGCCAAAAAAAATTAATAGAGATTCAATCTTGCATATACGTGTTCTAAGGTAGTCAAAAAAAGTTTCAAGTGATTCAATCATGCATATATGTGTTCTAAGGTAGTCAAAAAAACTTTCAAGGTGATTCAATCATACACATACGTGTTCTAAGGCAGTAAAAAAAATTTCATAGTGATACAATCATGCATATTTCTGTTCTAAGGCTGGCAAAAAAAATTCATAGTGACTCAATCATGCACAAATGTGATCTATGGCTATCAAAAAAAAATTATAGAGATTCAATCATGCATATATGTGTTCTAAGGCTGTCAAAAAAAATTCAGAGTGATTCAATCACTCATATATGTGTTCTAAGGGTGTCAAAAAAATGTTATAGTGATTCAATCATGCATATATCTGTTCTAAGGTAGTAAAAAAAATTTCTAGTGATTCAATCTTGCATATATGTGTTCTAATGCCGTAAAAAAAAATCATACTGATACAATCATAGATATATGTTGTCTAAGGTTGTAAACAAAAATTCATAGTGATTCAATTATGCATGTATGTGTTCTAAGGCAATAAATAAAAATTCATAGTGATTCAATCATGCATATATGAGATCTAAGGATGTCAAAAAAAATTCATAGTGATTCAATTTTGCATATTTGTGTTCTAAGGTAGTCAAAAAAAGTTTAAAGTGATTCAATCATGCATATATATGCTCTAAGGTAGTAAAAAAAAATTTCAAGTGATTCAATCGTAAATATACATGTTCTAAGGTAGTAAAAAAAAATCATAGTTATTCAATCATGCATTTATGTGATATAAGGAAGTCAAAAAAAAATCATAGTGATTCAATCAAGCATATATGTGTTCTGCGGCTGTCAAAAAAATTTCATAGTGATTCGATCATGCATATATGTGTTCTAAGGCTGTCCAAAAAGATTCATAGTGATTCAATCACTCATATATGTGTTCTAAGGATGTCAAAAAAATGTTATATTGATTCAAGCGTGCATATAATTGTTCTAAGGCTGTCAAAAAATTTTGATAGTGATTCAATCATGCAGATATGTGTTCTAGGTTACTCAAAATAATTTTATAGTGTTTCAATCACGCATATATGTGTTGTAATGCAGTCAAAAAAAATTTGTGGCTATGCAATCATGGATATATGTGTTTAAGGTTGTCAAAAAAATTTCATAGTGATTCAATCAAGCATATATATATGTTCAAAGGTTGTCAAAAAAGTTTTATTGTGATTGTTCATTCATGCATAGATGCGTTCTATGGCTATCAAAAAATTTCATAGTGATTCAATCGTGCATATATTTGTTCTAAGGTTGTCCAAAAAATATTATAGTGATTCAATCTTGTGTAAATGCATTCTAGTGCTGTCAAAATAAATTCATAGTGATACAATCATGCATATATGTGTTCTAAGGTTGTAAAAAAAAAATCCTAGTGATTCAATCATGCATATATGTGTTCTAAGGCTTTTAAAAAAATTGCATAGTGATTCAATCATGCATATATGTGTACTAAGGTTGTCAAAAAAAATTCATTGTGATTCAATCATGCATATATGTGGTCTACGGCTATCAAAAAAATTTCATAATGATTCAATCATGCGTATATGTGTTCTAAGGCTGTCAAAAAATTTTCATAGTGATTTAATCATGCATTTATGTGTTCTAAGGCTGTCAAAAAAATTGAAAAGTGATTCAATCATACATATATATGTTCTAAGGTTGTAAAAAAAAAATTATAGTGATTCAATCATGCATATATGTGTTCTAAGGCTGTCAAAAAAATTTCATAGTGATTCAATCTAGCATATATGTGATGTAAGGATGTCAAAAAAAAGTTCATTGTGATTCAATATTAAATATATGTGTTCTAAGGTAGTCAAAAAAAGTTTTAAGTGATTTAATCATGCATATATGTGTTCTAAGGAAGTCAAAAAAAATTTCTAGTGATTCAATCGTGCATATATGTGATCTAAGGTAGTTAAAAAAAAAATTATAGTGATTAAATCATGCATATATGCTTTATAAGGCAGTCCAAAAAATTTCTTAGTGACACAATCATGTATATTTGTGTTCTAAGGCAGTCAAAAAAATTTCATAGTAACTCAATCATGCATATATGTGATCTACGACTGCCAAAAAAACTTTATAGTGATTCAATCATTCATATAAGTGTTTTAAGGCTGTCAAAATAATTTCATTGTGATTTAATCACTCATATATGTGTTCTAACGCTGTCAAAAAAATGCTATAGTGATTCAATCATGCATATATGTGTTCTAAGTCTCAAAAAAAAATCATAATGATTCAATCGTGCATTTATATTTTATAAGGCTGTCAAAAAAATTTCATAGTGACTCAATCATGCATATATGTGTTCTAAGGCTGTCTAAAAAATTTCATAGTGAATCAATCAAGTATATATGTGATCTAAGGCTGTTAAAAAAATTTCATAGTGATTCAATGATGAATATATGTGTTCCAAGGCTGTCAAAAAAATTCCAAAGTGATTCAATCATGAATATATGTGTTCCAAGTCTGTCACGAAAATGTTATAGTGATTCAATCATGCATATATGTGTTATATGGTTGTCAAAAAAAATTCATAGTGATTCAATCATGTATAAATATGTTATTAGGCTGTCAAAAAAAAATCATGGAGATTCAATCATGTATATATGTGTTCTAAGGCTTAGAGCACAATCATGCATATATATGTTCTAACGCTGTCAAAAAAAATTTATGGTGATTCAATCACTCATAGATGCATTCTAAGGCTGTCAAAAAAATTTCATTGTGATTCAATCAAGCATTTTTGTGTTCTAAGGCTGTCAAAAAAATCTCATTGTGATTCAATCAAGCATTTTTGTGTTCTAAGGTTGTCAAAAAAAATTCATAGTGATTCAATCATGAATATATATTTTCTATGACTCTAAAAAAAAATTCATAGTGATTCAATCATGCATTTATGTGTTATAATGTTCTCAAAAAAATTTATTAGCAATTCAATCTTGCATTTATGTGTTATAAGGTTGTCAAAAAAATTTCACAGTGATTCAATAGTGCATATATGTGTTCTTAGGCTGTCAAAAAAAATTCATAGTGACACAATCATGAATATATGTATTCTAAGGCTGTTTTAAAATTTTTATAGTGATTCAATCATGCATTTATGTGTTCTAAGGCTGTCAAAAGAATTGAAAAGTGATTCAATCATACATATATATGTTCTAAGGTTGTCAAAAACAATTTATAGTGATTCAATCATGCATATATGTGTTCTAAGGCTGTCAAAAAAATTTCATGGTGATTTAATCTTGCATATATGTGATGTAAGGATGTCAAAAAAAAGTTCATTGTGATTAAATCTTAAATATATGTGTTCTAAGGTAGTCAAAAAAAGTTTTAAGTGATTTAATCAGGCATATATGTGTTCTAAGGAAGTCAAAAAAAAATTCTAATGATTCAATCGTGCATATATGTGCTCTAAGGTAGTAAAAAAAAAATTATAGTGATTAAATCATGCATATATGCATTCTAAGGCAGTCAAAAAAATTTCATAGTGACACAATCATGTAAAATATGTTCTAAGGCTGTCAAAAAAATTTTATAGTGACTCAATCAAGCATATATGTGATCTACGACTGCCAAAAAAACTTCATAGCGATTCAACCATTCATATATGTGTTCTAAGACAGTCAAAAAAATTTCATTGTGATTGAATCACTCATAATGTGTTCTAAAGCTGTCAAAAAAATGTTATAGTGATTTAATCATGCATATATATGTTCTAAGTCTATAAAAAAAAATCATAATGATTCAATCGTGCATTTATATTTTATAAGGTTGTCAAAAAAATTTCATAGTGACTCAATCAACTATATATGTGATCTAAGGCTGTTAAAAAAATTTCATAGTGATTTAATGATGAATATATGTGTTCTAAGGCTGTCAAAAAAATTTCAAAGTGATTCAATCATGAGTATATGTGATCCAAGTCTGTCATGAAAATGTTATAGTGATTCAATCGTGCATATATGTGTTATATGGTTGTCAAAAAAAATTCATAGTGATACAATCATGCATATATATGTTATTAGGCTGTCAAAAAAAATCATGGAGATTCAATCATGCATATATGTGTTCTAAGGCTTAGAGCACAATCATGCATATATATGTTCTAACGCAGTCAAAAATTTTTTATGGTAATTCAATCACTCATAGATGCATTCTAAGGCTGTCCAAAAAAATTCATTGTGATTCAATCATGCATTTTTTTGTTCTAAGGTTGTCAAAAAAATTTTCATAGTGATTCAATCATGCATATATGTTTTCTACGACTCTAAAAAAACTTTCATAGTGATTCAATCGTGCATATATGTGTTCTAAAGTTGTCAAAAAAAGTTTATAGTGATTCAATCATGAATATATTTGTTCCAATGTTGTAAAAAAAAATCATGGTGATACAATCATCCATATATGTTGTCTATGGTTGTCAAATTTTTTTTTACAATGATTCAATCATGCATATTTGTATTCTAAGGCTTTTAAAAAAATTGCATAGGGATTGAATCATGCATATATGTGTTCAAAGGTTGTCAAAAAAATGTCAAAGTGATTCAATCATGTATATATGTGTTCTAAGGTTGTCAAAAAAATTTCATAGTGATTCAATCATAAATATAGGTCATCTAAGGATGTCACAAAAATTTCATAGTGATTCAATCATGCATATATGTGATCTAAGCCTGTCAAAAAAATTTTGTAGTGATTCAATCATGCATCTTTGTATTTTAAGGCTATCAAAAATTTTTTATAGTGATTCAATCATGCAGATATGTGTTTATGGTTGTCAAAAAAAATTTATAGTGTTTCAATCAAGCTTATACATGTTCTAAGGTTGTCAAAAAAAATTTATGGTGATTATTGAATCATGCATTGATGCGTTCTAAGGCTGTCAAAAAAATTTCATTGTGATTTAATCATGCATTTTTATGTTCTAAGGCTTTCAAAAAAAAGTTATAGTGATTCAATCATGCATATATGTGTACTGAGGCTGTCAAAAAAAATTCATAGTGATTCAATCATGCATTTATGTGTTATAAGGTTGTCAAAAAAAATTCATAGCGATTCAATCTTGCATTTATGTGTTATAAGATTGTCAAAAGAATTTCATAGTGATTCAATCATGTAATTTTGATTTCTACGACTCTCAAAAATATTTCATAGTGATTCAATCATGCATATATGTGTTCTAAGGTTGTCAAAATAAGTTTATATTGATTCAATCATGAATATTTGTGTTCTAATGTTGTCAAAAAAAACATCATAGTGATACAATCACGCATATATGTTGTCTAAGGTTGTCAAAAAATTTTTATAGTGATTCAATCCTGCATATATGTGTTCTAATGATATAAAAAAATATATATAGATTTAATCATGCATATGTGTATTCTAAGGCTGTTAAAAAAATTTCATAGTGATTTCAGCATTCATATATGTGATCTAAGGATGACAAAAAAAATTCACAGAGATTAAATCTTACATATATGTGTTCTAAGGTAGTCAAAAAATGTTTCATGTGATTCAATCATGCATATATGTGTTCTAAGGTAGTCAAAAAAACTTTCAAGGTGATTCAATCATGCACATACATGTTCTAAGGCAGTAAAAAAAAATTTATAGTGATATAATCATGCATACTTGTGTTCTAAGGCTGTCAAAAAAATTTCATAGTGACTCAATCATGCACAAATGTGATCTACGACTGTCAAAAAAAATTCATATTGATTCAGTCATGCATATATCTGTTCTAAGGCTGTCAAAAAAAATTCAGAGTGATTCAATCACGCATATATGTGTTCTAAGGCTGTCAAAAAATGTTATAGTGATTCAATCGTGCATATATTTGTTCTAACGTAGTAAAAAAAAATTTCTATGTTTCAATCTTGCATATATGTGTTCAAATGCTGTAAAAAAAAAATTATAGTGATACAATCATGGATATATATTGTCTAAGGTTGTAAACAAAAATTCATAGTGATTTAATTATGCATATATGTGTTCTAAGGCTACAAAAAAAAATGCATAGTGATTCAGTCATGCATATATGTGATCTAAGGATGTCAAAAAAAATTCATAGTGATTCAATCATGCATTTATGTGTTCTAAGGCTGTCATACATATATAGGTTCTAAGGAAGTAAAAAAAAAATTATAGTGATTCAATCATGCATATATGTGTTCTAAGGCTGTCAAAAAAATTTCATGGTGATTCAATCATTCATATATGTGATGTAAGGATGTCAAAAAAAAGTTCATTGTGATTCAATCTTAAATATATGTGTTCTAAGGTAGTCAAAAAAAGTTTTAAGTGATTTAATCATGCATATATGTGTTCTAAGGTAGTCAAAAAAAATTTTAGTGATGCAATCGTGCATATATGTGTTCTAAGGTTGTAAAAAAAAATTTATAGTTATTAAATCATGCATATATGCATTCTAAGGCAGTAAAAAAAATTTTATAGTGACACAATCATGCATATTTGTGTTCTAAGGCTGTCAAAAAAATTTCATACTGACTCAATCATGCATATATGTGATCTACGACTCCCAAAAAAAAGAAATAGCGATTTAATCATTCATATATGTGTTCTAAGGCTGTAAAAAAAATTTCATTGTGTTTTAATCACTCATATATGTGTTATACTGATTCAATCATGCATATATGTGTTCTAAGTCTGTCAAAAAAAAATCATAATGATTCAATCGTGCATTTATATTTTATAAGGTTGTCAAAAAAATTTCCTAGTGACTGAATCATGCATATACATGTTCTAAGGTTGTCTAAAAAATTTATAGTGATTCAATCAAGTATATATGTGATCTAAGGCTGTTAAAAAAATTTCATAGTGATTCAATGATGCATATATGTGTTCTAAGACTGTCAAAAAAATTTCAGAGTGATTCAATCATGAATATATTTGTTCCAAGTCTGTCACAAAAATGTTATAGTGATTCAATCGTGCATATATGTGTTATAAGGTTGTCAAAAAAAATTCATAGTGATTTAATCTTGCAAAGTTGTGTTATTAGGTTGTCCACCAATATTCATAGAGATTCAATCATGCATATATGTGTTTTAAGGCTTTGAAAAAAATGTCAAAGTGATTCAATCATGCATATATATGTACTAACGCTGTCAAAAAAAATTATAGTGATTCAATCACTCATATATGTGTTCTAAGGCTGTCAAAAAAAATTGATAGTGTTTCTATCTTGCATATATGTGTTCTAAGGTTGTCAAAAAAATATTATAGTGATTCAATCCTACATATATGTGTTCTAATGTTATAAAAAAAAATGTAGTGATTCGATCAAGCATATGTGTGTTCTAAGGCTGTTAAAGAAATTTCATAGTGATTTAATCATTCATATATGTGATCTAAGAATGCCAAAAAAAATTCATAGAGATTCAATCTTGCAGATATGTGTTCTAAGGTAATAAAAAAAAGTTTGAAGTGATTCAATCATGCATATATGTGTTCTAAGGTAGTCAAAAAAACTTTCAAGGTGAATCAATCATGCACATATGTGTTCTAAGGCAGTAAAAAAAATTCATAGTGATACAATCATGCATATTTGTGTTCTAAGGCTTTCAAAAAAAAATCATAGTGACTCAATCATGAACAAATGTGATCTACGGCTGTCAAAAAAATTCATAGGGATTCAATCATGCATATATGTCTTCTAAGGCTGTCAAAAAAATTTCATAGTGATTCAATCACTCATATATGTGTTCTAAAGCTGTCAAAAAAATGTTATAGTGATTCAATCGTGCATATATGTGTTCTAGGTCTGTCCAAAAAATTTCATAGTGATTCAATCGTGCATTTATGTGTTATGAGGTTGTCAAAAAAAATTCATAGTGACTCAATTGTGCATATATGTGTTCTAAGGCTGTCTAAAAAATTTCATATTGATTCAATCAAGCATATATGTGATCTAAGGCTGTCAAAAAAATTTCATAGTGATTCAGTCATGCAAATATATGTTCTATTGCTGTGAAAAAAAATTGTAGTGGTTCAATCAAGCATATATGTGTTCTAATGCTATAAAATTTTTTTGTAGTGGTTCAATCATGCATATATGTGTTCTAACGTTGTTTAAAAAATTCATAGTGATTCAATCAAGCATATATGAGTTCTAAGAATGTCAAAAAAAAATCATAGTAATTTAATCTTGCATATATGTGATCTAAAGCTGTCAAAAAAAAATCATAGTGATTCAATCATGCATATATATTTTCTAAGGCTGTAAAAAAAAATCATAGTGATTCAATCATGCGTAAAAGTGTTCTAACTTTGTCAAAAAAAATTCATAGTGATTTAATCATTCATGTATGTGTTCTAAGGCTGTCAAAAAAATTTCATAGTGATTCAATCATGCATATAAGTGTTCATATGCTATAAAAAAAAATTATTGTGTTTCAATCATGCATATATGTGTCCTAAGGCTGTTGAAAAAATTTCAGAGTGACTCAATCACGCATATATGTCCTAAGGCTTTCAAAAAAATTTCATAGTGATTTAATCATGCACATATGTTCTAAGGTTGTCAAAAAAAAATTCATAGTGATTCAATCTTGCACATATGTGTTCTAGGTTTGTCAAAAAAAAATTATAGTGATTCAATCACGCATATATGTGTTCTAAGCCTGTCTAAAAAATTTCATAGTGACTCAATCTTGCATATATGTGTTCTAAGGTTGTCAAAAAAAAATTATAGTGATTCAATCACACATATATGTGTTCTAATGTTGTCAAAAAAATCTTATAGTGATTCAATTATGCATATATGTGTTCTAAGGCTATAAAAAAAATTCATTCTAACACAATCATGCATATATGTGTGCTAACGTTGTAAAATGAATTCCATAGAGATTCAATCATGCATATATGTGTTGTAAGGCTGGTAAAAAAAATTCATAGTGATTCAATCATGCGTTTATGTGTTCTAAGGTTGTCAAAAAAATTTTATAGTGATTTAATCATTCAAATATGTGTCCTAATGATATGAAAAAAAAATCATAGTGATTCAATCATGCATATTTGTGTTTAAAGCATGTCTAAAAAATTTCTAGTGATTCTATCACACATATATGTGTTCTAATGCTGTCAAAAAAATCTTGTTGTGATTCAATCATGCATATATGTGTTGTAAGGCTGTTAAAAAAGTTTCATAGTGACTCAATTATGCATATATGTGTTCTAATATTGTCAAAAAAATTTCATAGTGATGCAATCATGCATATATGTGCTCTAAGGTTGTCAAAAAAATTTCATAGTGATTCAATCATGCATATATGTGTTCTTAGGTTGTCAAAAAAATTTGATAGTTTATCAATTATTCATATATGTGTTCTAAGGTTGTCAAAAATTTTTTATAGTGATTCAATCGTGCATATATATGTTCTAACATTGTAAAAAAAAATTATAGTGATTCAATCATGCATATATGTACTCTAAGGTGGTCAGAAATTTTTTATAGTGATTCAATCATGCATATTTGTGTTCTAAGGTTGTCAAAAAAAAATTATAGTGATTTAATCATGCATATATGTGTTTTAATGCTGGCCAAAAAATTTTATAGTCATTAAATGTGGCATTTATGTATTCTAAGGTTGTCAAAAAAAATTCATGGTGATTCAATCTTGCATATATATGTTCTAAGGTTGTAAAAAAAAATTTATAGTGATTCAATCACACATATATGTGTTCTAATGCTGTCAAAAAAATCTTGTAGTGATTCAATCTTGAATATATGTGTTCTAAGGCTGTCAAAAAAAATTCGTAGTGACTCGATCATGCATTTAAGTGTTCTAACGTTGTCCAAAAAAATTTATACTGATTCAATCATGCATATATGTGTTCTAAGGCTGTCAAAAAAATTTCTAAGTGATTCAATCATGCATATGTGTTTTGAGGCTGTCCGAAAAATTTCATAGTGATTCAATCTAGCATATATGTGTTCCGAGGCTGTCAAATTTTTTTTATAGTGATTCATGCATATATGTGTTCTAAGGTTGTCAAAAAAAATCTTTCATTGATTTAATCATGCTTATATGTGTTCTAAGGCTTTCAAAAAAATTTCATAGTGATTCAATCATGAATATGTGTTCTAAGGCAATCAAATTTTTTTTATAGTGGTTCAATTGTTCCTATATGGGTTATAAGTGTTCTAAGGTTGTCAAAAAAATTTCATTGTGATTCTATCTTGCATATATGTGTTCTAACCGGTTCCAAAAAATTTCATAGTGATTCAATCATGTGTATATGTGTTCTAAGGCTTTCAACAAAAATTCATAGTGATTCAATGATGCATATATCTATTCTACGGCTGCCAAAAAAATTTTAGAGCGACTCCATCTTGCATACATATGTTCTAAGGTTGTCAAAAAATTTTTATAGTGATTTAATCATGCATATATGTGTTCTAAGGATGTCTAAAAAATTTTATAGTGATTCAGTCATGCATATATGTGTTCCAACGTTGTGAAAAAAATTTCATTGTGATTCAATCATGCATATATGTGTTCTAAGAATGTTAAAAAAAAAATCAAAGTGATACAATCTTGAATATATATTTTTTGAGGTTGTCCAAAAAATTTCATAGTGATTCAATCATGCATATATGTATTCTAAGTGTATGAAAAAAAATTCATAGTGATTCAATCATGCATATATGTGTTCTAAGGCTGTCAAAAAAATTTCATAGTGATTCAATCTCGCAAATATGTTTTCTTATGTTGTCAAAAAAAATTTATAGTGATTCAATCATCCATACATGTATTCTAAGGCTGTCAAAAAATTTCCATAGTTCTTCAATCAAGCATATTTGTGTCGTAAGGCTATCAAAAAAAATTCATAGTGATTTAATCATGCACATATGTGTTCTAACATTGCAAAAAAAACTTCATAGTGATTCAATCATCAATATATGTGTTCTAAGCCTGTCCAAAAAATTTATAGTGATTCAATCAAGCATATATGTGTTCTAAGGCTGTCAAAAAATTTCTATAGTGATTCAAGCAAACATACATGTGTTGTATGGTGGTCAAATTAATTTTATAGTGATATAATCATGCATATATGTGTTATAAGCGTATCCAAAAGATTTCATAGTGATTTAATCACGCATATATGTGTTTTAAGGATATCAAAAAAATTCATAATGATTCAATCTTGCTTATATGTGTTCTAAGTTTATCAAAAAAAAATTATAGTGATTCAATCATGCATATATGTGTTCTAAGGCCATAAAAAAAATTCATAGTGACTCAATCATGCACATATGTGTTGTAAGCTATCAAAAAAATTCATATTGATTCAATCATGCATATATGTGTTCTAATGTTGTCAAAAAAATTGCATAGTGATTCAATCATGCATATATGTTTTATGAGCCTATCCAAAAAATTTTATATTGATTCAATCAGGCATATATGTGTTCTAAGTTTGTCAAAAAAAATTCATAGTGATTCAATCTTGTATATATTTGTTCTAAGGTTGTCAAAAAAATTTACACTGATTCAATCATGCATATATGTGTTCTAAGGCTGTCAAAAAAATTCCATAGTGATTTAGTCACGCATATATGTGTTCTAGGGTTGTCAAAAAAAATTCATAGTGACTCAATCATGCATATATGGGTTCTAAGGTTGTCAAAAAAGTTTTATAGTGACTCAATCAAGCATATATGTTTTCTAAGGCAGACAAAAAAATTTCATAGGGATTCAATCATGCATATAGGTGTTATAAGGCACTCAAAAAAAAATTGTAGTTATTAAATCTTGCATACATCTGTTCTAAGGCTGTAAAAAAAAATTCATAATGACTCTATCATTCATATATCTGTTCTAACGTTGTCAAAAAAAAATCATAGTGATTCAATCATGGATATATGTGTTCTACGTCTGTCAAAAATTTTTTATAGTGACTTAATCATGCATATATGTGTTCTAACGTTGTCAAAAAAAATTCATAGTGATTCGATCATGCATATATCTGTTCTAAGGCTGTCAAAAAAAAATTATATTGATTCAATCATGCTTATATATGTTTAGATGACTAGAATTTTTTTTAAACATATATAAGCATGATTGAATCAATATAATTTTTTTAGTGAATCAACAAATATATATGTTCTAAGGCTGTAAAAAACAAAATCATAGTGATTCAATCATGCATATAAGTGTTCTAATGTTGTAAAAAAAAATTCATAGTGATTCAATCATGCATATATGTGTTCTAAGCCTATCAAAAAATTTTCACTGTGATTCAATCATGCATATACGTGTTCTAAGCCTATAAAAAAAATTCATAGTAATTCAATCATGTATGTATATGTTCTAAGGATGTCAAAAAAATTTCATTGTGCTTCAATTTTTCATGTATGTGTTCTAAGGTTGTCAAAAAAATGTCTTAGCGATTCAATCTTTCATGTATGCCTTCTAACATTCTAAAAAAAATCCATAGTGATTCAATCATCCACATGTGTTCTAAGGCTGTCCAAAAAATTTCTTTGTGATTCAATTCTGCATATAAGTGTTCTAATGCTGTCAAAAATAAATTTGTGGTTCAATCATGCATATATGTGTCCTAAGGCAGTCAAAAAAATTTCATAGTGACTCAGTCATGCATATATGTGTTCTAAGTCTATCAAAAAAAATTCAAAGTGATTCAATCATACATATGTGTTGTAAGGTTGTCAAAAAAATTTTATATTGATTCTATCATGCATATATGTGTTGTAATGCTCTCAAATTTTTTTTATAGTGATTCAATCATGCATATATGAGTTGTATGGTTGTCAAAAAAGAATTGTAATGATTCAATGTTGCATATATGTGTTTTATGGCTGTCAAATTTTTTTTAATCATGCATATATATTTTCTAAGGCAGTCAAAAAAATTCAATAGTGATTCAATCATGCATATATGTGTTCTTTATCAAAAAAAATTCATAGTGATTCAATCATTCATGTATGTGTTCAAAGGCTGTCAAAAAAATTTCATAGTGATTCAATCATGCATATAAGTGTTCTAATGCTATAAAAAAAAATTATTGTGTTTCAATCATGCATATATGTGTCCTAAGGCTGTTGAAAAAATTTGATAGTGACTCAATCATGCATATATGTCCTAAGGCTTTCAAAAAAAATTCGTAGTGATTTAATCATGCACATATGTTCTAAGGTTGTCAAAAAAAATTTCATAGTGATTCAATCATACACATATGTGTTCTAGGTTTGTCAAAAAAAAATTATAGTGATTCAATCATGCATATATGTATTCTAAGCCTGTCTAAAAACTTTCATAGTGACTCAATCTTGCATATATGTGTTCTAAGGTTGTAAAAAAAATTATAGTAATTCAATCACACATATATGTGTTCTAATGCTGTCAAAAAAATCTTATAGTGATTCAACTATGCATATATGTGTTCTAAGGCTATAAAAAAAAATTCATTCTAACACAATCATGCATATATGTGTCCCAACATTGTAAAAAGAATTCCATGGAGATTCAATCATGCATATATGTGTTGTAAGGCTGGTAAAATTTATAGTGATTTAATCATTCAAATATGTGTCAATCATGCATATTTGTGTTCTAAGGCTATCAAAAAAAATTCATAGTGATTCAATCATGCATATATGTGTTCCAAGCCTGTCACAAAAATTTCATAGTGATTCAATCATGCATATATGTGTTCTAAGGCTATCCAAAAAGTTTCATAGTGATTCAATCATGCATATATGTGTTCTAAGGCTATCCAAAAAAATTCATAGTGATTCAATCTTGCATATATATGTTCTAAGGCTATGAAAAAAAATTTATAGTGATTCAATCTTGTATATATGTATTCTAAGGTTGTCAAAAAAATTTATACTGATTCAATTTTGGATATATGTGTTCTAATGCAGTAAAAAAAGTTTTGTTGTAATTCAATCATGCATATATGTGTTCTAAGGCTGTCTAAAAAATTTCATAGTGAATCAATCATGCATATATGTGTTGTAATGCTGTCAAAAAAAATTATTGTTATTCAATCATGTATATATGTGTTATAAGGCTGTCAAAAAATTTTCAGAGTGATTTAATCATGCATATATGTGTCCTACGGTTGAAAAAAAAAATGGTAGTGATTCAATCGTGCATATATGTGCTCTAATGCTGTCTAAAAAATTTCATTGTGATTCAATCATGCATATATGTGTTCTAGGTCTGTAAAAAAAAATTCATAGTGATTCAATCCTGCATATAAGTGTTCTAAGGTTGTCAAAAAAATTTTATAGTGATTCAATCACCCGTATATGTCTTCTAATGCAGTCAAAAAAATCTTATAGTGATTCAATCATGGATATATATGTTGTAACGTTGTCAAAACAATTTCATAGTGATTTAATCATGCATATATGAGTTCTAAGGATATCAAAAAAATTCCATAGTGATTCAATCATGCAGATATGTGTTCTAAGGTTGGCAAAAAAAACTTATAGTTATTCAATCATGCATTTATTTTTTCAAATGCTGTAAAAAAAAATTTATTGTGATTCAATCATGCATATATGTGTTCTAAGGTTGTAAAAAAAAATTCTAGTGATTCAATCATGCATATATGTGTTCTAATGTTGTAAAAAAAAATTCACAGTGATTCAATCATTCATATATGTGTTCTATGGCTGTGAAAAAAAGTTCATAGTGATTCAATCTTGCTTATATGTGTTCTGAGGCAGTGAAATTTTTTTTATTGTGATTCAATCTTGCTTATATGTGTACTAAGGCTGTCAAAAATATTTCATAGTGATTCACTCATGCATATATATGTTATAAAGCTGTAAAAAAAAATTCAATATGATTCAATTCTGCAGATCTGTGTTCTAAGGTTGTAAAAAAAAAATTATAGCGATTCAATCATGCATATAAGTGTTCTAATGCTTTCAAAAAAATTTCATAGTGATTCAATCATGTATATAAGTGTTCTAAGGCAGTCAAAAAATTTCATAGTGATTCATTCTTATATGTATTCTAAGGCTGTAAAAAATAGTTCATAGTGATTCCATCATGTGTACTTGTGTTACAAGCCTGTCAAAAAAATTCTATAGTGATTCAATCATGCATATATGTGTTCTAAGGCTGTCAAAACATTTTCATAGTGATTCAATCATGCATATATGTGTTCTAAGGCTGTCAAAAAAAATCATAGTGACTCAATCTTGCATATACGTATTCTGCGGTTGTCAAAAAAAATTTATAGTGATTTAATCATGCATATATGTGTTCTAAGTTTGTCAAAAAAAAATTCTAGTGATTGAATATTGCATATATTTGTTGTAATGCTGTCAAAAAAAAATTATAGTGAGACAATCATGCATATATGTGTTCTAATGCTGCCAAACAAGTTTCATAGTGATTGAATCATGCATATATGTGTTCTAAGGTTGTAAAAAAAAATTGTAGTGATTCAATCATACATATATGTGTTCTAAGCTTGTCGAAAAAAATTCATAGTAATTTAATGGTGCATATATGTGTTTTAAGGATGTCAAAAAGCTTTATAGTGATTCTATCGGGCATATATGTCTTTTAAGGCCGGCAAAATAAAAATTATAGTGACTCAATCACATATATATGTGTTCTAATGCTGTCAAAAAAATTCAGAGTGATTCAATCATGCATATATGTGTTCTAAGACTATCCAAAAAATTTCATAGTGATTCAATCATTCATATATGTGTTCTAAATCTATAAAAAAAAATTTATAGTGATTCAATCTTGCATATATGTGTTCTAAGGTTGCAAAAAAATTTATACTGATTCAATCTTGGATATATGTGTTCCAATGGTGTCAAAAAAAAATTTGTTGTAATTTAATCATGCATATATGTGTTCTAAGGCTATGAAAAAAATTTCATAGTGAACCAATCATGCAAATATGTGTTCTAATGTTGTCAAAAAAAATTTATTGTGACAATCATGTATATATGTGTTCTAAGGCTGTCAAAAAAATTTCAGAGTGATTCAATCATGCATATATATGTCCTATGATTGTAAAAAAAAAAATTGATAGTGATTCAATCATGCATATATGTGTTCTAAGGCAGTCTAAAAAATTTCATTGTGATTCAATCAAGCATATATGTGTTCTAAGTCTGTCAAAAAAAAATCATAGTGATTCAATCTTGCATATATGTGTTCTAAGGTTGTCAAAAAAAAATTATAGTGATTAAATCACACATATATGTCATCTAATGCAGTAAAAAAAATCTTATAGTGATTCAATCATGGATATATGTGTTGTAAGGTTGTCAAAAAAATTTCATAGTGATTCAATCATGCATATATGAGTTCTAAGTATATCAAAAAAATTCCATAGTGATTAAATCATGCCTATATATGTTATAAAGATGCAAAAAAAAATTCATAATGATTCAATCCTGCGGATATGTGTTCTAAGGTTGTCAAAAAACATTTATAGCGATTCATTCATGCATATAAGTGTTCTAGTGTTGTAAAAAAATATTTATAGGGATTCAATCCTGTATATTAGTGTTCTAAGGCTGCCAAAAGTTTTTTATAGTGATTCATTCTTACTTATATGTATTCTAAGGCTGTCAAAAATAGTTTATAGTGATTCCATCAAGCATACATGTGTTCTAAGGCTGTCAAAAAAACTCTATAGTGATTCAATCATGCATATATGTGTTCTAAGGCTGTCAAAAAAAAATTCATAGTGATTCAATCATGGATATATGTGTTCTAAGGCTGTCAAAAAAATTCATAGTGATTCAATCTTGCATATATGTATTCTACGGTTGTCAAAAAAAAATTATAGTGATTTAATCATGCATATATGTGTTCTAAGTTTGTCAAAAAAAAAAAATTCTAGTGATTCAATCTTACATATATTTGTTCTAATGTTGTCAAAAAAAAATTATAATGATACAATCATGCATCTATGTGTTCTAATGCTGTCAAAAAAAAGTTATTATGATTCAATCATGTATATATGTGTTCTAAGGCTGTCAAAAAAATTTCATAGTGATTCAATCATGCTTATATGTGTTCTACGGTTGTAAAAAAAAAATTTGATAGTGATTCAATCGTGCATATATGTGTTCTAAGGCTGTCTAAAAAAATTTCATTGTGATTCAATCAAGCATATACGTGTTCTAAGTCTGTCAAAAAAAAATCATAGGGATTCAATCTTGCATATATGTGTTCAAAAGTTGTCAAAAAAAATTTATAGTGATTTAATCACACATATATGTCTTCTAATGCAGTCAAAAAATTTTTATAGTGATTCAATCATGGATATATGTGTAGTAACATTGTTAAAAAAGTTTCATAGTGATTCAATCATGCATATATGAGTTCTAAGGATATCAAAAAAATTCCATAGTGATTCAATCATGCATATATGTGTTCTAAGGTTGTCAAAAAAAACCTATAGTTATTCAATCATGCATATATTTTTTCAAATGCTGTAAAAAAAAATTTATTGCGATTCAATCATGCATATATGTGTTCTAATGCTGTCAAAAAAAATTCATAGTGACTGAATCATTCATATATGTGTTCTAAGGCTGTGAAAAAAAATTCTTAGTGATTTAATCTTGCTTATATGTGTTCTGTGGCTGTGAAATTTTTTTTATTGTGATTCAATCTTGCTTATATGTGTTCTAAGGCAGAAAAAAATATTTCATAGTGATTCAATCATGCATATATATGTTAGAAAGCTGTAAAAACAAATTCATAAGGATTCAATCCTGTGGATATGTGTTCTAAGGTTGTCAAAAAAAATTTATAGCGACTCAATCATGCATATAAGTGTTCTAATGTTGTCAAAAAAATGTCATTGTGATTCAATCATGCATATATGTGTTCTAAGGCTGTCAAAAAAATTCATAGTGATTCAATCATGCATATAAGTGTTCTAAGGAAGTCAAAAAATTCCATAGTGATTCAATCATGCATGTATGTGTCCAAAGCCTGTCAAAAAAATTTCATACGGAATCAATCATGCATATATGTGTTCTAATTCTGTCAAAAATAGTCCATAGTGATTCAATCATGCATATATGTGTTCTAAGGCTGTCAAAAAAATTTCATAGTGATTCAATCATGAATATATGTGTTCTAAGGCTATCAAAAAAAATCATAGTGATTCAATCTTGCATATATGTATTTTGAGGTTGTCAAAAAAAAATTATAGTGATTCAATCTTGCCTATATGTGTTCTAAGTTTGTCAAAAAAAATTCTAGTGATTCAATCTTGCATATATCTATTCTAACACAGTCGAAAAAAAATTATAGTGATACAATATTGCATATATGTGTTCTAATGTTTTCAAAAAAATTTCATAGTGATTGAATCATGCATATAGGTGTTCTAAGGTTGTAAAAAAAAAATTGTAGTGATTCAATCATGCATGTATGTGTTTTAAGCTTCTCGAAAAAAATTCATAGTAATTTAATGGTGCATATATGTGTTCTAAGGATGTCAAAAAGCTTTATAGTGATTCTATCGGGGATATATGTCTTCTAAGGCTGACAAAAAAAATATATAGAGACTCAATGACGTATATATGTGTTCTAATGCTGTAAAAAAAAAATTTATTGTATTTCAATCATGTATATTTGTGTTCTAAGGCTGTAAAAAAAAATTCACAGTGATTCATGCAAGGATATATGTGTTCCAAGGCTGTCAAAAAAATTTCATAGTGATTCAATCATGCATATATGTGTTCTACGGCTATCCAAAAAGTTTCATAGTGATTCAATCATGCATATATGTGTTCTAAGGCTATCAAAAAATTCTTATAGTGATTCAATCTTGCATATACGTGTTCTAAGGTTGTCAAAAAAATTTATAGTGATTCAATTATGCATATATGTGTTCTAAGGCTGTCAAAAATTTTTTATAGTGATTCAATCATGCATATATGTGTTCCAAGGCTGTCAAAAAAAATTCATAGTGATTCAATCATGCGTATATGTGTTCTAAGGCTATCCAAAAAGTTTCATAGTGATTCAATCATGTATGTATGTGTTCTAAGGCTATCAAAATAATTTCTTAGTGATTCATTCTTGCATATACGTGTTCTAAGGTTGTTAAAAAAATTTATAGTGATTCAATCTTAGATATATGTTTTCTAATGCGGTCAAAAAAAATTTGTTGTAAATTAATCATGCATATTTGTGTCCTAAGGCTGTAAAAAAAATTTCATAGTGAATCAATCATGCATATACGTGTTCTAATGCTGTCAAAAAAAATTTGTTGTGATTCAATCATGCATATATGTGTTCTAAGGCTGTCAAAAAAGTTCATTGTGATTCAATCTTGCATATATGTGTTCTACGGTTGTCAAAAAAAAATCATAGTGATTCAATCATGCATATATGTGTTCTAAGGCTGTCTAAAAAATTTGATAGTGATTCAATCAAGCATATATGTGTTCTAAGTCTGTAAAAAAAAAATCATAGCGATTCAATCTTGCATATATGTGTTCTATGGTTGTCAACAAATTTTTATAGTGATTCAAACATGCATATATGTCTTCAAATGCAGTCGAAAAAATCTTATAGTGATTCAATCATGGATATATGTGTTGTAATATTGTCAAAAAAATTTCATAGTGATTTAATCATGTATATATGAGTTCTAAGGATATCAAAAAAATTCCATAGTGATTCAATCATGCAGATATGTGTTCTAAGGATGTCAAAAAAAATTATAATTATTCAATCATGCATATATTTTTTCAAATGCTGTCAAAATTTTTTATTGTGATTCAATCATGCATACGTGTTCTAAGGAATTAAAAAATATATATAATGATTCAATCATGCATATATGTGTTCTAATTCTGTCAAAAAAAAAATCATAGTGATTAAATCATGGATATATGTGTTCTAAGGTTGTGAATAAAGTTCATAGTGATTCAATCTTGCTTATATGTGTTCTACGACTGTGAATTTTTTTTTATAGTGATTCAATCTTGTTTTTTTGTGTTCTATGGATGTCAAAAATATTTCGTAGTGATTCAATCATGCATATATGTGCTCTAAGGCTGTATAAAAAATTTTATAATGATGCAATCCTGCAGATATGTGTTCTACGATTGTCAAAAAAAAATTATAGTGATTCAATCTTGCATATATGTGTTCTTGGCCTGTCAAAAAAAATTCATAGTGATTCAATCATGCATATAAGTGTTCTAAGGGTGTCAAAAAATATTCATAGTGCTTCAATCTTACTTATGTGTATTCTAAGGCTGTCAAAAATACTGCATAGCGATTCAATCATGCATATATGTGTTCTAAGGCTGTCAAAAAAATTCCATAGTGATTCAATCATGCATATATGTGTTCTAAGGCTGTCAAAATTTTTTTATTGTGACTCAATCATGCATGGGGGAGAGGATGTTAGTTCTATCTAACTGATTCAATGAATGAATTCTGATTGATGATTTACATCAAGATAGTATTAGCAGATGAAAGTTACTTCGGGAGCCAAAAAACTCATTTTGATTATTCTCGAAATTCCAATAGAATGAAACTCCATCTAGTATGAATTGGCGATCAGAACATATATGGATAGAACTTATAACGGGTTCCAAAAGAATAAGTAACTTCTACTAGGCTTGTATCCTTTTTTAGGTTCACTAGGATTTTTATTGGTTGGAACTTCCAGTTATTTTGGTAGGAATCTGATGTGTTTCTATCGTATCGCGGGTCTATTCATTAGCTCCTATTTGTGGTGCACAATTTCATGGAGTGTACGTAGTGGTTATGACAAACTCGATAGAAAAGAAGGAATACTATGTTCTAAGGCTGTCAAAAAAATTTCATAGTGATTCAATCATGCATATGTGTTATTAGGTTGTCCAAAAAAAGTTTTAGTGATTCAATCATGCATCTATGTGTTCTAAGGTTGTCAAAAAAAAATTCTAGTGATTCAATCATGTATTTATTTGTTCTAATGCTGTCAAAAAAATTTATAGTGATACAATCACGCATATGTATTCTAATGGTATCAAAAAAATTCATAGTGATTGAATCATGCATATATGTGTTCTAAGGTTGTAAAAAAAAATCCATAGTGATTCAATCATGCATATATGTGTTCTAAGGATGTCAAAAATCTATATAGTGATTCTATCGTGCATATATATGTTCTAAGGCTGACAAAAAATTTTATAGTGATTCAATCACTTATGTATGTGTTCTAATGCTGTCAAAATTTTTTTATAGTGATTCAAGCATGCATATGAGTATTCTAAGGCTGTCAAAAAACATTCATAGTGATTCAATCATGCATATATGTGTTCTAAGTCTATCAACAAAATTTTATAGTGATTCAATCTTGCTTATATGTGTTCTAAGATTGTCAAAAAAAAATTATATTTATCCAATCACGCATATATGTGTTATAATGCGGCCAAAAATTTTTGAAGTGATTCAATCATGCATATACGTGTTCTAAGGTTGTCAAAAAAAATTCATAGTGATTCAATCATGCATATATGTGTTCTAAGCCTGTCCAAAAAATTTCATAGTGATTTAATCATGCATATATGTGTTCTAAGGATTGATTCTATAATGCATATATGTATTCTAAGGCTATCAAAAAAATTCATAGTGATTTAATCATGCATATATGTGTTCTAAGGCTGTTAAAAAATTTTTATAGTCACCCAATCATAAATATATGTGCTCTAAGCTTGTCAAAAAAAATTCATACTGATTCAGTCATGCATATATGTTCCAAGGCTATCAAAAAAATTCCAAACTGATTCATTCATGCATATATGTATTCTAAGATTGTTAAAAAAAATTCATAGTGATTCAATCATGCATATATGTGTTCTATGGTTTTCCAAAATTTTTTATAGTGATTTAATCATGCGTATATGTGTTGAAATGTTGTAAAAAAAAATTTATAGTGAGTCAATCATGCATATATGTGTTCTAAGACAGTCAAACAAATTTCATAGTGACTCAATCATGCAAATATGTGTTCTAAGTCTATAAAAAAAATTTCATAGTGATTCAATCTTGCATATATGTGTTCCAAGGCTATAAAAAAAAATCATAGTGATTCAATCATGCATATGTGTTCTAAGGCTGTCAAAAAAAATTTATAATGACATAATCATGGATATATGTGTTGTAACGTTGTCAAAAAAAATTCATAGTGATTCAATCATGCATATATGTGTTCTAAGGCAGTAAAAAAAAATCCATAGTGATTCAATTATGCATATATGTGTCCTTGGGTTGACAAATAAATTTCTTAGTGATTCAATCATGCATATATGAGTTCTAAGGCTGTCAAAAAAATTCATAGTGATTCAATCTTGCATATATGTGTTTTAAGATTGTCAAAGAAAATGTATAGTGATTCAATCGTACATATACGTGTTCTAAGGTAGTCAAAAAAAAAATTTAGTGATTCAATCATGCTTATATTTGTTCTAGTGCTGTTAAAAAAATTTGATAGTGATACAATCATGCATATATGTTATTCTAAGGCTGTAAAAAAAAATTCATAGTGATTCAATCACCCACATATGTGTTCAAAGGCTGTCAAAAAAGTTTCAAATTCAATCATGCATATCTGTGTTCTAATGCTCTCAAAAAATTTATATAGAGATTCAATCTTGCATATATGTGTTCTACGGCTGTCAAAAAAATCTCATAGTGATTCAATCATGCATATATGTGTTCTAATGCTTTCAAAAAAAATTCATAGTGATTCAATCATGCATATAAGTGTTCTAATGCTGTGAAAAAAAAATTTAGTGATTCAATCATGCATATATATGTTCTAAGGCAGTCAAAAACATTTCATAGTGATTCAATCATCCATATATGTGCTCTAAGGCTGTCAAAAAAATTCATAGTGACTCAATAATGCATATATGTGTCTTAATATTGTCAAAAAAAATTCATATTGATTGAATCATACATATATGAGTTCTAAGGCTATAAAAAAAAATCATAGTGATTTAATCAGGCATATATGTGTTCTAAGATGGTTAAAAAAATTTCATAGTGATTCAATCATGTAGATATGTGTTCTAAGGTTGTCAAAAAAAATACATAGTGATTCAATCATGCATATATGTGTTCTAAGATTGTCAAAAAAAATTCATGGTGATTCAATCATGCATTCAAGTGTTCTAATGCTATCAAAAATAATTCATAGAGATTCAATCATGCATATATGTGTTCTAAGGCTTTCAAAAAAAATTCATAAAGATTCAATCATGTACATATGTGTTCTATGGCTATTAAAAAAAATAATACTGATTCAATCATGCATATATGTGTTTCAATGTTGTCACAAACATTTTATATTGATTCAATCAAGCATATATGTTTTCTAAGGTTGTCAAAAAAATTTCAAATTCAATCATGCATATATGTGTTCTAAGGCTCTCAAAAAAATTTTATAGTGATTCAATCATCCTTATATGTGTTCTAATGCTATCAAAAAAAATTTATAGAGATTCAATCATGAATATATGTGTTCCAAGGCTGTCAACAAAATTTTATACTGATTCAATCATGCATATATGTGTTCTAAGGTTAAAAAAAATTCATAGTGATTCAATCATGCATATATGTGTTCTAAGGCTATCAAAAAAATTACATTGACATTCAATCAAGCATATATTTGTGTTAAGGCTATCAAAAAAATTCATAGAGATTCAATCTTGCATATATGTGTTCTAAGGCTGTCAAAAAAGTTTCATTGTGATTCAATCATGCTTATATGTGTTCTAATGCTGTCAAAAAATTTTCACAGAGATTCAACCTTGCATATATGTGTTCTAAGGCAATAAAGAAAACTTCACAGTGATTTAATCAAGCATATATGTGTTCTAAGTTTTAAAAAAAAAATCATTTCACATTGATTAAATCATGCATATATGTGTTCTAAGGTTAAAAAAAAAATCACAGTGATTCAATCATGCATATATGTGTTATAAGGATGTCAAAAAATATTTGTAGTGATTCAATCATGAATATATGTGTCTTAAGGCTGTCACAAAAATTTCATAGTGATTCAATCATGCGTATATGTGTTCTTAGACTGTCAAAAAAATTTCACAGTAATTCAATCATGCATATATGTGTTCTAGGCTGTCAAAAAAATTTCAAAGTGATTCAATCATGCATATCTGTGTTCAAATGATGTCAAAAAATTTTATAGTGATTTAATCATGCATATATGAGTTCTAAGTCGGTCAAAAACATTTCATAGTGATTCAATCATGGGCATATGTGTTCTAAGGTTGTCAAAAAAAACTATAGTGACTCAATCATGCATATATATGTTCTAAGGCTGCAAAAAAAAATTCATAGTTATTCAATCAAGCATATATGTGTCCTAAGGATGACAAAAAAAATTCATAGTGACTCAATAATGCATATATGTGTTCTAAGATTTTCAAAAAAAATTCATAGTGATTCAATCATGCATTTATGTATTCTAAGGCTATCAAAATAATTTCATAGTGATTCAATCAGGCATATACGTTTTCTAATATTGTCAAAAAAATTTCATAGAGTCTCAATCATGTATATATGTCTTCTAAGGCTGTCAAAAAATTTCATAGTGAATCAATAATGGATATATGTGTTGCTGTCAAAAAAATGTAAAGTGATTCAATCATGCATATATGTATTCTATGGCTGTCAAAAAAAATTTATAGTGATTCAATCATGCATATATGGGTTCTAATGTTGTCAAAAAAATTTGATAGAGATTCAATCGTGTATATATGTGTTCTTAGGATGTAAAACGAAATTCAGAGTAATTCAATCAATCATATATATGTTCTAAGGCTGTCAAAAAAAATTTATAGTGATTCAATCATGCATATACGTGTTCTAAGCTTACAAAAAAATTTCATAGTGATTCAATCATGCATATATGTATTCTAATGTTGTCAAAAAAAAATTCATAGTGATTCAATCATGCATATATGTGTTCTAAGGCTATCAAAAGATTTATATAGTGATTCAATCCTTCATTTATGTGTTCTAAGGCTGTCAAAACAATTTGATAGAGATTCAATCATGCATATATGTGTTCAAAGGCTGTCAAAACAATTTGATAGAGATTCAATCATGCATATATGGTTTCCAATGCTGTAAAAAAAAATTGATAGAGATTGAATCATGTATATATCTGTTGTAAGGCTGTCAAAAAATTTCATAGTAATTCAATCATTCATATATGTGTTCTAAGGCTGTCAATAAAATTGCACTGTGATTTAATCATACATATATGTGTTCTAAGGTTATCAACAAAATTTCATAGTGATTCAATCATGTATATATATGTTCTAATGCTGTCAAAAAAAATTTATAGAGATTGAATCATGAATATGTGTTCTAAGGCTAACAAAAATTTTCATAGTCAATCAATCTTGCATATAGGTATTCTAAGGCTATAATAAAAATTCAAATTCAATCATGCATATGTGTTCGAAGGCAGTCAAAAAAATTTAATAGTGATTCAATCATGCATAATTATGTTCCAATGCGGTCAAAAAAAATTCATAGAGATTCAATCATGCAAATATGTGTTCTAAGGCTGTTTAAAAATTTTCATAGTGACTCAATCATGCATATATGTCTTCTAAGGTTGTTAAAAAATTTTCATAGAGATTCAATCATGAATATGTGTTCTAAGGCTGTCAAAAAATTTAATAGTCATTGAATCATGCATATATGTATTCTATGGCTATCAAAAAAATTTCAAATTCAATCATGGATATATGTGTTCTAAGGCAGTCAAAAAAATTTTATAGTGATTCAATCATGCATATATGTGTTCTAAGGCTATCACAAAAATTCCATAGTGACTCAATCATGCAAAAATGTGTTCTAAGGCTGTAAAAAATTTTTTATAGTGTTTCTATCATGCATATATTTGTTCAAAGAATGTCACAAAGATTTCATAGCGATTCAATCATGCATATATATGTTCTAAGGTTGTCAAAAAAAATTCATAGTGATTCAATCATGCATGTACATGTTTTAAGGCTATCAGAATTTTTTTGTAGTCATTCAATCCAGTATATATGTGCTTAATGGCTATCACAAAAAGTTCATAGCAATTCAATCTTGCATATATGTGTTATAAGGCTGTCAAAAAAATTTCATAGTGATTCAATCTTGCATATATGTTTTCTAATGCTGTAAAAAAAAATTCATAGTGATTCAATCATTCATATATGTGTACTAAGGCTATGAAAAAAAAATCATAGTGATTCAATCTTGCTTATATGTGTTCTGATGCTGTGAAAAAAAATTTATTGTGATTCAATCTTGCTTATATGTGTTCTAAGGCTGTGAAAAATATTACATAGTGATTCAATCATGCATATATATGTTCTATTGCTGTAAAAAAATTCATAATGATTCAATCATGCATATATCTGTTCTAAGGCTGTCAAAAAAATTTCACTGGGATTCAATCATGAATATATATTTCTTCTAGGCTGTCAAAAAAAAATCATAGTGATTCAATCATGCATATATGTGTTCTAAGGCTGTCCAAAAAATTTCATAGTTATTCAATCGTGAATATGTGTTTTAAGGTTGTCAAAAAATTTCAGTCATTTAATCATGCATATATGTATTCTAAGGCTATAAAAAAAAATTCAAATTCAATCGTGCATATATGTGTTCTAAGGCAGTCAAAAAAATTTCAAAGTGATTCAATCATGCATATATGTGCTCTAAGGCTGTCACAAAAATTTCATAGTGATTCAATCATGCATATATGTTTTCTAAGGCTGTCAAAAAATTTTCATAATGATTCAATTATAAATATACGTGTTCTAAGATTATAAGAAAAATTCATAGTGATTCAATCATGCATATATGTGTTACAAGGCTGTAAAAAATATATATATATTGATTCAATCAAGCAAATATGTGTTCTAAGGCAGTAAAAAAAAATTCACAGTGATTCAATCAGGCATATATGTGTTCTAATGCTGTCAAAAAAATTTGATAGACATTCAATCATGCATATATGTGTTCTTAGGCAGTAAAAAAAATTTCACAGTGATTCAACCATGCATATATGTGTTCTAGGCTATCAAAAAATTTCATGGTCATTTAATCAAGCATATATGTGTATTTCGGTTGTCAAAAAAATTTCATAGTGATTCAATAATGCATATTTATGTTCTACGGTTGTCAAAAAAATTTCATAGTGATTCAATCATGCGTATATGTGTTCTAATGTTGTCAAAAAAAATTCAAAGCAATTCAATCATGCATATATGTGTTCTAAGGCTATCAAAAAAATTCCATAGTGATTCAATCATGCGTATATGTGTTTTAACGCTATCAAAAAAATTTAAAATTCATCCTTGCTTATATGTGGTCTAATGCTATAAAAAAAATTCATACAGATTCAACCTTGCATATATGTGATCTAAGGTTGTCAAAAAAATGTCATAGTGATTCAATCATGCATATATGTTTTCTAATGCTGTCAAAAAAAAATTATAGTGATTCAAACATGGATATATGTGTTTTGATGCTGTCAAAAAAATTTCTTTGTAAATCAATCATTCATATATGTGTTCTAAGGTGGTCAAAAATTTTTTTGAGTGATTTAATCATGCATATATGTGCACTAAGGCTGTCAGAAAAATTTCATAGTGATTCAATCATGCAAATATGTGTTCTAAGGTTGTCAAAAAAATTTCATAGCGACTCAATAATGCATATATGTGTTGCAAGGTTGTCAAAAAAAAAAATATAGTGATTCAATCCTGCATATATGTGTTCTAAGGCTATCAAAAAAAATTCATAGTGATTCAATCATGCAAATATGTGATCTAAGTCTATCAAAAAAAATTCATAGTGATTCAATAAGGCATATATGTGTTCTAAGGTGGTCAGGAAAATTTTATAGTGATTCAATCATGTAGACAAGTGTTCTAAGGATGTCAAAAAAATTTATAGAGATTCAATCACGCATATATGTGTTCTAAGGCTGCCAAAAAATTCTGATAAATGTTTCAATCAAGCATATATGTGTCCTAAGGTTGTCAAAAAAAATTCTTACCGACTCTATAATGCATATATGTGTCCTAAGATTGTCAAAAAAAAATTATTGTGATTAAATCATGCATATATATGTTATGAGGCTATCAAAAAAATTTCATAGTGATTCAATCATGCATATATGTGTTCTAAGGCTATAAAAAAATGCATAGAGACTAAATCAGACATATTTGAGTTCTAATGTTGTCAAAAAAATTTCATATGAATCAAATCTTGTATCTATGTGTTCTAAGGCTGTCAAAAAAAATTCATAGGGATTCAAACAGGAATATATGTGTTCTAAGGCTGTCAAAAAAATCTGTTAGTGATTCAAAAATGCATATATGTGTTCTAAGGCTTACCAAAAATTTATATAGTGATTCAATCATGCATATATATGTTCTAAGGCTATCAAAAAAAATTCATAGAGATTCAATCATGCATATATGTGTTCTAAGGCTGTAAAAAAAAAATCATAGTGCTTCAATCATGCATATATTTCTTCTAATGCTATAAAAAAAAAATCATAGTGATTTATTCATGCTTATATGTGTTCTAATGCTGTCAAAAAAATTTGTTTGAGATTCATGTATAAATGTGTTCTAAGGCTGTCAAAAAAATTTCAATGTGATTCAATCATGCATATATGTGTTCTAAGGCTATCAAAAAAAAATTGATAGAGATTCAATCATGCATATACGGGTTCTAATGATGTCTAAAAAGTTTGATAGAGATTCAATCATGTAGATATGTGTTCCAAGGCTATAAAAAAAAATTTAGTATTTCAATCATTCATATATGTGTTCAAAGGCTATCAAAATTTTTTTATAGTGATTCAATCATGCATACATGTGTTCAAAGGATATCAAAAAAATTTCATAGTGATTCAATCATGAATAGATATTCTAAGGCTATCAAAAAAATTTGATATTCAATCATGCATATATGTTTTCTAACGCAGTCAAATTTTTTTTATAGTGATTCAATCATGCATATATGTGTTCTAATGTTATAAAAAAAAATCATAGAGATTTAATCATGCGTATATGTGTTGGCAGGCTGTCAAAAAAAATCATAGTGATTCAATCATGCATATATGTGTCCTAAGGCTATCAAAAAAATGTCATAGTGATTCAATCATGCATATATGTTTTCTAAGGCTGCCAAAAAAAATTTGTAGTGATTCAATCATGCATGTATGTGTTGTAAGGCTGTCATAAAAATTTCATAGTGATTCAATCATAAGTATATGTGATATACGGCTGTCATAAAAATTTCATAGCGATTCAATCTTGCGTATATGTGTTATAAGGCTATCAATTTTTTTTTACAGTTTTTCAATCATGCATATATGTGTTCTCAGGTTGTTAAAAAAACTTCATAGTGATTCAATCAGGAATATATGTGTTACAAATAGGTCAAAAAATTAGATAGTGATTCAATCAAGCATATATATGTTCTAAGGCTGTCAAAAAAATTTCATAGTGATTCAATCATGCATATATGTGTTCTAATGTTGTCAAAAAAAATTGATAGAGATTCAATCATGCATATATGTGTTTTTAGGCTGTCAAAAAAATTTCACAGGGATTCAATAACGCAAATATGTATTCTCAACTGTCAAAAAAAATTCATCGTCATTCAATCATTTGTATATGTGTTGTAAGGCAGTAAAAAAAAATTCATAGTGATTCAATCATGTATATATGTGTCCTTATGTTGTCAAAAAAAATTCATAGTTATTCAATAATGGATATATGTGTTATACGGTTGTTAAAAAATTTTTAAAGTTATTCAAACATGCACATATGTGTTCTAATGCAATAAAAAAAAATTCATAGAGATTCTATCATGCATATATGTGTTCTAAGGCTGTCAAAAAAATTTCAAATTTAATCATGAATATATGTGTTCAAATGTTGTATAAAAATTTCATAGAGATTCAATCTTGCATATATGTGTTCTAAGGCTGTCAAAAAAATGTTATAGTGATTCAATCATGCGTATATGTGTTCTAATGCTGTCAAAAAAAATTCATAGCGATTCAATCAAGCATATATGTGTTCTAACGCTGTCAAAAAAAATTCATAGTGATTCAATCATGTATATATGTGTTGTAAGGCTATCAAAAAAATTTCATAGTGATTCAATCATGCAGATTTGTGTCCTAAGGTTGTTAAAAAAAATTCACAGCGACTCAATAATGCATATTTGTGTTCTAAGGTTGTCAAAAAAATTTCATAGTGATTCAATCATTCATATATGAGTTCTAAGGCACTAAAAAAAAATCATAGTGATTCAATCATGCATATATGTGTTCTATGGCTGTCAAAAAAAATTCAAAGAGAGTCAATCATGTATGTAAGTATTCTAAGGCTGTCAAAAAGATTTCATAGTGATTCAATCATTAATATATGTGTTTTAGGGCTGTCAAAAAAATTTGATAGGGATTCAATCATGCATATATGTGTTCTAAGGCTATCACAAAAATTCCATAGTGACTCAATCATGCAAAAATGTGTTCTAAGGCTGTAAAAAAAATTTTATAGTGTTTCTATCATGCATATATTTGTTCAAAGAATGTCACAAAGATTTCATAGCGATTCAATCATGCATATATATGTTCTAAGGTTGTCAAAAAAAATTCATAGTGATTCAATCATGCATGTACATGTTTTAAGGCTATCAGAATTTTTTTGTAGTCATTCAATCCAGTATATATGTGCTTAATGGCTATCACAAAAAGTTCATAGCAATTCAATCTTGCATATATGTGTTATAAGGCTGTCAAAAAAATTTCATAGTGATTCAATCTTGCATATATGTTTTCTAATGCTGTAAAAAAAAATTCATAGTGATTCAATCATTCATATATGTGTACTAAGGCTATGAAAAAAAAATCATAGTGATTCAATCTTGCTTATATGTGTTCTGATGCTGTGAAAAAAAAATTATTGTGATTCAATCTTGCTTATATGTGTTCTAAGGCTGTGAAAAATATTACATAGTGATTCAATCATGCATATATATGTTCTATTGCTGTAAAAAAATTCATAATGATTCAATCATGCATATATCTGTTCTAAGGCTGTCAAAAAAATTTCACTGGGATTCAATCATGAATATATATTTCTTCTAGGCTGTCAAAAAAAAATCATAGTGATTCAATCATGCATATATGTGTTCTAAGGCTGTCCAAAAAATTTCATAGTTATTCAATCGTGAATATGTGTTTTAAGGTTGTCAAAAAATTTCAGTCATTTAATCATGCATATATGTATTCTAAGGCTATAAAAAAAAATTCAAATTCAATCGTGCATATATGTGTTCTAAGGCAGTCAAAAAAATTTCAAAGTGATTCAATCATGCATATATGTGCTCTAAGGCTGTCACAAAAATTTCATAGTGATTCAATCATGCATATATGTTTTCTAAGGCTGTCAAAAAATTTTCATAATGATTCAATTATAAATATACGTGTTCTAAGATTATAAGAAAAATTCATAGTGATTCAATCATGCATATATGTGTTACAAGGCTGTAAAAAATATATATATATTGATTCAATCAAGCAAATATGTGTTCTAAGGCAGTAAAAAAAAATTCACAGTGATTCAATCAGGCATATATGTGTTCTAATGCTGTCAAAAAAATTTGATAGACATTCAATCATGCATATATGTGTTCTTAGGCAGTAAAAAAAATTTCACAGTGATTCAACCATGCATATATGTGTTCTAGGCTATCAAAAAATTTCATGGTCATTTAATCAAGCATATATGTGTATTTCGGTTGTCAAAAAAATTTCATAGTGATTCAATAATGCATATTTATGTTCTACGGTTGTCAAAAAAATTTCATAGTGATTCAATCATGCGTATATGTGTTCTAATGTTGTCAAAAAAAATTCAAAGCAATTCAATCATGCATATATGTGTTCTAAGGCTATCAAAAAAATTCCATAGTGATTCAATCATGCGTATATGTGTTTTAACGCTATCAAAAAAATTTAAAATTCATCCTTGCTTATATGTGGTCTAATGCTATAAAAAAAATTCATACAGATTCAACCTTGCATATATGTGATCTAAGGTTGTCAAAAAAATGTCATAGTGATTCAATCATGCATATATGTTTTCTAATGCTGTCAAAAAAAAATTATAGTGATTCAAACATGGATATATGTGTTTTGATGCTGTCAAAAAAATTTCTTTGTAAATCAATCATTCATATATGTGTTCTAAGGTGGTCAAAAAATTTTTTGAGTGATTTAATCATGCATATATGTGCACTAAGGCTGTCAGAAAAATTTCATAGTGATTCAATCATGCAAATATGTGTTCTAAGGTTGTCAAAAAAATTTCATAGCGACTCAATAATGCATATATGTGTTGCAAGGTTGTCAAAAAAAAAAATATAGTGATTCAATCCTGCATATATGTGTTCTAAGGCTATCAAAAAAAATTCATAGTGATTCAATCATGCAAATATGTGATCTAAGTCTATCAAAAAAAATTCATAGTGATTCAATAAGGCATATATGTGTTCTAAGGTGGTCAGGAAAATTTTATAGTGATTCAATCATGTAGACAAGTGTTCTAAGGATGTCAAAAAAATTTATAGAGATTCAATCACGCATATATGTGTTCTAAGGCTGCCAAAAAATTCTGATAAATGTTTCAATCAAGCATATATGTGTCCTAAGGTTGTCAAAAAAAATTCTTACCGACTCTATAATGCATATATGTGTCCTAAGATTGTCAAAAAAAAATTATTGTGATTAAATCATGCATATATATGTTATGAGGCTATCAAAAAAATTTCATAGTGATTCAATCATGCATATATGTGTTCTAAGGCTATAAAAAAATGCATAGAGACTAAATCAGACATATTTGAGTTCTAATGTTGTCAAAAAAATTTCATATGAATCAAATCTTGTATCTATGTGTTCTAAGGCTGTCAAAAAAAATTCATAGGGATTCAAACAGGAATATATGTGTTCTAAGGCTGTCAAAAAAATCTGTTAGTGATTCAAAAATGCATATATGTGTTCTAAGGCTTACCAAAAATTTATATAGTGATTCAATCATGCATATATATGTTCTAAGGCTATCAAAAAAAATTCATAGAGATTCAATCATGCATATATGTGTTCTAAGGCTGTAAAAAAAAAATCATAGTGCTTCAATCATGCATATATTTCTTCTAATGCTATAAAAAAAAAATCATAGTGATTTATTCATGCTTATATGTGTTCTAATGCTGTCAAAAAAATTTGTTTGAGATTCATGTATAAATGTGTTCTAAGGCTGTCAAAAAAATTTCAATGTGATTCAATCATGCATATATGTGTTCTAAGGCTATCAAAAAAAAATTGATAGAGATTCAATCATGCATATACGGGTTCTAATGATGTCTAAAAAGTTTGATAGAGATTCAATCATGTAGATATGTGTTCCAAGGCTATAAAAAAAAATTTAGTATTTCAATCATTCATATATGTGTTCAAAGGCTATCAAAATTTTTTTATAGTGATTCAATCATGCATACATGTGTTCAAAGGATATCAAAAAAATTTCATAGTGATTCAATCATGAATAGATATTCTAAGGCTATCAAAAAAATTTGATATTCAATCATGCATATATGTTTTCTAACGCAGTCAAATTTTTTTTATAGTGATTCAATCATGCATATATGTGTTCTAATGTTATAAAAAAAAATCATAGAGATTTAATCATGCGTATATGTGTTGGCAGGCTGTCAAAAAAAATCATAGTGATTCAATCATGCATATATGTGTCCTAAGGCTATCAAAAAAATGTCATAGTGATTCAATCATGCATATATGTTTTCTAAGGCTGCCAAAAAAAATTTGTAGTGATTCAATCATGCATGTATGTGTTGTAAGGCTGTCATAAAAATTTCATAGTGATTCAATCATAAGTATATGTGATATACGGCTGTCATAAAAATTTCATAGCGATTCAATCTTGCGTATATGTGTTATAAGGCTATCAATTTTTTTTTACAGTGATTCAATCATGCATATATGTGTTCTCAGGTTGTTAAAAAAACTTCATAGTGATTCAATCAGGAATATATGTGTTACAAATAGGTCAAAAAATTAGATAGTGATTCAATCAAGCATATATATGTTCTAAGGCTGTCAAAAAAATTTCATAGTGATTCAATCATGCATATATGTGTTCTAATGTTGTCAAAAAAAATTGATAGAGATTCAATCATGCATATATGTGTTTTTAGGCTGTCAAAAAAATTTCACAGGGATTCAATAACGCAAATATGTATTCTCAACTGTCAAAAAAAATTCATCGTCATTCAATCATTTGTATATGTGTTGTAAGGCAGTCAAAAAAAATTCATAGTGATTCAATCATGTATATATGTGTCCTTATGTTGTCAAAAAAAATTCATAGTTATTCAATAATGGATATATGTGTTATACGGTTGTTAAAAAAATTTTAAAGTTATTCAAACATGCACATATGTGTTCTAATGCAATAAAAAAAAATTCATAGAGATTCTATCATGCATATATGTGTTCTAAGGCTGTCAAAAAAATTTCAAATTTAATCATGAATATATGTGTTCAAATGTTGTATAAAAATTTCATAGAGATTCAATCTTGCATATATGTGTTCTAAGGCTGTCAAAAAAATGTTATAGTGATTCAATCATGCGTATATGTGTTCTAATGCTGTCAAAAAAAATTCATAGCGATTCAATCAAGCATATATGGGTTCTAACGCTGTCAAAAAAAATTCATAGTGATTCAATCATGTATATATGTGTTGTAAGGCTATCAAAAAAATTTCATAGTGATTCAATCATGCAGATTTGTGTCCTAAGGTTGTTAAAAAAAATTCACAGCGACTCAATAATGCATATTTGTGTTCTAAGGTTGTCAAAAAAATTTCATAGTGATTCAATCATTCATATATGAGTTCTAAGGCACTAAAAAAAAATCATAGTGATTCAATCATGCATATATGTGTTCTATGGCTGTCAAAAAAAATTCAAAGAGAGTCAATCATGTATGTAAGTATTCTAAGGCTGTCAAAAAGATTTCATAGTGATTCAATCATTAATATATGTGTTTTAGGGCTGTCAAAAAAATTTGATAGGGATTCAATCATGCATATATGTGTTCTATGGCTGTCAAAAAAATTTCATAGTGACTCAGTCATGCATATATGTGTTCTAATGCTGTCAAAAATATTTGATAGAGATTCAATCATGTATATATGTGCTCTAAGGATGTCGAAAAAAATTCATAGTTATTCAATCATTCATATATGTGTGCTAAGGCTGTGAAAAAAAATTTATAGTGATTCAATCATGCATATATGTGTTCTAAGGCTATAAAAAAATTCATAGTGATTCATTCATGCATATATGAGTTCTAATGCTATCAACAATTTTTGATAGAGATTCAATCATATATATATGTGCCCTCAAGCTGTCAAAAAAATTGCTTAGTGATTCAATCATGCATATATTTCTTCTAATACTATCAAAAAAATTTCATAGTGATTCATTCATGCATATATGTGTTCTAATGTTGTCAAAAAAAATTGATTGAGATTCATGTATATATGTGTTCTAAGGCTGTCAAAAAAAAATTCATAGTGTTTCAATCATAAATATATGTGTTCGAAAAAATTTCAAATTCAATCACGCGTATATGTGTTCTAAGGCTGTCAAAAAAGATTCATAGTGAGTCAATCATGCATATATGTGTTCTAATGCTGTCAAAAAAAATTCATAGACTTTTAATCATGCATATATGTGTTCTAAGGCTGTCAAAAAAATTTCATAGTGATTCAATCAAGCATATATGTGCCCTAAGGTTGTCAAAAAAATTTAATAGCGACTCAATAATGCATATATGTGTTCTATGGTTGTCAAAAAAATTTCATAGTGAGTCAATCATGGATATATGTGTTCTAAGGCTATAAAAAAAGTTTCATAGTGATTCAATCATGCATATATGTGTTCTAAGTCTTTCAAAAAAATGTCATAGTGATTTAATCATGCATATATGTGGTCTAAGGCTGTCAAAAAAATTTTGTAGTACTTCAATCTTGAATATATGTGTTCTAAGGCTGTCAAAAAATTTCAGAGTGATTTAGTCATGAATATATGTGTTCTTAGGCTGTCAAAAATAATTCATAGTGATTCAATCAAGCATATATGTGCCCTAAGGTTGTCAAAAAAATTTAATAGTGACTCAATAATGCATATATGTGTTCTATGGTTGTCAAAAAAATTTCATAGTGAGTCAATCATGGATATATGTGTTCTAAGGCTATAAAAAAAGTTTCATAGTGATTCAATCATGCATATATGTGTTCTAAGTCTATCAAAAAAATGTCATAGTGATTTAATCATGCATATATGTGGTCTAAGGTTGTCAAAAAATTTTTGTAGTGCTTCAATCTTGAATATATGTGTTCTAAGGCTGTCAAAAAATTTCAGAGTGATTTAGTCATGAATATATGTGTTCTTAGGCTGTCAAAAAAAATTCATAGTGAATCAATCATGCAAATATATGTCCTTAGGTTGTCAAAAAAATTGAATGGTGATTCAATAATGCAATTATGTGTTCTCAACTATCAAAAAAACTTCATCGTGATTCAATCATTCATATATGTGTTCTAAGGCTGTCAAAAAAAATTCATAGTCATTCAAAATCCCATATATGTGTTCTAAGGCTTGCAATTATATAGTGATTCAATCATGCATATATGTGTTCTAAGGGTGTCAAAAAAATTTCATAGTGATTCAAACCTGCATATATATGTTTTAATGCTGTCAGAAAAATGTCATCATGCTTCAATCATGCATATATGTGTTCCAAGGTGGTCAAAATTTTTTTATAGTGATTGAATCATGTATATATATGTTATAATATGATCAAAAAAATTTCATAGTGATTCAATCATGCATATATGTGTTCCAAGGCTGTCAAAAAAAATTAGTAGTGATTCAATAATGCATATATGTGTTCTGAGGCAGTCAACAAAAATTCATCGTGATTCAATCATGCATATATGTGTTCTAAGGCTGTCAAAAAAACTTCATAGTGATTCAATCAAACATATATGTGTTCTAAGGCTGTCAAAAAAATTTCATAGTGATTCAATCATGCATATATGTGTTCTAAGGTGGTCAAAAAAAATTCATAGTGATTCAATCATGTATATATGTGTTATAATGTGGTCATATTTTTTTTACAGAGATTCAATCATACATATATGTGTTCTAAGGATAACAAAAAAAATTCACAGGCATTCAATCATGCATATATGTGTTCTAGGCTGTCAAAAAAATTTCATAGTGATTCAATCATGTATATATGTATTCTAAGGCTGTAAAAAAAAGTTCATAGTTATTCAATCATAAATATATGTGTTCTAAGGCTATCTAAAAAATTTCATACTGATTCAATCATGAATATATGTGTTCTAAGGCTATAGAGAAAAATTCATGGTGATTTAATCATGCATATATGTGTTGTAATGCTGTCAAAAAAATGTCATAGTGATTTAATCATGCATATATGTGTTGTAAGGTCGTCAAAAAAATTTCTTAGTGATTGAATCATGTATATATGTGTTATAATGTGGTCATAAAAATTGCATAGTCATTCAATCATGCATATATGTGTTCTAAGACTGTAAAAAAAAAATTATAGTGATTTAATCATGAATGTATGTGTTCTAAGGCTGTCAAAAAAAAATTATATTGATTCAATCATGCATATATGTGTTCTAAGGCTTTCAAAAAAATTATATAGTGATTCAATCATGCATATATGTGTTCTAAGGAGGTCAAAATTTATTTTTAGTGATTCAATCATGCATATATGTGTTCAAAGGCTATCCCAAAAAATTCATATTGATTCAACCATGCGTATATGTGTTCTAAGGCTGCCAAAAAAATTTCATAGTGATTCAATCATGCATATATGTGTTTTAAGCATATAAAAAAAAATTTGTAGTGATTCAATCATAGATATATGTGTTCAAAGGCTATAACAAAAATTTCATAACGATTCAATCATGCATATATGTGTTCTAAGGCTGTCAAAAAAAATTCGTAGTGATTCAATCATGCATATATATGTTTTATTGGTGTAAAAAAAATTGATAGAGATTCAATCATGCATATTTGTGTTCTAAGGTTGTCAAAAAAATTCATAGTGATTCAATCTTGCATATATGCGTTCTAATGCTGCCAAAAAAATGTCATTGTGATTCAATCATGCATATATGTGTTCTAAGGTGGTCAAAAAAAATTTATAGTCATTGAATCATGTATATATGTGTTATAATGTGGTCAAATTTTTTTATATTGATTCAATCATGCATATATGTGTTCTAAGGCTGTGAAAAAAATTTCACGGGGATTCAATCATGAATATATATGTTCTTGGCTGTCAAAAAAAATTCATAGTGATTCAATCATGCATATATGTGTTCTATGGCTGCCAAAAAAATTGCATAGTGATTCAATCATGTATATATTATATGTTCTAAGGCTGTTAAAAAAAATTTATAGTGATTCAATCATGCATATATGTGTTCTAAGGCTGTCAAAAAAAATTCATAGTGATTCAATCTTACATATATGCGTTCTAATGCTGTCAAAAAAATGTCATTATGATTCAATCATGCAAGTATGTATTCTAAGGTGGTCAAAAAAAATTTATAGTAACTGAATCATGTATATATGTGTTATAATGAGGTCAAAGTTTTTTTATAGTGATTCAATCATGCATATATGTGCTTTAATGCTGCCAAAAATTTTTTTTTGCGATTTAATCATGACTGTATGTGTTCAAAGGCTGCCACAAAAATTTCATAGCGATTCAATCATGCAAATATGTGTTCTAGGGCTGTGAAAATAATTTCATAGCGATTGAATGTTGCATATATATGTTCGAAAGCTGTAAAAAAAATTTCATAGTGATTCAATCATGCATATATGTGTGCTAAGGTTGTCAAAAAAATTTCATACTGATTTAATCATGCATATATGTGTTCTAATGGTGTCAAAAAACTTTCATAGTGATTCAATCACGCATAAATGTGTTCTAAGGCAGTAAAAAAAAAGTTCATAGTGATTGAATCATGTATATTTGTGTTCTAACATTGTCCAAAAAAAATTGTAGTGATTCAATGATGCATATACATATTCTAATGTTGTCAAAAAAAAATTATAATGATTCAATCATGCATATATGTGTCCTGTGAATGTAAAAAAAAAATCATAGTGATTTAATCATGCATATTTGTGTTCTAAGGCAGAAAAAAAAAATCATGGTGATTCAATCATGCATACATGCGTACTAAGGTTGTCAAAATAAAATTCAAAGTGATTCAATCATGCGTATATGTGTTCTAAGGCTGTCAAAAAAATTTCATAGTGATTCAATCAGGCATATATGTGTTCTAAGGCTCTCAAAAAAATTTCATAGTGATTCAATCACACATATGTGTTCTAATGGTGTCAAAAAAATTTCATAGTGAGTCAATCGTGCATATATGTGTTCTAAGGCTCTCAAAAAAAAATCATAGTGATTCAATCATGCATATATGTGTTTTAAGGCTGTAAAAAAAAATTCAATTATGCATATATGTGTTCTAAGGCAGAAAAAAAAAATTCATAGTGATTCAATCAAGCATATATGTGTTCTAATGCTGTCAAAAAAAAATTATAGTGATTCAATCATGCATATATATGTTCTAATGGTGTCAAAAAAAATTTATAGTGAGTCAATCGTGCATATATGTGTTCTAAGTTTGTCAAAATTTTTTTATAGTGATTCAATCATGCATATATGTGTTTTAAGGCTGTCACAAAAATTTCATATCGATTCAACCATGCGTATATGTGTTCTAAGGCTGTCAAAAAAATTTTATAGTGATTCAATCATGCATATATGTTTTCTAAGGCTATGTAAAAAATTTCATAGTGATTCAATCTTTCATATATGTGTTCTAAGGCAGTAAAAAAAAATTTGTAGTCATTTAATCGTGCAAATTAGTGATTCAATGTTGTATATATGTGTTCTAATGCTGTGGAAAAAAAATTTATAGTGATTCAATCGTGCATATATTTGTTCTAATGCTTTCAAAAAAAATTCATAGTGATTCAATCCTGCATATATGTGTTCAAAGGCTGTCAAAAAAATTTCATAGTGATTCAGTCATGCATATGTGTTCTAATGCTATAAAAAAAAATTCATAGTGATTCAATCATGCATATATGTGTTGTATGGCACTCAAAAAAATTTGATAGTGTTTGAATAATGCATATATGTGTTTTAATGTTGTCAAAAAAGAATTGTAGTATTCTATCATGCATTTACGTGTTTTTAAGTTGTCTAAAAATTTTCATAATGATTCAATCATGCATATATGTGTCCTAGCTTTGTCAAAAAAAAATCATAGTGATTCAATCTTGTAAATGTGTGTTCTAAGGCTGTCGAAAAAATTTCATAGAGATTCAATCATGCATATATGAGGTCTAAGGCTGTCAAATTTTTTTTAAAGTGATTCAATCTTGCATATATGTGTTCTAAGGCAGCCAAAATTTTTTTGTGGAGATTCAATCATGCATATATGTGTTTTAATCTTGTTAAAAAAATTTCATAGAGATTCAATTTTGCATATATGTGTTATAAGGTTTCAAAAAAAAAATCATAGTGATTCAATCACGCATATATGCGTTCTAATGTTGTCAAAAAAATTTCATAGTGATTTAATCATGCATATATGTGTTCTAAGGCAGTCAAAAAAGTTTCATAGTGATTCAATCATAAATATATGTGTTCTAAGGCTGTCAAAAAAATTTCAATCATGCGTATATGTGTTCTAAGGCTGTCAAAAAAAATTTATAGTGTTCAATCTTACATATATGTCTTCTAATGTCGTCAAAAAAATTTCATTGTGATTGAATCATGCATATATATGTCCTAAGGTTGTAAAAATAAATTCATAGTGATTAAATGTTGCATATATGGGTTCTAAGGCTATGCAAAAAAAATCATAGTGATTCAATCATGCATATATGTGTTCTAAGGCTCTAAAAAAAATTTCAAAGTAATTCAATCATGCAAATATGTATTCTGAGGCTGTCAAAATTTTTTCATAGTGATTCAATCATGCATATATGTGTTCTAACACAGTAAAAAAAATTCATAGTGATTCAATCATGCATATATGTGTTCTAATGATGTAAAAAAAAATCATTGTGATTCAATCATGCAAATATGTGTTCTATGGCTGTAGAAAAATATATATAGTGATTCAATGATGCATATATGTGTTCTAAGGCTATCTAAAAAATTTCATAGTGATCCAATCATGCATATATGTGTTCTATGGCTGACAAAAAAAAATTTATAGTGATTCAATCATGCATATATGTGTTTTAATGCTGTCAAATAAAAATTGTAGTGATTCTATCATGTGTGTACGTGTTGTAATGTTGTCTAAAAAATTTCATAATTATTCAATCGTGCATATATGTGTCCTAAGATTGTTCAAAAAAATCATAGTGATTCAATCATGCATATATGTGTTCTAAGGCTGTCAAAAAAAATTCAAAGAGATTCAATCAGGCATATATGAGTTCTAAGGCTGTCAAAGAAATTTTAAAATGATTTAATCATGCATATATGTGTTCTAAGGCTATCAAAAAAAATTTATAGAGATTCAATCCTTCATATATATTTGTTCTAAGGTTGTGAAAAAAAATGTCACAGTGATTCAATCATGCATATATGTGTTCTAATGTTCCTAAAAAAACTTCATAGAGATTCAATCTTGCATATATGTGTTCTAAGGCTGTCAAAAAAATTTCATAGTGATTCAATCATGCATATATGTGTTCTAATGCTATCAAAAAAATTTAATAGTGATTCAATCATGCATATATGTGTTTTAAGGCTGTCAAAAAAATTTCAATCATGCATATATGTGTTCTAAGGCTGTCAAAAAAAAATTATAGTGATTCAATCTTCCATATATGTCTTCTAATGCTGTCAAAAAAATTTTATTGTGATTGAATCATGCATATATGTGTCCTATGGTTGTAAAAAAAAAATCATAGTGATTCAATCTTGCATATATGTGTTCTTCGGCTATGAAAAAAAATTCATAGTGATTCAATCATGAATATAGGTGTTCTATGGCTGTCAAAATTTTTTTAAAGTAATTCAATCATGCATATACGTATTCTAAGGCTCTCAAAAAATTTTTATAGTGATTCAATCATGCATATATGTGTTCTAAGGTTGTCAAAAAAATTTCTAAGTGATTCAATCATGCTTGTATGTGTTCTAACACTGTAAAAAAAAATTCATAGTGATTCAATCATGCATATGTGTTCTAATGATGTAAAAAAAATCATAGTGATTCAATCATGCATATATGTGTTCTAATGCTGTCAAACAAATTTAATAGTGATTCAATCAAGTATATATGTCTTCTAAGGCTATCAAAAAAAATTCATATTGATTCAGTCATGCATATATGTGTTCTAGGGTTGTCAAAAAAAAAATTTAGTGATCAGTCATGCATATATGTGTTCTAAGGCTGTCCAAAAAATTTCATTGTGATTCAATCATGCATATATGTGTTATAAAAATGACAAAAAAAATTCATAGTGATTCAATCATGCTTATATGTGTTTTAATGCTGTCAAAAAAATTTCATAGTGATTCAATCACGCATATATATGTTCTAAGTTTGTTAAAAAAAATTCAAATTCAATCATGCATATATGTGTTCTAAGGCTCTCAAAAAATTTTTATAGTGATTCAATCATCCTTATATGTGTTCTAATGCTATCAAAAAAAATTTATAGAGATTCAATCATGAATATATGTGTTCCAAGGCTGTCAACAAAATTTTATACTGATTCAATCATGCATATATGTGTTCTAAGGTTAAAAAAAATTCATTGTGATTCAATCATGCATATATGTGTTCTAAGGCTATCAAAAAAATTACATTGACATTCAATCAAGCATATATTTGTATTAAGGCTATCAAAAAAATTCATAAAGATTCAATCTTGCATATATGTGTTCTAAGGCTGTCAAAAAAGTTTCATTGTGATTCAATCATGCTTATATGTGTTCTAATGCTGTCAAAAAATTTTCACAGAGATTCAACCTTGCATATATGTGTTTTAAGGCAATAAAGAAAACTTCACAGTGATTTAATCAAGCATATGTGTTCTAAGTTTTAAAAAAAAAATCATTTCACATTGATTAAATCATGCATATATGTGTTCTAAGGTTAAAAAAAAAATCACAGTGATTCAATCATGCATATATGTGTTATAAGGATGTCAAAAAATATTTGTAGTGATTCAATCATGAATATATGTGTCTTAAGGCTGTCACAAAAATTTCATAGTGATTCAATCATGCGTATATGTGTTCTTAGACTGTCAAAAAAATTTCACAGTAATTCAATCATGCATATATGTGTTCTAGGCTGTCAAAAAAATTTCAAAGTGATTCAATCATGCATATCTGTGTTCAAATGATGTCAAAAAATTTTATAGTGATTTAATCATGCATATATGAGTTCTAAGTCGGTCAAAAACATTTCATAGTGATTCAATCATGGGCATATGTGTTCTAAGGTTGTCAAAAAAAACTATAGTGACTCAATCATGCATATATATGTTCTAAGGCTGCAAAAAAAAATTCATAGTTATTCAATCAAGCATATATGTGTCCTAAGAATGACAAAAAAAATTCATAGTGACTCAATAATGCATATATGTGTTCTAAGATTTTCAAAAAAAATTCATAGTGATTCAATCATGCATTTATGTGTTCTAAGGCTATCAAAATAATTTCATAGTGATTCAATCAGGCATATACGTTTTCTAATGTTGTCAAAAAAATTTCATAGAGTCTCAATCATGTATATATGTCTTCTAAGGCTGTCAAAAAATTTCATAGTTAATCAATAATGGATATATGTGTTGCTGTCAAAAAAATGTAAAGTGATTCAATCATGCATATATGTATTCTATGGCTGTCAAAAAAAATTTATAGTGATTCAATCATGCATATATGGGTTCTAATGTTGTCAAAACAATTTGATAGAGATTCAATCATGCATATATGTGTTCAAAGGCAGTCAAAACAATTTGATAGAGATTCAATCATGCATATATGTGTTCAAAGGCTGTCAAAACAATTTGATAGAGATTCAATCATGCATATATGGTTTCCAATGCTGTAAAAAAAAATTGATAGAGATTCAATCATGTATATATCTGTTGTAAGGCTGTCAAAAAATTTCATAGTAATTCAATCATTCATATATGTGTTCTAAGGCTGTCAATAAAATTGCACTGTGATTTAATCATACATATATGTGTTCTAAGGTTATCAAAAAAATTTCATAGTGATTCAATCATGTATATATATGTTCTAGTGCTGTCAAAAAAATTTTATAGAGATTGAATCATGAATATGTGTTCTAAGGCTATCAAAAATTTTCATAGTCAATCAATCTTGCATATAGGTATTCTAAGGCTATAATAAAAATTCAAATTCAATCATGCATATGTGTTCGAAGGCAGTCAAAAAAATTTAATAGTGATTCAATCATGCATAATTATGTTCCAATGCGGTCAAAAAAAAATCATAGAGATTCAATCATGCAAATATGTGTTCTAAGGCTGTTTAAAAATTTTCATAGTGACTCAATCATGCATATATGTCTTCTAAGGTTGTTAAAAAATTTTCATAGAGATTCAATCATGAATATGTGTTCTAAGGCTGTCAAAAAATTTAATAGTCATTGAATCATGCATATATGTATTCTATGGCTATCAAAAAAATTTCAAATTCAATCATGGATATATGTGTTCTAAGGCAGTCAAAAATTTTTTATAGTGATTCAATCATGCATATATGTGTTCTAAGGCTATCACAAAAATTCCATAGTGACTCAATCATGCAAAAATGTGTTCTAAGGCTGTAAAAAAAATTTTATAGTGTTTCTATCATGCATATATTTGTTCAAAGGATGTCACAAAGATTTCATAGCGATTCAATCATGCATATATATGTTCTAAGGTTGTCAAAAAAAATTCATAGTGATTCAATCATGCATGTACATGTTTTAAGGCTATCAGAATTTTTTTGTAGTGATTCAATCCAGTATATATGTGCTCAATGGCTATCACAAAAAGTTCATAGCAATTCAAACTTGCATATATGTGTTATAAGGCTGTCAAACAAATTTCATAGTGATTCAATCTTGCATATATGTTTTCTAATGCTGTCAAAAAAATTTCATAGTGATTCAATCATTCATATATGTGTACTAAGGCTATAAAAAAAAAATCATAGTGATTCAATCTTGCTTATATGTGTTCTGATGCTGTGAAAAAAAATTTATTGTGATTCAATCTTGCTTATATGTGTTCTAAGGCTGTCAAAAATATTACATAGTGATTCAATCATGCATATATATGTTCTATTGCTGTAAAAAAAATTCATAATGATTCAATCATGCATATATCTGTTCTAAGGCTGTCAAAAAAATTTCACTGGGATTCAATCATGAATATATATTTCTTCTAGGCTGTCAAAAAAAAATCATAGTGATTCAATCATGCATATATGTGTTCTAAGGCTGTCCAAAAAATTTCATAGTTATTCAATCGTGAATATGTGTTTTAAGGTTGTCAAAAAATTTCATAGTCATTTAATCATGCATATATGTATTCTAAGGCTATCAAAAAAAATTCAAATTCAATCGTGCATATATGTGTTCTAAGGCAGTCAAAAAAATTTCAAAGTGATTCAATCATGCATATATGTGTTCTAAGGCTGTCACAAAAATTTCATAGCAATTCAATCATGCATATATGTTTTCTAAGGCTGTCAAAAAAATTTCATAATGATTAAATTATAAATATACGTGTTCTAAGATTATAAGAAAAATTCATAGTGATTCAATCAATCATATATGTGTTATTAGGCTGTAAAAAAATATATATATTGATTCAATCAAGCAAATATGTGTTCTAAGGCAGTAAAAAAAAATTCACAGTGATTCAATCAGGCATATATGTGTTCTAATGCTGTCAAAAAAATTTGATAGACATTCAATCATGCATATATGTGTTCTTAGGCAGTCAAAAAAATTTCACAGTGATTCAATCATGCATATATGTGTTCTAGGCTATCAAAAAATTTCATGGTCATTTAATCAAGCATATATGTGTATTTCGGTTGTCAAAAAAATTTCATAGTGATTCAATAATGCATATTTATGTTCTACGGTTGTCAAAAAAATTTCATAGTGATTCAATCATGCGTATATGTGTTCTAATGTTGTCAAAAAAATTTCAAAGCAATTCAATCATGCATATATGTCTTCTAAGGCTATCAAAAAAATTCCATAGTGATTCAATCATGCGTATATGTGTTTTAACGCTATCAAAAAAATTCCATAGTGATTCAATCATGCGTATATGTGTTTTAACACTATCAAAAAAATTTAAAATTCATCCTTGCTTATATGTGGTCTAATGCTATAAAAAAAAATTCATACAGATTCAACCTTGCACATATGTGATCTAAAGTTGTCAAAAAAATGTCATAGTGATTCAATCATGCATATATGTTTTCTAATGCTGTCAAAAAAATTTTATAGTGATTCAAACATGGATATATGTGTTTTGTTTTGATGCTGTCAAAAAAAATTCTTTGTAAATCAATCATTCATATATGTGTTCTAAGGTGGTCAAAAAAATTTCTGAGTGATTTAATCATGCATATATGTGCACTAAGGCTGTCAGAAAAATTTCATAGTGATTCAATCATGCAAATATGTGTTCTAAGGTTGTCAAAAAAATTTTATAGCGACTCAATAATGCATATATGTGTTGCAAGGTTGTCAAAAAAAAAATATAGTGATTCAATCATGCATATATGTGTTCTAAGGCTATCAAAAAAAAATCATAGTGATTCAATCATGCAAATATGTGATCTAAGTCTATCAAAAAAAATTCATAGTGATTCAATCTGGCATATATGTGTTCTAAGGTGGTCAAGAAAATTTTATAGTGATTCAATCATGTAGACAAGTATTCTAAGGATGTCAAAAAATTTTATAGAGATTCAATCACGCATATATGTGTTCTAAGGCTGCCAAAAAATTCTGATAAATGTTTCAATCAAGCATATATGTGTCCTAAGGTTGTCAAAAAAAATTCTTACCGACTCTATAATGCATATATGTGTCCTAAGATTGTCAAAAAAAAATTATTGTGATTAAATCATGCATATATATGTTATGAGGCTATCAAAAAAATTTCATAGTGATTCAATCATGCATATATGTGTTCTAAGGCTATAAAAAAAATGCATAGAGACTAAATCAGACATATTTGAGTTCTAATGTTGTCAAAAAAATTTCATATGAATCGAATCTTGTATCTATGTGTTCTAAGGCTGTCAAAAAAAATTCATAGGGATTCAAACAGGAATATATGTGTTCTAAGGCTGTCAAAAAAATCTGTTAGTGATTCAAAAATGCATATATGTGTTCTAAGGCTTACCAAAAATTTATATAGTGATTCAATCATGCATATATATGTTCTAAGGCTATCAAAAAAAATTCATAGAGATTCAATCATGCATATATGTGTTCTAAGGCTGTAAAAAAAAAATCATAGTGCTTCAATCATGCATATATTTCTTCTAATGCTATAAAAAAAAAATCATAGTGATTTATTCATGCTTATATGTGTTCTAATGCTGTCAAAAAAAATTGTTTGAGATTCATGTATAAATGTGTTCTAAGGCTGTCAAAAAAATTTCAATGTGATTCAATCATGCATATATGTGTTCTAAGGCTATCAAAAAAAAATTGATAGAGATTCAATCATGCATATACGGGTTCTAATGATGTCTAAAAAGTTTGATAGAGATTCAATCATGTATATATGTGTTCCAAGGCTATAAAAAAAAATTTAGTATTTCAATCATTCATATATGTGTTCAAAGGCTATCAAAATTTTTTTATAGTGATTCAATCATGCATACATGTGTTCAAAGGATATCAAAAAAATTTCATAGTGATTCAATCATGAATATATATTCTAAGGCTATCAAAAAAATTTGATATTCAATCATGCATATATGTTTTCTAACGCAGTCAAATTTTTTTTATAGTGATTCAATCATGCATATATGTGTTCTAATGTTATAAAAAAAAATCATAGAGATTTAATCATGCGTATATGTGTTGGCAGGCTGTCAAAAAAAAAATCATAGTGATTCAATCATGCATATATGTGTCCTAAGGCTATCAAAAAAATGTCATAGTGATTCAATCATGCATATATGTTTTCTAAGGCTGCCAAAAAAAATTTGTAGTGATTCAATCATGCATGTATGTGTTGTAAGGCTGTCATAAAAATTCCATAGTGATTCAATCATGCGTATATGTGATATACGGCTGTCATAAAAATTTCATAGCGATTCAATCTTCCGTATATGTGTTATAAGGCTGTCAAATTTTTTTTACAGTGATTCAATCATGCATTTATATGTGTTCTCAGGTTGTCAAAAAAACTTCATAGTGATTCAATAAGGAATATATGTGTTACAAATAGGTCAAAAAATTAGATAGTGATTCAATCAAGCATATATATATTCTAAGGCTGTCAAAAAAATTTCATAGTGATTCAATCATGCATATATGTGTTCTAATGTTGTCAAAAAAATTTGATAGAGATTCAATCATGCATATATGTGTTTTTAGGCTGTCAAAAAAATTTCACAGGGATTCAATAACGCAAATATGTTTTCTCAACTGTCAAAAAAAAATCATCGTCATTCAATCATTTGTATATGTATTGTAAGGCAGTCAAAAAAAATTCATAGTGATTCAATCATGTATATATGTGTCCTTATGTTGTCAAAAAAGATTTCATAGTTATTCAATAATGGATATATGTGTTATACGGTTGTTAAAAAAATTTTAAAGTTATTCAAACATGCACATATGTGTTCTAATGCAATAAAAAAAAATTCATAGATATTCTATCATGCATATATGTGTTCTAAGGCTGTCAAAAAAATTTCAAATTTAATCATGAATATATGTGTTCAAATGTTGTATAAAAATTTCATAGAGATTCAATCTTGCATATATGTGTTCTAAGGCTGTCAAAAAAATGTTATAGTGATTCAATCATGCGTATATGTGTTCTAATGCTGTCAAAAAAAATTCATAGCGATTAAATCAAGCATATATGTGTTCTAACGCTGTCAAAAAAAATTCATAGTGATTCAATCATGTATATATGTGTTGTAAGGCTATCAAAAAAATTTCATAGTGATTCAATCATGCAGATTTGTGTCCTAAGGTTGTTAAAAAAAATTCACAGCGACTCAATAATGCATATTTGTGTTCTAAGGTTGTCAAAAAAATTTCATAGTGATTCAATCATTCATATATGAGTTCTAAGGCACTAAAAAAAAAATAATAGTGATTCAATCATGCATATATGTGTTCTATGGCTATCAAAAAAAATTCAAAGAGAGTCAATCATGTATGTAAGTATTCTAAGGCTGTCAAAAAGATTTCATAGTGATTCAATCATTAATATATGTGTTCTAGGGCTGTCAAAAAAATTTGATAGGGATTCAATCATGCATATATGTGTTCTATGGCTGTCAAAAAAATTTCATAGTGACTCAGTCATGCATATATGTGTTCTAATGCTGTCAAAAATATTTGATAGAGATTCAATCATGTATATATGTGCTCTAAGGATGTCGAAAAAAATTCATAGTGATTCAATCATTCATATATGTGTGCTAAGGTTGTGAAAAAAATTCATAGTGATTCAATCATGCATATATGTGTTCTAAGGCTATAAAAAAATTCATAGTGATTCATTCATGCATATATGAGTTCTAATGCTATCAACAATTTTTGATAGAGATTCAATCATATATATATGTGCCCTCAAGCTGTCAAAAAAATTGCTTAGTGATTCAATCATGCATATATTTCTTCTAATACTATCAAAAAAATTTCATAGTGATTCATTCATGCATATATGTGTTCTAATGTTGTCAAAAAAAATTGATTGAGATTCATGTATATATGTGTTCTAAGGCTGTCAAAAAAAAATTCATAGTGTTTCAATCATAAATATATGTGTTCGAAAAAATTTCAAATTCAATCACGCGTATATGTGTTCTAAGGCTGTCAAAAAAGATTCATAGTGAGTCAATCATGCATATATGTGTTCTAATGCTGTCAAAAAAAATTCATAGACTTTTAATCATGCATATATGTGTTCTAAGGCTGTCAAAAAAATTTCATAGTGATTCAATCAAGCATATATGTGCCCTAAGGTTGTCAAAAAAATTTAATAGCGACTCAATAATGCATATATGTGTTCTATGGTTGTCAAAAAAATTTCATAGTGAGTCAATCATGGATATATGTGTTCTAAGGCTATAAAAAAAGTTTCATAGTGATTCAATCATGCATATATGTGTTCTAAGTCTATCAAAAAAATGTCATAGTGATTTAATCATGCATATATGTGGTCTAAGGCTGTCAAAAAAATTTTGTAGTGCTTCAATCTTGAATATATGTGTTCTAAGGCTGTCAAAAAATTTCAGAGTGATTTAGTCATGAATATATGTGTTCTTAGGCTGTCAAAAATAATTCATAGTGATTCAATCAAGCATATATGTGCCCTAAGGTTGTCAAAAAAATTTAATAGCGACTCAATAATGCATATATGTGTTCTATGGTTGTCAAAAAAATTTCATAGTGAGTCAATCATGGATATATGTGTTCTAAGGCTATAAAAAAAGTTTCATAGTGATTCAATCATGCATATATGTGTTCTAAGTCTATCAAAAAAATGTCATAGTGATTTAATCATGCATATATGTGGTCTAAGGCTGTCAAAAAAATTTTGTAGTGCTTCAATCTTGAATATATGTGTTCTAAGGCTGTCAAAAAATTTCAGAGTGATTTAGTCATGAATATATGTGTTGTTAGGCTGTCAAAAAAAATTCATAGTGAATCAATCATGCAAATATATGTCCTTAGGTTGTCAAAAAAATTGAATGATGATTCAATAATGCAAATATGTGTTCTCAACTATCAAAAAAACTTCATCGTGATTCAATCATTCATATATGTGTTCTAAGGCTGTCAAAAAAAATTCATAGTCATTCAAAATCCCATATATGTGTTCTAAGGCTTGCAATTATATAGTGATTCAATCATGCATATATGTGTTCTAAGGGTGTCAAAAAAATTTCATAGTGATTCAAACCTGCATATATATGTTTTAATGCTGTCAGAAAAATGTCATCATGCTTCAATCATGCATATATGTGTTCCAAGGTGGTCAAAACTTTTTTTATAGTGATTGAATCATGTATATATATGTTATAATATGATCAAAAAAATTTCATAGTGATTCAATCATGCATATATGTGTTCCAAGGCTGTCAAAAAAAATTAGTAGTGATTCAATAATGCATATATGTGTCCTCAGGCAGTCAACAAATATTCATCGTGATTCAATCATGCATATATGTGTTCTAAGGCTGTCAAAAAAACTTCATAGTGATTCAATCAAACATATATGTGTTCTAAGGCTGTCAAAAAAATTTCATAGTGATTCAATCATGCATATATGTGTTCTAAGGTGGTCAAAAAAAATTCATAGTGATTCAATCATGTATATATGTGTTATAATGTGGTCATATTTTTTTTACAGAGATTCAATCATACATATATGTGTTCTAAGGATAACAAAAAAATTTCACAGGCATTCAATCATGCATATATGTGTTCTAGGCTGTCAAAAAAATTTCATAGTGATTCAATCATGCATATATGTATTCTAAGGCTGTAAAAAAAAGTTCATAGTTATTCAATCATGCATATATGTGTTCTAAGGCTATCTAAAAAATTTCATACTGATTCAATCATGAATATATGTGTTCTAAGGCTATAGAGAAAAATTCATGGTGATTCAATCATGCATATATATGTTGTAATGCTGTCAAAAAAATGTCATAGTGATTTAATCATGCATATATGTGTTGTAAGGTCATCAAAAAAATTTCTTAGTGATTGAATCATGTATATATGTGTTACAATGTGGTCATAAAAATTGCATAGTCATTCAATCATGCATATATGTGTTCTAAGACTGTAAAAAAAAAATTATAGTGATTTAATCATGAATGTATGTGTTCTAAGGCTGTCAAAAAAAAATTATATTGATTCAATCATGCATATATGTGTTCTAAGGCTGTCAAAAAAATTATATAGTGATTCAATCACGCATATATGTGTTCTAAGGAGGTCAAAATTTATTTTTAGTGATTCAATCATGCATATATGTGTTCAAAGGCTATCTCAAAAATTTCATATTGATTCAACCATGCGTATATGTGTTCTAAGGCTGCCAAAAAAATTTCATAGTGATTCAATCATGCATATATGTGTTTTAAGCATATAAAAAAAAAATTGTAGTGATTCAATCATAGATATATGTGTTCAAAGGCTATAACAAAAATTTCATAGCGATTCAATCATGCATATATGTGTTCTAAGGCTGTCAAAAAAAATTCGTAGTGATTCAATCATGCATATATATGTTTTATTGCTGTAAAAAAATTTGATAGAGATTCAATCATGCATATTTGTGTTCTAAGGTTGTCAAAAAAATTCATAGTGATTCAATCTTGCATATATGCGTTCTAATGCTGTCAAAAAAATGTCATTGTGATTCAATCATGCATATATGTGTTCTAAGGTGGTCAAAAAAAATTTATAGTGATTGAATCATGTATATATGTGTTATAATGTGGTCAAATTTTTTTTATAGTGATTCAATCATGCATATATGTGTTCTAAGGCTGTGAAAAAAATTTCACGAGGATTCAATCATGAATATATGTGTTCTTGGCTGTCAAAAAAAATTCATAATGATTCAATCATGCATATATGTGTTCTATGGCTGTCAAAAAAATTGCATAGTGATTCAATCATGTATATATTATAAGTTCTAAGGCTGTTAAAAAAAATTTATAGTGATTCAATCATGCATATATGTGTTCTAAGGCTGTCAAAAAAAATTCATAGTGATTCAATCTTACATATATGCTTTCTAATGCTGTCAAAAAAATGTCATTATGATTCAATCATGCAAATATGTATTCTAAGGTGGTCAAAAAAAATTTATAGTAACTGAATCATGTATATATGTGTTATAATGAGGTCAAAGCTTTTTTATAGTGATTCAATCATGCATATATGTGCTTTAATGCTGCCAAAAAATTTTTTTTTCGATTTAATCATGACTGTATGTGTTCAAAGGCTGCCACAAAAATTTCATAGCGATTCAATCATGCAAATATGTGTTCTAGGGCTGTGAAAATCATTTCATAGCGATTGAATGTTGCATTTATATGTTCCAAGGCTGTAAAAAAAATTTCATAGTGATTCAATCATGCATATATGTGTGCTAAGGTTGTCAAAAAAAATTCATACTGATTTAATCATGCATATATGTGTTCTAATGGTGTCAAAAAACTTTCATAGTGATTCAATCACGCATAAATGTGTTCTAAGGCGGTAAAAAAAAGTTCATAGTGATTGAATCATGTATATTTGTGTTCGAACATTGTCAAAAAAAAATTATAGTGATTCAATGATGCATATAAGTGTCCTGTGAACGTAAAAAAAAAATCATGGTGATTTAATCATGCATATTTGTGTTCTAAGGCAGAAAAAAAAATTTCATGGTGATTCAATCATGCATACATGCGTTCTAAGGTTGTCAAAATAAAATTCAAAGTGATTCAATCATGCGTATATGTGTTCTAAGGCTGTCAAAAAAAATTCATAGTGATTCAATCTGGCATATATGTGTTCTAAGGCTCTCAAAAAATTTTCAAAGTGATTCAATGACACATATGTGTTCTAATGGTGTCAAAAAAATTTCATAGTGAGTCAATCGTGCATATATGTGTTCTAAGGCTCTCACAAAAAAATCATAGTGATTCAATCATGCATATATGTGTTTTAAGGCTGTAAAAAAAAATTCAATTATGCATATATGTGTTCTAAGGCAGAAAAAAAAAATTCATAGTGATTCAATCAAGCATATATGTGTTCTAATGCTGTCAAAAAAAAATTATAGTGATTCAATCATGCATATATATGTTCTAATGGTGTCAAAAAAAATTTATAGTGAGTCAATCGTGCATATATGTGTTCTAAGTCTGTCAAAAATTTTTTATAGTGATTTAATCATGCATATATGTGTTCTAAGTCTGTCACAAAAATTTCATATCGATTCAACCATGCGTATATGTGTTCTAAGGCTGTCAAAAAAATTTCATAGTGATTCAATCATGCATATATGTTTTCTAAGGCTGTGTAAAAAAATTCATAGTGATTCAATCTTTCATATATGTGTTCTAAGGCAGTAAAAAAAAATTTGTAGTCATTTAATCATGCAAATTAGTGATTCAATGTTATATATATGTGTTCTAATGCTGTGGAAAAAAAATTTATAGTAATTCAATCGTGCATATATTTGTTCTAATGCTTTAAAAAAAAATTCATAGTGATTCAATCCTGCATATATGTGTTCAAAGGCTGTCAAAAAAATTTCATAGTGATTCAGTCATGCATATGTGTTCTAATGCTGTAAAAAAAAATTCATAGTGATTCAATCATGCATATATGTGTTCTATGGCAGTCAAAAAAATTTGATAGTGTTTGAATAATGCATATATGTGTTTTAATGTTGTCAAAAAAGAATTGTATTATTCTATCATGCATTTACGTGTTTTTAAGTTGTCTAAAATTTTTCATAATGATTCAATCATGCATATATGTGTCCTAGCTTTGTCAAAAAAAATCATAGTGATTCAATCTTGTAAATATGTGTTCTAAGGCTGTCGAAAAAATTTCATAGAGATTCAATCATGCATATATGAGGTCTAAGGCTGTCAAAATTTTTTTAAAGTGATTCAATCTTGCATATATGTGTTCTAAGGCAGCCAAAATTTTTTTGTGGAGATTCAATCATGCATATATGTGTTTTAATCTTGTTAAAAAAATTTCATAGAGATTCAATTTTGCATATATGTGTTCTTAGGTTTCAAAAAAAAAATCATAGTGATTCAATCACGCATATATGCGTTCTAATGTTGTCAAAAAAATTTCATAGTGATTTAATCATGCATATATGTGTTCTAAGGCAGTAAAAACAGTTTCATAGTGATTCAATCATAAATATATGTGTTCTAAGGCTGTCAAAAAAATTTCAATCATGCGTATATGTGTTCTAAGGCTGTCAAAAAAAATTTATAGTGTTCAATCTTACATATATGTCTTCTAATGTCGTCAAAAAAATTTCATTGTGATTGAATCATGCATATATATGTCCTAAGGTTGTAAAAATAAATTCATAGTGATTCAATCTTGCATATATGGGTTCTAAGGCTATGCAAAAAAAATCATAGTGATTCAATCATGCATATATGTGTTCTAAGGCTCTAAAAAAAATTTCAAAGTAATTCAATCATGTAAATATGTATTCTGAGGCTGTCAAAATTTTTTCATAGTGATTCAATCATGCATATATGTGTTCTGAGGTTGTCAAAAAAATTTCTAAGTGATTCAATCATGCATATATGTGTTCTAACTCAGTAAAAAAAATTCATAGTGATTCAATCATGCATATATGTGTTCTAATGATGTAAAAAAAAATCATTGTGATTCAATCATGCATATATGTGTTCTAATGCTGTCAAAAAAATTTACTAGTGATTCAATCATGCATATATGTGTTCTAAGGGTGTCAAAAAAAAATCATAGTGATTCAATCATGCAAATATGTGTTCTAAGGCTGTAGAAAAATATATATAGTGATTCAATGATGCATATATGTGTTCTAAGGCTATCTAAAAAATTTCATAGTGATCCAATCATGCATATATGTGTTCTATGGCTGACAAAAAAAAATTCATAGTGATTCAATCATGCATATATGTGTTTTAATGCTGTCAAATAAAAATTGTAGTGATTCTATCATGTGTGTACGTGTTGTAATGTTGTCTAAAAAATTTCATAATTATTCAATGATGCATATATGTGTCCTAAGATTGTTCAAAAAAATCATAGTGATTCAATCATGCATATATGTGTTCTAAGGCTGTCAAAAAAACTTCAAAGAGATTCAATCAGGCATATATGAGTTCTAAGGCTGTCAAAGAAATTTTAAAATGATTTAATCATGCATATATGTGTTCTAAGGCTGTCAAAAAAATTTTATAGAGATTCAATCCTTCATATATAGTTATTCTAAGGTTGTGAAAAAAAATGTCACAGTGATTCAATCATGCATATATGTGTTCTAATGTTCTTAAAAAAACTTCATAGAGATTCAATCTTGCATATATGTGTTCTAAGGCTGTCAAAAAAATTTCATAGTGATTCAATCATGCATATATGTGTCCTATGCAATCAAAAAATTTAATAGTGATTCAATCATGCATATATGTGTTTTAAGGCTGTCAAAAAAATTTCAATCATGCATATATGTGTTCTAAGGCTGTCAAAAAAAAATTATTGTGATTCAATCTTCCATATATGTCTTCTAATGCTGTCAAAAAAAATTTATTGTGATTGAATCATGCATATATGTGTCCTATGGTTGTAAAAAAAAAATCATAGTGATTCAATCTTGCATATATGTGTTCTTCGGCTATGAAAAAAAATTCATAGTGATTCAATCATGCATATAGGTGTTCTATGGCTGTCAAAAAAATTTTAAAGTAATTCAATCATGCATATACGTATTCTAAGGCTCTCAAAAAATTTTCATAGTGATTCAATCATGCATATATGTGTTCTAAGGTTGTCAAAAAAATTTCTAAGTGATTCAATCATGCCTGTATGTGTTCTAACACTGTAAAAAAAAATTCATAGTGATTCAATCATGCATATGTGTTCTAATGATGTAAAAAAAATCATAGTGATTCAATCATGCATATATGTGTTCTAATGCTGTCAAACAAATTTAATAGTGATTCAATCAAGTATATATGTCTTCTAAGGCTATAAAAAAAAATTCATATTGATTCAGTCATGCATATATGTGTTCTAGGGTTGTCAAAAAAAAAATTTAGTGATCAGTCATGCATATATGTGTTCTAAGGCTGTCCAAAAAATTTCATTGTGATTCAATCATGCATATATGTGTTATAAAAATGACAAAAAAAATTCATAGTGATTCAATCATGCTTATATGTGTTTTAATGCTGTCAAAAAAATTTCATAGTGATTCAATCACGCATATATATGTTCTAAGTTTGTCAAAAAAAAATCATAGTGATTGAATCATGCATATAACTATCCTAATCTGGTAAAAAAAAATTCATAGTGATTCAATCATGCATATATGTGTTCTAAGACTGTCAAAAAAATTTAATAGTGATTTAATATTATATATATATGTTTTAATGCTGTCAAAAAAAAATTATAGTGATTCAATCTTGTATATATGTCTTCAAAGGCTGACAAAAAAATTATATAGTGATTGAAACATGCATATATGTGTTCTAAGGCTGTAAAAAAAATTTCATAGTGATTCAATCATGTATATATGTGTTCTAATGCTGTCAAAAAAAATTGATAGACATTCAATCATGCATATATATGTTCTAAAGCCTTTAAAAAAAATTCATAGTGATTCAATCATGCATATGTGTGCTAATGCTGTCAAATAAAATTTATAGCGACTCAATAGTGCACATATGGGTTCTAAGACTATCACCAAAATTTCATAGTGATTCAATCATGCATATATGTGTTCTAATGCTGTCAAATAAAATTTGTAGCGACTCAATAGTGCACATATGGGTTCTAAGACTATCACAAAAATTTCATAGTGATTTAATCATGCATATATGTGTTTTAAGGCTGTAAAAAAAAAATAAAATTCAATCATGCATATATGTGTTCTAAGCCTATCAAAAAAATTTTTTAGTGATTTAATCATGCAATTGTTTTCTAATGCTGTAAAAAAAAATTTAGAGAGATACAATCATGCATATACGTGTTGTAAAGCTGTCAAAAAAACTTCACAGTGATTCAATCATGCACATATGTCCTCAAAGCCTGTTAAAAAAATGTCATAGTGATTCAATCATATATATATGTGTGTTCTAAGGCTGTCAAAAGAATTCAATAATGATTCAATCATGCATATATGTGTTCAAAGGGAGTCATAAGAATTTCATATTGATTTAATCATGCATATATATTTTCTAAGGCAGTCTAAAAAAATTCATAGAGATTTAATCATGCATATATGTGTTCTAAGGCTGTCAAAAAAAATTAATATTGATTCAATCATGCATATATGTGTTCTACGGTGGTAAAAAAAAATTCATAGTGATTCAATCAAGCATATATGTGTTCTAATGGTTTAAAAAAAAAACCATAGATATTCAATCATGTATATATATGTGTTCTAATGTTGTCAAAAAAAAATCAAGGAGATTCAATCTTGCATATATGTGTTCTAAGGCTGTTAAAAAAAATTCAGAGTGATTCAGTCATCCATATGTGTTCTAATGCTGTCCAAAAAATTTCATAGTGATTCAATCATGCATATATGTGTTGTAAGGCAGTCAAAAAAATTTCATAGTGTTTGAATAATGCATATTTGTTTTGATGCTGACAAATAAAAATTGTAGTAATTCTATCATGCGTATATTCTAATGTTGTCTAAAAAATTTCATAATCAGTCATGCATATATGTGTCCTAAGATTGTCAAAAAAAATCAAAGTGATTCAGTCGTGCATATATCAGCTCTAGGCTGTCAAAAAAAAATCATAGAGATTAAAATCATGCATATATGAGTTCTAAGACTGTCAAATTTTTTTTAAAAAGATTCAATCATGCATATATGTGTTCTAAGGCTGTCAAAAAAAATTCATAGAGATTCAATCCTGTATATATGTGTTCTAAGGCTGTAAAAAAAAACTTCATAGTGATTTAATCATGCATATATGTGTTCTAATGTTGTTAACAAAATTTCATAGAAAATCAATCTTGCATATATGTGTTTTGAGTGATTCAATCATGCATATATGTTTTCTAATGCTGTCAAAATTTTTTTATAGTGATTCAATCATGCATATATGTTTTCTAATGCTGTCAAAAAAATTTCATAGTGATTCAATCATGCATATATGTGTTCTAAGGCGGTCAAAAAAGTTTCATAGTGATTGAATGATGCATATATGTGTTGTAAGGCTGTCAAAAAAATTGTAATCATGCGTATATGTGTTCTATGGCTATCAATTTTTTTTTATAGTTATTGAATCAAGCATATGTGTTCTAATGCTATCAAAAAAATGTTATAGTGCTTCAATCATGCATATATGACTTTTAATGCTGTCAAAATTTTTTTATTGTGATTGAATCATGTATATATGTGTCCTAAGGTTGTAAAAAAAAATTCATAGTGATTCAATCTTGCATATATGTTCTAAGGCTGTGAAAAAAAATTCTTAGTGATTCAATCATGCATATATGTGTTCTAAGGCTGCCAAAAAAATTTCAAAGTAATTCAATCATCCATATATGTGTTCTAAGGCAGTCAAATTTTTTTTATAGTGATTCAATCATGCATATATGTGTTCTAAGGTTGTCAAAAAAAAATCTAAGTGATTTAATCATGCATATGTGTTCTAATGATGTAAAAAAAAATCATAGTGATTCAATCATACATATATGTGTTCTAACGGTGTTAAAAAAAATTTATTATGATTTAATCATGCATATATATGTTCTAAGCCTGTAAAAAAAAATCATAGTGATTCAATCTTGTATACATGTGTTCTAACGCTGTCAAAAAAATTCTATAGTGATTCAATCTTGCATATATGTGTTTTGAGGCCATCAAAAAAACTTCATAGTGATTCAATCAATCATATATATGTTCTAAGTCTGTCAAAAAAGTTTCATAGTGATTCAATCATGCATATGTGTTCTAAGGCGGTGAAAAAAAAAATCATAGTGATTTAATCATGCATATATGTGTTCTAATGGTGTCAAAAAAAAATTAATAGTGATTTAATCATGCATATATGTGTTATGTGGCTGTCAAAAAAATTACAAATTCAATAATGCATATATGTGTTCTAAGGCTGTCAAAAAAATTTCATTATGATTCAATCATGCATATATGTGTTCTAATGCTGAAAAAAAAAATTCATAGGGTTGCAATCATGCGTATATGTGTTCTAAGGCTGTCAAAAAAATTTCATTGTGATTCAAACAAGCATATATGTATTCTAATGCTGTCAAAAAAATTTAGAGTGATTCAATCATGCATATATGTGTTATAAGGCTGTCAAAAAAAATTTGTAGTGATTAAAACATGCATATATGTGTTCTAAGGCTGTCACAAAAATTTTATAGTGATTCAATCATGTATATATGCCTTTTAGTGCTGTCAAATTTTTTTTATTGTGATTGAATCATGCATATATGTGTCCTAAGGTTGTAAAAAAAAATTCATAGTGATTCAATTTTGCATATGTGTTCTAAGGCTGTGAAAAAAAGTTCTTAGTGATTCAATAATGCATATATGTGTTCTAAGGCTGCCAAAAAAAGTTCAAAGTAATTCAATCACGCATATATGTGTTCTAAGGCTGTCAAATTTTTTGTATAGTGATTCAATCAAGCATATATGTCTTCTAAGGTTGTCAAAAAAAAATCTAAGTGATTCAATCATGCATATATGTGTTATAATGATGTAAAAAAAAAATCATAGTGATTCAATCATGCATATATGTGTTCTAGCACTATAAAAAAATATTTATTAGGATTTAATCATGCATATATATGTTCTAAGCCTATCAAAAAAAAAATCATAGTGATTCAATCTTGTATATATGTGTTCTAACGTTGTCAAAATGATTGTATAGTGATTCAATCATGCATATATGTGTTCTGAGGCCATGAAAAAAACTTCATAGTGATTCAATCATTCATATATGTGTTCTAAGGCTGTCAAAAAAGTTTCATAGTGATTCAATCATACGTATGTGTTCTAAGGCGGTGAAAAAAAAATCATAGTGATTTAATCATGCATATATGTATTCTAATGGTGTCAAAAAAAAATTAATAGTGATTTAGTCATGCATATATGTGTTCTGTGTTTGTAAAAAAAAATTCCAATTCAATAATGCATATATGTGTTCTAAGGCTGTCAAAAAAATTTCATTGTGATTCAATCATGCATATATGTGTTCTAATGCTGTAAAAAAAAATTCATAGGGATACAATCATGCTTATATGTGTTCTAAGGCTGTAAAAAAAAATTCATAGTGATTCAAACAAGCATATATGTGTTCTAATGTTGTCAAAAAAATTTAGAGTGATTGAATCATGAATATATGTGTTATAAGGCTTTAAAAAAAAAATTGTAGTGATTCAATCATGCATATATGTGTTCTAAGGTTGTCACAAAAATTTTATAGTGATTCAATCATGCATTTATGCCTTCTAATGCTGTCAACATTTTTTTATTGTGATTGAATTATGCATATATGTGTCCTAAGATTGTAAAAAAAAATTCATAGTGATTCAATCTTGCATATGTGTTCTAAGGCTGTGAAAAAAAATTCTTAGTGATTCAATCATGCATATATTGTTTTATGGCTGCCAAAAAAAATTCAAAGTAATTCAATCTTGCATATATGTGTTCTAAGGCTTTCAATATTTTTGTATAGTGATTCAATCATGCATATATGTGTTCTAAGGTTGTCAAAAAAATAACTAAGTGATTCAATCATGCATATATGTGTTCTAATGATGTAAAAAAAATTCATAGTGATTCAATCATGCATATATGTGTTCTAACGCTGTCAAAAAAAAAAATATTATGATTTAATTATGCATATATATGTTCTAAGCCTGTAAAAAAAAAATCATAGTGATTCAATCTTGTATATATGTGTTCTAACGCTGTCAAAAAAATTATATAGTGATTCAATCATGCATATATGTGTTCTGAGGCCATAAAAAACACTTCATAGTGATTCAATCATTCATATATGTGTTCTAAGGCTGTCAAAAAGGTTTCATAGTGATTCAATCATGCGTATGTGTTCTAAGGGGGTGAAAAAAAATTCATAGTGATTTAATCATGCATATATGTGTTCTAATGGTGTCAAAAAAAAATAATAGTGATTTAATCATGCATATATGTGTTCTGTGGCTGTCAAAAAAAAATTCAAATTCAATAATGCATATATGTGTTCTAAGGGTGTCAGAAAAATTTCATAGTGATTCAATCATGCATATATGTGTTCTAAGGCAGTCAAAAAAATTTCATTGTGATTCAATCATGCATATATGTGTTCTAATGCTGTAAAAAAAAATTCATAGGGATACAATCATGTGTATATGTGTTCTAAGGTTGTCAAAAAAATTTCATAGTGATTCAAACAAGCATATATGTTTTCTAATGCTGTAAAAAAAATTTATAGTGATTCAATCATGCATATATGTGTCATAAGGCTGTCAAAACAATTTTGTAGTGATTCAATCATGCATATATGTGTTCTAAGGCTGTCACAAAAATTTCATAGTGATCATGCATATATGTGTTCTAAGGCTGTTAAAAAAATTAAAATTCTATCGTGCATATTTATGTTCTAAGGCTGTCAAATTTTTTTTATAGAGATTCAATCATGCATATATATGTTCTAAGGCTCTCAAAAAAATTTTATAGTGATTCAATCATGAATATATGTGTTCTAAGGCTGTAAAAAAAAATTCATAGTGATTGAATCATACATATATCTCTGTGAACACCCCAAATTTTCCAAAAAATGCAAAAATTCTCTTTTTGCCCCTGACCTCCAACTTCTGAATAAAATGGGTTAATCTCTGATAAAATTCCATTTATTTCTCGGATTCAGTAGAATTCGAATTCAAATTCTATATCGGACCCAATCCTGGATCCAAATCTGATATCCAGATACAATTCCGATCTCGGATCTCTTATCCTTCAAAAAATAAAAAAAAATCAATTCTTTGTATTTTCTCTGGGGTTTTATCTGGATCCAATCTCAATTCAAGATCCAAAATCAATATTTTCTCAAAATCTTGGATCCAAATCCATTTTTTGAGGTTCATTTTCTGAAATAAATCCTGTAATTTTCATAAAAACCCTATTTCAGAAAAACTTGCAATTTGAAAACAAATACTTTATAAAAAACTTTCAAAAACCTAATTTTGGATCCCTATTTTTAATTTCTTTGTGTTGTCCTCGTATTTTCTTAATTTTCTCTTTTAAAATATAAAAGAAAAAGAAAAAGGTTTTTGGAAAATAGCCTAAAGCACTCTTTTTGATTTTTTTTTAAAAGAAGGACCACCTTCTTGAAAATTACCAAAAACTAAAGGATTTCTTTTAAAAAATCCTAATGGCTCGCCGTTATAAAAACACAGTCGAGGCTCCCCGATTTTTCATCACCTTCACCCCTCCACCCTTCTCCTTCTCGATGATCGCATCCTCTTCCCTCTTCTTTATTTTCTACTCCTTTCTCTCTGGTTCTCCTCTCCATCTACTGAAGGAAGTCCATCGACCCCCCCCCCCCCTGCAGTTACAGGTAAGTGATCGCCCCCTTTATCTTCTGTGTTCCTTTACGTTTTCTTATTGTTTTCCTTTAATTCTTCATGATTTTCTCCCCCTTTATCTCATTCCTTCGGTTTTTCTTTGCTTTCTTCCCTTTATTTTAGTCATTTCCACTAAAGCATCCCTATAACATCGGCTTGTTCATTTGCAAAACCGATTTACAGATATGCAATATTAACAGAATGAGAGATCCCAACATTTTGTTTACAGTTCTTTTTATTTATTTTATTGATTTTCTTCAGTTTGTGCAAGTGTAGATCTCAATTCATGTTGTTTAGATCTAATGTCCCTTTGCAAATCCTGTGGCCATCATTGTTGATGTGTGATTATCAGTTAATTTATGTATGTTTCCCTCATTTGCCTTCGAATTATGCTCTTGCTCCCCTTATTACCTCTCATCTATGTTTTGTAATGTTAACCCAACATAACCCCCCATCGTTTATGCATTTCTATATTCATTTTTATTTAGATAATTTATCATTCTCCATCGGTAGATCGGTGCCTCATTTGACATTTGCATCATCCAGAATTTCTCACAGCATGCATTTATACGCATAGCATACGAACTGTTCACAATTACCTATTGCCGTGCTTTTTTTTTCCAACATCTTGCTTCCTATTCATGCTTCTAGGAACAATAGTGGCAGCAAAATGTGTTGTTATAAAACCTGGAAGATGCTTCAATGTCTCAAGATTAAGAAACAATTATAGAAGGGACGACCAGGATTAAGGTAACGCCAAAGAAATCTGCATTTTTTGAAGGTCGGAAGGAATCACCAGTTCAAGCTATGTCGTTAACATCGGATTGCCATCCAAAGATGTGGATAAAGCATTCCACGAGTTGCTATGCTGCAGAGGAGTTCCCCTGATTTCCATTAAAGATGATATGTCCGGCTCTTCGTGACTAGCTGATCTGGTGAAGCTGAAGGCAGTTGGTCGCTGCTACTGAACTTGAGTTGCAAAGAAATAAAAATTGGTTTGTTGTTATGCCAATCACCTTGCTGCCGATAAAAAGGAATCCCATGAATATTGTAGCTTCTTGTTTCCTCCCTGTTTCAAATCGCATTCATAGGCTTTACATATTCTATTATATGTTCGTCTCTGCATAATACCCTGTGTATGGGTTGCTTTCTTGGGCCCGTCTGTCAATTGGCATCCATCGTAAGGTATATCATTACAGAGATGACATACATCACAAAAGGTTCATTTTTTGTCATAGCTAAGATATGTATCATTGCAAAAGAAGAGTTGTAGTTGAACTAAAGCAAGTTCAGCTCTGTTTCATTCTTAATTTTACACTTCTATTAGCATGTCACCATAGATTTTTTTTTTTTTTTTACACATCGGTTGCACCTTCATTTACATTCAATTTTCATCAATTGATATGTGTTCTACGTACTCATGTTAGAAGGTAGGTATATCTGTCATGCAATATCCTGTAGCATGTCCATTCCTTGTATATTTCATAATACAACATGATTTTTTGTTTCATGATTTTCTTTTCATTTTTCACACACACAAGTATGTTCATTAATATCCCTCGGGATCATCCCTGTCTCATTTCATTTCCACCCACACTTCTATATTAGCCTCAGAGTTGTGGGTGTCTTAGCATCCTAACCTGCATATGTGTATATCTCTACATTGGTTCATAACTATACATATCACCATAGTTAAGTTTAGGGCATGTACTTCTTTACATAGGTTCATAGCATCAATCTCATCTAATCTTCTGCATCATACCTTTTACTACCACCTACTTGTTTTTTTTTATTATTATTCAGATTGCATTGGCTGATACTTGTCTGTAACCTTACAATAGTGTGATATCCGGGTTGCCTGCTGAAAGGGCACTCAACTTTGAGTTTATGTGCCTAATTTTTGAGCTGTGCTATTATTTTATACACAACTTGTTGGTAGAGTAAAGTTGACGGCTCCACCTCCACTGTTATACAAATAGTGGTCATGACTGGACTCCTCTGCTTTATAATTTTTATTTTTATTTTCTTCCTGTTTGTGGCATTATGAATGATTTGGAGTTTCTGGACCTTACCACTTATGTTAACATTGCCTATGGTTTCCATTGCTACATCATAATGTATTCCACCATTTCAAAAAAAATTCAGGTCACAAGCTAGTCTCCCACATAATGATTAGTTCTGTATTAGTTGGGATATCTTGAAAATCTCTTTTATGGATGTCTTGTGGGTGAATATCATTCGATGTTTTGGTAGAAATTTATGTCAGATCTTTTGATTCACGGAAGTTGAGATAATGGTTCTCTATGACTATCTTCATATGAATATACTTGATTCGTGGTTGATATATGAGAATGTGTTAAATATGTCATTCCTCATGATCTATAGAATTGGGATTTGAGACTTTATGGGGATGGTTATAAGGAGGCAATCAAAATTATAGTTGAAGAAAGGAGGACTTCTGGAATTCTATGTTCTGTTTGCACTATACAATGAATGTTTAGATGTAGCAGAAGAAACTATGGTTAATATACGTTAATCTGGCATATCTGCTGCATCTTCATTTACCCATCTCATTACACTTTCGCCTACAAGGATGCTGAAGCATTGCTACTGTCCATTTCTCCACATTGTCCCCTTACAACATCACCTACAACTCTGCCTCCACCAGCACAGTAGCTGCCCAGTTCCAACCCATAACAGCTACCAACAGTACAAGGCATCTTCTTCATATCCACCTATGCATTAACTAACACCTTCCCTTACCTCCACATCTGCCATCTGATATCTCCAAACCACCCAGTCCACCTGCTACATATCACTTGTGGCAACCTCTTGCACTCATTCACCGGTGGCATTTATCCATTTAATCTGGACATACTTATTCTCTGCTATATCCACTTTGCCCTGTACATGTTTTCTGCAAAAACCTTCACCATATCCATGGCTCACCACTCCACTATCACCCACAACCTCCATTACACTATTGCACATCCATTCCATTTACACCCATATCCACCTTCCCTGTTCACTACCCATTTAGGTCCTACTCCATGACATCCATGGCCGTTCTACCATATGCATCATAGCATGTGTCTCTTTCATTAGGGTGGTGTATCATATAGATATTTTAGAACTCATTTCATTATTAGTTAAGGATTGGACATATGCACTTAATATTCATTCTCACCATTAGCTTAGGATATTATATGTATATGTTAATATTCATTTTTCCAATAGTTTAGTATATTATGCTCCAATACACATCTTCTCATAATGCATTGCATATGCATTTTTATGTCCATTTTCTCGTTAACATTCAGACATCATCATGTACATTTTAGTTTCAATGTAACCTCTGAAATTCTTTTCATATTTTATATTTTGCTTTATACTAACCCTGTTTTGCAGGAAATACATGTAAAATATCGATCTCTTTCTTATATTAGGGATTTTTAACTTAAAATTCAATTCAAAGTTGTAATAGTTAGATACTAATGAGAATTTTATATTTCCTGTATTAGAATAGAATGTATAAGCATGTAAATATCATAAATTACTTGTTTCATCTCATTTTCTCCTTTATTTCAAAAATTCACGAATTGTGAAACACGAATGGCACATGCACCACTCTAATAAAAGGTACTTAATCCTAAGCAAATGATTCACATTGATGGCCATAGTCAAAATGTGGACAATACTTAGGATTTTTATCTTTTATGGAATAACATTAAATCCACACTAGGTCTCCTTCAAAAATCATCATATTTTCTTAATTTTCTTCCTTTATCAGAGTTTGACTTGTAAATTAACTTAAGATATATATCAATGGCCATAGTGAGGATATATTGAAAGTTAATTTTATTTTCAAACTCTATAGAGGCACCAAAATATATTTTATTCTTTATCTGAATTTAAATATACATTAACTTTATAATACATCTATGACCATAGTTAGGAAGTTATTAGATCTTTAATCTTATTTTAATTCCCTAAAAGAATGAAATATGCTTTTCAATATCCAATTTTCAAATTCTTTAATTCATTTCATCATTTAGGATAGAATTACATCATATTTTCAAATTATTTCAAATTTTCTTCAAAAATCAAGTGATTTTGAGACAATTTTTCAAATATCTTCTTCATTTCTCAAATCAATCTTCAATTCTTATTCATAAATTCAAATTCATCTTCCTATTCTCAATTCTATTTTATTTCAAAATTCAATATTCTAATTTTAAAGTTTAATTTAACTTTAAAATTTTGAATTCATCTCTAAATTCAAAAGTTCAATTTCCAACTCAAATCAAATTTTAGAGTTCAATTCAACTTTGAAATTCCAAATTCATTTCCAGGATCAAGATTCAATTTCAAATTCGATTCAATATTCAAAATCAAATTTCAAAGTTTAATTCAACTTTGAAATTTCCAAATTCATCTTCTGATTTCAAAATTCAAGTTTGAAAATCAAGTTTCATTCTCTATCCTTCTTTCCAAATTTCCAAAATCGATTTAGGATCTCTCAGATCCAATTTTAGGTCTCATCTGGATTTCCAAAATCCAATTCTATCTTCAAATTCCATTTGGATTTCTCAAATCCAATTCCAAGTTCCATATGAATTTCCAAAATCCAATTCTATTTTCAAAGTCCATTTGGATTTCTCAAATCCAGATTTCCAATCCAAATCCTATCTTGAATTCCATATTTCAAAACCAATTCTATTTTTAAATCTCATCTGGATTTCTTAAAATCTAAAATTCTATTTCCAAAATCCCTTTAGACTTCTTAAATCCATTCTATTTCCAAATTCCTCTGATCTCAAAACCTTAAATCCAGAATTTAGTTCCATTTTCAAAATTCATCTAGATTTCCAATTTCACCTTTCAAATTTCAAAGTCTAAATTCAATTCCAAAATTTTATATTCAATCTCCATTTCAAATTCCATTCTCATCTTCAAAATTCTATTTCAATTTTTTTATCTTCAATATTGAATCTTCCTTCTTCAAAAACAAACTTAAAGTCATTTCAAATCTTTTTTATCTCAGATATGATTCCAACTTCAGAATTTCGAGTTGTCTTTCTCAAAACTCAAGTTGATTCTAAACTTTGAGTTTATATCTAAAAATTCAACTTTTTCAAGTCAACTTCAACTTTTAAAAACCATCTCTTCACAATATTCTCAAATTTATTTCAAAATCACTTGGATAAATCCCAGAAGTTCTAAAATTATTCTTCTCAAAAGCATACATCTTTGCATTTGCATTGCACAAGCATGATTCTTTGTGCATTTTAGACTCAAAATAAATTCTTAGACAATATTTAGGCAAAGCAAAAGGCATAAGTTCGATCCTTGGTTCGATTACCCTTGGTAAAGGCGCCAGGAACGATCGAAACTCATATCGACGAGTGAATCCCATCTCTCCATATTTTCCCACAAACTTTTAAAAAACGGAGGTGAGTAATTTTCAAAATCTTTTTAAAATTAAAGGTCAAGTGAGACCTTTGCAAAAGAGTTTCTCTCTCTTGTTTCTTTTCTCTTTTCTCTTTTCTCTTCTTTTCTCTCTTTTATTTTCCCTTTCAAAAAGGGAAATAGAGGCTAGAATGGCAAAGAGAAGGAAAAAGAAGGAATCAAGAGGAAAATTTTTGCAATGATCACAGAAGTGGTGACCAAGATGGGACTCGTCTTCATCCGGTCGAATTTATGCTTTTGCTTTGCTTTGATAATTGTCTAAGTCTTTATTCTTCAAATGTCAGCTTCAGTTCCATGCAAACCTTAGGAGCCTCGACTCTGTCCCAGCTGACATAATGCATATAGGATCTAAGTATGGTTTGGTAGGACCATATTGAGGAGATTATTGCATGCTCACTTAGACTTAGATCTGAAATACAACTCTCCTCAATTCTAGGGATTAAATGCAAACAATGTATGCAAGTGTATGCTTCTTATGATTTTCAAAAATCTATCTCTTTAGGATTTGCATTAGAAACAACTGATTTATTGCATGTTGAACATGTTTTCAAAAACATCGCTTCCTATATTGTTACGGTATTCACGTTGTTGGGCTCTCTCATTGAACCATAGTTCGGGAGAGAGCCTCACAACTGGACCACTTATTTGGGTTAACGCCTCCCTACCACGTAGTTAAGGGACATAGTCCAAAGTATATTGGTAGGTGTTTAAGGATGTTGGGAAGCCATTACCTTAGAACCAAAGAAATATTTTTATGCCACGTACTTCGAGCTTCGACTTGAGTATATCAGCATACCTTGATTGGAATCAGATGATCTGAACCCAAGAGTTAGGATTAAGGTCCTATAAGCCTTTTCAAATATAGCATTTAGAGTCAGCTTTTAGAGAGTGTTGTTTGTGCATCCTTGTTTGTACAGCTGTGATTCTGTGATATTTATTTATTATATTTCCTTATATTTTCCAAAGACCCTTGGTACATTATTTAAAATTTCTTCTTTTTTTTCAAAACCCAGGTGTATTTTTCTTTTCTTCTTCTGATTTCTTCAATTTTTTTTTATCCTACCTGCAATTTTTCAAATTTCAAATCATGGCATCTATTTTCAAACTTCTTCTTTCTAATCTGTCAAATGTATCTTTTGACTATATTCTTTGCCTTTTCACAAAAAAATCTCTTTTGTCAAGAGATGTTCTTTTCAAAATAACATTTGTTCATATTCTAATTGTTTATTCTTTCTCACAGAGAAACAATGCTATTGTCGCAATTTCTGTGACGACCCAATCCCTAGTAATTGTAAGACCCGCTAATTTTCTGTGGAATTTACTGCCTAATTAATATTGAAATTTTATGCTTTTGTGTAATTATGAGATTATAGCACGTAATTTGATGAAAATTGTATGTGCTTTGTATTTTGGCTTTGCACGCGCGACTCGAAAATCGCGTAAATATACTGTGTAAGGAAGAAGTGCCTAATTCTGGATGAATTAGCTTCTGAAAATTGAAGAGTTAATTTATAATATGTTTTTATGGTTTTTCTCCAAATTTGGGACCCATACGACGTAAAAACCTTGTCAATGCATGTGAATTACGAGTTTTGACCCAAGTTTGGACCTGAATTGTAATACGCTTAATTCTCGCAAACGGATGAGAATTTTCTTGAAAGGCATTGACCATTTCGTATTAATTGAGATTATAAAGAGCACTAAATGGTTTATTTGGATAAAATTAATATTTTGATGCATTAATTAAGCATAGTTTTGAAAGCATAGGCATTGGAGATTTTTGGATTTGGATCCGGGTCAACTAGAGGACCCAAACCCTTTGGGCGTCCCCTCTAGAGGACCATTTTAGACATGGTTGACCAGCTGGTCAAGGTTTGACCAGCTGGGTGGCACTTTTGAAAAGAATTACATGGATTTTGAAATATAGGCCACGATTGGCCAATTCCTCTTTTCAAAACTCATGATGAGCCTTGAAGCTCATCATGAAAGGCGTTTTTCAATAAAGGGGACCATGGGGCTGGCGCCCCATGGTGTTTTTGTAATTGTTTCAAAGTAATTCAAATGATAAAAGCTGATTGGTTGAGTTGGAGGTAGCCCATGTAATTCTTTCAAGTTATAAAGGCCTTTTTGAAAACCTTTTTAATGGCATATTTGCAAACCTTTTTAGAAACTTCAAATGCATGACATGCATTGGGCATGGGCTGGCCATGGGGGGGCATGGAGCACCCCAGCTGTCCATCTAGGCTGGACTAATCCCAGCCATCCGTTCCTCCTAACCCTAGCTACTTAAGCATTGAAGAGAGAGAAGATAGCCCTCTTGGGTGATTTTTCTTGGAGGAGTCTCTCTCTCTTCCCCTTCTTCTTCTTCTCCAAAACCAAGTGAGAGGGAGAGTTGAGAGTGAGTTGTGAGTGTGGAGCAGCTCTAGCCGTGGACACCATTGCCTCCACCTTCTCCATTTCCTCCCTTTCAAAGCCTCGAAGGTGAGATTCTCCATCACCTCCATTGTGTGAAAAATTGAGAGTTTCCATTTTCATCTACATTGTTGTGGTTTTCTTTTGAACAAGTGCATTTTCGTGAAGTTACCAATACATGTTTTTATTTCGGGTAAGCATGTTCTCGTGCATTGGTTTTCCCGCATAGTCATGGGTTTTTCACTTGAAAGCATCTTTGGGTTTTTCATTTGTCGATTTCCTTGAGTTAGCTTGTAGACATTTTTGAGTATAGCTTTCGTTCAGCATGCTTACATGCATTTGCTGTGCAAAGATATGGTGGAATCATTCTGTAATGGCGAATTTACAAGAATGCACGCATGCCTTAAACCTTGGTTTTTCCTCTTCGCATGCACAACGTTTTTCCCATTTCAGCCTTGCGTTTTTCTATGTATTTGGTTTTAGACTCCATACATGATGGAAGGAGTTCGTTTCAGCTAGACTTGCCCAGCTGGGGTGCCCTGGCCGACCATACTCTACTCGGGCCAGCCAAAGCCCTTCCGTGCCCATGTGCCTCTTGGCATTTTAGAACCCTTGAGCCGAGCCCCATTCGGTGGCTGGGGTCTTGGTTACCCCCTCTTTCGGCCTGACATAGTCTGGACCAAACATTGGTCCAGACCTGTCAAAGGCTTGGCCAAACCCAGTTCGGTTGGGCGTTTACCCCCTTTTCTTCCTTTTCCTTTTGGCACCCTCTTGCCAGCGCCCACTTAGGTGGGCTGGACCTTTGATGACCCTGCTAGAGTCCCCTAACTGAACCCAGTTTCGGCTAAGGGCTCTTCTTTTGTGCCCAGCTAAGGGATGGTATGGTTTGGGCTTGCTGCAGCCTGGCTGCAGCAAGTGGGCGCAGCTGTGCGCAGGCCGTGAGCCTGCACCCCTTTGTTTGGTGGCAGCAGTGCCACAGGTTGGGTCTGGACATTCAGTCCAGACCCAGCTCCATTGGACCAGCAGTTTCTGGGTCTTGATCAGCCGATCTAGGCCTGGACCGTCGCGTGGTGGGCCTACTGCAACTAAGTTGCAGCAGGTGGTTCGGCCTCCTGGTGCAAGCTGCAGGCCTAGGCCGCACCCATGGTGGTTGTGCTGCAGTGGCTGAACCACACGTGAGGTCTGGACCAGTCAGTCCAGACCTGGGGTTCTCCTTTCGGCTGCAACCGGGCTTGCTCGGGATCGCTTGGCGTCCCATGGGGACGATGTGGCTGGTAAGAGTGCCAGTTTATACTGAACAACACCAGCCCAGTCCTTGTCGCCACACGTTTACTTGTTTTCGCAGTCTCCAGACTGCAGCCCATGGGGCTGCATGTGTGTGTTCATGGAACGGGGTCCAATACCCCAATAACATTACGATTTTGACTCATTGTGATGCAACGAATAGTGCGCACCGTCCAAAAGCAAACTTTTATATGTATATATTCGGTTGAACGCGCAAAGAAATGGTAAATTCATCAATGTGATATTTTATGGACTTAGCCCATGTGTACGTGTGTCAGCTTCGCTAAAGAACGCAAATATGTCTTGGCCATGACACCCTATCGAATGATTTAAGAGAATAAGGGTTTGGCGTAATTGAGAAACCTATAGCGTAGGTCAAAGGAATTGAATGATCATGGCTCCTCCCTTGCCTTATAAGGCAGTTGCAACTACATGTATGTTTACGTAAGAGTTTTAAACACTCGCTTGTGGTGTGGTTTGATGATATTGGAATGGTATGAGTGCGGCCATACACGCTTTAGCAGGAAAGCAATTGCTCAATGAATGTAATTACTTGCTTTTGCTTGCACTACTTGGATGTATTAGTCACTTTGGCAAATAAATGGTTTTCCCTATGCACGTAGGGATTCTCGAGATACAGGTTTGTATTGCAGTCTTGTGAGACTTATGCGACAATTGGAACTCCTTTGCGAGTTGTTTGTGGGCGATGGCCCCACTTAGCGAGATGAGCTCGCTTATGGTTGTAATACATGGTTTGAGAACTTTGGCACAGCTCTTGAGTTACGCTTTACCGTGGTAAATGTTTCTAATTGTCTCATCCCAATGTGCAATGTCTGGTATCGACACTTAGCTAGTTCTCGCACTTATGGCACGTTGCACATTCTTGTCCACTTGTACTTGTGCATAGTTTACGATGACACATCTACTTGCATATCACAGTCTATTGTTAGTACTTATGTCCTGTGATGCGTACCATGTTATGAAAGTTATGGAATATGTTTGTTTATGTTCCTTGATGCATACTTGTTGCTGGATGGAAATTGTGAAATGGAATGTCATGCTTTGCTTAATCGTATTAACTCCTGCTAGTTGTATTCTCTTATTGCTCCATGTGTAGTCAGCATTGCTTTATATTTGCTCATGCTATCATTGTTCAATTATTGTAAATAATCATGCTATGTCTTGTATGAATAGCTTGCTTTCGATGTCCACATATGGTACATTGTGGTTTGGTTTGTCTCACCAGCTCGAAAGAGTACTGACCCCATTTTATGGGGATACATGTTTTACTTAGGCGTGCGATGGAGCTGGGTGTGCTGCAGCAGACTCTGAACCCACACTTCTGAACCTCACTTGTTGGATCCTGGCAGCTTTAGTTTTGTATAAGGGAATGATTTGTAATTTTTGTAAAATGATTAATAAAAGTTGTTTTATTCAAATGTTGTTTCACTCCCGTAGTGGCCGCTCAGAGTTTTTCCGCTTGTTGGCTCCCCTTTTGGTTTCTTCTGCACTTGCGCGCTTGTTTTCAAAATAAAAAAAGTTTACTCAAAATCCAAAGGATTTACAAGTGGGAAATCTGGGGGCGCTATAGAATTGGTATCAAAGCAGTGTTTTAAAAGAGATAAAAAAGTGTGGTTCAAGTCTCTGCACGCATCAGCCATCGCACTGTAAGTATTTCTAATTCGGTTTCTGTTGTTTCGTGCCTTATTCTGTTTGATTTGATGACATTGTGTGTTTCTCGGGTGTCTTCCGATGTGAGACCCTATTTCGTGCTTAAACCCCGTATATTGGTCTTGAGACATCGATTGTCGGAACCCAAGGGTTCGTTTGCGCTTGTGGATCCCTTTTGCAGATATTTGATTGCAGCTGGAATGGATAAGGAGATATAGATTGAGTGGATTCTTTTTATCGCTCAAGATATTTCCACTGCCTGATTGCCAAAAAATCATCTTTAAACACGCGCCATAGCTATGATCAATATCAATTCATTTCTAGCTTTTCAACATCATTGAATATTTATTTCACTAATCATACCGAGGATATTTCTTTCATCCTTTTGGTTAATCAATAGGAAAAAGATTTGAATTTTACCTCTTTTTCGCAAAAAGTTTCACCTTTTTGGAAAGAATACTAAAGGTAATTTGAGGTGATTCTTTTTGTGTAGTAAGAATATTGGAATCAACAAATATTTTTGGCAAATTGGCAAAGTTTTCACGATTTCTTTGTGACATAATCACTCAATATAGATTTTGATGCGACCTCGGGTTGAAACTTGGGAAGGAATATTTAGATTTTTGTTTTGACCGACCAGCTTGAAAGCAGAATTTTTTGGAAGTACCAGCTCGAAAGCAGGATTTTGTTTGCCCGACCAGCTCGAAAGCATGATTTGATTGTTTGACCAGCTCGAAAGCAGGATTTGTTTGACCGACCAGCTCGAAAGCAGGATTTGTTTGCCCGACCAGCTCGAAAGCAGGATTTGATTGACCGACCAGCTCGAAAGTAGGATTTTTTTTGCCCGACCAGCTCGAAAGCAGGATTTGATTGACCGACCAGCTCGAAAGCAGGATTTGATTGACCGACCAGCTTGAAAGCAGGATTTGTTTGCCCGACCAGCTCGAAAGCAGGATTTTGATTGACCGACCAGCTCGAAAGCAGGATTTTGAGTGACCGACCAACTCGAAAGCAGGATTTGATTGACCGACCAGCTTGAAAGTAGGATTTTTGGAAGTACCAGCTCGAAAGCAGGATTTTGTTTGCCCGACCAGCTCGAAAGCAGGATTTGTTTGACCGACCAGCTCGAAAGCAGGATTTGATTGCCCGACCAGCTCGAAAGCATGATTTGATTGTTTGACCAGCTCGAAAGCAGGATTTGTTTGACCGACCAGCTCGAAAGCAGGATTTGTTTGCCCGACCAGCTCGAAAGCAGGATTTGATTGACCGACCAGCTCGAAAGTAGGATTTTTTTTGCCCGACCAGCTCGAAAGCAGGATTTGATTGACCGACCAGCTCGAAAGCAGGATTTGATTGACCGACCAGCTCGAAAGCAGGATTTGTTTGCCCGACCAGCTCGAAAGCAGGATTTTGATTGACCGACCAACTCGAAAGCAGGATTTGATTGACCGACCAGCTTGAAAGCATGATTTTTGGAAGTACCAGCTCGAAAGCAGGATTTGATTGCCCGACCAGCTCGAAAGTAGGATTTGATTGCCCGACCAGCTCGAAAGCAGGATTTTGATTGACCGACCAGCTCGAAAGCAGGATTTGATGCTTGAAGTAGTAAAATGATTGGCATTGATAGAGTTGTGACCCGAAGGTTTGAAAATGATGGATTTTTGATGAAAATTTAACCCGAAGGCTTGGAAGTGATATACATTGATGAAGTTGTAACCCGAAGGCTTTGAAAGGACATGCATTGATGAAATTGTAACTCGAAGGCTTGAAAAAGACATTTGATGAAGTTGATAGACGTTTGATGAATATTTATAGACATTTGATGAAAATTTGATAGACATTTGATGAAAATTTAAGATATGAAAAACAATGATTCAGGTTTATCCCTTAACCTGAAAGGGAAAAGAATATATTGTGAAGAAATAACCTGAGACTTGAATTTAGAAGGGATAGGACAAGATTTATTATTTATGATCTAGGATTTAGATGGACCAGCACATTTGGCTGTATGCGGTCCAATTTTCAGGATTAACCCCTTATCCTGGACGGGGAAAAGAAAGAATAAAATTTTGAGAAGATAAAAGGAAATAGAATTTGAGGAAATATTGATAAAAATGGAGAAAGTTTTGAGGAAATTTATTTACTTTGTAAAAAGAATTCTCACAAGCGGCATTTGTTGCTCCTATGAGCGATCTCAGAATTATCCCTTGTCCTGAGAAAGAATACCTCGAATGTCGAGGTTCAGGTTTATCCCTTAACTTGAAAGGGGACAAGAATAGAGTTTAAGAAAATTGATATAAATTTAGAAAACTAATTTGATGAAACTTGTATTTGCAAAAAGAATTCTCATAGGTAACATTATTGCCCCTACGAGAGGTCTCAGGATTATCCCTTATCCTGAATGGGAAAAAGAATTTTAAGGAATTTTAATAAAGAGAAATTGATATAAATTTAGAAAATCAATAAAGGTTGACGAAACTTGTATTTACAAAAGAATCCTCATAGGTAGCGTTATTGCTCCTACGAGGGGTTTCAGGATTATCCTTTATCCTGAATGGGAAAAAGGGTAGAATTTAAAGAGATTTAATGAAGAGAAATTGATATAAATCTAGAAAATCAACAAAGATTGACAAAACTTGTATTTACAAAAGAATCCTCATAAGTAGTGTTATTGCTCCTACGAGGGGTCTCAGGATTATCTCTTATCCTGAAGAAAAAGAAGAATAAAATTTAAGGAAATTTAATGAAGGGAAATTGATATAAATCTAGAAAATCAATAAAGATTGACAACACTTGTTTTTACAAAAGAATCCTCATAGGTAGCGTTATTGCTCCTACGAGGGGTCTCAGGATTATCTCTTATCCTGAATGGGAACACCTCGGACAACACGGGTCAGGTTTATCCCTTAACCTGAAAGGGTAATGTTAAGAAAATAGAATTTTGGGAGAAAATTAACAAATAGAAATTTAATAGACATTTACAAAATCGAGAAAATTTGAAAAAGAATCCTCATAGGTAGCATTATTGCTCCTACGAGGGGTTTCAGGATTATCCCTTACCCTGAATGGGAAACACCTCGGACAACGAGGGTCCGGTTTATCCCTTAACCTCAAGGGGAACACCTCGGACAACGAGGGTCAGGTTTATCCCTTAACCTGAAAGGGTAATGCACCTCGAACAACGAGGGTCAGGTTTATCCCTTAACCTGAAAGGGTAATGCGATTTGATAAAATTTAATAAAATTGAAAAAAAAACTTAAAAAAAAAAAATTATGTAATCTTGATAAAAATATGAATAAAATGAATGAAACTGATAGAGATACCCAAATTAACTGATAACGAGTATATGCGTCAGTGTCAGGTAAGTGCATATGTCACAAGTGCTAGCCAAGTGAAACAAGTAACAGAACTGAAGTAACTGCAAAACAAGTAACTAAGGGTAGTAAAGAAACGTAACAAGAACTAAAACAAGAGAGCAAGTAAGGTAACATCTACAGTACGTCTGTTGTGATTGCTCAGTCTTTAAGTTCTTATTACTTCTTCGGGTACGCGAAGGAACCTCGCATTCTGTGAGACATGCACCCGGCGTCTGTTATTTAATTTCTAATATGATAACCGGGGATGCTACAGACCGAGTAAACTTTATGCAAGCAGCACACAACTGAGAGAAACTCTTGCATAGGTAAGGATTGCAATCATACTACTGTAGTAGTGAGGTCCTAAAAAGGCACCCTTGACCTCCCTGACTCTGAGTGACTGAAAGTCAAAGGACGCTACAGCTCCTGTCAAAACACGTGTCATAGTAACGACAAGTCACTCAGGGTTGTACCATCCACCCTCTTTAAGGTGAACCATTTTGTGAATGGGGTGAAGCAGGTTTATCTTTCTTAGGCTCATTATTCAGTAACACCTCTTGACGAGGAGTTTATGCCTCGTGATCCCCGCGGGGTACGCAAACGAGGACTTAGCCTGCCAATCCATGTGCTCAGCCTCACATGGCTAACAAGAGCACATTGCTCATGAAAGCGATCATAACACCATATTATTTCTTTCATAATTTAGGGTATAGCCACACATGAGTTTACTCACGACAGATGGCCCTTTCCCAAAGACTCCAACAGAGTCCAAACTGCAACAATACTACTCATACCTTATGGTGTTCAAGTTTTGTGTATCAATCTTTTCATTTCATGAAGTAGGTGCACTTCGTCCACTCATCAATGCCTCAAGCAATGTACCAGTCGAGGTACACACTACTCAGTACGAGTGTCAGGATGTGCTGTGTGCAAAGTGCAACTAGGTACCACATGATTTTTCATCAATTGCATAACATAAAGAACAGAGGCATGATACAACTGCATAACTGAGAAACATGATGCAATTACATGATAATGTGCGTGTGAGTGTACAATTCATCAATTTCAAGAGATATGCAAGAGTTCAAGAATGTAATTATCATTTCAAGTACAACATACTGAAACAATCGTTGCAAGTTTCTCATCACAATTTCAAACAGATCAGAACTTCAAGGGTCTTGATTTGGCGTTTCACGTAACATGAGACCACCCTTATAGAGAAGACTCGTGATTTGGTGCACTTATGTGTTGAGATTGAAATCTATGATATTCCCATACGTATGGGAATTACATTCGCATTCCAAGGTGGATCATCGCACTTACAGGAGGAAAGGATGTAAATATGCCACGAAGGTCAATCGTATGCTTATACCTTGCTAGGCTACTTAATTCAACATACTTACGTGTCACGGAAGGAATCCAGGATACTCCCAACTTATGGGAATAATATTAGTATTTCCACGGTTTGGGTGCCGCGCCTGCGAACCCGAAACAAAGACACGGAACAATGTCCATGACTTTGTAACCAACGTAGGCTCTATACATGTGGGGTTCGCAATTGTGCTCACCCGCTTATACATACTAGTCAACTGAACCGGAAACCAAGGAAGTACGAGGTTCACTATTGATTTATTGTCAACATTTTAGAGCCATCCAACTGCACGGTCGCAAGGTAAAACACTTTTGTGACACAGCTCACTCTGAAGTGTAAGGGTCATCGCAGGAACTCCTGAACGAAGCATGAAGGTGCCATGTGTCCGGCTAGTTTCCCACAGGTAAACCCGCATTGTCCAATCTTAAAGTATATATATACACTTATATATACATGTATATATATATATATATATATATATATATATATATATATATATATATATATATATATATATATATATATATATATATATATATGTATATATATATATATATATATCACATGTTACGCCAGTATGTGCATCCCTGGGCAAGCTGACTCGAGGCAACCGCGATCCACACCGTCCTAAACCCTAACCGGTATGCAAAATGGTGTGGGGGCAAGGATGGGGAAAATCGGGTCTGGTCATTGGGGCTATAACAAAACTGGTGTTCGGCCACATGTAAGGGCCTCGTGTTGGACTAAATGGTCACCAATGGTGACAGCCGACTAGAGGGACACCAAGGTTGCAAGGGATCCGGGTGCAAATGGGCACTTGGTGGCCCTTTGCAGACCTGCTGCCAAAAAGGTTGTTTTAGAAAGAATATGCAAGTCTGGTCCTCCGGACCAGACTGCTTGCGACGCCCCAGAATTCTAGACTTTGAAAATCCTTAAAAATCTTTTGGGTTTTAGAGTAAACTTTTTTTTTTTTTTAAACATTTGCGCAAGTGCGGAAGTACCAAAAAGGGAAAACAAGTGGAAAACTCTGGGCGGGTTACAGGGGTGAAACAACAACATTTATGAAACAACTTTTATTTATTACATTTTACAAATAGTACATCCATTCAATTTTTACAAAAACTCTGCCAAGATCCTTGATGTTTTAGAATAGTGAGTTCAGGTCCTCTGCCGCACATCGAACTCCATCGCACGCCTAGAAGCAACACCTGTATCCCCATAAAATGGGGTCAGTACTCTTTCGAGCTGGTGAGACAAACCAATCACAATATACCAATATGTGGAAAACAAAAGCAAGGCTTGTCATGAAACACATAACATTCTCATTCATTCATTCGCAACAATTGAACAGGTATAACATAAGCAATTGTAAAGAGAGTGACAAAACTACGCATGGAGCAATAAGTGATAATAACTAACATGAGTTAATGCAATTAGGCAAAGCATGAGAAAATAACCACGACATCCATTCCACAATTCATAGCATTTATAGCATAGTATGCATCAAGGAACATAATCAGCCAATATATCAACATAGAGAGATGTGTTATACAGAACAGATCGTGAATTGTGCATTGATACAAGTGGCTATGTATGTGCAACAGGTACGTGAACTAGTAATGTGACGACATAGAACATCGAGCATTACGATGAGATAGTTAGAAATATTTAGCCACGGTAAGGCGTGACTCACGAGTTGTGTAAAAGCACATAAACCATGTAACTCGACCATAAGCGAGCTTGTCTCGCTAAGTGGGTCCATTGCCCACACCAAAACTCGCCAAGGAGTTCCAATAATACATAAGTCTCAAAAGACTAAATTTCCATACGTGTGCCTCAAGGTGTGTGGCCGTGTACATGCCATTCGAAAACATCTTCAAAATGCCACGTCACATAACACGTGATGATATGCTTAAATGAATACATAATTTGTGTCGTGCCGTGTATGGCAAGAGAAGTGCCATAGTTGCATTCATTTGTTTGACATACGACATAGGTTTCTTAGTTACGTAAAAACCTTATTTACTTGAAGGCATTCGATAAGGTGTCATTGCGAGCATTTTGCGTTCTATTTTCAAAAGCGGACGTACGCGAATAAGTGTGAGTCCATACCATATCACATCGATCATTTCTTTATGCGTACAAATATAAATATATATATATATATATATATATATATATATTCTTGCTTTGGAACAACACGTGCATTCCTTGTACATGTCATGACGTGTCAAATCCATGGAGTTATGGGACTCGTATCATAAGCGCACATGCAGCCCCATGAGTTGTATCCCGAAAGCTCGCTAACAAGGCTACTAAGCGTGATGAAAAGGGAAAAATCCCAGATGCTGGGCGGGAATCTGTCCAAGACAGACCCACAACCAACCTGCCACAACGGTGCCATGGGGCACCACGCGCACACAGCAGGTCCGATATGGGCAGCACTGCTGAACCGAAGTGTGGCAGCAACCACAACGAGGTGACAGCAAGCAACTTGCTGCTGGGACCGAACCAAAAGAAGAAGACAACAATCTATGCTGTCACGCAAATCGCAAGAGCCGAACACCCTGGACCGAGTGGGTCTGGTCCAGGGAAAGTCCACGTGCATAGGTCTTCAGCAAGCGAAAGGCAGCCCAGGTCTGGACTGTTTAGTCTAGACCCACGCCGGGCTGACTCAAACAATGACGAGGTCTGGACTAGGCGTCCAGATCGGGCATGGCTCAGTCACCAAAACCAGTCCAGGTCTGGACCGACCGGTCCAGACCATGTAGGGCATGCTCAAACTTGAACATGGTCTGGACAGAGTGTCCAGACCCCAAACTGGGCTCAGCCAACACCAAAGGGAGGGGCGCAGTCCTACTGCCTGCACCCAGCTGCAGCCTAATAGCCGCATGGCTGTAGCAAGGCCGTGAACCCCAAGAACAACATGAAGGGCCTAACACCCAAACCGAGCTCAGCTTGAGACAGGTCTGGACCATATTCGGTCCAGACCATGTCAGGCCATAGGAGAACCCGACCCACACCAACCCAAGTTGGTGGGCTCGGCTAATGGTCACGCCGACCCAACAAGGGAAAAAGAAAGGCACCCAGGCTGACCCGTTTGTGGTCGGCCTGGGGGTCACCCATATGCAAGATGCGTCCAGAAATTTTGGATGCCCAATAGAAAAATAAAGAGGGGAAAAAGAGGATGGGGCTCAGCCCGACCAACCCAGGCCAGCATCGCCCGAACCCAAGAGGGTCGACCCAACTGGGTATGGCTGCTGAGCATGGGGTCGGTCTAAGGCCTCCTTGCCTAACGAGCATAACCTTGGCAGCACGGATTCACTGCCATAACATGGCAGAACCATGGCTGCCATGAATCAAGCCAACAATGATAAATGGTGCATGAAATGCCATGGAAAACAAGGGCAAATCTGAAACTAAAATGATCTCGTGGTGTGACTACTACATTGCACAACGAGAATGCATGCAAGCATGCTCTATAAAATCCACAAACATGATGCATGCAAGTATACTCAATGAAATCAACAAATGTTAAATAAAAACCAAAATGCTCTCAAGCCAACAACGACTATATGGCATAACGAGGAAAAACAAATACATGAAGGCATGCTCAACTGAAAACCCACATTCTTGGATATGTGTAATAGAAACTCACGAAAATGCAAGAACACATAGAAACTTGCTCAATTGAAACCCACAATAAGGTATGTGAAAGGGAAACTCACTTTCGAGGCTTTCAAGTATGGTGGAAGAGGTACTAGGGCGGAGGAGCTTCAGCCAACGTGGTGCTTAGCACCCACACTCACTCACTCTCACGGTTTTGGAGAAGAAGGGAAGGAGAGAGAGACTCCAAAAAAAATCGCCCAACAAGAAATGCCCTCTCTCTCTCTCATCATGCCTTAAATACTTAGGGCTTCTAGATTGGACGAGTGAGATCTAAAGAGGGAAGATGGAGGGCTGGGGTGCTCCACGCCTGTTATCGTCGCAAAATTTTTCCCGTCTTCCCTTCCCTGCGGAAGAGAAAAAGGGAAATGCTTTCGCGCTTCAAACTTGACCGGTTTTGGAAATTGTTTTGAAATACTCACCTCCGTTTTGAAAATTGCGGGAAAATCCATGGGATGGGGCTCAACCTGTCGGTACGAGGTTCGACCGTTCCTGCCGCCTTTAACAGGGGTAATCGAACCAAGGACCAAAATTATGCTTGACTTAGTGAAATTATCGAAATTGTGTTCTATCCTAAATGCACAGAGAATTCAGGCATGTGCTATGAGATTTTGGAAAATGGAAGTAGGAAAACTTGATGTATGCTCAGAAAACCTTTGGAGTGAAAAAACATTTCTCAGGAAAAAGGTCAATTTCTCAGGAAACTCAGGTGAAAGGGGTTTTTGAAATCACGAAAAAAATCATAAAGGTGTGGGAAAATCATGAATGGATGAAAAGCCTAAGAAAATAGAAGTGATTCTTGAGAAAAAGGTGAACATTTGAAGGGGGAAATACTTCTCAGGAAAACTTGGACTTTGAGAATTTTCTTAGGAAAATGATGGAAATTCTGAGAAAATGGAAAGAATTCTTTGAGAAAAAGGTAAACGTTTGAAGGGAAAATGCTTGTCAGGAAAAGCTTCAAGTTTTGAAAGCTTTCTTTGGAAAATGATTGAAATTCATTGGAAAATTCTCTGGAGAGGGAGAATTGAAACTCGGGATACTAAAATCCTGAGAATCTTGGCCTTGAAACACTTGGAAATTGAGTTTGATCTTTGAGGAAGATTGGAAACTTCTTTTGGAAATCTTAAGAAAATAATCTTTTCCATGCGAAACTGTGGAAAAAACTTTACTTTGGAAAACTGATTTTGAAAATTTCTCAGAGTTTCTTGAGAAATCGGTTTCTTGAGAATGAAATTTTCTTAAGAAAATCATGAGAAAACCAATGATTTTATGATGCAAATGATATGAGTGAATGAATGCACTTTGAAAGATTTTCTAAGAAATTTGTTGGAAAAATGTGTATTAAGTCAAAATAAATCCTTCACATATTCTGACTGTGGCCATGAATATGTTCAGAGTTTAATTGATTTAATGCACAATACTTTGAAAATATTAGAAATATGATGTGCATTTTAAGATAGCCTAAGAGTGTAGGCTCAATGTGACTGGTAGAGAGATGATGGATCTGGGTCTCGTCCATATTCCGACTAGGGCCATAAATATGGATTCCACCGAGTTCATCAACTCCCTAAGAGTTGGTGCACGTGCCATTCGTGAACATCCATAGTGCTTTTGAAATAAAATGCATGAATCATAGAAACAGGATTTTGCAGGAATTTAAACTATATGATATGCATCCTAGTCTAAGCAGAAAATTAAATCTCTTATTCCAAAATTTACTTTATTACATCACTAAATAAATGAAATAAAAGAAATTGCAGACTTCAGCTCCTTCTTTTAAATGTCCCTTCCAAACTTGAAATGGGGTTAGCTCAAATATGTGGGTTTTTCCAAGATTTTCCAATAATATTGTGAAATTATTGGATTTAATTGGATCTAAACCCTATTCTCATGCTTCCTTGATATTTGAAATAATGAAAAATGCAAAGAATTCAGTAGGAAATAGTTTGAAATTCGAAATGGTTGTCAAAATGACCAAAATACCCCTAATTATAAAGTTACACCTTTAAAATCAGATTTTTTTTTAAAGGAAAACTTGGTAAAATTGAGATTTCGAAATTCAAATTGAATCAAATGATGATGAAATGCATGATGAGGCATGATGACATTCTGTTAAACACATTAGAACTGTAAAATCAGAATTTGATATTTTGCAATTTATCCAAAATAATGAATTTCGCTTGTTTTTCGCTTGGATTCGGGTCCCGCGGGGCCCTGTTTTGATATTATGGCTAAACCAAGCCTCAAATGAATTCTAAATTACACCAAATTCGGTATGAAGCATCTTCCTACTCTGATAAACAGCCTAGAATGCTAAACATCACGAAATGATATGATTTGAAAGCTAAAATTTAAAGAAAATCCTAAAAAGGGTGGATTTTGCCTATGGACCCGAACCAAATGCAATGCTTAATATGATAATGCAAAATTTACACCATGAAAACTTCTGATATTTTTCATACTGCTAAAGGACCCGAAATGGAACATTTTTGGTTTTTATAGCCTCGAGATTTGAGCCATGGTGAGTTCGGTAACAGGGATTTGGCTCTGACGGAGGTAAAATCAACCTAATCTAATATAAAATGCTCAAAAAATAGAAAACAGCCGTAAAAATTTCTGATATTTAACAGAGTTACTCACAACACCTACATGGACAACTTTCATGTTCATGACTTTGGCATTTGATCAACATAAACATGGATAAAAATATAACTTTCCATTCCTAAATTGACAGAACAGACAAATGTGACGAAACAAAAGACTGACAAGAAAAATCCGAAACAGATATCACAACTGTTCTAAAAATCACAAGCTTTCCGATTCAAACAGAGGACATCTCGGACATAACATTCACTTTTTACAGATTCGGATTTGGAGCAATACCCAAAGAGAACCCATCGACCTAAGTCGATCCAAAGTCTCAGAGGCCAAAATCAGGCTCTGACATGTGTCCCGCACTCTCGGATTTTTTTCAGGCATTAAAAAAAACAAGAAAAATCAGAGAAAATTTGGTTAAACAGTAGACAACCGCCCAAGATCAGAACATCTTTTGTATCGAAAATCGGATCTCCCATAAGGGGGATCTCGATTTTAAAAGTCGGAAAAGAGTTTTTAAAACGCATCCCGGGTAACAAAACCCGACTTGCGATTTTGAATGTTTACCACAGTAAACAAATTCAAATGATTCCTAATTTTTTTTACATTTTTAGGGACATCTAAGGGCGCATTCCATGATTTTTTTGGAATTTTTAATAAAAATAAATGCATGAAATGACGTGTGGACTGACTGACAAAAACAAAGAACTACTGAAACTGAGCAGAATTGAAATAAATGCTAAATTAATCCTAATTAATTCAAGAAACATGCTAAATTAACGAAATAAAATGCAAATTAAATCTAGATAAATGCATGAATGCTAAAAATCATCAAGGAAGCATAATCATGTATTTTTATATATGTCGTTTTGTAAGAATAGCTCCATCCATCCCACGGATGAGCTCTTTCTTCAAACGACACGTGAATCGAATCATGATATGAAATCAAGAGAAAAGAGGTGCACCTTGCTTCCTGATGCAGCTTAAACTCTTGAAAGGGACAACTACCAATGGCTTCGTTCGTCCTTCGATCCGGGCTTCGGATGATTCACCAAGATTGACTGATGTCTTATTTTAAATCGTTGTAATTTTGAAAAGATTTTTATATGAAAAACATGTGAAAACCAGACATCAAATAATAAAAACTGGTTCTCACTAGTGGATGAGACCGGGTCGAACTCAGGGAACGAGAATATTTCGTATTCAAGTACACAAATCTAAACTAATCTTTATTGCCGAATTATTAAAACGTAAAATGTTCAAGAAATATAAAATCAACTAACTATTACAACGAATGAATACCCTTCGCAGAGGGCGTAAAGTGCAATATTTACAAATCCAATTAAATTCCTAATTCTAAACTAAAAAGTAAAAATCTTTTATTCTTGCACTTTCGTGGCGTGTATGAGCTTCAACTCCACTCCTGTGCTATCCTGCACAAATCACAAGAACCCGAGCAGTACAATATACTAACAGGTATTCTATGCACAATGTAAATCTACAAATTGCATTAAGATCTAGAATATGATAAAACTATCTAAAGAACTTATACTATAGGTAAACAACTAACTAAACAACCAATGTACTGAAATCTGTAAATGATAATGCAATGATAACCTAATGAAAGGAAAGACTCTAATGAAAACACACTTTATTTGATGCTAACATACTGATGCTATATGCAAATAATAAAGCACAACAGAATGCCTTATTAGAACAATGAAAAGCAAGTGAAAATCATATGAAACAAAGCTTGCATGAACGTAATCAGAGACACTTTAATGAAAAACTAACAGATGCACTACATTCATATGCTGAATCAAGAACAACTAAATCAATCCTAAAATCAAAACAATATGTAGCAGTTAAAATCAACATTCAGTAAACACAGCACACTATATATCAATGTTCAGTCGTACATTGATATCATACAAAAATTTATTTGATAGTAGTAGCTGGACTTATTGAACCAGATTCTTTCAGAAATCTGTATTAACAAATAGTGATATAGCAATGATACGCAGGTATATCAAGGATGCAGAATCCTCTTATTGCAGATAACTGAAAACCAGTCACAGTAATCAGGAGTTACAAAACAGAGACTTAAAAACTACAGCAAATCATAATCGATCACTATAGGAAGCAACAAGAAATATAAATCTGTAAAACAAGAATTGAAATTTTTAAGAAACCTAATTCAATTGCAATGTAAAACAGTGCTTGTTATGGCAGAAAACATTAACAATCCAAAGATTTCAAACTCAAACACAATCAAGAAAACAATGATTAATCAACATTTGAAATCAAACAAAACAAGAATTTCAATGAGTAACAGGAAAATCAAAGGATGTCAAGATGTAACAGAAATTACAGGAAATGGAAACAAATGAAAGAGGTAATTCAGTATATGCAGACTAATTCAATGAATAACAAACCACATTGATAGATGAACAAAATAAAAGAAATGAAACAAGCAGGAAATCAATAATATGAACTCAAACAGAAACAATTTGAACGATCAAAGTAAAATTTGCACGATTATAGAAATGAAAATGAAGATATGGAAAATCGGGAATGCTGAAATCAATGTTTGATTATATTTATTTGTTTATTTTTTTCTTCTTTTTTCTTTTCTTTTTTTTTTCGTTTTACAGAAATAGCAACAATCAAGAAAAGAATCCGAAGAAGAAGAAGAAGAAGCTGAGGAAGAAGAAGAAGAAGAATCCGAAGAAGAAGAAGAAGAAGCTGAGGAAGAAGAAGAAGAAGAATCCGAAGAAGAAGAAGAAGAAGCTGAGGAAGAAGAAGAAGATCTGAATCAAACTTACCGTGAAATGGAGGAAATCAGGGAGAGGTGGCCTCCACCTCGTGCGCTGCCGCCGATTGAAGACTCTCTGCCACCGGATGAAGAAGAGGATAGGATCAAAGGATGATGGGAGAAGAAGAAGAAGAAGATGGGAAAAAAAAAATCCGGAAACTGGGAAAAAGGGCAAAGGAAGAAAATCAGAGGGAGAAGGGGAAGTTTTGGCGCACAGGATGAGAGACACCAAAATTTTTTTCACTTCATGGGTTTTAAAACCCCAAACCGGTTGGAACCGGTTTGTAACAGAATTTTTTTTCAGTTTTTAAAAAAATCCAAACCGGTTCCAACCGGTTTGGTATTATTATTTTTTTTTCAGTTTTTTTTTTTAAAACTCACAAACCTTATAAACCGGTTTATGGTTTATTAGAATTTTTTTTCAAAAAGTTACAAACAAATTTTTATTTTTTTTTATTTATAAAGAAACTCAAAATAAGACTATTCTACTTATTTATATAATTTTTTTCTTTTCTAAAAAAAAAACAAACAATTAAAATGTCTTTATTAACAATATAAAACTATTTTATCCATTTTTTATTATTTTTATTTTTAATTTTAATAAAAACTACAACTAAACTACTATGTTAATATCAAACATTAAAATATGTACTAAAATATACAAATAAAGCTATTTTTCACACATTTTCTGTTTTGAAATCATTTTAGCTCATTTAACGAAAACTAGCATAAACTTGGGTTTTTAAAACATTTTTTTATGAAATCATGCATATTTTTGATATAAAATAACCCTAAAATATATGCATGATCAAATACCCCCATGCTTATGTTTTGCTAGTCCTCGAGCAAAATAGACAAATGCATGAAATCAAACTATCACCTAACTCACTTTCGTAGGAATCACGATTGCATTTAGCTCATGCAACAAGCCCTTTCAACCCCTGGGTTACCCCAGTGAACGAGTAAGGTCTCGTGAGGGTTTGCAGTGATGCTACCCACAAACATCTCTGTCATGTATGCATAATATTACACATCCTCACAATCAGTAGGTAATCAAAGACTTTATTTTCACAAATATTTCCTGTTATTTCAAAATCAAAACATAATTAGATTCTTTTATATACCCCCACAGAAAAAAAAATTTCTTTCACTTTTCTAAATATCACAATTATTTATGTTTTATTCTTAGAAAATCCAATAAAAACATATTATTATTTACTTATCCTTACTCATATGTTTTCTACACAGGTTTTCTCAATCACACTTCTAAGCACTGAACTTTTCTTTCTTTTTAAGCTCTTTTCTTTCTCTTTTTTTTTTTTTACACACTTATTCTTCTCTTATAGCTTGCGTGTGGTCTGCTTTTATGCCTTGTGCAATGTCAATATCTTCTATATTTTTTCAATGCATACCAAAAGATATCAACTGAGACATAAAAGTGACTTCCTTCATTCACCTTTAAAACATGAGAGTCAAACATTTCAACTTGTATCTGTTCTCAGCTACTTAGGATCACGAAGTTTTCCACTCTCCTTTTCGAAATGGAATTAAAAGTTTCAACTTACATCTAAGTTCCATCTACTAAGGATTGTGGAATTATCCAAACAACCTAACGCATGCTTCTTTTTTTCACTTGTTGAGCTCATTTTTACGCTTTTGTTCATTTGCTTAGTTTTTTCAAAAATAGAACTGTGCATATTAATAACTCACTCAACTGTAATTTTCTCTCAGCTCCAGCTTGGGTCATATTGAAATTGAATTTTTTAATAGCCCAATATGCTCTATGTTCTAACTCAACAGGAAGATGGCAAGGTTTCCCGAAAACTAATTGAAATGGTGACATACCAATCGGGGTCTTGAAAGCAGTCCTATAAGCCCACAGGGCGTCATCAAGGTGCTGAGACCAATCCTTGCGGTCTGGTCTGACTGTCTTTTCAAGAATCCTCTTGATCTCCTTGTTAGAGACCTCAACTTGGCCACTGGTCTGCGGGTGGTAAGGTGTAGCAATCCGATGATGCACAGAATATTTCCTAAGTAAGGAAGCTACTTGCACATTACGAAAGTGCGTACCACCATCACTGATGATCGCTCTAGGAACTCCGAACCGACTAAAAATGTTGTGCTTGATAAATCGACGCACCTCTTTATGATCATTGGTCCGGGTGGCCACAGCTTCGACCCATTTTGAAACATAATCAACCGCTACTAAAATATATGTAAATCCAGACGATGGCGGAAAAGGACCCATGAAATCAATGCCCCAAACATCAAAAATCTCCACAATCAGAATAGGTAAAAGAGGCATCATGTCACGCTTGGTAATGCGACCTGTTTGCTGACATCGCAAACACTTCCTACAGAATTTGTGAGCATCTCTATGAAGTGTGGGCTACCAAAATCCAGACTGAAGGACCTTTGCGGCGGTCTTCCGACTAGAAAAATGACCTCCACAAGCTAAAGAATGACAAAAAGATAAAATGGAATGATACTCTTCTTCGGGCACACATCTCTGAATCATCTGGTCCGGGCATGATCTAAACAATTCTGGTTCCTCCCAAAAATAATGCTTCACTTGCGCAAAAAATCTATCTCGCTCATTCCGATTCCAATGCGCAGGATACTCTCTAGTAACCAGGAAATTTATGATATCCGCGAACCAGGGTAAACGCTTGACATGAAATAACTGCTCATTCGGAAAAGAATCAACAATCTGTCCCTGATCAATAGATGAATCCATAGTCAATCTGGACAGATGATCTGCTACAAGGTTCTCACATCCTCTCTTATCTCGAATCTCGAGATCAAATTCTTGTAACAGAAGAATCCAACGAATGAGACGCGGTTTTGCATCCTTTTTACTCATCAAATATCTCAATGCAGCTTGATCTGAGTAAATGATAACTTTGGAACCTAACAAATATGATCGAAACTTCTCAAGTGCAAACACAATGGCTAGTAACTCCTTCTCAGTGGTAGTATAATGCATTTGTATGTCAGAAAGAGTCCTACTAGCATAATGAATAACATGAGACCGTTTCTTAATCTTCTGACCTAAAATTGCTCCAACCGTGTAATCTGAAGCGTCACACATAATCTCAAATGGCACTGACCACTCAGGAGATCTGAGAATAGGAGCAGTGGTCAGTGCTTCCTTTAGGGCTAAGAATGCCTTCAGACAGGCATCATCAAATACAAACGATTGGTCTTTCGACAACAGGTTACACAACGGTCTAGAAATCTGACTGAAATCCTTAATGAACCGTCTATAGAAACCTGCATGTCCTAAAAATGAACGCACTTGCCTCACAGAGGTCGGTGGAGCTAATCTGACAATGGTCTCCACTTTGGCCTTATCGACCTTAATACCTCTCTCGGACACAATATGTCCAAGAACAATCCCCTGCTGTACCATGAAATGACTCTTTTCCCAACTAAGCACTAGATTTGTCTCCCTACAGCGCTGAAGTACATGAGATAACTTTTGGAGACAATCATCAAATGAAGAGCCATAAACCGAGAAATCGTCCATGAAAATCTCAAGGACGTCATCCATCATGTCGGAGAAAATCGCCATCATACATCTCTGAAATGTAGCCGGGGCATTACAAAGCCCAAACGGCATCCTCCTATACGCAAATGTACCATAGGGACAGGTAAATGTCGTCTTCTCCTGATTCTCGGGATGAACGGCCACCTGGTTATATCCTGAATATCCATCTAAAAAGCAATAATACTGCTGGCCTGCAAGTCTTTCTAAAATCTGGTCGATGAACGGTAACGGGAAATGATCCTTCCTAGTTGCATTGTTCAACTTCCTATAGTCAATACATACTCGCCATCCCGTAGTAGTCCTCATGGGAACGCTCTCTCCTTTCTCATTCTTCTCCACAGTGAGCACAAACTTTTTGGGAACAACCTGGGTAGGACTCACCTACTGACTGTCGGAGATGGGATAAATGATCCCAGCATCTAACCATTTAACTACTTCCTTCTTCACCACTTCTTTCATGTGAGGATTTAGTCTCCTTTGCGCTTCTCTTGAGGGTTTAGCTCCCTCATCCATAATGATCCGATGCATACAAAAGGAGGGGTCAATCCCCTTCAAATCCGCAACAGACCATCCAATAGATTCCTTGTGGTCATGCAAGACCTGTAACAACTGATGCTTCTGTGAATCTGTCAGGTCTGCAAAAATGATAACTGGGAGAGTCTGCTCTTTTCCTAGAAAAACATACTTGAGTGAAACTGGTAAAGGCTTCAACTCCAACTCTGGGGGACTCTCTATCGATGGTTTTGCGGGCTTCTCAACTAACTCTGGAAGTTGTTCGAAATGCCAAGTCCAACTGACATTATCTGCCTCACTATCTATCATATCAAGGCGATCCTCTTTGAATGATTCATCATCCTCCTCTTGAGGTGGATCACTCAAAAACCAAGCATGCTCAACTTCTATAAGATCCTGAATGATATCAACCTCAAAAGAAGCTTCCTCAGTGTCAGACTCCATCTATGCACAAAAAATGTTCAGCCTCATTTTACTATTTTCAAATGAAACATCCATCTCACTAGTGCGGCAATTAATGCACGCATTGGCAGTAGCTAGGAAAGGACGACCAAGAATAATAGGAGTCTGTCTGATGTTATCAACTCCCTCCATATCTAATATCACGAAGTCGACAGGGAAATAACAATCTTCTACCTTGACTAAGACATCTTCAAGTATCCCTCTCGGAACCTTAATCGATCTATCCGCAAGCTGAAGAGTCATAGGTGTAGGTTTTATCTCTTTCAATCCAAATTTGTCATAGAAGAAACCCGGCAAAATGTTAACACTTGCCTTAAGGTCGAGCAAAGCACGCTCAACAGTGATGTTTCCTATGACACATGAGATGATAGGGGTCCCTGGGTCCTTAAGCGTAGGTGGGGTTTGGTGTTGCACTACTGCGCTTACCTGCTCAGTCAAATATATTTTTTTCTGCGCATGGGACCTCAACTTCCTTTTCTGCGTACAAAGCTCTTTGAGGAACTTTGCATATGCAGGGACTTGCTGGATGGCATCTAGTAAGGAGAGGTTTATGTGAACGTGCTTGAATATCTCAAGCATCTCTTGCATGTTCACTCCCGACTTACCTAGTGCTCTCGGTTTCTCTAACGCCTCAAGAAAGGGGGCTTTGGGAATATGGGTTGTGGAAGGCTCAAATGGAAGAACTCTCTCGCTTTCCTGAGGTAAAACATTAGGGACAGGCTGCTTCTCACTTATCTTCTCTCTTTCTTCTGCAGCCTCCCTCGAATGGTACTGCTTCCCACTTCTAAGGGTCACTACTGCTTGAGCCTGCTCTTGATGTGTATCTGTCATATGCAAACTCTGCAGAGGTTCTTTACCCCTAGGGTTAACTATGGGTTGGCTAGGCAATGCCCCCTCACTTCTCCTGCTAAGTGTTTCAGCGATCTGCCCCATTTGTGTTTCTAATTTTGCAATAGACTGGGTATGTGAGCTCAAAGCTTGCAAAATCTTATCCTCAAAAGTCTGACTAGGTGAAGGCTCCTGAAAATGGGGTTGAGTATAAGCAGGTTGGGATGGAGGATAACTGGATCTCTGAAATCCAGGTGCATAACCACCTTGCCTGGATTGACTCTGGGAAGGGTTAGGGGCTTGGGTTTGTGAGTTACGCAATGAGAAATTTGGATGGTTTCGCCAGCCCGGGTTGTAAGTGTTGGCAAATGGATTGGGTGTGGGCCTAGCGAAGTTTTGAGCCATCTGAGCTTGCTCTTGGACAAACTCAGGGTATTGTGGCGCAGTTGGACACTGGAGGACATGGTGTGCAGGACTCGCACACAACGCACACACCTGCATGGCAGGAGAGGGACCCAACAACAACTGATCTAATTTCTGGGACAGTTGGTCTACCTTGTTGCTCAACTCAAGGTTCATCCCTATCTCGAAAATACCTGCCTTCTTAATGCTATCCTGTACAGGTGCAGCTCTATCAGACCGTGAAGCTGTCGCATGGTGCATCGAATTCTCGCTTAATGTCTCAAAGAGCAACCACGCTTCATCCTCACTTTTGAGCATGAAAGTGCCCCCACATGCGGCATCAACCATTTGACGATTCTTCTCAGTAAGACCGTCATAGAAATATTGCACTAGTTGCCAGCGAGGCACCTGGTGGTGGGGACACTTGCGGAGAAGATCCTTCATCCTCTCCCAAGTCTCATGGAACATTTCCCCCTCTATTTGCGAAAAGCTGGTGATGGCCTTTCGATACTGGTTCGTCTTACCGATTGGGAAATATTTTTTTTAAAATTCTCTTTGCATATGTTCCCACATGGTAATTCGAACTGTATCTAACGCCTTCAGCCAGTGTTTGGCTTTATCCTTCAGAGAGAAGGGAAACAGGGTCAACCTCATAGCATCATCTCCAAAGTTGTTGATTCGCACTGTCGAACAAATCTCTAAGAATTCGTCGAGATGACGATATGGGTCTTCATTGCTAAGGCCATAAAATGAGGGTAGCATTTGGATTACACTGGCCTTAATCTCAAACTGATTCGCTCCTACATCAGGTCTTGTGATGCAGGAGGCGGGAGTATAGGTGTTAGGCATGAAGTACTCCCTAAGAGGACGAGTAATCTGCTGATTCTCAGTCATGGTTGCAGATCTTTGGGCTCTCCTAATAAGCGACTCGGGGTCCTCAATCGGCTCTACCAGCTCAGGGTCAAGTGAGCGTCGCCCTTGCATACACCTCATAGTAGACCGGTGTAGCTCACGTCCTAACTTTGGGTTTTCTACCTAACTAACGCACTAAGCGGTCAAACCATGCAAACCACAAAGCGAGTAAACTAAAAACAACAAAAACTAAACAATCACCACGCAGTCACACATAACAGAGATTATGCATTAAAAATATGAAATCTATGTGTACGGTACCAATCGTACACAGTCACCTCTAAGGGGATCCTAATAGGTGGGTTGTGCAGAAAAGTAAGCTCGTCTCTAAGATATGCACATACGTGGTTCTAAACCTAAATGCAAACAAACACTTGGCAATAAAGCGAATACTAATATTACGCCGTTCCCCGGCAACGGCGCCAAACATTTGATGTCTTCTTTTAAATCGTTGTAATTTTGAAAAGATTTTTATATGAAAAACATGTGAAAATCAGACATCAAATAATAAAAACCGATTCTCACTAGTGGATGAGACCGGGTCGAACTCAGGGAACGAGAATATTTCGTATTCAAGTACACAAATCTAAACTAATCTTTATTGCCGAATTATTAAAACGTAAAATGTTCAAGAAATGTAAAATCAACTAACTATTACAACGAATGAATACCCTTCGCAGAGGGCGTAAAGTGCAATATTTACAAATCCAATTAAATTCCTAATTCTAAACTGAAAAGTAAAAATCTTCTATTCTTGCACTTTCGTGGCGTGTATGAGCTTCAACTCCACTCCTGTGCTATCCTGCACAAATCACAAGAACCCGAGCAGTACAATATACTAACAGGTATTCTATGCACAATATAAATCTACAAATTGCATTAAGATCTTGAATATGATAAAACTATCTAAAGAACTTATACTATAGGTAAACAACTAACTAAACAACCAATGTACTGAAATCTGTAAATGATAATCAATGATAACCTAATGAAAGGAAAGACACTAATGAAAACACACTTTATTTGATGCTAACATACTGATGCTATATGCAAATAATAAAGCACAACAGAATGCCTTATTAGAACAATGAAAAGCAAGTGAAAATCATATGAAACAAAGCTTGCATGAACGTAATCAGAGACACTTTAATGAAAAACTAACAGATGCACTACATTCATATGCTGAATCAAGAACAACTAAATCAATGCTAAAATCAAAACAATATGTAGCAGTTAAAATCAACATTCAGTAAACACAGCACACTATATATCAATGTTCAGTCGTACATTGATATCATACAAAAATTTATTTGATAGTAGTAGCTGGACTTATTGAACCAGATTCTTTCAGAAATCTGTATTAACAAATAGTGATATAGCAATGATACGCAGGTATATCAAGGATGCAGAATCCTCTTATTGCAGATAACTGAAAACCAGTCACAGTAATCAGGAGTTACAAAACAGAGACTTAAAAACTACAGCAAATCATAATCGATCACTATAGGAAGCAACAGGAAATATAAATCTGTAAAACAAGAATTGAAATTTTTAAGAAACCTAATTCAATTGCAATGTAAAACAGTGCTTGTTATGGCAGAAAACATTAACAATCCAAAGATTTCAAACTCAAACACAATCAAGAAAACAACGATTAATCAACATTTGAAATCAAACAAAACAAGAATTTCAATGAGTAACAGGAAAATCAAAGGATGTCAAGATGTAACAGAAATTACAGGAAATGGAAACAAATGAAAGAGGTAATTCAGTATATGCAGACTAATTCAATGAATAACAAACCACATTGATAGATGAACAAAATAAAAGAAATGAAACAAGCAAGAAATCAATAATATGAACTCAAACAGAAACAATTTGAACGATCAAAGTAAAATTTGCACGATTATAGAAATGAAAATGAAGATATGGAAAATCGGGAATGCTGAAATCAATGTTTGATTATATTTATTTGTTTATTTTCTTCTTTTTTCTTTTCTTTTTTTTTTCGTTTTACAGAAATAGCAACAATCAAGAAAAGAATCCGAAGAAGAAGAAGAAGAAGCTGAGGAAGAAGAAGAAGAAGAAGAAGAAGAAGCTGAGGAAGAAGAAGAAGAAGAAGATCTGAATCAAACTTACCGTGAAATGGAGGAAATCAGGGAGAGGTGGCCTCCACCTCGTGCGCTGCCGCCGATTGAAGACTCTCTGCCACCGGATGAAGAAGAGGATAGGATCAAAGGATGATGGAAGAACAAGAAGAAGAAGATGGGAAAAAAAAGATCCGGCAACTGGGAAAAAGGGCAAAGGAAGAAAATCAAAGGGAGAAGGGGAAGTTTTGGCGCAGAGGATGAGAGACACCAAAATTTTTTTCACTTCGTGGGTTTTAAAACCCCAAACCGGCTGGAACCGGTTTGTAACAGAATTTTTTTTCAGTTTTTAAAAAAATCCAAACCGGTTCCAGCCGGTTTGGTATTATTATTTTTTTTCAGTTTTTTTTTTTTAAAACTCACAAACCTTATAAACCGGTTTATGGTTTATTAGAATTTTTTTTCAAAAAGTTACAAACAAATTTTTTTTTTTTTATAAAGAAACTCAAAATAAGACTATTCTACTTATTTATATAATTTTTTTCTTTTCTAAAAAAAAACAAACAATTAAAATGATTTTATTAACAATATAAAACTATTTTATCCATTTTTTATTATTTTTATTTTTAATTTTAATAAAAACTACAACTAAACTACTATGTTAATATCAAACATTAAAATATGTACTAAAATATACAAATGAAGCTATTTTTCACACATTTTCTGTTTTGAAATCATTTTAGCTCATTTAACGAAAACTAGCATAAACTTGGGTTTTTAAAACATTTTTTTATGAAATCATGCATATTTTTGATATAAAATAACCCTAAAATATATGCATGATCAAATACCCCCATGCTTATGTTTTGCTAGTCCTCGAGCAAACTAGACAAATGCATGAAATCAAACTATCACCTAACTCACTTTCGTAGGAATCACGGTTGCATTTAGCTCATGCAACAAGCCCTTTCAACCCCTGGGTTACCCCAGTGAACGAGTAAGGTCTCGTGAGGTTTTGCAGTGATGCTACCCACAAACATCTCTGTCATGTATGCATAATATTACACATCCTCACAATCAGTAGGTAATCAAAGACTTTATTTTCACAAATATTTCCTGTTATTTCAAAATCAAAACATAATTAGATTCTTTTATATACCCCCACAGAAAAAAAAAATTCTTTCACTTTTCTAAATATCACAATTATTTATGTTTTATTCTTAGAAAATCTAATAAAAACATATTATTATTTACTTATCCTTACTCATATGTTTTCTACACAGGTTTTCTCAATCACACTTCTAAGCACTGAACTTTTCTTTCTTTTTAAGCTCTTTTCTTTCTCTTTTTTTTTTTTTTCTTTTCACGTTTTTTTTTACACACTTATTCTTCTCTTATAGCTTGCGTGTGGTCTGCTTTTATGCCTTGAGCAATGTCAATATCTTCTATACTTTTTCAATGCATACCAAAAGATATCAACTAAGACATAAAAGTGACTTCCTTCATTCACCTTTATAACATGAGAGTCAAACATTTCAACTTGTATCTGTTCTCAGCTACTTAGGATCACGAAGTTTTCCACTCTCCTTTTCGAAATGGAATTAAAAGTTTCAACTTACATCTAAGTTCCATCTACTAAGGATTGTGGAATTATCCAAACAACCTAACGCATGCTTCTTTTTTTCACTTGTTGAGCTCATTTTTACGCTTTTATTCATTTGCTTAGTTTTTTCAAAAATAGAACTGTGCATATTCATATTTGTGATTCAAAATAAATTCTAACATGTATCTATCATCATTTCTTTGAAATCCGCATAAACAACCATAATTTTTAGATCTATGTCAGAAAATTTTTTCGTGGGGCTTAAAAATCCTCTAAAAACATCAGATTTGAAATAACATTCATATAAGTTCAAACTTTTTCTTTAAAAATCTACTTTTCATGAGAGATGTGTAAACATGTGCAAGAACGTAGACAAAAATATTCTGGTGAGCTACTACACCCTCCCCCATGCTTATATGACATTGTCCCAGTGGCACTCCCCCATGCTTATGTGAAACTAAGTGAATGCACATGAAACGAAATCAATGAGGGAAAGAAAGTAAACTCAATGAAATCTAAAATGTGAAAGTATGTCTACACTGATCATGATCTATGCATTATGCACATGAACTATATGAAAGTGAACTAAAAAAATTGCTTTTCTATGAATATTTACAAAATCTTAAAATATATACAAACATGTGTGAGCCTTAAACTTCTAAAAGATTAACATCCTCAATGTCTTGTCCTATCACAGTATCTGAGATATAAGGCTTCAGCCGTTGCCCATTTACTTTAAAAATTGCACCCGTGCGAGGGTCAAAAAGATCTATCGCTCCATATGGAAACACCCTATGCACAACAAATGGACCATTCCATCTTGACTTCAACTTGCCTGGAAAAAGATGAAGACGCGAATGATAAAGCCATACTTTTATGAACTCAAACAGAAACAATTTGAACGATCAAAGTAAAATTTACACGATTATAGAAATGAAAATGAAGATATGGAAAATCGGGAATGCTGAAATCAATGTTTGATTATATTTATTTGTTTATTTTCTTCTTCTTTTTTCTTTTCTTTTTTTTTTCGTTTTACAGAAATAGCAACAATCAAGAAAAGAATCCGAAGAAGAAGAAGAAGAAGCTGAGGAAGAAGAAGAAGAAGAAGAAGAAGAAGCTGAGGAAGAAGAAGAAGAAGAAGATCTGAATCAAACTTACCGTGAAATGGAGGAAATCAGGGAGAGGTGGCCTCCACCTCGTGCGCTGCCGCCGATTGAAGACTCTCTGCCACCGGATGAAGAAGAGGATAGGATCAAAGGATGATGGAAGAACAAGAAGAAGAAGATGGGAAAAAAAAGATCCGGCAACTGGGAAAAAGGGCAAAGGAAGAAAATCAAAGGGAGAAGGGGAAGTTTTGGCGCAGAGGATGAGAGACACCAAAATTTTTTTCACTTCGTGGGTTTTAAAACCCCAAACCGGCTGGAACCGGTTTGTAACAGAATTTTTTTTCAGTTTTTAAAAAAATCCAAACCGGTTCCAGCCGGTTTGGTATTATTATTTTTTTTCAGTTTTTTTTTTTAAAACTCACAAACCTTATAAACCGGTTTATGGTTTATTAGAATTTTTTTTCAAAAAGTTACAAACAAATTTTTTTTTTTTTTATAAAGAAACTCAAAATAAGACTATTCTACTTATTTATATAATTTTTTTCTTTTCTAAAAAAAAACAAACAATTAAAATGATTTTATTAACAATATAAAACTATTTTATCCATTTTTTATTATTTTTATTTTTAATTTTAATAAAAACTACAACTAAACTACTATGTTAATATCAAACATTAAAATATGTACTAAAATATACAAATAAAGCTATTTTTCACACATTTTCTATTTTGAAATCATTTTAGCTCATTTAACGAAAACTAGCATAAACTTGGGTTTTTAAAACATTTTTTTATGAAATCATGCATATTTTTTATATAAAATAACCCTAAAATATATGCATGATCATTGACCCACGCTTGAATCGAATTGGCAACTTCACGAGCAACGTAGGTGTTTCGCTGCACCTTCTCCACTGAGCCCAAGGGGGGCGTGAATTCCAAAGTTCAAAATCGTGTTCTGAAGAAAGTCTAGGTTGAATTTCAAAGTCCAAAGGAAGCTCTCCCCTAGGCTGGGCGTGGAGCCTTGTTTTTATAGAATTTTTCTGAAAAATTTGAATTTCAAACAGGCTCAATCTGAGCCCTCTATGTAGCGCCATCTCAGGGGTGCTATTTTGATTTTTTGAGAAAATAAAATGGGAAATTTTGTGGGTGAGACACCTCAGCAGAATTTGAAAATTTTCAAAATTGGGTTTGCTTGATTTTCTCTGAAGGAGGCTCTCAGATTGCGCCACCTCAGAGGGTGCTCTCTTGGAGTTTGAAATTCAAATTCCTAATTTTCTGAAGCTTCTCAAATGGCGCGACCTCAGGGGCTATTTTTATTAAAAATATAAAATAAATAAAAGAAATGAAGCCAAGTGGGGCGCTGGATTGGCGCCACCTCAAAAGGTGTTCTGAGGTGTAAAGTTTGAAACAGTAGGAGCATGCCATGTGGCGCTACCTCTGGAAGCTCTTGACACATGTCAGAAGGACAGGAGTGGAAGAAGCAGACTGTGCCACCTCAGAGGAATTCAAATTCTACTTTTCTGCAGGAAAGGAGAGGCTGACATGTGGCGCCACCTCAGGGTGGTTCCACACTGCCATGTGGCAGGAAAGCAGGAATGGAAGAAGTAAAATGTGCCACCTCAGAGGAGGGGTTTTCTACTTTTTCTGATGCAGGGAGGTCTGGACATGTGGCAGACAAGTGTCAGCTGTTTGGAGGAGTTTTCTCAAATGGCGCCACCTCAAAAGGAGATTTGAATTTCAAATGGAGGTTGGCCCTGGAGGAATGAAGGATGGACATGTGGCATTTCCTTAGAGTGGCTCCTACAATGCCATGTGGCAGGAGGGAAAAGCAAGGAACATGTGGCGCCCTCATAGACAAAGTAGAAAAAGGTAGAACTCCAGGATTTTCTCCACCAAGCTCTTGTCTGAAAATTTTTGAATGGTTGCTTTTCTGAAGAAAGCCAAGAGTGACATGTGTCATCTACTTTTCCTGAAGGAAGCTAGACATGACATGTGTCATCTACTTTTCTGAGAAAAGTAGGGGAAAGACATGTGTCATCCTGTTTTTTCTGAAAGAAGCATAGATGGACACGTGGCAGAGGGAAGAGAAGGAGGTCCAAGCCATGTGGCGCCATCTCAGACAAAATGGAAAAGGTGAAGTTCAGGATTTGCGCCACCTCTGGAAAGATTTGAATGTTTGAATTCTAGCTTTCTCTGAAGAGAGTAGGAAATGACACGTGGCATTTACTTTTTCTGAGGAAATGAGAGATTGACACATGTCACCTGCTTTTTCTGAGAAGAGTAGAGGATGCCATGTGTCCTCTGTAGGAGACAAACTTCAAATGGCTCACCTCAGAGGAGACAAGCTCTACTTTTTCTGGACAGGACAACACATGACACTTGGCATCTCAGGGTGATCTTTGGAATGACACATGGAGCAAGATGGATATGGTGGATACTGACACATGGCATGGAATGACATGTGGCGGCTTTTTAAGGTAGCCCCACAGTGACACTTGGCAGATAAATGGGAGGAGAGAGAAAAGACAAGTGGCGCCAATCCAGGAGACAAGGCTCCTATATTTTGGGCTTTTCAAAATTCAGGTTTTTCAAAAGAAAAGCCTATGTGACACCACCTCAATGTGGGTGCCACATTGCTTCTTTATTGAAATAAGGATAAAACAACAACTTCTTTTTGGAATTTTCATAAAATCTGGACTAATTGGTAAAATAGAAATTTTTTGAAAAGAGTTGGCCCCTGTATAGCGATTTTGTAAAAGAATGATAGTTGAAATAGCTGACAAAAGGGCAAAATCTGAGGTGAAGTGGCTGAAATCCATATTGAAAACTATCCAGATCGTTTTCCTGAGGAAATATTTTGAAATTCAGAGTCCTGGGGGTAAAATGGGAAGAATTGATAATTTTGAAGACCCAGGGTTTTGAAATCAATTTTGAAAAGAGTTGAAATTCAAATCTACATTGAAAATTTTGAAATCAAGAGTTCTGGACCTCGAAATGACATGCTGTGCAGTGCAATGATATGAAATGTTCATGCAATGCTATGCAATGACAAGTCTTATGAAATGCAATCCTGAACCGGGATTTGGAGATTCTTGTTTCCGGTCAGGAATAAAATTTTGAACATCTGAGCTAAAAATAGAGAAATTTTGAGAGTTCCAGGTGAAATTTGGACTTTCGCAAGGTCCGGGCTCAGAAAATGACAATTTTGCCCTCCGGCAATTTCAGAGGCTGAATGAGGATGCTTGGTGGAAATGCTGGAGAGGTGAGTGAAAATTTGGGGTGTTTACAGATGCCCCTCTTTGCTACTAAGCCGGCTTGTGGCCGAGCTTAGTGGCAAAGAAAAACACACCAAATTTGGGCTATACATAAAAATGCCCCAGTTAGAAGGATCTGACTGTGTGTGAAGAAATTAGCCCGAGGAAGATGGTAGATGTGAAATGGAGAATGAAGAGGAAAGATTTGCTCTATGAGAGCGAAGTTCAGGTTTTTGCCCTTAACCTGGATGGGACAGAAATACCGCGCATGGAACGAAGCTCAGGTTTGACCCTTAACCTGATTGGGGGAATGAAATATCTCATTGAAATGAGATTCAGGTTTATACCCTTAACCTGATCGGGCGGAAGATGAAATACCTCTTTGATTGAGGCTCAGGTTTGTACCCTTATCCTGATCGGGCGGAAAATGAAATACCTCTTTGAATGAGGCTCAGGTTTGTACCCTTATCCTGATCGGGCGGAAAATGAAATACCTCTTTGAATGAGGCTCAGGTTTGTACCCTTATCCTGATCGGGTGGAAGATGAAATACCTCTTTGATTGAGGCTCAGGTTTATACCCTTATCCTGATCGGGCGGAAAATAGAATGAAATCCTCGAAAGAAGAGACCATGATGGAACCTTCGGATTTTGCACAGTAAATCCGACAGGGGTTTTGCAAAAGGAAGGAAAATGGGGTCCCTAAAGCTTGAAAAAGGGATTGGTTTTGGGCGCCTCATTGCTGAGACTAAAATCAGGTTTTGAAATTGCCTTTCGCGAGAAAATGATTGGTGGTTCGACCTCTAACCGAAATGGGACTGTCTATGATGGGACAGTGGGGAAGTGTGCAAATCTGATAGTTCATGCTCTCAAAGAAGGGAAGGAATCAAGTCCTTAAGAGGGATTTAAAATTGGTGTCAGGATTTATCAAAGACGGATATCAAGCTCTCACTTCACGTCAGGATAGCTAGAAAATATTGTCAAAATATTGAGAATTCTGTTGTTGAGTCAAAGTTTTTGAAAATGTTGCACGTGGTTGCAAAGATATTCTTTCTTTTCTTCCCAAAGCATTACCTCCAAACAAGGTTCACTTCATAGAATCGAAATTGGAAACCCAAATTGCTTGCAATTGACCTTCTTCAAGGAAGTTATCAATTTCCTTGATATGAATAGGAAAGAGAATTTGATATTATGAAAGCGATTGATGAAAGAGTATTGATATTAGAATTTCACAAATTTAAAGAAGGTTCTTGCTAGATTTGGCGGTTTGATATCCTGGGAGCTTCTCTCCTGATAATCTTTCTGCACTCTTTTGGCTCTCTGGTGTTTTGGCTACATTCTCCTTTATTTTGGAGATGTTCTTACTTTTTCTCTCTTTCTTTTTCCTCTCTTTCTCTCTTTTGGAAGGGTACGTCACAAACTCCTTCAACTTGGAGATGTTTCGATCCTTCTTTGCCTCAGGGGTCATGTTGATGATATTGGCTAATTGGTTGGGGATTTTTGAAGGATAGCTGAAATTAAATATCTTTTAGGGATTATCGGTAGGTTCATTGCATCTCCCTTCATCTCGACAGTGCTTTGGACTTTCCGTGGAAGGATCCGTCACAAACTCCGTCATCTTGGAGATGTTTCAAATCTTCTTTGGCCCCGAGGGTCTACTCGCTTAATTTGCCTTCATCTTGTCGACAATTGAGAGATCCCTTTTGCGGATATTTAATTGCAGCTTAGGTGATTTTGAGGAGACAGGGTTTCGGTAAATGCTCTTTTTTCTAGCACTCAGGATATTTCCACTGCCTCATCTTTACAAGAATAATCTTTAGAGATGTGCCATAACTGCGATCAATATCAATCATTTACGGCTTTTCAATAACATTGAATCTTCTTTTCTGGCCATATCGAGGATTTATCCTTCATCCTTTTGGTTGGCCAATAGAAAGAATTTGAAGTTTGAATCTCTTCTCGCAAAAGCTTCACTCTTTTGGAAGTAATGCTAAAGGTAAACTGAGGTAAAATTTGTAAGACAAAGTTTTTGGAATCAACAAATAATCTGGTTGACAAATTGACAAAATTTTCTTGAAATCCTTGGTGAAAGAGAGTACTTGAGGTCCGACTCAACACATCCGTGACAAAAATTATCCTCTCCTTTCCCCAAAGGAGGCGACTATCAGTTCACTGGGAACAATATTAGTTCAATTAAGAACGACCATCGGTTCGCTGGAAACAATATCAGTTCAATTAAGAACGCCCATCGGTTCGCTGGGAACAATATCAGTTCAATTAAGAACGACCATCGGTAGGAATAATATCAGTTCAATTAAGAACGACTATCAGTTCTTTGAAACACTATCAGTTCGATGAAGAACGACTATCAGTTCACTTGGAACACTATCAGTTCAATGAAGAACGACTATTAGTTCACTTGGAACACTATCAGTTCGATGAAGAACGACTATCAGTTCGCTTGGAACACTTATCAGTTCACTTGAAACACTATCAGTTCAATGAAGAACGACTATCAGTTCACTTGAAACACTATCAATTCAATGAAGAACGACTATCAGTTCATTTGGAACACTATCAGTTCAATGAAGAACGACTATCAGTTCACTTGGAACACTATCAGTTCAATGAAGAACGACTATCAGTTCACCTGGAACACTATCAGTTCAATGAAGAATGACTATCAGTTCGCTTGGAACACTATCAGTTCAATGAAGAACAGGGACCATTATAAAGAGTTGGATCGCTTCTATGAATGGTTTCAGGATTATTCCCTTATCCTGAACGGGGAATAGAAATCGGATGACCTGGCGGTCGAAACTGAGAATTTTGGTAATTTGAAAATTGGAAATTGGGTGACCCAGAGGTCGAAATTGAAGAATTGAATGACCCGAGGATTTGAATTGGAATTGGTGGGCAAAATATCAAATTTGAGAAATCGACTGATCCTTGGATCAATGCAGAAGAATGAATGGCTCAAGTCAGAGCTCGAATAAAGTAAAGAGATCACGAGTCGGAACCCGGATCAACAAAGGAAAATAAAGAGCTCGGGTTAGAGCTTGAATGAATAGAGAGATCTCGAGTCGGAACTCGGATCAACAAAAGAAAAATGAAGAGCTCGAGTCAAGGCTCGAGTAAATAAAGAGATCTCGAGTCGGAACCCGGATCAACAAAAGAAAAATGAAGAGCTCGAATCTGAGCTCGAACAAGGTATAGAGATCACCAGTCAGAACTCGGATCAACAAAAGAAAGATATGGACCAACTTGAAAGTTGGAGTTTGAAAGAAAGCTGAATCGAAATTCAGATCTTCAGAGGAGAACCCGGTTAGGGGAACACAATTTTGCAAATTGTCAATGCGGGAACTGGATTTTTGAAAAGAGGATCCTATCCAGAGATTGTAGACTAGAGTCAGAGATTGATGATTAAGATGGGAAATCATTCATAGTCTCAGGATTTATCCCTTATCCTGAATGGGAAATGGAATTGGGTGCATAGTTAATGCAAATGCAATGCACATGCACATGAAATGCAAATGAAGTGCAAATGAGTGCATATATATGCAAAATGAGAGAATGGTTTATCCTGCCTGCATACAGGATGTTTTGAGGTAAAGATAAATTTTCCAAAAAAATGCTCAAGTGTAACTAGGGAGAAAATTTTGAATAAAAGAAGGATAATTGATGAATAAGGCGACAAGCTTCTTGACTGATAGATGTCCTCAAGATCATTCCTCACAAGAGAGACATTATGAAAAGGAAGAGGAAGTAAATAAGATGGCGCCAAGCTATTAAAAAAAATTTGATGACTTTATTGATGCTTTAAAATCAAGGAAAGAGAATGGGATTACATTATTCTTTTGAAAAAGATGGGAAATGGGAAATTGTTGGCATTGTCATCTTCTTGAATGATTGTAGAAAAAATCTTTGTCAGGATGACTAGTCCTCCTTTTCATCTTCAACGAGGAGCTTCTTGTCAATGCAGTCTTGAACAATGTTTTTAAGGACGAAGTAGTTTTCTGTATCGTGCCCTACTGCTCGATGAAACTTGCAAAACTGTTCTTTGAATCTTCCCATAATTGCTGGAGGATCAACGGCTTTAGGCAACCGAACAAGGTCTTTCTCAAGCATATACTCGAAGATACTCTCGAGTGTCTGATCAAGAGGGGTGAATTCTCAATCAGTTCTCCAGACTTTGCGCTTTGATTTTTCCTGATCTTTCTTTTGATGCTGAGGGCTGGATTGGAGAGGTTTATCACTGTTGATGTCCTTCCCTTTTTGCTTTTTGATTCTCTCCAAACTGTTGCCATGATCATTCTTGTTGCCTTTGCTATTATTGAAAGATTTGGCTGAAAAAGTGAAGTGAGACTTCTTCTTTTGTTCACCTTGAGGGTTATTCTTGGAAAATGTGAAGCCTTCATAGACTCCATTCTCCACTCCCATTTCAAGCCATTCAGCTCGTTCAATGAGTTCAACGAAAGATTTGGATGGTGAGGTAGAAATTAATCCTCTCAGAGGTTGCAAAAAATTATTGAGGATCAATGATAAAGCATGTCTTTCTGATATAGGATCCCTCATTTTGTTGCAGGTCTCTCTCCAACTGCGAATGAAGTCCCTTGCCTTTTCATTTTCATTCTGCCTTAGGTTGCAGAGATGGCTCAATGTTGGGAGCGCTTCAGTATTGAACAGAAATCGCTCGACAAACAAATTCACGACTTTGTCGAACTCTTTCAGTTCTATAGGATTGATATGTTCCGCGTACCATTTGGCCGCGACTCCTTCCAGGCTGCGGGGAAAGCATAAGAACAATGCTCTATTGTCTCTCTTGAACCTAGAGCATTCAGCGAAGAACATGGCGAGATGTGCTTTCGGGTCGCCAGAACCATCGAACTTGATGAATTTATGAGGCAGGTTTTCCAGATTTTTATCCCCTTCTAAACCGTCATAAAAGTCCTCACTGGTAAAGACTTTCTTGCCCTTGTCGCGGGCTTGCAGATCTTTTACCACTCTAGCCATTTCTTTGAACTGCGCTTGCAAAGGATCTGTCACTGCTTGAACTTTTGTCTTGCGAGTGATCTCTGGAATGATCTCGCATTCTTCCTCGGTATCATCTTCGTCTGAAGTATCTTGAACATTCTTCTCAGAGGACTTGGTTGACCTCTTTGCCACACGATCTCTAATTCTCTGACTGAATGGATTTTTGTCTGAGCTGGTGCCAGCCTGCTCACTCATCATCCTCTTCATCATTTTCTGAAACATCGCGTACATCTGAGGGTCGATGCCATCATCTTCTGGCTGCTCTTGGTCTTTGTCTGACCTTGGCGAATTCATCTCTCCTTCTGATGTTGATGAGTAGCTGATACGCTGTGATGATGTTTTCCTTCCAGACCTTGTCTGAACCATCAAATGCTGTGAAGGCTTTCTTGTATTCTCTCTCTTTCTCTTTCTCTGCAGGACTCTGCAGGATCAAATTTTGAGGAAATTTTTTTGGATTTTTGGAAGGAAATATTGAAGAAAATATAGTAGACCATTGGAAGATTATCCCATTACTAGGGATTGAGTCATCATAAGGATTATGACAATTGTGTTGTCATCCTTTTGCAAGGGAAATAAACAACAGAAAATGTGCCTTGTTACCTAGGCGAGGTCGTCAACCATGAGAAAAACACCATTTTTGAAGGAAAGAAATATCTCTTGGAAAAACAATCCGCAAACAGATTTAGAATAAAGGGATAAACAATTTCTATTGCAATAATCAAGGTATGCAAGGTGGAGAATTTTGCAAATAGACAAAAGGATTGAAAATCCAATGAGAGAAAACATATGATTTTGGAAAATTACAGGCAGGATAAAAATGCAACTGGAAATTCGAGATCCAGTAGAAAGGTAGAATGGAAAATCGCCTGGAGTTTTGAAAGAAATTGGATATTTGCGAAAATCATCCAGGGTTTGAGAAAATGAAGGAAAAGATGAGAATATGGATATTTGAAAATATTTTTGGAGAAAATATAAGAAAAATAAAGGTAGCATACAATCACATCCTGCACAAACATTTATGCACATTCAGCACTCCCTAAAAGACTGACTCTAGATGCATTACTTTGAAAACAGCTGTAGGACCCTAACCCTAACTCTAGGTTCAGATCATCTTTGTCCAATCCAGTTATGCCGATATACCCGAATCGAAATCCGAGGTACGTGGCATAGAATTTCAACTCCGGTTCTAAGGTAAGGTTTTCCAACATCCTTGAGCACCTACCGATATACTTCGGACTGTGGCCCGCGGTACGTGGTAGGGGGGTGTTAACCCAAATAATTGGCCCAGTTGTGAGGCTCTGTCCCGAACTAGGGTTCTGGAAGAGAGCCCAGCAACGTGAAGACCGGGTAATGATAGGTGAGGGAGTTTTGAAAAAATGATCACATGCAAGAAATAGAGGGCTCTAAATCCTAGAGAGATAGATTTTGAAAACCTTGAAGAAGCATACATTGTTTGCATTCAGATCCTAAATTGAGGAGAGTTGTATTTAGACCTAAGTCTATGTGAGCAAGAAAATTTCTCCTCAATCTGGTCCTACCAAACCATGCCTAGGCTATATGCAGTCAATGTCAGCTAGGTCAGAATCTAGGCTCCTAGGTTCACATGATATAAAAAGTAAAGAGCTGACATTTTGTGAACATAATTTTGATAATTGAACTAAGTCAAGCACAATTCAGGTCAGGCAAGGACAGGTCCCATCACGGTCGCCAAACCTGTTATCGTCGCAAAATTTTTCCCGTCTTCCCTTCCTTGCGGAAGAGAAAGAGGGAAATGCTTTCGCGCTTCAAACTTGACCGGTTTTGGAAATTGTTTTGAAATACCCACCTCCGTTTTGAAAATTGCGGGAAAATCCATGGGATGGGGCTCGACCTGTCGGTACGAGGTTCGACCGTTCCTGCCGCCTTTAACAGGGGTAATCGAACCAAGGACCAAAATTGTGCTTGACTTAGTGAAATTATCGAAATTGTGTTCTATCCTAAATGCACAGAGAATTCAGGCATGTGCTATGAGATTTTGGAAAATGGAAGTAGGAAAACGTGATGTATGCTCAGAAAACCTTTGGAGTGGAAAAACATTTCTCAGGAAAAAGGTCAATTTCTCAGGAAACTCAGGTGAAAGGGGTTTTTGAAATCACGAGAAAATTCATAAAGGTGTGGGAAAATCATGAATGGATGAAAATCCTAAGAAAATAGAAGTGATTCTTGAGAAAAAGGTGAACATTTGAAGGGGGAAACACTTCTCAGGAAAACTTGGACTTTGAGAATTTTCTTAGGAAAATGATGGAAATTCTGAGAAAATGGAAAGAATTCTTTGAGAAAAAGGTAAACGTTTGAAGGGAAAATGCTTGTCAGGAAAAGCTTCAAGTTTTGAAAGCTTTCTTTGGAAAATGATTGAAATTCATTGGAAAATTCTCTGGAGAGGGAGAATTGAAACTCGGGATACTGAAATTCTGAGAATCTTGGCCTTGAAACACATGGAAATTGAGTTTGATCTTTGAGGAAGATTGAAAACTTCTTTTGGAAATCTTAAGAAAATAACCTTTTCCATGGGAAACTGTGGAAAAAACTTGACTTTGGAAAACTGATTTTGAAAATTTCTCAGAGTTTCTTGAGAAATCGATTTCTTGAGAATGAAATTTTCTTAAGAAAATCATGAGAAAACCAATGATTTCTTGATGCAAATGATATGAGTAAATGAATGCACTTTGAAAGATTTTCTAAGAAATTTGTTGTAAAAATGTGTATTAAGTCAAAATAAATCCTTCACATATTCTGACTGTGGCCATGAATATGTTCAGAGTTTAATTGATTTAATGCACAATACTTTGAAAATATTAGAAATATGATGTGCATTTTAAGATAGCCTAAGAGTGTAGGCTCAATGTGACTGGTAGAGAGATGATGGATCTGGGTCTCGTCCATATTCCGACTAGGGCCGTAAATATGGATTCCACCGAGTTCATCAACTCCCTAAGAGTTGGTGCACGTGCCATTCGTGAACATCCATAGTGCTTTTGAAATAAAATGCATGAATCATAGAAACAGGATTTTGCAGGAATTTAAACTATATGATATGCATCCTAGTCTAAGCAGAAAATTAAATCTCTTATTCCAAAATTTACTTTATTACATCACTAAATAAATGAAATAAAAGAAATTGCGGACTTCAACTCCTTCTTTTAAATGTCCCTGCCAAACTTGAAATGGGGTTAGCTCAAATATGTGGGTTTTTCCAAGATTTTCCAATAATATTGTAAAATTATTGGATTTAATTGGATCTAAACCCTATTCTCATGCTTCCTTGATATTTGAAATAATAAAAAATGCAAGGAATTCAGTAGAAAATAGTTTGAAATTCGAAATGGTGGTCAAAATGACCAAAATACCCCTAATTATAAAGTTACACCTTTAAAATCAGGGTTTTTTTTGAAGGAAAACTTGGTGAAATTGAGAATTCGAAATTCAAATTGAATCAAATGATGATGAAATGCATGATGAGGCATGATGACATGCTGCTAAAAACATTAGAACTGTAAAATCAGAATTTGATATTTTGCAATTTATCCAAAATAACGAATTTCGCTTGTTTTTCGCTTGGATTCGGGTCCCGCGGGGCCCAGTTTTGATATTATGGCTAAACCAAGCCTCAAATGAATTCCAAATTACACCAAATTCGGTATGAAGCATTTTCCTACTCTGATAAACAGCCTAGAATGCTAAACATCACAAAATGATATGATTTGAAAGCTAAAATTTAAAGAAAATCCTAAAAAGGGTGGATTTTGCCTATGGACCCGAACCAAATGCAATGCTTAATATGATAATGCAAAATTTACACCATGAAAACTTCTGATATTTTTCATACCGCTAAAGGACACAAAATGGAACATTTTTGGTTTTTACAGCCTCAGGATTTGAGCCATGGTGAGTTCGGTAATAGGGATTTGGTTCTGACGGAGGTAAAATCAACCTAATCTAATATAAAATGCTAAAAAAATAGAAAACAGCCATGAAAATTTCTGATATTTAATAGAGCTACTCAAAACACCTACATGGACAACTTTCATGTTCATGAATTTCGCATTTGATCAACATAAAAATGGATAAAAATATAACTTTTTATTCCTAAATTGACAGAACAGACAAATGTGACAAAACAGAAGACTGACAAGAAAAATCCGAAACAGATATCACAACTGTTCTAAAAATCACAATCTTTCAGATGTAAACAGAGGACCTCTCGGACATAACATTCACTTTTTACAAGTTTGGATTTAGAGCAATACCCAAAGAGAACCCATCGACCTAAGTCGATCCAAAGTCTCAGAGGCCCAAATCAGGCTCTGACACGTGTCCTGCACTCTCGGATTTTTGTCAGACATTAAAAAAATCAGCAAAATCGTAAAAAATCTGGTTAAAAACTAGACATCCTCCTGAGCGTAGAACATCTTTCGGATCGAAAATCGGATCTTCCACGAGGGAGATCTCGATTTTACAAGTCGGAAAAGAGTTTTTAAAACGCATCCCGGGTAACAAAACCCGACTTGCCATTTTGAATGTTTACCACAGTAAACAAATTTAAATGCTTCCTAATTTTTTGAACATTTTTAGGGACATCTAAGGGCGCATTCCATGATTGTTTTGGAATTTTTAATAAAAAATAAATGCATGAAATGACGTGTGGACTGACTGACAAAAATAGAGAACTACTGAAACTCAGCAGAATTGAAATAAATGCTAAATTAATCCTAATTAATTCATGAAACATGCTAAATTAACGAAATAAAATGCAAATTAAATCTAGATAAATGCATGAATGCTAAAAATCATCAAGGAAGCATAATCATGTATTTTTATATATGTCGTTTTGTGAGAATAGCTCCATCCATCCCTCGGATGAGCTCTTTCTTCAAACGACACGTGAATCGAATCATGATATGAAATCAAGAGGAAAAGAGGTGCACCTTGCTTCGTGATGCAGCGTTGAACTCTTGAAAGGGACAACTACCAATGGCTTTGTTCGTCCTTCGATCCGGGCTTCGGATGATTCACCAAGATTGACTGATGTCTTCTTTTAAATCGTTGTAATTTTGAAAAGATTTTTATATGAAAAACATGTGAAAACTAGACATCAAATAATAAAAACCGGTTCTCACTAGTGGATGAGACCGGATCGAACTCAGGGAACGAGAATATTTCGTATTCAAGTACACAAATCTAAACTAATCTTTATTGCCGAATTATTAAAACGTAAAATGTTCAAGAAATATAAAATCAACTAACTATTACAACGAATGAATACCCTTCGCAGAGGGCGTAAAGTGCAATATTTACAAATCCAATTAAATTCCTATTCTAAAACTGAAAAGTAAAAATCTTCTATTCTTGCACTTTTGTGGCGTGTATGAGCTTCAACTCCACTCCTGTGCTATCCTGCACAAATCACAAGAACCCGAGCAGTACAATATACTAACAGGTATTCTATGCACAATGTAAATCTACAAATTGCATTAAGATCTAGAATATGATAAAACTATCTAAAGAACTTATACTATAGGTAAACAACTAACTAAACAACCAATGTACTGAAATCTGTAAATGATAATGCAATGATAACCTAATGAAAGGAAAGACTCTAATGAAAACACACTTTATTTGATGCTAACATACTGATGCTATATGCAAATAATAAAGCACAACAGAATGCCTTATTAGAACAATGAAAAGCAAGTGAAAATCATATGAAACAAAGCTTGGATGAACGTAATCAGAGACACTTTAATGAAAAACAAACAAATGCACTACATTCATATGCTGAATCAAGAACAACTAAATCAATGCTAAAATCAAAACAATATATAGCAGTTAAAATCAACATTCAGTAAACACAGCACACTATATATCAATGTTCAGTCGTACATTGATATCATACAGAAATTTATTTGATAGTAGTAGCTGGACTTATTGAACCAGATTCTTTCAGAAATTTGTATTAACAAATAGTGATATAGCAATGATACGCAGGTATATCAAGGATACAGAATCCTCTTATTGCAGATAACTGAAAACCAGTCACAGTAATCAGGAGTTACAAAACAGAGACTTAAAAACTACAGCAAATCATAATCGATCACTATAGGAAGCAACAGGAAATATAAATCTGTAAAACAAGAATTGAAATTTTTAAGAAACCTAATTCAATTGCAAAGTAAAACAGTGCTTGTTATGGCAGAAAACATTAACAATCCAAAGATTTCAAACTCAAACACAATCAAGAAAACAACGATTAATCAACATTTGAAATCAAACAAAACAAGAATTTCAATGAGTAACAGGAAAATCAAAGGATGTCAAGATGTAACAGAAATTACAGGAAATGGAAACAAATGAAAGAGGTAATTCAGTATATGCAGACTAATTCAATGAATAACAAACCGCATTGATAGATGACAAAAATAAAAGAAATGAAACAAGCAGGAAATCAATAATATGAACTCAAACAGAAACAATTTGAACGATCAAAGTAAAATTTACACGATTATAGAAATGAAAATGAAGATATGGAAAATCGGGAATGCTGAAATCAATGTTTGATTATATTTATATGTTTATTTTTTTCTTCTTTTTTCTTTTCTTTTTTTTTTCATTTTACAGAAATAGCAACAATCAAGAAAAGAATCCGAAGAAGAAGAAGAAGAAGCTGAGGAAGAAGAAGAAGAAGAATCCGAAGAAGAAGAAGAAGAAGCTGAGAAAGAAGAAGAAGAAGAATCTGAATAAGAAGAAGAAGCTGAGGAAGAAGAAGAAGAAGAAGATCTGAATCAAACTTACCGTGAAATGGAGGAAATCAGGGAGAGGTGGCCTCCACCTCGTGCGCTGCCGTCGATTGAAGACTGTCTGCCACCGGATGAAGAAGAGGATAGGATCAAAGGATGATGGAAGAAGAAGAAGAAGAAGAAGATGGAAAAAAAAAAATCCGGCAACTGGGAAAAAGGTTAAAGGAAGAAAATCAGAGGGAGAAGGGGAAGTTTTGGCACACAGGATGAGAGACACCAAATTTTTTTTCACTTCGTGGGTTTTAAAACCCCAAACCGACTGGAACCGGTTTGTAACAGAAAATTTTTTCAGTTTTTAAAAAAATCCAAACCGGTTCTAGACGGTTTGGTATTATTATTTTTTTTTCATTTTTTTTTTTTTAAAACTCACAAACCTTATAAACCGGTTTATGGTTTATTAGAATTTTTTTCCAAAAAGTTACAAACAATTATTTTTTTTTTTATTTATAAAGAAACTCAAAATAAGACTATTCTACTTATTTATATAATTTTTTTCTTTTCTAAAAAAAAACAAACAATTAAAATGATTTTATTAACAATATAAAACTATTTTATCCATTTTTTATTATTTTTATTTTTAATTTTAATAAAAACTACAACTAAACTACTATGTTAATATCAAACATTAAAATATGTACTAAAATATACAAATGAAGCTATTTTTCACACATTTTCTGTTTTGAAATCATTTTAGCTCATTTAACGAAAACTAGCATAAACTTGGGTTTTTAAAACATTTTTTTATGAAATCATGCATATTTTTGATATAAAATAACCCTAAAATATATGCATGATCAAATACCCCCATGCTTATGTTTTGCTAGTCCTCGAGCAAACTAGACAAATGCATGAAATCAAACTATCACCTAACTCACTTTCGTAGGAATCACGGTTGCATTTAGCTCATGCAACAAGCCCTTTCAACCCCTGGGTTACCCCAGTGAACGAGTAAGGTCTCGTGAGGGTTTGCAGTGATGCTACCCACAAACATCTCTGTCATGTATGCATAATATTACACATCCTCACAATCAGTAGGTAATCAAAGACTTTATTTTCACAAATATTTCCTGTTATTTCAAAATCAAAACATAATTAGATTCTTTTATATACCCCCACAGAAAAAAAAATTTCTTTCACTTTTCTAAATATCACAATTATTTATGTTTTATTCTTAGAAAATCTAATAAAAACATATTATTATTTACTTATCCTTACTCATATGTTTTCTACACAGGTTTTCTCAATCACACTTCTAAGCACTGAACTTTTCTTTCTTTTTAAGCTCTTTTCTTTCTCTTTTTTTTTTTTTTCTTTTCACGTTTTTTTTTTACACACTTATTCTTCTCTTATAGCTTGCGTGTGGTCTGCTTTTATGCCTTGAGCAATGTCAATATCTTCTATACTTTTTCAATGCATACCAAAAGATATCAACTAAGACATAAAAGTGACTTCCTTCATTCACCTTTATAACATGAGAGTCAAACATTTCAACTTGTATCTGTTCTCAGCTACTTAGGATCACGAAGTTTTCCACTCTCCTTTTCGAAATGGAATTAAAAGTTTCAACTTACATCTAAGTTCCATCTACTAAGGATTGTGGAATTATCCAAACAACCTAACGCATGCTTCTTTTTTTCACTTGTTGAGCTCATTTTTACGCTTTTATTCATTTGCTTAGTTTTTTCAAAAATAGAACTGTGCATATTCATATTTGTGATTCAAAATAAATTCTAACATGTATCTATCATCATTTCTTTGAAATCCGCATAAACAACCATAATTTTTAGATCTATGTCAGAAAATTTTTTCGTGGGGCTTAAAAATCCTCTAAAAACATCAGATTTGAAATAACATTCATATAAGTTCAAACTTTTTCTTTAAAAATCTACTTTTCATGAGAGATGTGTAAACATGTGCAAGAACGTAGACAAAAATATTCTGGTGAGCTACTACACCCTCCCCCATGCTTATATGACACTGTCCCAGTGGCACTCCCCCATGCTTATGTGAAACTAAGTGAATGCACATGAAACGAAATCAATGAGGGAAAGAAAGTAAACTCAATGAAATCTAAAATGTGAAAGTATGTCTACACTGATCATGATCTATGCATTATGCACATGAACTATATGAAAGTGAACTAAAAAAATTGCTTTTCTATGAATATTTACAAAATCTTAAAATATATACAAACATGTGTGAGCCTTAAACTTCTAAAAGATTAACATCCTCAATGTCTTGTCCTATCACAGTATCTGAGATATAAGGCTTCAGCCGTTGCCCATTTACTTTAAAAATTGCACCCGTGCGAGGGTCAAAAAGATCTATCGCTCCATATGGAAACACCCTATGCACAACAAATGGACCATTCCATCTTGACTTCAACTTGCCTGGAAAAAGATGAAGACGCGAATGATAAAGCCATACTTTTTGCCCTGGCTCGAACTGTTTCCTAACAATATATCGATCATGAAAATGCTTAGTTCGAGCCTTGTAAATCTTTGCACTCTCATAGGCCTCATTACGCAATTCCTCTAACTCACTCAACTGTAAATTTCTCTCAGCTCCAGCTTGGGTCATATTGAAATTGAATTTTTTAATAGCCCAATATGCTCTATGTTCTAACTCAACAGGAAGATGGCAAGGTTTCCCGAAAACTAATCGAAATGGTGACATACCAAACGAGGTCTTAAAAGCAGTCCTATAAGCCCACAGGGCGTCATCAAGGCGCTGAGACCAATCCTTGCGGTCTGGTCTGACTGTCTTTTCAAGAATCCTCTTGATCTCCCTGTTAGAGACCTCAACTTGGCCACTGGTCTGCGGGTGGTAAGGTGTAGCAATCCGATGATGCACAGAATATTTCCTAAGGAAGCTACTTGCACATTACGAAAGTGCGTACCACCATCACTGATGATCGCTCTAGGAACTCCGAACCGACTAAAAATGTTGTGCTTGATAAATCGAAGCACCTCTTTATAATCATTGGTCCGGGTGGCCACAGCTTCGACCCATTTTGAAACATAATCAACCGCTACTAAAATATATGTAAATCCAGACGATGGCGGAAAAGGACCCATGAAATCAATGCCCCAAACATCAAAAATCTCCACAATTAGAATAGGTAAAAGAGGCATCATGTCACGCTTGGTAATGCGACCTGTTTGCTGACATCGCAAACACTTCCTACAGAATTTGTGAGCATCTCTATGAAGTGTGGGCCACCAAAATCCAGACTGAAGGACCTTTGCGGCGGTCTTCCGACTAGAAAAATGACCTCCACAAGCTAAAGAATGACAAAAAGATAAAATGGAATGATACTCTTCTTCGGGCACACATCTCCGAATCATCTGGTCCGGGCATGATCTAAACAATTCTGGTTCCTCCCAAAAATACTGCTTCACTTGCGCAAAAAATCTATCTCTCTCATTCCGATTCCAATGCGCAGGATACTCTCTAGTAACCAGGAAATTTATGATATCCGCGAACCAGGGTAAACGCTTGACATGAAATAACTGCTCATCCAAAAAAGAATCAACAATCTGTCCTTGATCAATAGATGAATCCATAGTCAATCTGGACAGATGATCTGCTACAAGGTTCTCACATCCTCTCTTATCTCGAATCTCGAGATCAAATTCTTGTAACAGAAGAATCCAACGAATGAGACGCGGTTTTGCATCCTTTTTACTCATCAAATATCTCAATGCAGCATGATCTGAGTAAATGATAACTTTGGAACCTAACAAATATGATCGAAACTTCTCAAGTGCAAACACAACGGCTAGTAACTCCTTCTCAGTGGTAGTATAATGCATTTGTATGTCAGAAAGAGTCCTACTAGCATAATGAATAACATGAGACCGTTTCTTAATCTTCTGACCTAAAATTGCTCCAACCGCGTAATTTGAAGCGTCACACATAATCTCAAATGGCACTGACCACTCAGAAGATCTGAGAATAGGAGCAGTGATCAGTGCTTCCTTTAGGGCTAAGAATGCCTTCAGACAGGCATCATCAAATAGAAACGATTGGTCTTTCGACAACAGGTTACACAACGGTCTAGAAATCTGACTGAAATCCTTAATGAACCGTCTATAGAAACCTGCATGTCCTAAAAATGAACGCACTTGCCTCACAGAGGTCGGTGGAGCTAATCTGACAATGGTCTCCACTTTGGCCTTATCGACCTCAATACCTCTCTCGGACACAATATGTCCAAGAACAATCCCCTGCTGTACCATGAAATGACTCTTTCCCCAACTAAGCACTAGATTTGTCTCCCTACAACGCTGAAGTACACGAGATAACTTTTGGAGACAATCATCAAATGAAGAGCCATAATCCGAGAAATCGTCCATGAAAATCTCAAGGACGTCATCCATCATGTCGGAGAAAATTGCCATCATACATCTCTGAAATGTAGCTGGGGCATTACAAAGCCCAAACGGCATCCTCCTATACGCAAATGTACCATAGGGACAGGTAAATGTCGTCTTCTCCTGATCCTCGGGATGAACGGCCACCTGGTTATATCCTGAATATCCATCTAAAAAGCAATAATACTGCTGGCCTGCAGGTCTTTCTAATATCTGGTCGATGAACGGTAACGGGAAATGATCCTTCCTAGTTACACTGTTCAACTTCCTATAGTCAATACATACTCGCCATCCCGTAGTAGTCCTCATGGGAACACTCTCTCCTTTCTCATTCTTCTCCACAGTGAGCCCAGACTTTTTGGGAACAACCTGGGTAGGACTCACCCACTGACTGTCGGAGATGGGATAAATGATCCCAGCAACTAACCATTTAACTACTTCCTTCTTCACCACTTCTTTCATATGAGGATTTAGTCTCCTTTGCGCTTCTCTTGAGGGTTTAGCTCCCTCATCCATAATGATCCGATGCATACAAAAGGAGGGGTCAATCCCCTTCAAATCTGCAACAGACCATCCAATAGCTTCCTTGTGCTCATGCAAGACCTGTAACAACTGATGCTCCTGTGAATCTGTCAGGTCTGCAGAAATGATAACTGGGAGAGTCTGCTCTTTTCCTAGAAAAACATACTTGAGTGAAGCTGGTAAAGGCTTCAACTCCAACTCTGGGGGACTCTCTATCGATGGTTTTGCGGGCTTCTCAGCTAACTCTGGAAGTGGTTCGAAATGCCAAGTCCAACTGACATTATCTGCCTCACTATCTATCATATCAAGGCGATCCTCTTTGAATGATTCATCATCCTCCTCTTGAGGTGGATCACTCAAAAACCAAGCATGCTCAGCTTCTATAAGATCCTGAATGATATCAACCTCAAAAGAAGCTTCCTCAGTGTCAGACTCCATCTATGCACAAAAAATGTTCAGCCTCATTTTCCTATTTCCAAATGAAACATCCATCTCACTAGTGCGGCAATTAATGCACGCATTGGCAGTAGCTAGGAAAGGGCGACCAAGAATAATAGGAGTTTGTCTGATGTTATCAACTCCCTCCATATCTAATATCACGAAGTCGACAGGGAAATAACAATCTTCTACCTTGACTAAGACATCTTCAAGTATCCCTCTCGTAACCTTAATCGATCTATCCGCAAGCTGAAGAGTCATAGGTGTAGGTTTTATCTCTTTCAATCCAAATTTGTCATAGAAGAAACCCGGCAAAATGTTAACACTTGCCTTAAGGTCGAGCAAAGCACGCTCAACAGTGATGTTTCCTATGACACATGAGATGATAGGGGTCCCTGGGTCCTTAAGCGTAGGTGGGGTTTGGTGTTGCACTACTGCGCTTACCTGCTCAGTCAAATATATTTTCTTCTGCGCATGGGACCTCAACTTCCTTTTCTGCGTACAAAGCTCTTTGAGGAACTTTGCATATGCAGGGACTTGCTGGATGGCATCTAGTAAGGGGAGGTTTATGTGAACGTGCTTGAATATCTCAAGCATCTCTTGCATGTTCACTCCCGACTTACCTAGTGCTCTCAGTTTCTCTAACGCCTCTGGAAAGGGGGCTTTGGGAATATGGGTTGTGGAAGGCTCAAATGGAAGAACCCTCTCGCTTTCCTGAGGTAAAACATTAGGGACAGGCTGCTTCTCACTTATCTTCTCTCTTTCTTCTGCAGCCTCCCTCGAATGGTACTGCTTCCCACTTCTAAGGGTCACTACTGCTTGAGCCTGCTCTTGATGTGTATCTGTCATATGCAAACTCTGCAGAGGTTCTTTACCCCTAGGGTTAACTATGGGTTGGCTAGGCAATGCCCCCTCACTTCTCCTGCTAAGTGTTTCAGCGAGCTGCCCCATTTGTGTTTCTAATTTTGCAATAGACTGGGTATGTGAGCTCAAAGCTTGCAAAATCTTATCCTCAAAAGTCTGACTAGGTGAAGGCTCCTGAAAATGGGGTTGAGTATAAGCAGGTTGGGATGGAGGATAACTGGATCTCTGAAATCCAGGTGCATAACCACCTTGCCTGGATTGACTTTGGGAAGGGTTAGGGGCTTGGGTCTGTGAGTTACGCCATGAGAAATTTGGATGGTTTCGCCAGCCCGGGTTGTAAGTGTTGGCAAATGGATTGGGTGTGGGCCTAGCGAAGTTTTGAGCCATCTGAGCTTGCTCTTGGACAAACTCAGGGTATTGTGGCGCAGCTGGACACTGGAGGACATTGTGTGCAGGACTCGCACACACCTGCATGGCAGGAGAGGGACCCAACAACAACTGATCTAATTTCTGGGACAGTTGGTCTACCTTGTTGCTCAACTCAAGGTTCATCCCTATCTCGAAAATACCTGCCTTCTTAATGCTATCCTATACAGGTGCAGCTCTATCAGACCGTGAAGCTGTCGCATGGTGCATCGAATTCTCGCTTAATGTCTCAAAGAGCAACCACGCTTCATCCTCACTTTTGAGCATGAAAGTGCCCCCACATGCGGCATCAACCATTTGACAATTCTTCTCAGTAAGACCGTCATAGAAATATTGCACCAGTTGCCAGCGAGGCACCTGGTGGTGGGGACACTTGCGGAGAAGATCCTTCATCCTCTCCCAAGTCTCATGGAACATTTCCCCCTCTATTTGCGAAAAGCTGGTGATGGCCTTTCGATACTGGTTCGTCTTACCGATTGGGAAATATTTTTTTAAAAATTCTCTTTGCATATGTTCCCACATGGTAATTCGAACTGTATCTAACGCCTTAAGCCAGTGTTTGGCTTTATCCTTCAGAGAGAAGGGAAACAGGGTCAACCTCATAGCATCATCTCAAAGTTGTTGATTCGCACTGTCGAATAAATCTCTAAGAATTCGTCGAGATGACGATATGGGTCTTCATTGCTAAGGCCATAAAATGAGGGTAGCATTTGGATTACACTGGCCTTAATCTCAATCTGATTCGCTCCTACATCAGGTCTTGTGATGCAGGAGGCGGGACTATAGGTGTTAGGCATGAAGTACTCCCTAAGAGGACGAGTAATCTGCTGATTCTCAGTCATGGTTGCAGATCTTTGGGCTCTCCTAATAAGGGACTCGGGGTCCTTAATCGGCTCTACCAGCTCAGGGTCAAGTGAGCGTCGCCCTTGCATACACCTCGTAGTAGACCGGTGTAGCTCACGCCCTAACTTTGGGTTTTCTACCTAACTAACGCACTAAGCGGTCAAACCACGCAAACCACAAAGCGAGTAAACTAAAAACAACAAAAACTAAACAATCACCACGCAGTCACACATAACAGAGATTATGCATTAAAAATATGAAATCTATGTGTACGGTACCAATCGTACACAGTCACCTCTAAGGGGATCCTAATAGGTGGGTTGTGCAGAAAAGTAAGCTCGTCTCTAAGATATGCACATACGTGGTTCTAAACCTAAATGCAAACAAACACTTGGCAATAAAGCGAATACTAATATTACGCCGTTCCCCGGCAACGGCGCCAAAAATTTGATGTCTTCTTTTAAATCGTTGTAATTTTGAAAAGATTTTTATATGAAAAACATGTGAAAACCAGACATCAAAAAATAAAAACCGGTTCTCACTAGTGGATGAGAGCGGGTCGAACTCAGGGAACGAGAATATTTCGTATTCAAGTACACAAATCTAAACTAATCTTTATTGCCGAATTATTAAAACGTAAAATGTTCAAGAAATGTAAAATCAACTAACTATTACAACGAATGAATACCCTTCGCAGAGGGCGTAAAGTGCAATATTTACAAATCCAATTAAATTCCTAATTCTAAACTGAAAAGTAAAAATCTTCTATTCTTGCATTTTCGTGGCGTGTATGAGCTTCAACTCCACTCCTGTGCTATCCTGCACAAATCACAAGAACCCGAGCAGTACAATATACTAACAGGTATTCTATGCACAATGTAAATCTACAAATTGCATTAAGATCTAGAATATGATAAAACTATCTAAAGAACTTATACTATAGGTAAACAACTAACTAAACAACCAATGTACTGAAATCTGTAAATGATAATGCAATGATAACCTAATGAAAGGAAAGACTCTAATGAAAACACACTTTATTTGATGCTAACATATTGATGCTATATGCAAATAATAAAGCACAACAGAATGCCTTATTAGAACAATGAAAAGCAAGTGAAAATCATATGAAACAAAGCTTGCATGAACGTAATCAGAGACACTTTAATGAAAAACTAACAGATGCGCTACATTCATATGCTGAATCAAGAACAACTAAATCAATGCTAAAATCAAAACAATATGTAGCAGTTAAAATCAACATTCAGTAAACACAGCACACTATATATCAATGTTCAGTCATACATTGATATCATACAGAAATTTATTTGATAGTAGTAGTTGGACTTATTGAACCAGATTCTTTCAGAAATCTGTATTAACAAATAGTGATATAGCAATGATACGCAGGTATATCAAGGATGCAAAATCCTCTTATTGCAGATAACTGAAAACCAGTCACAGTAATCAGGAGTTACAAAACAGAGACTTAAAAACTACAGCAAATCATAATCGATCACTATAGGAAGCAATAGGAAATATAAATCTGTAAAACAAGAATTGAAATTTTTAAGAAACCTAATTCAATTGCAATGTAAAACAGTGCTTGTTATGGCAGAAAACATTAACAATCCAAAGATTTCAAACTCAAACACAATCAAGAAAACAACGATTAATCAACATTTGAAATCAAACAAAACAAGAATTTCAATGAGTAACAGGAAAATCAAAGGATGTCAAGATGTAATAGAAATTACAGGAAATGGAAACAAATGAAAGAGGTAATTCAGTATATGCAGACTAATTCAATGAATAACAAACCACATTGATAGATGAACAAAATAAAAGAAATGAAACAAGCAGGAAATCAATAATATGAACTCAAACAGAAACAATTTGAACGATCAAAGTAAAATTTGCACGATTATAGAAATGAAAATGAAGATATGGAAAATCGGGAATGCTGAAATCAATGTTTGATTATATTTATTTGTTTATTTTTTTCTTCTTTTTTCTTTTCTTTTTTTTTTCATTTTATAGAAATAGCAACAATCAAGAAAAGAATCCGAAGAAGAAGAAGAAGAAGCTGAGGAAGAAGAAGAAGAAGAATCCGAAGAAGAAGAAGCTGAGGAAGAAGAAGAAGAAGAAGAAGAAGAAGAAGATCTGAATCAAACTTACCGTGAAATGGAGGAAATCAGGGAGAGGTGGCCTCCACCTCGTGCGCTGCCGCCGATTGAAGACTCTCTGCCACCGGATGAAGAAGAGGATAGGATCAAAGGATGATGGAAGAAGAAGAAGAAGAAGAAGATGGGAAAAAAAAAATCCTGCAACTGGGAAAAAGGGCAAAGGAAGAAAATCAGAGGGAGAAGGGGAAGTTTTGGCGCACAGGATGAGAGACACCAAATTTTTTTTCACTTTGTGGGTTTTAAAACCCCAAACCGGCTGGAACCGGTTTGTAACAGAAAAATTTTTCAGTTTTTAAAAAAATCCAAACCGGTTCCAGCCGGTTTGGTATTATTATTTTTTTTTCAGTTTTTTTTTTTAAAACTCACAAACCTTATAAACCGGTTTATGGCTTATTAGAATTTTTTTTCAAAAAGTTACAAACAAATAATTTTTTTTTTTTATAAAGAAACTCAAAATAAGACTATTCTACTTATTTATATAATTTTTTTCTTTTCTAAAAAAAAAAAACAATTAAAATGATTTTATTAACAATATAAAACTATTTTATCCATTTTTTATTATTTTTATTTTTAATTTTAATAAAAACTACAACTAAACTACTATGTTAATATCAAACATTAAAATATGTACTAAAATATACAAATAAAGCTATTTTTCACACATTTTCTGTTTTGAAATCATTTTAGCTCATTTAACGAAAACTAGCATAAACTTGGGTTTTTAAAACATTTTTTTATGAAATCATGCATATTTTTGATATAAAATAACCCTAAAATATATGCATGATCATTGACCCACGCTTGAATCGAATTGGCCACTTCACGAGCAACGTAGGTGCTTCGCTGCACCTTCTCCACTGAGCCCAAGGGGGGCGTGAATTCCAAAGTTCAAAATCGTGTTTTGAAGAAAGTCTAGGTTGAATTTCAAAGTCCAAAGGAAGCTCTCCCCTAGGCTGGGCGTGGAGCCTTGTTTTTATAGAATTTTTCTGAAAAATTTGAATTTCAAACAGGCTCAATCTGAGCCCTCCATGTAGCGCCATCTCAAGGGTGCTATTTTGCTTTTTTGAGAAAATAAAATGGGAAATTTTGTGGGTGAGACACCTCAGCAGAATTTGAAATTTTTTAAAATTGGGTTTGCTTGATTTTCTCTGCTGGAGGCTCTCAGATTGCGCCACCTCAGAGGGTGCTCTCTTGGAGTTTGAAATTCAAATTCCTAATTTTCTGAAGCTTCTCAAATGGCGCCACCTCAGGGGCTATTTTTATTAAAAATATAAAATAAATAAAAGAAATGAAGCCAAGTGGGGCTCTGGATTGGCGCCACTTCAAAAGGTGTTCTGAGGTGTAAAGTTTGAAACAGTAGGAGCATGCCATGTGGCGCTACCTCTGGAAGCTCTTGACACATGTCAGAAGGACATGAGTGGAAGAAGCAGATTGTGCCACCTCAGAGGAATTCAAATTCTACTTTTCTGCAGGAAAGGAGAGGCTGACATGTGGCGCCACCTCAGGGTGGTTCCACACTGCCATGTGGCAGAAAAGCAGGAATGGAAGAAGCAAAATGCGCCACCTCAGAGGGGGGGTTTTCTACTTTTTCTGATGCAGGGAGGTCTGGACATGTGGCAGACAAGTGTCAGCTGTCTGGAGGAGTTTTCTCAAATGGCACCACATCAGAAGGAGATTTGAATTTCAAATGGAGGTTGGCCCTGGAGGAATGAAGGATGGACATGTGGCATTTCCTTAGAGTGGCTCCTACAATGCCATGTGGCAGGAGGGAAAAGCAAGGAACATGTGGTGCCCTCATAGACAAAGTAGAAAAAGGTAGAACTCCAGGATTTTCGCCACCAAGCTCTTGTCTGAAAATTTTTGAATGGTTGCTTTTCTGAAGAAAGCCAAGAGTGACATGTGTCATCTACTTTTCCTGAAGGAAGCTAGACATGACATGTGTCATCTACTTTTCTGAGAAAAGTAGGGGAAAGACATGTGTCATCCTGCTTTTTCTGAAAGAAGCAGAGATGGACACGTGGCAGAGGGAAGAGAAGGAGGTCCAAGCCATGTGGCGCCATCTCAGACAAAATGGAAAAGGTGAAGTTCAGGATTTGCGCCACCTTTGAAAAGATTTGAATGTTTGAATTCTAGCTTTCTCTGAAGAGAGTAGGAAATGACACATGGCATTTACTTTTTTCTGAGGCAATGAGAGATTGACACATGTCACCTGCTTTTTCTGAGAAGAGTAGAGGATGCCATGTGTCCTCTGTAGGAGACAAACTTCAAATGGCGCCACCTCAGAGGAGACAAGCTCTACTTTTTCTGGACAGGACAACACATGACACTTGGCATCTCAGGGTGATCTTTGGAATGACACTTGGAGCAGGATGGATATGGTGGATACTGACACATGGCATGGAATGACATGTGGCGGCTTCTTAAGGTAGCCCCACAGTGACACTTGGCAGATAAATGGGAGGAGAGAGAAAAGACAAGTGGCGCCAATCCAGGAGACAAGGCTCCTATATTTTTGGGCTTTTCAAAATTCAGGTTTTTCAAAAGAAAAGCCTATGTGACACCACCTCAATGTGGGTCCCACATTGCTTCTTTATTGAAATAAGGATAAAACAACAACTTCTTTTTGGAATTTTCATAAAATCTGGATTAATTGGTAAAACAGAAATTTTTTGAAAAGAGTTGGCCCCTGTAGGGCGATTTTGTAAAAGAATGATAGTTGAAATAGCTGACAAAAGGGCAAAATCTGAGGTGAAGTGGCTGAAATCCATATTGAAAACTATCCAGATCGTTTTTCTGAGGAAATATTTTGAAATTCAGAGTCCTGGGGGTAAAATGGGAAGAATTGATAATTTTGAAGACCTAGGGTTTTGAAATCAATTTTGAAAAGAGTTGAAATTCAAATCTGGATTGAAAATTTTGAAATCAAGAGTTCTGGACCTCGAAATGACATGCTGTGCAGTGCAGTGATATGAAATGTTCATGCAATGCTATGCAATGATAAGTCTTATGAAATGCAATCCTGAACCAGGATTTGGAGATTCTTGTTTCCGGTCAGGAATAAAATTTTGAACATCTGAGCTAAAAATAGAGAAATTTTGAGAGTTCCAGGTGAAATTTGGACTTTCGCAAGGTCCGGGCTCAGAAAATGACAATTTTGCCCTCCGGCAATTTCAGAGGCTGAATGAGGATGCTTGGTGGAAATGCTGGAGAGGTGAGTGAAAATTTGGGGTGTTTACAGATGCCCCTCTTTGCTACTAAGCCGGCTTGTGGCCGAGCTTAGTGGCAAAGAAAAACACACCAAATTTGGGCTATACATAAAAATGCCCCAGTTAGAAGGATCTGACTGTGTGTGAAGAAATTAGCCCGAGGAAGATGGTAGATGTGAAATGGAGAATGAAGAGGAAAGATTTGCTCTATGAGAGCGAAGTTCAGGTTTTTGCCCTTAACCTGGATGGGACAGAAATACCGCGCATGGAACGAAGCTCAGGTTTGACCCTTAACCTGATTAGGGGAATGAAATATCTCATTGAAATGAGACTCAGGTTTGTACCCTTAACCTGATCGGGCGGAAGATGAAATACCTCTTTGATTGAGGCTCAGGTTTGTACCCTTATCCTGATCGGGCGGAAAATGAAATACCTCTTTGAATGAGGCTCAGGTTTGTACCCTTATCCTGATCGGGCGGAAAATGAAATACCTCTTTGAATGAGGCTCAGGTTTGTACCCTTATCCTGATCGGGTGGAAGATGAAATACCTCTTTGATTGAGGCTCAGGTTTATACCCTTATCCTGATCGGGCGAAAAATGGAATGAAATCCGCGAAAGAAGAGACCATGATGGAACCTTCGGATTTTGCACAGTAAATCCGACAGGGTTTTTGCAAAAGGAAGGAAAATGGGGTCCCTAAAGCTTGAAAAGGGATTGGTTTTGGGCGCCTCATTGCTGAGACTAAAATCAGGTTTTGAAATTGCCTTTCGCGAGAAAATGATTGGTGGTTCGACCTCGAATCGAAATGGGACTGTCTATGGTGGGACAGTGGGGAAGTGTGCAAATCTGAGAGTTCATGCTCTCAAAGAAGGGAAGGAATCATGTAAGACCCGCAATTTTTCAGAAAATATCTGAATAAAATTCATGAGGCATTTACCGGTAAAAATAGCATTTCTTCTCAGAATGCGAAACGAATCAATTCCTGCGAGCCAGTTATACTTAGGATATTCGTCGAATTGCGAATATATGCTCAAACACTCTGGAAGCCATAACTTCCTAACTAAACGAAATCAATAGATTCGTACGAGCCAACTTTCTTAGTTACGTTAATACGAAGAAAATGGCGTACTCAGAATTTTTCGGAAAAAATCGCTGGAAACCCGAAATTCTTGCGGGACCCACAGAAATATTGGTGGGACCCACAGAAATATTCCTCAGAAAATATCTTGTGGGACCCACAAAATATCCTATGGAAATATCTTGTGGGCCCCACCTCAAAAGGAACCTCCAGGAATTTAAAAGAAGCCAAGGGGTAAAAGGGGCATGGGAAAACCCAAGAGGAGGTAGGCTTGGGCTATAAATAGCCCTCCCCACTCTCTCTCTTCTCATAATTTCGACCCCCCCTCTCTCTCTTGCCTTCTCTCTCTCTCCTAAACCTCCCCTACCTAGCCTAGCCCACCTGACCTGGTCTGAGCCTACCTGACTTAGCCTGAGCCTGCCTGACCTGGTCCTAACCCACCTGACCTGGGTCTGAACCCACTTGACCTGGTCCAAACCCAGTTGACTTGACTTGAACCTAGTTGGGTTTAAAGTCAAAGTCAAAGTCCTTTTTGGTCCAGATTCCGGTTTGGATTTCTGAACCCAGACCTAGCCTACTTGAGCTGAGTTCGAACCTGCTGAACCCAGTTGACTTGGATCGAACCCTGTTTGGTTCAAACCACTTAGGTTGAGTAGCTTGACCTGCTCTACCTCTTTCTCAACTAAGTCAGCTTCATCTGACTTAGTCTGACCTCTCGAAGGAAGGCTCGAAGCCAAAGAAGCAACCCGGAGCCGTTTCTTCCACGATTTGAAGTAAGTTCGCTTCGTTGATCCATCTCTCTCAAGTATTTGATTGTTTGTATATAGAATATACTTTCTGAAGTAGTATCTTGCTTTAGTTCTTGATTGAGCCCTTTTTGGACACTTCGGTGTTCACCCGCTCGTCTCGTAACTATCGTCGGATATATCTATGTTCAAACACGCAGTATATGCGTTTTTAAAATGGTATCTCGCCCTAGTTCTTGGTTGAGCCCTTCAGAACACTTCGGTGTTCACCCGCTCACCTCGTAACTATCGTTGGATACGAATCTAGGTGTATATCTGCTGATTCTGCCGACGCGTCTTATATCGCACAGGCTATGTAATTTACCTTTGCCGTCGCGTCGTATGATGCCAAGGCTCCCTGTTTTCTGCACTTCCGATTATGCATTTACTTACGCCGTCGCGTCGAACGATGCCAAGGCTCCTGCTTTCTGCAATGTATTTACTTACGCCGTCGCGTCGAACGATGCCAAGGCTTCTGCTTTGTTATATATGTAGAATATTTCGTTCAGTTACACACCCTGAACAATAGTATATGCATTTCTTTACGCCGCCGCTGTATAAAGCACAGGCTTCTGCTTATACTACATATATAGCGCGTAAATGAGCGTTCAAACGGAGATCAAACTCCAAATCGCCCATGCGATTCCTTGACCGCTCCTCGTTCAAGATTCTGCTTGACGAATGAAGCCCCTATTGGAAAGGCTTCGCTTTTTGGCAAAATGCTCTTTACGTAAAGACTAAGTCAAATACGTATGGCCTGGCTATGGCCCAGGGTTCCTGTAACCTTGATGGATGCAAAGTATGCACAACGGTGCGCATCCATTTCCCGAATTAAGCGTGGCAATTTCCTACCAAAGAGGGGAGATGCCGCTAAAATGGATAAAAGAAACGCACGCTTTCTCCGTAAAAGAGAGGAAGTGCTGCTGAAATTTCTGAAGAAGCTAAGAATAGCTCAGAAAGAACGTAGCAGGATACTCTGACATATAGCAGAGTGCTACCCAGTTCATGGTTTGCCCTCTACAACGTAGAAGGGTTCGTCGCACCACTGCCGGTAGAGCAGGGGAGGTGCTGACGAAATGGGCGGCAGAAGAGCTGCCGGAACCAATGGAACGGCATAATGATGTCCGTTGATGGAACGATGCCAGATCGGCTCGTATCCTTGTGCCTGCAAGGGCACCTTGCTCGTAAGGGCCGCTGAGCCGGAGTAGAGGTTGCGCCTTGGCTAGGTTGGACTCGTTGCGTAAAAATACGCCGAGTAGCCAATCTATTTAGATCGAGTCATATGCATGCTCATTGAGAACGGTTACATAACCAGACTCGTAAGGGCCGAAGAGCCAGAGTGTGTTGTTTCCACCCATAGAGGTGTGATGCTCGTGGTGGCCGAAGTGCCAAAGAGCAGTGTTCTGCATGCATATGAATAAGACTTAAGGTCGCACATACCCCGCGGTTGAAGATCGTGTTAAGGGTACCCCCTCAGTAATGACTGTGTTGGGGAAGACTGAATGGGGTCGGGTACATACTCCCGTAGTGCTGAAAGCACGGGCTGCCTAAATGGCATGCAGATTCTGTCCAAGTAATTGTAAGACTGGCAGACCCCTTCAGGAATTATGCTCACTGTGGAATGACAGTGATGGTACAGCCTTGAGTGACATGTATTTTACTTTGGACCTGATAGAGTCCACGATGGCCTCAGTCACTCATGGGTTTTGGGGTCGTGGTTATCCTTAAGATCTAAGGATTGAACCCAACTACTGCAAGTAGAGGATGCATCCGAATATGGGCCTAGTAGGGTTCTCCCAGTTGAAACACACTGCCCTACTATGGATAGGGTCAACAGGCCTCTGGGGTATCTAAAATACATAGAATAATCAACCCCCAGAACGTCGCGTTGATGCCCGGACAATAGCTCTACCTGCGTACCAAAGGCGGGAGCGGTTAATTATCGAAACAATGCATTAGCCTAGGTACAGCGATGCTTTGAATGTATGAGTGGATGACGTGTTGAGTCAGTCCTGCATAACCTTTGTGAAGGTGTCATGTTCGGTATACTACTGGACCGACTGGGCAAAGACCCGTGTTGTATCCGCACGACTAAGCAAAGCTCGAGGAGTTGTCCTTAGATGCGTGGGATACGGATGTGCCAAGTATGAAGACTTGAGCTAGACATCACTTTGAGACCCGGAAGAGGTCATGGCTAAGTCGTGGAGACTTAAGCGGCTATTCAAATCACAGCCCTGAAAAGGCTTGCTCTAAGTCATGAGGACTCGAGCGGATGTTCAACTCATAGCCCTACGGAGGCTCTTGCGATATACGCTAAGTCTTGGAGGCTTGAGCGTCGTTATTGCGCATTGCGACCCTGAGTGGTCATTATCGTACTTGAGTTGAATGGATGTATGACTGCATGCTTACCAGACCATCAGTGGTTCTGACCCCGTTTTATGGGGATTTCAGGTGTTGGACCTGCGTGACGATATGCGGAGCAAGGCGGCATCGAGTTCCAGGGTTTCTCTAGACAGAGTTGTACTGCTTCCTTTTATTGAACCTATACTGCTTTTCTAAGCAGTGATGTTGTAATAAACAAGTGGTTTTCGATAAAATGGAACACTTTGGTGGTCAATGAGTTGCTTGGCCACATACCTGCAACGTGCTCGGGGTTTTCTAAAACTGACGACTCATTATCGTCTTATTCCGCTGCTAAAAGCTTTTCTAAGTTCCGCTGCAATGAAAAAAAAAAAGAAATTCATGAAAATTTTAACTTAGCTTTGTTTTGGAAATCCGGGGCGTTACAAATCAAGTCCTTAAGAGGGATTTAAAATTGGTGTCAGGATGTATCAAAGACGGATATCAAGCTCTCACTTCACGTCAGGATAGCTAGAAAATATTGTCAAAATATTGAGAATTTTGTTGTTGATTCAAAGTTTTTGAAAATGTTGCACGTGGTTGCAAAGATATTCTTTCTTTTCTACCCAAAGCATTACCTCCAAACAAGGTTCACTTCATAGAATCGAAATTGGAAACCCAAATTGCTTGCAATTGACCTTCTTCAAGGAAGTTATCAATTTCCTTGATATGAATAGGAAAGAGAATTTGATATTATGAAAGCGATTGATGAAAGAGTATTGATAATAGAATTTCACAAATTTAAAGAAGGTTCTTGCTAGATTTGGCGGTTTGATATCCTGGGAGCTTCTCTCCTGATAATCTTTCTGCACTATTTTGGCTCTCTGGTGTTTTGGCTACATTCTCCTTTATTTTGGAGATGTTCTTACTTTTTCTCTCTTTCTTTTTCCTCTCTTTCTCTCTTTTGGAAGGGTACGTCACAAACTCCTTCAACTTGGAGATGTTTTGATCCTTCTTTGCCTTAGGGGTCATGTTGATGATATTGGCTAATTGGTTGGGGATTTTTGAAGGATAGCTGAAATTAAGTATCTTTTAGGGATTGTCGGTAGGTTCATTGCATCTGCCTTCATCTCGACAGTGCTTTGGACTTTCCCTGGAAGGATCCGTCATCTTGGAGATGTTTCAAATCTTCTTTGGCCCCGAGGGTCTACTCGCTTAATTCGCCTTCATCTTGTCGACAATTGAGAGATCCCTTTTGCGGATATTTAATTGCAGCTTAGGTGATTTTGAGGAGACAGGGTTTAGGTAAATGCTCTCTTTTCTAGCACTCAGGATATTTCCACTGCCTCGTCTTTACAAGAATAATCTTTAGAGATGTGCCATAACTGCGATCAATATCAATCATTTACGGCTTTTCAATAACATTGAATCTTCTTTTCTGGCCATATCGAGGATTTATCCTTCATCCTTTTGGTTGGCCAATAGAAAGAATTTGAAGTTTGAATCTCTTCTCGCAAAAGCTTCACTCTTTTGGAAGTAATGCTAAAGGTAAACTGAGGTAAAATTTGTAAGACAAAGTTTTTGGAATCAACAAATAATCTGGTTGACAAATTGACAAAATTTTCTTGAAATCCTTGGTGAAAGAGAGTACTTGAGGTGCGACTCAACACATCCATGACAAAAATTATCCTCTCCTTTCCCCAAAGGAGGCGACTATCAGTTCACTGGAAACAATATTAGTTCAATTAAGAACGACCATCGGTTCGCTGGAAACAATATCAGTTCAATTAAGAACGCCCATCGGTTCGCTGGGAACAATATCAGTTCAATTAAGAACGACCATCGGTAGGAATAATATCAGTTCAATTAAGAACGACTATCAGTTCTTTGGAACACTATCAGTTCGATGAAGAACGACTATCAGTTCAATGAAGAACGACTATCAGTTCACTTGGAACACTATCAGTTCGATGAAGAACTACTATCAGTTCGCTTGGAACACTTATCAGTTCACTTGAAACACTATCAGTTCAATGAAGAATGACTATCAGTTCACTTGGAACACTATCAGTTCAATGAAGAACGACTATCAGTTCATTTGGAACACTATCAGTTCAATGAAGAACGACTATCAGTTCACTTGGAACACTATCAGTTCAATGAAGAACGACTATCAGTTCACCTGGAACACTATCAGTTCAATGAAGAATGACTATCAGTTCGCTTGGAACACTATCAGTTCAATGAAGAACAGGGACCATTATAAAGAGTTGGATCGCTTCTATGAATGGTTTCAGGATTATTCCCTTATCCTGAACGGGGAATAGAAATCGGATGACCTGGCGATCGAAATTGAGAATTTTGGTAATTTGAAAATTGGAAATTGGGTGACCCGGAGGTCGAAATTGAAGAATTGAATGATTCGAGGATTTGAATTGGAATTGGTGGGCAAAATATCAAATTTGAGAAATTGACTGATCCTTGGATCAATGCAGAAGAATGAATGGCTCAAGTCAGAGCTCGAATAAAGTAAAGAGATCACGAGTCGGAACCCGAATCAACAAAGGAAAATAAAGAGCTCGGGTCAGAGCTTGAATGAATAGAGAGATCTCGAGTCGGAACCCAGATCAACAAAAGAAAAATGAAGAGCTCGAGTCAAGGCTCGAGTAAATAAAGAGATCTCGAGTCGGAACCCGGATCAACAAAAGAAAAATGAAGAGCTCGAATCTGAGCTCGAACAAGGTATAGAGATCACGAGTCGGAACTCGGATCAACAAAAGAAAGATATGGACCAACTTGAAAGTTGGAGTTTGAAAGAAAGCTGAATCGGAATTCAGATCTTCAGAGGAGAACCCGGTTAGGGGAACACAATTTTGCAAATTGTCAATGCGGGAACTGGATTTTTGAAAAGAGGATCCTATCCAGAGATTGTAGACTAGAGTCAGAGATTGATGATTAAGATGGGAAATCATTCATAGTCTCAGGATTTATCCCTTATCCTGAATGGGAAATGGAATTGGGTGCATAGTTAATGCAAATGCAATGCACATGCACATGAAATGCAAATGAAGTGCAAATGAATGCAAATTGATGCAAATGAGTGCATATATATGCAAAATAGAGAATGGTTTATCCTGCCTGCATACAGGATGTTTTGAGGTAAAGATAAATTTTCCAAAAAAATGCTCCAGTGTAACTAGGGAGAAAATTTTGAATAAAAGAAGGATAATTGATGAATAAGGCGACAAGCTTCTTGACTGATAGATGTCCTCAAGATCATTCCTCACAAGAGAGACATTATGAAAAGGAAGAGGAAGTAAATAAGATGGCGCCAAGATATTGAAAAAAATTTGATGACTTTATTGATGCTTTAAAATCAAGGAAAGAGAATGGGATTACATTATTCTTTTGAAAAAGATGGGAAATGGGAAATTGTTGGCATTGTCATCTTCTTGAATGATTGTAGAAAAAATCTTTGTCAGGATGACTAGTCCTCCTTTTCATCTTCAACGAGGAGCTTCTTGTCAATGCAGTCTTGAACAATGTTTTTAAGGACGAAGCAGTTTTCTGTATCGTGCCCTACTGTTCGATGAAACTTGCAAAACTGTTCTTTGAATCTGCCCATAATTGCTGGAGGATCAACGGCTTTAGGCAACCGAACAAGGTCTTTCTCAAGCATATACTTGAAGATACTCTCGAGTGTCTGATCAAGAGGGGTGAATTCTCGATCAGTTCTCCAGTCTTTGCGTTTTGATTTTTCCTGATCTTTCTTTTGATGCTGATGGCTGGATTGGAGAGGTTTATCACTGTTGATGTCCTTCCCTTTTTGCTTTTTGATTCTCTCCAAACTGTTGCCATGATCATTCTTGTTGCCTTTCTATTATTGAAAGATTTGGCTGAAAAAGTGAAGTGAGACTTCTTCTTTTGTTCACCTTGAGGGTTATTCTTGGAAAATGTGAAGCCTTCATAGACTCCATTCTCCACTCCCATTTCAAGCCATTCAGCTCGTTCAATGAGTTCAACGAAAGATTTGGATGGTGAGGTAGAAATTAATCCTCTCAGAGGTTGCAAAAAATTATTGAGGATCAATGATAAAGCATGTCTTTCTGATATAGGATCCCTCATTTTGTTGCAGGTCTCTCTCCAACTGCGAATGAAGTCCCTTGCCTTTTCATTTTCATTATGCCTTAGGTTGCAGAGATGGCTCAATGTTGGGAGCGCTTCAGTATTGAACAGAAATCGCTCGACAAACAAATTCACGACTTTGTCGAACTCTTTCAGTTCTATAGGATTGATATGTTCCGCGTACCATTTGGCCGCGACTCCTTCCAGGCTGCGGAGAAAGCATAAGAACAATGCTCTGTTGTCTCTCTTGAACCTAGAGCATTCAGCGAAGAACATGGCGAGATGTGCTTTCGGGTCGCCAGAACCATCGAACTTGATGAATTTACGAGGCAGGTTTTCTAGATTTTCATCCCCTTCTAAACTGTCATAAAAGTCCTCACTGGTAAAGACTTTCTTGCACTTGTCGCGGGCTTGCAGATCTTTTACCACTCTAGCCATTATTTTGAACTGCGCTTGCAAAGGATCTGTCACTGCTTGAACTTTTGTCTTGCGAGTGATCTCTGGAATGATCTCGCATTCTTCCTCGGTATCATCTTCGTCTGAAGTATCTTGAACATTCTTCTCAGAGGACTTGGTTGACCTCTTTGCCACACGATCTCTAATTCTCTGACTGAATGGATTTTTGTCTGAGCTGGTGCCAGCCTGCTCACTCATCATCCTCTTCATCATTTTCTGAAACATCGCGTACATCTGAGGGTCGATGCCATCATCTTCTGGCTGCTCTTGGTCTTTGTCTGACCTTGGCGAATTCATCTCTCCTTCTGATGTTGATGAGTAGCTGATACGCTGTGATGATGTTTTCCTTCCAGACCTTGTCTGAACCATCAAATGCTGTGAAGGCTTTCTTGTATTCTCTTTCTTTCTCTTTCTCTGCAGGACTCTGCAGGATCAAATTTTGAGGAATTTTTTTTGGATTTTTGGAAGGAAATATTGAAGAAAATATGGTAGACCATTGGAAGATTATCCCATTACTAGGGATTGAGTCGTCATAAGGATTATGACAATTGTGTTGTCATCCTTCTGCAAGGGAAATAAACAACAGAAAATGTGCCTTGTTACCTAGGCGAGGTCGTCAACCACGAGGAAAACACCATTTTTGAAGGAAAGAAATATCTCTTGGAAAAACAATCCGCAAACAGATTTAGAATAAAGGGATAAACAATTTCTATTGCAATAATCAAGGTATGCAAGGTGAAGAATTTTGCAAATAGACAAAAGGATTGAAAATCCAATGAGAGAAAACATATGATTTTGGAAAATTACAGGCAGGATAAAAATGCAGCTGGAAATTCGAGATCCAGTAGAAAGGTAGAATGGAAAATCGCCTGGAGTTTTGAAAGAAATTGGATATTTGCGAAAATCATCTAGGGTTTGAGAAAATGAAGGAAAAGATGAGAATATGGATATTTGAAAATATTTTTGGAGAAAATATAAGAGAAATAAAGGTAGCATACAATCACATCCTGCACAAACATTTATGCACATTCAGCACTCCCTAAAAGACTGACTCTAGATGCATTACTTTGAAAACAGTTGTAGGACCCTAACCCTAACTCTAGGTTCAGATCATCTTTGTCCAATCCAGTTATGCCGATATACCCGAATCGAAATCCGAGGTACGTGGCATAGAATTTCAACTCCGGTTCTAAGGTAAGGTTTTCCAACATCCTTGAGCGCCTACCGATATACTTCGGACTGTGGCCCGCGGTACGTGGTAGGGGGGTGTTAACCCAAATAATTGGCCCAGTTGTGAGGCTCTGTCCCGAACTAGGGTTCTGGAAGAGAGCCCAGCAACGTGAAGACCAGGTAATGATAGGTGAGGGAGTTTTAAAAAAATGATCACATGCAAGAAATAGAGGGCTCTAAATCCTAGAGAGATAGATTTTAAAAACCTTGAAGAAGCATACATTGTTTGCATTCAGATCCTAAATTAAGGAGAGTTGTATTTAGACCTAAGTCTATGTGAGCAAGAAAATTTCTCCTCAATCTGGTCCTACCAAACCATGCCTAGGCTATATGCAGTCAATGTCAGCTAGGTCAGAATCTAGGCTCCTAGGTTCACATGATATAAAAAGTAAAGAGCTGACATTTTGTGAACATAATTTTGATAATTGAACTAAGTCAAGCACAATTCAGGTCAGGCAAGGATAGGTCCCATCACGGTCGCCAAACCTGTTATCATAGCAAAATTTTTCCCGTCTTCCCTTCCTTGCGAAAGAGAAAGAGGGAAATGCTTTCGCGCTTCAAACTTGACCGGTTTTGGAAATTGTTTTGAAATACTCGCCTCCGTTTTGAAAATTGCGGGAAAATCCATGGGATGGGGCTCGACCTGTCGGTACGAGGTTCGACCGTTCTTGCCGCCTTTAACAGGGGTAATCGAACCAAGGACCAAAATTGTGCTTGACTTAGTGAAATTATCGAAATTGTGTTCTATCCTAAATGCACAGAGAATTCAGGCATGTGCTATGAGATTTTGGAAAATGGAAGTAGGAAAACTTGATGTATGCTCAGAAAACCTTTGGAGTGGAAAAACATTTCTCAGGAAAAATGTCAATTTCTCAGGAAACTCAGGTGAAAGGGGTTTTTGAAATCATGAGAAAATTCATAAAGGTGTGGGAAAATCATGAATGGATGAAAATCCTAAGAAAATAGAAGTGATTCTTGAGAAAAAGGTGAACATTTGAAGGGGGAAACACTTCTCAGGAAAACATGGACTTTGAGAATTTTCTTAGGAAAATGATGGAAATTCTGAGAAAATGAAAAGAATTCTTTGAGAAAAAGGTAAACGTTTGAACGGAAAATGCTTGTCAGGAAAAGCTTCAAGTTTTGAAAGCTTTCTTTGGAAAATGATTGAAATTCATTGGAAAATTCTCTGGAGAGGGAGAATTGAAACTCGGGATACTGAAATCCTGAGAATCTTGGCCTTGAAACACTTGGAAATTGAGTTTGATCTTTGAGGAAGATTGGAAACTTCTTTTGGAAATCTTAAGAAAATAACATTTTCCATAGGAAACTGTGGAAAAAACTTGACTTTGGAAAACTGATTTTGAAAATTTCTCAGAGTTTCTTGAGAAATCGATTTCTTGAGAATGAAATTTTCTTAAGAAAATCATGAGAAAACCAATGATTTCATGATGCAAATGATATGAGTGAATGAATGCACTTTGAAAGATTTTCTAAGAAATTTGTTGGAAAAATGTGTATTAAGTCAAAATAAATCCTTCACATATTCTGACTGTGGCCATGAATATGTTCAGAGTTTAATTGATTTAATGCACAATACTTTGAAAATATTAGAAATATGATGTGCATTTTAAGATAGCCTAAGAGTGTAGGCTCAATGTGACTGGTAGAGAGATGATGGATCTGGGTCTCGTCCATATTCCGACTAGGGCCGTAAATATGGATTCCACCGAGTTCATCAACTCCCTAAGAGTTGGTTCACGTGCCATTCGTGAACATCCATAGTGCTTTTGAAATAAAATGCATGAATCATAGAAACAGGATTTTGCAGGAATTTAAACTATATGATATGCATCCTAGTCTAAGCAGAAAATTAAATCTCTTATTCCAAAATTTACTTTATTACATCACTAAATAAATGAAATAAAAGAAATTGCAGACTTCAGCTCCTTCTTTTAAATGTCCCTGCCAAACTTGAAATGGGGTTAGCTCAAATATGTGGGTTTTTCCAAGATTTTCTAATAATATTGTGAAATTATTGGATTTAATTGGATCTAAACCCTATTCTCATGCTTCCTTGATATTTGAAATAATGAAAAATGCAAGGAATTCAGTAGAAAATAGTTTGAAATTCGAAATGGTGGTCAAAATGACCAAAATACCCCTAATTATAAAGTTACACCTTTAAAATCGGGATTTTTTTTTAAGGAAAAATTGGTGAAATTGAGATTTCGAAATTCAAATTGAATCAAATGATGATGAAATGCATGATGAGGCATGATGACATGCGTCTAAACACATTAGAACTGTAAAATCAGAATTTGATATTTTGCAATTTATCCAAAATAACGAATTTCGCTTGTTTTTCGCTTGGATTCGGGTCCCGCGGGGCCCTATTTTGATATTATGGCTAAACCAAGCCTCAAATGAATTCCAAATTACACTAAATTCGGTATGAAGCATCTTCTTACTCTGATAAACAGCCTAGAATGCTAAAAATTATGAAATCATATGAGTTGAATGCTAAAATTTAAAGAAAATCCTAAAAAGGGTGGATTTTGCCTATGGACCCGAACCAAATGCAATGCTTAATATGATAATGCATGATTTACACCATGAAAACTTCTGATATTTTGCAGACTGCTAAAGTACCCGAAATGAAACATTTTTGGTTTTTACAGCCTCGGGATTTGAGCCATGGTGAGTTCGGTAACAGGGATTTGGTTCTGACGGAGGTAAAATCAACCTAATCTAATATAAAATGCTAAACAAATAGAAAACAGCCATGGAAATTTCTGATATTTAACAGAGCTACTCAAAACACCTACATGGACAACTTTCATGTTCATGAATTTGGCATTTGATCAACAGAAACATGGATAAAAATATAACTTTTCATTCCTAAATTGACAGAACAGACAAATGTGACAAAACAAAGGACTGACAAGAAAAATCCGAAACAGATATCACAACTGTTCTAAAAATCACAAGCATTCAGATGCAAATAGAGGACATCTCGGACATAACATTCACTTTTTACAGATTCGGATTTGGAGCAATACCCAAATATAACCCATCGACATAAGTCGATCCAAAGTCTTAGAGGCCCAAATCAGGCTATGACACGTGTCCCGCACTCTCGGATTTTTGTCAGACATTAAAAAAAATTCTAAAAATCTGAGAAAATCAGGTTAAACACTAAACATCCTCCCGAGCTCCGAACATCTTTCGGATCGAAAATCGGATATCCCATGAGGGAGATCTCGATTTTACAAGTCGGAAAAGAGTTTTTAAAATGCATCCCGGGTAACAAAACCCGACTTTCCATTTTGAATGTTTACCGCAGTAAACAAATTCAAATACTTCCGAATTTTTTGCACATTTATAGGGACATCTAAGGGCGCATTCCATGATGTTTTTGGAATTTTTAATAAAACATAAATACATGAAATGACGTGTGGACTGACTGACAAAAACAGAGAACTACTGAAACTGAGCAGAATTGAAATAAATGCTAAATTAATCCTAATTAATTCATGAAACATGCTAAATTAACAAAATAAAATGCAAATTAAATCTAGATAAATGCATGAATGCTAAAAATCATCAAGAAAGCATAATCATGTATTTTTATGTATGTCATTTTGTGAGAATAGCTCCATCCATCCCTCGGATGAGCTCTTTCTTCAAACGACACGTGAATCGAATCATGATATGAAATCAAGAGGAAAAGAGGTGCACCTTGCTTCGTGATGCAGCGTTGAGCTCTTGAAAGGGACAACTACCAATGGCTTCGTTCATCCTTCGATCCGGGCTTCGGATGATTCACCAAGATTGACCCACGCTTGAATCGAATTCGCCACTTCATGAGCAACGTAGGTGCTTCACTGCACCTTCTTCACTGAGCCCAAGGGGGGCGTGAATTCCAAAGTTCAAAATCGTGTTCTGAAGAAAGTCTAGGTGGAATTTCAAAGTCCAAAGGAAGCTCTCCCCTAGGATGGGCGTGGAGCCTTTTTTTTATAGAATTTTTCTGAAAAATTTGAATTTCAAACAGGCTCAATCTGAGCCCTCCATGTGGCGCCATCTCAGGGGTGCTATTTTGATTTTTTGAGAAAATAAAATGGGAAATTTTGTGGGTGAGACAACTCAGCAGAATTTGAAAATTTTCAAAATTGGGTTTGCTTGATTTTCTCTGCAGGAGGCTCTAAGATTGCGCCACCTCAGAGGGTGCTCTCTTGGAGTTTGAAATTCAAATTCCTAATTTTCTGAAGCTTCTCTAATGGTGCCACCTCAGGGGCTATTTTTATTAAAAATATAAAATAAATAAAAGAAATGAAGCCAAGTGGGGCTCTGGATTGGCGCCACCTCAAAAGGTGTTCTGAGGTGTAAAGTTGGAAATAGTAGGAGCATACCATGTGGCGCTACCTCTGGAAGCTCTTGACACATGTCAGAAGGACAGGAGTGGAAGAAGCAGACTGTGCCACCTTAGAGGAATTCAAATTCTACTTTTCTGCAGGAAAGGAGAGGCTGACATGTGGCGCCACCTCAGGGTGGTTCCACACTGCCATGTGGCAGGAAAGCAGGAATGGAAGAAGCAAAATGCGCCACCTCAGAGGGGGGGTTTTTCTACTTTTTCTGATGCAGGGAGGTCTGGACATGTGGCAGACAAGTGTCAGCTGTTTGGAGGAGTTTTCTCAAATGGCGCCACCTCAGAAGGAGATTTGAATTTCAAATGGAGGTTGGCCCTGGAGGAATGAAGGATGGACATGTGGCATTTCCTCAGAGTGGCTCCTACAATGCCATGTGGCAGGAGGGAAAAGCAAGGAACATGTGGCGCCCTCATAGACAAAGTAGAAAAAGGTAGAACTCCAGGATTTTCGCCACCTAGCTCTTGTCTGAAAATTTTTGAATGGTTGCTTTTCTGAAGAAAGCCAAGAGTGACATGTGTCATCTACTTTTTCTGAAGGAAGCTAGACATGACATGTGTCATCTACTTTTCTAAGAAAAGTAGGGGAAAGACATGTGTCATCCTGCTTTTTCTGAAAGAGGCAGAGATGGACACGTGGCAGAGGGAAGAGAAGGAGGTCCAAGCCATGTGGCGCCATCTCAGACAAAATGGAAAAGGTGAAGTTCAGGATTTGCGCCACCTCTGGAAAGATTTGAATGTTTGAATTCTAGCTTTCTCTGAAGAGAGTAGGAAATGACACGTGGCATTTACTTTTTCTGAGGAAATGAGAGATTGACACATGTCACCTGCTTTTTCTGAGAAGAGTAGAGGATGCCATGTGTCCTCTGTAGGAGACAAACTTCAAATGGCGCCACCTCAGAGGAGACAAGCTCTACTTTTTCTAGACAGGACAACACATGACACTTGGCATCTCAGGGTGATCTTTGGAATGACACATGGCGCAGGATGGATATGGTGGATACTGACACATGGCATGGAATGACATGTGGCGGCTTCTTAAGGTAGCCCCACAGTGACACTTGGCAGATAAATGGGAGGAGAGAGAAAAGACAAGTGGCGGCAATCCAGGAGACAAGGCTCCTATATTTTTGGGCTTTTCAAAATTCAGGTTTTTCAAAAGAAAAGCCTATGTGACACCACCTCAATGTGGGTCCCACATTGCTTCTTTATTGAAATAAGGATAAAACAACAACTTCTTTTTGGAATTTTCATAAAATCTGGATTAATTGGTAAAACAGAAATTTTTTGAAAAGAGTTGGCCCCTGTAGGGCGATTTTGTAAAAGAATGATAGTTGAAATAGCTGACAAAAGGGCAAAATCTGAGGTGAAGTGGCTGAAATCCATATTGAAAACTATCCAGATCGTTTTTCTGAGGAAATATTTTGAAATTCAGAGTCCTGGGGGTAAAATGGGAAGAATTGATAATTTTGAAGACCTAGGGTTTTGAAATCAATTTTGAAAAGAGTTGAAATTCAAATCTGGATTGAAAATTTTGAAATCAAGAGTTCTGGACCTCGAAATGACATGCTGTGCAGTGCAGTGATATGAAATGTTCATGCAATGCTATGCAATGATAAGTCTTATGAAATGCAATCCTGAACCGGGATTTGGAGATTCTTGTTTCCGGTCAGGAATAAAATTTTGAACATCTGAGCTAAAAATAGAGAAATTTTGAGAGTTCCAGGTGAAATTTGGACTTTCGCAAGGTCCGGGCTCAGAAAATGACAATTTTGCCCTCCGACAATTTCAGAGGCTGAATGAGGATGCTTGGTGGAAATGCTGGAGAGGTGAGTGAAAATTTGGGGTGTTTACAACGCCCCCCCATAGCCGCCCATACTTCCAATGAAAATCTTCTTTTTGAATCCTTTAGAAATTCTTTCAAAAAATGTCATGGAGAAGGTTTTGAAAAAGCATTTAATGTTTGAGAAATTTACAAGGGATGCCCAAGGCTTGCCGCCCCACCCAGCCAACCAATTTTCACTATTTGAAAACCTTCAAAAGAATCACCAAAAGGCCATGGGGCGCAACCCCATGCCTTCTCTCTTTGGAAAACCGCCCCTCATGATGAGCTCTAAGCCTTATCATGAGGCCTTGAAACAAGAGTATGGTCAATCGTGGCCCTCTTTTTCCAAGCCATGCACTCTTTTACAAGAATGCCACCCAGCTGGTCAACCCTTGACCAGCTGGTCCACCATGATTAAAAACGTCCACTAGAGGGGGCACCACATGGGTTTGGGCCACCTCTAGTCGATCCGGATCCAAATCAATAATGCACTATTTAAAACAATGTTTATTTAATGCTTTTAAATATAAAATTGACTTCAATAAATCATTTATTTATTTTCAAAACCCTAATTGACATGGAATGCTCAATGCTTCTTTGAGGAATTCCCCTCCGTTTGCGAGAAACACACTCATTATGACTCGCGTACTATCGCTAAGCAATTCTCGTAATTAATATGCACTGACGGGGTTTTTTAGTAGTATATGTCTCAAATTCGAGGACAAACTATACAGATATATAATAAACTTACCCTTAAATTTTCAGAAGCTAATTCATCCAGAATTAGGCTCTTCTTACTCATACATTGTACTTACGCGATTTTCGGGTCATGCGCACAAAGCTAAAATACAAAGCATAATCAATTTGTATATATAATTACGTGCTATAGCCTCATAACCATATGAAAGTACACATATCAACTCTATACAACAGTAAATTCTTTAGAAAATTTAGCGGGTCTTACACTGCTAGGTCCACCAAGAGTCTTGGTTTGAACTCACGGTTCAGACCAGACCCTTAGATAAATCGGGTAAGCCCAGAATGGGCTGCTAAGGTGGCTAACACCCGGCGCCACACTATCAGAGGCCGACGCCCAAGGCAACCCGTATAGGTCTGGTCCTCTGGACCCGACCTCAATAAGGCTAATACAAAAACGGTCTGAACTTGTGGTTCAGACCAGCTACACCGCTAGAACCAAAAGCCTAAGAGCCTTCCGGATGCGGCCAACACCCGGCGACACCATAGCACCCAGGCCGAACAAAAAATGATGGCCCACGGATCTGGTCCACTAGACCAGGCCACAGACGTCTAGACAGGCTCTGGACTGGACCCATGGTTCAGTCCAGACAGACAAGATAAGGGGACATTGGTCCGAGCAGGAAGTGACCCGGGTGCGCCTAGCACCCGTTGGTCTCCTAAGCACTAGGGCCCAGACAGAGTGGGGACTCAGCTCTGGTTCCATGAACCAGGCCTTACGTTCCAACAAGGCAACCTGGTTTGAACCCTTGGTTCAGACCGAGCACTGCGGCGTGACAGCGACCGAGACTAGGTACTTGACCTGACTGACGTCCCAAGTGTGTCTAACACTCTGAAACCGGCGCCCACAAGAGAAGAGGGTAAACGGTGGCTGGGAGCCTCTGGTTGGGTTTGTCCCAACAGATGGACAGGCCAGCCGAGTCCCTCATCCTCCAAGAAAATCCAAAACAAAAGATTAAAAACAAACCTGGACTCTTACACACTATCCTAACGGTGCCAACATAATAAATGCAATGGAGGGGCTAAACAAGTTGCGGAAAACCCATGCCGAGGACAAGGGCGTATTGCTGAATGCAAGTTCATAAGACAACACATTCGAGAAATAAGCATTTTAACAAAAATGTAAAGAGAAGAAGACTCTATAAAAGACAAAGGGTCGGTATATTTTTTTTTGAATAGTCGTCACACACATTTTTTTTTTCTATACCAAATAAAGTATTCCATCACCTTTTTCTCCTTTCCGTCCATGGAACACAAAGAGATGGAAATTCCAATATCAAAGACGTGTAAGAAGGGAAGAGCTTCAGAAATCCACCTTGAGCCATGCAAGCAAGCATTGCATTGGGCTCCTCTTGGCTTCATGTTCCACGCATGCTAAAAAAAGAATTCTCAAGGAAAAATGAGTATATGTAAATGCATCTTCACCTCGCAAGTCCGGAGGAAGAAAGGAGGTCACGGCTGCAAGGTCATCCTTCAACAAGGGCTGAACAACACCCCACGGCTGGAGAGTGTGAGAGAAGAGAGAATGAGAGAGAGAGAGAGAGAAAGTTCAAAGAGAAAAAATTGCCCCTTTGGAATTCTTGATTTTTCCAAAGGGGTCTTAAAAGTTGGTAGGTGTAAGATGGATGGTGGGAATTCACTCCACCAAGATGAGAGGCTGAGAGTGGGTCACGGCTTCCCACTGCCGCCCAGCTCCTCCAACCGGCATTGAGGATTTGAAAGGCCCCATAAAGCTTTCAAGGGTGCCATGGGGCTGCCGCCCCATGCATCCAATGAGGCGCCTCTAGCCTCATTATGAATCCTCTTGGGAAGAGCCCTTGGGATTTTCTTGAATCCCAAGGCCAATGACTCTATAGTCATTATGGTCTCACGCCCCTTCCAAGAGGGGATGGTCGACCACCCCTCCTCTCTTCCTACTTACTTTATCCTTTTTAGTTTTTTTTTTTTTTTTTTGTTCTTATTTTGGGTAAGGCCAATCGTGGCCCTCCCTTGAATTTCGTTTTTAACTCTTTTATAATTCCGCCATCATTCCAGCTGGTCAACGTGACCAGCTGGTCTCATGGCCAAGGTCGTCCCAAGGCCAACCTATGTGGATGACCATAGCCTTGGTCGACCCTTGACCAACAAGGAAAAAAATCAATCTTTTTATCGATATTATTATTAAATGAATTTTAATTGTTCTTCACCATGTATATTTATTTTTATTTTATATTTTTAATGTAATTAGCATTTCAAAGCCTAATCAAGAAAAAGACCTCTATGAACGAAATGGGTCTCGTTCGGGCCCTCGCTATGTCACTAAGCGATCTCCCATAATTCACATGCACTGACGAGGTTTTTCTGTCGTTTGGGCCTCAAATTTGGGGACAACTCGAATATACGTATTATAAACTTGCCCTAAAAATTTTGGAGGTTAATTTGTCATAGATTTCCCTCAATTGTTATTATTGTAAACTTACGTTATTTTTGACTCGTATCTTTACGTAGGTATAAATATGGAAGATTGTAAATTAAACAAGAATTTTCCAATCACTACATAATTCGCGTAATATTACCTTAAAATTAATCATGGACTTTACAGTTATACTGGGGCATTTTTTTTATTATTTCATGAAAATTCATTTTCTAGAAAACCTGTTTGCAGGTAGGATCAAATAAACTCTTCCGCTTTCTCAATTTTATCAATTTTCATTAATCTTTTTCAGTTTTATCAATTTTTATCCTTCTTTATCAATTCTTATCATTTTTTCATCAATTTTATCAAATTTTGTCAATCTTTAGTAATTTTCCCACTCAGGTTAAGGGATAAACCTAAATTTTCCTGCTCAGGTTAAGTGATAAACCTGAACCTCATTCCGCGAGGTCCTTCTTCCTTCAGGATAAGGGATAATCCTGAAGTCTTTCATCATTTTTCAAGCGTCATCAATTTTCCACCAAATTTTACCAATTCTTACCAGATTTTTTGTCCGTCCTTGTCAATTCTTTATCAATTTTTATTCTTAATCAATTTTATCAATTCTATTGATTCTTTATTGATCTTTATTAATTCTTTTGATTCATCAACTTTTTATCAATTTTGTCAAATTTTATCAATTTTTATTCTTTTCCCTTTCAGGTTAAGGGATAAACCTGAATCATTTTTCATAATTTCCTCAATTCTCATGAATTCTATTCGATTTTTCTTTTTATCCTTTATTTTGAAAATCCGAGTTTCGACCCAAGTTTTTCCCTTTTATCTTTCGCTTGAAGTTCCGAGTTTCGACTCAGATTTCCTTTTGGATCCAATGCTCGTGTTGGAACCAATCGTTGCTTCAAAAATTCGAGTTTTCAAACTCGGGTTTTTCTTTTATCTTTTATTTTGAAGATCCGAGTTCCGACTTGGGTTTTACCCTTTTATCTTTCGTTTGAAGTTCTGAGTTCCAACTCAGACTTCCTTTTGGATCCAATGCGCATGTTGGAACCAATCGTTTCTACGAAAATTCGAGTTTTCAAACTCGGATTTTTCTTTTATCTTTTATTTTGAAGATCCGAGTTCTGACTCGGGTTTTCCCCTTTTATCTTTCGTTTGAAGTTTCGAGTTCCGACTCGAACTTCCTTTTGGATCCAATGCTAGTGTTGGAACCAATCGTTGCTTCGAAAATTCGAGTTTTCAAACTCGGGGTTTTCCTTTTATCTTTTATTTTGAAGATCTGAGTTCTGACTTAGGTTTTCCTCTTTTATCTATCGTTTGAAGTTCCGAGTTCCAACTCAGACTTCCTTTTGGATCCAATGCTCGTGTTGGACCAATCGTTTCTTTGAAAAATTGAGTTCCAAACTCGGGTTTTTCCTTTTTATCTTTTTCTTTTGAAGTTCTGGGTTCTGACTCGGACTACCCTTTTTAGATCCAATGCTCGAGTTAGGCTATTTTTCTTTTGAAAATCCGGGTTCTGACTCGAGTTTTCATTCCCATTCAGGATAAAGGATAATTCTGAGACCACTCATAGGAGCAACAATGCTACCCGTGAGAATTCTTTTACAAGACAATTTTCATCAATTTTCTCAATTTTTCTCCATTTTTATCAATCTTCCATCAATTTCTATCTCTTTTTCATTAGTTCTCAATTTTATTCACCCCCATTCAGGATAAAGGGTTAATCCTGAAAATCAGACCACATACAATTAACTATGATGGTCTTCTTCATTACAAGTCAAATAATTCAATCCTTGAACTGGTCATTCTCAGAACTCTTGATCCTAGATCCGGCCCTTGCTCTGGCAAATTTTCAATATGCGATCTTCTCATTAAAGCTTTCTTTTTAAAACCCGAGTTCTGACTCGGATTTCCTTCTCTCTTTTTCAAAAACCCAACTCTGAGGTTGGTCCATCTTTCTTTTTAAATATCCGAGTTCCGACTCGGATTCTTCTCTCTTTTTCAAAAACCCAACTCTCAGGTTGGTCCATCTTTCTTTTTAAATATCTGAGTTCTGACTCAGATTCTTCTCTTTTTTTTAAAAACCCAACTCTCAGGTTGGTCCATCTTTCTTTTTAAATATCCGAGTTCTGACTCGAATTCTTATCTCTTTTTCAAAAACCCAACTCTCAGGTTGGTCCATCTTTCTTTTTAAATATCCGAGTTTCAACTCAAATTCTTCTCCCTTTTTAAAAAACCCAACTCTCAGGTTCGTCCATCTTTCTTTTTAAGTATCCGAGTTTCGACTCAGACTTTGTTCTTTTTCAAAAACCCAACTCTCAGGTTGGTCCATCATTCTTTTTAAGTATCCGAGTTCTGAATCGAACTCTGTTCTTTTTCAAAAACTCAACTCTTAGGTTGGTCCATCATTCTTTTTAAAGTATCCGAGTTCCGACTCGGACCCTTTTCTTTTTTAAAAACCCTACTGCCAGGTTGGACCTTCTTTTAAAATCCAGCCTTCCGGTTCATCCCTTCCAAATTTCAAGCTTCAGGTTTATTCTCTTCAAAAGTCATTCTTTCCTCTTCTGGTTAAGGGATAAACCTGAGCTTCTTATTCAGGATAAAGGATAATCCTGAAACCATTTATAAAAGCACGTGCAGTCTTCTATAATGGTCCTTCCAAATCTAGTTTAATACTGGTCCTTGAGCAAATCCAATTCTCACGTTGGTCTTTTCAAATCCAGTCTAACACTGGTCCTTCATCAAATCCAATTATCATGTTGGCCCTTCCAAATCCAGTTTAATACTGATCCTTGAGCAAATCCAATTCTCACGTTGGTCCTTTTAAATCCAGTCTAACACTGGTCCTTCATTAAATCCAATTATCACATTGGTCCTTCCAAATCAAGTTTAATACTGGTCCTTCACCAAATCCAATTCTCATGTTGGTCCTTCCAAATCCAGTCTAACACTGCCTTTATTAAATCCAATTCTCACGTTGGTACTTCCAAATCAGGTCTAACACTGGTCCTTCATCAAATCCAATTCTCATGTTGGTCCTTCCAAATCTAGTCTAACACTGGTCCTTCACCAAATCCAATTCTCATGTTGGTCCTTCCAAATCCAGTCTAACACTGGTCCTTCATCAAATCCAATTCTCACGTTGGTCCTTCCAGATCCAGTTTAACACTGGTCCTTCATTAAATCCAATTCTCACGTTGGTCCTTCCAAATCCAGCATAACACTAGTCCTTCACCAAATCCAATTCTCACGTTGGTCCTTCCAAATCCAGTTTAACACTGGTCCTTCATCAAATCCAGTTTAATATTGGTCCTTCACCAAATCCAATTCTCAAGTTGGTCCTTCAAAATCAAGTCTAACACAATCCTTCATCAAATCCAATTCTCATGTTGGTCCTTCCAAATCCAGTTTAACACTGGTCCTTCATCAAATCCAATTCTCACGTTGGTCCTTCCAAATTCACTCTAACACTGGTTCTTCATCAAATCCAATTCTCACATTGGTCCTTCCAAATCCAGTCTAACACTTGTCCTTCACCAAATCCAATTCTCACATTGGTTCTTCCAAATCCAGTTTAACACTGGTCCTTCATCAAATCCAATCCTCACATTGGTCCTTCCAAATCCAGTCTAACACTCATCCTTCATCAAATCCTATTCTCATGTTGGTCCATCCAGATCTAGTTTAACACTGGCCCTTCATCAAATCCAATTCTCACGTTGGTCGTTCCAGATCTAGTTTAACACTAGTCCTTCACTAAATCTAATTCTCATGTTGGTTCTTCCAAATCCAGTCTAACACTTGTCCTTCACCAAATCCAATTTTCTCAAATTGGTCCTTCAAAATTTCAATGTTTACATTGGTCCTTCAAAATTCCAAATTTCACAAATTGGTCCTTCAAATTCCAGTTTTACACTGGTCCTTCAAATTCCAATTGGTCCTTCAAAATTCCAATTTTTACAATGGTCCTTCAAATTCCAATTGGTCTTTCAAAATTCCAATGTTTATATTGGTCCTTTAAAATTTCAATTTTCTCAAATTGGTCCTTCAAAATTCCAATTTTCACAAATTGGTCCTTCAAATTCCAGTTTTACACTGGTCCTTCAAAATTCCAATTGCACAAATTGGTCCTTCAAAATTCCAGTTTTTACACTGGTTCTTCAAAATCCAATTGGTCCTTCAAAATCCCAATTTTCTCAAATTGGTCCTTCAAAATTCCAATGTTTACATTGGTCCTTCACCAAATTCCAATTGCACAAATTGGTCCTTCAAAATTCCAGCTTTTACACTGGTCTTTCAAATTCCAATTGGTCCTTTAAAATTCCAATGTTTACATTGGTCCTTCAAAATTCCAGTTTTTACACTGGTCCCTCAAATTCCAATTGGTTCTTCAAAATTACAATTTTCTCAAATTGGTCCTTCAAAATTCCAATGTTTGCATCGATCCTTCAAAATTCCAATTTTCACAAATTGGTCCTTCAAATTCCAGTTTTTACACTGGTCCTTCAAAATACCAATGTTTACATTGGTCCTTCAAAATTCCAATGTTTATATTGGTCCTTCAAAATTCCAGTTTTACACTGGTCCTTCAAATTCCAATTGGTCCTTCAAAATTCCAATTGCACAAATTGGTCCTTCAAAATTCCAGTTTTTACATTGGTCCTTCAAATTCCAATTGGTCCTTCAAAATTCCAATGCTTACATTGGTCCTTCAAAATTCCAATTTTCTCAAATTGGTCCTTCAAAATTCCAATGCTTACATTGGTCCTTCAAAATCCCCTTTTTCTCAAATTGGTCCTTCAAATTTCAATTTTTACACAGGTCGTTCAAATTTCAATTTTACACTGGTCCTTCAAATTCCAATTGGTTCTTCAAAATTCCAATGCATACATTGGTCCTTCAAAATTCCAATTGGTCCTTCAAAATTCCAATGCTTAAATTGGTCTTTCAAAATCCCAATTTTCTCAAAGTGGTCCTTCAAAATTCCAATGTTTACATTGGTCCTTCAAAAATTCCAATTTTCTCAAAATTGGTCCTTTAAATTCCAGATTTTATATTGGTCCTTCAAAATTCCAATGTTTACATTGGTCCTTCAAAATTCCAATTTCCTCAAATTGGTCCTTCAAATTCCAGTTTTACACTGGTCCTTCAAAATTCCAATTTTTCAAATTGGTCCTTCAAATTCCAGTTTTACACTGGTCCTTCAAAATTACAATTGCTCAAATTAGTCCTTCAAACTCCAGTTTAACACTAGTCCTTTACCAAAATCCTTTATCAAAATCCATTTAGTTGATTTTGCCAAATCCAGTTTTTACTAGTCAAGTTTTTCAAAGTCTAAAATTCTTACATTATTTCTTCTGAATTTCAGCTCAAGGTCCTATCAAAATCTATATTGAGTGATTATTTCACAAAAGATTCTAAAAAACTTTGCCAATTTGCTAAAAATATATGTTGATTCCAATATTTTATTGCACAAAAGAATCAACTTAGATTACCTCTAGTATTCTTTTCAAAAGAGTGAAGCTTTTTGCGAAAAAGAGTAAAATTCAAATCTTCTCTCTGTTGATCAACCAAAAGGATGTAAGAAATATCCTTGGTATGATTAGCGAAAGAAATATTCAATGATGTTGAAAAGCAAGAAGTGAATCGATATTGATCATAGCTATGGCGCATGTTTAAAGATGATTTTCTGGCAATCAGGCAGTGAAAATATCCTGAGCGATAAAAAAAATTCACTCAATCCATATCTTCTCATTCATTTAAGCTGCAATTAAATATCTGCAAAAGGGATCTCTCAATTGTCATCAAGTTGAAGACGAATATGTGAGCTAGACCCCCAGGGCCAAAGAAGTTTTGGATTATCTTTGAGATGAAGGAGTTTGTGATGGATCCTTCCAGGGAAAGTTCAGATCACCGTCAAGATGATGGCGACTACGATGAACCTCCCGACAAACCCTAAAAGATATTTGATTTCTGCTATCATCTAAAGATTTTTGACCAATGAGCCAATATCTTCACTATAATTCCTGAGACAAAGAAGGATCGGAGCATCTCCAAGATGAAGGAGTTTGTGACGTACCCTTCTCATAAAAAAAAATAAAAGTCAGAACATCTCCAAAATGAAGAATGATATAATAAACTCCTCGCCAAAAACCCAAGAAAGCTCAATGTCTCAAAAGAGTGTTAGAAAGATCATTATGGGAAAAGCCCTAGGATATCAAACTGCCAAAATTGCTAGAAATCTTTTCTTATGCAAAATCCTTTCATCAAAATCTTTTCACTGCTTGCTTTTATGAAATTAAGAGTATTTCTTCTCTATTCATATCAAGGAAATGGATAACTTCCTTGAAGAAACTCAACATCATAAAAAATTGAATCTGACTCTGGAATCCGAGAAGTTAACCTCATTTTTGAGGAAATACTCTAGGTAAAAAGAGGAAATATCTTTCACACATAGGTGTACACTTTCAAGCATTTGAATCAACTATAATTTCATCTTATTGGCAAAATTTTTTGGTTATCCAAAAATGAAATAAATGCTCAATATCTATTTTGATGCAACCTAGCGTTGTTTATATTTGTCAAAGAGAGTTGCCTCATTCTGGTGAGGTATTTCTCTCAGTCCCATCATGGTTTTTCCCCATCAAGGAATCTATGTTTTGTATATCCATTCAAGTAAGGATTGCCTGAACCTCGTCTCACGAGGTATTTTTCAAAATTGTCCCATCGTGATTTTTCAAATATCTTTGTCCCATCCAGGTTAAGGGCTAAACCTGAGTCTTTTCAAAAATTCTTATTTTTGTCTCAGCCATGAGACTTCTTCAAAATCTCTCCTTTTTACCATTTTTAGATATTCATCCCAAAGTCCCATCACGATTTCTTCAATTTCTTCTGTCCAAATTATTTTCATTCTTGAGGATTTCATTTTCTTCCCAAAACTTTTTAGGATAAGGTATCAAACCTGAGAATAATGTTTTACAAAAATAATTCTTTTGCACCCAGTTCAGACCTCCTGACTGGGGCATTTTTAGAAAAATTTGGTGTGTTTTCTTTGCCGCTAAGCTTGGCTTTCAAACCAGCTTAGCAGCAAATAGGGGAAAGTTTAAAATGAACTTTGAATTTGAATTTGATTCTAGAATTTCAAAATTAAGATAGAACTTGAAAAGGAATTGAATTCCAAATTTAAAGTTTAAAATCAGAATGAAATTTGTTTTTGTTTTTTTTAAGAAATCCAGATGAGATTTGAAAAATGGAATTGGGTTTTGGAATTTGGATTCAGAGTTTGAAATTGAGAATTTCAAGATGTAATTGGATTAAGAATCTGGAATCCAAGATAGAATTGGATTTGAAATCTGGAATCCAAGATGGAATTGGATTTGAAATCTGGAATCCGAAATGGAATTGGATTTAAAAATCCAAATGGAACTTGAAAATAGAGTTGGATTCCAAAAATCCAGATGAGATTTGAAGATGGATTTGGATCTAGAAAATCCTGATTTTGATTTTTTTGTATTTTGATCTTGAATTCAGAGAATAATCGATTTTAGAGCTAACCTCAAAACTTTGATCCTTGATTTTAGAGTGATTTGAAGATTAAAAACTTAGAAGATTTCAAAAGAACTTTTGGGAATTTGAAATGAAGAATAGAAGACTTGATTTTCGAAATCAGGGGATGAAATTCAAAGTTGAACTGAACTTTGAAATTCGATTTGAATTGATTTTGAGATTGGATTTTGAATCTTGGAAATGAATTTGGAATTTCAAAGTTGAATTGAACTCTGAAATTTGATTTGGAAATTGAATTTTGAATTTAGAGATGAATTTGAAATTTCAAAGTTAAATTGAACTTTGAAATTGGAATATTGAATTTTGAATTTTGAAATAGAATTGAGAATATGAAGATGAATTTGAATTTATGAATAAGAATTAAAGATTGATTTGAGAAATGAGGAAGATATTTGAAGAATTATCTCAAAATTACTTGGATTTTGAAGATATCTTGAAATAATTTGAAAGAATGATACAATTCTATCCTAAATAATGAATGAATTAAAGAATTTGAAATTAGAATTTGAAAACATATTTCATTCTTTAAATGAATTGAAATAAGACTGAAGATATAATACATTCATGACTATGGTCATGAACGTATTATAGGATAATCTCTATTTAAATTTAGATGAAGAATAAAACACATTTTGGTGCCTTTATAGAGTTTGAAATGAAATTAATTCTCAATATATCCTCACTATGGTCATTGATATATATTTTGAGTTAATTTCAATTTAAACTCTGATAGAGGAAGAAAAATTCAGAAAATATGATGGTTTTTGAAAGAGATCAAGTGTGGATCCAATGCTATTCTATAAAAGATAAAAATCCTAAGCATTGTCCACATTTTGACTATGGCCATTAATGTGGGTCATTTGCTTAGGATTAATTACCTCTTATTAGAACGGTGTGCGTGCCATTCGTGTTTCACCATTTGTAAATTTTTTAAATTAAAATAAAATGATATGAAATAGGCCATTCATGATATCTATATGCACGTACATTCTAATCTAATACTGGAAATATAAAATTCTCATTAATATCTAATTATTACAATTCTGAAATTAAATTAAAAATATCAAAGATCACTAATCTTAAAAAAAAGGAGAGTCTAGGATCTTCATGTATTCCTGCAAAAAAAATTAAGTTAGTAGAAAAGATATACATAGAAAGAAGTTTGTGCAAAGTATTGTGTTGAATCTAGAATGCACTGATAAGGTGATCCAACATGTGCCCTATACTAATGAAAGTCCAATATATCATATTGGATGAGAAAATATATATGTATAATGTATTAGGCTAACGAAGAAATTAAAATATATAGGCAATATCCTAAGAAGATGAATGTGTGAATGTCTATATGAGGAAGATGTATATAGTACCTTAGGCTGAATACAAATCTATATGTATTGGCTGGCCTAAGGCATTATATTTAATGCAACTGAGGTATCTATAGAGAAGGGTGTGTACAAGGGATCAGTGGACTGCTTGTGAGAATAAAGTAAAGAAAGGGAGAAAGGGATGTTGTGAGCTATAGCGGCCCTTGGGCTGCTATGCTCATATGTGTACGGGGAAATGTGTGGCAATTGTGAGGGATATGCAAGGGGTTGTCAAAAAAAATCATAGTGATTCAATAATGCATATATGTGTTCTATGATTGAAAAAAAAATTCACAGTGATTCAATCATGTATATATGTGTTCTAAGGCTGTCAAAATTTTTTTATAGTGATTCAATCATGCATATATGTGTTCTAAGGCTATCAAAAAAAGGTCAAAGTGATTCCATCATGCATATATGTGTTATAAGGCTATCAAAAAAATTTCATATGAATTCAATCATGCATATATGTGTTCTAAGGCTGTCAAAAAAAAATTATAACGATTCCATCATGCATATATGTGTTCTAAGGCTGTCAAAAAAAATTCAATCATGCATATATGTGTTCTAAGGCTGTCAAAAAAATTTTTTATAGTGATTCCATCATACATATATGTGTTCTAAGGCTGTCAAAAAAATTCAGAATTATTCAATAATGCATATATGTGTCAAAAAAATTTCATAGTGATTCAATCATGCATATATGTGTTCTAAGGCTGTAAAAAATAATTCAGAATTCTTCAATCATGCATATATGTGTTCTAAGGCTGTCAAAAAAATTATCTAGTGATTCACTCGAGCATATATGTGTTCTAAGGCCATAAAAAAAATTCAAAGTGATTCAGTCATGTATATATGTGTTCTAATGCTGTCAAAAAATTTGATAGAGATTCAATCATGCATATATGTATTCCAATGCACTAAAAAAAAACTATAGTGATTCAATCATGCATATATGTTTTCTATGGCTGTCACAAAAACTTTATATTGATTTAATCATATATATATGTGTTCTAATGTTGTCAATTTTTTTTAATTCAATCATGATTATATATGTTCTAAGGCTATCAAAAAAAATTCAAATTGATTCAATCATGCATTTATGTGTTCTAATTCTGTCAAATTTTTTTTTATAGGGATACAATCATGCATATATATGTTCTAAGGCTATCAAAAAAAATTCATAGTGATTCAATCATGCATATATGTGTTCTAATGTTGTCAAAAAAAGTTGATAGTGATTCAATCATGTATATTTGTGTTCTAAGGCAGTCAATTTTTTTTTGTAGAGATTCAATCATGCACATATGTGTTATGTGGCTGTCACAAAAATTTCATAGTGATCATGCATACAAGTGTTCTAAGGCTGTCAAAAAAATTTAAAATTCAATCATGCATATATGTGTTCTAATGCTGTCAAATTTTTTTTATAGAGATTCAATCATGCATATATAAGTTATAAGGTTGTCAAAACAATTTCATAGTGATTCAATCATTCATATATGTGTTGTAAGGCTGTGAAAAAAATTTCATAGTGATTCAATCATGCATATATCTATCCTTGGTTGTCAAAAAAATTTCATAGTGATTTAATAATGCATATATGTGTTCTAAGGCTGTCAAAAAACTTTAATAGTGATTTAATCATGCATATATGTGTTCTAAGGCTGTCAAAAAATTTTGATAGTGATTCAATCATGCAAATGTGGTTCTAAGGCTATCAAAAAAGTTTATAATGATTCAATCATGCATATATTGTTCTAATGCTGTCAATTTTTTTTTATAGAGATTCAATCATGCATATATGTGTTCTAAGGCTGCAAAAAAAAATTTATAGTGAATTTAATCATGCATATATGTGTTCTAAGGCTGTCCAAAAAAATTTATAGTGATTCAATCATGCATATACGTGTTCTATGCTGTCAAAAAAAAATCATAGTGATTCAATCATGCATATTTGTGTTCTAATGCTGTCAAAAAACTTTCATAGTGATTCAATCATGCATATAGGTGTTCTAAGGCGGTCAAAAAAATTTTATACTGATTGAATCATTCATATATGTGTTCTAATGGGGTCAAAAAAAATTTATAGTGATTCAATCATGCATATATGTGTTCTAAGGCTGTAAAAAAAAACTATAGAGATTTAATCATGCATATATATGTTCTAAGGCTATCAAAAAAAATTCATAGTGATTCAATCTTATATATATGTGTTCTAAGGCTATCAAAAAAATTATATAGTGATTCAATCATGCATATATGTGTTCTAAGGCTGTCAAAAAAAATTCATAGTGATTCAATCATGTGTATATGTGTTCTAATGCTGTCAAATTTTTTTTAAAGAGATTCAATCATACTTATATATGTTGTAAGGCCATCAAAAAAATTTCATAGTGATTCAATCATGCATATATGTGTTCTAATGCTGTCAAAAAAAATTTATAGTGATTCAATCACGCATATATGTGTTCTAAGACTGTAAAAAAAAATTCATAGTGATTTAACCATGCATATATGTGTTTTAAGGCTGTCAAAAAATTTTCAAATTCAATCATGCATATATGTGTTCTAAGGCTGTCAAAAAAACTTCATAGTGATTCAATCATGCATATATGTGTTCTAATGCTGTTAAAAAAATTTCATAGAGATACAATCTTGTATATATGTGTTCTAAGGCTATAAAAAAAAGTTCATAGTGATTGAGTCATGCATATATATGTTTTAATGCAGTCAAAAAGAGTTCATAGTGATTCAATCATGCATATATGTATTGTAAGGCGGTCAAAAAAATTTCATAGTGATTAAATCATGCATATATGTGTTCTAATGCCTTCAAAAAAATTTCACAGATATACAATCATGCATATATGTGTTCTAAGGCTGTCAAAAAAATTTCATAGTGATTCATTCAAGCATATATGTGTTCAAAGGCTGTCAAAAAAATCTCATAGCGATTCAATCATGTATATAAGTGTTCTAAGGCTGCCAAATTTTTTTTTAGTGATTCAATCATGCGTATATGTTTTCAAAGGCTATCACAATAATTTCATAGCGATTCAAGCTTGCATATATGTATTCTAAGGCTTTCAAAAAAAATTCATAGCGATTCAAGCTTGCATATATGTATTCTAAGGCTGTCACAAAATTTTCATAGTGACTGAATCATGCATATATGTGTTCCAAGGTGTCAAAAAAATTATATAGTGATTCCATCATCCATATATATGTTCTAAGGCTGTCTAAAAATTTCATAGTGATTCAATCATGCATATATGTGTTCTAACGCTGTTAAAAAAAAATATAGTGATTCAATCATTCATATATGTGTTCTAATGCTGTCAAAAAAATTTCATAGTGATTCAATTATGTGTATATATGTTCAAATGCTGTAAAAAAATTTCATAAAGATACAATCTTGCATATATGTGTTCTAAAACTGTCCAAAAAAATTCATAGTGATTCAGTCACACACATATATGTTTTAATGCTGTCAAAAAGATTTCATAGTGATTCAATCATGCATATATGTGTTGTAAGGCGGTCAAAATAAATTCATAGTGATTCAATCATGCATATATGTGTCCTAACGTTGTAAAAAAGAATTCATAGTGATTCAATCAATCATATATGTGTTCTAATGCTGTCAAAAAGATTTCAATCATGCATATATGTGTTCTAAGGCTGTCAAAATTTTTTTATAGTGATTTAATCATGTATATATGTGTTCTAATGCTGCCAAAATTTTTTTATAGTGATTCAATCATGCATATAAGTGTTCTAATGCTGTAAAAAAAAATTCATTGTAATTCAATCATGCATATATGTGTCCTAAGGTTGTAAAAAAAAAATCATAGTGATTCAATCATGCATATATGTGTTCTAGGGCAGTCAAATTTTTTTAATAGTGATTCAATCATGCATATATGTGTTCTAAAGTTGTCAAAAAAATCTCAAAGTGATTCAATCATGCATCTATGTGTTCTAAGGGTGTCAAAAAAAATTCATAACGATTTAATCATGCATATATTTGTTCTAAGGCTGTCAAAAAAAATTCAAAGTGATTCAATCATGCATATATGTGTTGTAAGGCTGTAAAAAAAAATTCATAGAGATTCAATCATGCATATATGTGTTCTAAGGCTGTCAAAAAAATTTCATAGTGATTCAATCATGCATATATGTGTTTTAATGCTGTCAAAATTTTTTTATAGTGATTCAACCATGCATATACGTGTTCTAAGGTAGTCAAAAAATTTTCATAGTGATTGAATCTTGCACATATGTGTTCTAAGTCTGTCAAAAAATTTCAATAGTGCATATATGTGTTCTAACGCTGTAAAAATTTTTTTACAGTGGTTCAATCATGCATATATGTGATCTAATGCTGTCAAAAAAAAATTATATGTGATTCAATCATTCACATATGTGTTCTAATGCTGTCAAAAAAAATGTATTGTGATTGAATCATTCATATATGTGTCCTAAGGTTGTCAAAAAAAATCATAGTGATTCAATCAAGCATATATGTGTTCTAAGGCTGTGAAAAAAATTTCATAGTGATTCAATCATGCATATAGGTGTTCTAAGGCTATCAAGAAAAGTTCAAAGTGATTCAATCATGCATATATATGTTCTAAGGCTGTCAAAATTATTTTATAGTGATTCAATTATGCATATATGTGTTCGAAGGCTGTCAAAAAAATTTCTAAGTGATTCAATCATGCATATATGTGTTCTAAAGTTGTCAAAAAAATTTCATAGTGATTCAATCATGTATATATGTGTTATAATGCTATAAAAAAAATATAGAGAGATTTAATCATGCATATATGTGTTCTAAGGCCATCAAAAAAATTTCAAAGTGATTCAATCATGCATATATGTATTCTGAGACAGTAAAAAAAAATTCATAGTTATTTAATCACAAATATGTGTGTTCTAAGGCTGTAAAAAAAAATCAAATTCAATCATTCATATATGTGTTCTGTGGCTGTCAAAAAAAATCATAGTGATTCACTCATGCATATGTGTTCTAAGGCTGTCAAAAAAATTTCATAGTGATTCAATCATGTATATATGTGTTCTAATGCTGTCAAACAAATTTGATAGAGATTCAATCATGCATATATGTTTTCTAAGGCCATTAAAAAATATTCATAGTGATTCAAGCATGCATATATGTATTCTAATGCTGACAAAACAAATTTGTAGTGATTCAATCATGCATATATGTGTTCTAAGGCTGTCACAAAAATGTCATAATGACTTAATCATGCATATATATGTTTTAATGCTGTAAAAAATATTTCAAATTCAATCATGCTTATATGTGTTCTAAGGCTTGCAAAAAAATTTCATAGTGATTCAGTCATGCATATATGTGTTTTATGTTGTCAATTTTTTTTATAGAGATACAATCTTGCATATGTTGTTCTAATGCTGTAAATTTTTTTTATGGAGATTCAATCATGCATATATGTGTTCTAAGGCTGTCAAAATTTTTTTATAGTGATTCAATCATGCATATATGTGTTCTAAGCTGTTAAAAAAATTCATAGTGATTCAATCAAGCATATTTGTGTTTTAATGCTGTCAAAAAAAATTTATAGTGATTCAGTCATGCATATAGGTGTTCTAAGGTGGTCAAAAAAAAATTATAGTGATTGAATCATGCATATATATGTTCTAATGGGGTAAAAAAAAATTTATAGTGAATCAATCATGCATATATGTGAGCTAAGGTTGTAAAAAAAAATCATAGTGATTCAATCATGCATATATGTGTTCTAAGTCTGACAATTTTTTTTTATAGTGATTCAGTCATGCATATATGTGTTCTAAGGTTGTCAAAAAAAATTCAAAGTGATTCAATCATGCATATATGTGTTCTAAGGCTGTCAAAAAACTCTCAAAGTGATTCAATTATGCATCTATGTGTTCTAAGGCTGTCCAAAAAAAATTCATAATGATTTAATCATGCATATATTTGTTCTAAGATTGTAAAAAAAAATTTAATCATGCACATATCATTGTGATTCAAGCACGCATATATGTGTTCTAATGCTGACAAAACAAATTTTTAGTGATTCAATCATGCAAATATGTGTTCTAAGGCTGTCACAAAAACGTCATAATGACTTAATCATGCAAGTATATGTTTTAATGCTGTAAAAAATATTTCAAAATCAATCATCTTATATGTGTTCTACGTCTTGCAAAAAAATTTCATAGTGATTCAATCATGCATATATGTGTTTTATGCTCTCAAATGTTTTTTATAGAGATACAATCATGCATATATGGGTTCTAAGGCTATCAAAAAGGTTTATAATGATTCAATCGTGCATATATTGTTCTAATGCTGTCAAATTTTTTTATAGAGATTCAATCATGCATATATGTGTTCTAGGGCTCTTAAAAGAATTTTATAGTGATTCAATCATGCATATATGTGTTCTAAGGATATCTAAAAAATTTTATAGTGATTCAATCATGCATATAGATGTTCTAAGCTGTCAAAAAAAATTCATAGTGATTCAATCATGCATATTTGTGTTTTAATGTTGTCAAAAAAAATTCATAGTGATTCAATCATGCATATAAGTGTTCTAAGGCATCCAAAAAAAATTTATAGTGATTGAATCAAGCAGATATGTGTTCTAATGGGGTAAAAAAAAATGTATGGTGATTCAATCATGCATATATGTGTTCTAAGGCTATTAAAAAAAATTTATAGAGATTGAATCATGCATATATATGTTCTAAGGCTATGAAAAAAATTTCATAGTGATTCTATTTTGTATATATGTGTTCTAATGCTATCAAAAAAATTATATAGTGATTCAATCATGCATATATGTGTTATAAGGCTGTAAAAAAAAATTCATAGTGATTCAATAATGTATATACGTGTTCTAATGCTGTCAATTTTTTTTTATAGAGATTCAATCATGCATATATATGTTCTAAAGCCATCAAAAAAAATTCATAGTGATTCAATCATGCATATATGTGTTCTAATGCTGTCAAAAAAAATTGTAGTGAATCAATCTTACATATATGTGTTCTAAGACTGTCAAACAAATTTCATAGTGATTTAATCATGCATATATGTGTTTTAAGGCTGTCAAAAAAATTTCAAATTCAATCATGCATATATGTGTTCTAAGGCTGTCAAAAAAAACTTTATAGTGATTCAATCATGCATATATGTATTCTAATGCTGTTAAAAAAAATTCATAGAGATACAATCTTGTATATATGTGTTTTAAGGCTATCCAAAAAATTTCATAGTGATTGAGTCATGCATATATATGTTTTAATGTTGTCAAAAATAGTTCAAAGTGATTCAATCATGCATATATGTGTTGTAAGGCTGTGAAAAAAAATTCATAGTGATTAAATCATGCATATATGTGTTCTAATGCTTTCAAAAAAATTTCATAGAGAGCATATATGTGTTCTAAGGCTGGCAAAAAAAATTCATAGTGATTCATTCAAGCATATATGTGTTCAAAGGCTGTTAAAAAAATCTGATAGTGATTCAATCATCCATATATGTGTTCTAAGGCTGCAATTTTTTTTTTTAGTGATTCAGTCATGCGTATATGTGTTCAAATGCTATCACAAAAATTTCATAGCGATTCAACTTGGCATATATGTATTCTAGGGCTGTCACAAAATTTTCATAGCGATTCAAGCTTGCATATATGTATTCTCAGGCTATCACAAAATTTTCATAGCAACTGAATCATGCATATATGTGTTCCAAGGTGTCAAAAAAATTTCTCAGTGATTCCATAGTGCATATATATGTTCTAAGGCTGTCATAAAATTTTCATATGGATTCAATCATGCATATATGTGTTCTAAGGCTGTTAAAAAAATTTATAGTGATTCAATCTGTCATATATGTGTTCTAATGTTGTCAAAAAAATTTCATAGTGATTCAATTATGCGTATATATGTTCAAATGTCGTCAAAAAAATTTCATTGAGATACAATCTTGCATATATGTGTTCTAAGGCTGCCCAAAAAATTTCATAGTGATTCAGTCATGCACATATATGTTTTATTGCTGTCAAAAAGATTTCATTGTGATTCAATCATGCATATATGTCTTGTGAAGCAGTCAAAAAAATTTCATAGTGATAGAAGCATGCATATACGTGTTCTAATGCTTTGAAAAAAAAAATTAGTGATTCAATCATGCATATATGTGTTCTAAAGCCATTAAAAAAAATTCATAGTCATTCAATCATGCATATATGTGTCCTAAGGTTGTAAAAAAGAATTCATAGTGATTCAATCAATCATATATGTGATCTAATGTTGTCAAAAAAATTTCAATCATGCATATATATGTACTAAGGTTGTCAAAATTTTTTATAGTGATTTAATCATGCTTATATGTGCTCTAATGCTGCCAAAAAACAATTATAGTGATTTAATCATGCATATATGTGTTCTAATGCTGTCAAAAAACTTCCATAGTGATTCAACGATGCATATATGTGTCCTAAGTTTGTAAAAAAAAAAAATCATAGTGATATAATCATGCATATTTGTGTTCTAAGGCTGTCAAAAAAAATTTATTGTGATTCAATCATGCATATATGTGTTCAAAGGTTGTCAAAAACATTTCAAAGTGATTCAATCATGCATATATGTGTTCTAAGGCTGTCAAAAAAATCTTAAAGTGATTCAATCATGCATTTATGTGTTCTAAGGCTGTCAAAAAAATTCGTAATGATTCAATCAGGCATATATCTGTTCTAAGGCTGTAAAAAAAAATTCAAATTGATTCAATCTTGCATATATGTGTTGTAAGGCTATAAAAAAAAAATCATAGAGATTCAATCATGCATATATGTGTTTTAAGGCTGTCAAAAAAAATTTATAATGATTCAATCATAAATATATTTGTTTTAATGCTGTCAAATTTTTTTTATAGTGATTCAATCATGCATATAAGTGTCCTAAGGCGGTAAAAAAAAATCATAGTGATTGAATCTTGCATATATGTGTTCTAAGTCGGTCAAAAAATTTTAATCATGCATATATGTGTTCTAAGGGTGTCAAAATTTTTTTATAGTGGTTCAATCATGTATATATGTGTTCTAATGCTGTCAAAAAAAATTTATAAGTGATTCAATCATTCATATATGTGATCTAAGGCTGTCAAAAAAAATTTATAGAGATTTAATCATGCATATATATGTTCTAAGGCTATCAAAAAAATTTCATCGTGATTCTATCTTGTATATATGTGTTCTAATGCTATCAAAAAAATTATATAGTGATTCAATCATGCATATATGTGTTCTAAGGCTGTCAAAAAAATTTCATAGTGATTCAATAATGTATATATGTGTACTAATGCTGTCAAAATTTTTTTATAGAGTTTCAATCATGCATATATATGTTCTAAAGCCATAAAAAAATTTTCATAGTGATTCAATCATGCATATATGTATTCTAATGCTGTAAAAAAAATTTAAAGTTATTCAATCACGCATATATGTGTTCTAAGACTGTCAAACAAATTTCATAGTGATTTAATCATGCATATATGTGTTTTAAGGCTGTCAAAAAAATTTCAAATTCAATCATGCATATATGTGTTCTAAGGCTGTCAAAAAAACTTTATAGTGATTCAATCATGCATATATGTGTTCTAATGCTGTTAAAAAAAATTCACTGAGATACAATTTTGTATATATGTGTTCTAAGGCTATCCAAAAAATTTCATAGTGATTGAGTCATGCATATATATGTTTTAATGTTGTCAAAAAGAGTTCATAGTGATTCAATCATGCATATATGTGTTGTAAGGCTGTCAAAAAAATTTCATAGTGATTAAATCATGCATATATGTGTTCTAATGCTTTCAAAAAAATTTCATAGGTATACAATCATGCATATATGTGTTCTAAGGCTGTCAAAAAATTTTCATAGTGATTCATTCAAGCATATATGTGTTCAAAGGCTGTTAAAAAAATCTCATAGCGATTCAATCATGCATATATGTGTTTCTAAGGCTGCCAAATTTTTTTTTAGTGATTCAATCATGCGTATATGTGTTCAAAGGCTATCACAAAAATTTCATAGCGATTCAAGTTTGCATATTTATATTCTAGCACTGTCACAAAAATTTCATAGCGATTCAAGCTTGCATATATGTATTCTAAGGCTGCCACAAAATTTTCATAACGACTCAATCATGCATATATGTGTTCCAATGTGTCAAAAAAATTTCTCAGTGATTCCATTGAGCATATATATGTTCTATGGCTGTCAAAAAAATTTCATAATGATTCAATCATGCATATATGTGTTCTAAGGCTGTTAAAAATTTTTTATAGTGATTTAATTTGTCATATATGTGTTCTGATGTTGTCAAAAAAATTTCATAGTGATTCAATTATGCGTATATATGTTCAAATGTTGTCAAAAAAATTTCATAGAGATACAATCTTGCATAGATGTGTTCTAAGGCTGCCCAAAAAATTTCATAGTGATTCAGTCATGCACATATATGTTTTATTGCTGTCAAAAATATTTCATTGTGATTCAATCATGCATATATGTCTTGTAATGCAGTAAAAAAAATTTCATAGTAATTGAATCATGCATATACGTGTTCTAACGCTTTCAAAAAAAAAAAATTAGTGATTCAATCACGCACATATATGTGTTCTAAAGCCGTTAAATAAATTTCATAGTGATTCAATCATGCATATATGTGTCCTAAGGTTGTAAAAAACAATTCATAGTGATTCAATCAATCATATATGTGATCTAATGTTGTCAAAAAAAAATTCAATCATGCATATATGTGTTCTAAGGCTGTCAAAATATTTTATAGTTATTTAATCATGCATATATGTGTTCTAATGCTGCCAAAAAAAATTCATAGTGATTCAATCATGCTTATATGTGTTCTAATGCTGTCAAAAAACTTTCATAGTGATTCAACGATGCATATATGTGTCCTAAGTTTGTAAAAAAAAAATCATAGTGATATAATCATGCATATTTGTGTTCTAAGGCTGTCAAAAAAATATATAGTGATTCAATCATGCATATATGTGTTCAAAGGTTGTCAAAAAAATCTTAAAGTGACTCAATCATGCATATATGTGTTCTAAGGCTGCCAAAAAAATCTTAAAGTGATTCAATCATGCATTTATGTGTTCTAAGGCTGTCAAAAAAATTTGTAATGATTCAATCATGCATATATTTGTTCTAGGGCTACCAAAAAAAAATCAAAGTGATTCAATGTTGCATATATGTGTTGTAAGGCTGTAAAAAAAAATTCATAGAGATTCAATCATGCATATATGTGTTCTAAGGCTGTCAAAAAAATTTCATAGTGATTTAATCATAAATATATTTGTTTTAATGCTGTCAAATTTTTTTTATAGTGATTCAATCATGCATATAAGTGTTCTAAGGTGGTAAAAAAAAATCTTAGTGATTGAATCTTGCATATATGTGTTCTAAGTCTGTCAAAAAATTTCAATCATGCATATATGTGTTCTAAAGCTGTCAAAAGTTTTTTATAGTGGTTCAATCATGCATATATGTGTTCTAATGCTGTCAAAAAAAAATTATAAGTAATTCAGTCATTCATATATGTGTTCTAAGGCTGTCAAAAAAATTGTATTTAGATTGAATCATGCATATATGTCTCCTAAAGTTCTAAAAAAAAATTCATAGTCATTCAATCATGCGTATATGTGTTCAAGGCAGTGAAAAATTTTTCATTGTGATTCAATAATGCATATAAGTGTTCTAAGGCTATCAAGAAAATTTCAAAGTAATTCAATCACGCATATATGTGTTCTAAGACTGTCAAATTTTTTTTTATAGTGATTCAATCATGCATATATGTGTTCTAAGACTATCCAAAAAAATTCTAAGTGATTCAATCATTGATATATGTGTTCTAAGGCTCTCAAAAAAATTATATACTGATTCAATCATGCATATACGTATTCTAAGGCTGTCAAAAAAATTTCATAGTGATTCAATCATGTATATATGTGTTCTAATGCTATAAAAAAAATTAGATAGAGATTAAATCATGTATATATGTATTCTAAGACTTTAAAAAAAAATCATAGTGATTTAATCATGCATATATATGTTCTAAGGCTGTAAAAAAAAATCAAATTCAATCTTGCATATATGTGTTCTAAGGCTGTCAAAAAAATTTCATAGTGATTCACTCACGCATATATGTGTTCTAAGGCTGTCATAAAAATTTTATAGTGATTCAATCATGTATATATGTGTTCTAATGCTGTTAAAAAAATTTGATGGAGATTCAATCATGCATATATGTTTTCTAAGGCCAATAAAAAAATTTCATAGCAATTCAAGCACGCATATATGTGTTCTAATGCTAACAAAGCAAATTTGTAGTGATTCAATCATGCATATATGTGTTCTAAGGCTGTCACAAAAATGTCATAATGACTTAATCATGCATATATGTATTTCAATGTTATCGAAAAGATTTCAAATTCAATCATGCATATATGTGTTCTAAGGCTGTCAAAAAAAATTCATTGTGATTTAATTATGCATATATGTGTTTTATGTTGTCAATTTTTTTTTATAGAGATACAATCATGCATATGTGTGTTCTAAGGCTATCAAAAAAGTTTATAATGATTCAATCTTGCATATATTGTTCTAATGCTGTCAATTTTTTTTTATAGACATTCAATCATGCATATATATGTTCTAAGGCTGTCAAAAAAAATTTATAGTGATTCAATCATGAATATATGTGTTCTAAAGATGTCTAAAATTTTTTATAGTGATTCAATCATGCATATACGTGTTCTAAGCTGTAAAAAAAAATTCATAGTGATTTAATCATACATATTTGTGTTCTAATGCTCTCAACAAAATTTCATAGTGATTCAATCATATATATAGGTGTTCTAAGGCAGTCAAAAAAAATTTATAGTGATTGAATCATGCATATATGTGTTCTAATGGGGTCAAAAAATTTTTATAGTGATTCAATCATGCATATATATGTTCTAAGGCGGTCAAAAAAAATTATAGAGATTTAATCATGTATATATATGTTCTAAGGCTATCAAAAAAATTTCATAGTGATTCATTCTTGTATATATGTGTTCTATGGCTATCAAAAAAATTATATAGTGATTCAATCATGCAAATGTGTTCTAAGGCTGTCAAAAAAAATTCATACTGATTCAATGATGTATATATGTGTTCTAATGCTGTCAATTTTTTTTTATAGAGATTCAATCATGCATATATATGTTCTAAGGCCGTCAAATTTTTTTATAGTGATTCAATCATGCATATATGTGTTCGAGTGCTGTAAAAAAAAATTATAGTGATTCAATCACGCATATATGTGTTCTAAGACTGTCAAAAAAATTTCATAGTGATTTAATCATGCATATATGTGTTTTAAGGCTGTCAAAACAATTTCAATTCAATCATGCATATATGTGTTCTAAGGCTGTCAAAAAAACTTCATAGTGATTCAATCATGTATATATGTGTTCTAATTTTGTTAAAAAAAATTAATAGAGATACAATCTTGTATATATGTGTTATAAGGCTATCCAAAAAGTTTTATAGTGATTGAGTCATGCATATATATTTTTTAATGTTCTCAAAAAGAGTTCATACTGATTCAATCATGCATATATTAGTTGTAAGGCTGTCAAAAAAATTTTATAGTGATTAAATCATGCATATATGTGTTCTAATGCTTTAAAAAAATTCATAGATATACAATCACGCATATATGTGCTCTAAGGCTGTCAAAAAAATTTCATAGTGATTCATTCAAGCATATATGTGTTTAAAGGCTGTTAAAAAAATCTCATAGCGATTCAGTCACGCATATATGGGTTCTAAGGCTACCAATTCTAAGGCTGTCAAAAAAAAAATTTAGTGATTCAATCATGCGTATATGTGTTCAAAGGCTTTCACAAGAATTTCATAGCGATTCAAGCTTGCATATATGTATTCTAAGGCTGTCACAAAAATTTCATAGTGATTCAAGCTTGCATATATGTATTCTAAGGCTGTCACAAAATTTTCATGGCGACAGAATCATGCATATATGTGTTCAAAGTTGTCAAATTTTTTTTTCAGTGATTCCATCATGCATATATATGTTCTAAGGCTGTCAAAAAAATTTCATAGTGATTCAATCATGCATATATATGTTCTAAGGCTGTTAAAACATTTTTTATAGTGATTCAATCATTAATATATGTATTCTAATGCTGTCAAAAAAATTTCATAGTGATTCAATTATGCGCATATATGTTCATAGAGATACAATCTTGCATATATGTGTTCTAAGGCTGTCCAAAAAATTTCATAGTGATTTAGTCATGCACATATATGTTTTAATGTTATCAAAAAGATTTTATAGTGATTCAATCATGCATATATGTGTTGTAAGGCGGTCAAAAAAATTTCATAGTGATTGAATCTTGCATATATGTGCTCTAATGCTTTCAAAAAAAAAAACATAGTGATTCAATCATGTATATACGTGCCCTAAGGTTGTAAAAAAGAATTCATAGTGATTCAATCAATCATATATGTGTTCTAATGATATCAAAAAATTTCAATCATGCATTTTTGTGTTCTAAGGCAATCAAAAATTTTTTATAGTGATTTATTCATGCATATATGTTTTCTAATGCTGCCAAAAAAAATTCACGGTGATTCAATCATGCATATATCGGTTCTATTGCTGTAAAAAAAAATTCATTGTGATTCAATCATGCATATACGTGTCCTAAGGTTTTAAAAAAAAATCATAGTGACTCAATCATGAAAATATGTGTTCTAAGGCTGTCAAAAAAATTTTATATTGATTCAATCATGCATATATGTGTTCTAAGGTTGTCAAACAAATCTCAAAGTGATTCAATCATGCATATATGTGTTCTAAGGCTGTCAAAAAAATCTCAAAGTGATTCAATCATGCATCTATGTGTTCTAAGGCTGTCAAAAATCGTTTGTAATGATTCAATCATGCATATATTTTTTCTTAGGCTGTCTAAAAAAATTCAAAGTGATTCAATCAAGCATATATGTGTTGTAAGGCTGTAAAAAAAAATTCATAGAGATTCAATCATGCATATATGTGTTCTAAGGCTGTCAAAAAAAATTCATAGTGACTCAATCATGCATATATGTGTTTTAATGCTGTCAAAATTTTTTTATAGTGATTCAATCATGCATATATGTGTTCTAAGGCGGTCAAAAACATATCATAGTGATTTAATCTTGCATATATGTATTCTAAGTCTGTCAAAAAATTTCAATCATGCATATATGTGTTCTAAGGCTGTCATTTTTTTTTATAGATGTTCAATCAGGCATATATGTGTTCTAATGCTGTAAAAAAAAATTTATAAGTGATTCAATCATTCATATATGTGTTCTAATGCAGTCAAAAAAATTGTATTGTGATTGAATTGTGCATATATGTGTCCTAAGGTTGTCAAAAAAAAATCATAGTGATTCAATCATGCATATATGTGTTATAAGGCAGTGAAAAAAAATTCATAGTGATTCAATCATGCATATAGGTGTTCTAAGGCTATCAAGAAAATTTCAAAGTGATTCAATCATGCATATATGTGTTCTAAGGCTATCAAAATTTTTATACAGTGATTCAATCATGCATATATGTGTTCTAAGGCTGTAAAAAAATTTCTAAGTGATTCAATCATGCATATATGTTTTCGAAGGCTGTCAAAAAAATTATATAGAGATTCAATCATGCATATATGTGTTCTAAGGCTGTCAAAATAAATTATAGTGATTCAATCATGTATATATGTGTTCTAATGCTATAAAAAAAATTAGATAGAGATTCAATCAAGCATATATGTGTTCTAAGGCCATCAAAAAAATTTTATAGTGATTCAATCATGCATATATGTATTCTAATACAGTGAAATTTTTTTTCTAGTGATTTAATCATGCATATATGTGTTCTAAGGATGTAAAAAAAAATCACGTGTTCTAAGGAAGTCAAAAAAATTATCTAGTGATTCACTCATGCATATATGTGTTCTAAGGCTAACAAAAAAGTTCATAGTGATTCAATCATGTATATATGTGTTCTAATGCTGTCAAAAAAAATTAGAAGAAATTCAATCATGCATATTTGTTTTCTAAGGCCATTAAAAAAATTTCATAGTGATTCAATCACACATATATGTGTTCAAATGCTATCAAAAAAATTTTGTACTGATCCAATCATGCATATATGTGTTCTAAGGCTGTCACAAAAATGTCATAGTGATTTACTCATGCATATATGTGTTTTAATGCTGTCAAAAATATTTCAAATTCAATCATGCTTATATGTGTTCTAAGGCTATCAAAAAAATTTCATAGTGATTCAATCATGCATATATGTGTTCTAGTGTTGTCAAAAATTTTTATCGAGATACAATCATGAATATATGTATTCTAAGGCGGTCAAAAAAATTTTATAGTGAATTCAATCATGCATATATGTGTTCTAATGCTGTCAAAAAAATTTAATAGTGACTCAATCATGTATATATGTCTTCTAAGGCTGTCAAAAAAAATTATAGTGATTCAGTCATGCACATATATGTTCTAAGGCTGTCACAAGAATTTCATAGTGATCACGCATATATGTGTTCTAAGGTTGTCAAATAAATTTAAAATTCTATCATGCATATATGTGTTCTAATGCCATCAAATTTTTTTTATAGAGATTCAATTGTCTATATATATATATATATATATATTCTAAGGCTATGAAAACAATTTCATGGTGATTCAATCATGCATATATGTGTTGTAAGGTTGTGAAAAAAAATCCGTAGTGATTCAATCATGCATATATCTATCCTATGGTTGTCAAAAAAAAATTCACAGTGATTCAATCTTGCATATATGTGTTCTACTGTTGTAAAAAAAAAATTATAGTGATTCAATCACACATATATGTGTTCTATGGCTGTGAAATAAATTTAAAATTCGATCATGCATATATGTGTTCTAATGCCGTCAATTTTTTTTTGTAGAGATTCAATCTTGCATATATAAATTCTAAGGCTGTCAAAACAATTTCATGGTGATTCAATCATGCATATATGTGTTGTAAGGTTGTGAAAAAAAATTTGTGGTGATTCAATCATGCATATATCTGTCCTATGGTTGCCAAAAAAAAATTCATAGTGATTTAATAATGCATATATGTGTTCTACGGTTGTAAGAAAAAAATCATAGTGATTCATTCATGCATATATGTGTTCTAAGAATGTAAAAAAAAATTCATAGTGATTCAATAATGCATATGCGCGTTCTAAGGCTATCAAAAAAGTTTATAGTGATTCAATCATGCATATATGTGTTCTAATGCCGTCAATTTTTTTTTATAGAGATTCAATCATGCATATATGTGTTCTAAGGCTGTGAAATTTTTTTTATAATGATTCAATGATGCATATATTTGTTTTAAGGCTGTCACAAAAATTTCGTAGTGATGTTGCATATATGTGTTCTAATGCTGTCAAAAAAATTTAAAATTCAATCATGCATACATGTATTCTAAGGCTCTCAAAAATATTTGATAATGATTCCATCAAGCATATATGTGTTCTATGGCTGTAAAAAAAATTTCACGGTGATTCAATCATACATATATCTGTCCTATGGTTGTCAAAAAAATTTCATAGTGATTGTATAATGCAAATATACATTCTACGGTTGTAAAAAAAAAATCATAGTGATTGAATCATGTATATATTTGTTCTAAGGCTGTCAAAAAAATTTCATAGTGATTCAATCATGCATATATGTGTTCTAAGGTTATCAAAAAAAGGTCATAGTGATTCCATCATGGATATATATGTGTCTAAGGCTGTCAAAAAAAATTCATAGTGATTCAATAATGCATATATGTGTTCTAGGGCTGTCCAAAAAATTATCTAGTGATTCACTCATGCATATATGTGTTCTAAGGCCATTAAAAAAAATCATAGTGATTCAATAATGCATATATGTGTTCTAAGGCTGTCCAAATTTTTTTATAGAGATACAACCATGCATATATGTGTTTTAAGGCGGTCAAAAAACTTTTATAGTGATTCAATCATGCATATATGTGTTCTAATGTTGTAAAAAAAAAATGATAGTGATTCAATCATGTATACATGTGTTCTAAAACTATCAAAAAAAATTTGTAGTGATTCAATCATGCATATATGTGTTCTAAGGCTGTCAAAAAAAATTAAAATTCAAAAATGCATATATGTGTTCTAATGCCGTCAATTTTTTTTTATAGAGATTCAATCATGCATATATTTGTTATAAGGTTGTCAAGACAATTTCATGGTGATTCAATCATGCATATATGTGTAGTATGGTTGTAAAAAAAATTTAGTAGCGATTAAATCATGCATATATCTGTCCTATGGTTGTCAAAAAAAATTCATAGTGATTCAATAATGCATATATGTGTCCTACGGTTGTAAAAAGAAATTAAAGTGATTCAATCATGCATATGTGTTCTAAGGCTGCCGAAAAAAATTCATAGTGATTCAATCATGCATATGTGTGTTCTAAGGCTATCAAAAAAGTTTATAGTGATTCAATCATGCATATTTGTGTTCTAATGCTGTCAAATTTTTTTTATAGAGACTCAATCATGTACATATTTATTGTAAGGCTGTCAAAAAATGTTTGTAGTGATTCAATGATACATATATGTGTTCTAAGGCTGTCAAAAAAATTTAAAATTCAATCACGCATATATGTGTTCTAAGTATGTCAATTTTTTTATAGAGATTCAATCATGCATATATATGTTCTAAGGCTCTCAAAAAATTTTGATAGTGATTCAATCATGCATATATGTGTTCTCAGGCTGTAAAAAACAAAATCATAGTGATTCAATCAAGCATATATTTGTCCTATGGTTGTAAAAAAAATTTCATAGTGATTGCATCATGCATATATGTGTTCTAAGGCTGTAAAAAAAAATCATATTCATTCAATCATGCATATATGTGCACTAAGGCTGTCAAAAAAATTTTATAGTGTTTCCAGCATGCTTATATGTGTTCTATGGCGGTCAAAAAAGATTCAGAATTATTCAATCATGCATATATGTGTTCTAAGGCTGTCAAAAAAAATTCAGAATTCTTCAATCATGCATATATTTGTTCTAAGGCTGTCATAAAAATTTCATAGTGATTCAATCTTGTATATATGTGTTCTAATGCTGTAAATAAAATTAGATAGAGATTCCATCATGCGTATGTGTTCTAAGGCCATCAAAAAAATTTCATAGTGATTCAGTCATGCATATATGTATTCTAAGACTGTCACAAAAATTTTATAGTGACTTAATCATGCATATATGTGTTCTAAGGCTGTCAAAAAAATTTCAAGTTCAATCATGAATATATGTGTTCTAAGGCCGTCAAAAAAATTTCATAGTGATTCAATCATGAATATATGTGTTCTAAGGCCATCAAAAAAATTTCATAGTGATTAAATCATGCATATATGTGTTCTAATGCTGTCAAAATTTTTTAAAAAATTTAAAATTCAATCATGCAGATATGTGTTCTAAGTCAGTCAAAATTTTTTATAGAGATTCAATCATGTATATATATGTTCTAAGGCTCTCAAAAAAATTTCATAGTAATTCAATAATGCATACATCTGTCCTATGGTTGCCAAAAAAAAATTATAGTCATTCAATCATGCATATGTGTTCTAAGGCTTTCAAAAAAAGGTCATAAGGATTCCATCATGCATATATGTGTTCTAAGGCTGTCAAACAATTTTCATAATGATTCAATCATACATACATCTGTCCTATGGTTGTCAAAAAAATTTCATATTCATTCAATCATACATATGTGTTCTAAGGCTATCAAAAAAAGGTCATAGTGATTCCATCATGCATATATGTGTTTTAAGGCTGTCAAAAAATTTTTATATTGATTTAATCATGCATAAATATGTTCTAAGGCTGTCAAAAATTTTTTATACCGATTCCATCATGCATATATGCGTTCTAAGGCCGTAAAAAATAATTCAGAATTACTCAATCATGCATATATGTGTTCTAATACTGTCAAAAAAATTTCATAGTGATCCAATAATGCATATATGTGTTCTAAGGCTATCAAAGAAAATTCAGAATTCTTCATTCATGCATATATGTGTTTTAAGGCAGTCAAAAAAATTATCTAGTGATTCTCTCATGCATATATGTGTTCTAATGCCAACAAAAAAATTTCATAGTGATTCAATCATGTATATATGTGTTCTAATACTGTCAAAAAAAATTGATAGAGATTCAATCATGCATATACGTTTTCTAAGGCCATTTAAAAATTTTCATAGTGATTCAATCACGCATATAAGTTTTCTAAAGCAGTCAAAAATTTTTTGTAGCAATTCAATCATACATATATGTGTTCTAAGGATGTCACAAAAACATCATTGTGATTTAAACATTCATATATGTCTATTAATGCTGTCAAAAATATTTCAAATTCAATCATGCTTATATGTGTTCTAAGGATGTCAAAAAAATTTGATAGTGACTCAATCAAGCATATATGTGTTCAAATGATGTCAAATTTTTTTTATAGAGATACAACCATGCATATATGTGTTCTAAGGCGGTCAAAAGATTTTTATAGTGATTCAATCATGCAAATATGTTTTCTAATGCTATAAATAAAGTTTGATAGGGATTCAATCATGTATACATGTGTTCTAAGACTGTAAAAAAAAATTTATATTGATTCAATCATGCATATATGTGTTGTAAGGTGGTCAAAAAAATTTCACAGTGATTGAATCACACATATATGTGTTCTAATGCTGTCAAAAAAATTTGTAGTGGTTCAATCTTGCATATATGTGTCCTAAGGTTGTCAAAAAAAAAATCATAGTGATTCAATCATGCATATATGTGTTCTAATGCTGTCAAAAAAATTTCAATCATGCATATGTGTTCTAAGGCGATCAAAATTTTATCGTGATTCAATCATGCATATATATGTGTTCAAATCCTGTAAAAAAAAATCATAGTGATTCAATCATGCATATATGTGTTCTAAAGCTATCAAATTTTTTTTATACTGATTCAATCAAGCATATATGTGTTCTAATGCTGTCAAAAAAAAATTATAATGATTCAATCATGCATATATGTATTCTAATGCTGTAAAAAAAAAATTTATAGTGATTCAATCAAGCATATATGTGTTCTAAGTTTGTCAAAAAAAAAATCATAGTGATTCAATCAAGCATATATGTGTTGTAAGGCTGTGAAAAAAATTTCATAGTAATTAAATCATGCATATATATGTTCTAAGGCTGTCAAAAAAATTTCACAGTGATTCAATCCTACATATTTGTGTTCCAAGGCTATCAAAAAAAATTCATAGTGATTTAATCATGCGTATATGTGTTCTAAGTCTGTCAAAAAATTTTTATAGTGATTCAATCATGCATATATGTGTTCTAAGGCTGTCAAAAAAAAATCATAGTGATTCAATCATGCATATATGTGTTCTAATGCTATCAAAAAAATTTAATTGTGATTCAATCACGCATATATGTGTTCTAAGGGGGTCAAAAAATTTTTACAGTGATTGAATCATGCATATATGTGTTCTAATGGGGTCAAAAAATATCCATAGTGATTCAATCATGCATATATGTGTTCTAAGGCTGTAAAAAAAAATCATAGTGATTTAATCATGCATATATTTGTTTTAAGGCTGTCAAAAAATTTCATAGAGATTCGGTCATGTATATATGTGTTCTAAGGCTCTCAAAAGAATTATATAATAATTCTATCATGCATATATGTCTTCTATGGCTGTCAAAAAAAAATCATAGTGATTCTATCCTGTATATATATGTTCTAATGCTGTAAAAAAAATTAGATAGAGATTCAATAATGCATATATGTGTGCTAAGGCTGTCAAAAAAATTTAAATTTCAATTATGCATATAGGTGTTCCAATGCTGTCAAATTTTTTTATAGAGATCCAATCATGCATATATATGTTCTGAGGCTGTCAAAAAAAATTTATAGGGATTTAATCATGAATATGTGTGTTCTAAAGGCTGTGAAAAAAAATTCATAGTGATTCAATCATGTATATATGTATTCTAATGCTATAAAAAAAAATTGATAGAGATTTAATCATGCATATACGTTTTCTAAGGCCATTTAAAAATTTTCATAGTGATTCAATCACGCATATAAGTTTTCTAAAGCAGAAAAAAAAAATGATAGCAATTCAATCATACATATATGTGTTCTAAGGATGTCACAAAAACATCATTGTGATTTAAAAATTCATATATGTCTATTAATGCTGTTAAAAATATTTCAAATTCAATCATGCTTATATGTGTTCTAAGGATGTCAAAAAAAATTGATAGTGACTCAATCAAGCATATATGTGTTCAAATGATGTCGAAATTTTTTTATAGAGATACAACCATGCATATATGTGTTTTAAGGCAGTCAAAAGATTTTTATAGTGATTCAATCATGCAAATATGTTTTCTAATGCTATAAATAAAGTTTGATAGTGATTCAATCATGTATACATGTGTTCTAACGCTGTAAAAAAATTTGTAGCGATTTAATCATGCATATATGTGTTCTAAGGCTGTCACAAAAATTTCATAGCGATCATGCATATATGTGTTCTAAGGCCTTCAAAAAAATTTAAAATTCAATCATGCATATATGTGTTCTAATGCCGTCAATCATGCATATATATGTTCTAAGGCTGTCAAGACAATTTCATGGTGATTCAATCATGCATATATGTGTTGTGAGGTTGTAAAAAAAAAATCGTAGTGATTCAATCATGCATATATTTGTCCTATGGTTGTCAAAAAAATTTCATAGTGATTCAATAATGCATATATGTGTTCTATGGTTGTAAAAAAAAATCATATTGATTCAATCATGCATATATGTGTTCTAAGGTTGTCAAAAAAATTTGATAGTGATTCAATCATGCATATGTGTGTTCTAAGGCTATCAAAAAAGTTTATAGTGATTCAATCATGCATATATGTGTTCTAATGCTGTCTAATTTTTTTATAGAGATTCAATGATGCATATATGTGTTATAAGGCTATCACAAAACTTTCATAGTTATCATGCATATATGTGTTCTAAGGCTGTCAAAAAAATTTAAAATTGAATCATGCATATATGTGTTCTAAGGGTGTCAATTTTTTTTATAGAGATTCAATCATGCATATATTTGTTCTAAGGCTCTCAAAAAAATTGATTAGTGATTCAATCATGCATATATGTATTCTAAGGTTGTAAAAAAAAATCATAGTCATTCAATCATACAAATATCTGTCCTATGGTTGTAAAAGAACATTCATAGTGATTTAATAATGCATATATGCATTCTACAGTTGTCAAAAAAAAATCATATTGATTCAATTATGCATATATGCGTTCTAAAGCTGTCAAAAAAATTTTATAGTGATTCCATCATGCATATATGTGTTCTAAGGCTGTAAAAAAAAATTCAGAATTATTCAATCATGCATATATGTGTTCTAAGGCTGTCAAAAAAAAATCATAGTGATTCAATAATGCATATATGTGTTATAAGGCTCGCAAAAAAACATTTCGGAATTCTTCCATCATGCATATATGTGTTCTAAGGCTCTCAAAAAACTTATCTAGTGATTCACTCATGAATATATGTGTTCTAAGGCCATCAAAAAAATTTCATGGTGATTCAATCATGTATATATGTGTTCTAATGTGGTCAAAAAAATTTGATAGAGATTTAATCATGCATATATGTGTTCTAAGGCCATCAAAAAAAATTCATAGTGATCCAATCACGCATATATATGTTCTAATGCTGTCAAAAAAATTTATAGTCTTTCAATCAAGCATATATGTGTTCTAAACCTGTCACAAAAATGTCATAGTGATTTAATCATGCATATATGTGTTCTAACGCTGTAAAAAATATTTCAAATTCAATCATGCTTATATGTGTTCTAAGGCTGTAAAAAAAAATTCATAGTGGTTCAATCATGCAAATTGTGTTCTAAGGTTATCAAAAAAATTTCAAAATTCTTCAGTCTGGCATATAAGTCTTCTAAGGTTGTCAAAAAAATTATCTAGTGATTCACTCATGTAAATATTTGTTCTAAGGCCATCAAAATTTTTTTATAGTGATTCAATCATGTATATATGTGTTCTAATGTTGTCAAAAAAAATTGATAGAGCTTTAATCATGAATATACGTGTTCTAAGACCATCAAAATTTTTTTATAGTGATTCAATCACGCATATATGTGTTCTAATGCTGTAAAAAAAAATTTATAGTCATTCGATCTTGCATATATCTGTTCTAAAGCTGTAACAAAAATGTCATAGTAATTTAATCATGCATATATGTGTTCTAATGTTGTCAAAAATATTTCAAATTCAATCATGCTTATATGTCTTCTAAGGCTGTCAAAAAAATTTCATAGTGATTCAATCATCCAAATATGTGTTCTAATGCTGTCAAAAGTTTTTTATAGAGATACAATCATTCATATATGTGTTCTAAGGAGGTCAAAAAATATTTATAGTAATTCAATCATGCATTCATGTGTTCTAATGCTGTCAAAAAAATTTGATAGTGATTCAATCATGTATATATGTGTTCCAAAACTGTCAAAAAAATTTTGTAGTGATTCAATCATGCATATATGTGTTGTAAGGCTATCACAAAAATTTCATTGTGATCATGCAGATATGTATTCTAGGGTTGTCAAAAAAAATTAAAATTCATTCATCCATATATATGTTCTGATGCTATCAATTTTTTTTTATCGAGATTCAATCAAGCATATATATGTTCTAAGGCTGTCAAAATAATTTCATAGTGATTCAATCATGCATATATGTGTTGTAAGGTTGTGAAAAAAAATTTGTAGGGATTTAATCATGCATATATATGTCCTATGGTTGTCAAAAAAAAATCATAGCAATTCCATAATGCATATATATATTTTAAGGTTATAAAAAAATATCCTAGTGATTCAGTCATGCATATATGTGTTCTAAGGCTGTCAAAAAAATTTCATAGTGATTCAATCATTCATATGTTTGTTCAAAGGCTATCAAAAAAGTTCATTGTGATTCAATCATTCATACATGTGTTCTAGTACTGTCAATTTTGTTTTACAGAGATTCAATCATGCGTATATGAGTTCTAAGGCTGTCAAAAAAATTTCATAGTGATTCAATCATGCATATATGTGTTCTAAGGCTATCTAAAAAATTTGATAGTGAATCAATCATGCATATATATGTTCTAAACTGTCAAAAAAAATTCATAGTTATTCAATCATGCATATTTGTGTTTTAATGCTGTCAAAAAAAATTCATAGTGATTCAATCATGCATATATGTGTTCTAAGGCGGTAAAAAAAATCATAGAGATTGAATCATGCATATATGTGTTCTAATGTTGTCAAAAAAATTTCATTGTGATTCAATCATGCATGTATGTGTTCTAAGGCTGTAAAAAAAATCATAGTGACTCAATCATGCATATATGTGTTCTAAGGCTGTCAAAAAACTTTTATAGTGATTCAATCATGCATATATGTGTTCTAAGAGTGTTAAAAAAATCTCAAAGTGATTCAATCATGCATATATGTGTTCTAAGGCAGTCAACAAAATCTCAAAGTGATTTAATCATGCGTCTATCTGTTCTAAGGCTGTCAAAAAAATTTTGTAATGATTCAATCTAGTATATATGTGTTCTAAGGCTGTCAAAAAATATATATAGTGATTCAATCATGCATATATTTGTTCTAAGGCTGTCAAAAAAATTTCATAGTGATTCAATCATGTATATATGTGTTCTAATGCTGTCAAAAAAATTTGATAAAGATTCAATCAAGCATACATATGTTCTAAGGCCGTAAAAAAAAATTCATAGTGATTCAATCATCAACATATGTGTTCTAATGCTGCTAAAAAAATTTCTAGTGATTCAATCATGCATATATGTGTTCTAAGACTATCAAAAAAATTTCATAGTGATTTAATCATTCATATATATGTGTTCTAAGGCTTTCAAAAAAAATTCAAATTCAATCACGCATATATGTGTTATAAGGCTGTCAAAAAACTTTTATAGTGATTCAATCATTCATATATGTGTTCTAATGATGTCAAAAAAATTTTATAGAGATACAATCTTGAATATATGTGTTCTAAGGCTGTCAAAAAAAATCATATTGATTCAATCATGCATATATGTGTTCTAAGGCAATAAAAAAAAATTCAGAATTCTTCAATCATGCATATATGTGTTCTAAAGCTATCAAAAAAATTATCTAGTGATTTACTCATGCATATGTGTGTTCTAAGGCCATCAAAAAAATTTCATAGTGATTCAATCATGTATATATAAGTTCTAATGTTGTCAAAAAAAATTGATAGAGGTTTAATCAAGCAAATATGTGTTCTAAGGCCATCAAAAAAAAATTATAGTGATTCAATCACGCATATATGTGTTCTAATGCTGTCAAAAAAAATTTATAGTCATTTAATCATGAATATATGTGTTCTAAAGTTGTCATAAAAATGTCATAGTGGTTTAATCATGCATATATGTGTTCTAATGCTGTCAAAAATATTTCAAATTCAATCATGCTTATATATCTTCTAAGGCTATCAAAAAAATTTCATAGTGATTCAATCATGCAAATATGTGTTCTAATGCTGTCAATATTTTTTTATAGAGATACAATCATGCATATATGTGTTCTAAGGTGGACAAAAAATATTTATAGTAATTCAATCACGCAAATATGTTTTCTAAAGCTGTAAAAAAAAATTGATAGTGATTCAATCATGTATATGTGTGTTCTATGGCTGTCAAAAACTTTTGTAGTGATTCAATCCTGCATAGATGTGTTGTAAGGCTGTCACAAAAAATTTATAGTGATCATGCATATATGTATTCTAAGGCTTTCAAAAAACTTTAAAATTGAATCATGCATATGTGTTCTAATGATGTCAATTTTTTTTTATAGAGATTCAATCATGCATATATATGTTCTAAGGCTGTCAAAACAATTTCATAATGTTTCAATCAAGCATATATGTGTTGTAAGGTTGTGCAAAAAATTTTGTAGTGATTCAATCCTGCGTATATCTGTCCTACGGTTGTAAAAAAAATTACATAGTAATTCTATAATGCATATATGTATTCTACAGTTATAAAAAAAATTCATAGTGATTCAGTCATGCATATATGTGTTCTAAGGCAGTCAAAAAAATTTCATAGCGATTTAATCATGCATATGTGTGTTCTAAGGCTATCAAAAAAGTTCATAGCAATTAAATCATGCATATATGTGTTCGAATGTTGTTGAATTGTTTTTATAGAGACTCAATCATGCGTATATGAGTTCTAAGGCTGTTAAAAAAAATTTATAGTGATTCAATCAAGCATATATGTGTTTTAAAGTTGTCTAAAAAATTTGATAGTGATTCAATCATGCATATATGTGTTCTAAACTGTCAAATAAAATTCATAGTGATTCAATCATGCATATTTGTGTTCTAATGCTGTAAAAAACATTTCATAGTGATTCAATCATGCATATATGTCTTCTAAGGTGGTAAAAAAAAATTCATAGTGATTGAATCTTGCATATATGTGTTCTAATGCTGTCAAAAAAATTTCATTGTGATTCAATAATGCGTATATGTATTCTAAGGCTGTAAAAAAAAAGTTATAGTGATTTAATCATGCATATATATGTTCTAAGGTTGTCAAAAATAATTTCATAATGATTCAATCTTGTATATATGTGTTCTAAGGCTGTAAAAAAAATTATATAGTGATTCAATAATGCATATATTTGTACTAAGGCTGTCAAAAAAAATCACCTTGATTCAATCATGTATATATGTGTTCTAAGACTGTCAAAAAAATTTCATAGTGATTTAATCATTCATATATGTGTTCTAAGGCTGTCAAAAAAATTTCAAATTCAATCATGCATATATGTCATATAAGGCTGTCAAAAAAAATTCATAGTGATTCATTCATGCATATAAATTTTCTAATGCTGTCAAAAAAATTTATAGAGATACACAATCATGCATATATGTGTTTTAAAGCCGTCAAAAAATATTCAAACTGACTCAATCATGTATATGTGTCCTAATGTTGTCTAAAAAAATTGATAGCGATTTAATCATGCATATATGTGTTATAAGGCTATCAAAAAAATTTCATTGTGATTCAATCATGCATATATGTGTTCTAATGCTGTCAAAAAAAAATTATAGTCATTCAATCGTGCATATATGTGTTCTAAAGCTGTCACAAAAATGTCACAGTGATTTAATCATGCATATATGACTTCTAACGTTGTCAAAAATATTTCAAATTCAATAATGGTTATATGTGTTGTAAGGTTGTCAAAAAAATTTCATAGTGATTCAATAATGCAAATATGTGTTCTAAGGCTGTCAAAAAAATAATCTAGTGATTCACACATGCATATATGTGTTCTAAGGCCAGCAAAAAATTTTCATAGTGATTTAATCATGTATAAATGTGTTCTAATGCTGTCAAAAAAAATTGATAGAGATTTAATCAAGCGTATATGTGTTCTAAGGCCATCAAAAAATTTTATAGTGATTCAACCTTGCATATATTTGTTCTAATGCTATCAAAAAAAATTTATAGTTGTTCAATCATGCATATATGTGTTCTAAAGCTGTCATAAAAACGTCATAGAGATTTAATCATGCATATATGTGTTCTAATGTTGTCAAAAATATTTCAAATTCAATCTTGCTTATATGTCCTCTAAGGCTGTCAAAAAAAATTCAAAGTGATTCAATCATGCAAATATGTGTTCTAATGCTATCAAATTTTTTTTATAGAGATACAATCATACATATATGTGTTCCAAGGCGGTCAAAAAATATTTATAGTAATTCAATCAAGCATATATGTGTTCTAATGCTGTCAAAAAAGTTTGATAGTGATTCAATCATGTATATATATGTGTTCAAAGGCTGTCAAATTATTTTTGTAGTGATTCAATCATGCATATATGTGTTGTAAGGCTGTGAAAAAATTTCGTAGTGATTCAATCATGCATATATTTGTCCTATGGTTGTCAAAAAAATTACATAGTAATTCTATAATGCATATATGTATTCTACAGTTATAAAAAAAATTTACAGTGATTCAGTCATGCATATATGTGTTCTAAGGCAGTCAAAAAAATTTCATAGCGATTCAATCTTGCATATGTGTGTTCTAAGGCTATCAAAAAAGTTCATAACGATTAAAACATGCATATATGTGTTCGAATGTTGTTGAATTGCTTTTATAGAGATTCAATCATGCGTATATGAGTTCTATGACTATTAAAAGAAATTTATAGTGATTCAATCATGCATATATGTGTTTTAAAGCTGTCTAAAAATTTTGATAGTGATTCAATCATGCATATATGTGTTCTAAACTGTCAAAAAAAATTCATAGTGATTCAATCATGCATATTTGTGTTATAATGATGTCAAAAGCATTTCATAGTGATTCAATCATGCATATATGTCTTCTAAGGTGGTCAAAAAAATTTCATAGTGATTCAATAATGGATATATGTGTTCTAAGGCGGTAAAAAAATTTCATAGTGATTGAATCATGCATATACATGTTCTAATGCTGTCCAAAAAATTTCATTGCGATTCAATCATGCATATATGTGTTCCAAGGCAGTAAAAAAAAAATTAGAGTGATTTAATCATGCATATATATGTTCTAAGGTTGTCAAAAAAATTATATAATGATTCAATTTTGTATATATGTGTTCTAAGGCTGTCAAAAAAATTATATAGTGATTTATTCATGCATATATTTGTTATAAGGCTGCCAAAAAAAATCCATAGTGATTCAATCATGTATATATCTGTTCTAATGCTGTCAAAAAAATTTGATAGAGATTCAATCAAGCATATATATGTTCTAAGGCCATCAAACAAATTTCATAGTGATTCGATAATGCATATATGTGTTCTAATGTTGTAAAAAAAAATTTGTAGTGATTCATTCATCCATATATGCATTCTAAGACTGTAAAAAAAATTCATAGTGATTTAATCATGCATATATGTGTTCTAAGGCTGTCAAAAAAAATGCAAATCCAATCATGCATATATGTGTTATAAGGCTGTCAAAAAATTTCATAGTGATTCAATCGTGCATATATGTGTTCTAATGCTGTCAAAAAAATTTCATAGTGATTCAATCATACATATATGTGTTCTAAAACTGTAAAAAAAATTCATAGTGATTCAATCATGCATATATGTGTTCAAAGGCTGTCATAAAAATGTCATAGTGATTCAATCAAGCATATATGTGTTCTAAGTCTATCAAAAATTTTTTATAGTGACTCAATCATGCATATATGAGTTCAAAGGCTGTCACAAAAATTTCATATCGATTCAATCATGCAAATATGTGTTCTAAGGTTGTCAAAAAAATTTCATAGTGATTGAATCATGCATAAATATGTTCCAAGGTGTCAAATTTTTTTTATAGTGATTCAATCATGCATATATGAGTTGTAAGGTGGTCAAAAAAATTTCATTGTGATTGAATCATGCATATATGTTTTCTAATGCTGTCAAAAAAAATATTATAGTGATTCAATCATGCATATATGTGTCCTAAGGTTGTCAAAAAAAAATACATAGTGATTCAATCATGCATATATGTTTTCTAATGCTGTCAAAAAAATTTCAATCATGGATGTATGTGTTCTAAAGCTATCATATTTTTATAGTGATTCAATCATGCATATATGTGTTCTAATGCTATAAAAAAAAATCATAGTGATTCAATCATGCATATATTTGTTCCAAAGCTATCAAAAAAAACTTATAGTGATTCATTCAAGCATATATGTGTTCTAATGCTATCAAAAAAAATTTATAGTGATTCAATCTTGCATATATTTATTCTAACGCTGTAAAAAAAAATTTATAGTGATTCATTCACGCATATATGTGTCCTAAGTTTGTCAACAAAAAAACATAGTGATTCAATCAAGCATATATGTGTTCTAAGGCTGTGAAAAAAATTTCATAGTGATTCAATCATGCATATATATGTTCTAAGGCTGTCAAAAAAGTTTCAAAGTGATTCAATCCTGCATATATGTGTTCTAAGGCTGTCAAAAAAATTTCATAGTGATTCAATCCTGCATATATGTGTTCTAAGGCTGTCAAAATTTTTTTATAGTGATTCAATCATGCTTATATGTGTTCTAAGGCTGTCAAAAAAATTTTCATAGTGATTCAATCATGCATATATGTGTTCTAATGCTATCAAAAAAATTTAATAGTGATTCAATCATGCATATATATGTTCTAAGGGGGTCAAAAAAATTTCATAGTGATTGAATCTTGCATATATGTGGAATAATGCAGTCAAAAAAATTTCATAGTGATTCAATCATGCATATATGTGTTCTAAGGCTGTAAAAAAAAATCATTGTGATTTAATCATGCATATATTTGTTCTAATGCTGTCAAAAAATTTCATAGTGATTCAATCATGCATATGTATGTTCTAAGGCTATCAAAAGAATTATATAGTAATTCAATCATGCATATATGTGTTCTAAGGCTGTAAAAAAAAAATCATAGTGATTCTATCATGTATATATATGTTCTAATGCTGTAAAAAAAATAGTTAGAGATTCAATAATGCATATATGTGTTCTAAGGCTGTCAAAAAAATTTAAATTTCAATCATGCATATATGTGTTCTAATGCTGTCAAATTTTTTTATAGAGATCCAATCATGCATATATATGTTCTGAGGCTGTCAAAAAAAATTTATAGGGATTTAATCATGAATATGTGTGTTCTAAGTGTGTGAAAAAAATTTCATAGTGATTCAATCATGTATATATTTGTTCTATGGTTGTTCAAAAAATTTTATAGTGATTTATTAATGTATATATGTGTTCTACGGTTGTAAAAAAAATTTAATAGTGATTCAGTCATGCATACATATGTTCTAAGGCTTTAAAAAAAAATCATAGTGATTCAATCATGCATATATGTGTTCTAAGGCTTTGAAAAAAAGTTCATAGTGATTCCATCATGCATATATGTGTTCTAAGGCTATAAAAAAAAATTCATATTGATTGAATCATGCATATATGTGTTTTATGGCAAGAAAAAGAAAATCATAGTGATTCCATCATGCATATATGTGTTCTAAGGCTATCAAAAAAGTTTCATAATTATTCAATCATGCTTAAATATGTTCTAATGCTGTCAAAAAAATTTCATAGTGATTCAATCTTGCATATATTTGTTCTAAGGCGGTCAAAAAAATTTCATAGTGATTCAATCATGCACATATGTATTGTAACGTTGTCAAAAATTATTTATAGTGATTCGATGATACATATATGTGTTCTAATTCTGTCAAAAAAATTTTGTAGTGATTCAATCATGCGTATATGTGTTCTATGGTTGTGAAAAAAAAATTATAGTGATTCAATAAAGCATATATGTGTTCTAAGGCTGTCAAAAAAATTTAGAATTATTCAATCATGCATATATGTGTTCTACGGCTATCAAAAAAATTTCATAGTGATTCAATCTTGCATATATGTGTTGTAAGCCTGCCAAAAAAATTTCATAGTGATTCAATCGTTGATATATGTGTTCTATGACTGTCAAAAAAAATTCATAGTGATTCAATCATGCATATATGTGTTTTAAGGTTGTCACAAAAAATTTGTAGTGATTCAATCAAGCATATCATTGTTATAATGCTGTCATAAAAACTTTGTAGTGGAATCATTTATATATGTATTCTAGGTTTGTCACAAAAATTTCATAGTGATTTAATCATGCGCTATCAAAAAAATTTGAAATTCAATCATGCATATATGTGCTCTAAGGCTGTCAAAAAAATTTCATAGTGATTCAATCATGCATATATGTTCTAATGCTGTCAAAAAAATTTCATAGAGACACAATCATTCATATATGTGTTCTAAGGCTATCAAAAAAATTTCATAGTGATTCAATCATGCATATATGTGTTTTAGTGCTGTCAAAAATATTTAGAGTGATTCAATCATGGATATATGTGTTCTATGGCTATCAAAAAAAATTTGTAGTTATTCAATCATGCATATATTTTTTCTAAGGCTGTCACAAAAATTTCACAGTGATCATGCATATATGTGTTCTAAGGTTGTCAAAAAAATTTAAAGTTCAATCATGCATATATATGTTCTAAGGTTGTCAATTTTTTTTATAGAGATTCAATCATGCATATATATGTTCTAAGGCTCTAAAAAAAAATTCATAGTGATTCAATCATGCATATATGTGTTCTAAGGCTTTGAAAGAAATATCATATTGATTTAATCATGCATCTATCTGTCCTATGGTTGTCAAAAAAAAATCAGTCCTTCAATATTGGTATATGTGTTCTACGGTTGTAAAAGAAAAATCATAGTGATTCAATCATGCATATATGTGTTCTAAAGCTGTCAAAATAAATTCATAGTGATGCAATCATGCATATATGTGTTCTAAGGCTATCAAAATAAGTTCATAGTGATTCCATCATGCATATTTGTATTGTAAGGCTGTCAAAAAAAATTCATAGTGATTCAATCATGCATATATGTGTTCTAAGACTGTCTAAAAAATTTGATAGTGATTCCATCATGCATATATGTGTCTAAGGCTGTCAAAAAAATTTCAGAATTATTCAATCATGCATATATGTGTTCTAAGGCTGTCAAAAAATTTTGATAATTATTCCATCATGCATATATGTGTTCTAAGTGTAAACACCCCCAATTTTCCAAATTTCAAAAATTATCCTTTTGAGCTTGAGTTGCACTTTCTGAGTCATTCAGAAAGGCAATTGGGTCAATTTTTTATTATTTCTCGGATTTACTTCTTTGTTAAGGATCGGAAGCTCAATTTCGTTTTCTATACCAGTCCCAAACCTGGATCCAAATAAGATATTCAAATCCAATTCTGAGTCAGATTCTTCTATTTTGAATATAAATCTAAAAATTCAAAATCAATATGGTTCAAGTATTTGCTCTATTTGGATCCATTTCTCTCATTTTCTGAGTTCGAGATCCAAAATTCAATTTTTACTCAAAAAGCTCAGATCCAGATCCATTTTTAAAATCCAAATTTAAAATTTGTGCTTTTATTTCAAAAAGTCTTTTTTGCAAAATCCTCAAATTTTAAATTCAATATTTTGTAAAATCTTGCAAAATTCCATCTGGATCTCATTTCTTAAAGCATTTACATTTTAGATTTTATTTCTAAAAAAGAAAAAAAGAAAAAGAAAAGAAAAGCAAAATGAAAATGACTTTAGATTAAATAAGAAAAAGGTTTTTTTAGAAAATCTTTACAATTCACCCTGTTTTTAAAATTTTCAAAACTTAGTAAGGGTGTTTTTGAAAATAAAATAACCACCCTCTCCTTTATAAGGAGAGGGAAGGCATCGAATGAGAAAGGATAAAAAAAAAATCAAAGAGGCTCTCGATCAAAATTTAAAAAAAAAGGGGGGATATCGATCATCTTTTCCTCCCTTCTTCTCCTTTCTCTCTTCTTCCCTTCTAGATTTTCCCCTTTTCCCTCCTTCTCCTTCACCTTCCTCTCTTTCTCGGATCCCTTCCTCACCGGTGGAGAAGATCAATCCGGCAATACTGTGCGGGAGCTCTCCTCTCAATCGATCTTCAATCTGGCGAGGAATTCAATGGTTGTCAAGCTACGTGAAGGAAACAAATCTCTATGAAAGAAATGAACCTCTAAGAGGCAGATTTGATCATCTCGATCAGAATTGAAGCAATCAGAGTTCAGGTCGTGTGAAACAGCTACTGATCAGCCGATTGTGTTGCTTTTACTGGCAATAGGAGCCATCTGCACATTTCAAAGCGTGAAGGTTGGAGGCCATCTCTTCTGAACCAAGTCTTACACGATGAGTGATCTTCCTCTTTCTCTCATCTCCTCTATCTCTTCTCTTTTTTCTATTCTCTTTCTTTCTTATTCCATAATTTCTAAAAATTTTGTACTTCATGCATATCATCCTCACAGTAGATCATCTTCCCTGCAATCTGCATATAGTAGCATCATAATTTCTTTTACATCTTCATCCAACAGGTTGCATCCTATTTTGAATTCATCGCTTGTTGCATATTACCATCTGAACATTGCATCCTGCATTGTTATTAGCATTCTGCATTGCATTAGTTACATTAACAAAGGTTTTACATTGCTAATAGCATCCTGTTTTGACATTGCGTTTTCTGTGAATGCATTGCATAATCCACTCAGATTTCACCATGAATCCAATGTAATTCACAGTGAGATCTGCTGTAATTTCCTTGTGTGTTCAGTCTTTTGTGAAATCAGACAAATCCTGCATTTATCACACGAGATCTGCTGTGAAATCAGCTAGATCTGCTGAGAAGACTAAGCTTCTGAATCAATTTCATTGAAAATCTCTGCATTCACCATGAAATATTAGTTATTCTGTCAATACACCATGTGATCAGCTGGAAAGTTAATGTGAATTTAATTGTTGCATCTGTCCTCTATGTATATACAATGATTTTCTCATTTCATCGTTGCATCCAATATTCAACATAGTATAGCAGTGCATAACTGCGTTTGAGTCAACATTGCATCGGATCTCTTCATCCTGATCACTGTATGTGCATGTCATTTTATTTCTTTCATGCCATTGCATTTTGTATATTGCATCAGCATCTACAGTATGTTTTGCTGTTGTGCCTGCATCATCGAATTGCATCGATTCTCTATATGCAATTTCCCTGATTACCTACATTAGCATCGTGTATTTGAGCTCATCGCATATACATTGAAACATTATAGCAAACTCCTTGTTTTTACATCAGATGCTTTGGTTTTAGTCTATCAGATTTGCATCAATGACACCTGATTAGCATTAGTATTCATTTAGTGAATACGGCTGAAGGTTTTGGTTATCCAAAATTTTGTGCATCGCTGGAAGTCTTTCCACACCTGTCGGACTCACTTTAAAGCATTTGCTGAGACATAGATCAGCGGTTGCTTAGCTGAATTTTAGATATCAGTCCGACAACAACATTTTTGTCGGCACTTTAAGTGTAGATTTTCCTGGAATCTGTTGATACAACAAATAGAGTTCACGGTTATTCAGTTTTTAGCATTTGTGTAAGGGGGAAAACAGGAGTTCTAGTGTAGCAGCAATTTTGAATTGCATTATTCATTATTTTAGCAGCTAGTTAAGCAGCCTTTGATCCCATTAGTATCTGTTTTGATTTGCATCTGTTAGTAATTTGTTACATCAGTCCTCTGTGCTGCATACGAGTATTTCCATTTAGTCATTTCCACACCATTTGCATGCATATCTCAGTCTCAAATTCATGTTTGCAATGTGTAGTTCGGGTTTTACAGAGGGTTTAATCTTCTATTTTCACTTTTCACCTTATCTTGCATATCAAACTGTTTACTTTAGCACTTCGTAATTGCATCTCATATATTGTTTTGCATTTTAACTAGCATTTGAAATGTGTGTAAGTTTGATGTTTAATATTTGTGTTTACTTATCATTTAGCATTTAGTTTTCATTTAGTGAACATTGCGTTTATAATGGTCATTGCATTTCTTTTGCATTATTTTTCCTTGTTTCGATTTAGATTTTAACATTTTTTTTGTGCATTTTTTTAGTATAGTGTTAGTTCTTCTTTTATGCTACTCATGTGCTTTTGAATTGTGCAGGGAGGCGTATGCATTTCTTTATTAGCATAAGCAATGCATTTAGGCAAATGCGTATGCATCTCATTCATGCATAGGCATTGCATCTTCACATATGCACTTGCATTTTCATTAAAGCATAGGCATAATCATATATATGCTAGTCTTAACATAGCATTTTCAATTTTATTCTGTATTTTGCATTTTTGTTGAATTGTGCTACCTCGTGTTTTGCAAGGAAGCATGGAAGACTCTGATTTCTTTTGCTAGATTAGGAAATTTCAACATTAAATTTCAATTTAAGATTGTAATAGTTTCATATTAATGAGAATTTCTACTTTTCTGTTTAGATTAGAATGTATGAGTCATGATGCATAGATATTACATTTTCTTAACACATTTTCACTGCATAAATGCACCATCTATAGGTTTAAGGTCCACACTTAGGTGCATAGTGATGTTATAGAGCTATGGTTCGAATTTCATCGAAATTGGACTTCAAATGAAGGAATTATGGCATTTACAGTGTAACGAGTCAAACCTCATAGCAGATTTGAAAGAGTTGGATCCAAACGTCCATTTGGACCTTGGATTTGGACCAAAAGGCAGAGATTCAACCCAGCTCCAACCCACTCAAGTTTTCATAAAATCAATTTCTAAAAACCCCCTCCTACATAAGGCACCCAAACATTATTTTGTTTTTAATCTTTGTTTTGGAAAAATACCAAAAAGAGGTCCAGTGTTTAAATAGGTGATGCCCTTTGAGAACCTGTCTTTGCTTTGATTTTCGTGCCCTAGGGGCACAAATCTTGTTCCAAACCACCTTCTTCCCAGTCGCCCACTTCATACACCTTCTTCATCTTCCATGACCGGCTATAGAGTGCATGCAAAACCATTAGAGAAACCGGCTCCTTCTTCTTTCACTCTTTTCTTTTCACACCATGCCTTTCTTCTCCCCCTGCTGGAACTAATCATTGAGGTTGTGTCTTTGCCTAAAACGAAATACACTACATCGAAACATTACACATTAATATTAACCTATGACTAAAGTTATTCTAACATATATCAACGTTAACCTAACATGTTGTCAATACTGAATTTAATCGAACTATACTAATACACTATGAAATCTGGACTTTTCTACTACCTAACACAATGTAAATTAATCAAATAGAAAACGCATTCCAGGCTTACATTACAATCAATCAATCAAACAAAACTTAAAACAGAAATTACATATTACTAAACACATTACACAATTAAAATCTATTGAAACCTAAACAGTAATTAATGAATTGAAACTACTTCAGCAAACTAAAGAACTACAGAAAACACCACAATCGACCTACACAAAAACCAGAAAAACATCACTCGACTTTTAGTTTTCTCAAGATTTAAAAACACCTAAGGCAACAAAAGATATCTACACGGTTCCTATGACAATGAATTCGACCAAAACAATTCTATGGGACTGGGAAACATTGAAAAAACGCAGACACACAGCAGAAAATTTAGATCACATGCATAACTTGAAAATCAGAATTTAAATGTAAATCACGAAGAACAAAGAAAAGAAAACGCCTAAACGACCTCTATGTGCTGGTTTCAAGCACAACCTCTATGCTAAGGGTTGAACACAGCAAAAATGAGCATATAGTTCCACTTTAAATTCTCGTAATTTCTTGTGACATTTCATTTTATTTTTCAAAGAGCACTATAGTATAACACGAATGACACGCGCACCATTCTAATCAGATGTAAATAACCCTAAGTAAATGATTCACATTTATGGCCATAGTCAAAATGCGAACAATACTTAGGATTTTTATTTTTTATGGAATAAAACTTGACCTACACTTTGGGTCCCTGTTGAAAAACATCATATTTCTCAAAAATAAATTTCCTTTTTCTTCCTCTATCAAAATTTAAAATATAAATTGACTTGAAATATATTTGTGGCCATAGTCATGAATATATTAAAAATTAATTTTGTTTTAAATCCTATAAAGGCACGAAATTTTATTTTATTCTTTATTAGAATTCAAATAAAGATTAGATTCAAATATATTTGTGACCATAGTCATAAATGTATTAAAATTTAATCTTGTTTTAATTCTATTAAAGAATGAAATTTTCTTTTAAATTCCAAATTTAAATAAAACCTTTTGTATAGAATTACATCACTATTTTCCATCTTTTTCAAGTTATTTCAAAATTATTTTAAAAAATTCCAAGTGATTTCCAAAATAAATTTTCAAAAAAAAAATCATAGTTTTCATTTCTAAATTCAAAGTCATTTTCAACTTTCATTTACAAATTCAGATTCATCTTTTTATTTCCAATCCTACTCAGTTTTAAATCTTATTTCAAATTCCCAATTTTTGATTCTTATATCTGAACTTCACATCTTTGAATTTCACATTTTTAACTTTGAATTTCATTTTCAAATCTTTACTTCTTTTCAAAATTCCAAATTTTGATTTCTATTTTTTATTTCAAGTTCAAATACAAAGATTCTGAATTTCATTCTCTCCACCTAAATTCTAAACCAAAATTTTAAAATTCACTTTGAAATTCCAATTCAATTTTCAAGTTCAATTCTGATATCAAATCAAATTTTAGAATTATTTCAAAGTCTCAATGTCAAAATCCTAAATTTCAATTTCAAATTCTAATTTCAATTTCCAAATCCATTTCCAATTTCAAAGTTAAATTTCAATTTCAAAATCTAAACTCAATTTTCAAACTTCAAATTCAAAGTTCAAATCTCAATTTCAAGATCAATTCTAACTTCAAATTCAACTTTTATTTCAATTTCCATTTTCATTGTCAAATTTCATTCTATATTTTCAAGATAATTTCAATTCAATTAGTTTTTCTAAGTGATTTCAAAAACATTTTAAGCAAAGTTTTATAGTATATATTCAAACCCATTTTGAAATTCACTTGGAATTCTACCTATTTTCTAAATATTTTCAAAATAAAATTCAAAAGCATGCATCATATTTTAAACCATCATTTTTTAAAGTTCATAGCACAAGCATAATTCAATATGCATTTAGGATTCTAAAATAATTTTTCAGTCAAATTTAGGTAAAGCAAAAGCCATTGATTTGATCCTTGGTTCGATTACCCCTAGTAAAGGTGTCAGGAACGGTTGAACCTTATACCGATGAGCGAGTCCCTATTTTCCATCTTTTTCAAAAATGGAGGCGAGTTAAATTTCAGTTTTCAAAAATAAAGAGAAATGTTTGAAATGCAAAAGGATCCCGCTTAAGAGAAAATTTTACAGGGATAACACTAAGGCTGTCAAAAAAATTATATAGTGATTCACTCATGCATATATGTGTTATAAGGCCATCAAAAAAATTTCATAGTGATACAATCATGTATATATGTGTTCTAGGGCTACAAAAAAAAATTGATAGAGATTCACTCATGCATATATGTGTTATAAGGCCATCAAAAAAATTTCACAGTGATTCAATCATGCATATATATGTTCTAATGCTGTCAAAAAAATTTATGGTGATTCAATCATGCATATATGTATTCTAAGGCTATCACAAAAATTTCATAGTGATTTAATAATGCATATATGTGTTCTAATGTTGTCAAACAAATTTCAAATTCAATCATGCTTATATGTGTTCTAAGGTTGTTAAAAAAATTTCATAGTGACTCAATCATGCATATATGTGTTTTAATGCTGTCAAATTTTTTTTATAGAGATACAATCATGCATATATGTGTTCTAAGGTTGTAAAAAAAAATTCATAATGATTCAATCATGCATATATGTGTTCTCATGCTGTCAAAAAAATTTCATAGTGATTCAATCATGCATATATGTGTTTTAAGGTTGTAAAAAAAAATTCAAATTCAACCATGCATATATGTGTTCTAACACTGTCAAAAAAATTTATTAATGATTCAATCATGCATATATGTGTTCAAATGTTGTCAAAATAATTTAATAGTGATTCAATCATGTAAATATGCGTAGTAATGCCGTCAAAAAAAATTTGTAGTAATTCAATCATGCATATATGTGTTCTAAGGTTGTCAAAAAAATTTCATAGTGATTCAATCATGCATATATGTGTTCTAAGGCTGTCAACAAAATTTTTTAGTGATTCAATCATACATATAATTGTTCTAATGCTGTCAAAAAAAAATCATAGTGATTAAATCATGCATATATGTCCTCTTAGGATGTCAAAAAAATTTCATTGTGATTCAATCTTGCATATATGTGTTCTAATGCTGTCACAAAAATTTCATAGTTATTCAATCATGCATATATGTGTTCTAAGGCTGTCAAAAAAATTTTCATAGTGATTCAATCATGTATATATGTGTTCTAATGCTGTCAAAAAAAATTTGTAGTGATTCAATCATGCACATATGTGTTCTAAGGCTGTCAAAAAAAATTCATAGTGATTCAATCATGCATATATGTCCTCTTAGGGTGTCAAAAAAATTTCATAGTGATTCAATCATGCATATATGTGTTCTAATGCTGTAAAAAAAATTTCATAGTTATTCAATCATAAATATATGTGTTGTAATGCTGTCAAAAAAAATTTATAGTGATTCAATCATGCACATATGTGTTCTAAGGCTGTCAAAAAAAATTCATAGTGATTCAATCATTCATATATGTGTTATATGGCAGTCAAAAAATTTTCATAGTGATTTAATCATGCATATATGCGTTCTAAGTCTATCAAAAAAAATTCACAGTGATTCAATCATGCATATATGTGTACTAAGGCATTCAAAAAAAATTATAGTGATTCAATCAAGCATATATGTGTGCTAATTTTGTAAAAAAAAAATTATATTGATTTAATAATGCGTATATGTGTTCTACGGTTGTCAAAAAATTTTATAGTGATTCATTCAGGCATATATGTGTTCTAAAGCTATCAAAAAAAATTCCTAGTGATTCAATCATGCATATATGTGTTCTTAAGATGTCAAAAAAAAATCATAGTGACTCAATCTTGTATATATGTGTTATAGTGCTATAAAAAAAAATTCTTAGAGACTCAATCATGCATTTATGTGTTCTAAGGCTATCAAAAAAATTTCATAGTGATTCAATCATGCATATACATGTTCTGAGGCTGTCAACAAAATTTCATAGTGATTCAATCATACATATATGTGTTCTAATGCAGTAAAAAAAAATTCATAGTGACTCAATCATACATATATGTGTTCTTAGGATGTCAATTTTTTTTTTTATTGATTGAATCTTTTATATGTGTTATAATGTTGTCAAAAAAATTATGCATATATGTGTTCTAAGGCTGTCAAAAAAAATTCATAGTGATTCAATCATACATATGTGTCCTAATGCTGTCAAATTTTTTTTTTAGTTATTCAATCATGCATATATGTGTTCTAAGGCTGTCAAAAAAAATCATAGTGATTCAATCATACATATATGTGTTCTAATGCTGTCAAAAAAATTTTATAGTGATTCAATCATCATACATGTGTTCTAAGGCTGTCAAAATTTTTTTATAGTGATTCAATCATTCATATATGTGTTCTAAGCCAGTAAAAAAAAATTCATAGTAATTCAATCATGCATATAACTGTTCTAATGATTCAATCACACATATATGTGTTCTAAGGCTTTCAAAAAAAATTTATAGTAATTCTATCAATCATATATGTCAGCTAAGGTTGTCAAAACAAATTTATACTGATTCAATAATGCACATATGTGTTCTACGGTTGTTAAAAAAATTTCATAGTGACTAATTCATGCATATATGTGTTCAAAGGCTGTCAAAAAAATTTCATAGTAATTCAATCATGCATATATTTTTTCTTAGGATGTCAAAAATTATTCATAGTGATTCAATCGTGCATATATGTGTTCTAGTGCTGTAAAAAAAAAATTCTTAGAGATTCAATCTTGCGTATGTGTTGTAAGGTTGTCAAAAAGATTTCATAGTGATCATGCATATATATGTTCTACGGCAGTAAAAAAAAACTCATAGTGAGTCAATCATGCATATGATTTTTCTAAGGCTGTCAACAAAATTTCATAGTGATTCAATCATATATATGTGTTCTAATGTTGTCTAAAAAATTTCATAGTGATTTCATCATGCATATATGTGTTCTTACGATTTCAAAAAAAAATCACAGTGATTAAATCTTGCATATATGTGTTTTAAAGCTATAAAAAAAATCATAGAGATTCAATCATTTATATATGTGTTCTAATGTTGTCAAAAAAAATTCATAGTGTCTCAATGATGCATATTTGTGTTCTAAGGTTGTCGAAAAAAAATTCATAGTGATTCAATCTTGCATATATGTGTTCTAAGGCTGTAAAAAAAAAATCACAGTGATTAAATCATACATATATGTGTCCTAATGTTGTCAAAAAAAATGCTTAGTGATTCAACCATGCATATATGTGTTCTAAGGCTATCAAATTTTTTTTATAGTGATTCAATCATTCATATATGTGTTCTAAGGCAGTCAAAAAAATTTCATAGTAATTCAATCATGCATATATGTGTTCTAATGATTCAATCTTGCATATATGTGTTCTAAGGATTTCAAAAAAAAATTATAGTGATTCTATCAATCATATATGTGTGCTAAGGTTGTCAAAAAAATATATATACTGATTCAATAATGCATATATGTGTTCTACGGTTGTCAAAAAATTTTATAGTGATTCATTCAGTCATATATGTGTTCAAAAGCTATCAAAAAATTTTCATAGTGATTCAATCATGCATATATGTGTTCTTAAGATGTCAAAAAAAAATCAAAGTCACTCAATCTTGTATATATGTGTTATAGTTCTATAAAAAAAATTCATAGAGACTCAATCATGCATATATGTGTTCTAAGGCTGTCAAAAAAATTTCATAGTGATTCAATCATGCATATATGTGTTCTGAGGCTGTCAACAAAATTTTATAGTGATTCAATCATACATATATGTGTTCTAATGCAGTCAAAAAAATTTCATAGTGACTCAATCATACATATATGTGTTCTTAGGATGTGAAATTTTTTTTATAGTGATTAAATCTTTTATATATGTGTTATAATGTTGTCAAAAAAATTATGCATATATGTGTTCTAAGGCTATAAAAAAAAATTCATAGTGATTCAATCATACATATATGTGTTCTAATGCTGTCAAATTTTTTTTTTAGTGATTCAATCATGCATATATGTGTTCTAAGGCTGTCAAAAAAAAACCATAGTGATTCAATCATACATATACTGTCAAAAAAATTTTATAGTGATTCAATCATGCATATATGAGTTCTAAGGCTGTCAAATTTTTTTTATAGTGATTCAATCATTCATATATGTGTTCTAAGCCAATCAAAAAAAATTCATAGGAATTCAATCATGCATATATGTGTTCTAATGATTCAATCACACATACATGTGTTCTAAGGCTTTCAAAAAAAATTTATAGTGATTCTATCAATCATATATGTTAGCTATGGTTGTCAAAAAAAAATTATACTGATTCAATAATGCACATATGTGTTCTACGGTTGTTAAAAAAATTTCATAGTGACTCATTCATGCATATATGTGTTCTAAGGCTATCAAAAAAAATTCATAGTGATTCAATCATGCATATATGTGATCTTAGGATGTCAAAAAAAATTCATAGTGATTCAATCGTGCATATATGTGTTCTAGTGCTGTAAAAAAAAATTCTTAGAGATTCAATCTTGCGTATGTGTTGTAAGGCTGTAAAAAAGATTTCATAGTGATCATGCATATATATGTTCTACGGCAGTAATAAAAAATTCATAGTGATTCAATCATGCATATGATTTTTCTAAGGCTGTTAACAAACTTTCATAGTGATTCAATCATATATATGTGTTCTAATGTTGTCTAAAAAATTTCATAGTGATTCCATCATGCATATATGTGTTCTAAGGTTGTCAAAAAAATCTCACAGTGATTCAATCATGCATATATGTGTTCTAAGGGTCTCGAAAAAAATTGATAGTGATTTAATCATGCATAAATGTGTTCTAAGGCTGTCAAAAAAAATTCATAGTGATTCAATCATGAGTTTATGTGTTCTAAGGCTGTCAAATAAAATTCATAGTGATTCAATCAAGCATATTTGTGTTCTAAGGTTATCAAAAAAATTCATAGTGATTCAATCATGAATATTTGTGTTCTAAGGCGGTCAAACAAAATTCATAGTGATTCAATCGTACATATATGTGTTCTAATGCTGTCAAAAAAAAATTGTAGAGATTCAATCATGCATATATGTGTCCTAAGGCTGTCAAGAAAAGTTCATAATAATTCAATCATTCATATATGTGTTCTAGGGAAGTCAAAAAAAGTTCATAGTGATTTAATCATGCATATATGTGTTCTAAGGCTATCAAATCAATTTCATAGTGATTCAATCAAGCATATATGTGTGCTAAGGTTGTCAAAAATTTTTATAGTGATTCAGTAATGCATATATGTGTTCTACGGTTGTCAAAAAAAAAATTCATAGTGTTTGATTCATGCATATTTGTGTTCTAAGGCTGTCAAAAACATTTCATAGTGATTCAATCAAGCATATATGTGTCATAATGTACTAAAAAAAAATTCATAGTGATTCAATCATGCATATATGTGTTCTAACGTTGTCAAAAAAATTCCATAGGGATTCAACCTTGCATATATGTGTTCTAATGCTGTAAAAAAAAATTTATAGTGATTCAATCATGCATATTTGTGTTCTAAGGTTGTCTAAAAAATTAAGTAGTGATTCAATCACGCATGTATGTGTTCTAAGGTTGTAAAAAAAAAATCATAGTGATTCAATCATTCATATATGTGTTCTAAGGCAGGTAAAAAAAAAATTCGTAGTGATTCAGTCATGCATACATGTGTTATAAGGCTATCAAAAAAAATTCATAGTGATTCAATCAAGATATATATGTGCTAAGGCTGTCAAAAAAAATTTTTAGTGATCCAATCATGCATATATGTGTGATAGGGATATCAAAAAAATTCATAGTAATACAATCATGCATATATGTGTTCTAAGGTTGTCAAAAAAATTTCATTGTGATTCAATCGTGCATATATGTGTTCTAAGGCTGTAAAAAAAAATTTAAAGTGATTTTATCCTACATATATGCATCCCAAGGCTTTAAAAAAAAATTTGTAGTGATTCAATCATGCATATATGTGTTCTTAGGATGTCAAAAAAATTTCATAGGGATTCAATCTTGCATATATGTGTTCTAAGGCTGTCAAAAAAAATTAATAGTAATTCAATCACGTATATATGTGTTCTAATGCTATCAAAAAAATTTCATAGTGATTCAATCTCTCATATATGTGATCTTGTGCTATCAAAAAATTTTCATAGAGATTCAATCATGAATAAATGTTTTCTAAGGCTGTAAAAAAATTTTATTGTGATTCAAACATGTGCATATATGTTCTAAGGCTGTCAACAAAATTTCATAGTGATTCAATCATATATATATGTGTTATAATGCGGTAAAAAAAGTTTCATAGTGATTCAATCTTGCATATATGTGTTCTTAGGATGTCAAAAAATTTTCATAGTGATTCAATCTTGCATATATGTGTTCTAATGCTGTAAAACAAATTACATAGTGATTCAGTCATGCATATTTGTGTTCTAAGGTTGTCAAAAAAAATTTTGTAGTGATTCAATCATGCATATATGTGTTCTGTGGGTTTCAGAAAGATTTCGTAGTGATTCAATCAGGCATATATATGTTCTAAGGCTGTCAAAAAAAATTCATAGCGATTCAATCAAGCATCTATGTGTTCTTAGGATGTAAAAAAAATTCATAGAGATTCAATCTTGCATATATCAGTTCTAATGCTGTCAACAAAATTTCATAGAGATTCAAGCATGCGTCTATGTGTTCTAAGGCTGTCAAAAAAATTTCATAGAGATTCAATCATGCATATTTGTGTTCTAAGGTTATCAAAAAAATTTGTGGTGATTCAATCATGCATATTTGTGTTCTAAGGCTGTCAAACAAAATTCAAAGTGATTCAGTCACACATATATGTGTTCTAATGCCGTAAAAAAATATTTATAGTGACTCATTCTTGCATATATGTTTCCTAAGGCTGTCAAAAAAATTTCATAGTAATTCAGTCATTCATATATGCCTTCTAAGGCAGTCAAAAAAATTTCATAGTGATTTAATCATGCATATATGTGTTATAAGGCTATCAAAAAAATTCATAGTGATTAATTCATGCATATAAGTGTTCTAAGGCTGCCAAAAAAAATTCATAGTAATTCAATCAAGCATGTATGTGTGCTAAGGTTGTAAAAAAAATTTTATAGTGATTAAATAATGCATATATGTGTTCTACGGTTGTCAAAAAAAATCATAGGGATTGATTCATGCATATATGTGTTCCAAGGCTATCACAGTGATTTAATCATGCATATATGTGTTCTAAGGCTGTCAAAAAAATTTCATAGTGATTCATTCAACCATATATGCGTCCTAATGTTGTCAAAAAAAAATTCATAGTGATTCAATCAAGTATATTTGTGTTCTACGGTTGTCAAAAAAATTACATAGTGATTCAATCTTGCATATATGTGTTCTAATGCTGTAAAAAAATTTCTTAGTGATTCAATCATGCATATTTGTGATCTAAGGTTGTCAAAAAAAAATTATAGTGATTCAATCATGCATATATGTGATCTAAGGATGTAAAAAAAAAATCAAAGTGATTCAATCATTCATATATGTGTTCTAAGGCAGTCAAAAAAATTTATAGTGATTCAATCATGCATATCTGGGTTATAAGGATATCAAAAAAAAATTAGTGTTTCAATCATGCATATATGTGTTATAAGGCTGTTAAAAAAAATTTATTGTGATTCAATCATACATATATGTGTTCCAATGCTGTGTAAAACAATTTGTAATGATTCAATCATGCATATATGTGTTCTAATACTGTCAAAAAAAATTCAAAGTGATTCAATCACTCATATATGTTTTCTAAGGCAGTCAAAAAAATTTCACAGTGATTCAATCATGCATATATAAGTTCTAAGGCTTTCAAAAAAATTTCATAGTGGTTCAATCAAGCATATATGCATGCTAAGGTCATCAAAAAAGTCTACATTCATTCAATAATGCATATTTGGGTTCTACGGTTGTCAAAAAAAAATCATAGTGATTCATTCATGCATATATGTGATCTAAGGCTATCAAAAAAATTTCATTGTGATTCAATTTTGCATATATGTGTTCTAGTGCTGTAAAAAACAATTCATAAAGATTCAATCATGCATATATGTGTTCTAAGGCTGTCAGAAAGATTTCGTAGTGATTCAATCATGCATATATGTGTTCTAAGGCTGTCAAAAAAAATTCATAGCATTTTAATCATGCATCTATGTGTTCTTAGGATGTCATAAAAATTTCATAGTGATTTAATCTTGCATATATGGGTTCTAATGCTGTCAAAAAAAATTCATAGAGATTCAAACATGAGAATATGTGTTCTAAGGCTGTCAAAAAAATTCATAGTGATTCAATCATGCATATTTGTATTCTAAGTTTATCAAAAAAAATCATAGTGATTCAATCATGCATATTTGTGTTCTAAGGCGGTCAAACAAAGTTCATAGTGTTTCAATCATACATATATGTGTTCTAATGCTGTCAAAAAAAAAATTAGTGATTCAATCATGCATATATGTGTCCTAACGCTGTCAAAAAAAGTTCCTAATAATTCAATCATTCATATATGTGTTCTAAGGCAGTCAAAAAAATTTCGTAGTGATTTAATCATACATATAACTGTTCTAAGGCTGTCAAAAAAATTTCATAGTGATTCAATCATGCATATAAGTGTTCTTAGGATGCCAAAAAAAATTCAGAGTGATTCAATCTTGCATATATGTGTTCTAATGCTGTAAAAAAAAATTCATAGTGATTCAATCATGCATATTTATGTTCTAAGGTTGTCAAAAAAAAATTACAGTGATTCTATCATGCATATATGTGTTCTAAGGCTGTAAAAAAAAATCCATAGTGATTCAATCATTCATATATGTGTTCTAAGTCTGTCAAAAAAAATTCATAGTGATTCAATCTTGCATATATGTGTTATAATGCTATCAAAAAAAATTCATAGTGATTCAATCAAGCATATATGTGTGTTAAGGTTATCAAAAATTTTTTATAGTGATTTAATCATGCATATATGTGTGATAGGGATATAAAAAAAAATTCATAGTGATTCAATTATGCATATATGTGTTCTAAGGCTGTTAAAAAAAATTATAGCGATACAATCATACATATATGTGTTCTAATGCTGTCAAAAAAAATTTGTAGTGATTCAATCATGCATATATGTGTTCTTAGGATGTCAAAAAAAATTCATAGCGATTCAATCTTGCATATATGTGTTCTGAGGCTTTCAAAAAAGATAAATAGTGATCCAATCACGTATATATGTGTTCGAATACTATCAAAAAAATTTTATAGTGATTCAATCATGCATATATGTGCTCTTAGGATGTCAAAATAAAATCATAGTGATTCAATATTGCATATATGTGTTCTAGAGCTACCAGAAAAATTTCATAAAGATTCAATCATGCATATATGTTTTCTAAGGCTGTCAAAAAAAAGTCCTTATTCAATCATGTGCATATATGTTCTAAGGCCCTCAACAAAATTTCATTGTGATTCAATCAGACATATAGGTGTTCTAATGCAGTGAAAAAAAATCATATTGATTCAATCATGCATATAAGTGTTCTTAGGATGCCAAAAAAATTTCATAGTGATTCAATCTTGCATATAGTGTTCTAATGATGTAAAAAAAAATCATAGTGATTCAATCATGCATATTTGTGTTCTAAGGTTGTCAAAAAAAATTTACCGTGATTCAATCATGCATATATGTGTTCTAAGGCTATAAAAAAAAATTCATAGTGATTCAATCATTCATATATGTGTTCTAAGGCAGTCAAAAAAATTTCATAGTGATTCAATCTTGCATATATGTGTTATAATGCTATAAAAAAAAATTCATAGTGATTCAATCAAGCATATATGTGTGTTAATGTGGTCAAAAAAAATTATAGTGATTTAATCATGCATATATGTGTGATAGGGATATCAAAAAAAATTCATACGGATTCAATCATGCATATATGTGTTCTAATGCTGTTAAAAAAAAATTTATAGCGATTCAATCATACATATATGTGTTCTAATACTGTCAAAAAAAATTTGTAGTGATTCAATCATGCATATATGTGTTCTTAGGATGTCAAAAAAATTTCATAGCGATTCAATCTTGCATATATGTGTTCTAAAGCATTAAAAAAAAATTAAGAGTGATTCAATCATGTATATATGTGTTCTAATACTATAAAAAAAAATTCATAGTGACTAAATCATGCATATATTAGCCCTTCGGATGTCAAAAAAAATCATAGTGATTCAATCTTGCATATATGTGATGTAGTGCTATCAGAAAACTTTCATAGAGATTCAATCATGCATATATGTTTTCCAAGGCTGTGAAAATATTTCATTGTGATTCAATCATGTTCTTATATGTTCTAAGGCTGTCAAAAAAATTTCATAGTGATTCAATCATACATATATGTGTTCTAATGCGGTCAAAAAAATTTCACAGTGATTCAATCATGCATATATGTGTTCTTAGGATGTCAACAAAATTTCATAGTGATTCTATCTTGCATATATGTGTTCTAATACTGTAAAAAAATTCACAGTGATTCAATAATGCATATTTGTGTTCTAAGGTTGTCAAAAAAAATTTATAGTGATTCAATCATCCATATATGTGTTCTAAGGCTGTCAGAAAGATTTTTTTGTGATTCAATCATGCATATATGTGTTCTAAGGCTGTCAAAAAAATTTTATTGCGATTCAATCATGCATCTATGTGTTCTTAGGATGTCAAAAAAAATTCATAGTGATTCAATCATGCATATATCGGTTCTAACGCTGTCAAAAAAATTTGATAGAGATTCAATCATGCGTATAAGTGTTCTAAGGCTGTCAAAAAAATTTCATAGTGATTCAATCATGCATATTTGTGTTCAAGGGTTATCAAAAAAAATTTATGGTGATTCAGTCATGCATGTTTGTGTTCTAAGACTAAAAAAAAAATCATAGTGATTCAATCATACATATGTGTTCTAATGCTGTCAAAATTTTTTTATAGTTATTCAATCTTGCATATATGTGTCCAAAGGCTGTCAAAAAAGTTTCATAGTAATTCAGTCATTCATATATGTGTTCTAATGCAGTAAAAAAAAATCATAGTGATTTAATCAAGCATATATGTATTCTAAGGTTATCAAAAAAATTTCACAGTGATTAATTCATGCATATATGTGTTCTCAGGCTGTCAACAAAATTTCATAGTGAACAATCAAGCATGTATGTGTGCTAAGGTTGTCAAAAAATATTGATAGTGATTCAATAACGCATATATGTGTTCTACGGTTGTCAAAAAAAATCATAGTGATTGATTCATGCATACATGTGTTCTAAGGCTATCAAAAAAATTTCACAGTTATTTAATAATGCATATATGTGTTCTAAGGCTTTTAAAAAAACTTCATAGTGATTCAATCAACGATATATGCCTCCTACTGTTGTAAAAAAAAATTCATAGTGATTCAATCATGAATATTTGTGTTCTACGGCTGTCAAAAAAATTTAATAGTGATTCAATGTTGCATATATGTGTTCTAATGCAGTAAAAAAAATTCTTAGTGATTCAATCATGCATATTTATTTTCTAAGGTTGTCCAATAAATTTTATAGTGATTCAATCATGCATATATGTGTTCTAAGGCTATCAAAAAAAAAATCATAGTGATTCAATCATTCATATATGTATTCTAAGGCAGTCAAAAAAAAATTCGTAGTGATTCAATCATGCATATATGTGTTATAAGGCTATCAAAAAAAATTCATTGTGATTCAATCAAGCATATATGTGTGCTAAGGCTGTAAAAAAAAATTTGTAGTGATTCAATCATGCATATATGTGTGATCGGGGTATCAAAAAAATTCATAGTGATTCAATCATGCATATATGTGTTCTATGGTTGTCAAAAAAAATTCATTGTGATTCAATTGTGCATATATGTGTTCCAAGGCTATAAAAAAAAATTTATAGTGATCCTATCGTTCATATAAGCATTCTAAGTCTGTAAAAAAAAATTCAAAGTGAATAAATCATGCATATATGTGTTCTTAGGATGTCAAAAAAATTTCATAAAGATTCAATCTTGCATATATATATTTTAAGGCTGTCAAAAAAAATTAATAGTGATTCAATCATGTATATATGTGTTCTAATGCTGTCAAAAAAATTTCATAGTGACTTAATCATGCAATTATGTGTTCTAAGGTTGTCAAAAAAAATTCATTTTGATACAATTATGCATATATGTGTTTTAAGGCTATCAAAAAAAATTTATAGTGATTCTATCCTACATATATGCATTCTAAGGCTCTAAAAAAAAAAATCATAGTGATTCAGTCATCCATATATGAGTGCTTACGATGTCAAAAAAATTTCACAGTGATTCAATCTTGCATATTTATGTTCTAAGGCTATCAAAAAAAATTAATAGTGATTCAATCATGTATATATGTGTTTTAATGCTATCAAAAAAATTTCATAGTGATTCAATCTTGCATATATGTGCTCTTAGGATGTCAAAAAAAATTCAAAGTGATTCAATCTTCTATATATGTCTTCTAGTGCTATCAAAAAATTTTCATTTTGATTCAATCATGCATATATGTTTTCTAAGACTGTCAAAAAAAAATCATTATGATTCAATCATGTGCATATATGTTCTAAGGCTGTCAACAAAATTTCATAGTGATTCAATCAGACATATATGTGTTCTAATGCGGTCAAAAAAAATTCATAGTGATTCAATCATGCATATATTTGTTCTTAGGATGCCAAAAAAATTTCATAGTGATTCAATGTTGCATTAATGTATTCTAATGCAGTAAAAAAATTTCTTAGTGATTCAATCATGCATATTTGTGTTCTAAGTTTGTCAAAAAAAAATTATAGTGATTCAATCATGCATATATGTGTTCTAAGGCTGTCAAAAAAATTCATACTGATTCAATCATTCATATATGTGTTCTAGGGCAGTCAAAAAAATTTCATAGCGATTCAATTGTGCATATATGTGTTATAAGGCTATCAAAAAAAATTCATAGTGATTCAATCAAGCATATATGTGTGTTAAGGTTGTCAAAAAAAATTTGTAGTGATTCAATCATGCATATATGTGTGATAGGGATATCAAAAAAATTTCATAGTGATTCAATCATGCATATATGTGTTCTAAGGCTGTTAAAAAAAATTTATAGCGATTCAATCATACATATATGTGTTCTAATGCTGTCAAAAAAAATTTGTAGTGATTCAATCATGCATATATGTGTTCTAATACTGTCAAAAAAAATTCATAGTGATTCAATCAAGCATATATGTGTCCTAAGGCTGTCAAAAAAATTTCAAAGTAATTCAATCATTCATATATGTGTTCTAAGGCATTAAAAAAAAGTTTATAGTGATTTAATCATGCATATATATGTTCTAAGGCTGTCAAAAAAATTTCATAGTGATTCAATCAAGCATATATATATGCTAAGGTTGTCAAAAAAAAATTATAGTGATTCAATAATACATATATGTTTTCTACGGTTGTCAAAAAAAATTTATAGTGATTCAATAATGCATATATGTTTTCTACGGTTCTCAAAAAAAGTTCAAAATGATTGATTCATGCATATTTGTGTTCTAAGGCTATTAAAAAAATTTCACAGTGATTTAATAATGCATATATGTGTTCTAATGTTGACAAAAAAAATTCATAGTGATTCAATCAAGCATATGTGTGTGCTAACGTTGTCAAAAAAATTTATAGTGATTCAATAATGCATATATGTGTTCTACGGTTGTCAAAAAAAATTCATAGTGATTGATTCATGCATATATGTGTTCTAAGGCAATCAAAAAGCATTTCATAGTGATTCAATCATGCATATAAGTGTTCTAAGGCTGTCAAAAAAATTTCATAGGGATTCAATCTTGCATATATGTGTTATAATGCTATAAATAAAATTCATAGTGATTCAATCATGCATATTTGTGTTCTAAGGTTTTCAAAAAAATTTAATAGTGATTCAATCATGCATATATGTGTTCTAAGGCTGTCAAAAAAAATTCTTAGTGATTCAATCATTCATATATGTGTTCTAAGGCAGTCAAAAAAAAATCGTAGTGATCCAATCATGCATACATGTGTTATAAGGCTATCAAAAAAAATATATAGTGATTCAATCAAGATATATATGTGCTAAGACTATCAATTTTTTTTTGTAGTGATTCAATCATGCATATATGTGTGATAGGGATATCAAAAAAAATCATAGTGATTCAATCATGCATATATGTGTTCGAAGGCTGTAAAAAAAAATTTATAGTGATTCTATCTTACATATATGCATTCTAAGGCTGTAAAAAAAAAATCATAGTGATTCAATCATGCATATATGTGTTCTTAGGATGTCAAAAAAATTTCATGGTGATTCTATCTTGCATATATGTGTTCTAAGGCTTTCAAAAAAAAATTAATAGGGATTCAATCACGTATATATGGGTTCTAATGCTATCAAAAAAATTCCATAGTGATTCAATCATGCATATATATGATCTAGTGCTATCAGAAAAATTTCATAGAGATTCAATCATGCATAAATATTTTCTAAGGCTGTCAAAAAATTTCATTGTGATTCAATCATGTGCATATATGTTCTAAGGCTGTCAACAAAATTTCATAATGATTCAATCATACATATATGTGTTCTAATGCGGTAAAAAAAGTTTCATAGTGATTCAATCTTGTATATATGTGTTCTTAGGATGTCAAAAAAAATTCATAGTGATTCAATCTTGGATATATGTGTTCTAATGCTGTAAAAAAATTACATAATGATTCAATCATGCATATTTGTGTTCTAAGGTTGTCAAAAAAATTTTGTAGTGGTTCAATCATGCATATATGTCTTCTATGGCTGTCAGAAAGATTGTGTAGTGATTTAATCATGCATATATGTGTTCTAAGGCTATCAAAAAAATTTCATAGAGATTCAATCATGTATCAATGTGTTCATAGGATGTCAAAAAAAATCATAATGATTCAATCTTGCACATATCCGTTCTAATGTTGTCAACAAAATTTCATAGAGATTCCATCATGCGTATATATTTTCTAAGGCTGTCAAAAAAAATTTCATAGTTATTCGATCATGCATATTTATGTTCTAAGGATATCCAAAAAAATTTATGGTGATTCAATCATGCATATTTGTGTTCTAAGGCTGTCACGCAAAATTTATAGTGATTTAATCATACATATGTGTTCTAATGCTGTAAAAAAAAATTTGTAGTGATTCAATCTAGCATATATGTGTCCGAAGGCTGTCAAAAAAAATTCACAGTAATTCAGTCATTCATATATATGTTCTAAGGCAGTCAAAAAAAATTCATAGTGTTTTAATCATGCATATATGTGTTCTAAGGTCATCAAAGAAATTTCATAGTGATTAATTCATGCATATAAGTGTTCTAAGGCTGCCAAAAAAAATTCCTAGTGATTCAATCAAGCATTTATGTGTGCTTAGGTTGTCAAAAAAAATTTATAGTGATTCAATAATGCATATATGTGTTCTACGGTTGTCAAAAAAAAAATCATAGTGATTGATACATGCATATATGTGTTCTAAGGCTGTCAAAAACATTTAATAGTGATTCAATCAAGCATGTATGTGTCATAATGTTGTAAAAAAAAATTCATAGTTATTCAATCATGCATATAATTGTTCTAAGGCTGTCAAAAAAATTTCATAGGGATTCAATCTTCCATATATGTGTTATAATGCTATAAAAAAAATTCATAGTGATTCAATCATGCATATTTGTGTTCTAAGGTTTTCAAAAAAAAATCGTAGTGATCCAATCATGCATACATGTGTTATAAGGCTATCAAAAAAAATTTATAGTGATTCAATCAAGATATTTATGTGCTAAGGCTGTCAAAAAATTTTTGTAGTGATTCAATCATGCATATATGTGTGATAGGGATATCAAAAAAATTCATAGTGATTAAATCATGCATATATGTGTTCGAAGATTGTAAAAAAAAAATTATAGTGATTCTATCATACATATATGCATTCTAAGGCTGTAAAAAAAAAATCATAGTGATTCAATTATGCATATATGTGTTCTTAGGATGTCAAAAAAAAATCATGGCGATTCAATCTTGCATATATGTGTTCTAAGGCTTTCAAAAGAAATTAATAGGGATTCAATCACGTATATATGGGTTCTAATGCTATAAAAAATTTTTTATAGTGATTCAATCATGCATATATGTGATCTAGTGCTATCATAAAAATTTCATAGAGATTCAATCATGCATAAATATTTTCTAAGGCTGTCAAAAAATTTCATTGTGATTCAATCATGTGCATATATGTTCTAAGCCTGTCAACAAAATTTCATAATGATTCAATCATACATATATGTGTTCTAATGCGGTCAAAAAAGTTTCATAGTGATTCAATCTTGCATATATGTGTTCTTAGGATGTCAAACAAATTTCATAGTGATTCAATCTTTCATATATGTGTTCTAATGCTGTAAAACAAATTACATAGTGATTCAATCATGCATATTTGTGTTCTAAGGTTGTCAAAAAAAAATTTATAGTGATTCAATCATGCATATATGTGTTATGTGGGTTTCAGAAAGATTTCGTAGTGATTCAATCAGGCATATATATGTTCTAAGACTGTCAAAAAAAATTCATAGCGATTCAATCAATCATCTATGTGTTCTTAGGATGTCAAAAAAAATTCATAGCGATTCAATCTTGCATATATCAGTTCTAATGCCGTCAACAAAATTTCATAGAGATTCAATCATGCGTATATGTGTTCTAAGGCTGTCAAAAAAAATTCATAATGATTCAATCATGCTTATTTGTGTTCTAAGGTTATCAAAAAAAATTTATGGTGATTCAATCATGCATATTTGTGTTCTAAGGCTGTCAAACAAAATTCAAAGTGATTCAGTCATACATATATGTGTTCTAATGCTGTAAAAAAAAATTTATAGTGATTCAATCTTGCATATATGTTTCCTAAGGCTGTCAAAAAAAATTCATAGTAATTCAGTCATTCATATATGCGTTCTAAGGCAGTCAAAAATATTTCATAGTGATTTAATCATACATATATGTGTAATAAGGCTATCAAAAAAATTTCATAGTGATTAATTCATGCATATAAGTGTTCTAAGGCTGCCAAAAAAAATTCATAGTAATTCAATCAAGCATGTATGTGTGCTAAGGTTGTAAAAAAAAATTTATAGTGATTCAATAATGCATATATGTGTTCTACGGTTGTCAAAAAAAAATCATAGGGATTGATTCATGCATATATGTGTTCCAAGGCTGTCAAAAAAATCATGTGTTCCAAGGCTATCACAGTGATTTAATCATGCATATATGTGTTCTAAGGCTGTCAAAAAAAATTCATAGTGATTCATTCAACCATATATGCGTCCTAATGTTGTCAAAAAAAAATTCATAGTGATTCAATCAAGCATATTTGTGTTCTACGGCTGTCAAAAAAGTTTTATAGTGATTCAATCTTGCATATATGTGTTCTTAGGATGTCAAAAAAAATTCATAGTGATTCAATCTTGGATATATGTGTTCTAATGCTGTAAAAAAAATTACATAGTGATTCAATCATGCATATTTGTGTTCTAAGGTTCTCAAAAAAAATTTATAGTGGTTCAATCATGCATATATGTCTTCTATGACCGTCAGAAAGATCTCGTAGTGATTCAATCATGCATATATGTGTTCTAATACTGTAAAAAAAAATTCAAAGTGATTCAATCACTCATATATGTTTTCTAAGGCAGTCAAAAAATTTTCACAGTGATTCAATCATGCATATATAAGTTTTAAGGCTTTCAAAAAAATTTCATAGTGGTTCAATCAAGCATATATGCATGCTAAGGTCATCAAAAAAGTCTACATTCATTCAATAATGCATATTTGTGTTCCACGGTTGTCAAAAAAAAAACATAGTGATTCATTCATGCATATATGTGATCTAAGGCTATCAAAAAAATTTCATTGTGATTCAATCTTGCATATATGTGTTCTAGTGCTGTCAAAAACAATTCATAAAGATTCAATCATGCATATTTGTGTTCTAAGGCTGTCAAAAAGATTTCGTAGTGATTCAATCATTCATATATGTGTTCTAAGGCTGTCAAAAAATTTTCATAGCATTTTAATCATGCATCTATGTGTTCTTAGGATGTCATAAAAAATTCATAGTGATTCAATCTTGCATATATGGGTTCTAATGTTGTCAAAAAAAATTCATAGAGATTCAATCATGAGAATATGTGTTCTAAGGCCGTCAAAAAAATTCATAGTGATTCAATCATGCATATTTGTATTCTAAGTTTATAAAAAAAAATCATAGTGATTCAATCATGCATATTTGTGTTCTAAGGCGGTCAAACAAAATTCATAGTGTTTCAATCATACATATATGTGTTCTAATGCTGTCAAAAAAAAAATTAGTGATTCAATCATGCATATATGTGTCCTAACGCTGTCAAAAAAAGTTCCTAATAATTCAATCATTCATATATGTGTTCTAAAGCAGTCAAAAAAATTTCGTAGTGATTTAAACATGCATATAAGTGTTCTAAGACTGTCAAAAAAATTTCATAGTGATTCAATCAAGCATATATGTGTGCTAAGGTTGTCAAAAAAATTTATAGTGATTTGATAATGCATATATGTGTTCTACGGTTGCAAAAAAACATTCGTAGTGATTGATTCATGCATATATGTGTTCTAGGGCTGTCAAAAACATTTCATAGTGATTCAATCAAGCATATATGTGTCATAATGTTGTAAAAAAAATTCAAAGTGATTCAATCATGCATATATGTGTTCTAAGGTTGTCAAAAAAAATTCATAGGGATTCAATCTTGCATATTTGTGTTCTAATGTTCTAAAAAAAATTTCATAGTGATTCAGTCATGCATATTTGTGTTCTAAGGTTGTCAAAAAAATTTAGTAGTGATTAAATCATGCATATATGTGTTCTATTTCTGTAAAAAAAAATACATAGTGATTCAATCTTTCATGTATGTGTTCTAAGGCATCCAAAAAAAAATTCTTAGTGATTCAATCATGCATATGTGTGTAATAAGTCAGTCAAAAAAATTTTATAGTGATTCAATCAAGCATATATGTGTGTTAAGGCTGTCAAAAAAAAATTCTAGTGATTCAATCATGCATATATGTGTGATAGGGATATCAAACAAATTCATAGTGATTCAATCATGCATATAAGTGTTCTAAGGTTGTCAAAAAAAATTCATTGTTATTCAAATATGCATATATGTGTTCTAAGGCAGTCAAAAAAAATTATAGTGATTCTTTCCTACATATATGCATTCTAAGGCTGTAAAAAAAAATACATAGTGATTCAATCATGAATATATGTGTTCTTAGGATGTCAAAAAAATTTTATAGTGATTCAATCTTGCATATATGTGTTCTAAGGCAGTAAAAAAAAATTAATAGTGATTCACTCATGTATATATGTGTTATAAAGCTATCAAAAAAATTTCATAGTGATTCAATCATGCATATATGTTCTCTTAGGATGTCAATAAAAAATCATATTGATTCAATCTTGCATACATGTGTTCTAGAGCTATCAGAAAAATTTCATAGAGATTCAAACATGCATATATGTTTTCTAAGGCTGTCAAATAAAATTCATTCTGATTCAATCATGTGCATATATGTTCTAAGGCCCTCAACAAGATTTCATAGTGATTCAATCAGACATATATGCGTTCTAATACGGTCAAAAAAATTCATAGTGATTCAATCATGAATATAAGTGTTCTTAGGGTGCCAAAAAAATTTGATAGTGATTCAATCTTGCATATATGTGTTCTAATGCTGTAAAAAAAAATTCATAGTGATTCAATCATGCATATTTGTGTTCAAAACTTGTCAAAATTTTTTTACAGTGATTCCATCATGCATATATGTGTTCTAAGGCTGTAAAAAAAAATCCATAGTGATTCAATCATTCATATATGTGTTCTAAGGCAGTCAAAAAAAATTCATAGTGATTCAATCTTGCATATATGTCTTATAATGCTATAAAAATAAATTCATAGTGATTCAATCAAGCATATATGTGTGTTAAGGTTGTCAAAAAAATTTTGTAGTGATTTAATCATGCATATATGTGTGATAGGGATATCAAAAAAAAATCATAGTGATTCAATCATGCATATATGTGTTCTAAGGCTCTTAAAAAAAAATTATAGTGATACAATCATACATATATGTGTTCTAATACTGTCAAAAAAAAATTGTACTGATTCAATCAAGCATATATGTGTTCCTAGTATGTCAAAAAAAATTCATAGGGATTCAATCTTGCATATATGTGTTCTAAGGCTTTTAAAAAAGATTAATAGTGATCCAATCACGTATATATGTGTTCTAATACTATAAAAAAAAATTCATAGTGATTCAATCATGCATATATGTGCTCTTAGGATGTCAAAAAAAAATCATAGTGATTCAATCTTGCATATATGTGTTCTAGAGCTATTAGAAAAATTTCATAAAGATTCAATCATGATATATGTTTTCTAAGGCTGTCAAAAAAAATTCATTCTTATTCAATCATGTGCATATATGTTCTAAGGCCCTCAACAAAATTTCATAGTGATTCAATCAGACATATATGTGTTCTAATGCGGTAAAAAAAATCATATTGATTCAATCATGCATATAAGTGTTCTTAGAATGCCAAAAAAATTTCATAGTGATTCAATCTTGCATATATGTGTTGTAATGCTGTAAAAAAAATTTCATAGTGATTCAATCATGCATATTTGTGTTCTAAGGTTGTCAAAAAAAATTTACAGTTATTCAATCATGCATATATGTATTCTAAGGCTATAAAAAAAAATTCATAGTGATTCAATCATTCATATATGTGTTCTAAGGCAGTCAAAAAAATTTCATAGTGATTCAATCTTGCATATATGTGTTATAATGCTATAAAAAAAAATTCATAGTGATTCAATCAAGCATATATGTGTGTTAATGTGGTCAAAAAAAATTGTAGTGATTTAATCATGCATATATGTGTGATAGGGATATCAAAAAAAATTCATAGTGATTCAATCATGCATATATGTGTTCTAAGGCTGTTAAAAAAAAATTATAGCGATTCAATCATACATATATGTGTTCTAAAACTGTCAAAAAAGTTTTATAGTGATTCAATCATGCATATATGTGTTCTTAGGATGTCAAAAAAAATTCATAGCGATTCAATCTTGCATATATGTGTTCTAAGGCTTTCAAAAAAGATTAAGAGTGATTCAATCACATATATATGTGTTCTAATACTATAAAAAAAATTCATAGTGACTAAATCATGCATATATTAGCCCTTCGGAAGTCAAAAAAAAATCATAGTGATTCAATCTTGCATATATGTGATGTAGTGCTATAAGAAAACTTTCATAAAGATTCAATCATGCATATATGTTTTCCAAGGCTGTGAAAAAATTTTATTGTGATTCAATCATGTTCTTATATGTTCTAAGGCTGTCAAAAAAATTTCATAGTGATTCAATCATACATATATGTGTTCTTAGGATGTCAAAAAAATTTCATAGTGATTCAATCTTTCATATTTGTGTTCTAATGCTGTAAAACAAATTACATAGTGATTCAATCATGCATATTTGTGTTCTAAGGTTGTCAAAAAAAAATTTGTAGTGATTCAATCATGCATATATGTGTTCTAAGGCTGTCAGAAAGATTTTTTTGTGATTCAATCATGCATATATGTGTTTTAAGGCTGTCAAAAAAATTTCATTGCGATTCAAGCATGCATCTATGTGTTCTTAGGATGTCAAAAAAAAATCATAGTGATTCAATCATGCATATATCGGTTCTAACGTGTCAAAAAAAATTGATAGAGATTCAATCATGCGTATAAGTGTTCTAAGGCTGTCAAAAAAATTTCATAGTGATTCAATCATGCATATTTGTGTTCAAGGGTTATCAAAAAAAAATTATGGTGATTCAGTCGTGCATGTTTGTGTTCTAAGGCTCTCAAAAAAAATTGATAGTGATTCAATCATATATATATATGTGTTGTAATGTTGTCAAAATTTTTTTATAGTGATTCAATCTTGCATATATGTGTCCAAAGGCTGTCAAAAAAAATTCATTGTAATTCAGTCATTCATATATGTGTTCTAAGGCAGTCAAAAAAATGTCATAGTGATTTAATCATGCATATATGTGTTCTAAGGTTATCAAAAAAATTTCACAGTGATTAATTCATGCATATATGTGTTCTAAGGCTGTCAACAAAATTTCATTGTGGTTCAATCATGCATGTATGTGTGCTAAGGTTGTCAAAAAAAATTGATAGTGATTCAATAATGCATATATGTGTTCTATGGTTGTTAAAAAAAAATCATAGTGATTGATTCATGCATATATGTGTTCTAAGGCTATCAAAAAAATTTCACAGTGATTTAATCATGCATATATGTGTTCTAAGGCTTTAAAAAAAAATTCATAGTGATTCAATCAAAGATATATGCCTCCTACTGTTGTCAAAAAAAATTCATAGTGATTCAATCATGAATATTTGTGTTCTACGGCTGTCAAAAAAATTTAATAGCGATTCAATGTTGCATATATGTGTTCTAATGCAGTAAAAAAAATTCTTAGTGATTCAATCATGCATATTTGTTTTCTAAGGTTGTCCAATAAATTTTGTAGTGATTCAATCATGAATATATGTGTTCTAAGGCTATCAAAAAAAAATCATAGTGATTCAATCATTCATATATGTATTCTAAGGCAGTCAAAAAAAAATTCGTAGTGATTCAATCATGCATATATGTGTTATAACGCTATAAAAAAAATTTCATTGTGATTCAATCAAGCATATATGTGTGCTAAGGCTGTCAAAAAAATTTTTTAGTGATTCAATCATGCATATATGTGTGATCGGGCTATCAAAAAAATTCATAGTGATTCAATCATGCATATATGTGTTCTATGGTTGTCAAAAAAAAATCATTGTGATTCAATTGTGCATATATGTGTTCTAAGGCTATCAAAAAAAAATTATAGTGATCCTATCGTGCATATAAGCATTCTAAGTCTTAAAAAAAAAATGCAAAGTGAATCAATCATGTATATATGTGTTCTTAGGATGTCAAAAAATTTCATAAAGATTCAATCTTGCATATATATGTTCTAAGGCTGTCAAAAAAAATTAATAGTGATTCAATCATGTATATATGTGTTCTAATGCTATCAAAAAAATTTCATAGTGATTTAATCATGCAATTATGTGTTCTAAGGTTGTCAAAAAAGATTCTTTGTGATTCAATTATGCATATATGTGTTCTAAGACTATCAAAAAAACTTTATAGTGATTCTATCCTATATATATGCATTCTAAGGCTCTAAAAAAAAAAATCACAGTGATTCAATCATCCATATATGAGTTCTTAGGATGTCAAAAAAAATTCATAGTGATTCAATCTTGCATATATGTGTTCTAAGGCTATCAAAAAAATTAATAGTGATTCAATCATGTATACATGTGTTTTAATGCTATAAAAAAAAATTCATAGTGATTCAATCTTGCATATATGTGCTCTTAGGATGTCAAAAAAAATTCAAAGTGATTCAATCTTCTATGTATGTGTTCTAGTGCTATAAAAAAAATTTCATTTTGATTCAATCATGCATATATGTTTTCTAAGGCTGTCAAAAAAATTTCATTATGATTCAATCATGTGCATATATGTTCTAAGGCTGTCAACAAAATTTCATAGTGATTCAATCAGACATATATGTGTTCTAATGCGGTCAAAAAAATTTCATAGTGATTCAATCATGCATATATTTGTTCTTAGGATGCCAAAAAAATTTCATAGTGATTCAATGTTGCATTATTGTATTCTAATGCAGTAAAGAAAATTCTTAGTGATTCAATCATGCATATTTGTGTTTTAAGTTTGTCAAAAAAATTTTATAGTGATTCAATCATGCATATCTGTGTGATAGGGATATCAAAAAAATTTCATAGTGATTCAATAATGCATATATGTGTTCTAAGACTGTTAAAAAATTTTTATAGTGATTCAATCATACATATATGTGTTCTAATGCTGTCAAAAAAAATTTCTAGTGATTCAATCATGCATATATGTGTTCTAATACTGTCAAAAAAATTTCATAGTGATTCAATCATTCATATATGTGTTCTAAGGCAGTGAAAAAAAATTCACAGTGATACAATCATGCATATATATGTTCTAACGCTTTCAAAAAAAATTCATGCATATATGTGATCTATGGCTATCAAAAAAATTTCATAGTGATTCAATCATGCATATATGTGTTCTTAGGATGTCAAAAAAAAATCATAGTGATTCAATCTTGCATATATGTGTTCTAGTGCTGTGAAAAAAAATTCATAGAGATTCAATCATGCATATATGTGTTCTAAGTCTGTCAGAAAGATTTCATAGTGATTCAATCATGAATATAAGTGTTCTTCAAACATGCATATATGTGTTCTAAGGCTATCAAAAAAATTTCATAGTGATTCAATCTTGTATATATCTGTTCTAACGCTGTCAAAAAAATTTCATAGAGATTTAATCATGCGTACATATGTTCTAAGTCTGGCAAAAAAAATTCATAGTGATTTAATCATGCATATTTGTGTTATAAGGTTATCAACAAAATTTTATGGTGATTCGATCATGCATATTTGTGTTCTAAGCCTGTCAGACAAAATTCATAGTAATTCAATCATACATGTATGTGTTCTAATGCAGTAAAAAAAATGTGTAGTGATTCAATCAAGCATATATGTGTCCTAAGGCTGTCAAAAAAATTTCATAGTAATTGAATCATTCATATATGTGTTCTAAGATATTAAAAAAAAGTTTATAGTGATTTAATCATGCATATATGTGTTCTAAGGCTGTCAAAAAAATTTCATAGTGATTCAATCAGGCATATATATGTGCTAAGGTTGTCAAAAAAAATTTATAGTGATTCAATAATACATATATGTTTTCTATGGTTGTCAAAAAAAATTTATAGTGATTCAATATTGCATATATGTTTTCTACGGTTCTCAAAAAAAGTTCAAAATGATTGATTCATGCATATTTGTGTTCTAAGGCTATTAAAAAAATTTCACAGTGATTTAATAATGCATATATGTGTTCTAAGGTTGACAAAAAAAATTCATAGTGATTCAATCAAGCATATGTGTGTGCTAACGTTGTCAAAAAAATTTATAGCGATTCAATAATGCATATATGTGTTCTACGGTTGTCAAAAAAAATTCATAGTGATTGATTCATGCATTTCATAGTGATTCAATCAAGCATATATGTGTCATAATGTTGTCAAAAAAAAATCATAGTTATTCAATCATGCATATAAGTGTTCTCATGCTGTCAAAAAAATTTCATAGGGATTCAATCTTGCATATATGTGATATAATGCTATAAAAAAAATTCATAGTGATTCAATCATGCATATTTGTGTTCTAAGGTTTTCAAAAAAATTTAATAGTGATTCAATCATGCATATATGTGTTCTAAGGCTGTCAAAAGAAATTCTTAGTGATTCAATCATTCATATATGTGTTCTAAGACAGTCAAAAAAAAAATTGTAGTGATCCAATCATGCATACACGTGTTATAAGGCTATCAAAAAAAAATTATAGTGATTCAATCAAGATATATATGTGCTAAGACTGTCAAAATTTTTTTGTAGTGATTCAATAATGCATATATGTTGGATAGGGATAATAAAAAAATTCATAGTGATTTAATCATGCATGTATGTGTTCGAAGGCTGTAAAAAAAAATTTATAGTGATTCTATCTTACATATATGCATTCTAAGGCTGTAAAAAAAAATTCATAATGATTCAATCATGCATATATGTGTTCTTAGGATGTCAAAAAAAATTCATGGCGATTCAATCTTGCATATATGTGTTCTAAGGCTTTCCAAAAAAATTTAATAGGGATTCAATCACGTATATATGGGTTCTAATGCTATCAAAAAAATTTCATAGTGATTCAATCATGCATATATGTGATCTAGTGCTATCAGAAAAATTTCATAGAGATTCAATCATGCATAAATATTTTCTAAGGCTGTCAAAAAATTTCATTGTGATTCAATCATGTGCATATATGTTCTAAGGTTGTCAACAAAATTTCATAATGATTCAATCATACATATATATGTTCTAATGCGGTCAAAAAAGTTTCATAGTGATTCAATCTTGCATATATGTGTTCTTAGGATGTCAAAAAAAAATCATAGTGATTCAATCTTGGATATATGTGTTCTAATGCTGTAAAAAAAATTACATAGTGATTCAATCATGCATATTTGTGTTCTAAGGTTGTCAAAAACAATTTGTAGTGGTTCAATCATGCATATATGTCTTCTATGGCTGTCAGAAAGATTTTGTAGTGATTCAATCATTCATATATGTGTTCTAAGGCTATCAAAAAAAATTCATAGTGATTCAATCATGTATCAATGTGTTCTTAGCATGTCAAAAAAAATCATAGTGATTCAATCTTGCACATATCCGTTCTAATGTTGTCAACAAAATTTCATAGAGATTCCATCATGCGTATATGTTTTCTAAGGCTGTCAAAAAAAATTTCATAGTGATTCGATCATTCATGTTTATGTTCTAAGGATATCCAAAAAAAATTATGGTGATTCAATCATGCATATTTGTGTTCTAAGGCTGTCACGCAAAATTTATAGTGATTCAGTCATACATGTGTTCTAATGCTGTCAAAAAAAAATTGTAGTGATTCAATCTAGCATATATGTGTCCGAAGGCTGTTAAAAAAATTTCACAGTAATTCAGTCATTCATATATGTGTTCTAAGGCAGTCAAAAAAATTTCATAGTGATTTAATCATGCATATATGTGTTCTAAGGTCATCAAAGAAATTTCATAGTGATTAATTCATGCATATAAGTGTTCTAAGAATGCAAAAAAAAATTCCTAGTGATTCAATCAAGCATGTATGTGTGCTTAGGTTGTCAAAAAAAAATTATAGTGATTCAATAATGCATATATGTGTTCTACGGTTGTCAAAAAAAATTCATATTGATTGATACATGCATATATGTGTTCTAAGGCTGTCAAAAACATTTCATAGTGATTTAATCAAGCATATATGTGTCATAATGTTGTCCAAAAAAATTCATAGTTATTTAATCGAGCATATAAGTGTTCTAAGGTTGTCAAAAAAATTTCATAGGGATTCAATTTTGCATATATGTGTTCTAAGGCAGTGAAAAAAAATTCACAGTGATACAATCATGCATATATATGTTCTAACGCTTTCAAAAAAATTTCATGCATATATGTGATCCATGGCTATCAAAAAAATTTCATAGTGATTCAATCATGCATATTTGTGTTCTAAGGTTTTCAAAAAAAATTAATAGTCATTCAATCATGCATATATGTGTTCTAAGGCTGTCAAAAAAAATTCATAGTGATTCAATCATTCATATATGTGTTCTAAGGCAGTCAAAAAAAAAATTATAGTGATCCAATCATGCATACATGTGTTATAAGGCTATCAAAAAAAATTTATAGTGATTCAATCAAGATATTTATGTGCTAAGGCTGTAAAAAAAATTTTGTAGTGATTCAATCATGCATATATGTGTGATAGGGATATCAAAAAAATTCATAGTGATTCAATCAAGCATATATGAGTTTGAAGATTGTAAAAAAAAATTTATAGTGATTCTATCTTACATATATGCATTCTAAGGCTGTAAAAAAAAAATTCATAGTCATTCAATCATGCATATATGTGTTCTTAGGATGTCAAAAAAAATTCATGGTGATTCAATCTTGCACATATGTCTTCTAAGGCTTTCAAAAAAAATTAATAGGGATTCAATCACGTATATATGGGTTCTAATGCTATCAAAAAAAAATTTTAGTGATTCAATCGTGCATATATGTGATCTAGTGCTATCATAAAAATTTCATAGAGATTCAATCATGCATAAATATTTTTTAAGGCTGTCAAAAAATTTCATTGTGATTCAATCATGTGCATATATGTTCTAAGCCTGTCAACAAAATTTCATAATGATTCAATCATACATATATGTGTTCTAATGCGGTCAAAAAAGTTTCATAGTGATTCAATCTTGCATATATGTGTTCTTAGGATGTCAAAAAAATTTCATAGTGATTCAATCTTTCATATATGTATTCTAATGCTGTAAAACAAATTACATAGTGATTCAATCATGCATATTTGTGTTCTAAGGTTGTCAAAAAAATTTTTGTAGTGATTCAATCATGCATATATGTGTTATGTGTGTTTCATAAAGATTTCGTAGTGATTCAATCAGGCATATATATGTTCTAAGACTGTCAAAAAAAATTCATAGCGATTCAATCAATCATCTATGTGTTCTTAGGATGTCAAAAAAAATTCATAGCGATTCAATCTTGCATATATCAGTTCTAATGCTGTCAACAAAATTTCATAGAGATTCAATCATGCGTATATATGTTTTAAGGCTGTAAAAAAAAATTCATAAAGATTTAATCATGCACATTTGTGTTCTAAGGCTGTCAAACAAAATTTAAAGTGATTCAGTCATACATATATGTGTTCTAATGCTGTAAAAAATTTTTTATAGTGATTCAATCTTGCATATATGTTTCCTAAGGCTGTCAAAAAAAATTCATAGTAATTCAGTCATTCATATATGCATTCTAAGGCGGTCAAAAATATTTCATAGTGATTTAATCATGCATATATGTGTTATAAGGCTATCAAAAAAATTTCATAGTGATTAATTCATGCATATAAGTGTTCTAAGGCTGCCAAAAAAATTTCATAGTAATTCAATCAAGCATGTATGTGTGCTAAGGTTGTAAAAAAAAATTTATAGTGATTCAATAATTTATATATGTGTTCTACGGTTGTCAAAAAAAAATCATAGGGATTGATTCATGCATATATGTGTTCCAAGGCTATCAAAAAAATCATGTGTTCCAAGGCTATCACAGTGATTTAATCATGCATATATGTGTTCTAAGGCTGTCAAAAAAAATTCATAGTGATTCATTCAAGCATATATGCATCCTAATGTTGTAAAAAAAAATTCATAGTGAGTCAATCAAGCATATTTGTGTTCTACGGCTGTCAAAAAAGTTTCATAGTGATTCAATCTTGCATATATGTTTTCTTAGGATGTCAAAAAAAATTCATAGTGATTCAATCTTGGATATATGTGTTCTAATGCTGTAAAAAAAATTACATAGTGATTCAATCATGCATATTTGTGTTCTAAGGTTGTCAAAAAAATTTATAGTGGTTCAATCATGCATATATGTCTTCTATGGTTGTCAGAAATAGTGATTCAATCATGCATATATGTGTTCTAAGGCTGTCAAAAAATTTTCATAGTGATTCAATCATGCATCTATGTGTTCTTAGGATGTCAAAAAAAAATCATAGTGATTCAATTTTGCACATATCCGTTCTAATGTTGTCAACAAAATTTCATAGAGATTCAATCATGCGTATATGTTTTCTAAGGCTGTCAAAAAAAATTCATAGTGATTCGATCATGCATATTTGTGTTCTAAGGTTGTCACGCAAAATTTATACTGATTCAATCATACATATATGTGTTCTAATGCAGTAAAAAAAAATTTGTAGTGATTCAATCTAGCATATATGTGTCTGAAGGCTGTCAAAAAAAATTCACAGTAATTCAGTCATTCATATATGTGTTCTAAGGCAGTCAAAAAAATTTCACAGTGATTTAATCATACATATATGTGTTCTAAGGCCATCAAAGAAATTTCATAGTGATTAATTCATGCATATAAGTGTTCTAAGGCTGCCAAAAAAAATTCCTAGTGATTCAATCACGCATGTATGTGTGCTTAGGTTGTCAAAAAATTTTTATAGTGATTCAATAATTCATATATGTATTCTACGATTCTAAAAAAAATTTCATAGTGATTTATTCATGCATATATGTGTTCCAAGGCTGTCAAAAAAAATTCACAGTGACTTAATCATGCATATATGTGTTCTAAGGCTGTCAAAAAAATTCATAGTGATCCAATCAAGCATATTGACATCCTAATGTTGTCAAAAAAGGTTCATAGTGATTCAATCATGCATATTTGTGTTCTACGGCTGTCAAAAAAATTTCACAGTGATTCAATCTTGCATTTATGTGTTCTAATGCTGTAAAAAAAATTCATAGTGATTCCATGATGCATATTTATGTTCTAAGGTTGTCAAAAAAAATTTGTAGTGATTCAATCATGCATATATGTGTTCAAAGGCCTTAAAAAAAAATCATAGTGATTCAATCATTCATATATGTGTTCTAAGGCAGCCAAAAAAAATTCGTAGTGATTCAATCATGCATATAAGTGTTATAAGGCTAGCAAAAAAGTTTCATAGTGATTCATTCATGCATATATATGTGATAGGGATATCAAAAAAATTCAAAGTGTATCAATCATGCATATATGTGTTCTAAGGTTGTCAAAAAAAATTCATTGTGATTCAATTATGCATATATTTGTTCTAAGTGAAAAAAATTCATAGTGATTCAATCATGCATATACGTGTTCTTAGGATGTCAGAAAAATTTCATAGCGATTCTATCTTGCATATATGTGTTCTAAGGCTGTCAAAAAAATTTAATAGTGATTCAATCATGTATATATGTGTTCTAAAGCTATCAAAAAAAATTCATAGTGATTCAATCATGCATATATATGCTCTTAGGTTGTCAAAAAAAAATCATAGTGATTTAATCTTGCATATATGTGTTCTAGTGCTATCATGAAAATTTCATAGAGATTCAATCCTGCTTATATGTTTTCTAAGGCTGTCAAAAAAAATTCATTATGATTCAATCATGTGCATATATGTTTTAAGGCTGCCAACAAAATTTTATAGTGATTCAATCTGACATATATGTGTTCTAATGCGGTCAAAAAAAATTCAAAGTGATTCAATCATGCATATATGTGTTGTTAGGATGCAAAAAAAATTTCATAGTGATTCAATCTTGCATATAAGTGTTCTAATGCTGTAAAAAAAAAATCATAGTGATTCAATCATGCATATTTGTGTTCTAAGGTTGTCAAAAAAAATTATAGTGATTCAAACATGCATATATGTGTTCTAAGGCTGTCAAAAAAAATTCATAGTGATTCAATCATTCATATATGTGATCTAAGGCAGTCAAAAAAATTTCATAGTGATTCAATCATGCATATATGTGTTTAAATGTTATAAAAAAAAATTCATAGTGATTCAATCAAGCATATATGTGTGTTAAGGCTGTCAAAAAAAATTTGTAGTGATTCAATCATACATTTATGTGTGATAGGGATATCAAAAAAAATTCATAGTGATTCAAGCATGCATATATGTGTTCTAAGGCTGTTAAACAAAGTTTATAGCGATTCAATCATACATATATGTGTTCTAATGCTGTCAAAAAAAATTTGTCAATCATGCATATATGTGTTTTTAGGATATCAAAATAAATTAATAGTGATTCAATCACGTATATATACTATCAAAAAAAATTCATAGTGATTATTAAATCATACATATATGTGCTCTTAGAATGTCAAAAAAAATTCATAGTGATTCAATCTTACATATATGTGATCTATTGCTATCAAAAAAATTTCATAGAGATTCAATCATGCATATATGTTTTCTAAGGTTGTCAAAAAAATTCATTTTGATTACATCATGTGCATATATGTTCTAAGGCTGTCAACAAAATTTCATAGTGATTCAATCATACATATATGTGTTCTAATGCGGTCAAAAAAAATTTGTAGTGATTCAATCATGCATATATGTGTTCTTAAGATGTCAAAAAAATTTAATAGTGATTCAATCTTGCATATATGTGTTCTAATGCTGTAAAAAAAAAATCATAATGATGCAATCATGCATATTTGTGTTCGAAGGATGTCAAAAAAAATTTATAGTGATTTAGTCATGCATATATGTGTTTTAAGCCTGTCAGAAAGATTTCGTAGTGATTCAATCATGCGTATATGTGTTCTAAGGCTGTCAAAAAATTTTCATAGTTATTCAATCATGCATCTACGTGTTCTTAGGATGTCAAAAAAAATTCGTAGTGGTTCAATCTTGCATATATCGGTTCTAATGCAAAGTTCATAGAGATTCAATCATGTGTATATGTGTTCTAAGGCTGTCAAGAAAATTTCATAGTGATTCAATGATGCATATTTGTGTTCTGGGGTTATCTAAAAAAATTTATGGTGATTCAATCATGCATATTTGTGTTCTATGGATGTCAAAAAGAAATCAAAGTGATTCAATCATACATATATGTGTTCTAATGCTTTCAAAGAATTTTGTAGTGATTCAATCTTGCCTATATGCGTCCTAAGTATGTCAAAAAAAATTCATAGTAATTCAGTCTTTCATATATGTGTTCCAAGGCAGTCAAAAAAATTTCCTTGTGATTTAATCATGCATATATGTGTTCTAAGGCTATTAAAAAAAATTTACAGTGATTAATTCATGCATATATGTGTTCTAAGGCTGTCAAAAAAATTTCATAGTGGTTCAATCAAGCATGTATGTGTGCTAAGGTTGTCAAAAAAAATTGATAGTGATTCAATATTGCATATATGTGTTCTACGATTGTCAAAAAAAATTCAAAGTGATTGATTCATGCATACATGTGTTCTAAGGCTTTCAAAAAAAATTTATAGTGATTTAATGATGCATATATGTGTTCTAAGGCTGTCAAAAAAATTTCATAGTGATTCCATCAAGCATATATGCATCCTAATGTTGTCAAAAAAATTCATAGTGATTCAATCATGCATATTTGTGTTCTACGGCTGTCAAAAAAATTTCATAGTGATTCAATGTTGCATATATGTGTTTTAATGCAGTAAAAAAAATTCATAGTGATTCAATCATGCATATTTGTGTTCTAAGGTTGTCAAAAAAAATTTGTAGTGATTCAATCATGCATATATGTGTTCTAAGGTTGTCAAAAAAAATTTGTAGTGATTCAATCATGCATATATGTGTTCTAAGGCTATCAAAAAAAAATTCATAGTGATTCAATCATTCATATATGTGTTCTACGGCAGTCAAAAAAAACAATCATAGTGATTCAATCATGCATATATGTGTTATAAGGCTATCAAAAAAATTTCATGGTGATTCAATCAAACATATATGTGTGTTAAGGTTGTCAAAAAAAATTTGTAGTGATTCAATCATGCATATATGTGTGATAGCGATATAAAAAAAATTCATAGTGATTCAATCTTGCATATATGCGTTCTAAGGTTGTCAAAAAAGACTCATTGTCATTCAATTGTGCATATATGTGTTCTAAGCATATCAAAAAAAAATTATAGTGATTCTATCATACATATATGGATTCTAAGGCTGTAAAAAAAAATTCATAGTGATTCAATCATGCATATATATGTGTTCTTAGGATGTCAAAAAAATTTCATAGCGATTCAATCTTGCATATATGTGTTCTAAGGCAGTCCAAAAATAATTAATAGTGATTCAATCATGTATATATGTGTTCTAATGCTATCAAAAAAATTTTATAGTGATTCAATCATGCATATATGTGTTCTAGTGCTATCAGAAAAATTTCATTTTGACTCAATCATCCATATATATTTTCTAAGGCTGTCAAAAAAATTTCATTATGATTTAATCATGTGCATATATGTTCTAAGGCTTACAACAAAATTTCATAGTGAATCAATCATACATATATGTGTTCTAATGCGGTCAAAAAAATTTCATAGTGATTCAATCATGCATATATGTGTTTTTAGGATGCCAAAAAAATTTATAGTGATTCAATCTTGCATATATATGTTCTGATGCTGTAAAAAAAATAAATAGTGATTCAATCATGCATATTTGTGATCTAAGGTTGTCAAAAAAAAATTATAGTGATTCAATCGTGCATATATGTGTTCTAAGGCTCTAAAAAAAAATTCATAGTGATTCAATCATTTATATATGTGCTCTAAGGCAGTCAAACAATTTTCATAGTGATTCAATCATATATATTTGTGTAATAAGGCTATCAAAAAATTTTCATAGTGATTCAATCAACCATATATATGTATTAAGGCTGTCAAAAAAAATTTATAGTAATTCAATCATGCATATATGTATGATAGGGATGTCAAAAAAATTTATAGTGATTCAATCATGCATATATGTGTTTTAAGGTAGTTAAAAAAAAATTATTGCGATTCAATCATACATATATGTGTTCTAATGCTGTCAAAAAAAATTTGTAGTGATTCAATCATGCATATATGTGTTATAATACTATCAAAAAAATTTCATAGTGATTCTATCATTCATGGATATGTTCTAAGGCAATCAAAAAAATTTCACAGTGATTTAATAATGCATATATATGATCTAAGGCTTTCAAAAAAAAAATCATAGTGATTCAATCAAGCATATATGTGTGCTAAGGTTGTCAAAAAAATTTATATTGATTCAATCATGCATATATGTGTTCTACGGCTGTCAAAATTTTTTTATAGTGATTCATTCATGCACATATGTGATCCAAGGCTATAAAAAAAATTTCATAGTGATTCAATCATGCATATATGTGTTCTAAGGATGTCAAAAAAAAATCATAGTGATTCAATCTTGCATATATGTGTTCTAGTGCTGTCAAAAAACATTCATAGAGATTCAATCATGCATATATGTCTTCTAAGGCTGTCAGAAAGATTTTGTAGTGATTCAATCATATATATATGTGTTCTTCAATCATGCATATATTTGTTCTAATGCTTTCAAAAAAATTTCACAGTGATTAAATCATGCATATATGTGTTCTAAGGCTGTCAAAAAATTATCATAGTGATTCTATCAAGCATATATGTGTGCTAAGGTTGTCAAAAAAAATTTATAGTGATTCAATAATTCATATATGTTTTCTACAGTTGTCAAAAAAAATTCATGATGATTGATTCATGCATATATGTATTCTAAGGCTATCAAAAAAAATTCATAGTGATTTAATCATGCATATATGTGTTCTAAGGCTGCCAAAAAAAATTCATAGTGATTCAATCAAGCATATATGTGTCCTAATGTTGTAAAAAAAAATTCATACTGATTCAATGATGCATATATGAGTTCTAAGGATATCAAAAAAAATTCACAGTGATTCAATCATTCATATATGTGTTCTAAGGCTGTCAAAAAGAAATCATATTGATTCAATCAGGCATATATGTGTACTAAGGTTGTCAAAAAAAAATTATAGTGATATAATAATGCATATATATGTTCTACGGTTGTCAAAAAAAATTCATGGTGATTCATTCATGCATATATGTGTTCTAAGGCTGTGAAAAAGATTTCATAGTGATTCAATCATACATAAATGTGTTCTAATGCTATCAAAAAAAATTTTGTAGTGATTCAATCATGCATATATGTGTTCTAAGGCTGTCAAAAAAAATTGATATTTCTTCAATCTTGCATATTTGTGTTGTAAGGCTGTCAAATTTTTTTTATAGTGATTCAATCATGCATATATGTGTTCTAAAGTTGTTAACAAAATTTCATAGTGAATCAATTATGCATATATGTGTTCTAAGGCTATAAAAAAAAATTCATAGTGATTCCATCATGCATGTACATGTTCTAACGCTACTAAAAAATTTTGAGAGAGATTCAATCTTGCATATATGTGTTCTAAGGTTGTCAAAAAAAATTCATAGTGATTCAATCATGATTATATGTGTTCTAAGGATGTCAAAAAAATTTCATAGTGATTCAATCATTCATATATGTATTCTAAGGCCGGCAAAAAAAATTCATAGTGATTCAATCATGCCTATACGTGTTCTAAGGCTCTCAAAGAAATTTCACAGAGATTCGATCATATATATATGTGTTTTATTGCGGTCATAAAAACTTCATAGTGATTGAATCATGCATATATGTGTTCTAAGGCTGTCAAAAAAATTTCATAGTGATTCAATCATGCATATATGTCCTAAGGTTGTCAAAAAAAATCATAGTGTTTCAGTCATGCATATATGTATTCTAAGGCTGTCAAAAAAATTTCATAGTGATTATAACTTGCATTAATGTGTTCTAAGGCTATCAAAAAAAATTCATAGTGATTCAATCATGCATATATGTGTTCTAAGGTTGTCAAAAAAAATTTAAGGCGATTCAATCATGCATATATGTGTTCTAATGCTGTTAAAAAAAATTATAGTGATTAAATCATGCATATATGTGTTCAAAGGTTCTCAAAAAAATTTCATAGTGATTGAATCACGCATATATTTGTGATAAGGCTGTCAAAAATTTTTTATAGTGAGTCAATCATGCATATATGTGTCCTATGGTTGTAAAAAAAAAATCATAGTGATTCAATCATTCATATATGTGTTCTAAGGCTATCAAAAAAATTTCACAGTGATTCAATTATGCATATATGTGTTCTAAGGCTATCAAAAAAAATTTATAGTGATTCAATCATGTATATATATGTGTTGTAAGGCTGTCAAAAAAATTTGTAGTGATTCAATCATGCATATATGTGTCCTAAGGTTGTCAAAAAAAAATCATAGTGATTTAATCATGCCTATATGTGTTCTACGGTTGTCAAATTTTTTTTATAGTGATTCAATCATGCATATATGTGTTCTAAGGCTATGAAAAAAATTTTGTAGTGATTCAATCATGCATATATGTGTTATAATGCTATCAAAAATTTTTTATAGAGATTCAATCATGCATACGTGTTCTAATGCTGTAAAAAAAAATCTTAATGATTCAATCTTGCATATACGTGTTCTAAGGCTGTCAAAAAAAAAATTTAATGATTTAATCATGCATATATGTGTTCTAAGGCTGTCAAAAAAAATTCAGAGTGATTCAATCATGCACATATGTGGTCTAAGGTTGTCAAAAAAAATTTATAGTGATCAATCACGGTTATATGTGTTATAAGGCTGTCAAACAAATTTGATAGTGATTCAATCACTCATATAAGTGTTCTAATGATGTAAAAAAAAATTATATTGATTCAATCATGCATATATGTGTTTAAGTCTATCAAATAAATTTCAGAGTGATCCAATCAAGCATATACGTGTTTTAATGCTGTCAAAAAAATTTGATGGAGATTCAATCATGCATATATGTGTTCTAAGGATGTCAAAAATATTTCATAGTGGAATAATGCATATATGTGTTCTAAGGATATAAAAAAAAAACCATATTGATTCAATCATGCATATATGTGTTCTAAGGCTATAAAAAAAAATTTTGATTGATTCAATCATGCATATATGTGTTCTAGTGCTCTAAAAAAAATTTGATAAAGATTCACTCATGCATATATGTGTTCTAAGGCTGTCAAAAAAATTTCATAGTGATTCAATCATCCATATATGTGTTCTAAAGCTGTCAAAAAAATTTCAAAGTGATACAATCTTGCATATCTGTGTTCTAAGCTTGTCAAAAAAATTTGATAGTGATTCAATCATGCATATATGTGTTCTTAGGATATCAAAAAATTTTCATTGTGATTCAATCTTGCATATATGTGTTCTAATAGTGTCAAAGAAATTTCATAGTGATTCAATAATGCATATATGAGTTCTAATGCTATCATAAAAATTTGATAGTGATTCAATCTTGCATATATGTGCTCTAATATTGTCATTAAAATTTCATTGTGATGCAATCCTGCATATGAGTGTTCTAAGGCTGTAAAAAAAAATCATAGTGATTCAATCATGCATACATTTGTTCTAAGGCTGTCAAAAAAAATCCATAGTGATTCAATCATGCATATATGTGTTCTAAGGCTGTCAAAACAATTTTATAATGATTCAATCAAGCATATGTGTCCTAAGGTTGTCAAACAAAAAATCATAACGATTCAATCATGCATATATGTGTTCTAAGGCTATCAAAAAAATTTCATAGTGATTCTATCTTGCATATATGTGTTCTAAGGCTATCAAAAAAATGTCATAGTGATTCATTCATGCATATATGTGTTCTAAGGCTGTCAAAAAAATTTCATTGTGATTCAATCATGCATATATGTGTTCTAATGCTATCAAAAAAGTTTCACAGTTATTCATTCAAGCATATATGTGTTCTAAGGTTGTCAAAAAAAATTTATAGTGATTCAATCATGTATATATGTGTCCTTAAGTTGTCAAATTTTTTTTATAAGGATTCAATAATGCATATATGTGTTCTACGGTTGTCAAAAAATTTTCATAGTGAATCATTCATGCATATATGTGTTCTAAGGCTATCAAAAAAAATTCATAGTGATTCAATCTCGCATATATGTGTTCTTAGGATGTCAAAAGAACTTCATAGTGATTCAATCTTGCATATATATGTTCTAATGCTGTCAAAAAAAATTCATATAGATTCAATCATGCATATATGTGTTCTAAGGCTGTCAAAAAAATGTCATAGTGATTCAATCATGCACATATGTCTTCTAAGGCTGTCAAATAAATTTTAGAGTAATTCAATCATGCACATATGTGTTCTAAGTTTGTCAAAAAAAATTTATAGTGATTCAATCATGCATATATGTGTTCTAAGGCTATGAAATAAATTTTAGAGTGATCCAATCATGCATATATGTGTTCTAATGCTGTCAAAAAAATTTGGTAGAGATTCAATCATGAATATATGTGTTCTAAGGCTGTCAAAAAAAATTCATAGCGATACAATCATGCATATATGTGTTCAAAGCTTGTCAAAAAAAATTCATAGGGATTCAATCATGCATATGTGTGTTTTAAGGCTATCAAAAAAAATTCATATTGATTCAATCTTGCATATATGTGTTCTAAGGCTATAAAAAAAATTCTCAGTGATTCAATCATACATATATTTGTTCTAAAGCTGTCAAAAAAATTTGATAAAGATTCACTCATGCATATATGTGTTCTAAGGCTGTCAAAAAAAATTCATAGTGATTCAATCATGCATATTTGTGTTCTTCGGCTGTCCAAAAAATTTCATAGTGAAACAATCATGCATATATGTGTTCTAAGCTTGTCAAAATTTTTGATAGTTATTCAATCATTCATATGTGTTCTAATAGTGTCAAAAAAATTTCATAGTGATTGAATAATGCATGTATGAGTTCTAAGGCTGTCGTAAAAATTTCATAGTGATTCAATCTTGCATATATATGTTCTAAGGCTGTCAACAAAATTTTATAATGACTCATTCATGCATATATGTGTTCTAAGGCTGTCAAAAAAAATCATAGTGATTCAATCATGCATATATTTGTTCTAAGGCTGTTAAAAAAATTCGATAGTGATTCAATCATGCATATTTGTATTCTAAGGATCTCAAAAAAAATTTATAGTGATTCAATCATGCATATATGTGTTCTAAGGTTGTCAAAACAATTTTATAATGATTCAGTCGTGAATATGTGTCCTAAGGTTGTCAAACAAAAAATCATAATGATTCAATCATGCATATATGTGTTCTAAGGCTATCAAAAAAATTTCATAGTGATTCTATCTTGCATATAGGTGTTCTAAGGCTATCAAAAAAAAATTATAGTGATTCATTCTTGCATATATGTGTTATAAGGGTGTCAAAATAAATTCATTGTGATTCAATCATGCATATGCGTTCTAATGTTATAAAAAAAAAATCACAGTTATTAAATCAAGCATATATGTGTCCTAAGGCTGTCAAAAAAAATTTATTGTGATTCAATCATGTATATATGTGTCCTTAGGTTGTCAAAAAAAATTTATAGGGATTCAATAATGCATATATGTGTTCCACGGTTGTCAAAAAATTTTCATAGTGATTCATTCATGCATATATGTGTTTTAAGGCTATCAAAAAAATTTCATAGTGATTCAATCTTGCATATATGTGTTCTTAGGATGTCAAAAGAATTTCATACTGATTCAATCGTGCATATATGTGTTCTAATGCTGTCAAAAAAATTTCATATAGATTAAATCAGGCAAATATGTGTTCTAAGGCTGTCAACAAAATGTCGTAGTGATTCAATCATGCATATATGTGTTCTAAGGCGGTCAAAAAAAATTTATAGTGATTCAATCATGTATGTATGTGTCTGAAGGTTGTCAAAAAAAATTCATAGTGATTCAATCTTGCATATATATGTTTTAAGGCTGTCAACAAAATTTTATAATGACTCAATCATGCATATATGTGTTCTAAGGCTGTCAAAAAAAATCATAGTGATTCAATCATGTATATATTTGTTCTAAGGCTGTTAAAAAAATTCGATAGTGATTCAATCATGCATATTTGTATTCTAAGGATCTCAAAAAAAAATTATAGTGATTCAATCATGCATATATGTGTTCTAAGGTTGTCAAAACAATTTTATAATGATTCAGTCGTGCATATGTGTCCTAAGGTTGTCAAACAAAAAATCATAATGATTCAATCATGCATATATGTGTTCTAAGGCTATCAAAAAAATTTCATAGTGATTCTATCTTGCATATATGTGTTCTAAGGCTATCGAAAAAAATTTATAGTGATTCATTCTTGCATATATGTGTTATAAGGGTGTCAAAATAAATTCATTGTGATTCAATCATGCATATGTGTTCTAATGTTATAAAAAAAAATTCACAGTTATTAAATCAAGCATATATGTGTCCTAAGGCTGTCAAAAAAAAATTATTGTGATTCAATCATGTATATATGTGTCCTTAGGTTGTCAAAAAAAATTTAAAGGGATTCAATAATGCATATATGTGTTCAACGGTTGTCAAAAAAATTTCATAGTGATTCATTCATGCATATATGTGTTTTAAGGCTATCAAAAAAATTTCATAGTGATTCAATCTTGCATATATGCGTTCTTAGGATGTCAAAAGAATTTCATACTGATTCAATCTTGCATATATGTGTTCTAATGCTGTCAAAAAAAATTTCATATAGATTAAATCAAGCAAATATGTGTTCTAAGGCTGTCAACAAAATGTCATAGTGATTCAATCATGCATATATGTGTTCTAAGGCTGTCAAAAAAATTTCATAGTGATTTAATTATGTATGTATGTGTCCTAAGGCTGTCAAAAAAAATTCATTGTGATTCAATCTTGCATATATATGTTCTAAGGCTGTCAACAAAATTTTATAATGACTCAATCATGCATATATGTGTTCTAAGGCTGTCAAAAAATTTTCAGAGTGATTCAATCCTGCACATATGTGTTCTAAAGCAGTCAAAAAACTTTTATAGTGATTCAATCATCCATATAAGTGTAATAAAACTATAAAAAAAAATCATAGTGATTCAATCATGCATATATGTGTTCTAATGCTATCAAGAAAATTCGATAGAGATTCAATCATGCATGTATGTGTTCTAAGGGAGTCAAAAAAATTCATAGTGATTCAATCAAGTATATATGTGTTACAAGGCTGTCAAAAAAAATTGATAGTGATTCAATCATTCATATATGTGTTCTAAGACTGCAAAAAAATTTAATGGTGATTCAATCATGCATATATGTGTTCTATGGCTTTCAAAAAAATTCAAAGTGATGCAATCATGCATATATATTTTCTATTGTTGTCACAAAATTTTCATAGTGATTCAATCATGCATATATGTGTTGTAATGTTGTTAATTTTTTTTTATAGTGATTCAAACTTGCATATATGTGTTCTAAGGCAGTAAAAAAAATTTACAGTATTTCAAACATGCATATATGTGTCCTATGGCTGTTAAAAAAAATTCATAGTGATTCAATCTTCCATATATGTGGTCAAAGGCTGTCAAAAAATTTTCATTGTGATTCAATCATGCATATATGTGTTCTATGGGTGTCAAAAAATTTTTATAGTGATTCAATTGTGCATATATTTGTTCTAAGGCAGTCAAAAAAATTTGTAGTGATTCAATCTTGCATATATATGTTCTAAGGCTATAAAAAAAAACTCATAGTGATTCAATCATGCAAATATTTGTCCTAAGGTTGTGAACAAATTTTCATAGTGATTCAATAATTCATATATCTGTTCTACGATTGTAAAAAAAAATTGATAGTGATTCAATCATGCAAATATGTGTTCTAAGGCTATCAAAAAACTTTCATAGTGATTCAATCATGCATATATGTGTTCTAAGGCATTCAAAAAAAATTGATAGGGATTCAATCATGCATATATGTGTTCTAAGGTTGTCGAAAAAAAGTCATAGTGATTCAATCATACATATATGTGTTGTAAGCCTATAAAAAAAAATTCATAGTGATTCAATCATGCATTTATATGTTCTAAGGCAGTCAAAAAAATTTCATAGTGATTCAATCTTGCATATATATGTTGTAAGTTTGTCAAAAAAAATCATTCTGATTCAATCACGCATATATGTGTCCTAAGGTTGTTAAAAAAAATCATAGTGATGCAATAATGCATATATCTGTTCTACAGTTGCCAAAAAAATTCATAGTGATTCAATCATGCATGTATATATTCTAAGGCTATCAAAAAAAATTCACAGTGATTCAATCTTACATATATATATTGTAAGGCTGTAAAAAAAAATTAAATGTAATTCAATCATGCATATATGTGTCCTAAGCTTGTTCACAAAATTTCATAGTGATTCAATAATGCATATATCTATTCTACGGTTGCCAAAAAAAATTCATAGTGATTCAATCATTTGTATATGTATTCTAGGGTTGTCAAAAAAAATTCATAGTGATTCAATCTTGCATATATGTGTTCTAAGGCTGTGAAAAAATTCATAGTGATTCAATCATGAATATATGTGTTCTAACGCTATCAAAAAAAAATCATAATGATTCAAACATTGCATATATGTGTTCTAAGGCTGTTAAAAAAATTTCAAAGTGATTCAATCATGCAGATAAGTGTTCTAAGGTTGTCCAAAAAATGTTATAGTGATTTAATCTTGCATATATTTGTTCTAAGGCTGTCAAATTCCTTTTACAATGATTCTAGCATGCATATTTGTGTTCTAAGGCTGTCAAAAAAATTTCACAGTGACTCAATCATGCACATATGTGTCCTAAGGATGTTAAAAAAAAATTCTAGTGATTCAATAATGCATATATCTATTCTACGTTTGTCAAAAAAAAATTATAGTGATTTAATCATGCATATATGTGTTCTAAGGATGTCAAAAAAATTTCATAGTGAAACAATCATGCATATATGTGTCCTAAGGTCGTCAAAAAAATTTCATAGTGATTCAATAATGCATATATCTGTTCTACGATTGTCAAAAAAATTTCATAGTGATTCAATCATGCATATATGCATTCTAAGGCTGTCAAAAGAATGTCAAAGTGATTCAATCATGCATATATTTGTTCTAAGCCTTTCAAAAAAATTTCATAGTGGTTCAATCATGCACATATGTGTCCTAAGGATGTTAAAAAAAATTTGAAGTGATTCAATAATGCATATATATGTCCTACGATTGTCAAAAAAAAATTATAGTGATTCAATCATGCATATATGTGTTCTAAGGCTGTCAAAAAAAATTCATAGTGAAACAATCATGCATATATGTGTCCTAAGGTTATTAAAAAAATTCATAGTGATTCAATAATGCATATATTTGTTCTACGATTGTCAAAAAAATTTCACAGTGATTCAATCATGCATATTTATGTTCTAGGGCTATCAAAAACATTTTATAGTTATTCAATCATGCATATTTGTGTTCTAATGCTGTCAAAAAAATTTCACTGTGCTTCAATCATGCAAGTATATGTTCTAATACGGTAAAAAAAAAATGATAGTGACTCAATCATGCATATATGTGTTCTAAGTATGTCAAAAAATCTCATAGTGATTCAATCATGCAGATATGTGTTCTAACGATGTCAAAAAAAAATCATAGTGATTCAATGAAGCATATATGTGTTCTAAGGCTGTCAAAAAAAAATCATAGTGATTCAATCATGCATATATGTGTCCTAAGGTTGTTAAAAAAAGTTCATAGTGATTTAATAATGCATATATTTGTTCTATGATTGACAAAAAATCTCATAGTTATACAATCACGCATATTTGTGTTCTATGGCTGTCAAAAAAATTTCATAGTGATTCAATCATGCATATATGTGTTCTAATGCTGTCACAAATTTTTTATAGTAATTCAATCATGCATATATATGTTCTAAACTTGTCAAAAAAAATTCATAGTGATTCAATCATGCATGTATATGTTCTAATACTGTGAAAAAAATTTCATAGTGACTTACTCAAGCATATATGTGTTTCAAGTATGTAAAAAAAATTTCATAGTGATTCAATCATGCATATATGTGTTCTAATGGTGTCAAAAAAAATTCATAGTGATTAAATCATGTAAATATGTGTTCTAATCCTTTCAAAAAAAATTCATAGTGATTCAATAATGAATGTATATGTTCTAAGGCTGTCAAAAACAACTTATAGTGACTTAATCATGCATATATGTGTTCTAAGTCTGTCAAAAAATTTCATAGTGATTCAATCATGAAGATATATGTACTAAGTCTGTCAAAAAAAAATCATAGTGATTCAATCTTGCATATATATGTTCTAAGGCTGTAAAAAAATTTCATAGTGTTTCAATCAGGCATATATGTGTCCTGTGGTTGTTAAAATTTATTGATAGTGATTCAATAATACAAATATTTGTTCTACGATTGTCAAAAAAATTCATAGTTATTCAATCAAGCATTTATGTGTCCTAGAGATGTCAAAAAAATTTCATAGTGATTCAATCATGCATATAGGTGTTCTAAGGTTGTCAAATAAATTTCATAGTGATTTAATCTTGCAGATATGTGTTCTAAGATTTTTTTAAAAAAAATCATAGTGATTCAATCATGAATATATTTGTTCTAAGGCTGTAAAAAAAAATTCATAGTGATTCAATCATGAATTTATGTGTTCTAAGGCTATAAAAAAAATATCATTGTGATTCAATCATGCATATATGTGGTGTAAGGCTGTCAAAAAAAATTCATAGTGAATCAATTAGGCAGATATGTGTTCTAAAGCTGTTAAAAAAAAATTATAGTGATTCAATCACGCACATATGTATTCTAACGGTTTAAAAAAAAAATCATAGTGACTCAATCATGTATATATACTTTCTAATGCTGTCAAAAAAATTTCATAGTGATTCAATCTTGCATATCTGTGTTCTAAGGCTGTCGAAAAAATTTCATAGTGACTCAATCATGCATATATGTGTTCTTTGGCTGTCAAAAAAAATTCATTGTAATTCAATCATGCATATATGTGTTCTATGCCTGTCAAAAAAAATTCATTGTGATTCAATCATGGATATATGTGTTCTATGGTTTTCAAAAAAAATATATAGCAATTCAATCATGCATACATGTGTTTTCTAACGCTATAAAAAAAATTTCATAGTGATTTAATCATGCATATATGTGTTCTAATGCTGCCAAAAAAAAATTCATAGTGAATCAATCATGCATATGTATGTTCAAAGGTTGTCAAAAAAAAATCATAGTGATTTAATCATGCATATATGTGTTCTAAGGCTGTCAAAAAAATTTCAAAGTGATTCAATCATGCATGTATGTGTTCTAAGGCAGTTAAAAAAAATTCATAGTGATTCAATCATGCATACATGTATCCTAAGGTAGTCAAAAAAAGTTCACAGTGATTCAAACATGCATATATATCTGTTCTAAGGCTGTCAAAAGTTTTTTATAGTGATTCAATTGTGAATATATGTGTTCTAAGGCGGTCAAACAAAATTCACATGGATTTAATCATGCATATATGTGTTCTAAGGCTGCAAAAAAAAATCGTTGTGATTCAATCTTGCATATATGTGTTCTAAGCCTGTAAAAAAATTTTCATAGTGATTCAATTAAGCATATATGTATCCTAAGGCTATCCAAAAAAAATCATAGAGAATCAATCAAACAGGTATGTGTTCTAAGGCTGTCAAAAAATTCCTTATGATTCAATCATGCATATTTGTGTTCTAAGGCTGTCAAAAAAAATTATAGTGATTCAAACATGCAGATATGTGTTCTTAGACTCTAAAAAAAAATTTATAGTAATTCAATCATGCATATATGTGTTCTAATGTCGTTAAACAAATTTAATAGTCATTCAATCATGCACATATGTGTTCTAAGACTATAAAAAAAAATCTTAGTGACCCAATGATGTGTATATGTGTTTTGGGTCAGTCAAAAAAAAATTCATAGTGATTCAATCTTGCAATTATCTGTTATAAGGTTCTCAAAAAAATTATAGTGATTTAATCATTCATATGTGTGTTCTAATGCCATCAAAAATATTTTGTAGTGATTTAATACTCTATATATGTGTTCTAAAGCTGTCAAAAAAAATTTATAGTCATTCAATCATGCATATATGTGTTCTAAGGCTGTCAAAAAAATTTCACAGTGACTCAATCATGTGTATATGTATTCTAATTTCTCAGAAAAATTTCATAGTAATTTAATCTTACATATACGTCTTTGAAGGCAGTAAAAAAAAATTCATAGTGATTCAATCATGCATATATGTATTCTAAGGCTGTCAAAAACATTTCATATTGAATCAATCAGGCAAATCACTGTGAAATTGTTTTGACGTCCTTAGAACACATATATGAATGACTGAATTACTGTGAAATTTTTTTGACAGCCTTCAGACACATATATGCTAGATTGAATCACTACAAATTTTTTTTGACAGAATTAGAACACATATATGTATGATTGAATCACTATAAATTTTGCGTGACAACCTTAGAACACAAATATGCATGATCGAATCACTATGAATTTTTTTTTGACAGCCTTAGAAAACATATACGCATGATTGAATCTCTATGAAATTTTGTTGACAACATTAGAACGGATATGTGCAAAATTGAATCACTATGATTTTTTTTTGACATCCTAAGAACACATAGATGCATGATTGAATCACTATGAAAATTTTTTGACAGCCTTAGAACACATATATGCATGATTGAATCACTATTTCTGACAGCCATAGAAGACATATATGCATGATTGAACCACTACAAATTTTTTTGACAACCTTAGAACACAAATATGCACGATTGAATCACTATGTAATTTTTTTTACAGCATTAGAACACATATATCCAAGATTGAATCACTATGAATTTTTTTTGACATCCTAAGAACACATATATGCAAGATTGAATCACTATAAAACTTTTTTGACAGCCGTAGAACACAAATATGCTTGATTGAATCACTATGAATTTTGTTTTACAACATTAGGACGCATATATGCTTGAATGAATCACTATGAAATTTTTTTGACAGCCTTAGAACACATATATGCATGATTAAATCACTGTGATAGCCTTGGAACACATGATTTTTTTGATAGCCTTGGAACACATATATGCATGAATCAATCCCTATGATTTTTTTTTGACAACCGTAGAACACATATATGCATTATTGAATCACTATAAATTTTTTTTTACAACCTTAGCACACATACATGCTTGATTGAATTACTATGAAATTTTTTTGGCAGCCTTAGAACACTTATATGCATGAATTAATCACTATGAAATTTTTTTGATAGCCTTATAACACATATATGCATGATTAAATCACTATGAAATTTTTTTGACTGCCTTAGAATGCATATATGAATGACTGAATTACTATGAATTTTTTTTGACAGCCTTAGGAAACATATATGCAAGATTGAATCACTATAAATTTTTTTTTACAGTATTAGAACACATATGTGTATGACTGAATCACTTTGAATTTTGTTTGACAGCCTTAGAACACAAATATGCATGATTGAATCACCATAATTTTTTTTTGATAACCTTAGAACACAAATATGCATGATTGAATCTTTATGAAATTTTTTTGACAGCCTTAAAACACATATACGCATGATTGAATCTCTATGAAATTTTGTTGACAGCATTAGAACTGATATATGCAAGATTGAATCGCTATGAATTTTTTTGGACATCCTAAGAACACATAGATGATTGATTGAATCGCTATGAAATTTTTTTTGACAGTCTTAGAACATATATATGCCTGATTGAATCACTATGAAATCTTTATGAAACCCACATAACACATATATGCATGATTGAATCACTACAAATTTTTTTTGACAACCTTAGAACACAAATATGCATGATTGAATCACTCTGTAATTTGTTTTACAGCATTAGAACACATATATGAAAGATTGAATCACTATGAAATTTTTTTGACATCCTAAGAACACATATATGCAAGATTGAATCACTATGAAACTTTTTTGACCGCATTAGAATACATATATGTATGATTGAATCATTATGAAATTTTGTTGACAGGCTTAGAACATATATGTACATGATTGAATCACAATGAAATTTTTTGACAGCCTTAGAAAATATTTATGCATGATTGAATCTCTATGAAATTTTCATAGTGATTAATTCATGCATATAAGTGTTCTAAGGCTGCCAAAAAAAATTCCTAGTGATTCAATCACGCATGTATGTGTGCTTAGGTTGTCAAAATTTTTTTATAGTGATTCAATAATTCATATATGTGTTCTATGATTCTAAAAAAAACATTCATAGTGATTGATTCATGCATATATGTGTTCCAAGGCTGTAAAAAAAAAATCACAGTGATTTAATCATGCATATATGTGTTCTAAGGCTGTCAAAAAAATTCATAGTGATCCAATCAAGCATATTGACATCCTAATGTTGTCAAAAAAGGTTCATAGTGATTCAATCATGCATTTTTGTGTTCTACGGCTGTCAAAAAAATTTCACAGTGATTCAATCTTGCATATATGTGTTCTAATGCTGTAAAAAAAATTCATAGTGATTCAATGATGCATATTTATGTTCTAAGGTTGTCAAAAAAAATTTGTAGTGATTCAATCATGCATATATGTGTTCAAAGGCCTTATTAAAAAATCATAGTGATTCAATCATTCATATATGTGTTCTAAGGCAGCCAAAAAAAAAATCGTAGTGATTCAATCATGCATATAAGTGTTATAAGGCTAGCAAAAAAGTTTCATAGTGATTCATTCATGCATATATATGTGATAGGGATATCAAAACAATTCAAAGTGTATCAATCATGCATATATGTGTTCTAAGGTTGTCAAAAAAATTTCATTGTGATTCAATTATGCATATATTTGTTCTAAGGCTGTCAAAAAAAATTTATTGTGATTATATCCTACATATATGCATTCTAAGGCTGTGAAAAAAATTCATAGTGATTCAATCATGCATATACGTGTTCTTAGGATGTCAGAAAAATTTCATAGCGATTCAATCTTGCATATATGTGTTCTAAGGCTGTCAAAAAAATTTAATAGTGATTCAATCATGTATATATGTGTTCTAAAGCTATCAAAAAAAATTCATAGTGATTCAATCATGCATATATATGCTCTTAGGTTGTCAAAAAAAAATCATAGTGATTTAATCTTGCATATATGTGTTCTAATGCTATCATAAAAATTTCATAGAGATTCAATCATGCTTATATATTTTCTAAGGCTGTCAAAAAAATTTCATTATGATTCCATCATGTGCATATATGTTTTAAGGCTGCCAACAAAATTTTATAGTGATTCAATCTGACATATATGTGTTCTAATACGGTAAAAAAAAAATCAAAGAGATTCAATCATGCATATATGTGTTGTTAGGATGCCAAAAAAATTTCATAGTGATTCAATCTTGCATATAAGTGTTCTAATGCTGTAAAAAACATCATAGTGATTCAATCATGCATGTTTGTGTTCTAAGGTTGTCAAAAAAAATTATAGTGATTCAATCATGCATATATGTGTTCTAAGGCTGTCAAAAAAAATTCATAGTGATTCAATCATTCATATATGTGATCTAAGGCAGTCAAAAAAATTTCATAGTGATTCAATCATGCATATATGTGTTTAAATGCTATAAAAAAAAACTCATAGTGATTCAATCAAGCATATATGTGTGTTAAGGCTGTCAAAAAAATTTTGTAGTGATTCTATCATACATTTATGTGTGATAGGGATATCAAAAAAAATTCATAGTGATTCAAGCATGCATATATGTGTTCTAAGGCTGTTAAAAAAAATTTATAGCGATTCAATCATACATATATGTGTTCTAATGCTGTCAAAAAAAATTTACAGTGATTCAATCATGCATATATGTGTTTTTAGGAAGTCAAAAAAAAATTCATAGCGATTCAGTTTTGCATATATGTGTTCTAAGGATATCAAAATAAATTAATAGTGATTCAATCACGTATATATACTATAAAAAAAAATTCATAGTGATTATTAAATCATGCATATATGTGCAATTAGAATGTCAAAAAAAAATCATAGTGATTCAATCTTACATATATGTGATCTATTGCTATCAAAAAAATTTCATAGAGATTCAATCATGCATATATGTTTTCTAAGGCTGTCAAAAAATTTCATTTTGATTACATCATGTGCATATATGTTCTAAGGCTGTCAACAAAATTTCATAGTGATTCAATCATACATATATGTGTTCTAATGCGGTCAAAAAAAATTTGTAGTGATTCAATCATGCATATATGTGTTCTTAAGATGTCAAAAAAATTTCATAGTGATTCAATCTTGCATATATGTGTTCTAATGCTGTAAAAAAAAAATCATAATGATGCAATCATGCATATTTGTGTTTGAAGGATGTCAAAAAAAATTTATAGTGATTTAGTCATGCATATATGTGTTTTATGCTTGTCAGAAAGATTTCGTAGTGATTCAATCATGCGTATATGTGTTCTAAGGCTGCCAAAAAAATTTTATAGTGATTCAATAATGCATCTACGTGTTCTTAGGATGTCAAAAAAAATTCATAGTGGTTCAATCTTGCATATATCGGTTCTAATGCAAAGTTCATAGAGATTCAATCATGTGTATATGTGTTCTAAGGCTGTCAAGAAAATTTAATAGTGATTCAATGATGCATATTTGTGTTCTGGAGTTATCTAAAAAAATTTATGGTGATTCAATCATGCATATTTGTGTTCTATGGATGTCAAAAAGAAATCAAAGTGATTCAATCATACATATATGTGTTCTAATGCTTTCAAAAAATTTTATAGTGATTCAATGTTGCATATATGTGTCCTAAGGATGTCAAAAAAAATTCATAGTAATTCAGTCATTCATATATGTGTTCCAAGGCAGTCAAAAAAATTTCCTTGTGATTTAATCATGCATATATGTGTTCTAAGGCTATTAAAAAAAATTTACAGTGATTAATTCATGCATATATGTGTTCTAAGGCTGTCAAAAAAATTTCATAGTGGTTCAATCAAGCATGTATGTGTGCTAAGGTTGTAAAAAAAAATTGATAGTGATTCAATACTGCATATATGTGTTCTACGATTGTCAAAAAAAATTCAAAGTGATTGATTCATGCATACATGTGTTCTAAAGCTTTCAAAAAAATTTTATAGTGATTTAATGATGCATATATGTGTTCTAAGGCTGTCAAAAAAATTTCATAGTGATTCCATCAAGCATATATGCATCCTAATGTTGTCAAAAAAATTCATAGTGATTCAATCATGCATATTTGTGTTCTACGGCTGTCAAAAAAATTTCATAGTGATTCAATGTTGCATATATGTGTTTTAATGCAGTAAAAAAAATTCATAGTGATTCAATCATGCATATTTGTGTTCTAAGGTTGTCAAAAAAAATTTGTAGTGATTCAATCATGCATATATGTGTTCTAAGGCTATCAAAAAAAAAAATCATAGTGATTCAATCATTCATATATGTGTTCTACGGCAGTCGAAAAAAAAAATCATAGTGATTCAATCATGCATGTATGTGTTATAAGGCTATCAAAAAAATTTCATGGTGATTCAATCAAGCATATATGTGTGTTAAGGCTGTCAAAAAAAATTTGTAGTGATTCAATCATGCATATATGTGTGATAGGGATATCAAAAAAATTCATAGTGATTCAATCTTGCATATATGCGTTCTAAGGTTGTCAAAAAAGACTCATTGTCATTCAATTGTGTATATATGTGTTCTAAGCCTATCAAAAAAAAATTATAGTGATTCTATCATACATATATGGATTCTAAGGCTGTAAAAAAAAATTCATAGTGATTCAATCATGCATATATATGTGTTCTTAGAATGTCAAAAAAATTTCATAGCGATTCAATCTTGCATATATGTGTTCTAAGGCAGTCCAAAAAAAATTAATAGTGATTCAATCATGTATATATGTGTTCTAATGCTATCAAAAAAATTTTATAGTGATTCAATCATGCATATATGTGTTCTAGTGCTATCAGAAAAATTTCATTTTGACTCAATCATCCATATATATTTTCTAAGGCTGTCAAAAAAATTTCATTATGATTTAATCATGTGCATATATGTTCTAAGGCTGTCAACAAAATTTCATAGCGAATCAATCATACATATATGTGTTCTAATGCGGTCAAAAAAAGTTCATAGTGATTCAATCATGCATATATGTGTTTTTAGGATGTCCAAAAAAAAATCATAGTGATTCAATCTTGCATATATATGTTCTGATGCTGTAAAGAAAATTCATAGTGATTCAATCATGCATATTTGTGTTCTAAGGTTGTCAAAAAAAATTTATAGTGATTCAATCGTGCATATATGTGTTCTAAGGCTCTCAAAAAAAATTCATAGTGATTCAATCATTTATATATGTGCTCTAAGGCAGTCAAACAATTTTCATAGTGATTCAATCATACATATTTGTGTAATAAGGCTATCAAAAAAATTTCATAGTAATTCAATCAACCATATATATGTATTAAGGCTGTAAAAAAAAATTATAGTAATTCAATCATGCATATATGTGTGATAGGGATGTCAAAAAAAATTTATAGTGATTCAATCATGCATATATGTGTTCTAAGGTAGTTAAAAAAAATTTATTGCGATTCAATCATACATATATGTGTTCTAATGCTGTCAAAAAAAAATTGTAGTGATTCAATCATGCATATATGTGTTCTGATACTATCAAAAAAAATTCATAGTGATTCTATCATTCATAGATGTGTTCTAAGGCAGTCAAAAAAATTTCACATTGATTTAATAATGCATATATATGTTCTAAGGCTTTCAAAAAAAAATCATAGTGATTCAATCAAGCATATATGTGTGCTAAGGTTGTCAAAAAAATTTATATTGATTCAATCATGCAAATATGTGTTCTACGGCTGTCAAAAATTTTTTATAGTGATTCATTTATGCACATATGTGATCGAAGGCTATCAAAAAAATTTTATAGTGATTCAATCATGCATATATGTGTTCTAAGGATGTCAAAAAAAAATCATAGTGATTCAATCTTGCATATATGTGTTCTAGTGCTGTCAAAAAAATTTCATAGAGATTCAATCATGCATATATGTCTTCTAAGGCTGTCAGAAAGATTTTGTAGTGATTCAATCATGCATATATGTGTTCTTCAATCATGCATATATTTGTTCTAATGCTTTCAAAAAAATTTCTTAGAGATTCAATCATGCGTACATGTGTTCTACGACTGGCAAAAAAATTTCATAGTGATTCAATCATGCATATTTGTGTTCTAAGGTTATCAAAAAAGTTTTATGATAATTCAATCATGCATATTTGTGTTCTAATGCTGTCAAACAAAATTCATAGTAATTCAATCATACATGTATGTGTTCTAATGCAGTCAAAAAAAAATTATAGTGATTCAATCATGCATATATGTGTCCTAAGACTGTAAAAAAAATTCATAGTAATTCAGTCATTCATATTTGTGTTCTAAGGTAGTCACAAAAAGTTCATAGTGATTTAATCATGCATATATGTGTTCTAAGGCTATCAAAAAAATTTCACAGTGATTAAATCATGCATATATGTGTTCTAAGGCTGTCAAAAAATTTTTATAGTGATTCTATCAAGCATATATGTGTGCTAAGGTTGTCAAAATTTTTTTATAGTGATTCAATAATTCATATATGTTTTCTACGGTTGTCAAAAAAAATTCATGATGATTGATTCATGCATATATGTATTCTAAGGCTATCAAAAAAAATTCATAGTGATTTAATCATGCATATATGTGTTCTAAGGCTGCCAAAAAAAATTCATAGTGATTCAATCAAGCATATATGTGTCCTATTGTTGTCAAAAAAAATTCATAGTGATTCAATGATGCATATATGAGTTCTAAGGATATCAAAAAAAATTCACAGTGATTCAATCATTCATATATGTGTTCTAAGGCTGTCAAAAAGAAATCATATTGATTCAATCAGGCATATATGTGTACTAAGGTTGTCAAAAAAAAATTATAGTGATATAATAATGCATATATATTGGTGTGAGTTTTATGAAAACCCTTTTTAAAACAATATTTTTAATGAAAATCATATTTTTTATATTGGTTTTATGCAATTGAATAAAGCTTTAAATGACTAAAAACATGAGATAAAACACGACAATATGATAGATCAATTAATTACAGCAAACTGAATTAAATGGCTAACTTACCTAGCTAACAACTAAGCAACACATGAATTGACATAACTAAGATATATGTAATTAAGCTATTCAAAGCAAACAACTAAACTAAAATGTTAAACAATATAAATAATAACCTTAATGACCTATTGAACCAAGTAATCAACTACCCTATCCTATTGACATTAAGTAATTTATTTAACCTACTGAAATACACTAATGTCACACACAAAGACAAATTCTGGACTGACCTATTTACTAACAATTAAACTATTCTACCTATGTAAACAAAGCAACATAAACAGCTAATGAATAAAGAACATATGCAATGAACTACTTAATAACCAACTAATGGACTTATCTAACGTAGGTAATAACAAATGCTGAATAAAAAACTATGACAGAATCATGACTGAATAAAACAAACTAACACCAACGTTGAACCTAACTATTACACAACGCTACAACTAATTAACACAAAACGACTAATCCTAACCACATAATAAAAAAAACAATTGCTGACTAAGGAACCGACTGATCTTATTTCTGTAAGCTATTCAAGCACACGACTGCAATATAAAACCTTCAAAGTGAACGACTGCAACTGGAGTATGCCCAACAACGTTCTTTTTTTTTTTTTCTTCACAGCGTGAAACACTGTGTAATTTTTTCTAAAAAAAAACTAAACTAAACTAATGACAGACAACGATACCAACAATCAAAGTAACTAACTGAACCAAACAAAGATCAAAACAAGAAACACGGTTAAGGAAATCTACTCTTTGCAAAAAACAAATAAAGAGAAGGGGAAGAAGAGACTTACCGAGATCGGCTGGATGGGTTGAGGAAAGATTGGTTAATCATGGCTGTTGCTGCACCTTCCCAATGAAGAAGATGGACGAACCGATGCTGGAGAATACAATAAGAAGAACAAGAAAAGAAAAAGGGAGAGGACGCAGGAGAGAGAGAGAGAGACGTGCAGTCCACCCAAGAAAAAGCGTCTTTTCTTCTGCTGTATACTACTATTTATAATATTATATTAGGGTAAAACAAAATTTTCAAAACAAGTCCAACAATTTTCAATAATTTTCAAAAGACCCACTTTAGCAAAACATGTTTTATTGTCTAAGAAGCAACCTTTCTAAAAATTACAAATTAGCTCATACCAACCTAAGCTAACTAAGCTACAATTAAGAAAATCTAAATCTAATAAAAATACTAAAATAGTAGGGAAAGCTTTGAAAACCCGATCTTCTGATAAAATTTAATTCAATGCGATTTCTCAGAACTAACAATAAAAATGGGTTCTTAGAGCGATTTTAACACAGATCATGCATAAATAATGATTAATAAAATGCAAATATTATGCATGATCATATATGTTCTACGGTTGTCAAAAAAAATTCATGGTGATTCATTCATGCATATATGTGTTCTAAGGCTGTGAAAAAAAATTCATAGTGATTCAATCATACATAAATGTGTTCTAATGCTATCAAAAAAAATTTTGTAGTGATTCAATCATGCATATATGTGTTCTAAGGCTGTAAAAAAAAAATCATATTTCTTCAATCTTGCATATATGTGTTCTAAGGCTGTCAAATTTTTTTTATAGTGATTCAATCATGCATATATGTGTTCTAAAGTTGTTAACAAAATTTCATAGTGAATCAATTATGCATATATGTGTTCTAAGGCTATAAAAAAAAATTCATAGTGATTCCATCATGCATGTACATGTTCTAACGCTACTAAAAATTTTTGAGAGAGATTCAATCTTGCATATATGTGTTCTAAGGTTGTCAAAAAAATTTCATAGTGATTCAATCATGATTATATGTGTTCTAAGGATGTCAAAAAAATTTCATAGTGATTCAATCATTCATATATGTATTCTAAGGCCGGCAAAAAATTTAATAGTGATTCAGTCATGCCTATACGTGTTCTAAGGCTCTCAAAGAAATTTCACAGAGATTCAATCATATATATGTGTTTTATTGCGGTCATAAAAACTTCATAGTGATTGAATCATGCATATATGTGTTCTAAGGCTGTCAAAAAAATTTCATAGTGATTCAATCATGCATATATGTCCTAAGGTTGTAAAAAAAAATCATAGTGTTTCAGTCATGCATATATGTGTTCTAAGGCTGTCAAAAAAATTTCATAGTGATTCTAACTTGCATTAATGTGTTCTAAGGCTATCAAAAAAAAATCATAGTGATTCAATCATGCATATATGTGTTCTAAGGTTGTAAAAAAAAATTCAAGGCGATTCAATCATGCATATATGTGTTCTAATGCTGTTAAAAAAAATTATAGTGATTAAATCATGCATATATGTGTTCTAAGGTTCTCAAAAAAAATTCATAGTGATTAAATCACGCATATATTTGTGATAAGGCTGTCAAAATTTTTTTATAGTGAGTCAGTCATGCATATATGTGTCCTATGGTTGTAAAAAAAAAGTCATAGTGATTCAAATATTCATATATGTGTTCTAAGGCTATCAAAAAAATTTCACAGTGATTCAATTAGGCATATATGTGATCTAATGCTTTCAAAAAAATTTCACAGTGATTCAATCATGTATAAATGTGTTCTAAGGCTGTCAAAAAAATTTCATAGTGATTCAATCAAGCATATATGTGTCCTAAGGTTGTCAAAACAAATTTTACAGTGATTTAATCATGTATATATGTGTTTTATTGTTGTAATAAAAACTTCATAGTGAATCAATAATGCAGATATGTATTCTTAGGCTCTCAAAAAAAATTCATCGTGATTCAATCATGCATATATGTGTCCTAACGTTATAAAATAAAATTCATAGTTACTCAATCTTGCATATATGCCTTCTAAGGCTGTAAAAAAAAATTCAAATTCAATCACGCATATATGTGTTCTAAGGCTGTCAAAAAAATTTCATTGTAATTCCATCATGCATATATGTGTTCTAAGGCTGTAAAAAAAAAATCATAGTCATTCAATCATGCATATATGTATTCTATGGCTGTCAAAAAATTTCTATAGTGATTCAATCATGCATGTGTCCTAAGGTTGTAAAAAAAAATTCATAGTGATTCAATCATGCATATATGTGTTCTAAGCCTGTCAAAAAAATTTCAGTCATTCTATATTTCATATATGTGTTCTAAGGCTGTCAAAAAAATTTCATAGTTACTAAATCAAGCATGTATGTGTTCAAAGGTTGTAAAAAAAAATTCATTGTGATTCAATCATGCATATATGTGTTCTAATTATGTCAAAAAAAAATTATGGTGATTAAAACATGCATATATGCGTTCTAAGGCTGTCAAAAAAATTTCATGGTGATTCAATTATGCATATATGTGTTCTAAGGCTGTCAAAAAAAATTATAGTGATTCAATCATGTATATATATGTTTTGTAAGGCTGTCAAAAAAATTTGTAGTGATTCAATCATGCATATATGTGTCCTAAGGTTGTCAAAAAAATCATAGTGATTTAATCATGCCTATATGTGTTCTACGGTTGTCAAATTTTTTTTATAGTGATTCAATCATGCATATATGTGTTCTAAGGCTATCAAAAAAAATTCGTAGTGATTCAATCATGCATATATGTGTTATAATGCTATCAAAAAAATTTTATAGAGATTCAATCATGCATACGTGTTCTAATGCTGTAAAAAAAAATCTTAATGATTCAATCTTGCATATACGTGTTCTAAGGCTGTCAAAAAATATTTTTAGTGATTTAATCATGCATATATGTGTTCTAAGGCTGTCAAAAAAAATTCAGAGTGATTCAATCATGCACATATGTGCTCTAAGGTTGTCAAAAAAATTTTATAGTGATTCAATCACGGTTATATGTGTTATAAGGCTGTCAAAAAAATTTGATAGTGATTCAATCACTCATATAAGTGTTCTAATGATGTAAAAAAAAAATCATATTGATTCAATCATGCATATATGTGTTTAAGTCTATCAAATAAATTTCAGAGTGATCAAATAAAGCATATAGGTGTTTTAATGCTGTCAAAAAAATTTGATGGAGATTCAATCATGCATATATGTGTTCTAAGGATGTCAAAAAACTTTCATAGTGGAATAATGCATATATGTGCTCTAAGGATATCAAAAAAAATTCATATTGATTCAACCATGCATATATGTGTTCTAAGGCTATAAAAAAAAATTTGAGTGATTCAATCATGCATATATGTGTTCTAGTGCTCTCAAAAAAATTTGATAAAGATTCACTCATGCATATATGTGTTCTAAGGCTGTCAAAAAAAATTCATCATGATTCAATCATGCATATATGTGTTCTAGCGCTGTCAAAAAAATTTCATAGTGATACAATCTTGCATATCTGTGTTCTAAGCTTGTCAAAAAAATTTGATAGTGATTCAATCATGCATATATGTGTTCTTAGGATATCAAAAAATTTTCATTGTGATTAAATCTTGCATATATGTGTTCTAATAGTGTCAAAGAAATTTCATAGTGATTCAATAATGCATATATGAGTTCTAATGCTATCATAAAAATTTCATAGTGATTCAATCTTGCATATATGTGCTCTAATATTGTCATTAAAATTTCATTGTGATTCAATCCTGCATATGAGTGTTCTAAGGCTGTCAAAAAAAATCATAGTGATTCAATCATGCATACATTTGTTCTAAGGCTGTCAAAAAAATTCCATAGTGATTCAATCATGCATATATGTGTTCTAAGGCTGTCAAAACAATTTTATAATGATTCAATCATGCATATGTGTCCTAAGGTTGTCAAACAAAAAATCATAGCGATTCAATCATGCATATATGTTTTCTAAGGCTATCAAAAAAATTTCATAGTGATTCTATCTTGCATATATGTGTTCTAAGGCTATCAAAAAAATGACATAGTGATTCATTCATGCATATATGTGTTCTAAGGCTGTCAAAAAAATTTCATTGTGATTCAATCATGCATATATGTGTTCTAATGCTATCAAAAAAGTTTCACAGTTATTCATTCAAGCATATATGTGTTCTAAGGTTGTCAAAAAAAATTATAGTGATTCAATCATGTATATATGTGTCCTTAAGTTGTAAAATATTTTTTATAAGGATTCAATAATGCATATATGTGTTCTACGGTTGTCAAAAAAATTTCATAGTGAATCATTCATGCATATATGTGTTCTAAGGCTATCAAAAAAATTTCATAGTGATTCAATCTTGCATATATGTGTTCTTAGGATGTCAAAAGAAGTTCATAGTGATTCAATCTTGCATATATATGTTCTAATGCTGTCAAAAAAAATTCATATAGATTCAATCATGCATTTATGTGTTCTAAGGCTGTCAAAAAAATGTCATAGTGATTCAATCATGCACATATGTCTTCTAAGGCTGTCAAATAAATTTTAGAGTAATTCAATCATGCACATATGTGTTCTAAGTTTGTCAAAAAAAATTTATAGTGATTCAATCATGCATATATGTGTTCTAAGGCTATGAAATAAATTTTAGAGTGATCAAATAATGCATATATGTGTTCTAATGCCGTCAAAAAAAATTGGTAGAGATTCAATCATGAATATATGTGTTCTAAGGCTGTCAAAAAAAATTCATAGCGATACAATCATGCATATATGTGTTCAAAGCTTGTCAAAAAAAATTCATAGGGATTCAATCATGCATATGTGTGTTTTAAGGCTATCAAAGAAAATTCATATTGATTCAATCTTGCATATATGTGTTCTAAGGCTATAAAAAAATTTCTCAGTGATTCAATCATGCATATATTTGTTCTAAAGCTGTAAAAAAAAATTGATAAAGATTCACTCATGCATATATGTGTTCTAAGAATGTCAAAAAAAATTCATAGTGATTCAATCATGCATATTTGTGTTCTTCGGCTGTCCAAAAAATTTCATAGTGAAACAATCATGCATATATGTGTTCTAAGCTTGTCAAAATTTTTGATAGTTATTCAATCATTCATATGTGTTCTAATAGTGTCAAAAAAAATTCATAGTGATTCAATAATGCATGTATGAGTTCTAAGGCTGTCATAAAAATTTCATAGTCATTCAATCTTGCATATATATGTTCTAAGGCTGTCAACAAAATTTTATAATGACTCATTCATGCATATATGTGTTCTAAGGCTGTCAAAAAAAATCATAGTGATTCAATCATGCATATATTTGTTCTAAGGCTGTTAAAAAAATTCGATAGTGATTCAATCATGCATATTTGTATTCTAAGGATCTCAAAAAAAATTTATAGTGATTCAATCATGCATATATGTGTTCTAAGGTTGTCAAAACAATTTTATAATGATTCAGTCGTGCATATGTGTCCTAAGGTTGTCAAACAAAAAATCATAATGATTCAATCATGCATATATGTGTTCTAAGGCTATCAAAAAAATTTCATAGTGATTCTATCTTGCATATAGGTGTTCTAAGGCTATCGAAAAAAATTTATAGTGATTCATTCTTGCATATATGTGTTATAAGGGTGTCAAACTAAATTCATTGTGATTCAATCATGCATACGCGTTCTAATGTTATAAAAAAAAAATCACAGTTATTAAATCAAGCATATATGTGTCCTAAGGCTGTCAAAAAAATTTTATTGTGATTCAATCATGTATATATGTGTCCTTAGGTTGTCAAAAAAAAATTATAGGGATTCAATAATGCATATATGTGTTCAACAGTTGTCAAAATTTTTTTATAGTGATTCATTCATGCATATATGTGTTTTAAGGCTATCAAAAAAATTTCATAGTCATTCAATCTTGCATATATGTGTTCTTAGGATGTCAAAAGAATTTCATACTGATTCAATCTTGCATATATGTGTTCTAATGTTGTCAAAAAAATTTCATATAGATTAAATCAGGCAAATATGTGTTCTAAGGCTGTCAACAAAATGTCGTAGTGATTCAATCATGCATATATGTGTTCTAAGACTGTCAAAAAAATTTCATAGTGATTCAATCATGTATGTATGTGTCCAAAGGCTGTCAAAAAAAATTCATAGTGATTCAATCTTGCATATATATGTTCTAAGGCTGTCAACAAAATTTTATAATGACTCAATCATGCATATATGTGTTCTAAGGCTGTCAAAAAAAATTATAGTGATTCAATCATGTATATATTTGTTCTAAGGCTGTTAAAAAAATTCAATAGTGATTAAATCATGCATATTTGTATTCTAAGGATCTCAAAAAAAAATTATAGTGATTCAATCATGCATATATGTGTTCTAAGGTTGTCAAAACAATTTTATAATGATTCAGTCGTGCATATGTGTCCTAAGGTTGTCAAACAAAAAATCATAATGATTCAATCATGCATATATGTGTTCTAAAGCTATCAAAAAATTTTCATAGTGATTCTATCTTGCATATATGTGTTCTAAGGCTATCGAAAAAAAATTATAGTGATTCATTCTTGCATATATGTGTTATAAGGGTGTCAAAATAAATTCATTGTGATTCAATCATGCATATGTGTTCTAATGTTATAAAAAAAAATTCACAGTTATTAAATCAAGCATATATGTGTCCTAAGGCTGTCAAAAAAATTTTATTGTGATTCAATCATGTATATATGTGTCCTTAGGTTGTCAAAAAAAAATTATAGGGATTCAATAATGCATATATGTGTTCAACGGTTGTCAAAAAAAGATCATTGTGATTCATTCATGCATATATGTGTTTTAAGGCTATCAAAAATTTTTTATAGTGATTCAATCTTGCATATATGTGTTCTTAGGATGACAAAAGAATTTCATACTGATTCAATCTTGCATATATGTGTTCTAATGCTGTCAAAAAAAATTCATATAGATTAAATCAAGCAAATATGTGTTCTAAGGCTGTCAACAAAATGTCATAGTGATTCAATCATGCATATATGTGTTCTAAGGCTGTCAAAAAAATTTCATAGTGATTTAATTATGTATGTATGTGTCCTAAGGCTGTCAAAAAAAATTCATAGCAATTCAATTTTGCATATATATGTTCTAAGGCTGTCAACAAAATTTTATAATGACTCAATCATGCATATATGTGTTCTAAGGCTGTCAAAAAAATTTCAGTGTGATTCAATCCTGCACGTATGTGTTCTAAAGCAGTCAAAAAACTTTTATAGTGATTCAATCATCCATATAAGTGTAATAAAACTATAAAAAAAAATCATAGTGATTCAATCATGCATATATGTGTTCTAATGCTATCGAGAAAATTCGATAGAGATTCAATCATGCATGTATGTGTTCTAAGGGAGTCAAAAAAATTCATAGTGATTCAATCAAGTATATATGTGTTACAAGGCTGTCAAAAAAAATTGATAGTGATTCAATCATTCATATATGTGTTCTAAGACTGCAAAAAAATTTAATGGAGATTCAATCATGCATATATGTGTTCTATGGCTTTCAAAAAAATTCAAAGTGATTCAATTATGCATATATATTTTCTATTGTTGTCACAAAATTTTCATAGTGATTCAATCATGCATATATGTGTTGTAATGTTGTTAATTTTTTTTTATAGTGATTCAAACTTTCATATATGTGTTCTAAGGCAGTAAAAAAAAATTACAATATTTCAAACATGCATATATGTGTCCTATGGCTATCAAAAAAAATTCATAGTGATTCAATCTTCCATATATGTGGTCAAAGGCTGTCAAAAAAATTTCATTGTGATTCAATCCAGCATATATGTGTTCTAAGGGTGTCAAAAAATTTTTATAGTGATTCTATTGTGCATATATTTGTTCTAAGGCAGTCAAAAAAATTTGTAGTGATTCAATCTTGCATATATATGTTCTAAGGCTATCAAAAAAAACTCATAGTGATTTAATCATGCATATATTTGTCCTAAGGTTGTGAACAAATTTTCATAGTGATTCAATAATTCATATATCTGTTCTACGATTGTAAAAAAAAATTGATAGTGATTCAATCATGCAAATATGTGTTCTAAGGCTATCAAAAAACTTTCATAGTGATTCAATCATGCATATGTGTTCTAAGGCATTCAAAAAAAATTGATAGGGATTCAATCATGCATATATGTGTTCTAAGGTTGTCAAAAAAAAATCATAGTGATTCAATCATACATATATGTGTTGTAAGCCTATAAAAAAAAATTCATAGTGATTCAATCATGCATTTATATGTTCTAAGGCAGTCAAAAAAATTTCATAGTGATTCAATCTTGCATATATATGTTGTAAGTTTGTCAAAAAAAATCATTCTGATTCAATCACGCATATATGTGTCCTAAGGTTGCTAAAAAAAATCATAGTGATGCAATAATGCATATATCTGTTCTACAGTTGCCAAAAAAATTAATAGTGATTCAATCATGCATGTATATATTCTAAGGCTATCAAAAAAAAATTCACAGTGATTCAATCTTACATATATATATTGTAAGGCTGTAAAAAAAAAATTAAATGTGATTCAATCATGCATATATGTGTCCTAAGCTTGTTCACAAAATTTCATAGTGATTCAATAATGCATATATCTATTATACGGTTGCCAAAAAAAATTCATAGTGATTCAATCATTTATATATGTATTCTAGGGTTGTCAAAAAAAATTCATAGTGATTCAATCTTGCATATATGTGTTCTAAGGCTGTGAAAAAATTCATAGTGATTCAATAATGAATATATGTGTTCTAACGCTATAAAAAAAATCATAATGATTCAAACATTGCATATATGTGTTCTAAGGCTGTTAAAAAAATTTCAAAGTGATTCAATCATGCAGATAAGTGTTCTAAGGTTGTCCAAAAAATTTTATAGTGATTTAATCTTGCATATATTTGTTCTAATGCTGTCAAAAATTTTTATAGATATTCAATCATACATATATTTGTTCTAAGGCTGTCAAATTCCTTTTACAATGATTCTAGGATGCATATTTGTGTTCTAAGGCTGTCAAAAAAATTTCACAGTGACTCAATCATGCACATATGTGTCCTAAGGATGTTAAAAAAAAATTCTAGTGATTCAATAATGCATATATCTATTCTATGTTTGTCAAAAAAAATTTATAGTGATTTAATCATGCATATATGTGTTCTAAGGATGTCAAAAAAAATTCATAGTGAAACAATCATGCATATATGTGCCCTAAGGTCGTCAAAAAAATTTCATAGTGATTCAATAATGCATATATCTGTTCTACGATTGTCAAAAAAATTTCATAGTGATTCAATCATGTATATATGCATTCTAAGGCTGTCAAAAGAATGTCAAAGTGATTCAATCATGCATATATTTGTTCTAAGCCATTTTAAAAAAATTTCATAGTGGTTCAATCATCCACATATGTGTCCTAAGGATGTTAAAAAAAAATTGAAGTGATTCAATAATGCATATATATGTCCTACGATTGTCAAAAAAAATTTATAGTGATTCAATCATGCATATATGTGTTCTAAGGCTGTCAAAAAAAATTCATAGTGAAACAATCATGCATATATGTCTCCTAAGGTTATTAAAAAAATTCATAGTGATTCAATAATGCATATATTTGTTCTACGATTGTCAAAAAAAATTCACAGTGATTCAATCATGCATATTTATGTTCTAGGGCTATCAAAAACATTTTATAGTTATTCAATCATGCATATTTGTGTTCTAATGCTGTCAAAAAATTTTCACTGTGCTTCAATCATGCAAGTATATGTTCTAATACTGTCAAAAAAAAAATGATAGTGACTCAATCATGCATATATGTGTTCTAAGTATGTCAAAAAATCTCATAGTGATTCAATCATGCAGATATGTGTTCTAACGATGTCAAAAAAAATTCATAGTGATTCAATGAAGCATATATGTGTTCTAAGGCTGTCAAAAAAAAATCATAGTGATTCAATCATGCATATATGTGTCCTAAGGTTGTTAAAAAAAGTTCATAGTGATTTAATAATGCATATATTTATTCTATGATTGACAAAAAATCTCATAGTTATACAATCACGCATATTTGTGTTCTATGGCTGTCAAAAAAATTTCACAGTGATTCAATCATGCATATATGTGTTTTAATGTTGTCACAAATTTTTCATAGTAATTCAATCATGCATATATATGTTCTAAACTTGTCAAAAAAAATTCATAGTGATTCAATCATGCATGTATATGTTCTAATACTGTCAAAAAAATTTCATAGTGACTTACTCAAGCATATATGTGTTTCAAGTATGTGAAAAAAATTTCATAGTGATTCAATCATGCATATATGTGTTCTAATGGTGTCAAAAAAAATTCATAGTGACTAAATCATGCAAATATGTGTTCTAATCCTTTAAAAAAAAATTCATAGTGATTCAATCATGAATGTATATGTTCTAAGGCTGTCAAAAACAACTTATAGTGACTCAATCATGCATATATGTGTTCTAAGTCGGTCAAAAAATTTCATAGTGATTCAATCATGAAGATATATGTACTAAGGCTGTCAAAAAAAAATCATAGTGATTCAATCTTGCATATATATGTTCTAAGGCTGTAAAAAAATTTCATAGTGTTTCAATCAGGCATATATGTGTCCTATGGTTGTTAAAATTTATTGATAGTGATTCAATAATGCAAATATTTGTTCTACGATTGTCAAAAAAAATCATAGTTATTCAATCAAGCATTTATGTGTCCTAGAGATGTCAAAAAAAATTCATAGTGATTCAATCATGCATATAGGTGTTCTAAGGTTGTCAAATAAATTTCATAGTGATTTAATCTTGCAGATATGTGTTCTAAGATTTTCAAAAAAAAAATCATAGTGATTCAATCATGAATATATTTGTTCTAAGGCTGTAAAAAAAATTTCATAGTGATTCAATCATGAATTTATGTGTTCTAAGGCTATAAAAAAAATATCATTGTGATTCAATCATGCATATATGTGGTGTAAGGCTGTCAAAAAAAATTCATAGTGAATCAATTAGGCAGATATGTGTTCTAAAGCTGTTAAAAAAAATTTATAGTGATTCAATCACGCACATATGTGTTCTAACGGTTTTAAAAAAAAATCATAGTGACTCAATCATGTATATATACTTTCTAATGCTGTCAAAAAAAATTCATAGTGATTCAATCTTGCATATCTGTGTTCTAAGGCTATCGAAAAAATTTCATAGTGACTCAATCATGCATATATGTGTTCTTTGGCTGTCAAAAAAAATTCATTGTAATTCAATCATGCATATATGTGTTCTATGCCTGTCAAAAAAAATTCATTGTGATTCAATCATGGATATATGTGTTCTATCGTTTTCAAAAAAAATATATAGTAATTCAATCATGCATACATGTGTTTTCTAACACTATAAAAAAAAATTCATAGTGATTTAATCATGCATATATGTGTTCTAAGGCTGCCAAAAAAAAAATCATAGTGAATCAATCATGCATATGTAAGTTCAAAGGTTGTCAAAAAAAAATCATAGTGATTTAATCATGCATATATGTGTTCTAAGGCTGTCAAAAAAATTTCAAAGTGATTCAATCATGCATGTATGTGTTCTAAGGCAGTTAAAAAAAAATCATAGTGATTCAATCATGCATACATGTATCCTAAGGTAGTCAAAAAAAGCTCACAGTGATTCAAACATGCATATATATCTGTTCTAAGGCTGTCAAAAGTTTTTTATAGTGATTCAATTGTGAATATATGTGTTCTAAGGCGGTCAAACAAAATTCACATGGATTTAATCATGCATATATGTGTTCTAAGGCTGCAAAAAAAAATCGGTGTGATTCAATCTTGCATATATGTGTTCTAAGCCTGTAAAAAAATTTTCATAGTGATTCAATTATGCATATATGTATCCTAAGGCTATCCAAAAAAAATCATTGAGAATCAATCAGACAGGTATGTGTTCTAAGGCTGTCAAAAAATTCCTTATGATTCAATCATGCATATTTGTGTTCTAAGGCTGTCAAAAAAAATTTATAGTGATTCAAACATGCAAATATGTGTTCTTAGACTCTAAAAAAAATTTATAGTAATTCAATCATGCATATATGTGTTCTAATGTCGTTAAACAAATTTAATAGTCGTTCAATCATGCACATATGTGTTCTAAGACTATAAAAAAAAATCTTAGTGACCCAATGATGTGTATATGTGTTTTGGGTCAGTCAAAAAAAAATTCATAGTGATTCAATCTTGCAATTATCTGTTATAAGGTTGTCAAAAAAACTATAGTGATTTAATCATTCATATGTATGTTCTAATGCCATCAAAAATATTTTGTAGTGATTTAATAATCTATATATGTGTTCTAAAGCTGTCAAAAAAAATTTATAGTCATTCAATCATGCATATATGTGTTCTAAGGCTGTCAAAAAAATTTCACAGTGACTCAATCATGTGTATATGTATTCTAAGTTCTCAGAAAAATTTCATAGTAATTTAATCTTACATATACGTCTTTGAAGGCAGTAAAAAAAAATTCATAGTGATTCAATCATGCATATATGTATTCTAAGGCTGTCAAAAACATTTCATATTGAATCAATCAGGCAGATATATGTTCTAAGGCTATGAAAAAAATATTATAGTGATTCAATCATGCATATATGTGTTCCAATGATGTAAAAAAAAAATTAGTGATTCAATCAAATATATATATGTTCCAAGGCTGTCATAAAAATTTCATAGTGATTCAATCATGCATATATTTATTTTTAGGCTGTCAAAAAAATTTCATAATGATTCAATCATGCATATATGTGAGCTAATGTTGTCAAAAAAAAATTTATAGTGATTCAATCATGAATATGTGTTCTAAGGCTGTTAAAAAAATTTCATACTGATTCACTCATGTATCTATTTGTTTGAAGGCTGTCAAAAAATTTTCATATTGATTCAATGATTCGTATATGTGTTCTAAGGCTGTCAAAAAAATTTCATAGTGATTTAATCATGCGTATATCCGTTCTACGATTGGCAAAAAAAAATTTGTAGTGATTCACTCATGCATATATGAGTTCTAAGGCAGTCAAAAAATTTTCATAGTGATTCAATCATGCATATATATGTCCTAAGGTTGTTAAAAAAAAATCATAGTGATTCAATCATGCATATATGTGCTCTAAGTCTGTCAACAAAATCTCATAGTGATTCGATCATGCATATATGTGTTCTAAGGCAGTCAAAAAAAATTCATAGTGATTCAATCATGCATATATGTGTCCTAAGGCTATAAAAAAAAATCTTAGTGACTCAATGATGCATATATGTTTTTTGGGTTAGTAAAAAAAAAATTCATAGTGATTCAATCTTGCAGTCATCTGTTATAAGGTTGTCAAAAAAAATTATAGTGATTTAATCAATCATATGTGTGTTCTAATGCCATCCAAAAAATTTTGTAGTGATTTAATAATCTATATATGTGTTCTAAAGCTGTCAAAAAAAATTCACAGTGACTCAATCATGTATATTTGTATTCTAAGTTCTCAGAAAAATTTCATAGTGATTTAATCTTACATATATGTCTTTGAAGGCAGTAAAAAAAAAATCATAGTGATTTAGTCATGCATATATGTATTCTAAGGCTATCAAAAACATTTCATATTGAATCAATCAGGCAGATATATGTTCTAAGGCTAACAAAAAAAATTTATAGTGATTCAATCATGCATATATGTTTGTTCCAATGATGTAAAAAAAAATATAGTGATTCAATGAAATATATATATGTTCCAAGGCTGTCATAAAAATTTCATAGTGATTCAATCATGCATATATGTATTTTTAGGCTGTCAAAAAAATTTCATAGTGATTCAATCATTCATATATGTGAGCTAATGTTGTCAAAAAAAATTTATAGTGATTCAATCATGCATATATGTATTCTAAGGCTGTTAAAAAAAATTTATACTGATTCACTCATGTATCTATTTGTTCGAAGGCTGTCAAAACATTTTCATATTGATTCAATGATTCATGTATGTGTTCTAAGGCTGTCAAAAAAATTTCATAGTGATTCAATCATGCATATATGTGTCCTAAGGATATAAAAAAAAATCTTAGTGACTCAATGATGAGTATATTTGTTTTGGGTCAGTCAAAAAAAAAATCATAGTGATTCAATCTTATAGTCATCTGTTATAAGGTTGTCAAAAAAATTTATAGTGATTTAATCATTCATATGTGTGTTCCAATGCCATCAAAAAAAAATTGTAGTGATTTGATAATCTATATATGTGTTCTAAAGCTGTCAAAAAAATTTTATAGTCATTCAATCATGCATATATGTGTTCTAAGGCTGCCAAAAAAATTTCATAGTGACTCAATCATGTATATATGTATTCTAAGTTCTCAGAAAAATTTCATAGTGATTTAATCTTACATATATGTCTTTGAAGGCAGTAAAAAAAATTCATAGTGATTTAATCATACATATATGTATTCTAAAGCTGTCAAAAACATTTCATACTGAATCAATCTGGCAGATATATGTTCTAAGGCTATCAAAAAAAATTTATAGTGATTCAATCATGCATATATGTGTTCCAATGATGTAAAGAAATAATTTAGTGATTCAATCAAATATATATATGTTCCAAGGCTGTCATAAAAATTTCATAGTGATTCAATCATGCATATATTTATTTTAAAGCTGTCAAAAAAATTTCATAATGATTTAATAACGCATATATGTGAGCTAATGTTGTCAAAAAAATTTATAGTGATTCAATCTTGCATATGTGTTCTAAGGATGTTAAAAAAAATTCATACTGATTCACTCATGTATCTATTTGTTCGAAGGCTGTCAAAAAAAATTCATATTGATTCAATGATTCATATATGTGTTCTAAGGTTGTCAAAAAAATTTCATAGTGATTCAATCATGCGTATATCCGTTCTACGATTGGCAAAAAAAAATTTGTAGTGATTCAATCATGCATATATGAGTTCTAATGCAGTCAAAAAAATTTCATAGTGATTCAATCATGCATATATGTGTCATAAGGTTGGTAAAAAAAATTCATAGTAATTCAATCATGCATATATGTGTTCTAAGTCTGTCAACAAAATTTCATAGTGATTCGATCATGCATATATATGTTCTAATATTATTTAAAAATTTTCATAGTTATTCAATCTTGCATATATGTGTTCTAAGCCTGTCAAAAAATTTTCATAGTGATTCAATCATGCAAATATGTGTCCTAAGGATATAAAAAAAATCTTAGTGACACAATGATGCGTATATGTTTTTTGGGTCAGTCAAAAAAAAATTCATAGTGATTCAATCTTGCAGTCATCTGTTATAAGGTTGTCAAAAAAAATTATAGTGATTTAATCAATCATATGTGTGTCCTAATGCCATCCAAAAAATTTTGTAGTGATTTAATAATCTATACATGTGTTCTAAAGCTGTCAAAAAAAATTTATAGTCATTCAATCATGCATATATGTGTACTAAGGCTGTCAAAAAAAATTCACAGTGACTCAATCATGTATATATGTATTCTAAGTTCTCAGAAAAATTTCATAGTGATTTAATCTTAATTATATGTCTTTGAAGGCAGTAAAAAAAAATTATCGTGATTTAGTCATGCTTATATGTATTCTAAGGCTATCAAAAACATTTCATATTGAATCAATCAGGCAGATATATGTTCTAAGGCTATCAAAAAAATTTTATAGTGATTCAATCATGCATATATGTGTTCCAATGATGTAAAAAAAAATTTAGTGATTCAATCAAATATATATATGTTCTAAGGCTGTCATAAAAAATTCATAGTGATTCAATCATGCATATATGTATTTTTAGGCTGTCAAAAAAAATTCATAGTGATTCAATCATTCATATATGTGAGCTAATGTTGTCAAAAAAAAATTATAGTGATTCAATCATGCATATATGTGTTCTAAGGCTGTTAAAAAAAATTCATACTGATTCACTCATGTATCTATTTGTTCGAAGGCTGTCAAAAAACTTTCATATTGATTCAATGATTCATGTATGTGTTCTATGGCTGTCAAAAAAATCTCATAGTGATTCAATCATGCATATATGTGTCCTAAGGCTATAAAAAAAATCTTAGTGACTCAATGATGAGTATATGTGTTTTGGGTCAGTCAAAAAAAAATCATAGTGATTCAATCTTATAGTCATCTGTTATAAGGTTGTTAAAGAAAATTATAGTGATTTAATCATTCATATGTGTGTTCTAATGCCATCAAAAAAAAATTGTAGTGATTTAATAATCTATATATGTGTTCTAAAGCTGTCAAAAAAATTTATAGTCATTCAATCATGCATATATGTGTTCTAAGGCTGTCAAAAAAAATTCATAGTGACTCAATCATGTATATATGTATTCTAAGTTCTCAGAAAAATTTCATAGTGATTTAATCTTACATATATGTCTTTGAAGGCTGTAAAAAAAAATTCATAGTGATTTAATCATGCATATATGAATTCTAAGGCTGTCAAAAACATTTCATATTCAATCAATCTGGCAGATATATGTTCTAAGGCTATCAAAAAAATTTTATAGTGATTCAATCATGCATATATGTGTTCCAAGGCTGTAAAGAAAAAATTTAGTGATTCAATCAAATATATATATGTTCCAAGGCGGTCATAAAAATTTCATAGTGATTCAATCATTCATATATTTATTTTTAGGCTGTCAAAAAATTTTCATAATGATTCAATCATGCATACATGTGAGCTAATGTTGTCAAAAAACATTTATAGTGATTCAATCTTGCATATGTGTTCTAAGGCTGTTAAAAAAATTTCATACTGATTCACTCATGTATCTATTTGTTCGAAGGCTGTCAAAAAAATTTCATATTGATTCAATGATTCATATATGTGTTCTAAGGCTGTCAAAAAATTTTCATAGTGATTCAATCATGCGTATATCCGTTCTAAGATTGGCAAAAAAAAATTTGTAGTGATTCAATCATGCATATATGAGTTCTAAGGCAGTAAAAAAAATTTCATAGTGATTCAATCATGCATATATGTGTCCTAAGGTTGTTAAAAAAAAAATCATAGTAATTCAATCATGCATATATGTGTTCTAAGTCTGTCAACAAAATTTCATAGTGATTTGATCATGCATATATATATTCTAATGTTATCTAAAAATTTTCATAGTTATTCAATCTTGCATATATATGTTCTAAGCCTGTCAAAAAAAGTTCATAGTGATTCAATCATGCATGTATATTTTCTAATACTTACCAAAAAAATTCATAGTGACTCAATCATGCATATATGTGTTCAAGTACGTTAAAAAAATTTCATAGTGATTCAATCAAGCATATATGTGTTCTAAGGCTGTCAAAAAAAATTCATAGTCATTTAATCATGTATATATGTGTTCTAAGCCTGTCAAAAAAAATTCACAGAGATTCAATCATGAATGTATACGTTCTAAGGCTGTCAAAAAAATTCATAGTGATTCAAACATGCAGATATGTGTTCTAAGTTTGTCAAAAAAAAATAATTCTGATTCAATCATGCATATATGTGGTCTAATGCTGTAAAAAAAAATCATAATGATTCAATCATGCATATATGTGTTTTAATGCTATCAAAAAAATTTGTTAGTGATTTAATCTTGCATGTATGTGTTCTAAGGCTTTCAAACAAACTGTATAGTGATTCAATCATGCATATATTTGTTCTAAGGCTGTCCAAAACATTTCATAGTGATTCAATCATGCATGTATGTGTTGTAAGGCTGTGAAAAAAAAATCAAGTTGATTCAATCATGCATATATATATGTTCTAAGGCAGTGAAAAAAATTTCATAGTGACTCAATCATGCATATATATGTTCTAAGGCTGTCAAAAAAAAATTATAGTGATTCAATCTTGGATATATGTGTCCTAAGGTTGTCAAAAAAAATCATAGTGATTCAATAATGCATATATCTATTCTACGGTTGTCAAAAAAATTTTACAGTGATTCAATCATGCATTTATGAGTTCTAAGGTTGTCAAAAAAATTTTATAGTGACACAATTATGCATATATGTGTTCTAAAGCTGTTAAAAAAAATTTATAGTGATTCAGTCATGCATATATGTGTTCTAATGTCGTTAAACAAATTTTATAGTGATTCAATCATGCATAAATGTGTTCGAAGGCTATAAAAAAAATCATAGTGACTCAATCATGCATTTATGTGTTCTAAGGCTGTCAAAAACATTTTATAGTGTTTCAATCATGCATATTTGTGTTTTAAGGTTGTTAAATAAATTTCATAGTAATTCAATCATGCAGATGTGTGTTATAAGGTTTTCAAAAAATAATTAATAGTGATTCAATCATGCATATATGTGTTCTAGGGCAATAAAAACAATTTCATAGTGATTCAATCATGCATATATGTGTTATAAGGCTGTCCAAAAAATTTTATAGTGATTTAATCATGCATATATGTGTTATAAGGCTGTCCAAAAATTTTCCTACTTATTCAATCATGCATATATGTGTCCTAAGGTTGTGAAAAAAAATTTGTAGTGATTCTAATATGCATATATGTGTTCTAAGGCTGTCAAAAAAATTTTATAGTTATTCAATCAAGCTTATATGTGCACTAGGGCCGTCAAAAAAAATTCACAAAGATTTAATCATGCATATATGTGTTCTAAGGTTGTAAAAACAAATTTATAGTGATTCAATCATACATATATGTGTTCTAAGGCTATAAAAAAAATTCAGTGACTCAATCATGTATATATGTGTTCTAAGCCTGCAAAAAAAATATCATACTGATTCAATTATGCATATATGTGGTCTAAGGCTGTCAAAAAAATTTCATAGTAAAACAATCAGGCAGATATGTGTTCTAAGGCTATCCAAAAATTTTTAAAGTGATTCAATCATGCACATATAAGTTCTAATGCTGTCAAAAAAAATTCATAGTGACTCAATCATGTATATATACGTTCTAAGGAAGTCAAAAAAATTTCATAGCGATTCAAACATGCATATATGTGTACTAAGCCTGTCAAAAAAAATTCATAGAGATTCAATCATGAATGTATACATTCTAAGGCTGTCAAAAAAATTCATAGTGATTCAAACATGCAGATATGTGTTCTAAGTTTGTCAAAAAAAATTAATTCTGATTCAATCATGCATATATGTGGTCTAATGCTGTAAAAAAAAATCATAATGATTCAATCATGCAAATATGTGTTTTAATGCTATCAAAAAAATTTGTTAGTGATTTAATCTTGCATGTATGTGTTCTAAGGCTTTCAAACAAAATGTATAGTGATTCAATCATGCATATATTTGTTCTAAGGCTGTCCAAAACATTTCATAGTGATTCAATCATGCATGTATGTGTTGTAAGGCTGTGAAAAAAAATTTAAGTTGATTCAATCATGCATATATTAATTTCTAAGGCAGTGAAAAAAATTTCATAGTGACTCAATCATGCATATATATGTTCTAAGGCTGTCAAAAAAAATTATAGTGATTCAATCTTGGATATATGTGTCGTAAGGTTGTCAAAAAAAAATCATAGTGATTCAATAATGCATATATCTGTTCTACGTTTGTCAAAAAAAAATTACAGTGATTCAATCATGCATTTATGAGTTCTAAGGTTGTCAAAAAAATTTCATAGTGACACAATTATGCATATATGTGTTCTAAAGCTGTTAAAAAAAAATTATAGTGATTCAGTCATGCATATATGTGTTCTAATGTCGTTAAACAAATTTTATAGTGATTCAATCCTGCATAAATGTGTTCGAAGGCTATAAAAAAAATCATAGTGACTCAATCATGCATATATGTGTTCTAAAGCGGTCAAAAAAATTTTATAGTGTTTCAATCATGCATATATGTGTTTTAAGGTTGTTAAATAAATTTCATAGTGATTCAATCATACAGATATGTGTTATAAGGTTTTCAAAAAATAATTCATAGTGATTCAATCATGCATATATGTGTTCTAAGGCAAAAAAAACAACTTCATAGTGATTCAATCATGCATATATGTGTTATAAGGCTGTCCAAAAAATTTTATAGTGATTTAATCATGCATATATGTGTTATAAGGCTGTCCAAAAAATTTCCTACTGATTCAATCATGCATATATGTGTCCTAAGGTAGTGGAAAAAAAATCATAGTGATTCTAACATGCATATATGTGTTCTAAGGCTGTCAAAATTTTTTTATAGTTATTCAATCAAGCTTATATGTGCACTAGGGCTGTCAAAAAAAATTCACAAAGATTTAATCATGCATATATGTGTTCTAAGGTTGTAAAAACAAATTTATAGTGATTCAATCATGCATATATGTGTTCTAAGGCTATAAAAAAAAATTCAGTGACTCAATCATGTATATATGTGTTCTAAGCTTGCAAAAAAAATATCATAGTGATTCAATCATGCATATATGTGGTCTAACGCTGTCAAAAAAATTTCATAGTAAAACAATCAGGCAGATATGTGTTCTAAGGCTATCCAAAAAATTTTAAAGTGATTCAATCATGCACATATAAGTTCTAATGCTGTAAAAAAAATTTCATAGTGACTCAATCATGTATATATATGTTCTAAGGATGTCAAAAAAAATTCATAGCAATTCAAACATGCATATATTTGTTCGTGCATATATGTGTTCTAAGGCTGCAAAAAAAATTCATAGTGATTCAACCTTGCATATATGTGTTCTAAGTCTGTAAAAAAATTTCAGAGGGATTCAAACATGAATGTATATGTTCTAAGGTTGTCAAAAAAATTTCATATGGACTTAATCATGCATATATGTGTTCTAACTCTATCAAAAAAATTCATATTGATACAGTCATGCATATATGTGTTCTAATGCTATAAAAAAATCATAATGATTCAATCATGCATATATGTGTTCAAAGGCTATCAAAAAACTTTCATATTGATTAAATCATGCATATATATGTTCTAAGGTTGTCAAAAAAAATCCATAGTGATTCAATCATGCATATATGTGTTCTAAGGCAGTGAAAAAAAATTATAGTGATTCAATCATGCATATATGTATCCTAAGGTAGTCAAAAAAAGTTCATAGTGATTCAAATGTGCATATATGTGTTCTAAGGCTGTCAAAAGTTTTTTATAGTTATTCAATTATGCATATATGTGTTCTAAGGCTGTCAAAAAAATTCACATGGATTTAATCATGCATACATGTGTTCTAAGGCTGCAAAAAAAAAATTAAAGTGATCCAATCATGCATGTATGTATCCTAAGGCTGGTCAAAAAAATTTATAGAGAATCAATCATGCACATATGTGTTCTAAGGCTGTCAAAAAAAATTTATAGTGATTCAAAAATGCAGATATGTGTTCTTAGACTCTAAAAAAAACTATAGTGATTGAATCATGCATATATGTGTTCTAATGTCGTTAAACAAATTTAATAGTGATTCAATCATGCATATATGTGTTCTAAGGCTATAAAAAAAATCATAGTGACTCAATCATGCAAATATGTGTTCTAAGGCTGTTAAAAAAATTTGACAGTGACCCAATCAAGTATATATGTGTTCTAAGTTCTCAGAAAAAATTCATAGTGATTCATTCTTACATATATGTCTTTGAATGCAGTAAAAAAAAATTCATAGTGATTCAATCATGCATATATGTGTTCTAATGCTATCTAAAATTTTTCATAGTGATTCAATCATGCATATATGTGTTCTAAGTCTGCTAACAAAAAATCATAGTGACTCAATCATGCATATATCTGTTCTAAGCCTGTCAAAAAAAATTCATCGGGATTCAATCATGAATGTATACGTTCTAAGGCTGTCAAAAAAATTTCATAGTGACTCCATCATGCATATATGTGTTCTAAGTCTGTCAAAAAAATTTATAGTGATTCAATCATGCAGATATGTGTTCTAAGTATGACAAAAAAAATTTATAGTGATTCAGTCATGCATATATGTGTTCTAATACTATCAAAAAAAATCATAACGATTCAATCATGCATATATGTGTTCCAATGCTATCAACGAAATTTCTTAGTGATTCAATCTTGCATATATGTGTTCTAAGGCTTTCAAAAAAAAATCATAGTGATTCAATCATGCATATATTTGTTCTAAGCATGTCAAAAACATTTCATAGTGATTCAACCATGCATGTATGTGTTCTAAGGCTGTGAAAAAAAATTCAAATTGATTCAATCATGCATATATATGTTCTAAGGTTGTGAAAAAAAATTCATAGAGATTCAATCATGCATATATATGTTCTAAGGCTGTCAAAAACATTTTATAGTGATTGAATCTTGGATATATGTGTCCTAAGGTTGTCAAAAAAAATTCATAGTGATTCAAAAATGCATATATCTATTCTACGATTGTCAAAAAAATTTCATCGTGATTGAACCATGCATTTATGAGTTCTAGGGCTGTCAAAAAAAATTCATAGTGATTCCATCATGCATATATGTGTTCTAAAGATGTTAAAAAAAAATCGTAGTGATTCAGTCATGCATATATGCGTTCTAGGGCTCTCAAAAAAGTTTCAAAGTGATTCAATCATGTATATATGTGTTGTAAGGATGTCAAATAAATTTCATAGTGATTCAATCATGCTGATATGTGTTCTACGGTTTATAAACAAAATCATAGTGATTCAATCAAGCATATATGTGTTCTAAGGCAGTAAAAAAAATTTATAGTGACTTAATCATGCATATATATGTTCTAAGGCTGTCAAAAAAAATCATAGTTATTCAATCATGCATATATGTGTTCTAAGGTTGTCACAAAAATTTCATAGTGATTCAATCATGCGTATATGTGTCCAAAGGTTGTCAAAAAAAAATTCATAGTGATTCAAAACTTTTTTATAGGGATTCAATCGTGCATATTGTTCTAAGACTGCAAAAAAAAATTCATAGTGATTCAATCTTGCATAATTGTGTTCTAAGCCTGTAAAAAAAAATTCATAGTGATTCAATCATGCATACATGTGTTCTAAGGCTGTAAAAAAAAAATCATAGTGATTCAATCATGCATATATGTGTTCTAAGGGTGTAAAAAAAAATTGTAGTGATTCAATCATCCATATATATGTTCTAAGGGTGTCAAAAAAAATTTATTTATTCTATCATACATACATGTGTCCAAAGTCTCTCAAAAAAATCTCATAGTGATTCAATCATACACATATGTGTTCTACGATTGTCAAAAAATATTCATAGTGATTCAATCGTTCATATATGTGTTCTAATGCTGCAAAAAAAAATCATAGCCATTCAATCATGCATATGGGTTCTAAGGCTATCAAAAAAAATTTATAGTGATTCAAACATGCATATATGTGTTGTAAGGCTATCAAAAAAAATTTATAGTGATTTAATCATGCATATATGAGTTCTAAGGCTGTCAAAATAGTGACTCATTCAAGCACATATGTGTTCTAAGGTTGTCAAAAAAAAATTATAGTGATTTAATCTGGCATATATGTGTTCATTACTCTGCCAAAAAAAATCATAGTGATTCAATCATGCATATATGCGTTCTAAGGCTGCAAAAAAATTACATAGTGATCCAATCATGCATATACATATTCTAAGGCTGTAAAAAAAAATCATAGTGATTCAATCATGCAGATATGTATTCTAAGGTAGTCTAAAAAAATTTATAGTAATTCAATCTTGAGTATATGTGTTCTAACTACCTCAAAAAACAATTTTAGTGATACAATCATGCATATATATATTCTAAAGCTGTAAAAAAAATTTCATAGTGATTCAATCATGCATATATGTGTTCTAAGGTTGACAAAAAAAATTCAAAGTGATTCAATGAGCCATATATATGTTCTAAGGCGGTAAAAAATTTTCATAGTGATTGAATCATGCATATTTGTGTTCTAAGGTTGTGAAAAAAATTTCATAGTGATTCAATCATGCATATATGTGTTTTAAGGCAGTCAATAAGATTTCAAACTGATTCAATCATGCATATATGTGTTCTAAGGCTGTCAAAAAAAATTCATAGTGATTCAATCATTCTTATATGTGTTCTAAGGCTATCAAAAAAAAATCATAGTGATTCAATCATGCATATATGTGTTCTACTGCTCTTAGAAAAAGTTTATAGTGATTCAATCATGCATATATATGTTCTAAGGCTGTCAAAAAAAAATCATAGTGATTCAATCTTGCATATGTATGTTCTAATGCTGTAAAAAAGTTTTCAAAGTGATTGAATCATGCATATATGTGTTCTAAGGTTGTGAAAAATATTTCATAGTGATTCAATCATGCATATATGTGTTCTAAGAAAGTCAATAAGATTTCATAGTGATTCAATCATGCATATATGTGTTCTAAGGCAGTAAAAAAAAATTCATAGTGATTGAATCCAGCATATATGTGTTCTAAAGTTGTGAAAAATATTTCATAGTGATTCAATCATGCATATATGTGTTCATAGGCTGTCAAAAAGATTTCATAGTTATTCAATCATGCAAATATGTGGTCTAAGGCTGCGAAAAAAATTTCATATTGATTCAATCAAGCATAAATGTGTTCTAAGGCAGTCAAAAAAAATTTATAGTGATTCAACCATGCATATATATGTTCTTATGCTCTAAAAAAAATTTATAGTGATTCAATCATGCATATATTGTTCTAAGGCAGGCAAAAAAATTTCATAGTGATTCTATTGTGCATATATGTGTTATAAGGCTGGAAAAAAAAATCATAGTGATCCAAATATGCATATATATGTTCTAAGGTTGTCAAAAAAATTTCATAGTGATTCAATCATACATATATGTGTTATAAAGCTGTCAAAAAAATTTCATAGTGATTAAATCATGCTTATATGTGTTCTAAGGATGTCAAAAAAAAATTATAGTGCTTCAAGCACGCATATATGTGTTCTAAGTCTGTCAAAAAAAAAATTGTATTGACTCATTCATTTATATACGTGTTCTAATGCACTCAAAAAATTTTAAAGTGATTCTAAGACTGGCCAAAAAAATTTATAGGGATTCAAGAATGGATATATGTATTCTAAGGCTACAAAAAGAATTAATAGTGATTCAATCATGCATATATGTGTTCTGAGGCTGCAAAAAGAATTCACAGTGATTCAATCATGCATATATGTGTTCCAAGGCTGTCAAAAAAATCTCATAGTGATTTAATCATGCATATATGTGTTCTATGGTTGTCAAAAAAATTTCATAGTGATTCAATCATGTATATATGTGTTCTAAGGCTGTCAAAAAATTTTCATAGTGATTCAATCATGCATATATATGTTCTAAGGCTGTCAAAATAAGATTATAGTGAATCAATATGCATACATATGTTCTAACGTTGTCAACAAAATTTCATAGTGATTCAATAATGCATATATGTACTTTAAGGCTGTCTAAAAAATTTTATAGTGATTCAATCATGCATATATGTGTTCTAATGTTGTCAAAAACACTTATACTGACTTAATCATGCATATATGTGTTCTAAAGCTCTAAAAAAAAAATAGTGATTCAATCATGCAGATATGTGTTCTAAGCTTGTCACAAAAATTTTGTAGTGATTCAATCATTTATATATGTGTTCTAATGCTCTAAAAAAATTTGTAGTGATTCTAAGACTGGCCAAAAAATTTCATAGTGATTCAATGAGGCATATATATATTCTAAGGCTGTAAAAAAGTATTCATAGTGATTGAATCATGCATATATGTGTTCTAAGGTTATGAAAAATATTTCATAGTGATTCAATCATGCATATATGTGTTCTAAGGCAGTCAATAAGATTTTATAATGATTCAATCATGCATATATGTGTTCTAAGGCTGTCAAAAAAAATCATAGTGATTCAATCATGCATATATGTGTTCTAAGGGAGTAAAAAAAAAATCATACTGATTGAATCATGCATATATGTGTTCTAAGGTTGCGATAAATATTTATTCAGTCACGCATATATGTGTTCTATGGTTGTCAAAAAATTTCATAGTGATTCAATCATGCATATATGTGTTCTAAGGTTGTCAAAAAAAAATTATAGTGATTCAATTACGCATACAGGTGTTCTAAGGCTGTCAAAAAAATTTCATACTGATTCAATCTTTCTTATATGTGTTCTAAGGCTTTCAGAAAAAATTTGTATTAAATCAATCATGCATATATGTGTTCTAAGGCTGTCAAAAAAATCTCATATTGATTTAAGTATGCATATATGTGTTCTATTGTTGTCAAAAAAAATTCATAGTGATTCAATCATGTATATATGAGTTCTAAGGCTGTCAAAAAAAATTCATAGTGATTCGATCATGCATACATGTGTTGTACTGCTGTCAAAAAAAATTATAGTGATTCAATCATGCATATGTGTGTTCTAAGGCTGTAAAAAAAATTTCATAGTGATTCAATCAGGGATACATATGTTCTAAGGCTGTAAAAAAGTTTTCATAGTGATTGAATCATTAACATATGTGTTCTAAGGTTGTGAAAAATATTTCATAGTGATTCAATCATGCATATATGTGTTCTGATTCAATCAAGCATATATGTGTTCTAAGGCTGTGAAACAAAATTTCAAAGTGATTCAATCATGCATATATGTGTTCTAAGTCTGTAAAAAAAAATTCATAGTAATTGAATCATGCATATATTTGTTCTAAGGTTGTGAAAAATATTTCATAGTGATTCAATCAGGCATATATGTGTTCTACGGCTATCAAAAAATTTGTATTTATTCAATCATGCATATATGTGTTCTAAGGCTATCATAAAAATCTTATAGTGATTCAATCACGCATATATGTGTTCTAAGGCCGTCAAAAAAATTTCATAGTGAATCAATCATGCATATATATGTTCTAAGGCTGTCAAAAAAATTTCATAGTGATTAAATCATGCTTATTTGTGTTCGAAGGCTCTCAAAAATTTTTTATAGTGAATCAATCATGCATATATGTATTTGAAGACTATCAAAAAAATTTTGTAGTGATTCAATCATGCATATATATGATCTAAGGCTGTCAAAAAAATTTATATTTATTCAATCATACATACATGTGTCCAATGGCTGTGAAAAAAATCTCATAGTGATTCAATCATGCATATATGTGTTCTACGATTGTCAAAAAAAATTCATAGTGATTCAAACCTTCATATATGTGTTATGAGGCTGCAAAAAAAATTCATAGCCATTTAATCATGCATATGGGTTCTCAGGCTATCAAAAAAAATTTATAGTGATTCAATCATGCATATGTGTGTTGTATGGCTATCAAAAAATTTTTATAGTGATTCAATCATGCATATATGAGTTCCAAGGCTGTCAAAAAAAAATCCTAGTGACTCATTCAGGCACGTGTTATAAGGTTGTAAAAAAAAATTATAGTGATTTAATCTTGCATATACGTGTTCTAATGCTCTCAAAAAAAAATTATAGTGATTCAATCATGCATATATGTGTTCTTAGGCGGGCCAAAAAATTTCATAGTGATTCAATCATGCATATATGGGCTCTAAGGCTGCAAAAAAATTCCATAGTGATCCAATGATGCATATATATATTCTAAGGCTGTCAAAAACAAATCATAGTCAATCAATCATGCAGATATGTATTCTAAGGTAGTCAAAAAAAAAAATAGTAATTCAATCTTGAATATATGTGTTCTAATGACCTCAAAAAAAAATTTGTGGTGATTCAATCATGCATATATGTGTTCTAAGGCTGTCAAAAAAATTTCATAATGATTCAATTATGCTTAAATGTGCTCTAAGGCTGTCAAAAAAAAATCATAGTGATTCAATCAAGCATATATTTGTTCTACTGCTCTCAAAAAAAAATTCTAAGGCTGTCAAAAAAAAATCAAAGTGATTCAATCAGCCATATATATGGTCTAAGGCTGTAAAAAAATTTCATAGTGATTGAATCATGCATATATGTGTTCCAAGGTTGTGAAAAATATTTCATAGTGATTCAATCATGCATATATGTGTGCTAAGGTAGTCAATAAGATTTCATAGTGATTCAATCATGCATATATGTGTTCTAAGGCTGTCTAAAAAAATTCATAGTGATTCAATCACTCATATATGTGTTCTAAGGCTGGAAAAAAATTTCATAGCCATTCAATTATGCATATATGTGTTCTAAGGCTATCAAAAAAATTTTATAGTGATATAATCATTCATATTTGTTTTTTAGGGCTGTAAAAAAAAATCATAGTGATTCATTCAGGCATATATGTGTTCTAAGGATATCAAAAAAATTTATAGTGATTTAATCTTGCGTATATGTGTTCTAATGCTCTAAAAAAAATTTATAGTAACTCAATCATGCATATATGTGTTCTAAAGCAGGCCAAAAAAAATCATAGTGATTCAATTATGCATATATGTGTTCTAAGGCTTCAAAAAAAAATCCATAGTGATCCAATCATCCATATATATATTCTAAGGCTGTAAAAAAAAATCATAGTGACTCAATCATGTAGATATGTCTTCTAAGGTAGTAAAAAAAATTTCATAGTCATTCAATCTTGCATATATGTGTTCTAATAACCTCAAAAAAAATTTATAGTGATTCAATCATGCATACATGTGTTCTAAGGCTGTTAAAAAAAATCATAGTGATTCCATCATGCATATATGTGTTCTTAGGCTGCAAAATAATTTCATAGTGATTCAATCATGCATATATATGTTCTAAGGCTGTCAAAAAAATTCATAGTGATTCAATCATGCATATATGTGTTCTAAGGTTGTCAAAAAAAATTCAAAGTGATCCAATCAGCCATATATATATTCTAAGGCTGTAAAAAATTTTCATAGTGATTGAATCATGCATATTTGTCTTCTAAGGTTGTGAAAAAAATTTCATAGTGAATCAATCATGCATATATGTGTTCTAAGGCAGTCAATAAGATTTAATAGTGATTCAATCATGCATATATGTGTTCTAAGGCTGTCAAAAAAAAATCATAGTGATTCAATCATTCTTATATGTTTTCTAAGGCTATCAAAAAATAATCATAGTGATTCAATCATGCATATATGTGTTCTACTGCTCTCAAAAAAAGTTTATAGTGATTCAATCATGCATATATATATGCAAAGGCTGTCAAAAAAATTTGATAGTGATTCAATCAGGCATATATATGTTCTAAGGCTGTAAAAAAAGTATTCAAAGTGATTGAATCACGCATATATGTGTTCTAACGTTGTGAAAAATATTTCATAGTGACTCAATCATGCATATATGTGTTCTAAGGAAGTCAATAAGATTTTATAGTGATTCAATCCTGCATATATGTGTTCTATGGCTGTCAAAAAAAATTCATAGTGATTCAATCATGCATATATGTGTTCTAAGGTAGTAAAAAAAATCATAGTGATTGAATCAAGCATATATGTGTTCTAAGGTTGTGAAAAATATTTCATAGAGATTCAATCACGCATATATGTGTTCATAGGCTGTCAAAAAGATTTCATAGTTATTCAATCATGCAAACATGTGGTCTATGGTAGGCAAAAAAAATTTTGTATTGATTCAATCATGCATAAATGGGTTCTAAGGCTGTCAAAAAAAATTTATAGTGATTCAACCGTGCATATATGTGTAGTATTGCTCTCCAAAAAATTTATAGTGATTCAATCATGCATATATGTGTTCTAAGGCTGGCAAAAAAATTCCATAGTGATTCTATCAAGCATATATGTGTTATAGGGCTGAAAAAAAAAATCGTTGTGATCCAATCAAGCATATATATGCTCTAAGGCTGTCAAAAAAAATTCATAGTGATTCAATCACGCATATATGTGTTATAAGGCTGTCAAAATAAAATTATAGTGATTAAATCATGCTTATATGTGTTCAAAGGAAGTCAAAAAAAATTTATAGTGCTTGAAGCACGCATATATGTGTTCTAAGTCTGTCAAAAAAAATTTGTAGTGACTCAATCATTTATATACGTGTTCTAATGCTCTCAAAAAATTTTAAAGTGATTCTAAGACTGGCCAAAAAAAATTATAGTGATCCAATCGTGGATATATGTGTTCTAAGGATGCAAAAAGAATTGATCGTGATTCAATCTTGCATATATGATTTCTAAGGCTTCAAAAAAAATTCATAGTGATTCAATCATGCATATATGTGTTCTAAGGCTGTCAAAAAAATCTCATAGTGATTTAATCATGCATATATGTGTTCTATGGTTGTCAAAAAAATGTCATAGTGATTCAATCATGTATATTTGTCTTCTAGGGTAGTAAAAAAAATTTTATAGTCATTCAATCTTGCATATATGGGTTCTAATGACCTCAAAAAAAAATTATAGTGATTCAATCATGCATACATGTGTTCTAAGGCTGTTAAAAAAAAATCATAGTGATTCCATCATGCATATATGTGTTCTTAGGCTACAAAATAATTTCATAGTGATTCAATCATGCATATATATGTTCTAAGGCTGTCAAAAAAAATTCAAAGTGATTCAATCAGCCATATATATGTTCTAAGGCTGTAAAAAAAATTCATAGTGATTGAATCATGCATATTTGTGTTCTAAGGTTGTGAAAAAAATTTCATAGTGATTCAATCATGCATATATGTGTTCTAAGGCAGTCAATAGGATTTAATAGTGATTCAATCATGCATATATGTGTTCTAAGGCTGTCAAAAAAAATTCATAGTGATTCAATCATTCTTATACGTTTTCTAAGGCTATCAAAAAATAATCATAGTGATTCAATCATGCATATATGTGTTCTACTGCTCTCAAAAAAAGTTAATAGTGATTCAATCATGCATATATATGTGCAAAGGCTGTCAAAAAAATTTGATAGTGATTCAATCAGGCATATATATGTTGTAAGGCTGTAAAAAAGTATTCAAAGTGATTGAATCATGCGTATATGTGTTCTAACGTTGTGAAAAATATTTCATAGTGATTCAATCATGCATATATATGTTCTAAGCAATACAATAAGATTTTATAGTGATTCTATCATGCATATATGTGTTCTAAGGTAGTAAAAAAATATCATAGTGATTGAATCAAGCATATATGTGTTCTAAGGTTGTGAAAAATATTTCATAGAGATTCAATCATGCATATATGTGTTCATAGGCTGTCAGAAAGATTTCATAGTTATTCAATCATGCAAACATGTGGTCTATGGTAGTCAAAAAAAAAATTGTATTGATTCAATCATGCATAAATGGGTTCTAAGGCTGTTAAAAAAAATTTATCGTGATTCAGCCGTACATATATGTGTACTATTGCTCTCCAAAAAATTTATAGTGATTCAATCATGCATATATGTGTTCTAAGGCTGGCAAAAAAATTCCATAGTGATTCTATCATGTATATATGTGTTATAAGGCTGAAAAAAAAAATCATTGTGATTCAATCATGCATATATATGTTCTAAGGCTGTCAAAAAAATTTCATAGTGATTCAATCACGCATATATGTGTTATAAGGCTGTCAAAAAAAATTTGTAGTGTCTCAATCATTTATATACGTGTTCTAATGCTCTCAAAAAATTTTGAAGTGATTCTAAGACTGGCCAAAAAAATTTATAGTGATTCAATCGCGGATATATGTGTTCTAAGGATGCAAAAAGAATTGATCGTGATTCAATCATGCATATATGTGTTCTAAGGCTTCAAAAAGAATTCATAGTGATTCAATCATGCATATATGTGTTCTAAGGCTGTCAAAAAAATTTCATAGTGATTTAATCATGCATATATGTGTTCTATGGTTGTCAAAAAAATTTCATAGTGATTCAATCATGTATATATGTGTTCTAAGGCTGTCAAAAAACTTTTGAACTGATTCAATCATGCATATATGTGTTTTAAGGTTGTCAAAAATATTTTATAGTGATTCAATCATCCATATATGTGTTCTAAGACTGTCAAAAAAAAAATCATAGTGATTCAATCATGCATATATGTGTTATAAGGTAGTAAAAAAAAACTCATAGTGATTCAATCTTGCTTATATATGTTCTAAGGGTGTCAAAGAAAATTCATAGTGACTCAATCATGCATATATGTGTTCTGCTACTCTAAAAAAAAAATGTAGTGATTCAATCATGCAAATATGTGTTCTAAGGCTGTAAAAAAAAATTCATAGTGATTCAATCTGGCATATATATTGTCTAAGGCTGTAAAAAAGTTTTCATAGTGATTGAATCATGCATATATGTGTTCGAAGGTTGTGAAAAATATTTCATAGTGATTCAATCATGCATATATGCGTTCTAAGGTAGTCAATAAGATTTCATAGTGATTCAATCATGCATATATGGGTTCTAAGGCTGTCAAAAAAAATGCAGTGATTCAATCATCCATATATGTGTTCTATGGCAGTGAAAAAAAAATCATAGTGATTGAATCATGCATATATGTGTTCTAAGGTTGTGAAAAATATTTCATAGTGATCCCATCATGCATATTTGTGTTCATAGGCTGTAAAAAAAAAATTTGTATTTAGCCAATTATATATATATATATAGATATAGATATATATGTGTGTGTTCTAAGGCTGTCAAAAAAATCTCATAGTGTTTCAATCATGCATATTTGTATTCTAAGGTTGTCCAAAAAATTTCATAGTGATTCAATCATGTATATATGTGTTTATAGGCTGATTAAACGATTTCATAGTTGTTCAATCATGCAAATATGTGGTCTAAGGCTGTCAAAAAAAATTCATATTGATTCAATCACGCATATATGTGTTCTAAGGCTGTCAAAAAAAAATCATAGTGATTCAATCATGCATATATGTGTTCTAAGGCTATTAAAAAAATTTTATAGTGATTCAATCATGCATATATGTGTTCTAAAGCTGTCAAAAAAATTTCATAGTGATTCAATCATGCAGATATGTGTCCTAAGGTTGTCAAAAAAAAAATTAGTGATTCAATGACGCATATATGTGTTCTAAGGCTCTAAAAAATAATTTGTACGAATTCAATCATGCATATATGTGTTCTAATGCTGTCAAAAAAATTTCATTGTGATTCAATCATGCAGATAAGTGTTCTAAGTATGTCAAAAAAAATGTATAGTGATTCAGTCACGCATATATGTGTTCTAATGCTGTCAAATAAAATTTTAATGATTCAAACATGCTTATATGTGTTCTAATGCTATAAAAAAATTTTCATAGTGATTCAATCATGCATATCTGTATTCTAATGCTGTAAAAAAAAATTCATAGTGAATCAATCATCCATATATATGTTATAAGGCTGTCAAAAAAAAATCATGTTGATTAAAACATGCTTATATGTGTTTTAAGGATGTCAAAGAAATTTCATAGTGCTTCAATCATGCATATATGTGTTATAGGGCTGTCAAAAAAATTTCATAGTGATTCTATCATGCTTATATGTGTTCTAAGGCTGTCAAAAAAAAATCATAGTTATATTTGTTCTACTGCTCTTTAAAAAAAATTGTAGTGATTCAATCATACATATATGTGTTCTAAGGCTGTCAAAAAAAATTCATAGTGATTCAATCATGTAGATATGTGTTCTAAGGTTGTCAAAAAAAAATTATAGTGATTCAATGATGCATATATGTGTTCTAATGCTCTTAAAAAAGATTTGTAGTGATTCAATCATGCATATATCTGTTCTAAAGCTGGCCAAAAAATTTCATAGTGATTCAATCAAGCATGTATATGTTCAAAGGCTGTCAAAAAATATTCATAGTGATTCAATCATGCATATGTGTTATAAGGTTGTCAAAAAAAAATCATAGTGATTCAATCATGCTAATATGTGTTCTAAGGATGTCAAAGAAATTTCATAGTGCTTCAATCAAGCATATATGTGTTTTACTGCTCTTAAAAAAAAATTATAGTGATTTAATCATGCATATATATGTTCTAAGGCTGTCAAAAAAAATTCATAGTGATTCAATCATGCAGATATGTGTTCTAAGGTTGTCAAACAAAATTGTAGTGATTGAATCATGCATATATGTGTTCTAAGGTTGTGAAAAATAATTCATAGTGATTCAATCATGCATAGTGTTTATAGGCTGTCAAAAAGATTTCATAGTGATTCAATTATGCAAATATATGGTCTAAGGCTGTCAAAAAAAATTTATAGTGATTCATTCATTCATATATGTGTTCTAATGCTGTCAAAAAAATTTTATAGTGATTCAATCAGGCATATATATGTTCTAAAGCTGTAAAAAAAATTCATAATGATTCAATCACGCAGATATGTGTCCTAAGGTTGTCAAAAAAAAAAATTAGTGATTCAATGATGCATATATGTGTTCTAAGGCTCTAAAAAATAATTTGTAGGGATTCAATCATGCATATATGTGTTCTAACGCTGTAAAAAAAAATTCATTGTGATTCAATCATGCAGATATGTGTTCTAAGTACGTCAAAAAAAATTTATAGTGATTCAGTCATGCATATATGTGTTCTAATGCTGTCAAAAAATATTTATAATGATTCAAACATGCATATATGTGTTCTAAAGCTATCAAAAAAAATTCTTAGTGATTCAATCTTGCATATATGTGTTCTAAGGCTGTAAAAAAAAAATCATAGAGATTCAATCATCCATATATCTGTTATAAGGCTGTCAAAAAAAATTCATGTTGATTAAAACATGCTTATATGTGTTCTAAGGATGTCAAAGAAATTCCATAGTGCTTCAATCATGCATATATGTGTTTGTAACGCCCCAGATTTCCAAAACAAAGCTAAGTTAAAATTTTCATGGATTTCTTTTTTTTTTTCTTTGCAGCGGAACTTAGAAAAGCTTTTAGCAGCGGAATAAGACGATAATGAGTCGTCGGTTTTAGAAAACTCCGAGCACGTTGCAGGTATGTGGCCAAGCAACTCATTGACCACCAAAGTGTTACATTTTATCGAAAGCACATGTTTATTACAACACTACTGCTTAGAAAAGCAGTGAAGGTTCAATAAAAAGGAAGCAGTTCAACTCTGTCTAGAGAAACCCTAGAACTTGATGCCGCCTTGCTCCGCATATCGCCACGCAGGTTCAACGCCTGAAATCCCCATTAAACAGGGTCAGAACCACTGATGGTCTGGTAAGTAGGCAAACACCTATCTATTCAACTCAAGTAAATGCATAGACCACTCAGGGTCGCAGTTTGTAATACGACGCTCAAGCCTCCATGACTTAGCGTATATCGCAAAAGCCTCATCAGGGCTATGAGTTGAACATCCACGCAAGTCGTCATGACCTCGCATAAGCCTCTTCAGGGTTGTGAGTTAGAATAACCTCTCAAGTCTCTACGATTTAGCCTTGACTTCCTCAGAGTCACGAATGGATGTCTAGCTCAAGCCTTTATGCTTGGCACATCCGTATCCTACGAATCTAAGGACAGCTCTCCGAGCTTCACTTAGTCGTACGGATATCAATGGTGTTCTTTCCCAATCGGTCCAGTAGTATACCGACCATGACACCTTCACAAAGGTTATGCAGGACTGACTCAACAACGTCATCCACTCCTACATTCAAAGTAGCGTTGTACCTAAGCTAATGCTTTGTTTCGATAATTGCACCTCCCCCTGGGCTTAGGGGACTCATATCTGGGCGACAACGCGACGATCTGGGGGTTGATTATTCTATGTATTTTAGATACTCAGAGGCCTGTTGACCCCATCCCTCTAGTAGGACGGTACAGCATACCAGAAGAGATCCTTACTAGGTATCCGAATGCATTCTGCTACTGCAGTAGTTGGGTTCAATCCTTAGATATTTAAGGATAACCACGACCTCCATACCTCTAAGTGACGAAGGCCATCAATGAACTCTATCAGGTTCGGGTGAAATATATGTCACTCAAGGCTGCGCCATCACCGTCTTCCTCGGTGAGAAATTTTGAAAGGGGCCTGCCGGTCTTACAATTACTTGACGAACATTGCATGCCTATAGGGAAGCCTTTGAGAAGTATGTACCCGACCCCAATCAACCACACGGTTTTCACCGTGGAACAAAGGTTTTATTCATATGCATGCTTAACTCTGCTCTCGGCACTTCGGCCTTGACGAGCACTTCACCTCTTTCGGTGGAAACAACACACTCCGGCTCAGCGGCCCTTACGAGTCTGGTTGTCTGATAATTCTCAATGAGCATGCACATGACTCGATCTCTACGGATCGGCTACTCGGCGTATTTTTATGCAACGAGCTCAGGACCTCGTCAAGGCGCTACCACTACTTTGGCGCAACGGCTCTTACAAGTATGATGCCCTTGCAGGTGTCAGGGAGACGAGTCATTCTGACATCGTTCCAACAAAGGACATCATTGTGCCACTTAACTGGTTTTGGCAGCTCTTCTGCCAACCATTCTGTCAACACCTTCTCTGCTCTACCGGCAGTGGTGCGACGAACCTTTCTACATCGTAGAAGGCGTTCTATAACTGGGTAGCACTTTTGCTACGTTTTTTCTGAGCCATTCTTAGCTCCTTCAGGAATTTTAGCAGCACTTCCTCTCTTTTACGGAGAAAGCGTGCGTTTCTTTTATCCATTTCAGCGGCATCTCCCCTCTTTGGTGGGAAATCGCTACGCTTAACTCAGAAAATGGATGCGCACCGTTGTGCGTACTTTGCATCCATCAAGGTTGCAGGAACCTTGGGCCATAGCCAGGCCATACGTAATTGATTTAGTCTTTACGTAAAGAGCATTTTGCCAAAAGGCGAAGCCTTTCCAATAGGGGCTTCATTCGTCAAGCAGAATCTTGTACGAGGAGCGGTAAGGGAATCGCATGGGCGATTTTGGAGTTGATCTCCGTTTGAACGCTCACTTACGCGCCATATATGTAATATAAGCAGAAGCCTGTGCTTTATACAGCGGCGGCGTAAAGGAAATGCATATACTATTGTTCAGGGTGTGTAACTGAACGAAATATTCTACATATATAACAAAACAGGAGCCTTGGCATCGTTCGACGCGACGGCGTAAGTAAATACATTGCAGAAAGCAGGAGCCTTGGCATCGTTCGACGCGACGGCGTAAGTAAATGCATAATCGGAAGTGCAGTAATCGTAAATTGCAGAAAGCAGGAGCCTTGGCATCATACGACGCGACGGCAAAGGTAAATTACATGGCCTGTGCGATATAAGACGCGTCGGCAGTATCAGCAGATATACACCTAGATCTGTATCCAACGATAGTTATGAGGCGAGCGAGTGAACACCGAAGTGTCCTAGAGGGCTCAACCAAGAACTAGGGTGAGATACTATTTTGAAGAACGCATATACTGCGTATTCGAACATATATATCCGACGATAGTTACGAGGCGAGCGCGTGAACACCGAAGCGTCCTAGAGGGCTCAACCAAGAACTAAAGCAAGATACTACTTCAGAAAGTATACGCTATATACAAACAATCAAATACTTGAGAGAGATGGTTTAATGAAGCGAACTTACTTCAATTTGAGGAAGAAACGACTCTGATTGCTTCAAACGCTTCGAACGAGGCTCGACTTCGAAAAAGGATCAACTTCGAACTTTGGATGAAAAAGGACTTGGACTTTGACTTTGAACCAAACCAGGTTCAAGTCAAGTCAACTGGGTTCAGACTTAAGTCAAGTAGGTTCAGACCTAGGTCAGGTGGGTTAGGACCAGGTCAGGCAGGCTCAGACCAGGTCAAGCAGGCTCAGGCTAAGTCAGGCAGGCTCAGGCTAAGTCAGGCAGGCTCAGACCAGGTCAGGTGGGCTCAGACCAGGTCAGGTGGGCTAGGCTAGGTAGGGGAGGTTTGGAAAAGGAGGAGAGAGAGAGGGGTTGGCGATTTTCTAAAGGAGTGGGGGTCCTCTATTTATAGGTTCTGAAACTTGGGCCCCAAGTTTCAGAATCCCCTCTTTACCCTTGGGCTTTTCTGAGAATCCCTTCCATGGAAGGTGCTGGAAGGAGCTGGAAGGCTCTGGAAGGTGCTGGAAGGTGCTGGAATATTCTAGAATCTTCTAGAATATTTTCTAAGAAATATTTCTATGGGTCCCACCCATATTTCTGTGGGTCCCGCAAGAATTTCGGGTTTTCGGCGATTTTTTTCCGAAAAATTCTGAGTACGCCATTATCTTCGTATTGATGCCACTAAGAAAGTTGGCTCGCAGGAATCCTTTGATTTTGTTCAGATAGGAAGTTATGGCTTCCAGAGTGTTTGAGCATATATTCGCGATTCGACGAATATCCTAAGTGTAACTGGCTCGCAGGAATTGATTCGTTTCGCATTCTGAGAAAAATGTCATTTTTACCGGTAAATGCCTCATGAATTTTATTCAGATATTTTCTAAAAAATTGCGGGTCTTACATCATTACCCCCTTAAAGGAATTTCGTCCGCGAAATTCAGCTAAGAGTACAAGGTGAAGAGTTCAGGATATTTATCCCGCATATCCGATTCGGGCTCCCAAGTGCAATCATCGACTCCATGATGTTGCCATCTTACTTTGACAAGTGGAATGACCTTTGTCCTTAGCACTTGCTCCCGTCGGTCCATGATCTCTACTGGCCTTTCTTCCACCGTCATATCCTCCTGGATGTCAATATCTTCATGTTGGATGACGTGGAAAGGGTCGTGAACGTATTTTCTAAGCATTGACACATGAAATACATTGTGTATCTGTGTATACTGCGGTGGCAATGCTACTCTGTAGGCGGTCTCTCCTATCCGGCTCAAAACCTCGAAGGGACCAACGAATCTGGGGCTGAGCTTCCCCTTCTTTCCGAAATGAAACACACTCTTGGTTGGGGAGACCTTGATAAAAACCTTATCTCCAACCGCAAAAGTGAGTTCCCTACGCCGCTGATCAGCGTAGCTCTTCTGTCGACTCTGAGCAGTCAGTAGCTTCTTCCTGATCATGTGGACCTGCTCAGTATAATGCTACAACACTATGGGCGAGTCCAAGGTTCGCTCACCCACTTCACCCCAATGGATTGGTGATCGACAGGGTCGCCCGTACAAGGCTTCATACGGTGCCATTCCAATGCTAGCGTGGTGGCTATTATTATAAGCAAATTCAACCAACGCTAGGTGGGAATCCCAATCACCTTTCCATTCTAGCATACAAGCTCTTAGCATATCTTCAAGAGTCTGTATGGTTCATTCTGATTGCCCATCTGTTTGGGGATGGAATGCTGTACTGAACTTGAGTTTCGTCCCCAGGGCTCTTTGAAGCTGCTCCCAAAAGTGAGAGGTAAATTTCGGGTCACGATCGGATATGATCGAAATCGGCACTCCATGGAGTCTAACGATTTCCCGAATGTAGATCTCCGCCAATCGTTCAGTTGAGTATCGAGTGTTGATTGGCAGGAAGTGAGCAGACTTGGTGAGTCTGTCTACGATCACCCATATTGAGTCATGTTGTCTCTTGGACCGAGGCAATCCAACGATGAAATCCATCGTAATGCCCTCCCATTTCCATTCTGGAGTCTCGATCCGTTGCATTTTTCCACCAGGTCGTTGATGCTCAATTTTTACTTGCTGGCAGATTAAACACCTTGAGACAAATGTAGCCACATCCCGTTTCATACCCCTCCACCAGTACTTTCTCTGTAAGTCCCGAAACATTTTCGTACCTCCAGGGTGAATGGTGTATTTGCTGTTATGAGCCTCCTGGAGTACTTCCTGTCTTAGCTCGGGGTTATTTGGGACCCAAATCCTTTCTTCCATCCATATTCCTCCATCTTCTTTTAAATGGAAGAAAGTGTCATCTCTTTCGGCATGAGCTTTTACTTCCAAGTACTGGGGGTCCTTGAACTGTTCGGCTACAATGCGATCGAGGATCTCGATATGGATTGTCAGGCATGACAATCGAATCTTTCCTGGGTCAGCCAGGAATGGCTTTCAACTGACAAAATCCTCCATCAGCTTCCATTGTCCGGTGAGGCTGGCCAGAGTGCCAACAGTCTTGCGACTAAGGGCATCTGCTACAACATTCGCCTTTCCAGGGTGATAGGAAAGCGTGAATTCATAGTCTTTGAGGAATTCCAGCCATCGCCGTTGCCGCATATTGAGTTCTTTTTGAGAAAAGAGGTATTTTAGGCTTTTATGGTCCGACATGACCTCAAATTTCTCTCTATACAGGTAGTGTCGCCAGATTTTAAGCGCAAACACTACCGCGGCAAGCTCCAGATCGTGGGTTGGATAGTTTTTCTCATGAATTCTTAACTGACGGGATGCATAGGCGATTACTTTGCCATGCTGCATCAATACACAACCCAGACCTGTTCCCGAGGCATCAGTATAAGCAATGAAGCCTCCCTGACCAGAAGGTAAGGTAAGGACAGGGGCAGTGGTAAGCCTCTGTTTGAGAACCTCAAAGCATTCCTTACACTGGTCAGTCCATTCAAACTTGACTCCCTTTTTCAGTAATTTCGTCATTGGTACGGCGATTCGGGAGAAGTCCTGTATGAACTTCCGATAATATCCGGCAAGTCCAAGGAAGCTGCGGACCTCAGTGATATTTTCTGGCTGCTTCCAGTCTATCACAGCTTCGACCTTCGCAGGATCTACTGCGATTCCATCTTTTGAGATCACATAGCCAAGGAACATTACTTTGTCTAGCCAGAATTCACATTTTGAAAACTTGGCATATAACTGATTATCTTGAAGGGTTTTCAAGACGATTCTTAAGTGCTCCTTGTGTTGTTCCTCATTCTCTGAATACACGAGAATGTCATCAATGAAGACGATGACAAAAGTGTCTAAGTATGGTTTGAACACTCGGTTCATCAGGTCCATAAAGACAGCAGGCGCATTTGTAAGTCCGAAGGGCATTACTACGAACTCATAATGGCCATATCTCGTTCTGAAGGCAGTCTTAGGTATATCCTCCTCCTTAACTCTGAGCTGATGGTATCCAGACCTGAGGTCGATCTTAGAGAACACTCTCGCTGTTCTGAGCTGATCGAATAAGTCCTCAATCCAAGGCAACGGGTACTTATTTTTAATGGTTGCCTGGTTAAGCATCCGATAATCGATGCATAACCGAAGGGATCCATCCTTCTTCTTTACAAATAGTACCGGGGCTCCCCATGGTGACATACATGGTCGGATGAACCCTTGTTCCATCAGTTCTTCCAACTGACACTTCAACTCACTGAGTTCAGTTGGTGCCATACGATAAGGGGCTTTGGATATTGGCGTTGTTCCAGGTAAGGATTGAATTCCAAATTCAACCTCACGAAGTGGCGGAAGTCCTGGCAATTCCTCAAGAAACAGATCAGGAAACTCCCGCACTACTTCCAAACTCTCAAGGGGTTGGTCGTTGGATTTTTCCGCCGAGAGACTCAACAGGAAGGCCACACAACCCTTCCTAAGGTATTTTTGTACCTTAAGTGCTGATATGAGCCTTTTTTGTGGAACTGGTTTGGATAACCGGTATTCCATCTTAGGTAAGCCGGGTCGAGATAGAATCACTCTGCCCTCGCGGCACAGAATCTTGGCATTATTCTGAGCCAACCAATTCATTCCCAGAATGACATCGTACTGTATCATATCGATCAGGATGACGTCAGTAGGCAAGTGTTGCCCTGCTATCTCAATATCCAAATTTTTCACACACCGGATACATTTGGTGCGTGAACCCAACGGGTTATATACTTCGATCATTTTATCAATCGGTTGCACCGAGGCGTGGAGTTGTTCGGTGAAATCGTCGGAGATAAACGTATGAGTAGCACCACAATCAAACAAGACGTAAGTTGCATGTCCATTAACAGGTACGGTGCCTTCAATGAGGTCACCGGTTTCGACTTGTTCAGTCGTTACAGCGTATACACGACCTGCAGCAGGCCTTTGTTCTACTCTAGGTGGGGGTCGTTGGACTTGTGTTCGTTGTGGTACTTGTTGAGAGGGTCCGGCAGATCCGGCATTCCTCCTCTGCTCATCAATAAGCTTCTTCCTGCATTGTCTTGCAATGTGGCCCACTTTGCCACAGTAGAAGCATCCACCTGTGTCACGTGGACATGGTCCTCTTGCGTGATTAACATTGCATTTTGGGCAGTTTGGGTTGGACTGCAGGTTGTTTGGAGCCATGTTCTGCCTTGGCCTTACAACTTGTTGAGTGTTGTTCCCACCTTGGAACCTTTTCTTCTGAAAGGGTTGTCGTGAACCCTAGCCACTTGGAAACATTCTCTTCTTGTTCCCACCATCAACTATGGGCCTTTTTGCTATGATCACTTTTGATTGCTCCCAATCCACTTGTATTTTTAAAGCTGCTGCCACAGCCGTTTGAAACGTTTGGGGCATGCTGGTGATAACCCGTGACCTTAGCCCTTCTCGCAGTCCATTGATGTACTTGTCGGCCCTTACTTGGTCGGTCTCAAATAACCGGGAGCAGTACCGTTCAAGATTTTGAAATTTGGTGGTATAGTCAATCAGATTCATGCCACCCTGCTCCAATTCCAGAAACTCCATCTTCTTCTTGTTTCTGGAGTGTAATGGAAAGTAATTATCCATGAAAGCTCTCCGGAAGTCAGTCCAAGGAATGACTTCAACTTCCGAGAACTGGATAATCTTAGTGGTATCCCACCACTTTCGTGCGTTGTCTTTCAGCCTGTATGTGCCAAAGTTGGTCTTCTTTTCTTCTGGTACTCCCAGCACCAGGAAGGCACGTTCGGTCTCTTCGACCCAACTTTCTGCCAGTTCAGGATCGGCTCTACCAGCGAAGACTGGTGGATCGAGCTTGAGAAATTTTTCATAGGTTATTCCACCAAGGTTTTCGCTTCGAGGTGCGACTGGTTCTGGCCTTGTTTCTCGAATGGCAGTAACCAAATTGTTGAGTGTTTCCAGGAGAAATCCTTGAGTATGGGACTCCTCGCTTGGTATGGTTCTCCTCGTCGTAGGAGCCATTTATCTACCACATACAAACAACGTGTTTTAGTTTCACAATGTATATATCAAAGCAAAGTTTTATTTACTTAATATACATCACATTTACACAAGCATCGCCTTAAACAAAACGTCATGCCGCACTGGCAGACTTTTAGGCGTTGAGAAACTAGGTACATGAGTCTATTGACTCCAAAACACTACCAGTCTCTTCTAGGAACTGGATTTTTTTCTTGACCCAAAGAACCCGAAGTATCGTTTACTTCCACATTGCCTTGGTGCAGGCACAACTAGCTTTGGCTTGGGCGGCACTTCCGCACTCTCAAGCGACTCTTGTGGATAGATCAGTGATGCCGGTCCACTTGCCCATTCAGTGGCATCATGGCTCGGAGAATCCGAGACCATAACGGGATGATATAGGTTGTATCCCTCTTCCTGGCCATTCAGACTCGGCGTTGGTGTAGCCGCTCTGTTCCCCCATATAATAGTACTTTGATTCGAGGAATCTGAAATCATAATGGGATTATAGAAGGAGTTGTTGCATCCCTCCTCCCAACTGTGCAAGCTAGGCGTACATGATGCCTGTTGATAGCCTTGCGATTGACCAAATCCCTCAAGGAAGTTCAAGTCAAATCCTACCAGAGACGGTAGTTCATCAGAAGTTGCTGGAGTACGGCTACTCCTTCTACTGGAGTAATGTGGCCCACTAACATGCGAGGTCTCATCCCTAAGACCAAGCGATCCCCGCCGACCCATATCGGCGGTATGCTTCATTTGGCATTCGTTGACGGAATGCCCTTCTTCGCCACAATATTGACAGTCTAGGACTTCATATGGGCATACCCACTCATCGTTCATGATCCCGCAACGATAGCAGTATCCTCGGGAGTCGTGAGTTGCCATCTATACAAAGATGCACCCAGATCAGAACAAGAGGTATAAAATATACTTACAGTGCGATATAGTGGACAAGTCGGATCTCGAACCAGGTTTCTCAGACTCTTGCTCTGATACCATTTCTGTAACGCCCCGGATTTCCAAAACAAAGCTAAGTTAAAATTTTCATGGATTTCTTTTTTTTTTTCTTTGCAGCGGAACTTAGAAAAGCTTTTAGCAGCGGAATAAGACGATAATGAGTCGTCGGTTTTAGAAAACTCCGAGCACGTTGCAGGTATGTGGCCAAGCAACTCATTGACCACCAAAGTGTTACATTTTATCGAAAGCACATGTTTATTACAACACTACTGCTTAGAAAAGCAGTGAAGGTTCAATAAAAAAGAAGCAGTTCAACTCTGTCTAGAGAAACCCTGGAACTTGATGCCGCCTTGCTCCGCATATCGCCACGCAGGTTCAACACCTGAAATCCCCATTAAACGGGGTCAGAACCACTGATGGTCTGGTAAGTAGGAAAACACCTATCTATTCAACTCAAGTAAATGCATAGACCACTCAGGGTCGCAGTTCGTAATACGACGCTCAAGCCTCCATGACTTAGCGTATATCGCAAAAGCCTCATCAGGGCTATGAGTTGAACATCCACGCAAGTCGTCATGACCTCGCATAAGCCTCTTCAGGGCTGTGAGTTAGAATAACCTCTCAAGTCTCTACGACTTAGCCTTGACTTCCTCAGAGTCACGAATGGATGTCTAGCTCACCTTTATGCTTGGCACATCCGTATCCTACGAATCTAAGGACAGCTCTCCGAGCTTCACTTAGTCGTACGGATATCAATGGTGTTCTTTTCCAATCGGTCCAGTAGTATACCGACCATGACACCTTCACAAAGGTTATGCAGGACTGACTCAACAACGTCATCCACTCCTACATTCAAAGTAGCGTTGTACCTAAGCTAATGCTTTGTTTCGATAATTGCACCTCCCCCTGGGCTTAGGGGACTCATATCTGGGCGACAACGCGACGATCTGGGGGTTGATTATTCTATGTATTTTAGATACCCCAGAGGCCTGTTGACCCCATCCCCCTAGTAGGACGGTACAGCATACCGGAAGAGATCCTTACTAGGTATCCGAATGCATTCTGCTACTGCAGTAGTTGGGTTCAATCCTTAGATATTTAAGGATAACCACGACCTCCATACCTCTGAGTGACGAAGGCCATCAATGAACTCTATCAGGTTCGGGTGAAATATATGTCACTCAAGGCTGCGCCATCACCGTCTTCCTCGGTGAGAAATTCTGAAAGGGGCCTGCCGGTCTTACAATTACTTGACGAACATTGCATGCCTATAGGGCAGCCTTTGAGAAGTATGTACCCGACCCCAATCAACCACACGGTTTTCACCGTGGAACAAAGGTTTTATTCATATGCATGCTTAACTCTGCTCTCGGCACTTCGGCCTTGACGAGCACTTCACCTCTTTCGGTGGAAACAACACACTCTGGCTCAGCGGCCCTTACGAGTCTGGTTGTCTGATAATTCTCAATGAGCATGCACATGACTCGATCTCTACGGATAGGCTACTCGGCGTATTTTTACGCAACGAGCTCAGGACCTCGTCAAGGCGCTACCACTACTTTGGCGCAACGGCTCTTACAAGTATGATGCCCTTGCAGGTGTCAGGGAGACGAGTCATTCTGACATCGTTCCAACAAAGGACATCATTGTGCCACTTAACTGGTTTTGGCAGCTCTTCTGCCAACCATTCTGTCAACACCTTCTCTGCTCTACCGGCAGTGGTGCGACGAACTTTTCTACATCGTAGAAGGCGTTCTATAACTGGGTAGCACTTTTGCTACGTTTTTTTCTGAGCCATTCTTAGCTCCTTCAGGAATTTCAGCAGCACTTCCTCTCTTTTACGGAGAAAGCGTGCATTTCTTTTATCCATTTCAGCGGCATCTCCCCTCTTTGGTGGGAAATCGCTACGCTTAACTCGGGAAATGGATGCGCACCGTTGTGCGTACTTTGCATCCATCAAGGTTGCAGGAACCTTGGGCCATAGCCAGGCCATACGTAATTGATTTAGTCTTTACGTAAAGAGCATTTTGCCAAAAAGCGAAGCCTTTCCAATAGGGGCTTCATTCGTCAAGCAGAATCTTGTACGAGGAGCGGTAAGGGAATCGCATGAGCGATTTTGGAGTTGATCTCCGTTTGAACACTCACTTACGCGCCATATATGTAATATAAGCAGAAGCCTGTGCTTTATACAGCGGCGGCGTAAAGGAAATGCATATACTATTGTTCAGGGTGTGTAACTGAACGAAATATTCTACATATATAACAAAACAGGAGCCTTGGCATCGTTCGACGCGACGGCGTAAGTAAATACATTGCAGAAAGCAGGAGCCTTGGCATCGTTCGACGCGATGGCGTAAGTAAATGCATAATCGGAAGTGCAGTAATCGTAAATTGCAGAAAGCAGGAGCCTTGGCATCATACGACGCGACGGCAAAGGTAAATTACATGGCCTGTGCGATATAAGACGCGTCGGCAGTATCAGCAGATATACACCTAGATCTGTATCCAACGATAGTTACGAGGCGAGCGAGTGAACACCGAAGTGTCCTAGAGGGCTCAACCAAGAACTAGGGTGAGATACTATTTTGAAGAACGCATATACTGCGTATTCGAACATATATATCCGACGATACTTACGAGGCGAGCGCGTGAACACCGAAGCGTCCTAGAGGGCTCAACCAAGAACTAAAGCAAGATACTACTTCAGAAAGTATATGCTATATACAAACAATCAAATACTTGAGAGAGATGGTTTAATGAAGCGAACTTACTTCAATTTGAGGAAGAAACGACTCCGATTGCTTCAAACGCTTCGAACGAGGCTCGACTTCGAAAAAGGATCAACTTCGAACTTTGGACGAAAAAGGACTTGTACTTTGACTTTGAACCAAACCAGGTTCAAGTCAAGTCAACTGGGTTCAGACTTAGGTCAAGTAGGTTCAGACCTAGGTCAGGTGGGTTAGGACCAGGTCAGGCAGGCTCAGACCAGGTCAAGCAGGCTCAGGCTAAGTCAGGCAGGCTCAGGCTAAGTCAGGCAGGCTCAGACCAGGTCAGGTGGGCTCAGACCAGGTCAGGTGGGCTCAGACCAGGTCAGGTGGGCTAGGCTAGGTAGGGGAGGTTTGGAAAAGGAGGAGAGAGAGAGGGGTTGACGATTTTCTAAAGGAGTGGGGGTCCTCTATTTATAGGTTCTGAAACTTGGGCCCCAAGTTTCAGAATCCCCTCTTTACCCTTGGGCTTTTCTGAGAATCCCTTCCATGGAAGGTGCTGGAAGGAGCTGGAAGGCTCTGGAAGGTGTTGGAAGGTGCTGGAATATTCTAGAATCTTCTAAAATATTTTCTGAGAAATATTTCTGTGGGTCCCACCCATATTTCTGTGGGTCCCGCAAGAATTTCGGGTTTTCGGCGATTTTTTTCCGAAAAATTCTGAGTACGCCATTATCTTCGTATTGATGCCACTAAGAAAGTTGGCTCGCAGGAATCCTTTGATTTTGTTCAGATAGGAAGTTATGGCTTCCAGAGTGTTTGAGCATATATTCGCGATTCGACGAATATCCTAAGTGTAACTGGCTCGCAGGAATTGATTCGTTTCGCATTTTGAGAAAAATGCCATTTTTACCGGTAAATGTCTCATGAATTTTATTCAGATATTTTCTGAAAAATTGCGGGTCTTACAGTGTTATAGGGCTGTCAAAAAAAATTCATAGTAATTCAATCATGCTTATATGTGTTCTAAGGCTGTCAACAAAAAATCATAGTTATATTTGTTCTACTGCTCTCTAAAAAAATTTGTAGTGATTCAATCATGCATATATGTGTTCTAAGGCTGTCAAAAAAATTTCACAGTGATTCAATCATGTAGATATGTGTTCTAAGGTTGTCAAAAAAATTTTATAGTGATTCAATGATGCATATACGTGTTCTAATCCTCTTAAAAAAGATTTGTAGTGATTCAATCATGCATATATCTGTTCTAAAGCTGGCCAAAAAATTTCATAGTGATCCAATCATGCATGTATATGTTCAAAGGCTGTAAAAAAAAATTCATAGTGATTCAATCATGCATATATGTGTTATAAGGCTGTCAAAAAAAATTCATAGTGATTAAATCATGCTAATATGTGTTCTAAGGATGTCAAAGAAACTTCATTGTGCTTCAATCATGCATATATGTGTTCTAAGGATGTCAAAAAAAAATCATAGTGATTCAATCATGCATATATGAGTTTTACTGCTCTTAAAAAAAATTTATAGTGATTCAATCATGCATATATGTGTTCTAAGGCTGTCAAAAAAATTTCATAGCGATTCAATCATGCAGATATGTGTTCTAAGATTGTCAAAAAAAATCATAGTGATTAAATCATGCATATATGTGTTCTAAGGTTGTGAAAAATATTTCATAGTGATTCAATCATGCATATATATGTTCATAGGCTGTCAAAAAGATTTCATAGTGATTCAATTATGCAAATATATGGTCTAAGGCTGTCAAAAAAAATTTATACTGATTCAATCATGCATATATGTGTTCTAAGGCTGTCAAAAAAAATTTTATAGTGATTCAATCATGCATATATGTGTTCTAATGCTCTAAAAAAAATTTTTTAGTGATTCAATTATGCATATATGTGTTCTAAAACTGGCCAAAAAATTTCATAGTTATTCAATCATGCATATATGTGTTCTAAGACTGCAAAAAAAATTCATAGTGATCCAACCATGCATATATATGTTCTAACATTGTCTAAAAAAAATCATAGTGATTCAATCATGTAGATATGTGTCCTCTGGTTATAAAGATCAATTTTTAGTGATTCCATCTTGCGTATATGTGTTCTAATTCTCTAAAAAAAATTGTGGTGACTCAATCATGCATATATGTGTTCTAAGGCTGTAAAAAAATATTGTATTGATTCAATCATGCGTATATGTGTTCTAAGGCTGTCAAAAAAAACTTATAGTAACTCAGTCATGCATATATGTGTTATATATTTGTCAAATAAATTTCATAGTGATTCAGTCATTCATATATGTGCTCTAAGACTGCCAAAAAACATTTATAGTGATTCAATCATAAATATATAAGTGTTCTAAGGCTGTCAAAAAAATTCCATAGTGATTCAATCATGCATATATGCATTCTAAGGCTATCAAAACAAAATTATAGTGACTCAATCCTACATATATGTGTTCTACGGCTATCAAAACTATTTCATAGTGATTCAATCATGCATATATGTGTTCTAAGGTTGTCAAAAAAAATTTATAGTGAAAAAATCATGCATATATGTGTTCTAATGAAGTCAAAAAAAATTTATAGAGATTCAATCATGCATATATGTGTTCTAAGGATATCAAAAAAATCTCATAGTGATTCAATCATGCATATATGTGTTCTATGGTGGTCAAAAAACATTTCTTAGTGATTCAATCAATCATATACTCATTCTAGGCTGTCATAAAAAATTCATAATGATTCAATCATGCATATATGTGTTCTAAGGTTGTCAAAAAAAATCATAGTAATTCAATCATACATATATGTGTTCTAAGGCTATCAAAAAAAAATCATAGTGATTCAATCATGAATATATGAGTTCTAAGGCTATCAGAAAAAATTCATAGTGATTCATTCAAAAATATATGTGTTCTAAGGTTGTCAAAAAAAATTTATAGTGATTTAATCAGGCATATACTTGTAATAATGCTCTAAAAAAAATTTTATAGTGATTCAATAAGGCATATATGTGTTCTAAGGCAGGCCAAAAAATTTCATGGTGATTCAATCATGCATATATGTGTTCTAAGGCTGCAAAAAAATTACATCGTGATCCAGTCCAATCACACATATATATATTCTAAGGGTGTCAAACAAAATCATAGTGATTCAATCATGCAGATATGTGTTATAAGGTAGTCAAAAAAAATTTATAGTGATTCAATCTTGCATATATGTGTGCTAATGACCTCAAAAAAAATTTATAGTGATTCAATCATGCATATATGTGTTCTAAGGCTGTCAAAAAAATTTCATAGTGATTCAATCATGCAGATATGTGTTCTAACGCTGTCAAAAAAACATTATAGTAATTCAATGTTGCATATATGTGTTCTTAGGTTGCAAAATAATTTCATAGTGATTCAATCATGCATATATGTGTTTTAAGGCTGTCAAAAAAAATTTATAGTGATTGAATCATGCTTACATGTGTTCTAAGGCTGTCAAAAAAAAAATTATAGTGATTCAATCATGCATATATGTGTTCTACTGCTTTCAAAAAAATTTGTAGTGATTCAATCATGCATATATGTGTTCTAAAGCTATCAAAAAAAATTCATAGTGATTGAATCAGGCACATATATGTTTTAAGGCTGTAAAAAAGTTCCCATAGTGATTGAATCATGCATATATGTGTACAAAGGTTGTGAAAAATATTTCATAGTGATTCAATCACGCATATATGTGTTCTATGGCAGTCAATAAGATTTCATAGTGATTCAATCATGTATATATGTGTTTTAAGGCTATCAAAAAAAAATTATAGTGATTCAATCATGCTTATATGTGTTCTAAGGTTGTCAAAAAAAATTCATAGTGATTCAATCCTGCATAGATGAGTTTTACTGCTCTCAAAAAAAAATTTAGTGGTTCAATTAGGCATATATATGTTCTAAGGCTGTAAAAAAGTTTTCATTGTGATTGAATCATGCATATATGTGATCTAAGGTTATGCAAAATATTTCAAAGCGATTCAATTTTGCATATATGTGTTCTAAGGCAGTCAATAAAATTTCATAGTGATTCAATCATGCATATATGTGTTCTAAGGCTGTCAAAAAAACTTCATAGTGATTCAATCATGCATATATATGTTCTAACGCAGTAAAAAAATATTCATAGTGTTGAATCTTGCATATATGTGTTTTAAGGATGTCAAAAATATTTCATAGTGATTCATTCATGCATATATATGTTCATAGGCTGTCGAAAAGATTTTATAGTGATTCAATCATGCAAATATGTGGTCTAAGGCTGTCCAAAAAAAATTATATTAATTCAATCACGCATATAAGTGTTCTAAGGCTGTCAAAAAAATTTCCCAGTGATTCAATCATGAATATATGTGTTCTAAGGCTGTCAAAAAATATTTATAGTGATTCAATCAGGCATATATGTGTTCTAAGGATATCAAAAAAATTTCATAGTGATTCAATCATGCAGATATATGTTCTAAGGTTATCAAAAAAATATTATTGTGATTCAATGACGCGTATATGTGTTCTAATGCTCTCAAAAAAAATTTGTAGTGATTCAATCATGCATATATGTGTTCTAATGCTGCCCAAAAAATTTCATAGTGATTCAATTATGCATATATGTGTTCTAAAGCTAAAAAAAAAATCATAGTGATCCAATCATGCATATATATGTTCTAACGCTGTCAAAAAAATTTCATAGTGATTCAATCATGCATATATGTGTTCTAAGTATGTCAAAAAAAATTAATAGTGATCCAATCTTGCATACATGCATTCTAGGGATGTCAAAAAAATTTCAAAATGATTCAATCTTGCATATACGTCATGTAAGGCTGTCAAATAACTTTCATAGTGATTCAATCATGCAGAGAGGTGTTCTAAGGTTTTCAAAAAAAAATCATAGTGATTCAATCATGAATATGTGTTCTAGGGCAATAAAAACAATTTCATAGTGATTCAATCATGCATATATGTGTTATAAGGTTGTTCAAAAAATTTCATAGTGATTCAATCATGCACATATGTGTTCTAAGGCCATCAAAAAAATTTCCTATTGATTCAATCATGCATATTTGTGTCCTAGGGTAGTAAAAAAAACCATAGTGATTCAAACACGCATATATGTGTTCTAAGGTTGTCAAAATTTTTTTATAGTGATTCAATCTTGCAAATGTGTCCTAAGGCTGTGAAAAAAATTTCACAAAGATTTAATCATGCATATATATGTTCTAATGCTGTAAAAAAAAATTATAGTGATTCAATCATGCATATATGTGTTCTAAGGCTGGGAAAAAAAATCATAGTGGCTAAATCATGTATGTATTTGTTTTAAGGATGTCAAAAAAAATTCATAGTGATTCAATCATGCATATATGTGTTATAAGGGTGTCAAAAAAAATTCATAGTGACTCAATCATGCATATATGTGTTCTATGGCTGTCAAAAAAATTTCATAGTGATTTAATCATGAATATATGTGTTATACGGCTGTCAAAAAATTTTCATAGTGGTTCAATCTTGCATATATGTCTTCTAAGGTAGTCAAAAAAAAAATTTAGTGATTCAATCTTGCATATATGTGTTCTAATGACCTCAAAAAAAATTTATAGTGATTCAATCATGCATATAATTGTTCTAAGGCTGTAAAAAAAAATCATGGTGATTCCATCATGCATATATGTGTTCTTAGGCTACAAAGTAATTTCATAGTGATTCAATCATGCACATATATGTTCTAAGGCTGTCAAAAAAAATTCATAGTGATTCAATCATGCATATATGTGTTCTAAGGTTGTCAAAAAAAATTCAAAGTGATTCAATCAGTCATATATATGTTCTAAGACTGTAAAAAAATTTCATAGTGATTGAATCATGCATATTTGTGTTCTAAGGTTGTGAAAAATATTTCATAGTGATTCAATCATGCATATATGTGTTCTAAGGCAGTCAATACGATTTCATAGTATTTCAATCATGCATATATGTGTTCTAAGGCTGTCAAAAAAAATTCATAGTGATTCAATCATTCTTATTTGTGTTCTAAGGCTATCAAAAAAAAATCATAGTGATTCAATCATGCATATATGTGTTCTACTGCTCTCAAAAAAAGTTGATAGTGATTCAATCATGCATATATATGTTCAAAGGCTGTCAAAAAAAATTCATAGTGATTCAATCAGGCATATATATGTTATAAGGATAAAAAAAAGTATTCAAAGTGATTGAATCATGCATATATGTGTTCTAAGGTTGTGAAAAATATTTCATAGTGATTCAATCATGCATATATGTGTTATGAGAAGTCAATAAGAATTCATAGTGATTCAATCATGCATATATGTGTTATGAGAAGTCAATAAGAATTCATAGTGATTCAATCATGCATATATGTGTTCTAAGGCTGGGAAAAAAAATCATAGTGACCAAAAAATGTATGTATTTGTTTTAAGGATGTCAAAAAAAATTCATAGTGATTCAATCATGCATATATGTGTTATAAGGGTGTCAAAAAAATTTCATAGTGACTCAATCATTCATATATGTGTTCTATGGCTGTCAAAAAAATTTCATAGTGATTTAATCATGAATATATGTGTTATACGGCTGTCAAAAAATTTTCATAGTGATTCAATCTTTCATATATGTCTTCTAAGATAGTCAAAAAAAATTTATAGTGATTCAATCTTGCATATATGTGTTCTAATGACCTCAAAAAAAATTTATAGTGATTTAATCATACATATAATTGTTCTAAGGCTGTAAAAAAAAAATCATGGTGATTCCATCATGCATATATGTGTTCTTAGGCTACAAACTAATTTCATAATGATTCAATCATGCACATATATGTTCTAAGGCTGTCAAAAAAATTTCATAGTGATTCAATCATGCATATATGTGTTCTAAGGTTGTCAAAAAAAATCAAAGTGATTCAATCAGCCATATATATGTTCTAAGGCTGTAAAAAAAATTCATAGTGATTGAATCATGCATATTTGTGTTCTAAGGTTGTGAAAAATATTTCATAGTGATTCAATCATGCATATATGTGTTCTAAGGCAGTCAATAAGATTTCATAGTGATTCAATCATGCATATATGTGTTCTAAGGCTGTCAAAAAAAATTCATAGTGATTCAATCATTCTTATTTGTGTTCTAAGGCTATCAAAAAAAATCATAGTGATTCAATCATGCATATATGTGTTCTACTGCTCTCAAAAAAAGTTGATAGTGATTCAATCATGCATATATATGTTCAAAGGCTTTAAAAAAAAAATCATAGTGATTCAATCAGGCATATATATGTTATAAGGATATAAAAAGGTATGTAAAGTGATTGAGTCATGCATATATTTGTTCTAAGGTTGTGAAAAATATTTCATAGTGATTCAATCATGCATATATGTGTTATGAGAAGTCAATAAGAATTCATAGTGATTCAATCATGCATATATGTGTTCTAAGGCTGTAAAAATAAAATCATAGTGATTCAATCATGCAAATACGTGTTCTAAGGCTGTAAAAAAAAAATCATAGTGATTGAATAAAGCATATATGTGTTCTAAGGTTGTGAAAAATATTTCATAGTGATTCAATCATGCATATATGTGGTCATAGGCTGTCAAAAAGATTTCATAGTTATTCAATCAAGCAAATATGTGGTCTATGGTAGTCAAAAAAAAATTATATTGATTCAATCATTCATAAATGTGTTCTGAAGCTGTCAAAAAATATTTATAGTGATTCAGCCATCCATATATGTGTTTTAATGCTCTCAAAAAAAATAATAGTGATTCAATCATGCATATATGTGTTCTAAGGCTTGAAAAAAATTTCATAGTGATTCTATCGTGCATATATTTGTTATATGGCTGAAAAAAAAATCATTTTGATCCAATCACGCATATATATGTTCTAAGGCTGTCAAAAAAATTTCATAGTAATTCAATCACGCATATATGTGTTATAAGGCTGTAAAAAAAACTTTATAGTGATTAAATCATGCTTATATGTGTTCAACGGATGTCAAAAAAAAATTATAGTGATTCAAGCACGCATATATGTGTTCTATGTCTGTCAAAAGAACATTGTAGTGACTCAATCATTTATATAAGTGTTTTAATGCTCTCAAAAAATTTTGAAGTGATTCTAAAACTGCCCAAAAATTTTTATAGTGATTCAATAGTAGATATATGTGTTCTAAGGCTGCAAAAATAATTCATAGTGATTCAATCATGCATATATGTATTCTAAGGCTTCAAAAAGAATTCATAGTGATTCAATTGTGCATATATGTGTTCAAAGGTTGTCAAAAAAATTTCATCATGCATATACGTGTTCTATGGTTGTCAAAAAAAATTCATAGTGATTTAATCATGTATATATGTGTTCTAAGGCTGTCAAAAAACTTTTGAACTGATTCAATCATGCATATATATGTTCTAAGGTTGTCAAAAATATTTTATAGTGAATGACTCATCCATATATGTTTTCTAAGGCTGTCAAAGAAAATTCATAGTGAGTCAATCATGCATATATGTGTTATAATGCTGTCAAAAAAAATCATAGTGATTCAATCTTGCTTATATATGTTCTAAGGCAGTCAAAAAAAATTCATAGAGATTCAATCATGCATATATGTGTTCTACTACTCTCAAAAAAATTTTATAGTGATTCCATCATGCATATATGTGTTCTAAGGCTGTCAAAAAAATTTCATAGTGGTTCAATCAGGCATATATATGTTCTAAGGTTGTAAAAAAGTTTTCATTGTGATTGAATCATGCATATATGTGATTTAAGGTTATGCAAAGTATTTTATAGTGATTCAATCTTGCATATATGTGTCCTAAGGTAGTCAATAAAATCTCATAGTGATTCAATCATGCATATATGTGTTCTAAGGCTCTCAAAAAAACTTCATAGTGATTCAATCATGCATATATATGTTCTAAGCCAGGAAAAAAATATTCATTGTGTTGAATCATGCTTATATGTGTTCTATGGAAGTCAAAAATATTTCATTCATGCATATATGTGTTCATAGGCTGTCAAAAAGATATTATTGTGATTCAATCATGCAAATATGTGGTCTAAGGCTGTCAAAAAAAATTTATATTGATTCAATCACGCATATAAGTGTTCTAAGGCTGTCAAAAAAATTTCACAATGACTCAATCATGAATATATGTGTTCTAAGGCTGTCAAAAAAAAATTTTAGTGATTCAATCAGGCATATATGTGTTCTAAGACTGTCAAAAAAATTTCATTGTGATTTAATCATGCAGATATATGTTCTAAGGTTATCAAAAAAATATTATTGTGATTCAATGACGCGTATATGTGTTCTAATGCTCTCAAAAGAAATTTGTAGTGATTCAATCATGCATATATGTGTTCTAAGGCTGGCCAAAAAAAATCATAGTGATTCAATCATGCATATATGTGTTCTAAGTTTGAAAAAAAAAATCATAGTGATCCTATCATGCATATATATGTTCTAAGGCTATCAAAAAAAAAGTTTAAAGTGATTCAATCATGCATATATGTGTTCTAAGGCTAAAAAAAAAATCATAGTGATCCAATCATGCATATATATGTTCTAACGCTATCAAAAAAATTTCATAGTGATTCAATCATGCATATATGTGTTCTAAGTATGTCAAAAAAAATTAATAGTGATTCAATCATGGATACATGCATTGTAGGGATGTCAAAAAAATTTCAAAATGATTCAATCTTGCATATACGTCATGTAAGACTGTCAAATAACTTTCATAGTGATTCAATCATGCAGAGAGGTGTTCTAAGGTTTTTAAAAAAAATCATAGTGATTCAATCATGAATATGTGTTCTAGGGCAATAAAAACAATTTCATAGTGATTCAATCATGCATATATGTGTTATAAGGTTGTCCAAAAAATTTTATATTGATTCAATCATGCACATATGTGTTCTAAGGCCATCAAAAAAATTCCTAGTGATTCAATCATGCATATTTGTGTCCTAGGATAGTAAAAAAAATCATAGTGATTCAAACACGCATATATGTGTTCCAAGGCCATCAAAATTTTTTTATAGTGACTCAATCTTGCAAATGTGTCCTAAGGCTGTGAAAAAAATTTCACAAAGATTTAATCATGCATATATGTGTTCTAATGCTGTAAAAAAAATTATAGTGATTCAATCATGCATATATGTGCTCTAAGGCTGGGAAAAAAAATCATAGTGACTAAATCATGTATGTATTTGTTCTAAGGATGTCAAAAAAATTCATAGTGATTCAATCATGCATATATGTGTTATAAGGGTGTCAAAAAAAATTCGTAGTGACTCAATCATGCATATATGTGTTCTATGGCTGTCAAAAAAATTTCATAGTGATTTAATCATGAATATATGTGTTATACGGCTGTCAAAAAAGTTTCATAGTGATTCAATCTTGCATATATGTCTTCTAAGGTAGTCAAAAAAAAATTATAGTGATTCAATCTTGCATATATGTGTTCTAATGACCACAAAAAAAAATTATAGTGATTCAATCATGCATATAATTGTTCTAAGGCTGTAAAAAAAAATCATGGTGATTCCATCATGCATATATGTGTTCTTAGGCTACAAAGTAATTTCATAGTGATTCAATCATGCATATATATGTTCTAAGGCTGTCAAAAAAATTTCATAGTGATTCAATCATGCATATATGTGTTCTAAGGTTGTCAAAAAAAATTCAAAGTGATTCAATCAGCCATATATATGTTCTAAGGCTGTAAAAAAAATTCATAGTGATTGAATCATGCATATTTGTGTTCTAAGGTTGTGAAAAATATTTCATAGTGATTCAATCATGCATATATGTGTTCTAAGGCAGTCAATAAGATTTCATAGTGATTCAATCATGCATATATGTGTTCTAAGGCTGTCAAAAAAAATTCATAGTGATTCAATCATTCTTATTTGTGTTCTAAGGCTATCAAAAAAAAATCATAGTGATTCAATCATGCATATATGTGTTCTACTGCTCGCAAAAAAAGTTGATAGTGATTCAATCATGCATATATGTGTTTTAAGGGTGTCAAAAAAATTTCATAGTGACTCAATCATGCATAAATGTGTTCTAAGGCTGTCAAAAAAACTTCATAGTAATTCAATCATGCATATAAATGCTCTAAGCCAGTAAAAAAATATTCATTGTGTTGAATCATGCTTATATGTGTTCTAAGGAAGTCAAAAATATTTCATAGTGATTCATTCATGCATATATGTGTTCATAGGCTGTCAAAAAGATATTATAGTGATTCAATCATGCAAATATATGGTCTAAGGCTGTCAAAAAAAATTTATATTGAATCAATCATGCATATAAGTATTCTAAGGCTGTCAAACAAATTTCCTGATGATTCAATCATGAATATATGTGTTCTAAGGCTGTCAAAAAATATTTTTAGTGATTCAATCCGGCATATATGTGTTCTAAGACTGTCAAAAAAATTTCATTGTGATTTAATCATGCAGATATATGTTCTAAGGTTATCAAAAAAATATTATTGTGATTCAATGACTCGTATATTTGTTCTAATGCTCTCAAAAGAAATTTGTAGTGATCCAATCATGCATATATTTGTTCTAAGGCTGGCCAAAAAAAATCATAGTGATTCAATCATGCATATATGTGTTCTAAGTTTAAAAAAAAAATCATAGTGATCCTATCATGCATATATATGTTCTAAGGCTATCAAAAAAAAAGTTTAAAGTGATTCAATCATGCATATATGTGTTCTAAGGCTAAAAAAAAAATCATAGTGATCCAATCATGCATATATATGTTCTAACGCTATCAAAAAAATTTCATAGTGATTCAATCATGCATATATGTGTTCTAAGTATGTCAAAAAAAATTAATAGTGATTCAATCATGGATACATGCATTGTAGGGATGTCAAAAAAATTTCAAAATGATTCAATCTTGCATATACGTCATGTAAGACTGTCAAATAACTTTCATAGTGATTCAATCATGCAGAGAGGTGTTCTAAGGTTTTTAAAAAAAATCATAGTGATTCAATCATGAATATGTGTTCTAGGGCAATAAAAACAATTTCATAGTGATTCAATCATGCATATATGTGTTATAAGGTTGTCCAAAAAATTTTATATTGATTCAATCATGCACATATGTGTTCTAAGGCCATCAAAAAAATTTCTAGTGATTCAATCATGCATATTTGTGTCCTAGGATAGTAAAAAAAATCATAGTGATTCAAACACGCATATATGTGTTCCAAGGCCATCAAAATTTTTTTTATAGTGACTCAATCTTGCAAATGTGTCCTAAGGCTGTGAAAAAAATTTCACAAAGATTTAATCATGCATATATGTGTTCTAATGCTGTAAAAAAAATTATAGTGATTCAATCATGCATATATGTGTTCTAAGGCTGGGAAAAAAAATCATAGTGACTAAATCATGTATGTATTTGTTCTAAGGATGTCAAAAAAATTCATAGTGATTCAATCATGCATATATGTGTTATAAGGGTGTCAAAAAAAATTCGTAGTGACTCAATCATGCATATATGTGTTCTATGGCTGTCAAAAAAATTTCATAGTGATTTAATCATGAATATATGTGTTATACGGCTGTCAAAAAAGTTTCATAGTGATTCAATCTTGCATATATGTCTTCTAAGGTAGTCAAAAAAAATTTATAGTGATTCAATCTTGCATATATGTGTTCTAATGACCACAAAAAAAAATTATAGTGATTCAATCATGCATATAATTGTTCTAAGGCTGTAAAAAAAAATCATGGTGATTCCATCATGCATATATGTGTTCTTAGGCTACAAAGTAATTTCATAGTGATTCAATCATGCATATATATGTTCTAAGGCTGTCAAAAAAAATTCATAGTGATTCAATCATGCATATATGTGTTCTAAGGTTGTCAAAAAAAATTCAAAGTGATTCAATCAGCCATATATATGTTCTAAGGCTGTAAAAAAAATTCATAGTGATTGAATCATGCATATTTGTGTTCTAAGGTTGTGAAAAATATTTCATAGTGATTCAATCATGCATATATGTGTTCTAAGGCAGTCAATAAGATTTCATAGTGATTCAATCATGCATATATGTGTTCTAAGGCTGTCAAAAAAAATTCATAGTGATTCAATCATTCTTATTTGTGTTCTAAGGCTATCAAAAAAAAATCATAGTGATTCAATCATGCATATATGTGTTCTACTGCTCGCAAAAAAAGTTGATAGTGATTCAATCATGCATATATGTGTTTTAAGGGTGTCAAAAAAATTTCATAGTGAGTCAATCATGCATAAATGTGTTCTAAGGCTGTCAAAAAAACTTCATAGTAATTCAATCATGCATATAAATGCTCTAAGCCAGTAAAAAAATATTCATTGTGTTGAATCATGCTTATATGTGTTCTAAGGAAGTCAAAAATATTTCATAGTGATTCATTCATGCATATATGTGTTCATAGGCTGTCAAAAAGATATTATAGTGATTCAATCATGCAAATATATGGTCTAAGGCTGTCAAAAAAAATTTATATTGATTCAATCATGCATATAAGTATTCTAAGGCTGTCAAACAAATTTCCTGATGATTCAATCATGAATATATGTGTTCTAAGGCTGTCAAAAAATATTTTTAGTGATTCAATCCGGCATATATGTGTTCTAAGACTGTCAAAAAAATTTCATTGTGATTTAATCATGCAGATATATGTTCTAAGGTTATCAAAAAAATATTATTGTGATTCAATGACTCGTATATGTGTTCTAATGCTCTCAAAAGAAATTTGTAGTGATCCAATCATGCATATATTTGTTCTAAGGCTGGCCAAAAAAATTCATAGTGATTTAATCATGCATATATGTGTTCTAAGGCTGAAAAAAAAATCATAGTGATCCTATCATGCATATATATGTTCTAAGGCTGTTAAAAAAATTTCATAGTGATTCAATCATGCATATATGTGTCATAAGGCTGTCAAAAAAAATTCATATTCATTAAATCATGCTTATATGTGTTCTAAGTATGTCAAAAAAAAATAATAGTGATTTAATCTTGCATATATGCGTTCTAGGGATATCAAAAAAATTTCAAAATGATTCAATCTTGCATATACGTCTTGTAAGCCTGTCAAATAAATTTCATAGTGATTCAATCATGCAGGGATGTGTTCTAAGGTTTTCAAAAAAAAATCATAGTGATTCAAACAAGCATATATGTGTTCTAAGGCTGTCAAAATTTTTTTATAGTGATTCAATCTTGCAAATGTGTCCTAAGGCGGTCAAAAAAAGTTCACAAAGATTTAATCATTCATATATTTGTTTTAAGGCTGTAAAAAATTTTTTATAGTGATTCAATCATGCATATATGTGTTCTAAGGCTAGAAAAAAAATCATAGTGACTAAATCATGTATGTATTTGTTCTAAGGATGTCAAAAAAAAATTATAGTGATTCAATCATGCATATATGTGTTTTAAGGGTGTTAAAAAAATTTCATAGTGACTCAATCATGCATATATGTGTTCTATGCTGTCAAAAAACTTTCATAGTGATTCAATCATGCATATAATTGTTCTAAGGCTGTAAAAAAAAATCATGGTGATTCCATCATGCATATATGTGTTCTTAGGCAGCAAAATAATTTCGTAGTGATTCAATCATGCATATATATGTTCTAAGGCTATCAAAAAAAAGTTTGAAGTGATTCAATCATGCATATATGTGTTCTATGGCTAAAAAAAAATTCATAGTGATCCAATCATGCATATATATGTTCTAACGCTGTCAAAAAAATTTCATAGTGATTCAATCATGCATATATGTGTTCTAAGTATGTCAAAAAAAATTAATAGTGATTCAATCATGCATACATGCATTCTAGGGATGTCAAAAAAATTTCAAAATGATTCAATCTTGCATATACGTCATGTAAGGCTGTCAAATAACTTTCATAGTGATTCAATCATGCAGAGAGGTGTTCTAAGGTTTTCAAAAAAAAAGCATAGTGATTCAATCATGAATATGTGTTCTAGGGCAGTAAAAACAATTTCATAGTGATTCAATCATGCATATATGTGTTATATGGTTGTCCAAAAAATTTCATAGTGATTCAATCATGTACATATGTGTTCTAAGGCCATCAAAAAAAATTCTTAGTGATTCAATCATGCATATTTGTGTCCTAGGGTAGTAAAAAAAATCATAGTGATTCAAACACGCATATATGTGTTCTGAGGCTGTCAAAATTTTTTTATAGTGATTCAATCATGCAGATATGTGTTCTAAGGTTGTCAAAAAAAATTCATAGTGATTCATTCATGCAGATATGTGTTCTAATGCTCTTAAAAAAAATTTATATTGATTCAATCATGCATATATGTGTTCTAAAGCTGCAAAAAAATGTTATAGTCATCCAATCATGCATATATATGTTCTGAGGTTGTCAAAAAAATTTCTTAGTGATTCAATTATGCATATCTATGTTATAAGGTTGTCAAAAAAAATTTATAGTGATTAAATCAAGCTTATATGTGTTCAAAGGATGTCAAAAAATTTCCATACAGCTTCAAGCATGCATATATGTGTTCTTAGGCTGTCAAACAAAAATTTTAGTGATTCAATCATGCATATATGTGTTCTAAGGCTGTAAAAAAAAATTTGTATTTATTCATATATATATATATATGTGTGTGTGTGTGTGTGTGTGTGTGTGTGTTCTAAGGCTGTCAAAAAAATCTCATAGTGTTTCAATCATGCATATATGTTTTTTATGGTTGTCAAAAAAAATTCATAGTGATTCAATCATGTATATATGTGTTTATAGGCTGTTAAAAAGATTTCATAGTTGTTCAATCATGCAAATATGTCGTCTAAGGCTGTCAAAAAAATTTTATATTGATTCAATCACGCATATATGTGTTCTATGGCAGTCAAAAAAAATTCATAATGATCCAATCATGCATATATGTGTTCTAAGGCTATCAAAAGTTTTTATAGTGATTTAATCATGCATATATTTGTTCTAAGGCTGTAAAAAAAAATTCATAGTGATTCAATCATGCAGATATGTGTTCTAAGGTTGTCAAAAAAAATTTATAGTGATTCAATTACGCATATATGTGTTCTAAGGCTCTAAAAAATAATTTGTAGTGATTCAATAAATCATATATGTGTTCTAAGGCTGTCTAAAAAATATCATTGTGATTTAATCATGCAGATATGTGTTCTAAGTTTGTCAAAAAAAAATTATAGTGATTCAGTCATGCATATATGTGTTCTAATGCTGTCAAAAAAAATTTAAAATGATTGAAACACGCATATATGTGTTCTAATGCTATCAAAAAAATTCTTAGTGATTCAATCATGCATATATGTGTTCTAGGGCTGTCAAAAATATTTCATTGTGATTTATTCATGCATATATGTGTTATAAGGCTGTCAAAAAAAATCATGTTGATTAAAACATGAATATATGTGTTCTAAGGATGTCAAAGAAATTTCATAGTGCTTCATGATCATGCATATATTTCAGGGTTAATTAACATTAAAATATGCATGATTTTATGAAAAAATGTTTCAAAAACCCAATTTTATGTTAGTTGTCTGTAAATGAGCTAAAAGGATTGAAAATTAGAAAATGCTTGAAAAAGTAGCTTTATTTTGCAATTTAGTTAATAAAATAATTTTGGTTTTCTTTATAGAAAAGAAGAAAAAAATTATTAAATATATAGATTAGAATAGTTATATTTTTTTAGAAAAAAATAATCAAATGAGGTTTTGAGGTTTTTAGCAAATAAAAACTCTTTAAATAGTTTTTTAGATTTTTGAAAAAATAAAACAAACCGGTTTACACGGTTTGGGTTTTGAAAAAACTAAAAATAAAGCAAACCGGTTTACACGGTTTGCTATCTTTTGAAAACTAAAAACTAAGAAAAAAAAACTGAAAAACAAACAGTGACAAACCGGTTTGCTTGCTTTTAAAAACCAAAAAAACGAAAAAACATGCGTCTTCACCATTTGCGCCAGACCCTTCTTCTTTCCCCTCTTTCCTTCTCTTCCCTCTTTTTCTCACCCTTCTCCACCATCGCCGGCTCTTCTTGACCTACCTTTCCCTTCTCCCTCTTTCTCTGTTCAATCTCCAGCCGCCGGTGGTGGTGGATCCTCAATCCGGTGACGGCGTGGATGGTGGAGGCCGATTTCTTTTCTAATCCCTCTGGTAAGTTCTGATTCTTCATCTTCTTCTTCTTCCTATTCTTCTTCTTCTTCAGACTCTCTTCTTCTTCTTCTTTTTCAATTCATTTCTGTCGTGTTGTGCTAGTTCTGAAAATAAAAAAAAAATGAAAAACAAAAAGAAAAAAAAAATCAATAGTTGTTTCAGATTTGTGTTCATCGTCCGATCTTCTGTTTCTTTTATTTGGATTTCTTTAATTCATTAGATTTAATTGTTTGTTACCATTTAAGTTTCATTAGTTTAGTTCATTAGTTATTTGTTAAATCATGTTTCCGTTCATTGCATTAAGTAAATTTCTGTTGTTCTGTTTTTTTTATTTCCTGTTACCGATTATTCCTGTTTTGTTACATTTTTCATTGTAATTTCCTATTTTTTTATTGCATCTTTTATTTCCTTTTTAGTGTAATCAATCATTTTCTGTATTTCCTGTTTTGCTTAGTATTCTTTGTTTTTCTATTGTTTTTTTTTACTTACGAATTTCCTGTTTCAAGTGTTCTTCATCTTCTGTATTTTCTGTTTGATTTGTTTGCTACAGCATTGCAGTTCATCTTCATAATTCTCATTCATTAGTTGTTTGCATCATGTTTTCATTTATCACATTAAATTTCTGATTGTTCTCTCATATTTTTTATCTTTCATTCTCTGTTTGTCTCTGCATTAAAGTCTTGTGTTCATTCAATTTCTGTCGATCAATTGTTAGATGCTTGTTTGTTCATTTACTGAAATTAATTTCTTGTTTTTCTTTAGTTTTGTAATTGCCTGTGTGTCAAGTGATTTTCTATTGTGTATTCATCTGATCATCATTAATTTTCTTGTTGTTTATGTCATTTTCAATTTCTATTTTGATTTATTATCAGATTTTCTATTTTTCTTTTAAATCCATTTCCTGTTGTGTCTAATTCATTTAGCGATTGTTCTCTTTTTATCTTTCATTCTCCTATTTTTCATTCTTTAAGTCCAGTTTTAATTCATTTCATGTTTTGTTTTTAGTTATTGCATTTTCCAGGTTTTGCATTAAGTTTGTTTTCCTGTTTCACGTTTTGTTTTGTTTTCCTTCAAGTCAGTTTTCTTGTTTACTTCATTTTCCGGTCTTTTAGTTCATTTTCTGTCATTGATTGTCTGTCATTCAATTAATTTCCAGTTCATTTTCTTGTTTTTGTTAAGTAAGTATTAGTTGTTAGTTAAGTAAACAGTTAGTTAACTGATTTGTAATTAGTTAGTTAGTAGTAGATTTAATTAGAATCAGTTTTCAATTGTAAGTAGTCATTTAGGTTTCTTTTTTGATGTCTTTCATATTTCTAGCATTTAATTAATTTTTTTTAGTATATGTGTTATTTCTTCTATCTCTGGTACTGCTCGTGTTTTGTTTATTTGTGCAGGATAGCACAGGAGTGGAGCTGAAGCGCATACGTGACACGAAGTGCAAGAATAGAAGATTTTTACTTTTCAATTTAGAATTAGGAATTTAATTGGGTTTGTAAATATTGCATTTTTACGCCCTCTACGAAGGGTATTCATTTGTTGTAATAGTTAGTTGTTTTCACTTCTCTCGAACATTTTACATTTTAATAATTCAGCAATAAAGAATAGTTTAGATTTATGTGCTTGAATACAAAATATTCTCGTTCTCTGAGTTTGACCCGGTCTCATCCACTAGTGAGAACCGGTTTTTATTATTTGATGTCTGGTTTTCACATGTTTTACACATAAAAATCTTTTCAAAATTACAACGATTTAAAGAAGACATCAAATTTTTGGTGTCGTTGCCGGGGAACGGTGTAATATTAGTATTCACTTTATTGCCTAGTGTTTGCTTGCATTTAGGTTTAGAACCATGTATGTGCATATCTTAGAGACGAGCTTACTTTTCTGCACAACCCACCTACTAGGAGCCCCTTAGACGTGACTGTGTACGATTGGTACCATACACATAGATTTCATATTTCTTTTGCATAATCTCTGTTATGTGTAACTGCGTGGTGTTTGTTTAGTTTTTGTTGTTTTTAGTTTACTCACTTTGTGGTTTGCGTGGTTTGGCCGCTTAGTGCGTTAGTTAGGTAGAAAACCCAAATTAGGACATGTGCTACACCGGTCTACTCCAAGGTGTACGCAATGATTGACGATCATCATTTGATCCATCCTTTAAGGGAGTACTTTATGCCAAATACGTATACTCCTGCCTCCTGCATCACGAGACCTGATGTAAGAGCGAGCCATTTTGAGATAAAGGCCAGTGTGATTCAAATGCTACCTTCGTTTTATGGCCTTAGCAATGAGGACCCATATCGTCATCTCGATGAATTCCTTGAGATTTGCTCGACTGTGCGAATCAATAACTTTGGAGATGACGCTATGAGGTTGACTTTGTTTTCGTTTTCTCTTAAAGATAAAGCCAAGCACTGGCTAAAAGCTCTTGAGACAGTTCGTATTACTACTTGGGAAGGAATGCAGTGCGAATTTCTCAAAAAGTACTTCCCAATTGGTAAAACGAATCAGTTTCGTAAAGCTATAACCAGTTTTTCTCAAATTGAGGGAGAACAGTTTCACGAGTCTTGGGAGAGATTGAAAGATCTTCTCCGCAAGTGTCCCCATCACCAGGTGCCTCGTTGGCAGTTGGTGCAGTATTTCTATGACGGGCTTACTGAGAAGCACCGTCAAATGGTTGATTCATCTTGTGGTGGCACTTTTATGCTCAAGAGTGAGGATGAGGTGTGGTCTCTATTCGAGACCTTGAGTGAAAATACGATGCATCATACCTTGTCTTCACGGCTCGATAGGACTACATCTTTGTCTAGTGGTCCTAGGAAAGTTGGATTTCCGAAGTTGGGTCCGAGTTAGAATTGCGTACCAAGGTTGACCAGTTGACTAGGAAGTTAGATCAATTCCTAGCCAATTCTTCGAGAAGTCCAGTAGAAAGAATGTGCGAGCTATGTGCTAGCCCTGCACATTGTGTTTCAGATTGTCTGACAGCGCCATTATATCCTGAATTCGTTCAGGAGCAGGTGAATGCTGCCCAAGGTTTCGCTAAACCCATGCCTGATTCATTTACATCATCATATAACCCAGGTTGGCGAAACCAGTCCATTTCCCTATCCCATCAGCCCTCCCAGACACAGTATAGACACAGTAACCCTTCACAAGGTTACTCGCATCCCATTTTTCCACAGGTTCATCCCCCAGCCCAACCTGCTTATACTCAGCCCCATTCTCATAAGCCGTCATCTAGTCAATCCTTTCAAGATAGGATATTACAAGTTTTGAGCTCTCATACGCAGTCAATAGCCAAGCTAGAGACTCAAATGGGACAGTTGGTTGAGACCTTCAATAGGCAAAGCTAGGGGAACCTTCATAGTCAGTCTGTTGTCACATCCAAGGGAGAGGAGCCCATGTCATTTGACTTGCAACCCACTGATTCACATCATGAGCAGGTTAAGTCTGTTACATCCCTTCAGAGCGGGAAGGTGTATCATCCCATTCAGAAATTGACTCATGAACCTCATATCATTTCTACTAACGAGTCGATCTCCATGATACCTTAGCAAAAGGGGCCTGACCCACAGCATGCATTATCATCATATAAAGCCCCATTTTCTCAGCCTTTAGGATCACCGATTGTTTTTAGTAAGCAAGAGGTGCAGATGCAGAAGGTGCTTGACCAAGTCAAGCCAGATCATATTCACCACTTGTCTGAAGTTGCATTCATTGATAGTCAGTCGGTCTTAGACTCTCATTTCTTGACCTGTCTCTCAAATGAGGCTAATCTCTATTTTTCATGTCGAGAGAGTCATGATACTACATTTAGAGGTAGACGGGATGGAAACACAGTGCGCAGTGTCACAGATGACACTCTTTTCTTCATAGAGCCTGATTGAGCCTGACTTCATGTCCATTGATCTCATGGACGATGAATGTTTTTCCAGGGATCCGTCTGGCTGAGGACGTGAAACTTAGCGCTTGATGGGAGGCAACCCACATTGTGTACAGTATTACATTCGTTTTTAGGATTTGTAGATTTTCTTTACTTTTGTTTTTCGTTTTTTATCTCTTTTTATGAGTTTCATGTTTTGTCATGTATACATTGCATTCATTGCATTCATTACATTCATAGAACGTGCATTTTTAATTCATGTCAGGTTATTCTACTCTTTTTCCTCATTTATTTCGTCTCATGTGCATTCACTTAGTTTCATATAAGCATGGGGGAGTGTCACTGGGACAGTGTCATTCAAGCATGGGGGAGGGTGTAGTTTGCACACCTTGATATTTCTGTTTACGTTCTTGCACATGTTTATACATATCTCATGAAAATTAGGTTTTTAAAGAAAGAGTTTGAACTTATATGAATGTTATTTCAAATCTGATGTTTTTAGAGGATTTTTAAGCCCCACGAAAAAATTTTCTGACATAGATCTAAAAATTATGATTGTTTATGCGGATTTCAAAGAAATGATGATAGATACATGTTAGAATTTATTTTAAATCGCAAATATGAATATGTATAGTTGTATTTTTGAAAAACTAAGCAAATGAACAAAAGCGTAAAAAATAGCTCAAGAAAAAAAAAGTGAAAAAGAAGCATGCGTTAGGTTGTTTGGATAATTCCACAATCCTTAGTAGATGGAACTTAGATGTAAGTTGAAACTTTTAATTCCATTTCGAAAAGGAGAGTGAAAAACTTCGTGATCCTAAGTAGCTGAGAACAGATACAAGTTGAAATGTTTGACTCTCACGTTGCAAAGGTGAATGAAGGAAGTCACTTTTATGTCTTAGTTGATATCTTTTGGTATGCATTGAAAAAGTATAGAAGATATTGACATTGCACAAGGCATAAAAGCAGACCACACGCAAGCTATAAGAGAAGAATGAATGCGCAAAAAGAAAAAGCGTGAAAAATGAAAAAACTCAAGAAAAGAGCTGAAAAAGAAAGAAAAGTTCAGTGCTTAGAAGTGTGATTGAGAAAACCTGTGTAGAAAACATATGAGTGAGGATAAGTAAATAATAATATGTTTTTATTGGATTTTCTAAGAATAAAACATAAATAATTGTGATATTTAGAAAAGTGAAAGAAATTCTTTTTCTGTGGTAGTATATAAAAGACTCTAATTATATTGTGATTTTGAAATAACAGGAAATATTTGTGAAAATAAAGTCTTTAATTACCTATTGATTATGAGGATGAGTAATATTTTGCATACATGACAGAGATGTTTGTGGGTAGCATCACTGCAAACCCTCACGAGACCTTACTCGTCCACTGGGGTAACCCAGGTGTTGAAAGGGCTTGTTGCATGAGCTAAATGCAACCGTGATTCCTACGAAAGTGAGTTAGGTGATAGTTTGATTTCTTGCATTTTTCTAATTTGCTCAAGGACTAGCAAAACATAAGCATGGGGGTATTTGATCATGCATATATTTCAGGGTTAATTAACATTAAAATATGCATGATTTTATGAAAAAATGTTTCAAAAACCCAATTTTATGTGAGTTTTCAGTAAATGAGCTAAAAGGATTGAAAATTAGAAAATGCTTGAAAAAGTAGCTTTATTTTGCAATTTAGTTAATAAAATAATTTTGGTTTTCTTTATAGAAAAGAAGAAAAAAAATTATTAAATATATAGATTAGAATAGTTATATTTTTTTAGAAAAAAATAATCAAATGAGGTTTTGAGGTTTTTAGCAAATAAAAACTCTTTAAATAGTTTTTTAGATTTTTGAAAAAATAAAACAAACCGGTTTACACGGTTTGGGTTTTGAAAAAACTAAAAATAAAGCAAACCGGTTTACACGGTTTGCTATCTTTTGAAAACTAAAAACTAAGAAAAAAAAACTGAAAAACAAACAGTAACAAACCGGTTCAAACCGGTTTGCTTGCTTTTAAAAACCAAAAAAACAAAAAAAGAGGCGTCTTCACCATTTGCGCCAGACCCTTCTTCTTTCCCCTCTTTCCTTCTCTTCCCTCTTTTTCTCACCCTACTCTACCATCGCCGGCTCTTCTTGACCTACCTTCCCCTTCTCCCTCTTTCTCTGTTTAATCTCCAGCCGGCGGTGGTGGTGGATCCTCAATCCGGCGACGGCGTGGATGGTGGAGGCCGATTTCTTTTCTAATCCCTCTGGTAAGTTCTGATTCTTCATCTTCTTCTTCTTCCTCTTCCTCATCTTCTTCATCTTCTTCTTCTTCTTCAGATTCTCTTCTTCTTCTTCTTTTTCAATTCATTTCTATCGTGTTGTGCTAGTTCTGAAAAAAAAAAAAAACGAAAAACAAAAAGAAAAAAATCGGTAGTTGTTTCAGATTTGTGTTCATCGTCCGATCTTCTGTTTCTTTTATTTGGATTTCTTTAATTTATTAGATTTATTTGTTTGTTACCATTTAAGTTTCATTAGTTTAGTTCATTAGTTATTTGTTAAATCATGTTTCCGTTCATTGCATTAAGTAAATTTCTGCTATTCAGTTTTTTTTATTTCCTGTTACCGATTATTCCTATTTTGTTACATTTTTCATTGTAATTTCCTATTTTTTTATTGCATCTTTTTTTTCCTTTTTAGTGTAATCAATCATTTTCTGTATTTCCTGTTTTGCTTAGTATTCTTTGTTTTTCTATTGTTTTTTTTTTACTTACGAATTTCCTGTTTCAAGTGTTCTTCATCTTCTGTATTTTCTGTTTGATTTGTTTGTTACAGCATTGCAGTTCATCTTCATAATTCTCATTCATTAGTTGTTTGCATCATGTTTTCATTTATCACATTAAATTTCTGATTGTTCTCTCATATTTTTTATCTTTCATTCTCTGTTTGTCTCTGCATTAAAGTCTTGTGTTCATTCAATTTCTGTCGATCTATTGTTAGATGCTTGTTTGTTCATTTACTGAAATTAATTTCTTGTTTTTCTTTAGTTTTGTAATTGCCTGTGTGTCAAGTGATTTCCTGTTGTGTATTCATCTGATCATCATTAATTTTCTTGTTGTTTATGTCATTTTCAATTTCTATTTTGATTCATTATCAGATTTTCTGTTTTTCTTTTAAATCCATTTTCTGTTGTGTCTAATTCATTTAGCGATTGTTCTCTTTTTATCTTTCATTCTCCTGTTTTTCATTCTTTAAGTCCAGTTTTAATTCATTTCATGTCCTGTTTTTAGTTATTGCATTTTCCAGGTTTTGCATTAAGTTTGTTTTCCTGTTTCACGTTTTGTTTTTTTTCCTTCGAGTCAGTTTTCTTGTTTACTTCATTTTCTGGTCTTTTAGTTCATTTCCTGTCATTGATTTCCTGTCATTCAATTAATTTCTAGTTCATTTTCTTGTTTTTGTTAAGTAAGTATTAGTTGTTAGTTAAGTAAACAGTTAGTTAATTGATTTGTAATTAGTTAGTTAGTAGTAGATTTAATTAGAATCAGTTTTCAATTGTAAGTAGTCATTTAGGTTTTTTTTCTAATGTTTTTCATATTTCTAGCATTTAATTAGTTTTTTTTAGTATACATGTTATTTCTTCTATCTCTGGTACTGCTCGTGTTTTGTTTATTTGTGCAGGATAGCACAGGAGTGGAGCTGAAGCGCATACGTGACACGAAGTGCAAGAATAGAAGATTTTTACTTTTCAATTTAGAATTAGGAATTTAATTGGGTTTGTAAATATTGCATTTTTACGCCCTCTACGAAGGGTATTCATTTGTTGTAATAGTTAGTTGTTTTCACTTCTCTCGAACATTTTACATTTTAATATTTCAGCAATAAAGAATAGTTTAGATTTGTGTGCTTGAATACGAAATATTCTTATTCCCTGAGTTCGACCCGGTCTCATCCACTAGTGAGAACCGGTTTTTATTATTTGATGTCTGGTTTTCACATGATTTACACATAAAAATCTTTTCAAAATTACAACGATTTAAAAGAAGACATCACTTCAATCATGCATATATGTGTTATAGGGCTGTCAAAAAAATTTCATAGTGATTCAATCATGCTTATATGTGTTCTAGGGCTGTCAAAAAAAATTCATAGTTATATGTGTTCTACTGCTCTTTACAAAAAATTGTAGTGATTCAATCATGCATATATGTGTTCTAAGGCTGTCAAAAAAAATTCATAGTGATTCAATCATGTAGATATGTGTTCTAAGGTTGTCAAAAAAAAATTATAGTCATTCAATGATGCATTTATGTGTTCTAATGCACTTAAAAAAGATTTGTAGTGATTCAATCATGCATATATGTGTTGTAAAGCTGGCCAAAAAATTTCATAGTGATCCAATCATGCATGTATATGTTCAAAGGTTGTCAAAAAGATTTCAAAGTATTTCAATCATGCATATATGTGTTATAAGGCTGTCAAAAAAATTCATAGCGATTAAATCATGCTAATATGTCTTCTAAGGATGTCAAAGAAATTTCATTGTGCTTCAATCATGTATACATGTGTTCTACAGCTCTTAAAAAAATTTGTAGTGATTCAATCATGCATATATGTGTTCTAAGGCTGTCAAAAAAAATTCATAGTGATTCAATCACGCAGATTTGTGTTCTAAGGTTGTCAAAAAAAATTTATAGTGATTCAATGATGCATATATGTGTTCTAATGCTCTTAAAAAAAAATTGTAGTGATTCAATCATGCATATATGTGTTCTAAGGCGGCAAAAAAAATTCATAGTGATTCAATCATGCATATATGAGTTCTAAGGCAGTAAAAAAAAAATCATAGTGATTGAATCATGCATATATGTGTTCTAAGGTTGTGAAAAATATTTCATAGTGATTCAACCATGCATATATGTGTTCATAGGCTGTCAAAAAGATTTCATAGTGATTCAATCATGCAAATATGTGGTCTAAGGCTGTCAAAAAAATTTATAGTGATTCAATCATGCATATATGTGTTCTAAGGCTGTCAAAAAAAATTTATAGTGATTCAATCATGCATATATGTGTTCTAATGATCTCAAAAAAAAATTATAGTGATTCAATTATGCATATATGTGTTCTAAGGCTGTCAAAAAAAATTTATAGTGATTCAATCATGCATAAATGTGTTCTACCGCTGTCAAAAAAAATTCATAGTGATTCATTCATGCAGATTTGTGTTCTAAGGTTGTCAAAAAAATTTATAGTGATTTAATCAAAGATATACGTGTTCTAAGGCTCTAAAAAAAAAATTTTAGTGATTCAATCATGCATATATGTGTTCTAAGGCTGGCCAAAAATTTCATAGTGATTCAATCATGCTTATGTGTTCTAAGGCTGCAAAAAAATTTCATAGTGATCCAACCATGCATATATATGTTCTAAGGTTGTCTAAAAAAATCATAGTGATTCAATGATGTAGATATGTGTTCTCTGGTTGTCAAGAAAAACTTATAGTGATTCAATCTTGCGTATATGTGCTATAATGCTCTAAAAAAATTTTGTAGTGACTCAATCATGCATATATGTATTCTAAGGTAAAAAAAAATATGTATTGATTCAATCATTCATATATGTGTTCTAAGGCTGTCAAAAAAATCTTATAGTAACTCAATCATGCATATATGTGTTATATGGTTGTCAAAAAAATTTCATAGTGATTCAGTCATTCATATATGTGCTCTAAGACTGTCAAAAAAAATTATAGTGATTGAATCATAAATATATAAGTGTTCTAAGGCTGTAAAAAAAGTTCCATAGTGATTCAATCATACATATATGTGTTCTAAGGCTATCAAAAAAAAATTATAGTGACTCAATCCTGCATATATCTATTCTACGGCTATCAAAACTATTTCATAGTTATTCAATCATGCATATATGTGTTCTAAGGTAGTCAAAAAAAATTATAGTGATAAAATCATGCATATATGTGTTCTAATGAAGTCAAAAAAATTTTATAGAGATTCAATCATGCATATATGTGTTTTAAGGCTATCAAAAAAATCTCATAGTGATTCAATCATGCATATATGTGTTCTATGGTGGTCAAAAACATTTCTTAGTGATTCAATCAATCATATACTCATTCTAGGCTGTCATAAAAAATTCATAATGATTCAATCATGCATATATGTGTTCTAAGGTTGTCAAAAAAAATCATAGTAATTCAATCATACATATATGTGTTCTAAGGGTGTCAAAAAAAATTGTATTGATTCAATGATGCATATATGTGTTCTAAGTCTGTCAAAAAAATCTCCTAGTGATTCAATCATGCATATATGTGTTCTATGGTTGTCAATAAAAATTCGTAGTGATTTAATCATGCATATATATGTTCTAAGGCCGTCAAAAAATTTTTATAGTGATTCTATCTTGCATATATATGTTCTAAGGCTGTCAAAAAAATTTCATAGTGATTAAATCATGGTTATATGTGTTCTAAGGCCGTCAAAAAAAATTTGTAGCAATTCAATCATGCATAGATGTATTCTAATTATATCAAAAAAAATTGTAGTGATTCAATCATGCATATATATTTGTCTAAGGCTGTCAAAAAAATTTTGTACTTATTCAATCATACATCTATGTGTCCTAAAGCTGTCAAAAAAATCTCATAGTGATTCAATCATGCATTTATGTGTTCTATGATTGTCAAAAAAATTTATGGTGATTCAATCATTCATATATGTGTTCTAAGGGTGCAAAAAAATTTCATAACCGTTCAATTATGCGTATATGTGTTCTTAGGCTATCAAAAAAATTTATAGTGATTCAATCATGCGTATATGTGTTCTAAGTCTATCAAAAAAAATTCATAGTGATTCAATCATGAATATATGAGTTCTAGGGCTGTCAAAAAAAATTCATAGTGATTCATTCAGGCATATATGTGTTCTAAGGTTGTCAAAAAAAATTTATAGTGATTTAATCAGGCATATACTTGTAACAATGCTCTAAAAAAAAAATTATAGTGATTCAATGAGGCATATATGTGTTCTAAGGCGGGCCAAAAAAATCCATCGTGATTCAATCATGCATATATGTGTTCTAAGGCTGCAAAAAAATTCCATAGTGATCCAATCCAGTCATGCATATATATATTCTAAGGTTGTAAAAAAAAAATCATAGTGATTCAATCATGCAAATATGTGTTCTAATCCCTCAAAAAAAATTTATAGTGATTCAATCATGCATATATGTGTTCTAAGGCAGTCAAAAAAAATTTATAGTGATTCAATCATGCATATATGTGTTCTTAGGTTATAAAATAATTTCATAGTGATTTAATCATGCATATATGTATTCTGATGTCTTCTTTTAAATCATTGTAATTTTGAAAAGATTTTTATATGTAAAACATGTGAAAACCAGACATCAAATAATAAAAACCGGTTCTCACTAGTGGATGAGACCGGGTCGAACTCAGGGAACAGGAATATTTTGTATTCAAATACACAAATCTAAACTAATCTTTATTGCCGTACTATGAAAATGTAAAATGTTCAAGAAAGGTAAAAACTACTAACTATTACAACAAATGAATACCCTTCGCAGAGGGCATAAAGTACAATATTTACAAACCCAATTAAATTCCTAATTCTAAACTGAGAAGTAAAAAGAAGCTCTACTCTTCGTACTTCGTGTCACGTATGCGCTTCAACTCCACTCATGTGCTATCCTGCACAAGTCAAATGAACATGAGCAGTACCAGAGATAGACATAAAACTATACAAAAAAATTTACTAATTAAATGCTAGAAATATGAAAGAAATCAGAAAAGACATCTAAATGACTAATTACAATTGAAAACTAATTCTAATTAAACCTAATAACAACTAACTAATTAGAAAACAATTAGCTAACAGTTACTTAACTAATAACTAATACTTACTTAACAAAAGCAATAAAATGAACTGAATTTACACTCAACAGGAAATCAAAAGAAACTTAAACAAAACATGAATTTACACTAAATTGAAAGCAAACTGAAATAGGAAAGACAGGAAAATTAAAATTTCAGAAATAGTAGTTAAAAGAATTAAAAGAAAATAGGAAAAATGAATGAATTATAAAACAGGAAATCGTGTAAAAACCAAACTTAAAAACAACTAGAATGTAAGAAAGCAAAACATGAAATCAAGATATGATAAAAACAACTGGATACTCGAAATTAAAACAAAAGTTACATTGAGTAAACACAAGAAAATAAAAAATGAAATCAGGTGCTCATCCTTGAAATGAAATCACAATCTGCTGTAAAATAAACTTCAGGTGCCGTGTGTAACTCAGGTGAGACTGCCGGATAAGGTGAATCACATTTTTCTAGTAGATTGATTCACGGCAACAAGATGCTGATGAAGATGAATTTCCATTTGCTGATTAATCCAGATATTTAAGATGCCTTCCAGTGGATGCATACTCAAATCCGACAGAAACAAATACAGATGATTCCAGAACAGTAGATCGAGTATGTTCTGCCAATGAACAGAGAATGCCGATAAACAGTAAAATTTTGGCAGCTATAATGCAAATCCGGCAGCTCAGGAAATGCAGATTCACAATCCGATGAGTTCAATCATGCACAAATATTCAGATGTAATGAAATTCATAAATGAAGCTAGATCAAGATAGAATTTCACACATGGATGAAAACAGAATCTGGACTAATCTTACTTTGAAACTAAAAAAAAAACAAAAATTGAAATTAACAATGTACCAGAAATCTTTACGGTAGATCGAACAAATCTGGAAAAAAACTATAGGTAGAAATCAGGAAAAAGTTGCAGAGATTACACATTTTTTTTTGTTTTTCTGAAATAAGCACATCATCGATTGAAGAGACAACGAAGAAAAAGAATGAAGAAGTTGAAAAAGAAGAAGAAGAAGAAAAAGATGATGAAGATCAGAAGACTTACCGTGAACAGAGGGATTAGAAAAGAGTGGCGGCCTCCACCACCACGCCGTCGCCGGATTGAGGATCCACCACCACCGCCGGATGGATATTGAACATAGAAAGAGGGAGAAGGGGAAGATGGAGGTAAGAAACCACCGACGATGGTGGAGGATGGTGAGAAGAGAGGGAAGAGATGGAAAGAGGGGAAAGGAGCAAGGCTTCAGCGTAAATGGAGAGAGACCCCATTTTTTTCGCTTTTTTTGGGTTTTAAAAACAAGCAAACCGGTTTGAATCAGTTTGTTGCTGTTTGTTTTTTTTCAGTTTTAAAAGAAACGCAAACCGTGTAATGGTTTGTTTTATTATTTTCAAAAATCTAAAAAAAATTGTTTAAAGAAAGTCTATTAGCTAAAAACCTCAAAACTATTTTAATCTAAAGACTATTTCTTAAAAAATATTTACACTAAACCTCATTTCAACTTATTATTTTTCTAAAACTAACTAACTATATTCTCAACTCTAATTTTTATTTTATTTTTAGGAACTCAAAATGACAAAACATTAAAATATTCATTAAATTGCAAAATAATACTAATTTTCAAGCATTTTCTCTTTTTAATTCATTTTAGCTCATTCACTCAAAACCAGCATAAAATTGGGTTTTAAATCAATTTTTTTATGAAATCATGCATATTTTTTATATGAAATAACCCTAAAATATATATATGACCATATTCTAAGACTCTCAAAAAAAATTTATAGTGATTGAATCATGCTTATATGTGTTCTAAGGCTGTCAAAAACAATTATAGTTATTCAATCATGCATATATGTGTTCTACTGCTCTCAAAAACAATTTGTAGTGATTTAATCATACATATATGTGCTCTAAGGCTATAAAAAAAAGTTCATAGTAATTCAATCAGGCATATATATGTTCTAAGGCTGTAAAAAAGTTCTCATAGTGATTGAATCAAGCATATATGTGTACAAAGGTTGTGAAAAATATTTCATAGTGATTCAATCATGCATATATGTGTTCTATGGCAGTCAATAAGAATTCATAGTGATTCAATCATGCATATATGTGTTCTAAGGCTGTCAAAAAAAATTATAGTGATTCAATCATGCTTATATGTATTCTAAGGTTGTCTAAAAAAATCATAGTGATTCAATCATGCATAGATGAGTTCTACTACTCTCAAAAAAAATTATAGTGATTCAATCATACATATATTTTTTCTAAGGCTGTCAAAAAAAATTCATAGTGGTTCAATCAGTCATATATATGTTCTAAGGCTGTAAAAAACTTTTCATTGTGATTGAATCATGCATATATGTGATCTAAGGTTATGCAAAATATTTCATAGTGATTCAATCACGCATATATGTGTTCTAAGGCAGTCAATAAAATTTCATAGTGATTCAATCATGCATATATGTGTTCTAAGGCTGTCAAAAAAACTTCATAGTGATTCAATCATGCATATATATGTTCTAAAGCAGTGAAAAAATATTCATAGTGATTTAATCATGCATATATGTGTTCTAAGGATGTCAAAAATATTTAATAGTGATTCATTCATGCATATATGTGTTCATAGGATATCAAAAAGATATTATAGTGATTCAATCATGCAAATATGTGGTCTAAGGCTGTCAAAAAAAAATTGTATTGATTCAATCACGCATATAAGTGTTCTAAGGCCGTCAAAAAAATTTCCCAGTGATTCAATCATGAATATATGTGTTCTAAGGCTGTCAAAAAATATTTATAGTGATTCAATCTTGCATATATGTGTTCTAAGGCTGTAAAAAAAAATTCATAGTGATTCAATCATGCAGATATATGTTCTAAGGTTGTCAAAAAAATATTATTGTGATTCATTGATGCATATATGTGTTCTTTTGCTCTCAAAAAAAGATTGTAGTGATTCAATCATGCATATATGTGTTCTAAGGCTATAAAAAAAAATCATAGTAATTCAATCAGGCATATATATGTTCTAAGGCTGTAAAAAAGTTCTCATAGTGATTAAATCATGCATATATATGTATAAAGGTTGTGAAAAATATTTCATAGTGATTCAATCATGCATATATGTGTTCTATGGCAGTCAATAAGATTTCATAGTGATTCAATCATGCATATATGTGTTCTAAGGCTGTCAAAAAAAAATTATAGTGATTCAATCATGCTTCTATGTGTTCTAAGGCTGTCAAAAAAAATCATAGTGATTCAATCAGGCATAGGTGAGTTCTACTGCTCTCAAAAAAAATTATAGTGATTCAATCATGCATATATTTGTCCTAAGGCTGTCAAAAAAAATTCATAGTGGTTCAATCAGGCATACATATGTTCTAAGGCTGTAAAAAAGTTTTCATTGTGATTGAATCATGCATATATGTGATCTAAGGTTATGCAAAATATTTCATAGTGATTCAATCATGCATATATGTGTTCTAAGGCAGTCAATAAAATTTCATAGTGATTCAATCATGCATATATGTGTTCTAAGGCTGTCAAAAAAACTTCATAGTGATTCAATCATGCATATTTATGTTCTAAGGCAGTAAAAAAATATTCATAGTGATTGAATCATGCATATATGTGTTCTAAGGATATCAAAAATATTTCTTAGTGATTCATTCATACATATATATGCTCATAGGCTGTCAAAAAGATTTTATAGTGATTCAATCATGCAAATATGTGGTCTAAGGCTATCAAAAAAATTTATATTGATTCAATCACGCATATAAGTGTTCTAAGGCTGTCAAAAAAATTTTACAGTGATTCAATCATGAATATGTGTTCTAAGGCCGTCAAAAAATATTTATAGTGATTCAATCAGGCATATATGTGTTCTAAGGCTGTCAAAAAATTTTTATAGTGATTCAATCATGCAGATATATGTTCTAAGGTTGTCAAAAAGATATTATTGTGATTCAATGACGCATATATGTGTTCTAATGCTCTCAAAAAAAAATTGTAGTGATTTAATCACGCATATATGTGTTCTAAGGGTGGCCAAAAAATTTCAAAGTGATTCAAACATGCATATATGTGTTCTAAGGCTGAAAAAAAAAATCGTAGTGATCCAATCATGCATATATATGTTCTAAGGCTGTCAAAAAAAAATTATAGTGATTCAATCATGCATATACATGTGAGAAGACTGTCAAAAAAAATTCATAGTGATTAAATCATGCTTATACGTGTTCTAAGTATGTCAACAAAAATTCATAGTGATTCAATCATGCATATATGCGTTCTAAGGATGTCAAAAAAAATTTAAAGTGATTCAATCTTACATATACGTCTTCTAAGGCTGTCAAATAAATTTCATTGTGATTCAATCATGCAAAGATGTGTTCTAAGGTTTTCAAAAAAAAATCATAGTGATTCAATCATGAATATGTGTTCTAGGGCAATAAAAACAATTTCATAGTGATTCAATCATGCATATATGTGTTATACGACTTTACAAAAAATTTCATAGTGATTCAATCATGCATATATGTGTTCTAAGGCTGTCAAAAAAATTCCTAGTGATTCAATCATGCATATATGTGTCCTAAGGTAGTCAAAAAAAATCATAGTGATTCAAACAGGCATGTATGTGTTCCAAGGCTGTCAAAATTTTTTTATAGTGATTCAATATTGCAAATGTGTCGTAAGGCTGTCAAAAAAAAATCACAAAGATTTAATCATGCATATATGTGTTCTAAGGCTGTAAAAAAAATCATAGTAACTCAATCATGTATGTATTTGTTCTAAGGATGTCAAAAAATTTCATAGTGCATCGATCATGCATATATGTGTTATACGGGTGTCAAAAAAAATTCATAGTGACTCAATCGTGCATATATGGGTTCGATGGCTGTTAAAAAAAATTCTTAGTGATTTAATCATGCATATATGTGTTCTACGACTGTCAAAAAAATTTCATAGTGATTCAATCTTGCATATATGTGTTCTAAGGTTTTAAAAAAAAATTATATAGCCATTCAATCATGCATAAATGTGTTCTAATGATGTCAATTTTTTTTTTTAGTGATTCATAGTGATTCAATCATGCATATATGTGTTCAAAGGCTATCAAATAAATTTCTTAGTGAATCAAACATGCATATATGTGTTCTGAGATGTCAAAAAAAATTCATAGTGATTCAATCATGCATATATGTATTCTAAGGTGGTCAAAAATATTTATAGTGATTCAATCTTGCATATATGTGTTCTAAGGCTGTCAAAAAAAATTCATAGTGATTCAATCATGCAGATATATGTCCTAAGGTTGTCAAAAAAATATTATTGTGATTCATTGATGCATATATGTGTTCTTTTGCTCTCAAAAAAAATTTGTAGTGATTCAATCATGCATATATGTGTTCTAAGGCTATAAAAAAAAATCATAGTAATTCAATCAGGCATATATATGTTCTAAGGCTGTAAAAAAGTTCTCATAGTGATTAAATCATGCATATATATGTATAAAGGTTTTGAAAAATAATTCATAGTTATTCAATCATGCATATATGTGTTCTATGGTAGTCAATAAGATTTCATAGTGATTCAATCATGCATATATGTGTTCTAAGGCTGTCAAAAAAAAATTATAGTGATTCAATCATGCTTCTATGTGTTCTAAGGCTGTCAAAAAAAAATCATAGTGATTCAATCAGGCATAGGTGAGTTCTACTGCTCTAAAAAAAATTATAGTGATTCAATCATACATATATGTGTCCTAAGTCTGTCAAAAAAAATTCATAGTGGTTCAATCAGGCATACATATGTTCTAAGGCTGTAAAAAAGTTTTCATTGTGAATGAATCATGCATATATGTGATCTAAGGTTATGCAAAATATTTCATAGTGATTCAATCATGCATATATGTGTTCTAAGGCAGTCAATAAAATTTCATAGTGATTCAATCATGCATATATATGTTCTAAGGCTGTCAAAAAAACTTCATAGTGATTCAATCATGCATATTTATGTTCTAAGGCAGTAAAAAAATATTCATAGTGATCGAATCATGCATATATGTGTTCAAAGGATATCAAAAATATTTCATAGTGATTAACTCATGCATATATATGCTCATAAGCCGTCAAAAAGATTTTATAGTGATTCAATCATGCAAATATGTGGTCTAAGGCTATCAAAAAATTTTATATTGATTCAATCATGCATATAAGTGTTCTAAGGCTGTCAAAAAAATTTCTCAGTGATTCAATCATGAATATATGTGTTCTAAGGTCGTCAACAAATATTTATAGTGATTCAATCAGGCATATATGTGTTCTAAGGTTGTCAAAAAAATTTTATAGTGATTCAATCATGCAGATATATGTTCTAAGGTTGTCAAAAAGATATTATTGTGATTCAATGACGCATATATGTGTTCTAATGCTCTCAAAAAAAATTTGTAGTGAATTAATCATGCATATATGTGTTCTAAGGGTGGCCAAAAAAATTCACAGTGATTCAATCATGCATATATGTGTTCTAAGGCTGAAAAAAAAAAATCGTAGTGATCCAATCATGCATATATATGTTCTAAGTCTGTCAAAAAATATTTATAGTGATTCAATCATGCATATATGTGTCATAAGACTGTCAAAAAAAATTCATAGTGATTAAATCATGATTATACGTGTTCTAAGTATGTCAACAAAAATTCATAGTGATTCAATCATGCAAATATGCGTTCTAAGGATGTCAAAAAAATTTCAAAGTGATTCAATCTTGCATATACATCTTCTAAGGCTGTCAAATAAATTTCATTGTGATTCAATCATGCAAAGATGTGTTCTAAGGTTTTCAAAAAAAAATCATAGTGATTCAATCATGAATATGTGTTCTAGGGCAATAAAAACAATTTCATAGTGATTCAATCATGCATATATGTGTTATACGACTGTACAAAAAATTTCATAGTGATTCAATCATGCATATATGTGTTCTAAGGCTGTCAAAAAAATTCCTAGTGATTCAATCATGCATATATGTGTCCTAAGGTAGTCAAAAAAAATCATAGTGATTCAAACAGGCATATATGTGTTCTAAGGCTGTCAAAAACTTTTTATATTGATTCAATATTGCAAATGTGTCGTAAGGCTGTCAAAAAAAAATCACAAAGATTTAATCATGCATATATGTGTTCTAAGGTTGTAAAAAAAATCATAGTGACTCAATCATGTATGTGTTTGTTCTAAGGATGTCAAAAAAATTTCATAGTGCATCAATCATGCATATATGTGTTATACGGGTGTCAAAAAAAATTCATAGTGACTCAATCATGCATATATGTGTTCTATGGCTGTTAAAAAAAATTCTTAGTGATTTAATCATGCATATATGTGTTTTACGACTGTCAAAAAATTTTCATAGTGATTCAATCTTGCATATATGTGTTCTAAGGTTTTAAAAAAAAATTATATATTCATTCAATCACGCATAAATGTGTTCTAATGATGTCAATTTTTTTTTTTAGTGATTCATAGTGATTCAATCATGCATATATGTGTTCAAAGGCTATCAAATAAATTTCTTAGTGAATCAAACATGCATATATGTGTTCTGAGATGTCAAAAAAAATTCATAGTGATTCAATCATGCATATTTGTATTCTAAGGTGGTCAAAAAAAAAATCATAGTGATTCAATCAAGCATATATGCGTTCTAAGGCTGTAAAAAAAGTTTATGGTGACTTAATCATGCGTATATGTGTTCTAAGGCTGTCAAAAAAATTTTATAGTTATTCAATCATGCATATATGTGTTCTAAAGCTGTCAAAAAAATTTCATAGTGTTTCAATCATGCATATATGTGTCCTAAGGTAGTAAAAAAAATTCATAGTGATTCAAACATGCATATATGTATTCTAAGGCTGTCAAAATTTTTTTTAGTGATTCAATAGTGCATACAAGAGTTCTAAGGCTGTCAAAAAAAATCAAATAGATGTAATCATGCATATATGTTTTCTAAGCTTGTAAAAAAAAATCATAGTGATTTAATCATGCATATATGTGTTCTAAGGATGTAAAAAAAAATCATAGTGATTCAATCGTGCATATATGTGTGCTAAGGCTGTCAAAAAAATTTCATAGTGATTCAATCATGCATTTATGTGTTCTAAGGTTGTCAACAAAAATTCAAAGTGACTCAATCATGCATATATGTGTTCTAAGCTCTCAGAAAAATTTCATAGTGATTCACTCTTACATATATTTGTTCTAAGGTAGTAAAAAAAAATTCATAGTCATTCAATCATGCATATTTCTTTTCTAAGGCTGTCAAAAAGATTTTTTAGTGAATCAATCAGGCAAATATGTGTTCTAAGGCTGTCAAAAAAAAATCATAGTCATTCAATCATGTCGATATGTGTTCTAAGTTTGTAAACAAAAAATTATAGTGATTCAATCATGAGGATATCTGTTTTAAGGTTGTCAGAAAAAATTTAGAGTGATTCAATCATGCATATATGCGTTCTAATGCTCTCAAAAAAAATATATAGTGATTCTATCATGCACATATGTGTTCTAAGTCTGCCAAAAAAATTTCAAACTGATTCAATCATGCATATATGTGTTCTAACGCTGCAAAAAAAAGTTATAGTGATTTAAACATGTGAATATATGTTCTAAGGTTGTCAAAAAAAAATCATAGTTATTCAATCATGCAGATATGTGTTCTAAGGTTGTCAAAAAAAAATTATAGTTATTCAATCCTGCATATATGTGTTCAAATGCTCTCAAAAAAATTTATAGTGATTCAATCACGCATGTATGTGTTCTAAGGCTGAAAAACAAATTGATTGTGAATCATCTTGCGTATATGTGTTTAAGGCTAAAAAAAAATTTATAGTGATTCAATCATGCCTATATATGTTTTAAGGCTATCAAAAAAATTTCATAGTGATTCAATCAAGCAAATATGTGTTTTAAGGTTGTCAAAAAAACTTTATAGTAATTCAGTCATGCATATGTGTGTTCTAAAGCTCTAAAAAAAATTTGCAGTGATTCAATCAAGCATATATGTGTTCTAAGGCTATCAAAAAAAGTTCAGAGTGATTCAATCATGCATATAAGTGTTATTAAGCTGCAAAATAATTTCTTACTCATTCAAACATGCATATATGTGTTCTAAGGTTGTCAAAAAAAATTCATAGTGATTCAATCATGCTTATACATGTTCTAAGGTTGTCAAAAAAAATTAAAAGTGATTCATTCAGGCATATATGTGTTCTAAGGTTGTCAAAAAAAATTATAGTGATTTAATCAAGCATATATTTGTAATAATGCTTTCAAAAAAAATTTAGTGATTCAATCAGGCATATATGTTTTCTAAGGCTGCAAAAAAAATCCATAGTGATCAAATCATGGATATATATATTCTAAGGCTGCAAAAAAAATCCATAGTGATCCAATCGTGCATATATATATTCTAAGGTTGTCAAAAAAAAATCATAGTGATTCAATCATGCATATATGTGTTCTAAGGTAGTCAAAAAAAGTTTATAGTGATTCAATCTTGCATATATGTTTTGTAATGCCCTCAAAAAAAATTTGTAGTGATTCACTCATGCATATTTGTGTTCTAAGGCTATTAAAAAAATTCATCTGATTCAATCATGCATATATGTGTTCTTAGGTTGCAAAATAATTTGATAGTGATTCAATCTTGCATATATGTGTTCTAAGGCTGTCAAAAAAAATTTATAGTGATTGAATCATGCTTATATGTGTTCCAAGGCTATCAAAAAAAATTCATAGCGATTCAATCAAGCATATATATGTTCTACTGCTCTCAAAAAAAAAAAATAGTGATTGAATCATGCACATATGTGTTCTAAGGCTGTCAAAAAAAATTCATAGTGATTCAATCAGGCATATATAAGTTCTAAGGTTGTAAAAAAGTTCTCATAGTGATTGAATTATGCATACATGTGTACTAAAGTTGTGAAAACTATTTCATAGTGATTCAATCATGCATATATGTGTTCTTTGGTAGTCAATAAGATTTCATAGTGATTCAATCATGCATATATGTGTTCTAAGGCTGTCAAAAAGTGTATATACTGATCCAGTCATGCTTATATGTGTTCTAAAGCTGTCAAAAAAAATTTGTAGTGATTCAATCATGCATATGTGAGTTCTACTGCTCTCAAAAAAATTTATAGCGATTCAATCATATATATATGTGTTCGAAGGCTGTCAAAAAAAATCCATAGTGGTTGATATATATGAATCATGCATATATGTGTTCTAAGGTTCTGCAAAATGTTTCATAGTGATTCAATCTTGCATATATGTGTTCTAAGGCAGTCAATAAGATTTTATAGTGATTCAATCATGCATATATGTGTTCTAAGGCTGTCAAAAAAATATCATTGTGATTCAATCATCTATATATGTGTTCTAAGGCTTTAGAAAAAAATTCATAGTGATTGAATCATGCATATATGTGTTCTAAGGATGTCAAAAATATTTCATAGTGATTCAGTCATGCATATATGTGTTCATAGGTTGCCAAAAAGATTTTATAGTGATTCAATCTTGCAATTATGTGGTCTAAGGCTGTCAAAAAACATCATATTGATTCAATCACGCGTATATGTGTTCTAAGGCTTTCAAAAAAAATTCACAAAGATCCAATCATGAATATATGTGTTCCAAGGCTGTCAAAAAATTTTTATAGTGATTCAATCAGGCATATATGTTTTCTAAGGCTGTCAAAAAAAATTCATAGTCATTCAATCAAGCAGATATATGTTGTAAGCTTGTCAAAAAAATTTTATAGTGATTCAATGAGGCATATATGTGTTCTAATGCTCTCAAAACAACTTTGTAGTGATTCAATCATGCATATTTGTGTTCTAAGGCTGGCCAAAAAAATTCATAGTGATTCAATCATGCATATATGTGTTTTAAGGCTGGAAAAATAAATCATAGTGATCCAATCATGCATATATATGTTCTAAGGCTGTCAAAAAAATTTCATAGTGATTCAATCATGCATATATGTGTTCTAAGTCTATAAAAAAAATTCATAGTGATTCAATCATGCAGATATGTGTTCTAAGATTGTCAAAAAAAATTTATAGTGATTCAATCTTGCATATGTGCTCTAAGGCAGGCCAAAAAAATTTATAGTGATACAAGTTTGCATATATGTGTTCTAAGGCTGCAAAAAAAAATCATAGTGATCCAATCATGCATATTTATGATCTAAGGCTGTCAAAAAAATTTCATAGTCATTCAATCATGCATATATCTTTTATAAGGTTGTCAAAAAAAATTCATAGTGATTAAATCATGCTTTTATGTGTTCTAAGGATGTCAAAAAAAATTGTAGTGACTCTAAGACTGGCCAAAAAAAATTATAGTGATTCAATCATGCATATATGTGTTCAAAGGCTGCAAAAATACTTCATGGTGATTCAGTAATCCATATAAGTATTTTAAGGTTGTCGAAAAGAATTCATAGTGATTCAATCATGCATATGTGTGTTCTTAGGTTGTCAAGAAAATTTTATAGTGATTCAATCATGTATATATGTGTTCTAAAACAACCAAAAAACTTTTGAACTGATTCAATCTTGCAAATATGTGTTCTAACATTGTCAAAAAAAAATCACAGTGATTCAATCATCCATATATGCATGATTCAATCTTGTATATGTGTGTTATAAGGCTGTCAAAAAAATTTCCTAGTGATTCAATCATGCTTATATGTGTTCTAAGGCAGTAAAAAAAAATCATAGTGATTTAATCATGCATATATGTGTTCTACTGCTCTCAAAAAAAATTTGTAGTGATTCAATCATGCATATATCTGTTTTAATGCTCTAAAAAAAATTGTAGCGATTCAATCATGCATATATTTGTTCTAAGGCTGGCCAAAAAAATTCATAGTGATTCAATCATGCATATATGTGTTCTAAGGCTGAAAAAAAAATTCATAGTGATCCAATCATGCATATATATGTTCTAAGGCTGTCAAAAAAAATTCATAGTGATTCAATCATGCATATATGTGTTATAAGGCAGTCAAAGAAATTTCATAGTGATTAAATCATGCTTATATGTTTTCTAAGTATTTCAAAAAAAATTCATAGTGATTAAATCATGCGTATATGCGTTCTAGGGCTGTCAAAAAAATTTCAAAGTGATTCAATCTTGCATATACGTCATCTAAGGCTATCAAATAAATTTCATAGTGATTTAATCATGCAGCTATGTGTTCTAAAGTTTTCAAAAAAAAATCATAGTGATTCAATCATGCATATATGCGTTATAGGGCAAGAAAAACAATTTCATTGTAATTTAATCATAAATATATGTGTTATAAGGCTGTCTAAAAAATTTCATAGTGATTCAATCATGCATATATGTCTTCTAAGGCTGTCAACAAAAATTCCTAGTGACTCAATCATGCATATATGTGTCCTAAGCTAGTAAAAAAAATCAAAGTGATTCAAACATGCATATATGTGTTCTAAGGCTGTCAAAAATTTTTTATAGTGATTCAATCTTGCATATATGTGTCCTAATGCAGCCAAAAAAAATTCACAAAGATTTAATCATGCATATACGTGTTCTATGGCTGTAAAAAAAAATTATAGTGATTCAATCATGTATATATGTGTTCTAAGGTTGTAAAAAAAATTCATAGTGACTCAATCATGTATGTATATGTCATAAGGATGTCAAAAAAAATTCATAGTGATTCAATGATGCATATATGTGTTTTAAGGGTGTCAAAAAAAAATTATAGTGATTTAATCATGCAAATATGTGTTCTATGGCTGTCAAAAAATGTTCATTGTGATTAAATAATGCATATATGTGTTCTAAGGTTTTAAAAAAAAAATTATAGTGATTCAATCATGCATATATGTGTTCTAATGATGTCAAATGTTTTTTTATAGAGATTCAATCATGCATATATGTGTTCAAAGGCTATCAAAAAAATTTCATAGTGATTCAATCATGCATATATGTGTTCTGAGGTGTCAAAAAAATTTCATTGTGATTCAATCATGCATATATGTATTCTAAGGTTGTTAAAAAAAATCATACTTATTCAATCAAGCATATACGTGTTCTAAGGCTGTAAAAAAATTTTATAGTGACTTAATCTTGCGTATATGTGTTCTAAGTCTGTCAAAAAAAATTCATAGTTATTCAATCATGCATATATGTGTTCTAAGGCGGTCAAAAAAAACTCATAGTGAATCAATCATGCATATATGTATTCTAAGGATGCCAAAACTTTTTTATAGTGATTCAATCGTGCATTCATGAGTTCTAAGGCTGCCAAAAAAATTTCAAACTAATTCAATCATGCATATATGTGTTTTAACGCTGCAAAAAAAAATTATAGTGATTTAAACTTGTGTATATGTGTTCTAAGGTTGTCAAAAAAGAAATTGTAGTGATTCAATCATGCAGATATGAGTTGTAAGGTTGTCAAAAAAAATTATAGAAATTCAATCCTGCATATATATGTTCAAATGCTCTCAAAAATATTTTGTAGTGATTCAATCACGCATGTATGTGTTCTAAGGCTGACAAAAAAATTTGATAGTGATTCATCTTGAATATATGTGTTCTAACGCTATAAAAAAAATTTATAGTGATTCGATCATGCCTATATATGTTCTAAGGCTGCCAAAAAAATTTCATAGTGATTCAATCATGCAAATATGTATTTTAAGTTTGTCAAAAAAAAATTATAGTGATTCAATCATGCATATGTGTGTTCTAATGCTCTAAAAAAAATTTGTAGTGATTCAATCAAGCATATATGTGTTCTAAGGCTGTCAAAAAAATTTCATTGTGATTCAATCGTACATATATGTGTTATTAGGCAGCAAAATAACTTCTTAGTGATTTAGTCATGCATATGTGTTCTAAGGTTGTCAAAAAAAATTCATAGTGATTCAATCATGCTTATACATGTTCTAAGGCTGTCACAAAAAATTCATAGTGATTCAATCAATTATATATCTGTTCTAATGCTCTCAATAAATTTTGTAGTGATTCTAAGACTGGCCAAAAAAATTCATAGTGATTCAATCATGCATATATGTGTTCTATGGCTGCAAAAATACTTCATAGTTATTCAATCATACATATATATGTTCTAAGGATGTCAAAAAAATCTCATAGTGATTCAATCCGGCATACATGTGTTCTTTGGTTGTCAAAAAAAATTCATAGTGATTCAATCATGTATATATGTGTTCTAAGGCTGTCAAAAAAGTTCCATAGTGATTCAATCATGCATATATGTGTTCTAAGGCTACCAAAAAACATTTGAACTGATTCAATCTTGCATATATGTGCTCTAACATTGTAAAAAAAAAATCATATTGATTTAATCAACCATATATGTGTTCTAAGGGAGTAAAAAAAAATTCACAGTGATTTAATCATGTATATGTGTGTTATAAAGCTGTCAAAAAACTTTCATAGTGATTCAATCATGCTTATATGTGTTCTAAGGATGTCAAAAAAAATTCAAAGTGATTCAATCATGCATATATGTGTTCTACTGCCATAAAAAAAAAATAGTGATTCAATCATGCATATACGTGTTCTAAGGCTGTCCAAAAAATTTTATAGTGATTCAATCAGGCATATAGATGTTCTAGGACTGTAACAAAGTTTTCATAGTAATTGAATCATGCATATATGTGTTTTAAGGTTGTGAAAAATATTTCATAGTGATTCAATCATGGATATGTGTGTTCTAACGCAGTCAATAAGATTTCATAGTCATTCAATCATGCATATATTTGTTCTAAGGCTGTCAAAAAAATTTCATAGTGATTCAATCATGCATATATGTGTTCTAAGGCAGTAAAAAAAAATTCATAGTGATTGAATCATGCATATATGTGTTCTAAGGTTGTGAAAATTATTTTATAGTGATTAAATCATGCATATATGTGTTCATAGGCTGTCAAAAAGATTTCATAGTGATTCAATCTTGCAAATATGTGGTATAAGGCTGTCAAAAAAATTTATATTGATTTAATCAAGCATATATGTGTTCTAAGGCTGTCAAAGAAATATTTATAATGATTTAATAATGCATATATGTGTTCTAATGCTCTCAAAAAAAATTTGTAGTGATTCAATCTTGCAAATATGTGTTATAAGCTTGTCACAAAAAATTTATTGTGATTCAATCATTTATATATGTGTTGTAATGCTCTCAAAAAAATTTGTAGTGATTCTAAGACTGGCCGAAAAATTTCATAGAGATTCAATCAGGCATATATGTGTTCTCCGGCTGCATGAAGAATTCATAGTGATTCAATCATGCATATATGTGTTCTAAGGCTGTCAAAAAAATCTTCTAGTGATTCAATCATGCATATATGTGTTCTATGGTTGTCAAAAAAAATAATAGAGATTCAATCCTATATATATGTGTTATAAGGCTGCAAAAAAAATTCATATCCATTCAATCATGCATATATGTGTCCCAGGGCTATCAAAAAAAATTTATATTGATTCAATCATGCATATATGTGTTATAAGGCTATCAAACAAATTTCATAGTGATTCAGTCATGCATATATCAGTTCTAAGACTGTAAAAGAAAAATCATAGTGATTCATTCAGGCATATATGTGTTCTAAGGTTGTCAAAAAAAAAATTATAGTGCTTTAATCATGCATATATTTGTAATAATGTCCTCAAAAAAAAATTATAGTGATTCAATCAGGCATATATGTGTTCTAAGGCACGCCAAAAAAAATCATGGTGATTCAATCATGCTTATATGCATTGTAAGGCTGCAAAAAAAAATTCATAGTGATCCAATCATGCATATATATATTTTAAGACTATCAAAAAAAAATCATAGTGATTCAATCATGCAGATATGTGTTCTAAGGTAGTAAAAAAAAATTATAGTGATTCAATCTTGCATATATGTGTTCTAATGCCCTCAAACAAAATTTGTAGGAATTCAATCAAGCATATATGTGTTCTATGGCTATCAAAAAAAAACCATAGTGATCCAATCATGCATATATGTGTTATTAGGTTGTAAAATAATTTCATAGTTATTCAATCATGCATATATGTGTTATACTGCTCTCAAAAAAAATTTGTAGTGATTCAATCATGCATATATGTGTTCTAAGGCTGTCAAAAAAAATTCATAGTGATTCAAGCAGGCATATATATATTCTAAGGCTGTAAACAAGTACTCAAAGTGATTCAATCATGTATATATGAGTACTAAGGTTGTGAAAAAATTTCATAGTGATTCAATCATGCATATATGTGTTCTATGGCAGTCAATAAGATTTCATAGTGATTCAATCATGCATATATGTGTTCTAAGGCTGTCAAAAAAAATTATAGTGACTCAATCATGCTTATATGTGTTCTAAGGCTGTCAAACAAAATTCATAGTGATTCTATCATGCATATATGAGTTCTACTGCTCTCAAAAAAAAATTTAGTGATTCAATCATACATATATTTGTTCTAAGGCTGTAGAAAAAAAATTCATAGTGGTTTAATCATGCATATATATGTTCTAAGGCTGTAAAAAAGTTTTCATCGTGATTTAATCATGCATATATGTGTTCTAAGGTTTTTCAAAATATTTCATAGTGACTCAATCATGCATATATGGGTTCTAAGGCAGTCAATAAGATTTCATAGTGATTCAATCATGCATACATGTGTTCTAAGTCTGTCAAGAAAACTTCATAGTGATTTAATCATCCATATATGTGTTCTAAGGCAGTAAAAAAAAATTCAGAGTGATTGAATCATGCATATATGTGTTCTAAGGTTGCCAAAAATATTTTATAGTGATTCTATCATGCATATATGTGTTCTAAGGCCGTCAAAAAAAGTTTATATTGACTCAATCACGCATATATGTGTTCTAAGGCGGTCAAAAAAAATTCATAGTGATTCAATCATGAATATATGTGTTGTAAGGCTGTCAAAAAATTTTTATAGTGATTCAATCAGAAATATATGGGTTCTAAGGCTGTCAAAAAAATGTCATAGTGATTCAATCATGCAGATATATGTTCTAAGGTTGTCAAAAAAAAATTATAGTGATTCAATGATGCATATATGCGTTTTAATGCTGTCAAAAAAAATTTGAAGTGATTCAATCATGCATATATGTGTTATAAGGCTGGCCAAAAAAATTCATAGTGATTCAATCATGCATATATGTGTTCTAAGGGTGAAAAAAAAATCATACTGATCCAATCAAGCATATATATGTTCTAAGGCTGTCAAATAAATTTCGTAGTGACTCAATCATGCATATATGTGTTCTAAGGCTGTCAAAAAAAGTTCACAGTGATTCAATCATGAATGTATGTGTTCTAAGGTTGTCAAAAAAAAATCCTACTGATTCAATTTTACATATATGTGTCCTAAGGTAGTCAAAAAAAATCATAGTGATTCAATAATGCAGATATATGTCATAAGGTTGTCAAAAAATTTTAATAGTGATTCAATGATGCGTATATGTGTTCTAATGCTCTTAAAAAAAATTGTAGTGATTCTGTCATGTATATATTTGTTCTAAGGCTGGCCAAAAAAATTTGTAGTGGTTCAATCATGAATATATGTGTTCTAAAGTAGAAAAAAAAATTAATAGTGATCCAATCATGCATATATATGTTTTAGGGCTGTCAAAAAATTTTCATAGTGATTCAATCATGCACATATGTGTTATAAGGCTGTCAAAAAAATTTCATAGTGATTCAATCATTCATATATGTGTTATAAGTCTGTCAAAAAAAATTCATAGTGATTCAATCTTGCATATACGTCTTCTAAGGCTGTCAAATAAATTTCATAGTGATTCAATAATGCAGATATGTGTTCTAAGGTTTTCAAAAAAAAATCATAGTTATTCAATCAAGCATATATGTGTTCTAGGTCTATAAAAACAATTTCATTGTAATTCAATCATGCGTATATGTGTTGTACTGCTGTCCAAAAAAAATCATAGTGATTCAATCATGCATATATGTGTTCTAAGGCTGTCAAAAAAAATTCGTAGCGATTCAATCATGCATATATGTGTCCTAAGGTATTCAAAAAAAAAATCATAGTGATTCAAACATGCAAATATTTGTTCTAAGGCTGTCAAATTTTTTTTATTATGACTCAGTCTTGAATATATGTGTCGTAAGGCTGTAAAAAAAAATCACAAAGATTTAATCATGCATATATGTGTTGTAAGGCAGTCAATAAGATTTCATAGTGATTCAATCATGCATATATATGTGTATAAGGCTGTCAAAAAAACTTCATAGTGATTCAATCATGCACATATGTGTTCTAAGGCAGTAAAAAAAAATCATAGTGATTGAATCATGCATATATGTGTTCTAAGGATGTCAAAAATATTTCATAGTGATTCAATCATGTATATATGTGTTCATAGGTTGTCAAAAAAATTTTATAGTGATTCAATCATGCAAATATGTGGTCTAAGGCTATCAAAAAAAATTCATATTGATTCAATCACGCATATACGTGTTCTAAGGCTATCAAAAATTTATCACAATGATTCAATCATGAATGTATGTGTTCTAAGGCAGTTAAAAAAAATTCCTTGTGATTTAATCACGCATATATGTGTCCTAAGGTAGGCAAAAAAAATCATAGTGATTCAATCATGCAGATATATGTTCTAAGGTTGTCAAAAAAATTTTATAGTGATTCAATGATGCATATATGTGTTCTAATGCTCTGAAAAAAAATTCAAAGTGATTCAGTCCTACATATATGTCTTCTAAGGCTGTCAAATAAATTTCATAGTGATTCAATCATGCAGATATGTGTTCTAAGGTTTTCAAAAAAAAAACATAGTGATTCAATCATGCATATATGTGTTCTAGGACAATAAAAACAATTTCATAGTGATTCAATCATGCATATATGTGTTATAAGGCTGTCCAAAAAATATCATAGTGATTCAATCATGCATATATGTGTTGTAAGGCTGTCAAAAAATTTTCCTAGTGATTCAATAATGTATATATGTGTCCTAAGGTAGTAAAAAAAAATCATAGTAATTCAAACATGCATATATGTGTTCTAAGGCTGTCAAATTTTTTTTATAGTGATTCAATCTTGCATATATGTGTCCTAAGGTTGTCAAAAAAAAATTCACAAAGATTTAATCATTCGTATATGTGTTCTAAGGCTGTAAAAAAATATTTATTGTGATTCAATCATGCATATATATGTTCTAAGGCTATCAAAATTTTTTATAGTGACTCAATCATGTATGTATATGTTCTAAGGATGTCAAAAAAAATTCATAGTGACTCAATCTTGCATATATGTGTTTTAAGGGTGTCAAAAAAAATTCATAGTGACTCAATCAGAGATATATGTGTTCTATGGCTGTTAAAAAAAATCATAGTGATTTAATCATGCATATATGTGTTCTACGGCTGTCAAAACATTTTCATAGTGATTCAATCATGCATATATGTGTTCTAAGGTTTTAAAAAAAAAATTATATTGATTCAATCTTGCATATATGTGTTCTAATGATGTCAAATTTTTTTATAGAGATTCATAGTGCCTCAATCATGCATATATGTGTTTTGAGGTGTCAAAAAAATTTCATAGTGATTCAATCATGCATATATGTATTCTAAGGTTATCAAAAAAAAAATCATAGTGATTCAATCAAGCATATATGTGTTCTGAGGCTGTAAAAAAAATTTATAGTGACTTAATCATGCGTATATGTGCTCTAAGGTTTCCAAAAAAAAAATTATAGTTATTCAATCATGCATATATTTGTTCTAAGGCTGTCCAAAAAATTTTATAGTGATTCAATCATGCATATATGTGTTCTAAGGTAGTAAAAAAAAAATCATATTGATTCAAACATGCATAGATGTATTCTAAGGCTGTCAAAATTTTTTTATAGTGATTCAATCCTGCATACATGAGTTCTAAGGCTGTCAAAAAAAATCACATAGATTTAATCATGCATATATGTGTTCTAAGGATGCAAAAAAAAAATTATAGTGTTTCAATCATGCATATATGTGTTCTAAGGTTGTAAAAAAATTTTATAGTGATTCAATCATGCATATATGTGTTCTAAGGCTGTAAAAAAAAATTCATAGTGATTCAATCGTGCATATATGTGTTCTAAGGCTGTGAAAAAAATTTCATAGTGATTCAATCATGCATTTATGTGTTCTAAGGTTGTCAACAAAAATTCAAAGTGACTCAATCACGCATATATGTATTCTAAGCCCTCCGAAAAATTTCATAGTCATTCAATCTTACATATATGTGTTTTAAGGCAGTAAAAAAAAAATCATAGTGATTCAATCAGGCATATTTGTATTCTAAGGTTCTCAAAAAGATTTCTTAGCGAATCAATCAGGCAAATATGTGTTCTAAGGTTGTCAAAAAAAAATTTATAGTGATTCAATCATGTCGATATGTGTTCTAAGGTTGTGGAAAAAATTTATAGTGATTAAATCATGAGGATATGTGTTCCAAGGTTGTCAAAAAAAATTCAAAGTGATTTAATCAAGCATATATGTGTTCTAACGCTACAAAAAAAATTTATAGTGATTTAAACATGTGTATATGTGTTATAAGGTAGTCAAAAAAAATCATAGTGATTCAATCATGCAAATATGTGTTCTAAGGTTGTCAAAAAAAAAATTATAGTTATTCAATCCTGCATATATGTGTTCAAATGCACTCAAAAAAAATTTATAGTGATTCAATCAGGCATGTATGTGTTCTAAGGCTGACAAAAAAATTTGATAGTGATTCATCTTGCATATATGTGTTCTAAGGCTACAAAAAAGTTTTATAGTGATTCAATCATGCCTATATATGTTCTAAGGCTGTCAAAAAACTTTCATAGTGATTCAATCATGCAAATATGTGTTTTAAAGTTGTCAAAAAATTATAGTGATTCAATCGCACATCTGTGTGTTCTAATGCTCTAAAAAAAAGTTTTAGTGATTCAATCAAGCATATATGTGTTCTAAGCCTGTCAAAAAAAATTTATAGTGATTCAATCATGCATATATGTGTTATTAGGCTAAAAAATAATTTGTTAGTGACTCAATCTTGTATATATATGTTCTAAGGTTGTCAAAAAAAATTCGTAGTGATTCAATCATGCTTATACATGTGATAAGGCTGTCAAAAAAAATTTACAGTGATTGAATCATGCATATATTTGCTCAAAGGACGCCAAGAATATTTCATAGTGATTCAATCATGCATATATGTGTTCTAAGGCTGTCAAAAAAAATTATATTGATTCAGTCACGCATATATGTGTTCTAAGGCTGTCAAAAAAAATTCATAGTGATTCAATCATGAATATATGTGTTCTAAGGCTGTCAAAATTTTTTTTATAGTGATTCAATCAGGCATATATGTGTTCTAAGGCTGTCAAAAAAATTTTATAGTGATTCAATCATGCAGATATATGTTCTAAGGTTGTCAAAAAAAATTTATAGTGATTTAATGAAGCATATATGTGTTCTAATGCTCTCAAAAAAAAATTTAGTGATTCTATCATTCATATATGTGTTCTAAGGCTGGCCACAAATTTTCGTTGTGGTTCAATCATGCATATATGTGTTCTAAGGCAGAAAAAAAAAATCATAGTGATCCAACCATGCATATATATGTTCTAAGTTTGTCAAAAAAATTTCATAGTGATTCAATCATGCATATATGTGTCATAAGACTGTCAAAAAAAATTTATAGTGTTTAAATCATGCTTATATGTCTTCTAAGTATGATAAAAAAAATTCATAGTGATTCAATCATGCATATATGCATTTTAAGGCAGTCAAAAAAATTTCAAAGTGATTTAATCTTGCATATACGTCTTCTAAGGCTGTCAAATAAATTTCATAGTGATTCAATCATGCAGATATGTGTTCTTAGGTTTTCAAAAAAAAAATCATAGTGATTCAATCATGCATATATGTGTTCTAGGTCTATAAAAACAATTTCATTGTAATTCAATCATGCATATATGTGTTATAAGGCTGTCCAAAAAAATTCATAGTGATTCAATCATGCATATATGTGTTATAATGCAGTCAAAAAAAATTCCTAGTGATTCAAACATGCATATATGTGTCCTAAGGTATTCAAAAAAAAATCATAGTGATTCAAACATGCACATATGTGTCCTAAGGCTGTCAAAAAAAATTCACAAAGATTTAATCATGCATATATGTGTTGTAAGGCAGTCAATAAGATTTCATAGTGATTCAATCATGCATTTATGTGTTCTAAGGCTGTCAAAAAAACTTCGTAGTGATTCAATCATGCATATATGTGTTCTAAGGCAGTAAAAAAAAATCATAGTTATTGAATCATGCATATATATATGTTCTAAGGATGTCAAAAATATTTCATAGTGATTCAATCATCCATATATGTGTTAATAGGCTGTTGAAAAGATTTTATAGTGATTCAATCACACAAATATATGGTCTAAGGCTGTCAAAAAAAATTCATATTGATTCAATCACGCATATATTGTTCTAAGGCTATCAAAAAAAATTCACAATGATTCAATCTTGAATGTATGTGTTCTAACACAGTTAAAAAAAAATTCTTGTGATTCAATCATGCATATATGTGTCCTAAGGTAGTCAAAAAAAATCATAGTGATTCAATCATGCAAATATATGTTCTAAGGTTGTCAAAAAAAATTTATAGTGATTCAATGATGCATATATGTGTTCTAAGGCTGGCCAAAAAAATTCATAGTGATTCAATCATGCATATATGTCTTCTAGGGCTGGAAAAAAAATTCATAGTGATCCCATCATGTATATATATGTTCTAAGGCTGTCAAAAATTTTTTATAGTGATTCAATCTTGCATATATGTGTCCTAAGGTTGTCAAAAAAAATTCACAAAGATTTAATCATTCGTATATATGTTCTAAGGCTGTAAAAAAATATTTATTGTGATTCAATCATGCATATATGTGTTCTAAGGCTGTCAAAATTTTTTATAGTGACTCAATAATGTATGTATATGTTCTAAGGATGTCAAAAAAATTTCATAGTGATTCAATCATGCATATATGTGTTTTAAGGGTGTCCAAAAAAAATCATAGTCACTCAATCATGCATATATGTGTTCTATGTTTGTTAAAAAAAAAACATAGTGATTTAATTATGCATATATGTGTTCTATGGCTGTCAAAACATTTTCATAGTGATTCAATCAAGCATATATGTGTTCTAAGGTTGAAAAAAAAAAAATTTGTTATTCAATCTTGCATATATGTGTTCTGATGATGTCAAATTTTTTTATAGAGATTCATAGTGATTCTATCATGCATATATGTGTTCAAAGGCTATCAAAAAAAATTCAAAGTGACTCAATCATGCATATATGTGTTCTGAGGTGTCAAAAAAAATTCATAGTGATTCAATCATGCATATATGTATTCTAAGGTTGTCAAAAAAAAAATCATAGTGATTCAATCAAGCATATATGTCCTCTGATGCTGTAAAAAAATTTAATAGTGACTTAATCATGCGTATATGTCTTTTAAGGCTGTCAAAAAAAATTTATAGTTATTCAATCTTGCATATATGTGTTCTAAGGCTTTCAAAAAAATTTCATAGTGATTCAATCATTCATATATGTGTTCTAAGGTAGTAAAAAAAAATTCATAGTGATTCAAACATGCATATATGCATTCTATGGCTGTCAAAACTTTTTTATAGTGATTCAATCATGCATACATGAGTTCTAAGGTTGTCAAAAAAAATCACATAGATTTAATCATGCATATATGTGTTCTAAGGATGCAAAAAAAAAATCATAGTGATTCAATCTTGCATATATGTGTTCTAAGCCTGTAAAAAAAATTTTATAGTGATTCAATCATGCATATATGTGTTCTAAGGCTGTAAAAAAAATTCATAGTGATTCAATCGTGCATATATGTGTTCTAAGGCTGTCAAAAAAAAATCATAGTGATTCAATCATGCAATTATGTGTTCTAAGGTGGTCAACAAAAATTCAAAGTGGCTCAATCAAGCATATATGTATTCTAAGCTCTACAAATATTTAATAGTGATTCAATCTTACATATATGTGTTTTAAGGCAGTAAAAAAAATTCATAGTGATTCAATCAAACATATTTGTATTTTAAGGTTCTTAAAAAGATTTCTTAGCGAATCAATCAGGCAAATATGTGTTTTAAGGTTGTCAAAAAAAAATCATAGTGATTCAATCGTGCTGATATGTGTTCTAATCTTGTCAAAAAAATTTATAGAGATTCAATCATGAGGATATGTGCTCCACGGTTGTCAAAAAAAAATTAGAGTGATTCAATCATGTATATATGTGTTCCAATGTTCTCAAAAAAAATTTATAGTGATTCAATGATGCAAATATGCATTCTAATGCTGCCAAAAAAATTTCAAAGTGATTCAATCATGCATATATTTGTTCTAACGCTACAAAAAAAATTTATAGTGATTTAAACATGTGTATATGAGTTCTAAGGTAGTAAAAAAAAAATCATAGTGATTCAATCATGCAGATATGTGTTCTAAGGTTGTGAAAAAAAAAATTATAGTTATTCAATCGTGCATATATGTGTTCAAATGCTCTCAAAAAAGATTTGTAGTGATTCAATCACGCATGTATGTGTTCTAAGGCTGACAAAAAAATTTAATAGTGATTCATCTTGCATATATGTGTTCTAAGGCTACAAAAAAAATGTATAGTGATTCAATCATGCTTATATATGTTCTAAGGCTGTCAAAAAACTTTCATAGTGATTCAATCATGCAAATATGTGTTTTAAGGATGTCAAAAAAAATTATTGTGATTCAATCATGCATATGTGTGTTCTAATGCTCTAAAAAAGATTGTAGTGATTCAATCAAGCATATATGTGTTCTAAGCCTGTCAAAAAAAATTCATAGTGATTCAATCATGCATATATGTGTTATTAGGCTGCAAAATAATTTCTTAGTGATTCAATCATGCATATATGTATTCTAATGTTGTCAAAAAAAATTCATATTGATTCAATCATGCTTATACATGTTCTAAGGCTGTCAAAAAAAATTATAGTGATTCAATCATGCATATATGTGCTCGAAGGCTTTCAAAAAAAAAATTTATTGAATCAATCAATCATATATGTGTTCTAAGGCTGTCAAATAAATCTCATAGTGATTCAATAAAGCATATATATGTTCTATGGTTGTCAAAAAAAATTCATAGTGATTTAGTCATTCATATATGTGTTCTAAGGCTGTCAAAAAAAATTCATAGTGATTAAATCATGCATATATGTGTTCCAGGGCAGTCAAAAAAATTCCATAGTGATTCAATCATGCATATATGTGTTATAAGGCTATCAAAAAAATCTCATAATGATTCAATCATGCATATATGTGTTCTATCTTTGTCAAAAAAAATTCATAGTGATTCAATCATGTATATATGTGTTCTAAGTACGTCAAGAAAAATTCATAGTGATTTAATCAAGCATATATATGTTCTAAGGCTGTCAAAAAAATTTCATAGTGATTCAATCATGCATATATGTGTTCTAAGGCTGTCAATAAACTTTTATAGTGATTCAATGATGCATATATGTGTTCTAATGCTCTCTAAAAACATTTGTAGTGATTAAATCATGCATATATGTGTTCCAAGAATAGCCAAAAAATTTCATAGTGATTCAATCATGCATATATATGTTCTAAGGTTGTCAAAAAAAAATTATAGTGATTAAATCCTGCTTATATGTGTTCTAAGGCTGTCAAAAAAATTTCATAGTGCTTCAAGCATGCATATATGTGTTCTAAGGCTATCCAAAAAAAAACATTGTGATTCAATCAAGCAAATATGTGTTCTAGGGCTGTCAAAAAAAATTATATTTATTCAATCATATGTATATGTGTTCTAAGGACTGCCAAAAAAAATTCATAGTGATTCAATCATGCATATATGTGTTCTAAGGCTATCAAAAAAATTGCATAGTGATTCAATCATGCATGTATTTGTTCTACGGCTGTAAAAAAAAAATTCAAAGGGTTTGAATCATGCATATATGTGTTCAAAGGTTGTGAAAAATATTCCATAGTGATCGAATCATGCATATATGTGTTTTAAGGCTGTAAAAAAGATTTCATTGTGATTCAATCATGCATATATATGTTCTAAGGCTGTCAAAAAAAATTCATGTTGATTCAATCATACATATATGTGTTCGAAGGCCATAAAAAAAAATCATAGTGATTCAATCATGCAAAAATGTGTCATAAGGTTCTCAAAAAAATTTTAGAATGATTTAATCATGCATATATGTGTTCTAACGCTCTCAAAAAAATTTGTAGTGATTCAATCACACAAATATGTGTTCTTAGGGTGGCCAAAAAATTTCATAGTGGTTCAATCATCCATATATGTCTTCCAAGGATGCAAAAAAAAATCATAGTGATCCAATTATGCGTATATATGTTCTAAGGCTTTCAAAAAAAATTTATTGTGTTTCAATCATTCATATATGTGTTATTAGGCTGTCAAAAAAATTTCATAGTGATTAAATCATGCTTATATGTGTTCTTCGGCTTTAAAAAAAAATCATAGCGATTTACTCATGCATATATGTGTTTTAAGGCTGTCAAAAAATTTTATTGTGATTCAATCATGCATATATGTGTTCTAAGGTTGTCAAAAAAAATTTTATTTATTCAATCATACATATATGTGTCCTATGGTTGTCAAAAAAATCTCATAGTGATTCAATCATGCATATATGTGTTTTATGATTGTCAAAAAAAAATCATAGTGATTCAATCATTCATATAAGTGTTCTAAGGCTGCAAAAAATTTTCATAGTGATTCAATCATGCATGTATGTGTTCTAATGCTAACAAAAAAAATTCATAGTGATTCAATCGTGCATATATGTGTTCTAAGGCTGTCAAAAAAAATTCATAATGACTCAATCACGCATATTTGTGTTCTAAAGCTGTCAAAAACAAAATTATAGCGTTTCATTATGGTAGATTGTGTTCTAAGGTTGTAAAAAAAAAATTATAGTTATTTAATCATGCATATATGTGTTCCAATGCTATAAAAAAAAATTATAGTTATTTAATCATGCATATATATGTGTTCTAAGGCTGTCAAAAAAATTTATATTGATTCAATCATTCATATATATGTTACATATACGTGTTCTAAGGCTGTCAAAAAGAATTCATTGTGATTCAATCAAGCTTGAATGTGTTCTAAGGTTGTCAAAAAAATGTCATAGTGATTCAATCATGCATATATGTGTTCTTAGGCAGTCAAAAAAAATTTGTAGTTATTTAATCATGCAAATAGGTGTTCTAATTCTATAAAAAAAAATTATATTGATTCAATCATGCATATATGTGTTCTAGGGCTGTCAAAAAAATCTTAAAATGATTCAATCATGCATATATGTGTTCTACGGTTGTCAAAAAAAAATCATAATGTTTCAATCATTCATATATGTGTTCTAATGCTGAAAAAAAAAATCATAGTGATTAAATTAGGCATATATGTGTTCTAAGGCTGTCAAAAAAATTCCATAGTGATTCAATCATGCATATATGTGTTATAAGGCTGTCACAAAAATTTCATAGTGATTCAATCATGTATATATGTGTTCTACGACTGTCAAAACAATTTCATAGTGATTCAATAATGCAGACATGTGTTCTAAGGTTGTCAAAAAAAATTATAGTGGTACAATCATGCACATATTTGTTCTGAAGTTGTGAATTTTTTTTTATAGAGATTCAATCATGCAAATATGTGTTCTAAGGTTGTCAAAAAATATCATAGTGATTCAATCATGCGTATATGTGTTCTAAGTCTGCAAAAAAAAATCATATTGATTCAATCATGCAGATATGTACTCTAAGGTTGCCAAAAAAAAATTATAGTGATTCTATCATGAAGATATGTGTCTTAAGATTGTAAAAAAAAAATTAAAGTGATTCAATCATGCATAGATGTTTTCTAAGGCTGTCCATAAAATTTCATAGCGATACAGTCGTGCTTGTATGTGGTCTAAGGCAGTCAAAAAAAATTCATAGTGATTCAATCATGCATATATGTCTTCTAAGGCTGCAAAAAAAAATCATAGTGATTCAAACATGCGTATATGCATTCTAAGGTTGTCCAAAAAAAATCATAGTGATTCAATCATGCAGATATGTATTCTAAGTTTGTCAAAAAAAAATTATAGTTATTCAATCATGCTTATATGTGTTCAAATGCTATTCAAAAAAAAATTAGTGATTCAATCACGCATATATATGCTCTAAGACTGTAAAAAAAAATTCATAGTGATTCATCATGCATATATGTGTTCTAAGGCTACAAAAAAAAATCATAGTGATTCAATCATACATATATGTATTCTAAGGCTGTCAAAAAAATTTCATAGAGGTTCAATCATGCAGATATGTGTTTTAAGGTTGTCAAAAAAATTTATAGTGATTCAATCATCCATATATGTGTTGTAAGGCTGTAAAAAAAAATTCATAGTGATTCAAACTTGCATATATGTGTTATTAGGCTTCAACATAATTTCATAGTGATTCAATCATGCATATATGCGTTCTAAGGTTGTCAAAAAAAACATCATAGTGATTCAATTACGCTTATACGTGTTCTAAGACTATCAAAAAAAATTCATAGTGATTCAATCATGCGTATATGTGTTCTAAGGTGGTCAAAAAAATTTATAGTAATCATGCATATATGTGCTCTAAGGCTATCAAAAAAAAAATCTATTGATTCAATCAATCATATTCTAAGGTTGTCAAAACCATCTCATAGTGGTTCAATGATGCATATATATGTTCTACGGTTGTCAAAAAAATGTCATAGTGATTCAGTCATTCATATATGTGTTCTAAGGTTGTCAAAAAAAATTCATAGTGATTCAATCATGCATATATGTGTTCTAAGGCTGTCAAAAAAATTCCATAGTGATTCAATCATGCATATATGTGTTATAAGGCTATCAAAAAAAATTCATAGTGATTCAATTTTTAATATATGTGTTCTACGGCTATCAAAACAATTTCATAGTGATTCAATCATACAGATATATGTTATAACGTTGTCAAAAAAAATTTATAGTGATATAATCATCCATATATCTCTTCTGATGCTGTCAAAAAAAAATTATATAGATTCAATCATGCATATATCTATTCTAAGGTGGTCAAAAAAAATCATAGTGATTCAATCATGCATATATATGTTCTAAGGCTGTAAAATAATTATTACAGTGATTGAATCATGCATATATGTGTTCTATGGTTGTAAAAAAAAAATTATTGTTATTGAATCATGAATATATGTGTTCTAAGGCTGTGAAAAAGATTTCATAGTGATTCAATCATGCACATATGTGTTCTATGGCTGCCAAAAAAAAATCATATTAATTCAATCATGCATATATGTGTTCTAAGGCTGTCAAAAAAATTTCATAGTGATTAAATCATGCATATATGTGTTCTAAGGCTGTCAAAAAAATTTCATAGTGATTCAATCATGCATATATGTGTTCAAAAACTGTCAAAAAAAATTATAGTCATTCAATCATGCATATATGTGTTCTAAGGTTGTCAAAAAAAAATTATAGTGATACAATCAAGCATATGTCTGTTCTGATGCTGTCAAAATTTTTTTATAGAGATTCAATCATGCATATATGTGTTCTAAAACTGTCAAAAAAACTTCATATTGATTCAATCAAGCATATATATATTCTAATTCTGTAAAAAAAATCAAAGTAATTCAATCATGCATATATGTGTTCCAAGTTTTCAAAAAATATTTCATTGTGATTGAATCACGCATATACGTGTTCTAGGGCTGTCAAAAAGATTTCATAGTGATTCAATCATGCATATATATGTTCCAAGGCTGCAAAAAAAATTCATAGTGATTCAATCATGCATATATGTGTTCTAAGGCTGTCAAAAAAATTTCATAGTGATTCAATCATGCATATATGTGTTATAAGGTTGTCAAAAAAATTTGATAGTGATTAAATCATGCTTATACGTGTTCATAAGTTGTCAAAAAATTTTATAGCGATTCAATCATGCATATATTTGTTCTAAGGTTGTTAAAAAAAAAATTCAAGTGATTCAAGCATGCATATATGTGTTCTAAGGCTGGAAAAAAAAAATTATTTATTCAATCATACATATACGTGTCCAAAGGTTGTCAAAAAAATCTCACTGTGATTCAATCATGCATATATGTGTTCTACGATTGTAAAAAAAAATTCTCTGTGATTCAATCATTCATATATGTGCTCTAAGGCTGTCAAAAAAAAAATCATATCCATTCAATCATGCATATATGTGTTCTAAGGCTATCAAAAAAAATTATAGTGATTCAATCAATCATATATATGTTATAAGGCTATCAAAAAAAATTTATAGTGATTCATTCAGGCAAATATGTGTACTAAGGTTGTCAAAAAAAAATTATAGTGATTTAATCATTTATATATGTGTTCTAATGCTCGTAAAAAAAATTTATAGTGATTCAATCATAAATATATGTGTTCTTAGGCTGGCCAAAAAATTTCATAGTGATTCAATCATGCATATATGTGTTTTAAGGCTGCAAAAAAATTTCATAGTGATCCAATCATGCATATATATGTTCTCAGGCTGTCAAAAAATAAATTCATAGTGATTCAATCATGCAAATATGTGTTCTAAGGTAGTCAAAAAAATTTTATAGTGATTCAATCTTGCATATATGTGTTCTAATGCTCTCAAAAAAAAATTGTAGTGATTTAATCAAGTATATATGTGTTCTAAGACTGTCAAAAAAATTTCATAGTGATTCAATCATGTATACATGTGTTCCTATGCTGCAAAAAAATTTTACAGTGATTGAATCTTGCTTATATGTGTTCTAAGGATGTCAAAAAAAATCCTTACTGATATAATCATGCATATATGTTCTAAGGCTGTCAAAAAAAATTCATTGTGATTCAATCATGCATATATGTGTTTTAAGGCTGTGAAAAATATTTCATAGTCATTCAATCATGAATATATGTGTTCTAAGGGAGTCAATAAGATTTCATAGTGAGTCAATAATGCATATATGTATTTTAAGGTTGTCAAAAAAAATCATATTTATTCAATCATGCATATCTGTGTTCTGAGGCAGTCAAAAAAAATTTATAGTGATTCAATCTTGTAGATATGTGTTCTAAGGTTCTCAAAAATTTTTTATGGAAATTCAATGATGCAACTATGTGTTCTAATGCTCTCAAAAAAAATTTGTAGTTATTCAATCTTGGATATATGTGTCCTAAGGATGGCCAAAAAATTTTATAGTGATTAACTCATGCATATATGTGTTCTAAGGCTGCAAAAAAAAATCATAGTGATTCAATCATGCATATATATGTTCTAAGGCTGGTAAAAAAACTTCATAGTGATTCAATCATATATATATATATATATGTGTGTGTGTTCTAAAGCTGTCAAAAAAATCTCATAGTGTTTCAATCATTTATATATGTATTCTATGGCTGTGAAAAAAAATCATAGTGCTTCAATTAGTCATATATGTGTTCTAAGGTTGTCAAAAAAATTTCATAGCGATTCAATCGTGCATATAAGTGTTCGAACGCTGTCAAAAAAATCCATAGCGATTCAATCATGCATATATATGTTCTAAGGCTGTCCAAAAAATTTCATTGTGATTCAATCATGCATATATGTGTTATAAGGCTGTCAAAAAAAATTCATAGTGATTCAATCATGCATATATGTGTTTTAAGGCTGTGAAAAATATTTCATAGTGATTCAATCACGCATATATGTGTTCTAAGGGAGTCAATAAGATTTCATAGTGACTCAGTCATGCATATATGTATTCCAAGGCTGTCAAAAAATTTCATATTGATTCAATCATGCATATATGTGTTCTGAGGTAGTCAAAAAAAAATTATAGTGATTCAATCTTGTAGATATATGTTCTAAGGTTGTCAAAAAAAATTTATAGTCATCCAATGACGCATATATGTGTTCAAATGCTCTCAAAAAAAAAATCTAGTGATTCAATCATGGATATATGTGTCCTGAGGATGGCCAAAAAAAATTATAGTGATTCAATCATTCATATATGTGTTCCATGGCTGCAAAAAAAATTCATAGTCATCAAATCATGCATATATATGTTCTAAGGCTGTCAAAAAAAATCATAGTGATTCAATCATATATTTATGTGTTCTAAGGCTGTCAAAAAAATCTCATAGTGTTTCAATCAAGCATATATGTGTTCTATGGCTGTCAAAAAAAAATCATAGTAACTCAATCATTCATATATGTGTTCTGAGGATGCAAATAAAATTTATAGCAATTCAATCATGCATATATGTGTTCTAAGTCATTCAAAAAAAATTATAGTGATTCAATCATGCATAAATGTGTTTTAAGGCTGTCCAAAAATTTTCATAGTGATTCCTGCATGCAGATATGTGTTCTAAGGTTGTCAAAAAAAAAATATATTGATTTAATGATACATATATGTGTTCTAATGCTCTAAAAAAAATTGTAGTGATTCAATCATGCATATATGTGTTCTATGGCTGGCCAAAAAATTTTATAGTGATTCAATCATGCATATGTGTGTTCTAATGCTAAAAAAAAAAATCATAGTGATCCAATCATGCATATATATGTTCTACGGTTGTAAAAAAAAAATCATAATGATTCAATCATGAAGATTTGGGTTCTAAGGTTGTCAAAAAAAAATGATAGTGATTCAATCTAGCGTATATGTGTTCTAATGCACTCAAAAAAATTTTATAGTGACGCAATCATGCATATATATGCTCTAAGTCTGTAAAAAAAAATTGTATTGATTCAATCATGCATATATGAGTTCTAAGGCTGTTAAGAAAATCTCATAGTGAATCAATCATGGATATACGGGTTCTATAATTGTCAAAAAAAAATCATAGAGATTCAGTCATTCATATGTGTGTTCTAAGGCTGTCAAAAAAAATTTATAGTGATTTAATCATGCATATATGTGTTTTAAGGCTGTCAAAAAAAATCCATAGTGATTCAGTCATGCATATATGTGTTCGAAGGATATAAAAAAAATTTTATAGTGACTCAATCCTGCATATATGTGTTCTACGGCTATCAAAACTATCTCATCGTGATTTAATCACGCATATCCGTGTTCTAAGGTTGTCAGAAAAACATTATAGTGATACAATCATGCATGTCTTTTTTGATGATGTCAAAAAAAAATTATAGAGATTCAATCATGCATATACCTGTTCTAAGGCTATTAAAAAAATCTCATAGTGATTCAATCATGCATATATGTGTTCTATGGTTGTCAAAAAGCATTTCATAGTGATTCAATCAATCATATATGTGTTCTAAGGCTGTCATAAAAAATTCATAATGATTCAATCATGCATATATGTGTTCTAAGGCTGTCAAAAAAAAATCATAATGATTCAATCATACATATATATTTTCTAAGGCTGTCAAAAATAATTTGTATTGATTCAATCAGGCATATATGTGTCCTAAGGCAGTCAAAAAATATATGTAGTGATTCAATCATGCATATATGTGTTCTATAGTTGTCAAAAAAAATTATAGTGATTCAATCATGCATATATGTGTTCTAAGGCAGTCAAAAAAAATTTCTAGTGATTCAATCTTGCATACATAGGTTCTAAGGCTGTCAAAAAAAATTCATAGTGATTCAATCATGCATATATGTATTCTAAGGCTGTCAAAAAACTTTTATAGTGAATCAATGATGCATATATGTGTTCTAATCGATCAAAAAAAAAATTGTAGTGGTCCAATCATGCATATATGTCATCTAATGCTGGCCAAAAATTTTCATAGTGATTCAATCATGCATATATGTGTTCTAAGACTGCAAAAAAGTTTTATAGTGATCCAATCATGCATATATATGTTCTAAGGCTGTCAAAAAAAAATCATGGTGATTAAGTGATGCGTATATGTGTTCTAAGGCTGTCAAAAAAAATTCATAGTGCTTCAAGCATGCATATATGTGTCCTAAGTCTATCAAAAAATATTTTTAGTGATTCAATCATGCAAATATGTGTTCTAAGGCTGTCAAAAAAAAAATGTTTTTATTGAATCATATGTATATGTGTTGTAAGGCTTTAAAAAATGTTTATAGTGATTCAATCACGCATATATGTGTTCTAGGACTGTCAAAAAAAATTCATAGTGATTCAATCATGCATATATGTGTTCTAAGGCTGTCAAGAAAATTTCATAGTATTCATTCATACAAATATGTGTTCCAAGGTTGTCAAATAAAATGTATAGTGATTTAATCATACATATATGTGTTCTAATGCACTCAAAAAAAATTATAGTTATTCAATCAAGCATATATGTGTTCTAAGGCTAGCCAAAAAATTTCATATTGATTCAATCATGCATATGTGTTCTAAGGTTTCAAAAAAAATTCATAGTGATCCAATCATGGATATATATGTTCTAAGTCTGTCAAAAAAAAATCATAGTGATTCAATCATGCAGATATGTGTTCTAAGGTTGTCAAAAAAAAATTAGTGTGGTTTAATCTGGCATATATGTGTTATAATGATCTCAAAAAAAATTTATAGTGATTCAATCATGCATATATGTGTTCTAAGGATGTAAAAAAAAATTGTATTGATTCAATCATGCATTAATGTGTTCAAAGGCTGTAAAAAAAAATCTCATAGTGACTCAATCATGCATATATGTGTTCTATGGATGTCAAAAAAAATTCATAGTGATTCAGACAATTATATATGTGTTATAAGGCTGTAAAAAAAAATCATAGGGATTCAATCATGCATATATATGTTCTAAATCTGTCAAAAAAATTCCATGGTGATTCAATCATGCATATATGTGTTCTATGGCTATCAAAAAAATTTTATAGTGACTCAATCCTGCATACATCTGTTCTATGACTATCAAAACTATTTTATAGTGATTCAATCATCCATATAAGTGATATGGGGTTGTCAAAAAAAATTTATTGCGATACAATCATGCGTATATCTGTTCTGATGCTGTCAAAAAAAATTTATAGAGATTCAATCATGCATATATGTGTTCTAAGGTTGTCAAAAAAATCTGATAGTGATTCAATCATGCATATATGTGTTCTATGGTCATAAAAAATATTTCATATTGATTCAATCATTCATATACGTGTTCTAATGGTATAAAAAAAAATTCATAGTGATTCAATCAGGAATATCTGTGTTCTAAGGCTGTCAAAAAAAATTCATAGTGATTCAATAATACATATATGTGTTCTAACGCTGTCAAAAAGAATTTTTATTGATTCAATCTTGCATATATATGTTCTAGGGCTTTCAAAAAAATCTCATAGTGATTCAATCATGCATATATGTGTTCTAAGGCCATCAAAAAAAATTCATAGTGATTCAATCATGCATATATGTGTTCAAACGCTGTAAAAAAAAAATTGTAGTAATTCAATCATGCAAATATGTGATCTAAGGCTGTCAAAAAAAGTTTTGAGTTGATTTAATCTTGCATATATGTGTTCTAAGGTTGTCAAAAATATTTCATAGTGATTCAATCATCCATATGTGTGTTATAAGGCTGTAAAAAAAAATCATAGTGATTCAATCATGCAAATATCTGTTCCAAGGCCATCAAAAAATTTTCATAGTGATTCAGTCATGCACATATTGCTCTAAGGCTATCAAAAAAATTTCACAGTGATTCAATCATGCAGATATGTGTTCTAAGGTTGTCCAAAATTTTTTATAGTGATTCAATCATGCGTCTATCTGCTCTAATGCGCTCAAAAAAATAGTGTAGTGATTTAATCACGCATTTATGAGTTCTAAGGTTGTAAAAAAAAATCATAGTGCTTGAATCATGCATATATGTGTTCTAAGCCAGCAAAAAAATTTCATACTGGTTCAAACATTCGTATATATGTTCTAAGGCTACCAAATTAATTTCATAGTGGTATAATCAAGCATATATGTGTTCTCAGGCTGTCAAAAAAATTTCATATTGATTAAATCACGCATATATGTGTTCTAAGGCTGTAAATAAAAATCATAGTAATTCAATCATGCGTATATGTGTTCTAAGGGTGTCAAAAAACTTTCATAGTGATTTAATCACACATATTAGGCTGTCAAAAAAAATTCATAGTGATTCAATCATGCAGATATGTGTTCTAAGGTTGTCACAAAAATTTTGTAGTGATTCAATCATGTGTATATGTGTTCTAATTCTTTCAAAAAAATTTATAGTGATTCTAAGGCTGGCAAAAAAATTTCATATTGACTCAATCATGCATATGTGTGTTCTAAGGGTGCAAAAAAAGTTCATAGTGATTCAATCAAACATATATGTGTTCTAAGGCTATCAAAAAAATCTCATAGTGATTCAATCAAGCATATATGTGTTTTATGGTTCTGAAAAAATTTCATAGTGACTCAATTATGCATATATGTGTTCTAAGGCTGTCAAAAAAATTTCATAGTGATTAAATCATTCATATATATGTGTTCTAAGGCTGTAAAAAAAAAATTTACTGATTCAATCATGCATATATATGTTCTAAGGCTGCCAAAAAAATCCTATAGTGATTCAATCATGCATATATGTGTTCTATGGCTGTCAAACAAATTTCATAGTGATTCAATCATGCAAATATGTGTTCTAAGGTAGTCATAAAAATTTGTAGTGATTCAATCATTTATATATGTGTTCTAATGCTCCCAAAAAAAATTATAGTGATTCTAAGGCTGGCCAAAAACTTTTATAGTGATTCAATCTTGTATATAGGTGTTCTAAGGCTGTCAAAAAAATCTCATAGTGATTCAATCATGCATAGAAATGAGTGCTAAGGTTGTCAAAAAACATTTCATAGTGATTCAATCATTCATATATGTGTTCTAAGGCTGTCACAAAAATTTCATAGTGATTCAATCATGCATATATACGTTCTAAGGCAGTCAAAAAAAATTCATAATGATTCAATCATACATATCTGTGTTCTAAGGCTGTCAAAAAAATTTGTATTGATTCAATCATAAACATATGTGTTCTAAGGCTATCAAAAAAATCTCATTGTGATTCAATCATGCACATATGTGTTCTATGGATGTAAAAAAAAAATCATAGTGATTCAATCATGTATATATGTGTTCTAAGGCCGTCAAACAAAATTCATAGTCATTCAATCAGGCATATATATGTTCTAAGGCTATCAAAAAAAGTTTTGAATTGATTCAATCTTGCATATATGTGTTCCAAGGTTGTCAAAAATATTTCATAGTGAGTCAATCATCCATATATGTGTTCTAAGGCTGTCAAAAAATTTTCATAGTGATTCAATCATGCGTATAGGTGCTCTAAGGCAGTCAAAAAAAATTCATAGTGATTCAGTCATGCAGAAATGAGTGCTAAGGTTGTCCAAAATTTTTTATAGTGATTTAATCATGCGTCTATGTGTTCTAATGCTCTCAAAAAATAGTGTAGTGATTTCATCACGCATATATGTGTTCTAAGGCTGTCAAAAAAAATCATAGTGCTTGAATCATGCATATATGTGTTCTAAGGCAGTAAAAAAATTTCATAGTGATTCAATGGTGCATATATATGTTCTCAGGCTGTAAAATAAAATTCGTAGTGATTCAATCATGCGTATATATGTTCTAAGGGTGTCAAAAAAATCATAGTGATTTAATCACACATATATGTGTTCTAAGGCTATCAAAAAATATTCATAGCGATTCAATCATGCAAATATGTGTTCCAAGATTGTCACAAAAATTTTTTAGTGATTCAATCACGCATATATGTGTTCTAATTCCTTCAAAAAAATTTATAGTGATTCTATGGTTGGCCAACAAATTTCATATTGATTCAATCATGCACATTTGGGTTCTGTGGCTGCAAAAAAAATTCATAGTGATTGAATCATGCATGTACGTGTTCTAAGGCTATCAAAAAAATATCATAGTGATTCAATCATGCATACATGTGTTCTATGGTTGTGAAAAAAAATTCATAGAGATTCAATCAGGCATATATGTGTTCTAATGCTGTCAAAAAAATTCATAATGATTAAATCATGCATATATGTGTTCTAAGGCTGTCAAAAAAAATTTGTTGATTCAATCATGCATATATGTGTTCTAAGGCTGCCAAAAAAATCCCATAGTTATTCAATCATGCATATATGTGTTCTATGGCTGTCAAAAAATTATGTAGTGATTCAATCATGCAAATATTTGTTCTAAGGTAGTCACAAAAAATTTGTAGTGATTCAATCATTTATATATGTGTTCTAATGCTCTCAAAAAAATTTGTAGTGATTCTAAAGCTGGCCAAAAACTTTTATAGTGATTCAATCTTGTATATATGTGTTCTAAGGCTGTCAAAAAAATCTCATAGTGATTCAATCATTTATATATATGTTCTATGGTTGTCAAAAAACATTTCATAGTGATTCAATCATTCATATATGTGTTCTAAGTCAATCACAAAAATTTCATAGTGATTCAATCATGCATATATACGTTCTAAGGCAGTAAAAAAAAAATCATAGTGATTCAATCATGCATATATGTGTTCTAAGGTTGTCAATAAAATTTGTATGTATTCAATCATAAACATATGTGTTCTAAGGCTATCAAAAAAATCTCATAGTGATTCAATCATGCACATATTTGTTCTATGGATGTAAAAAAAAAATCATAGTGATTCAATCATGTATATATGTGTTCTAAGGCCGTCAAACAAAATTCATTGTCATTCAATCAGGCATATATATGTTCTAAGGCTATCAAAAAAAGTTTTGAATTGATTCAATCTTGCATATATGTGTTCCAAGGTTGTCAAAAATATTTCATAGTGAGTCAATCATCCATATATGTGTTCTAAGGCTGTCAAAAAAGTGTCATAGTGATTCAATCATGCGTATAGGTGCTATAAGGCAGTCAAAAAAATTTCATAGTGATTCAGTCAAGCAGAAATGAGTGCTAAGGATGTCCAAAATTTTTTATAGTGATTCAATCATGCGTCTATGTGTTCTAATGCTCTCAAAAAAATAGTGTAGTGATTCCATCACGCATATATGTGTTCTAAGGCTGTCAAAAAAAAATCATAGTGCTTGAATCATGCATATATGTGTTCTAAGGCAGTAAAAAAATTCCATAGTGATTCAATCATGCATATATGTGTTTTAAGGCTGTAAAATTAAATTCGTAGTGATTCAATCATGCGTATATGTGTTCTAAGGGTGTCAAAAAAATTTCATAGTGATTTAATCACATATATATGTGTTCTAAGGCTATCAAAAAATATTCATAGTGATTCAATCACGCAGATATGTGTTCTGAGGTTGTCACAAAAATTTTGTAGTGATTCAATCATGCATATATGTGTTCTAAGTCTTTCAGAAAAATTTATAGTGACTCTATGGCTGGCCAAAAAAAATCATATTGATTCAATCATGCACATTTGTGTTTTGTGGCTGCAAAAAAATTTCATAGTGATTGAATCATGCATATACGTGTTCTAAGGCTATCAAAAAAGTCTCATAGTGATTCAATCATGCATATATGTGTTCTATGGTTGTGAAAAAAAATTCATGGAGATTCAATCAGTCATATATGTGTTCTGTCGCTGTCAAAAAAATTTCATAGTGATTAAATCATGCATATATGTGTTCTAAGGCTGTCAAAAAAAATTTTATTGATTCAATCATGCATATATGTGTTCTAAGGCTGCCAAAAAAATCCCATAGTGATTCAGTCATGCAAATATGTGTTCTATGGCTGTCAAAAAAATTTTGTAGTGATTCAATTATTTATATATGTGTTCCAATGCTTTCAAAAGAATCTTTAGTGATTCTAAGGCTGGCCAAAAACTTTTATAGTGATTCAATCATGCATATATGTGTTCTAAGGGAGTTAAAAAAAATCATATTGATTCAACCACACATATATGTGTTCTAAGGCTATCAAAAAAAATTCACAATGATTCATTCATACATATATGTGTTCTAAGCTTGTCAAAAAAACTTTTAAATTGATTCAATATTGCATATATGTGTTCTAAGGTTGTCAAAAATATTTCATAGTGAGTAAATCATTCATATATGTGTTCTAAGGTTGTCCAAACAAATTCATATTGATTCAATATTGTATCTGTGTGTTATAAGGCTGTCAAAAAAACTTCATAGTGATTCAATCATGCAAATATCTGTTCTACGACCATCAAACAAATTTCATAGTGATTCAATCATGCATATATGTGCACTAAGGCTATCAAAAAAAAATCATAGTGATTTAATCATGCAGATATGTGTTCTAAGGTTGTCCAAAAATTTTTATAGAGACTCAATCATGCGTCTATGTGTTCCAAGGTGGTCAAAAAAATTTTGTAGTGATTCAATCATATATATATATGCTCTAAAGCTGTCCAAAAAATTTATTATTGATTTAATCATGCATATATGTGTTCTAAGATTGTCAAAAAAATTTCATAGTGATTTAATCGTGCATATATGTGTTCTATATTTGTCAAAAAAAAAACTCATAGTGATTCAATCATTCGTATATGTGTTCTAAGGCCATCACAAAAAATTCATAGTGATTCAACCATGAATATATGAGTACTAAGGCTGTAAAAAAAAATCATAGTGCTTGAATCATGCATATATGTGTTCTAAGGCAGCAAAAAAATTTCATACTGGTTCAAACATTCGTATATATGTACTAAGGCTACCAAATTAATTTCATAGTGGTATAATCAAGCATAAATGTGTTCTAAGGCTGTCAAAAAAATTTCATAGTGATTAAATCACGCATATATGTGTTCTAAGGCTGTAAAAAAAAATTGTAGTAATTCAATCATGCGTATATGTGTTCTAAGGGTGTCAAAAAACTTTCATAGTGATTTAATCGCACATATAAGGCTGTCAAAAAAATTTTATAGTGATTCAATCATGCAGATATGTGTTCTAAGGATGTCACAAAAATTTTGTAGTGATTCAATCATGTATATATGTGTTCTAATTCTTTCAAAAAAATTTGTAGTGATTCTAAGTCTGGCAAAAAAATTTCATATTGACTCAATCATGCATATGTGTGTTCTAAGGCTGCAAAAAAAGTTCATAGTGATTCAATCATGCATATATGTGTTCTCAGGCTGTAAAATAAAATTCGTAGTGATTCAATCATGCGTATATGTGTTCTAAGGGTGTCAAAAAATTCATAGTGATTTAATCACACACATATGTGTTCTAAGGCTATCAAAAAATATTCATAGCGATTCAATCATGCAGATATGTGTTCCAAGATTGTCACAACAATTTTTTAGTGATTCAATCACGCATATATGTGTTCTAATTCTTTCAAAAAAATTTATAGTGATTCTATGGCTGGCCAAAAAATTTCATATTGATTCAATCATGCACATTAGGGTTCTGTGGCTGCAAAAAAAATTCATAGTGATTGAATCATGCATGTACGTGTTCTAAGGCTATCAAAAAAATATCATAGTGATTCAATCATGCATACATGTGTTCTATGGTTGTGAAAAAAAATTCATAGAGATTCAATCAGGCATATATGTGTTCTAATGCTGTCAAAAAAAATTCATAATGATTAAATCATGCATATATGTGTTCTAAGGCTGTCAAAAAAAATTTGTTGATTCAATCATGCATATATGTGTTCTAAGGCTGCCAAAAAAATCCCATAGTTATTCAATCATGCATATATGTGTTCTATGGCTGTCAAAAAATTATGTAGTGATTCAATCATGCAAATATTTGTTCTAAGATAGTCACAAAAAATTTGTAGTGATTCAATCATTTATATATGTGTTCTAATGCTCTCAAAAAAATTTGTAGTGATTCTAAAGCTGGCCAAAAACTTTTATAGTGATTCAATCTTGTATATATGTGTTCTAAGGCTGTCAAAAAAATCTCATAGTGATTCAATCATTTATATATATGTTCTATGGTTGTCAAAAAACATTTCATAGTGATTCAATCATTCATATATGTGTTCTAAGTCAATCACAAAAATTTCATAGTGATTCAATCATGCATATATACGTTCTAAGGCAGTCAAAAAAAAATCATAGTGATTCAATCATGCATATATGTGTTCTAAGGTTGTCAATAAAATTTGTATGTATTCAATCATAAACATATGTGTTCTAAGGCTATCAAAAAAATCTCATAGTGATTCAATCATGCACATATTTGTTCTATGGATGTAAAAAAAAAATCATAGTGATTCAATCATGTATATATGTGTTCTAAGGCCGTCAAACAAAATTCATTGTCATTCAATCAGGCATATATATGTTCTAAGGCTATCAAAAAAAGTTTTGAATTGATTCAATCTTGCATATATGTGTTCCAAGGTTGTCAAAAATATTTCATAGTGAGTCAATCATCCATATATGTGTTCTAAGGCTGTCAAAAAAGTGTCATAGTGATTCAATCATGCGTATAGGTGCTATAAGGCAGTCAAAAAAATTTCATAGTGATTCAGTCAAGCAGAAATGAGTGCTAAGGATGTCCAAAATTTTTTATAGTGATTCAATCATGCGTCTATGTGTTCTAATGCTCTCAAAAAAATAGTGTATTGATTCCATCACGCATATATGTGTTCTAAGGCTGTCAAAAAAAAATCATAGTGCTTGAATCATGCATATATGTGTTCTAAGGCAGTAAAAAAATTCCATAGTGATTCAATCATGCATATATGTGTTTTAAGGCTGTAAAATTAAATTCGTAGTGATTCAATCATGCGTATATGTGTTCTAAGGGTGTCAAAAAAATTTCATAGTGATTTAATCACATATATATGTGTTCTAAGGCTATCAAAAAATATTCATAGTGATTCAATCACGCAGATATGTGTTCTGAGGTTGTCACAAAAATTTTGTAGTGATTCAATCATGCATATATGTGTTCTAAGTCTTTCAGAAAAATTTATAGTGACTCTATGGCTGGCCAAAAAAAATCATATTGATTCAATCATGCACATTTGTGTTTTGTGGCTGCAAAAAAATTTCATAGTGATTGAATCATGCATATACGTGTTCTAAGGCTATCAAAAAAGTCTCATAGTGATTCAATCATGCATATATGTGTTCTATGGTTGTGAAAAAAAATTCATGGAGATTCAATCAGTCATATATGTGTTCTGTCGCTGTCAAAAAAATTTCATAGTGATTAAATCATGCATATATGTGTTCTAAGGCTGTCAAAAAAAATTTTATTGATTCAATCATGCATATATGTGTTCTAAGGCTGCCAAAAAAATCCCATAGTGATTCAGTCATGCAAATATGTGTTCTATGGCTGTCAAAAAAATTTTGTAGTGATTCAATTATTTATATATGTGTTCCAATGCTTTCAAAAGAATCTTTAGTGATTCTAAGGCTGGCCAAAAACTTTTATAGTGATTCAATCATGCATATATGTGTTCTAAGGGAGTTAAAAAAAATCATATTGATTCAACCACACATATATGTGTTCTAAGGCTATCAAAAAAAATTCACAATGATTCATTCATACATATATGTGTTCTAAGCTTGTCAAAAAAACTTTTAAATTGATTCAATATTGCATATATGTGTTCTAAGGTTGTCAAAAATATTTCATAGTGAGTAAATCATTCATATATGTGTTCTAAGGTTGTCCAAACAAATTCATATTGATTCAATATTGTATCTGTGTGTTATAAGGCTGTCAAAAAAACTTCATAGTGATTCAATCAAGGAAATATCTGTTCTACGACCATCAAACAAATTTCATAGTGATTCAATCATGCATATATGTGCACTAAGGCTATCAAAAAAAAATCATAGTGATTTAATCATGCAGATATGTGTTCTAAGGTTGTCCAAAAATTTTTATAGAGACTCAATCATGCGTCTATGTGTTCCAAGGTGGTCAAAAAAATTTTGTAGTGATTCAATCATATATATATATGCTCTAAAGCTGTCCAAAAAATTTATTATTGATTTAATCATGCATATATGTGTTCTAAGATTGTCAAAAAAATTTCATAGTGATTTAATCGTGCATATATGTGTTCTATATTTGTCAAAAAAAAAACTCATAGTGATTCAATCATTCGTATATGTGTTCTAAGGCCATCACAAAAAATTCATAGTGATTCAACCATGAATATATGAGTACTAAGGCTGTAAAAAAAAATCATAGTGCTTGAATCATGCATATATGTGTTCTAAGGCAGCAAAAAAATTTCATACTGGTTCAAACATTCGTATATATGTACTAAGGCTACCAAATTAATTTCATAGTGGTATAATCAAGCATAAATGTGTTCTAAGGCTGTCAAAAAAATTTCATAGTGATTAAATCACGCATATATGTGTTCTAAGGCTGTAAAAAAAAATTGTAGTAATTCAATCATGCGTATATGTGTTCTAAGGGTGTCAAAAAACTTTCATAGTGATTTAATCGCACATATAAGGCTGTCAAAAAAATTTTATAGTGATTCAATCATGCAGATATGTGTTCTAAGGATGTCACAAAAATTTTGTAGTGATTCAATCATGTATATATGTGTTCTAATTCTTTCAAAAAAATTTGTAGTGATTCTAAGTCTGGCAAAAAAATTTCATATTGACTCAATCATGCATATGTGTGTTCTAAGGCTGCAAAAAAAGTTCATAGTGATTCAATCATGCATATATGTGTTCTCAGGCTGTAAAATAAAATTCGTAGTGATTCAATCATGCGTATATGTGTTCTAAGGGTGTCAAAAAATTCATAGTGATTTAATCACACACATATGTGTTCTAAGGCTATCAAAAAATATTCATAGCGATTCAATCATGCAGATATGTGTTCCAAGATTGTCACAACAATTTTTTAGTGATTCAATCACGCATATATGTGTTCTAATTCTTTCAAAAAAATTTATAGTGATTCTATGGCTGGCCAAAAAATTTCATATTGATTCAATCATGCACATTAGGGTTCTGTGGCTGCAAAAAAAATTCATAGTGATTGAATCATGCATGTACGTGTTCTAAGGCTATCAAAAAAATATCATAGTGATTCAATCATGCATACATGTGTTCTATGGTTGTGAAAAAAAATTCATAGAGATTCAATCAGGCATATATGTGTTCTAATGCTGTCAAAAAAAATTCATAATGATTAAATCATGCATATATGTGTTCTAAGGCTGTCAAAAAAAATTTGTTGATTCAATCATGCATATATGTGTTCTAAGGCTGCCAAAAAAATCCCATAGTTATTCAATCATGCATATATGTGTTCTATGGCTGTCAAAAAATTATGTAGTGATTCAATCATGCAAATATTTGTTCTAAGATAGTCACAAAAAATTTGTAGTGATTCAATCATTTATATATGTGTTCTAATGCTCTCAAAAAAATTTGTAGTGATTCTAAAGCTGGCCAAAAACTTTTATAGTGATTCAATCTTGTATATATGTGTTCTAAGGCTGTCAAAAAAATCTCATAGTGATTCAATCATTTATATATATGTTCTATGGTTGTCAAAAAACATTTCATAGTGATTCAATCATTCATATATGTGTTCTAAGTCAATCACAAAAATTTCATAGTGATTCAATCATGCATATATACGTTCTAAGGCAGTCAAAAAAAAATCATAGTGATTCAATCATGCATATATGTGTTCTAAGGTTGTCAATAAAATTTGTATGTATTCAATCATAAACATATGTGTTCTAAGGCTATCAAAAAAATCTCATAGTGATTCAATCATGCACATATTTGTTCTATGGATGTAAAAAAAAAATCATAGTGATTCAATCATGTATATATGTGTTCTAAGGCCGTCAAACAAAATTCATTGTCATTCAATCAGGCATATATATGTTCTAAGGCTATCAAAAAAAGTTTTGAATTGATTCAATCTTGCATATATGTGTTCCAAGGTTGTCAAAAATATTTCATAGTGAGTCAATCATCCATATATGTGTTCTAAGGCTGTCAAAAAAGTGTCATAGTGATTCAATCATGCGTATAGGTGCTATAAGGCAGTCAAAAAAAATTCATAGTGATTCAGTCAAGCAGAAATGAGTGCTAAGGATGTCCAAAATTTTTTATAGTGATTCAATCATGCGTCTATGTGTTCTAATGCTCTCAAAAAAATAGTGTATTGATTCCATCACGCATATATGTGTTCTAAGGCTGTCAAAAAAAAATCATAGTGCTTGAATCATGCATATATGTGTTCTAAGGCAGTAAAAAAATTCCATAGTGATTCAATCATGCATATATGTGTTTTAAGGCTGTAAAATTAAATTCGTAGTGATTCAATCATGCGTATATGTGTTCTAAGGGTGTCAAAAAAATTTCATAGTGATTTAATCACATATATATGTGTTCTAAGGCTATCAAAAAATATTCATAGTGATTCAATCACGCAGATATGTGTTCTGAGGTTGTCACAAAAATTTTGTAGTGATTCAATCATGCATATATGTGTTCTAAGTCTTTCAGAAAAATTTATAGTGACTCTATGGCTGGCCAAAAAAAATCATATTGATTCAATCATGCACATTTGTGTTTTGTGGCTGCAAAAAAATTTCATAGTGATTCAATCATGCGTATAGGTGCTCTAAGGCAGTCAAAAAAAATTCATAGTGATTCATTCATGCAGAAATGAGTGCTAAGGTTGTCCAAAATTTTTTATAGTGATTCAATCATGCGTCTATGTGTTCTAATGCTCTCAAAAAAATAGTGTAGTGATTCCATCACGCATATATGTGTTCTAAGGCAGTAAAAAAAATTCATAGTGATTCAATAATGCATATATGTGTTTTAAGGCTGTAAAATAAAATTTGTAGTGATTCAATCATGCGTATACGTGTTCTAAGGGTGTCAAAAAAAATTCATAGTGATTTAATCACACATATATGTGTTCTAAGGCTATCAAAAAATATTCATAGTGATTCAATCATGCAGATATGTGTTTTGAGGTTGTCACAAAAAATTTGTAGTGATTCAATCATGCATATATGTGTTCTAATTCTTTCAGAAAAATTTATAGTGATTCTATGGCTGGCCAAAAAAATCATATTGATTCAATCATGCACATTTGTGTTTTGTGGCTGCAAAAAAAATTCATAGTGATTGACACGTGCATATACGTGTTCTAAGGCTATCAAAAAAATCTCATAGTGATTCAATAATGCATATATGTGTTCTATGGTTGTGAAAAAAAATTCATGGAGATTCAATCAGGCATATATGTGTTCTGTCGCTGTCAAAAAAAAATCATAGTGATTAAATCATGCATATATGTATTCTAAGGCTGTCAAAAAAAATATATTGATTCAACCATGCATATATGTGTTCTAAGGCTGCCAAAAAAATCCCATAGTCTTTCAGTCATGCATATATGTGTTCTATGGCTGTCAAAAAAAATTTATAGTGATTAAATCACGCAGATATGTGTTCTAAGGTTGTCACAAAAATTTTGTAGTGATTCAATCATTTATATATGTGTTCCAATGCTTTCAAAAGAATCTCTTGTGATTCTAAAGATGGCCAAAAACCTTTATAGTGATTCAATCATGCATATATGTGTTCTAAGGGAGTTAAAAAAAATCATATTGATTCAACCACACATATATGTGTTCTAAGGCTATCAAAAAAAAATCACAGTGATTCATTCATGCATATATGTGTTCTAAGCTTGTCAAAAAAACTTTTAAATTGATTCAATCAACCATATATGGGTCCTAAGGCTGTCAAAAATATCTCATAGTGATTCAATCATGCATATATGTGTTTTATGGTTGTCAAAAAAACTTAATAGTGATTCAGTCACTCATATATGTGTTCTAAGGCTATCAAAAAAATTTCATAGTGATTTATTCATTAATATATGTGTTCTAAGGCTGTCAAAAATATTTCATAGTGATTCAATCATGCATATATGTATTCTATGATTGTCAAAAAAAATTATACTGATTCAAGCATGCATATATGTGTTCTAAGGTTGTCAAAAAAAAATTATAGTGATTCAATCAAGCATATATGTGTTCGAAGGCTGTCAAAAAAATATTATAGTGATTTAATCATGAAGATATGAGTTCTATGTTTGTCCAAAAAAAATTATAGTGATTCAATCATGCAAATATGTGTTCTAATGCTCTCAAAAAAAAATTCTAGTGATTCAATCACGCATATATATGTTCTAAGGCTGTCAAAATATTTTCATAGTGATTCAATCATGCACATATGTGTTCTAAGGCTGTCAAAAAAATTTCTAAGTGATTCAATCATGCATATAATTGTTCTAAGGCTGTCAAAAAAAATTCGTAGTGATTCAATCATGTATATATGTGTTCTAATGCTATAAAAAAATTTCTAATGTTTCAATCACACATATATGTATTCTAAGGTTGTCAAACCAGTTTCATAGTGATTCAAACAAGCATATTTGTATTCTAAGGCTCTAAAAAATCTCATAGTGATTCAATCATCCATATATGTGTTCTAAGGCTGTCAAAATAATTTCATAGTGATTCAATAATTCATATATCTGTTCTAAGCCTCTCAAAAAAAATTTATAGTGATTAAATCATGCCCATAAGTGTTTAAGGGTGGCAAAAAAAATCATAGTGATTCAATCATGCATATATGTGTGCTAAGGCTGTGAAAAAAACTTTATAGTGATTCAATCATGCATATAAGTGTTCTAATGCTCTCCAAAAAAATTTTAGTGATTCAATCATGCATATATGTGTTCTAAGGTTATCAAAAAAAATTCATAGTGATTCAATCAAGCATATATGTGTTCTATGGTTGTTAAAAAAATTTCACCATGATTTAACCATTCATATATGAGTTCTAAGGTTGCCAAAAATATTTCACAATCATTCAAACATTCATATATGTGTTCTAATGTTGTCAAAAAATATTCATAGTAATTCAATCACGTATATATGCGTTCGAAGGCTGTCAAAAAAATTTATAGTGATTAAATCATGCTCATAAGTGTACTAAGGGTGTCAAAAAAAATTCAAAGTGATTCAATCATGCATATATTTGTTCAAAGGCTGTAAAAAAAAAATCATAGTTATTCAATCATGCAGATATGTGTTCTATGGTTGTCAAAAAAAAATTATATAGATTCAATCATGCATATATGTGTTCTAATGCTCTCAAAATAAAATGCTAGTGATTCAATCATGCATATATGTGTTCTAAGGTTGTCAAAACAATTTCATAGTGATTCAATCATGCATATATGTCTTCTAACTATGCCAAAACAAATTGATAGTAATTCAATCATGCATATATGTGTTCTAAAGCCTGTAAAAAAAAATTCATGGTGATTAAATCATGCTCATAAGTGTTCTAAAGGTGTCAAAAAAAAATCATAATGATTTAATCATGGATGTATGTGTTCTAAGGCTGGCAAAAAATTTTCATAGTGATTAAATCATGCATATATGTGTTCTAAGGTTGTCAAAAAAATTATAGTGATTCAATCACGCATATATGCGTTCTAAGTTGTAAAAAAAATTTATAGTGATTTAATCATGCATATATGTGTTCTAATGCTTTCAAAAAAATTTCTAATGTTTCAATCGCACATATATATATTCTAAGGCTGACAAACCAGTTTCATAGTGATTCAAACATGCATATTTGTTTTCTAAAGCGCTAAAAAAAAATCATAGTGATTCAATCATCCATATATGTGTTCTAAGGCTGTCAAAATAATTTCATAGTGATTCAATCATGCATATATCTATTCTAAGCCTCTCAAAAAAATTTATAGTGATTAAATCATGCCCATAAGTGTTCTAAGGGTGTCAAAAAAAATTCATAGTGGTTCAATCATCCATATATGTGTTCTAAGGCTGCCAAAAAAAATTCATAGTGATTCAATCATGCATATAAGTGTTCTAATGCTCTCCGAAAAATTCTAGACATTCATTCATGCATATATGTGTTCTAAGGCTGTCAAAACAATTTCATAGTGATTCAATCAAGCATATGTGTGTTCTAAGCCTACAAAAACAATTCATAGTGATTTAATCATGCATATATGTGTTCTATGGTTGTCAAAAAAAATTCATAGTGATTTATTCATTCATATATGAGTTCTAAGGTTGTCAAAAAAATTTCATAGTGAATCAATCATGCATATATGTGTTCAAAGACTGCCAAAAAAATCCATATTGATTCAATCATGCATATATGTGTTAAAAGGCTGTCAAAAAAAATTCAGAGTGATTCAATCCTACTTATATGTGTTCTTAGGCTGCAAACAAATTTTATAGTTATTCAATCTTGCATATATGTATTCTAAGGCTGTCAAAAAAATTTTATAGTGATTCAAGCATGCATATAATTGTTCTAAGGTTGTCAAAAAAAATTATAGTAATTCAATCATGCATATATATTTTTGAAGGCTGTCAAAAAAAATTTATAGTGATTAAATCATGCTCATAAGCCTTCTAAGGGTGTCAAAAAAATTCATAGTGATTCAATCATGCATACATGTGTTCTAAGGCGGTTAAAAAAAATCCATAGTGATTCAATCTTGCATATATGTGTTCTAAGGTTGTCCAAAAAATTTTATAGAGATTCAATCATGCATATATGTGTTCTAATGCTCTCAAACAAAAATTCTAGTGCTTCAATCACGCATATATGTGTTCTAAGACTGTCAAAACAATTTCATAGTCATTCAATCATGCATATATGTGTTCTAACTATGTCAAAAAAAAATGATAGTAGTTCAATCATGCATATATGTGTTCTAAAGCCTGTAAAAAAAATCATGCTGATTAAATCATGCTCATAAGTGTTCTAAAGCTGTCAAAAAAAATTCATAATGATTCAATCATGGATATATGTGTTCTAAGGCTGTCAAAAAAAATTCATAGAGATTCAATCTTGCATATATGTGTTTTAAGGCTATTCAAAAAAATTCATTGTGATTAAATCGAACATATATGTGTTCTAAGGCTGTGCAAAAAAATTTATAGTGATTAAATCATGCATATATGTGTTCTCAGGCTGTCATAAAAACAATTGATTGATTCAATCAAGCATATATCTTTCCTAAGGCTGTCAAAAAAATCTGATAGTGATTCAATCATGCTTAAATGTTGTCTATGGTTGTCAAAAAAAAATTCATAGTGATTCAATCATTAATATATGTGTTCTAAGGCTATCAAAAAAAATTCATAATGATTCAAGCATCCATATATGTGTTCTAAGGATGTCAAAAGAAATTCATAGTGATTCACTCATACATATATGAGTTCAAAGGCTGTCAAAAAAAATTTATAGTGATTCAATCATGCATATATGTGTTCTAAGGATGTCAAAAAAAAATCATAGTGATTCAATCATGCATACATGTGTTCTAAGGCTGTCAAAAAAATTTCATAGTGCTTCAATAATGCAGGTATGTATTCTAAGGTTGTCAAAAAAAAAATAGCGATTCAATCATGCATATATGTGTTCTAAAGCCCTCAAAAAAAATTCTAACGTTTTAATCATGCATATATGTATTCTAAGGTCGTCAAACCAGTTTCATAGTGATTCAATCATGCATATTTGTGTTATTAGGCTCTAAAAAAAAATCATAGTGATTCAATCATCAATATATGCATTCTAAGGCTGTCAAAATAATTTCATAGCGATTTAATCATGCATATATGTGTTCTAAGCTTGTCAAAAAAAAATTAGTGATTAAATCAAGCCCATAAGTGTTCTAGGGGTGTATAAAAAATCATAGTGACTCAATCACGCATATATGTGTTCTAAGGCTGTAAAAAAAATTCATAGTGATTCAATAATGTAGATATGTGTTTTAAGGTTGTCAAAAAAATTTTATAGTGATTGAATCATACATATAAGTGTTCTAATGCTCATCAAAAAAGTTTATTGTGATTCAATCATGCATATATGTGTTCTAAGGCTATCAAAAAAACTTCATAGTGATTCAATCATGCATATATGTGTTCCAAGTCTGCAAAAAAAAATCATATTGATTCAATCATGCATATATGTGTTCTATGGTTGTTAAAAAAAATCATAGTGAATCAATCATTCTTATATGTGTTCTAAGGTTATCAGAAAAATTTCATAGTGATTTAATCATGCATATATGTGTTCTAAGGCTGTCAAAAAAATTTCATAGTAATTCAATCATGCATATATGTGTTCTAAGGCTGTCAAAAAAATTGCAGAGTGATTCAATCATGCATATATGTGTTCTTAGGTTGCAAAAAAATTTCATAGTGATTCAAACTTGCATATATGTGTTCTAAGGTTGTTCAAAAAAATCATAGTGATTAAATTATGCTTATATGTGTTTTATGGCAGTAAAAAAAAATTTATAGCGATTCAATCTTGCATATATGTGTTCTATGGTTGTTAAAAAAAATTCATAGTCAATCAATCATTCATATATTTGTTCTAAGGTTGTCAAAAAAAATTCATAGTGATTCAATCATGCATATATGTGTTTTATGATTGTTAAAAAAATTTCATAGTGATCAATCTTGCATATATGTGTTTTAAGGCTATAAAAAAATCATTGTGATTAAATCATGCATATATGTGTTCTAAGGCTGTGCAAAAAAAATTATAGTGATTAAATCATGCATATTTGTCTTCTAAGGCTATCACAAAAATTTGTAGTGATTCAATCATGCATATATGTGTTTTCGGACTGTCAAAAAAATTGTATTGATTCAATCAAGCATATATATGTCCTAAGGCTGTCAAAAAAATCTCATAGTGATTCAATCATGCATATATGTGTTATATGGTTGTCAAAAAAATTCATAGTCATTCAATCATTCATAATAGTGTTTTAACGCTATCAAAAAAATTTCATAATGATTCAAGCATGCATATATGTGTTCTAAGGCTGTCAAAAAAACTTTATAGTGATTCACTCATGCATATATGAGTTTTAAGGCTGTCAAAAAAAAAATTATAGTGATTTAATCATGCATATATGTCTTCTAAGGATGTCAAAAAAAATTCATAGTGATTCAATCATGCATACATGTGTTCTATGACTGTCAAAAAAATTCACAGTGATTGAATAATGCAGATATGTGTTCTAAGGTTGTCAAAAAATATTTTAGCGATTCAATCATGCATATATGTGTTCTAATCCCCTAAAAAAAAATTCTAATGTTTCAATCATGCATATATGTATTCTAAGGCAATCAAACCAGTTTCATAGTGATTCAATCATGCATATTTGTGTTATTAAGCTCTAAAAAAAATTCATAGTGATTCAATCATCCATATATGTTTTCTAAGGCTGTCAAAATAATTTCATAGTGATTCAATCATCCATATATGTGTTCTAAGCCTATCAAAAAAAATTTATAGTGATTAAATCATGCCCATAACTGTTCTAAGGGTGTCAAAAAAAATCATACTGATTCAATAATGCATGTGTCTTCTAAGGTTGTCAAAAAAAAATTATAGTGATTGATTCATACATATAAGTGTTCTAATGCTCATCAAAAAAGTTTGTAGTGATTCAATCATGCATATATGTGTTCTAAGGCTATCAAAAACACTTCATAGTGATTCAATCATGCATATATTTGTTCTAAGTCTGCAAAAAAAATTCGTAATGATTCAATCATGCATATATGTGTTCTATGTTTGTTAAAAAAAATTCATAGTGATTCAATCATTCGTATATGTGTTCTAAGGTTGTAAGAAAAAATTCATAGTAATTTAATCATGCATATATGTGTTCTAATTCTGTCAAAAAAATTCCATAGTGATTCAATCATGCATATATGTGTTCTAAGGCTGTCAAAAAAATTTATAGTGATTCAATCATGCATATATGTGTTCTTAGGCTAAAAAAAATTTCATAGTCATTCAAACTTGCATATATGTGTTCTAAGGCTGTCAAAAAAAATTCATAGTGATTCAATCATGCATATATGTGCTCTAAGGTTTTCAAAACAATTTTATAGCGATTAAATATGCTTATATGTGTTCTATGGTAGTAAAAAAAAATTATAGTATTTCAATCTTGCATATATCTATTCTGTGGTTGTTAAAAAAAAATTATGGTGATTCAATCATTCATATATTTGTTCTAAGGTTGTCAAAAAAAATTCATAGTGATTCAATCATGCATATATGTGTTTTATGGTTGTTAAAAAATTTTCATAGTGATTCAGTCATTCATATAAATGTTCTAAAGTTTTCAAAAAAATTTCATAGGGATTCAATAATGCGTATATGTGTTCTAAGGCTGTCATAAAAATTTCAAAGTGACTCAATCAAGCATATATGTGCTCTAAGGCTCTCAAAAAAATTTTATTATGATTCAATCATGCAGATATGTGTTCTAAGGTTGTCAATAAAAATTTTAAAGTGATTCAATGATGTATATATGTTTTCTTCAGCTGCAAAAAAATTCATAGTGATTCCACCGTGCATATATGTGTTCTAAGGTTGTCAAAAAAATTTCATACTATTTCTATCATGCATATTTGTGTTCTAAGGCTGTCAAAAAAATGTCATATATATTAAATCATGCTTATATGTGTTCAAAGGCTGTCAAAAAAATTTCATAGTGATTGAAATATGCATATATGTGTTATAAGGTGGTCAAAAAAATTTTGTAGTGATACAATCATATATATATATATATATATATGTGTGTTCTGAGGCTGTCAAATAAAATTATATTGATTCAATCATCCATATATGTGTTATAAGGCTCTAAAAAAAATCTCATAGTGATTCAATCATGGATATACGTGTTCTAAGGCTGTCAAAAAAAATCATAGTGATTCAATCATACATATATGTGTTCTAAGTCTGCAAAAAAAATTCATAGTGATTTAATAATGCATGCATATATGTGTTCTAAGGCTATCAAAAAAATTCATAGTGATTCAATCATGCATATATGTGTTTTAAGGCTATCAAAAAAAATTCATTGTGATTAAATCATGCATATATGTGTTCTAAGGTTGTTAAAATTTTTCATAGTGATTAAATCATGCATATATGTGTTCTAAGGCTGTCAAAAAATTTATAGTGATTCAATCATGCGTATATGTGTTCTAAGGCTGTAAAAAAAATTTGAATTGATTCAATCAAGCATATATATGTTCTAAGGCTGTCAAAAAAATCTTATAGTGATTAATCATGAATATATGTGTTTTATGGTTGTCAAAAAAATTTCATAGTTATTCAATCATTCATATATGTGTTCTAAGGCTATCAAAAAAATTTCATAATGATTCAAGCATGCATATATGTGTTCTAAGGCTGTCAAAAAAAAATCATAGTAATTCACTCATGCATATATGTGTTCTAAGGCTGTTAAAAAAAATTTATAGTGATTCAATCATGCATATATGTGTTTTAAGGATGTCAAAAAAAATTCATAGTGATTCAATCAAGCATATATTTGTTCTAAGGCTGTCAAAAAAATTCATAGCGATTCAATCATGTAGGTATGTGTTCTAAGGTTGTCAAAAAAATGTATATCGATTCAATCATGCATATATGTGTTCTAATGCTCTCAAAAAAAATTCTAACATTTCAATCACACATATATGTATTCTAAGGTTGTCAAACCTGTATCATAGTGATTCAATCATGCATATTTGTGTTCTAAGGCTCCAAAAAAAATTTATAGTGATTCAATCATCCATATATGTGTTTTAAGGCTGTCAAAATAATTTTATAGTGATTCAATCATGCATGTATGTGTTTCTAAGCCTCACAAAAAGAAATTATAATAATTAAATCATGCCCATAAATATTCTAAGGGTGTCAAAAAAAACTCATATTGATTCAATCATGCATATATGTGTTCTAAAACTCTCAAAAAAAAATCATACTGATTCAATAATGTAGATATGTTTTCTAAGGCTGCAAAAAAATTTCATAGTGATTCAATCATGCATATATGTGTTATATGGATGTTAAAAAAAATTTATAGTGATTCAATCATTCATATATGTGTTCTAAAGTTGTCAAAAAAAATTCATAGTTATTCAATCATGCATATATGTGTTTTACGGCTGTCAAAAAAAATTCATAGTGATTCAATCCTGCATATATGTGTTCTTAGGCTACAAAAAAAATTTCATAATGTTTCAATCTTTCATATATGTGTTGTAAGGCTGTCAAAAAAATGTCATAGTGATTCAATCATGGATATATGTGCTCTAAGGTTGTCAAAAATATTTCATAGTGATTAAATGATGCTTATATGTGTTCTATGGTAGTAAAAAAAAAATCATAAAGATTCTATCTTGCATATATGTGTTCTATGGTGGTTAAAAAAAATCATAGTGATTCAATCATGCATATATGTGTTCTATGGTTGTTTAAAAAAATTCATAATGATTCAATCATTCATATATGTGTTCTAAGGTTGTCAAAAAAATTTGATAGTGATTCAATGATTCATATATGTGTTCTAAGGCTACCAAAAAAAATTCATAATGATTCAAGCATGCATATTTGTGTTCTAGAGTTGTCAAAAAAATTTCATAGTAATTCACGCATTCATATATGTGTGCTAAGGCTGTTAAAAAATTTTATAGTGATTCAATCATGCATATATGTGTTCTAAGGATGTCAAAAAAAATTCATAGTGATTCAATCAAGATTATATTTGTTCTATGGCTGTCAAAATAAATTCATAGTGATACAATCATACAGGTATGTGTTCTAAGGTTGTCAAAAAAAGTTTATAGTGATTCAATCATGCATATATGTGTTCTAATGCTCTCAAAAAAAATTCTAACATTTCAAACACGCATATATGTATTCTAAGGTTGTCAAACATGTTTCATAGTGATTCAATCATGCATATATGTGTTTTAAGGCTATCAAAAAAAATTCATTGTGATTAAATCATGCATATATGTGTTCTAAGGTTGTTAAAATTTTTCATAGTGATTAAATCATGCATATATGTGTTCTAAGGCTGTCAAAAAATTTATAGTGATTCAATCATGCGTATATGTGTTCTAAGGCTGTAAAAAAAATTTGAATTGATTCAATCAAGCATATATATGTTCTAAGGCTGTCAAAAAAATCTTATAGTGATTAATCATGAATATATGTGTTTTATGGTTGTCAAAAAAATTTCATAGTTATTCAATCATTCATATATGTGTTCTAAGGCTATCAAAAAAATTTCATAATGATTCAAGCATGCATATATGTGTTCTAAGGCTGTCAAAAAAAAATCATAGTAATTCACTCATGCATATATGTGTTCTAAGGCTGTTAAAAAAAATTTATAGTGATTCAATCATGCATATATGTGTTTTAAGGATGTCAAAAAAAATTCATAGTGATTCAATCAAGCATATATTTGTTCTAAGGCTGTCAAAAAAATTCATAGCGATTCAATCATGTAGGTATGTGTTCTAAGGTTGTCAAAAAAATGTATATCGATTCAATCATGCATATATGTGTTCTAATGCTCTCAAAAAAAATTCTAACATTTCAATCACACATATATGTATTCTAAGGTTGTCAAACCTGTATCATAGTGATTCAATCATGCATATTTGTGTTCTAAGGCTCCAAAAAAAATTTATAGTGATTCAATCATCCATATATGTGTTTTAAGGCTGTCAAAATAATTTTATAGTGATTCAATCATGCATGTATGTGTTTCTAAGCCTCACAAAAAGAAATTATAATAATTAAATCATGCCCATAAATATTCTAAGGGTGTCAAAAAAAACTCATATTGATTCAATCATGCATATATGTGTTCTAAAACTCTCAAAAAAAAATCATACTGATTCAATAATGTAGATATGTTTTCTAAGGCTGCAAAAAAATTTCATAGTGATTCAATCATGCATATATGTGTTATATGGATGTTAAAAAAAATTTATAGTGATTCAATCATTCATATATGTGTTCTAAAGTTGTCAAAAAAATTTCATAGTTATTCAATCATGCATATATGTGTTTTACGGCTGTCAAAAAAAATTCATAGTGATTCAATCCTGCATATATGTGTTCTTAGGCTACAAAAAAAATTTCATAATGTTTCAATCTTTCATATATGTGTTGTAAGGCTGTCAAAAAAATGTCATAGTGATTCAATCATGGATATATGTGCTCTAAGGTTGTCAAAAATATTTCATAGTGATTAAATGATGCTTATATGTGTTCTATGGTAGTAAAAAAAAAATCATAAAGATTCTATCTTGCATATATGTGTTCTATGGTGGTTAAAAAAAATCATAGTGATTCAATCATGCATATATGTGTTCTATGGTTGTTTAAAAAAATTCATAATGATTCAATCATTCATATATGGGTTCTAAGGTTGTCAAAAAAATTTGATAGTGATTCAATGATTCATATATGTGTTCTAAGGCTACCAAAAAAAATTCATAATGATTCAAGCATGCATATTTGTGTTCTAGAGTTGTCAAAAAAATTTCATAGTAATTCACGCATTCATATATGTGTGCTAAGGCTGTTAAAAAAATTTATAGTGATTCAATCATGCATATATGTGTTCTAAGGATGTCAAAAAAAATTCATAGTGATTCAATCAAGATTATATTTGTTCTATGGCTGTCAAAATAAATTCATAGTGATACAATCATACATGTATGTGTTCTAAGGTTGTCAAAAAAAGTTTATAGTGATTCAATCATGCATATATGTGTTCTAATGCTCTCAAAAAAAATTCTAACATTTCAAACACGCATATATGTATTCTAAGGTTGTCAAACATGTTTCATAGTGATTCAATCATGCATATTTGTATTCTAAGGCTCCAAAAAAATTCATAGTGATTCAATCATCCATATATGTGTTTTAAGGCTATCAAAATAATTTTATAGTGATTCAATCATGCATATATGTGTTTCTAAGCCTCATAAAAAAAATATATAGTAATTAAATCATGCCCGTAAGTATTCTAAGGGTGTCAAAAAAAATTCATAGTGATTCAATCATGCATATATGTGTTGTATGGCTGTCAAAAAAAATCCACAGTGATTCAATATTGCAGATATGTGTTCTAAGGCTGCAAAAAAATTTCATAGTGATTCAATCATGCATACATGTGTTATATGGTTGTTAAAAAAATTTCATAGTGATTCAATCAAGCATATATGTGTTCTAAGGTTGTCAAAAAAATTCCATAGTGACTCAATCATGCATATATGTGCTCTAAGGCTGTCAAAAACATTTCATAGTGATTAAATCATGCATATATGTGTTCCTAGGCTGCAAAAAAATTCCATAGTATTTCAATCTTGCAAATATGTGTTCTAAGGCTGTCAAAAAATGTCATAGTGATTCTATCATGCATAGATGTGCTCTAAGGTTGTGAAAAAAAATTCATAGTGATTAAATGGTGCTTATATGTGTTCTATGGCAGTAAAAAAAAAATTATAGTGATTCAATCTTGCATATATGTGTTCTATGGTTGTTAAAAAAACTTCATAGTGATTCAATCAGGCATATATGTGTTCTATAGTTGTTAAAAAAAATTCATAATGCTTCAATCATTTATATATGTTTTTTAAGGCTGTAAAAAAAAATTCATACTGATTCAATCATGGATATATGTGTTCTAAGGCTCTCAAAAAAAATTCATAGCGATTCAATCATGCAGATACGTCTTCTGAGGTTGTCAAAAAAAATTCATAGTGATTCAATCATACATATATGTGTTTTAAGACTGTCAAAAAAAATCATAGCGATTAAATCATGCTTATATGTGTTCTAAGGCTGTCAAAAAAATTTCATAGTGATTCAATCATGCATATATGTGTTCTATGGGGGTCAAAAAAATTTTGTAGTCATTCAATGATATATATATGTGTTCTGAAGCTGTCAAAAATAATTTGTACTGATTCAATCATCCATATATGTGTTCTATGGTTGTCAAAAAAAATTCATAGTGATTCTATCATTCATATATGTGTTCTAAGGCTATCAAAAAAAAATCATAGTGATTCAATCATGCATATATGTGTTCTAAGGCTGTCAAAACTATTTAATAGTGATTCAATCATGCTCAAAAATATTTCATAGTGATTCAATCATGCACACAATGTATTATTCGACTTTCAAAAAAAATTCATATTGATTGAAGCAAGCATATATGTGTTCTTAGGCTGTCAAAAAAATTCCTAGTGATTCAATCATACATATATGTGTTCTAAGGCTGTCAAAAAAATTTATAGTGATTTAATCATGCATATATGTGTTCTAAGGCTGTAAAAAAAAATTCATAGTGTTTCAATCATGCATATATGTGTTCTATGGGGGTCAAAAAAATTTTGTAGTCATTCAATGATATATATATGTGTTCTGAAGCTGTCAAAAATAATTTGTACTGATTCAATCATCCATATATGTGTTCTATGGTTGTCAAAAAAAATTCATAGTGATTCTATCATTCATATATGTGTTCTAAGGCTATCAAAAAAAAATCATAGTGATTCAATCATGCATATATGTGTTCTAAGGCTGTCAAAACTATTTAATAGTGATTCAATCATGCTCAAAAATATTTCATAGTGATTCAATCATGCACACAATGTATTATTCGACTTTCAAAAAAAATTCATATTGATTGAAGCAAGCATATATGTGTTCTTAGGCTGTCAAAAAAATTCCTAGTGATTCAATCATACATATATGTGTTCTAAGGCTGTCAAAAAAATTTATAGTGATTTAATCATGCATATATGTGTTCTAAGGCTGTAAAAAAAAATTCATAGTGTTTCAATCATGCATATATGTGTTCTAAGGTTGTCAAAAAAAGATTATAGTGATTCAATCTTGAATATATGTGTTCTAAGGCTCTCAAAAAAAAATTCTAGTTATTCAATCACGCATATATGTGCTCTAAGGTGGTCAAACCACTTTCATAGTGATTCAATCATGGATACATGTGTTCTAATGCCTTAAAAATAATGTGTTCTAATGCATATATGTGTTCTAAGCCTGTCAAAAAAAATGTATAGTGATTAAATCATGCTCATAAGTGTTCTAAGGGTGTCAAAAAATTTCATGGTGATTCAAAAATGCATATATGTGTTCTAAGGCTGTCAAAAAAAAATCATTGTGAATCAATCATGCATATATGTCTTCTAAGGCTGTCAAAAAAAATTCATAGCGATTTAATCATGCATATATGTGGTCTAAGGCTGTCAAAAAAAAAACGTAGTGATTCAATCATTCAAAAATGTGTTCTAAGGTTGTCAAAAAAAATATGTAGTGGATCAATCATGTATATATGTGTTCAAAAGCTCTCAAAAAAAAAATCTAGTGATTCAATCACGCATATTTGAGTTCTAAGGCTGTCAAAACAATTTCACAATGATTCAATCATGCATATATATGTGTTCCAAGGCTGCAAGAAAAAATTATACTGAGTCAATTATGCATATATGTGTTCCAAGGCTGTCAAAAAAAAATCATTGTAATTTAATCATGCATATATATGTTCTAAGCCTGTAAAAAAAAAATTGGAGATTAAATCATACTCATAAGTGTTCTAAGGGTGTCATAAAAACTTTCTAGTGATTCAATTTTGCATATATGTATTCTAAGGCCATCAAAAAAAATTCATAGTGATTCAATAGTGTAGATATGTGTTCTAAGGTTGTCAAAAAAAAATTATGGTAATTCAATCAAGCATATAAGTGTTTTAATGCTCTCCAAAAAATTTCATAGTGATTCACTCATGCATATATGTGTTCTAAAGCTTCAAAAAAAATTCATACTGATTCAATCATGCATATGTATTGTAAAGATGTCAAAAAAAAATCATAGTGATTCAGTCATGCATATATTTTTTTTAAGGCTGTCAAAAAAATTTTATAGTGATTAAATCATGCATATATGTGTTCTAAGACTGTTCAAAAAAATTCTTAGAGATTAAATCATGCATATATGTTATTTAAGGGTGTCTAAAAAAATTGTAGTGATTCAATAATGCATATATGTGTTTCAAGGTTGTCAAAAAAAATTGTATTGATTCAATCAAGCATATATGTTCTAAGGCTATCAAAAATATTTCAAAGTGATTCAATCATGCATATATATGTTTTAAATCTGTCATAAAAAGTTTATAGTGATTCAAGCATGCATATATGTGTTCTAAGGCTGTCAAAAAAAATTCATAGTGATTCAATCATGCATATATATGTTCTAAGGCTGTCAAAAAAAATTAATAGTGATTCAATCATGCAGATATGTGTTCTACGATTGTCACAAAAATTTTATAGTGATTCAGTCTTGCATACATATGTTCTAATGATTTCAAAAAAATTCTACTGATTCAATCACGCATATATGTGTTCTAAGGCTGTAAAAAAAATTTATAGTGATTCAAGCATGCATAAATCTGCTCTAAGGCAATCAAAATAAGTTCATAGTGATACAATCTTGTATATATGTCTTTTAAGCCTCTCATACAAAATTTATAGTGATTAAATCATGCTCGTAAGTGTTCTAAGGGTGTCAAAAAAATTTCATAGTGATTCAATCATGCATATATGTGTTCTAAGGCAGTCAAAAAAACCTTATAGTGATTCAATCATGTAGATATGTGTTCTAAGGTGGTCCAAAAAAATCCGTAGTGATTCAATCATGCATATAAGTGTTCTAAGGCTGTCAAAAAAAATTTGTAGTGATTCAATCATGCAAATATGTGTTATAAGGTTGTCAAAAAAAATCTATAGTGATTCAATCATGCATATATGTTTCCCAAGGTTCTAAAAAAAGTTTAATAGTGACTCAATCATGCATATATGTGTTCTAATGCTCTAAAAAAATTTATAATGATTCAATCACGCATATATGTGTTCTAAGGCTATCAAAAATATTTCCTAGTGATTCAATCATTCATATATGTCTTCTAAGGCTGCAAAAAAAATTATAGTGATTCAATCATGCATATATGTGTTTTAAGGCAGTCAAAAAAAATCATAGAGATTCAATCATGCATATATGTGTTCTAAGGCTGTCAAAAAAATGTCATAGTGACTCAATCATGCTTATTTCTGTTCTAAGGTTGTCAAAAAATTTTCATAGGGATTCAATCATGCATATATGTATTCTAAGGCTGTCAAAAAAATTTTGTAGTGATTCAATCATGCGTATATGTGTTCTAAGGCTGTTAAAAAAAATTGTATTGAATGAATATTGCATATATGTGTTCTAAGGCTATCAAAAAATTCTCATAGTGACTCAATCATGAATATATGTGTTCTATGGTTAAAAAAAAATTAGTGTGATTCAATCATTCATAGGTGCTATAAGGCTGTAAAAAAAATTTCATAGTGATTCAATCATGCATATATGTGTTCTAAGGCTGTCAAAAAAAATTCATAAAGATTAAATCATGCATATATGTGTTCTAAGGCTGTCAAAAAAATTTATAGTGATTCAAGCATGCATAAATCTGCTCTAAGGCAATCAAAATAAGTTCATAGTGATTCAATCTTGTATATATGGCTTTTAAGCCTCTCATACAAAATTTATAGTGATTAAATCATGCTCGTAAGTGTTCTAAGGGTGTCAAAAAAATTTCATAGTGATTCAATCATGCATATATGTGTTCTAAGGCAGTCAAAAAAAACTTATAGTGATTCAATCATGTAGATATGTGTTCTAAGGTGGTCCAAAAAAATCCGTAGTGATTCAATCATGCATATAAGTGTTCTAAGGCTGTCAAAAAAAATTTGTAGTGATTCAATCATGCAGATATGTGTTATAAGGTTGTCAAAAAAAATCTATAGTGATTCAATCATGCATATATGTTTCCCAAGGTTCTAAAAAAAGTTTAATAGTGACTCAATCATGCATATATGTGTTCTAATGCTCTAAAAAAAATTATAATGATTCAATCACGCATATATGTGTTCTAAGGCTATCAAAAATATTTCCTAGTGATTCAATCATTCATATATGTCTTCTAAGGCTGCAAAAAAAAATATAGTGATTCAATCATGCATATATGTGTTTTAAGGCAGTCAAATAAAATCATAGAGATTCAATCATGCATATATGTGTTCTAAGGCTGTCAAAAAAATGTCATAGTGACTCAATCATGCTTATCTCTGTTCTAAGGTTGTCAAAAAATTTTCATAGGGATTCAATCATGCATATATGTATTCTAAGGCTGTCAAAAAAATTTTGTAGTGATTCAATCATGCGTATATGTGTTCTAAGGCTGTTAAAAAAATTTGTATTGAATGAATATTGCATATATGTGTTCTAAGGCTGTCAAAAAATTCTCATAGTGACTCAATCATGAATATATGTGTTCTATGGTTAAAAAAAATTTAGTGTGATTCAATCATTCATAGGTGCTATAAGGCTGTAAAAAAAAATTCATAGTGATTCAATCATGCATATATGTGTTCTAAGGCTGTCAAAAAAATTTCATAGAGATTAAATCATGCATATATGTGTTCTAAGGCTGTCAAAAAAATTTTATAGTGATTGAATAATGCATATATGTGTTCTATGGATGTCAAAAAGATTTCATAGTGATTCAATCATGAATATATGTGTTCTAAGGCAGTCAAAAATAATTCAAAAAATTCATAGTGATTAAATCATGCATATACTTTTTCTAAGGCTGTCAAAAAAAAATCATAGTTATTCAATCATGCAAATATGTCTTCTAAGGCTGTCAAAAAATTTTGATAGTGATTCAATCATGTAGATATATGTTCTAAGTTTGTCGGAAAAAAATTATAGTGATTCAATCACGCATATATGTGTTCTAATGCTCTTAAAAAAAATTCTAGAGATTCAATCACACATATATGTGTTCTAAGTCTCTCAAAACAATTTTATAGTGATTCAATCATGCACACTTGTGTTCAAAGGCTATTAAAAAAATTTATAGTGATTCAATCATTCATATATGTGTTCTAAGGCAGTCAAAAAAATTTCATAGTAATTCAATCAAGGATATGTGTCTTCTAAGCCTATAAAAAAATATTCATGGTGATTAAATCATGCTCATAAGTGTTCTAAGGGTGTCAAAAAAAATTTATAGTGATTCAATAATGCAGATATGTGTTCTAAGGTGGTCAAAAAAAAATTAGTGATTCAATCATGCGTATAAATGTTCTAATCCTCTCCAAAAAAGTTTGTAGTGAATCAATTACGCATATATGTGTTCTAAGGCTCTCAAAAAAATTTCATAGTGATTTAATCATGCATATATGTGTTTTAAGGCTGTTAAAAAAAATCATAGTGAATCAATCAAGCATAAATGTGTTCTAAGGCTGTCAAAAAAATGTCAAAGTGATTCAATCATGCTTATTTGTGTTCTAAGACTATCAAAAAAAATTCATAGGGATTCAATCAAGCATATATGTATTTTAAAGCTGTCAAAAAAAATTTGTGGTGATTCAATCATGCACATATGTGTTCTAAGGCTGTCAAAAAAATTTGTATTGAATAAATCATGCATATATGTGTTCTAAGGTTGTCAAAAAAATTTCATAGTGATTCAATCTGCATATATGTGTTCTAAGGCTGTCAAAAAAATACTATAGTGATTCAATCATGCATATATATGTTCTATGGCTTTCAAAAAATTTTATAGTGATTGAATAATGCATATTTGTCTTCTATGGCTGTCAAAAAATTTTCATAGTGATTCAATCATGAATATATGTGTTCTAAGGCTGTCAAAAAAAATCATAGTAATTCAATCCAGCATATTTGTGTTCTTAGGCTGCAAAAAAAATTGTATTGAATCAATCACACAAATATGTGTTCCAAGGTTGTCAAAAAAAATTCATAGTGATTCAATCATGCATATATGTGTTCAGAAAAAATCATAGTAATTCAATCATGGATATATGTCTTCTAAGCCTGTAAAAAAATATTCATGGTGATTAAATCATGCTCATAAGTGTTCTAAAGGTGTCAAAAAAATTTTAAAGTGATTCAATCATGTATATATGTATGCTAAGGCTATAAAAAAAATTCATAGTGATTCAAAAATGCAGATATGTATTCTAAGCTTGTCAGAAAAAATTTATAGTGTTTCAATCATGCATATAAGTGTTATAATGCTCTCCAAAAAATTTTGTAGTGACTCAATTATGCATATACGTGTTCTAAGGTTGTCGAAAAAATTTCATAGTGATTTAATCATGCATATATGTGTTTTAAGGCTGCAAAAAAAATTGATAGTGATTCAATCATACATATATGTATTCTAAGGCCATAAAAAAAATGTAGTGATTAAATCATGCATATATGTGTTCTAAGGCTATCCAAAGAACTTTATAGTGATTCAATCGTGCATATATGTGTGCTATGGTTGTCAAATAAAATTCATAGTGATTCAATCATTCATATATGTGTTCTAAGGCTATCAAAATATTTTTGGAGTAATTAAAGCATGCAATATGTGTTCTAAGGCTGTCAAGAAAACTTCGTAGTGATTCAATCATTCATATATGTGTTATAAGGTTGTCAAAAAAAATCTATAGTGATTCAATCATGCATATATGTTTCCCAAGGTTCTAAAAAAAGTTTAATAGTGACTCAATCATGCATATATGTGTTCTAATGCTCTAAAAAAATTTATAATGATTCAATCACGCATATATGTGTTCTAAGGCTATCAAAAATATTTCCTAGTGATTCAATCATTCATATATGTCTTCTAAGGCTGCAAAAAAAAATATAGTGATTCAATCATGCATATATGTGTTTTAAGGCAGTCAAATAAAATCATAGAGATTCAATCATGCATATATGTGTTCTAAGGCTGTCAAAAAAATGTCATAGTGACTCAATCATGCTTATCTCTGTTCTAAGGTTGTCAAAAAATTTTCATAGGGATTCAATCATGCATATATGTATTCTAAGGCTGTCAAAAAAAATTTGTAGTGATTCAATCATGCGTATATGTGTTCTAAGGCTGTTAAAAAAATTTGTATTGAATGAATATTGCATATATGTGTTCTAAGGCTGTCAAAAAATTCTCATAGTGACTCAATCATGAATATATGTGTTCTATGGTTAAAAAAAATTTAGTGTGATTCAATCATTCATAGGTGCTATAAGGCTGTAAAAAAAATTTCATAGTGATTCAATCATGCATATATGTGTTCTAAGGCTGTCAAAAAAATTTCATAGAGATTAAATCATGCATATATGTGTTCTAAGGCTGTCAAAAAAATTTTATAGTGATTGAATAATGCATATATGTGTTCTATGGATGTCAAAAAGATTTCATAGTGATTCAATCATGAATATATGTGTTCTAAGGCAGTCAAAAATAATTCAAAAAATTCATAGTGATTAAATCATGCATATACTTTTTCTAAGGCTGTCAAAAAAAAATCATAGTTATTCAATCATGCAAATATGTCTTCTAAGGCTGTCAAAAAATTTTGATAGTGATTCAATCATGTAGATATATGTTCTAAGTTTGTCGGAAAAAAATTATAGTGATTCAATCACGCATATATGTGTTCTAATGCTCTTAAAAAAAATTCTAGAGATTCAATCACACATATATGTGTTCTAAGTCTCTCAAAACAATTTTATAGTGATTCAATCATGCACACTTGTGTTCAAAGGCTATTAAAAAAATTTATAGTGATTCAATCATTCATATATGTGTTCTAAGGCAGTCAAAAAAATTTCATAGTAATTCAATCAAGGATATGTGTCTTCTAAGCCTATAAAAAAATATTCATGGTGATTAAATCATGCTCATAAGTGTTCTAAGGGTGTCAAAAAAAATTTATAGTGATTCAATAATGCAGATATGTGTTCTAAGGTGGTCAAAAAAAAATTAGTGATTCAATCATGCGTATAAATGTTCTAATCCTCTCCAAAAAAGTTTGTAGTGAATCAATTACGCATATATGTGTTCTAAGGCTCTCAAAAAAATTTCATAGTGATTTAATCATGCATATATGTGTTTTAAGGCTGTTAAAAAAAATCATAGTGAATCAATCAAGCATAAATGTGTTCTAAGGCTGTCAAAAAAATGTCAAAGTGATTCAATCATGCTTATTTGTGTTCTAAGACTATCAAAAAAAATTCATAGGGATTCAATCAAGCATATATGTATTTTAAAGCTGTCAAAAAAAATTTGTGGTGATTCAATCATGCACATATGTGTTCTAAGGCTGTCAAAAAAATTTGTATTGAATAAATCATGCATATATGTGTTCTAAGGTTGTCAAAAAAATTTCATAGTGATTCAATCTGCATATATGTGTTCTAAGGCTGTCAAAAAAATACTATAGTGATTCAATCATGCATATATATGTTCTATGGCTTTCAAAAAATTTTATAGTGATTGAATAATGCATATTTGTCTTCTATGGCTGTCAAAAAATTTTCATAGTGATTCAATCATGAATATATGTGTTCTAAGGCTGTCAAAAAAAATCATAGTAATTCAATCCAGCATATTTGTGTTCTTAGGCTGCAAAAAAAATTGTATTGAATCAATCACACAAATATGTGTTCCAAGGTTGTCAAAAAAAATTCATAGTGATTCAATCATGCATATATGTGTTCAGAAAAAATCATAGTAATTCAATCATGGATATATGTCTTCTAAGCCTGTAAAAAAATATTCATGGTGATTAAATCATGCTCATAAGTGTTCTAAAGGTGTCAAAAAAATTTTAAAGTGATTCAATCATGTATATATGTATGCTAAGGCTATAAAAAAAATTCATAGTGATTCAAAAATGCAGATATGTATTCTAAGCTTGTCAGAAAAAATTTATAGTGTTTCAATCATGCATATAAGTGTTATAATGCTCTCCAAAAAATTTTGTAGTGACTCAATTATGCATATACGTGTTCTAAGGTTGTCGAAAAAATTTCATAGTGATTTAATCATGCATATATGTGTTTTAAGGCTGCAAAAAAAATTGATAGTGATTCAATCATACATATATGTATTCTAAGGCCATAAAAAAAATGTAGTGATTAAATCATGCATATATGTGTTCTAAGGCTATCCAAAGAACTTTATAGTGATTCAATCGTGCATATATGTGTGCTATGGTTGTCAAATAAAATTCATAGTGATTCAATCATTCATATATGTGTTCTAAGGCTATCAAAATATTTTTGGAGTAATTAAAGCATGCAATATGTGTTCTAAGGCTGTCAAGAAAACTTCGTAGTGATTCAATCATTCATATATGTGTTATAAGGTTGTCAAAAAAAATCTATAGTGATTCAATCATGCATATATGTTTCCCAAGGTTCTAAAAAAAGTTTAATAGTGACTCAATCATGCATATATGTGTTCTAATGCTCTAAAAAAATTTATAATGATTCAATCACGCATATATGTGTTCTAAGGCTATCAAAAATATTTCCTAGTGATTCAATCATTCATATATGTCTTCTAAGGCTGCAAAAAAAAATATAGTGATTCAATCATGCATATATGTGTTTTAAGGCAGTCAAATAAAATCATAGAGATTCAATCATGCATATATGTGTTCTAAGGCTGTCAAAAAAATGTCATAGTGACTCAATCATGCTTATCTCTGTTCTAAGGTTGTCAAAAAATTTTCATAGGGATTCAATCATGCATATATGTATTCTAAGGCTGTCAAAAAAAATTTGTAGTGATTCAATCATGCGTATATGTGTTCTAAGGCTGTTAAAAAAATTTGTATTGAATGAATATTGCATATATGTGTTCTAAGGCTGTCAAAAAATTCTCATAGTGACTCAATCATGAATATATGTGTTCTATGGTTAAAAAAAATTTAGTGTGATTCAATCATTCATAGGTGCTATAAGGCTGTAAAAAAAATTTCATAGTGATTCAATCATGCATATATGTGTTCTAAGGCTGTCAAAAAAATTTCATAGAGATTAAATCATGCATATATGTGTTCTAAGGCTGTCAAAAAAATTTTATAGTGATTGAATAATGCATATATGTGTTCTATGGATGTCAAAAAGATTTCATAGTGATTCAATCATGAATATATGTGTTCTAAGGCAGTCAAAAATAATTCAAAAAATTCATAGTGATTAAATCATGCATATACTTTTTCTAAGGCTGTCAAAAAAAAATCATAGTTATTCAATCATGCAAATATGTCTTCTAAGGCTGTCAAAAAATTTTGATAGTGATTCAATCATGTAGATATATGTTCTAAGTTTGTCGGAAAAAAATTATAGTGATTCAATCACGCATATATGTGTTCTAATGCTCTTAAAAAAAATTCTAGAGATTCAATCACACATATATGTGTTCTAAGTCTCTCAAAACAATTTTATAGTGATTCAATCATGCACACTTGTGTTCAAAGGCTATTAAAAAAATTTATAGTGATTCAATCATTTATATAATTGTTCTAAGGCAGTCAAAAAAATTTCATAGTAATTCAATCAAGGATATGTGTCTTCTAAGCCTATAAAAAAATATTCATGGTGATTAAATCATGCTCATAAGTGTTCTAAGGGTGTCAAAAAAAATTTATAGTGATTCAATAATGCAGATATGTGTTCTAAGGTGGTCAAAAAAAAATTAGTGATTCAATCATGCGTATAAATGTTCTAATCCTCTCCAAAAAAGTTTGTAGTGAATCAATTACGCATATATGTGTTCTAAGGCTCTCAAAAAAATTTCATAGTGATTTAATCATGCATATATGTGTTTTAAGGCTGTTAAAAAAAATCATAGTGAATCAATCAAGCATAAATGTGTTCTAAGGCTGTCAAAAAAATGTCAAAGTGATTCAATCATGCTTATTTGTGTTCTAAGACTATCAAAAAAAATTCATAGGGATTCAATCAAGCATATATGTATTTTAAAGCTGTCAAAAAAAATTTGTGGTGATTCAATCATGCACATATGTGTTCTAAGGCTGTCAAAAAAATTTGTATTGAATAAATCATGCATATATGTGTTCTAAGGTTGTCAAAAAAATTTCATAGTGATTCAATCTGCATATATGTGTTCTAAGGCTGTCAAAAAAATACTATAGTGATTCAATCATGCATATATATGTTCTATGGCTTTCAAAAAATTTTATAGTGATTGAATAATGCATATTTGTCTTCTATGGCTGTCAAAAAATTTTCATAGTGATTCAATCATGAATATATGTGTTCTAAGGCTGTCAAAAAAAATCATAGTAATTCAATCCAGCATATTTGTGTTCTTAGGCTGCAAAAAAAATTGTATTGAATCAATCACACAAATATGTGTTCCAAGGTTGTCAAAAAAAATTCATAGTGATTCAATCATGCATATATGTGTTCAGAAAAAATCATAGTAATTCAATCATGGATATATGTCTTCTAAGCCTGTAAAAAAATATTCATGGTGATTAAATCATGCTCATAAGTGTTCTAAAGGTGTCAAAAAAATTTTAAAGTGATTCAATCATGTATATATGTATGCTAAGGCTATAAAAAAAATTCATAGTGATTCAAAAATGCAGATATGTATTCTAAGCTTGTCAGAAAAAATTTATAGTGTTTCAATCATGCATATAAGTGTTATAATGCTCTCCAAAAAATTTTGTAGTGACTCAATTATGCATATACGTGTTCTAAGGTTGTCGAAAAAATTTCATAGTGATTTAATCATGCATATATGTGTTTTAAGGCTGCAAAAAAAATTGATAGTGATTCAATCATACATATATGTATTCTAAGGCCATAAAAAAAATGTAGTGATTAAATCATGCATATATGTGTTCTAAGGCTATCCAAAGAACTTTATAGTGATTCAATCGTGCATATATGTGTGCTATGGTTGTCAAATAAAATTCATAGTGATTCAATCATTCATATATGTGTTCTAAGGCTATCAAAATATTTTTGGAGTAATTAAAGCATGCAATATGTGTTCTAAGGCTGTCAAGAAAACTTCGTAGTGATTCAATCATTCATATATGTGTTCTAAGGCTGTCAAAAAAAATCTATAGTGATTCAATCATGCATATATGTTTCCCAAGGTTCTAAAAAAAGTTTAATAGTGACTCAATCATGCATATATGTGTTCTAATGCTCTAAAAAAATTTATAATGATTCAATCACGCATATATGTGTTCTAAGGCTATCAAAAATATTTCCTAGTGATTCAATCATTCATATATGTCTTCTAAGGCTGCAAAAAAAAATATAGTGATTCAATCATGCATATATGTGTTTTAAGGCAGTCAAATAAAATCATAGAGATTCAATCATGCATATATGTGTTCTAAGGCTGTCAAAAAAATGTCATAGTGACTCAATCATGCTTATCTCTGTTCTAAGGTTGTCAAAAAATTTTCATAGGGATTCAATCATGCATATATGTATTCTAAGGCTGTCAAAAAAATTTTGTAGTGATTCAATCATGCGTATATGTGTTCTAAGGCTGTTAAAAAAATTTGTATTGAATGAATATTGCATATATGTGTTCTAAGGCTGTCAAAAAATTCTCATAGTGACTCAATCATGAATATATGTGTTCTATGGTTAAAAAAAATTTAGTGTGATTCAATCATTCATAGGTGCTATAAGGCTGTAAAAAAAATTTCATAGTGATTCAATCATGCATATATGTGTTCTAAGGCTGTCAAAAAAATTTCATAGAGATTAAATCATGCATATATGTGTTCTAAGGCTGTCAAAAAAAATTTATAGTGATTGAATAATGCATATATGTGTTCTATGGATGTCAAAAAGATTTCATAGTGATTCAATCATGAATATATGTGTTCTAAGGCAGTCAAAAATAATTCAAAAAATTCATAGTGATTAAATCATGCATATACTTTTTCTAAGGCTGTCAAAAAAAAATCATAGTTATTCAATCATGCAAATATGTCTTCTAAGGCTGTCAAAAAATTTTGATAGTGATTCAATCATGTAGATATATGTTCTAAGTTTGTCGGAAAAAAATTATAGTGATTCAATCACGCATATATGTGTTCTAATGCTCTTAAAAAAAATTCTAGAGATTCAATCACACATATATGTGTTCTAAGTCTCTCAAAACAATTTTATAGTGATTCAATCATGCACACTTGTGTTCAAAGGCTATTAAAAAAATTTATAGTGATTCAATCATTCATATATGTGTTCTAAGGCAGTCAAAAAAATTTCATAGTAATTCAATCAAGGATATGTGTCTTCTAAGCCTATAAAAAAATATTCATGGTGATTAAATCATGCTCATAAGTGTTCTAAGGGTGTCAAAAAAAATTTATAGTGATTCAATAATGCAGATATGTGTTCTAAGGTGGTCAAAAAAAAATTAGTGATTCAATCATGCGTATAAATGTTCTAATCCTCTCCAAAAAAGTTTGTAGTGAATCAATTACGCATATATGTGTTCTAAGGCTCTCAAAAAAATTTCATAGTGATTTAATCATGCATATATGTGTTTTAAGGCTGTTAAAAAAAATCATAGTGAATCAATCAAGCATAAATGTGTTCTAAGGCTGTCAAAAAAATGTCAAAGTGATTCAATCATGCTTATTTGTGTTCTAAGACTATCAAAAAAAATTCATAGGGATTCAATCAAGCATATATGTATTTTAAAGCTGTCAAAAAAAATTTGTGGTGATTCAATCATGCACATATGTGTTCTAAGGCTGTCAAAAAAATTTGTATTGAATAAATCATGCATATATGTGTTCTAAGGTTGTCAAAAAAATTTCATAGTGATTCAATCTGCATATATGTGTTCTAAGGCTGTCAAAAAAATACTATAGTGATTCAATCATGCATATATATGTTCTATGGCTTTCAAAAAATTTTATAGTGATTGAATAATGCATATTTGTCTTCTATGGCTGTCAAAAAATTTTCATAGTGATTCAATCATGAATATATGTGTTCTAAGGCTGTCAAAAAAAATCATAGTAATTCAATCCAGCATATTTGTGTTCTTAGGCTGCAAAAAAAATTGTATTGAATCAATCACACAAATATGTGTTCCAAGGTTGTCAAAAAAATTTCATAGTGATTCAATCATGCATATATGTGTTCAGAAAAAATCATAGTAATTCAATCATGGATATATGTCTTCTAAGCCTGTAAAAAAATATTCATGGTGATTAAATCATGCTCATAAGTGTTCTAAAGGTGTCAAAAAAATTTTAAAGTGATTCAATCATGTATATATGTATGCTAAGGCTATAAAAAAAATTCATAGTGATTCAAAAATGCAGATATGTATTCTAAGCTTGTCAGAAAAAATTTATAGTGTTTCAATCATGCATATAAGTGTTATAATGCTCTCCAAAAAATTTTGTAGTGACTCAATTATGCATATACGTGTTCTAAGGTTGTCGAAAAAATTTCATAGTGATTTAATCATGCATATATGTGTTTTAAGGCTGCAAAAAAAATTGATAGTGATTCAATCATACATATATGTATTCTAAGGCCATAAAAAAAATGTAGTGATTAAATCATGCATATATGTGTTCTAAGGCTATCCAAAGAACTTTATAGTGATTCAATCGTGCATATATGTGTGCTATGGTTGTCAAATAAAATTCATAGTGATTCAATCATTCATATATGTGTTCTAAGGCTATCAAAATATTTTTGGAGTAATTAAAGCATGCAATATGTGTTCTAAGGCTGTCAAGAAAACTTCGTAGTGATTCAATCATTCATATATGTGTTCTAAGGCTGTCAAAAAAAATTCATAGTGATTCAATCATGCATATATGTGTTCAAAGGCTGTCATAAAAATTTTATAGTGATTCAATCATGCATATATGTGTTCTAAGGCTGTAAAAAAAAATTCATGTTGATTCAATCATGCATATATGTGTTCTAAGGCTATAAAAAAAAATCATAGTGATTAAATCATGCATATTTGTGTTCTAAGGCTGTCAACAAATTTCATAGTGATTCAATCATGCATATATGTGTTCTAACACTGTCAAAAATATTTCATAGTGATTCAATAGTGCATATATGTGTTCTAAGGTTGTCAAAAAAAAATTGTAGTGAATTAATCCTGCAAATATGTGTTCTAAGGCTGTCAAAAAAAATTCATATTGATTAAACCATGCATATATGTGTTCTAAGGCTATCAAAAAAAATTCATGGTATTTCAATCATGCATATATGTGTTCTAAGGATGTCAAAAAAATTTCATATTGATTAAACCATGCATATATGTGTTCTAAGGCTGTCAAAAAATTTTCATGGTAATTCAATCATGCATATATGTGTTCTAAGGATGACAAAAAAAATCATAGTGATTCAATCAAGCATATATGTGCTCTAAGGTGGTCAAAAAAATTTCATAGTGCTTCTATAATGTGTGTATGTGTTCTAAGGCTGTCAAAAAAATTTTATAGTGATTCAATCATTCATATATATGTTCTAAAGATGTGAAAAAAAATTCATGGTGATTAAACCATGCACATATGTGTTCTAAGGCTATAAAAAAAAATTTATGCTGATTCAATCATGCATATATGTGTTCTAAGGCTGTCAAAAAAAATTTATAGTGATTTAATCATGCATATATGTTGTCTAAGGCTGTCAAAAAAAAATTGTAAAGATTCAATCAAGCATATATGTGTTCTATGGATGTCAAAAAAAAATTATAATGATTCAATCATTCATATATGTGTTCTTAGGCTATCAAAAAAATTCATAGTAATTCAAGTATGTATATATGTGTTTTAAGGCTGTCAAAAAAATTTTATAGTGATTGAATCATGCATATATGTGTTATAATGCTGCCAAAAAAAATTCTTAGTGATTCAATCATGCATATATGTGTTCTAAGGCTGTCAAAAAAATTCCATAGTGATTGAATCAAACATATATGTGTTCTAAGGCTGCCAAAAAAATTTTATAGTGACTGAATAATGCATATATGTGTTCTATGGCTGTAAAAAAAATTCGCAGTTAAATCATGAATCTGTGTGTTCTAAGGCTGTCAAAAAAAATCGTAGTGATTCAATTCTGAATATGTGTGTTCTAAGGCTGTCAAAAAAAAAATGTAGTTATTCAAGCATGCATATACCTGTTCTACGACTCTCAAAAAAATTTCATAGTGATTCAATCATGCATATATTTTTTCTAAGGCTGTCAAAAAAAATCATAGTGATTCAATCATGCATATATATGTTCCAAGGCTGTCAAAAAAATTTCATAGTGATTCAATCATGTAGATATGTGTTCTAAGGTTGTCAAAAACAATTATAGTGATTCAATCACGCAATATGTGTTCTAATGCTCTCAAAAAAAATTTCTAGTGATTCAATCATGCATATATGTGTTATAAGGCTGTCAAAACAATTTCATAGTGATTCAATCATGCATACATGTGTTCAAAGGCTGTTAAAAAAATTTATAGTGATTCAATCATGTATATATGTGTTCTAAGGCTGCCTAAAAAAATCATAGCCATTCAATCATGCATATATGTGTTCAAAGGTTGTCAAAAAAATCTCATAGTGATTCAATCATGTATATATGTGTTTTCAGCCTGTCAAAAAAATTTCATACTGATTGAATCATGCATAAATGTGTTATAAGGCTGTCAAAAAAAATTCATAGTGATTCAATTGTGCATATATGTGTTCTAAGGCTGTCAAAAAAATTCTATCGTGATTCAATCATGCGTTTATCTGTTCTAACGTTGCCTAAAAAGTTTTATAGTGATTGAATAATGCATACATGTGTTCTATGGCTGTCAAAAAAAATTCATAGTGATTCAATCATGAATATATGTGTTCTAAGGCTGTCAAAAAAAAATCATAGTTATTCAAGCATGCATATACGTGTTCCAGGGCAGTCAAAAAAAATCATAGTTATTCAATCATCTAGATATGTGTTCTAAGGTTGTAAAAAAATTTTATAGTGATTTAATCATGCATGTATGTGTTCTAATGCTCTTAAAAAAAAATTCTAGTGATTCAATCATGCATATATGTGTTCTAAGGCTGTCAAAACAATTTTATAGTGATTTAATCATGCATAAATGTGTTCAAAGGCTGTTAAAAAAATTTATAGGGATTCAATCATGTATATATGTGTTCTAAGACTGAAAAAAAAATCACAGTGATTCAATCATGCATATATGTGTTTTAAGGTTGTCAAAAAAAATTCATAGTGATTCAATCATGCATATATGTGTTCTCAGGCTGCCAAAAAAAATTCGTAGTGATTAAATCATGGATATATGGGTTCTAAGGCTGTCAAAAAAATTTCATAGTAATTCAATCATGGATATTTCTATTCTAAGCCTGTTAAAAAAAATATTCATGGTGATTAAATCATGCTCATAAGTGTTCTAAGGGTGTCAAAAAAAATTTATAGTGATTCAATCATATATATATGTATTCTAAGGCTATCAAAAAAATTTCATAGTGATTCAATAATGCAGATATGTGTTCTAAGGTTGTCAAAAAAAATTATAGTAATTCAATAATGCATATAAGTGTTCTAATGCTCTCCTAAAAAAATTATAGTGATTCAATCATGCATATACATGTTCTTAGGCTGTCAAAAAAAAATCATAGTGATTTAATCATGCATATATGTGCTTTAAGGATGCAAAAAAACATCGTAGTGATTCAATCATGCATATAGGTGTTCTAAGGCTGTCAAAAAAAAATCATGGTAATTCAATCATGCATATATACATTCTAAGGTTGTCAAAAAAAAATTTAATGATTAAATCAAGCATATATACGTTCTAAGGCTGTCAAAAAAAACTCATAGTGATTCAATCATGCATATATGTTTTTTGAGGTTGTCAAAAAAATTTTATGGTGATTCAATCATTCATATAAGTGTTCTAAGGCTATCAAAATATTTTCAGTGTGATTCAAGCATGCATATATGTGTTCTAAGGCTGTCAAAAAAATTTCATAGTGATTCAATCATGCGTATATATGTTCTAAGGCTGTCCAAAAAAATTTATAGTGATTCAATCATGCATATATGTGTTCTAAGGCTGTAATAAAAATTTTATAGTGATTCAATCATGCATATATGTGTTCTAAGGCTGTCAAAACAATTTCACAGAGATTCAATCATGCATATATGAGTTCTAAGGCTGCACAAAACTTTCATAGTGATTCAAGTCAAAAAAATTCAATAATGCATATATGTGTTCTAATGCTGTCAAAAAAAATTCATAGTGATTCAATAATGCAGATATGTGTTCTAATGTTGTCAAAAAAAAATTATAGTGATTCAATCATGCATATATATAAGTCTTCTAAAGCTTTCAAAAGAACTTTATAGTGATTTAATCATGCATATGTGTTCTAAGGCTGTCAAAAAAAAATTCTTGTGATGCAATCATATATATGTGTTCTAAGGCTGCAAAAAAATTTCAAAGTTATTCAATCATGTATATATATGCGTTCTAAGGCTGTCAAAAAAAAAATTTAGTGATTCAATTCATGCATATATGTATTCTAAGGCTGTCAACAAAATTTCATAGTGATTAAATCATGCATATGTGTTCTAAGGCTGTTAAAAATTATTTATAGTGATTCAATCATTTATATATGTGTTCTTAGGCTGCAAAAAAATTTCATAGTGATTCGTTCATGCATATATGTGTTCTAAGACTGTAAAAAAAAAATCATAGTGATTAAATCATGCTTATTTGTTTTCTAAGGCTGTCAAAAAAAATTCATAGTGATTCAATCATGCATATATGTGTTCTAAGGCTATCAAAAAAATTTGTATTGAATCAATCATGCATATATGTGTTCTAAGGCAGTCAAAAAAATATCATAGTGATTCAATCTTGCATATATGTGTTCAATGGTTGTCAAAAAAATTTCATAGTGATTCAATTATTTGTATATTTGTTCTTGGGCTATCAAAAAAAAATCATAGAGATTCAGTCATGCATATATGTGTTCTAAGGCTGTCAAAAAAAATCCATAGTGATTCAATCATGCATATATGTGTTTTAAGGCTGTCAAAAAAAATCATTACGATTGAATCATGCATATATGTTATCTAAGGCTGTCAAAAAAAATTTATAGCAATTCAATCATGAATATATCTGTTATAAGGTATTCAAAATTATTCCATAGTCATTCAATCATGCATATATGTGCTCTAAGTCTGTCAAAAAAATTTCATAGTGATTCAAGATTGCATATGTGTTCTAGGGCTATCAAAAAAATTTAATAGTGATTGAATCAAGCATATATGTGTTCTAAGGCTGTCAAAAAAAATTCATAGTGGTTCAATCATGCGTATATGTGTTCTAAGGCGGTCAAAAAAATCTCATAGTGATTCAATCATATGGATATGTGTTCTAAGGTTCACAAAAAAAGTTTATAGTGATTTAATCAGGCACATATGTGTTCTAAGGCTATAAAAATAATTTCATAGTGATTCCATCATGCATATATGTGTTCTAAGGCTATCAAAAAAAATTCATGGTGATTCAATCATGCATATATGCGTTCTAAGGCTGCCAAAAAAAATTTGTAGTGATTCAATCATGCATATATGTGTTCTAAGGCTGATAAAATAAATATTTTATTGATTCAATCAAGCATATATACATTTTAAGGCTGTCAAAAAAATTTGTATTGAATCAATCATGCATATATGTGTTCTAAGGTTGTTAAAAAAAAATCATAGTGATTCAATCATGCATATATATGTTCTAAGGCTGTCAAAAAAATCTATAGTGATTAAATCATGCATATATGTGTTCTAAGGCTGTCAAAATTTTTTTATTGTGATTGAATATTGCATATATGTGTTTTATGGCTGTCAAAAAAATTTCATGGTGATTCAATCATGAATATACGTGTTCTAAGGCTGTCAAAAAAAAATCATAGTTATTCAAGCATGCATATATGTGTTCTAAGGCTGTCAAAAAAATTTCATAGTGTTTCGATCATGCATATATTTTTTTCAAGGATGTCAAAAAAAATCATAGTGATTCAATCACGCATATATGTATTCTAAGGCAGTCAAAAAAATTTCATAGTGAAGCAATATTGTAGATATGTGTTCTAAGGTTGTCAAAAAAAAGTTATAGTGACTCAATCATGCATATATGTGTTCTATTTTTCTCTAAAAAAAAAAATTTGTGTTTCAATCATGCATATATGTGTTCTAAAGCAGTCAAAACAATTTCATAGTGATTCAATCATGCATACATGTGTTCAAAGGCTGTTAAAAAATTTTATAGTGATTAAATCACGCGTATATGTGTTCTAAGGCTGCTAAAAAAAATCATAGTGACTCAATCATGCATATATGTGTTCCAAGGTAGTCAGAAAAATTTCATAGTGATTTAATCATGCAAATATGTGTTCTAAGGCTGTCAAAAAAAATTCAAAGTGATAAAATCATGCATATATGTGTTCTAAGGCTATTAAAAAATCTTAGTAATTCAACCATGGATATATGTCTTCTAAGCCTGTAAAAAAATATTCATGGTGATTAAATCATGCTCATAAGTGTTCTTAGGGTGTCAAATAAATGTCAAAGTGATTCAATCATGTACATTTGTATTCTAAGGCAATCAAAAAAAAATCATAATGATTCAATAATGCAGATATGTGTTCTAAGGTTGTCTGAAAAAATTTATAGTGTTTCAATCATGCATACAAGTGTTCTAATGCTCTCCAAAAAAATTTGTGGTCAGTCAATCATGCATATACGTGTTCTAAGGTTGTCAAAAAAATTTCATAGTGATTTAATCATGCATATAAGTGTTTTCAGGCTGCAAAAAATTTCATAGTGATTCAATCATGCATATATGCGTTCTATGGCTATCAAAAAAATTCATAGTGATTAAATCATGCATATATGTGTTCTAAGGCTAATAAAGGAATTTATAGTGATTCAATCTTGCATATATGTGTTCTTAGGCTATCAAAAAAATTTATAGTGATTCAATCATGCATATATATGTTCTAAGGCTGTCAAAAAAAAATTGTATTAATTCAATCAAGCATATATACATTCTAAGGCTATCAAAAAAATCTCATAGTGTTCAATCATGCATACATGTGTTCTATGGTTGTCAAATAAATTCATAGTGATTCTATCATTCATATATGTGTTCTAAGGCTGTCAAGAAAATTTCATAGTGGTTCAATCATGCATATATGTGTTTTAAGGCTGTCAAAAAAAATTCATAGTGATTCAATCATGCATATATGTGTTCTAAGGTTGTGATTGAATCATGCATATATGAGTTCTAAGTCTGCAAAAAAAATCATAGTGATTCAATCATGCATATATGTGTTCTAAGGCAGTTAAAAAAATTCATAGTGATTCAATCATGCATATTTGTGTTCTAAGGCAGTCAAAAAATTTCATAGTGATTCAATCTTGCATATATGTGTTCTAAGGCTGTCAAAGAAATTTCATAGTGATTCAATCATGCATATATGTGTTCCAAGGGTGAGTAAAAAATTTGTAGTGATTCAATCATGCATATATGTGTTCTAAAACTGTCAATAAAAATTCATATTGATCAAACCATGCATATATGTGTTCTAAGGTTGTAAAAAAAATCATGGTAATTCAATCATGCATATATGTGTTCTAAGGCTGTGAAAAAAAAATGTTGTGATTCAATCATGCATATATGTGTTCTAAGGCAGAAAACATATTTATAGTTACTCAATCTTGCATGTATGTGTTCTAAGGCATTCCAAAAAAATTCATAGAGATTCAATCATGCATATATGTGTTCTAAGGTTGTCAAAAAAAATTCATAGTGATTAAATCATACATTTATGTGTTCTAAGGATGTCAAAAAATTTCAGAGTGATTCAATCATGCATATATGTGTTCTAAGGTGGTCAAAAAAAATTCATAGTGATTTAAAAATGCATATATGTGTTCTAAGGCTGTCAAAAAAAATTTATAGTGATTCTATCATTCATATATATGTTGTATGGCTGTCAAACAAATTTCATGGTGATTAAACCATGCATATATGTGTTCTAAGGGTGTCAAAAAATTTCATGTTGATTCAATCATGCATATATGTGTTCTAAGGCTGTCAAAAAAAATTCATGCAGATTCAATCATGCATATATGTGTTCTAAGGCTGTCAAAAAAAAATTGTAGTGATTCAATCATGCATATATATGTTCTAAGGCTGTCAAAAAAAAATTGTATTAATTCAATCAAGCATATATACATTCTAAGGCTATCAAAAAAATCTCATAGTGTTCAATCATGCATACATGTGTTCTATGGTTGTCAAATAAATTCATAGTGATTCTATCATTCATATATGTGTTCTAAGGCTGTCAAGAAAATTTCATAGTGGTTCAATCATGCATATATGTGTTTTAAGGCTGTCAAAAAAATTTCATAGTGATTCAATCATGCATATATGTGTTCTAAGGTTGTGATTGAATCATGCATATATGAGTTCTAAGTCTGCAAAAAAAATCATAGTGATTCAATCATGCATATATGTGTTCTAAGGCAGTTAAAAAAATTCATAGTGATTCAATCATGCATATTTGTGTTCTAAGGCAGTCAAAAAATTTCATAGTGATTCAATCTTGCATATATGTGTTCTAAGGCTGTCAAAGAAATTTCATAGTGATTCAATCATGCATATATGTGTTCTAAGGGTGACTAAAAAATTTGTAGTGATTCAATCATGCATATATGTGTTCTAAGCCTGTCAATAAAAATTCATATTGATCAAACCATGCATATATGTGTTCTAAGGTTGTAAAAAAAATCATGGTAATTCAATCATGCATATATGTGTTCTAAGGCTGTGAAAAAAAAAATGTTGTGATTCAATCATGCATATATGTGTTCTAAGGCAGAAAACATATTTATAGTTACTCAATCTTGCATGTATGTGTTCTAAGCCATTCCAAAAAATTTCATAGAGATTCAATCATGCATATATGTGTTCTAAGGTTGTCAAAAAAAATTCATAGTGATTAAATCATACATTTATGTGTTCTAAGGATGTCAAAAAATTTCAGAGTGATTCAATCATGCATATATGTGTTCTAAGGTGGTCAAAAAAAATTCATAGTGATTTAAAAATGCATATATGTGTTCTAAGGCTGTCAAAAAAAATTTATAGTGATTCTATCATTCATATATATGTTGTATGGCTGTCAAACAAATTTCATGGTGATTAAACCATGCATATATGTGTTCTAAGGGTGTCAAAAAATTTCATGTTGATTCAATCATGCATATATGTGTTCTAAGGCTGTCAAAAAAAATTCATGCAGATTCAATCATGCATATATGTGTTCTAAGGCTGTCAAAAAAAATTTGTAGTGATTCAATCATGAATATATGTGTTCTAAGGCTGTCAAAAAAAAATTGTATTAATTCAATCAAGCATATATACATTCTAAGGCTATCAAAAAAATCTCATAGTGATTCAATCATGCGTATATGTGTTCTATGGATGTCAAGAAAAATTTATAGTGATACAATCTTTCATATATGGGTTCTAAGGCTATTAAAGAAATTTCATAGTGATTCAAGCATGTATAGATGTGTTTTAAGGCTATCAAAAAAATTTCATAGTGATTCAAACATGTATTTATGTGTTATAAGTTTGTCAAACAAAATTCATAGGGATTCAATCATGCATATATGTGTTCAAAGGCTATCAAAAAAATTCCATATTGTTTCAATCTTCCATATATGTGTTCTAACGATGCCAAAAATTTATATAGTGATTGAATAATGCATATATGTATTCTATGGCTGTCAAAAAAATTTCAAAGTGATTTAATCATGAATATATGTGGTCTAAGGCTGTCAAAAAAATTTCATAGTTATTCAAGAATGCATATACGTGTTCTTGGGCTGTCAAAAATATTTCAATGTGATTCAATCATGCATATATTTTTTATAACGTTGTCAAAAAAAGACATAGTGACTCAATCATGCATGTATATCTTCTAAGGCTGTCAAAAAATTTTCAAAGTGATTCAATCATGTAGATATGTATTCTAAGGTTGTAAAAAAAAATTATAGTGATTCAATCACGCATACAACTGTTCTAATGCTCTGGAAAAAAATTTCTAGTGATTCAACCATGCATATATATGTTCTAAGGCTGTCAAAACAATTTCATAGTGATTTAATCATGCATACAAGTGTTCAAAGGCAGTTAAAAAATTTTATTGTGATTCAATCATGTATATGTGTGTTTAAAGGCTGCAAAAAAAATTATAGTGATTCAATCATGCATATATGTGTTCTAAGGTTGTAAAAAAAAAATCATAGTGACTCAATCAAGCATATATGTGTTCTAATGTTGTCAAAAAAATTTCATAGTGATTAAATCATGCATATATGTGTTCCAAGGCTGTCAAAAAACTTTCATAGTAATTCAATCATGGATATATGTGTTCTAATCTTGTAAAAAAATATTCATGGTGATTAAATCATGCTCATAAGTGTTCTAAGGGTGTCAAAAAAATGTTATAGTAGTTCAATCATGTATATATGTATTCTAAGGCTATCAAAAAAATTTCATAGTGATTCAATAACGAAGATATGTGTTCTAAGGTTGTCAAAGAAAATTTATAGTGATTTAATCATGCATATAAGTGTTCTAATGCTCTCCAAAAAAATTTATAGTCATTCAATCTTGCATATACGTGTTCTAAGGCCATCAAAAAAATTTCATAGTGATTTAATCATGCATATATGTGTTCTAAGGCTATAAAAACAATTTCATAGTGATTTAATCATGCATATATGTGCTCTAAGGCTATCAAAAAAAATTCATGGTGATTCAATCATGCATATATGCATTCTAACGCTGCCAAAAAAAAATTGTAGTGATTCAATCATGCATATATGTGTTCTAAGGCTGATAAAATAAATATTTTATTGATTCAATCAAGCATATATACATTTTAAGTCTGTCAAAACAATTTGTATTGAATCAATCATGCATATATGTGTTCTAAGGTTGTTAAAAAAAATTCATAGTGATTCAATCATGGATATATATGTTCTAAGGCTGTCAAAAAAATTCTATAGTGATTCAATCATGCATATATGTGTTCTAAGGCTGTCAAAATTTTTTTATTGTGATTGAATATTGCATATATGTGTTCTATGGTTGTCAAAAAAAATTCATGGTGATTCAATCATGGATATATGTGTTCTAAGTCTGTCAAAAAAAAAATCATAGTTATTCAAGCATGCATATATGTGTTCTAAGGCTGTCAAAAAAATTTCATAGTGTTTCGTTCATGCATATATTTTTTCCAAGGCTGTCAAAAAAAATCATAGTGATTCAACCACGCATATATGTGTTCTAAGGCAGTCAAAAAAATTTCATAGTGAAGCAATATTGTAGATATGTGTTCTAAGGTTGTCAAAAAAAAGCTATAGTGACTCAATCAAGCATATATGTGTTCTATTTTTCTCTAAAAAAAAATTTGAGTGTTTCAATCACGCGTATATGTGTTCTAAAGCAGTCAAAACAATTTCATAGTGATTCAATCATGCATACATGTGTTCAAAGGCTGATAAAAAAAAATTAGTGATTAAATCATGCGTACATGTGTTCTAAGGCTGCTAAAAAAATCATAGTGACTCAATCATGCATATATGTGTTCCAAGGTTGTCAGAAAAATTTCATAGTGATTCAATCATGCAAATATGTGTTCTAAGGCTGTCAAAAAAATTTCAAAGTGATAAAATCATGCATATATGTGTTCTAAGGCTGTTAAAAAATCATAGTGATTCAACCATGGATATATGCCTTCTAAGCCTGTAAAAAAATATTCATGGTGATTAAATCATGCTCATAAGTGTTCTTAGTGTGTCAAAAAAATGTAAAAGTGATTCAATCATGTACATTTGTAATCTAAGGCTATCAAAAAAAAATTATAATGATTCAATAATGCAGATATGTGTTCTAAGGTTGTCTGAAAAAATTTATAGTGTTTCAATCATGCATACAAGTCTTCTAATGCTCTCCAAAAAAATTTGTCGTCAGTCAATGATGCATATATGTGTTCTAAGGTTGTCAAAAAATTTTCATAGTGATTTAATCATGCATATATGTGTTTTCAGGCTGCAAAAAAATTCATAGTGATTCAATCATGCATATATGCATTCTAAGGCTATCAAAAAAATTCATAGTGATTAAATCATGCATATATGTGTTCTAAGGCTAATAAAGGAGTTTATAGTGATTCAATCTTGCATATATGTGTGTTAAGGCTATCAAAAAAATTTATAGTGATTCAATCATGCATATATATGTTCTAAGGCTGTCAAAAAAAATTTATATTAATTCAATCAAGCATATATACATTCTAAGGCTATCAAAAAAATCTCATAGTGTTCAATCATGCATACATGTGTTCTATGGTTGTCAAATAAATTCATAGTGATTCTATCATTCATATATGTGTTCTAAGGCTGTCAAGAAAATTTCATAGTGGTTCAATCATGCATATATGTGTTCTAAGGCTGTCAAAAAAATTTCATAGTGAGTCAATCATGCATATATCTGTTCTAAGGTTGACTAACTAATTTCATACTGATTGAACCATGCATATATGAGTTCTAAGTCTGCAAAAAAAAATCATAGTGATTCAATCACGCATATATGTGTTCTAAGGCAGTAAAAAAAAATCATAGTGATTCAATCATGCATATTTGTGTTCTAAGGTAGTCAAAAAATTTCATAGTGATTAAATCTTGCATATATGTGTTCTAAGGCTGTCAAAGAAATTTCATAGTGATTCAATCATGCATATATGTGTTCTAAGGGTGTCTAAAAAATTTGTAGTGATTCAATCATGCATATATGTGTTCTAAGCCTGTCAAAAAAATTTCATATTGATTAAACCAAGCATATATGTGTTCTAAGGCTGTAAAAAAAATCATGGTAATTCAATCATGCATAAATGTGTTCTAAGGCAGTGAAAAAAAATTTGTTGTGATTCAATCATGCATATATGTGTTCTAAGGCAGAAAAAAAATTTATAGTTACTCAATCTTGCATATATGTGTTCTAAGGTAGTCAAAAAAATTTCATAGAGATTCAATCATGCATATATGTGTTCTAAGGCTGTCAAAAAAAAATCATAGTGATTAATTCATACATTTATGTGTTCTAAGGATTCAAAAAATTTCAGAGTGATTTAATCATGCATATATGTGTTCTAAGGCAGTCAAAAAAAATTCATAGTGATTTAAAAATGCATATATGTGTTCTAAAACTGTCAAAAAAAATTTATAGAGATTCTATCATTCATATGGCTGTCAAACAAATTTCATGGTGATTAAATCATGCATATATGTGTTCTAAGGTTGTCAAAAGAATTTCATGTTGATTCAATCATGCATATATGTGTTTTAAGGCTGTAAAAAAAAATTCATGTTGATTCAATCATGCGTATATGTGTTCTAAGGCTGTCAAAAAAATTTTGTAGTGATTCAATCATGCTTATATGTGTTCTAAGGTTGTCAAAAAAAATTTATATTGATTCAATCAAGCATATATACATTCTAAGGCTGTCAAAAAAATCTCATAGTGATTCAATCATGCGTATATGTGTTCTATGGATGTCAAGAAAAATTTATAGTGATAAATCATTCATATATGTGTTCTAAGGCTATTAAATAAAAAATCATAGTGATTCAAGCATGTATAGATGTGTTTTAAGGCTATCAAAAAAATTTCATAGTGATTCAATCATGTATTTATGTGTTATAAGGTTGTTAAACAAAATTCATAGGGATTCAATCATGCATATATGTGTTCAAAGGCTATCAAAAAAATTCCATATTGTTTCAATCATGCATATATGTGTTCTAATGCTGCCAAAAATTTATATAGTGATTGAATAATGCATATATGTATTCTATGGCTGTCAAAAAAAATTCAAAGTGATTCAATCATGAATATATGTGGTCTAAGGCTGTCAAAAAAAATTCATAGTTATTCAAGAATGCATATACGTGTTCTAGGGCTGTCAAAAATATTTCATAGTGATTCAATCATGCATATATTTATTATAACGTTGTCAAAAAAAATCATAGTGACTCAATCAGGCATATATATCTTCTAAGGCTGTCAAAAAAATTTCAAAGTGATTCAATCATCTAGATATGTATTCTAAGGTAGTCAAAAAAAATTATAGTGATTCAATCACGCATACAACTGTTCTAATGCTCTGGAAAAAAAATTCTAGTGATTCAACCACGCATATATATGTTCTAAGCCTGTCAAAACAATTTCATAGTGATTTAATCATGCATACAAGTGTTCAAAGGCTGTTAAAAACTTTTATTGTGATTCAATCATGTATATGTGTGTTTAAAGGCTGCAAAAAAAAAATTAGTGATTCAATCATGCATATATGTGTTCTAAAGTTGTAAAAAAAAATCATAGTGATTCAATCAAGCATATATGTGTTCTAAGGTTGTCAAAAAAATTTCATAGTGATTAAATCATGCATATATGTGTTCCAAGGCTGTCAAAAAACTTTCATAGTAATTCAATCATGGATATATGTGTTCTAATCTTGTAAAAAATATTCATGGTGATTAAATCATGCTCATAAGTGTTCTAAGGGTGTCAAAAAAATGTTATAGTAGTTCAATCATGTATATATGTATTCTAAGGCTATCAAAAAAATTTCATAGTGATTCAATAACGAAGATATGTGTTCTAAGGTTGTCAAAGAAAATTTATTGTGATTTAATCATGCATATAAGTGTTCTAATGCTCTCCAAAAAAATTTGTAGTCACTCAATCTTGCTTATACGTGTTCTAAGGCCATCAAAAAAATTTCATAGTGATTTAATCATGCATATATGTGTTTTAAGTCTACAAAAAATTTTCATACTGATTCAATCATGCATATAGGTGTTCTAAGGTTGTCAAAAAAAATTTGTGGTCATTGAATCGTGCATATATGTGTTCTAAGGCTATCAAAAAATATTTATAGTGATTCAATCAAGCATATATGTGTTCTAAGGCTGTCAAAAAAATTATAATGATTCAATCATGCATATATATGTTCTAAGGCTGTCAAAAAAATTTGTATTGATTTAATCAAGCATATATAAATTCTAAGGCTGTCAAAAAAATCTCATAGTGATTCAATCGTGCATATATGTGTTCTGTGGTTATCAAAAAAAAAATTATAGTGAGCAAAACATTCATATATGTGTTCTAAGCCTATCAAAATATTTTCAGAGTGATTGAAGCATGCATATATGTGTTCCACGGCTGTCAAAAAAATTTCATAGTGATTCAATCATGCGTACTGTGTTCTAACGCTGTCAAAAAAAATTCATAGTGATTCAGTCACACATATATGTGTTCTAAGGTTGTCATAAAAATTTCATAGTGATTCAATCATGCATATATGTGTTCAAAGGCTGTCAAAACAATTTCACGGTGATTCAATCATGCATATATGAGTTCTAAGGCTGCACAAAAATTTCATAGTGATTCAATCATGCATATATGTGTTCTAAGGCTGTCAAAAAAAATTCATAGAGACTCAATCATGCATATATGTGTTCTAAGGCTGTCAAAAAAAATTTATAGTGATTCAATAATGCAGATATGTGTTCTAAGGTTGTCAAAAAAAATTTATAGTGATTCAATCATGCATATAAGTCTTTTAAAGCTCTCAAAAAAAATTTATAGTGATTCAATCAAGCATATGTTTTCTAAGGCTGTCAAAAAAATTTTAAAATGATTCAATCATATATATGCGTTCTAAGTCTGTCAAAAAATTTTACAGTGATTTAATCATGCATATATGTGTTCTTAGGCAGTAAAAAAAATTCATAGTGATTCAATCATGCATATATGTGTTATAAGGCTGTCAAAAAAAATTCATAGTGATTAAATCATGCGTATTTGTGTTCTAAGGCTTTAAAAAAAAAATTAGAGTAGTTCAATCATGGATATATATGTTCTAAGGCTCTCAAAAAACATTTTATATTGATTCAATCATGCATATATGTGTTCTAAGGATGTCAAAAAAAATTATATTGAATCAATCATGCATATATGTGTCCTAACTCTGTCAAAAAAATATCATAGTGATTCAATCTTGCATATAAGTGTTCAATGGTTGTTACAAAAAAATCATAGTGATTCAATCATGCATATATGTGTTCTAAGGCTGTCAAAAAAATTTCATTATGATTGAATCAAGCATACACATGTTCTAAGGTTGTCAAAATTTTTCCATAGTCATTCAATAATGCATATATGTGTTCTAAGGCTGTCAAAAAAAATCATAGTGATTCAAGCTTGCATATATGTGTTTTAGGGCTATCAAAAAAATTTCATAGTGATTCAAGCTTGCATATATGTGTTTTAAGGCTGTCGAAGAAAACTCATCGTGGTTCAATCATCCATATATGTGTTCTAAGATTGTCAAAAAAAATCCATAGTGATTCAATCAAGCATATGTTTTCTAAGGCTGTCAAAATTTTTTTAAAATGATTCAATCTTATATATGCGTTCTAAGTCTGTCAAAAAAATTTACAGTGATTTAATCATGCGTATATGTGTTCTTAGGCAGTAAAAAAAATTCATAGTGATTCAATCATGCATATATGTGTTATAAGGCTGTCAAAAAAATTTCATAGTGATTAAATCATGCGTATTTGTGTTCTAAGGCTTTAAAAAAAAAATAGAGTAGTTCAATCATGCATATATATGTTCTAAGGCTCTCAAAAAACATTTTATATTGATTCAATCATGCATATATGTGTTCTAAGGCTGTCAAAAAAATTTATATTGAATCAATCATGCATATATGTGTCCTAACTCTGTCAAAAAAATATCATAGTGATTCAATCTTGCATATAAGTGTTCAATGGTTGTTACAAAAAAATCATAGTGATTCAATCATGCATATATGTGTTCTAAGGCTGTCAAAAAAATTTCATTATGATTGAATCAAGCATACACATGTTCTAAGGTTGTCAAAATTTTTCCATAGTCATTCAATAATGCATATATGTGTTCTAAGGCTGTCAAAAAAAATCATAGTGATTCAAGCTTGCATATATGTGTTTTAGGGCTATCAAAAAAATTTTATAGTGATTCAAGCTTGCATATATGTGTTTTAAGGCTGTCGAAGAAAACTCATCGTGGTTCAATCATCCATATATGTGTTCTAAGATTGTCAAAAAAATCCATAGTGATTCAATCATGCGGATATGTGTTCTAAGGTTCACAAAAAAAAATTATAGTGATTCAATCAGGCACATATGTGTTCTATGGCTATAAAAACGATTTCACAGTGATTCAATCATGCATATATGAGTTCTAAGGCTGTCAAAAAAAATTCACAGTGATTTAATCATGCATATATGTGTTTTATGTCTGCAAAAAAATTTCATAGTGATTCAATCAAGCATATAGGTGTTCTAAGGTTGTCAAAAAAAAATTGTCGTCATGGAATCGTGCATATATGTGTTCTAAGGCTATCAAAAAAAATTTATAGTGATTCAATCAAGCATATATGTGTTCTAAGGCTGTCAAAAAAAATTATAATGATTCAATCATTCATATATATGTTCAAAGGCTGTAAAAAAAATTATATTGATTTAATCAAGCATATATAAAATCGAAGGTTGTCAAAAAAATCTCATAGTGATTCAATCGTGCATATATGTGTTCTATTGTTGTCAAAAAAAATTTATAGTGATTCAATAATTCATATATGTGTTCTAAGGCTATCAAAATGATTTCAGAGTGATTCAAGCATGCATATATGTGTTCTACGGCTGTCAAAAAAAATTCATAGGGATTTCAATCATGCGTATATGTGTTCTAACGCTGTCAAAAAAACATCATAGTGATTCAATCATGCATATATGTGTTCAAAGGCTGTCAAAACAATTTCACGGTGATTCAATCATGCATATAAGTTCTATGGCTGCACAAAAAATTCATAGTGATTCAATCATGCATATATGTGTTCTAAGGCTGTCAAAAAAATTTCATAGCGACTCAGTCATTCATATATGTTTTCTAAGGCTGTCAAAAAAAATTATAGTGATTGAATAATGCATATATGTGTTCTAAGGTTGTCAAAAAAAAATTATAGTGATTCAATCATGCATATAAGTCTTCTAAAGCTCTCAAAAAAAAATATAGTGATTCAATCATGCATATGTGTTCTAAGGCTGTCAAAAAAAAAATCTCATGATTCAATCATATATATGAGTTCTAAGTCTCTCAAAAAAAATTATAGTGATTTAATCATGCATATATGTGTTCTTAGGCAGTAAAAAAAAACCATAGTGATTCAATCATGCATATATGTGTTCAAAGGCTGTCAAAAAAATTCATAGTGATTAAATCATGGCTTTTTGGGTTCTAAGGCTGTCAAAAAAAATTTAGAATAGTTCAATCATGCATATATCTGTTCTAAGACTGTCAAAAAACATTTCATAGTGATTCAATCATGCATATATGTGTTCTAAGGCAGTCAAAAAAAATTTATATTGAATCAATCATGCATATATGTGTCCTAACTCTGTCAAAAAAATATCATAGTGATTCAATCTTGCATATAAGTGTTCAATGTTTGTTAAAAAAAATCATAGTGATTCAATCATGCATATATGTGCTCTAAGGCTGTCAAAAAAATTTCATTATGATTGAATCAAGCATATATGTGATCTAAGGCCGTCAAAAAAATTCCATAGCGATTCAATCATGAATATATGTGTTCTAAGGTTGTCAAAATTATTCCATAGTCAATCAATCATGCATATATGTGTTCTAAGGCTGTCAAAAAAGAAGCATAGTGATTCAAGCTTGCATATATGTGTTGTAGGGCTATCAAAAAAATTTCTTATTGATTCAAGCTTGCATATATGTGTTCTAGGGCTGTCGAAAAAATTTCATAGTGATTCAAGCATGCTTATATGTGTTCTAAGATTGTCAAAAAAAAGCCATAGTGATTCAATCATGCAGATATGTGTTCTAAGGTTCACAAAAAAAATTTATAGTGATTCAATCAGGCATGTATGTGTTCTAAGGCTATAAAAACAATTTCATAGTGATTCAATCATGCATATATGTGTTCTAAGGCTGTCAAAAAAATTGCATGGTGATTCAATCTCGCATATATGTGTTCTAAGGCTGCCAAAAAAATTTGTAGTGATTCAATCATGCATATATGTGTTCTATGGCTGTCAAAAAAAATTTGTATTGATTCAATCAAGCATATATACATTTTAAGGCTGTCAAAAAAATCTCATATTGATTCAATCATGCATATATGTGTTCTATGGTTGTCAAAAAACGTTCATAGTGATTCAATAATGCATATATGTGTTTTATAGCTGTCAAAAAATATTTGTAGTGATTCAATAATGCATATATGTGTTCTAAGGTGGTCAAAAAGAATTCATATTGATTAAACCAAGCATATATGTGTTCTAAGGCTGTTAAAAAAATGTCTTGGTAATTCAATCATTTATATATGTGTTCTAAGGCAGTGAAAAAAAAATGTTGTGACTCAATCATGCATATATGTGTTCTAAGGCTGCAAAAACATTTCATAGTGATTCAATCATGCTAATTTGTGTTCTAAGGTTGTCAAAAAAATTTCAAAGTGATTCAATCATGTATATATGTGTTTTAAAGTTGTCAAATAAATTTCGTAGTGAATAAGTCATGCTTATTTGTGTTCTAAGGCTGTCAAAAAAAATTTGTATTGATTCTGTCATGCATGTATGTGTTCTTAGGCTGTCAAAAAAAATTTGTTGTGAGTCAATCATGCATATATGTATTCTAATGCTCTCAAAAACATTTTGTATTCATTCAATCATGCATGTATGTGCTCTAAGGTTGTCAACAAAATCTCCTAGTGATTCAATCATGCTAAAATGTGTCCTGTGGATGTCAAAAAAATTCATAGAGATTCAAAAAAAACTCATAGTGATTCAATCATGCATGTATGTGTTTTAAGGCTGTCAGAAAAATTTCATAGTGATTCGATCATATAGATATGTGTTCTTAAGTTGTCAAAAAAAATTATACTGATTTAATCATGCATGTATGTATTCTAATGCGCATAAAAAAAATGTAGTGATTCAAATATGCATATATGTGTTCTAAGGCTGTCAAAAAAAATTCATAGTGATTCAATCAAGCATATATGTGTTTTAAGGCTGTCAAAAAAAAATCATAGTGATTCAATCAAGCATATATGAGTTCTAAGGCTGTCAAAAAAATCTTATAGTGAATAAGTCATCCATATATGTGTTCTACGGTTGTCAAAAAAAATTCATAGTGATTCAATCATTCGTATTGGTGTTCTAAGGCTGTCAAATAAATTTCATAGTGACTCAATCATGCATATATGAGTTCTAAGGCTGTCAAAAAAATCTCATACTGATTCAATCATGCATACATGTGTTCTATTGTTGTCAAAATAATCTCATAGTGATTCAATCATGCATATATGTGTTCCATGGTAGTCAAAAAAAAATCATAGTGATTCAAATATTGAGATATGTGTTCTATGGCTCTCAAAAAAAATTCATAGTGATTCAATCATGCATATATGTGTTCTAAGGCTGTCAAAAAAAATCCACAGTGATTTATTCTTTTATATGCATGTTCTAAGGCTGTCAAATAAATTTATTTATAATTCAATCATGCATATATGTGTTTTAAGGCTGTCAAAAAAAATTCATAGTGATTAAATCAAGCTTAAATGTGTTTTAAGGCTGTCAAAAAAGATTCTTAGTGATTCAATCATGCATATATGTGCTCTAAGGCTGTCAAAAAAATCTCATAGTGATTCATTCTTTCATATATGTGTTCTATGGTTGTCAAAAAGAACTCATAGGGATTCAATCATGCATATATGTGTTCTAACACTGTCTAAAAATTTTCATAGTCATTAAATCTTTCATATATGTGTTCTAAGGGTGTTAAAAAAAATTCATAGTGATTCAATCATGTATAAATGTGTTCTAATTCTCTAAAAAAAAATTAGAGTGATTCAATCACGTAAATATATCTTATAAGGCTGTCAAAAAAATAATTTCAGAGTGATTCAATCATGCATATATGTGTTCTATGGTTGTCAAAAAAAATTCATAGTGATTCAATCATGCATACATATGTTCCAAGGATGTCAAAAAAAAATTATAGTGATTCAATCATGCGTATATGTCTTCTAAAGTTGTCAAAGAAAATTCATAGTGAATAAATCATGCTTACTTGAGTTCTAAGGCTATCAAAAAAAATTTGATTTGATTCAATCTTGCATATCTGCGTTCTAAGAATGTTAAAAAAAATTAATGGTGATTCAATCATGCATATATTTGTTCTAATGCTGTCAAAAAAAATTTGAATTGATTCAATCATGCATATATGTGTTCTTAGGCTGTCAATAAAATCTCATAGTGATTCAATCAGGCTAATATCTGTTCTATGGATGTCAAAAAAAATTCATAGTGATTCAATCATTCATATATGTATTCTAAGGCTATTAAAAAAAATCATATTGATTCAATCATGCATATATGTGTTCTAAGGCTGTCAAAAAAAAATTTGAATTGATTCAATCATGCTGATATGTGTTCTAAGGTTGTTAAAAAAATCTCATAGTGATTCACTCAAGCATATATGTGTTCTAAGGCTATCAAAAAAAAAATCTAGTGATTTAATCATGGATATATTTGTTCTAAGGCTGTCAAAAAAATCTCATAGTGATTCAACCATTCATATGTGGCTTATGGTATTCAAAAAAAAATCATAGTGATTCAATCATGCAAATATGTGTTCTAAGGCTGTCAAAAAAATTTAGAGTGAGTCAATCCTACATATTTGTGTTCTAAGGCTGTCAAAAAAATTTCACAGTGATTCAATCATGCATATATGTGTTCTATAGCTATCAAAAAATTTCATAGTGATCCAATAATGCATATATGTGTTCTAAGTCTGTCAAAAAAAAATCATACTAATTAAGTCATGCATATATGAGTTCTAAGTCTATCAAAAAAAATTCATAGTAATTAAATCATGCTTATATGTGTTCAAAGTTTGTCAAAAAAATTACATAGTGATTCAATCATTCATATATGTGTTCTAAGGCTGTCAAAAAAATTACATAGTGATTCAATCATGCATATATGTGTTCTAAGGTTGTCAAAAGAAATTAGTAGAGATTCAATCATACATATATGCCTTCTAAGGCTGTCGAAAAATTATTGTATTGGTTCAATAATGCATATATGTGTTCTAAGGCTGTTAAAAAAATCTCATCGTGATTCAATCTTGCATATATGTGTTCTACGGCTGTCAAAAAAATCTCATAGTGATTCAATCTTGCATATATGTGTTCTAAGGCTATCGAAAAATTCTCATAGTGATTCAATCATGCATATATGTATTCTATGGTTATCAAAAAAATTTCATAGTGATTCATTCATATATGTGTTCTAAGGCTGTCAACAAAAATTTATAGTGATTCAATCATGCAGATATGTATTCTAAGGTTATCAACAAAAATTTATACTGATTCAATCATGCATATATGTGTTCAAATGCTATAAAAAAATTTGTAGTGATTCAATTAAGCATATATATTTTCTAAGGCTGTCAAAAAAAATTCATAATGATTCAATCAGGAATATATGTTTTCTAAGGCTACAAAAACATTTCATAGTGATTCAATCATGCATATATGTGTTCTAAGGGTGTCAAAAAAAAATCATAGTAATTCAATCATGCATATATGTGTTCTAAAGTTGTCAAAAAGTTTTCATAGTGAATAAGTCATGCTTATTTGTGTTCTAAGGCTGTCAAAAAAAAATTGTATTGATTCAATCATGCATATATGTGTTCTCTGGCAGCCAAAAAAAATTTGTTCAGTCAATCATGCATATATGTGTTCAAATGAGCTCAAAAACATTTTATATTGAGTCAATCATAAAAGTATGTGTTCTAAGGCTCTCAACAAAATCTCATAGTGATTCAATCTTGCTAAAATGTGTCTTGTACATGTCAAAAAATTTCATAGTGATTCAGTCATGCATATATGTGTTCTAAGGCTATCAAACAAAATTCGAATTGATTCAATCTTGCATATATGTGTGCTAAGGCTGTTAAAAAAATCACATAGTGATTGAATCATATATATATATATGTATTCTATGGTTGTAAAAAAAAAATCATAGTGATCTAATCATTCATATATGTGTTCTAAGGTTGTCAAAAAAAATTCATAGTGAGTTAATCATGCATATATGTGTTCGAAGGCTGTCAAAATAATCTCATAGTGATTCAATCATGCATATATGTGTTTTATGGTTGTCAAAAAAAAATCAAGGTGATTCAATCATGCATATATATGTTCTAAGGCTGTCAGAAAAATTTCAGAGTGATTCAATCCTGCATATATGTGTTCTAAAGCAGGTATAAAAATTTTACAGTGATTCAAACATGCATATATGTGTTCTAAGGAAATCAAAAAATTTCATAGTGATTCAATCATGCATATATGTGTACTACGTCTGTCAAAAAAAGTTCATAGTAATTAAATCATTCATATATGTGTTCTAAGTCTGTCAAAAAAAATTCATAGTAATTATATCGTGCTTATATGTGTTCAAAGGTTGTAAAAAAAATTTCTTAGTGATTCAATCAGTTATATATGTGTTCTAAGGCTGTCTAAAAAATTCTATAGGGATTTAATCATGCATATATGTGTTCTAAGGCTGTCAAAAAAATCTCATAGTGATTCAATCATGCATATATGTGTTGTAAAACTCTAAAAAAAACTCATACTGATTCAATCATGCATATATGTGTTCTAAGGCTCTAAAAAAAATTTCATACTAATTCAATCATGCGTATATGTGTTCTAAGGCAGTAAAAAAAAATCCATAGTGATTCAATCGTTTATATACGTATTCTAAGGCTGTCGAAAAAAATTCAGAGTGATTCAATCCAGGATATATGTGTTCTAAGGTTGTTAAAAAAAATTCACAAGGATTTAATCATCCATGTCCGTTAAGGCTGTCAAAAAATTTCATAGTGATTCAATCACACATAAATGTGTACTAAGGCTATCAAAAAAATTCCATAGTGATTCAATCATGCATATATGTGTTCTAGTGCTATAAAAAAAAATCCATAGTGATTCAATCATGCATATTTATGTTTTAAGGCTGTCAAAAAAAATTTATCGTGATTCAATCATGCATATAATTGTTCTAAGGGCGTCAAAAAAATTTCATAGTGATTCAATCATGCATATATGTGTTCTAAAGCTGTCAAAAAAAATTCATAGTGAATAAATCATGCTTATCTATGTTTTAAGGCTGCCAAAAAAAATTGTATAGATTCAATCATGCATATATGTGCTCTAAGGATACCAAAAAAAATTTGTTGTTATTCAATCATCCATATATGTGTTCTAATGCTGTCAAAAATATTTCATATTGATTCAATCATGCATATATGTGTTCCTTGGACGTCAAAAAAAATTTATAGTGATTCGATCATTCATATATGTGTTCCAAGGCTGTTAAAAAAATTTTATAGTGATTTAGTCATGCATATCTATGTTCTAAGGTTGTCAAAAAAAATTCATGGGGATTCAATCATGCATATATATGTTCTAAGGTTACCAAAAAAAATTATAGTGATTCAATCATGCATATATGTGTTCTAATGTTGTCAAAAAAATTTGTAGTGATTCAATCATGCATATTTGTGTTCTAGAGCTGGTAAAAAAAATTCAAAGTGACTCAATCAGGCAAATATGAGTTCTAAGGCTGAAAAAAAAATCATAGTGATTCAGTCTTGCATATATGTGTTCTAAGGCTATCAAAAAAAAGTCATAGTGATTTAATCATGCATATCAATGTTCTAAGATTGTCAAAAAAAAAATATAGAGATTAAATCATGCTAATATGTGTTCTACGGCTGTCAAAAAAAAATTTTTTATGTATTCAATCATGCATATACTCGATTAAATCATGCATATACGTGTTCTAAGGCTATCATAAAAATATCATATTGATTCAATCATGTATATAAGTGTTCTAAGGCTGTCAAAAAAAAACATAATAATTGAATCATGCATATGTGTGTTCTAAGGCTGTCAAAAAAATTCAGAGTGTTTCATTCACGCATTATGTGTTCTAAGGTTGTCAAAAAAAATTCATACTGATTCAATCATGCTTATATGTGTTCCAAGGCAATCAAAAAAAAATCATAGTGATTCAATCAAGCAGATACGTGTTCTAAGGCTATCAAAAAAAAGTCATAGTGATTTAATCATGCATATCAATGTTCTAAGATTGTCAAAAAAAAATTATAGAGATTAAATTATGCTAATATGTGTTCTACGGCTATCAAAAAAAAATTCTATGTATTCAATCATGCATATACTCGATTAAATCATGCATATACGTGTTCTAAGGCTATCATAAAAATATCATATTGATTCAATCATGCATATAAGTGTTCTAAGGCTCTCAAAAAAAAACCATAATAATTGAATCATGCATATGTGTGTTTTAAGGCTGTCAAAAAAAAATTATAGTGATTAAATCAAGCATATATGTGTTTTGAGGCTGTCAAAAAAAATTCAAAGTGATTCAATCATGCATATATGTGTTCTAAGCTTGTCAAAAAAAAATCATTGTCAATGAATTATGCTTATATATGTTCTAAGGCTGTCAAAAAAAAATCTATGTATTCAATCATGCATATACTTGATTAAATTGTGCATATACGTGTTCTAAGGCTATCATAAAAATCTCATAGTGATTCAATCATGCATATAAGGGTTCTAAGGCTGTCAAAAAAACTCCATAATGATTGAATCATGCTTATATGTGTTCTAAGGGTGACAAAAAATTCATAGTGATTCAATCATGCATATTTGTTTTCTAAGATTGTCAAAAAAAATTATAGTGTATAAATGATGCTTATATATGTTCTAAGGCTGTCAAAAAAAAATCTATGTATTCAATCATGCATATACTCGATTAAATCATGCATATACGTGTTCTAAGGCTATCAGAAAAATCTCTTAGTGATTCAATCATGCATAAAAATGTTCTAAGGCTGTCAAAAAAACTCCATAATGATTGAATCATGCTTATATGTGTTCTAAGGGTGACAAAAAAAATTTATACTGATTAAATCATGCATATATGTGTTCTAAGGCTGTCAAAAAAAATTATACGGATTCAATCATGCATATATGTGTTCTATGGCTGTCAAAAAAATCTCATAGTGATTCAGTCATGCATATATGTGTTCTAAGGTTGTCAAAAAAAATCATAGTGATTAAATCATACTTATATATGTTCTAAGGGTCTGAAAAGAAAATCATAGTGATTCAATCATGCATATATGTGTTGTAAGGCTGTCAAAAAAAATTCATGGGGATTCAATCATCCAGATATATGATACAAGGTTGTCAAAAAAAATTTATAGTGATTCAATCATGCATATATGGGTTCTAATGCTGTCAAAAAAATTTGTAGTGATTAAATCATACATATATGAGTTCTAAGGCTGGTTAAAAAAATTCATAGTGACTCAAGCATGCATATATGTGTTCTAAGGCAGCAAAAAACGTTCATAGTCGTTCAGTCATGCAAATATGTATTCTAAGGCTATCAAAAAAATTTATAGTGATTCAATCATGCATATTAGTGTTCGAAGATTGTCAAAAAAAAATTTAGGTATTCAATCTTGTATATACTCGATTAAATCATGCATATACATGTTCTAAGCCTATCATAAAAATCTCATAGTAAGTGTTCTAAGGCTGTCAAAAAAAATCCATAATGATTGAATCATGCATACTTGTGTTCTAAGGCTGTCAAAAAATTTCATAGTGTTTCAATCACGCATTATGTGTTCTAAGGCTATCAAAAAAAATTCATAGTGATTCAATCATGCTTATATGTGTTCTAAGGCTGTCAAAAAAAATTATAGTGATTCAATCAAGCATATATGTGTCCAAAGGCTATAAAAAACATTTCAAAGTGATTCAATCATGCATATATGTGTTCTAAGCTTTTCAAAGAAATTTATTGTCAGTTAATCAAGCTTATATGTGTTCTAAGGATCTCAAAAAAAAATTAAATGGATTCAATCTTGCATATATGTGTTCTATGGATTTCCAAAAACTCTCATAGTGATTCAGTCATGCATGTATGTGTTCTAATCCTGTCAAAAAAAATTCATAGTGATTAAATCATACTTATATGTGTTCTAAGGGAGTGAAAAAATTTATAGTGATTCAATCATGCATATGTGTGTTCTAATGCTGTCAAAAAAATTTATAGTGATTCAATCATGCATATATGTCTTTTAAGGCTGGTAAAAAAATTTCTGAGTGACTCAATCATGCATATGTGAGTTCTAAGGCAGCAAAAAAAAATCATAGTGATTCAGTCATGCAAATATGTGTTGTAAGGCTATCAAAAAAACTTCATTGTGATTCAATCATACATATCTGTGTTCTAAGATTGTCAAAAAAAATTATAGTGATTAAATCATGCTTATATGTGTTCCAAGGGTGTCAAAAAAATTCATGGTGATTCAATCATGCATATATGTGTTCTAAGACTGTAAAAAAAATTTAATTGTATATTAATCATACTTATATGTGTTCTACGAGTGTGAAAAAAATTGCATAGTGATTCAATCATGCATATATGTGTTGTAAGGCTGTCAAAAAAATTAATGGGGATTCAATCATGCAGATATATGTTCTAAGGTTGTCAAAAAAATATTTAGTGATTCAATCATGCATATATGTCTTCTAATGATGTCAAAACAATTTGGAGTGATTCAATCTTGCATATATGTGTTCTAAGGCTGGTAAAAAAATTTCAGAGTGACTCAATCATGCATATATGTGTTCTAAGGCCGCAAAAAAAATCATAGTGATTCAGTCATGCATATATGTGTTTTAAGGCTATCAAAAAAAATTCATAGTGATTAAATCATGCTTACTTGTGTTCTAAGGTTGTCAAAAAAAGAATCTATGTATTTAATCATGCATATACTCGAATAAATCATGCATATACGTGTTCTAAGGCTGTCATAAAAATCTCATAGTGATTCAATCTTGCATATAAGTGTTCTAAGGCTGTCAAAAAAAATCCATAATGATAGAATCAGGCATATGTGTGTTCTAAGGCTGTCAAAAAATTTCATAGTGTTTCAATCACGCATTATGTGTTTTAAGGCTGTCAAAAAATTTTTATAGTGATTTAATCATGCTTATATGTGTTCTACGGCTGTCAAAAAAAAATCATAGTGATTCAATCATGCAGATATGTGTTTTAAGGCTGTCAAAAAAAAATTAGAGTGATTCAATCAAGCATATATGTGTTCTAAGGTTGTCAAAAAAATTTCAAAGTGATTCAATCATGCATATGTGTTCTAAGCTTCTCAACAAAATTCATTGTCATTAAATCATGCTAATATGTGTTCTATGGGTTACAAAAAAGTTTCATAGTGATTAAATCATGCATATATGTGTTCTAAGGCTATCAAAAAAAATTATGCAAATTCAATCAAGCATATATGTGTTCTATGGTGTCAAAAAAATCTCATAGAGATTCAGTCATGTATATATGTGTTCTAAGGCTGTCAAAAAAAAATCATAGTGATTAAATCATACTTATATGTGTTATAAGGGTGTGAAAAAAATTTCATAGTGATTCAATCATGCATATATATGTTCTAAGGATGTCAAAAAAAATCATGGGGATTTAATCATGCAGATATATGTTCTATGGTTGTCAAAAAAATTTATAGTGATTCAATCATACAGATATATGTTCTAAGGTTGTCAAAAAAATTTATAGTGATTCAATCATGCATATATGTGTTCTAACGTTGTCAAAAAAATTTGTAGTGATTCAATCATGCATATATGTTTTTGAGGCTGGTACAAAAATTTCTGAGTGACTCAATCATGCATATATGTGTTCTAAGGCTGCAAAAAAAAATCTTAGTGATTCAGTCATGCATATATGTGTTCTAAGTCTATCAACAAAAATTCAAAGTGATTCAATCATGCAAAATTTTGTTCTAAGATTGTCAAAAAAAATTTATAGTGATTAAATCATGCTTATATGTGCTTCAAGGGTGTCAAAAAATTCTCATAGTGATTCAATCATGCATATATGTATTCTAAGGCTGTCAAAAAAAATTCAAAGAGATTAAATCATACTTATATGTGTTCTATGGGTGTGAAACAAATTTCATAGTGATTCAATCATGCATATATGTGTTCTAAGGTTGTCAAAAAAAATTCATGGGGATTCAATCATGCAGATTTATGTTCTAAGGTTGTCAAAAAAATTATAGTAATTCAATCATGCATATATGTGCTCTAATGTTGTCAAAAAAAATTATAGTGATTCAATCATGCATATATGTGTTCTAAGGCTGGTAAAAAAATTCAGAGTGACTCAATCATGCAAATATGTGTTCCAAGGCTGCAAAAAAAATCATAGTGATTCAGCCATGCGTATATGTGTTCTAAGGCTATCAAAAAAAACTCATAGTGATTCAATCATGCATATTTGTGTTCTAAGATTGTCAAAAAAAAATTATAGTGATTAAATCATGCTTAGATGTGTTCTAATGCTGTCAAAAAAAATGGTAGTGATTCAATCATGCATATATATGTTTTAAGGATGGTAAAAAAAATTCAGAGTGACTCAATCATGCATATATGTGTTCTAAGGCTACAAAAAAAATTCATAGTGATTTAGTCATGCGTACATGTGTTCTAAGGCTATCAAAAAAAAATCATAGTGATTCAATCATGCATATCCGTGTTCTAAGATTGTCAAAAAAAAATTATAGTGATTAAATCATGCTTATATGTGTTCCAAGGGTGTCAAAAAATCTTCATAGTGATTCAATCATGCATATATGTGTTCTAAGGCTGTCAAAAAAAATCCATAGTAATTAAATCATACTTATATGTGTTCTATGGGTGTGAAAAAATTTTCATAGTGATTCAATCATGCGTATATGTGTTCTATGGTTGTCAAAAAAAATTCATGGGAATTCAATCATGCAGATATATGTTATAAGGTTGTCAAAAAAAAATTATAGTGATTCAATCATGCATATATGGGTTCTAATGTTGTCAAAAAAAATTGTAGTGATTAAATCATGCATATATGTGTTCTAAGGCTGGTTAAAAAAATTCATAGTGACTCAAGCATGCATATATGTGTTCTAAGGCAGCAAAAAAAGTTCATAGTTGTTCAGTCTTGCATATATGTGTTCTAAGGCTTTCAAAAAAATTCATAGTGATTCAATCATGCATATTAGTGTTCGAAGATTGTCAAAAAAAAATTATGTATTCAATCATGCATATACTCGATTAAATCGTGCATATACGTGTTCTAAGCCTATCATAAAAATCTCACAGTAAGTGTTCTAAGGCTGCCAAAAAAAATCCATAATGATTGAATCATGCATACTTATGTTCTAAGGCTGTCAAAAAATTTCATAGTGTTTCAATCACGCAATTTGTGTTCTAAGGCTATCAAAAAAATTTCATAGTGATTCAATCATGCTTATATGTGTTCTAAGGCTGTCAAAAAAAATTATAGTGATTCAATCAAGCATATATTTGTTCAAAGGCTGTAAAAAAAATTTTCAAAGTGATTCAATCATGCATATATGTGTTCTAAGCTTTTCAAAGAAAGTCATTGTCATTAAATCAAGCTTATATGTGTTCTAAGGATGTCAAAAAAAATTTATATGGATTCAATCTTGCATATACGTGTTCTATAGCTTTCCAAAAACTCTCATAGTGATTCAGTCATGCATATATGTGTTCTAATCCTGTCAAAAAAATTTCATAGGGATTAAATCATACTTATATGTGTTCTAAGGGAGTGAAAAAATTTCATAGTTATTCAATCTAGCATATATGTGTTCTAAGGCTGTCAAAAAAAATTTACGGGGATTCAATCATAAAGCTATATCTTCTAAGGTTGTCAAAAAAAATTTATAGTGATTCAATCATGCATATGTGTGTTCTAATGCTGTCAAAAAAATTTATAGTGATTCAATCATGCATATATGTCTTTTAAGGCTGGTAAAAAAAATTCTGAGTGACTCAATCATGCATATGTGAGTTCTAAGGCTGCAAAAAAAAATCATAGTGATTCAGTCATGCAAATATGTGTTGTAAGTCTATCAAAAAAACTTCATTGTCATTCAATCATACATATCTTTGGTCTAAGATTGTCAAAAAAAATTTATAGTGATTAAATCATGCTTATATGTGTTCCAAGGGTGTCAAAAAACTCGTGGTGATTCAATCATGCATATATGTGTTCTAAGACTGTCAAAAAAATTTAATAGTAATTAAATCATAGTTATATGTGTTCTACGAGTGTGAAAAAAATTGCATAGTGATTCAATCAAGCATATATGTGTTGTAAGGCTATCAAAAAAAATTAATGGGGATTCAATCATGCAGATATATGTTCTAAGGTTGTCAAAAAAAATTATAGTGATTCAATCATGCATATATGTCTTCTAATGATGTCAAAAAAATTCGGAGTGATTCAATCATGCATATATGTGTTCTAAGGCTGGTAAAAAAAATTCAGAGTGACTCAATCATGCATATATGTGTTCTAAGGCCGCAAAAAAAATCATAGTGATTCAGTCATGCATATATGTGTTCTAAGGCTATTAAAAAAAATTCATAGTGATTAAATCATGCTTACTTGTGTTCTAAGGTTGTCAAAAAAAGAATCTATGTATTTAATCATGCATATACTCGAATAAATCATGCTAATACGTGTTCTAAGGCTCTCATAAAAATCTCATAGTGATTCAATCATGCATATAAGTGTTCTAAGGCTGTCAAAAAAATCCATAATGATAGAATCAGGCATATGTGTGTTCTAAGGCTGTCAAAAAATTTTATAGTGTTTCAATCACGCATTATGTGTTCTAAGGCTGTCAAAAAAAATTTATAGTGATTCAATCATGCTTATATGTGTTCTACGGCTGTCAAAAAAAAAATCATAGTGATTCAATCATGCAGATATGTGTTTTAAGGCTGTCAAAAAAAATTTAGAGTGATTCAATCAAGCATATATGTGTTCTAAGGTTGTCAAAAAATTTTCAAAGTGATTCAATCATGCATATGTGTTCTAAGCTTCTCAACAAAATTCATTGTCATTAAATCATGCTTATATGTGTTCTATGGGTCACAAAAAAGTTTCATAGTGATTAAATCATCCATATATGTGTTCTAAGGCTATAAAAAAAATATGCAAATTAAATCAAGCATATATGTGTTCTATGGTGTCAAAAAAATCTCATAGAGATTCAGTCATGTATATATGTGGTCTAAGGCTGTCAAAAAAAAATTATAGTGATTAAATCATACTTATATGTGTTATAAGGGTGTGAAACAAAATTCATAGTGATTCAATCATGCATATATATGTTCTAAGGATGTCAAAAAAAAATCATGGGGATTTAATCATGCATATATGTGTTCTAAGGCTGCAAAAAAAAATCATTGTGATTCAGTCATGCATATATGTGTTCTAAGTCTATCAACAAAAAATCATAGTGATTCAATTATGCAAAATTTTGTTATAAGATTGTCAAAAAAAAATTATAGTGATTAAATCATGCTTATGTGTTCCAAGGGTGTCAAAAAATTCTCATAGTGATTCAATATGTATTCTAAGGCTGTCAAAAAAAAAATCATAGAGATTAAATCATACTTATATGTGTTCTATGGGTGTGCAAAAAATTTCATAGTGATTCAATCATGCATGTATGTGTTCTAAGGTTGCCAAAAAAAAATCATGGGGATTCAATCATGCAGATTTATGTTCTAAGGTTGTCAAAAAAATTATAGTAATTTAATCATGCATATATGCGCTCTAATGTTTTCAAAAAAATTATAGTGATTCAATCATGCATAAATGTGTTCTAAGGCTGGTAAAAAAAATTCAGAGTGACTCAATCATGCAAATATGTGTTCTAAGGCTGCAAAAAAATCATAGTGATTCAGCCATGCGTATATGTGTTCTAAGGCTATCAAAAAAAGCTCATAGTGATTCAATCATGCATATCTGTGTTCTAAGATTGTCAAAAAAAAATTATAGTGATTAAATCATGCTTATATTTATTCAATCATGCAAATACTCGATTAGATCATGCATATATGTGTTCTAAGGCTATCATAAAAATCGCATAGTGATTCATTCATGCATATAAGTGTTCTAAGGCTGTCAAAAATTTTTATGGAGTTTCAATCATGCATTATGTGTTATAACGTTGTCAACAAAATTTCATAGTGATTCAATCATGCTTATATGTGTTCCAAGGCTGTCAAAAAACATTCATAGTGATTCAATCATGCAGATGTGTGTTTTAAGGCTGTCAAAAAAAATTTATAGTGATTCAATCAAGCATATATGTGTTCTAAGGCTGTCAAAAAAAATTAAATTGATTCAATCATGCATATTTATGTTCTAAGCTTGTCAAAAAAAATCATTGTCATTAAATCATGCTTATATATGTTGTAAGGGTGACAAAAAAAATCATAGTGATTAAATCATGCATATATGTCTTCTAAGGCTGTCAAAAAAAAATTATACGGATTCAATCATGCATATATGTGTTCTATGGCTGTCCAAAAAATCTCATAGTGATTCACTCATGCATATATGTGTTCTAAGGCTGTCAAAAAATTTCATGGGGATTCAATCTTGTAGATATGTGTTCTATGGTTGTCAAAAAAAAATTATAGTGATTTAATTATGCATATATGTGTTTTAAGGTTGTCAAAAAAAATTAATAGAGATTAAATCATGCATATGTGCTCTAAGGATGTCAAACAAAATTCTTAATGATTCAATCCTCTATATATGTGTTCTAAGGCAGTCAAAAAAAATTCATAGTGATTCAATCATTCATATATGTGTTCTAAGGCTGCAAGAAAATTTCATGGCGATTCAATCATGCATATATGTGTTCTATGGCTCTCAAAAAAAAATCATAGTGATTCAATCATGCAAATACGTGATATAAGGTTCTCAAAAAAATTTATAGTTATTCATTCATGCATATACGTGTTCTGAGATTGTCAAAAAAATTTGTAGTGAATCAATCATTCATATATGTAAAAACTAAGGCTGTCAAAAAAAAATCATATTGACTCAATCATGCATATATATGTTCTAATGCTGCAACAAAGTTTCATAGGGATTCAATCATGCATATATGTGTTCTAAGGCAGTCAAAAAAATTTTACAGTGATTCAATCTTGCAAATATGTTTGCTAAGGTTGTCAAAAAAAAAATTATGGGGATTCAATCATGCATATATGTGTTCTAAGGTTGTCAAAAAAAATTATAGTGATTCAATCATGCATAAATGTGTTCTAATGCTTTCAAAAAAAATTATAGTATTCATTCATGTATATATGTGTTCTAGGGTTGTTAAACAAATTTCATAGTGATTCAGTCATGCATTTATGTGTTCTAAAGCTATCAAAAAAATTCATAGACATTCAATCAACAATATGCTCAATGGCCGCCAAAAAAAATTTATAGCGATTCAAGCATGCATCCATGTGTTCTAAGGCAGTCAATGAAATTTCATAGTGATTCAATCACGCTTATATGTGTTCCAAGGATGTCAAAAAAAAATCATAGTGATTGAATCATGCACGTATGTGTTCTAATGCTGCAAAAAAGTTTCATAGTGATCCAATCATGCTTATATGTGTTCTAAGGGTGTCAAAAAAAATTCAAAGTGATTCAATTGTACATATATGTGTTATAAGGTTGTCGAAACAAATTCATAGTGATTAAATCATGCATATATGTGTTCTAAGGCTCTCAAAAAAAAATCATAGTGATTTAATCTTGCATATATGTGCTCTAAGGCTGTCAAAAAAAATTTATAGTGATTCAATCATGCATACAAGTGTTCTAAGGCTGCAAAAAAAATTCATTGTGATTCAATCATGCATATATGTGTTCCAAGGGAGTAAAAAAATATTCATAGTGATTCAATCATGCATATATGTGTTCTAAGACTGTCAAAAAAAATTCATAGTGATTAAATCATGCTTATATGGGTTTTAAGGGTGTAAAAAAATCATAGTGATTCAAGCATGCATATGTGTTCAAACGTTGTCAAAAAACTTTTATAGTGATTAAATCATGCAGATATGTGTTCTAAGGCTGGCAAAAAAATTTCACAGTGATTGAACCATGCATATATGTGTTCTAAGGCTAATAAAAAAAAATCATAGCGATTTAATCGTGCATATATGTGTTATAAGGCTGTCAAAAAAAAATTATAGTGATTAAATCATGCTTGTATGTGTTCCATGGGTGTAAAAAAAGTTTCATAGTGATTTAATCATGCATATATGTATTCTAAGGCTATCAAAAAAATTTCATAGTGATTCAATCTTGCATATCTGTGTTCTAAGGATGTCAAAAAGAAATTTTCGTGATTAAATCATGCTTATATGTGTTCTAAGGGTGTCAAAAAAAATTATAGTGATTCAATCATGCATATATGTGTTCTAACGCTGTAAAAAAATTCATAGTGATTAAATCATGCAGATATGTGTTCTGAGGTTGTCAAAAAAAAATTATAGTCATTCAATCATGCATATATATGTTTTAAGGCTGTCAAAAAAATTTCATAGTGATTCAATAATGCATATATGTGTTCTAAGGCTGTCAAAAAAAATTTTAGTGATTAAATCATGCATATGTGTTCTAAGGCTGTCAAAAAAATTCATAGTGATTCAATCCTCCAAATATGTGTTGTAAGGCTATCAAAAAAATTTCATAGTGATTCAATCATGCATCTGTGTCTTCTATGGCTTCAAAAACATTTCATAGTGACAATCATGCATATATGTGTTCTAAGGCTGTCAAACAAATTTCATATTGATTCAATCATGAAAATATGTGTTCTAAGGTTGTCAAAAAAATTTTATAGTGATTCAATCATACCTATATGTGTTCTATGGTTGTCAAAAAAAATTATAGTGATTCAATCAAGCATGAATGTAATATAAGGCTGTCAAAAAATTTTCAAACTAACTCAATCATACATATATGTGTTTTAAGGTTGCAAAAAAAATTCATCGTGATTCAATCATGCATAAATGTGTTCTGAGGCTATCAAAAAAAATTCATAGTCATTCAATCATGCATATATGTTTTTCAAGACTGTCAAAAAAATATATACTTGTTAAATTTTGCTTATATGTGTTCTAGGGGTGTCAAAAAATTTTCATAGTGATTCAATCATGCGTATATGGGTTCTAAGGCTGCAAAAAAAAAATTGTATGGTTTCAATCATGCATATATGTGTTCTAAGGTTGTTAAAAAAATCTCATAGTCATTCAATCTTGCATATATTTGTTCTATGGTTGTCAAAAAAATTTCATAGTGATTCAATCATACATATATGTGTTCCAACGCTGTCAAAAAAAATTCATTGTGATTCAATCATGCATATTTGTGTTCTAAGGCTTTCAAAAAAAATTCATATTGATTCAATCAGGCATATATCTGTTCTAAGCCAGTCAAAAAAAAATCCATAGTGATTCAATCATGCATATATGTGTTCTAAGGTTGTCAAAAAAAATCATAGTGATTCAATCCTGCATATATGTATTCTAAGGTTGTTAAAAAAATTTCATTATGATTCAATCATGCGAATTTGCGTAATTCGACTTTCAAAAAAAATTCATAGTGACTCAATCATGCTGATATGTGTTCTATGGTTGTCAAAAAAATTTATAGTGATTCAATTATGCATATATGTGTTTTGATGCTGTTAAAAAAAATTGAAAGAGACTCAATCAGGCATATATATGTTCGAAGGATGTCAAAAAAAAATCATAGTGATTTAATCATGCATATATGTGTTCTACGGCTGAAAAAAAATTCATCAGGACAATCATGCATATTTGTTCTAAGGCTGTCAAAAAAAATTCATAGTGATTCAATCCTCCATATATGTGTTCTAAGGCTATCAAAAAAAATTCATAGTGACTCAATCAAGCAAATATGTGTTATAAGGGTGAAAAAAAATTTATTGTGATTTAATCATGGATATATATGATCTAAGGCTGTAAAAAAATATCATAGTGATTCAGTCATGCATATATGTGTTCTAAGGTTGTCGAAAAAATTTCATTATGAATCAATCACGCATATATGTGTTCTAAGGCTGTCAAAAAAAATTTATAGTGATTCAATCATGCCTATATGTCTTATAAGGTTGTCAAAAAAAATTTATAGTGATTCCATCAGGCAAATATGTATTCTAAGGCTGTCAAAAAAAATTTATAGTGATTCAATCAAACATATATGTGTTATAAGGCCGTCAAAAAAATTCATTGTGTTCAATCATGCATATATGTGTTCTAAGGCTGTAAAAAACTTTCATAGTCACTAAATCAAGCTTATATGTGTTCTAAGGGTGGCAAAAAAATTTTATAGTGATTCAATCTTGCAAATATGTGCTTTAAAGCTGTCAAAAAAAATTATACGGATTTAATCATGGATATATGTGTTCTATGGTTGTCAAAAAACTCTCATAGTGACCGAATCTTTCATATATGTTCTACGATTGTCAAAAAAAAATCATAGTGATTCAATCATGCATATATGAGTTCTAAGGCTATCAAAAAAATTTCATTGTGATTCAATCATGCATATAGGTGTTCTAAGGCTATCAAGAAAATTTCAAAGTGATTCAATCATGCATATATGTGTTCTAAGGCTATCAAATTTTTTATATAGTGATTCAATCATGCATATATGTGTTCTATGGCTGTCAAAAAAAATCATAGTAATTCAATACTCTATATATGTGTTCTAAAGCTGTCAAAAAAATCATAGTGATTCAATTTTGTATATATGTGTTCTAAGGCTACAAAAAAAATTATAGTGATTCAAACATGCATGTATATGTTCTAAGCTTGTCGAAAAAAATTCATGGTGATTCAATCATGCATATATGTGTTCTAAGGCTATCAAAAAAAATCATAGTGATTAAATCAAAGTTATATGTGTTCTAAGGGTGTCAAAAAAAATTCATTGTGATTCAATCATGCATATATGTGTTCTAAGGCTGTCAAAAAAAATCATAGTGATTAAATCAAAGTTATACGAGTTCTAAGGGTGTCAACAAAATTTCATTGTGATTCAATCATGCATATATGTGTGCTAAGGCTGTCAAAAAAAAATCATAGTGATTTAATCATGCATATATGTGTTCTAAGGCAGTCAAAAAATATTCATAGTGATTAAATCAAGCATATGCGTTCTAAGGCTGTCAAAAAACTTTCATGGTGATTAAATCAAGCTTATATGTGTTTTAAGAGTGAGAAAAAAATTTCATAGTGATTCAATCATGCAAATATGTGTTCTGAGGCTGCCAAAAAATTTTGTACGGATTCAATCATGCATATATGTGTTCTATGGTTATCAAAAAACTCTCATAGTGATTCAATCTTTCATATATGTGTTCTACGGTTGTCAAAACAAATTCATAGTGTTTCAATCATGCATATATGAGTCCTAAGGCTATCAAAAAAAAATTTTGTGATTCAATCATGCATATATGTGTTGAAAGGCTGTCAAAAAAAAATCATAGTGATTAAATCATGCATATGTGTTCTAAGGCAGTCAAAAAAAATTCATAGTGATTCAATCCTCCATATATGTGTTCTAAGGCTGTCAAAAAGAATTCATACTGATTGAATCATGCCTATATATGTGTTTTAGGCCTACAAAAATAATTCATAGTGATTTAAACATGCATATATATGTTCTAAGGTTGTCAAAAAAATTCATGGTGATTCAATCATGCATATATGTGTTCTAAGGCTGTCCAAAAAAATTCGTAGTGATTAAATCAAAGATATATGTGTTCTAAGGGTGTCAAAAAAATTTCATAGTGATTCAATAATGCATATATGTGTTCTAACGCTGTCAAAAAATTTCATTGTCATTTAATCATGCATATATGTGTTCTAAGGCTGCCAAAAAAAATTCATAGTGATTAAATCAAGCATAAGTATTCTAAGGCTATCAAAAAAATTTCATAGTGATTCAATCCTCTATATATGTGTTCTAAGGATGTCAAAAAAAATCATAGTGATTAAATCATGCATATGTGTTCTAAGGCTCTCAAAAAAATTTCATAGTGATTAAATGATGCTTATATGTGTTCTAAGGATGACAAAAAAAATTCATAGTGCTTCAATCATGCATATATGTGTTTTAAGGTTGTCAAAAAAATTTTACAACGATTAAATCATGCTTATATGTGTTATATGGGTGACAAAAAATGTCATAGTGCTTCAATAATGCATATATGTCTTCTAAGGCGGTCAAAAAAATTACATTGATTAAATCATGCTTATATGTATTCTAAGGGTGTCAAAAAAATTTCATAGTGATTCATTGATGCTTGTATGTGTTCTAAGGCTGTAAAAAAAAAATTGTATGGATTTAATCAAGCATATACCTGTTTTAAGGCTGTCAAAAAAATCTCATATTGATTCAATCAAGTATATATTTGTCCTATGGTTGTTAAAAAAAGTTTTATAGTGATTCAATCCTTCATATATTTGTTCTAAGGCTTTCACAAAACTTTCATAGTGATTAAATCATGCAGATATGTGTTTTAAGGCTGTCAAAAAAATTAATTAGTGATTCAATCAAGCATATATGTGTTATAAGGCTGACAAAAAAAATTTATAGTGATTCAATCATGCATATATGTGTTCTAAGGCTGTCAAAAAAATTTTATGGTGATTAAATCATGCTTATATGTGTTCTAATGGTGTCAAAAAAAATTCATAATGATTCAATCATGCATACACGTGTTCTAAGACTGTTAAAAAAACCTCATAGTGATTCAATCATGCATATATATGTTCTATGCTTGTCAAAAAATATTTATAGTGACTCAATCCTTTATATATGTGTTCTAAGGCTGTCAAAAAAATTTTATAGTGATTCAATCACGCATATATGTGTTATAAGACTGTGAAAAAAATTTCATGGTGATTCAAGCATCCATATATACACTCTAAGGCTGTCAAAAAAAAATTATTGTGATTAAATCAAAGTTATATGTGTCCTAAGGGTGTCAAAAAAAATCGATTGTGATTCAATCATGCATATATGTGTTCTAAGGCTGTCAAAAAAAATACATGGGGATTAAATCATGCATATATGTATTCTAATGTTGTCAAAAAAATTTGTAGTGATTCAATCATGCATATATATGTTCTGAGGATGTCAAAAAAAATTCAGAGTGACTCAATCATGCATATATGTCTTCTAAGGCTGAAAAAAAAATCATAGTGATTCAATCATGCATATATGTGTTCTAAGGATATCAAAAAAAATTCATAGTGATTCAATCATGCATATCAGTATTCTAAGAATGTCAAAAAAAACTTATCGTGATTAAATCATGGTTATATGTGTTCTAAGCATGTCAAAAAAAAAATTTATAGTGATTCAATCATGCATGTATGTGTTCTAAGGCTGTCAAAAAACTTTCATAGTGATTCAATAGTGCATATATGTGTTTTAAGGCTGTCAAAAAAATTTTATAGTGATTAAATTATGCATATGTATTCTAAGGCTGTCAAAAAAATTTATAGTGATTCAATCCTCGATATATGTGTTCCAAGGGTGTCAAAAAAATTTCATAGTGATTCAATCATGCATGTACATTATAAGGCTGCAAAAAAATTTCATAGTGATTCAATCATGCATATATGTGTTCTAACGCTGTCAAAAAAAATTCATAGTGATTCAATCATGCATATATTTGTTATATGGTTGTTAAAACAAAATTGTAGTGATTCAATCAAGCATATATGTAATCTAAGGCTGTCAAAAAAAATTCATACCAACTCATTTATGCATATATGTGTTTTAAGGCTGCCAACAAATTTCATCGGGATTCAATCATGCATATATGTTCTAAGGCTATCAAAAAAAATTCATGGTGATTCAATCCTCCATATATGTGTTCTGAGGATTACAAAAAAAATTCTTAGAGATTCATTCATGCATATATATGTTCTAAGGCTGTAAAAAAAATCATAGTGATTCCATCATGCATATATGTATTCTAAGGCTGTAAAAAAAAATCATACTGATTCAATCATGCAGATATGTATTCTAAGGTTGTCAAACAAAATTTATAGTGATTCAATCATGCATATATGTGTTCCAACGCTGTCACAAAATTATATAGTGATTCAATCATGCAAAAATGTGTTCTAACGTTATTAAAAAAATTTATAGTGATTCTATCATGCATATATGTGTTCTAACGCTGTCAAAAAAATTTCATACTAATTCAATCATGCGAATATATTTCCAAAGGTTGTCAAAAAAAATTTATAGTGATTCAAACATGCTTATATATGTTCTAAGGCTGTCAAAAAAATTATAGTGATTCAGTCATGCATATATGTGTTCTAAGGCTATCAAAAAATTCCATAGTGATTCAAACATGCATATATTTGTTCTAACGATGTCAAAAAAATTTCATAGTGATTAAATCTTGCAGATATGTATTCTAAGGTTGTCAAAAAAAAATTACTAATTGAATCATGCATATATGTGTTCTAAGGCTATCAAAAAAATATCATAGTGATTCAATCATGCATATATGTGTTCTAAGGATGTCAAAAAAAATTATAGTGATTCAATCATGCATATATGTGTTCTAATGCTGTCAAAAAAAATTTATAGAGATTTAATCATGCATATATGGGTTCTAAGACAGTCAAAAAAAAATTATTGTGAATCAATCTTGCATATATGTGTTTTAGGGCTGTCAAAAAAAATTAATAGTGATTCAATCATGCATATATGTGTTCTAAGGCTGTCAAAAACATTTTATAGTGATTCAATAATGCATATGTGTCCTAAGGTTGTCAAAAATAAAATCATAGTGATTCATTCATGTAGATATGTGTTCTAAGATTGTCAAAAAAAAATTAGAGTGATTCAATCATGCATATATGTGTTCTGATGCTGTCAAAAAAAAATTATAGAGCTTCAATCATGCATATATGTATTCTAAGGCTGTCAAAAAATATTTATAGTGATTCAGTCTTGTATATATATGTTCTATCGCTGTCAAAAAAAATCATTGTGATTCAATCATGCATATATGTATTCTAAGGCTGTCAAAAACATTTCATAGTGATTCAATGAGGCATATATGTGTCCTAAGGTTGTCAAAAAAAATCATAGTGATTCAATAATGCATATATATGTTCTACGATTGTCAAAAAACTTTCATAGTGATTTAATCTTGCAGATATGTGTTCTATGGCCATCAAAAAAAATTCACAGTGATTCAATCATGCATAGATGTGTTCGAAGTCTGTCAAAAAAAAATCACATTGATTCAATCTTGCATATATGTGTTCTACGCGTGTTAAAAAAATCACAGTGATTCATTCATGCATATATGCGCTCTAAGGTTGTCAAAGATATTTCATAGTAATTCAATCATGCATATATGCGTTCTAAGGTTGTCAAAGATATTTCATAGTAATTCAATCATACATATATGTATTCTAAGGGTGTCAAAAAATTTTAATTGTGACTAAATCATGCATATATGTGTTCTAAGGCCATTAAAAAAAATTTACAGTGATTCAATCATGCATATATGTGTTCTAAGGCTGTGAAAAAAATTATTGTGATTCAATCATGAATATATGTGTTCTATGGCTGTCAAAAAAAATCATAGTGATTTAATCATGCATATATGTGTTCTTTAGTTGTCAAAAAAAATTCATATTGATTCAATCAAGCATATATGTGTACTAAGTTTGTTAAAAAAATTCCATAGTTGTTTAATTAGGCATATAAGTGTTCTAAAGCTGTCAAAAAAAATCATAGTGATTCAATCATGTATATATGTGTACTAAGATTGTAAAAAATATTTCATAGAGATCCAATCCAGCGGATATGTGTTCTAAGGCGGTCATAAAAAATTTATAGTGATTCAATAATGCATGTATATGTTCTAAGGCTGTCAAAAAAAAATCATTGTGATTTTATCATAAGAATATATGTGTTATAAGGTTGTCAAAAAAAATTCATACTGGTCAATCATACAAATATGTGCTCTAAGGTTGCTAAAAAAAATTATAGTGATTCTATCTTCAAAATATGTGTTTAAATGTTATCAAAAGTGACTCAATCTTGCATATATTTGTTCCATGGCAGTCAAAAAAAAATCATAGGGATTAAATCAAGCATATATATGTTCTAAGGCTGTCAAAAAAAATCATAGTGTTTCAATCATGCATATATGTGTTCTAAGGTTGTCAAAAGAATTCCATAGTGATTCAATCAAGCATATATGTGTTCTAAGGCTGTAAAAAAAATTCATAGTGTTTCAATCATGCAGATATGTTTTCTAAGGCTGTCAAAAAAATTTCATAGTAATTTACTCATGCAAATATGTGTTATAAAGATGTCAAAAAATTTTGTAATGATTTAATCTTGCATATATGTGTTCTAAGGCTGCAAAAAAAATTCATTATCATTCAAACATGCATATATGCGTTCTAAGGCTGTCAAAAACATTTCATAGTAATTCAATCTTGCATTCATGTGTCCTAAGGTTGTCAACAAAAATTCATGGAGATTCAATTATGCAGATATGTGTTCTAAGTTTGTCAAAAATAATTTATAGTGATTCAATCATGCATATATGTGTTCTAAGGCTGTCAAAAAAAAATCATAGTGATTCAATCAAGCATATATGTGTTCTAAGGCTGTCAAAAACATTTCATAGTGATTCAGTCGTGCATATATGTGTCCAAAGGTTGTCAAAAAAAATTCATAGTGATTCCATCATGCAGATATGTGTTCTAAGGCTATCAAACAAAATTATAGTGATTCAATCATGCATATATGTGTTCTAAGTCTATCAAAAAATTTATAGTGATTCAATCATCCATATATGTGTTCTACGGCTGTCAAAAAAAATTCATAGTGATTCAAGGTAGCATATATGTGTCCTATGGTTGTCAAAAAAAATCATAGTGATTCAATGATGCATGCATGTGTTCTAGGATTGTCAATAAAAATTGAAATTGATTCAAGCTAGCATATATGTGTTCTAAGGTCGTGAAAAAAAATTTATATTGATTCAATCATGCATATATGTGTTCTATGGTTGTCAAAAAAAATCATATTGATTCAATCTTGCATATATGTGTTTTAAGACTATTAAAAAAATTTGATTGTGATTCAATTATGAATATATGTGTTCTAAAGCTGTCAAAAAAAATTATAGTGATTCAATCATGCATATATGTGTTCTAAGGTTGTCAAAGATATTTCATAGTGCTTCAATCATGCATATATGTGTTCTAAGGCTGTCAAAAAAATTTCATAGTGATTCAATCATGCAGATATGTGTTCTAACCTTGTCGAAAAAAAATTATACAGATTCAATCTTGCATATATGTGTTCTAAGGCTGTCAAAAAAAAGTAATAGTGATTCCATGATCCAGATAAGCGTTCTAAGGTTCTGAAAACAAAATTATAGTGATTTAATCATGCATATATATGTTTTGATGCTTATATGAGTTCTAAGAATGGAAAAAAAATATTATACTGATTTGATCATGCATATATGTGTTCTAAGGCTCTTAAAAACATTTCATAGTGATTAAATCATGCATATATGTGTCCTATGGTTGTCAAAAAAAATTCATTATGATTCAATCAAGCAGATAAGTGTTCTAAGGTTGTCAAAAAAAAATTATAGTGATTAAATCATGCATATATGTGTTTTGATGCTGTCAAAAAAATTTTATAGAGATTCAATCATGCATATATGTGTTCTAAAGTTGTCCAACAAAATTATAGAGATTCAATCATGCATATATGTGTTCTATGGCTGTCAGAAAAATTTCATAGTGATTCAATGATGCATATATGTGTCTTATGGTTGTCAAAAAAAAATAATTGTGATTCAATAATGCATATATGTGTTCTAGGATTGTCAAAAAAAAATCACAGTGATTCAGTCATGCATATATGTGTTCTAAGGCCGTAAAAAAAATTCATAGTGACTCAATCACGCATATATGTATTCTACGAATGTAAAAAAAAATCATAGTGATTCAATCATGCATATATGTGTTGTAAGGCTGTGAGAAAATTTTCATAGTGATTCAATGATGCATATATGTGTCCTAAGGTTGTCAAAAAAAAATCATATTGATTCAATAATGCATATATGTGTTCTAGAATTGTTAAAAAAAAATCATACTGATTCAATCATGCATATACATTTTCTAAGGCCGCCACAAAAAATTCATAGTGATTCAATCATGTATATATGTGTTCTACGGTTGTCAAAAAGTTTTCATATTGATTCAATCTTGCATGTATGTGTTCTAAGACTGTTAAAAAAAAATCATAGTGATTCAATCATGCATATATGTGTTCTAAAGCTGTCAAATAAAATTTATAGTGATTCAGTCATGCATATATGTGTTCTAAGGTTGTCAAAGATATTTCATACTGATTCATTCATGTATATATGTGTTCTAAGCCTGTCAAAAAAATTAAATAGTGATTCAATCATGCATATATGTGTTCTATGGCTGACAAAAAAAAATTATAGTGATTCAATCATTCATATATGTGTTCTAACGCTGTCAAAAAATGTTCATAGTGATTCAATCTTGCATATACATGTTCTAAGGCTGTAAAAAAAAAATCATAGTCATTCAATCAAACAGTTATGCGGTCTTAGGATGTCAAAAAAAATTATAGTGATTCAATCATGCATATATGTGTTCTAATGCTATCAAAAAAAATTTATAGTATTCAATCACGCATATATGTGTTCTAAGGCTGTTAAACAAATTTCATAGTGATTCAATCATGCATTTATGTGTATTAAAGCTGTCAGAAAAATTTCATAGACATTCAAACATGCATATATGTGTTCTAAGGCTGCCAAAAAAGATTCATAGTAATTCAATCCTGCGTATATGTGTTATATGGCCGTCAAAAAAAATTTATATTGATTCAATCCTGCATATATGTGTTCAAGGACTGTCAAAAAAAATTTCATAGTGCTTAGATCATGCACATATCTGTTCTAAGGCTGCAAAAACAATTCATTGTGATTTAATCATACATATATGTGTTCTAAGGCTATAAAAAAATTTTATAGTGATTAAATCATGCATATATGTGTTTTAAATCTATCAAAAAATATTCATAGTGATTAAATCATGCTTATATGTGTTCTAAGGATGCCAAAACAAATCATAGTGATTCAATCAAGCATATATTGTTCTATGGCTATAAAAAAAAATTCATAGTGATTATATCAACCATATATGTGTTATAAGGCTATAAAAAAATGCATAGTGATTGAATAATGCATATATGTCTTCTAAGGTTGTCAAAACAAATTTATAGTGATTCAATCACGCATATATGCTTTCTAGGGCTGTCAAAAAAATTTGTATTTTTTCAATCATGCATATATGTGTTCTAAGGCTGTCTAAAAAATTTCATACAGATTCAATCATGCATATATGTGTTCTAAAGTTGTAAAAAAAAAATCATAGTCATTCAATCATGCATATATGAGTTCTAAGGCAATAAAAAAAAAATCACAGTGATTCAATCATGAACATATGTGTTCCAAGGTTGTCAAAAAAAATTCATAGTTATTCAATCATGCATATATATGTTCTAAGTCTATTAAAAAAAAATCAGTCATTTAATCCTTCATATATGTGTTCTAAGGCTGTCAAAAAAATTCATAGTGATTCAATCATGCAGATATGTGTTCTAAGGTTGTCAAAAAAAATTATAGTGATTCAATCACGCATATATATGTTCTGATGTTGTCAAAAAAAAATTTATAGAGATTCAATCATGCATATATGTGTTCGAAGGCTGTCAAAAAAAATTATAGTGATTCAATCATGCATATTTATGTTCTAAGGCGGTCAAAAAAAATCATAGTGATTGAATGATGCATATATGTGTTCTAAGGCTATCTAAAAAATTTTATAGTGATTCAATCATGCATATATATGTTCTAAAGTTGTCAAAAAAAAATCATAGTGATTCAATCATGCATATATGTGTTCTAAGGCCGTCAAAAAAATTACATAGTGATTCAATCATGCATATATGAGATCTAAGGCTATCAAAAAAATTTCATAATGATTCAGTCCTGCATATATGTGTTCTAAGACTGTTAAAAAAATTTATAGTGATTCAAGCATGCATATATGTGTTCTAAGGCTGTCAAAAAAATTTCATAGTGATTAAACTGTGCAGATATGTGTTCTAAGGTAGTCAAAAAAAATTATCCTGATTCAATCATAAATGCATGTGTTTCTTTGCACTCAAAAATTTTTTATAGTGATTCAATCACGCACATATGTGTTCTAAGGCTGTAAAAAAATTTTATAGTTATTCAATCTTTAATATATGTGTTCTGTAGCTGTAAAAAAAAACTCATAGTTATTCAATCATGCATGTATGTGTTCTAAGGCTATCAAAAAATTTTCATAGTGATTCAATCACGCATATATGTGTTCTAATGTTGTCAAAAAAATTACGTAGTGATTCAATCATACATATATCTATTCTAAGTCCATCAAAAAAAATTATATTAATTCAATCAAGCATATATGTGTTCTAAGGCATTCAAAAAAATCTCATAGTGATTCAATGGTGCATATATGTGTTCTACAGTCATTAAAAAAAATCCATAATAATTCAATCATTCATATATGTGTTCTTAGGCTGTCAAAAAAAAATCATAGTGATTCAATCATGCATATAGTTCTTCTAATGCTCTCAAAAAAAATTATAATGATACAATCTTGCATATTTGTGTTCTAAGGTTGTCAAAAAAATTTCATTGTGATATCACGCATATATGTGTTCTAAGGCTGCAAAAAAATTTATAGTGATTCAGACTGATTCGATCATGCATATGTATGTTCTAAGGCTGTCAAAAAAAATTTATAGTGATTTGATGATGCATATATGTTTTCCAAGACTGTAAAAAAAAATCTTTGTGATTCAATCATGCATATATGTGTTCTAAGGCCATCAAAAAAAATCACAGTGATTAAATCATGCATATGTGTGTTCTAAGGCTGTGAAAAAGTATTAACAGTGATTAAATCATGCTTATATGTGTTCTAACAATGCAAAAAAAAAATCATAGTGATTCATACAAGCATATATGTGTTCTATGGCTATCAAAAAAAATTCATAGTGATTCAATCATGCATATATGTGTTCCGAGTTTGTCAAAAAAAATTCATAGTGATTCAAACATGCATATATGTGTTCTAAGGCTGTCAAAAAAATCATAGTGATTCAATCATCCAGAAATATGTTCTAGGGCTGTCAAAAAAAATTCATAGTGAGTCAATATGCAAATGTGTGTTCTAAGGTTGCCAAAAAAATTTATATAGATTCAATCATGCAGATATGTGTTCCAAGTTTGTTAAAAAAAAATTATTGTGTTTCAATCATGCATATATGGCTTCTGATGCTGTTAAAAAAACATTATAGAGATTCAATCATGCATATATGTGTTCTAAGGCTGTCAAAAAAAATTTATAGTGATTCAATCATGAATATATGTGTTCTAAGGCTGGCAAAAAAAAATTATAGTGATTTAATTATGCATATGTGTGTTCTAAGGCTGTCAAAAACATTTCATAGTGATTCAATCATGCATATATGTGTCCTATGGTTGTCAAAAAAAAATCATAGTGATTCAATCATGCAGATGTGTTCTAAGGTTGTCAAAAAAAAATAGTGATTCAATCATGCATGTATGTGTTCTGATACTGTCAAAAAAAATATAGAGAGATTCAATCATTAATATATGTGTTCTAAGGCTGTCTAAAAAAATTTCTAGTGATTCAATCATGCAAATATGTGTTCTAAGGCTGGCAAAAAAAATTTTAAGTGATTCAATCATGCATATATGTGTTCTAAGGCAGTCAAAAACATTTCATAGTGATTCAATCATGCATATATGTGTCCTAAGGTTGTCAAAAAAAATCATAGTGATTCAATATTGCATATATGTGTTCTACGATTGTCAAAAAAATTTCATAGTGATTCAATAATGCATATATGTGTTCTAAGGTCATCAAAAAAAACTCATAGTGATTCAATCATGCATATATGTGTTCTATGGATGTCAAAAAAAAAATTATATTAATTCAATCTTGCATATATCTGTTCTAAGACTGTTAAAAAAATTCATAGTGAGTCAATCATGTATATATGTGTTCTAAAGCTGTCAAAAAAAATTTATAGTGATTCAATCATGCATATATGTGTTCTAAGGTCGTCAAAGATATTTCATATTGATTCAATCATGCATATATGTGTTCTAAGGCAGTCAAAAAAATTTAATAGTGATTCAAATATATGCATATATGTGTTCTAAGGATGTCAAAAAAAATTATAGTGATTCCATCATGCATATATATGTTCTATGGCTATCGAAAAAATTTTACAGTGATTCAATCTTGCATATATGTGTTCTAAGGCTGTCAAAACAAATCATAACGATTCAATCATGCATATATATATTCTAAGGTTGTCAAAAAAAATCATATTGATTTAAACATGCAGATATTTGTTCTAAGGCTTTAAAAAAAATTTATAGTATTCAATCATGGATATATGCCTTCTAAGGCTGTTAAACAATTTTCATAGTGATTCAATCAAGCATTTATGTGTTCTAAAGCTATCAGAACAATTTTATAGATTTTCAATCATGCAGATATGTGTTATAAGGCTGTCAAAAAAAATTCATAGTGATCCAATCATGCATATATGTGTTCTAAGGCTGTGAAAAAAATTTCATAGTGATTCAATAACGCTTATATGTGTTCTGAGGCAGTGAAAAAAAAATTATAGTGATTCAATCATGCATATATTTGTTCTAAGGCTATCAAAAAAAATTGATCGTGATTCAATCATGCATATATTTATTGTAAGGCTGTCAAAAATTTTTCATTGTGATTCAATCAGGAATATATGTGTTCTATGGCTGCTGAAAAAATTTTCTAGGGATTCAATCATGGGTATATGTGTTCTAAGGCTGTCAAAAAAATTTCATAGTAATTCAATCATGGATATATGTGTTCTATGGTAGTCAAACAAATTTCATAGTTATTCAATCATTCATATATGTGTTCTAAGGCTTTCAAAAAAAAATCATAATGATTCAATCATGCATATATGTGTTCTAATGCTGTCAAAAAAAATTCTTGTCATTCAGTCATCCATATATGTGTTCTTAGGTTGTCAAAAATATTTCACAGTGATTCAATCATGCATATCATGCATATTTGTGTTCTAACGTTGTCAAAAAAAATTATAGTGATGCAATCATGCACTTATGTGCTCTAACTCTATCAAAAAAATTTATAGTGATTCATCATGCATATATGTGTTCTAAGGTTGTCAAAAAAAAATCATATTGATTCAATCATGCATATATATGTTCTAACGCTGTCAAAAAAATCATGCATATACGTGTTCATAGGCTTTCAAAGAAATTATAGTGATTCACTCATGCATATATGTATTCTAAGGCCGACAAAAAAATTTCATAATGATTCAATCTTGCATATATGCATTCTAAGGCTATCAAAAAAAATTCACTGTGATTCAATCATGCCCATATGTGTTCTAAGTCTGTCAAAAAAAATCATAGTGATTCAATCATGCATATATGTGTTCTAATGCTGTCAAAAAAAAATTAGTGACTCAATCATGCATATATGTGTTCTAAGGCTGTCAAAAAAATTTCATAGTGATTCAATCATGAATATATATGTTCTAAGGCTGTCAAAAAAATTATTGTCATTCAATCATGGATATATGGGTTTTAAGGACGTCAAATAAAATCATATTGACTAAATCAAACATACATGTCTTATAATGTTGTCAAAAAAAATTATAGAGATTCAATCATGAATAGATGTGTTCTAAGGCTGTGAAAAAAAATTCATAGTGATTCAATCATGCATATATGTGTTCTAATGCTGTCAAAAAAAATTTTATAGTGATTCAATCATGCATTGATGGGTTCTAAAGCTGGCAAAAAATTTCATATTGATTCAATCATGCATATATGTGTTCTAAGGTTTTCAAAAACATTTCATAGTGATTCAATAATGAGTATATGTGTCCTAAGATTGTCAAAAAAAATAATAGTGATTAAATAATGCATATATGTGTTCTACGATTGTCAAAAAAAAATCATAGTGATTCAATGATGCATATATGTGTTCTAAGGCCGTCAAAAAAAAATCATAGTGATTCAATCATGCATATATATGTTCTAAGGCTGTAAAAAAAAATTCATATTGATTCAATCATGCAGATATGTTTTCTAAGGTTCTCAAAAAATAATTTTATAGTGATTCAATCATGCATATATTTGTTCTAACATTGTCAAAAAATATTGTAGTGATTCAATCATGCATATATATGTTCATAGGCTGTCAAAAAAATTTATAGTGATTCAATCATGCATATATGTGTTCTTAGGCTGTCAAAAAAAATCTCAGTGATTCAATCATCCATTTATGTGTTCTAAGGATGAAAAAAAAATCATAATGATTCAATCTTGCATATATGTATTCTAAGGCTATCAAAAAAAATTCATAGTGATTCAATCATGCATATATGTGTTCTAAGTCTCTCAAAAAAATTTATAATAATTTAATCATGCATATATGTGTTCTAAGTCTGTCAAAAAAAATTCATAGTAATTGAATCATGCATATATGTGTTCTACTGCTGTCAAAAAAAATTCTAGTGACTTAATCATGCATATATGTGTTCTAAGGCTGTCAAAAAAAAATTTTAGTGATTCAATCATTAATATATATGTACTAAGGCTGTCAAAAAAATTTCATAGTCATTCAATCATGCATATATGTGTTTTAAGGCTGTCAAAAAAAAATCATGATGATGAAATTAAACAGACATGTTTTCTTAGGTGGTCAAAAAAAATTTATAGTGATTCAATCAAGCATATATGTGTGCTAATGAAGTAAAAAAAAAATCGTAGTGATTTAATCATGTATATATGTGTTTGAATGCGGTCAAAGAAATTTCATATGGATACAATCATTATATGTGCTCTAATGTTGTCGAAAAAAAAGTAGAGATTAATCATTCATATATGTGTTCTAAGGCTGTAAAAAAAAATCATAGTGATACAATCATGCATATTCGTGTTCTAAGGTTGTCAAAAAAAATTTATAGTGATTCATTCATTCATATATGTGTTCTTTGGCTGTCAAAAAAAATTCATTGTTATTCAATCATGCATATATGTGTCCTAAAGCTGTCAAAAAACTTTTGTAGTGATTTAATCAAGCATATATGTGTTCTAAGTCTGTCAAAAAAAATCTTAGTGATTCAGTCATGCATATATGCGGTCTAAGGTTGTCAAAAAGATTTTATAGTGATTCAATCATGCATAAATGTATTCTAATGTTGTGAAAAAAAATTTGTAGTGATTCAATCTTGCATATATGTGTTCCAAGGCTGTCAAAAAATATTCAGTGATTCAATCACGCTTATATGTGTTCTAAGGCTATCAAAAAAATTCATAGTGATTCAATCATGCATATATGTGTTCTAAGCTAGTCACAAAAAATTGTAGTGATTCAATTATGCAGATATGTGTTCTAAGTTTAACAAAAAAAATTATAGTTATTTAAATATGCATATATGTGTTCTAATGCTATCAAAAAAAAATTATAGTGATTCATTCATGAATATATGTGTTCTTACGATATCAAAAAAATTTGTAGTGATTCAATCATGCATATATGTGTTCTAAGGCTATCAAAATAAATGCATAGTGATTCAATCATGTATATATGTGTTCTAAGGTAGTCAAAAAAATTTGATAACAATTCAATCTTGCATATAAGTGTTCTAAGGCTTTAAAAAAAATTATAATTATTCAAACTTGCATATATGAGTTCTATGTCTCTCAAAAAAAAATTCATAGTGATTCAATCCTGCATATATATGTTCTAAGTTTGTCATGAAAAAATCACAGTGAGTCAATCATAAAGATATTTGTTTTTCAAGTTTGGCAAAAAAAATTATAGTTATTTAATCATGCATATATGTGTTCTAATGCTGTCAAAAAATTTTGTAGTGACTCAATCATGCATATATGTGTTGTAAGGCTGTCCAAAAAATTTCATATTGATTCAATCATGCATATATGAGTTCTAAGGCTATCAAAAAAATTTGATAGTGATTTAATCACGCATATATGTGTTCTAATGTTGTCAAAAAAATTACGTAGTGATTCAATCATACATATATATATTCTAAGTCCATCAAAAAAAATTATATTAATTCAATCAAGCATATATGTGTTCTAAGGCATTCAAAAAAATCTCATAGTGATTCAATGGTGCATATATGTGTTCTACAGTCATTAAAAAAATCCATAATAATTCAATCATTCATATATGTGTTCTTAGGCTGTCAAAAAAAAATCATAGTGATTCAATCATGCATATAGTTCTTCTAATGCTCTCAAAAAAAATTATAGTTTTCTAAGGCTGAACAAAAATTTTTATAGTGATTCAATCATGCAGATATATGTTCTAAGGTTGTCAAAAAAATTTAATAGTGATTCAATCATGCATATATGTGTTCTAAGGCTGTCAAAAAAATTTCATAGAGATTCAATCATTCATATATGTGTTTGAATGCTGTGAAAAAAAAATTATAGTATTACAATCATGCATATATGTGTTCTAAGGCTGTAAAAAAAAATCGTAGTGATTCAATCATGCAGATATCTGATCTAAGTTGTTAAAAAAAAATAATTGTGATTCAATCATGCATATATATGTTCTAATGTTGTCAAAAAAATTTATAGTGATTGAATCATGCATATATGTGTTCTAAGGCTGTTAAAAAAAATCATAGTGATTCAATCATGCAAACTCATGCTCTAAGGTTGTCAAAAAAGATCATAGTGATTCAATCATTGAAATATGTGTTCTAAGGCTGTCCAAAAAAAAATCATGGTGATTCAATCATGCATATGTGTTCTAAAAATGTCGAAAAAAATTCATGGTAATTCAATCATGCATAAATGTATTCTAAAGCTATCAAAAAAATTTATAGTGATTCAGTCTTGCATATATGTGTTCTAAGGCTTTGAAAAAAAATTCATAGGGATTCAATCCTGCAGATATGCGGTCTATGCTTGTCAAAAAAAATTATAGTGATTCAGTCATGTATATATGTGTTCTAAGGCTATCAAAAAAAATTCATAGTGATTCAATCATGCATATATGGGTTCTAAGGCTGTCCAAAAAAAAATCATAGCGATTCAATCATGCAGATATGTGTTCTAAGGTTGTAAAAAAAAATTTATAGTAATTCAATCATGCATATATGTGTTCTAATGCTTTCAAAAATAATTATAGTGACACAATCATGCATATATGTGTTCTAGTGTTGTCAAAAAAAATTTATAGTTATTCAATCATGCATATATGTGTTTTGAGGCTGTCAAAAAATTTTCAAAGTGATTCAATCATGCATATATGTGTTCTAAGACTATCAAAAAAATTATATAGTGATTCAATTATGCATATATGTGTTGTAAGGCTAGCAAAAAAAAATTGTAGTGATTCAATCTTGCATATATGTGTTATAAGGCTGTCAAAAAAAATCATAGTATTTTAATCATGCATATATGTGTTCTAAGGCTGTAAAAAAAAATCATAGTGATTCAATCAAGGATAAATGTGTTCTAAGCCTATCATAAAAATTACATAGTGATTCAATGGGGCATATGTGTGTTCTAAGGCTGTCAAAAAAATTATATAGTGATTCAATCTTTCATATATGTGTTCTAAGGATGTCAAAAAACTATATAGGGATTCAATCATGCTTATCTGTGTTCTAAGGCTATAAAAAAATTTTAGAGTGATTAAATCATCCATATTTTTGTTCTAAGACTTTAAAAAAATCATTTATATATGTGTTCTAAGGCTATAAAAAAAAATTGATAGTGATTCAATCACGCATATATGTGTTCTAATGCTGTCAAAAAAAGTTCTTAGGAATTCAATCTTGCATTTATGTGTTCTAAGGCTGTCAAAAAAAAATTATAGTCATTCAATCATGCATATTTGTTCTAAGGATATCAAAAAAAAATTTGTACAGATTCAATCTTGCAGATATATGTTCTACGGTTGTGAAAATAATTTTATAGTGATTCAATCTTGCATATATGTGTTCTAGAGCTGTTAAAAAAATTAAATAGTGATTCAATCAAGCATATATGTGTTATAAGGCTGTCAAAAAAAATTCATAGAGATTCAATCATGCATATATGTGTTCTTAGGCTGTCAAAAAAATTTAATAGTGATTCTATCATGCATATATGTGTTCTAAGGCTGTCAAAAAAATTTATATTGATTCTATCATGCTTATATGTGTTCTGAGGTTGTCAAAAAAATTCATGGTGATTCGATCATGCATATATGTGTTGTAAGGCCGTCAAAAATATTTAATAGAGATTCAATCATGCATATATGTGTTATGGGGCTGTCAAAAAATTTTCATAGTGACTCAATCATGCATATATGTGTACTACGGTCATCAACAAAAATCCATAGTAATACAATCATGTATATATCTGTTCCAAGGTTCTCAAACAAAATTCATAGTGATTCAATCAGGCATATATGTGTTTTATGGTTGTCAAAAAAAAATCATAATGATTCAATCAATCATATATGTGTTCTAACGCTGTCAAAAAAAATTCACAGAGATTCAATCATGCATATATGTGTTCTAAGGCTGTCAAAAATATTTCATAGTGATTCAATCATCCATATATGTGTTCTAAGGCTGTCAAAAAATTTTCATTGTGATTCAATCATGCATATATGTGTTCTAAGGCTTTCAAAAAAAATCAAAGCAATTCAATCTTGCATATATGTGTTCTAAGGCTGTCAAAAAAAATTCACAATGATTCAATCATGCAGATATGTGTTCTATAGTTGTCCAAGCATGCAAATATGTCTTCTAAAGTTAAAAAAAATATATATATAGTGATTCAATGATGCATATATTTGTTTTATGTTGTCAAAAAAAATTTGAAGTGATTCAATCATGCATATATCAAAGGCTGTCAAAAAAAATTCAAAGTGAACCAATCATAAATATATGTGATCTAAGGCTGTCAAAAAAAATCATAGTGATTCAATCTTGCATATATGTGTTCTAAGGCTGTCAAAAAAATTTAATAGTGATTCAGTCAAGCATATACGTGTCTAAAGCTTGTCAAAAAAAATAATACTGATTAAATAACGCATATATGTGTTCTATGTTTGTCAAAAAAAAATCACAGTTATTCACTCTTTCATATATGTGTTCTAATGCTGTCAAAAAAATTCATAGTTATTCAATCTTGCATATATGTGTTCAAAGGATGTTTAAAAATTTTTATAGTGATTGAATCATGCATATATGTGCTCTAAGGCTGTCAAAAAAAAGTCATAGTAATTAAATCATGCTTATAAGTCTTCTAAGGCTGTCAAAAAAAATCATAGTGATTCAATCATGCATATGTGTTTTAATGATGTGAAAAACAGTTGTAGTGATTCAATCATGCATATATGTGTTATAAGGCTGTCAAAAACAATTTAGTGATTCAATCATGCATATATGTGTTTTAAGGCTTATAAAAAAATCTCATAGTGATTTAATCATGCATATGTGTTCTATGGTTGTCAAAAAAATGTCATAGTGATTCAATCATTCAGAAATGTGTTCTAAGGCTGTCCAAAAAAATTCATAGTGATTGAATCATGCATATATGTGTTCTAAGGCTGTCAAAAAAAATCCATAGTGATTCAATCATACAAATATGTGTCCTAAATTTGTCAAAAAAATATCATAGTGATTTAATCATGCATGTATATGTTCTAAGGCTGTCAAAAAAAATTCATAGCAATTCAATCATGCATCTATGTTATCTAAAGCTGTCAAAAAGATTTTATAGTGATTCAATCATGCATATATGGGTTCTGGGGTTGTAAAAAAAATCATAGTGATTCAATCCAGCATATATGTGTTCTGAGGCTGTCAAAAATATTTCATAGTGATGCAATCTAGCATATATGTATTGTAAGGCTATCAAAAAACTTTCATAGTAGTTCAATCATGCATACAAGTTTTCTAATGCTGTACAAAAAAAATCATACTGAATCAATCATGCATACATGTGCTCTAAGGCTGTCAAAAAAAAATCATAGTGATTAAATCATGCTTATATGTGTTCTAAGGCTGTCAAAAAAAAAGCATAGTGATTCAATCATGCATGTATGTATTCTAATGTAGGCAAAAACAGTTGTAGTTATATAATCATGCATATATGTATTATAAGGTTGTCAAAAAAAAATTTAGTGATTCTATCAAGCATATATGTGTTCTAAGGCAAATAAAAAAATCTCATAGTGATTTAATCATCCATATATGTGTTCTATGGTTGTCAAAAAAATATCATTGTGATTCAATCATTCAGAAATGTGTTCTAAGGCTGTCAAAAAAAATTCATAGTAATTAAATCATGCATATATGTGTTCTAAGGCTGTCAAAAATATTCCATAGTGATTCAATCATAGAAATATGTGACCTAAATATGTCTAATGTAGGCAAAAACAGTTGTAGTTATATAATCATGCATATATGTATTATAAGGTTGTCAAAAAAAAATTTAGTGATTCTATCAAGCATATATGTGTTCTAAGGCAAATAAAAAAATCTCATAGTGATTTAATCATCCATATATGTGTTCTATGGTTGTCAAAAAAATATCATTGTGATTCAATCATTCAGAAATGTGTTCTAAGGCTGTCAAAAAAAATTCATAGCAATTCAATCATGCATATATGTGTTCTAAAGCTGTCAAAAATATTTTATAGTGATTCAATCATGCATATGTGGGTTCTGGGGTTGTCAAAAAAAATTCATAGTGATTCAGACTTGCATATATGTGTTCTAAGGCTGTCGAAAAAAAATTCATTGTGATAAAATCATGCATATATGTGTTCTAAGGCTGTCAAAAATATTTCATAGTGATTCAATCTAGCATATATGTGTTCTAAGGCTATCAAAAAACTTTCATAGTAATTCAATCATGCATACAAGTTTTCTAAGGCTGTCAAAAAAAATCATACTGATTTAATCATGGATATTTGTGTTCTAAGTCTGTCAAAAATATTTCATAGTGACTCAATCATGCATATATGTGTTTTGGGTCAGTCAAAAAAAATTCATAGTGATTCAATCTTACAGTCATCTGTTATAAGGTTGTCAAAAAAATTTATAGTGATTTAATCATTGATATGTGTGTTCTAATGCCATCAAAATAATTTTGTAGTGATTCAATAATGTATATATGTTTTCTAAGGCTGTCAAAAAAAATTTATAGTCATTCAATCATGCACATATGTGTTCTAAGGCTGTAAAAAAAATTCATAGTGATTGAATCAGGCATATATGTGTCCAAACGGTGTCCAAAGCATTTTATAATGATTCACACATTCTTATATGTGTTCAAAGGCTATAAAAAATTTTATTGTGATTCTATCATGCATATATGTGTTCTAAGACTGTAAAAAAAAATCATAGTGATTCAATCATTTATATATGTGTTTTAAGGCTGACAAAAAATTTAAATCATGCATATATATGCTCTAAGGTTATCAAAAAAAATTAATAGTGATTCAATCATTTATATAGGTGTTCTAAGGCTGTCAAAAAAAATCGTAGTGATTCAGTGATGCATATATATGTTCTAAGGTTGTAAATAAATCAATCTTGCATATATGTGGTCTAAGGCTGTCAAAAAAAATCACAATGATTCAATCATTCACATGTGTTCTAAGACTGTCCAAGCATGCAGATATGTCTTCTAAACTTTAAAAAAAATAATAGTGATTCAATCATGCATATAGATGTCTTCTAAGGCTGTAAAAAAAATTCATAGTGATTGAATCAGGCATATATGTGTCCAAAGGGTGTCAAAAACATTTTATAGTGATTCAGTCATTCTTATATGTGTTCAAAGGCCATAAAAAAATTTATAGTGAACCTATCATGTATATATGTGTTCTAAGGCTGTCGAAAAAAATCATAGTGATTCAATTATCCATATATGTATTCTAAGGCTGTCAAAAAAATTAAATCATGCATATATATGCTCTAAGGTTATCAAAAAAATTTATTAGTGATTCAATCATTTATATATGTGTTCTAAGGCTGTCAAAAAAATTTGTAGTGATTCAGTCATGTATATATGTGCTCCAAGGTTGTAAATAAAATTTCATAGTGATTCAATCTTGCATATATATGTTCTAATGCTGTCAAAAAAAAATCAGAAAGATTCAATCATGCAAATATGTGTTCTAAGGTTGTCCAAGCATGAAGATATGTCTTCTAATGTTAAAAAAAAATTATAGTGATTCAATCATGCATATTTATGTTTTATGTTGTCAAAAAAATTTTGAAGTGATTCAATCATGCATATATGTGTTCAAAGGCTATAAAAAAATTCAAAGTGATCCAATCATAAATATATGTGATCTCAGGCTGTCAAAAAAAATCATAGTGATTCAATCTTGCATATTTGTGTTCTAAGGCTGTCAAAAAAATTTAATAGTGATTCAGTCAAGCATATACGTGTCCAAAGCTTGTCAAAAAAAATAATAGTGATTAAATAATGCATATATGCGTTCTATGTTTGTCAAAAATAATTCACAGTTATTCAATCATTCATATATGTGTTCTAATGCTGTAAAAAAATCATAGTTATTCAATCTTGCATATATGTATTCAAAGGATATTTAAAAAAATTCATAGTGATTCAATCATGCATATATGTGCTCTAAGGCTGTCAAAAAAAATTCATAGTGATTCAATCAAGCATATATGTGCTTAATGCTGGCAAAAACAGTTGTAGTGATATAATCATGCATATATGTGTTATAAGGTTGTCAAAAAAGAAATTTAGTGATTCTATCAAGCATATATGTGTTCTAAGGCAAATAAAAAAATCTCATAGTGATTTAATCATCCATATATGTGTTCTATGGTTGTCAAAAAAATATCATTGTGATTCAATCATTCAGAAATGTGTTCTAAGGCTGTCAAAAAAAATTCATAGTAATTAAATCATGCATATATGTGTTCTAAGGCTGTCAAAAATATTCCATAGTGATTCAATCATAGAAATATGTGACCTAAATATGTCTAATGTAGGCAAAAACAGTTGTAGTTATATAATCATGCATATATGTATTATAAGGTTGTCAAAAAAAAATTTAGTGATTCTATCAAGCATATATGTGTTCTAAGGCAAATAAAAAAATCTCATAGTGATTTAATCATCCATATATGTGTTCTATGGTTGTCAAAAAAATATCATTGTGATTCAATCATTCAGAAATGTGTTCTAAGGCTGTCAAAAAAAATTCATAGCAATTCAATCATGCATATATGTGTTCTAAAGCTGTCAAAAATATTTTATAGTGATTCAATCATGCATATGTGGGTTCTGGGGTTGTCAAAAAAAATTCATAGTGATTCAGACTTGCATATATGTGTTCTAAGGCTGTCGAAAAAAAATTCATTGTGATAAAATCATGCATATATGTGTTCTAAGGCTGTCAAAAATATTTCATAGTGATTCAATCTAGCATATATGTGTTCTAAGGCTATCAAAAAACTTTCATAGTAATTCAATCATGCATACAAGTTTTCTAAGGCTGTCAAAAAAAATCATACTGATTTAATCATGGATATTTGTGTTCTAAGTCTGTCAAAAATATTTCATAGTGACTCAATCATGCATATATGTGTTTTGGGTCAGTCAAAAAAAATTCATAGTGATTCAATCTTACAGTCATCTGTTATAAGGTTGTCAAAAAAATTTATAGTGATTTAATCATTGATATGTGTGTTCTAATGCCATCAAAATAATTTTGTAGTGATTCAATAATGTATATATGTTTTCTAAGGCTGTCAAAAAAAATTTATAGTCATTCAATCATGCACATATGTGTTCTAAGGCTGTAAAAAAAATTCATAGTGATTGAATCAGGCATATATGTGTCCAAACGGTGTCCAAAGCATTTTATAATGATTCACACATTCTTATATGTGTTCAAAGGCTATAAAAAATTTTATTGTGATTCTATCATGCATATATGTGTTCTAAGACTGTAAAAAAAAATCATAGTGATTCAATCATTTATATATGTGTTTTAAGGCTGACAAAAAATTTAAATCATGCATATATATGCTCTAAGGTTATCAAAAAAAATTAATAGTGATTCAATCATTTATATAGGTGTTCTAAGGCTGTCAAAAAAAATCGTAGTGATTCAGTGATGCATATATATGTTCTAAGGTTGTAAATAAATCAATCTTGCATATATGTGGTCTAAGGCTGTCAAAAAAAATCACAATGATTCAATCATTCACATGTGTTCTAAGACTGTCCAAGCATGCAGATATGTCTTCTAAACTTTAAAAAAAATAATAGTGATTCAATCATGCATATAGATGTCTTCTAAGGCTGTAAAAAAAATTCATAGTGATTGAATCAGGCATATATGTGTCCAAAGGGTGTCAAAAACATTTTATAGTGATTCAGTCATTCTTATATGTGTTCAAAGGCCATAAAAAAATTTATAGTGAACCTATCATGTATATATGTGTTCTAAGGCTGTCGAAAAAAATCATAGTGATTCAATTATCCATATATGTATTCTAAGGCTGTCAAAAAAATTAAATCATGCATATATATGCTCTAAGGTTATCAAAAAAATTTATTAGTGATTCAATCATTTATATATGTGTTCTAAGGCTGTCAAAAAAATTTGTAGTGATTCAGTCATGTATATATGTGCTCCAAGGTTGTAAATAAAATTTCATAGTGATTCAATCTTGCATATATATGTTCTAATGCTGTCAAAAAAAAATCAGAAAGATTCAATCATGCAAATATGTGTTCTAAGGTTGTCCAAGCATGAAGATATGTCTTCTAATGTTAAAAAAAAATTATAGTGATTCAATCATGCATATTTATGTTTTATGTTGTCAAAAAAATTTTGAAGTGATTCAATCATGCATATATGTGTTCAAAGGCTATAAAAAAATTCAAAGTGATCCAATCATAAATATATGTGATCTCAGGCTGTCAAAAAAAATCATAGTGATTCAATCTTGCATATTTGTGTTCTAAGGCTGTCAAAAAAATTTAATAGTGATTCAGTCAAGCATATACGTGTCCAAAGCTTGTCAAAAAAAATAATAGTGATTAAATAATGCATATATGCGTTCTATGTTTGTCAAAAATAATTCACAGTTATTCAATCATTCATATATGTGTTCTAATGCTGTAAAAAAATCATAGTTATTCAATCTTGCATATATGTATTCAAAGGATATTTAAAAAAATTCATAGTGATTCAATCATGCATATATGTGCTCTAAGGCTGTCAAAAAAAATTCATAGTGATTCAATCAAGCATATATGTGCTTAATGCTGGCAAAAACAGTTGTAGTGATATAATCATGCATATATGTGTTATAAGGTTGTCAAAAAAGAAATTTAGTGATTCAATTAAGCATATATGTGTTCTAAGGCTAATAAAAAAATCTTATAGTGATTTAATCATGCATATATCTGTTCTATGGTTGTCAAAGAAATTTCATAGTGATTCAATCATTCAAAAATGTGTTCTAAGGCTGTCAAAAAAAATTTATAGTGATTGAATCATGCATATATGTGTTCTAAGGCTGTCAAAAAAATTCCATAGTGATTCAATCATAGAAATATGTGTCATAAATCTGTCAAAACAATTTCATAGTGATTTAATCATGCAGATATGTGTTCTAAGGTTGTCAAAAATATTTTATAGTGATTTAATCATGCATATATATGTTATAAGGATGTGAAAAAAAATTCATAGCAATTCGATCATGCATATATGTGTTCTAAAGCTGTTAAAATTTTTTTATAGTGATTCAATCATGCATATATGGGTTCTGGGGTTGTCAAAAAAATTTCATAGTGATTCAATCATGCATATATGAGTTCTAAGGCTATCAAAAAAAATTCATAGTGATAAAATCATGCATATATGTGTTCTAAGGCTGTCAAAAATATTTCATAGTGATTCAATACAAGTTTTCTAAGGCTTTCAAAAAAAAATCATACTGATTCAATCATGGATATTTGTGTTCTAAGTCTGTCAAAAATATTTCATAGTGACTCAATCATGCATATATGTGTTTTGGGTCAGTCATAAAAAAGTTCATAGTGATTCAATCTTGCAGTCATTTGTTATAAGGTTGTCAGAAAAATATATAGTGATTTAATCATTCATATGTGTGGTCTATTGCCATCAAAATAATTTTGTAGTGATTCAATAATGTATATATGTTTTCTAAAGATGTCAAAAAAAAATTATAGTCATTCAATCATGCATACATGTGTTCTAATGCTGTAAAAAGATTTCATAGTGATTGAATCTGGCATATATGTGTCCAAAGAGTGTCAAAAACATTTTATAGGGATTCAGTCATTCTTATATGTGTTTAAAGGCTTTTAAAAAATATTATGGTGAAGCAATCATGTATATATGTGTTCTAAGGTTGTCAAAAAAAATTCATAGTGATTCAATCATCCATATATGTGTTCTAAGGCTGTCTAAAAATTTAAATCATGCATATATATGCTATAAGGTTATCAAAAAAATTTATTAGTCATTTAATCACTTATATATGTGTTTTAAGGCCGTCAAAAAAATTTCGTAGTGATTCTGCCATGCATATATGTGTTCTAAGGCTGTAAAAAAAATTCATAGTGATTCAATCTTGCATATGTGTGTTCTAAGGCTGTCAAAAAAAATTCATAATGATTCAATCATGCAAATATGTCTTCTAAGGCTGCCCAAGCATGCAAATATGTCTTCTAAAGTTAAAAAAAAATTATAGTGATTCAATCATGCATATATATGTTCTAAGGCTGTCAAAAAATTTAAATCATGCATATATATGCTCTAAGGTTATCTAAAAAATTTAATAGCGATTCAATCATTTATATATGTGTTCTAAGGCTGTAAAAAAAATTTCGTAGTGATTCAGTCATGCATATATGCGTTCTAAGGCTGTAAATAAAATTTCATAGTGATTCAATCTTGCATATATGTGTTCTAAGGCTGTCAAAAAAAATTCAATGATTCAATCATGCAAATATGTGTTCTGAGGTTGTCCAAGCATGTAGATATGTCTTCTAAAGTTAAAAAAAAATATAGAGATTCAATCATGCATATATATGTTTTATGTTGTCAAAAAAATTTTGAAGTCATTCAATCATGCATATATATGTTCAAAGGCTGTAAAAAATTCAAAGTGATCCAATCATAAATATATATGATCTAAGGTTGTCAAAAAAAATTCATAGTGATTCATTCATGCATATATGTGTTCTAAGGCTGTCAAAAAAAATAAATAGTGATTCAATCATGCATATACGTGTACAAAGCTTGTCAAAAAAAATAATAGTGATTAAATAACGCATATCTGTGTTCTACGGTTGTAAAAAAAAAATCATAGTTATTCAATCATGCATATGTGTTCAAATGCTATCAAAAAAAAATTATAGTTATTCAATATTGCATATATGTGTTTTAAGGATATTAAAAAAAATTCATAGTGATTCAATCATGCATATATGTGCTCTAGGGCTGTCAAAAAAAAAATTATAGTGATTAAATCATGCTTATATGTGTTCTAATGCTGTCAAAAATATTTATAGTGATTCAATTATGCATATATGTGTTATAAGGCTGTCAAAAAATTTTGTAGTGGTTCAATCATGCATATATGTGTTCTAAGGCTGATAAAAAAATCTCATAGTGATTTAATCATGCATATTCGTGTTCTATGTTTGTCAAAAAATTTTTATAGTGATTCAATCATTCAGAAATGTGTTCTAAGGCCATCAAAAAAATTTCATAGTGATTGAATCATTCATATATGTGTTCTAAGGCTGTCAAAAAAAATCCATAGTGATTCAATCATACAAAATTGTGTCCTAAATCTGTCAAAAAAAATTCATAGTGATTTAATCATGCAGATATGTGTTCTAAGTTTGTCAAAAATATTTTATAGTGATTTAATCATGTATATATATGTTCTAAGGCTGTCAAAAAAATTTCATAGTCATTCAATCAAGCATATATGTGTTCTAAGGCTGTCAAAAAAAATTTATAGTGATTAAATCAAAGAGACATGTAGTCTAAAATTGTCAAAAAAAACTTATAGTGATTCAATCATGCATATATGTGTTCTAATGCTGTAAAAAAAAATTCAGAGTGATTCAATCAAGCATATATGTGTTTGAAGGTTGTCAAAGAAATTTTATAGTGATACAATCATGCATATATGTGTTCTAAAGATATCAAAAAAAATCATAGTGATTCAATCATGCAGATCTGTGTTCTAAGTTTGTCAAAAAAAATTATAATGATTAAATCATGCATATATTTGTTCTAATGCTGTCAAAAATATTTATAGAGATTGAATAATGCATATATGTGTTCTCTGGCTGCCAAAAAAATTCTTAGTGATTCAATCATGCATATTTGTGTTCTAAGGCTGTAAAAAAAAATTATAGTGGTTCAATAATTCATATATGTGTTCTAAGGCTGTCAAAAAAAAATGTATATTGATTCAATCATGCATATATGTCTCCTGAGATAGTCAAAAATAAATTATAGTAACTCAATAATGCATATATGTGTTCTACGGTTGTCAAAAAATTTCCTAGGCATTCAATCATGCATATATGTGTTCTAAGGCTGTCAAAAAAAAATCATAGTGTTTTCAATCACGCATATATGTGTTTTAAAGCTATCAAAAAAATTCCAGAGCGATTCAATCTTGCATATATGTGTTCTAAGGATGTCAAAAACAACTCATCGTAATTCAATCATGCAGATATGTAGTCTATGGTTGTCAAAAAATTTATAGTGATTTAGTCATGCATATATGTGTTCTAATGTTGTCAAAAAAAATTTGTAGTGATTCAATCATGTGTATATGTGTTCTAAGGTTGTTAAACAAATTTCACATTGATTCACACATGCATATATGTGTTCTAGGGCTGTTAAAAAATTTTCATAGTGATTCAGTCATGCATATATGTAATGTAAGGTTTTCAAAAAACTTCTATAGTGATTCAATCTTGCAAATATATGTTCTAAGGCTGTCAAAAAAACTTTCATAGTCATTCAATCACGCTTATATGTGTTCTAAGGCAGTCAAAAAAATTTCATAGTGATTCAATCATGCATATATGTGTTTTAAGGATGCCAAGAAAATTTCATAGTGATTCAATCATGCATATATGTGTTGTAAGGCTGTTAAAAAAAATTATAGGGATTCAATCATGCGTATATGTGTTCTAAGAATGTCAAAAAAAACTCACAGAGATTCCATCATGGATATATGTGTTCTATGGTTTTTAAAGAAATTTTAGGTTGATTCAAGCATTCATATATACCTTCTGAGGCTGTCAAAAAATTTTCATTGTGATTCAATTATGCATATTTGTGTTGTAAGGCTGTCAAAAAAATTTCATAGTGATTCAATCATGCATATATGTGTTCTAAGGCATGTGTTCTAAGGCTGTAAAAAAATCATAGTGATTCAATCCTGCATATATGTGTTCTAACGCTGACAAAAAATTTCATAGCCATTCAATCAAGCATATATATGTTCTAGTGCTGTCCAAAAAATTCATGCTAATTCAATCATGCAGATATGTGTTCTAAGGTTGTCAAAAAAATTTTATAGTGATTCAATCATGCATATATGTGTTCTAACGCTATTAAAAAAATTTAGTGATTCAATGATGCATATAATTGTTCAAAGGTTGTCAAAAAAAATTTATAGTGATTGAATCATGCATATATGTGTTCTAAGGTTGTCAAAAAAAAATCATGGTTATGTAATCATGCATATATGTGTTCTTAGGATGTCAAAAAAAATTCATAGTGATTCAATCATCCACATATGTGTTCTAAGGCTGACAAAAAATTTTCATAATGATTCAATCTTGCATGTATGTGTTGTAAGGCTATCAAAAGATTTTCATTGTAATTCAATAATGCATATATGTGTTCTAAGTCTGTCAAAAAAAAATTCATTGTGATTCAATAATGCATATATGTGTTCTAAGTTTGTCAAAAAAAATTGTAGGGATTCAATCATGCATATATGTGTTCTAAGGTTGTCAAAAAAAATTTATAGTGATTCAATCATGAATATACATGTTCTAAGGCTGTCAAAAAAAATTCAGTCATTCAATAATGCATATATGTGTTCTAAGGCTGTCAAAAAAAATTCATGATGATTAAATCAAACAGACATGTTTTCTAAGATTGTCAAAAAAAATTATAGTGATTCAATCATGCATATATGTGTTCTAATGCTGTCAAAAAATTTTATAGTGATTCAATCTTGCATATATGTGTTCGAAGGCTGTCAAAAAAATTGCATTGTGATATAATCATGGATATATGTGTTCTAAGGCTGTCAAAAAAAATTGTAGTGATTCAATCACATAGATATGTGTTCTAAGGTTGTCAAAAAAAAATTATAGTGGATAAATCTTGCATATATGTGTTCTATTGTTGTCAAAAAAAAATTATAGAGGTTGAATCATGCATATATATGTTCTGAGTAGGGTTGGCAATTTCTGACACGACCCGCCAACCTGACCCACCAACCTGCTTCTTAACCAAGTTCGGGTTTTGCTTAAACGGGTCTGTGTCGTAAATGGGTCGACCCTCCTAAACAGGTCAAGTTCGTGTTAGAGGTATGCCAACCCACCAAGTCGGTTAATAAGCGGGTTAGGCGGGCGGGTCAATCGGTTTACCCGACCCGCCGACCCGTAAACTTTGAAATGTAAAACCCCGAACCCGACCCGCCAACCCGTTTTCGCGACCCGACCCGTTTATTATACAGGTTAACTGTGTCGTGTCGGGTTACCCGTTTAATAAATCGGTCGGGTTCGTGTTTGCCACAGCCGACCCATTTAATATACGGGTCGGGTTCATGTTGAGGTATGCTGACTTGATTGCCGCCCCTAGTTCTAAGGTTGTCGAAAAAATTTCAAAGTGATTGAATCATGCATATTCAAGTTCTAGGGTTGTCAAAGAAAATTCATAGTGATTCAATCATTCATATATGTGTTCTAAGGATGTCAAAAAAAATCATAGTGATTCAATAATGCATATATGTATTCTACGATTGTTAAAAAAAGTTTCTAGTGATTTAATCATGTATATATGTGTTCTAAGGATATAAAAAAAATCGTAGTGAATCAATAATGCTGATATTTGTTCTAAGGTTGTCAAAAAAAATTAATAGAGGTTTAATCTTGCATATATGTGTTCTAAGGCTGTCAAAAACAATTCATAGTGATTCAATCATGCAGATATGCAGTCTAAGGTTGTCAAAAAAATTATAGTGATTCAAACATGCATAAATGTGTTCTAATGCTGTCAAGATTTTAACGTAGTGATTCAATCATGCATATAAGTGTTCTATGTCTTTTAAACAAATTTCATAGTGATTCAATCATGCATATATGTGTTATAAGGCTGTCAAAAAAATTCACAGTGATTCAATCATGCATATATGTGTTCAAACGCTATCAAAAAAGTTTCGTACTAATTCAATCATGCGGATATGTGTTCTAACACTGTCAAAAAAATTTATAGTGATTCAATCATGCATATATGTGTTCTAACGCAATAAAAAAAAATAGTGATTCAATCATGCATATATGTGTTATAAGGCTGTAAAAAAAAATCATATAAATCATGCATATATGTGTTCTAAGGATGTCAAAAAAAATTCATAGTCATTCAATCATCCATATATGTGTTCTAAGGCTGTCAAACATTTTTCGTAATGATTCAATCTTGCATATATGTGTTCTAAGTCTGTCAAAAAAAATAATAGTGATTCAATCTTGCAGATATGTGTTCTAACTTTAGCAAAAAAAAATTATAGTGATTCAATCATGCATATATGTTTTCTAATGCTGTCAAAAAAAATTTAGTGACTCAATCATGCAAATGTTTTCTAATGCTGTCAAAAAAATTTGATAGTGATTCAATGATGCATATATGTGTTCTAAGGCTATCAAAAAATTTTGATACTAATTCAATCATGCATATATGTATTTTAAGGGTGTCACAAAAAATTCTTAGTGATTCAATCTTGCATATATGTCTTCTAAGACTGTAAAAAAAAATTCATAGTGAATCAATCATCCATATATGTGATCTAATACAGTCAAAAAAATTCATAATAACTCAATCATGCATATATGTGTTCTAATTCTGTCAAAAAAAATCATAGTGATTCAATCCTGTATGTGTTCTAAGGCTGTCAAAATTTTTTCATTGTGATACAATCATGCATATATGTGTTCTAAGGCTGTCAAAAAAAATTCAAAGTGATTCAATTTTGCATATATGTGTTCTAAGGCTGTCAAAAAAATTTCATAATGATTCAATCATGCATATATGTGTTCTAATGCTATAAAAAAATTCATAGTGATTCAATCTTGCATATATGTGTTCTAAGGCGGTCAAAAAAATTTCATAGTGATACAATCATGCATATATGTGTTCTAAGGCTGTCAAAAAAATTTCATAGTGATTGAATCATGTAGATGTGTGTTCTAAGGTTGTCAAACAAAAATTTGTGATTGAATCATGCATATATGTCTTCTAATGCTGTAAAAAAAATTTTATAGAGATTGAATCATGCATATATTTGTTTTAAGGCTATCAAAAAAATTTATAGTAATTCAATCATGTATATTCATGTTTTAAGGTTGTCATAAAAATTTTATTGTGATTCAATCATTCATATATGTGTTCTAAGGCTGTCAAAAAAAATTCATAGTGATTCAATCATGCATATATGTGTTCTAAGGTTGTTAAAAAAAATTATAGGGATTTAATCATGCGTATATGTATTCTAAGGATGTCAAAAAAATCTCATCGTGATTCAATCATGGATATATGTGTTCCATGGTTGTCAAACAAATTTCATAGTGATTCAATCATTCATATACGTGTTCGAAGGCTATAAAAAAAAATCCTATGGATTGAATCATGCATATATGTGTTCTAAGGCTGTCAAAAAAATTCATAGTGATTCAGTCTTGCATATATGTGTTTTAAGCCTATCAAAAAAATTCATCGTGATTCATTCATGCATATATGAGTTCTAAGGCTGTCAAAAAAATTTCATAATGATTCAATCATGCATACATGTGTTCTCATGCTGTCAAAAAACTATTATAGTGATTCAATCCTGTGTATATGTGTTTTAAGACTGTCAAAAAAATTTCATAGTGATACAATCATGCATCTTTGTGTTCTAAGTTTGTCAAAAAAAATTCATAGTGATTCAAACATACACATATGTGTTGTAAGGTTTTCCAAAAAATTTCATAGCGATTCAATCTTGCATATATGTGTTGTAAGGCTGTGAAAAAAATTTCATAATGATTCAATCTTGCATATATGTGTTCTAAGGCTGTATATGCTGTCAAAAAAAATTCATACTGATTCAATCTTGTATATATTGTTCAAAGGTTGTCAAAAAAAATCCGGTGGTACAATCATGCATATATGTGTTTTAAGGCTGTCAAAAAAAATTATAGTGATTCAAACATGTATATATGTGTCATAATGCTGTCAAAAAAATTTTATTGTGATTCAATGAAGCATATATGTGTTCTACGGTCGTCAAAAAAAAATCGTAGCGGTTCAATCATGCATATATCTGTTCTAAGGCTAGCAAAAAATTTTCATAGTGATTCAATCTTAGATATATGTGTTCTAAGGCTATTAAAAAAAATCATTGTGATTCAATCAAGCATATATGTGTTCTAAGGCTCTCAAAAAGATTTCATAGTGATTCAATCATGCAGATATGTGTTCGAAGGTTGTGAAAAAAAATTATAGTGAATCACGCATATATATGTTCTAATGTTGTCACTAAAATTTTATAGAGATTGAATCATGCATATATGTGTTTTAAAGCTATCAAAAAAATTCATGGGGATTCAATCATGCATATATGTGTTGTAAGGCAGTCAAAAAATTTCATAGTGATATTCAATCATGCATATATGTGTCCTAAGGTTACCAAAAAAAAATCATAGTGATATAATCATGCAAATATGTTGCCTACGGTTGTCAAAAAAAATTTAGAGTGATTCAATGATGTATATATATATTCTAAGGCTGTCAAAAAAAATTATACTGATTCAATCATGCATATATGTGATCTAAGATTGTCAAAAAAAAATCATAGTGATTCAATCATGTATATACGTGTTCTAAGGTTGTCAAAAAAAATTTATAATGATTCAATTATGCATATATGTGTTCGAAGGCCGTAAAAACAAATATTAATCATGCATATTTGTTTTACAAGGCTGTCAAAAAAATTCATATTGATTCAATCAGACATATATGTACAAAGGTTGTCAAAAACAATTTATAGTGACTCAATCATGTATATATGTGTTCTAAGGCTGTCAAAAAAAAAATCCTAGTGATTCAATCATGCATATATGTGTTCTAAGGCTGTCAAAAAAATTTCTAGTGATTCAATCTCTTATATATAAGGCGATCAAAAAAATTTCATAATGATTCAATCAAGCATATATGTGTTCTAAGGCTATCAAAAAGATTTCATAGTGATTCAATCTTGCATATATGTGTTTTAAGGCTGTCAAAAAAAATCATAGTAATTTAATCATGTATATATGTGTTCTAAGGCTATCAAAAAAAGTTCAGAGTGATTCAATCATGCAGATATGTGTTCTACCGTTGTCAAAAAAAATTATGGTGATTCAATCATGCATATATGTGTTCTAATGCTGTCAAAAAAATTTTGTAGTCATTCAATTATTCATATATGTGTTCTAAGGCTATCAAAATAAATTCATAGTGATTCACTCATGCATATATGTGTTCTAATGCTGTCAAAAAAAATTCATAGTGATTAAATCATGTATATATGTGTTCTAAGGTGTTCAAAAAAAAAATCGTAGTGATTCATGCATATATGTGTTCTAAGGCTGTCAAAACAATTTCATGGAGATTCGATAATGCGTGTATGTGTTCTAAGGCTGTCAAAAAAATTTTGTAGTGATTCAATATTGCATATATGTGTTCAAAGGCTGTAAAAAAAAATCATAGTGACTCAATCATACATAAATGTGTTCTATAGTTAAAAAACTTTCACACTAATTCAATCATGCATATATGTGTTCTAAGGCTGTCAACAAAAATTCATAGTGATTCAATCATACATATATGTGTTCTAAGGCTAAAAAAAAAATAATAGTGATTCAATCATGCATATATGTGTTCTACGGCTGTCCAAAAAAAATTAGTGATTCAATCATGCATATATGTTTTCTAATATTGCGACAAATACTTTCTAGAGATTCAATCATTCATGTATGTGTTCTAAGGCTGTCAAAAAATTTGCATAGTGATTCAATCAAGCAGATATGTGTTCGGTGGTTGTCAAAAAAAATTTATAGTCATTCAATCATGCATATATGTGTTGTAAAGTTGTCAAAAAAAAATTGTTGTGACTCAATCACGTATATATGTGTTCTAAGACTGTAAAAAAAATTGTAGGGATTCAATCATGCATATATTTGTTCAAAGGCTGTCAAAAAAAATTCATAGTCATTTAGCCATGCATTTATGTGTTCTAAGGCTGTCAAAAAAAATTCATAGTGATTCAATCTTGCATATATGTGTTCTAAGGCTGTCAAAAAAATTTCATAGTGATTTAATCTTGCATATATGTGTTCAAAGCCTATCAAAATAATTTCATACTGATTCTATCATGCATATACGTGTTCTAAGGCTATAAAAAAAATTCATAGTGATTCTATCATGCAGATATGTGTTCAAAGTTTGTCAAAAAAAAAATTGTAGTGATTCAATCAAGCATTTATGTGTTCTAATGCTGCAAAAAAATTTTATAGTGATTCAATCATTCATATATGTGTGTTCTAAGGCTGTGAAAAAAAATTATAGTGATTCAATCATGCATATATGCGTTCAAAGGCTGTAAAAAAAATTATAGTGATTCAAACCTGCATATATGTGTTCTAAAGCTGTAAAAAATATTTCATAGTGATTCAATCCTGCATATATGTGTTCTAAGGGTGTAAAAAAAAAATCATAGTGAGTCAATCATGCAAATATGTGTTCTATGGCTGTCAAAAAAATTTAATAGTGATTCAATCAAGCATATATGTGTTCTAAGGCTTTCAAAAAAAATTCATAGTGATTCAATCACGCAGATATGTATTCTAAGTTTGTCAAAAAAAATTTATAGTGATTCAAGCATGCATATATGTGTTCTAATGCTGTGAAAAAAAAAATTTACTGATTCAATCACGCATATATGTGTTTTGCGGTTGTCAAAAAACTTTCATAGTGATTCAATCATGCATGTGTTTTGCGGTTGTCAAAAAACTTTCATAGTGATTCAATCATGCATATATGTATTCTAAGGCTATCAAAAAAATTTCATTGTGATTCAATCATGCATATATGTGCCCTACGGTTGTCAAAAAAATTTAATATTGATTTATTCATGGATATATTTGTTCTAAGGTTGTCAAAAAAAATTCATTGTGATTCATTCATGCATATATGTGTTCTAAGGTTGTCAAAAAAAATAAATAGTGATTCAATCATGCATATACGTGTACAAAGCTTGTCAAAAAAAATAATAGTGATTAAATAACGCATATCTGTGTTCTATGGTTGTCAAAAAAAATCATAGTTATTCAATCATGCATATGTGTTCTAATGCTGTAAAAAAAAAATCATAGTTATTCAATATTGCATATATGTGTTTTAAGGATATTGAAAAAATTTCATAGTGATTCAATCATGCATATATGTGCTCTAAGGCTGTCAAAAAAAATTATAGTGATTAAATGATGCTTATATGTGCTCTAAGGCTGTCAAAAAAAATTCATAGTGATTCAATGATGCATATATGTGTTCTAATGCTGTCAAAAATAGTTGTAGTGATTCAATTATGCATATATGTGTTATAAGGCTGTCAAAACATTTTGTAGTGGTTCAATCATGCATATATGTGTTCTAAGGCTGATAAAAAAATCTCATAGTGATTTAATCATGCATATTCGTGTTCTATGTTTGTCAAAAAAAAATTTTAGTGATTCAATCATTAAGAAATGTGTTCTAAGGCCGTCAAAAAAATTTCATAGTGATTGAATCATTCATATATGTGTTCTAAGGCTGTCAAAAAAATCCATAGTGATTCAATCATAAAAATATGTGTCCTAAATCTGTCAAAAAAAATTCATAGTGATCCAATCATAAATATATATGATCTAAGGTTGTCAAAAAAAATTCATAGTGATTCAATCATGCATATATGTGTACAAAGCTTGTCAAAAAAAATAATAGTGATTAAATAACGCATATTTGTGTTCTATGGTTGTCAAAAAAAATCATAGTTATTCAATCATGCATATGTGTTCTAATGCTATAAAAAAAATCATAGTTATTCAATATTGCATATATGTGTTTTAAGGATATTGAAAAAATTTCATAGTGATTCAATCATGCATATTTGTGCTCTAAGCCTGTCAAAAAAAATTCATAGTGATTCAATCATGCATATATGTGTTCTAATGCTGTCAAAAATAGTTGTAGTGATTCAATTATGCATATATGTGTTATAAGGCTGTCAAAAAAATTTGTAGTGGTTCAATCATGCATATATGTGTTCTAAGGCTGATAAAAAAATCTCATAGTGATTTAATCATGCATATTCGTGTTCTATGTTTGTCAAAAAAAAATTTTAGTGATTCAATCATTCAGAAATGTGTTCTAAGGCCGTCAAAAAAATTTCATAGTGATTGAATCATTCATATATGTGTTCTAAGGCTGTCAAAAAAAAAATCCATAGTGATTCAATCATACAAATATGTGTCCTAAATCTGTCAAAAAAAATCATAGTGATTTAATCATGCAGATATGTGTTCTAAGGTTGTCAAAAAATTTGTTGTGATTCAATCACGTATATATGTGTTCTAAGACTGTAAAAAAAATTGTAGGGATTCAATCATGCATATATTTGTTCAAAGGCTGTCAAAAAAAAATCATAATCATTTAGCCATGCATTTATGTGTTCTAAGGCTGTCAAAAAAAAATCATAGTGATTCAATCTTGCATATATGTGTTCTAAGGCTGTCAAAAAAATTTCATAGTGATTTAATATTGCATATATGTGTTCAAAGCCTATCAAAATAATTTCATACTGATTCTATCATGCATATACGTGTTCTAAGGCTATCAAAAAAAAATCATAGTGATTCTATCATGCAGATATGTGTTCAAAGTTTGTCAAAAAAAATTTTGTAGTGATTCAACCAAGCATTTATGTGTTCTAATGCTATAAAAAAATTTTATAGTGATTCAATCATTCATATATGTGTGTTCTAAGGCTGTGAAAAAAATTTCACAGTGATTCAATCATGCATATATGCGTTCAAAGGCTGTAAAAAAATCATAGTGATTCAAACCTGCATATATGTGTTCTAAAGCTGTAAAAAATATTTCATAGTGATTCAATACTGCATATATGTGTTCTAAGGGTGTAAAAAAAATCATAGTGAGTCAATCATGCAAATATGTGTTCTATGGCTGTCAAAAAAATTTCATAGTGATTCAATCAAGCATATATGTGTTCTAATGCTTTCAAAAAAATTTCATAGTGATTCAATCACGCAGATATGTATTCTAAGTTTGTCAAAAAAAAATTATAGTGATTCAAGCATGCATATATGTGTTCTAATGCTGTGAAAAAAAAAATTACTGATTCAATCATGCATATATGTGTTATAAGGCTCTCAAAAAAATTCATAATGATTCAATCATGCATGTGTTTTGCGGTTGTCAAAAAACTTTCATAGTGATTCAATCATGCATATATGTATTCTAAGGCTATCAAAAAAATTTCATTGTGATTCAATCATGCATATATGTGCCCTACGGTTGTCAAAAAATATTAATATTGATTTATTCATGCATATATTTGTTCTAAGGTTGTCAAAAAAAATTCATAGTGATTCATTTATGCATATATGTGTTCTAAGGCTGTCAAAAAAAATTCATAGTGATTTAATCATACATATATTTGGTTTAAGCCTGTCAAAAAAAATTCAATCATGCATATATGTGTTCTTCGGCTGTCAAAAAAATTGATAGTGATTCAATCATGCATATATGTGTTCTAATACTGTAAAAAAAAAATTCAATCATGCATATATGTTTTATAAGGTTGTCAAAAAAATTCATGGTGATTCAATCATTCATATATGTATTCTACGGCTGTCAAAAAATGTTCATAGTGACTCTCTATCATGCATATATGTGTTCTAACGTTATAAAAAAAACATAGTGATGCAATCATGCATTTGTTCTTAGGCTGTCAAAAAAAATTCATATTGATTTAATCATGCATATATGTTTTTTAAGGTTGTCAAAAATATTTCATAGTGATTTAATCATGCATATATGTGTTCTAAGGTTGTCCAAAAAATTTCATAGTGATTCAATCATGCATATATGTGTTCTAAGGTTGTCCAAAAAATTTCATAGTGATTCAATCATGCATATATGTGTTCTAAGGTTGTCAAAAAAATTTCATAGTGATTCAATCTAGCATATATGTGTTCTAAGGTTGTCAAAATTTTTTATAGTGATTCAATCATGGATATATGTGTTTGGATCGGTCCCAACCCGGATCTTGTTTGGGTTGGGTTCGGCCCGGAACATGTTTGGATCGGGTCTGATCCTGATCACGTTTGAATCGGGTTCGAGCCAGTTTTTGTTTGGCTCCGATTTGGCACATATCTTGTTTGGATCGGGTCTCGCCCGTATCCTGTTTGGATCGGTTCTGACCCAAATCCTATTTGTATCAGCTCCAATCTGGATCATGTTTGGATCAGGTCTATCTGAGATCCTGTTTGGATCGTTTCCATTCTGGATGAAGTTTTGATCGGATCTAATCCGGATCACGTTTGGATGGGGTCCGACTAGGATCATGTTTGGGTCGGATCCAAACCGGATCCTATTTGGATGGGGGCTGATCTGAATCCGATTTAGGATAGGTCTGAACCGGTTCTGGTTTCGATCGGGTCAGACTTATATCCGGTTTGTATCGGGTGTTGCTCGGATCCTGTTTGGGTCGGGTCTGAACCAGATCCTGTTTGGATTGGGTCACACCCGGATCCGGTCTAGATCGGGTCCATCCCGTATCATGTTTTGGTTTGGTCCAGACCAGATCCTATTAGATCAAGGCCAATCCAGACCCGGTTTTGGACAGGTTTGACCGTGTTCCAGTTTCGATGAGGTCAGACTCGGATCCAGTTTGGATCGGATGTCGCCCAGATCTTGTTTGGGTTAGGTTTGGACCGAATCCTGTTTGGATCCGGTATGGATCGGGTCTATCTCAAATCCTATTTATGTGGGGTCGGACCAGTATCCGCGTTAGATCGGGTGCGGCTCGGATTACGTTTGGATCGGGTTGAACCCAGATCATGTTTCGATCTTGTTGGACCTGAATCATGTTTGTATCGGGTTGAACCTGCATCCGGTTTGGATCGGTCTGGCCCGACTTCTGTGTTGTATGGGTCCGACCCGGATCCTGTTTGGGACATTTCCAGCCCTGATCCAGTTTGGATCAGATTCGGCCCGAATCCTATTTGGGATGGGTCTGGCCCGGATCGGGTCTGATCCGAATCCGGTTTGGATTGGGTCGAACTTAGATCCGGTTCATTTTGAGTCTGACCTAAATCTTTTTGGATCGGGTCCGACCTGGTTTTGGTTTGGATTGGGTCAGACCTGGATCCAATTTGGATCGGGTCTGGCCTGGATTGGATTATGTTTGGATCAGGTCGATCCAGCATCTTGTTTGGATCGGGTCTGACCCGGATCATGTTTGGAACGATTAGACACGGATTATGTTTGTATCGACTTGAACCCGGATCAGGTTTGGATCGGGTCTGATCCGAATCCGGTTTGGATCGGGTCAAACTTAGATCCGGTTCATTTTGAGTCTGACCTAAATCTTTTTGGATCGGGTCCGACCTGGATCCAATTTGGATCGGGTCTGGCCTGGATCCGGTCGGACCTGGATTATGTTTGGATCAGGTCGATCCTGCATCTTGTTTGGATCGAGTCAGACACGGTTTCAGATTGGATCGGGTCTGACCCGGATCGTGTTTGGAACGATTAGACACGGATTATGTTTGTATCGACTTGAACCCGGATCAGGTTTGGATCGGGTCTGACCCGAATCCTGTTTGGGTCAAGACCAATCCAGATCCGGTTTGGATCTGGTCCGGCCTAATTGGATCGGATAAGGTTTGTTATAGGGTCTAGGCACTATTTATACCTAAACTAGATCAATGACCGAGACGGCCCTTTCTGGGACCAATTCAGAGCTATTTTTGACCAGTTCTTTTGTTTTTCACTGATTTCCAGATGTAGAGACCCTGTTTTCATGAATCCATAAAAAGATAGGGATTTTCTCATTCAGTTATAGGGTTGTTTGCTCATGTATTATACTGGTTCATTAGTTCCAAAACCAGTTCAGAGTCTTAGATGGTCGATTCTGAGCTGTTTCAGACCGGTTCGAGGTGTTTTTAAATCGGTCCTAGCTTAAGGATTCCGGGTTTTACCTATTTGACCTTGTTTTTGTTATTTTTCTGTGTTTTATAAGTGTTCATTGTTAAGAAAGCTTGATTTGTGCATGTTAATTCACGTGTTTTATATTGGTTAAGTTATAAATAATGTTTTTAAGCCTGAATTACGAGACATTTTATCATCAAAATTAGCTTATGCATACAAGTTGAAGCATAGTATTTAGGTTTTTTCACGTATAAAAGTAAGAGGCATGGAGAAAACAATAAAAAAATACATATTTTTAACGTTTTCACGTATCTAAGATTACACAAAGGGATTAACAAACAAAAGTGCTAATGTCACAGCTAGGCCATAATTTGTTAAAGCTTCCATAAAGGCTAGACTAAGCAATGAAGTACCTTGTATTTGACCCTCTTCTTCTAGTTGACTAACGATACCTTCTACGGCTTGGCCTATACCAGTACCTTGACTGACTCTGGGTCCATTAGAAGCAAGTTTTATGAACAATCCAGTAGCAATAACGGAAGCAGCAGAAATTAGGGGATTCACGGTAAGCTCCTCACAACAAAAAATGAAGAAATGGTTAATGATATAACCAAATAAACCAATGAGTTGTTATATTAATTTAATACCCAAAATATATGATTAAATTAGGTAGGAGAGTAGAAAAAGAAATTGTTGAAAGTTCTACCATGTTCCATCAACATACTAAAGGGGAGGGGGGGGGGGGGGGAGTATACGAGATATTAGCTGTGGAAGTAGGCCAACAACATTTCTATTGGCAAATAAGAGGTTTCCAAGTGCATGCCCAAGTACTTATAACTTATTTAGTCGTAATTGCTATCTTATTAGGTTCAGCTGCTATAGCCGTTCAGAATCCACAAACTATTCTGACCGACGGCCAGAATTTTTTAGAATATGTTCTTGAATTCATTCAAGACGTGAGCAAAATTCAAGATGGACAAGAAGAATATGGTCATTGGGTTCCTTTTATTGGAACTCTGTTCCTGTTTATTTTTGTTTCTAACCGGTAAGGTGCGATTTTACCTTGAAGAATCATACAGTTACCTCATGGGGAGTTAGTTGCACCTACGAATGATATAAATAATATTGTTGCTTTAGCATTACTCATGTCAGTGACACATTTCTATGCAAGCCATACTAAAAAGAGATTGGGTTATTTCAGTAAATAGATTCAACCAACTTCAATACTTTTACCAATTAATGTCTCAGAAGATTTCACAAAACCTTTATCACTTAGTTTTGGACTTTTCATAAATATATTGGTCGATGAATTAGTAGTTGTTGTTCTTGTTTCTTTAGTACATTTAGTGATTCCTATATGTGTGATGTTCCTCAGATTATTCACAAGCGGTATTCAGGCTCTAATTTTTGCAACCTTATTTGTGGCTTATATAGGTGAATCTATGTAAGGTCATCATTAAGTAGCTTTCCATCAAATAAATAATAAAATAATACTTTGAATTTCAAAGAGTCGCTTTTTCTTTTTTAATTGATTTAAATTCAAAATTAAGTAAGCACATGAATCTTATTCCAATAATTAATTCATGCATAGCTCAAGATACCTTCTTGAGGAACATGATTGATATAAATTTATTTATTTACGATATGTAGTATATAGTGTAGGAAGAAAACAAGAGCAGGAGAAATATATGTACAATATCAATATTTATTATATTACATATTACACTACGGAATTGTAAAAAAAGGGCAGAATTCCCAATTTTTTTCAAGATCCCCTTTTGTCCTATTCATGTCATACATTTCCTTTATTTTTTCAGACAATTACGACGATTCATAATTGGGGTAATAATTGTGAATCGTGAAATCTGGTGTATGCTTAGAAGCATGATTCCAGAGTCTGATCCCATTAAATAGAAAAAAGATGATGATGGTTTATATGGAAGAAACACATGTATATGTGATGAAGGAGATATTGAAGTATGGGTTTGGATATTATATGGATTTACAAAAACTTGGATAGGGAATAAAAATGAGATATTGAAGTAGTTTTGATGATTTAGAAATATCAAATATCATCCCTTCTCAAATTAGGTTGGGATTTCTTAGTTTAGTTGGATGGATCTTAGTGATGGAATATGAAATACTAAGTAATGCAACTAATTAATATTATAAATATATAAATAACATTAATCAAGCACACTAATCAAGTAATATATAATAATTCATTTGTTTATTTGATTGTATCATTAACCATTTCTTCATTTTTTGTTGTGAGGAGCTTAATATGAATCCCCTAATTTCTGCTGCTTTAGTCAAGGTACTCATGGAAGCTTTAACCGTTTACGGCATGTTTGTGGCATTCTCACTTTTATTTGCTAATACCTTTGTGTAATCTGAGAAACGTGAAAACGTGAAAAATACGTATTCTTTTATTGCTTTGGCCCTGCCTCTTGTCTTTTTTAAATTATATCAACTCAACACTTCACTCCTACAATTCTAAAGAGACATGATTGGAGTGCACTAACAAGTTAACTTGTTTTGACCATATCTTTCTAATCATGCATGCTTTTGATGTATGGTTTAATGAGTTTAGTTTAAATTATAGTAAAAAACAAATTTGGCCAAATTGAATGTCAAAATCAGAATGATAACTTTGTGCATAGACATCCAAATGACTCATTTTTTTTTATTTTTGAAAGATATTCATCATTATTTTAGATAAAATCCTTTCGGATGTTGTTTTATAGTAAAAAAATATAGTGAACATAGAGAGTATGTCGAAAATGACTCTAGGCAACTTGTTTTTTGAAATATGACCATTACACGAGACTACAAGGCCAAAATTGGGGTGTTTACAAATTGTATCTCTTTTTTATCAACCATGTAAAGATAACAAAAAAGTAGACACTGATTTTATAGAATGGATAAGATTAACATTGAGATCAAATCCATCAACTTAACACGAGGGTCTCTCTGTCATAATCAGTTTTTAAACACTCTGATTGATTTCACAAATCATTGATCCTATGTTGGACCACCTCTAATCATTTCACAATCAATGTTAATCTTATCCAAATTGCCTTTTCACTCAAGGACCAGCTGACCTTGGGCATTTTTTAAGCCCCTAGTGATGGATCGACCTGGACCCTAAATGTTGGTTTCAAATTTAGATTTCTGGTTCATATTGGTTGACCTTGAATATCTCTTGGATGATCTAGAAATCATAGTAGGATTCAATGATGTATGTATTATGATTCATATCGAGTGGATAAAGGGACTTGAAGCCACATTGTTAGCTTGAAAGGCTAAGGTTATAGGCGACGTCGATTCATCATTTTTAACGTCTATAATTCAAAACCGATCATGAAACTTTGGTTTCATTCGACTGCTTTATGGAATATGGATCGCTTCCTGGATTTAAGGCATGAAGTGATCTAGTCGAAAAAAATTATGATGTATGATATATTATGTGGTAAATTAATTAATTATTTTAGTACCCGAAATATATGATTAACTTATGAAGAGTAGAAAAAGAAATGGTTGAATCAAAATAATTCCTTCTTAAGTTCCATTTTTGTGAGAGGGTACTACGAATGTTCTACCATGTTCGATCACCACACTAAAAGGATTATGTGGGATATTCGGTGTCGAGGTTTCTAAGAATATGCCCAAATTCTTATAACTTCTTGGGTTGTAATTGCTGTCTTATTAGGTTCAGCCAGTACAGCCGTTCGGAATCCACAAACTATTCTAACCCACATACAAAATTTATTCTGATATGTTCTTGATTTCATTCAAGACATGAGCAAAACTAAAAATGGAGAAGAATATGGTCCTTGGGTTCCTTTTATTGGAAACTCTATTCCTATTTGTTTTCGTTTCTAACTGGTCATGTGCGCTTTTACCGTGGAGAATCAAACGGTTACCTCATGGGGAGTTAGTTGCACCTACAAATGATATAAATACTACTATTGTTGTAGCTTTACTCATGTCAGTGGTACATTTCTTTGCAGGCTTTTCTAGAAAGGGACTGGGGTTATTTCAGTAAATATATTCAACCAACTCCACTACTTTCACCAATTAATGTCTTTGAAGATTTCACAAAACCATTATCACTTAGTTTTTGACTTTTCAGGAATATATTGGCCAATGAATTAGTAATTGTTGTTCTTGTTTCTTTAGTACACTTAGCCATGGAAGGTCATCATTCAGTAGCTTTTCATCCAAATAAACAATAAAATAATGCTTTAATTTTCAGAGTCGCTTTTCCTAAGATCCCCTTTGTCCTATTCATGTCATACAACTCCTTTATTTTCTCAGTCAATTACGACGATTCATAATTTGGGTAATAATTGTTACTTGTTTTGGGGCGTGCAACGTAACAACAAGACTGCTTCTAGATTGCTGCTAGATTGGCCATAGAACTTTCTGCTATTGGACCTAGAGTCGGTCAAGATACTATTGCGGGCCAATCCGTAGAAGGTATCGCTAGTCAACCAGAAGCAGAGGGTAAAATATGAGGTACTTTATTGCTTAATCTTGCTTTTATGGAAGCTTAACAATTTAAGGCCTAGTCGTCGGATTAGGACTTTTATTTGCCAATCTCTCTATGTAATCCCAGAAACGTGAAAACGTGAAAAATACTTCTTTTATTGCTTTGATCTTGCCTCTTCTCTTCTTTAAATTATATCAACTCAACACTTCACTCCTAAAAACCTAGACATGCTTGGACTGCACTAACAAGTTATCTTGTTTGGACTATATCTTTCCAATCATGCATCTTTTTGAGTTATGGTTTAACGCGTTTTGTTTAAATTATAGTAAGAAAACAAATTTGGCAAATTTGAATGTCAAAATCAAAACTAAAGTCAAATTTACATAAAAACAAGTTTTTTAGGTAGTCAAACCGACTTGTTTTGGTTATAACTTTGTGCTTAGACATCTAAATGACTTATTTTTTTCATGTTTGAAAGATATTCATCATTCTTTTGGACAAAAACCATTAGGATGTTTTATATGCAAAAAAATATAGTGAAAATAAGCAATATGTCGAAAATGACTCAGGGCAACTTGTTTTTTTGAAATATGACATTTGACACAAGACTACTAAGACAAAATTGGGGTGTTTACTTATTGTATCTCTTTGTTATCAAGCATTAGATTATGACAAAAAAGTAGGCACACTGATTTATTAGAACTGATAAGATTAACATTGAGATCAAATCCATTTAAAAAAAAGTTGTTTTTGAGGAAGATGAAGATAAAAGTATGAATAAGAAGCTTAAAGCATGTATGCAACTTAACACGAGGATCTCTTTGTGATGCCTCATAATCAGTTTTTGAACACTCTAATTGATTTCACAAATCATTGATCCTTTGTTGGACCACATCTAATCATTTCACAATCAATGTCAATCTTATCCAAATTGCCTTTTGACTACAGGACCAAGTGACTTTGGCATTTTTTATGCCCCTAGTGATGGGTCGACCTGGACCATATTGGTTGACATTGAATATCTCTTGGATGATCTAGAAATCTTAGGAGGATCCAATGATGTATGTGTTATGATTCATATCGAGCGGTCAAAGTGACACAAACCCGCACTGTTAGATTGGAAGGCTAGGGTTATTATAGTCGACGTTGATTCATCATTTTTAAGACCTATAATTCAAAACCGAACATGAAACATTAGTTTCATTCAGCTCCTTTATGGAATATGGATAGCTTCCCAGATTTAGGGCACGAAGTGACCTAATCGAAAAAATTTACGATGTATGATATATTACGTGGTTAATTCATTAATTAATTTAGTACCTGAAATATATGATTAAATTAGGTAGGACTAGAAAAAAAATGGTTGAATCAAAATAATTTCTTCCTAAGTTCCATTTCTGTCAGAGGGTACTATGAATGTTCTACCATGTTCGATCAACACACTAAAGGTCGGCAACATTTCTATTGGTAAATAGGAGATTTCCAAGTGCATGCCCAAGTACTTATAACTTCTTGGGTCGAAATTGCTATCGTATTAGATTCACCCTCTATAGCCGATCGGAATACACAAACTATTTTGACCGACGGCCAAAATTTCTTCGAATATGTTCTTGATTTCATTCAAGACAAGGGCAAATCTCAAAATGGAGAAGAATATGATAATTGGGTTCCTTTTATATGAACTCCATTCCAATTTGTTTATGTTTCTAACTCGTTAGGTGTGCTTTTACCTTTGAGAATCATACAGTTACCTCATGGGGAGTTAGTTGCGCCTACGAATGATATAAATACTACTCTTTGTTTAGCTTTACTCACGTCAGTGGCACATTTCTATGCAGGCCTTAGTAAAAAGGGATTGGGTTGTTTTGGTAAATAGATTCAACAAACTCCAATACTTTTACCAATTAATATCTTGGAGGATTTCACAAAACCTTTGTCACTTAGTTTTCGACTTTTCAGAAGTATATTGGCCGATGAATTAGTAATTGTTGTTCTTGTTTCTTTAGTACAATTAGCCATGGAAGGTAATCACTGAGTAGCTTTCCTTTAAAATAAATAATAAAACAATGCTTTGAATTTCAAATAGTCGCTTTTTCTTTTTGAATTGATTTAAATTCTAAATTAAGTAAGCCCATGAATCTTATTTCAATAATTAATTCATGCGTCTCAAGATACATGCTTGAGAAACATGATTGATATAAATATGTTTATTTACGATATGTATGATATAGTGTAGGAAGAAAACAAGAGCGAGAGAAATATATGTAAATATTATACTTATTATTATATAACGTATTACAGTACATAATTTGTAAAAAAAGGGAGAAATCAAATTTTTTCCAAAGATCCCCTTTTGTCTTTAATCATGTCGTACATCTCCTTTATTTTTTAAGTCAATTACAAGGATTCATAATTGGGGTAATAATTCTTACTCGTTTGGGACGTGTGACGAAACAACAAGAACTATGTTCTGTGAAACCGTTGCTATTTTATTCCATCCTATTCAACAATTAACCAAAATTGAAATTAATTGCAATTGAATCAATCAATCATCAAATCTTGATATGGATGGTTCGCTTTGATGAATCTCTTTGTTTGAATTGATGTGAGATAATGATAAAGACAAGTAAAAATCATGAAGTTTACGCAGGTCGAGGTAGATAGCCGTAGCTACGTATTATACATGAACTCCGATGTATGCTTAGAAGAATGATTCCAAGGTCCGATGCGATTCAAAAAAAAAAAGATGATTGCTTACATTATGGAAGAAACACATGTACATGTTATAGTAGATATTCAATAGTTATATATGGACTACCCATGTGTATTATTTTGTTTCCCATATTACTACCGACTTTTTATAAATATAGATTCCACTTTCTATATATGGATTACGATGTAAGTTTTTTCTGTCTGTGACTGTATGTGTGGAATGAATTTGAAGTCAAGCCTATGAATGCATTTAAAGAAGATGAAGGATCAAACAATTGAAGGATTGGGTTTGGTGCAAAGAAATAGAATAACTATATTATAAGGATTTACAAAAACTTGGATAGGGAATAAAAATGAGATATTGAAGTAGTCCTGATGATACAATAATAACAAATATCATCACTTCTTAAATTAGGTTCGGAGTTCTTAGTTTAGATGAATCTTAGTGATGAAATGTGAAATACTAAGCAATGTAACTAATTCATATTATAAATGTGTAAATAACATTAATTAAGTACACTAATTAAGATATATATAATAATTTATTGGTTTATTTGATTATATCATTAACCATTTCTTTATTTTTTATTGTGAGGAGCCTAACATGAATCCCAAAATTTCTGTTGCTTCCGTTTTAGCTACAGGATTGGCTACAGAACTTGCTTCTATTCGGCCCAAAGTCGCTCAAAGTACTGCTGCGGGCCAAGCCGTAGAAGGTATCGCTAGTCAATCAAAAGCAGATGGAAAAATACGAGGCACTTTATTGCTTAATCTGGCTTATATAGAAGCTTTAACATTTCACGGCCTGGTCGTCGTATTAGCACATTTATTTGCTAATCCTTTTGTGTAATCCTAGAAACGTGAAAACGTCAAAAATACGTACTTCTTTCATTGCTTTAACCCTGCCTCTTCTCTTCTTTAAATTATATCTACTCAACACTTGCTCCTGAAATCCTAGACATGCTTGGACTGCACTAACAAGTAAACTTGTTTTCACCATCTCTTTCTAATGATGCATCCTTTTGAGGTATGGTTTAATGCGTTTAGTTCGAATTATAGTAAAAAAACAAATTTGGCCAATTTGAAAGTCAAAATCAGAATTAAATTAAAGTCTTCAAAAAAAAAGTTTTTGGGTTGTCAAACCGACTTGTTTTGGTCATAACTTTGTACTTTGATATCTAAATGACAAATTTTTTTCTCTAGTTTCATCATTCTTTTGGACAAAAACCATTAGGATGTCGCTTTATACGCAAAAAATACAGTGAAAATAGAAAGTATGTTGAAAATGATTCTAGGCAATTTGTTTTTTGAAATATGACCATTGACAGAAGACTACAATGCCAAAATTGGGGTGTTAACATATTGTGATTCTTTATTATCAGGCATGTGAAGCTCTATCAATAGCAAAAAAGTAGACAAACCGAATTTGTAAGATAGATAAGATTAACATTGAGACCAAATCCATTTCTAAAAATGAAGATGAAAGTATGAATAAGCAGCTTAAAGCATGTATGCAACATAACACGAGGGTCTCTCGACGATGCCTCATAATCAGTTTTAAAACATTCTAATTGATTTCACAAATCATTGATCCTAGGCTGGACCATCTCTAATGTGCCGCCATCATTTCTAACATCTATAATTCAAAACCGAACATGAAACTTTGGTTTCATTTGGCTCCTTTTTGGAATATGGATTGATTCTAGGCTTTAGGGTGCAAAGTTACCTAAACAAAAAAATTTATGATGTGTGATATATTACGTGGTTAATTCATTAATTAATTTAGTACCCGGAATATATGATTAAATTAGGTAGGAGAATAGAAAAAAAATGGTTGAATCAAAATAATTCTTTCTTAAATTCCATTTATGTGAGAGGGTACTACGTATGTACTACCGTGTTCCATCAACACAGTAAAGGGTTAAAAAAAATGCGCGATACTGTGCATAAGTAGGCCAACATTTCAATTGGCAAGTAGGAGGTTTCCATGTGCACGCCCAAGTACTTATAACTTCTTGGGTTGCAATTGCTAACATATTATGTTAAGCCGCTATAGCCGTTCGGAATACACAAACTATTTTGACTGACGACCTGAATTTCTTTGAATATGTTCTTGAACCCATTCAAGACGTGAGCAAAACTCAAAATGGAGAAAGAATATGGTCCTTGGGTTCCTTGTATTAGAACTCTGTTCCTATTTGTTTTTGTTTCTAACTGGTCAATGCACTTTTTACCTTGGAGAATCATACACTTACCTCATGTGGAGTTAGTTGCACTTACGAATGATATAAATACTACTATTGGTTTAGCTGTACTCACGTCAGTGGCACATTTCTATGCAGGCCTTAGTAAAGAGGGATTGGGTTATTTGGGTAAAGAGATTCAACAAACTCCAATACTTTTACCAGCTAATCTCTTGGAAGATTTCACAAAACCTTTGTCACTTAGTTTTCGAATTTTCAGAAATATATTGTCCGATGAATTAGTAATTGTTGTTCTTGATTCTTTAGTACAATTAGCCATGGAAGGTAATCACTGAGTAGCTTTCCTTTAAAATAAATAATAAAATAATGCTTTGAAATTCAAAGAGTCGCTTTTTCTTTTTAAATTGATTTAAATTCAAAATTAAGTAAGCCCATGAATCTTATTCCAATAATTAATTCATGCGTAGCTCAAGTTATCTGCTTGAGAAAAAAGATTGATATAATAAATGTATTTATTTATGATATATTTGATATAGTGTAGGAAGAAACTAAGAGCAAGAGAAACATATGTACGATATTAATATTTTCTAACGTATTACACTACGGAACTGTAAAAAAGGGGGAAATTTCCATTTTTTCTTAAGATCCCCTTTTGTCATATTCATGTCACACATATCCTTTATTTTCACAGTCAATTACGCTGATTGATAATTGGGGTAATAATAGTAATTCATTTTGGGCATGCGACGAAACAACAAGAACTATGTTATGCGAAACCGTAGCTATTTCATTTCATCCTATGCAACAGTTAACAAAAAATGGAATTAAGCAATTGGATATATCAATCATCAAATCTTCATCTGGGATGATTCGATTTGATGAATCTCTTCGTTTGCATTGATATGAGTTAAAAATCACGTAGGTTAGGTGGGTCGAGCTAGATAGCCATAGCTACATATTATACGTGAACTCCAGTGTATGCTTAGAAGAATGATTCCAAGGTCCAATCCGATTCAAAAGAAATAAGATGACGATGGTTTACATTATGGAAGAAACACATTTATATGTGATAGTAGATATTCAATAGCTACATATGGACTACTCATGTATATTATTTCATTCCTCATTTACTGCCGACTTTATATAGATATAGATTCCACTTTCTCTATCTCGATTACGATATAAGCTCTCCATTTTCTATGTGTGACTGTATGTGTGGATTGAATATGAAATCAAGCTTATGAATGCGTTTAAAGAAGATGAAGGAGCGAAGGATTGAAAGGATGGGTTTCGATAAAAAAAAATAGAATAACTATATTATATGGATTTACCAAATCTTTGGATAGGGAATAAAAATGAAATATTGAGGTAGTTCTGATGTTTCAATAATATCAACATCACTTCTCAAATTAGGTTGGGAGTTCTTAGTTTAGTTGTATGATCCAAATTTGTGGTGGAATATGAAATACTAAGAAATGTAAGTAATATAATTCATCACATAATATATCATACACCATAAATTTTTTCGTTTAGGTCACTTTGCGCCCTAAATGATGGAATTTATCCATATTCCATAAAGGAACCGAATAAAACCAAATTTTCATGTTCGGTTTTGAATTATAGACGTTAAATATGATGAATCGACGAATATAACCCGAGCCTTCCAAGCTAAGGATGCAAGTTTGAGTCCCTTTATTCGCTCAATATGAAAGATAAAACATACATCATTGGATTATCTTAAGATTTCTAGATCATCCAAGAGATATTCAAGCTCAACTAATATGGACTAGATATCTAAATTTGAAACCAACCTTCATGGTCCAGGTCGACCCATCAATAGGGGCTTAAAATACGCCAAAGGTCAGTTGGTCCTGGAGTCAAATGGCAATTAATATAAGATTGACATTGATTGTGAAATGATTAGAGGTGGTCCAGCAAAGTATCAATGATTTGTGAAATCAATTAGAGTGTTTAAAAACTGATCATGAGGCATCAAACAGAGACCCTCATGTTAAGTTGCATACATGCTTTAAGTTGCTTATTCATACTTTCATCTTCATCTTCGTCAAAAACAATTTATAGAAATAGATTTGATCTCAATGTTAATCTTATCCATTCTACAAAATCGGTGTTACTTTTTTGTCATCATCTCATGCTTGATAACAAAGAAATACAATATGTAAACACCCCAATTTTGGCCTAGTCGTCTTGTGTCAATTGTCAAATTTCAAAAAATAGGTTTTCGAGAGTCATATTTGACATATTCTCTATTCTCACAATATTTTTTGCATATAAAACAACATCCTAAACACGTTTTTGTCAAAAAGAATGATGAATATCTTTCAAAGATGAAAAAAAAGTCATTTAGAGGTTTAAGCACAAAGTGATTTAGTCATTTAGAAAGGCATGCATAGAAATGTGCCACTGACATAAGTAAAGCTAAAGCAACGTTAGTATTTATATCATTCGTAGGTGCAACTAACTCCCCTTGAGGTAGTTGTTTGATTCTCCAAGGTAAAAGCTTACCCGACCAGTTAGAAACGAAAACAAATCGGAATAGAGCTCCAATAAAAGGAACCTGAGGACCTTATTCTTCTTCATTTTGAGTTTTGCTCACACGTCTTGAATAAAATAAAGAACATATTAGAAGAAATTTTGGCCGTGAGTTAGAATAGTTTGTGGATTCCGATGGGCTATACCGGCTGAACCTAATAAGATAGCAAATACGACCCAAGAAGCTATAAGTACTTAGGCATGCTCTTGGAAACCCCTTATTTGCCAATAGAAATGGTATTTACTTCCGCAATGAATATTTCACATACCCCTTTTGCGTATTGATCGAACATGGTAGAACATTCGTAGTACCCTTTGACAGAAATGAAAGTTAAGAAGGTATTATTTTGATTCAATCATTTCTGTTTCTACTCTCTTACCTAATTTAATCATATATTATGGGTACTAAATTAATTAATGAATTAACGATGGAATATATCACACATCATAATTTTTTTCATTTTTGTCACTTTGTTTAGAAAATCCTTGAATTTATCCATATTCCATGAAGGAGCCGAATGAAACCAAAGTTTCATGTTCGGTTTTGAATTAAGGACATTAAATATGATTAATCGACCTCGACTATAAACCTAGCCTTCCAAGTTCGGATGTGGGTTCGGGTCCGTTTACCCACTCGATATGAATCATAATATACATCATTAGATCCTCTTGTTTCTGGATCATCCAAGAGATATTCAACGTCATCCAATATGGATCAGAAATCTAAATTTGAAACCAAGCTTTAGGGTCCAGGGCGATCCATCACTAGGGGCTTAAAAATGCCCAAGGTCAGTTGGTATTAGAGTCAAAAGAGATTTTGGATGGCCTAGCATTAGAAGTGGTCCACCTAGGATCAATGATTTGTGAAATCCATTACAATATCTAAAAATTGATTATGAGGCATCATAGAGAGACCATCGTGTTAAGTTGCGTACATGCTTTAAGCTGCTTATTCCTATCCATTCTACAAAATCGGAGCGTCTACTTCTAAGTTATTAACATGCTTGATAACAAAGAGATACAGTATGTACACACCCTAACTTGTGTCATACTCAAATTACAAAAACATGTTGCCCAGAGTCGATTTCGACATAGTCTTCATTTTCGCGATATTTTTTCATATAAAACATCCCAAAAGTTTTTGTCCAAAAGAATGATGAATATCTTTCAAACATGAAAAAAATAAGTTATTTTGATGTCAAATCACAAAGTTATAACCAAAACAAATCGGTTTTGACTTTCGAAAAAACTTGTTTTTATGGAAATTTTATTTTAATTCTTATTTTAACAAATTGAATATGTATTTTTCACGTTTCTAGGATTACACAAAGGGATTAGAAAATAAAAACCAGACTAGCGATACCTTCTATGGCATATAGTTGTACAATTAAGTACCTCATATTTTACCATATGCTTCTGGTTGACTAGCGATGCCTTCTATGGCTTGGCCCGCAGTACTACCTTGACCGACTATGGGTCCAATAGAAGCAAGTAATATGTCCAATACAGCACCAATAAGGGAAGCAAAAAAAATTAAATAAACCAATAAATTATTATATATTACTTAATTAGTATACTTAAATAATGTTATTTATATATTTATAATATTAATTAGTTACATTACTTAGTATTTCATATTGCATCGCTAAGATCCGTACAACTAAACAAAGAACTCCCAACCGAAATAGAGAAGTGATGATATTTGATATAACTGAATCATCAAGATTACTTCAATATATCATTTTTATTCTCAAGATTTTGTATATAATATAGTTCAGCTATTTCTTTGCTCCAAACCCTTTCTTTCAATTCTTCTCTTCTTCATCTTCTTTAAACGCATTCATATGCTTGTCTGTTGAATGTCTATTGTCACAAACAAAAAACAAATAGCTTATATCATAATCCATATAGAGAAAGTGGAATCTATGTCCATATTATATGTCGGTAGTAATATGGGTAATGAAATAATATACATGGGTAGTCCACATATAACTATTGAATGTCTACTATCACATATACATGTGTTTCTTCCATAGTCTAAACCATCATCATCTTATTTCTTTTGAATCGGATCGGACCTTGGAATCATTCTTCCAGGCAAACACTGGAGTTAATGTATAATGTAGCTACGGCTACCTTGCTCGACCCACGTAAACTACGTGATTTTCACTTGTCTTTATTATTATCTCACATCAATTCGAATGAAGAGATTCTTCAAAGTGAACCATCCCATACATATAATAGCAACGGTTTCGCAGAACATAGTTCTTGTTGTTTCGTCACAGGTGCCATTGAAGGTATCGCTATTCTACCAGAAGCAGATGAAAAAATACGAGGTACTTTATTGTTGATTGTGGCTTTTATTGAAGCTTTAACCATTTACGGCCTGGTCGTGGCATTATCACTTTTATTTGCTAATCCCTTTGTGTAATCCTAGAAACATGAAAACATGAAAAATACATACTTCTTTTATTGCTTTGACCGTGCCTCTTATCTTCTTTAAATTATATCAACTCAACACTTCACTCCTAAAATCCTAGACATGCTTGGACAACACTAACAAGTTAACTTGCTTTGACCATATCTTTTTAATCATACATCATTTTGAAGTGTGGTTTAATGCATTTTGTTTAAATTATATTAAACAACCAATTTGGATAATTTGAATGTCAAAATCAGAATCTAATTAAAATTTTCGTAAAAACAGGTTTTTTGGGTAGTCAAACCGACATGTGTGCATCATAATTTAGTACGAAATGACAAATTTCTTTCATGTTTGAAAGATAAGACTCTAGTTTCATCATTTTTTTGACAAAAACCTTTAGGATGTTGTTTTATATGTAAAAAATATAGTGAAAATAGAAAACATGTCAACAACGAGTGATGATGGGTCGACCTAGACCCTAAAGGTTGGTTTCAAATTTACATTTCTGGTCCATATTGGTTGACTTTGAATATCTCTTGGATGACTGAGAAATCACACGAGGATCCAATGATGTATGTATTATGATTCATATCGAGCGGGTAAAGGGACTCGAACCCACATCGTAACTTGGAAGGCTAGAGTTATAGTCGACGTCGATTCTTCATTTTTAACATCCTTAATTCAAAACCGAACATGAAACTTTGGTTTCATTCAGCTCCTTTATGGAATATGGATAAATTCAAGGATTTACGCCACAAAGTGACATAAACGAAAAAATTTATGATGTGTGATATATTACGTAGTTCATTAATTAATTTAGTACCCGAAATATATGATTAAGTTAGGTAGGTGAGTAGAAAAAGAAATGGTTGAATCAAAATAATTCCTTAAGTCCCATTTTGATAAAAGGGTACTACGAATGTTCTACCATGTTCGATTAACACACTAAAGGGTTATGCGAAACATTCGGTGTGCAAGTAGGTTACATTTCTATTGGCAAATAGGAGGTTTCCAAGTGCATGCTCAAGTACTGATATCTTCTTGGGTCGTAATTGCTATCGCATTAGATTCATCCTCTGTAGCCAAACGGAATACACAAACTATTCTGAACGACGGCGAAAAATTCTTGAGATATGTTCTTGATTTCAATCAAGAAGTGGGCAAAACTCAAAATGGAGAACATTATGGTAATTAGGTTCCTTTTATTTGAACTCCATTCCTATTTGTTTTTGTTTCTAACTGGTCAGGTGTGCTTTTACCTTTGAGAATCATACAGTTACCTCATGAGGAGTTAGTTGCACCTACGAATGATATAAATACTACTGTAGGTTTAGCTTTACTCATGTCAGTGGCACATTTCTATGCAGGCCTTTCTAAAAAGGAACTGGGTTTTTTAGGTAAATGTATTCAACCAACTCCAATACTTTCACCAATTAATGTCTTAGAAGATTTCACAATACCTTTATCACTTAGTTTTCAAATTTTCTAGAATATATTCGCCGATGAATTAGTAATTGTTGTTCTTGATTTTTTTAGAACACATAGCCATGGAAGGTCATCATTGAGTAGCTTTTCATCAAAAAAATAATAAAATAATGCTTTAATTTTAAAAATCACTTTTCCTAAGATTCCCTTTGTCGTACTTATTTTCCCAGCCAATTACGATGATTTATAATTGGGGTAATAATTGTTACTCTGTTGGGTCGTGCGACGAAACAATAGGAACTATGTTCTACGAAACCACTACTATTTCATTCCATTCTATTCAACAATTAACAAAAATTGGAAACAATTAACCAATCATCTTGATATAGGATGATTTGCTTTGATGAATCTCTTCGTTTGAATCATTGTAAGATAATAATAAAGACTAGTAAAAATCAAGTCGGGTATGTGGGTTGAGCTTGATAGCATAGCTACATATTATACGTGAACTTCATTGTATGCTTTGAAGAATGATTCTAGGGTCCGATCCCATTCAATAAAAATAAGATGATGATGGTTTACAATATTTAAGAAACACTTGTATATGTGATAGTAGACATTCAATAGTTATATATCGACTACCCATGTATGTTATTTCATTCCCCATATTACTATCGACTTTATATAGATATACATTTCACTTTCCTTGTATGAATTATGATATAAGCTCTTCTTTTTTTGCCTGTGACTGTATGTGTGGATTGAATATGAAATCAAGCCTATGAATGCATTTAAAGAAGATGAAGGAGCGAAGGATTTTAATAATGGCTTGGGAGCAAAGAAATAGAAGAACTATATATGGACTTAGAAAAACTCGAATAGGGAATAAAAACAAGATATTGAAGTAGTTATGATGATTCAACAATATCAAATATCATCCCTTCTCAAATTAGGTTGGGAGTTCATAGTCTACTTGGATGGATCTAGTGATTGAATATGAAATACTAAGTAATGCAACTAATTAATATCATAATTATATAAATAACATTAATTAAACACACTAATTAAGTAATATATAATAATAAATTTGTTTAATTGATTATATCATTAACCATTTCTACATTTTTTTGTTGTGAGGAGTTTAATATGAATACCATTTCTGCTGCATCAGTCGGGGTACTCTTGCGGGCCAAGTCGTAGAAGGTATCGCAAGTCAACCAGAAGCAGAGGCGAAAATACGAGGTACTTTATTGCTTAATCTGGCTTTTATGGAAGCTTTAACAGTTTACGTCCTGGTCGTGGCAAATCCCATTGTGTAATCAGAGAAACGTGGAAACATGAAAAATACTTACTTTTATTGTTTTGGCGTGCACTTCTTGATTGGAGTGCATGATTGGAGTGCACTTCTTGCCTCTTGTCTTCTTTAAATTATATCAGCTCAACACTTCACTCCAATCCCAGACAAACATGATTGGACAGCACTAACAAAACTTGTTTTGACTGTATCTTTCTAATCATGGATGCTTTTGTTGCTTGGTTTAATGAGTTTAGTTTAAATTATAGCAAAGAAACAAATTTGTTTTGAATGTCAAAATCAAAATTTAAGTCAAATTTATCGTAAAACATGATTTTTAGTTTGTCAAACCGACTTGTTCTGGTTATAACTTTGGTCTTAGACATCTAAATGACTTTTTTTTTCATGATTGAAAGATATTCATCATTCTTGTAGACTAAAACCTTTAGGATGTTGTTTTATATGCAAAAAATAGTAAAAATAAAGAGTGTCGAAAATGACTATGGGCAACTTGTTTTTTGAAATATCACAATTGACACACGACTACTAAGGCCAAAATTGGGTGTTTACATATTGTATCTCTTTGTTATCAAGCATGAGATGGTGACTAAATAGTAAACACATCGATTTTGTAGAATGGATAAGATTAACATTGAGATCAAATCCATTTCTAAAAAGTCGCTTTTGACGAAGATGAAGATGAAATTATGAATAAGCAACTTAAAGCATGTAAGAACATCTCATAATCAGTTTTTCAACACTCTAATTGATTACACAAATCATTGATCCTATTCTGGACCACCTCGAATCATTTAACAATCAATGTTAATCTTATCCGAATTGCGTTTTGAATCCACGACTAGCTGACCTTGGGCATTTTTTAATCCCCTAGTGATGGGTCGACCTGGACCCTAAAGGTTGGTTTCAAATTTAGATTTTCAGTCCATATTGGTTGACTTTGAATATCTCTTGGATGATTTAGAAATCCTAGAAGGATTCAATGACGTATGTATTATCATTCATATCGAGCGGATAAAGCGACTCGAACCCGCATCGTTAGCATGGAAATCTATGGTTATAGTCAATGTCGATTCAGCATTTTTAACGTGATATATTACATGGTTAATTTTTTAATTATTTTAGTACCAAAAATATATGATTAAATTATGTACTAGAGTAGAAAAAGAAATGGTTGAATCAAAATAATTCCTTCTTAAGTTCCATTTTTGTCAGTGGGTACTACGAATGTTCTACCATGTTCGATCAACACACTAAAGGGTTGTGAGAGATATTCAATGTGGAAGTAGGAAACATTTCTATTGGCAAATAGATGGTTTCCAAGTCCACGCCCAAGTACTTATAACTTCTAGTGTCGTAATTCCATTATAGCCGTTCGGAATCCACAAACTATTCTTACCCACGGCCAGAGTTTCTTCTGATATGTTCTTGATTTCATTCAAGATGTGAGCCAAACTCAAAATCGAGAAGAATATGGTCCTTGGGCTCCTTTTATTGGAACTTTGTTCCTATTTGTTTTCGTTTCTAACTGGTCAGGTGTGATTTTACCTTGGAGAATCAAACACTTACCTCATGGAGTGTTAGTTGCACCTACGAGTGATATAAATACTACTGTTGCTTTAGCTTTACTCATGTTAGTGCAACATTTCTATGCATGCCTTTCTAGAAAGGGACTCGGTTAATTTGGCAAATATATTCAACCAACTCCAATACTTTTTCACCAATTAATGTCTTAGAAGATTTCACAAAACATTTATCACTTAGTTTTTGACTTTTTAGGAATATATTGGCCAATAAATAAGTTATTGTTGTTATTGTTTCTTTAGTACATTTAGCCATGCAACATCATCATTGAGTAGCTTTTCATCCAAATAAATAACAAAATAATTCTCTAATTTTCAGTCACTTTTCTTTTTGAGTTGATAAAATTCAAAATTAAGTAAGCCCATGAATCTTATTGCAATAATTAATTCATACATAGCTCAAGATACCTGCTTGTGGAACATGATTGATATAAATATGCTTATTTACGGTATGTATTATATAGTGTAGGAAGAAAACAAGAGCAAGTCAAATATATGTACGATAATAATATTTCTTATATTACGTATTACACTACGGAATTGTAAAAAAAGCAAGGAATTCACAATATTTCCTAAGATCCCATTTGTTCTATTCATGTCGTACATCTTTATTTTCCCAGTCAATTATGACGATTCATAATTGGGGTATGTTATTCGCTTGGGGGCGTGCAACGTAACAACAGGACTGCTTCTAAATTGCTGCTAGATTGGCTTGCTTCTATTGGACCTAGAGTCGGTCAAGATACTGCTGCGGGCCAAGTTGTTGAAGGTATCGCTTGTCAATCATAAGCAGAGGGTAAAATATGAGGTACTTTATGGAAGCTTTAACAATTTGCGGCCTAAACGTCCTATTGGCAATTTTATTTGCTAATCCCTTCGTGTAATTCGAGAAACCTGAAAAATACATACTTCTTTCACTGCTTTGGTCCTGCCTCTTATCTTCTTTAAATTATAGCAACTCAACACTTCATTCCTAAAATCTTAGACATTCTTGGACTGCACTAGAAAGTTAACTTGTTTTGACCATATCTTTCTAATCATGCATCATTTTGAGATATTGTTTAACGCGATCAGTTTGAATTGTAATAAGAAAACAAATTTGTCAAATTTGAATGTCAAAATCAAAACTAAATAAAATTTACCTTAAAAAAAATTTTAGGTAGTCAAACTGACTTGTTTTAGTTATGACACTGTGCTAAGACAATTAAATGACTTATTTTTTTCATGTTTGAAAGATATTCATCATTCTTTTAGACTAAAACCTTTAGGATGTTGTTTTATATGAAAAAAATAGTGAAAATAGACAGCATGTCAAAAATGACTATGGGCAACTTGTTTTTTGAAATATGACAATTGATACAAGAAGACTAGGCCAAAATTGGGGTGTTTACATATTGTATCTCTTCGTAATAAACCTTGTGATGACGACGAAATAGTAGACACACCAATCTTGTAGAATGCATAAGATTAACATTGAGACCAAATCCCTTTCTAAAAAGTTGTTTTTGACGATGATGAAGATGAAAGTATGAATAAGCACTCTCTCTGTGATGCCTCATAATCAGATTTTAAACATTCTAATTGATTTCACAAATCAATGATCCTTTGCTTGACCACCTCCAATCATTTCACAATTAATGTGAATCTTATCCAAATTGCCTTTGGCATTTTTTAAGCACCTAGTGATGGGTCGACCTGGACCCTAAAGGTTGGTTTCAAATTCACATTTTAGGTCCATATTGGTTGACCTTGAATATCTCTTGGATGATCTAGAAGAAATCTTAGGAGGATCCAATGATGTATGTCTTATGAATCATATCGAGCGGATAAAGGGACTCAAACCCAGATCATCAGCTTGGAAGTCTAGGGTTATAGTCAACGTCGATTCATCATTTTTACAATCTATAATTCAAAATCCAACACGAAACTTTGCTTTCATCTGGCTGCTTTATGGAATATGGATAGCTTCCCGAATTTTGGGTGTGAAGTGACCTAATCAAAAAAATTTACGATGTACGATATATTACGTCCGTTCAGAATGCACACACTATTCTGACCAACGGCCAAAATTTCTTCTGATATGTTCTTGATTTCATTCAAGACATAAGCAAAACTCAAAATGGAGAAGAATATGGTCCTTGGTTTCCTTTTATTGGAACTCTGTTCCTATTTGTTTTTGTTTTTGTTTTTGTTTCTAATGGGTCAGGTGCACTTTTAACTTGGAGAATTATACAATTACCTCATGTGGAGTTAGTTGGACCTACGAATGATAATAAATACCAATGTTGCTTTAGCTTTACTCACGTCAGCAACACATTTCTATGCATGCCTTACTAAAAAGGGATTGGGTTTCTTCGCTATATAGATTTAACCAACTCCAATAGTTTTTCCAATTAATGTCTTAGAAGATTTCACTTTGTTTAGTAAATCCTTGAATTTATCCATATTCCATGAAGGAACCGAATGAAACTAAAGTTTCATGTTTGGTTTTGAATTAAGGACATTAAAAATGATTAATCGACGTCGACTATAAACCTAGCCTTCCAAGTTCGGATGTGGGTTCGAGTCCGTTTACCCACTCGATACATCATTAGATCCTCCTATTTCTGGATCATCCAAGAGATATTCAACGTCAACCAATATGGATCAGAAATCTAAATTTGAAACCAACCTTTAGGGTCCAGGGCGATCCATTACTAGGGGCTTAAAAAATGCCCAAGGTCAGTTGGTATTAGAGTCAAAAGACATTTTGGATGGCCTAGCATTAGAGGTGGTCCACCTAGGATCAATGATTTGTGAAATCCATTACAATATCTAAAAACTGATTATGAGGCATCATAGAGAGACCATCGTGTTAAGTTGCGTACATGCTTTTTAAGCTGCTTATTCCTATCCATTCTACAAAATCGGTGCGTCTACTTCTTTGTTATTAACATGCTTGATAACAAGGAGATACAGTATGTACACACCCCAACTTGTGTCATACTCAAATTTCAAAAACATGTTGCCCAGAATCGATTTCGACAGTCTTCATTTTCGCGATATTTTTTCATATAAAACATCCTAAAAGTTTTTGTCCAAAAGAATGATGAATATCTTTCAAACATGAAAAAATAAGTTATTTTGATGTCAAATCACAAAGTTATAACCAAAACAAATCGGTTTTGACTTTCCAAAAAACTTGTTTTTATGAAAATTTTACTTTAATTCTTATTTTAACTAATTAAGTACGTATTTTTCATGTTTCTAGGATTACACAAAGGGATTAGAAAAAAAAAACCAGACTAGCGATACCTTCTATGGCATATAGTTGTACAATTAAGTACCTCATATTTTACCATATGCTTCAGGTTGACTAGCGATACCTTCTATGGCTTGGCCCGCAGTACTACCTTGACCGACTCTGGGTCCAATAGAAGCAAGTAATATGTCCAATATACAGCACCAATAAGGTTAGCAACAGAAATTAAATAAACCAATAAATTATTATATATTACTTAATTAGTATACTTAAATAATGTTATTTATATATTTATAATATTAATTAGTTACATTACTTAGTATTTCATATTGCATCGCTAAGATCCGTACAACTAAACAAAGAACTCCCAACCGAAATAGAGAAGTGATGATATTTGATATAACTGAATCATCAAGATTACTTCAATATATCATTTTTATTCTCAAGATTTTGTATATAATATAGTTCATCTATTTCTTTGCTCCAAACTCTTTCTTTCAATTCTTCTCTCCTTCATCTTCTTTAAACGCATTCATATGCTTGACTATTGAATGTCTACTGTCACAGACTAAAAACAAATAGCTTATATCATAATCCATATAGAGAAAGTGGAATCTATGTCCATATTATGTCGGTAGTAATATAGGTAATGAAATAATATACATGGGTAGTCCATATATAACTATTGAATGTCTACTATCACATATACATGTATTTCTTCCATAGTCTAAACCATCATCATCTTATTTCTTTTGAATCGGATCGGACCTTGGAATCATTCTTCCAGGCAAACACTGGAGTTCATGTATAATATGTAGCTACGGCTACCTAGCTCGACCCACGTAAACTACGTGATTTTCACTTGTCTTTATTATATCTCACATCGATTCGAACGAAGAGATTCTTCAAGGTGAACCATCCCATATCAAGTAATATGCGAACCATCCCACATATAATAGCAACAGTTTCGCAGAACATAGTTCTTGTTGTTTTGTCACACGTGCCATTGAAGGTATCGCTATTCTACCAGAAGCAGATGGAAAAATACGGGGTACTTTATTGCTGATTGTGGCTTTTATTGAAGCTTTAACCATTTATTGGTCGTGGCATTATCACTTTTATTTGCTAATCCCTTTGTGTAATCCTAGAAACATGAAAACATGAAAAATACATACTTCTTTTATTGCTTTGACCCTGCCTCGTATCTTCTTTAAATTATATCAACTCAACACTTCACTCCTAAAATCCTAGACATGCTTGGACAACACTAACAAGTTAACTTGCTTTGACCATATCTTAATCATGCATCATTTTGAAGTGTGGTTTAATGCATTTTGTTTAAATTATATTAAAAAACCAATTTGGGTAGTCAAACCGACATGTGTGGGTCATAACTTAGTACGAAATGACAATTTTTTTTCATGTTTGAAAGATAAGACTCTAGTTTCATCATTTTTTTGACAAAAACCTTTAGGATGTTGTTTTATATGCAAAAAATATAGTGAAAATAGAAAATATGTCAAAAACGACTCAGGGCAACTTTTTTTTGAAATATGACCATTGACACAAGACTACTATGCCAAAATTGGGGTGTTTACATATTGTATTTTTTTGTTATCAAGCATGTGAAGCTCTGTCAATAACAAAAAAGTAGACAGACTGATTTTATAGATTGGATAAGATTAACATTGAGATCAAATCCATTTCTAAAAAAGTTCCTTTTGACAAAGATGAAGGTGAAAGTATGAATAAGCAGCTTAAATCATGTACGCAATTTAACGCAATGGTCTCTCTATGATGCTTCATAATCAGTTTTTAGATACTGTAATTTATTTCACAAATCATTGATCATTGGGTAGACCACATCTAATTCTCGGCCATCCAAATTGCCTTTTGACTGTAATACCAACTGAACTTGGGCATTTTTTAAGCCCCGAGTGATGATGGGTCGACCTAGACCCTAAAGGTTGGTTTCAAATTTACATTTCTGGTCCATATTGGTTGACTTTGAATATCTCTTGGATGACTGAGAAATCACACGAGGATCCAATGATGTATGTATTATGATTCATATCGAGCGGGTAAAGGGACTCGAACCCACATCGTAACTTGGAAGGCTAGAGTTATAGTCGACGTCGATTCTTCATTTTTAACATCCTTAATTCAAAACCGAACATGAAACTTTGGTTTCATTCAGCTCCTTTATGGAATATGGATAAATTCAAGGATTTACGCCACAAAGTGACATAAACGAAAAAATTTATGATGTGTGATATATTACGTAGTTCATTAATTAATTTAGTACCCGAAATATATGATTAAGTTAGGTAGGTGAGTAGAAAAAGAAATGGTTGAATCAAAATAATTCCTTAAGTCCCATTTTGATAAAAGGGTACTACGAATGTTCTACCATGTTCGATTAACACACTAAAGGGTTATGCGAAACATTCGGTGTGCAAGTAGGTTACATTTCTATTGGCAAATAGGAGGTTTCCAAGTGCATGCTCAAGTACTGATATCTTCTTGGGTCGTAATTGCTATCGCATTAGATTCATCCTCTGTAGCCAAACGGAATACACAAACTATTCTGAACGACGGCGAAAAATTCTTGAGATATGTTCTTGATTTCAATCAAGAAGTGGGCAAAACTCAAAATGGAGAACATTATGGTAATTAGGTTCCTTTTATTTGAACTCCATTCCTATTTGTTTTTGTTTCTAACTGGTCAGGTGTGCTTTTACCTTTGAGAATCATACAGTTACCTCATGAGGAGTTAGTTGCACCTACGAATGATATAAATACTACTGTAGGTTTAGCTTTACTCATGTCAGTGGCACATTTCTATGCAGGCCTTTCTAAAAAGGAACTGGGTTTTTTAGGTAAATGTATTCAACCAACTCCAATACTTTCACCAATTAATGTCTTAGAAGATTTCACAATACCTTTATCACTTAGTTTTCAAATTTTCTAGAATATATTCGCCGATGAATTAGTAATTGTTGTTCTTGATTTTTTTAGAACACATAGCCATGGAAGGTCATCATTGAGTAGCTTTTCATCAAAAAAATAATAAAATAATGCTTTAATTTTAAAAATCACTTTTCCTAAGATTCCCTTTGTCGTACTTATTTTCCCAGCCAATTACGATGATTTATAATTGGGGTAATAATTGTTACTCTGTTGGGTCGTGCGACGAAACAATAGGAACTATGTTCTACGAAACCACTACTATTTCATTCCATTCTATTCAACAATTAACAAAAATTGGAAAAATTAACCAATCATCTTGATATAGGATGATTTGCTTTGATGAATCTCTTCGTTTGAATCATTGTAAGATAATAATAAAGACTAGTAAAAATCAAGTCGGGTATGTGGGTTGAGCTTGATAGCATAGCTACATATTATACGTGAACTTCATTGTATGCTTTGAAGAATGATTCTAGGGTCCGATCCCATTCAATAAAAATAAGATGATGATGGTTTACAATATTTAAGAAACACTTGTATATGTGATAGTAGACATTCAATAGTTATATATCGACTACCCATGTATGTTATTTCATTCCCCATATTACTATCGACTTTATATAGATATACATTTCACTTTCCTTGTATGAATTATGATATAAGCTCTTCTTTTTTTGCCTGTGACTGTATGTGTGGATTGAATATGAAATCAAGCCTATGAATGCATTTAAAGAAGATGAAGGAGCGAAGGATTTTAATAATGGCTTGGGAGCAAAGAAATAGAAGAACTATATATGGACTTAGAAAAACTCGAATAGGGAATAAAAACAAGATATTGAAGTAGTTATGATGATTCAACAATATCAAATATCATCCCTTCTCAAATTAGGTTGGGAGTTCATAGTCTACTTGGATGGATCTAGTGATTGAATATGAAATACTAAGTAATGCAACTAATTAATATCATAATTATATAAATAACATTAATTAAACACACTAATTAAGTAATATATAATAATAAATTTGTTTAATTGATTATATCATTAACCATTTCTACATTTTTTTGTTGTGAGGAGTTTAATATGAATACCATTTCTGCTGCATCAGTCGGGGTACTCTTGCGGGCCAAGTCGTAGAAGGTATCGCAAGTCAACCAGAAGCAGAGGCGAAAATACGAGGTACTTTATTGCTTAATCTGGCTTTTATGGAAGCTTTAACAGTTTACGTCCTGGTCGTGGCAAATCCCATTGTGTAATCAGAGAAACGTGGAAACATGAAAAATACTTACTTTTATTGTTTTGGCGTGCACTTCTTGATTGGAGTGCATGATTGGAGTGCACTTCTTGCCTCTTGTCTTCTTTAAATTATATCAGCTCAACACTTCACTCCAATCCCAGACAAACATGATTGGACAGCACTAACAAAACTTGTTTTGACTGTATCTTTCTAATCATGGATGCTTTTGTTGCTTGGTTTAATGAGTTTAGTTTAAATTATAGCAAAGAAACAAATTTGTTTTGAATGTCAAAATCAAAATTTAAGTCAAATTTATCGTAAAACATGATTTTTAGTTTGTCAAACCGACTTGTTCTGGTTATAACTTTGGTCTTAGACATCTAAATGACTTTTTTTTTCATGATTGAAAGATATTCATCATTCTTGTAGACTAAAACCTTTAGGATGTTGTTTTATATGCAAAAAATAGTAAAAATAAAGAGTGTCGAAAATGACTATGGGCAACTTGTTTTTTGAAATATCACAATTGACACACGACTACTAAGGCCAAAATTGGGTGTTTACATATTGTATCTCTTTGTTATCAAGCATGAGATGGTGACTAAATAGTAAACACATCGATTTTGTAGAATGGATAAGATTAACATTGAGATCAAATCCATTTCTAAAAAGTCGCTTTTGACGAAGATGAAGATGAAATTATGAATAAGCAACTTAAAGCATGTAAGAACATCTCATAATCAGTTTTTCAACACTCTAATTGATTACACAAATCATTGATCCTATTCTGGACCACCTCGAATCATTTAACAATCAATGTTAATCTTATCCGAATTGCGTTTTGAATCCACGACTAGCTGACCTTGGGCATTTTTTAATCCCCTAGTGATGGGTCGACCTGGACCCTAAAGGTTGGTTTCAAATTTAGATTTTCAGTCCATATTGGTTGACTTTGAATATCTCTTGGATGATTTAGAAATCCTAGAAGGATTCAATGACGTATGTATTATCATTCATATCGAGCGGATAAAGCGACTCGAACCCGCATCGTTAGCATGGAAATCTATGGTTATAGTCAATGTCGATTCAGCATTTTTAACGTGATATATTACATGGTTAATTTTTTAATTATTTTAGTACCAAAAATATATGATTAAATTATGTACTAGAGTAGAAAAAGAAATGGTTGAATCAAAATAATTCCTTCTTAAGTTCCATTTTTGTCAGTGGGTACTACGAATGTTCTACCATGTTCGATCAACACACTAAAGGGTTGTGAGAGATATTCAATGTGGAAGTAGGAAACATTTCTATTGGCAAATAGATGGTTTCCAAGTCCACGCCCAAGTACTTATAACTTCTAGTGTCGTAATTCCATTATAGCCGTTCGGAATCCACAAACTATTCTTACCCACGGCCAGAGTTTCTTCTGATATGTTCTTGATTTCATTCAAGATGTGAGCCAAACTCAAAATCGAGAAGAATATGGTCCTTGGGCTCCTTTTATTGGAACTTTGTTCCTATTTGTTTTCGTTTCTAACTGGTCAGGTGTGATTTTACCTTGGAGAATCAAACACTTACCTCATGGAGTGTTAGTTGCACCTACGAGTGATATAAATACTACTGTTGCTTTAGCTTTACTCATGTTAGTGCAACATTTCTATGCATGCCTTTCTAGAAAGGGACTCGGTTAATTTGGCAAATATATTCAACCAACTCCAATACTTTTTCACCAATTAATGTCTTAGAAGATTTCACAAAACATTTATCACTTAGTTTTTGACTTTTTAGGAATATATTGGCCAATAAATAAGTTATTGTTGTTATTGTTTCTTTAGTACATTTAGCCATGCAACATCATCATTGAGTAGCTTTTCATCCAAATAAATAACAAAATAATTCTCTAATTTTCAGTCACTTTTCTTTTTGAGTTGATAAAATTCAAAATTAAGTAAGCCCATGAATCTTATTGCAATAATTAATTCATACATAGCTCAAGATACCTGCTTGTGGAACATGATTGATATAAATATGCTTATTTACGGTATGTATTATATAGTGTAGGAAGAAAACAAGAGCAAGTCAAATATATGTACGATAATAATATTTCTTATATTACGTATTACACTACGGAATTGTAAAAAAAGCAAGGAATTCCCAATATTTCCTAAGATCCCATTTGTTCTATTCATGTCGTACATCTTTATTTTCCCAGTCAATTATGACGATTCATAATTGGGGTATGTTATTCGCTTGGGGGCGTGCAACGTAACAACAGGACTGCTTCTAAATTGCTGCTAGATTGGCTTGCTTCTATTGGACCTAGAGTCGGTCAAGATACTGCTGCGGGCCAAGTTGTTGAAGGTATCGCTTGTCAATCATAAGCAGAGGGTAAAATATGAGGTACTTTATGGAAGCTTTAACAATTTGCGGCCTAAACGTCCTATTGGCAATTTTATTTGCTAATCCCTTCGTGTAATTCGAGAAACCTGAAAAATACATACTTCTTTCACTGCTTTGGTCCTGCCTCTTATCTTCTTTAAATTATAGCAACTCAACACTTCATTCCTAAAATCTTAGACATTCTTGGACTGCACTAGAAAGTTAACTTGTTTTGACCATATCTTTCTAATCATGCATCATTTTGAGATATTGTTTAACGCGATCAGTTTGAATTGTAATAAGAAAACAAATTTGTCAAATTTGAATGTCAAAATCAAAACTAAATAAAATTTACCTTAAAAAAAATTTTAGGTAGTCAAACTGACTTGTTTTAGTTATGACACTGTGCTAAGACAATTAAATGACTTATTTTTTTCATGTTTGAAAGATATTCATCATTCTTTTAGACTAAAACCTTTAGGATGTTGTTTTATATGAAAAAAATAGTGAAAATAGACAGCATGTCAAAAATGACTATGGGCAACTTGTTTTTTGAAATATGACAATTGATACAAGAAGACTAGGCCAAAATTGGGGTGTTTACATATTGTATCTCTTCGTAATAAACCTTGTGATGACGACGAAATAGTAGACACACCAATCTTGTAGAATGCATAAGATTAACATTGAGACCAAATCCCTTTCTAAAAAGTTGTTTTTGACGATGATGAAGATGAAAGTATGAATAAGCACTCTCTCTGTGATGCCTCATAATCAGATTTTAAACATTCTAATTGATTTCACAAATCAATGATCCTTTGCTTGACCACCTCCAATCATTTCACAATTAATGTGAATCTTATCCAAATTGCCTTTGGCATTTTTTAAGCACCTAGTGATGGGTCGACCTGGACCCTAAAGGTTGGTTTCAAATTCACATTTTAGGTCCATATTGGTTGACCTTGAATATCTCTTGGATGATCTAGAAGAAATCTTAGGAGGATCCAATGATGTATGTCTTATGAATCATATCGAGCGGATAAAGGGACTCAAACCCAGATCATCAGCTTGGAAGTCTAGGGTTATAGTCAACGTCGATTCATCATTTTTACAATCTATAATTCAAAATCCAACACGAAACTTTGCTTTCATCTGGCTGCTTTATGGAATATGGATAGCTTCCCGAATTTTGGGTGTGAAGTGACCTAATCAAAAAAATTTACGATGTACGATATATTACGTCCGTTCAGAATGCACACACTATTCTGACCAACGGCCAAAATTTCTTCTGATATGTTCTTGATTTCATTCAAGACATAAGCAAAACTCAAAATGGAGAAGAATATGGTCCTTGGTTTCCTTTTATTGGAACTCTGTTCCTATTTGTTTTTGTTTTTGTTTTTGTTTCTAATGGGTCAGGTGCACTTTTAACTTGGAGAATTATACAATTACCTCATGTGGAGTTAGTTGGACCTACGAATGATAATAAATACCAATGTTGCTTTAGCTTTACTCACGTCAGCAACACATTTCTATGCATGCCTTACTAAAAAGGGATTGGGTTTCTTCGCTATATAGATTTAACCAACTCCAATAGTTTTTCCAATTAATGTCTTAGAAGATTTCACTTTGTTTAGTAAATCCTTGAATTTATCCATATTCCATGAAGGAACCGAATGAAACTAAAGTTTCATGTTTGGTTTTGAATTAAGGACATTAAAAATGATTAATCGACGTCGACTATAAACCTAGCCTTCCAAGTTCGGATGTGGGTTCGAGTCCGTTTACCCACTCGATACATCATTAGATCCTCCTATTTCTGGATCATCCAAGAGATATTCAACGTCAACCAATATGGATCAGAAATCTAAATTTGAAACCAACCTTTAGGGTCCAGGGCGATCCATTACTAGGGGCTTAAAAAATGCCCAAGGTCAGTTGGTATTAGAGTCAAAAGACATTTTGGATGGCCTAGCATTAGAGGTGGTCCACCTAGGATCAATGATTTGTGAAATCCATTACAATATCTAAAAACTGATTATGAGGCATCATAGAGAGACCATCGTGTTAAGTTGCGTACATGCTTTTTAAGCTGCTTATTCCTATCCATTCTACAAAATCGGTGCGTCTACTTCTTTGTTATTAACATGCTTGATAACAAGGAGATACAGTATGTACACACCCCAACTTGTGTCATACTCAAATTTCAAAAACATGTTGCCCAGAATCGATTTCGACAGTCTTCATTTTCGCGATATTTTTTCATATAAAACATCCTAAAAGTTTTTGTCCAAAAGAATGATGAATATCTTTCAAACATGAAAAAATAAGTTATTTTGATGTCAAATCACAAAGTTATAACCAAAACAAATCGGTTTTGACTTTCCAAAAAACTTGTTTTTATGAAAATTTTACTTTAATTCTTATTTTAACTAATTAAGTACGTATTTTTCATGTTTCTAGGATTACACAAAGGGATTAGAAAAAAAAAACCAGACTAGCGATACCTTCTATGGCATATAGTTGTACAATTAAGTACCTCATATTTTACCATATGCTTCAGGTTGACTAGCGATACCTTCTATGGCTTGGCCCGCAGTACTACCTTGACCGACTCTGGGTCCAATAGAAGCAAGTAATATGTCCAATATACAGCACCAATAAGGTTAGCAACAGAAATTAAATAAACCAATAAATTATTATATATTACTTAATTAGTATACTTAAATAATGTTATTTATATATTTATAATATTAATTAGTTACATTACTTAGTATTTCATATTGCATCGCTAAGATCCGTACAACTAAACAAAGAACTCCCAACCGAAATAGAGAAGTGATGATATTTGATATAACTGAATCATCAAGATTACTTCAATATATCATTTTTATTCTCAAGATTTTGTATATAATATAGTTCATCTATTTCTTTGCTCCAAACTCTTTCTTTCAATTCTTCTCTCCTTCATCTTCTTTAAACGCATTCATATGCTTGACTATTGAATGTCTACTGTCACAGACTAAAAACAAATAGCTTATATCATAATCCATATAGAGAAAGTGGAATCTATGTCCATATTATGTCGGTAGTAATATAGGTAATGAAATAATATACATGGGTAGTCCATATATAACTATTGAATGTCTACTATCACATATACATGTATTTCTTCCATAGTCTAAACCATCATCATCTTATTTCTTTTGAATCGGATCGGACCTTGGAATCATTCTTCCAGGCAAACACTGGAGTTCATGTATAATATGTAGCTACGGCTACCTAGCTCGACCCACGTAAACTACGTGATTTTCACTTGTCTTTATTATATCTCACATCGATTCGAACGAAGAGATTCTTCAAGGTGAACCATCCCATATCAAGTAATATGCGAACCATCCCACATATAATAGCAACAGTTTCGCAGAACATAGTTCTTGTTGTTTTGTCACACGTGCCATTGAAGGTATCGCTATTCTACCAGAAGCAGATGGAAAAATACGGGGTACTTTATTGCTGATTGTGGCTTTTATTGAAGCTTTAACCATTTATTGGTCGTGGCATTATCACTTTTATTTGCTAATCCCTTTGTGTAATCCTAGAAACATGAAAACATGAAAAATACATACTTCTTTTATTGCTTTGACCCTGCCTCGTATCTTCTTTAAATTATATCAACTCAACACTTCACTCCTAAAATCCTAGACATGCTTGGACAACACTAACAAGTTAACTTGCTTTGACCATATCTTAATCATGCATCATTTTGAAGTGTGGTTTAATGCATTTTGTTTAAATTATATTAAAAAACCAATTTGGGTAGTCAAACCGACATGTGTGGGTCATAACTTAGTACGAAATGACAATTTTTTTTCATGTTTGAAAGATAAGACTCTAGTTTCATCATTTTTTTGACAAAAACCTTTAGGATGTTGTTTTATATGCAAAAAATATAGTGAAAATAGAAAATATGTCAAAAACGACTCAGGGCAACTTTTTTTTGAAATATGACCATTGACACAAGACTACTATGCCAAAATTGGGGTGTTTACATATTGTATTTTTTTGTTATCAAGCATGTGAAGCTCTGTCAATAACAAAAAAGTAGACAGACTGATTTTATAGATTGGATAAGATTAACATTGAGATCAAATCCATTTCTAAAAAAGTTCCTTTTGACAAAGATGAAGGTGAAAGTATGAATAAGCAGCTTAAATCATGTACGCAATTTAACGCAATGGTCTCTCTATGATGCTTCATAATCAGTTTTTAGATACTGTAATTTATTTCACAAATCATTGATCATTGGGTAGACCACATCTAATTCTCGGCCATCCAAATTGCCTTTTGACTGTAATACCAACTGAACTTGGGCATTTTTTAAGCCCCGAGTGATGATGGGTCGACCTAGACCCTAAAGGTTGGTTTCAAATTTACATTTCTGGTCCATATTGGTTGACTTTGAATATCTCTTGGATGACTGAGAAATCACACGAGGATCCAATGATGTATGTATTATGATTCATATCGAGCGGGTAAAGGGACTCGAACCCACATCGTAACTTGGAAGGCTAGAGTTATAGTCGACGTCGATTCTTCATTTTTAACATCCTTAATTCAAAACCGAACATGAAACTTTGGTTTCATTCAGCTCCTTTATGGAATATGGATAAATTCAAGGATTTACGCCACAAAGTGACATAAACGAAAAAATTTATGATGTGTGATATATTACGTAGTTCATTAATTAATTTAGTACCCGAAATATATGATTAAGTTAGGTAGGTGAGTAGAAAAAGAAATGGTTGAATCAAAATAATTCCTTAAGTCCCATTTTGATAAAAGGGTACTACGAATGTTCTACCATGTTCGATTAACACACTAAAGGGTTATGCGAAACATTCGGTGTGCAAGTAGGTTACATTTCTATTGGCAAATAGGAGGTTTCCAAGTGCATGCTCAAGTACTGATATCTTCTTGGGTCGTAATTGCTATCGCATTAGATTCATCCTCTGTAGCCAAACGGAATACACAAACTATTCTGAACGACGGCAAAAAATTCTTGAGATATGTTCTTGATTTCAATCAAGAAGTGGGCAAAACTCAAAATGGAGAACATTATGGTAATTAGGTTCCTTTTATTTGAACTCCATTCCTATTTGTTTTTGTTTCTAACTGGTCAGGTGTGCTTTTACCTTTGAGAATCATACAGTTACCTCATGAGGAGTTAGTTGCACCTACGAATGATATAAATACTACTGTAGGTTTAGCTTTACTCATGTCAGTGGCACATTTCTATGCAGGCCTTTCTAAAAAGGAACTGGGTTTTTTAGGTAAATGTATTCAACCAACTCCAATACTTTCACCAATTAATGTCTTAGAAGATTTCACAATACCTTTATCACTTAGTTTTCAAATTTTCTAGAATATATTCGCCGATGAATTAGTAATTGTTGTTCTTGATTTTTTTAGAACACATAGCCATGGAAGGTCATCATTGAGTAGCTTTTCATCAAAAAAATAATAAAATAATGCTTTAATTTTAAAAATCACTTTTCCTAAGATTCCCTTTGTCGTACTTATTTTCCCAGCCAATTACGATGATTTATAATTGGGGTAATAATTGTTACTCTGTTGGGTCGTGCGACGAAACAATAGGAACTATGTTCTACGAAACCACTACTATTTCATTCCATTCTATTCAACAATTAACAAAAATTGGAAAAATTAACCAATCATCTTGATATAGGATGATTTGCTTTGATGAATCTCTTCGTTTGAATCATTGTAAGATAATAATAAAGACTAGTAAAAATCAAGTCGGGTATGTGGGTTGAGCTTGATAGCATAGCTACATATTATACGTGAACTTCATTGTATGCTTTGAAGAATGATTCTAGGGTCCGATCCCATTCAATAAAAATAAGATGATGATGGTTTACAATATTTAAGAAACACTTGTATATGTGATAGTAGACATTCAATAGTTATATATCGACTACCCATGTATGTTATTTCATTCCCCATATTACTATCGACTTTATATAGATATACATTTCACTTTCCTTGTATGAATTATGATATAAGCTCTTCTTTTTTTGCCTGTGACTGTATGTGTGGATTGAATATGAAATCAAGCCTATGAATGCATTTAAAGAAGATGAAGGAGCGAAGGATTTTAATAATGGCTTGGGAGCAAAGAAATAGAAGAACTATATATGGACTTAGAAAAACTCGAATAGGGAATAAAAACAAGATATTGAAGTAGTTATGATGATTCAACAATATCAAATACCATCCCTTCTCAAATTAGGTTGGGAGTTCATAGTCTACTTGGATGGATCTAGTGATTGAATATGAAATACTAAGTAATGCAACTAATTAATATCATAATTATATAAATAACATTAATTAAACACACTAATTAAGTAATATATAATAATAAATTTGTTTAATTGATTATATCATTAACCATTTCTACATTTTTTTGTTGTGAGGAGTTTAATATGAATACCATTTCTGCTGCATCAGTCGGGGTACTCTTGCGGGCCAAGTCGTAGAAGGTATCGCAAGTCAACCAGAAGCAGAGGCGAAAATACGAGGTACTTTATTGCTTAATCTGGCTTTTATGGAAGCTTTAACAGTTTACGTCCTGGTCGTGGCAAATCCCATTGTGTAATCAGAGAAACGTGGAAACATGAAAAATACTTACTTTTATTGTTTTGGCGTGCACTTCTTGATTGGAGTGCATGATTGGAGTGCACTTCTTGCCTCTTCTTGTCTTCTTTAAATTATATCAGCTCAACACTTCACTCCAATCCCAGACAAACATGATTGGACAGCACTAACAAAACTTGTTTTGACTGTATCTTTCTAATCATGGATGCTTTTGTTGCTTGGTTTAATGAGTTTAGTTTAAATTATAGCAAAGAAACAAATTTGTTTTGAATGTCAAAATCAAAATTTAAGTCAAATTTATCGTAAAACATGATTTTTAGTTTGTCAAACCGACTTGTTCTGGTTATAACTTTGGTCTTAGACATCTAAATGACTTTTTTTTTCATGATTGAAAGATATTCATCATTCTTGTAGACTAAAACCTTTAGGATGTTGTTTTATATGCAAAAAATAGTAAAAATAAAGAGTGTCGAAAATGACTATGGGCAACTTGTTTTTTGAAATATCACAATTGACACACGACTACTAAGGCCAAAATTGGGTGTTTACATATTGTATCTCTTTGTTATCAAGCATGAGATGGTGACTAAATAGTAAACACATCGATTTTGTAGAATGGATAAGATTAACATTGAGATCAAATCCATTTCTAAAAAGTCGCTTTTGACGAAGATGAAGATGAAATTATGAATAAGCAACTTAAAGCATGTAAGAACATCTCATAATCAGTTTTTCAACACTCTAATTGATTACACAAATCATTGATCCTATTCTGGACCACCTCGAATCATTTAACAATCAATGTTAATCTTATCCGAATTGCGTTTTGAATCCACGACTAGCTGACCTTGGGCATTTTTTAATCCCCTAGTGATGGGTCGACCTGGACCCTAAAGGTTGGTTTCAAATTTAGATTTTCAGTCCATATTGGTTGACTTTGAATATCTCTTGGATGATTTAGAAATCCTAGAAGGATTCAATGACGTATGTATTATCATTCATATCGAGCGGATAAAGCGACTCGAACCCGCATCGTTAGCATGGAAATCTATGGTTATAGTCAATGTCGATTCAGCATTTTTAACGTGATATATTACATGGTTAATTTTTTAATTATTTTAGTACCAAAAATATATGATTAAATTATGTACTAGAGTAGAAAAAGAAATGGTTGAATCAAAATAATTCCTTCTTAAGTTCCATTTTTGTCAGTGGGTACTACGAATGTTCTACCATGTTCGATAAACACACTAAAGGGTTGTGAGAGATATTCAATGTGGAAGTAGGAAACATTTCTATTGGCAAATAGATGGTTTCCAAGTCCACGCCCAAGTACTTATAACTTCTAGTGTCGTAATTCCATTATAGCCGTTCGGAATCCACAAACTATTCTTACCCACGGCCAGAGTTTCTTCTGATATGTTCTTGATTTCATTCAAGATGTGAGCCAAACTCAAAATCGAGAAGAATATGGTCCTTGGGCTCCTTTTATTGGAACTTTGTTCCTATTTGTTTTCGTTTCTAACTGGTCAGGTGTGATTTTACCTTGGAGAATCAAACACTTACCTCATGGAGTGTTAGTTGCACCTACGAGTGATATAAATACTACTGTTGCTTTAGCTTTACTCATGTTAGTGCAACATTTCTATGCATGCCTTTCTAGAAAGGGACTCGGTTAATTTGGCAAATATATTCAACCAACTCCAATACTTTTTCACCAATTAATGTCTTAGAAGATTTCACAAAACATTTATCACTTAGTTTTTGACTTTTTAGGAATATATTGGCCAATAAATAAGTTATTGTTGTTATTGTTTCTTTAGTACATTTAGCCATGCAACATCATCATTGAGTAGCTTTTCATCCAAATAAATAACAAAATAATTCTCTAATTTTCAGTCACTTTTCTTTTTGAGTTGATAAAATTCAAAATTAAGTAAGCCCATGAATCTTATTGCAATAATTAATTCATACATAGCTCAAGATACCTGCTTGTGGAACATGATTGATATAAATATGCTTATTTACGGTATGTATTATATAGTGTAGGAAGAAAACAAGAGCAAGTCAAATATATGTACGATAATAATATTTCTTATATTACGTATTACACTACGGAATTGTAAAAAAAGCAAGGAATTCCCAATATTTCCTAAGATCCCATTTGTTCTATTCATGTCGTACATCTTTATTTTCCCAGTCAATTATGACGATTCATAATTGGGGTATGTTATTCGCTTGGGGGCGTGCAACGTAACAACAGGACTGCTTCTAAATTGCTGCTAGATTGGCTTGCTTCTATTGGACCTAGAGTCGGTCAAGATACTGCTGCGGGCCAAGTTGTTGAAGGTATCGCTTGTCAATCATAAGCAGAGGGTAAAATATGAGGTACTTTATGGAAGCTTTAACAATTTGCGGCCTAAACGTCCTATTGGCAATTTTATTTGCTAATCCCTTCGTGTAATTCGAGAAACCTGAAAAATACATACTTCTTTCACTGCTTTGGTCCTGCCTCTTATCTTCTTTAAATTATAGCAACTCAACACTTCATTCCTAAAATCTTAGACATTCTTGGACTGCACTAGAAAGTTAACTTGTTTTGACCATATCTTTCTAATCATGCATCATTTTGAGATATTGTTTAACGCGATCAGTTTGAATTGTAATAAGAAAACAAATTTGTCAAATTTGAATGTCAAAATCAAAACTAAATAAAATTTACCTTAAAAAAAATTTTAGGTAGTCAAACTGACTTGTTTTAGTTATGACACTGTGCTAAGACAATTAAATGACTTATTTTTTTCATGTTTGAAAGATATTCATCATTCTTTTAGACTAAAACCTTTAGGATGTTTTATATGAAAAAAATAGTGAAAATAGACAGCATGTCAAAAATGACTATGGGCAACTTGTTTTTTGAAATATGACAATTGATACAAGAAGACTAGGCCAAAATTGGGGTGTTTACATATTGTATCTCTTCGTAATAAACCTTGTGATGACGACGAAATAGTAGACACACCAATCTTGTAGAATGCATAAGATTAACATTGAGACCAAATCCCTTTCTAAAAAGTTGTTTTTGACGATGATGAAGATGAAAGTATGAATAAGCACTCTCTCTGTGATGCCTCATAATCAGATTTTAAACATTCTAATTGATTTCACAAATCAATGATCCTTTGCTTGACCACCTCCAATCATTTCACAATTAATGTGAATCTTATCCAAATTGCCTTTGGCATTTTTTAAGCACCTAGTGATGGGTCGACCTGGACCCTAAAGGTTGGTTTCAAATTCACATTTTAGGTCCATATTGGTTGACCTTGAATATCTCTTGGATGATCTAGAAGAAATCTTAGGAGGATCCAATGATGTATGTCTTATGAATCATATCGAGCGGATAAAGGGACTCAAACCCAGATCATCAGCTTGGAAGTCTAGGGTTATAGTCAACGTCGATTCATCATTTTTACAATCTATAATTCAAAATCCAACACGAAACTTTGCTTTCATCTGGCTGCTTTATGGAATATGGATAGCTTCCCGAATTTTGGGTGTGAAGTGACCTAATCAAAAAAATTTACGATGTACGATATATTACGTCCGTTCAGAATGCACACACTATTCTGACCAACGGCCAAAATTTCTTCTGATATGTTCTTGATTTCATTCAAGACATAAGCAAAACTCAAAATGGAGAAGAATATGGTCCTTGGTTTCCTTTTATTGGAACTCTGTTCCTATTTGTTTTTGTTTTTGTTTTTGTTTCTAATGGGTCAGGTGCACTTTTAACTTGGAGAATTATACAATTACCTCATGTGGAGTTAGTTGGACCTACGAATGATAATAAATACCAATGTTGCTTTAGCTTTACTCACGTCAGCAACACATTTCTATGCATGCCTTACTAAAAAGGGATTGGGTTTCTTCGCTATATAGATTTAACCAACTCCAATAGTTTTTCCAATTAATGTCTTAGAAGATTTCACTTTGTTTAGTAAATCCTTGAATTTATCCATATTCCATGAAGGAACCGAATGAAACTAAAGTTTCATGTTTGGTTTTGAATTAAGGACATTAAAAATGATTAATCGACGTCGACTATAAACCTAGCCTTCCAAGTTCGGATGTGGGTTCGAGTCCGTTTACCCACTCGATACATCATTAGATCCTCCTATTTCTGGATCATCCAAGAGATATTCAACGTCAACCAATATGGATCAGAAATCTAAATTTGAAACCAACCTTTAGGGTCCAGGGCGATCCATTACTAGGGGCTTAAAAAATGCCCAAGGTCAGTTGGTATTAGAGTCAAAAGACATTTTGGATGGCCTAGCATTAGAGGTGGTCCACCTAGGATCAATGATTTGTGAAATCCATTACAATATCTAAAAACTGATTATGAGGCATCATAGAGAGACCATCGTGTTAAGTTGCGTACATGCTTTTTAAGCTGCTTATTCCTATCCATTCTACAAAATCGGTGCGTCTACTTCTTTGTTATTAACATGCTTGATAACAAGGAGATACAGTATGTACACACCCCAACTTGTGTCATACTCAAATTTCAAAAACATGTTGCCCAGAATCGATTTCGACAGTCTTCATTTTCGCGATATTTTTTCATATAAAACATCCTAAAAGTTTTTGTCCAAAAGAATGATGAATATCTTTCAAACATGAAAAAATAAGTTATTTTGATGTCAAATCACAAAGTTATAACCAAAACAAATCGGTTTTGACTTTCCAAAAAACTTGTTTTTATGAAAATTTTACTTTAATTCTTATTTTAACTAATTAAGTACGTATTTTTCATGTTTCTAGGATTACACAAAGGGATTAGAAAAAAAAAACCAGACTAGCGATACCTTCTATGGCATATAGTTGTACAATTAAGTACCTCATATTTTACCATATGCTTCAGGTTGACTAGCGATACCTTCTATGGCTTGGCCCGCAGTACTACCTTGACCGACTCTGGGTCCAATAGAAGCAAGTAATATGTCCAATATACAGCACCAATAAGGTTAGCAACAGAAATTAAATAAACCAATAAATTATTATATATTACTTAATTAGTATACTTAAATAATGTTATTTATATATTTATAATATTAATTAGTTACATTACTTAGTATTTCATATTGCATCGCTAAGATCCGTACAACTAAACAAAGAACTCCCAACCGAAATAGAGAAGTGATGATATTTGATATAACTGAATCATCAAGATTACTTCAATATATCATTTTTATTCTCAAGATTTTGTATATAATATAGTTCATCTATTTCTTTGCTCCAAACTCTTTCTTTCAATTCTTCTCTCCTTCATCTTCTTTAAACGCATTCATATGCTTGACTATTGAATGTCTACTGTCACAGACTAAAAACAAATAGCTTATATCATAATCCATATAGAGAAAGTGGAATCTATGTCCATATTATGTCGGTAGTAATATAGGTAATGAAATAATATACATGGGTAGTCCATATATAACTATTGAATGTCTACTATCACATATACATGTATTTCTTCCATAGTCTAAACCATCATCATCTTATTTCTTTTGAATCGGATCGGACCTTGGAATCATTCTTCCAGGCAAACACTGGAGTTCATGTATAATATGTAGCTACGGCTACCTAGCTCGACCCACGTAAACTACGTGATTTTCACTTGTCTTTATTATATCTCACATCGATTCGAACGAAGAGATTCTTCAAGGTGAACCATCCCATATCAAGTAATATGCGAACCATCCCACATATAATAGCAACAGTTTCGCAGAACATAGTTCTTGTTGTTTTGTCACACGTGCCATTGAAGGTATCGCTATTCTACCAGAAGCAGATGGAAAAATACGGGGTACTTTATTGCTGATTGTGGCTTTTATTGAAGCTTTAACCATTTATTGGTCGTGGCATTATCACTTTTATTTGCTAATCCCTTTGTGTAATCCTAGAAACATGAAAACATGAAAAATACATACTTCTTTTATTGCTTTGACCCTGCCTCGTATCTTCTTTAAATTATATCAACTCAACACTTCACTCCTAAAATCCTAGACATGCTTGGACAACACTAACAAGTTAACTTGCTTTGACCATATCTTAATCATGCATCATTTTGAAGTGTGGTTTAATGCATTTTGTTTAAATTATATTAAAAAACCAATTTGGGTAGTCAAACCGACATGTGTGGGTCATAACTTAGTACGAAATGACAATTTTTTTTCATGTTTGAAAGATAAGACTCTAGTTTCATCATTTTTTTGACAAAAACCTTTAGGATGTTGTTTTATATGCAAAAAATATAGTGAAAATAGAAAATATGTCAAAAACGACTCAGGGCAACTTTTTTTTGAAATATGACCATTGACACAAGACTACTATGCCAAAATTGGGGTGTTTACATATTGTATTTTTTTGTTATCAAGCATGTGAAGCTCTGTCAATAACAAAAAAGTAGACAGACTGATTTTATAGATTGGATAAGATTAACATTGAGATCAAATCCATTTCTAAAAAAGTTCCTTTTGACAAAGATGAAGGTGAAAGTATGAATAAGCAGCTTAAATCATGTACGCAATTTAACGCAATGGTCTCTCTATGATGCTTCATAATCAGTTTTTAGATACTGTAATTTATTTCACAAATCATTGATCATTGGGTAGACCACATCTAATTCTCGGCCATCCAAATTGCCTTTTGACTGTAATACCAACTGAACTTGGGCATTTTTTAAGCCCCGAGTGATGATGGGTCGACCTAGACCCTAAAGGTTGGTTTCAAATTTACATTTCTGGTCCATATTGGTTGACTTTGAATATCTCTTGGATGACTGAGAAATCACACGAGGATCCAATGATGTATGTATTATGATTCATATCGAGCGGGTAAAGGGACTCGAACCCACATCGTAACTTGGAAGGCTAGAGTTATAGTCGACGTCGATTCTTCATTTTTAACATCCTTAATTCAAAACCGAACATGAAACTTTGGTTTCATTCAGCTCCTTTATGGAATATGGATAAATTCAAGGATTTACGCCACAAAGTGACATAAACGAAAAAATTTATGATGTGTGATATATTACGTAGTTCATTAATTAATTTAGTACCCGAAATATATGATTAAGTTAGGTAGGTGAGTAGAAAAAGAAATGGTTGAATCAAAATAATTCCTTAAGTCCCATTTTGATAAAAGGGTACTACGAATGTTCTACCATGTTCGATTAACACACTAAAGGGTTATGCGAAACATTCGGTGTGCAAGTAGGTTACATTTCTATTGGCAAATAGGAGGTTTCCAAGTGCATGCTCAAGTACTGATATCTTCTTGGGTCGTAATTGCTATCGCATTAGATTCATCCTCTGTAGCCAAACGGAATACACAAACTATTCTGAACGACGGCAAAAAATTCTTGAGATATGTTCTTGATTTCAATCAAGAAGTGGGCAAAACTCAAAATGGAGAACATTATGGTAATTAGGTTCCTTTTATTTGAACTCCATTCCTATTTGTTTTTGTTTCTAACTGGTCAGGTGTGCTTTTACCTTTGAGAATCATACAGTTACCTCATGAGGAGTTAGTTGCACCTACGAATGATATAAATACTACTGTAGGTTTAGCTTTACTCATGTCAGTGGCACATTTCTATGCAGGCCTTTCTAAAAAGGAACTGGGTTTTTTAGGTAAATGTATTCAACCAACTCCAATACTTTCACCAATTAATGTCTTAGAAGATTTCACAATACCTTTATCACTTAGTTTTCAAATTTTCTAGAATATATTCGCCGATGAATTAGTAATTGTTGTTCTTGATTTTTTTAGAACACATAGCCATGGAAGGTCATCATTGAGTAGCTTTTCATCAAAAAAATAATAAAATAATGCTTTAATTTTAAAAATCACTTTTCCTAAGATTCCCTTTGTCGTACTTATTTTCCCAGCCAATTACGATGATTTATAATTGGGGTAATAATTGTTACTCTGTTGGGTCGTGCGACGAAACAATAGGAACTATGTTCTACGAAACCACTACTATTTCATTCCATTCTATTCAACAATTAACAAAAATTGGAAAAATTAACCAATCATCTTGATATAGGATGATTTGCTTTGATGAATCTCTTCGTTTGAATCATTGTAAGATAATAATAAAGACTAGTAAAAATCAAGTCGGGTATGTGGGTTGAGCTTGATAGCATAGCTACATATTATACGTGAACTTCATTGTATGCTTTGAAGAATGATTCTAGGGTCCGATCCCATTCAATAAAAATAAGATGATGATGGTTTACAATATTTAAGAAACACTTGTATATGTGATAGTAGACATTCAATAGTTATATATCGACTACCCATGTATGTTATTTCATTCCCCATATTACTATCGACTTTATATAGATATACATTTCACTTTCCTTGTATGAATTATGATATAAGCTCTTCTTTTTTTGCCTGTGACTGTATGTGTGGATTGAATATGAAATCAAGCCTATGAATGCATTTAAAGAAGATGAAGGAGCGAAGGATTTTAATAATGGCTTGGGAGCAAAGAAATAGAAGAACTATATATGGACTTAGAAAAACTCGAATAGGGAATAAAAACAAGATATTGAAGTAGTTATGATGATTCAACAATATCAAATACCATCCCTTCTCAAATTAGGTTGGGAGTTCATAGTCTACTTGGATGGATCTAGTGATTGAATATGAAATACTAAGTAATGCAACTAATTAATATCATAATTATATAAATAACATTAATTAAACACACTAATTAAGTAATATATAATAATAAATTTGTTTAATTGATTATATCATTAACCATTTCTACATTTTTTTGTTGTGAGGAGTTTAATATGAATACCATTTCTGCTGCATCAGTCGGGGTACTCTTGCGGGCCAAGTCGTAGAAGGTATCGCAAGTCAACCAGAAGCAGAGGCGAAAATACGAGGTACTTTATTGCTTAATCTGGCTTTTATGGAAGCTTTAACAGTTTACGTCCTGGTCGTGGCAAATCCCATTGTGTAATCAGAGAAACGTGGAAACATGAAAAATACTTACTTTTATTGTTTTGGCGTGCACTTCTTGATTGGAGTGCATGATTGGAGTGCACTTCTTGCCTCTTCTTGTCTTCTTTAAATTATATCAGCTCAACACTTCACTCCAATCCCAGACAAACATGATTGGACAGCACTAACAAAACTTGTTTTGACTGTATCTTTCTAATCATGGATGCTTTTGTTGCTTGGTTTAATGAGTTTAGTTTAAATTATAGCAAAGAAACAAATTTGTTTTGAATGTCAAAATCAAAATTTAAGTCAAATTTATCGTAAAACATGATTTTTAGTTTGTCAAACCGACTTGTTCTGGTTATAACTTTGGTCTTAGACATCTAAATGACTTTTTTTTTCATGATTGAAAGATATTCATCATTCTTGTAGACTAAAACCTTTAGGATGTTGTTTTATATGCAAAAAATAGTAAAAATAAAGAGTGTCGAAAATGACTATGGGCAACTTGTTTTTTGAAATATCACAATTGACACACGACTACTAAGGCCAAAATTGGGTGTTTACATATTGTATCTCTTTGTTATCAAGCATGAGATGGTGACTAAATAGTAAACACATCGATTTTGTAGAATGGATAAGATTAACATTGAGATCAAATCCATTTCTAAAAAGTCGCTTTTGACGAAGATGAAGATGAAATTATGAATAAGCAACTTAAAGCATGTAAGAACATCTCATAATCAGTTTTTCAACACTCTAATTGATTACACAAATCATTGATCCTATTCTGGACCACCTCGAATCATTTAACAATCAATGTTAATCTTATCCGAATTGCGTTTTGAATCCACGACTAGCTGACCTTGGGCATTTTTTAATCCCCTAGTGATGGGTCGACCTGGACCCTAAAGGTTGGTTTCAAATTTAGATTTTCAGTCCATATTGGTTGACTTTGAATATCTCTTGGATGATTTAGAAATCCTAGAAGGATTCAATGACGTATGTATTATCATTCATATCGAGCGGATAAAGCGACTCGAACCCGCATCGTTAGCATGGAAATCTATGGTTATAGTCAATGTCGATTCAGCATTTTTAACGTGATATATTACATGGTTAATTTTTTAATTATTTTAGTACCAAAAATATATGATTAAATTATGTACTAGAGTAGAAAAAGAAATGGTTGAATCAAAATAATTCCTTCTTAAGTTCCATTTTTGTCAGTGGGTACTACGAATGTTCTACCATGTTCGATAAACACACTAAAGGGTTGTGAGAGATATTCAATGTGGAAGTAGGAAACATTTCTATTGGCAAATAGATGGTTTCCAAGTCCACGCCCAAGTACTTATAACTTCTAGTGTCGTAATTCCATTATAGCCGTTCGGAATCCACAAACTATTCTTACCCACGGCCAGAGTTTCTTCTGATATGTTCTTGATTTCATTCAAGATGTGAGCCAAACTCAAAATCGAGAAGAATATGGTCCTTGGGCTCCTTTTATTGGAACTTTGTTCCTATTTGTTTTCGTTTCTAACTGGTCAGGTGTGATTTTACCTTGGAGAATCAAACACTTACCTCATGGAGTGTTAGTTGCACCTACGAGTGATATAAATACTACTGTTGCTTTAGCTTTACTCATGTTAGTGCAACATTTCTATGCATGCCTTTCTAGAAAGGGACTCGGTTAATTTGGCAAATATATTCAACCAACTCCAATACTTTTTCACCAATTAATGTCTTAGAAGATTTCACAAAACATTTATCACTTAGTTTTTGACTTTTTAGGAATATATTGGCCAATAAATAAGTTATTGTTGTTATTGTTTCTTTAGTACATTTAGCCATGCAACATCATCATTGAGTAGCTTTTCATCCAAATAAATAACAAAATAATTCTCTAATTTTCAGTCACTTTTCTTTTTGAGTTGATAAAATTCAAAATTAAGTAAGCCCATGAATCTTATTGCAATAATTAATTCATACATAGCTCAAGATACCTGCTTGTGGAACATGATTGATATAAATATGCTTATTTACGGTATGTATTATATAGTGTAGGAAGAAAACAAGAGCAAGTCAAATATATGTACGATAATAATATTTCTTATATTACGTATTACACTACGGAATTGTAAAAAAAGCAAGGAATTCCCAATATTTCCTAAGATCCCATTTGTTCTATTCATGTCGTACATCTTTATTTTCCCAGTCAATTATGACGATTCATAATTGGGGTATGTTATTCGCTTGGGGGCGTGCAACGTAACAACAGGACTGCTTCTAAATTGCTGCTAGATTGGCTTGCTTCTATTGGACCTAGAGTCGGTCAAGATACTGCTGCGGGCCAAGTTGTTGAAGGTATCGCTTGTCAATCATAAGCAGAGGGTAAAATATGAGGTACTTTATGGAAGCTTTAACAATTTGCGGCCTAAACGTCCTATTGGCAATTTTATTTGCTAATCCCTTCGTGTAATTCGAGAAACCTGAAAAATACATACTTCTTTCACTGCTTTGGTCCTGCCTCTTATCTTCTTTAAATTATAGCAACTCAACACTTCATTCCTAAAATCTTAGACATTCTTGGACTGCACTAGAAAGTTAACTTGTTTTGACCATATCTTTCTAATCATGCATCATTTTGAGATATTGTTTAACGCGATCAGTTTGAATTGTAATAAGAAAACAAATTTGTCAAATTTGAATGTCAAAATCAAAACTAAATAAAATTTACCTTAAAAAAAATTTTAGGTAGTCAAACTGACTTGTTTTAGTTATGACACTGTGCTAAGACAATTAAATGACTTATTTTTTTCATGTTTGAAAGATATTCATCATTCTTTTAGACTAAAACCTTTAGGATGTTGTTTTATATGAAAAAAATAGTGAAAATAGACAGCATGTCAAAAATGACTATGGGCAACTTGTTTTTTGAAATATGACAATTGATACAAGAAGACTAGGCCAAAATTGGGGTGTTTACATATTGTATCTCTTCGTAATAAACCTTGTGATGACGACGAAATAGTAGACACACCAATCTTGTAGAATGCATAAGATTAACATTGAGACCAAATCCCTTTCTAAAAAGTTGTTTTTGACGATGATGAAGATGAAAGTATGAATAAGCACTCTCTCTGTGATGCCTCATAATCAGATTTTAAACATTCTAATTGATTTCACAAATCAATGATCCTTTGCTTGACCACCTCCAATCATTTCACAATTAATGTGAATCTTATCCAAATTGCCTTTGGCATTTTTTAAGCACCTAGTGATGGGTCGACCTGGACCCTAAAGGTTGGTTTCAAATTCACATTTTAGGTCCATATTGGTTGACCTTGAATATCTCTTGGATGATCTAGAAGAAATCTTAGGAGGATCCAATGATGTATGTCTTATGAATCATATCGAGCGGATAAAGGGACTCAAACCCAGATCATCAGCTTGGAAGTCTAGGGTTATAGTCAACGTCGATTCATCATTTTTACAATCTATAATTCAAAATCCAACACGAAACTTTGCTTTCATCTGGCTGCTTTATGGAATATGGATAGCTTCCCGAATTTTGGGTGTGAAGTGACCTAATCAAAAAAATTTACGATGTACGATATATTACGTCCGTTCAGAATGCACACACTATTCTGACCAACGGCCAAAATTTCTTCTGATATGTTCTTGATTTCATTCAAGACATAAGCAAAACTCAAAATGGAGAAGAATATGGTCCTTGGTTTCCTTTTATTGGAACTCTGTTCCTATTTGTTTTTGTTTTTGTTTTTGTTTCTAATGGGTCAGGTGCACTTTTAACTTGGAGAATTATACAATTACCTCATGTGGAGTTAGTTGGACCTACGAATGATAATAAATACCAATGTTGCTTTAGCTTTACTCACGTCAGCAACACATTTCTATGCATGCCTTACTAAAAAGGGATTGGGTTTCTTCGCTATATAGATTTAACCAACTCCAATAGTTTTTCCAATTAATGTCTTAGAAGATTTCACTTTGTTTAGTAAATCCTTGAATTTATCCATATTCCATGAAGGAACCGAATGAAACTAAAGTTTCATGTTTGGTTTTGAATTAAGGACATTAAAAATGATTAATCGACGTCGACTATAAACCTAGCCTTCCAAGTTCGGATGTGGGTTCGAGTCCGTTTACCCACTCGATACATCATTAGATCCTCCTATTTCTGGATCATCCAAGAGATATTCAACGTCAACCAATATGGATCAGAAATCTAAATTTGAAACCAACCTTTAGGGTCCAGGGCGATCCATTACTAGGGGCTTAAAAAATGCCCAAGGTCAGTTGGTATTAGAGTCAAAAGACATTTTGGATGGCCTAGCATTAGAGGTGGTCCACCTAGGATCAATGATTTGTGAAATCCATTACAATATCTAAAAACTGATTATGAGGCATCATAGAGAGACCATCGTGTTAAGTTGCGTACATGCTTTTTAAGCTGCTTATTCCTATCCATTCTACAAAATCGGTGCGTCTACTTCTTTGTTATTAACATGCTTGATAACAAGGAGATACAGTATGTACACACCCCAACTTGTGTCATACTCAAATTTCAAAAACATGTTGCCCAGAATCGATTTCGACAGTCTTCATTTTCGCGATATTTTTTCATATAAAACATCCTAAAAGTTTTTGTCCAAAAGAATGATGAATATCTTTCAAACATGAAAAAATAAGTTATTTTGATGTCAAATCACAAAGTTATAACCAAAACAAATCGGTTTTGACTTTCCAAAAAACTTGTTTTTATGAAAATTTTACTTTAATTCTTATTTTAACTAATTAAGTACGTATTTTTCATGTTTCTAGGATTACACAAAGGGATTAGAAAAAAAAAACCAGACTAGCGATACCTTCTATGGCATATAGTTGTACAATTAAGTACCTCATATTTTACCATATGCTTCAGGTTGACTAGCGATACCTTCTATGGCTTGGCCCGCAGTACTACCTTGACCGACTCTGGGTCCAATAGAAGCAAGTAATATGTCCAATATACAGCACCAATAAGGTTAGCAACAGAAATTAAATAAACCAATAAATTATTATATATTACTTAATTAGTATACTTAAATAATGTTATTTATATATTTATAATATTAATTAGTTACATTACTTAGTATTTCATATTGCATCGCTAAGATCCGTACAACTAAACAAAGAACTCCCAACCGAAATAGAGAAGTGATGATATTTGATATAACTGAATCATCAAGATTACTTCAATATATCATTTTTATTCTCAAGATTTTGTATATAATATAGTTCATCTATTTCTTTGCTCCAAACTCTTTCTTTCAATTCTTCTCTCCTTCATCTTCTTTAAACGCATTCATATGCTTGACTATTGAATGTCTACTGTCACAGACTAAAAACAAATAGCTTATATCATAATCCATATAGAGAAAGTGGAATCTATGTCCATATTATGTCGGTAGTAATATAGGTAATGAAATAATATACATGGGTAGTCCATATATAACTATTGAATGTCTACTATCACATATACATGTATTTCTTCCATAGTCTAAACCATCATCATCTTATTTCTTTTGAATCGGATCGGACCTTGGAATCATTCTTCCAGGCAAACACTGGAGTTCATGTATAATATGTAGCTACGGCTACCTAGCTCGACCCACGTAAACTACGTGATTTTCACTTGTCTTTATTATATCTCACATCGATTCGAACGAAGAGATTCTTCAAGGTGAACCATCCCATATCAAGTAATATGCGAACCATCCCACATATAATAGCAACAGTTTCGCAGAACATAGTTCTTGTTGTTTTGTCACACGTGCCATTGAAGGTATCGCTATTCTACCAGAAGCAGATGGAAAAATACGGGGTACTTTATTGCTGATTGTGGCTTTTATTGAAGCTTTAACCATTTATTGGTCGTGGCATTATCACTTTTATTTGCTAATCCCTTTGTGTAATCCTAGAAACATGAAAACATGAAAAATACATACTTCTTTTATTGCTTTGACCCTGCCTCGTATCTTCTTTAAATTATATCAACTCAACACTTCACTCCTAAAATCCTAGACATGCTTGGACAACACTAACAAGTTAACTTGCTTTGACCATATCTTAATCATGCATCATTTTGAAGTGTGGTTTAATGCATTTTGTTTAAATTATATTAAAAAACCAATTTGGGTAGTCAAACCGACATGTGTGGGTCATAACTTAGTACGAAATGACAATTTTTTTTCATGTTTGAAAGATAAGACTCTAGTTTCATCATTTTTTTGACAAAAACCTTTAGGATGTTGTTTTATATGCAAAAAATATAGTGAAAATAGAAAATATGTCAAAAACGACTCAGGGCAACTTTTTTTTGAAATATGACCATTGACACAAGACTACTATGCCAAAATTGGGGTGTTTACATATTGTATTTTTTTGTTATCAAGCATGTGAAGCTCTGTCAATAACAAAAAAGTAGACAGACTGATTTTATAGATTGGATAAGATTAACATTGAGATCAAATCCATTTCTAAAAAAGTTCCTTTTGACAAAGATGAAGGTGAAAGTATGAATAAGCAGCTTAAATCATGTACGCAATTTAACGCAATGGTCTCTCTATGATGCTTCATAATCAGTTTTTAGATACTGTAATTTATTTCACAAATCATTGATCATTGGGTAGACCACATCTAATTCTCGGCCATCCAAATTGCCTTTTGACTGTAATACCAACTGAACTTGGGCATTTTTTAAGCCCCGAGTGATGATGGGTCGACCTAGACCCTAAAGGTTGGTTTCAAATTTACATTTCTGGTCCATATTGGTTGACTTTGAATATCTCTTGGATGACTGAGAAATCACACGAGGATCCAATGATGTATGTATTATGATTCATATCGAGCGGGTAAAGGGACTCGAACCCACATCGTAACTTGGAAGGCTAGAGTTATAGTCGACGTCGATTCTTCATTTTTAACATCCTTAATTCAAAACCGAACATGAAACTTTGGTTTCATTCAGCTCCTTTATGGAATATGGATAAATTCAAGGATTTACGCCACAAAGTGACATAAACGAAAAAATTTATGATGTGTGATATATTACGTAGTTCATTAATTAATTTAGTACCCGAAATATATGATTAAGTTAGGTAGGTGAGTAGAAAAAGAAATGGTTGAATCAAAATAATTCCTTAAGTCCCATTTTGATAAAAGGGTACTACGAATGTTCTACCATGTTCGATTAACACACTAAAGGGTTATGCGAAACATTCGGTGTGCAAGTAGGTTACATTTCTATTGGCAAATAGGAGGTTTCCAAGTGCATGCTCAAGTACTGATATCTTCTTGGGTCGTAATTGCTATCGCATTAGATTCATCCTCTGTAGCCAAACGGAATACACAAACTATTCTGAACGACGGCGAAAAATTCTTGAGATATGTTCTTGATTTCAATCAAGAAGTGGGCAAAACTCAAAATGGAGAACATTATGGTAATTAGGTTCCTTTTATTTGAACTCCATTCCTATTTGTTTTTGTTTCTAACTGGTCAGGTGTGCTTTTACCTTTGAGAATCATACAGTTACCTCATGAGGAGTTAGTTGCACCTACGAATGATATAAATACTACTGTAGGTTTAGCTTTACTCATGTCAGTGGCACATTTCTATGCAGGCCTTTCTAAAAAGGAACTGGGTTTTTTAGGTAAATGTATTCAACCAACTCCAATACTTTCACCAATTAATGTCTTAGAAGATTTCACAATACCTTTATCACTTAGTTTTCAAATTTTCTAGAATATATTCGCCGATGAATTAGTAATTGTTGTTCTTGATTTTTTTAGAACACATAGCCATGGAAGGTCATCATTGAGTAGCTTTTCATCAAAAAAATAATAAAATAATGCTTTAATTTTAAAAATCACTTTTCCTAAGATTCCCTTTGTCGTACTTATTTTCCCAGCCAATTACGATGATTTATAATTGGGGTAATAATTGTTACTCTGTTGGGTCGTGCGACGAAACAATAGGAACTATGTTCTACGAAACCACTACTATTTCATTCCATTCTATTCAACAATTAACAAAAATTGGAAAAATTAACCAATCATCTTGATATAGGATGATTTGCTTTGATGAATCTCTTCGTTTGAATCATTGTAAGATAATAATAAAGACTAGTAAAAATCAAGTCGGGTATGTGGGTTGAGCTTGATAGCATAGCTACATATTATACGTGAACTTCATTGTATGCTTTGAAGAATGATTCTAGGGTCCGATCCCATTCAATAAAAATAAGATGATGATGGTTTACAATATTTAAGAAACACTTGTATATGTGATAGTAGACATTCAATAGTTATATATCGACTACCCATGTATGTTATTTCATTCCCCATATTACTATCGACTTTATATAGATATACATTTCACTTTCCTTGTATGAATTATGATATAAGCTCTTCTTTTTTTGCCTGTGACTGTATGTGTGGATTGAATATGAAATCAAGCCTATGAATGCATTTAAAGAAGATGAAGGAGCGAAGGATTTTAATAATGGCTTGGGAGCAAAGAAATAGAAGAACTATATATGGACTTAGAAAAACTCGAATAGGGAATAAAAACAAGATATTGAAGTAGTTATGATGATTCAACAATATCAAATATCATCCCTTCTCAAATTAGGTTGGGAGTTCATAGTCTACTTGGATGGATCTAGTGATTGAATATGAAATACTAAGTAATGCAACTAATTAATATCATAATTATATAAATAACATTAATTAAACACACTAATTAAGTAATATATAATAATAAATTTGTTTAATTGATTATATCATTAACCATTTCTACATTTTTTTGTTGTGAGGAGTTTAATATGAATACCATTTCTGCTGCATCAGTCGGGGTACTCTTGCGGGCCAAGTCGTAGAAGGTATCGCAAGTCAACCAGAAGCAGAGGCGAAAATACGAGGTACTTTATTGCTTAATCTGGCTTTTATGGAAGCTTTAACAGTTTACGTCCTGGTCGTGGCAAATCCCATTGTGTAATCAGAGAAACGTGGAAACATGAAAAATACTTACTTTTATTGTTTTGGCGTGCACTTCTTGATTGGAGTGCATGATTGGAGTGCACTTCTTGCCTCTTGTCTTCTTTAAATTATATCAGCTCAACACTTCACTCCAATCCCAGACAAACATGATTGGACAGCACTAACAAAACTTGTTTTGACTGTATCTTTCTAATCATGGATGCTTTTGTTGCTTGGTTTAATGAGTTTAGTTTAAATTATAGCAAAGAAACAAATTTGTTTTGAATGTCAAAATCAAAATTTAAGTCAAATTTATCGTAAAACATGATTTTTAGTTTGTCAAACCGACTTGTTCTGGTTATAACTTTGGTCTTAGACATCTAAATGACTTTTTTTTTCATGATTGAAAGATATTCATCATTCTTGTAGACTAAAACCTTTAGGATGTTGTTTTATATGCAAAAAATAGTAAAAATAAAGAGTGTCGAAAATGACTATGGGCAACTTGTTTTTTGAAATATCACAATTGACACACGACTACTAAGGCCAAAATTGGGTGTTTACATATTGTATCTCTTTGTTATCAAGCATGAGATGGTGACTAAATAGTAAACACATCGATTTTGTAGAATGGATAAGATTAACATTGAGATCAAATCCATTTCTAAAAAGTCGCTTTTGACGAAGATGAAGATGAAATTATGAATAAGCAACTTAAAGCATGTAAGAACATCTCATAATCAGTTTTTCAACACTCTAATTGATTACACAAATCATTGATCCTATTCTGGACCACCTCGAATCATTTAACAATCAATGTTAATCTTATCCGAATTGCGTTTTGAATCCACGACTAGCTGACCTTGGGCATTTTTTAATCCCCTAGTGATGGGTCGACCTGGACCCTAAAGGTTGGTTTCAAATTTAGATTTTCAGTCCATATTGGTTGACTTTGAATATCTCTTGGATGATTTAGAAATCCTAGAAGGATTCAATGACGTATGTATTATCATTCATATCGAGCGGATAAAGCGACTCGAACCCGCATCGTTAGCATGGAAATCTATGGTTATAGTCAATGTCGATTCAGCATTTTTAACGTGATATATTACATGGTTAATTTTTTAATTATTTTAGTACCAAAAATATATGATTAAATTATGTACTAGAGTAGAAAAAGAAATGGTTGAATCAAAATAATTCCTTCTTAAGTTCCATTTTTGTCAGTGGGTACTACGAATGTTCTACCATGTTCGATCAACACACTAAAGGGTTGTGAGAGATATTCAATGTGGAAGTAGGAAACATTTCTATTGGCAAATAGATGGTTTCCAAGTCCACGCCCAAGTACTTATAACTTCTAGTGTCGTAATTCCATTATAGCCGTTCGGAATCCACAAACTATTCTTACCCACGGCCAGAGTTTCTTCTGATATGTTCTTGATTTCATTCAAGATGTGAGCCAAACTCAAAATCGAGAAGAATATGGTCCTTGGGCTCCTTTTATTGGAACTTTGTTCCTATTTGTTTTCGTTTCTAACTGGTCAGGTGTGATTTTACCTTGGAGAATCAAACACTTACCTCATGGAGTGTTAGTTGCACCTACGAGTGATATAAATACTACTGTTGCTTTAGCTTTACTCATGTTAGTGCAACATTTCTATGCATGCCTTTCTAGAAAGGGACTCGGTTAATTTGGCAAATATATTCAACCAACTCCAATACTTTTTCACCAATTAATGTCTTAGAAGATTTCACAAAACATTTATCACTTAGTTTTTGACTTTTTAGGAATATATTGGCCAATAAATAAGTTATTGTTGTTATTGTTTCTTTAGTACATTTAGCCATGCAACATCATCATTGAGTAGCTTTTCATCCAAATAAATAACAAAATAATTCTCTAATTTTCAGTCACTTTTCTTTTTGAGTTGATAAAATTCAAAATTAAGTAAGCCCATGAATCTTATTGCAATAATTAATTCATACATAGCTCAAGATACCTGCTTGTGGAACATGATTGATATAAATATGCTTATTTACGGTATGTATTATATAGTGTAGGAAGAAAACAAGAGCAAGTCAAATATATGTACGATAATAATATTTCTTATATTACGTATTACACTACGGAATTGTAAAAAAAGCAAGGAATTCCCAATATTTCCTAAGATCCCATTTGTTCTATTCATGTCGTACATCTTTATTTTCCCAGTCAATTATGACGATTCATAATTGGGGTATGTTATTCGCTTGGGGGCGTGCAACGTAACAACAGGACTGCTTCTAAATTGCTGCTAGATTGGCTTGCTTCTATTGGACCTAGAGTCGGTCAAGATACTGCTGCGGGCCAAGTTGTTGAAGGTATCGCTTGTCAATCATAAGCAGAGGGTAAAATATGAGGTACTTTATGGAAGCTTTAACAATTTGCGGCCTAAACGTCCTATTGGCAATTTTATTTGCTAATCCCTTCGTGTAATTCGAGAAACCTGAAAAATACATACTTCTTTCACTGCTTTGGTCCTGCCTCTTATCTTCTTTAAATTATAGCAACTCAACACTTCATTCCTAAAATCTTAGACATTCTTGGACTGCACTAGAAAGTTAACTTGTTTTGACCATATCTTTCTAATCATGCATCATTTTGAGATATTGTTTAACGCGATCAGTTTGAATTGTAATAAGAAAACAAATTTGTCAAATTTGAATGTCAAAATCAAAACTAAATAAAATTTACCTTAAAAAAAATTTTAGGTAGTCAAACTGACTTGTTTTAGTTATGACACTGTGCTAAGACAATTAAATGACTTATTTTTTTCATGTTTGAAAGATATTCATCATTCTTTTAGACTAAAACCTTTAGGATGTTGTTTTATATGAAAAAAATAGTGAAAATAGACAGCATGTCAAAAATGACTATGGGCAACTTGTTTTTTGAAATATGACAATTGATACAAGAAGACTAGGCCAAAATTGGGGTGTTTACATATTGTATCTCTTCGTAATAAACCTTGTGATGACGACGAAATAGTAGACACACCAATCTTGTAGAATGCATAAGATTAACATTGAGACCAAATCCCTTTCTAAAAAGTTGTTTTTGACGATGATGAAGATGAAAGTATGAATAAGCACTCTCTCTGTGATGCCTCATAATCAGATTTTAAACATTCTAATTGATTTCACAAATCAATGATCCTTTGCTTGACCACCTCCAATCATTTCACAATTAATGTGAATCTTATCCAAATTGCCTTTGGCATTTTTTAAGCACCTAGTGATGGGTCGACCTGGACCCTAAAGGTTGGTTTCAAATTCACATTTTAGGTCCATATTGGTTGACCTTGAATATCTCTTGGATGATCTAGAAGAAATCTTAGGAGGATCCAATGATGTATGTCTTATGAATCATATCGAGCGGATAAAGGGACTCAAACCCAGATCATCAGCTTGGAAGTCTAGGGTTATAGTCAACGTCGATTCATCATTTTTACAATCTATAATTCAAAATCCAACACGAAACTTTGCTTTCATCTGGCTGCTTTATGGAATATGGATAGCTTCCCGAATTTTGGGTGTGAAGTGACCTAATCAAAAAAATTTACGATGTACGATATATTACGTCCGTTCAGAATGCACACACTATTCTGACCAACGGCCAAAATTTCTTCTGATATGTTCTTGATTTCATTCAAGACATAAGCAAAACTCAAAATGGAGAAGAATATGGTCCTTGGTTTCCTTTTATTGGAACTCTGTTCCTATTTGTTTTTGTTTTTGTTTTTGTTTCTAATGGGTCAGGTGCACTTTTAACTTGGAGAATTATACAATTACCTCATGTGGAGTTAGTTGGACCTACGAATGATAATAAATACCAATGTTGCTTTAGCTTTACTCACGTCAGCAACACATTTCTATGCATGCCTTACTAAAAAGGGATTGGGTTTCTTCGCTATATAGATTTAACCAACTCCAATAGTTTTTCCAATTAATGTCTTAGAAGATTTCACTTTGTTTAGTAAATCCTTGAATTTATCCATATTCCATGAAGGAACCGAATGAAACTAAAGTTTCATGTTTGGTTTTGAATTAAGGACATTAAAAATGATTAATCGACGTCGACTATAAACCTAGCCTTCCAAGTTCGGATGTGGGTTCGAGTCCGTTTACCCACTCGATACATCATTAGATCCTCCTATTTCTGGATCATCCAAGAGATATTCAACGTCAACCAATATGGATCAGAAATCTAAATTTGAAACCAACCTTTAGGGTCCAGGGCGATCCATTACTAGGGGCTTAAAAAATGCCCAAGGTCAGTTGGTATTAGAGTCAAAAGACATTTTGGATGGCCTAGCATTAGAGGTGGTCCACCTAGGATCAATGATTTGTGAAATCCATTACAATATCTAAAAACTGATTATGAGGCATCATAGAGAGACCATCGTGTTAAGTTGCGTACATGCTTTTTAAGCTGCTTATTCCTATCCATTCTACAAAATCGGTGCGTCTACTTCTTTGTTATTAACATGCTTGATAACAAGGAGATACAGTATGTACACACCCCAACTTGTGTCATACTCAAATTTCAAAAACATGTTGCCCAGAATCGATTTCGACAGTCTTCATTTTCGCGATATTTTTTCATATAAAACATCCTAAAAGTTTTTGTCCAAAAGAATGATGAATATCTTTCAAACATGAAAAAATAAGTTATTTTGATGTCAAATCACAAAGTTATAACCAAAACAAATCGGTTTTGACTTTCCAAAAAACTTGTTTTTATGAAAATTTTACTTTAATTCTTATTTTAACTAATTAAGTACGTATTTTTCATGTTTCTAGGATTACACAAAGGGATTAGAAAAAAAAAACCAGACTAGCGATACCTTCTATGGCATATAGTTGTACAATTAAGTACCTCATATTTTACCATATGCTTCAGGTTGACTAGCGATACCTTCTATGGCTTGGCCCGCAGTACTACCTTGACCGACTCTGGGTCCAATAGAAGCAAGTAATATGTCCAATATACAGCACCAATAAGGTTAGCAACAGAAATTAAATAAACCAATAAATTATTATATATTACTTAATTAGTATACTTAAATAATGTTATTTATATATTTATAATATTAATTAGTTACATTACTTAGTATTTCATATTGCATCGCTAAGATCCGTACAACTAAACAAAGAACTCCCAACCGAAATAGAGAAGTGATGATATTTGATATAACTGAATCATCAAGATTACTTCAATATATCATTTTTATTCTCAAGATTTTGTATATAATATAGTTCATCTATTTCTTTGCTCCAAACTCTTTCTTTCAATTCTTCTCTCCTTCATCTTCTTTAAACGCATTCATATGCTTGACTATTGAATGTCTACTGTCACAGACTAAAAACAAATAGCTTATATCATAATCCATATAGAGAAAGTGGAATCTATGTCCATATTATGTCGGTAGTAATATAGGTAATGAAATAATATACATGGGTAGTCCATATATAACTATTGAATGTCTACTATCACATATACATGTATTTCTTCCATAGTCTAAACCATCATCATCTTATTTCTTTTGAATCGGATCGGACCTTGGAATCATTCTTCCAGGCAAACACTGGAGTTCATGTATAATATGTAGCTACGGCTACCTAGCTCGACCCACGTAAACTACGTGATTTTCACTTGTCTTTATTATATCTCACATCGATTCGAACGAAGAGATTCTTCAAGGTGAACCATCCCATATCAAGTAATATGCGAACCATCCCACATATAATAGCAACAGTTTCGCAGAACATAGTTCTTGTTGTTTTGTCACACGTGCCATTGAAGGTATCGCTATTCTACCAGAAGCAGATGGAAAAATACGGGGTACTTTATTGCTGATTGTGGCTTTTATTGAAGCTTTAACCATTTATTGGTCGTGGCATTATCACTTTTATTTGCTAATCCCTTTGTGTAATCCTAGAAACATGAAAACATGAAAAATACATACTTCTTTTATTGCTTTGACCCTGCCTCGTATCTTCTTTAAATTATATCAACTCAACACTTCACTCCTAAAATCCTAGACATGCTTGGACAACACTAACAAGTTAACTTGCTTTGACCATATCTTAATCATGCATCATTTTGAAGTGTGGTTTAATGCATTTTGTTTAAATTATATTAAAAAACCAATTTGGGTAGTCAAACCGACATGTGTGGGTCATAACTTAGTACGAAATGACAATTTTTTTTCATGTTTGAAAGATAAGACTCTAGTTTCATCATTTTTTTGACAAAAACCTTTAGGATGTTGTTTTATATGCAAAAAATATAGTGAAAATAGAAAATATGTCAAAAACGACTCAGGGCAACTTTTTTTTGAAATATGACCATTGACACAAGACTACTATGCCAAAATTGGGGTGTTTACATATTGTATTTTTTTGTTATCAAGCATGTGAAGCTCTGTCAATAACAAAAAAGTAGACAGACTGATTTTATAGATTGGATAAGATTAACATTGAGATCAAATCCATTTCTAAAAAAGTTCCTTTTGACAAAGATGAAGGTGAAAGTATGAATAAGCAGCTTAAATCATGTACGCAATTTAACGCAATGGTCTCTCTATGATGCTTCATAATCAGTTTTTAGATACTGTAATTTATTTCACAAATCATTGATCATTGGGTAGACCACATCTAATTCTCGGCCATCCAAATTGCCTTTTGACTGTAATACCAACTGAACTTGGGCATTTTTTAAGCCCCGAGTGATGATGGGTCGACCTAGACCCTAAAGGTTGGTTTCAAATTTACATTTCTGGTCCATATTGGTTGACTTTGAATATCTCTTGGATGACTGAGAAATCACACGAGGATCCAATGATGTATGTATTATGATTCATATCGAGCGGGTAAAGGGACTCGAACCCACATCGTAACTTGGAAGGCTAGAGTTATAGTCGACGTCGATTCTTCATTTTTAACATCCTTAATTCAAAACCGAACATGAAACTTTGGTTTCATTCAGCTCCTTTATGGAATATGGATAAATTCAAGGATTTACGCCACAAAGTGACATAAACGAAAAAATTTATGATGTGTGATATATTACGTAGTTCATTAATTAATTTAGTACCCGAAATATATGATTAAGTTAGGTAGGTGAGTAGAAAAAGAAATGGTTGAATCAAAATAATTCCTTAAGTCCCATTTTGATAAAAGGGTACTACGAATGTTCTACCATGTTCGATTAACACACTAAAGGGTTATGCGAAACATTCGGTGTGCAAGTAGGTTACATTTCTATTGGCAAATAGGAGGTTTCCAAGTGCATGCTCAAGTACTGATATCTTCTTGGGTCGTAATTGCTATCGCATTAGATTCATCCTCTGTAGCCAAACGGAATACACAAACTATTCTGAACGACGGCGAAAAATTCTTGAGATATGTTCTTGATTTCAATCAAGAAGTGGGCAAAACTCAAAATGGAGAACATTATGGTAATTAGGTTCCTTTTATTTGAACTCCATTCCTATTTGTTTTTGTTTCTAACTGGTCAGGTGTGCTTTTACCTTTGAGAATCATACAGTTACCTCATGAGGAGTTAGTTGCACCTACGAATGATATAAATACTACTGTAGGTTTAGCTTTACTCATGTCAGTGGCACATTTCTATGCAGGCCTTTCTAAAAAGGAACTGGGTTTTTTAGGTAAATGTATTCAACCAACTCCAATACTTTCACCAATTAATGTCTTAGAAGATTTCACAATACCTTTATCACTTAGTTTTCAAATTTTCTAGAATATATTCGCCGATGAATTAGTAATTGTTGTTCTTGATTTTTTTAGAACACATAGCCATGGAAGGTCATCATTGAGTAGCTTTTCATCAAAAAAATAATAAAATAATGCTTTAATTTTAAAAATCACTTTTCCTAAGATTCCCTTTGTCGTACTTATTTTCCCAGCCAATTACGATGATTTATAATTGGGGTAATAATTGTTACTCTGTTGGGTCGTGCGACGAAACAATAGGAACTATGTTCTACGAAACCACTACTATTTCATTCCATTCTATTCAACAATTAACAAAAATTGGAAACAATTAACCAATCATCTTGATATAGGATGATTTGCTTTGATGAATCTCTTCGTTTGAATCATTGTAAGATAATAATAAAGACTAGTAAAAATCAAGTCGGGTATGTGGGTTGAGCTTGATAGCATAGCTACATATTATACGTGAACTTCATTGTATGCTTTGAAGAATGATTCTAGGGTCCGATCCCATTCAATAAAAATAAGATGATGATGGTTTACAATATTTAAGAAACACTTGTATATGTGATAGTAGACATTCAATAGTTATATATCGACTACCCATGTATGTTATTTCATTCCCCATATTACTATCGACTTTATATAGATATACATTTCACTTTCCTTGTATGAATTATGATATAAGCTCTTCTTTTTTTGCCTGTGACTGTATGTGTGGATTGAATATGAAATCAAGCCTATGAATGCATTTAAAGAAGATGAAGGAGCGAAGGATTTTAATAATGGCTTGGGAGCAAAGAAATAGAAGAACTATATATGGACTTAGAAAAACTCGAATAGGGAATAAAAACAAGATATTGAAGTAGTTATGATGATTCAACAATATCAAATATCATCCCTTCTCAAATTAAGTTGGAGTTCATAGTCTACTTGGATGGATCTAGTGATTGAATATGAAATACTAAGTAATGCAACTAATTAATATCATAATTATATAAATAACATTAATTAAACACACTAATTAAGTAATATATAATAATAAATTTGTTTAATTGATTATATCATTAACCATTTCTACATTTTTTTGTTGTGAGGAGTTTAATATGAATACCATTTCTGCTGCATCAGTCGGGGTACTCTTGCGGGCCAAGTCGTAGAAGGTATCGCAAGTCAACCAGAAGCAGAGGCGAAAATACGAGGTACTTTATTGCTTAATCTGGCTTTTATGGAAGCTTTAACAGTTTACGTCCTGGTCGTGGCAAATCCCATTGTGTAATCAGAGAAACGTGGAAACATGAAAAATACTTACTTTTATTGTTTTGGCGTGCACTTCTTGATTGGAGTGCATGATTGGAGTGCACTTCTTGCCTCTTGTCTTCTTTAAATTATATCAGCTCAACACTTCACTCCAATCCCAGACAAACATGATTGGACAGCACTAACAAAACTTGTTTTGACTGTATCTTTCTAATCATGGATGCTTTTGTTGCTTGGTTTAATGAGTTTAGTTTAAATTATAGCAAAGAAACAAATTTGTTTTGAATGTCAAAATCAAAATTTAAGTCAAATTTATCGTAAAACATGATTTTTAGTTTGTCAAACCGACTTGTTCTGGTTATAACTTTGGTCTTAGACATCTAAATGACTTTTTTTTTCATGATTGAAAGATATTCATCATTCTTGTAGACTAAAACCTTTAGGATGTTGTTTTATATGCAAAAAATAGTAAAAATAAAGAGTGTCGAAAATGACTATGGGCAACTTGTTTTTTGAAATATCACAATTGACACACGACTACTAAGGCCAAAATTGGGTGTTTACATATTGTATCTCTTTGTTATCAAGCATGAGATGGTGACTAAATAGTAAACACATCGATTTTGTAGAATGGATAAGATTAACATTGAGATCAAATCCATTTCTAAAAAGTCGCTTTTGACGAAGATGAAGATGAAATTATGAATAAGCAACTTAAAGCATGTAAGAACATCTCATAATCAGTTTTTCAACACTCTAATTGATTACACAAATCATTGATCCTATTCTGGACCACCTCGAATCATTTAACAATCAATGTTAATCTTATCCGAATTGCGTTTTGAATCCACGACTAGCTGACCTTGGGCATTTTTTAATCCCCTAGTGATGGGTCGACCTGGACCCTAAAGGTTGGTTTCAAATTTAGATTTTCAGTCCATATTGGTTGACTTTGAATATCTCTTGGATGATTTAGAAATCCTAGAAGGATTCAATGACGTATGTATTATCATTCATATCGAGCGGATAAAGCGACTCGAACCCGCATCGTTAGCATGGAAATCTATGGTTATAGTCAATGTCGATTCAGCATTTTTAACGTGATATATTACATGGTTAATTTTTTAATTATTTTAGTACCAAAAATATATGATTAAATTATGTACTAGAGTAGAAAAAGAAATGGTTGAATCAAAATAATTCCTTCTTAAGTTCCATTTTTGTCAGTGGGTACTACGAATGTTCTACCATGTTCGATCAACACACTAAAGGGTTGTGAGAGATATTCAATGTGGAAGTAGGAAACATTTCTATTGGCAAATAGATGGTTTCCAAGTCCACGCCCAAGTACTTATAACTTCTAGTGTCGTAATTCCATTATAGCCGTTCGGAATCCACAAACTATTCTTACCCACGGCCAGAGTTTCTTCTGATATGTTCTTGATTTCATTCAAGATGTGAGCCAAACTCAAAATCGAGAAGAATATGGTCCTTGGGCTCCTTTTATTGGAACTTTGTTCCTATTTGTTTTCGTTTCTAACTGGTCAGGTGTGATTTTACCTTGGAGAATCAAACACTTACCTCATGGAGTGTTAGTTGCACCTACGAGTGATATAAATACTACTGTTGCTTTAGCTTTACTCATGTTAGTGCAACATTTCTATGCATGCCTTTCTAGAAAGGGACTCGGTTAATTTGGCAAATATATTCAACCAACTCCAATACTTTTTCACCAATTAATGTCTTAGAAGATTTCACAAAACATTTATCACTTAGTTTTTGACTTTTTAGGAATATATTGGCCAATAAATAAGTTATTGTTGTTATTGTTTCTTTAGTACATTTAGCCATGCAACATCATCATTGAGTAGCTTTTCATCCAAATAAATAACAAAATAATTCTCTAATTTTCAGTCACTTTTCTTTTTGAGTTGATAAAATTCAAAATTAAGTAAGCCCATGAATCTTATTGCAATAATTAATTCATACATAGCTCAAGATACCTGCTTGTGGAACATGATTGATATAAATATGCTTATTTACGGTATGTATTATATAGTGTAGGAAGAAAACAAGAGCAAGTCAAATATATGTACGATAATAATATTTCTTATATTACGTATTACACTACGGAATTGTAAAAAAAGCAAGGAATTCCCAATATTTCCTAAGATCCCATTTGTTCTATTCATGTCGTACATCTTTATTTTCCCAGTCAATTATGACGATTCATAATTGGGGTATGTTATTCGCTTGGGGGCGTGCAACGTAACAACAGGACTTGCTTCTAAATTGCTGCTAGATTGGCTTGCTTCTATTGGACCTAGTGTGGATTGAATATGAATGCATTTAAAGAAGATGAAGGAGCGAAGGATTGAAATAATGGCTTGGGAGCAAAGAAATAAAAGAACTATATATGGACTTAGAAAAACTTGAATAGGGAATAAAAACGAGATATTAAAGTAGTTCTGATGATTCAACAATGTCAAATATCATCCCTTCTCAAATTAGGTTGGGAGTTCATAGTCTACTTGGATGGATCTAGTGATTGAATATGAAATACTAAGTAATGCAACTAATTAATATCATAATTATATAAATAACATTTATTAAATACACTAATTAAGTAATATATAATAATAAATTTGTTTAATTGATTATATCATTAACCATTTCTACATTTTTTTGTTGTGAGGAGTTTAATATGAATACCATTTCTGCTGCATCAGTCGGGGTACTCTTGCGGGCCAAGTCGTAGAAGGTATCGCAAGTCAACCAGAAGCAGAGGCGAAAATAAGAGGTACTTTATTGCTTAATCTGGCTTTTATGGAAGCTTTAACAGTTTACGTCCTGGTCGTGGCATTAGCACATTTATTTGCCAATCCCATTGTGTAATCCGAGAAACGTGGAAACATGAAAAATACTTACTTTTATTGTTTTGGCAGACATGATTGGACTGCACTTCTTGCCTCTTGTCTTCTTTAAATTATATCAGCTCAACACTTCACTCCAATCCCAGACAAACATGATTGGACTGCACTAACAAAACTTGTTTTGACTGTATCTTTCTAACCATGGATGCTTTTGTTGCTTGGTTTAATGAGTTTAGTTTAAATTATAGCAAAGAAACTAATTTGGTTTGAACGTCAAAATTAAAATTAAAGTCAAATTTATCGTAAAACATGTTTTTTAGTTTGTCAAACCGACTTGTTTTGGTTAAAACTTTAGTCTTAGACATCTAAATGACGTATTTTTTTTCATGTTTGAAAGATATTCAGCATTCTTCTGGACTAAAACCTTTAGGATGTTGTTTTATATGCTTAAAATAGTAAAAATAAAGAGTATGTCGAAAATGACTATGGGCAACTTGTTTTTTGAAATATCACAATTGACACACGACTAATAAGGCAAAAAATGGGTGTTTACATATTGTATCTCTTCGTTATTAAGAATGAGATGGTGACTAAATAGTAAACACATCGATTTTGTAGAAAGGATAAGATTAACATTGAGATCAAATCCATTTCTAAAAAGTCATTTTTTACGAAGATGAAGATGAAATTATGAATAAGCAACTTAAAGCATGTAAGAACATCTCATCATCAGTTTTTCAAACCTCTAATTGATTACACAAATCATTGATCCTATTCTGGACCACCTCGAATCATTTAACAATGAATGTTAATGTTATCCGAATTGCGTTTTGACTCCACGACTAGCTGACCTTGGGCATTTTTTAATCCCCTAGTGATGGGTCGACCTGGACCCTAAAGGTTGGTTTCAAATTTAGATTTTCAGTCCATATTGGTTGACCTTGAATATCTCTTGGATGATTTAGAAATCCTAAAAGGATTCAATGGTGTATGTATTATCATTCATATCGAGCGGATAAAGCGACTCAAACCCGCATCGTTAGCATGGAAATCTATGGTTATAGTCAATGTCGATTCATCATTTTTAACATGATATATTACATGGTTAATTTTTTAATTATTTTAGTACCCAAAATATATGATTAAATTATGTACTAGAGTAGAAAAAGAAATGGTTGAATCAAAATAATTCCTTCTTAAGTTCCATTCTCGTCAGTGGGTACTACGAATGTTCTACCATGTTCGATAAACACAGTAAAGGGTTGTGAGAGATATTCAATGTGGAAGTAGGCAACATTTCTATTGGCAAATAGGTGGTTTCCAAGTGCACGCCCAAGTACTTATAACTTCTAGTGTCGTAATTCCAGTATAGCCGTTCGGAATCCACAAACTATTCTTACCCACGGCCAGAGTTTCTTCTGATATGTTCTTGATTTCATTCAATATGTGAGCAAAACACAAAATGGTGAAGAATGTGGTCCTTGGGCTCCTTTTATTGGAACTTTGTTCCTATTTGTTTTCGTTTCTAACTGGTCAGGTGCGATTATACCTTGGAGAATCAAACACTTACCTCATGGGGTGTTAGTTGCACCTACGAGTGATATAAATACTACTGTTGCTTTAGCTTTACTCATGTTAGTGCAACATTTCTATGCATGCCTTTCTAGAAAGGGACTCGGTTATTTCAGCAAATATATTCAACCAACTCCAATACTTTTTCACCAATTAATGCCTTAGAAGATTTCACAAAACATTTATCACTTAGTTTTTGACTTTTTAGGAATATATTGGCCAATCAATAAGTTATTGTTGTTATTGTTTCTTTAGTACATTTAGCCATGCAACATCATCATTGAGTAGCTTTTCATCCAAATAAATAACAAAATAATTCTCTAATTTTCAGTCACTTTTCTTTTTGAGTTGATTAAAATTCAAAATTAAGTAAGCCCATGAATCTTATTGCAATAATTAATTCATACATAGCTCAAGATACCTGCTTGTGGAACATGATTGATATAAATATGCTTATTTACGGTATGTATTATATAGTGTAGGAAGAAAACAAGAGCAAGTCAAATATATGTACGATAATAATATTTCTTATATTACGTATTACACTACGGAATTGTAAAAAAAGCAAGGAATTCCCAATATTTCCTAAGATCCCATTTGTTCTATTCATGTCGTACATCTTTATTTTCCCAGTCAATTATGACGATTCATAATTGGGGTATCTTATTCGCTTGGGGGCGTGCAACGTAACAACAGGACTGCTTCTAAATTGCTGCTAGATTGGCTTGCTTCTATTGGACCCAGAGTCGGTCAAGATACTGCTGCGGGCCAAGCTTTTGAAGGTATCGCTTGTCAATCATAAGCAGAGGGTAAAATATGAGGTACTTTATGGAAGCTTTAACAATTTGCGGCCTAAACGTCCTATTGGCAATTTTATTTGCTAATCCCTTCGTGTAATCCAAGAAACCTGAAAAATACATACTTCTTTTACTGCTTTGGTCCTGCCTCTTATCTTCTTTAAATTATAGCAACTCAACACTTCATTCCTAAAATCTTAGACATGCTTGGACTGCACTAGAAAGTTAACTTGTTTTGACCATATCTTTCTAATCATGCATCATTTTGAGATATTGTTTTACGCGATCAGTTTGAATTGTAGTAAGAAAACAAATTTGGCAAATTTGAATGTCAAAATCAAAACTAAATCAAATTTACCTTAAAACAAATTTTTTAGGTAGTCAAACTGACTTGTTTTAGTTATAACAATGTGCTAAGACATTTAAATGACTTATTTTTTTCATGTTTGAAAGATATTCATCATTCTTTTGGACTAAAACCTTTAGGATGTTGTTTTATATGAAAAAAATAGTGAAAATAGAGAGTATGTCAAAAATGACTATGGGCAACTTGTTTTTTGAAATATGACAATTGATACAAGGAGACTAGGCCAAAATTGGGGTGTTTACATATTGTATCTCTTCGTAATAAACATTGTGATGATGACGAAATAGTAGACACACCAATCTTGTAGAATGCATAAGATTAACATTGAGACCAAATCCCTTTCTAAAAAGTTGTTTTTGACGATGATGAAGATGAAAGTATGAATAAGCAGCTTAAAGCATGTATGCAACTTAACACGAGGGTCTCTCTGTGATGCCTCATAATCAGATTTTGAACATTCTAATTGATTTCACAAATCAATGATCCTTTGCTTGACCACCTCCAATCATTTCACAATTAATGTCAATCTATCCAAATTGTCTTTGGCATTTTTTAAGCACCTAGTGATGGGTCGACCTGGACCCTAAAGGTTGGTTTCAAATTTACATTTCAGGTCCATATTGGTTGACCTTGAATATCTCTTGGATGATCTAGAAATCTTAGGAGGATCCAATGATGTATGTCATATGAATCATATCGAGCGGATAAAGGGACTCCAATCTGGATCATCAGCTTGGAAGTCTAGGGTTATAGTCAACGTCGATTCATCATTTTTAAAATCTATAACTCAAAATCGAACACGAAACTTTGCTTTCAATTGGCTGCTTTATGGAATATGGATAGCTTCCCAGATTTTGGGTGCGAAGTGACCTAATCAAAAAAATTTACGATGTACGATATATTACGTCCGTTTAGAATACACAAACTATTCTGACCAACAGCCAAAATTTCTTCTGATATGTTCTTGATTTGATTCAAGACGTAAGCAAAACTCAAAATGGAGAAGAATATGGTCCTTGGTTTCCTTTTATTCCAAAACGCAAAACTCTGTTCCTATTTGTTTTTGTTTCTATCGGGTCAGGTGCACTTTTAACTTGGAGAATCATTCAATTACCTCATGTGGAGTTAGTTGGACCTACGAATGATAATAAATACCAATGTTGCTTTAGCTTCACTCACGTCAGCAACACATTTCTATGCATGCCTTACTAAAAAGGGATTGGGTTTCTTCGGTATATAGATTTAACCAACTCTAATAGTTTTACCAATTAATGTCTTAGAAGATGTCACAAAACCTTTATCACATAAAATTTGACTTTTCATGAATATATTGGCCGATGATTTAGTAATTGTTGTTCTTGTTTCTTTTGTTCATTTTGCCATGGAAGGTCATCATTGAGTAGCTTTCCATCCAAATAAATAATAAAATAATACTTTTAATTTCAAAGAGTTGCTTTTTCTGTTTGAATTTATTTAAATTCAAAATTAAGTAAGCCCATGAATCTTTTTCCAATAATTAATTCATGCGTATCTCAAGATAGATACCCACTTATGAAACATGATTGATATAAATGTATTTATTTACGATATAGTGTAGATAGAAAACTAGAGCAAGAGAAATATATTTATGATATTAATATTTGTTATATTCCGTGTTACATTACGGAATTGTAAAAAAAGGGGGGAATTCCCAGTTTTTCCCAAGATCCCCTTTTGTCCTATTCATGTCATACATCTTCTTTATTTTCCCAGCCAATTACGACGATTCATAATTGGGTATGGCCATGAGACCAAACAATAAGAACTATGTTATGCGAAACCGTAGCTATTTCATTCCATCCTATTCAAGAATTAACAAAAATTGGAATTAATTGCAATTGAATCAATCAATCATCAAATCTTGATTTGGGATGATTTGCTTTGATAAATCTCTTCGTTTGAATCGATGTGAGATAAAAATCACGTAGGTTAGGAGGGTCGAGCTAGATAGTCGTAGCTACATATTATATGTGAACTCCGGTGTATACTTAGAAGAATGATTCCAAAGTCCAATCCGTTTAAAAAGATATAAGATGATAATGGTTTACATTATGGAAGAAACACATGTATATGTGATAGTAGATATTCAATAGTTATATATGGACTACCCATGTATGTTATTTCATTCCCATATTACTATTGACTTTATATAGATATAGATTCCTTTTTCCCTGTATGGATTGTGATATAAGCTCTTCTTTTTTTTGTCCGTTACTGTATGTGTGGATTGAATTTGAAATCAAGCCTATGAATGCATTTAAAGAAGATGAAGGAGCGAAGGATTGAAATAATGGGTTGGGAGAAATAAAATAGAGTAACTATATTATATGGGTTTACAAAAACTTGGATACGGAATAAAAACAAGATATTGAAGTGGTTTTGATGATTCAACAATATCAAATTTCGTCACTTATGATGAAGTGCTTTGAGTCTCTTTATTTGCTGGATATGAATCATAAAACATACATCATTGGATGCTCCTAAGATTTCTAGATCATCAAAGAGCTCTATTCAAGGTCAACCAATATGAACCAGAAATCCAAATTTTAAACCAACCTTTTGGGTCCAGGTGGACCCATCGCTAGGGGCTTACAAAATGCCCGAGGTCAGTATATTTTTTGCCTATAAAACAACATCCTAAAGGGTTTTGTCCAAAAGAATGATGAAACTAGAGTCTAACATGAAAAAAAATTTGTCATTTTGGTATATAAGTACAAAGTTATGAACAAAACAAGTCGATTTGACTACCAAAAACTTTTTTTATGAAGACTTTACTTTAATTCTGATTTTGACATTCAAAGACTTTACATTGGAAAGAGATGGTCAAAACAAGTTTACTTTTTAGTGCAGTCCAAGCATGTCTAGGATTTTAGGAGTAAAGTGTTGAGTTGATATAATTTAAAGAAGAGAAGTGGCAGCAGGGTCAAAGCAATAAAATATGTATTTTTCAAGTTTTCACGTTTTTAGGATTACACAAATTGATTAACAAATAAAAGTGCTAATGCGACGACCAGGCCGTGAAATGTTAAAGCTTCCATAAAAGCCAGATAAAGCAATAAAGTATATCGTATCTTACCCTTTGCATGCTTCTGGTTGACTCGCAATACCTTTTACGGCTTGGTCCGCAGCAGTACCTTGACCTACTCCGGGTCGAAACGAAGCAAGTTTTGTGGCCAATCCAGCACCAATAACCGAAGCAACAAAATTTTTGGGATTCATGGTAAGCTCCTTCCAACAAAAAATAAAGAAATGGTTAATCATGTAATCAAATAAACCAATGAATTATTATATATTAGTTAGTATACATAATTAATGTTATTTACATATTTATAATATTAATTAGTTACATTACTTAGTATTTCATGTTCCATCACTAAGATCCATACAACTAAACTAAAAACTCCCAACCTATTTTGAGAAGTGATGATATTTGTTATTGTTGTATTATCAAGACTACTTCAATATGTCATTTTTATTCCATATCCAAGTTTTTGTAAATTCTTATAATATCGTTCTTCTATTTCTTTGCTCCAAACCCATTCCTTCAAATCTTCGCTCATTCATCTTCTTTAAACGCATTCATGGGCTTGACTTCATATTCAATCCACACAAACAGTAACAGACAGAAAAGGAAGAGCTTATATCGTAATCCATATTGAGAAAGTGGAATATACGTGGGTAGTCCGTAGTAATATCGGAAATGAAATAATATACATGGGTAGTCTGTATACAACTATTGAATATCTACTATCACGTGTACATGTGTTTCTTCCATAATGAAAACCATTGTCATCTTATTTCTTTTGAATCACATCGGACCCGAGAATCATAATTCAATGTATACCTCAGAGTTCATGTATAACATATAGCTACGGCTATCTACCTCGACCTGCGTAAACTATGTGATTTTTTCTTGTCTGTCTCACATCGATTCAAACAAAGAGATTCATCAAAGCGAACCATTCCATATCAAGATTTGATGATTGATTAATCCAATTACAATTAATTCTAATTTTTGTTAATTGTTGAATAGGATGGAATGAAATAGCAATTGTTTCTCAGAACATAGTTCTTCTTGTTTCAGCGCACGTTCCAAATGAGTAAGAATTATTACCCCTATTATGAATCGTTGTAATTGACAGGGAAAATATAAGATATGTACAACGTGAAAATGATAAAAGGGGATCTTTAAAAAGATTGTGAACTACCCCCTTTTTTTACAATTCCGTAGTGTAATACGTAATATAATAAATATTAATATTGTACATATATTTCTCTCGCTATTGTTTTCTTCCTACACTATATCATACATATCATATTTATATCAATCGTGTTTCTCAAGCCAATATCTTGAGCTACGCATGAATTAATTATTGTTATAAGATTCATGGGCTTACTTAATTTTGAATTTTAATCAATTCAAATACAAAAAGCGACTCTTTGAAATTCAGGAACAACAATGATTAGTTCATCAGCCAATATATTCCTGAAAAGTCGAAAACTAAGTTTGGACTGCAATCCCAGCCAGTCAAGATTGGACTGCACTAACAAAACTTGTTTTGACTGTATCTTTCTAATCATGGATGCTTTTCATGTATGGTTGAATGAGTTTAGTTTCAATTATAGCAAAGAAACAAATTTGGTTTGAACGTCAAAATCAAAACTAAAGTCAAATTTACCGTAAAACAAGTTTTTTAGTTTGTCAAACAGACTTGTTTTGGTTATAACTTTGTTCCTAGACATTTAAATGACTTATTTTTTTCATGTTTGAAAGATATTCATCATTTTTTTTGACAAAAACCTTTAGGGTGTTGTTTTATATGCAAAAAATAGTGAAAATAAAGAGTGAATCTCATCCAAATTGCCATCCAAAAAATAGTGAAAAAATGACTATGGGCAACTTGTTTTTTGAAATATCACAATTGACATATCTCTTTATCATAATCAGTTTTTCAACACTCTAATTGATTTCACAAATCATTGATCCTATTCTGGACCACCTCGAATCAATTAACAATCAATGTTAATCTCATCCAAATTGCCTTTTGACTCCAGGACCAGCTGACCTTGGGCATTTTTTAATCCCCTAGTGATGGGTCGACCGGGATCCTAAAGGTTGGTTTCAAATTTAGATTTCCAGTCCATATTGGTTGACCTTAAATATCTCTTGGATGCTCTAGAAATCCTAGAAGGATCCAATGATGTATGTATTATGATTAATATCGAGCGGATAAAGAGACTCGAACCCACATCATTAGCATGGAAGGCTATGGTTATAGTCGATGTCGATTCATCATTTTTAACGTGATATATTACATGGTTAATTTATTAATTATTTTAGTACCAAAAATATATGATTAAATTATGTACTAGAGTAGAAAGAGAAATCGTTGAATAAAAATAATTCCTTCTTAACTTCCATTTTTGAGGGAGTACTACGAATGTTCTACCATGTTCGATCAACACACTAAAGGGTTGTGCGAGATATTCATTGTAGAAGTATGCAACATTTCTATTGGCAAATAGGTGGTTTTCAAGTGCATGCCCAAGTACTTATAACTTCTAGGGTCGTAATTCAGGTATAGCCGTTCGGAATCTACAAACTATTCTTACCCACGGCCAGAGTTTCTTCTGATATGTTCTTGATTTCATTCAAGATGTGAGCAAAACTCAAAATGGAGAAGAATATGGTCCTTGGGCTCCTTTTATTTGGACTTTGTTCATATTTGTTTTCGTTTCTAACTGGTCAGGTGCGATTTTACCTTGAAGAATCAAATACTTACCTCATGGGGTGTTAGTTTTACCTACGAATCATATAAATACTACTGTTGCTTTAGCTTTACTCATGTTAATGCAACATTTCTATGCAGGCCTTTCTAGAAAGGGACTCGGTTATTTCGGTAAATATATTCAACCAACTCCAATACCTTTTCACCAATTAATGTCTTAGAAGATTTCACAAAACCTTTATCACTTAGTTTTTGACTTTTTAGGAATATATTGGCCAATCAATTAGTGATTGTTGTTCTTGTTTCTTTAGTACATTTAGCCATGGACATCATCATTGAAAAGCTTTTCAGCCAAATAAATAATAAAATAATTCTTTAATTTTCATTCATTTTTTTCTTTTTGAATTAATTAAAATTCAAAATTAAGTAGGCCCATGAATCTTATTGCAATAATTAATTCATACATAGCTCAAGATACCTGCTTGTGGAACATGATTGATATAAATATGCTTATTTACGATATGTATTATATAGTGTAGGAAGAAAACAAGAGCAAGAGAAATATATGTACGATACTAATATTTACTATATTACGTATTACACTACGGAATTGTAAAAAAAGCAAGGAATTCCGAATATTTCATAAGATCCCCTTTGTTCTATTCATGTCGTATATCTTTATTTTCCCAGTCAATTATAACGATTCATAATTGAGGTAATAATTGTTACTCGTTTGGGGGTGTGCAACGTAACAACAAGACTGCTTCTAAATTGCTGCTAGATTGGCTCGCTTCTATTGGACCCAGAGTCGGTCAAGATACTGTTGCGGGCCAAGCTGTTGAAGGTATCGCTTGTCAATCAGAAGTAGAGGGTAAAATATGAGGTACTTTATGGAAGCTTTAACAATTTACGGCCTATACGTCGCATTAGCAATTTTATTTGCTAATCCCTTTGTGTAATCCGAGAAACCTGAAAAATACATACTTCTTTCACTGCTTTGGCCCTGCCTGTTATCTTCTTTAAATTATAGCAACTCAACACTTGATTCGTAAAATCTTAGACATGCTTGCAAGTTAACTTGTTTTGACCATATCTTTCTAATCATGCATCCTTTTGAGATATTGTTTAACGCGATCAGTTTGAATTGTAGTAAGAAAATAAATTTGGCAAATTTGAATGTCAAAATAAAAAAACTAAATCAAATTTACCTTAAAACAAGTTTTTTAGGTAGTCAAACCGACTTGTTTTAGTTATAAGTTTGTGCTAAGACATTTAAATGACTTGTTTTTTCATGTTGAAAGATATTCATCATTCTTTTGGACTAAAACCTTTAGGATGTTGTTTTATATGAAAAAAATAGTGAAAATAGAGAGTGTCAAAAATGACTATGGGCAACTTGTTTTTTGAAATATGACAATTGATACAAGGAGACTAGGCCAAAATTGGGGTGTTTACATATTGTATCTCTTCGTAATAAACATTGTGATGATGACGAAATAGTAGACACACCAATCTTGTAGAATGCATAAGATTAACATCGAGACCAAATCCCTTTCTAAAAAGTTGTTTTGGCCTAGTAGTCTTGTGTCAATTGTCATATTTCAAAAAACAAGTTGCCCAATGTCATTTTCGACATACTCTCTATTTTCACTGTATTTTTTGCATATAAAACGACATCCCAGAGGTTTTTGTCTAAACGAATGATGAATATCTTTCAAACATGAAAAAAACAAGTCATTTAGATGTCTAAGCACAACGTTATTACCAAAACAAGTCTGTTTGTCTACCTAAAAAACTTGTTTTAAGGAAAATTTGACCTTTGTTTTGATTTTGACATTCAAATTTGCCAAATTTGTTTCCTTATAATTTAAACTAAACACATTAAACCATACCTCAAAAGGATGCATGAATAGAAAGATATGGTCAAAACAAGTTAACTTGTTAGTGCATTCCTAGCATGTCTAGGATTTTAGAAGTGAAGTGTTGAGTTGATATAATTCAAAGAAGAGAAGAGGCAGGGCCAAACAATAAAAGTAGGTATTTTTCACATTTTCACGTTCTAGGATTATAGAAAGAGATTGGCAAATGAAAGTGCTACTACGACGATCGGACCATAAATTGTTAAAGCCTCCATAAAAGCCAGATTAAGAAATAAAGTACCTCGTATTTTACTAGCGATACCTTCTTCGGCTTGGCCGGCAGCAGCATCTTGACCGACTCTCAGTCTAATAGATGCAAGTTCTATGGCGAATCTAGCAGCAATCTTAGAAGGACTCATGTTGTAATGTCGCACGCCCCAAATGAGAAACAATTATTACCCCAAATATGAATCGTCGTAATTGATTGAGAAAATAAAGATGTATGACGTGAATAGGACAAAGGTGATCTTAGGACTAATTGGGAATTCCCCCTTTTTTTTACAATTCCGTAGTGTAATACGTAATATAATAAATATTAATATCGTATATATTTCTCTTGCTCTTATTTTCTTCCTACACTAACATACATATAGTAAATAAACATATTTATATCAATCATGTTCGTCAAGCAGGTACCTTGAGCTACTCATGAATTAATTATTGCAATAAGATACATGGGCTTACTTAATTTTGAATTTAAATCAATTGAAAAAGAAAAAGAAACTCTTTGAAAATGAAAGCATTATTTTATTATTTATTTTGATGGAAAGCTACTCAATGATGACCTTCAGTTAAGTGTACTAAAGAAACATCAACAACAATTACTAATTCATCGGCCAATATATTCGTGAAAAGTCGAAAACTAAGTGATAAGCTTTTGTGAAATCTTCTAAGACATTAGCATTGGAGTTGGTTGAATCTATTTACCAAAATAACCCAGTGCCTTTTTAGTAAGGCCTGCATAGAAATGTGCCACTGACATGTGTAAAGCTAAAGCAGTAGTATTTATATCATTCGTACGTGCAACTAACTCCCCATGGGTAACGATTTGATTCTTCTCCAAGGTAACTAGTTAGAAACGAAAACAAATAGGAATAGAGTTCCAATAAAAGGAACCCATGGAGCATATTATTCTCCATTTTGAGTTTTGCTCATGTCTTGAATGAAATCAAGAACATATCAGAAGAAATTCTGGCCGTCGGTAAGAATAGTTTGTGGATTCCGAACGGTTATACCGGCTGAACCTAATAAGATAGTAATTACGACCCAAAAAGTTATAAGTACTTGGGCACGCACTTGGAAACCTAATATTTTCCAATAGAAATATTGCATACTTCCACACCGAATATCTCGCATAATCCTTTAGTGTGTTGATCGAACATGGTAGAACATTCGTAGTACCCTCTGACAAAAGTAGAACTTAAGATGGAGTTATTTTGATTCAACCATTTCTTTTTCTATTCTCCTACATAATTTAATCATATATTTTGGGTACTAAAATAATTAATGAATTAACCACATATATCATACATCATAAATTTTTTTATTAGGTCACTTTATGCCCTAAATCCAGGAAGCTATCCATATTCCATAAAGGAGCCGAATGAAACCAAAGTTTCATGTTCGGTTTTGAATTATAGATGTTAAAAATGATGAATCAACGTCGACTATAACCCTAGCCTTCCAAGCTAACAATGCGGGTTCGAGTCCCTTTATCCGCTCGATATGAATCATACATACATCATTAGATCCTACTAAGATTTCTAGATCATCCAAGAGATATTCAAGGTCAATCAATATGAACAAGAAATCTAAATTTGAAACCAACCTTTAGGGTCCAAGGCTATCACTAGAGGCTTAAAAAATGCCCAAGGCCAATTGGTCCTTTAGTCAAAAGGCAATTTTGATAAGATTAACATTGATTGTGAGATTAGAGGTGGTCCACCATAGGATCATTGATTTATGAAATCAATTAGAGTGTTTAAAAACTGATTATGATAGAGAGACCCTCGTGTTAAGATACATACATGCTTTAAGCTGCTTATTCATACTTTTATCTTCATCTTTGTCAAAAACAACTTTTTAGAAATGGATTTGTTGTCAATGTTAATCTTTATCCATTATACAAAATCGGTGTGTCTACTTTTTTGTCATCTTTACTTGCTTGATAACAAAGATATACAATTTCTAAACACCCCAATTTTGGCGTAGTAGTCTTGTGTCAATGGTCATATTTCAAAAAACAAGTTGCCCAGAGTTATTTTCGACATACTCTCTATGTTCACTATATTTTTTTTATATAAAACAACATCTAAAGGATTTTGTCGAAAAGAATGATGAATATCTTTCGACAATGAAAAAAACAAGTCATTTTGAGGTCTAAGCAAAAAGTTATAACCAAAACAAGTCGGTTTGACTGCCCAAAAAACTTATTTTATGGAAAATTTTACTTGAATTCTGATTTTGACATTCAAATTGGGCAAATTTGTATTTTTACTATGATTTAAACTATACGCATTAAACAATACATCAAAAGCATGCATGATTAGAAAGATATGGTGAAAACATGTTAAGTTGTTAGTGCAGTACAATCATGTCTGTCCAGGATTGTAGGAGTGAAGTGTTGAGCTGATATAATTTAAAGAAGACAAGAGATAAGGCCAAGGCAATAAAAGTACGTATTTTTAACGTTTTCACTTTTCTCAGATTACACAAAGAGATTAGCAAATAAAAGTACTAATGCCACGACCATGCCGTAAACTGTTAAAGCTTCCATAAAAGCCAGATTAAGCAATAGAGTACCTCATATTTTAACCCTCTGCTTCTGGTTGACTACCGATACCTTCTATGGCTTGGCCCGCAACATTACCCTGACTGAAGCAGCAGAAATTAGAGGATTCATATTATATATTTTTGATATAATCAAATAATCATATTACAGAAATTAGGGAATTCATATTAAGCTCCTCACAACAAAAAAATGAAGAAATGGTTACCGATATAATCAAATAAACAAATGAATTAATATATATTACTTAAATAGTGTGCTTAATTAATGTTATTTATATATTTATAATATTAATTAGTTGCATTACTTAGTATTTCATATTCCATCACTAAGATCCATCCAACTAAACTAAGAACTCCCAACCTAATTTGAGAAGGGATGATATTTGATATTACAGAATCATCAGAACTACTTCAATATCTCATTTTTATTCCCTATTGAAGTTTTTGTAAATCCATATAATATAGTTCTTCTATTTCTTTGCTCCAAACCGATTCTTTCAATTCTTGTCTCTCATTCATCTTCTTTAAACGCATTCATAGGCTTGACTTCGTATTCAATCCACATATACAGTCACAGACAGAAAAGAAAGGCTTATATCGTAATCCATATGGAGAAAGTGGAATCTATACCTATATAAAGTCAGTAGTAATATCGGGAATGGAATAATATACATGGGTAGTCTATATATAACTATTGAATATCAACTATCACATAAACATGTGTTTCTTCCATAATGTAAACCATCATCATCTTATTTCTATTGAATGGGATCGGACCCTGGAATCATTCTTCTAAGCATACACCGGAGTTCACGTATAATATGTAGCTACGCTATCTAGCTCGACCCACGTAACCTACTTGATTTTTACTTGTCTTTATCATTATCTCACAAGGATTCAAACAAAGAGATTCATCAAAACGAATCATCACATATCAAGATTTGATGATTGATTGATTCAATTGCAATTAGTTCCAATTTTGGTTAATTGTTGAATAGAATGGAATGAAATAGCAACGGTTTCGCAGAACATAGTTCCTGTTGATTCGTCGCACGACCCAAACGAGTTACAATTATTATCCCAATTAAGAATCATCGTAATTGAGATGAAAAATAAAGTTGATGTATGACATGAATAGGACAAAAGGGGATCTTAGAAAAAAATGGGAATTCCCCCTTTTTTTACAATTCCGTAGTGTAATACGTAATATAATAAATATTAATATTATACATATATTTCTCTTGCTCTAGTTTTCTTCCTACACTATACTACATGTAAATAAATATATTTTTATCAATCATGTTCCTCAAGCAGGTGTCTTGAGCTATGCATGAATTAATTATTGGAATAAGATTCATGGGCTTACTTAATTTTGAATTTAAATCAATTCAAAAAGAAAAAGCGTCTCTTTGAAATTCAAAGCATTATTTTATTATTTATTTGATAGAAAGCTACTTAATGATGACCTTCCATGGATTCACCTATATAAGCCACAAATAAGGTTGCAAAAATCATAGCCTGAATACCACTCGTGAATAATACGAGGAACATCACACGAATCACTAAATGTCCTAAAGAAACAAGAATAACTACTAATTCAACGGCCAATATATTCTTGAAAAGTCAAAAAATAAGTGATAAAGGTTTTGTGAAATCTTCTTAGACATTAATTGGTAAAAGTATTGAAGTTGGTTGAATTTGTTTACTGAAATAACCCAATCTCCTTTTAGTAAGGCCAACATAAAAATGTGCCACTAACGTGAGTAAAGCTAAAGCAAGAGTAGTATTTATATCATTCGTAGGTGCAACTAACTCTCCATGAGGTAACTGCATGATTCTCCAAGGTAAAAGCGTGCCTGACCAGTTAGAAACAAAAATAAATAGGAACAATGTTCCAATAAAAGGAACCCAAGGACCATATTCTTCTTGTCCATTTTGAGTTTTGCTCACGTCTTGAATGAATTCAAGAACATATTCAAAGAAATTCTGGCTGTTGGTCAGAATAGTTTGTGGATTCCAAACGGCTATAGCAGACGAACTTAAGCAATTACGACCAAAGATGTTATAAGTACTTGGGCATGCACTTGGAAACCTCTTATTTGCCAATAGAAATGTTGGCCTACTTCCACACCGGATATCTTGCATAACCCCTTTAGTGTGTTGATGGAACATGGTAGAACATTCGTAGTACCCTCTCACAGAAATGGAACTTAAGCATGAATTATTTTCATTCAACCATTTATTTTTCTACTCTCCTACCTAATTCAATCATATATTTCAGGTACTAAATTAAAATAACAATTAATTGGTTTATTTGATTATATAATTAACCATTTCTTCATTTTTTGTTGTGAAGAACTTACCATGAATCTCCTAATTTCTGCTGCTTCCGTTATTGCTACTGGATTGGCCATAAAACTTTGCTTCTATTGGACCCAGAGTCGGTCAAGGTACTGTTGTAGGCCAAGCCGTAGAAGGTATTGCTAGTCAACTAGAAGAAGAGGGTCAAATACAAGGTACTTTATTGCTTATTCTGGCTTTATGAAAGCTTTAACAAATTACGGCCTGGCCGTGGAATTAGCACTTTTATTTGTTAATCCCTTTGTGTAATCTTAGATACGTGAAAACGTTAGAAATATGTACTTTTATTGCTTTCTCCATGCCTCTTACTTTTATACGTGAAAAAACCTAAATACTAGGCTTCAACTTATATGCATAAGCTTATTTTGATGATAAAATATCTTGAATTTAGTCACAATTCATGCTTAAAAACTTTATGCATAACTTAACAAATGTAAAACAAATGAATTAACATGCACAAGTCAAGTTTTCTTAACAATGAACACTTATAAAGCATGAAAAAATAATTAAAACAAGCTTAAATAGGTAAAACCCAAAGTCCTTAAGATAGGACCGATCTAAAAATACCCTGAACCGATCTGAAATGGCTCCAAATGAACCGGTTTAATACTTGAACAAAAGCACATACAAGCCTACAACCGATTGAGAAAATCCCTGTCTTTTTATGGATTCATGAAAACATGGTCATTACATCTCGGAACTGATGAAAAACTGAAAGGAACCAATTAAAAACAGCCCCGAACTGGTCCGAGAAAGGGCCGTATCGGTCATTTATCCAGTTCAGGTATAAATAGTGCCTAGACCCTATTACAAATATTATTTGATCTAAAAGTGATCCGGGTCTGACCCGATCCAAACCGAAACCGGGTCAGACCCGATCCAAACCGAATCTGGATTGGTCTTGATCCAAACAGGATTCGGGTCAGACCCGATCTAAACCGAATCCGGGTTCAACCCGATACAGTAATAATATGGGTCCAACACGATCAAACACGATTCGGGTCTGACCCGATCCAAACGTGATACGGATTGGACCGATCTAAACCGAAACCGGGCCTGACATTATCCAAACAGGATCCGGGCCCGACTGGATTCAAATATAAACCAGGTCCAATCGGATCCAAACTAAAACCGGCTCAGATCCGATCCAAACAAGATTTGGGTCGGACACGATCCAAACAGGATTCGGGTATGACCCAGTCCAAACATAATCTGGGTCTGACCCGATCCAAACTAAAATTGGGTTAGACCCGATCCAAATCCTATTTGGATCAAACTTGATCCAAACAGGATCCGGGTCAGACTCGAATCAAACCAGATCCGGTTCTAACCCGATCCAAACTAGATATGAGTCTCATCCCGATCCAAACCGGATCTGGGTCTGGCCCGATCCAAACATAATCCGGTCTGACCCGATCATAACCGGATCCGGGTCTGACCTAATCCAAACATAATCCGGGTCTGACCCGATCCAAACCAAAACCGGGTCTGACCTGATCCAAATCCTGTTTGGATCGAACCCGATCCAAACCAAAATCGGGTCTGACCTGATCCAAATCATGTTTGGATCGAACCCGATCCAAACCGGATGCGGGCCCGCCCGGATGCAAACATAATCCGAGTTCGACCCGATCCAAACTGGAACGGGGTCTGACCAGATCCAAATCAGATCCTGGCATGACCTGTTCCAAACACAATCTGGGTTTGACCCGACACAAACAAGATCCGGGTCGGACAAACCCAAACATGATCTGGGCCAGACCTGACAAAACAAGATCCGGGCTGGACCCGTCCCAAACATGATCCAGGCCAGAGCCATTCAAAACAGTATCCAGGTCAGACCCGTCCAAAACAGGACCCAGGTCAAACCATATCCAAACCGGATCTGGAGTAGAACCGTCCCAAACAGGATCCGGGTCGGACCCGTCCAAAACAAGAGCTAGACCGAACCCGATCCAAACCGGATCTAGGTCCAACCTGAAACAAACATGATCTGGGTCCAACCCAATCCAAACTGGATCCTGTTTTGACGTGACTCGAAGAAGATCCGAGCGACACCAGATACAAACCAGATCTGGTTTGCACCCGAACCAAACATGATCCGGGATGGACCCGATCCATACCGGATATAGATCTGACCCAATCCAAACATGATCAGGTCCGGACCGGAGACAAACAGGATCTGGGTGACACCCGAACCAAACCAGATCGGGGTCCGACTTGTCCCAAAATGGGTCAGACCTGTCCCAAACCGAGTAAGGATCAACCCTGATCCAAACAGTATCCGGTCTGGACCAGACCCAAACATGATCCCGGTTAAACCCGATCCAAACGTGATTCTGGTCACACCTGATCCAAACGTGATCCGGATCAGACCTGATCTAAACTTGATCTGGGCCAGAACCGATCCAAACACGGTCCATGTCGGACCAAACCCACACAGGATCTAGGATGGACCTGATCCAAACATGATCCGGAATAGACCCGATCCAAACAGGATTTAGATTGGAACCGATCCGAACAGGATACGCTTCGGACCTGATCCAAACAGGATCTGTGTCGAACTGGACCCAAACAGGATGCGAGTAGAACCCAATCCAAACATGATCTGGATCAGACCTAATTCAAACATGATCTCGGCCGAACCCGACCCAAACAAGATCTGGGTCAGGACTGATCCAAACACATATATGCATGATTGAATCACTATAAAAAAAAATTGACAACCTTAGAACACATATATGCAAGATTGAATCACTATGAATTTTTTTTTAACAGTGAAATTTTCTTGACAACCTTAGAACACATATATGCATGATTGAATCACTATCAATTTTTTTGACAACCTTAGAACACATGTATGCAAAGATGGAATCACTACGAATTTTGTTTGACAGTTTTAGAACACATATCTGCAAGATTGAATCACTATAATATTTTTTTGACAGCTTTAGAACACATATATTCGTGATTGAATCACTATAAAATATTTTTGACAGCCTTAGAACACATATATGCATGATTGAATCACTATGATTTTTTTTTACAACGTTAGAACTCATATATGCAATATTGAGTCACTATGAATTTTTTTTAACGGCGTTAGAACACATATATGCATGATTGAATCACTATGATTTTTTTTTTAGAGCCTTAGAACACGTGTATATATGATTGAATCGCTATAAAGCTTTTTGATAGCCTTAGAACACATACGCATGATTAAATCACTATGAATTTCTTTTGACAACCTTAGAAAAGATATATGCATGATTGAATCACTATAAAATTTGTTTGACAAAGTTAGACCATATATACACATAATTGAATCACAATGATTTTTTTTTTACTGCCTTAGAACCCATATATGCATGATTGAATATATGCATAATTTTTTTATAGCCTTAGAACACAAATATGGATGATTGAATTACTATAAATTTTTTTGGACAACCTTAGAATAAATATTTGCATGATTGAATCACTATGATATTTTTTTACAACGTTAGAACATGGAACAGATATATGCATGATTAAATCACTATGATTTTTTTTGACAAACTTATAACACATATATGCATCAATGAATCACAATAAATTTTTTTTGACAGTCTTAAAACACATATATGCATGATTGAATTACTATGAAATTGTTTTGACATACTTAGAACACATATATGCATGATTGAATCACTATGAATTTTTTTTTGACAACCTTAGAACATATAAATGCCTGATTAAATTACTAATTTTTTTTCACAACGTTAGGACACATATCTGCATGATTGAATCACTATGAAACTTTTTGAGAGCCTTAGAACACATATATGCACGATTGAATCACTTTAAAATATTTGTTACAACCTTAGAACACATATATGCATGATTGAATCACTATAATTTTTTTTTGACAATGTTAGAACACATATATGCATGATTGAATCACAATGATTTTTTTTTTGACAGCCTTAGAATCGATATATGTATGATTGAATCGTTATGAATTTTTTTTGATAGCCTTAGAACACATATATGCTTAATTGAATCACTATGAGATTTTTTTGGCAGACTTAGAACACATATATGCAAGATTGAATCACAATTTCTTTTTTGACAGCATTAGAACACGTATATGCATGATTCACTATGATTTTTTTTTCAAAAAACATAGAACACATATATGCAAGATTGAACCACTACAAATTTTTTTGACAGCCTTAAAACACATATGCATGATTGAATCACTAAGAAATATTTTAGACAGCCTTAGAACACATATATGCATGATTGAATCACTATAAAAATTTTTTTGACAGGCTTAGAAAACATATTTGCATATTGAATTACTATAAATTTTTTTTTACAATGTTAGAACATAAAACACATATATGCATGATTAAAATCACTATGATTTTTTTTGACAACCTTATAACACATATATGGATGAATGAATCACAATAAATTTTTTTTGACAGACTTAGAACGTATATATGCATGATTGATTGACTATAAATTTTTCTTGACAGCCTAAAAACACACATATATGCATGATTGAATCACTATGATTTTTTTTTACAACCTTAGAACACATATATGCATGATTGAATTACTATGATTTTTTTTTGACAGTCTAAAAGCACATATATGCATGATTGAATCACTATGAAATATTTTTGATAGCCTTAGAACACATATATGCATGATTAAATCACTAAAAAATATTTTTTACAACCTTAGAACACATATATGCATAATTAAATCACAACAATTTATTTGACAACTTAGAACACATATCTGCATGATTGAATCACTATGATATTTTTTTGACAGCTTTAGAACACATATATGCATGACTGAATCATTATGAATTTTTTTTCATAGCCTTACAACACATACATGCATGAATGAATCACTGTGATTTTTTTTGACAATGTTAGAACTCATATAAGCAATATTAAGTCACTATGAATTTTTTTTAACGGCGTTAGAACACATATATGCATGCTTGAATCACTATGAATTTTTTTTTTAGAGCCTGAGAACATATGTGTATTTGATTGAATAACTATAAAGTTTTTTGACAGCCTTAGAACACATATATGCATGATTAAATCACTATGAATTTCTTTTGACAGCCTTAGAAAACATATATGCATGATTGAATCACTATAAATATTGTTTGACAAAGTTAAACCACATATATGCACGATTGAATCACAATAAATATTTTTTGACAGCCATAGAACCCATATATGCATGATTGATACACTATAAAAAAAATTTTCGAGCCTTAGAACACAAATATGCATGATTGAATCACTATAAATTTTTTTGGACAGCCTTAGAACAAATATTTGCATGATTGAATCACTATGATATTTTTTTTACAACGTTAGAACATAGAACAGATATATGCAATATTAAATCACTATGATTTTTTTTGACAAACTTATAACACATATATGCATGAATGAATCACAATAGTTTTTTTTTGACAGCCTTAAAAAACATGTATGCATGATTGAATTACTATAAAATTATTTTGACAGACTTAGAAAACATATATGCATGATTGAATCACTATGATTTTTTTTTGACAACCTTAGAACATATATATGCCTGATTAAATTACTATAAATTTTATTGACAACCTTAGGACACATATCAACATGATTGAATCACTATGAAATTTTTTGAGAGCCTTAGAACACATATATGCATGATTCGCTATAAAATATTTGTGACAACCTTAGAACACATATTTACATGACTCAATCAGTATGAAATTTTTTGACAGCCTTATAAACACATATATGAATATTTGAATTACTATGATTTTTTTTTTACAACATTAGAACTCATATATGAAGGATTGAGTCACTATAAAATTTTGTAATGGCGTTAGAACACATATATGCATGATTGAATCACTATAATTTTTTTTGAGAGACTTAGAACACAAGTATTCAATATTGAATAACTATGGTTTTTTTCTTAAAGCCTTAGAACACATATATGCATGATTTAATCACTATGAATTTTTTTTGACAGTCTAAAAGCACATATATGCATGATTGAATCACTATGAAATATTTTTGACAGCCTTAGAACACATATATGCATGACTGAATCACTCTAAAATATTTTTGACAACCTTAGAACACATATATGCATGATTAAATCACTACAATTTATTTGACAACTTAGAACACATATCTGCATGATTGAATCACTATGATATTTTTTTACAGCTTTAGAACAGATATATTCATGATTGAATCACTATAAAATATTTTTGACAGCCTTAGAACACATATATGCATGAATGAATCACTATGATTTTTTTTGACAACGTTAGAACTCATATAAGCAATATTAAGTCACTATGAATTTTTTTTAACGGCATTAGAACACATATATGCATGCTTGAATCACTATGAATTTTTTTTGAGAGCCTTAGAACACATGTGTATTTGATTGAATAACAAAAAAGTTTTTTGACAGCCTTAGAACACATATATGCATGATTAAATCACTATGAATTTCTTTTGATAACCTTAGAAAACATATATGCATGATTGAATCACTATAAAATTTGTTTGACAAAGTTAGACCACATATATGCATGATTGAATCACAATAAATTTTTTTTGACTGCCATAGAACCCATTTATGCATGATTGATACACTATAATTTTTTTTCGAGCCTTAGAACACAAATATGCATGATTGAATCACTATAAAATTTTTTGGACAGCCTTAGAACAAATATTTGCATGATTGAATCACTATGATATTTTTTTTACAACGTTAGAACATAGAACAAATATATGCATGATTAAATCACTATGATTTTTTTTTGACAAACTTATAACACATATATGCATGAATGAATCACAATAAATTTTTTTGACAACCTTAAAACACATATATGCATGATTGAATTACTATAAAATTATTTTGACAGACTTAGAAAACATATATGCTTGATTGATCCACTATGATTTTTTTTGACAACCTTAGAACATATATATGCCTGATTAAATTACTATAAAAATTTTTGACAACCTTAGGACACATATCTCCATGATTGAATCACTATGAAATTTTTTGAGAGTCTTAGAACACATATATGCATGATTGAATTGCTATAAAATATTTGTGACAACCTTAGAACACATATATGCATGACTCAATCAGTATGAAATTTTTTGACAGCCTTACAAACACATACATGCTTATTTGAATAACTATGATTTTTTTTGGCAGCCTTAGAACACATATATGCATGATTGAATCACTTTGATTTTTTTTGAAAAACGATAGAACAGATATATGCCGGAATGAGTAACTATGATTTTTTTTAACAGCCTTAGAACACATATATGCATGATTGAATCACTACAAATTATTTTTGACAACATTAGAACACATATGCATGATTGAATAACTATAAATGCAAGATGGAATCACTATAAATTTTTTTGACAGCCTTAGAACACATATATGGATGATTGATATACTATGAGTTTTTTTTGGAGCCTTAGAACACATATATGTATGATTCGATCACTATGATTTTTTTATGACAACGTTAGAATAGATATATGCACGATTGAGTCACTACGAAAATTGTTGGACAACATTAGAACACATACATAGAGGATTAAATCACCATGAAATTTTTTGACAACATTAAAACACATATATGCAAGATTGAATGACTATAAATTTTTTTTGACAACCTTAGTACACATATATGCATGATTGAATCACTATAAATTTTTTATGACAACCTTAGTACACATATATGCATGATTGAATCAGTATAATCTTTTTTTTAAATCCTTAGAACATATATATGCATAATTGAAACAATATAAATTGTTTTGACAACCATACTACACACATATGCATGATTGAATCACTATAAATTTTTTTTGACAACGTTGGAACAAATATATGCATGATTGAGTCACTGTGAAATTTTTTTGACAACCTTAGAACACACATACGCATGATTGAATCACTATAAATTTTTTTTGACAACTTTAGAACATATATATGCATGATTAAATCACTATAAATTTTTTTGAGTACTTTAGAACACATATGCAAGATTGAATCACTATAAATTTTTTTGAGTACTTTAGAACACATATGCATGAATGAATCACTATAATTTTTTTGACAACGTTAGAACTCATATAAGCAATATTGAGTCACTATGAATTTTTTTTAACGGCGTTAGAACACATATATGCATGCTTGAATCACTATGAAAATTTTTGAGAGACTTAGAACACATGTGTATTTGATTGAATAACTATGAAGTTTTTTGACAGCCTTAGAACACATAAATGCATGATTAAATCACTATGAATTTCTTTTGACAACTTTAGAAAACATATATGCATGATTGAATCACTATAAAATTTGTTTGACAAAGTTAGACCACATATATACATGATTGAATCACAATAAAATTTTTTGACAACCACAAAACCCATATATGCATGATTGATACACTATAAATTCTTTTCGAGCCTTAGAACACAAATATGCATGATTGAATCACTATAAATTTTTTTGGACAGCCTTAGAACAAATATTTGCATGATTGAATCACTATGATATTTTTTTTACAACGTTAGAACATAGAACAGATATATGCATGATTAAATCACTATGATTTTTTTTTGACAAACTTACCACACATACGCATGAATGAATCACAATATAATTTTTTTGACAGCCTTAAAACACATATATGCATGATTGAATTACTATAAAATTGTTTTGAGAGACTTATAAAACATATATGCAGGATTGAATCGCTATGAACTTTTTTTTGACAACCTTAGAACATATATATGCCTGATTAAATTACTATAAATTTTTTTGACAACCTTAGGACACATATCTGCATGATTGAATCACTATGAAATTTTTTGGGAGCCTTAGAACGCATATATGCATGATTGAATCGCTATAAAATATTTGTGACAACAACACAAATATACATGACTCAATCAGTATAAAATTTTTTACAGCCTTACAAACACATATATGCATATTTGAATTACTATGAATTTTTTTTGACAACATTAGAACTCATATATGCAGGATTGAGTCACTATAATTTTCTTTTAATGGCGTTAGAACACATATATGCATATGATTAATCACTATAATTTTTTTTGAGAGACTTAGAACATAAGTATTCAAGATTGAATAACTGGTTTTTTTTTGAAAGCCTTAGAACACATATATGCATGATTTAATCACTATGATTTTTTTGACAGCTTTAGAACTTATATATGCATGATTGAATCACTATGATTTTTTTTAACAGCGTTAGAACACATATATGCATGATTAAATCACTTTAAATTTTTTTTAGAGCATTAGAACACATATATGCATGATTGAATCACTATAATTTTTTTTTGCAAACCTTATAACACATATATGCTTGATTAAATCACTATGATTTTTTTTGACAACCATAGAACACATACATGCATGATTGAATCACTATAATTTTTTTTTGACAATGTTAGAACACATATTTGAATGATTGAATCACAATAAATTTTTTTTGACAGCCTTAGAACCCATACATGCATATTTGAATCACTATGAAATTTTTTTGATAGCCTTAGAAAACATATATGCTTGATCGAATCACTCTGAAATTTTTTTGGCAGCCTTAGAACACATATATGCATGATTGAATCACCAAGATATTTTTTTGAAAAACTTAGAACACATATATGCAAAATTGAACCACTCTTAAAAAATTTTGACGACTTGAGAACACATATATGCATGATTGAATCACTAAGAATTTTTTTAGACAGCCTTTTATGCATGATCAAATCACTAATTTTTTTTGACAGATTTAAAACATATATTTGCATGATTGAATGACTATGATTTTTTTTTACAACGTTAGTACATAGAACACATATCTGCATAATTAAATCACTATGAATTTTTTTGACAACCTTGGAACACATATATGCATGAATGAATCACAATTTTTTTTGATAGCCTTAGAACATATATATGCATTACTGAATCACTATGAAATTTTTTTGACAGCCGCAAAACACATATATGCATGATTAAATATTATGAATTTTTTTGACAGCCTTAGAACACATATATGGATGATTGAATCACTATAAATGTTTTTGACAACCTTAGAGCACATATATGCATGATTGAATTACTGTGAATTTTTTTGACAACCTTAGAACATATATATGCATGATTGAATCCCAATTAAATTTTTTTAACACCCTTAGAACACATATATGCATGATTAAATGACTATTGATTTTTTTTTCAACCTTAGAACACATATATGCATGATTGAATCACTACAAATTTTTTTTGACGGCATTAGAACATATATATGCATGATTCAATCACTATGAAAGTTTTTGACAACCTTAGAACACATATATACATGATTGAATCGCTATGATTTTTTTTTGACAAACTTAGAACACATATATTCATGATTGAATCACTATAAATTATTTTTGACAACCTTAGAACACATATACGCATGATTGAATCACAATGAAATAATTTTGACAGCCTTACAACACATACATGCATGATTTAGTTAGTACCAATTTTTTTTGACAGCCTTAGAACACATATATGCATGATTGAATCACTATAATTTTTTTGGACAACCTAAGAACACATATTCCGGATTGAATCACTATGCAATTTTTTTGACAGCCATCGAACACATATATGCTTGATTGAATCTCTGTGAAATTCTTTTAACAGCCTTAAAACACATATATGCAAGATTTAGTCACTATAATTTTTTTTTGACAACCTTAGAACACATATGTGCATGTTTGAATCACCATCAATTTTTTTTGGCAATCTTAGAACACTTATATGCATTATTCAATTTCTATGATTTTTTTTGACAGCCTTAGAATACATTTATGCTTGATTGAATCATAATAATTTTTTTAATAGAAGTAGAACACATATATGCATGATTAAATGACTATAAAATTTTTTGAACACCCTTAGAACACATATATGCATGATTGAATCACTATAATTTTTTTTAACCGCATTAGAACATATATATGCATGATTCAATCACAATGATTTTTTTGACAGCCTTAAAATACATTTATGCATGATTGAATCACTAAATTTTTTTTGACAACCTTAGAACACATATATGCATGATTGAATTACTATGAATTTTTTTGACAACCTTAGAAAACAAATATGCATGATTGAATCACAATGAATTTTTTTTATCTACCTTAGAACAAATATATGCATGATTAAATGAGTATTGAATTTTTTTTACAACCTTAGAACACATATATGCAGGATTGAATCACTACAACTTTTTTTTGACCGCATTTAAACATATATATGCATGATTCAATCACAATGAAAATTTTTTGACAGCCTTAGAACTTATATATGCATGATTGAATCACTATGAATTTTTTTTGATAGCCTTCAAACACATATACGCATGATTGAATCACTATAAAATATTTTTGACAGCCTTAGAACACATATATGCATTATTGGATCACTACAAAAATTTTTTTGACACATATATGCATGATTAAGTCACTCTAATTTTTTTTTTGACAGACTTAGAACACATATATACATGATTGAATTACTGTGAAATTCTTTAGACATTCTTAGAACAGATATATGCAAGATTGAATCACTTGAATTTTTGTTTGACATACTTAGAACACATATATGCATGATTGAATCTCTACATTTTTTTTTTGACAACCTTAGAACACTTTTATGCCTGATTGAATCAGTATGATTTTTTTTTGACACCCTTAGAAAACATATATGCAAGATTGAATCACTATAAATTTTTTTGACAGCCTTTGAATACATATATGCATCATTAAATCACTATAAAATGTTTTTGACAACCCTAGAGACATCTGCAAACTTAAATCACTATAAAAATTTTTAGACAGCCTTAGAACACATATATGCAAGATTGAATTACTATAAATTTTTTTTAACAACCTTAGAAAACATATATGCATGATTAAATTACTGTCAATTTTTTTTAACAACCTTAGAACACATACATTTATGATTGAATCACTGTAAATCTTTTTAGACTGCATTAGAACATATATATGCCTGATTCAATCACTGTGATTTTTTTTTAAGAGCCTTAGAACACATATATGCATGATTGAATTACTATAAATTTTTTCTGACAGCCTTACAACACATATATGCATGATTGAATCACTATAATTTTTTTTTGACAATGTTAGAATAAATATATACATGATTAAATCACTGTGAATTTTTTTTGACAACATTAGAACACATATCTGCTTGATTGGATGAATATAAATTTTTTTTTGACAACCTTAGAACAAATATATGCAAGATTGAATCACTATACATTTTTTTTTGAAAGCCTTAGAACATATATATGCATGGCTGAATCGCTATTAAATTTTTTTGACAACCGTAAAACTCATATATGCATGATTGAATCACTATAAATTTTTTTTGACAGCCTTAGAACTCATATATGCATGATTGAATCACAATGAAAGTTTTTTTACCAATGTTAAAATACATATATGCATGAGTTAATTACTATAAGTTTTTTTTGACAACATTAGAGCACATAAATGCATGATTGAATCACTATAAATTTTTTTTCACGCGCTTAGAACACATATATGCTTGACTGAATCACTATGACTTTTTTTTGATAGCCTTAAATGTTAGAACACATATATGTATGATTGAGTCACTATAAAAAATTTTTGCCAACCCTAGAACACATATATTAAAGATTGAATCATTACAAAATTTTTTTGATAGCCTTGAACACATATATGCATGATTGAATAAATATGAAATTTTTTGGACAGCCTTAGAACACATATATTCATGATTGAATCACTGTGATTTTTTTTGACAACCTTAGAACACATATATGCAAGATCTATGGATTTTTTTTGACAGCATTAGAACACATATATTCATCATTTATTCACTATAATTTTTTTTGAAAGACAGTACACAAATACGCTTGATTGAATCAGTAAAAAATTTTTTTGACAGCCTTAGAACAGATATATGCATGATTGAATCACTATATTTTTTTTTACAACCATATAACACATATATGCATGATTGAATCACTATGAATTTTTTTTCATAACCTTAGAACATATGTATGCATGATTGAATCACTATGAATTTTTTTTACCGCATTAGAACACATATATGCATGATTGAATCACTATAAAATGTTTTTGACAGCCTTAGAACACATATACGCATGATTGAATCACTATGAAATATTTTTGACAACCTTAGAACACATATATGCATTATTGAATCACTATAATTTTTTTTGACACATATATGCATGATTGAATCTCTATAATTTTTTTTGACAACCTTAGAACACATATATGCAAGGTTGAATCGATGATTTTTTTTAGAAAGCCTTAGAACACAGATATGCATGATTGAAACACTATGAAATTTTTTTGACAACCTTAGAACACATATACAAATGATTGAATCACTATAAATTTATTTTGACAACATTAGAACACATATATTTATGATTGAATCACTATAATTTTGTTTTGACAACCTTAGAATACATACATTCAAAATTGAATCACTATATTTTTTTTGACAGCCTTAGAACACATATATGCAAGATTGAATCACTATGATTTTTTTTTGACAACCTTAGAACACATATGTATGATTGTATCACTATGATTTTTTTTTACTAATTTAGAAAAAATATATGCATAATTGAAAGATTAGAATTTTTTTTTGACAACCTTAGAACACATATATGCATGACTGAATCACTATGATTTTTTTTAGCAAACTCAAAACATATATATGAATGATTGAATCACTATGAAACTTTTTTAAGAGCCTTAGAACACATACATGCGAGATTGAATCATAGTGAATTTTTGTTGATAGCCTTAGAACACATATATACTTGATTGAATCACTATAAAATTTTTTTGACAGCCTTAGAACATATATTTGCATGATTGATTTTTTTTTTTACATTCTTAAGACACATATATGCATGATTGAATCACTGTAACTTTTTTTTTGACAGCCTTAGAACACATATATGCATGTTTGAATCACTGAAATATTTTTGACTGCCTTAGAACACATATATGCAAGATTGAATAACTTTGAATTTTTTTTAGAGCGTTAGAATACATATATGAAAGATTTAATTTTTTTTGATAGCCTTAGAACACATATATGCATGATTGAATCACTATGAAATTTTCTTGACAGCCTTAAAAAACATACATGCATGATTGAATCACTATGATTTTTTTTGACAAACTGAGAACATATATATGAATGATTTCATAATGAATTTTTTTTGACAGCCTAGGAACATATATATGTATGGTTAAATGACTATGAAATTTTTTGACAACCTTAGAACACATATATGCATGTTTGAATCACTACAAATTTTTTTTGACAGCATTAGAACACATATATGCATGATTAAATGACTATAATTTTTTTTTGACATCCTTAGAATACATATATGCCTGATTGAATCACTATAAAATTTTTTGAGAGCATTAGAACACATATATGCATGATTGAATCACTATAATTTTTTTGACAACCTTGGAACACAAATATATATGATTGAAACACTGTGAATTTTTTTAACAACTTTACGACATATATATGCGTGATTGAATCACTATAAATTTTTTTTGAGAGCATTAAAACATATATATGCATGAATGAATTACTATAACTTTTTTTTTGACAACCTTAGAATGCATATATGCATGATTGAATGAATGTGTAAATTTTTTGACAACCTTAGAACACATTTATGCATGATTGAATCACTATGAATTTTTTTAGACTGCCTTAGAACATATATACGCATGATTAAGTCACTCTATTTTTTTTGACAGCCTTAGAACACATAAACACATATTGAATCACTACAAATTTTTTTACAGCATTCACATATAGGCATGATTGAGTCACTATAATTTTTTTTGACAAGTTTAGAAAAAAAATATTGAAGTTTGAATCACTATGAAATTTTTTTGACAGCCTTAGAACACATATACACATGATTGAATTAGTCTAAATTTTTTTTGACAATGTTAGAACACTTATATGCATGACTGAGTCACTATGAATTTTTTTTGACAGCCTTAGAACACATATATGCATGATTGAATCACTAATTTTTTTTTACAAGATTAGAACACATATATGCATGATTGAATCACTATAAAATTTTTATAGAACCTTACAACACATATATGCATGATTTGATAACTATGAATTTTTTTTGTCAGCCTTAGAACACATATATGCATGATTGAATCTCTATAATTTTTTTTTGACAGCCTTAGAACACATATATACATGATTGAATCACTATGAATGTTTTTTGAAAGCCTTAGAACAGATATATGCATGATTGAATCACTATGAATTTTTTTTGCCAGCCTTAGAACACATATATACAAGATAGAATCACTATAAAGCTTTTTGACAACCTTAGAACACATTTATGCATGATTAAATCACTATGAAATGTTTTTGACTGCCTAAGAACACATATATGCATGATTAAATCACTATGAATTTTTTTTGATAGCCTTAGAACAAATATATGCATGATTGAATCACCATAAATTTTTTTTGATAGCCTTAGAACTCATATATGCATCGATGAATCTCTATAATTTTTTTTACAGTCTTACACCACATATATGCATGATTGAATCACTATAATTTTTTTTTATAGCATTAGAACACTTATATGCATGATTGAATCACTAAATTTTTTTTGACAAACTTAGAACACAAATATGCATGATTGAAATAGTGTGATTTTTTTTTGACAACCTTAGAACACATATATGTGTGATTGAATCACTATGAAATTTTAATGACAGCATTAGAACATATATATGCATGATTAAATCACCAAAATTTTGTTTGACAACCTTAGAACACATATACACATGATTGATTCACTATAAATTTTTTTGACAACCTTAGAATGCAAATATGTATGATTGAATCAATGTGTAAATTTTTTTGACAGCATTAGAAAACATATATGCTATATTAAACCACTATGAAATTTCTTGACTGCATTAGAACACATATATGCATGATTGAATATTCGACTATAAAATTTTTTTTCAAGCCTTAGAACACATATATAGGAGATAGAATCACTATAAAGCTTTTTGAGAGCCTTTGAACACATTTTTGCATGACTAAATCACTATAACATTTTTTTGACAGCGTTAGAACACGTATATGCATGATTGAATCACTATGGAATTTTTTTAATAGCCTTAGAACACATATATGCATGATTGAATCACTCTGAATTTTTTTTGACATCGTTAGAACCGATTTATGCTTGATTGAGTCATTCCGAATTTTTTTTGACAGCCTTACAACACATATATGCTTGATTGAGTCACTATAATTTTTTTTAAAAAAATATTAGAACACATATATGCATGACTGAGTCACTATAATTTTTTTTTTGAAAATATTAAAACACATATATGCATGATTGAATCACTATAGATTTTTTTAGAACCTTTAAACACATATATGCATGATTGAATCACAATGAATTTTTTTGACAGCCTTAGAACACATATAAGCATGATTGAATCACTCTGAAATTTTTTTGATACTTAGAACACATATATGCATGATTGAATCGCTATAATTTTTTTTTACAGCCTTAGAACACATATATGCAGAATTGAATCACTATGATTTTTTTTTATAACATTAGAACAAATATTTGCATGATTGAGTCACTATGATTTTTTTGTAGCATTAGAACACGTATATGTAGGATTAAATCACTATGGAAATTTTTGACAGCATTAGAACACATATATGTCAGAGTGAATGACTATAATTTTTTTTTACATCCTTAGAACACATATATGGAAGATTAAATCTCTATAAAAAAGTTTTGAGAGCCTCAGAACACGTATATGCATGATTGAGTCACTATGAATTTTTTTTGCCAGCCTTAGAAGACATATATACACGTTTGAATCACTATAAAGCTTTTTGACAATCTTAAAACACATTTATGCATGATTAAATTACTATGAATTTTTTTTGACAACCTTAGAACACATATACGCATCATTGAATCACAAAGAAATTTTATTAACAATGTTAGAACACATATATGCCTGATTTAGTCACTATGAATTTTTTTGACAACCTTAGAACACATATATGCATGATTGAGTCACTATAATTTTTTTTTGACAACCTTAGAATGCATATATGCATTATTGAAACACTGAATTTTTTTTGACAACTTTAGAACATATATATGCATGATTGAATAACTATGATTTTTTTTTTACCCCATTTGAACATATATATGCATGATTAAATCACTATAAATTTTTTTGACAGCGTTAGAACACATTATGCATGATTGAATGACTATAAACCTTTTTTTGACAACCTTAGAACACATATATGCATGATTGAGTCTCTATAAAAATTTTTTTTACAGCCTTAGAACACATATATGCATGTTTGAATCACTATGAATTTTTTTTGCCAGCCTTAGAACATATATATGCGTGATTGAATCACTACCAAATTTTTTGGACAGCATTAGAACTGCATTATGCAAGAGTGAATCAAATTTTTTTTGACAACCTTAGAACACATATATGCAGGATTGAAACACTGTGATTTGTTTTGACAACCTTAGGACATATATATGCGTGATTGAATCACTATGATTTTTTTTGACAGCATTAGAACACATATATGCAGGATTTGATCAATATAGAATTTTTTGACAGCATTTGAACACATTATGCAAGATTGAATGACTATAAACCTTTTTTTGACAACCATAGAACAAATATATGCATGATTGAATCACTATAATTTTTTTTTACAGCCTTAGAACACATATATACATGAATGAATCACTATGAATTTTTTTTGCCAGCCTTAGAACACATATATGCTTGATTGAATCACTACCATTTTTTTTTGGACAACATTAGAACTCATATATGCATGAGTGAATCTAATTTTTTTTGACAACCTTAGAACACATATATGCAGGATTGAAACACTGTGATTTTTTTGACAACATTAAAACATATATAAGTATGATTGAATCACAATTTTTTTTTGGACAATCTCAGAACATATATGTGCATGATTGAATCACTACTAATTTTTTTGACCAGCTTAGAATGCATATATGCATGATTGAATCATTGTGTAAAATTTTTAACAACCTTAGAACACATACATGCGTGATTGAATCACTATGAAATTTTTTTGACAGCCTTAAACCATATATATGCATGATTAAATCACTATGAAATTTTTTTGACAGCCTTAGAACACATATACGCATTATTGAATCACTACAAAATTTTTTTGACAGCCTTAGAGGAGATATAAGCATGATTGAATCTCGATAAATTTTTTTTGACAACATTAGAACACATATATGCATGATTGAATCACTATAATTTTTTTTAAGAACCTTAGAACTCATATATTCAAGATTAAATCACTATAAATTTTTTTTGACAGCATTAGAACACATATATACATGATTGAATCACTATAATTTTTTTTTGACAGCCTTAGAACACATATATGCATGATTGAATCACTATAATTTTTTTTGACAATGTTAGAACAGATATATGCATGATTGAGTCACTATAAATTTTTTTTGACACCATTAGAACACATATATGCAGGATTAAGTCACTATAATTTTTTTTGACAGCTTTAGAACACATATATGCATGATTCAATGACTATAATTTTTTTTTCACAACCTTAGAAAACATACATGCATGATTGAACAATATAAATTTTTTTGACAGCCTTAGAACACATATTTGCAAGACTGAATCACTACGAATTTTTTTTGACAAGGCTAGAATAGATACATGCATGATTGAGTCACTATGATTTTTTTGACAGCATTAGAACACATATATGCAGGATTAAATCACTATGATTTTTTTTACAGCATTAGAACACATATATACATGATTGAATGACTATAAATTTTATTTGACAACCTTAGAACACATATATGCATGATTGAATGACTAAATTTTTTTTTTGACAGTCTTAGAACACACATATGCATGATTGAATAACTATGATTTTTTTTGACAACCTTAGAACACATATACGCATGATTGAAACACTATGAATTTTTTTTGACAACTTTAGGACACATATATGCGTGATTGAATCTCTATGATTTTTTTGGACAGCAATAGAACAGTTATATACGTGCATGAGTTACTATAATCGTTTTTTAACCTTAGAATGCAAATATGATTGAATCACTTTGTAAATTTTTCAACAACCTTAAAACACATATATGCGTGATTGAATCACTATGAAATTTTTTTGACTGCCTTAGAACATATATATGCATGATTTAATCACTATGAAATTTGTTTGACCACCTTAGAACACATATACGCATGATTGAATCACTATAAATTTTTTTTGACAACCTTAGAACAAATATATTTAAGTTTGAAACAATATGAAATTTTTTTAACAGCCTCAGAACATATATATGCATGATTGAATCACTATAAAATCTTTTTGACAGCCTTAGGACACATATATGCATTATTGAAACACTATGAAATTTTTTTTGACAGCCTTAGAACACATATATGAAAGATTGAATCACTCTGAAATTTTTTTAACAATGTTAGAACAAACATATGCATGATTAAGTCAGTATGCATGATTGAATCACTATAATTTTTTTTGACAAAATTAGAACACATATATGCATGATTGAATCACTATAAATTTTTTTTGAGAACTTAAAACACATATATTCATAATTAAATCACTATAAATTTTTTTTGACTGCCTTAGAACACATATATGCATGATTGAATCACTATGAATTTTTTTGGACAATGTTACAATACATATATGCATGATCGAGTCACTATGAATTTTTTTGACGGCATTAGAACACATATATTCAGGATTAAATCACTATGAAAATTTTTGTCGCTTAGAACACATATTTGAAAGATTGAATCACTATGAATATTTTTTGACAATGTTAGAATAGATATATGCATGATTGGGTCACTATGGTTTTTTTTTACAGCATTTGAACACATATATGTTGGAATAAATCACTATGATCTTTTTTTACTACATTAGAACACATATATGCATGATTGAATGACTATAAATTTTTTTCGACAACCTTAGAACACATATATGCATGATTGAATAACTATAAAATTTGTTTTACAGCCTTAGAGCACATATATGCATGATTAAATCACTATGAGTTTTTTTTGACAACCTTAGAACACATATATCCATGATTGAATCACTATGATTTTTTTTTTGACAACGTTAGAACAAATATATGCATAATTGAGTTACTACAATTTTTTTTGACAACAATAGAACATATATCTATGCATGATTGAATCAGTATAAATTTTTTTGAGAACCGTAGAATACATATAAGCAAGATTGAATCATTATAAAAGTTTTTTGACAGCCTTAGAACACATATACGCATGGTTGAATCACTATGATTTTTTTTTTTGACAGCCTTAGAACACATACATGTGATTGAATCACTATGATTTTTTTTGACAAACTTAGAATACATATATACATGATGGAATTATAAATTTTTTTTGATAGCCATAGAACACATATATGGATGATTCAATCACAATGATTTTTTTTAACAGCCTTAGAAGGCATATATACATGATTAAATGACTATGAATTTTTTTTGACAACCTTATAACACATATATGCATGATTGAATCACTACAAAATTTTTTTACTGCATTAGAAGATATATATGCAAGATTCAATCACTATGAAAAAATTTTAACAACCTTAGAAAACATATATGCATGATTGAATCACTATAAATTTTTTGACCGCATTAGAACACATACATGCATGATTGAGTGACTATAAACATTTTTTAACAATCTTAGAAGAGATATATGAATCACAATAAATTTTTTTTGACAACATTATTACACATATATGCATGATTGAATCACTATAAATTTTTTTGATAGCCATAGAACACATATATGGATGATTGAATCACTATGAATTTTTTTTGACAACATTAGAACACATATATGCAAGATTGAATCACTATTAATTTTTTTTGATAGCCTTAGAATAGATATATGCATGATTGAATCACTATAAATTTTTTTTGCCATCCTTAGAACACATATATACATGATAGAATCACTATAAAGCTTTTTGACAACGTTAGAACACATTTATGCAGGATTAAATCACTATAAATTTTTTTTGACAGCATTAGAACACATATAAGCATGATTGAATCACTAAGAAATTGTTTTGACAACGTTAGAAAACATATATGCATGATTGAATTAGAATCAATTTTTTTTGACAACATTAGAACACATACGCGTGATTGAATCTCTATGAAATTTTTTTGATAGCCTTAGAACACATATATTCTTGATTGGGTCACTATAAATTTTTTTTATGACCATAGAACACATATATGCATGATTGAATCACTACAGATATTTTTTGACAACCTTAGAACACATATATGCATGATTGAGTCAGTATAAATTTTTTTGACAACCTTAGTACCCATATATGCATGATTGAATCACTATAATTTTTTTTGACAACCTTAGAACACATATGTGCATGATTGAATCACTATAAATTTTTTTTGAGAGCATTACAACACATATATACATGATTGAATCCCTATAATTTTTTTTTGACAACCTTGGAACACAAATATGCATGATTGAAACATTGTAATTTTTTTTTTACAACCTTAGGACATATATATGTGTTATTGAATCACTATGATTTTTTTTTGATAGGATTAGAAAAAATATATGCATGATTGAATGTCTTATTTTTTTTTTTTAAACCTTAGAACAAATATATGCATGAATGAATCACTATAATTTTTTTTTGGCAACCTTAGAGTGCATATATGCATGATTAATTCAGTGTGTAAATTTTTTGACAACCTTAGAACACATATATGCATGATTGAATCACTATGAATTTTTCTTAACCGCTTAGAACATATATATGCATGATTAAATCACTCTATTTTTTTTTGACTGCCTTAGAACACATATACGCATGATTGAATTACTACAAAATTTTTTTATAGCATTAGAACACATCTAAGCATGATTGAATCACTATAAAATCTTTTTGACAACCTTAGAGCAAATATATTTAAGTTTGAATCACTTTAAATTTTTTTTGACAGCTTTAGAACACATATATGCAAGAACACATATATGTATGATTGAATGACTGAATTTTTTTGACAGCCTTAGAACACATATATGCATGATTAAATCACTATTTTTTTTTGACAACATTAAAACACATATATGCATGATTGAATCACTATAAATTTTTTTTGAGAACCTTAGAACACATATATGCATGTTTGAATCCCTATGAAATTTTTTTGACAGCGTTAGAACACATATATGCTTGATTGAATCAATCTGAATTTTGTTTGACACCTTCAAACAGTTATATGCATTATTGAATCACTATAAATTTTTTTGACAGCCTTAGAACACATATATACATGATTGAATCACTTTGAATTTTTTTTTACAGCCTTAGAATAGATATATGCATGATTGAATCACTATAAAATTTTTCTGCCATCCTTAGAACACATATATAGATGATAGAATCACTATAAAACTTTTTGACAGGCTTAGAACACATTTATGCATGATTAAATCACTATATTTTTTTTGACAGCCTTACAACACATATATGCATGATTGAATCACTAAGAAATTGTTTTGACAATGTTAGAACAAATATATGCATGAATGAATTAGAATCAAATTTTTTTGACAGCGTTAGAACACATATACGTCATTGAATCACTATGATTTTTTTTTGAGAGCCTTAGAACACATATATGCATGATTGAGTCACTACAAATTTTTTTTGACAGCCTTAGAACTCATGTATGCTTGATTCAATCACTATAAAATTTTTTGATAGCCTTAGACCACATATATGCAAGATTGAATCACTACAAAATTTGTTTGACAACATTAGAACACATATATGCAAGATTGAATCAATATGAATTTTTTGACTACCTTAGAATATAAAATATGCATGATTGAAACACTGTAATTTTTTTTGACAAGCTTAGGACACAAATATGCGTGATTGAATCACTATGATTTTTTTTTGACAACATTAGAACATATATTTGCAAGATTAAATCACCAAAATTTTGTTTGACAACCTTAGAACAAATATATGCAAGATTGAGTCACTATAAATTTTTTTGACAATCTTAGAATGCATATATGTATGATTGAATCAATTTGTAAATTGTTTTGACAACATTAGAACACATATATGGAGGATTAAATCACTATGAAATTTTTTGATAGCATTAGAATACATATATGCATGATTGAATGACTGTAATTTTTTTTGACAACCTTAGAGCACATATATGCTTGATTGAATCACTGCAAATTTTTAATTTACAGCCTTAGAACACGTATATGCATGATTGAATCACTATGAAATTTTTTTGCCAGCCATAGAACACATATACACATGATAGAATCACTATAAAGCTTTTTGATAGCCTTAGAACACATTTATGCATGATTAAATCACTACGAATTTTTTTTTCTACCTTAGAACACATATATGCATGATTGAATCACAATGAATTTTTTTTGACAGCCTTATAACAGATATATGCATGATTGAATCACTCTGAATTTTTTTTTGACAACGTTAGAACCGATATATGCATGATTGAGTCACTATGCTTTTTTTTGACAGCCATAGAAGACATATATGCATGATTGAATCACTATAATTTTTTTTTGAAAACATTAGAGCACATATATCCATGATTGAATCACTATGAAATTTTTTTAGAACCGTAGAACATATGCATGATTGAATCACTATGAAGTTTTTTTGACGGTCTTAGAACACATATACGCATGATTGAATCACTCTAAGATTTTTTTGACAACCTTAGAACACATATATGCATGATTGAATCACTATAAATTTTTTTGACAGCTTTATTAGACATATATGCACGATTGAATCACTATAATTTTTTTTGGCAGATTTAGAACACATATATGCATGATTGAATCACTATGAATTTTTTGACAACATTAGAACAAATATAAGCATGATTGAGTCACTATGAATTTTTTTGGACAGCATTAGAACACATATATGCAAGATTAAATCACTATGGGAATTTTTGACAGCATTAGAACACATATATGCATGAGTGAATGAATATAATTTTGTTTTGACATCCTTAGAACACATATATGCATGATTGAATCTCTAGAAATTTCTTTTGACAGCCTCAGAACACGTATATGCATGATTGAGTCACTATGAATTTTTTTTGCCAGCCTTAGAACATATATATACAAGATAGAATCACTATAAAGCTTTTTGACAGCCTTAGAACACACATATGCATGATTGAATCACAAAGAATATTTATTAACAAGTTTAGAACATATATATGCCTGATTTAGTCACTATAAAGTTTTTGTGCAACTTTAGAGCACATATATGCATGATTGAGTCACTATATTTTTTTTTTGACCACCTTAGAACACATATATGCATGAATGAATCACAATAAAGTTTTTTTGACAGCCTTAGAACTCTTATATGCCTAATTGAATCACTACAATTTTTTTTGACAGCATTACACACTGTGAATTTTTTTGACAACCTTAGGACACATATATGCATGATTTAATCACTATGATTTTTTTACACCATTTGAACATTTATATATGCATGATTGAATCACCAATTTTTTTTGACAACCTTAGACCAGATATATGCATGATTGAATCACTATAAATTTTTTTGACAGCCTTAGAACATGTATATGAATGATTGAATCACTATGAATTTTTTTTGACAGCCTTAGAACACATATACACATGATTGAATCACAATTTTTTTTTGACAGCATTAGAACACATATAGGCATGATTGAATCACTATAAATTTTTTTTAACAACCTTAAAACACATATACGGAAGATTGAATTACTCTGAATTTTTTTTGGCAACATTAGAACACATATATCCAAGATTGAATCACTACAGTTTTTTTAACAGCATTAAAACAGATATATGCATGATTGAAGAGCTATGAATTTTTTTTGACAACTTTAGGACACATATATGCATGATTGAATCTTTATGATTTTTTTTTGACAGCAATAGAACATATATATGCGTGATTGAATCACTAATTTTTTTTTGACAACCTTTGAACAGATATATGCATGATTGAATCACTATAAAATTTTTTTAACCTTAGAATGCATATATGCAGAATTGAATCTCAGTGTAAATTTTTTGACAAGCTTAGAAGACATATATGCATGATTGAATCACTATAAATTTTTTTTGACAGCCTTAGAACATATATATGCGTGATTGAATCACTATCAATTTTTTTGACACACTTAGAACACATATACGCATAATTGAATCACTATAATTTTTTTTGAGAACATTAGAACACATATAGGTAAGATTGAGTCGCTATAAATTTTTTTTGACAACCTTAGAACAAATATATGTAAGTTTGAATCACTATGAAATTTTTATGATTGCCTCATAACACATATATGCATGATTGAATCACTATGAATTTTTTTGGCAGCCTTAGAACAAAAATATGCATGATTGAATCACTATGAAATTTTTTTGACTGCCTTAGAACACATATTTGTATCATTCAATCACTATGGGAATTTTTGACAGCATTAGAACACATATATGCTTGACTGAATGAATATAATTTTTTTATGACATCCTTAGAACACATATATGCATGATTGAATCTCTATAAATTTTTTTTGACAGCCTCAAAACAAGTATATGCATGATTGAGTCACTATGAATTTTTTTTGCCAGCCTTAGAAGAAATATATACATGATAGAATCACTATAAAGCTTTTTGAGAGCCTTAGAACACATTTATGCATGATTAAACAACTATGAAATTTTTTTGACAGCCTTAGAACACATATATGCATGGTTGACTCACAAAGAAATTTTATTGACAACGTTAGAACACATATATGCCTGATTTAGTCACTATAAAGTTTTTGTGACAGCCTTAGAACACATATATGCATGATTGAGTCACTATAAATTTTTTTTAAACCACCTTAGAACACATATATGCATGAATGAATCACAATAAATTTTTTTTGACAGCCTTAGAAAACATATATGCTTAATTGAATCACTACAAATTTTTTTGACAGCATTAGACACTGTGAATTTTTTTGACGACCTTAGGACACTTATATGCGTGATTGAATAACTATGAAATTTTTTTGACACCATTTGAACATATATATGCATGATTGAATCACCAAATTTTTTTTGACAACCTTAGAACAGATATATGCATGATTGAATCACTATAAAATTTTTTTGACAGCCTTAGAATATATATATGAATGATTGAATCACTATGAATTTTTTTTGACAGCCATAGAACAAATATACGCATGATTGAATCACTAATTTTTTTTTGACAACATTAGAACACATATAGGCACGATTGAATCATTATAATTTTTTTTTTGACACCCTTAGAACACATATATGCATGATTGACTCACAATAAAATTTTTTTACAGCCTTAGAACAGATATATGAATGAATGAATCACTATGAATTTTTTTTGCCAGCCTTAGAACACATATATAGATGATAGAATCACTATAAAGCTTTTTGACGGCCTTAAAACACATTTATGCATGATTAAATCACTCTAAAAATTTTTTCACAGCCTTAAAACACATTTGTTAATGATTGAATCACTAAGAATTTTTTTTGACAACGTTAGAACACATATATACATGATTGAATTAGAATCATTTTTTTTCAACCTTAGAAGACATATGCATGATTGAATCACTCTGAATTTTTTTTGACAACGACAGAACAGATATATGCATGATTGAGTCACTATTGATTTTTTTTGAGACCCTTAGAACACATATATGCATGATTGAGTCACTATTGATTTTTTTTGAGATCCTTAGAACACATATATGCATGATTGAATCAGTACAAACTTTTTTTGACAACATTATAACAGATATGCATGATTGAAACACTATGAAATTTTTTTGACAGCCTTAGAACACATGAATGCATGATTGAATCAATATAAAAAGATTTTGACAGCCTTAGAATATATACATGCATGATTGAATCACTATAAATATTTTTTGACAGCCTTAGAACAGATATATGCAAGATTGAATGAGTATGAATTTTTTTTGACAGCATTAGAACACATATATGCAAGATTAAATCACTTAATTTTTTTTTACAGCATTAGAACACATATATGCATGATTGAATCACTATGAATTTTTTTTGACAGCCTTAGAACAAATATATGCATTATTGAATCACTATGAGATTTTTTTTACTGCCTTCGAACACAAATTTGTATCATTCAATCACTATGAGATTTTTTGACAGCATTAGAACACATATATGCTTGACTGAATGAATATAATTTTTTTATCAAATCCTTAGAACACATATATGCATGATTGAATCTCTATAAATTTTTTTGACAGCCTCAGAACAAGTTTATGCATGATTGAGTCGCTATGAATTTTTTTTGCCAGCCTTAGAAGAAATATACACATGATAGAATCACTATAAAACTTTTTGAGAGCCTTAGAACACATTTCTGCATGATTAAACCACTATGAATTTTTTTGACAGCCTTAGAACACATATATGCATGATTGAATCACAAAGAAATTTTATTGACAACGTTAGAACACATATATGCCTGATTTAGTTACTATAAAGTTTTTGTGACAGCCTTAGAACACATATATGCATGATTGAGTCACTATAATTTTTTTTTAAACCTCCTTAGATCACATATATGCATGAATGAATCACAATAAATTTTTTTTGACAGCCTTAGAAAACATATATGCTTAATTGAATCACTACAAATTTTTTTGACAGCATTAGACACTGTGAATTTTTTTGACAACCTTAGGACACTTATATGTGTGATTGAATCACTATGAATTTTTTTTGACACCATTTGAAGATATATATGCATGATTGAATCACAAATTTTTTTTTACAACCTTAGAACAGATATATGCATGATTAAATCACTATAAATTTTTTTGACAGCCTTAGAACATATATATGTATGATTGAATCACTATGAATTTTTTTTTATAGCCATAGAACACATATACGCATGATTGAATCACTAATTTTTTTTTGACAACATTAGAACACATATAGGCACGATTGAATCATTATAAATTTTTTTTGACAACCTTAGAACACATATATGCATGATTGAATCACTATAATTTTTTTTACAGCCTTAGAAGAGATATATGTATGAATGAATCACTACGATTTTTTTTGCCAGCCTTGGAACATATATATAGATGATAGAATCACTATAAAGCTTTTTGACGTCCTTAGAACACATTTATGCATGATTAAATCACTCTGAAAATTTTTTGACAGCCTTAGAACACATTTATTAATGATTGAATCACTAAGAAATTTTTTTGACAACGTTAGAACACATATATACATGATTGAATTAGAATCATTTTTTTTTCAACCTTAGAACACATATGCATGATTGAATCACTCTGAAATTTTTTTGACAACGTCTGAACAAATATATGCATGATTGAGTCACTCTTGATTTTTTTTAGATCCTTAGAACACATATATGCATGATTGAATCAATACAAACTTTTTTTGACAACAATATAACACATATATGCATGATTGAAACACTATGAATTTTTTTTGACAGCCTTAGAACACATAAATGCATGATTGAATCAATATAAAAAATTTTTCACAACCTTAGAACATATACATGCATGATTGAATCGCTATAATTTGTTTTTGACAGCCTTAGACCACATATATGCATGATTGAATCAGTATGATTTTTTTTTGACAGCATTAGAACACATATATACAAGATTAAATCACTCAATTTTTTTTACAGCATTAGAACACATATATGCATGATTGAATCACTATGAATTTTTTTTGACAGCCTTAGAACAAATATATGCATTATTGAATCATTATGAAATTTTTTTGCCAGCCTTAGAACACATATATACATGATAGAATCACTATAAAACTTTTTGACAGCCTTAGAACACATTTATGCATGATTAAATCACTATGAAATTTTTTTGACAGCCTTAAAACACATATATGCATGATTGAATCAATGAGAAATTTTTTTGACAGCCTTAGAACACATATATGCATGATTAAATCACTATAATTTTTTTTTACAGCCTTAGAACACATATATGCATGATTAAATCACTATAAAAATTTTTTACAGCCTTAGAACACATATATGCATGATTGAATCACTACAAATTTTTTTGACAGCCTTAGAACACATATATGCAAGATTGAATCACTATGAAATTTTTTTGACAGCATTAGAACACATATATGCAGGATTAAATCACTACGAAATTTTTTGATAGTATTAGAACACATATATGCATGATTGAGTGACTATAAATTTTTTTGACAACCTTACAACTCATATATGGATGATTAAATCACTATAAAATTTTTTTTACAACCTTAGAATACATGTATGCATGATTGCATCACTATAAATTTTTTTGCTTGCCTTAGAACACATATATACATGATAGAATCACTATAAAGCTTTTTGACAGCCTTAGAACACATATATGCATGATTGAATCACTAAGAATTTTTTTTGACAGCCTTAGAACACATATATGCATAATTAAATAACTGAGAAATTTATCAACAATGTTAGAACACATATTTGCTTGATTTAGTGTCTATCAAATTTTTTTGACAGCCTTAGAACACATATATGCAAGATTGAGTCACTATAAATTTTTTTTGACAACCTTAAAACAGATATATGCATGAATGAATCACAATAAATTTTTGTTTGACAGCCTTAGAGCACATATATGCATGATTAAAAAACTGTGAATTTTTTTGACAACCTTAGGACACATATGCATGATTGAATCACTCTGAAATTTTTTTGACAGCATTAGAACATATATATGCATGATTGAATCACTTAATTTTTTTATTGACAACCTTAGAACAGATATATGCATGATTGAATCACTATATTTTTTTTTGACAACTGTAAAATGCATATATGCCAGATTGAATCACTTTGTGTAAATTTTTTAACAACCTTAGAACACATATATGCATGATTGAATCACTATGATTTTTTTTTGACAGCCTTAAAACTTTTACATGCATGATTGAATCACTATGATTTTTTTTTATTGCCTTATAACACATATACGCATAATTGAAATACTATGATTTTTTTTTACGACATTAGAACACATATAGGCATGATTCAATCACTATAAAGTTTGTTTGACACCCTTAGAACCAATATATTTAAGTTTAAATTACTATCAAATTTTTTTGATACCGTTATAAGAGATATATGCATGATTGAACCACTATTAATTTTTTTTGACAACCTTAAAACAAATATATGCATGATTGAATCACTTTGAATTTTTTTTTGACAACATTAGAATACATATATGCATGATTGAATCACTATAAATTTTTTTTGAGAACCGTAAAGCACTTATTTGCAAGTTTGTGTCATTATAAATTTTTTTTATAGCCTTAGAACTCATATATGCATGATTGAATCACTCCAAATTTTTTTTGACAACCTTAGAACACATATATGCATGATTGAATCACTATGATTTTTTTTGGACAGCCTTAGAACACATATATGCATGATTGAATCACTATAAAATTTTCTTGACAACCTTAGAACACATTTATACATGAATGAATCACTAAATTTTTTTTTTGGCAACCTTTGAACACATATATGCATGATTGAGTGATTATAACTTTTTTTGACAGCCTTAGAACACATGTATGCACAATAGAATCACTATAAAGATTTTTGACATCCTTCGAACATATATGGTGGTCAAAAAAATTTGATAGTGACTCAATCATGCATATATGTGTTCTAAGGCTATCAAAAAAAATTTATAGTGATTCAACCATGCATATATGTGTATTATGATGGTCAAAAAAATTTCATTCTAATTCAATCATGCATATATGTGTTCAAACATTATAAAAAAAAACCATTGTGATTCAACAATGAATATATGTGTTCTAAGGCTGTCAAAAAAAATTCACTATGATTAAATCATGTATATATGTGTTCTAAGGCTATCAAAAAGCTTTATAGTGATTCTATCATGCAAGTAGGTGTTCTAAGGGTGGCAAAAAAAAGTTATAGTGAGTCAATCATGCATATATGTGTTCTAAGGCTGTCAAAAAAAATTCATAGTGATTCCATTGTGCATATATGTGTTCTAAGGCTGTCAAAAAAATTTATACTGATTCAATCATGCATATATGTGTTCTAAGGTGACAAAAAAATTATAGTGATTTAATCATGCATATTTATGTTCTAATGCTATCAAAAAAAATTTATAGGGATTTAATAATCCATATATGTTTTCTAACACTGTCAAAAAAATTTATTAGTGATTCAATCATGCATATATAAAGTCTAAGGTTGTCAAAAAAATTTAATAGTGATCGAATCATGCATACAAATGTTCTCAGGTTGTTAAAAAAATTCCATAGTGATTCAATCATGCATATATGTGTTCTATGGTTGTCAAAACAAATTACAGTATTTCAATCATGCATATATGTGTTCTAAGGCTGTCAAAAATTTTTTACTGATTTAATCATGCATATATGTGTTCTATAGCTGTCAAAAATATTTCATAGTGATTCAATCATGCATATATGTGTTCTAAGGCTGTAAAAAAAACTTATTGTGATTCAATCATGCATATATGTGTGCTAAGGCTGTCAAAAAAAATTCATAGTGATTCAATCTTGCTTATATGTGTTCTAAGGCAGCAAAAAATATTTCGTAGTGATTCAATCATGGATATATGTGTTTTAAGGCTATAAAAAAAATTCATAATGATTCAAGCGTGCAGATATGTGTTCTAAGGTTGTCAAAAAAAAATTATAGTTATTCAATCATGTATATATATGTTCTAATGCTATCAAAAAAAATTCATAATGATTTAATCATGCATATATGTCCTCTAAGGCTGTCAAAAAAAATCATAGTGATTAAATCTTTCTTATATGTGTTGTAAGGCCATCAAAAATAGTTTATATTGATTCAATCATGCATATATGTATTCTAAGGCAGTAAAAAAAATTATAGTGATTCAATCGTGCATATATGTGTTCTACAGTAGTCAAAATTATTTCATAGTGATTCAATCAGGCATATTTGGGTTCTAAGTCCGTGAAAAATATTTCATAGTGATTCAATCATGCATCTACGTGTTCTAAAGTTGTAAAAAAAAAAATCATAATGATTCAATCCTGCGGATATGCATTCTAAGGTTGTAAAAAAATTTTATAGTGATTCATTCATGCATATATGTGTTCTAAGGCTATCAAAAAAATTCATAGCGATTCATTCATCCTTATATGTGTTATCAAGCTGTCAAAAATAGTTCAAACTCATTTAATCTTTTATATATGTGTTCTAAGGCCATAAAAAAAAATTTAGTGATTCAATCATGCATATATGTGTTCTAAGGATGTCAAAAAAAATCATGGTGATTCAATACAGCTTATATGTGTTCTAAGGCTGTCAAAAAATTTTCATAGTGATTCAATCTTGCTCATATGTGTTATAAGGCTGTCAAAAATATTTCATAGTGATTTAATCATGCATATATGTGTTCTAAGGTTGTAAAAAAAATTTGTAGTGATTCAATCATGCATATATGTGTTCTAAGGTTGTCAAAAAGATTTCATAGTCATTCAATCATGCATATATGTGTTCTAAAGCTGTCAAAAAAAATTCATTATGATTCAATCATGCATATATATGTTCTATGGCTGTCAAAAATATTTTGTAGTGTTTCAATCATGCATATACGTTTTCTAAGGCTATAAAAAAAATCATAGGGATTTAATCTTGCTTATATGGGTTCTAAGGCTATCAAAAATGTCATAGTGATTCAATCACACATATATGTGTTCTAAGGCTATAAAAAAAATCATAATGATTCAATTCAATAAATATGAGTTCTAAGGCAGTAAAAAAAAATTATAGTGATTCAATCATGCATATATATGTTCTAATGTTGTACGAAAAAAATTCATAGTGATTCAATCACGCATATATGTGTTCTAAGGTTGTAAAAAAAAATTATACTGACTCAATCTAGCTTATATGTGTTCTAAGGTTGTCAAAAATATTTTTTAGTGATTCAATCATACATATATGTGTTCTAAGGCTGTAAAAAAAATCATAATAATTCAATCCTACATATATGTGTTCTAAGGTTATCTAAAAAAATTTATAGTGATTCAATCATATATATGTGTTTTAATGCTGTGAAAAAATTTCATAGTGATTCAATCATGCATATATGTGCTCTAAGGCTGTCAAAAAATTTTCATAGTGATTCAATCTTGCTTATATGTGTTCTAATGATATCAAAAATATTTCATAGTGATTCAATCATGCATGTATATATTCTAAGGCTAAAAAAAAAATTCATAATGATTCAATCCTAGAAATATTTGTTGTAAGTTTGTCAAACAAAAATTAAACTCATTTGATCATGCATATATGTGTTCAAGGCTGTAAAAAAATTCATAATGATTTAATTCTTCAGATATGTGTTCTAAGGTTGTCAAAAAGTTTTATAGTGATTCAATGATGCATATATGAGTTTTAAGTCTGTCAAAAAAGTTTCATAGTGATTCAATCATGCATATATGTGTTCTAAGGCTCTAAAAAAAATTCATAATGATTCAATCTTGCATGTATGTGTTCTAATGCATTCAAAAAAGTCAGATAGTGACTCAATACTACAACAACTACGCCTTCATCCCAAAACATATGGGGTCAGCGATATGAACCAAAAAAGAAATTCATTTTGGGTCTTCCACATGAATCCTATTCCTCCAATCATTTCTATCCAATGCCATGTCCTCGGTGAGGTTCAAAGCATTCATATCCTTTCCTATCATCTCCATCCAAGTCTTCCTAGGCCTACCCCGACCTCTTTTAACTAATATATTTTCCCATTTCTCCAACCTTCTAACTGGAGCATCATTAGGCCTTCGCCGAATATGTCCAAACCACCGTAAACGATTCTCTCGCATCTTATTTTCAATGGGTGCAACACCTACCTTCTTACGTATCTCCTCGTTCCGAATCTTATCTTTTATTGTATTTCCACACATCCATCTAAGCATCCGCATCTCAGCTACACTCATTTTTTGAATATGATGTCTCTTGGCAGCCCAACATTCCGTACCATATAGTAAAGCGGGTCTAATAGTCGTCCTATAAAACTTTCCCTTCAACCGCAATGGCATTCTACGATCGCACAGCACTCCAGTTGCACTTTTCCATTTCATCCACCCAACCTTTATCCTATGATTTACATCTCCATCAATTTCTCCATACTTTTGAATGATGGATCCCAAATATTTGAAATAATCATTCACCGGTATTTCTTGCTCACCAAGCTTCACTACACTCCCATCACTACTTCGTTGCTTACTAAACCGACATTCCATATATTCAGTCTTACTCTTACTCAACTTAAAACCTCTAGCTTCCAATGTTTGTCTCCATAATTCTAACTTAGCATTAACCCCAGCTCTAGACTCATCAATCAAAACAATATCATCAGCAAACAACATACACCACGGTACATTTTCTTGAATTGATCTCGTAAGCTCATCCATCACTATCGCAAATAGGAAAGGGCTTAAAGCAGATCCTTGATGTAACCCAACTGTTATCGGAAAATTGGTTGTCACCCCTCCATAAGTGTGAACATTGGTTACTACTCCTTCATACATATCTTTAATTATACTAATGTACTTGAGAGAAACACCTTTTTTCATCATTGTCCACCAGAGAACGTCCCTAGGTACTCTATCGTATGCCTTCTCTAAATCAATAAAAACCATATGCAAATCTATGTTCCTCTCTCTATATCTTTCAATAAGTTGTCTAAGAAGATGTATAGCTTCCATAGTTGATCTTCCAGGCATAAAACCAAATTGATTCTCCGATATCATGACAACCTTCCTCAACCTAGACTCAATCACCCTCTCCCAAAGTTTCATAGTATGACTCATGAGTTTTATACCACGACAGTTTGTGCAATCTTGTATATCACCCTTATTCTTATATAAAGGCACCAAAGTACTCTTCCTCCACTCATTAGGCATCTTATTTGTTCGCCAAATCAAGTTAAAAAGATTTGTCAACCATTCTAAACCTTTCTCTCCTAAGCATTTCCAAGCCTCGATAGGTATACCATCTGGGCCAACTACCCTTCTTGATTTCATTTTCTTCAAAGCCTCTGCAATTTCTTTCTTTTGAATCTTGCGCATGAAGTCACGATTTATCTCATGAAAAGGAATGGAGAAGTCTCCAAGATCTTGAGCATGACTATCATTAAATTAGATAGTGACTCAATCATCTATATATTTTTTCTAAGGCTGTCAACAAAATTTCAGAGGGATTGAATTTTACTTATATGTGTTCTGGGGCAGTCAAAAATATTCTATAGTGATTCTATCATGCATATATGTGTTCTAAGGCTATACAAAAGATATCATAATGATTCAATCCTGGAAATATAAGTTCTAACATTGTAAAAAAAAATTATAGTGATTCAATCATGCATATATGTGTTCTAATGTTGTCAAAAAAAATGTATAGTGATTTAATCATGCATATATGGGTTCTAAGGTTGTCAAAAAAAAAATCATAGTGATTCAATCTTCCTTGTATGTGTTCTAAGGCTGCAGAAATATTTCATAGGTGTTCAATCATGCATATATGTGTTCCAAGGTTGTAGAAAAATTATCATAATGATTCAATCCTGCAGATATGTGTTCTAAGGTTGTCAAAAAAAACTTATAGTGATTCAATCATGCATATATTTGTTCTAATGCTGCCAAAAAAATTTAATAGGGATTCAATCATGCATATATTGTTCTAAGGCTGTCAAAAAAAATTCATAGTGATTCAATCTTGCTTATATATGTTCTAAGGTCATCAAAAATAGTTCATACTAACTCAATCATGCATATATGTGTTCTAAGGCTGTAAAAAAATTTTATAGTGATTCAATCATGCATATATGTTTTCTATGGTGGTCAAAAAAATTTGATAGTGACTCAATCATGCATATATGTGTTCTAAGGCTATCAAAAAAAATTTATAGTGATTCAACCATGCATATATGTGTATTATGACGGTCAAAAAAATTTCATTCTAATTCAATCATGCATATATGTGTTCAAACATTATAAAAAAAAACCATTGTGATTCAACAATGAATATATGTGTTCTAAGGCTGTCAAAAAAAATTCACTATGATTAAATCATGTATATATGTGTTCTAAGGCTATCAAAAAGCTTTATAGTGATTCTATCATGCAAGTAGGTGTTCTAAGGGTGGCAAAAAAAAGTTATAGTGAGTCAATCATGCATATATGTGTTCTAAGGCTGTCAAAAAAAATTCATAGTGATTCCATTGTGCATATATGTGTTCTAAGGCTGTCAAAAAAATTTATACTGATTCAATCATGCATATATGTGTTCTAAGGTGACAAAAAAAAATTATAGTGATTTAATCATGCATATTTATGTTCTAATGCTATCAAAAAAAATTTATAGGGATTTAATAATCCATATATGTTTTCTAACACTGTCAAAAAAATTTATTAGTGATTCAATCATGCATATATAAAGTCTAAGGTTGTCAAAAAAATTTAATAGTGATCGAATCATGCATACAAATGTTCTCAGGTTGTTAAAAAAAATCCATAGTGATTCAATCATGCATATATGTGTTCTAAGGTTGTCAAAAAAAATTACAGTAATTCAATCATGCATATATGTGTTCTAAGGCTGTCAAAAAAATTTTTACTGATTTAATCATGCATATATGTGTTCTATAGCTGTCAAAAATATTTCATAGTGATTCAATCATGCATATATGTGTTCTAAGGCTGTAAAAAAAATTTATTGTGATTCAATCATGCATATATGTGTGCTAAGGCTGTCAAAAAAAATTCATAGTGATTCAATCTTGCTTATATGTGTTCTAAGGCAGCAAAAAATATTTCATAGTGATTCAATCATGGATATATGTGTTTTAAGGCTATAAAAAAAAATTCATAATGATTCAAGCGTGCAGATATGTGTTCTAAGGTTGTCAAAAAAAAAATTATAGTGATTCAATCATGTATATATATGTTCTAATGCTATAAAAAAAATTTCATAGTGATTTAATCATGCATATATGGCCTCTAAGGCTGTCAAAAAAAAATCATAGTGATTAAATCTTTCTTATATGTGTTGTAAGGCCGTCAAAAATAGTTTATACTGATTCAATCATGCATATATGTGTTCTAAGGCAGTAAAAAAAATTTATAGTGATTCAATCATGCATATATGTGTTCTACGGTAGTCAAAATTATTTCATAGTGATTCAATCAGGCATATTTGTGTTCTAAGTCCGTGAAAAATATTTCATAGTGATTCAATAATGCATATACGTGTTCTAAAGTTGTAAAAAAAAAATCATAATGATTCAATCCTGCGGATATGCATTCTAAGGTTGTCAAAAATTTTATAGTGATTCATTCATGCATATATGTGTTCTAAGGCTATCAAAAAAATTCATAGTGATTCATTCATCCTTATATGTGTTATCAAGCTGTCAAAAATAGTTCATACTCATTTAATCTTTTATATATGTGTTCTAAGGCCATAAAAAAAAATTAGTGATTCAATCATGCATATATGTGTTCTAAGGATGTCAAAAAAAATCATGGTGATTCAATACAGCTTATATGTGTTCTAAGGCTGTCAAAAAACTTTCATAGTGATTCAATCTTGCTCATATGTGTTATAAGGCTGTCAAAAATATTTCATAGTGATTTAATCATGCATATATGTGTTCTAAGGCTGTAAAAAAAAATTGTAGTGATTCAATCATGCATATATGTGTTCTAAGGTTGTCAAAAAGATTTCATAGTCATTCAATCATGCATATATGTGTTCTAAAGCTGTCAAAAAAAATTCATTATGATTCAATCATGCATATATATGTTCTATGGCTGTCAAAAATATTTTGTAGTGTTTCAATCATGCATATACGTTTTCTAAGGCTATAAAAAAAATCATAGGGATTTAATCTTGCTTATATGGGTTCTGAGGCTATCAAAAATGTCATAGTGATTCAATCACACATATATGTGTTCTAAGGCTATAAAAAAAATCATAAAGATTCAATTCAATAAATATGAGTTCTAAGGCAGTAAAAAAAATTTATAGTGATTCAATCATGCATATATATGTTCTAATGTTGTACGAAAAAAATTCATAGTGATTCAATCACGCATATATGTGTTCTAGGGTTGTAAAAAAAAATCATACTGACTCAATCTAGCTTATATGTGTTCTAAGGTTGTCAAAAATATTTTTTAGTGATTCAATCATACATATATGTGTTCTAAGGCTGTAAAAAAAATCATAATAATTCAATCCTACATATATGTGTTCTAAGGTTATCTAAAAAAATTTATAGTGATTCAATCATATATATGTGTTTTAATGCTGTGAAAAAATTTCATAGTGATTCAATCATGCATATATATGCTCTAAGGCTATCAAAAAAATTTCATAGTGATTCAATCTTGCTTATATGTGTTCTAATGATATCAAAAATATTTCATAGTGATTCAATCATGCATGTATATATTCTAAGGCTAAAAAAAAAATTCATAATGATTCAATCCTGGAAATATTTGTTGTAAGTTTGTCAAACAAAAATTAAACTGATTTGATCATGCATATATGTGTTCTAAGGCTGTAAAAAAATTCATAATAATTTAATCCTACAGATATGTGTTCTAAGGTTGGCCAAAAGTTTTATAGTGATTCAATGATGCATATATGAGTTTTAAGTCTGTCAAAAAAGTTTCATAGTGATTCAATTAATGCATATATGTGTTATAAGGCTGTTAAAAAAAACTCATAGTGATTGAATCATGCATATATATGTTCTAATGTGGTCAAAAAAAGTTTATTGTGATTCAATCAAGCATATATGTGTTCTAAGGTTGTCAAAAAGATTTTATAGTCATTTAATCATGCATATGAGTGTTCTAAGGCTGTCAAAAAATTTCATTGTGATTCAATCATGCATATATATGTTCTAAGGCTGTCAAAAAAAAATCATATTGATTCAATCAAGAATATACGTGTTCCAAGTTTGTCAAAAAAAAATTATAGTGATTCAATCATGGATATATGTGTTCTAAGCTGTCAAAAAATATTCTTAGTGATTCAATCTTGCATATATGTGTTCTAAGGCTGTTAAAAAAAAATCATACTTGCATATATGTTTGTTTAAGGCTCTAAAAAAAAAATCATAGTGAATCGATCTTGCATATATTTGTCCTAAGTCTGTCAAAAAAAAAACATAGTGATTCAATCATGCATATATAGGTTGTAAGAATTTCAAACAAAAGTCACTATGATTCAATCATGCATATTCATAGTGATTCAATCTTGCATATATTTGTTCTGAGGTTGTCGAAAAAAATTTATAGTGATTCAATCACGCATATATATGTTCTAAGGTTGTCAAAAAAAAATCTAGTGATTCAACCATGCATATATTTTATCTAATGCTGTCAAAAAAACTTCATAGCAAAGCAATCATGCATATATGTGTTCTAAGCTTGTAAAAAAAGTCATAGTGATTCAAACATGCATACATGTGTTATAAGGCTGCAAAAAAAAATCATAATGATTCGATCCTATAGATATGTGCTTCATAGATATATGTGTTCTAATGTTGTCAAAAAATTTTTATAGTGATTCAATCATGCATATATATGTTCTAAGGCTGTCAAAAAAAATTTATACTGATTCACTCAGTGCATATATGTGTTCTAAGGCTCTAAAAAAAATCATAGTGATTGAATCATGCATATATATGCTCTAATGTGGTAAAAAAAACTTATAGTGATTCAATCAAGCATATATGTGTTCTAAAATTGTCAAAAAAACATTATACTGATTCAATCAAATATATATCTATTCTAAGGTTGTCAAAAAAAAATTGTAGGGATTCAATCATGCACATATGTGTTCTAATGCTGTCAAAAAAATTTCAAGGTAATTCAATCATGCATATACGTGTTCTAAGTTTGTCAAAAAAAAATTATAGTAATTCAATCATGCATATATGTGTTTTAAGGCTGTCAAAAATATTTAATAGAATTTCAATCATGCATATATGTGTTCTAAGGCAGTCAAAAAAAATTCACAAGGATTCAATCATGCATATATGTGTTCTAAGGCGGTCAAAAACATTTCATAGTGATTCAATCAAGCATATATGTGTTCTAAGGTTGTTCAAAAATTTTTATAGCATTTCAATCTTGTATATATGTGATCTAAGGCTGGCAAAAAAAAATTTTAGTGACTCAATCATGTATATATGTGTTCTAGAGTTCTTCAAAAAAGGTCATAGTGATTTTTTCAATTTGTATTTCAATCATGCAAATATGTTTTCTAAGGATGTCAAAAAAAATCTATAGTAATTCAATCCTGCATATACGTGGTCTAAGGCTGTCAAAAAAAAATCATAGCGATTCAATCATGCATGTATGTGTTCTAAGGCTGTCAAAAAAATTTTATATTGGTTCAATCATGCATATATGTGTTGTAATGCTATCAAAAAATTTTATTGTGATTCAATCAAGCATATATGTGTCCTAAGGCTGTCAAAAAAACTTCATAATGATTCAATCATGCATATATGTATTCTAAGGTTGTCAAAAGAAAAATTAGTGATTCAATCAAGCAAATATGTGTTCTAATGCCTAAAAAAAAAAATCATAGAGATTCAGTCATGCATATATGTGTTCTAAGGTTGTAAAAAAAAATTCATAGTGATTCAATCATGCATAATGTGTTCTAAGCCTGCTCAAAAAATTTTATTGTGATTCAATCGTTCATATATGTGTTCTAAGTCTGTCCAAAAAATTTTATAGAGCTTTAATCTTGCATATATGTGTTCTAAGGTTGTCAAAACAAAATTATAGTGATTTAATCATGCATATATGTGTTCTAATGCTGTCAAAAAAAAATTACAGTGATTAAATCATTCATATATGTGTTCTAAGGCTTTCAAAAAAAAATCATTATGATTCCATCATGCACATATGTTTGCTAAGGCAGTCAAAAAAAATTCATAGTGACTCAATCAAGCATATATGTGTTTTAAGGCTGCCAAAAAAAATTCTCTGTGATTCAATCTTGCATATATGTGTTCAAAGTATATCAAAAAAAATTATAGTGATTCAATCATGCATGTATGTGTTTAATGCTATCAAAAAAAAATTATAGTGATTCAATCATGCATATGTTTGTTCTAAGGCAGTCATACAAAATTCATAGTGACTCAATCATAAATATATGTGTTCTAAGGCTATCAAAAATATTTTATAGTGATTTAATCAAGAATATATGAGTTCTAAGGTTGTCAAAAAAAATTCATTCTGATTCAATCGTGCATATATATGTTGTAATGTTGTCAAAAAAAATTCATAGTGATTCAATCATGCATATATGTGTTTTAAGGTTGTAAAAAAAAAAATCATAGTGATTTAATCATGCATATATATGTTCTAAGGATGTCAAAAAGCTTTATAGTGACTCTATCTTGCGTAAATGTATTCTAAGGCTCTCAAAAAAAATTTATAGTGAATCAATCATACACATATGTGTTCTAATCAAGTCAAAAAAAATTCATAAAGATTGAATCATGCATATATGTATTCTAAGACTATAAAAAAAAAAATCATAGTGACTCAATCATGCATATATGTGTTCTAACATTGTCAAAAAAAAAATCATAGCCATTCAATCATGCATATATGTGTTCTAAGCATGTCAAAAAAATTTCACAGTGATTCAATCATACATATATGTGTTCTAAGGCTCTCAAAAAAAATTTATAGTGATTCAATCATGCAAATATGTCTTCTATGGCTGTTAAAAAAATTTCATAGTGATTCACTCATGCATATATGTGTTGTAACGCTATAAAAAAAAAATCATGGTGAGTTGATCATGCATATATGTGTTCTAAGGCCATCAAAAAATTTCATAGTGAACCAATCATGCATATATGTGTTCTAAGGCAATAAAACAAATTCATTCTGATTCAATCATGCACATATGTGTTCTAAGAATGTCAAAAAAAAAATCATAGTGATTTAACCATGCATATATATGTTCTAAGGATGTCAAAAAGCTTTACAGTGATTCTTTCGTTCTTATAAGTGTTATAAGGCTGGCAAAAAACTTTAATAGTGATTCAATCATGCATATATGTGTTCTAAGGCTGTCAAAAAAAATTCATAGTGACTCAATCATGCATTATGTGTTCTAAGGCAGTCAAAAAAAATTAATAGTGATTCAATCATCTATATATGTGTTATAATGCTATCAAAAAAATTTCATAGTGATTCAATCATGCATATATGTGTTCTAAGGTTGTCAAAAAAAATCATTGTGATTCAATTGTGCATATATGTGTTCTAAGGCTGTCAAAAAAATTAAGAGTGATTCTATCGTACATATATGCATTCTAAGGTTGTAAAAAAAAATCATAGTGAATCAATCATGCATATGTGTGTTCTTAGGATGTCAAAAAAATTTCATAGCGATTCAATCTTGCATATATGTGTTCTAAGGCTATAAAAAAAAATTAATAGTGATTCAATCATGCATATATGTGTTCTAAGGCTGTCAAAAAAAAATTATAGTTATTCAATCAAGCATATATGTGTTATAATGTTGTAAAAAAAAGGTCATAGTGATTCATTCTTGCATATATGTGTTCTAAGGATGTCAAAAATATTTCATAGTGATTCAATCCTATAGGCATGTGTTCTAAGGCTGTCAAAAAAAATTATAGTGATTCAATCATGTATATATATCTTCTAATGCTATCAAAAAAATTTCAATCATGCATATCTATATTCAAAGGCTGTCAAAAAAAAATCATTGTGATTCAATCTTGCATATATGTGTTCTAAGGCTGTCAAAAAAATTTCATAGTCGTTTAATCATGCATATATTTGTTCTAAGGCTGTCAAAAAAAATTCATTGTGATTCAATCATGTATATATGTGTTCTAAGGCAATTAAAAAAAAATCCTTATGATTGAATAATGCATATATGTATTCTAAGTTTGTCAAAAAAATTCATAGGGATTCAATCAAGCATATATTTGTTCTAAGGCTATCAAAAAAAATTTATAGTGATTCAATCACGCATATATGTGTTCTAAGGTCATCAAAAAAATTTCAATCTTGCATATATGTATTCTAAGGCTATCAAAAAAATTTCAATCTGACTCAATCTTGAATATATGTGTTCTAAGGCTATAAAAAAATTCATAGTGATTGAATCATGTATATATGTGTTTTATGGCAGTCAAAAAATTTTTATGGGGATTCAATCATGCAAATGTGTGTCCTAAGGTTGTCAAATAAAAATCATTGTGATTTAAACATGCATATATGTGTTCAAAGGCTGTCAAAAAAAATTCAATCTTGCATATATGTGTTCTAAAGCTGTCAAAAAAAATTCATAGTGATTCAATCTTGAATATGTGTTCTAAGACTATCAAAAAAATTCACTATGATTCAATCATGCATATATGTGTTCTAAGGCTATAAAAAAAAAATTATAGTGATTCAATCACGCATATATATGTTCTAAGGTTGTCAAAAAAAAATCTAGTGATTCAACTATGCATATATTTGTTCTAATGTTGTCAAAAAAAATTCATAGCAAAGCAATCATGCATATACGTGTTCTAAGCTTGTAAAAAAAATCATAGTGATTCAATCATGCATACATGTGTTATAAGGCTGTCAAAAAAAATCATAATGATTTGATCCTACAGATATGTGTTTTAAGGTGTTCAGAAAAATTTATAGTGATTCAATCATGCATATATGTGTTCTAATGCTGTCAAAAAAAATTTATAGTGATTCAATCATGCATATATATGTTCTAAGTCTGTCAAAAAAAAATTATACTGATTCACTCAGTGCATATATGTGTTCTAAGGCTCTAAAAAAAATCATAGTAATTGAATCATGCATATATATGCTCTAATGCGGTAAAAAAAACTTATAGTGATTCAATCAAGCATATATGTGTTCTAAGGCTGTCAAAAAGATTTCATTGTGATTCAATCAAGCATATATGTGTTATAAGGCTGTCAAAAAAATTTCATTATGATTCAATCATTCATATATGTGTTCTAAGTTAGTCAAAAAAAATCATAGTGATTCAATCATGCATATATGTGTTCTAAGGTTGTCAAAAAAATTTCTTAGTGATTCAATCATGCATATATGTGTTCTAAGGCTGTAAACAAAGATTCATTCTTGCATATATGTATTCTAAAGCTCTCAAAAAAAAATCATAATCATTCCATCCTGCAGATATCTGTTCTAAGGTTGTCAAAAAAATTTTATAGTGATTCAATCATGCATTTATGTGTTCTAATGTTGTTGAAAAAATTCTGTTGTGATTCAAGCATACATATATGTGTTCTACAGCTGTCAAAAAAAATTCATAGTGATTCAATCAATGCATACATGTGTTCTAAGGCTGTAAACAAAAATTCATATTGATTGAATCATGCATATATATGTTCTAATTGGTCAAAAAAAATTTATAGTGATTCAATCATGCATATATGTGTTGTAAGGTTGTCAAAAAGATTTCATAGTCATTTAGTCATGCATATATGTGTTCTAAGGCTATCAAAAAAATTTCTTTGTGATTCAATCATGCCTATATGTTTTCTAAGGTTGTCAAGAAAAATTTATTATGATTCAATCATGCATATATATGTTCTAACTTTGTCAAAAAAAATTATAGTGATTCAATCACGTATATTTATGTTCTAATGCTATCAAAAAAAAATTATAGGAATCATGCGTATTTATGTTCTAAGGCTATCAAAAAAAATTTATTGTGACTCAATCATGCATATATGTATTTTAAGGCTATCAAAAAACTTTCATAATGAATCAATCATGCGTATATGTGATCTAAGGTTGTCAAAAAGATTTCATTCTAATTCAATCATGCATATATGTGTTCTAACGTTGTCAAAAAAAATTCTTAGTGATTTAATCATGCATATACGTGTTCTACAGCTGTCAAAAAAAAGTCATAGTGATCCAATCATGCATATATGCGTTCTAAGGCTGTCAAAAAAGAATCATAGTGATTCAATCATACATATATGTGTTCTAAGGCAGTCAAAAAAAATTATAGTGATTCAATCCTGCATATATGTGTTCTAAGGTTGTGTGACAAATTTTATAGTCATTCAATCATGCATATATGTGTTTTAATGCTGTCAAAAAAAATTCATAGTGATATAATCATGCATATATGTATTCTAACATTGTCAAAAGAAAATCATAGTTAATCAATCAAGCATATATGAGTTCTAAGGCGGTCAAAAAAAATTATAGTGATTCAATCATGCATATATGTGTTCTAAGGTTGTCAAAAAAATTTAATATTGATTCAATCATGTATATATGAGTTCTAAGAATGTCAAAATATTTTCATGGTGATTCAATCTTGCATATATGTGCTCTAAGCCTGTCAAAAAAAATTTATAATGATTTACTCTTGCATATTTGTGTCTAAGGTTGTCAAAAAAAAATTATAGTGATTAAATCATATAAATATGTGTTCTAAGTCTATCAAAAAAAATTCACAGTGATTCAATCATTCATATTTGTGTTCTCATGCTCTAAAAAAAATTCACAGTGATTCAATCACGCATATATGTTTTCTAAATTTGTCAAAAAAACTTATAGTAAGTCAATCTTTCATATATGTGTTCTAGGGCTGTCAAAAAAATTTATAGTGATTCAATCATGCATATATGTGTTCGAATGCTATAAAAAAAAAATAGAGATTCAATCAATGCATATATGTCTTCTAAGGCTGTCAAAAAATTTTTATAGTGATTCAATCGTGCATAGATTTGTTCTGAGGCTGTCAAAAAAGTTTTATAGTGATTCAATCAATGCATATATTTGTTCTAAGGCAGTCAAAAAATTTCATAGTGATTAAATCTTGCATATATATGTTCTATTGTGGTCAAAAAATTTTAGAGTGATTCACTCATGCATATATGTGTTCTATGGTTGTCAAAAACATTTCTTAGTCATTTAATCATGAATATATGTGTTCTAAGGTTGTCAAAAAAATTTCACAGTGATTCAATCATGCATATATGCCTTTTGTCATTGTAAAAAAAAAATTATATTGAATCAATCATGAATATATGTGTTATAAGGTAGTCAAAAAAAATTTATAGTGATTTAATCATCCATATATGTGATCTAAGGCTGTAAAAAAAAGTTTATAGTGATTCAACCAATGCATATCTGTGTTCTAAGGCTGTCAAAAAAATTTATAGTGATTCAATCGTGCATATATATGTTCTAAGGCTGTCAAAAAAAATTCATAGTGATTCAAGTAATGCAAATATTTGTTCTAAGGCTTTCAAAAAAAAATCATTGTGGTTAAATCATGCATATATATGTTCAAATGTGGTCAAAAAAATTTATAGTGATTCAAAAATTCATATATGTATTCTAAGTTTGTCAAAAAAAATCATAGTTATTCAATCAAGCATATATGAGTTCTAAGGTAGTCAAAAAAATCTTATAGTTATTCAATCATGCATATATGTGTTCTACGGTTGTCCAAAAAATTTTATAGTGATTCAAGCATACATATATGTGTTCTAAGGTTGTCAAAAAAATTTCACAGAGATTCAATCATAAATATATGTATTCTAAGGTGGTCAAAAAATTTTCAGTGTGATTCAATTATCCATATATGCATTCTAAGGTTGTCAAAAAAAATTAGAGTGATTCAATCATGTATATATGTGTTATAAGGTTGTCAAAGAAAATTTATAGTGATTCAATCATGCATATATGTGTTCTAAGGCTTCCAAAAATATTTCATAGTGATTCAATCTTGCATATATGTGTTCTAAGGTTATCAAAAACATTTCATAGTGATTAAAGCATGCATATATATGTTCAAATGTGGTAAAAAAAAACTTATAGTGAGTCAATCATTCTTATATGTGTTCTAATGCTGTCAAAAAGATTTTATAGAGACTCAATCATGCATATATATGTTCTATTTCTGTAAAAAAAAAATTATAATGATTCAATCAATGCATATATGTGTTCTAAGGTTGTCAAAAAAAATTTATAGTGATTCAATCGTGCATATATATGTTATTAAGCTGTCAAAAAAATTTTATAGTGATTTAATTAAAGCATATATTTGTTTTAAGGCTGTCAAAAAAATTTCATAGTGAATAAATCATGCATATATATGTTCTAATGTGATCAAAAAAGTTATAGTGATTCATTCATGCATATATGTGTTCTAAGTTTGTAAAAAACATTTCATAGTTATTCAATCATGTATATATGTGTTCTAAGGCTGTCAAAAAAATTTTATAGTGATTCAATCATGCATACATGTGTTCGAAGGCTGTCCAAAAAATTTCATAGTGATTCAATCATTCATATATGTGTTGTAAGGCTGTCAAAAAAAATTCACTGTGATTCAATCATAAATATATGTGTTCTAAGGTTGTCAAAAACAATTCACTATGATTCAATCATAAATATATGCATTCAAAGGTTGTCAAAAAAAAATTATAGTGATTCAATCATGTATATATGTCTTATAAGGTTGTCAACAAAAATTTATAGTGATTCAATCATGCATATATGTGTTCGAATGCTGTTAAAAAAAAACCATAGTGATTCAATCATGCATATATATGTTCTAAGGTTGTCAAAAAAATTTGCAATGATTCAATCATGCATATATGTGTTGTACGGATGTCACAAAAATTTTATAGTGATTCAATCAAACATATTAGTGTTGTAAAGCTATCAAAAAAAATTTGTAGTGATTCAATCAAGCATATATGTATTCTAAAGCTGTCAAAAAAAATTCGTAGTGACTCGACCATGCATATACGCGTTCTAAGGCTATTAAAAAAATTCATAGTGATTCAATCATGCATATACGTGATCAAAGGCTGAGAAAAAAATTTAATTCTAATTCAATCATGCATATATGTGTTCTAACATTGTCCAAAAATTTCCTAGTGATTCAATCATGCATATATGTGTTGTAAGGCTGTCAAAAAAATTCATAGTGATTTAATCATGCATGTGTTCTAATGTTGTCAAAAAGCTTTATAGAGATTCTATCATGCATATATGAGTTCTAAGGCTGGCAAAAAAAATCATAGTGATTCAATCACACATATATGGGTTCTAAGGCGGTCAAAAAAATCAATAGTGTTTCAATCTTGCATATAAGTGTTGTAAGGTTGTCAAACAAAATTTATGGTGATTTAATCATGCATATATGTGTTTTAATGTTGTCAAAAAAATCATAGTGATTCAATCATGGACATATGTATTCTAACATTATCAAAAAAAATTCATAGTGATTCAATCAAGCATATATGTGTTCTAAGGCTGTCAAAAAAAATTTATAGTGATTCAATCCTGCATGTATGTGTTCTAAGGTTTAATAAAAAAATTATTGTAATTCAATCATGCATATACGTGTTCTAAGGCTGTCAAAAAAAATAGTTATTTAATCATGCATATATGTGTCTAAGGTTGTCAAATAAATTCATAGTGATTCAATCATGCATATATGTGTTCTAAGGCTGTCAAAAAAAAATCATAGTGATTCAATATGCATATATGTGTTGTAAGGTTGTTAAAAAAATTTCATAGTAATTCAATCATGCATATATGTGTTCCAAGGTTGTCAAAAAAAATTATAGTGATTCAATCATGCATATATGTGCGCTAAGGTTGTCAAAAAAAATTAATAGTGATTCAGTCATGCATATATGTCTTCTAAGGCTATCAACAAAAAATTATTGTGATTCATTTCAGCATGTATGTGTTCTAAGGTTGTTAAAAAAAAATCATAGTAATTCAATCATGCATATATGTGTTCTAAGGCTGTCAAAAAAAACTTAGTGTTTTAATCATGCATATATGTGTCGAAGGTTGTCAAAAAACAATCATAGTGATTCAATCATGCATATATATGTTCTAAGGCTGTCAAAAAAATTTCATAGTGATTCACTCAAGCATATATGTGCTCTAAGGCTGCAAAAAAATTTATAGTGATTTAATCATGCATATAAGTGTTATTAGGTTGTCAAGAAAGACTTATAGCAATTCAATCATACATATATGCAGTCTAAGGCTATCAAAAAAATCACAGTAATTCAATCATGCATATATGTGTTCTAAGGTTGTAAAAAAAAATTATAATGATTTAATCATGCTTATATGTGTTCTAATGATGTCAAAAAAAATCAAAGTGACTGAATTGTGCATATATATGTTCTAAGGTTGTCAAAAAATTTTAATAGTGATTCAATCATGCATATATGGGTTCTAAGGTAGTCAAAAAAATTTCACATTGATTCAATCCGTCATATATGTATTCAAAGGTTGTTAAAAAAAAATCATTGTAATTCAATCATGAATATATGTGTTCTAAGAATATCAAAACAAAATCATAGTAATTCAATCCTACATATATGTGTTCTAAGGTTGTTAAAAAAAATCATAGTAATTCAATCATGCATATATGTCAGGCTGTCAAAAAAACTTTTAGTGATTTAATCATGCATATATGTGTTTAAGGTTGTCAAAAAATAATTATAGTGATTCAATCATGCATTTATGTGTTCTATGGCTGTCAAAAAAAATCCATAGTGATTCAATCATGCATATATGTATTCTAAGCCCGTAAAAAAATTTAATAGTGATTCAATCATGCATATCTGTGTTCTAACGCTGTCAAAAAATTTACTTAGTGATTCAATCATGCATATATGGGTTCTAACATTGTTAAAAAAAATAGTGATTTAATCATGCACATATGTGTCTAAAGTTGTCAAAAAAAAATCATAGTGATTCAACCATGCATATATGTGTACTAATGCTGTAAAAAAAAATCATAGGGATTCAAACATGCATATATGTGCTCTAAGGCTGTCAAAAAAAATTTATAGTTATTCAATCATGCATATATGTGTTCTAAGGCTGTCAACAAAAATTTATAGTGATTCAATCATGCATATATGTGTTCTAAGGTTGTCAAAAAAAATTAATAGTGATTCAATCATTCATATATGTGTTCTAAGAATGTCAAAATATTTTCATGGTGATTCAATTTTGCATAAATGTGCTCTAATCCTGTAAAAAAAAAATTATAATGATTTACTCTTGCATATTTGTGTCTAAGGTTGTCAAAAAAAAATTATAGTGATTAAATCATTTGTATTTGTGTTCTAAGTCTATCAAAAAAATTTCATAGTGATTCAATCATTCATATTTGTGTTCTCATGCTCTAAAAAAAAATCACAGTGATTCAATCACGCATATATGTGTTCTAAGCTTGTCAAAAAAAACTTATAGTGAGTCAATCTTTCATATATATATTTTAGGGCTGTCAAAAAAATTTATAGTGATTCAATCATGCATATATGTGTTCCAATGCTATCAAAAAAAAATTAGAGATTCAATCAATGCATATATGTCTTCTATGGCTGTCAAAAATTTTTTATAGTGATTCAATCATGCATATATATGTTTTAAGGCTGTCAAAAAAGTTTTATAGTGACTAAATCAATGCATATATTTGTTGTAAGGCTGTCAAAAAAAATTCATAGTGATTAAATCTTGCATATATTTGTTCTATTGTGGTCAAAAAATTTTATAGTGATTCACTCATGCATAAATGTGTTCTAAGGCTGTCAAAAACATTTCATAGTCATTTAATCATGCATATATCTGTTCTAAGGTTGTCAAAAAAAAAAATCATTGTGATTCAATCATAAATATATGTGTTCTAAGGTTGTAAAAAAAAATTCACAGTGATTCAATCATGCATATATGCATTTTGTCATTGTCAAAAAAAAATTATAGTGAATGAATCATGAATATATGTGTTATAAGTTTGTCAAAAAAAATTTATTGTGATTTAATCATGCATATATGTGTTCTAAGGCTGTAAAAAAAAGTTTATAGTGATTCAATCAATGCATATATGTGTTCTAAGGCTGTCAAAAAAATTTATAGTGATTCAATCGTGCATATATATGTTCTAAGGCTGTCAAAAAAAATTCATAGTGCTTCAGGTAATGCAAATATTTGTTCTAAGGCTGTCAAAAAATATTCATTGTGGTTAAATCATGCATATATATGTTCAAATGTGGTCAAAAAATTTTATAGTGATTCAATAATGCATATATGTGCTCTAAGGTTGTCAAAAAAAATCATAGTTATTCAATCAAGCATATATGAGTTCTAAGGTTGTCAAAAAATTCTTATAGTGATTCAATCATGCATATATGTGTTCTAAGATTGTCCAAAAAAATTTATAGTGATTCAATCATACATATATGTGTTTTAAGGCTGTCAAAAAAATTTGTGATTCAGTTATAAATATATGTGTTCTAAGGTTGTCAAAAAAATTTCACAGTGATTCAATCATCCATATATCCATTCTAAGGTTGTAAAAAAAAATTAGAGTTATTCAATCGTGAATATATGTGTTATAAGGTTGTCAAAAAAAAATTATAGTGATTCAATCATGCATATATATGTTCTAAGGCTATCAAAAATATTTCATAGTGATTCAATCTTGCATATATGTGTTTTAAGGTTATCAAAAACATTTTATAGTGATTAAAGCATGCATATATATGTTCAAATGTGGTCAAAAAAACTTATAGTGAGTCAATCATTCTTATATGTGTTCTAATGCTGTCAAAAAGATTTTTATAGAGACATGTTCTATTTCTGTGGAAAAAAAATTATAGTGATTCAATCAATGCATATATGTGTTCTAAGGCTGTCAAAAAAAAATTATAGTGATTCAATCGTGCATATATATGATCTAAGGCTGTCAAAAAAAATTACAGTGATTCAATTAATGCATATATTTGTTCTAAGGCTGTCAAAAAAAATTCATAGTGATTAAATCATGCATATATATGTTCTATTGTGATCAAAAAATTTAGAATGATTCATTCATGCATATATGTGTTCTAAGGTTGTCAAAAACATTTCATAGTTATTCAATCATGTATATATGTGTTCTAAGGCTGTCAAAAAAATTTATAGTGATTCCATCATGCATACATGTGTTCGAAGGCTGTCCAAAAAATTTCATAGTGATTCAATCATTCATATATGTGTTCTAAGGCTGTCAAAAAAAAATTCACTGTGATTCAATCATAAATATATGTGTTCTAAGGTTGTCAAAAAAAAATCACTGTGATTCAATCCTAAATATATGCATTCAAAGGTTGTCAAAAAAAATATAGTGATTCAATCATGAATATATGTGTTATAAGGTTGTCAAAAAAAAATTATAGTGATTCAATCATGCATATATGTCTTTGAATGCTGTCAAAAAAATTTATAGTGATTCATTCATGCATATATATGTTCTAAGGTTGTCAAAAAAATCATAGTGATTCAATCATGCATATATGTGTTGTAAGGATGTCAAAATATTTTTATAGTGATTCAATGAAACATATTTGTGTTCTAATGCTATCAACAAAAATTTGTAGTGATTCAATCAAGCATATATGTATTCTAAGGCTGTCAAAAAAAATTCATAGTGACTCAATAATGCATATACGCGTCTAAGGCTATTAAAAAAAAATCATAGTGATTCAATCATGCATATATGTGATCAAAGGCTGAGAAAAAAAATTTAATTCTAATTCAATCATGCGTATATGTGTTCTAACGTTGTCCAAAAAAATTCCTAGTGATTCAATCATGCATATATGTGTTCTAAGGCTGTCAAAAAAACATTATAGTTATTTAATCATGCATATATGTGTTCTAATGTTGTTAAAAAGATTTATAGAGATTCTATCCTGCATATATGAGTTATAAGGCTGGCAAAAAAAATCATAGTGATTCAATCAAGCATATATGGGTTCTAAGGCTGTCAAAAAAATCAATAGTGTTTCAATCTTGCATATATGTGTTGCAAGGTTGTCATACAAAATTTATGGTGATTTAATCATGCATATATGTGTTCTAATGTTGTAAAAAAAAATTCATAGTGATTCAATCATGGACATATGTATTCTAACATTATAAAAAAAAAATCATAGTGATTCAATCATGCATATATGTGTTCTAAGGCTGTCAAAAAAAATTTATAGTGATTCAATCCTGCATGTACGTGTTCTAAGTTTTAGTAAAAAAAAATCATGCTAATTCAATCATGCATATATGTGTTCTAAGGCTGTCAAAAAATAGTGATTTAATCATGCATATATGCGTCTAAGGTTGTCAAAAAAATTCATAGTGACTCAATCATGCATATATGTGTTCTAAGGCTATCAAAAAAATTTCATAGTGATTCAATCATGCATATATGTGTTGTAAGGTTGTTAAAAAATTCCATAGTAATTCAATCATGCATATATGTGTTCCAAGGCTGTCAAAAAAATTTATAGTAATTCAATCATGCATATATGTGCGCTAAGGTTGTAAAAAAAATTTAATAGTGATTCAGTCATGCATATATGTCTTCTAAGGCTGCAACAAAAAATTATTGTGATTCATTCCAGCATGTATGTGTTCTAAGGTTGTTAAAAAAAAATCATAGTAATTCTTAATCATGCATACATATGTTCTAAGGCTGTCAAAAAAATTTATTGTTTTAAACATGCATATATGTGTCTAAGGTTGTCAAAAAAAATCATAGTGATTCAATCATGCATATATGTGTTCTAAGGCTGTCAAAAAAAAAATTTAGTGATTCAATCGTGCATATATATGATCTAAGGCTGTCAAAAAAAATTATAGTGATTCAATTAATGCATATATTTGTTCTAAGGCTGTCAAAAAAAATTCATAGTGATTAAATCATGCATATATATGTTCTAATGTGATAAAAAAATTTAGAATGATTCATTCATGCATATATGTGTTCTAAGGTTGTCAAAAACATTTCATAGTTATTCAATCATGTATATATGTGTTCTAAGGCTGTCAAAAAAATTTATAGTGATTCCATCATGCATACATGTGTTCGAAGGTTGTTCAAAAAATTTCATAGTGATTCAATCATTCATATATGTGTTCTAAGGCTGTCAAAAAAAAATTCACTGCGATTCAATCATAAATATATGTGTTCTAAGGTTGTCAAAAGAAAATCACTGTGATTCAATCCTAAATATATGCATTCAAAGGTTGTCAAAAAAAATATAGTGATTCAATCATGAATATATGTGTTATAAGGTTGTCAAAAAAAATTTATAGTGATTCAATCATGCATATATGTGTTCGAATGCTGTCAAAAAAAATTTATAGTGATTCATTCATGAATATATATGTTCTAAGGTTGTCAAAAAAATCATAGTGATTCAATCATGCATATATGTGTTGTAAAGATGTCAAAAAAAATTTATAGTGATTCAATGAAACATATTTGTGTTCTAATGCTATCAACAAAAAATTGTAGTGATTGAATCAAGCATATATGTATTCTAAGGCTGTCAAAAAAATTTCATAGTGACTCAATCATTCATATACGCGTCTAAGGCTATTAAAAAAAATTCATAGTGATTCAATCATGCATATATGTGATCAAAGGCTGAGAAAAAAATTTAATTCTAATTCAATCATGCGTATATGTGTTCTAACGTTGTCCAAAAAATTTCCTAGTGATTCAATCATGAATATATGTGTTCTAAGGCTGTCTAAAAAATTTATAGTTATTTAATCATGCATATATGTGTTCTAATGTTGTTAAAAAGATTTATAGAGATTATATCATGCATATATGAGTTCTAAGGCTGGCAAAAAAAAATCATAGTGATTCAATCAAGCATATATGGGTTCTAAGGCTGTCAAAAAAATCAATAGTGTTTCAATCTTGCATATATGTGTTGCATGGTTGTCATACAAAATTTATGGTGATTTAATCATGCATATATGTGTTCTAATGTTGTAAAAAAAAAATTCATAGTGATTCAATCATGGATATATGTATTCTAACATTATCAAAAAAAATTCATAGTGATTCAATCATGCATATATGTGTTCTAAGGCTGTCAACAAAATTTATAGTCATTCAATCCTGCATGTATGTGTTCTAAGTTTTAGTAAAAAAAATTCATGCTAATTCAATCATGCATATATGTGTTCTAAGGCTATCAAAAAAATAGTGATTTAATCATGCATATATGTGTCTCAGGTTGTCAAAAAAAATCATAGTGATTCAATCATGCATATATGTGTTCTAAGGCTGTCAAAAAAATTTCATAGTGATTCAATCATGCATATATGTGTTATAAGGTTGTTAAAAAATTTCATAGTAATTCAATCATGCATATATGTGTTCCAAGGCTGTCAAAAAAAATTATAGTAATTCAATCTTGCATATATGTGAGCTAAGGTTGTAAAAAAAAATTTAATAGTGATTCAGTCATGAATATATGTCTTCTAAGGCTGTAACAAAAAAATATTGTGATTCATTTTAGCATGTATGTGTTCTAAGGTTGTTAAAAAAAATTCATAGTAATTCTCAATCATGCATACATGTGTTCTAAGGCTGTCAAAAAAATTTATTGTTTTAAACATGCATATATGTGTCTAAGGTTGTAAAAAAAAAATCATAGTGATTCAATCATGCATATATGTGTTCTAAGGCTGTCAAAAAAAATTCATAGTGATTCAGTCAAGCATATATGTATTCTAAGGCTGTCAAAAAAATTTATAGTGATTTAATCATCCATATAAGTGTTCTAAGGTTGTCGAAAAAGACTTATAGCAATTCAATCATACATATATGTAGTCTAAGGCTATCAAAAAAATCACAGTAATTCAATCATGCATACATGTGTTCTAAGGTTGTAAAAAAAAAATTATAATGATTCAATCATGCTTATATGTGTTCTAATGATGTCAAAAAAAAATCAAAGTGATTGAATCATGCATATATTTGTTCTAAGGTTGTCAAAAAAATTTAATAGTGATTCAATCATGCATATATGTGTTCTAAGGTTGTCAAAAAAATTTCACAGTGATTCAATCTGTCATATATGTGTTCAAATATTGTTAAAAAAAATCATTGTAATTCAATCATGAATATATGTGTTCTAAGAATATAAAAAAAAAATCATAGTAATTCAATCCTGCATAAATGTGTTCTAAGGTTGTTAAAAAAAATAATAGTAATTCAATCATGCATATATATCAGGCTGTTAAAAAAAACTTTTAGTGATTCAATCATGCATATTTGTGTTTAAGGTTGTCAAAAAAAATTTATAGTGATTCAATCATGCATTTCTGTGTTCTACAACTGTCAAAAAATTTCATAGTGATTCAATCATGCATATATGCATTCTAAGCCTATCAAAAAATTTAATAGTGATTCAATCATGCATATCTGTGTTCTAACGCTGTCAAAAAATTTACTTACTGATTCAGTCATGCATATGGGTTCTAATGTTGTTAAAAAAAATAGTGATTTAATCATGCATATATGTGTCTAAGGTTGTCAAAAAAAATCATAGTGATTCAATCATGCATATATGTGTTCTAAGGCTGTCAAAAAAATTTCATAGTGATTCAATCATGCATATATGTGTTATAAGGTTGTTAAAAAATTTCATAGTAATTCAATCATGCATATATGTGTTCCAAGGCTGTCAAAAAAAATTATAGTAATTCAATCTTGCATATATGTGAGCTAAGGTTGTAAAAAAAAATTTAATAGTGATTCAGTCATGAATATATGTCTTCTAAGGCTGTAACAAAAAAATATTGTGATTCATTTTAGCATGTATGTGTTCTAAGGTTGTTAAAAAAAATTCATAGTAATTCTCAATCATGCATACATGTGTTCTAAGGCTGTCAAAAAAATTTATTGTTTTAAACATGCATATATGTGTCTAAGGTTGTCAAAAAAAAATCATAGTGATTCAATCATGCATATATGTGTTCTAAGGCTGTCAAAAAAAAATCATAGTGATTCAGTCAAGCATATATGTATTCTAAGGCTGTCAAAAAAATTTATAGTGATTTAATCATCCATATAAGTGTTCTAAGGTTGTCGAAAAAGACTTATAGCAATTCAATCATACATATATGTAGTCTAAGGCTATCAAAAAAATCACAGTAATTCAATCATGCATACATGTGTTCTAAGGTTGTAAAAAAAAAATTATAATGATTCAATCATGCTTATATGTGTTCTAATGATGTCAAAAAAAAATCAAAGTGATTGAATCATGCATATATTTGTTCTAAGGTTGTCAAAAAATTTTAATAGTGATTCAATCATGCATATATGTGTTCTAAGGTTGTCAAAAAAATTTCACAGTGATTCAATCTGTCATATATGTGTTCAAATATTGTTAAAAAAAATCATTGTAATTCAATCATGAATATATGTGTTCTAAGAATATAAAAAAAAAATCATAGTAATTCAATCCTGCATAAATGTGTTCTAAGGTTGTTAAAAAAAATAATAGTAATTCAATCATGCATATATATCAGGCTGTTAAAAAAAACTTTTAGTGATTCAATCATGCATATTTGTGTTTAAGGTTGTCAAAAAAAATTTATAGTGATTCAATCATGCATTTCTGTGTTCTACAACTGTCAAAAAATTTCATAGTGATTCAATCATGCATATATGCATTCTAAGCCTATCAAAAAATTTAATAGTGATTCAATCATGCATATCTGTGTTCTAACGCTGTCAAAAAATTTACTTACTGATTCAGTCATGCATATGGGTTCTAATGTTGTTAAAAAAAATAGTGATTTAATCATGCATATATGTGTCTAAGGTTGTCAAAAAAAATCATAGTGATTCAATCATGCATATATGTGTTCTAAGGCTGTCAAAAAAATTTCATAGTGATTCAATCATGCATATATGTGTTATAAGGTTGTTAAAAAATTTCATAGTAATTCAATCATGCATATATGTGTTCCAAGGCTGTCAAAAAAAATTATAGTAATTCAATCTTGCATATATGTGAGCTAAGGTTGTAAAAAAAAATTTAATAGTGATTCAGTCATGAATATATGTCTTCTAAGGCTGTAACAAAAAAATATTGTGATTCATTTTAGCATGTATGTGTTCTAAGGTTGTTAAAAAAAATTCATAGTAATTCTCAATCATGCATACATGTGTTCTAAGGCTGTCAAAAAAATTTATTGTTTTAAACATGCATATATGTGTCTAAGGTTGTCAAAAAAAAATCATAGTGATTCAATCATGCATATATGTGTTCTAAGGCTGTCAAAAAAAATTCATAGTGATTCAGTCAAGCATATATGTATTCTAAGGCTGTCAAAAAAATTTATAGTGATTTAATCATCCATATAAGTGTTCTAAGGTTGTCGAAAAAGACTTATAGCAATTCAATCATACATATATGTAGTCTAAGGCTATCAAAAAAATCACAGTAATTCAATCATGCATACATGTGTTCTAAGGTTGTAAAAAAAAAATTATAATGATTCAATCATGCTTATATGTGTTCTAATGATGTCAAAAAAAAATCAAAGTGATTGAATCATGCATATATTTGTTCTAAGGTTGTCAAAAAATTTTAATAGTGATTCAATCATGCATATATGTGTTCTAAGGTTGTCAAAAAAATTTCACAGTGATTCAATCCGTCATATATGTGTTCAAATATTGTTAAAAAAAATCATTGTAATTCAATCATGAATATATGTGTTCTAAGAATATAAAAAAAAAATCATAGTAATTCAATCCTGCATAAATGTGTTCTAAGGTTGTTAAAAAAAATAATAGTAATTCAATCATGCATATATATCAGGCTGTTAAAAAAAACTTTTAGTGATTCAATCATGCATATTTGTGTTTAAGGTTGTCAAAAAAATTTTATAGTGATTCAATCATGCATTTCTGTGTTCTACAACTGTCAAAAAATTTCATAGTGATTCAATCATGCATATATGCATTCTAAGCCTATCAAAAAATTTAATAGTGATTCAATCATGCATATCTGTGTTCTAACGCTGTCAAAAAATTTACTTACTGATTCAGTCATGCATATGGGTTCTAATGTTGTTAAAAAAAATAGTGATTTAATCATGCATATATGTGTCTAAGGTTGTCAAAAAAAATTCATAGTGATTCAACCATGCATATATGTGTACTAATGATGTCAAAAAAAAATCATAGGGATTCAAACATGCATATATGTGTTCTAAGGCTGTCAAAAAAATTTATAGTTATTCAATCACGCATATATGTGTTCTAAGGCTGTCAAAAAAATTTATAGTTATTCAATCACGCATATATGTGTTCTAAGGCTGTCAAAAAAATTCATAGTTATTCAATCCTGCATATATGGGTTGAAAAGTTGTTAAAAAAAAATCATGGTAAGTCAATCATGCATATATGTGTTCTAAGGCTGTGAAAATTTTTTTATAGTGATTTAATCATACATATATGTGTCTAAGGTTGTCAAAAAAAAATCATAGTGATTCAATCATTCATATATGTGCTCTAAGGCTGTCAAAAAAAATTCATAGCGATTTAATCATCCATATATGTGTTCTAAGGCTGTCACAAAAAATTCAAAGTGATTCAACCTTGCATATATGTGTTCTAAGGCGGTCAAAAAAATTCATAGTGATTCAATCTTACATATATTTGTTATAAGATTGTCAAAAAAAATTTATAGTGATTCAATCAAGCCTATATGCGTTCTAAGGCAGTCAAAAAAAATTCATAGTGTTTCAATCTTGCATATATATATTCTACGACTGTCAAAATTTTTTTACAGTGATTCAATCTTGCATATATCTTTTCTAAGGCTATGAAAAAAATTTCATAATGATTCAATCCAGTAGATAGGTTGTCTAAGGTTGTCAAAAAAAAATTATAGTGATCACAGTGATTCAATCAAGCATATATGTGTTCTAAGGCTGTCAAAAAAAATTCATAGTGATTGTATCATGCGTATATATGTTTTAATACGGTCAAGAAAAAATTGGAGTGATTCAATCATGCATATATAAGTTCTAAGGTTGTCAAAAAAAAGCATACTCATTTAATCATGCACATATGTGTTCTGAAGGTTGTCAAAAAAAATTCATACTCATTTAATCATGCACATATGCAAAAAAATTACATTATGATTCAATCATGCATATTTGTGTTTGAAATCTGTCAAGAAAATTTCATTATGATTCAATCATGCATATATGTGTTCTAAGTTTGTCAAAAAAAAATCATAGTGATTCAATCATACGTATATGTGTGTTCTAAGGCTGTCAAAAAAAATTTATAGTGATTCAATGTTGCATATATGTGCTCTAAGGCTGAAAAAAAAAGCAAACTTGCATATATGTATTCTAAGGCTCACAAAAAAATTGCATAGTGATTCAATCTTGCATATATGTGTTCTAAGGCTGTCAAAAAAATTTCTTAGTAATTCAATCATTTATATATGTGTTCTAAGGCTGTAAAAAAAATTCTATGGTGATTCAATCATGCATATATGTCCTAAGGTTGTTAAAAAAATTTCATAGTGATTCAATCCTACATTTATGTGTTCAAAGGTTGTTAAAAAAAATTCATAGTAATTCAATCATGCAAATATGTATTCTAAGGCTATTAAAAAAAATTACAGTGATTTAATCACGCATATATGTGTCTAGGTTGTTAAAAAAAATTATAGTGATTCAATCATAGAAATATGTGTTCTAAATCTATCAAAAAAAATTCATAGAGATACAATCATGCATATATGTGTTCTAATGTCATCAAATAAATTTTATAGTGATTCAATCATGCATTTATGTTCTACGGCTCTCAAAAAAACTTCATAGTGATTCAATCTTGCATATATGTGTTCTAAGGCTATCAATAAAAATTCATAGAGACTGAATCATGCATATATCAGTTCTACAGCTGTCAAAAAAAATTTATAATGATTCAATCATGCATATATGAATTCTAAGGTTGTCAAAAAAAATTATAATGATTCAATCAGTCATATATGTGTTTTAATGCTGTCCAAAAAATTTCATAGTGATTCAATTAAGCGTATATGCATTCTAAGGCAATAAAAAAAAAATCATAGTGATTCAATCCTGCATATATGAGTTCTAGGGCTGTCAAAAATATTTCATAGTGATTTCATCATCCATGTATGTGTTCTAAGGCTGCCTAAAAATTGTCATAATGATTCAATTCTGCAGATATGTGTTCTAAGGTCATCAAAAAAAAATTATAGTGATTCAATTATGCATATATTTGTTCTAATGTTGTCAAAAAAAATTCAGTCAATTAATCATTTACTTATGTGTTCTGAGGCATTCAAAAAAAATTCATAGTGATTGCATATATGTGTTCTATGGCTGTCAAAAAAATTTCATTTTGATTCAATCATGCATATATGTGTTCTAACGCTATCAAAAAAAAGTCAACCTTGCATATATGTATTCAAAGGCTCTCAAAAAATTTTCATACTGATTCAATTTTGCATATATAGTTCTAAGGCTCTCAAAAAAAAATCATAGTCATTCAATCATGCATATATGTGTTCTAAGGCTATCAAAAAAAATTCACAATGATTCAATCATGCATATATGTGTCCCAAGTTTGTCAAAAAAAATTCATAGTGATTCAATTATGCATATATATGTTCTTAGGCTGCCAACATAAATTCAATGATGTATATATGTGTTCTAAGTCTGTCAAAAAAAAATCATAGAGATTCAATCATGCATATATGTGTTCTAAGGCTTTCTAAAAAAATTCATAGTGATTCAATCACGCATATTTGTGTTCTAAGGCTGTCAAAAAAATTCATAGTGATGCAATCATGCATATATGTGTTCTAAGGCTGTCAAAAAATGTTCATAGTGATTCAACCTTGCATATATGTGTTCTAAGGTTGTCAAAAAAAATTTATAGTGATTCAATCATCCATATATATGTTCTAATGCCATAAAAAAATTTATAGTGATTCAATCTTGCCTTGCGTATTTGTGTGCTAAGGAAGTCAAAAAAAATTTATAGTGATTCAATCATGCATATATGTCTTCTAAGGTTGTCAAAAAAAAATCGTAGTGACTCAATCATCTATATATGTGCTCTAACATTGTCAAAAAAAAATCATAGTGATTAAATCCTGCATATATGTGTTCTAAGCATGTGATAAAAAATTTATAGTGATTCAATCATGCATATATGTGTTGTAATGTTGTCCAAAAAAATTTATAGTGATTCAATCATGCATATATGTGTTCTAAGGCTACCAAAAAAATTTTATAGCGATTCAATCATGCATATATGTGTTCTAAGGTTGTCAAAAAAATTTCATAGTGATTCAATCATACATATATGTGTTATAATGCTGTAAAAAAAAAGCTTTATTGTGATTCTATCGTGCATATATGTGTACTAAGGCTGACAAAAAAATTCATAGTAACTCAATCATGCATATATTTTATTAAGGCTATCAAAAAAAATTTATTGTGATTAAATCATGCATATATGTTTTCTAAGGTTGTCAAGAAAATTTTGTAGTGATTTAATCATGCAAATATGTGTGCTAATGCTGTCAAAAAAAAATTCAAAGTGATTCAATCAAGCATATAGTGTTCAAAGGCTATCAAAAAAATTTCATAGTGATTCAATCTTTTGTATATGAGTTCTGAAGCAGTCAAAAATATTTCATAGTGATTTAATCATGCATATATGTGTTCTAAGGCTATCAAAAAAATTTCATAGAGATTCAATCTTGCATATATCAGTTCTAGGGCTGTCAAAAATATTTCATAGTGATTTAATCATGTGTATATGTGTTCTAAGACTATCAAAAAAAATTATAATGATTCAATCCTGCAGATATGTGTTCTAAGGTTATCAAAAAAAATTATAGTGATTCAATGATGCATATATATGATCTAATGCGGTCAAACAAAATTTATAGTGATTTAATCATGCATATATGTGTTCTAAGGCTGTAAAAAAAAACTCATAGTGATTCAATGATGCATATATGTGTTCTATGGCTGTGAAAAAAAAATCATAGAGATTGATTCATGCAATTATATGTTCTAATGCAGTAAAAAAAATGTAGTGATTCAATCATGCATATATGTGTTCTTAGGTTGTTAAGAAAATTTGTAGTGATTTAATCATGCATATATGTGTTCTAAGGCTGTCAAAAAAATTTCATAGTGATTCAATGATGCATATATGTGTTCTATGGCTGTGAAAAAAAATTCATAGAGATTGAATCATGGAAATATATGTTCTAATGCGGTCAAAAAAAATATTGTGATTCAATCATGCATACATGTGTATTCATAGTTATTCAATCTTGCATATATGTGTTCTAACGCTGCCAAAAAAATTACGTAATGATTCAATCCTGTAAATATGTGTTACAAGGTTGTCAAAAAAAATTAGACTGATTGAATCATGCATATATGTGTTCTAATAATGTCAAAAAAAATTATAGTGATTCAATCATGCATATATGTGTTCTAAGACTGTCAAAAAAAATTATAGTGATCTAATCATGCATATATATGCTCTAAGGCTGTCAAGAAAATTTGATAGTGATTGAATCATGGATATATATGTTCTAATATGGTCAACAAAAATTTGTAGTGATTCAATCATGCATATATGTGTTCTAAGGTCATCAAAAAAAATTCACAGACATTTAATCATCCATATATATGTTCCTAGGTTTTCAAAAAACATTCATTATGATTGAATAATGCATATATGTGTTCTAAGTTTGTCAAAGAAAATTATAGTGATTCAATCATGCATATTTGTGTTCTAAGGCTGTTAAAAAAAATTCAAAGTGATTCAATAATGCATATATGTGTTCTAAGGCTGTCAAAAATTTTTAAATCTAGCATATATGTATTCTAAGGCTCTCAAAAAAAATTCATAGTGATTCAATCTTGCATAGATGTGTTCTAAACCTGTCAAAAAAAAATCATAGTCATCCAATCATGCATATATGTTTTATAAGGTTGTCAAAAAAAAATTATAGGGACTCAATCTTGCATATATGTGTTCTAAGGTTATCAAAAAAATTACATAGTGATTCAATCAAGCATATATGTGTTCTAAGGTTACCAAGAAAATTTCAATCATGCATATATGTGTTCTAAGGATGTCAAAAAAAAATTATTACGATTCAATCATGCATATATGTGTTATAAGTTTGCCAAAAAAAATCACTGTGATTCAATCATGCATATATGTGTTCTAAGGCAGTCAAAAAAATTCATAGTGATTCAATCTTTCATATATGTAGTCTGAGGTTGTCAAAAAAAAATTATAGTGATTCAATTATGCATATATGTATTCTGAGGTTGTCAAAAAACAATTCTAGTGATTCATTCATGCATACATTTGTTATATAATGCTGTCAAAAAATTTCTAGTGATTTAATCATGCATACATTTGTTATATAATGCTTTCAAAAAAATTCATAGTAATACAATCATGCATATATGTGTTCTCAGCTTGTCATAAAAAATTTATAGTGATTCAATCATCCATATATGTGTTCAAATGCTGTCAAAAAAAATTTAAGTGATTCAATCATGCATATTTGTGGTCTAAGGAAGTCAAAACATCTGCATAGTGAGTCAATCATGCATATATGTGTTCTAAGGCTGTCAAAAAAATCATAGTTACTCAATCATGCATATATGTGTTCTAAGATTGTGAGAAAAAAATCATACTGATTCAATCCTGCATATATGTGTTCTAAGGCTATCAAAAAAATTTATAGTGATTCAATCATGCATATATGTGTTCTAATGCTGCCAAAAAAAAATCATAGTGATTCAATCATGCATACATGTGTTCTAAGGTTATCAAAAAAAGTTTATAGTGATTCGATCATGCATATTTGGGTTCTTAGGCTGTGAAAAAAAATTCATACTGATTTAATCAAGCATATATGTGTTAGAAGGATGTCTAAAAGCTTTACAATGGATTTATCATGCATATATGTGTTCAAAGGCTTTGAAAAAAAATTTATAGTGACTCAATCATGCATACATTTGTTATATAATGCTGTCAAAAAATTTCTAGTGATTCAATGACGCATAAATTAGTTATATAATGCTTTCAAAAAAAAATCATAGTAATACAATCATGCATATATGTGTTCTGAGGTTGTCATAAAAATTTATAGTGATTCAATAATGCATATATGTGTACTAAGGTTGTAAAAAAAAAATCATAGTGATTCAATCATGCATATATGTGTTCTAAGGCTGTCTAAAAATTTTGATAGTGATTCAATCATGCATATATGTGTTCTAAGGCTGTCAAAAAAAATTTATAGTGATTCAATATTGCATATATGTGTTCTAAGTTTTTCAATAAAAATTTATAGTGATTCAATCTTCCATATATGTGTTCTAATGCTGTCAAAAAAAATTTAAGTGATTCAATCATGCATATTTGTGATCTAAAGAAGTCAAAAAAATTGCATAGTGAGTCAATCACGCATATATGTGTTCTAAGGTAGTCAAAAAAATCATAGTGACTCAATCATGCATATATGTGTTCTAACATTGTCAGAAAAAAATCATACTTATTCAATCCTACATATATGTGTTCTACAGCTGTCAAAAAAAATTATAGTGATTCAATCATGCATATATGTGTTCTAATGCTGCCAACAAAGAAATCATAGTGATTCAATCATGCATACATGGGTTCTAAGGCTATCAAAAAAAATTTATAGTGATTTGATCGTGCATATATGGGTTATAACCCTGTGAAAAACATTTATAGTGACTTAATCAAGCATATATGTGTTCAAAGGATGTTAAAAAGCTTTATAGTGATTCTACTGTGCATATTTGTGTTTTAAGACTGTGAAAAAAAATTATAGTGACTCAATCATGCATATATGTGTTCCAAGGCTGTCAAAAAAAAATTATAGTGATTCAATCTTGTATAAATGTGTTCTAAGGTTGTCAAGAAACTTTTATAGTGATTCAATCATGCATATATGTGTTCTAAGGCTGTCTAAAAAATTTCATAGTGATTCAATCATGCATATATGTGTTCTAAGGTTGTCAAAAAAAATTCAAGGCGATTCAATTTTTCATATATGTGTTCTAAGGTTGTCAAAAAAATTAATAGTGATTCAATCATGCATATATGTGTTTTAATGCTTTAAAAAAAACTTTATAGTGATTCAATCACACATATTTATGTTCTAAGAAAGTCAAAAAAAATCATAGTGATTCAATCATGCATATATGTGTTCTAAGGTTTTCAAAAAAAATTCATAGTGATTCAATCAGTCATATATGTATTCTAACGCTGTCAGCAAAATTTATGGTGATTCAATCAAGCACATATGTGTACTAAGGCTGTCAAAAAAAATTTATAGTGAGTCAATCATGCATACATGGGTTCTACGGTTCTCAAAAAAAAATTATCGTGATCCAATCATGCATATATGTATTCTAATGTTGTCAAAAAAAATTCATAGTGATTCAATCAAGCATATATTTGTTTTAAGGTTGTCAAAAAATTTCATAGTGATTCAATCATGCATACATGGGTTATAACGCTATCAAAAAAAATTCATAGCGATTTAAACATAAATATATTTGTTCTAAGGGTGTCAAAAACATTTTATAGTGATTCGATCATGCCTATATGTGTTCTAATGCTGTCAAAAAAAATTTGTAGTGATTCAATCAAGCGTATATTTGTTCTAAGGCTATCAAAAAAATTTCATAGTGATTCAATCACGCATATATATGTTTTAAGGTTGTTAAAAAAATTCATAGAAATTCAATCATGCATATATGTGTTCTAAGGTTGTTAAAAAAATTACACAGTGATTTAATTATGCATATATCCAATCTATGGTTGTCAAAAAAAATTTATAGTGATTCAATCATGCATATATCTATTCTAAGGTTGTCAACAAAAAAATTTAGTGATTCAATCATGCATATATATGTTCTAATGCTGTCAAAAAAAATCATAGTGATTTAATCAGGCATATTATGTGTCCTAACGGTGTCAAAAAAAATCACAGTGTCTCAATCATGGAAATATGTGTTCTAAGATTGTCAAAAAAAATTTATAGTGATTCAATCATGCATATATGAGTTCAAATGCTGTCAAAACCATTTGGTAGTGATTCAATCACGCATATATGTGTTTTAAGGCTGTCAAAAAAAAATATTGTGATTCATTCATGCATACATGTGTTTTAAGGTTGTCAAAAAAATTTATAATGACTCAATCATGCATATATGTGTTCTAAGGCCATCAAAAAAATTTCATAGTGACTAAATCATGCAAATATGTGTTCTAACGTTGTCAATAAAATTTCTTAGTGATTCAATTATGCATATATGTGTTCTAAGGCTATAAAAAAAAATAGTGATTTAATCATGCATATATGTGTTTTAAGTCTGTCAAAAAAAATCATAGTGATTTAATCATGCATATATGTGCTATAAGGCTATCAAAAAAAATCAAAGTGATTCAATCTTGCATATAGGTGTACTAAGGCTGTCAAAAAAAATTTATAGTGATTCAATCATGCATATATGTGTAATAAGGCTGTCAAAAAAAATTTATAGTGATTGAATCATTCACATATGTGTTCTAAGGTTCTCAACAAAATTTTGTAGTGATTAAATCATGCAAATATGTGTTGTAAGGATGTCAAAAAAAATCATAGAGACTCAATTTTGCATATATCCGTTCTGACATTGTCAAAAAAAAATTAGAGTGATTCAATCATGCATATATGTGTACTAAGGCTGTCAAAAAAATTTCATAGTGATTCAATCACGCACATATTTGTTTAGAGGCTGTCAAAAAAAATTCATAGGGATTCAATCATGCATATATTTGTTCTAAGGCTGTAAAAAAGATTCACAGTGATTCAAACTTAAATATATTTGTTCTAAGGTTGTTAAAAAAAATTATAGTGATTCAATCATGCCTATATGTGTTCTAATGTTATCAAAAAAAATTATAGTGATTCAATCATGCGTATTTGTGTTCTAAGGCTGGAAAAAAAATTTCATAGTGATTCAATCATGCATATATCTGTCCAAAGTTTGACAAACAAAATATTAGTTACTCAATCATGCATATATATGTTCAAATGGTGTAAAAAAAAAATCAGTCTTTGAATCATGCGTATATGTGTTCTAAGGTTGTCAAAAAAAATTTATCGTGATTCAAACATGCATATATGTGTTCTAATGCAGTCAAAAAAATTTTGTAGTGATTGAATTTGGCACATATTTGTTCTAAGGCTGTAAAAAAAAATTATTATGATTCATTCATGCATATATGTGTTCTAAGGTGGTCAAAAAAATGTACAGTGACTCAATCATGCATATATGTGTTTTAAGGCTGTCAAAAAATTCCATCATGGTTTAATCCTGCATATCGGTGTTCTAATGTTGTCAAAAAAATTTCATAGTTACTCAATCATGCGTACATATGTTCTAATGTTGAAAAAAAAAATTCATAGTACCTCAATCATGCATATATGTGTTCTAAGGCAGTCAAAAAAAAATTATAGTGATTCAATCATGCATATATGTCTTTCAAGGCTGTAAAAAAAAATTTGTAGTGATTCAATCATGCATATATGTGTTCTAAAACTGTAAAAAAAAATTCAGAGTGATTCAATCATGCATATATGTCTCCTAAGCCTATCAAAAAAAATTCAGAGTGATTCAATCATGCATATATGTGTTCTAAGGCTATCTAAAAAAATCATAGTGATTTAATAATGCATAAATGTGTTCTAAGACTGTTAAAAAGCTTTATTACCGATTCTATCATGTAAATATGTGTTCTAAGGCTTGCAAAAAAATTTCATAGTGTTTCAATGATGCATATATGTGTTCTAAGGCAGTAAAAAAAATTTTACACTGATTCAATCATGCATATATGTGTTCTAAGGTTGTCAAAAAAAATTTATAGTCATTCAATCATGCATATATGTGTTATAATGCTGTCCAAAAATTTTATAGTGATTTAATCTTGCATATATGTGTTCTAATGCCATCAAAAAAAATTATACATTGATTCAATCATACATATATGCACTCTAAGGTTGTCATAAAATTTTATAGTGGCTCAATCATGCATATATCTCTTCTAAGGTTGTCAAACAAAATTTTGGTGACTTAATCATGCAAATATATGTTCTAATGCTGTCAAAAAAATTCATAGTGATTCAATCATGCATATATGTGTCCTAAGTTGTCAAAAAAATTCACAGTGTTTCAATCATGCATATTTGTGTTCTAAGGTTGTCAAAAAAAATTTATAGTGATTCAATCATGCATATATGTGTTCTAATGGTGTAAAAAAAAATTTATAGTGATTCAATCATGCATATATGTGGTCTAAGGCTGTCAAAAAAAATTTATAGTGATTCAATCATGCATATATGTGTTCTAAGGCAGTCAAAAAAAATTTATAGTGACTCAATCAAGCATATATGTGCTCTAAGGCTATCAAAAAAATTTCATAGTGATTCAATCCTGCATGTGTTCTAAGGCTGTCAAAAAAAATTGATTTTTATTCAATCTTGCATATATGTGTTCTAATGTTGTTAAAACAATTTCTTAGTGATTTAATCATGCATATATATGTTTTAAGGCAGCCAAAAAAATTTTATAGTGATTTAATCATGCATAAATGTCTTCTAAGGTTGTCAAAAAGCTTTATAGTGATTCTGTCTTGTATATATGTGTTCTAAGGGTGGCAAAAAAAATTCATAGTGATTCAATCATGCATATATCTGTTCTAAGGCTGTATAAAAAAAATTCATAGTGATTCAATCATGTATATATGTGTTCTAAGGCTGTCAAAAAAATTTATAATGGTTCAATCATGCATATATGTGTTCTAAGGCTGTCAAAAAAATTTCAGATTGATTCAATCAATCATATATGTGTTCTTAGGCTATCAAAAAAAAATTCATAGTGATTCAATCATGCATGTATGTGTTCTAATGTTGTCAAAAAAAATTAGGGATTCAATCATGCATATATGTGTTCTAAGGCCGTCAAAAAAACTCATAGTGACTCAATCATGCGTATATTTGTTCTAACGTTGTCAAAAAAAAATTAGACTGATTCAATCATGCATATATGTGTTCTAAGGCTGTCAAAAAACATTCATAGTCATTCAGCCAAGCATATATGTGTTCGACGGCTGCCAAAAAAATTTCATAGTGATTCAATCATGCATATATCTGTTCTAAGGCTGTCAAGAAAAATTCATAGTGATTCAAACTTAAATATAGTTCTTCTAAGGTTGTCAAAAAAAATTTATAGTGATTCAATCATGCCTATATGTATTCTAATGTTGTAAAAAAAAATTCTAGTGATTCAATCATGCGTATATGTGTTCTAAGCCTGTCAAAAAAAATTTAGAGTGATTTAATCATGCATATATAAGTTCTAAGATGGTAAAAAAAAAAATCATAGTGATTCAATCACGCATATATGTGTTGTAAGGTTGTCAAAAATTTACACATTGATTCAATCATGCATATATGCATTCTAAGGTTGTCAAAAAAATTTATGGTGATTCATTCAAGCATATATATGTTCTAAGGTTGTCAAAAAAAATTTGGTCATTCAATCATGCATATATATGTTCTAATGCTGTTAAAAAAAATTCATAGTGATTCAATCACGCATATATATACGTCCTAAGGTTGTCAAAAAAAATTCACAGTGTTTCAATCATGCATATTTGTGTTCCAAGGTTGCCAAAAAAAATTATAGTGACTCAATCTTGTATATCTGTGTTCTAATATTCTCAAAAAAATTTATAGTGACTCAATCACGCATATATATGTTCGAAGGTTGTCAAAAAAGATTATAGTGATTCAATCTTGCATATATGTGTACTAAGGTTGTCAAAAAAAATTTATAGTGACTCAATCGTGCATATATATGTTCTAAGGCTATCAAAAAAATTTCATAGTGATTTAATCACGCATATGTGTTCTAACGCTGTCAAAAAATTTTGATTCTAATTCATTCATGCATATATGAGTTCTAACGTTGTCAAAACAATTTCTTAGTGATTCAATCATGCATATATGTGTTCTAAGGCTGTAAAAAAAAAAACATAGTGATTTAATCATGCATAAATGTGTTCTAAGGCTGTCAAAAAGTTTTATAGTGATTCTATCATGTATATATGTGTTCTAAGGATGGCAGAAAAATTTTATAGTGATTCAATCATTCATATATCTATTTTAAGGCTGTCCAAAAAAATTCATAGTGATTCTATCATGCATATATGTGTTCTTATGTTGTCAAAAAAAATTCATAGGGATTCAATCATCCATATATGTGTTCTATGGCTATCAAAAAATTTTATAGTGATTCAATCACGCATATTTATGTAATAATGTTGACAAAAAACTTTTATTGTGATTCAATTATTCATATATCATGCGTATATGTGATATAAGTCTTCAAAAAAATTTTGTAGTTATTCAAACTTAAATATATTTATTCTAAGGTTCTCAAAAAAAATTTATAGTGACTCAATCAGGCTTATATGTATTCTAATGTTGTAAAAAACAATTATAGTGAGTGAATCATGCGTATATGTGTTCTAAGGTTGTCAAACAAATTTCATTGTGATTCAATCATGCATATATATGTTCTAAGGCTGTCAAAAAAAATTCATAGTGATTCAATGAAGCGTATATGTGTTCTAAGGTTGTCAAAAAATTTACACAATAATTCAAACTTGCATATATGCATTCTAAGGTTAAAAAAAATTATAGTGATTCAATCATGCATATATTTGTTGTATTGCTGTCAAAAAAAAATCATAGAGATTCAATCACGCATATGTGTCCTAAAGTTGTCAAAAAAAATTCATAGCATTTCAATCATGCATATATGTGTTCTAAGGTTGTCAAAAAAAATCATAGTTTTTCAATCATGCTTATATGAGTTCTAAGGCTGTCAAAAAAAATTTATAGTGATTTAATCATGCATATATGTGTTCTAAGGTTGTCAAATAAAATTTCTAGTCATTCAATCAAGCATATATGTGTTCTAATGATGTCAAAAAAATTTATAGTGATTTAATCCTGCATATATATTTTCTAATGCTGTCAAAAAAATCATAGTGACTCAATCATGCAAGTATCTATTCTAACGTTGTCAAAAAAATTCATAGTGATTCAGTCTTGCAAATATGTAGTTGTCAAAAAAAATTCTAGTGATTCAATCATGCATATATGTGTTCTAAGGTTGTCAAAAAATTTTTACAGTCATTCAATCATGCATATATGTGTTATAATGCTGTCAAAAAATTTTATAGTGATTTAATCGTGCATATATGTGTTCTAATGCCGTCAAAAAAAATTTATACATTGATTCAATCATACATATATGCACTCTAAGGTTGTCAAAAAAATTTATAGTGGCTCAATCATGCATATATCTCTTCTAAGGTTGTCAAACAAAATTTTGGTGACTTAATCATGCAAATATATGTTCTAATGCTGTCAAAAAAATTCATAGTGATTCAATCATGCATATATGTGTCCTAAGTTGTCAAAAAAATTCACAGTGTTTCAATCATGCATATTTGTGTTCTAAGGTTGTCAAAAAAAATTTATAGTGATTCAATCATGCATATATGTGTTCTAATGCTGTAAAAAAAAATTTATAGTGATTCAATCATGCATATATGTGGTCTAAGGCTGTCAAAAAAAATTTATAGTGATTCAATCATGCATATATGTGTTCTAAGGCAGTCAAAAAAAAATTATAGTGACTCACTCACGCATATATGTGTTCTAAGGCTATCAAAAAAATTTCATAGTGATTCAATCCTGCATGTGTTCTAAGGCTGTCAAAAAAATTTGATTCTGATTCAATCTTGCATATATGTGTTCTAATGTTGTTAAAACAATTTCTTAGTGATTTAATCATTCATATATATGTTCTAAGGCAGCCAAAAAAAAATTATAGTGATTTAATCATGCATAAATGTCTTCTAAGGTTGTCAAAAAGCTTTATAGTGATTTTGTCTTCTATATATGTGTTCTAAGGGTGGCAAAAATTTTTGATAGTGATTCAATCAAGCATATATCTGTTCTAAGGCTGTATAAAAAAAATTCATAGTGATTCAATCATGTATATATGTGTTCTAAGGCTGTCAAAAAAAAATTATAATGGTTCAATCATGCATATATGTGTTCTAAGGCTGTCAAAAAAAATTCAGATTGATTCAATCAATCATATATGTGTTCTTAGGCTACCAAAAAAAATTCCATAGTGATTCAATCATGCATGTATGTGTTCTAATGTTGTCAAAAAAAATTAGTGATTCAATCATGCATATATGTGTTCTAAGGCCGTCAAAAAAAATCATAGTGACTCAATCATGCGTATATTTGTTCTAACGTTGTCAAAAAAAAATTAGACTGATTCAATCATGCATATATGTGTTCTAAGGCTGTCAAAAAACATTCATAGTCATTCAGTCAAGCATATATGTGTTCAACGGCTGCCAAAAAAAATTTATAGTGATTCAATCATGCATATATCTGTTCTAAGGCTGTCAAGAAAAATTCATAGTTATTCAAACTTAAATATAGTTCTTCTAAGGTTGTCAAAAAAAATTTATAGTGATTCAATCATGCCTATATGTATTCTAATGTTGTAAAAAAAAATTCTAGTGATTCAATCATGCGTATATGTGTTCTAAGCCAGTCAAAAAAAATTTAGAGTGATTTAATCATGCATATATATGTTCTAAGACAGTCAAAAAAAATCATAGTGATTCAATCACGCATATTTGTGTTGTAAGGTTGTCAAAAATTTACACATTGATTCAATCATGCATATATGCATTCTAAGGTTGTCAAAAAAAATTATAGTGATTCATTCAAGCATATATATATTCTAAGGTTGTCAAAAAAAATTTGGTCATTCAATCATGCATATATATGTTCTAATGTTGTTAAAAAAAATTCATAGTGATTCAATGACGCATATATATAGCTCCTAAGGTTGTAAAAAAAAATTCACAGTGTTTCAATCATGCATATTTGTGTTCCAAGGTTGCCAAAAAAATTTATAGCGACTCAATCTTGTATATCTGAGTTCTAATGCTCTCAAAAAAATTTATAGTGACTCAATCATGCATATATATGTTCTAAGGTTGTCAAAAAAAATTATAGTGATTCAATCATGCATATATGTGTACTAAGGTTGTCAAAAAAAATTTATAGTGACTCAATCGTGCATATATGTGTTCTAAGGCTATCAAAAAAATTTCGTAGTGATTTAATCACGCATATCTGTTCTAACGCTGTCAAAAAATTTTGATTCTAATTCATTCATGCATATATGTGTTCTAATGTTGTCAAAACAATTTCTTAGTGATTCAATCATGCATATATGTGTTCTAAGGCTGTCAAAAAAAATATAGTGATTTAATCATGCATAAATGTGTTCTAAGGCTGTCAAAAAGTTTTATAGTGATTCTATCATGTATATATGTGTTCTAAGGATGGCAGAAAAATTTTATAGTGATTCAATCATTCATATATCTATTTTAAGGCTGTCCAACAAAATTCATAGTGATTCTATCATGCATATATGTGTTCTTATGTTGTCAAAAAAAATTCATAGGGATTCAATCATCCATATATGTGTTCTATGGCTATCAAAAAAATTTATAGTGATTCAATCACGCATATTTGTGTAATAATGTTGACAAAAAACTTTTATTGTGATTCAATCATTCATACATCATGCGTATATGTGATATAAGTCTTCAAAAAAATTTTGTAGTGATTCAAACTTAAATATATTTATTCTAAGGTTTTCAAAAAAATTTTATAGTGACTCAATCAGGCTTATATGTGTTCTAATGCTGTAAAAAACAATTATATTGATTGAATCATGCGTATATTTGTTCTAAGGTTGTCAAACAAATTTCGTTGTGATTCAATCATGCATATATATATGTTCTAAGGCTGTCAAAAAATTTTCATTGTGATTCAATCAAGCGTATAAGTGTTCTAAGGTTGTCAAAAAATTTACACAATGATTCAAACTTGCATATATGCATTCTAAGGTTAAAAAAAATTATAGTGATTCAATCATGCATATATTTGTTGTATTGCTGTCAAAAAAAATCATAGAGATTCAATCATGCATATGTGTCCTAAAGTTGTCAAAAAAAAATCATAGCATTTCAATCATGCATATATGTGTTCTAAGGTTGTCAAATAAAATCATAGTTATTCAATCATGCTTATATGAGTTCTAAGGCTGTCAAAAAAAATTTATAGTGATTTAATCATGCATATATGTGTTCTAAGGTTGTCAAATAAAATTTCTAGTCATTCAATCAAGCATATATATGTTCTAATGATGTCAAAAAAATTTATAGTGATTTAATCCCGTATATATATTTTCTAATGCTGTCAAAAAAAATCATAGTGACTCAATCATGCAAGTATCTATTCTAACGTTGTCAAAAAAAATTATAGTGATTCAGTCTTGCAAATATGTGTTCTAAGGCTGTCAAAAAAATTTATAGTGATTCAATCATGCATATATGTTTTCTAAGTTTGTCAAAAAAAATTTATAGTCATTCAATCATGTGTATATGTGTTCTAAAGTTGTCAAAAAAATTTATAGTGATTTAATCTTGCATATATGTGTTCTAATGCCGTCAAAAAAAATTACACATTGATTCAATCATACATATGTGCACTCTAAGGTTGTCAAAAAAATTTATAGTGGCTCAATCATGCATATATCTCTTCTAAGGTTGTCAAACAAAATTTTGCTGATTTAATCATGCAAATATATGTTCTAATGCTGTCAAAAAAATTCATAGTGATTCAATCACGCATATATGTGTCCTAAGTTGTCAAAAAAAATCACAGTGTTTCAATCATGCATATTTGTGTTCTAAGGTTGTCAAAAACAATTTATAGTGATTCAATCATGCATATATGTGTTCTAATGCTGTAAAAAAAAATTTGTAGTGATTCAATCATGCATATATGTGGTCTAAGGCTGTCAAAAAAAATTTATAGTGATTCAATCATTCATATATGTGTTCTAAGGCAGTCAAAAAAATTTTATAGTGACTCAATCACTCATATATGTGTTCTAAGGCTATCAAAAAAATTTCATAGTGATTCAATCCTGCATGTGTTCTAAGGCTGTCAAAAAAATTTGATTCTGATTCAATCTTGCATATATGTGTTCTAATGTTGTTAAAACAATTTCTTAGTGATTTAATCATGCATATATATGTTCTAAGGCAGCCAAAAAAATTTTATAGTGATTTAATCATGCATAAATGTCTTCTAAGGTTGTCAAAAAGCTTTATAGTGATTCTGTCTTGTATATATGTGTTCTAAGGGTGGCAAAAAAATTTCATAGTGATTCAATCATGCATATATCTGTTCTAAGGCTGTATAAAAAAAATTCATAGTGATTCAATCATGTATATATGTGTTCTAAGGCTGTAAAAAAAAATTTATAATTATTCAATCATGCATATATATGTTCTAAGGCTGTCAAAAAAATTTCAGATTGATTCAATAAATCATATATGTGTTCTTAGGCTATCAAAAAAATTTCATAGTGATTCAATCATGCATGTATGTGTTCTAATGTTGTAAAAAAAAATTAGTGATTTAATCATGCATATATGTGTTCTAAGGCCATCAAAAAAATTCATAGTGACGCAATCATGCGTATATTTGTTCTAACGTTGTCAAAAAAAATTAGACTGATTCAATCATGCATATATGTGTTCTAAGGCTCTCAAAAAACATTCATAGTTATTTAGTCAAGCATATATGTGTTCGAAGGCTGCTAAAAAAATTTCATAGTGATTCAATCATGCATATATCTGTTCTAAGGCTGTCAAGAAAAATTCAGAGTGATTCAAACTTAAATATAGTTCTTCTAAGGTTGTCAAAAAAAATTTATAGTGATTCAATCATCCCTATATGTATTCTAATGTTGTAAAAAAATTTCTAGTGATTCAATCATGCGTATATGTGTTCTAAGCCTGTCAAAAAAAAATTAGAGTGATTTAATCATGCATATATAAGTTCTAAGATGGTAAAAAAAAAAATCATAGTGATTCAATCACGCATATATGTGTTGTAAGGTTGTCAAAAATTTACACATTGATTCAATCATGCATATATGCATTCTAAGGTTGTCAAAAAAATTTATGGTGATTCATTCAAGCATATATATGTTCTAAGGTTGTCAAAAAAAAATTGGTCATTCAATCATGCATATATATGTTCTAATGTTGTTAAAAAAATTCATAGTGATTCAATCACGCATATATATACGTCCTAAGGTTGTCAAAAAAAATTCACAGTGTTTCAATCATGCATATTTGTGTTCCAAGGTTGCCAAAAAAATTTATAGTGACTCAATCTTGTATATCTGTGTTCTAATACTCTCAAAAAAATTTATAGTGACTCAATCTCGCATATATATGTTCTAAGGTTGTCAAAAAAAATTATAGTGATTCAATCTTGCATATATGTGTACTAAGGTTGTCAAAAAAAATTTATAGTGACTCAATCGTGCATATATATGTTCTTAAGCTATCAAAAAAATTTCATAGTGATTTAATCACGCATATGTGTTCTAACGCTGTCAAAAAAATTTGATTCTAATTCATTCATGCATATATGAGTTCTAACGTTGTCAAAACAATTTCTTAGTGATTCAATCATGCATATATGCGTTCTAAGGCTGTCAAAAAAAAACATAGTGATTTAATCATGCATAAATGTGTTCTAAGACTGTCAAAAAGTTTTATAGTGATTCTATCATGTATATATGTGTTCTAAGGATGGCAGAAAAATTTTATAGTGATTCAATCATTCATATATCTATTTTAAGGCTGTCCAAAAAAATTCATAGTGATTCTATCATGCATATATGTGTTCTTATGTTGTCAAAAAAAATTCATAGGGATTCAATCATCCATATATGTGTTCTATGGCTATCAAAAAAATTTATAGTGATTCAATCACGCATATTTGTGTAATAATGTTGACAAAAAACTTTTATTGTGATTCAATCATTCATATATCATGCGTATATGTGATATAAGTCTTCAAAAAAAATTTGTAGTGATTCAAACTTAAATATATTTATTCTAAGGTTTTCAAAAAAAAATTATAGTGACTCAATCAGGCTTATATGTGTTCTAATGCTGTAAAAAACAATTATATTGATTGAATCATGCGTATATCTGTTCTAAGGTTGTCAAACAAATTTTGTTGTGATTCAATCATGCATATATATGTTCTAAGGCTGTCAAAAAAATTTCATTGTGATTCAATCAAGCGTATATGTGTTCTAAGGTTGTCAAAAAATTTACACAATAATTCAAACTTGCATATATGCATTCTAAGGTTAAAAAAAATTATAGTGATTCAATCATGCATATATTTGTTGTATTGCTGTAAAAAAAAAATCATAGAGATTCAATCACTCATATGTGTCCTAAAGTTGTCAAAAAAAATTCATAGCATTTCAATCATGCATATTTGTGTTCTAAGGTTGTCAAAAAAAATCATAGTTATTCAATCATGCTTATATGAGTTCTAAGGCTGTCAAAAAAAATTTATAGTGATTTAATCATGCATATATGTGTTCTAAGGTTGTCAAATAAAATTTCTAGTCATTCAATCAAGCATATATGTGTTCTAATGATGTCAAAAAAATTCATAGTGATTTAATCCTGCTTATATATTTTCTAATGCTATCAAAAAAATCATAGTGACTCAATCATGCAAGTATCTATTCTAACGTTGTCAAAAAAAATCATAGTGATTCAGTCTTGCAAATATGTAGCTGTCAAAAAAAATTCTAGTGATTCAATCATGCATATATGTGTTCTAAGGTTGTCAAAAAAAATTACAGTCATTCAATCATGCATATATGTGTTATAATGCAATCAAAAAATTTTATAGTGATTTAAACATGCATATATGTGTTCTAATGCAGTCAAAAAATTTTATACATTGATTCAATCATACATATATGCACTCTAAGGTTGTCAAAAAATTTATAGTGGCTCAATCATGCATATATCTCTTCTAAGGTTGTCAAACAAAATTTTGGTGACTTAATCATGCAAATATATGTTCTAATGCTGGCAAAAAAATTCACAGTGATTCAATCATGCATATATGTGTCCTAAGTTGTCAAAAAAATTCACAGTGTTTCAATCATGCATATTTGTGTTCTAAGGTTGTCAAAAAAAAATTATAGTGATTCAATCATGCATATATGTGTTCTAATGCTGTAAAAAAAAATTTAGAGTGATTCAATCATGCATATATGTGGTCTAAGGCTGTCAAAAAAAAATTATAGTGATTCAATCATGCATATATGTGTTCTAAGGCAGTCAAAAAAAATTATAGTGACTCAATCATGCATATATGTGTTCTAAGGCTATCAAAAAAATTTCATAGTGATTCAATCCTGCATGTGTTCTAAGGCTGTCAAAAAAATTTGATTCTGATTCAATCTTGCATATATGTGTTCTAATGTTGTTAAAACAATTTCTTAGTGATTTAATCATGCATATATATGTTCTAAGGCAGCCAAAAAAAAATTATAGTGATTTAATCATGCATAAATGTCTTCTAAGATTGTCAAAAAGCTTTATAGTGATTCTGTCTTCTATATATGTGTTCTAAGGGTGGCAAAAAATTTTCAAAGTGATTCAATCATTCATATATCTGTTCTAAGGCTGTATAAAAAAAATTCATAGTGATTCAATCATGTATATATGTGTTCTAAGGCTGTCAAAAAAAATTATAATGGTTCAATCATGCATATATGTGTTCTAAGGCTGTCAAAAAAATTTCAGCTTGATTCAATCAATCATATATGTGTTCTTAGGCTATCAAAAAAATTTGATTCTAATTTATTCATGCATATATGTGTTTTAACGTTGTCAAAACATTTTCTTAGTGATTCAATCATGCATATATGTGTTCTTAGGCTGTCAAAAAAAAATATAGTGATTTAATCGTGCATAAATGTGTTCTAAGGCTGTCAAAAAGTTTTATAGTGATTCTATCATGTATATATGTGTTCTAAGGATGGCAGAAAAATTTTATAGTGATTCAATCATTCATATATCTATTTTAAGGCTGTCCAAAAAAATTCATAGTGATTCTATCATGCATATATGTGTTCTTATGTTGTCAAAAAAATTTCATAGGGATTCAATCATCCATATATGTGTTCTATGGCTATCAAAAAAATTTATAGTGATTCAATCACGCATATTTGTGTAATAATGTTGACAAAAAACTTTTATTGTGATTCAATCATTCATATATCATGCGTATATGTGATATAAGTCTTCAAAAAAAATTTGTAGTGATTCAAACTTAAATATATTTATACTAAGGTTCTCAAAAAAAATTTATAGTGACTCAATCAGGCTTATTTGTGTTCTAATGCTGTAAAAAACAATTATAGTGATTCAATCATGCGTATATGTGTTCTAAAATTGTCAAACAAATTTCGTTGTGATTCAATCATGCATATATATGTTCTAAGGCTGTCAAAAAAATTTTATAGTGATTCAATCAAGCGTATATGTGTTCTAAGGTTGTCAACAAAATTTATAGTGATTCAATCATGCATATATGTTTTCGAAGGTTGTCAAAAAAAATTTATAGTCATTCGGACATGTATATATGTGTTCTAAAGTTGTCAAAAATTTTCATAGTGATTTAATCCTGCATATATGTGTTCTAATGCTGACAAAAAATTTTCATAGTGACTCAATCATGCATATATCTGTTCTAACATTGTCAAAAAAAATTCATAGTGATTCAATCATGCATGTACGTGTTCTAAGGTTGTCAAAACATTTTTATAGTGATTCAATCGTGCATATATGTGTTCTAAATCTTTCAAAAAAAAATAGTGATTCAATCTTGAATATATGTGTTCTAAGGTTCTCCAAAAAAATTTATAGTGATTCAATCTTGCATATATGTGTTCCAATGTTGTCGAAAAAATTTCATAGTGTTTCAATCATGCATATATGTGTTTTAATTCTGTCAAAAAAAAACTGTAGTGACTCAATCTTGCATCTATGTGTTCTAATGTTGTCAAAAAAAATTTATAGTGATTCAATCTTCCATATATGTCTTCTAAGGCTGTCTAAAAAACTTATAGTGATCCAATCATGCATATATGTGTTCTAATTATGTCAAAAAATTTATTATGATTCAATCATTCATATATCTATTCTAACACTGTTAAAAAACTTTTATTGTGACTCAATCATGCATATATGTGTTCTAATGCTGTCAAAAGTTTTATAGTGATTCAATTGTGCATATATGTGTTCTAACGCTGTTAAAAAAAAATCATAGTGATTGAATCATGCATTTATATCTTCTACTGTGGTAAAAAAAAATTATAGTGATTCAATCTTGCATATATGTGTTCTAAGGATGTCAAAAAAAAAATAATCGTGATTCAATCATGCATATATGTGTTCTAAGGTTCTAAAAAAACTTTTTTAGTGATTCAATCATGCATATATGTGCTCCAAGGATGTTAAAAAAAATTCAAATTCAATAATGCATATATTTGTTCTAAGACTGTCAAAAAAAATTCATAGTGATTCAACCTTGCATATATGTGTTCTAAAGTTGTCAAGAAAAATTTATAGTGATTCAATCATCCATATATGTGTTCTAAAGTTGTCAAAAAGATTTAAAGTGATTCTATCCTACATATTTGTGATAAAAGGAATTCAAAAAAAACTCCATAGTGAGCCAATGATGCATATATGTGTTCTAAGGCTGTCAAAAAGAAATCATAGTGACTCAATCATGCATATATGTCTTCTAACATTGTTAGAAAAAAATCATACTGATTCAATCCTCCATATATGTGTTATAAGGCTGTCAAAAAAATTATAGTGATTCAATCAAGCATATATGTGTTTTAATGCTGCCAAAAAAAAAATCATAGTGATTCAATAATGCATACATGTGTTCTAAGGCTAACAAAAAAAAAATTATAGCCATTTGATCATGCATATATGGGTTCTAAGGCTGTGAAAAATAATTCATAGTGATTTATTCAAGCATATATGGGTTCAAAGGATGTCAAAAAGCATTATAGTGATTCTATCGTGCATACATGTGTTCTAAGGCTGTCAAAAAAATTTATAATCACTAAATCATGCATATATGTGTTCCAAGGTTGACAAAAAAAATTTTAAGTGATTCAATCATGTATAAATGTGTTCTAAGGTTGTCAAGAAAATTTTATAGTGATTCAATCATGCATATATGTGTTCTAAGGTTGTCCAAAAAAATCATAGTGATTCAATCATGCATATATGAAGTCTAAGGTTGTCAAAAAAAATTCATAGTGATTCAATCATTCATATATGAGTTCTAAGGCTGTCAAAAAAATTTATAGTGATTCTATCTTGCAGATATATGTTCTACGGTTCTCAAAAATATTTTATAGTGATTCAATCATGCATATATGTATTCTAATGTTGTCAAAAAAAATTTAGAGTTATTTAATCATGCATATATGTGTTCTAAGGCTGTCAAAAAAAAAATCATAGTGATTCAATCTTGCATATATTTGTTTTAAGGCGGTCAAAAAAAATTCATAGTGATTCAATCATGCATATATGTGTTATAACGCTATCAAAAAAATTGATAGTGATTTAAACTTAAATATATTTGTTCTAAGAGTGTCAAAAAATTTTTATAATGATTCAATCATGCCTATATGTGTTCTAATGTTGTCAAAAAAAATTTGCAGTGATTCAATGATGCATATATGTGTTCTAAGGCAAACAAAAAAAAAATCATAGTGATTCAATCATGCATATATATGTTTTAAGGATGTCAAAAAAAATTCATAGTGATTCAATCTTGCATATTTGTGTTCTAATCTTGTTAAAAAATGTACACAGTGATTCAATCTGGCATATATGCATTCTATGGTTGTCAAAGAAAAATATTTTGATTCAATCATGCCTATATATGTTCTAAGGTTGTCAATAAAAAAATTTAGTGATTCAATCATGCATATATATGTTCTAATGCTGACAAAAAAAATTCATAGTGATTCAATCACGCATATATGTGTCCTAAGGTTGTCAAAAAAATTCAGTGTTTTAATCATGCATATATGGGTTCTAAGGTTGTCAAAAAAAAATTATAGTGATTCAATCACACATATATGAGTTCTAATGCTGACAAAAAAATTTGGTAGTGATTCAATCACGTATATATGTGTTCTAAGGCTGTCAAAAAAAATTTATTGTGATTCATTCATGCATATATGTGTTTTAAGGTTGTCAAAAAAAAATTATAGTGACTCAATCATGCATATATGTGTTCTAAGGCTATCAAAAAAAATTCATAGTGACTAAATCATGCAAATATGTGTTCTAACGTTGTCAATAAAATTTCTCAGTGATTTAATTATGAATATATGTGTTCTAAGGCTGTCAAAAAAAAATTTAGTGATTCAATTATGCATTTATGTGTTCTAAGGTTGTCAAAAAAAATTATAGTGATTTAATCATGCATAAATGTGTTCTAAGGCTGTCAAAAAGCTTTTTAGTGATTCTATCATGTATATATGTGTTCTAAGACTGGAAAAAAAATCATTGTGATTCAATCATGTGTATATGTGTTCTAAGGCTGTAAAAAAAATTTATAGTGATTCAATCACGCATATATGTGTTCTAAAGTTGTCAAAAAAAATTTATAGTCATTCAATCCTGCATATATGTGTTCTAATGCTGTCAAAAAAATTTCATAGTGATTCAATCTTGCATATTTGTATTCTAAGGTCGTCAAAAAAAAAAATTAGTGATTCAATCATGCAAATATGTGTTCTAAGGCTGCAAAAAAAAAATTATGGTGATTCAATCATGCATATATGTGTTCTAAGGTTGTCGAAAAAAAATCATAGTGATTCAATAATGCATATATGTGTTCTAAAACTGTCAAAAAAATTTATAGTGAGTCAATCATGCATATATGTGTTCTAAGGCTGTAAAAAAAAATATATACTGATTCAATCTTGCATATATATTTTCTAAGGTTCTCAAAAAAATTTATAGTGATTCAGTCATACATATATGTATTTTAATGTTGTCAAAAAAAATTCAGAGTGATTTAATCACGCATATATGTGTTCTAAGGCTGTCAAAAAAAAATTATAGTGATTCAATCATGCATATATTGGTTTTAAGGCTGTCAAGAAAATTTCATAGTGATTAAATCATGCATATATGTGTTCTAACGGTATAAAAAAAATTATAGTGATTCAAATAAAAATATATTTGTTCTAAGGGTGTCAAAAAACTTTTATAGTGATTCAATCATGGCTATATGTGTTCTAATGTTCTCTAAAATAATTTATAGTGATTCAATCATGCGTATATGTGTTTGAAGGCTGTCAAAAACAATTTATAGTGATTCAATCATACTTATATATGTTTTGAAGCTGTCAAAAAAATTTCATAGTGATTCAATCATGCATATATGTGTTATAAGGCTGTTTAAAAGTTTATACAATGATTCAATCATGCATATATGCATGCGAAGATTGTCAAAAAAAATTTATAGTGATTCAATCATGGATATATCTATTCTAAGTTTGTCAAAAAAAAATTTGATGATTGAATCTTGCATATATATGTTCTAATGCTGTCAAAAAAAATTTATAGTGATTCAATCATGCATATATATGTGTTCTAATGCGGTCAAAAAAAATTCATAGTGACTCAATCAAGCATATATCGGTTCTAACATTGTCAAAAAAATTTCATAGTGATTCAATCAGGCATATATGTGTTCTAAGGTTGTCAAAAAAAAATTATAGTTATTCAATCAAGCATATATGTGTTCTAAGGCTGTCAAAACAAATTTATAGTGATTCAATCTTGAATATATGTGATCTAAGGTTCTCAAAAAAAATTTATAATGATTCAGTCATGCATATATGTGTTCTAAAGTTGTCAAAAAAAATTCATAGTGTTTCAATTATGCGTACTTGTGTTCTAAGGGTGTCAAAAAATTTCATAGTGATCCAATCATGCATACATATGTTCTAAGGCTGTCAAAAAAAATTTATAGTGATTCAATCATGCATATATGTGTTCTAAGCTTGTCGAAAAATTTACATAGTGATTTAATCCTGCGTATATACATTCTAAGGTTAAAAAAAATTTACAGTGATTCATTCATGCTTATACCTATTCTAAGGTTGTCAAAACAAAATAGTGATTCAATCATGCATATATATGTTCTATTGCTGTCAAAAAAATCATAGAGATTCAATCACGCATATGTGTGTCCTAAAGTTGTCAAAAAAAATCATAGTGTTTCAATCATGAATATATGTCTTTTAATAATGTCAAAAAAAACTGTAGTGATTCAATCTTGCATTTACGTGTTATAATGTTGTCAAAAAAAATTCATAGTGATTCAATCTTTCATATATGTGTTCTAAAGCTATCAAAAAAACTTATAGTGATCCAATCATGCATATATGTGTTATAATTCTGTCAAAAAAAATTATTATGATTCAATAATTCATATATCTGTTCTATGACTGTTAAAAAACTTTTATAGTGACTCAATCATGCATATATGTGTAAAAAAATTTGTAGTGATGCAATCATGCATATCTGTATTCTAAGGCTATCAAAAAAAAATCATAGTGATAAATACATGTTAGAGTTTATTTTGAATCACAAATATGAATATGCACAGTTCTATTTTTAAAAAACTAAGCAAATGAACAAAAGCATAAAAAAGAGCTCAAAAGAGAAAAAAAAGAAGCATGCATTAGGTTGTTTGGATAATTCCACAATCCTTAGTAGATGGGACTTAGATGTAAGTTGAAACTTTTGAATTCCATTTCGAAAAGGAGAGTGGAAAACTTCGTGATCCTAAGTAGCTGAGAACAGATACAAGTTGAAATGTTTGACTCTCACGTTGCAAAGGTGAATGAAGGAAGTCACTTTAATGTCTTAGTTGATATCTTTTGTTGTGCATTGAAAAAGTATAAAAGATATTGACATTGCACAAGGCATAAAAGCAGACCACACGCAAGCTATAAGAGAAGAATGAATGCGCAAAAATAAAAAAAAAAGCGTGAAAAGAAAAAAAAAAGAGAAAAGAGCTTAAAAAGAAAGAAAAGTTCAGTGCTTAGAAGTGTGTTTTTGAAAACCTGTGCAGAAAACATATGAGTGAGGATAAGTAAATAATTTGTTTTTATTGGATTTTCCAAGAATAAAACATAAATAATTGTGATATTTAGAAAAGTGAAAGAAATTCTTTTTCTGTGGTGGTATATAAAAGACTCTAATTATATTGTGATTTTGAAATAACAGGAAATATTGGTAAAAACAAAGTCTTTAATTACCTACTACTTATGAGGATGTGTAATATTTTGCATACATGACAGAGATGTTTGTGGGCAGCATCACTGCAAACCCTCACGAGACCATACTCGTCCACTGGGGTAACCCAAGGGTTGAAAGGGCTTGTTGCATGAGCTAAATGCACCCGTGATTCCTACGAAAGTGAGTTAGATGATAGTTTGATTTCTTGCATTTTTCTAGTTTGCTCAAGGACTAGCAAAACATAAGCATGGGGTATTTGATCATGCATATATTTCAGGGTTAATTAACAATAAAATATGCATGACTTTATGAAAAAATGTTTTAAAAGCCCAAGTTTATGCTAGTTTTTGTTAAATGAGCTAAAATGATTTCAAAACAGAAAATATATGAAAAATAGCTTTATTTGTATATTTTAGTACATATTTTATTGTTTGATATTAACATAGTAGTTTTAGTTTTAGTTTTCAATAAAAATAATAAGTCAAATTAGGTTAGAGTAAACTAATTTTGTTTTGAGGTTTTTAGCAATTAAAATTTCTTTAAATAGTTTTTAGATTTTTGAAAAAAATAAAACAAACCGGTTTACACGGTTTGCTTTCTTTGAAAAACTAAAAAAAAAACTGAAAACAAACTGGTGAACCGGTTTGCTTTCTTTTAAAAAACCACGAATGAAAATTTTTCATCCGTCCCCCCATTCTTGCCTGAACTTCTTTCTTTTCTCCTCTTTCCCTCTCTTCTCACCCTTCTCCACCATTGCCGGCCCTTCCTTCTCCTTCTCCCTCTTTCTCTGTTCAATCTCCAACCGGCGGTGGTGGTGGAAATTCCTCAATCCGGTGACGACATGAGTGGTGGAGGCCACCTTTCTCTCCTAATCCTTCTATTGTTAAGGTAAGGTCTGTATCATCATCAACTTCTTCTTCTTCATCTTTTTCTTCTTCAGATTCTTCATTCTTATTCTTATTCTTCATCTGTTCAATCGATTCTGTCGTTCTGTGTTTGTTTCAGAAAAACAAAAAGAGGAAAAACGAAAACGGAAAAAAAAAACTCGATCATTGCTGTTTCACAATTTTTTTTTCATCGTAATTCGTTCATTAGTTGTTTGATTAGTGGATTCATTAGTTGTTTAATCGATTCATTCATTTGTAATTCTGTTTACTCTGCTTTCATTCATCTTTTTTGTTTAACGTTTTGTTATCTTCATTTCTTGTTTTCTTTCATTTTGGTTTCCTGTTTTCCTGTTTAACGTAATCCTGTTTTCATTCGTAATTCGCAGAGATTTCCTGTGTTGATTTCATTTCTGTTTTGTTTTCTGCGTTGTTCATTTCCAGCTTTAATGCTTTTCATTTGTTAAAGATTAAATTTCTGTTTGTTTGATTTTATTCTCTTGTTATGATTCCATTTCATGCGTTTTTGTTTTGTGTGCACACTGTTTTCAATTCCGTTGTTTACATTCAGTAATGTTCTGTTCCATGTTATCACAATTTCCTATTTGATGTTGTATTCCCTGCTATTTGCAATTCCTGTTGTTTTTCCTTCATATTGCAGTATTAATTTCCATTTTCTTGTTCGTATTTTTTTTTTAGTTAATTTCCTCTTAATTCCATGTCATTTAAGTCATTGTTTTCAATATCCGATTCCTGATTGTAGTCTTTTCTTGGTTTGTTGTTTGTTTTTCTTTATTTGTAGTGCATCGTTTGTTTCATGTTTTTCTTTACTGTATTTTCTGTGTTAAACTATTTGATTTACTTGTTTTTAATATTCATTTTCCAGTTCTAGAGTCAGTTACTGTTTTCACTAATCATCTTCATTCTTTGTTTTCAATTTTTATTGCTGGTTCATTTTCCTGTTTAGTTCATTCAGTAATTTTTCTGCTTTTCAAGTCATGCATTTTCTGCTTGTTTTTACATTCTGAATACTTGCTTTTCATTACATCTTTTATATTTTCTTGTCTTTCAATTCTTGAATTCCTAATCTCTTGTTTTGTTTTCTTAATTAGTTTACTTTATTGTTAGATACTAGTTAATCGAGTTTTAAGTAGTTGTAGTTAAGTAAATGTTAGATAATTAGCGTTGTTACTTAGCTTGTACTCAGTTAGTTTAGTTGTTAGATGTAATTAGAAATCAATTTCAGTTAAAATTGTCATTATATGTCTTTCCTGATTTCTTTTATGTTTTTAGCATTTAATTAGCATAACCTGATTAGTATAGTTTTTCTTTCTATCTCTTGTACTGCTCGTGTTCATTTTATTTGTGCAGGATAGCACAGGATTGGAGCTGAAGCGCATATGTGACACGGGAAGCACAATAGTAGAAGTTGTTATTTTCAGTTTAGAATTAGGAATTTGATTCTGGGTTTATAAATATTGCATTTTACGCCCTCTGCGAAGGGTATTCATTTGTTGTAATAGTTAGTTGTTTTGACTTTTCTCGAACATTTTATATTTTAATAATTCGCCAATAAAGAATAGTTTAGATTTGTGTGCTTGAATACGAAATATTCCCCTTCCATGAGTTCGACCCGGTCTCATCCACTAGTGAGAACCGGTTTTTATTATTTGATGTTTGGTTTTCACATGTTTTACATATAAAAATCTTTTCAAAATTACAACGATTTAAAAGAAGACATTAAGGAGCCGATGCGCCCTCTGACCTTCAGTCACTCGGAGTTAGCGAGGTCGAGGATACCCTCTTAAGGAACCTCTGCTACTGCAGTAGTATCGATTTCAATCCTTTGCCCCTGCGAAAGGTTTCTCCTGGTCGCGTGCTGCCCGCAGGTAGTTTGACTCGGTCTGTAGCATTCCCGGTTATCACATTAGAAATTAAATAACAGACGTCAGGTGCATGTCTCACAGAATGTGAGGTTCCTTCGCGTACCCGAAGGAGTAATCAGAAGAACATAAGTACTAACCAAACAGACTGACATACAATAGTTGGTTACTTGTTTTACTTTAGCACTGCTCGTACTTCTATTTCGTTGTTGTACTTTGCTGTTTCGTTACTGTTCTGTTTGAGTTGTTGCACTGTTACTTACTTCGTAGTTTTACAGTCTTGTAGCACGTGCACCTACCTGACACGCACTGGTACCTTTGTTTAAATGTTTCTAACTGTTCCATCATGCTAGTTGTAGCCTGTTACTTAGTATATCTATGGCATGCTATTTACCTTCTGCATTTCCATAAAAATGATAATGTATGGATGGTTTGTCTCACCAACTCGCAAGAGTACTAACCCCGTGTTATGGGGATATAGATGATGAGTAGACGCAGTGTGATGCGATGGCGCACAGCAAGAGGCTTCTTTTAGTTTTGGGGTTTGAGGGGTTTTTCCTCTCTTTTTGAGACACTGATTCTTTTTGTACTCAGTCTCATTTTGTAATTTTGTAAACATTGTGGTAATGAAATATGTCTTGTTTTGACTCGTGGTTGTTTTACTTACTATGGCTCGCTCAGACTTGCGGCCTTTGCTTTGCCTCTATTTCTCTTTTGTACTTCCGCTGGTTGTCTTCAAACTGTATATCTTTCAAAAATAAAAATTTTGCTCAAAAACCAAAGGTTTTTACAAGGTCGAGGTTTGGGGCGTCACAATGAATTTCATCGACATTGAAAATCTAAGTAAATAATTTTAAAACTTAGGTTGCATTTCATGAAAGGTAAGTCTAAAATAGAGCATTTAAACCATTTAAAACCTAGCTTTTAAATAAAAAGCAATTAGGGTTTCTAAAATAAGTAAATTTCAATTTTTACAAACTCTAAGAGAGGTTTTTCAAAACTTTTGAAAAGGAAGCTTGTTTTGGAATATTTAGAAAGTGGTTTGCATGGGGCCCATGTCAGCCCATGCTACCTTGAGAAAAAATTAAAAACAAAATTCAAAAAAATGCATTTAATAAGGAGTTTTTGAAAAGTTTGGAAAAAAAATCAAATTGAGGGTGGTTTTTGGCATTGTAGGAAGTGGTTGGCATAGACCAACGACTTCTAAGATAGCATGGGTGCCCCTTTAGGGGGTAGCCCATGCTGCATTTAATACAAAAAAAAACAGATTTGAAAGAAAAGGCATTAAAATATGCCTTTGAAAAGTCAAGGGACAACCCCCCCCCCTCCCCCAAAAAAAAAAAATCAAGGAGGGATTTAAGGGAGGGTTGGTAGGAGTGGTCGGAGGAGGCCAGCCTTAGATCCTAGAGAGAAGGGGAGGGGCGTGGAGCTGGAGAGCCCCCCATCTCTCCCTCCAAGCTCCCAGCCCTCCATCTTAATCCCCCTTTGTCCCTCTTTATAAAAACTAGAAGAAGGAGAGGAGAGAGAAAGAACTGATTCTTTCTCCTCCCCTCTCTCCTTCTTCTCTCTTCTCCCCCATCTTCACTTCTCCTTTTTCTATTGTGTTGTGTGTGTGTGGCATCAACCCTCCCAGCTGAAGGAGGAATACATCTTCATACCCTAAGGTGAGTTTACTAACTTTACATTTGATTTCTTTTGGATTAGCATATGACATACTTCTTCTCATAAAACCGATCTGTATACATGATGAGAAAATGATTTTTTATGGTGGATTTAGACACACTGATGTGCTTGTTTTTCCTCTAGAAATGGTTTTCATACTTTTGCATTTTGGCCTTTTTGTTTTTGATGGTTTGGTTTTTTTTTTAATATTCGCATTTTTGTATCGATTTTGGTTGTGTGTTGGCAACCGGGCTGGACCCCTTTGCAGCTAGCCTGGGCCTTTATTTTTTGTTTGGGGCCCCATGGATCTGGTTAGAGGCTGCTGCAACCTTTGCAGTAAGCTCCCAGACTGACCAAGGGTTGGTCAGTCCGGGCTTCCTTCTTTCCCCCCTCTTGTGCGCCATGACCAAGCCACCGCAGCAGCTCCAACTGAGTTGTTGCGGCCTTCATGATGTAGCAGGGTGTCCTGGGCCATTTCAGAACCCAGACCCACCGGAGTGACCCACTCACCGAGTGGGGTAACAGTTGGGGACCTTTCCCCTTGGTTGCTGCGTAGCAACAATGAACCGGGTGCACACAGCACCCGGGTTTTGGGACTTGGGCGCACCCACCCCATGGGGTATGGGCTACAACAGTAGCCCTAGTCTGAACCAGTCACATTCAGACCATGGGGCTTGCACTGCCCCTTGTCCTTTGATCCAGCAAGGTCTTGACCCACAGGGTCCAGACCATGCTGATTAGGCCCGACCCACCATAGTGGGTGTTAGCTGCACCCCCTTGGGTGCACCACCTATTAGTGGGGCGCAGGCCATGGCCTGTGGCCCTGGTCTGGACCCTTTACCTATTCAGACCAGGGGGTACAGGCACAACACACACTCTGGTGTGCCCCCCTCCTTTTTGACCTAGCAAGGTCTGGACCCACAGGGTCCAAACCATGATGTCTAGGTCTGGCGCACCTTATGGGTGCTAGCCGCACCCCTTGGGTGTTCATCTTCAACCCACCCAATAGTTGGGTGTGGGCTGAAGCCTGCAACCCTGGTCTGAACCCTTGGTTTAGACCAGGGATGTACTGCATTGGACCCAGCTGGGTCTGGTCCGACTTGGGCTAGACCAATTTGTAGTTGATGATGCATGAAATGCACATCATATTAACAAGTTTTTCTTGCATTTTGTAACGAGCTTAAGATTTTAAACTCATGTTTGGATGCATTTTGATAGTAAGGGGTTATGGTTCAAATTTCAGAGAAATCGAAGTTAAAATGAGAGAGTTATGGCGATTTCAGTGTTGGGGCACGGATTTCGAGGTGGATCGGATCCATATCCGACCCAATTAGGCAGTTTGGCCCTTGGATCAACATTTAGAAAACCCAAAATCCAACCCACACGCCTATCCATATCCATTTCAAAAAGTTTTGCAGAAAACCCCCCAGAAAGAGGCGCATAGAAAATTATTTTTTTATAACAGTGTTTCTGAAAACTATCAAAAGTATAAATAAAATATTCCAGCAAACCCTAGGCGTCTTTGGCTTGGATTTGACACCCCCTGCAATGCCTCTAGCTCCAGCATCATCTTCCTCATCCATTCCATCACGTTTTGGCCATTGAAGACCGGTTTATGCTTGGAAATCAAGCATATTTTGATCTCCCTTGTTCTTTCTCTACATTTCTTCCTATTCCTTGCTGCGTTTTTCACCATTTTCTATGTTTTTGCAGGTGTAGCAGAGGTGGAGACTACTAACCTTGATTTGTAGTGCGAAATACACATCAAGGTGAGCCGGCCCTACCTCCATCCGGTTTTCTGAGCCCTCTGATCTCGAATCGGCGCACATTCCATCCTCGGTGGATCTCCAACGTGTAGCAGCTGCAAAAGTGCTATTCTTGGCGAAGTTCTAGCATCCTCGAACCGTTTGGGACGCCAAGGCCAAGCCACTGTCCGCTCTTCTTCTTCCCCACGATCGTCGGATCACCCAAGAGGTAGGTCTTCTTCTCCCTTCTCTTCTAGCTAAAACCGAATTGTGCGTGTTGATCTTCTTTTCTTATTTTTTGTGTGTTTCTTATTTTTTTTCTTTTTGTTTCAACCTTAGAATAGATCCCGTGCACAGACCAGCACGTTAGATTAGGTTTATTTGATTGATTGATTCGTTTGAATCTTGTTTTTTAAGATTTTTCACCCAAATCGTGAAAATCGGCTAGATCTTCATCTAGCCGATTCTTCAAGTTTGTCCAGTGGGTTTGTGGGTCTGTTCTACAGAAAAATCACTTTAAACAAGGTTCATTTTGATTCAATTTAGTCGTTGGGTTTGTTTGTTTTGTGTTTCTTTTAAATAGAAAAGAAAAAAAAATCGGCTAGACTATTTCTAGCCGATTCTTGTGTTTTATAAAATTATTCATGTTTTTTTTTTATTGTTTTTTTAGTGTTGCTGTTTGATCTGTGTTGTGACAGCGTGATCTGAGTTTCATTCCTTATTTCCAGTATCATTTAGTCTCGTTTTAGGGAAAGTGGATTTCTTATGTGTTGCATGAGAGGTTTTTGCTAAAATCGTGAATGAATATTTGAAGTCATGTAAGTGTATGTGATTCTCTTATGCTATTCGTGTGGTTTAATGTTTGTGTAGTAGTTGACAGTCTCGTAAATTTGAGTGAGTCAAATTCATCATTTTAGGGTCGTCTTAATTCTTGTTTTTTTTTCTTGTTTTCAAGTTTTAGGTATTTTATTTTTATTCAAAAAATTACAAAAATCAAATTTTACTTTCTTTGTGTTTGTGATTAATGTATTCATCCAGCTGCATGTTTGATATTTATTTTAGTTGGTGTTCTTGTGTTCGTGATTGATTTTATTCTTGAGATTAGATAGTTTTAGCAAGAGATTTAGTCGGTTGCATTTTTGATGCTTTGTTCATTAGAATAATGTGTAGATAATTTAGTGTTTTTCGGTATTTTATGATTTCCAGCATAGTGTTGTTCATGTTTTTATTCGTGTAATTAGGAGTTTGTGATTATACATTACTTTAGTTTTAGCAAGGTACTTGTCATTTAGCTTAATCGTTTTTTTTGTTAGTAGTTTTAGGTCTTCTTCTTCCCCAAGGAGGGGCGGCAGCCATTAGAGCTCCAATTGAGCTCTAGGCCATTTTTAGTAAGTAGTAATTGCAGTTAGGTAGGTTTATTAGGGTGTCTATATTCAGAGTATTAGGTTTTATTGCCTTAGACGTTTTAAGGAGCCATTTAAGTAAGTTTTGGAATTAGGTGTAGCATTTAATTCTAGGAAATCGTGTTTCTATTTGAGTCTTTTCATTCCCTAGGTAGTTTTAAATGCCTTAGCCTAAAAAGTAGCTCAATTAGGGTTGACGATTTTTGAGAAGGAAGGCAATTAAGGTAATTGAATTTGAAAACGTTTTTGGAAATAGTGGATTCTTCAAAAATCGTGTGGAGCATTTAAAGAAGAATTAAATTTTGATTGTTGTTTAAAAAGGAGTTACTTACTTAGCTTTGGAAAGTGCTTTTGAAATTCAATTAAATTTCCAAATTTGGTGACCACGATTTCAAGAAAAAAATCAATGCAATTTAATTCTATCTTGAAAAGCAAAAATCGTGGGTTCTCTAGGTTGAACTTTTCCTTTTTCCAAAGTGAACTTTAAATCTATTTAAGGAGTGTAACTCCCTATTTAATTGGACGATTTTTGATAATCCAACTATTCCAAAATTTGATAATTGTCATTTTTTACCTTCTTTTTCCAACCTTCTATATTAAATTTGTTTAAATGTGAATTAATTCCAGAATTAGATATGTCTTAAATAGGGTTCAACCTAGTCAATTTAGTTGACCTAATTAGTTGAGTCAAACCTAACATAACCTAGTCAAAACCGAACCTAGTTGAGTCAACCGAACCTAGTTAGCTAAGTCAAACCTAGTCCGAGTCACAACCTAGTCTAAGTCAAGTCCTAGATCAAACCTAACCCAACCTTAAGTCAATCGAGTCTGCCTCTCCTAGCATAACCTAGTCAATCTAATTGACTTAGTAGAGGAGTCGTGTACCTAACCCAAACCAACCCTAGCTAAGCCAAGACCGAGTCTACCTAAGTCAACCGAGCCTAGCCGAGTCAACCCTAGTCTTATTGTTAATCTGTACCTTATTGTTCTTTAGTGGCCTCATTCCCTTTAGATTTAATTTATAATTCCTTTAGAATAGCTAGTGTAGTTACTTACTTAATCGTTTTAGTTAAAATTTATCATTGTTAGTTTAACGTGTGATTGTTAATTTTTTATATAGTATTAATTTAGTTAGTTCCGTTGCATTTAGTTTATATTTAGTGCATTACTTAGTCATATAGTTAAATGCATGTTTTAGTACCTTAGTTATATTTGCATTATTAGCTCATTTAGTTTATATTCATAAAATACATATCATATTTCATTTAGACTACATTTAGCTTCATCGTAGTTAGTATCAGCATATCAGCTGCCATTTAGGGTCATTTAAGTCTGCATTACATTTAGATTACATTCATAGTATTTAAAATAGATTCATAGAGTGAATAGTGTATTGAAAGAAAAACCTGATTTTTGCCCCATCGCACTGTCGTAATTTCATGTGCAAAAATTCTGAGTTTTTAGAAAATTCATTTTCTATTCACTTTATCAACGTGTTAGTTAACTGCAGACCAAATTTCAGCTCAATTCGAGTTGGTTTGGTCTGATTTTTAAGCGTTTTGTGAAAACCGCTTTTTCTGGTTTTTAAATTTCGGGACTTTCGATATCCTGATTTTTTCCAATTTTGAAACACTTATATCTGGAGTTACAGATATCGTTTTTTCGTTCTGTAAAAACAGTCAGATTATTTAATCTGTCAGTTACAGAACAGAATAAATTTTGGGAAAATTGGACCTCGTTTGCCTTGTCAAACAGTGGTTTTTCGACAACCTGTCAGAACTCTATTTTAAACTAGTTAGGGGCATATTTGTAATTTCTTTAGTTTCGGCATTTTAGGACTGATTTCAGTATTTTCTGCATCTTAGGAGTTACATAAGCATCATACAGAATTGTTAGACTCAGTTTAGTTAATTTTATAATTAGTTTAATATTTTATTTAATTGTTTGCTTATAATTAGAATTTATTTTAGTCATTTCCTAAAAATTAGATTTAGATTCATTTATAGTTTGCATTATTAGAATAAGTTACTAACTTTGCATTTTCCTTTGTTTTTAGGTTGAAAAGCATATTCATTTTTCAGGGTTCATTGTCCAAGTGTGAAGATTGTCTAATCGGCGAAAGGACCAAAATACCCCTGGCGTGCAACTGAAGATTAGATTGCTTTTTCAATCCTTGTAGTGCTTAATTGTATTTTAATTAGCTGTGTAATTGTAGATTGACATTTATAATTAATAAATTAAATTTTTAGAAATATTCTGAGTAATTCCTGTTCCCTGAGGATTCGACCCGTACTTACCACTTTGTGGAAAGTCGGTTTTTATACTTTTGGTTGACGATTTTCCAAAGTTTTATTGAAAATCATTATTTTAAAAATATCATTTCAAAAGATCAACCAAATTTTGGCGTCGTTGCCGGGGAACGGTGCATTACTTACTTTATTTCTTAGGTTTAATTTATTAATTTGTTTTAGTTAGTTACTTAGTTGTTTTATTTTTTTTAGTTAGTAGGATTAGTAAGTGAATATAGGATTAGCATAGTTAGTAAATATAGGATTCACGTACTGTTCTTTCTAGGATTCACTTCTTTTTCATTCTGCAAGGAGCGATTAGACAGGTGGGTTTTAGAAAAACTTAGTTTGTGATTTTCTGTATTTATCTTTTCAGTATTTTAGAATAGTTTATTCTGTTAGTTTAGTTATTTATTTAGTTATAAAATTCTGACATAGATAGTTAGCGTATCTGTTCCTTAATTGCTGTTATTTGTGTTATTTCTATTTTAGTACCTATGTTAGTTTAGATCTAGATTTAGGTCGTGTGCTTACATCTGGTCTTAGCACCAGTGTATGCAGGGGCGACGAGGTCTAGGAACTCCGTTACATCCATTTGTTGATAACCCAAAGAGAATTTTACATTCTCATCGAAGTTCAACAACAATGGCTGACATGGACCCTCCACCTCCACCCCCAGTTCATCCACGTCCTCTGCGGGAATACTTCATTCCCACCGATTATGTCCAGGCATTCTGCATTCGGAGACCCGATGTAGGAGCGCCTCATTATGAGATTAAGGCCAGTATTATTCAGATGCTACCATCTTTTTATGGCCTTAGTCACAAGGATCCCTACCGGCATTTAGATGAATTCCTCGAAATCTGTTCTACTGTAAAGATACAAAATTTCGATGATGATGCTTTGAGGTTGACTCTATTCCCATTTTCATTGAAGGACAAAGCCAAGTATTGGCTAAAGTCCTTAGATTCTGTAGAAATAGAGTCCTGGGATCAGTTACAGCAGGAGTTTCTTCGGAAATACTTTCCCATTGGTCGTACGAACCAATATCGTCGAGCCATCACTAGCTTTTCAGAGCTAGATGGTGAGCACTTCCATGAGACCTGGGAGAGAATGAAGGATCTCCTCAGGAAATGTCCCCATCATCAGGTGCCGAAATGGCAACTGGTGCAGAGCTTCTACGATGGATTGTCTGACAAGAATCGTCAGATGATCGACTCTTCATGCGGAGGGACATTCATGCTAAAGAGCGAGGATAAAGCATGGAGGTTATTTGATACATTGGCCGAAAATTCCCTCCACCATGCTTCGAGCTCTCATTCGGATAGAGCCACACCCAGCATTCAGAAGAAAGCTGGTGTTCTTGAGATTGGTCCATCTACTGCACTACAGTGCAAGGTAGACATGATTGCTCAGAAGCTGGACCAGCTTCTCTCAGGACCACCCACTACACAGCAGGTGTGTACTCTATGTGCCAGTCCGGTACACGATATTACTGAGTGCCCTTCGGCAGCTCAGTACCCTGAATTTGTTCAAGAACAAGTTCAGGCAGCTCAGGGTTACGTCAGACCGCCGAATAACCCATTTTCATCTACATATAATCCGGGTTGGCGTAACCATCCCAATTTTTCTTGGAAGAATCCACAGTCTTCCATGCAGATGCCTACTTCCTCCCAGCCAGCTCGGCCGCCATCTTTTTCTCAGACATTCCAGAGGCCGAGTTATTCTCAGTCTTCTACCTCATTTCCTCCCCCGATTCAGCAGGAGTCTGCCCTGCAGACATCTTTTGAGGAGAGACTTCTCCAAGCATTTCAAGAGGTGAAAACCTCTAATCAGAACGCCTTCGAGAAGTGTAGCCAGATTTTGAGCTCACATACTCAGTCCATTGCGAAGTTAGAGTCGCAAATGGGACAATTATGTAACGCCCCGAATTTCCAAAACAAAGCTAAGTTAAAATTTTCATGAATTTCTTTTTTTTTTCTTTGCAGCGGAACTTAGAAAAGCTTTTAGCAGCGGAATAAGACGATAATGAGTCGTCGGTTTTAGAAAACTCCGAGCACGTTGCAGGTATGTGGCCAAGCAACTCATTGACCACCAAAGTGTTCCATTTTATCGAAAACCACATGTTTATTACAACATCACTGCTTTGAAAAGCAGTATAGGGTCAATAAAAGGAAGCAGTACAACTCTGTCTAGAGAAACCCTGGAACTCGATGCCGCCTTGCTTCGCATATCGCCACGCAGGTTCAACACCTGAAATCCCCATTAAACGGGGTCAGAACCACTGATGGTCTGGTAAGTAGGCAAACACCTATCTATTCAACTCAAGTAAATGCATAGACCACTCAGGGTCGCAGTTCGTAATACGACGCTCAAGCCTCCATGACTTAGCGTATATCGCAAAAGCCTCCTCAGGGCTATGAGTTGAACATCCACGCAAGTCTTCATGACTTCGCATAAGCCTCTTCAGGGCTGTGAGTTAGAATAACTGTTTAAGTCTCTACGACTTAGCCTTGACTTCTTCAGAGTCACAAATGGATGTCTAGCTCAAGCCTTTATGCTTGGCACATCCGTATCCTACGAATCTAAGGACAGCTCTCCGAGCTTCGCTTAGTCGTACGAATATCAATGGGGTTCTTTCCCAATCGGTCCAGTAGTATACCGACCATGACACCTTCACAAAGGTTATGCAGGACTGACTCAACAACGTCATCCACTCATACATTCAAAGTAGCGCTGTACCTAAGCTAATGCTTTGTTTCGATAATTGCACCTCCCCCTGGGCTTAGAGGACTCATATCTGGGCGACAACGCGACGATCTGAGGGTTGATTATTCTATGTATTTTAGATACCCCAGAGGCCTGTTGACCCCATCCCCCTAGTAGGACGGTACAGCATACCAGAAGAGATCCTTACTAGGTATCCGAATGCATTCTGCTACTGCAGTAGTTGGGTTCAATCCTTAGATATTTAAGGATAACCACGACCTCCATACCTCTGAGTGACGAAGGCCATCAATGAACTCTATCAGGTTCGGGTGAAATATATGTCACTCAAGGTTGCGCCATCACCGTCTTCCTCGGTGAGAAATCCTGAAAGGGGCCTGCCGATCTTACAATTACTTGACGAACATTGCATGCCTATAGGGCAGCCTTTGAGAAGTATGTACCCGACCCCAATCAACCACACGGTTTTCACCGTGGAACAAAGGTTTTATTCATATGCATGCTTAACTCTGCTCTCGGCACTTCGGCCTTGAGGAGCACTTCACCTCTTTCGGTGGAAACAACACACTCCGGCTCAGCGGCCCTTACGAGGCTGGTTGTGTGATAATTCTCAATGAGCATGCACATGACTCGATCTCTACGGATCGGCTACTCGGTGTATTTTTACGCAACGAGCTCAGGACCTTGTCAAGGCGCTACCACTACCTTGGCGCAACGGCACTTACAAGTTTGGTGCCCTTGCAGGTGTCAGGGAGACGAGTCATTCTGACGTCGTTCCAACAAACGGCATCGTTGTGCCACTTAACTGGTTCTGGCATCTCTTCTGCCAACCATTCTGTCAACACCTTCTCTGCTCTACCGGCAGTGGTGTGACGAACCCTTCTACGTTGTGGAAGGCATTCTACGAACTGGGTAGCACTCTGCTATATGCCAGAGTATCCTGCTACGTTCTTTCTGAGTTATTCTTAGCTTCTTCAGAATTTTCAGCAACACTTCCTCTCTTTTACGGAGAAAGCGTGCGTTTCTTTTATCCATTTCAGCGGCATCTCCCCTCTTTGGCGAGAAATCGCTACGCTTAACTCGGGAAATGAATGCGCACCGTTGTGCGTACTTTGCATCCATCAAGGTTGCAGGAACCTTGGGCCATAGCCAGGCCATACGTAATTGATTTAGTTTTTACGTAAAGAGCATTTTGCCAAAAACTGAAGCCTTTCCAATAGGGACTTCATTCGTCAAGCAGAATCTTGAACGAGGAGCGGTAAGGGAATCGCATTGGCGATTTGGAGTTGATCTCCATTTGAACGCTCATTTACGCGCCATATATGTAGTATAAGCAAAAACCCGTGCTTTATACAGCGGCGGCGTAAAGGAAATGCATATACTATTGTTCAGGGTGTGAAACTGAACGAAATATTCTACATATATAACAAAACAGGAGCCTTGGTGTCATTCAACACGACGGCGTAAGTAAATGCATTGCATAATCGAAAGTGCATTAATCGAAAATTGCAGAAAGCAGGGAGCCTTGGCATCATACGACGCGACGGCAAAGGTAAATTACATAGCCTGTGTGATATAGGACGCGTCGGCAGAATCAGCAAATATACACCTAGATCCGCATCCAACGATAGTTACGAGGCGAGCGCGTGAACACCGAAGTGTCCTAGAGGGCTCAACCAAGAACTAGGGCGAGATACCATTTTTGAAGAACGCATATACTGCGCATTCGAACATATATATCCGACAATAGTTACGAGGTGAGCGCGTGAACACCGAAGCGTCCTAGAGGGCTCAACCAAGAACTAAAGCAAGATACTACTTCAGAAAGTATATGCTATATACAAACAATCAAATACTTGAGAGAGATGGATTATTGAAGCGAACTTACTTCAATTTGCGGAAGAAACGACTCCGAAATGCTTTGATGCTTCGAACGAGGCTCGACTCCGAAAAGGATCAACTTCGAACTTCGGACGAAAAAGGACTTGGACTTTGACTTTGAACCAAACCAGGTTCAAGTCAAGTCAACTGGGTTTGGACTTAGGTCAGGTAGGTTCAGACCTAGGTCAGGTGGGTTAGGACCAGGTCAGGCAGGCTCAGGCTAAGTCAGGCAGGCTCAGACCAAGTGGGCTAGGTAGGGGAGGTTTGGAAAAAGGAGGAGAGAGAGAGGGGTTGGCGATTTTCTAAAGGAGGGGGGTCCTCTATTTATAGGGGAGGTTGCTTAGGGGCTAAGCAACCCCAATTACCTAAATGCCCTTGGGCTTTTTCAGAAATCAAGCTTGATCTTATCCATCAGACTATTTGATCTTATCCAGAAGGAATATTCCATGGAATATTCCCTAGAAGGTGCTGGAAGGTCCTGGAATATTCTAGAATATTCTAGAATATTTTCTGAGAAATATTTCTGTGGGTCCCACCAATATTTTCGCGGGTCCCGCAAAAAAGTTGAGTTTTTGGCATTTTTTTCCGAAAAATTCTGAGTAGGCCATTATCTTCGTATTGACGTAACTAAGAAAGTTGGCTCGCAGGAATCCTTTGATTTCGTTCAGATAGGAAGTTATGGCTTCCAGAGTGTTTGAGCATATATTCGCAATTCGATAAATATCTTACGTATAATTGGATCGCAGGAATTGATTCGTTTCGCATTCTAAGAAAAATGCTATTTCTACCGGTAAATGCCTCATGAATTTTATTCAGATATTTCTTGAAAAATTGCGGGTCTTACAAATTAGCAGAGGCTATCAGTAGGAGACCCGAGGGTACATTGCCGAGCCAGGCTGTCATGAACCCGAAGGGTAAGGACCAGATGAATGGAAGCCTGTTTCATGCTGAGTCACACCAGCAGGCCAAATCTGTTATGGCCCTGAGGAGTGGACATGAGTATCACGTCGGGAGCAGAGAGAGTAGAGAGAAGATAGAGGAGCCAGCGACCATTGTTTCACCTGCGTCGGCTCAGACATCATCACCATCAACTTCTTCACCGTCATCATCTTCATCTTCAGTGCAGAAGAAGGATAGGAGTGAGCCTTCTCACAAAGAGGAGGAACCACCCGAGTATATTCCCCCACCACCCTATCCCAAAGCATTAGAGTCTCCCGGATTTAGAGGGAAGCAAGGTGCAAAGATCCAGGACATGCTTGACATATTCTAGCATGTGCAGATCAACTTACCTTTGCTTGATGCGATTCAGCAGGTAGCGCATATGCCAAATTCCTGAAGGAGCTATGTACGCAGAAGCGGAAATTTAGAGAGAGAGTTCCTAACAAGGTCCATCTTACTGAGCAGGTGAGTTCAGTACTTCAGCATTAGACACCACCAAAGCTCAAGGACCCTGGAGCCCCGATCATTGCTTGTACCATAGGGAACATCCGGATAGAACGTGCATTGCTCGATCTTGGAGCAAGCGTGAACATTCTGTCCGGGTATTTCTTTGATTCTTTTGGGCTAGGAGAGATGAGATCGACTCCTATTACACTTCAGCTGGCAGATCATTCTGTCAAGGTACCGAGAGGTGTCTTGGAGGACGTGCTAGTTAAGGTGGATGATTTTTACTTTCCCATCGATTTCATTATTCTGGATATTTAAGGAGTAGACAGCCAGCACCAGACTTCGATCATTTTGGGCAGACCATTCTTGGCGACTGCCAATGCGTGCATCAACTGTAGGACCGGAGCCATGGATCTCTCATTCGGCAATAGGAAGGTCAAGCTGAATATTTTCAATGTCGCGATGGGACCAGCAGGAGACATGAACTGTTTTCATGTAGATATTGCACAGGAATTATTGGAGGAGCAGCCCGAGTTGTACATTACTGAGGATTCCTTAGAATTGTACCATACAGAGAAGAATAGTTGTATAGATAGCGTAGATGTGTCTAGAGTGTCGTCGGAGAGATTACCTGTGGGAGCTATCATTGAGACTCTTCCACCACTTGCGGAGACCCCTGCCAAATCTTCGATCGAGTCACCTCCGAAACTTGAGTTGAAACCCTTACCGGATTCTCTCAAGTATGCATACCTCGGAGATGATAAGACTCTGCCTGTGATCATCTCGTCCCTGCTCACTGAGGAGCAGGAGCAGAGATTGTTGACTATTCTGCGAGAGCACAAGGCAGCGATTGGCTGGGGAGTTGCTGATTTGAAGGGGATTGATCCTTCATTCTGCATGCATAGAATTCATTGTGATGAAGAAGTTAAGCCAGTGAGAGATATGCAGAGAAGGCTAAATCCTAACATGAAGGAAGTGGTGAAGAACGAGGTGGTGAAGTGGTTGGATGCCAGAATCATTTACCCTATTTCTGATAGCCAGTGGGTCAGTCTGATTCAGGTTGTGCCGAAGAAGTCAGGACTCACTGTTGTGGAGAACGAAAAGGGTGAGAGAATTCCGATGAGGACCACTACAGGATGACGGGTCTGTATCGATTATCGGAAGTTGAACGTGGCAACTAGGAAAGATCATTTCCCATTGCCATTCATTGATCAGATATTAGAGAGACTCGCAGGACAGAGCTACTACTGCTTTTTAGATGGATACTCAGGATACAATCAGGTAGCTTTCCATCCTGACGACCAGGAAAAGACTACATTTACATGTCCTTATGGCACCTTCGCGTTCAGACGTATGGCGTTCGGGCTTTGCAATGCCCTGGCAACTTTTCAGAGGTGTATGCTTGCTATCTTCTCGGACATGATAGATTATGTGATGGAGGTTTTCATGGATGACTTTTCTGTGTATGGCTCTTCATTTGAAGATTGCCTCCAAAAACTTACTTGAGTACTGAGTAGGTGTGCAGAGACAAATCTTGTTCTGAGTTGGGAAAAGAGCCATTTTATGGTCCAGGAGGGGATTGTGCTTGGACACATTGTGTCCAAGCAAGGTATTGAGGTTGACAGAGCGAAGGTGAAATCCATTTCCCGTTTGACTCCACCCACCTCTGTGAGGCAGATTCGGTCATTTTTAGGGCATGTGGGCTTTTATAGGCGGTTCATAAAAGATTTCAATAAAATCTCTCGACCGCTGTGTGCTTTATTAGAGAAAGACCAGCCCTTTGTTTTTAGCGAGGATTGTATGAAGGCCGTTGAGATTCTCAAAGAGGCCTTGATTACTGCACCCATTTTGAGACCTCCGGATTGGACTCTCCCATTTGAGATTATGTGCGATGCATCTGATTATGCTATGGGGGCTATTTTAGGACAACGCATTGATAAGAAGCCCTATGTGATTTACTATGCAAGTAGAACTCTGTCTGATGCTCAGATGAATTATACTACGACAGAGAAGGAGCTACTTGCGGTAGTTTTCGCATTGGACAAGTTTAGGTCCTATTTACTCGGTTCGAAGGTGGTTGTCGATTTTGACTATGCTGCATTAAAATATTTGTTGAATAAGAAAGACACCAAACCGAGATTGATTCGTTGGGTTCTACTACTACAGGAGTTTGATCTTGAGATTCGAGATAAGAAGGGAAGCGAAAATGTAGTAGCAGACCATCTTTCCAGACTGATCGTGGAGACCACGCAGGATCAGAGGCCGATCAGTGATTCTTTCCCCGATGAGCAGATCATGTCAGTCAGTACACCGCAGTTACCCTGGTTTGCAGATATTGTGAACTATCTGGTTTCAAGACAGATCCCTGAGCATTGAAACAAGAATGAGCGTGAGAGATTCCTATCTCAGGTGAGGCACTATTATTGGGATGAACCAGAGTTGTTCAAATACTGTGCAGACCAGATCATTAGGAGATGTGTTCCGGAGGAGGAGTACCAGTCCATTCTAAATTTTTCCCATTCATTAGCCTGTGGAGGGCATTTCAGCAGTAGGAAGACGGCTGCAAAGGTTTTGCAGTCAGGATTTTATTGGCCCACACTCCACAGGGATGCTCATGAGTTCTGTAGGCGATGTCTTCGATGTCAGCAGATTGGGAACATGTCCAAGAGGGACATGATGCCCTTGCTTTCGATTTTGATAGTCGAGATTTTTGATGTTTGGGGCATTGATTTCATGGGACCATTTCCGCCTTCATTCGATAATTTATACATTCTTGTGGCGGTTGATTATGTGTCCAAGTGGGTTGAGGCTATGGCAACCAAGACCAATGATCACAGAGTAGTGCTTAAGTTCATTAAGCACAACATTTTCAGTCATTTTGGTGTGCCACGTGCGATGATTAGCGATGGTGGCAAGCATTTTAGGAATGTACAGATAGCTTCTCTTCTGAGAAGATATTCTGTCAATCATAGATTCACCACTCTGTATCATCCGCAGACTAGTGGACAGGTTGAGGTGTCCAATAGGGAGATTAAGCGAATTTTAGAAAAAACAGTTCGCCCGGACCGCAAGGATTGGTCCCAGCGCTTAGATGATGCACTTTGGGCATATAGAACTGCATTTAAGACTCCCATTGGCATGTCACCGTATCGCCTTGTATTCGAAAAAGCATGCCATCTTCCTGTCGAGCTAGAGCATAGAGCGTATTGGGCTATCAAGAAGTTGATTTTTGACCTCACCCAGGCTGGCAAAGAGAGAGCATTGCAGCTCTCAAAATTAGAGGAACTCAGGAATGATGCGTATGAGAATGCCAAATTATACAAAGCTCGCACGAAAGCATTTCATGATAAGCACATTACCAGGAAAGTGTTTGAGCCAGAGTAGAAAGTGTGGCTATACAATTCTCGTATGCATTTATTCCCAAGGAAGTTGAGATCGAGATGGACAGGACCGTACATTGTGAAAGAAGTATTTCCACATGAGCAGTGACATTATTCGATCCCATGACCCAAGGTACATTCAAGGTGAATGGGCAAAGATTGAAGCCCTTTATTTCAGATTCCTTGCAGGATGGTGAGTGTGAGATAGTGCATCTCACGAAGGCATGAGGATTCAACTAGAGGGATGTATCATATGTATACTAGTTAGTTTTTCATTTCAGTATTCTTCTTTATTCAGTATTTTATTTCATATTTGCTAACTTTTGTTTTGATGTATGCAGGATGAATCTAACACTTAGTGTATCAGTTACCAGGTACAGAGAAGAGCTTTCAAAGAATTCAAAGATCAGATGAAATTCAACTTCAGAAGTTCAGAGCAGATCAGGTTGTATCTATCCTTTCTCCCATATTCTTATTGTCTTTTAGTGTGCATGTGCATTGCATTTTTATATATTTTGTATGCCACTAGAGACAGTGTCATTCAAGCATGGGGGGGTGGTTTAGATGTACACTAAATTTTTTATTTTATTTTATGTCTGGTAACTAAGGTAGGCATTTGAGAACAAGTTGTAGCATATATGATTGTTTTTGGCATAATCTAACAGTTTAGAAATTTTTAAGCCCCATGTAAATTTTTTTTTTCTGAACTGATTCGAATAGAGTAGTTATTTATGAGAAAATTTAAAGAAAGATAGTATTTGATTGTTAGAAAATTTTGAATCACTTTAGTATAAGTATGCACAGTATGTTTTGTGAAAGAAATAAGCAATGGAAAGATGTTTTTGAAAAATGAGTTTAAAAAGAATAGAGCTACGTTTAATTGTTGATGTCTTCGTAAATCCTAGTAGTGGAACTCAGACACGAGATGAAGTGTTTGAGTCTCTTAACGAAAAGGATAACGAAGAAGATCATCTTTTTGTCTAGTTGATATCTGTGGCCTTTGTAGTTCGAGTAAGTAGAATCTGAAGGGTGTTTTACACCTGGTGCCCCAAAGCCAGCTGGGTTGGGAGCCATCGGTTTGAAAGCTTGTTACATGGACAACATAGAAAGCCTAAGAGATAGAGACATTGCACATGACGAAAGGAAGACTATACGTAAACTATTAGAATAGAAGGTCTAGTGACTCGAGCAATTAAGTTCGAGGGATACTTTGTATCTAGTGCCCTAAGGTCGGCCGGCCTGGGAGTCACTGACCCAAAGCTCGCTACACGGGTCACGAAAACTGACTATTCGAAATAGTGCTCATGTGAGAAGAATGCTCAAGAGAAAAAAATTGAAAAAGGGTGAAAAATGAAAGAAAAAGAATGTGCTGAATGAGAAAAATTTCATTGCTTAGGCGTTTGTGTGTATTACTGTGCAGAAAATATACAAGTGAGGATAAATGAGTAAAACATGAGAATACTTGACTTTCTGAGAAAAATCATAAAATAGCTACAATGTTAGAAAAGTGAAGGAAAAATAATTTTTACTGTGGTGGCATGAGATTTTTAAACTTGTTTTGAGAATGTCAATTACATGAAATATGTGTTCCAACTGCTTTCTTAATTGCCTAATATTTTTTTAATCATCCTTGCATTTCATTGAGGTTTGTGAGTAGCATCTCTGCAAACCCTCACGAGACCTTACTCGTCCACTGGTGTAAGCTAGGGGTTAAAAGGGCTTGTTGCATACGGTAAATGCAACCGTGATTCCTACGAAAGTGAGTTAGTTTTATGCATTCATGTTCAGCATTTCTTGTCTTTGTTGCATAGCATAATTAGGGTTTGTTAAGGGACTAACAAACATTCAAGCATGGGGGTATTTGATGATGCATGAAATGCACATCATATTAACAAGTTTTTCATGCATTTTGTAACGAGCTTAAGGTTTTAAACCCATGTTTAGATGCATTTTGATAGTAAGGGGTTATGGTTCGAATTTCAGAGAAATCGGAGTTAAAATGAGAGAGTTATGGCGATTTCAGTATTGGGGCACGGATTTCGAGGTGGATCAGATCCATATCCGACCCAATTAGGCTGTTTGGACCTTGGATCAACCTTTAGAAAACCCAAAATCCAACCCACACGCCTATCCATATCCATTTCAAAAAGTTTTGCAAAAAAACCCCCAGAAAGAGGCGCATAAAAAATTATTTTTTTATAACAGTGTTTCTGAAAACTATCAAAAGTATAAATAAAATATTCCAGCAAACCCTAGGTGTCTTTGGCTTGGATTTGACACCCCCTGCAGTGCTTCTAGCTCCAGCATCATCTTCCTCTTCCATTCCATCACGTTTTGGCCATTGAAGACTGGTTTATGCTTGGAAATCAAGCATATTTTGATCTCCCTTGTTCTTTCTCTACATTTCTTTATATTCCTTGCTGCGTTTTTCACCATTTTTTGTGTTTTTGCAGGTGTAGCAGAGGTGGATACTACTAACCTTGATCCGTAGTGCGAAACACACATCAAGGTGAGCCGGCCCAACCTCCATCCGGTTTTCTGAGCCCTCCGATCTCGAATCGGCGCACATTCCATCCTCGGTGGATCTCCAACTTGTAGCAGCTGCAAAAGTGTCGTTCTTGGTGAAGTTCTAGCATCCTCGAACCGTTCGGGACGCCAAGGCCAAGCCACTGTCCGCTCTTCTTCTTCCCCACGATCGTCGGATCACCCAAGAGGTAGGTCTTCTTCTCCCTTCTCTTCTAGCTAAAACCGAATTGTGTGTGTTGATCTTCTTTTCTTATTTTTTGTGTGTTTCTTATTTTTTTTCTTTTTGTTTCAACCTTAGAATAGATCCCGTGCACAAACCAGCACGTTAGATTAGGTTTATTTGATTGATTGATTCGTTTGAATCGTGTTTTTTAAGATTTTTCACCCAAATCGTGAAAATCGGCTAGATCTTCATCTAGTCGATTCTTCAAGTTTGTCCAGTGGGTTTGTGGGTCTGTTCTACAGAAAAATCACTTTAAACAAGGTTCATTTTGATTCAATTTAGTCGTTGGGTTTGTTTGTTTTGTGTTTCTTTTAAATAGAAAAGAAAAAAAAATCGGCTAGACTATTTCTAGCCGATTCTTGTGTTTTATAAAATTATTCGTGTTTTTTTTTTTGTTTTTTTAGTGTTGCTGTTTGATCTGTGTTGTGACAGCGTGCTCTGAGTTTCATTCCTTATTTCCAGTATCATTTAGTCTCGTTTTAGGGAAAGTGGATTTCTTATGTGTTGCATGAGAGGTTTTTGCTAAAATCGTGAATGAATATTTGAAGTCGTGTAAGTGTATGTGATTCTCTTGTGCTATTCGTGTGGTTTTAATGTTTGTGTAGTAGTTGACAGTCTCGTAAATTTGAGTGAGTCAAATTCATCATTTTAGGGTCGTCTTAATTCTTGTTTTTTTTTCTTGTTTTCAAGTTTTAGGTATTTTATTTTTATTCAAAAAATTACAAAAATCGAATTTTACTTTCTTTGTGTTTGTGATTAATGTATTCATCCAGCTGCATGTTTGATATTTATTTTAGTTGGTGTTCTTGTGTTCATGATTGATTTTATTCTTGAGATTAGATAGTTTTAGCAAGAGATTTAGTCGGTTGCATTTTTTATGCTTTGTTCATTAGAATAATGTGTAGATAATTTAGTGTTTTTCGGTATTTTATGATTTCCAAGATAGTGTTGTTCATGTTTTTATTCGTGTAATTAGGAGTTTGTGATTATACATTACTTTAGTTTTAGCAAGGTACTTGTCATTTAGCTTAATTATTTTTTTTGTTAGTAGTTTTAGGTCTTCTTCTTCCCCAAGGAGGGGCGACAGCCATTAGAGCTCCAATTGAGCTCTAGGCCGTTTTTAGTAAGTAGTAATTGCAGTTAGGTAGGTTTATTAGGGTGTCTACATTTAGTGTATTAGGTTTTATTGCCTTAGACGTTTTTAGGAGCCATTTAAGTAAGTTTTGGAATTAGGTGTAGCATTTAATTCTAGAAAATCATGTTTCTATTTGAGTCTTTTCATTCCCTAGGTAGTTTTAAATGCCTTAGCCTAGAAAGTAGCTCAATTAGGGTAGACAATTTTTGAGAAGGAAGGCAATTAAGGTAATTGAATTTGAAAACGTTTTTGAAAATAGTGGATTCTTCAAAAATCGTGTGGAGCATTTAAAGAAGAATTAAATTTTGATTGTTGTTCAAAAAGGAGTTACTTACTTAGCTTTGGAAAGTGCTTTTGAAATTCAATTAAATTTCCAAATTTGGTGCCCACGATTTCAAGAAAGAAATCAATGCAATTTAATTCTATCTTGAAAAGCAAAAATCGTGGGTTCTCTAGGTTGGACTTTTCCTTTTTCCAAAGTGAACTTTAAATCTATTTAAGGAGTGTAACTCCCTATTTAATTGGACGATTTTTGATAATCCAACTATTCCAAAATTTGATAATTGTCATTTATTACCTTCTTTTTCCAACCTTCTATATTAAATTCGTTTAGATGTGAATTAATTCCAGAATTAGATATGTCTTAAATAGGGTTCAACCTAGTCAATTTAGTTGACCTAATTAGTTGAGTCAAACCTAACATAACCTAGTCAAAACTGAACCTAGTTGAGTCAACCGAACCTAGTTAGCTAAGTCAAACCTAGTCCGAGTCACAACCTAGTCTAAGTCAAGTCCTAGATCAAACCTAACCCAACCTTAAGTCAATCGAGTCTACCTAAGTCAACCGAGCCTAGCCGAGTCAACCCTAGTCGACCCTAGTCTTATTGTTAATCTGCACCTTATTGTTCTTTAGTGGCCTCATTCCCTTTAGATTTAATTTATAATTCCTTTAGAATAGCTAGTGTAGTTACTTACTTAATCGTTTTAGTTAAAATTTATCATTGTTAGTTTAACGTGTGATTGTTAATTTTTTATATAGTATTAATTTAGTTAGTTCCTTTGCATTTAGTTTATATTTAGTGCATTACCTAGTCATATAGTTAAATGCATGTTTTAGTACCTTAGTTATATTTGCATTATTAGCTCATTTAGTTTATATTCATAAAATACATATCATATTTCATTTAGACTGCATTTAGCTTCATCATAGTTAGTATCAGCATATCAGCTGCCATTTAGGGTCATTTAAGTCTGCATTACATTTAGATTACATTCATAGTGTTTAAAATAGATTCATAGAGTGAATAGTGTATTGAAAGAAAAACCTGATTTTTGCCCCATCGCACTGTCATAATTTCATGTGCAAAAATTCTGGGTTTTTGGAAAATTCTTTTTGTATTCACTATTTCAATGTGTTAGTTAACTGCATACCAAATTTCAGCTCGATCCGAGTTGGTTTGGTCTGATTTTTAAGTGTTTTGTGAAAACCGCTTTTTCTGGTTTTTAAATTTCGGGACTTTCGATATCCTGATTTTTCTCAATTTTGAAACGCTGATATCTGGAGTTCCAGATATCGTTTTTTCATTCTGTAAAAACAATCAGATTATTTAATCTGTCAGTTACAGAACAAAATAAATTTCAGGAAAATCGGACCTCGTTTTCCTTGTCAAACAGTGGTTTTTCGACAACCTGTCAGAACTCTATTTTAAACTAGTTAGGGGCATATTTGTAATTTTTTTAGTTTCGGCATTTTAGGACTGATTTCAGTATTTTCTGCATCTTAGGAGTTACATAAGCATCATACAGAATTGTTAGACTCAGTTTAGTTAATTTTAGAATTAGTTTAATATTTTATTTAATTGTTTGCTTATAATTAGAATTTATTTTAGTCATTTCCTAAAAATTAGATTTAGATTCATTTATAGTTTGCATTATTAGAATAAGTTACTAACTTTGCATTTTCCTTTGTTTTTAGGTTGAAAAACATATTCATTTTCCAGGGTTCATTGTCCAAGTGTGAAGATTGTCTAATCGGTGAAAGGACCAAAATACCCCTGGCGTGCAACTGAAGATTAGATTGCTTTTTCAATCCTTGTAGTGCTTAATTGTATTTTAATTAGCTGTGTAATTGTAGATTGACATTTATAATTAATAAATTAAATTTTTAGAAATATTTTGAGTAATTCCTGTTCCCTAAGGATTCGACCCGTACTTACCACTTTGTGGAAAGTCGGTTTTTATACTTTTGGTTGACGATTTTCCAAAGTTTTATTGAAAATCATTGTTTTAAAAATATCATTTCAAAAGATCAACCAGTAGTGCTTTGGCCCAGCTCACCCAGGTGGCACCCACCTTGGTGTGACCTTTAGGTAGCCTACCAGCCTGGGTGCCTTGTGGGGGGCCTTGCTGGTATTGCAGCCCCTGGTCTGAACACTCGGTTCAGACCAAAGATGGTGGGGTCTCGAGGACCAGACCCCACCTTTATCATGGTTCGCATCGGATGCTAAGGCGGTCGGCAGCCTTGCTGCCCCTAGTGTAGACCTTGGACTGGACTGCACTCAGTCTGCAGCCCTTGGTCTGAGACATTTTTAGGCTCAGACCTGAATGCCTTGGACCTCCGTCAGGTCTGGTCCAAAGGACCATACCTATGGTCTTGCCTTTGGGTCGGTTGGGACACCACCAGCCGATTCCCCTTGGTGCACCCATTTGGTCTGAACCACCTTGGGTTCAGACCAAGATGGGAATGGGCCTAGCTGGGTCTGATCCCACTGGGACCAGACCTAGTCGACCCTCCTTTAGGAGCTCAGCAGGCTGCTGCAACTCTTCCTCCTTGCTGCCAACCTATGAAGCAAGTAATTAGCTATAAAGCGAAAAAAAAGAGAAATAGTGGTCAATAAAAGAAATTATGAACTTGGGCATCAGATGCCTCATGTCTCGTTATCCCAATGTGGCAGCGATGTGTTAATCCACATACGTGTACTTTCCCACCTTCGTTGGACTTTCCAGTAGAGGGCTTCATTCTTGCCCCGATAGCGTTGTCAGAGTGCGGCCACGCACTTGGGAATGATAATGTAATTCCCATACGAATGAGGATAAGTTAAGATTCATTCTCGACACTCATGACTGTTGATATCGTGAAGTTCCTTCGCAAATGGTTTTGCTATGCGAAACTTGCTGTGGTACGATGTTTGAAAAACGCGTATTTGGGGAATTCATATTTAAAGCTTTGGACACTCATTGCACGTACGACCGTGATGGAATATGCATTTTGAGCCTCGTATCGCTCAAAAATATTGAAATGTGCCTTTCATAAATATATGTTTGTATCATTGGTCATGCTCGATACTTGTGCGAATGATTGAGACTTTGTAGCTTTGCTTGTTTCGCACATGCACGTTGGCACATCTTGAAACGTATGTCACTAGTTTTGGTTTGTCGAGTGTTGCTTGTTGTTGGCTCATGTTCGTATATTGATGACTGTATTATGCACCAAAGGCATGCTACACACTTGATGTGACATATACTTGAAAACTGGAACACCATAAGGGTATAGCATAGAATACCTGTTGAGGTTTTTGACTCGACTGGAGTCTTTGGGCGATGGCCCCATGTTCGTGAGAGAGAGCTCACGTGTTGTGATACCCTAGGCACAAAAATGAAAATGGTGTTGTGATCGTCTTCACAAACGATGTGCTCTTCTGTGGCCATGTGAGGCTGAGCATGTGAATGGGCAGGCTAAGTCCTCATTTGCGTACCCCGCGGGGACCACGAGGCATAAATACCTCAAGAGGAGGTATGACTTGATGCATGAGCCTAAGTAAGATAAATCTGTCGTGCCCCATTCACAAAATTGGTTCACCCAGAGAGAGGGTGGATGGTACAACCCTCAGTGACACGTCATTACTATGACACTTATCCTTGTAGGAGTTGTAGCATCCTTTGACCTCCAGTCACTCAAAGTTAGGGAGGTCGAGGTTACCCTTTCAGGGACCTCTACTACTACAGTAGTACGGATTGCAATCCATTACCCCTGCAAAAGGTTTCTTCCAATTGCGCGCTGCCTGTAGGAGGTTGACTCGGTCTGTAGCATCCCCGGTTATCACACTAGAATTTGAATAACAGACGCCGGTGCATGTCTCAGAGAATGCAAGGTTCCTTTGCGCACCCAAAGGAGTAATCAGAATAACTTAATGACTAACCAAACAGACTGACATACTGTAGTTGTTTGCTTTAGTACTGCTCATATTTCTGTTTCGCCTGTTGTACCTTATTGCTTAGTTTCCTTGTTTTGTTGCTATAGTTGTTACACTTGTTACTTACTTTGTTGTTGCTTAGACATGTAGCACGTGCACCTACCTGACACACACACATATACTTTAATTCAAATGTTTCTAACTGTTACATCATATTAGATAGATTCTGTTATATTTGAATCATGCTTCATACTGTATGCTTTTCCTTTAAAATGATAATGTATGGATAGTTTATCTCACCAACTCACAAGAGTTCTGACCCCGTTTTATGGGGATATAGGTGATGAGTAGACGCAGTGGCGATGCAACGGTGCACAGTGGGAGACTTGAGACCCACACTTGACTATAGATCCTAGCTCCTTCTCGTTTTGGGATTTGAGGGGATTTTTCCTCTCATTTTGAGAGACTGGTTGTATTGATATATTATGTCTCATTTTGTAAACCTTTTGGCATTGTATATATTGGACTTTGATTTTGGTTTGTATCACTTACTGTGGCCCGATCAGACTTGCGGCCTTTGCTTACCCCTTTCCTTTTTGTACCTCCGCTATTGATTTCAAACTATATATAAAAATAAAAAAATTTATATTAAAAACCCAAAGGTTTTCCAAGGTCAGAGTTTGGGGCGTCACAGAGATTGGTATCAGAGCAGTGGTTAAGTGTGGTCCAAGACTTCAACGTGCATCATCCATCGCACTGTAAGTATGATTAACTTATTAAATTTTGTTGCTTATTGTTGAATTCTGCTTTATTTAGTTCTGCATGTATTATTAAACATATAATTTGTTAGATGCATGTGGATCCAAGACATGAAAGAATTCTTGGAGCCCAACACGACTTGGTTCGAGTCGTAGAGGCCTTCAACCGAGCCGTTCAGCAGATTGTGCGAAGTGCACAGGTGATTGCACATCCGGCACCTTCGTATGGGAGATATGAGTTGTACCATGTGGGACAAATTTGTCCACGTGCTTTGAGCGATTGCCCCTACTGTGGCCTTAGGGGGCATATCGAGATTGAATGTCAGCGTAAGTTGGGCGATGAACTCGCGATGGGTAATGCTGAGATCGTAGAAGACGAGGCTTCTGAGATTGGTTAGGCACAGATGGCAGCTGACCCTCTGGGAGATACATATACTCCACCAGCTTCTTCCGAGTACATGCCAGCTTTCTACTCACGTTCTGTTTCCCCTCAGTTGGTGTCAGCTTCACCTCCGTTGTCTCATGCTCTGAGTCCTCTTGAGTACACACCATCCTCTCCTTTTCGTCCGAAGCAGAGACGGTGTGGAAACCAGAACATCTACCGCAACCACTACATCAGTAGACAGTGACGATGTTTGTTCGGATGCGAACATTTTGTGGTTGGAACACTAAGTCAGTGTTCATTTTGCTCATGATGTGGATAGTTATGCTTTTGTAACCTTGTTATAGTAAGTGTATTTTGGCTTGATATGTACGAAAATACATGTATGCATCTTTGGTTTCATGTAATGAAATCCTATTTTAGGACTAGCACTTTTGCTTATACGAGCTTTTCTTTTGTCTAAGATGACCTGAAGAGAACGTTGCAATAACATTATGGACACCCTCAACAACTTGGCAAAGGTTGTTGGTCGACAAGCTGAAGCCATGCGTGCTATGGGTGAAAATCTTCAAGCCACCTAGGGACGTGAGACTCCTACACCTACACCAGCTCTAGTTACGGTGGTACCTTACAAGCAATTCATGAGTATGAACCCTCCGTCCTTTGATGGGAAGTCTACTCCTGAAGCAGCGAAAGATTGGATTCAAGAGATCGAGCATATCTTTCATGTTTTGCAAGTCAGTGACGATTGTAAGGTGAACTTCGGAACGCATCGACTCTGTAAGGATGCCGAAAGGTTGTGGGCGACCACCTTAGATGTCAAATTCGCAGGCGGAGCTGTTACTTGGGAGCAGTTTGTGGAAGTCTTCTATGCTGCCTACTTCCTGACATATGAACGTAGCAAAAAGATGTGGGAGTTCCTTGATCTTCAACAAGGGAACTCTACCCTGGCTGATTACGTTACGAGGTTTTGAATCCTAGAGCGCTTCTATCCCAATGTCTACATTACTGAGAACAATAGGGCAATGAAGTTTGCTTGCGGACTGAAACCTGCTTTGCATACGAGGATGTACACTCGTGCCTTTGTGACTCTTGAGGAAGCCTTGGAGATTGCTACTCTGTTAAAGTAGGATTGGCCCGAGTCGCAGAAGATGCAGCATTTCAAAGGGAATCAGCAATCAGGCCAAAAGAGTTGGCCTAAGAAGAGGCAATTTTAGAAGAATCCTGGTGGAAGGAAATTCACTCCACCAGCAAAGAAGAACCGACATCAGAGCAACAACAACCATCAAAAAAATCTTATAGATATTCAATCATGCATATATGTGTTGTAAGGCTATAAAAAAAAATCATAGTGTTCTAAGGTTGTCAAAAAAATTTCATAGTGATTGAATTATTCAGATATTTGTTCTAAGGTTGTCAAAATAAATTTATAGTGATTCAATCATGCATATATATTTTTTATGCTCTCAAAAAAATTTGTAGTGATTCAATCACGCATATATGTGTTCTAAGGCTATCAAAAAAATTTGGTGGTGGTTCAATCTTCCATATATATGTTCTAAGGTTCTCAAAAAACTTTCATAGTGATTAAATCATGCTTATATGTGTTCTAAGGCAGTCTATAAAATTTCATAGTGATTCAATCATGCATATATGTGCTCTAAGGCTATCAAAAAAATTTCATGGTGATTCAATCTTGCAGATATGTGTCCTAAGGTTGTCAAAAAAAATTTATAGTGATTCAATCATGCATATATGTGTTCTAAGGCTGTCAAAAAAAATTCATAGTGATTTAATCTTGCAGATATGTGTTCTAAGGCTGTCAAATTTTTTTTCAATCATCCAGATATGTGTTCTAAGCCTGCCAAAAAAATTCATAGTGATTAAATCATGCATATATGTGTTCTAAGCCTATAAAAAAAAAATTCAAAGTGATTCAATCATGCAAATATATCTTCTATGGTTGTCAAAAAAAAATTATAGTGATTCAATCATGCAAATATGTGTTCTAAGGTTTTCAAAAAAAATTTATAGTGATTCAATAATGTATTTATGTGTTCTAATGCTGTAAAAAACACTTTATAGAGATTCAAATAAGCATATATGTGTTCTAAGGATATAAAAAACAAAATTATAGTGATTTAATCATGCATATATGTGATCTAAGTCAGTCAAAAAAAATTCATAGTGACTCAATCATGCATATATGTGTTCTAAGTCAATCAAAATTTTTTTATAGTGATTCAATCATGCAAATATGTGATCTAAGTCTGTCAAAAAAAATTATAGTGATTCAATCATGCATATATGTATTCTAAGGCAGTAAAAAATATTTCAAAGTGATTCATTCATGCATATCTGTGTTCTAAGGCTGTCAAAAAAAAATCATAGTGATTCAATCATGCGGATATGTGTTCTAAGGCTGTCAAAAAAAATTTATAGTCACTCAATCATGCATATATGTGTTCTAATGCTCTAAAAAAAATGCAGTGACTCAATCATGCATATTTGTGTTCTAAGGCTGGCCAAAAAAATTATCAGTTATTCAATCATGCATATATGTGTTCTAAGGTTGCAAAAAAAATTCATAGTGATGGAATCATGCATATATATGTTCTAAGGCTGTCAAAAAAATTTCATAGTGATTCAATCATGCATATATGTGTTATAAGGCTATCAAAAAAAAGTTCATAGTGATTAAATAATGCTTATATGTGTTCTAAGGCTGTCAAAAAAATTTTATAGTGATTCAATCATGCATATATGTGTTCTAAGGCAGTCAAAAAAATTCTATAGTGATTCAATCATAAATACATATATTTTAAGGTTGTAAGCAAAAATTGTATTGATTCAATCATGCCAATATGTGTTCTAAGGCTATCAAAAAAATCTCATAGTGATTCAATCATGCATATATGTGTTTTATGGTTGTCAAAAAAAATTTATAGTTATTCAATCATTCATATATGTCTTCTAAGGCTGTCACAAAAAATTCATAGAGATTCAATTATGCATATATGTGTTCTAAGGCTGTCAAAAAAATTCCATATTGATTCAATCATGCATATATGTGTTCTAAGGCTGTCAAAAAAAATTTGTATTGATTCAATCAAGCTTATATGAGTTCTAAGGCTATAAAAAAAAACTCATAGTGATTCAATCATGCTTATATGTGTTCTAAGGCTGTAAAAAAAAAATCATAGAGATTTAATCATGCATATATGTGTTCTAAGGCTGTTAAAAAAATTTCATAGTGATTCAATCATGCATATATGTGTTCTAAGTCTCTCAAAAAAAAATTCTAGTGACTCAATCACGCATATATGTCTTCTAAGGCTATCAAAACAATTTCATAGTGATTCAATCATGTAGATATGTGTTATGATGCAGTCAAAAAAAATTTATAGAGATTCAACCATGCATATGTGTTCTGAGGCTGTCAAAAAAAATTTATAGTGATTCAATCATGCATATATGTGTTCTAAGGTTATCAAAAAACTTTCATCGTGATTCAATTATGCATATATGTGTTCTAAGCCTGTTAAAAAGAATTTTATAGTAATTCAATCATGCATATTTGTGTTCTAATGGTCTCAAAAAAAAGTTTTAGTGATTCAATCGTGCATATATGTGTCCTAAGGCTGTCAAAAAAATTTTATAGTGATTCAATCATGCATATATATGTTATAAGGATCTCAAAAAAATTTCACAGTGATTAAATCATGCTTATATGTGATCTAAGGCAGTCAATAAAATTTTATAGTGATTCAATCATGCATATATGTGCTCTAAGGTTGTCAAAAAAATTTCATAGTAATTCAAATCATGCAGATATGTGTTCTAAGGTTGTCAAAAATATTTCATAGTGATTCAATCAAGCATATATGAATTCTAAGGCTACCAAAAAAATTTCATAGTCACATGCATATATGTGTTCTAAGGCTGTCAAAAAAATTTCATAGTGATTCAATCAAGCATATATGTGTTCGAAGGCAGTAAAAAAAATTGATAGTGATTCCATCATGTTTATATGTATTCAAAGGCTGTCAAAAAAGTTTCATAGTGATTCAATCATGTAGATATGTGTTCTAACGTTGTCAACAAAAATTTATTGTGATTAAATCACGCATATATGTGTTCTAGTGCTCTAAAAAAAAAACTAGTGATTCATTCATGCATATATGTGTCCTAAGGCTGTCACAAAAATTTCATAGTGATTCAATCATGTAGATATGTATTCTAAGGTAGTCAAAATTTTTTTATAGTGATTCAATGATTCATATATGTGTTCTAAGGTTGTCAAAAAAAAATCATAGTGATTCAATCATGCATATATGTGTTCTAAGCTAGTAAAAAAAAATCATAGTGATTAAATCTTGCATATATGTGTTCTAAAGCTGTCACAAAAATTTCATAGTGATTCAATCATGTAGATATTTGTTATATGGTTGTCAACAAAAAAATTATAGTGATTCAATCATGCATATATGTGTTCTAATGCTCTCAAAAATAATTTATTGTGATTTAATCATGCATATTTGTGTTCTAAGACTGTCAACAAAATTTCATAGTGATTCAATCATGCATTTATGTGTTCTAAGGCTACAAAAAAAATTCATAGTGATTCAATCATGCAGATATTGGTTCTAATGCTCTCGAAAAAAATTTCTAGTGATTCAATCACGCAAATGTGTGTTCTAAGGCTGTAAAAAAAAAATCATAGTGATTCAATCATGCATATATGTGTTATAAGTCTATAAAAAAAATTTATAGTGATTCAATCATGCATAGATGTGTTCAAAGGCTGGACAAAAAATTTCAGAGTGATTGAATCATGCATATATGTGTTCTAAGGCTGTCAAAAAAATTTCATAGAGTTTAAATCATGCTTATATGTGTTGTAAGGTTGTCAAAAAAAATTCATAGTGATTCAATCATGTAGTTATGTGTTCTAAGGTTGTCAAAAAAAATTTATGGTGATTCAATCATGCATATATGTGTACTAAGGCTGTCAAAAAAATTTCATAGTGATTCAATCTTGCACATATGCGTTCTAAGGCTGTCAAAAAAAATTTATAGTGATTCAATCATGCACATATGGGTTCTAAGGTTGTCAAAAAAAATTCATAGTGATTCAATCATGCAAATATGTGTTATAAGGCTATCAAAAATATCTCATAGTGATTCAATCATGCATATACGTGTTCGAAGTCTATCAAAAAAAATTCATTGTGATTTAATCATGCTTATATGTGTTCTAAGGCTCTCAAAAAAAATTCGTAGTGATTCAATCATGCATATATGTGTTCTGAGGCTGTTAAAATTTTTTTATAGCGATTCAATCATGCATATATGTGTTCTAAGGCTGTCAATTTTTTTTTGAATTTATTCAATCATGCATATATGTGTTCTAAGGCTGTCAAAAAAATCCCATGGTGATTCAATCATGCATATATGTGTTCTACGGTTGTCAAAAAAAATGCATAGTGATTCAATCATTCATATATGTGACCTATGTATTGTGATTAAATCATGCATATATGTGTTCTAGTACTCTAAAAAAAAATTCTAGTGATTCAATCATGCATATATGTGTTCTAAGGCTCTCAAAACAATTTCATAGTGATTCAATCATGCAGATATGTGTTCTGATGAAGTCAAACTTTTTTATAGAGATTCAATCATGCATACATGTGTTTTGAGGCTGTCAAAAAAATTTCATAGTGATTCAATCATGCATGTATGTGTTTTAAGTTTATCAAAAAACTTTCATAGTGATTCAATTATATATATATATGTGTTCTAAGGCTGTTAAAAATAATTTGGTTGTGATTCAATCATGCATATATGCATATATGTGGTCTAATGCTATCAAAAAAAATTTGTAGTGATTCAATCGGGCAAATATGTGTTCTAAGGCCATCAAAAAGATTTCATAGTGATTGGTTGAATTTTTGTAAATGCACTTTTTAAAAGATAATTTTTCGATAAAATCTTTGAAAAATCGTCAACCAAAAGTAAATAACCGACTTTCCACAAAGTGGCAAGTATGGATCGAATCCACAGAGAACGAGAATTACTCGATTATTTCTATGAAATTTAATTTTTTAATCAATAAATAACAGTTAACAAATACAAGGCTAATAACAATTACAAATTAACACTAAAATAAAATGGAAAAGCACTTCAGTCTTCTATTGCACGCCAAGGGTATTTCTGTCTTTTCGCCACTTCTCAAGTTTTCGCACTTGGACAAGAATCCCTGGAAATGTTTTATGCTTTTCAACCTAATAACACAGGAAAATGCAAAGTTAGTAAATACTTTAATGAAACTAAACTAAAATGTAAATTAAACCTAATTCTGAAGAATTTAAACAAGCAAAACCTAAGTAATAATAAAATAATAAAGAAAGTATCAAACTAATTCTAAAATGAACTAATATAAGTCTAAAAATGCTGGATGATGCAGATGCAGCAATTAAAAAGCAGAAAATAATGAAAATAGACCGAAAATGACTAAAAGAATGAAATTACAAATCTACCCCTAAATAGTGCAAAATAGACTTCTGACAGCTCTTCGTAAACTGACTGTTTGACAAGGAAAACTAGATCCGAATTTCCCAAAATTTGTTCTATTCTGTAAGTAACAGATTAAAGAATCTGCCAGTTTTTATAGAATTGAAAAATGATATCTGGAACTCCAGATATAAGCGTTTCAAAACCGAGAAAAATCTGGATATCGCAGGTCCCGAAATTTTAAAATCCGAAAAAACTGTTTTCACAAAACGCTTAAAAATCAAACCAAATCAACTCGGATTGAGTTGAAATTTGGTCTGCAGACAGTTAACACACCAATAAAGTGAACAGAAAAAGAATTTTTTGGAAAACTCGAAAATTTTGCACATAAAATAACGATTGTGCGACAGGGCAAAAATCGGGTTTCGGGTTCAATGCACTATTCACTTTGGAATTCTATTTTAAACACTAAAAATGCAGTCTAACACTAATGTAGACCTAAATGATGCTTAATGACAGTTTATATGCATACACTAAATGCAATTATACTAAATGTAATGAAAATTGAATAAAATATGAAAATTACGACTAAAGCTAAGTTAATCTAATGCATAAAATGAAACTATCTTCACTAATGATGCAATCCTAACTATATGAAATAAAGAATGCAATTAATTAATACTACACGCAGCTAACTAGATGAACTACACAAATCAAACACTCGCTAAACAATTCCACCTTAGATAAACACTTACTTCTAAAATATAACTTGATCAAGCAAATAACAAACTATATTAACTTACACTATACCTAATATTAATTAAAACTAAGGTCAACTAACCAACTAAACTAATGAGGGATGATTGAAGGTTTGACTTGGACAATGTTCACGCCCCACCTAACTAGGTCAACCAAGTTGACTTGGTTAGATAATGACTAAATTAGGAACCGAAAAATAAAAATCTAATGAATTAAAAATGACAAAGTCAATTAACACTAATAAATCTCTACACCTAACACACTACTATATTAATCGTCATTAAAACTTATCTAATTAGGGACTCAATCTTAATCCTAAAGTTAATGACCAATTAACTTAAATAAGTAATTCTAAATCTAGAATATACTATTAGGTAAATGGAGATAAATGTGAGTAAATGCTCAAGAATAAGTTTGGAAAACTTATACTATCCAAAATGGTCCAGCTAGAGAGGAGTTACACTTTTTGAACTTGCCTTTACTCACTTTGGAAATTTTAAATCAACTCAAAACCGTCCAGGCCAAGGGGGTAACAATTACCATAATTGCTTGATAAATAAAATGGGAAACAAAGGGTTGAAACCGTCTAGCTCAACAAAGGCCACACGTTTTGAACTTTTTCAAAATAAGTGGATAACAATTAAATGTTCTTTCTCAAAACCATAGACACCCCTTCGGAAGGTGTTTTAATTTTCAAAAGATATTTCCAAATCTCAATAGGTAACTCCCTTCTACCTTGACTTGACAATCAAACTTTAAATCTTTCTTTAAACACAGCACACGATTTTAGAAGATCTCCAACTTACCAAATTAAATTCCAAAACACAATTACTCACCTATCCTTTCCTTGAAACTCGATTTAGCTTAGACAAGGAAATTAACCTACCTCTAAATGAATTGAATCAATATCTAACTAAAATAACGCAAGGTTGAAATTGGAAAATATCACTCTCTACACTAAAGGAAATAACACCTAATTCAAATTTGCCAAATACTAAAAGAAAAACGTCTAAACATTCAAGTCCTAATACAATGAACCTAGACACACTAATGACTTTCTAAATGTAGCCTAGAGCTCTAATGGAGCTCTAATGGCTGACGCCCCTTCTTGGGGAAGAAGACACAAAAAAATGACTTTAGCTAAACTAAAAGAAATTACTTCTAACGAAATTGAAACAATTAAATTTAACTACTAACTAAATCAACTAACATGTTGGACACGACCTATTGGAATTACAGCACAGGTCACACATACTCACTTGAAACGAACATAACATTCTTAACAATGACACGACACACCCTCCCGAATGGACCTAACTCGACAAACTTGAAATATGACTAATGACCCACAACGAACAACAATATGTTTCTGGACTTAATTGAACAAAATAATTACTGTAACAGACACTAGTGCTGAACGAAATACAGAATTACGAAAATGACAAAAACAACAAAATCGGCTAACATGGACCTACACGCATTTCACGATTTTTGGATTAACATGAAAATGAAAACAATCTCACAACCTATAACTGGAATCAAATATAGATTTAAGCTAACTAAAATGAAAAATAAAAGCTAATTAATTCCTAGCACTACCACACAACTCCAGAAATCAGAAAACCGAAAAACGCCAAAATCGACTAGAGAGGATCTAGCCGATTATGGATCAAACAATAGTCTAATTCAGATCCAACGATAATCCTAGACCAAAATGAATTTTGAAATTTGTTTTTCTGCAGAAATAACAACCAGTACACCCGAATTTACTGTTGAACAACAAAATAATAAAAATAAAAGAGCACACATAAGATCTATTATGATTTTTCCTCAAAACTAAAAATGCCCAAAGCAAAAGAAGAATATCTAAATCCTACGATGCTGGTTTAAAGCATCACACATCTATACTAAGGTTGAAAACACACACACACACAGCACACACAGAAAAAATATGAATTAACACACACACACACACACGTTGGGCTTTAACTAGAAGAAAGGAGAGAAGAAGACCTACCTCCAGGGCGGTCCGACAATTGTGGGGGAGAAGAGAGCGTACAATGGCTCTAGATTGACGTTCCGGATTGTTCAAGGATGCTGGAATATCACCACGAGCAGGGATCTTGCAGCTGCAACACGTTGGAGATCCACCGAAGATGGAAAAGGTGCCGATTCGCGATCGGAGGGCTTAGAAAGCCGGATGGAGGTAGGGTCGGCTCATCTTGTTGGAGTGTTTTGCACTTCCACACAAGATAGATGGTCTCCACCTCTGCTACACCTGCAAAAACACAGCAACAAATGGTTAATCACAGCAAGGGGGATAAAGAAATGAAAAGAATTGAAACGGGAGATAAGGCGATGCTCGATTTTCCAAGCATAGACTCGATCTTCAATGAAAATGGTGTGAGATGGGAGATTGGAAAGGGCTAGAGCTAGAATCACAATAGGGGGCATCAATTCCAATGCCAAAGACGCCTAGGGTTTGCTGAAAAATCTAATTTATACTTTTGGTATTTTTCAGAAAAAGGTTTAAGAAAAAATATTTTACCCTGCGACACTTTCTGAGGGGTTTTCTGCAAATCTTTTGTAATTGGGTATGGATATACGTGTGGGTTGGATTTTGGCTTTCTAAAGGTTGATCCAAGGTCCAAAACAGCCTAATTGGGTCGGATATGGATCCGATCTACCACGAAATCCATGCTCGAACACTAAAATAGCCATAACTCTCTCATTTTAACTCTGACTTCTCTGAAATTCGAACCACAACCCCTTGACATCAAAATACATCTAAACATGGGTTTTAAACCTTAAACTCACCACAAAATGCATGAATAACTAGTTAACATGATGTGCATTTCATGCATCATCAGTGATTCAATCAAGCCTATATATGTTCTAAGGCTCTCAAAAAAAATTCACAGTGATTAAATCATGCTTATATGTGCTCTAAGGTAGTCAATAAAATTTCACAGCGATTCAATCACGCATATATGTGTTCTAAGCCTGTCAAACAAAATTCACACTAAAACAAATCATGCAGATATGGGTTCTAAGGTTGTCAAAAATATTTCATACTGATTCAATCAAGCATATATGTATTCTAAGGCTATAAAAAAAAATTCATAGTGATTCAATCATGCATATATGTGTTCTAAGGCAGTAAAAAAAATTCCATAGTGATTCAATCATGCATATATATATTCTAAGGCTGTAAAAAAAATTGTATTGATTCAATCATGCCAATATGTGTTCTAAGGCTATCAAAAAAATCTCATAGTGATTCAATCATGCATATATGTGTTCTATGATTGTCAAAAAAAAATTATAGTGATTCAATCATTAATATATGTCTTCTAAGGCTGTTACAAAAATTTCATAGAGATTCAATCATACATATATGTGTTCTAAGGCTGTCAAAAAAAATCCATATTGATTCAATCATGCATATATGTGTTCTAAGGCTGTCAAAAAAATTTTGTATTGATTCAATCAAGCATATACGAGTTCTAAGGCTATCAAAAAACTCTCATAGTGATTCAATAATGCATATATGTGTTCTAAGGCTGTAAAAAAATTTTTATAGAGATTCAATCATGCATATATGTGTTCTAAGGCAGTTGAAAAAATTTCATAGTGATTCAATCATGGATATATGTGTTCTAAGACTCTCGAAAAAAAATTCTAGTCACTCAATCACGCATATATGCATTTTAAGGCTGTCAAAATAATTTCATAGTGATTCAATCATGTAGATATGTGTTCTGATGGAGTCAAAAATTTTTTATAGAGATTCAATCATGCATATATGTGTTCTGAGGTTGACAAAAAAAATTTATAGTGATTCAATCATGCATATATGTGTTCTAAGGTTATCAAAAAACTTTCATCCTGATTCAATTATGCATATATGTGTTCTAAGCCTGTTAAAAAGAATTTTATAGTGATTCAATCATGCATATTTGTGTTCTAATGGTCTCAAAAAAACGTTTTAGTGATTCAATCATGCATATATGTGTCCTACGGTTGTCAAAAAATTTTTGTAGTGATTCAATCATGCATATATATGTTCTAAGGATCTCAAAAAAAATTCACAGTGATTAAATCATGCTTATATGTGATCTAAGGCAATCAATAAAATTTTATAGTGATTCAATCATGCATATATGTGCTCTAAGGCTGTCAAAAAAATTTCATAGTAATTCAAATCATGCACATATGTGTTCTAAGGTTGTCAAAAATATTTCATAGTGATTCAATCAAGCATATATGAATTCTAAGGCTATAAAAAAAAAATCATAGCGACATGCGTATATGTGTTCTAAGGCTGTCAAAAAATTTTCATAGTGATTCAATCAAGCATATATATGTTCGAAGGTAGTAAAAAAAACTTGATAGTGATTCCATCATGCATATATGTATTCCAAGGCAGTCAAAAAAATCTAATAGTGATTCAATCATGCAGATATGTGTTCTAAGGTTGTCAAAAAAAATTTATTGTGATTAAATCATGCATATATGTGTTCTAATGTTCTAAAAAAAAAACTAGTGACTCAATCATGCATATATGTGTCCTAAGGCTGTCAAAACAATCACATAGTGATTCAATCATGCAGATATGTGTTCTAAGGTAGTCAAAATTTTTTTATAGTGATTCAATGATTCATATATGTTTTCTAAGGTTGTCAAAAAAAAATTCATAGTGATTTAATCATGCATATATGTGTTCTAAGCTAGTAAAAAAAAATCATAGTGATTAAATCTTGCATATATGTGTTCTAAGGATGTCAAAAAAATTTCATAGTGATTCAATCATGCAGATGTATGTTCTATGTTTGTCAAAAAAAAATTATAGTGATTCAATCATGCTTATATGTGTTCTAATGCTCTGAAAAATAATTTATTGTGATTCAATCATGCATATTTGTGTTCTAAGGCTGTCAAAAAAAATTCATAGTGATTCAATCATGCATTTATGTGTTCTAAGGCTGCAAAAAAATTTCATAGTGATTAAATCTTGCATATATTGGTTCTAATGGTCTCGAAAAAAATTTCTAGTGATTCAATCACGCATATGTGTGTTCTAAGGCTGTAAAAAAAAAATCATGGTAATTCAATCATGCATATATGTGTTATAAGGCTATCAAAAAATTTTCTAGTGATTCAATCATGCATAGATGTGTTCTTAGGCAGGGCAAAATATTTCAGAGTGATTCAATCATGCATATATGTGTTCTAAGGCTGTCAAAAAAAATTCGTAGAGTTTAAATCATGCTTATATGTGTTGTAAGGTTGTCAAAAAAAATTCATAGTGATTCAATCTAGTAGATATGTGTTTTAAGGTTGTCAAAAAAAATTTATAGTGATTCAATCTTGCATATATGTGTACAAAGGCTGTCAAAAAAATTTCATAGTGATTCAGTCACGCATATATATGTTCTAGGGCTGTCAAAAAAAATTCATAGTTATTCAATTTTGCACATATACGTTCTAAGGCTGTCAAAAAAAATTTATAGTGATTCAATCATGCACATATGGGTTCTAAGGTTGTCAAAAAAAATTCATAGTGATTCAATCATACAAATATGTGTTATAAGGCTATTAAAAAAATCTCATAGTGATTCAATCACGCATATGTGTTTTGTGGTTGTAAAAAAAAAATCATTGTGATTCAATCATGCTTATATGTGTTCTAAGGCTCTCAAAAAATATTCGTAGTGATTCAATCATGCATATATGTGTTCTGAGGCTGTTAAAAAAAATTTATAGCGATTCAATCATGCATATATGTGTTCTAAGGCTGTCAAAATTTTGTTGAATTGATTCAATCATGCATATATGTGTTCTAAGGCTGTCAAAAAAATCCCATAGTGATGCAATCATGCTTGTATGTGTTCTAAGGCTGTCAAAATTTTGTTGAATTGATTCAATCATGCATATATGTGTTCTAAGGCTGTCAAAAAAATCCCATAGTGATTCAATCATGCTTATATGTGTTCTATGGTTGTCAAAAAAAATTCATAGTGATTCAATCATTCATATATGTGATCTATGGTTGTCAAAAAAAATATATTGTAATTAAATCATGCATATATGTGTTCTAATACTCTCAAAAAAATTTATAGTGATTCAATCATGCATATATGTGTTCTAAGGCAATCAAAACAATTTCATAGTGATTCAATCATGCAGATATGTGTTTTGATGAAGTCAAACTTTTTTTATAGAGATTCAATCATGCATACATGTGTTTTGAGGCTGTCAAAAAACTTTCATAGTGATTCAATTATACATATATGTGTTCTAAGCCTGTTAAAAAGAATTTGGTTGTGATTCAATCAGGCATATATGCATATATGTGTTCTAATGCTCTCAAAAAAAATTTGTAGTGATTCAATCGGGCAAATATGTGTTCTAAGGCTCTCAAAAAAAATTCATAGTGATTCAATCAAGCCTATATATGTTCTAAGGATCTCAAAAAAAAATCACAGTGATTAAATCATGCTTATATGTGGTCTAAGGTAGTCAATAAAATTTCATAGCGATTCAATCACGCATATATGTGTTCTAAGGTTGTCAAACAAAATTCACAGTAAATCAAATCATGCAGATATGGGTTCTAAGGCTGTCAAAAAAAAATCATAGTGATTCCATCAAGCATATATGTGTTCTAAGGCAGTCAAAAAAATTTCATAGTGATTCAATCATGCAGATATGTGTTCTAAGGTTGTCAAAAAAATTTTGTTCTGATTAAATCACGCATATATGTGTTCTAATGCTCTAAAAAAAATTTCTAGTGACTCAATCTTGCATATATGTGTTCTAAGGCTGTCAAAACAATTTTATAGTGATTCAATCATTAAGATATATGTTCCAAGGTAGACAAATTTTTTTTATAGTTATTCAATCATGCATATATGTGTTCTAAGGCTGTCAAAAAAAATTCATAGTGATTCAATCTTGCATATGTGTGTTCTAAGGCTGTCAAAAAAAAAATCATAGTGATTCAATCATGCATATATGTGTTTTTTGGCCGTCAAAAAAAATTTAAGGTGATTCAATCAAGCATATATGTGTTCTAAGTCTGTCAAAAAAGTTTCATAGTAATTCAATCTTGTAGATGTGTTCTAATGTTATCAAAAAACATTTATAGTGGTTCAATCATGCATATATGTGTTCTATCTTTCTCAAAAAAAAATTCTAGTGATTCAATCACGCATATATGTGATCTAAGGCTGTCAAAAAAATTTCATAGTGATTCAATCATGCATATAAGTCTCCTAAGGCTGCAAAAAAAATTTATAGTGATTTAATCATGCATATATGTGTTCTAAGGCTCTCAAAAAAATTTCATAGTGATTAAATCATGCTCATATGTGCTCTAAGGGCGTCAAAAAAATTTCATAGAGATTCAATCATACATATATGTGTTCTAAGGCAATCAAAAAATTCTTATAGTGATTCAATCATGCATATATGTGTTGTATGGTTGCCAAAAAATTTCCTAGTGATTCAATAATGCATAAATGTGTTACAAGGCTGTCAAAAAAAATTCATAGTGATTAAATATAGCATATTTGTGTTCTAAGGCTGTCAAAAAAAATTCATAGTGATTAAATCATTCTCATATGTGTTCTAGGTGTGTCAAACAAATTTCATAGTGATTCAATCATGCATATATGTGTTCTAACGCTATCATAAAATTCTCATAGTGATTCAATCATGCATATATGTGTTGTATGGTTGTCAAAAAAAATCCAAGTGATTCAATAATGCATATATGTGTTCTGAGGTGATTCAATCTTACATATATGTGTTCTGAGTCTGTTAAAAAATTACATAGTGATTCAATCATGCATATATGTGTTCTAAAGCTGTCAATTTTTTTTTAAATTGATTCAATCATGCATATATGTATTCTAAGGCTGTCAAAAAAAAATTAGAGTGATTCAATCACATATATATATATATGTGTTTTAAGGCTGTAATTAAAAATTCATATTGATTCAATCATGGGTATATGTATTCTAACATTGTCAAAAAAAATTAATAGTGATTCAATCATGATATATGTTTTCTAAGTCTATCAGAAAAAAATCATAGTAGTTAAACCATGCATATATGTGTTCTGACTCCATCAAAAAAAATTCATAGTGATTCAGTCATGCATATATTGTTCTAAGGCAGTTAAAAAAATTTTATAGTGATTCAATCATGCATATATGTGTTCTAAGGCTGTCAAAAGAATCTTGTAGTGATTCAATCAAGCATATATATGTTCTATGGTTGTCAAAAAAAATTTATAGTGATTTAATCATTCATATATGTGTTCTAAGGCTGTCAAAAAAAATTCATAGTGATTCAATCGTGCATATGTGTGTTTTATGGTTGTCAAAAAAATGTCATAGTGATTCAATCATTCATATATGTATTCTAAGGCAGTTAAAAAAATTTCATAGTGATTCAATGATGCATATATGTGTTATAAGGCTGTCAAAAAAATTCCATCATGATTCAATTGTGCATATATGTGTTCTAAGGCTGTAAAAAAAAATTTAGAGTGATTCAATCTTATATATATGTATTCTAAGACTGTAAAAAAAAATCGCAGTGATTCATTCAGGCATATGTATTTTCTAAGGCTATTAAAAAATTTCATATTGATTCAATAATGCATATATGTTTTCTAAGTCTGTAAAAAAAATTATAGTAATTAAATATTGCATATATGTGTTCTAACTCTGTAAAAAAAACTTCATGGTAATTAAATCATGCTTATATGTGTTATAAGGCTTTAAAAAAAAATCATAGTGATTCAATAATGCATATATGTGTTCTAAGGCTGTCCAAAAAATTTTGTAGTGATTCAATCATGCATATATGTGTTTTAAGGTTGTCAAAAAGATTTTGTTGTGATTCAATCACGCATATATGTGTTCTAAGGCTGTTAAAAAAATATCATAGTAATTCAATCATGCATATATACATTCCAAGGCTGTCAAAAAAATCGCATAGTGATTCAATCATGAATATATATGTTCTAAGGATGTCAAAAAAATCTCATGGTGATTCAATCTTACATATATGTGTTCTATTGTAGTAAAAAAAAATTTATAGTAATTCAATCATTCATATATGTCTTCTAAGGCTGTCACAAAAATTTCATAGAGATTTAATCGTGCATAAATGTGTTCTAAGGCTGTCAAAAAAATTTCATAGTGATTAGATCATGCATATATGTGTTCTGAGGCTGTCAAAAAAATTTCATAGTGATTCAATCATGCATATATGTGTTCTAAGGCTGTCAATTTTTTTTTAAATTGATTCAATCATGCATATATGTATTCTAAGGCTGTAAAAAAAAATTAGAGTGATTCAATCTTATATATATGTGTTCTAAGGCTATAATTAAAAATTCATAGTGATTCAATCATGGGTATATGTATTCTAATATTGTCGAAAATAAGGCTGTCAAAAAAAATTTATAGTGATTCAGTTACGCATATATGTGTCCAAAAGTTTTCAAAAAATTTCATAGTGATTCAATCATGCATATATGTGTTCTAAGGCTGTCATTTTTTTTTTAAATTGATTCAATCATGCATATATGTATTCTAAGGCTGTCAAAAAAAATTAGAGTGATTCAATCATATATATATGTGTTCTAAGGCTGTAATTAAAAATTCATAGTGATTCAATCATGGGTATATGTATTCTAACATTGTCAAAAATAAGGCTTTCAAAAAAAATTTATAGTGATTCAGTTACGCATATATGTGTCCAAAAGTTATCAAAAAATTTCCATAGTGATTTAATCATGCATATATCTGTTCTAAGCCTGTTAAAAAAAATTGTATTGATTCAATCATGAGTATATGAGTTCTAAGGCTATCAAAAAAATCTCATGGTGATTCAATCTTGCATATATGTGTTCTATTGTAGTAAAAAAAAATTTATAGTAACTCAATCATTCATATATGTCTTGTAAGGCTGTCACAAAAATTTCATAGAGATTCAATCATGCATAAATGTGCTCTAAGGCTGTCAAAAAAATTTCATAGTGATAACATCATGCATATATGTGTTCTGAGGCAGTTAAAAAAATTACACATTGATTCAATCATGCATATATGTGTTCTGAGGCTGTTAAAAAAATTACATAGTGATTCAATCATGCATATATGTGTTCTAAGGCTGTCAAATTTTTTTTAAATTAATTCAATCATGCATATATGTATTCTAAGGCTGTCAAAAAAAAATTAGAGTGATTCAATCTTATATATATGTGTTCTAAGGCTGTAATTAAAAATTCATATTGATTCAATCATGGGTATATGTATTCTAACATTGTCAAAAAAAGTTAATAGTGATTCAATCATGATATATGTGTTCTAAGTCTATAAAAAAAAATCATAGTAGTTAAATCACGCATATATGTGTTCTAACTCTATCAAAAAAAATTCATAGTGATTTAATCATGCATATATGTGTTCTAAGGCAGTCAAAAAATTTTTGTAGTGATTCTATCATGCATATATGTTTTCTAAGGCTGTCAAAAGAATCTTGTAGTGATTCAATCATGCATATATATGTTCTATGGTTGTCAAAAAAAAATTCATAGTGATTTAATCATTCATATACGAGTTCTAAGGCTGTCAAAAAAAATTCATAGTGATTCAATCATGCATATGTGTGTTTTATGGTTGTCAAAAAAATGTCATAGTGATTCAATCATTCATATATGTATTCTAAGGCAGTAAAAAAAAATTCATAGTGATTCAATGATGCATATATGTGTTATAAGGCTGTCAAAAAATTCCATCATGATTCAATCATTTATATATGTGTTCTAAGGCTGTAAAAAAATAATTAGAGTGATTCAATCTTATATATATGTATTCTAAGGCTGTAAAAAACAAATCGCAGTGATTCATTCAAGCATATGTATTTTCTAAGGCTATTAAGAAATTTCATATTGATTCAATCATGCATATATGTGTTCTAAGTCTGTAAAAAAAATCATAGTAATTAAATCATGCATATATGTGTTCTAACTCTGTCAAAAAAACTTTATGGTAATTAAATCATGCTTATATGTGTTATAAGGCTTTTAAAAAAATTTCATAGTGATTCAATCATGCATATATGTGTTCTAAGGCTGTCCAAAAATTTTTGTAGTGATTCAATCATGCATATAAGTGTTTTAAGGTTGTCAAAAAGATTTTGTTGTGATTCAATCATGCATATATGTGTTCTAAGGCTATTAAAAAAATCCCATAGTGATTCAATCATGCATATATGCGTTCCAAGGCTGTCAAAAAAATCTCATAGTGATTCAATCATGCATATATGCGTTCCAAGGCTGTCAAAAAAATCTCATAGTGATTCAATCATGCATATATGTGTTCTAAGGCTGTCAAAAAATTTTCACAGTGATTCAATCATGCATAAGTGTGTTCTAAAGCTATCAAAATAATTTCATAGTGATTCAATCATGCATATATGTGTTCTAAGGCATTAAAAAAATTTCTAGTGACTCAATCATGCATATATTTGTTGTATGGTTGTCAAAAAAATTTCCTAGTGATTCAATCGTACATATATGTGTTCTAAGAATATAAAAAAAAATTATATTGATTCAATCATGCATATATGTGTTCTAAGGCTGTCAAAAAAATCCAATAGTGATTCAATCATGCGTATATGTGTTCTGTGGTTGTAAAAAAAAAATCATAGTGATTCAATAATTCATATATGTGTTTTTTGACTGTAAAAAAAAATTCATAGTGATTCAATCATGCATCTATGTGTTCTAAGGCTGTCAAAAAAATTGTATTGATTCAATCATGCATATATGCGTTCTAAGACTATCAAAAAAATCTCATATTGATTCAATCATGGATATATGTGTTCTATAGTTGTCAAAAAAATTTGACAATGATTCAATCATTCATATATGTGTTCTAAGGCTGTCAGAAAAAGATTATAGTGATTCAATCATTCATATATGTGTTCTAAGGCTGTAAAAAAAAATCCATAGTGATTCAATCATGCATATATGTGTTGTAAGGCTGTCAAAAAAAATTCATAGTGATTCAATCATGCATATATATGTTCTAATGCTATCAAAAAAATTTCATGGTTATTCCATCATGCATATATGTGTTCTAACTCTATCAAAAAAAATTTATAGTGTTTCAATCATCTATATATGTGTTCTACGTCTGTCAAAAAAAAATTATAGAAACTAAATCATGCTAATATGTGCTCTAAGGGTGTCAAAAAAAATACATAGTGATTCAATCACACATATATGTGTTCTAAAGCTATAAACAAAAATTCACAGTGATTCCATCAGTCAGATATGTGTTCTAAGGTTGTCAAAAAAAATTATAGTGATTCAATCATGCATATATATGTTTTAATGCTCTCAAAAAAAATTTGTAGTGAGTCTGTCACGCATATATGTGTTCTAAGGCTATCAAAAAAATATTCATAGTGATTCAATCATGCATATATGAGTTCTAAGTCAGCAAAAAAAATTCAAATTGATTTAATCATGCATATATTTGTTCTAAGGATGTAAAAAAAAAATTGTAGTGATTCAATCATGCATATATGTGTTTTATGGCTGACAAAAAAATTTGTATTGATTCAATCATTCATATATGTGACTTCAATCTTGCACATATCTGTTTTTTGGTTGTCAAAAAAATTTCATAGTGATTCAGTCATTCATATATGTGTTCTAAGGCAGTCAAAAAAATTTCACGGTTACTCAATCATGCATATATGTGTTCTAACTCTGTCAAAAAAATTCCATCATGATTCAATCATGCATATATGTGTTCTAAGGCTGTCATAAAAAATTTAGAGTGACTCAATCTTATATATATGTGCTCTACGGCTGTAATTAAAAATTCAGAGTGATTTATAGTGATTTAATGATGCATATGTGTTATAAGGCTATAAAAAATTTTTTATAGTGATTAAATAATGGTTATATGTGTTCTAAGACTGTTAAAAAAATTTCATTGTGATTCAGTTATGCATATATGTGTTCAAAAGTTATCAAAAAAATTCCATAGTGATTCAATCATGCATATATATGTTCTACGTCTATTGAAAAAAATTGCATTGATTCAATCATGCGTATATGTGTTCTAAGGCTATCAAAAAAATCTCATGGTGATTCAATCTTGCATATATGTGTTCTATTATTGTCAAAAAAAATTTATAGTGATTAAATCATTCATACATGTCTTCTAAGATTGTCACAAAAATTTCATAGAGATTCAATCATGCATAAATGTGTTATAAGGCTGTCAAAAAAAATCCATAGTGATTCCATCATGCATAAATGTGTTATAAGAATGTCAAAAAAATGTCATAGTGATTCAGTCATGCATATATGGGTTCTAAGCCTGTCAAAAAAAAATCATACTGATTAAATCATGCATATATGTGTTCTGAGGCTGTCAAAAAAATTTCATAGTGATTTAATCATGCACATATGTGTTCTAAGGCTGTCAAATTTGTTTTAAATTGATTCATTCAGGCATATATATGTTCTTAGGTCGTTAAAAAAAATTTATAGTGATTCATTCATTCAATTATGCATATACGTGTGATAAGCCTGTCAAAAATTTCATAGTGATTCAATCATGATATATGTGTTCTAAGTCTGTGAAAAAAATTCACAGTAGTTAAATCATGCGTATATATGTTTTGACTCTATCAAAAAAATTTCATAGTCATTCAATCATGCATGTGTGTGTTTAAAGGCTGTCCAAAAAATTTTGTAGTGATTCAATCATGCATATATGTGTTTTAAGGCTGTCAAAAGAACCTCATAGTGATTCAATCATGCATATATGTGTTGTAAGGCTGTCAAAAAATTTCACAGTGATTCAATCATGCATATATGTGTTCTAAGGCTATCAAAAAATTTCATAGTGATTCAATCATCCATATATGTGTTCTAAGGCTATCCGAAAAATTCATAGTGATTCAATCATGCATATTTGAGTTCTAATGCTCTCAAAAATTTTCATAGTGATTGAATAATGTAGACATGTGTTCTAAGTCTGTCAAAAAATATTCATAGTGATTCAATCATGCGTATAAATGTCCTAAGGCTGCAAAAAAAATTAAAAATTTTTCAATCATGCATATAATTGTTATAAGGATCTCAAAAAAAATTATAGTGATGCAATCATGCATATATGTTTTCTAACGTTGTAAAAAAAAATTTGTATTGATTCAATCATGCATATATGTGTTATGAGGCAGTCAAAAAAATCTCATAGTGATTCAATCATGCATATATGTGTTTTATGGTTGTCAAAAAAATGTCATAGTGATTCAATGATTCATATATGTATATATGTGTTCTAAGGCTGTCAAAAAAATTCCATCATGATTCAATCGTGCATATATGTGTTCTAAGGTTGTAAAAAAAAGTTTAGAGTGATTTAATCTTATATATATGTATTCTAAGGCTGTAAAAAAAAATCACATTGATTCAATTGGGCATATATATTTTTTAAGGCTATTAAAAAATTTCTTAGTGATTCAATCATGCATATATGTGTTCTAAGTCTGTATAAAAAAATCATAGTAATTAAATAATGCATATATGTGTTCTAACTCTATCAAAAAAACTTCATGGTAATTAAATCAAGCTTATATGTGTTATAAGGCTTTTAAAAAAAAATTATAGTGATTCAATCATGCATATATGTGTTCTAAGGCTGTCCAAAAAAATTTGTAGTGATTGAATCATGCATATATGTGTTTTAAGGTTGTCAAAAAAAAATTATTGTAATTCAATCATGCATATATGTGTTCTAAGGCTGTCAAAAAAATCTCATAGTGATTCAATCATGCATATATGTGTTCTAAGGCTGTCAAAAATTTTTCATAGTGATTCAATCATGCATAAGTGTGTTCTAAGGCTGTCAAAATAATTTCATAGTGGAATCATGCATATATGTGTTCTAAGGCTGTCAAAAAAAATTCATAGTGATTCAATCAGGCATATATGTGTTCTAAGGCATTAAAAAAAATTTTAGTGACTCAATCATGCTTATATGTGTTGTATGGTTGTCAAAATATTTTCCTAGTGATTCAATAATGCATATATGTGTTCTGAGGCTAGAAAAAAAAATTATAGTGATTCATTCATGCATATATGTGTTGTAAGGCTGTCAATTTTTTTTTGAATAGATTAAATCTTGCATATATGTGTTCTAAGACTGTCAAACAATATCCATAGTGATTCAATCATGCACATATGTGTTATATGGTTGTCAAATTTTTTTTATAGTGATTCAATCATTCATATATGTGTTCTAAGGCTGTGAAAAAAATTCTATAGTGATTCAATCATGCATATATGTGTTCTAAGGCTATCAAAAAAAATTCATAGTGATTCAATCATGCATATATGTGTTCTATGGCTGTAAAAAAATATTCATATTCGTTCAATCTTGCATATGTGTGTTCTAAGGCTCTAAAAAAAAATTCATAGTGATTTAATCGTGCATATATGTGTTCTAAGGCCATCAAATAAATTTCATAGTGATTCAATCATTTATATATATGTTCTAAGGCTGTCAAAAAAATACCACAGTGCTTCAATCATGTAGATATGCATTCTAAGATTGTCAAAAAAAATTTATAGTGATTCAATCATGCATATATGTGTTCTAATGCTTTCAAAAAAAATTCTAGTGATTCAATCACGTACATATGTGTTCTACAGCTGTCAAAATAAATTAATAGTGATTCAATCACACATATATGTGTTCTAAGGCTGTCAAAAAAAATTCATAGTGATTCAATCATGTATATATATTTTCTAAGGCTATCAAAAAAATTTCATAGTGATTCAATCATGCATATATGTGTTCTAAGGCTATCAAAAAATTTTCATAGTGATTCAATCACGCATAAGTGTGTTCTAAGGCTGTCAAAACAATTTCATAGTGATTCAATCATGCATATATGTGTTCTAAGGCTATCAAAAAAAATTCATAGTGATTCAATCATGCATATATGTGTTCTAAGGCAGTAAAAAAAATTCCATAGTGATTCTATCATGCATACGAGTGTTCTAAGCCTGTCAAAAAAGTTTCATATTGATTAAATAATGCTCATATTTGTTCTAAGGGTGTCAAAAAAGTTTCAGAGTGATTTAATCATTTATATATGAGTTGTAAGGATGTCAAAAAAAATTTATATTGATTCAATTCTGCATATATGTGTTCTAATGCTCTGAAAAAAGTTTTGTAGAGATTCAATCATGCATATATGTGTTCTAAGGCTGTCAAAAAAATTTCATGGTGATTCAATCATGTAGATATTTATTCTAAGGTTGTCAAAAAATATTTAGAGTGATTCAATCATGTATATATGTGTACTAATGCTCATAAAAAAATTTCTAGTGATTCAATCACGCATATATGTGTTCTAAGGGTGTCAAAAAAATTTCAAAGTGATTCAATCATGCATATATGTGTTCTAAGGCTGCAAAAAATTTTCATAGAGACTCAATCAAGGATATATGTGTTCCAAGGCGGTCAAAAAAATTTCATAGTGATTCAATCATGTATATTCTAAACCTGCAAAAAAAAATCATATTGATTAAATCGTGTTCATATGTGTTCTAATGGTGTCAAAAAAAGTCATATTGATTCAATCTAGCATATATGTGTCCTAAGCTTGTCAAAAAAAAATTATAGTGATTCAATCATGCATATATGTGTACTAAGGCTCTCAAAAAAAATTTCTAGTGATTCAATCACGCATATATGTGTTCTAAGGCGGTCAAAAAAAGTTTATAGTGATTCAATCATGCATATATGTGTTAAATCTTGCATTTTTTTCGAATAGATTAAATCTTGCATATATTTGTTCTAAGGCAGTCAAACAATATCCATAGTGAATCAATCATGCACATATGTGTTATATGGTTGTCAAAAAATTTTTATAGTGATTCAATCATTCATAAATGTGTTCTAAGGCTGTGAAAAAAATTCTATAGTGATTCAATCATGCATATGTGTGTTCTAGGGCTCTAAAAAAAAAATCATAGTGATTCAATCGTGCATATATGTGTTCTAAGGCCATCAAAAAAATTTCATAGTGATTCAATCATTTATATATATGTTCTAAGGCTGCCAAAAAATGCCATAGTGCTTCAATCATGTAGATATGCGTTCTAAGATTGTCAAAAAAAATTTATAGTGATTCAATCATGCATATATGTGTTCTAATGCTCTAAAAAAAAATTCTAGTGATTCAATCACGTATATATGTGTTTTACAGCTGCCAAAATAAATTAATAGTGATTCAATCACGCATATATGTGTTCTAAGGCTGTCAAAAAAATTTCATAGCGATTCAATCTTGCATATATATTTTCTAAGGCTATCAAAAAAATTTCATAGTGATTCAATCATGCATATATGTGTTCTAAGGCTATCAAAAAATTTTCATAGTGATTCAATCACGCATAAGTGTGTTCTAAGGCTGTCAAAACAAGTTCATAGTGATTCAATCATGCATATATGTGTTCTAAGGCTATAAAAAAAAAATCATAGTGACTCAATGTTGCATATATGTGTTCTAAGGCAGTAAAAAAAATTCCATAGTTATTCCATCATGCATATGAGTGTTCTAAGCCTGTCAAAAAAGTTTCATATTGATTAAATCATGCTCATATGTGTTCTAAGGGTGTCAAAAAAGTTTCAGAGTGTTTTAATCATTTATATATGAGTTGTAAGGATGTCAAAAAAAAATTTATATTGATTCAATCCTGCATATATGTGCTCTAATGCTCTGAAAAAAAATTTGTGGAGATTCAATCATGCATATATGTGTTCTAAGGCTGTCAAAAAAATGTCATGGTGATTCAATCATGTAGATATTTGTTCTAAGGTTGTCAAAAAAACTTTAGAGTGATTCAATCATGTATATATGTGTACTAATGCTCATAAAAAAAATTCTAGTGATTCAATCACGCATATATGTGTTCTAAGGGTGTCAAAAAAAATTCAAAGTGATTCAATCATGCATATATGTGTTCTAAGGCTGCAAAAAAATTTCATAGTGACTCAATCAAGGATATATGTGTTCCAAGGCGGCCAAAAAAATTTCATAGTGATTCAATCATGTATATATGTGTTCTAAGCCTGCAAAAAAAAATCATATTGATTAAATCGTGTTCATATGTGTTCTAATGGTGTCAAAAAAAATCATATTGATTCAATCATGCATATATGTGTCCTAAGCTTGTCAAAAAAAAATTATAGTGATTCAATCATGCATATATGTGTACTAAGGCTCTCAAAAAAAATTCTAGTGATTCAATCACGCATATATGTGTTCTAAGGCGGTCAAAAAAAGTTTATAGTGATTCAATCATGCATATATGTGTTCTAAGGCTGCAAAAATATTTCATAGTGATTCAATCATGCATATATGTGTTCCAAGGCTATCAAAAAAAATCATAGTTAATCAATCATGCATATATGTGTTCCAAGGCTGTAAAAAAAAATTCATAGTTATTCAATGATGAATTTATGTGTTCTAAGGCTGTCGAAAAAAATTCATATTGATCAAATCATGCTCATATGTGTTCTAAGGGTGTCAAAAAAATTTCATATTGATTCAATCATGCTTATATGTGTTCTAAGGCTGTCAAAAAAATTTCATAGTGATTCAATCATGCATATATTTGTTCTAAGGCTGCAAAAAAAATTCGTAGTGATTCATTCGATCATGCATATATGTGTTCTAAGGCTCTAAAAAAAAATTGTAGTGATTCAATTATGCAGATATATGTTCTAAGGTTGACAAAAAATTTTTATAGTGGTGCAATCATGCATATATGTGTTCTACAGTTCTCAAATTTTTTCTATAGAATTCAATCAGGCATATAAGTGTTCTAATGCTCTAAAAAAAAATTCATAGTGATTCAATCTTGCGTATATCTGTTCTAAGGCTGTAAAAAAAAATCATAGTGATTCAGTCATGCAAATATGTGTTCTAAGGCTGCAAAAAAATTTCATAGTGATTCAATCATTCATATATGTGTTCCAAGGCTGTCAAAAAATTTTCTTAGAGATTCAATAATGCATATATGTGTTCTAAGGCTGTCAAAAAAAAATCATAGTGACTAGATCATGCTTATATGTTCCCTAGGTCTATCAAAAAAAATTCATAGTGATTCAATCATGCATATATGTTCTAGGGCTGCCAAAAAATTTTTGTTGTGATTCAATCATGCATACATGTGTTCTAAGGTTGTCAAAGAAATTTTGTGTTGATTCAATCATGCATATATGAGTTCTAAGGCTGTCAAAAAAATCTCATAGAGATTCAACCTTGCATATATGTGTTCTATGGTTGTCAAAAAAAATTATAGTGAATGAATCATGCACATATGTGTTCTAAGGCTCTAAAAAAAAAATCGTAGTGATTCAATTATTCATATATGTGTTCTAAGGCTGTGAAAAAAAAATCATAGTGACTCAATCAATCAGATATGTGTTCTAAGATTGTCAAAAAAATTTATAGTGATTAAATCATGCATATCTGTGTTCTAAGGCTGTAAAAAAAAATTTGCATTGATTCAATCAAGCATATATGTGTTCTAAGGCTGTCAAAAAAATCTCATAGTAATTCAATCATGCATATATGTGTTGTAAATCTGTCAAAAAAATTTCATAGTAATTAAATCATGCATATATGTGTTCTACGTCAGTAAAAAAAATTGCATAGTGATTACATCATGCTTATATGTGTTCTAAGGCCGTCAAAAAAAATTTCGATTGACTCAATCATGCATATATGTGTTCTAAAGCTGTCAAATTTTTTTTACAGTGATTCAATCATGCATATATGTGTTCTAAGGATATAAAAGAAAATTGTATTGATTCAATCATGCATATATGTGTTTTAAGGTTGTCAAAAAATTCCTATAGTGATTCAATCATGCGTATATGTGTTCTATGTTTGTAAAAAAAAATCATAGTGATTCAATAATTCATATATGTGTTTTTTGGCTGTCAAAAAAATTTCATAGTGATTCAATCATGCATCTATGTGTTCTAAGGCTGTCAAAAAAATTTGTATTGATTCAATCATGCATATATGCATTCTAAGGCTGTCAAAAAAATCTCATAGTGATTCAATCATGCATATATGTGTTCTATGGTTGTCAAAAAAATTTCACAGTGATTCAATCATTCTTATATGTGTTCTAAGGCTGTCAAAAAAAGATTATAGTGATTCAGTCATGCATATATGTGTTCTAAGGCTGTCAAAAAAATTCCATAGTGATTCAATCATGCATATATGTGTTTTAAGGCTGTCAAAAAAAATCATAGTGATTCAATCATGCATATATATGTTCTAATGTTGTCAAAAAAAATTCATGGTTATTCCATCATGCATATATGTTGTGAACACCCCAAATTTTTTAAAATCTTTTAAATATTCCCTTTTTACCCCTGATTTCATTTTTTTGAGCAATTGAGTCACTTTTAAATCTAAATTCCAGTTCGTTTCTCAAATTTTACTGAAATTAAATTCATTTTATATGTCTGACTTGATTTCGGATCCGGATCCATTGTCCAGATCCAAATCTGAGTCTCGTTTTTAGCTTTTAAATTAAAATTAAAAAAAATACCAAAAATAGTTTTTAAATAGCTCGGACTGTCCATCCGGCATCCGTTTGGATCCATCGTGTTGTATTTTTTGATTCGAGTTTCAAAACTTGAACATTTTTCTCAAAACCTGGATCCAAACCCATTCTTCTGAAGAAATTTCCCTGAAATAACCCTGACTTTTCATAAAAACCCTTCTTTTGTAAATATCTTAAAATTTTGTAAAATCAGTTTAAATTCCTTAGTTTTTAGAGTTTTGTTTTCAAAAAATACAAAACAATGTAGAAAATTCAAGAAAAGAACAAAAAAATAAGAAAATCGAAAAAGAAAACAATAGAAAAATTCCAAAAATTCAGAAAAAATATGCAATTAAACTTATTTTGAAAATTGTTTTGTTAAAACCCTCTCTTGAAAGCCTTTTTTTGGAAATTTTTTAAAAAGGGAACCCCCCTTGGGAATTTTTGGAAAATGGCAACGGCCATCCTCCCGCACGCCCTCCATCTCCAACAGCCTCTCTCTCGAACTCTCCTCTTCTTCTTTAAAAGGGGAGTACACAGATGAATCGAGCATTCATTCTTCACCTCTCCACCGCAGTTTTCCTCTTCTCGATTTCCCCTTCTTCCTCTTCTTCTTATCCCCCTTCTCTAACTTTTCATCGGTTGAAGGAATGATTAAACCACGAGAGCCCCACAGTAGACTGCTTCTTCATCTCTCCTTCAAAGCTCCCGCCTCAATCAACTGCAGCAAGGTAAGAATCTTTTCTATCTCCCCTTTTTCAATCGTTTTCTTTTCTTATTTCTGCCCCATTAATGCATCCTCTGTAATTTCAATTTGCATATAGCAAATTCGGCTTACAGAAAGGCAACATTGACGGAATCTATCGATTCTAACATTTAACTTTTTATTTTATTTTATTTCTTTTTCCTGTTTATCGCTCCTTAAAGCACCCCCTGCGTGGCGTTGATTTGCTTATGGCAATGTTCAATCCACAACCGTACTACATTACCAGGAACAATGGCATTCGAACACTGGTTTTTCCCTTTTTTCATAATTCCTTGCCGAACTCTTTCGATCTTTCCGTGGGTTTTATATAATTTGCAGATCATCTATGAATAGCATAGTTCGTTCTCTGTTGATTTCCTTGTTTTAGCCATTGTTTTACCAATGATTCTGGTATTCTCTCTATCGAATCATTATTAGTTTTCTCCATTTTGTTTTGACCCCCGCTGCATCATGGTCGGCTGTGTCACCATTGTCTGTTGAACCACTGATTGTATCTTGCCCATTACATCAAGGAAGTGACGAGCATAACATGCGATGGCCAGATTTTTCCGCGATGGATGAAGGAGGAGAGAAGGAGGGCCATGGAGGAGTGCGGCTGAGGGCTTCGAGAGTGATTCAACCATGCATATATGTATTCTAAGGTTGTCAAAAAAATGTCATAGTGATTCAACCATTCATATATGTGATCTAAGGATGTCAAAAAAAATTCATTGTGATTCAATCATACCTATATGTGATGTAAGGCTGTCAAAAAAATTTCAAAGTAATTAAATATCGCATATTTATGTTCTAAGGCTGTCAAAAAAATTTATTGTGATTCAACCATGCATATATGTGTCCTAAGGTAGTAAAAAAAAATTCAAGTGATTCAATCATGCATATATGTATTATAAGGTAGTAAAAAAAAATCATATTTATTCAATCATGCATATATGTGTTCTAAGGCTGTCAAAAAAAAATTTAGTGATTCAATCATGCATATATGTGATCTAAGGATGTCTAAAAAATTTCATAGGGATTCATTCACGGATATATATGATCTATGGCTGTCAAAAAAATTTATAGTGATTCAATCATGCATATATGTGTTCAAAGGCAGTAAAAAAAAATCATAATGATATAATCATGCATATATTCCTTCTAAGGCTGTCAAATTTTTTTTATAGTGATTCAATCATGCATATATGCATTCTAAGGCTGTCACAAAAAATTTATAGTGATTCAATCAAGCACATATGTGTTCTAAGGCTGTCAAAAAAATTTCATAGTGATTCAATCACATAAATATGTGTTCTAAGTCCGTCAAAAAAATGTTATAGTGATTTAATCATGCATATTTGTGTTCTAAGTCTTTCAAAAAAACTACGTAGTGATTTAATCATGCATATATATGTTATATGGCTGTCAAAAAAATTTCATAGTGATTAATTACTCTTATAAGTGTTCTAAGGGTGTCAAAAAATTCTTATAGTGATTCAATCATGCATATATGAGTTCTAAGGCTGTCAAAAAAATTTTATAGTGACTCAATGATGCATATATGTGTTCTAATGTTGCAAAAAAAAATTCATAGTGACTCAATGATGCAAATATTTGTTCTAAGGCTGTAAAAAAATTTTCATAGTGACTTAATCATGCAAATATGTGTTCTAACATTGTAAAAAAAAATCATAGTGACTCAATCATGCATATATGTGTTCTAACATTATAAAAAAAAATTTAGAGTGATTCAATCATACGTACATGTGTTCTAAGGCTATCAAAAAAAATTTAAAGTGACTCAATCATGCGTATGTGTGCTCTAACGTTGTCAAAAAAATTTCATCATGACTCAATAATTCTTATATATGTTCTAAGAATATAAAAAAAAAATCATAGTGACTCAACCTTGCATATATCTTTGTTCTAAGTGTCTCAAAAAAAAATCATAGTGCTTCAATCATGAATATATGTGCTCTAAGAATGTCAAAAAAATTTCATTGTGTTTCAATCTTATACATATGCGTTCTAAGGTTGTAAAAGAAAATTCATAGTGCTTCAATCATGCATATATGTGTTCTAAGGCTGTCAAAAAAAATTCATAGTGATTTAATCAATTATATATGTGTTCTAAAAAAGTCAAAAAAATGTTATAGTGTTTCAATCGTGCATATGTGTGTTCTAAGGCTGTCAAAAAAACTTTTAGTGATTCAATCATGCATATATGTGTTATAAGGCTGTCAAAAAAAGGCATAGTGATTCAATCTCTCATATATGTGTTCTAAGGCAGTCAAAAAAATGTTATAGTGATTCAATCTTGCATATATGGGTTCTAAGGCTGTCAAAAAAATTTCACAGTGGTTCAATCATGCATATATGTGTTCTAATACTGTCAAAAAATTTTCAGAGTGAATCAATCATGCGTATATGTGTTCTAACGTTGTAAAAAAAAATCATAGTGATTCAATCACGCATATATCTGCTCTAAGCATGTCAAAAAAATTTCATAGTGATTCAATCTTGTATATATATGTTCTAAGGTTGAAAAAAAAATTCATAGTTCCCCAATCATGTATATAAGTGTTCTAAGTCTGTAAAAAAAATTTTGTAGTGATTCAATCATGCATATATGTGTTTAAGGTTGTCAAAAAAATTTCACAGTTATTTAATCATGCATATATGTGTTCTAAGGTTGTCAAAAAAAAATTATTATGATTCAATCAAGCATAGATGCGTTCTGAGGCTGTCAAAAAAAATCATTATGATTCAATCATGCATATATGTGTTCTAAGATTGTCAAAAAAATTTCATAGAGATTCAAACAAGCATATATGTTTATTAAGGCTGTCACAAATATTTCATAGTGATTCAACCGTGCATATATGTGTTCTCAGGTTGTTAAAAAAAAATTATAGAGACTCAATCATGCATATATGTGTTCTAAGGTAGTCAAAAAAACATTCTAGTGATTCAATCAGGCATATATGTGTTCTAATGTTATAAAAAAAATTTATAGTATACAATCATGCATATATGTTGTCTAAGGTTGTCAAAAAAAATTTATAGTGATTCAATCATGCATATATATGTTCTAAGGCTCTCAAAAAAATTGCATAGTGATTCAATCATGCGTATATGTGTTTTAAGGCTGTCAAAAAAAATTCAGAGTGATTTAATCAAGCATATATGTGTTCTAAGGCAGTGAAAAAAAATTCATAGTGATTCAATCATGCATATATGTGATCTAAGGATGTCAAAAAAAATTGATAGTGATTCAATCATGCATGTATGTGATCTAAGGCCGTAAAAAAAAATTCAAAGTCATTCAATAATGCATATTTGTGTTCTAAAGCTGTCAAAAAAAACTCATAGTGATTCAATCATGCATATATGTGTTCTAAGGCTGCCAAAAAAATCAATAGTGATTTAATCATGATATATGTGTTTTATGGCTGTCAAAAAAATGTTATAGTTATTCAATCTTTCATATATGTGTTCTAAGGCTATAAAAAAAAAATCACAGTGATTCAATCTTGCATTTTTATTTCTAAGGCTATCAAAAAAATTCATAGTGATTCAATCAAGCATATATATGTTCTAAGTTTATCAAAAAAAATTCATAGTAACTAAATCATGCATTTACAAGTTCTAAGTCTATCAAAAAAAATTTAGTAATTAAATCATACTTATATGTGTTCTAAGGCCGTCAAAAAAATGTCATAGTGATTCCATCATGCATATATGTGTTCTAAGGCTGTCAAAAAAAATCTGTAGTGATTTAACCATGCATATACGTGTTCTAAGGCTGTCAAAAAAAATTGTATTGAATCAATCATGCATATATGTGTTCTAAGGCTGTCGAAAAAATCTCATAGTGATTCAATCGTGCATATATGTGTTCTAAGGCTGTGAAAATTTTTCCATAAAGATTCAATCATGAATATATGTGTTCTAAGGCTGTAAAAAAAATTTCTGAGTGTTTCACTCCTGCATATATATGTTCTAAGGCTGTAAAAAAAAATCACAATGATTCAATCATGCATATATGTTTGCTAATGATGTCAAAGAATTTCATAGTGATTCAATCATGCATATATGTGTTCTAAGGTTATCAAAAAAATTTAGTATTGATTGAATCAAACATATGTGTGTTCTAAGTCTGTCAAAAGAATTTTATAGTGATTAAATCATTGTTATATATGTTTTAAGGGTGTCAAAAAAATTTCATAGTGATTCAATCATGAATATATGTGTTCTAAGGCTGTCAAAAAAATTTCACAGTGATTCAATCAGGCCGATATGTGTTCTAAGGTTGTCAAAAGAAATTTATAGTGATTCAATCATGCATATATGTGTTCTAATGCTCTCAAAAAAAAATTCTAGTGATTCAATCACGCATATATGTGATGTAAGGATGTCAAAAAAAATTTAATAGTGATTCGAATCATGCATATATGTGTTCTAACGCTGCAAAAAAACTTCATAGTGATTCAATCTTTCATATATTTATTTTAGGGATGTCAAAAAAATTTATGGTGATTCAATTATGAATATATGTGTTCTAAGGCAGTCAAAATTTTTTGTGTTGATTCAATTATGCATATATGTGTTCTAAGGTTGTCAAAAAAATCTCATAGTGATTCAATCATGCATATATGTGTTCTATGGTTGTCAAAAAAATTTCATAGTGATTCAATCATGCATATAATTGTTTTAAGACTGTGAAAAAATAATTTTATTGATTTAATCATTCATATTTGTGTTCTAAGGCAGTCGAAAAAAAAAATTCACAGTGATTCAATCATGTTTATATGTGTTCTATGGTTGTCAAAACAATTTCATAGTGATTCAATCGAGCATACATGTGTTTGAAGGTTGTCAAAAAAAATTCAGAGTGATTCAATCTTGCATATATATGTTCTAAGGCTGTCAAAAAAATTTCACAATGATTCAGTTATGCATATATGTGTGCTTAGCCTGCCAAAAAATTTCATAGTGATTCAATCATGCATTTATGTGTTCTTAGGGAATCAAAAAAAATTCATAGTGATTCAATCATGCATATATGTGTTCTAAGTCTGTCAAAAAAAATATATAGTAATTAAATCATGCTTATATGTGTTCTAAGGGTTTAAAAAAAAAATCATAATGATGCAATCATGTATATATGTGTTCTGAGGCTGTCAAAAAAATTCATAGTGATTCAATCACGCATAAAAGTGTTCTAAGTCTACCAAAAAAATCTGATAGTGATTCAATCATGCATATATGTGTTCTAAGGTTCTCACAAAAAATGCATAGTGATTTAATCATGCATATATGTGTTCTAAGTCTGTCAAAAAAAATTCATAGTGATTCAATCATGCATATATGTGTTCTAAAGTTGTCAAAAAAAATTTATGCTGATTCAATCAAGCATAAATGTGTTCTAATGCACTAAAAAAAAATTAGCTATTCAATCATGCATATATGTGTTCTAAGTGTGTCAACAAAAATTCAGAGTGATTTAATCATGCATATGTGTTCTAAGGCTGTCAAAAAAATTTCATAGTGTTTAAATCATGAAAATATGTCTTCTATGGTTGCCAAAAAAAAATCATAGTGACTCAGTCAAGCATATATGTGTTCTAAGGCTGTCTAAAAAAATTTCTAGTGACTCAATCATGCATATATTTGTTCTAAGGCTGTCAAAAAAAATTTAGATTAATTCAATCATGCATTAATGTCTTCTAAGGCTGTCAAAAAAATCTCATAGTGATTGAATCATGCATATATATGTTGTATGGTTGTCAAAAAAAAATCATAGTGATTCAACCATGCATATATGTGTTCCAAGGCTATCAAAAAAATTTCATAGTGATTAAATCATTCATATATATGTGCTAAGGTTGTAAAAAAAAAATCATAGTGAATCAATCAACCACATGTGCACTAAGGTTGTAAAAAAAATTTTTAGTCATTCACTCATGCATATATGTGTTCACGCATATATATGTTCTAAAAATGGAAAAAAAAATTCAGAGTGATTCAATCAAGCATATGCATGTTCTAAGGCTGCAAAACACTTCATAGTGATTCATTAATGCATATATGTGTTCTAAGGGTGTCAAAAAAAATTCATAGTGATTCAATCATGCATATATGTATTCTAAGGCCATCAAAAAAAATTATACTGATTCAATCGTACGTATATGTGTTATAAGGCTATCAAAAAATTTGTATTGATTGAATTATGCATATATGTGTTCTAAGGCTGTCAAAAAAATCTCATAGTGATTCAATCATGCAGATATGTTTTATATGGTTGTCAAAAAAATTTCATAGTGATTCAATCATTCATATAGGTGTTCTAATGCTCTCAAAAAAAATTTGTAGTGATTCAATCATGCATATATGTGTTCTAAGGCTGTCAAAAAAATTCACAGACATTAAATCATACTTATATGTGTTCTAAGGCTGTCAAAAAACATTCATAGTGATTCAATCACGTATATATATGTTCTAAAGCTGTCAAAAAAAATTTATAGTGATTCAATTATGCATTTATGTGTTCTAAGGCTATCAAAAAAAATTTGTATTGATTCTATCAAGCATATATGTAAGGCAGTCCAAAAAATCTCGTAGTGATTCAATCATGCATATATGTGTTTTATGCTTCTCAAAAAAAAATCATGAATAATCAGGATTATATTTGTTCTAACATTGTTAAAAAAAATTCATTGTGATTCAATCATTCATATATGTGTTCTAAGGCTATCAAAAAAATTTCATTGTGATTAAATCATGCATATATGTGTTCTCAGGTGGTCAAAAAAAAAAATTTAGTGATTCAATTATGCATATGTATGTTCTAAAGTTGTCAAAACAAGTTAAGAGTGATTCAATCACTCATATATGTGTTATAAAGCTGTCAAAAAAATGTTATAGTGATTCAATCAAGCGTATATGTGTTCTAATGTTGTCAAAACAAATTCATAGCGATACAATCATTCTTATATGTGTTTTATATGGTTGTCAAAAAATATTTCAGAGTAATTCAAAGTTGCATATATGTGTTCTAAGGCAGTCAAAAAAATTTCATAGGGATTCAATCATGCATATGTTTGTTCTAAGGCTGTCAAAAAAAATTCAGAGTGATTCAATCACTCATATATGTGTTCTAAGGCTGTCAAAAAAATGTTATAGTGATTCAATCATGCATATATGTGTTCTAATGTTGTCAAAAAAAATTTGTAGTGATTCAATCATGCATATATGTGCTCTAAGGCTATCAAAAAAATATTCATAGTGATTCAATCATGCATATATGTGTTCTAAGTCAGCAAAAAAATTTCAAATTGATTTAATCATGCATATATTTGTACTGAGGATGTAAAAAAAAATTATAGTGATTCAATCACGCATAAAAGTGTTCTAAGTCTACCAAAAAAATATGATAGTGATTTAATCATGCATATATGTGTTTTAAGGTTCTCACAAAAAATTCATAATGATTCAATCATGCATATATGTGTTCTAAGTCTGTAAAAAAAAATTCATAGTGATTCAATCATGCAGATATGTGTTCTAAAGTTGTCAAAAAAAATTTATGATGATTCAATCAAGCATAAATGTGTTCTAATGCACTAAAAAAAAAAATTTAGTTATTCAATCATGCATATATGTGTTCTAAGTCTGTCAACAAAAATTCAGAGTGACTTATTCATGCATATGTGTTCTAAGGCTGTCAAAAAAATTTCATAGTGTTTAAATCATGCAAATATGTGTTCTATGGTTGCCAAAAAAAAATCATAGTGACTCAGTCAAGCATATATGTGTTCTAAGGCTGTCAAAAAAATTTTGTAGTGACTCAATCATGTATAAATTTGTTCTAAGGCTGTCAAAAAAATTTTATATTAATTCAATCATGCATATATGTCTTCTAAGGCTGTCAAAAAAATCTCATAGTGATTGAATCATGCATATATATGTTGTATGGTTGTAAAAAAAAATTCATAGTGATTCAACCATGCATATATGTGGTCTAAGGCTGTCAAAAAAATTTCATAGTGATTAAATCATTCATATATATGTGCTAAGGTTGTAAAAAAAAATTCATAGTGAATCAATCAACCACATGTGTACTAAGGTTGTAAAAAAAAAATTTAGTCATTCACTCATGCATATATGTGTTCACGCATATATATGTTCTAAAAATGGAAAAAAAAAATCAGAGTGATTCAATCAAGCATATGCATGTTCTAAGGCTGCAAAAACACTTTATAGTGATTCATTAATGCATATATGTGTTCTAAGGGTGTCAAAAATTTTTTATAGTGATTCAATCATGCATATATAAGTTCTAAGGCTGTCAAAAAAAATCATAGTGACTATCAAATGCTTATATGTGTTCTAAGGCTGTCAAAAAAATTTTATAGTTATTCAATCATGCATATATGTGTTCTAAGGCCATAAAAAAAATTTGTACTGATTCAATCTTACGTATATGTGTTCTAAAGCTGTCAAAAAAATTTGTATTGATTGAATTATGCATATATGTGTTCTAAGGCTGTCAAAAAAATCTCACAGTGATTCAATCAAGCAGATATGTTTTATATGGCTGTCAAAAAAATATCACAATGATTTAATCATTCATATAGGTGTTCTAATGCTCTCAAAAAATTTTTATAGTGAATCAATCAAGCATATATGTGTTCTAAGGCTGTCAAAAAAATTCATAGACATTAAATCATACTTATATGTGTTCTTAGGCTGTCAAAAAAAATCATAGTGATTCAATCACGCATATATATGTTCTAAAGCTGTCAAAAATTTTTTATAGTGATTCAATTATGCATATATGTGTTCTAAGGCTGTAAAAAAAAATAGTATTGATTCTATCAAGCATATATGTGTTCTAAGGAAGTCCAAAAAATCTCGTAGTGATTCAATCATGCATATATGTGTTTTATGGTTGTCAAAAAAAAAATCATGAATAATCAGGCTTATATTTGTTCTAACGTTGTTAAAAAAAATTCATTGTGATTCAATCATTCATATATGTGTTCTAAGGCTGTCAAAAAAATTCCATAGTGATTAAATCATGCATATATGTGTTCTCAGGTGGTCAAAAAAATTTTGTAGTGATTCAATCATGCATATATGTGTTTAAAGGCTGTCAAAAAAAATTTGTATTGATTCAATCTTGCATATATGTGTTCTAAGGTTGTCAAAAAAATTCCCATAGTGATTCAATAATGCAAATATATGTTCTATGGTTGTCAAAAAAATTTCCTAGTGATTCAATCATTCATATATCTGTTCTAAGGTTGTCAAAAAAAATTCATAGTGACTCAATCATGCATATATGTGTTCTCAGGCTGTCAAAAAAAATTTGTATTGTTTCAATCATGCATATATGTGTTCTAAAGCTGTCAAAAAAATATTATAGCGATTCAATAATGCATATGTATGTTTTATGGTTGTCAAAAAAAATTCATAATGATTCAATCATTCATATATGTGTGCTAAGGTTGTCAAAACAATTTCATAGTGATTTAGTCATGCATATATGTGTTATAAGGCTGTCAAAAAAATTTCAGAGTGATTCAATCCTACATATATCTGTTCTAAGGCTGTCAGAAAGATTTCATAGTGATTCATTTAGCCATAATTGTGTGCTAAGGTTGTCAAAAAAAAATTTAGTGATTCAATCTGGCATATATGTGTTCAAAGACTATCAAAAAAATTTCATAGTGACACAATCTTGAGTATATGTGTTCTAAGATTGTCAAAAAATGTTTATAGTTGTTCAATTGTTCATATATTGGTTCTAAGGCTCTCAAAAAAAATTGTAGTGGTTCAATCATGCATATATGTGTTTCAGGATGTCAAAAAAAAATCATAGTGATTCAATCATACATATATATGTTTTCTAAGGCCATCAAATTTTTTTTAATGGGATTCATACATACATAGATGTGTTCTGAGGCTGTTAAAAAAAATTCATTGTGATTCAATCATACATAGATGCGTTGTAAGGCTGTCAAAAAAATTTCATTGTGATTCAATCATGCATATATGTGTTCTAAGGTTCTCAAATTTTTTTTATAGTTATTCAATCAATCATATATGTTTTCTAAAATTGTCAATAAAATTTCATAGTGATTCAATCGTGCATATATGTGTTCTAAGGTTGTAAAAAAAATTTATAGTGATTCAATCATGCATATATGTGCTCTAAGTAGTCAAAAACAACTTCTAGAGATTCAATCATGCATATATATGTCTAAAAAAATCATAGTCATAGAGTCAAGCATATATATTGTCTAAGGTAGTAAAAAAAAATTCATAGTGATTTAATCATGCATATATAAATGTTCTAAGGCTGTCAAAAAAACTGCATAGTGATTCAATCCTGCATATATATGCTCTAAGGCTGTCAAAAACATTTCATAGTAATTCAATCATGCATATATGTGTTCTAAGGCTATTAAAAAAATTTCTTAGTGATTCAATCAGGCATATATATGATCTAAAGAAGTCAAAAAATTATATAGAGATTCAATCATGGATATATGTGAGCTAAGGCTGTCAAAAAAACTGCATAGTGATTCAATCATGCATATATATTCTCTAAGGCTGTCAAAAAAATTTCATAGTAATTCAATCATGCATATATGTGTTCTAAGGTAGTTAAAAATTTTTCTTAGTGATTCAATCACCCATATATATGATCTAAGGAAGTCAAAAAAATTATATAGAGATTCAATCAAGGATATATGTGAGCTAAGGCCTTCAAAAAAATTTCAAAGTGATTCAATAATTCATATTTGTGTTCTAAGGCTGTCAAAAAAATTTCACAGTGATTCAATCTTACATATTTGAGTTCTAAGATTGTCAAAAAAAATTCATAGTGATTCAATCCTGCATATATGTCTTCTACGGTAGTAAAAAAAAAGTTCAAGTGATTCAATCATACATATATGTGTTCTAAGATAGTAAAAAAAAAAATTAGTGATTCAATCATGCATATATGTGTTCTACGATAGTAAAAAAAAAATCATAGTAATTCAATCGTGCATATATGTGTCTAAGGATGTCAAAAAAAAATTATAGTGATTCAATCATGCATATATCTGATCTAAAACTGTAAAAAAAATTCACAGCGATACAATCATGCATATATGTGTTCTAAGGCAGTCAAATTTTTTTTATAGTTATTTAATCATGCATATATGTGTTCCAAGGCTGTGGAAAAAACTTCATAGGGATTCTATCATGCATATATGTGTTCTAAGGGTGTCAAAAAAACTTTGTAGTGATTCAATCGTGCATATATGTGTTATATGGATGTCAAAAAAAATTCATAGTGATTAAATCATTTATATACGTGTTCTAAGGCTGTCCAAAAAATGTTATAGTGATTCAATCATGCAAATATGGGTTCTAAGGTTGTCATAAAATTTTCATAGTGATTCAATCATGGGTATATGTGTTCTAACTTTGTCATAGAATTTCAAAGTGACTCAATCATGCGTATATGTGTTTTAACTTTGTCAAAAAAAATTTATAGTGATTCAATCATACATATATGTGTTCTAAGAATGTCAAAAAAAATTCATAGTGATTCAATCTTGCATATTTGTGTTCTAAGGTTGTAGAAAAAAATTCAAAGTGTTTCAATCATGCATATATGTGTTTTAAGTCTGTCAAAAAAAATTCATAGTGAATCAATCTTGCATATATGTGTTCTAAGGTTGTCAAAAAAATTTCATAGTGATTCAATCAGGCATATATGTGTTCTAAGTCTGTCAAAAAATTTATAGTGATTCAATCGTGCATATATGTCTTCTGAGGTAGTAAAAAAAATGTAGTGATTGAATCATGCGTATATGTGTTCTAATGTTGTAAAAAAAAATCATAGTGATGCAATCATGCATATATGTTGTCTAAGGTTGTCAAAAAAAATTCATAGTGATTCAATCATGCATATATGTGTTATAAGGCTGTCAAAAAAATTGGATGGTGATTCAATCATGCATATATGTGTTTTAAGGCTGTCAAAAATTTTTTATAGTGATTCAACCATGCAGATATGTGTTCTAAGGCTGTCAAAAAAAATAGACACTGATTCAATCAAGCATATATATGTTGTAAGGCTGTCAAAAATTTTTTATGGTGATTCAACCATGCATATATGTATTCTAAGGTTGTCAAAAAAATGTCATAGTGATTCAATCATTCATATATTTGATATTAGGATGTCAAAAAAATTTCATTGTGATTCAATCATACATATATGTGATGTAAGTCTGTCAAAAAAATTTCAAAGTAATTCAATACCGCATATTTATGTTCTAAGGCTGCCAAAAAAATTTTATAGTTATTCAATCATGCATATATGTGTTTAAGGATGTCAAAAAAATTTCATAGTGGTTCAATCATGCATATATGTGATCTAAAATTGTCAAAAAAATTCATAGCGATACAATCATGCATATATGTGTTCTAAGGTAGTCAATTTTTTTTATAGTGATTTAATCATGCATATATGTGTTCCAAGGCTGTTGAAAAAATTTCATAGGGATTCTATCATGCATATATGTGTTCTAAGGGTGTCAAAAAAAAATCATAGTGATTCAATCACTCATATATGTGTTCTAAGGCTGTCAAAAAAATTTCATAGTAATTCAATCATGCATATATGTGTTCAAAGGTTGTCAAAAAAACTTCGTAGTGATTCAATCGTACATATATGTGTTATATGGATGTAAAAAAAAATTCATAGTGATTCAATCATGCATATACGAAAAAATGTTATAGTGATTCAATCATGCAAATATGTGTTCTAAGGTTGTCAAAAAAATTTCATAGCGACTCAATCATGCGTATATATGTGTTCTAACTTTGTCATAAAATTTAAAAGTGACTCAATCTTGTGTATATGTGTTTTAACTTTGTCAAAAAAAATTTATAGTGATTCTATCATACATATATGTGTTATAAAGTTGTCAAAAAAAATTCATAGTGATTCAATCTTGCATATTTGTGTTCTATGGTTGTAAAAAAAAATTCAAAGTGTTTCAATCATGCATATATGTGTTTTAAGTCTGTCAAAAAATTTTTATAGTGAATCAATCTTGCATATATGTGTTCTAAGGTTGTCAAAAAATTTCATAGTGATTCAATCAGGCATATATGTGTTCTAAGTCTGTCAAAAAAATTTATAGTGATTCAATCATTCATTAATGTCTTCTGAGGTAGTCAAAAAAAATGTAGTGATTGAATCATGCATATATGTGTTCTAATTTTGTAAAAAAAAATTCATAGTGATACAATCTTGCATATATGTTGGCTAAGGTTGTCAAAAAAAATTTATAGTGATTCAATCATGCACATATGTGTTATAAGGCTGTCAAAAAAATTGGATGGTGATTCAATCATGCATTTATGTGTTCTAAGGCTGTCAAAAATTTTTTATGGTGATTCAACCATGCATATATGTGTTCTAAGGCTGTCAAAAAAATTAAACGGTGATTCAATCATGCATATATGTGTTGTAAGGAAATTTTTTTATGGTGATTCAACCATACATATATGTATTCTAAGGTTGTCAAAAAAATGTCATAGTGATTCAATCATTCATATATGTGATCTAAGGATGTCAAAAAAAATTCATTGTAATTAAATACCGCATATTTATGTTGTAAGGCTGTCAAAAAAATTTATTGTGATTCAACCATGCATATATGTGTCCTAAGGTAGTAAAAAAAAATTCAAGTGATTCAGTCATGCATATATGTATTATAAGGTAGTAAAAAAAAATCATATTTATTCAATCATGCATATATGTGTTCTAAGGCTGTCAAAAAAAAATTTAGTGATTCAATCATGCATATATGTGATCTAAGGATGTCTAAAAAATTTCATAGTGATTCATTCACTTATATATATGATCTATGGCTGTCAAAAAAATTTATAGTGATTCAATCATGCATATATGTGTTCAAAGGCAGTCAAAAAAATCATAATGATATAATCATGCATATATTCCTTCTAAGGCTGTCAAATTTTTTTTATAGTGATTCAATCATGCATATATGCATTCTAAGGCTGTCACAAAAAATTTATAGTGATTCAATCAAGCACATATGTGTTCTAAGGCTGTCAAAAAAATTTCATAGTGATTCAATCACATAAATATGTGTTCTAAGTCCGTCAAAAAAATGTTATAGTGATTTAATCATGCATATTTGTGTTCTAAGTCTTTCAAAAAAACTACGTAGTGATTTAATCATGCATATATATGTTATATGGCTGTCAAAAAAATTTCATAGTGATTAATCACTCTTATAAGTGTTCTAAGGGTGTCAAAAAATTCTTATAGTGATTCAATCATGCATATATGAGTTCTAAGGCTGTCAAAAAAATTTCATAGTGACTCAATGATGCATATATGTGTTCTAATGTTGCAAAAAAAAATTCATAGTGACTCAATGATGCAAATATTTGTTCTAAGGCTGTCAAAAAAATTTCATAGTGACTTAATCATGCAAATATGTGTTCTAACATTGTAAAAAAAAATCATAGTGACTCAATCATGCATATATGTGTTCTAACATTATAAAAAAAAATTTAGAGTGATTCAATCATACATACATGTGTTCTAAGGCTATCAAAAAAAATTTAAAGTGACTCAATCATGCGTATGTGTGCTCTAACGTTGTCAAAAAAATTTCATCATGACTCAATAATTCTTATATATGTTCTAAGAATATAAAAAAAAAATCATAGTGACTCAACCTTGCATATATCTTTGTTCTAAGTGTCTCAATAATACATGCATATATGTGTTCTAATGTTGCAAAAAAAAATTCATAGTGCTTCAATCATGAATATATGTGTTCTAAGAATGTCAAAAAAAATTCATTATGTTTCAATCTTATACATATGCGTTCTAAGGTTGTAAAAGAAAATTCATAGTGCTTCAATCATGCATATATGTGTTCTAAGGCTGTCAAAAAACATTCATAGTGATTTAATCAATTATATATGTGTTCTAAAAAAGTCAAAAAAATGTTATAGTGTTTCAATCGTGCATATGTGTGTTCTAAGGCTGTCAAAAAAACTTTTAGTGATTCAATCATGCATATATGTGTTATAAGGCTGTCAAAAAAAGGCATAGTGATTCAATCTCTCATATATGTGTTCTAAGGCAGTCAAAAAAATGTTATAGTGATTCAATCTTGCATATATGGGTTCTAAGGCTGTCAAAAAAAATTCACAGTGGTTCAATCATGCATATATGTGTTCTAATACTGTCAAAAAAATTTCAGAGTGACTCAATCATGCGTAAATGTGTTCTAATGTTGTTTAAATAAAATCATAGTGATTCAATCACGCATATATCTGCTCTAAGCATGTCAAAAAAATTTCATAGTGATTCAATCTTGTATATATATGTTCTAAGGTTGAAAAAAAAATTCATAGTGCCTCAATCATGCATATAAGTGTTCTAAGTCTGTCAAAAAAATTTTGCAGTGATTCAATCATGCATATATGTGTTTAAGGTTGTCAAAAAAATTTCATAGTTATTTAATCATGCATATATGTGTTTAAGGTTGTCAAAAAAATTTCATAGTTATTTTAATCATGCATATATGTGTTCTAAGGTTGTCAAAAAAAAATTATTGTGATTCAATCAAGCATAGATGTGTTCTGAGGTTGTAAAAAAAAATCATTATGATTCAATCATGCATATATGTGTTCTAAGATTGTCAAAAAAAATTCAAAGTGATTCAAACAAGCATATATGTTTATTAAGGCTGTCACAAATATTTCATAGTGATTCATCCGTGCATATATGTGTTCTCAGGTTGTTAAAAAAAATTTATAGAGACTCAATCGTGCATATATGTGTTCTAAGGTAGTCAAAAAAACATTCTAGTGATTCAATCAGGCGTATATGTGTTCTAATGTTATAAAAAAAATGTATAGTATACAATAATGCATATATGTTGTCTAAGGTTGTCAAAAAAATTTCTTAGTGATTCAATCATGCATATATATGTTCTAAGGCTCTCAAAAAAATTGCATAGTGATTCAATCATGCGTATATGTGTTTTAAGGCTGTCAAAAAAAATTCAGAGTGATTTAATCAAGCATATATGTGTTCTAAGGCAGTGAAAAAAAATTCATAGTGATTCAATCATGCATATATGTGATCTAAGGATGTCAAAAAAAATTGATAGTGATTCAATCATGCATGTATGTGATCTAAGGCCGTCAAAAAAAATTCAAAGTCATTCAATAATGCGTATTTGTGTTCTAAAGCTGTCAAAAAAAACTCATAGTGATTCAATCATGCATATATGTGTTCTAAGGCTGCCAAAAAAAATCCATAGTGATTTAATCATGATATATGTGTTTTATGCCTGTCAAAAAAATGTTATAGTTATTCAATCTTTCATATATGTGTTCTAAGGCTATCAAAAAAAAATCACAGTGATTCAATCTTGCATTTTTATTTCTAAGGCTATCAAAAAAATTCATAGTGATTCAATCAAGCATATATATGTTCTAAGTTTATAAAAAAAAATTCATAGTAACTAAATCATGCATTTACAAGTGCTAAGTCTATTAAAAAAAATATAGCAATTAAATCATACTTATATGTGTTCTAAGGCCGTCAAAAAAATGTCATAGTCATTCCATCATGCATATATGTGTTCTAAGGCTGTCAAAAAAAATCTGTAGTGATTTAACCATGCATATACGTGTTCTAAGGCTGTCAAAAAAAATTGTATTGAATCAATCATGCATATATGTGTTCTAAGGCTGTCGAAAAAATCTCATAGTGATTCAATCGTGCATATATGTGTTCTAAGGCTGTGAAAATTTTTCCATAAAGATTCAATCATGAATATATGTGTTCTAAGGCTGTAAAAAAAATTTCTGAGTGTTTCACTCCTGCATATATATGTTCTAAGGTTGTCAAAAAAAATCACAATGATTCAATCATGCATATATGTTTGCTAACGATGTCAAAGAATTTCATAGTGATTCAATCATGCATATATGTGTTCTAAGGCTATCAAAAAAATTTAGTATTGATTGAATCAAACATATGTGTGTTCTAAATCTGTCAAAAGAATTTTATAGCGATTAAATCATTGTTATATATGTTTTAAGGGTGTCAAAAAAATTTCATAGTGATTCCATCATGAATATATGTGTTCTAAGGCTGTCAAAAAAATTTCACAGTGATTCAATCAGGCAGATATGTGTTCTAAGGTTGTCAAAAGAAATTTATAGTGATTCAATCATGCATATATGTGTTCTAATGCTCTCAAAAAAAAATTCTAGTGATTCAATCACGCATATATGTGATCTAAGGATGTCAAAAAAAATTTAATAGTGATTCGAATCATGCATATATGTGTTCTAACGCTGCAAAAAAACTTCATAGTGATTCAATCTTTCATATATTTATTTTAAGGATGTCAAAAAAATTTATGGTGATTCAATTATGAATATATGTGTTCTAAGGCAGTCAAAAAATTTTGTGTTGATTCAATTATGCATATATGTGTTCTAAGGTTGTCAAAAAAATCTCATAGTGATTCAATCATGCATATATGTGTTCTATCGTTGTCAAAAAAATTTCATAGTGATTCAATCATGCATATAATTCTTCTAAGACTGTGAAAAAAAAATTGTATTGATTTAATCTTGCATATTTGTGTTCTAAGGCAGTCAAAAAAAATTCACAGTGATTCAATCATGTTTATATGTGTTCTATGGCTGTCAAAACAATTTCATAGTGATTCAATCGAGCATATATGTGTTCAAAGGTTGTCAAAAAAAATTCAGAGTGATTCAATCCTTCATATATATGTTCTAAGGCTGTCAAAAAAAATTCACAATGATTCAGTTATGCATATATGTGTGCTAAGCCTGCCAAAAAATTTCATAGTAATTCAATCATGCATTTATGTGTTCTAAGGGTATCAAAAAAATTTCATAGTGATTCAATCATGCATATATGTGTTCTAAGTCTGTCAAAAAAAATATATAGTAATTAAATCATGCTTATATGTGTTCTAAGGGTTTCAAAAAAAAATCATAATGATTCAATCATGTATATATGTGTTCTAAGGCTGTCAAAAAAATTCATTGTGATTCAATCATGCATTTATGTGTTCTAAGGTGGTCACAAAAATTTCATAGTGATTCAATCACGCATAAAAGTGTTCTAAGTCTACCAAAAAAATCTGATAGTGATTCAATCATGCATATATGTGTTCTAAGGTTCTCACAAAAAATTCATAGTGATTCAATCATGCATATATGTGTTCTAAGTCTGTCAAAAAAAATTCATAGTGATTCAATCATGCATATATGTGTTCTAAAGTTGTCAAAAAAAAATTATGCTGATTCAATCAAGCATAAATGTGTTCTAATGCACTAAAAAAAATTAGCTATTCAATCATGCATATATGTGTTCTAAGTCTGTCAACAAAAATTCAGAGTGATTTAATCATGCATATGTGTTCTAAAACTGTCAAAAAAATTTCATAGTGTTTAAATCATGCAAATATGTGTTCTATGGTTGCCAAAAAAAAATCATAGTGACTCAGTCAAGCATATATGTGTTCTAAGGCTGTCTAAAAAATTTTGTAGTGACTCAATCATGCATATATTTGTTCTAAGGCTGTCAAAAAAAAATTAGATTAATTCAATCATGCATATATGTCTTCTAAGGATGTCAAAAAAAACTCATAGTGATTAAATCATGCATATATATGTTGTATGGTTGTCCAAAAAAATTCATAGTGATTCAACAATGCATATATGTGTTTTAAGGCTGTCAAAAAAAATTCATAGTGATTAAATCATTCATATATATGTGCTTAGGTTGTAAAAAAAAAATCATAGTGAATCAATCAACCACGTGTACTAAGGTTGTAAAAAAAATTTTTGGTCATTCACTCATGCATATATGTCTTCACGCATATATATGTTCTAAAAATAGAAAAAAAAATTCAGATATGTGTTCTTAGGCTATCAAAAAAAAATTGTATTGATTGAATTATGCATATATGTGTTCTAAGGCTATCAAAAAAATCTCATAGTGATTCAATCATGCAGATATGTTTTATATGGTTGTCAAAAAAATTTCAAAGTGATTCAATCATTCATATAGGTGTTCTAATGCTCTCAAAAAAAATTTGTAGTGATTCAATCATGCATATATGTGTTCTAAGGCTGTCAAAAAAATTCATAGACATTAAATCATACTTATATGTGTTCTAAGGTTGTCAAAAAAAATTTATAGTGATTCAATCATGCATATATATGTTCTAAAGCTGTCAAAAAAAAATTATAGTGATTCATTTATGCATATATGTGTTCTAAGGCTGTCAAAAAAAAATTGTATTGATTCTATCAAGCATATATGTGTTCTAAGGCAGTCCAAAAAATCTCGTAGTGATTCAATCATACATATATGTGTTTTATGGTTGTCAAAAAAAAATCATGAATAATCAGGCTTATATTTGTTCTAACATTGTTAAAAAAAAATCATTGTGATTCAATCATTCATATATGTGTTCTAAGGCTGTCAAAAAAATTCCATAGTGATTAAATCATGCATATATGTGTTCTCAGGTGGTCAAAAAAAAATTATAGTGATTCAATCTTGCATATATGTGTTTAAAGGCTGTCAAAAAAAAATTGTATTGATTCAATCCTGCATATATGTGTTCTAAGGTTGTCAAAAAAAATCCCATAGTGATTCAATCATGCAAATATATGTTCTATGGTTGTCAAAAAAATTTCCTAGTGATTCAATCATTCATATATGTGTTCTAAGGTTGTCAAAAAAAATTCATAGTGACTCAATCATGCACATATGTGTTCTCAGGCTGTCAAAAAAAATTTGTATTGTTTTAATCATGCATATATGTGTTCTAAGGCTGTCAAAAAAATATTATAGTGATTCAATAATGCATATGTATGTTCTATGGTTGTCAAAAAAAATTCATAGTGATTCAATCATTCATATATGTGTGCTAAGGTTGTCAAAACAATTTCATAGTGATTCAGTCATGCATATATGTGTTATAAGGCTGTCAAAAAATTTTTAGAATGATTCAATCCTACATATATGTGTTCTAAGGCTATCAGAAAGATTTCATAGTGATTCCTTTAGCCATAATTGTGTGCTAAGGTTGTCAAAAAAAATTTAGTGATTTAATCTGGCATATATGTGTTCAAAGACTATCAAAAAACTTTCATAGTGACACAATCTTGTGTATATGTGTTCTAAGATTGTCAAAAAATGTTTATAGTTGTTCAATTGTGCATATATCGGTTCTAAGGCTCTCAAAAAAAAATTGTAGTGGTTCAATCATGCATATATGTGTTTCAGGATGTCAAAAAAAATTCATAGTGATTCAATCATACATATATATGTGTTCTAAGGCTATCAAAATTTTTTTATTGGGATTCAAACATGCATAGATGTGTTCTGAGGCTGTCAATAAAAATTCATTGTGATTCAATCATACATAGATGCATTCTAAGGCTGTCAAAAAAATTTCATTGTGATTCAATCATACATAGATGTGTTCAAAGGTTCTCAAATTTTTTTTATAGTTATTCAATCAAACATATATGTTTTCTAAAATTGTCAATAAAATTTCATAGTGATTCAATCGTGCATATATGTGTTCTAAGGTTGTAAAAAAAAATTATAGTGATTAAATCATGCATATATGTGCTCTAAGTAGTCAAAAAAAACTTCCAGAGATTCAATCATGCACATATATGTTCTAATATTGTAAAAAAAAAATCATAGTCATAGAGTCAAGCATATATATTGTCTAAGGTAGTAAAAAAAAATTCATAGTGATTTAATCATGCATATATAAATGTTCTAAGGCTGTAAAAAAAATGCATAGTGATTCAATCATGCATATATATGCTCTAAGGCTGTCAAAAAAAATTTATAGTAATTCAATCATGCATATATGTGTTCTAAGGCTATTAAAAAATTTTCTTACTGATTCAATCAGGCATATATATGATCTAAAGAGGTCAAAAAAATTATATAGAGATTCAATCATGGATATATGTGAGCTAAGGCTGTCAAAAAAACTGCATAGTGATTCAATCATGCATATATATGCTCTAAGGCTGTCAAAAAAATTTCATAGTAATTCAATCATGCATATATGTGTTCTAAGGCAGTTAAAAATTTTTCTTAGTGATTCAATCACGCATATATATGATCTAAGGAAGTCAAAAAAATTATATAGAGATTCAATCAAGGATATATGTGAGCTAAGCCCTTCAAAAAAATTTCAGAGTGATTCAATAATTCATATTTGTGTTCTAAGGCTGTCAAAAAAATTTCACAGTGATTCAATCTTGCATATTTGAGTTCTAAGATTGTCAAAAAAAATTCATAGTGATTCAATCTTGCATATTTGTCTTCTACGGTAGTAAAAAAAAAGTTCAAGTGATTCAATCATACATATATGTGTTCTAAGATAGTAAAAAAAAAAATAGTGATTCAATCTTGCATATATGTGTTCTACGGTAGTAAAAAAAAATTTATAGTGATTCAATCATGCATATATCTGATCTAAAACTGTCAAAAAAATTCATAGCGATACAATCATGCATATATGTGTTCTAAGGCAGTCAAATTTTTTTTAAAGTGATTTAATCATGCATATATGTGTTCCAAGGCTGTGGAAAAAATTTCATAGGGATTCTATCATGCATATATGTGTTTTAAGGGTGTCAAAAAAAATTAATAGTGATTCAAACACTCAAATATGTGTTCTTAGGCTGTCAAAAAAAATTCATAATGATTCAATCATGCATATATGTGTTCAAAGGCTGTTAAAAAAACTTCGTAGTGATTCAATCATGCATATATGTGTTATATGGATGTCAAAAAAATTTCATAGGGATTCAATCATTTATATACGTGTTCTAAGGCTGTCCAAAAAATGTTATAGTGATTCAATCATGCATATATGTATTCTAAGGTTGTCAAAAAAATGTCATAGTGATTCGATCATTCATATATGTGATCTAAGATGTCAAAAAATTTCATTGTGATTCAATCATACATATATGTGATGTAAGTCTGTCAAAAAAATTTCAAAGTAATTCAATACCGCATATTTATGTTCTAAGGCTGCCAAAAAAAATTTATAGTGATTCAATCATGCATATAAGTGTTTAAGGATGTCAAAAAAAATTCATAGTGATTCAATCATGCATATATGTGATCTAAAATTGTCAAAAAAATTCATAGCGATACAATCATGCATATATGTGTTCTAAGGTAGTCAATTTTTTTTAATATTTGCAAAATTAAACTATATGAAATGCAATCCTAGTCTAAGCTGAAATTTAAATTCTTATTCCAAATTTAATTTAATTTACATCACTATTGAATTTAAATACATGAAATTAAAGGAAAGTAAAGTCTTCAATGTCCCTGCAAAACTAGAAAACTTTGTTAGTGATGATATGTTGGCTTTTCTAGATTTATCCAGTAATATCTAGAAATTACTGGATTTTGCTAGACATAAGCCTTTTTGCCATGATTCCCTTAAATAAAAATTGATAAAATATGAAATAAGATTGAATAAATATGAAAGATAAGATATGAAATTTTGAAATTGGGGGTCAAAATGACCAAAATACCCCTGATAGCAAGACTATGGCCTTGAAATCAAGGTTTTCAGAAAGATATTTTGTAAAAATACAAGTATTAAAATTCAAATAAGAATAAATTGAACTAAGTATGATATGACATGATTAAAAATATGAAAATTAGGGTTTAGAATTTTGAAATTGAGGTCAAATGACCAAATTACCCCCGATAGCAAGACTATGGCCTTGAAATCAAGGTTTTCTGAAATAGATTTTGGTAAAAACTTTGGATTTATGATTGAAATAAACACAAAATCAAACATGAAACACCCTAATATGATTCTAGATATGAGTAAACCCTAAAAACATGAAATTATATACGAAAATCAAGAAATATCACCAAAATTGTGATTTTATCAATGTTTTTGGATCTTCCAGGTATCCTGTTTTGCAATTTTATTATTTCAGACATCAAATGAATTCCAAATTTTATAAAAATTGGCACAGACACTTATTATAACCCTAAAATCAGATTGGAATTGCAAAAATAATTTTTTGACATTATTTTAATCCGAAAATGGCATTAACAACCTAAAATAAGTTATTTTTAACCTAGGTCACCAACCAGTTTCAAAGTTAGACCCGAATCAGGGGTCAATTCTCTATGAAAATTTCTGAATTTTTACAGAGATAAACTAGGATGAAAAACAGAGATTTACCAATTTACAGATCGAAAAACGCATCTTCGGTTATGGAGAAACCCTTCCGGCAATCTGAACTAGAATCTAACAAACCTAACAGGGGTTAAAACAGCTACTTCAAATTGAAAATACAGACATAAATAGCAAACTTAATCAAAAATTTCTGAATTTTTAACAGTAAACAATAAACAGAAAAATAATAATACTCACGTTTTACAAATCATGAATCGGATCTGTGGTTTTGGAATTTATGAACAACACAAATCTGATTAGGGTTTTGGTAAACCCTAACGAGTTTTAAATTTAAAATCACACTTTCTGTCAAAGGAAAAATACTAAACAGATATCAAAAGATCTCAAAATTTCACAGTAGATAGATCTAATCAATATGAATCCATGACACTTTACAGATCTCAAATCGGATATAGGATGAGAAAAATATCATCACAGCAAGGTACCTTCCTGATTTTAACAATGATTTTAAAGCTTTAAAAACCCGAATTAATGTCTGATTTTTCTGACATGGTTCTCGAATCCCAAAAACTCTGATTTTTCTACAGTAGTTTATTTACATATGCATGTATCACATATAAAAAAATCAGCAATTAACAGTTAATATTTCAATCGTAAACAGCATGCTCTTTTATGTTCTAAACTAAAAACACACAGAAATCTAATAAACTTGAGAAAGCATGCATTAACTAATGAAAAACAATAAAATAAACACTAAAACAGTAAAATAAAAATTATTTTTATGCTAGAAAACGTGTAATAAACATAGATAAACAAATAAATAAATAAAATATAGGGAATCAATGGCTGGAATTTAATGTTACCTTTAAAAGCATGGATTTAACCCATTAAAAGGGTAAATCACATGTTTTATCGGTTAATAATATAAAAAATAATGCAATAAACGATTCTAATGGATTAGAATCATGAAAAACAGCTTGGAATAGAGTTAGATCATCTTCATGAATTGATTTTGGGGTTCTTGGATGAAATCCATAGTTAAATCTATGAACACAAGAGTTTCCATGGTGAAATCTATTGAAAAATCATAAAAAACTAATAAAAAAATAATAAAATAATATTAAATAACTCACCTTGGGGCTGCAGCTGCAATGGAGAAAGGTGGAGGTGCTGGAGAGGAGAGAGAAGCCACGAAAATTTGAGAGAAAAAAAGCCCCTTTGACCCCCTTTAGGTCCCCTATTTATAGATTTTTTTTTTTGGATTTGTTTAGGAAGAGTTTTGATTTTCTTGGACTCTTTTTAATTGTTTTTGATAAACCACATGGGGAGGATGAATTTTTTGGAGAATTCTAACCTAAATGGACTCTAACTAATCCCTAATTAACACCTAATTAAACCCTAGAAAGTCCAAATGTGGCACCACCTAGTATGGACCCACATTTGGTTTTTAAAACTTGAATTTAAAACCTTTAAAAACCAATGGTTTAAAACTTAAATTAAATAGATTTTTAAAATTGATTTTGACTCTTGACTTTCCTAATTAAGCCTCTAACTAACCTAAGACTACTAATTAGACCTCTAACTGACCTAAAAACCCCAAATGTGGCGCCATTTGGGTTTTTCAAAAACCTAATTTTTTTAAAACTTTAAAATCAAAGTTAGAAACTAGAGTGAAGATAGGGGTTTTTAAAATTAAATTTTGACTCACCTAGACATCTAACCTAAGTAGGACCTAGTCTAATCCTGACTTTTACAAATGTGGCGCCACCTTGAGTGGGCCCCACTTGAATTTTCAAAAACAATTTTAAAGCTTGAAATTGAGAGAATTTTCAAAAGAGATTCAAAAGTAGACTTGAAATTAAAAGTTTTGAAATGACATAGAGTTCCAACTGGGTCAGAACTCTTCTGGATATGGCGCCAACTGAGTGGACCCCACATCAGAGTTTTAAAAATTTGAAATAAATACTGAAAATGGCTTTGAAAAGGGGATAAAATCAATAGTTGAAATTCAAAGTTTTGAAAGTAGAGTCTCAAGCGAACTGGAACTCCGGGTTAGAGTCTTGGATTTTTAGGACTCTGTGATTTTGGTTTTTAAAAGCCAAATGAAGGAGTTTTTAAAAAGATTTAATCGAAAATGGTAAAACAAGTTAGAAAATACAGTCAGGGTTAGACTCCTAACTCAATGAGAACTCTGAAATAGAGTCCTGAATTAACTGGACTCTACAAAATGACCTAATTTTTGAAAAACAAATGAAAATAAATGAAAATAGAAGTAAAAACAGACTCTAGAACAAACTCCTGACTGGGTTAGGACTCTGGGACAGAGTCCTGATCAGACTGAAACTCTAGATTTTTTTGGTATTTTCTGAAAAACAGTTGAAAGAACTTGTGAAAATAGCGAAAACAATAATAAATATTGGAATAAAACAGAGTTCTGATTCAACTGAGACTCTGGGGACAGAGTCCTAATTGAACTAGGACTCTCAGATTTTTGGATTTTCTGAGAAAACAAATGAGAGAATTTTGAAAAACAGTTAGAAACAAGATGAAGTTGAAGTTTTGGTTCAGAGTCCTGATCTAATTAGGACTCTAAGAAAGAGTCTTGATTCGATCAGAACTCTAAAAATTTTAGTTAAGATAAGCAAATGATGAAATTTGGGTAAAGCTTTTGAAAACCAATGAAAATGAAGTATAAAAATCAATTTTGGATAGAGTCCTACTTCGATCAGGACTCTGGGGTAGAGTCCTGATTTGATCCGGACTCTGAGATAAAATCTCAGAATTTTGAAATTCTTTGATAAAAGTGTAATAGTTTTGGTAGATTGAAAGATTTCTGAAAGATTCTTTCAAAATTGAAATCAGGATCAGAGTCCTGATCCAACTAGGACTCTCTGAATAGAGTCTTGTTTTGACTAAAACTCTGAGTTTCTGACTCATTTTGAAAGATTTTGAAGGATTTGATTAAAAATGGATAAAATAGCTGTAAAAGATTAGAGTCCCAATCCAATTGAAACTCTGAAGAAGAGTCCTGATCCAACTAGGACTCTAAAATTTTGGCCAAAACAGAAGATTTTAAAAGGTTTTCTTCAAAAATAGGTAAAAAGGTAGTGAAAAGTAGAGTTCTGATCCGACTAGGACTCTGGAAAAAGAGTCTTGATCCAACTAGGAGTCTAAAATTTTTGACAAGTAAAGGAATCCAGAAACGACACCACCTAAATGGGTCTCATCTGAGAATTAAAATCAATTGAAATTGAGTTTGAAATGAATCCAGATTGTTTTTCTGAGAAAATATTTCAAAATATAAAGTCCTGCGGTTGGAAAATGACAGAATGTTGAGTAAAAACCCATGTTTTGAAATTGATTTTTGAAAGAAAAAGTTTTAAAACTCAAATCTGGATTAAATATTTTGAAAACATGAGTGCTGGATCTCGAAAATGAGATGTAATGACATGCAATGCAATGAAATGATATGCTGAATTCATGCAATGATATGCAATGACACAAGAAATGTAGACACTGAACGAGGATAAAATATTGGGGTGTTTACAGGGTAAAATGGGACATTCCTCCTACTTCTCTTCAATATCTTTTATCATGGTTGACAACCTCGCCTAGGTTACAAGGCACATTTCTCCGTTATCATAAAAATGGTAACACAATTATCACAAATCTTGTGATGACCCAATCCCGGGTAATGGGATAATCTCTTAAAATTGTCTACCAAAACCCTTTATTCTTTCCTCAAAAATTATGGTTTGCAAAAAAAGCTTCTCCATACTCTAACCATTCCCGTATTCTGCAGGAAAACTTTGGCATCCCAAGATGGTTCAGACTAGAGCTGGTAAGCAGACTGTGCAACAACCCAGTGACAGCGAGCGAGAAGAAATGAATTCTCCCAGATTATCCAAGAAACACGACTCAGGGGATGAGAGTGATGTTGATCCTGCTATGTACAGAGTTTTTCAAAAAATGATGTAAAAAATGATGGCAGAGCAGGCTAAGGTTGGTCCAAAGAAAGCAGCTGCTAAAAGCAAGATTAAGAAAGAGCCTATGAAAAAGCCTGTCAAGATTAGTAAGCAGAAGATCCAGCGTGACAACACCTCTGAGGACTCGGAGTCAGCAGAAGAAGTCTCTGAAGAAGAAGAACAACTGATTTATATCCCCAAGCATCTGCGATAGCCTAAGAGGGCAGTTGAAGAGCCTGTGCCAGTAAGTAAACCCAAATACGGGCCCCCCGTGGAAGATCCAATTCAAGCATTGACAAAGATAGTCAAGGATCTGCAAATCCGAGACAAAGGGAAAAGATCATATACCAGGCAGAACTTCTATCTCGGATTGGAAGGGGATAACAATCTGGAGAACCTCCCTCGAAAATTCATTAAGTTTGACGGAACCGGCGATTCTAAAGCTCATTTGGCTATGTTTTTCGCAGAATGCGCCAGGTCAAGCGAGGATAACCGTGCCCTTTTCCTCTGTTTTCCCCACAGTTTGGAGGGGATAGCTGCCAAGTGGTATGATGAGCACGTCAATCCCATTGATTTGAGGGATTTTGATAAAGTTGTCAACATGTTTGTTGAGCGCTTTCTGTTCAATACAGAAGCTCTGCCTACGCTCAATCATCTGTGCAACCTCAAGCAAGAGCCCAATGAAAAGGCCAGGGATTTCATCCATAAATGGAGGAGTATTTGTAACAAAATGAGGAATCCCATTTCTGAGGAGCATGCCCTCCAAATCATTCTCAATAACTTCTCTCAGCCTCTAAAAAGCCTCATCTTTCCATACCCGTCCAAATCATTTATTGAATTGACAGAACGAGCAGAATGGCTCGAAATGGGAGTAGAGAATGGAATGTATGAAGGCGTCACTTTGGCCAAGAATGTCCAGGATCCGAAGAAGGCACATTTCACTTATTCAGCCGATGCTCCAGGCGACAATCAGGGCAGTAGCAGCCAGAACAGCAACGACAGTGTCACAGAGCCTGAGCAGAACAGATGTAGAAAAGGAAAGTTCTTCAAGAACAATGATAAGCCTCTCTCAAGCGGTCCTCAACAAAAAGGGGATCTTCAGGAAAAGCCCAAGCACATCAATTAGAGCAAGGATCGAAAATTCACTCCTTTGGACCAGCCTCTAGAAAAGGTCTTGGAATATCTATTGTCCCACGGAATGGTGAAACTTCCCAAAGTTGCAGATCCACCAGTGATCATGGGAAAGTTCAAAGAACAGTTCTATAAGTTCTACAGGGCAATGGGCCATGATACAGAATATTGCTTCGTCCTGAAGCACTTGATTTAAGACTGTATTGACAAAAGCATCCTCATAGAAGATGAAGAGGAAGGCAAAATGGCAATCATGTCTGCCCCATTCCCAAAACATTCCACCGCAGCCATTTCAGAACATTCATTCCTTCCACAAAGCCATATACATCCATGCTCCAGTGAAGACATAAGTCTTCAGCATCAGGTAATGGTTCTACATCAGGATCAACCTACCTCTCAGAAGATGAATATCTTCTCATTTTTGAACCAAATGAATGCATTAGTTGAGAGCGGAAAAACTCAAGTTTTCCCGAAGAGATTCCTTAAGAAAAAAGCCTGCACAGAGGAATCAGAAACCTCTAAGGCAGCAGAAGAGCGGGCCAATAATCTTCAGAAGCCGATTACAGCGCTCTCCAACATTTCCATCTTCGAATTGACTCATGATTCCCCCAAGCATCAAGAAATGTTGGATGATCTGTTGAGAAAGATTAAGGTGAAGCCAGACACTACGTCCGAAGATATGGCACAAATTGTAAATCAGGCGATGACTAACGCGCCGCGCGCCTATCACCTTTTTAGATGAGGACTTGCCAAAGCCTCATTCTTTCCATAACAATGCATTATATATTATGGTAAGAACCAGAGGCATGACTGTCCCGCACGTACTTGTTGATGGAGGTAGCAGCCTCAACATTTGCCCAGAGATGACAACAAAGGCCTTAGGATTGAAAGAAGAAGAATATGTGCCTGATCCTATTACAATTTATGGCTTCGACAATCACGGGCAGACTGCAAAGGGCAAGATCTTTTTGGAAATTTTCATCAATTATTCAGTGCACATAGTCTTATTCCATGTTGTCAACGTGCCGCCAACTTACAATCTTCTGTTGGGACGAACATGGATCCATAATGCCAATGCCGTACCATCAACCCTCCACCAGTGCATAAAATGGTCCAAAGGAGGAATGATTACCACTATCCTGGGAGAAGATCCTGAAGAGAGGCTGCCACAGCCTATGATTCTTCGCCCAACATTTACGGCAGATATTTCAAGCATCCGGAAAGCGGATGAAATCAACCTCAGCGAAAGTTTAGAAATGCTGAAGCTGAAAGATGTCATGGAAGAAGAAAATATGGCAGCAGTAGTCCAATGGCAAGGACCCTGTTTCTTCAAGCTAGGAGGATGTATCAACTACACCTTCTTAAAAGATCATCCTCTATTTCCATAATTTTTCAAAGCAAGAAAAGGATTTGATCTGTTGATACAACATGGATACCAGTCATTCAGAGGCATGGGGAAAAATGAGGACGGCATAGTGGAGCCTATCGTTCCCATTCAGCATGCAGACAGTTCAGGGTTGGGGTTCACCGGCCAAGATTCCAGCAAGAAAACAGTTTTTGTCAGAGGAAACAAGTGAAAAGATGATGCCTTAGTTTTCCTGTTTTCTTCTCTTGTTAATCTTGTAGGGACGACACAGTCCCATCTTTTTTTTTTAAATCTTGTAAATATTTTATTCTCAAATCAATGAACGATCAATCTTCTCTTCATATTTTGAGCATCTATCATTCTTGCTTACATTTTGTCTGTGCCATTATTCTTTGCCTTGTACAAAAAGCTTGTTGTGGCTTGTACTTTCTCTTAAAAACTTTTCTTACATTTTCAGGACCATTAACTCATAAATCGATGAAGAAATTCATTATCAATCCCAAATATTTAAAATTGGCAAGGATTCCTAAGATAAAAGCCAGAGCAGAGGTCAGCCAGACAGCAGAGCAGACTGAAGAGCTAGCAGAGTTTGATTCAACTATCTAAGAATTGCCAGAATTTGCTCATATTCAGAAGCAGGATAAACCATCATCTTTGGTTCAAGATCCAACTGAGGATATCAACATTGGTTCGGAAGATGATCCGAAAATCCTCAAAATCGGTTCAAGTCTAAGTGAAGTTGAAAGAGCAAGACTCATCCAATTCCTTAAGCACCATCAAGAGGTATTTGCCTGGACTTATGAAGATATGCCAGGGCTAGATCCCAAGCTGGTTGAGCATCGACTCAAGTTGAAACCAGATTCCAGACCAATCAAGCAGAAACTGAGGAAGTTAGACCCTTGAATTGAGCAGCAAGTCAAGGAAGGACTTAAAGATTTGTTGAAAGCAGGCTTCATCCGAGCCATTGATTACCCCGATTGGTTGGCAAATATCGTGGCAGTTCCCAAAAAGAACGGAAAAGTTTGGATCTGCATTGATTTCAGGGATCTCAACAAAGCTACCCCGAAGGATGATTATCCGCTTCCCAATATTGATCTTCTGATCGATAGCACAGCGGGGCATGCCATGTTTTCTTTCATGGATGGATATTCAGGCTATAATTAGATCAAGCTGGCCGTTCGTGATCAGTCAAAGACTTCCTTTACCACACCATAGGGAACCTTCTGCTACATCGTTATGCCGTTTGGGCTCAAAAATGCCAGGGCAACCTATCAGAGGGCAATGACCGTTATTTTCCATGACCAAATGCATAAGAATATGGATGCATATGTGGATGACATTCTGGTCAAGTCTAAAGAAGAAGAGGATCACCTTGATGCTCTAGGTCAAGTTTTTGAAAGACTCATTCTTTATAAGTTGAGACTTAATCCTCAGAAATGTATTTTTGGGGTAGAGTCTGGCAAATTGCTCGGCTTTATAATCAGCAAAAGAAGAATAAAGGTGGATCCAGCTAAAGCAAAAGCCATTATTGACATGCGCCTCCAACTAATCTAAGGAAACTGCGAAGCCTTTAAGGGCGTATTCAGTATATTCGCAGATTCATTTCCAACTTAGCTATGAGGTGTGAACCTTTCAATCATTTGCTAAGAAAAGGTGTAAAATTTGAATGGGGATCGGAATGCCAACTCTCATTTGAGCGCATCAAGCAGTATCTCCTTAACCCACCAGTTTTGAAGCCTCCAAAATTGGGAAAGCCTCTCTTACTATATATTTCCGTCAATCAGAATGCCTGTGGTGGATTCCTCGCACAGTATGAAGAAGGCAGCCTGATAGAGCACGTCATCTACTATGTGAGCAAAACTTTCATTGATTATGAAAAGAAGTATTCTCAAATGGAGAAAACTTGTCTAGCTCTGGTTTGGATGTGCCAGAAATTGAGACATTACTTGTTGGCATCTGAAATTAAATTCCTATCAAAGCTTAATCCTCTCAGATATATTCTTGAACAACCATTTCTCACTAGACGGATTGCAAAGTGGTAGGTCCTTCTTATGCAATATGACTTAAAGTATGTTTCTCAAAAGACAATTAAAGTCCAAGCGATCGCAGATCAGTTGGCAGATTTTCCTTTGACAGAAGAAATTAAAGCAGAGGATGATTGTAAAACCCATGAATTTTAAAGAATTTTCAATGAAATAAAAATGTGTGTTTACGTGAGATAATATGGTTTATGAGATATTCAATGTGATTTTGAGGCTTGCGGGCCAGTCGAGCCAACCCAATAACGAATACTGGAAAGGGTACTTGGATCCGGACTTTGACGAGATCCGATGATCCGACCCGGTTCATGAGGCCAAGTAAGGAAACCCGATGGTTTCGGGATGATAGCGTGAGATCCAAAACACAATTAGAGTAAGCGAGTGCAAGTTTAGACCAAACGGGTGAAAAATCCATGTGAAAACGAAAGAAATCCATCAACAAGGAAAAACGTCCCAATATGAAATAAAAAGAATATTTTTGCAAAAGTAAACACCAAGTGATGGTGTGGTGTTGTGGTAGGACACACGGTGTGTGATACCACCACCCAAGTTCAAAAACCCCTGTGCACAATTTATTTTTTTTTCACAAGAAAGTGATGATTTCTACCTTGGTGAAAAGGGTAAAAACGTGGGATTAAGTTAAGCCTAAATTTTTGGCTTTTTCATCTAGCTCTACCAAGGATTGAGGAGAATCCCATGCATCATGGGATGAGGGGTACCACAATAAGGGAAAAAAAGAGTGGAAGTTAAAAAAAAAAAATGACACATGGAGTAAAGGGCCAAAATCAGAAGAGATGCTATCCCAACAAAAATCGTGGGATTTGGAGGAGATTTATGAGGTTGGAGTTTTGAAACTCCACCTAAGAAAGAGGAGACAAATCAAGGAGTTTTTTTTTTTTAGAAATCGTGAAACACGATTTTCTATCTCTCTCTCTCTCTCTCTCTCTCTCTCTCTCTCTCTCTCTCTCTCTCTCTTGGGTGATCAGACCTCCATAGTTGGTGGTGGAGTTTTCTATTGCTGCACGACTGGACTTCCATTGGCAAACGTAGTGTGCTACTCCAACGAAGGAAGAAGCGTTTCTTCGTTCGCTTGACGCTCCAACAAGAGGTAAGAAGCATTGCTATTTGTATGTAAGTGGTTGATGCCTTATTGCACATCTATGTTGCAATATCATGGAGTTTACGCGACAAGCACCACCTATATGTAGGTGCGTTTAGGGCCTCGAAACCGAGGTGGTACGAGCTGAAACACCTAGTCGCCAATATGTTAATATGTAGTGGTTCAGCCAATGGTTCTCACCCTTGGCCAACGTTGGGGCACTGTGGTGTTCTTAGTAAGGGCATTATGTTCCTATGTGTATGCCTGGTGATGTGTAGTACTCATATCAAAACCTATAGTTCGAATCTATGTAGGGAAATGCATATATTTTTGGTGTGGGCGTTAGCCATGACGGATTCAAGATCGAAACAAAATAAAGTAGGCGAATGGCATGGAACCTTAAGTATCTCGGATTATTATTCATGAAATTATTGTTTGGTTGTATTTTCTTGTTCAATACACCTTTCATACTTTGTAGATTAAATGGTGTTAATCAAGTCTGAAGTTATGTATACGTGATTGCTATTTCACATCATGGTAAAATAAAGATATATCATTCCTATTGGGTAATTCGATTGGATTTGATGTTTTTGAGTGTGAAATGCACTCATATTTATAGTTGAAAGATCCCATATATTGAGGATGAAAGGGGTGGCAAAACAGTCCATTTAGAATGATCAAAATGTTTGAAAAATAAAAAGATACACCCTTTTAAAAGTTACAGAAAAACGACAAAATTAGTCGACTGGAACAATAGTTAGTCGATTGATAATATGTTCAGTCGATTGATAAAACCTTCAGTCGACTGCTGCTAAAATTTCCAGGAAACAGACATTCTGTTTAGTCGACTGATAAAACCTTCAGTCGACTCATGCTAAATTTTTTCCAGAAAACAGATATTCTGATCAGTCGACTGATAAACCCTTCAGTAGACTGCTGCTAAATTTTTTCCAGAAAACAGATATTCTGATCAGTCGACTGATGCTAAAATTTCCAGAAGATTGATATTCTGTTCAGTCGACTGATAAAACCTTCAGTCGACTGCTGCTAAATTTTCCAGAAAACAGACATTCTGTCTGGTCGACTGATAAAACTTTTGGTCAACTAACTTTATGATCAGTCGACTGATAAACCCTTCAGTTGACTGCTGCTAAGTTTTCCAGAAAACAAACATTCTGTCCGGTCGACTGATAAAACTTTCGGTCGACTAATTTTATAAAAAATAACATTTTGCTTAGAAGATTTGAAGCAAAAAGGTTGGTCGACCGGTGAGTCTATTGGTCGACTAATAAACCTGAAAAATTAAGTAAAGAGTTTTCTAAAATGATTTCATGAAGGGTTCTTTTAGAAAAGTTCTCCTAAAGACTTTTTAGGTGAAATGCAATTGAAATATCTATGAAGGGAATAGTTTTGATGGTAAACTAAATATGTGATTCACATATGAACTTTAGGATTATGTCCAATACATGGAACACACATGGTACAAATACTTGCACAACGAAGATCATTTCTTGTTAGGACAATATAAGTGTTAAAAAATGAACATGTGGTTTTGCTAAATGTTGGGAGTGCCAAACAAGCACTTAAGAAATGATAAAGTTCGATAATGCCATGTTGCGGCGTAACCAGTGGGGGTATGAAACGTATACTCGAACTCATAAACAAATCTTAAAATGCTGAATGTATAAGTACTCGACACAAAGTTGAACCAGAATTCTGAGAAATTATGGTTGCCGCCTATTGGGCTTCTAGTGAGTAATGTGCATACACTAAGATCACCCCGAATGTGGGTTGGGATTTTGGAAAACCCCTGTGGTGCAATGACTTGCACATAAGAATAAATAAAATATGCATACATAACCTAAATATGGGATTCTGAGTATACCTGAAAGATGGTGTATGTTACTGGTTTCCCAGGGTTCTGGGTACATCTGAAAGACGATGTATGTTACTAGACCCAAACAAACAAGAATGAAAATTATGCACATATATAATAATTATGTGATTCTGGGTATACCTGAAAGATGGTGTATGTTACTGGTTTTCCCAGGGTTCTGGGTACATCTGAAAGACGATGTATGTTACTAGACCCAAACAAACAAGAATGAAAATTATGCACATATATAATAATTATGGGATTCTGGGTATACCTGAAAGATGGTATATGTTACTAGTTTTCCCTAGGTTCTGGGTACACTTAAAAGTCGGTGTATGTTACCGGACCCCTCGTGGTGTGATGATTCGCACGTGATTATAAAGATGTTAAATGATAACATAAACATAAAACCTTCGAGACTCTGGGTATAACTGAAAGACGGTATATGTTACCAGATTTTTCGGGCTCTGGGTACACCTGAAAGATGGTGTATGTTACTGGACCCATGGTCTACCTTGGAGAGGGTAGGTGGTACGAACTTCGTGGACGTTCGTGTTTTCGTGAGAGTTAGGCGTCTCACCGTATGGTCTTGGTCCGCTACGAGGTCTATGCCTGTGCGTACCCACAGGGTAAGAGTAAGTTAAGCATTAGATAATTTAAGTTGACTGGAAACTTATCTCTAAAGAATTATATAGTGTTGAATTGGCTTTAGTGAAACTTGTGGAATCTATAGCTTGTACTAATGTAGATGAATATACCTTTAGTTCAGTCATCTTTTGCACTGTATCATGAATTAGAAATCATAATTATCTTCTTAGAATGATATAAACTTTCATGCTAGTTATATCTGTAGTTGTTGTACATATTTGTACACAGGACACTGAGCACCACATATAAATACATTGCTTCTTACGCAGACAAGGTAGTCTGACCCTTCTGCTTTAAATGTTTTTCAGGCAACACATAAATGGAGCATCTTGGCGTCGCATTTGAAAGTAGTCAAGAGATCTCAGATTTTCAGTGTTTTTTGTTTGAACTCTGATTAGTAGATTTACATTTTTGTTATGAGATGTACTTAATGTCATTAATGTTTCAATTAATGAATGGTATGTTTTTGGTACTTCTCTGTTTTTACCATGTAATGTACCCGACTTGTGTTTTTCGCACTTCCGCTATTTCAAAAAAAAAAATTACTCCAAAATTTTCACTATAATAAGTTGGGGCGTTACAGCTTTGGTATCAGAGCAGGACTGAAAAATCTGAGATCTTGGCTCTTCCAGCGACCGCGATGGCTCTGTAAATATATAGAAATGTGGTTTTCTTAATGTAGCGATAAAAACATATAATTGCATATTATATTTTCATGAAGTTATAACTAAGGTTAGAATGGCCTTTTACTTCCCAAACGAATGGCTTGGGTAAACCGTTGCAATGATTTATGGAGATGCTACATAACCTGGCCGAAGTGGTAGGCCGACAGACTGCTGCAATACAGCTGATGGGCGACAAATTACATCATGTGAACCATTAGAGGATACATAGAAGATGAGTGCCACTTAAAGTACGGTATAAATTTTTCTGGATGAGAAACGTGAATGCGCTTGAAGGCGTAGCTTCCCAAGTTAGTCTCGTGTCAACTCCTGCGAGAGTTGAAGTTCTGGAGCGAAACCCAGGGACTGCTTGTGTATTTTACCTTCTCGAAAATGATTGGTGAATCGTAACGAATATCAAAATTATTATCCCAATCGCATTGGAAACGATGATTTTGTTGATAAGAGTCATCGGATGAGGCTCTAAGTTAATGTTTTTCCTTTTTCCAACTTCGTTGGAGATGTTAGTGACTCTATCATTGATGAGGGGTACTTTCCCGAATAATCTTTCAGACAGAAAGTGAAAGCCTTGTCTGTACCCGTTAAACCTTTGAGTTCCTAGTTGGAGGATGTTGTAGATCCCCAGTTGTTCTTGGTGATGAGAACGTAAATGATGTTATATGCTTAGCAAATGGCTTCTGGGTTGCCGATGATGGCAATCGACTCCAGAGAGGGTCATAGTTGGGGAGTACATAACACCAGACTTCTGGGTGTTATGGTTTTTGAAAGAGCGTTGTGGGAATTCTTGTTTCCCAACCACAGTTGAAAGGGATTGTGGTGAGTTGAGTTGGCTCAGGTGGTGATTCCAGGTAATGCCAACGTTGTCATTAGGGTGGTAATGCTCTAATGATGTCATTAGAGTGGTGATTCTCTAATGAAGGTTGCTGGAGTGGTGATTCTTCAGCGATGCCGTTAGAGTAGTGATTCTCTAACGATGCCGCTAGGGTGGTGATTCCCTAACGATGCCATTAGAGTGGTGATTCTCTAATGAAGGTTGTTGGAGTGGTGATTCTCCAGCAATGCCGTTAGAGTGGTGATTCTCTAACGATGCCGCTAGGGTGGTGATTCCCTAACGATGCCATTAGAGTGGTGATTCTCTAATGAAGGTTTTTGGAGTGGTGATTCTCCGACAATGCCGTTAGAGTGGTGATTCTCTAACGATGCCGTTAGGGTGGTGATTCCCTAACGATGCCATTAGAGTGGTGTTTCTCTAATGAAGGTTGTTGGAGTGGTGATTCTCCGGCAATGTCGTTAGAGTGGTGATTCTCTAACGATGTCGTTAGGGTGGTGATTCCCTAACGATGCCATTAGAGTGGTGATTCTCTAATGAAGGTTGTTGGAGTGGTGATTCTCTGACAATGCCATTAGAGTGGTGATTCTCTAACGATGCCGTTAGGGTGGTGATTCCCTAACGATGCTATTAGAGTGGTGATTCTCTAATGAAGGTTGTTGGAGTGGTGATTCTCCAACAATGCCGTTAGAGTGGTGATTCTCTAACGATGCCGCTAAGGTGGTGATTCCCTAACGATGCCATTAGAGTAGTGATTCTCTAATGAAGGTTGTTGGAGTGGTGATTCTTCGGCAATGCCGTTAGAGTGGTGATTCTCTAACGATGCCGTTAGGGTGGTGATTCCTTAACGATGCCATTAGAGTGGTGATTGTCTAATGAAGGTTGTTGGAGTGGTGATTCTTCAGCAATGTCGTTAGGGTGGTGATTCTCTAACGATGCCATTAGAGTGGTGATTCCCTAATGAGGGTGTTGAAGTGGTGATTCTTCAACAATATTGTTAGAGTGGTGATTCTCTAACAATGTCATTAGAATGATGATTCTCTAATGAAGTGGTGATTCTTCAACAATGCCATTAGAATGATGATCTTCTAACAATGTCATTCGAGTGATGACTCTTTCTTTATGATATTGGAGTGGTAATTCTCCGGATAGTGTATTAGAGCGGAAGTTCTCTAACGTGAGTCGTCTAGAATGGTGATTTTCTGACGATAGCGGCCTTATGCGGTGTCGCTTGAGGTCGTTCCAAGAATATATGTATAAAATGAGTTATTGCACCAATAAATTTTATTATGGCACTGTTTGAATTGTGTATCGTACATTTGAGAACTATGAAAGATTGCTAAGGGTATTACTTAGCAAGCATAATTGTGTAACCTAACGATTAACTATTATTATGCTTCTGTCCTGATAGATGGCATGGGAGGCCAGGTGCAACGACATCATGGACACTATGAACAACCTTGCGGAGGTTGTGCAACAGCAGGTGGTTGTAATGCAACAAGTGGGTGCAAACCTTCAACAGGTGGCCCAAGATAGGCAGAATATAGGTGCAGTCACTTACAAGCGCTTTATGGAAATGGATCCTCTTGTTTTTAAGGGCAAGACGGATCCTAAAGCGGTTGAGACGTGGATACGTGAGATTGAACGTATTTTTCATGTTTTGAATGTTCCAGAGGAACAAAAGGTGAACTTTGGTACTTATCGTTTGAAGGACCACGCTGAGAAGTGGTGGGATACAATCTATGCGGTCAAGTTCCAGAATGAAAAGGTTACTTGGGACGAGTTTATTGCGGTTTTTAACTCTGCATATTTCCCTAAGCATGAACGTAGTAAGAAGATGCAAGAATTTTTAGACCTACAACAAGGGGCAACAACACTGGCGGATTATATCACTAAGTTTCGTTGTCTGGAACGATAATGCCCAAGTGTATACACCATGGAAGAGGATCGAGCAATGAAGTTTGCTCGTGGATTGAAGCCAGCTTTGAGAACCAAGGTGTTCACCCGAGGGCCAAAATCACTCGATAAGGCCATCGAAGTAGCGACCCTATTGGAAGAAGACTGGGTCAAAGAGCAAAAGAACCAATGGAATAAACCCGAGCAACAGATCAAGGTTTATGTGATTAGTAATGAGAAAAATCCTAGTGAAAGGGAGTTCACACCACCTATAAAAAAGAGAATGCAGCAGGAAGGCTACCCGAACCGCCAACAACAAAGGAAATCACAACAACCAAAGGTTCAACAAATTTGTCGACGGTGCGATAAGGATCATCTCTTCGGAGTTTGCCCTCTCTATAATGGCAAGTGTTTCAAATGTGAGCAACCAGGACATATTGCTAAGTTTTGCCAGAAGAAGTCTACTGAAAATTTAGTTTAAGCTGATTCGACTCCATTGAAAGAAAAGACGTGCCAATAAGTAAGAAATACCATAACCTTTTTGTCGAGTGATGTTTGTGATTTCGCGGACGAAATCCTTTTTAAGGAGGGTAGGATGTAAAACCCATGAATTTTAAAGAATTTTCAATGAAATAAAAATGTGTGTTTACGTGAGATAATATGATTTATGAGATATTCAATGTGATTTTGAGGCTTGCGGGCCAGTCGAGCGAACCCAATAACGAATACTGGAAAGGGTACTTGGATCCGGACTTTGACGAGATCCGATGATCCGACCCGGTTCACGAGGCCAAGTAAGGAAACCCGATGGTTTCGGGATGATAGCGTGAGATCCGAAACACAATTAGAGTAAGCGAGTGCAAGTTTAGACCAAACGGGTGAAAAATCCATATGAAAACGAAAGAAATCCATCAACAGGGAAAAACGTCCCAATATGAAATAAAAAGAATATTTTTGCAAAAGTAAACACCAAGTGATGGTGTGGTGTTGTGGTAAGACACACGGTGTGTGATACCACCACCCAAGTTCAAAACCCCCTGTGCACAAATTATTTTTTTTCACAAGAAAGTGATGATTTCTACCTTGGTGAAAAGGGTAAAAACGTGGGATTAAGTTAAGCCTAATTTTTTGGCTTTTTCATCTAGCTCTACCAAGGATTGAGGAGAATCCCATGCATCATGGGATGAGGGGTACCACAATAAGGGAAAAAAAGAGTGGAAGTTAAAAAAAAAATGACACATGGAGTAAAGGGCCAAAATCGGAAGAGATGCTATCCCAACAAAAATCATGGGATTTGGAGGAGATTTATGAGGTTGGAGTTTTGAAACTCCACCTAAGAAAGAGGAGACAAATCAAGAAGTTTTTTTTTTTTTTAGAAACCGTGAAACACGATTTTCTATATCTCTCTCTCTCTTTCTATCTCTCTCTTGGGTGATCAGACCTCCATAGTTGGTGGTGGAGTTTTCTATTGCTGCACGACTGGACTTCCATTGGCAAACGTAGTGTGCTACTCCAACGAAGGAAGAAGCGTTGCTTCGTTCGCTTGACGCTCCAACAAGAGGTAAGAAGCATTGCTATTTGTATGTAAGTGGTTGATGCCTTGTTGCACATCTATGTTGCAATATCATGGAGTTTACGCGACAAGCACCGCCTATATGTAGGTGCATTTAGGGCCTCGAAACCAAGGTGGTACAAGCTGAAACACCTACTCGCCAATATGTTAATATGTAGTGGTTCAGCCAATGGTTCTCACCCTTGGCCAACGTTGGGGCACTGTGGTGTTCTTAGTAAGGGCATTATGTTCCTATGTGTATGCCTGGTGATGTGTAGTACTCATATCAAAACCTACAGTTCGAATCTATATAGGGAAATACATATATTTTTGGTGTGGGCGTTAGCCATGACGGATTCAATCGAAACAAAATAAAGTAGGCGAATGGCGTGGAACCTTAAGTATCTCGGATTATTATTCATGAAATTATTGTTTGGTTGTATTTTCTTGTTCAATACACCTTTCATACTTTGTAGATTGAATGATGTTAATCAAGTCTAAAGTTATGTATACGTGATTGCTATTTCACATCATGGTAAAATAATGATATATGATTCCTATTGGGTAATTCGATTGGATTTGATGTTTTTGAGTGTGAAATGCACTCATATTTATAGTTGAAAGATCCCATACATTGAGGATGAAAGGGGTGGCAAAATAGTCCATTTAGAATGATCAAAATGTTTGAAAAATAAAAAGATACACCCTTTTAAAAGTTACAGAAAAATGGCAAAATTAGTCGACTGGAACAATAGTTAGTCGACTGATAATATGTTCAGTTGACTGCTGCTAAAATTTTCAGGAAACAGACATTCTGTTCAGTCGACTGATAAAACCTTCAGTCGACTGATGCTAAATTTTTTCCAGAAAACAGATATTCTGATCAGTCGACTGATAAACCCTTCAGTCGACTGCTGCTAAATTTTTTCCAGAAAACAGATATTCTGATCAGTCGACTGATAAAACCTTCAGTCGACTGCTGCTAAATTTTCCAGAAAACAGACATTCTGTCCGGTCGACTGATAAAACTTTCGGTCAACTAATTTTATGATCAGTCGACTGATAAACCCTTCAGTTGATTGCTGCTAAGTTTTTCGTTAAACAAACATTCTGTCCGGTCGACTGATAAAACTTTCGGTCGACTAATTTTATAAAAAATAACGTTTTGCTTAGAAGATTTGAAACAAAAAGGTTGGTCGACCGGTGAGTCTATTGGTCGACTAATAAACCTGAAAAATTAAGTAAAGAGTTTTCTAAAATGATTTCATGAAGGGTTCTTTTAGAAAAGTTCTCCTAAAGACTTTTTAGGTGAAATGCAATTGAAATATCTATGAAGGGAATAGTTTTGATGGTAAACTAAATATGTGATTCACATATGGACTTTAGGATTATGTCCAATACATGGAACACACATGGTACAGATACTTGCACAATGAAGATCATTTCTTGTTAGGACAATATAAGTGTTCAAAATTGAACATGTGGTTTCGCTAAATGTTGGGAGTGCCAAACAAGCACTTAAGAAATGATAAAGTTAGATAATGCCATGTTGCGGCGTAACCAGTGGGGGTATGAAACGTACACTCGAACTCATAAACAAATCTTAAAATGCTGAATGTATAAGTACTCGACACAAAGTTGAACCAGAATTCTGAGAAATTATGGTTGCCGCCTATTGGGCTTCTAGTGAGTAATGTGCATACACTAAGATCACCCCGAATGTGGGTTGGGATTTTGGAAAACCCCTGTGGTGCAATGACTTGCACATAAGAATAAATAAAATATGCATACATAACCTAAATATGGGATTCTGGGTATACCTGAAAGATGGTGTATGTTACTGGTTTCCCAGGGTTCTGGGTATATCTGAAAGACGATGTATGTTACTAGACCCAAACAAACAAGAATGAAAATTATGCACATATATAATAATTAAGGGATTCTGGGTATACCTGAAAGATGGTGTATGTTACTGGTTTTCCCAGGGTTCTGGGTACATCTGAAAGACGATGTATGTTACTAGACCTAAACAAACAAGAATGAAAATTATGCATATATATAATAATTATGGGATTCTGGGTATACCTGAAAGATGGTATATGTTACTAGTTTTCCCTAGGTTCTGGGTACACTTAAAAGTCGGTGTATGTTACCGGACCCCTCGTGGTGTGATGATTCACACGTGATTATAAAGAAGATGTTAAATGATAACATAAACATAAAACCTTCGAGACTCTGGGTATAACTGAAAGACGGTATATGTTACCAGATTTTTCGGGCTCTGGGTACACCTGAAAGATGGTGTATGTTACTGGACCCATGGTCTACCTTGGAGAGGGTAGGTGGTACGAACTTCGTGGACGTTCGTGTTTTCGTGAGAGTTAGGCGTCTCACCGTATGGTCTTGGTCCGCTACGAGGTCTATGCCTGTGCGTACCCACAGGGTAAGAGTAAGTTAAGCATTAGATAATTTAAGTTGACTGGAAACTTATCTCTAAAGAATTATATAGTGTTGAATTGGCTTTAGTGAAACTTGTGGAATCTATAGCTTGTACTAATGTAGATGAATATACCTTTAGTTCAGTCATCTTTTGCACTGTATCATGAATTAGAAATCATAATTATCTTCTTAGAATGATATAAACTTTCATGCTAGTTATATCTGTAGTTGTTGTACATATTTGTACACAGGACACTGAGCACCACATATAAATACATTGCTTCTTACGCAGACAGGGGAGTCTGACCCTTCTGCTTTAAATGTTTTTCAGACAACGCATAAATGGAGCATCTTGGCGTCGCATTTGGAAGTAGTCAAGAGATCTCAGATTTTCAGTGTTTTTTGTTTGAACTCTGATTAGTAGATTTACATTTTTGTTATAAGATGTACTTAATGTCATTAATGTTTCAATTAATGAATGGTATGTTTTTGGTACTTCTCTGTTTTTACCCTGTAATGTACCCGACTTGTGTTTTTCGCACTTCCGCTATTTCAAAAAAAAAATTTACTCCAAAATTTTCACTATAAAAAGTTGGGGCGTTACAATGATTTTCCTGATGAGCACATCTGCAATATCCAACAGCCCCCAGTTTGGAATCTATTCTTCAATGGATCTAAAAATATGTCTAGCATAGGGATTGGAGTTTTGTTAATCACTCCAGAAAAAGAAATGATCCCTTATTCCCTCAAGCTTGGTTTCCAATGCACTCATAATATGGCCGAGTATGAAACTCTAATACAAGGCCTCAAAATTTTGCAAAGTTTCAATGTCAAGAGAGTGCATGCCTTTGGCGATTCATTACTTGTTGTCAGTCAAGTTAACACTGAATGGCAGGTGAAAGATTCCAAATTGATTCCCTATCAGAAGATCGTCCTAGCTCTTGTGGATAGCTTCGAAGAATTTCAGCTCAACCATATCAGAAGAGAGCACAATCAGATAGTCGATGGTTTAGCCAGCCTGGACTCTATTTTATCCTTCAAAGGCAGCAAATCATGTCATTCTTTTGAAGTTGGCAGACTTGAGCAACCCGCTTTCATTTTAACCATGCAAGTAAACCAGGTCAATCAGAAGGAGAAGCCTTGGTACCAAGATATCAAATTTTTTATTAAAACTAGTGAATTTCCATCAGAAATGCCAAAAAGGGAGCAACATGCAATTCAACGTATGTCTACCCGTTATTTCATTCTTGCCAATGTCCTCCACCGCTGTGGGTTCAATTTTGAGTATTCGAGATGCTTAGACAAAGAAGAAGCTATGGAAATCATCCAAGAGGCACACGAAGGGATTTGTGGTGGCCATGTCGGCTATCAAACCCTTGTCAAGCAGATCGTCCGAGCAGGGTACTACTGGAATACCATGCAGCAGGATTGTCATCGATTTGTGAGGAAGTGCGTCAAGTGCCAAATGCATGCACCTTCCATCCATGCGCCGACCACAAATCTACAATCAGTTGTTTCTCCTTGGCCATTTTCTATGTGGGCGTTCGATGTTGTAGGCCCAATTACCCCTTTTGCTTCCAACGACCACAAATACTTTCTCGCCGCTACAGAGTATTTCACAAAATGGGTTGAAGCTGTTACTCTACGCACAGTAGAAGGCCGCCATGTGGTTTCTTTCATTCACAAGAACATTCTTTACCGCTTTGGCATACCACATGACATTGTCTCAGACAATGGAAGCCATTTCAAAAATGAGAGGATGAAAACATTTTGTTCTAAATTCAAAATTTACCATCATTTCTCAGCTCCCTATTATCCTCAAGAGAACGGCCAAGTAGAAGCCACCAATAAGATTCTGATCCGCATTTTGGAAAGGACTGTGAGGACAGGTCGAGATTGGTATGAGAAAATTCATGATGCACTTTGGGTATACTGAACCACCATTCGGACTCCGACCAATGCCACTCCTTTGGAACTTGTTTACGGACCTGAAGTAGTGTTGCCTCTCCATATCCAGAAGCCCGCTCTCAAATTTGCTTCCCTTATAGAATTGTCACTTGATCAGTATCAACAACAGAGATTGGTGCAGCTGGATCTACTTGATGAAAAAAGGCTCAAGGCAGCGGAGCATGCTCAAGATTATCGTCAGAGGGTAGCTCGACACTATGCCAAGTCCGTCATTGAGAGAAAATTTCGAGTTAACGATTTGGTGCTCAGATCAATGGCTCATCTCAAGCTTCAACCACGGGGCAAGTGGTCACCCAATTGGGAAGGCCTTTATGTGGTTAAGGAAGCACTTCATCGTAATTCTTATCATCTGATTAACGCAGATGGGGTGGAAATGTCAGATCCTGTCAATGCTGCATTTGAAGAAGTTTTATACCTGAAATGTTCATTCTAAAGCCTCTTGTACTCTTTAAATAGCCATTTTCAATAAAAATCTTCTATCAATTCTTACGTCCTTCTCCATGATACTGGAGCATTTTATTTTGATATATAATTGTCTTCAAATACTACTAATTTTTCAAATGATTTTGCAATCTGTAATAATTTCATTCATATGGTTTATCTTCTCAATTTAATCAAATTTTCATCAAATTACTGTCAATATTTGTCAAGTTTTTAAACAATTTTCATCAATCTTATCTTTTATCCACCTTCATCTTTAAAAAGTACCCTTTCAGGATAAGGGATAAACCTAATGCCTTCTTTCAATGAGGTATTTCTTCTATTATTTTCCCTCGTTCAGGATAAGAGGATAAATCCTAAAAGCCGACCACATGCAATTAAACTATGATGGTCCATTAATTCTCTCCAAGAATCTTTACCTTCTAAATTCATTGTGAAAATCTAGCTCATCTTCAAAACCCAGTCCTCGCACTGGTTATTTCTCAAACTTTTTCAAAATCCTATATTAAGATCATTTTCAAAATCCAGTCCTCGCACCGATAACTTTCTACATTCAGTCTTCTGATCAAAGTCTTTCCTTCTACAAAATGCAAGTTCTGACTTAAACTTCCCAAAATTTCATGTATGTCCAAAAGATCCAACACCCGTTGGTCATATATTTCCAAAAGATCCAACACCCGTTGGTCATGTATTTCTAAAAGGTTTCAGCTCTTGCTGGTCATGTATTTCAAACGTTCCAGCTTTTGCTGGTCATGTATTTCAAAGGTTCCAGCTTTTGCTGGTCATGTATTTTAAAGGTTTCAGCTTTTTGCTGGTCATGTATTTCAAAGGTTTCAGCTTTTGCTGGTCATGTATTTCCAAAGGTTCCAGCTTTTGCTGGTTATGTATTTCAAACGTTCCAGCTTTCGCTGGTCATGTATTTCAAAAGGTTCCAGCTCTCGCTGGTCATGTATTTCAAACGTTCCAGCTTTTGCTGGTCATGTATTTCAAAGGTTCCAACTTTTTGCTAGTCATGTATTTCAAAATGTTCCAGCTTTTTGCTGGTCATGTATTTCAAAGGTTCCAGCTTTTTGTTGGTCATGTATTTCAAAGGTTCCAGCTCTTTGCAGGTCAGGTATTTCAAAAGGTTCCAGCTTTTTGCTGGTCATGTATTTCAAAGGATCCAGCTGTTGCTGGTCATGTATTTCAAAAGGATCCAGCTTCTGCTGGTCATGTATTTCAAAGGTTCCATCTTTTGCTGGTCATGTATTTCCAAAATCGAAGATTGCAACTAAAGGTCTCATCAAAATCCATATTGAGTGATTATTTCGCAAAAGGATTCTGAAAAATTATGCCAGTTTGCTAAAAACAGTTGTTGATTCCAATATTCTCATTGCACGAAAAAAATTACCTCAGATTACCTCTAGTATTCTTTCCAAAAAGGTGAAACTTTTGCGAAAAAGAGGTAAAATTCAAATCTTTTCTTGTTGATCAACCAAAAGGATGTAAGAAATGTCCTCGATATGATTTGTGAAAGAAATATTCAATGATGTTGAAAAGCCAGAAGTAAATTGATATTGATCATGGCTATGGCGCATGTTTAAAGACGACTATCTGGCAATCAGGCAGTGGAAATATCCTGAGCTATAAAAAGAATCCACTCAACCCATATCTTCTCATTCGTTTAAAGTTACAATCAAATATCTGCAAAAGGGATCTCTCAATTATCGTTAAGATGAAGACGAATATGCGAGCTAGACCCCTGGGGCCAAAGAAGATTTGGATCATCTTCGAGATGAAGGAGTTTGTGAAGGATCCTTCCAGGGAAAGTTCAGATCACCGTCAAGATGAAGGTGAGTGTGATGAACCTACCGACAAACCCTAAATGATATTTGATTTCTGCTATCATTTAAAGACCTTTTGAGCCAATACCTCCAATAGAATTCTTGAGATAAAAGAAGGATCGGAACATCTCCAAGATGAAGAAGTTTGTGATGTGCCCTTTCCCGAAAAAGAGAGAAAAGTCAGGACATCTCCAAAATAAAGGATGATGTAAAAGCCCGAAAAGCCCAATGACTCAAAAAGAGTGCAAAAAGATTATCATGGGAAAACGCCTAGATATCAAACTACCGAAATTGCCAGAAGTCATCTTTTCTTATGCAAAATTCTTTTATCAATATCTTTTCACTACTTGCTTTTATGAAATTAAGAATATTTCTTCTCTTCTCACATCACGAAAATGGATAGCTTTCTTGAAGAAAATCATCAGCGCTAAAATTTTGAATTTGACTCTTTAGACCGAGAAGTTAACCTCGTTGGAGGAAATACTCTAGGTAAAAGGGGGAATATCTTTTGCACATACGTGCACATTTTCAAGCGTTTGAATCAATTATAATTTTATCTCATTGGCAAAATTTTCTAGCTATTCCAAGAATGAAATAAATTTCAATATCCATTTTGATGCAACCTAATGTTGTTTATATCTTCCAAGAAGAGTTGCCTCATTCAAAAGAAGCATCTCTTCTCGTCCCATCACGGTTTTCTCATTTAAGAAATTCTGTATGGTTGTACCCACTCAGGTTAAGGGTCAAACCTGTATTTTCTGTGAGAGGTCATTGATTTCAAAAGCTATTTCAGTCTCAGCAATGAGACACCAAAAATCATCTTTTTTTCCAAGCTTTAGGGAACCCCATCTTCTTCCTTTCGCAAACCCCTTTCGGATTTGTTCGTCCAAACTCCGAATGTCCCATTATGGTTTTTTTCATTCAAGGATTGCATTTGGTCATCCCCTTTCAGGTTACGGGTTAAGCCTGAACCTCGTTCCACGAGGTATCTTCCTTTTTCAGGTTTGGGTTAAACCTGAGTCTTGTTCCCTACAAAATTCCTCGTTTTGACAAGATGTTTTCTTTCAGTCCCATCGAGGAATCCATACTTTGTATATCCATCCAGGATAGGATTTTACTTGAGCTTCATCTCACAAGGCATTTTTCAAAAATGTCCCATCAAGGTCTTCATGCATTCCTTTCCTCATTTCAATACATCTTGATATATTTTCGTCCCATCCAGGTTAAGGGCTAAACCTGAATCATCCCAAAAGCATATCTTGTCTCATCTATGAGACTTGATCAAAATTGTCATTTTTACCATTTCGGGATTTTCACCCAAATTCCCATCACGATTTCCTCATTTCTATTATTCAGTCATAACATTTTCGAGGATTTCGTCCTCCAGGTGCATTCAGGATAAGGTTTTCAGCCTGAGAAACCATGTTTCCAAAATAATTCTTTCACACCCAGTTCAGATCTGCTGACTGGGGCATTTTCAAAATTTGGAGTGTTATCTTTGCCACTAAGCTCGGCTTTCAACCGGCTTAGTAGCAAAGAGGGGCATCTGTGAACATCCCAAATTTTTCAAAGTTTTTTAAAAATGACCTTTTTTCCCCTGATTCCATCTTCTGAGAAAATCAAAGCTAAATTTCAGTTATTCTTCAGACTTTCTGGATTAAATTCCATTCAAACTCGATTTCGGATCCGAACCCAGTATCAAAACCCAAATTTGAGCCTCGTTATCTAAATTTTCAAATAAAAAAAAAATACAAAAAATAAATTTTGAAAGGCTCAGACAACCCATTTGGTATCCTGTTGGATCCACATCTCTGTATTTCTCGATTCGAGGTTTTAAACCTCGAATATTTCCTCAAAACCCGGATATAAACTCGCTTTTTGAAGAATTTTTCAGAGAAATAGCTTTGAATTATTAAGAAAACCCTCATTTGTAAATATTTTGCAAAAAGACAAAAAAATTAGTTTTAAATCTTTATTTCCTCGTAAATCTTAGGATCTTATTTTAAAAATACAAAAATATAGAAAAACAACAAAAAAACCAAAAAAATTGAAAAAACTACGAGAAAAACAAATGGTTTTAAGCTTTTTAAAGTTAATTTTGCTAAAAACCTCATTTTAAACCATTTTATAAAAAGTTTTTTTTAAAGGGACCTCCCTTTTGAAAAAAGAGGAAAATTTACAACGGCTCGTTCCCGTACATTTCCCGCTCTAGAAACCTCCATCGAACTCCATTGCAAGGGGGGGGGGGGGGGGAGGGGGGCTCTCCACCTTCAATCCTCAAAAGCCTTCTCCCCTCTTCACCCTCCGATCGACCGCTCTCACCTCAGCCCTTCGATCCATTAAACTGTTTTCCTTCTCGATCCTTCTCCTCTGATTTATATAAACAAACACCGGAAGAAGGGTGGGGATGGATTTATGTTTTTGCGCTATTACTACTTTGGATCCATTATTAGCAGCATCCAGTCGCCTCTTCCTTCCTCCGATTTTTCCCCTGCAAGAGCTGAAAGAAAAACTCTCTTTCTTCTTCTTCTTCATTTTTTTTTTCCCTGTTCCTTTCCCTAAGCAACTGAGGATCGGCTACCATTCAAGAGGCGTCTCCCCCTCTTTTTTAGTCAAAACCCTGCGATCAGCAGAACCATAAGCAAAGAGACGGGAAGAAAGATCGTTCGATCAACCAAAACTGTAAGTGACCGTCTCTATTTCTTTCTTTCCATCCTTTTTCCCCTTTTCTTTTGTGTGACCTGATCGTAAGCCTCATGCGTGGTGCTGGGCTACATAACTGCAGCATCGGTCCATACACGGCAATATCAATGGAATTTCATATTCCAATATATTTTTTATTTTATTTATTATTCGGTATGTTTGGTTTTGATTTCCAATTTTAATAGACTTTTTATTTCCTTCTATTATGCTCTCTTCCCTCTGTGTTAATTCTGACGAGCTTATTTTGACAGTACACTTCAAGTTATCATCTATATATTAATGTTCCCCATAGTATCATCCCATTGTGATTCTGCATCTTTATTTCCCTGTTATGTTCGATTTTGCCTGGATTTCTTCTCCTTGATTCTTTGTTTCATTTAAACTTCTGTTTTCCCCGATGTTATTCCAGGCAAATTTAAGTTATTTGAGCAACAAGGATTTATATCCTTTCTTTTGATTTTCTCGGTTAATAGCATTTGAAGCAAATAACCAGGGTATTGGATGGGCTCAATTTTCCTGATTATACCTACATTGCATTTGATGGACGAAAAGGGATGAAACCTTTATGGTTTTCAGCATGGTCATAAACAGTTAGTATTCAGGTTATTACCTGATTATGTACACATGGTTTTTCTTCTTCTTTTTTTCTTTTCTTTTTCTCTCTTCTTCTCTTCTTCCCTTTGCCTCACGTTGTTCATCCTTCCCCTCCTCTTTACGTTGATGTCATAAGTCTCCTTAACATTTATTTTGTTTATCTTATTTTGTTTACTGGGTTAGCTGATTCACTCACTACTTTATTGTTTCATTGGTTGTTTACTCGATCTCTTTGTACATATTGTCATGGTGAATCAACAATACATACCATAAGTATTTTTTTTTTGTCATGCTGCGCAAGCGTCAATTACAGTCATGATTGCCTGATCGTATGTATTAAGCCTCCCTTACTCCACTAACGGAGGTCCTGCGGTCTGCATTTTTTTAGTATGTATCCTCAAAGAGGTTTTAGAGTGTGTTCTAGGATCTAAGATTACCTTTAGCAGGGGTCTAACTCTGAATCCAAGTTCCAGGGCCTACAAGTTGAGTAGCACTGTTCATATTCTGAAATGATACACTATTTTCACTGTAGGTTTGCTGCCATCCTAATCCATGTTGAAGCATCAGGGGATGTTTCACACTTCTGGTTTTAGAATCATAATTTTGACTGCTTTCTTTTATTTACCATATATGGATTCATGCCTAATGCAGGGTTTACAATTTAGCCTATGACGTAGATAGCACAGGTAATTTAAGATGAATGGCAATGTGTGGTGGAGATGGGACTTTATACCCCATACGGTATATCTCTTAGGAGGTTACCTCCTTGAATGCGAAAATTGAAGTTTCTCACATTTCTCCAAGTCTCCTCTTAGATTTCTGGTAAACAATATTGATTCATTTGGATGATCATTGCAATGGTCTGGTGACATTTCCCCACGATCAATAATTGGTAAACAAAAAAAAAAATTATAAAAAGTGTTCTGCCATAACCATTCGAATGCATTGTCTCGAATGTCTATAATGAACAAGTTCTGATAGTGGCGGATGGTGGGATCAACGATGCAACAGCCTTGCCTAAGAGGCGCGATTGTGAACAGCCACTATGTGTGTGGATCCCAGGGGCATGGACAACAGTGCTAAAAGAAAGGGGATGTTCAAAACTGTCCTGAAGCAGGGTAAGTCCATAAAGAAATCCTAAGCTACCTGATTTCAACAGCTGAGGAATGCCTTCAGGGTTAAAATCAGAATTTGCTGATCTTCCTGTGTTTATGGATTGTAAACACCCCAAATTTTCACTCACCTTCTTGACATCGCCCTCAATCATCATATTTCATTTTTTTCAGAAGCAATGAAGGGCAAAATGGTCATTTTCCAAGATTGAACCGAACAGAAAGTCCTAAATTTCATTCTTGAGCCTCAAAATTTCTATATTTAGGTTCAGAGACATCTTCAAATTGCAAAATTTCAAAATCCTTTTTCTGGACAAAAAGCTAGAATTTCCAAGTCCGAGCTTAGAGTGACATTTCATAGAACATGTCTTTGCATAGCATCGCATCATTTCACTGCATAGCATGTCAGTTTGAGATCCAAAACTCCTGATTTTCAAAATTGTCCATCCAGATTTGATTTTTAAACTTTTTCAAATTGATTTTTAACCCTAGGTATTCAAAATTACCAAATTTTCCCATTTTACCCCCAGGACTTTGAATTACAAAAATTTTTCTCAAGAAAAACAATCTGGATATTTGGATATTGATTTTAAAGATTTTATCTCAAAACTTTTTGCAAAAGATTTTAAATCTCTTTACAAATTTTTTTACTTTTATCCATATTTTGCCTTGAAAAACCAATTTTTTCCAAATTCTTGAAAACAAATAATGTTTTATCTCGTATTTTCAAATAAATGGAGCAGGACCCGCCTTTGAACTAGCATCATACTCAGAATCTCAGGTAAGTTGTTTATTCTCAAGCGGGACCCACCCGAAGTTCATACCAATTTACAAATTTTTCTTTTTAATTTCTCAATATTTATTTATTTATTTTTTAGTTAATGGGCCCACACACATGTGGCACCCCAATTGAAAATAAAAGACTTTCAAAAACAAAACAAAACTTTATTTTCAAAAGGATTTTAAAAGTGGAGTGAGATGGCATTTCCATAAAAGCCTCTCATTTATGTCATTATTCATTTTTTTTATTTTTATTTCTTTTACTTCTTTTCATTAATTTGCTTACCTAAAATCTTAAAAGGAAACGGCCCAAACGGCGCCACAACCATATTTTCAAAAAAAAATCATTTTACCCAAAACTTAGGTAAATGAAACACATTTTTTTTGAAAAAAAATACAGCAGCGCCCTTTTGAAAAACGGCTACTTTAATGTTTCAGTTTCAAAATCTTCAACGAAGGTAACAGATTTTCAAAAAAAGGAAGCTGCGATCTTTTGAAAAAAAGGAAGAAGCTCAACATCTTTAAGAGAGGGGGAGCCTGGTCGATGAGGAGGGAGGAAAAATTTGTGATTTTTTTTGGTTTTGTTGGGTTTTTGCAGGGGCTTTCTTCCCAGCAGCAAAAGACACAGGGATCCAACCAATCTCTACACCTTCTTCAACCTTCTACCTACCTGCAGCTGCCTCTTTCTTCAATCCCATCAGCAAAAGGCTCCAACGACTGCTGTCCACCTTCTTCAGCCCAGCCGATTGCCATCCCCACTTCAGTCGCAGACCATCCAGCTTGAACAGGTCGCCCCTTTCCTTCAGCCCAGCGTGTCCATCCCCAGCAGCAAAGGATTCCAGCCGGCTGCATCTTCCTTCAACCCCAGCAGCAAAAGGTTCCAGCCAGTTGCAATTTGCTTCAGCTCACCTGCAGAAAATCCCATCCAGCAAGGCTCATCCTTCATCTTCTTCAGTCTAGCCACAGCAAGAGAGCCCAGCCAACGGTTCCTGCATCCCCACTTCAGCCCAGCCGCAGGATCAACCACCAGGCGTTTCAACGGTTCTTGCATCCCCACCAAACCCAGGTAAAAGACACTCTCTCTCTGCCATCATCCGTCATTGCCCATCTAGTTAGCGTGATCTCTCTCTCTCTGCGGTGTGATTGATCGTGGCCACCATCTTGGACACTTTTATCTCCGTTGGTTGAGCTTCTTCATCTGCTCTTTCTGAAAGAGTTAGGCTTTCATCATTGTTGACATATGTTTTGTGTTTGGTTCAATTCTAAAATTACTATATATATCTTAGAATCACTTTTGAAGCGGATTCATAGCAGGACTTGGACATTGAGAACTTCAAGAAATTGGCTTTAACTATAGACTGTTGCTCTGTTGGGTAAATTTGAGGTTTTACCACGGGTATAATAGACGATCATGGCAAAAATTTCCTTGCAATTTGCTATTCTGCGGATCTTGTTGATGGGCAGCCTATCCATGTTTCTTCAAATTGTCTGCCTGTGAAGGCTGCAAATTTTGAACCAGCAGGTCATTCTTTTCATTTCTGCTGCCCTTAAAATGCTTGGTTTCTGTGAAAAAGATGAAGCAGATGCTTTTGAGTCAAGTTTGCTAGATAAAAAAAAAAGGTCAGGGCTCTATACCTTCAGAATTTTATGGTGGTAAAGACAAGAAGTCTACAACCCAGTTGGATTCAATAAATTGGTATCTTACCTATATGTACAGGTCATTTGCAGGAGGTTTATTAGCCACCTATATGTCATCTCATTCACTATTTCCTGCACCCGTGCCCTTCACAGCCGTTGGTTATACCTATCCATTATAGCCATGGTTCACATGGCTGTCACTTACTTTCAGCCCTGCACATACATGCCACTCATCATCTACAATCAGTTTCAGCTCCAGCATTTTGCCCTACTGCACCCCTGTTGCTGCTATACCCACCTTTACTTGCCATATGATACATAGATCATTTGATTCCTTGAAATTTCCAATCAGATTTTAAGCTTTTGCTGAGAACACATTGAAATACTAGCTTAAAACCAGGTTTGGAAGCACTATGAGATGTGTTTTTATTGACTAAGTCTTGTTTTAATATGTATTACATCCTCTACATATTCATTGTATGTTGTACATCAACTTCCGGTCCTGTGGCAGGTAAATAGTTAGAAAGTGAAGTTAGGAAAAACAAAATTGCAGGTGAATTCAATTTTGTACAATATGGCTGTAATGCCAAGAGAACATCAATGACCTCCGGCTATATTGCACCAACACTCTCCTTCAGCCCAGCCGCAGCCCATCATCCATCATCCATCTCCACTTCAGCCCAGCCGTCGCCCTTTTCTTTCAGCCCACCAACAGAAGGTCCAGCTAGGCCTCCTTTCCAACTCTTTTCAACCCAACAGCAGAAAATCGATCCTTATCCGCTGCCTACAGATCACTTGGTGCAGGGGATCTACAAGAATGTTTGTATCGTCAAGTCTTGGCTCAATATACATCTATAAACTTGGTGGTGGTGGAAATTTAAGATAATATCACCAACATTTATATGATTTCTGCAAATGTGGTCCGAGAAACTTCTCCTTTTTCTATGTGGGAAGGTTTGGGTTCTGTAGCTTGAAAGAAAATATTTTCTGCTGCTGCCAATCTGCCATGGTTTGGATGTGATATTGTTTTTTTTTTTTTGAGACTTATTTTTGGTCAGCTAGTCTAATCTTTCTTGCTGAACAACTCTTTTGGCTAAGGGTTCTGGATTTTGATATGTTACCAACAGAGAGCAGTGATCAAGCTTTTGATGATGATAGCTAGTATTGTGGTGCTATTAATGATGTTGATGAGTTCGAAGATCTTTTGGAAAGCTGTCCTCCAAACCTATCATTCATGCCTCGAAGCTGATCTGATTTCTTGTTGAGAACTGCGGATGTAAAACAAGAATATCATTGATCGCTGTGTTCAGTTTTCTGATTGCAAGAATTATTGCCATTCACCTGTTGCTTCATCCACTGCAGCATATTTCATGCACATATCCATTTTCTGCTGTGGGTGTGCAGTCTTGATAATCGGCTATGTTCATGAAGGGATATATCCATATCCGTTCATGATCTGTATGCCATCTTTTACAGGCTTCGTTATTGATATATAGGGAAGCTCCATACCCATTTTTATTGAAAATTATCTTGTAATTTGAGAAATACAGCTGTGCAAAATCCCCTACAGAAACTGTATATACCTGTATTTTCTGATTTTATCCATTATATGGAATTTCCATTAAATATGTATATTTTCTCATTATATATATATATATATATATATATGTATATGTATATCTATTGTATATCTACCTATATGGATACGTATATATGTATATATATATATATGTATATATATGTATATATATATATATACATATATATATACTTATATATATGTATATATATCCCTTCATGTGCATTTGTTATCACATATTTTTTTCTTTTCCTTTTCTTTTTTGTAAATGCATCTTCATTATCATATATCATTTATCATAAATTCAAGTATTTCTATATTTACCTGTATATCTTTGTTGTATATAGTATATATACCCATTTCCTTGGCTATGTGGTACTAACTCTCATTTTGCAGGAAAATATAGAAGATGCTGATTCCTTGGCTCCATTTCATTTTTTTTTACTTTATGTTAGCAATGTAATAATCTAATGTAAACCTTGGAATAAGATTTACTTTTACTGCTTAGATTAGGCCGCATCTCATATAGCTTGATTTCAGTAATATCCTGATTCTATGATGCATATATCTCAATTTTCCAAATTCACCGTGGATGAACACGAATGGAACGTGCACCAACTCTTAGAGAGTTGATGAACTCGGTGGAGTCCATATTTACGGCCCTAGTCGGAATATGGACGAGACCCAGATCCATCATCTTTCTACCAGTCACATTGAGCCTACACTCTTGGGCTATCTTAAAAATGCACATCATATTTCTAAATTTTCAAAATATTGTGAATTAACTCAAGTAAACTCTGAACATATTCATGGCCACAGTCAGAATATGTGAAGGATTTACTTTGGCTTAATCCACATTTTTCCAACACATTTTTCATAAATCTTTTCAAAGTGCATTCATTCATTCAAATCATCTGCATTATTCGTTTTTCTCATGATTTTCTCAAAAGATTTTCACTTCATGGAATCGATTTCTCAAGAAACTATGATGATATTCGAAGTTGGATTTTCCAAATCAAAGTTTTCCCGTGATTTTCCCTGAAAATGTTATTTTTCTTACGATTCTTTTCAAAAGGAAATTTTTATCTTTCTCAAGAATCAAAGCTGATTTTCAGATATTTCAAAGATAAAATTCTCAGGATTTCAATTTCCTAAGTTCTAAATTTTCTTCTCCGACGAATTTTCTTATAAACTTTCTATCCTTTTCTTAAGAAAAATTCTCAAAGTCCGAGTTTTCCCAAGTGCTTTCCTTTTCAAATGTTCATCTTTTCTCAAGAATTCCTTCCATTTTCCCGAGATTCTCATTTCCTCATGATTTTCCAAGTCTTTCTAAACTTTCTTAAAATTTTCCTGAGATTCTTATTTCCTCATGGTTTTCCAAGTCTTTCTAAGCTTTCTCAAAATTTTCCTGAGATTCTCATTTTTCTAAGTCTTTATAAACTTTCTCAAGATTTTCCCGAGATTCTCATTTAAACTTTCTCAAGATTTTCTTGAGATTCTCATTTCTGCCTGATTTTCCAAATCTTTATAAAATTTCCCGAGATTTTCAAACCTTCTTCGTCTGAGTTTTTCTGAGAGATTGATTTCCATCTTTTCCTGAGAAATGCTTTTCAATTCCAAATATTTCCTAAGCATATATCATATTTTTCCAATTTACATTTTCCAAAATTCTCATAGCACCTGCCTGAATTCTCTGTGCATTTAGGATAGAACACAATTTCAATGATTTTATTAAGTTAAGCACAATTTTGGTCCTTGGTTTGATTACCCCTATTATAGGCGGCAGGAACGGTCGAACCTCGTACCGACAGGTCGAGCCCCATCCCATGGATTTTCCCGCAATTTTCAAAACGGAGGCGAGTATTTCAAAACAATTTCCGAAACCCGGTCAAGTTTGAATCGCGAAAGCATTTCCCTCTCTCTTCTGCAAGGAAGGGAAGACGGGAAAAATTTTGCGACGATAACATGGATCTTCTCCAGAAACCTGAGAATGTTGTGTATTATTCAAGATAAATCTGTTATATCATGCACTATCGGATTTGGGTAATCCCTTTTGTGGGGATTAAGCTGCTATTTAAACCATTATAGTTAGACGTAAGTCATTTATTTGTTTTATTCACTGATTGAAGTTTATATACTGCATAATGTTTTCATTGATCCTTGTCTATTAAGTTGATTTTGGCACGCATGTCATTGCCTCAACCCATTAATCTGCATAGCACCAATGATAATCCCATTACACTTTCACCCATCTGCTACATTCCTGTTTACAAGAGCTACTTTATCATTATCACATGCCTTCCATCTTAACCCTATTCACATCCCTACATTGTCACTCAGCATTTCATATCTTCATTACAGTCTATATCTGATCCCGAGCCACTTCCTGTTTCACGGTATAATACCAGCATACTACTTCACAGCATTTCATTGCAATGCATGTCCACATTTATCATTATCATCTGCATTTATTTGATTGTGTCCCAAAGCCTTATATAGTATCACAAGCCCCTCAACTCCACTGCTAACCACCTGTATGTTACGCAGGTCGTTTTCCTGCACACCTATGCTTTGTCACCATCTGTACCAACATCATATCCCATACACCTTTACACTTAGCATTTATATTTTAGTGGTGCCTCTTACATTTTTTTTGTCACTTACATTTCCCCTGCCAGACTTTGTTTACCCTCATCTTCACATAACCCTGTAAGTAAGCTAATTGTTGCCATGTTATTTATCCACTGCATTACATCCATCATGGCATTGCCTATCTGTAACATTTGTTCCTCACACTGCTGAATCATCAGTTGTGTCTCTCCACACAGCATCCACCTGCTGAAGGTGCATCTTCTGTAAACATTCCATCATACGGTATGCACCTCTTCTGTAAGGTGCCATCCACAGCAACATTCATGTTGTCATACCAGCACCCCATATCCATCATGCACCTGCTATACAGCAGCATTTTGTTGTATTTCACCTTCACAAAGCTTCCCAAATGCTCGGTGTCTATCTTTTGCTTTTCCTTCCTTGTAAACGTTGCTGATTTTTCAAACTTCAACATGGAATTTAGCATTGATGTCTTTTGAGGTTGATTTTGTCATAAAATCAACTTTGAACATGTTTTGGAAAAGTTGTTTTGTAATCTGTTCAAAATCAATAAGCTGGAACAGTTCAATTCAGCAACATAGTATGAGTGCATACCCAATTCTCATCTCTCTTATCTCACAAGGTATTGTATATGCCCTACATATATATATATATATATATATATATATACAGATATATACATATACCTATATATATATACATATATACATATATATATATATATGTACGTATATATATATGCATATATATATATATATAGGTATGTATATAGGTATGTATGTCATTTTTCATCTCTTCATCATGTATGTCTCGATATATGAGCATTTTATCATTGGCATCTTTGAAATCCATATGATATGAGCAATTCTTTTCTATACTCACACTAAGTGTTTTTGCAGGGAATATGTGGAAAATGTCGTTACTTGGGAGTTGTAAATTCAATTTTATATGTTGTAATAAGTTAGGTCTTAATGAGAATTTGCATTTCCAGCTTTTAGATAGAATGAATGAGCATAGTAATGTCATAAATTGTTTGTTTTCATGCTTTTGCCTTTATTTTCCAAAACCTCACAATGGCGAAACACGAATGGCACGTGCACCATTTTATAAAAGGTGATTAATCCTAAGTTGATGATTTACATCAATGGCCATAGTCAGGATGTAAACAAAACTTAGGATTTTCATCTTTTATAGAATAACACTGGATCCACACTAGATCCTTTTTCAAAAATCATCATATTTTCCTCTTTTATCAGAGTTTACTTTAAAATTTATTCAATACATATATCAATGGCCATAGTCAGGATATATTGAGAATTAATTTCATTTTAAACTCTATAAAAGCACCAAAATATGTTTTATTCTTCACCTGAATTTAAATATGATTGTTATATAATATATCCAATGACCATAGTTAGGGATATATTATATCATTAATCTTATTCACATTCATTTAAAGAATGAAGTATGATTTTCAAAAACCAATTTCAAACTCTTTAAATTCATTCATCATTTAGGATAGAATTGCATCATATTTTCAAAATTCCCTTTTAAAAACTCCAAGTGATTTCGAGAAATTTTTTCATTTCTCAGATCAAATCTTATTTATAGTTTCAAATTCAAAATTCCATCTCATTTTTAAGATTCAAAATTCGATTTCAAAGTCCAAATTTGACTTTGAAATTTCAAATTCGTGTTGTATTCAAACTTCAATTTCCAAATCAAAATCCAAACTCCAAAGTTCAATTTAACTTTGAAGTCATCTTCTGTTTCAAAATCAAGTTTATTTTTCTTCAAACTCAAAATCGAAGTCCTAGATTGATTTTGAAATCTCAAAAACTTGACCCTTCCTATAAATAAATTTTAAATTCAATCTGGGTTTTCAAACCCAGATCCATCTTCAAAAAGTCCCATTTGGACTTTCAAAATCCAAATCCAAAGTTAGAACCCAATCCCAACTTGGATCCAGATTTCCAAATGCAATCTCCACTTTTTGGATCTCAGACTTCAGATCCAAAATCTATTTTAGGATCCAGAATCTAACTTCATCTTGGATCTCAGACTTCAGATCCAAATTCCATTTAGGATTCAGAATTCAATTCCATCTTGGATCTCAGACTTCAGATCCAAATTCCATCATTGGATCTCAGATTTCAGATCCAATTCCCATTTAGGACTCTAAATCCAGAATTCAATTTTGATCTCAATTCTGTTTAGGATCCAGACTTTGGATTCAAATTCTATTCCAGATTTCAAATCAAATTCTATTTCCAATTCCAACTTTCAAATCCAATTCCATTTCATTCCAAATTTCAGAATCCAAATTGATCTTTGATGATGCATAAATTATATGTTTTATTAATACAATTTCACTGCATAAATGCATCATCTATAGGATAAAAGCATACACTTAGATGCATAATGATATTATAGAGCTCTGGTTTGAATTTCATCAAAATCAGAGTTAATTTGAAGGAATTAATGCATTTACAGTGTAACGGGTCAAATCTTGGAGCAGAATTGAGAGATCTGGATCCAGACGCCCATTTGGATCTTGGATTTAGGTCAAAATACATGGATTCAACCCAGCTCCAATCCATTCACGTTTTCATAAAACATTTTCTGAAAACCCCCTGCAGAAAGAGGCGCCCAACAATTCTTTTGTTTTTAACACTGTTTTTGAAAATAAACCCAAACAAGCAAAATCGTCAAAAGAGGGGGAGACACCCAGCCATTCCTTGTCTTTGCTTTGGATTTCATGCCCTAGGGGCACGAATCTAACTCCAGCCCCCTTCTCAACCCTCACCTCCTTTCATCTCCATTGAAGACATGGCAAAAAGCTTGAGATCCAAGCCTTCTACTTTGTCTCCCTTTCAAATCTTTTCATTTCTTTAGCTTCCATGTTGGCTAATCTCCATGTGTGCTATGTTTTGCAGGTGCAGCAGAGGTGGGAAACATCTATTCTCGTTTGGAAGTGCGAAACACTCCAACGAGAAGGGCCAGCTCTACCTCCATCCGGTCTTCTACGCCCCCCGATCGAAAATCGGTTCACATTTCATCTTCGGTGGATTTCCAACGTGTTGCAGCTGTAGGACATGGTGTATTTCCAGCATCAACGAGGTTCCGAACGGTGCGAAGCCAAGCAAAGTCCGTTCTTCTTCTTCCCCTCAGTCTTCGGATCGCCCTTGAGGTAGGTCTTCTTCTATCTTTTCTTCTAGTTAAAACCTATCATGTGTGTGAGTTATGTGTGCTGCGTTTTTCTGTATTTTTGTCAGCCTTAGTATAGCTTTTGTTCGTGCAAAAACCAGCACGTAGTGTGTTTAGGGGTTTGGTTTATTTAAAATAATGTTTTTCATCCAACGTTGGCATGTTTTGGGTGTGTGCGTGTGTTTGAAATGAGATTTCTGTATGTCTGCGTTTTTCAGTTGTTCTAAGTCCATTAGTTCTTGTTTTGTTCGAGTTTAGTACCTTAGGAAAAGTGTCTAGATGATTTCATGTTTTGTGTATCTTTACATTTTGATAAGATTGTATAGTCGAATGTGGTTTTCTGATTTTTTTTTAGGTAGGACGTCCAGCAGTCTGTGATTTGTTTTTGTTTGCTATTTTAATTTTAGTTTGTCAATTATTGTTATGTTTTTATTAGATTTTAAATCATGTAGTAGTTTAGTTTATGAATTTCTGTTTTGTTCTTAGTCTAGCCGATTATAGGAATATGTTAGAATTTATTTTCTGTTTTGATTTTCTGTATAGCATAGTAGTTAGATGTTTTTCATGCTGTTTAGTTTAAAATTTCATTCATACCCGTATAGTCATGTAGTTGCTTTAGATTTTGAATAGTGTCATGAGTTTCCTACTTTTTAGTTGTTAATTTAGTGTATATTTCATCTTAGGTTTTGATTAATTCATTTTTTAGTTCAAGATTCTGTACGAAAAAGCATATTGATCTTAATATTAGATATAGTTGCTTCTAGATTTAGGCATAGGGTAAGTAGTATACTTCAATTCCTGATTTTCGTTTTATCCAACTTCGAAGTAAATTAGTATGTCGATTTTGACTTAGCATTTAAAATAGTTGTAATCTTCTAATTCTTTTTTTCCTCTTTATGCCCTTGAGTTAGTTGTGTATGTTTTTAACTTAGTAGAGTAATGTTAGAGTAATGTAGTTAGTTGATTTATTTTGCATTTTAGTCAAAGGGCACATGGGTCTTTGTGATTGAATATCCGTTTTTGGTATAAGGCCAATCCCTCCAAAATCGTGAAGTGCATTTAAGGAAAATTCGAATTTCTAGCCAAGTCATAAATGACTTCTCCTTTCCAATGTGGAAACCCTTTGGAATTCCAAAGGTCTCTTTAAATAGGGTTACACGATTTTTGGAAAACCTTTGGAATTCCAAAGGTCCTTCTAAAAGTGTCTACACGAGTTTTGGGGCAAGTTTTGAAATTCCAATTTTCATTTAAAACAACCCTAAAAATCGTGTGGGATGCTTTGGGAAAGAATTTTCAAAAAAAAAAAAGGAAGTTAATGTTTTTACTGCAAAGAAGGAAAAACGGATGGTCCATTAGTTGGACGGTTTTTGTAATATCAAGTTTCCATATGTGCACTTAAGGCAATTAAGAATAGAGATGATCCGCATTCAAATCCGTGGATTGCATTTAAGGAGAGCTACCTTTTCCAAAATGGAAACCCTTTCGATTTCCAAAGGATTTTCTAAAGAGTCTACACGTTTTGGGGAAAGATTTGAAATTTTAAATGTGCATTTAAAGCTAACCCAAAAACGTGTATTGTGTTTTAGGAAAGAATGTCAAAAGGACTTAATGCTTTTAATGCAAATATGAAAAATCGTGTAAGATAATGGCTGGACGGTTTTTGAAAATTACACTTTCCAACATGCAATTAAGACAAGAAGAGGAGGAGTTGGCCCCTACCAAAAATCGTGTTTCTCATATTCATTAGCCCTAGTTAATCCTTTCCTAGTTTTTGACTTAGCATTAATTAGGTAGTAATAGTTTAGATTTTGTAAAATCGTGTAGGGCTTGTTTAGGTATTTATTATCTTTATTTATTTAGTTAAACCCTAGGTATATAACTCGAGTTAGTCACTAACATAGATAGTTAGTTAATACTAACCCTAGGTAGTTAGTTACTAACTTGCCATAGTTAACCTATCTCTCCTAGTCGACCCTACCTTAGGTAGTTAAGTCTAACTCTAGTTAGTTATTAACCTAGTTAGATAACCTAGGTGGCGTGAACCTAAGCTAATGCCATATCATAAAACCGCCACCTAGCTCCTCCCTTAACACTAGTTAGTTTAACTAACCATAGTTAATCAATTAACCTACCCGATCCTAGAATAGTTAGTTAACCCTAGCCTTAGTTAGGATACTAACCACAACCGACCCCTAGTTAAACCTTAACCATCTTAGTTAAATCCTAACCTAACCATAGTTAAAGCCTTAGTCAAACCTTAGTTAGTAACTAACCTAGTTGACCTTAACTAACCGTAGTTAAGACTTAACCCTAGGTAGTCAACCCCTAGTTAAGCCTACTAACCACCACCGAACCCAATTAGACTAACCCTTAGCCGTAGTCTAGTCATTTACCCTAACCGACCCCTTAACTACCTTAGTAGACCATAGTTAACTGTACCTTAGATAGATAACCATAGTTACTAGGTAGATCCTAACACTAGTTAGCTTAACCGTAGGTTAGTAATTACTTTATTAGGTTAGAATTAACATTTCATTAATTAGTTCATTAGTTAATTATGTTAGCTAGAGTATATTAGATTTAGTTAGATTGGTAATTTAGTTAGCTAGTAATTAATTTAGTTAGTTGTTATTGTCGCAAAATTTTTCCCGTCTTCCCTTCCTTGAGAAAGAGAGAGGCAAATGCTTTCACGATTCAAACTTGACCGGATTTTGGAAATTGTTTTGAAATACTCACCTCCGTTTTGAAAATTGCGGGAAAATCCATGGGATGGGGCTCGACCTGTCGGTACAAGGTTCGACCGTTCCTGCCGCCTTTAACAAGGGTAATCGAACCAAGGACCAAAATTGTGCTTGACTTAGTAAAATTATCGAAATTGTGTTCTATCCTAAATGCACAGAGAATTCAGGCATGTGCTATGAGATTTCATAAAATGCAAGTTGGAAAAATATGATGTATGCTTAGAAAACAAAAGCATTTCTCAGGAAAAAGATGGAAATCAATCTCTCAGGAAACTCAGACGAAGAAGGTTTGAAATCTCGGGAAAGTTTATAAAGACTTAGAAAACCATGAAGAGATGAGAATCTCGGGAAAATCTCGAGAAAGTTTATAAAGATTTGGAAAATCATGAAGAAATGAGAATCTCAGGAAAACTGAAGGAATTCTTGAGAAAAGATGAATATTTGAAAAGGAAAACACTTGTCAGGAAAACTCGGACTTTGAGAATTTTCTTAGGAAAATGAGGGAAAATCTATAGGAAGACTCATTGGAGAAGGAAATTCAGAACTTAGGAAATTGAAATCCTAAAAACGTTGTCCTTGAAATCTCTAAAAATCAATTTTGATTCTTGAAAAAGATGAAAATTCCTTTTGAAAATGGATCTTAAGAAAATAACTTTTTAGGGAAAATCACGGGAAAACTTTGATTTGGGAAATCCAACTCCGAATATCATCATAGTTTCTTGAGAAATTCATTTCCATGAAGTGAAAATTACTTGAGAAAATCATGAAAAAACAGATGATGCAGATGATTTGAATGAATGAATGCACTTTGAAAAGATTTCTGAAAAATTTGTTGGAAAAATGTGTATTAAGCCAAAGTAAAGCCTTCACATATTCTGACTGTGGCCATGAATATGTTCAGAGTTTATTTGAATTAATTCACGAGATTTTTGAAAATTTAGAAATATGATGTGCATTTTAAGATAGCCTAAGAGTGTAGGCTCAGTGTGACTGGTAGAAAGATGATGGATCTGGGTCTCGTCCATATTCCGACTAGGGCCGTAAATATGGACTCCACCGAGTTCATCAACTCTCTAAGAGTTGGTGCACGTGCCATTCGTGTTCATCCACGGTGAATTTAGAAAATTGAGATATATGCATCATAGAATCAGGATATTACTGAAATCAAACTATATGAGATGCAGCCTAATCTAATCAGTAAAAGTAAATATTATTCCAAGGTTTACATTTGATTGTTACATTGCTAACATAAAGTAAAAAAAAATGAAATGGTGCCAAGGAATCAGCATCTTCTAGATTTTCCTGCAAAATGAGAATTAGTACAAGATAACCAAGGAAATGGACATATATATATAATATACAAAGAAGAGATGTATATATATATATCAAAATTGCTAAAATTGGGGCTAAATGATATGTAACAATGGAGGTGTATTTATATGAGAAATTAGATACATGGATGCTCATATATGAAAATAAGTGCACATGAAGGGATATATATATATATATATATATACAAGTATATATATATGTATATATATATATATATATGTACATAACACATATATATATATACATATATATGTATACATATAGGTAGATATACAATAGATATACATATATATAGATATATATATACATGTAATGAGAAAATATACATATTAATGGAAATTCCATATAATCAGAAAATACAGGTATATACAGTTTCTGTAGGTGATTTCACACAGCCGTATTTCCCAAATTACAATATAATTTTCAATAAAAATGGGTATGGAGCTTCCCTATATATCAATAATGAAGTGTGCAAAAGATGGTATAGAGATCGTGAACGGATATGGATATATCCATTCATGAACATAGCCGATTATCAAGACTGCACTTCTGCAGAAAATGGAATGACTTCAACAAAAAAAAATAAGTACAGCCAATTACTTTCATGAACCAGTATCGATTCTAAAAATCGATCTTCCAGATTGGATACTTGACTCGAATAGCCAATGAATCTTGTGTCTTTCAACATATTTGAGGCTATACAACAAATTCATCAGCAACCCAACTATGATAAATTGGCTAAATTAGATGATTATTTACAACATTGTAAACGATGAACAGAATTTGCAAAAAAAAAACAGAAAACAGGAATCTTGTAATGAATGTAAAACAAAAACATTATGATGAATCAGAACTGACAATCAAACAACATAATTCTAAAGATGAACAAAACTAAAACAGGGATGGTTGAAATGAAAGCCAACAGGAAAGTATATAGAAAACTGAATAAAAACAGGAAATTACAAAGGAGAATGAAATCAAATGGTGAAGAGCTCAAATCTAAAATTTTAAACAAAGCTGGAGATGAGTGGAAAACAGGGAAATTACAAGATACAGAATTCCATCTTTCCATTTTCCTTTTCGTTTTTTTTTACAAACAAAAAAGATTGAAAACCTCACGTACTCACCATTCCAACCTCAGATCAGATGGCTGGAAACCCCAACATGTTACAAACTATTCTTTTGGCCAGGGCTGTAACCAATGACAAAGAGGTCGATCCTCTTTTATTGGGCTGAAAAAAAAATGGGTAAAATGCTGCTGGGCTGAAGGCAAAGGGGGCAGCCTGCGTCTTCAGCTGGATGGCTAGGCTGAAGGTGATGGGCTGAAAGGAATGGGGAAAACGTTGGCTGGGTTTCCTGTGTGCGTGGAAGAGAGCCTCACGCTTGAGAGGAAAGATCCATGTTAAATCCCCTGCAGCTGAGCTGAAGAAAGAATAGTCCTTCTTCACGCTGGATGAAGGAAAAGAGCAGCACCAAGGGTCAATTTTCTATGGCTGGCTGAAGAAAGCTGGGAAGGAAACTAATGGTTGTATCTCTTGCAGGTGGGTTGAAGAAGATGGGAAGGCAATCAGCTGTGCTGAAGGAGAGGTGAAAAGCATCTGCTGGGGATGGAAGAAAGCTCCACGTTGAGAAGGAAAACCTGCAAAACAGAAAAAAATAACAATCAATCGGCTCTTCCCTCTCTTCAGCCTCAATCGGCCTCCTCTTCTCTTCAGCCCTCCATCGGCCAGCTCCTCTTCCCCCTCTTAAGAAAAACTTTCAGCCCCCCCTAAAAAAAAAACACAGCCTCTCTTCATGAGGTTCCGTTACCTCTCTTTTGAAAAATTTTTGAAACAGCCGTTTCAAGAGCACCTTATGGATTTTCAAATTTTTGTTTCATTTACCTAGGTTTTAGGTAAAATTACATTTATTTCTTTAGGGAAATTCGGCTGTGCCATTTAAGGCTGCATCCTTCTTAAAAAAAAAAAAAATTTATTTAAACAAATCAATAAAAAGGAATAAAATAAAAAATGAATGTTGAAATAAATGAGAGGCTTTTATGGAAATGCCATCTCAACCTACTTTTAAAATCCTTTTGAAAATAAAGTTTTGTTTTGTTTTTGCAAGTCTTTTATTTTCAATTGGGGTGCCACATGTGTGTGGGCCCACTAACTAAGATAAATAAATAAATATTAAGAAATTAAAAAGAAAAAATTGCAAATTGGTACGAACTCCGGGTGGGTCCCGCTTGAGAATAAAAAAATTTACCTGAGAGTCTGAGTATGATGCTAGTTCAAAGGCGAGTCCCGCTCCATTTTTTTGAAAATACAAGATAAAACATTATTTGTTTTCAAGAATTTGGAAAAATTAGTTTTTCAGAGCAAAAATATGGATAAAGTAAATGTAAAAAATTTTGTAAAGAGATTTACAATTTTTTTGCAAAAAGTTTTGAGATAAAATCTTTAAAATCAATATCCAAATATCCATATTGTTTTCCTGAGAAAACTTTTGTAATTAAAAAGTCCTGGGGGTAAAATGGGAAAGATTGTCAATTTTGAAAACCCAGGGTTTTAAAAATCAATTTCGAAAAGTTTAAAAATCAAATCTGGATTGACAATTTTGAAAATCAAGAGTTCTGGATCTCAAAATGACATGCTGTGTAATGAAATGATGCAATGCTATGCAAAGACATGTTCTATGAAATGTCACTCTGAGCTCGGACTTGGAAATTTTAGCTTTTTGTCCAGAAAAAGGATTTTGAAATTTTGCAATTTGAAGATGTCTCTGAACCTAAATATAGAAATTTAGAGGCTCAAGAATGAAATTTTGGACTTTCTGCAAGGTTCAATCTCAGAAAATGACCATTTTGCCCTTCATTGCTTCTGAAGAACTGAAATATGATGATTGAGGGCGATGTCAAGAAGGTGAGTGAAAATTTGGGGTGTTTACATTAGTGAACTAGTTAGTTTAGGTTAGATAGCTATTTAAGTTAGTTAGTGAGTTAGTAAGTTTAGATTAGAGTAGGTTTAACAAGTAGTTTAAATTAGAATCAATATTAGTTATGTAGGTTATTTCTTAGATTTTATAATTTAGTTTAATTGTTATTATTTTCTGTAGTTTATCAGTAGCTTAGGTGTAATTTAGGACTGTAGTTCATGTGATTTAATGTGTAAATTCATTAGTGGATTCAAAGGGATGAATAGTGCACTGAACCAAAACCCTAATTTTTACCCGATCGTGCACTCATCATCGTATGTAGATTTTTCTCGAATTTCCTGAAAATTATTTTTCTATTCACTTTATCTGCATGTTAACTATCTTAAGACCAAATTTCAGCTCGATCCGAGTTGATTTGGTCTGGTTTTTAAGCGTATTATGAAAACAGCTTTTTCGGATTTTGAAATTTTGGGTCCAGCGATTTCCCAAATTATTCCGATTTTGAAACGCTTAGTTCTGGAGATCCAGAACGTATTTTTCACTTCTGTAAAATGTGTCAGTTTCTTGGATCTGTCTTTTACATAATAGAAGTGATTTGATGAATTTTGAAATTCTTTTACCCCTCAAACAGTCATTTTGCAAAAAGCTGTCAGAATCCATTTTTGCCTTCTTTAGGGACAAAACAGTCTTTTAACTATTTGTCTGATTTCGTGTAGTTTTACTGTTTTCTAACATTGTAGTTAGTATATTAACAGTATTTAGAGTAATTAGAGTTGCTTAGCTTAGTTAGTTCACTTAGTTAGTATAACTTTAGTTTTCTATATTTAAATTAACTGTAGTTTAATTTAGAAATAGTTTAAAAATAGTTGTAGATGTAATTTAGATTAATTCTTGATTTAGTTACTGATTTTGTGTTTTTATTGTGTAGGTTGTTAAGTTAGAACAGGTTCACAGGTGTAATTCAATTATAATGTGCGACTGCACTTGTGGTGAAAAGACAGTTTTGCCCCTGGAGACCTGCTGAAGACTTAGCCGCCTATTGTAGTTTATTTTCATAGTTAGAATGTTATTTAATGTAGCTTGTAAACATTGACATAGATTGTAAAATTTTTATGTTAATAAAGTGTTATTTTAGAATTAATTCAGAAATATCCCGTTCTTTGTGGATTCGACCCGTACTCGCCACTCTGTGGAAAGTCGGTTTTTGTATCTTTGGTTGACGATTTTCCAAAGTTTTTATTGAAAAATAATGTGTTAAAAATAACAACTGCAAAAGTCAAACCAATCTTGATTCCCAAAAATTCCCAAAACCAATTCCATCTCTCAATTCTATTTTGGATTTCCCAAATCTCATTCTAACTTCAAAGCTAGAATTCAATTACATTCCAAACATTCATCCAGGTTCAAAATTCTAATTCAAAGTCCATTTATGACTTTAAAATTTCCTTTCTTCTCTTTTTATCTCAACTTCAAAATCATTCCTTTCAAAGTCCAGATTTATTTTTCCAAAACTCTGATTATTTTCAAAAGACTTAGAACTTCAAAATATCTCTCCTGATCTATCTCAAGTTCTAAATTAGGATTCAGAAGCCATTTCTTCACTCTATTATCAAATTCATCTCAGAAACACTTGGAGATTTCCAAATCATTTTTTTTAAAAAAAGCATACATCCTTGCATCGCACAAGCATGATTCTTTGTGCATCTAGACTTAGAATAAATTCTTAAATAATCTTTTAGCAAAGCAAAAAGGCATAAAATTTGACCCTTGGTTCAATTACCCCTGGTAAAGGCGCCAGGAACGATTGAACCTCGTACCGACGAGCGAGCCTCGTCTCCCAATTTTCTCGCAAATATTTCAAAACGGAGGTGAGTTATTTTCTTAAATATTATCAAATTAAGGTCAAGTGAGACCCTGCAAAAGAGTTCCTCTCTTTCTCTTATTTTTTTTCTTTTCTCTTCTCTTTTCTTTTCTTTCTTTTAATTTTCTCCATTCATAAAAGGAGGAAATAGAGGCTCAAAAAGGAAAAGGAGAAGGAAGAGAGAGAAATACCAAGAGAGGAAAAATTTTGCGATGATCACACATTACTGGAGAATCACCACTCCAGTAGCATCATTAGGGAATCACCACCCTAATGGCATCGTCAAAGAATCACCACCCTGACGACATTACTGAAGAATCACCACTTCAGTAGCATCATTAGAGAATCACCACCCTAATGGCATCTTTAGGGAATCACTACCCTAATGACATTGCTGAAGAGTCACCACTCCAACAACATAATTGGCACTACCAAGAATCACCACCTGAGCCAACTCACCACAATCCTCCCGACTGTGGTTGGGAAACAAGAATTCCCACAACACTCTCTCAAGAGCAACAATACCCTGAAGTCTGGTGTTAAGTTGTTGATGTCTTCTTTATAATCGTTGTAATTTTGAAAAGATTTTTATATGTAAAACATGGGAAAACCAGACATCAAATAATAAAAACCGGTTCTCACTAGTGGATGAGACCGGGTCGAACTCAGGGAACGGGAATATTTTGTATTCAAACACACAATTCTAAACTAGTCTTTATTGCCGTATTATTAAAATGTAAAATGTTCGAGTAAAGTAAAAACAACTATCTATTACAACAAATGAATACCCTTCGCAGAGGGCGTAAAGTGCAATATTTACAAACCCAAAATCAAATTCCTAATTCTAAACTGAAAAGTAAAAATCTTCTATCTTCGTACTTTGTGTCATGTAATCGCTTCCGCTCTAATCCCGTGCTATCCTGCACAAATCAAATGAACACGAGTAGTACAAGAGAAAGAAGTAAAAACTATACTAAACACAGTTTATGCTAATTCAATGCTAGAAATATGAAAGAAATCAGAAAAGACATCTAAATGACTAATTACAATTGAAAACTAATTCTAATTAAATCTACTAACAACTAACTAATTACAAAACAATTAACTAACAGTTACTTAACTAATAACTAATGCTTACTTAACAAAAGAAAGAAAAGGAAATGAATTGTTTTAAAACAAACTAGAAATTAATTGAATGACAGGAAATCAATGACAGGAAATGAACTAAAAGACTGGAAAATGAAGTAAACAAGAAAAATGACTTGAAGTAAAACAAAACGTGAAACAGGAAAACAGACTTAATTCAAAACCTGGAAAATGCACTAACTACAAACAAGACATGAAATGAATTAAAACTGGACTTAAAGAATAAAAAAAACAGGAAATCAGTAATTATAAAAATGAAAGACAGAAGAAAATTGAATTAACAAAAACACAACACCAAGAAATTAAGCAGATGAAATAAGATCTATACTAACAATAAAAACAGGAAATGAAAACTTCAGAAAACAAGAACATGCAATGAATGAAAAACAAAAAAAAACTAAATGAAGAAACAGAAAAAATGAAATTCAGTAAATGAACATACAGACATCTAACACTTGATCGACAGAAATTGAATGAACAGAAGACTTTAATGTAGTGACAAACATAAATTCAGAAGAAAACAAACAGAAAAAAAATTACAAAACAGAAAAATCAGCATGTAAAAAAAATCAAAGAGTAAACAGAAAATGTAGGTAATGAACAAGAAATTACATAGTAAAAAATTTTTTAGGCAAGTGCAGGAAATATAAAAACGCAGAAGGACAGATGAACGCAGAACAACAAATTGGAAATATTAAAACAGTAAATCGGAAGAAAAAAAAAGAAAATCAGATATTCAAAACATGACATTAGAGCATGAAAAAAAACAGGAAATTAAAGTGATGAAAAAAAAAAAAAACAAACAATATAATGAAAGAATGAACAGAAAATGGAAAGAAAGAACAAGACAAGAAATCAGAAGAATTACTGAATGCTATACGACTGAAAAACAATAAACTATAGTATATGTAAAATAGGAAAACACAGAGAATGATAAAAAGAAACAGAAAATGCAAGAAATCGAGCATGAATAAAACCAGAAGATGAGAAAATTAGGAAGAAACAAGAAATCGAAATCTGATGCACATTTTTTTTCGTTTTTCTGTTTTTTTTTCATTTTTTTCAGAACTAACACAACACGATTTAAGAAGAAGAAGAAGAAGAAGATGAAGAAGATGCAGAATCGGAATAAGAAGAAGAAGAAGAAGTAGAATCATACTTACCGTGACCAGAGGGGTTAGAGGAGAAGTTGGCGACCTCCACCACCACGCCGTCGCCGGACTGAAGAGCCACCACCACCACCGGCTGGATTGAACAGAGCAAGAGGGAGAAGGGGAAGAATGAGTCGGTGATGGTGAAGAATGGCGAGAAAAGATGGAAGATAGGGAAAGAGGGGAAAGGAGCAAGGCTTCAACCGAGAATGGGGGAGGCGCCTGAAAATTTTTTCATTCGTGGGTTTTAAAAACCCCAAACCAGCTTGAATCGGTTTGTAACTGAGATTTTTTTTTTCAGTTTTAAAAAACCCAAACCGGTTAAACCGATTTGTTATTATATATATATTTTTTTTTAGTTTTTTCAATTTTCAAAAATCACAAACCGTGTAATGGTTTGTTTTATTATTTTCAAAAATCTAAAAAAAACTATTTAAAGCAATTATATTTGCTAAAAACCTCAAAACTACTCTAATCTAAAGACTACTTCTTAAAAATATTTACACTAAACCTCATTTCAACTTATTTTTTAAAACTAACTAACTAACTTTATTTTTAACTCTAATTTTTATTTTATGTTTAGAAACTCACAATGACAAACATTAAAATATTCATTAAATTGCAAAATAACACTAATTTTCAAGCATTTTCTCTTTTTAATTCATTTAAACTCATTCACTCAAAACCAGCATAAAATTGGGTTTTAAATAAATTTTTTATGAAATCATGCATATTTTTGATATGAAATAACCCTAAAATATATACATGATCAAATACCCCCATGCTTATGTTTTGCTAGTCCTCGAGCAAACTAGAAAAATGCAAGAAATCGAACTATCACCTAACTCACTTTCGTAGGAATCACGGTTGCATTTAGCTCATGCAACAAGCCCTTTTAACCCCCGGGTTACCCTAGTGGACGAGTAAGGTCTCATGAGGGTTTGCAGTGATGCTACCCACAAACATCTCTGTCATGTATGCATAATATTACACATCCTCATAAGTAGTAGGTAATTAAAGACTTTGTTTTCACAAATATTTCATGTTACAAAAAAAATCAAAACATAATTAGAGTCTTTTATATACCACCACAGAAAAAGAATTTCTTTCACTTTTTTAAATATCACAATTATTTATGTTTTATTCTTGGAAAATCCAATAAAAATAAGTTATTATTTACTTATCCTCACTCATATGTTTTCTGCACAGGTTTTCTCAATCACACTTCTAAGCACTGAACTTTTCTTTCTTTTTAAGCTCTTTTCTCTCTTTTTTTTCTTTTCACGCTTTTTCTTTTTTGCGTATTCATTCTTCTCTTATAGCTTGCGTGTGGTCTGCTTTTATGCCTTGTGCAATGTCAATATCTTCTATACTTTTTCAATGCATACCAAAAGATATCAACTAAGACATAAAAGTGACTTGCTTCATTCACCTTTATAACATGAGAGTCAAACATTTCAACTTGTATCTGTTCTCAGCTACTTAGGATCACGAAGTTTTCCACTCTCCTTTTCGAAATGGAATTAAAAGTTTCAACTTACATCTAAGTTCCATCTACTAAGGATTGTGGAATTATCCAAACAACCTAACGCATGCTTCTTTTTTTCTCTCTTGAGCTCTCTTTTTACGCTTTTGTTCATTTGCTTAGTTTTGCAAAAATACAACTGTGCATATTCATATTTGTGATTCAAAATAAATTCTAACATGTATTTATCATCATTTCTTTGAAATCCACATAAACAACCATAATTTTTAGATCCATGTCAGAAAAAATTTTCGTGGGGCTTAAAAATCCTCTAAAAATATCAGATTTGAAATAAGATTCATATAAGTTCAAACTCTTTCTTTAAAAATCTACTTTTTATGAGAGATGTGTAAACATGTGCAAGAACGTGGACAAAAATATTTAAGGTGTGCAAACTACACCCTCCCCCATGCTTGAATGACACTGTCCCAGTGGCACTCCCCCATGCTTATATGAAACTGTGTAAATGCACATGAGAGAAAATAAATAAGGGAAAAGAGTAGAATGACCTTACATAAATTAAAAATATACGTTCTATGAATGTAATGAATGCAATGTATACATGACAAAACATGAAACTCATAGAAAGAGATAAAAAAAAACGAAAAATAAAAGCAAAGAAAATCTACAAATCCTAATAACGAATGTAATACTATACAAAATATGGGTTGCCTCCCATAAAGCGCTAAGTTTGACGTCCCCAGCCAGACGGATTCCTGGAAAAACCTTCATCGTCCATGAGATCAATGGACATGAAGTATCGCTCAATGAGGCTCTATGAAGAAAAGAGTGTCATCTGTGACACTACGCACTGTGTTTCCATCCCGTCTACCTCTAAATGTAGTATCAAATCTCTATTGACATGAAGAACAGAAATTAGTCTCATCTGAGAGACTGGTCAAGAAATGAGAGTCTAGGACCGACCGACTATCAAAGAATGCAACTTCAGACAAGTGGTGAATATGATCAGGCTTGACTTGGTCAAGCACCTTCTGCATCTGCACCTCTTGCTTACTAAAAACAATCGGTGATCCTAAAAGCTGAGAGAATGGGGCTTTATGAATATGTGATGATAATGCATGCTGTGGGTAAGGCCCCTTCTGTTGAGGTATCATGGAGATCAACTCGTCAGTAGAAATGATATGGGGCTCATGAGTCGATTCCCGAGTGGAGTGACACGCCTTCCCATACTGAAGGGATGTAACAGATTTGACTTGCTCATGATGTGAATCGGTGGGTTGCAAGTCAAATGACATGGGCTCCTCTCCCTTGGATGTGACAACAGACTTACTAGATGGGTTCCCCTCGCTTTGTCTACTGAAGGTCTCAACCAACTATCCCATTTGAGTCTCTAGCTTGGCTATTGACTGCGTATGGGAGCTCAAAACTTGTAATATCCTATCTTGGAAGGATTGACTAAATGAAGGCTCATGAGAATGGGGTTGAGTATAAGCAGGTTGGGCTGGGGGATGAACCTGTGGAAAAATGGGATGCGAGTAACCTTGTGAAGGGTTACTGTATCTATACTGTGTCTGGGAGGGCTGATGGGATAGGGGAATAGACTGGTTTCACCAACTTGGGTTATATGATGATGTAAATGAATCACGCATGGGTTTAGCGAAACCTTGGGCAGCATTCACCTGCTCCTGAACGAATTCAGGATATAATGGCGCTGCCGGACAATCTGAAACACAATGTGCAGGGCTAGTACATAGCTCGCACACTCTTTCTACTGGACTTCTCGAAGAATTGGCTAGGAATTGATCTAACTTCCTAGTCAACTGATCAACCTTGGTACGCAATTCTAACTCGGACCCAACTTCGGAAATCCCTATTTTCCTATGACCACTAGACAGAGATGTAGTCCTATCGAGTCGTGAAGACAAAGCATGATGCATCGTATTTTCACTTAAGGTCTCGAATAGAGACCACGCCTCGTCCTCACTCTTGAGCATAAAAGTGCCCCACAAGACGAATCAACCATTTGATGATGCTTCTCAGTAAGCCCGTCATAGAAATACTGCACCAACTGCCAACGTGATGGGGACACTTACGGAGAAGATTTTTCAATCTCTCCCAAGACTCGTGAAACTATTCTCCCTTAATTTGAGAAAAACTGGTTATAGCTTTACGAAACTGATTCGTTTTACCAATTGGGAAGTATTTTTTGAGGAATTCACGCTGCATTCCTTCCCAAGTAGTAATATGAACCGTCTCAAGAGATTTTAGCCAGTGCTTGGCTTTATCTTTGAGAGAGAACAGAAACAAAGTCAACCTCATAGCGTCGTCTCCAAAGTTATTGATTCGCACAGTCGAGCAAATCTCTAGGAATTCGTCGAGATGACGATATGGGTCTTCATTACTAAGGCCATAAAACGAAGGTAGCATTTGAATCACCCTGGCCATAATCTCAAAATGGCTCGCTTCTACATCAGGTCTCGTGATGCAGGAGGCGGGAGTATATGTATTTGGCATGAAGTACTCCCTCAGAGGACGTATCAAATGGTGATCGTCAGCCATTGCGTACACCTTGGAGTAGACCGGTGTAGCACACATCCTAACTTTGGGTTTTCTACCTAACTAACGCACTAAGCGGCCAAACCACGCAAACCACAAAGCGAGTAATCTAAAAACAATAAAAACTAAATAAACACCACGCAGTTACACATAACAGAGATTATGCAAAAGAAATATGAAATCTATGTGTACGGTACCAATCGTACACAGTCACCTCTAAGGGGATCCTAGTAGGTGGGCTGTGCAGAAAAGTAAGCTCGTCTCTAAGATATGCACATACGTGGTTCTAAACCTAAATGCAAGCAAACACTAGGCAATAAAACGAATACTAATATTATGCCGTTCCCCGGCAACGGCGCCAAAAATTTGATGTCTTCTTTATAATCGTTGTAATTTTGAAAAGATTTTTATATGTAAAACATGTGAAAACCAGACATCAAATAATAAAAACGGTTCTCACTAGTGGATGAGACCTGGTCGAACTCAGGGAACGGGAATATTTTGTATTCAAACACACAATTCTAAACTATTCTTTATTGCCGTATTATTAAAATGTAAAATGTTCGAGTAAAGTAAAAACAACTATCTATTACAACAAATGAATACCCTTCGCAGAGGGCGTAAAGTGCAATATTTACAAACCCAAAATCAAATTCCTAATTCTAAACTGAAAAGTAAAAATCTTCTATCTTCGTACTTCGTGTCACGTAATCGCTTCCGCTCCAATCCTGTGCTATCCTGCACAAATCAAATGAACACGAGCAGTACAAGAGAAAGAAGTAAAAACTATACTAAACACAGTTTATGCTAATTCAATGCTAGAAATATGAAAGAAATCAGAAAAGACATCTAAATGACTAATTACAATTGAAAACTAATTCTAATTAAATCTACTAACAACTAACTAATTACAAAACAATTAACTAACAATTACTTAACTAATAACTGATGCTTACTTAACAAAAGAAAGAAAAGGAAATGAATTGTTTTAAAACAAACTAGAAATTAATTGAATGACAGGAAATCAATGACAGGAAATGAACTAAAAGACTGGAAAATGAAGTAAACAAGAAAAATGACTTGAAGTAAAACAAAACGTGAAACAGGAAAACAGACTTAATGCAAAACCTGGAAAATGCACTAACTACAAACAGGACATGAAATGAATTAAAACTGTACTTAAAGAATAAAAAAAATAGGAAATCAGTAATTATAAAAATGAAAGACAGAAGAAAATTGAATTAACAAAAACACAACACCAAGAAATTAAGCAGATGAAATAAGATCTATACTAACAATAAAAACAGGAAATGAAAACTTCAGAAAACAAGAACATGCAATGAATGAAAAACAAAAAAAAACTAAATAAAGAAACATAAAAAATGAAATTCAGTAAATGAACATACATACATCTAACACTTGATCGACAGAAATTGAATGAACACAAGACTTTAATGTAGAGACAAACAGAAATTCAGAAGAAAACAAACAGAAAAAAAATTACAAACAGAAAAATCAGCATGTAAAAAAAATCAAAGAGTAAACAGAAAATGTAGGTAATGAACAAGAAATTACATAGTAAAAAATTTTTTAGGCAAGTGCAGGAAATATAAAAACGCAGAAGGACAGATGAACGCATAACAACAAATTGGAAATATTAAAACAGTAAATCGGAAGAAAAAGAAAGAAAGAAAATCAGATATTCAAAACATGACATTAGAGCATGAACAAAAACAGGAAATTAAAGTGATGAAAAAAAAAAAAAAACAATATAATGAAAGAATGAACAGAAAATGGAAAGAAAGAACAAGACAAGAAATCAGAAGAATTACTGAATGCTATACGACTAAAAAACAATAAACTATAGTATATGTAAAATAGGAAAATACAGAGAATGATAAAAAGAAACAGAAAATGCAAGAAATCGAGCATGAATAAAACCAGAAGATGAGAAAATTAGGAAGAAACAGGAAATCAAAATCTGATGCACATTTTTTTTTCGTTTTTCTGTTTTTTTTTTCGTTTTTTTCAGAACTAACACAACACGATTTAAGAAGAAGAATATGAAGAAGAAGAAGAAGATGAAGAAGATGCAGAATCAGAATAAGAAGAAGAAGAAGAAGAAGAAGTAGAATCAGACTTATCGTGACCAGAGTGGTTAGAGGAGAAGTTGGCGGCCTCCACCACCACGTCGTCGTCGGACTGAAGAGCCACCACCACCGCCGGCTGGATTGAACAGAGCAAGAGGGAGAAGGGGAAGAATGAGCCGGTGATGGTGGAGAATGGAGAGAAAAGAGGGAAGAGAGGGAAAGAGGGGAAAGGAGCAAGGCTTCAGCCGAGAATGAGGGAGGCGTCTGAAATTTTTTTCATTCGTGGGTTTTAAAAACCCCAAACCGCCTTGAACCAGTTTGTAACAGAGATTTTTTTTTCAGTTTTAAAAAACCCAAACCGGTTAAACCGGTTTGTTATTATATATATTTTTTTTCAGTTTTTTCAATTTTCAAAAATCACAAACCATGTAATGGCTTGTTTTATTATTTTCAAAAATCTAAAAAAAACTATTTAAAGCAATTATATTTGCTAAAAACCTCAAAACTACTCTAATCTAAAGACTACTTCTTAAAAATATTTACACTAAACCTCATTTCAACTTATTTTTTAAAACTAACTAACTAACTTTATTTTTAACTCTAATTTTTATTTTATTTTTAGAAACTCACAATGAAAAACATTAAAATATTCATTAAATTGCAAAATAACACTAATTTTCAAGCATTTTCTCTTTTTAATTCATTTAAGCTCATTCACTCAAAACCAGCATAAAATTGGGTTTTAAATCAATTTTTTATGAAATCATGCATATTTTTGATATGAAATAACCCTAAAATATATGCATGATGAGTTGTCCCCAAGAATGACCCTCTCAGGAGTCAATTGCCATCATCGGCAACACAAAAGCCATAAGTTAGGCGCTCATATCATACACATTCTCATCACCGAGAATGATTGGGGATCAACAACATCCTCCAACGAGGAACTCAAAGGCTCAACCGGCACAGACAAGGCTTTCGCCTTCTGTCCGAAGATCACACCGAAGAGATACCCTTCATCCAAGACAGGGTCAAGAACATCTCTAACGAAGTTAGAGAAGGAAAAACACGAACTTAAAGCCTCATCTGATGATTTTCATCAAAACCACATTGTCTTCAACATGATTGGTGCAACAATTCGATATTCGTTACGATTCATCCATCGTCTCCACTCAAGCAAGATGGAACGAGAAGGTGAAATACGCAAGTGGTCTCTGAGTTAGATCAACGACTTCAACTCTCATAGGAGTTGACACGAACTAGCTTGGGAAACTATATTTGCAAGCGTAAAAGCACTATCGTTCACGAATTTTACACCGACTTCAACTGACACTTAATGTAGCGCCCCCAGATTTCCCGACTTGTAAAGCCCCTTATAAATTTTTGAGTGAACCCCCTTTTGATTTTTTTTTTTTTGAAAATGAGTACGCAAGCGCGGAAGAAACCAAAAGGGGAAACTAACAAGAGGAAAAACCCTGGGCGGCCACTATGAGAGTGAAACAACATTGAATGGAGCAACTTTATTAATTAAATCTTTACAAAAATTGTACAACCAGTCCCTTATAAAAAAAAAACACTGTCAGGATCCAACAAGCGAGGTTCAGAAGTGTGGGTTCAAAAGTCCGCTGCAGCACACCCAGCTCCATCGCACGCCCAAGTAAACCTGTATCCCCATAAAACGGGGTCAGTACTCTTTCGAGCTGGTGAGACAAACCATCATGATATGCCAAAGGTGTGGAAATCAGAAACAAGCTATACAAGGTAAACATAGCATGCCAACATACAATATTTGAGCAATTGCAGCATGAACAAGTATAGAACAGTGATATCTACACATGGAACATTATTGACAATTTCTATTAATAATATAGCATGCATCAAACGAACATGATTTAGCACTGAATCAACATTTGTAACAAGGTATGCATCACAGAACATAAAGTACAAGTATATCAATATAAAAGACTATAACTAGCATACATCAGTGTAAGTAGTCAAAGCATGAGTGACTATTATGCATCACAGAACATAAAGTACAAGTGAACAATTTTATGCATCGTGTCATAGGCGAAAGAACTGTCCTATGATGATTCGAACATTGTATGCTCTGACGCTAGGATGGGACAGTTAGAAGCATTTGGCATGTAAGGCTTAACTCACAAGCAGTGCCAAGGTTCACAACCCGCACCCGGCATCCATAAGCGAACTCATCTCGCTAACAACTCACCATGGAGTCCAAGGTTGCGCAGGTCATGCACCACTGCAATATCCATAGGCTAAATCGCATAAGTCTCGTACAACTGCAATATCCACAGTGCACCCCAAGGCATAGCAAGCACGATGTTGCCCACTCTCTCCGTAGGTGACAAACACACGAGATTCACTAACATGAGTTAGCGATCATACACCCTACGCGTGCCATCCACATACTAAAATGCGCACCAACTATGCTAAGTCGCACCATGATACATGATATCGGTCCACACACATACCTCGCGTAAGTCAAAACACTTAGTGCACTCGTTGGAATATTTTTGGTCCCTCTTGTAAACACCCCAAATTTTCATTCACCTCCCCGAAATTTCCACCAAGCATCATCATCCAGCCTCTGAAATCGCTGGAGGGCAAAATGGTCATTTTCTGAGCCCGGACCTTACAAAAGTCAAAATTTCATCTGCAACTCTCAAAATTTCTCTATTTTCAGCTCAGATGTTCAAAATTTTACTCCTGACAGGAGACAGACATCTCCAAGTCTTGGTTCAAGATTGCATTTCATAAGACATGGCATTGCATATCATTGCATGAGCATCTCATATCACTGCACTGCACAGCATGTCATTTCGAGGTCCAGAACTCTTGATTTCAAAATTTTCAATCCAGATTAGAATTTTAACTCTTTTCAAAATTGATTTCAAAACCCTGGGTCTTCAAAGTTATCAATTGTTCCCATTTTACCCCCAGGGCTCTGAATTTCAAAATATTTCCTCAGGAAAACAATCTGGATAATTTTCAATAAATTTCAACTCAGATTTTGCCCTTTTGACAATTTCAAATATCTTCCTTTTACAAAATTGCCCTACAGGGGCCAACTCTTTCCAAAAATTCCTGTTTTACCAATTAGTCCAGATTTTATGAAAATTCCAAAAAGAAGTTGTTGTCTTGTCCTTATTTCAATAAAGAAGCAATGTGGGGCCCACATTAAGGTGGTGTCACATAGGCTTTTCTTTTGAAAATTTGAATTTTGAAAAACCCAAAAATATAGGAGCCTTGTCCCCTGGATTGGTGCCACTTGTCTTTTCTCTCTCCTCCCATTTCCATGCCAAGTGTCAGTGTGGGGCTACCCTAAGAAGCCGCCACATGTCATCCCATTTATCTGCCATGTGTCACCCTATCCATCCTGCGCCATGTGTCATTCCAAGATTACCAGGAGATGCCAAGTGTCATAGGTTGTCCTGTCTAGAAAAAAGTGGAGCTTGTCTCCTCTGAGGTGGCGCCACTTGAAGTGTGTCTCCTGCAGGGGACACGTGTCAACCTCTTACTCCTTCTAGAAAAGTAGCCTGACACATGTCTCTCCCTACTTTTCTCAGAAAAGTAGGAGACACGTGTCACTCCTAGATTCCTCCAGAAAAAGTAAGCTTGTCTCCTCTGAGGTGGCGCCATCTGGAGTGTGTCTCCTGCAGAGGACACATGTCAAGCTCTCACTTCCTCAGAAAAAGCAAATGCCATGTGTCATCCTCTACTCTTTTCAGAAAAAGCAGGTGACATGTGTCATTCTCTGCTCTTCTCAGAAAAAGTAGATGCCATGTGTCATTTCCTGCTCTCTTCAGAAAAGCTAGAATTCAAATATTCAAATCTCCTCATAGGTGGCGCAGATCCTGAACTCCTACCTTTTCCATGTTGTCTGAGATGGCGCCACATGGCTTGGCCCTCCTTCTCTCCCCTCTGCCACGTGTCATTCTCTGCTTCTTTCAGAAAAAGCAGGTGACACATGTCTCCTTCTACCTCCTTCAGAAAAAGTAGAGGACACATGTCTTCTCCCTACTCTTTTCAGAAAAGTGGGAGACACATGTCACTCCTGGCTTTCTTCAGAAAAAGCAAACCATTCAAATATTCAAATCTCCTCCTAGGTGGCACAAATCCAGAGCTCTGATTTTTCCAGATGGCCTCTAAGGACGCCACATGTCCCTTGCCTATCCCTCTTGCCACAGGGCATTGTAGGAGCCACCCTGAGGTGGAGCCACATGTCCATCCCCCATTCCTCCAGGGCCAACCTCCATTTGAAATTCAAATTCTCCTCTGAGGTGGCGCCATTTGAGAAAGCCTCTCCAGACAGCTGACACTTGTCTGCCACATGTTCAGACCTCCCTGCATCAGAAAAGGTAGAAAAACCCCCCTATGAGGTGGCGCATTTTGCTTCCTCCCTTCATGTTCTCCTGCCACATGGCATCGTAGGAGCCACTCTGAGGAAATGCCACATGTCAGTCCCTCCTTTCCTGCAGAAAAAGCAAAATTTCAAACATTTGAACTCCCCAGAGGTGGCGCCACATGGCATGCCCCTACTGTTCCAACTTTACACCTCAGAACACCTTTTGAGGTGGTGCCATTTCAGGACTCCACTTGGCTCCATTTTGATTTTTTTATTTATTTTTAATAAAAGTAGCCCACCATGAGGTGGCGCCACCTGAGGACTCCCTACAAAAGGTGAGTTTGAATTTCAAATTCCAAGAGAACACCCTCTGAGGTGGCGCCTTCTGGGAGTTCCCTGCAGAGAGAATCAAGCAAACTTTTGAAAAATTCCAAATTCCCCCTGCTGAGGTGTCTCACCCACAAAATTTCTATTTTTTTTATTTTTCTCAAAAATCAAAATAGCCTCATGAGGTGGCGCCACCTGAGGGCTCCCTGCAAAAGCCAAATTCGAATTTCAAACCCCCAGATGGAACCCCCTGAGATGGCGCCACATGGAGGGCTCAGATTGAGCCTGTTTGAAATTCAAAATTTTTCAGAAAATCTATAAAAACAAGGCTCCACGCCCAGGAGAAAGGGGGCATCTTTGGAGACCATTTTTTTCTGAGAGAAGACCATTTTTGAGAACTCCTGTTGGACTTGAAAATTCGACCTAGCCTTCTTGAGAATCCGATTTTTGCACTTTGGAATTCACGCCCCCTTTGGCTCAGTGAAGAAGGCACGGTGGGTCGATTTTGGTGAATCATCCGAAGCTCGGAGCGAAGGACGAAGGAAGCTCGTGATAGCCGCCCCTTTCAAGAGCTTCTACACTGCGTAACGAAGCAAGGTGCACTTCTTTTCCCCTTGATGTAATTCCATAATCCGATTCGGGAGTCGTTTGAAGAAAGAGCTCATCCGAGAGATGGATTGAGCTATTCTCACAAAACGACATATATAAAAATGTTTAATTATACTTCCTTGATGATTTTTAACATTCATGTAGTTAGCTAGGTTTAATTTGCATTTTATTTCATTCATTTAGCACATTTCATGAATTAATTAGGATTGGTTTAGCATTTATTTCAACTCTGCTCATTTTCAGTAGGTCTCTGTTTTTGTCAGTCAGTCCACACGTCATTTCATGCATTTTTTTTTATTAAAAATCCCAAAAAAATCACGAAATGCGCCCTTAGGTGTCCCTGAAATTTTGCCAAAAATTTGGAGGCATTTGAATTTGTTTACTGCGGTAAACATTAAAAATGGCAAGTCGGGTTTTGTTACCCGGGATGCGTTTTGAAAATCATTTGCCGACTTGTAAAATCGAGATATCCCTCATGGGAGATTCGATTTTCGATCCGAAAGATGTTATGAACGCGAGGGAATGTCTAGTTTTTAATAGGATGTTTTCAGATTTTTATGATTTTTTTTAATATCTGACAAAAATCAGAGAGTTCGGGACACGTGTCAAAGCCTAATTTGGGCCTCTGAGATTTTGGATCGACTTGGTCGATGGGTTCTCTTTGTGTGTTGCTCCAAATCCAAAACTGTAAAATGTGAAAGTTATGTACAAGGTGTCCTCGAATTGCATCTAAAAGCCTGTGATTTTTAGAATAGTGTTGATACCTGCCTCGGATTTGATTTGTCAGTCCTCTGTTTTGCTACATTTGTCTGTTCTGTTAGTTTAGGCAGGAATAGTTATATTTTTATCTATGTTTCCGTTGATCAAATGCCAAAGTCATAAACATGAAAGTTGTTCATGTAGGGTCGTGCATAGCTCTGATTAATTTCATAAATTTCCATGGCTGTTTTATATTTTTTTAGCATTTTACATCAGATTAGGGTGATTTTTACCTCCGTCAAAACTAAATCCCTGTTGCCGAACTCACCATGGCTCAAATCCCAAGGCTGTAAAAACCAAAAATGTTTCATTTCGGGTCTTTTATCAGTCTGCAAAATATCAGAAGTTTCCATGGTGTAGATCTTGCATTATCATATTAGGCATTGCATTTGGTTCGGATCCATAGGCAAAATCCACCATTTTAGGACTTTCTTTGAATTTTAGCATTTAAATCATATCATTTCGTAAATTTTAGCATTCTAAGCTGTTTATCAGAGTAAGTAGAGGCTTCATACCGAATTTGGTGCAATTTGGAATCGATTTGAGGTTCGGATTATCCGTAATACCAAAACAGGGTCCCGCAGGACCCGGATCCAAGAGAAAAACAAGCGAAAATCGTTATTTTTGATAAATTGCAAAATACCAAATTCTGATTTTATAGTCCTAATGTGTTTAGCAGCATGTCATACTGCATTTCATCATCATTTGATTCAATTTGAACTTCAAAATCTCAATTTTACCAAGTTTTCCTTCAAAAAACCCTGATTTTAAAGGTATAACTTTATAATTAGGGGTATTTTGGTCATTTTGACCACCATTACAAATTTCAAACTATTTTCTACTGAATTTCCTGCATTTTCATCATTTCAAAATATCAAGGAAGCATGATAATAGGGTTTATATCCAATTAAATCCAATAATTTCATAATATTATTGGAAAATCTTGGAAAAACCCACATAGTTGAGCTAACCCTATTTCAAGTTTGGCAGGAACAATCAAAAGAAGGAGCTGAAGTCTGCAAATTTCTTTTACTTCCTTTATTTAGTGATGTAATAATGTAAATTTTGGAATAAGAGACTAGGATGCATATCATCTAGTTTAAATTTATGCAATATCCTGATTATATGATTCATGCATTTTATTTCAAAAGCACTATGAATGTTCACGAATGGCACGTGCACCAACTCTTAGGGAGTTGATGGACTCGGTGGGATCCATATTTACGGCCCTAGTCGGAATATGGACGAGACCCAGATCCATCATCTTTCTACTAGTCACATAGAGCCTACACTCTTAGGCTATCTTAAAATGCACATCATATTTCCAAAGTTTTCAAAGTCATTTGCATTAAATCAATTAAACTCTGAACATATTCATGGTCACAGTCAGAATATGTGAAGGATTTATTTTGACTTAATACACATTTTCCAACAAATTTCTTAGAAAATCTTTCAAAGTGCATTCATACACTCATATCATTTGCATCATGAAATCATTGATTTTCTCATGATTTTCTTAAGAAAACTGCATTCTCAGAGAAATCAATTTCTCAAGAAACTCTGAGTATTTTCCAAAATCGGTTTTCCCAAGTCAAGTTTTTCCACAGTTTTCTATGGAAAAGGTTATTTTCCCAAGATTTTCAAAAGAAGTCTCTCACCTTTCTCAAAATCAAAATTGATTTCCAAGTGTTTCAAGGCTAAGATTCTCAGGATTTCAATTTCCCAAGTTTTGAATTTTCTTCTCCAATGAGTTTTCCTATAAATTTTCCACCATTTTTCTAAGAAAATTCCCAAAGTTCAAGTTTTTTTCCTGAGAAGTGTTTCCCTTTCCAAATGTTCACCTTTTTCTCAAGAATCACATCTATTTTCCCAGGATTTTCAACTATTCATGATTTTCCCACATCTTTATGAGCTTTCTCGTGATGTCAAAACCCCTTTTTCACATGAGTTTTCCTGAGAAATTGACTTTCATCTTTTTCCTGAGAGAATCTTTTCAACTCCAAATATTTTCCAAGCATACATCATGTTTTCCCAAGCTGCATTTTCCCAAAACCTCATAGCACATGCCTGAATTCTCTATGCATTTAGGATAGAACATAACTTCGATAATTTAACTAAGTCAAGCATAGTTTTGGTCCTTGGTTCGATTACCCCTGTTAAAGGCGGCAGGAACGGTCGAACCTCGTACCGACAGGTCGAGCCCCATCCCATGGATTTTCCCGCAATTTAAAAAAAAAAACGGAGGCGAGTATTTCAAAAGCAATTTCCAAAATCCGGTCAAGTTTGAATCGCGAAAGCGTTTTCCCTCTCTCTCTTCCGCAAGGAAGGGAAGACGGGGGAAAAATTTCGCGACGATAACAGGTTTGGCGACCGTGATGGGACCTGTCCTCGTCTGGTCAAAGTTGTGCTTGACTTAGTTCAATTATCAAAATTGTGTTCGCAAAATGTCAGCTCTTTACTTTTGCTATCATGCGAACCTAGGAGCCTAGATTATGACCTAGCTGACATTGACTGCATATAGCTTAGGCATGGTTTGGTAGGACCAGATTGAGGAGATATTTTCATGTTCACATAGACTTAGGTCTAAATACAACTCTCCTCAATTTAGGATCTGAATGTAAACAATGTATGCTTCTTCAAGGATTTTCAAAATCTATCTTTTTAGGACTTAGAGCCTCTATTTCTTGCATGTGATCATTTTTCAAAACCTCCATTACCTATCATTACCCGGTCTTCACGTTGCTGGGCTCTCTTCCAGAACCATAGTTCGGGACAGAGCCTCCCAACTGGGCCAACTATTTGGGTTAACACCCCCCTACCACGTACCGCGGGCCACAGTCCGAAGTATATCGGTAGGCGCTCAAGGATGTTGGAAAACCTTACCTTAGAACTGGAGTTGAAATTCTATGCCACGTACCTCAGGTTTCGATTCGAGTATATCGGCATAACTGGATTGGAGAAAGACGATCTGAACCTAGAGTTAGGATTAGGGTCCTACAGTTGTTTTCAAAGTGATGCATCTAGAGTCAGCCTTTTAGGGAGTGCTGAATGTGCATAAATGTTTGTGCAGGATGTGATTGTATGTGTGATTTCCTCAATTCTTTATATTTCCCAATGTTTTCCAACTTATTAGGTCTTGTTCAAAATATCCTTATTTTTCACAAGATCTTTTTCTCAAACCCTGGATGATTTCTCCAAATATCTAATTTCTTCCAAAACTCCAGGTGATTTTCTATTCTCTCGTTCTACTGGATCTCGAACTTCCAGCCTTATTCCAATCCTGCCTGCAAATTTTTGAAATTTCAAATTTTGCTTATATCTTCAAAAACTTTTCCCTATCTTCCAGTATATCTTCCAAATTTTATCCAAAATTTTTGTCATGTCCTTCTAATCCCATCATTTGTTTTCTCTCAAGATTGTCGCTTTTAAAATTCTTTTTCCCATCATCCCAGGTTGTTCTGCAGAGGGCATTGGCATAGTTGTGTGATCCAGACGAGATCAAGGACTGCGCTACTTCAGTACATTAGTGAGTGAGAGATGGATTCCCTAAAGTCTGTCAAAGAGGGAGCTCAGACCATCAAGGAGGAGATGGATCCCGCTATATATCGGTTGTTCAAAAGAATGATGATGGAGATATTATCCGAGCAAGCTGAAGCCAATCTCAGAAAAGTTCCTGTTAAAGAAGAGGCACCCATCACCATCCCTATGAGCATCATTGGAGACCACAACAGGGCAACCAGTTCTAAACCCAGCAACAACAAAAATAGAGGCAGTCAAAGCAGCAAGTTAGAAGAGTCTAAAGATTTGAAAGGAAAGTATTCTAGAATCCAGAATAGACCTTTTCAATCCAGCCCTCAGCAAAAGGAAAAAAATCAAGGAAAACCAAAGCGCGAAAACTGGAGCGGCGATCGAGATTTCACTCCTATAGACAAGCCACTCGACGAAGTCCTTGAATACATGTTGATTAAGGGATTAGTGAAGCTCCCAAAGGCCACAACTCCTCCCACCATCATGGGAAGGTTCAAGAATCAGTTTTGCAAGTTCCATCGGGCAGTAGGGCATGACACTGATCATTGTTTTGTCCTCAAAAATATTGTACAAGACTGTATTGATAAGAACCTCTTTGTTGAAGGCAGAGAAGAAGAACATTCAGTAGCCCTAACCAAGAAAGAAGTCAGCATTCAACAGAAATCCAACAATCCGAAGAAGATAAAGCGTGATGGTTGGAGTTATGATCGCGAGTTTACTCCTTTAGGTGAGCCAATCGAAGAAATTCTTGGATATCTGCTCGCGAAGGATATGATCAAACTTCCAAGGATTGTGGATCCTCCTGTCACCATGGGAAAATGGAAAGATTGTTTCTGTGAGTTCCATCGGGCAATGGGGCACGATACTGAACGTTGCTTCGTTCTAAAAAATATTGTACAGGACTACATCGATAAAGAGCTTTTGGTGCCGGAAGAAAGGGAGGGACGAGTTGCAGTCCTGACCAAGCCTCTCTCAGATCACTCTGAAGAATGACAATGCCAATGCCAATGCCTTCTCATTTTGTCATATTTATTTTTGTCAGGACGATATAGTCCTAGTGGTTTTCCTTTTTCAAGTTGTCATCCCTTTTTAAGGCATCAATAAAATCATCAACTTTTCTCGTTTAATTATGACATTCTTTTTTTGGTTGTTCTGTTTTGTTATTATTCTCTCTCCCCCATTACACTGAGGCATCTTTTTGAAAATTTGTTTTCAAGCATTCTATATGCAGGCAGGATAAACAAATTCCTCATTTCATGCACTTGTGCATTCATATGCATCAACTCATATTCATTTGCATTCAATTGCATTAATAACAATCCGGTCGGTATTGGGATTTCAACAAACAGTCCCATCACAATTTCTAATGATCCAAAGATCATCGCCAATACTGAACCAAAACCCAGCACTCGAACTGGTATTATTTCAAAATCCAGTATTCAAGCTGGTACATTTTCAACTTTTTGGAAAACCGAGTTCCGACTCGGGTTTTTATTCAAATCATTTTCCTTTGTTGATCCGGGTTCCGACTCGTGATCTCTCTACCTTACTCGAGCCTTGACTCGAACTCTTCATTTTCCTTTGTTGATCCGGGTTCCGACTCGTGATCTCTCTACTTTACTCGAGCCTTGACTCGATTTCTTCATTTTCCTTTGTTGATCCGTGTTCCGACTCGTGATCTCTCTACCTTATTCGAGCCTTGACTCGATTTCTTCATTTTCCTTTGTTGATCCGGGTTCCGACTCGTGATCTCTCTACTTTACTCGAGCCTTGACTCGATTTCTTCATTTTCCTTTGTTGATCCGGGTTCCGACTCGTGATCTCTCTACCTTATTCGAGCCTTGACTCGATTTCTTCATTTTCCTTTGTTGATCTGGGTTCCGACTCGTGATCTCTCTACCTTATTCGAGCCTTGACTCGATTTCTTCATTTTCCTTTGTTGATCCGGGTTCCGACTCGTGATCTCTCTACCTTATTCGAGCCTTGACTCGATTTCTTCATTTTCCTTTGTTGATCCGGGTTCCGACTCGTGATCTCTCTACCTTATTCGAGCCTTGACTCGATTTCTTCATTTTCCTTTGTTGATCCGGGTTCCGACTCGTGATCTCTCTACCTTATTCGAGCCTTGACTCGATTTCTTCAATTTCCTTTGTTGATCCGGGTTCCGACTCGTGATCTCTCTACCTTATTCGAGCCTTGACTCGATTTCTTCATTTTCCTTTATTGATCCGGGTTCCGACTCGTGATCTCTCTACCTTATTCGAGCCTTGACTCGAACTCTTCATTTTCCTTTGTTGATCCGGGTTCCGACTCGTGATCTCTCTACTTTACTCGAGCCTTGACTCGATTTCTTCATTTTCCTTTGTTGATCCGGGTTCCGACTCGTGATCTCTCTACCTTATTCGAGCCTTGACTCGAACTCTTCATTTTCCTTTGTTGATCCGGGTTCCGACTTGTGATCTCTCTACTTTACTCGAGCCGTGACTCGAACTCTCCATTTTCCTTTGTTGATCTGGATTTCGACTCGTGATCTCTCTACTTGACTCGAGCTCTTCATTTTCTTTTGTTGATCCGGGATCCGACTCGAGATCTCTTTATTTATTCGAGTTCAGATTCGAGCTCTTCATTTTCTTTTGTTGATCCGAGTTCCGACTCGTGATCTCTATACCTTGTTCGAGCTCAGATTAGAGCTCTTCATTTTCTTTTGTTGATCCGAGTTCCGACTCGTGATCTCTATACCTTGTTCGAGCTCAGATTCGAGCTCTTCATTTTCTTTGTTGATCCGGGTTCCGACTCGAGATCTCTTTATTCATTCGAGCTCAGATTCGATCTCTTCATTTTCTTTGTTGATCCGGGTTCCGAATCGAGATCTCTTTATTTGTTCAAGCTCTGATTCGAGCTCTTTATTTTCCTTTGTTGATCCGGGTTCCGACTCGACATCTCTTTATTTGTTCAAGCTTTGATTCGAGCTCTTTATTCTCCTTTGTTGATCCGGGTTCCGACTCGAGATCTCTTCGAGCTTGTCATTCTCTTTTGTTGATCCGGGTTCCGACTCGTGATCTCATTACCTTACTCGAACCCTGAATCGAGTTCTTCATTTTCTTTTGTTGATCCGAGTTCCGACTCATGATCTTATTACCTTACTCGAGCCCTGACTCGATTTCTTCATTTTCTTCTGTTGATCCGGGTTTCGACTCATGATCTCTGTATTTTATTCGAGCTCTGACTCAAACTCATTATTCTCCTTTGTTAATCCAAGTAATTTCAATCATCAGGGTCTGTCAATTGCTCGAATTTGATATTTTGTCCTCCAAATTTCAATTTAAATCTTCGAATCAGGCAATTCTCCAATTCCGACCTCTGGGTCACCCAATTTCCAATTCTCAATTTCAATTACCAATTTCCATTTTTCGACCTTCGAGTCAATCAATTTCCAATCTTTGACTTTCGGGTCACTCAATTTCCAAATTTCGACTTTCGGGTCACTCAATTTCTAAATTTCGACCTTCGGGTCACTCAATTCTCAATTTCGACCTTCGGGTCACTCAATTTCTAAATTTCGACCTTCGGGTCACTCAATTCTCAATTTCGACCTTTAGGTCACTCAATTCTCAATTTCGACCTTTTGGTCAACCAATTCTCAATTTTGACCATCAGGTCATCCAATTTCGACCTTCGGGTCATTCAATTTCCAGCAACCAATTTTCCAATTTTCAATTTCGACCTTTGGGTCAATCAATCTCAATATCCAATTTCAATCATTTTCTCTTGCGAGAGACCCTTTTAGGGAGAGTTCGAGGGAGCTCGTTCTTTTTGCATGCTATCCAATTCGTTCACTTAGCCCCTTTTCAGGGAGAGTTTGAAGGGACTCGCGTCTTTGTGAACCGTTTGCAAAACAATTTACAATTTCACACGAGGAACCCTTTTTAAGGGAGAGGCTCGACGGAGACTCGCTTTTCTTGTGACCCCCCAATTTCATACTAGGCCATCTTCATCATGAAGGACCCTCTTTGCAGGGAGAGTGTGATGGACTCGTTCCTTTCATGACCCAATTTTTTGACCTCACTATTATCGACCCCCTTTCCATAAGAGAAGCCTAATATTAGGGAGCTTTGACGAAAGCTCAATTTCTCTTTGAAAGTTCGTTTTGCAAACACCTCCTCTTCAGGGAAGAGAGGAGTATTTCCCAATTCCCATTCAGGTAAGGGCTAAGCCTGAGTCTCTCTTTTTGGGGAAAAAGAGAGGAGAATTTTCGTCACGGATGTGTTGAGCCGGATTTCAAATACTCACTTTCACCAAGGATTTCAAGAAAATTTTGTCAAATTGTCAATCAAATTATTTGTTGATTTCAGAATATTTATTGCACAAATCTCTATCTCAGTTTACCTTCAGCATCACTTCCAAAAGAGTGAAGCTTTTGCGAAAAGAGATTCAAAACTCAAATTCTTTCTATTGGCCAACCAAAAGGATGAAGGATAAATCCTCAATATGGCCAGAAAAGAAGATTCAATGTTATTGAAAAGCCGTAGATGATCGATGTTGATCGAAGTCAATGGCGCATCTTTAAAGGCTATTCTTGTAAGGACGAGGCAGTGGAAATATCCTGAGTGCTAGAAAAGAGAGAATTCACCCAAACCCTGTCTCCTCAGAATCACCTAAGCTGCAATTAAATATCCGCAAAAGGGATCTCTCACCTGTCGTCAAGATGAAGGCGAATTAGGCGAGTAGACCCCCGGGGCCAAAGAAGATTCAAAACATCTCCAAGATGACGGAGTTTGTGACGGATCCTTCCAGGGAAGGTCCAAAGCACTGTCAAGATGAAGGCAGATGCGATGAACCCCTCGACAATCCCTAAAAGGTATTTAATTTCAGCTAAAGATCTTCCAGCCAATGAGCCAATATCATCAACATAACCCATGAGCCAATATCATCAAAGAGGGATCGAAACATCTCCAAGTTGAAGGAGTTTGTGACGTACCCTTCTCCAAAAGAGAGCAAGAGAGGAAAAAGAAAGTGAGAAAAAAAGTTAGAACATCTCCAAAATAAAGGAGAATGTAGCAAAACAACAGAGAGCCAAAAGAGTGCAGAAAGATTATCATGAGAGAAGCCCTCAGGATATCAAACTGCCAGATCTATCAAGAATCCTCTTTAAATTTGTGAAATTCTATTATCAATACTCTTTCATCAACTGCTTTTACAATATCAAATTCTCTTTCCTGCTCATATCAAGGAAATTGATAACTTCCTTGGAGAAGGTCAATTGCGAGCAATTTGGATTTCAAGTCTCGATTCTACGAAGTGAACCTTATTTGGAGGTAATACTTTGGGTAGAAGAGAAAGAATATCTTTGCAACAATGTGCAACATTTTCAAAAACTTTGAATCAACAACAGAATTCTCAATATTTTGACAATATTTTCTAGCTATCCTGACGTGAAGTGAGAGCTTGATATCCGTTTTTGATCCATCCTGACACCAATTTTAAATCCCTCTTAAGGACTTGATTCCTTCCCTTCTTTGAGAGCATGAACTCTCAGACTTGCACACTTCCCGGTGTCCCCACTGTCCCACTATAGACAATCCCATTTCGGTTCGAGGTCGAACCACCAATCATTTTCTCGCGAAAGGCAATTTCAAAAGCTGATTTTAGTCTCAGTAATGAGACGCCCAAAATCAATCCCTTTTCAAAGCTTTAGGGACCCCATTTTCCTTCCTTTTGCAAAAACCCTATTGGATTTATTGTGCAGAATCCAAATGTTCCATCATGGTCTCTTCTTTCGAGGATTCCATCCATTTTCTGCCCGATCAGGATAAGGGTACAAACCTGAGCCTCAATCAAAGAGGTATTTCATCTTCTGCCCGATCAGGATAAGGGTACAAACCTGAGCCTCAATCAAAGAGGTATTCCATTTTTTGCCCGATCAGGATAAGGGTATAAACCTGAGCCTCAATCGACGAGGTATTTCATTTTATGCCCGATCAGGATAAGGGTATAAACCTGAGCCTCAATCGACGAGGTATTCCATTTTCTGCCCGATCAGGATAAGGGTACAAACCTGAGCCTCAATCAAAGAGGTATTTCATCTTCTGCCCGATCAGGATAAGGGTACAAACCTGAGCCTCAATCAAAGAGGTATTCCATTTTCTGCCCGATCAGGATAAGGGTATAAACCTGAGCCTCAATCGACAAGGTATTTCATTTTCCACCCGATCAGGATAAGGGTACAAACCTGAGCCTCAATCAAAGAGGTATTCCATTTTCTGCCCGATCAGGATAAGGGTATAAACCTGAGCCTCAATCAAAGAGGTATTTCATTTTCCGCCCGATCAGGATAAGGGTACAAACCTGAGCCTCAATCAAAGAGGCATTTCATTTTCCGCCCGATCAGGTTAAGGGTACAAACCTGAGTCTCATGTTATGAGATATTCCATCCCCAATCAGGTTAAGGGCCAAACCTGAGCTTCGTTCCATACGAGGTATTTCTGTCCCATCCAGGTTAAGGGCATAAAACCTGAATTTCACTCTCAAAGAGTGAGTCTTTTCTCTCCATTCTCCATTTCATATCTACCATCTTCCTCGGGCTAATTTCTTCACACCCAGTCAGATCCTTCTAACTGGGGCAATTATTATATATAGCCCAAATTTGGAGTGTTTTTCTTTGCCACTAAGCTCGGCCACAAGCCGGCTTAGTAGCAAAGAGGGGCATCTGTAAACACCCCAAATTTTCATTCACCTCCCCGAAATTTCCACCAAGCATCATCATCCAGCCTCTGAAATCGCTGGAGGGCAAAATGGTCATTTTCTGAGCCCGGACCTTACAAAAGTCAAAATTTCATCTGCAACTCTCAAAATTTCTCTATTTTCAGCTCAGATGTTCAAAATTTTACTCCTGACAGGAGACAGACATCTCCAAGTCTTGGTTCAAGATTGCATTTCATAAGACATGGCATTGCATATCATTGCATGAGCATCTCATATCACTGCACTGCACAGCATGTCATTTCGAGGTCCAGAACTCTTGATTTCAAAATTTTCAATCCAGATTAGAATTTTAATTCTTTTCAAAATTGATTTCAAAACCCTGGGTCTTCAAAGTTATCAATTATTCCCATTTTACCCCCAGGGCTCTGAATTTCAAAATATTTCCTCAGGAAAACAATCTGGATAATTTTCAATAAATTTCAACTCGGATTTTGCCCTTTTGACAATTTCAAATATCTTTCTTTTACAAAATTGCCCTACAGGGGCCAACTCTTTCCAAAAATTCTTGTTTTACCAATTAGTCCAGATTTTATGAAAATTCCAAAAAGAAGTTGTTGTCTTGTCCTTATTTCAATAAAGAAGCAATGTGGGGCCCACATTAAGGTGGTGTCACATAGGCTTTTCTTTTGAAAATTTGAATTTTGAAAAACCCAAAAATATAGGAGCCTTGTCCCCTGGATTGGTGCCACTTGTCTTTTCTCTCTCCTCCCATTTTCATGCCAAGTGTCAGTGTGGGGCTACCCTAAGAAGCCGCCACATGTCATCCCATTTATCTGCCATGTGTCACCCTATCCATCCTGCGCCATGTGTCATTCCAAGATTACCAGGAGATGCCAAGTGTCATAGGTTGTCCTGTCTAGAAAAAAGTGGAGCTTGTCTCCTCTGAGGTGGCGCCACTTGAAGTGTGTCTCCTGCAGGGGACACGTGTCAACCTCTTACTCCTTCTAGAAAAGTAGCCTGACACATGTCTCTCCCTACTTTTCTCATAAAAGTAGGAGACACGTGTCACTCCTAGATTCCTCCAGAAAAAGTAAGCTTGTCTCCTCTGAGGTGGCGCCATCTGGAGTGTGTCTCCTGCAGAGGACACATGTCAAGCTCTCACTTCCTCAGAAAAAGCAAATGCCATGTGTCATCCTCTACTCTTTTCAGAAAAAGCAGGTGACATGTGTCATTCTCTGCTCTTCTCAGAAAAAGTAGATGCCACGTGTCATTAACTACTCTCTTCAGAAAAGCTAGAATTCAAATATTCAAATCTCCTCATAGGTGGCGCAGATCCTGAACTCCTACCTTTTCCATGTTGTCTGAGATGGCGCCACATGGCTTGGCCCTCCTTCTCTCCCCTCTGCCACGTGTCATTCTCTGCTTCTTTCAGAAAAAGCAGGTGACACTTGTCTCCTTCTACCTCCTTCAGAAAAAGTAGAGGGCACATGTCTTCTCCCTACTCTTTTCAGAAAAGTGGGAGACACATGTCACTCCTGGCTTTCTTCAGAAAAAGCAAACCATTCAAATCTCCTCCTAGGTGGTGCAAATCCAGAGCTCTGATTTTTCCAGATGGCCTCTAAGGACGCCACATGTCCCTTGCCTATCCCTCTTGCCACAGGGCATTGTAGGAGCCACCCTGAGGTGGAGCCACATGTCCATCCCCCATTCCTCCAGGGCCAACCTCCATTTGAAATTCAAATTCTCCTCTGAGGTGGCGCCATTTGAGAAAGCCTCTCCAGACAGCTGACACTTGTCTGCCACATGTCCAGACCTCCCTGCATCAGAAAAGGTAGAAAAACCCCCTATGAGGTGGCGCATTTTGCTTCCTCCCTTCATGTTCTCCTGCCACATGGCATCGTAGGAGCCACTTTGAGGAAATGCCACATGTCAGCCCCTCCTTTCCTGCAGAAAAAGCAAAATTTCAAACATTTGAACTCCCCAAAGGTGGCGCCACATGGCATGCCCCTACTGTTCCAACTTTACACCTCAGAACACCTTTTGAGGTGGCGCCATTTCAGGACTCCACTTGGCTCCATTTTGATTTTTATTTTATTTTTAATAAAAGTAGCCCACCATGAGGTGGCGCCACCTGAGGACTCCCTACAAAAGGTGAGTTTGAATTTCAAATTCCAAGAGAACACCCTCTGAGGTGGCGCCTTCTGGGAGTTCCCTGCAGAGAGAATCAAGCAAACTTTTGAAAAATTCCAAATTCCCCCTGCTGAGGTGTCTCACCCACAAAATTTCCATTTTTTTATTTTTCTCAAAAATCAAAATAGCCTCATGAGGTGGCGCCACCTGAGGGCTCCCTGCAAAAGCCAAATTCGAATTTCAAACCCCCAGATGGCGCCACATGGAGGGCTCAGATTGAGCCTGTTTGAAATTCAAAATTTTTCAGAAAATCTATAAAAACAAGGCTCCACGCCCAGGAGAAAGGGGGCATCTTTGGAGACCATTTTTTTCTGAGAGAAGACCATTTTTGAGAACTCCTGTTGGACTTGAAAATTCGACCTAGCCTTCTTGAGAATCCGATTTTTGCACTTTGGAATTCACGCCCCCTTTGGCTCAGTGAAGAAGGCACGGTGGGTCGATTTTGGTGAATCATCCGAAGCTCGGAGCGAAGGACGAAGGAAGCTCGTGATAGCCGCCCCTTTCAAGAGCTTCTACACTGCGTAACGAAGCAAGGTGCACTTCTTTTCCCCTTGATGTAATTCCATAATCCGATTCGGGAGTCGTTTGAAGAAAGAGCTCATCCGAGAGATGGATTGAGCTATTCTCATAAAACGACATATATAAAAATGTTTAATTATGCTTCCTTGATGATTTTTAACATTCATGTAGTTAGCTAGGTTTAATTTGCATTTTATTTCATTCATTTAGCACATTTCATGAATTAATTAGGATTAGTTTAGCATTTATTTCAACTCTGCTCATTTTCAGTAGGTCTCTGTTTTTGTCAGTCAGTCCACATGTCATTTCATGCATTTGTTTTTTATTAAAAATCACAAAAAAATCACGAAATGCGCCCTTAGTTGTCCCTGAAATTGTGCCAAAAATTCGGAGGCATTTGAATTTTTTTACTGCGGTAAACATTCAAAATGGCAAGTCGGGTTTTGTTACCCGGGATGCATTTTGAAAATCATTTGCCAACTTGTAAAATCGAGATATCCCTCATGGGAGATCCGATTTTCGATCCGAAAGATGTTATGAACTCGGGAGAATGTCTAGTTTTTAATATGATTTTTTACGATTTTTATGAGTTATTTAATATCTAACAAAAATCCGAGAGTTTGGGACACGTGTCAGAGCCTAATTTGGGCCTCTGAGATTTTGGATCGACTTGGTCGATGGGTTCTCTTTGTGTGTTGCTCTAAATCCAAAACTGTAAAAAGTGAAAGTTATGTCCGAGGTGTCCTCTATTTGCATATGAAAGCCTGTGATGTTTAGAATAGTGTTGATACCTGCCTCAGATTTTTTTTGTCAGTCCCCTATTTTGCTACATTTGTCTGTTCTGTTAGTTTAGGCAGGAATAGTTATATTTTTATCTGTGTTTCCGTTGATCAAATGCCAAAGTCATAAACATGAAAGTTGTTCATGTAGGTGTCTTTCATAGCTCTGATTAATTTCATAAATTTTCATGGCTGTTTTATATGTTTTTAGCATTTTACATCAGATTAGGGTGATTTTTACCTCTGTCAGAACTAAATCCATGTTTCCAAACTCACCATGGCTCAAATCCTGAAGCTATAAAAACCAAAAATGTTACATTTCGAATCTTTTAGCAGTCTGCAAAATATCAGAAGTTTCCATGGTGTAGATCTTGCATTATCATATTAGGCATTGCATTTGGTTCGGATCCATAGGCAAAATCCACCATTTTAGGACTTTCTTTGAATTTTAGCATTTAAATCATATCATTTCGTAATTTTTAGCATTCTAGGCTGTTTATCAGAGTAAGTAGAGGCTTCATACCGAATTTGGTGCAATTTGGAATCGATTTGAGGTTCGGATTATCCGTAATACCAAAACAGGGTCCCGCAGGACCCGGATCCAAGAGAAAAACAAGCGAAAATCGTTATTTTTGATAAATTGCAAAATACCAAATTCTGATTTTACAGTCCTAATGTGTTTAGCAGCATGTCATACTGCATTTCATCATCATTTGATTCAATTTGAACTTCAAAATCTCAATTTTACCAAGTTTTCCTTCAAAAAACCCTGATTTTAAAGGTATAACTTTATAATTAGGGGTATTTTGGTCATTTTGACCACCATTCCGAATTTCAAACTATTTTCTACTGAATTTCCTGCATTTTCATCATTTCAAAATATCAAGGAAGCATGAGAATAGGGTTTATATCCAATTAAATCCAATAATTTCATAATATTATTGGAAAATCTTGGAAAAACCCACATAGTTGAGCTAACCCTGTTTCAAGTTTGGCAGGAACAATCAAAAGAAGGAGCTGAAGTCTACAAATTTCTTTTACTTCCTTTATTTAGTGATGTAATAATGTAAATTTTGGAATGAGAGAGTTAATTTCCTGCTTAGACTAGGATGCATATCATCTAGTTTAAATTTATGCAATATCCTGATTATATGATTCATGCATTTTATTTCAAAAGCACTATGGATGTTCACGAATGGCACGTGCACCAACTCTTAGGGAGTTGATGGACTCGGTGGGATCCATATTTACGGCCCTAGTCGGAATATGGACGAGACCCAGATCCATCATCTTTCTACTAGTCACATAGAGCCTACACTCTTAGGCTATCTTAAAATGCACATCATATTTCCAAAGTTTTCAAAGTCATGTGCATTAAATCAATTAAACTCTGAACATATTCATGGTCACAGTCAGAATATGTGAAGGATTTATTTTGACTTAATACACATTTTCCAACAAATTTCTTAGAAAATCTTTCAAAGTGCATTCATACACTCATATCATTTGCATCATGAAATCATTGATTTTCTCATGATTTTCTTAAGAAAACTTCATTCTCAGAGAAATCGATTTCTCAAGAAACTCTGAGTATTTTCCAAAATCGGTTTTCCCAAGTCAAGTTTTTCCACAGTTTTCTATGGAAAAGGTTATTTTCCCAAGATTTTCAAAAGAAGTCTCTCACCTTTCTCAAAATCAAAATTGATTTCCAAGTGTTTCAAGGCTAAGATTCTCAGGATTTCAATTTCCCAAGTTTTGAATTTTCTTCTCCAATGAGTTTTCCTATAAATTTTCCACCATTTTCCTAAGAAAATTCCCAAAGTTCAAGTTTTTTTCCTGAGAAGTGTTTCCCTTTCCAAATGTTCACCTTTTTCTCAAGAATCACTTCTATTTTACCAGGATTTTCAACTATTCATGATTTTCCCACATCTTTATGAGCTTTCTCGTGATGTCAAAACCCCTTTTTCACATGAGTTTTCCTGAGAAATTGACTTTCATCTTTTTCCTGAGAGAATCTTTTCAATTCCAAATATTTTCCAAGCATACATCATGTTTTCCCAAGCTGCATTTTCCCAAAACCTCATAGCACATGCCTGAATTCTCTATGCATTTAGGATAGAACATAACTTCGATAATTTAACTAAGTCAAGCATAGTTTTGGTCCTTGGTTCGATTACCCCTGTTAAAGGCGGCAGGAACGGTCGAACCTCGTACCGACAGGTCGAGCCCCATCCCATGGATTTTCCCACAATTTTCAAAAAAAAACGGAGGCGAGTATTTCAAAAGCAATTTCTAAAATCCGGTCAAGTTTGAATCGCGAAAGCGTTTTCCCTCTCTCTCTTCCGCAAGGAAGGGAAGACGGGGGGAAAATTTTGCGACGATAACACCTCTTTAAACACATCTGCAGCCCTTATTGGCTGCATCTCTGAGGTCCGCTAACAAGGCTATAAGCACGACGATAAGAATGTGAATATTATGCATAAAGTTTGCTTTTGGACAGTACGCACTATTCGCTGTGTTACAATGAGTCAAAACTATAACTTTATTGGGGTATTGGACCCCGCGCTATGAACACATACTTGCAGCCCCGTGGGCTGCAGTCCAAAGTACTGCGGCTAGGCTGCAACAACCCCATGTAGCACCAGTTTGCTGGTCACAAGGGCGGAAAACCCCTTAACTGAACCTGGTTCGGTTAGGGACGTTAAACAGGTAAACCAACACCGAAAAAGGGTGGGGTGCAGGCCTGCCGCCTGCACCCAGCTACAGCCGTAAGGCTACAGCCAAGGCGGGAGCAACAACTCAAAGCCGAAAAGGGCTTTAGGCCCAACCTAGCTAGGCCGGGCTCGGCCAGGGCCTATGACAGGTCTGATCCGAGTTCGGTCCAGACCATGTCAGGCCAACAGTAATCCGAGTCCACTTGCTGGGATGCTGGGCAAGAGGGGTCGCTCAAGGCGGGACGAAAACGAGGGGAGAGAGGTGTCCCGGGCTGACCTAGCTGCGGTCGGCCTGAGCCACACTTGCTGGAACGCCCAGCAACAAAGGCAACCTGGCGTTTATGGGTCATCAATCAAAACAAAAAGGGGGAAATGCTGAGAAAGGAAATGATCTTTTCCCATGGCTCGGACTGCTTGAGCTTAAGCCAGCACCTCCAAAGGAGGTCAACCCAAACGGGCATGTAGCTAGGCTTATGCCAAGGCGTGCCTCCTTGCCAACTGAACCGGACTTTAGGAAGGTCTTGCGGTTACAAGGCAAGTCATGCAAAAGAATACTTGAAGCTTTTGAGGGACCGAAAAGGCTTAAACGTTATCTTGCAAATCACACTTTTACAAATGCTAAAACGAGATTTGAAAAGGGTATCAATGGGTTTGCAAACACGAAGAACTGTAAGGGCTTAAGCTATAATGCTTACATTGCGCAAGGGAAAGGCTTAGAAACGTGCTTAACCGAACATTCATAATGCGTGCAATCTTACCCATCAAAAATCCACACATCCAAAGGAAAACATGTATTGGCAACTCCCGAAAATGCATGAAACAAGATGCATTTACTTATCCGAAATCCACACTAAGCATAGGGAAAGGAGGTGTCTCACCTTCGAGGCTTTAAAATGGAAGAAACGAAGAAGGTGGAGGCAATGGTGTCCACGGCTGGAGTTGTACCAAACCCACTCTCACACACACATGTTGGAGAAGAAGAAAGGGAGAAGAGCAAGGGAGGAGAGAGAGACTCTCCCAAAAAAAAATTGCCCAAGAGAGGGCTCTCTTCTCTCTCTTCAAGGGTTAAGTAGGTAGGGTTAGGAGGGACGGACGGCTGAGATTAAAACTCATAAGATGGAGGGCTGGAGTGCTCCACGCCCCACCCATAGGTATCCACGCCCAATGCATGTTGAGCTTTTAAAACATTTCAGAAATCTTTCAAAAATGCCATTGCAAAGTACCTTTAATGTTTGAAAGTTTTACGAAAGAGCCACCCAAGCTCACCCAATCAGATTTTAGCATTTGAATTATTTTGAAACAATTTCAAAAATGCCATGGGGCGCCAACCCCATGGTCCTCTTATTGAAAAATGCTTTTCATGATGAGCTTCAAGGCTCATCATGAGTTTCAAAAGAAGAAAAGGGCCAATCGTGGCCTATTTTTCAAAAGCCATGCAAAATCTTACAAGTATGCCATACAGCTGGTCAAACCTAGACCATCTGGTCAACCAAGTCTAAACTCGTTCTCTTAGAGGGGTGCACTAAGGATTTGGGTCCTCTAGGTGACCCGGATCCAAGATCCAAAATCGCCAATTAATAAGTTTCAACACAATACTTATTTAATGCCTTAAAATATCCAATAAATTCTGATAATTCATTTAATGCTGTACCAAACCTTAATTAATACGAAATGCATGAAGCCTTATAAGGAAATTCTCTTCCAATTGCGAGAATTAAGCGTATTACGATTCGGGTCCCAACTTGGGCCAAAACTCGTAATTCACATGCACTAACGAGGTTTTTACGTCGGGTAAGTCTCAAATTCGGGGAAAAACCATGAAAGTATAACATAATTTAACCCTTACATTCTTGGAAGCTAATTCGTCCAGAATTAGACACTTCTTACTTGCACACATATTTACGCGATTTTGAGGTCGCGAATACAAGGCAGAAATACAAAGCATAATCAAATCTCATCAAATCACGTGCTACACCTCACAAGTACACACAAACATATATTCCAACTCAAATAAATCAATAAAGCACTCAGAAATTCGCGGGTCTTACATTCTACCCTCCTTAAAAGGGATTTCGTCCGCGAAATCACGAAACAACAAGCAACAATAAAAGGGTCAGATCACGTCTGACTGCGCCTACTCGACAACAACTATGTCTGTCGGAGGCTTCACCGAACAAAACTTGGCAATATGCCTAGGTTGTCCACACATGAAACACTTGCCATTGAAACGAGGACAAGCTCCAACAGCGTGATCTACATTGCATTGCCGACACTTCCGCTGAACTTCTGGTCGCTGAGGCTGCTTTCACTGGCGATTCGATTGCTGAGGTCGTCTCCGCTGGACATTCTGCTGCACTTTCTGACGCTTCTGCCCTCTAGTGGGTGGCGAGGACTCCACCACACTAGGTTTCTTCCCTGCTACAATCGTGAAAACTTGAGCCTGATGCTCGAATTGATCTTCATCCAACAAAGTAGCTACCTCGATAGCGTCTTTGAGAGATTTAGGCCCGTTAGTGAACACCTTAGTTCTCAAAGCAGGCCTCAAACCACGAGCAAACTTCATTGCTTGATCGTTCTCCGCAACGTACACGTTCGGACAATATCGTTCCAAACAACGAAACCTTGTAGTATAATCGGACAAGGTCATCGCTCCTTGCTGCAAGTCTAGAAATTCTTGCATCTTCCTACTGCGCTCGTGCTTCGGAAAATAAGCAGAGTTAAAAAATTCTACGAATTCATCCCACATAACAGTCGCATCCTTGAATCTGACCGAAGAGACAGTGTCCCACCACTTCTCAGCATGGTCCTTCAAGCGATAAGTGCCAAAATCCACTTTCTTCTCTTCTGGGACATCCAGAACACGGAAAATACGTTTCATCTCATGCAACCATGACTCAGCAGCTTCAGGGTCTGTCTTACCCACAAAAGCAAGAGGGTCTAACTCCATGAATCGCTTATACGTAACCGCACTACTGTTTTGCACACTCCGAGCTACATGCTGAAGGTTCTCGCCCATCTGATGCATTGTAGCCGCTTGCTGATGCACAACTTCCACAAGGTTGTTCACAGTGCCCATAACCACATTGCATCTAGTTCTCTAAGTTATCTATCATTATCAGAAGGCAAGGTGAGTCAAAAGGTACGTCTGAAAAACCTAGCTCACGAAACAACAATCGCAGCAGTCAACAACTATCATAAGCATAAAGCACACAAAAATTCAGACAAAATACGAGAGTCATCTATACTCGTCTAGCATCGTCACAGATATCATTAGTAGTAACATTGTTACTCGTATCTTGTTAAGTCCACCATCGTTAGGGAATCACCACCCTAGCGGCATCATTAGGAAACTACCATCCTAACGGCCTCGTCAGCAAATCTCCATGCTAACAGCATTGTCAGAGAACTACCATGCTGACGGCCATGCTAAGGAAATCACCATCCCCGCAACCTCATTAGGAAATCACCATCCGAATGGCATCATCAGCGAATCACCACGATAACGGCATTACTAAAGAATCATCACTTCAGTAGCGTCATTAGGAAATCACCATCCTAATGGCATCATTAGCGAATCACCACGCTAATGGCATCATCGAAGTGTCACCACTCCAACGGTATTACTGAAAAATCACCACTCCAATGACCTTCATTAGAGAATCACCACTCTAATGGCATCACTGAAGAATCACCACTTCAATAGCGTCATTAGGAAATCACCATCCTAATGACATCATTATCGAATCACCACGCTAACGGCATTACTGAAGAATCACCACTTCAGTAGCATCATTAGGAAATCACCATCCTAATGGCATCATTAGCGAATCACCACGCTAATGGCATCATTGAAGTGTCACCACTCCAACGGTATCACTGAAGAATCACCACTCCAATGACCTTCATTAGAGAATCACCACTCTAATGGCATTACTGAAGAATCACCACTTCAGTAGCGTCATTAGAAAATCACCATCCTAATGGCATCATTAGCGAATCACCACGCTAACGGCATTACTGAAGAATCACCACTTCAGTAGCGTCATTAGGAAATCACCATCCTAATGGCATCATTAGCGAATCACCACGCTAATGGCATCACTGGAGAGCTACTCCATCCAGCGGTACAATCGGCACTACCAGGAACCACTTCCTGAGCCACTCGCCACCGTCCTCCAAACAGTGGTGGGGGAAACAAAAATCCCCGCAACGCTCTCTCACGAACGGCAACACCCAGATAATCGGTGTCGAACCATCCCCAGAACACGACCCTCTCAGGAGTCAAATGTCATCACTGGCAACACACGCAACAAGCAAGGCACGAAACAACAGATACATTCTCATCACCAAGAATGACTGAGGGATAATGACAGTGTCAAGTATCCGCCTACGGGATAAACGAAGGCTCACTGGCACAAACAAGGCTTCCATCTTTCTGTCTAAAAAGGTTTGCAAGAAATACCCTTCGTCAAAGACAGGGTTACGAACAATTCCAACGAGGTTGGAAAAGAGAGATAACATCCACTCTGAGCCTCATCTGACAATTCTTATCGAAGCCATCTCGTCTTCAACGCGATAAGGCTAAAAGCTCGATAATTACGACGATATATCAACCGTTCCCACCATCATCACGTGGAACAAGAAGGGTGAACTACGCCAGTAGTCCCCTAAATCTCAGTCGAAAAATCTCCAATTCTCACCGGAGTCGACTCAAAACGGCTTGGAAACTAGATCCACAAGCACGAACGAACCCTTAGGTTCCGACAATCGATGTCTCAAGCCCGATATACGAGGCTAAAGCATGAAATGGGGCCTCACCTCAGAAGACACCCGAAAAGTACACAAGATCATCAAGTCAAACAGAACAAGTCATTTAACAAAAACTGAACTAGAGATACTTACAGTGCGATAGCTGATGCGTGCAGAGACTCGAACCACACTTCTCGACTCTTTAAAAAAAACACGGCTCTGATACCAAAACTGTAGCGCCCCCAGATTTCCCGACTTGTAAAGCCCCTTATAAATTTTTGAGTGAACCCCTTTTGATTTTTTTTTTTTTTTTTTGAAAATGAGTACGCAAGTGCGGAAGAAACCAAAAGGGGAAACTAACAAGAGGAAAAACCCTGGGCGGCCACTACGAGAGTGAAACAACATTGAATGAAGCAACTTTATTAATTAAATCTTTACAAAAATTATACAACCAGTCCCTTATAAAAAAAAAACACTGCCAGGATCCAACAAGCGAGGTTCAGAAGTGTGGGTTCAAAAGTCCGCTGCAGCACACCCAGCTCCATCGCACGACCAAGTAAACCTGTATCCCCATAAAACGGGGTTAGTACTCTTTCGAGCTGGTGAGACTGTTATCATCGCAAAATTTTTACTTTTTGCGAGTCAAACTGACCTTTGAAAAAGTTTTTGAAAATGACTAGCCTCCGTTTTAAAATGCGGGAAAATTCCGTAGAATGGGACTCGTCTGTCGGTACGAGGTTCGACCGTTCCTGCCACCTTTAACAGGGGTAATCGAACCAAGGATCAATCTACTGCTCTGCTCTATTCAGCTTGTCTAAACCATATTCTAATTCCTAAATGCACAAAGAATCAGGCATGTGCTTATGAATTTATGAAAATGTTTGCTTCAAAGTTGAGAAATAATTGGAAATTCTTGGGAAATGTATCTCTTGGAAAATCGTGAATCATGGAGAAAGGACCTTTCTGAGAAAAATGAAAATCGATTTCTGAAGAATCCAGAGGTTTTGTGAAAATCGATTTTGAGAAATGTGAAATGACTTTGAAAAAAAATTTGATTTCCTTGAATTTAAACTTTGAAATTGAATGTATAACTTGGAAAATTGAGTTTCTGAACTTGAGAAACACTTGAAATATTCTTTGAAAATTCAATGCTTTTGAGAAAATCGATTTTGCCATAAGACTTAGAAAATTCTGAGAAAATGAACTTCTTTAAATTGAGATTTGGATTGGAATTGGTAAATGAATGAAATGAATGAATATGGATTTGAGGAATTGAGAAATACTTTTTGTATTTTTGAGAAATGCAGTGCATTTTGAAGTTAGCCTAAGAGTGTAGGCTGAATGTGGCTAATGTGAAGATCATAAATCTAGATATCCTTCATATTCTGACTATGGCCATAAATACGAATTCCACCAAGTTTATAAACTTCATAAAAGCTAGTGCATGTGCCATTCGTGTAGACCATAGTGAGTTTGAATATGCATGAATCATCATCCATCACACATTAACATTATTAAAAAGAAAATAAACTATATGCAATGCAGCCTAAGCTAAGCAGGAAATGTAAATTCTTATTCCAAAGTTTAATTACAAATTACATCACTATTGAAATTTAAATACATGAAATAAAGGAAAATAAAGTCTTCAATGTTCCTGCAAAACTAGAAAGCTTGGTTAGTGAATATATGTTGGCTTTTCTAGGTTTATCCAGTAATATCTAGAAATTACTGGATTTTGCTAGATATAAGCCTTTTTACCATGATTCCATTAAATCAAAATGATAAAGTATGAAATAAAATTGAATAAATAAGGAAGATAAGATATAAAATTTCGAAATTGGGGTCAAAATGACCAAAATACCCCTAATAACAAGACTATGGCCTTGAAATTAGGGTTTTCAGAAAGATATTTGGTAAAATGCAAGTTTTGAAGTTCAAATGAAAATAAATCAAACTAAATATGCTATGACATGAAAAAAAATATGAAAATTTGGGTTAGGGATTTCGAAATTTAGGTCAAATGACCAAATTGCCCCTGATAGCAAGACTATGGTCTTGAAATCAGGGTTTTCTGAAATAAATTTTGGTAAAAACTTAGGTTTTATGCACTAAATGAAATCAAATGAGCATCAAATTAAACCTAAAGCATCCTAATATGATTATGATTATGATTAAACCCTAAAAATATATGCTTATGCACGAAAATCCAAGAATATCAAAAATTTTGTGATTTTTGCAGTGTTTTGGAATTCTTCGGGTGCCCTGTTTTGCAATTCAAGCCATTCAAGCATCAAACGGATTCTAAAAATCCTCAAAATTGGTACCTGCACTTGTTATAACCCTAAAATCATATTAGAATTATAAAAATATTTTTTTGGCATTAAATTAATCCGAAAATAGCATCAAACCCTAAAAATATGCTATTTTTGACCGAGTTCACCAACCAGTCTCAGTCCAAGACCCGAACCAGGGGTCAAACCTCCATGCAAATCTATGAAACTTTACAGAGAACAAATAGACAGGATAACAGAACTTTTCTTTTTTACAGATATGAAAAAGCCTTTAAAACCAGGGAGATCCCAATCCGACAATCCAGACTTGAATATATTGATTTTAACTTTGGTCTGAACTGATACTTTCAATTGAAAATTCTGGGATAAATATCAGCACTCATTCAAAATATCGGAGATTTTAACAGTTGAAAGAAATATAACAATACTTACTTTTTACAGATCATGCATTGGATCTGTAGTTCGGGATTTATAAACAACACATGTCTGATTAGGGTTTTGATAAACCCTAACGAGTTTTAAATTGCAAATCAGAGTTTCTGACAGAGGAAAAATACTAAACAGTAATAAAAAATTTTGAAAATTTCACAGTAGATAGATCTAATCAATGTGAATCCATGGCACTTTACATATTTAAAATCGGATATAGGATGAGAAAAATATCATCACAGCAAGTTACCTTCCTGATTTTAACAACGATTTTAAAGTTTTAAAAACCCGACTTGATGTCTGATTTTTATGACAGGGTTCCCGAAGTCCAAAATCTCTGATTTTTTTACAGTAGATCAATCACATATTCATACATCACATATAAAAAAATCAGAAATTAACAACACATATTTCAATCCAGAACAGCATGCTCTTTTCTGTTCTAAACTAAAAACACACAGAAATCTAATAAACTTGAGAAAACATGCATTAACTAATGAAAAACAATAAAATAAACACTAAAACAGTAAAATAAAATTGATTTCTATGCTGGAAAACGTGTAATAAACATGAATAAGCAAATAAAAAAATAAAATACAGGGAATCTATGGCTGGAATTTGCTTTCACCTTTGAAATCATGGATTTAACCCATTTAACGAGTAAATCTCACGTTTCGTCGGTTAAGAACATGAAAAACGTACCTCTCATCGATTCTAATGGATTAGAATCCTTGAAATCACCCTCAAACTGAGTTAGATCATCTTCTTGGGTCGATTTTGGGGTTCTTGGATGAAATCCATGAACACAAGAGTTTCCATGGTGAAATCTATTGAAAAACCATAAAAACTAATAAAATAATAATAAAATAATATTAAATAAACTCACCTTGGGGCTGCAGCTTCAATGGAGGAAGGTGGAGGTGCTGGAGAGGAGAGAGAGGCCACGCAAATTTTAGAGAAAAAGAGCTCTCCTTTGACCCCCTTTAGGTCCCCTATTTATAGATTTTCAAAAAGTCACTTAATTAGGGTTAATTAAGAGGTTTTTCATTTTTTTAGGACTCTTTCTAACAAATCCACTAAGGGCAACGATTTTTTGTAGTTTCCTAACCCTAAATGAACTCTAATTAAACTCTAATTAATACCTAATTAAACCCTAAAAAGTCCAAATGTAACACCACCTAGTATGGACCCACATTTGGTTTTTAAAACCTGAATTTAAAACCTTTAAAAACCAATGGTTTAAAAGTTAAATAAAATGGATTTTTAAAATTGATTTTGACTCCTCTAAACCCCTAACCTAACTAGGACAATGACTAACCCTAGTCTAGCCCTGACTTACTCGAATATGGTGCCACCCCGAGTGGGCCCCACTTGAATTTTCAAAAACGATTTTAAAACTTGAAAATGAGAGGTTTTTCAAAAGAGATTCAAAAGTAGACTTTGAGATTGAAAGTTTTGAAATGGTACAGAGTCTTGACTGAGTCAGAACTCCTCTAGATACGGCGCCAACGGGGTGGGCCCCATATCGAAGTTTTGAAAAACTTGAAATAAATACTAAAAATGGCTTTGAAAAAAGGGTTAAAATCAACAGTTGAAATTCAAAATTTTCAAAATAGAGTTCTAAGCAAACTGGAACTCTGAGCTAGAGTCCTGGATTTATAGGACTCTGAGATTTTGGTTTTTAAAAGCCAAATGAAGGAGTTTTTGAAAAGATTTCATCAAAAATGGTAAAACAAGTCAAAAAATACAGTCAGGGTTAGACTTCTAACTCAATCAGAACTCTGAAATAGAGTCCTGAATTAACTGGACTCTACAAAATGACCTAATTTTTTAAAACAAATGGAAATAAATGAAAATGGAATAAAAACAGACTTCAAAACAGACTCCTGACTGGACTAGGACTCCGGGACAGAGTCCTGATCGGACTAAAACTCTAGATTTTTTTTTGGTATTTTCTGAAAAACAGTTGAAAGAACTTGTGAAAACAGTTAAAATAATAACAAATATTGGAATAAACCAGAGTTCTGATTCAACTGAGACTCTGGGGACAGAGTCCTGATTGAAATAGGACTCTCAGATTTTTGGATTTTCTGAGAAAATAAATGAGAGAATTTTAAAAAACAGTTAAAAACAGGATGCAATTAAAATTTTGGTTCAGAGTCCTGATCTGATTAGGACTCTCAGGAAGAGTCCTGATTCGATCAGAACTCCAAGAAATTTTGGTTTTCTGGTGAGTAAATGATGAAATTTAAGCAAAGCTTTTGAAAACCAGTGAAAATGAAGTATGAAAATCAATTTTGGATAGAGTCCTGCTTCGATCAGGACTCTGGGGTAGAGTCCTGATTGGATCAGGACTCTGGGATAAAACCTCAGAATGTTGAAATTCTTTGATAAAAGTGCAACAGTGTTGATAGATGAAAAGATCTTTGAAAGATTCTTTCAAAATTTGAAATCAGGATCAGAGTCCTGATCCAACTAGGACTCTCTGAACAGAGTCCTGTTTTGACTAAAACTCTGAGTTTCTGACTCATTTTGAAAGATTTTGAAAGTTTTGATTGAAAATGGATGTAAAAGATTAGAGTTCTAATCCGATTAAAACTCTGAAGAAGAGTCCTGATCCGACTGGACTCTTGAAGAAGAGTCCTGATCCCACTAGGACTCTGGGATTTTGGCCAAAACAGAAGATATCAAAAAATTTTCTCCCAAAACAGGTAAAAAGGTAGTGAAAAGTAGAGTTTTGATCCGACTAAGACTCCGGAAAAAGAGTCCTGATCCAACTAGGACTCTAAAATTTTTGAGATTTTTGATAAATGAAGGAATCTAGAAGCGACACCACCTAAATGGGCCTCATCTGAGAATTGAAATCAATTAAAATTGAGTTTGAAATAAATCCAGATTGTTTTCTGAGAAAATACTTCAAAATATAAGGTCCTGGGGGTTGACAAATGACACAATGTTGATTAAAAACCAGGTTTTAAAATTGATTTTTGAAAGAAAAGTTTCAAAACTCAAATCTGGATTGAATATTTTGAAAACAGAAGTGTTGGATCTCGAAAATGAGATGTAATGACATGCAATGCTATGCTATGCAATGCAATGATATGCTGAATTCATGCAATGATAAGCAATGACACATGAAATGTAAGCACTGGATAAGGTTGAAAATTTGGGGTATTTACAGATGCCCCTCTTTGCTACTAAGCCGGTTGTAAGCTGAGCTTAGTGGCAAAGAAAAACACACCAAATTCAGACTATAAAAAAAATGCCCCAGTTAGATAAATTTGACTGGGTATGACAGAATTAGTTCAAATGATGGTAGTAGATATAGCATAAAGAATAAAGAAGAAGATTCACCTCATCGAAATGAGGCTCAGGCTTAGCCCTTAACCTGAATGGGACGACAAATGAAATACCTCATCAGAATGAGGCTTAGGTTTAACCCCTTGATTTGAAAGGGGACGATACCTCGTGGAAAAACGAGGCTCAGACTTAATCCTTAACCTGAAAGGGGACGATATACGGAGTCCTCGAATGAAGAAACCATAATGGGACCTTCGAATTTTGCATAATAAATCCGAGAGGGGTTTGCAAAAGGAAGAAAGGGGGTTCCCTAAAGCTTGAAAAGGGATTGATCTTGGACGTCTCATCGCTGAGACTGAATGGCTTTTAAGACAGATGACCTTTTTGCAGAAAATTCAGGTTTAACCCTTAACCTGAACGGGAACTGTCTATGGTGGGACAGTGGGGAGCACAGGGAAGTGTGCGAATCTGAGAGCCCAGGCGCTCAGATTATACCAAAGAAGGGAAGGAATCTTGAAAACTCCCGTTATCAAGTCCTAAAAGGGATAACAACTGATGTCAGGATGCGCCAAAGATGAACCTCAAGCTCTCGCTTCACGCCAGGATAGCTAGAAAATATTGTCAAAATGTTTAAAATTATTGTTGATTCAAAATAATTGAAAGTGATTGTTTTAAAAATATCTCCTCTTTTCTACCTGAAGTATTACCTCCGACTGAGCTTAACTCCGTAGAATCAGGATTCGAATTCAAATTGCTTGCGATTGGCTTTCTTTCAAGGAAGCTATCAATTTCCTTGATATGGACGTAAAAGAAAGTATTCTTGATGTTGCGAGAGCTATTGGTGAAAGAATATTGATAGAAGAATTTCACAAAATTAAAGAAGATTCTTAGTAGATTCGGCAGTCTGATATCCTGGGATTCTTTTCTCATGATGATCTTTCTGCACTCTCTTTTTAACAGAATTGGAGCTTTCTTGGATTTTTCGGGAATTACATCATCCTTCATTTTGGAGATGTCCTGGCTTTTTCTCTCTTTTTAGAAGGGTACGTCACAAACTCCTTCATCTCAGAGATGTTCCGATCCTTCTTTTCTCTTAGGGATTCTCTTGATAGTTATTAGCTCTTTGGTTGGAAGTCTCTTGATGATAGCGGTAATTAAATATCCTTTAGGGTTTGTCGGTAGGCTCATCACACTCGCCTTCATCTCGACGGTGATCTGAACTTTCCCTGGAAGGATCCGTCACAAACTCCGTCATCTTGGAGATGATCCAAATCTTCTTTGGCCCCGGGGGTCGACTCGCTTAATTCGCCTTCATCTTGACGACAATTGAGAGATCCCTTTTGCAGATATTTAATTGCAGCTTAGGTGATTGAGGAGATATGGAGATTGAGTGGATTTTTCTGTGTCACCCAGGATATTTCAATTGCTTTATTTTTCAAGAATGGTCTTTAAAAATGTGCCATTGACTGTGATCAATATCAATCACTTATGACTTTGCAACAACCTTGAATTTTCTTTGCTGGCCATATCGGGGATTTATTCTGCATCCGTTTGGTTGGCCAATAGAAAGATTTTGAACTTTGAATCCTTTTTCGCAAAAGCTTTGTCCTTTCGGAAGTAATACTGGGGTTATTCTGAAGTAATAATTTTGTGCAATAAAGATTTTTGAAATCAACAAATATTTAATGACAAATTGGCAGAATTTTCTTGAAATCCTTTGTGAAAGCGAGCATTCGAAGCACAACGCAACACATCCATGACAGAAATTCTCTTCTCCTTTCCCCAAAGGAGAAGATTCAGAAATTGGAATCAGGATATTGGATGACCTAAAGATCAAAATGGAGAATTGGTTTACTGGGAGTGACATGGGTTCTGTAGGGATTCAGCCTAAGAACGACATTGGTTCGATTGAGAACGATATTGGTTCACTGGGAACGACATGGGTTCAATAGGTATTCAGCCTAAGAACGACATTGGTTCAATTAAGAACGACATTGGTTCACTGGGAACGACATGGGTTCAATAGGTATTCAGCCTAAGAACGACATTGGTTCAATTATGAACGACATTGGTTCACTGGGAACGACATGGGTTCAATAGGTATTCAGCCTAAGAACGACATTGGTTCAATTGAGAACGACATTGGTTCATTGGGAACAACATTGGTTCACTGGGAACGACAAGGGTTCAATAGGGATTCAGCCTAAGAACGACATTGGTTCAATTGGGAACGACAAGGGTTCAATAGGGATTCAGCCTAAGAACGACATTGGTTCAATTAAGAACGGCATTGGTTCACTGGGAACGACATGGGTTCAATAGGTATTCAGCCTAAGAACGACATTGGTTCAATTGGGAACGACATTGGTTCACTGGGAACGACATGGGTTCAATAGGGATTCAGCCTAAGAACGACATTGGTTCATTTGAGAACGACATTGGTTCACTGGGAACGACATGGGTTCAGTAGGGATTCAGCCTAAGAATGACATTGGTTCAATTAAGAACGGCATTGGTTCACTGGGAACGACATGGGTTCAATAGGTATTCAGTCTAAGAACGACATTGGTTCAATTGGGAACGACATTGGTTCACTGGGAACGACATGGGTTCAATAGGGATTCAGCCTAAGAACGACATTGGTTCAATTGAGAACGGCATTGGTTCACTGGGAACGACATGGGTTTAATAGGGATTCAGCCTAAGAACGACATTGGTTCAATTGAGAACGACATTAGTTCAATAGGGATTCAGCCTAAGAACGTGGACCAGGAGGACTTCAACCTAAAAAAAAATCACATATCTGAAAGATACCAATCCAAAAGGAGTTCGACCTAAGGACTGTAAAGAATATTGGATCAGGAGGACTTCAACCTACAGATCAAATTTTTCGGCAGTGAAATTAGTTCCGAAGGAGTTCAACCTAAGAACCGGGGATTAGTAGGACTTCAACCTACAGGTCGAATTTGTGAATACGAGATTGGTTCGAAAGGGGTTCAACCTATGAGCCGTATTGGTTTGACAGGCGTTCAACCTACAAATCACATCGACTCCGCAGGGGTTCGACCTACGAACTATCAATTCCATGAGGATTTAAACTAAGATCACATCGGTTCCGCAGGGGTTCGACCTACGAACTATCAATTCCATAGGGATTTAACCTAGGATCACATCGGTTCCGCAGGGGTTCGACCTACGAACTATCAATTCCATAGGGATTTAACCTAGGATCACATCGGTTCCGCAGGGGTTCGACCTACAAACTATCAATTCCATAGGGATTTAACCTAGGATCACATCGGTTCCGCAGGGGTTCGACCTACGAACTATCAATTCCATAGGGATTTAACCTAAGGATCACATTTTAATAGGGAAAAGTTCAACTTATGGGTTTTGAATTTGGGAAATAAAAATTTTTAGTTCATGATTTGAATGGACCATCATAGTTAGCTTCTCAAGACCTGTTTTCAGGATTAACCCCTTCTCCTGAGCGAAGAAGCTTGATGCAAATGCAAACGAATGCAAATGAATGCAGATGAATGCAAATGTATGCAAAATGATATAAATGGGTGCACATGCGTGCAAAATGAGAGATTTGTTTGATCCTGCCTGCATACAGAAAGTTTTGATGACAATTTTCAAAGTAATGCCCCAGTATAATGGGGAAAGAATATTTTGAACAAAAGGATAAATGATTGATGTTTGAAGAATGCTCTCTGAAGGTGACACGACAACTGGCTTTTGATTGATTCAGAAGAGACTCTGAAGAGGTCATTCCTCATAAAAGAACATTTTATAGAGAAGGGGAATAAAAGGTGGCACCGGTGCTTGCGGGAAAAATAATCAACTTTATTGATGCATTGAAGGAAAATGACAAATTTAGAGAAGAACTGGGACTACATTGTCCCTTTTAAAATGATAAAATGATGAAAGTGACATAGTCTTGACATTGTCAACTTTTAGAAAACTTGCTCAGGATGGTCGACTGGTATTTTCCTCATCTTCAATAAGGATATTCTTGTCGATGCAATCTTGAATGATATTCTTCAGGACGAAACAATTCTCAGTGTCATGTCCCACTGCCCGATGAAATTTGCAAAATCTTTCTTTGAATTTGCCCATGATTGTTGTGGGATCAGCTGCTTTAGGTAAACGGATCATATCTTTTGCAAGCATGTATTCCAGAACACTCTCTAGTGTTTGGTCCAGAGGGGTGAACTTTCGATCCGTACTCCAATCCTTGCGCTTTGGCTTTTCTTGATCTTTCTCTTTATGCTAAGGACTAGATTGAAGAGGCCTATCATTGTTGGAGAACTTTCCTTTTTGGCCCTTGGATCCCTCTGAATAGTGATCATGATTTTTCTTGTTGCTTTTGCTATCATTGGCAGAAAGAGTGAAGTGAGCCTTCTTCTTCTGCTCACTCTGATTGTTACCTTGTGTAAAGATGAAGCCTTCATAAACTCCATTTTCCATGCTTAGCTCGAGCCACTCGGTTCATTCTGTCAGTTCGATGAAGGTTTTTGACGGTGCCGTGGAAATGAGACCTTTCAAGGGTTGTGAAAAATTATTCAAGATTAGTGACAATGCATGCCCTTCTGATATCGGGTCTCTTATCTTATTGCAAGCTGACCTCCATCGGTGGATAAAATCTCGGGCCTTCTCGTTTTCTTTCTGCTTGAGGCCGCAAAGATGACTGAGAGTCGGGAGTGCTTCAGCATTGAATAGAAAGCGCTCAATAAATAAATTGACCACTTTATCGAACTCTTTCAGCTCTATCAGGTTGATATGCTCTGAATACCACTTTGCCGCGATACCCTCCAAGCTGCGAGGGAAGCAGAGAAATAAGGCACGATTATTCCTCTTGAACCTGGAACACTCTGCGAAGAATAGGGTGAGATGCGCTTTTGGATCGCCCGAACCATCAAACTTGATAAATTTCTTGGAGAGATTATCAAGATCATCATCCCCATCCAGTCCATCATAGAAGTCTTCACTTGTAAAGACTCTTTTTCCCTTGTCACGAGTTTGAAGATCCTTAACTATTTTCATCACATCTTTGAGTTGTGACTGTGTAGGGTCGTCAACAGACTGATTCTTGGATTTGTAGGCCGACCCCTGCCCCTGAGTCGACCTTTTGAATTCTTGCTTGTTTTCATATTCTTTGTCAGTATCATCTACTGATTCTGACTCATCGAACATTTCCTCATGACGATTCTGCTTTTTACTGATCTTCACATTTCTGGCCGTGTGATCCCTATCCTTCTGTTTGATCTGAGTCTGTTCAGTACTGGCTTCAGCTTGCTCTGCCAGCATCTTGGTCATCATTTTCTTGAACATGACGTACATCTGAGGATCCACGTCATCCTCCACCTGCTGTCCTTGACTTTTGGCTGATCGGGGTGAGTCCATTTCTTCTTCTGAAGCGACTGAGTACGCGATGCCTTCAACTGATGTGGTTTTCTTTCCGGACCTTGTATGAACCATTAAATGTCACGACAACTCTCTGGAGGTTGCTAACGCTCTCTGCATGGCAGAATTGATGGTTAGGCTTTTGAAGGAAATTTGGTTTGGAGGAAAATATTTATTGAGAATTTTGGTAGACAATTGAAAGAGTATCCCATTACTAGGGATTGAGTCGTCGCTGGGATTACGACAATTGCGTTGCTATTCCTTTGCAAAAATAAACAACTGAAAAATATGCCTTGTTACCTAGGCGAGGTCGTCAAACCAAGATAGGATGAAATTTAAAGGAATTTTATTGAAGAAAAAAAAAGACATGATTTTATTAATAATAGACTCGACAAAGGGGAGGGGGACAGACAATTTTCCACCACTCCTGATAATCAGAGGACACTCGAGGACCAGGAAAAATAGTAAGAGTAATAAAGGAATCCCAGCCATGTCTGGCAGAATGGTATGCTCCGGACCACTGATCTGATGCGAGGTCGAATTCTGGCAGAACCCCTGCTAGTGGACGAATCTCTACGCGTTTTTGTCTCTGAGAGAACTGCCTGACACACCGCTCTGGATGGTAGTATGCGCAGAAGAATGGACCAAGTAGCCTGAACCGCTTGCCGTATGCATAAGTGTATCTAGGAGGCGATTCCTGACGATCAAAGTAGTCCCATACGACCTCTTCCTCCTGAAGATTATCGATCAAGAACCGGTATCGAGTAACCGGAAGAAGCTTTTCACCATTATATCTGAATGAACTGGCTCGGGCGGGCACATGCCGGAGGAACCAAGATTGTAATGTGTAGGTGCACCTTTCGACTAGAATTGATTCTCCGAGTGTGAAACGGGTCAACCCTCGGTATAGAAAAGCGAGTGCGGCCATGGCTATGGAGAGGTGGCTGGTCTGTCGACTTCCCCATCTCCTTAGAAGCTGAACTATTCTGATATCTATATAATTCCGCCCATCAGGAAAGAAGGCTAATCCCACCGTGCACAGAACCATCGCGTGCTGGATTCTCTCTCGAGCTGTCTTGGACAATGAGCTGACCTCTGCAAATGTTCCATACTGTTTGTAGATTTCGAGCAGGTCCACATATTCATTTTCATCCTCCTCGATCAAGGGCCACAACTTACGTCCTGTCATGCAAGCTAAGGCATCCTTAGGGTCCGGACCCTTAACATTAATCAGAAACTGTTTCTCCAATGGGTCTCCAGGCTGACCGACTGGCTCGGGTAATCCCATAATCTCTGAAAATTCATCTATCAGCACCGTCATCTCGCCCCAAGGGAACCAGAAGGTAGAAGTGCTCGGATTCCACCGCTCTTCTAGTGCATGGATCAAATTGTCGTTGACTGTCTGCTTTTCCACCGCGGATGCCAGTTCTAGCCCACAATCGTCCAAATGGTCCGGAAACATACGAGAGAAGTTCTTGAACCATGAGTAGTACCACCGGGGAAAGAAGGATCCGGTGCTGAGGACTCGATGTTCTGAAAGACCTTGTTGCACCTCGTAGGAGATGTGACCCTCGGGGAAGACTGAATCAAGCTGACTGGATGCCATCAGAATCGACTGGAAAACATGGAAAATTTGGAATAAGACTTTGGGAAAATAGAGAGACTTTTAAAAAAATGCAGGCAGGACAAAATGAAGTAGGAAATTCGAGATCCAGAAGAAAGGAAAGATAGAAAATTACCTGGAGTTTTGAAGAAAATGGAGGAATTTTATGAAAATCGCCCAGGGTTTTAATGGAATATAAGGAAGTACTTCATAAATGAAGTATTTTGAAAATCGTCCAGGGTTTAAAACATGGACAGTACATGGACATAGATTGGGGAACTTTGAGAAATTGTCCAGTATTTTTAGAAAATTGGGAAAATATGGAAAATACAACGGAAATGACTATAACCTATTCAATCACATCCTGCATAAACAAGCATGCACATACAACATTCCCTAAAAGCTGACTCTAGATGCACAAATTTTGAAATAGCTGTAGGACCTTAATCCTAACTCTAAGGTTCAGATCAACTGTGTTCAATCATGCTATGCCTATATACTCAAGCCAAGGCTCGATGTACGTGGCATAAAATCAATTCCTTCGGTTCTAGGTTCAAGTTTTCCAACATCTTTGAGCACCTGCCGATATACGTTGGACTATGGCCCTTGGTACGTGGCAGAGGGGTTTTCACCCAAATAGGTGGCCCAGTTGTGAGGCTCTGTCCCGAACTATCGTTCTGGAAGAGAGGCCAGCAACGTGAAGACCGGGACAATATAGGTGGGGTGGTTTTTGAAAAATATGAGCACATGCAATCAAACAGAAGGCTCTAAGTCCTAAAGAGATAGAATTTTGAAATATTTGAAGAAGCAAACATTGTTTTCATACAATTCCTAAATTGAGGAGTGTTGTATTAGACCTAAGTCTATGTGAGCATGAATAATTTCCTCCTCAATATGGTCCTACCAAACCATGCCTAGTCTATATGCAATCCATGTCAGCTGGGTTCAAGTCTAGGCTCCTAGGTTCACATGATAGCATAAATTAAAAGCTGACATTCCATGGAAATCGATTTTGACAATTTGAACTAAGCAAAGCATTAGATTGATCAGACGAAGACAGGTCCCATCACGGTCGCCAAACCTGTTATCATCGCAAAATTTTTACTTTTTGCGAGTCAAACTGACCTTTGAAAAAGTTTTTGAAAATGACTCGCCTCCGTTTTAAAATGCGGGAAAATTCCGTAGAATGGGACTCGCCTGTCGGTACGAGGTTCGACCGTTCCTGCCACCTTTAACAGGGGTAATCGAACCAAGGATCAATCTACTGCTCTGCTCTATTCAGCTTGTCTAAACCATATTCTAATTCCTAAATGCACAAAGAATCAGGCATGTGCTTATGAATTTATGAAAATGTTTGCTTCAAAGTTGAGAAATAATTGGAAATTCTTGGGAAATGTATCTCTTGGAAAATCGTGAATCATGGAGAAAGGACCTTTCTGAGAAAAATGAAAATCGATTTCTGAAGAATCCAGAGGTTTTGTGAAAATCGATTTTAAGAAATGTGAAATGACTTTGAAAAAAAAATTGATTTCCTTGAATTTAAACTTTGAAATCGAATGTATAACTTGGAAAATTGAGTTTCTGAACTTGAGAAACACTTGAAATATTCTTTGAAAATTCAATGCTTTTGAGAAAATCGATTTTGCCATAAGACTTAGAAAATTCTGAGAAAATGAACTTCTTTAAATTGAGATTTGGATTGGAATTGGTAAATGAATGAAATGAATGAATATGGATTTGAGGAATTGAGAAATACTTTTTGTATTTTTGAGAAATGCAGTGCATTTTGAAGTTAGCCTAAGAGTGTAGGCTAAATATGGCAAATGTGAAGATCATAAATCTAGATATCCTTCATATTCTGACTATGGCCATAAATACGAATTCCACCAAGTTTATAAACTTCATAAAAGCTAGTGCATGTGCCATTCGTGTAGACCATAGTGAGTTTGAATATGCATGAATCATCATCCATCACACATTAACATTATTAAAAAGAAAATAAACTATATGCAATGCAGCCTAAGCTAAGCAGGAAATGTAAATTCTTATTCCAAAGTTTAATTACAAATTACATCACTATTGAAATTTAAATACATGAAATAAAGGAAAATAAAGTCTTCAATGTTTCTGCAAAACTAGAAAGCTTGGTTAGTGAATATATGTTGGCTTTTCTAGGTTTATCCAGTAATATCTAGAAATTAGTGGATTTTGCTAGATATAAGCCTTTTTACCATGATTCCCTTAAATCAAAATGATAAAGTATGAAATAAAATTGAATAAACAAGGAAGATAAGATATGAAATTTCGAAATTGCGGTCAAAATGACCAAAATATCCCTAATAACAAGACTATAGCCTTGAAATTAGGGTTTTCAGAAAGATATTTGGTAAAATGCAAGTTTTGAAGTTCAAATGAAAATAAATCAAACTAAATATGCTATGACATGAAAAAAAATATGAAAATTAGGGTTAGGGATTTCGAAATTTAGGTCAAATGACCAAATTGCCCCTGATAGCAAGACTATGGCCTTGAAATCAGGGTTTTCTGAAATAAATTTTGGTAAAAACTTAGGTTTTATGCACTAAATGAAATAAAATAAGCATCAAATTAAACCTAAAGCATCCTAATATGATTATGAATATGATTAAACCCTAAAAATATATGCTTATGCACGAAAATCCAAGAATATCAAAAATTTTGTGATTTTTGCAGTGTTTTGGAATTCTTCGGGTGCCCTGTTTTGCAATTCAAGCCATTCAAGCATCAAACGGATTCTAAAAATCCTCTAAATTGGTACCTGCACTTGTTATAACCCTAAAATCATATTAAAATTATAACAATATTTTTTTGGCATTAAATTAATCCGAAAATAGCATCAAACTCTAAAAATATGCTATTTTTGACCTAGTTCACCAACCAGTCTCAGTCCAAGACCCGAACCAGGGGTCAAACCTCCATGGAAATCTATGAAATTTTACAGAGAACAAATAGACAGGATAACAGAACTTTTCTTTTTTACAGATATGAAAAATCCTTTAAAACCAAGGAGATCCCCATCCGACAATCCGAACTTGAATATATTGATTTTAACTTTGGTCTTAACTGATACTTTCAATTGAAAATTCCGGGATAAATATCAGCACTCATTCAAAATATCTGAGATTTTAACAGTGAACATTTGAAAGAAAAATAACAATACTCACTTTTTACAAATCATGAATCGGATCTGTAGTTTGGGATTTATAAACAACACAAGTCTGATTAGGGTTTTGATAAACCCTAACGAGTTTTAAATTGCAAATCAGAGTTTCTGACAAAGGAAAAATACTAAACAGTAATAAAAAATTCTGAAAATTTCACAGTAGACAGATCTAATCAATGTGAATCCATGGCACTTTACATATCTAAAATCGAATATAGGATGATAAAAATATTGTCACAGCAAGTTACCTTCCTGATTTTAACAACGATTTTAAAGTTTTAAAAACCCGACTTGATGTCTGATTTTTCTGACAGAGTTCCCGAAGTCCAAAATCTCTGATTTTTTTCCAGTAGATCAATCACATATTCATGCATCACATATAAAAAAATCAAAAATTAAAAACACATATTTCAATCCAAAACAGCATGCTCTTTTCTGTTCTAAACTAAAAACACACAGAAATCTAATAAACTTGAGAAAACATGCATTAACTAATGAAAAACAATAAAATAAACACTAAAACAGTAAAATAAAATTGATTTCTATGCTGGAAAACATGTAATAAACATGAATAAGCAAATAAAAAAATAAAATACAGGGAATCCATGGCTGGAATTTGCTTTCACCTTTGAAATCATGGATTTAACCTATTTAACGGGTAAATCTCACGTTTCGTCGGTTAAGAACATGAAAAACGTACCTCTCATCGATTCTAATGGATTAGAATCCTTGAAATCACCCTCAAACTGAGTTAGATCATCTTCTTGGGTCGATTTTGGGGTTCTTGGATGAAATCCATGAACACAAGAGTTTCCATGGTGAAATCTATTGAAAAACCATAAAAACTAATAAAATAATATTAAATAAACTCACCTTGAGGCTGCAGCTTCAATGGAGGAAGGTGGAGGTGCTGGAGAGGAGAGAGAGGCCACGAAAATTTTAGAGAAAAAGAGCTCTCCTTTGACCCCCTTTAGGTCCCCTATTTATAGATTTTCAAAAAGTCACTTAATTAGGGTTAATTAAGAGGTTTTTCATTTTTTTAGGACTCTTTCTAACAAATCCACTAAGAGCAACGATTTTTTGTAGTTTCCTAACCCTAAATGAACTCTAATTAAACTCTAATTAATACCTAATTAAACCCTAAAAAGTCCAAATGTAACACCACCTAGTATGGACCCACATTTGGTTTTTAAAACCTGAATTTAAAACCTTTAAAAACCAATGGTTTAAAAGTTAAATAAAATGGATTTTTAAAATTGATTTTGACTCCTCTAAACCCCTAACCTAACTAGGACAATGACTAACCCTAGTCTAGCCCTGACTTACTCGAATATGGCGCCACCCCGAGTGGGCCCCACTTGAATTTTCAAAAACGATTTTAAAACTTGAAAATGAGAGGTTTTTCAAAAGAGATTCAAAAGTAGACTTTGAGATTGAAAGTTTTGAAATGGTACAGAGTCTTGACTGAGTTAGAACTCCTCTAGATACGGCGCCAACGGGGTGAGCCCCACATCGAAGTTTTGAAAAACTTGAAATAAATACTAAAAATGGCTTTGAAAAAAGGGTTAAAATCAACAGTTGAAATTCAAAGTTTTAAAAATAGAGTTCTAAGCAAACTGGAACTCTGGGCTAGAGTCTTGGATTTATAGGACTCTGAGATTTTGGTTTTTAAAAGCCAAATGAAGGAGTTTTTGAAAAGATTTCATCGAAAATGGTAAAACAAGTCAAAAAATACAGTCAGGGTTAGACTCCTAACTCAATCAGAACTCTGAAATAGAGTCCTGAATTAACTGGACTCTACAAAATGACCTAATTTTTTAAAACAAATGGAAATAAATGAAAATGAAATAAAAACAGACTTCAAAACAGACTCTTGACTGGACTAGGATTCCGGGACAGAGTCCTCATCGGACTAAAACTCTAGATTTTTTTTTGGTATTTTCTGAAAAACAGTTGAATGAACTTGTGAAAACAGTTAAAATAATAACAAATATTGGAATAAACCAGAGTTCTGATTCAACTGAGACTCTGGGGACAGAGTCCTGATTGAAATAGGACTCTCAGATTTTTGGATTTTCTGAGAAAATAAATGAGAGAATTTTAAAAAACAGTTAAAAACAGGATGCAATTAAAATTTTGGTTCAGAGTCCTGATCTGATTAGGACTCTCAGGAAGAGTCCTGATTCGATCAGAACTCCAAGAAATTTTGGTTTTCTGGTGAGTAAATGATGAAATTTAAGCAAAGCTTTTGAAAACCAGTGAAAATGAAGTATGAAAATCAATTTTGGATAGAGTCCTGCTTCGATCAGGACTCTGGGGTAGAGTCCTGATTGGATCAGGACTCTGGGATAAAACCTCAGAATGTTGAAATTCTTTGATAAAAGTGCAACAGTGTTGATAGATGAAAAGATCTTTGAAAGATTCTTTCAAAATTTGAAATCAGGATCAGAGTCCTGATCCAACTAGGACTCTCTGAACAGAGTCCTGTTTTGACTAAAACTCTGAGTTTCTGACTCATTTTGAAAGATTTTGAAAGTTTTGATTGAAAATGGATGTAAAAGATTAGAGTTCTAATCCGATTAAAACTCTGAAGAAGAGTCCTGATCCGACTGGACTCTTGAAGAAGAGTCCTGATCCCACTAGGACTCTGGGATTTTGGCCAAAACAGAAGATATCAAAAGATTTTCTCCCAAAACAGGTAAAAAGGTAGTGAAAAGTAGAGTTTTGATCCGACTAAGACTCCGGAAAAAGAGTCTTGATCCAACTAGGACTCTAAAATTTTTGAGATTTTTGATAAATGAAGGAATCCAGAAGCGACACCACCTAAATGGGCCTCATCTGAGAATTGAAATCAATTGAAATTGAGTTTGAAATGAATCCAGATTGTTTTCTGAGAAAATACTTCAAAATATAAGGTCCTGGGGGTTGGCAAATGACATAATGTTGATTAAAAACCCAGGTTTTAAAATTGATTTTTGAAAGAAAAGTTTCAAAACTCAAATCTGGATTGAATATTTTGAAAACAGAAGTGTTGGATCTCGAAAATGAGATGTAATGACATGCAATGCTATGCTATGCAATGCAATGATATGCTGAATTCATGCAATGATAAGCAATGACACATGAAATGTAAGCACTGGATAAGGTTGAAAATTTGGGGTGTTTACAGAGACAAACCATCATGATATGCCAAAGGTGTGGAAATCAGAAACAAGCTATACAAGGTAAACATAGCATGCCAACATACAATATTTGAGCAATTGTAGCATGAACAAGTATAGAACAGTGATATCTACACATGGAACATTATTGACAATTTCTATTAATAATATAGCATGCATCAAACGAACATGATTTAGCACTGAATCAACATTTGTAACAAGGTATGCATCACAGAACATAAAGTACAAGTGTATCAATATGAAAGACTGTAACTAGCATACATCAGTGTAAGTAGTAAAAGCATGAGTGACTATTATGCATCACAGAACATAAAGTACAAGTGAACAATTTTATGCATCGTGTCATAGGCGAAAGAACTGTCCTATGATGATTCGAACATTGTATGCTCTGACGCTAGGATGGGACAGTTAGAAGCATTTGGCATGTAAGGCTTAACTCACAAGCAGTGCCAAGGTTCACAACCCGCACCCGGCATCCATAAGCGAACTCATCTCGCTAACAACTCACCATGGAGTCCAAGGTTGCGCAGGTCATGCACCACTGCAATATCCTTAGGCTAAATTGCATAAGTCTCGTATGGATGCAATATCCACAGTGCACCCCAAAGCATAGCAAGCACGATGTTGCCCACTCTCTCCGTAGGTGACAAACACACGAGATTCACTAACATGAGTTAGCGATCATACACCCTACGCGTGTCATCCACATACTAAAATGCGCACCAACTATGCTAAGTCGCACCATGATACATGATATTGGTCCACACACATACCTCGCGTAAGTCAAAACACTTAGTGCACTCGTTCGAATATTTTTGGTCCCTCTCCAAACACATCTGCAGCCCTTATTGGCTGCAGCTCAGAGGTCCGCTAACAAGGCTATAAGCACGGCGATAAGAATATGAATATTACGCATAAAGTTTGCTTTTGGACAGTACGCACTATTCGCTATGTTACAACGAGTCAAAACTATAACTTTATTGGGGTATTGGACCCCGCGCTATGAACACATACTTGCAGCCCCGTGGGCTGCAGTCCAAAGTACTGCGGCTAGGCTGCAACAACCCCGTGTAGCACCAGTTTGCTGGTCACAAGGGCGGAAAACCCCTTAACTGAACCTGGTTCGGTTAGGGACGTTAAACAGGTAAACCAACACCGAAAAAGGGTGGGGTGCAGGCCTGCCGCCTGCACCCAGCTACAGCCGTAAGGCGGGAGCAACAACTCAAAGCCGAAAAGGGCTTTAGGCCCAACCTAGCTGGGCCGGGCTCGGCCAGGGCCTATGACAGGTCTGATCCGAGTTCGGTCCAGACCATGTCAGGCCAACAGTAATCCGAGTCCACTTGCTGGGATGCTGGGCAAGAGGGGTCGCTCAAGGCGGGACGAAAACGAGGGGAGAGAGGTGTCCCGGGCTGACCTAGCTGCGGTCGGCCTGAGCCACACTTGCTGGAACGCCGAGCAACAAAGGCGACCTGGCGTTTATGGGCCATCAATCAAAACGAAAAGGAGGAAATGCTGAGAAAGGAAATGATCTTTTCCCATGGCTCGGACTACTTGAGCTTAAGCCAGCACCTCCAAAGGAGGTCAACCCGAACGGGCATGTAGCTAGGCTTATGCCAAGGCGTGCCTCCTTGCCAACTGAACCGGACTTTAGGAAGGTCTTGCGGTTACAAGGCAAGTCATGCAAAAGAATACTTGAAGCTTTTGAGGGACCGAAAAGGCTTAAACGTTATCTTGCAAATCACACTTTTACAAATGCTAAAACGAGATTTGAAAAGGGTATCAATGGGTTTGCAAACATGAAGAACCGTAAGGGCTTAAGCTATAATGCTTACATTGCGTAAGGGAAAGGCTTAGAAACGTGCTTAACCGAACATTCATAATGCGTGCAATCTTACCCATCAAAAATCCACACATCCGAAGGAAAATATGTATTGGCAACTCCCGAAAATGCATGAAACAAGATGCATTTACTTATCCGAAATCCACACTAAGCATAGGGAAAGGAGGTGTCTCACCTTCGAGGCTTTAAAATGGAAGAAATGAAGAAGGTGGAGGCAATGGTGTCCACGGCTGGAGTTGTACCAAACCCACTCTCACACACACATGTTGGAGAAGAAGAAAGGGAGAAGAGCAAGGGAGGAGAGAGAGACTCTCCCAAAAAAAAATCGCCCAAGAGAGGGCTCTCTTCTCTCTCTTCAAGGGTTAAGTAGGTAAGGTTAGGAGGGACGGACGACTGAGATTTAAACTCATAAGATGGAGGGCTTGAGTGCTCCACGCCCCACCCATAGGTATCCACGCCCAATGCATGTTGAGCTTTTAAAACATTTCAGAAATCTTTCAAAAATGCCATTGCAAAGTACCTTTAATGTTTGAAAGTTTTACGAAAGAGCCACCCAAGCTCACCCAATCAGATTTTAGCATTTGAATTGTTTTGAAACAATTTCAAAAACGCCATGGGGCGCTAACCCCATGGTCCTCTTATTGAAAAATGTTTTTCATGATGAGCTTCAAGGCTCATCATGAGTTTCAAAAGAAGAAAAGGGCCAATCGTGGCCTATTTTTCAAAAGCCATGCAAAATCTTACAAGTATGCCATCCAGCTGGTCAAACCTAGACCAGCTGGTCAACCAAGTCTAAACTCGTCCTCTTAGAGGGGCGCACTAAGGACTTGGGTCCTCTAGGTAACCTGGATCCAAGATCCAAAATCGCCAATTAATAAGTTTCAACACAATACTTATTTAATGCCTTAAAATATCCAATAAATTCCGATAATTCATTTAATGATGTACCAAACCTTAATTAATACGAAATGCATGAAGCCTTATAAGGAAATTCTCTTCCAATTGCGAGAATTAAGCGTATCACGATTTGGGTCCCAACTTGGGCCAAAACTCGTAATTCACATGCACTGACGAGGTTTTTACGTCGGGTAAGTCCCAAATTTGGGGACAAACCATGAAAGTATAACATAATTTAACCCTTACATTCTTGGAAGCTAATTCGTCCAGAATTAGACACTTCTTACTTGCACACATATTTACGCAATTTTCAGGTCGCGAATACAAGGCAGAAATACAAAGCATAATCAAATCTCATCAAATCACGTGCTACACCTCACAAGTACACACACAAACATACATTCCAACTCAAATAAATCAATAAAGCACTCAGAAATTCGCGGGTCTTACACTTAATCTCTAAGTATCCCCTCTGGCCACAATAGGCACGTATACTCAGTTCACCAAGATAGATTCACCTCACAAATCTATCTTACATAATAGTCCGAACCTCTTGGTTTCGACACTCGATACCTTGAGCCAAAACATATAAGGCTTTAAACATAAAATTGCGTCTCACATCAGACGACAACCGCAATATCATATAAATTTATCTAAACATGCATAAAAAGCAATAAAGCAACAGAAACTCAATTCAACTAAATTAAGCATACTTACAGTGCGATGGTCGATGCGTACAGAGACTTGAACCACACTTCTAAAACATTGCTCTGATACCAAAACTTGTAACGCCTCAGAATCCTAGCTTGGAAAATCCTTTAGATTTTCAGGATAAATTAATTAATTTTTTTAAATACATTGTGCGAAGCGGAAAAACCAAAAGGGAAAAACAAGTAGAAATTCTGGGTGAGTTACAAAGAACAACAAGATGAAACATTTTATTAACCACATTTTATAAGATGATATAACATTTCCCTTTTTACAAAAACCAACTGCCATGATCTTTGACGTTCTAGAAGTGTGGGTTCATGTCTTCCGCCGCACATCGAGCTCCATCGCACACCTATAAGCAAACACCTGCACCCTCATAAAATGGGGTCAGACCTCTTGCGAGGTGGTGAGGCGAACCAAAACACAATATACCAATATGTGGAAAAATGAAAGCAAGTCTATCATGATACACTTAACATTATCATTCATTCATTCATTCATTTGCAATAATTGAACAGGTATAGCATAAGCAAGTATAAAGAGAGTGGCAAAACTACATATGGAGCAATAAGTGATAACTACTAGCAATAACATGCTTTTACAACATAAGTTAATGCAATTAAGCGAATTATGCAAGTAAAGCATAGGTGTGTGTGAACATACATGTGCATCCTGCGACAAGTACGCGAACAAGCAATGCAACAATACAAAGCAATGTGCATCATGATGAGACGGTTAGAAACATTTAGCCACGGTAAGGCATCTCTAGAAACGAATCACGAGACATGTAAAAGCATATAAAAACTATGTATCTCTAACATAAGTGAGTTCATCTCACGAGGTGGGGCCATCACCCTTACCAAAACTCGCCAAGATGTTCCAAATATCACATAAGTCTTAAAAGACTAAAATCTCCATATATGTGCCTCAAGATCCCTTCGTACTTAGGGAACACATTTAATTGCCAAGGTGATTCGTACATCCAAACATAACAAATACGAGCATGTGATTGCATTCATTTGTGCACTAGCTTTCGTGCTAGAGTGTGTGACAGTGTACATGCTATACAAACTTCTTCATAACACTACATTACATAACACATAATGATACGCCTAATTAAATAATTTGTGACATGCCATGGTGCCAGTAATGTATAACAAGAGAAGCGCCACAATTGCATTATTTCGTTTGACATACGCCATAAGTTTCTTAATTACGCAAAAACCTTATATTATTTGAAGGCATTCAATAAGGTATCATTTGCAAGCACTTTGTATTCTATGCAAAAGCGGACATACGCACAAAAGTGTGAATCCACACTACGCATATCGACGGGTTTACCATTTCTTTATGCATACATAACTATGTATATATAAGTTTGCTTTGGACAATCACGCACTCTTCGTCCACGACGTGATGAGTCGAAACTATGGACTTATCGGTCGATTGGAACCACGTGATACTCATATGCAGCCCCAAAAGTTGCAGCCTTGAGGCTCACTAACAAGGCAAGATAGCGCGACATATGGGTTCCTACGAGTGAGAGAAAATCCCAAAGGCTAAGCTGGAGTCTGTCCAAGTCAGACCCGCTAACTTACTAGCCTCACGGTGCCATGGGGCACCACACACACACAACAGGTCCCGGTTTGGGCGGCTCTGCTGAACCAAAAGAAAGCAGCCGACTATGCTGCATGGCGTCTACACTCAGCTCGCTGCAGGGACTGAACCACCTGGTCCAAGTGGGTTTGGTCCGGGGGAAAGACCACACATGTGGGTCGCAACCACCAAGAAAAACCCAGGTCTGGACCGACTGGTCCAGACCCACAAACGGGCGTGCTCAGACCTGAGCAAGGTCTGGACCACATGTCCGGTTTCGAGTTGGACTCAGCCAACACCAAAGGGAGGGGTGCATGCCATCTGCCTGCACCCGGTCGCAACCTACCTGCTCCAACATGGTTGCAGCCGGTCCAAGGAGCACCAACCTTAGCCGGCACGAGGGCGAAGTGCCCTTAACCGAACCCAGTTCAGCTAAGGGCCTTTGACAGGTTTGGACCAGATTCGGTCCATACCATGTCAAGCCAAAGGGAACCAGACTTACAGCCATCCGAGTTGGTGGGTTCAGCTAAGGGTCACACCCAACCAAAGAGGGAAAGAGGAAGGTGCCCAGGCTGGCCCGTGGGCGATCGGCCTTGTGCCACCCCCACTGCTGGACACGTCCAACAGTCTGGACTAGCCCCACCGAACAGGAAAGAGGGGAAAGAAGCTAGTGTTGTGGGACCACCCTGGCCTGGCCTGGCCTCGGCTAGCCTAGGCCAGCCGCACCCGAACCCAAGAAGGGTGGGTCCAAAGGCCACCTAGCCATCCGAAACGCACCATGGTAGCCCAGTTTTGTTGCCATAAAAGTGTAGAACCGTAGGCTACCATGAATCCCCAAAAATCATGGAGAAAAACAAGAAAAAACCAAAAGAAAATGCGAGAAATAGAAAGATTACTCATGCTCCCGCAAGGACACAACATCCAACCCTACAGTTTGCATCAAAACACCATAAGATGGACAATAACACAGTGCCATAAGTGTGTGTACACGTTTGTGAATAACAAAATAATAACTTGGAGTTTAGAGCACCTAATCCGACCATTTCCCATTCATGGCAAAGCCTACCTTGGGAAGAATGGTCTTCATGAAGGAATACACGGTTTCCATAAAAGAAGATCATGGTGAGCAAATTCCTCACCAACACAAAAAGAAAACATGAGAGCTTGCTCACATGAAAACCACAAATATTGAGATGCGACATGGTAGCTCACCTCCGACGGCTTTCAAAGGAAGAGGGTGTCCATGGATGGGAGAAAGAGAGAAGAGAGAGTGAATGAGGGAAAGGGAGATAGAGAATGAGAAAGAATGAAGGGAAGAGAGAGAGAAGGAAAATCACCCATTAGGGATTTCCTTCTTTCTTCAAGGTACAAGTACCTAGGGTTCTAGAATGGACGGCCAGGATTAATCCGGAATGGATGGAGGACTGGGATGAAACACGCCCCTCCATGGCCGCCCACTCCATATCAAAATCTATTATTTGAAATGATTTAAACCCTTTTCAAAAATGCCACTCAAAAGGGTTTTGAAAAGCCATTAAAGCCTTGGAAATTTATAATAAATGTCTTAGGGTTGCCGCCCCTTTCTAGCCTCTAGAAGTGTGCCATTTAGGCTACACTAAAAACCTTTCAAAACTGTCATGAGTTGCCGCCCACTTGGCCAACCCATGGCTGGGATTCAAATCAAACTTGGGGTTTTACACCCCTGCCACCACCCAGCTGGTCTACCATTGACCAACTGGTTTTCATGGCCACAAACGTCCATCTATAGGGGCACAAAAAGGGTCTGGGTTGTCCCCTGGGTCTGGGTCATCTCCATATCCAAAAACGATAATGTAATAATAAAAACAAATATTCTTTTAATGCTTTTAAAAAAAAATTGACCTCAACACATAATATACTCATTTTTTAATTCTTAATTGACATGAAATGTTCAAAACTTCTTTAAAGCATCATCCATCGTTTACGAGAAATGCACTCGTTACGACTCACGTATTATCGATAAGCAATTCTCGTAATTCACATGCACTGACGATGTTTTTACGTTGTCTGGGTCCCAAATTTGAGGACAAACTAAATACATATATTATGAACTTACCCTAAAATTTTCAGAAGTTAATTTGTCCGGGATTGGGCTCTTCTTACTCATATATTATACTTACGCGATTTCGGGTCTTGCTCATTATGAACCGAATTTCAAAGCATAATTCAAATTTTACATCTACTTACGTGCTACAACCTCCTAAACATGCGAAAGTATCCACCTCAAAATCATGCAAACATTGAATTCCTCAGAAAAAATCGTGGGTCTTACACCCAACCACTCCCCTTGATTCAAGGGGAGTGGTTGACTTTGACTTTTTAAAGCCAAAGCCAACAATCAATGAGAAAATTGACTTTTTTTTTTTCAAACACCATTTTTTTTATATGAGTGCATTTAATGTGGTTAGGTGCTACCCCTTAAGGGGATCCCTAACCCAAAAATCATGGGCACTCCAAGAGTGCATTTTGCAAACTTTTCAAAATTCCTTTGTAAGGTGAGTTTTTTTGAAAAGTTACTTTTTTTTTAATTTAAAATATCATGGGATGGGGTGGGGCCCTTGCCAACCACCCTTTTATAATTCCAAAAAAATCAACCTCTTTAAAACTTTTAGAAAAACCGCTTTTAGGTTTTATGAAAATTACTATTCACTTTATGAAAAACCCTAATTACTTGTCATTTAAATGGATATGTTTTAAGTAACTCAAATGTTTTATTTCTAATTTATTTTTCATGCATTAAGACCTAAATTTTAAATTTCCAATTCCGACGAATTCGAACCTCGCTATGATTCATATTTACCGATATACCCCTTTTCGCCAAATACAAGAAATAATGAGATATTTTTCTCGTTTAAGCTCCAAATTTGGAGAGAATCTAACTAGATATAATATAAATCTAATTTACAAACATCGAGGTTCAATTCATTGCAGTTTGCTCTGAATCACCTTGTAAAGCGAATTTACGCGATTCAGAATCTCAGAAAGCAATATACTTTAATTTTATGAGCAATCCTCACGTAGAAACACGAAATTTTCAACACAGAAGCATATATCAAATAAAATTTCTTCAGAAAATACAGTGGGTCTTACATTCATTCTCGTTACGACTCGTATCTTGTCGATATTTGGTTGAGTTTTTATAAATGCTCTTTTTAGAAGATAGTTTTTCAATAAAATCTTTGGAAAATCGTCAACCAAAAGTAAATAACCGACTTTCCACAAAAGTGGCAAGCACGGGTCGAATCTACAGGGAACGAGAATTACTCAATTATTTTTAAGAAATTCAATTTATTAATCAACAAATACCAGTCAACAAATACACTGCTAATAACAATTACAACTTAACACTAAAGCTAACTAGAAAAGCACTTCAATCTTTTGTTGCACGCCAAGGGTATTTCTGTCTTTTCACCACTTATCAAGTTTTCGCAGTTGGACAAAAATCTCCTAGAATTTTTTAATATGCTTTTCAACCTAATAACACAGGAAAATGCAAAGTTAGTAAATAATTCAATGAAAGTAAACGAAAATTTAAACTAAACCTAATTCTGAATAAATTAACACAAGCAAAGCCTAATTAACACTAAAATAATAAATAAAATATCAAAATAATTATAAAATTAAGCAATCTAGGTATAACTATGCTAGATGATGCAGATGCAACAACTACAATGTAGAAAACAATGAGAATTAACCGAAAATGACTAAACTAGTGAAATGACTATCTTACCCCTAAATAGTGTAAAAATGACCTCTGACAGCTTTTCGTAAATCGACTGTTTGACAAAGAAAACAAAATCCAAAATTCCCGAAATTTCTTCTGTACTGTAACTAACAGATTAAAAAATCTTACAATTTTTACAGAATTAAAAAATGATATATGGAACTCCAGATATAAGCGTTTCAAAACCAGGGAAAATCTGGATATCGCAGGTCCCGAAATTTTAAAACCCGAAAAAGCAGTTTTCACAAAACGCTTAAAAACCAGACCAAATCAACTTGGAATGAGTTGAAATTTGGTCTGCAGACAGTGAACACGTCAATAAAGAGAATAGAAAAAGAATTTTTAGAAAAATCGAAAATTTTGCACATAAAATGACGAGTGTGTGACAGGGCAAAAATCGGGTGTCAAGTTCAATCCACTATTCACTTTAGAAATCTATCTTTAGCACTAAGAATGCAACCTAAATGCAAATACCGTCCTAAATGCTGCTAAATGACAGGCACAATGCAGAGGATGGATGCACTTGAACTACGAAATAAACATGCAAATACACCACACGTCTAAATGCTAACAATCACTTCAAGAACACACCAAATGCAATTTAATCTAACTAACGATGCAATATTAACTAATCTAGCGAGAGAATCCAACTTAAAACAATCTAAAACTGTAAGCTATACTAAAGGTTAAACCAACGACATACTTTCAAAATCACATGTATTTAAAATTAGCAACACAAATGAACTAAATTTAACTAACTAGATTAGATAAAATGACTAATGATCCAAAGTTAATTAGAGACTAAAAATTACTAAGTGAACCAATTTGGATGAGGATTAACCTTAGCTAGGTTCATGGATCACCCTATGGACTCTCTAAAGCTTTAACACTACTTGCTAAAAATAAAAAATTGCAAATGACTAATTAAACTAAATTAATTACTCAACTAAAAGGAATTAAATCACCCTAATTAATACCTTGTTGACTAAGACTCTAATTACTACCTAAGGTTAACATAAGTAACTAAAGTAATTACTCCTAAATCTAAGCTATGCTACTATGGCAAGATAGATAGGAAAGAGTAAATGCTTAAAGATATTTTTGGAACTTTGGTTGATTCAAAAATCATCCAGCTAGAAGGGAGTTACAATTCTTGATGCCTTTGCTCAATTTAGGAAATTTGAATCAAACCAAAACCGTCCAACCAAAGGAGGATCTTTTCTTTAATTGATTTGTAAATCAAATTAGAAAGTAAGAAAACCGTCCAACCCAACAAGAGCCCACACGTTTTGAACTTTCTAAAAATGTTTGGAAAACAATTAAATTTCTTTCTCAAAACTGTGGACCCCCCATTTAGCAATTCAATTGAATTTCAAAATACATTTCCAAATTGAAACAAGTAACCCCCTTCTATGTAACGCCCCAACTTTTTATATTAAAAATTTTGGAGTAATTTTTTTTTTTTTTTAAATAGCGGAAGTGACAAGTTCAAGCGTCGGGCGAGTTACAGGTAAGCCAGAGAGGTACTGAAATCATTTCATTCATTTATTAAAGCTTTAAGTACATCTCATCAATGGGAATACAAATCTAACTATTCAGAGTTTAAACATGAAACACTGAAAAACTGAGATCTCTTGACCACATCCATACGCGATGCCCACGATGCTCTGATTTAGTTGCTACCTGAAAAACATTTAAATGCAGAAGGGTCAGACTCCCCTGTCTGCGTAAGAAGTATTATATTTATATGTTGTGCTCAGTGTCCAGTGTACAAATATGTGCAACATTTGCAGATATTATAATTGTAAAGTTTCATGCAATATAACTTGCTAAGAAGGAAAATTCTACTCAAATAAGCATGCTTTCTACCTTGCTATGAAACAAGAAAATACCATGTGTGTGTTCATTCGTACATGCACTATTTGTTTTTATCCTTTACAAGATTCACTGCAAGGATTACAACATTTATTCACAAACATCTACGAAAACAATGTAAACTTTTTATGTTTATCTTTTCATTACCCTATGGGTACGCATAGGCATTCGACATCGTATCCGACCCTCTCCAAGGTAGATCAATGGGTCCAGTAACATATACCGTCTTTCAGGTATACCCAGAGCCCAAAGAATCCGGTAACATATACCGCCTTTCAGGTATATCCGGAATCTCGAAAGTTTTATGTTTATATTTCATTTTACATTTTCTTTATAACCATGTGCGAGCTATCACACTACGAGGGGTCCGGTAACATATACCTTCTTTCAGGTATACCCAGAGCCTCAATATCTCATATTTGATTTCTCAATTATTTTCCTGTGCGAGTCATCGCACCACAAAGGATTCTCAAAATCCCGAACCCGCCTTGGGGTTCACACACATTGTGTGAATTTTTTTTTTTTTTATAGTCTGGGTGATATACGCACCACCCATGAGTGAAGTTTCCTTGGGATCGGCTCGACCCGAAACCCACGTTCAACAATTTACATTTATGGTGTACTCTTTTGTACCCTAGAACAACAACATATTGGCGGCAAGCATTGTTGTCCTTTCTTATACACTTTACATTTTGACGTATCATTGCCATTGTGGCCCTCGCCACAGCTATCGTCCAAACCGGGTGTACAACACCTCCACTTGGTTAAAGTGGGTCGATTGGGTTGCAAAAATGATTAACCGCGTCCCGTGAGTACAACGACCACCAGGTCATCGGGATCCGTTGCAACGGTGCAACCAAAAAAAAAAGACCAAGGACAAGAAATCTTTTGCCAAACCCATGCACGAGTGTTGTGGTATTTGGCAAATTCACATGGAGTTCCAAATACAACTCCGACATTCAGCCAGAAGCAACATTAACAGGTTATTGATCCAGCTATATGCTGGATAGGCCAGCATCACCAACATGGTGATTCACGGTTTCAATCAGCCGAACATGCTGTGTCGACGTCATATGATCACCCAACAGATGTGGTCCATTTGCAGCCTACGCACCACCGCTCCTCAGCCCCGTGCGTGAATGTATAGCAGGGCCATACATGGTCACAACAAAAATCTACGTGTTTTATTTATATATATATATATATATATATATATATATATATATATATATATATATATATATATATATATATATATTTATGCAGCCCACACAGGAATTACAGGTCTGTTTGTGCACCATGTCGTTGTTGTTTGTTTTTTTTTTTTCCATAGATTCTACCAAAGAGCAATGTATACTAAGAACATCATGTTCCATTATTACGAAAATTTTCATGCGAACAGGCCTATAACATACATGTAGGACATATATATATCCTCTTCCCTTCAGCAAAAGCTTCTCTAACTCTCCTTTTTGGTTGCTTTATTGGTACCCCCACCACATTTGGGGGGATTTTCCATGTTTCTTGGAAAAGAGAAGGCAAAAAGGCCAACTCCCACACGCTTATTGTGGGAGGGAATCTAGAAAGTAGGGGTTTAACTCAACCACGATTTTCTCTTTTTATATATTTTTTTTTCAAGTAAAAAATTTAACTTGTGTGTGTAAAAAAAAAAATCTGTGCACATGGGGTTTTGAACTTGGGTTTCCTACCTAAGGGGTAATGAGCCCCACCACTTGTGCTATGTTGTTTTTCATTGCAAAGGGTGTGAATTAAATTGTATATAACCCTTTCAATTTCGTTCCGGATTTCATAAAAAAAATAATGTTTTTCACTTCTACGTGGGTGCACCGTGGAACTTGGGTTGTGACTCCAAACAACCATGTGCCATACCACTACACCACACCATAACTTGGTGTTTACTTTTGCAAGAAAATTCCTTTTATGTCATATTTGGACGTTTTACCTTGTTGATGGATTTCTTCTATTTTCAAGTGGGTTTTTCACCCGTTGGTTCTAAACTTGCACTCTCTCACCATAAACGTGCTTCGGATCTCATGCTATTATCTCGAAACCATCGGATTTCTCCACTTGGCCTCGTGAACCGGGTTGGATCATCGGATCTCGCTTAAGTTCGGATCCAAGTACCCTTTCTAGTATTCGTTACCGGGTTCGCTCTACTAGCCTGCAAGCCTCAAAATCACATTGAATATTTCACAAACCATATTATTTCACATAAACACACATTTTTATTTCATTGAAAATTCCTTAAAATTCATGGGTTTTACATCCTACCCTCCTTAAAAAGGATTTCGTCCGCGAAATCATAAACATTAATCGACACAAAAGTTATGGTATTTCTTAGTTAATGGCACGTCTTTTCTTTCAATGGAGTCGAATCAGCTTAAACTAAATTTTCAGTAGACTTCTTCGGGCAAAACTTAGCAATATGTCCTGGTTACTCACATTTGAAACACTTGCCATTATAGAGAGGGCAAACTCCGAAGGAATGATCCTAATTGCACCGTCGACAAATTTGTTGAGCCTTTGGCTGTTGCGATTTCCTTTGTTGTTGGCGGTTCGGGTAGCCTTCCTGCCGCATTTTCTTTTTTGTAGGTGGTGTGAACTTCCTTTCACTAGGATTTTTCTCATTAGTACTCACCTTGATCTGTTGCTGGGGTTTATTCCATTGATTCTTTTGCTCTTTGACCCAGTCTTCTTCCAATAGGGTCGCTACTTCGATGGCCTCATCGAGTGATTTTGGACCTCGAGTGAACACCTTGGTTCTCAGAGCTGGCCTCAATCCACGAGCGAATTTCATTGCTCGATTCTCTTCCATGGTGTATACATTTGGGCAATATCGCTCCAGACAACAAAACTTAGTGATATAATCCGCCAGTGTTGTTGCCCCTTGTTGTAGGTCTAAACATTCTTGCATCTTCTTACTACGTTCATGCTTAGGGAAATATGCAGAGTTAAAAACCTCAACAAACTCGTCCCAAGCAGCCTTTTCATTCTGGAACTTGATCGCAGAGGTCGTGTCCCACCACTTCTCAGCGTGGTCCTTCAAACGATAAGTACCAAAGTTCACCTTATTTTCCTCTGGAACATTCAGAACACGAAAAATACATTCTATCTCGCGTATCCATGTCTCTACAGCTTCAGGGTCCGTCTTGCCCTTAAAAGCAGGAAGATCCATTTCCATAAAGCGCTTGTAAGTGACTGTCCCTATGTTCTTCCTATCTTGGGCCACCTGTTGGAGGTTCGCACCCACTTGTTGCATTGCAACCACCTGCTGTTGCACAACCTCGGCAAGGTTGTTCACAGTGTTCATGATATCGTTGCACCTGGCCTCCCATGCCATCTATCAGGACAGAAACATAATAATAGTTAATCATTAGGTTACACAATTATGCTTGCTAAGTAATATCCCTAGCAATCTTTCATAGTTCTCAAATGCACGATGTGCAATTCAATCAGTGCCACAATAAAATTTATTGGTGCCATAACTCATTCTATACATATATTCTTCGAACAACCTCAAGTGACACCGCATAAAGCCGCTATTGTCAGAAAATCACCATTCTAGACGACCCACGTTAGAGAATTTCCACTTTAACACTGTATCCAGAAAATTATCACTCTGATATCATAAATAAGGAGTCATCACTCGAATGACATCGTTAGAAGATCATCATTCTAACGGCATCGTTAGAGAATCACCACTCTAATGCCATTGTTGAAGAATCACCACTTCAACAACATCATTAAGGAATCACCACCCTAACGGCATCGTTTGAGAATCACCACTCTAACAACCTTCATTAGAGAATCATCATTCTAATGACATCGTTAGAGAATCACCAATCTGACGACATTGTTGAAGAATCACCACTTCAACAACATCATTAGGGAATCACCACCCTAATGGCATTGCTGAAGAATCATCACTCCAACGACATCATTAGAGCATCACCACCCTAATGACATTGCTGAAGAAACATCACTCCAACAGCATCATTAGAGCATCACCACCCTAATGGCATCGTTAGAGAATCACCACCCTAACAGTATCGTTGAAGAGTCACCAATTCAACTATTTTATTAGAGAATCACCACTCTAACAACCTTCATTAGAGAATCACCACTCTAACAGCATCGTTAGGGAATCACCACCCTAACGGCATCGTTAGAGAATCACCACTCTAATGGCATTGTTGAAGAATCACCACTCCAACAACCTTCATTAGAGAATCACCACTCTAATGGCATCGTTAGGGAATCACCACCCTAGCGGCATCGTTAGAGAATCACCACTCTAACATCATTGCTGGAGAGTCACCACTCCAACAACCCTCATTAGAAAATCACCACTCTAATGACATCGTTAGGGAATCACCACCCTAGCGGCATCGTTAGAGAATCACCACTCTAACGTCATTGCTGGAGAATCACCACTCCAACAACCATCATTAGAGAATCACCACTCTAACGGCATTATTGAAGAATCATCACTCCAACAACCTTCATTAGAGAATCATCACTCTAATGGCATCGTTAAGGAATCACCACCCTAGCGGCATCGTCAGAGAATCACCACTCTAACGTCATTGCTGGAGAATCACCACTCCAACAACCATCATTAGAGAATCACCACTCTAATGACATTATTAGAGCATCACCACCCTAATGACAACACTGGCACTGCCAGGAATCACCACATGAGCCAACTCAACTCACCATAATCCCTTTTGACTGTGGTTGGGAAACAAGGATTCCCACAACGCTCTCTTAAGAGCAATAACACCCTAAAGTTTGGTGTTATGTAGTCCCCAATTATGACCCTCTTAGGAGTCGACTGCCATCACCGGCAATACCAAAGCTACTTGCTAAGTGTACATCTAAATGTTCCCATCACCAAGAACAATTGGAGATCTACAACATCCTCCAACGATGAACTCAAAGGTTCAACGGGCACAGACAAGGCTTTCGCCTTCTGTCCGAAAGATTATTCGGGAAGGTACCCTTCATCAATGATGGTGTCACTAACATCTCCAACGAAGTTGAAAAAGGGAAAACATTAATTTAGAGCCTCATCCGATGACTCTTATCAAAACAATCATCGTTACCAATACGATTGGGATAATTTTGAGACTCGTTACGATTCACCAATCATTTTTGAGAAGGTAAAATACACAAGCAGTCTCTGAGTTTTGGTCCAGAACTTCAACTCTCGCAGGAGTTGACACGAAACTAGCTTGGGAAGCTACGCCCTCAAGCGCATCCATATTTCCCATCCAGAAAAAATATATATATATATAGTACTTTAAGTGGCACTCATCTTCTATGTATCCTCTAATGGGTCACATGATGTAAATTGTCGCCCACCAGCTGCATTGCAGCAGCCTGCCGGCCTACCACTTCGGCTAGGTTATGTAGCATCTCCATAATATCATTGAAACGGTTTACCCAAGCCATTTGTTTGGGCAATAAAAAGGTCGTTACAACCTTAGTTATAAATTCATGAAAATATAATGCAATTATATTTTTTTATCTCTACATTAAGAAAACAACATTTCTACATACTTACAGAGCTAGCGCGGTCGATGGAAGAGCCAAGATCTCAGATTTTTCAGTCCTGCTCTGATACCAAAGCTGTAACGCCCCAACTTTTTATAGTAAAAATTTTGGAGTAAATTTTTTTTTTTGAAATAGCGAAAGTGACAAGTTCAAGCGTCGGGCGAGTTACAGGTAAGCCAGAGAGGTACTGAAATCATTTCATTCATTTATTAAAGCTTTAAGTACATCTCATCAATGGGAATACAAATCTAACTATTCAGAGTTTAAACATGAAACACTGAAAAACTAAGATCTCTTGACCACATCCATACGCGATGCCCACGATGTAAGACCCACTATTTTTTTTTTCTTTTCTGTAGAATTTTGATTGATATATATATTTCATGATTGAGAAATTCTTGTGTCGGCATGAGCATTGCTCGTGAATTTAACATTTATCGCTTTCTGAGGTTCTGAATCGCGTAGATTCGCTCTACGAGGTGGTTCAGGGCAAATCGCGATGAATCGAACCTCAATACTTGGGGATTATATTTATATTGTGTTCATATGGGTTCACTTCGATTTTTGAGCCTAAACGAGGAAAATATCATGTTATTTCAAGTATTTGGCGAATAAGGGGTATATCGGTAATTATGAGTCATACCGAGGCCCAATTTTGCCGTAGTTGAGGAATTAAATATACTTTATGATAGTTTAAATCTTAATTCACAAAATCGAATTTAAAATTTTAATTTTAAATTAGTTTGGATGAGTCCATTTAAATACTCATTATATTGAGTTTTACAAAAACAAAAAAGAAGTAAATTGCAAATTCGTAAAAATCTAGAAGTGAGTTTTTGAAAACACTTTTATATGAGGTGGGTTTTGGTATTTAGAAAGGTTTGGCATGGGCTCCACCTCAGCCCATGTCCCTTTTAAAGGTTTATGAAAAACAAATTTACAAAAAACCTCTTTTCAAAAAGAAGATTTTGAAAAGCTAGAAAAAAATCCAACTTGGGGCCTTAGAATGACATTTTTAGAAGTGGGTGGGCTCAGCCCATGATTTGGGGGAGTAGACTGGGCGCCCCTTAGGGGGTAGCCCCTACTCATTTCAAAAAAAAATTATTATATTTTATAAAAGGGGAGGGGCGATTTCCCTTTTTGGAGTTGGCTTGACCTTGAAAGGTCAAGGCCAACCACTCCCCTTAAATTAAGGGGAGTGGTTGGGGGTGGTTGGGGCCACCTTTGACCCCCCCCCCCATAGGCTCTAGGAGAGGGTGGGGCATGGGAGGGGGAGGGGGAGACCTCTCATCTCCCCTCCTTCCCTCCCCACCGTCCATCTCTTTTTCCCCCCTTTTTAAACAAGGGAAGGGAAGAGAGAGAGGGTTGATACCCACTCTCTTCTTCCTCTCTTCTCCAACTTCTCTCCTCTCTCTCTCCCTTCCACTTGAGTTGTTGTTTCAGCTGGGCCAACCCAACACTAAGGTGAGCTCCCCCTTTCATGCTTTTCATTTAAGTTTTAATTTTTTTTATATGCATTTTGTTTTCATTAATGGTTTTATTGCCCTTTAGGGTTGGTTCTTGGTGGGACGCTGGGCTGAGCCTTCCATGGCCAGCCCAGGTTCCCTTGGTGGTTTGGGTGGGTCCGTTGCAGACCTTGCAACTGGCTCACGGACTGACCCCAGGTCGGTCAGTCCGGGTCCCCGCCCCCCCACCCCCTTCTTTTTTTTAGCCATGCGCCAGCCATGGCTGGGGCATGCAGCAGTCCCAGTCGGACTGCTGCAGCCCACCGGCTAGCAGGGTGGTCTGGGCCACTCTGGACCCAGACCTACCCGGGGTGGACTCACCTGTAGGGTGAGCCCACCATTGGTGAGCTCCCTCCCTTTGTTGGCCCAACCGAACCACCCAGGTGCCTTAGCACCCGGTGGTTTTTGCGTGGGAATTGACCTGCATGGTCAAAGGGGCCACAGCTCTGGTCTGAGCCACCCTTTGGCTCGAACCAGAGGCTTGTGTGGGCCCCCTTTTTGCCCCTTGCTCGCTGCCTAGGAGCAGCTGAGGGCCGGGTGCGCGTGGCACCCGGGCCACCTCCTTGGTGCACCCACTTGGTAGGCATGCCAGGTAGGTGCGGCCTGGCTCAGCCCATGGATGGGTTGAGCCAGGTGCTACAGACCTAGGGTCTGTAGCAGGTGGCTATAACCCCCCCCCCCCTGACCTGTTTGGCTGCTGTGCAGCTTGAGGCCGGGTGCTTAGAGCACCCGGGCCTGTGCTGGGCGCGCCCCTTGGTGGCGCGCTGGCCCACTTGTGGGCCTGGTCTGGACCCATGACTATGACTGGGTCGGACCAGACGTGGCCTGCCCCCAGCAACCTCAGTTGCTGGGTGTAAGCCCCACTGTTTTTCTGAAGAATTTTAAAGGATATATACTTCATTGTTGGAAAATTTCTTGTTTCGGCACAAGCAATACTCGTAATTTTGGCAATTATTGCTTTCTGAGGTTCTGAATCGCGTAGATTTGCTCTACGAGGCGATTCGGGGCAAACCGCGATGAATCAAACATCATTGTTTGTTGATTATATTTATATTGTATTCACATGGGTTCGCTTCGAATTTGGAGTTTAAACGAGAGCAATATCTCGTTATTTTGCGGATTTTGGCGAAATAGGGGTATATCGGTAATTATGAGTCATACCAAGGCCTAATTTCGCCGTAATTGGGAAATTAAATATACTTAAGGAAAGCTTAAATCTTAATTCACATGAACTAATTTAAAATTTTGATTTTTAAATTAGTTTAGATTAGTCCTTTTTAAATACTCATTATATTGAGTTTTTACAAAAGAAAAGAAATGAAGTAAATTGCAAAATCCTCAAAACCTAGAATAGGGTTTTTGAAAATACTTCTACATGGGGTGGGTTTTGGGTATTTAGAAAGGTTTGGCATGGGCTCCACCTCAGCCCATGTCCCTTTTAAAGGCTTATGAAGAGCATATTTACAAAAAACCTCTTTTCAAAAAGAAAATTTTGAAAAGCTGGAAAAATTTCAACATGGGGCCTTAAAAAGGCATTTTGTAAAGTGGGTGGGCTCAGCCCATGATTTAAGGGGAGTAGGCTGGGTGCCCCTTAGGGGGTAGCCCCTAAGCATTTCAAAAAAAAAAATATAATTTAAAAAAAAAAGGAGAGAGGGGCGATTTTCTTGGGAGACTTTGACCTTGACCTTGAAAGGTCAAGGCCAACCACTCCCCTTAGATTAAGGGGAGTGGTTGGAAGGTACCTTGTACCCTAGACCCCCCCCCCCCCCATAGGGCCTTTAGAGTAGGGTGGGGCGTGGGAGGGGGAAACCACACATCTCCCCTCCTTCACTCCCCACCACCCATCTCTTCTTCCCCCTTTTTAAACAAGGGAAGGGAAGAGAGAGAGGGTCGACACCCTCTCTCTCCTTCCTCTCTTCTCCAACTTCTCCTTCCTCTCTTCTTCTTCTTCTACTCTCTCTCCCTCCTTTGTGCTGCTGCTCAGATGGGCCAACCTAGCACAAGGTGAGCTCCTCCTTCCCTTGTTCATTTTAGCTTTTGTTTCAAATTTTTTTTTTTTTATGTCCATGCTCGTTTTTTTTGTTCATAGTGGTAGAACGCCCCTTTGGGGCTGGTGCTTGGTAGGGCGCTGGGCTGAACCTTTGCATGGCCAGCCCAGGTCCTTTCGATGACCTTGCTGAGCCCACAGTAGGTGGGCTGGGCCATTGCAGGCCCTGCAATGAGCCCTCGGACTGACCCAAAGTTGGTCAGTCCGGCTTTTTATCTATCGGCTAGGCTGGCTGCAGCTCGTGCTGCAGCCCACGGTTGGCGGGGTGCTCTGGGCCATCCTGGACCCAGACCCACCCGAGGTGGGACCCATCCATGGGTGAGCCCCCCCCCCCCCCCCCCCCCCCCCTTTTTCCTTGGTTAGCCCAAACGCACCACCCGGGTGCCTTAGCACCCGGGGGTTTTGGTTTAGGGTTTGACCTGCTTGGTCAAGGGCTACAGCCCTGGTTCGAGCCACCATTTGGCTCGAACCAGGGGCCTGTATGGGCCCCTTTATCCTTGTTTTGCCCCTGGCCGCTGCCTAAGGGCAGCGGGAGGCCTGGTGCGCGTTGCACCCGGGCCACCTCCTTGGCTCACCCACTTGCTAGGTGTGCCGGGTAGGTGCGGCCTGGCTCAGCCCATGGTTGGGTTGAGCCAGATGCTACAAACCTAGGGTCTGTAGCAGATGGCTAACCCCCCCCCCCCCCGCCTTGACTTGGTTGGATGCTGTGCAGCCTGGGGCCGGGTGCTTAGAGCACCCAGGCTTGGTGCTGGGCGCGCCACTTAGTGGTGTGCTGGCCCCTTGTGGGCTTGGTCTGGACCCATGGCTGGGTCAGACCAGGCGTGGCCTGCCCCCAGCAACCTCAGTTGCTAGGGTAGTCAGGCTGGGTCTGGACCCTCGGTGGTCCAGACCACCACCTTGGTATGGCGCCACCTAACCCGGGTGGGCGCCCCTCCTTGGGCACTCCTTGTGGGCTGGCATGCACCCGCTGGGTGCCTTGGTCTGGACCCACTCTTGGGCCAGACCAGGGGTGCCTGTGGGGCACGCCCCCCTTGTGCCCCTGCCCCCGTGCAATCGGCTGAGCCTGGGCCAATAGGGCCCAGGCCAGATCGGTGGGTCTAACCCACTTGGTGGCATGGTTGCGTTAGCCGCACCCTCAAGGGTGTGGGCTAAGGCCCAACACTCTGGTTCGAACCCATGGTTGGGTTCAAACCAGGGGCTTTCATGACCCAGTTAGGTCTGGTCACGTGTGGACCAGACCTCGCTTGAGGTCTTGGTTGGCCGTCGGGCCCTGGGCTAAGCCTAGCACCCTTGCGGGCGCTCCAGGCTTAGCCGGGTGTTGTTACACCCGGGTTTGCGAGCATGGGCTGAAGCCATTGTGGCTGTCAGCCCCACTTGGACTGCCGCTGGGCTTGGACAAGGATGGCAGGGCCCCCGTGGCCTGGCCACTTGTTCAGCCCCTCCAGGTTTTTGGTCCCTTGTCGGCGCCAATTCGGCACCGGGTGCCAAGGCACCCGACCACCTTGATGCCAGTGTGAGCAGCCCTTGTTGGACTCTGACATGGGGCCCGGACCACTCACAGATTTCGGCATGATGGGCATGACTTCATGGAGTCCCACGGGAACTCCCCCGTGGTGACGTTTGCTCATCCGTGCCGATAGGAATAGTTCGAGCCTTATAGTGGAACGCGTCGCTTGTTAGCAACGTACTTGCCGCTTCAGGTTTTGGGTTCTCGTATCCCGCATCCCCGTAGGGGTGGCCATGCGGTTGAGCTTGCAAGCGGTGTCGTGACACACGCTTGCATGGGGTTGTCCGGTACTACGGACCTTTGTAAACACCCCAAATTTTCACTCACCTCCCCGACATTTCCACCAAGCATCATCATTCAACCTTTGAAATCGCCGGAGGGCAAAATGGTCATTTTCTAAGCCTGGACCTTGCAAAAGTCTAAATTTCATCTGCAACTCTCAAAATTTGTCTATTTTTAACTCAGATGTTCAAAATTTTACTCCTGACAGAAGACAGGAATCTTCAAGTCTTGGTTCAAGATTCTATTGCATAAGACATGGCATTGCATATCATTGCATGAGCACCTCATATCACTGCACTGCACAGCATGTCATTTCGAGGTCCAGAACTCTTGATTTCAAAATTTTCAATCCAGATTAGAATTTTAACTCTTTTCAAAAGTGATTTCAAAACCCTGGGTCTTCAAAATTATCAATTCTTCCCATTTTACCCCCAGGACTCTGAATTTCAAAATATTTTCTCAGGAAAACGATCTGGATAGTTTTCAATATGGATTTCAGCCACTTCACCTCAGATTTTGCCCTTTTTGACAATTTCAAATATCTTCCATTGCCCTACAGGGGCCAACTCTTTCCAAAAATTCCTGTTTTACCAATTAGTCCAGATTTTATGAAAATTCCAAAAAGAAATTATTGTCTTGTCCTTATTTCAATAAAGAAGCAATGTGGGACCCACACTGAGGTGGTGTCACACAAGCTTTTCTTTTGAAAATTTGAATTTTGAAAAACCCAAAAATATAGGAGCCTTGTCCCCTGGATTGGTGCCACTTGTCCTTTCTCTCTCCTCCCATTTACATGCCATGTGTCAGCATAGGGTTCACCTAGAGTTGGTGCCACATGTCACCTTCCCTCTTCTGCCACGTGTCAGTGTGGGGCTACCTTCAGAAGCCGCCACATGTCATCCCATGTGTCAGTATCCATCCTGCGCCATGTGTCATTTCAAAGACTACCAGGAGATGCCAAGTGTCATAGGTTGTCCTGTCTAGAAAAAGTGGAGTTTGTCTCCTCTGAGGTGGCGCCACTTGAAGTGTGTCTCCTGCAGGGGACACGTGTCAACCCCTCCTTCCTTCTAGAAAAGTAGCCTGACACATGTCCTCTCCCTACTTTTCTCAGAAAAGTAGGAGACATGTGTCACTCCTAAATTCCTACAGAAAAGGTAGGCTTGTCTCCTCTGAGGTGGCGCCATCTGGAGTGTGTCTCCTGCAGAGGACACGTGGCAAGCTCTCATTTCCTCAGAAAAAGCAAGTGCCATGTGTCATTTCCTGCTTTCTCCAGAAAAAGCTAGAATTTAAACATTCAAATCTCCTCATAGGTGGCGCAGATCCTGAACTCCTACCTTTTTCATCTTGTCTGAGATGGCGCCACATGGCTTGGCCCTCCTTCTCTCCCCTCTGCCACGTGTCATCTTCTGCTTCTTTCAGAAAAAGCAGGTGACACATGTCTCCTTCTAACTCTTTCAGAAAAAGCAGAGGACACATGTCTCCCTCCTATTTTTCTCAGAAAAGTAGATGACACATGTCATCTCCAGCTTCCTTTAGAAAAAGTAGAAGACACATGTCACTCCCTGCTTTTCTCAGAAAAAGCAAGTGACACATGTCACCCTCTGCTCTTCTCAGAAAAAGCAAGTGACACATGTCACTTTCTGCCTCCTTCAGAGAAAGCTAGAATTCAAATGTTCAAAGTCCAGGCTGAGGTGGCAAAAATCCTGAACTTCACCTTTTCTATTTTGTGTGAGATGGTGTCATGTGTCCCTTTCCCTCCTTTTCCTCCCTCTTGCCACATGGCATTGTAGGAGCCACCCTGAGGTGGCGCCACATGTCCATCCTCCATTCCTCTAGGGCCGACCTCCATTTGAAATTCGAATTCTCTTCTGAGGTGGCGCCATTTGAGAAGGCCTCTCCAGACAGCTGACACTTGTCCGCCACATGTCCAGACCTCCCTGCATCAGAAAAAGTAGAAAAATCCCCCCTATGAGGTGGCGCATTTTGCTTCCTCCATTCATGTTCTCCTGCCACATGGCATCGTAGGAGCCACTCTGAGGAAATGCCACATGTCAGCCTCTCCTTTCCTGCAGAAAAGTAGAATTTGAATTCCTCTGAGGTGGCACAGTCTGCTTCCTCCACTCCTGTCCTTCGGACACATGTCAAGAGCCTCCAGAGGTGGCGCCACATGGCATGCTCCTATTGTTTCCAGCTTTACACCTCAAATCTCCTTTTGAGGTGGCGCCAATCCAGAGCCCCACTTGGCTTCCTCTCTTTTCTTTAATATATTTTTTTATAAAAATAGCCCCATGAGGTGGCGCCACCTGAGGGCTCCCTGCAAAAGCCAAATTCGAATTTCAAACCCCCAGATAGCACCCCCTGAGATGGCGCCACATGGAGGGCTCAGATTGAGCCTGTTTAAAATTCAAATTTTTCAGAAAAATCTATAAAAACAAGGCTCCATGCCCAGCCTAGGGGGACCATGTTTTGAGAACTCTTGTGAACTTGGAAATTCAACCTAGCCTTCCTGAAAATCCGATTTTTGCACTTTGGAATTCACGCCCCCTTTGGCTCAGTAAAGAAGGTAGTGGGTCAATTTTGGTGAACCATCCGAAGCCCGGAGCGAAGGACGAATGAAGCTCGTGATAGCCGCCCCTTTCGCAAGCTCCTACGCTGCCTAACGAAGCAAGGTGCACCTCTTTTCCTCTTGATTTGATTTCATAATTCGATTCGGGAGTCATTTGAAGAAAGAGCTCATCCGAGAGATGGATTGAGCTATTCTCATAAAACGACATACATAAAAATATTCAATTATGCTTCCTTGATGATTTTTATCATTCATGCATTTATCTAGATTTAATTTGCATTTTATTTCGTTTATTTAGCACATTTCATGAATTAATTAGGATTAATTTAGGATTTATTTCAATTCTGCTCATTTTCAGTAGTTCTCTGTTTTTGTCAGTCAGTCCACACGTAATTTCATGCATTTATTTTTTATTAAAAATCTGCAAAAAATCCTGGAATTCGCCCTTAGGTGTCCCTAAAATTGTGCAAAAAATTCGGGGGCATTTGAATTTTTTTACTGCGGTAAACATTCAAAATGGCAAGTCGGGTTTTGTTACCGGGGATGCATTTTAAAATTTATTTTCCGACTTGTAAAATCGAGATCTCCCTCATGAGAAATCCAATTTTCGATCCGAAAGATGTTATGAACTTGTGAGAATGTCTAGTTTTTAACCTGATGTTCTCAGATTTTTCTGATTTTTTTTTATGTTTGACAAAAATCCGAGAGTTCGGGACATGTGTCAGAGCCTGATTTGCACCTCTGAGACTTTGGATCGACTTAGGGCTATGGTTTCTCTTTGTGTGTTGCTCCAAATCCAAAACTGTAAAAAGTGAAAGTTATATCCGAGGTGTCCTCTGTTTGCATATGAAAGCCTGTGATTTTTAGAACAATGTTGATACCTGCTTCGGATTTTGTTTGTCAGTCCCCTGTTTTGCTATATTTGTCTGTTCTGTTAGTTTAGGCAGGAATAGTTATATTTTTATCCATGTTTCTGTTGATCAAATGCCAAAGTCATGAACATGAAAGTTGTTTATGTAGGTGTCTTTCATAGCTCTGATTAATTTCATAAATTTCCATGGCTGTTTTATATTTTGTTGGCATTTTACATCCGATTAGGGTGATTTTTACCTATGTCAGAACTAAATCTCTGTTATCGAACTCACCATGGCTCAAATCCCGAGGCTGTAAAAACCAAAAATGTTCCATTTCGGGTCTTTTAGCAGTCTGCAAAATATCAGAAGTTTCCATGGTATAAATCTTGCATTATCATATTAGGCATTGCATTTGGTTCGGATCCATAGGCAAAATCCACCATTTTAGGACTTTCTTTAAATTTTAGCATTTAAATCATATCATTTCGGGAATTTTAGCATTCTAGGATGTTTATCAGAGTAAGTAGATGTTTCATACCGAATTTGGTGCAATTTGGAATACATTTGAGGTTCGGATCATCCATAATACCAAAACAGGGTCCCGCAGGACCCAGATCCATGCGAAAAACAAGCGAAATTCGTTATTTTGGATAAATTGCAAAATGCCAAATTCTGATTTTACAGTCCTAATGTGTTTAGCAGCATGTCATCATGTCCCTTACTGCATCTCATCATCATTTGAGTCAATTTGAATTTTGAAATCTCAATTTTACCAAGTTTTCCTTCAAAAAACCCTGATTTTAAAGGTATAACTTTATAATTAGGGGTATTTTGGTCATTTTGACCACAATTCCGAATTTCAAACTGTTTTCTACTGAATTTCTTGCATTTTCATCATTTCAAAATATCAAGGAAGCATGAGAATAGGGTTTATATCCAATTAAATCCAATAATTTCATAATATTATTGGAAATCTTGGAAAAACCCACATATTCGAGCTAACCTTATTTCAAGTTTGGCAGGGACATTCAAAAGAATGAGCTGAAGTCTGCAAATTTCTTTTATTTCCTTTATTTAGTGATGTAATAATGTAAATTTTGGAATAAGAGAGTTAATTTCCTGCTTAGACTAGGATGCATATCATATAGTTTGAATTTATGCAATATCCTGCTTATATGATTCATGCATTCTATTTCAAAAGCACTATGGATGTTCACGAATGGCACGTGCACCAACTCTTAGGGAGTTGATGAACTCGGTGGAATCCATATTTACGGCCCTAGTCGGAATATGGACGAGACCCAGATCCATCATCTTTCTACTAGTCACATTGAGCCTACACTCTTAGGCTATCTTGAAAATGCACATCATATTTCCAAAGTTTTCAAAATCATGTGCATCAAATCAACTAAATTCTGAACATATTCATGGCCACAGTCAGGATATGTGAAGGATTTATCTTGACTTAATGCACATTTTCCAACCAATTCCTCAGAAAATCTTCTCAAAGTGCATTCATTCACTCATGTCATTCGCATCATGAAATCATTGATTTTCTCAAGATTTTCTCAAGAAAACTTCATTCTCAAGAAATCGATTTCTCAAGAAATTCTAAGGATTTTTCAAAAATCGGTTTTCCAAAGACAAAGTTTTTCACAGTTTTCTTTGGAAAATGATATTTTCTTAAGAGATTCAAAAGAGTTTTCCAATCTTTCTCCAAGATCCAAAATCGATTTCCAAGTATTTCAAAAGGGTAAAATTCCCAGGATTTCAACTTCCCAGGTTTTGAATTTCCTTCTCCAATGAGCTTTCCTATGAATTTCCATCATTTTCCTAAAAAAAAAAAAAAAACTCTCAAAGTCCAAGTTTTCCTAAGAAGTGTTTCCCTTTTCAAAAGGTTCATCTTTTCTCAAGAATCACTTCCATTTTCTCAAGATTTTCAACTATTTCTGATTTTTCCACATCTTTATAAGCTTTCTCATGTTTTCAAAAACCCCTTTTTTTATCTGAGTTTCCTGAGAAATTGACCTTTTTCCTGAGAGATTCTTTCCAACTCCAAATGTTTTTCTAAGCATACATCATGTTTCCCAAGCTGCATTTTCCAAAATCTCATAGCACATGCCTGAATTCTCTGTGCATTTAGGATAGAACATAACTTTGATAATTTAACTAAGTCAAGCATAGTTTTGGTCCTTGGTTCGATTACCCCTGTTAAAGGTGGCAGGAACGGTCGAACCTCGTACCGACAGGTCGAGCCCCATCCCATGGATTTTCCCGCAATTTTCAAAAACGGAGGCGAGTATTTCAAAACAATTTCCAAAATCCGGTCAAAGTTTGAGGCGCGAAAGCGTTTCCTCTTTCTCTCTTCCGCAAGGAAGGGAAGACGGGGGAAAAATTTTTGCGACGATAACAGGTTTGGCGACCGTGATGGGACCTGTCCTTGTCTGACCTAAATTATGCTTGACTTAGTTCAATTATCAAAATTATGTTCATAAAATGTCAGCTCTTTTACTTTCAATATCATGTGAACCTAGGAGCCTAGATTCTGACCTAGCTGACATTGATTACATATAGTTTAGGCATGGTTTGGTAGGACCATATTGAGGAGAAGCTTTCATGCTCACATAGACTTAGGTCTAAATACAACTCTCCTCAATTTAGGATCTGAATGCAAACAATGTATGCTTCTTCAAAGTTTTCAAAATCTATCTCTCTAGGACTTAGAGCCCTCTATTTCTTGCATGTGATCATTTTTTCAAAACCTCAATTACCTATCATTACCCGGTCTTCACGTTGCTGGGCTCTCTTCCAGAACCATAGTTCGGGACAGATCCTCACAACTCGGCCAACTATTTGGGTTAACACCCCCCTACCACGTACCGCGGGCCACAGTCCGAAGTATATCGGTAGGCACTCAAGGATGTTGGAAAACCTTACCTTAGAACCGGAGTTGAAACTCTATGCCACGTACCTTGGATTTCGATTCGGGTATATCGGCATAACTGGATTGGACAAAGATGATCTGAACTTAGAGTTAGGATTAGGGTCCTACAGCTGTTTTCAAATTGATGCATCTAGAGTCAGCCTTTTAGGGAGTGTTAAATGTGCATAAATGTTTGTGCAGGATGTGATTGTATGTATGATTTTCTCAATTCTTTATATTTCCCAATGTTTTTCAACTCATTAGGTCTTTTTCCAAATATCCTTATTTTCCACGAGATCTTTTCTCAAACCCTGGATGGTTTTTCCCAAATATCCCTTTTCTTCCAAAACTCCATGTGATTTTTCATTCTCCCTTTCTACTGGATCTCGAATTTCCAGCTGCATTTTTATCCTGCCTGCAATTTTTCAAAATCATATGTTTTCTCTCATTGGATTTTCGATCCTGTTGTTTACTTGCAAAATTCTTCACCGCATTTTCCTCGTGCATACCTTGATTATTGTGGTGGAAATTGTTTACCCACTTGCCTTCTTCTTACTTTAAATCTGTTTCCGGATTGTTTTTCCAAGAGGTATCTCTTTCCTTCAAAATGGTATTTTCCTCGTGGTTGACGACCTCGCCTAGGTAACAAGGCACATTTTCCGTTGTTCATTTCTCTTACAAAGAATGACAACATAATTGTCGTGACTCCAACGACGACTCCATCCCTAGTAATGGGATATTCTTCCAATTGTCCACCATATAATTTTCTTCCCAATCCAAAAATTTCCTCAAAGTCTAATCAAGACCTTATCCTGCAGAGAGCCTTCGCAACATTTGATGGTTCAGACAAGGTCAGGGAAGAAGACCGCACCAATTCAGTGTATCAGTTACTCATCAACATCAGAAGGAGAGATGAATTCGCCAAGGTCAGACAAAGACCAAGAGCAGCCAGAAGATGATGGTATCGACCCTCAGATGTACGCAATGTTTCAGAAGATGATGAAGAGGATGATGAGTGAGCAGGCTGGCACCAGCTCAGACAAAAATCCATTCAGTCAGAGAATTAGAGATCGTGTGGCCAAGAGGTCAACCAAGTCCTCTGAGGAGAATGTTCAAGATACTTCAGACGAAGATGATACCGATGAAGAATATGAGGTGCCTCCGGCATTTCAGAAATGTTGCCAAAGGAGGAGTCACAAATCAAAAAGTCAGGTCGCAGAAGAGCCCCTACAAGCACAATTCAGGGAAATGGCCAGAGTGGTCAAGGATCTGCAAGCCCGCGACAAGGGCAAGAAAGTCTTCACCAGCGAGGACTTCTATGATGGCTTAGAAGGAGACGAAGATCTGGAGAATCTTCCCCGAAAATTCATCAAGTTCGATGGTTCTGGCGACCCAAAAGCCCATCTCGCCATGTTCTTCGCTGAATGCTCTAGGTTCAAAAGAGACAATAGAGCACTGTTCTTATGCTTTCCTCGCAGCCTAGAAGGAGTCGCGTCCAAATGGTACGCGGAACATGTCAATCCTATAGAACTGAAAGAGTTCGACAAAGTCGTGAATTTGTTCGTTGAACGATTCTTGTTCAATACTGAAGCGCTCCCAACATTGAGCCATCTCTGCAATCTAAGGCAGAATGAAAATGAAAAGGCAAGGGACTTCATTCGCAGATCGAGGGATCCTATATCAGAAAGACATGCTTTATCATTGATCCTCAATAATTTTTTGCAACCTCTGAGAGGATTAATTTCTACCTCACCATCCAAATCTTTCGTTGAACTCATTGAACGAGCAGAATGGCTTGAGTTGAGTGTGGAGAATGGAGTCTATGAAGGCTTCACATTTTCCAAGAATAACTCTCAAGGTGAACAAAAGAAGAAGGCTCACTTCACTTTTGCGGCCAAATCTTTCAATAATAGCAAAGGCAACAAGAATGATCATAGTTTGGAGAGAATCAAAAAGCAAAAGGGGAAGGACATCAACAGTGATAAACCTCTCCAATCCAGCCCTCAACATCAAAAGAAAGATCAGGAAAAATCAAAGCGCAAGGACTGGAGAACTGATCGAGAATTCACCCCTCTGGATCAGACACTCGAGAGTATCCTCGAGTATATGCTTGAGAAAGACCTTGTCCGGTTGCCTAAAGTTGCTGATCCTCCAGCAATTATGGGCAGATTCAAAGAACAATTTTGCAAGTTTCATCGAGCAGTAGGGCATGATACAGAAAACTGCTTCGTCCTTAAGAACATTGTTCAAGACTGCATTGACAAGAAGCTCCTCGTTGAAGATGAAAAGGAAGACTAGTCATCCTGACAAAGATTTTTTCTACAATCATTCAAGAAGATGACAATGCCAACAATTTCCCATTTCCCATCTTGCTTTTTCAAAAGAATAATGTAATCCCATTCTCTTTCCTTGATTTTAAAGCATCAATAAAGTCATCAAATTTTTTTCAATAGCTTGGTGTCGTCTTATTTACTTCCTCTTCCTTTTCATAATGTCTCTCTTGTGAGGAATGATCTTGAGGACATCTATCAGTCAAGAAGCTTGTCGCCTTATTCATCAATTATCCTTCTTTTATTCAAAATTTTCTCCCTAGTTACACTGGGGCATTTTTTTTGGAAAATTTATCTTTACCTCAAAACATCCTGTATGCAGGCAGGATAAACCATTCTCTCATTTTGCATATATATGCACTCATTTGCATTCATTTGCACTTCATTTGCATTTCATGTGCATGTGCATTGCATTTGCATTGACTATGCACCCAATTCCATTTCCCCTTCCGGTTAAGGGATAAACCTGAATCATTTTCCATAATTCTTCAATTTCAACCCTCGGGTCATCCAATTCTTCAATTTCGACCTCCGGGTCGCCCAATTCCTAATTTTAAAATCACCAAAATTCTCAATTTTGATCGCCAGGTCATCCAATTTTCATTCCCCGTTCAGGATAAGGGGATAATCCTGAAACCATTCATAGAAGCAATCCAACTCTCTATAATGGTCCTTGTTCTTCATTGAACTGATAGTGTTCCTATGTGAACTGATAGTCATTCTTCATCGAACTGATAGTGTTCCAAACGAACTGATAGTCGTTCTTCACTGAACTGATAGTGTTCCAAGCGAACTGATAGTCGTTCCAAACGAACTGATAGTCGTTCTTCATTGAACTGATATTGTTCCAAGTGAACTGATAGTCGTTCTTCATTGAACTGATAGTGTTCCAAGTGAACTGATAGTCGTTCTTCATTGAACTGATAATGTTCCCAGTGAACTGATAGTTGTTCTTCATCGAACTGATAGTGTTCCAACCAAACTGATAGTGTTCTAAGTGAATTGATAGTCGTTCTTCATTGAACTGATAGTGTTCAAGTGAACTGATAGTCGTTCTTCATTGAACTGATATTGTTCCAAGTGAACTGATAGTCGTTCTTCATCGAACTGATATTGTTCCCAGTAAACTGATAGTCGTTCTTCATTGAACTGATAGTATTCCAAGCGAACTGATAGTCGTTCTTCATCGAACTGATAGTGTTCCAAGTGAACTGATAGTCGTTCTTCATCGAACTGATAGTGTTCCAAGTGAACTAATAGTCGTTCTTCATCGAACTGATAGTGTTCCAAGTAAACTGATAGTCGTTCTTCATCGAACTGATAGTGTTCCAAGTGAACTGATAGTCGTTCTTCACTGAACTGATAGTCTTTCCAAGCGAACTGATAGTCGTTCCAAACGAACTGATAGTCGTTCTTCACTGAACTGATAGTCGTTCCAACCAAACTGATAGTGTTCCAAGTGAACTGATAGCCGTTCTTCATTGAACTGATAGTGTTCAAGTGAACTGATAGTCGTTCTTCATTGAACTGATAGTGTTCCAAGTGAACTGATATTGTTCCAAGTGAACTGATAGTCATTCTTCATTGAACTGATATTGTTCTCAGTGAACTGATAGTCGTTCTTCATTGAACTGATAGTATTCCAAGCGAACTGATAGTCGTTCTTCATCGAACTGATAGTGTTCCAAGTGAACTGATAGTCGTTCTTCATCGAACTGATAGTGTTCCAAGTGAACTGATAGTCGTTCTTTATCGAACTGATAGTGTTCCAAGTAAACTGATAGTATTCCAAGCAAACTGATAGTCGTTCTTCATCGAACTGATAGTGTTCCAAGTGAACTGATAGTCGTTCTTCATCGAACTGATAGTGTTCCAAGTGAACTGATAGTCGTTCTTTATCGAACTGATAGTGTTCCAAGCGAACTGATAGTCGTTCTTCATTGAACTGATATTGTTCCCAGTGAACTGATAGTCGTTCTTCAGTGAACTGATATAGTTTCCATCGAACCGATGATCGTTCTTAATTGAACTGATATTATTCCCAGCGATGAGCGTTCTTAATTGAACTGATATTGTTTCCAATGAACCGATGGTTGTTCTGACACTGTTCCCAGTGAACTGATAGTTGCCTCCTTTGGGGAAAGGAGAGGATGATTTTCGTCACGGATGTGTTAAGCAGGACTTCAAATACTCACTTTCACCAAGGATTTCAAGAAAATTTTGTCAATGTGTCAATCAATTACCTGTTGATTTCAAAATTTTATTGCATAAATCTTTACCTCAGTTTACCTTCAGCATTACTTCCAAAAGAGTGAAGCTTTTGCGAAAAGAGATTCAATCTTCAAATTCTTTCTATTTGGCCAACCAAAAGGATGAAGGATAAATCCTCGATATGGCCAACAAAGAAAATTCAATGTTTTGCAAAGCCATAGATGATTGATAGTGATCGCAGTCAATGGCACATTTTTAAAGGCTATTCTTGTAAAATGAGGCAGTGGAAATATCCTGAGTGCTAGAAAAGAGAGCATTTACCCAAACCCTGTCTCCTCAGAATCACCTAAGCTGCAATTAAATATCCGCAAAAGGGATCTCTCACCTGTCGTCAAGATGAAGGCGAATTAGGCGAGTAGACCCCTGGGGCCAAAGAAGATTCGAAACATCTCCAAGATGACGGAGTTTGTGACGGATCCTTCCAGGGAAAGTCCAAAGCACTGTCGAGATGAAGGCGGATGCGATGAACCTCTCGACAATCCCTAAAAGATATTTAATTTCAGCTATCATCCAAAGATCTCCAGACCCATCGTCCAAGAAGGATCGAAACATCTCAAGATGAAGGAGTTTGTGACGTACCCTTCCAAAAGAGAGCAAGAGAGGAAAAAGAAAGAGAGAAAAAAAAAGTCAAAATATCTCCAAAATGAAGGAGAGTGTAGCAAAAACCCAGAGAGCCAAAAGAGTGCAGAAAGATTATCAAGAGAGAAGCTCTCAGGATATCAAGCTGCCAGATTTATCAAGAATCCTCTTTAATCTTGTGAAATTCTATTATCAATACTCTTTCATCAATTGCTTTCATAATATCAAATTCTCTTTCTTGTTCATATCAAGGAAATTGATAACTTCCTTGAAGAAGGTCAATTGCGAGCAATTTGGGTTTCAAATCTCGATTCTACGAAGTGAACCTTGTTTGGAGGTAATGCTTTGGGTAGAAAAGAAAGAATATCTTTGTAGCCATGTGCAACATTTTCAAAAACTTGGAATCAACAACAAAATTCTCAATATTTTGACAATATTTTCTAGCTATCCTGACGTGAAGTGAGAGCTTGATATCCGTCTTTAATACATCCAGACACCAATTTTAAATCCCTCTTAAGGACTTGATTCCTTCCCTTCTTTGAGAGCATGAACTCTCAGATTTACACACTTCCCTGTGTCCCCACTGTCCCACCATAGACAGTCCCATTTCGGTTCGAGGTCGAACCACCAATCATTTCCCGCAAAAGGCAATTTCAAAAGCTGATTTTAGTCTCAGCAATGAGACGCCCAAAACCAATCCCTTTTCAAGCTTTAGGGACCCCATTTTCCTTCCTTTTGCGAAAAACCCTATCAGATTTATTGTGCAAGATCCGAAGGTTCCATCATGGTCTCTTCCTTCGAGGATTCCATCCATTTTCCGCCCGATCAGGATAAGGGTACAAACCTGAGCATCAATCAAAGAGGTATTCCATTTTCCGCCCAATCAGGATAAGGGTACAAACCTGAGCCTCAATCAAAGAGATATTTCATTTTCCGCCCGATCAGGATAAGGGTACAAACCTGAGCCTCATTCAAAGAGGTATTCCATTTTCCGCCCAATCCGGATAAGGGTACAAACCTGAGCCTCATTCAAAGAGGTATTCCATTTTCCGCCCGATCAGGATAAGGGTATAAACCTGAGCCTCAATCAAAGAGGTATTTCATCTTCCGCCCAATCAGGTTAAGGGTACAAACCTGAGTCTCATTTCGATGAGATATTCCATTCCCCAATCAGGTTAAGGGTTAAAAGCCTGAGCTTCGTTCCATACGAGATATTTATGTCCCATCTAGGTTAAGGACATAAAACCTGAATTTCGCTCTCACAGAGTGAGTCTTTTCTCTCCATTCTTCGCTTCATATCTACCATCTTCCTCGGGCTAATTTCTTCACACACAGTCAGATCCTTCTAACTGAGGCATTTTTATGTATAGCCCAAATTTGGTGTGTTTTTCTTTGCCACTAAGCTCGGCCATGAGCCGGCTTAGTAGCAAAGAGGGGCATCTGTAAACACCCCAAATTTTCACTCACCTCCCCGACATTTCCACCAAGCATCATCATTCAACCTTTGAAATCGCCGGAGGGCAAAATGGTCATTTTCTAAGCCTGGACCTTGCAAAAGTCTAAATTTCATCTGCAACTCTCAAAATTTGTCTATTTTTAACTCAGATGTTCAAAATTTTACTCCTGACAGAAGACAGGAATCTTCAAGTCTTGGTTCAAGATTCTATTGCATAAGACATGGCATTGCATATCATTGCATGAGCACCTCATATCACTGCACTGCACAGCATGTCATTTCGAGGTCCAGAACTCTTGATTTCAAAATTTTCAATCCAGATTAGAATTTTAACTCTTTTCAAAAGTGATTTCAAAACCCTGGGTCTTCAAAATTATCAATTCTTCCCATTTTACCCCCAGGACTCTGAATTTCAAAATATTTTCTCAGGAAAACGATCTGGATAGTTTTCAATATGGATTTCAGCCACTTCACCTCAGATTTTGCCCTTTTTGACAATTTCAAATATCTTCCATTGCCCTACAGGGGCCAACTCTTTCCAAAAATTCCTGTTTTACCAATTAGTCCAGATTTTATGAAAATTCCAAAAAGAAATTGTTGTCTTGTCCTTATTTCAATAAAGAAGCAATGTGGGACCCACACTGAGGTGGTGTCACACAAGCTTTTCTTTTGAAAATTTGAATTTTGAAAAACCCAAAAATATAGGAGCCTTGTCCCCTGGATTGATGCCACTTGTCCTTTCTCTCTCCTCCCATTTACATGCCATGTGTCAGCATAGGGTTCACCTAGAGTTGGTGCCACATGTCACCTTCCCTCTTCTGCCACGTGTCAGTGTGGGGCTACCTTCAGAAGCCGCCACATGTCATCCCATGTGTCAGTATCCATCCTGCGCCATGTGTCATTTCAAAGACTACCAGGAGATGCCAAGTGTCATAGGTTGTCCTGTCTAGAAAAAGTGGAGTTTGTCTCCTCTGAGGTGGCGCCACTTGAAGTGTGTCTCCTGCAGGGGACACGTGTCAACCCCTCCTTCCTTCTAGAAAAGTAGCCTGACACATGTCCTCTCCCTACTTTTCTCAGAAAAGTAGGAGACATGTGTCACTCCTAAATTCCTACAGAAAAGGTAGGCTTGTCTCCTCTGAGGTGGCGCCATCTGGAGTGTGTCTCCTGCAGAGGACACGTGGCAAGCTCTCATTTCCTCAGAAAAAGCAAGTGCCATGTGTCATTTCCTGCTTTCTCTAGAAAAAGCTAGAATTTAAACATTCAAATCTCCTCATAGGTGGCGCAGATCCTGAACTCCTACCTTTTTCATCTTGTTTGAGATGGCGCCACATGGCTTGGCCCTCCTTCTCTCCCCTCTGCCACGTGTCATCTTCTGCTTCTTTCAGAAAAAGCAGGTGACACATGTCTCCTTCTAACTCTTTCAGAAAAAGCAGAGGACACATGTCTCCCTCCTATTTTTCTCAGAAAAGTAGATGACACATGTCATCTCCAGCTTCCTTTAGAAAAAGTAGAAGACACATGTCACTCCCTGCTTTTCTCAGAAAAAGCAAGTGACACATGTCACCCTCTGCTCTTCTCAGAAAAAGCAAGTCACACATGTCACTTTCTGCCTCCTTCAGAGAAAGCTAGAATTCAAATGTTCAAACTCCAGGCTGAGGTGGCGAAAATCCTGAACTTCACCTTTTCTATTTTGTGTGAGATGGTGCCATGTGTCCCTTTCCCTCCTTTTCCTCCCTCTTGCCACATGGCATTGTAGGAGCCACCCTGAGGTGGCGCCACATGTCCATCCTCCATTCCTCTAGGGCCGACCTCCATTTGAAATTCGAATTCTCTTCTGAGGTGGCGCCATTTGAGAAGGCCTCTCCAGACAGCTGACACTTGTCCGCCACATGTCCAGACCTCCCTACATCAGAAAAAGTAGAAAAATCCCCCCTATGAGGTGGCGCATTTTGCTTCCTCCATTCATGTTCTCCTGCCACATGGCATCGTAGGAGCCACTCTGAGGAAATGCCACATGTCAGCCTCTCCTTTCCTGCAAAAAAGTAGAATTTGAATTCCTCTGAGGTGGCACAGTCTGCTTCCTCCAATCCTGTCCTTCGGAAACATGTCAAGAGCCTCCAGCGGTGGCGCCACATGGCATGCTCCTATTGTTTCCAGCTTTACACCTTAAATCTCCTTTTGAGGTGGCGCCAATCCAGAGCCCCACTTGGCTTCCTCTCTTTTCTTTAATATATTTTTTTATAAAAATAGCCCCATGAGGTGGCGCCACCTGAGGGCTCCCTGCAAAAGCCAAATTCGAATTTCAAACCCCCAGATAGCACCCCCTGAGATGGCGCCACATGGAGGGCTCAGATTGAGCCTGTTTAAAATTCAAATTTTTCAGAAAAATCTATAAAAACAAGGCTCCATGCCCAGCCTAGGGGGACCATGTTTTGAGAACTCTTGTGAACTTGGAAATTCAACCTAGCCTTCCTGAAAATCCGATTTTTGCACTTTGGAATTCACGCCCCCTTTGGCTCAGTAAAGAAGGTAGTGGGTCAATTTTGGTGAACCATCCGAAGCCCGGAGCGAAGGACGAATGAAGCTCGTGATAGCCGCCCCTTTCGCAAGCTCCTACGCTGCCTAACGAAGCAAGGTGCACCTCTTTTCCTCTTGATTTGATTTCATAATTCGATTCGGGAGTCGTTTGAAGAAAGAGCTCATCCGAGAGATGGATTGAGCTATTCTCATAAAACGACATACATAAAAATATTCAATTATGCTTCCTTGATGATTTTTATCATTCATGCATTTATCTAGATTTAATTTGCATTTTATTTCGTTTATTTAGCACATTTCATGAATTAATTAGGATTAATTTAGGATTTATTTCAATTCTGCTCATTTTCAGTAGTTCTCTGTTTTTGTCAGTCAGTCCACACGTAATTTAATGCATTTATTTTTTATTAAAAATCCCCAAAAAATCCTTGAATTTGCCCTTAGGTGTCCCTAAAATTGTGCAAAAAATTCGGAGGCATTTGAATTTGTTTACTGCGGTAAACATTCAAAATGGCAAGTCGGGTTTTGTTATCGGGGATGCATTTTAAAATTTATTTTCCGACTTGTAAAATCGAGATCTCCCTCATGAGAAATCCAATTTTCGATCCGAAAGATGTTATGAACTTGTGAGAATGTCTAGTTTTTAACCTGATTTTCTTAGATTTTTCTGATTTTGTTTTATGTTTGAAAAAAATCCGAGAGTTCGGGACACGTGTCAGAGCCTGATTTGCACCTCTGAGACTTTGGATCGACTTAGGGCTATGGTTTCTCTTTGTGTGTTGCTCCAAATCCAAAACTGTAAAAAGTGAAAGTTATGTCCGAGGTGTCCTCTGTTTGAATATGAAAGCCTGTGATTTTTAGAACAACGTTGATACCTGATTCGGATTTTGTTTGTCAGTCCCTTGTTTTGCTATATTTGTCTGTTCTGTTAGTTTAGGCAGGAATAGTTATATTTTTATCCATGTTTCTGTTGATCAAATGCCAAAGTCATGAACATGAAAGTTGTTTAGGTAGGTGTCGTTCATAGCTCTGATTAATTTCATAAATTTCCATGGCTGTGTTATATTTTGTCGGCATTTTAAATCCAATTATGGTGATTTTTACCTATGTCAGAACTAAATCTCTGTTATTGAACTCACCATGGCTCAAATCCCGAGGCTGTAAAAACCAAAAATGTTCCATTTCGGGTCTTTTAGCAGTCTGCAAAATATCAAAAGTTTCCATGGTATAAATCTTGCATTATCATATTAGGCATTGCATTTGGTTCGGATCCATAGGCAAAATCCACCATTTTAGGACTTTCTTTAAATTTTAGCATTTAAATCATATCATTTCGGGAATTTTAGCATTCTAGGATGTTTATCAGAGTAAGTAGATGTTTCATACCGAATTTGGTGCAATTTGGAATCCATTTGAGGTTCGGATCATCCATAATACCAAAACAGGGTCCCGCAGGACCCAGATCCATGCGAAAAACAAGCGAAATTCGTTATTTTGGATAAATTGCAAAATGCCAAATTCTGATTTTACAGTCCTAATGTGTTTAGCAGCATGTCATCATGTCCCTTACTGCATCTCATCATCATTTGAGTCAATTTGAATTTTGAAATCTCAATTTTACCAAGTTTTCCTTAAAAAAACCCTGATTTTAAAGGTATAACTTTATAATTAGGGGTATTTTGGTCATTTTGACCACAATTCCGAATTTCAAACTGTTTTCTACTGAATTTTTTGCATTTTCATCATTTCAAAATATCAAGGAAGCATGAGAATAGGGTTTATATCCAATTAAATCCAATAATTTCATAATATTATTGGAAATCTTGGAAAAACCCACATATTCGAGCTAACCTTATTTCAAGTTTGGCAGGGACATTCAAAAGAATGAGCTGAAGTCTGCAAATTTCTTTTATTTCCTTTATTTAGTGATGTAATAATGTAAATTTTGGAATAAGAGAGTTAATTTCCTGCTTAGACTAGGATGCATATCATATAGTTTGAATTTATGCAATATCCTGCTTATATGATTCATGCATTCTATTTCAAAAGCAATATGGATGTTCACGAATGGCACGTGCACCAACTCTTAGGGACTTGATGAACTCGGTGGAATCCATATTTACGGCCCTAGTCGGAATATGGACGAGACCCAGATCCATCATCTTTCTACTAGTCACATTGAGCCTACACTCTTAGGCTATCTTGAAAATGCACATCATATTTCCAAAGTTTTCAAAATCATGTGCATCAAATCAACTAAATTCTGAACATATTCATGGCCACAGTCAGGATATGTGAAGGATTTATCTTGACTTAATGCACATTTTCCAACCAATTCCTCAGAAAATCTTCTCAAAGTGCATTCATTCACTCATGTCATTCGCATCATGAAATCATTGATTTTCTCAAGATTTTCTCAAGAAAACTTCATTCTCAAGAAATCGATTTCTCAAGAAATTCTAAGGATTTTTCAAAAATCGGTTTTCCAAAGACAAAGTTTTTCACAGTTTTCTTTGGAAAATGATATTTTCTTAAGAGATTCAAAAGAGTTTTCCAATCTTTCTCCAAGATCCAAAATCGATTTCCAAGTATTTCAAAAGGGTAAAATTCCCAGGATTTCAACTTCCCAGGTTTTGAATTTCCTTCTCCAATGAGCTTTCCTATGAATTTCCATCATTTTCCTAAAAAAAAAAAAAAACTCTCAAAGTCCAAGTTTTCCTAAGAAGTGTTTCCCTTTTCAAAAGGTTCATCTTTTCTCAAGAATCACTTCCATTTTCTCAAGATTTTCAACTATTTCTGATTTTTCCAAATCTTTATAAGCTTTCTCATGTTTTCAAAAACCCCTTTTTTTATCTGAGTTTCCTGAGAAATTGACCTTTTTCCTGAGAGATTCTTTCCAACTCCAAATGTTTTTCTAAGCATACATCATGTTTCCCAAGCTGCATTTTCCAAAATCTCATAGCACATGCCTGAATTCTCTGTGCATTTAGGATAGAACATAACTTTGATAATTTAACTAAGTCAAGCATAGTTTTGGTCCTTGGTTCGATTACCCCTGTTAAAGGTGGCAGGAACGGTCGAACCTCGTACCGACAGGTCGAGCCCCATCCCATGGATTTTCCCGCAATTTTCAAAAACGGAGGCGAGTATTTCAAAACAATTTCCAAAATTCGGTCAAAGTTTGAGGCGCGAAAGCGTTTCCTCTTTCTCTCTTCCGCAAGGAAGGGAAGACGGGGGAAAAATTTTCGCGACGATAACAACCTTTCAGGTTGCAGTCTTGTTCGTGCCCCAGTCGTGCAGCCGCGCATCTGGATATGCCAATGTTATTCCCATTAGCATGGGATTAGGTTGGATTCTATCCCTTGACACTCGTGAGAGTCGGACTCACGAAGATCCCTGGCGGATGGCTTCGCTATGCGAGATTCTGCCGCGTTATGATAATGGTACGCGTTTTTGGATGAACTTACACCTGTGTGAGTTGTCCGGGTTTCGTACGTGCAAGCCGGCACGTTTTGACAAGTATGTCACTGGCCCAGATGTCGGGTGCTTCCCTGTTTGACTTCCGTTCGTATATCGACGAACGTGCACTGCACCAGAGGCGTGCTTTACACTCGATATGGCATACACTTGGAAAGGAACTGGAATTATTGTAGGGTTTGACACTTTTGACTGATGATGCATGAAATGCACATCATGTTAACAAGTTTTTCATGCATTTTGTACTGAGTTTAAGGTTTTAAACCCATGTTTAGATGTATTTTGATAGTAAGGGGTTATGGTTTGAATTTCAGAAAAATCGGAGTTAAAATGAGAGAGTTATGGCTATTTCAGTGTTTGGGCATGGATTTCGAGGTGGATCGGATCCATATCCGACCCAATTAGGTTATTTGGACTTTAGATCAACCCTTAGAAAGCCCAAAACCCAACCCACACGCCTATCCATATCCATTTCAAAAAGTTTTGCAGAAAACCCCCCAGAAAGAGGCGCATAGAAAATAATTTTTTTATAACAGTGTTTCTGAAAATTATCAAAAGTATAAATAGTTTTTTCCAGCAAACCCTAGGTGTCTTTGGCTTTGTTTGGACGCCCCTTACAGTGCTTCTAACTCCAGCAGCTCCTTCCCCTCCATTCTCCCAAGTGTTGGCCATTGAAGATCGGTTCATGCTTGGTTTCCAAGCATATTTCGACCTCTTTTGTGATTTCTCTCCATTTCTTTCTTTCTCCTTGCTGTATTTTCACCATTTTTTTTGTACTTTTGCAGGTGTAGCAGAGGTGGAGACCATTAACCTTGTGTGGGAGTGCGAAACACACCAACAAGGTGAACCGGCCCTACCTCCATCCGGCTTTCTACACCCTCCGATCGAGAATCGGCGCATCCTCCATCTTCGGTGGATCTCCAACGTGTAGCAGCTGCAAAGGTGCTGTTTTTTTTGGTGAAGTCCAGCATTCTCGAACTGTTTAGGACGTCCAACTCAAGCCACGGTCCGCTCTTCTTCATCCCCCCGGTCGTCGGATCTTCCAAGAGGTAGGTCTTCTTCTTCCTTCTCTTCTAGCTAAAACCGAATTGTGTGTTGGTTTTCTTTTATTATTTCTGTGTGTTTCTTTTATTTTTTTTTTATTGTTTCAACCATAGAATAGTATCCATGCATAGGCCAGCACGTTAGATCTAGGTTTGTTTCATTGTTTGCATGTTCGAGTATCGATCTCCATCATTTTTCAAGAAAAACGTGTAAATCGGCTAGAGGTTCTTCTAGCCGATTTGGGTTGTCTTCTCCCACGTGTGTGTTTGTGTTATTTCTACAGAAAAAGCCTTCAAAAAGATGAGTTTGAGTTATTTTGGGTGTTGGGTCTAGATCCAAAGGTGTTTTTCATTGAAAACCAATAAATCGGCTAGAATCTAATCTAGCCGATTTCTTTTATTTTATTTGTAATCTGTCATAGGCGTGTTCTTGGTTTTGTTCTACTGAAATTCCATTTATAAAAGTTCATTTTGATTCATCTTATTCGTGGGTTTTGCTTGTGTCTTGTTTTTGCTTTTATTTTTAAAAAGAAAAAAAAATCGGCTAGATTTATTCTAGCCGATCTTTGCATTTTCATTAAAAGTGTGTGTTTAGGTTGGTAAGTCGTGTGGTTTGCTGTGTATTTTGTATGTTAACAGCAACATAAACTTGTGTTAGTTCATTTCATTATTTTCGGATTGTTTTAGAGAATCGTTTTTAGCATTTTGTGTTTTTGGTGTTTTGGATCTATTGAAGAAAAAAAAAATTTACAAAAGTCGAATTTTCATTTCTTTATGTTTTTAAATAAATTCCAGCATAGGCTGTTCATGTTTGCATTTGTGTAATTAGGAGTTCTTTTTATTATATTTTAATTTAGTTTTATCAAAATAGTGGTTACTTAGTAAAGTCATTTTTTTTTGTTAGTTTATGTTTTTATTTTTTATTTTTGTTGGTCTTCTTCTTCCCCTAGGTGGGGCGGCAGCCATTAGAGCTCAATTCGAGCTCTAGGCTATTTTTGGTAATTAGTAATTGCAATTAGGTATGTTTAAATTAGGTTGTCTAGGTTCAATGTATTAGGGTTTATTGCCTTAGCCGTTTTTAGGATTGCATTTAGGTAGGTTTTGGGAATTAGGTTAGTATTTAATCCTAGGAAGTCGATTGTCTATTTAAGTCATTTTAGTCCCTAGGTAGCTTTAATTGTATTAGTTTAGAAAGTAGCCCCATTAGAAGTTGGCGATTTTTTAGAAAGGAGGTAATTAAAGTAATTGAAATTTGGAAAGCTTTTGGAAAGAGGAGTTTCTTCAAAAATCGTGTGAGGCATTTAAGGGAGATTTAAATTTTGAATGTGCATTAAAGAAGGAGTTAGTCTTTAACTTTGGAAAATGTTTTTGAAATTAAACAAAAATTCCAATTTAGGCTCCACGATTCTCAGAAAGGAATAAATGCCTTTACTCAAGTTGGGAAAGCAAAAAATCGTGGGGTTTTTCTAAGTTGGACTTTTCATTTTCCAAAGTGAGAATTTAAATACAATTAAAGAGTGTAACTCCCTCATTAAGTGAGGCGATTTTTGAGAATCCAAATCATTTCAAAAGTTTGAACATTGGTAATTATTACTTTACTTTCCCAACCTTCTCCATTAAAATCGTTAGCCTTGAAATTAATTTAGTATAATTACTAAGTTACTAATTTGGTCGATCCATTTGAGTGAGTCAAACCAAAATGAAACCCAGTTGGTCTAGGTCAAGTCAAAGACCAAGACCTAACCCTAGTCAAGTCTTAGTCAAACCTAACCTAAGTTTAGGTCAACCGAGTCAACCTAACCTAATCTAAGTCAAACCTAAGCTTGAGTCAACCTTAGTCCGAGCCCACCTAAACCAAACCAACCTTAGTTGACTAAGTCAACCCTAAACCGAGTCCAACCTAGTCTTAGTAAACCTAACCAAGTCAAAACCTAACCCTAGTCGAGTCTTAGTTCAACCCATGGTGAGTCAAGACCGAGCCTAGTTCGAGTCAACCTTAACCAAGTTAATCCAACCTTAGCTAAGGCAAATCGATCTTAGCTAAGTCCTAAACCGAGCCTACCTAATCCAAACCGAGTTCACCCAAGCCAACCCGAATCGAGTCAAGTCAAAACCGAGCCTAGTTGAGTCAACCGAGTGAACCTTAACCTTATCTTTGTTCTTTAGTGGATTTACTTTCATTTAGATGTGCTTTATTTTTATTTTAGATTAAGTAGTTTAGTTACTTGATGTAGTGATAGTGTAGAAGTGGGTGTGCGTATATTGTACTTGTTTCGTGTGTGTGATCTGTGTTTTGTGATTGTTTTACTTGTAGTTAGGTATTATTTAGCATAGTAGTTCGGATTGCATTTCCTTGAGTAGCATAATTGCATTTGCATCATTATTTAACGTAGTACTAGTCATAATTTGCTTATCGTATTTCGTTTGTCATGCATTTAGCATAGTTGTAATATTCATCTGCATATACACTGTTATACAGTGTCATTTAGACTGCATTAGGTTTCATTTGCATTTTATAGTGTTTAAATAGATTCATAAAGTGAATAGTGCACTCAAAGAAAAACCCGATTTTTGTCCTGTCGCACAAGCGTTATTTTCTGTGCAAAAATTTCGTGTGTTCCAAAAATTCTTTTTCTGTTCAATTTAGTGGCGTGTTATCTGACTGCAGACCAAATTTCAGATCGATCCGAGTTGGTTTGGTCTGATTTTTAAGCGTTTTGCGAAAACCGCTTTTTCTGGTTTTGAAATTACAGGACTTTCGATATCCTGATTTTTCCCAGATTTGAAACGCTTATATCTGGAGTTCCAGATATTGTTTTTTCATTCTGTAAAAACTGTTAGATTGTTTAATCTGTCATTTGCAGAACAGAACAAATTTCGGGAAAATCGGACCTCGTTTGTTCTGTCAAACAGTGGTTTTTCGATAACCTGTCAGAAATCTATTTTACACTAGTTAGGGGCAGTTTCGTAATTTTCTTAGTTTCGGCATTTTAGACCTGTTTTCAGTAGTTTCTGCATTTTAGGAGCTGCATAATCATCATACAACATTAGTAGAACTAATTTATCTAATTTTAGAATTAGTTTAGTATTTTATTTAATTATTGTTTGATAATTAGCCTTTGTTTTATTAACTGCATAAAATTAGATTTAGTTTCATTTATAGTTTTCATTCTTAGATTAAAATACTAACTTTGTATTTTCCTTCATTTTTAGGTTGAAAAGCATATTTAGTTTCCAGGGTTATTGTCCAAGTTCGAAGAGCGAATAATTGGTGAAAAGACGAAAATACCCTTGGCATGGAGCAGAAGACTTAGTTGCTTTTTCATTTTCATTTTAGTGATAAATTGTAGTTGTATTAGCTTTATAATTGTAGATTGACATTTGTAATTAATAAATTAAATTTTAAAAAATACTCTGATTATTTCCTGTTCCCTGAGGATTCGACCCGTACTTACCACTTTGTGGAAAGTCTGTTTTTATACTTTTGGTTGACGATTTTCCAAAGTTTTATTGAAAATAATTGTTTTAAAAAGATCATTTCAAAATATCAACCATTGACCTATTGAGGTCTTGAGACTCGGTTGGAGTCTACGGGCAATGGCCCTAGTTAGTGAGAATGTGCTCACATGTTCGTGTCGCCCTAGGCATAAATAAAATGATATATTATCGTCGTCACAAGCGATGTGCTCGTGGTGGCCGTGTGAGGTTGAGCACGTGAATGGGCGGGCCAAGTCCTCGTTTGCGTACCCCGCGGGGACCACGAGGCGCGATTACCTCGAGAGGAGGTACGACTGGAAGTTTGAGATTAAATAAGATAAACCTGCCATGCCCCATTCACAATTTGGTCACCCAGGGAGAGGGTGAATGGTACAGCCCCGAGTGATGTGTCGTTACTACGACTTGTTCTTTAGAGGAGCCGATGTGCCCTCTGACCTCCAGTCACTCGGAGTTAGGGAGGTCAAGGTTGCCCTCTACAGGGACCTTTGCTACTGCAGTAGCACGGATTGCAATCCTTTACCCTTGCGAAAGGTTTCTCCTGGCTGTGTGTCGCCCGCAGGTGGTTTTCTCGTCCTGTAGCATCCCCGGTTACCACATTAGAAATTGAATATCAGATGCCGGGTGCATGTCTCACAGAACTTGAGGGTTTTCCTTTGCGTACCCGAAGGAGGTAAAAAGATGAACATAAAGACTAACCAAACAGACTGACTTACTGTAGTTGTTACTCTGGAGCAGTACACACTTTTGTCGAGTTGCTACCCTCTGTTGGTTAGTTCCTACTCTGTTACTTTAGCTGCTACCTTCTGATGTTCAGTTTCTGTTTTGTTACTTTAGTAGCTGCACTATTACTTACTTGTAGTTTTATAGTCTTGTGGCACGTGCACCTACCTGACACGCACTTGTACTTTTGTTTCAAATGCTTCTAACTGTTCCATATGATAGTTGTAGTCTGGTATTTAGCATACTTGTGTCATGCTGCCTACTTTCTGTTTTTCCTTTAAAAAGAAAATGTATGGATGGTTTGTCTCACTAGCTCGCAAGAGTACTGACCCCGTTTTATGGGGATACATGTGACGAGTAGATGCAGCGCGATGCGACGGCGCACAGCAGGAGCCTTGAGACCCACACTTTGCAGCAAATTCTGGCTTCTTCTGGTTTTGGGGTTTGAGGGGTTGTACCCCTCCTTTTTGGGAGACTGTTCCTTTTTGTACCCAGTCTCGTTTTTGTACCATTGCAACTATTATGGAAATGAAAAATATTTTACTTAGCTTGTGGTTGGTTTTCTCACTGTGGCTCGCTCAGACTTGCGGCCTTTGCTTTGCCTCTATTTCCCTCCTTTACTTCCGCTAGTGTTTTCCACTCTGTATATTCCTTAAAGAAAAAAAAAAAATTTACAAGGTCGGGGTTTGGGGCGTCACAGAGATTGGTATCAGAGCTGCAATTTATAAGTGTGGTCCAAGACTTCTGCGTGCATCGTCCATCGCACTGTAAGTATGTTCTGAATTATTACTTCCATTTGCTTCTTAATGATTTTGTTGTATGTAGCTGTGCATGCTTGATTAGTTGCATAAATTGTTAGATGCCTGCTGACTCGAGAAATGAGCGAATGCTCGGAGCTCTTATCGACTTGATTCGAGGCACAGAGGCCCTCGATCAAGCGGTTCAGCAGATTGTGCAGAGTGCGCGGATACTTTCACATCCAGCACCTCCTTGTGGGAGATGTGACCAGTATCACGCAGGACAGATTTGTCCTCGTGCCTTGAGCATATGCCCCTACTGTGGCTTTAGGGGGAACATTGAGATCGAGTGTCAGCGTAAGTTGGGCGACGAACTCATAATGGGTAACGCTGAGACCAAAGAGAACGAGGCTTCTGAGGGCGGTCAGGCACAGTCAGCAGTTGACCAAGCAGGAGATGCACAGGTTGCACCAGGTTCTCTCGAGTACACGCCAGCTTCCTACTCTCGATCAGTTTCTCCGGAGTACACACCTTCTTCTCCTCCTCGTCTGATGCAGAGACGATACGGTAATCGGAATACCTACCGCAACTACTACACTCGTAGGCAGCGGTGATTGTGTTTGTTCATGTGAACTTGTGTGGTTGGAACACTGAGTCAGTGTTCATTTTGTAGCCTTGCTTTGTTTTGGCTTTTGTTGCGGAGGTTTATGTATGGTAACCCTGTAGTAGAAGGTAATTTTTGGCTTGTACGGAAGATCTGTATGCATTTGCTTTTTAAGTAATGAAATTATGTTTTGACTTGTCTCATCGCTTACACGTATCTTCTTTTTGCACAAGATGGCTTGGCGCGAGCGATGTGACCCTATTATGGACACTGTGAGCAACCTGGCCGAGGTTGTGGGCAGGCAGGCCGAGACCATGCGTGCTATGGGAGAGAACATGCGTTCCTCTCAGGAGCGAGAGACTCCGGTTCCTACTCCCTCTCTAGTTCCAGCGACAGCCATGCCCTATAAGCAGTTCATGGATATAAACCCTCCCTCCTTCGATGGGAAGTCTACACCCGAGGCGGCCGAGGACTGGATACAAGAGATCGAGAGGATCTTTCGAGTGTTGCAGGTCAGTGACGACCAGAAGGTGGATTTCGGCACGTATCGGCTCCAAAAGGATGCCGAGAGGTGGTGGGCGACCACCTTGGATGTCAAGTTTGGAGGCGGAGCAGTTACATGGGAGCAGTTCGTAAAAGTCTTCTACGCGGCCTATTTTCTGACCCACGAGCGCAGCCGAAAGATGCAGAAGTTCCTCGACCTTCAGCAGGGGAACTCTACCTTGGCGGACTACATCACGAAGTTCTGAAGCCTGGAGCGCTTCTGCCCTCATGTCTACGTGACTGAGAAGGAACGAGCGATGAAGTTCGCTTGTGGATTGAAGTTAGCCCTACGTCTGAGAGTGTTCACGCGTGCTCCCTCGACTCTAGAGGAAGCCCTGGAGACGGCTACACTTCTGGAGCAGGAGTGGACAGAATCCCAGAAGACTCCGCAGACCAAGGGTAACCAGCAGCAGCAAGGCCAAAAGAGTTGGCCTAAGAAGCGTTCTTTTCAGCAGAATTCGGGTGGAAAGAAATCTGCCTCGCCAGCAAAGAGGAATCACAACAACAACCGGCAGCGACAGAATCTCCAGCCTCAGCAGCAGCAGCAGCAGAGACAGATGGTGGCAGCATCGGGTTGCCCAAAATGTCGGATGGATCATCCTGGCCGACCGTGTCCATGGGATCTCGGAGGATGCATCTATTGTGGCAAGATGGGCCACTACATCAAGGATTGTTGGAAGAAGCAGTCCGACGATCTAAGGAGGAACACGCCAGGAACGTCGCAGCCAGCACCTCAGCGACTTCCTCAGCAGCAGCAGCAGTCGTACCCGCCACAGCAATCTTCCCAGCAGAAGATGGGTAACCAGAGGACGGTGGCAGGGCGTGCCTACGCAGCCACTATCGAGCAAGTGTGTAAACACCCCAAATTTTCACTCACATTCTTGACATTGCCCTTAATCGGCACATTTCAGTTCTCCAGAAGCAATGAAGGGCAAAATAGTCATTTTCCAAGATTGAACCTTGCAGAAAGTCCTAAATTTCATTCTTGAGCCTCAAAATTTCTATATTTAGGTTCAGAGACATCTTCAAATTGAACATTTTCAAAATCCTTTTCCTGGAGAAGAAAGTAGAATTTCCACTTCCTGGTTCAGAGTGACATTTCACTGAAACATGTCTTTGCATCGCATTGCATGAACACTTTGCATCATTTCATTGCATAGCATATCAGTTTGAGATCCAGAACTCCTAATCTTCAAAATTGTCCATCCAGATTTGATTTTTAAACTTTTCAAAATTGATTTTTTTTAAAAACCCTGAGATTTCAAAATTGCCAATCTTTCCCATTTTACCCCCAGGACTTTGAATTACAAAAATTTTCTCAAGAAAACAATCTGGATATTTGGATATTGATTTTAAAGATTTTATCTCAAAACTTTTTGCAAAAGATTTTAAATCTCTTTACAAATTTTGTTTCTACATTTATCCATATTTTCGCCCTGAAAACCCAATTTTTTTCAAATTCTTGAAAAACAAATAATGTTTTATCTCGTATTTTCAAATAAATGGAGCGGGACCCACCCGGAGTTCGTACCAATTTGCAAAATTTTCTTTTTTATTTCTCAATACTTATTTATTTATTTTATTTTATTTTTAGTTAGTGGGCCCCACACATATGTGGCACCCCAATTGAAAATAAAAGACTTTCAAAAACAAAACAAAACTTTATTTTCAAAAGGATTTTAAAAGTGGGTTGAGGTGGCATTTCCATAAAAGCCTCTCATTTTTTTTTTTTTTTTTATTTGTTTAAATAAAGTTTTTAGAAGGAGGCAGCCTTAAATGGCACAGCCGAACTTCCAAAAAAAAAAAAAAGGTAATAAATTTGATTTCTATCTAAACTTAGGAAAGAAAACAAGGTTTTGAAAAAAAAAAAAAACCAAAGAGGCGCCTCTTTTAAAAATAGCAAGCTTTCAAAGCAATGAGGCATCGGTTTCATGCCTTTTGCAAAAATTTTCAATTTTTTTTTTTTTAACGGAACCTCATTAAGGGGAAGGGGATGCGTTGCTTTTGTAGAAGAAAGGAATTTTTTTTTTAGAAAGAGAGACACTCACGAAGGAAAGGAGGAGGATCTTTTGATGTGGATTTTCGGTTTTTGGTAGGGAGCTCAAAGGAGAAAGGGAAGAGGCGTTTTCAAGCTTCAGCCCCAACCATTTAGGGGGGAGCCATCTTTAGCAAAAGGGGCGACGTCTTCACGGACTTTGGGTAGATTTCTTTCAAGCCATCTTCAGCCCCAGCCATTGGAGGATCGAGGGCCATCTTCAGCCCTTCAGCCCAGCCAACGTTGGCATCTCTTTCACCTCCACCGGTTGGCTCAACAGCAGAAGATCGGCCATCACCATCCTCCACGTTACCTTCAGCCTTCCCAGCTTCTCCAGCCCACCAGCAAAAGAGGAAGCCATCTCCAACCTCTGCGTTACAGCCTTTTTCCAATCCATCAGAAGTTGCCGCACACCCTTCAATCCAGCCAGTTTCTGCACTTTCATTCAGCCCACACGCTGCAGGGATCTACAAGTTCAGCCTACAAACCATCTAACGCAGAGATCCAGCAGGGGGCTCTCCTGTCTTCAGCTCCACCAGCAGCCCAACTGCAGGAGAGCCAGCGTGACCATCTTTCTTCAGCCCAGCTGAGGTCCAGAAGGAAACCTCCCCTGCTCTTAGTTGCTGTTGAACCAAAGGTAAGGATCAGAATTTATTTTTCTATAAACATTTTTTTTTTGTCTACAATGAGAAATCCCTTTACCCATATTTTGTTCTGCACTTTACATGTTTTCCTTCCATCGTGCATTAGTTGCAGATGGATGTTATATTCAGTTCTGCACCATTTTATCTTGCCTTTTTACTTTCAAAAAAAAAAAAAAAAACTCTGTATCTGTGCATTGTTAACATCCATCACCTTAACTGCGTATTTTTGATTCATCACACCATTCATAAATCTGTTATTGTGCATTCCTGCATTTTCTTTTCTTTTATTATCATTATAGCATTCATTTTCTTTTTTTTTTTAACATCACACGATGCATGGCTGTCTGATTTTTATTTTATGCAAAAGTTTTAAGCATTGACGCACTTCCCTCTAAGTTTTAAGCATTGCTGAAACAGAAGGTATTTTGTGTTTGATATATCATTGCTGCATTTGCTTCATGTACCACTAAATGAACATCTGCAGGTGTCTGTTCTGTGCTTCAATGCGTATCTGCAAGTGTCTTTGCATCTACTAGTTCACCAGAACATGTAACTTTAGTTGTTCATACAACCTCTTTTGAACTTCCATTGGTGGGGATCATGATCTTTAGTGATTTCCATATCTTAACATGGAATATAGTGACCCCTTTAAACACCCATGAACTTCAGAACACCCTTAGGTGTTGCCTTATCAGGCCCTCCAAGCTGTGTGATGGCTTCAACAAATCTATCATGAAGATCAGGTGTCCAGCGAAGACGCTGTTTGGTTGATCCCATTCCACTTGTTGAAGCATGAATTCCGACTGAACCCATAGGGATATCAACATCTCCTGTAGAGAATGGCTTCTTTCCTTATCTCTCATGAGAAACTTAAGTGAATTTTGAGTTTTGATCTTCATGAAGCATAGAGAGCTGGTGCTGTTTCATGGGCCTGAGTGTGAAGCCTCCAAGAGTTGGTGGGGCTTTTGAGTTATGTGTATGTATGTGTGAGAGAGAGAGAGAGTGGGAGAAGGTTTTGACATGAGCAAAAGGTCAAAATGTGATGAGAAAACCATGTAGAAAGGCTTCTAGGCATTAGCAGCGTGTTTGGTAGTTGAACATTGCCTTGACTAAGTTGTTCAATTGATTATAAGCTGTTGTACATGATGAGTATGGTTGAGCAAGATCTTAGAAAAATCTGCACAGGAAGGCTCTCTTCAACACACACCATATGTATCCTATGACTGGGGAGGAGCTGGACTAAAAAAAAAATATTTTTTCTCCATCATGTCTTAATTGTTGACAGATTTCCACATTTTTTTTTTAGGCTTTGTTGCATATGTAACTTCTGCAATGTTCCACGTATATATCAGCAACTTAGTGTCTTGCATATATTCTGCATATATTCTCATATATTCATACATTCTGCATATATTCTGTATACATCCTGAAAATTAATATTGGATATACCATTTCTTGCTTTCGTCTAGCATGATTCTGTGCAAAGAAATTAATTTTTTTTTTTTTTTTTTATGCCCTCACCATTCACTTTTACACAGCAGCTACTGCATTTTTTTTTTTTCTTATTTTCTCTTGCTGCATTTGCACAACAGCACCTGCTGTGTCAATATCATGTTCCACTTATCTTACGTGTACCATCGCCATTAGTTTCTCTTCACACCATCATTTGTTTTCTCATGAATATCAAGTGTTGCTACCAGATTTATAAACGTAGGAGGATAGGTTTTCTATTGATATGAGACCCTCTTGATAAAACCGTAGGATGCATTTAGCCTTTCTCTTCTGCTGCAGGTACACAGTCTTGAAAATTGATTATGTTCATGAACGGATATATCCATATCCGTTCATGATCTTTGTGCCAACTTTTGCACGCTTCTTTACTGATATATGGAGAAGCTCTATACCCGATTTTGTTGCAAAATATGTTGTAATTTGTGAAATATGACTGCGTAAAATTGCCTACAGAAAATGTATATATCTGTATTTTCTGGTTTTACCCATTATATGGAATTTCCATTAAATTTGTATATTTTCTCATTATATGTATATATATATCTATGTATATGTATATCTAGAGTATATCTACCTATATGTATACGTATATATGTATATATATGTATATATATATACATATACATAGATACATACTTATATACATATATATATATCCCTTCATATGTACTTGTTATTACATATATTTTCATTTTCTCTTACTTTTGTAAATATATCTTCATTATCATACATCATCCATCATAAATTCGAGTATTTCTATATTTATCTATATATCTTTGTTGTATATAGTATATATGTCCATTTCCTTGTTTATTTTGTCTTAACTCTCATTTTGCAGGAAAATCTAGAAGATGCAGATTCTTTGGCTCCATTTCAAAAAAATTTTTTTTTATGAAATGTAATAATCCAATGTAAACCTTGGAATAAGATTTACTTTTACTGCTTAGATTAGGCCGCATCTCATATAGTTTGATTTCAGTAATATCCTGATTCTATGATGCATATATCTCAATTTTCCAAATTCACCGTGGATGAACACGAATGGAACATGCACCAACTCTTAGAGAGTTGATGAACTCGGTGGAGTTCATATTTACGGCCCTAGTCGGAATATGGACGAGACCCAGATCCATCATCTCTCTACCAGTCACATTGAGCCTACACTCTTAGGCTATCTTGAAAATGCACCTCATATTTCCAATGTTTTCAAAATATTGTGAATTAATTCAAATAAACCCTGAATATATTCATGGCCATAGTCAGAATATGTGAAGGATTTACTTTGGATTAATCCACACCTTTCCAACAAATTTTTCAGAAATATTTTCAAAAGTGCATTCATTCATTCAAATCATCTGCATCATTCGTTTTTCTCATGATTTTCTCAAAAGATTTTCACTTCATGGAATCAATTTCTCAAGAAACTATGATGATATTCGGAGTTGGATTTCCCAAATCAAATGTTTTCCTGTGATCTTCCTTAAAAAGTTATTTTCTTAAGATCCATTTTCAAAAGGAATTTTCATATTTCTCAAGAATCAGAAATCGATTTTCCAACATTTCAAAAGAAAAGATTCTCAGGAATTCAATTTCCTATGTTTTGAATTTCCTTTTCCAATGAATTTTTCCTACAAAATTTTCTATCGTTTTCTTAAGAAAATTCTCAAAAATCTGAGTTTTTCTGACAAATGCTTCCCTTTTCAAATATTCATCTTTTCTCAAGAATTCCTTATCTTTTCCCGAGATTCTCATTTCTTCATGATATTCCAAGTCTTTCTAAACTCTCTTAAAATTTTCCTGAGATTACTATTTCCTCATGGTTTTTCCAATCTTTCTAAACTTTCTCAAGATTTTCCTGAGATTCCCATTTCTTCATGATTTTTCTAAGTCTTTCTAAGCTTTCTCAAGATTTTTCTAAGATTCTCATTTCTTCATGATTTTCTGGATTTTATAAACTTTCTCAAGATTTTCTCGAGATTCTCATTTCTTCAGAATTTTTAAAGTTTTTATAAACTTTCTCAAGATTTTTTCGCGATTCTCACTTCTCCAAGATTTTCCAACTCTTTATAAACTTTTTCGAGATTTCAAAACCTTCTTCGTCTGAGTTTTCCTGAGAGATTGAGTTCCATCTTTTTCCTGAGAAACGCTTTCCAACTTCAAATGTTTTCTAAGCATACATCATAGTTTTCCAACCCATATTTTACCAAATCTCATAGCACATGCCTGAATTCTCTGCGCATTTAGGATAGAACACCATTTCGATGATTTTACTAAGTCAAGCATAATTTTGGTCCTTGGTTCGATTACCCCTGTTAAAGGCGGCAGGAACGGTCGAACCTCGTACCGACAGGTCGAGCCCCATCCCATGGATTTTCCCAAAATTTTCAAAACGGAGGCGAGTATTTCAAAACAATTTCCAAAATCCGGTCAAGTTTGAATCGCGAAAGCATTTCCCTCTCTCTTCCGCAAGGAAGGGAAGACGGGAAAAATTTTGCGACGATAACAGGTTTGGCGACCGTGATGGGACCTGTCCTTGTCTGACCTAAATTATGCTTGACTTAGTTCAATTATTGAAATTATGTTCACAAAATGTCAGCTTTTACTTTCAATATCATGTGAGCCTAGGAGTTTAGATTCTGACCTAGCTGACATTGACTGCATATAGCTTAGGCATGGTTTGGTAGGACCAGATTGAGGAGAAATTTTCATGTTCACATAGACTTAGGTCTAAATACAACTCTCCTCAATTTAGGATCTGAATGCAAACAATGTATGTTTCTTCAAAGATTTTCAAAAGTCTATCTCTCTAGGACTTAGAGCCATCTATTCCTTGCATGGGATCATTTTCAAAACCTCAATTACCTATTATTACCCGGTCTTCACGTTGCTGGGCTCTCTTCCAGAACCCTAGTTCGGGACAGAGCCTCACAACTGGGCCAACTATTTGGGTTAACACCCCCCTACCACGTACCGCGGGCCACAGTCCGAAGTATATCGGTAGGCGCTCAAGGATGTTGGAAAACCTTACCTTAGAACCGGAGTTGAAATTCTATGCCACGTACCTCGGATTTCGGTTCTAGTATATCGGCATAACTGGACTGGACAAAGATGATCTGAACCTAGAGTTAGGATTAGGGTCCTACAACTGTTTTCAAAATGATGCATCTAGAGTCAACCTTTTAGGGAGTGCTGAATGTGCATAAATGTTTGTGCAGGATGTGATTGTATGTGTATGATTTCCTTAATTTTTTATATTTCCCAATATTTTGCAACTTATTAGGCCTTTTCCAAAGCATCCTTATTTTCCCACAAGATCTTTTTCTCAAACCCTGGACGATTTTTTTCAAATATCCCATTTCTTCCAAAACTCCAGGCGATTTTACATTCTTCCTTTCTACTGGATCTCGAATTTCTAGCTGCATTTTTATCCTGCCTGTAAAATTTTTCAAAATTTCTCACATTTTCCTAAGTCTCATTCTGAGTCTTTCTCTGTTTTCAGTTCGATGGCATCCAGTCAAGTCGATCCTATCTTTCCTGAAGGTCACATCTCCTTTAAGGTGCGACAAGGTCGTCCTGAACATCGAGCCCTTAGCACCGGAACTTTCATTCCCCAGTGGTATTATTCCTGACTAAAGAGCTTTTCCCGAATGTTCCCGGACCATTTGAGCGAGTGCGGATTAGAACTGGTGTCAGCAGTTGGGAAGCAGACCATTAACGGCAACTTGATCCATGCAATGGCAGAACGATGGAATCCTCGAACATGTACCTTCTGGTTCCCATGGGGAGAGATGACCGTTTTAATGGATGAATTTTCAGAAATCATGGGATTACCAGAACCAGCCGGTCAGCCAAGTGATCCATTAGAACATCAATTCCTGATCAATGTCAAGGGTTTGGACCCCCGAGACTCCTTAGCTCGTATGACAGGCCGCCGATCCTGGCCTTTGATCCAGTTGGAAGGGAATGAATATGTCGATTTGCTTGAGTTGTACCGCCAGTACGGGACCTTCGTCGAAGTCAGCTCGCTATCAAGAACAGCCAAAGAAAGGATTCAGAATGCAATGGTTCTGTGCACCGTAGGATTATCCCTCTTCCCAGATGGACAAAACTACATGGACATCAGAATAATTCAGCTCATGAGAAGATGGGGAAGTCGACAGACTAATCGCCTCTCCATAGCCATGGCAGCGCTCGCCTTCCTATATCGAGGTCTAACTCGATTCTCACTTGGAGAATCCATCTTAGTTGAAGGACGCATCTACGCGCTTCAATCCTGGTTCTTTCAGCATGTTCCAGCCCGAGCAAGCTCTTTCAGATATAATGGTCAAGAACTTCTTCCAGTGTTGCAGTACCGGTCTATGATCAACAACATTCAAGAGAATGACGTAGTTTGGGACTATTTTGATCGGCAGTTATCTCCTCCCAGATACACCTATGCTTATGGCAAGAGGTTCAAGTTACTGAGCCCATTCTTCTGCACTTACTACCAACCAGAGAGGTGTGTCTGGCAGTTCTCCCAGAGACAGCAGTACGTCGAAGCCCGATTGTTATCAGGTGTTATGGCAGAGTTTGATCTCACTTCCGCGCAATGGTCCGGAGCATATCATTTTGCCCGCTACGGCTGGGATTCCTTTGTCTCTCTTAAAATTTTCCCTGGTCCTAGAGTGTCTGCTGATTATCGTGAATGGTGGCAAATTGTTTGTCCTCCATCTCTTTGTCAAGATCAATAAAATCATGTTTTCTCATTTTAATAAAATTCTCACTTTTTCTATTATGGCTTGACGACCTCGCCTAGGTAACAAGGCATATTTTCGTTGTTTGTTTCTCGTGCTAAGAATTGACAACACAATTGTCGTGATTCTCGCGACGACTCAGTCCCTAGTAATGGGATATCTTCTTCAAATTGTCTACCATATTTTTCCATAAATATTTCTTCCAAAAGCCAATTCCTTCATAATCTAATCAGGTCTTTGCCCTGCAGAGAGCATCCGCAGCAAAATCTGAGAGCATCCATATCATTTGATGGTTGAGACAAGATCAGGCAAAAGAACAACGGTATCGCAGTACTCGTCAGCCTCAGAAGAAGAGATGGGCTCTCCTCGATCCGAGAAGAGTCAAGAGCAGCAACAAGTGGATGACGGCATAGACCCTCAAATGTATGCCATGTTCCGAAAGATGATGAATAAAATGATGAGTGAACAGGCTGGGACTAGTGCAGAAAAAAATCAATTCAGAGAAAAGTTCCACTGGCACAAGAATAAGAAGGCTCCCAAAAAGCAGATTCAATCAGAAGAAATCTCAGATAAATCTGAATCAACTGAAGACACTGAGGAAGAATATGAGGTGCCTCCGGCATTTCAGAAACGTGGCCGAGAACAAAGGAGGAGCCGAAAAGCAAAGAATCAAGTTACAGAGGAGCCCCTGCAGTCGCAATTCAGGAAAATGGCCCGAGTTGTTAAGGATCTCCAAGCCCGTGACAAGGGCAAGAAAGTCTTTACCAGTGAAGACTTCTATGACGGCCTCGAATGGGATGATGATCTCGAAAACCTTCCCCGAAAATTCATCAAGTTCGATGGCTCTGGCGATCCGAAAGCCCATCTCGCCACTTTCTTCGCAGAGTGTTCAAGATTCAAGAGAGATAACAGAGCACTGTTCCTGTGTTTCCCTCGCAGCTTGGAAGGAGTTGCAGCTAAATGGTATGCTGAGCACATCAATCCCATCGAGCTCAAGGAGTTCGATAAAGTGGTAAATTTATTTATTGAACGCTTTTTGTTCAATACAGAAGCGCTCCCGACATTAAGTCATCTCTGCAGTCTGAGGCAGAATGAGAATGAAAAAGCACGGGACTTCATTCACAGATGGAGGTCAGCCTGTAATAAGATGAGAGATCCTATCTCGGAAAGGCATGCATTGTCCCTAATCCTCAACAATTTTTCGCAGCCGTTAAGAGGATTGATCTCCATAGCGCCATCCAGGACCTTCATTGAGCTGACTGAACGAGCCGAATGGCTCGAACTGAGTGTGGAAAATGGAGTCTATGAAGGCTTTACCTTTTCCAAGAACAACTCTCAGGGTGAGCAGAAGAAGAAAGCTCACTTCACCTTCTCTGCCAACAATAACAACAACAATAGCCGAAATCAGTACAAAGGGCAGAAGAAAGATTACTGCTACGGTACAGGCAATTCCAACAATAAAGGAGATCAGAAAACAAAGCCTGCTCCTCAATACAGCAAGCCCTCTCAGCAAGACTAAGGGCCGAAACTGCGCGAAAAAGTTAAACATGAAGGATGGAGTTATGACCGAAAATTCACTCCTCTCGACCAATCACTCAAAGATGTGCTCGAGTATATGCTGTCGAAAGAAATGGTCAAGTTGCCTAGACTGGTCGATCCACCTGTGCCTATGGGGAAATGGAAGGATCAATTCTGCAAGTTTCACAGAACAGTGGGACATAGCACTGAGAACTGTTTCGTTCTCAAGAACATTGTGCAGGATCTTATCGATAAAAATCTATTGGTAGAAGGAGAAGAAGAAGAAAAAATGGACATTCTTAAGCAGCCTTTTCCTTCACACACCACAGCAGTAGTATCTGCCCAACCATTCCTGCCACATGAGCGCATCAAGCCATGTTCTGCACAAGATCTTCAGGTTCAGCACCAGGTGTCAGTACTTCGACAAGCGACTCCTAATTCTAAGAAGATGGATCTAATCTCAGCATTGGGTAAGATGAAAGTCTCCGAAGCATTGGTAAAGTCAGTCCCCAAGTCAAAGGGACTTCCTGATTTTCTTAATCAAATCATCAAGCCCAAGCCGGGGAATTCAAGTCAGAAGCCTCTGACCGCTCTGTCCAATGTTTCCATTTTTTGACTTGGCCAAAAGTTCCTGCAAGCATCAGCAAGTACTGGACGATCTGCTCAGAAAAATCAAAGTTAAGCCCAGTACCACTCCTGAAGACATGGCACAAATTGTGAATTCAGCTATGACTAATGCGCCGATTACTTTCTCGGATGAGGACCTTCCAAAGCCTCATTCCTTTCACAATAATGCTCTTTACATCGTCGTTCGGGTAAGGGGAATGACAGTACCCCATGTACTAGTTGATGGAGGCAACAACCTCAACATATGTCCCGAAATGACCGCAAAGGCGCTAGGCATTAAGGAAGAAGAATACATTCCAGATCCTATCACCATCTATGGGTTTGACAACCATGGTCAGACGGCAAAAGGCAAGATATTCCTGGAAGTATTCATTAATTATTCGGTACATTCAGTGCTTTTTCATGTGGTCAATGTGCCACCCACCTACAATTTGCTGCTCGGAAGGACATGGATTCATAATGCAAATGCAGTACCTTCCACCTTACATCAATGCGTAAAATGGTCAAAAGGTGGAATGATTACAACAGTGCTCGGAGAGGACCCGGAAGAAAGGCTCCCACAGCCTATGATACCTCGACCATCATTCACTGCAGATATTCCTAGCATCAGAGAGAATGAAGAAATCAGTCTCAAAGAAAGTCAGGAGATACTCCAGGCAACATCAGAATTATCCCTGCACACTGTAGCTATGACCCGATGGAAAGGTCCCAAGTTTTTCAAGATTGGAGGTCGTATCAGCTACGACACTGTCAAAGATCATCCATTGTTTCCACAATTCATGAAAGTAAGAAAGGGATTCGATTTACTTCTGAAACATGGTTATCAACCCTTTAAAGGTCTGGGCAAAAATGAAGATGGTCGTGTTGAGCCAATGATCCAAAAGCATCGTCCCCACAGGGCAGGACTAGGGTTTTCCGGCAAGAGCTCACCAAAGAAGACCGTTTTTGTTAAAGGGACACATTGAGAATCGTTGTTGCATTTCCTTTCTATTCCTTTCAAAATAAATGTCTCAATGTCTTTTATCAATTCAAATCAATAAAATGTCAATTTTCTTTGTCTATTTGGATGCCATCTGCCTCTTTTGTCTCTACATCCTCATTTTATAACTCAATGTCATTTTATGCATAATTCTTTTTAAATGATGGTTTGTCGTATGATGGACGATTTTTCCTGAATCCCATTTCTTATCTAAAATTTCAGAAATGTCTTCCCGAGCAATCAAGAAACTCGTTATCAATCCCAAGGCTTTCCAGAAATCGGCAACAATTCACCGAGTCAAAGCAAGCACAGGAGATAGCAAGGTTGCAAAGCAGTTAGATGATTATGCAGAATTTGATCCGTCTCTTCAGGAATTACCAGAGTTCGCCTCAGTTCAGAAGCAAGATGAACCATCCGCTCTAGTACAAGATCCAACCGAAGATGTTAATATCGGTTCAGAGGAAGATCCCAAAATTCTCCAGATCGGAACTAGTCTGAGTCCGCAAGAAAAGAAAAGGCTTACAGATTTTCTCAAGTGGCATGAAGAAGTGTTCGCATGGACATATGAAGACATGCCGGGCTTAGACCCCAAATTGGTCGAACACCGACTCGTTTTGAAGCCAGAGGTAAAGCCAGTTAAGCAAAAGCTGAGAAAAATGGATCCTAGAATAGAGCAACAAGTCAAAGAAGGACTTGAAGATCTGCTCAAAGCAGGATTTATTCGAATTATTGACTACCCAGACTGGTTAGCCAATATCGTCGTTGTCCCAAAGAAAAGTGGCAAAGTCAGGATTTGCATAGACTTCAGAGACCTCAACAAGGCAACTCCGAAGGATGACTATCCACTGCCAAGCATTGATCTGCTGATTGACAGCACAGCAGGACATGCCATGTTCTCCTTCATGGATGGATATTCCGGCTACAACCAGATCAAGTTGGCCGCCCGCGACCAATCAAAACTTCCTTTACTACGCCATGGGGCACTTTTTGCTATACAGTTATGCCTTTTGGGCTCAAGAATGCTGGAGCAACATATCAACGGGCGATGACCGTTATCTTTCATGATCAAATGCGCAAAATCATGGATGCATATGTTGACGATATTCTTGTGAAATCTAAAGAGGGAGAGGATCACCTCGAAGCACTTGATCAAGTCTTTAAAAGACTTATTCTTTACAAGTTAAGGCTTAACCCACAAAAGTGTGTCTTTGGAGTCGAATCAGGCAAACTGTTGGGTTTTCTGGTCAGTAAAAAAGGAATTGAAGTTGACCCAGCCAAAGCCAAGGCTATCATTGATATGCCACCCCCGAAAAATCTCAAAGAGTTGCGTAGCCTTCAGGGACGCATGCAATCAATTCGGCGATTTATTTCCAACTTGGCGATGATATGTGAACCTTTCAACCACTTGCTCAGAAAAGGAGTAAAGTTCGAATGGGGACCAGAGTGTCAGCTATCGTTCGATCGAATCAAGAAGTATCTTCTCAATCCTCCAATCCTGAAGCCGCCAGAATTGGGAAAACCTCTTCTGTTATACATCTCAGTCAATCAAGTTGCATGTGGTGGATTCTTGGCACAATACAAAGAAGGCAGCCTGATATAGCACGCCATCTATTACGTGAGTAAGACTTTCGTAGATTATGAAAAGAAATACTCTCAAATAGAGAAGACCTGCCTAGCTCTGGTATGGATGTGTCAGAAGCTAAGACACTACCTGCTAGCATCAGAAGTTAAAATCTTGTCTAAACTCAATCCTCTAAAGTATATTTTAGAGCAGCCTTTCCTCAGCGGACGAGTCGCAAAATGGCAAGTCTTATTGATGCAGTATGACTTAGAATATGTCTCGCAGCAATCAATCAAAGGCCAAGCAATTGCAGACCAATTGGCGGATTTTCCTCTGGCAGAAGAAGTGAAAGCCGAAGATGATTTCCCTGATGAGCAGATTTGCAATATCCAGCAATTTCCAGTATGGAGTTTATTTTTCGATGGTTCTAAGAATATGGCCGGAATAGGCATCGGAATTTTATTAATCACTCCTGAGAAAGAAATGATTCCATTTTCTCTCAAGCTCGACTTTCAATGCACTCATAATATGGCTGAATATGAAGCCCTGATTCAAGGTCTAAAGATTCTACTAGACTTCAATGTCAAGAGAGTACATGCCTACGGTGACTCATTACTCGTTGTCAATCAAGTTCGAGCCGAATGGCAAGTGAAAGATCAGAAGTTATTTCCCTATCAGAAAATTGTTTCAGCTCTTGTCAGCAAGTTTGAAGAATTTCAGTTATTCCACATCAAGAGAGATTTTAATCAAGTGGCCGATAGTCTCGCCAGTTTAGGCTCCATTATGGCATTCAGAAATGGAGAATCTTGTCGCTCTTTTGAAATTGGCAGACTTGACCAACCTGCTTTCCTTCCAGCGGAACAAGTAAACCAGGCTGAGCAAAGGAAGAAACCTTGGTATTACAACATCAAAAATTTCATAGAAACCGGCGAATTTCCTCCAGAACTCTCAAAGAAAGAGCAACGAGCAATCCAGCGTATGTCTACTCGATACTTCATTTTGGCCAATATCCTATATCGCCGTGGATTCAGTTCAGAGTATTCCAGATGTTTAGATGAAGACGAAGCCAAAGAAGTCGTGCGAGAAGCACACGAAGGCATTTGTGGTGGCCACGTCGGCTACCAAACCCTTGTCAAGCAAATCATAAGAGCAGGGTACTATTGGAAGACTATGCAACAAGACTGTTATCATTATGTGAAGAAGTGTGTACAATGTCAGATACATGCACCTTCCATCCATGCTTCAGCAACTTATTTACAGTCGGTTGTTTCTCCATGGCTGTTCTCCATGTGGGCCTTCGATGTCGTAGGTCCCATCACTCCTTCAACTTCAAATGGCCATAAATATTTCCTTGCTGCAACAGAATATTTCACCAAGTGGGTAGAAGCTATCACTCTTCGCACAGTAGAAGGCCGACATGTGGTCTCTTTTATTCACAAGAGCATCCTTTGTCATTTCGGCATCCCGCATGACATTGTATCAGATAATGGTAGTCATTTCAAGAATGAAAGAATGAAGACATTCTGCTCAAAATTCAAGATCTATCACCATTTTTCCGCTCCATATTATCCTCAAGGGAATGGTCAGGCAGAGGCCACCAATAAGATTTTGATTCGAATCCTGGAGCGAACTTTGGAAACAGGTCGTGACTGGCATGAGAAGATCCACGATACACTATGGGCCTACCAGACCACTATTCGCACCCCAACGAATGCTACTCCATCAGAATTGGTATATGGAACAGAAGTAGTATTGCCGCTACATGTTCAAAAGCCCGCTTTGAAATTTGCATCGCTGCTAGAATTACCCCTTGATCAATATCAACAGCAGCGATTGGTACAGTTAGACTTACTCGACGAGAGAAGGCTGAAAGCAGCAGAACATGCTCAATCCTATCGCCAGAGAGTAGCCAGGCAGTATGCGAAGTCTGTCATCGAAAGAAGGTTCAAAGTCAATGATTTAGTACTTCGATCCACGGCTTATCTCAAGCATCATACCGGCGGGAAATGGTCGCCAAATTGGGAAGGCCCATATGTCATCAAAGAAGCATTACCCCAAAACTCATATCGGCTCATCAACACCGATGGGGTAGAATTGCCAGATCCCATTAATGCTCGACACTTGAAAAAGTTCTACACTTGAAACATTTAGTCTCCTCTTGTAATCTGCCCGTTTCCTTCAAATAATGATTCATCTTTCCTAGTTACATTGGGGCATTTTAAAATTTTGTTCTGTATGCAGGCAGGATAAACAAATTCCTCATTTCACGCACCTGTGCATTCATGTGCATCAATTAATATTCATTTGCATTCAACTACATTAACAACAAGCCCAGTCAGTAGTGGGATTTCAATAAACAGTCCCATCACAATTTCTAATGATTCAAAATTTGAAGGTAATTACCAATACTGAACTAAAACCCAGTGCTCGAACTAGTATTATTTCAAAATCCAGTACTCAAACTGGCACATTTTCAAAATCCCAATTTTTCAGAAAACCGAGTTCCGACTCGGGTTTTTTATTCAAATCATTTTCATTTATTGATCCGGGTTCCGACTTGAGATCTCTCTATGTATTCGAGCTCAGATTCGAGCTCCTCATTGTCATTTGTTGATCCGAGTTCCGACTCGTGATCTCATTATCTTATTCAAGCTCAGATGTGAGCTCTTCATTTTCTTTTGTTGATCCGGGTTCCGACTCGAGATCTCTTTAGTTACTCGAGCCTTGACTCAAGCGCTTTATTTTCTTCTGTTGATCCGAGTTCCGACTCGTGATCTCTGAATTTTATTCGAGCTCTGACTCGAACTCATCATTCTCCTTTGATTAATTCCAGTCATTTCAATCATCAAAGTCTGTCAATTGCTCGAATTTGACATTTTGACCTCCAAATTCCAATTTAAATCTTCAAATCAGGCAATTCTCCAATTTCGACCTCTGGGTCACCCAATTTCCAATTCTCAATTTCAATTACCAATTTCCAATTTTCGACCTTTGGGGTCACACAATTTCGACCTTTCGGTCAACCAATGCCAAATTTTCGACCTTCGGGTCAATCAATTCTCAATTTCGACCGTCAGGTCATCCAATTTTGACCTTCGGGTCATTCAATTTTCAACAACTAATTTTCCAATTTCCAATTTCGACCTTCGGGTCAATCAATATCAATATCCAAGTTCAATCATTTTCTCTTGCGAAAGACCCTTTTAGGGAGAGTTCGAGGGAGCTCGTTCTTTTCGCATGCTATCCAATTCGTTCACTTAGCCCCTTTTTAGGGAGAGTTTGAAGGGACTCGCGTCTTTGTGAACCGTTTGCAAAACAATTTCCAATGTCACACGAGGAACCCTTTTTAAGGGAGAGGCTCGACGGAGACTCGTTTTTCTTGTAACCCCCAATTTCATACTAGGCCATCTTCATCATGAAGGACCCTCCTTGCAGGGAGAGTGTGATGGACTCGTTCCTTTCATGACCCAATTTTCTGACCTCACTATTATCGGCCCCCTTTTCATAACAGAAGCCTAATATTAGGGAGCTTTGACGAAAGCTCAATTTCTCTTCGAAAGTTCGTTTTGCAAACACCTCCTCTTTAGGGAAGAGAGGAGTATTTCCCATTTCCCATTCAGGTAAGGGCTAAGCCTGAGTCTCTCTTTTTGGGGAAAAAGAGAGGAGAATTTTCGTCGCGGATGTGTTGAGCCGGATTTCAAATACTCATTTTCACCAAGGATTTCAAGAAAATTTTGTCAATTTGTCAATCAATTGTTGATTTCAGAATCTTTATTGTACAAATCTTTATTTCAGTTTACCGTCAGCATTACTTCCAAAAGAGCGAAGCTTTTGCGAAAATGGATTCAAACTTCAAATTCTTTCTATTGGCCAACCAAAAGGATGAAGGATAAGTCCTCGATATGGCCAGAAAAGAAGATTCAATGTTATTGAAAAGCTGTAGATGATCGATATTGATCGCAGTCAATGGCGCATCTTTAAAGGCTATTCTTGTAAAGACAAGGCAGTGGAAATATCCTGAGTGCTAGAAAAGAGAGCATTTACCCAAGTCCTGTCTCCTCAGAATCACCTAAGCTGCAATTAAATATCCGCAAAAGGGATCTCTCACCTGTCGTCAAGATGAAGGCGAATTAGGCGAGTAGACCCCCGGGGCCAAAGAAGATTCGAAACATCTACAAGATGACGGAGTTTGTGACGGATCCTTCCAGGGAAAGTCCAAAGCACTGTCGAGATGAAGGCAGATGCGATGAACCTCTCGACAATCCCTAAAAGATATTTAATTTCAGCTATCGCCCAAAGATCTCCAAACCCATCATCCAAGAAGGATCGAAACATCTCCAAGTTGAAGGAGTTTGTGACGTATCCTTCCCAAAAGAGAGAAAGAGAGGAAAAAGAAAGAGAGAAAAAGTAAGAACATCTCCAAAATGAAGGAGAATGTAGCAAAAACCCAGAGAGCCAAAAGAGCGCAGAAAGATTATCATGAGAGAAGCCCTGAGGATATCAAACTGCCAGATCTATCAAGAATCCTCTTTAATCTTGTGAAATTCTATTATCAATACTCTTTCATCAATTGCTTTCATAAATATCAAATTCTCTTTCCCGCTCATATCAAGGAAATTGATAACTTCTTTGAAAAAGGTCAATTGCAAGCAATTTGGATTTTAAGTCTCGATTCTACGAAGTGAACCTTGTTTGGAGGTAATGCTTTAGGTAGAAAAGAAGGAATGTCTTTGCAACAATGTGCAACATTTTCAAAAATTTTGAATCAACAGCAGAATTTCCAACATTTTGACAATATTTTCTAACTATCCTGACATGAAGTGAGAGCTTGATGTCCATTTTCGATGCATCCTGACACCAATTTTAAATCCCTCCTAAGGACTTGATTCCTTCCCTTCTTTGAGAGCATGAACTCTCAGATTGCACATTCCCTGTGTCCCCACTGTCCCACCATGGACAGTCCCATTTCGGTTCGAGGTCGAACCACCAATCATTTCCCGCAAAAGGCAATTTCAAAAAGCTGATTTTAGTCTCAGCAATGAGACGCCCAAAATCAATCCCTTTTCAAGCTTTAGGGACCCCATTTTCCTTCCTTTTGCAAAAACCCTGTCAGATTTATTGTGCAAAATCCGAAGGTTCCATCATGGTCTCTTCTTTCGAGGTATTCCATTTTCCGCCCGATCAGGATAAGGGTATAAACCTGAGCCTCCTTCAAGGAGGTATTTCATTTTCCGCCCGATCAGGATAAGGGTATAGACCTGAGCCTCCTTCAATGAGGTATTCCATTTTTCTGCACGATCAGGTCAAGGATTAAAAACCTGAGCTTCGTTCCACACGGAGCATTTTCTGTCCCATCCAGGTTAAGAGCAAAAACCTGAACTTCGCTTTCACTGAGCGAATTTATTTCCTCTTTATTCTCCATTTCATATCTACCATCTTCTTCGGGCTAACTTCTTCATACCTAGTCAGATCCTTCTAACTGGGGCATTTTTTTTTTATATATATAGCCCAAATTTGGTGTGTTTTCTTTGCCACTAAGCTCGACCATAAGCCGGCTTAGTAGCAAAGAGGGGCATCTGTAAACACCCCAAATTTTCACTCACATTCTTGACATTGCCCTTAATCGGCACATTTCAGTTCTCCAGAAGCAATGAAGGGCAAAATAGTCATTTTCCAAGATTGAACCTTGCAGAAAGTCCTAAATTTCATTCTTGAGCCTCAAAATTTCTATATTTAGGTTCAGAGACATCTTCAAATTGAAAATTTTCAAAATCCTTTTCCTGGAGAAGAAAGTAGAATTTCCACTTCCTGGTTTAGAGTGACATTTCACTGAAACATGTCTTTGCATCGCATTGCATGAACACTTTGCATCATTTCATTGCATAGCATATCAGTTTGAGATCCAGAACTCCTAATCTTCAAAATTGTCCATCCAAATTTGATTTTTAAACTTTTCAAAATTGATTTTTTTTAAAAACCCTGAGATTTCAAAATTGCCAATCTTTCCCATTTTACCCCCAGGACTTTGAATTACAAAAATTTTCTCAAGAAAACAATCTGGATATTTGGATATTGATTTTAAAGATTTTATCTCAAAACTTTTTGCAAAAGATTTTAAATCTCTTTACAAATTTTGTTTCTACATTTATCCATATTTTCGCCCTGAAAACCCAATTTTTTTCAAATTCTTGAAAAACAAATAATGTTTTATCTCGTATTTTCAAATAAATGGAGCGGGACCCACCCGGAGTTCGTACCAATTTGCAAAATTTTCTTTTTTATTTCTCAATACTTATTTATTTATTTTATTTTTTTTTTAGTTAGTGGGCCCACACACATGTGGCACCCCAATTGAAAATAAAAGACTTTCGAAAACAAAACAAAACTTTATTTTCAAAAGGATTTTAAAAGTGGGTTGAGGTGGCATTTCCATAAAAGCCTCTCATTTTTTTTTTCTTTTTATTTGTTTAAATAAAGTTTTTAGAAGGAGGCAGCTTTAAATGGCACAGCCGAACTTCCAAAAAAAAAAAAAAGGTAATAAATTTGATTTCTATCTAAACTTAGGAAAGAAAACAAGGTTTTGAAAAAAAAAAAAACCCAAAGAGGCGCCTCTTTTAAAAATAGCAAGCTTTCAAAGCAATGAGGCATCGGTTTCATGCCTTTTGCAAAAATTTTCAAATTTTTTTTTTTTAACGGAACCTCATTAAGGGGAAGGGGATGCGTTGCTTTTGTAGAAGAAAGGAAATTTTTTTTTAGAAAGAGAGACACTCACGAAGGAAAGGAGGAGGATCTTTTGATGTGGATTTTCGGTTTTTGGTAGGGAGCTCAAAGGAGAAAGGGAAGAGGCGTTTTCAAGCTTCAGCCCCAACCATTTAGGGGGGAGCCATCTTCAGCAAAAGGGGCGACGTCTTCACGGACTTTGGGTAGATTTCTTTCAAGCCATCTTCAGCCCCAACCATTGGAGGATCGAGGGCCATCTTCAGCCCTTCAGCCCAGCCAACGTTGGCATCTCTTTCACCTCCACCGGTTGGCTCAACAGCAGAAGATCGGCCATCACCATCCTCCATGTTACCTTCAGCCTTCCCAGCTTCTCCAGCCCACCAGCAAAAGAGGAAGCCATCTCCAACCTCTGTGTTACAGCCTTTTTCCAATCCATCAGAAGTTGCCGCACACCCTTCAATCCAGCCAGTTTCTGCACTTTCATTCAGCCCACACGCTGCAGGGATCTACAAGTTCATCCTACAAACCATCTAACGCAGAGATCCAGCAGGGGGCTCTCCTGTCTTCAGCTCCACCAGCAGCCCAACTGCAGGAGAGCCAACGTGACCATCTTTCTTCAGCCCAGCTGAGGTCCAGAAGGAAACCTCCCCTGCTCTTAGTTGCTGTTGAACCAAAGGTAAGGATCAGAATTTATTTTTCTACAACAACAACAACAACAACAACAACTACGCCTTCATCCCAAAACAATTGGGGTCAGCGATATGAACCAAAAAAGAAATTCATTTTGGGTCTTCCACATGAATCCTTTTCCTCCAATCATTTCTATCCAACGCCATGTCCTCGGTGAGGTTCAAAGCATTCATATCCTTTCCTATCATCTCCATCCAAGTCTTCCTAGGCCTACCCCGACCTCTTTTAACTAATATATTTTCCCATTTCTCCAACCTTCTAACTGGAGCATCATTAGGCCTTCGCCGAATATGTCCAAACCACCGTAAACGATTCTCTCGCATCTTATTTTCAATGGGTGCAACACCTACCTTCTTACGTATCTCTTCGTTCCGAATCTTATCTTTTATTGTATTTCCACACATCCATCTAAGCATCCGCATCTCAGCTACACTCATTTTTTGAATATGATGTCTCTTGGCAGCCCAACATTCCGTACCATAAAGTAAAGCGGGTCTAATAGTCGTCCTATAAAACTTTCCCTTCAACCGCAATGGCATTCTACGATCGCACAACACTCCAGTAGCACTTTTCCATTTCATCCACCCAACCTTATCCTATGATTTACATCTCCATCAATTTCTCCATACTTTCGAATGATGGATCCCAAATATTTGAAATAATCATTCACCGGTATATCTTGCTCACCAAGCTTCACTACACTCCCATCACTACTTCGTTGCTTACTAAACCGACATTCCATATATTCAGTCTTACTCTTACTCAACTTAAAACCTCTAGCTTCCAATGTCTGTCTCCATAATTCTAACTTAGCATTAACCCCAGCTCTAGACTCATCAATCAAAACAATATCATCAGCAAACAACATACACCACGGTACATTTTCTTGAATTGATCTCGTAAGCTCATCCATCACTATCGCAAATAGGAAAGGGCTTAAAGCAGATCCTTGATGTAACCCAACCGTTATCGGAAAATTGGTTGTCACCCCTCCACAAGTGCGGGCATTGGTTACTACTCCTTCATACATATCTTTAATTATACTAATGTACTTGAGAGAAACACCTTTCTTCATCATTGTCCACCAGAGAACGTCCCTAGGTACTCTATCGTATGCCTTCTCTAAATCAATAAAAACCATATGCAAATCTTTGTTCCTCTCTCTATATCTTTCAATAAGTTGTCTAAGAAGATGTATAGCTTCCATAGTTGATCTTCCAGGCATAAAACCAAATTGATTCTCCGATATCATGACAACCTTCCTCAACCTAGACTCAATCACCCTCTCCCAAAGTTTCATAGTATGACTCATGAGTTTTATACCACGATAGTTTGTGCAATCTTGTATATCACCCTTATTCTTATATAAAGGCACCAAAGTACTCTTCCTCCACTCATTAGGCATCTTATTTGTTCGCCAAATCAAGTTAAAAAGATTTGTCAACCATTCTAAACCTTTCTCTCCCAAGCATTTTCAAGCCTCGATAGGTATACCATCTGGGCCAACTGCCCTTCTTGATTTCATTTTCTTCAAAGCCTCTGCAATTTCTTTCTTTTGAATCTTGCGCATGAAGTCACGATTTATCTCATGAAAAGGAATGGAGAAGTCTCCAAGATCTTGAGCATGACTATCATTAAATAGCTTATCAAAATAATCTTTCCATCTCTCCTTAATCTCCTCATCTTTAACTAAAACCCTTTGCGTTTCATCTTTGATACATCTAACCATACCCAAATCCTTCGATTTCCTATCTCTCATCTTTGCAAGCCTATAAATATCCTTCTCGCCTTCTTTGGTATCCAACTTGTCATAAACCTCCTTATATACCTTAGCCCTCGCGTTTCGAACAACTTTTTTAGCTTCCTTCTTTGCTATCATATACTTCTCCAAATTCTCATTATCACGACTCTTACTTAGATTTCTATAACACTCTCTTTTAACCTTAATAGCTAATTTGACATCCTCGTTCCACCATGATGTATCCTTACCTAGTAGTGCACCGCCTTTAGACTCACCCAATACCTCCTTAGCTACTTTTCTCATACCACCCGCTATCTTATTCCACATTGATTCTGAATCCTCCTCGAGACACCAATCAACTTCCTTAACTACCTGCTCTACAAACATTCCTTGTTTAGCTCCTTTCAGTGCCCACCACTTAATTCTAGGATCTATCCTATGTCTATCCCTTTTGCGGCATTGTCTAATTCTAAGATCTAAAATTAAGACTCTATGTTGTGTAGCTACACTTTCTCCTGGTATAACCTTACAATCGATGCAACAACCCCTATCTCTCTTTCTAAGTAGGAAAAAATCAATCGATGTTTATAGAATTTATTTTTCTATAAACATTTTTTTTTTGTCTACAATGAGAAATCCCTTTACCCATATTTTGTTCTGCACTTTACATGTTTTCCTTCCATCGTGCATTAGTTGCAGATGGATGTTATATTCAGTTCTGCACCATTTTATCTTGCCTTTTTACTTTCAAAAAAAAAAAAAAAACTCTGTATCTGTGCATTGTTAACATCCATCACCTTAACTGCGTATTTTTGATTCATCACACCATTGATAAATCTGTTATTGTGCATTCCTGCATTTTCTTTTCTTTTATTATCATTATAGCATTCATTTTTTTTTTTTTTAACATCACACGATGCATGGCTGTCTGATTTTTATTTTATGCAAAAGTTTTAAGCATTGACGCACTTCCCTCTAAGTTTTAAGCATTGCTGAAACAGAAGGTATTTTGTGTTTGATATATCATTGCTGCATTTGCTTCATGTACCACTAAATGAACATCTGCAGGTGTCTGTTCTGTGCTTCAATGCGTATCTGCAAGTGTCTTTGCATCTACTAGTTCACCAGAACATGTAACTTTAGTTGTTCATACAACCTCTTTTGAACTTCCATTGGTGGGGATCATGATCTTTAGTGATTTCCATATCTTAACATGGAATATAGTGACCCCTTTAAACACCCATGAACTTCAGAACACCCTTAGGTGTTGCCTTATCAGGCCCTCCAAGATGTGTGATGGCTTCAACAAATCTATCATGAAGATCAGGTGTCCAGCGAAGACGCTGTTTGGTTGATCCCATTCCACTTGTTGAAGCATGAATTCCGACTGAACCCATAGGGATATCAACATCTCCTGTAGAGAATGGCTTCTTTCCTTATCTCTCATGAGAAACTTAAGTGAATTATGAGTTTTGATCTTCATGAAGCATAGAGAGCTGGTGTTGTTTCATGGGCCTGAGTGTGAAGCCTCCAAGAGTTGGTGGGGCTTTTGAGTTATGTGTATGTATGTGTGTGAGAGAGAGAGAGAGAGTGGGAGAAGGTTTTGACATGAGCAAAAGGTCAAAATGTGATGAGAAAACCATGTAGAAAGGCTTCTAGGCATTAGCAGCGTGTTTGGTAGTTGAACATTGCCTTGACTAAGTTGTTCAATTGATTATAAGCTGCTGTACATGATGAGTATGGTTGAGCAAGATCTTAGAAAAATCTGCACAAGAAGGCTCTCTTCAACACACACCATATGTATCCTATGACTGGGGAGGAGCTGGACTAAAAAAAAAAATTTTTTTTCTCCATCATGTCTTAATTGTTGACAGATTTCCACATTTTTTTTTTAGGCTTTGTTGCATATGTAACTTCTGCAATGTTCCACCTATATATCAGCAGCTTAGTGTCTTGCATATATTCTGCATATATGTATACATCCTGAAAATTAATATTGGATATACCATTTCTTGCTTTCGTCTAGCATGATTCTGTGCAAAGAAATTAAATTTTTTTTTTTTATGCCCTCACCATTCACTTTTACACAGCAGCTACTGCATTTTTTTTTTTTTTCTTATTTTCTCTTGCTGCATTTGCACAACAGCACCTGCTGTGTCAATATCATGTTCCACTTATCTTACGTGTACCATCGCCATTAGTTTCTCTTCACACCATCATTTGTTTTCTCATGAATATCAAGTGTTGCTACCAGATTTATAAACGTAGGAGGATAGGTTTTCTATTGATATGAGACCCTCTTGATAAAACCGTAGGATGCATTTAGCCTTTCTCTTCTGCTGCAGGTACACAGTCTTGAAAATTGATTATGTTCATGAACGGATATATCCATATCCGTTCATGATCTTTGTGCCAACTTTTGCACGCTTCTTTACTGATATATGGAGAAGCTCTATACCCGATTTTGTTGCAAAATATGTTGTAATTTGTGAAATATGACTGCGTAAAATTGCCTACAGAAAATGTATATATCTGTATTTTCTGGTTTTACCCATTATATGGAATTTCCATTAAATTTGTATATTTTCTCATTATATGTATATATATATATCTATGTATATGTATATCTAGAGTATATCTACCTATATGTATACGTATATATGTATATATATGTATATATATATACATATACATAGATACATACTTATATACATATATATATATATCCCTTCATATGTACTTGTTATTACATATATTTTCATTTTCTCTTACTTTTGTAAATATATCTTCATTATCATACATCATCCATCATAAATTCGAGTATTTCTATATTTATCTATATATCTTTGTTGTATATAGTATATATGTCCATTTCCTTGTTTATTTTGTCTTAACTCTCATTTTGCAGGAAAATCTAGAAGATGCAGATTCTTTGGCTCCATTTCAAAAAAAATTTTTTTTTTATGAAATGTAATAATCCAATGTAAACCTTGGAATAAGATTTACTTTTACTGCTTAGATTAGGCCGCATCTCATATAGTTTGATTTCAGTAATATCCTGATTCTATGATGCATATATCTCAATTTTCCAAATTCACCGTGGATGAACACGAATGGAACATGCACCAACTCTTAGAGAGTTGATGAACTCGGTGGAGTTCATATTTACGGCCCTAGTCGGAATATGGACGAGACCCAGATCCATCATCTCTCTACCAGTCACATTGAGCCTACACTCTTAGGCTATCTTGAAAATGCACCTCATATTTCCAATGTTTTCAAAATATTGTGAATTAATTCAAATAAACCCTGAATATATTCATGGCCACAGTCAGAATATGTGAAGGATTTACTTTGGATTAATCCACACCTTTCCAACAAATTTTTCAGAAATATTTTCAAAAGTGCATTCATTCATTCAAATCATCTGCATCATTCGTTTTTCTCATGATTTTCTCAAAAGATTTTCACTTCATGGAATCAATTTCTCAAGAAACTATGATGATATTCGGAGTTGGATTTCCCAAATCAAATGTTTTCCTGTGATCTTCCTTAAAAAGTTATTTTCTTAAGATCCATTTTCAAAAGGAATTTTCATATTTCTCAAGAATCAGAAATCGATTTTCCAACATTTCAAAAGAAAAGATTCTCAGGAATTCAATTTCCTAAGTTTTGAATTTCCTTTTCCAATGAATTTTTCCTACAAAATTTTCTATCGTTTTCTTAAGAAAATTCTCAAAAATCTGAGTTTTTCTGACAAATGCTTCCCTTTTCAAATATTCATCTTTTCTCAAGAATTCCTTATCTTTTCCCGAGATTCTCATTTCTTCATGATATTCCAAGTCTTTCTAAACTCTCTTAAAATTTTCCTGAGATTACTATTTCCTCATGGTTTTTCCAATCTTTCTAAACTTTCTCAAGATTTTCCTGAGATTCCCATTTCTTCATGATTTTTCTAAGTCTTTCTAAGCTTTCTCAAGATTTTTCTAAGATTCTCATTTCTTCATGATTTTCTGGATTTTATAAACTTTCTCAAGATTTTCTCGAGATTCTCATTTCTTCAGAATTTTTAAAGTTTTTATAAACTTTCTCAAGATTTTTTCGCGATTCTCACTTCTCCAAGATTTTCCAACTCTTTATAAACTTTTTTGAGATTTCAAAACCTTCTTCGTCTGAGTTTTCCTGAGAGATTGAGTTCCATCTTTTTCCTGAGAAACGCTTTTCAACTTCAAATGTTTTCTAAGCAAACATCATAGTTTTCCAACCCATATTTTACCAAATCTCATAGCACATGCCTGAATTCTCTGCGCATTTAGGATAGAACACCATTTCGATGATTTTACTAAGTCAAGCATAATTTTGGTCCTTGGTTCGATTACCCCTGTTAAAGGCGGCAGGAACGGTCGAACCTCTTACCGACAGGTCGAGCCCCATCCCATGGATTTTCCCGAAATTTTCAAAACGGAGGCGAGTATTTCAAAACAATTTCCAAAATCCGGTCAAGTTTGAATCGCGAAAGCATTTCCCTCTCTCTTCCGCAAGGAAGGGAAGACGGGAAAAATTTTGCGACGATAACAGGTTTGGCGACCGTGATGGGACCTGTCCTTGTCTGACCTAAATTATGCTTGACTTAGTTCAATTATTGAAATTATGTTCACAAAATGTCAGCTTTTACTTTCAATATCATGTGAGCCTAGGAGTTTAGATTCTGACCTAGCTGACATTGACTGCATATAGCTTAGGCATGGTTTGGTAGGACCAGATTGAGGAGAAATTTTCATGTTCACATAGACTTAGGTCTAAATACAACTCTCCTCAATTTAGGATCTGAATGCAAACAATGTATGTTTCTTCAAAGATTTTCAAAAGTCTATCTCTCTAGGACTTAGAGCCATCTATTCCTTGCATGGGATCATTTTCAAAACCTCAATTACCTATTATTACCCGGTCTTCACGTTGCTGGGCTCTCTTCCAGAACCCTAGTTCGGGACAGAGCCTCACAACTGGGCCAACTATTTGGGTTAACACCCCCCTACCACGTACCGCGGGCCACAGTCCGAAGTATATCGATAGGCGCTCTAGGATGTTGGAAAACCTTACCTTAGAACCGGAGTTGAAATTCTATGCCACGTACCTCGGATTTCGGTTCGAGTATATCGGCATAACTGGACTGGACAAAGATGATCTGAACCTAGAGTTAGGATTAGGGTCCTACAACTGTTTTCAAAATGATGCATCTAGAGTCAACCTTTTAGGGAGTGCTGAATGTGCATAAATGTTTGTGCAGGATGTGATTGTATGTGTATGATTTCCTTAATTTTTTATATTTCCCAATATTTTGCAACTTATTAGGCCTTTTCCAAAGCATCCTTATTTTCCCACAAGATCTTTTTCTCAAACCCTGGACGATTTTTTTTAAATATCCCATTTCTTCCAAAACTCTAGGCGATTTTACATTCTTCCTTTCTACTGGATCTCGAATTTCTAGCTGCATTTTTATCCTGCCTGTAAAATTTTTCAAAATTTCTCACATTTTCCTAAGTCTCATTCTGAGTCTTTATCTGTTTTCAGTTCGATGGCATCCAGTCAAGTCGATCCTATCTTTCCTGAAGGTCACATCTCCTTTAAGGTGCGACAAGGTCGTCCTGAACATCGAGCCCTTAGCACCGGAACTTTCATTCCCCGGTGGTATTATTCCTGACTAAAGATCTTTTCCCGAATGTTCCCGGACCATTTGAGCGAGTGCGGATTAGAACTGGTGTCAGCAGTTGGGAAGCAGACTATTAACGACAACTTGATCCATGCAATGGCAGAACGATGGAATCCTCGAACATGTACCTTCTGGTTCCCATGGGGAGAGATGACCGTTTTAATGGATGAATTTTCAGAAATCATGGGATTACCAGAACCAGCCGGTCAGCCAAGTGATCCATTAGAACATCAATTCCTGATCAATGTCAAGGGTTTGGACCCCCGGGACTCCTTAGCTCGTATGACAGGCTGCCGATCCTGGCCTTTGATCCAGTTGGAAGGGAATGAATATGTCGATTTGCTCGAGTTGTACCGCCAGTACGGGACCTTCGTCGAAGTCAGCTCGCTATCAAGAACAACCAAAGAAAGGATTCAGAATGCAATGGTTCTGTGCACCGTAGGATTATCCCTCTTCCCAGATAGACAAAACTACATGGACATCAGAATAATTCAGCTCATGAGAAGATGGGGAAGTCGACAGACTAATCGCCTCTCCATAGCCATGGCAGCGCTCGCCTTCCTATATCGAGGTCTGACTCGATTCTCACTTGGAGAATCCATCTTAGTTGAAGGATGCATCTACGCGCTTCAATCCTGGTTCTTTCAGCATGTTCCAGCCCGAGCAAGCTCTTTCAGATATAATGGTCAAGAACTTCTTCCAGTGTCGCAGTACCGGTCTATGATCAACAACATTCAAGAGGATGACATAGTTTGGGACTATTTTGATCGGCAGTTATCTCCTCCCAGATACACCTATGCTTATGGCAAGAGGTTCAAGTTACTGGGCCCATTCTTCTGCACTTACTACCAACCAGAGAGGTGTGTCCGGCAGTTCTCCCAGAGATAGCAGTACGTCGAAGCCCGATTGTTATCAGGTGTTATGGCAGAGTTTGATCTCACTTCTGCGCAATGGTCCGGGGCATATCATTCTGCCCGCTACGGCTGGGATTCCTTTGTCTCTCTTAAAATTTTCCCTGGTCCTAGAGTGTCTGCTGATTATCGTGAATGGTGGCAAATTGTTTGTCCTCCATCTCTTTGTCAAGATCAATAAAATCATGTTTTCTCATTTTAATAAAATTCTCTCATTTTCTATTATGGCTTGACGACCTCGCCTAGGTAACAAGGCATATTTTCATTGTTTGTTTCTCGTGCTAAGAATTGACAACACAATTGTCGTGATTTTCGTGACGACTCAGTCCCTAGTAATGGGATATCTTCTTCAAATTGTCTACCATATTTTTCCATAAATATTTCTTCCAAAAGCCAATTCCTTCATAATCTAATCAGGTCTTTGCCCTGTAGAGAGCATCCGCAGCAAAATCTGAGAGCATCCATATCATTTGATGGTTGAGACAAGATCAGGCAAAAGAACAACGGTATCGCAGTACTCGTCAGCATCAGAAGAAGAGATGGGCTCTCTCCGATCCGAGAAGAGTCAAGAGCAGCAACAAGAGGATGACGGCATAGACCCTCAAATGTATGCCATGTTCCGAAAGATGATGAATAAAATGATGAGTGAACAGGCTGGTACTAGTGCAGAAAAAAATCAATTCAGAGAAAAGTTCCACGGGCACAAGAATAAGAAGGCTCCCAAAAAGCAGATTGAATCAGAAGAAATCTCAGATGAATCTGAATCAACTGAAGACACTGAGGAAGAATATGAGGTGCCTCCGGCATTTCAGAAACGTGGCCGAGAACAAAGGAGGAGCCGAAAAGCAAAGAATCAAGTTACAGAGGAGCCCCTGCAGTCGCAATTCAGGAAAATGGCCCGAGTTGTTAAGGATCTCCAAGCCCGTGAAAAGGGCAAGAAAGTCTTTACCAGTGAAGACTTCCATGACGGCCTCGAAGGGGATGATGATCTCAAAAACTTTCCCCGAAAATTCATCAAGTTCGATGGCTTTGGTGATCCGAAAGCCCATCTCGCCACTTTCTTCGCAGAGTGTTCAAGATTCAAGAGAGATAACAGAGCACTGTTCCTGTGTTTCCCTCGCAGCTTGGAAGGAGTTGCAGCTAAATGGTATGCTGAGCACATCAATCCCATCAAGCTCAAGGAGTTCGATAAAGTGGTAAATTTATTTATTGAACGCTTTTTATTCAATACAGAAGCGCTCCCGACATTAAGTCATCTCTGCAGTCTGAGGCAGAATGAGAATGAAAAAGCACGGGACTTCATTCACAGATGGAGGTCAGCCTGTAATAAGATGAGAGATCCTATCTCGGAAAGGCATGCATTGTCCCTAATCCTCAACAATTTTTCGCAGCCGTTAAGAGGATTGATCTCCACAGCGCCATCAAGGACCTTCATTGAGCTGAATGAACGAGCCGAATGGCTCGAACTGAGTGTGGAAAATGGAGTCTATGAAGGCTTTACCTTTTCCAAGAACAACTCTCAGGGTGAGCAGAAGAAGAAAGCTCACTTCACCTTCTCTGCCAACAATAACAACAACAATAGCCGAAATCAGTACAAAGGGCAGAAGAAAGATTACTGCTACGGTACAGGCAATTCCAACAATAAAGGAGATCAGAAAACAAAGCCTGCTCCTCAATACAGCAAGCCCTCTCAGCAAGACTAAGGGCCGAAACTGCGCGAAAAAGTTAAACATGAAGGATGGAGTTATGACCGAAAATTCACTCCTCTCGACCAATCACTCAAAGATGTGCTCGAGTATATGCTGTCGAAAGAAATGGTCAAGTTGCCTAGACTGGTCGATCCACCTGTGCCTATGGGGAAATGGAAGGATCAATTCTGCAAGTTTCACAGAACAGTGGGACATAGCACTGAGAACTATTTCGTTCTCAAGAACATTGTGCAGGATCTTATCGATAAAAATCTATTGGTAGAAGGAGAAGAAGAAGAAAAAATGGACATTCTTAAGCAGCCTTTTCCTTCACACACCACAGCAGTAGTATCTGCCCAACCATTCCTGCCACATGAGCGCATCAAGCCATGTTCTGCACAAGATCTTCAGGTTCAGCACCAGGTGTCAGTACTTCGACAAGCGACTCCTGATTCTAAGAAGATGGATCTAATCTCAGCATTGGGTAAGATGAAAGTCTCCGAAGCATCGGTAAAGTCAGTCCCCAAGTCAAAGGGACTTCCTGATTTTCTCAATCAAATCATCAAGCCCAAGCCGGGGAATTCAAGTCAGAAGCCTCTGACCGCTCTGTCCAATGTTTTCATTTTTGACTTGGCCAAAAGTTCCTGCAAGCATCAGCAAGTACTGGACGATCTGCTCAGAAAAATCAAAGTTAAGCCCAGTACCACTCCTGAAGACATGGCACAAATTGTGAATTCAGCTATGACTAATGCGCCGATTACTTTCTCGGATGAGGACCTTCTAAAGCCTCATTCCTTTCACAATAATGCTCTTTACATCGTCGTTCGCGTAAGGGGAATGACAGTACCCCATGTACTAGTTGATGGAGGCAGCAACCTCAACATATGTCCCGAAATGACCGCAAAGGCGCTAGGCATTAAGGAAGAAGAATACATTCCAGATCCTATCACCATCTATGGGTTTGACAACCATGGTCAGACGGCAAAAGGCAAGATATTCTTGAAGTATTCATTAATTATTCGGTACATTCAGTGGTTTTTCATGTGGTCAATGTGCCACCCACCTACAATTTGCTGCTCGGAAGGACATGGATTCATAATGCAAATGCAGTACCTTCCACCTTACATCAATGCGTAAAATGGTCAAAAGGTGGAATGATTACAACAGTGCTCGGAGAGGACCCGGAAGAAAGGCTCCCACAGCCTATGATACCTCGACCATCATTCACTGCAGATATTCCTAGCATCAGAGAGAATGAAGAAATCAGTCTCAAAGAAAGTCAGGAGATACTCCAGGCAACATCAGAATTATCCCTGCACACTGTAGCTATGACCCGATGGAAAGGTCCCAAGTTTTTCAAGATTGGAGGTCGTATCGGCTACGACACTGTCAAAGATCATCCATTGTTTCCACAATTCATGAAAGTAAGAAAGGGATTCGATTTACTTCTGAAACATGGTTATCAACCCTTTAAAGGACTGGGCAAAAATGAAGATGGTCGTGTTGAGCCAATGATCCAAAAGCATCGTCCCCACAGGGCAGGACTAGGGTTTTCCGGCAGGAACTCACCAAGAGGACCGTTTTTGTTAAAGGGACACATTGAGAATCGTTGTTGCATTTCCTTTCTATTCCTTTCAAAATAAATGTCTCAATGTCTTTTATCAATTCAAATCAATAAAATGTCAATTTTCTTTGTCTATTTGGATGCCATCTGCCTCTTTTGTCTCTACATCCTCATTTTATAACTCAATGTCATTTTATGCATAATTCTTTTTAAATGATGGTTTGTCGTATGATGGACGATTTTTCCTGAATCCCATTTCTTATCTAAAATTTCAGAAATGTCTTCCCGAGCAATCAAGAAACTCGTTATCAATCCCAAGGCTTTCCAGAAATTGGCAACAATTCACCGAGTCAAAGCAAGCACAGGAGATAGCAAGGTTGCAAAGCAGTTAGATGATTATGCAGAATTTGATCCGTCTCTTCAGGAATTACCAGAGTTCGCCTCAGTTCAGAAGCAAGATGAACCATCCGCTCTAGTACAAGATCCAACCGAAGATGTTAATATCGGTTCAGAGGAAGATCCCAAAATTCTCCAGATCGGAACTAGTCTGAGTCCGCAAGAAAAAAAAAGGCTTACAGATTTTCTCAAGTGGCATGAAGAAGTGTTCGCATGGACATATGAAGACATGCCGGGCTTAGACCCCAAATTGGTCGAACACCGACTCGTTTTGAAGCCAGAGGTAAAGCCAGTTAAGCAAAAGCTGAGAAAAATGGATCCTAAAATAGAGCAACAAGTCAAAGAAGGACTTGAAGATCTGCTCAAAGCAGGATTTATTCGAATTATTGACTACCCAGACTGGTTAGCCAATATCGTCATTGTCCCAAAGAAAAGTGGCAAAGTCAGGATTTGCATAGACTTCAGAGACCTCAACAAGGCAACTCCGAAGGATGACTATCCACTGCCAAGCATTGATCTGCTGATTGACAGCACAGCAGGACATGCCATGTTCTCCTTCATGGATGGATATTTTGGCTACAACCAGATCAAGTTGGCCGCCCGCGACCAATCAAAAACTTCCTTTACTACGCCTTGGGGCACTTTTTGCTATACAGTTATGCCTTTTGGGCTCAAGAATGCTGGAGCAACATATCAACGGCCGATGGCCGTTATCTTTCATGATCAAATGCGCAAAATCATGGATGCATATGTTGACGATATTCTTTTGAAATCTAAAGAGGGAGAGGATCACCTCGAAGCACTTGATCAAGTCTTTAAAAGACTTATTCTTTACAAGTTAAGGCTTAACCCACAAAAGTGTGTCTTTGGAGTCAAATCAGGCAAACTGTTGGGTTTTCTGGTCAGTAAAAAAAGAATTGAAGTTGACCCAGCCAAAGCCAAGGCTATCATTGTTATGCCACCCCCGAAAAATCTCAAAGAGTTGCGTAGCCTTCAGGGACGCATGCAATCAATTCGGCGATTTATTTCCAACTTGGCGATGAGATGTGAACCTTTCAGCCACTTGCTGAGAAAAGGAGTAAAGTTCGAATGGGGACTAGAGTGTCAGCTATCGTTCGATCGAATCAAGAAGTATCTTCTCAATCCTCCAATCCTGAAGCCGCCAGATTTGGGAAAACCTCTTCTGTTATACATCTTAGTCAATCAAGTTGCATGTGGTGGATTCTTGGCACAATACAAAGAAGGCAGCCTGATAGAGCACGCCATCTATTACGTGAGTAAGACTTTCGTAGATTATGAAAAGAAATACTCTCAAATAGAGAAGACCTGCCTAGCTCTGGTATGAATGTGTCAGAAGCTAAGACACTACCTGCTAGCATCAGAAGTTAAAATCTTGTCTAAACTCAATCCTCTCAAGTATATTTTAGAGCAGCCTTTCCTCAGCGGACGAGTCGCAAAATGGCAAGTCTTATTGATGCAGTATGACTTAGAATATGTCTCGCAGCAATCAATCAAAGGCCAAGCAATTGCAGACCAATTGGCGGATTTTCCTCTGGCAGAAGAAGTGAAAGCCGAAGATGATTTCCCTGATGAGCAGATTTGCAATATCCAGCAATTTCCAGTATGGAGTTTATTTTTCGATGGTTCTAAGAATATGGCCGGAATAGGCATCGGAATTTTATTAATCACTCCTGAGAAAGAAATGATTCTATTTTCTCTCAAGCTCGACTTTCAATGCACTCATAATATGGCTGAATATGAAGCCTTGATTCAAGGTCTAAAGATTCTACTAGACTTCAATGTCAAGAGAGTACATGCCTACGGTGACTCATTACTCGTTGTCAATCAAGTTCGAGCCGAATGGCAAGTGAAAGATCAGAAGTTATTTCCCTATCAGAAAATTGTTTCAGCTCTTGTCAGCAAGTTTGAAGAATTTCAGTTATTCCACATCAAGAGAGATTTTAATCAAGTGGCCGATAGTCTCGCCAGTTTAGGCTCCATTATGGCATTCAGAAATGGAGAATCTTGTCGCTCTTTTGAAATTGGCAGACTTGACCAACCTGCTTTCCTTCCAGCGGAACAAGTAAACCAGGCTGAGCAAAGGAAGAAACCTTGGTATTACAACATCAACAATTTCATAGAAACCGGCGAATTTCCTCCAGAACTCTCAAAGAAAGAGCAGCGAGCAATCCCGCGTATGTCTACTCGATACTTCATTTTGGCCAATATCCTCTATCGCCGTGGATTCAGTTCAGAGTATTCCAGATGTTTAGATGAAGACGAAGCCAAAGAAGTCGTGCGAGAAGCACACGAAGGCATTTGTGGTGGCCATGTCGGCTACCAAACCCTTGTCAAGCAAATCATAAGAGCAGGGTACTATTGGAAGACTATGCAACAAGACTGTTATCATTATGTGAAGAAGTGTGTACAATGTCAGATACATGCACCTTCCATCCATGCTCCAGCAACTTATTTACAGTCGGTTGTTTCTCCATGGCCGTTCTCCATGTGGGCCTTCGATGTCGTAGGTCCCATCACTCCTTCAACTTCAAATGGCCATAAATATTTCCTTGCTGCAACAGAATATTTCACCAAGTGGGTAGAAGCTATCACTCTTCGCACAGTAGAAGGCCGACATGTGGTCTCTTTTATTCACAAGAGCATCCTTTGTCGTTTCGGCATCCCGCATGACATTGTATCAGATAATGGTAGTCATTTCAAGAATGAAAGAATGAAGACATTCTGCTCAAAATTCAAGATCTATCACCATTTTTCCGCTCCATATTATCCACAAGGGAATGGTCAGGCAGAGGCCACCAATAAGATTTTGATTCGAATCCTGGAGCGAACTTTGGAAACAGGTCGTGACTGGCATGAGAAGATCCACGATGCACTATGGGCCTACCGGACCACTATTCGCACCCCAACGAATGCTACTCCATCAGAATTGGTATATGGAACAGAAGTAGTATTGCCGCTACATGTTCAAAAGCCCGCTTTGAAATTTGCATCGCTGCTAGAATTACCCCTTGATCGATATCAGCAGCAGCGATTGGTACAGTTAGACTTACTTGACGAGAGAAGGCTGAAAGCAGCAGAACATGCTCAATCCTATCGCCAGAGAGTAGCCAGGCAGTATACGAAGTCTGTCATCGAAAGAAGGTTCAAAGTCAATGATTTAGTAATTCGATCCACGGCTTATCTCAAGCATCATACCGGCGGGAAATGGTCGCCAAATTGGGAAGGCCCATATGTCATCAAAGAAGCATTACCCCGAAACTCATATCGGCTCATCAACGCCGATGGGGTAGAATTGCCAGATCCCATTAATGCTCGACACTTGAAAAAGTTCTACACTTGAAACATTTAGTCTCCTCTTGTAATCTGCCCGTTTCCTTCAAATAATGATTCATCTTTCCTAGTTACATTGGGGCATTTTAAAATTTTGTTCTGTATGCAGGCAGGATAAACAAATTCCTCATTTCACGCACCTGTGCATTCATGTGCATCAATTAATATTCATTTGCATTCAACTACATTAACAACAAGCCCAGTCAGTAGTGGGATTTCAATAAACAGTCCCATCACAATTTCTAATGATTCAAAATTTGAAGGTAATTACCAATACTGAACTAAAACCCAGTGCTCGAACTGGTATTATTTCAAAATCCAGTACTCAAACTGGCACATTTTCAAAATCCCAATTTTTCAGAAAACCAAGTTCCGACTCGGGTTTTTTATTCAAATCATTTTCATTTATTGATCCGGGTTCCGACTCGAGATCTCTCTATGTATTCGAGCTCAGATTCGAGCTCCTCATTGTCATTTGTTGATCCGAGTTCCGACTCGTGATCTCATTATCTTATTCAAGCTCAGATGTGAGCTCTTCATTTTCTTTTGTTGATCCGGGTTCCGACTCGAGATCTCTTTAGTTACTCGAGCCTTGACTCAAGCGCTTCATTTTCTTCTGTTGATCCGGGTTCCGACTCGTGATCTCTGAATTTTATTCGAGCTCTGACTCGAACTCATCATTCTCCTTTGATTAATTCCAGTCATTTCAATCATCAAAGTCTGTCAATTGCTCGAATTTGACATTTTGACCTCCAAATTCCAATTTAAATCTTCAAATCAGGCAATTCTCCAATTTCGACCTCTAGGTCACCCAATTTCCAATTCTCAATTTCAATTACCAATTTCCAATTTTCGACCTTTGGGGTCACACAATTTCGACCTTTCGGTCAACCAATGCCAAATTTTCGACCTTCGGGTCAATCAATTCTCAATTTCGACCGTCAGGTCATCCAATTTTGACCTTCGGGTCATTCAATTTTCAACAACTAATTTTCCAATTTCCAATTTCGACCTTCGGGTCAATCAATATCAATATCCAAGTTCAATCATTTTCTCTTGCGAAAGACCCTTTTAGGGAGAGTTCGAGGGAGCTCATTCTTTTCGCATGCTATCCAATTCGTTCACTTAGCCCCTTTTTAGGGAGAGTTTGAAGGGACTCGCGTCTTTGTGAACCGTTTGCAAAACAATTTCCAATGTCACACGAGGAACCCTTTTTAAGGGAGAGGCTCGACGGAGACTCGTTTTTCTTGTAACCCCCAATTTCATACTAGGCCATCTTCATCCTGAAGGACCCTCCTTGCAGGGAGAGTGTGATGGACTCGTTCCTTTCATGACCCAATTTTTCTGACCTCACTATTATCGGCCCCCTTTCCATAACAGAAGCCTAATATTAGGGAGCTTTGACGAAAGCTCAATTTCTCTTCGAAAGTTCGTTTTGCAAACACCTCCTCTTTAGGGAAGAGAGGAGTATTTCCCATTTCCCATTCAGGTAAGGGCTAAGCCTGAGTCTCTCTTTTTGGGGAAAAAGAGAGGAGAATTTTCGTCGCGGATGTGTTGAGCCGGATTTCAAATACTCATTTTCACCAAGGATTTCAAGAAAATTTTGTCAATTTGTCAATCAATTGTTGATTTCAGAATCTTTATTGTACAAATCTTTATTTCAGTTTACCGTCAGCATTACTTCCAAAAGAGCGAAGCTTTTGCGAAAATGGATTCAAACTTCAAATTCTTTCTATTGGCCAACCAAAAGGATGAAGGATAAGTCCTCGATATGGCCAGAAAAGAAGATTCAATGTTATTGAAAAGCTGTAGATGATCGATATTGATCGCAGTCAATGGCGCATCTTTAAAGGCTATTCTTGTAAAGACAAGGCAGTAGAAATATCCTGAGTGCTAGAAAAGAGAGCATTTACCCAAGTCCTGTCTCCTCAGAATCACCTAAGCTGCAATTAAATATCCGCAAAAGGGATCTCTCACCTGTCGTCAAGATGAAGGCGAATTAGGCGAGTAGACCCCCGGGGCCAAAGAAGATTCGAAACATCTCCAAGATGACGGAGTTTGTGACGGATCCTTCCAGGGAAAGTCCAAAGCACTGTCGAGATGAAGGCAGATGCGATGAACCTCTCGACAATCCCTAAAAGATATTTAATTTCAGCTATCGCCCAAAGATCTCCAAACCCATCATCCAAGAAGGATCGAAACATCTCCAAGTTGAAGGAGTTTGTGACGTATCCTTCCCAAAAGAGAGAAAGAGAGGAAAAAGAAAGAGAGAAAAAGTAAGAACATCTCCAAAATGAAGGAGAATGTAGCAAAAACCCAGAGAGCCAAAAGAGCGCAGAAAGATTATCATGAGAGAAGCCCTCAGGATATCAAACTGCCAGATCTATCAAGAATCCTCTTTAATCTTGTGAAATTCTATTATCAATACTCTTTCATCAATTGCTTTCATAAATATCAAATTCTCTTTCCCGCTCATATCAAGGAAATTGATAACTTCTTTGAAAAAGGTCAATTGCAAGCAATTTGGATTTCAAGTCTCGATTCTACGAAGTGAACCTTGTTTGGAGGTAATGCTTTAGGTAGAAAAGAAGGAATGTCTTTGCAACAATGTGCAACATTTTCAAAAATTTTGAATCAACAGCAGAATTTCCAACATTTTGACAATATTTTCTAACTATTCTGACATGAAGTGAGAGCTTGATGTCCATTTTCGATGCATCCTGACACCAATTTTAAATCCCTCCTAAGGACTTGATTCCTTCCCTTCTTTGAGAGCATGAACTCTCAGATTGCACACTTCCCTGTGTCCCCACTGTCCCACCACGGACAGTCCCATTTCGGTTCGAGGTCGAACCACCAATCATTTCCCGCAAAAGGCAATTTCAAAAAGCTGATTTTAGTCTCAGCAATGCGACGCCCAAAATCAATCCCTTTTCAAGCTTTAGGGACCCCATTTTCCTTCCTTTTGCAAAAACCCTGTCAGATTTATTGTGCAAAATCCGAAGGTTCCATCATGGTCTCTTCTTTCGAGGTATTCCATTTTCCGCCTGATCAGGATAAGGGTATAAACCTGAGCCTCCTTCAAGGAGGTATTCCATTTTCTGCCCGATCAGGATAAGGGTATAGACCTGAGCCTCCTTCAATGAGGTATTCCATTTTTCTGCCCGATCAGGTCAAGGATTAAAAACCTGAGCTTCGTTCCACACGGAGCATTTTCTGTCCCATCCAGGTTAAGAGCAAAAACCTGAACTTCGCTTTCACTGAGCGAATTTATTTCCTCTTTATTCTCCATTTCATATCTACCATCTTCTTCGGGCTAACTTCTTCATACCTAGTCAGATCCTTCTAACTGGGGCATTTTTTTTATATATATAGCCCAAATTTGGTGTGTTTTCTTTGCCACTAAGCTCGACCATAAGCCGGCTTAGTAGCAAAGAGGGGCATCTGTAAACACCCCAAATTTTCACTCACATTCTTGACATTGCCCTTAATCGGCACATTTCAGTTCTCCAGAAGCAATGAAGGGCAAAATAGTCATTTTCCAAGATTGAACCTTGCAGAAAGTCCTAAATTTCATTCTTGAGCCTCAAAATTTCTATATTTAGGTTCAGAGACATCTTCAAATTGAAAATTTTCAAAATCCTTTTCCTGGAGAAGAAAGTAGAATTTCCACTTCCTGGTTTAGAGTGACATTTCACTGAAACATGTCTTTGCATCGCATTGCATGAACACTTTGCATCATTTCATTGCATAGCATATCTGTTTGAGATCCAGAACTCCTAATCTTCAAAATTGTCCATCCAAATTTGATTTTTAAACTTTTCAAAATTGATTTTTTTTAAAAACCCTGAGATTTCAAAATTGCCAATCTTTCCCATTTTACCCCCAGGACTTTGAATTACAAAAATTTTCTCAAGAAAACAATCTGGATATTTGGATATTGATTTTAAAGATTTTATCTCAAAACTTTTTGCAAAAGATTTTAAATCTCTTTACAAATTTTGTTTCTACATTTATCCATATTTTCGCCCTGAAAACCCAATTTTTTTCAAATTCTTGAAAAACAAATAATGTTTTATCTCGTATTTTCAAATAAATGGAGCGGGACCCACCCGGAGTTCGTACCAATTTGCAAAATTTTCTTTTTTATTTCTCAATACTTATTTATTTATTTTATTTTTTTTTTAGTTAGTGGGCCCACACACATGTGGCACCCCAATTGAAAATAAAAGACTTTCAAAAACAAAACAAAACTTTATTTTCAAAAGGATTTTAAAAGTGGGTTGAGGTGGCATTTCCATAAAAGCCTCTCATTTTTTTTTTTTATTTCTTTTTATTTGTTTAAATAAAGTTTTTAGAAGGAGGCAGCCTTAAATGGCACAACCGAACTTCCAAAAAAAAAAAAAAGGTAATAAATTTGATTTCTATCTAAACTTATGAAAGAAAACAAGGTTTTGAAAAAAAAAAAAACCCAAAGAGACGCCTCTTTTAAAAATAGCAAGCTTTCAAAGCAATGAGGCATCGGTTTCATGCCTTTTGCAAAAATTTTCAAATTTTTTTTTTTTAACGGAACCTCATTAAGGGGAAGGGGATGCGTTGCTTTTGTAGAAGAAAGGAATTTTTTTTTTAGAAAGAGAGACACTCACGAAGGAAAGGAGGAGGATCTTTTGATGTGGATTTTCGGTTTTTGGTAGGGAGCTCAAAGGAGAAAGGGAAGAGGCGTTTTCAAGCTTCAGCCCCAACCATTTAGGGGGGAGCCATCTTCAGCAAAAGGGGCGACGTCTTCACGGACTTTGGGTAGATTTCTTTCAAGCCATCTTCAGCCCCAGCCATTGGAGGATCGAGGGCCATCTTCAGCCCTTCAGCCCAGCCAACGTTGGCATCTCTTTCACCTCCACCGGTTGGCTCAACAGCAGAAGATCGGCCATCACCATCCTCCACGTTACCTTCAGCCTTCCCAGCTTCTCCAGCCCACCAGCAAAAGAGGAAGCCATCTCCAACCTCTGCGTTACAGCCTTTTTCCAATCCATCAGAAGTTGCCGCACACCCTTCAATCCAGCCAGTTTCTGCACTTTCATTCAGCTCACACGCTGCAGGGATCTACAACTTCAGCCTACAAACCATCTAACGCAGAGATCCAGCAGGGGGCTCTCCTGTCTTCAGCTCCACCAGCAGCCCAACTGCAGGAGAGCCAACGTGACCATCTTTCTTCAGCCCAGCTGAGGTCCAGAAGGAAACCTCCCCTGCTCTTAGTTGCTGTTGAACCAAAGGTAAGGATCAGAATTTATTTTTCTATAAACATTTTTTTTTTGTCTACAATGAGAAATCCCTTTACCCATATTTTGTTCTGCACTTTACATGTTTTCCTTCCATCGTGCATTAGTTGCAGATGGATGTTATATTCAGTTCTGCACCATTTTATCTTGCCTTTTTACTTTAAAAAAAAAAAACTCTGTATCTGTGCATTGTTAACATCCATCACTTTAACTGCGTATTTTTGATTCATCACACCATTCATAAATCTGTTATTGTGCATTCCTGCATTTTCTTTTCTTTTATTATCATTATAGCATTCATTTTTTTTTTTTTTACATCACACGATGCATGGCTGTCTGATTTTTATTTTATGCAAAAGTTTTAAGCATTGACGCACTTCCCTCTAAGTTTTAAGCATTGCTGAAACAGAAGGTATTTTGTGTTTGATATATCATTGCTGCATTTGCTTCATGTACCACTAAATGAACATCTGCAGGTGTCTGTTCTGTGCTTCAATGCGTATCTGCAAGTGTCTTTGCATCTACTAGTTCACCAGAACATGTAACTTTAGTTGTTCATACAACCTCTTTTGAACTTCCATGAAGTATAGTGACCCCTTTAAACACCCATGAACTTCAGAACACCTTTAAACACCCATGAACTTCAGAACACCCTTAGGTGTTGCCTTATCAGGCCCTCCAAGCTGTGTGATGGCTTCAACAAATCTATCATGAAGATCAGTTGTCCAGCGAAGACGCTGTTTGGTTGATCCCATTCCACTTGTTGAAGCATGAATTCCGACTGAACCCATAGGGATATCAACATCTCCTGTAGAGAATGGCTTCTTTCCTTATCTCTCATGAGAAACTTAAGTGAATTCTGAGTTTTGATCTTCATGAAGCATAGAGAGCTGGTGTTGTTTCATGGGCCTGAGTGTGAAGCCTCCAAGAGTTGGTGGGGCTTTTGAGTTATGTGTATGTATGTGTGTGAGAGAGAGAGAGTGGGAGAAGGTTTTGACATGAGCAAAAGGTCAAAATGTGATGAGAAAACCATGTAGAAAGGCTTCTAGGCATTAGCAGCGTGTTTGGTAGTTGAACATTGCCTTGACTAAGTTGTTCAATTGATTATAAGCTGCTGTACATGATGAGTATGGTTGAGCAAGATCTTAGAAAAATATGCACAGGAAGGCTCTCTTCAACACACACCATATGTATCCTATGACTGGGGAGGAGCTGGACTAAAAAAAAAAATTTTTTTCTCCATCATGTCTTAATTGTTGACAGATTTCCACATTTTTTTTTAGGCTTTGTTGCATATGTAACTTCTGCAATGTTCCACCTATATATCAGCAGCTTAGTGTCTTGCATATATTCTGCATATATGTATACATCCTGAAAATTAATATTGGATATACCATTTCTTGCTTTCGTCTAGCATGATTCTGTGCAAAGAAATTAAATTTTTTTTTTTTTTTTTTTATGCCCTCACCATTCACTTTTACACAGCAGCTACTGCATTTTTTTTTTTTCTTATTTTCTCTTGCTGCATTTGCACAACAGCACCTGCTGTGTCAATATCATGTTCCACTTATCTTACGTGTACCATCGCCATTAGTTTCTCTTCACACCATCATTTGTTTTCTCATGAATATCAAGTGTTGCTACCAGATTTATAAACGTAGGAGGATAGGTTTTCTATTGATATGAGACCCTCTTGATAAAACCGTAGGATGCATTTAGCCTTTCTCTTCTGCTGCAGGTACACAGTCTTGAAAATTGATTATGTTCATGAACGGATATATCCATATCCGTTCATGATCTTTGTGCCAACTTTTGCACGCTTCTTTACTGATACATGGAGAAGCTCTATACCCGATTTTGTTGCAAAATATGTTGTAATTTGTGAAATATGACTGCGTAAAATTGCCTACAGAAAATGTATATATCTGTATTTTCTGGTTTTACCCATTATATGAAATTTCCATTAAATTTGTATATTTTCTCATTATATGTATATATATATCTATGTATATGTATATCTAGAGTATATCTACCTATATGTATAGGTATATATGTATATATATGTATATATATATACATATACATAGATACATACTTATATACATATATATATATATCCCTTCATATGTACTTGTTATTACATATATTTTCATTTTCTCTTACTTTTGTAAATATATCTTCATTATCATACATCATCCATCATAAATTCGAGTATTTCTATATTTATCTATATATCTTTGTTGTATATAGTATATATGTCCATTTCCTTGTTTATTTTGTCTTAACTCTCATTTTGCAGGAAAATCTAGAAGATGCAGATTCTTTGGCTCCATTTCAATTTTTTTTTTTTTATGAAATGTAATAATCCAATGTAAACCTTGGAATAAGATTTACTTTTACTGCTTAGATTAGGCCGCATCTCATATAGTTTGATTTCAGTAATATCCTGATTCTATGATGCATATATCTCAATTTTCCAAATTCACCGTGGATGAACACGAATGGCACATGCACAAACTCTTAGAGAGTTGATGAACTCGGTGGAGTTCATATTTACGGCCCTAGTCGGAATATGGACGAGACCCAGATCCATCATCTCTCTACCAGTCACATTGAGCCTACACTCTTAGGCTATCTTGAAAATGCACCTCATATTTCCAATGTTTTCAAAATATTGTGAATTAATTCAAATAAACCCTGAATATATTCATGGCCACAGTCAGAATATGTGAAGGATTTACTTTGGATTAATCCACACCTTTCCAACAAATTTTTCAGAAATATTTTCAAAAGTGCATTCATTCATTCAAATCATCTGCATCATTCGTTTTTCTCATGATTTTCTCAAAAGATTTTCACTTCATGGAATCAATTTCTCAAGAAACTATGATGATATTCGGAGTTGGATTTCCCAAATCAAATGTTTTCCTGTGATCTTCCTTAAAAAGTTATTTTCTTAAGATCCATTTTCAAAAGGAATTTTCATATTTCTCAAGAATCAGAAATCGATTTTCCAACATTTCAAAAGACAAGATTCTCAGGAATTCAATTTCCTAAGTTTTGAATTTCCTTTTCCAATGAATTTTTCCTACAAAATTTTTTATCGTTTTCTTAAGAAAATTCTCAAAAATCCGAGTTTTTCTGACAAATGCTTCCCTTTTCAAATATTCATCTTTTCTCAAGAATTCCTTATCTTTTCCCGAGATTCTCATTTCTTCATGATATTCCAAGTCTTTCTAAACTCTCTTAAAATTTTCCAGAGATTACTATTTCCTCATGGTTTTTCCAATCTTTCTCAACTTTCTCAAGATTTTCCTGAGATTCCCATTTCTTCATGATTTTTCTAAGTCTTTCTAAGCTTTCTCAAGATTTTTCTAAGATTCTCATTTCTTCATGATTTTCTGGATTTTGTAAACTTTCTCAAGATTTTCTCGAGATTCTCATTTCTTCAGAATTTTTAAAGTTTTTATAAACTTTCTCAAGATTTTTTCGCGATTCTCACTTCTCCAAGATTTTCCAACTCTTTATAAACTTTCTCGAGATTTCAAAACCTTCTTCGTCTGAGTTTTCCTGAGAGATTGAGTTCCATCTTTTTCCTGAGAAACGCTTTTCAACTTCAAATGTTTTCTAAGCATACATCATAGTTTTCCAACCCATATTTTACCAAATCTCATAGCACATGCCTGAATTCTCTGCGCATTTAGGATAGAACACCATTTCGATGATTTTACTAAGTCAAGCATAATTTTGGTCCTTGGTTCGATTACCCCTGTTAAAGGCGGCAGGAACGGTCGAACCTCGTACCGACAGGTCGAGCCCCATCCCATGGATTTTCCCAAAATTTTCAAAACGGAGGCGAGTATTTCAAAACAATTTCCAAAATCCGGTCAAGTTTGAATCGCGAAAGCATTTCCCTCTCTCTTCCGCAAGGAAGGGAAGACGGGAAAAATTTTGCGACGATAACAGGTTTGGCGACCGTGATGAGACCTGTCCTTGTCTGACCTAAATTATGCTTGACTTAGTTCAATTATTGAAATTATGTTCACAAAATGTCAGCTTTTACTTTCAATATCATGTGAGCCTAGGAGTTTAGATTCTGACCTAGCTGACATTGACTGCATATAGCTTAGGCATGGTTTGGTAGGACCAGATTGAGGAGAAATTTTCATGTTCACATAGACTTAGGTCTAAATACAACTCTCCTCAATTTAGGATCTGAATGCAAACAATGTATGTTTCTTCAAAGATTTTCAAAAGTCTATCTCTCTAGGACTTAGAGCCATCTATTCCTTGCATGGGATCATTTTCAAAACCTCAATTACCTATTATTACCCGGTCTTCACGTTGCTGGGCTCTCTTCCAGAACCCTAGTTCGGGACAGAGCCTCACAACTGGGCCAACTATTTGGGTTAACACCCCCCTACCACGTACCGCGGGCCACAGTCCGAAGTATATTGATAGGCGCTCAAGGATGTTGGAAAACCTTACCTTAGAATCGGAGTTGAAATTCTATGCCACGTACCTCGGATTTCGGTTCGAGTATATCGGCATAACTGGACTGGACAAAGATGATCTGAACCTAGAGATAGGATTAGGGTCCTACAACTGTTTTCAAAATGATGCATCTAGAGTCAACCTTTTAGGGAGTGCTGAATGTGCATAAATGTTTGTGCAGGATGTGATTGTATGTGTATGATTTCCTTAATTTTTTATATTTCCCAATATTTTCCAACTTATTAGGCCTTTTCCAAAGCATCCTTATTTTCCCACAAGATCTTTTTCTCAAACCCTGGACGATTTTTTTCAAATATCCCATTTCTTCCAAAACTCCAGGCGATTTTACATTCTTCCTTTCTACTGAATCTCGAATTTCTAGCTGCATTTTTATCCTGCCTATAAAATTTTTCAAAATTTCTCACATTTTCCTAAGTCTCATTCTGAGTCTTTCTCTGTTTTCAGTTCGATGGCATCCAGTCAAGTCGATCCTATCTTTCCTGAAGGTCACATCTCCTTTAAGGTGCGACAAGGTCGTCCTGAACATCGAGCCCTTAGCACCGGAACTTTCATTCCCCGGTGGTATTATTCCTGGCTAAAGAGCTTTTCCCGAATGTTCCCGGACCATTTGAGCGAGTGCGGATTAGAACTGGTGTCAGCAGTTGGGAAGCAGACCATTAACGGCAACTTGATCCATGCAATGGCAGAACGATGGAATCCTCGAACATGTACCTTCTGGTTCCCATGGGGAGAGATGACCGTTTTAATGGATGAATTTTCAGAAATCATGGGATTACCAGAACCAGCCGGTCAGCCAAGTGATCCATTAGAACATCAATTCCTGATCAATGTCAAGGGTTTGGACCCCCAGGACTCCTTAGCTCGTATGACAGGCTGCCGATCCTGGCCTTTGATCCAGTTGGAAGGGAATGAATATGTCGATTTGCTCGAGTTGTACCGCCAGTACGGGACCTTCGTCGAAGTCAGCTCGCTATCAAGAACAGCCAAAGAAAGGATTCAGAATGCAATGGTTCTGTGCACCGTAGGATTATCCCTCTTCCCAGATGGACAAAACTACATGGACATCAGAATAATTCAGCTCATGAGAAGATGGGGAAGTCGACAGACTAATCACCTCTCCATAGCCATGGCAGCGCTCGCCTTCCTATATCGAGGTCTGACTCGATTCTCACTTGGAGAATCCATCTTAGTTGAAGGATGCATCTACGCGCTTCAATCCTGGTTCTTTCAGCATGTTCCAGCCCGAGCAAGCTCTTTCAGATATAATGGTCAAGAACTTCTTCCAGTGTCGCAGTACCGGTCTATGATCAACAACATTCAAGAGGATGACGTAGTTTGGGACTATTTTGATCGGCAGTTATCTCCTCCCAGATACACCTATGCTTATGGCAAGAGGTTCAAGTTATTGGGCCCATTCTTCTGCACTTACTACCAACCAGAGAGGTGTGTCTGGCAGTTCTCCCAGAGACAGCAGTACGTCGAAGCCCGATTGTTATCAGGTGTTATGGCAGAGTTTGATCTCACTTCCGCGCAATGGTCCGGGGCATATCATTCTGCCCGCTACGGCTGGGATTCCTTTGTCTCTCTTAAAATTTTCCCTGGTCCTAGAGTGTCTGCTGATTATCGTGAATGGTGGCAAATTGTTTGTCCTCCATCTCTTTGTCAAGATCAATAAAATCATGTTTTCTCATTTTAATAAAATTCTCTCATTTTCTATTATGGCTTGACGACCTCGCCTAGGTAACAAGGCATATTTTTGTTGTTTGTTTCTCGTGCTAAGAATTGACAACACAATTGTCGTGATTCTCGCGACGACTCAGTCCCTAGTAATGGGATATCTTCTTCAAATTGTCTACCATATTTTTCCATAAATATTTCTTCCAAAAGCCAATTTCTTCATAATCTAATCAGGTCTTTGCCCTGCAGAGAGCATCCGCAGCAAAATCTGAGAGCATCCATATCATTTGATGGTTGAGACAAGATCAGGCAAAAGAACAACGGTATCGCAGTACTCGTCAGCCTCAGAAGAAGAGATGGGCTCTCCCCGATCCGAGAAGAGTCAAGAGCAGCAACAAGAGGATGACAGCATAGACCCTCAAATGTATGCCATATTCCGAAAGATGATGAATAAAATGATGAGTGAACAGGCTGGGACTAGTGCAGGAAAAAATCAATTCAGAGAAAAGTTCCACGGACACAAGAATAAGAAGGCTCCCAAAAAGCAGATTGAATCAGAAGAAATCTCAGATGAATCTGAATCAACTGAAGACACTGAGGAAGAATATGAGGTGCCTCCGGCATTTCAGAAACGTGGCCGAGAACAAAGGAGGAGCCGAAAAGCAAAGAATCAAGTTACAGAGGAGCCCCTGCAGTCGCAATTCAGGAAAATGGCCCGAGTTGTTAAGGATCTCCAAGCCCGTGAAAAGGGCAAGAAAGTCTTTACCAGTGAAGACTTCCATGACGGCCTCGAAGGGGATGATGATCTCGAAAACTTTCCCCGAAAATTCATCAAGTTCGATGGCTTTGGTGATCCGAAAGCCCATCTCACCACTTTCTTCGCAGAGTGTTCAAGATTCAAGAGAGATAACAGAGCACTGTTCCTGTGTTTCCCTCGCAGCTTGGAAGGAGTTGCAGCTAAATGGTATGCTGAGCACATCAATCCCATCGAGCTCAAGGAGTTCGATAAAGTGGTAAATTTATTTATTGAACGCTTTTTGTTCAATACAGAAGCGCTCCCGACATTAAGTCATCTCTGCAGTCTGAGGCAGAATGAGAATGAAAAAGCACGGGACTTCATTCACAGATGGAGGTCAGCCTGTAATAAGATGAGAGATCCTATCTCGGAAAGGCATGCATTGTACCTAATCCTCAACAATTTTTTGCAGCCGTTAAGAGGATTGATCTCCACAGCGCCATCCAGGACCTTCATTGAGCTGAATGAACGAGCCGAATGGCTCGAACTGAGTGTGGAAAATGGAGTCTATGAAGGCTTTACCTTTTCCAAGAACAACTCTCAGGGTGAGCAGAAGAAGAAAGCTCACTTCACCTTCTCTGCCAACAATAACAACAACAATAGCCGAAATCAGTACAAAAAGCAGAAGAAAGATTACTGCTACGGTACAGGCAATTCCAACAATAAAGGAGATCAGAAAACAAAGCCTGCTCCTCAATACAGCAAGCCCTCTCAGCAAGACCAAGGGCCGAAACTGCTCGAAAAAGTTAAACATGAAGGATGGAGTTATGACCGAAAATTCACTCCTCTCGACCAATCACTCGAAGATGTGCTCGAGTATATGCTGTCGAAAGAAATGGTCAAGTTGCCTAGACTGGTCGATCCACCTGTGCCTATGGGGAAATGGAAGGATCAATTCTGCAAGTTTCACAGAACAGTGGGACATAGCACTGAGAACTGTTTCGTTCTCAAGAACATTGTGCAGGATCTTATCGATAAAAATCTATTGGTAGAAGGAGAAGAAGAAGAAAAAATGGACATTCTTAAGCAGCCTTTTCCTTCACACACCACAGCAGTAGTATCTGCCCAACCATTCCTGCCACATGAGCGCGTCAAGCCATGTTCTGCACAAGATCTTCAGGTTCAGCACCAGGTGTCAGTACTTCGACAAGCGACTCCTGATTCTAAGAAGATGGATCTAATCTCAGCATTGGGTAAGATGAAAGTCTCCGAAGCATCGATAAAGTCAGTCCCCAAGTCAAAGGGACTTCCTGATTTTCTCAATCAAATCATCAAGCCCAAGCCGGGGAATTCAAGTCAGAAGCCTCTGACCGCTCTGTTCAATGTTTCCATTTTTGACTTGGCCAAAAGTTCCTGTAAGCATCAGCAAGTACTGGACGATCTGCTCAGAAAAATCAAAGTTAAGCCTAGTACCACTCCTGAAGACATGGCACAAATTGTGAATTCAGCTATGACTAATGCGCCGATTACTTTCTCGGATGAGGACCTTCCAAAGCCTCATTCCTTTCACAATAATGCTCTTTACATCGTCGTTCGGGTAAGGGGAATGACAGTACCCCATGTACTCGTTGATGGAGGCAGCAGCCTCAACATATGTCCCGAAATGACCGCAAAGGCGCTAGGCATTAAGGAAGAAGAATACATTCCAGATCCTATCACCATCTATGGGTTTGACAACCATGGTCAGACGGCAAAAGGCAAGATATTCCTGGAAGTATTCATTAATTATTCGGTACATTCAGTGCTTTTTCATGTGGTCAATGTGCCACCCACCTACAATTTGCTGCTCGGAAGGACATGGATTCATAATGCAAATGCAGTACCTTCCACCTTACATCAATGCGTAAAATGGTCAAAAGGTGGAATGATTACAACAGTGCTCGGAGAGGACCCGGAAGAAAGGCTCCCACAGCCTATGATACCTCGACCATCATTCACTGCAGATATTCCTAGCATCAGAGAGAATGAAGAAATCAGTCTCAAAGAAAGTCAGGAGATACTCCAGGCAACATCAGAATTATCCCTGCACACTGTAGCTATGACCCGATGGAAAGGTCCCAAGTTTTTCAAGATTGGAGGTCGTATCAGCTACGACACTGTCAAAGATCATCCATTGTTTCCACAATTCATGAAAGTAAGAAAGGGATTCGATTTACTTCTGAAACATGGTTATCAACCCTTTAAAGGACTGGGCAAAAATGAAGATGGTCGTGTTGAGCCAATGATCCAAAAGCATCGTCCCCACAGGGCAGGACTAGGGTTTTCCGGCAGGAGCTCACCAAAGAAGACCGTTTTTGTTAAAGGGACACATTGAGAATCGTTGTTGCATTTCCTTTCTATTCCTTTCAAAATAAATGTCTCAATGTCTTTTATCAATTCAAATCAATAAAATGTCAATTTTCTTTGTCTATTTGGATGCCATCTGCCTCTTTTGTCTCTACATCCTCATTTTATAACTCAATGTCATTTTATGCATAATTCTTTTTAAATGATGGTTTGTCGTATGATGGACGATTTTTCCTGAATCCCATTTCTTATCTAAAATTTCAGAAATGTCTTCCCGAGCAATCAAGAAACTCGTTATCAATCCCAAGGCTTTCCAGAAATCGGCAACAATTCACCGAGTCAAAGCAAGCATAGGAGATAGCAAGGTTGCAAAGCAGTTAGATGATTATGCAGAATTTGATCCGTCTCTTCAGGAATTACCAGAGTTCGCCTCAGTTCAGAAGCAAGATGAACCATCCGCTCTAGTACAAGATCCAACCAAAGATGTTAATATCGGTTCAGAGGAAGATCCCAAAATTCTCCAGATCGGAACTAGTCTGAGTCCGCAAGAAAAGAAAAGGCTTACAGATTTTCTCAAGCGGCATGAAGAAGTGTTCGCATGGACATATGAAGACATGCCGGGCTTAGACCCCAAATTGGTCGAACACCGACTCGTTTTGAAGCCAGAGGTAAAGCCAGTTAAGCAAAAGCTGAGAAAAATGGATCCTAGAATAGAGCAACAAGTCAAAGAAGGACTTGAAGATCTGCTCAAAGCAGGATTTATTCGAATTATTGACTACCCAGACTGGTTAGCCAATATCGTCGTTGTCCCAACGAAAAGTGGCAAAGTCAGGATTTGCATAGACTTCAGAGACCTCAACAAGGCAACTCCGAAGGATGACTATCCACTGCCAAGCATTGATCTGCTGATTGACAGCACAGCAGGACATGCCATGTTCTCCTTCATGGATGGATATTCCGGCTACAACCAGATCAAGTTGGCCGCCCGCGACCAATCAAAAACTTCCTTTACTATGCCTTGGGGCACTTTTTGCTATACAGTTATGCCTTTTAGGCTCAAGAATGCTGGAGCAACATATCAACGGGCGATGGCCGTTATCTTTCATGATCAAATGCGCAAAATCATGGATGCATATGTTGACGATATTCTTGTGAAATCTAAAGAGGGAGAGGATCACCTCGAAGCACTTGATCAAGTCTTTAAAAGACTTATTCTTTACAAGTTAAGGCTTAACCCACAAAAGTGTGTCTTTGGAGTCGAATCAGGCAAACTGTTGGGTTTTCTGGTCAGTAAAAAAGGAATTGAAGTTGACCCAGCCAAAGCCAAGGCTATCATTGATATGCCACCCCCGAAAAATCTCAAAGAGTTGCGTAGCCTTCAGGGACGCATGCAATCAATTCGGTGATTTATTTCCAACTTGGCGATGAGATGTGAACCTTTCAACCACTTGCTGAGAAAAGGAGTAAAGTTCGAATGGGGACCAGAGTGTCAGCTATCGTTCGATCGAATCAAGAAGTATCTTCTCAATCCTCCAATCCTGAAGCCGCCAGAATTGGGAAAACCTCTTCTGTTATACATCTTAGTCAATCAAGTTGCATGTGGTGGATTCTTGGCACAATACAAAGAAGGCAGCCTGATAGAGCACGCCATCTATTACGTGAGTAAGACTTTCGTAGATTATGAAAAGAAATACTCTCAAATAGAGAAGACCTGCCTAGCTCTGGTATGGATGTGTCAGAAGCTAAGACACTACCTGCTAGCATCAGAAGTTAAAATCTTGTCTAAACTCAATCCTCTCAAGTATATTTTAGAGCAGCCTTTCCTCAGCGGACGAGTCGCAAAATGGCAAGTCTTATTGATGCAGTATGACTTAGAATATGTCTCGCAGCAATCAATCAAAGGCCAAGCAATTGCAGACCAATTGGCGGATTTTCCTCTGGCAGAAGAAGTGAAAGCCGAAGATGATTTCCCTGATGAGCATATTTGCAATATCCAGCAATTTCCAGTATGGAGTTTATTTTTCGATGGTTCTAAGAATATGGCCGGAATAGGCATCAGAATTTTATTAATCACTCCTGAGAAAGAAATGATTCCATTTTCTCTCAAGCTCGACTTTCAATGCACTCATAATATGGCTGAATATGAAGCCCTGATTCAAGGTCTAAAGATTCTACTAGACTTCAATGTCAAGAGAGTACATGCCTACGGTGACTCATTACTCGTTGTCAATCAAGTTCGAGCCGAATGGCAAGTGAAAGATCAGAAGTTATTTCCCTATCAGAAAATTGTTTCAGCTCTTGTCAGCAAGTTTGAAGAATTTCAGTTATTCCACATCAAGAGAGATTTTAATCAAGTGGCCGATAGTCTCGCCAGTTTAGGCTCCATTATGGCATTCAGAAATGGAGAATCTTGTCGCTCTTTTGAAATTGGCAGACTTGACCAACCTGCTTTCCTTCCAGCGGAACAAGTAAACCAGGCTGAGCAAAGGAAGAAACCTTGGTATTATAACATCAAAAATTTCATAGAAACCGGCGAATTTCCTCCAGAACTCTCAAAGAAAGAGCAGCGAGCAATCCAGCGTATGTCTACTCGATACTTCATTTTGGCCAATATCCTCTATCGCCGTGGATTCAGTTCAGAGTATTCCAGATGTTTAGATGAAGACGAAGCCAAAGAAGTCGTGCGAGAAGCACACGAAGGCATTTGTGGTGGCCACGTCGGCTACCAAACCCTTGTCAAGTAAATCATAAGAGCAGGGTACTATTGGAAGACTATGCAACAAGACTGTTATCATTATGTGAAGAAGTGTGTACAATGTCAGATACATGCACCTTCCATCCATGCTCCAGCAACTTATTTACAGTCGATTGTTTCTCCATGGCTGTTCTCCATGTGGGCCTTCGATGTCGTAGGTCCCATCACTCCTTCAACTTCAAATGGCCATAAATATTTCCTTGCTGCAACAGAATATTTCACCAAGTGGGTAGAAGCTATCACTCTTCGCACAGTAGAAGGCCGACATGTGGTCTCTTTTATTCACAAGAGCATCCTTTGTCGTTTCGGCATCCCGCATGACATTGTATCAGATAATGGTAGTCATTTCAAGAATGAAAGAATGAAGACATTCTGCTCAAAATTCAAGATCTATCACCATTTTTCCGCTCCATATTATCCTCAAGGGAATGGTCAGGCAGAGGCCACCAATAAGATTTTGATTCGAATCCTGGAGCGAACTTTGGAAACAGGTCGTGACTGGCATGAGAAGATCCACGATGCACTATGGGTCTACCGGACCACTATTCGCACCCCAACGAATGCTACTCCATCAGAATTGGTATATGGAACAGAAGTAGTATTGCCGCTACATGTTCAAAAGCCCGCTTTGAAATTTGCATCGCTGCTAGAATTACCCCTTGATCGATATCAGCAGCAGCGATTGGTACAGTTAGACTTACTCGACGAGAGAAGGCTGAAAGCAGCAGAACATGCTCAATCCTATCGCTAGAGAGTAGCCAGGCAGTATGCGAAGTCTGTCATCGAAAGAAGGTTCAAAGTCAATGATTTAGTACTTCGATCCACGGCTTATCTCAAGCATCATACCGGCGGGAAATGGTCGCCAAATTGGGAAGGCCCATATGTCATCAAAGAAGCATTACCCCGAAACTCATATCGGCTCATCAACGCCGATGGGGTAGAATTGCCAGATCCCATTAATGCTCAACACTTGAAAAAGTTCTACACTTGAAACATTTAGTCTCCTCTTGTAATCTGCCCGTTTCCTTCAAATAATGATTCATCTTTCCTAGTTACATTGGGGCATTTTAAAATTTTGTTCTGTATGCAGGCAGGATAAACAAATTCCTCATTTCACGCACCTGTGCATTCATGTGCATCAATTCATATTCATTTGCATTCAACTACATTAACAACAAGCCCAGTCAGTAGTGGGATTTCAATAAACAGTCCCATCACAATTTCTAATGATTCAAAATTTGAAGGTAATTACCAATACTGAACTAAAACCCAGTGCTCGAACTGGTATTATTTCAAAATCCAGTACTCAAACTGGCACATTTTCAAAATCCCAATTTTTCAGAAAACCGAGTTCCGACTCAGGTTTTTTATTCAAATCATTTTCATTTATTGATCCGGGTTCCGACTCGAGATCTCTCTATGTATTCGAGCTCAGATTCGAGCTCCTCATTGTCATTTGTTGATCCGAGTTCCGACTCGTGATCTCATTATCTTATTCAAGCTCAGATGTGAGCTCTTCATTTTCTTTTGTTGATCCGGGTTCCGACTCGAGATCTCTTTAGTTACTCGAGCCTTGACTCAAGCGCTTCATTTTCTTCTGTTGATCCGGGTTCCGACTCGTGATCTCTGAATTTTATTCGAGCTCTGACTCGAACTCATCATTCTCCTTTGATTAATTCCAGTCATTTCAATCATCAAAGTCTGTCAATTGCTCGAATTTGACATTTTGACCTCCAAATTCCAATTTAAATCTTTAAATCAGGCAATTCTCCAATTTCGACCTCTAGGTCACCCAATTTCCAATTCTTAATTTCAATTACCAATTTCCAATTTTCGACCTTTGGGGTCACACAATTTCGACCTTTCGGTCAACCAATGCCAAATTTTCGACCTTCGGGTCAATCAATTCTCAATTTCGACCGTCAGGTCATCCAATTTTGACCTTCGGGTCATTCAATTTTCAACAACTAATTTTCCAATTTCCAATTTCGACCTTCGGGTCAATCAATATCAATATCCAAGTTCAATCATTTTCTCTTGCGAAAGACCCTTTTAGGGAGAGTTCGAGGGAGCTCGTTCTTTTCGCATGCTATCCAATTCGTTCACTTAGCCCCTTTTTAGGGAGAGTTTGAAGGGACTCGCGTCTTTGTGAACCGTTTGCAAAACAATTTCCAATGTCACACGAGGAACCCTTTTTAAGGGAGAGGCTCGACGGAGACTCGTTTTTCTTGTAACCCCCAATTTCATACTAGGCCATCTTCATCATGAAGGACCCTCCTTGCAGGGAGAGTGTGATGGACTCGTTCCTTTCATGACCCAATTTTTCTGACCTCACTATTATCGGCCCCCTTTCCATAACAGAAGCCTAATATTAGGGAGCTTTGACGAAAGCTCAATTTCTCTTCGAAAGTTCGTTTTGCAAACACCTCCTCTTTAGGGAAGAGAGGAGTATTTCCCATTTCCCATTCAGGTAAGGGCTAAGCCTGAGTCTCTCTTTTTGGGGAAAAAGAGAGGAGAATTTTCGTCGCGGATGTGTTGAGCCGGATTTCAAATACTCATTTTCACCAAGGATTTCAAGAAAATTTTGTCAATTTGTCAATCAATTGTTGATTTCAGAATCTTTATTGTACAAATCTTTATTTCAGTTTACCGTCAGCATTACTTCCAAAAGAGCGAAGCTTTTGCGAAAATGGATTCAAACTTCAAATTCTTTCTATTGGCCAACCAAAAGGATGAAGGATAAGTCCTCGATATGGCCAGAAAAGAAGATTCAATGTTATTGAAAAGCTGTAGATGATCGATATTGATCGCAGTCAATGGCGCATCTTTAAAGGCTATTCTTGTAAAGACAAGGCAGTGGAAATATCCTGAGTGCTAGAAAAGAGAGCATTTACCCAAGTCCTGTCTCCTCAGAATCACCTAAGCTGCAATTAAATATCCGCAAAAGGGATCTCTCACCTGTCGTCAAGATGAAGGCGAATTAGGCGAGTAGACCCCCGGGGCCAAAGAAGATTCGAAACATCTCCAAGATGACGGAGTTTGTGACGGATCCTTCCAGGGAAAGTCCAAAGCACTGTCGAGATGAAGGCAGATGCGATGAACCTCTCGACAATCCCTAAAAGATATTTAATTTCAGCTATCGCCCAAAGATCTCCAAACCCATCATCCAAGAAGGATCGAAACATCTCCAAGTTGAAGGAGTTTGTGACGTATCCTTCCCAAAAGAGAGAAAGAGAGGAAAAAGAAAGAGAGAAAAAGTAAGAACATCTCCAAAATGAAGGAGAATGTAGCAAAAACCCAAAGAGCCAAAAGAGCGCAGAAAGATTATCATGAGAGAAGCCCTCAGGATATCAAACTGCCAGATCTATCAAGAATCCTCTTTAATCTTGTGAAATTCTATTATCAATACTCTTTCATCAATTGCTTTCATAAATATCAAATTCTCTTTCCCGCTCATATCAAGGAAATTGATAACTTCTTTGAAAAAGGTCAATTGCAAGCAATTTGGATTTCAAGTCTCGATTCTACGAAGTGAACCTTGTTTGGAGGTAATGCTTTAGGTAGAAAAGAAGGAATGTCTTTGCAACAATGTGCAACATTTTCAAAAATTTTGAATGAACAGCAGAATTTCCAACATTTTGACAATATTTTCTAACTATCCTGACATGAAGTGAGAGCTTGATGTCCATTTTCGATGCATCCTGACACCAATTTTAAATCCCTCCTAAGGACTTGATTCCTTCCCTTCTTTGAGAGCATGAACTCTCAGATTGCACACTTCCCTGTGTCCCCATTGTCCCACCATGGACAGTCCCATTTCGGTTCGAGGTCGAACCACCAATCATTTCCCGCAAAAGGCAATTTCAAAAAGCTGATTTTAGTCTCAGCAATGAGACGCCCAAAATCAATCACTTTTCAAGCTTTAGGGACCCCATTTTCCTTCCTTTTGCAAAAACCCTGTCAGATTTATTGTGCAAAATCCGAAGGTTCCATCATGGTCTCTTCTTTCGAGGTATTCCATTTTCCGCCTGATCAGGATAAGGGTATAAACCTGAGCCTCCTTCAAGGAGGTATTCCATTTTCCGCCCGATCAGGATAAGGGTATAGACCTGAGCCTCCTTCAATGAGGTATTCCATTTTTCTGCCCGATCAGGTCAAGGATTAAAAACCTGAGCTTCGTTCCACACGGAGCATTTTCTGTCCCATCCAGGTTAAGAGCAAAAACCTGAACTTCGCTTTCACTGAGCGAATTTATTTCCTCTTTATTCTCCATTTCATATCTACCATCTTCTTCGGGCTAACTTCTTCATACCTAGTCAGATCCTTCTAACTGGGGCATTTTTTTTTATATATATAGCCCAAATTTGGTGTGTTTTCTTTGCCACTAAGCTCGACCATAAGCCGGCTTAGTAGCAAAGAGGGGCATCTGTAAACACCCCAAATTTTCACTCACATTCTTGACATTGCCCTTAATCGGCACATTTCAGTTCTCCAGAAGCAATGAAGGGCAAAATAGTCATTTTCCAAGATTGAACCTTGCAGAAAGTCCTAAATTTCATTCTTGAGGCTCAAAATTTCTATATTTAGGTTCAAGGACATCTTCAAATTGAAAATTTTCAAAATCCTTTTCCTGGAGAAGAAAGTAGAATTTCCACTTCCTGGTTTAAAGTGACATTTCACTGAAACATGTCTTTGCATCGCATTGCATGAACACTTTGCATCATTTCATTGCATAGCATATCAGTTTGAGATCCAGAACTCCTAATCTTCAAAATTGTCCATCCAGATTTGATTTTTAAACTTTTCAAAATTGATTTTTTTTAAAAACTCTGAGATTTCAAAATTGCCAATCTTTCCCATTTTACCCCCAAGACTTTGAATTACAAAAATTTTCTAAAGAAAACAATCTGGATATTTGGATATTGATTTTAAAGATTTTATCTCAAAACTTTTTGCAAAAGATTTTAAATCTCTTTACAAATTTTGTTTCTACATTTATCCATATTTTCGCCCTGAAAACCCAATTTTTTTCAAATTCTTGAAAAACAAATAATGTTTTATCTCGTATTTTCAAATAAATGGAGCGGGACCCACCCGGAGTTCGTACCAATTTGCAAAATTTTCTTTTTTATTTCTCAATACTTATTTATTTATTTTATTTTATTTTTAGTTAGTGGGCCCACACACATGTGGCACCCCAATTGAAAATAAAAGACTTTCAAAAACAAAACAAAACTTTATTTTCAAAAGGATTTTAAAAGTGGGTTGAGGTGGCATTTCCATAAAAGCCTCTCATTTTTTTTTTTTTCTTTTTATTTGTTTAAATAAAGTTTTTAGAAGGAGGCAGCCTTAAATGGCACAACCGAACTTCCAAAAAAAAAAAAAAAGGTAATAAATTTGATTTCTATCTAAACTTAGGAAAGAAAACAAGGTTTTGAAAAGAAAAAAAAAACCCAAAGAGGCGCCTCTTTTAAAAATAGCAAGCTTTCAAAGCAATGAGGCATCGGTTTCATGCCTTTTGCAAAAATTTTCAATTTTTTTTTTTTTAACGAAACCTCATTAAGGGGAAGGGGATGCGTTGCTTTTGTAGAAGAAAGGAATTTTTTTTTTAGAAAGAGAGACACTCACGAAGGAAAGGAGGAGAATCTTTTGATGTGGATTTTCGGTTTTTGGTAGGGAGCTCAAAGGAGAAAGGGAAGAGGCGTTTTCAAGCTTCAGCCCCAACCATTTAGGGGGGAGCCATCTTCAGCAAAAGGGGCGACGTCTTCACGGACTTTGGGTAGATTTCTTTCAAGCCATCTTCAGCCCCAGCCATTGGAGGATCGAGGGCCATCTTCAGCCCTTCAGCCCAGCCAACGTTGGCATCTCTTTCACCTCCACCGGTTGGCTCAACAGCAGAAGATCGGCCATCACCATCCTCCACATTACCTTCAGCCTTCCCAGCTTCTCCAGCCCACCAGCAAAAGAGGAAGCCATCTCCAACCTCTGCGTTACAGCCTTTTTCCAATCCATCAGAAGTTGCCGCACACCCTTCAATCCAGCCAGTTTCTGCACTTTCATTCAGCTCACACGCTGCAGGGATCTACAACTTCAGCCTACAAACCATCTAACGCAGAGATCCAGCAGGGGGCTCTCCTGTCTTCAGCTCCACCAGCAGCCCAACTGCAGGAGAGCCAACGTGACCATCTTTCTTCAGCCCAGCTGAGGTCCAGAAGGAAACCTCCCCTGCTCTTAGTTGCTGTTGAACCAAAGGTAAGGATCAGAATTTATTTTTCTATAAACATTTTTTTTTTTTGTCTACAATGAGAAATCCCTTTACCCATATTTTGTTCTGCACTTTACATGTTTTCCTTCCATCGTGCATTAGTTGCAGATGGATGTTATATTCAGTTCTGCACCATTTTATCTTGCCTTTTTACTTTCAAAAAAAAAAAAAAAAAACTCTGTATCTGTGCATTGTTAACATCCATCACCTTAACTGCGTATTTTTGATTCATCACACCATTCATAAATCTGTTATTGTGCATTCCTGCATTTTCTTTTCTTTTATTATCATTATAGCATTCATTTTTTTTTTTTTAACATCACACGATGCATGGCTGTCTGATTTTTATTTTATGCAAAAGTTTTAAGCATTGACGCACTTCCCTCTAAGTTTTAAGCATTGCTGAAACAGAAGGTATTTTGTGTTTGATATATCATTGCTGCATTTGCTTCATGTACCACTAAATGAACATCTGCAGGTGTCTGTTCTGTGCTTCAATGCGTATCTGCAAGTGTCTTTGCATCTACTAGTTCACCAGAACATGTAACTTTAGTTGTTCATACAACCTCTTTTGAACTTCCATTGGTGGGGATCATGATCTTTAGTGATTTCCATATCTTAACATGGAATATAGTGACCCCTTTAAACACCCATGAACTTCAGAACACCCTTAGGTGTTGCCTTATCAGGCCCTCCAAGCTGTGTGATGGCTTCAACAAATCTATCATGAAGATCAGGTGTCCAGCGAAGACGCTGTTTGGTTGATCCCATTCCACTTGTTGAAGCATGAATTCCGACTGAACCCATAGGGATATCAACATCTCCTGTAGAGAATGGCTTCTTTCCTTATCTCTCATGAGAAACTTAAGTGAATTCTGAGTTTTGATCTTCATGAAGCATAGAGAGCTGGTGTTGTTTCATGGGCCTGAGTGTGAAGCCTCCAAGAGTTGGTGGGGCTTTTGAGTTATGTGTATGTATGTGTGTGAGAGAGAGAGAGTGGGAGAAGGTTTTGACATGAGCAAAAGGTCAAAATGTGATGAGAAAACCATGTAGAAAGGCTTCTAGGCATTAGCAGCGTGTTTGGTAGTTGAACATTGCCTTGACTAAGTTGTTCAATTGATTATAAGCTGCTGTACATGATGAGTATGGTTGAGCAAGATCTTAGAAAAATATGCACAGGAAGGCTCTCTTCAACACACACCATATGTATCCTATGACTGGGGAGGAGCTGGACTAAAAAAAAAAATTTTTTTCTCCATCATGTCTTAATTGTTGACAGATTTCCACATTTTTTTTTTAGGCTTTGTTGCATATGTAACTTCTGCAATGTTCCACCTATATATCAGCAGCTTAGTGTCTTGCATATATTCTGCATATATGTATACATCCTGAAAATTAATATTGGATATACCATTTCTTGCTTTCGTCTAGCATGATTCTGTGCAAAGAAATTAAATTTTTTTTTTTTTTTTTTTTATGCCCTCACCATTCACTTTTACACAGCAGCTACTGCATTTTTTTTTTTCTTATTTTCTCTTGCTGCATTTGCACAACAGCACCTGCTGTGTCAATATCATGTTCCACTTATCTTACGTGTACCATCGCCATTAGTTTCTCTTCACACCATCATTTGTTTTCTCATGAATATCAAGTGTTGCTACCAGATTTATAAACGTAGGAGGATAGGTTTTCTATTGATATGAGACCCTCTTGATAAAACCGTAGGATGCATTTAGCCTTTCTCTTCTGCTGCAGGTACACAGTCTTGAAAATTGATTATGTTCATGAACGGATATATCCATATCCGTTCATGATCTTTGTGCCAACTTTTGCACGCTTCTTTACTGATATATGGAGAAGCTCTATACCCGATTTTGTTGCAAAATATGTTGTAATTTGTGAAATATGACTGCGTAAAATTGCCTACAGAAAATGTATATATCTGTATTTTCTGGTTTTACCCATTATATGGAATTTCCATTAAATTTGTATATTTTCTCATTATATGTATATATATATATATCTATGTATATGTATATCTAGAGTATATCTACCTATATGTATACGTATATATGTATATATATGTATATATATATACATATACATAGATACATACTTATATACATATATATAAATATATCCCTTCATATGTACTTGTTATTACATATATTTTTATTTTCTCTTACTTTTGTAAATATATCTTCATTATCATACATCATCCATCATAAATTCGAGTATTTCTATATTTATCTATATATCTTTGTTGTATATAGTATATATGTCCATTTTCTTGTTTATTTTGTCTTAACTCTCATTTTGCAGGAAAATCTAGAAGATGCAGATTCTTTGGCTCCATTTCAATTTTTTTTTTTTTTATGAAATGTAATAATCCAATGTAAACCTTGGAATAAGATTTACTTTTACTGCTTAGATTAGGCCGCATCTCATATAGTTTGATTTCAGTAATATCCTGATTCTATGATGCATATATCTCAATTTTCCAAATTCACCGTGGATGAACACGAATGGCACATGCACCAACTCTTAGAGAGTTGATGAACTCGGTGGAGTTCATATTTACGGCCCTAGTCGGAATATGGACGAGACCCAGATCCATCATCTCTCTACCAGTCACATTGAGCCTACACTCTTAGGCTATCTTGAAAATGCACCTCATATTTCCAATGTTTTCAAAATATTGTGAATTAATTCAAATAAACCCTGAATATATTCATGGCCACAGTCAGAATATGTGAAGGATTTACTTTGGATTAATCCACACCTTTCCAACAAATTTTTCAGAAATATTTTCAAAAGTGCATTCATTCATTCAAATCATCTGCATCATTCGTTTTTCTCATGATTTTCTCAAAAGATTTTCACTTCATGGAATCAATTTCTCAAGAAACTATGATGATATTCGGAGTTGGATTTCCCAAATCAAATGTTTTCCTGTGATCTTCCTTAAAAAGTTATTTTCTTAAGATCCATTTTCAAAAGGAATTTTCATATTTCTCAAGAATCAGAAATCGATTTTCCAACATTTCAAAAGACAAGATTCTCAGGAATTCAATTTCCTAAGTTTTGAATTTCCTTTTCCAATGAATTTTTCCTACAAAATTTTTTATCGTTTTCTTAAGAAAATTCTCAAAAATCCGAGTTTTTCTGACAAATGCTTCCCTTTTCAAATATTCATCTTTTCTCAAGAATTCCTTATCTTTTCAAGAGATTCTCATTTCTTCATGATATTCCAAGTCTTTCTAAACTCTCTTAAAATTTTCCTGAGATTACTATTTCCTCATGGTTTTTCCAATCTTTCTCAACTTTCTCAAGATTTTCCTGAGATTCCCATTTCTTCATGATTTTTCTAAGTCTTTCTAAGATTTCTCAAGATTTTTCTTAGATTCTCATTTCTTCATGATTTTTTGGATTTTATAAATTTTCTCAAGATTTTCTCGAGATTCTCATTTCTTCAGAATTTTTAAAGTTTTTATAAACTTTCTCAAGATTTTTTCGCGATTCTCACTTCTCCAAGATTTTCCAACTCTTTATAAACTTTCTCGAGATTTCAAAACCTTCTTCGTCTGAGTTTTCCTCAGAGATTGAGTTCCATCTTTTTCCTGAGAAACGCTTTTCAACTTCAAATGTTTTCTAAGCATACATCATAGTTTTCCAACCCATATTTTACCAAATCTCATAGCACATGCCTGAATTCTCTGCGCATTTAGGATAGAACACCATTTTGATGATTTTACTAAGTCAAGCATAATTTTGGTCCTTGGTTTGATTACCCCTGTTAAAGGCGGCAGGAACGGTCGAACCTCGTACCGACAGGTCGAGCCCCATCCCATGGATTTTCCTGAAATTTTCAAAACGGAGGCGAGTATTTCAAAACAATTTCCAAAATCCGGTCAAGTTTGAATCGCGAAAGCATTTCCCTCTCTCTTCCGCAAGGAAGGGAAGACGGGAAAAATTTTGCGACGATAACAGGTTTGGCGACCGTGATTGGACCTGTCCTTGTCTGACCTAAATTATGCTTGACTTAGTTCAATTATTGAAATTATGTTCACAAAATGTCAGCTTTTACTTTCAATATCATGTGAGCCTAGGAGTTTAGATTCTGACCTAGCTGACATTGACTGCATATAGCTTAGGCATGGTTTGGTAGGACCAGATTGAGGAGAAATTTTCATGTTCACATAGACTTAGGTCTAAATACAACTCTCCTCAATTTAGGATCTGAATGCAAACAATGTATGTTTCTTCAAAGATTTTCAAAAGTCTATCTCTCTAGGACTTAGAGCCATCTATTCCTTGCATGGGATCATTTTCAAAACCTCAATTACCTATTATTACCCGGTCTTCACGTTGCTGGGCTCTCTTCCAGAACTCTAGTTCGGGACAGATCCTCACAACTGGGCCAACTATTTGGGTTAACACCCCCCTACCACGTACCGCGGGCCACAGTCCGAAGTATATCGGTAGGCGCTCAAGGATGTTGGAAAACCTTACCTTAGAACCAGAGTTGAAATTCTATGCCACGTACCTCGGATTTCGGTTCGAGTATATCGGCATAACTGGACTGGACAAAGATGATCTGAACCTAGAGTTAGGATTAGGGTCCTACAACTGTTTTCAAAATGATGCATCTAGAGTCAACCTTTAAGGGAGTGCTGAATGTGCATAAATGTTTGTGCAGGATGTGATTGTATGTGTATGATTTCCTTAATTTTTTATATTTCCCAATATTTTCCAACTTATTAGGCCTTTTCCAAAGCATCCTTATTTTCCCACAAGATCTTTTTCTCAAACCCTAGACGATTTTTTTCAAATATCCCATTTCTTCCAAAACTCCAGGCGATTTTACATTCTTCCTTTCTACTGGATCTCGAATTTCTAGCTGCATTTTTATCCTGCCTGTAAAATTTTTCAAAATTTCTCACATTTTCCTAAGTCTCATTCTGAGTCTTTCTCTGTTTTCAGTTCGATGGCATCCAGTCAAGTCGATCCTATCTTTCCTGAAGGTCACATCTCCTTTGAGGTGCGACAAGGTCGTCCTGAACATCGAGCCCTTAGCACCGAAACTTTCATTCCCCGGTGGTATTATTCCTGGCTAAAGAGCTTTTCCTGAATGTTCCCGGACCATTTGAGCGAGTGCGGATTAGAACTGGTGTCAGCAGTTGGGAAGCAGACCATTAACGGCAACTTGATCCATGCAATGGCAGAACGATGGAATCCTCGAACATGTCCCTTCTGGTTCCCATGGGGAGAGATGACCGTTTTAATGGATGAATTTTCAGAAATCATGGGATTACCAGAACCAGCCGGTCAGCCAAGTGATCCATTAGAACATCAATTCCTGATCAATGTCAAGGGTTTGGACCCCCGAGACTCCTTAGCTCGTATGACAGGCTGCCGATCCTGGCCTTTGATCCAGTTGGAAGGGAATGAATATGTCGATTTGCTCGAGTTGTACCGCCAGTACGGGACCTTCGTCGAAGTCAGCTCGCTATCAAGAACAGCCAAAGAAAGGATTCAAAATGCAATGGTTCTGTGCACCGTAGGATTATCCCTCTTCCCAGATGGACAAAACTACATGGACATCAGAATAATTCAGCTCATGAGAAGATGGGGAAGTCGACAGACTAATCGCCTCTCCATAGCCATGGCAGCGCTCGGCTTCCTATATCGAGGTCTAACTCGATTCTCACTTGGAGAATCCATCTTAGTTGAAGGATGCATCTACGCGCTTTAATCCTGGTTCTTTCAGCATGTTCCAGCCCGAGCAAGCTCTTTCAGATATAATGGTCAAGAACTTCTTCCAGTGTCGCAGTACCGGTCTATGATCAACAACATTCAAGAGGATGACGTAGTTTGGGACTATTTTGATCGGCAGTTATCTCCTCCCAGATACACCTATGCTTATGGCAAGAGGTTCAAGTTACTTGGCCCATTCTTCTGCACTTACTACCAACCAGAGAGGTGTGTCTGGCAGTTCTCCCAGAGACAGCAGTACGTCGAAGCCCGATTGTTATCAGGTGTTATGGCAGAGTTTGATCTCACTTCCGCGCAATGGTCCGGGGCATATCATTCTGCCCGCTACGGCTGGGATTCCTTTGTCTCTCTTAAAATTTTCCCTGGTCCTAGAGTGTCTGCTGATTATCGTGAATGGTGGCAAATTGTTTGTCCTCCATCTCTTTGTCAAGATCAATAAAATCATGTTTTCTCATTTTAATAAAATTCTCTCATTTTCTATTATGGCTTGACGACCTCGCCTAGGTAACAAGGCATATTTTCGTTGTTTGTTTCTCGTGCTAAGAATTGACAACACAATTGTCGTGATTCTCGTGATGACTCAGTCCCTAGTAATGTGATATCTTCTTCAAATTGTCTACCATATTTTTCCATAAATATTTCTTCCAAAAGCCAATTCCTTCATAATCTAATCAGGTCTTTGCCCTGCAGAGAGCATCCGCAGCAAAATCTGAGAGCATCCATATCATTTGATGGTTTAGACAAGATCAGGCAAAAGAACAACGGTATCGCAGTACTCGTCAGCCTCAGAAGAAGAGATGGGCTCTCCCGGATCCGAGAAGAGTCAAGAGCAGCAACAAGAGGATGACAGCATAGACCCTCAAATGTATGCCATGTTCCGAAAGATGATGAATAAAATGATGAGTGAACAGGCTGGGACTAGTGCAGAAAAAAATCAATTCAGAGAAAAGTTCCACGGGCACAAGAATAAGAAGGCTCCCAAAAAGCAGATTCAATCAGAAGAAATCTCAGATGAATCTGAATCAACTGAAGACACTGAGGAAGAATATGAGGTGCCTCCGGCATTTCAAAAACGTGGCCGAGAACAAAGGAGGAGCCGAAAAGCAAAGAATCAAGTTACAGAGGAGCCCCTGCAGTCGCAATTCAGGAAAATGGCCCGAGTTGTTAAGGATCTCCAAGCCCGTGACAAGGGCAAGAAAGTCTTTACCAGTGAAGACTTCCATGACGGCCTCGAAGGGGATGATGATCTCGAAAACCTTCCCCGAAAATTCATCAAGTTCGATGGCTCTGGCGATCCGAAAGCCCATCTCGCCACTTTCTTCGCAGAGTGTTCAAGATTCAAGAGAGATAACAGAGCACTGTTCCTGTGTTTCCCTCGCAGCTTGGAAGGAGTTGCAGCTAAATGGTATGCTGAGCACATCAATCCCATCGAGCTCAAGGAGTTCGATAAAGTGGTAAATTTATTTATTGAACGCTTTTTGTTCAATACAGAAGCGCTCCCGACATTAAGTCATCTCTGCAGTCTGAGGCAGAATGAGAATGAAAAAGCACGGGACTTCATTCACAGATGGAGGTCAGCCTGTAATAAGATGAGAGATCCTATCTCGGAAAGGCATGCATTGTCCCTAATCCTCAACAATTTTTTGCAGCCGTTAAGAGGATTGATCTCCACAGCGCCATCTAGGACCTTCATTGAGCTGACTGAACGAGCCGAATGGCTCGAACTGAGTGTGGAAAATGGAGTCTATGAAGGCTTTACCTTTTCGAAGAACAACTCTCAGGGTGAGCAGAAGAAGAAAGCTCACTTCACCTTCTCTGCCAACAATAACAACAACAATAGTCGAAATCAGTACAAAGGGCAGAAGAAAGATTACTGCTACGGTACAGGCAATTCCAACAATAAAGGAGATCAGAAAACAAAGCCTGCTCCTCAATACAGCAAGCCCTCTCAGCAAGACCAAGGGCCGAAACTGCGCGAAAAAGTTAAACATGAAGGATGGAGTTATGACCGAAAATTCACTCCTCTCGACCAATCACTCGAAGATGTGCTCGAGTATATGCTGTCGAAAGAAATGGTCAAGTTGCCTAGACTGGTCGATCCACCTGTGCCTATGGGGAAATGGAAGGATCAATTCTGCAAGTTTCACAGAACAGTGGGACATAGCACTGAGAACTGTTTCGTTCTCAAGAACATTGTGCAGGATCTTATCGATAAAAATCTATTGGTAGAAGGAGAAGAAGAAGAAAAAATGGACATTCTTAAGCAGCCTTTTCCTTCACACACCACAGCAGTAGTATCTGCCCAACCATTCCTGCCACATGAGCGCGTCAAGCCATGTTCTGCACAAGATCTTCAGGTTCAGCACCAGGTGTCAGTACTTCGACAAGCGACTCCTGATTCTAAGAAGATGGATCTAATCTCAGCATTGGGTAAGATGAAAGTCTCTGAAGCATCGGTAAAGTCAGTCCCCAAGTCAAAGGGACTTCCTGATTTTCTCAATCAAATCATCAAGCCCAAGCCGGGGAATTCAAGTCAGAAGCCTCTGACCGCTCTGTTCAATGTTTCCATTTTTGACTTGGCCAAAAGTTCCTGCAAGCATCAGCAAGTACTGGACGATCTGCTCAGAAAAATCAAAGTTAAGCCTAGTACCACTTCTGAAGACATGGCACAAATTGTGAATTCAGCTATGACTAATGCGCCGATTACTTTCTCGGATGAGGACCTTCCAAAGCCTCATTCCTTTCACAATAATGCTCTTTACATCGTCGTTCGGGTAAGGGGAATGACAGTACCCCATGTACTCGTTGATGGAGGCAGCAGCCTCAACATATGTCCCGAAATGACCGCAAAGGCGCTAGGCATTAAGGAAGAAGAATACATTCCAGATCCTATCACCATCTATGGGTTTGACAACCATGGTCAGACGGCAAAAGGCAAGATATTCCTGGAAGTATTCATTAATTATTCGGTACATTCAGTGCTTTTTCATGTGGTCAATGTGCCACCCACCTACAATTTGCTGCTCGGAAGGACATCGATTCATAATGCAAATGCAGTACCTTCCACCTTACATCAATGCGTAAAATGGTCAAAAGGTGGAATGATTACAACAGTGCTCGGAGAGGACCCGGAAGAAAGGCTCCCACAGCCTATGATACCTCGACCATCATTCACTGCAGATATTCCTAGCATCAGAGAGAATGAAGAAATCAGTCTCAAAGAAAGTCAAGAGATACTCCAGGCAACATCAGAATTATCCCTGCACACTGTAGCTATGACCCGATGGAAAGGTCCCAAGTTTTTCAAGATTGGAGGTCGTATCAGCTACGACACTGTCAAAGATCATCCATTGTTTCTACAATTCATGAAAGTAAGAAAGGGATTCGATTTACTTCTGAAACATGGTTATCAACCCTTTAAAGGACTGGGCAAAAATGAAGATGGTCGTGTTGAGCCAATGATCCAAAAGCATCGTCCCCACAGGGCAGGACTAGGGTTTTCCGGCAGGAGCTCACCAAAGAAGACCGTTTTTGTTAAAGGGACACATTGAGAATCGTTGTTGCATTTCCTTTCTATTCCTCTCAAAATAAATGTCTCAATGTCTTTTATCAATTCAAATCAATAAAATGTCAATTTTCTTTGTCTATTTGGATGCCATCTGCCTCTTTTGTCTCTACATCCTCATTTTATAACTCAATGTCATTTTATGCATAATTCTTTTTAAATGATGGTTTGTCGTATGATGGACGATTTTTCCTGAATCCCATTTCTTATCTAAAATTTCAGAAATGTCTTCCCGAGCAATCAAGAAACTCGTTATCAATCCCAAGGCTTTCCAGAAATCGGCAACAATTCACCGAGTCAAAGCAAGCACACGAGATAGCAAGGTTGCAAAGCAGTTAGATGATTATGCAGAATTTGATCCGTCTCTTCAGGAATTACCAGAGTTCGCCTCAGTTCAGAAGCAAGATGAACCATCCGCTCTAGTACAAGATCCAACCGAAGATGTTAATATCGGTTCAGAGGAAGATCCCAAAATTCTCCAGATCGGAACTAGTCTGAGTCCACAAGAAAAGAAAAGGCTTACAGATTTTCTCAAGCGGCATGAAGAAGTGTTCGCATGGACATATGAAGACATGCCGGGCTTAGACCCCAAATTGGTCGAACACCGACTCGTTTTGAAGCCAGAGGTAAAGCCAGTTAAGCAAAAGCTGAGAAAAATGGATCCTAGAATAGAGCAACAAGTCAAAGAAGGACTTGAAGATCTGCTCAAAGCAGGATTTATTCGAATTATTGACTACCCAGACTGGTTAGCCAATATCGTCGTTGTCCCAAAGAAAAGTGGCAAAGTCAGGATTTGCATAGACTTCAGAGACCTCAACAAGGCAACTCCGAAGGATGACTATCCACTGCCAAGCATTGATCTGCTGATTGACAGCACAGCAGGACATGCCATGTTCTCCTTCATGGATGGATATTCCGGCTACAACCAGATCAAGTTGGCCGCCCGCAACCAATCAAAAACTTCCTTTACTATGCCTTGGGGCACTTTTTGCTATACAGTTATGCCTTTTGGGCTCAAGAATGCTGGAGCAACATATCAACGGGCGATGGCCGTTATCTTTCATGATCAAATGCGCAAAATCATGGATGCATATGTTGACGATATTCTTGTGAAATCTAAAGAGGGAGAGGATCACCTCGAAGCACTTGATCAAGTCTTTAAAAGACTTATTCTTTACAAGTTAAGGCTTAACCCACAAAAGTGTGTCTTTGGAGTCGAATCAGGCAAACTGTTGGGTTTTCTGGTTAGTAAAAAAGGAATTGAAGTTGACCCAGCCAAAGCCAAGGCTATCATTGATATGCCACCCCCGAAAAATTTCAAAGAGTTGCGTAGCCTTCAGGGACGCATGCAATCAATTCGGCGATTTATTTCCAACTTGGCGATGAGATGTGAACCTTTCAACCACTTGCTGAGAAAAGGAGTAAAGTTCGAATGGGGACCAGAGTGTCAGCTATCGTTCGATCGAATCAAGAAGTATCTTCTCAATCCTCCAATCCTGAAGCCGCCAGAATTGGGAAAACCTCTTCTGTTATACATCTTAGTCAATCAAGTTGCATGTGGTGGATTCTTGGCACAATACAAAGAAGGCAGCCTGATAGAGCACGCCATCTATTACGTGAGTAAGACTTTCGTAGATTATGAAAAGAAATACTCTCAAATAGAGAAGACCTGCCTAGCTCTGGTATGGATGTGTCAGAAGCTAAGACACTACCTGCTAGCATCAGAAGTTAAAATCTTGTCTAAACTCAATCCTCTCAAGTATATTTTAGAGCAGCCTTTCCTCAGCGGACGAGTCGCAAAATGGCAAGTCTTATTGATGCAGTATGACTTAGAATATGTCTCGCAGCAATCAATCAAAGGCCAAGCAATTGCAGACCAATTGGCAGATTTTTCTCTGGCAGAAGAAGTGAAAGCCGAAGATGATTTCCCTGATGAGCAGATTTGCAATATCCAGCAATTTCTAGTATGGAGTTTATTTTTCGATGGTTCTAAGAATATGGCCGGAATAGGCATCGGAATTTTATTAATCACTCCTGAGAAAGAAATGATTCCATTTTCTCTCAAGCTCGACTTTCAATGCACTCATAATATGGCTGAATATGAAGCCCTGATTCAAGGTCTAAAGATTCTACTAGACTTCAATGTCAAGAGAGTACATGCCTACGGTGACTCATTACTCGTTGTCAATCAAGTTCGAGCCGAATGGCAAGTGAAAGATCAGAAGTTATTTCCCTATCAGAAAATTGTTTCAGCTCTTGTCAGCAAGTTTGAAGAATTTCAGTTATTCCACATCAAGAGAGATTTTAATCAAGTGGCCGATAGTCTCGCCAGTTTAGGCTCCATTATGGCATTCAGAAATGGAGAATCTTGTCGCTCTTTTGAAATTGGCAGACTTGACCAACCTGCTTTCCTTCCAGCGGAACAAGTAAACCAGGCTGAGCAAAGGTAGAAACCTTGGTATTACAACATCAAAAATTTCATAGAAACCGGCGAATTTCCTCCAGAACTCTCAAAGAAAGAGCAGCGAGCAATCCAGCGTATGTCTACTCGATACTTCATTTTGGCCAATATCCTGTATCGCCGTGGATTCAGTTCAGAGTATTCCAGATGTTTAGATGAAGACGAAGCCAAAGAAGTCGTGCGAGAAGCACACGAAGGCATTTGTGGTGGCCACGTCGGCTACCAAACCCTTGTCAAGCAAATCATAAGAGCAGGGTACTATTGGAAGACTATGCAACAAGACTGTTATCATTATGTGAAGAAGTGTGTACAATGTCAGATACATGCACCTTCCATCCATGCTCCAACAACTTATTTACAGTCGGTTGTTTCTCCATGGCCGTTCTCCATGTGGGCCTTCGATGTCGTAGGTCCCATCACTCCTTCAACTTCAAATGGCCATAAATATTTCTTTGCTGCAACAGAATATTTCACCAAGTGGGTAGAAGCTATCACTCTTCGCACAGTAGAAGGCCGACATGTGGTCTCTTTTATTCACAAGAGCATCCTTTGTCGTTTCGGCATCCCGCATGACATTGTATCAGATAATGGTAGTCATTTCAAGAATGAAAGAATGAAGACATTCTGCTCAAAATTCAAGATCTATCACCATTTTTCCGCTCCATATTATCCTCAAGGGAATGGTCAGGCAGAGGCCACCAATAAGATTTTGATTCGAATCCTGTAGTGAACTTTGGAAACAGGTCGTGACTGGCATGAGAAGATCCACGATGCACTATGGGCCTACCGGACCACTATTCGCACCCCAACGAATGCTACTCCATCAGAATTGGTATATGGAACAGAAGTAGTATTGCCGCTACATGTTCATAAGCCCGCTTTGAAATTTGCATCGCTGCTAGAATTACCCCTTGATCGATATCAGCAGCAGCGATTGGTACAGTTAGACTTACTCGACGAGAGAAGGCTGAAAGCAGCAGAACATGCTCAATCCTATCGCCAGAGAGTAGCCAGGCAGTATGCGAAGTCTGTCATCGAAAGAAGGTTCAAAGTCAATGATTTAGTACTTCGATCCACGGCTTATCTCAAGCATCATACCGGCGGGAAATGGTCGCCAAATTGGGAAGGCCCATATGTCATCAAAGAAGCATTACCCCGAAACTCATATCGGCTCATCAACGCCAATGGGGTAGAATTGCCAGATCCCATTAATGCTCGACACTTGAAAAAGTTCTACACTTGAAACATTTAGTCTCCTCTTGTAATCTGCCCGTTTCCTTCAAATAATGATTCATCTTTCCTAGTTACATTGGGGCATTTTAAAATTTTGTTCTGTATGCAGGCAGGATAAACAAATTCCTCATTTCACGCACCTGTGCATTCATGTGCATCAATTCATATTCATTTGCATTCAACTACATTAACAACAAGCCCAGTCAGTAGTGGGATTTCAATAAACAGTCCCATCACAATTTCTAATGATTCAAAATTTGAAGGTAATTACCAATACTGAACTAAAACCCAGTGCTCGAACTGGTATTATTTCAAAATCCAGTACTCAAACTGGCACATTTTCAAAATCCCAATTTTTCAGAAAACCGAGTTCTGACTCAGGTTTTTTACTCAAATCATTTTCATTTATTGATCCGGGTTCCGACTCGAGATCTCTCTATGTATTCGAGCTCAGATTCGAGCTCCTCATTGTCATTTGTTGATCCGAGTTCCGACTCGTGATCTCATTATCTTATTCAAGCTCAGATGTGAGCTCTTCATTTTCTTTTGTTGATCCGGGTTCCGACTCGAGATCTCTTTAGTTACTCGAGCCTTGACTCAAGCGCTTCATTTTCTTCTGTTGATCCGGGTTCCGACTCGTGATCTCTGAATTTTATTCGAGCTCTGACTCGAACTCATTATTCTCCTTTGATTAATTCCAGTCATTTCAATCATCAAAGTCTGTCAATTGCTCGAATTTGACATTTTGACCTCCAAATTCCAATTTAAATCTTCAAATCAGGCAATTCTCCAATTTCGACCTCTAGGTCACCCAATTTCCAATTCTCAATTTCAATTACCAATTTCCAATTTTCGACCTTTGGGGTCACACAATTTCGACCTTTCGGTCAACCAATGCCAAATTTTCGACCTTCGGGTCAATCAATTCTCAATTTCGACCGTCAGGTCATCCAATTTTGACCTTCGGGTCATTCAATTTTCAACAACTAATTTTCCAATTTCCAATTTCGACCTTCGGGTCAATCAATATCAATATCCAAGTTCAATCATTTTCTCTTGCGAAAGACCCTTTTAGGGAGAGTTCGAGGGAGCTCGTTCTTTTCGCATGCTATCCAATTCGTTCACTTAGCCCCTTTTTAGGGAGAGTTTGAAGGGACTCGCGTCTTTGTGAACCGTTTGCAAAACAATTTCCAATGTCACACGAGGAACCCTTTTTAAGGGAGAGGCTCGACGGAGACTCGTTTTTCTTGTAACCCCCAATTTCATACTAGGCCATCTTCATCATGAAGGACCCTCCTTGCAGGGAGAGTGTGATGGACTCGTTCCTTTCATGACCTAATTTTCTGACCTCACTATTATCGGCCCCCTTTCCATAACAGAAGCCTAATATTAGGGAGCTTTGACGAAAGCTCAATTTCTCTTCGAAAGTTTGTTTTGCAAACACCTCCTCTTTAGGGAAGAGAGGAGTATTTCCCATTTCCCATTCAGGTAAGGGCTAAGCCTGAGTCTCTCTTTTTGGGGAAAAAGAGAGGAGAATTTTCGTCGCGGATGTGTTGAGCCGGATTTCAAATACTCATTTTCACCAAGGATTTCAAGAAAATTTTGTCAATTTGTCAATCAATTGTTGATTTCAGAATCTTTATTGTACAAATCTTTATTTCAGTTTACCGTCAGCATTACTTCCAAAAGAGCGAAGCTTTTGCGAAAATGGATTCAAACTTCAAATTCTTTCTATTGGCCAACCAAAAGGATGAAGGATAAGTCCTCGATATGGCCAGAAAAGAAGATTCAATGTTATTGAAAAGTTGTAGATGATCGATATTGATCGCAGTCAATGGCGCATCTTTAAAGGCTATTCTTGTAAAGACAAGGCAGTGGAAATATCTTGAGTGCTAGAAAAGAGAGCATTTACCCAAGTCCTGTCTCCTCAGAATCACCTAAGCTGCAATTAAATATCCGCAAAAGGGATCTCTCACCTGTCGTCAAGATGAAGGCGAATTAGGCGAGTAGACCCCCGGGGCCAAAGAAGATTCGAAACATCTCCAAGATGACGGAGTTTGTGACGGATCCTTCCAGGGAAAGTCCAAAGCACTGTCGAGATGAAGGCAGATGCGATGAACCTCTCGACAATCCCTAAAAGATATTTAATTTCAGCTATCGCCCAAAGATCTCCAAACCCATCATCCAAGAAGGATCGAAACATCTCCAAGTTGAAGGAGTTTGTGACGTATCCTTCCCAAAAGAGAGAAAGAGAGGAAAAAGAAAGAGAGAAAAAGTAAGAACATCTCCAAAATGAAGGAGAATGTAGCAAAAACCCAGAGAGCCAAAAGAGCGCAGAAAGATTATCATGAGAGAAGCCCTCAGGATATCAAACTGCCAGATCTATCAAGAATCCTCTTTAATCTTGTGAAATTCTATTATCAATACTCTTTCATCAATTGCTTTCATAAATATCAAATTCTCTTTCCCGCTCATATCAAGGAAATTGATAACTTCTTTGAAAAAGGTCAATTGCAAGCAATTTGGATTTCAAGTCTCGATTCTACGAAGTGAACCTTGTTTGGAGGTAATGCTTTAGGTAGAAAAGAAGGAATGTCTTTGCAACAATGTGCAACATTTTCAAAAATTTTGAATCAACAGCAGAATTTCCAACATTTTGACAATATTTTCTAACTATCCTGACATGAAGTGAGAGCTTGATGTCCATTTTCGATGCATCCTGACACCAATTTTAAATCCCTCCTAAGGACTTGATTCCTTCCCTTCTTTGAGAGCATGAACTCTCAGATTGCACACTTTCCTGTGTCCCCACTGTCCCACCATGGACAGTCCCATTTCGGTTCGAGGTCGAACCACCAATCATTTCCCGCAAAAGGCAATTTCAAAAAGCTGATTTTAGTCTCAGCAATGAGACGCCCAAAATCAATCCCTTTTCAAGCTTTAGGGACCCCATTTTCCTTCCTTTTGCAAAAACCCTGTCAGATTTATTGTGCAAAATCCGAAGGTTCCATCATGGTCTCTTCTTTCGAGGTATTCCATTTTCCGCCCGATCAGGATAAGGGTATAAACCTGAGCCTCCTTCAAGGATATTCCATTTTCCGCCCGATCAGGATAAGGGTATAGACCTGAGCCTCCTTCAATGAGGTATTCCATTTTTCTGCCCGATCAGGTCAAGGATTAAAAACCTGAGCTTCGTTCCACACGGAGCATTTTCTGTCCCATCCAGGTTAAGAGCAAAAACCTGAACTTCGCTTTCACTGAGCGAATTTATTTCCTCTTTATTCTCCATTTCATATCTACCATCTTCTTCGGGCTAACTTCTTCATACCTAGTCAGATCCTTTTAACTGGGGCATTTTTTTTTATATATATAGCCCAAATTTGGTGTGTTTTCTTTGCCACTAAGCTCGACCATAAGCCGGCTTAGTAGCAAAGAGGGGCATCTGTAAACACCCCAAATTTTCACTCACATTCTTGACATTGACCTTAATCGGCAGATTTCAGTTCTCCAGAAGCAATGAAGGGCAAAATAGTCATTTTCCAAGATTGAACCTTGCAGAAAGTCCTAAATTTCATTCTTGAGCCTCAAATTTTCTATATTTAGGTTTAGAGACATCTTCAAATTGAAAATTTTCAAAATCCTTTTCCTGGAGAAGAAAGTAGAATTTCCACTTCCTGGTTCAGAGTGACATTTCACTGAAACATGTCTTTGTATCGCATTGCATGAACACTTTGCATCATTTCATTGCATAGCATATCAGTTTGAGATCCAGAACTCCTAATCTTCAAAATTGTCCATCCAGATTTGATTTTTAAACTTTTCAAAATTGATTTTTTTTAAAAACCCTGAGATTTCAAAATTGCCAATCTTTCCCATTTTACCCCCAGGACTTTGAATTACAAAAATTTTCTCAAGAAAACAATCTGGATATTTGGATATTGATTTTAAAGATTTTATCTCAAAACTTTTTGCAAAAGATTTTAAATCTCTTTACAAATTTTGTTTCTACATTTATCCATATTTTCGCCCTGAAAACCCAATTTTTTTCAAATTCTTGAAAAACAAATAATGTTTTATCTCGTATTTTCAAATAAATGGAGCGGGACCCACCCGGAGTTCGTACCAATTTGCAAAATTTTCTTTTTTATTTCTCAATACTTATTTATTTATTTTATTTTTTTTTTAGTTAGTGGGCCCACACACATGTGGCACCCCAATTGAAAATAAAAGACTTTCAAAAACAAAACAAAACAAAACTTTATTTTCAAAAGGATTTTAAAAGTGGGTTGAGGTGGCATTTCCATAAAAGCCTCTCATTTTTTTTTTATTTCTTTTTATTTGTTTAAATAAAGTTTTTAGAAGGAGGCAGCCTTAAATGGCACAACCGAACTTCCAAAAAAAAAAAAAAGGTAATAAATTTGATTTCTATCTAAACTTAGGAAAGAAAACAAGGTTTTGAAGAAAAAAAAAAAAAACCAAAGAGGCGCCTCTTTTAAAAATAGCAAGCTTTCAAAGCAATGAGGCATCGGTTTCATGCCTTTTGCAAAAATTTTCAATTTTTTTTTTTTAACGGAACCTCATTAAGGGGAAGGGGATGCGTTGCTTTTGTAGAAGAAAGGAAATTTTTTTTTAGAAAGAGAGACACTCACGAAGGAAAGGAGGAGGATCTTTTGATGTGGATTTTCGGTTTTTGGTAGGGAGCTCAAAGGAGAAAGGGAAGAGGCGTTTTCAAGCTTCAGCCCCAACCATTTACGGGGGAGCCATCTTCAGCAAAAGGGGCGACGTCTTCACGGACTTTGGGTAGATTTCTTTCAAGCCATCTTCAGCCCCAGCCATTGGAGGATCGAGGGCCATCTTCAGCCCTTCAGCCCAGCCAACGTTGGCATCTCTTTCACCTCCACCGGTTGGCTCAACAGCAGAAGATCGGCCATCACCATCCTCCACGTTACCTTCAGCCTTCCCAGCTTCTCCAGCCCACCAGCAAAAGAGGAAGCCATCTCCAACCTCTGCGTTACAGCCTTTTTCCAATCCATCAGAAGTTGCCGCACACCCTTCAATCCAGCCAGTTTCTGCACTTTCATTCAGCCCACACGCTGCAGGGATCTACAAGTTCAGCCTACAAACCATCTAACGCAGAGATCCAGCAGGGGGCTCTCCTGTCTTTAGCTCCACCAGCAGCCCAACTGCAGGAGAGCCAACGTGACCATCTTTCTTCAGCCCAGCTGAGGTCCAGAAGGAAACCTCCCCTGCTCTTAGTTGCTGTTGAACCAAAGGTAAGGATCAGAATTTATTTTTCTATAAACATTTTTTTTTTTGTCTACAATGAGAAATCCCTTTACCCATATTTTGTTCTGCACTTTACATGTTTTCCTTCCATCGTGCATTAGTTGCAGATGGATGTTATATTCAGTTCTGCACCATTTTATCTTGCCTTTTTACTTTAAAAAAAAAAAAAAAAACTCTGTATCTGTGCATTGTTAACATCCACCACCTTAACTGCGTATTTTTGATTCATCACACCATTCATAAATCTGTTATTGTGCATTCCTGCATTTTCTTTTCTTTTATTATCATTATAGCATTCATTTTCTTTTTTTTTTTAACATCACACGATGCATGGCTGTCTGATTTTTATTTTATGCAAAAGTTTTAAGCATTGACGCACTTCCCTCTAAGTTTTAAGCATTGCTGAAACAGAAGGTATTTTGTGTTTGATATATCATTGCTGCATTTGCTTCATGTACCACTAAATGAACATCTGCAGGTGTCTGTTCTGTGCTTTAATGCGTATCTGCAAGTGTCTTTGCATCTACTAGTTCACCAGAACATGTAACTTTAGTTGTTCATACAACCTCTTTTGAACTTCCATTGGTGGGGATCATGATCTTTAGTGATTTCCATATCTTAACATGGAATATAGTGACCCCTTTAAACACCCATGAACTTCAGAACACCCTTAGGTGTTGCCTTATCAGGCCCTCCAAGCTGTGTGATGGCTTCAACAAATCTATCATGAAGATCAGGTGTCCAGCGAAGACGCTGTTTGGTTGATCCCATTCCACGTGTTGAAGCATGAATTCCGACTGAACCCATAGGGATATCAACATCTCCTGTAGAGAATGGCTTCTTTCCTTATCTCTCATGAGAAACTTAAGTGAATTCTGAGTTTTGATCTTCATGAAGCATAGAGAGCTGGTGCTGTTTCATGGGCCTGAGTGTGAAGCCTCCAAGAGTTGGTGGGGCTTTTGAGTTATGTGTATGTATGTGTGTGAGAGAGAGAGAGTGGGAGAAGGTTTTGACATGAGCAAAAGGTCAAAATGTGATGAGAAAACCATGTAGAAAGGCTTCTAGGCATTAGCAGCATGTTTGGTAGTTGAACATTGCCTTGACTAAGTTGTTCAATTGATTATAAGCTGCTGTACATGATGAGTATGGTTGAGCAAGATCTTAGAAAAATCTGCACAGGAAGGCTCTCTTCAACACACACCATATGTATCCTATGACTGGGGAGGAGCTGGACTAAAAAAAAAAATTTTTTTCTCCATCATGTCTTAATTGTTGACAGATTTCCACATTTTTTTTTTAGGCTTTGTTGCATATGTAACTTCTGCAATGTTCCATTTATATATCAGCAGCTTAGTGTCTTGCATATATTCTCATATATTCATACATTCTGCATATATTCTGTATACATCCTGAAAATTAATATTGGATATACCATTTCTTGCTTTCGTCTAGCATGATTCTGTGCAAAGAAATTAATTTTTTTTTTTTTTTTTTTATGCCCTCACCATTCACTTTTACACAGCAGCTACTGCATTTTTTTTTTTTCTTATTTTCTCTTGCTGCATTTGCACAACAGCACCTGCTGTGTCAATATCATGTTCCACTTATCTTACGTGTACCATCGCCATTAGTTTCTCTTCACACCATCATTTGTTTTCTCATGAATATCAAGTGTTGCTACCAGATTTATAAACGTAGGAGGATAGGTTTTCTATTGATATGAGACCCTCTTGATAAAACCGTAGGATGCATTTAGCCTTTCTCTTCTGCTGCAGGTACACAGTCTTGAAAATTGATTATGTTCATGAACGGATATATCCATATCCGTTCATGATCTTTGTGCCAACTTTTGCACGCTTCTTTACTGATATATGGAGAATCTCTATACCCGATTTTGTTGCAAAATATGTTGTAATTTGTGAAATATGACTGCGTAAAATTGCCTACAGAAAATGTATATATCTGTATTTTCTGGTTTTACCCATTATATGGAATTTCCATTAAATTTGTATATTTTCTCATTATATGTATATATATATATATCTATGTATATGTATATCTAGAGTATATCTACCTATATGTATACGTATATATGTATATATATATACATATACATAGATACATACTTATATACATATATATATATATATCCCTTCATATGTACTTGTTATTACATATATTTTCATTTTCTCTTACTTTTGTAAATATATCTTCATTATCATACATCATCCATCATAAATTCGAGTATTTCTATATTTATCTATATATCTTTGTTGTATATAGTATATATGTCCATTTCCTTGTTTATTTTGTCTTAACTCTCATTTTGCAGGAAAATCTAGAAGATGCAGATTCTTTGGCTCCATTTCAAATACATGTCTATATATGTATATACATTGGCACATATTTATATATATATATACACATATATATATATATACACATATACATATCGAATTCTTTAAAACCTGAGGCATGAGTACTTATGCCAAAACCCTAACCGAGTGCACGGAGGGTGCGGGCAAAGCAATCACTAGTTGAACCGACTGTGGTTCAACTTGAAGTAGCCACGGACTGGGTTTTTAATGGGGTAGAGTGTTAATAGCCACACTAATAACATACGGGCTGCAATTGTGTCAATACGAAGTTCCACACACTTGCCGCCAACCGGCTCTAACTAATAGGATGGTTTGGTCCTACGGATCAGGCTGTCGTGCCTACCATCAAGGTCTGGTCTAACGCATGGATTGGGCCATACCTGCTAAAGGGATTCGGTTGGTGCTAACTCAAGCCCCGACAAGGGCAACCCGTTTTCATGTGCAAGGGGACTAAGGTCGACCGAGGTGTCTGGTCCATAGGACCAGACTGCAGTCACGACATGCTAAGGTCTGAACCCTTCGGTTCAGGCCAAAGCCCAAAGGGGCTCTGCTGAAAGAGAGACCCGGGAACGTTCAGCATTAAGCAGCTGGCACCCGACTCCAAATATGCGTGAGCCGCAGCTAGCACTAAGCGCTAGCTGGGCTGCCATTGGGTTCATGTCTGAACCATGGTTCAGACCTGCGCCCACAAGGTACTCACAGGGTACCACGAGTGGTCAGCACCCAGGTGGTGCGCACCAGGCTCCAGCCGACGAGGGTAACAGCTGGGCTATGCTCATGCCACAGCCGGTCCAGTCCAGGCTATGGTGCTGGTCTGAATCCAGGGTTCAGACCAACACCTAGCCTAGTCGAAAACCCAACCAAAATAAAGAAGAACAAAGGTATAATCGGATGGTCTAGGCACAAAAAAGGAAAAGATCAAATAAGTTTTAAGTTACGTAAGCTGGGCGCCTAAGTGCTACGCGCGTACACAGGTCATCCGTACGGGGATCAGCTCTAATGTCTGGTGAGCATGCTGGTTGGAGGGTCTGGTCCACTGGACCCGACCTTGCGCCACTCCCAACTCACGATCAGAGGTCCAAAGGGGCCAAATAGCCAACCCAAAGGGGTCTGGCCTCGAACAACTGGGCTTACCTGGTCGATTAGACCATGCGGTGTCCTGGTGCGCCAAACGAATGGACTCAACCGAAAACCAACGAGGGTCGAAAATAACAACAAAAAAAGAAATAAGAAACCAACGTCACCTTGTTGCTGGAATTGCCTAGGGGTTCCACTCTCAAGCAAGGCTGGTCACGACGTGACCCAAGCCCAAAGGTAGGGCTGCAACCCCAGTCCCAATATGTTGGGTCTGGGTCGAGCCCAACACTTCAAGAAGAGAGCAACAAGGGAAGGAAAAAAAATGCTAGTGGCTGGAACGCACCAGCCGGCGTTCCAGCACCTCGATAGACCATCAAACAGACCGGGTGTAGGCTGGACGAGCTTGGCTTGGTCCAGCACACCCAGAGATATCGCAAGGTCCATGAACACACCGGCAGAAAGGAGAATAGTAACAACATTGTATTAGAAAGGTAAACAACAACTAAGCATAGAAGATGATTAAACTGAAACAAGATTGTAAAAAAAATAAAAAGGAATAGAATGTAATTGCATGCAGCAAGGTATTGATGCAGAAACCAAGGTGATTCAAGATTAAAAAAAAAGAAAACAACATCACTTAGACTAATCCGCCTTCTTGGGCTTGCATGCATTGATGCATAGCGCCATTGAATTCATGTCAATCCGGAATCATAGGATTAATGTGAGTCTTCACCTTTGCTATTGAAGAAGATGAAAGAAGGTTGCGGTGTTGCAACTTCTCACACCCAAGAAAGCGCCCACGGCTGGAGTGAGGAAACTTGAGAGAAAAGAAGAAGTTTGGCAGAGAGAAAGAGAGAAAGAGATAGGAAAAAATTGCCCATTAGAGAGAGGGGCCCATTTTTTTCTAAAGTTTTTATAGAGGTTGAACAAAGGTTTGGACGGCTGGGATATAATCTAGTTGTACTTTTTGCAATGGGTATTTTTAAAACATATTTTGTAATGAAAACAAGGGAAACTCGTCAACCAAAGATATAAAAACCGACTTTCCACCGAAGTGGCGAGTACGGGTCGAATCCACAGGGAACGGGATAAATTATGAAATAATTATAAAATAACACTTTATTAATATAACAAAGTTTACAATCTATGTCAATGTTATAAATTAAATGAAATAACACTCTAACTATGAAAATAAACTAAAATAGGAGGCTAAGTCTTATGCAGGTCTCTAGGGGCAAAACTGTCTTTTCACAACATGTGCATTGGCACCTCATATTTGAATTACACATGTGAACCTGTTCTAACTTATCAACCTACACAATAAAAACACAAAGTTAGTAACAATTAATACTTAAATCTAAATTACAAACTACAACTAATGTTAAACGAATTCTATAATTAAACTATAATTAAATAAACAAGAACACTAAAATTAAACTGTCTAATTAAACTAAGAAAATTAATTCTAATTAATATAAATTACAGTTAATTAACTAACTACAAGACTAGAAAACACGAAAACTGCATAAAATCAGAGAAATAGCTAAATGACTGTTTTGTCCCTAAAGAATGCAAAAGTAGACTCAGATAGCTTTTCGCGAAACACTAATTTGAGGGGTCAAACGAATTCCAATTTTTTCGAAATCACTTTTGTTCTGTAAAAGAAAGATTCAAAAATCTGACACATTTTACAGATTTGAAAAATACGTTCTGGATCTCCAGATCTAAGCGTTTCAAAATCAGGATAATCTAGGAAATCGTAGGACCCGAAATTTTAAAATCCAAAAAAGCTGTTTTCACAAAACGCTTAAAACACAGACCAAATCAACTTGGATCAAGCTGAAATTTGGTCTGCAGATAGTTAACACACAGATGTGAAGAATGAAAAAATAATGTTTAGAAAACTCAGTAAAAATCCACATGAAATGACAAGTGCACGATTGGGTAGAAATTAGGGTTTTGGCTCAGTGCACTATTCATTGATTTGAATCCACTAATGACATTTTACTTTGAAATCACAGACAAATACAGTCCTAACTAAACCTAAGCTATTGCTAAACTACAGAAAACAATAACAATTAAACTAAGTTATAAAATCTAAGAAATAACCTAAACAACTACTATTAATTCTAATCTACACTACTTGTTAAATCTAATTTAACCTAAACTCACTAACTAACTAACTAAATTAATTAACTATCTAACTAATGTTAAAAGTTAATAGAAACAACTACTAACCTATGGTCATGCTAACTAAGGTTAACTAAGGTTCGGATCAACTATCTAACTAGGTTAGTTACCTAGGGTTAACTAATGCTAATCACTAACTATGGCTCGCTAGGGTTGACAAGGTTCGATTAGGGTTAGTAGCATTAACTAACTAACTAAGGTTTAGACTAACTAGGATCGGTTGTGGTTAGTAGGATTAACTAAGGTAATTAACTACCTAGGGTTAGGCATTAATTAACTATCTAGGTTAGTTGACTAACTATGATTACTTAATAACTAGAGTTCTAGGGTACGGTGGGAGTTAGTAGGGTTTAACTAAGGCAATTAACTACCTAGGGTCGACTATGGTTTAGCTAGAGTTAACTAATTAAAACTACTAACTAAGGTTAAGCCTAACTAAAGGGAGTTAGAGTGGCGGTTTAGGATAGGACATTGGATTAAGGTTCACGCCACCTAAGGTTACTAATTACACTAATAGTTAATTCCTAATTTAAATATAACCTAGAATTATTACTTACCTACTTAGACATACACGATTTTGACCAACTAATCCTAATTCAAACATTACTAACTACTATAATTAAATCTAGCTACATTAAACCACTAATGGCTATCCACTAAGAGTAAGACCATCTAATATACTTAACTAAAGTAGCATACACAATTTTTTTCTAAGCTAACGCCAAACTTACTAAATTAATTCATTAACACCTAATTAATGCTAACTCCTAACTAAGCAAGTCATAACTAGGGCTTATAAAAGGTAGAACACGCATTTGGTAGGGAACATCCTCTCTCATTCTTGCCTTAATAGCACTTTAGGAACGTTTTAAGTGTAAAACCGTCCAGCCCATTGGCACCATGCGTTTTTTTCTTTTTATCATTAAAAGCAATCTAGCCAAATTGAAAACCCTTCCAAAATCACAATACACGATTTTGGCTAGCTTTAAAAGCATTACTCCCTTTTTAGAAATCCTTTTCTAATCCTTGCACAAGTTTTGGTTGGCTTTAAAAGACATGTCAACACTTACCAAAATCGTGTAAATACATTTTAGAGAAATTCATTTGAAATTCAAATGGGTTTCCACCTTTGAAAATGTAACTCATGGTAATTGGCTGGATAACAATCATTACAACTTTCCTAAATTCATTCCCACGAATTTGGATAGGACATCCTCCTTCCCAAAAACGCATTCTAACAATAAAGACTGAATTGCCCCTTATCTAAAATATCATATTAAGCAACTAACTAAATTACTCTAGCATTAATCTAACTAAACTAATATATATACAACTAATTCAAGGGCACAAAGAATAAAACGAAATGGACATTATCTATCAAAGTAAATGCTATACACCAAATTAAATTACTACATTAATACTAAATTAACTAAAACCAAAATTAAAGACTATAACTATTCTAATGAACACATGCCTAACCTAATTATCAAACACGTTAAACAATAATCTATAAACTCCTATCTACAGAACTTTTAAGCAACACACGAATTGAACAAATCTAATATGCAATCTACATTAAATTAACAACAAAAAAATACAAACTAAGGACTCTAAGCAAAATCTAAATTATATTCTACATGATTACACATCTAAACTGAAATATTAAACTAAGAAACATGAAAAGAAGCTAACTACTATGCTGTACAGAAAATCAAAACAGAAAATGAATTCTAACATATCCCTACAATCGACTAGACTAAGAACAAAACAAAAATTCATACTAAACATACTACACTATTTAAAATCTATTAAAAACCTAAACAACAATTTACAAACTGAAATTAAGACACCAAACTAAAGAATCACAGCAAACATCACAACTAACTGGACGACCTACCTAAAAATCAGAAAGACAATACTCGACACTTAGTTTTATCAAAATCTAAAAACATTACAAACAAGGAATGACATCTACATGATTTCTAAGGTAATGGATTCAATCAAGACGAGGTTCATGAGACTGAGAAACACTGGAAAATGCAGACACACTCAACACAAATTTCATATCACACGCACACCCACAAAAAAACGCTAAAGACATCCAGCGTTGGAATGAAAATAAAACAATTAAATAAACCACACACCTAAACATTCTACGTGCTGGTTTATGCACGAAATTTCTATTCTAAAGCTAGACGAAAATACAGAAAACACACAGCCACATCACTCACGCACATATGGGTTCTATCTAGAAGAAAGGGATAAGAGAACCAACCTCCAGGGCGATCCGACGACTGAGGGGGAGAAAAAAGCGAACTTTGCTTGGCTTCGCACAGTTAGGAACCTCGTTGATGCTGGAAATACACCATAGAACCATGTCCTACAACTGCAACACGTTGGAAATCCACCGAAGATGGAGGATGAACCGATTCTCGATCGGGGGGCTTAGAAGATCGGATGGAGGTAGGGCCGGCCCTTCTTGTAGTGCCCCAAACCCAGATTTTTCCGACTTGAAAATCCTTTGGATTTTGAGTAAAAATCTTTTTTTTTTTTTAAAACCAAAGCGCAAGCGCGGAAGAAACTGAATGGGGGAGAAACAATCGGAAAACCCTGGGCGGTCACTACAGGTGTGAAACAACATTTAAATGAAACAACTTTTATTAAATTCATTTACATCTTTACAATTTATACATATCAATCCCTTATACAAAACCAAACCGCCAGGATCCAACAGGCGAGGATAAGAAGTGTGGGTTCAGAGTCTCCTGCAGCACACCGAGCTCCATCGCACGCCTAAGTAAACCTGTATCCCCATAAAATGGGGTCAGTACTCTTTCGAGCTGGTGAGACAAACCAAACACGATATACCATATGTGGAAATCGAAAGCAAGTTATACAAGGTAAACATAGCATGCTAAACTTACATTACCTGAGCAATTACAGCATGAACATCTATAAAACTATACATGGATCTACGAGAGACTGCATCTAGCATGAATCAGTGCAAGTAGGCAAAACATGAATAATTAACTAGGACTATTCATTTCACAGCTCATATCAAATAGTAAGGTATGCATCAAGGAACATAAATTTCTCACACGATACGTAACATTGTAACAAGGTATGCATCATAGAACATAAAGTACTAACAACATACTGTGCTAGGCAAGTAGATGTGTCATCATGAACTGTGCACAAGTACAAGTGGACAAGTATGTGCATCGTGTCATAAGTGAGAGAACTAGTCGGTGATGATACCAAACATTTCACCTTAAGATGAGACAGTTAGAAACATTTGTCACGGAGAAGCGTGACTCTCAAGTGGTGCCAAGGTTCATAACTCATTATTGCAACCATAAGCGAGCTCATCTCGTTGAGTGGGGCCATTGCCCACAAACAACTCGCCAAGGAGTTCCAAAGTCACATAAGTCTCACACGACTGCAATATCCATAGTATCCCTCAAGCTTAGGGAAAACCACTCATTTGCCAAAGTGACTAATACACCCATGTAGTGCGAACAAAAACAAGTAATCACATTTATTAAGCAATCGCTTTCCCTGCCAAAGCGTGTATGGCCATGCTTCTATCATTCCAAAACCATCCAACCACACCACAAACAAGTGTTTTAAATTCTTAAGTAAACATACATGTAGTTGCAACTGTCTTATAAGGCAAGGGAGGAGCCATGATCATTCGATTCCCTTGACCTACGCTATAGGTTTCTCAATTATGCCAAAGCCTTATTTTCTTTAAAATCATTCCATAGGGTGTCATCGCAAAACCTTTGTGTTCCTTAGCGAAAGCAGACTTACGTGCAAAGGCTAAGTCCATACAGTCATATTAATGACATTATCATTTATTTACGCACACATGTATATATATAATTTGCTTTGGCAATCGTGCGCTCTTGTCTAAGTCGAAACGAGTCAAAAAGTGGAAACCATTGGGGTATTGGACTCCGTGCTCCATAAGCACACATGCAGTCGCCTATGCTGCTGCAGCGCAAAACCTTATTCATAACGCTAACGGTGTGGCGAGGAGAAGGAGAATCAGTTGCGGCTGATGTTCATCCACAACGACCCTACAACATGCATCTATACATCCAGTGCCATGGGGCACACATCCATACCTAGCAGACTCCGAAAGGGCAGCCCGACTGATACGAAGGAAGGCGGTAGCGGCTGCGATATGACAGCAACACGCTTGCTGCAGGTTCTGCACCACCGGGACCAAAAGAACGGGTCAATGGAAGACTACCCGCACGGCTGCGAGCATTGCAAGGACCCAGGTCTAGACCGGCTGGTCCAGACCGACCAAAGAATTGTGCTCAGTCCCGTCAAGGTCTGGACCATGTGTCCAGTCCCCACGTGCTTCGGCTATCAACAAACAAAATGGAAAGGCATCGTAAGCATACTCAAACGAAATCCAACTTCATGGAGTTGTGTAGGATTGTATCACCTATGAGGCTTTACAATGGAGAAGGAGATGAAGGTGCTGCCACGGTTTGGAGTCTCCACACCACACACACACCCATTGGAGCTAGAGGAGAGATGGGAGAGCAAGAGAGGAGAGAAATGGAGTTTCCAAGAAAATCGTCCAAGGGGAGAGCTCTTTCTCTCTCTTGCTTCCCTAAGTAGCTAGGTTAAATGGAATGGACGGACGAGATTGAAGGAGGGGTGATGGACGGCTGGGGTGCTCCACGCCCCCCCATGGCCAGCCATGAACCAATGCATGTTGTGCATTTAAAATCTCTAACTTTTCTTTCAAATACGCCACTTTGAAAAAACATTAAAACTTGAAAGAATTACATGGGCTGCCACTAATGCTAGCCAATCAACCTTTGTTATTTGAATTAATTCGAAAGCATTGCAAAAATGCCATGGGGCACCAGCCCCATGCTCCTTTTATGGGAAAATCGCCCCTCATAATGAGCTCTAGGCTTCATTATGAGGGTTTTGAAAAGAGCAAAGGCCAATCATGGCCTTCTTTTCAAAGGCCATGCAAAATATTTCAAAATTTCCACCCAGCTGGCAAACCTTGACCAGCTGGTCAACCATCGATAGAAACGTCCACTAGGGAGGACGCCCAATGAATTTGGGCCCTCCGCTAGTGATCTGGGTCCAAATCCAAAATCGCTAATGCATTAAGCTTCAAAACAATGCTTAATTAATGCCTCAAACTATCAAGTTAATCCCAATAACTCATTTAGTGCTGTACATAACCTCAATTAATATGAAATGCACCAAGTCTTTCAAGGAAATTCTTATCCGATTGCGAGAATTAAGCGTATTACGATTTGGGTCCAAATTGGGGCCAAAACTCGTAATTCACATGCACTGACGAGGTTTTCAGGCCGTATAAGTCCGAAAATCAGGAACAAACCTTAAGAATATATTATAAAATAACCCTTAAAGTTTCAAAAGCTAACTCGTCCAAAAATTAGACACTTCTTACTTACACAGTAAAACAACGTGATTTTCGGGTCGCGCGTACAAGGCAGAGATACAAAGCACAGTCAATTTACATCAAATTACATGCTATATCTCATAGATACACAAAAGCATACATTTACAACTCAAATCAAACAGTAAAGCCCTTAGAAAATTCGCGGGTCTTACATTCTACCCTCCTTAAAAAGGATTTCGTCCGCGAAATCACAAAACACCAAGCAACAACAAAATGGTCAAATCTCGTCTGACAGCTCCTAATCGGCCACAACTAAGTCTGTCGAAGACTTCTTCAAGCAAAACTTGGCAACATGCCCGGGTTGTCCACATCTGAAACACTTTCCATCGAAACGAGGATAAGTTCCAAAAGCGTGATCTACATTGCATTGCCGACACTTTCGCTGAACTCTAGCGATTCAATCGCTGAGGTCGTCTCCGCTGGACATTCTGCTGCACTTTTTGACGCTTCCGCCCTCTAGTAGGTGGCAAGAACTCCACCCCACTAGGTTTCTTCTCGGCTACAATCGCAAAAACTTGAGCCTAATGCTCGGGTTGATCTTTATCCAATAGAGTAGCTACCTCGATAGCTTCTTCGAGCGACTTAGGCTCGCTAGTGAACACCTTAGTTCTCAAAGTAGACCTCAAACCACGAGCGAACTTCATTGCTCGATCATTCTCCGCAACGTAAACGTTCGGACAATATCGTTCCAAACAACGAAATCTTGTGACATACTCGGATAAGGTCATTGTTCCTTGCTGCACGTCCAGAAATTCTTGCATCTTCCTACTGCGTTCGTGCTTCGGAAAATAAGCAGAGTTAAAAACTTCCACGAATTCACCCCACGTAACAGTCGCGTCCTTGAATCTGACCGAAAAGACAGTGTCCCATCACTTCTTTCCATGGTCCTTCAAACGATAAGTGCCAAAATCCACTTTCTTCTCTTCTAGGACATCCAGAACACGGAAAATATGTTCCATCTCACGTAACCACGACTTAGCAGCTTCAGGGTCTGTCTTACCCGTAAAAGCAGGAGGATCTAACTCCATGAATTGCTTATACGTAACCACACTGCTGTTTTGCATACTCTGGGCTACCTGCTGAAGATTCTCGCCCATTTGATGCATTGCAGCCGCTTGCTGATGCACAACCTCTCCAAGGCTGTTCACAGTGCCCATAACAACATTGCATCTAGTCTTCCAAGTCATCTATCATGTCAGAAAAGCAAGCGAGTAAAAAGGTAGGTCTGAAAAATCCTAGCTCGCGAAACAACACTCGTAGTAATCAAACAACAATCATGAGCATAAAACACACATCATTCAGACAGAAATCACATCACAATTTAATCGTGCAACACAATATGACGAGAGCACATTCTACGAACGATCTCAAGCGTCACCAAACAAGGTTGCTATCGCTAGAAAATCACTATTCTAGACGACAAGCGTTAGAGAAACACCATCCTAACGAAACAAGGAGAGTCATCATCACATGACAAGACAAAATACGAGAGTCATCTAAACTCATCTAGCATCATCACAAGATATCATTTATAGTAAAATCGTTAATCACACCATCGTTAGGGAATCACCACCCTAGCGGCATCATTAGGAAATCACCATCCTAATGGCATTGTTAGCGAATCACCACGCTAACGGCATCGCCAAAGAATTGCCATGCTGACGGCCTTGCTGAGGAAATCACCATTCCTACAACCTCATTAGGAAGTCACCATCCTAATGGCATCGCTAGAGAATCACCACCCCAGCGGCATTACTGAAGAATCACCACTTCAGTAGCATCATTAGGAAATCACCATTCTAATGGCATCATTAGCAAATCACCACGCAAACGGCATCGCTGAGGTGTCACCACTCCAATGGTATCTGTAACGCCCCGGATTTCCAAAACAAAGCTAAGTTTAAAATTTTCATGAATTTCTTTTTTTTTTCTTTGCAGCGGAACTTAGAAAATCTTTTAGCAGCGGAATCAGACGATAATGAGTCGGCAGTTTTAGAAAACTCCGAGCACGTTGCAGGTATGTGGCCAAGCAACTCATTGACCACCAAAGTGTTCCATTTTATCGAAAACATATGTTTATTACAACACTACTGCTTAGGAAAGCAGTGTAGGTTCAACAAAAGGAAGCAGTACAACTCTGTCTAGAGAAACTCTGGAACTCGATGCCGCCATGCTCCGCATATCGCCACGCAGGTCCAACACCTGAAATCCCCATTAAACGGGGTCAGAACCACTGATGGTCTGGTAAGCATGCAGTCATACATCCATTCAACTCAAATACAATAATGACCACTCAGGGTCGCAATGCGCAATAACGACGCTCAAGCCTCCAAGACTTAGCGTATATCGCAAGAGCCTCCTCAGGGCTATGAGTTGAGCATCCGCTCAAGTCCTCATGACTTAGAGCAAGCCTTTTCAGGGCTGTGATTTGAATAGCCGCTTAAGTCTCCATGACTTAGCCATGACCTCTACCGGGTCTCAAAGTGACGTTTAGCTCAAGTCTTCATACTTGGCACATCCGTATCCCACGCATCTAAGGACAACTCCTCGAGCTTCGCTTAGTCGTGCGGATACAACACGGGTCTTTGCCCAGTCGGTCCAGTAGTATACCGAACATGACACCTTCACAAAGGTTATGCAGGACTGACTCAACACGTCATCCACTCATACATTCAAAGCATCGCTGAACCTAAGCTAATGCATTGTTTCGATAATTAACCGCTCCCGCCTTTGGTACGCAGGTAGAGCTATTGTTCGGGCATCAACGCGACGTTCTGGGGGTTGATTATTCTATGTATTTTAGATACCCCAGAGGCCTGTTGACCCTATCCATAGTAGGGCAGTGTGTTTCAACTGGGAGAACCCTACTAGGCCCATATTCGGATGCATCCTCTACTTGCAGTAGTTGGGTTCAATCCTTAGATCTTAAGGATAACCACGACCCCAAAACCCATGAGTGACTGAGGCCATCGTGGACTCTATCAGGTCCAAAGTAAAATACATGTCACTCAAGGCTGTACCATCACTGTCATTTCACAGTGAGCATAATTCCTGAAGGGGTCTGCCAGTCTTACAATTACTTGGACAGAATCTGCATGCCATTTAGGCAGCCCGTGCTTTCAGCACTACGGGAGTATGTACCCGACCCCATTCAGTCTTCCCCAATACAGTCATTACTGAGGGGGTACCCCTAACACGATCTTCAACCGCGGGGTATGTGCGACCTTAAGTCTTATTCATATGCATGCAGAACACCGCTCTTTGGCACTTCGGCCACCACGAGCATCACACCTCTTTGGGTGGAAACAACACACTCTGGCTCTTCGGCCCTTACGAGTCTGGTTGTGTAACCGTTCTCAATGAGCATGCATATGACTCGATCTAAATAGATCGGCTACTCGGCGTATTTTTACGCAACGAGTCCAAACCTAGCCAAGGCGCAACCTCTACTCCGGCTTAGCGGCCCTTACGAGCAAGGTGCCCTTGCAGGCACAAGGATACGAGCCGATCTGGCATCGTTCCATCAACGGACATCATTATGCCGTTCCATTGGTCCCGGCAGCTCTTCTGCCGACCATTTCGTCAGCACCTCCCCTGTTCTACCGGCAGTGGTGCGACGAACCCTTCTACGTTTTAGAGGGCAAACCATGAACTGGGTAGCACTCTGCTATATGTCAGAGTATCCTGCTACGTTCTTTCTGAGCTATTCTTAGCTTCTTCAGAAATTTCAGCAGCACTTCCTCTCTTTTACGGAGAAAGCGTGTGTTTCTTTTATCCATTTCAGCGGCATCTCCCCTCTTTGGTAGGAAATCGCCACGCTTAATTCGGGAAATGGATGCGCACCGTTGTGCGTACTTTGCATCCATCAAGGTTGCAGGAACCCTTGGCCATAGCCAGGCCATACGTAATTGACTTAGTCTTTACGTAAAGAGCATTTTGCCAAAAAGCGAAGCCTTTCCAATAGGGGCTTCATTCGTCAAGCAGAATCTTGAACGAGGAGCGGTCAAGGAATCGCATGGGCGATTTGGAGTTGATCTCCATTTGAACGCTTATTTATGCGCTATATATGTAGTATAAGCAGAAGCCTGTGCTTTATACAGCGGCGGCGTAAAGAAATGCATATACTATTGTTCAGGGTGTGTAACTGAACAAAATATTCTACATATATAACAAAGCAGAAGCCTTGGCATCGTTCGACGCGACGGCGTAAGTAAATACATTGCAGAAAGCAGGAGCCTTGGCATCGTTCGACGCGACGGCGTAAGTAAATGCATAATCGGAAGTGCAGTAATCGGAAGTGCAGAAAACAGGGAGCCTTGGCATCATACGACGCGACGGCAAAGGTAAATTACATAGCCTGTGCGATATAAGATGCGTCGGCAGAATCAGCAGATATACACCTAGATCCATATCCAACGATAGTTACGAGGCGAGCGGGTGAACACCGAAGTGTTCTGAAGGGCTCAACCAAGAACTAGGGCGAGATACCATTTTAAAAACGCATATACTGCGTGTTTGAACATAGATATATCCGACGATAGTTACGAGACGAGCGGGTGAACACCGAAGTGTCCAAAAAGGGCTCAATCAAGAACTAAAGCAAGATACTACTTCAGAAAGTATATTCTATATACAAACAATCAAATACTTGAGAGAGATGGATCAACGAAGCGAACTTACTTCAAATCGTGGAAGAAACGGCTCCGGGTTGCTTCTTTGGCTTCGAGCCTTCCTTCGAGAGGTCAGACTAAGTCAGATGAAGCTGACTTAGTTGAGAAAGAGGTAGAGCAGGTCAAGCTACTCAACCTAAGTGGTTTGAACCAAACAGGGTTCGATCCAAGTCAACTGGGTTCAGCAGGTTCGAACTCAGCTCAAGTAGGCTAAGTCTGGGTTTAGAAATCCAAACCGGAATCTGGACCAAAAAGGACTTTGACTTTGACTTTAAACCCAACTAGGTTCAAGTCAAGTCAACTGGGTGTGGACCAGGTCAAGTGGGTTCAGACCCAGGTCAGGTGGGTTAGGACCAGGTCAGGCAGGCTCAGGCTAAGTCAGGCAGGCTCAGACCAGGTCAGGTGGGCTCAGGTGGGCTAGGCTAGGTAGGGGAGGTTTAGGAGAGAGAGAGAAGGCAAGAGAGAGAGGGGGGGTCGAAATTATGAGAAGAGAGAGAGTGGGGAGGGCTATTTATAGCCCAAGCCCACCTCCTCTTGGGTTTTTCCATGCCCCTTTTACCCCTTGGCTTCTTTTAAATTCCAAGAGATTCCTTGGTGTGGGGCCCACTTGGATATTTCCATGAGATATTTTCGTGGGTCCCACCAGATATTTTCTGAGGAATATTTCTGTTGGTCCCGCAAGAATTCGGGTTTCCGGCGATTTTTTTCCGAAAAATTCTGAGTACGCCATTATCTTCGTATTGATGCAACTAAGAAAGTTGGCTCGCAGGAATCCTTTGATTTCGTTCAGATAGGAAGTTATGGCTTCCAGAGTGTTTGAGGATATATTCGCAATTCGACGAATATCCTAAGTGTAACTGGCTCGCAGGAATTGATTCGTTTCGCATTCTGAGAAAAATGCTATTTTTAGCGGTAAATGCCTCATGAATTTTATTCAGATTTTTTTGAAAAATTGCGGGTCTTACATCATTACCCCCTTAAAGGAATTTCGTCCGCGAAATTCAGCTAAGAGTACAAGGTGAAGAGTTCAGGATATTTATCCCGCATATCCGACTCGGGCTCCCAAGTGCAATCGTCGATTCCATGATGCTGCCACCTCACTTTAACAAGTGGAATGACCTTCGTCCTTAGCACTTGCTCCCGGTGGTCCATGATCTCCACTGGCCTTTCTTCTACCGTCATATCTTCTCGGATGTCAATGTCTTCATGTTGAATGACGTGAGAAGGATCATGAACGTACTTTCTAAGCATTGATACGTGAAATACATCATGTATTTGCGCGTATTGCGGTGGCAATGCTACACGGTAGGCAGTCTCTCCGATTCGGTTCAAAACCTCGAAGGGACCAACGAATCTGGGGCTGAGCTTCCCCTTCTTTCCAAAACGAAACACACTCTTGGTTGGAGAGACCTTGATAAAAACCTTATCTCCAACCGCAAAAGCGAGTTCCCTACGTCGCTGATCGGCGTAGCTCTTCTGTCGACTCTGAGCAGTCAGTAGCTTCTTTCTGACCATGTGGACTAGTTCAGTATAATGCTGCAACACAATGGGCGAGTCCAAGGTTCGCTCACCCACTTCACCCCAATGGATTGGTGATCTACAGGGTCGTCCATACAAGGCTTCATACGGCGCCATCCCAATGCTAGCGTGGTGGCTATTATTATAAGCAAATTCAGCCAACGCTAGGTGGGAATCCCAATCACCTTTCCATTCCAGCATACAGGCTCTTAGCATATCTTCAAGAGTCTGTATGGTTCGTTCTGATTGCCCATCTGTTTGGGGATGGAATGCTGTACTGAACTTGAGTTTCGTCCCCAGGGCTTTCTGAAGCTGCTCCCAAAAGTGAGAGGTGAACTTCGGGTCACGATCAGATATGATCGAAATCGGCACTCCATGGAGTCTAACGATTTCCCGAATGTAGATCTCCGCCAATCGTTCAGTTGAGTATCGAGTGTTGATTGGCAGGAAGTGAGCAGACTTGGTGAGTCTGTCCACGATCACCCATATTGAGTCATGTTGTCTCTTGGATCGAGGCAATCCAACGATGAAATCCATCGTAATGCCTTCCCATTTCCATTCTGGAATCTCGATCCGTTGCATCTTTCCACCAGGTCGCTGATGTTCGATCTTAACTTGCTCGCAGATCAAACACTTCGAGACAAACGTAGCCACATCACGTTTCATACCCCTCCACCAGTACTTCCTCTGCAAATCTCGGAACATCTTTGTACCTCCAGGGTGAATGGTGTACTTGCTATTATGAGCCTCCTGGAGTACTTCCTGTCTTAGCTCAGGGTTATTTGGAACCCAAATTCTTTCTTTCATCCATATTCCTCCATCTTCTTTCAAATGGAAGAAAGTATCATCTTTTTCAGCACGAGCTTTCAATTCCAAGTACTGGGGATCCTTGAACTGTTCGGCTACGATGCGATCGAGGAACTCAATGTGGATCGTCAAACATGACATTTGGATTCTGCCAGAATCAGCCAAAAATGGCTTCCACTTGACGAAATCCTCCATCAACTTCCATTGTCCGGTTAGGCTGGCCAGAGTGCCAATAGTCTTGCGACTAATGGCATCTGCTACAACATTCGCCTTTCCAGGGTGATAGGAAAGCGTGAATTCATAGTCTTTGAGGAATTCCAGCCATCGCCGTTGCCGCATATTGAGTTCTTTTTGAGAAAAGAGGTATTTTAGGCTTTTATGGTCCGACATGACCTCAAATTTCTATCCATAAAGGTAGTGTCGCCAAATTTTAAGTGCGAACACTACTGCGGCAAGCTCAAGATCGTGGGTTGGATAATTTTTCTCATGGACTCTCAACTGTCGTGACGCATAGGCGATTACTTTGCCATGCTGCATCAACACACAACCCAGACCTGTTCCCGAGGCATCGGTATAAGCAACGAAGCCTCCCTGACCAGAAGGTAAGGTAAGGACAGGGGCAGTGGTAAGCCTCTGTTTGAGAACCTCAAAGCACTCCTTACACTGGTCAGTCCATTCGAACTTCACTCCATTTTTAAGCAATTTCGTCATCGGTACGGCGATTCGGGAGAAGTCTTGTATGAACTTCCGATAATATCCGGCAAGTCCAAGGAAGCTGCGGACCTCAGTGATATTTTCTGGCTGCTTCCAGTCCATCACAGCTTCCACCTTCGCAGGATCCACTGCGATTCCATCTTTTGAGATCACATGACCAAGGAACATCACTTTATCTAGCCAGAATTCACATTTTGAAAACTTAGCATAGAGTTGGTTATCTTGAAGGGTTTTCAAGACGATTTTCAAGTGCTCCATGTGTTGTTCCTTGTTCTCAGAATATACGAGAATGTCATCAATAAAGACGATGACAAAGCTATCCAAATATGGTCTGAATATCCGGTTCATTAGATCCATAAAGGCAGCAGGCGCATTAGTGAGTCCGAAGGGCATTACTATGAACTCATAATGGCCATATCTCGTTCTGAAGGCAGTCTTAGGTATATCCTCTTCCTTTACTCTGAGCTGATGGTATCCAGACCTGAGGTCGATCTTGGAAAACACCCTCGCTGTTCTGAGTTGATCGAATAAGTCCTCAATCCGAGGCAACGGGTACTTATTTTTAACAGTTGCCTGGTTAAGCATCCGATAATCGATGCATAACCGAAGGGATCCATCCTTCTTCTTTACAAACAGCACCGGGGCTCCCCACGGTGACACACTAGGACGGATGAACCCTTGTTCCATCAGTTCTTCCAACCGACACTTCAACTCACTGAGTTCAGCTGGCGCCATTCGATACGGGGCTTTGGATATCGGCGTTGTTCCAGGTAAGGATTGAATTCCAAATTCAACCTCACGAAGTGGCGGAAGTCCTGGCAATTCCTCAGGAAACACATCGGGAAACTCCCGCACCACTTCCAAACTCTCAAGGGGTTGGTCATTGGATTTTTCCACCGAGAGACTCAACAGGAAGGCCACACAACCCTTCCTAAGGTATTTTTGTACCTTAAGTGCTGATATGAGACTTTTCTGTGGAACAGGTTTGGATAACCGGTATTCCATCTTAGGCAATCCGGGTCGAGATAGAATTACCCTGCCCTCGCGGCACAGAATCTTGGCATTATTCTGAGCCAACCAATTCATTCCCAGAATGACATCGTACTGTATCATATCGATCAGGATGGCATCAGTAGGCAAGTGTTGCTCTGCTATCTCAATATCCAAATTTTTCACACACCGGATACATTTGGTGCGTGAACCCAACGGGTTATACACTTCGATCATTTTATCAATCGGTTGCACCGAAGCGTGGAGTTGTTCGGTGAAATCGTCAGAGATAAACGTATGAGTAGCACCACAATCAAACAAGACGTAAGCTGCATGTCCATTAACAGGTACGGTGCCTTCAATCAGGTCACCATTTTCGACTTGTTCAGTCGTTATAGCATATACACGACCTGCAGCAGGCCTTTGTTCTATTCTAGGTGGAGGTCGTTGAAACTGAGAACGTTGTGGTGCAGGTCGAGAGGGTCCGGCAGATCCGGCATTACTCCTCTGTTCATCTGCAGCCTTCTTGGCGCAATCCCTTATAAAGTGGCCCATCTTGCCACAATATAAGCACTCACCAATGTCACGAGGACATGGCTTTCCAGGGTGGTTCATACGACACCTTGGGCAGCTGAAGTTGGACTGCTGACCATTCGGAGTTGGGTTCTGTCTTGTCCTCACGACTTATTGAGTGTTGTTCCCTCCTTGGAACTTCTTCTTTTGAAAGGGTTGTCGTGAACCCTGGCCACTTGGGAACGTCCTTTTACGATTCCCACCATTCACTATGGGCTTCTTTGCTATGATCACTTTAGATCGCGCCCAATCCTCTTGGATTTTTGAAGCCGCTGCTACCGCAGCCTGAAAGATCGAAGGCATGCTTGTTATCACTCGAGATCGCAGCCCTTCGCGCAGACCATTCACATATTTGTCGGCCCTTTCTTGGTCTGTTTCGAACAATCGAGAGTAGTAGCGCTCTAGATTCTGAAATTTGGTGGTATAGTCCATTAGACTCATACCGCCCTGTTCCAACTCCAGAAACTCCATCTTTTTCTTGTTTCTGGAATGCAACGGGAAGTAGTTATCCATAAAAGTCCTCCGAAAGTCAGTCCAAGGAATGACTTCGACTTGTGAGAACTGGATAAGTTTAGTGGTATCCCACCACTTCCGTGCATTGTCTTTCAACCGATACGTGCCAAAGTTAGTCTTCTTTTCCTCTGGTACTCCCAGTACTAAGAAGGCACGTTCTGTCTCTTCGATTCAACTCTCCGCGAGCTCAGGATCGGCTCTGCCAATGAAAACTGGCGGATCAAGCTTGAGGAACTTCTCATAAGTCATTCCTCCTAGGTGCTCATTTCGTGGTGCGACTGGTTCTGGCCTCGTTTCACGGATGGCTGTAACCAGGTTGTTGAGCGTTTCTAGCAGGAATCCTTGAGTATGGGACTCCTCGCTCGGCATGGTCCTCCTCGTCGTAGGAGCCATTTATCTATGCACACACAAGCACTTGTTTTTAGTTTCTCAATGTATATATTGAAGCAAAGTTTCATTTACTTAATATACATCACATTTACACAAGCATCGCCTTAGACAAAATGTCATGCCGCACTGGCAGACTTTTAGGCGTGGAGAAACTATATACGTGAGTCTATTGACTCCAACACACTACCAGTCTCTTCTAGGAACTGGATTTCTTTCTTGACCCAAACAACCCGAAGTATCGTTTGCTTCCACATTGCCTTGGTGCAGGCACAACCAGTTTCGGCTTGGGCGGCACTTCCGCGCTCTCAAGCGAATCTTGTGGATAGATTAGTGATGCCGGACCACTTGCCCATTCAGTGGCATCATGGCTCGGGGAATCCGATACCATAACGGGATGATAGGGGTTGTATCCCTCTTCCTGGCCATTCAGACTCGGCGTTGGTGAAGCCGCTCTGTTCCCCCATATAACGGCACTATGATCCGAGGAATCCGAAATCATAATGGGATTATAGACGGAGTTGTTGCATCCCTCATCCCGACTGTGCAAGCTAGGCGTACGTGATGCCTGTTGATAGCCTTGCGATTGACCGAATCCCTCAAGGAAGTTCATGTCAAACCCTACCAGAGATGGTAGTTCATCTGAAGTTGCTGGGGTACGGCTACTCCCTCTACTGAAGTAATGTGGCCCACTAACACGCGAGGTCTCATCCCTAAGACCAAGCGATCCCCGCCGACCCATATCGGCGGTATGTTTCATTTGGCATTCGTTGGCGGAATGCCCATTTTCGCCACAATACTGGCAGTCTTGGACTTCGTACGGGCATATCCACTCATCGTGCATGACCTTGCAACGATAGCAATATCCTCGGGAGTCATGAGTTGCCATCTATACAAAGATGCACCCAGATCAGAACAAAAGTATAAAAACATATACTTACAGTGCGATATCGGGACTATGACGGATCTTGAACCAGGTTTCTCAGACTCATGCTCTGATACCAATTCTGTAACGCCCCGGATTTCCAAAACAAAGCTAAGTTTAAAATTTTCATGAATTTCTTTTTTTTTTCTTTGCAGCGGAACTTAGAAAAGCTTTTAGCAGCGGAATCAGACGATAATGAGTCGTCAGTTTTAGAAAACTCCGAGCACGTTGCAGGTATGTGGCCAAGCAACTCATTGACCACCAAAGTGTTCCATTTTATCAAAAACATATGTTTATTACAACACTACTGCTTAGGAAAGCAGTGTAGGTTCAATAAAAGGAAGCAGTACAACTCTGTCTAGAGAAACTCTGGAACTCGATGCCGCCATGCTCCGCATATTGCCACGCAGGTCCAACACCTGAAATCCCCATTAAACGGGGTCAGAACCACTGATGGTCTGGTAAGCATGCAGTCATACATCCATTCAACTCAAATACAATAATGACCACTCAGGGTCGCAATGCGCAATAACGACGCTCAAGCCTCCAAGACTTAGCGTATATCGCAAGAGCCTCCTCAGGGCTATGAGTTGAGCATCCGCTCAAGTCCTCATGACTTAGAGCAAGCCTTTTCAGGGCTGTGATTTGAATAGCCGCTTAAGTCTCCATGACTTAGCCATGACCTCTACCGGGTCTCAAAGTGACGTTTAGCTCAAGTCTTCATACTTGGCACATCCGTATCCCACGCATCTAAGGACAACTCCTCGAGCTTCGCTTAGTCGTGCGGATACAACACGGGTCTTTGCCCAGTCGGTCCAGTAGTATACCGAACATGACACCTTCACAAAGGTTATGCAGGACTGACTCAACACGTCATCCACTCATACATTCAAAGCATCGCTGAACCTAAGCTAATGCATTGTTTCGATAATTAACCGCTCCCGCCTTTGGTACGCAGGTAGAGCTATTGTTCGGGCATCAACGCGACGTTCTGGGGGTTGATTATTCTATGTATTTTAGATACCCCAGAGGCCTGTTGACCCTATCCATAGTAGGGCAGTGTGTTTCAACTGGGAGAACCCTACTAGGCCCATATTCGGATGCATCCTCTACTTGCAGTAGTTGGGTTCAATCCTTAGATCTTAAGGATAACCACGACCCCAAAACCCATGAGTGACTGAGGCCATCGTGGACTCTATCAGGTCCAAAGTAAAATACATGTCACTCAAGGCTTTACCATCACTGTCATTTCACAGTGAGCATAATTCCTGAAGGGGTCTGCCAGTCTTACAATTACTTGGACAGAATCTGCATGCCATTTAGGCAGCCCGTGCTTTCAGCACTACGGGAGTATGTACCCGACCCCATTCAGTCTTCCCCAATACAGTCATTACTGAGGGGGTACCCCTAACACGATCTTCAACCGCGGGGTATGTGCGACCTTAAGTCTTATTCATATGCATGCAGAACACCGCTCTTTGGCACTTCGGCCACCACGAGCATCACACCTCTTTGGGTGGAAACAACACACTCTGGCTCTTCGGCCCTTACGAGTCTGGTTGTGTAACCGTTCTCAATGAGCATGCATATGACTCGATCTATATAGATCGGCTACTCGGCGTATTTTTACGCAACGAGTCCAAACCTAGCCAAGGCGCAACCTCTACTCCGGCTTAGCGGCCCTTACGAGCAAGGTGCCCTTGCAGGCACAAGGATACGAGCCGATCTGGCATCGTTCCATCAACGGACATCATTATGCCGTTCCATTGGTCCCGGCAGCTCTTCTGCCGACCATTTCGTCAGCACCTCCCCTGCTCTACCGGCAGTGGTGCGACGAACCCTTCTACGTTGTAGAGGGCAAACCATGAACTGGGTAGCACTCTGCTATATGTCAGAGTATCCTGCTACGTTCTTTCTGAGCTATTCTTAGCTTCTTCAGAAATTTCAGCAGCACTTCCTCTCTTTTACGGAGAAAGCGTGTGTTTCTTTTATCCTTTTCAGCGGCATCTCCCCTCTTTGGTAGGAAATCGCCACGCTTAATTCGGGAAATGGATGCGCACCGTTGTGCGTACTTTGCATCCATCAAGGTTGCAGGAACCCTTGGCCACAGCCAGGCCATACATAATTGACTTCGTCTTTACGTAAAGAGCATTTTGCCAAAAAGCGAAGCCTTTCCAATAGGGGCTTCATTCGTCAAGCAGAATCTTGAACGAGGAGCGGTCAAGGAATCGCATGGGCGATTTGGAGTTGATCTCCATTTGAACGCTCATTTATGCGCTATATATGTAGTATAAGCAGAAGCCTGTGCTTTATACAGCGGCGGCGTAAAGAAATGCATATACTATTGTTCAGGGTGTGTAACTGTATGAAATATTCTACATATATAACAAAGCAGAAGCCTTGGCATCGTTCGACGCGACGGCGTAAGTAAATACATTGCAGAAAGCAGGAGCCTTGGCATCGTTCGACGCGACGGCGTAAGTAAATGCATAATCGGAAGTGCAGTAATCGGAAGTGCAGAAAACAGGGAGCCTTGGCATCATACGACGCGACGGCAAAGGTAAATTACATAGCCTGTGCGATATAAGACGCATCGACAGAATCAGCAGATATACACTTAGATCCGTATCCAACGATAGTTACGAAGCGAGCGGGTGAACACCGAAGTGTTCTGAAGGGCTCAACCAAGAACTAGGGCGAGATACCATTTTAAAAACGCATATACTGCGTATTTGAACATAGATATATCCGACGATAGTTACGAGACGAGCGGGTGAACACCGAAGTGTCCAAAAAGGGCTCAATCAAGAACTAAAGCAAGATACTACTTCAGAAAGTATATTCTATATACAAACAATCAAATACTTGAGAGAGATGGATCAACGAAGCGAACTTACTTCAAATCGTGGAAGAAACGGCTCCGGGTTGCTTCTTTGGCTTCGAGCCTTCCTTCGAGAGGTCAGACTAAGTCAGATGAAGCTGACTTAGTTGAGAAAGAGGTAGAGCAGGTCAAGCTACTCAACCTAAGTGGTTTGAACCAAACAGGGTTCGATCCAAGTCAACTGGGTTCAGCAGGTTCGAACTCAGCTCAAGTAGGCTAAGTCTGGGTTTAGAAATCCAAACCGGAATCTGGACCAAAAAGGACTTTGACTTTGACTTTAAACCCAACTAGGTTCAAGTCAAGTCAACTGGGTGTGGACCAGGTCAAGTGGGTTCAGACCCAGGTCAGGTGGGTTAGGACCAGGTCAGGCAGGCTCAGGCTAAGTCAGGCAGGCTCAGACCAGGTCAGGTGGGCTCAGGTGGGCTAGGCTAGGTAGGGGAGGTTTAGGAGAGAGAGAGAAGGCAAGAGAGAGAGGGGAGGTTGAAATTATGAGAAGAGAGAGAGTGGGGAGGGCTATTTATAGCCCAAGCCCACCTCCTCTTGGGTTTTTCCATGCCCCTTTTACCCCTTGGCTTCTTTTAAATTCCAAGAGGTTCCTTGGTGTGGGGCCCACTTGGATATTTCCATGAGATATTTTCGTGGGTCCCACCAGATATTTTCTGAGGAATATTTCTGTTGGTCCCGCAAGAATTTCGGGTTTCCGGCGATTTTTTTCCGAAAAATTCTGAGTACGCCATTATCTTCGTATTGATGCAACTAAGAAAGTTGGCTCGCAGGAATCCTTTGATTTCGTTCAGATAGGAAGTTATGGCTTCCAGAGTGTTTGAGGATATATTCGCAATTCGACGAATATCCTAAGTGTAACTGGCTCGCAGGAATTGATTCGTTTCGCATTCTGAGAAAAATGCCATTTTTAGCGGTAAATGCCTCATGAATTTTATTCAGATTTTTCTGAAAAATTGCGGGTCTTACAGTATCACTGGAGAATCACCACTCCAATGACCTTCATTAGAGAATCACCACTCTAATGGCATCGTTAACGAATCACCACGCTAACGTCGCTGAAGCATCGCCACTTGTAAACACCCCAAATTTTCACTCACCTTCTTGACATCGCCCTCAATCATCATATTTCATTTTTTTCAGAAGCAATGAAGGGCAAAATGGTCATTTTCCAAGAATGAACCGAACAAAAAGTCCTAAATTTCATTCTTGAGCCTCAAAATTTCTATATTTAGGTTCAGAGACATCTTCAAATTGCAAAATTTCAAAATCCTTTTTCTGGACAAAAAGCTAGAATTTCCAAGTCCGAGCTCAGAGTGACATTTCATAGAACATGTCTTTGCATAGCATCGCATCATTTCACTGCATAGCATGTCAGTTTGAGATCCAAAACTCCTGATTTTCAAAATTGTCCATCCAGATTTGATTTTTAAACTTTTTCAAATTGATTTTTAACCCTGGGTATTCAAAATTACCAAATTTTCCCATTTTACCCCCAGGACTTTGAATTACAAAAATTTTTCTCAAGAAAAACAATCTGGATATTTGGATATTGATTTTAAATATTTTATCTCAAAACTTTTTGCAAAAGATTTTTAATCTCTTTACAAAATTTTTTACTTTTATCCATATTTTGCCTTGAAAAACCAATTTTTCCAAATTCTTGAAAACAAATAATGTTTTATCTCGTATTTTCAAATAAATGGAGCAGGACCCGCCTTTGAACTAGCATCATACTCAGAATCTCAGGTAAGTTGTTTATTCTCAAGCGGGACCCACCCGAAGTTCATACCAATTTGCAAATTTTTCTTTTTAATTTCTCAATATTTATTTATTTATTTTTAGTTAGTGGGCCCACACACATGTGGCACCCCAATTGAAAATAAAAGACTTTCAAAAACAAAACAAAACTTTATTTTCAAAAGGATTTTAAAAGTGGAGTGAGATGGCATTTCCATAAAAGCCTCTCATTTATGTCATTATTCATTTTTTTTATTTTTATTTCTTTTACTTCTTTTCATTAATTTGCTTACCAAAAATCTTAAAAGGAAACGGCCCAAACGGCGCCACAACCATATTTTCAAAAAATTTTCATTTTACCCAAAACTTAGGTAAATGAAACACATTTTTTTTGAAAAAAAATACAGCAGCGCCCTTTTGAAAAACGGCTACTTTAATGTTTCAGTTTCAAAATCTTCAACGAAGGTAACGGATTTTCAAAAAAAGGAAGCTGCGATCTTTTGAAAAAAAGGAAGAAGCTCAACATCTTTAAGAGAGGGGGAGCCTGGCCGATGAGGGGAGAGGAAAAATTTGTGATTTTTTTTTGTTTTGTTGGGTTTTTGCAGGGGCTTTCTTCCCAGCAGCAAAAGACACAGGGATCCAACCAACCTCTACACCTTCTTCAACCTTCTACCTACCTGCAGCTGCCTCTTTCTTCAATCCCATCAGCAAAAGGCTCCAACGACTGCTGTCCACCTTCTTCAGCCCAGCCGATTGCCATCCCCACTTCAGCCGCAGACCATCCAGCTTGAACAGGTCGCCCCTTTCCTTCAGCCCAGCGTGTCCATCCCCAGCAGCAAAGGATTCCAGCCGGCTGCATCTTCCTTCAACCCCAGCAGCAAAAGGTTCCAGCCAGTTGAAATTTGCTTCAGCTCACCTGCAGAAAATCCCATCCAGCAAGGCTCATCCTTCATCTTCTTCAGTCTAGCCACAGCAAGAGAGCCCAGCCAACGGTTCCTGCATCCCCACTTCAGCCCAGCCGCAGGATCAACCACCAGGCGTTTCAACGGTTCCTGCATCCCCACCAAACCCAGGTAAAAGACACTCTCTCTCTGCCATCATCCGTCATTGCCCATCTAGTTAGCGTGATCTCTCTCTCTGCGGTGTGATTGATCGTGGCCACCATCTTGGACACTTTTATCTCTGTTGGTTGAGCTTCTTCATCTGCTCTTTCTGAAAGAGTTAGGCTTTCATCATTGTTGACATATGTTTTGTGTTTGGTTCAGTTCTAAAATTACTATATATATCTTAGAATCACTTTTGAAGTGGATTCATAGCAGGACTTGGACATTGAGAACTTCAAGAAATTGGCTTTAACTATAGACTGTTGCTCTGTTGGGTAAATTTGAGGTTTTACCACGGGTATAATAGACGATCATGGCAAAAATTTCCTTGCAATTTGCTATCCATGTTTCTTCAAATTGTCTGCCTGTGAAGGCTGCAAATTTTGAACCAGCAGGTCATTCTTTTCATTTCTGCTGCCCTTAAAATGCTTGGTTTCTGTGAAAAAGATGAAGCAGATGCTTTTGAGTCAAGTTTGCTAGATAAAAAAAAAAGGTCAGGGCTCTATACCTTCAGAATTTTATGGTGGTAAAGACAAGAAGTCTACAACCCAGTTGGATTCAATAAATTGGTATCTTACCTATATGTACAGGTCATTTGCAGGAGGTTTATTAGCCACCTATATGTCATCTCATTCACTATTTCCTGCACCCGTGCCCTTCACAGCCGTTGGTTATACCTATCCATCATAGCCATGGTATACATGGCTGTCACTTACTTTCAGCCTTGCATATACATGCCACCCATCATCTACAATCAGTTTCAGCTCCAGCATTTTGCCCTACTGCAGCCCCTGTTGCTGCTATACCCACCTTTACTTGCCATATGATACATAGATTATTTGATTCCTTGAAATTTCCAATCAGATTTTAAGCTTTTGCTGAGAACACATTGAAATACTAGCTTAAAACCAGGTTTGGAAGCACTATGAGATGTGTTTTTATTGACTAAGTCTTGTTTTAATATGTATTACATCCTCTACATATTCATTGTATGTTGTACATCAACTTCCGGTCCTGTGGCAGGTAAATAGTTAGAAAGTGAAGTTAGGAAAAACAAAATTGCAGGTGAATTCAATTTTGTACAATATGGCTGTAATGCCAAGAGAACATCAATGACCTCCGGCTATATTGCACCAACACTCTCCTTCAGCCCAGCCGCAGCCCATCATCCATCATCCATCTCCACTTCAGCCCAGCCGTCGCCCTTTTCTTTCAGCCCACCAGCAGAAGGTCCAACAAGGCCTCCTTTCCAACTCTTTTCAACCCAACAGCAGAAAATCGATCCTTATCCACTGCCTACAGATCACTTGGTGCAAAGGATCTACAAGAGTGTTTGTATCGTCAAGTCTTGGCTCAATATACATCTATAAACTTGGTGGTGATGGAAATTTAAGATAATATCACCAACATTTATATGATTTCTGCAAATGTGGTCCGAGAAACTTCTCCTTTTTCTATGTGGAAAGGTTTGGGTTCTGTAGCTTGAAAGAAAATATTTTCTGCTGCTGCCAATCTGCCATGGTTTGGATGTGATATTGTTTTTTTTTTTTTGAGACTTATTTTTGGTCAGCTAGTCTAATCTTTCTTGCTGAACAACTCTTTTGGCTAAGGGTTCTGGATTTTGATATGTTACCAACAGAGAGCAGTAATCAAGCTTTTGATGATGATAGCTAGTATTGTGGTGCCATTAATGATGTTGATGAGTTCGAAGATCTTTTGGAAAGCTGTCCTCCAAACCAATCATTCATGCCTCGAAGCTGATCTGATTTCTTGTTGAGAACTGCGGATGTAAAACAAGAATATCATTGATCTCTGTGTTCAGTTTTCTGATTGCAAGAATTATTGCCATTCACCTGTTGCTTCATCCACTGCAGCATATTTCATGCACATATCCATTTTCTGCTGTGGGTGTGCAGTCTAGATAATCGGCTATGTTCATGAACGGATATATCCATATCCGTTCATGATCTGTATGTCATCTTTTACAGGCTTCGTTATTGATATATAGGGAAGCTCCATACCCATTTTTATTGAAAATTATCTTGTAATTTGAGAAATACAGCTGTGCAAAATCCCCTACAGAAACTGTATATACCTGTATTTTCTGATTTTACCCATTATATGGAATTTCCATTAAATATGTATATTTTCTCATTATATATATATATATCTATGTATATGTATATCTACCTATATGGATACGTATATATGTATATATATATGTATATATATATATACATATATATATACTTATATATATGTATATATATCCCTTCATGTGCATTTGTTATCACATATTTGTGAAATATGACTGCGTAAAATTGCCTACAGAAAATGTATATATCTGTATTTTCTGGTTTTACCCATTATATGGAATTTCCATTAAATTTGTATATTTTCTCATTATATGTATATATATATATCTATGTATATGTATATCTAGAGTATATCTACCTATATGTATATATATGTATATATATATACATATACATAGATACATACTTATATACATATATATATATATATATAACCCTTCATATGTACTTGTTATTACATATATTTTCATTTTCTCTTACTTTTGTAAATATATCTTCATTATCATACATCATCCATCATAAATTCGAGTATTTCTATATTTATCTATATATCCTTGTTGTATATAGTATATATGTCCATTTCCTTGTTTATTTTGTCTTAACTCTCATTTTGCAAGAAAATCTAGAAGATGCAGATTCTTTGGCTCCATTTCAAATTTTTTTTTTTTTATGAAATGTAATAATCCAATGTAAACCTTGGAATAAGATTTACTTTTACTGCTTAGATTAGGCCGCATCTCATATAGCTTGATTTCAGTAATATCCTGATTCTATGATGCATATATCTCAATTTTCCAAATTCACCGTGGATGAACACGAATGGCACGTGCACCAACTCTTAGATAGTTGATGAACTCGGTGGAGTCCATATTTACGGCCCTAGTCGGAATATGGACGAGACCCAGATCCATCATCTTTCTACCAGTCACATTGAGCCTACACTCTTGGGCTATCTTAAAAATGCACATCATATTTCTAAATTTTCAAAATATTGTGAATTAACTCAAGTAAACTCTGAACATATTCATGGCCACAGTCAGAATATGTGAAGGATTTACTTTGGCTTAATCCACATTTTTCCAACTAATTTTTCAGAAATCTTTTCAAAGTGCATTCATTCATGCAAATCATCTGCATCAACGGTTTTTCTCATGATTTTCTTAAGAGATTTTCACTTCATGGAATCGATTTCTCAAGAAACTATGATGATATTCGAAGTTGGATTTTCCAAATCAAAGTTTTCCCGTGATTTTCCTTAAAAAGTTATTTTCCTAAGATCCATTTTCAAAAAGGAATTTTCACTAAGAGTTGGCCCCTGTAGGGCAATTTTGTAAAAGGAAGATATTTGAAATTGTCAAAAGGGCAAAATCTGAGTTGAAATTTATTGAAAATTATCCAGATTGTTTTCCTGAGGAAATATTTTGAAATTCAGAGCCTTGGGGGTAAAATGGGAACAATTGATAACTTTGAAGACCCAGGGTTTTGAAATCAATTTTGAAAAGAGTTAAAATTCTAATCTAGATTGAAAATTTTGAAATCAAGAGTTCTGGACCTCGAAATGACATGCTGTGCAGTGCAGTGATATGAGATGCTCATGCAATGATATGCAATGCCATGTCTTATGAAATGCAATCTTGAACCAAGACTTGGAGATGTCTGTCTCCTGTCAGGAGTAAAATTTTGAACATCTGAGCTGAAAATAGAGAAATTTTGAGAGTTGCAGATGAAATTTTGACTTTTGTAAGGTCCGGGCTCAGAAAATGACCATTTTGCCCTCCAGCGATTTCAGAGGCTGGATGATGATGCTTGGTGGAAATTTCGGGGAGGTGAATGAAAATTTGGGGTGTTTACAGATGTCCCTCTTTGCTACTAAGCCGGCTTGTGGCCGAGCTTAGTGGCAAAGAAAAACACTCCAAATTTGGGCTATATATAAAAATTGCCCCAGTTAGAAGGATCTGACTGGGTGTGAAGAAATTAACCCGAGGAAGATGGTAGATATGAAATGGAGAATGGAGAGAAAAGACTCACTCTGTGAGAGTGAAATTCAGGTTTTATGCCCTTAACCTGGATGGGACAGAAATACCTCTATGGAACGAAGCTCAGGTTTGGCCCTTAACCTGATTGGGGATGGAATATCTCATAACATGAGACTCAGGTTTGTACCCTTAACCTGATCGGGCGGAAAATGAAATGCCTCTTTGATTGAGGCTCAGGTTTGTACCCTTATCCTGATCGGGCGGAAAATGAAATACCTCTTTGATTGAGGCTCAGGTTTATACCCTTATCCTGATCGGGCAGAAAATGGAATACCTCTTTGATTGAGGCTCAGGTTTGTACCCTTATCCTGATCGGGTGGAAAATGAAATACCTCGTCGATTGAGGCTCAGGTTTATACCCTTATCCTGATCGGGCAGAAAATGGAATACCTCTTTGATTGAGGCTCAGGTTTGTACCCTTATCCTGATCGGGCAGAAGATGAAATACCTCTTTGATTGAGGCTCAGATTTGTACCCTTATCCTGATCGGGTAGAAAATGGAATACCTCGTCGATTGAGGCTCAGGTTTATACCCTTATCCTGATCGGGCAGAAAATGAAATACCTCGTCGATTGAGGCTCAGGTTTATACCCTTATCCTGATCGGGCAAAAAATGGAATACCTCTTTGATTGAGGCTCAGGTTTGTACCCTTATCCTGATCGGGCAGAAGATGAAATACCTCTTTGATTGAGGCTCAGGTTTGTACCCTTATCCTGATCGGGCAGAAAATGGATGGAATCCTCGAAAGAAGAGACCATGATGGAACCTTTGGATTCTGCACAATAAATCCAATAGGGTTTTTGCAAAAGGAAGGAAAATGGGGTCCCTAAAGCTTTGAAAAGGGATTGATTTTGGGCGTCTCATTGCTGAGACTAAAATCAGCTTTTGAAATTGCCTTTCGCGAGAAAATGATTGGTGGTTCGACCTCGAACCGAAATGGGATTGTCTATAGTGGGATAGTGGGGACACCGGGAAGTGTGCAAGTCTGAGAGTTCATGCTCTCAAAGAAGGGAAGGAATCAAGTCCTTAAGAGGGATTTAAAATTGGTGTCAGGATGGATCCAAAACGGATATCAAGCTCTCACTTCACGTCAGGATAGCTAGAAAATATTGTCAAAATATTGAGAATTCTGTTGTTGATTCAAAGTTTTTGAAAATGTTACACATTGTTGCAAAGATATTCTTTCTCTTCTACCCAAAGTATTACCTCCAAATAAGGTTCACTTCGTAGAATCGAGACTTGAAATCAAAATTGCTCGCAATTGACCTTCTCCAAGGAAGTTATCAATTTCCTTGATATGAGCAGGAAAGAGAATTTGATATTGTAAAAGCAGTTGATGAAAGAGTATTGATAATAGAATTTCACAAATTTAAAGAGGATTCTTGATAGATCTGGCAGTTTGATATCCTGAGGGCTTCTCTCATGATAATCTTTCTGCACTCTTTTGGCTCTCTTGTGTTTTGCTACATTCTCCTTCATTTTGGAGATGTTCTAACTTTTTTTCTCTCTTTCTTTTTCCTCTCTTGCTCTCTTTTGGAGAAAGGTACGTCACAAACTCCTTCAACTTGGAGATGTTTCGATCCTTCTTTGATGATATTGGCTCATGGGTTATGTTAATGATATTGGCTCATTGGCTGGAAGATCTTTAGCTGAAATTAAATACCTTTTAGGGATTGTCGAGGGGTTCATCGCATCTGCCTTCATCTTGACAGTGCTTTGGACCTTCCCTGGAAGGATCCGTCACAAACTCCGTCATCTTGGAGATGTTTTGAATCTTCTTTGGCCCCGGGGGTCTACTCGCCTAATTCGCCTTCATCTTGACGACAGGTGAGAGATCCCTTTTGCGGATATTTAATTGCAGCTTAGGTGATTCTGAGGAGACAGGGTTTGGGTGAATTCTCTCTTTTCTAGCACTCAGGATATTTCCACTGCCTCGTCCTTACAAGAATAGCCTTTAAAGATGCGCCATTGACTGCGATCAACATCGATCATCTACGGCTTTTCAATAACATTGAATCTTCTTTTCTGGCCATATTGAGGATTTATCCTTCATCCTTTTGGTTGGCCAATAGAAAGAATTTGAGTTTTGAATCTCTTTTCGCAAAAGCTTCACTCTTTTGTTAGTGATGCTGAAGGTAAACTGAGATAGAGATTTGTGCAATAAATATTCTGAAATCAACAAATAATTTGATTGACAATTTGACAAAATTTTCTTGAAATCCTTGGTGAAAGTGAGTATTTAAAATCCGGCTCAACACATCCGTGACGAAAATTCTCCTCTCTTTTTCCCCAAAAAGAGAGACTCAGGCTTAGCCCTTACCTGAATGGGAATTGGGAAATACTCCTCTCTTCCCTGAAGAGGAGGTGTTTGCAAAACGAACTTTCAAAGAGAAATTGAGCTTTCGTCAAAGCTCCTTAATATTAGGCTTCTCTTATGGAAAGGGGGCCGATAATAGTGAGGTCAGAAAATTGGGTCATGAAAGAAACGAGTCCATCACACTCTCCCTGCAAAGAGGGTCCTTCATGATGAAGATGGCCTAGTATGAAATTGGGGGGTCACAAGAAAAGCGAGTCTCCGTCGAGCCTCTCTCTTAAAAAGGGTTCCTCGTGTGAAATTGGAAATTGTTTTGCAAACGGTTCACAAAGACGCGAGTCCCTTCAAACTCTCCCTGAAAAGGGGCTAAGTGAACGAATTGGATAGCATGCAAAAAGAACGAGCTCCCTTGAACTCTCCCTAAAAGGGTCTCTCGCAAGAGAAAATGATTGAAATTGGATATTGAGATTGATTGACCCAAAGGTCGAAATTGAAAATTGGAAAATTGGTTGCTGGAAATTGAATGACCTGAAGGTCGAAATTGGATGACCTGATGGTCGAAATTGAGAATTGGTTGACCAAAAGGTCGAAATTGAGAATTGAGTGACCTAAAGGTCGAAATTGAGAATTGAGTGACCCGAAGGTCGAAATTTAGAAATTGAGTGACCCGAAGGTCGAAATTGAGAATTGAGTGACCCGAAGGTCGAAATTTAGAAATTGAGTGACCCGAAGGTTGAAATTTGGAAATTGAGTGACCCGAAGGTCAAAGATTGGAAATTGATTGACTCGAAGGTCGAAAATTGGAAATTGGTAATTGAAATTGAGAATTGGAAATTGGGTGACCCAGAGGTCGGAATTGGAGAATTGCCTGATTCGAAGATTTAAATTGAAATTTGGAGGACAAAATATCAAATTCGAGCAATTGACAGACCCTGATGATTGAAATTACTTGGATTAACAAAGGAGAATAATGAGTTCGAGTCAGAGCTCGAATAAAATACAGAGATCATGAGTCGAAACCCGGATCAACAGAAGAAAATGAAGAAATCGAGTCAGGGCTCGAGTAAGGTAATGAGATCATGAGTCGGAACTCGGATCAACAAAAGAAAATGAAGAACTCGATTCAGGGTTCGAGTAAGGTAATGAGATCACGAGTCGGAACCCGGATCAACAAAAGAGAATGACAAGCTCGAAGAGATCTCGAGTCGGAACCCGGATCAACAAAGGAGAATAAAGAGCTCGAATCAAAGCTTGAACAAATAAAGAGATGTCGAGTCGGAACCCGGATCAACAAAGGAAAATAAAGAGCTCGAATCAGAGCTTGAACAAATAAAGAGATCTCGATTCGGAACCCGGATCAACAAAGAAAATGAAGAGATCGAATATGAGCTCGAATGAATAAAGAGATCTCGAGTCGGAACCCGGATCAACAAAGAAAATGAAGAGCTCGAATCTGAGCTCGAACAAGGTATAGAGATCATGAGTCGGAACTCGGATCAACAAAAGAAAATGAAGAGCTCTAATCTGAGCTCGAACAAGGTATAGAGATCATGAGTCGGAACTCGGATCAACAAAAGAAAATGAAGAGCTCTAATCTGAGTTCGAACAAGGTATAGAGATCACGAGTCGGAACTCGGATCAATAAAAGAAAATGAAGAGCTCGAATCTGAACTCGAATAAATAAAGAGATCTCGAGTCGGAACCCGGATCAACAAAAGAAAATGAAGAGCTCGAGTCAAGTAGAGAGATCACGAGTCAAAATCCGGATCAACAAAGGAAAATGGAGAGTTCGAGTCACGGCTCGAGTAAAGTAGAGAGATCACGAGTCGGAACCCGGATCAACAAAGGAAAATGAAGAGTTTGAGTCAAGGCTCGAATAAGGTAGAGAGATCACGAGTCGGAACCCGGATCAACAAAGGAAAATGAAGAAATCGAGTCAAGGCTCGAGTAAAGTAGAGAGATCACGAGTCGGAACCCGGATCAACAAAGGAAAATGAAGAGTTCGAGTCAAGGCTCGAATAAGGTAGAGAGATCACGAGTCGGAACCCGGATCAACAAAGGAAAATGAAGAAATCGAGTCAAGGCTCGAATAAGGTAGAGAGATCACGAGTCGGAACACGGATCAACAAAGGAAAATGAAGAAATCGAGTCAAGGCTCGAATAAGGTAGAGAGATCACGAGTCAGAACCCGGATCAACAAAGGAAAATGAAGAAATCGAGTCAAGGCTCGAATAAGGTAGAGAGATCACGAGTCGGAACCCGGATCAACAAAGGAAAATGAAGAAATCGAGTCAAGGCTCGAATAAGGTAGAGAGATCACGAGTCGGAACCCGGATCAACAAAGGAAAATGAAGAAATCGAGTCAAGGCTCGAATAAGGTAGAGAGATCACGAGTCGGAACCCGGATCAACAAAGAAAAATGAAGAAATCGAGTCAAGGCTCGAGTAAAGTAGAGAGATCACGAGTCGGAACCCGGATCAACAAAGGAAAATAAAGAAATCGAGTCAAGGCTCGAATAAGGTAGAGAGATCACGAGTCGGAACCCGGATCAACAAAGGAAAATGAAGAAATCGAGTCAAGGCTCGAGTAAAGTAGAGAGATCACGAGTCGGAACCCGGATCAACAAAGGAAAATGAAGAGTTCGAGTCAAGGCTCGAGTAAGGTAGAGAGATCACAAGTCGGAACACGGATCAACAAAGGAAAATGATTTGAATAAAAACCCGAGTCGGAACTCGGTTTTCCAAAAAGTTGAAAATGTACCAGCTTGAATACTGGATTTTGAAATAATACCAGTTCGAGTGCTGGGTTTTGGTTCAGTATTGGCGATGATTTTTGGATCATTAGGAATTGTGATGGGACTGTTTGTTGAAATCCCAATACCGACCGGATTGTTATTAATGCAATTGAATGCAAATGAATATGAGTTGATGCATATGAATGCACAAGTGCATGAAATGAGGAATTTGTTTATCCTGCCTGCATATAGAATGCTTGAAAACAAATTTTCAAAAAGATGCCCCAGTGTAATGGGGGAGAGAGAATAATAACAAAACAGAACAACCAAAAGAAGAATGTCATAATTAAACGAGAAAAGTTGATGATTTTATTGATGCCTTAAAAAGGGATGACAACTTGAAAAAGGAAAACCACTAGGACTATATCGTCCTGATAAAAATAAATATGACAAAATGAGAAGGCATTGGCATTGGCATTGTCATTCTTCAGAGTGATCTGGGAGAGGCTTGGTCAGGACTGCAACTCGTCCCTCCCTTTCTTCCGGCACCAAAAGCTCTTTATCGATGTAGTCCTGTACAATATTTTTTAGAACGAAGCAACGTTCAGTATCGTTCCCCATTGCCCGATGGAACTCGCAGAAACAATCTTTCCATTTCCCCATGGTGACGGGAGGATCCACAATCCTTGGAAGTTTGATCATATCCTTCGCGAGCAGATATCCAAGAATTTCTTCGATTGGCTCACCTAAAGGAGTAAACTCGCGATCATAACTCCAACCATCACGCTTTATCTTCTTCGAATTGTTGGATTTCTGTTGAATGCTGACTTCTTTGACTTCTTTCTTGGTTAGGGCTACTGGATGTTCTTCTTCTCTGCCTTCAACAAAGAGGTTCTTATCAATACAGTCTTGTACAATATTTTTGAGGACAAAACAATGATCAGTGTCATGCCCTACTGCCCGATGGAACTTGCAAAACTGATTCTTGAACCTTCCCATGATGGTGGGAGGAGTTGTGGCCTTTGGGAGCTTCACTAATCCCTTAATCAACATGTATTCAAGGACTTCGTCGAGTGGCTTGTCTATAGGAGTGAAATCTCGATCGCCGCTCCAGTTTCCGCGCTTTGGTTTTCCTTGATTTTTTTTCTTTTGCTGAGGGCTGGATTGAAAAGGTCTATTATGGATTCTAGAATACTTTCCTTTCAAATCTTTAGACTCTTCTAACTTGCTGCTTTGACTGCCTCTATTTTTGTTGTTGCTGGGTTTAGAACTGGTTGCCCTGTTGTGGTCTCCAATGATGCTCATAGGGATGGTGATGGGTGCCTCTTCTTTAACAGGAACTTTTCTGAGATTGGCTTCAGCTTGCTCGGATAATATCTCCATCATCATTCTTTTGAACAACCGATATATAGCGGGATCCATCTCCTCCTTGATGGTCTGAGCTCCCTCTTTGACAGACTTTAGGTAATCCATCTCTCACTCACTAATGTACTGAAGTAGCGCAGTCCTTGATCTCGTCTGGATCACACAACTATGCCAATGCCCTCTGCAGAACAACCTGGGATGATGGGAAAAAGAATTTTAAAAGCGACAATCTTGAGAGAAAACAAATGATGGGATTAGAAGGACATGACAAAAATTTTGGATAAAATTTGGAAGATATACTGGAAGATAGGGAAAAGTTTTTGAAGATATAAGCAAAATTTGAAATTTCAAAAATTTGCAGGCAGGATTGGAATAAGGCTGGAAGTTCGAGATCCAGTAGAACGAGAGAATAGAAAATCACTTGGAGTTTTGGAAGAAATTAGATATTTGAAGAAATCATCCAGGGTTTGAGAAAAAGATCTTGTGAAAAATAAGGATATTTTGAACAAGACCTAATAAGTTGGAAAACATTGGGAAATATAAAGAATTGAGGAAAACACACATACAATCACATCCTGCACAAACATATATGCACATTCAGCACTCCCTAAAAGGCTGACTCTAGATGCATCACTTTGAAAACAGTTGTAGGACCCTAATCCTAACTCTAGGTTCAGATCGTCTTTCTCCAATCCAGTTATGCCGATATACTCGAATCGAAACCCGAGGTACGTGGCATAGAATTTCAACTCCAGTTCTAAGGTAAGTTTTTCCAACATCCTTGAGCGCCTACCGATATACTTCGGACTGTGGCCCGCGGTACGTGGTAGGGGGGTGTTAACCCAAAGAGTTGGCCCAGTTGTGAGGCTCTGTCCCGAACTATGGTTCTGGAAGAGAGCCCAGCAACGTGAAGACCGGGTAATGATAGGTAATGGAGGTTTTGAAAAATGATCACATGCAAGAAATAGAGGCTCTAAGTCCTAAAAAGATAGATTTTGAAAATCCTTGAAGAAGCATACATTGTTTGCATTCAGATCCTAAATTGAGGAGAGTTGTATTTAGACCTAAGTCTATGTGAACATGAAAATATCTCCTCAATCTGGTCCTACCAAACCATGCCTAAGCTATATGCAGTCAATGTCAGCTAGGTCATAATCTAGGCTCCTAGGTTCGCATGATAGCAAAAGTAAAGAGCTGATATTTTGCGAACACAGTTTTGATAATTGAACTAAGTCAAGCACAACTTTGACCAGACGAGGACAGGTCCCATCACGGTCGCCAAACCTGTTATCGTCGCGAAATTTTTCCCCCGTCTTCCCTTCCTTGCGGAAGAGAGAGAGGGAAAACGCTTTCGCGATTCAAACTTGACCGGATTTTGGAAATTGCTTTTGAAATACTCGCCTCCGTTTTTTTTTTGAAAATTGCGGGAAAATCCATGGGATGGGGCTCGACCTGTCGGTACGAGGTTCGACCGTTCCTGCCGCCTTTAACAGGGGTAATCGAACCAAGGACCAAAACTATGCTTGACTTAGTTAAATTATCGAAGTTATGTTCTATCCTAAATGCATAGAGAATTCAGGCATGTGCTATGAGGTTTTGGGAAAATGCAGCTTGGGAAAACATGATGTATGCTTGGAAAATATTTGGAGTTGAAAAGATTCTCTCAGGAAAAAGATGAAAGTCAATTTCTCAGGAAAACTCATGTGAAAAAGGGGTTTTGACATCACGAGAAAGCTCATAAAGATGTGGGAAAATCATGAATAGTTGAAAATCCTGGGAAAATAGAAGTGATTCTTGAGAAAAAGGTGAACATTTGGAAAGGGAAACACTTCTTAGGAAAAAAACTTGAACTTTGGGAATTTTCTTAGGAAAATGGTGGAAAATTTATAGGAAAACTCATTGGAGAAGAAAATTCAAAACTTGGGAAATTGAAATCCTGAGAATCTTAGCCTTGAAACACTTGGAAATCAATTTTGATTTTGAGAAAGGTGAGAGACTTCTTTTGAAAATCTTGGGAAAATAACCTTTTCCATAGAAAACTGTGGAAAAACTTGACTTGGGAAAACCGATTTTGGAAAATACTCAGAGTTTCTTGAGAAATCGATTTCTCTGAGAATGAAGTTTTCTTAAGAAAATCATGAGAAAATCAATGATTTCATGATGCAAATGATATGAGTGTATGAATGCACTTTGAAAGATTTTCTAAGAAATTTGTTGGAAAATGTGTATTAAGTCAAAATAAATCCTTCACATATTCTGACTGTGACCATGAATATGTTCAGAGTTTAATTGATTTAATGCACATGACTTTGAAAACTTTGGAAATATGATGTGCATTTTAAGATAGCCTAAGAGTGTAGGATCTATGTGACTAGTAGAAAGATGATGGATCTGGGTCTCGTCTATATTCCGACTAGGGCCGTAAATATGGATCCCACCGAGTCCATCAACTCCCTAAGAGTTGGTGCACGTGCCATTCGTGAACATCCATAGTGCTTTTGAAATAAAATGCATGAATCATATAATCAGGATATTGCATAAATTTAAACTAGATGATATGCATCCTAGTCTAAGCAGGAAATTAACTCTCTTATTCCAAAATTTACATTATTACATCACTAAATAAAGGAAGTAAAAGAAATTTGCAGACTTCAGCTCCTTCTTTTGATTGTTCCTGCCAAACTTGAAATAGGGTTAGCTCAACAATGTGGGTTTTTCCAAGATTTTCCAATAATATTATGAAATTATTGGATTTAATTGGATATAAACCCTATTCTCATGCTTCCTTGATATTTTGAAATGATGAAAATGCAGGAAATTCAGTAGAAAATAGTTTGAAATTCGGAATGGTGGTCAAAATGATCAAAATACCCCTAATTATAAAGTTATACCTTTAAAATCAGGGTTTTTTGAAGGAAAACTTGGTAAAATTGAGATTTTGAAGTTCAAATTGAATCAAATGATGATGAAATGCAGTATGACATGCTGCTAAACACATTAGGACTGTAAAATCAGAATTTGGTATTTTGCAATTTATCAAAAATAACGATTTTCGCTTGTTTTTCTCTTGGATCCGGGTCCTGCGGGACCCTGTTTTGGTATTACGGATAATCCGAACCTCAAATTGATTCCAAATTGCACCAAATTCGGTATGAAGCCTATACTTACTCTGATAAACAGCCTAGAATGCTAAAAATCACGAAATGATATGATTTAAATGCTAAAATTCAAAGAAAGTCCTAAAATGGTGGATTTTGCCTATGGATCCAAACCAAATGCAATGCCTAATATGATAATGCAAGATCTACACCATGGAAACTTCTGATATTTTGCAGACTGCTAAAAGACCCAAAATGGAACATTTTTGGTTTTTACAGCCTCGGGATTTGAGCCATGGTGAGTTCGGCAATAGGGATTTAGTTCTGACAGAGATAAAAATCACCCTAATCTGATGTAAAATGATAAAAAAATATCAAATAGCCATGGAAATTTATGAAATTAATCAGAGCTATGCAAGACACCTACATGAACAACTTTCATGTTTATGACTTTGGCATTTGATCAACATAAACACATATAAAAATATAACTATTCCTGCCTAAACTAACAGAACAGACAAATGTAGCAAAACAGGGGACTGACAAAACAAATCCGAGGCAGGTATCAACACTATTCTAAAAATCACAGGCTTTCAGATGAAATTAGAGGACACCTCGGACATAACTTTCACTTTTTACAGTTTTGGATTTGGATCAACACACAAAGAGAACCCATCGACCAAGTCGATCCAAAATCTCAGAGGCCCAAATTAGGCTCTGACACGTGTCCCGAACTCTCGGATTTTTTTCAGATATTAAAAAAAATCATAAAAATCAAAAAAACTCATATTAAACACTAGACATTCTCCCGAGTTCAGAACATCTTTCGGATTGAAAATCGGATCTCTCATGAGGTATATCTCGATTTTACAAGTCGGCAAATGATTTTCAAAACGCATCCCGGGTAACAAAACCCGACTTGCCATTTTGAATGTTTACCGCAGTAAACAAATTCAAATGCCTCCGAATTTTTGGCAAAATTGTAGGGACACTTAAGGGCGTATTTCGTGATTTTTTTGGGATTTTTAATAAAAAATAAATGCATGAAATGACGTGTGGACTGACTGACAAAAACAGAGACCTACTGAAAATGAGCAGAGTTGAAATAAATGCTAAACTAATCCTAATTAATTCATGAAATGTGCTAAATGAATGAAATAAAATGCAAATTAAACCTAGCTAACTACATGAATGTTAAAAATCATCAAGGAAGTATAATTAAATATTTTTATATATGTCATTTTGTGAGAATAGCTCAATCCATCTCTCGGATGAGCTCTTTCTTCAAACGACTCCCGAATCGGATTATGGAATTACATCAAGGGGAAAAGAAGTGCACCTTGCTTCATTACGCAGCGTAAAAGCTCTTGAAAGGGGCGGCTATCACGAGCTTCCTTCGTCCTTCGCGCCGAGCTTTGGATGATTCACCAAAATCGACCCACCGTGCCTTCTTCACTGAGCCAAAGGGGGCGTGAATTCCAAAGTGCAAAAATCAGATTCTCAAGAAGGCTAGGTCGAATTTTCAAGTCCAATAGGAGTTCTCAAAAATGGTCTTCTCTCAGAAAAAAATGGTCTCCAAAGATGCCCCCTTTCTCATGGGCGTGGAGCCTTGTTTTTATAGATTTTTTGAAAAATTTTGAATTTCAAACAGGCTCAATCTGAGCCCTCCATGTGGCGCCATCTTAGGGGGTGCCATCTGGGGGTTTGAAATTCGAATTTGGCTTTTGCAGGGAGCCCTCAGGTGGCGCCACCTCATGAGGCTATTTTGATTTTTGAGAAAAATAAAAAAAATGGAAATTTTGTGGGTGAGACACCTCAGCAGGGGGAATTTGGAATTTTTCAAAAGTTTGCTTGATTCTCTCTGCAGGGAACTCCCAGAAGGCGCCACCTCAGAGGGTGTTCTCTTGGAATTTGAAATTCAAACTCACCTTTTGTAGGGAGTCCTCAGGTGGCGCCACCTCATGGTGGGCTACTTTTATTAAAAATAAAATCAAAATCAAAATGGAGCCAAGTGGAGTCCTGAAATGGCGCCACCTCAAAAGGTGTTCTGAGGTGTAAAGTTGGAACAGTAGGGGCATGCCATGTGGCGCCACCTCTGGGGAGTTCAAATGTTTGAAATTTTGCTTTTTCTGCAGGAAAGGAGAGGCTGACATGTGGCATTTCCTCAGAGTGGCTCCTACGATGCCATGTGGCAGGAGAACATGAAGGGAGGAAGCAAAATGCGCCACCTCATAGGGGGGTTTTTCTACCTTTTCTGATGCAGGGAGGTCTGAACATGTGGCAGACAAGTGTCAGCTGTCTGGAGAGGCTTTCTCAAATGGCGCCACCTCAGAGGAGAATTTGAATTTCAAATGGAGGTTGGCCCTGGAGGAATGGGGGATGGACATGTGGCTCCACCTCAGGGTGGCTCCTACAATGCCCTGTGGCAAGAGGGATAGGCAAGGGACATGTGGCATCCTTAGAGGCCATCTGGAAAAATCAGAGCTCTGGATTTGCGCCACCTAGGAGGAGATTTGAATATTTGAATGGTTTGCTTTTTCTGAAGAAAGCCAGGAGTGACATGTGTCTCCCACTTTTCTGAAAAGAGTAGGGAGAAGACATGTGTCCTCTACTTTTTCTGAAAGAGGTAGAAGGAGACATGTGTCACCTGCTTTTTCTGAAAGAAGCAGAGAATGACACGTGGCAGAGGGGAGAGAAGGAGGGCCAAGCCATGTGGCACCATCTCAGACAACATGGAAAAGGTAGGAGTTCAGGATCTGCGCCACCTATGAGGAGATTTGAATATTTGAATTCTAGCTTTTCTGAAGAGAGCAGGAAATGACACATGGCATCTACTTTTTCTGAGAAGAGCAGAGAATGACACATGTCACCTGCTTTTTCTGAAAAGAGTAGAGGATGACACATGGCATTTGCTTTTTCTGAGAAAGTGAGAGCTTGACATGTGTCCTCTGCAGGAGACACACTCCAGATGGCACCACCTCAGAGGAGACAAGCTTACTTTTTCTGGAGGAATCTAGGAGTGACACGTGTCTCCTACTTTTCTAAGAAAAGTAGGGAGAGACATGTGTCAGGCTACTTTTCTAGAAGGAGTAAGAGGTTGACACGTGTCCCCTGCAGGAGACACACTTCAAGTGGCGCCACCTCAGAGGAGACAAGCTCCACTTTTTTCTAGACAGGACAACCTATGACACTTGGCATCTCCTGGTAATCTTGGAATGACACATGGCGCAGGATGGATAGGGTGACACATGGCAGATAAATGGGATGACATATGGCGGCTTCTTAGGGTAGCCCCACACTGACACTTGGCATGGAAATGGGAGGAGAGAGAAAAGACAAGTGGCACCAATCCAGGGAACAAGGCTCCTATATTTTTGGGTTTTTCAAAATTCAAATTTTCAAAAGAAAAGCCTATGTGACACCACCTTAATGTGGGCCCCACATTGCTTCTTTATTGAAATAAGGACAAGACAACAACTTCTTTTTGGAATTTTCATAAAATCTGGACTAATTGGTAAAACAAGAATTTTTGGAAAGAGTTGGCCCCTGTAGGGCAATTTTGTAAAAGGAAGATATTTGAAATTGTCAAAAGGGCAAAATCTGAGTTGAAATTTATTGAAAATTATCCAGATTGTTTTCCTGAGGAAATATTTTGAAATTCAGAGCCCTGGGGGTAAAATGGGAACAATTGATAACTTTGAAGACCCAGGGTTTTGAAATCAATTTTGAAAAGAGTTAAAATTCTAATCTGGATTGAAAATTTTGAAATCAAGAGTTCTGGACCTCGAAATGACATGCTGTGCAGTGCAGTGATATGAGATGCTCATGCAATGATATGCAATGCCATGTCTTATGAAATGCAATCTTGAACCAAGACTTGGAGATGTCTGTCTCCTGTCAGGAGTAAAATTTTGAACATCTGAGCTGAAAATAGAGAAATTTTGAGAGTTGCAGATGAAATTTTGACTTTTGTAAGGTCCGGGCTCAGAAAATAACCATTTTGCCCTCCAGCGATTTCAGAGGCTGGATGATGATGCTTGGAGGAAATTTCGGGGAGGTGAATGAAAATTTGGGGTGTTTACAAGAGGGACCAAAAATATTCCAACGAGTGCACTAAGTGTTTTGACTTACGCGAGGTATGTGTGTGGACCGATATCATGTATCATGGTGCGACTTAGCATAGTTGGTGCGCATTTTAGTATGTGGATGGCACGCGTAGGGTGTATGATCGCTAACTCATGTTAGTGAATCTCGTGTGTTTGTCACCTATGGAGAGAGTGGGCAACATCGTGCTTGCTATGCCTTGGGGTGCACTGTGGATATTGCAGTTGTACGAGACTTATGCGATTTAGCCTATGGATATTGCAGTGGTGCATGACCTGCGCAACCTTGGACTCCATGGTGAGTTGTTAGCGAGATGAGTTCGCTTATGGATGCTGGGTGCGGGTTGTGAACCTTGGCACTGCTTGTGAGTTAAGCCTTACATGCCAAATGCTTCTAACTGTCCCATCCTAGCGTCAGAGCATACGATGTTCAAATCATCATAGGACAGTTCTTTCGCCTATGACACGATGCATAAAATTGTTCACTTGTACTTTATGTTCTGTGATGCATACCTTGTTACAAATGTTGATTCAGTTCTAAATCATGTTTGTTTGATGCATGCTATATTATTAATAGAAATTGTCAATAATGTTCCATGTGTAGATATCACTGTTCTATACTTGTTCATGCTGCAATTGCTCAAATATTGTATGTTGGCATGCTATGTTTACCTTGTATAGCTTGTTTCTGATTTCCACACCTTTGGCATATCATGATGGTTTGTCTCACCAGCTCGAAAGAGTACTGACCCCGTTTTATGGGGATACAGGTTTACTTGGGCGTGCGATGGAGCTGGGTGTGCTGCAGCGGACTTTTGAACCCACACTTCTGAACCTCGCTTGTTGGATCCTGGCAGTGTTTTTTTTTTATAAGGGACTGGTTGTACAATTTTTGTAAAGATTTAATTAATAAAGTTGCTTCATTCAATGTTGTTTCACTCTCGTAGTGGCCGCCCAGGGTTTTTCCTCTTGTTACTTTCCCCTTTTGGTTTCTTCCGCGCTTGCGTACAAAAAAAAAAAAAAAAAAAAAATCAAAAGGGGGTTCACTCAAAAATTTATAAGGGGCTTTACAAGTCGGGAAATCTGGGGGCGCTACATTAAGTGTCAGTTGAAGTCGGTGTAAAATTCGTGAACGATAGTGCTTTTACACTTGCAGATATAGTTTCCCAAGCTAGTTCGTGTCAACTCCTATGAGAGTTGAAGTCATTGATCTAACTCAGAGACCACTTGCGTATTTCACCTTCTCGTTCCATCTTGCTTGAGTGGAGACGATGGATGAATCGTAACGAATATCGAATTGTTGCACCAATCATGTTGAAGACAATGTGGTTTTGATGAAAATCATCAGATCAGGCTTTAAGTTCGTGTTTTTCCTTCTCTAACTTCGTTAGAGATGTTCGTGACCCTGTCTTGGATGAAGGGTATCTCTTCGGTGTGATCTTCGGACAAAAGGCGAAAGCCTTGTCTGTGCCGGTTGAGCCTTTGAGTTCCTCGTTGGAGGATGTTGTTGATCCCCAATCATTCTCGGTGATGAGAATGTGTATGATATGAGCGCCTAACTTATGGCTTTTGTGTTGCCGATGATGGCAATTGACTCCTGAGAGGGTCATTCTTGGGGACAACTCATCATGCATATATTTTAGGGTTATTTCATATCAAAAATATGCATGATTTCATAAAAAATTGATTTAAAACCCAATTTTATGCTGGTTTTGAGTGAATGAGCTTAAATGAATTAAAAAGAGAAAATGCTTGAAAATTAGTGTTATTTTGCAATTTAATGAATATTTTAATGTTTGTCATTGTGAGTTTCTAAAAATAAAATAAAAATTAGAGTTAAAAATAAAGTTAGTTAGTTAGTTTTAAAAAATAAGTTGAAATGAGGTTTAGTGTAAATATTTCTAAGAAGTAGTCTTTAGATTAGAGTAGTTTTGAGGTTTTTAGCAAATATAATTGCTTTAAATAGTTTTTTTTAGATTTTTGAAAATAATAAAACAAGCCATTACATGGTTTGTGATTTTTGAAAATTGAAAAAACTGAAAAAAAATATATATAATAACAGACCGGTTTAACCGGTTTGGGTTTTTTAAAACTGAAAAAAAAATCTCTGTTACAAACTGGTTCAAGGCGGTTTGGGGTTTTTAAAACCCACGAATGAAAAAATTTTCAGGCGCCTCCCTCATTCTCGGCTGAAGCCTTGCTCCTTTCCCCTCTTTCCCTCTCTTCCCTCTTTTCTCTCCATTCTCCACCATCACCGGCTCATTCTTCCCCTTCTCCCTCTTGCTCTGTTCAATCCAGCCGGCGGTGGTGGTGGCTCTTCAGTCCGGCGACGATGTGGTGGTGGAGGCCGCCAACTTCTCCTCTAACCCCTCTGGTCACGGTAAGTCTGATTCTACTTCTTCTTCTTCTTATTCTGATTCTGCATCTTCTTCATCTTCTTCTTCTTCTTCTTCTTAAATCGTGCTGTGTTAGTTCTGAAAAAAACGAAAAAAAAAACAGAAAAACGGAAAAAAAATGTGCATCAGATTTCGATTTCCTGTTTCTTCCTAATTTTCTCATCTTCTGGTTTTATTCATGCTCGATTTCTTGCATTTTATGTTTCTTTTTATCATTCTCTGTATTTTCCTATTTTACATATACTATAGTTTATTGTTTTTCAGTCGTATAGCATTCAGTAATTCTTCTGATTTCTTGTCTTGTTCTTTCTTTCCATTTTCTGTTCATTCTTTCATTATATTTTTTTTTTTTTTTTCATCACTTAATTTCCTGTTTTTGTTCATGCTCTAATGTCATGTTTTGAATATCTGATTTTCTTTCTTTCTTTTTCTTCCGATTTACTGTTTTAATATTTCCAATTTGTTGTTCTGCGTTCATCTGTCCTTCTGCGTTTTTATATTTCCTGCACTTGCCTAAAAAATTTTTTACTATGTAATTTCTTGTTCATTACCTACATTTTTTGTTTACTCTTTGATTTTTTTTACATGCTGATTTTTCTGTTTGTAATTTTTTTTCTGTTTGTTTTCTTCTGAATTTCTGTTTGTCTCTACATTAAAGTCTTGTGTTCATTCAATTTCTGTCGATCAAGTGTTAGATGTCTGTATGTTCATTTACTGAATTTCATTTTATATGTTTCTTCATTTAGTTTTTTTTTGTTTTTCATTCATTGCATGTTCTTGTTTTCTGAAGTTTTCATTTCCTGTTTTTATTGTTAGTATAGATCTTATTTCATCTGCTTAATTTCTTGGTGTTGTGTTTTTGTTAATTCAATTTTCTTCTGTCTTTCATTTTTATAATTACTGATTTCCTGTTTTTTTTATTCTTTAAGTACAGTTTTAATTCATTTCATGTCCTGTTTGTAGTTAGTGCATTTTCCAGGTTTTGCATTAAGTCTGTTTTCCTGTTTCACGTTTTGTTTTACTTCAAGTCATTTTTCTTGTTTACTTCATTTTCCAGTCTTTTAGTTCATGTCCTGTCATTGATTTCCTGTCATTCAATTAATTTCTAGTTTGTTTTAAAACAATTCATTTCCTTTTCTTTCTTTTGTTAAGTAAGCATCAGTTATTAGTTAAGTAATTGTTAGTTAATTGTTTTGTAATTAGTTAGTTGTTAGTAGATTTAATTAGAATTAGTTTTCAATTGTAATTAGTCATTTAGATGTCTTTTCTGATTTCTTTCATATTTCTAGCATTGAATTAGCATAAACTGTGTTTAGTATAGTTTTTACTTCTTTCTCTTGTACTGCTCGTGTTCATTTGATTTATGCAGGATAGCACAGGATTGGAGCGAAAGCGATTACGTGACACGAAGTACGAAGATAGAAGATTTTTACTTTTCAGTTTAGAATTAGGAATTTGATTTTGGGTTTGTAAATATTGCACTTTACGCCCTCTGTGAAGGGTATTCATTTGTTGTAATAGATAGTTGTTTTTACTTTACTCGAACATTTTACATTTTAATAATACGGCAATAAAGAATAGTTTAGAATTGTGTGTTTGAATACAAAATATTCCCGTTCCCTGAGTTCGACCCGGTCTCATCCACTAGTGAGAACCGGTTTTTATTATTTGATGTCTGGTTTTCACATGTTTTACATATAAAAATCTTTTCAAAATTACAACGATTATAAAGAAGACATCACGGGAAAATTACAACGACGATTAAGAACAAGTATCCGTTGCCGAGAATAGAAGACCTCTTTGATCAGTTGCAGAGAGCGAAGATATTCTCAAAGATTGACCTCAGATCGGGTTATCATCAACTTCGGATCAGAGAAGAAGATGTCTCGAAGACGGCTTTCGAACTAGGTACGGGTTGTACGAGTTCGTTGTGATGCCTTTTGGGCTCACAAATGCACCAGCAGCATTCATGGATTTGATGAATCGCATTTTCCGTCCATTCGTGGATACATTTGTGATCGTATTTATCGATGATATCTTGATCTACTCAGAGACCTCTGAGCAGCACCGAGAGCATCTGCGTATTGTGTTGGGAGTACTTCGGGAGCACAGATTGTTCACCAAGTTCTCCAAGTGCGAGTTTTGGCTTCGACGAGTCATGTTTTTGGGTCATGTGATATCCAGTAATGGTGTGTCAGTTGATCCAGTGAAGGTCGAAGCAGTGTTGGACTGGAAGCAGCCTCAGTCTGTTATAGATATCCACAGTTTTCTCGGGCTAGCTGGTTACTACCGGCGTTTCATACAGGATTTCTCCAGGATTGCGCTTCCTTTAACGAAGCTTCTGCGTAAGAGAGTCAAGTTCGAATGGACTGACTCTTGCGAAGAGAGTTCTCAGATCCTGAAGACGAAGCTGACGACCTCTCCGGTGTTAGCTTTACCTTCTGGTAGAGGCGGTTTTGGGGTGTACACTGACGCCTCAGGTACAGGATTGGGATGCGTGCTTATGCAGCACGGTCGTGTTATTGCGTATGCTTCGCGATAGTTAAAGATTCACGAGAGGAATTACCCGACTCATGACTTGGAGTTGGCGGCTATGGTCTTCGCCTTGAAGTCCTGGCGACACTATCTGTACGGAGATACGTTCGAGGTCTTTTCTGACCATAAGAGTCTCAAGTATTTATTTTCTCAGAAGGAATTGAATATGAGACAACGTCGTTGGCTCGAGTTTATCAAGGACTATGAGTTTACGTTGTCTTACCACAGTGGTAAGGCGAACGTCGTTGCAGATGCGCTTAGTCAAAAATTGAGCAGTGTTCTGGCTAGTCTTGTGTGGAGCCAGAAGTTGGTCGAAGATTTCGTGGCTTGGCAGCCATTCGGGATCGGAGGCAGAACGATCAGACTGTCTGGGTTGGCCATCCGATCAGAGTTCTTGCCTAAGGTTATCGAGGCACAGAAGCGGAACGCTCAATATCAAAAGTTTGTTGACCGAGCTCGTGAAGAGGGCTCAGTCTTTCGCATAGACGATAGCGGTTGTATCCGCATGAAGGATCGACTTTGGGTGCCAAATGACCCCGAGTTGAGAAAGGAGATTCTTGATGAGGCACATCTGTTGAAGTACACCGTCCATCCTGGTGGTACGAAGATGTTTAAGGACCTTCAACGAAGGTATTGGTGGAACGGGATGAAGCGTGAAGTCGCAGCGTATGTTTCGAGGTGTTTGACTTGTCAGCAAATCAAGATCGAGCACCAACGTCCCGGTGGCACCATGCAGAGGATTGAGATTCCTCAGTGGAAATGGGAGGATATCACGATGGATTTCATGGTAGGTTTACCGCGAACCAGGCGAAAGCACGATGCGATATGGGTGATTGTGGACAGACTCACCAAGTCTGCTAACTTCTTACCTATTCGGATTAGTCAGTCGCTTGAGAGCTTAGCAGACTTGTATATCCGAGAGATTGTACGGTTACATGGCGTACCTATATCTATCATTTTGGATCGTGATCCCAGATTCACGTCGCGATTGTGGGGACAATTGCAGTCAGCTTTGGGAACGAAGTTGAAGTTCAGTACCGCTTTTCACCCTCAGACTGATGGCCAGTCAGAGAGAACGATTCAGACGCTTGAAGACATGTTGCGGGCTTGTATGCTCGACTGGAAGGGTGAATGGGATTCACACTTATGTTTGGTCGAGTTTTCCTACAACAATAGTTATCACGCTAGTATCGGTATGGCTCCGTACGAGGCTTTGTACGGGAGACCTTGCCGATCACCGTCATATTGGGACGATATCAGCGATCGATCCATCGAATCGCCGATTGTTCTTCAGCACTACACTTAGCAAGTGCAGAAGATCCGAGAACGTCTGAAGGCAGCCCAGGACAGACAAAAGAGTTACGCCGATAAGAGGCGGCAAGAGCTTCAATTTGATGTGGGCGACATGGTTTTCGTGAAAGTATCACCGACAAAGAGCATCTTTTGTTTCGGAAAGAAAGGAAAGTTGAGTCCTAGATATGTTGGGCCGTTCAGGATCCTTGAGAGGATCGGTGGAGCAGCCTATCGGATCGAGCTACCGCAGCAGTATGCTCAAATTCATAATGTTTTTCACGTATCGATGCTGAGGAAGTACATTCCGGACCCATCGCACGTCATCCGATACGAAGATGTAGAAGTACAAGAGGACTTAACGATGGCCAAAAGACCTGTTGAGATTGCCGATTGTCGTGATCAAGTTCTGCGTACCAAGACCATTCCATTGGTTAAGGTACGGTGGCAACACCATGGCATCGAAGAATGCACATGGGAGCCAGAGGCCAGTATGAGAGAGAAATACCCTGACCTTTTTGTGGCCTAGCATTCGTGATTTCGCGGACGAAATTCCTTTTTAGGAGGGAAGGATGTAAGCCCCACTATTTTTTTGAAGAATTTTAAAGGATATATACTTCATTGTTGGAAAATTTCTTGTTTCGGCACGAGCAATACTCGTAATTTTGGCAATTATTGCTTTCTGAGGTTCTGAATCGCGTAGATTTGCTCTACGAGGCGATTCGGGGCAAACCGCGATGAATCAAACATCAATGTTTGTAGATTATATTTATATTGTATTCACATGGGTTCGCTCCGAATTTGGAGTTTAAACGAGAGCAATATCTCGTTATTTCGCGGATTTTGGCGAAATAGGGGTATATCGATAATTATGAGTCAAACCGAAGCCCAATTTCGCCGTAATTGGGAAATTAAATATACTTTAGGAAAGCTTAAATCTTAATTCACATGAACTAATTTAAAATTTTGATTTTTAAATTAGTTTAGATTAGTCCTTTTTAAATACTCATTATATTGAGTTTTTACAAAAGAAAAGAAATGAAGTAAATTGCAAAATCCTCAAAACCTAGAATAGGGTTTTTGAAAATACTTCTACATGGGGTGGGTTTTGGGTATTTAGAAAGGTTTGGCATGGGCTCCACCTCATCCCATGTCCCTTTTAAAGGCTTATGAAGAGCATATTTACAAAAAACCTCTTTTCAAAAAAAGAAAATTTTGAAAAGCTGGAAAAATTTCAACATGGGGCCTTAAAAAGGCATTTTGTAAAGTGGGTGGGCTCAGCCCACGATTTAAGGGAGTAGGCTGGGCGCCCCTTAGGGGGTAGCCCCTAAGCATTTCAAAAAAAAATATATAATTTAAAAAAAAAGGAGAGAGGGGCGATTTTCTTGGGAGACTTTGACCTTGACCTTGAAAGGTCAAGGCCAACCACTCCCCTTAGATTAAGGGGAGTGGTTGGAAGGTACCTTGTACCCTAGACCCCCCCCCCCCCCCCATAGGGCCTTTAGAGTAGGGTGGGGCGTGGGAGGGGGAGACCACACATCTCCCCTCCTTCACTCCCCACCACCCATCTCTTCTTCCCCCTTTTTAAACAAGGGAAGGGAAGAGAGAGAGGGTCGACACCCTCTCTCTCCTTCCTCTCTTCTCCAACTTCTCCTTCCTCTTCTACTCTCTCTCCCTCCTTTGTGCTGCTGCTCAGCTGGGCCAACCTAGCACAAGGTGAGCTCCTCCTTCCCTTGTTCATTTTAGCTTTTGTTTCAAAATTTTTTTTTTTTATGTCCATGCTTGTTTTTTTTGTTCATAGTGGTAGAACGCCCCTTTGGGGCTGGTGCTTGGTAGGGCGCTGGGCTGATCCTTTGCATGGCCAGCCCAGGTCCTTTCGATGACCTTGTTGAGCCCACAGCAGGTGGGCTGGGCCATTGCAGGCCCTGCAATGAGCCCCCGGACTGACCCAAAGTTGGTCAGTCCAGCTTTTTATCTATCGGCTGGGCTGGCTGCAACTCGTGCTGCAGCCCACGGTTGGCGCGGTGGTCTGGGCCATCCTGGACCCAGACCCACCCGAGGTGGGACCCATCCATGGGTGAGCCCCCCCCCCCCCCCCTTTTTCCTTGGTTAGCCCAAACGCACCACCCGGGTGCCTTAGCACCTGGGGGTTTTGGTTTAGGGTTTGACCTGCTTGGTCAAGGGCTACAGCCCTGGTTCAATCCACCATTTGGCTCAAACCAGGGGCCTGTATGGGCCCCTTTATCCTTGTTTTTCCCCTGGCCGCTGCCTAAGGGCAGCGGGAGGCCTGGTGCGCGTGGCACCCGGGCCACCTCCTTGGCGCACCCACTTGCTAGGTGTGCCGGGTAGGTGCGGCCTGGCTCAGCCCATGGCTGGGTTGAGCCAGATGTTACAGACCTAGGGTCTGTAGTAGATGGCTAACCCCCCCCCCCCCCCCCCCCCCCCGCTTGACTTGGTTGGCTGCTGTGCAGCCTGGGGCCGGGTGCTTAGAGCACCCGGGCTTGGTGTTGGGCGCACCACTTAGTGGTGCGCTGGCCCCTTGTGGGCCTGGTCTGAACCCATGGCTGGGTCAGACCAGGCGTGGCCTGCCCCCAGCAACCTTAGTTGCTGGGGTAGTCAAGCTGGGTCTGGACCCTCGGTGGTCCAGACCACCAACTTGGTATGGCGCCACCTAACCCGAGTGGGCGCCCCACCTTGGTCCCTCCTTGGGCGCCCCTTGTGGGCTGGCATGCACCCGCTGGGTGCCTGGTCTGGACCCACTCTTGGGCCAGACCAGGGGTGCCTGTGGGGCACGCCCCCTTGTGCCCCTGCCCCCGTGCAGTCGGCTGAGCCTGGGCCAATAGGGCCCAGGCCAGATCGGTGGGTCTAACCCACTTGGTGGCATGGTTGGGTTAGCCGCACCCTCAAGGGTGTGGGCTAAGGCCCAACACTCTGGTCTGAACCCATGGTTAGGTTCAGACCAGGGGCTTTCGTGACACAGCTAGGTCTGGTCACGTGTGAACCAGACCTCGCTTGAGGTCTTGGTTGGCCGTCGGGCCCTGGGCTAAGCCTAGCACCCTTGCGGGCGCTCCAGGCTTAGCCGGGTGTTGTTACACCGGGGTTTGCCAGCGTGGGCTGAAGCCATTGTGGCTGTCAGCCCCACTTGGACTGCCGCTGGGCTTGGACAAGGATGGCAGGGCCTCCGTGGCCTGGCCACTTGTTCAGCCCCTCCGGGTTTTTGGTCCCTTGTCGGCGCCAATTCGGCACCGGGTGCCAAGGCACCCGGCCACCTTGACGCCAGTGTGAGCAGCCCTTGTTGGACTCCGACATGGGGCCCGGACCACTCACAGATTTCGGCAAGATGGGCACGACTTCGTGGAGTCCCACAGGAACTCCCCCGTGGTGACGTTTGCTCATCTGTGCCGATAGGAATAGTTCGAGCCTTATAGTGGAACGCGTCGCTTGTTAGCAACGTACTTGCCGCTTCAGGTTTTGGGTTCTTGTATCCCGCATCCCCGTAGGGGTGGCCATGCGGTTGAGCTTGCAAGCGGTGTCGTGACACACGCTTGCGTGGGGTTGTCCGGTACTACGGACCTTTCAGGTTGCGGTCTTGTTCGTGCCCCTGTCATGCAGCCGCGCATCTGGATATGCCAATGTTATTCCCATTAGCATGGGATTAGGTTGGATTTTATCCCTTGACACTCGTGAGAGTCGAACTCGCGAAGATCCCTGGCGGATGGCTTCGCTACGCGAGATTCTGCCGCGTTATGATAATGGTACGCGTTTTTGGATGAACATACACCAGTGTGAGTTGTCCGGGTTTCGTACGTGCAAGCCGACATGTTTTGACAAGTATGTCACTGGCCCAGATGTCGGGTGCTTCCCTGTTTGACTTCTGTTCGTATATCGACGAACGTGCACTGCACCAGAGGCGTGCTTTACATTCGATATGGCATACACTTGGAAAGGAACTGGAATTATTGTAGGGTTTGACACTTTTGACCTATTGAGGTCTTGAGACTCGGTTGGAGTCTACGGGCAATGGCCCGGGTTAGTGAGAATGTGCTCACATGTTCGTGTCACCCTAGGCATAAATAAAATGATATATTATCGTCGTCACAGGCGATGTGCTCGTGGTGGCCGTGTGAGGTTGAGCACGTGAATGGGCGGGCCAAGTCCTCGTTTGCGTACCCCACGGAGACCACGAGGCGCGATTACCTCGAGAGGAGGTACGACTGGAAGTTTGAGACTAAATAAGATAAACCTGTTGCGCCCCATTCACAATTTGGTCACCCAGCGAGAGGGTGAATGGTAGAGCCCCGAGTGACGTGTCGTTACTACGACTTGTTCTTTAGAGGAGCCGATGTGCCTTCTGACCTCCAGTCACTCGGAGATAGGGAGGTCAAGGTTGCCCTCTACAGGGACCTTTGCTACTGCAGTAGCATGGATTGCAATCCTTTACCCCTGCGAAAGGTTTCTCCTGGCTGCGTGTCGCTCGCAGGTGGTTTTCTCGTCCTGTAGCATCCCCGGTTACCACATTAGAAATTGAATAACAAACGACGGGTGCATGTCTCACAGAACTCAAGGGTTTTCCTTCGCGTACCCGAAGGAGGTAAAAAGATGAACATAAAGACTAACCAAACAGACTGACTTACTGTAGTTGTTACTCTGGAGCAGTACACACTTTTGTCCAGTTGCTACCCTCTGTTGGTTAGTTCCTACTCTGTTACTTTAGCTGCTACCTTCTGATGTTCAGTTTCTGTTTTGTTACTTTAGTAGCTGCACTATTACTTACTTGTAGTTTTATAGTCTTGTGACACATGCACCTACCTGACACGCACTTGTACTTTTGTTTCAATTGCTTCTAACTGTTCCATATGATAGTTGTAGTCTGGTATTTAGCATACTTGTGTCATGCTGCCTACTTTCTGTTTTTCCTTTAAAATGAAAATGTATGAATGGTTTGTCTCACCAGCTCGCAAGAGTACTGACCCCGTTTTATGGAGATACATGTGACGAGTAGATGCAGTGCGATGCGACGGCGCACAGCAGGAGCCTTGAGACCCACACTTTGTAGCAGATTCTTGCTTCTTCTGGTTTTGGGGTTTGAGGGGTTATACCCCTCCTTTTTGGAAGACTGTTCCTTTTTGTACCCAGTCTCGTTTTTGTATCATTGCAACTATTATGGAAATGAAAAATATTTTACTTAGCTTGTGGTTGGTTTTCTCACTGTGGCTCACTCAGACTTGCGGCCTTTGCTTTGCCCCTATTTCCCTCCTTTACTTCCGCTAGTGTTTTCCACTCTGTATATTCCTTAAAGAAAAAAAAAATTTACAAGGTCGGGGTTTGGGGCGTCACAGTGGGTCTAGACCCCCAGTGGTCCAGACCCCCACCTTGGTGTGGCGTCACCTAACCCGGGTGGGTGCCCTACCATAACCCCTCCTTTGGCGCCCCTTGTGGGCTGCTGCGCACCCAACGGGTGCCCTGGGTCTGGACCCACTTGTGGGCAAGACCAGGGGTGCCTATGGGGCACACTCCCATGTGCCCCAGCCCCCTCTTTGTCGGCCGGGCCTGGACCAATAGGGCCCAGGCCAGAGCAGTGGGTCTAACCCACTTGGTGGTGTGTTTGGGTTAGCCGCACTCTCAAGGGTGTAGGCTAAGGCCCAACACCCTGGTCCAAACCCATGGCTGGGTTCAGACCAGGGGATTTTGTGACCCAGCTGGGTCTGGTCACGTGCGGACCAGACCTCGCTTTTAAGGGCAAGACGAACCCTGAAGCTGTAGAGACATGGATACGCGAGATAAAACGTATTTTTCGTGTTCTGAATGTTCCAGAGGAACACAAGGTGAACTTCGGTACTTATCGTTTGAAGGACCACGCTAGGAAGTGGTGGGACACGACCTCTGCGATCAAGTTCCAGAATAAAAAGGTTACTTGGGACGAGTTTGTTGAGGTTTTTAACTCTGCATATTTCCCTAAGCATGAACGTAGTAAGAAGATGCAAGAATTTTTAGACCTACAACAAGGGGCAACAACTTTGGCGGATTATATCACTAAGTTTCGTTGTCTGGAGCGATATTGCCCAAATGTATACACCATGGAAGAGAATCGAGCAATGAAATTCGCTCGTGGATTGAGGCCAGCTCTGAGAACCAAGGTGTTCACTCAAGGTCCATACGGGTCGAATCCACAGGGAACGGGATACTTCTGAATTAATTCTAAAATAATACTTTATTAATATAACAAAGTTTACAATCTACGTCAATATTACAAATTAACTGAAATAACACTCTAACTATGAAAATAAATTAAAATAGGAAGCTAAGTCTTCTGCAGGTCTCCAGGGGCAAAACTGTCTTTTCACAACATGTGCATTGGCACCTCATATTTGAATTACACCTATGAACCTGTTCTAACTTATTAACCTACACAATAAAAACACAAAGTCAGTACACAATACAAAATGAAATTTAAATTACAATCTACAATTAGTTCTAAGCTAATAAATAAATTAAACTACACTTAAATAATTAACAGAAAACTAAAAACACATTAACTAACTAAACTAACTAAACAAAACAACTCTAATTAATCTAAATACTGTTAATTTACTAACTGCAATACTAGAAAACATGAAAACTACATTAAACCAAACAAATAACTAAAAGACTGTTTTGTCCCTAAAGAAGGCAAAAATGGACTCTGACAGCTTTTTGGAATTTACAGTTTTGAGGGATCAAACAATTTTCAAAATTAATAAAACCACTTCTATACTGTAAAAGACAGATCCAAGAAACTGACACATTTTACAGATTTGAAAAATACGTTCTGGATCTCCAGATCTAAGCGTTTCAAAATCAGGATAATCTAGGAAATCGCAGGACCCGAAATTTGAAAACCCGAAAAAGCTTTTTGCATAAAACGCTTAAAAACCAGACCAAATCAACTCGGATCGAGCTGAAATTTGGTCTGCAGATAGTTGACACACAGATGTGGAGAATAGAAAAATAATTTTTAGGAAAATCTAGAGAAATCCACATAAACTAACGAGTGCACGATCGGGTAAAAATTAGGGTTTTGGTTCAGTGCACTATTCATTGTTTTGAATCCACTAATGACATTAAAACCATAAACCAAATAGCAAAACAGTCTTAACCTAAGCTAAACTACTGTTAAACTACAGCAAACAATAACAATTAAACTACGTTACAAAAATTAAAAAATCAACTAAACAAATTAACTTATACCTACTCTAAATAAATCGTTAGTACTACTCTAATATAACTTAAACTCACTAACTAACTAACTCTAATTCTAAACTATCTAACTGCATCACCAATCTAACTAAGTCTAATATACTCTAGATAATATAATTAACTACTAAACTAATTAATTAAATATCTAACTAATCCTAACACCTAAAGGAAACAACTACTAACCTACGGTTAAGTTAACTAGAGTTAGGTAGCGTTAGTTTCTAACTAACTAAGGGGAGTTAGGGACTGACTATTGTTAACCTAATAACTAGGGTTAGCTAATTGCCTAGGGTTAGTTGACTAACTAACTAATGGCTAGGGTTTAACTATGGTTGATAAGGTACGGTTAGGGTTAGTAACTAGATTTAGGGTACGGTTAGGGTTAGTAACTAGATTTAGGGTACGGTTAGGGTAACTAACTACCTACGATTAGTAAGTAATTAACTAGGGTTAGGTATTAGCTATTTGGGGTTAAACTAGGGTCGACTAGGGCTAAGGGTAAGATCTAACTAGGCTTACTAAAATAACTAATGAACTCTGGATTAATAGGACACGGTTAGGGTGAACTTGGGTTTGACTAAGGTTTAACTACCTACTAGGTTTGACTACTAACTTAGGTTAGCTAGGGGCGGTTAAGGATAAAACATTGACTAGGGTCCACGCCACCTAGTTAGGTTAGTTATGCTAACTAAGGTTAAGACTAACTAAATTAAACACCTACCAAAAAGACTCAACTCCTAATTAATCTATCTAATTAAAACCACTAAATGGAATATAAACTAAGGTGAATACATATCTAATTAGCCACACACGATTTTAGAAAATATACACTATTACTATCTTTACTAAATTAACTAATACCTAATTAATACTAAGTCCTAACTAAGAAAGTGCTCACAATGGCTAATGAATGCTCAATCATGCAATTGGAAAGAAAGAAAGCCCCATCCATAATTGCTTTAAATTTCAAATAGGCAACTTATCTTCAAAAACCGTCTAGCCTTGATAGGCATACGTTTCTCCATATTTTCATTAAAAGCAAGATAGGCACTTGAAAATCTTACCCAAAACATCACACACAGTTTTGAGGTTGTCTTTACAAAATTTGAAACAATGAATTTCTTACTCCAAACTCGTGTAATCACTTTTAGAAAGGTTTTTAATATTCAAAACATAAGATCCCTTGTTGAAACCTTTCCAAAAGATTTGGCCACGATTTTAGAAAAGGAATTAAATTTCAAATCAGTTTCCAAACATGTCAAAGGGTAAAATCCCATATCTTGGCTGGACTTCACAAGGTCAATGCCTTCTAAAATTGGTTCCCACGAATTTGAATGGCATTTCCTTTTTCCCAAAAATGCAATGCATTACAATGACCTCAATGCCCTTAACTAAAATACAAAATTAAATAAATAACTAAGCTATGCTAAAATTAATCTAACCAAGTTAACCTATACATGTATAATCACAAGGATATAACGGAGAACACAAATATTTGAAACAACCTAAGTTAATGACTACATACCACTCGAATTAGCTAAATACATTACAAATTGACTAAATAAATTCTAATGAAACTAGATATATTAATTAACATGGAATGACATCTAAATTAAATCAAACATTAACCTAACCTAATGTACCTACAGAATTTTAACCACGTGAAACTGGAAATAATACTACATGGAATCTAACGAAATTACAATTTCAACTAAAGACAAATACCAACGGAAATCTACCTAAGCATCTAAACAACATTACACTAACATGTTTATAAATGAATTTTAAAACTAAAGAATACAAAAATGAATCTAACTAATATGATAGAAATTCAATTGTACAAGGAACACGCTAACACCTAAATCCACTACAATCGACCATTCTAAAGCAAAATATAATTTAATCTAAAACTCAAGCTACTACATTACGAGAAACGATTTTAAAACTACGCAGCAAACAACTTAAATTAATTTGATTTATCTACACTACGGATCTACAACAAATATTATAGATAATTTAACTAATGAATTAGGACAAACTACATGACACGCTATTTACAAAAATCAATCAAATAACTAAGAACTCACAACGACATCAACTATTACATGGTATACATAATCTAATGTGAATAAAACACCCTCAGAACTAGTAACTAATGGACGAACATGAGGAACAAGCAGACCTACAGATCCGAAAACTCAAAGCACACGCACACACCCACAAGATCCAACGTTGGATTAAAAAGATTATTTTCAATAACACAAAACCTAAACACCCTACGTGCTGGCTTTTGCACGACACTTTCTACACTAGGGCTGACGAAAAATACAGAAAATTCGTAGCACATGACTCACGCACATATATTGGGTTCTATCTAGAAGAAAGGGATGAGAGAACCAACCTCCAGGGCGATCCGACGACTGAGGGGGAGAAAAGAGCGGACTTTGCTTGGCTTCGCACTATTAGGAACCTCGTTTATGCTGGAAATACACCATGGAACCATGTCCTACAGTTGCAACACGTTGGAAATCCACTGAAGATGGAGGATGAACCGATTCTCGATCAGGGGGCATAGAAGACCGGATGGAGGTAGAGCCGGCCCTTCTCGTTGGAGTGTTTCGCACTTCCACACAAGAAAAGTGTTTCCCACCTCTGCTGCACCTGCAAAACACAGCAACAAAGTGATTAGCCAACAAGAGAGAATAAGAAATGAGAAGATTTGAAAGGGAGACAAGGTAGAAGGCTTGAATCTCAAGCTTTTCTTCATGTCTTCAATAGAGATGGAAGGAGGTGAGGGTTGAGAAGGGGGCTGGAGCTCGATTCATGCCCCTAGGGCATGAAAACCAAAGCAAAGACAGCAGCCACCATGGGCGTCATCTCCTCTATACACGATTTGGCCCTTTTGGGCATTTTTTCAGAAACAGTGTTAAAAAGAAAATAATTGCTGGGCGCCTCTTTCTACAGAGGGTTTTTGAAAAATAATTTATGAAAACTTGAATTGGGTTGGAGCTGGATTGATTTCATGTGTTTTGACCCAAATCCAATATCCAAATGGGCGTCTGGATCCAAATCTCTCAAATCGGCTCTGATATTTGACCCGCTACACTGTAAATGCATTAATTCCTTCATTTTAAGTCTGATTTCAATGAAATTCGAACCAAAGCTCTATAACATCATTATGCACCTAAGTGTATGCCCTTAACCTATAGCTGATGCATTTATGCAGTGAAAACATGTTAATAAAACGTAATAATTATGCATCATCAAGATGCATGAATGATTTATCAAGAATAGTAGGCAGTTTAAGAAATCAGTTGAAGCAAATATTTCATGTAATGGACATTCTCAAAACAAATTCAGAAATCTCATGCCACCACAGTAAAAATCTTTTTCCTTCATTTTTCTAAACTTGTAGCTATCTATGATTTTTCTCGGAAAGTCAAGTATTCTCATGTATTACTCATTTATCCTCACTTGTTTATTTTCTGCACAGTAATTTACAAATATTCCTAAGCAATGAAATTTTTCTCATTCAGCTCATTCTTTTTCTTTCTTTGGATTTTCAATTTTTTACCATTTTTCAATTCTCTCCCTTGAGCATTCTTCTCACTTGAGCACTATTTCGAATATCCAGTTTTGTGACCCATTTAGCGAGCTTTGGGTCAGTGACTCCTAGGCCAGACGACCTTAGAGCACTAGATATAGAGTATCCCTCAGACTTAATTGCTCGAGTCACTAGACCTTCTATTCTAATAGTTTATGTATAGTCTTCCTCTCGTCATGTGCAATGTCTCTATCTCTTAGGCTTTCTATGCAGTTCATGCAACAAGCTTTCGAATCGGTGGCTCCCAAACCAGATGGCTTTAGGGCACCAGGTGTAAAACACCCTTCAGATTCTACTTACTCGAACTACAAAGGCCACAGATATCGACTAGACAAGAAGATGATCTCCTTCGTTATCCTTTTCGTCAAGAGACTCAAACACTTCATCTTGTGTCTGAGTTCCACTACTAGGATTCAGGAAGTCATCAACAACTAAACGTAGCTCTATTCTTTTAAGCTCATTTTTCAAAAACATCTTTGCATTGCTTATTTCTTTCACAAAACATACTGTGCATACTTATACTAAAGTGATTAAAAACTTTCTAACAATCAAATACAATCTTTTCTTTGAATTTTCTCATAAATAACTACTCTATTTGAATCAGTTCAAATTTTTTTTTTTTTACATGGGGCTTAAACATTTCTAAACTGTTAGATTATGCCAAAAACAATCATATATGCTACAAACTTGTTCTCAAACGCCTACTTTAGCTACCAGATATATATATAAAAAAAATTTAGTGTGCATCTAAACCACCCCCCCATGCTTGAATGACACTGTCCCTAGTAGCATATAAAATATATAAAAATGCAATGCAAATGCACACTAAAAGACAAGAAAATGAATATGGGAGAAAGGATAAATACAACCTGATCTGTGTCGGGCTTCTGAAATTGTTTAACTTGACTTTGCAGCATCCTATGCATATCTGATTGCATAATTTTATGCTCATCTGATCAATGAATGCTCGGAAAGCTCTGCCTTGTACCTGGTAACTAATTCTCATACACTAAATGTTAGATTCAACCTTTATAAACCAAAAACAAATGTCAGCACATATGAAATGAAATACTGAATAAAAGAAAATACTGAAATGAAAAACAAAACTACTCTACTATGTACATATGATACATCCCTCTCGTCAAATCCTTATGCCTTTGTGAGATACACTATCTCACACTCACCATTTTGCAAGGAATCTGAAATGTAGGGCTTCAGTCTTTGCCCATTAACCTTGAATGTACCTTGGGTCTGAGGATCAAATAATGTGACTGCTTCATGTGGAAACACTTCTTTCACAATGTACGGTCCCTCCCATCTCGATCTCAATTTTCCTGGGAATAAATGCAAACGAGAATTATATAACCAAACTCTTTGCTCCGGCTCAAACACTTTTCTGACAATGTGCTTATCATGAAATGCTTTAGTGTGAGCTTTGTATAACTTGGCATTCTCATATGCATCATTCCTGAGTTCCTCTAATTCTGAGAGCTGCAATGCTCTCGCTTTTCCAGCCTGGGTGAGGTCAAAATTCAATTTCTTGATGGCCCAATATGCTCTGTGCTCCAGCTCGACAGGAAGATGGCATGATTTCCCGAATACAAGGCGATACGGGGATATGCCAATGGGGGTCTTAAATGCAGTCCTATAAGCCCAGAGTGCATCATCTAAGCGTTGGGACCAATCCTTGCAGTCCGGGCGAACTGTCTTCTCTAGAATCCGCTTTATCTCCCTATTTGAGACCTCTACCTGTCCACTGGTCTGCGGATGATAAGGCGTGGTGAATCTATGATTGACAGAATACTTTCTCAGCAGAGAAGCATGTACATTCCTAAAATGCTTGCCACCATCACTGATCATCGCACGTGGCACACCAAAACGACTGAAAATGTTGTGCTTAATGAACTTAAGCACCACTCTATGATCATTGGTCTTGGTTGCCACAGCCTCGACCCACTTGGACACATAATCAACTGCCACTAAAATGTATAAATTTCCGAATGATGGCAGAAATGTGCCCATAAAGTCTATGCCCCAAACATCAAAAATCTCAACTATCAGAATCAAGAGCAAGGGCATCATGTCCCTCTTGGACATATTCCCAATCTGCTGACATCTAATACATCTTCTGTAGAACTCATGTGTATCTCTGTGGAGTGTGGGCCAATAAAATCCAGACTACAAAACCTTTGCAGTTGTCTTTCTACTGCTAAAATGTTCTCCACAGGCTAAGGAATGGAAAAAACTCAAAATGGACTCGTACTCCTCCTCCGAAACACATCTTGTGGCACCCCAAACCCCGACTTTGGAAAGCTTGGAATTTCCAGGATTTTTATTTTTTTGAAAGGGTTTAAGTGAAAAATCAGCGGAAAGCAGATGTGGAAAAAAAACAACAAAGCCGCAAGTCTGAGCGGCCACCACAGATAAGTGCAACAAGTGGAAACAGTGTAACCAATGGTGAGTATAAAAGTGTAACGGTGAAGTAAAAAGGGGAAACACCCCAACAGTTTAAAGAGTTTACAAATGTAAGTATAAAAGGTACAAAACCGGGAATTTATCCCAACAACAACCAAAACCCAAAAACCACCAGGTACAGGAACTGCAGTCAAGTGTGTGGGTCCTCCGAGCCTCCACCGTGTATCACCGCATCCACACTACACCTGTTCGTCACCTACATCCCTATAAAATGGGGTTAGTCCTCTTGCGAGGTGGTGAAGAAACAACCACAAGCATATATATATATATATATATATATATATATATATATATATGTGTGTGTGTGTGTGTGTGTGTGTGTCATGTGCACACAGAAAGAAGGAAAGCTAAAAAGTGTAAGTGCCTATGTCGGGTAGGAGTAAGGTGACAAGTACTAGTCAACAAGCTATAGCAACAGAGAAAGCATGCGGCTAAAGCAACTAACTAAGCAGCGAATAACTAAGGAAGCAACAGTAACTATAAAGCAAGTGCTCAAGGTAGTAACAACTATAACAAGTACTGAGCAGCAAAGTAACCAAGTAACAACTGAAGCAAGTAAAGCAACTGGAGTAAAGTCCACAGCACAAGGGAAGTAGCAACTACAATAAGTCAGCTGATTGGTTAGTCTTTATGTTCTTCTGATTACTCCTTCGGGTACGTGAAGGAAACCACGCATTCTGTGAGACATGCACCAGGCGTCTGTTATTAATTGTCTAGTGTGGTAACCGGGGAAGCCACAGACCGAGTCAACCTCATGCAAGCAGCACACGGCTAGGAGAAAATACTCACATAGGCAATGATTGCAATCCATACTACTACAGTAGTGAGGTCCTAAGAAGGCAACCTCGACCTTTCTGACTCTGAGTGACTGGAGGCCCAAGGACTCTACAGCTCCTGTCAAACACGTGTCATAGTAATGACAAGTCACTCAGGGTTGTACCATCCACCCTCTCCCAAGGTGAACCATTTTTTTGAATGGGGTGAAGCAGGTTTATCTTTCTTAAGGCTCATGTTCAATCATACCTCACAATGAGGAATCTGCCTCGTGGTCCCTGCAGGGTACGCAGAACGAGGACTTGGCCTGCCCATCCACGTGCTCAGCCTCACACGGCCAACGGAGCACACCGTTTGTGAAAGCAGTCAAAACACCATATTATTATTATTTTCTGTTTTAGGGTATATCACACAAGAGTCCACACAACACAAGGGCCACTGCCCGAAGACTCCAACTGAGCCCACAACAAAACATTTCAATATTCATACCCTTTGGTGTTCAATTTTCTTTCTCTTCATTACATAAGGTAAGTGCACCTAATGCGCTCACCAATGCCTCAGTGATGTACCTCCTCAGGGTACACACTACTCAATAACAGTGTCAAGATGTGCTAAGTGCAAAGTGAAGGAATATCACATGTTTCTATCTTTTGCACAAGTATAAACAACAGAGGCATCACATGATATTAAACTGCACTATATTGCATACTTCAGTGTTATGATTGCATTCATCAACATTTTCATACTTAAGGGTTCAAAATTGAATTCATCTAAAATTCCATCTTATGGGAACAACATTAGCTATTTCCACGGTATGGGGTGCCGCGCCTGCGGACCTGAAGCAAGAATATTTCAACTACACTTGTAATTCAATGAAGCTTCCAAATATGTGGATTTGCAATAGTGTTCGTCGGGGTTCTTTAACTAGGCATTGTACGTAACTCACGACATAAGGAACTTCCTTACGCAATATGACACACTTACGTGTCGAAGGTGATATTGAAATAATCCATCTGATGGGTATTACATTGGCATTGCCACGGTTCAGGGTGCCGCGCCCGCGGACCCGCAACAAACCGTTGCCAAAAGGAACACAGGGCCACAATATGTAACTCCTACCTAGATAAGAAAGTGGAAACAACTAAGGAAAACACGAGGACGGGACACCAGAGTGTCGTGTGTCCATACAGTCATATCAAGTAATCATTTGAGTATTTGACAAATAGGTGTATACTTAGCTATACCTATGTGTATGCGTATTTACATATGTTTCCCATGTCATTGCACGAAATAAGATACGACCTTACATGTATACATATATATACGTATATGTACATATACCCATACTCATTCGCACCCAAAATACATGTCTATATATGTATATACATTGGCACATATTTATATATATATATATACACATATATATATATATATACACATATACATATCGAATTCTTTAAAACCTGAGGCATGAGTACTTATGCCAAAACCCTAACCGAGTGCACGGAGGGTGCGGGCAAAGCAATCACTAGTTGAACCGACTGTGGTTCAACTTGAAGTAGCCACAGACTGGGTTTTTAATGGGGTAGAGTGTTAATAGCCACACTAATAACATACGGGCTGCAATTGTGTCAATACGAAGTTCCACACACTTGCCGCCAACCGGCTCTAACTAATAGGATGGTTTGGTCCTACGGATCAGGCTGTCGTGCCTACCATCAAGGTCTGGTCCAACGCATGGATTGGGCCATACCTGCTAAAGGGGTTTGGTTGGTGCTAACTCAAGCCCCGACAAGGGCAACCCATTTTCATGTGCAAGGGGACTAAGGTCGACCGAGGTGTCTGGTCCATAGGACCAGACTGCAGTCATGACATGCTAAGGTCTGAACCCTTCGGTTCAGGCCAAAGCCCAAAGGGGCTCTGCTGAAAGAGAGACCCGGGAACATTCAGCATTAAGCAGCTGGCACCCGACTCCAAATATGCGTGAGCCGCGGCTAGCACTAAGCGCTAGCTGGGCTGCCATTGGGTTCATGTCTGAACCATGGTTCAGACCTGCGCCCACAAGGTACTCACAGGGTACCACGAGTGGTCAGCACCCAGGTGGTGCGCACCAGGCTCCAGCCGACGAGGGTAACAGCTGGGCTATGCTCATGCCACAGCCGGTCCAGTCCAGGCTATGGTGCTGGTCTGAATCCAGGGTTCAGACCAACACCTAGCCTAGTCGAAAACCCAACCAAAATAAAGAAGAACAAAGGTATAATCGGATGGTCTAGGCACAAAAAAGGAAAAGATCAAATAAGTTTTAAGTTACGTAAGCTGGGCGCCTAAGTGCTACGCGCGTACACAGGTCATCCGTACGGGGATCAGCTCTAATGTCTGGTGAGCATGCTGGTTTGAGGGTCTGGTCCACTGGACCCGACCTTGCGCCACTCCCAACTCACGATCAGAGGTCCAAAGGGGCCGAATAGCCAACCCAAAGGGGTCTGGCCTCGAACAACTGGGCTTACCTGGTCGATTAGACCATGCGGTGTCCTGGTGCGCCAAACGAATGGACTCAACCGAAAACCAACGAGGGTCGAAAATAACAACAAAAAAAGAAATAAGAAACCAACGTCACCTTGTTGCTGGAATTGCCTAGGGGTTCCACTCTCAAGCAAGGCTGGTCACGACGTGACCCAAGCCCAAAGGTAGGGCTGCAACCCCAGTCCCAATATGTTGGGTCTGGGTCGAGCCCAACACTTCAAGAAGAGAGCAACAAGGGAAGGAAAAAAAATGCTAGTGGCTGGAACGCACCAGCCGGCGTTCCAGCACCTCGATAGACCATCAAACAGACCGGGTGTAGGCTGGACGAGCTTGGCTTGGTCCAGCACACCCAGAGATATCGCAAGGTCCATGAACACACCGGCAGAAAGGAGAATAGTAACAACATTGTATTAGAAAGGTAAACAACAACTAAGCATAGAAGATGATTAAACTGAAACAAGATTGTAAAAAAAATAAAAAGGAATAGAATGTAATTGCATGCAGCAAGGTATTGATGCAGAAACCAAGGTGATTCAAGATTAAAAAAAAAGAAAACAACATCACTTAGACTAATCCGCCTTCTTGAGCTTGCATGCATTGATGCATAGCGTCATTGGATTCATGTCAATCCGGAATCATAGGATTAATGTGAGTCTTCACCTTTGCTATTGAAGAAGATGAAAGAAGGTTGCGGTGTTGCAACTTCTCACACCCAAGAGAGAGCCCACGGCTGGAGTGAGGAAACTTGAGAGAAAAGAAGAAGTTTGGCAGAGAGAGAGAGAGAGAAAGAGATAGGAAAAAATCGCCCATTAGAGAGAGGGGCCCATTTTTTTCTAAAGTTTTTATAGAGGTTGAACAAAGGTTTGGATGGCTGGGATGTAATCTAGTTGTACTTTTTGCAATGGGTATTTTTAAAACATATTTTGTAATGAAAACAAGGGAAACTCGTCAACCAAAGATATAAAAACCGACTTTCCACCGAAGTGGCGAGTACGGGTCGAATCCACAGGGAACGGGATAAATTATGAAATAATTATAAAATAACACTTTATTAATATAACAAAGTTTACAATCTATGTCAATGTTATAAATTAAATGAAATAACACTCTAACTATGAAAATAAACTAAAATAGGAGGCTAAGTCTTATGCAGGTCTCTAGGGGCAAAATTGTCTTTTCACAACATGTGCATTGGCACCTCATATTTGAATTACACCTGTGAACCTGTTCTAACTTATCAACCTACACAATAAAAACACAAAGTTAGTAACAATTAATACTTAAATCTAAATTACAAACTACAACTAATGTTAAACGAATTCTATAATTAAACTATAATTAAATAAACATAGAACACTAAAATTAAACTGTCTAATTAAACTAAGAAAATTAATTCTAATTAATATAAATTACAGTTAATTAACTAACTACAAGACTAGAAAACACGAAAACTGCATAAAATCAGAGAAATAGCTAAATGACTGTTTTGTCCCTAAAGAATGCAAAAGTAGACTCAGATAGCTTTTCGCGAAACACTAATTTGAGGGGTCAAACGAATTCCAATTTTTCCGAAATCACTTTTGTTCTGTAAAAGACAGATTCAAAAATCTGACACATTTTACAGATTTGAAAAATACGTTCTGGATCTCCAGATCTAAGCGTTTCAAAATCAGGATAATCTAGGAAATCGTAGGACCCGAAATTTTAAAATCCAAAAAAGTTGTTTTCACAAAACGCTTAAAACACAGACCAAATCAACTCGGATCAAGCTGAAATTTGGTCTGCAGATAGTTAACACACAGATGTGAAGAATGAAAAAATAATGTTTAGAAAACTCAGTAAAAATCCACATGAAATGACAAGTGCACGATTGGGTAGAAATTAGGGTTTTGGCTCAGTGCACTATTCATTGATTTGAATCCACTAATGACATTTTACTTTGAAATCACAGACAAATACAGTCCTAACTAAACCTAAGCTATTGCTAAACTACAGAAAACAATAACAATTAAACTAAGTTATAAAATCTAAGAAATAACCTAAACAACTACTATTAATTCTAATCTACACTACTTGTTAAATCTAATTTAACCTAAACTCACTAACTAACTAACTAAATTAATTAACTATCTAACTAATGTTAAAAGTTAATAGAAACAACTACTAACCTATGGTCATGCTAACTAAGGTTAACTAAGGTTCGGATCAACTATCTAACTAGGTTAGTTACCTAGGGTTAACTAATGCTAATCACTAACTATGGCTCGCTAGGGTTGACAAGGTTCGATTAGGGTTAGTAGCATTAACTAACTAACTAAGGTTTAGACTAACTAGGATCGGTTGTGGTTAGTAGGATTAACTAAGGTAATTAACTACCTAGGGTTAGGCATTAATTAACTATCTAGGTTAGTTGACTAACTATGATTACTTAATAACTAGAGTTCTAGGGTACGGTGGGAGTTAGTAGGGTTTAACTAAGGCAATTAACTACCTAGGGTCGACTATGGTTTAGCTAGAGTTAACTAATTAAAACTACTAACTAAGGTTAAGCCTAACTAAAGGGAGTTAGAGTGGCGGTTTAGGATAGGACATTGGATTAAGGTTCACGCCACCTAAGGTTACTAATTACACTAATAGTTAATTCCTAATTTAAATATAACCTAGAATTATTACTTACCTACTTAGACATACACGATTTTGACCAACTAATCCTAATTCAAACATTACTAACTACTATAATTAAATCTAGCTACATTAAACCACTAATGGCTATCCACTAAGAGTAAGACCATCTAATATACTTAACTAAAGTAGCATACACAATTTTTTTCTAAGCTAACGCCAAACTTACTAAATTAATTCATTAACACCTAATTAATGCTAACTCCTAACTAAGCAAGTCATAACTAGGGCTTATAAAAGGTAGAACACGCATTTGGTAGGGAACATCCTCTCTCATTCTTGCCTTAATAGCACTTTAGGAACGTTTTAAGTGTAAAACCGTCCAGCCCATTGGCACCATGCGTTTTTTTCTTTTTATCATTAAAAGCAATCTAGCCAAATTGAAAACCCTTCCAAAATCACAATACACGATTTTGGCTAGCTTTAAAAGCATTACTCCCTTTTTAGAAATCCTTTTCTAATCCTTGCACAAGTTTTGGTTGGCTTTAAAAGACATGTCAACACTTACCAAAATCGTGTAAATACATTTTAGAGAAATTCATTTGAAATTCAAATGGGTTTCCACCTTTGAAAATGTAACTCATGGTAATTGGCTGGATAACAATCATTACAACTTTCCTAAATTCATTCCCACGAATTTGGATAGGACATCCTCCTTCCCAAAAACGCATTCTAACAATAAAGACTGAATTGCCCCTTATCTAAAATATCATATTAAGCAACTAACTAAATTACTCTAGCATTAATCTAACTAAACTAATATATATACAACTAATTCAAGGGCACAAAGAATAAAACGAAATGGACATTATCTATCAAAGTAAATGCTATACACCAAATTAAATTACTACATTAATACTAAATTAACTAAAACAAAAATTAAAGACTATAACTATTCTAATGAACACATGCCTAACCTAATTATCAAACACGTTAAACAATAATCTATAAACTCCTATCTACAGAACTTTTAAGCAACACACGAATTGAACAAACCTAATATGCAATCTACATTAAATTAACAACAAAAAAATACAAACTAAGGACTCTAAGCAAAATCTAAATTATATTCTACATGATTACACATCTAAACTGAAATATTAAACTAAGAAACATGAAAAGAAGCTAACTACTATGCTGTACAGAAAATCAAAACAGAAAATGAATTCTAACATATCCCTACAATCGACTAGACTAAGAACAAAACAAAAATTCATACTAAACATACTACACTATTTAAAATCTATTAAAAACCTAAACAACAATTTACAAACTGAAATTAAGACACCAAACTAAAGAATCACAGCAAACATCACAACTGACTGGACGACCTACCTAAAAATCAGAAAGACAATACTCGACACTTAGTTTTATCAAAATCTAAAAACATTACAAACAAGGAATGACATCTACATGATTTCTAAGGTAATGGATTCAATCAAGACGAGGTTCATGAGACTGAGAAACACTGGAAAATGCAGACACACTCAACACAAATTTCATATCACACGCACACCCACAAAAAAATGCTAAAGACATCCAGCGTTGGAATGAAAATAAAACAATTAAATAAACCACACACCTAAACATTCTACGTGCTGGTTTATGCACGAAATTTCTATTCTAAAGCTAGACGAAAATACAGAAAACACACAGCCACATCACTCACGCACATATGGGTTCTATCTAGAAGAAAGGGATAAGAGAACCAACCTCCAGGGCGATCCGACGACTGAGGGAGAGAAAAAAGCGGACTTTGCTTGGCTTCGCACAGTTAGGAACCTCGTTGATGCTGGAAATACACCATAGAACCATGTCTTACAGCTGCAACACGTTGGAAATCCACCGAAGATGGAGGATGAACCGATTCTCGATCGGGGGGCTTAGAAGATCGGATGGAGGTAGGGCCGGCCCTTCTTGTAGCACCCCAAACCCATATTTTTCCGACTTGAAAATCCTTTGGATTTTGAGTAAAAATCTTTTTTTTTTTTGAAAACCAAAGCGCAAGCGCGGAAGAAACTGAATGGGGGAGAAACAACCGGAAAACCCTGGGCAGTCACTACAGGTGTGAAACAACATTTAAATGAAACAACTTTTATTAAATTCATTTACATCTTTACAATTTATACATATCAATCCCTTATACAAAACCAAACCGCCAGGATCCAACAGGCGAGGATAAGAAGTGTGGGTTCAGAGTCTCCTGCAGCACACCGAGCTCCATCGCACGCCTAAGTAAACCTGTATCCCCATAAAATGGGGTCAGTACTCTTTCGAGCTGGTGAGACAAACCAAACACGATATACCATATGTGGAAATCGAAAGCAAGTTATACAAGGTAAACATAGCATGCTAAACTTACATTACCTGAGCAATTACAGCATGAACATGTATAAAACTATACATGGATCTACGAGAGACTGCATCTAGCATGAATCAGTGCAAGTAGGCAAAACATGAATAATTAACTAGGACTATTCATTTCATAGCTCATATCAAATAGTAAGGTATGCATCAAGGAACATAAATTTCTCACACGATACGTAACATTGTAACAAGGTATGCATCACAGAACATAAAGTACTAACAACAGACTGTGCTAGGCAAGTAGATGTGTCATCATGAAATGTGCACAAGTACAAGAGGACAAGTATGTGCATCGTGTCATAAGTGAGAGAACTAGTCGGTGATGATACCAAACATTTCACATTAAGATGAGACAGTTAGAAACATTTGTCACGGAGAAGCGTGACTCTCAAGTGGTGCCAAGGTTCATAACCCATTATTGCAACCATAAGCGAGCTCATCTCGTTGAGTGGGGCCATCGCCCACAAACAACTCGCCAAGGAGTTCCAAAGTCGCATAAGTCTCACACGACTGCAATATCCATAGTATCCCTCAAGCTTAGGGAAAACCACTCATTTGCCAAAGTGACTAATACACCCATGTAGTGCGAACAAAAACAAGTAATCACATTTATTAAGCAATCGCTTTCCCTGCCAAAGCGTGTATGGCCATGCTTCTATCATTCCAAAACCATCCAACCACACCACAAACAAGTGTTTTAAATTCTTAAGTAAACATACATGTAGTTGCAACTGTCTTATAAGGCAAGGGAGGAGCCATGATCATTCGATTCCCTTGACCTACGCTATAGGTTTCTCAATTATGCCAAAGCCTTATTTTCTTTAAAATCATTCCATAGGGTGTCATCGCAAAACCTTTGTGTTCCTTAGCGAAAGCGGACTTACGTGCAAAGGCTAAGTCCATACAGTCATATTAATGATATTATCATTTATTTGCGCACACATGTATATATATAATTTGCTTTGGCAATCGTGCGCTCTTGTCTAAGTTGAAACGAGTCAAAAAGTGGAAACCATTGGGGTATTGGACTCTGTGCTCCATAAGCACACATGCAGTCGCCTATGCTGCTGCAGCGCAAAACCTTATTCATAACGCTAACGGTGTGGCGAGGAGAAGGAGAATCAGTTGCGGCTGATGTTCATCCACAACGACCCTACAACATGCATCTATACATCCAGTGCCATGGGGCACACATCCATACCTAGCAGACCCCGAAAGGGCAGCCCGACTGATACGAAGGAAGGCGGTAGCGGCTGCGATATGACAGGAACACGCTTGCTGCAGGTTCTGCACCACCGGGACCAAAAGAACGGGTCAATGGAAGACTACCCGCACGGCTGCGAGCATTGCAAGGACCCAGGTCTAGACCGGCTGGTCCAGACCGACCAAAGAATTGTGCTCAGTCCCGTCAAGGTCTGGACCATGTGTCCAGTCCCCACGTGCTTCGGCTATCAACAAACAAAATGGAAAGGCATCGTAAGCATACTCAAACGAAATCCAACTTCATGGAGTTGTGTAGGATTGTATCACCTATGAGGCTTTACAATGGAGAAGAAGGAGATGAAGGTGCTGCCACGGTTTGGAGTCTCCACACCACACACACACCCATTGGAGCTAGAGGAGAGATGGGAGAGCAAGAGAGGAGAGAAATGGAGTTTCCAAGAAAATCGTCCAAGGGGAGAGCTCTTTCTCTCTCTTGCTTCCCTAAGTAGCTAGGTTAAATGGAATGGACGGACGAGATTGAAGGAGGGGTGATGGATGGCTGGGGTGCTCCACGCCCCCCCATGGCCAGCCATGAACCAATGCATGTTGTGCATTTAAAATCTCTAACTTTTCTTTCAAATACGCCACTTTGAAAAACCATTAAAACTTGAAAGAATTACATGGGCTGCCACTAATGCTAGCCAATCAACCTTTGTTATTTGAATTAATTCGAAAGCATTGCAAAAATGCCATGGGGCACCAGCCCCATGCTCCTTTTATGGGAAAATCGCCCCTCATAATGAGCTCTAGGCTTCATTATGAGGGTTTTGAAAAGAGCAAAGGCCAATCATGGCCTTCTTTTCAAAGGCCATGCAAAATATTTCAAAATTTCCACCCAGCTGGCAAACCTTGACCAGCTGGCAAACCTTGACCAGCTGGTCAACCATCGACAGAAACGTCCACTAGGGAGGACGCCCAATGGATTTGGGCCCTCCGCTAGTGATCTGGGTCCAAATCCAAAATCGCTAATGCATTAAGCTTCAAAACAACGCTTAATTAATGCCTCAAACTATCAAGTTAATCCCAATAACTCATTTAGTGCTGTACATAACCTCAATTAATATGAAATGCACCAAGTCTTTCAAGGAAATTCTTATCCGATTGCGAGAATTAAGCGTATTACGATTTGGGTCCAAATTGGGGCCAAAACTCGTAATTCACATGCACTGACGAGGTTTTCACGCCGTATAAGTCCGAAAATCAGGAACAAACCTTAAGAATATATTATAAAATAACCGTAAAGTTTCAAAAGCTAACTCATCCAAAAATTAGACACTTCTTACTTACACAGTAAAACAACGTGATTTTCGGGTCGCGCGTACAAGGCAGAGATACAAAGCACATTCAATTTACATCAAATTACATGCTATATCTCATAGATACACAAAAGCATACATTTACAACTCAAATCAAACAGTAAAGCCCTTAGAAAATTCGCGGGTCTTACATTCTACCCTCCTTAAAAAGGATTTCGTCCGCGAAATCACAAAACACCAAGCAACAACAAAATGGTCAAATCTCGTCTGACAGCTCCTAATCGGCCACAACTAAGTCTGTCGAAGACTTCTTCAGGCAAAACTTGGCAACATGCCCGGGTTGTCCACATCTGAAACACTTTCCATCGAAACGAGGATAAGTTCCAAAAGCGTGATCTACATTGCATTGCCGACACTTTCGCTGAACTCTAGCGATTCAATCGCTGAGGTCGTCTCCACTGGACATTCTGCTGCACTTTTTGACGCTTCCGCCCTCTAGTAGGTGGCAAGAACTCCACCCCACTAGGTTTCTTCTCGGCTACAATCGCAAAAACTTGAGCCTAATGCTTGGGTTGATCTTTATCCAATAGAGTAGCTACCTCGATAGCTTCTTCGAGCGACTTAGGCTCGCTAGTGAACACCTTAGTTCTCAAAGTAGGCCTCAAACCACGAGCGAACTTCATTGCTCGATCATTCTCCGCAACGTAAACGTTCGGACAATATCGTTCCAAACAACGAAATCTTGTGACATACTCGGATAAGGTCATTGTTCCTTGCTGCACGTCCAGAAATTCTTGCATCTTCCTACTGCGTTCGTGCTTCGGAAAATAAGCAGAGTTAAAAACTTCCACGAATTCACCCCACGTAACAGTCGCGTCCTTGAATCTGACCGAAGAGACAGTGTCCCACCACTTCTCTCCATGGTCCTTCAAACGATAAGTGCCAAAATCCACTTTCTTCTCTTCTAGGACATCCAGAACACGGAAAATATGTTCCATCTCACGTAACCACGACTTAGCAGCTTCAGGGTCTGTCTTACCCGTAAAAGCAAGAGGATCTAACTCCATGAATTGCTTATACGTAACCACACTGCTGTTTTGCATACTCTGGGCTACCTGCTGAAGATTCTCGCCCATTTGATGCATTGCAGCCGCTTGCTGATGCACAACCTCTCCAAGGCTGTTCACAGTGCCCATAACAACATTGCATCTAGTCTTCCAAGTCATCTATCATGTCAGAAAAGCAAGCGAGTAAAAAGGTAGGTCTGAAAAATCCTAGCTCACGAAACAACACTCGTAGTAATCAAACAACAATCATGAGCATAAAACACACATCATTCAGACAGAAATCACATCACAATTTAATCGTGCAACACAATATGACGAGAGCACATTCTACGAACGATCTCAAGCGTCACCAAACAAGGTTGCTATCGCTAGGAAATCACTATTCTAGACGACAAGCGTTAGAGAAACACCATCCTAACGAAACAAGGAGAGTCATCATCACATGACAAGACAAAATACGAGAGTCATCTAAACTCATCTAGCATCATCACAAGATATCATTTATAGTAAAATCGTTAATCACACCATCGTTAGGGAATCACCACCCTAGCGGCATCATTAGGAAATCACCATCCTAATGGCATTGTTAGCGAATCACCACGCTAACGGCATCGCCAAAGAATTGCCATGCTGACGGCCTTGCTGAGGAAATCACCATTCCTGCAACCTCATTAGGAAGTCACCATCCTAATGGCATCGCTAGAGAATCACCACCCCAGCGGCATTACTGAAGAATCACCATGTAAGACCCGCAATTTTTCAGAAAATATCTGAATAAAATTCATGAGGCATTTACCGGTAAAAATAGCATTTCTTCTCAGAATGCGAAACGAATCAATTCCTGCGAGCCAGTTATACTTAGGATATTCGTCGAATCACGAATATATCCTCAAACACTCTGGAAGCCATAACTTCCTACCTGAATGAAATCAAAGGATTCCTGCGAGCCAACTTTCTTAGTTACGTCAATACGAAGGGTATGGCGTACTCAGAATTTTTCAGAAAAAAATCGCCGGAAACCCGAAATTCTTGCGGGACCCACGGAAATATTGGTGGGACCCACAGAAATATTCCTCAAAAAATATCTGGTGGGACCCACAAAAATATCCCATGGAATATCCAAGTGGGCCCCACACCAAGGAACCTCTTGGAATTAAAAAGAAGCCAAAGGGGTAGAATGGGCATGGAAAAACCCAAGAGGAGGTGGGCTTGGGCTATAAATAGCCCTCCCCACTCTCTCTCTTCTCATAAAAATCGACCCCCTCTCTCTCTTGCCTTCTCTCTCTCTCATAAACCTCCCCTACCTAGCCTAGCCCACCTGACCTGGTCTGAGCCTGCCTGACTTAGCCTGAGCCTGCCTGACCTGGTCCTAACCCACCTGACCTGGGTCTGAACCCACTTGACCTGGTCCAAACCCAGTTGACTTGACTTGAACCTAGTTGGGTTTAAAGTCAAAGTCAAAGTCCTTTTTGGTCCAGATTCCGGTTTGGATTTCTGAACCCAGACTTAGCCTACTTGAGCTGAGTTCGAACCTGCTGAACCCAGTTGACTTGGATCGAACCCTGTTTGATTCAAACCACTTAGATTGAGTAGCTTGACCTACTCTACCTCTTTCTCAACTAAGTCAGCTTCATCTGACTTAGTCTGACCTCTCGAAGGAAGGCTCGAAGCCAAAGAAGCAACCCGGAGCCGTTTCTTCCACGATTTGAAGTAAGTTCGCTTCGTTGATCCATCTCTCTCAAGTATTTGACTGTTTGTATATAGAATATACTTTCTGAAGTAGTATCTTGCTTTAGTTCTTGATTGAGCCCTTTTTGGACACTTCGGTGTTCACCCGCTCGTCTCGTAACTATCGTCGGATATATCTATGTTCAAACACGCAGTATATGCGTTCTTCAAAATGGTATCTCGCTTTAGTTCTTGGTTGAGCCCTTTAGGACACTTCGGTGTTCACCCGCTCGCCTCGTAACTATCGTTGGATGCGGATTTAGGTGTATATCTGTTGATTCTGCCGACACGTCTTATATCGCACAGGCTATGTAATTTACCTTTGCCGTCGCGTCGTATGATGCCAAGGCTCTCTGTTTTCTGTACTTCCGATTACTGCACTTCCGATTATGCATTTACTTACGCCGTCGCGTCGAACGATGCCAAGGCTCCTGCTTTCTGCAATGTATTTACTTACGCCATCGCGTCGAACGATGCCAAGGCTTCTGCTTTGTTATATATGTAGAATATTTCGTTCAGTTACACACCCTGAACAATAGTATATGCATTTCTTTACGCCGCCGCTGTATAAAGCACAGGCTTCTGCTTATACTACATATATAGCGCATAAATGAGCGTTCAAATGGAGATCAACTCCAAATCGCCCATGCGATTCCTTGACCGCTCCTCGTTCAAGATTCTGCTTGACGAATGAAGCCCCTATTGGAAAGGCTTCGCTTTTTGGCAAAATGCTCTTTACGTAAAGACTAAGTTAATTACGTATGGCCTGGCTATGGCCCAGGGTTCCTGCAACCTTGATGGATGCAAAGTACGCACAACGGTGCGCATCCATTTCCCGAATTAAGCGTGGCAATTTCCTACCAAAGAGGGGAGATGCCGCTGAAATGGATAAAAGAAACGCACGCTTTCTCCGTAAAAGAGAGGAAGTGCTGCTAAAATTTCTGAAGAAGCTAAGAATAGCTCAGAAAGAACGTAGCAGGATACTCTGACATATAGCAGAGTGCTACCCAGTTCATGGTTTGCCCTCTACAACGTAGAAGGGTTCGTCGCACCACTGCCGGTAGAGCAGGGGAGGTGCTGACGAAATGGTTGGCAGAAGAGGTGCCTGAACCAATGGAACGGCATAATGATGTCCGTTGATGGAACGATGCCAGATCGGCTCGTATCCTTGTGCCTGCAAGGGCACCTTGCTCGTAAGGGCCGCTGAGCCGGAGTAGAGGTTGCGCCTTGTCTAGGTTTGGACTCGTTGCGTAAAAATACGCCGAGTAGCCAATCTATTTAGATCGAGTCATATGCATGCTCATTGAGAACGGTTACGCAACCAGACTCGTAAGGGCCGAAGAGCCAGAGTGTGTTGTTTCCACCCAAAGAGGTGTGATGCTCGTGGTGGCCGAAGTGCCAAGAGCGGTGTTCTGCATGCATATGAATAAGACTGAAGGTCTCACATACCCCGCGGTTGAAAATCGTATTAGGGGTACCCCCTCAGTAATGACTGTGTTGGGGCAGACTGAATGGGGTCGGGTAGATACTCCCGTAGTGCTGAAAGCACGGGCTGCCTAAATGGCATGCAGATTCTGTCCAAGTAATTGTAAGACTGGCAGACCCCTTCAGGAATTATGCTCACTATGGAATGACAGTGATGGTACAGCCTTGAGTGACATGTATTTTACTTTGGACCTGATAGAGTCCACGATGGCCTCAGTCACTCATGGGTTTTGGGGTCGTGGTTATCCTTAAGATCTAAGGATTGAACCCAACTACTGCAAGTAGAGGATGCATCCGAATATGGGCCTAGTAGGATTCTCCCAGTTGAAACACACTGCCCTACTATGGATAGGGTCAACAGGCCTCTGAGGTATCTAAAATACATAGAATAATCAACCCCCAGAACGTCGCGTTGATGCCCGGACAATAGCTCTACCTGCGTACCAAAGGCGGGAGCGGTTAATTATCAAACAATGCATTAGTTCTAGGTACAACGATGTTTTGAATGTATGAGTGGATGACGTGTTGAGTCAGTCCTGCATAACCTTTATGAAGGTGTCATGTTCGGTATACTACTGGACCGACTGAGCAAAGACCCGTGTTGTATCCGCACGACTAAGCGAAGCTCGAGGAGTTGTCCTTAGATGCATGGGATACGGATGTGCCAAGTATGAAGACTTGAGCTAGACATCACTTTGAGACCCGGAAGAGGTCATGGCTAAGTCGTGGAGACTTAAGCGGCTATTCAAATCACAACCCTGAAAAGGCTTGCTCTAAGTCATGAAGACTTGAGCGGATGTTCAACTCATAGCCCTGAGGAGGCTCCTGCGATATACGCTAAGTCTTGGAGGCTTGAGCGTCGTTATTGCGCATTGCGACCCTGAGTGGTCATTATTGTATTTGAGTTGAATGGATGTATGACTGCATGCTTACCAGACCATCAGTGGTTCTGACCCCGTTTCATGGGGATTTCAGGTGTTGTACCTGCGTGGCGATATGCGGAGCAAGGCGGCATCGAGTTCCAGGGTTTCTCTAGACAGAGTTGTACTGCTTCCTTTTTATTGAACCTACACTGCTTTTCTAAGCAGTGGTGTTGTAATAAACAAGTGGTTTTCGATAAATGGAACACTTTGGTGGTCAATGAGTTGTTTGGCCACATACCTGCAACGTGCTCGGAGTTTTCTAAAACTGACGACTCATTATCGTCTGATTCCGCTGCTAAAAGCTTTTCTAAATTCCGCTGCAAAGAAAAAAAAAAGAAATTCATGAAAATTTTAACTTAGCTTTGTTTTGGAAATCCGGGGCGTTACAGAATTGGTATCAGAGCATGAGTCTGAGAAACCTGGTTCAAGATCCGTCATGGTCCCGATATCGCACTGTAAGTATATGTTTTTATATTTTTGTTCTGATCTAGGTGCATCTTTGTATAGATGGCAACTCATGACTCGCGTGGATACTGCTATCGCTGCAAGGTCATGCACGATGAGTGGATATGCCCGTATGAAGTCCAAGACTGCCAATACTGTGGCGAAGATGGGCATTCCTCCAACGAATGCCAAAGGAAATATACCGCCGATATGGGTCGGCGGGCATCAAAGGGTCTCAAGGATGAGACTTCGCGTGTCAGTAGACCGCATCACTCTAGTGTTGGGAGCAACCATACCCCAACATCTCTTGATGAATTACCAAGGCTGAGGGATTTTGACTTGAACTTCCCTGCGGAGGTCTATCACTCGCCAAGCTACCATCCGGCATCACATACGCCGAGCTTAAACGGCAAGAAACAAAAGAGGGGATTCTTTCTGTTCGCCGATTATTATTCCAGACTCCCAGAGTCTTGATCTTGCTGACTGGGAAAGTGGACTGGAGTCCCTCATATATCCCCAATATTCGCTTGCTAGTGCGGAAGTGCCGCCCAAGCCAAAGCTAGTAGTGCCTGCACCAAGGCCATGTGGCAATAGATGGACCTTTTGGAGTTCGTCTTCATCAAAGAAATCCAAGTCTTAAAGAGACTGATAATGTTTTGGAGTCAGTAGACTCATGTATATAGTTTCTCAACGCCTAAAGTCTGTCAGTGCGGCATGACGTTTTGTTTAAGGCGATGCTTGTGTAAATGTGATGTATATTAAGTAAATAAAGCTTTTACTTCCTCATATACATCGAGAAACTAAGAACAAGTGCTTGTGTGTGCATAGATGAATGGCTCATACGACGAGGAGAACCATACCAAGCGAGGAGTCTCATACGCAAGGATTCCTGTTGGAGACACTCAACAACCTGGTTACCGCCATCCGTGAAACGAGGCCAGAACCAGTCGCACCACGAAACGAGCACCTGGGAGGAGTGACTTATGAGAAGTTCCTCAAGCTTGACCCGCCAGTTTTCATTGGCAGAGCCGATCCTGAGCTCGCGGAGAGTTGGATCGAAGAGACAGAACGTGCCTTCTCAGTACTGGGAGTACCAGAAGAGAAAAAGACCAACTTTGGCACGTATCGATTAAAAGATAATGCATGGAAGTGGTGGGATACCACTAAACTTATCCAGTTCTCACAAGTCGAAGTCATTCCTTGGACTGACTTTCGGAGGACTTTTATGGATAACTACTTCCCGTTGCATTCCAGAAACAAGAAAAAGATGGTGTTTCTGGAGTTGGAACAGGGCGGTATGAGTCTAATGGACTATACCACCAAATTTCAGAATCTAGAGCGCTACTGCTCTCGATTGTTCGAAACAGACCAAGAAAGGGCCGACAAATATGTGAATGGTCTGCGCGAAGGGCTGCGATCTCGAGTGATAACAAGCATGCCTTCGACTTTTTAGGCTGCGGTAGCAGCAGCTTCAAAAATCCAAGAGGACTGGGCACGATCTAAAGTGATCGTAGCAAAGAAGCCCATAGTGAATGGTGGGAATCGTAAAAGGATGTTCCCAAGTGGCCAGGGTTCACGACAACCCTTTCAAAAGAAGAAGTTTCAAGGAGGGAACAACACTCAGCAAGTCATGAGGCCAAGACAGAACCCAACTCCGAATGGTCAACAGTCCAACTTCAGCTGCCCAAGGTGTCGTATGAACCACCCTGGAAAGCCATGTCCTCGTGACATTGGTGGGTGCTTGTATTGTGGCAAGATGGGCCACTTTATAAGGGATTGCGCTAAGAAGGCTGCAGATGAACAAAGGAGTAATGTCGGATCTGCCGGACCCTCTCGACCAGCCCCACAACGTTCTCAGTTTCAACGAACTCCACCTAGAGTAGAACAAAGGCCTGTTGCAGGTCGTGTATATGCTGTAACGACTGAACAAGTCGAAAATGGTGACCTGATTGAAGGCACCGTACCTGTTAATGGACATGCAGCTTACGTCTTGTTTGATTGTGGTGCTACTCATACGTTTATCTCTGACGATTTCACCGAACAACTCCACGCTTCGGTGCAACCGATTGATAAAATGATCGAAGTATATAACCCGTTGGGTTCACGCACCAAATGTATCCGGTGTGTGAAAATTTTGGATATTGAGATAGCAGGGCAACACTTGCCTACTGACGCCATCCTGATCGATATGGTACAGTACGATGTCATTCTGGGAATGAATTGGTTGACTCAGAATAATGCCAAGATTCTGTGCCGCGAGGGCAGAGTGATTCTATCTCGACCCGGATTGCCTAAAATGGAATATCGGTTATCCAAGCCTGTTCCACAGAAAAGGCTCATATCAGCACTTAAGGTACAAAAATACCTTAGGAAGGGTTGTGTGGCCTTCCTGTTGAGTCTCTCGGTGGAAAAATCCAACGACCAACCCCTTGAGAGTTTGGAAGTGGTACGGGAGTTTCCCAATGTATTTCCTGAGGAATTGCCAAGACTTCCGCCACTTCGTGAGGTTGAATTTGGAATTCAATCCTTACCTGGAACAACGCCGATATCCAAAGCCCCGTATCGAATGGCGCAAGCTGAACTCAGTGAGTTGAAGTGTCAGTTGGAAGAACTGATGGAACAAGGGTTCATCCGACCGAGTGTGTCACCGTGGGGAGCCCCGGTACTATTTGTAAAGAAGAATGATGGATCCCTTCAGTTATGCATCGATTATCGGATGCTTAACCAGGCAACTGTTAAAAATAAGTACCCGTTGCCTCAGATTGAGGACTTATTCGATCAGCTCAGAACAGCGAGGGTGTTCTCCAAGATCGACCTCAGGTCTGGGTACCATCAGCTCAGAGTAAAGGAAGAGGATATACCCAAGACAGCCTTCAGAACGAGATACAGCCATTATGAGTTCGTAGTAATGCCCTTCGGACTCACTAATGCGCCTGCTGCCTTTATGGATCTAATGAATCGGATATTCAGACCATATTTGGATAGCTTTGTCATCGTCTTTATTGATGACATTCTCGTATATTCTGAGAACAAGGAACAACACGTGGAGCACTTGAAAATCGTCTTGAAAACCCTTCAAGATAACCAACTCTATGCTAAGTTTTCAAAATGTGAATTCTGGCTAGATAAAGTGATGTTCCTTGGTCATGTGATCTCGAAAGATGGAATCGCAGTAGATCCTGCGAAGGTGGAAGCTGTGATGGACTGGAAGCAGCCAAAAAATATCACTGAGGTCGGTAGCTTCCTTGGACTTGCCGGATATTATCGGAAGTTCATACAAGACTTCTCCCGAATCGCCGTACCGATGACGAAATTACTTAAAAAGGGAGTCAAGTTTGAATGGACTGACCAGTGTAAGGAGTGCTTTGAGGTTCTCAAACAGAGGCTTACCACTGCCCCTGTCCTTACCTTACCTTCTGGTCAGGGAGGCTTCGTGGCTTATACCGATGCCTCGGGAACAGGTCTGGGTTATGTGTTGATGCAGCATGGCAAAGTAATCACCTATGCGTCACGACAGTTGAAAGTCCATGAGAAAAATTATCCAACCCACGATCTTGAGCTTGTCGCGGTAGTGTTCGCACTTAAAATTTGGCGACACTACCTTTATGGAGAGAAATTTGAGGTCATGTCGGACCATAAAAGCCTAAAATACCTCTTTTCTAAAAAAGAACTCAATATGCGGCAACGACGATGGCTGGAATTCCTCAAAGACTATGAATTCACGCTTTCCTATCACTCTGGAAAGGCGAATGTTGTAGCAGATGCCATTAGTCGCAAGACTGTTGGCACTCTGGCCAGCCTAACCGGACAATGGAAGTTGATGGAGGATTTCGTCAACTGGAGGCCATTTTTGGCTGATTCTGGCCGAATCCAAATGTCATGTTTGACGATCCACATTGAGTTCCTCGATCGCATCGTAGCCGAACAGTTCAAGGATCCCCAGTACTTGGAATTGAAAGCTTGTGTTGAAAAAGATGACACTTTCTTCCATTTGAAAGAAGATGGAGGAATATGGATGGAAGAAAGGATTTGGGTTCCAAATAACCCTGAGCTAAGACAGGAAGTACTCCAGGAGGCTCATAATAGCAAGTACACCATTCACCCTGGAGGTACGAAGATGTTCCGAGATTTGCAGAGGAAGTACTGGTGGAAGGGTATGAAGCATGATGTGGCTACGTTTGTCTCGAAGTGTTTGATCTGCCAGCAAGTTAAGATCGAACATCAGCGACCTGGTGGAAAGATGCAGCGGATCGAGATTCCAGAATGGAAATGGGAAGGCATTACGATGGATTTCATCGTTGGATTGCCTCGATCCAAGAGACACCACGATTCGATATGGGTGATCGTGGACAGACTCACCAAGTCTGCTCACTTCCTGCCAATCAACACTCGATACTCAACTGAACGATTGGCAGAGATCTACATTCGGGAAATCGTTAGACTCCATGGAGTGCCGATTTCGATCATATCCGATCGTGACCCGAAGTTCACCTCTCACTTTTGGGAGCAGCTTCAGAGAGCCCTGGGGACGAAACTCAAGTTCAGTACAGCATTCCATCCCCAAACAGATGGGCAATCAGAACGAACCATACAGACTCTTGAAGATATGCTAAGAGCCTGTATGCTGGAATGGAAAGGTGATTGGGATTCCCACCTAGCGTTGGCTGAATTTGCTTATAATAATAGCCACCACGCTAGCATTGGGATGGCACCGTATGAAGCCTTGTATGGACGACCCTGTAGATCACCAATCCATTGGGGTGAAGTGGGTGAGCGAACCTTGGACTCGCCCATTGTGTTGCAGCATTATACTGAGCAGGTCCACATGATCAGAAAGAAGCTACTGACTGCTCAGAGTCGACAGAAGAGCTACGCCGATCAGCGGCGTAGGGAACTCACTTTTGCGGTTGGAGATAAGGTTTTTATCAAGGTCTCTCCAACCAAGAGTGTGTTTCGTTTTAGAAAGAAGGGGAAGCTCAGCCCCAGATTCGTTGGTCCCTTCGAAGTTTTGAGCCGACTCCGAGAGACTGCCTACCGAGTAGCATTGCCACCACAATACGCGCAAATACATGATGTATTTCACGTATCAATGCTTCGTAAGTACGTTCATGATCCTTCTCACGTCATTCAACATGAAGACATTGACATCCGAGAAGATATGACGGTAGAAGAAAGGCCAGTGGAGATCATGGACCGACGGGAGCAAGTGCTAAGAACAAAGGTCATTCCACTTGTTAAAGTGAGGTGGCAGCATCATGGAATCGATGATTGCACTTGGGAGCCTGAATCGGATATGCGGGATAAATATCCTGAACTCTTCACCTTGTACTCTTAGCTGAATTTCGCGGACGAAATTCCTTTAAGGGGGTAATGATGTAAGACCCGCAATTTTTCAGAAAATATCTAAATAAAATTCATGAGGCATTTACCGGAAAAAATAGCATTTCTTCTCAGAATGCGAAACGAATCAATTCCTGCGAGCCAGTTATACTTAGGATATTCGTCGAATCACGAATATATCCTCAAACACTCTGGAAGCCATAACTTCCTACCTGAATGAAATCAAAGGATTCCTGCGAGCCAACTTTCTTAGTTACGTCAATACGAAGGGAATGGCGTACTCAGAATTTTTCGGAAAAAAATCGCCGGAAACCCAAAATTCTTGCGGGACCCACGGAAATATTGGTGGGACCCACAGAAATATTCCTCAGAAAATATCTGGTGGGACCCACAAAAATATCCCATGGAATATCCAAGTGGGCCCCACACCAAGGAACCTCTTGGAATTAAAAAGAAGCCAAAGGGGTAGAATGGGCATGGAAAAACCCAAGAGGAGGTGGGCTTGGGCTATAAATAGCCCTCCCCACTCTCTCTCTTCTCATAAAAATCGACCCCCTCTCTCTCTTGCCTTCTCTCTCTCTCGTAAACCTCCCCTACCTAGCCTAGCCCACCTGAGCCCACCTGACCTGGTCTGAGCCTGCCTGACTTAGCCTGAGCCTGCCTGACCTGGTCCTAACCCACCTGACCTGGGTCTGAACCCACTTGACCTGGTCCAAACCCAGTTGACTTGACTTGAACCTAGTTGGGTTTAAAGTCAAAGTCAAAGTCCTTTTTGGTCCAGATTCCGGTTTGGATTTCTGAACCCAGACTTAGCCTACTTGAGCTGAGTTCGAACCTGCTGAACCCAGTTGACTTGGATCGAACCCTGTTTGATTCAAACCACTTAGGTTGAGTAGCTTGACCTACTCTACCTCTTTCTCAACTAAGTCAGCTTCATCTGACTTAGTCTGACCTCTCGAAGGAAGGCTCGAAGCCAAAGAAGCAACCCGGAGCCGTTTCTTCCACGATTTGAAGTAAGTTCGCTTCGTTGATCTATCTCTCTCAAGTATTTGACTGTTTGTATATAGAATATACTTTCTGAAGTAGTATCTTGCTTTAGTTCTTGATTAAGCCCTTTTTGGACACTTCGGTGTTCACCCGCTCGTCTCGTAACTATCATCGGATATATCTATGTTCAAACACGCAGTATATGCGTTCTTCAAAATGGTATCTCGCTTTAGTTCTTGGTTGAGCCCTTTAGGACACTTCGGTGTTCACCCGCTCGCCTCGTAACTATCGTTGGATGCGGATTTAGGTGTATATCTGCTGATTCTGCCGACGCGTCTTATATCGCACAGGCTATGTAATTTACCTTTGCCGTCGCGTCGTATGATGGCGAGGCTCCCTGTTTTCTGTACTTCCGATTACTGCACTTTCGATTATGCATTTACTTACGCCATCGCGTCGAACGATGCCAAGGCTTCTGCTTTGTTATATATGTAGAATATTTCGTTCATTTACACACCCTGAACAATAGTATATGCATTTCTTTACGCCGCCGCTGTATAAAGCACAGGCTTCTGCTTATACTACATATATAGCGCATAAATGAGCGTTCAAATGGAGATCAACTCCAAATCGCCCATGCGATTCCTTGACCGCTCCTCATTCAAGATTCTGCTTGACGAATGAAGCCCCTATTGGAAAGGCTTCGCTTTTTGGCAAAATGCTCTTTACGTAAAGACTAAGTTAATTACGTATGGCCTGGCTATGGCCCAGGGTTCCTGCAACCTTGATGGATGCAAAGTACGCACAACGGTGCACATCCATTTCCCGAATTAAGCGTGGCGATTTCCTACCAAAGAGGGGAGATGCCGCTGAAATGGATAAAAGAAACGCACGCTTTCTCCGTAAAAGAGAGGAAGTGCTGCTAAAATTTCTGAAGAAGCTAAGAATAGCTCAGAAAGAACGTAGCAGGATACTCTGACATATAGCAGAGTGCTACCCAGTTCATGGTTTGCCCTCTACAACGTAGAAGGGTTCGTCGCACCACTGCCGGTAGAGCAGGGGAGGTGCTGACGAAATGGTTGGCAGAAGAGGTGCCTGAACCAATGGAACGGCATAATGATGTCCGTTGATGGAACGATGCCAGATCGGCTCGTATCCTTGTGCCTGCAAGGGCACCTTGCTCGTAAGGGCCGCTGAGCCGGAGTAGAGGTTGCGCCTTGTCTAGGTTTGGACTCGTTGCGTAAAAATACGCCGAGTAGCCGATCTATTTAGATCGAGTCATATGCATGCTCATTGAGAATGGTTACGCAACCAGACTCGTAAGGGCCGAAGAGCCAGAGTGTGTTGTTTCCACCCAAAGAGGTGTGATGCTCGTGGTGGCCGAAGTGCCAAGAGCGGTGTTCTGCATGCATATGAATAAGACTGAAGGTCTCACATACCCCGCGGTTGAAAATCGTGTTAGGGGTACCCCCTCAGTAATGACTGTGTTGGGGCAGACTGAATGGGGTCGGGTACATACTCCCGTAGTGCTGAAAGCACGGGCTGCCTAAATGGCATGCAGATTCTGTCCAAGTAATTGTAAGACTGGCAGACCCCTTCAGGAATTATGCTCACTATGGAATGACAGTGATGGTACAGCCTTGAGTGACATGTATTTTACTTTGGACCTGATAGAGTCCACGATGGCCTCAGTCACTCATGGGTTTTGGGGTCGTGGTTATCCTTAAGATCTAAGGATTGAACCCAACTACTGCAAGTAGAGGATGCATCCGAATATGGGCCTAGTAGGATTCTCCCAGTTGAAACACACTGCCCTACTATGGATAGGGTCAACAGGCCTCTGGGGTATCTAAAATACATAGAATAATCAACCCCCAGAACGTCGCGTTGATGCCCGGACAATAGCTCTACCTGCGTACCAAAGGCGGGAGCGGTTAATTATCAAACAATGCATTAGTTCTAGGTACAGCGATGTTTTGAATGTATGAGTGGATGACGTGTTGAGTCAGTCCTGCATAACCTTTGTGAAGGTGTCATGTTCGGTATACTACTGGACCGACTGGGCAAAGACCCGTGTTGTATCCGCACGACTAAGCGAAGCTCGAGGAGTTGTCCTTAGATGCATGGGATACGGATGTGCCAAGTATGAAGACTTGAGCTAGACATCACTTTGAGACCCGGAAGAGGTCATGGCTAAGTCGTGGAGACTTAAGCGGCTATTCAAATCACAGCCCTGAAAAGGCTTGCTCTAAGTCATGAAGACTTGAGCGGATGTTCAACTCATAGCCCTCAGGAGGCTCCTGCGATATAAGCTAAGTCTTGGAGGCTTGAGCGTCGTTATTGCGCATTGCGACCCTGAGTGGTCATTATTGTATTTGAGTTGAATGGATGTATGACTGCATGCTTACCAGACCATCAGTGGTTCTGACCCCGTTTCATGGGGATTTCAGGTGTTGTACCTGCGTGGCGATATGCGGAGCAAGGCGGCATCGAGTTCCAGGGTTTCTCTAGACAGAGTTGTACTGCTTCCTTTTTATTGAACCTACACTGCTTTTCTAAGCAGTGGTTTTGTAATAAACAAGTGGTTTTCGATAAATGGAACACTTTGGTGGTCAATGAGGTGTTTGGCCACATACCTGCAACGTGCTCGGAGTTTTCTAAAACTGACGACTCATTATCGTCTGATTCCGCTGCTAAAAGCTTTTCTAAATTCCGCTGCAAAGAAAAAAAAAAGAAATTCATGAAAATTTTAACTTAGCTTTGTTTTGGAAATCCGGGGCGTTACACACCACTTCAGTAGCGTCATTAGGAAATCACCATTCTAATGGCATCATTAGCAAATCACCACGCAAACGGCATCGCTGAGGTGTCACCACTCCAACGGTATCACTGAAGAATCACCACTCCAATGACCTTCATTAGAGAATCACCACTCTAATGGCACCGTTAACGAATCACCACGCTAACGGCATCGCTGAAGCATCGCCACTTGTAAACACCCAAAATTTTCACTCACCTTCTTGACATCGCCCTCAATCATCATATTTCATTTTTTTCAGAAGCAATGAAGGGCAAAATGGTCATTTTCCAAGATTGAACCAAACAAAAAGTCCTAAATTTCATTCTTGAGTCTCAAAATTTCTATATTTAGGTTCAGAGACATCTTCAAATTGCAAAATTTCAAAATCCTTTTTCTGGACAAAAAGCTAGAATTTCCAAGTCCGAGCTCAGAGTGACATTTCATAGAACATGTCTTTGCATAGCATCACATCATTTCACTGCATAGCATGTCAGTTTGAGATCCAAAACTCCTGATTTTCAAAATTGTCCATCCAGATTTGATTTTTAAACTTTTTCAAATTGATTTTTAACCCTGGGTATTCAAAATTACCAAATTTTCCCATTCTACCCTCAGGACTTTGAATTACAAAAATTTTTCTCAAGAAAAACAATCTGGATATTTGGATATTGATTTTAAATATTTTATCTCAAAAATTTTTGCAAAAGATTTTAAATCTCTTTACAAAATTTTTTACTTTTATCCATATTTTGCCTTGAAAAACCAAGTTTTCCAAATTCTTGAAAACAAATAATGTTTTATCTCGTATTTTCAAATAAATGGAGCAGGACCCGCCTTTGAACTAGCATCATACTCAGAATCTCAGGTAAGTTGTTTATTCTCAAGCGGGACCCACCCTAAGTTCATACCAATTTGCAAATTTTTCTTTTTAATTTCTCAATATTTATTTATTTATTTTTAGTTAGTGGGCCCACACACATGTGGCACCCCAATTGAAAATAAAAGACTTTCAAAAACAAAACAAAACTTTATTTTCAAAAGGATTTTAAAAGTGGAGTGAGATGGCATTTCCATAAAAGCCTCTCATTTATGTCATTATTCATTTTTTTTATTTTTATTTCTTTTACTTCTTTTCATTAATTTGCTTACCTAAAATCTTAAAAGGAAACGACCCAAACGGCGCCACAACCATATTTTCAAAAAAATTTCATTTTACCCAAAACTTAGGTAAATGAAACACATTTTTTTGAAAAAAAATACAGCAGCGCCCTTTTGAAAAACGGCTACTTTAATGTTTCAGTTTCAAAATCTTCAACGAAGGTAATGGATTTTCAAAAAAAGGAAGCTGCGATCTTTTGAAAAAAAGGAAGAAGCTCAACATCTTTAAGAGAGGGGGAGCCTGGCCGATGAGGGGAGAGGAAAAATTTGTGATTTTTTTTTGTTTTGTTGGGTTTTTGCAGGGGCTTTCTTCCCAGCAGCAAAAGACACAGGGATCCAACCAACCTCTACACCTTCTTCAACCTTCTACCTACCTGCAGCTGCCTCTTTCTTCAATCCCATCAGCAAAAGGCTCCAACGACTACTGTCCACCTTCTTCAGCCCAGCCGATTGCCATCCCCACTTCAGTCGCAGACCATCCAGCTTGAACAGGTCGCCCGTTTCCTTCAGCCCAGCGTGTCCATCCCCAGCAGCAAAGGATTCCAGCCGGCTGCATCTTCCTTCAACCCCAGCAGCAAAAGGTTCCAGCCAGTTGAAATTTGCTTCAGCTCACCTGCAGAAAATCCCATCCAGCAAGGCTCATCCTTCATCTTCTTCAGTCTAGCCACAGCAAGAGAGCCCAGCCAACGGTTCCTGCATCCCCACTTCAGCCCAGCCGCAGGATCAACCACCAGGCGTTTCAACGGTTCCTGCATCCCCACCAAACCCAGGTAAAAGACACTCTCTCTCTGCCATCATCCGTCATTGCCCATCTAGTTAGCGTGATCTCTCTCTCTGCGGTGTGATTGATCGTGGCCACCATCTTGGACACTTTTATCTCCGTTGGTTGAGCTTCTTCATCTGCTCTTTCTGAAAGAGTTAGGCTTTCATCATTGTTGACATATGTTTTGTGTTTGGTTCAGTTCCAAAATTACTATATATATCTTAGAATCACTTTTGAAGTGGATTCATAGCAGGACTTGGACATTGAGAACTTCAAGAAATTGGCTTTAACTATAGACTGTTGCTCTGTTGGGTAAATTTGAGGTTTTACCACGGGTATAATAGACGATCATGGCAAAAATTTCCTTGCAATTTGCTATTCTGCGGATCTTGTTGATGTGCAGCCTATCCATGTTTCTTCAAATTGTCTGCCTGTGAAGGCTGCAAATTTTGAACCAGCAGGTCATTCTTTTCATTTCTGCTGCCCTTAAAATGCTTTGTTTCTGTGAAAAAGATGAAGCAGATGCTTTTGAGTCAAGTTTGCTAGATAAAAAAAAAAGGTCAGGGCTCTATACCTTCAGAATTTTATGGTGGTAAAGACAAGAAGTCTACAACCCAGTTGGATTCAATAAATTGGTATCTTACCTATATGTACAGGTCATTTGCAGGAGGTTTATTAGCCACCTATATGTCATCTCATTCACTATTTCCTGCACCCGTGCCCTTCACAGCCGTTGGTTATACCTATCCATCATAGCCATGGTACACATGGCTGTCACTTACTTTCAGCCCTGCACATACATGCCACCCATCATCTACAATCAGTTTCAGCTCCAGCATTTTGCCCTACTGCAGCCCCTGTTGCTGCTATACCCACCTTTACTTGCCATATGATACATAGATCATTTGATTCCTTGAAATTTCCAATCAGATTTTAAGCTTTTGCTGAGAACACATTGAAATACTAGCTTAAAACCAGGTTTGGAAGCACTATGAGATGTGTTTTTATTGACTAAGTCTTGTTTTAATATGTATTACATCCTCTACATATTCATTGTATGTTGTACATCAACTTCCGGTCCTGTGGCAGGTAAATAGTTAGAAAGTGAAGTTAGGAAAAACAAAATTGCAGGTGAATTCAATTTTGTACAATATGGCTGTAATGCCAAGAGAACATCAATGACCTCCGGCTATATTCCACCAACACTCTCCTTGAGCCCAGCCGCAGCCCATCATCCATCATCCATCATCCATCTCCACTTCAGCCCAGCCGTCGCCCTTTTCTTTCAGCCCACCAGCAGAAGGTCCAGCAAGGCCTCCTTTCCAACTCTTTTCAACCCAACAGCAGATAATCGATCCTTATCCACTGCCTACAGATCACTTGGTGCAGGGGATCTACAAGAGTGTTTGTATCGTCAAGTCTTGGCTCAATATACATCTATAAACTTGGTGGTGGTGGAAATTTAAGATAATATCACCAACATTTATATGATTTCTGCAAATGTGGTTCGAGAAACTTCTCCTTTTTCTATGTGGAAAGGTTTGGGTTTTGTAGCTTGAAAGAAAATATTTTCTGCTGCTGCCAATCTGCCATGGTTTGGATGTGATATTGTTTTTTTTTTTTTGAGACTTATTTTTGGTCAGCTAGTCTAATCTTTCTTGCTGAACAACTCTTTTGGCTAAGGGTTCTGGATTTTGATATGTTACCAACAGAGAGCAGTGATCAAGCTTTTGATGATTATAGCTAGTATTGTGGTGCCATTAATGATGTTGATGAGTTCGAAGATCTTTTGGAAAGCTGTCCTCCAAACCAATCATTCATGCCTTGAAGCTGATCTGATTTCTTGTAGAGAACTGCGGATGTAAAACAAGAATATCATTGATCTCTGTGTTCAGTTTTCTAATTGCAAGAATTATTGCCATTCACCTGTTGCTTCATCCACTGCAGCATATTTCATGCACATATCCATTTTCTGCTGTGGGTGTGCAGTCTAGATAATCGGCTATGTTCATGAACGGATATATCCATATCCGTTCATGATCTGTATGTCATCTTTTACAGGCTTCGTTATTGATATATAGGGAAGCTCCATACCCATTTTTATTGAAAATTATCTTGTAATTTGAGAAATACAGCTGTGCAAAATCCCCTACAGAAACTATATATACCTGTATTTTCTGATTTTACCCATTATATGGAATTTCCATTAAATATGTATATTTTCTCATTATATATATATATATATCTATGTATATGTATATCTATTGTATATCTACCTATATGGATACGTATATATGTATATATATATGTATATATATATACATATACATATATATATACTTATATATATATGTATATATATCCCTTCATGTGCATTTGTTATCACATATTTTTTTCTTTTCCTTTTCTTTTTTGTAAATGCATCTTCATTATCATATATCATTTATCATAAATTCAAGTATTTCTATATTTACCTGTATATCTTTGTTGTATATAGTATATATACCCATTTCCTTGGCTATCTGGTACTAACTCTCATTTTGCAGGAAAATATAGAAGATGCTGATTCCTTGGCTCCATTTCATTTTTTTTTACTTTATGTTAGCAATGTAATAATCCAATGTAAACCTTGGAATAAGATTTACTTTTACTGCTTAGATTAGGCCGCATCTCATATAGCTTGATTTCAGTAATATCCTGATTCTATGATGCATATATCTCAATTTTCCAAATTCACCGTGGATGAACACGAATGGCACGTGCACCAACTCTTAGAGAGTTGATGAACTCGGTGGAGTCCATATTTACGGCCCTAGTTGGAATATGGACGGGACCCAGATCCATCATCTTTCTACAAGTCACATTGAGCCTACACTCTTGGGATATCTTAAAAATGCACATCATATTTCTAAATTTTCAAAATATTGTGAATTAACTCAAGTAATGTAACGCCCCGGATTTCCAAAACAAAGCTAAGTTAAAATTTTCATGGATTTCTTTTTTTTTTCTTTGCAGCGGAACTTAGAAAAGCTTTTAGCAGCGGAATAAGACGATAATGAGTCGTCGGTTTTAGAAAACTCCGAGCACGTTGCAGGTATGTGGCCAAGCAACTCATTGACCACCAAAGTGTTCCATTTTATCGAAAGCACATGTTTATTACAACACTACTGCTTAGAAAAGCAGTGAAGGTTCAATAAAAAGGAAGCAGTACAACTCTGTCTAGAGAAACCCTGGAACTTGATGCCGCCTTGCTCCGCATATCGCCACGCAGGTTCAACACCTGAAATCCCCATTAAACGGGGTCAGAACCACTGATGGTCTGGTAAGTAGGCAAACACCTATCTATTCAACTCAAGTAAATGCATAGACCACTCAGGGTCGCAGTTCGTAATACGACGCTCAAGCCTCCATGACTTAGCGTATATCGCAAAAGCCTCATCAGGGCTATGAGTTGAACATCCACGCAAGTCGTCATGACTTCGCATAAGCCTCTTCAGGGCTGTGAGTTAGAATAACCTCTTAAGTCTCTACGACTTAGCCTTGACTTCCTCAGAGTCACGAATGGATGTCTAGCTCAAGCCTTTATGCTTGGCACATCCGTATCCTACGAATCTAAGGACAGCTCTCCGAGCTTCACTTAGTCGTACGGATATCAATGGGGTTCTTTCCCAATCGGTCCAGTAGTATACCGACCATGACACCTTCACAAAGGTTATGCAGGACTGACTCAACAACGTCACCCACTCATACATTCAAAGTAGCGCTGTACCTAAGCTAATGCTTTGTTTCGATAATTGCACCTCCCCCTGGGCTTAGGGGACTCATATCTGGGCGACAACGCGACGATCTGGGGGTTGATTATTCTATGTATTTTAGATACCCCAGAGGCCTGTTGACCCCATCCCCCTAGTAGGACGGTACAGCATACCGGAAGAGATCCTTACTAGGTATCCGAATGCATTCTGCTACTGCAGTAGTTGGGTTCAATCCTTAGATATTTAAGGATAACCACGACCTCCATACCTCTGAGTGACGAAGGCCATCAATGAACTCTATCAGGTTCGGGTGAAATATATGTCACTCAAGGCTGCGCCATCACCGTCTTCCTCGGTGAGAAATTCTGAAAGGGGCCTGCCGGTCTTACAATTACTTGACGAACATTGAATGCCTATAGGGCAGCCATTGAGAAGTATGTACCCGACCCCAATCAACCACACGGTTTTCACCGTGGAACAAAGGTTTTATTCATATGCATGCTTAACTCTGCTCTCGGCACTTCGGCCTTGACGAGCACTTCACCTCTTTCGGTGGAAACAACACACTCCGGCTCAGCGGCCCTTACGAGTCTGGTTGTCTGATAATTCTTAATGAGCATGCACATGACTCGATCTCTACGGATCGGCTACTCGGCGTATCTTTACGCAACGAGCTCAGGACCTTTTCAAGGCGCTACCACTACTTTGGCGCAACGGCTCTTACAAGTATGACCCCCTTGTAGGTGTCAGGGAGACGAGTCATTCTGACATCGTTCCAACAAAGGACATCATTGTGCCACTTAACTGGTTTTGGCAGTTCTTCTGCCAACCATTCTGTCAACACCTTCTTTGCTCTATCGGCAGTGGTGCGACGAACCTTTCTACATCGTAGAAGGCGTTCCATAACTGGGTAGCACTTCTGCTACGTTCTTTCTGAGCCATTCTTAGCTCCTTCAGGAATTTCAGCAACACTTTCTCTCTTTTACGGAGAAAGCGTGCGTTTCTTTTATCCATTTCAGCGGCATCTCCCCTCTTTGGTGGGAAATCGCTACGCTTAACTCGGGAAATGGATGCGCACCGTTGTGCGTACTTTGCATCCATCAAGGTTGCAGGAACCTTGGGCCATAGCCAGGCCATACGTAATTGATTTAGTCTTTACGTAAAGAGCATTTTGCCAAAAGGCGAAGCCTTTCCAATAGGGGCTTCATTCGTCAAGCAGAATCTTGTACGAGGAGCGGTAAGGGAATCGCATGGGCGATTTTGGAGTTGATCTCCATTTGAACGCTCACTTACGCGCCATATATGTAATATAAGCAGAAGCCTGTGCTTTATACAGCGGCGGCGTAAAGGAAATGCATATACTATTGTTCAGGGTGTGTAACTGAACGAAATATTCTACATATATAACAAAGCAGAAGCCTTGGCATCGTTCGACGCGACGGCGTAAGTAAATGCATAATCGAAAGTGCAGTAATCGGAAGTACAGAAAGCAGGGAGCCTTGGCATCATACGACGCGACGGCAAAGGTAAATTACATGGCCTGTGCGATATAAGACGCGTCGGCAGTATCAGCAGATATACACCTAGATCTGTATCCAACGATAGTTACGAGGCGAGCGAGTGAACACCGAAGTGTCCTAGAGGGCTCAACCAAGAACTAGGGTGAGATACTATTTTGAAGAACGCATATACTGCGTATTCAAACATATATATCCGACGATAGTTACGAGTCAAGCGCGTGAACACCGAAGTGTCCTAGAGGGCTCAACCAAGAACTAAAGCAAGATACTACTTCAGAAAGTATATGCTATATACAAACAATCAAATACTTGAGAGAGATGGTTTAATGAAGCGAACTTACTTCAAATCGTGGAAGAAACGGCTCCGGGTTGCTTCGTTGGCTTTGAGCCTTCCTTCGAGAGGTCAGGCTAAGTTAGATGAAGCTGACTTAGTTGAGAAAGAGGTAGAGTAGGTCAAGCTACTCAACCTAAGTGGTTTGAACCAAACAGGGTTCGGTCCAAGTCAACTGGGTTCAGCAGGTTCGAACTCAACCCAAGTAGGCTAAGTCTGGGTTCAGAAATCCAAACCAAAAGTTGGACTAAAAAGGACTTTGACTTTGACTTCCAACCCAACTAGGTTCAAGTCAAGTCAACTGGGTTTGAGCTAGGTCAGGTGAGTTCAGACCTAGGTCAGGTGGGTTAGGACCAGGTCAGGCAGGCTCAGGCTAAGTCAGGCAGGCTCAGACCAGGTCAGGTGGGCTCAGGTGGGCTAGGCTAGGTAGGGGAGGTTTGGAAAAGGAGGAGAGAGAGAGGGCTAGATGATTTTTCAAAGGAGGGGGGCTCCTCTATTTATAGATTCTGAAACTTGAGCCCCAAGTTTCAGAATTTCCATTTTAGTCCATAGCTTTTTCAGAAATTCCCTTTGATCTTATCCATCTGACTGTTTGATCTTATCCATCTGACTGTTTGATCTTATCCATCTGAGATATTTCCATGAGATATTTTCGTGGGTCCCACCGGATATTTTCTGAAGAATATTTCTGTGGGTCCCACCAACATTTTCGTGGGTCCCGCAAAAAAGTTGAGTTTTCGGCATTTTTTTTCTGAAAAATTCTGAGTAGGCCATTATCTTCGTATTTATGCAACTAAGAAAGTTGGTTCGCAGGAATCTCTTGATTTCGAGCAGGGAGGAAGTTATGATCTCCAGAGCGTTTGAGCATATATTCGTGAAGATACGAATATCTTAAGTATATCTGGGTCGCAGGAATCGGTTCGATTCGCTTTACGGTAAAAATGCTATTTTTCACTGAAGAATGCCTCAGGAATTTATTCAGAGTTATCTGAAAAATTGCGGGTCTTACATCATTACCCCCTTAAAGGAATTTCGTCCGCGAAATTCAGTTAAGAGTACTAAGTGCGTAACTCGGGATATTTCTCCCATATGTTAGATTCATAATGTTGTTCACTTAGTTCAACATCGTATTTATTCCAATCATTACCTCATATCATGATTCCTGATCAATGAGGTATGTTTCTCATATCTGAGTTCAAATTATGCTACAACCACGATAGTTTGTTGAATCAATGTTCTTCCAACCGGCTATTTAACATAGCCATCTTGTGTAACTATTTCATACACACAGATCATTCTTCTAGAGATTAACCATATTGGAATAAGTCCCCTGTCAGACTACCTGGTATTGGAAACGTATCTCCTCACAGGTTCGCCCTTGTCAGACTTACCTGATATTGGATCAGTACACCCTCACAGAATCATACTAACCAAGCTACTGGTTTTGGAACATATACACTCACACGGAGCTGTATACCCTCACAGGCTCGCTCTGGCTAGACGATCTGATCTTGAATATGTAAAACCTCACAGGACTCTCTTCTTGGGAACAATTCCTCGATGGTTTATTTTATTAAGTGACTTTTATCGTTCTAATTACGCAAACTTAATTTCTCAATCATGGGGTCTATAGCCATCAACCTTTGGGCATAAGCACTTAAGATTTTATTTTGACAAATCCAAAATTTCTTTAGAAAGCAAGGATACATATCGATCCAGATGTCCGTACACAAGGTCATAAGCCACTTGTCTCAAGCATTCATTGGATCTTGTCTTTCAATCGCTTTTTACCCATTACAACTCTATCTATCAAGGTATCCAGATTCCTTGATATGGTCATCATTCGTGAGTTGTTCGGCTGTCACCACATAGACACGACCTGCCACAGGTTTCTGCTCTATTCTGGATAGTGGCAGTCGTTGTTGTTGTATTTGTTGAGAGGGTCCTCCAGATCCCATATTTCTTCGTTGAAGATCTGAGGCCTTCTTGTGGCATTCGCTTACACGATGCCCTGGTTTGCCGCAATACAGGCAACCTCCCGTATCGCGAGGACAAACCCCTCCGGGATGATCTGAGCTACACCTTGGGCATCGAAAATTAGACTGTTGGTAGAGCTGATTGACTTCTACCATCTGTAATAGCCGCTCGGCCGGTGGAGTAAAGTTGTTGTCTTGAAAATTCCTCTTATAAAAAGGTGGTCGTGAGTCCTGGCCACTTGGTAACGTCCTCTTATTGTTCCGACCATCAACTATGGGCCTCTTTGCTATAATCACCTTAGATCGCGCCCAATCCTCGCTAATCTTTGAAGATGCTGCTACAGCAGCTTGAAAAGTCGAGGGCATACTTGTTATTACACGAGATCGCAACCCTTCTTGCAATCCATTTATATATTTATCGGCCCTTTCTTGGTCAGTATCAAATAACGTGGAGCAATATCGTTCAAGGTTTTGAAATTTAGTGGTATAGTCCATCAGACTCATAACACCTTGCTGCAATTCCAGAAACTCCATCTTCTTCTTATTTCTGGAGTGTATCGGAAAGTAATTATCCAAGAAAGTTCTCCGAAAATCATCCCAAGGGATGACTTCAAGCTGAGAGAACTGGATTATCTTAGTGGTATCCCACCACTTTCGTGCATTATCCTTCAGCCTATATGTGCCGAAGTTAGTCTTTCTATCCTCTGGTACTCCCAATACCAGGAATGCACGCTCCGTCTCCTCGATCCAGCTTTCTGCGAGCTCTGGATCGGCACTACCAACGAAAACAGGTGGGTCGAGTTTGAGGAACTTTTCATAAGTCACTCCTCCCAGATTCTCATTGCGAGGTGGGGCTGGTGCTTGCCTTGATTCATGAATGGCAGACACAAGCCTGTTGAGTGTTTCCAGCAGGAAGCCCTGTGTATGGGACTCCTCACTCGGCATGGTTCTCCTCGTCCTAGGAGCCATTTTATCTATTCACACAAATACACCCAAATCAGAGAAAGTATAAAATTTATACTTACAGTGCGATACCGCAAACACGACGAATCTTGAACCAGGTTTCTCAGACTCATGCTCTGATACCAATTCTGTAACGCCCCGGATTTCCAAAACAAAGCTAAGTTAAAATTTTCATGGATTTCTTTTTTTTTTCTTTGCAGCGGAACTTAGAAAAGCTTTTAGCAGCGGAATAAGACGATAATGAGTCGTCGGTTTTAGAAAACTCCGAGCACGTTGCAGGTATGTGGCCAAGCAACTCATTGACCACCAAAGTGTTCCATTTTATCGAAAGCACATGTTTATTACAACACTACTGCTTAGAAAAGCAGTGAAGGTTCAATAAAAAGGAAGCAGTACAACTCTGTCTAGAGAAACCCTGGAACTTGATGCCGCCTTGCTCCGCATATCGACACGCAGGTTCAACACCTGAAATCCCCATTAAACGGGATCAGAACCACTGATGGTCTGGTAAGTAGGCAAACACCTATCTATTCAACTCAAGTAAATGCATAGACCACTCAGGGTCGCAGTTCGTAATACGACGCTCAAGCCTCCATGACTTAGCGTATATCGCAAAAGCCTCATCAGGGCTATGAGTTGAACATCCACGCAAGTCGTCATGACTTCGCATAAGCCTCTTCAGGGCTGTGAGTTAGAATAACCTCTTAAGTCTCTACGACTTAGCCTTGACTTCCTCAGAGTCACGAATGGATGTCTAGCTCAAGCCTTTATGCTTGGCACATCCGTATCCTACGAATCTAAGGACAGCTCTCCGAGCTTCACTTAGTCGTACGGATATCAATGGGGTTCTATCCCAATCGGTCCAGTAGTATACCGACCATGACACCTTCACAAAGGTTATGCAGGACTGACTCAACAACGTCATCCACTCATACATTCAAAGTAGCGCTGTACCTAAGCTAATGCTTTGTTTCGATAATTGCACCTCCCCCTGGGCTTAGGGGACTCATATCTGGGCGACAACGCGACGATCTGGGGGTTGATTATTCTATGTATTTTAGATACCCCAGAGGCCTGTTGACCCCATCCCCCTAGTAGGACGGTACAGCATACCGGAAGAGATCCTTACTAGGTATCCGAATGCATTCTGCTACTGAAATAGTTGGGTTCAATCCTTAGATATTTAAGGATAACCACCACCTCCATACCTCTGAGTGACGAAGGCCATCAATGAACTCTATCAGGTTCGGGTGAAATATATGTCACTCAAGGCTGCGCCATCACCGTCTTCCTCGGTGAGAAATTCTGAAAGGGGCCTACCGGTCTTACAATTACTTGACGAACATTGCATGCCTATAGGGCAGCCTTTGAGAAGTATGTACCCGACCCCAATCAACCACACGGTTTTCACCGTGGAACAAAGGTTTTATTCATATGCATGCTTAACTCTGCTCTCGGCACTTCGGCCTTGACGAGCACTTCACCTCTTTCGGTGGAAACAACACACTCCGGCTCAGCGGCCCTTACGAGTCTGGTTGTCTGATAATTCTTAATGAGCATGCACATGACTCGATCTCTACGGATCAGCTACTCGGCGTATCTTTACGCAACGAGCTCAGGACCTTGTCAAGGCGCTACCACTACTTTGGCGCAACGGCTCTTACAAGTATGATCCCCTTGCAGGTGTCAGGGAGACGAGTCATTCTGACATCGTTCCAACAAAGGACATCATTGTGCCACTTAACTGGTTTTGGCAGTTCTTCTACCAACCATTCTGTCAACACCTTCTCTTCTCTATCGGCAGTGGTGCGACGAACCTTTCTACATCATAGAAGGCGTTCCATAACTGGGTAGCACTTCTGTTACGTTCTTTCTGAGCCATTCTTAGCTCCTTCAGGAATTTCAGTAGCACTTTCTCTCTTTTACGGAGACAGTGTGCGTTTCTTTTATCCATTTCAGCGGCATCTCCCCTCTTTGGTGGGAAATCGCTACGCTTAACTCGAGAAATGGATGCGCACCGTTGTGCGTACTTTGCATCCATCAAGGTTGCAGGAACCTTGGGCCATAGCCAGGCCATACGTAATTGATTTAGTCTTTACGTAAAGAGCATTTTGCCAAAAGGCGAAGCCTTTCCAATAGGGGCTTCATTCGTCAAGCAGAATCTTGTACGAGGAGCGGTAAGGGAATCGCATGGGCGATTTTGGAGTTGATCTCCATTTGAACGCTCACTTACGCGCCATATATGTAATATAAGCAGAAGCCTGTGCTTTATACAGCGGCGGCGTAAAGGAAATGCATATACTATTGTTCAGGGTGTGTAACTGAACAAAATATTCTACATATATAACAAAGCAGAAGCCTTGGCATCGTTCGACGCGACGGCGTAAGTAAATGCATAATCGGAAGTGCAGTAATCGGAAGTACAGAAAGCAGGGAGCCTTGGCATCATACGACGCGGCGACAAAGGTAAATTACATGGCCTGTGCGATATAAGACGCGTCGGCAGTATCAGCAGATATACACCTAGATCTGTATCCAACGATAGTTACGAGGCGAGCGAGTGAACACCGAAGTGTCCTAGAGGGCTCAACCAAGAACTAGGGTGAGATACTATTTTGAAGAACACATATACTGCGTATTCGAACATATATATCCGACGATAGTTACGAGGCGAGCGCGTGAACACCGAAGTGTCCTAGAGGGCTCAACCAAGAACTAAAGCAAGATACTACTTCAGAAAGTATATGCTATATACAAACAATCAAATACTTGAGAGAGATGGTTTAATGAAGCGAACTTACTTCAAATCGTGGAAGAAACGGCTCCAGGTTGCTTCGTTGGCTTTGAGCCTTCCTTCGAGAGGTCAGGCTAAGTCAGATGAAGCTGACTTAGTTGAGAAAGAGGTAGAGTAGGTCAAGCTACTCAACCTAAGTGGTTTGAACCAAACAGGGTTCGGTCCAAGTCAACTGGGTTCAGCAGGTTCGAACTCAACCCAAGTAGGCTAAGTCTGGGTTCAGAAATCCAAACCAAAAGTTGGACTAAAAAGGACTTTGACTTTGACTTCCAACCCAACTAGGTTCAAGTCAAGTCAACTGGGTTTGAGCTAGGTCAGGTGAGTTCAGACCTAGGTCAGGTGGGTTAGGACCAGGTCAGGCAGGCTCAGGCTAAGTCAGGCAGGCTCAGACCAGGTCAGGTGGGCTCAGGTGGGCTAGGCTAGGTAGGGGAGGTTTGGAAAAGGAGGAGAGAGAGAGGGCTAGACGATTTTTCAAAGGAGGGGGGCTCCTCTATTTATAGATTCTGAAACTTGAGCCCCAAGTTTCAGAATTTTCATTTTAGTCCATAGCTTTTTCAGAAATTCCCTTTGATCTTATCCATCTGACTGTTTGATCTTATCCATCTGACTGTTTGATCTTATCCATCTGAGATATTTCCATGAGATATTTTCGTGGGTCCCACCGGATATTTTCTGAAGAATATTTCTGTGGGTCCCACCAACATTTTCGTGGGTCCCGCAAAAAAGTTGAGTTTTCGTCATTTTTTTTCTGAAAAATTCTGAGTAGGCCATTATCTTCGTATTTATGCAACTAAGAAAGTTGGCTCGCAGGAATCTCTTGATTTCGAGCAGGGAGGAAGTTATGATCTCCAGAGCGTTTGAGCATATATTCGTGAAGATACGAATATCTTAAGTATATCTGGGTCGCAGGAATCGGTTCGATTCGCTTTACGGTAAAAATGCTATTTTTCACTGAAGAATGCCTCAGGAATTTATTCAGAGTTATCTGAAAAATTGCGGGTCTTACAAGTAAACTCTGAACATATTCATGGCCACAGTCAGAATATGTGAAGGATTTACTTTGGCTTAATCCACATTTTTCCAACTAATTTTTCAGAAATCTTTTCAAAGTGGATTCATTCATGCAAATCATCTGCATCAACGGTTTTTCTCATGATTTTCTTAAGAGATTTTCACTTCATGGAATCGATTTCTCAAGAAACTATGATGATATTCGAAGTTGGATTTTCCAAATCAAAGTTTTCCCGTGATTTTCCTTAAAAAGTTATTTTCCTAAGATCCATTTTCAAAAAGGAATTTTCATCTTTCTCAAGAATTTCTTCCATTTTCCCGAGATTCTCATTTAAACTTTCTCAAAATTTTCCTGATATTCTCATTTCTTCGTGGTTTTCCAAGTCTTTCTAAACTTTCTCAAAATTTTCCTGAAATTATCATTTCTTCATAATTTTCCAAGTCTTTCTAAACTTTCTTAAAATTTTCCTGAGATTCTTATTTCCTCATGGTTTTCCAAGTCTTTCTAAACTTTCTTAAAATTTTCCTGAGATTCTTATTTCCTCATGGTTTTCCAAGTCTTTCTAAACTTTCTTAAAATTTTCCTGAGATTCTTATTTCCTCATGGTTTTCCAAGTCTTTCTAAGCTCTCTGAAAATTTTCCTGAGATTCTCATTTCTTCATGGTTTTCTAAGTCTTTAAAAACTTTCTCAAGATTTTCCCATCTAAACTTTCTCAAGATTTTCTCGAGATTCTCACTTCTTCAAGATTTTCCAACTCTTTATAAACTTTCTCGAGATTTCAAACCTTCTTCGTCTGAGTTTCCCTGAGAGATTGATTTCCATCTTTTCCTGAGAAATGCTTTTCAACTCCAAATGTTTTCTAAGCATACATCATATTTTCCAATTTACATTTTCCAAAATTCTCATAGCACATGCCTGAATTCTCTGTGCATTTAGGATAGAACACAATTTCAATGATTTTACTAAGTCAAGCACAATTTTGGTCTTTGGTTCGATTACCCCTGTTAAAGGCGGCAGGAACGGTCGAACCTCGTACAGACAGGTCGAGCCCCATCCCATGGATTTTCCCGCAATTTTCAAAACGGAGGCGAGTATTTCAAAACAATTTCCAAAATCCGGTCAAGTCTGAATCGCGAAAGCATTTCCCTCTCTCTTCCGCAAGGAAAGGGAAGACGGGAAAAATTTTGCGACGATAACAGGTTTGGCGACCGTGATGGGACCTGTCCTTGTCTGATCAGAATTGTGCTTGACTTAGTTCAATTATCGAAATTATGTTCACAAAATGTCAGCTCTTTACTTTTGATAACATGCGAACCTAGGAGCCTAGATTCTGACCTAGCTGACATTGACTGCATGTAGCTTAGGCATGGTTTGGTAGGACCAGATTGAGGAGAAATTTTCATGCTCACATAGACTTAGGTCTAAATACAACTCTCCTCAATTTAGGATCTGAATGCAAACAATGTATGCTTCTTCAAGGATTTTCAAAAGTCTATCTCTTTAGGTTTTAGAGCCCTCTATTTCTTGCATGTGATCATTTTTTTTCAAACCCCCATTACCTATCATTACCCGGTCTTCACGTTGCTGGGCTCTTTTCCAGAACCATAGTTCGGGACAGAGCCTCACAACTGGGCCAATTATTTGGGTTAACACCCCCCTACCACGTACCGCGGGCCACAGTCCGAAGTATATCGGTAGGCGCTCAAGGATGTTGGGAAACCTTACCTTAGAACCGGAGTTGAAATTATATGCCACGTACCTCGGATTTCGGTTCGGGTATATCGGCATAACTGGATTAGACAAAGATGATCTTAACTTAGAGTTAGGATTAAGGTCCTACAACTGTTTTCAAAATGATGCATTTAGAGTCAGCCTTTTAGGGAGTGCTCTATGTGCATAAATGTTTGTGCAGGATGTAATTGTTCTTATATTACCTCTATTTTCCTATATTTTTCCCAAAAATATTTTCAAACACCCATATTTCTCATCTTTTCCTTTTATTTTCTAAAACCCTGGACGATTTTCCCAAATATCCAATTTCCTTCAAAACTCCAGGTGATTTTTCATTCTCCCATTCTACTGGATCTCGAATTTCCAGCTGCATTTTATCCTGCCTGCAATTTTCCCAAAATCATATATTTTCTCTCATTGGATTTTCAATTCTTTTGTCTATTTGCAAAAATTCTTCATCTTATTTTCCTCGAGCATACCTTGACTATTGCGGTGGAAATTGTTTACCCACTTGCCTTCTCCTTATTCTAAATCTGTTTGCGGATTGTTTTTCCAAGAGATATCTCTTTCCTTCAAAATGGTGTTTTCCTCGTGGTTGACGACCTCGCCTAGGTAACAAGGCACATTTTCCGTTGTTATTTCTCTTGCAGAGAATGACAACACAATTGTCGTGATTTCAACGGCGACTCCATCCCTAGTAATGGGATATTCTTCCAATTGTCTACCATATCATCAATTATCGTTATTTTACTCAAAATTTTTCTCCCTAGTTACACTGGGGCATTTTTCTAAATTTCGTCCTATATGCAGGCAGGATAAACAAATTTCTCATTTCACGCACTTGTGCATTCATGTGCGTCAATTTGCATTCATTTACATTCAATTGCATTAACATTAATCTGGTCAGTATTGGGATTTCAACAAACCGTCCCATCATAATTCCTAATGATTCAAAAGCGAAAGATAATCACCAGTACTGAACCAAAACCCAGCGCTCGAACTGGTATCGTTTCAAAATCCAGTGTTCAAACTGATACATTTTCAAAATCCAAGCTTTTGAGTCGATCTTGGAAAACCGAGTTCCGACTCGGGTTTTTATGCAAATCATTTTCTTTTGTTGATCCGGGTTCCGACTCGAGATCTCTTTATTTACTCGAGTCCTGACTCGAGCTCTTCATTTTCTTTTGTTGATCCGGGTTCCGACTCGTGATCTCTATAGTTTATTCGAGCTCTAACTCGAATTCATCATTCTCCTTTCTTGATCCAAGTCATTTCGATCCTCAGGGTCTGTCAATTGCCCAAATTTGATATTTTGCCCACCAATTTCCAATTTAAATCTTTGGATCATGCAACTCTCCAATTCTGACCTCTGGGTCACCCAATTTCCAATCTCGATTCTCAATTCTCAATTCCAAATTTTCAATTTTGACCTCCAGGTCATTTAATTCTCAATTTCGACCTTCGGGTCACTCAATTTCAACCTTCGGGTCACTCAATTCTCAATTTCGACCTTTGGGTCGCTCAATTCTCAATTTTGACTTTTGGGTCACACAATTTCGACCTTTCGGTCAACCAATTCTAAATTTCGACCTTTAGGTCATCCAATTTCGACTTTCGGGTCATTCAATTTTCAGCAACCAATTTTTCCAATTACCAATTGCGACCTTTGGGTCAATCAACTTCAATATCCAATTTCAATCATTTCTCTTGCGAGAGCCCCTTTTAGGGAGAGTTCGAGGGAGCTCGTTCTTTTCGCATGCTATCCTATTCGTTCACTTAGCCCCTTTTCAGGGAGAGTTTGAAGGGACTCGCGTCTTTGTGAACCGTTTGCAAAACAATTTCCAATGTCACACGAGGAACCCTTTTTAAGGGAGAGGCTCGACGGAGACTCGTTTTTCTTGTAACCCCCAATTTCATACTAGGCCATCTTCATCATGAAGGACCCTCTTTAGGGAGAGTATGATGGACTCGTTCCTTTCATGATCCAATTTTCAGACCTCACTATTATCGGCCCGCTTTCCATAAGAGAAGCCTAATATTAGGGAGCTTTGACGAAAGCTTAATTTCTCTTTGAAAGTTCATTTTGCAAACACCTCCTCTTCAGGGAAGAGAGGAGTATTTCTCATTTCCCATTCAGGTAAGGGCCAAGCCTGAGTCTCTCTTTTTGGGGAAAAAGAGAGGAGAATTTTCGTCACGGATGTGTTGACCCGGACCTCAAATGCTCACTTTTACCAAAGATTTCAAGAAAATTTTGTCGATTTGTCAATCAATTATTTGTTGATTTCAAAAACTTTATTATACAAAACTTTGCCTCAGTCTACCTTCAGCATTACTTCCAAGAAAGTGAAGCTTTTGCGAAAAGAGATTCAAAACTTGAATTCTTTCTATTGGCCAACCAAAAGGATGAAGGATAAATCCTCGATATGGCCAGCAAAGAAGATTCAGTGTTATTGCAAAGCCATAAATGATTGATATTGATCGCAGTCAATGGCACATCTTTAAAGACTATTCTTGAGAAAATGAGGCAGTGGAAATATCCTGAGTGCTAGAAAAGAGAGCATTTACCCAAGCCCCGTCTCCTCAAAATCACTCAAGCTGCAATTAAATATCCGCAAAAGGGATCTCTCAATTGTCGTCAAGATGAAGGCGAATTAAGCGAGTAGACCCCCGGGGCCAAAGAAGATTTGAAACATCTCCAAGATGACGGAGTTTGTGACGGATCCTTCCAGGGAAAGTCCAAAGCACTGTCGAGATGAAGGCAGATGCGATGAACCTCCCGACAATCCCCAAAAGATATTTAATTTTAGCTATCATCCAAAGATCTCTCAGCCCATGAGCCAATATCGTCAAAGAAGGATCGAAACATCTCCAAGTTGAAGGAGTTTGTGACGTACCTTCCCAAAAAAGAGAAAGAGAGGAAAAAAAAAGAAAGAAAAAGTCAGAATATCTCCAAAATGAAGGAGAATGTAGCCAAAAATCCAAAAGAGCCCAAAAGAGTGCAGAAAGATTATCATGAGAGGAGCTCCCAAGATATCAAACTACCAAATCTATCAAGAATCTTCTTTAGACTTGTGAAATTCTATTATCAATATCCTTTCATCAACTGCTTTCATAATATCAAATTCTCTTTCCTGTTCATATCAAGGAAATTGATAGCTTCCTTGAAGAAGGTCAATTGCAAGCAATTTGGATTTCAAATCTCGATCCTACGAAGTCAATCTTGTTCGGAGGTAATGCTTCAGGTAGAAAAGAAAGAATATTTGGCAACAATGTGCAACATTTTCAAAAAAAAATTTGAGTCAACAACATTTTGATAATATTTTCTAGCTATCCTGACGTGAAGTGAGAGCTTGATGTCCGTTTTTGATACATCCTGACACCAATTTTAAATCCCTCTTAAGGACTTGATTCCTTTCCTTCTTTGAGAGCATGAATTCTCAAATTCGCACAATTCCCTGTGTCCCCACTGTCCAATCATAGACAGTCCCATTTCGGTTCGAGGTCGAGCCACCAATCATTTTCTCGCAAAAGGCAATTTCAAAAGCTATTTAGTCTCAGCAATGAGATACCCAAAATCAACCCCTTTTCAAGCTTTAGGGACCCTATTTTCCTTCCTTTTGCAAAACCCCTGTCGGATTTATTGTGCAAAATCCGAAGGTTCCATCATGGTCTCTTCTTTTGAGGATCCCATTCCATTTTCCGCTCGATCAGGATAAGGGTACAAACCTGAGCCTCATTCAAAGAGGTATTCCATTTTCCGCCCGATCAAGATAAGGGTACAAACCTGAGCCTCAATCAAAGAGGTATTTCATCTTCCGCCCGATCAGGATAAGGGTACAAACCTGAGCCTCAATCAAAGAGGTATTTCATCTTCCGCCCGATCAGGATAAGGGTACAAACCGGAGCCTCATTCAAAGAGGTATTCCATTTTCCGCCCGATCAGGATAAGGGTACAAACCTGAGCCTCATTCAAAGAGGTATTCCATTTTCCGCCCGATTAGGATAAGGGTGCAAACCTGAATCTCATTTCTATAAGATATTTCAATCCCCAATCAGGTTAAGGGTCAAACCTGAGCTTCGTTCCATACGAAGCATTTTCTGTCCCATCCAGGTTAAGGGCAAAAACCTGAATTTCACTCTCACATAGTGAGTCCTTCCTCTTCATTCTTTGCTTCATATCTACTATCTTCCTCGGGCTAATTTTCTTCATACCCAGTCAGATCCTTCTAACTGGGGCATTCTTTTATATATAGCCCAAATTTGGTGTGTTTTCTTTGCCACTAAGCTCGACCATAAGCCGGCTTAGTAGCAAAGAGGGGCATCTGTAAACACCCCAAATTTTCACTCACCTTCTTGACATCGCCCTCAATCATCATATTTCATTTTTTTCAGAAGCAATGAAGGGCAAAATGGTCATTTTCCAAGATTGAACCGAACAGAAAGTCCTAAATTTCATTCTTGAGCCTCAAAATTTCTATATTTAGGTTCAGAGACATCTTCAAATTGCAAAATTGCAAAATCCTTTTTCTGGACAAAAAGCTAGAATTTCCAAGTCCGAGCTCAGAGTGACATTTCATAGAACATGTCTTTGCATAGCATTGCATCATTTCACTGCATAGCATGTCAGTTTGAGATCCAAAACTCCTGATTTTCAAAATTGTCCATCCAGATTTGATTTTTAAACTTTTTCAAATTGATTTTTAACCCTGGGTATTCAAAATTACCAAATTTTCCCATTTTACCCCCAGGACTTTGAATTACAAAAATTTTTCTCAAGAAAAACAATCTGGATATTTGGATATTGATTTTAAAGATTTTATCTCAAAACTTTTTGCAAAAGATTTTAAATCTCTTTACAATTTTTTTTACTTTTATCCATATTTTGCCTTGAAAAACCAATTTTTTCCAAATTCTTGAAAACAAATAATGTTTTATCTCGTATTTTCAAATAAATGGAGCAGGACCCGCCTTTGAACTAGCATCATACTCAGAATCTCAGGTAAGTTGTTTATTCTCAAGCGGGACCCACCCGAAGTTCATACCAATTTGCAAATTTTTCTTTTTAATTTCTCAATATTTATTTATTTATTTTTTAGTTAATGGGCCCACACACATGTGGCACCCCAATTGAAAATAAAAGACTTTCAAAAACAAAACAAAACTTTATTTTCAAAAGGATTTTAAAAGTGGAGTGAGATGGCATTTCCATAAAAGCCTCTCATTTATGTCATTATTCATTTTTTTTATTTTTATTTCTTTTACTTCTTTTCATTAATTTGCTTACCTAAAATCTTAAAAGGAAACGGCCCAAACGGCGCCACAACCATATTTTCAAAAAAATTTCATTTTACCCAAAACTTAGGTAAATGAAACACATTTTTTTTGAAAAAAAATACAGCAGCGCCCTTTTGAAAAACGGCTACTTTAATGTTTCACTTTCAAAATCTTCAACGAAGGTAACGGATTTTCAAAAAAAGGAAGCTGCGATCTTTTGAAAAAAAGGAAGAAGCTCAACATCTTTAAGAGAGGGGGAGCCTGGCCGATGAGGAGGGAGGAAAAAATTGTGATTTTTTTTGGTTTTGTTGGGTTTTTGCAGGGGCTTTCTTCCCAGCAGCAAAAGACACAGGGATCCAACCAATCTCTACACCTTTTTCAACCTTCTACCTACCTGCAGCTGCCTCTTTCTTCAATCCCATCAGCAAAAGGCTCCAACGACTGCTGTCCACCTTCTTCAGCCCAGCCGATTGCCATCCCCACTTCAGCCGCAGACCATCCAGCTTGAACAGGTCGCCCCTTTCCTTCAGCCCAGCGTGTCCATCTCCAGCAGCAAAGGATTCCAGTCGGCTGCATCTTCCTTCAATCCCAGCAGCAAAAGGTTCCAGCCAGTTGCAATTTGCTTCAGCTCACCTGCAGAAAATCCCATCCAGCAAGGCTCATCCTTCATCTTCTTCAGTCTAGCCACAGCAAGAGAGCCCAGCCAACGGTTCCTGCATCCCCACTTCAGCCCAGCCGCAGGATCAACCACCAGGCGTTTCAACGGTTCCTGCATCCCCACCAAACCCAGGTAAAAGACACTCTCTCTCTGCCATCATCCGTCATTGCCCATCTAGTTAGCGTGATCTCTCTCTCTCTGCGGTGTGATTGATCGTGGCCACCATCTTGGACACTTTTATCTCCGTTGGTTGAGCTTCTTCATCTGCTCTTTCTGAAAGAGTTAGGCTTTCATCATTGTTGACATATGTTTTGTGTTTGGTTCAGTTCTAAAATTACTATATATATCTTAGAATCACTTTTGAAGCGGATTCATAGCAGGACTTGGACATTGAGAACTTCAAGAAATTGGCTTTAACTATAGACTATTGCTCTGTTGGGTAAATTTGAGGTTTTACCACGGGTATAATAGACGATCATGGCAAAAATTTCCTTGCAATTTGCTATTCTGTGGATCTTGTTGATGGGCAGCCTATCCATGTTTCTTCAAATTGTCTGCCTGTGAAGGCTGCAAATTTTGAACCAGCAGGTCATTCTTTTCATTTCTGCTGCCCTTAAAATGCTTGGTTTCTGTGAAAAAGATGAAGCAAATGCTTTTGAGTCAAGTTTGCTAGATAAAAAAAAAAGGTCAGGGCTCTATACCTTAAGAATTTTATGGTGTTAAAGACAAGAAGTCTACAACCCAGTTGGATTCAATAAATTGGTATCTTACCTATATGTACAGGTCATTTGCAGGAGGTTTATTAGCCACCTATATGTCATCTCATTCACTATTTCCTGCACCCGTGCCCTTCACAGCCGTTGGTTATACCTATCCATCATAGCCATGGTACACATGGATGTCACTTACTTTCAGCCCTGCACATACATGCCACCCATCATCTACAATCAGTTTCAGCTCCAGCATTTTGCCCTACTGCAGCCCCTATTGCTGCTATACCCACCTTTACTTGCCATATGATACATAGATCATTTGATTCCTTGAAATTTCCAATCAGATTTTAAGCTTTTGCTGAGAACACATTGAAATACTAGCTTAAAACCAGGTTTGGAAGCACTATGAGATGTGTTTTTATTGACTAAGTCTTGTTTTAATATGTATTACATCCTCTACATATTCATTGTATGTTGTACATCAACTTCCGGTCCTATGGCAGGTAAATAGTTAGAAAGTGATGTTAGGAAAAACAAAATTGCAGGTGAATTCAATTTTATACAATATGGCTGTAATGCCAAGAGAACATCAATGACCTCCGGCTATATTGCACCAACACTCTCCTTCAGCCCAGCCGCAGCCCATCATCCATCATCCATCTCCACTTCAGCCCAGCCGTCGCCCTTTTCTTTCAACCCACTAGCAGAAGGTCCAGCAAGGCCTCCTTTCCAACTCTTTTCAACCCAACAGCAGAAAATCGATCCTTATCTGCTGCCTACAGATCACTTGGTGCAGGGGATCTACAAGAGTGTTTGTATCGTCAAGTCTTGGCTCAATATACATCTATAAACTTGGTGGTGGTGGAAATTTAAGATAATATCACCAACATTTATATGATTTCTGCAAATGTGGTCCGAGAAACTTCTCCTTTTTCTATGTGGGAAGGTTTGGGTTTTGTAGCTTGAAAGAAAATATTTTCTGCTGCTGCCAATCTGCCATGGTTTGGATGTGATATTGTTTTTTTTTTTTTGAGACTTATTTTTGGCCAGCTAGTCTAATCTTTCTTGCTGAACAACTCTTTTGGCTAAGGGTTCTGGATTTTGATATGTTACCAACAGAGAGCAGTGATCAAGTTTTGATGATGATAGCTAGTATTGTGGTGCCATTAATGATGTTGATGAGTTCGAAGATCTTTTGGAAAGCTGTCCTCCAAACCAATCATTCATGCCTCGAAGCTGATCTGATTTCTTGTTGAGAACTGCGGATGTAAAACAAGAATATCATTGATCTCTGTGTTCAGTTTTCTGATTGCAAGAATTATTGCCATTCACCTGTTGCTTCATCCACTGCAGCATATTTCATGCACATATCCATTTTCTGCTGTGGGTGTGCAGTCTAGATAATCGGCTATGTTCATGAACGGATATATCCATATCCGTTCATGATCTGTATGTCATCTTTTACAGGCTTCGTTATTGATATATAGGGAAGCTCCATACCCATTTTTATTGAAAATTATCTTGTAATTTGAGAAATACAGCTGTGCAAAATCCCCTACAGAAACTGTATATACCTGTATTTTCTGATTTTACCCATTATATGGAATTTCCATTAAATATGTATATTTTCTCATTATATATATATATATATATCTATGTATATGTATATCTACCTATATGGATACGTATATATGTATATATATATGTATATATATATATACATATATATATACTTATATATATGTATATATATCCCTTCATGTGCATTTGTTATCACATATTTTTTTCTTTTCCTTTTCTTTTTTGTAAATGCATCTTCATTATCATATATCATTTATCATAAATTCAAGTATTTCTATATTTACCTGTATATCTTTGTTGTATATAGTATATATACCCATTTCCTTGGCTATCTGGTACTAACTCTCATTTTGCAGGAAAATATAGAAGATGTTGATTCCTTGGCTCCATTTCATTTTTTTTTACTTTATGTTAGCAATGTAATAATCCAATGTAAACCTTGGAATAAGATTTACTTTTACTGCTTAGATTAGGCCGCATCTCATATAGCTTGATTTCAGTAATATCCTGATTCTATGATGCATATATCTCAATTTTCCAAATTCACCGTGGATGAACACGAATGGCACGTGCACCAACTCTTAGAGAGTTGATGAACTCGGTGGAGTTCATATTTACGGCCCTAGTCGGAATATGGACGAGACCCAGATCCATCATCTTTTTACCAGTCACATTGAGCCTACACTCTTGGGCTATCTTAAAAATGCACATCATATTTCTAAATTTTCAAAATATTGTGAATTAACTCAAGTAAACTCTGAACATATTCATGGCCACAGTCAGAATATGTGAAGGATTTACTTTGGCTTAATCCACATTTTTCCAACTAATTTTTCAGAAATCTTTTCAAAGTGCATTCATTCATGCAAATCATCTGCATCAACGGTTTTTCTCATGATTTTCTTAAGAGATTTTCACTTCATGGAATCGATTTCTCAAGAAACTATGATGATATTCGAAGTTGGATTTTCCAAATCAAAGTTTTCCCGTGATTTTCCTTAAAAAGTTATTTTCCTAAGATCCATTTTCAAAAAGGAATTTTCATCTTTCTCAAGAATTCCTTCCATTTTCCCGAGATTCTCATTTAAACTTTCTCAAAATTTTCCTGAGATTCTCATTTCTTCGTGGTTTTCCAAGTCTTTCTAAACTTTCTCAAAATTTTCCTGAAATTCTCATTTCTTCATAATTTTCCAAGTCTTTCTAAACTTTCTTAAAATTTTCCTGAGATTCTTATTTCCTCATGGTTTTCCAAGTCTTTCTAAACTTTCTTAAAATTTTCCTGAGATTCTTATTTCCTCATGGTTTTTCAAGTCTTTCTAAACTTTCTTAAAATTTTCCTGAGATTCTTATTTCCTCATGGTTTTCCAAGTCTTTCTAAGCTCTCTCAAAATTTTCCTGAGATTCTCATTTCTTCATGGTTTTCTAAGTCTTTATAAACTTTCTCAAGATTTTCCCATCTAAACTTTCTCAAGATTTTCTCGAGATTCTCACTTCTTCAAGATTTTCCAACTCTTTATAAACTTTCTCGAGATTTCAAACCTTCTTCGTCTGAGTTTTCCTGAGAGATTGATTTCCATCTTTTCCTGAGAAATGCTTTTCAACTCCAAATGTTTTCTAAGCATACATCATATTTTCCAATTTACATTTTTCAAAATTCTCATAGCACATGCCTGAATTCTCTGTGCATTTAGGATAGAACACAATTTCAATGATTTTACTAAGTCAAGCACAATTTTGGTCCTTGGTTCGATTACCCCTGTTAAAGGCGGCAGGAACGGTCGAACCTCGTACCGACAGGTCGAGCCCCATCCCATGGATTTTCCCGTAATTTTCCAAACGGAGGCGAGTATTTCAAAAACAATTTCCAAAATCCGGTCAAGTTTGAATCGCGAAAGCATTTCCCTCTCTCTTCCGCAAGGAAAGGGAAGACGGGAAAAATTTTGCGACGATAACACCACTCCAGCGGTATCACTAGAGAATGATCACTCCAACGACCTTCATGAGAGAATCACCACTCCAATGGCATCGTTAACGAATCACCAGGCTAACGGCATCGCTAGAGAGCTACTCCATCCAGCGGCACAGTTGGCACTACCAGAAATCACCCCCTGAGCCAACGCACCACAATCCTCCAGACAGTGTTAGGGAGAACAAAAATCCCCGCATCGCTCTCTCACGAGCGGCAATGCCCTGGAAATCGGTGTCGAGCCATCCCCAGTACACAACCCTCCCAGGAGTCAAATGCCATCACCGGCAACCCACGCAACATGCAAAGCACAAAACAACAGATACGTTCTCATCACCAAGAACGACTCGGGAAAAATGACAGTGTCAAGTATCCGCCTACGGGATATGCAAAGGCTCACTGGCACAGACAAGGCTTCCACCTTTCTGTCTAAAAAGGTTAGCATTAAACGAGATACCTCTTCGTCTAGGATAGGGTTACAAACAATTCCAACAAGGTTGGAAAAGAGGGAAACATCCACTCCGTGCCTCGCACGATGGTTCTCGTCGAAGCCATCTCGTCTACAACACGATAAGGCTAAAGCTCGATAATTGCTATGATATATCAATCGTTTTCACTAACACAACGTGGAACGAGAAGGGTGAACTACGCACGTAGTCCCCTAAGTCTCAGTCGAAAACTCCAACTCTCACTGGAGTCGACTCGAAACAGCTTGGGAAACTAGATCCACAAGCGCAAACGAACCCTTAGGTTCCAACAATCGATGTCTTAAGCCCAATATACGAAGCTTAAAACATGAAATGGGGTCTCACATCAGAAGACACCCGAGAAACACATAGTTCATTCAATCAAGCAGTACAAATCATTAAACAACAGAGACTAAATTAGAAATACTTACAGTATGATGGCTGATGCGTGCAAAGACTTGAACCACACTTCTTAAATCTTTTAAAACATCGCTCTGATACCAATTTTGTAGCGCCCCAAACCCAGTTTTTTCCGACTTGAAAATCCTTTGGATTTTGAGTAAAAATCTTTTTTTTTTTTTGAAAACCAAAGCGCAAGCGCAGAAGAAACTGAAAGGGGGAGAAACAACCGGAAAACCCTGGGCGGTCACTACAGGTGTGAAACAACATTTAAATGAAACAACTTTTATTAAATTCATTTACATCTTTACAATTTATACATATCAATCCCTTATACAAAACCAAACCGCTAGGATCCAACAGGCGAGGTTCAGAAGTGTGGGTTTAGAGTCTGCTGCAGCACACCGAGCTCCATCGCACGCCTAAGTAAACCTGTATCCCCATAAAATGGGGTCACTACTCTTTCGAGCTGGTGAGACAAACCAAACATGATATACCATATGTGGAAATCGAAAGCAAGCTATATAAGGTAAACATAGCATGCTAAACTTACATTACCTGAGCAATTACAGCATGAACATGTATAAAACTATACATGGATCTACGAGAGACTGCATCTAGCATGAATCAGTGCAAGTAGGCAAAACATGAATAATTAACTACGACTATTCATTTCACAGCTCATATCAAATAGTAAGGTATGCATCAAGGAACATAAATTTCTCACACGATACGTAACATTGTAACAAGGTATGCATCACAGACCATAAAGTACTAACAACAGACTGTGCTAGGCAAGTAGATGTGTCATCGTGAACTGTGCACGAGTACAAGTTGACAAGTATGTGCATCGTGTCATAAGTGAGAGAACTAGTCGGTGATGATACCAAACATTTCACATTAAGATGAGACAGTTAAAAACATTTGTCACGGGGAAGCGTGACTCTCAAGTGTTGCCAAGGTTCATAACCCATTATTGCAACCATAAGCGAGCTCATCTCGTTGAGTGGGGCCATCGCCCACAAACAACTCGCCAAGGAGTTCCAAAGTCACATAAGTCTCACACGACTGCAATATCCATAGTATCCCTCAAGCTTAGGGAAAACCACTCATTTGCCAAAGTGACTAATACACCCATGTAGTGCGAACAAAAACAAGTAATCACATTCATTGAGCAATCGCTTTCCCTGCCAAAGCGTGTATGGCCGTGCTTCTATCATTCCAAAACCATCCAACCACACCACAAACAAGTGTTTTAAATTCTTAAGTAAACATTCATTTAGTTGCAACTGTCTTATAAGGCAAGGGAGGAGCCATGATCATTCGATTCCCTTGACCTACGCTATAGGTATCTCAATTATGCCAAAGCCTTATTTTCTTTAAAATCATTCCATAGGGTGTCATCGCAAAACCTTTGTGTTCCTTAGCGAAAGCGGACTTACGTGCAAAGGCTAAGTCCATACAGTCATATTGATGACATTATCATTTATTTGACCACACATGTATATATATATAATTTGCTTTGGCAATTGTGCGCTCTTGTCTAAGTTGAAACGAGTCAAAAAGTGGAAACCATTGGGGTATTGGACCCCGTGCTCCATAAGCACACATGCAGTCGCCTATGCTGCAGCCCGAAACCTTATTCATAACGCTAACGGTGTGGCGAGGAGAAGGAGAACCAGCTGTGGCTGATGTCCGTCCACAACAACCCTACATGTAACGCCCCGGATTTCCAAAACAAAGCTAAGTTAAAATTTTCATGAATTTCTTTTTTTTTTCTTTGCAGCGGAACTTAGAAAAGCTTTTAGCAGCGGAATAAGACGATAATGAGTCGTCAGTTTTAGAAAAACCCCGGGCACATTCCAGGTATGTGGCCAAGCAACTCATTGACCACCCAGGTGTTCCATTTTATCGAAAACCACATGTTTAATACAACATCACTGCTTGGAAAAGCAATGTAGGTTCAATAAAAGGAAGCAGTACAACTCTGTCTAGAGAAACCCTGGAACTCGATGCCACCTTGCTCCGCATATCGCCACGCAGGTCCAACACCTAAAATCCCCATTAAACGGGGTCAGAACCACTGATGGTCTGGTAAGCATGCAATCATACGTCCATTCAGCTCAAGTAAATGCATAGACCACTCAGGGTCGCAGTTCGTAATACGATGCTTAAGCCTCCATGACTTAGCGTATATCGCAAGAGCCTCCTCACGGCTATGAGTTGAACATTCATGCAAGTCTTCATGACTTCGCATAAGCCTCTTCAATGCTGTGAGTTAGAATAACCGCTTAAGTCTTTACAACTTAGCTTTGACCTCTTCAGGGTCACGAATGGATGTCTAGCTCAAGCCTTTATGCTTGGCACATCCGTATCCTACGAATCTAAGGACAACTCTCCGAGCTTCGCTTAGTCGTACGGATATCAATGGGGTTCTCTCCCAATCGGTCCAGTAGTATACCGACCATGACACCTTCACAAAGGTTATGCAGGACTGACTCAACAACGTCCATACACGCATACATTCAAAGTATCACTGAACCTAAGCTAATGCATTGTTTCGATAATTGCACCTCCCCCTGGGCTTAGGGGACTCATATCTGGGCGACAACGCGACGATCTGGGGGTTGATTATTCTATGTATTTTAGATACCCCAGAGGCCTGTTGACCCCATCCCCCTAGTAGGACGATACAACATACCAGAAGAGATCCTTACTAGGTATCCGAATGCATTCTGCTACTGTAGTAGTTGGGTTCAATCCTTAGATATTTAAGGATAACCACGACCTCCATACCTCTGAGTGACGGAGGCCATCAATGAACTCTATCAGGTTCGGGTGAAATATATGTCACTCAAGGTTGCGCCATCACCGTCTTCCTGGGTGAGAAATTCTGAAAGGGGCCGCCGGTCTTACAATTACTTGACGAACATTGCATGCCTATAGGGCAGCCTTTGAGAAGTATGTACCCGACCCCAATCAACCACACGGCTTTCACCGTGGAACAAAGGTTTTATTCATATGCATGCTTAACTCTGCTCTCGGCACTTCGGCCTTGACGAGCACTTCACCTCTTTCGGTGGAAACAACACACTCCGGCTCAGCGGCCCTTACGAGTCTGGTTGTCTGATAATTCTCAATGAGCATGCACATAACTCGATCTCTGCGGATCGGCTACTCGACGTATTTTTACGCAACGAGCTCAGGACCTCGTCAAGGCACTACCACTACTTTGGCGCAATGGCTCTTACAAGTATGGTGCCCTTGCAGGTGTCAGAGAGACGAGTCATTCTGACATCGTTCCAACAAACGGCATCGTTGTGCCACTTAACTGGTTCTGGCAGCTCTTTTGCCAACCATTTTGTCAGCACCTCCTCTGCTCTACCGGCAGTGGTGTGACGAACCTTTCTACATCGTAGAAGGCGTTCCATAAACTGGGTAGCACTCCTGCTACGTTCTTTCTGAGCTATTCTTAGCTCCTTCCGAAATTTCAGCAACACTTCCTCTCTTTAACGGAGAAAGTGTGCGTTTCTTTTATCTATTTCAGCGGCATCTCCCCTCTTTGGTGGGAAATCGCTACGCTTCGGGAAATGGATGCGCACCGTTGTGCGTACTTTGCATCCATCAAGGTTGCAGGAACCCTGGGCCATAGCCAGGCCATACGCAATTGACTTAGTCTTTACGTAGAGAGCATTTTGCCAAAAAACTGAAGCCTTTCCAATAGGGGCTTCATTCGTCAAGCAGAATCTTGAACGAGGAGCGGTAAGGGAATCGCATTGGCGATTTGGAGTTGATCTCCATTTGAACGCTCATTTACGCACCATATATGTAGTATAAGCAGAAGCCTGCGCTTTATACAGCGGTGGCGTAAAGAAAATGCATATATTATTGTTCAGGGTGTGTAACTGAACGAAATATTCTACATATATAACAAAACAGGAGCCTTGGTGATCATGCATATATTTTAGGGTTATTTTATATCAAAAATATGCATGATTTCATAAAAAAATGTTTTAAAAACCCAAGTTTATGCTAGTTTTCGTTAAATGAGCTAAAATGATTTCAAAACAGAAAATGTGTGAAAAATAGCTTTATTTGTATATTTTAGTACATATTTTAATGTTTGATACTAACATAGTAGTTTAGTTGTAGTTTTTATTAAAATAATAAATAAAAATAATAAAAAATGGATAAAATAGTTTTATATTGTTAATAAAATCATTTTAATTGTTTGTTTTTTTTTAGAAAAGAAAAAAATTATATAAATAAGTAGAATAGTCTTATTTTGAGTTTCTTTATAAATAAAAAAAAAAAAAAATTGTTTGTAACTTTTTGAAAAAAATTTCTAATAAACCATAAACCGGTTTATAAGGTTTGTGAGTTTTAAAAAAAAAAAAACTGAAAAAAAAAATAATAATACCAAACTGGCTGGAACCGGTTTGGATTTTTTTAAAAACTGAAAAAAAATTCTGTTACAAACCGGCTGGACCGGTTTGGGGTTTTAAAACCCACGAAGTGAAAAAAATTTTGGTATCTCTCATCCTGTGCTCCAAAACTTCCCCTTCTCCCTCTGATTTTCTTCCTTTGCCCTTTTTCCCAGTTGCCGGATTCTTTTTTTCCCATCTTCTTCTTCTTCTTCTTCTTCCATCATCCTTTGATCTTATCCTCTTCTTCATCCGGTGGCAGAGAGTCTTCAATCGGCGGTAGCGCACGAGGTGGAGGCCACCTCTCCCTGATTTTCTCCATTTCACGGTAAGTTTGATTCAGATCTTCTTCTTCTTCTTCTTCTTCTTCTTCTTCTTCTTCTTCTTCCTCAGCTTCTTCTTCTTCTTCTTCGGATTCTTCTTCTTCTTCCTCAGCTTCTTCTTCTTCTTTTTCGGATTCTTCTTCTTCTTCTTCCTTAGCTTCTTCTTCTTCTTCTTCGGATTCTTCTTCTTCTTCCTCAGCTTCTTCTTCTTCTTCTTCTTCGGATTCTTCTTCTTCTTCCTCAGCTTCTTCTTCTTCTTCTTCGGATTCTTCCTCAGCTTCTTCTTCGGATTCTTTTCTTGATTGTTGCTATTTCTGTAAAACGAAAAAAAAAGGAAGAAAAAAATAAACAAATAAATATAATCAAACAATGATTTCAGCATTCCCGATTTTCCATATCTTCATTTTCATTTCTATAATCGTGCAAATTTTACTTTGATCATTCAAATTGTTTCTGTTTGAGTTCATATTATTGATTTCCTGCTTGTTTCATTTCTTTTATTTTGTTCATCTATCAATGTGGTTTGTTATTCATTGAATTAGTCTGCATATACTGAATTACCTCTTTCATTTGTTTCCATTTCCTGTAATTTCTGTTACATCTTGACATCCTTTGATTTTCTTGTTACTCATTGAAATTCTTGTTTTGTTTGATTTCAAATGTTGATTAATCGTTGTTTTCTTGATTGTGTTTGAGTTTGAAATCTTTGGATTGTTAATGTTTTCTGCCATAACAAGCACTGTTTTACATTGTAATTGAATTAGGTTTCTTAAAAATTTCAATTCTTGTTTTACAGATTTATATTTCCTGTTGCTTCCTATAGTGATCAATTATGATTTGCTGTAGTTTTTAAGTCTCTGTTTTGTAACTCCTGATTACTGTGACTGGTTTTCAGTTATCTGCAATAAGAGGATTCTGCATCCTTGATATACCTGCGTTATCATTGCTATATCACTATTTGTTGATACAGATTTCTGAAAGAATCTGGTTCAATAAGTCCAGCTACTACTATCAAATAAATTTCTGCCAATTCAAAATTCAAATTTCAAAGTTCAATTTAAACTTTGGAGTTTCTGATTCATCTTCTGATCCAAAACCAAGTTTTCTTCAAATTTCAAAATCAAAGTTGAGATTGATTCTGAATCTCAAAATCTAAATCTTCCTAAGTTTTAAATTCAATCTGGGTTTCCAAAAAACCAAATCCATCCGAACTTTCAAAAATCCAAATCCAAAGTCAGACCCAACTTCACCTTGGATCTCAGACTTCATATCTGATCCCCATTTGGATCCAGATTTCCAAATGCAATCTCCACTTTTGGATCTTAGACTTCAGATTTGATCCCCATTTGGATCCAGATTTCCAAATGCAATCTCCACTTTTGGATCTCAGACTCCAGATCCAATTCCCATTTAGGATTCTAGATCCAGAATCCCACTTCACCTTGGATCTCAGACTTCAGATCCAAAATCCATTTTAGGATCCAGAATCCAACTTCATCTTGGATCTCAGATTTCAGATCCAAATTCCATCTTGGATTTCAGATCTTAGATCCAATTTCATTTAAAATTCAGAATTCAACTTCATCATTGGATCTTAGACTTCAGATCCAAAACCCATTTAGGATCCATAATCCAATTCCAGCTTGGATCTAAGACTTCAGATCCAAATTCCATTTAGGATCCAGAATTCGATTCCATCTTGGATCTCAGACTTCAGATCCAAATTTCATTCCAAATTTCGAATCCAATTCCATCTGGGATCTCAGATTTCAGATCCAATTCCCATTTAGGATTCTAAATCCAGAATTTCATTTCATCTTGGATTTCAACACTATTTAGGATCCAAACTTTGGATTCAAATTCCATATTGAATTCCATATTTCAAATCAAATTCTATTCCCAATTTCAACTTTCAAAACCAAATTTCATTTCATTCCGAATTTCAAAACCAAGTTTATCTTGATTCCCAAAAATCCAAAAAAACAATTCTGTTTCTCAAATCTATTTTGGATTTCTCAAATCTCATTCTGATTTCAAATTTTAAAGCCAAAATTCAATTCCATTTTAAACATTCATCCAGGTTCAAAATTTTGAATTCAAAGTTCATTTATGACTTTGAAACTTCCTTTCTTTCCCTTTTATCTTAGCTTCAAAATCATTTATTTTCCCAAACTCTGATTATTCCAAAAATTTAGAACTTTAAATCTTAAGTTCTAAGTTAGAAACCATTTCTTCACTCTATCATCAAATTCTTCTCAGAAACACTTGGAGATTTCCAAAAATCATTTTTTTGAAAAGAGCATACGTCCTTGCATTGCACAAGCATGATTCTTTGTGCATGTAGACTTAGGATAAATTCTTAGATAATCTTTTAGCAAAACAAAAATGCATGAATTCGACCCTTGGTTCGATTACCTCTGGTAAAGGCGTCAGGAATGGTCAAACCTCGTACCGACGAGCGAATCCCGTCTCCCAGTTTTCCCGCAAATATTTCAAAATGGAGGCGAGCTATTTTCTTAAATATTTTCAAATTAAGGTCAAGTGAGACCCCGCAAAAGAGTTCCTCTTTCTCTTCTTTCTTTTCTTTTCTCTTTTCTCTTCTTTTCTGTCTTTTATCTTTTCCCTTCAAAAAGGAGGAAATAGCGGTTAGAAAGGAAAAGAGGTGGAAGAGAGAGAAAGATACAAGAGGAAAATTTTTTCGATGATCACAGGTTTTGCAACCGTGATGGAACACGTCTTCGTCCGGTCGAATTTAATGCCTTTTTCTTTTGCTTTGATATTATCTAAGTCTTTATTCTACAAATATCAGCTACATTTTCATGCAAACCTTAAGAGCCTAGACTCTGTCCTAAGCTGACATCATTGCATATAGGATCTAAGTATGGTTTGGTAGGACCATATTGAGGAGATTATTTCATGTTCACATTAGACTTAGGTATGAAATACAACTCTCCTCAATTTTAGGGATTGAATGCAAACAATGTATGCAAGTATATGCTCCTCTTCATTTTAATCTATCTCTTCTAGGGCTTGCATTAGAGCTTTCTGGTTTTATTGTGTGATGCCCCAAACCCCGGCCTTGTAAAAACCTTTGGTTTTTTAGCAAAAAAATTTTTTTTAAAGGATATACAGAGCGGAAAACAACTAGCGGAAGTAAAGGTGGGAAACAGGGGCAAAGCAAAGGCCGCAAGTCTGAGCGAGCCACAGTGAGAAAACCAAACTCTAAGACAATTAAAGTATTTTTCATTTCCACAATAGTTACAATGATACAAAAAATGAGACTGGGTACAAAAAGAAACAGTCTCACAAAAAGGAGAGGTACAACCCCTCATAAACCCCAAAACCAGAAGAAGCCAGAATCTGCTGCAAAGTGTGGGTCTCAAGGCTCCTGCTGTGCGTTGTCGCATCGCGCTGCGACTACTCGTCACCTGTATCCCCATAAAACGGGGTCAGTACTCTTGCGACTTGGTGAGACAAACCATCCATACATTATCATTTTCAAGGAAAAGTAGAAAGTAAGCAACATGCTACAAGTGCTAAGTACCAGACCATAACTAGCATGATGGAACAGTTAGAAGCATTTGAATAAAAGTACAAGTGCGTGTCAGGAAGGTGCACGTGCTTCAAGACTGTAAAACTACAAGTAAGTAACAGTGCAACAACTAGAGTAACAGAGCAGAAACTGAACAACAGGAAGTAGCAGCTAAAGTAACAGAGTAGGAACTAACCAACAGAGTGCAGCAACTGAACACAAGTATATACGGCTCTAGAGTAACAACTACAGTAAGTCAGTCTGATTGGTTAGTCCTTATGTTCATCTTTTTACCTCCTTCGAGTACGCGAAGGAAAACCCTCGAGTTATGTGAGACATGCACCTAGCGTCTGTTATTTAATTTCTAATGTGGTAACCGGGGATGCTATAGAACGAGAAAACCACCTGCGGGCGACACGCAGCCAGGAGAAACCTTTCGCAGGGGCAAAGGATTGCAATCCATACTACTGCAGTAGCAAAGGTGGGTAAAGGGCAACCTTGACCTCCCTAACTCCGAGTGACTGGAGATCAGAGGGCACATCGGCTCCTCAAAAGAACAAGTTGTAGTAACGACACGTCACTCGGGGCTGTACCATTCACCCTCTCCCTGGGTGACCAAATTGTGAATGGGGCGTCGCAGGTTTATCTTATTTAGGCTCAAAACTTCAAGTCATACCTCCTTTCGACGTAGTCGTGCCTCGTGGTCCCCGTGGGGTACGCAAACGAGGACTTGGCTTGCCCATTCACGTGCTCAGCCTCACACGGCCACTACGAGTACACCGCCTGTGAAGACGATAATAATATACCATTTTTATTTTATGCCTAGGGCGACATGAACACGTGAACATATTCTCACGAACCCGGGCCATTGCCCGTAGACTCCAACCGAGTCTCAGAACCTCAACAGGTCAAAGGTGTTGAACCCTACAATATTTTCAGTTCTTTTCCAAGTGTATGTCATGTCGAGTGTAAAGCACGCCACTATTGCAGCGTATATCCGTCGATATACGAATGGAAGCCAAACAGGAAGGCACTCGACACCTGAGCTAGTGACATACGTGTCAAGACGTGCCAACTTGCACAGGCGAAACAAGACACCCCACACAGGTATAATTTCGCCCAAGTATCGTGCTGTGAGCAACGATACGTCGACAAGCAGGTAAGGTACCGTTAACTAAAAGTTCTGAGGGGCACAAGGCTCAAAATACAAATACTGTAGTTACGGGGTATGTGAGGAGCGTCCCGAGCCTGAACTACGTATTTCCTCCAAATACGCATACAATTAACATAACAAGGCAAAACTCGCGTAGCGAAGCCATCCGCAAAGGATCCACGCGAACCCGACACTCACGAGTGTCAAGGGATAGAATCCAACCTAATCCTCTGCTTATGGGAACAACATTAGCATATCCAGATGTGCAACCACACTCTGCTCGCACAAATGGGGCACGAACAAGACTGAAAACCTGAAAGGTCCGTAGAACCGGACAAACCCACGCGAGCGTGTGTCACGACACCGCTTGCAAGCTCAACCGCACGGCCACCCCTATGGGGATGCGGGGTACGAGAAACTGAAGCCTGAAGCAGCAACGTACGTTGCTAGCAAGCGACGCATTCCGCTATAAGGCTCGAACATCGCCTATCGGCACGGAAGAGCAAACGTCACCACGAAGGAGTTCCCGTGGAACTCCACGGGGTCGTGCCATCCTTGCTGAAACCCGCGAGTGTTTCGGACCCCATGCCGGTGTCCAACAAAGGGCTGCTCCACTGGCGGCAAGGTGGCCGGGTGCCTTAGCACCCGGTGCCGATTTGGCGCTAACGGGGACCAAAAACCCGCAGGGGCTGAACAAGTGGCTAGGCCACGGAGGCCCTGCCACCCCTGGTCCACGCCCAGTTGGCAGGCCAAGAGGGGCTGACAGCCATACGACTATAGCTAGCATGGCAGACCTGGGTGTGTCAACACCCGGCTAAGCCTAGAGCGGCCACAAGGGTGCTAGGCTTAGCCCAGGGCCCAACGGGCCAACCAAGACCTCAAGCGAGGTCTGGTCCGCACATGACCAGACCCAGCTGGGTCACAAAAACCCTTGGTCTGAACCCAGCCGGGGTTCGGACCATGGTGTTGGGCCTTAGCCCACACCCTTAACGGTGCGGCTAACCCAACCATCCAAAGCAAGTGGGTCAAACCCATGGATCTGGCCTGGACCCTATTGGTCCAGGCCCAACCGACAGAGCGGGGGCTGGGGCACATGGGAGTGTGCCCCATAGGCACCTGGTCTGGCCCAAAAGTGGGTCCAGACCCAGGGCACCCGCTGGGTGCGCAACAGCTCACAAGGGGCGCCAAGGTAAAAAGGGGTGGGGCGCCCACCCGGGTTAGGTGGCGCCACACCAAGGTGGTGGTCTGGACCACTGAGGGTCCAGACCCAGTCGGACTACCCCAGCAACTAAGATTGCTGGGGGTAGGCTACGCCTGGTCTGACCCAACCGTGGGTCCAGACCAGGCCCAACAAGGGCCAGCGCGCCACCTAGGGGGCGCGCCCAGCACAATCCCGGGTGTTTTAAGCACCCGGCCACCAGCTGCACAACAGCTACCAAGGTAAGGGGGGGGGGGGGGGGGGGCTTCAGCCACCTGCTACAGACCCTAGGTCTGTAGTACCTGGCTTAACCCAGCCCAGGGTTGAGCCTAGTCGCACTTGCTTGGTGCCCCCACCATGTGGGTGTGCCAAGAGGATGGCCCGGATGCCACGCGCACTGGGCCCTCAGCTGCACCTAGGCTGCGAGCAAGGGGGCCAAAAAAAAAAGGGGCCTGTATAGGCCCCTGGTTCGAGCCAAATGGTGGCTCGCACCAGGGCTGTGGCCCTTTGACCATGTAGGTCAATACCCACACAAAACCACCGGGTGCTAAGGCACCCGGGTGGTTCGGTTGGGCTAACAAGGGGAGGGGCTTACTAATGGTGGGCTCACATTATAGGTGGGTCCACCCCGGGTGGATCTGGGCCTAGGGTGGCCCAGACCACCCTGCCAAGCCATGGGCTGCAACAGTCCAACTAGGACTACTGCATGTCCAAACTGCAGCTGGCCCAGCCGAAATGAAGAAGGGAGCCGGACTGACCAAATTTGGGTCAGTCCAGGGCTCGTTGCAGGGCCTGCAACGGCCCAGCCCATAGGTTGTGGGCTCAGCCAGGTCACCAAAGGAGCTGGGCTGGCCATGGGAAGGCCTAGCCCAGTGCCCTACCAAAACCCCAGCCCAAATGGGCGTTCTACCCTCAATGAACCACAAACGAATAAAAAAAATTCAAACAAAAATGACAAGGCATGGAAAGGGGAACTCACCTTGTGCTGGGTTGGCCCAGCTGGAGCAACCACAACGTGAGAGGAGGAGGGAGTAGAGAGTTTGAGAAGAGAGGAAGAAGAGAGAGGGTGTCGACCCTCTCTCTCTTCCCTTCCCTTATTTAAAAAGAGAGAAGGAGAGATGGACGGTGGGGAGGGAAGGAGGGGAGATGAGAGGCCTCCCCCTCCCACGCCCCACCCTCTCCTAGAGCCAATGGGGGGGGGGGGGGGTCAAAGGTGGCCCCAACCACTCCCCTTAATTTAAGGGGAGTGGTTGGCCTTGACCTTTCAAGGTCAAGGTCAAGCCAAAATCGCCCTCCCCCTTTTTTATATAAATTATTTTTTTTTTGAAATAAAGTAGGGGCTATCCCCTAAGGGGCTCCCAGCCTACTCCCCCAAATCGTGGGCTGAGCATACCCACTTCCCAAAATCCCATTTTAAGACCCCAAATTAGCTATTTTTGAAACTTTTCAAAAATGCCTATGAAAGGTGAGTTTTTTGAAATTAAGTTTTTCATAAACCTTTAAAATGACATGGGCTAAGGTGGAGCCCATGCCAAACCTTTTTTTTTAATGTCAAAACCCACCCCATGTAAAAGTGTTTTCAAAAATCCACTTCTAGGTTTTTACGAATTTGCAATTACCTCTTTTTTTTTATGGACTTGTTTAAACTAATTCAAAAACTAAATTTTTAAATTACATTTTGTGAATAAGATTTAAACTATCATAAAGTATATTTAATTTCCCAACTACGGCAAAATTGGGCCTCGGTATGATTCATAATTACCGATATACCCCTTTTTTGCCAAATACTTGGAATAACGAGATATTTTTCTCGTTTAGGCTCCAAATTCGGAGCGAACCTATATGAATACAATATAAATATAATCCACAAGCATTGAGGTTCGATTCGTCGCGGTTTGCCCTGAATCACCTTGTAGAACGAATCTACGCGATTCAGAACCTTAGAAAGCGATAATTGCCAAAAAAAAATTTTACGAGCAATGCTCGTGCCAAGACAAAAATTTCTCAATCGTGAAAAATATATATCATTTAATATCCTTCAGAAAAACAGTGGGGCTTACATCCTTCCCTCCTAAAAAGGGATTTCGTCCACGAAATCACGAATGCTAAGCTGCAAAAAGATCAGGGTATTTCTCCCTCATGCTGGCCTCTGGCTCCCATGTGCTGTAAGACCCATGATATTTCTGAGAAAATTTGATATGAAATATGCTTTCAGTATTGGTCATTTCGGGTTTTCCCGCAAGAATTTCTCGTAATTATGCATATAGAGCTATACGAGATCTTAAATCCCATATTTTTTTTACAAAGCGATTAAGGACAACCCTGGCGAATTAAGGTCCGATATTCCTAAATTAGATTTATTATTAGACTTACCTCGAGTTTGGAACCTAAAAGAGGATATTACCTCATTATTTTATGTAATTGGCAAAAAAGGGGTATATCCGTAAATACGAGTCGGATCGAGGCCCGAATTCGTTGGAACTGGAGATCTAAATACGTAATATTGAAATTTAGGTCTTAAAATTATGAAATATAATTTGGAAATAAAGCATTTAAATTATTTAAATCTAACTTTTAAATAAGAAAGCAATTAGGGGTTTTAAATAACTAAATAGCAATTTTTATAAAACCTAATTGAGGTTTTTCAAAAAGTTTAAAGGAGAGCTTGTTCTTGGCATTATTAGAGAATGGTTAGCATGGGGCCCACCTCAGCCCATGCTACCTTGATTTAAATTAAAAAGAATTTCAAAAAAATGCACTTTGTAAAGTGTTTTTGAAAAGTTTGCAAAAAAAACAAAATTTGGGGCTTATTTTGGAAATAGGGGAAGTAGTTGGCTAAAGAGCCAACATTTTTTTCAAAAATGGCTGCGAGCTTCTAGGGGGTAGGCCATACCCCCTTTAATGAATGTCATTTCAAAGAAAAAAAAAAAAAGAGAAGGTTTGAAAAAGTCAAGCAAGGGACAATGACCCTTGATTTTAGGAAAGTGGGTGAAGGGTTAGGTAAGAGTGGTTGGACCCTTGAAAGGGGTCTTTCAAGGGTCAAACCCAGGCATCCTAGAGAGGGGGGTGGGGGGGGGCGTGAGATGGGAGGACCACTCATCTCCTACTCCCAATCTCAGCCACTCATCTCCCTTTTTGCTTATTTAAGGGCTTGAGAGGGGGAGGAGAGAGAAAATGTCTCTCTCTTCCACTCCTCTCCTTCTCTCTTCTCCTTTTCTTCACCATTTTTCCCCAGCTAGCTTCTTCTTTTTCCTTAGCTTGTGTGCTGTGTGTGTTAGAGTGTCTCAGCCCCAGCTGGAGGAAAACCTCCATCGTCTTCCCCAAGGTGAGTTTTCCATTTGGCATTTTCGTTTTAATGGATTAGCTTCCGGTTCAAGGCATGACCCACAAAACCGATTTGCTTGCATATGAACCGAAGGATTTTGTAGTGGATTAGATCCACACTGTTCCTTTTCTTATTTTAAGTGGTTGTTCTTAATTTGGAAATATCTCTCATGAAACTCGTTTACTTTCGATTCACCCGTTTCCCGTTTTACCGATTTTTCTGAAAGACCTCTGGTAAAATGGCCGTATATCCCTGGATACAGCTCAGATCGAAGCGTGCTTAGGCATTCTGGAAAGGGAAGACAGAGTTCTACAACTTTTCAGTTAAAAACTTTGTCTGATTCGGCAAGTAGGGCCGCCTAAAATCAGTATAATTGGCTGATAGCGTTTTCCATCAGCAACCCAGAAACGTCCCGGATGACGCCCGGTGTTTCTGTGGTAACTCCATGACCGTTTATCAAAATGCAGACTTTTTGGGCTTGGTGGAAAGCTATCGAATAGCTCCATGAGTTATATGTTGATCATTTTTGCTGGAACCACCTATAGACTGCCTGGAAATTGAAGCCTTTTGGCTCCAGTTTACAGGGAAATACATATATATAAGTATATAGTTTTCTTTGGGGTTTTGGTGTTTTTGTCCTCCGTTTGCATGGTGGGACAGTGCCACCTGTCCGGTCTGTACCCTTGAAGGACAGACCCAACTAGGGCACACTGGTCCGAGCATGAGCTTGGCCAAGTGCACCTAGCTGGACTAGCTTTGGCGCAGCTTCTTGCTGCCGGGCGCTAGGCGCCCCACCTTGTTTTTTTTGGCGCACCTACTTTGTGGTGCGTTGGGCCATGGTTTGGCCTGGTCTGGACCCATGTGTGGGTCGGACCACGGGGTATAAACCCCCAGCTGACAGCCTCTGCCTGACCAAGACGGTCTGGACCCACAGGGTCCAGACCATGCCCTTTGGTCTGCGCCACCCGATTTGGGTGTTGGGCGCACCCATGGTGCGGGCCCAACCTGCGTCCTGGTCCGAGCCCACCTTTGGGATGGACCAGGGGCATTTGCTGGGCACACTATGGAGTGCCCCAGCCCCCGTTTTGCCCAGCTGGGCCTGGACCCATAGGGTCTAGGCCTAGCCGGTTTGACCCAGCCCGCCGGCTATCGGCTTTTGGGCTAGCCGCACCCCATATGGGAGCAGGCTAAGCCCAACTCCTTGGCCCGAACCCACTGGGGTCAGACCAGGGGCTCTTCCGTGACCCTAGCTGGGTCTGGTCCTTGTTGGATCAGAGTCGCTGAGTGGTCTTGGCCCGGCCCAAGTGGTCCTAGCCTTGCCGAGCCCACCACGGGGCTCTCCTTTTGCTTAGCTGGGTGTGGGTGCACCCGGGTGAGCTTGGTGTTGGCCTTTGGGCAAGTGCTACAGCCTAGTAGCACTTGGTCTGCACATGGGGTGCAGACCAAGGTCGATGTAGGTCTAGTGGCCCGTCGCAGCAGGCTCCACACGCGCCTCGCTCATTTTTTTCTCTATTCGGCGCCAAGTTGGCACCGAGTGCTAAAACACCCGTCAACCTGGTTGCCACTTGGGCAATCATGTGTGGGACCACGGCACTGGGTCCAGACTGCTAAGCTGGCTCTTTTGGGTTGTCATCCATTGAGTTTCCATGAAAACTCACTGGTGGCGGCAACCGCCCCTTCGTGCCGCCAACCCATGAACGGTGAGATTAGCCATAAAGTGAGAAGTGTCGCTCGCACGCAACGGAATCCTTGCAGTCTCAGGTTTCACTTGCTCATATTTCCCTGACCCATCGTGGCAGCGAGGTGGTTGAACTCACGACTGGTGTCACGCCACACGCGCACGTGTGTTTGTTCATTTCGTCGGACCTTTCTGGCGGATAATCATGTTCGTGCCCCATTGTACAAGCAGAGCGCGGTCTTGCCTTGGGAATCGATAATGCAATTCTCGTTCGAATGGAATTAAGTTGGGTCTCGCTCTCGACATGCTTGGTTGTCAATTTCGTGAAGATCCTTCGTCGAAGGTTTCACTATGTGAGATTTGCTGTAATACGATGGATGAAATATGCGTATTGGGAAAATATGTATTTCCAAGCCCTGGTCACTCAACGCGTATACCATAGCTATTGTATGTACATTTTGAGCTTCGTGTCACTTAGAAACAATGAATTGTGCCATTGTATATATATATATATATTGTTTGTATCGTGGCTTCGGCTTGATACTCGTGCGATTAATTGTGACTCTGTTTCGCACGTGCACGTTGGCACATCTTGTTCGTATGTCACTAGCTTTGGGTTGTCGAGTGTTACTGTTGTTTGGCTCTCATTCATATGTTGGTGAATATACGGTGCCCCAGAGGTGTGCTTTATACTTGACGTGACACACACTTAGAAAATGGAACACCATCTGGGTATTAACACAGTTTGACCCATTGAGGTTTGGGACTCGGTTGGAGTCTTTGGGTAGTGGCCCACGATCGTGAGAGAGCTCACGTACTGTGATACCCTAGAAATGGAAATGGTAGTGATGTGAGATCGTTTTCACCGGCAACGTGCTCTTCTTGGGTCATGTGAGGCCGAGCACGTGGGTGACATGGCTAAGACCTCGCTGCATACCCCACGAGGACAGCAAGGCATTTGCAAAGTTTAAATCTGTGCAGGGAGGCACAAGTTGGATACTGGATATGCTCGCATTGTTTTTGCAAATACCAAATTACAATCACTGGTTTACCGTTGTGTGGATTGCCACTTAGCTCTTACACGTGTTCGCACGTGAATAGTAATGAGATACATAAATATTAATATTTACGTTTGACGGTTGAGCAATTATACCTTGTAGTTATTGACATGTATGTTATATGGATCGTATGCGACATCGGTACGCATACATATGCGGTGATTCACACTTGGCATTAAGCTAATGTTTATCACATCTCTGATTGTTATATATGGTTATCGCCTTCGTTGGTAAGGCTCTTCACTATGCTGATAGTGCTGGAGCACATAAATGTCTGAGTGTGTCCTCAGCATTTCTGCTCGTGTTGCCCTGCGGGGAACACCAGGCTGGATGGGCCTAAGTACCTCAGGAGGAATTGTGACTAGATACGCAAATTATGCCTAGGCGTGGTTTGGTGTACACGATGATTTTCATCATCATAATGGCTCCTTTAATTAAGTGCTTTACTGCTTAAGTGTCTGATTAGTTTCGTATGCATTTGCATTGGGCACACGACTTACCTCATGATCTGTTCCGTAAGTACAAAGGGGACTTGTTACGTATTTTAGAAATATATGCTTGTTTTGAGACGGGTTTTTAGAGGTGATGAACTCCGTGGCAAGTTCTTGTGGGCGATAGACCCATCTCGTGAGTTGAGCTCACTTGTGCTAAGGACGTGTGGTTACACGTAATTTTCCTTGTAGTATATCCTGTGTGCCTTGGATATATAATTAATGAACATTCATTGTTGCCCTGGAATGTGAATGCTAACCGTTTGGTCATGATAGCGCTGCTCATCCTTGTTCGTGATGCTAGAGTTGTAGCTTCTTTGCTTACTCGCTTAGATGGTTGCCGTTACTGTCTATGTTGTTCGTGTTCAACACTGTCATTTATCACTTAGCAGTATTCGCTACCTTGCTTACTTACTCAGATGTTTGACGTTACTTTCTAAATGTTTTAAGGCTTGACTTTGTCGCTCATCACTTACTATTATTTTTACTTCACTGCTCGTGTTAGTACTGTTCTTGCTCTTGTCTCGTGCTTGGTTCTCTAGTTGCTTGTTGTTTAGCAGTTGTTTGGCTCAGCCCTTTGTTTTGCTTAGTTCCCTCGTTTCATTGTTCAGTAGTTGCGTGTTTTGTTTTTCCTTGTTCAGTTCGTTGTAGTAGTCGTACTTGCTACTTTCACGGTTGCTTAGACTTGTAACACGTACACTTGCTTACTTGACACACACACTTGTACTTTAGTTTAAATGTTTCTAACTGATCCATCATGTTGGCAATAGCCTGTTACTTGTAGTTTTCAAGCATGACATATCTGTATCTTGTTTCATGCTTTATACCTTATGCTTTTCCTTAGAAATGATAAATGTATGGATGGTTTATCTCACCAGCTCGTGAGAGTACTGACCCCGTTTTATGGGGATACAGGTGTTTGGCTTCTAGTGGTGCGATGGAGCTCGATGTGCGGCGAAGGACTGAACCCACACTCTAGAACTTGAAGATCTTGGCAGTGGTCTTTGGAAAAGGGAAATGATGTATATTGCTCATGTATCAATTTGTAATAAATAAAATGTTTCTTCTTGTTGTTTCTTCCTGTGACCCGCTCAGAATTTCCAACTGTTTTCCCTTGCCAGTTTTCATTTTTGCGCAATGCTTTAAAAAAAAAATTTACTCTGAAAATTTAAGGATTTTCCAAGTTGGGATTTTGGGGCGTCACAGATCTTGGTATCAGAGCAATGTTTTAGGAGTGTGGTTCAAGCCTCTGCACACATCGACCATCGCACTGTAAGTATGCCTCATTTAGCATGATTGTGATTCTGTTGTTTAGTTGCTTTTCCTGCATGCTTGAGGTAGTTTTCTCGTAAAGGGTTTTTGTTGCGCATGTGGATGTGGATTCCCAAGCTAGTTCGTACTTCCTTTGTGTTTTTCAACTTCGTTGGATATGTTCGTAATCTTATCTTTGTGAAGGATATATTTCTGGAAGCGATCTTTCGGACAGAAGGTTAGAGCCCTGTCTGTGCCGATTGAATCTTTGTGTTCCTCGTTGGAGGATGTTGTTGTTCCCAGTTGTTCTTGGTGATGAGAACATGTGCGCCTAGCAGTGGCTTTTGCGTTGCCAATGATGGCAATCGACTCCTGAGAGGGTCGTCGTTGGGAACAACATAACACCGGACTTCAGGGTGTTGTTGCTCTTGAGGGAGCGATGTGGGAGTTCTTGTTTCCCAACCACAGTCGAAAGGAATTGTGGTGTGATGAGTTGGCTCAGGTGGTGATTCCTGGTAGTGCCAACGATGCCGTCAGGGTGGTGACTCTCTGACGATGCCCTTAGGGTGGTGATTCCCTAGTGATGCTACTGAAGTGGTGACTCTTCAGTATTGTCGTTAGAGTGGTGACTCTCTAACGATGCCGTCAGGGTGGTGATTCTCTGACGATGCCATTAGGGTGGTGATTCCCTAGTGATGCTACTGAAGTGGTGACTCTTCAGTATTGCCGTTAGAGTGGTGACTCTCTGACGATGCCATTAGGGTGGTGATTCCCTAGTGATGTTACTGAAGTGGTGACTCTTCAGTATTGCCGTTAGAGTGGTGACTCTCTAACGATGCCGTCAGAGTGGTGATTCTCTGACGATGCCATTAGGGTGGTGATTCCCTAGTGATGCTACTGAGGTGGTGATTCCTCAGTATTGCCGTTAGAGTGGTGACTCTCTAACGATGCCGTCGGAGTGGTGATTCTCTGGCGATGCCATTAGGGTGGTGATTCCCTAGTGATGCTACTGGGGTGATGACTCTCCAGTAATGCCGCTAGAGTGGTGATTCTCTAGTGATGCCGTTAGAGTGGTGACTCTCTAACGATGATGTCAGGGTAGTGACTCTTCGACGATGCCATTGGGGTGGTGATTCCCTAATGATGTCGCTGGGGTGGTGACTCTCTAGCAAGGCCGCTAGAGAGGTGATTTTCTAACGATGCCATTAGAGTGGTGACTCTCTAATGAAGGTTGTTGAAGTAATGATTCTTCAACGATGTCATTTGAATGATGATTCACTTGTGATGATGTCGGAGTGGTGATTCTCCGGACAACGTGTTAGAGTGGTGATTCTCTAATGTTGGTCATCAAGAAGGGTGATTTTCTGATGACAGCGGCCCTATGTGGTGTCGCTTGAGATATTGCACAATTAGATTTGTGTTGTGACATTGTTTGATTATGCATCAAGTACTAAGAACTTTTGAAAAATTGTTATGGTTATTATTTAGCGAACATGATTATGAAACCTATCGCTTAATAACTATTATATATGTTTGTCTTGATAGATGGCCTAGGAAGCCAGGTGCAACGATATCATGGGTACTGTGAACAGCCTTGCGGAGGTTGTGCAACAACAAGTAGTTGCGATGCAACAGATGGGCGCGAACCTTCAGCGGGTCGCCCATGATAGGCAGAACGTAGGTACGGTTACCTACAAACGCTTTATGGAAATGGATCCTCCTGCTTTTAAGGGTAAGACAGACCCTGAAGCTGCCGAGTCATGGCTACGAGAGATAGAACATATTTTTCGCATTCTGGATGTCCCTGAGGAGCAGAAAGTGAACTTCGGCACCTATCGTTTGAAGGACCACGCTGAGAAGTGGTGGGACACAATATCTGCGGTTAAATTCCAAAACAGGAATGTCACGTGGGATGAATTTGTAGAGGTTTTTAACTCTGCATATTTTCCCAAGCATGAACGAAGCAAGAAGATGCAAGAGTTTTTGGACCTGCAACAGGGGACGATGACCCTGTCTGATTATATCACCAAGTTTCGCAGTTTGGAACGATATTGTCCGAATGTGTACGTCCTGGAAAAGGATCGAGCAATGAAGTTTGCTCGTGGGTTGAAGCCAACTCTGAGAACCAACGTGTTCACTAATGGACCAAAGTCACTTGACGAGGCCATCGAGGTAGCAACACTGTTGGAAGAAGCCCAGATCGAGGAGCAGAAGAACCAGTGGAAGGGAGCTGGATCACAGACCAAGATTCTCGCGTGTACCAGTGAGAAGGATCCCAGTGGAGATGAGTCCACACCGCCTGCAAAGAAGCAAAAGCGTCAGGTGGACTACCAGAACCGTCAGCAACGGAGTCGATCTCGACAACCAAATGTCCAACGAAAGTGTAGACGGTGCAACAAGGATCATGCTTTCGGAGTTTGCCCTCTCTATGACGGCAAGTGTTTCAAGTGTGAACAACCCGAGCATATTGCTAAGTTTTGTCCGAAGAGGTCTCTTGAAGATCGTGCTTATGCGGATTAGACTCCATCGACAGAAAGGGACGTGATGATAAACGAGGAACCTGTCAAGATCGTGGATCTTTGAGATCAAAGTTTTGTGTACCGAGACCATTCTGTTGGTCAAGGTGTGTTGGCAACTCCATGGCATCGAAAAATGCTCATGGGAGGCTGAAGCGTGTGTGAGGGAAGACTATCCCGACTTTTGTGCTTCTGATTTCGCGGACGAAATCCTTTTTAAGGAGGGAAGGATGTAAGACCCATGATATTTCTGAGAAAATTTGATATGAAATATGCTTTTAGTATTGGTCATTTCGGGTTTTCCCGCGAGAATTTCTCGTAATTATGCATATAGAGCTATACGAGGTCTTAAATCGCATATTTTTTTTACGAAGCGATTAAGGACAACCTTGGCGAATTAAGGTCCGATATTCCTAAATTAGATTTATTATTAGACTTACCTCGAGTTTGGAACCTAAACGAGGATATTACCTCATTATTTTATGTAATTGGCAAAAAAGGGTATATCGGTAAATACGAGTCGGATCGAGGCCCGAATTCGTTGGAACTGGAGATCTAAATACGTAATATTGAAATTTAGGTCTTAAAATTATGAAATATAATTTGGAAATAAAGCATTTAAATTATTTAAATCTAACTTTTAAATAAGAAAGCAATTAGGGGTTTTAAATAACTAAATAGCAATTTTTATAAAACCTAATTGAGGTTTTTCAAAAAGTTTAAAGGAGAGCTTGTTCTTGGCATTATTAGAGAATGGTTAGCATGGGGCCCACCTCAGCCCATGCTACCTTGATTTAAATTAAAAAGAATTTCAAAAAAATGCACTTTGTAAAGTGTTTTTGAAAAGTTTGCAAAAAAAACAAAATTTGGGGCTTATTTTGGAAATAGGGGAAGTAGTTGGCTAAAGAGCCAACGTTTTTTTCAAAAATGGCTGGGAGCTTCTAGGGGGTAGCCCATACCCCCTTTAATGAATGTCATTTCAAAGAAAAAAAAAAAAGAAGAGAAGGTTTGAAAAAGTCAAGCAAGGGACAATGACCCTTGATTTTAGGAAAGTGGGTGAAGGGTTAGGTAAGAGTGGTTGGACCCTTGAAAGGGGTCTTTGTAAACACCCCAAATTTTCACTCACATTCTTGACATTGCCCTTAATCGGCACATTTCAGTTCTCCAGAAGCAATGAAGGGCAAAATAGTCATTTTTAAAGATTGAACCTGGCAGAAAGTCCTAAATTTCACTCTTTAGCCTCAAAATTTCTATATTTAGGTTCAGAGACATCTTCAAATGGCAAAATTTCAAAATCCGCTTTCTGGACAAAGAGTTAGAATTTCCAAGTCCGAGCTTAGAGTGACATTTCACTGAAACATGTCTTTGTATCGCATTGCATGAACACTTTGCATCATTTCATTGCATAGCATATCAGTTTGAGATCCAGAACTCCTGATTTTCAAAATTGTCCATCCAGATTTGATTTTTTAAACTTTTCAAAATTGATTTTTAAAACCCTGGGTTTTCAAAATTGCCAATCTTTCCCATTTTACCCCCAGGACATTGAATTACAAAAATTTTTCTCAAGAAAAACAATCTGGATATTTGGATATTGATTTTAAAGATTTTATCTCAAAACTTTTTGCAAAAGATTTTAAATTTCTTTACAAATTTTGTTTTTACATTTATCCATATTTTTGCCCTGAAAACCCAATTTTTCCAAATTCTTGAAAAACAAATAATGTTTTATCTCGTATTTTCAAATAAATGGAGCGGGACCCGCCTTTGAACTAGCATCATACTCAGACTCTCAGGTAAGTATCTTATTCTCAAATGGGAACCACCCGAAGTTCATTTTTGCAAATTTTTCTTTTTTTTTATTTATTTTATTTATTTATATTTTTAGTTAGTGGGCCCACACACATGTGGCACCCCATCTTAAAATAAAAGAGTTTATAAAACAAAATAAAGCTTTATTTTCAACAATTTTTTTTTTTAAGATGGCTGAGGTGGCATCTCCCATTTATTATTATCATTAAATTTTTTTTTTTTTTATGATATCACTATTCATTTTAGAAACAGTTTTAAAGAAAAAAAATCACAGCCGAACTTGCTTAAAATACTCATTTACCTAAACTTTAGGAAAATGAACCCAATCTTTTTAAAACCCAAGATCCGCCCCTTTTTGAAAACGGCAAATTTTCAAAAACCAAATAAATTTTCAGTTTTAAAACTTTCAAAAAAAAAAAAAAGTAACGGACCCCTAAAAGGAAGCTGCGATTTTTTTTGAAAGAGGGGTTTCAAAATCTTTAAAGAGGGGAGATTTGGGAAGGAGAAGAGAGGACCGACTGGCGATTAATTTTTTGGTTTTTTTGTTGGATTCTTATTGCAGAGGTCTGGGATCGAGAGAGGAGGTCTTTTGGGGGAGGCAGAGCGCAGGGGATTCAAAGAGGGAAAACCATTTTTTCCTACAGCCAAAGGAAGAGGGGGCCAATTGAGTTCGAGATTTTGGGTTTTGCAGAGGATTCCATTACCAGCACCACCTTCCTTCCCCACCAGGAGAAGATCAAGCCAGCCGCAGCCCATCTTCAGCCACAGCTAGCCAACGTCTTCACTTCCTTCAGTCCAGCCATAGCCCAGCGTGAACTCCATCCACGTTTTCATCCATTCCAGCTCAACCTACTGCTGTCCACCTCTTCTTCAGCCTAGCAGCAAAGGAAGCAGAACCCCATCCGCAGCTGCCTTTTTTTTTTTTTTTCAATCCACAATCCAGCAGGAAACTCCAGACAGGAGGCTGCCCATCCTCCATCTTACCTTCAGCCCCACAGCCGAGAATCAACCCCTTTTATGCTGTTTGAAGTATCGTTTGGTGCAAAAGATCCAGCGTGATTTTTTTTTCCATTTCCTTCAGATCAAGTGGTGCAGAGGATCTACAAGGAGATCCAGCCAACGTGCTTTTCACTTCCTGCATCCCCACCAAACCCAGGTAAATACACTCTCTCTCTGCCATCATCCGTCATTGCCCGTCTAGCTAGCGTGATCTCTCTCTCTCTCTATATATATATATAGCAGTGGGGACCTTTCTTTAGTTTGTTATTCTTGTATCCTATTTTTACTGTTCCTGTAGATAGCTGCTCCCTTGTCAAATTCTAGTAGGTCCTCTTTCAAGGAAATCTTTCAATGTTTTCCTTCTCTGGAGGCTGTGCTATTTCAATTGATCCCCATCAAGTGAATACAATAATTTGATCAAAACATTGGAAATGGGCATGTGCGAATCATAAGAAGGATTAGTTTGATGGTTGTATGTTACAGATATTGTGAAGCTTTCTTGGCTGGCATCACGAATGAAAAAAATGAAACAGAGAATCAGTCGCAAGACTGATGGAAAGACTATTGTAGTAGCACCATTAATCTATAATTTATGTGGAAATTTAATGTACCAGGTACACGAGAACTGTCTTAAACCACTGTTTGAATTTGCTATCATACAAACAATAATGCAGAATTGTTCTAATCCATTGCTTGTGACCTTTCCTGCATGTTGAAATTTTTTTGGAACCCTTAAACTAATGCATACTCAATGTTGTATTCAGTATGATGTTTTTGCTATGGAAAATTTTCCTCATTGTGGCTGCCCATCCAAGATACAGCCTCTGTTGCATCCTTTAGTAGTCATCATGGCTTAAGATACTCATAATTGATTCTATGGCTTTTGTTCTTTGCAATGGTGGCTGTTTAAAATGCATCATTTCTTAATAAAAATATGTCCTGATTATGTTGTTACTATGAATGGCACCATTCATTTTGCAAAATCTGTTTTCATTATCGAGAGGTTATCCCCATAAATCTTCGTATTCTAATTTTGTTTTATTCATTTATTTATTTTATTTGGTGAGATACTTATTTGAAAGAATCTTGAGAGCTCACATATCATAATCGTCAACCTTGGCATCATCCATTCTAATATGTAGTCTGCCTTTATTTAATAATGACAATCTTTGCATGCATAATATGTCTTTTACTTGTGTTAGTTGTACATTTTCATCTCCTGTTGCGTCTTCACCGCCACCACTTACAATGGTACTTTTGTACTCATACCCTTCTCATTTCTGCTGCAGAAGTGCAGTCATGATAAACAGCCACCTTCATGAACGGATATATCCATATCCGTTCATGATCTCTTGACCATCTTTTGCACGCTTCATTATTGATATATAGAGAAGCTCTATATCGAATTTTATCGAAAAATATGATATAGTTTGGAAATTACGGCTGTGTAAAATTGCCTACAGAAACTGTATATACCTGTAATTTCTGGTTTTACCCAATATATGTAATTTCCATTAGCATATATATTTTCTCATTATAAATATATATACCTATGTATATGTATGTTTATTGTATATCTACCTATATGTATGCGTATATATATATATATATATATATATATATATATATACATACTTAGATACATATATATACATCCCTTCATGTGTACTTGTCATTACATATATTTTCCTTTTCTCTTACTCTTTGTAAATATATCTTCATTATCATATATCATTCATCATAAATTCAAGTATTTCTACATTTACTTGTATATCTTTGTTGTATATATAGTATATATACCCATTTCCTTTGTTATCTTGTACTAACTCTCATTTTGCAGGAAAATCTAGAAGATGCTGATTCCTTGGCTCCATTTCAATTTTTTTTTTTTACTTTATGTTAGCAATGTAACAATCCAATGTAAACCTTGGAATAAGATTTACTTTTATTGCTTAGATTAGGCCGCATCTCATATAGTTTGATTTCAGTAATATCCTGATTATATGATGCATATATCTCAATTTTCTAAATTCACCGTGGATGAACACGAATGGCACGTACACCAACTCTTAGAGAGTTGATGAACGCGGTAGAGTCCATATTTACGGCCCTAGTCGGAATATGGACGAGACCCAGATCCATCATCTCTCTACCAGTAACATACACCACGGTACATTTTCTTGAATTGATCTCGTAAGCTCATCCATCACTATCGCAAATAGGAAAGGGCTTAAAGCAGATCCTTGATGTAACCCAACCGTTATCGGAAAATTGGTTGTCACCCCTCCACAAGTGCACCTCATATTTTCAATGTTTTCAAAATATTGTGAATTAACTCAAATAAACCCTGAATATATTCATGGCCACAGTCAGAATATATAAAGGATTTACTTTGGCTTAATCTACATTTTTCCAATAAAATTTTCAGAAATCTTTTCAAAAGTGCATTCATTCATTCACATCATCTGCATCATTTGTTTTTCTCATGATTTTCTCAAAAGATTTTCACTTCATGGAATCGATTTTCTCAAGAAACTATGATGATATTCGGAGTTGGATTTCCCAAATCAAATGTTTTCCTGTGATTTTTCTTAAAAAGTTATTTTCTTAAGATCCATTTTCAAAAGGAATTTTCATATTTCTCAAGAATCAGAAATCGATTTTCCAACATTTCAAAAGACAAGATTCTCAGGAATTCAATTTCCTAAGTTTTGAATTTCCTTCTCCAATGAATTTTTCCTACAAAATTTTCTATCATTTTCTTAAAAAAATTCTCAAAGTCCGAGTTTTCCCAACAAGTGTTTTCCTTTTCAAATATTCATCTTTTCTCAAGAATTTCTACAGTTTTCCTGAGATTCTCATTTTCCTCATGATTTTCCAAGTCTTTCTAAGTCTTCTCAAAATTGTCCTCAGATTCTCATTCTTCTAAGTCTTTATAAACTTCCTCAAGATTTTCCCGAGATTCTCATTTAAACTTTCTCAAGATTCTCACTTCTTCAAGATTTTCCAACTCTTTATAAACTTTCTCGAGATTTCAAACCTTCTTCGTCTGAGTTTTCTTGAGAGATTGATTTTCATCCTTTTCCTGAGAAATACTTTTCAACTTCAAATATTTTCTAAGCATACATCATATTTTCCAATTTACATTTTCCAAAATTCTCATAGCACATGCCTGAATTCTCTGTGCATTTAGGATAGAACACGATTTCGGTAATTTCACTAAGTCAAGCACAATTTTGGTCCTTGGTTCGATTACCCCTGTTAAAGGCGGCAGGAACGGTCAAACCTCGTACCGAAAGGTCGAGCCCCATCCCATGGATTTTCCCGCAATTTTCAAAACGGAGGCGAGTATTTCAAAACAATTTCCAAAAATCGGTCAAGTTTGAATCGCGAAAGCATTCCCTCTCTCTTTCGCAAGGAAGGGAACACGGGGAAAATTTTGCGACGATAACAGGTTTGGCGACCGAGATGGGACCTGTCCTTGTCTGACCTAAATTCTGCTTGACTTAGTTTAATTATCAAAATTATGTTCACAAAAGGTCAGCTCTTTTACTTTTGATATCATGCGAACCTAGGAGCCTAGATTCTGACCTAGCTGACATTGACTGCATATAGCTTAGGCATGGTTTGGTAGGACCAGATTGAGGAGAAATTTTCATGCTCACATAGACTTAGGTCTAAATACAACCCTCCTCAATTTAGGATATGAATGCAAACAATGTATGCTTCTTCAAAGATTTCAAAATCTATCTCTCTAGGACTTAGAGCCCTCTATTTCTTGCATGTGATCATTTTTTCAAAACCCCAATTACCTATCATTACCCAGTCTTCACGTTGCTGGGCTCTCTTCCAAAACTCTAGTTAGGGACAGAGCCTCACAACTGGGCCAACTATTTGGGTTAACACCCCCCTACCACGTACCGCGGGCCACAGTCCGAAGTATATCGGTAGGCGCTCAAGGATGTTGGAAAACCTTACCTTAGAACCGGAGTTGAAATTATATGCTACGTACCTCGAATTTCGATTCGGGTATATCGGCATAACTGGATTGGACAAAGATGATCTGAACTTAGAGTTAGGATTAAGGTCCTACAGCTGTTTTCAAAATTGATGCATCTAGAGTCAGCCTTTTAGGGAGTGCTGAATGCGCATAAATGTTTGTGCAGGATGTGATTGTATGTGTGTGATTTCCTTTCAACTTATTAGGTCTTTTTCCAAATATCCTTATTTTCCACAAGATCTTTTTCTCAAACCCTGGATGATTTTCTCAAATATCCCATTTCTTCCAAAAATTCCAGGCGATTTTAAATTCTACCTTTCTACTGGATCTCGAATTTCTAGCTGCATTTTTATCCTGCCTGCAAAATTTTTTTTCAAAATTTCTCACATTTTCCTAAGTCTCATTCTAAGTCTTTCTCTGTTTTCAGTTCGATGGCATCCAGTCAAGTCGATCCTATCTTTCCTGAAGGTCACATCTCCTTCGAGGTGCGACAAGGTCGTCCTGAACATCGAGCCCTTAGCACCTGAACTTTCATTCCCCGGTGGTACTATTCCTGGCTAAAAAGCTTTTCTCGAATGTTCCCGGACCATTTGAGCGAGTGCGGATTAGAACTGGTGTCAGCAGTTGGGAAGCAGACCATTAACGGCAACTTGATCCATGCAATGGCAGAACGATGGAATCCTCGAACATGTACCTTCTGGTTCCCATGGGGAGAGATGACCGTTTTAATGGATGAATTTTCAGAAATCATGGGTTTACCAGAACCAGCCGGTCAGCCAAGTGATCCATTAGAACATCAATTCCTGATCAATGTCAAGGGTTTGGACCCCCGAGACTCCTTAGCTCGTATGACAGGCCGCCGATCCTGGCCTTTGATCCAGTTGGAAGGGAATGAATATGTCGATTTGCTCGAGTTGTACCGCCAGTACGGGACCTTCGTCGAAGTCAGCTCGCTATCAAGAACAGCCAAAGAAAGGATTCAAAATGCAATGGTTCTGTGCACTGTAGGATTATCCCTCTTCCCAGATGGACAAAACTACATGGACATCAGAATAATTCAGCTCATGAGAAGATGGGGAAGTCGACAGACTAATCGCCTCTCCATAGCCATGGCAGCGCTCGCCTTCCTATATCGAGGTCTGACTCGATTCTCACTTGGAGAATCCATCTTAGTTGAAGGATGCATCTACGCGCTTCAATCCTGGTTCTTTCAGCATGTTCCAGCCCGAGCAAGCTCTTTCAGATATAATGGTCAAGAACTTCTTCCAGTGTCGCAGTACCGGTCTATGATCAACAACATTCAAGAGGATGACGTAGTTTGGGACTATTTTGATCGGCAGTTATCTCCTCCCAGATACACCTATGCTTATGGCAAGAGGTTCAAGTTACTGGGCCCATTCTTCTGCACTTACTACCAACCAGAGAGGTGTGTCCGGCAGTTCTCCCAGAGACAGCAGTACGTCGAAGCCCGATTGTTATCAGGTGTTATGGCAGAGTTTGATCTCACTTCCGCGCAATGGTCCGGGGCATATCATTCTGCCCGCTACGGCTGGGATTCCTTTGTCTCTCTTAAAATTTTCCCTGGTCCTAGAGTGTCTGCTGATTATCGTGAATGGTGGCAAATTGTTTGTCCTCCACCTCTTTGTCAAGATCAATAAAATCATGTTTTCTCATTTTAATAAAATTCTCTCTTTTTCTATTATGGCTTGATGACCTCGCCTAGGTAACAAGGCATATTTTCGTTGTTTGTTTCTCGTGCTAAGAATTGACAACACAATTGTCGTGATTCTCGCAATGAGTCAGTCCCTAGTAATGGGACATCTTCTTCGAATAGTCTATCATATTTTTCAATAAATATTTCTTCCAAAAGCCAATTCCTTCATAATCTAATCAGGTCTTTGCCCTGCAGAGAGCATCCGCCGCAAAATCTGAGAGCATCCATATCATTTGATGGTTGAGACAAGATCAGGCAAAAGAACAACGGTATCGCAGTACTCGTCAGCCTCAGAAGAAGAGATGGGCTCTCCCCGATCCGAGAAGAGTCAAGAGCAACAACAAGAGGATGACGGCATAGACCCTCAAATGTATGCCATGTTCCGAAAGATGATGAATAAAATGATGAGTGAACAGGCTGGGACTAGTGCAGAAAAAAATCAATTCAGAGAAAAGTTCCACGGGCACAAGAATAAGAAGGCTCCCAAAAAGCATATTCAATCAGAAGAAATCTCAGATGAATCTGAATCAACTGAAGACACTGAGGAAGAATATGAGGTGCCTCCGGCATTTCAGAAACGTGGCCGAGAACAAAGGAGGAGCCGAAAAGCAAAGAATCAAGTTACAGAGGAACCCCTGCAGTCGCAATTCAGGAAAATGGCCCGAGTTGTTAAGGATCTCCAAGCCCGTGACAAGGGCAAGAAAGTCTTTACCAGTGAAGACTTCTATGACGGCCTCGAAGTGGATGATGATCTCGAAAACCTTCCCCGAAAATTCATCAAGTTCGATGGCTCTGGCGATCCGAAAGCCCATCTCGCCACTTTCTTCGCAGAGTGTTCAAGATTCAAGAGAGATAACAGAGCACTGTTCCTGTGTTTCCCTCGCAGCTTGGAAGGAGTTGCAGCTAAATGGTATGCTGAGCACATCAACCCCATCGAGCTCAAGGAGTTCGATAAAGTGGTAAATTTATTTATTGAACGCTTTTTGTTCAATACAGAAGCGCTCCCGACATTAAGTCATCTCTGCAGTCTGAGGCAGAATGAGAATGAAAAAGCACGGGACTTCATTCACAGGTGGAGGTCAGCCTGTAATAAAATGAGAGATCCCATTTCAGAAAGGCACGCCCTGTCCCTAATCCTCAATAACTTTTTGCAGCCTTTAAGAGGGTTGATCTCCACCGCACCATCCCAGACTTTCATCGAGTTGACTAAACGAGCCGAATGGCTCGAGCTGAGCGTAGAAAATGGAGTCTATGAAGGCTTCACTTTTTCCAAAAGTAACCCCCAAGGTGAGCAGAAGAAGAAAGCTCACTTCACCTTCTCTGCCAACAACAACAACAACAATCACAATAGCCGAAATCAGTACAAAGGGCAGAAGAAAGATTACTGCTACGGCACAGGCAATTCCAACAATAAAGGAGATCAGAAAATGAAGCCTGCTCCTCAATACAGCAAGTCTTCTCAGCAAGATCAAGGGCCGAAATTGCGTGAAAAAATTAAACATGAAGGATGGAGTTATGACCGAAAGTTTACTCCTCTCGACCAATCACTCGAAGATGTGCTCGAGTATATGCTGTCAAAAGAAATGGTCAAGTTGCCTAGACTGGCCGATCCCCCTGTGCCTATGGGGAAATGGAAGGATCAATTCTGCAAGTTTTACAGAACAGTGGGACACAGCACTGAGAACTGTTTCGTTCTCAAGAACATTGTGCAGGATCTTATCGATAAAAATCTATTGGTAGAAGGAGAAGAAGAAGAAAAAATAGACATTCTTAAGCAGCCTTTTCCTTCACACACCACAGCAGTAGTATCTGCCCAACCATTCCTGCCACATGAGCGCATCAAGCCATGTTCTGCACAAGATCTTCAGGTTCAGCACCAGGTGTCAGTACTTCGACAAGCGACTCCTGATTCTAAGAAGATGGATCTAATCTCAGCATTGGGTAAGATGAAAGTCTCCGAAGCATCGGTAAAGTCAGTCCCCAAGTCAAAGGGACTTCCTGATTTTCTCAATCAAATCATCAAGCCCAAGCCGGAGAATTCAAGTCAGAAGCCTCTGACCGCTCTGTCCAATGTTTCCATTTTTGACTTGGCCAAAAGTTTCTGCAAGCATCAGCAAGTACTGGACGATCTGCTCAGAAAAATCAAAGTTAAGCCCAGTATTACTCCTGAAGACATGGCACAAATTGTGAATTCAGCTATGACTAATGCGCCGATTACTTTCTCGGATGAGGACCTTCCAAAGCCTCATTCCTTTCACAATAATGCTCTTTACATTGTCGTCCGGGTAAGGGGAATGACAGTACCCCATGTACTAGTTGATGGAGGCAGCAGCCTCAACATATGTCCCGAAATGACCGCAAAGGCGCTAGGCATTAAGGAAGAAGAATACATTCCAGATCCTATCACCATCTATGGGTTTGACAACCATGGTCAGACGGCAAAAGGCAAGATATTCCTAGAAGTATTCATTAATTATTCGGTACATTCAGTGCTTTTTCATGTGGTCAATGTGCCACCCACCTACAATTTGCTGCTCGGAAGGACATGGATTCATAATGCAAATGCAGTACCTTCCACCTTACATCAATGCGTAAAATGGTCAAAAGGTGGAATGATTACAACTGTGCTCGGAGAGGACCCGGAAGAAAGGCTCCCACAGCCTATGATACCTCGGCCATCATTTACTACAGATATTCCTAGCATCAGAGAGAATGAAGAAATCAGTCTCAAAGAAAGTCAGGAGATACTCCAGGCAACATCAGAATTATCCCTGCACACTGTAGCTATGACCCGATGGAAAGGTCCCAAGTTTTTCAAGATTGGAGGTCGTGTCAGCTACGACACTGTCAAAGATCATCCATTGTTTCCACAATTCATGAAAGTAAGAAAGGGATTCAATTTACTTCTGAAACATGGTTATCAACCCTTTAAAGGACTGGGCAAAAATGAAGATGGTCGTGTCGAGCCAATGATCCAAAAGCACAGTCCCCACAGGGCAGGATTAGGGTTTTCTGGCGGGAGCTCACCAAAGAAGACTGTTTTTGTTAGAGGGGCACATTGAGAATCGTTGTTGCATTTCCTTTCTATTCCCTTCAAAATAAATGTCTCAATGTCTTTTATCAATTGAAATCAATAAAATGTCAAGTTTCTTTGTCTATCCGGATGCCATCTGCATTTTTGTCTCTACATCCTCATTTTATAACTCAATGTCATTTTATGCATAATTCTTTTAAAATGATGGTTTGTTGTATGATGGACGATTTTTCCTGAATCCCATTTCTTATCCAAAATTTCAGAAATGTCTTCCCGAGCAATCAAGAAACTCGTTATCAATCCAAAGGCTTTCCAGAAATCGACAACAATTCACTGAGTCAAAGCAAGCACAGGAGATAGCAAGGTTGCAAAGCAGTTAGATGATTATGCAGAGTTTGATCCGTCTCTTCAGGAATTACCAGAGTTCGCCTCAGTTCAGAAGCAAGATGAACCATCCGCTCTAGTACAAGATCCTACTGAAGATGTCAATATCGGCTCAGAGGAAGATCCCAAGATTCTCAAGATCGGTACCAGTCTAAGTCCGGAAGAGAAAGAAAGGCTTACAAAGTTCCTCAAGCAACATGAAGAAGTGTTCGCGTGGACATATGAAGATATGCCGGGTTTAGATCCCAAATTGGTCGAACACCGACTCGTTTTGAAGCCAGATGTAAAGCCAGTAAAGCAAAAGCTGAGAAAAATGGATCCTAGAATAGAGCAACAAGTTAAAGAAGGACTTGAAGATTTGCTCAAAGCAGGATTTATCCGAGCTATTGACTACCCGGATTGGTTAGCCAATATCGTCGTTGTCCCAAAGAAAAGTGGCAAAGTCAGGATTTGCATAGATTTCAGAGACCTCAACAAGGCAACTCCGAAGGATGACTATCCGCTGCCAAGCATTGATCTGCTGATTGACAGCACAGCAGGACATGCCATGTTCTCCTTCATGGATGGATATTCCGGCTACAACCAGATTAAGTTGGCCGCCCGCGACCAATCAAAAACTTCCTTTACTACGCCTTGGGGCACTTTTTGCTATACAGTTATGCCTTTTGGGCTCAAGAATGGTGGAGCAACATATCAACGGGCGATGGCCGTTATCTTTCATGATCAAATGCGCAAAATCATGGATGCATATGTTGACGATATTCTTGTGAAATCTAAAGAGGGAGAGGATCACCTCGAAGCACTTGATCAAGTCTTTAAAAGACTTATTCTTTACAAGTTAAGGCTTAACCCACAAAAGTGTGTCTTTGGAGTCGAATCAGGCAAACTGTTGGGTTTTCTGGTCAGTAAAAAAGGAATTAAAGTTGACCCAGCCAAAGCCAAGGCTATCATTGATATGCCACCCCCGAAAAATCTCAAAGAATTGTGTAGCCTTCAGGGACACATGCAATCAATTCGGCGATTTATTTCCAACTTGGAGATGAGATGTGAACCTTTCAACCACTTGCTCAGAAAAGGAGTAAAGTTCGAATGGGGACCAGAGTGTCAGCTATCGTTCGATCGAATCAAGAAGTATCTTCTCAATCCTCCAATCCTGAAGCTGCCAGAATTGGGAAAACCTCTTCTGTTATACATCTCAGTTAATCAAGTTGCATGTGGTGGATTCTTGGCACAATACAAAGAAGGCAGCCTGATAGAGCACGCCATCTATTACGTGAGTAAGACTTTCGTAGATTATGAAAAGAAATACTCTCAAATAGAGAAGACCTGCCTAGCTCTGGTATGGATGTGTCAGAAGCTAAGACACTACCTGCTAGCATCAGAAGTTAAAATCTTGTCTAAACTCAATCCTCTCAAGTATATTTTAGAGCAGCCTTTCCTCAGCGGACGAGTCACAAAATGGCAAGTCTTATTGATGCAGTATGACTTAGAATATGTCTCGCAGCAATCAATCAAAGGCCAAGCAATTGCAGACCAATTGGCGGATTTTCCTCTGGCAGAAGAAGTGAAAGCCGAAGATGATTTCCCTGATGAGCAGATTTGCAATATCCAGCAATTTCCAGTATGGAGTTTATTTTTCGATGGTTCTAAGAATATGGCCGGAATAGGCATCAGAATTTTATTAATCACTCCTGAGAAAGAAATGATTCCATTTTCTCTCAAGCTCGACTTTCAATGCACTCATAATATGGCTGAATATGAAGCCCTGATTCAAGGTCTAAAGATTCTACTAGACTTCAATGTCAAGAGAGTACATGCCTACGGTGACTCATTACTCGTTGTCAATCAAGTTCGAGCCGAATGGCAAGTGAAAGATCAGAAGTTATTTCCCTATCAGAAAATTGTTTTAGCTCTTGTCAGCAAGTTTGAAGAATTTCAGTTATTCCACATCAAGAGAGATTTTAATCAAGTGGCCGATAGTCTCGCCAGTTTAGGCTCCATTATGGCATTTAGAAATGGAGAATCTTGTCGCTCTTTTGAAATTGACAGACTTGACCAACCTGCTTTCCTTCCAGCGGAACAAGTAAACCAGGCTGAGCAAAGGAAGAAACCTTGGTATTACAACATCAAAAATTTCATAGAAACCGGCGAATGTCCTCCAGAACTCTCAAAGAAAGAGCAGCGAGCAATCCAGCGTATGTCTACTCGATACTTCATTTTGGCCAATATCCTCTATCGCCGTGGATTCAGTTCAGAGTATTCCAGATGTTTAGATGAAGACGAAGCCAAAGAAGTCGTGCGAGAAGCACACGAAGGCATTTGTGGTGGCCACGTCGGCTACCAAACCCTTGTCAAGCAAATCATAAGAGCAGGGTACTATTGGAAGACTATGCAACAAGACTGTTATCATTATGTGAAGAAGTGTGTACAATGTCAAATACATGCACCTTCCATCCATGCTCCAGCAACTTATTTACAGTCGGTTGTTTCTCCATGGCCGTTCTCCATGTGGGCCTTCGATGTCGTAGGTCCCATCACTCCTTCAGCTTCAAATGGTCATAAATATTTCCTTGCTGCAACAGAATATTTCACCAAGTGGGTAGAAGCTATCACTCTTCGCACAGTAGAAGGCCGACATGTGGTCTCTTTTATTCACAAGAGCATCCTTTGTCGTTTCGGCATCCCGCATGACATTGTATCAGATAATGGTAGTCATTTCAAGAATGAAAGAATGAAGACATTCTGCTCAAAATTCAAGATCTATCACCATTTTTCCGCTCCATATTATCCTCAAGGGAATGGTCAGGCAGAGGCCACCAATAAGATTTTGATTCGAATCTTGGAGCGAACTTTGGAAACAGGTCGTGACTGGCATGAGAAGATCCACGATGCACTATGGGCCTACCGGACCACTATTCGCACCCCAACGAATGCTACTCCATCAGAATTGGTATATGGAACAAAAGTAGTATTGCCGCTACATGTTCAAAAGCCCGCTTTGAAATTTGCATCGCTGCTAGAATTACCCCTTGATCGATATCAGCAGCAGCGATTGGTACAGTTAGACTTACTCGACGAGAGAAGGCTGAAAGCAGCAGAACATGCTCAATCCTATCGCCAGAGAGTAGCCAGGCAGTATGCAAAGTTTGTCATCGAAAGAAGGTTCAAAGTCAATGATTTAGTACTTCGATCCACGGCTTATCTCAAGCATCATACCGGCGGGAAATGGTCGCCAAATTGGGAAGGCCCATATGTCATCAAAGAAGCATTACCCCGAAACTCATATCGGCTCATCAACGCCGATGGGGTAGAATTGCCAGATCCCATTAATGCTCGACACTTGAAAAAGTTCTACACTTGAAACATTTAGTCTCCTCTTGTAATCTGCCCGTTTCCTTCAAATAATGATTTATCTTTCCTAGTTACATTGGGGCATTTTAAAATTTTGTTCTGTATACAGGCAGGATAAACAAATTCCTCATTTCACGCACCTGTGCATTCATGTGCATCAATTCATATTCATTTGCATTCAACTACATTAACAACAAGCCCAGTCAGTAGTGGGATTTCAATAAACAGTCCCATCACAATTTCTAATGATTCAAAATTTGAAGGTAATTACCAATACTGAACTAAAACCCAGTGCTCGAACTGGTATTATTTCAAAATCCAGTACTCAAACTGGCACATTTTCAAAATCCCAATTTTTCAGAAAACCGAGTTCCGACTCGGGTTTGTTATTCAAATCATTTTCATTTATTGATCCGGGTTCCGACTCGAGATCTCTCTATGTATTCGAGCTCAGATTCGAGCTCCTCATTGTCATTTGTTGATCCGAGTTCCGACTCGTGATCTCATTATCTTATTCAAGCTCAGATGTGAGCTCTTCATTTTCTTTTGTTCATCCAGGTTCCGACTCGAGATCTCTTTAGTTACTCGAGCCTTGACTCAAGCGCTTTATTTTCTTCTGTTGATCCGGGTTCCGACTCGTGATCTCTGAATTTTATTCGAGCTCTGACTCGAACTCAGCATTCTCCTTTGATTAATTCCAGTCATTTCAATCATCAAAGTCTGTCAATTGCTCGAATTTGACATTTTGACCTCCAAATTCCAATTTAAATCTTCAAATCAGGCAATTCTCCAATTTCGACCTCTGGGTCACCCAATTTCCAATTCTCAATTTCAATTACCAATTTCCAATTTTCGACCTTTGGGGTCACACAATTTCGACCTTTCGGTCAACCAATGCCAAATTTTCGACCTTCGGGTCAATCAATTCTCAATTTCGACCGTCAGGTCATCCAATTTTGACCTTCGGGTCATTCAATTTTCAACAACTAATTTTCCAATTTCCAATTTCGACCTTCGGGTCAATCAATATCAATATCCAAGTTCAATCATTTTCTCTTGCGAAAGACCCTTTTAGGGAGAGTTCGAGGGAGCTCGTTCTTTTCGCATGCTATCCAATTCGTTCACTTAGCCCCTTTTTAGGGAGAGTTTGAAGGGACTCGCGTCTTTGTGAACCGTTTGCAAAACAATTTCCAATGTCACACGAGGAACCCTTTTTAAGGGAGAGGCTCGACGGAGACTCGTTTTTCTTGTGACCCCCAATTTCATACTAGGCCATCTTCATCATGAAGGACCCTCCTTGCAGGGAGAGTGTGATGGACTCGTTCCTTTCATGACCCAATTTTCTGACCTCACTATTATCGGCCCCCTTTCCATAAGAGAAGCCTAATATTAGGGAGCTTTGACGAAAGCTCAATTTCTCTTCGAAAGTTCGTTTTGCAAACACCTCCTCTTTAGGGAAGAGAGGAGTATTTCCCATTTCCCATTCAGGTAAGGGCTAAGCCTGAGTCTCTCTTTTTGGGGAAAAAGAGAGGAGAATTTTCGTCGCGGATGTGTTGAGCCGGATTTCAAATACTCATTTTCACCAAGGATTTCAAGAAAATTTTGTCAATTTGTCAATCAATTGTTGATTTCAGAATCTTTATTGTACAAATCTTTATTTCAGTTTACCGTCAGCATTACTTCCAAAAGAGCGAAGCTTTTGCGAAAATGGATTCAAACTTCAAATTCTTTCTATTGGCCAACCAAAAGGATGAAGGATAAGTCCTCGATATGGCCAGAAAAGAAGATTCAATGTTATTGAAAAGCTGTAGATGATCGATATTAATCGCAGTCAATGGCGCATCTTTAAAGGCTATTCTTGTAAAGACAAGGCAGTGGAAATATCCTGAGTGCTAGAAAAGAGAGCATTTACCCAAGTCCTGTCTCCTCAGAATCACCTAAGCTGCAATTAAATATCCGCAAAAGGGATCTCTCACCTGTCGTCAAGATGAAGGCGAATTAGGCGAGTAGACCCCCGGGGCCAAAGAAGATTCGAAACATCTCCAAGATGACGGAGTTTGTGACGGATCCTTCCAGGGAAAGTCCAAAGCACTGTCGAGATGAAGGCAGATGCGATGAACCTCTCGACAATCCCTAAAAGATATTTAATTTCAGTTATCGCCCAAAGATCTCCAAACCCATCATCCAAGAAGGATCGAAACATCTTCAAGTTGAAGGAGTTTGTGACGTACCCTTCCCAAAAGAGAGAAAGAGAGGAAAAAGAAAGAGAAGAAAAGTAAGAACATCTCCAAAATGAAGGAGAATGTAGCAAAAACCCAGAGAGCCAAAAGAGCGCAGAAAGATTATCATTAGAGAAGCCCTCAGGATATCAAACTGCCAGATCTATCAAGAATCCTCTTTAATCTTGTGAAATTCTATTATCAATACTCTTTCATCAATTGCTTTCATAAATATCAAATTCTCTTTCCCGCTCATATCAAGGAAATTGATTATTTCTTTGAAAAAGGTCAATTGCAAGCAATTTGGATTTCAAGTCTCGATTCTACGAAGTGAACCTTGTTTGGAGGTAATGCTTTAGGTAGAAAAGAAGGAATGTCTTTGCAACAATGTGCAACATTTTCAAAAATTTTGAATCAACAGCAGAATTTCCAACATTTTGACAATATTTTCTAACTATCCTGACATTAAGTGAGAGCTTGATGTCCATTTTCGATGCATCCTGACACCAATTTTAAATCCCTCCTAAGGATTTGATTCCTTCCCTTCTTCGAGAGCATGAACTCTCAGATTTGCACACTTCCCTGTGTCCCCACTGTCCCACCATAGACAGTCTCATTTCGGTTAGAGGTCGAACCAACAATCATTTCCCGCAAGAGGCAATTTCAAAAGCTGATTTTAGTCTCAGCAATGAGACGTCCAAGATTAACCCCTTTTCAAGCTTTAGGGACCCCATTTTCCTTCCTTTTGCAAACCCTGTAGGATTTATTGTGCAAAATCCGAAGGTTCCATCATACCAATTCATTTTTCTACCCAATCAGGATAAGGGTACAAACCTGAGCCTCCTTCAATGAGGTATTCCATTTTCTGCCCGATCAGGTCAAGGGTTAAAACCTGAGCTTCATTCCACACGGAGAATTTTCTGTCCCATCCAGGTTAAGAGCAAAAACCTGAACTTCGCTCTCACTGAGCGAATTTATTCTCTCTTTATTCTCCATTTCATATCTACCATCTTCTTCGAGCTAACTTCTTCATACCCAGTCAGATCCTTCTAACTGGGGCATTTTTTTATATATAGCCCAAATTTGGTGTGTTTTCTTTGCCACTAAGCTCGACGATAAGCCGGCTTAGTAGCAAAGAGGGGCATCTGTAAACACCCCAAATTTTCACTCACATTCTTGACATTGCCCTTAATCGGCACATTTCAGTTCTCCAGAAGCAATGAAGGGCAAAATAGTCATTTTTAAAGATTGAACCTGGCAGAAAGTCCTAAATTTCACTCTTGAGCCTCAAAATTTCTATATTTAGGTTCAAAGACATCTTCAAATGGCAAAATTTCAAAATCCTATTTCTGGACAAAGAGTTAGAATTTCCAAGTCCGAGCTCAGAGTGACATTTCACTGAAACATGTCTTTGTATCGCATTGCATGAACACTTTGCATCATTTCATTGCATAGCATATCAGTTTGAGATCCATAACTCCTGATTTTCAAAATTGTCCATCCAGATTTGATTTTTTAAACTTTTCAAAATTGATTTTTAAAACCCTGGGTTTTCAAAATTGCCAATCTTTCCCATTTTACCCCCAGGACTTTGAATTACAAAAATTTTTCTCAAGAAAAACAATCTGGATATTTGGATATTGATTTTAAAGATTTTATCTCAAAACTTTTTGCAAAAGATTTTAAATTTCTTTACAAATTTTGTTTTTACATTTATCCATATTTTTGCCCTGAAAACCCAATTTTTCCAAATTCTTGAAAAACAAATAATGTTTTATCTCGTATTTTCAAATAAATGGAGCGGGACCCGCCTTTGAACTAGCATCATACTCAGACTCTCAGGTAAGTATCTTATTCTCAAATGGGAACCACCCGAAGTTCATTTTTGCAAATTTTTCTTTTTTTTTTATTTATTTTATTTATTTATATTTTTAGTTAGTGGGCCCACACACATGTGGCACCCCATCTTAAAATAAAAGAGTTTATAAAACAAAATAAAGCTTTATTTTCAACAAATTTTTTTTTTAAGATGGCTGAGGTGGCATCTCCCATTTATTATTATCATTAAATTTTTTTTTTTTTTTTATGATATCACTATTCATTTTAGAAACAGTTTTAAAGAAAAAAAAATCACAGCTGAACTTGCTTAAAATACTCATTTACCTAAACTTTAGGAAAATGAACCCAATCTTTTTAAAACCCAAGATCCGCCCCTTTTTGAAAACGACAAATTTTCAAAAACCAAATAAATTTTCAGTTTTAAAACTTTCAAAAAAAAAAAAAGTAACGGACCCCTAAAAGGAAGCTGCAATTTTTTTTGAAAGAGGGGTTTCAAAATCTTTAAAGAGGGGAGATTTGGGAAGGAGAAGAGAGGACCGGCTGGCGATTAATTTTTTGGTTTTTTTGTTGGATTCTTATTGCAGAGGTCTGGGATCGAGAGAGGAGGTCTTTTGGGGGAGGCAGAGCGCAGGGGATTCAAAGAGGGAAAACCATTTTTTCCTACAGCCAAAGGAAGAGGGGGCCAATTGAGTTCGAGATTTTGGGTTTTGCAGAGGATTCCATTACCAGCACCACCTTCCTTCCCCACCAGGAGAAGATCAAGCCAGCCGCAGCCCATCTTCAGCCACAGCTAGCCAACGTCTTCACTTCCTTCAGTCCAGCCATAGCCCAGCGTGAACTCCATCCACGTTTTCATCCATTCCAGCTCAACCTACTGCTGTCCACCTCTTCTTCAGCCTAGCAGCAAAGGAAGCAGAACCCCATCCGCAACTGCCTTTTTTTTTTTTTTTCAATCCACAATCCAGCAGGAAACTCCAGACAGGAGGCTGCCCATCCTCCATCTTACCTTCAGCCCCACAGCCGAGAATCAACCCCTTTTATGCTGTTTGAAGTATCGTTTGGTGCAAAAGATCCAGCGTGATTTTTTTTTCCATTTCCTTCGATCAAGTGGTGCAGAGGATCTACAAGGAGATCCAGCCAACGTGCTTTTCACTTCCTGCATCCCCACCAAACCCAGGTAAATACACTCTCTCTCTGCCATCATCCGTCATTGCCCGTCTAGCTAGCGTGATCTCTCTCTCTCTATATATATATATATAGCAGTGGGGACCTTTCTTTAGTTTGTTATTCTTGTATCCTATTTTTACTGTTCCTGTAGATAGTTGCTCCCTTGTCAAATTCCAGTAGGTCCTCTTTCAAGGAAATCTTTCAATGTTTTCCTTCTCTGGAGGTTGTGCTATTTCAATTGATCCCCATCAAGTGAATACAATAATTTGATCAAAACATTGGAAATGGGCATGTGCGAATCATAAGAAGGATTAGTTTGATGGTTGTATGTTACAGATATTGTGAAGCTTTCTTGGCTGGCATCACGAATGAAAAAAATGAAACAGAGAATCAGTCGCAAGACTGATGGAAAGACTATTGTAGTAGCACCATTAATCTATAATTTATGTGGAAATTTAATGTACCAGGTACACGAGAACTGTCTTAAACCACTGTTTGAATTTGCTATCATACAAACAATAATGCAGAATTGTTCTAATCCATTGCTTGTGACCTTTCCTGCATGTTGAAATTTTTTTGGAACCCTTAAACTAATGCATACTCAATGTTGTATTCAGTATGATGTTTTTGCTATGGAAAATTTTCCTCATTGTGGCTGCCCATCCAAGATACAGCCTCTGTTGCATCCTTTAGTAGTCATCATGGCTTAAGATACTCATAATTGATTCTATGGCTTTTGTTCTTTGCAATGGTGGTTGTTTAAAATGCATCATTTCTTAATAAAAATATGTCCTGATTATGTTGTTACTATGAATGGCACCATTCATTTTGCAAAATCTGTTTTCATTATCGAGAGGTTATCCCCATAAATCTTCTTATTCTAATTTTGTTTTATTCATTTATTTATTTTATTTGGTGAGATACTTATTTGAAAGAATCTTGAGAGCTCACATATCATAATCGTCAACCTTGGCATCATCCATTCTAATATGTAGTCTGCCTTTATTTAATAATGACAATCTTTGCATGCATAATATGTCTTTTACTTGTGTTAGTTGTACATTTTCATCTCCTGTTGCGTCTTCACCGCCACCGCTTACAATGGTACTTTTGTACTCATACCCTTCTCATTTCTGCTGCAGAAGTGCAGTCATGATAAACAGCCACCTTCATGAACGGATATATCCATATCCGTTCATGATCTCTTGACCATCTTTTGCACGCTTCATTATTGATATATAGAGAAGCTCTATACCCAATTTTATCGAAAAATATGATATAGTTTGGAAATTACGGCTGTGTAAAATTGCCTACAGAAACTGTATATACCTGTAATTTCTGGTTTTACCCATTATATGTAATTTCCATTAGCATATATATTTTCTCATTATAAATATATATATACCTATGTATATGTATGTTTATTGTATATCTACCTATATGTATGCATATATATATATATATATATATATATATATATATATATGTCTATATATATATATATATACATGTATACATACTTAGATACATATATATACATCCCTTCATGTGTACTTGTCATTACATATATTTTCCTTTTCTCTTACTCTTTGTAAATATATCTTCATTATCATATATCATTCATCATAAATTCAAGTATTTCTACATTTACTTGTATATCTTTGTTGTATATATAGTATATATACCCATTTCCTTTGTTATCTTGTACTAACTCTCATTTTGCAGGAAAATCTAGAAGATGCTGATTCCTTGGCTCCATTTCAATTTTTTTTTTTTACTTTATGTTAGCAATGTAACAATCCAATGTAAACCTTGGAATAAGATTTACTTTTATTGCTTAGATTAGGCCGCATCTCATATAGTTTGATTTCAGTAATATCCTGATTATATGATGCATATATCTCAATTTTCTAAATTCACCGTGGATGAACACGAATGGCACGTACACCAACTCTTAGAGAGTTGATGAACTCGGTAGAGTCCATATTTACGGCCCTAGTCGGAATATGGACGAGACCCAGATCCATCATCTCTCTACCAGTCACATTGAGCCTACACTCTTAGGCTATCTTGAAAATGCACCTCATATTTCCAATACAACAACAACAACAAAAACTACGCCTTCATCCCAAAACAATTGGGGTCAGCGATATGAACCAAAAAAGAAATTCATTTTGGGTCTTCCACATGAATCCTTTTCCTCCAATCATTTCTATCCAACGCCATGTCCTCGGTGAGGTTCAAAGCATTCATATCCTTTCCTATCATCTCCATCCAAGTCTTCCTAGGCCTACCCCGACGTCTTTTAACTAATATATTTTCCCATTTCTCCAACCTTCTAACTGGAGCATCATTAGGCCTTCGCCGAATATGTCCAAACCACCGTAAATGATTCTCTCGCATCTTATTTTCAATGGGTGCCACACCTACCTTCTTACGTATCTCTTCGTTCTGAATCTTATCTTTTATTGTATTTCCACACATCCATCTAAGCATCCGCATCTCAGCTACACTCATTTTTTTAATATGATGTCTCTTGGCAGCCCAACATTCCGTACCATATAGTAAAGCGGGTCTAATAGTCGTCCTATAAAACTTTCCCTTCAACCGCAATGGCATTCTACGATCGCACAACACTCCAGTAGCACTTTTCCATTTCATCCACCCAACCTTTATCCTATGATTTACATCTCCATCAATTTCTCCATACTTTTGAATGATGGATCCCAAATATTTGAAGTAATCATTCACCGGTATATCTTGCTCACCAAGCTTCACTACACTCCCATCACTACTTCGTTGCTTACTAAACCGACATTCCATATATTCAGTCTTACTCTTACTCAACTTAAAACCTCTAGCTTCCAATGTTTGTCTCCATAATTCTAACTTAGCATTAACCCCAGCTCTAGACTCATCAATCAAAACAATATCATCAGCAAACAACATACACCACGGTACATTTTCTTGAATTGATCTCGTAAGCTCATCCATCACTATCGCAAATAGGAAAGGGCTTAAAGCAGATCCTTGATGTAACCCAACCGTTATCGGAAAATTGGTTGTCACCCCTCCACAAGTGCACCTCATATTTCCAATGTTTTCAAAATATTGTGAATTAACTCAAATAAACCCTAAATATATTCATGGCCACAGTCAGAATATATAAAGGATTTACTTTGGCTTAATCTACATTTTTCCAATAAAATTTTCAGAAATCTTTTCAAAAGTGCATTCATTCATTCACATCATCTGCATCATTTGTTTTTCTCATGATTTTCTCAAAAGATTTTCACTTCATGGAATCGATTTTCTCAAGAAACTATGATGATATTCGAAGTTGGATTTCCCAAATCAAATGTTTTCCTATGATTTTCCTTAAAAAGTTATTTTCTTAAGATCCATTTTCAAAAGGAATTTTCATATTTCTCAAGAATCAGAAATCGATTTTCCAACATTTCAAAAGACAAGATACTCAGGAATTCAATTTCCTAAGTTTTCAATTTCCTTCTCCAATGAATTTTTCCTACAAAATTTTCTATCATTTTCTTAAGAAAATTCTCAAAGTCCGAGTTTTCCCAACAAGTGTTTTCCTTTTCAAATATTCATCTTTTCTCAAGAATTTCTACAGTTTTCCTGAGATTCTCATTTTCCTCATGATTTTCCAAGTCTTTCTAAGTCTTCTCAAAATTGTCCTCAGATTCTCATTCTTCTAAGTCTTTATAAACTTCCTCAAGATTTTCCCGAGATTCTCATTTAAACTTTCTCAAGATTCTCACTTCTTCAAGATTTTCCAACTCTTTATAAACTTTCTCGAGATTTCAAACCTTCTTCGTCTGAGTTTTCTTGAGAGATTGATTTCCAAGTATTTCCTGAGAAATACTTTTCAACTTCAAATATTTTCTAAGCATACATCATATTTTCCAATTTACATTTTCCAAAATTCTCATAGCACATGCCTGAATTCTCTGTGCATTTAGGATAGAACACGATTTCGGTAATTTCACTAAGTCAAGCACAATTTTGGTCCTTAGTTCGATTACCCCTGTTAAAGGCGGCAGGAACGGTCAAACCTCGTACCGACAGGTCGAGCCCCATCCCATGGATTTTCCCGCAATTTTCAAAACGGAGGCGAGTATTTCAAAACAATTTCCAAAAATCGGTCAAGTTTGAATCGCGAAAGCATTCCCTCTCTCTTCCGCAAGGAAGGGAAGACGGGGAAAATTTTGCGACGATAACAGTCTTTCAAGGGTCAAACCCAGGCATCCTAGAGAGGGGGGTGGGGGGCGTGAGATGGGAGGACCACTCATCTCCTACTCCCAATCTCAGCCACTCATCTCCCTTTTTGCTTATTTAAGGGCTTTAGAGGGGGAGGAGAGAGAAAATGTCTCTCTCTTCCACTCCTCTCCTTCTTTCTTCTCCTTTTCTTCACCATTTTTCCCCAGCTAGCTTCTTATTTTTCTTTAGCTTGTGTGCTGTGTGTGTTAGAGTGTCTCAGCCCCAGCTGGAGGAAAACCTTCATCGTCTTCCCCAAGGTGAGTTTTCCATTTGGCATTTTCGTTTTAATGGATTAGCTACCGGTTCAAGGCATTACCCACAAAACCGATTTGCTTGCATATGAACCGAAGGATTTTGTGGTGGATTAGATCCACAGGGTTCCTTTTCTTATTTTAAGTGGTTGTTCTTAATTTGGAAATATCTCTCATGAAACTCGTTTACTTTCGATTCACCCGTTTCCCGTTTTACCAATTTTTCTGAAAGACCTCCGGTAAAATGGACGTATATCCCTGGATACAGCTCAGATCGAAGCATGCTTGGGCATTCTGGAAAGGGAAGACAGAGTTCTACAACTTCTCAGTTACAAACTTTGTCTGATTCGGCAAGTAGGGCCGCCTAAAATCAGTATAATTGGCTGATAGCGTTTTCCATCAGCAACCCAGAAACGTCCCGGATGACGCCCGGTGTTTCTGTGGTAACTCCATGACCGTTTATCGAAATTCAGACTTTTTGGGCTCGGTGGAAATCTATCGAATAGCTCCACGAGTTTTATGTTGATCATTTTTGCTGAAACAGCCCTTAGACTGCCCGTAAATGGAAGCCTTTTGGCTCCAGTTTACAGGGAAATACATATATATAAGTATATAGTTTTCTTTGGGGTTTTGGTGTTTTTGTCCTCCGTTTGCATGGTGGGACAGTGCCACCTGTTCGGTCTGTACCCTTGAGGGACAGACCCAACTAGAGCACACTGGTCCGAGCATGAGCTCGGCCAAGTGCACCTAGCTGGACTCGCTTTGGCGCAGCTTCTTGCTGTCGGGCGCTAGGCGCCCCACCTTGTTTTTTTTGGCGCACCTACTTTGTGGTGCGTTGGGCCATGGTTTGGCCTGGTCTGGACCCATGTGTGGGTAGGACCACGGGGTACAAACCCCCAGCTGACAGCCTCTGCCTGACCAAGACGGTCTGGACCCACAGGGTCCAGACCATGCCCTTTGGTCTGCGCCACCCGATTTGGGTGTTGGACGCACCCATGGTGCGGGCCCAACCTGCGTCCTGGTCCGAGCCCACCTTTGGGATGGACCAGGGGCATTTGCTGGGCACACTATGGAGTGCCCCCAGCCCCCGTTTTGCCCAGCTGGGCCTGGACCCATAGGGTCTAGGCCTAGCCGGTTTGACCCAGCCCGCCGGCTATGGGCTTTTGGGCTAGCCGCACCCCATATGGGAGCAGGCTAAGCCCGGCTCCTTGGTCCAAACCCACTGGGGTCAGACCAGGGGCTCTCCCGTGACCCTAGCTGGGTCTGGTCCTTGTTGGATCAGAGCCGCTGAGTGGTCTTGGCCCGGCCCAAGTGGTCCTAGCCTTGCCGAGCCCACCACAGGGCTCTCCTTTTGCTTAGCCGGGTGCGGGTGCACCCGGGTGAGCTTGGTGTTGGCCTTTGGGCCAGTGCTGCAGCCTAGTAGCACTTGGTCTGCACATGGGGTGCAGACCAAGGTCGATGTAGGTCTAGTGGCCCGTCGCAGCAGGCCCCACACGCGCCTCGCTCATTTTTTTCTCTGTTCGGCGCCAAGTTGGCACCGAGTGCTAAAACACCCGTCAACCTGGTTGCCACTTGAGCAATCATGTGTGGGACCCTGGCACTGGGTCTGGACTGCTAAGCTGGTTTTTTTGGGTTGTCATCCATTGAGTTTCCATGAAAACTCACTGGTGGCGGCAACCGCCCCTTCGTGCCGCCAACCCATGAACGGTGAGATTAGCCATAAAGTGAGAAGTGTCGCTCGCACGCAACGGGATCCTTGCAGTCTCAGGTTTCACTTGCTCATATCTCCCTGACCCATCGTGGCAGCGAGGTGGTTGAACTCACGACTGGTGTCACGCCACACGCGCACGTGTGTTTGTTCATTTCGTCGGACCTTTCTGGCGGATAATCATGTTCGTGCCCCATTGTACAAGCAGAGCGCGGTCTTGCCTTGGGAATCGATAATGCAATTCCCGTTCGAATGGAATTAAGTTGGGTCTCGCTCTCGACACGCTTGGTTGTCGATTTCGTGAAGATCCTTCGTCGAAGGTTTCACTATGTGAGATTTGCCGTAATACGATGGATGAAATATGCGTATTGGGAAAATATGTATTCCCAAGCCCTGGTCACTCAGCGCGTATACCATAGCTATCGTATGTACATTTTGAGCTTTGTGTCACTTAGAAACAATGAATTGTGCCATTGTATATATATATATATTGTTTGTATCGTGGCTTCGGCTTGATACTCGTGAGATTAATTGTGACTCTATTTTGCACGTGCACGTTGGCACATCTTGTTCGTATGTCACTAGCTTTGGGTTGTCGAGTGTTACTGTTGTTTGGCTCTCATTCGTATGTTGGTGAATATACGGTGCCCCAGAGGTGTGCTTTACACTTGACGTGACACACACTTAGAAAATGGAACACCATCTGGGTATTAACACAGTTTGACCCGTTGAGGTTTGGGACTCGGTTGGAGTCTTTGGGTAGTGGCCCACGATCGTGAGAGAGCTCACGTAATGTGATACCCTAGAAATGGAAATGGTAGTGATGTGAGATCGTTTTCATCGGCAACGTGCTCTTCTTGGGTCATGTGAGGCCGAGCACGTGGGTGACATGGCTAAGACCTCGCTGCATACCCCACGGGGACAGCAAGGCATTTGCAAAGTTTAAATCTGTGCAAGGAGGCACAAGTTGGATATTGGATATGCTCACATTGTTTTTGCAAATACCAAATTACAATCACTGGTTTACCGTTGTGTGGATTGCCACTTAGCTCTTACACGTGTTCGCACGTGAATAGTAATGAGATACGTAAATATTAATATTTACGTTTGACGGTTGAGCAATTATACCTTGTAGTTATTGACATGTATGTTATATGGATCGTATGCGACATCGGTACGCATACGTATGCGGTGATTCACACTTGGCATTAAGCTAATGTTTATCACATCTCTGATTGTTATATATGGTTATCGCCTTCGTTGGTAAGGCTCTTCACTATGCTGATAGTGCTGGAGCACATAAATGTCTGAGTGTGTCCTCAGCATTTCTGCTCGTGTTGCCCTGCGGGGAACACCAGGCTGGATGGGCCTAAGTACCTCAGAAGGAGGAATTGTGACTGGATACGCAAATTATGCCTAGGCGTGGTTTGGTGTACACGATGATTTTCATCATCATAATGGCTCCTTTAATTAAGTGCTTTACTGCTTAAGTGTCTGATTAGTTTCGTATGCATTTTCATTGGGCACACGACTTACCTCATGATCTATTCCGTAAGTACAAAGGGGACTTGTTACGTATTTTAGAAATATATGCTTGTTTTGAGACGGGTTTTTAGAGGTGATGAACTCCGTGGCAAGTTCTTGTGGGCGATAGACCCATCTCGTGAGTTGAGCTCACCTGTGCTAAGGACGTGTGGTTACACGTAATTTTCCTTGTAGTATATCCTGTGTGCCTTGGATATATAATTAATGAACATTCATTGTTGCCCTGGAATGTGAATGCTAACCGTTTGGTCATGATAGCGCTGCTCATCCTTGTTCGTGATGCTAGAGTTGTAGCTTCTTTGCTTACTCGCTTAGATGGTTGCCGTTACTGTCTATGTTGTTCGTGTTCGACACTGTCATTTATCACTTAGCAGTATTCGCTACCTTGCTTACTTACTCAGATGTTTGACGTTACTGTCTAAATGTTTTAAGGCTTGACTTTGTCGCTCATCACTTACTATTATTTTTACTTCACTGCTCGTGTTAGTACTGTTCTTGCTCTTGTCTCATGCTTGGTTCCCTAGTTGCTTGTTGTTTAGCAGTTGTTTGGCTCAGCCCTTTGTTTTGCTTAGTTCCCTCGTTTCATTGTTCAGTAGTTGCGTGTTTTGTTTTTCCTTGTTCAGTTTGTTGTAGTAGTTGTACTTGCTACTTTCACGGTTGCTTAGACTTGTAACACGTACACTTGCTTACTTGACACACACACTTGTACTTTAGTTTAAATGTTTCTAACTAATCCATCATGTTGGCAATAGCCTGTTACTTGTAGTTTTCAAGCATGACATATCTGTATCTTGTTTCATGCTTTATACCTTATGCTTTTCCTTAGAAATGATAAATGTATGGATGGTTTATCTCACCAGCTCGCGAGAGTACTGACCCCGTTTTATGGGGATACAGGTGTTTGGCTTCTAGTGGTGCGATGGAGCTCGATGTGCGGCGAAGGACTGAACCCACACTCTAGAACTTGAAGATCTTGGCAGTGGTCTTTGGAAAAGGGAAATGATGTATATTGCTCACGTATCAATTTGTAATAAATAAAATGTTTCTTCTTGTTGTTTCTTCCTGTGACCCGCTCAGAATTTCCAATTGTTTTCCCTTGCCAGTTTTCATTTTTGCGCAATGCTTTCAAAAAAAAATTTACTCTGAAAATTTAAAGATTTTCCAAGTTGGGATTTTGGGGCGTCACATGTGCATTCTTCAATGCCATGTTGTTGCCACCATACCTTAACCAACGGAATGGTCTTGGTACGCAGAACTTAATCGTCACGATCGACGATCTCAACAGGTCTCTCGGCCACCGTTAAGTCCTCTTGTACTTCGACATCTTCGTATCGGATGGCGTGCGATGGGTCCGGAATGTACTTCCTCAGCATCGACACGTGAAAAATATTATGAATTTGAGCATACTTGTTATCATCGCCAAATTTTTACTTTTTGCGAGTCAAACTGACCTTTGAAAAAGTTTTTGAAAATAACTCGCCTCTGTTTTTAAAATGCGGGATAATTCCGAAGAATGGGACTCGCCTGTCGGTACGAGGTTCGACCGTTCCTGCCACCTTTAACAGGGGTAATTGAACCAAGGATCAATCTTATGCTCTACTCTATTCAACTTGTCTAAATCATATTCTAATTTCTAAATGCACATAGAATCAGGCATGTGCTATGAATTTTCAGAAAATGCACATTTGAAAACATGATGTTTGCTTTGAATGTTTGAAATATTTAGAATATTTAGAAAATGTAAATCTTGGAAATGATATCACCTGAAAAATCGTGAATTGGGATTTGAAATGTACTTCTGAGAGAAGTAAAAATCGATTTTGAGGAATCCTTGACATTTGGTGAAAATCGATTCTGAGAAACTTGGTTTCTCTGAATTTAAACTTTGAAATTGAAAATAAAACTTAGAAAATCGAATTTGGAACTTGGGAAATACTTGAAATATCATTGGCAAATCAATGTTTTGAGAAAATCGATTTTTGAATAAGACTTAGAAGATTTTGAGAAAATGAACTTCTTTGAATTGAGATTTGGATTTGAATTGGTAAATGCATGAAATGAATGAATATGGATTTGAGGAATTGAGAAATACTTTTTGTATTTTAAGAAATGCAGTGCATTTTGAAGTTAGCCTAAGAGTGTAGGCTGAATATGGCTAATGTGAAGATCATAAATCTGGGTATCATTCATATTCTGACTATGGCCATAAATACGAATTCCACCAAGTTTATAAACTTCATAAAAGCTAGTGCATCTGCCATTCGTGTAGACCATGGTGAGTTTGAATATGCATGAATCATCATCCATCACACATTAACATTATTAAAAAGAAAATAAACTATATGCAATGCAGCCTAAGCTAAGCAGGAAATGTAAATTCTTATTCCAAAGTTAATTTAATTTACATCACTATTGAAATTTAAATACATGAAAAATAAAGTCTTCAATGTACCTGCAAAACTAGAAAGTTAGGTTAGTGAATATATGTGGGCTTTTCTAGATTTATCCAGCAATATCTGGAAATTGTTGGATTTTGCTAGATATAAGCCTTTTCCATGATTCCCTTAAATAAAAATTGATAAAATATGAAATAAAATTGAATAAATATGAAAATGAAATTTGAATTTTCGAAATTGGGGTCAAAATAACCAAAATACCCCTAATAACAAGACTATGACCTTGAAATTAGGGTTTTCAGAAAGATATTTGGTAGAATGCAAGTTTTGAAGTTCAAATGAAATAAATCAAACCAAATATGATATGACATGATTAAAAATATGAAAATTAGGGTTAGGGATTTCGAAATTTAGGTCAAATGACCAAATTGCCCCTGATAGCAAGACTATGGCCTTGAAATCAGGGTTTTCTGAAATAAATTTTGGTAAAAACTTAGGTTTTATGCACTAAATGAAATCAAATTAGCATCAAATAAAACCTAAAGCATCCTAATATGATTAGGAACATGATTAAACCCTAAAAATATATGCTTATACACAAAAATCCAAGAATATCACAAATTTTATGATTTTTGCAGTGTTTTGGAATTCTTCGGGTGCCCTGTTTTGCAATTCAAGCCATTCAAGCATCAAACGGATTCTAAAAATCCTAAAAATTGGTACCTGCACTTGTTATAACCCTAATATCAAATTAGAATTATAAAAATATTTTTTTGCATTGAATTAATCCGAAAATAGCATCAAACCCTAAAAATATGCTATTTTTGACCTAGTTCACCAACTAGTCTCAGTCCAAGACCCGAACTAGGGATCAAACCTCCATGGAAATCTATGAAATTTTACAAAGAACAAATAGACAAGAAAACAGAACTTTTCTTTTTTACAGATCTGAAAAAGCACTTAGGATCAAGAAGATCCCCATCCGACAATCCGGACTTGAATATATTGATTTTAACTTTGGTCCTAACTGATACTTTCAATTGAAAATTCCGGGATAAATAGCAGAACTCATTCAAAATATCTGAGATTTTAACAGTGAACATCGGACAGAAAAATAACAATACTCACTTTTTACAGATCATGAATCGGATCTGTAGTTCGGGATTTATAAACAACACAAGTCTGATTAAGGTTTTGATAAACCCTAACAAGTTTTAAATTGAAAATCAGAGTTTCTGACAGAGGAAAAATACTAAACAGTAATAAACAATTCTGAAAATTTCACAGTAGACAGATCTAATCAATGTGAATCCATGGCACTTTACATATCTAAAATCGAATATAGGATGAGAAAAATATCATCACAACAAGTTACCTTCCTGATTTTAACAACGATTTTAAGGATTTAAAAACCCGACTTGATGTTTGATTTTTCTGACAGAGTTACCGAAGTCCAAAATCTCTGATTTTTTTACAGTAGTTCAATCACATATGCATGCATCACATATAAAAAAATCAGAAATTAACAACACATATTTCAATCCGAAACAGCATGCTCTTTTCTGTTCTAAACTAAAAACACACAGAAATCTAAGAAACTTGAGAAAATATGCATTAACAAATGAAAAACAATAAAATAAACCATAAAACAGTAAAATAAAAATTATTTCTATGCTGGAAAATGTGTAATAAACATGAATAAACAAATAAAAAAATAAAATACAGGGAATCCATGGTTGGAATTTGCTTTCACCTTTGAAATCATGGATTTAACCCATTTAACGGGTAAATCTCACGTTTCGTCGGTTAAGAACATGAAAAACTTACCTCTCATCGATTCTAATGGATTAGAATCCTTGAAATCACCCTCAAACTGAGTTAGATCATCTTCTTGGGTCGATTTTGGGGTTCTTGGATGAAATCCATGGTTAAATCCATGAACACAAGAGTTTCCATGGTGAAATCTATTGAAAAATCATAAAAACTAATAAAATAATAATAAAATAATATTAAATAAACTCACCTTGGGGCTGCAGCTGCAATGGAGGAAGGTGGATGTGCTGGAGAGGAGAGAGAGGCCACAAAATATTTAGAGAAAAAAGGTTCTCCTTTGACCCCCTTTAGGTCCCCTATTTATAGATTTTCAAAAAGTCACTTAATTAGGGTTAATTAAGAGGTTTTTCATTTTTTCAGGACTCTTTCTAATAAATCCACTAAGGGCAACGATTTTTTGTGGTTTCCTAACCCTAAATGAACTCTAATTAAACTCTAATTAATACCTAATTAAACCCTAAAAAGTCCAAATGTGACACCACCTAGTATGGACCCACATTTGGTTTTTAAAACTTGAATTTAAAACCTTTAAAAACCAATGGTTTAAAACTTAAATAAAATGGAATTTTAAAATTAATTTTGACTCCTCTAAACCCCTAACCTAACTAGGACAATGACTAACCCTAGTCTAACCTTGACTTCTTCAAATGTGGCGCCACCCCGAGTGGGCCCCACTTGAATTTTCAAAAACGATTTTAAAACTTGAAAATGAGAGGTTTTTCAAAAGAGATTCAAAAGTAGACTTGGAATTAAAAGTTTTTGAAATGGCATAGAGTTCTAACTGCGTCAAAACTCCTTTGGATATGGCGCCAACTGAGTGGGCCCACATCAGGTTTTGAAAATTTTGAAATAAATACTGAAAATGACTTTGAAAAGGGGTTAAAATCAATGATTGAAATTCAGAATTTTTAAAAATAGAGTCTCAAGCGAACTGGAACTCCGGGTTAGAGTCCTAGATTTTTAGGACTCTATGATTTTGGTTTTTAAAAGCCAAATGAAGGAGTTTTTGAAAAGATTTCATCGAAAATGGTAAAACAAGTCAGAAAATACAGTCAGGGTTAGACTCCCAACTCAATCAGAACTCTGAAATAGAGTCCTGAATTAACTGAACTCTACAAAATGACCTAATTTTTTAAAACAAATAGAAATAAATGAAAATGGAATAAAAATAGACTTCAAAACAGACTCCTAACTAGACTAGGACTCCGGGACAGAGTCCTGATCGGACTAAAACTCTAGATTTTTTTGGTATTTTTCTGAAAAACGGATGAAAGAACTTGTGAAAGCAGTGAAAACAATAACAAATATTGAAATAAGACAGAGTTTCGATTCAACTGAGACTCTGAGGACAGAGTCCTGATTGAACTAGGACTCTCAGATTTTTGGATTTTCTGAGAAAACAAATGAGAGAATTTTGAAAAACAGTTAAAAACAGGATGAAATCGAAGTTTTGGTTCAGAGTCCTGTTCTGATTAGGACTCTGAGAAAGAGTCCTGATTCGATCAGAACTCTAAGAATTTTGGCTTTCTGATAAGCAAATGATGAAATTTGGGCAAAGCTTTTGAAAACTAGTGAAAATGAAGTATAAAAATCAATTTTGGATAGAGTCCTACTTCGATCAGGACTCTGGGGTAGAGTCCTGATTTGATCAGGACTCTGAGATAAAATCTCAGAATTTTGAAATTCTTTGATAAAAGTGTAATAGTTTTGGTAGATTGAAAGATTTCTGAAAGATTCTCTCAAAATTGAAATCAGGATCAGAGTCCTGATCCAACTAGGACTCTCTGAACAGAGTCCTGTTTTGACTAAAATTCTGAGTTTCTGACTCTTTTTGAAAGATTTTGAAAGATTTGATTGAAATAGCTAAAATAGCTGTAAAAGATTAGAGTCCCAATCCAATTGAAACTCTAAAGAAGAGTCCTGATCCGATTGGACTCTTGAAGAAGAGTCCTAATCCAACTAGGACTCTAACATTTTGGCCAAAATAGAAGACTTTAAAAGGTTTTCTCCGAAAACAGGTAAAAAGGTAGTGAAAAGTAGAGTTCTGATCCGACTGGACTCTAGAAAAAGAGTCCTGATCCAACTAGGACTCTGAAATTTTTGGAGATTTTTGACAAGTAAAGGAATCCAGAAGCGACACCACCTAAATGGGTCTCATCTGAGAATTGAAATCAATTGAAATTGAGTTTGAAATGAATCCATATTGTTTTCTGAGAAAATATTTCGAAATATGAGGTCCTGGGGTTGGAAAATGATAGAATGTTGACTAAAAACCCAAGTTTTGAAATTAATTTTGAAAGAAAGCTTTAAAACTGAAATCTGGATTGAATGTTTTGAAAACAGGAGTGCTGGATCTCGAAAATGAGATGTAATGACATGCAATGCTATGCAATGCGATGAAATGATATGCAAAAATGTATGCAGTGATATGCAATTACATATGAAATGGACAAACACTGGATGAGGGTGAAAATTTGGGGTGTTTACAGATGCCCCTCTTTGCTACTAAGCCGGTATAGGGCCGAGCTTAGTGGCAAAGAAAACATACCAAATTTGAACCATAAAAATGCCCCAGTTGGATAAATCTGACTGGGTATGAAAGAATTAATTCAAATGATGATGGTAGATATGGAATGGAGAATAAGGAGAAAATTTTATTTCAAAAGAAGTGAGATTCAGGTTTTGCCCTTAACGTGGATGGGACGGGAAATACCTCGTATGGAACGAAGCTCAGGCTTAACCCTTAACCTGACCGGGTTGAAAATGAAATACCTCATCAAAGAAGGCTCAGGTTTGTACCCTTGACCTGATTGGGTGAAAAATGGAATACCTCATCAAAGGAGGCTCAGGTTTGTACCCTTAACCTGATCTGGCAAAAAATGGAATACCTCATCAAAGGAGGCTCAGGTTTATACCCTTAACCTGATTGAGCAGAAAATGGAATACCTCATCAAAGGAGGCCCAGGTTTATACCCTTAACCTAATTGGGCAATGAAAATGAACGGAATCCTCGAAAGAAGAGACCGTGATGAAACCTTCGGATTTCCGCACAATGAATTCGATAGGGGTTTTGCAAAAGGAAGGAAATTGGGGTCCCTAAAGCTTGAAAAGGGATTGATTTTGGGCGCCTCATTGCTGAGACTAATTAACTTTTGAAATTGCCTTTTGCTGAAATTGGTGGCTTAACCTCAAGCCGAAATTGGACTGTCTATGGTGGGACAGTGGGACACAGGGAAGTGTGCGAATTTGAGAACCTAGGCGCTCAGATTATACCGAAGAAGGGAAGGAATCTTGAAAACTCCCGTTATCAAGTCCTAAAAAGGGATGGTGTCAGGATGCGCCAAAGATGAACCTCAAGCTCTCGCTTCATGCCAGGATAACTAGAAAATATTGTCAGAATGTTGAAAATTGTTGTTGATTCAAAATAATTGAAAATGATGCACATTGTTTTGAAAGTATTCCTTCTTTTCTACCTGAAGTATTACCTCCAACTGGGCTTAACTCTGTAGAATCAAGATTCGAATTCAAATTGCTTGCGATTGACTTTCTTTCAAGGAAGCTATCAATTTCCTTGATATGGAAGGAAAAGAAAGTATTCTTGATATTGCGAGAGCTATTGGTGAAAGAATATTGATAAAAGAATTTCACAAAATTAAAGAAGATTCTTGATAGATTTGGCAGTCTGATATCCTGGGATTCTTTTCTCATGATGATCTTTCTGCACTCTCTTTTTAGCAAATTGGAGCTCCCTTGTATTTTTCGAGAATTACATCATCCTTCATTTTGGAGATGTCCTGACTTGTCTCTCTCTCTTTTTTTTTTGGAAGGGTATGTCACAAACTCCTTCATCTCAGAGATGTTCCGATCCTTCTTTTCTCTTAGGGATTATCATATGATTATTGGCTCTTTGGTAGGAAATCTCTTGATGATAGCTGAAATTAAATATCTTTTAGGGTTTGTTGGTAGGCTCATCACACTCGCCTTCATCTCGACGGTGATCTGAACTTTCCCTGGAAGGATCCGTCACAAACTCTGTCATCTTGAAGATGATTCAAATCTTCTTTGGCCCCGGGGGTCGACTCGCTTAATTCGCCTTCATCTTGACAACAATTGAGAGATCCCTTTTGCAGATATTTAATTGCAGCTTAGGTGATTGAGGAGATATGGAGATTGAGTGGATTTTTCTGTGTCACCCAGGATATTTCGACTGCTTTATTTTTCAAGAATGGTCTTTAAAAATGTGCCATTGACTGCGATCAATATTAATCACTCATGGCTTTGCAACAACATTGAATTTTCTTTGCTGGCCATATCGGGGATTTATTCTTCATCCTTTTGGTTGGCCAATAGAAAGATTTTAAATTTTGAATCCTTTTTGCGAAAGCTTTGTCCTTTCGGAAGTAATACTGAAGGTATTTTGAAGTAATGTTTTTGTGCAATAAAGATTTTGAAATCAACAAATATTCGACGACGAATTGGCAAAATTTTCTTGAAATCCCTTGTGAAAGCGAGCATTTGAGGCACAACGCAACCCATCCATGACAGAAATTCTCTTCTCCTTTCCCCAAAGGAGACGATTCAAAAATTGGAATTAGAAATTACTCCTCTCTTCCCTGAAGAGGAGGTGTTTGCAAAACGAACTTTCGAAGAGAAATTAAGCTTTCGTCAAAACTTCCTAACATTAGGCTTCTCTTATGGAAAGGGGGCCGGAATTGGTGAGATTGGTAAATTGGTCATGAAGGAACGAGTTCATCACACTCTCCCTGAAAAGAGGGCCCTTCACGATGAAATGGCCTAGTCTGAAATTATGGGGCCACAAGGAAGGCAAGTCTCCGTCGAGTTTCTCCCTATAAAAAGGGTTCCTTGTGTGAAATTTGGAATTTTGTTTTGCAAACGGTTCACAATGACACGAGTCCCTTCAAACTCTCCCTGAAAAGGGGCTAAGTGAACGAATTGGATAGCATGCGAAAAGAACGAGCTCCCTCAAACTCTCCCTATACAAAGGGTCTCTCGCAAGAGAAAATTGTTGGAATTGGTATTGGATGACCAAAAGGGTCAAATTTTGGAAATTGGAAATTTGAATTTTGGATTCTGAAATTTGGTATTTGAAATTGGAAGTTGGAAATCTGGAAATTGGAAATTTGAAAGTTTGAAATTCGAAATTTGAAACTGGAAATTGGAAATTGGAAATTGATTGACCTAAAGGTCGAATTTGAAAATTTGAAAATTTGAAATTTGAAGTTTGAAGTTGGAAATTGATTGACTCGAAGGTCGAAATTGGAAATTTGGAATTTTGAAAATTGGAAATTGAAAATTGAGAATTGGTTCATTGGGAATGACATGGGTTCAATAGGGATTCAGCCTAAGAACGACATTGATTCAATTGAGAACGTCATTGGTTCACTGGGAACGACATAGGTTCAATAGGGATTTAGCCTAAGAACGACATTGGTTCAATTGAGAACGACATTGGTTCACTGGGAACGACAAGGGTTCAATAGGAATTCAGCCTAAGAACGACATTGGTTCAATTGAGAACAACATTGGTTCACTGAGAACGACATGGGTTTAATAGGGATTCAGCCTAAGAACGACATTGGTTCAATTAAGAACGACATTGGTTCACTGGGAACGACATGGGTTCAATAGGAATTCAGCCTAAGAACGACATTGGATCAATTGAGAACGACATTGGTTCACTGGGAACGACATGGGTTCAATGGGGATTCAGCCTAAGAACGACATTGGTTCGATTAAGAACGGCATTGGTTCACTGGGAATGACATGGGTTCAATAGGGATTCAGCCTAAGAACGACATTGGTTCGATTAAGAACGGCATTGGTTCACTGGGAACAACATGGGTTCACTAGGGATTCAGCCTAAGAACAACATTGGTTCAATTAAGAACGACATTGGTTCACTGAGAACAACATGGGTTCAATAGGGATTCAGCCTAAGAACAACATTGGTTCGATTAAGAACGGCATTGGTTCACTGGGAACAACATGGGTTCAATAGGGATTCATCCTAAGAACAACATTGGTTCAATTAAGAACGACATTGGTTCACTGGGAACAACATGGGTTCAATAGGGATTCAGCCTAAGAACAACATTGGTTCAATTAAGAACGGCATTGGTTCATTGGGAACAACATGGGTTCAATAGGGATTCAGCCTAAGAACAACATTGGTTCGATTAAGAACGACATTGGTTCACTGGGAACAACATGGGTTCAATAGGGATTCATCCTAAGAACAACATTGGTTCAATTAAGAACGACATTGGTTTACTGGGAACAACATGGGTTCAATAGGGATTCAGCCTAAGAACAACATTGGTTCAATTAAGAACGGCATTGGTTCACTGGGAATGACATGGGTTCAATAGGGATTCAGCCTAAGAACGACATTGGTTCAATTAAGAACGACATTGGTTCACTAGGAACAACATGGGTTCAATAGGGATTCGGCCTACGAACTATCAATTCCTTAGGGATTTAACCTAAGGGTCACAGTTTAAGAAGGAAGAGTTCAACTTATGGGTTTTGAATGGACCAGGTGCTAAACTGAGTTTTGAAGAAAGATTCAAATCGAAATTCAAATCTTCACGGAAAAACTAAATGAATTGGATTTTGAAAGAGAATTCGAGTCGAAACTCGGATCTTCTAGACCAATTTGCAGGGTAGTTTGAGTAGAAGTTCAAACTTGTAAAGGAAAGCTAAGCGAATTGGATTTGAAAGAAAATTCAAGTTGGAACTTGGATTTTCTAGACCAACTCTGAAGGAAAAGAAAACTCGAGTCGGAACCCGAATCTTCGAAGGAAAACCAAGTCCATTATGGAAGGAAAAGAAATCCGAGTCGGAACTCGAATCCTGAAGGAAAGGTAGATCAATTTGGAAGGAGAAGAAATTCGAGTCGGAACCCGAATCCCAAAGGAAAACTAGACCGGTCAGAAGGAAAAGAAATTCGAGTCAGAACTCGAATTCCTGAAGGAAAACTGAATCAATTAGAAGGAAAGGAAATTCGAGTCGGAACTCGAATTTCAGAGGAAAACTAAACCGGTTAGAAGGAAAAGAAATTCGAGTCGGAACTCGAATTCCTGAAGGAAAACTGAATCAATTAGAAGGAAAGGAAATTCGAGTCGGAACTCGAACCTCAAAGGGAAACTAAACCGGTTAGAAGGAAAAGAAATTCGAGTCGAAACTCGAATTCCTGAAGGAAAACTAGATCAATTAGAAGGAAAAGAAATTCGAGTCGGAACTCGAATTTAAGAGGAAAACTAAACCGGTTAGAAGGAAAAGAAATTCGAGTCGGAACTCGAATTTCTGAGAAAAACTAGATCAATTAAAAGGAAAGGAAATTCGAGTCGGAACTCGAATCCCAAAGGAAAACTAAACCGGTTGGAAGGAAAAGAAATTCGAGTCGGAACTCGAATTCCTGAGAAAAACTAAATCAATTAGAAGGAAAGGAAATTCGAGTCGGAACTCGAATCCCAAAGGAAAACTAAACCGGTTGGAAGGAAAAGAAATTTGAGTCGGAACTCGAATTCCTGAGGAAAACTAGATCAATTAGAAGGAAAGGAAATTCGAGTCGGAACTCGAATCCCAAAGGAAAACTAAACCGGTTAGAAGGAAAAGAAATTCGAGTCGAAACTCGAATTCCTGAAGGAAAACTAGATCAATTAGAAGGAAAGGAAATTCAAGTCGGAACTCGAATTTCAGAGGAAAACTAAACCGGTTAGAAGGAAAAGAAATTCGAGTCGGAACTCGAATTCCTGAGGAAAACTAGATCAATTAAAAGGAAAGGAAATTCGAGTCGGAACTCGAATCCCAAAGGAAAACTAAACCGGTTGGAAGGAAAAGAAATTCGAGTCGGAACTTGAATTCCTGAGGAAAACTAAATCAATTAGAAGGAAAGGAAATTCGAGTCGGAACTCGAATCCCAAAGGAAAACTAAACCGGTTGGAAGGAAAAGAAATTTGAGTCGGAACTCGAATTCCTAAGGAAAACTAGATCAATTAGAAGGAAAGGAAATTCGAGTCGGAACTCGAATCCCAAAGGAAAACTAAACCTGTTAGAAGGAAAAGAAATTCGAGTCGGAACTCGAATTCCTGAAGAAAACTAGATCAATTAAAAGGAAAGGAAATTCGAGTCGGAACTCGAATCCCAAAGGAAAACTAAATTAGTGGGCACTGAATTTTAAAGTGTAACAGTGTAAACACCAGATTTTGAAAATGTACCAATGCAAGCATTATGTTTTGGAAAATTACCAGTACGAATACTGGGTTTTGGAAGATTACCAGTACGAGCACTGGATTTTGGAAGATTACGAGTACGAGCACTGGATTTTAAAAGATTACCAGTACGAGCACTGGATTTTGAAAATGCACCAGTACGAGCACTGGGTTTTGAAAGATTACCAGTACGAGCGCTGGATTTTGGAAAATTACCAGTACGAGTACTGGATTTTGAAAGATTACCAGTACGAGCACTGGATTTGAAATGGTTACCAGTACGAGCACTGGGTTTTAAATGGTTACCAGTACGAGCACTGGGTTTTGAAAGTTTACCAGCACGAACACTGGATTTTGAAAAATTACCAGCACGAACCCTGGATTCTAAAGAATTACTAATTGATTTTGATGGAAGATTTTCAGTCTTCATCCTTACGACAACTTGGACAACTGTCGGGGCCTCAGGATTTATCCCTTATCCTGAATGGGGAGTTCGATGCAGATGAATGCAAATGAATGCATGCAAATGCAAATGAATGTAAATGGGTGCACATGTGTGCAAAATGAGAGATTTGTTTGATCCTGCCTGCATACAGGATGTTTTGAAGACAATTTTCAAAATAATGCCCCAGTGTAACTGGGAAAGAAGAATTTGAACAAAAGGATAAATGATTGATGTTCGAAGAGCGCACTCTGAAGGTGACACGACAACTGGCTTTTGATTGATTCAGAAGAGACTCGGAAAAGGTCATTCCTCATAAAAGAACGTCTTGCGAGAAAAATTGACAACTTTATTGAGGTATTGAAGGAAAGGTAACAAATAAAGGAGAGACAAACGAGATTACATCATCCCTTTGAAATAATAAAAGCAAGATGAGAAATTGGGAAAGCGCTAGTGTTATCAATTTTTTGAATGATTGGGGAGAAACATGATCAGGATGAATGGTCCTCCTTTTCATCTCCAACGAGAAGATTCTTGTCAATGCCGTCTTGGATAATATTTTTAAGGACAAAACAATGCTCGGTATCGTGACCCATTGCTCGATGAAATTTGCAGAACTGATCTTTAAACCTTCCCATGGTCACAGGAGGATTTGCTATCTTGGGGAGTCTAACCTTCCCTTTGGCTATCATGTATTTCAGAACTTGCTCCAGTGGCTGTTCTAAGGGAGTAAAATTGCGATCGTATCCCCAACCATCATGCTTTGGTTTTCCTTGGAATTTTAATTTGAATTGGACATTTAAGGAAGACTTGTCATCTCGCTTGTCCATTTTATCCTTCCGACTTGCGAGGTCATTTCTCTCTGGGTTTGGATTTCTTGAGCCTCCAGTATGATTTTTTTCTACCTCCTCTTTTGTTTTGGCCATTGCTACTTCTGGTGGAATTGGTAGAAAATGTGGAGTGAGCCTTCAGAGACCAGATTGTATCTTTTGTGTGCATGTATTCTAAGAAACTCTCGAGTATTTGATCTAACGGGGCCATCTTGTGGTCCTGGTTTGGATCATCACGCTGCATCTCTTGTCGAGTACTTGATTTTTGCTGCTCTTTCTCATTTTCAATGAAGAGATTCTTGTCGATATGATCTTGGACAATGTTTTTGAAGACGAAACAGTGGTCGGTGTCATGCCCTACTGCCCGATGGAATTTGCAGAACTGGCTTGTGAATCTTCCCATGACTGTGGGAGGATTTGAGACTCTTGGAAGCTTTACCAATTCCTTGGCCAACATATATTCAAGGATTTCATCAAGAGACTGCTCGAGAGGAGTAAACTGGCGATCGCAATCCCAGTCGTCCCACTTTATCTTTTCTTTGTGTTGACTCAATTTTCCACTCTGCTTTAAAGATTTCTCTTTCTGACTTGTATGATTGCCTTTGTTATCCTTGCACCCCTCGCGGTGGGCCTTGACAGAATTTGTCTTTTTTGAATCTTGATTATTCCTGACGGGAGTGATGCTCTTGTAGAAATCTTTGCTCGTGAAGACCTTCTTGCCCTTGTCGCGGGCTTGCAAATCTTTAATCTTCTTTGCCATTTCCTTTAGCTGTATTTGGACCGGATCGTTCATTGCTTGATTTTTCCATTTATAGGTTGTCCCTTGCCTATGAGGGGATCTTTGAAATGCTTGCGAGACTTCATACTCTTCATCAGTGCCACCTACTGATTCTGATTCATCAGATGTATCCTCGTGTTGGAAAACTTTCTTGGCTAACCGACTTTTTGCCCTCTGCTTGACCTGGATTTTTTCTGTACTAGCTTCAGCTTGTTCTGTCGACATTTTGGTCATCATCTCTTTAAACATAGCATATATCTGGGGATCAACATCATCCTCTGCTTGCTGACCCTGACTTCTGACTGATCGAGGTGAGTCCATTTCCTCTTCTGAAGCGACTGAGTATGCAACGCCTTCAACTGATGAGGTTTTCTTTCCGGACCTTGTATGAACCATCGAGTATCACGAGTATTCTTTTAGATGTTGCTGATGCTCTCTGCAAGGTAGAACTGATGGTTAGGCTTTTGAAGGAAATTCGGTTGGAGGAAAATATTTGTTGAGAATTTTGATAGACAATTGAAATAATATCCCATTACTAGGGATTAAGTCGTCGCTGGAATTACGACAATTGCATTGCTATTCTTTGCAAAATAAACAACTGGAAATATGCCTTGTTACCTAGGCGAGGTCGTCAAACCAAGATGAGATGTAGAATAAAGGAATTTTATTGAGGGGAAAAACATGATTTTATCAATAATACACTTGACAGAGGGGAGGGGGACAGACAATTTTCCACCACTCCGGATAATCAGAAGACACACGAGGGCCAGGAAAAATAGTAAGATTGACAAAGGAATCCCAGCCATGTCTGGCAGAATGGTATGCTCCGGACCACTGATCTGATGTGAGATCGAACTCTGGCAAGACCCCTGCTAGTGGACGAATCTCTACGCGCTTCTGCCTCTGAGAGAACTGCCTGACACACCGCTCTGGATGATAGTAGGCGCAGAAGAAGGGGCCAAGTAGCCTGAACCACTTGCCATATGCATAAGTATATCTGGGAGGTGATTCCTGACGATCAAAGTAGTCCCATACGACTTCTTCCTCCTGAAGATTGTCAATCAGGAATCGGTATCGCGCAACTGGCAGAAGCTTTTTACCATTGTATCTGAAGGAACTGGCTCGGGCTGGCACATGCCGGAGGAACCAAGACAGCAACGCGTAGGTGCACCCTTCGACTAGAATCGATTCTCCAAGTATGAAGCGGGTCAACCCCCGGTACAGAAAGGCGAGTGCGGCCATGGCTATGGAGAGGCGGCTGGTCTGTCGACTTCCCCACCTCCTTAGAAGCTGAACTATTCTGATATCCATATAATTCCGTCCATCGGGAAAGAAAGCTAATCCCACCGTGCACAGAACCATCGCATGCTGAATTCTTTCTCGAGCTGTTCGAGACAACGAGCTGACTTCCGCAAATACCCCATACTGTCTGTAGATTTCGAGCAGGTCCACATATTCGTTTCCATCCTCCTCGATCAATGGCCAAGACTTGCGTCCTGTCATGCGAGCTAAAGCGTCTCTGGGGATCCAGACCCTTGACATTGATCAAAAATGTTTCTCCAATGGATCTCCAGGCTGACCGGCTGGCTCGGGCAATCCCATAAGCTCTGAAAATTCATCTATCAGTACTGTCATCTCGCCCCACGGGAACCAGAAGGTAGAAGTGCTCGGATTCCACCGTTCTGCTAGTGCATGGATCAAGTTGCCGTTGACTGTCTGCTTTCCCACTGCGGACGCAAGTTCTAACCCACAATCGTTCAAGTGGTCCGGAAACATACGAGAGAAGTTCTTGAACCATGAATAGTACCACCGGGAAAAGAAGGATCCGGTGCTGAGAACTCGATGCTCGGGAAGACTTTGTCGCACCTCGTAGGAGATGTGACCCTCAGGGAAGACTGAATCAAGCTGACTGGATGCCATCAGACTGGAAAAGATGGAAAATTGGAATAAGACTTGGGAAAATGCAGGGAATTTGAGGAAAATGCAGGCAGGATAAAAATAAAGTAGGAAATTTGAGATCCAGAAGGAAGAAAGGATGGAAAATAACCTGGAGTTTTGAAGAAAATGGAGGGAAATTTGGAAAATCGTCCAGGGTTTATTGAAATATAAAGAAGTACTTCAGAAAATGAAGTATTTGAAAATCGTCCAGGATTTAAAACATGGACAGTACATTGACATAGATTGGGGAACTTTGAGAAAATCGTCCAGTATTTTTAGAAATTTGGGAAAATATGGAAAATAAAAGGGACATGATTATAACACATTCTGCACAAACAAGTATGCACATACAGCATTCCCTAAAAGCTGACTCTAGATGCACAAATTTTGAAATGGCTGTAGGACCTTAATTCTAACTCTAAGGTTCAGATCAACTGTGTCCAATCATACTATGCCTATATACTCAAGCCAAGGCTCGATGTACGTGGCATAATATCAATTTCTCCAGTTCTAGGTTCAAGTTTTCCAACATCCTTGAGCACCTGCTGTTATCGTCGCGAAATTTTTCCCCCGCCTTCCCTTCCTTGCGGAAGAGAAAAAGAGGAAACGCTTTTGCGATTCAAACTTTGACCGGATTTTGGAAATTGTTTTGAAATACTCGCCTCCGTTTTGAAAATTGCGGGAAAATCCATGGGATGGGGCTTGACCTGTCGGTACGAGGTTCGACCGTTCCTGCCGCCTTTAACAGGGGTAATCGAACCAAGGACCAAAACTATGCTTGACTTAGCGAAATTATCAAAGTTATGTTCTATCCTAAATGCATAGAGAATTCAGGCATGTGCTATGAGATTTTGGAAAATGCAGCTTGGGAAAACATGATGTATGCTTGGAAAATATTTGGAGTTGAAAAGATTCTCTCAGGAAAAGAGTAAATTTCTCAGGAAACTCAGATGAAAAGATTTGAAATCTTGAGAAAGTTTATAAAGACTTAGGAAAATCATGAATGAGTGGAAGTCCTGAGAAAATGTGAGTAATTCTTAGGAAAAGTGTGAACATTTGAAGGGAAATGCTTGTCAGGAAAACTCCAACTCTGAAAATTTTATTTGGAAAGAGGATTGAAAATTCATAGGAAAACTTTTGGAGTTGAAAAGCATTTCTTGGGAAAATGGAAGTGATTCTTGAGAAAAGATGAACCTTTTGAAAAGGGAAACACTTCTTAGGAAAACTTGGACTTTGAGAGTTTTTTTTTTTTTTTTAGGAAAATGATGGAAATTCATAGGAAAGCTCATTGGAGAAGGAAATTCAAAACCTGGGAAGTTGAAATCCTGGGAATTTTACCCTTTTGAAATACTTGGAAATCGATTTTGGATCTTGGAGAAAGATTGGAAAACTCTTTTGAATCTCTTAAGAAAATATCATTTTCCAGGGAAAACTGTGGAAAACTTTGTCTTTGGAAAACCGATTTTTGAAAAATCCTTAGAGTTTCTTGAGAAATCGATTTCTTGAGAATGAAGTTTTCTTGAAAAAATCTTGAGAAAATCAATGATTTCATGATGCAAATGACATGAGTGAATGAATGCACTTTGAGAAGATTTTCTGAGGAATTGGTTGGAAAATGTGCATTAAGTCAAGATAAATCCTTCACATATCCTGACTGTGGCCATGAATATGTTCAGAATTTAGTTGATTTGATGCACATGATTTTGAAAACTTTGAAAATATGATGTGCATTTTAAGATAGCCTAAGAGTGTAGGCTCAATGTGACTAGTAGAAAGATGACGGATCTGGGTCTCGTCCATATTCCGACTAGGGCCGTAAATATGGATCCCACCGAGTCCATCAACTCCCTAAGAGTTGGTGCACGTGCCATTCGTGAACATCCATAGTGCTTTTGAAATCAAATGCATGAATCATATAATCAGGATATTGCATAAAATCAAACTATATGACATGCATCCTAGTCTAAGCAGGAAATTAACTCTCTTATTCCAAAATTATTACATCACTAAATAAAGGAAATAAAAGAAATTTGCAGACTTCAGCTCCTTCTTTTGATTGTTCCTGCCAAACTTGAAATTGGGTTAGCTCAAATATGTGGGTTTTTCCAAGATTTTCCAATAATATTATGAAATTATTGGATTTAATTGGATATAAACCCTATTCTCATGCTTCCTTGATATTTGAAATGATGAAAATGCAAGAAATTCAGTAGAAAACAGTTTGAAATTCGGAATTGAGGTTAAAATGACCAAAATACCCCTAAAATTAAAGTTACACCTTTAAAATCAGGGTTTTTTGAAGGAAAACTTAGTAAAATTGGGATTTCGAAATTCAAATTGAATTCAATGATGATGAAATGCAATATGACATGCTTCTAAACACATTAGGACTGTAAAATCAGAATTTGGTATTTTGCAATTTATCAAAAATAGCGATTTTCGCTTGTTTTTCGCATGGATCTGGGTCCTGCGGGACCCTGTTTTGGTATTATGGATGATCCGAACCTCAAATGGATTCCAAATTGCACCAAATTCGGTATGAAGCATCTACTTACTCTGATAAACAGCCTAGAATGCTAAAAATCACGAAATGATATGATTTAAATGCTACAATTCAAGGAAAGTCCTAAAATGATGGATTTTGCCTATGGATCCGAACCAAATGCAATGTTTAATATGATAACGCAAGATTTACACCATGGAAATTTCTGATATTTTGCAGACTGCTATAAGACCCGAAATGGAACATTTTTGGTTTTTATAGCCTCGGGATTTGAGCCATGGTGAGTTCAATAACAGAGATTTAGTTCGGACAGAGGTAAAAATCACACTAATCTGATGTAAAATGCTAAAAAAATACAAAACGGCCATGGAAATTTATGAAATTAATCAGAGCTATGCAAGACACCTACATGAACAACTTTCATATTTATGACTTCGGCATTTGATCAACATAAACACCAATAAAATATAACTATTCCTGCCTAAACTAACAGAACAGACAAATGTAGCAAAACAGGGGGCTGACAAGAAAAATCCGAAGCAGGGGTCAACGCTGTTCTAAAAATTACAGGCTTTCATATTCAAACAGAGGACATCTCGGGAACCACTTTCATTTTTTACAGTTTCGGATTTGGAGCTACACACAAAGAGAAACCATAGCCCTAAGTCGATCCAAGATCTCAGAGGCCCAAATTAGGCTCTGACACGTGTACCGACATCTCGGATTTTTGTCAGACATTAAAAAAAATCAGAAACATCTGATAAAATCATATTAACAGCTAGACATTCTCTCGAGTTCAAAACATCTTTCGGATCAAAAATCGGATCTCCCATGAGGGATATCTTGATTTTACAAGTCGGAAAATGATTTTCAAAACGTATCCCGGGTAACAAAACCCGACTTGCCATTTTGAATGTTTACCGCAGTAAAAATCCGAATTTTTGGAAAAATTTCAGGGACACCTAAGGGCGCATTCCGTGATTTTTTTGGGATTTTTAATAAAAAACAAATGCATAAAATGACGTGTGGACTGACTGATAAAAACAGAGACCTACTGAAAATAAGCAGAATTGAAATAAAGGCTAAATTAATCCTAATTAATTCATGAAATGTACTAAATGAATGAAATAAAATGCAAATTAAACCTAGCTAACTATATGAATGTTAAAAATCATCAAGGAAGCATAACAAAACATTTTTATATATGTCATTTTATGAGAATAGCTCAATCCATCCCTCGGATGAGCTCTTTCTTCAAACGACTCCCGATTCGAATTATAGAATCACATCAAGGGGAAAAGAAGTGCACCTTTCTTCGTTACGCAGCGTAGGAGCTCTTGAAAGGGGCAGCTATCACGAGCTTCCTTCGTCCTTCGCTCCGAGCTTCGGATGGTCCACCAAAATCGAGCTCTGTTGGAATCGAATTGGCCACAGCACGAGCTTTACTCCACCTTCTTCAATGCGCCACAAGGGGCACGATTTCCAAGGTTCAAAATCAGATGTTAGGAAGGCTAGGTCGGATTTTCCAAGTTCACAAGAGCTAAAAAAAATGATCTCCTCTAGGCTGGGCGTGAACCCTTGTTTTTATAACTTTTCTGAAAATTTTTGAAATTCAAACAGGCTGGATCTGAGCCATCCATGTGGCACCATCTCAGGGGTTGCCATCTGAGGGGTTTGAAATTCGAATTTGTCTTCTGCAGGGAGCCCTCAGGTGGCGCCACCTCAAAAGGTGTTTTAATTTTTGAGAAAATTAAAAAAATGGAAATTTTGTGGGTGAGACACCTCAGCAGGGGGAATTTGGAATTTTTCAAAAGTTTGCTTGATTCTCTCTGCAGGGAACTCCCAGAAGGCGCCACCTCAGAGGGTGCTCTCTTGGAATTTGAAATTCAAACTCACCTTTTGTAGGGAGTCCTCAGGTGGCGCCACCTCATGGTGGGCTACCTTTATTAAAAATAAAATAAAAAATAAAAATGGAGCCAAGTGGAGTCCTGGAATGGTGCCACCTCAAAAGGTGTTTGACACATGTCAGAAGGACAGAGCAGTGGGCTCAGAAGGCGCCATCTCAAAGGAATTTGAATTCTGCTTTTTCTGGTGAAAGGAGATCTGGACATGTGGCAGTCCAGAATGGTTCCAAGTGTCAGCCTGCTGGAGAGGCTTTCTCAAATGGCGCCACCTCAGGGGGGAGTTTGAAATTCAAATGGAGGTTGGCCCTGGAGGAATGGAGGGTGGACATGTGGCGCCACCTCAGGGTGGCTCCTACAATGCCATGTGGCAAGAGGGAGGAAAAGGAGGGAAAGGGACATGTGTCTCCTACTTTTCTGAAAAAAGTAGGGAGAAGACATGTGTCCTCTACTTTTTCTGAAGGAGTGAGAAGGAGACATGTGTCACCTACTTTTTCTGAAAGAAGCAGAAGATGACACGTGGCAGAGGGGTGAGAAGGAGGGAAGGGACATGTGGCGCCCTCATAGGCCATCTGGAAAAATCAGAGCTCCGGATTTTCGCCACCTAATGCCTTGTTTGAATTTTAAATGGTTTGCTTTTTCTGAAGAAGGCCAGGAGTGACATGTGTCTCCTACTTTTCTGAAAGAGGTAGGGAGAAGACATGTGTCCTCTACTTTTTCTGAAAGAAGCAGAGGGTGACACATGGCAGAGGGGAGAGAAGGTGGGCCAAGCCATGTGGCGCCATCTCAGACAGGATGAAAAAGGTAGGAGTTCTTGATTTTCGCCACCTATGGGGATTTTTGAATATTTGAATTCTAGCTTTTCTGAAGAAAGCAGAAAATGACACATGGCACTTGCTTTTTCTGAGGAAATGAGAGCTTGCCATGTGTCCTCTGCAGGAGACACTCCAGATGGCGCCACCTCAGAGGAGACAAGCCTACCTTTTCTGTAGGAATTTAGGAGTGACACATGTCTCCTACTTTTTTGAGAAAAGTAGGGAGAGACATGTGTCTCCTACTTTTCTAGAAGGAGGGAGAGGTTGACACATGTCCTCTGCAGGAGACACACTTCAAGTGGCGCCACCTCAGAGGAGACAAGCTCCACTTTTCTAGACAGAACAACCTATGACACTTGGCATCTCCTGGTAGTCTCTGCAATGACACATGGCGCAGGATGGGTAGGGTGACACATGGCAGATAAATGGGATGACATGTGGCGGCTTCTTAGGGTAGCCCCACACTGACACGTGGCAGAAGAGGGAACGTGACATGTGGCACCAACTCTAGGTGAACCCTATGCTGACACATGGCATGTAAATGGGAGGAGAGAGAAATGACAAGTGGCACCAATCCAGGGACAAGGCTCCTATATTTTTGGGTTTTTTCAAAATTCAAAATTTCAAAAGAAAAGCTTGTGTGACACCACCCCAGTGTGGGTCCCACATTGCTTATTTACTGAAATAAGGATAAAATAACAAAACCTCTTTTTTTTGGAATTTTCATAAAATCTGTAATAATTGGTAAAATAAAATTTTTTTGGAAAGAGTTGGCCCTTTGTGGGGCGATTTTGTAAAAAGGAGATATTTGAAATTGTTGACAAACTGGCAAAATCTGAGATGAATTGGCTGAAATCCATATTGAAAACTATCCAGATCATTTTCCTGAGGAAATATTTTAAAATTCAGAGCCCTGGGGGTAAAATGGGAAGAACTGATAATTTTGAAGACCCAGGGTTTTGAAATCAATTTTGAAAAGAGTTGAAATTCTAATCTGGATTGAAAATTTTGAAATCGAGAGTTCTGGACCTCGAAATGACATGCTGTGCAGTGCAGTGATTTGAAATGTTCATGCAATGATATGCAATGTCATGTCTTATGAAATGCAATCTTGAATCAAGACTTGGAGATGTCTGTCTCCTGTCAGGAATAAAATTTTGAACATCTGAGTTAAAATTAGAGAAATTTTGAGAGTTGCAGATGAAATTTGGACTTTTGCAAGGTCTGGCTCAGAAAATGACCATTTTGCCCTCCAGCGATTTCAGAGGCTGGATGATGATGCTTGGTGAAGATGTCGGGGAGGTGAGTGAAAATTTGGGGTGTTTACAGATGCCCCTCTTTGCTACTAAGCCGGCTCATGGCCGAGCTTAGTGGCAAAGAAAAACACACCAAATTTGGGCTATATAAAAAAAATGCCCCAGTTAGAAGGATCTGACTGGGTGTGAAGGAATTAGCCCGAGGAAGATGGTAGATATGAAGCGAAGAATGAAGAGGAAAGATTTGCTCTATGAGAGCGAAGTTCAGGTTTATGCCCTTGACCTGGATGGGACAAAAATACCTCGTATGGAACGAGGCTCAGGTTTGACCCTTAACCTGATTGGGGAATGGAATATCTCATCGAAATGAGGCTCAGGTTTGTACCCTTATCCTGATCGGGCGGAAAATGGAATACCTCTTTGATTGAGGCTCAGGTTTGTACCCTTATCCTGATCGGGCGGAAAATGGAATACCTCTTTGATCGAGGCTCAGGTTTATACCCTTATCCTGATCGGGCGGAAAATGAAATACCTCTTTGATTGAGGCTCAGGTTTGTACCCTTATCCTGATCGGGCGGAAAATGAAATACCTCTTTGAGTGAGGCTCAGGTTTGTACCCTTATCCTGATCGGGCAGAAAATGAAATACCTCTTTGATTGAGGCTCAGGTTTGTACCCTTATCCTGATCGGGTGGAAAATGAAATACATCTTTGATTGAGGCTCAGGTTTGTACCCTTATCCTGATCGGGTGGAAAATGAAATACCTCTTTGATTGAGGCTCAGGTTTGTACCCATATCGTGATCGAGCGGAAAATGGAATACCTCTTTGATTGAGGCTCAGGTTTGTACCCTTATCCTGATCGGGCGGAAAATGAAATACCTCTTTGATTGAGGCTCAGGTTTGTACCCTTATCCTGATCGGGCGGAAAATGAAATACCTCTTTGAGTGAGGCTCAGGTTTGTACCCTTATCCTGATCGGGTGGAAAATGAAATACCTCTTTGATTGAGGCTCAGGTTTGTACCCTTATCCTGATCGGGCGGAAGATGAAATACCTCTTTGATTGAGGCTCAGGTTTGTACCCTTATCCTGATCGGGCGAAAAATGAAATGGAATCCTCGAAGGAAGAGACCATGATGGAACCTTTGGATTTTGCACAATAAATCCAATAGGGTTTTTGCAAAAGGAAGGAAAATGGGGTCCCTAAAGCTTGAAAAGGGATTGGTTTTGGGCGTCTCATTGCTGAGACTAAAATTAGCTTTTGAAATTGCCTTTTGCGGGAAATGATTGGTGGTTCGACCTCGAACCGAAATGGGACTGTTAATGGTGGGACAGTGGGGACACAGGGAAGTGTGCAAATTTGAGAGTTCATGCTCTCAAAGAAGGGAAGGAATCAAGTCCTTAGGAGGGATTTAAAATTGGTGTCAGGATGCATCGAAAACGGACATCAAGCTCTCACTTCATATCAGGATAGCTGGAAAATATTGTCAAAATGTTGGAAATTTTGCTGTTGATTCAAAATATTTGAAAATGTTGCACATTGTTGCAAAGATATTCTTTCTTTTCTACCCAAAGCATTACCTCCAAACAAGGTTCACTTTGTAGAATCGAGACTTGAAATCCAAATTGCTTGCAATTGACCTTCTTCAAGGAAGTTATCAATTTTCTTGATATGAGCAGGAAAGAGAATTTGATATTATGAAAGCAATTGATGAAAGAATATTGATAATAGAATTTCACAAAGTTAAAGAGGATTCTTGATAGATCTGGCAGTTTGATATCCTGAGAGCTTCTCTCTTGATAATCTTTCTGCACTCTTTTGACTCTCTGGGTTTTTGCTACATTCTCCTTCATTTTGGAGATGTTCTGACTTTTTCTCTCTTTCTTTTTCCTCTCTTTCTCTCTTTTGGGAAGGATATGTCACAAACTCCTTCAACTTGGAGATGTTTCGATCCTTCTTGGATGATGGGTTTGGAGATCTTTGGGCGATAGCTGAAATTAAATATCTTTTAGGGATTGTCGAGAGGTTCATCGCATCTGCCTACATCTCGACAGTGCTTTGGACTTTCCCTGGAAGGATCCATCACAAACTCCGTCATCTTGGAGATGTTTCGAATCTTCTTTGGCCCCGGGGGTCTACTCGCCTAATTCGCCTTCATCTTGACGACAGGTGAGAGATCCCTTTTGCGGATATTTAATTGCAGCTTAGGTGATTATGAGGAAACAGGGTTTGGGTGAATTCTCTCTTTTCTAGCACTCAGGATATTTCCACTGTCTCGTCCTTACAAGAATAGCCTTTAACGATGCGCCATTGACTGCGATCAATATCGATCATCTACGGCTTTTCAATAACCTTGAATCTTCTTTTCTGGCCATATCGAGGATTTATCCTTCATCCTTTTGGTTGGCCAATAGAAAGAATTTGAATTTTGAATCCCTTTTCGCAAAAGCTTCGCTCTTTTGGAAGTGATGCTGAGGGTAAACTGACTAGTTCAATAAAGATTATGAAATCAGCAAATAATTTGACAAATTGACAAAATTTTCTTGAAATCCTTAGTGAAAGTGAGTATTTGAAATCCGGCTCAACGCATCCGTGACGAAAATTCTCCTCTCTTTTTCCCCAAAAAGAGAGACTCAGGCTTAGCCCTTACCTGAATGGGAATTGGGAAATACTCCTCTCTTCCCTGAAGAGGAGGTGTTTGCAAAACGAACTTTCGAAGAGAAATTGAGCTTTCGTCAAAGCTCCCTAATATTAGGCTTCTCTTATGGAAAGGGGGCCGATAATAGTGAGGTCTGAAAATTGGGTCATGAAAGGAACAAGTTCATCACACTCTCCCTGCAAAGAGGGTCTTTCATGACGAAAATGGCCTAGTATGAAATTGGGGGGTCACAAGAAAAGCGAGTCTCCGTCGAGCCTCTCCCTTTGAAAGGGTTTCTTGTGTGAAATTGGAAATTGTTTTGCAAACGGTTCACAAAGACGTGAGTCCCTTCAAACTCTCCCTGAAAAGGGGCTAAGTGAACGAATTGGATAGCATGCGAAAAGAACGAGCTCCCTCGAACTCTCCCTAAAAAGGGTCTCTCGCAAGAGAAAATGATTGAAATTGGATATTGAGATTGATTGATCCGAAGGTCGAAATTGAAAATTGGAAAATTGGTTGCTGAAAATTGAATGACCCAAAGGTCAAAATTGGATGACCTGACGGTCGAAATTGAGAATTGATTTGACCACAAAGGTCGAAATTGAGAATTGGTTGACCGAAAGGTCGAAATTGTGTGACCTGAAGGTCGGAATTGAGAATTGAGTGACCTAAAGGTCGAAATTGAGAAATGAAGGTCAAAGATTGGAAATTGATTTACCCGAAGGTTGAAATTTGGAAATTAATTGACCCGAAGGTCGAAATTGAGATTGGTAATTGAAATTGAGAATTGAAAATTGGGTGACCCAGAGGTCGAAATTGGAGAATTGCCTGATTTGAGGATTTAAATTGAAATTTGGAGGGCAAAATGTCAAACTTGAGCAATTGACAGACCCTGATGATTGAAATGACTTGGATCAATAAAAGAGAATGATGAGTTCGAGTCAGAGCTCGAATAAAATATAGAGATCACGAGTCGGAACCCGAATCAACAGAGGAAAATGGAAGGCTCGAATCAGAGCTCAAATAAGATAATGAGATCACGAGTCAGAACCCGGATCAACAAAGGAAAATGAAGGACTTGAGTTAGATCTTGGGTAAGATAAGGAGATCTCGAGTCGGAACCTGGATTAACAAAAGAAAATGAAGAACTCGATTCAGGGTTCGAGTAAGGTAATGAGATCACGAGTCGGAACCCGGATCGACAAAAGAGAATGACAAGCTCGAAGAGATCTCGAGTCGGAACCCGAATCAACAAAGGAAAATGATTTGTTTGAGTCAAGGCTCGAATAAAGTAGAGAGATCACGAGTCGGAACCCGGATCAACAAAGGAAAATGATTTGTTCGAGTCAAGGCTCGAGTAAAGTAGAGAGATCACGAGTCGGAACCCGGATCAACAAAGGAAAAATGAAGAATTTGAGTCAAGGCTCGAGTAAAGTAGAGAGATCACGAGTCGGAACCCGGATCAACAAAGGAAAATGAAGAATTCGAGTCAAGGCTCGAGTAAAGTAGAGAGATCACGAGTCAGAACCCGGATCAACAAAGGAAAATGAAGAATTCGAGTCAAGGCTCGAGTAAAGTAGAGAGATCACGAGTCGGAACCCGGATCAACAAATGAAAATGAAGAAATCGAGTCAAGGCTCGAATAAAGTAGAGAGATCACGAGTCGGAACCCGGATCAACAAAGGAAAATGATTTGAATAAAAACCCGAGTCGGAAATCGGTTTTCCAAAAGAATCGAAAATGTGCCAGCTTGAATGCTGGATTTTGAAATAAAACCAGTTCGAGTGTTGGGTTTTGGTTCAGTATTGGCGATGATCTTTGGATCATTAGGAATTGTGATGGGACGGTTTATTGAGATCCCAATACCGACCAGATTGTTGTTAATGCAATTGAATGCAAATGAATGTGAATTGATGCTTATGAATGCATACGTGCATGAAATGAGGAATTTGTTTATCCTGCCTGCATATAGAACAAAATTTTAAAATGCCCCAGTGTAACTGGGAAAGAAAGTTGGATCATTATTTGAAGGAAACAGGAAGGATTACAAGAGGAGAATAAATGTTTCAAGTATAAAACTTTTTCAAGTGTCGAGCATTAATAGGATCTGGCAATTCTACTCCATCGGCATTGATGAGCCGATATGAGTTGCGGGGTAATGCTTCTTTGACAACATAGGGACCTTCCCAATTTGGCGACCATTTGCCGCCAGGACGATGCTTGAGATAAGCTGTGGATCGAAGTACTAAATCATTGACTTTGAATCTTCTTTCGATGATAGATTTCGCATATTGCCTGGCTACTCTCTGGCGATAGGATTGAGCATGCTCTGCTGCTTTTAGCCTTCTCTCGTCGAGTAAGTCTAGTTGCACTAGTCGCTGCTGCTGGTATTGATCAAGAGGTAATTGCAGAAGTGAAGCAAATTTCAAAGCGGGCTTCTGAACATGTAGCGGCAATACTACTTCTGTTCCATAGACCAGTTCTGATGGGGTAGCATTCGTTGGTGTACGAATGGTGGTCCGATAGTCCCACAGTGCATCGTGGATCTTCTCATGCCAGTCACGGCCTGTTTCCACAGTTCGCTCCAAGATACGAATTAAAATCTTGTTGGTGGCCTCTGCCTGACCATTCCCTTGAGGATAATATGGAGCAAAAAAATGGTGATAGATCTTGAATTTTGAGCAGAATGTCTTCATCTTTTCATTCTTGAAATGACTGCCGTTGTCTGACACAATGTCATGCGGGACGCCGAAACGGCAAAGGATGTTCTTGTGAATAAAAGAGACCACGTGTCGGCCTTCGACTGTGCGGAGACTGATGGCTTCTACCCACTTGGTGAAATATTCTATTGCGGCAAGGAAGTATTTGTGGCCATTTGAAGCTGAAGGAGTGATGGGACCTACAACATCGAAGGCCCACATAGAAAATGGCCATGGAGAGACAACAGACTGTAAATAAGTTGCCGGAGCATGAATAGAAGGTGTGTGTATCTGGCATTGCACACACTTCTTCACATAATGATAACAGTCTTGTTGCATAGTCTTCCAGTAGTACCCTGCTCTGATGATTTGCTTGACAAGGGTTGGTAACCAGCGTGGCCACCACAAATACCTTTGTGTGCTTCTCGCACGACTTCTTTGGCTTCGTTTTCATCTAAGCATCTGGAATACTCTGAACTGAATCCACGCCGATAGAGGACATTGGCCAAAATGAAGTATCGAGTAGACATACGCTGGATTGCTCGCTGATCTTTCTTTGAGAGTTCTGGAGGTAATTCGCCAGTTTCTATGAAAGTTTTGATGTTGTAATACCAAGGCTTCTTCCTTTGCTCAGCCTGGTTTACTTGTTCCGCTGGAATGAAAGCAGGTTGGTCAAGTCTGCCAATTTCAAAAGAGCGACAAGATTCTCCATTTCTGAATGCCATAATGGAGCCTAAACTGGCTAGGCTATCAGCCACTTGATTGAAATCTCTCTTGATATGGAAGAGCTGGAACTCTTCAAACTTGCTGATAAGAGCTGAAACAATTTTCTGATAGGGGAATAGCTTCTGATCTTTGACCTGCCATTCGGCTCGAACTTGATTGACAACAAGTAATGAGTCACCGTAGGCATGTACTCTCTTAACATTGAAGTCTAATAGAATCTTTAGACCTTGAATCAGGGCTTCGTATTCAGCCATATTGTGAGTGCATTGAAAGTCTAGCTTGAGAGAAAATGGAATCATCTCCTTTTCAGGAGTGATTAATAGGATCCCGATGCCTATTCCCGCCATGTTCTTAGAACCATCGAAAAATAAATTCCAGACTGGAAATTGCTGGATATTGCAAATTTGCTCATCAGGGAAGTCATCTTCGGCTTTCACTTCTTCGGCCAGAGGAAAATCCGCCAATTGATCTGCAATTGCTTGGCCTTTGATTGATTGCTGCGAGACATATTCTAAGTCATACTGCATCAGTAAGACTTGCCATTTGGCAACTCGTCCGCTGAGGAAAGGTTGCTCTAAGATATACTTGAGAGGATTGAGTTTAAACAAGATTTTGACTTCTGATGCTAGCAGGTAGTGTCTTAGCTTCTGACACATCCATACCAGAGCTAGGCAGGTCTTCTCTATTTGAGAGTATCTCTTTTCATAATCTATGAAAGTCTTACTTACGTAATAAATGGCGTGCTCTATCAGGCTGCCTTCTTTGTATTGTGCCAAGAATCCGTCGCATGCGACTTGATTGACTGAGATGTATAACAGAAGAGGTTTTCCCAATTCTAGCGGCTTCAAGATGGGAGGATTAAGAAGATACTTCTTGATCCGATCGAACGATTGCTGACACTCTGGTCCCCATTCGAACTTCACTCCTTTTCTGAGCAAGTGGTTGAAGGGCTCACATCTCATCGCCAAATTGGAAATGAATCGCCGGATTGACTGCATACGTCCTTGAAGGCTACGTAGTTCTTTGAGATTCTTCGGGGGTGGCATATCAATGATAGCCTTTGCTTTGGCTGGGTCAACTTCAATTCCCTTTTTGCTGACCATAAAACCCAACAGTTTGCCTGATTCGACTCCAAAGACACACTTTTGCGGGTTAAGCCTTAACTTGTAAAGAATAAGTCTTTTAAAAACTTGATCAAGTGCTTCGAGGTGATCTTCTTCCTCTTTAGATTTCACGAGAATATCATCAACATACGCATCCATGATTTTGCGCATTTGATCGTGAAAGATAATAGCCATTGCCCGTTGATATGTTGCTCCAGCATTCTTGAGCCCAAAAGGCATGACTGTATAGCAAAAAGTGCCCCAAGGCGTGGTGAAAGAAGTTTTGGATTGGTCGCGGGCGGCCAACTTGATCTGATTGTAGCCGGAATATCCGTCCATGAAAGAGAACATGGCATGTCCTGCTGTGCTATCGACTAGAAGATCGATGCTTGGAAGTGGATAGTCATCCTTCGGAGTTGCCTTATTGAGGTCTCTGAAGTCTATGCAAATCCTTACTTTGCCGCTTTTCTTTGGGACAACGACGATATTGGCTAACCAATCCGGGTAGTCAATAGCTCGGATGAATCCTGCTTTGAGCAAATCTTCGAGTCCTTCCTTGACTTGTTGTTCTATTCTGGGATTCATTTTTCTCAGCTTCTGCTTGACTGGCTTAGCATCCGGCTTTAAGACAAGACGGTGCTCGACCAATTTGGGGTCTAAGCCCGGCATGTCTTCATACGTCCATGCGAACACTTCTTCATGCCGCTTGAGAAAATCTATAAGCCTTTTCTTTTCTTCTAGACTCAGACTGGTTCCGATCTGGAGAATTTTTGGATCTTCCTCTGAACCGATATTGACACCTTCAGTTGGATCTTGTACTAGAGGAGATGGTTCATCCTGCTTCTGAACTGCGGCGAACTCCGGTAATTCCTGAAGAGACTGATCATATTCCGCACAATCATCAGACTGCTTTGCACTCTTGTCATTTCCGGTGCTTGCTTTGATTCTGTGAATTGCTGTCGACTTTTGAAAGGCCTTGGGATTGAGAACGAGCTTCTTGATTGTCCGAGAGGTCATTTTGAAATTTTGGATAAGAAATCTGGTTCAGAAAAATTTGTCTATAGTAAGACAAGCAATCATTTGAAGAGAACCATACATAAAATGGCATTGAATTATAAAATGATGAGACAGACACAAAGGGAGTAGACAAAGAAACTTGGAATTTTATTGATTGAATTGATCAATGACATTGGTAAAATGAGACATTTATTTGGAAAAGAATAGAAAGGAAATAACAAATGGTCTTCATTGTGCCCCTTTGACAAAAACAGTCTTTCTTGATGAGCTTCCTCCGGAGAACCCCAATCCTGCCCTGTGGGGACGATGTTTCTGGATCATTGGCTCGATGCGGCCATCTTCATTCTTGCCGAGTCCCTTGAAGGGTTGATAGCCATGCTTCAGGAGTAAATCAAATCCCTTTCTTGACTTCATGAATTGAGGAAACAAGGGATGATTCTTAATGGTGCTGTAGTCGATTCGACCTCCAACCTTGAAAAATTGAGGACCTTTCCATCGTGTCGTGGCTACTGTGTGCAGAGATGGCTCTGATGGTGCCTGAAGTATTTCTCGATTCTCCCCGAGATTGATCTCTTCACTTTCCCTGATGCTGGGAATATCTGCATTGAATGATGGCCGAGGAATCATGGGCTACGGGAGCCTTTCTTCTGGGTCTTCTCCCAGTATTGTGGTAATCATTCCACCTTTTGACCACTTTACACATTGATGGAGGGTAGAAGGCACTGCATTAGCATTGTGAATCCATGTCCTTCAGAGTAGCAAGTTGTAGGTTGGTGGTACGTTAACCACGTGGAAAAGGACGGAGTGCACCGAATAGTTGATAAACACCTCCAGAAATATCTTGCCCTTGGCCGTTTGACCATGATTGTCAAACCCATAGATAGTGATGGGATCTGGAATGTATTCCTCATCCTTGATCCCTAATGCCTTTGCGGTCATTTCAGGACATATGTTGAGGCTACTGCCTCCATCGACCAGCACATGGGGAACCGTCATTCCTCTGACTCGAACGACAATGTAAAGAGCATTATTGTGAAAGGAATGAGGCTTTGGAAGGTCCTCATCTGAAAAGGTGATTGGCGCATTGGTCATGGCGGAGTTCACAATCTGTGCCATGTCTTCAGGAGTAGTGCTGGGCTTAACTTTGATTTTTCTGAGTAAATCATCCAGTACTTGCTGGTGCTTGCTAGAATTCTTGGCCAAGTCAAGGATGGAGACATTGGATAAAGCAGTCAGAGGCTTCTGACTTGACTTCTCTGGCCTTGGTCTAACGATTTGCTTGAAGAAGTCAGGAGTTCCTTTTGATTTGGGAATTGACTTCACAGGTGCTTCCGCAACTCTCATTTTACTGAATGCTGAAATTAAGTCCATCTTCTTAGAATCTGGAGCTGCTTGTCGTAGCACCGTCACCTGATGTTGAACTTGGAGATCTTGCGCAGAACATGGCTTGATATGTTCATGCGGTAGGAAGGGTTGTGCAGATACTACTGTTGTGGTGTGCGAAGGGAAGGGGTGGTTGAGAATGTCCATTTTCTCTTCTTCTTCTCCTTCTACCAATAGATTCTTTTCAATGAGATCTTGCACGATATTTTTGAGAACAAAGCAGTTCTCGGTGTTGTGTCCCACTGTTCTGTGGAACTTGCAGAATTGATCTTTCCATTTCCCCTTGGGCACAGGGGGATCGGCCAATCTGGGCAATTTGACCATCTCTTTTGATAGCATGTACTCTAGCACGTCTTCGAGTGATTGGTCAAGAGGAGTAAACTTTCTGTCGTAACTCCATCCTTCATGTTTGGCTTTCTCGCGCAGCTTCGGCCCTTGATCCTGCTGAGGAGGCTTGCTGTACTGAGGAGCAGGCTTTGCTTTCTGGTCCTTGTTGTTCGAACTGCCTGAGCTGTAGCAGTAATCTTTCTGCTGCCCTTTGTGCTGATTAAGGCCTTTGTTGTTGTTGTTAGCAGAATAAGTGAAGTGAGCTTTCTTTTTCTGCTCACCATGGGAGTTGTTCTTGGAAAAGGTGAAGCCTTCATAGACTCCATTTTCCACACTTAGTTCGAGCCATTCGGCTCGTTCAGTCAGCTCAATGAAGGTCCTGGACGGCGCTGTGGAAATTAATCCTCTTAACGGCTGCGAGAAATTGTTGAGGATTAAGGACAATGCATGCCTTTCCGAGATAGGATCTCTCATCTTATTACAGGCTGATCTCCACCTGTGAATGAAGTCTCGTGCTTTTTCATTCTCGTTCTGTCTCAAATTGCAGAGATGACTTAATGTAGGCAGCGCTTCTGTGTTGAACAAGAAGCGTTCAATAAAGAGATTTACAACTTTATCGAACTCCTTGAGCTCAATGGGGTTGATATGCTCAGCATACCATTTGGCGGCAACTCCTTCCAAGCTGCGGGGGAAGCATAGAAACAATGCTCGGTTATCCCTCTTAAACCGAGAGCATTCAGCAAAGAAAGTGGCGAGGTGAGCTTTTGGGTCACCAGAACCATCGAATTTGATGAATGTTCGGGGGAGATTTTCCAGATCATCATCCCCTTCTAAGCCGTCATAGAAGTCCTCACTGGTGAAGACTTTCTTGCCCTTGTCGCGGGCTTGCAGATCTTTGACAACTCTGGCCATTTCCCTGAATTGCGCTTGCAAAGGCTCTTCTTTATCTCTGCTCTTTGATCTGCGGCTTTTACTTTGGCCACGCTTCTGAAATGCCGGAGGCACCTCATATTCTTCATCTGTGCTTTCAGTGGAATCAGATTCATCTGAAATCTCTTCTGGCTGGATCTGCTTCTTGGGAGCCTTCTTACCCCTGTGACCATGGAACTTTTCTCTGAATGGGTTCCTTTCTGAGCTGGTCCCGGACTGCTCAATCATCATTTTGTTCATCATTTTTCTGAACATGGCATACATTTGAGGGTCTATGCCATCGTCTTCTTGCTGCTGCTCTCGACTCTTCTCAGATCGAGGGGAACTCATCTCTTCTTCCGAGGCTGACGAGTACTGGGATGTTGTGGTTCTTTTGCCTGATCTTGTCTCAACCATCAAATGATATGGATGCTCTCTGCAGGGCAAAGACCAGATTAGATTATAAAGGAATTAGCTTTTGGAAGAAATATTTGCCGAAAATATGGTAGACAATTTGGAAAAGATGTCCCATTACTAGGGACTGAGTCGTCGTGGAAATCACGACAATTGTGTTGTCATTCCTTCTGCAAAAGAAATAAACAACGAAAATATGCCTTGTTACCTAGGCGAGGTCGTCAAACCACAATGGAAAGAGAAAGAAAATTTTATTGAAATGGGGAAAACATGACTTTATTGATCTTGACAAAGAGGTGGGGGACAAACAATTTGCCACCATTCACGATAGTCGGCAGACACTCTAGGACCTGGAAAGATTTTGAGAGAGACAAAGGAATCCCAGCCCTAGCGGGCAGAATGATATGCCCCGGACCATTGTGCGGAGGTGAGATCGAACTCTGCCATAGCTCCTGATAACAAGCGGGCTTCGACGTACTGCTGCCTTTGAGAAAATTGCCGAACACATCTCTCTGGTTGGTAGTAAGTGCAGAAGAATGGTCCCAGCAACTTGAACCGCTTGCCATAAGCGTAGGTATATCTGGGAGGAGATATTTGCCGATCAAAATAGTGCCAAACAACGTTATCCTCTTGAATGTTGTTGATCATAGACCGGTACTGCGCCACTGGAAGGAGTTCTTGACCATTGTATCTGAAAGAGCTTGCTCGGGCTGGAACGTGCTGGAAAAACCAGGACTGAAGTGCGTAGATGCATCCTTCAACTAAAATGGACTCTCCGAGTGAGAATCGAGTCAGACCTCGATAAAGGAAGGCGAGCGCTGCCATAGCTATGGAGAGGCGATTGGTTTGCCGACTTCCCCATCTTCTCATAAGTTGGATTATTCTGATGTCCATGTAATTCTGTCCATCTGGGAAAAGGGACAGTCCTACAGTGCATAGAACCATTGCATTCTGAATCTTTTCTTTGGCTGTTCTTGATAGCGAGCTGACTTCGATGAAGGTCCCGTACTGGCGGTACAACTCAAGTAGGTCAACATACTCATTTCCTTCCAACTGGATTAGGGGCCAAGATCGGCGGCCTGTCATACGAGCTAAGGAGTCTCGAGGGTCCAAACCCTTGACATTGATAAGGAATTGATGCTCTAATGGGTCGCTTGGTCGACCAGCTGGTTCTGGCAACCCCATGATTTCTGAAAATTCATCCATTAAGACGGTCATTTCTCCCCACGGGAACCAGAAGGTACACGTTCGAGGATTCCATCGCTCCGCCATTGCATGGATCAGGTTGCCATTGATGGTCTGCTTTCCGACTGCTGATGCCAGCTCTAATCCGCACTCGCTCAAATGGTCCGGGAACATTCGAGAAAAGCTCTTTAGCCAGGAATAATACCACCGGGGAATGAAAGTTCCGGTGCTAAGGGCTCGATGTTCAGGACGACCTTGTCGCACCTCGAAGGAGATGTGACCTTCAGGAAAGATAGGATCGATTTGACTGGATGCCATCGAACTGAAAACAGAGAAAGACTCAGAATGAGACTTAGGAAAATATGAGAAATTTTGAAAAATTTTGCAGGCAGGATAAAAATGCAGCTAGAAATTCGAGATCCAATAGAATGGTAGAATGTAAAATCGCCTGGAGTTTTGAAAGAAATGGGATATTTGAAAAAATCATCCAGGGTTTGAGAAAAGATCTCGTGGAAAATAAGGATATTTGGAAAAAGACCTAATGAGTTGAAAAACATTGGGAAATATAAAGAATTGAGAAAATCATACATACAATCACATCCTGCACAAACATTTATGCACATTCAGCACTCCCTAAAAGGCTGACTCTAAATGCATCAATTTGAAAACAGCTGTAGGACCTTAATCCTAACTCTAGGTTCAGATCATCTTTGTCCAATCCAGTTATGCTGATATACCCGAATTGAAATCCGAGGTACGTGGCATAGAATTTCAACTCCGGTTCTAAGGTAAGGTTTTCCAACATCCTTGAGCGCCTACCGATATACTTCGGACTGTGGCCCGCGGTACGTGGTAGGGGGGTGTTAACCCAAATAGGTGGCCCAGTTGTGAGGCTCTGTCCCGAACTATGGTTCTGGAAGAGAGCCCAGCAACGTGAAGACCGGGTAATGATAGGTAATGGAGATTTGAAAAAATGATCACATGCAAGAAATAGAGGGCTCTAAGTCCTAGAGAGATAGATTTTTGAAAACTTTGAAGAAGCATATATTGTTTGCATTCAGATCCTAAATTGAGGAGGATTGTATTTAGACCTAAGTCTATATGAGCATGAAAATATCTCCTCAATATGGTCCTACCAAACCATGCCTAAGCTATATGCATTCAATGTCAGCTGGGTCAGAATCTAGGCTCCTAGGCTCACATGATAGCAAAAGTAAAGAGCTGACATTTTGTGAACATAATTTTGATGATTGAACTAAGTCAAGCACTACTTTGACCAGACGAGGACAGGTCCCATCACGGTCGCCAAACCTGTTATCGTCGCGAAATTTTTCCCCCGCCTTCCCTTCCTTGCGGAAGAGAAAAAGAGGAAACGCTTTTGCGATTCAAACTTTGACCGGATTTTGGAAATTGTTTTGAAATACTCGCCTCCGTTTTGAAAATTGCGGGAAAATCCATGGGATGGGGCTCGACCTGTCGGTACGAGGTTCGACCGTTCCTGCCGCCTTTAACAGGGGTAATCGAACCAAGGACCAAAACTATGCTTGACTTAGCGAAATTATCAAAGTTATGTTCTATCCTAAATGCATAGAGAATTCAGGCATGTGCTATGAGATTTTGGAAAATGCAGCTTGGGAAAACATGATGTATGCTTGGAAAATATTTGGAGTTGAAAAGATTCTCTCAGGAAAAGAGTAAATTTCTCAGGAAACTCAGATGAAAAGATTTGAAATCTTGAGAAAGTTTATAAAGACTTGGGAAAATCATGAGTGGAAGTCCTGAGAAAATGTGAGTAATTCTTAGGAAAAGTGTGAACATTTGAAGGGAAATGCTTGTCAGGAAAACTCCAACTCTGAAAATTTTATTTGGAAAGAGGATTGAAAATTCATAGGAAAACTTTTGGAGTTGAAAAGCATTTCTTGGGAAAATGGAAGTGATTCTTGAGAAAAGATGAACCTTTTGAAAAGGGAAACACTTCTTAGGAAAACTTGGACTTTGAGAGTTTTTTTTTTTTTTAGGAAAACGATGGAAATTCATAGGAAAGCTCATTGGAGAAGGAAATTCAAAACCTGGGAAGTTGAAATCCTGGGAATTTTACCCTTTTGAAATACTTGGAAATCGATTTTGGATCTTGGAGAAAGATTGAAAAACTCTTTTGAATCTCTTAAGAAAATATCATTTTCCAGGGAAAACTGTGGAAAACTTTGTCTTTGGAAAACCGATTTTTGAAAAATCCTTAGAGTTTCTTGAGAAATCGATTTCTTGAGAATGAAGTTTTCTTGAGAAAATCTTGAGAAAATCAATGATTTCATGATGCAAATGACATGAGTGAATGAATGCACTTTGAGAAGATTTTCTGAGGAATTGGTTGGAAAATGTGCATTAAGTCAAGATAAATCCTTCACATATCCTGACTGTGGCCATGAATATGTTCAGAATTTAGTTGATTTGATGCACATGATTTTGAAAACTTTGGAAATATGATGTGCATTTTAAGATAGCCTAAGAGTGTAGGCTCAATGTGACTAGTAGAAAGATGACGGATCTGGGTCTCGTCCATATTCCGACTAGGGCCGTATATATGGATCCCACCGAGTCCATCAACTCCCTAAGAGTTGGTGCACGTGCCATTCGTGAACATCCATAGTGCTTTTGAAATAAAATGCATGAATCATATAATCAGGATATTGCATAAAATCAAACTATATGACATGCATCCTAGTCTAAGCAGGAAATTAACTCTCTTATTCCAAAATTATTACATCACTAAATAAAGGAAATAAAAGAAATTTGCAGACTTCAGCTCCTTCTTTTGATTGTTCCTGCCAAACTTGAAATTGGGTTAGCTCAAATATGTGGGTTTTTCCAAGATTTTCCAATAATATTATGAAATTATTGGATTTAATTGGATATAAACCCTATTCTCATGCTTCCTTGATATTTGAAATGATGAAAATGCAAGAAATTCAGTAGAAAACAGTTTGAAATTCGGAATTGAGGTTAAAATAACCAAAATACCCCTAAAATTAAAGTTACACCTTTAAAATCAGGGTTTTTGAAGGAAAACTTAGTAAAATTGGGATTTCGAAATTCAAATTGAATTCAATGATGATGAAATGCAATATGACATGCTTCTAAACACATTAGGACTGTAAAATCAGAATTTGGTATTTTGCAATTTATCAAAAATAGCGATTTTCGCTTGTTTTTCGCATGGATCTGGGTCCTACGGGACCCTGTTTTGGTATTATGGATGATCCGAACCTCAAATGGATTCCAAATTGCACCAAATTTGGTATGAAGCATCTACTTACTCTGATAAACAGCCTAGAATGCTAAAAATCACGAAATGATATGATTTAAATGCTACAATTCAAGGAAAGTCCTAAAATGATGGATTTTGCCTATGGATCCGAACCAAATGCAATGTTTAATATGATAACGCAAGATTTACACCATGGAAATTTTTGATATTTTGCATACTGCTAAAAGACCCGAAATGGAACATTTTTGGTTTTTATAGCCTCGGGATTTGAGCCATGGTGAGTTCAATAACAGAGATTTAGTTCGGACAGAGGTAAAAATCACACTAATCTGATGTAAAATGCTAAAAAAATACAAAACTGCCATGGAAATTTATGAAATTAATCAGAGCTATGCACGACACCTACATGAACAACTTTCATGTTTATGACTTTGGCATTTGATCAACATAAACACCGATAAAATATAACTATTCCTGCCTAAACTAACAGAACAGACAAATGTAGCAAAACAGGGAGCTGACAAGAAAAATCCGAAGCAGGGGTCAACACTGTTCTAAAAATTACAGGCTTTCATATTCAAACAGAGGACATCTCGGACACCACTTTCACTTTTTACAGTTTCGGATTTGGAGCTACACACAAAGAGAAACCATAGCCCTAAGTCGATCCAAGATCTCAGAGGCCCAAATTAGGCTCTGACACGTGTACCGACATCTCGGATTTTTGTCAGACATTAAAAAAAATCAGAAAAATCTGATAAAATCATATTAAAAGCTAGACATTCTCCCGAGCTCAAAACATCTTTCGGATCGAAAATCGGATCTCCCATGAGGGATATCTTGATTTTACAAGTCGGAAAATGATTTTCAAAACGTATCCCGGGTAACAAAACCCGACTTGCCATTTTGAATGTTTACCGCAGTAAACAAATTCAAATGCCTCCGAATTTTTGGCAAAATTTCAGGGACACCTAAGGGCGCATTCCCTGATTTGTTTGAGATTTTTAATAAAAAACAAATGCATGAAATAACGTGTGGACTGACTGACAAAAACAGAGACCTACTGAAAATAAGCAGAATTGAAATAAAGGCTAAATTAATCCTAATTAATTCATGAAATGTACTAAATGAATGAAATAAAATGCAAATTAAACCTAGCTAACTATATGAATGTTAAAAATCATCAAGGAAGCATAACAAAACATTTTTATATATGTCATTTTATGAGAATAGCTCAATCCATCCCTCGGATGAGCTCTTTCTTCAAACGACTCCCGATTCGAATTATAGAATCACATCAAGGGGAAAAGAAGTGCACCTTGCTTCGTTACGCAGCGTAGGAGCTCTTGAAAGGGGCAGCTATCACGAGCTTCCTTCGTCCTTCGCTCCGAGCTTCGGATGGTCCACCAAAATCGAGCTCTGTTGGAATCGAATTGGCCACAGCACGAGCTTTACTCCACCTTCTTCAATGCGCCACAGGGGGCATGATTTCCAAGGTTCAAAATCAGATGTTAGGAAGGCTAGGTCGGATTTTCCAAGTTCACAAGAGCTAAAAAAAATGATCTCCTCTAGGCTGGGCGTGAACCCTTGTTTTTATAACTTTTCTGAAAATTTTTGAAATTCAAACAGGCTGGATCTGAGCCCTCCATGTGGCGCCATCTCAGGGGGTGCCATCTGAGGGGTTTGAAATTCGAATTTGTCTTCTGCAGGGAGCCCTCAGGTGGCGCCACCTCAAAAGGTGTTTTAATTTTTGAGAAAATTAAAAAAATGGAAATTTTGTGGGTGAGACACCTCAGCAGGGGGAATTTGGAATTTTTCAAAAGTTTGCTTGATTCTCTCTGCAGGGAACTCCCAGAAGGCGCCACCTCAGAGGGTGCTCTCTTGGAATTTGAAATTCAAACTCACCTTTTGTAGGGAGTCCTCAGGTGGCGCCACCTCATGGTGGGCTACCTTTATTAAAAATAAAATAAAAAATAAAAATGGAGCCAAGTGGAGTCCTGGAATGGTGCCACCTCAAAAGGTGTTTGACACATGTCAGAAGGACAGAGCAGTGGGCTCAGAAGGCGCCATCTCAAAGGAATTTGAATTCTGCTTTTTCTGGTGAAAGGAGATCTGGACATGTGGCAGTCCAGGATGGTTCCAAGTGTCAGCCTGCTGGAGAGGCTTTCTCAAATGGCGCCACCTCAGGGGGGAGTTTGAAATTCAAATGGAGGTTGGCCCTGGAGGAATGGAGGGTGGACATGTGGCGCCACCTCAGGGTGGCTCCTACAATGCCATGTGGCAAGAGGGAGGAAAAGGAGGGAAAGGGACATGTGTCTCCTACTTTTCTGAAAAAAGTAGGGAGAGGACATGTGTCCTCTACTTTTTCTGAAGGAGTGAGAAGGAGACATGTGTCACCTACTTTTTCTGAAAGAAGCAGAAGATGACACGTGGCAGAGGGGTGAGAAGGAGGGAAGGGACATGTGGCGCCCTCATAGGCCATCTGGAAAAATCAGAGCTCCGGATTTTCGCCACCTAATGCCTTGTTTGAATTTTAAATGGTTTGCTTTTTCTGAAGAAGGCCAGGAGTGACATGTGTCTCCTACTTTTCTGAAAGAGGTAGGGAGAAGACATGTGTCCTCTACTTTTTCTGAAAGAAGCAGAGGGTGACACATGGCAGAGGGGAGAGAAGGTGGGCCAAGCCATGTGGCGCCATCTCAGACAGGATGAAAAAGGTAGGAGTTCTTGATTTTCGCCACCTATGGGGATTTTTGAATATTTGAATTCTAGCTTTTCTGAAGAAAGCAGAAAATGACACATGGCACTTGCTTTTTCTGAGGAAATGAGAGCTTGCCATGTGTCCTCTGCAGGAGACACTCCAGATGGCGCCACCTCAGAGGAGACAAGCCTACCTTTTCTGTAGGAATTTAGGAGTGACACATGTCTCCTACTTTTTTGAGAAAAGTAGGGAGAGACATGTGTCTCCTACTTTTCTAGAAGGAGGGAGAGGTTGACACATGTCCTCTGCAGGAGACACACTTCAAGTGGCGCCACCTCAGAGGAGACAAGCTCCACTTTTCTAGACAGAACAACCTATGACACTTGGCATCTCCTGGTAGTCTCTGCAATGACACATGGCGCAGGATGGGTAGGGTGACACATGGCAGATAAATGGGATGACATGTGGCGGCTTCTTAGGGTAGCCCCACACTGACACGTGGCAGAAGAGGGAACGTGACATGTGGCACCAACTCTAGGTGAACCCTATGCTGACACATGGCATGTAAATGGGAGGAGAGAGAAATGACAAGTGGCACCAATCCAGGGACAAGGCTCCTATATTTTTGGGTTTTTTCAAAATTCAAAATTTCAAAAGAAAAGCTTGTGTGACACCACCCCAGTGTGGGTCCCACATTGCTTATTTACTGAAATAAGGATAAAATAACAAAACCTCTTTTTTTTGGAATTTTCATAAAATCTGTAATAATTGGTAAAATAAAATTTTTTTGGAAAGAGTTGGCCCTTTGTGGGGCGATTTTGTAAAAAGGAGATATTTGAAATTGTTGACAAACTGGCAAAATCTGAGATGAATTGGCTGAAATCCATATTGAAAACTATCCAGATCATTTTCCTGAGGAAATATTTTAAAATTCAGAGCCCTGGGGGTAAAATGGGAAGAACTGATAATTTTGAAGACCCAGGGTTTTGAAATCAATTTTGAAAAGAGTTGAAATTCTAATCTGGATTGAAAATTTTGAAATCGAGAGTTCTGGACCTCGAAATGACATGCTGTGCAGTGCAGTGATTTGAAATGTTCATGCAATGATATGCAATGTCATGTCTTATGAAATGCAATCTTGAATCAAGACTTGGAGATGTCTGTCTCCTGTCAGGAATAAAATTTTGAACATCTGAGTTAAAATTAGAGAAATTTTGAGAGTTGCAGATGAAATTTGGACTTTTGCAAGGTCTGGCTCAGAAAATGACCATTTTGCCCTCCAGCGATTTCAGAGGCTGGATGATGATGCTTGGTGAAGATGTCGGGGAGGTGAGTGAAAATTTGGGGTGTTTACAGATGCCCCTCTTTGCTACTAAGCCGGCTCATGGCCGAGCTTAGTGGCAAAGAAAAACACACCAAATTTGGGCTATATAAAAAAAATGCCCCAGTTAGAAGGATCTGACTGGGTGTGAAGGAATTAGCCCGAGGAAGATGGTAGATATGAAGCGAAGAATGAAGAGGAAAGATTTGCTCTATGAGAGCGAAGTTCAGGTTTATGCCCTTGACCTGGATGGGACAAAAATACCTCGTATGGAACGAGGCTCAGGTTTGACCCTTAACCTGATTGGGGAATGGAATATCTCATCGAAATGAGGCTCAGGTTTGTACCCTTATCCTGATCGGGCGGAAAAATGAAGTACCTCTTTGATTGAGGCTCAGGTTTGTACCCTTATCCTGATCGGGCGGAAAATGGAATACCTCTTTCATCGAGGCTCAGGTTTGTACCCTTATCCTGATCGGGCGGAAAATGGAATACCTCTTTGATCGAGGCTCAGGTTTGTACCCTTATCCTGATCGGGCGGAAAATGGAATACCTCTTTGATTGAGGATCAGGTTTGTACCCTTATCCTGATCGGGCGGAAAATGGAATACCTCTTTGATCGAGGCTTAGGTTTATATCCTTATCCTGATCGGGCGGAAAATGAAATACCTCTTTGATTGAGGCTCAGGTTTGTACCCTTATCCTGATCGGGTGGAAAATGGAATACCTCTTTGATTGAGGCTCAGGTTTGTACCCTTATCCTGATCGGGCGGAAAATGAAATACCTCTTTGAGTGAGGCTCAGGTTTGTACCTTATCCTGATCGGGCAGAAAATGAAATACCTCTTTGATTGAGGCTCAGGTTTGTACCCTTATCCTGATCGGGTGGAAAATGAAATACCTCTTTGATTGAGGCTCAGGTTTGTACCCTTATCCTGATCGGGTGGAAAATGAAATACCTCTTTGATTGAGGCTCAGGTTTGTACCCTTATCCTGATCGGGCGGAAAATGGAATACCTCTTTGATTGAGGCTCAGGTTTGTACCCTTATCCTGATCGGGCGGAAAATGAAATACCTCTTTGATTGAGGCTCAGGTTTGTACCCTTATCCTGATCGGGCGGAAAATGAAATACCTCTTTGAGTGACGCTCAGGTTTGTACCCTTATCCTGATCGGGTGGAAAATGAAATACCTCTTTGATTGAGGCTCAGGTTTGTACCCTTATCCTGATCGGGCGGAAGATGAAATACCTCTTTGATTGAGGCTCAGGTTTGTACCCTTATCCTGATCGGGCGAAAAATGAAATGGAATCCTCGAAGGAAGAGACCATGATGGAACCTTTGGATTTTGCACAATAAATCCAATAGGGTTTTTGCAAAAGGAAGGAAAATGGGGTCCCTAAAGCTTGAAAAGGGATTGGTTTTGGGCGTCTCATTGCTGAGACTAAAATTAGCTTTTGAAATTGCCTTTTGCGGGAAATGATTGGTGGTTCGACCTCGAACCGAAATGGGACTGTCTATGGTGGGACAGTGGGGACACAGGGAAGTGTGCAAATTTGAGAGTTCATGCTCTCAAAGAAGGGAAGGAATCAAGTCCTTAGGAGGGATTTAAAATTGGTGTCAGGATGCATCGAAAACGGACATCAAGCTCTCACTTCATGTCAGGATAGCTGGAAAATATTGTCAAAATGTTGAAAATTTTGCTGTTGATTCAAAATATTTGAAAATGTTGCACATTGTTGCAAAGATATTCTTTCTTTTCTACCCAAAGCATTACCTCCAAACAAGGTTCACTTTGTAGAATCGAGACTTGAAATCCAAATTGCTTGCAATTGACCTTCTTCAAGGAAGTTATCAATTTCCTTGATATGAGCAGGAAAGAGAATTTGATATTATGAAAGCAATTGATGAAAGAATATTGATAATAGAATTTCACAAAGTTAAAGAGGATTCTTGATAGATCTGGCAGTTTGATATCCTGAGAGCTTCTCTCTTGATAATCTTTCTGCACTCTTTTGACTCTCTGGGTTTTTGCTAAATTCTCCTTCATTTTGGAGATGTTCTAACTTTTTCTCTCTTTCTTTTTCCTCTCTTTCTCTCTTTTGGGAAGGATATGTCACAAACTCCTTCAACTTGGAGATGTTTCGATCCTTCTTGGATGATGGGTTTGGAGATCTTTGGGCAATAGCTGAAATTAAATATCTTTTAGGGATTGTCGAGAGGTTCATCGTATCTGCCTTCATCTCGACAGTGCTTTGGACTTTCCCTGGAAGGATCCGTCACAAACTCCGTCATCTTGGAGATGTTTCGAATCTTCTTTGGCCCCGGGGGTCTACTCGCCTAATTCGCCTTCATCTTGACGACAGGTGAGAGATCCCTTTTGCGGATATTTAATTGCAGCTTAGGTGATTCTGAGGAGACAGGGTTTGGGTGAATTCTCTCTTTTCTAGCACTCAGGATATTTCCACTGTCTCGTCCTTACAAGAATAGCCTTTAACGATGCGCCATTGACTGCGATCAATATCGATCATCTACGGCTTTTCAATAACCTTGAATCTTCTTTTCTGGCCATATCGAGGATTTATCCTTCATCCTTTTGGTTGGCCAATAGAAAGAATTTGAATTTTGAATCCCTTTTCGCAAAAGCTTCGCTCTTTTGGAAGTGATGCTGAGGGTAAACTGACTAGTTCAATAAAGATTCTGAAATCAGCAAATAATTTGACAAATTGACAAAATTTTCTTGAAATCCTTAGTGAAAGTGAGTATTTGAAATCCGGCTCAACGCATCCGTGACGAAAATTCTCCTCTCTTTTTCCTCAAAAAGAGAGACTCAGGCTTAGCCCTTACCTGAATGGGAATTGGGAAATACTCCTCTCTTCCCTGAAGAGGAGGTGTTTGCAAAACGAACTTTCGAAGAGAAATTGAGCTTTCGTCAAAGCTCCCTAATATTAGGCTTCTCTTATGGAAAGGGGGCCGATAATAGTGAGGTCTGAAAATTGGGTCATGAAAGGAACAAGTTCATCACACTCTCCCTGCAAAGAGGGTCTTTCATGACGAAAATGGCCTAGTATGAAATTGGGGGGTCACAAGAAAAGCGAGTCTCCGTCGAGCCTCTCCCTTTGAAAGGGTTTCTTGTGTGAAATTGGAAATTGTTTTGCAAACGGTTCACAAAGACGCGAGTCCCTTCAAACTCTCCCTGAAAAGGGGCTAAGTGAACGAATTGGATAGCATGCGAAAAGAACGAGCTCCCTCGAACTCTCCCTAAAAAGGGTCTCTCGCAAGAGAAAATGATTGAAATTGGATATTGAGATTGATTGACCCGAAGGTCGAAATTGAAAATTGGAAAATTGGTTGCTGAAAATTGAATGACCCAAAGGTCGAAATTGGATGACCTGACGGTCGAAATTGAGAATTGATTTGACCACAAAGGTCGAAATTGAGAATTGATTTGACCACAAAGGTCGAAATTGAGAATTGGTTGACCGAAAGGTCGAAATTGTGTGACCTGAAGGTCGGAATTGAGAATTGAGTGACCTAAAGGTCGAAATTGAGAAATGAAGGTCAAAGATTGGAAATTGATTTACCCGAAGGTTGAAATTTGGAAATTAATTGACCCGAAGGTCAAAATTGGGATTGGTAATTGAAATTGAGAATTGAAAATTGGGTAACCCAGAGGTCGAAATTGGAGAATTGCCTGATTTGAGGATTTAAATTGAAATTTGGAGGGCAAAATGTCAAACTTGAGCAATTGACAGACCCTGATGATTGAAATGACTGGGATCAATAAAAGAGAATGATGAGTTCGAGTCAGAGCTCGAATAAAATATAGAGATCACGAGTCGGAACCCGAATCAACAGAGGAAAGTGGAAGGCTCGAATCAGAGCTCAAATAAGATAATGAGATCACGAGTCGGAACCCGGATCAACAAAGGAAAATGAAGGACTTGAGTTAGATCTTGGGTAAGATAAGGAGATCTCGAGTCGGAACCCGGATTAACAAAAGAAAATGAAGAACTCGATTCAGGGTTCGAGTAAGGTAATGAGATCACGAGTCGGAACCCGAATCGACAAAAGAGAATGACAAGCTCGAAGAGATCTCGAGTCGGAACCCGAATCAACAAAGGAAAATGATTTGTTTGAGTCAAGGCTCGAATAAAGTAGAGAGATCACGAGTCGGAACCCGGATCAACAAAGGAAAATGATTTGTTCGAGTCAAGGCTCGAGTAAAGTAGAGAGATCACGAGTCGGAACCCGGATCAACAAAGGAAAAATGAAGAATTCGAGTCAAGGCTCGAGTAAAGTAGAGAGATCACGAGTCGGAACCCGGATCAACAAAGGAAAATGAAGAATTCGAGTCAAGGCTCGAGTAAAGTAGAGAGATCACGAGTCGGAACCCGGATCAACATAGGAAAATGAAGAATTCGAGTCAAGGCTCGAGTAAAGTAGAGAGATCACGAGTCGGAACCCGGATCAACAAATGAAAATGAAGAAATCGAGTCAAGGCTCGAATAAAGTAGAGAGATCACGAGTCGGAACCCGGATCAACAAAGGAAAATGATTTGAATAAAAACCCGAGTCGGAACTCGGTTTTCCAAAAGAATCGAAAATGTGCCAGCTTGAATGCTGGATTTTGAAATAAAACCAGTTCGAGTGCTGGGTTTTGGTTCAGTATTGGCGATGATCTTTGGATCATTAGGAATTGTGATGGGACGGTTTATTGAGATCCCAATACCGACCAGATTGTTGTTAATGCATATGAATGCAAATGAATGTGAATTGATGCTTATGAATGCATACGTGCATGAAATGAGGAATTTGTTTATCCTGCCTGCATATAGAACAAAATTTTAAAATGCCCCAGTGTAACTGGGAAAGAAAGTTGGATCATTATTTGAAGGAAACAGGAAGGATTACAAGAGGAGAATAAATGTTTCAAGTATAAAACTTTTTCAAGTGTCGAGCATTAATAGGATCTGGCAATTCTACTCCATCGGCATTGATGAGCCGATATGAGTTGCGGGGTAATGCTTCTTTGACAACATAGGGACCTTCCCAATTTGGCGACCATTTGCCGCCAGGACGATGCTTGAGATAAGCTGTGGATCGAAGTACTAAATCATTGACTTTGAATCTTCTTTCGATGATAGATTTCGCATATTGCCTGGCTACTCTCTGGCGATAGGATTGAGCATGCTTTGCTGCTTTTAGCCTTCTCTCGTCGAGTAAGTCTAGTTGCACTAGTCGCTGCTGCTGGTATTGATCAAGAGGTAATTGCAGAAGTGAAGCAAATTTCAAAGCGAGCTTCTGAACATGTAGCGGCAATACTACTTCTGTTCCATAGACCAGTTCTGATGGGGTAACATTCGTTGGTGTACGAATGGTGGTCCGATAGGCCCACAGTGCATCGTGGATCTTCTCATGCCAGTCACGGCCTGTTTTCACAGTTCGCTCCAAGATACGAATTAAAATCTTGTTGGTGGCCTCTGCCTGACCATTCCCTTGAGGATAATATGGAGCAAAAAAATGGTGATAGATCTTGAATTTTGAGCAGAATGTCTTCATCTTTTCATTCTTGAAATGACTGCCGTTGTCTAACACAATGTCATGCGGGACGCCGAAACGGCAAAGGATGTTCTTGTGAATAAAAGAGACCATGTGTCGGCCTTCTACTGTGCGGAGACTGATGGCTTCTACCCACTTGGTGAAATATTCTATTGCGGCAAGGAAGTATTTGTGGCCATTTGAAGCTGAAGGAGTGATGGGACCTACAACATCGAAGGCCCACATAGAAAATGGCCATGGAGAGACAACAGACTGTAAATAAGTTGGCGGAGCATGAATAGAAGGTGCGTGTATCTGGCATTGCACACACTTCTTCACATGATGATAACAGTCTTGTTGCATAGTCTTCCAGTAGTACCCTGCTCTGATGATTTGCTTGACAAGGGTTTGGTAACCGGCGTGGCCACCACAAATACCTTCGTGTGCTTCTCGCACGACTTCTTTGGCTTCGTTTTCATCTAAGCATCTGGAATACTCTGAACTGAATCCACGCCGATAGAGGACATTGGCCAAAATGAAGTATCGAGTAGACATACGCTGGATTGCTCGCTGATCTTTCTTTGAGAGTTCTGGAGGTAATTCGCCAGTTTCTATGAAAGTTTTGATGTTGTAATACCAAGGCTTCTTCCTTTGCTCAGCCTGGTTTACTTGTTCCGCTGGAATGAAAGAGATAGAATTTTGAAATATTTGAAGAAGCAAACATTGTTTTCATACAATTCCTAAATTGAGGAGTGTTGTATTAGACCTAAGTCTATGTGAGCATGAATAATTCTCCTCAATATGGTTCTACCAAACCATACCTAGTCTATATGCATTCCATGTCAGCTGGGTTCAGGTCTAGGCTCCTAGGTTCACATGATATCATAAAGTAAAGCTGACATTCCATGGAAATCGATTTTGACAATTTGAACTAAGTAGAGCATTAGATTGATCAGGTGAAGACAGGTCCCATCACGGTCGCCAAACCTGTTATCATCGCCAAATTTTTACTTTTTGCGAGTCAAACTGACATTTGAAAAAGTTATTGAAAATAACTCTCCTCCGTTTTTAAAATGCAGGATAATTCCGAAGAATGGGACTCGCCTGTCGGTACGAGGTTCGATCGTTCCTGCCACCTTTAACAGGGGTAATTGAACCAAGGATCAATCTTATGCTCTACTCTATTCAACTTGTCTAAATCATATTCTAATTTCTAAATGCACATAGAATCAGGCATGTGCTATGAATTTTCAGAAAATGCACATTTGAAAACATGATGTTTGCTTTGAATGTTTGAAATATTTAGAATATTTAGAAAATGTAAATCTTGGAAATGATATCACCTGAAAAATCGTGAATTGGGATTTGAAATGTACTTCTGAGAGAAGTAAAAATCGATTTTGAGGAATCCTTGACATTTGGTGAAAATCGATTCTGAGAAACTTGGTTTCTCTGAATTCAAACTTTGAAATTGAAAATAAAACTTAGAAAATCGAATTTGGAACTTGGGAAATACTTGAAATATCATTGGCAAATCAATGTTTTGAGAAAATCGATTTTTGAATAAGACTTAGAAGATTTTGAGAAAATGAACTTCTTTGAATTGAGATTTGGATTGGAATTGGTAAATGCATGAAATGAATGAATATGGATTTGAGGAATTGAGAAATACTTTTTGTATTTTAAGAAATGCAGTGTATTTTGAAGTTAGCCTAAGAGTGTAGGCTGAATGTGGCTAATGTGAAGATCATAAATCTGGGTATCATTCATATTCTGACTATGGCCATAAATATGAATTCCACCAAGTTTATAAACATCATAAAAGCTAGTGCATGTGCCATTCGTGTAGACCATGGTGAGTTTGAATATGCATGAATCATCATCCATCACACATTAACATTATTAAAAAGAAAATAAACTATATGCAATGCAGCCTAAGCTAAGCAGGAAATGTAAATTCTTATTCCAAAGTTAATTTAATTTACATCACTATTGAAATTTAAATACATGAAAAATAAAGTCTTCAATGTACCTACAAAACTAGAAAGTTAGGTTAGTGAATATATGTGGGCTTTTCTAGATTTATCCAGCAATATCTGGAAATTGCTGGATTTTGCTAGATATAAGCCTTTTCCATGATTCCCTTAAATAAAAATTGATAAAATATGAAATAAAATTGAATAAATATGAAAATGAAATTTGAATTTTCGAAATTGGGGTCAAAATAACCAAAATACCCCTAATAACAAGACTATGGCCTTGAAATTAGGGTTTTCAAAAAGATATTTGGTAGAATGCAAGTTTTGAAGTTCAAATGAAATAAATCAAACCAAATATGATATGACATGATTAAAAATATGAAAATTAGGGTTAGGGATTTCGGAATTTAGGTCAAATGACCAAATTGCCCCTGATAGCAAGACTATGGCCTTGAAATCAGGGTTTTCTGAAATAAATTTTGGTAAAAACTTAGGTTTTATGCACTAAATGAAATCAAATGAGCATCAAATTAAACCTAAAGCATCCTAATATGATTAGGAACATGATTAAACCCTAAAAATATATGCTTATACACAAAAATCCAAGAATATCACAAATTTTGTGATTTTTGCAGTGTTTTGAAATTCTTCGGGTGCCCTATTTTGCAATTCAAGCCATTCAAGCATCAAACGGATTCTAAAAATCCTCAAAATTGGTACCTGCACTTGTTATAACCCTAATGACAAATTAGAATTATAAAAATATTTTTTTGTCATTGAATTAATCCGAAAATAGCATCAAACCCTAAAAATATGCTATTTTTGACGTAGTTCACCAACCAGTCTCAGTCCAAGACCCGAACTAGGGGTTAAACCTCCATGGAAATCTATGAAATTTTACAAAGAACAAATAGATAAAAAAACAGAACTTTTCTTTTTTACAGATCTGAAAAAGCACTTGGGATCAAGGAGATCCCCATCCGACAATCCGGACTTGAATATATTGATTTTAACTTTGGTCCTAACTGATACTTTCAATTGAAAATTACGGGATAAATAGCAGAACTCATTCAAAATATCTGAGATTTTAACAGTGAACATCGGACAGAAAAATAATAATACTCACTTTTTACAGATCATGAATCGGATCTGTAGTTCGGGATTTATAAACAACACAAGTCTGATTAGGGTTTTGATAAACCCTAACAAGTTTTAAATTGAAAATCAGAGTTTCTGACAGAGGAAAAATACTAAACAGTAATAAACAATTCTGAAAATTTCACAATATACAGATCTAATCAATGTGAATCCATGGCACTTTACATATTTAAAATCGGATATAGGATGAGAAAAATATCATCACAACAAGTTACCTTCCTGATTTTAACAACGATTTTAAAGATTTAAAAACCCGACTTGATGTCTGATTTTTCTGACAGGGTTCCCGAAGTCCAAAATCTCTGATTTGTTTACAGTAGTTCAATCACATATGCATGCATCACATATAAAAAAATCAGAAATTAACAACACATATTTCAATCCGAAACAGCATGCTCTTTTCTGTTCTAAACGAAAAACACACAGAAATCTAAGAAACTTGAGAAAATATGCATTAACTAATGAAAAACAATAAAATAAACCATAAAACAGTAAAATAAAAATTATTTCTATGCTGTAAAACGTGTAATAAACAAATAAAAAAATAAAATACAGGGAATCCATGGTTGAAATTTGCTTTCACCTTTGAAATCATGGATTTAACCCATTTAACGAGTAAATCTCACGTTTCGTCGGTTAAGAACATGAAAAACGTACCTCTCATCGATTCTAATGGATTAGAATCCTTGAAATCACCCTCAAACTGAGTTAGATCATCTTCTTGGGTCGATTTTTGGGTTCTTGGATGAAATCCATGGTTAAATCCATGAACACAAGAGTTTCCATGGTGAAATCTATTGAAAAATCATAAAAACTAATAAAATAATAATAAAATAATATTAAATAAACTCACCTTGGGGCTGAAGCTGCAATGGAGGAAGGTGGAGGTGCTGGAGAGGAGAGAGAGGCCACAAAAATTTTAGAGAAAAAAGGTTCTCCTTTGACCCCCTTTAGGTCCCCTATTTATAGATTTTCAAAAAGTCACTTAATTAGGGTTAATTAAGAGGTTTTTCATTTTTTCAGGACTCTTTCTAATAAATCCACTAAGGGCAACGATTTTTTGTGGTTTCCTAACCCTAAATGAACTCTAATTAAACTCTAATTAATACCTAATTAAACCCTAAAAAGTCCAAATGTGACACCACCTAGTATGGACCCACATTTGGTTTTTAAAACTTGAATTTAAAACCTTTAAAAACCAATGGTTTAAAACTTAAATAAAATGGAATTTTAAAATTAATTTTGACTCCTCTAAACCCCTAACCTAACTAGGACAATGACTAACCCTAGTCTAACCTTGACTTCTTCAAATGTGGCGCCACCCGAGTGGGCCCCACTTGAATTTTCAAAAACGATTTTAAAACTTGAAAATGAGAGGTTTTTCAAAAGAGATTCAAAAGTAGACTTGGAATTAAAAGTTTTTGAAATGGCATAGAGTTCTAACTGGGTCAAAACTTCTTTGGATATGGCGCCAACTGAGTGGGCCCACATCAGGTTTTGAAAATTTTGAAATAAATACTGAAAATGACTTTGAAAAGGGGTTAAAATCAATGATTGAAATTCAGAATTTTTGAAAATAGAGTCTCAAGCGAACTGGAACTCCGGGTTAGAGACCTAGATTTTTAGGACTCTATGATTTTGGTTTTTAAAATCCAAATGAAGGAGTTTTTGAAAAGATTTCATCGAAAATGGTAAAACAAGTCAGAAAATACAGTCAGGGTTAGACTCCCAACTCAATCAGAACTTTGAAATAGAGTCCTGAATTAACTGGACTCTACAAAAATGACCTAATTTTTTAAAACAAATGGAAATAAATGAAAATGGAATAAAAACAGACTTCAAAACAGACTCCTAACTAGACTAGGACTCCGGGACAGAGTCCTGATCGGACTAAAACTCTAGATTTTTTTGGTATTTTTCTGAAAAACGGATGAAAGAACTTGTGAAAGAAGTGAAAACAATAACAAATATTGAAATAAGATAGAGTTTCGATTCAACTGAGACTCTGAGGACAGAGTCCTGATTGAACTAGGACTCTCAGATTTTTGGATTTTCTGAGAAAACAAATGAGAGAATTTTGAAAAACAGTTAAAAACAGGATGAAATCGAAGTTTTGGTTCAGAGTTCTGTTCTGATTAGGACTCTGAGAAAGAGTCCTGATTCGATCAGAACTCTAAGAATTTTGGCTTTCTGATAAGCAAATGATGAAATTTGGGCAAAGCTTTTGAAAACTAGTGAAAATGAAGTATAAAAATCAATTTTGGATAGAGTCCTACTTCGATCAGGACTCTGGGGTAGAGTCCTGATTTGATCAGGACTCTGAGATAAAATCTCAGAATTTTGAAATTCTTTGATAAAAGTGTAATAGTTTTGGTAGATTGAAAGATTTCTGAAAGATTCTCTCAAAATTGAAATCAGGATCAGAGTCCTGTTTTGACTAAAATCCTGAGTTTCTGACTCTTTTTGAAAGATTTGATTGAAATAGCTAAAATAGCTGTAAAAGATTAGAGTCCCAATCCAATTGAAACTCTAAAGAAGAGTCCTGATCCGATTGGACTCTTGAAGAAGAGTCCTGATCCAACTAGGACTCTAACATTTTGGCCAAAATAGAAGATTTTAAAAGGTTTTCTCCGAAAACAGGTAAAAAGGTAGTGAAAAGTAGAGTTCTGATCCGACTGGACTCTGAAAAAAGAGTCCTGATCCAACTAGGACTCTGAAATTTTTGGAGATTTTTGACAAGTAAAGGAATCCAGAAGCGACACCACCTAAATGGGTCTCATCTGAGAATTGAAATCAATTGAAATTGAGTTTGAAATGAATCCAGATTGTTTTCTGAGAAAATATTTCGAAATATGAGGTCCTGGGGTTGGAAAATGATAGAATGTTGACTAAAAACCCAGGTTTTAAAATTAATTTTGAAAGAAAGCTTTAAAACTCAAATCTGGATTGAATGTTTTGAAAACAGGAGTGCTGGATGTAAACACCCCAAATTTTCACTCACCTCCCCGACAGTTCCACCAAGCATCATCATCCAGCCTCTGAAATCGCTGGAGGGCAAAATGGTCATTTTCTGAGACTGGACCTTGCAAAAGTCCAAATTTCATTTGAAACTCTCAATTTTCTCTATTTTTATCTTAGATATTCAAGATGTTACTCCTGACAGGAGACGGACATCTCCAGAGTCTTGGTTCAAGGTTACATTTCATAAGACATGACATTGCATATCATTGCATGAGCATTTCAAATCACTGCACTGCACAGCATGTCATTTCGAGGTCCAGAACTCTTGATTTCAAAATTTTCAATCCAGATTAGAATTTCAACTCTTTTCAAAATTGATTTCAAAACCCTGGGTCTTCAAAATTATCAATTTTTCCCATTTTACCCCCAGGACTCTGAATTTCAAAATATTTCCTCAGGAAAACCATCTGGATAGTTTTCAATATGGATTTCAGTCACTTCACCTCAGATTTTGCCCTTTTTGACAATTTTAAATATCTTTCTTTTACAAAATCGCCCTACAAGGGCCAACTCTTTCCAAAATTCCTGTTTTGCCCATTAGTCCAAATTTTTATGAAAATTCCAAAAAGAGGTTTTACTGTCTTGTCCTTATCGCAATAAAGAAGCAATGTGGGACCCACATTGAGGTGGTGTCACACAGGCTTTTCTTTTGAAAATTTGAATTTTGAAAAAACCCAAAAATATAGGAGCCTTGTCCCCTGGATTGGTGCCACTTGTCTTTTCTCTCTCCTCCCATTTACATGCCATGTGTCAGCATAGGGTTCACCTAGAGTTGGTGCCACATGTCACCCTCCCTCTTCTGCCAAGTGTCAGTGTGGGGCTACCTTAAGAAGCCGCCACATGTCTGTCATATGTCACCCTATCCATCCGGCGCCATGTGTCAATCCAAGACTACCAGGAGATGCCAAGTGTCATAGGTTGTCCTGTCTAGAAAAAGTGGAGTTTGTCTCCTCTGAGGTGGCGCCACTTGAAGTGTGTCTCCTGCAGGGGACACGTGTCAACCCCTCTTTCCTTCTAGAAAAGTAGCCTGACACATGTCCTCTCCCTATTTTTTTTCAGAAAAGTAGGAAACATGTGTCACTCCTAAATTCCTACAGAAAAGGTAGGCTTGTCTCCTCTGAGGTGGCGCCATCTGGAGTGTCTCCTGCAGAGGACACATGGCAAGCTCTCATTTCCTCAGAAAAAGCAAGTGCCATGTGTCATTTCCTGCTTTCTTCAGAAAAACTAGAATTCAAAAGTTCAAACCTCCTCATAGGTGGCGCAGATCCTGAACTCCTACCTTTTTCATCATGTCTGAGATGGCGCCACATGGCTTGGCCCACCTTCTCTCTCCTCTGCCACGTGTCATTCTCTGCTTCTTTCAGAAAAAGTAGAGGACACATGTCCTCTCCCTACTTTTTTCAGAAAAGTAGGAGACACATGTCACTGCCCTTATTTTCCTCCCTCTTGCCACATGGCATTGTAGGAGCCACCCTGAGGTGGCGCCACATGTCCATCCTCCATTCCTCCAGGGCCAACCTCCATTTGAAATTCGAATTCTCCTCTGAGGTGGCGTCATCTGAAGAACCTCCTCCAGCAGACTAACACTTGGAACCATCCTGGACTTCCACATGTCCAGATCTCCTTTCACCAGAAAAAGCAAAATTCAAATTCCTCTGAGGTGGCGCCTTCTGAGCCCACTGCTCTGTCCTTCTGACATGTGTCAAACACCTTTTGAGGTGGCACCATTCCAGGACTCCACTTGGCTCCATTTTTATTTTTTATTTTATTTTTAATAAAGGTAGCCCACCATGAGGTGGCGCCACCTGAGGACTCCCTACAAAAGGTGAGTTTGAATTTCAAATTCCAAGAGAGCACCCTCTGAGGTGGCGCCTTCTGGGAGCTCCCTGCAGAGAGAATCAAGCTAACTTTTGAAAAATTCCAAATTCCCCCCGCTGAGGTGTCTCACCCACAAAATTTCCATTTTTTTATTTTTCTCAAAAAATCAAAATAACCTTTTGAGGTGGCGCCACCTGAGGGCTCTCTGTAGAAGACAAATTCGAATTTCAAACCCCTCAGATGGCACCCCCTGAGATGGCGCCACATGGAGGGCTCAGATTGAACCTGTTTGAATTTCAAAATTTTTCAGAAAAGTTATAAAAACAAGGGTTCACGCCCAGCCTAGGAAAAGAGATCATTTTTTTAGCTCTTGTGAACTTGGAAAATCCGACCTAGCCTTCCTAGAATCAGATTTTGAACTGTGGAAATCGTGCCCCCTTTGACGCATTGAAGAAGGTGGAGCAGAGCTCGTGCTGTGGCCAATTCAATTCCAACAGAGGTCGATTTTGGTGGACCATCCGAAGCTCGGAGCGAAGGACGAAGGAAGCTCGTGATAGCTGCCCCTTTCAAGAGCTCCTACGCTGCGTAACGAAGCAAGGTGCACTTCTTTTCTCATTGATTGGATTCCATAATTCGAATCGGGGGTCGTTTGAAGAAAGAGCTCATCCGAGGGATGGATTGAGCTATTCTCATAAAACGACATACATAAAAATGTTTCATTATGCTTCCTTGATGATTTTTAACATTCATATAGTTAGCTAGGTTTAATTTGCATTTTATTCATTTAGTACATTTCATGAATTAATTAGGATTAATTTAGCCTTTATTTCAATTCTGCTTATTTTCAGTAGGTCTCTGTTTTTTTCAGTCAGTCCACACATCATTTCATGCATTTGGTTTTTATTAAAAATCCCAAAAAAATAACGGAATGCGCCCTTAGGTGTCCCTAAAAGTTTGCCAAAAATTCGGAGCCATTTGGATTTGTTTACTGCGGTAAACATTCAAAATGGCAAGTCGGGTTTTGTTACCCGGGATACGTTTTGAAAATCATTTTCCGACTTGTAAAGTCGAGATATCCCTTATGGGAGATCCGATTTTCGATCCGAAATATGTTTTGAACTCGGGAGAATGTCTAGTTTTTAATATGATTTTATCAGATTTTTATGATTTTTTTTAATGTCTGACAAAAATCCGAGATGTCGGTACACGTGTCAGAGCCTAATTTGGGCCTCTGAGATCTTGGATCGACTTAGGGCTATAGTTTCTCTTTGTGTGTTGCTCTAAATCCAAAACTGTAAAAAATGAAAGTGGTTTCCGAAATGTCCTCTGTTTGAATCTGAAAGCCTGTAATTTTTAGAACAGTGTTGACTCCTGCTTCGGATTTTTCTTGTCAGCCCCCTGTTTTGCTACATTTGTCTGTTCTGTTAGTTTAGGCAGGAATAGTTATATTTTTATCTGTGTTTCCGTTGATCAAAGGCCGAAGTCATAAACATGAAAGTTGTTCATGTAGGTGTCGTGCATAGCTCTGATTAATTTCATAAATTTCCATGGCCGTTTTGTATTTTTTTAGCATTTTATATCAGATTAGGGTGATTTTTATCTATGTCAGAACTAAATCCCTGTTATTGAACTCACCATGGCTCAAATCCTGAGACTGTAAAAACCAAAAATGTTCCATTTCGGGTCTTTTAGCAGTCTGCAAAATATCAGAAGTTTCCATGGTGTAAATCTTGCATTATCATATTAGGCATTGCATTTGGTTCGGATTCATAGGCAAAATCCATCATTTTTAGGACTTTCTTTGAATTTTGGCATTTAAATCATATCATTTCATGATTTTTAGCATTCTAGGTTGTTTATCAAAGTAAGTAGATGCTTCATACCGAATTTGGTGCAATTTGGAATCCATTTGAGGTTCGGATTATCCACAATACCAAAACAGGGTCCCGCAGGACCCGGATCCAAGTAAAAAACAAGCAAAATTCGTTATTTTGGATAAATTGCAAAATACCAAATTCTGATTTTACAGTCTTAATGTGTCTAGCAGCATGTCATCATATCTCTCACTGCATTTCATCATCATTGAATTCAATTTGAATTTCGAAATCCCAATTTTACTAAGTTTTCCTTCAAAAAACCCTGATTTTAAAGGTGTAACTTTAATTTTAGGGGTATTTTGGTCATTTTGACCCCAATTCCGAATTTCAAACTGTTTTCCACTGAATTCCCTGCATTTACATCATTTCAAAACATCAAGGAAGCATGAGAATAGGGTTTATATCCAATTAAGTCCAATAATTTCATAATATTATTGGAAAATCTTGGAAAAACCCACATATTTGAGCTAACTTTATTTCAAGCTTGGCAGGGACATTCCAAAGAAGGAGCTGAAGTCTGCAAATTTCTTTTATTTCCTTTATTTAGTGATGTAATAATGTAAATTTTGGAATAAGAGATTTAATTTCCTGCTTAGACTAGGATGCATATCATATAGTTTGATTTTATGCAATATCCTGTTTCTATGATTCATGCATTTTATTTCAAAAGCACTATGGATGTTCACGAATGGCACGTGCACCAACTCTTAGGGAGTTGATGGACTCGGTGGGATCCATATTTACGGCCCTAGTCGGAATATGGACGAGACCCAGATCCATCATCTTTCTACTAGTCACATTGAGCCTACACTCTTAGGCTATCTTAAAATGCACATCATATTTCCAAAGTTTTCAAAATCATGTGCATCAAATCAACTAAATTCTGAACATTTCATGGCCACAGTCAGGATATGTGAAGGATTTATCTTGACTTAATGCACATTTTTCCAACAAATCTCTTAGAAAATCTTTTCAAAGTGCATTCATTCACTCATGACATTTACATCATGAAATCATTGATTTTCTCAAGATTTTCTCAAGAAAACTTCATTCTCAAGAAATCGATTTCTCAAGAAATTCTAAGGATTTTTCAAAATCGGTTTTCCAAAGACAAGCTTTTTCACAGTTTTCCCAGGAAAATGATATTTTCTTAAGATATTCAAAAGAGTTTTCCAATCTTTCTTCAAGATCGAAAATCGATTTTCGAGTATTTCAAAAAGGTAAAATTCCCAGGATTTCGATTCCCCAAGTTTTGAATTCCCTTCTCCAATGAGCTTTCCTATGAATTTCCATCATTTTCCTAAGAAAACTCTCAAAGTCCAAGTTTTCCTAAGAAGTGCTTCCCTTTTCAAAAAGTCCATCTTTTCTCAAGAATCACTTCCATTTTCCCAAGATTTTCAACTATTTCTGAATTTTCCACATCTTTATAAGCTTTCTCATGTTTTCAAAAACCCCTTTTTATCTGAGTTTCCTGAGAAATTGACCTTTTTCATGAGAGATTCTTTCCAACTCCAAATGTTTTTCTAAGCATACATCATGTTTTCCAACTGGCATTTTCCAAAATCTCATAGCACATGCCTGAATTCTCTGTGCATTTAGGATAGAACATAACTTCGATAATTTAACCAAGTCAAGCATAGTTTTGGTCCTTGGTTCGATTACCCCTGTTAAAGGCGGCAGGAACGGTCGAACCTCGTACCGACAGGTCGAGCCCCATCCCATGGATTTTCCCGCAATTTTCAAAAACGGAGGCGAGTATTTCAAAACAATTTCCAAAATCCGGTCAAAGTTTGAAGCGCGAAAGCGTTTTCCTTCTCTCTCTCTTCCGCAAGGAAGGGAAGACGGGGGAAAATTTTCGCGACGATAACACTGGATCTCGAAAATGAGATGTAATGACATGTAATGACATGCAATGCTATGCAATGCGATGAAATGATATGCAAAAATGTATGCAGTGATATGCAATTACATATGAAATGGACAAACACTGGATGAGGGTGAAAATTTGGGGTGTTTACAATACTGCTGCGATAGCTCAATCCGATAGGCGGCTCCACCGATCCTCTCAAGGATCCTGAACGGCCTAACGTATCTAGGACTCAACTTTCCTTTGTTTCCGAAACAAAAGACGCTCTTCGTCGGTGATACTTTCACAAAAACCATGTCGTCAACATCAAACTGAAGCTCTCACCGCCTCTTATCGGCGTAACTCTTCTGTCTGTCCTAAGCTGCCTTTAGACGTTCTCGGATTTTCTGCACCTGTTGGGTATAGTGCTGAAGAACAATCGGCGATTCACTGGATCGATCGCTGATATCGTCCCAATATGATGGTGATCGGCAAGGCCTTCTGTACAAAGCCTCGTATGGAGCCATACCGATACTAGCGTGATAACTGTTGTTGTAGGCAAACTCGACCAAACACAAGTGTGAATTCCAATCACCTTTTCAGTCGAGCATACAAGCCCGCAACATATCTTCTAACGTCTGAATCGTCCTCTCTGACTGGCCATCAGTCTGAGGGTGAAAGGCTGTACTAAACTTCAGCTTCGTTCCCAAAGCTGACTGCAACTGTCCCCACAGTCGCGACGTGAATCTGGGATCACGATCCGAAATGATAGACGTAGGTACACCATGTAACCGTACAATCTCTCTGATATACAAGTCTGCTAAGCTCTCAAGCGGCTGACTGATCCGGATAGGTAAGAAGTGAGCAGACTTGGTGAGTCTGTCCACAATCACCCATATCGCATCGTGCTTTCGCCTGGTCCGCGGTAACCCTACCATGAAATCCATTGTGATATCCTCCCATTTCCATTAAGGAATATCGATCCTCTGCATGAAACCACCGGGACGTTGGTGCTCGATCTTGATTTGCTGACAAGTCAAACACATCGAAACATACGCTGCTACTTCACGCTTAATCCCGTTCCACCAATACCTTCGTTGAAGATCCTTAAACATCTTCGTACCCCCAGGATGGATGGTGTACTTCGATAGATGTGCCTCATCAAGAATCTCCTTCCTCAACTCGGGGTCATTTGGCACCCAAAGTCGATCTTTCATGCAGATACAACCGCTGTCATCAATGCGAAAGACTGAGCCCTCTTCACGAGCTCGGTCGACAAACTTCTGATATTGAGCGTTCTGCTTCTGCGCCTCGATAACCTTAGGCAAGAACTCTGATCGAATGGCCAACCCAGACAATCTGATGGTTCCGCCTCCGATCGCAAATGGCTTCCAAGCCACGAAATCTTCGATCAGCTTCTGGCTCCACACAAGACTAGCCAGAACACTGCTCGCTTTGCGACTAGGCGCATCTGCAACGACGTTCGCCTTACCAGGGTGGTAAGACAATGTAAACTCATAATCTTTGATAAACTCGAGCCAACGACGTTGTCTCATATTCAATTCCTTCTGGGAAAATAAATACTTGAGACTCTTGTGGTTAGAAAAGACCTCGAATGTATCTCCGTACAAGTAGTGTCGCCAGGACTTCAAGGCGAACACCACAGTTGCTAACTCTAAGTCATGAGTCGGGTAATTTCTCTTGTGAATCTTCAGCTATCGCGAAGCATACGCAATAACACGACCGTGCTGCATCAGCACGCATCCCAATCCTGTACCTGAGGCATCTGTGTACACCAGAAAACCGCCTCTACCAGAAGGTAAAGCTAACACCGGAGAGGTAGTCAGCTTCGTCTTCAGGATCTAGAAACTCTCTTCGCAAGAGTCAGTCCACTCGAACTTGACTCCCTTACGCAGAAGCTTCGTCAAAGGAAGCGCAATCCTGGAGAAGTCCTGAATGAAATGCCGGTAATAACCAGCTAACCCGAGAAAATTATGGATGTCTGTAACAGACTGAGGCTGCTTCCAGTCCAACACTGCTTCGACCTTCGTCGGATCAACTGACACACCATCACTGGATATCACATGACTTGTCGAAGCCAAAACTCGCACTTGGAGAACTTGGCGAACAATCTGTGCTCCCGAAGTACTCCCAACACAATATGCAGATGCTCTCGGTGCTGCTCAGGGGTCTCTGAGTAGATCAAGATATCGTCGATAAATACGATCACAAATGTATCCACGAACGGACGGAAAATGCGATTCATCAAATCCATGAATGCTGCTGGTGCATTCGTGAGCCCAAAAGGCATCATAACGAACTCGTACAACCCGTACCTAGTTTGGAAAGTTGTCTTCGAGACATCTTTTTCTTTGATCCGGAGTTGATGATAACCCGATCTGAGGTCGATCTTCGAGAATATCTTCGCTCTCTGCAACTGATCAAAGAGGTCTTCTATCCTCGGCAACGGATACTTATTCTTAATCATCGCTTGGTTGAGCATTCTGTAGTCAATGCACAACCTCAGGGATCCGTCTTTCTTCTTCACGAACAGAACAGGTGCACCCCACGGCGATGCATTGTTTCTGATAAACCCTTGCTCCATTAACTCTTCCAACTGACGCTTCAGTTCTTCGAGTTCTGCCGGAGCCATACGATACGGTGCCTTTGAGATCGGAGTTGTTCCAGGTAGCAACTCAATACAAAACTCGATCTCAAGCTTCGGAGGTAATCCAGGCAGTTCCTCTGGAAACACTTCGGGCAACTCCCGAACTACTTCAAGATCCTTGATAGGGGTTAACACGGAGTAAACAGGGGCGATACTGACCAAGAAAGCAGTACCCTCATTCTGCAAATACTTCTGAACCTTAAACGACGAAATCATATGACTGTCTCGAATAGGTCGAGCAAGGCTGATCTCCAAAACCGGACGATCAAGAGGGTACAAAACCACCTTGCCTTCTCTGCACAGAACTTGAGCATGATACTCAAACAACCAATCCATGCCTAGAATGACATCAAACTCTGTCATGTCTAGCAGGATCAAGTCAGCTGGCAAGTTCTGACTCGCCACTGACACCTCTACGCTCGGGATGTACAAAGTACACAAGGACTGATCGTCAGTCGGTGTACAAACTTCCAATGGATAATTCAATAACACAATAGACATGGGCAAAGAACTAGCAAATCTTGAAGCTATGAAAGAATGCGAAGCACCACAGTCAAACAAGGTAAAAGCTGCATGACCAGCGACTGGAATAGTACATTAAACCAACTCTCCCTTGGTCACTTGCTCGATAGTGGTTGCGTAGGCACGCCCTTCCACCGTCCTCTGGTTACCCATCTTCTGCTGGGAAGATTGCTGCGGTGGGTATGACTGCTGCTGCTGCTGCTACTGAGGAAGTCGCTGAGGTGCTGGCTGCGACGTTCCTAGCGTGTTCCTTTGTAGATCATCAGACTGCTTCTTCCGACAATCCTTGATGTAGTGGCCCATCTTGCCACAATAGATGCATCCTTCGAGGTCCCGTGGACACGATCGGCCAGGATGATCCATCCGACATTTTGGGCAACCCGATGCTGCCACCATCTGTCTCTACTGCTACTGGGGCTGGCGATTCTGTCGCTGCCGGTTGTTGTTGTTGCGGTTCCTCTTTGCTGGCGGGGCGGACTTCTTTTCACTCGAATTCTTCTCAAACGAATGCTTCTTAGGCCAACTCTTTTGGCCTTGCTGTTGCTGGTTGCCTTTTGACTGTGGAGTCTTCTGGGATTCTGTCCACTCCTGCTCCAGAAGTGTAGCCGTCTCCAGGGCTTCCTCAAGAGTCGAGGGAGCACGCGTAAACACTCTAAGATGTAAGGCTAACTTCAATCCACGAGCGAACTTCATCGCTCGTTCCTTCTCGGTCACGTACACGTGAGGGCAGAAGCGCTCCAGGCTTCTGAACCTCATGATGTAGTCCACCAAAGTAGAGTTCCCCTGCTGAAGGTCAAGGAACTCCTGCATCTTCCGGTTGTGCTCGTGGGTCGGGAAGTAGGCTGCGTAGAAAACCTCTACGAACTGCTCCCACGTGACGACATCGTCTGCAAACTTGACATCCAAGGTGGTCGCCCATCACCTCTCGGCATCCTTCCGGAGCCGATACGTGCCAAAATCTACCTTCCGATCATCACTAACCTGCAGCACCCGAAAGATCCACTCGATCTCTCGTATCTAGTCCTCGGCTGCCTCGGGTGAAGACTTTCCGTCGAAGGAGGGAGGGTTCATAGCCATGAACTGCTTATAGGGCACGATTGTCGCTGGAACTGGAGAGCGAGTAGGAACCAAAGTCTCTCACTTCTGAGAGGTCCGCATGTTCTCTCCCATAGCATGCATGGCCTCGGCCTGCCTGCCCACAACCTCGGTCAGGTTGCTCACGGTGTCCATGATACGATCGCAACACTCGCGCCAAGCCATCTTAACAAAAGAAGACACGTATAAGCAAAGAGACAAGATGAAGCATAATTTTATTACTTAAAAAATAGATGCATACAAATATTCAGTACAAGCCAAAATTACCCTTCTACAACAGGGTTACAATGCATAAACCTCTGCAACAATGCAAAAACAAGGCAGTTCTATAAAATAAACACTGACTCAATGTTCCAACCACACATGTTCCCGTCTGAACAACACAATCACTGCTGTCTACGAGTGTAGTAGTTGCGGTAGGTGTTCCGATTCCCGTATCGTCTCTGCATCGAACGGGGAGGAGAAGCAGGTGTGTACTCAGGAGGACTCACTGCCTGAGACCACGGAGGTGAAGCTGGCGTGTACTCGGGAGAAACAGAGCGTGAGTAGGAAGCTGATGTGTACTCGGGAGAACCTGGCGCAACCCGTGCATCTCGCACTGGGTCAACTGCTGACTGTGCCTGACCGCCCTCAGGAGCCTCGTTCTCCTCGGTCTCAGCGTTACCGGACGCAAGTTCATCACCCAACTTACGCTGACACTCAACCTCAATATGCCCCCTAAGGCCACAGTAGGGGCATACGCTCAAAGCACGAGGACAAATCTGTCCTGCATGATACTGGTCACATCTCCCACAAGGAGGTGCCGGATGTGCAAGTATCCGGGCACTCTGCACAATCTGCTGAACAGCGTGATCGAGGGCCTCTGTGCCCCGAATCAAGTCGATAAGAGTTCTGAGCATTCGCTCATTCCTCGAATCAGCAGGCATCTAACAAGTTATGTAACCAATCAAGCATGCAAAACTAAATATAGCAGAAATCATTAAGAAACAATTGAAAGCAATAATTCAGAACATACTTATAGTGCAATGGACGATGCACGCAGAAGTCTTGGACCACACTCATAACTGCAGCTCTGATACCAATCTCTGTGACGCCCCAAACCCCGGCCTTGTAAAAACCTTTGGTTTTTGAGCAAAAAAAATTTTTTTGAAAGGATATACAGAGCGGAAAACAACTAGCGGAAGTAAAGGATGGAAACAGGGGCAAAGCAAAGGCCGCAAGTCTGAGCGAGCCACAGGGATAAAAACAAACCACAAGACAAGTAAAGTACTTTTCATTTCCATAAGATATACAATGATACAAAAAATGAGACTGGGTACAAAAAGGAACAGTCTCACAAAAAGGAGAGGTAAAACCCCTCATAAACCCCAAAACCAGAAGAAGCCAGAATCTGCTGCAAAGTGTGGGTCTCAAGGCTCCTGCTGTGCACCGTCGCATCGCGCTGCGACTACTCGTCACCTGTATCCCCATAAAACAGGGTCAGTACTCTTGCGACTTGGCGAGACAAACCATCCATATATTATCATTTTCATGGAAAAGCAGAAAGTAAGCAACATGCTACAAGTGCTAAGTACCAGACCATAACTAGCATGATGGAACGGTTAGAAGCATTTGAATAAAAGTACAAGTGTGTGTCAGAAAGGTGCACGTGCCTCAAGACTGTAAAACTACAAGTAAGTAACAGTGCAACAACTAGAGTAACAGAGCTGAAAATGAACAACAGGAAGTAGCAGCTAAAGTAACAGAGTAGGAACTAACCAACAGAGTGCAGCAACTGAACACAAGTATATACGGCTCTAGAGTAACAACTACAGTAAGTCATTCTGATTGGTTAGTCCTTATGTTCATCTTTTTACCTCCTTTGGGTACGCGAAGGAAAACCCTCGAGTTCTGTGAGACATGCACCCGACGTCTGTTATTTAATTTCTAATGTGGTAACCGGGGATGCTACAGAATGAGAAAACCACCTGCAGGCGACACCCAGCCAGGAGAAACCTTTCGCAGGGGCAAAGGATTGCAATCCATACTACTGCAGTAGCAAAGGTCCCTGTAAAGGGCAACCTTGACCTCCCTAACTCCAAGTGACTGGAGGTCAGAGGGCACATCGGCTCCTCAAAAGAACAAGTCGTAGTAACGACACGTCACTCGGGGTTGTACCATTCACCCTCTCCCTGGGTGACCAAATTGTGAATGGGGCGTGGCAGGTTTATCTTATTTAGGCTCAAAACTTCAAGTCATACCTCCTTTCGAGGTAGTCGTGCCTCGTGCTCCCCGTGGGGTACGCAAACGAGGACTTGGCCTGCCCATTCACGTGCTCAGCTTCACACGGCCACTACGAGCACACCGCCTGTGAAGACGATAATAATATACCATTTTTATTTTATGCCTAGGGCGACACGAACACGTGAACATATTCTCACGAACCCGGGCCATTGCCCGTAGACTCCAACCGAGTCTCAGAACCTCAACAGGTCAAAGGTGTCGAACCCTACAATATTTTCAGTTCTTTTCTAAGTGTATGTCATGTCGAGTGTAAAGCACTTCACTAGTGCAGTGTATATCCGTCAATATACGAATGGAAGCCAAACAGGGAGGCACTCGACACCTGAGCTAGTGACATACGTGTCAAGACGTGCCAACTTGCACGGGCGAAACAGGACACCCCACACAGGTATAATTTCGCCCAAGTATCGTGCTGTGAGCAACGATACGTCGACAAGCAGGTAAGGTACCGCTAACTAAAAGTTCTGAGGGGCACAAGGCTCAAAATACAAATACTGTAGTTACGGGGTATGCGAGGAGCGTCCCGAGCCTGGACTACGTATTTCCTCCAAATACGCATACAATTAACATAACGCGGCAAAACTCGCGTAGCGAAGCCATCCGCAAAGGATCCTCGCAAACTCGACACTCACGAGTGTCAAGGGATAGAATCCAACCTAATCCCCTGCTTATGGGAACAACATTAGCATATCCAGATGTGCAACCACACTCTGCTCGCACAAATGGGGCACGAACAAGACTGAAAGCCTAAAAGGTCCGTAGAACCGGACAAACCCATGCGAGCGTGTGTCACGACACCGCTTGCAAGCTCAACCGCATGGCCACCCCTACGAGGATGCGGGGTATGAGCAACTGAAGCCTGAAGCAGCAACGTACGTTGCTAGCAAGCGACACATTCCGCTATAAGGCTCGAACATCGCCTATTGGCACGAAAGAGCAAACGTCGCCACGGGGGAGTTCCCGTGGAACTCCACGGGGTCGTGCCATCCTTGATAAAACCCGCGAGTGGTCCGGACCCCATGTCGGTGTCCAACAAATAGGCTGCTCCACTGGCGGCAAGGTGGTCGGGTGCCTTAGCACCCGGTGCCGATTTGGCGCTAACGGGGACCAAAAACACGGAGGGGCTGAACAAGTGGCTAGGCCACGGGGGCCCTGCCACCCCTGGTCCACGCCCAGTTGGCAGACCAAGAGGGGCTGACAGCCATACGGCTACAGCCAGCATGGCATACCCAGGTGTGTCAACACCCAGCTAAGCCTAGTGCGCCCACAAGGGTGCTAGGCTTAGCCCAGGGCCCAACGAGCCAACCAAGACCTCAAGCGAGGTCTGGTCCGCACGTGACCAGACCCAGCTGGGTCACAAAAACCCCTAGTCTGAACCCAGCCGGGGTTCGGACCACGGTGTTGGGCCTTAGCCCACACCCTTAAGGGTGCGGCTAACCCAACCACCCAAAGCAAGTCGGTCAAACCCACGGATCTGGCCTGGACCCTATTGGTCCAGGCCCAGCCGACAGAGAGGGGGCTGGGGCACATGGGAGTGTGCCCCATAGGCAGCCCTGGTCTGGCCCAAAAGTGGGTCCAGACACAGGGCACCCGCTGGGTGCGCAACAACACACAAGGGGCGCCAAGGTAAAAAGGGGTGGGGCGCCCACCCAGGTTAGGTGGCGTCACACCAAGGTGGTGGTCTGGACCACTGGGGGTCCAGACTCAGCCGGACTACCCCAGCAACTAAGGTTGCTGGGGGCAGGCTACGCCTGGTATGACCCCGCCGTGGGTCCAGACCAGGCCGACCAAGGGCCAACGCGCCACCTAGGGGGAGCGCCCAGCACAAGCCCGGGTGTTTTAAACACCCGACCACCAGCTGGATAACAGCTACCAAGGTAAGGAGGGGGGGGGGGGTTCAGCCACCTGCTACAGACCCTAGGTCTATAGTACCTGGCTTAACCCAGCCCAGGGTTGAGCCTAGTCGCACCAGCTTGGTGCGCCCACCATGTGGGTGCACCAAGAGGATGGCCCGGGTGCCACGCGCACCGGGCCCTCAGCTGCACCTAGGCAGCGAGCAAGGGGGGCAAAAAAAAAAAAAAGGGGCCTACACAGGCCCCTGGTTTGAGCCAAATGGTGGCTCGGACCAGGGCTGTGGCCCTTTGACCACGCAGGTCAATACCCACACAAAACCACCGGGTGCTAAGGCACCCGGGTAGTTCAGTTGGGCTAACAAGGGGAGGGGCTTACCAATGGTGGGCTCACCTTATAGGTGGGTCCATTCCGGGTGGGTCTGGGCCCAGGGTGGCCCAGACCACCCTGCCAAGCCATGGGCTGCAGCTGTCCAACTAGGACTGCTGCATGTCCAAACTGCAGCCTAAGCTGCAGTTGGCCCAACCGAAATGAAGAAGGGAGCCGGACTGACCAACTTTGGGTCAGTTCGGGGCTTGTTGCAGGGCCTGCAACAGCCCAGCCCACAGGTTGTGGGCTCAGCCAAGTCACCAAAGGAGCTGGGCTGGCCATGGGAAGGCCTAGCCCAACGCCCTACCAAAACCCCAACCCAAAGGGGCGTTCTACCCTCAATGAACCACAAACGAATAAAAAAAAGTTCAAACAAAAATGACAAGGCATAGAAAGGGGAACTCACCCTGTGCTGCGTTGGCCCAGCTGGAGCAACCACAACGTGAGGGGAGGAGGGAGTAGAGAGTTGGAGAAGAGAGGAAGAAGAGAGAGGGTGTCGACCCTCTCTCTCTTCCCTTCCCTTATTTAAAAAGAGAGAAGGAGAGATGGACGGTGGGGAGGGAAGGAGGGGAGATGAGAGGCCTCCCCCTTCCACGCCCCACCCTCTTCTATAGCCTATGGGGGGTGGGGGGTCAAAGGTGGCCCCAACCACCCCCAACTCCCCTTAATTTAAGGGGAGTGGTTGGCCTTGACCTTTCAAGGTCAAGGTCAAGCCAAAATCGCCCTCCCCCTTTTTTATGTAAATTATTTTTTTTATTGAAATAAAGTAGGGGCTACCCCCTAAGAGGCGCCCAGCCTACTCCCCCAAATCATGGGCTGAGCCCACCCACTTCTCAAAATCCCATTTTAAGACCCCAAATTAGCTATTTTTGAAACTTTTCAAAAATGCCTATGAAAGGTGAGTTTTTTGAAATTAAGTTTTTCATAAACCTTTAAAATGACATGGGCTAAGGTGGAGCCCATGCCAAACCTTTTTTTTTCAATGTCAAAACCCACCCCATGTAAAAGTGTTTTAAAAAATCCAAGACAAAAATTTCCCAATCGTGAAAAATATATATCATTTAATATCCTTCAGAAAAATAGTGGGGCTTACATATTGCATGTTGAACATATTTTTGAAAACATCCCTACCTATATTGTCCTCGTCTTCACGTTGCTGGGTTGTCTCACTGAACCATAGTTCGGGAGAGAGCCTCACAACTGGACCACTTATTTGGGTTCGCGCCCCCCTACCATGTACCTAAGGGCCATAGTCCGAGGTATATCTGTAGGTGCTCAAGGATGTTGGGAAGCCACTACCTTAGAACCGAAGAAATATTTCTATGCCATGTACTTTGAGCTTCGGCTTGAGTATATCGGCGTATCTTGATTGGAATCAGATGATCTGAACCCTAGAGTTAGGATTAAGGTCCTACAAGCCATTTTTAAATATTGCATTTAGAGTCAGCCTTTAGGGAGTGTTGTGTGCGCATCCTTGTTTGTGCAACTTTGATTATTTGATGTTTCTCTTATTCTCTCATATATATGTATCAAACCCTTTTCAAAAACCCTGGGTGTATTATTCAAAATTTTCCCTTACTTTCAAAAACCCCAGGTATATATTTTCCTCTACCTACATTTCTCTTTCTCTCTTTTAGATCAAATTTTCTTCAAAACCCTTGAAAATTCCTTTAAAAATTTCCTCGATCTTTTCAATTTTTTTTTCCAGGTTTGTATCTTCAAGAGTCTATCAGTAAGTCCTGCATTCTATCTGATTCTCCTCACTTCTTCTTTGCCCCATTATCATTTCGATGGCGTCTGATTCTCTCGATGCTGTCTTTTCCCGAGATCATGTCTTCTATCAGATACAAGATGGATCCCCGGATCATCGGGTCATCTAGTCTCATCTTTTCTTCCCTCGGTGGTATTATTCTTGGTTTGCCACCTTCTCGCGTATGTTCCCAGACCATTTGGATGACTGTGGGTTGGAAATGGCATCGGCAGCAGGCAAGCGAATCATCAATGGAGCTCTGATTCAAGCTATGGCAGAATGGTGGAATCCACGTACCTGCACATTTTGGTTTCCTTAGGGAGAGATGACTGTTATCGTCATAAAATTTTTCCCTTCTTCCCTTCCTTGCGAAAGAGAGAGGAAAATGATTTTGCAATTCAAACTTGACCGGATTTTGGAAATTGTTTTGAAATACTTGCCTCCGTTTTGAAAATAGCGGGAAAATCCATGGGATGGGGCTCGACCTGTCGGTACGAGGTTCGACTGTTCCTGCCGCCTTTAACAGGGGTAATCGAACCAAGGACCAAAACGTGCTTGACTTAGCTAAATCATCAAAATCGTGTTCTATCCTAAGTGCACAGAGAATTTAGGCATGTGCTATGAGATTTTGTAAAATGTAAGTTCGAAAAATATGATGTATGCTTAGAAAACATTTGGAGTTGAAAAGCATTTCTCAGGAAAAAGATGGAAATCAATCTCTCAGGAAACTCAGATGAAGAAGATTTGAAATCTCAAGAAAGTTTATAAAGATTTGGAAAATCATGAAGAAATGAGAATCTCGAGAAAATAGAAGGAATTCTTGAGAAAAGATGAACACTTGAAATAGAAAATACTTGTCAGGAAAACTCGGACTTTGAGAATTTTCTTAGGAAAACGATTGGAACTCATTGGAAAACTCTTTGGAGATGGAAAATCAAAACTTAGGAAATTGAAATCCTGAGAATATTGTCCTTGAAATATCTGAAAATCGATTTGGATTCTTGAGAAAGATGAGAAACTCCTTTTGAAAATGAATCTTTAAGAAAAGAATATTTTCCAGGTATAATCATGAGAAAACTTGACTTGGGAAATCCAACTTCGAAAATTTTCAGAGTTTCTTGGGGAATCGATTTCCATGGAGTGAAATTTTTTTGAGAAAATCATAAGAAAAACAGATGATGAGATGATTTGAATGAATGAATGCACTTTGAAAAGATTTCTGAAAAATTTGTTGGAAAAATGTGTATTAAGCCAAAGTAAAGCCTTCACATATTCTGACTGTGGCCATGAATATGTTCAGAGTTTATTTGAATTAATTCATAATATTTTGAAAATTTTGGAAATATGATGTGCATTTTTAAGATAGCCTAAGAGTGTAGGCTTAATGTGACTGGTAGAAAGATGATGGATCTGGGTCTCGTCCATATTCCGACTAGGGTCGTAAATATGGACTCCACCGAGTTCATCAACTCCCTAAGAGTTGGTGCACGTGCCATTCGTGTCCATCCACAGTGATTTTGAAATAAAATGCATGAACCACATAATCAGGATATTGCAAGAATTCAAACTACATGAAATGCATCTTAATCTAAGCAGAAAAATAAATATTATTCCAAAGTTTATATTTGATTGTTACATTGCTAACAAAAAAAAATATATATATATAACTAAGTAATTGATAGCTCCAAAAGAAATCATATCTTCCAGATTTTCCTGCAAAATGAGAATTAGTACAAGGAATGGATATACAAGATACCCAAGGAAATGAGTATATATATAACATGTACAACAAAATATATAGGTATGTATATCTAAATGCTCAAATTTGTGCTAAGTGACATGTGATAATGGAGATGTATTTACAAGAAAAAGTGTATACCTATATGCTTATACATAAAACTAATGTATATGAAGAGATCCACATATATATATATATATATATATGTGTGTGTGTGTGTGTGTGTGTGTGTGTGTGTATGTGTGTGCTTGTAATGGGAAAAATATGCATAATAAGTGAATTCCCATATGTAATGGGGAAATGCAAGTTGAAATGATATGCAGGAATTCATATAACTAGGAATATGTCAATGTGTTGTGGAATGCATGAATGAAACATGGAATATATCTAGCTGTGGAGGAGGAGGCAACCTATGACTAGTATGTAATGGATGTCTACTTGAAGGGCATCTCCATGAATAGGCTGTTGAAGAATCCACTGATATTGTAAAAAAAAAATTCAGGATATGTTATAGATATATCAGCTAATGTGCTGTAAACGATCAAAATAGGCATTATGAATATGCAAAAGGCAAAATATGGAGATGCTTCAATGACCGTACCAATACACTCTTGATATTCAAACATACAATGCAGAAAAGGCATTAATACACACATATAAATATATTGTTGGTATGCTAAATATCGATATGTAGTTTATTATACCAACATTCAGCAAATCAAGGAAATGTTTATACATTTTGAAGTAGAATATCCAATGACTAAGTCAAGGACATAGCACCTTTGACACAGCGCATTTCATTGTACATCTAAATGAGGAATTGCAATCGAATACAGTGAGAACCCAAGATTAATGATGCTTTGTTCCCTGTTATTAGATTGATTTCAGTCATCTAATGAATTGAGACAAGCTGATTTACCAGAAAAAGAAGACTCAAGTTCCAACATGCCCATTCCAGAATAATTTCCAACTATGGTAGAGACAAATCAATATCCTCAAACAAATGGAAACATACAGTTATTAACTGATATCCTGTAGCATCTGCTGAGACACTTTTGAGCACTAAAATGCCTACCAAAGTACCACTTGAGAAACAACAAAGCAAATATCAACCAAATTGAGTCCAGAGTGATGTCAATCAAGCTGCTAAATATAACCTCAAATGACTCTCCAATCAATCTTATTTTCCAAAAGAGAAGGATCAAAAAAATCGTCTGAATGAATCATAATGCAGTCATCGAGATAGCTGATATTCAATAAAATGGAACAAGGAGACCAACCTCAACATAAATCAGAATAAGGAAGCTACATATCATTTATAATGCAATGTAAAAAAAAGAAGAAGCTAAAAAGTGCAAAAGACTAAAGATTTACAAAGAATAAGCAACACAAAATGCTAAAAGCTACAGAAATTTCAGACGTGCTCAAGTAACAATTCCTGTAAAGAAATCGCTAAAACACAAACAGAAAAGAAAAAACGAAAACCTCACATACTCACCAGTCCAAACTCAGATCAGATGGCTGGAAACCAAAACATGTCACAACTATTCTTTTGGCCAGAGCTTCCTGCAATAAGAACCAAAGGCTAAAAAAAATCCATTGGCCAAGGATCCTCTGCTGCTGGGTTGAAGGAAAATGGGAAGGAGGTCTTATGAATCCCCTGCTGGATCCCCTGTTACCAGCAAGAAAGGGCCGATATTCTTCTGAATTGGTTGAAGGAAAACAGGAAGAACGTCTCTATCACACGGCCAGCCAAGGGTTAGAGTTTTTCCTGCAATCTGGATGGAAGGAACGGCATCCCAAATGGGGAAAACTTTACGACAGAGAAGAGATTCGGTGGACAGGCTGAAGGAAGAGGTGAGCCCACCTTCACAATCAGCAGTCAATGGAGGGTTTGATCTTCTTCTGATGGACTGAAGGAAAGGGGAAAGAAGCTTGCTGGATCTTCTGCACCAAACAATCTGCTGGATCTTCTTCACGCTGGATGGAAGAGAGGCTATCCTCCAAAGGGTAAAAGGCTCCACGACAGGGAAGAGGGTACCTGCGAAGAACAAAGGGGTGAAGAAAAACAAACAATCGGCCCCCTTTACCAGCCGAGAGGAACAGGGGTCAGAAGAGCAGGGAATGGAGAGGTCTGGAGCCATGGATCTCCTCTTGATCACAGCAGCCAAGAGCTTCAGTGAGGGGAAAAGGGAAGGTCGAGGGTTCTGATGAGGCCGCACGAGGAGTGGAAAAAGAGGGGGAAATCAGAGGGATTCGTGAAAAGGGGAGGAAGAGCCAGAAAAAAATCCAAAAGAAAAAGTCTCGTTTTCGGCTGCCCAAAGCCCCCTTTTTAAAACATTCATCCTTTCAGCCAAAAAAATCGGGACTTTTCGAATTTTATTTTTGAAAGGTTTTGATAATCTCAAAAACTAACTTTTGAAAATGTCGCCATCTTGAGAGGGGGACGGCTCTTAGCCTTTGAAAGTTTTTTTTTTTTTTGGAATTTTCATAATAATAGGCTAATTTAGAAAACACGAAGTGAACTTTGGTTCGCTTTCAAGATTTAGGAGAAAATGGTTCTTCAGGGCATAATTTAGAAAGATGCGGAGAAATCCAGAGCCCTTTTTGTAAAAGTTTAAAATAAGGTCTTATGGATTTTGAAATTGTGTCCCCCTCTTTTCAACTAACGAAATCTTGAAAATCAATGTCCAAAACTATCCAGATCATTTTCTTGAGAAAACTTTTGTAATTCGAAGCCCTGGGGTAAAATGGGAAGAATTTGACAATTTTAAAAACCCAGGGGTTTGAAATCAATTTTGAAATATTTAAAACTCGAATCTAGATTGACATTTTTGAAAATCAGAAGTTCTGGATCTCAAAATGACATGCTGTGCAGTGAAATGATATGAAATGCTCATGCGATGTTATGCAAAGACATGTCCTACAAAATTGCCACTCTGAATTTGAATTTGAAAATTCTGACTTCTGGTTAAGCATGAGATTTTAAAAATTTGCAGTTTGAAGATGTCTCTGAGAAGTTTTGATACTCGAGAATGGAATTTAGGACTTTCTGCAAGGTTCAATCTTGGAAAATGACCATTTTGCCCTTCATTGGTTTCGGAGAACCGAAATGTGATGATTGATGTAGATATCAGGAAGGTGAGTGAAAATTTGGGGTGTTTACAGATGCCCCTCTTTGCTACTAAGCCGGCTTATGGCCGAGCTTAGTGGCAAAGAAAACACACCAAATTTGGGCTATATAAAATGCCCCAGTTAGAAGGATCTGACTGGGTATGAAGAAAATTAGCCCAATGAAGATGATAGATATGAAATGGAGAATGAAGAGGAAAGATTCGCTCTGTGGCGGTAAAGTTCAGGTTTTGCCCTTATCCTGGATAGGACAGAAAATGCTTCGTATGAAACGAAGCTCAGGTTTGACCCTTAACCTGATTGGAAAATGAAATATCTCATCAAAATGAGGCTGAGGTTTGTACCCTTAACCTAATTGGGCGAAAACTGAAATACCTCTTTGAATAAGCCTCAGGTTTGTACCCTTATCCTGATTGGGCGGAAAATGAAATACCTCATCAAAGGAGGCTCAGGTTTGTACCCTTATCCTGATTGGGTGGAAAATGAAATATTTGGAAGGTGAATAAGACAACTTTTCTTGAAGAGGAACGAGGCAATGGAAATGGAATTGTAAGAGGCAATCTTGGAAGATGATCAAGATGATCCGGCGAATTTTTCATCAGTGTGAAATATGAATATGGTAAGGAGTAAGACGACTCTTTTGACAACGCGAAAGATGGATATGGCAATCTTTTGACGAGAATAAGGCAACTCTTTCGGCAGCGCAAAAGACAGACAAGGCAAACTCTTTCAGAGAAGAGTAAGGCAACTCTTTTGACAACACAAAAGATGAATAAGGCAATTTTTCCAACGAAGAATAAGGCAACTCTTTCGGCAATGCGAAAGATGAACGCAGGCAATCCAAAGGAACCGGGCGATTCTTTAGACAACGTGGTAATCCGAAGGAACAAGGTGATTCTTTCGACAACACGAAAGATGACAAAGCCAATCCAAAAGAACAAGGCGATTCTTTCGACAATGCGAAAGATGACAAAGGTAATCCAAAGGAACAAGGCGATTCTTTCGACTATGCGAAAGATGACAAAGGAAATCCAAAGGAACAAGGTGATTATTTCGACAACGCGAAAGATGACAAGGCGATCCAAAGGAACAAGGCAATTCTTTCGACAACGCGAAAGATGACAAAGGTAATCCAACGGAACAAGGCGATTCTTTCGACAACGCGAAAGTGTTATCATCGCAAAATTTTTCCCCTCCCTTGCGAGAGAGAAACGAATTTTGCGAGTCAAACTCGACCAAAGTTTTGAAAATTGTTTTGAAAATTTACTCGCCTCCGTTTTGAAAAATTATGGGAAAATTCTGTGGAATGGGATCTGCCTGTCGGTACGAGGTTCAACCGTTCCTGATGACTTTACTAGGGGTAATTGAACCAAGGACCAATTATGTGCTTTAACTTGACTCAAATATCTAAATTATGCTCTATTTTTCCTAGGATGCACAAAGAATCAGGCTTGTGCTATGAAATTTTGAAAATAATGCAAGTTTGAGAAAATATGATGTTTGCTTTGGAAAATTAAAATATGCTTGAAAATTGATTGGAAAAGTACTTGAAAATTGAATTCTTGAGAAAATCATTGAATTTCATTGAAAATCAGAAATTTGCATTGGAAAGTGATTTCTCAAGAAAATTTGAACTTTAGAAAATTGATTTTGAAATTTGAAATTGCTTTTCTGAGGAAATGGATTTGAAAATTCTGAGAAAATCAGGAAGTTCATTGGAAAAGGGATTTCTGAAAGGGAAAATGAATTCTCAGGAAAACAGGAATTCTGAGAAAATGGATTTCTGAAAACTTGGGATTTTGAAATTTGAGAATGTTAAAACATAGGAAAATCTTGATTTGAACTTGGGAAATACTTTGAAATCTCATTTAAAAATTTAGAATTCTGGGAAAATCCAATCCTGAGAAAGACTTGGTAAATCCTTGAGAAAATTGATTTTTCTGAATTTGAAATTGGAAAATGAATTTGAAAATAATGCAATTTGAATGATATGAATGAATGAATATGAATTTGAAAAGGGAATTTCATTGAGGAATTGGGAAATCCTTTTAAAACTTTGAGAAATGCAGTGCATTTTGAAGTTAGCCTAAGAGTGTAGGCTGAATGTGGCTGATATAAAGATCATAAATCTTGGTTTTCTTCGTATTCTGACTATGGCCATAAATACGAATCCCATCGAGTTTATAAACTCTATAAAAGCTTGTGCACGTGCCATTCGTGTCAACCATAGTGAATTTGAAATAATGTGCATGAATGATACATCACATATTAAAATTTGCAGAAATTAAACTATATGCAATGCAGTCCTATTCTAAGCAGAAAATGTAAATTCTTATTCCAAATTATTAAATTTGATATTACATTGAATTGAAATAAAATAAGATAAAACTAAGTCTTCTTCTTGAATATTCCTGCAAAACTAGAAAACAATGTTAGCACAAAAATGTAGGTTTTTATGAATTTATTCGAAAATATTGGAAATTATCAGATATTATTCAGATATAAACCAAAATTCATACCTCCTTTGATATAAACATGATAAATAATGAATAAATTTCGAAAATAAACTTTAATTTTCGAAATTAGGGTCAAAATGACCAAAATACCCCTGATGACCTTGAAATCAGGGTTTTCTGAAAGAATTTTTGTAAATTTTGGAATTTTGAAAATCAAATGAAATAAATCAAACATAATATGATAAATAAAGATGATATTCATGAAATTTTGGAGAATTAGAAATTGAAATTTCGTAATTTAGGTCAAAATGACCAAAATACCCCCGATAACAAGACTATGGCCTTGAAACCAGGGTTTTCTGAAATAAATTTTACAAAAATGAAAAATGTGAAATGCAAATGACATTGAAATTAACCCTAATATAATTCTATATGCTCATGTACATGATAAAAACCTTAAAATGACGAAAATATCATAAAATATCAAATTTAACCTGATTTTTGCTTCTGAACTTAAAGATAAATTAACACATGGAGCAAATGAACTTGGAATTAATCCAAATTTGGCATGGACACCTAAAATATCCCTAAAAACAGAATGGAGCTCGAAAATATAAATTTTTTGTATTTTTAAATATGGAAATTCAAGTAAAAACCCTAAATTTTGAGATTTTTGCCTAAAATATTGATTCTAAAGGGGATTTAGGATATCAAACTTCCATAAACATTTTCCAAATTTTATGGGGTGATATAGGATATTAAGGCAAGGATTTTTTCATTTTACACTTTCTGGTTTTGACCTATGGTCGGAGCTGTGCTACTCCGGCAAGTCAGATCAGAATCCGGCGACTCCAGTAAATGAAGAAAACAGACAAGTTTCGGTAGAAAATGTGGGAAAAATAATACACTGATGAGAAAAAGTCTGAAATTGTGGGAAAATATCACTGACAAACAGGTAAAAGTTTTATCTTTTGACACAATTGGGATTCGGGTTAAGATTTGGAAAATGCCACACTGTTATCAGAGACCTAAATCTCTGGAATTTCTGGACATTGGAATCTGTTAGACAGAAAGCGAAAATCCGGGAAAAATACTAAAACAGATTTAAAAATTCCCCAATTTTCTGAAATGATAGGAAATAATGTTAGGAATAACTTTCGTGTTGAAAGTTTTTGCATACAAGCTACAGATTGGGTGGACTTAGTGCATTAGAGTCTGTCTATACCCTGACGAAAGAAAATCAATATTTTCCCAGGGGTCTGAGAAATCCGATTTTTTACAGAGAACAAAACTGCTTGGAAAAACCTAAAAATTTCCAGATCACTAGTAAATTCAATTATAAATCTACTATGATTTTTGGAAGATGATTCAAATCTTTCACAGGGGTGATTCCAAACATTCTTGTCTGCTAAAGCAGAAATTGGAAGTTCCATAAATGAAAAATCCCGGTTTGGGATTTGATTTATTTAATGGGGTTGCAAAACCCAAATTAAATCAAAATTTCATAAGAAATCAAAGACAAATAATCACGACTATCATGAAATTTTTAGGATTTGAAAATGAAGATACATCCATGAAATAACAACTGGACTCTACGCCTAGATTGAAAACTACAAACTAATAAGCAAACATGGATGAAACTAAGTAAAATACCTATTAAGCAATAACATAAATTAAATATAATGCTTCTAATCACGAAATTTACATGTAACCAAGAATAAAATCAAAGTGATTGGGGAGATATGATCTTATATTTGATATTTGCTATTGATGAGAAAGGATCTGATCCATTGATCGGACGGATCCCTTCCCATACGTAGCTTTAATCTAAAAGGCAAAATCTTTCTTTTCTTTTTGTTTTGCAACATAAATACAGTCTTAAACTGATCTTTTATATCGGATTAATCAAATGAAAAAGATGAAATAGATTTTTACCTTGGGTTATGTGGATCAGGTGGAGATGCTATGACGAAACTACAACAAGGTGGCTAGAACTGTGGTGAAGGAGGCTGCAATGAAGGGCTGAAGCTTCGAGGCTTGGAGGGGCAGCCGAAGGGCTGGAGCTTGAAGGTGTTGTAAGGGCTGGATGTATTGAAGGTAGTGAACCTGTTGGGGCGTCACCAAGGGGGAGTTAGGCTGCAACAAGGAAGACTGCGGCTGGAGGAGACTGCACCTAGTAGATGACTGAAGATGCTGCCCCTTGTAGATGACTGAAGCAGAGTTGAAGGTGGGCTGCACCGTGTGGTTGAAGGAGGAGGTTGATGATGTGTCTGGGCGTCGGTTGGAGTTGCCTTGAGATGGGCTGAAGGAAGGCTGGAAGGGAGCTGCCAATGATGTTGAAGACTGCTTCAAAGTAGCTGTGGTGGTTGAAGGTGGTGGTTCAAGGTGGTGGCTGCCTTGGTGCAGCTGAAGGTGTAGCTAGGTGGGCTGCTAGAAGGCTGGTGCAGGTGGTGAGGATGGTGCTTCAAAGTGGCTTCAATGGCTGAGAGTTGCAGCCAAGGATAGCTGCAGCCAAAAGAGAGAGAGAGAGAGGGAGGGAGGCGTTGAATAGGAATCAGCCGTAAGTGGTTTCTTTCTTTTTGTATGGAACTAACGTTTTGATTTTCATCAAAACCTAAGTTTCTATTATTATCTAAAGACCCATACGTGAATGGCTATGGCTGGGGAAAAAGAAGGAAGGAAGGGAAGAAAGAAGGAAGAAGAAAAGGAAGAAAAAGAAAGAAAAGGGAAAAAGAAAGGAAAGAAAGAAAAGGAGGGAAAAAGGAAAAGGGAAAGAAAATGAGGAAAAAAATGGAAAGTGGGGCTGGAGGCTTGGGTGACCACCTTGTGGGTCCCACCTCTCTAAAATGCAAAATAAATAATAATAATAAAAAAAAACATAACTGAACAAATAAAAAGAAAATTAAAAGGAATAAAAGAATATATTTAAAAAAAAAAAAACAGAAATGTAAATGAGTGGGCCATCTCAGAGCGGGTCCAAATTCCACTTTTGAAATTTATTTTGACGATTAGAGCGGTAAAATAGTCTTTTTAGAAAATTTCCACACGAAACGAGCTATTTTTGGCAGTTTTTGAAACAAGCTCGAATTTTGAAGTTCAATACTCCGTTGCGAAGCAAATCCAGTGTAGAATTTAAAATTTTGATTTTGAAAGAAATCCAGATTGTTTTTCTTTAGAAAATACTTCCAAATTTATTTCCAGACAAAACGAGCTATTTTTGGCAGTTTTTTGAAACGAGCTCGGATTTTGAAGTTCAATACCCCGTTGCGAAGCAAATCCAATGTAGAATTCAAAATTTTGAGTTTGAAATAAATCCAGATTATTTTTCTTTAAAAAATATTTCCAAATTTAGACTCTCGGGGGTAAAAATATCAATTTTGAAAACCCAGGGTTTGAAATTGATTTCTGAAAGCTTTTGACACTTGATCTGGATTGAAATTTATAAAACTGGAGTTCTGGACTTCGAAAATAAAATGAAATGTGATGAAATGTTATGAAATGCTGAGAAATGATATGAAATAATGAGAAATGACATGCGAAATGCAGACCCTGAATGAAGAATTTTGGATGTTAGACCCCGATTAACACTTGTACCAGTTTAAAAAGCATTAAAACTGATAAAATTTGCAAAATGGCTTAAGAAATGGTTTTCGGGACTCTACTGGGTCAGAGTGACACTGAAAATTGGGGTTCGAGCTGGATTGAACTGAAATGAGCTAGATTGAGCTGGGTTTTAGAGTTTCAGAACTCAAATGAACTCACCAGACACTGAGTCAACTGACCTTTTCAACTGAATTTTCAAGAAAAGTTGCCATTTTTAGAGAAATGGTATGGAATGATCACTGGAGCGAAGTGAATTATGAACTTGAGCTGACTTTGAGCTGAAACAGAGGTTAGTAATACTGACATAAACTAAAATTGGAGCTTAGACACTAGCTCAATTGGCTGAACTCAGCTAAATTTCAGCTGAAAGAGCTGAAATAGACTAAAATGGGCTCCTGGACACTTAAAAATGGTCTTGAACTGAAACTGGAGCATTTGAACTTCTGGTGAGCTCAAGTTAGACTCTGGGGAATATGACTAACTGTGAATGACTGACTCGAAGACAATTGGCTTAGATTTGGGTGAGAAATGAGCTCATTTCTGAAGAAATGATCCCATTTTGGCAGGAATGGTCAGAAATGAAAATAACCTTCTCACTGTGAGCTCGGGTGAGCTTGAAATGATTGATATTCTAACTGTTCTGAACTGGCCAACGAGCTTGGTTGACTCCAACTGTCTGGGGTCTGGAATGACCTAGGGGGTAAAATGGTAATTTTCCTAATGAAAATGGGTAAGATGGTGATTTTCTGAAACTGAATCGGGGTTTGACTCCTACACTGACCTAACAGGGTTGGCACTGCCTGAGGAGGGTTATTTGAGAATGGATGATGAAAATTTGGGGTGTTTACAGATGCCCCTTTTTGCTACTAAGTCGGCTTGAAGACGAGCTTAGTGACAAAGAAAAACACACCAAATTTGGGCTATAAAAATGCCCCAGTTAGAAGGATCTTACTAGATATGAAAATATTAGCCCTGATAAAAATGGTAGATATGAAATGGAGAATGAAGAGGAAGGAATTTACTTCGAATGAAGTGAGATTCAGGTTTTGCCCTTAACCTGGATGGGACCGAAAATACTTCATGTGGAAACGAAGCTCAGGTTTGACCCTTAACCTGACCAAGATATGAAATACCTCATCAAAGGAGGCTCAGGTTTGTACCCTTATCCTGATTGGGCGGAAAATGAAATACCTCATCAAAGGAGGCTCAGGTTTGTACCCTTATCCTGATTGGGCAAAAAAATGATGAGATTATCGAAAGAAAAACTCATGATGGAACCTTCGAATTTCCGCACAATGAATCCGATAGGGGTTTTGCAAAAGGATGAAATTGGGGTCCCTAAAGCTTGAAAAGGGGTTTGATTTTGGGCGCCTCATTGCTGAGACTAAATAACTTTTGAAATTGGTGACCTTTTGCGAGAAAATGATTTGTGGCTTAACCTCAAGCCGAAATTGGACTGTTTATGGTGGGACAGTGGCGACAGAAAAGTGTGCGAATCTGAGACCCCATGCGCTCAGATTATATCAACAGAAGGGAAGGAACCATGAAAACTCCCGTTATCAAGTCCTAAAAGGGATAACAACTGATGCCAGGATGCTCCAAAGATGAACCTCAAGCTCTTGCTTCACGCCAGGATAGCTAGAAAATATTGTCAAAGTGTTGAAAATTATTGTTGATTCAAAATAATTGAAAATGATGCACATTGTTTTGAAAATATTCTCTCTTTTCTACCTGAAGTATTACCTCCGACTGGGCTTAACTTCGTAGAATCAAGATTCGAATTCAAATTTCTTGCAATTGACTTTCTTTCAAGGAGGCTATCAATTTTCTTGATATGAATAGAAAAGAGAGTATTCTTGATATTGTGAAAGCGATTGGTGAAAAAATATTGATAATAGAATTTCACAAAATTTAAAGAAGATTTGGCAGTCTGATATCCTGGGATTCTTTTCTCATGATGATCTTTCTGCCCACTTTTTTTTTTCTTTTTTTTTTCTTTTTGGCAGAATTAGAGCTCTCTTAGGCTTTTGGGGATTTTATTACATCATCCTTCATTTTGGAGATGTTCTGACTTTTCTCTCTTTTTTTTTTGGAAGGGTACGTCACAAACTCCTTCATCTTGGAGATGTTCCGATCCTTCTTTTTCTCTCAGGGATTATATCGACAGTTATTGGCTCATTGGTTGGAAATCTCTTGATGATAGCGGAAATTAAATATCCTTTAGGGTTTGTCGGGAGGCTCATCGCAGTCGCCTTCATCTTGACGGTGCTCTGAACTTTCATTGGAAGGATCCATCACAAACTCCGTCATCTTGTTGATGATTCAAATCTTCTTTGGCCCCGGGGGTCTACTCGCCTAATTCGCCTTCATCTTGACGACAATTGAGAGATCCCTTTTGCAGATATTTAATTGCAGCTTAAGTGATTGAGCAAATATAGGGATTTAATGGATTTTTCTGTATCACCCAGGATATTTCGACTGCTTTATTTTCCAAGAATGATCTTTAAAAATATGCCATTGACTGCGATCAATACAGATCACTTATGGCTTTGCAACAACATTGAATTTCCTTTTGCTGGCCATATCGAGGATTTATTCTTCATCCTTTTGGTTGGCCAATAGAAAGAATTTGAATTTTGAATCCTTTTTCACGAAAGCTTTGACCTTTCGGAAATAATACTGAAGGTATTCTGAGGTAATGTTTTTGTGCAATAAAAATTTTGAAATCAACAAATATTTAATGACAAATTGGCAAGTTTTTCTTGAAATCCTTTGTGGAAGCGAGTATTTAAAGCACAACGCAACGCATCCATGACAGAAATTTTCTTCTCCTTTCCCCAAATGAGAAGATTCAGAAATGAAAAATAGAAATTACTCCTCTCTTCCCTGAAGAGGAGGTGTTTGCAAAACGAACTTTTGAAGAGAAATTAAGCTTTCGTCAAAACTTCCTAACATTAGGCTTCTCTTATGGAAAGGGGGCCGGTAATGGTGAGGTCGGTGAATTGGTCATGAAGGAGCGAGTCCATCACACTCTCCTTGAAAAGAGGGTCCTTCATGATGAAATGGCCTAGTACAAAATTATGGTCACGAGGAAAGCGAACTTCCGTCGAAGCTCTCCCTGAACTAAGGGTTTCTTGTATGAAATTGGAATTTTGTTTTGCAAACGGTTCACATAGACACGAGTCCCTTCAAACTTTCCCTGAAAAGGGGCTAGGTGAACAAAGGATAGCATGCGAAAAGAACGAGCTCCCTTGAACTCTCCCTGGAAAAAGGGTCTCTCGCAAGAGGAAATGACTGAAATTGGTATTGGGTGACCAAAAGGGTCGAAATTGGAAATTGAAATTTTGAAATTTTGAAATTTGATATTTGAAATTTGAAATTGGAAATTGGAAATTGGAAATTGGAAATTGGAAATTGGAAATTGGAAATTGGAAATTGGAAATTGGAAATTGGAAATTGGAAATTGGAAATTGGAAATTGGAAATTGGAAATTGGAAATTTGGAATTTGGAAATTGATATTTGGAAATTGGAAATTGATTGACCCGAAGGTCGAAATTGGAATCTATTGACCCAAAGGTCCAATTTGAAAATTTGACAATTGGTTGACCTGGAGGTCGAAATTAGAAATTTGGAAATTGATTGACTCGAAGGTCAAAATTAGAAATTTGGAAATTGGTTGACCCAAAGGTCTGAAATTGGAAATTTGGAAATTGATTGACCCGAAGGTCAAAATTAGAAATTTGGAAATTGGTTGACCCGGAGGTCTGAAATTGGAAATTTGGAAATTGATTGACCCGAAGGTCAAAATTAGAAATTTGGAAATTGGTTGACCCGGAGGTCTCAAATTGGTAATTGGGTGGCCCAAGGGCCGAAATTGGAATTAGAAATTGGAATTTTGAATTTAGAAATTGGAAATTGGAAATTGGAAATTGGAAATTTTGAAATTGATTGACCCGAAGGCCGAAATTGGAAATTAGTTTATTGGGAACAACATGGGTTCAATAAGAATTCAGCCTAAGAACGACATTGGTTCTATTGAGAACGACATTGGTTCACTGGGAACGACATTGGTTCTATTGAGAACGACATTGGTTCACTAGGAACGACATGGGTTCAATAGGGATTCAGCCTAAGAACTATCAATTCCATAGGAATTTAACCTAGGGATCACATCGGTTCAGCAGGGATTCAATCCACGAACTATCAATTCCATAGGGATTTAACCTAAGGACCATAGTTTAAGAAGAAAGGATTCAACTTGTGAGCTTTGAATTGACCAAGTGCTAAACTGGGTTTTGAGGGAAGATTCCAATCGGAATTCAAATCTTCAAGGAAAAACTGAATGAATTGGGTTTTGAAAGAAAATTTGAGTTGGAACTTGGATCTTCTAGACCAATTACTAATTTGTAGAAAAGTTTGAGTAGGAGTTTAAACCTTTAAAGAAAAGACAATCGAATTGGATTTGGAAGAAAATTCGAGTCGGAACTCTAATTTTTCGAAGGAAAACTGGATCCATTGTGAAAGAAAAAGAAATTCGAGTCGGAACTCGAATCCTGAAGGAAAAGTAGATCAATTAGAAGCAAAAAAAATTCGAGTCGGAACTCGAATCTCGAAAGAAAACTAGACTAATTAGAAGGAAAGAAAATTCGAGTCGGAACTCGAATCCCGAAGGAAAACTAGACCGGTTAGAAGGAAAGAAAATTCGAGTCGAAACTCGAATCTTCGAAGGAAAACTAGATTCATTGTGGAAGGAAAAGAAATTCAAGTCGGAACTCGAATCCTGAAGGAAAAGTAGATCAATTAGAAGGAAAGAAAATTCGAGTCGGAATTCGAATCTCGAAGGAAAACTAGACCGGTTAGAAGGAAAGAAAATTCGAGTCGGAACTCGAATCCCGAAGGAAAACTAGACTAATTAGAAGGAAAGAAAATTTGAGTCGGAACTCGAATTTTCTAGACCAATTCTAGGACATTTGAATTGGATTTGGAAGAAAATTTGAGTCGGAACTCTAATTTTCTAGACCAATTTAGAAGGAAAAGAAATTCGAGTTGAAACTCGAATCCCGGAGGAAAGAAAATTCGAGTCGGAACTCGAATCCCACAAGAAGACTAGACTAGCATGGATTAGGTTTGAGAACATTAACCAGTAAAACCAGATTTAGAAAGTTTGACCAATAAAAATTGGATTTTGAAAGATGTACCAGTGTGAATATCGGATTTTGGAAATGAACCAGTTTAAGTACTAGATTTTGGAAAATCAGTATGAATATTGTTTTTGAAAGAATTACCAGCACGAACACTGGATTTAGAAAATTTACCAGCACAAACACTGGATTTTGAAAATTTACCAGCACGAACACTGAATTTAGAAAATTTTACCAGCACGAATACTGGTTTTTGAAAATTTTACCAGCACGAACACTGGATGTTGAAAATTTTACCAGCACGAACACTGGATTTTGAAAATCTTACCAGCACGAACACTGGATGTTGAAAATTTTACCCAACTAATTCTGATGAGAGATTTTTAGTCTTCATCCTCACGATGACTTAGACAACTGTAGGGGTCTCAGGATTTATCCCTTATCCTGAATGGGCAACTCAGGTTTATCCCTTAACCTGAAAGGGAAACTTGATGCAAATGGATGCAAATGAATGCATGTAAATGCAAATGAATGCAAATGTATGCAAAATGATGTAAATGAGTGCACATGCATGCAAAATGAGAGATTTGTTTGATCCTTCCTGCATACAGGATGTTTTGAAGATAATTTTTAAAATAATGCCCCAGTGTAACTGGGAAAGAAGAATTTGACCATTATTGAAGAAAATATATTGAGGAATTACAAAGGATGAAATAAAGGATTTAAGTATAGAAAATTTTCAAATATTGAACATTGATAGAGTCTGATAATTCCACACCATCGGCATTGATGAGCAGATATGAATTGCAGGGTAATGCTTCCTCGACAACATAGGGCCCTTCTCAATTCGGTGACCATTTGGTACCCGGGCGGTGCTTGAGATAGGTCGTTGATCTGAGCCCTAGATCATTGACTCAGAATTTTCTTTCAATGACAAATTTTGCATATTGTCAAGCTACCCTCTGCCGATATGATTGGGCGTGCTCTGTTGCTCAGAGCCTTCTTTCATTGAGCAAATCAAGTTATACCAGTCGCTGCTGCTGATACTGATCAAGCGGTAACTCCAGTAGTGATGCGAACTTCAAGGCAGGTTTCTGAACATGTAGAGGCAGCATTATCTCAGTTCCGTAGACAAGTTTTGACAGAGTAGCATTAATTGGAGTTCGAATGGTGGTTCTGTATGCCCCCAATGCATCATGGATCTTCTCATGCCAATCACGGCCTATTTCCAAAGTTCGCTCCAGGATTCGAATCAAAATCTTATTGGTGGCCTCTGCTTGGCCATTCCCTTGAGGATAATAATGAGCGGAGAAATGACGATGGATTTTGAACTTCGAACAAAAAGTCCTCATTCTCTCATTCTTGAAATGATTGCCATTATCTAACACAATATCATGCGGTATGCCGAAACGACATAGGATATTCTTATGGATGAACGAGACCACGTGTCGACCTTCTACTGTGCGTAGAGTGACTGCTTCTACCCATTTAGTAAAATATTCTGTTGCGGCAAGAAAATATTTGTGGCCATTTGAAGCAGAAGGGGTAATGGGGCCTACAACATCAAAAGCCCACATAGAAAATGGCCATGGCGAAACAACAGATTGCAAATATGTTGTTGGAGCATGAATAGAAGGTGCATGTATCTGGCATAGAGCACACTTCTTTCACAAAATGGTAGCAATCTTGCTGCATAGTCTTCCAATAATATCCTGCTCGGATGATTTGCTTGATAAGATTTTGGTAGCTGACGTGACCACCGCAAATACCTTCGTGTGCTTCTCGCACAACTTCTTTGTCTTCATCTTCATCTAGGCATTTGGAATATTCAAAACTGAATCCACAACAATAGAGGACGTCGGCAAGAATAAAATATCGAGCAGACATGCGCCGAGTCACTTGTTGCTCTTGCCAATGATATTTTGAGAGAAGGAAACAGATGTCTTCTCCTTAATGGGAGCCTTTTTGAGACCGTCTTCAGCTTGCTTAGACATCATCCTAATCATCATTTTCTTAAATATCTGATATGCAGCAGGATCAATGTCATCTCTATCATTCAGACTCTGTCTTCTGGCAGATCTTGGAGAATCCATTTCTTCTTACCTGCTTCTAAAATCACTGATGCACTGACACAGTGGTGTCTTCTTGCTTGATCTAATCTGAACCACTTGGAAATACCGATATTCTCTGCAGAGTGAGATGGATGATTAAATTTTGATGATAAAGATTCAGGATAAAAATGAATATAGGAAAAATATTTGATGAGAATTTGGTAGATAATTGGAAGAACATCCCATTACTAGGGATTGAGTTGTCGCTGGAATTACTACAACTGCGTTGTCATTCCTTTGCGAAGAAAATAAACAACTGAAAATTATGCCTTGTTACCTAGGCGAGGTCATCAAACCAAGAATAAAGAATTTGAAAGATTTTTATTCATTGAAGGGAAAACATGATTGCATTAATAATAAACTTGAGAAAGAGGGGGCGAACAAACAATTTGCCACCACTCTTTATGATCAGTAGAGACACGAGGACTGGAGAAAAGAGTGAGAATTATGAAAGAATCTCAGTCATATTTGGCAGAATGGTATGTTCCAGACCACTGCGCTGATGCAAGGTTGAACTCTAGCATAACCCCTGATAGTAGCCGAGCTTCTACGCACTTCTGTCTCTGAGAAAATTGCCTGACGCATCACTCTGGATAGTAGTAGGTACAGGAAAATGGGCCAAGTAGCTTAAACTGTTTGCCATACGCATATGTATATTTGGGAAGAAGGCGAGCCCTTCAATGCACAAAACCATCGAATGCTGGATTCTTTCTCGAGTTGTTCTGGATAGAGTGCTGACTTCTGCGAATTCTCCATACTGTCGGTAGATCTCGATCAGTCTCACGTACTTATTCCCATTTTCTTCAATTAGTGGCCAAGACTTGCACCCTGTCATGCGAGCTACGGCATCTTTGGGGTCCAGACCCTTGACATTGATCAGAAATTGCTGCTCTAACGGATCTCCAGGCTGACCGGCTGGCTCAGGTAGTCCCATAATCTCTGAAAACTCATCCATCAGTAGTGTCATCTCACCCCACGGGAACCAGAACGTGCAGGTACGCGGATTCCACCGCTCTGCCAGTGCATGGATCAGATTGTCGTTGACTGTCAATTTCCCCACTGCAGATGCCAGTTCCAACCCACAATCGCTCAAGTGATCCGGAAACATACGAGAGAAGTTTTTGAACCAAATGTAGTACCACCGGGGGAAGAAGGGTCCGGTGCTGAAAGCTCGATGCTCGGGAAGACTTTGTCGCACCTCGTAGGAGATGTGACCCTCAGGAAAAACAGAATCAAGCTGACTGGATGCCATTGGACTGAAAGATAGGAAGATTAGAAATTAGACTTTTGGAAAAATACAAGAATTTTGAAAATTGCAGGCAGGATAAAATAAAAAGCTGGAAATTTGAAGTCCAGAGGAACGAAAGAATGAAAAATAACCTGGAGTTTTGAAGAAAAGGTGGATAATTTGAAAAAATCGTCCAGGGTTTTTGAGAAAATGAGATATTTCATAAAAGATGAAAAATGAGGTATTTTGGAAAATTGTTCGGTATTTTGGAAAAATTGGGAAAAATATGAGAAAATAAGGCAAAAATGAATATCATACATTCAATTACAAACAATTATGCACATACAGCAATCCCTAAGAAGCTGACTCTAAATGCATCAATTTTGAAAGAGCTTTAAGACCCTAATCCTGACTCTAGGCTCAGATCAACTGTGTCCAATCATGCTATGCCGATATACTCGAACCGAGGCTCGATGTACGTGGCATAAAAATTCATCTCCGGTTCTAGGCTTGTGTTTTCCCAACATCCTTGTGCGCCTGCCGATATACGTTGGACTATGGCCCTTGGTACATGGCAGGAGAGCGTTAGCCCAAATAAGTGGCCTAGTTGTGAGCTCTGTCCCGAACTATGGTTCTGGAAGAGAGCCCAGCAACGTGAAGACCGGGTAGACATAGGTGGGGTGGTTTTTGAAATATGATCACATGCAAGCAAACAGAGGGCTCTAAAACCTAAAGAGATAGAGATTTTAAAATTTTTTGAAGAAGCAAACATTGTTTTCATACAAATCCTAGATTGAGGAGTGTTGTATTTCAGACCTAAGTCTATGTGAGCATGCATAATTCTCCTCAATATGGTTCTACCAAACCATGCCTAGTCTACATGCAATCCATGTCAGCTAGGTTCAAGTCTAGGCTCCTAGGTTCACATGATATCAGAAATTAAAAGCTGACAGTTTATAGAGCACGATTTTGATAATTGAGCTAAGTCAAAGCACATAATTGATCAGACGAAGACAGGTCTCATTTCGGTCGCCAAACCTGTTATCATCGCAAAATTTCTCCCCTCCCTTGCGAGAGAGAAACAAATTTTGCGAGTCAAACTCGACCAAAGTTTTGAAAATTGTTTTGAAAATTTACTCGCCTCCGTTTTGAAAATTTGTGGGAAAATTTCGTGGAATGGGATCAGCCTGTCGGTACGAGGTTCAACCGTTCCTGACGCCTTTACCAGGGGTAATTGAACCAAGGACCAATTATGTGCTTTAACTTGACTAAAATATCTAAATTATGCTCTATTTTTCCTAGAATGCACAAAGAATCAGGCTTGTGCTATGAAATTTTGAAAATAATGCAAGTTTGAGAAAATATGATGTTTGCTTTGGAAAACTGAAATATGTTTGAAAATTGATTGGAAAAGTACTTGAAAATTGAATTCTTGAGAAAATCATTGAATTTCATTGGAAATCAGAAATTTGCATTGGAAAGTGATTTCTCAAGAAAATTTGAACTTTAGAAAATTGATTTTGAAATTTGGAATTGCTTTTCTGAGGAAATGGATTTGAAAATTCTGAGAAAATCAGGAAGTTCATTGGAAAAGGGATTTCTGAAAGGGAAAATGAATTCTCAGGAAAACAGGAATTCTGAGAAAATGGATTTCTGAAAACTTGGGATTTTGAAATTTGAGAATGTTAAAACATAGGAAAATCTTGATTTGAACTTGGGAAATACTTTGAAATCTCATTTAAAAATTTAGAATTCTGGGAAAATCCAATCCTGAGAAAGACTTGGTAAATCCTTGAGAAAATTGATTTTTCTGAATTTGAAATTGGAAAATGAATTTGAAAATAATGCAATTTGAATTATATGAATGAATGAATATGAATTTGAAAAGGGAATTTCATTGAGGAATTGGGAAATCCTTTTAAAACTTTGAGAAATGCAGTGCATTTTGAAGTTAGCCTAAGAGTGTAGGCTGAATGTGGCTGATATAAAGATCATAAATCTTGGTTTTCTTCGTATTCTGACTATGGCCATAAATACGAATCCCATCGAGTTTATAAACTCTATAAAAGCTTGTGCACGTGCCATTCGTGTCAACCATAGTGAATTTGAAATAATGTGCATGAATGATACATCACATATTAAAATTTGCAGAAATTAAACTATATGCAATGCAGTCCTATTCTAAGCAGAAAATGTAAATTCTTATTCCAAATTATTAAATTTGATATTACATTGAATTGAAATAAAATAAGATAAAACTAAGTCTTCTTCTTGAATATTCCTGCAAAACTAGAAAACAATGTTAGCACAAAAATGTAGGTTTTTCTGAATTTATCCAAAAATATTGGAAATTATCGGATATTATTCAGATATAAACCAAAATTCATACCCCTTTTGATATAAACATGATAAATAATGAATAAATTTCGAAAATAAACTTGAAATATCGAATTTGGGGTCAAAATGACCAAAATACCCCTGATGACCTTGAAATCAAGGTTTTCTAAAAGAATTTTTGTAAATTTTGGAATTTTGAAAATCAAATGAAATAAATCAAATATAATATGATAAAATATGATGATATGCATGAAATTTTGGAGAATTAGAAATTGAAATTTCGAAATTTATGTCAAAATGACCAAAATACCCCCGATAACAAGACTATGGCCTTCAAACCAGGGTTTTCTGAAATAAATTTTGCAAAAATGAAAAATGTGAAATGCAAATGACATTGAAATTAACCCTAATATAATTATATATGCTCATGTACATGATAAAAACCTTAAAATGATGAAAATATCATAAAATATCAAATTTAACCTGATTTTCGCTTCTGAACTTAAAGATAAACTAACACATGGAGCAAATGAACTTGGAATTAAGCCAAATTTGGCATGGACACCTAAACTATCCCTAAAAACAGAATGGATCTCGAAAATATAATTTTTTTGTATTTTTAAATATGGAAATTCAAGTAAAAACCCTAAATTTTGTGATTTTTGCCTAAAATGTTGATTCTAAAGGGGATTTAGGATATCAAACTTTCATAAAAAAATTCCAAATTTTATGGGGTGACAGAGGACAGTAAGGAAAGGATTTTTGCATTTTACACTTTCTGGTTTTGACCTATGGTCGGAGCTATGCCACTCCGGCAAGTCGGATCGGAATCCGGCGACTCCAGTAAATGAAGGAAACAGACAGGTTTCGGTAGAAAATGTTGGAAAAATAGTAAACAGATGAGAAAAAGTCTGAAATTGTGGGAAACTATCCCTGACAAACAGGTAAAAGTTTTATCTTTTGACACAATTGGGATTCGGGTTAATATTTGGAAAATGCCACACTGTTATCAGAGACCTAAATCTCTGGAATTTCTGGACATTGGAATCTGTTAGGCAGAAAGAGAAAATCGGGGAAAAATACTAAAACAGATTAAAAAATTCCCCAATTTTCGGAAATGACAGGAAATAATGTTAGGAAGAACTTTCATGTTGAAAGTTTTTGCATACGGGCTACAGATTGGGTGGACTTAGTGCATTAGATTCTGTCTATACCCTGACGAAAGAAAATCAATATTTTCCCAGGGGTCTGAGAAATCCGATTTTTTACAGAGGACAAAACTGCTTGGAAAAACCTAAAAATTTCCAGATCACTAGTAAATTCAATTATAAATCTACTATGATTTTTGGAAGATGATTCAAATCTTTCACAGGGGTGATTCTAAAGATTCTTGTTTGCTAAAGCAGAAATTGAAAGTTCCATAAATGAAAAATCCCGGTTTGGGATTTGATTTATTTAATGGGGTTGCAAAACCCAAATTAAATCAAAATTTCAGAAGAAATCAAAGACAAATAATCACGACTATCATGAAATTTTTAGGATTTGAAAATGAAGATACATCCATGAAATAACAACTGGACTCTACGCCTAGATTGAAAACTACAAACTAATAAGCAAACATGGATGAAACTAAGTAAAATACCTATTAAGCAATAACATAAATTAAATATAATGCTTCTAATCACGAAATTTACATGTAACCAAAAATAAAATCAAAGTGATTGGGGAGATATGATCTTATGTTTGATATTTGCTATTGATGAGAAAGGATCTGATCCATTGATCGGACGGATCCCTTCCCATACGTAGCTTTAATCTAAAAGGCAAAATCTTTCTTTTCTTTTCTTTTTTTTTTGTTTTGCAACATAAATACAATCTTAAACTGATCTTTTATATCGGATTAATCAAATAAAAAAGATGAAATAGATTTTTACCTTGGGTTATGTGGATCAGGTGGAGATGCTATGACGAAACTACAACAAGGTGGCTAGAACTGTGGTGAAGGAGGCTGCAATGAAGGGCTGAAGCTTCGAGGCTTCGAGGGGCAGCCGAAGGGCTGGAGTTTGAAGGTGTTGTAAGGGCTGGATGTATTGAAGGTAGTGAACCTGTTGGGGCGTCACCAAGGGGGAGTTAGGCTGCAACAAGGAAGACTGCGGCTGGAGGAGACTGCACCTAGTAGATGACTGAAGATGCTGCCCCTTGTAGATGACTGAAGCAGAGTTGAAGGTGGGCTGCACCGTGTGGTTGAAGGAGGAGGTTGATGATGTGTCTGGGCGTCGGTTGGAGTTGCCTTGAGATGGGCTGAAGGAAGGGTGGAAGGGAGCTGCCAATGATGCTGAAGACTGCTTCAAAGTAGCTGTGGTGGTTGAAGGTGGTGGCTGTCTTGGTGCAGCTGAAGGTGTAGCAAGGTGGGCTGCTAGAAGGCTGGTGCAGGTGGTGAGGATGGTGCTTCAAAGTGGCTTCAATGGCTGAGAGTTGCAGCCAAGGATAGCTGCAGCCAAAAGAGAGAGAGAGAGAGAGGGAGGGAGGCGTTGAATAGGAATCAGCCGTAAGTGGTTTCTTTCTTTTTGTATGGAACTAAAGTTTTGATTTTCATCAAAACCTAAGTTTCTATTATTATCTAAAGAGCCATACGTGAATGGCTATGGCTGGGGAAAAAGATGGAAGGAAGGGAAGAAAGAAGGAAGAAGAAAAGGAAGAAAAGAAAGAAAAGGGAAAAAGAAAGGAAAGAAAGAAAAGGAGGGAAAAAGGAAAAGGGAAAGAAAATGAGGAAAAAAATGGAAAGTGGGGCTGGAGGCTTGGGTGACCACCTTGTGGGTCCCACCTCTCTAAAATGCAAAATAAATAATAATAATAAAAAAAAACATAACTGAACAAATAAAAAGAAAATTAAAAGGAATAAAAGAATATATTTAAAAAAAAAAAAACAGAAATGTAAATGAGTGGGCCATCTCAGAGCGGGTCCAAATTCCACTTTTGAAATTTATTTTGACGATTAGAGGGGTAAAATAGTCTTTTTAGAAAATTTTCACACGAAACGAGCTATTTTTGGCAGTTTTTGAAACGAGCTCGAATTTTGAAGTTCAATACTCCGTTGCGAAGCAAATCCAGTGTAGAATTTAAAATTTTGATTTTGAAAGAAATCCAGATTGTTTTTCTTGAGAAAATACTTCCAAATTTATTTCCAGACAAAACGAGCTATTTTTGGTAGTTTTTTGAAACGAGCTCGGATTTTGAAGTTCAATACCCCGTTGCGAAGCAAATCCAATGTAGAATTAAAAAATTTGAGTTTGAAATAAATCCAGATTATTTTTCTTGAGAAAATATTTCCAAATTTAGACTCCCGGGGGTAAAAATATCAATTTTGAAAACAAGGGAAGAAATTGAATTCTGAAAGCTTTTGACACTTGATCTGGATTGAAATTTATAAAACTGGAGTTCTGGACTTCGAAAATGAAATAAAATGAAATGTGATGAAATGTTATGAAATGCTGAGAAATGATATGAAATGATGAGAAATGACATGCGAAATGCAGACCCAGAATGAAGAATTTTGGATGTTAGACCCCGATTAACACTTGTACCAGTTTAAAAAACATTAAAACTGATAAAATTTGCAAAATGGCTTAAGAAATGGTTTTTGGGACTCTACTGGGTCAGAGTGACACTGAAAATTGGGGTTCGAACTGGATTGAACTGAGATGAGCTAGATTGAGCTGGGTTTTAGAGTTTCAGAACTCAAATGATCTCACCAGACACTGAGTCAACTGACCTTTTCAACTGAATTTTCAAGAAAAGTTGCCATTTTTAGAGAAATGGTATGGAATGATCACTAGAGCGAAGTGAATTATGAACTTGAGCTGACTTTGAGCTGAAACAGATGTTAGTAATACTGACATGAACTAAAATTGGAGCTTGGACACTAGCTCAATTGGCTAAACTCAGCTAAATTTCAGCTGAAAGAGCTGAAATAGACTAAAATGGGCTCCTGGACACTTAAAAATGGTCTTGAATTGAAACTGGAGCATTTGAACTTCTGGTGAGCTCAAGTTAGACTCTGGGGAATATGACTAACTGTGAATGACTGACTCGAAGACAATTGGCTTAGATTTGGGTGAGAAATGAGCTCATTTCTGAAGAAATGATCCCATTTTGGCAGGAATGGTCAGAAATGAAAATAACCTTCTCACAGTGAGCTCGGGTGAGCTTGAAATGATTGATATTCTAACTGTTCTGAACTGGCCAACGAGCTTGGTTGACTCCAACTGTCTGGGGTCTGGAATGACCTAGGGGTAAAATGGTAATTTTCCTAATGAAAATGGGTAAGATGGTGATTTTCTGAAACTGACTTGGGGTTTGACTCCTACACTGACCTAACAGGGTTGGCACTGCCTGAGGAGGGTTATTTGAGAATGGATGATGAAAATTTGGGGTGTTTACAGATGCCCCTTTTTGCTACTAAGTCGGCTTGAAGACGAGCTTAGTGGCAAAGAAAAACACACCAAATTTGGGCTATAAAAATGCCCCAGTTAGAAGGATCTTACTGGATATGAAAATATTAGCCCTGATAAAAATGGTAGATATGAAATGGAGAATGAAGAGGAAGGAATTTACTTCGAAAGAAGTGAGATTCAGGTTTTGCCCTTAACCTGGATGGGACGGGAAATACTTCATGTGGAAACGAAGCTCAGGTTTGACCCTTAACCTGACCGGGATATGAAATACCTCATCAAAGGAGGCTCAGGTTTGTACCCTTATCCTGATTCGGCGGAAAATGAAATACCTCATCAAAGGAGGCTCAGGTTTGTACCCTTATCCTGATTGGGCAAAAAAATGATGAGATTATCGAAAGAAAAACTCATGATGGAACCTTCGAATTTCCGCACAATGAATCCGATAGGGGTTTTGCAAAAGGATGAAATTGGGGTCCCTAAAGCTTGAAAAGGGGTTTGATTTTGGGCGCCTCATTGCTGAGACTAAATAACTTTTGAAATTGGTGACCTTTTGCGAGAAAATGATTTGTGGCTTAACCTCAAGCCGAAATTGGACTGTTTATGGTGGGACAGTGGCGACACAGAAAAGTGTGCGAATCTGAGAGCCCATGCGCTCAGATTATATCAACAGAAGGGAAGGAACCATGAAAACTCCCGTTATCAAGTCCTAAAAGGGATAACAACTGATGTCAGGATGCTCCAAAGATGAACCTCAAGCTCTTGCTTCACGCCAGGATAGCTAGAAAATATTGTCAAAGTGTTGAAAATTATTGTTGATTCAAAATAATTGAAAATGATGCACATTGTTTTGAAAATATTCTCTCTTTTCTACCTGAAGTATTACCTCCGACTGGGCTTAACTTCGTAGAATCAAGATTCGAATTCAAATTTCTTGCAATTGACTTTCTTTCAAGGAGGCTATCAATTTTCTTGATATTGTGAAAGCGATTGGTGAAAGAATATTGATAATAGAATTTCACAAAATTTAAAGAAGATTCGGCAGTCTGATATCCTGGGATTCTTTTCTCATGATGATCTTTCTGCCCACTTTTTTTTTTCTTTTTTTTTTCTTTTTGGCAGAATTAGAGCTCTCTTAGGCTTTTGGGGATTTTATTACATCATCCTTCATTTTGGAGATGTTCTGACTTTTCTCTCTTTTTTTTTTTGGAAGGGTACGTCACAAACTTCTTCATCTTGGAGATGTTCCGATCCTTCTTTTTCTCTCAGGGATTATATCGACAGTTATTGGCTCATTGGTTGGAAATCTCTTGATGATAGCGGAAATTAAATATCCTTTAGGGTTTGTCGGGAGGCTCATCGCAGTCGTCTTCATCTTGACGGTGCTCTGAACTTTCCCTGGAAGGATCCATCACAAACTCCGTCATCTTGGAGATGATTCAAATCTTCTTTGGCCCCGGGGGTCTACTCGCCTAATTCGCCTTCATCTTGACGACAATTGAGAGATCCCTTTTGCAGATATTTAATTGCAGGTTAAGTGATTGAGCAAATATAGGGATTTAATGGATTTTTCTGTATCACCCAGAATATTTCGACTGCTTTATTTTCCAAGAATGATCTTTAAAAATATGCCATTGACTGCGATCAATACAGATCACTTATGGCTTTGCAACAATATTGAATTTCCTTTTGCTGGCCATATCGAGGATTTATTCTTCATCCTTTTGGTTGGCCAATAGAAAGAATTTGAATTTTGAATCCTTTTTCACGAAAGCTTTGACCTTTCGGAAATAATACTGAAGGTATTCTGAGGTAATGTTTTTGTGCAATAAAAATTTTGAAATCAACAAATATTTAATGACAAATTGGCAAGTTTTTCTTGAAATCCTTTGTGGAAGCGAGTATTTAAAGCACAACGCAACGCATCCATGACAGAAATTTTCTTCTCCTTTCCCCAAATGAGAAGATTCAGAAATGAAAAACAGAAATTACTCCTCTCTTCCCTGAAGAGGAGGTGTTTGCAAAACGAACTTTTGAAGAGAAATTAAGCTTTCGTCAAAACTTCCTAACATTAGGCTTCTCTTATGGAAAGGGGGCCGTTAATGGTGAGGTCGGTGAATTGGTCATGAAGGAGCGAGTCCATCACACTCTCCCTGAAAAGAGGGTCCTTCATGATGAAATGGCCTAGTACAAAATTATGGTCACGAGGAAAGCGAACTTCCGTCGAAGCTCTCCCTGAACTAAGGGTTTCTTGTATGAAATTGGAATTTTGTTTTGCAAACGGTTCACATAGACACGAGTCCCTTCAAACTTTCCCTGAAAAGGGGCTAGGTGAACAAAGGATAGCATGCGAAAAGAACGAGCTCCCTTGAACTCTCCCTGGAAAAAGGGTCTCTCGCAAGAGGAAATGACTGAAATTGGTATTGGGTGACCAAAAGGGTCGAAATTGGAAATTGAAATTTTGAAATTTTGAAATTTGATATTTGAAATTGGAAATTGGAAATTGGAAATTGGAAATTGGAAATTGGAAATTGGAAATTGGAAATTGGAAATTGGAAATTGGAAATTGGAAATTTGGAATTTGGAAATTGATATTTGGAAATTGGAAATTGATTGACCCGAAGGTCGAAATTGGAATCTATTGACCCAAAGGTCGAATTTGAAAATTTGACAATTGGTTGACCTGGAGGTCGAAATTAGAAATTTGGAAATTGATTGACTCGAAGGTCAAAATTAGAAATTTGGAAATTGGTTGACCCAGAGGTCTGAAATTGGAAATTTGGAAATTGATTGACCCGAAGGTCAAAATTAGAAATTTGGAAATTGGTTGACCCGGAGGTCTGAAATTGGAAATTTGGAAATTGATTGACCCGAAGGTCAAAATTAGAAATTTGGAAATTGGTTGACCCGGAGGTCTCAAATTGGTAATTGGGTGGCCCAAGGGCCGAAATTGGAATTTTGAATTTAGAAATTGGAAATTGGAAATTGGAAATTGGAAATTTTGAAATTGATTGACCCAAAGGCCGAAATTGGAAATTAGTTTATTGGGAACAACATGGGTTCAATAAGAATTCAGCCTAAGAACGACATTGGTTCTATTGAGAACGACATTGGTTCACTGGGAACGACATTGGTTCTATTGAGAACGACATTAGTTCACTAGGAACGACATGGGTTCAATAGGGATTCAGCCTAAGAACTATCAATTCCATAGGAATTTAACCTAGGGATCACATCGGTTCAGTAGCGGTTCAATCCACGAACTATCAATTCCATAGGGATTTAACCTAAGGACCATAGTTTAAGAAGAAAGGATTCAACTTGTGAGCTTTGAATTGACCAAGTGCTAAACTGGGTTTTGAGGGAAGATTCCAATCGGAATTCAAATCTTCAAGGAAAAACTGAATGAATTGGGTTTTGAAAGAAAATTTGAGTTGGAACTTGGATCTTCTAGACCAATTACTAATTTGTAGAAAAGTTTGAGTAGGAGTTTAAACCTTTAAAGAAAAGACAATCGAATTGGATTTGGAAGAAAATTCGAGTCGGAACTCTAATTTTTCGAAGGAAAACTGGATCCATTGTGAAAGAAAAAGAAATTCGAGTCGGAACTCGAATCCTGAAGGAAAAGTAGATCAATTAGAAGGAAAAAAAATTCGAGTCGGAACTCGAATCTCGAAGGAAAACTAGACTAATTAGAAGGAAAGAAAATTCGAGTCGGAACTCGAATCCCGAAGGAAAACTAGACCGGTTAGAAGGAAAGAAAATTCGAGTCGGAACTCGAATCTTCGAAGGAAAACTAGAACCATTGTGGAAGGAAAAGAAATTCAAGTCGGAACTCGAATCCTGAAGGAAAAGTAGATCAATTAGAAGGAAAGAAAATTCGAGTCGGAATTCGAATCTCGAAGGAAAACTAGACCGGTTAGAAGGAAAGAAAATTCGAGTCGGAACTCGAATCCCGAAGGAAAACTAGACTAATTAGAAGGAAAGAAAATTTGAGTCGGAACTCTAATTTTCTAGACCAATTTAGAAGGAAAAGAAATTCGAGTTGAAACTCGAATCCCGGAGGAAAGAAAATTCGAGTCGGAACTCGAATCCCACAAGAAGACTAGACTAGCATGGATTAGGTTTGAGAACATTAACCAGTAAAACCAGATTTAGAAAGTTTGACCAATAAAAATTGGATTTTGAAAGATGTACCAGTGTGAATATCGGATTTTGGAAATGAACCAGTATAAGTACTAGATTTTGGAAAATCAGTATGAATATTGTTTTTGAAAGAATTACCAGCACGAACACTGGATTTAGAAAATTTACCAGCACAAACACTGGATTTTGAAAATTTACCAGCACGAACACTGAATTTAGAAAATTTTACCAGCACGAATACTGGTTTTTGAAAATTTTACCAGCACGAACACTGGATGTTGAAAATTTTACCAGCACGGACACTGGATTTTGAAAATCTTACCAGCACGAACACTGGATGTTGAAAATTTTACCCAACTAATTCTGATGAGAGATTTTTAGTCTTCATCCTCACGATGACTTAGACAACTGTAGGGGTCTCAGGATTTATCCCTTATCCTGAATGGGCAACTCAGGTTTATCCCTTAACCTGAAAGGGAAACTTGATGCAAATGGATGCAAATGAATGCATGTAAATGCAAATGAATGCAAATGTATGCAAAATGATGTAAATGAGTGCACATGCATGCAAAATGAGAGATTTGTTTGATCCTTCCTGCATACAGGATGTTTTGAAGATAATTTTTAAAATAATGCCCCAGTGTAACTGGGAAAGAAGAATTTGACCATTATTGAAGAAAATATATTGAGGAATTACAAAGGATGAAATAAAGGATTTAAGTATAGAAAATTTTCAAATATTGAACATTGATAGAGTCTGATAATTCCACACCATCGGCATTGATGAGCAGATATGAATTGCAGGGTAATGCTTCCTCGACAACATAGGGCCCTTCTCAATTCGGTGACCATTTGGTACCCGGGCGGTGCTTGAGATAGGTCGTTGATCTGAGCCCTAGATCATTGACTCAGAATTTTCTTTCAATGACAAATTTTGCATATTGTCAAGCTACCCTCTGCCGATATGATTGGGCGTGCTCTGCTGCTCAGAGCCTTCTTTCATTGAGCAAATCAAGTTATACCAGTCGCTGCTGCTGATACTGATCAAGCGGTAACTCCAGTAGTGATGCGAACTTCAAGGCAGGTTTCTGAACATGTAGAGGCAGCATTATCTCAGTTCCGTAGACAAGTTTTGACAGAGTAGCATTAATTGGAGTTCGAATGGTGGTTCTGTATGCCCCCAATGCATCATGGATCTTCTCATGCCAATCACGGCCTATTTCCAAAGTTCGCTCCAGGATTCGAATCAAAATCTTATTGGTGGCCTCTGCTTGGCCATTCCCTTGAGGATAATAATGAGCGGAGAAATGACGATGGATTTTGAACTTCGAACAAAAAGTCCTCATTCTCTCATTCTTGAAATGATTGCCATTATCTGACACAATATCATGCGGTATGCCGAAACGACATAGGATATTCTTATGGATGAACGAGACCACGTGTCGACCTTCTACTGTGCGTAGAGTGACTGCTTCTACCCATTTAGTAAAATATTCTGTTGCGGCAAGAAAATATTTGTGGCCATTTGAAGCAGAAGGGGTAATGGGGCCTACAACATCAAAAGCCCACATAGAAAATGGCCATGGCGAAACAACAGATTGCAAATATGTTGTTGGAGCATGAATAGAAGGTGCATGTATCTGGCATAGAGCACACTTCTTTCACAAAATGGTAGCAATCTTGCTGCATAGTCTTCCAATAATATCCTGCTCGGATGATTTGCTTGATAAGATTTTGGTAGCTGACGTGACCACCGCAAATACCTTCGTGTGCTTATCGCACAACTTCTTTGTCTTCATCTTCATCTAGGCATTTGGAATATTCAAAACTGAATCCACAACAATAGAGGACGTCGGCAAGAATAAAATATCGAGCAGACATGCGCCGAGTCACTTGTTGCTCTTGCCAATGATATTTTGAGAGAAGGAAACAGATGTCTTCTCCTTAATGGGAGCCTTTTTGAGACCGTCTTCAGCTTGCTTAGACATCATCCTAATCATCATTTTCTTAAATATCTGATATGCAGCAGGATCAATGTCATCTCTATCATTCAGACTCTGTCTTCTGGCAGATCTTGGAGAATCCATTTCTTCTTACCTGCTTCTAAAATCACTGATGCACTGACACAGTGCTGTCTTCTTGCTTGATCTAATCTGAACCACTTGGAAATACCGATATTCTCTGCAGAGTGAGATGGATGATTAAATTTTGATGATAAAGATTCAGGATAAAAATGAATATAGGAAAAATATTTGATGAGAATTTGGTAGATAATTGGAAGAACATCCCATTACTAGGGATTGAGTTGTCGCTGGAATTACTACAACTGCGTTGTCATTCCTTTGCGAAGAAAATAAACAACTGAAAATTATGCCTTGTTACCTAGGTGAGGTCATCAAACCAAGAATAAAGAATTTGAAAGATTTTTATTCATTGAAGGGAAAACATGATTGCATTAATAATAAACTTGAGAAAGAGGGGGCGAACAAACAATTTGCCACCACTCTTTATGATCAGTAGAGACACGAGGACTGGAGAAAAGAGTGAGAATTATGAAAGAATCTCAGTCATATTTGGCAGAATGGTATGTTCCAGACCACTGCGCTGATGCAAGGTTGAACTCTAGCATAACCCCTGATAGTAGCCGAGCTTCTACGCACTTCTGTCTCTGAGAAAATTGCCTGACGCATCACTCTGGATAGTAGTAGGTACAGGAAAATGGGCCAAGTAGCTTAAACTGTTTGCCATACGCATATGTATATTTGGGAAGAAGGCGAGGCCTTCAATGCACAAAACCATCGAATGCTGGATTCTTTCTCGAGTTGTTCTGGATAGAGTGCTGACTTCTGCGAATTCTCCATACTGTCGGTAGATCTCGATCAGTCTCACGTACTCATTCCCATTTTCTTCAATTAGTGGCCAAGACTTGCGCCCTGTCATGCGAGCTACGGCATCTTTGGGGTCCAGACCCTTGACATTGATCAGAAATTGCTGCTCTAACGGATCTCCAGGCTGACCGGCTGGCTCAAGTAGTCCCATAATCTCTGAAAACTCATCCATCAGTAGTGTCATCTCACCCCACGGGAACCAGAACGTGCAAGTACGCGGATTCCACCGCTCTGCCAGTGCATGGATCAGATTGTCGTTGACTGTCAATTTCCCCACTGCAGATGCCAGTTCCAACCCACAATCGCTCAAGTGGTCCGGAAACATACGAGAGAAGTTTTTGAACCAAATGTAGTACCACCGGGGGAAGAAGGGTCCGATGCTGAAAGCTCGATGCTCGGGAAGACTTTGTCGCACCTCGTAGGAGATGTGACCCTCAGGAAAAACAGAATCAAGCTGACTGGATGCCATTGGACTGAAAGATAGGAAGATTAGAAATTAGACTTTTGGAAAAATACAAGAATTTTGAAAATTGCAGGCAGGATAAAATAAAAAGCTGGAAATTTGAAGTCCAGAGGAACGAAAGAATGGAAAATAACCTGGAGTTTTGAAGAAAAGGTGGATAATTTGAAAAAATCGTCCAGGGTTTTTTAGAAAATGAGATATTTCATAAAAGATGAAAAATGAGGTATTTTGGAAAATTGTTCGGTATTTTGGAAAAATTGGGAAAAATATGAGAAAATAAGGCAAAAATGAATATCATATATTCAATTACAAACAATTATGCACATACAGCAATCCCTAAGAAGCTGACTCTAAATGCATCAATTTTGAAAGAGCTTTAAGACCCTAATCCTGACTCTAGGCTCAGATCAACTGTGTCCAATCATGCTATGCCGATATACTCGAACCGAGGCTCGATGTACGTGGCATAAAAATTCATCTCCGGTTCTAGGCTTGTGTTTTCCCAACATCCTTGTGCGCCTGCCGATATACGTTGGACTATGGCCCTTGGTACATGGCAGGAGAGCGTTAGCCCAAATAAGTGGCCTAGTTGTGAGCTCTGTCCCGAACTATGGTTCTGGAAGAGAGCCCAGCAACGTGAAGACCGGGTAGACATAGGTGGGGTGGTTTTTGAAATATGATCACATGCAAGCAAACAGAGGGCTCTAAAACCTAAAGAGATAGAGATTTTAAAAATTTTTGAAGAAGCAAACATTGTTTTCATACAAATCCTAGATTGAGGAGTGTTGTATTTCAGACCTAAGTCTATGTGAGCATGCATAATTCTCCTCAATATGGTTCTACCAAACCATGCCTAGTCTACATGCAATCCATGTCAGCTAGGTTCAAGTCTAGGCTCCTAGGTTCACATGATATCAGAAATTAAAAGCTGACAGTTTATAGAGCACGATTTTGATAATTGAGCTAAGTCAAAGCACATAATTGATCAGACGAAGACAGGTCTCATCTCGGTCGCCAAACCTGTTATCATCGCAAAATTTCTCCCCTCCCTTGCGAGAGAGAAACAAATTTTGCGAGTCAAACTCGACCAAAGTTTTGAAAATTGTTTTGAAAATTTACTCGCCTCCGTTTTGAAAATTTGTGGGAAAATTTCGTGGAATGGGATCAGCCTGTCGGTACGAGGTTCAACCGTTCCTGACGCCTTTACTAGGGGTAATTGAACCAAGGACCAATTATGTGCTTTAACTTGACTAAAATATCTAAATTATGCTCTATTTTTCCTAGAATGCACAAAGAATCAGGCTTGTGCTATGAAATTTTGAAAATAATGCAAGTTTGAGAAAATATGATGTTTGCTTTGGAAAACTGAAATATGTTTGAAAATTGATTGGAAAAGTACTTGAAAATTGAATTCTTGAGAAAATCATTGAATTTCATTGGAAATCAGAAATTTGCATTGGAAAGTGATTTCTCAAGAAAATTTGAACTTTAGAAAATTGATTTTGAAATTTGGAATTGCTTTTCTGAGGAAATGGATTTGAAAATTCTGAGAAAATCAGGAAGTTCATTGGAAAAGGGATTTCTGAAAGGGAAAATGAATTCTCAGGAAAACAGGAATTCTGAGAAAATGGATTTCTGAAAACTTGGGATTTTGAAATTTGAGAATGTTAAAACATAGGAAAATCTTGATTTGAACTTGGGAAATACTTTGAAATCTCATTTAAAAATTTAGAATTCTGGGAAAATCCAATCCTGAGAAAGACTTGGTAAATCCTTGAGAAAATTGATTTTTCTGAATTTGAAATTGGAAAATGAATTTGAAAATAATGCAATTTGAATTATATGAATGAATGAATATGAATTTGAAAAGGGAATTTCATTGAGGAATTGGGAAATCCTTTTAAAACTTTGAGAAATGCAGTGCATTTTGAAGTTAGCCTAAGAGTGTAGGCTGAATGTGGCTGATATAAAGATCATAAATCTTGGTTTTCTTCGTATTCTGACTATGGCCATAAATACGAATCCCATCGAGTTTATAAACTCCATAAAAGCTTGTGCACGTGCCATTCGTGTCAACCATAGTGAATTTGAAATAATGTGCATGAATGATACATCATATATTAAAATTTGCAGAAATTAAACTATATGCAATGCAGTCCTATTCTAAGCAGAAAATGTAAATTCTTATTCCAAATTATTAAATTTGATATTACATTGAATTGAAATAAAATAAGATAAAACTAAGTCTTCTTCTTGAATATTCCTGCAAAACTAGAAAACAATGTTAGCACAAAAATGTAGGTTTTTCTGAATTTATCCAAAAATATTGGAAATTATCGGATATTATTCAGATATAAACCAAAATTCATACCCCCTTTGATATAAACATGATAAATAATGAATAAATTTCGAAAATAAACTTGAAATATCGAAATTGGGGTCAAAATGACCAAAATACCCCTGATGACCTTGAAATCAAGGTTTTCTAAAAGAATTTTTGTAAATTTTGGAATTTTGAAAATCAAATGAAATAAATCAAATATAATATGATAAAATATGATGATATGCATGAAATTTTGGAGAATTAGAAATTTAAATTTCGAAATTTAGGTCAAAATGACCAAAATACCCCCGATAAGAAGACTATGGCCTTGAAACCAGGGTTTTCTGAAATAAATTTTGCAAAAATGAAAAATGTGAAATGCAAATGACATTGAAATTAACCCTAATATAATTATATATGCTCATGTACATGATAAAAACCTTAAAATGACGAAAATATCATAAAATATCAAATTTAACCTGATTTTCGCTTCTGAACTTAAAGATAAACTAACACATGGAGCAAATGAACTTGGAATTAAGCCAAATTTGGCATGGACACCTAAAATATCCCTAAAAACAGAATGGATCTCGAAAATATAATTTTTTTGTATTTTTAAATATGGAAATTCAAGTAAAAACCCTAAATTTTGTGATTTTTGCCTAAAATGTTGATTCTAAAGGGGATTTAGGATATCAAACTTTCATAAAAAAATTCCAAATTTTATGGGGTGACATAGGACAGTAAGGCAAGGATTTTTGCATTTTACACTTTCTGGTTTTGACCTATGGTCGGAGCTGTGCCACTCCGGCAAGTCGGATCGGAATCCGGCGACTCCAGTAAATGAAGGAAACAGACAGGTTTCGGTAGAAAATCTGAGAAAAATAGTAAACAGATGAGAAAAAGTCTGAAATTGTGGGAAACTATCCCTGACAAACAGGTAAAAGTTTTATCTTTTGACACAATTGGGATTCGGGTTAATATTTGGAAAATGCCACACTGTTATCAGAGACCTAAATCTCTGAAATTTCTGGACATTGGAATCTGTTAGGCAGAAAGAGAAAATCCGGGAAAAATATTAAACAGAGTAAAAAATTCCCCAATTTTCGGAAATGACAGGAAATAATGTTTGGAAGAACTTTCGTGTTGAAAGTTTTTGCATACGGGCTACAGATTGGGTGGACTTAGTGCATTAGAGTCTGTCTATACCCTGACGAAAGAAAATCAATATTTTCCCAGGGGTCTGAGAAATCCGATTTTTTACAGAGGACAAAACTGCTTGGAAAAACCTAAAAATTTCCAGATCACTAGTAAATTCAATTATAAATCTACTATGATTTTTGGAAGATGATTCAAATCTTTCACAGGGGTGATTCCAAAGATTCTTGTCTGCTAAAGCAGAAATTGGAAGTTCCATAAATGAAAAATCCCGGTTTGGGATTTGATTTATTTAATGGGGTTGCAAAACCCAAATTAAATCAAAATTTTAGAAGAAATCAAAGACAAATAATCACGACTATCATGAAATTTTTAGGATTTGAAAATGAAGATACATCCATGAAATAACAACTGGACTCTACGCCTAGATTGCAAACTACAAACTAATAAGCAAACATGGATGAAACTAAGTAAAATACCTATTAAGCAATAACATAAATTAAATATAATGCTTCTAATCACGAAATTTACATGTAACCAAAAATAAAATCAAAGTGATTGGGGAGATATGATCTTATGTTTGATATTTGCTATTGATGAGAAAGGATCTGATCCATTGATCGGACGGATCCCTTCCCATAAGTAGCTTTAATCTAAAAGGCAAAATCTTTCTTTTCTTTTCTTTTTTTTTTGTTTTGCAACATAAATACAATCTTAAACTGATCTTTTATATCGGATTAATCAAATGAAAAAGATGAAATAGATTTTTACCTTGGGTTATGTGGATCAGGTGGAGATGCTATGACGAAACTACAACAAGGTGGCTAGAACTGTGGTGAAGGAGGCTGCAATGAAGGGCTGAAGCTTCGAGGCTTCGAGGGGCAGCCGAAGGGCTGGATCTTGAAGGTGTTGTAAGGGCTGGATGTATTGAAGGTAGTGAACCTGTTGGGGCGTCACCAAGGGGGAGTCAGGCTGCAACAAGGAAGACTGCGGCTGGAGGAGACTGCACCTAGTAGATGACTGAAGATGCTGCCCCTTGTAGATGACTGAAGCAGAGTTGAAGGTGGGCTGCACCGTGTGGTTGAAGGAGGAGGTTGATGATGTGTCTGGGCGTCGGTTGGAGTTGCCTTGAGATGGGCTGAAGGAAGGCTGGAAGGGAGCTGACAATGATGCTGAAGACTGCTTCAAAGTAGCTGTGGTGGTTGAAGGTGGTGGTTCAAGGTGGTGGCTGCCTTGGTGCAGCTGAAGGTGCAGCAAGGTGGGCTGCTAGAAGGCTGGTGCAGGTGGTGAGGATGGTGCTTCAAAGTGGCTTCAATGGCTGAGAGTTGCATCCAAGGATAGCTGCAGCCAAGAGAGAGAGAGAGAGAGAGAGAGAGAGAGAGAGAGAGAGAGAGAGTTGGAGAGAGAGAGAGGGAGGCGTTGAATAGGAATCAGCCGTAAGTGGCTTCTTTCTTTTTGTATGGAACTTAGGTTTTGATTTTCATCAAAACCTAAGTTTCTATTATTATCTAAAGAGCCATACGTGAATGGCTATGGCTGGGGAAAAAGAAGGAAGGAAGGGAAGAAAGAAGGAAGAAGAAAAGGAAGAAAAAGAAAGAAAAGGGAAAAAAAAAGGAAAGAAGGAAAAGGAGGGAAAATGGAAAAGGGAAAGAAAATGAGGAAAAAAATGGAAAGTGGGGCTGGAGGCTTGGGTGACCACCTTGTGGGTCCCACCTCTCTAAAATGCAAAATAAATAATAATAATAAAAAAAACAAAAATGAACAAATAAAAAGAAAATTGAAAGGAATAAAAGAATATATATTTTTTTTAATAAAACAGAAATGTAAATGAGTGGGCCATCTCAGAGCGGGTCCAAATTCCACTTTTGAAATTCATTTTGACGATTAGAGGGGTAAAATAGTCTTTTCAGAAAATTTCCACACGAAACGAGCTATTTTTGGCAGTTTTTGAAACGAACTCGAATTTTAAAGTTCAATACTCCGTTGTGAAGTAAATCCAGTGTAGAATTTAAAAATTTAATTTTGAATGAAATCCAGATTGTTTTTCTTGAGAAAATACTTCCAAATTTATTTCCAGACAAAACGAGCTATTTTTGGCAGTTTTTTGAAACGAGCTCGGATTTTGTAGTTCAATACCCCGTTGCGAAGCAAATCCAATGTAGAATTAAAAAATTTGAGTTTGAAATAAATCCAGATTATTTTTCTTGAGAAAATATTTCCAAATTTAGACTCTCGGGGGTAAAAATATCAATTTTGAAAACAAGGGAAGAAATTGAATTCTGAAAGCTTTTGACACTTGATCTGGATTGAAATTTATAAAACTGGAGTTCTGGACTTCGAAAATGAAATGAAATGAAATGTGATGAAATGTTATGAAATGCTGAGAAATGATATGAAATGATGAGAAATGACATGCGAAATGCAGACCCTGAATGAAGAATTTTGGATGTTAGACCCCGATTAACACTTGTACCAGTTTAAAAAGCATTAAAACTGATAAAATTTGCAAAATGGCTTAAGAAATGGTTTTTGGGACTCTACTGGGTCAGAGTGACACTGAAAATTGGAGTTCGAACTGGATTGAACTGAGATGAACTAGATTGAGCTGGGTTTTAGAGTTTCAGAACTCAAATGAACTCACCAGACACTGAGTCAACTGACATTTTCGACTGAATTTTCAAGAAAAGTTGCCATTTTTAGAGAAATGGTATGGAATGATCACTGGAGCGAAGTGAATTACGAACTTGAGCTGACTTTGAGCTGAAACAGAGGTTTGTAATACTGACATGAACTAAAATCGGAGCTTGGACACTAGCTCAATTGGCTGAACTCAGCTCAATTTCAGCTGAAAGAGCTGAAATGGACTAAAATGGGCTCCTAGACACTTAAAAATGGTCTTGAACTGAAACTGGAGCATTTGAACTTCTGGTGAGCTCAAGTTAGACTCTAGGGAATATGACTAACTGTGAATGACTGACTCAGAGACAATTGGCTTGGATTTGGGTGAGAAATGAGCTCATTTCTGAAGAAATGATCCCATTTTGGCAGGAATGGTCAGAAATGAAAATAACCTTCTCACTGTGAGCTCGGGTGAGCTTAAAATGATTGATATTCTAACTGTTCTGAACTGGCCAACGAGCTTGGTTGACTCCAACTGTTTGGGGTCTGGAATGACCTAGGGGTAAAATGGTAATTTTCCTAATGAAAATGGGTAAGATGGTGATTTTCTGAAACTGACTCGGAGTTTGACTCTTACACTGACCTAACAGGGTTGGCACAGCCCGAGGAGGGTTATTTGAGAATGGATGATGAAAATTTGGGGTGTTTACAGAAAGATGACAAAGGCAATCCAAAGGAACAAGGTGATTCTTTCGACAACGCGAAAGATGACAAAGGTAATCCAAAGGAACAAGGCAATTCTTTCGACAACGCGATAGATGACAAAGGCAATCCAAAGGAACAAGGCGATTCTTTCGACAACGCGAAAGATGACAAAGGTAATCCAAAGGAACAAGGCGATTCTTTTGACAGCACGAAAGATGACAAAGGTAATCCAAAGGAACAAGGTGATTCTTTCGACAACGCAAAAGATGACAAAGGTAATCCTTTCGAGGAGAAGACTAATCTTTCAACAACGTGAAAGATGATAAAGGCTATCCTTTCGGAGATAAGGCTAATCTTTCAACAATGTGAAAGACGACAAAGGCAATCCCAATGAGCAAGGCGATTCTTTCGACAACGTGAAAGATGACAAAAGCTATCCTTTCGGAGAGAAGGCTAATCTTTCAACAACGTGAAAGATGATAAAGGCTATCCTTTCGGAGAGAAGGCTAATCTTTCAACAACGTAAAAGATGACAAAGGAAAATCTCTCGAAGGGGTCAAGATGCATCAATATGGACATTAAGCTCTCACTTAACGTCAAGATAGCTAGAAAATATTGCCAAATGTTGAGAATTTTGTTGTTGATTCAAAGTATTTGAAAACGATGCATATCGTTGCAAAAATATTCCTTCTTTTCTACCTGAAGCGTTACCTCCAAACGAGCTTCACTTCGTAGAATCGAGATTAGAATCCAAATTACTTGCAATTGACCTTCTTCAAGGAAGCTATCAATTTTCTTGGTATGAACAGAAAAGAGAATTTTATATTATGAAAGCAATTGATGAAAGGATATTGATAATAGAATTTCACAAGTTTAAAAAAGATTCTTGATAGATTTGGCAGTTTGATATCCTGGGAGCTTCTCTCATGATAATCTTTCTACACTCTTTTGGGCTTTGAGGGAGTTTATTACATCATCCTTCATTTTGGAGATGTCCTGACTTTTCTCTCTTTCTTTTTCCTCTCTTGCTCTCTTTTTAGAAGGGTACGTTACAAACTCCTTCAACTTGGAGATGTTTCGATCCTTCTTTGCTCCAGGGTTATCTTGATGAAATTGGCTCATTGGTTAGAGATCTTTGGATGATAGCTGAAATTAAATATCTTTTAGGAATTGTCGAGAGGTTCTTCGCATCTGCCTTCATCTCGACAGTGCTTTGGACTTTCCCTGGAAGGATCCGTCGCAAACTCCATCATCTTGGAGATGTTTTAAATCTTCTTTGGCTCCGGGGGTCTACTCGCTTAATTCGCCTTCATCTTGACAACAAGTGAGAGATCCCTTTTGCGGATATTTAATTGCAGCTTAGGTGATTTTGAGGAGACAGGGCTTGGATGAATTCTCTCTTTTCTAGCACTCAGGATATTTCTACTGCCTCATCTTTACAAGAATGGTCTAAAAAATGTGCCATTGACTGCGATCAATATCAATCCTCTATGACTTTGCAAAACATTGAATCTTCTTTTCTGGCCATATCGAGGATTTATCCTTCATCCTTTTGGTTGGCCAATGGAAAGAATTTGGATTTTGAATCCTTCTTCACAAAAGCTTTGCCTTTTTGGAAGTAATATTGAAGGTAAACTGAGGTAAAATTTTGTGCAATAAAATTCTGAAATCAACAAGTAATTGATTGACAAATTGACAAAGTGTTCTTGAAATCCTTAGTAAAAGAAATCGCTTGACATCCGAGTTGACACATCCCTGACGATGGTACTCAATTTCGAAGGTAAATCCAATACGAAGTTGGAAGTTTGAAGGTGAGTCCTGGCATAATGCTGGATTTTGAAGGTAAACCCCACTATGAAGTTTGGTTTCAAATTAGATAAAGTTCGGGTCGAAACCCAAATCTTCGAAGGAAAAACTAGGCCAATTCAGATTTTTGAGTCGAAACTCAAATATTCAGAGGAAAGTTGGAAAGTTCGAGTCAGGGCTCGAATCTTAAAGGAAAATTGGGAAGTTCAGATTTTGAAGGAAAGAAAAACTCGAGTTAAAACTCAAATCTTCAAAGGAAAGCAGGAAAGTTCGAGTCAGGGCTCGAATCTCAAAATGAAACTGGAAAGTTTAGATTTTGAAGGAAAGAAAACTTGAGTTAAAACTCAAATCTTCGAAGGAAAGCAGGAAAGTTCGAGTCAGGGCTCGAATCTTAAAGGAAAATCTTTAATCAGAAGATTGGTTTTTGAAAATTGATATTGCGAGGACTGGGATTGAAAGTTTTGAGAATGTCCAGTTCGAGGACTGGGATATTTGACTTGCAATGAAAAAGACCATCATATTTAGATGTATGTGGTCTGATTTTCAGGATTAACCCCTTATCCTGAACGAGAATATGAATAGAAATTGGAGAATTTTGGGGAAATCATGGAAAATGATTCAGGTTTATCCCTTAACCTGAAGGGGAATTAAATGGATGCAAAATGAAATGCAAATGCACATGAAATGTAAATGAATGCAAAATTAATGCAAGTGGGTGCATATACATGCAAAATGAGAGATTGGTTTATCCTGCCTGCATACAGGATGTTTTGAGGTAAAGATAGATTTTTCAAAAAAAAATGCCCCAGTGTAACTAGGGAGGAAAATTTTGAATATAAAGAAGGATAATCGAAGAATAAGGTGACAGGCTTCTTGATTGAGAGACATCCTCAAAGTCATTCCTCACAAGAGACAAATTGTGAAAAGGAAAGAGACACAAATAAAATGGTGCCAAACTATTGGCAAATTTAATAATTTTATTGATGCTTAAAATCAGGGAAAGGAAATAGAATTATATTATCCCTTTGAAATGATAAGAGCAAAATGAGAAGTGAGAAAGTGTTTGCACATAGGATCTTTAAAGTAAAAGGAAAATGTTATTTTGAAAGTGAGAAATCATTATGGGAAGAAAATCAACTGCAAGGTTAATTTTGAAGAATGATCAGCGTGAGAGTTGATCTTTGAAAGGGGAATCAACACGAGGGTTGATTTTGAAGAGAGATCATCATGAGGGTTGATTTTGAAAACGAATTGGTTTAACACTAATTTTGGAAAGGAAAATCAACACAAGGGCTGAATTTTAAAGATAATGGTTTGAAACCAATTTAAGAAGAGAAGATCACCGCGATGGTTGATTTTTGAAAAAGATTGGACCGAAATATTAAACTTTTGGGTGATCATAACAAAGATGCTTGTAGAAAATTTTCAAAATTTCACGATTTTTGAAAAACCCTCATAGGTAATTTCATTTCTCTCATGAATGATGTTGGGATTGCCCCTCATCTTGAAAAAAAAATGGGAATTTAATGTGGCTTAATAGAAGCCGATGGCAAAGACGGTTTTGTTTAACGAAAATGTTAAAAGGTGCCCTAATGGGGCAAAAAAAAGAAGTATTGGATGAAGAAAATTGACATTTTATTGATAAGCAGAACTGATAACAAAAAGACTGCATATTTATAAGCACTCGACCAAAAGGTTGCAAAAACTGGACTGACTTGCCCCTTATGAGGTGACTGGCAAAACGAAAGGAAGAAAGCAGGGAACTTTGGCATCATCAACTTTATGAATGATCTGGGAAAGGCTTGGTCAGGATGGCCAGTTCGTCTTCTTCTTCAGCTTCAGCAAGGTGGCTCTTGTCAATGCAATCTTGAACAATATTTTTGAAGACAAAACAATGATCAATGTCATGCCCTACTGCCCGATGGAACTTGCAAAACTGATTCCTGAACCTTCCCATGATGATGGGAGGAGTTGTGGCCTTTGGGAGCTTCACTAATCCCTTAGTTAACATGAATTCAAGGGCTTCTTCGAGTGTTTGTTTGAGAGGAGTGAACACACGATCATTACTCCAACCTTCACGCTTTATCTTTTCCTTTTGTGGAAAGTTGGGCTGAGATAGCTTGCTATTCTGTTTTTCCTCTCGATCTGCATGGTTGCCCTTACTACTTTTGTTATCATTGCGACTGATGTTGGCGGAGAGGTGAAATTTACCTTTTTCTTTGAATCTAGATTGTTCTTGACGAGGGTGATACCATCGTAGACACCGTTCTCCAACCCCATCTCGAGCCACTCGGCTCGTTCAGTAAGTTCAATGAAAGACTTGGATGGTGAGGTAGAAATGAGACTCCTCAAAGGCTGTGAAAAGTTGTTGAGGATCAGTGATAAAGCATGTCTCTCTGATATAGGATCCCTCATTTTGTTGCAGGTCTCTCTTTATCTGCGAACGAAGTCCTTGGCTTTTTCACTATCTCCCTGCTTCAGATTACAGAGGTGATTTAACGTTGGTAGCGCTTCATTATTGAACAGAAATCGCTTGATGAATAGATTGACCACCTTATCGAATTCTCGCAGCTCGATTGGATTGATATGCTCGGAGTACCACTTGGCGGCAGTGCCTTCTAGGCTACGGGGAAAGCAGAGAAATAGGGCTCTATTGTCTCTCTTGAATTTGGAGCATTCGGCAAAGAACATGGCGAGGTGGGCTTTGAGATCACTAGAACCGTCGAACTTGATGAATTTACGAGGTAGATTTTCCAGATCTTCGTCTCCTTCTAGGCCATCATAGAAGTCCTCGCTGGTGAAGACTTTCTTGCCCTTGTCGCGAGCTTGCAGGTCTTTTACCACTCTAGCCATTTTTTTGAACTGCGCTTGAAGAGGATCTGTCACAGTTTGAACCTTTGGCTTGCGAGTGATTTCTGGAATGATCTCGCATTCTTCCTCGGTATCATCTTCGTCTGAAGTATCTTGAACATTCCTCTCAGAGGACTTGGTTGATCTCTTGGCCACACGATCTCTAATTCTCTGACTGAATGGGTTTTTGTCTGAGCTGGTGCCAGCCTGCTCACTCATCATCCTCTTCATCATTTTTTGAAACATCGCGTACATTTGAGGGTCGATACCGTCATCTTCTGGCTGCTCTTGGTCTTTGTCTGACCTTGGCGAATTCATCTCTCCTTCTGATGTTGATGAGTAGCTGATATGCTGCGATGATGTTTTCCTTTTGGACCTTGTCTGAACCATCAGATGTTGTGGATGCTCTCTTGTGTTCTCTTTCTTTCTCTTTCTCTGCAGGACTCTGCAGGGCAAAGACAGGATCAAATTTCGAGGAAAATATGGTAGACCATTGGAAGAGTATCCCATTACTAAGGATTGAGTCATCGTAAGGATTACGACAATTGTGTTTTCATCCTTTTGCAAGAGAAATAAACAACGGAAAATGTGCCTTGTTAACTAGGCAAGGTCGTCAACCACGAGGAAAACACCATTTTGAAGGAAAGAGATATCTCTTGGAAAAAAAATCCGCAAACGGATTTAAAATAAGGAGAAGGCAAGTGGGTAAACAATTTCCACCACAATAATCAAGATATGCACGAGGGAAATAAGGTGAAGAATTTTGCAAATAGACAAAAGGATTGAAAATCCAATAAGAGAAAACATATGATTTTTGAAAATTGCAGGCAGGATAAAAATGCAGCTGGAAATTAGAGATCCAGTAGAACGGGAGAATGAAAAAAAAACACCTGTAGTTTTGAAAGAAATTGGATATTTGAGAAAATCTGCCAGGGTTTGAGAAAAGAAAGGGAAAGGATGAGAATATGGGTATATGAAAATATTTTGGGAAAAATGTAAGAAAATAGAGGTAACATACAATCACATCCTGCATAAACATTTATGCACATACAACACTCCCTAAAAGGCTGACTCTAGATGCATCATTTTGAAAACAGCTGTAGGACCCAAATCCTAACTCTAAGTTCAGATCATCTTTGTCCAATCCAGTTATGTTGATATACTCGAATTGAAATCCGAGGTATGTAGCATATAATTTCAACTCCGGTTTTAAGGTAAGGTTTTCCAACATCCTTGAGCGCCTACCGATATACTTTGGACTGTGGCCCGCGGTACGTGGTAGGGGGGTATTAACCCAAATAATTAGCCCAGTTGTGAGGCTCTGTCCTGAACTAGGGTTCTGGAAGAGAGCCCAGCAACGTGAAGACCGGGTAATGATAGGTAATGGAGATTTTGAAAAATGATCACATGCAAGAAATAGAGGGCTCTAAGTCCTAGAGAAATAGATTTTGAAAATCTTTGAATAAGCATACATTGTTTGCATTCAGATCCTAAATTGAGGAGAGTGATATTTAAATCTAAGTCTATGTGAGCATGAAAATTTTTCCTCAATCTGGTCCTACCAAACCATGCCTAGTCTATATGCAGTCAATGTCAGCTAGGTCAGAATCTAGGCTCCTAGGTTCGCATGATAGCAAAAGTAAAGAGCTGACATTTTGTGAACATAATTTCGATAATTGAACTAAATCAAGCACAATTTTGATCAAACAAGGACAGGTCCCATCACGGTCGCCAAACCTGTTATCGTCGCAAAACTTTTCCCATCTTCCCTTCCTTGCGAAAGAGAGAGGAAAATGCTTTCGCGATTCAAACTTGACCGGATTTTGGAAATTGTTTTGAAATACTCGCCTCCGTTTTGAAAATAGCGGAAAAATCTATGGGATGGGGCTCGACCTGTCGGTACGAGGTTCGACCGTTCCTGCCGCCTTTAACAGGGGTAATCGAACCAAGGACCAAAACGTGCTTGACTTAGCTAAATCATCAAAATCGTGTTCTATCCTAAGTGCACAGAGAATTTAGGCATGTGCTATGAGATTTTGTAAAATGTAAGTTCGAAAAATATGATGTATGCTTAGAAAACATTTGGAGTAAAAAAGCCTTTCTTAGGAAAAAGATGGAAATCAATCTCTCAAGAAGCTCAGATGAAGAAGATTTGAAATCTCAAGAAAGTTTATAAAGATTTGGAAAATCATGAAGAAATGAGAATCTCGAGAAAATGGAAGGAATTTTTGAGAAAAGATGAACACTTGAAAAGGAAAATACTTGTCAGGAAAACTCGGACTTTGAGAATTTTCTTAGGAAAACGATTGGAATTCATTGGAAAACTCTTTGGAGATGGAAAATCAAAACTTAGGAAATTGAAATCCTGAGAATATTGTCCTTGAAATATCTGAAAATCGATTTGGATTCTTGAGAAAGATGAGAAACTCCTTTTGAAAATGAATCTTTAAGAAAAGAATATTTTCCAGGTATAATCACGTGAAAACTTGACTTGGGAAATCCAGCTTAAAAAATTTTCAGAGTTTCTTGAGGAATCGATTTCCATGGAGTGAAATTTTCTTGAGAAAATCATGAGAAAAACAGATGATGCAGATGATTTGAATGAATGATGCACTTTGAAAAGATTTCTGAAAAATTTGTTGGAAAAATTTGTATTAAGCCAAAGTAAAGCCTTCACATATTCTGACTATGGCCATGAATATGTTCAGAGTTTATTTGAATTAATTCACAATATTTTGAAAATTTTGGAAATATGATTTGCATTTTTAAGATAGCCTAAGAGTGTAGGCTTAATGTGACTGGTAGAAAGATGATGGATCTGGGTCTCGTCCATATTTCGACTAGGGCCGTAAATATGGACTCCACCGAGTTCATCAACTCCCTAAGAGTTGGTGCACGTGCCATTCCTGTCCATCCACAGTGATTTTGAAATAAAATGCATGAACCACATAATCAGGATATTGCAAGAATTCAAACTACATGAAATGCATCTTAATCTAAGCAGAAAAATAAATATTATTCCAAAGTTTACATTTGATTGTTACATTGCTAACAAAAAAAATATATATATAACTAAGTATTTGATAGCTCCAAAAGAAATCATATCTTCCAGATTTTTCTGCAAAATGAGAATTAGTACAAGGAATGGATATACAAGATACCCAAGGAAATGGGTATATATATAACATGTACAACAAAATATATAGGTATATATATCTAAATGCTCAAATTTGTGCTAAGTGACGTGATAATGGAGATGTATTTACAGGAAAAAGTGTATACCTATATGCTTATACATAAAACTAATGTATATGAAGAGATCCACATATATATATATATATATGCTTGTAATGGAAAAAATATGCATAATAAGTGAATTCCCATATGTAATGGGGAAATGCAAGTTGAAATGATATGCAGGAATTCATATAACTAGGAATATGTCAATGTGCTGTGGAATGCATGAATGAAACATGGAATATATCTAGTTGATGGATGTCTACTTGAAGGGCATCTCCATGAATAGGCTGTTGAAGAATCCACTGATATTGTAAAAAAAAATTCAGGATATGTTATAGATATATCAGCTAATGTGATGTAAACGATCAAAAGAGGCATTATGAATATGCAAAATGCAAAATATGGAGATGCTTCAATGACCGTACCAATACACTCTTGATATTCAAACATACAATGCAGAAAGGGCATTAATACACACATATAAATATATTGTTGGTATGCTAAATATCGATATGTAGTTTATTATACCAACATTCAGCAAATCAAGGAAATGTTTGTACATTTTGCAGTAGAATATCCAATGACTAAGTCAAGGACATAGCACCTTTGACACAACGCATTTCATTGTACATCTAAATGAGGAATTGTAATCGAATACAGTGAGAACCCAAGATTAATGATGCTTTGTTCCTTGTTATTAGATTGATTTCAGTCATCTAATGAATTGAGACAAGCTGATTTACTAGGAAAAGAAGACTCAAGTTCCAACATGCCCATTCCAGAATAATTTCCAACTATGGTAGAGACAAATCAATATCCTCAAGCAAATGGAAACATACAGTTATTAACTGATATCCTGTAGCATCTGCTGAGACACTTTTGAGCACTAAAATGCCTACCAAAGTACCACTTGAGAAACAGCAAAGCAAATATCAACCAAAATGAGTCCAGAGTGATGTCAATCAAGCTGCTAAATATAACCTCAAATGACTCTCCAATCAATCTTATTTTCCAAAAGAGAAGGATCAAAAAAATCGTCTGAATGAATCATAATGCATTCATCGAGATAACTGATATTCAATAAAATGGAACCAGGAGACCAACCTCAACATAAATCAGAATAAGGAAGCTACATATCATTTTATAATGCAATGTAAAAAAAAAAAGCTAAAAAGTGCAGAAGACTAAAGATTTACAAAGAATAAGCAACACAAAATGCTAAAAGCTACAGAAATTTCAGACGTGCTCAAGTAACAATTCCTGTAAAGAAATCGCTAAAACACAAACAGAAAAGACAAAATGAAAACCTCACATACTCACCAGTCCAAACTCAGATCAGATGGCTGGAAACCAAAACACGTCACAACTATTCTTTTGGCCAGAGCTTCCTGCAATAAGAACCAAAGGCTAAAAAAAATCCAATGGCCAAGGATCCTCTGCTGCTGGGTTGAAGGAAAATGGGAAGGAGATCTTATGAATCCCCTGTCACCAGCAAGAAAGGGCCGATATTCTTCTGAATTGGTTGAAGGAAAAAAGGAAGAACGTCTCTATCACACGGCCAGCCAAGGGTTAGAGTTTTTCCTGCAATCTGGATGGAAGGAATGGCATCCCAAATGGGGAAAACTTTACGGCAGAGAAGAGATTCGGTGGACAGGCTGAAGGAAGAGGTGAGCCCACCTTCACAATCAGCAGTCAATGGAGGGTTTGATCTTCTTCTGATGGACTGAAGGAAAGGGGAAAGAAGCTTGCTGGATCTTCTGCACCAAACGATCTGCTGGATCTTCTTCACGCTGGATGGAAGAGAGGCTATCCTCCAAAGGGTAAAAGGCTCCACGGCAGGGAAGAGGGTACCTGCGAAGAACAAAGGGGTGAAGAAAAACAAACAATCGGCCCCTTTACCAGCCGAGAGGAACAGGGGTCAGAAGAGCAGAGAATGGAGAGGTCTGGAGTCGTGGGTCTCCTCTTGATCACAGCAGCCAAGAGCTTCAGTGAGGGGAAAAGGGAAGGTCGCGGGTTCTGATGAGGCTGCACGAGGAGTGGAAACAGAGGGGGAAATAAGAGGGATTCGTGAAAAGGGGAGGAAGAGCCAGAAAAAAATCCAAAAGAAAAAGTCCCGTTTTCGGCTGCCCAAAGCCCCCTTTTTAAAACATTCATCCTTTCAGCCAAAAAAATTAGGACTTTTCGAATTTCATTTTTGAAAGGTTTTGATAATCTCAAAAACTAACTTTTGAAAATTTTTGAAAATGTCGCCATCTTGAGAGGGGGACGACTCTTAGCCTTTGAAAGTTTTTTTTTTTTAGAATTTTCATAATAATAGGCTAATTTAGAAAACACGAAGTGAACTTTGGTTCGCTTTCAAGATTTAGGAGAAAATGGTTCTTCAGGGCAAAATTTAGAAAGATGCGGAGAAATCCAGAGCCCTTTTTGTAAAAGTTTGAAATAAGGTCTTATGGATTTTGAAAGTGTGTCCCCCTCTTTTCAACTGACAAAATCTTGAAAATCAATGTCCAAAACTATTCAGATCATTTTCTTGAGAAAACTTTTGTAATTCAAAGCCCTGGGGTAAAATGGGAAGAATTTGGCAATTTTAAAAACCCAGGGGTTTGAAATCAATTTTGAAATATTTAAAACTCGAATCTGGATTGACATTTTTAAAAATCAGGAGTTCTGGATCTCAAAATGACATGCTGTGCAGTGAAATAATATGAAATGCTCATGCGATGTTATGCAAAGACATGTCCTACAAAATTGCCACTCTGAATTTGAATTTGAAAATTCTGACTTCTGGTTAAGCATGAGATTTTGAAAATTTGCAGTTTGAAGATGTCTCTGAGAAGTTTTAAGACTCGAGAATGGAATTTAGGTCTTTCTGCAAGGTTCAATCTTGGAAAATGACCATTTTGCCCTTCATTGGTTCCGGAGAACCGAAATGTGATGATTGATGGAGATATCAGGAAGGTGAGTGAAAATTTGGGGTGTTTACAATGACTCTACTGATGGACGAGTTCAATGACATTATGGGATTGCCCGAACCAGCCAGTCAACCAGATGATCCTGTTGAGCAGCAGTTCTTAATCAACATCAAGGGGATAGATGTTCGAGAAGCTTTGGCCTGAGCAACAGGGAGTAGATCATGGCCTGTCACTGAGATCGATGGGAATCAGTTCATTGACCTGTTCGGACTCTATCGCAAGTACGGAACTTACGAAGAGGTTGACACTTTGTCTCGAGCAGCAAAAGACAGAATTCAGCATGCAATGATCCTATGCACAGTGGGACTAGCTTTCTTCCAAGATGGTCAGAATTTCATAGATGTCAGAGTTGCCCAGCTCTTTCGAAGATGGGGAAGCAAGCAGACCCGTCAGCTATCACTTTCTATGGCAGCCTTGGCCTTTCTTTACCGAGGCTTGGCTCGTTTCACCCTTGGAGAGACTATTCTGGTAGAAGGATGCACTTATGCCTTGCAGTCATGGTTCCTGCGACATGTACCATCGAAGGCCAACTCCTTCAGATTCAGCAGTAAGCAGCCGAAGTCGGCCATTCAGTATCGAGCCTTGATTGAGAAACTGCATCAGGAGGAGATCGTTTGGGACTTCTTTGACGGAAAAGAGACAGTTCCTCGTTACACTTATGCTCGTAGCAAGCGCTACAGATTGCTTGGCCCCTTCTTCTGTGTTGATTATCAGCCAGAAAGATGTCTCAAGCAGTTTTCGCAGCGGCAGGTTCGTGTCAACACCCGTTTCCCGACGGGCAACATGCCAGAATTCAACTTACACTCGGATTAGTGGTCTGGGGCATACCATGTCACCAAATATACTTCGGATTCCTTCATTTCCCTATCTGTATTTCCGGGATCAAATGTATCTTCTGAATATCAAGAGTGGTGGCAAACTGTCTGCCCACCCTCTCTTTGTCTTTGAATATTACTATCAATAAAAAATACTTTTGGGCCAAATTTTATTTCTTATATTTTGTTTTATAGCACAAATGGTCACGATTCTGGTGACGACCTCATCCTGGGTAAATGGGACATTCCTCCTACTTCTCTTAAATATCTCTTATCATGGTTGACGACCTCACCTAGGTAACCAAGCACATTTCTCCGTTATCATAAAAATGATAACACAATTATCACAAATCTCGTGATGACCCAATCTCGGGTAATGGGATAATCTCTTGAAATTGTCTACCAAAGCCCCTCATTCTTGCTTTTCTCAAAGAATTATGATTTTCAAAAGGTTTCTTCCATACTCTAATCATTCCCGTATTCTGCATGAAAACTTTGGCATCTCGAAAATGGTTCAGACGAGAGCTGGTAAGCAGACTGTTCAGCAGCACAGCGATAGCGAGCAAGAAGAAATGAACTCTTCCAGATTATCCAAGAAGCACGATTCAGGGGATGAGAGTGATGTTGATCCTGCTATGTACAGAGTCTTCCAAAAGATGATGTCCAAAATGATGGCAGAGCAGGCTAAGGCTGGTCCAAAGAAAGCCGCTGCTAAAAGCAAGATTAAGAAGAAGCTTATGAAAAAGCCTGTCAGAATCAGTAAACAGAAAGTACAGCGTGACAGCACCTCGGAAGATTTAGAATCAGCAGAAGATAACTCTAAAGAAGAAGAGCAGCTGATTTATATCTCCAAGCATATGCGGCAGCCTAAGAGAACAGTTGAAGAGCATGTGCCAGTAAGCAAGCCCAGGTACGGCCCCCCCACAGAGGATCCGATCCAAGCATTGACCAAGATAGTCAAAGATCTACAAATCCGGGACAAAGGGAAAATGTCATACACCAGGTAGGATTTCTATCTTGGCTTAGAAGGGGATAACAATCTAAAAAACCTCCCCGAGAAATTCATTAAGTTTGATGGATCCGGAGATCCTAAGGCCCACCTTGCCATGTTCTTCGCCAAATGCGCCAGATTTAGCGAGGATAACCATGCCCTTTTTCTTTGTTTCTCCCATAGTTTGGAGGGGATAGCTGCCAAATGGTATGCCGAGCACGTTAATCCCATTGAGTTGAGGGATTTTGACAAAGTTGTTAACATGTTCATTGAGCGCTTTCTGTTCAATATAGAAGCTCTGCCTACGCTCAACCATCTGTGCAACCTCAAGCAATAACCCAATGAAAAGGCCAGGGATTTCATCCATAAATGGAGGAGTATTTGTAACAAGATGAGAAATCCCATTTCTGAGGAGCATGCCCTCCAAATCATTCTCAATAACTTCTCTCAGCCTCTAAAAAGCCTCATCTTTCCATACCCATCCAAATCATTTATTGAGTTGACAGAACGAGCAGAATGGCTTGAAATGGGAGTGGAGAGTGGAATGTATGAAGGCATCACTCTGGCCAAGAATGTCCAGGATCCAAAGAAGAAAACCCATTTTACCTACTCAGCCGATGCTCCAGGTGACAATCAGGGCAGTAGCAACAAGAATGGCAGGATCAGAACTGAGGGAGAAAGCGAAAGATCTTCAAGAACGATGATAAGCCCCTCTCAAGCGGTCCTCAACAAAAGGGGGATCTGCAGGAAAAACCCAAACACATCAATTGGAGCAAGGATCGGAAGTTCACTCCTTTGGACCAGCCTCTAGAAAAGGTCTTGGAATATCTATTGTCCCACAGAATGGTGAAACTTCCCAAAGTTGCAGATCCACCAGTGATCATGGGAAGGTTCAAGGAGCAGTATTGCAAGTTCCGCAGGGCAACTGGGCACGATACAGATTATTGCTTCATCCTGAAAAACTTGATCCAGGACTGCATTGATAAGAGCATCCTCATGGAAATTCTTTCCGCCCCATTCCCAAAACATTCCGCATCAACCATTTCAGAACATGCATTCCTTCCAGAAAGCCATATACATCCATGTTCCACTGAAGAACTAAGTCTCCAGCATCAGGTAATGGTTCTACATCAGGATCAACCTACGTCTCATAGGATGAACATCCTCGCATTTTTTAACCAAAGAAATATGTCAGTTGAAAGTGAAAAAACTCAAGTTTTTCCAAAAAGATTCCTTAAGAAAGAAGCCTGCGCAGAGGAAGCAGAAACCTCTAAAGCAGCAGAAGAGCGGGCCGATAATTTCCAGAAGCCGATTACAGCGCTCTCCAACATTTCCATCTTTGAATTAACTCATGATTCTCCCAAGCATCGAGAAAAGCTAGATGATTTGTTGAGAAAGATTAAGGTGAAGCCAGGCACTACGCCAGAAGATATGGCGCATATTGTAAATCAGGCGATGACTAATGCGCCTATCACCTTTTCAGATGAGGACATGCCAAAGCCTCATTCTTTTCACAATAATGCATTATATATTATGGTAAGAACCAGGGGCATGACTGTCCCACATGTACTTGTTGATGGAGGCAGCAGTCTAAATATTTGCCCAGAAATGACAGCGAAGGCCTTGGGATTGAAAAAAGAAGAATACGTGCCATATCCCATTACTATCTACGGCTTCGACAATCACGGGCAAGATGTTTTTGGAAATTTTCATCAATTATTCAGTACACATAGTTTTGTTCCATGTCGTCAATATGCCGCCAACTTATAATCTCTTGTTGGGACGAACATGGATCCACAACGCCAATGCCGTTCCATCAACCCTCCACCAGTGCATAAAATGGTCCAAGGGAGGAATGATTACCACCATTCTAGGCGAAGATCCTGAAGACAGGCTGCCACAACCTATGATTCCCCGCCCAACATTTACAGTGGATATTCCCAACATCCGGGAAGCAGATGAAATCAACCTCAGCGAGAGCTTAGAAATGCTAAAGTTGAAAGATGTCATGAAAGAAGAAAATGTTGCAGCCACGGTCCAATGGCATGGACCTTGTTTCTTCAAATTAGGAGGACATATTAACTACACCTTCTTAAGAGATCATCCTTTATTTTCACAATTTTCCGAAGCCAGAAAAGGATTTGATCTGTTGATAAAACATGGATATCATCCATTCCAAGGCATGGGGAAAAATGAGGATGGCATAATAGAGCCTATCATTCCCATTCAGCATGCAGACAGTTTAGGGTTGGGGTTCACCGGCCAAGATTCCAGTAAAAAAACAGTTTTTGTCAGAGGAAGCCAATGAGAAGACGATGCCTTAGTTTTTCCTGCTTTTTCCATTCCTCTTCTTTTAGTTAACTCTTGTAGGGACAACACAGTCCCATCTTTTGTCAAGTCTTGTAAATATTATATTTCAAATCAATGAAAGATCAATCTTTTTTTCATATTTGGGCATCTATCATTCTTTCTTAAATATTTTGTCTGTACCATTCATTCTTTGCCTTGTATAAAAAGCTTGTGTTGGCTCGTACTCTCTTAAAAACTTTTCTTGGCATTTTCAAGATCATAACTCCTGAATCAATGAAGAAATTCATTATCAATCCCAAATATTTAAAATTAGCAAGGATTCCTAAGATAAAAGACAGAGCAGAGGTCAGCTAGGCAGCAGAGCAGACCGAAGAGCTAGCAGAATTTGATTCAACTATCCAAGAATTGCCAGAATTTACTCACATTCAGAAGCGGGATGAACCCTCATCTTTGGTTCAAGATCCAACTGAGGATATCAACATTGGTTCGGAAGATGATCCAAAAATTCTCAAAATCGGTTCGGGCCTAAAAGCAGAAGAGAAAGCAAGACTCATCCAATTCCTTAAGCAACATCAAGAAGTATTTGCCTGGACTTATGAAGATATGCCAGGATTAGATCCCAAGCTGGTTGAGCACCGACTCAAGTTGAAACCAGATTTCAGACCAATCAAGCAGAAACTGAGGAAACTAAACCCTCGAATTGAGCAGCAAGTCAAAGAAGGACTTGAAGATTTATTGAAAACAGACTTCATTCGAGCCATTGACTACCCCGATTGGTTGGCAAATATAGTGGCAGTTCCTAAAAAGAACGGAAAAGTTCGGATCTGCATTGATTTCCCGGATCTCAATAAGGCTACCCCGAAAGATGATTATCCACTTCCCAACATTGATCTGCTGATTGATAGCACAGCAAGTCATGCCGTATTTTCTTTTATGAATGGATACTCAGGCTATAATCAGATCAAGCTGGTCATTCGTGATCAGTCAAAGACTTCATTTACTACACCATGGGGAACTTTCTGCTACACAGTAATGCCGTTTGGGCTCAAAAATGTCGAGGCAACTTATCAGAGGGCAATGGCCGTTATTTTTCACGATCAGATGCATAAGAATATGGATGCATATGTGGATGACATTCTAGTTAAGTCTAAAGAAGAAGAGGATCATCTTGATTCTCGTGGTCAAGTTTTTGAAAGACTTATTCTCTACAAGTTAAGACTTAATCCTTAGAAATGTGTTTTCGAAGTTGAGTCCGGCAAATTGCTCAGCTTCATTATCAGCAAGAAAGGAATCAAGGTGGATCCAGCCAAAGCAAAAGCCATTATTGATATGCCACCTCCAACTAATCTCAGAGAATTGCAAGGCCTTCAAGGGCGTATTCAGTCTATTCGCAGATTCATCTCTAATTTGGCTATGAGATGTGAACCCTTCAATCATTTGTTAAGAAAAGGAGTAAAATTTGAATGGGGATTGGAATGCCAACTCTCGTTTGAGCGCATCAAGCAATACCTCCTTAATCCACCAGTTTTGAAGCCGCCAAAATTGGGGAAGCCTCTCCTACTATATATGTAAGACCCGCAATTTTTGAGAAAATATCTGAATAAATTCATGAGGCATTTACCGGTCAAAATAGCATTTTTTCTCAGAATGTGAAACAAATCAATTCCTGCGAGCCAGTTATACTTAGGATATTCGTCGAATCGCGAATATATGCTCAAACACTCTGGAAGCCATAACTTCCTACCTGAATGAAATCAAAGGATTTCCTCGAGTCAACTTTCTTAGTTACGTCAATACAAAGAGAAAGGCGTACTCAGAATTTTTCGAAAAAAAATCGCCAAAAACTCGAAATTTTTGCAGGACCCACGGAAATATTGGTGGGACCCACAGAAATATTTCTAAAAAAAACATTATAGAATATTCTAGAATGTTCCAGCACCTTCCATGACATTCCAGAGCCTTCCAGCATGTTCCAGCACCTTCCATGGAAGGAATTCTCAAAAAAGCCAGGGGCATTTGGGTAAATGGGGTTGCTTAGCCCCTAAGCAACCTCCCCTATAAATAGAGGACCCCCCCTCCTTTAGAAAATCGCCAACCCCACTCTCTCTCCTCCTCTTTCTCTCTCTAGAACCTCCCCTACCTAGCCCACTTGGTCTGAGCCTGCCTGACTTAGCCTGAGTCTGCCTGATCTGGTCTTAGCCTGCTTGACCTGGTCCTAACCCACCTGACCTAGGTTTGAACCCACCTGACCTAGCTCAAACCCAGTTGACTTGACTTGAACCTGGTTTGGTTCAAAGTCAAAGTCAAAGTCCTTTTTCGTCTGAAGTCCAGAGTTGATCTTTTTAGAAGTCGAGCCTCGTTCGAAGCATCGAAGCGTTCCAGAGTCATTTCTTCCTCAAATCGAAGTAAGTTCGCTTCGTTGATCCATCGCTCTCAAGTATTTGATTGTTTGTATATAGCATATACTTTTTGAAGTAGTATCTTGCTTTAGTTCTTGATTGAGCCCTTTTTGGACACTTCGGTGTTCACCCGCTTGCCTCGTAACTATCATCGGATATATATGTTCAAATACGCGGTATATGTGTTCTTCAAAATGATATCTCGCTTTAGTTCTTGGTTGAGCCCTTTAGAACACTTTGGTGTTCACCCGCTCGCCTCGTAACTATCGTTGGATGCAGATCTAGGTGTACATCTGCTGATTCTTCCGACGTGTCCTATATCGCACAGGCTATGTAATTTACCTTTGTCGTCGCGTCGTATGATGCAAAGGCTCATGCTTTCTGCAATTTCCGATTATTGCACTTCCGATTATGCATTTACTTACACCGTCGTGTTGAATGACAACAAGGCTCCTGCTTTCTGCAAATATATATGTAGAATATTTCGTTCGGTTAAACACCCCGAACAATAGTATATGCATTTCTTTACGCCGCCGCTGTATAAAGCACACGTTTCTGCTTATACTAAATATATGGCACGTAAATGAGCGTTCAAATGGAGATCAACTCCAAATCGCCAATGCGATTCCCTTACCGCTCCCCGTTCAAGATTCTACTTGACGAATGAAGCCCTATTGGAAAGGCTTCGCTTTTTGGCAAAATAATCTTTACGTAAAGACTAAGTCAATTACCTATGGCCTGGCTATGGTCCAGGGTTCCTACAACCTTGATGGATGCAAAGTACGCACAATGGTACGCATTCATTTTCCGAGTTAAGCGTAGCGATTTCCCGCCAAAGAGGGGAGATGTCGCTGAAATGGATAAAAGAAACACACGCTTTTTCCGTTAAAGAGAGGAAGTGCTGCTGAAATTCTTGAAGAAGCCAAGAATGTAGCAGGATACTCTGTCATACAGCAGAGTACTACCCAGTTCATGGAATGCCTTCTACAACGTAGAAGGGTTCGTCGCACCGCTGCCGATAGAGTAGGGGAGGTGCTGACGAAATGGTTGGCAGAAGAGCTGTCGGAACCAGTTGAACGACATAATGATGTCCGTTGATGGAATGATGCCAGAACGACTCGTCTCCCAAATGCCTGCAAGGGCACCTTGCTCGTAAGGGCCGCTAAGCCAGAGTAGAGGTTGCGCCTTGGCTAGGTTTAGACTCGTTGCGTAAAAATACACCGAGTAACCGATCTATTTAGGTCGAGTCATATGCATGCTCATTGAGAATGGTTACGCAACCAGACTCGTAAGGACCGAAGAGCCAGAGTGTGTTGTTTCCACCTAAAGAGGTGTGATGCTCGTGGTGGCCGTAGTGCCAAGAGCGGTGTTCTGCATGCATATGAATAAGACTTAAGGTCGCACATACTCCGCGGTTGAAAATCGTGTTAGGGGTACCCCCTTAGTTAATGACTGTATTGGGGCGGACTGAATGGGGTCGGGTACATACTCCCGTAGTGCTGAGATATGGGCTGCCTGAATGGCATGCTTATATCTGTCCAAGTAATTGTAAGACTGGCAGACCCCTTCAGGAATTATGCTCACTATGGAATGAGAGTGATGGTACAACCTTGAGTGACACGTATTTAACTTTGGACCTGATAGAGTCCACGATGACCTCAGTCACTCATGGGTTTTGGGGTCGTGGTTATCCTTAAGATCTAAGGATTGAACCCAACTACTGCAAGTAGAGGATGCATCTGAATATGGGCCTAGTAGGGTTCTCCCAGTTGAAACACACTACCCTACTATGGATAGGGTCAACAGGCCTCTGGGGTACTTAAAATACATAGAATAATCAACCCCCAGAACGTCGAGTTGATGCCCGAAAAATTGTTTCGCCCGCGTACCAAAGGTGAAAGAGGTTAAATATCGAGACAATGCATTAGCTTAGGTATAACGATGCTTGAATGTATGAGTGGATGGACGTTGTTGAGTCAGTTCTGCATAACCTTTGTGAAGGTGTCATGTTTGGTATACGACTGGACCGACTGGGCAAAGACCCGTGTTGTATCCGCACGACTAAGCGAAGCTCAAGGAGCTGTCCTTAGATGCGTGGGATACAGATGTGCCATGTATGAAGACTTGAGCTAGACATCCTTTTGAGACCCAGAAGAGGTCAAGGCTAAGTCGTGGAGACTTACGCGGTTATTCGAATCACAGCTCTGAAGAGGCTTGCTCTAAGTCATGAAGACTTGAGCGGATGTTCAACTCATAACCCTGAGGATGCTCTTGCGATATACGCTAAGTCATGGAGGCTTAAGCGTCGTATTACGAACTGCGACCCTGAGTGGTCAACGCATTGCTTGAGTTGAATGGACGTATGATTGCATGCTTAACAAACCATTAGTGGTTCTGACCCCGTTTAATAGGGATTTCAGGTGTTGGACCTGCGTGGCGATATGTGGAACAAGGCGACATCAAGTTCTAGGGTTTCTCTAGACAGAGTTGTTCTGCTTCTTTTTATTGAACCTATACTGCTTTTCAAGCAGTGATGTTACAATAAACATGTGGTTTTCGAAAAAATGGAACACTTCGGTGGTCAATGAGTTGCTTGGCCACATACCTGCAACGTGCTCGGAGTTTTCTAAAACTGACGACTTATTATCGTCTGATTCTGCTGCTAAAAGCTTTTCTAAGTTCCGCTGCAAAGAAAAAAAAGAAATTCATGAAAATTTTTAACTTAGCTTTGTTTTGAAAATCCGGGGTGTTATAGAATTGGTATCAGAGCTTGTGTATGAGAAACCTGGTTCAAGATCCGTCATGTTCACGATATCGCACTGTAAGTATATTTTATACTTTTTGTTCTGATCTAGGTGTATCTTTGTATAGATGGCAACTTACGACTCATGAGGATACTGCTATCGTTGCAGGATCATGCACGATGAGTGGGTATGCCCATATGAGGTCCAAGACTGCCAGTTTTGTGGCGGAGAGGGGCATTCCGCCAACGAATGTCAAATGAAATATACCTCCGATATGGGTCGACGGGGATCGCTTGGTATTAAGGATGAGACCTCGCGTATTAGTGGACCACATTACTCCAGTAGGGGGAGTAGCCATACCCCAGCAACTTTAGATGAACTACCACATCTGGTAGAATTTGACTTGAACTTACTTGAGGGATTCGGTCAGACGCAAGGCTATCAATAGGAATCATATATGCCTAGCTTGCACAGTCGGGATGAGGGATGCAATAACTCCTATAATCTCATTATGATTTCGGATTCTTCGAATCATAGTGCCATTATATGGGGAAACGGAGCGGCTTCACAAACGCCAAGCCTAAATGGCCAGGATGAGGGATACAACCCCTACCATCCCGTTATGGTCTCGGATTCCCCGAGCCATGATGCCACTGAGTGGGCAAGTGGACCGGCATCATTGATCTACCCACAAGATTTGCTTGAGAGTGCGGAAGTGCCAGCCAAAACTAGTTGTGCCTACACCAAGGCCCTGTGGCAATAGGTGGACTTTTATTAGTTCATCTTCATCAAGGAAATCCAGGTCTTAAAGAGATTGGTAATGTGTTCGAGTCAATAGACTCATGTATATAGTTTCTCAACGCCTCAGTCTGCCAGTGCGGCATGACGTTTTGTTTAAGGCGATGCTTGTGTAAATGTGATGTATATTAAGTAAATAAAGTTTTGCTTCAATATATACGATGAGAAACTAAAAACAAGTGTTTGTGTGTGAATAGATAATTGACTCCTACCACGAGGAGAACCATGCCGAGTGAGGAGTCCCATACTCAAGGATTCCTTCTAGAGACGCTCAACAACTTGGTTACAACCATCCGTGAAACGAGGCCAGAACCAGTCGCACCACGAAACAAGAACCTGGGAGGAGTGACTTATGAGAAGTTTCTCAAGCTTGACCCACCGGTTTTCGTTGGCAGAGCCGATCCATAGCTCGCGGAGAGTTGGATCGAAGAGACAGAACGTGCCTTCTTGGTACTGGGAGTACCAGAAGAGAAAAAGACCAACTTTGGCACGTATCGATTAAAGGACAATGCACGGAAGTGGTGGGATACCACTAAGCTTATCCAGTTCTCACAAGTTGAAGTCATTCCTTGGACTGAATTCCGGAGAACTTTCATGGATAACTACTTCCCGTTGCATTCCAGAAACAAGAAAAAGATGGAGTTTCTGGAGTTGGAACAGGGCGGTATGAGTCTGATGGATTATACCACCAAATTTCAGAATCTAGAGCGCTACTGCTCTCGATTGTTCGAAACAGACCAGGAAAGGGCCGACAAATATGTGAATGGTCTGCGTGAAGGGCTGCGATCTCGAGTGATAACGAGCATTCCTTCAACTTTTCAGGCTGCAGTAGCAACGGCTTTAAAAATCCAAGGGGATTGGGCGCGATCTAAGGAGATCGTGGCAAAGAAGCCCATAGTTAACGGTGGGAACCGTAAAAGGACGTTCCCAAGTGGCCAGGGTTCACGACAACCCTTTCAAAAGAAGAAGTTCCAAGGTGGGAACAATGCTCAACAAGTCATGAGGCCAAGACTCCAAATGGTCAGCAGTCCAACTTTAGCTGCCCAAAGTGTCGTGTGAACCACCCCGGAAAGCCCTGTCCTCGTGACATTGGTGGTTGCCTTTATTGTGTCAAGATGGGCCACTTTATAAGAGATTGCACCAAGAAGGCTGCAGATGAACAGAGGAGTAGTGCCAGATCTGCCGGACCCTCTCGACAAGCACCACAGCGTTCGAAGTTCCAACGACTGCCACCTAGAGTAGAACAAAGACCTGTTGCAGGTCGTGTATATGTTGTAACGACTGAACAAGTAAAAAATGGTGACCTGATTGAAGGCACCGTACCTGTTAATGGACATGCAGCTTACGTCTTGTTTGATTGTGGTGCTACTCATACCTTTATCTCCAATGATTTCACCGAAACACTCCACGCCTCGGTGCAACCGGTTGATAAAATGATCGAAGTGTATAACCCGTTGGGGTCACGCACCAAATGTATCCGGTGTGTGAAAAACTTGGATATTGAGATAGCAGAGCAACACTTGCCTACTGACGCCATCCTGATCGATATAATATAGTATGATGTCATTCTGGGAATGAATTGGTTGGCTCAGAATAATGCCAAGATTTTGTGCCGCGAGGGCAGAGTGATTCTATCTCGACCGGGATTGCCTAAGATGGAATACCGGTTATCCAGACCACTTCCACAAAAAAGGCTCATATGAGCACTTAAGGTACAAAAATACCCTAGGAAGGGTTGTGTGGCCTTCCTGTTGAGTCTCTCGGTGGAAAAATCCAACGACTAGCCCCTTGAGAGTTTGGAAGTGGTGCGGGAGTTTCCCGATATGTTTCCTAAGGAATTGCCAGGACTTCCACCACTTCGTGAGGTTGAATTTGGAATTTAATCCTTACCTTGAACAACGCCAATATCCAAAGCCCCGTATCGAATGGCGCCAGCTGAACTCAGTGAGCTGAAATGTCAGTTGAAAGAACTGATGGAACAAGGGTTCATTCTTCTGAGTGTATCATCGTGGGGAGCCCCGGTACTGTTTGTAAAGAAGAAGGATGGATCCCTTCGGTTATGCATCGATTATCGGATGCTTAACCAGGCAACAGTTAAAAATAAGTACCCGTCGCCTCGGATTAAGGACCTATTCGATTAGCTCAGAACAACGAGAGTGTTCTCCAAGATCGACCTCAGGTCTGGGTATCATCAGCTCAAAGTTAAAGAAGAAGATATACCTAAGACTGCCTTCAGAACGAGATATGGTCATTATGAGTTCGTGGTAATTCCCTTCGGACTCACTAATGCGCCTGCTGCCTTTATGGATCTAATAAACCGGATATTCAGACCATATTTGGATAGCTTTCTCATTGTCTTCATCGATGACATTCTCGTATATTCAGAGAACAAGGAACAACACGTGGAGCACTTGAGGATCGTCCTAAAAACCCTTTAGGATAACCAACTCTATGGTAAGTTTTCAAAATGTGAATTCTGGCTAGACAAAGTGATGTTCCTTGGCCATGTGATCTCAAAAGATGGAATCACAGTAGATCCTACAAAGGTGGAAGCTGTGATGGACTGGAAGCAGCCAGAAAATGTCACTGAGGTCCGTAGCTTCCTTAGACTTGCCGGATATTATTGGAAGTTCATACAAGACTTCTTCTGAATCGCCTTATCGATGACAAAATTGTTGAAAAAGGGAGTCAAGTTCGAATGGACTGACCAGTGTAAGGAGTGAATTGAGGTTCTCAAACAGAGGCTTACCACTACCCCTGTCCTTATTTTACCTTCTTGTCAGGGAGGCTTCGTAGCGTATACCGATGCCTCGGGAACAGGTCTGGGTTGTGTTGATGCAGCACGGCAAAGTGATCACTGTTATCGTCGCGAAATTTTTCCCGTCTTCCCTTCCTTGCGGAAGAGAAAGAGGGAAACACTTTCGCGATTCAAACTTGACCGGATTTTGGAAATGGTTTTGAAATACTCGCCTCCGTTTTGAAAATTGCGGGAAAATCCATGGGATGGGGCTCGACCTGTCGGTACAAGGTTCGACCGTTCCTGCCGCCTTTAACAGGGGTAATCGAACCAAGGACCAAAATTGTGCTTGACATAGTTAAATCATCGAAATCGTGTTCTATCCTAAATGCACAGAGAATTCAGGCATGTGCTATGAGACTTTGGAAAATGTAAGTTGGAAAACATGATGTATGCTCAGAAAACCTTTGGAGTTGAAAGATATTTCTCAGGGAAAAGTTCAATTTCTCAGGAAACTCAGATGAAAAAGGGTTTTTGAAATCACGAGAAAGCTCATAAAGATGTGGGAAAATCATGAATAGTTGAAAATCCTGGGAAAATAGGAGTGATTCTTGAGAAAAAGGTGAACATTTGAAAAGGGAAACACTTCTCAGGAAAACTCGAACTTTGAGAATTTTTTTAGGAAAATGATGGAAAATTTATAGGAAAACTCATTGGAGAAGAAAAAAAAACTGAACTTGGGAAATTGAAATCCTGGGAATCTTACCCTTGAAATACTTGGAAATCGATTTTGATCTTTGAGAAAGGTGAGAGACTTCTTTTGAAAATCTTGAGAAAATAACCTTTTCCATGGAAAACTGTGAAAAGACTTGACTTGGAAAACCGATTTTAAAAGATCCTCAGAGTTTCTTGAGAAATCGATTTCTTGAGAATGAAATTTTCTTAAGAAAATCATCGGAAAATCAATGATTTCATGAAGCAAATGATATGAGTGAATGAATGCACTTTGAAAGATTTTCTAAGAAATTTGTTGGAAAAATGTGTATTAAGTCAAAATAAATCCTTCACATATTCTGACTGTGGCCATGAATATGTTTAGAGTTTAATTGATTCAATGCACAATACTTTGAAAATATTAGAAATATGATGTGCATTTTAAGATAGCCTAAGAGTGTAGGCTCAATGTGACTAGTAGAAAGATGATGGATCTGGGTCTCGTCCATATTCCGACTAGGGCCGTAAATATGGATTCCACCGAGTTCATCAACTCCCTAAGAGTTGGTGCACGTGCCATTCGTGTACATCCATAGTGCTTTTGAAATAAGATGCATGAATCATAGAATCAGGATATTGCCTGAATTTAAACTATATGATATGCATCCTAGTCTAAGTAGAAAATTAAATCTTTTATTCCAAAATTTACTTTATTACATCACTAAATAAATAAAATAAAAGGAAATTGCAGACTTCATCTCTCTCTTTTGAATGTCCCTGCCAAACTTGAAATAAGGTTAGCTCAAATATGTGAGTTTTTCCAAGATTTTCCAATAATATTATAAAATTATTGGACTTAATTGGATATAAACTCTCTTCTTATGATTCCTTGATATTTGAAATGATGGAAATGCAAGAAATTCAGTAGAAAATAGCTTGAAATTCGTAATTGGGGTCAAAATGACCAAAATACCCCTAATATTAAAGTTATACCTTTAAAATCAGGGTTTTTGAAGGAAATTTTGGTAAAATTGAGATTTTGAAATTCAAATTGAATCAAATGATGATGAAATGCAGTATGAGGCATGATGACATGCTGCTAAACACATTAGGACTGTAAAATCAGAATTTGATATTTTGCAATTTATCCAAAATAACGAATTTCGCTTGTTTTTCGCTTGGATCCGGGTCCCGCAGGGCCCTATTTTGATGATATGGCTAAATCAAGCTTCAAATGAATTCCAAATTATACCAAATTCGGTATGAAGCATCTACCTACTCTGATAAACAGCCTAGAATGCTAAAATCACGAAATGATATGATTTAAATGCTAAAATTTAAAGAAAGTCCTAAAAAGGGTGGATTTCGCCTATGGGCCCGAACCAAATGCAATTCTTAATATGATAATGAAAAATTTACACCATAAAAACCTCTGATATTTTGCAGACTGCTAAAGGACCCGAAATCAAACATTTTTGGTTTTTACAGTTTTGGGATTTGAACTACGGTGAGTTCGGTAACGGGTATTTGGTTCTGTCAGAGGTAAAATCGACCTAATCTAATATAAAATTGCTAAACAAATAGAAAACAACCATGGAAATTTCTGATATTTAACTGAGCTACTCAAGACACATACAGAGACAACTTTCATGTTTATGACTTTGGCATTTGATCAACATAATCACAGATAAAAATACAACTTTTCATGCCTAAAGCAACAGAATATACAAATGTGACAAAATAAAAGACTGACAAGAAAAATCCGAAACAGATATCACAACTGTTCTAAAAATCACCAGCTTTCATATGAAAATAGAGGACATCACGTACATAACATTCACTTTTTACAGATTCAGATTTTGATCAATACCCAAAGAGAACCCATCGACCTAAGTCGATCCAAAGTCTCAGAGGCCCAAATCAGGCTCTGACACGTGTCCTGAACTCTCGGATTTTTTTCAGACATAAAACAAAATCAGAAAAGTCTGAGAAAATCATGTTAAAAACTAGACATTTGCCTGAGTTTATAACATCTTTCGGATCGAAAATCAAACCTCCCACGAGAGAGATCTCGATTTTACAAGTCGGAAATGAAATTTTAAAACGCATCCCGGGTAACCAAATCTGACTTATCATTTTGAATGTTTACTATAGTAAACAAATTCAAATCCTTCCGAATTTTTGGCACTTTTCTAGGAACACCTAAGAGAGTATTTCGTGATTTTTTTAGAATTGTTAATGAAAAATAAATGCATGAAATGATGTGTGGACTGACTGACAAAAACAGAGAACTACTGAAATTGAGCAGAATTGAAATAAATGCCTAATTAAGCATAATTAACTTATGAAACATGCTAAATTAACGAAATAAAATACAAATTAAATTTAGCAAAATGCATGAATGCTAAAAATCATCAAGGAAGTATAATTATATATTTTTATATTTGTCGTTTTATGAGAATAGCTCAATCCATTCCTCGGATGAGCTCTTTCTTCAAACGACACATGAATCAAATCATGATATTATGAAATCAAGAGGAAAAGAGGTGCACCTTGCTTCATTATGCAGCTTTGAAACTCTTGAAAGGGACGGCTACCAACGGCTTCGTTCGTCCTTCGATCTGGGCTTCGGATGATTCACCAAGATCGACCCACGCTTGAATCGAATTGGCCACTGCCCGAGCAATGTAGATACTTCACTGCACCTTCTCCACTGAGACCAAGGGGGCCGTGAATTCAGGGGAACACTTGAGTTCTGATAGGGACCTAGGCTGGAGTTCAAAATCTCAAAATTGGAGTCTAAAAATTGAAGTCCCCTAGGCTGGGCGTGAGCCCTTGTATTTGTAGAATTTTTTTGAAAAAATTGAATTTCAAACAGGCTCAATCTGAGCCCTCCATGTGGCACCATCTCAGGGGGTGCTACTTTGATTTTTTTTGAGAAAATAAAATGGGAAATTTGTGGGTGAGACACCTCAGCAGAATTTGAAAATTTTCAAAATTGGGGTTTGCTTGATTTTCTCTACAGGAGACTCCCAAATTGCGCCACCTCAGGGGGTGTTCTCTTGGAGTTTGAAATTCAAACTTGGTTTTTCTGAAGCTTCTCAAATGGTGCCATCTCAGGGGCTACTTTTATTAAAAAATATAAAATAAATATCAAAATAGAGCCAAGTGGGGATCTGGAATGGCGCCACCTCAAAAGAGATTCTGAGGTGTAAAGTTGGAAATAGTAGGAGCATGCCACGTGGTGCCACCTCTGGAAGCTCTTGACACATGTCAGAAGTACAGGAATGGAAGAAGCAGACTGTGCCACCTCAGAGGAGTTCAAATTTCTACTTTTCTGCAAGAAATGAGAGGCTGACATGTGGCAGTTCAGGATGATCCTTGGTTTTGACAAGTGTCAGCTGTCTGGAGGAGCCTTCTCAAATGGCGCCACCTCAAAGGGGGATTTGAATTTCAAATCAAGGTTGGCCCTAGAGGAATGGAGGGTGGACATGTGGCGCCACCTCAGGGTGGCTCCTACAATGCCATGTGGCAGTTGGGAGGAGCAAAGAACATGTGGCGCCCTCATAGACAAAGTAGGAAAAGCAGAATTCAGGATTTGCGCCACTTAGGTCTTGTCTGAAGATCTTTGAATGGTTGCTTTTTCTGAAGAGAGCCAAGAGTGACATGTGTCTTCTACTTTTTCTGAAGGAAGCTAGAAATGACATGTGTCAGTCTGCTTTTTCTGAGAAGAGCAGAGAATGACATGTGTCAGTCTGCTTTTTCTGAGAAGAGCAGAGAATGACACGTGTCACCTGCTGCAGGAGAGAATACCTCAGATGGCGCCACCTCAGAAGGAGACAACTCTACTTTTTCTGGAGGAAGCTAAGAGTGACACGTGTCTCCTACTTTTCTGAAGGAGGAAGAAGTTGACACGTGTCCTCTGCAGGAGACACACTTCAAATGGCGCCACCTCAGAGGAGACAAGCTTTACTTTTTCTGGACAGGACAACACATGACACTTGGCATCTCATGGTGACTTTGAATGACACATGGCACAGGGTGGAGACGGACACATGGCGTGGAATGACATGTGACAGCTTCTTAAGGTAGCCCCACACTGACACTTGGCAGATAAATGGGAGGAGAGAGAAAAAACAAGTGGCGCCAATCCAGGGGACAAGGCTCCTATATTTTTGGGTTTTTCAAAATTCAGGTTTTTTTTTTTAAAAGAAAAGCCTGTGTAACACCACCTCAGTGTGGGTCCCATATTGCTTCTTTATTGAAATAAGGACAAAACAACAAAACCGCTTTTTGGAATTTTCACAAAATCTGGACTAATTGGCAAAACAGAAATTTTGAAAAGATTTGGCCCCTGTAGGGCGATTCTGTAAAAGGAAGATATTTGAAATTTGTTGACAAAAGGGCAAAATCTGAGATGAAATTTATTGAAAATTATCCAGATTGTTTTTCTGATAAAATATTTTGAAATTCAGAGTCCTGGGGGTAAAATGGGAAGAATTGATAATTTTGAAGACCCAGGGTTTAAAATCGATTTTGAAAAGAGTTGAAATTCTAATTTGGATTGAAAATTTTGAAATCAAGAGTTCTGAACCTCGAAATGACATGTTGTGCAATACAGTGATATGAGATGCTCATGCAATGATATGCAATGTCATGTCTTATGCAATATAATCTTGAACCAAGGCTTGGAGATTCCTGTCTTCTGTCAGGAATAGAATTTTGAACATCTGAGCTGAAAATGAAGAAATTTTGAGAGTTGCAGATGAAATTTAGACTTTTGCAAGGTCCGGGCTCAGAAAATGACCATTTTGCCCTCTAGCAATTTCAGAGGCTGGATGCTGATGCTTGGTGGAAATGTTGGAGAGGTGAATGAAAATTTGGGGTGTTTACAAATGCCCCTCTTTGCTACTAAGCCGGCTTGTGGCCGAGCTTAGTGGCAAAGAAAAACACACCAAATTTGGGCTATACATAAAAAAAATGCCCCAGTTAGAAGGATCTGACTGGGTGTGAAGAAATTAGCCCGAGGAAGATGGTAGATATGAAATAGAGAATGAAGAGAAAAGACTCACTTTGTGAGAGTGAAATTCAGGTTTTATGCCCTTAACCTGGATGGGACAGAAAATGCTTCGTATGGAACGAAGCTCAGGTTTGACCCTTAACCTGATTGGGGAATGGAATATCTCATCGAAATGAGACTCAGGTTTGTACCCTTAACCTGATCGGGCGAAAGATGAAATACCTCTTTGATTGAGGCTCAGGTTTATACCCTTAACCTGAAGGGGCGGAAAATGGAATACCTCTTTGAATGAGGCTCAGGTTTGTACCCTTATCCTAATCGGGCGGAAAATGAAATACCTCTTTGATTGAGGCTCAGGTTTATACCCTTATCCTGATCGGGCGGAAAATGGAATACCTCATTGAAGGAGGCTTAGGTTTATACCCTTATCCTGATCGGGCAGAAAATGGAATACCTCTTTGATTGAGGCTCAGGTTTGTACCCTTATCCTGATCGGGCGGAAAATGGAATACCTCTTTGATTGAGGCTCTGGTTTATACCCTTATCCTGATTGGGCGGAAAATGGAATGGAATCCTCGAAGGAAGAGACCATGATGGAACCTTTGGATTTTGCACAATAAATCCGACAAGGGTTTTGCAAAAGGAAGGAAAATGGGGTCCCTGAAGCTTGAAAAGGGATTGATTTTGGGCGCCTCATTGCTGAGACTAAATAGCTTTTGAAATTGCCTTTTGCGAGAAATGATTGGTGGTTCGACCTCGAACCGAAATGGGACTTTCTATGGTGGGACAGTGGGGACACAGGGAAGTGTGCAAATCTGAGAGTTGATGCTCTCAAAGAAGGGAATGAATCAAGTCCTTAGGAGGGATTTAAAATTGGTGTCAGGATGTATCAAAAACGGACATCAAGCTCTCACTTCACGTCAGGATAGCTAGAAATATTGTCAACATATTGAGAATTCTGTTGTTGATTAAAAATTTTTTGAAAATGTTGCACATTGTTGCAAAGATATTCTTTCTTTTCTACCCAAAGCATTACCTCCAAACAAGGTTCACTTCGTAGAATCGAGATTGGAAACCCAAATTACTTGTGATTGACCTTCTTCAAGAAAGCTATCAATTTCCTTGATGTGAACAGAAATAGAATTTGATATTATGAAAGCAATTGATGAAAGAGTATTGATAATAGAATTTCACAAATTTAAAGAAGATTCTTGATAAATTTGGCAGCTTGATATCCTGGGAGCTTCTCTCATGATAATCTTTCTGCACTCTTTTGGCTCTCTTGGGTTTTTGCTAAATTCTCTTTCATTTTGGAGATGTTCTTACTTTTTCTCTCTTTCTTTTTCCTCTCTTGCTCTCTTTTGAGAAGGGTACATCACAAACTCCTTCATCTTGGAGATGTTTCGATCCTTCTTGGGCGATGGGTTTGGAGATCTTTGGATGATAGCTGAAATTAAATATCTTTTAGGGATTGTCGAGAGGTTCATCGCATCTGCCTTCATCTCGACAGTGCTTTGGACTTTCCCTGGAAGGATCTGTCACAAACTCCGTCATCTTGGAGATGTTTCAAATCTTCCTTGGCCCCGGGGGTCTACTCGCTTAATTCGCCTTCATCTTGACGACAATTAAGGGATCCCTTTTGCGGATATTTAATTGCAGCTTAGGTGATTTTGAGAAGACAGGGCTTGGGTGAATTCTCTCTTTTTTCTAGCGCTCAGGATATTTTCACTGCCTCATTTTTGCAAGAATAATCTTTAAAGATGTGCCATTGACTGCGATCAATATCAATCATCTATGGCTTTTCAATAACATTGAATCTTCTTTTCTGGCCATATCGAGGATTTATCCTTCATCCTTTTGGTTGACCAATAGAAAGAATTTGAATTTTGAATGTCTTTTCGCAAAAGCTTCACTCTTTTGGAAGTAATGCTAAAGGTAAATAGAGATTTGTGCAATAAAGATTCTGAAATCAACAAATACTTTGATTGACAAAATTTTCTTGAAGTTCTGGGTGAGAGATAGCGTTTGAAGTCCGGCGCAACACATCCGTGACAAAAATTCTCCTCTCTTTTTTCCCAAAAAGAGAGACTCAGGCTTAGCCCTTACCTGAATGGGAAATGGGAAATACTCCTCTCTTCCCTGAAGAGGAGGTGTTTGCAAAACGAACTTTCAAAGAGAAATTAAGCTTTCGTCAAAGCTCCCTAATATTAGGCTTCTCTTATGGAAAGGGGGCCGATAATAGTCAGGTCTGAAAATTGGGTCATGAAAGGAACGAGTCCATCACACTCTCCCTAAAAAGAGGGTCCTCCATGACGAAAAATGGCCTAGTATGAAATTGGGGGGTCACAAGAAAAGCGAGTCTCCGTTGAGCCTCTCCCTTTAAAAGGGTTCCTCGTGTGAAATTGGAAATTGTTTTGCAAACGGTTCACAAAGACGCGAGTCCCTTCAAACTCTCCTTGAAAAGGGGCTAAGTGAACGAATTGGATAGCATGCGAAAAGAACGAGCTCCCTCGAACTCTCCCTAAAAAGGGTCTCTCGCAAGAGAAAATGATTGAAATTGGATATTGAGATTGATTGACCCAAAGGTCGAAATTGGAAATTGAAAAATTGGTTGTTGAAAATTGAATGACCCGAAGGTCGAAATTGGATGACTTGACGGTCAAAATTGAGAATTGGTTGACCAAAAGGTCAAAATTGTGTGACTCGAAGGTCGAAATTTGGAAATTGAGTGACCCGAAGGTCGAAAATTGGAAATTAGGTGACCCGAAGGTCGAAATTTGGAAATTGGGTGACCCGAAGGTCGAAATTTGGAAATTGATTGACCCGAAGGTCAAAAATTGGAAATTGATTGACCCGAAGGTCAAAAATTGGAAATTGATTGACCCAAAGGTCAAAAATTTGAAATTGGTAATTGAAATTGAGAATTGGAAATTGGGTGACCCAGAGGTCGGAATTGGGGAATTGCCTGATTTGAAGATTTAAATTGGAATTTGGAAGGCAAAATATCAAATTTGAGCAATTGACAGACTCTGATGATTGAAATTGTAAGACCCGCAATTTTTCAGAAAATATCTGAATAAAATTCATGAGGCATTTACCGCTAAAAATGGCATTTTTCTCAGAATGCGAAACGAATCAATTCCTGCGAGCCAGTTACACTTAGGATATTCGTCGAAACGCGAATATATGCTCAAACACTCTGGAAGCCATAACTTCCTATCTGAACGAAATCAAAGGATTCCTGCGAGCCAACTTTCTTAGTTGCATCAATACAAAGATAATGGCGTACTCAGAATTTTTCGGAAAAAATTGCCGGAAACCCGAAATTCTTGCGGGACCCACAGAAATATTGGTGGGACCCACAGAAATATTCCTCAGAAAATATCTTGTGGGACCCACAAAATATCCTATGGAAATATCTTGTGGGCCCCACCTCAAAAGGAACCTCTAGGAATTTAAAAGAAGCCAAGGGGTAAAAGGGGCATGGAAAAACCCAAGAGGAGGTGGGCTTGGGCTATAAATAGTCCTCCCCACTCTCTCTCTTCTCATAATTTCGACCCCCCCCTCTCTCTCTTGCCTTCTCTCTCTCTCCTAAACCTCCCCTACCTAGCCTAGCCCACCTGAGCCCACCTGACCTGGTCTGAGCCTGCCTGACTTAGCCTGAGCCTGCCTGACCTGGTCCTAACCCACCTGACCTGGGTCTGAACCCACTTGACCTGGTCCAAACCCAGTTGACTTGACTTGAACCTAGTTGGGTTTAAAGTCAAAGTCAAAGTCCTTTTTGGTCCAGATTCCGGTTTGGATTTCTAAACCCAGACTTAGCCTACTTGAGCTGAGTTCGAACCTGCTGAACCCAGTTGACTTGGATCGAACCCTGTTTGGTTCAAACCACTTAGGTTGAGTAGCTTGACCTACTCTACCTCTTTCTCAACTAAGTCAGCTTCATCTGACTTAGTCTGACCTCTCGAAGGAAGGCTCGAAGCCAAAGAAGCAACCCGGAGCCGTTTCTTCCACGATTTGAAGTAAGTTCGCTTCGTTGATCCATCTCTCTCAAGTATTTGATTGTTTGTATATAGAATATACTTTCTGAAGTAGTATCTTGCTTTAGTTCTTGATTGAGCCCTTTTTGGACACTTCGGTGTTCACCTGCTCGTCTCGTAACTATCGTCGGATATATCTATGTTCAAACACGCAGTATATGCGTTTTTAAAATGGTATCTCGCCCTAGTTCTTGGTTGAGCCCTTCAGAACACTTCGGTGTTCACCCGCTCGCCTCGTAACTATCGTTGGATACGGATCTAGGTGTATATCTGTTGATTCTGCCGACGCGTCTTATATCGCACAGGCTATGTAATTTACCTTTGCCGTCGCGTCGTATGATGCCAAGGCTCCCTGTTTTCTGCACTTCCGATTACTGCACTTCCGATTATGCATTTACTTACGCCGTCGCGTCGAACGATGCCAAGGCTCCTGCTTTCTGCAATGTATTTACTTATGCCGTCGCGTCGAACGATGCCAAGGCTTCTGCTTTGTTATATATGTAGAATATTTCGTTCAGTTACACACCCTGAACAATAGTATATGCATTTCTTTACGCCGCCGCTGTATAAAGCACAGGCTTCTGCTTATACTACATATATAGCGCATAAATGAGCGTTCAAATGGAGATCAACTCCAAATCGCCCATGCGATTCCTTGACCGCTCCTCGTTCAAGATTCTGCTTGACGAATGAAGCCCCTATTGGAAAGGCTTCGCTTTTTGGCAAAATGCTCTTTACGTAAAGACTAAGTCAATTACGTATGGCCTGGCTATGGCCAAGGGTTCCTGCAACCTTGATGGATGCAAAGTACGCACAACGGTGCGCATCCATTTCCCGAAATAAGCGTGGCGATTTCCTACCAAAGAGGGGAGATGCCGCTGAAATGGATAAAAGAAACGCACGCTTTCTCCGTAAAAGAGAGGAAGTGCTGCTGAAATTTCTGAAGAAGCTAAGAATAGCTCAGAAAGAACGTAGCAGGATACTCTGACACATAGCAGAGTGCTACCCAGTTCATGGTTTGCCCTCTACAACGTAGAAGGGTTCGTCGCACCACTGCCGGTAGAGCAGGGGAGGTGCTGACGAAATGGTCGGCAGAAGAGCTGCCGGGACCAATGGAACGGCATAATGATGTCCGTTGATGGAACGATGCCAGATCGGCTAGTATCCTTGTGCCTGCATAGGCACCTTGCTCGTAAGGGCCGCTGAGCCGGAGTAGAGGTTGCGCCTTGGCTAGGTTTGGACTCGTTGCGTAAAAATACGCCGAGTAGCCGATCTATTTAGATCGAGTCATATGCATGCTCATTGAGAACGGTTACACAACCAGACTCGTAAGGGCCGAAGAGCCAGAGTGTGTTGTTTCCACCCAAAGAGGTGTGATGCTCGTGGTGGCCGAAATGCCAAAGAGCGGTGTTCTGCATGCATATGAATAAGACTTAAGGTCGCACATACCCCGCGGTTGAAGATCGTGTTAGGGGTACCCCCTCAATAATGACTGTGTTGGGGAAGACTGAATGGGGTCGGGTACATACTCCCGTAGTGCTGAAAGCACGGGCTGCCTAAATGGCATGCAGATTCTGTCCAAGTAATTGTAAGACTGGCAGACCCCTTCAGGAATTATGCTCACTGTGGAATGACAGTGATGGTACAGCCTTGAGTGACATGTATTTTACTTTGGACCTGATAGAGTCCACGATGGCCTCAGTCACTCATGGGTTTTGGGGTCGTGGTTATCCTTAAGATCTAAGGATTGAACCCAACTACTGCAAGTAGAGGATGCATCCGAATATGGGCCTAGTAGGATTCTCCCAGTTGAAACACACTGCTCTACTATGGATAGGGTCAACAGGCCTCTGGGGTATCTAAAATACATAGAATAATCAACCCCCAGAACGTCGCGTTGATGCCCGGACAATAGCTCTACCTGCGTACCAAAGGCGGGAGCGGTTAATTATCGAAACGATGCATTAGCTTAGGTTCAGCGATGCTTTGGATGTATGAGTGGATGACGTGTTGAGTCAGTCCTGCATAACCTTTGTGAAGGTGTCATGTTCGGTATACTACTGGACCGACTGGGCAAAGACCCGTGTTGTATCCGCACGACTAAGCGAAGCTCGAAGAGTTGTCCTTAGATGCGTGGGATACGGATGTGCCAAGTATGAAGACTTGAGCTAGACATCACTTTGAGACCCGAAAGAGGTCATGGCTAAGTCGTGGGGACTTAAGCGGCTATTCAAATCACAGCCCTGAAAAGGCTTGCTCTAAGTCATGAGGACTCGAGCGGATGTTCAACTCATAGCCCTACGGAGGCTCTTGCGATATACGCTAAGTCTTGGAGGCTTGAGCATCGTTATTGCGCATTGCGACCCTGAGTGGTCATTATCGTACTTGAGTTGAATGGATGTATGATTGCATGCTTACCAGACCATCAGTGGTTCTGACCCCGTTTTATGGGGATTTCAGGTGTTGAACCAGCGTGGCGATATGCGGAGCAAGGCGGCATCGAGTTCCAGGGTTTCTCTAGACAGAGTTGTACTGCTTCCTTTTATTGAACCTACACTGCTTTTCTAAGCAGTGATGTTGTAATAAACAAGTGGTTTTCGATAAAATGGAACACTTTGGTGGTCAATGATTTGCTTGGCCACATACCTGCAACGTGCTCGGGGTTTTCTAAAACTGACGACTCATTATCGTCTTATTCCGCTGCTAAAAGCTTTTCTAAGTTCCGCTGCAATGAAAAAAAAAGAAGAAATTCATGAAAATTTTAACTTAGCTTTGTTTTGGAAATCCGGGGCGTTACAAAATTGGTATAAGAGCATGTGTCTGAGAAACCTGGTTCAAGATCCGTCATAGTCCCGATATCGCACTGTAAGTATATGTTTTTATACTTTTGTTCTGATCTGGGTGCATCTTTGTATAGATGGCAACTCATGACTCGCGTGGATACTGCTATCGCTGCAAGGTCATGCACGATGAGTAGATATGCCCGTATGAAGTCCAAGACTGCCAATACTGTGGCGAAGATGGGCATTCCGCCAACGAATGCCAAAGGAAATATACCGCCGATATGGGTCGGCGGGCTTCAAAGGGTCTCAGGGATGAGACTTCGCGTGTCAGTGGACCGCATCACTCTAGTGTTGGGAGCAACCATACCCCAACATCTTTTGATGAATTACCAAGGCTGAGGGATTTTGATTTGAACTTCCCTGCGGAGGTCTATCACTCGCCAAGCTACCATCCGGCATCACATACGCCGAGCTTAAATGACAGGAACAAAAGAGGGGATTCTTTCTGTTCGCCAATCATTATTCTAGACTCCCAGAGTCTTGATCTTGCTGACTGGGAAAGTGGACTGGAGTCCCTCATATATCCCCAATATTCGCTTGCTAGTGCGGAAGTGCCGCCCAAGCCAAAGCTAGTAGTGCCTGCTCCAAGGTCATGTGGCAATAGATGGACCTTTTGGAGTTCGTCATCATCAAAGAAATCCAAGTCTTAAAGAGACTGGTGATGCTTTGGAGTCAGTAGACTCATGTATATAGTTTCTCAACGCCTAAAGTCTGCCAGTGCGGCATGACATTTTGTTTAAGGCGATGTTTGTGTAAATATGATGTATATTAAGTAAATAAAGCTTTTTACTTCCATATATACATTGAGAAACTAAAAACAAGTGCTTGTGTGTGCATAGATAAATGGCTCCTACGACGAGGAGAACCATACCAAGCGAGGAGTCCCATACGCAAGGATTCCTGTTTGAGACACTCAACAACCTGGTTACAGCCATCCGTGAAACGAGGCCAGAACCAGTCGCACCACGAAACGAGCACCTGAGAGGAGTGACTTATGAGAAGTTCCTCAAGCTTGACCCGCCAGTTTTCATTGGCAGAGCCGATCCTGAGCTCGCGGAGAGTTGAATCGAAGAGACAGAACGTGCCTTCTTAGTACTGGGAGTACCAGAGGAAAAGAAGACTAACTTTGGCACGTATCGGTTGAAAGACAATGCACGGAAGTGGTGGGATACCACTAAACTTATCCAGTTCTCACAAGTCGAAGTCATTCCTTGGACTGACTTTCAGAGGACTTTTATGGATAACTACTTCCCGTTGCATTCCAGAAACAAGAAAAAGATGGAGTTTCTGGAGTTGGAATAGGGCGGTATGAGTCTAATGGACTATACCACCAAATTTCAGAATCTAGAGCGCTACTGCTCTCGATTGTTCGAAACAGACCAAGAAAGGGCCGACAAATATGTGAATGGTCTGCGCGAAGGGCTGCGATCTCGAGTGATAACAAGCATGCCTTCGACTTTTCAGGCTGCGGTAGCAGCAGCTTCAAAAATCCAAGAGGATTGGGCGCGATCTAAAGTGATCATAGCAAAGAAGCCCATAGTGAATGGTGGGAATCGTAAAAGGACGTTCCCAAGTGGCCAGGGTTCACGACAACCCTTTCAAAAGAAGAAGTTCCAAGGAGGGAACAACACTCAACAAGTCGTGAGGCCAAGACAGAACCCAACTCCGAATGGTCAGCAGTCCAACTTCAGCTGCCCAAGGTGTCGTATGAACCACCCTGGAAAGCCATGTCCTCGTGACATTGGTGGGTGCTTATATTGTGGCAAGATGGGCCACTTTATAAGGGATTGCGCCAAGAAGGCTGCAGATGAACAGAGGAGTAATGCCGGATCTGCCGGACCCTCTCGACCTGCACCACAACGTTCTCAGTTTCAACGACCTCCACCTAGAATAGAACAAATGCCTACTGCAGGTCGTGTATATGCTGTAACGACTGAACAAGTCGAAAATGGTGACCTGATTGAAGGCACCGTACCTGTTAATGGACATGCAGCTTACGTCTTGTTTGATTGTGGTGCTACTCATACGTTTATCTCTGACGATTTCACCGAACAACTCCACGCCTCGGTGCAACCGATTGATAAAATGATCGAAGTATATAACCCGTTGGGTTCACGCACCAAATGTATCCGGTGTGTGAAAAATTTGGATATTGAGATAGCAGGGCAACACTTGCCTACTGACGCCATCCTGATCGATATGATACAGTACGATGTCATTCTGGGAATGAATTGGTTGGCTCAGAATAATGCCAAGATTCTGTGCCGCGAGGGCAGAGTGATTCTATCTCGACCCGGATTGCCTAAGATGGAGTACCGGTTATCCAAACCAGTTCCACAGAAAAGGCTCATATCAGCACTTAAGGTACAAAAATACCTTAGGAAGGGTTGTGTGGCCTTCCTGTTGAGTCTCTCGGTGGAAAAATCCAATGACCAACCCCTTGAGAGTTTGGAAGTGGTGCGGGAGTTTCCAGATGTGTTTCCTGAGGAATTGCCAGGACTTCCGCCACTTCGTGAGGTTGAATTTGGAATTCAATCCTTACCTGGAACAACGCCGATATCCAAAGCCCCGTATCGAATGGCGCCAGCTGAACTCAGTGAGTTGAAGTGTCAGTTGGAAGAACTGATGGAACAAGGGTTCATCCGTCCTAGTGTGTCACCGTGGCGAGCCCCAGTGCTGTTTGTAAAGAAGAAGGATGGATCCCTTCGGTTATGCATCGATTATCGGATGCTTAACCAGGCAACTGTTAAAAATAAGTACCCGTTGCCTCGGATTGAGGACTTATTCGATCAACTCAGAACAGCGAGGGTGTTCTCCAAGATCGACCTCAGGTCTGGATACCATCAACTCAGAGTAAAGGAAGAGAATATACCTAAGACTGCCTTCAGAACGAGATATGGCCATTATGAGTTCGTAGTAATGCCCTTCGGACTCACTAATGCGCCTGCTGCCTTTATGGATCTAATGAACCGGATATTTAGACCATATTTGGATAGCTTTGTCATCGTCTTTATTGATGACATTCTCGTATATTCTGAGAACAAGGAACAACACATGGAGCACTTGAAAATCGTCTTGAAAACCCTTCAAGATAACCAACTCTATGCTAAGTTTTCAAAATGTGAATTCTGGCTAGACAAAGTGATGTTCCTTGGTCATGTGATCTCAAAAGATGGAATCGCAGTGGATCCTGCGAAGGTGGAAGCTGTGATGGACTGGAAGCAGCCAGAAAATATCACTGAGGTCCGTAGCTTCCTTGGACTTGCCGGATATTATCGGAAGTTCATACAAGACTTCTCCCGAATCGCCGTACCGATGACGAAATTGCTTAAAAAGGGAGTCAAGTTTGAATGGACTGACCAGTGTAAGGAGTGCTTTGAGGTTCTCAAACAGAGGCTTACCACTGCCCCTGTCCTTACCTTACCTTCTGGTCAGGGAGGCTTCGTTGCTTATACCGATGCCTCGGGAACAGGTCTGGGTTGTGTGTTGATGCAGCATGGCAAAGTAATCGCCTATGCGTCACGACAGTTGAGAGTCCATGAGAAAAATTATCCAACCCACGATCTTGAGCTTGCCGCGGTAGTGTTCGCACTTAAAATTTGGCGACACTACCTTTATGGAGAGAAATTTGAGGTCATGTCGGACCATAAAAGCCTAAAATACCTCTTTTCTCAAAAAGAACTCAATATGCGGCAACGGCGATGGCTGGAATTCCTCAAAGACTATGAATTCACGCTTTCCTATCACCCTGGAAAGGCGAATGTTGTAGCGGATGCCCTTAGTCGCAAGACTGTTGGCACTCTGGCCAGCCTAACCGGACAATGGAAGTTGATGGAGGATTTCGTCAACTGGAAGCCATTTTTGGCTGATTCTGGCAGAATCCAAATGTCATGTTTGACGATCCACATTGAGTTCCTCGATCGCATCGTAGCCAAACAGTTCAAGGATCCCCAGTACTTGGAATTGAAAGCTCGTGCTGAAAAAGATGATACTTTCTTCCATTTGAAAGAAGATGGAGGAATATGGATGGAAGAAAGGATTTGGGTTCCAAATAACCCTGAGCTAAGACAGGAAGTACTCCAGAAGGCTCATAATAGCAAGTACACCATTCACCCTCGAGGTACGAAGATGTTCCAAGATTTGCAGAGGAAGTACTGGTGGAGGGGTATGAAACGTGATGTGGCTACGTTTGTCTCGAAGTGTTTGATCTGCCAGCAAGTTAAGATCGAACATCAGCGACCTGGTGGAAAGATGCAACGGATCGAGATTCCAGAATGGAAATGGGAAGGCATTACGATGGATTTCATCGTTGGATTGCCTCGATCCAAGAGACAACATGACTCAATATGGGTGATCGTGGACAGACTCACCAAGTCTGCTCACTTCCTGCCAATCAACACTCGATACTCAACTGAACGATTGGCAGGGATCTACATTCGGGAAATCGTTAGACTCCATGGAGTGCCGATTTCGATCATATCTGATCGTGACCCGAAGTTCACCTCTCACTTGTGGGAGCAGCTTCAGAAAGCCCTGGGGACGAAACTCAAGTTCAGTACAACATTCCATCCCCAAACAGATGGGCAATCAGAACGAACCATACAGACTCTTGAAGATATGCTAAGAGCCTGTATGCTGGAATGGAAAGGTGATTGGGATTCCCACCTAGCGTTGGCTGAATTTGCTTGTAATAATAGCCACCACGCTAGCATTGGGATGGCGCCGTATGAAGCCTTGTATGGACGACCCTGTAGATCACCAATCCATTGGGGTGAAGTGGGTGAGCGAACCTTGGACTCGCCCATTGTGTTGCAGCATTATACTGAGCAAGTCCACATGATCAGAAAGAAGCTACTGACTGCTCAGAGTCGACAGAAGAGCTACGCCGATCAACGGCGTAGGGAACTCACTTTTGCGGTTGGAGATAAGGTTTTTATCAAGGTCTCTCCAACCAAGAGTGTGTTTCGTTTTGGAAAGAAGGGGAAGCTCATCCCCAGATTCGTTGGTCCCTTCGAGGTTTTGAGCCGAATCGGAGAGACTGCCTACCGTGTAGCATTGCCACCGCAATACGCGCAAATACATGATGTATTTCACGTGTCAATGCTTAGAAAGTACGTTCATGATCCTTCTCACGTCATTCAACATGAAGATATTGACATTCGAGAAGACATGACGGTGGAAGAAAGGCCAGTAGAGATCATGGACCGCCGGGAGCAAGTGCTAAGGACGAAGGTCATTCCACTTGTTAAAGTGAGATGGCAGCATCATGGAATCGATGATTGCACTTGGGAGCCCGAGTCGGATATGCGGGATAAATATCCTGAACTCTTCACCTTGTACTCTTAGCTGAATTTCGCGGACGAAATTCCTTTAAGGGGGTAATGATGTAAGACCCGCAATTTTTCAGAAAATATCTGAATAAAATTCATGAGGCATTTACTGCTAAAAATGGCATTTTTCTCAGAATGCGAAACAAATCAATTCCTGCGAGCCAGTTACACTTAGGATATTCGTCGAAACGCGAATATATGCTCAAACACTCTAGAAGCCATAACTTCCTATCTGAACGAAATCAAAGGATTCCTGCGAGCCAACTTTCTTAGTTGCATCAATACGAAGATAATGGCGTACTCAGAATTTTTCGGAAAAAATTGCTGGAAACCCGAAATTCTTGCGGGACCCACAGAAATATTGGTGAGACCCATAGAAATATTCCTCAGAAAATATCTTGTGGGACCCACAAAATATCCTATGGAAATATCTTGTGGGCCCCACCTCAAAAGGAACCTCCAGGAATTTAAAAGAAGCCAAGGGGTAAAAGGGGCATGGAAAAACCCAAGAGGAGGTGGGCTTGGGCTATAAATAGCCCTCCCCACTCTCTCTCTTCTCATAATTTCGACCCCCCCTCTCTCTCTTGCCTTCTCTCTCTCTCCTAAACCTCCCCTACCTAGCCTAGCCCACCTGAGCCCACCTGACCTGGTCCTAACCCACCTGACCTGGGTCTGAACCCACTTGACCTGGTCCAAACCCAGTTGACTTGACTTGAACCTAGTTGGGTTTAAAGTCAAAGTCAAAGTCCTTTTTGGTCCAGATTCCGGTTTGGATTTCTAAACCTAGACTTAGCCTACTTGAGCTGAGTTCGAACCTGCTGAACCCAGTTGACTTGGATCGAACCCTGTTTGGTTCAAACCACTTAGGTTGAGTAGCTTGACCTACTCTACCTCTTTCTCAACTAAGTCAGCTTCATCTGACTTAGTCTGACCTCTCGAAGGAAGGCTCGAAGCCAAAGAAGCAACCCGGAGTCGTTTCTTCCACGATTTGAAGTAAGTTCGCTTCGCTGATCCATCTCTCTCAAGTATTTGATTGTTTGTATATAGAATATACTTTCTGAAGTAGTATCTTGCTTTAGTTCTTGATTGAGCCCTTTTTGGACACTTCGGTGTTCACCCGCTCGTCTCGTAACTATCGTCGGATATATCTATGTTCAAACACGCAGTATATGCGTTTTTAAAATGGTATCTCGCCCTAGTTCTTGGTTGAGCCCTTCAGAACACTTCGGTGTTCACCCGCTCGCCTCGTAACTATCGTTGGATACGGATCTAGGTGTATATCTGCTGATTCTGCCGACGCGTCTTATATCGCACAAGCTATGTAATTTACCTTTGCCGTCGCGTCGTATGATGCCAAGGCTCCCTGTTTTCTGCACTTCCGATTACTGCACTTCCGATTATGCATTTACTTACGCCGTCGCGTCGAACGATGCCAAGGCTTCTGCTTTGTTATATATGTAGAATATTTCGTTCAGTTACACATCCTGAACAATAGTATATGCATTTCTTTACGCCGCCGCTGTATAAAGCACAGGCTTCTGCTTATACTACATATATAGCGCATAAATGAGCGTTCAAATGGAGATCAACTCCAAATCGCCCATGCGATTCCTTGACCGCTCCTCGTTTAAGATTCTGCTTGACGAATGAAGCCCCTATTGGAAAGGCTTCGCTTTTTGGCAAAATGCTCTTTACGTAAAGACTAAGTCAATTACGTATGGCCTGGCTATGGCCAAGGGTTCCTGCAACCTTGATGGATGCAAAGTACGCACAACGGTACGCATCCATTTCCCGAATTAAGCGTGGCGATTTCCTACCAAAGAGGGGAGATGCCGCTGAAATGGATAAAAGAAACGCACGCTTTCTCCGTAAAAGAGAGGAAGTGCTGCTGAAATTTCTGAAGAAGCTAAGAATAGCTCAAAAAGAACGTAGCAGGATACTCTGACACATAGCAGAGTGCTACCCAGTTCATGGTTTTCCCTCTACAACGTAGAAGGGTTCGTCGCACCACTGCCGGTAGAGCAGGGGAGGTGCTGACGAAATGGTCGGCAGAAGAGCTGCCGGGACCAATGGAACGGCATAATGATGTCCGTTGATGGAACGATGCCACATCGGCTCGTATCCTTGTGCCTGCAAGGGCACCTTGCTCGTAAGGGCCGCTGAGTCGGAGTAGAGGTTGCGCCTTGGCTAGGTTTGGACTCGTTGCGTAAAAATACGCCGAGTAGCCGATCTATTTAGATCGAGTCATATGCATGCTCATTGAGAACGGTTACACAACCAGACTCGTAAGGGCCGAAGAGCCAGAGTGTGTTGTTTCCACCCAAAGAGGTGTGATGCTCGTGGTGGCCGAAGTGCCAAAGAGCGGTGTTCTGCATGCATATGAATAAGACTTAAGGTCGCACATACCCCGCGGTTGAAGATCGTGTTAGGGGTACCCCCTCAGTAATGACTGTGTTGGGGAAGACTGAATGGGGTCGGGTACATACTCCCGTAGTGCTGAAAGCACGGGCTGCCTAAATGGCATGCAGATTCTGTCCAAGTAATTGTAAGACTGACAGACCCCTTCAGGAATTATGCTCACTGTGGAATGACAGTGATGGTACAGCCTTGAGTGACATGTATTTTACTTTGGACCTGATAGAGTCCACGATGGCCTCAGTCACTCATGGGTTTTGGGGTCGTGGTTATCCTTAAGATCTAAGGATTGAACCCAACTACTGCAAGTAGAGGATGCATCCGAATATGGGCCTAGTAGGATTCTCCCAGTTGAAACACACTGCCCTACTATGGATAGGGTCAACAGGCCTCTGGGGTATCTAAAATACATAGAATAATCAACCCCCAGAACGTCGCGTTGATGCCCGGACAATAGCTCTACCTGCGTACCAAAGGCGGGAGCGGTTAATTATCGAAACAATGCATTAGCTTAGGTTCAGCGATGCTTTGGATGTATGAGTGGATGACGTGTTGAGTCAGTCCTGCATAACCTTTGTGAAGGTGTCATGTTCGGTATACTACTGGACCGACTGGGCAAAGACCCGTGTTGTATCCGCACGACTAAGCGAAGCTCGAAGAGTTGTCCTTAGATGCGTGGGATACGGATGTGCCAAGTATGAAGACTTGAGCTAGACATCACTTTGAGACCCGGAAGAGGTCATGGCTAAGTCGTGGGGACTTAAGCGGCTATTCAAATCACAACCCTGAAAAGGCTTGCTCTAAGTCATGAGGACTCCAGCGGATGTTCAACTCATAGCCCTACGGAGGCTCTTGCGATATACGCTAAGTCTTGGAGGCTTGAGCGTCGTTATTGCGCATTGCGACCCTGAGTGGTCATTATCGTACTTGAGTTGAATGGATGTATGACTGCATGCTTACCAGACCATCAGTGGTTCTGACCCCATTTTATGGGGATTTCAGGTGTTGAACCTGCGTGGCGATATGCGGAGCAAGGCGGCATCGAGTTCCAGGGTTTCTCTAGACAGAGTTGTACTGCTTCCTTTTATTGAACCTACACTGCTTTTCTAAGCAGTGATGTTGTAATAAACAAGTGGTTTTCGATAAAATGGAACACTTTGGTGGTCAATGAGTTGCTTGGCCACATACCTGCAACGTGCTCGGGGTTTTCTAAAACTGACGACTCATTATTGTCTTATTCCGCTGCTAAAAGCTTTTCTAAGTTCCTTTGCAATGAAAAAAAAAAAAAAGAAATTCATGAAAATTTTAACTTAGCTTTGTTTTGGAAATCCGGGGCGTTACAGAAATGGCTGGAATTAACAAAGGAGAATAATGAGTTTGAGTCAGAGCTCGAATAAAATACAGAGATCACGAGTCGGAACCCGGATCAACAAAAGAAAATGAAGAGCTCGAGTCAGGACTCGAGTAAATAAAGAGATCTCGAGTCGGAACCCGGATCAACAAAAGAAAATGAAGTGCTTGAATTAGAGCTTGGATAAGATAAAGAGATCTCGGGTCGGAACCCGGATCAACAAAAGAAAATGAAGAGATCGAGTCAGGACTCGAGTAAGGTAATGAGATCACGAGTCGGAACCCGGATCAACAAAAGAAAATCAAGAGCTCGAATAGGAGCTCGAATGAATAAAGAGATCTCGAGTCGAAACTCGGATCAACAAAAGAAAATGACAAGCTCGAGTTTCAGCTTGAGTGAATAAAGAGATCTCGAGTCGGAACCCGGATCAACAAAAGAAAATAAAGAGCTCGAATCTGAGCTCGAATAAGGTAATGAGATCACGAGTCGAAACCCGGATCAACAAAAGAAAATGACAAGCTCGAATCTGAGCTCGAATAAAGAGATCTCGAGTCGGAACCCGGATCAACAGAAGAAAATGATTTGAATAAAAACCCGAGTCGGAACTCGGTTTTCCAAAAAGTTGGGATTTTGAAAATGTACCAGTTTGAACACTGGATTTTGAAATAATACCAGTTCGAGCGCTAGGTTTTGGTTCAGTATTGGTGATTACTATTCAATTTTGAATCATTAGGAATTATGATGGGACTGTTTGTTGAAATCCCAATACTGACCGGATTATTGTTAATGCAGTTGAATGCAGATGAATATGAATTGACGCATATAAATGCACAAGTGCGTGAAATGAGGAATTTGTTTATCACTGCCTGCATACAGAATAAAATTTTAAAAATGCCCCAGTGTAACTGGGAAAAGAAAGTTTGATCATTATTTGAAGAATATAGGAAGATTACAAAGGAAGAGTAGATGCTTTAAGTATAGAACTTTTTCAAGTGTCGAGCGTTAATGGGATCTGACAATTCTACCCCATCGGCATTGATGAGCCGATATAAGTTGCGGGGTAATGCTTCTTTGACAACATAGGGACCTTCCCAATTTGGCGACCATTTCCCGCCGGGATGATGTTTGAGATAAGCTGTGGATCGAAGTACTAAATCATTGACTTTGAATCTTCTTTCGATGATAGACTTCGCATATTGCCTGGCTACTCTCTGGCGATAGGATTGAGCATGCTCTGCTGCTTTTAGCCTTCTCTCGTCGAGTAAGTCTAGCTGCACTAGTCGCTGCTGTTGGTATTGATCAAGAGGTAATTCTAGAAGCGATGCGAATTTCAAAGCGGGCTTTTGAGCATGTAGCGGCAATACCACTTTTGTTCCATAGACCAATTCGGATGGAGTAGCATTCGTTGGAGTGCGAATGGTGGTCCGATAGGCCCATAGTGCATCGTCAATCTTCTCATGCCAGTCACGGCCTGTTTCTACAGTTCGCTCCAAGATGCGAATTAAAATTTTGTTGGTGGCCTCTGCCTGACCATTCCCTTGAGGATAGTAGGGAGCGGAAAAATGATGATAGATTTTGAACTTTGAGCAAATGTCTTCATTTTTTCATTCTTGAAATGACTGTCATTATCTGACACAATGTCATGTGGGATGCCGAAACGGCAAAGGATGTTCTTGTGAATGAAAGAGACCACGTGTCGGCCTTCTACTGTGCGAAGAGTGATAGCTTCTACCCACTTGGTGAAATATTCTGTTGCGGCAAGGAAGTATTTGTGGCCATTTGAAGCTGAGGGAGTGATGGGACCTACGACATCAAAGGCCCACATAGAGAACGGCCATGGAGAGACAACAGACTGTAAGTAAGTTGCCGGAGCATGGATGGAAGGTGCGTGTATCTGGCATTAAACACACTTTTTCACATAATGATAACAGTCTTGCTGCATAGTCTTCCAGTAGTAACTTGCTCTGATGATCTGTTTGACAAGGGTTTGGTAGCCGACGTGGCCACCACAAATGCCTTCGTGTGCTTCTCGCACGACTTCTTTGGCTTCGTCTTCATCTAAACATCTGGAATATTCTGAACTGAATCCTCGACGATAGAGAATATTTGCCAGAACGAAATATCGGGTAGACATACGCTGGATTGCTCGCTGCTCTTTCTTTGAGAGTTCTGGAGGAAATTCACCGGTTTCTATGAAAGTTTTGATATTGTAATACCAAGGTTTCTTCTTTTGCTCAACCTGGTTTACTTGCTCTGTTGGATGGAAAGCAGGTTGGTCAAGTCTGCCGATTTCAAAAGAGCGACAGGATTCCCCATTTTTGAATGCAATAATGGATCCTAAACTGGCTAGGCTATCGGCCACTTGATTAAAATCTCTCTTGATATGGAATAACTGAAATTCTTCAAACTTGCTGACAAGAGCTGAAACAATTTTCTGATAAGGAAATAACTTTTAATCTTTGACTTGCCATTCGGCTCGAACTTGATTGACAACGAGTAATGAGTCGCCGTAAGCATGCACTCTCTTAACATTGAAATCTAGTAGAATCTTTAGACCTTGAATCAAGGCTTCATATTCAGCCATGTTGTGAGTGCATTGAAAGTCTAACTTGAGAGAAAATGGAATCATCTCTTTCTCAGGAGTGATTAGTAAGATTCCAATGCCTATCCCAGCCATATTCTTGGAACCATCAAAAAATAAATTTCAGACCGGGTATCGCTGGATGTTGCATATTTGCTCATCTGGGAAATCATCTTCGACTTTCACCTCTTCTGCCAGAGGAAAATTCCCCAATTGATCTGCAATTGCTTGGCCTTTGATTGACTGTTGCGAGACATATTCTAAGTCATACTGCATCAGTAAGACTTGCCATTTTGCGACTCGTCCGCTGAGGAAAGGTTGCTCCAAGATGTACTTGAGAGGATTGAGTTTGGACAAAATTTTGACTTCGGATGCCAGTAGGTAGTGTCTTAGCTTCTGACACATCCATACCAGAGCTAGGCAGGTCTTCTCTATTTGAGAGTATCTCTTTTCATAATCTATGAAAGTCTTACTCACATAATAGATAGCATGCTCTATCAAGCTGCCTTCTTTGTATTGTGCCAAGAATCCGCCGCATGCGACTTGATTGACTGAAATGTATAGCAAAAGAGGTTTTCCCAATTCTGGCGACTTCAAGATAGGAGGATTGAGAAGATACTTCTTGATCCGATCGAACGATTGCTGACATTCTGGTCCCCATTCGAACTTAACTTCTTTTCTGAGCAAGTGATTGAAAGGTTCGCATCTCGTTGCCAAATTGGAAATAAATCGTCGGATTGATTGCATACGTCCTTGAAGGCTACGCAATTCTTTGAGATTTTTTGGGGGTGGCATATCAATGATAGCCTTTGCTTTGGCTAGGTCAACTTCAATTCCCTTTTTGCTGACCAAAAAACCCAACAGATTGCCTGATTCGACTCCAAAAACACACTTTTGCGGGTTAAGCCTTAACTTATAAAGAATGAGTCGCTTAAAGACTTGATCAAGGGCTTCGAGGTGATCTTCTTCCTCTATAGATTTCACGAGGATATCATCAACATACGCATCCATGATTTTGCGCATCTGATCGTGAAAGATAACGGCCATTGTTCTTTGGTACGTTGCTCCGGCATTCTTGAGCCCAAAAGGCATAACTGTATAGCAGAAAGTGCCCCAAGGCGTAGTGAAGGAAGTTTTGGATTGGTCGCGGGCGGCCAACTTAATCTGATTGTAGCCGGAATATCCATCCATGAAAGAGAACATAGCATGTCCTGCCGTGCTGTCGACTAGGAGATCGATGCTTGGAAGTGGATAGTCATCCTTCAGAGTTGCCTTATTGAGGTCTCTGAAGTCTATGCAGATTCTTACTTTGCTACTTTTCTTTGGGACAACGACGATATTGGCTAACCAATCTGGGTAGTCAATAGCTCGAATAAATCCTGCTTTGAGCAGATCTTCAAGTCCTTCTTTGACTTGTTGTTTTATTCTAGGATCCATTTTTCTCAGCTTTTGCTTAACTGGCTTAGCATCTGGCTTCAAGACAAGGCGGTGCTCGACTAATTTTGGGTCTAAACCCGGCATATCTTCATATGTCAATGCGAACACTTCCTTATGTTACTTGAGAAATTTAATGAGCCTTTCCTTATCTCCCAGACTCAAACTGGTTCCGATCTGGAGAATTTTGGGATTTTCCTCTGAACCGATATTGACATCTTCAGTCGGATCTTGCACTAGAGGAGATGGTTCATCCTGCTTCTGAACTGCAACGAACTCTGGTAACTCTTGAAGAGACTGATCATATTCCGTATAATCAGCTGACTACTTTGCACTCTTGCCATCTTCGGTGCTTGCTTTGACTCTGTGAATTGTTGTCGACTTCTGAAAAGCCTTGGGATTGAGAACGAGCTTCTTGATTGTCCGAGAAGTCATTCTGAAATTTTGGATAAGAAATTTGGTTCAGATAAATCGGCCTATAGTAAGACAAGCAATCATTTGAAGAGAACTATGCATAAGATGGTATTTAAAATTATAATGAAGAGATAGAAGGAAAGGAGACAAATGACATCCGGATAGACAAAGAAATTTGGATTTTTATTGATTGATCAAAGACATTGATAAAATGAGACATTTATTTTGAAAGAATAGAAAGGAAATAACAAATGTTCTTCAATGTGACCCTTTGACAAAAATAGTCTTCTTTGACGAGCTTCCTCTAGAGAACCCCAGTCCTGCTCTGTGGGGACGATGCTTCTGGATCACTGACTCGATGCGGCCATCTTCGTTCTTGCCGAGTCCTTTGAAGGGTTGATAACCGTGCTTCAGGAGTAACTCAAATCCCTTTCTTGACTTCATGAATTGAGGAAACAACGGGTGATCCTTAATGGTACTGTAGTTGATCCGGCCTCCAACCTTGAAGAATTGAGGGCCTCTCCATCGGGTCATGGCTACGGTGTGCAGAGATGGTTCTGACGATGCCTGGAGTATTTCTCAATTTTCTCCGTGACTGATCTCTTCACTTTCCCTGATGCTGGGAATATCCACATTGAATGAGGGCCGAGGAATCATTGACTGCGGGAGCCTTTCTTCTGGGTCTTCTCCCAGTATTGTGGTAATCATTCCACCTTTTGACCACTTCACGCATTGATGGAGGGTGGAAGGCACTGCATTTGCATTATGAATCCACGTCCTTCCGAGTAGCAAGTTGTAGGTGGGTGGCACATTAACCACATGAAAAAGTACTGAATGCACCGAATAGTTGATGAACACTTCCAGAAATATTTTGCCTTTGGCCGTTTGACCATGGTTGTCAAATCCGTAGATGGTGATGGGATCTGGAATATATTCTTCATCCTTGATCCCTAATGCCTTCGCTGTCATCTCGGGATAAATATTGAGGCTACTGCCTCCATCGACCAGCACATGCGGTACTGTCATTCCCCTCACTCGAACGACGATGTACAAAGCATTGTTATGAAAGGAATGAGGCTTTGGAAAGTCCTCATCCGAGAAGGTGATTGGCGCATTGGTCATGGCGGAGTTCACAATCTGTACCATGTCTTCAAGAGTGGTACTGGGCTTAACTTTGATTTTCCTGAGTAAATCATCCAGGACTCGTTGGTGCTTGCTAGAATTTTTGTCTAAGTCAAAGATGGAAACATTAGATAGAGCGGTCAGAGGGTTCTGAGTTGAAGTTTCCAGCCTAGGTTTGATGATTTGCTTGAAGAGGTCAGGAGTTCCCTTTGACTTGGGGGCTGACTTTACAGGTGCTTCAGAAACTTTCATCTTGCCGAATGCTGAGATTAGGTCCATCTTCTTGGAATCAGGAGTTGCTTGTCGTAGCACTGACACCTGATGCTGAACTTGTAGATCTTGTGCAGAACACGGCTTGATGTGTTCGTGAGGCAGAAATGGCTGTGCAGATACTACTGCCGTGGTGTGCGAAGGAAAGGGGGTGATTGAGAATATCCATTTTCTCTTCTTCTTCTCCTTCCACTAGAAGATTGTTTTCAATAAGATCTTGTATAATGTTTTTGAGAACAAAGCAGTTCTCAGTGTTATGTCCCACTGTCCTGTGGAACTTGCAAATATGATTTTTCCACTTCCCCATAGGCACAGGGGATCAGTCAATCTGGGCAACTTGACCATCTCTTTTGACAACATATACTCGAGCACATCCTCGAGTGTTTGGTCTAAAGGAGTAAACTTTCTGTCGTAACTCCATCCTTCATGTTTAGTCTTCTCACGCAGTTTCGGCCCTTGATCCTGCTGAGGAGGCTTGCTGTATTGAGGAGCAGGCTTTGCTTTCTGATCTCCTTTGTTGTTTGAACTTCCTGCGCCGTAGCAGTAATCCCTCTTCTGCCCTTTGTACTGATTTCGGCCTTTGTTGGCGGAATAGGTGAAGTGAGCTTTCTTCTTCTGCTCACCTTGAGGGTTGTTTTTGAAAAAGGTGAAGCCTTCGTAGACTCTATTGTCCACACTCAGCTCAAGCCATTCGGCTCATTCAGTCAACTCGATAAAAGTACGGGATGGTGCAGTAGAGATCAATCCTCTTAATGGCTGCGAGAAATTGTTGAGGATTAGGGACAGTGCATGCCTTTCCGAGATAGGATCTCTCATTTTGTTGCAGGCCGATCTCCATCTGTGAATGAAGTCCCGTGCCTTTTTCTTCTCATTCTGCCTTAGGTTGCAGAGATGACTCAATGTAGGAAGCGCCTCTGTGTTGAACAAGAAGCGTTCAATAAACAGGTTTACAACTTTGTCAAACTCCTTGATCTCGATGGGGTTGATATGCTCAGCATACCACTTGGCTGCAACTCCTTCCAAGCTGCGGGGAAAGCATAAGAACAGTGCTCTGTTGTCCCTTTTGAACCTAAAGCATTCTGCGAAGAAAGTGGCGAGATGAGCTTTTGGGTCGCCAGAACCGTCGAACTTGATGAATTTTTGGGGAAGATTCTCCAGATCATCATCCCCTTCTAGGCCGTCATAGAAGTCCTCACTGGTGAAGACTTTCTTGCCCTTGTCGCGGGCTTGCAGATCCTTTACCACTCTAGCCATTTCTTTGAATTGTGCTTGCAGGGGCTTTTCTGCATCCTGACTCTTAGATCTGTGGCTTTTTCTTTGTTCTCGGCCTCGCTTATGAAATACCGGAGGCACTTCATATTCTTCGTCTGTATCTTCAGTGGACTCTGTTCCATCTGAGATTTCTTCCAGCTGGATTTGCTTTCTGGAAGCCCTCTTATCCCTTTGACCATGAAACTTTTCTCTGAATGGGTTTCTTTCCGAGCTGGTCCTGGGTTGCTCATTCATCATTTTGTTCATCATCTTTCGAAACATGGCATACATTTGAGGGTCTATGCCATCATCTTCTTGTTGCTGCTCTTGACTCCTCTCAGACCGGGGGGAACCCATCTCTTCTTCTGAGGCCAACGAGTACTATGGTGTTGCTGTTTTTTTGCCTTATCTTGTTTGCACCATCAAATGCTGTAGACGCTCTCTGCAGGGCAAAGACCTTATTAGACTCTGTAGGAATTGGTTTATGGAAGAAAATATCTACTGAAAATATGGTAGACAATTTGAAAAAGATATCCCATTACTAGGGACTGAGTCGTCGCGAGAATCACGACAATTGTGTTGTCATTCCTTTTGCAAGAGAAATAAACAACGAGAATATGCCTTGTTACCTAGGCGAGGTCGTCAAACCACAATGGAAAGAGAGAAAATTTTATAGAAATGAGAAAACATGATTTTATTGATCTTGACAAAGAGGTGGAGGGCAAACAATTTGCCACCATTCATGATAGTCGGCAGATACTCTAGGACCAGGAAAGATTTTAAGAGAGACAAAGGAATCCCAACTGTAGCGGGCAGAATGATATGCTCCAGACCATTGTGTGGAAGTGAGATCGAACTCTGCCATAGCTCCTGATAACAGTCGGGCTTCGATGTACTGCTGCCTCTGGGAGAACTGTCGAACACATCTCTCTGGTTGGTAGTAAGTGCAGAAGAATGGTCCCAACAACTTGAACCGCTTGCCATAAGCGTACGTATATCTGGGAGGGGATAATTGCCGATCAAAATAGTCCCAAACTATGTCATCTTCTTGAATGCTGTTGATCATGGATCGGTACTGCGCTACTGGGAGAAGTTCTTGACCATTGTATCTGAAAGAGCTTGCTCAGGCTGGAACATGCTGGAAGAACCAGGATTGAAGCGCGTAGATGCAACCTTCAACTAAAATGGATTCTCCAAGTGAGAATCGAGTTAGACCACGATATAGGAAAGCAAGCGCCGCCATGGCTATGGAAAGACGGTTGGTTTGTCGACTTCCCCATCTTCTCATAAGCTGGATTATTCTGATGTCCATGTAGTTTTGTCCATCTGGAAAGAGGGATAATCCTACAGTGCACAGAACCATTGCATTATGGATCCTTTCTTTAGCTGTCCTGGATAGCGAACTGACTTCAACGAAGGTCCCGTACTGGCGGTACAACTCGAGCAGGTCAACATATTCATTTCCCTCCAACTGGATCAGGGGCCAGGATCGGCGACCTGTCATACGAGCTAATGAATCTCGGGGGTCCAAACCCTTGACATTGATAAGGAATTGATGTTCTAATGGATCGCCTGGTTGACCAGCTGGTTCTGGTAACCCCATGATTTCTGAAAATTCATCCATTAAAACGGTCATTTCTACCCAGGGGAACCAGAAGGTACACGTCCGTGGATTCCATCGCTCCGCCATTGTGTGAATCAGGTTGTCGTTGACGGTCTGCTTTCCAACTGCTGACGCCAGTTCTAATCCGCACTCGCTCAAATGGTCCGGGAACATTCGGGAAAAGCTTTTGAGCCAAGAATAGTACCACCGGGAATGAAAGTTCTGGTGCTGAGGGCCCGATGTTCAGGACGACCTTGTCGCACCTCGTAGGAGATGTGACCTTCAGGAAAGATAGGATCGACTTGACTGGATGCCATTGAACTGAAAACAGAGAAAGACTCAGAATGAGACTTACGAAAATATGGGAAATTTTGAAAAATTTTGCAGGCAGGATATAAAATGCGGCTGGAAATTCGAGATCCAGTAGAAAGGTAGAATGGAAAATCTCCTGGAGTTTTGAAAGAAATGGGATATTTGAGAAAATTATCCAGGGTTTAAGAAAAATACCTCGTGGAAAATAAGGATATTTTGAGAAAGGCCTAATAAGTTGGAAAACATTGGGAAATATAAAGAATTAAGGAGATAACATACAATCACATCCTGCACAAACATTTATGCACATTCAGCACTCCCTAAAAGGCTGACTCTAGATGCATCATTTTGAAAACAGCTGTAGGACCCTAATCCTAACTCTAGGCTCAAATCATCTTTGTCCAATCCAGTTATGCCGATATACCCGAATCGAAATTCGAGGTACGTGGCATATAATTTCAACTCCGGTTCTAAGGTAAGGTTTTCCAACATCCTTAAGCACCTACCGATATACTTCGGACTGTGGCCCGCGGTACGTGGTAGGGGGGTGTTAACCCAAATAGTTGGCCCAGTTGTGAGGCTCTGTCCCGAACTAGGGTTCTGGAAGAGAGCCCAGCAACGTGAAGACCGGGTAATGATAGGTAATGGGGATTTTGAAAAATGATCACATGCAAGAAATAGAGGGCTCTAAATCCTAGAGAGATAGATTTTGAAAACTTTGAAGAAGCATACATTGTTTGCATTCATATCCTAAATTGAGGGGAGTTGTATTTAGACCTAATTCTATGTGAGCATGAAAATATCTCCTCAATCTGGTCCTACCAAACCATGCCTAGTCTATATGCAGTTAATGTCAGCTAGGTCAAAATCTAGGCTCCTAGGTTCGCATGATATCAGAAAGTAAAAGAGCTGACATTTTGTGAACATAATTTCGATAATTAAACTAAGTCAAGCACAATTCTGATCAGACAAAGACAGGTCCCATCTCGGTCGCCAAACCTGTGCTCGTCGCAAAATTTTTCTCGTCTTCCCTTCCTTGCGGAAGAGAAAGAGGGAAACGCTTTCGCGATTCAAACTTGACCGAATTTTGGAAATGGTTTTGAAATACTCGCCTCCGTTTTGAAAATTGTGGGAAAATCCATGGGATGGGGCTCGACCTGTCGGTACGAGGTTCGACCGTTCCTGCCGCCTTTAATAGGGGTAATCGAACCAAGGACCAAAATTGTGCTTGACATAGTTAAATCATCGAAACCGTGTTCTATCCTAAATGCACAGAGAATTCAGGCATGTGCTATGAGACTTTGGAAAATGTAAGTTGGAAAACATGATGTATGCTCAGAAAACCTTTGGAGTTGAAAGATATTTCTCAGGGAAAAGGTCAATTTCTCAGGAAACTCAGATGAAAAAGGGTTTTTGAAATCACGAGAAAGCTCATAAAGATGTGGGAAAATCATGAATAGTTGAAAATCCTGGGAAAATAGGAGTGATTCTTGAGAAAAAGGTGAACATTTGAAAAGGGAAACACTTCTCAGGAAAACTCGGACTTTGAGAATTTTCTTAGGAAAATGATGGAAAATTTATAGGAAAACTCATTGGAGAAGAAAAAAAAACTGAACTTGGGAAATTGAAATCCTGGGAATCTTACCCTTGAAATACTTGGAAATCGATTTTGATCTTTGAGAAAGGTGAGAGACTTCTTTTGAAAATCTTGAGAAAATAACCTTTTCCATGGAAAACTGTGAAAAGACTTGACTTGGAAAACCGATTTTAAAAGATCCTCAGAGTTTCTTGAGAAATCGATTTCTTGAGAATGAAATTTTCTTAAGAAAATCATCGGAAAATCAATGATTTCATGATGCAAATGATATGAGTGAATGAGTGCACTTTGAAAGATTTTCTAAGAAATTTGTTGGAAAAATGTGTATTAAGTCAAAATAAATCCTTCACATATTCTGACTGTGGCCATGAATATGTTTAGAGTTTAATTGATTCAATGCACAATACTTTGAAAATATTAGAAATATGATGTGCATTTTAAGATAGCCTAAGAGTGTAGGCTCAATGTGACTAGTAGAAAGATGATGGATCTGGGTCTCGTCCATATTCCGACTAGGGCCGTAAATATGGATTCCACCGAGTTCATCAACTCCCTAAGAGTTGGTGCACGTGCCATTCGTGTACATCCATAGTGCTTTTGAAATAAGATGCATGAATCATAGAATCAGGATATTGCCTGAATTTAAACTATATGATATGCATCCTAGTCTAAGCAGAAAATTAAATCTTTTATTCCAAAATTTACTTTATTACATCACTAAATAAATGAAATAAAAGGAAATTGCAGACTTCATCTCTCTCTTTTGAATGTCCCTGCCAAACTTGAAATAAGGTTAGCTCAAATATGTGAGTTTTTCCAAGATTTTCCAATAATATTATAAAATTATTGGACTTAATTGGATATAAACTCTCTTCTTATGATTCCTTGATATTTGAAATGATGGAAATGCAAAAAATTCAGTAGAAAATAGCTTGAAATTCGAAATTGGGGTCCAAATGACCAAAATACCCCTAATATTAAAGTTATACCTTTAAAATCAGGGTTTTTGAAGGAAATTTTGGTAAAATTGAGATTTTAAAATTCAAATTGAATCAAATGATGATGAAATGCAGTATGAGGCATGATGACATGCTGCTAAACACATTAGGACTGTAAAATCAGAATTTGATATTTTGCAATTTATCCAAAATAACGAATTTCGCTTGTTTTTCGCTTGGATCCGGGTCCCGCAGGGCCCTATTTTGATGATATGGCTAAATCAAGCTTCAAATGAATTCCAAATTACACCAAATTCGGTATGAAGCATCTAGCTACTCTGATAAACAGCCTAGAATGCTAAAATCACGAAATGATATGATTTAAATGCTAAAATTTAAAGAAAGTCCTAAAAAGGGTGGATTTCGCCTATGGGCCCGAACCAAATGCAATTCTTAATATGATAATGAAAAATTTACACTATAAAAACCTCTGATATTTTGCAGACTGCTAAAGGACCCGAAATCAAACATTTTTGGTTTTTACAGCCTCAGGATTTGAACTACGGTGAGTTCGGTAACGGGTATTTGGTTCTGTCGGAGGTAAAATCGACCTAATCTAATATAAAATTGCTAACAAAATAGAAAACAACCATGGAAATTTCTGATATTTAACTTAGCTACTCACGACACATACAGGGACAACTTTCATGTTTATAACTTTGGCATTTGATCAACAGAATCATAGATAAAAATACAACTTTTCATGCCTAAAGCAACAGAACATACAAATGTGACAAAACAGGAGACTAACAAGAAAAATCCGAAACAGATATCACAACTGTTATAAAAATCACCAGCTTTCAGATGCAAACATAGGACATCTAGTACATAACATTCACTTTTTACAGATTCGGATTTGGATCAACACCCAAAGATAACCCATCGACCTAAGTCGATCCAAAGTCTCAGAGGTCCAAATCAGGCTCTGACACGTGTCCCGAACTCTCAGATTTTTGTCAGACATAAAACAAAATCATAAAAATCTGCGAAAATCATGTTAAAAACTAGACATTCTCTGAGTTCATAACATCTTTCGGATCGAAAATCGGACCTCCCACGAGAGAGATCTCGATTTTACAAGTCGGAAATGAAATTTTAAAACGCATCCCGGGTAACAAAACCCGACTTATCATTTTGAATGTTTACCGCAGTAAACAAATTCAAATCCTTCCTAATTTTTGGCACATTTCTAGGGACACATAAGGGCGTATTTCATGATTTTTTTAGAATTTTTAATGAAAAATAATTGCATGAAATGACGTGTGGACTGACTGACAAAAACAGAGAACTACTGAAATTGAGCAGAATTGAAATAAATGCCTAATTAAGCCTAATTAACTTATGAAACATGCTAAATTAATGAAATAAAATACAAATTAAATTTAGCTAAATGCATGAATGCTAAAAATCATCAAGGAAGTATAATTATATATTTTTATATTTGTCGTTTTATGAGAATAGCTCAATCCATTCCTCGGATGAGCTCTTTCTTCAAACGACACATGAATCAAATCATGATATTATGAAATCAAGAGGAAAAGAGGTGCACCTTGCTTCGTTATGCAGCTTTGAAACTCTTGAAAGGGACGGCTACCAACGGCTTCGTTCGTCTTTCGATCCGGGCTTCGGATGATTCACCAAGATCGACCCACGCTTGAATCAAATTGGCCACTGCACGAGCAATGTAGGTATTTCACTGCACCTTCTCCACTGAGCCCAAGGGGGGCGTGAATTCAGAGGAACACTTGAGTTCTGAAGGGGACCTATGCTGGAGTTCAAAATGTCAAAATTGGAGTCTAAAAATTGGAGTCCCCTAGGCTGGGCGTGAGCCCTTGTATTTGTAGAATTTTTTTGAAAAATTTGAATTTCAAACAGGCTCAATCTGAGCCCTCCATGTGGCGCCATATCAGGGGGTGCTACTTTGATTTTTTTTGAGAAAATAAAATGGGAAATTTGTGGGTGAGACACCTCAGCAGAATTTGAAAATTTTCAAAATTGGGGTTTGCTTGATTTTCTCTGCAGGAGACTCCCAAATTGCGCCACCTCAGGGGGTGTTCTCTTGGAGTTTGAAATTCAAACTTGGCCTTTCTGAAGCTTCTCAAATGGCGCCACCTCAGGGGCTACTTTTATTAAAAAATATAAAATAAATATCAAAATAGAGCCAAGTGGGGTTCTGGAATGGCGCCACCGCAAAAGAGATTCTGAGGTGTAAAGTTGGAAATAGTAGGAGCATGCCACGTGGTGCCACCTCTGGAAGCTCTTGACACATGTCAGAAGTACAGGAATGGAAGAAGCAGACTGTGCCACCTCAGAGGAGTTCAAATTTCTACTTTTCTGCAGGAAAGGAGAGGCTGACATGTGGCAGTTCAGGATGATCCTTGGTTTTGACAAGTGTCAGCTGTCTGGAGGAGCCTTCTCAAATGGCGGCACCTCAAAGGGGGATTTGAATTTCAAATGGAGGTTGGCCCTGGAGGAATGGAGGGTGGACATGTGGCGCCACCTCAGGTTGGCTCCTACAATGCCATGTGGCAGTTGGGAGGAGCAAAGAACATGTGGCGCCCTCATAGACAAAGTAGGAAAAGCAGAATTCAGGATTTGCGCCACCTAGGTCTTGTCTGAAGATCTTTGAATGGTTGCTTTTTCTAAAGAGAGCCAAGAGTGACATGTGTCTTCTACTTTTTCTGAAGGAAGCTAGAAATGACATGTGTCGGTCTGCTTTTTCTAAGAAGAGCAGAGAATGACATGTGTCAGTCTGCTTTTTCTGAGAAGAGCAGAGAATGACATGTGTCAGTCTGCTTTTTCTGAGAAGAGCAGAGAATGACACGTGTCACCTGCTGCAGGAGAGAATACCTCAGATGGCGCCACCTCAGAAGGAGACAACTCTACTTTTTCTGGAGGAAGCTAAGAGTGACACGTGTCTCCTACTTTTCTGAGAAAAGTAGGGAGAGACATGTGTCAGACTACTTTTCTGAAGGAGGAAGAAGTTGACACGTGTCCTCTGCAGGAGACACACTTCAAATGGCGCCACCTCAGAGGAGACAAGCTTTACTTTTTCTGGACAGGACAACACATGACACTTGGCATCTCATGGTGACTTTGAATGACACATGGCACAGGGTGGAGACTGACACATGGCATGGAATGACATGTGGCGGCTTCTTAAAGTAGCCCCACACTGACACTTGGCAGATAAATGGGAGGAGAGAGAAAAGACAAGTGGCGCCAATCCAGGGGACAAGGCTCCTATATTTTTGGGTTTTTCAAAATTCAGGTTTTTTTTTTTAAAAGAAAAGCCTATGTAACACCACCTCAGTGTGGGTCCCATATTGCTTCTTTATTGAAATAAGGACAAAACAACAAAACCTCTTTTTGGAATTTTCACAAAATCTGGACTAATTGGCAAAACAGAAATTTTGAAAAGATTTGGCCCCTGTAGGGCGATTCTGTAAAAAGAAGATATTTGAAATTTGTTGACAAAAGGGCAAAATCTGAGATGAAATTTATTGAAAATTATCCAGATTGTTTTTCTGATAAAATATTTTGAAATTCAGAGTCCTGGGGGTAAAATGGGAATAATTGATAATTGTGAAGACCCAAGGTTTAAAATCGATTTTGAAAAGAGTTGAAATTCTAATCTGGATTGAAAATTTTGAAATCAAGAGTTCTGGACCTCAAAATGACATGTTGTGCAATACAGTGATATGAGATGCTCATGCAATGATATGCAATGTCATGTCTTATGCAATATAATCTTGAACCAAGGCTTGGAGATTCCTGTCTTCTGTCAGGAATAGAATTTTGAACATTTGAGCTGAAAGTAGAGAAATTTTGAGAGTTGCAGATGAAATTTAGACTTTTGCAAGGTCTGGGCTCAGAAAATGACCATTTTGCCCTCTGGCGATTTCAGAGGCTGGATGCTGATGCTTGGTGGAAATGTTAGAGAGGTGAATAAAAATTTGGAGTGTTTACAATCACCTACGCGTCACGACAGTTGAGAGTTCATGAGAAAAACTATCCAACCCACGATCTTGAGCTTGCCGCGGTGGTGTTCACGCTTAAAATATGGCGACACTACCTGTATGGAGAGAAAATTGAGGTCATGTCGGACCATAAAAGCCTAAAATACCTCTTTTCTCAAAAAGAACTCAATATGTGGCCACGACGATGGCTAGAATTCCTCAAAGACTATGAATTCACACTTTTCTATCACCCTAGAAAGGCGAATGTCGTAGCAGATGCCCTTAGTCGCAAGACTGTTGGCACTCTGGCCAACCTCACTGCACAATGGAAGCTGATGAAGGATTTCGTCAGCTGGAATCCATTTTTGGCTAATCCAGGAAAGATTCGATTGTCATGCCTGACGATTCATATCGAGATCCTCGATCGCATCGTAGCCGAACAATTCAAGGACCCCCAGTACTTGGAATTAAAAGCTCGTGCTAAAAAGGATGATACTTTCTTCCATTTGAAAGAAGATGGAGGAATATGGATGGAAGAAAGGATTTGGGTTCCAAATAACCATGAGCTAAGAAATGAAGTACTCTAGGAGGCTCATAGTAGTAAGTACACTATCAACCTTGGAGGTAAAAAATGTTTCGGGACTTGCAGAGAAAGTACTGGTGGTGGGGTATGAAACGTGATGTGGCTACGTTTGTCTCAAAATGTTTGATTTGCCAGCAAGTTAAAATCGAACATCAACGACCTGGTAGAAAAATGCAATAGATCGAGATTCCAGAATGGAAATGGGAAGGCATTACAATGGATTTCATCATAGGATTGCCTTAATCCAAGAGACAACATGACTCAATTTGGGTGATTGTGGACAGACTCACCAAGTCTGCTCACTTTCTGCCAATCAACACTCGGTATTCAACAGAACGGTTGGCAGAAATTTACGTTCGGGAAATCGTCAGACTCCATGGAGTGCCGATATCGATCATATCTGATCGTGACCTGAAGTTCACCTCTCACTTCTGGGAGCAGCTTTAGAAAGCCTTGGGGACGAAACTCAAGTTCAGTACAACATTTCATACCCAAACAGACGAGCAATCAGAACGAACCATACAGACTCTTGAAGATATGCTAAGAGCCTGTATGCTGGAATGGAAGGGTGATTGGGTTTCCCATCTAGCGTTGGCTGAATTTGCTTATAATAATAGCCACCACGCTAGCATTGGGATGACACCGTATGAAGCCTTGTACGGGCGACCCTGTCGATCACCAATCCATTGGGGTGAAGTCGGTGAGCGAACCTTGGATTCGCCCATTGTATTGCAGCACTATACTGAGCAGGTCCACATGATCAGAAAGAAGCTACTGACTGCTCAGAGTCGATAGAAGGGCTACGCAGATCAACGGTGTAGGGAGCTCATTTTTGCGGTTGGAGATAAGGTTTTTATCAAGGTCTCTCCAACCAAGAGTGTGTTTCATTTTGGAAAGAAGGGGAAGCTCAGCCCCAGATTCGTTGGTCCCTTCGTATTTCACGTATCAATGCTTAGGAAGTACGTTCATGATCCCTCTCACGTCATTCAACATGAAGATATTGACATACGAGAAGATATGACGGTGGAAGAAAGGCCAGTAGAGCTCATGGACCGATGGGAGCAAGTGCTAAGAACGAAGGTCATACCACTTGTTAAAGTGAGGTGGCAACATCATGGAATCGACGATTGCACTTGGGAGCCCGAATCTAATATGCGGGACAATTATTCTGAACTCTTCACTTTATACTCTAAGCTGAATTTCGTGGACGAAATTCCTGTAAGGGGTAATGATGTAAGACCCGCAATTTTTCAGAAAATATCTGAATAAATTCATGAGGCATTTACCGGTCAAAATAACATTTTTTCTCAGAATTCCAAAACTAGCCTATTATTATAAAAATTCCAAAAATTCCACTTGGCTCTTAAAAGTGACGTGGGACCCGCCTCAATGTGGTGTCACACTAAAATTTTCAAATATTTCTTTTAATTTCAAAACAGTGCCCCTCTGGAAGTGGCACCGATATATAAAATTCTTTTATTTTGATTTAATTTTTTACAAAATAATTAGTGGACCCACATAGGTGGCGCCCCACTAAGGCTCCTTGCCAAGAAAAACAAAATTTTTGTTTTCTCAAAAAGTTTTCAAATCTAGCTAAGGTGGCAAGGAAAAAGGGAAAACAAAATCCATTTTTTTAAAATCATTTTTTTGCTTTTTCAGCCCCAAAATGGAGCCACCGTGAAACCCTACCAAAATTTTCCTTTTACCTAAGTTTTCTTTCTAATTTTTTTTTTTCTTTTCTTAAGAGTAGGAGCCGCCCCCTCTCAAAACGGCGAGTCCCTTTTTTTTTCAAAAAGATTTCAAAAAATTTTGAAAGTCAGTTTTAAGAGTTATCAAGGTCGGCTAAAGGGGAGGAAAAGGGGGGATTTTGGAGGGCCGGCTATTAAAGAGAGGAGGGGAGCCCAGCAAAGACCATCAGCGATTTCCCTTAACCTCAGCCATCTCTCGCTCAAGGAGTGCCTGCTCTCATCTCCTTCAACCCATCAACCAGCAGGAGGCCGACTGCATCCATTACTTTGTTTTTTTTTTTGTTTGTTGGCCCCCCCCCTTTCATCACGTTGCCTCTTTCCTTCCAGCAAAAGAGAAGACCCATAGTTCCAGTCCTTCCTCCTGGCATTACGATTGACCTTCTGCAGAGCCTTCAAAAAAAGAGATCTCCTCGGCCTTGCTAAACCAAGGTACTGCCCCTTTCCTCTGTGGATAAAGCACATATCATGTTCAACATCGCAGATCTATCAAAGTAATGGTACAGGCTGCATCTAGTTTCATGTTCGTAGGTTAGGAATCGATTACACCTCGCAATGGTGTTGTCGATTCGTGGGAGTAATTGTGTTTGATGACTGTTTTCCATTAAAATTTCCAGCACCCCGTTTCAGCATCATAACATTGAAGAATAACGTTTCATCTGCAAAATGGTGTCTTTTCAGGTTCATGTCCAAATTTTCTCATCTAGCCTACCACCGATTGCACGCCCGTTTAAGAGAATCGTTTTCACCAAAAGAAGAGGGGTTTTGGCAATAAAACAAATCTGATTCTCGTCACAAAAGTTTGATTTGTTGTAACAAAATCAGATTTCTGCAACTGCATTATTCTAACTAAAGCCTGTTCTTTGGTTTTGGGTGCTTTCCCTTTGTTATTATTTTTTTTTATATGCTTTCAGGATTTGCACTGATATTGCCTGATCTCTGTACAGCTTATGGTTCCCAGCATCCTCCCATAACCTTTTTCTTTTCTTCCTTCTGTCGCACACCCCTGATTTATACTCATTTAAGAAGACTTTTTTTTTTTTATAAACTTCAGCCTTTAGGTCTTCTATAAGCGCAGCAACTCAAGTCGTGAGTCTTAGCAGTGATATCATTCTCATTGCCTTATGACCCTTTTGTTTAAAGTTAACTTTTAAACTTTCAACATGTCAATTTTTTTTTTTTTTGCATATTTATTGCTTTTTATTGAGTCACTTACCTATAAAGGAGTAAAGTGATGGCCAACAAGGCTCATCATACAGCAACGGTGCTCTTAACCAGAGCACCACATTTAAATTCAGCATTTTGTTGCTTACAATATCCTATAGCGTCAATAGTGTTTATGTCTGTATCTTTTGAATGTTTATAGTTTCATGCATTCCCCTGTTTCATTTTACAGTTCATCTGTTGTATGGTTCCCAATGTGTTGAACTGTATTCAAATTTACTTGCTGCCCCATTCAGATATTCAAGTTAGAACATAGATCTTTAAATCAATTCATGAGACCATTCAGTTATGGGTATGAACTCAGTCCCTTACTGTCTGGCTGGAATACCTTCTGTTGCAAGTTGACGTGCCAGGGCTAAAGGGGACTTGTGATATCTTCTGGTTGTGATGAACCAATGTAAGAGTTCGAGTTGCTAAGTGAACTCTACTGGCTGGGGCTGACCAGTCATCAAATTGAGAAATCTGGTAGCTTATTTCATGACATTGATTGATGACAACCTGCTAATGCTAACACTATAGCATAATGAATTAAACATTTGTAGTTCACATTGTCTCTGCATGTGTTTTTACCCCACTGAAATGACGGTTGTGCTCATCCCAGCCGATGGTCTATGAACATATATTTGTTTCTTTTAAGTCTTTAGCCCTTTGTTCTTCTATGCATTTTGTATTTAGCAATCCTTATTCTTCTGTACATTCTATATTTTAGCAGGGTATCTATAAACTGGCCTCACAACATTCATGTGTCATGAACAGAGCAATGTAGGAATAAAAGATTAAGTTGAGCAATGATTATAGCATGCTGCTAATAATAACAAGTAGGGGCTGTGTTATTTCTTTGATTTTTGGTTACCGATTATCATGTGCATGCCGATCATTGGGCTAAGATGAGCCTGTAGCCGAATTAAAGACTTAAAATTCTGGGTAGTAGATATTGCATCAGCCATATAGTGCGTTCTGTAAAAGCTCTTTATAAAAGTTTGTTGATAAACTTAGCAGGTTCGATGGTGTATAATGTGATCTAGTCAAGTAAGACTGATTTGCAGGTTTGTGATAGTTTTTTTTTTACTGCACTGTGGCAGACCATTTAATATATATATGTCATTAGTTTAATCCTTGTACATCCCATATTTTTTTTTTTATCATTTCAGTTTTCAATATAACAGGGCCCTCCATTTACTGAATATATGTTCTGATTCCTCTTATCTCCTTCTGTTTACTATAGGCATTTGTTTTATAATCATTTTCTATTATGTCACATATGGTATATGCCATATATCGATATCATTTGTACCTTAGGTGTTTCAAAATTTTCTTTTTCTTTTTTTGCTCTGTCACCATGTATATGTTTTACTACTAGGCGTTTATTGGCTTTTGGGCTCTTCCCCATCATTCCCATTCACAAGGGTGTCATCCATGTGTTTTCATATCCCCTGTCATCACCCAAGTCACAAACATTTTCAACTTACATGTATTACATACATTTTCCAATCAAACATATTATGGGCATTTCCTACTCCATTCCATCATATCCGTTTCTCATTTAGTAATACACTTAAGCCTAATTTTAGACATCCTTCACTTAGCATAGGTATGAACTTTAGGTATTAGCATGAGTCCAATCACGTAGTTAGTTCAAAATGTAATTTTTTTTTTTCTTTTTCTTCTGTACTTCTTGTATTTCCATTCCTTGTACTAATCCACCTTTGCAGGAAAATCTGGAGGATGCTGACTATTTTAATTTTGTATTTCTTTTATTCATTTTGCTTTATGTCAGAGATGTAATAATTCAAGTTTGGAATAATATTTACTTTTACCGCTTAGATTAGGATGCATTTCATGTAGTTTGATTTCAGCAATATCCTGATTCTATGATGCATATATCTCAATTTTCAAAATTCACCGTGGATGAACACGAATGGCACATGCACCAACTCTTAGAGAGTTGATGAACTCGGTGGAGTCCATAATTACGGCCCTAGTCGGAATATGGACGAGACCCAGATCCATCATCTCTTTACCAGTCACATTGAGCCTACACTCTTAGGCTATCTTAAAAATGCACATCATATTTCTAAATTTTCAAAACATTGTAAATTAACTCAAGTAAACTCTGAACATATTCATGGCCACAGTCAGAATATGTGAAGGATTTACTTTGGCTTAATCCACATTTTTTCCAACAAATTTTTCAGAAATCTTTTCAAAGTGTATTCATTCATTCAAATCATCTGCATCATGGCATCATCTGCTTTTCTCATGATTTTCTCAAGAAATTTTCACCTCATGGAAATCGATTTCTCAAGAAACTATGAAGATTTCCGAAGTTGGATTTCCCAAATCAAAGTTTTCCCGTGATTTTCCCTGAAAATATTATTTTCTTAAGATTCATTTTCCAAAGGAATTTCTCATTTTTCTCAAGAATCCATGTTGATTTTCAGATATTTCAAAGACCAGATTCTCAGGATTTCAATTTCCTAAGTTTTGAATTTCCATCCCTAAAGAGCTTTCTCATAAATTTTCCATCATTTTCCTAAGAAAATTCTCAAAATCCGAGTTTTCCTGACAAGTGTTTTTCCTTTTCAAGTGTTCATCTTTTCTCAAGAATTCTTACCATTTTCTCGAGATTCTCATTTCTTCTAGATTTTCCAAATCTTTATAAACTTTCTCGAGATTTAAAAACTTCTTCGTCTGAGTTCCCTGAGAAATTGATTTCCATCTTTTATTTTTAGAAATGCTTTTCAACTTCAAATGTTTTTTAAGCATACATTATATTTTCCAACTTGCATTTTACAAAACCTCATAGCACATGCCTGAATACTCTGTGCATTTAGGATAGAACAGAATTTCGATGATTTAACTATGTCAAGCACAATTTTTGGTCCTTGGTTCGATTACCCCTGTTAAAGGCGGCAGGAACGGTCGAACCTCGTACCGACAGGTCGAGCCCCATCCCATGGATTTTCCCACAATTTTTAAAATGGAGGCGAGTATTTCTAAACATTTTCCAAAATTCGGTCAAGTTTGAATCGCGAAAGCATTTTCCTCTCTCTTCCGCAAGGAGGGGAAGACGGGAAAAATTTTGCGACGATAACAGTTCCATGCAGAGGATCGAGATTCCTCAGTGGAATGAGAGGATATCACGATGGATTTCGTGGTAGGGTTACCGCGAACCAGGCGAAAGCATGATGCGATATGGGTAATTGTGGACAGACTCACCAAGTCCGCTCACTTTTTACCTATCCGGATCAGTCAGCCGCTTGAGAGCTTAGCAGACTTGTATATCCGAGAGATTGTACGGTTACATGGTGTACCTACGTCTATCATTTCGGATCGTGATCCCAGATTCACGTCGCGACTGTGGGGACAGTTGCAGTCAGCTTTGGGAACGAAGCTTAAGTTTAGTACAACCTTTCACTCTCAGACAGATGGCCAGTCAGAGAGGATGATTCAGACGTTAGAAGATATGTTGCGGGCTTGTATGCTCGACTGGAAAGGTGATTGGGATTCATACTTGTGTTTGGTTGAGTTTGCCTACAACAACAGTTATCACGCTAGTATCGGGATGGCTCCGTACGAGGCTTTGTATGGAAGGCCTTGCCGATCACCGTCATATTGGGACGATATCAGCGATCGATCCAGTGAATCGCCGATCGTTCTTTAGCACCACACTCAGCAAGTGCAGAAGATCCAAGAGCGTCTGAAGGCAGCTCAGGACACACAGAAGAGTTACGCCGATAAGAGGCGGCGAGAGCTTCAGTTTGATGTGGACGACATGGTTTTTGTGAAAGTATCAACGACAAAGAGCGTCTTTCGTTTCAGAAAAAAAGGAAAGTTGAGTCCTAGATACGTTGGGCCGTTCAGGATCCTTGAGAGGATCGGTGGAGCAGCCTATCGGATTGAGCTACCGCAACAGTATGCTCAAATTCATAATGTTTTTCACGTGTCGATGCTCATGAAGTACATTCCGGACCCATCGCACGTCATCCAATACGAAGATGTCGAAGTACTGTAAACACCCCAAATTTTCACTCACCTTCCTGATATAGCCATCAATCATCACATTTCGGTTCTCCGGAACCAATGAGGGGCAAAATGGTCAGTTTCCAAGATTGAACCTTGCAGAAAGTCTTAAATTCCATTCTCGAGTCTCAAAACTTCTCTATTTAAACTCAGCGACATCTTCAAACTATAAATTTTCAAAAACTCATGCTTAATCAGAAGTCAGAATTTTCAAATTCAAATTCACAGTGGCAATTTTGTAGGACATGTCTTTGCATAACATCGCATGAGCATTTCATATCATTTCACTGCACAGCATGTCATTTTGAGATCCAGAACTTTTGATTTTCAAAATTGTCAATCCAGATTTGAGTTTTAAACTTTTCAAAATTGATTTCAAAACCCTGGGTTTTTAAAATTACCAATTCTTCCCACTTTACCCCCAGGACTTCGAATTACAAAAATTTTCTCAAGAAAATAATCTGGATGGTTTTTTTTTATTGATTTTTCAAATCTCATCAGTTGGAAAGAAGGGGACACAACTTTAAATGGAGAAGATTTTATTTCAAACTCTTGCAATTAAATTTCTTTATAAAATCTCTGCATCTTTTTATGTTGCCCTGAAGGACCATTTTTTTTTTATTTTGAAATCAAGCCAATTCTTCGTATTTTCCAAACTAACCTACTATTATAAAAATACCAAAAAAAAAGAAGGAAGTCATTATTGCTTTTTATGTAAATAAATAATCAGTGGGCCCACGCATAGGTGGCACCTCACTAGAACTCCCTGCAGAGAAAAAGCAAAATAAAATCTTATTTCAAAAAGTTTTTTTTTTATTTCTTTTTTTTATGCAGCTGAGGTGGCACCACCTTAAAAAAAAAGAAAAAGAAAAAAAGAAAAAGAAAACCCATTTACTCATGTTTTTCCTTTTTGTTTTAGCCCCCAAATGGCGCCATCGCAAAGCCCCCTCCATAAAAAAATCACTTTATTTAACTTTTAGGTAAAGTAACTCAAAATTTCTTCAGGTAAAGAGGCCGTCCCCTTTTAAAATGGAGAGATTTCAAAAAATTTTAAATTTCGGTTTTAAAGTTTTCAAAACTCGGTTCAAGAGCTAGAAAAGGTTCCGACTTTTCAGAAAAGAGGGAAGTCGATGTTTTAAAGAGACATCAAGCGTACAGGAAAAAGGGAGAGGAGGCTCAAAAATTTTCTTTCTCCTAATCGGCTGGAAGATCCTAGTGAAGAGATCCTTTCCTTCCTTCCAGCAGGAGCAGAACCGACGGCTGCTCCCCCTTATCACTGGAATCCTTCTGCTCTCTCTCCATTAGTCCTCGTTCTCCTCACAGTTACCTGCTGCCATCCTCTCTCAACGAAACATTCAGGGAATCCGATCTAATTGGGAGCAAAAGACAGAGGAAGGACCCTTCCTGCGCCACCCAAACTTGCTCAAGGTGAGGGCCACTCTCTCTTTGTTTCTTTCAGATCGGTTTCTTATTTCATTTCTGTCCTTGTTATTCTAAGCATTTGATTCCCCAGCTTTTCCTGTTTTCTTTATAGGTGCCATTATTTTCCTCTTGTCATCCCCTATTGTCATCAAAGCAGTATTTGCATTATCAATCTGCAGGCAGCAACATTGATACGCATCATGCTATAGAAATGTCTCAGCCCCCCCCTCCTTTGCTGGCTACATCCCCTCCATCATTTTTTTTTTCTTTTTCACCCCTTTATCAGCAGCCTTGTTCTTCATTCATTTGTTAATTAACAGCATGATATTATAACTCTGCACATTTTGATTAAACTTGATGTGTTTCATGATCTCATAGGCTACTCAAGCATCATCATTCATATCCCTTTAGGCAGGCCATTGAGCATCATCGATCTGCCCTGCTCACGCTTGTGGTTTGAGGGGGAGCATCAGATCTAATTTGTTGCAAAACTGCGATCCTGTTTTGGCCATCAGACCGACCTGTCTAAAAAAAAAAAAATGGGCCTTGACTGACGCCTGCAAGCCATCTGCAGTGTATCATCAGATCGATATACTCTGATCATGGCCTACATTTCTTGAGTTTCTCTCAAGCTATCACCGCACTCTCATTATTTAGCATTCTATCTTTGTATACCTTCTTTCCCCTGCACTTGTTACATACTCATTCTCCATGGTCATTTGCACACCTTTAATCACTTTTCCATTACGCACTACCATCCGTGCACAGCATTTGCCCCACTTTCATCCACATGTTTATTCATAGTGTGTATTTGCTCATTCATCATATTCTAGCACTGCATCTCTACATCAAATATTCTGATTTCCCATACATTGTACATGTACATGAGTTTTCCCACAGGTTGTGCACTATCGTTGTTTCACATCTCAGTTTACCTCCTCTGCATCCTATCATCTATTTGTATTGCATTTCGATGGCTAACTACATTGCATGTCCTTAGTATTAATTCCATTACACTGCAACTACATGAGTGCATCCATCTTACTTGCTTACTACTATGTAGAGCCGGTGAAACAAATTCTTCACCCTTTTCATGATCTGATATCAGTTTTGATACCGAAAACATGTCATCTTATGCTTACCTGGATAATATCCCTGGTTAAATAGACTGCTTACAGGATGTGATGAATAACCTGGCTTTGGAGGTCAGGTATAAGCGTTTTAGATACTTTTCTTAATGCTTGTGTAAAATAGTCAAGGGGTATAGTCAGTTCCATATTTTTCTTTTTTGAGTTGGGATCAAGTAATGGGGAATCTGATGACATCCAGTGGTTACATTGTTTGAGAAGTTGGGATTGAATGAAGAGGATTCATAATTTAATGAAATTAAAAGGATGGGGTAATCTGTAGAGGAGCTTCCACTGTAGCAATGCAGTAGCTAACACATCCTACATATTACCACTACACGAGTATGTTCACTGCCGTACTCATGTATCAGCCACCACCTTCTGCACTTCATAATGCCCATCAGTTGAAGTTTCAATAGTTTGTCACTGTGTATACCCCTAGCATATTGTTTGAGGTTTTCATGGTATATAGTTATATATATTTTATAACATGTGCACCCGAATTTTGGTATGTACATCTGTTTATACATTCGCTATATGCTAATATCTCTACATGTGCATTAAAGTTTGATCATATAGACTGCGGCTGCAGATGTACATATATATTTTTTGCCACCTATACATTTTCATTTCAATAGGACATGCATTCATTTAGGAGAGTCTATATGTAACCTCTTAGGCATTCCCTCATAAAGCATAAGCATTGGCATTCAGCTAATTTCATTTCCCCCTAGTTTGAATAAGCATAGTATATAGGCTATACTTATGAAAATTTTAGCTAACTTAAGCATTGCATATAGTCATTTTCATATGCATTCCATTCATGCTTTAGATATTATATTAATATGTATATTTCCACTATAGTTCAGGTATAATCATCTATAGATGGAATTTTTCAATTTCTTGTATGTATTTCCTTTTTTTTCTTTTTTGCGCTAACTCACTTTTGCAGGAAAATCTGGAGAAGGCTGAGTCCTTTAATTCTGTATTTTTTTTTTTATTTATTTTGCTTTATGTCAGAGATGTAATAATTAAATTTGGAATAATATTTACTTTTACTATTTAGATTAGGATGCATATCATGTAGTTTGATTTATGCAATATCCTGATTATGTGGTTCCTGCATTTTATTTCAAAATCACTGTGGATGACCACGAATGGCACGAGCACCAACTTTTAGGGAGTTGATGAACTCGGTGGAGTCCATATTTACGGCCCTAGTCAGAATATGGACGAGACCCAGATCCATCATCTTTCTACTAGTCACACTGAGCCTACACTCTTAGGCTATCTTAAAAATGCACATCATATTTTCAATGTTTTCAAAATATTGTGAATTAACTCAAATAAACTCTAAACATATTCATGGCCACAGTCAGAATACGTGAAGGATTTACTTTGGCTTAATACACAATTTTCCAACAAAATTTCTCAAAAAAATCTTTTCAAAGTGCATTCATTCATTCAAATCATTTGTATCATGGCATCATCTGCTTTTCTCATGATTTTCTCAAGAAAATTTCATTCTTTGAAAAAAATCGATTCCTCAAGAAACTATGAAGATTCTCAGAGATTAAATTCCCCAAGTCAAAGTTTTCCCGTGATTTTCCCTGAAAATGTTATTTTCTTAAGATTCAGCTTCAAAAGGAATTTCTCATCTTTCTCAAGAATCAAAGTTGATTTTCAGATACTTAAAAGACAATATTCTCAGGATTTCAGTTTCCCAAGTTTTGAATTTCCTTCTCCAAAGAGTTTTCCAATGAATTTCAATCGTTTTCCTAAGAAAATTTTCAAAGTCAGAGTTTTCCTGATAAATATTTTTTTTTCCAAATATTCATCTTTTCTCAATTCTCCATTTTCCCAGGACTTTCATCCATTCACGATTTTCCCAAAACTTCATAAAATTTCTGGTGATTTCCAAATCCTTTCATCTGAGTTTCCTGAGAGATTGATTTCCTGAGAAATGCTTTTCAACTTCAAATGTTTTCTAAGCATACATCATATTTTTCCAAGTTACATTTTCTAAAATCTCATAGCACATGCCTGAATTCTCTATGCATTTAGGATAGAACACAATTTCGATGATTTCACTAAGTCAAGCACAATTTTGCTCCTTGGTTCGATTACCCCTGTTAAAGGCGGCAGGAACGGTCGAACCTCTTACCGACAGGTCGAGCCTCATCTCATGGATTTTCCCGCAATTTTCAAAACAGAGGCAAGTATTTCAAAACATTTTCCAAAATCCGGTCAAGTTTGACTCGCGAAAGCATTTTCCTCTCTCTCCCGCAAGGCAGGGAAAGGGAAATTTTTTGCGACGATAACAGGTTTGGCGACCGTGATGGGACCTGTCCTTGTCTGGTCAAAATTGTGCTTGACTTGGTTCAATTATCGAAATTGTGTTCACAAAATGTCAGCTCTTTACTTTTGATATCATGCGAACCTAGGAACCTAGATTCTGACGTAGCTGACATTGACTGCATATAGCTTAGGCATGGTTTGGTAGGACCAGATTGAGGAGATATTTTCATGCTCACATAGACTTAGGTCTAAACACAACTCTCTTCAATTTAGGATCTGAATGCAAACAATGTATGCTTCTTCAAAGTTTTCAAAATCTATCTCTCTAGGATTTAGAGCCCTCTATTTCTTGCATGTGATCATTTTTCAAACCTCCATTACCTATCATTACCCGGTCTTCACGTTGCTGGGCTCACTTTCAGAACCCTAGTTCGGGACAGAGCCTCAAAATTGGGCCAATTATTTGGGTTAACGCCCCCCTAACACGTACCGCGGGCCACAGTCCGAAGTATATCGGTAGGCGCTTAAGGATGTTGGAAAACCTTACCTTAGAACCAGAGTTGAAATTATATGCCACGTACCTCGGATTTAGATTCAGGTATATCAGCATAACTGGATTGGACAAAGATGATCTGAACCTAGAGTTAGGATTAGGGTCCTACAGTTGTTTTCAAAATGATGCATCTAGAGTCAGCCTTCTAGGGAGTGTTGTATGTGCATGAATGTTTGTGCAGGATGTGATTGTTTATATGTTACCTCTATTTTCTTACATTTTTCCCAAAATATTTTCAAATACCCATATTCTCATCCTTTCCCTTTATTTTCTCAAACCCTAGATGATTTTCCCAAATATCCAATTTCTTTCAAAACTCCAGGTGATTTTTCATTCTTCCATTCTACTGGATCTCGAATTTCTAGCTGCATTTTTATCCTGCCTGCAATTTTCCAAAATCATATGTTTTCTCTCATTGGATTTTCAATTCTTTTGTCTATTTGCAAAATTCTTCATCTTATTTTCCTCATGCATACCTTGACTATTGCGGTGAAAATTGTTTACCCACTTGCCTTCTCCTTATTCTAAATCTATTTGCGGATTGTTTTTCCAAGAGATATCTCTTTCCTTCAAAAATGGTGTTTTTCTCGTGGTTGACGACCTCGCCTAGGTAACAAGGCACATTTTCCGTTGTTATTTCTCTTACAAAGAATGACAACACAATTGTCGTGATTTCAGCGGCGACTCCATCTCTAGTAATGGGATATTCTTCCAATTGTTTACCATATCGTCAATAATCATTTTCCTCCCAATCCAAAATTTCCTCAGAGTCTAATCAAGACTTCATCCTGCAGAGAGCATCCACAACATTTGATGGTTCGAACAAGGTCAGGAAAAAGAACCACATCACCACAGCACTCCTCAGACTCAGAAGGAGAAATGGATCACCCCAGAAACCAAGATCAGCAGCAAGAAGATGATGGTATAGATCCACAAATGTATGCTATGTTCCGGAAGATGATGAACAAAATGATGGGTGAACAGGCTGGAACCAGTTCAGAAAAGAATCCATTCAGAGAGAGGTTCCACGGGCACAAGGATAAGAAGACTTCCAAGAAGCAAGTTCAGCCAGAGGAAATTTCAGATGAATCAGAATCAGAGGAAGACACCGATGAAGAATATGAGGTGCCTCCAGCATTTCAGAAACATAGCCAAGAACAAAGGAGGAGTCGCAAATCAAAAGGTCAAGAAGAGCTCTTGCAGACATAGTTCAGAGAAATGGCCAAAGTGGTTAAAGATCTGCAAACCCGCGACAAGGGCAAGAAAGTTTTCACTAGCAAGGACTTCTATGATGGCCTAGAAGGAGACGAAGATCTGGAAAATCTGCCTCGTAAATTCATCAAGTTCGACAGTTCTGGTGATCCCAAAGCCCACCTCGCCATGTTCTTTGCCGAATGCTCCAAATTCAAGAGAGACAATAGAGCCCTATTTCTCTGTTTTCCTCGTAGCCTAGAAGGCACTGCCGCCAAGTGGTACTTCGAGCATATCAATCCAATCGAGCTGCGAGAGTTTGATAAGGTGGTCAACCTATTCATCGAGCGATTTCTGTTCAATACCGAAGCGCTACCAACGTTAAATCACCTCTGTAATCTCAAGCAAGGAGATAGTGAAAAAGCCAAGGACTTCGTTCGCAGATGGAGAGAGACCTGCAACAAAATGAGGGATCCTATATCAGAGAGACATGCTTTATCACTGATCCTCAACAACTTTTCACAGCCTTTGAGGAGTCTCATTTCTACCTCACCATCCAAGTCTTTCATTGAACTCATTGAACGAGCCAAATGACTCGAGATGGGAATAGAGAACGGTGTCTATGATGGTATCACCCTCGTCAAGAACAATCTAGATTCAAAGAAAAAGGCAAATTTCACCTCCTCCGCCAACATCAGCCGTGATGATAACAAAAGTAGTAAGGGCAACCATGCGGATCGAGAGGAAAAACAGAATAGCAAGCTATCTCAGCCCAACTTTCCACAAAAGGAAAAGATAAAGCGTGAAGGTTGGAGTAATGATCGTGTGTTCACTCCCCTCAAACAAACACTCGAAGAAGCCCTTGAATTCATGCTGACCAAGGGATTAGTGAAGCTCCCAAAGGCCACAACTCCCCCCACCATCATGGGAAGGTTCATGAATCAATTCTGCAAGTTCCATCGGGCAGTAGGGCATGACATCGATCATTGTTTTGTCTTCAAAAATATTGTTTAGGACTGCATTGACAAGAGCCTCCTCGCTGAAGCTGAAGAAGAAGACGAGCTGGCCATCCTGACCAAGCCTTTCCCAGATCATTCAGAAAGTTGATGATGTCAAAGTTTCCTGCTTTCTTCCTTTCGTTTTGCCAGTCACCTCGTAGGGGCAAGTCTGCCCAGTTTTTGCAACCTTTTGGTTGAGTGCTTATAAATATGCAGTCCTTTTGTTATCAGTTCTACTTATCAATAAAATGTCAATTTTCTTCAGCCAATACTTCTTTCTTTTGCCCCATTAGGGCACCTTTTTCAAAAAGAAAGGAAAAAAAATATATAAATATAACATTTTCATTTTAAAGAATCTTCTTTGCCATCGGCTTCTATTAAGCCACATTAAATTCCCATTCTTTTCAAGATGAGGGGAAATCCCAACATTATTCATGAGAGAAATGAAATTACCTATGAGGGTTTTTCAAAAATCATGAAATTTTTGAAAATTTTCTACAAACATCTTCGTTATGATCACCCAAAAGTTTAATATTTCGGTCCAATCTTTTTCAAAAATCAACCATCGCGGTGATCTTCTTTTCTTAAATTGGTTTTGAACCATTATCTTTAAAATCAACCCTCGTGTTGATTTTCTTTTCCAAAATTAGTGTTAAACCAATTCTTTTCAAAATCGACCCTCATGATGATCTCTCTTCAAAATCAACCCTCGTGTTGAGAATCCCTTTAAAAGATCAGCTCTCACGCTGATCATTCTTCAAAATCAACCTTGCAGTTGATTTTCTTCCCAAAATGATTTCCCGCTTTCAAAATAACATTCTCCTTTTACTTTAAAGATCCCATGTGCAAACACTTTCTCACTTCTCATTTTGCTTTTATCATTTCAAAGGGATAATATAATTTTGTTTCCTTTCCTCGATTTTTAAGCATCAATAAAATTATTAAATTTGCCAATAGTTTAGCACCATTTTATTTGCGTCTCTTTCCTTTTCACAATATGTCTCTTGTGAGGAACGATCTTGAGGACGTCTCTCAATCAAGAAGCCTGTCACCTTATTCCTCGATTATCCTTCTTTGTATTCAAAATTTTCCTCCCTAGTTACACTGGGGCATTTTTTTTTTTTTGAAAAATCTCTCATTTTGCATGTATATGCACCCACTTGCATTAATTTTGCATTCATTTACATTTCATGTGCATTTGCATTTCATTTTGCATTAATTCTGCATCCATTTTCTTCCCCTTCAGGTTAAGAGATAAACCTGAATCATTTTCCATGATTTTCCAATTTCTTTTCATATCCTCGTTTAGGATAAAGGGGTTAATCCTGAAAATCAGACTACATACATCTAAATATGATGGTCCTTTTCATTGCAAGTCAAATAATCCAGTCCTCAAACTGGTCATTCTCAAAACTTTCAATCCCATCTCTCGCACTATCGATTTTCAAAAATTCAATCTTCTGATTAAAGATTTTCCTTTAAGATTCGATCCCTAACTCGAACTTTCCAGCTTTCCTTTGAAGATTTGAGTTTTAACTCAAGTTTTTTTTCCTTCAAGATCTAAACTTTCCAGTGTCCTTTTAAGATTCGAGCCCTGACTTGAACTTTCCTGCTTTCCTTCGAAGATTTGAGTTTTAACTCAAGTTTTCTTTCCTTCAAAATCTGAACTTCCCAGTTTTCCTTTGAGATTCGAGCCCCGACTCGAACTTTCCAATTTTCCTCTGAATATTTGAGTTTCGACTCAAAAATCTGAATTGGCCTAGTTTTTACTTTGAAGATTTGGGTTTCGACCCAAACTTTATCTTATTAGAAACCAAACTTTTTAGCTTTCCTTCGGAGGCTCGAGTTTTCGACTCGAATATTCTAACTTTCCTTGTAAAACCTGAGTCCTGATTCGGATGGTATTTCAAAATCCAGCATTATGCCAGGACTTACCTTCAAAAATTCCAACTTCGTATTGGATCTACCTTCGAAATTGAGTACCATCGTCAAGGATGTGTCAACTCGGATGTCAAGCGATTTCTTTTACTAAGGATTTCAAGAACACTTTGTCAATTTGTCAATCAATTACTTGTTGATTTCAGAATTTTATTGCACAAATTTTACCTCAGTTTACCTTCAGTATTACTTCCAAAAAGGCAAAGCTTTTGTGAAGAAAGATTCAAAATCCAAATTCTTTCTATTGGCCAACCAAAAGGATGAAGGATAAATCCTCGATATGGCCAGAAAAGAAGATTCAATGTTTTTCAAAGCCATAGATGATTGATATTGATCGCAGTCAATGGCACATTTTTAAAGACCATTCTTGTGAAAATGAGGCAGTGGAAATATCCTGAGCGCTAGAAAAAAAGAGAGAATTCACCCAAGCCCTGTCTCCTCAAAATCACCTAAGCTGCAATTAAATATCCGCAAAAGGGATCTCTCAATTGTCGTCAAGATGAAGACGAATTAAGCGAGTAGACCCCCGGGGCCAAAGAAGATTTGAAACATCTCCAAGATGACGGAGTTTGTGACCGATCCTTTCAGGAAAAGTCCAAAGCACTGTCGAGATGAAGGCAGATGCGATGAACCTCCCGACAATCCCTAAAAGATATTTAATTTTAGCTATCATCCAAAGATCTCTAACCCATGAGCCAATATCGTCAAAGAAGGATCAAAACATCTCCAAGTTGAAGGAGTTTGTAACATACCCTTCCAAAAAGAGAGCAAGAGGGGAAAAAGAAAGAGAGAAAAGTCAGAACATCTCCAAAATGAAGGATGATGTAATAAACTCTCCCGAAGCCCAAAAGAGCCCAAAAGAGCCCAAAAGAGTGCAGAAAGATTATCATGAGAGAAGCTCCCAGGATATCAAACTGCCAAATTTATCAAGAATCTTCTTTAAATTTGTGAAATTCTATTATCAATATCCTTTCATCAATTGCTTTCATAATATTAAATTCTCTCTTTCCTGTTCATATCAAGGAAATTGATAACTTCTTTGAAGAAGGTCAATCGCAAGCAATTTGGATTCCAAATCTTGATTCTATGAAGTCAATCCTGTTTGGAGGTAATACTTCAGGTAGAAAAGAAGGAATATTTTCACAAAAATGAGCTTCATTTTCCATTACTTTGGATCAACAAAATTTTCAACATTTTGACAATATTTTCTAGCTATCCTGACGTTAAGTGAGAGCTTGATATCCATATTGATGCATCTTGACTCTTTCGAGAGATTTTCCTTTGTCGCCTTTCACATTGTTGAAAGATTAGCCTTCTCTTCGAAAGGATAACCTTTATCATCTTTCGCGTTGTTGAAAGATTAGCCTTCTCTCCGAAAGGATAACCTTTATCATCTTTCGCGTTGTTGAAAGATTAGCCTTCTCTCCAAAAAGATAGCCTTTATCATCCTTCGCGTTGTTGAAAGATTAGCCTTCTCTCCGAAAAGATAGCCTTTGTCATCTTTCGTGTCGTCGAAAGAATCGCCTTGTTCCTTTGATCGCCTTTGTCATCTTTCGTGTTGTCGAAAGAATCGCCTTATTCCTTTGGATTGCCTTTGACATCTCTCATGTTATCGAAAGAATTGCCTTACTCCTTTGGATTGCCTTACCATCTTTCGCGTTGTCGAAAGAATCGCCTTGCTCCTTTGGATCGCATTATCATCTTTCGTGTTATCGAAAGAATTGTCTTGCTCCTTTGGATTGCCTTTGTCATCTTTCGCGTTGTCGAAAGAATCGCCTTGTTCCTTTGGATCGCCTTATCATCTTTCGCGTTGCCGAAAGAGTTGCCTTGTTCCTTTGGATCGCCTTATCATCTTTCGCGTTGCCGAAAGAGTTGCCTTATTCTTCGTTGGAAAAGTTGCCTTATTCATCTTTTGCGTTGTCAAAAGAGTTGCCTTACTCTTCTCTGAAAGAGTTTCCCTTGTCTGTCTTTCATGTTGCCGAAAGAGTTGCCTTATTCTTCGTTGGAAAAATTGCCTTATTCATCTTTTGCGTTGTCAAAAGAGTTGTCTTACTCTTCTCTGAAAGAGTTTGCCTTGTCTGTCTTTCGCGTTGCCGAAAGAGTTACCTTATCAAAAGATTGTCATATCCATCTTTCGCGTTGTCGAAAGAGTCGTCTTACTCCTTATCTTATTCATATTTCACACTGATAAAAAATTCACCGGATCGTCTTGATCATCTTCCAAGATTGCCTCTTACAATTCCATTTCCATCGCCTCGTTCATCTTCAAGAAAAGTTGTCTTATTCACCTTCCAATATTTCATTTTCTGCCCAATCAGGATAAGGATACAAACCTGAGCCTCCTTTGATGAGGTATTCCATTTTCCGCCCGATCAGGATAAGGGTACAAACCTGAGCCTCATTTGATAAGGTATTCCATCTTCCGCCCAATCAGGATAAGGGTACAAACCTGAGCCTCCTTTGATGAGGTATTCTATTTTTCACCCGATCAGGATAAGGGTACAAACCTGAGCCTCCTTTGATGAGGTATTCTATCTTCCGCCCGATCAGGATAAGGGTATAAACCTGAGCCTCATTTGATGAGGTATTCCATTTTCTGCCCGATCAGGATAAGGGTACAAACCTGAGCCTCCTTTGATGAGGTATTCTATCTTCCGCCCGATCAGGATAAGGGTATAAACCTGAGCCTCCTTTGATGAGGTATTCCATTTTCCGCCCAATCAGGATAAGGGTACAAACCTGAGCCTCATTTGATGAGGTATTCCATTTTCCGACCGATCAAGTTAAGGGTACAAACCTGAGTCTCATTTCGATGAGATATTTCATTCCTCAATCAGGTTAAGGGTCAAACCTGAGCTTCGTTCCATACGAAGCATTTTCTGTACCATCCAGGTTAAGGGCAAAAACCTGAACTCCACTCTCAGCAGAACAAATCTTTTCTCTTTATTCTCCATTTCATATCTACCATCTTCACCGGGCTAATATTGCTATACTCAGTCAGATCCTTCTGACTGGGGCATTTTATATATAGCCCAAATTTGATGTGTTTTTCTTTGCCACTAAGCTCGGCCACAAGCCGGCTTAGTAGCAAAGAGGGGCATCTGTAAACACCCCAAATTTTCACTCACCTTCCTGATATAACCATCAATCATCACATTTCGGTTCTCCGGAACCAATGAAGGGCAAAATGGTCAGTTTCCAAGATTGAACCTTGCAGAAAGTCCTAAATTCCATTCTCGAGTCTCAAAACTTCTCTATTTAAACTCAGAGACATCTTCAAACTGCAAATTTTCAAAATCTCATGCTTAACCAGAAGTCAGAATTTTCAAATTCAAATTCAGAGTGGCAATTTTGTAGGACATGTCTTTGCATAACATCGCATGAGCATTTCATATCATTTCACTACACAGCATGTCATTTTGAGATCCAGAACTCTTGATTTTCAAAATTGTCAATCCAGATTTCAGTTTTAAACTTTTCAAAATTGATTTCAAAACCCTGGGTTTTTAAAATTACCAATTCTTCCCACTTTACCCCCAGGACTTCGAATTACAAAAGTTTTCTCAAGAAAATAATCTGGATGGTTTTTTTTTATTGCTTTTTCAAATCTCGTCAGTTGGAAAGAAGGGGACACAGCTTTAAATGGAGAAGATTTTATTTCAAACTCTTGCAATTAAATTTCTTTATAAAATCTCTGCATCTTTTTATGTTGCCCTGAAGGACCATTTTTTTTTATTTTGAAATCAAGCCAATTCTTACTTCGTATTTTCCAAACTAACCTACTATTATAAAAATACCAAAAAAAAAAGGAAGTTATTGTTGCTTTTTATGTCAAATAAATAATCAGTGGGCCCACGCATAGGTGGCGCCTCACTAGAACTCCCTGCAGAGAAAAAGTAAAATAAAATCTTATTTCAAAAAGTTTATTTATTTATTTCTTTTTTTTATCCGAATGAGGTGGCACCACCTTAAAAAAAAAAAGAAAACCCATTTACTCATGTTTTTCCTTTTTGTTTTAGCCCCCAAATGGCGCCATCGCAAAGCCCCCTCCATAAAAAAATCACTTTATTTAACTTTTAGGTAAAGTAACTCAAAATTTCTTCAGGTAAAGAGGCCGTCCCCTTTTAAAATGGAGAGATTTCAAAAAATTTTAAATTTCGGTTTTAAAGTTTTCAAAACTCGATTCAAGAGCTGGAAAAGGTTCCGACTTTTCAGAAAAGAGGGAAGTCGATCTTTTAAAGAGGCATCAGGCGTACAAGAAAAAGGGAGAGGAGGCTCAAAAATTTTCTTTCTCCTAATCGGTTGGAAGATCCTAGCGAAAAGATCCTTTCCTTCCTTCTAGCAGGAGCAGAACCGACGGCTGCTCCCCCTTATCACTGGAATCCTTCTGCTCTCTCTCCATTAGTCCTTGTTCCCCTCACAGTTACCTGCTGCCATCCTCTCTCAACAAAACATTCAAGGAATCTGATCTAATTGGGAGGAAAAGACAGAGGAAGGACCCTTCCTGCGCCACCCAAACTCGCCCAAGGTGAGGGCCACTCTTTCTTTGTTTCTTTCATATCGGTTTCTTATTTCATTTCTGTCCTTGTTATTCTAAGCATTTGATTCCCCAGCTTTTCCTGTTTTCTTTATAGGTGCCATTATTTTCCTCTTGTCATCCCCTATTGTCATCAAAGCAGTATTTGCATTATCAATCTGCAGGCAGCAACATTGATACACATCATGCTATAGAAATGTCTCAGCCCCACCCCTTTGCTGGCTACATCCCCTCCATCATTTTTTTTTTCTTTTTCACCCCTTTATCAGCAGTGTAAGCACCCCAAATTCTCACTCACCTTCTTGACATCGCCCTCAATCATCATATTTCAGTTCTTCAGAAGCAATGAAGGGCAAAATGGTCATTTTCCAAGATTGAACCTTGCAGAAAGTCCTAAATTTCATTCTTGAGCCTCAAAATTTCTATATTTAGGTTCAGAGACATCTTCAAATTGCAAAATTTCAAAATCCTCTTTCTGGACAAAAAGTTAGAATTTCCAAGTTCAAGCTCAGAGTGATATTTCATAGAACATGTCTTTGCATAGCATTGCATCATTTCACTGCATAGCATGTCAGTTTGAGATCCAAAACTCTCGATTTTCAAAATTGTCCATCCAGATTTGATTTTGAAACTTTTTCAAATTAATTTTTAAAACCCTGGGTATTCAAAATTACCAAATTTTCCCATTTTACCCCCAGGACTTCGAATTACAAAAATTTTCTCAAGAAAAACAATCTGGATATTTGGATATTGATTTTAAAGATTTTATCTCAAAACTTTTTGCAAAAAGGATTTTAAATCTCTTTACAAAATTTTTTTACATTTACTTTATCCATATTTTGCTCTGAAAAACCCAATTTTTCCAAAGTCTTGAAAACAAATGATGTTTTATTTCGTATTTTCAAATAAATAGAGCGGGACCCGCCTTTGAACTAGCATCATACTCAGACTCTCAGGTAAGTTTCCTATTCTCAAGCGGGACCCACCCGAAGTTCATTTTGCAAATTTTTCTTTATCAGTATTTATTTATATTTTAGTTAGTGGGCCCACACACATGTGGCACCCCATTTTAAAATAAAAGATTTTATAAAACAAAATAAAGCTTTATCTTCAAAAGGATTTTAAAAGTGGATTGAGATGGCATTTCCATAAAAGCCTCTCATTTATTTCAATATTCATTTTTTTTTTATTATTATTATTTTATTTTTTTGATTTGTTTAAATATTTTTTTTTTTTTTAAGAAGGAGGCAGCCCCAAAACGGCGCCACAACCAAACTTTCCAAAAAAATATTCATTTTTTACCTAAAACTTAGGTAAATGAACCCAAAATGGTTTTAAAAACCTAAGATTTCGTCTACCTTCAAAACGGCGAGTTTTCAAAATTCGGTTACAAAATTTTCAAAAACTTTCAAAAAAAAAATACAGGAAGCGCCCTTTTGAAAACGGCTACCTTCAATGCTACGGTTTTAAAAAAAATTTCAAGAGGAGTATAACGGATTTTCAAAATGGAAAGGAGGCTGCGATCTTTGAAAAAGAAGGAAAATCTTTAAAAAGGGGGCCTGGGCCGATTGAGGAAAAAAAGAAAAACTTGCGTTTTTTTCTTTTGTTGGGTTTTGTTGGGTTTTTGCAGGGGCTTTCTTCCCAGCAGCAAAAGACGCAGAGATTCAACCTCTGCACCTTCTTCAACTTCCTACTTATCCTCAGCCACTACAGCCCAGCCGCAGGGTTCATCCACCTCCAAGCTGCAGGAAACTCCATCCAGCCGATTACCCATTTTCCTTCAGCCCATCTTCAAGCCAGCCGCACATCCTTCAGCATAGCGTGTGGATGCCCTCACTAGCCATTCATTTCCCCATTTGCTTTCAGCCAAGCCAACGTTTGCCCCTGTTCTTCAATCCATCCATACCAACAGGACCTCCAGCCTAACAGTTGCTCCCCATCTTCACGCAATCCAACAAAAATCCAGCGGATCCCTCTTCCTCTTCAACCCATCAGTAGAAGCCACCCGGTTGCTGCCTATTCTTTGAGTCCAGCAGCAGAGTGCCCAACACAAAAGGGGTCTGAGTTTTCCTTGGAGAAGTCCCACCTCTAACGGCTGTTTTCCCTCTCTCTTCCGCAAGGAAGGGAAGACGGGGAAAATTTTGTGATGATAACAGGTTTGGCGACCGTGATGGGACCTGTCCTTGTCTGACCTAAATTCTGCTTGACTTAGTTTAATTATCAAAATTATGTTCACAAAAGGTCAGCTCTTTTACTTTTGATATCATGCGAACCTAGGAGCCTAGATTCTGACCTAGCTGACATTGACTGCATATAGTTTAGGCATGGTTTGGTAGGATCAGATTGAGGAGAAATTTTCATGCTCACATAGACTTAGGTCTAAATATAACCCTCCTCAATTTAGGATCTGAATGCAAACAATGTATGCTTCTTCAAAGATTTCAAAATCTATCTCTCTAGGACTTAGAGCCCTCTATTTCTTGCATGTGATCATTTTTTCAAAACCCCAATTACCTATCATTACCCGGTCTTCACGTTGCTGGGCTCTCTTCCAGAACCATAGTTCGGGACAGAGCCTCACAACTGGGCCAACTATTTGGGTTAACACCCCCCTACCACGTACCGCGGGCCACAGTCCGAAGTATATCGGTAGGCGCTCAAGGATGTTGGAAAACCTTACCTTAGAACCGGAGTTGAAATTATATGTCACATACCTCGGATTTCGGTTCGGGTATATCGGCATAACTGGATTGGACAAAGATGATCTGAACTTAGAGTTAGGATTAAGGTCCTACAGCTGTTTTCAAAATTGATGCATCTAGAGTCAGCCTTTTAGGGAGTGCTGAATGCGCATAAATGTTTGTGCAGGATGTGATTGTATGTGTGTGATTTCCTTTCAACTTATTAGGTCTTTTTCCAAATATCCTTATTTTCCACAAGATCTTTTTCTCAAACCCTGGATGATTTTCTCAAATATCCCATTTCTTCCAAAAATTCCAGGCGATTTTACATTCTACCTTTCTACTGGATCTCGAATTTCTAGCTGCATTTTTATCCTGCCTGCAAAATTTTTTTTCAAAATTTCTCACATTTTCCTAAGTCTCATTCTAAGTCTTTCTCTGTTTTCAGTTCGATGGCATCCAGTCAAGTCGATCCTATCTTTCCTGAAGGTCACATCTCCTTCGAGGTGCGACAAGGTCGTCCTGAACATCGAGCCCTTAGCACCGGAACTTTCATTCCCCGGTGGTACTATTCCTGGCAATAAAGCTTTTCTCGAATGTTCCCGGACCATTTGAGCGAGTGCGGATTAGAACTGGTGTCAGCAGTTGGGAAGCAGACCATTAACGACAACTTGATCCATGCAATGGAAGAACGATGGAATCCTCGAACATGTACCTTCTGGGTCCCATGGGGAGAGATGACCGTTTTAATGGATGAATTTTCAGAAATCATGGGTTTACCAGAACCAGCCGGTCAGCCAAGTGATCCATTAGAACATCAATTCCTGATCAATGTCAAGGGTTTGGACCCCCGAGACTCCTTAGCTCGTATGACAGGCCGCCGATCCTGGCCTTTGATCCAGTTGGAAGGGAATGAATATGTCGATTTGCTCGAGTTGTACCGCCAGTACGGGACCTTCGTCGAAGTCAGTTCGCTATCTAGGACAGCCAAAGAAAGGATTCAGAATGCAATGGTTTTATGTATTGTAGGATTATCCCTCTTCTAGATGGACAAAACTACATGGACATCAGAATAATCCAGCTCATGAGAAGATATGGAAGTCGAAAAACCAATCGTCTCTCCATAGCCATGGCAGCGCTCGCCTTCCTATATCGAGGTCTGACTCGATTCTCACTTGGAGAATCCATCTTAGTTGAAGGATGCATCTACGCGCTTCAATCCTGGTTCTTTCAGCATGTTCCAGCCCGAGCAAGCTCTTTCAGATATAATGGTCAAGAACTTCTTCCAGTGTCGCAGTGCGGTCTATGATCAACAACATTCAAGAGGATGACGTAGTTTGGGACTATTTTGATCGGCAGTTATCTCCTCCCAGATACACCTATGCTTATGGCAAGAGGTTCAAGTTACTGGGCCCATTCTTCTGCACTTACTACCAACCAGAGAGGTGTGTCCGGCAGTTCTCCCAGAGACAGCAGTACGTTGAAGCCCGATTGTTATCAGGTGTTATGGCAGAGTTTGATCTCACTTCCCCGCAATGGTCCGGGGCATATCATTCTGCCCGCTATGGCTGGGATTCCTTTGTCTCTCTTAAAATTTTCCCTGGTCCTAGAGTGTCTGCTGATTATCATGAATGGTGGCAAATTGTTTGTCCTCCACCTCTTTGTCAAGATCAATAAAATCATGTTTTCTCATTTTAATAAAATTCTCTCTTTTTCTATTATGGCTTGATGACCTCGCCTAGGTAACAAGGCATATTTTCGTTGTTTGTTTCTCGTGCTAAGAATTGACAACACAATTGTCGTGATTCTCGCAACGACTCAGTCCCTAGTAATGGGACATCTTCTTCGAATAGTCTATCATATTTTTCAATAAATATTTCTTCCAAAAGCCAATTCCTTCATAATCTAATCAGGTCTTTGCCCTGCAGAGAGCATCCGCCGCAAAATCTGAGAGCATCCATATCATTTGATGGTTGAGACAAGATCAGGCAAAAGAACAACGGTATCGCAGTACTCGTCAGCCTCAGAAGAAGAGATGGGCTCTCCCCGATCCGAGAACAGTCAAGAGCAGCAACAAGAGGATGACGGCATAAACCCTTAAATGTATGCCATGTTCCGAAAGATGATGAATAAAATGATGAGTGAATAGGCTGGGACTAGTGCAGAAAAAAATCAATTCAGAGAAAAGTTCCACGGGCACAAGAATAAAAAGGCTCCCAAAAAGCAGATTCAATCAGAAGAAATCTCAGATGAATCTGAATCAACTGAAGACACTGAGGAAGAATATGAGGTGCCTCCGGCATTTCAGAAACGTGGCCGAGAACAAAGGAGGAGCCGAAAAGCAAAGAATCAAGTTACAGAGGAACCCCTGCAGTCGCAATTCAGGGAAATGGCCCGAGTTGTTAAGGATCTCCAAGCCCGTGACAAGGTCAAGAAAGTCTTTACCAGTGAGGACTTCTATGACGACCTCGAAGGGGATGATGATCTCGAAAACCTTCCCCAAAAATTCATCAAGTTCGATGGCTCTGGCGATCCGAAAGCCCATCTCGCCACTTTCTTCGCAGAGTGTTCAAGATTCAAGAGAGATAACAGAGCACTGTTCCTGTGTTTCCCTCGCAGCTTGGAAGGAGTTGCAGCTAAATGGTATGCTGAGCACATCAACCCCATCGAGCTCAAGGAGTTCGATAAAGTGGTAAATTTATTTATTGAACGCTTTTTGTTCAATACAGAAGCGCTCCCGACATTAAGTCATCTCTGCAGTCTGAGGCAGAATGAGAATGAAAAAGCACGGGACTTCATTCACAGGTGGAGGTCAGCTTGTAATAAAATGAGAGATCCCATTTCAGAAAGGCACGCCCTGTCCCTAATCCTCAATAACTTTTCACAGCCTTTAAGAGGATTGATCTCCACCGCACCATCCTGGACTTTCATCGAGTTGACTGAACGAGTCGAATGGCTCGAGCTGAGCGTAGAAAATGGAGTCTATGAAGGCTTCACTTTTTCCAAAAGTAACCCCCAAGGTGAGCAGAAGAAGAAAGCTCACTTCACCTTCTCTGCCAACAACAACAACAACAATCACAATAGCCGAAATCAGTACAAAGGGCAGAAGAAAGATTACTGCTACGACACAGGCAATTCCAACAATAAAGGAGATCAGAAAATGAAGCCTGCTCCTCAATACAGCAAGTCTTCTCAGCAAGATCAAGGGCCGAAACTGCGCGAAAAAGTTAAACATGAAGGATGGAGTTATGACCGAAAATTCACTCCTCTCGACCAATCACTCGAAGATGTGCTCGAGTATATGCTGTCGAAAGAAATGGTCAAGTTGCCTAGACTGGTCGATCCACCTGTGCCTATGGGGAAATGGAAGGATCAATTCTGCAAGTTTCACAGAACAGTGGGACATAGCACTGAGAACTGTTTCGTTCTCAAGAACATTGTGCAGGATCTTATCGATAAAAATCTATTGGTAGAAGGAGAAGAAGAAGAAAAAATGGACATTCTTAAGCAGCCTTTTCCTTCACACACCACAGCAGTAGTATCTGCCCAACCATTCCTGCCACATGAGCGCATCAAGCCATGTTCTGCACAAGATCTTCAGGTTCAGCACCAGGTGTCAGTACTTCGACAAGCAACTCCTGATTCTAAGAAGATGGATCTAATCTCAGCATTGGGTAAGATGAAAGTCTCTGAAGCATCGGTAAAGTCAGTCCCCAAGTCAAAGGGACTTCCTGATTTTCTCAATCAAATCATCAAGCCCAAGCCGGAGAATTCAGATCAGAAGCCTTTGACCGCTCTGTCCAATGTTTCCATTCTTGACTTGGCCAAAAGTTCATGCAAGCATCAGCAAGTACTGGACGATCTGCTCAGAAAAATCAAAGTTAAGCCCAGTACCACTCCTGAAGACATGGCACAAATTGTGAATTCAGCTATGATTAATGCACCGATTACTTTCTCGGATGAGGACCTTCCAAAGCCTCATTCCTTTCACAATAATGCTCTTTACATCATCGTTCGGGTAAGGGGAATGACAGTACCCCATGTACTAGTTGATGGAGGCAGCAGCCTCAACATATGTCCCGAAATGACCGCAAAGGCGCTAGGCATTAAGGAAGAAGAATACATTCCAGATCCTATCACCATCTATGGGTTTGACAACCATGGTCAGACGGCAAAAGGCAAGATATTCCTGGAAGTATTCATTAATTATTCGGTACATTCAGTGCTTTTTCATGTGGTCAATGTGCCACACACCTACAATTTGCTGCTCGGAAGGACATGGATTCATAATGCAAATACAGTACCTTCCACCTTACATCAATGCGTAAAATGGTCAAAAGGTGGAATGATTACAACAGTGCTCGGAGAGGACCCAGAAGAAAGGCTCCCACAGCCTATGATACCTCAACCATCATTCACTGCAGATATTCCTAGCATCAGAGAGAATGAAGAAATTAGTCTCAAAGAAAGTCAGGAGATACTCCAGGCAACATTAGAATTATCCCTGCACACTGTAGCTATGACCCGATGGAAAGGTCCCAAGTTTTTCAAGATTGGAGGTCGTATCAGCTACGACACTGTCAAAGATCATCCATTGTTTCCACAATTCATGAAAGTAAGAAAGGGATTCGATTTACTTTTGAAACATGGTTATCAACCCTTTAAAGGTCTGGGCAAAAATGAAGATGGTCGTGTTGAGCCAATGATCCAAAAGCATCGTCCCCACAGGGCAGGACTAGGGTTTTCCGGCAAGAGCTCACCAAAGAAGACCGTTTTTGTTAAAGGGACACATTGAGAATCGTTGTTGCATTTCCTTTTTATTCCTTTCAAAATAAATGTCTCAATGTCTTTTATCAATTCAAATCAATAAAATGTCAATTTTCTTTGTCTATCTGGATGCCATCTATCTTCCTTCTTTATCTCCTCATTTTATAACTCAAATGTCGTTTTATGCATAATTCTTTTTTTTTTTGATTGTTTGTCGTATGATGGACGATTTTTCCTGAATCCAATTTCTTATCCAAAATTTCAGAAATGTCTTCCCGAACAATCAAGAAACTCGTTATCAATCCAAAGGCTTTCCAGAAGTCGGCAACAATTCACCGAGTCAAAGCAAGCACAGGAGATAGCAAGGTTGCAAAGCAGTTAGATGATTATGCAGAATTTGATCCGTCTCTTCAAGAATTACCAGAGTTCGCCTCAGTTCAGAAGCAAGATGAACCATCTGCTCTAGTACAAGATCCTACTGAAGATGTCAATATCGGCTTAGAGGAATATCCCAAGATTCTCAAGATCGGTACCAGTCTAAGTCCGGAAGAGAAAGAAAGACTTACAAATTTTCTCAAGCAGCATGAAGAAGTGTTCGCATGGACATATGAAGATATGCCGGGTTTAGATCCCAAATTGGTCGAACATCGACTCGTTTTGAAGCCAGATGTAAAGCCAGTTAAGCAAAAGCTGAGAAAAATGGATCCTAGAATAGAGCAACAAGTCAAAGAAGGACTCGAAGATCTGCTCAAAGAAGGATTTATCCGACCTATTGACTATCCAGATTGGTTAGCCAATATCGTCGTTGTCCCAAAGAAAAGCGGCAAAGTCAGGATTTGCATAGACTTCAGAGATCTCAACAAGGCAACTCCGAAGGATGACTATCCACTGCCAAGCATTAATCTTTTGATTGACAGCACAGCAGGACATGCCATGTTCTCCTTCATGGATGGATATTCCGGCTACAACCAGATTAAGTTGGCCGCTTGCGACCAATCTAAAACTTCCTTTACTACGCCTTGGGGCACTTTTTGCTATACAGTTATGCCTTTTGGGCTCAAGAATGCTGGAGCAACATATCAACGGGCGATGACCGTTATCTTTCACGATCAGATGCGCAAAATCATGGATGCATATGTTGACGATATCCTCGTAAAATCTAAAGAAGGAGAAGATCACCTCGAAGCATTTGATCAAGTCTTTAAGAGACTCATTCTTTACAAGTTAAGGCTTAACCCGCAAAAATGTGTCTTTGGAGTCGAATCAGGCAAACTGTTGGGTTTTCTGGTCAGTAAAAAAGGAATTGAAGTTGACCCAGCCAAAGCCAAGGCTATCATTGATATGCCACCCCCGAAAAATCTCAAAGAGTTGCGTAGCCTTCAGGGACGCATGCAATCAATTCGGCGATTTATTTCCAACTTGGCGATGAGATGTGAACCTTTCAACCACTTGCTCAGAAAAGGAGTAAAGTTCGAATGGGGACCAGAGTGTCAGCTATCGTTCGATCGAATCAAGAAGTATCTTCTCAATCCTCCAATCCTGAAGCCGCCAGAATTGGGAAAACCTCTTCTGTTATACATCTCAGTCAATCAAGTTGCATGTGGTGGATTCTTGGCACAATACAAAGAAGGCAGCCTGATAGAGCACGCCATCTATTACGTGAGTAAGACTTTCGTAGATTATGAAAAGAAATACTCTCAAATAGAGAAGACCTGCCTAGCTCTGGTATGGATGTGTCAGAAGCTAAGACACTACCTGCTAGCATCAGAAGTTAAAATCTTGTCTAAACTCAATCCTCTCAAGTATATTTTAGAGCAGCCTTTCCTCAGCGGACGAGTCGCAAAATGGCAAGTCTTATTGATGCAGTATGACTTAGAATATGTCTCGCAGCAATCAATCAAAGGCCAAGCAATTGCAGACCAATTAGCGGATTTTCCTCTGGCAGAAGAAGTGAAAGCCGAAGATGATTTCCCTGATGAGCAGATTTGCAATATCCAGCAATTTCCAGTATGGAGTTTATTTTTCGATGGTTCTAAGAATATGGCCGGAATAGGCATCAGAATTTTATTAATCACTCCTGAGAAAGAAATGATTCCATTTTCTCTCAAGCTCGACTTTCAATGCACTCATAATATGGCTGAATATGAAGCCCTGATTCAAGGTCTAAAGATTCTACTAGACTTCAATGTCAAGAGAGTACATGCCTACGGTGACTCATTACTCGTTGTCAATCAAGTTCGAGCTGAATGGCAAGTGAAAGATCAGAAGTTATTTCCCTATCAGAAAATTGTTTCAGCTCTTGTCAGCAAGTTTGAAGAATTTCAGTTATTCCACATCAAGAGAGATTTTAATCAAGTGGCCGATAGTCTCGCCAGTTTAGGCTCCATTATGGCATTCAGAAATGGAGAATCTTGTCGCTCTTTTGAAATTGGCAGACTTGACCAACCTGCTTTCCTTCCAGCGGAACAAGTAAACCAGGCTGAGCAAAGGAAGAAACCTTGGTATTACAACATCAAAAATTTCATAGAAACCGGCGAATTTCCTCCAGAACTCTCAAAGAAAGAGCAGCGAGCAATCCAGCGTATGTCTACTCGATACTTCATTTTGGCCAATATCCTCTATCGCCGTGGATTCAGTTCAGAGTATTCCAGATGTTTAGATGAAGACGAAGCCAAAGAAGTCGTGCGAGAAGCACACGAAGGCATTTGTGGTGGCCACGTCGGCTACCAAACCCTTGTCAAGCAAATCATAAAAGCAGGGTACTATTGGAAGACTATGCAACAAGACTGTTATCATTATGTGAAGAAGTGTGTACAATGTCAGATACATGCACATTCCATCCATGCTCCAGCAACTTATTTACAGTCGGTTGTTTCTCCATGGCCGTTCTCCATGTGGGCCTTCGATGTCGTAGGTCCCATCACTCCTTCAGCTTCAAATGGCCATAAATATTTCCTTGCTGCAACAGAATATTTCACCAAGTGGGTAGAAGCTATCACTCTTCGCACAGTAGAAGGCCGACATGTGGTCTCTTTTATTCACAAGAGCATCCTTTGTCGTTTCGGCATCCCGCATGACATTGTATCAGATAATGGTAGTCATTTCAAGAATGAAAGAATGAAGACATTCTGCTCAAAATTCAAGATCTATCACCATTTTTCCGCTCCATATTATCCTCAAGGGAATGGTCAGGCAGAGGCCACCAATAAGATTTTGATTCGAATCCTGGAGCGAACTTTGGAAACAGGTCGTGACTGGCATGAGAAGATCCACGATGCACTATGGGCCTACCGGACCACTATTCGCACCCCAACGAATGCTACTCCATCAGAATTGGTATATGGAACAAAAGTAGTATTGCCGCTACATGTTCAAAAGCCCGCTTTGAAATTTGCATCGCTGCTAGAATTACCCCTTGATCGATATCAGCAGCAGCGATTGGTACAGTTAGACTTACTCGACGAGAGAAGGCTGAAAGCAGCAGAACATGCTCAATCCTATCGCCAGAGAGTAGCCAGGCAGTATGCGAAGTCTGTCATCGAAAGAAGGTTCAAAGTCAATGATTTAGTACTTTGATCCACGGCTTATCTCAAGCATCATACCGGCGGGAAATGGTCGCCAAATTGGGAAGGCCCATATGTTGTCAAAGAAGCATTACCCCGCAACTCATATCGGCTCATCAACGCCGATGGTGTAGAATTGCCAGATCCCATTAATGCTCGACACTTGAAGAAGTTCTACACCTGAAACATTTAGTCTCCTCTTGTAATCTTCCCGTTTCGTTCAAATAATGATTCAACTCTCTTTCCCAGTTACACTGGGGCATTTTTAAAATTTTGTTCTGTATGCAGGCAGGATAAACAAATTCCTTATTTCATGCACTTGTGCATTCATATTCATCAATTCATATTCATTCAACTGCATTAACAACAATCCGGTCAGTATTGGGATTTCAATAAACAGTCCCATCACAATTTCTAATGATTCAAAATTTGAAGGTAATTACCAATACTGAACTAAAACCCAGTGCTCGAACTGGTATTATTTCAAAATCCAGTATTCAAACTGGCACATTTTCAAAATCCCAACTTTTCAGAAAACTGAGTTTCGACTCGGGTTTTTTATTCAAATCATTTTCTTTTGTTGATCCGAGTTCCGACTCGTGATCTCTATACCATGTTCGAGCCCTGACTCGAGCTCTTTATTTTCCTTTGTTGATCCGAGTTCCGACTCGTGATCTCATTACCTTACTCGGACCCTAAATCGAGTTCATCATTTTCTTTTGTTGATCCGGGTTCCGACTCGAGATCTCTTTATCTTATCCGAGCTCTAATTCAAGCACTTCATTTTCCTTTGTTGATCCGGGTTCTGACTCGTGATCTCATTATCTTATTTGAGCTCTGATTCGAGCTCTTTATTTTCCTTTGTTGATTTGGGTTCCGACTCGAGATCTCTTTGAGCTTGTCATTTTCTTTTGTTGATCCGGGTTCCGACTCGTGATCTCATTATCTTATTCGAGCTCAGATTTGAGCTCTTCATCTTCATTTGTTGGTCCGGGTTCCGACTCGAGATCTCTTTATTCACTCGAGCCTTGACTCGAACTCTTCATTTTTCTTTTGTTGATCCGGGTTCCGACTCGTGATCTCTTTACATCAGTCGAGCTCTGATTCAAGCTCTTCATTTTCTTTTGTTGATCCGGGTTCCGACTCGAGATCTCTTTATTCATTTGAGCTCAGATCCGAGCTCTTTATTCTCATTTGTTGATCCGGGTTCCGACTCGAGATCTCTATATTCATTTGAGCTCAGATCCGAGCTCTTTATTCTCATCTGTTGATCCGGGTTCCGACTCGAGATCTCTTTTCATTCGAGCTCAGATTCGAGCTCTTTATTTTCATTTGTTGATCCGGGTTTCGACTCGAGATCTCTTTATTCATTCTAGCTCAAATTCGAGCTCTTCATTTTCTTCTGTTGATCCGAGTTCTGACTCGTGATCTCTCTACTTTATTCGAGCTCTGACTCGAACTCATCATTCTCCTTTGTTGATTCAAGTCATTTCCAATCACCAGGGTCTGTCAATTGCTCAAATTTGATATTTTGCCCTCCAAGTTCCAATTTAAATCTTCAAATCAGGCAATTCTCCAATCTTCGACCTTCGGGTTAATCAATTTCCAATTTTCGACCTTCGGGTCAATCAATTTCCAATCTTTGGCCTTTGGGTCACTCAATTCTCAATTTTGACCTTTAGGTCACTCAATTCTCAATTTCAACTTTCGAGTCACACAATTTCGACCTTTTGGTCAACCAATTCTCAATTTCGACCGTCAGGTCATCCAATTTCGACCTTCGGGTCATTCAATTTCCAGCAACCAATTTCCCAATTTCCAATTTCGACCTTCGGGTCAATCAATATCAATATCCAAGTTCAATCATTTTCTCTTGCGAAAGACCCTTTTAAGGAGAGTTCGAGGGAGCTCGTTCTTTTCGCATGCTATCCAATTCGTTCACTTAGCCTCTTTTCAGGGAGAGTTTGAAGGGACTCGCGTCTTTGTGAACTGTTTGCAAAACAATTTCCAATTTCACACGAGGAACCCTTTTTAAGGGAGAGGCTCGACGGAGACTCGTTTTTCTTGTGACCCCCCAATTTCATACTAGGCCATTTTCGTCATGAAAGACCCTCTTTGCAGGGAGAGTGTGATGGACTCGTTCCTTTCATGACCCAATTTTCAGACCTCACTATTATCGGCCCCCTTTCCATAAGAGAAGCCTAATATTAGGGAGCTTTGACGAAAGCTCAATTTCTCTTCGAAAGTTCGTTTTGCAAACACCTCCTCTTTAGGGAAGAGAGGAGTATTTCCCATTCAGGTAAGGGCTAAGCCTGAGTCTCTCTTTTTGGGGAAAATAGAGGAGAATTTTTGTCGTGGATGTGTTGAGCCGGATTTCAAATACTCATTTTCACCAAGGATTTCAAGAAAATTTTGTCAATTTGTCAATCAATTGTTGATTTCAGAATCTTTATTGTACAAATCTTTATTTCAGTTTACCGTCAGCATTACTTCCAAAAGAGCGAAGCTTTTGCGAAAATGGATTCAAACTTCAAATTCTTTCTATTGGCCAACCAAAAGGATGAAGGATAAGTCCTCGATATGGCCAGAAAAGAAGATTCAATGTTATTGAAAAGCTGTTGATGATCGATATTGATCGCAGTCAATGGCGCATCTTTAAAGGCTATTCTTGTAAAGACAAGGCAGTGGAAATATCCTGAGTGCTAGAAAAGAGAGCATTTACCCAAGTCTTGTCTCCTCAGAATCACCTAAGCTGCAATTAAATATCCGCAAAAGGGATCTCTCACCTGTCGTCAAGATGAAGGCGAATTAGGCGAGTAGACCCCCGGGGCCAAAGAAGATTCGAAACATCTCCAAGATGACGGAGTTTGTGACGGATCCTTCCAGGGAAAGTCCAAAGCACTGTCGAGATGAAGGCAGATGCGATGAACCTCTCGACAATCCCTAAAAGATATTTAATTTCAGCTATCGCCCAAAGATCTCCAAACCCATCATCCAAGAAGGATCGAAACATCTCCAAGTTGAAGGAGTTTGTGACGTACCCTTCCCAAAAGAGAGAAAGAGAGGAAAAAGAAAGAGAGAAAAAGTAAGAACATCTCCAAAATGAAGGAGAATGTAGCAAAAACCCAAAGAGCCAAAAGAGCGCAGAAAGATTATCATGAGAGAAGCCCTCAGGATATCAAACTGCCAGATCTATCAAGAATCCTCTTTAATCTTGTGAAATTCTATTATCAATACTCTTTCATCAATTGCTTTCATAAATATCAAATTCTCTTTCCCGCTCATATCAAGGAAATTGATAACTTCTTTGAAAAAGGTCAATTGCAAGCAATTTGGATTTCAAGTCTCGATTCTACGAAGTGAACCTTGTTTGGAGGTAATGCTTTAGGTAGAAAAGAAGGAATGTCTTTGCAACAATGTGCAACATTTTCAAAAATTTTGAATCAACAGCAGAATTTCCAACATTTTGACAATATTTTCTAACTATCCTGACATGAAGCGAGAGCTTGATGTCCATTTTCGATGCATCCTGACACCAATTTTAAATCCCTCCTAAGGACTTGATTCCTTCCCTTCTTTGAGAGCATGAACTCTCAGATTGCACACTTCCCTATGTCCCCACTGTCCCACCATAGACAGTCCCATTTCGGTTCGAGGTCGAACCATCAATCATTTCTCGCAAAAGGCAAATTCAAAAGCTGATTTTAGTCTCAACAATGAGACGCCCAAAATCAACCCCCTTTTCAAGCTTTAGGGCCCCCATTTTCCTTCCTTTTGCAAAACCCCTGTCGGATTTATTGTGCAAAATCCGAAGGTTCCATCATGGTCTCTTCTTTTGAAGATTCCGTTCATTTTCCGCCCGATCAGGATAAGGGTACAAACCTGAGCCTCAATCAAAGAGGTATTTCATTTTCCGCCCAATCAGGATAAGGGTACAAACCTGAATCTCATGTTATGAGATATTCCATCCCCAATCATGGATAAGGGTACAAACCTGAGCCTCCTTCAAAGAGGTATTCCATTTCCTGCCCGATCAGGTTAAGGGTACAAACCTGAATCTCACGTCTATGAGATATTTCAATCCCCAATCAAGTTAAGAGTCAAACCTGAGCTTCGTTCCATGCGAGGTATTTCTGTCCCATCCAGGTTAAGGGCAAAAACCTGAACTTCGCTCTCTCAGAGCAAATCTATTTATTCTCCATTTCATATCTATCATATTCCTCGGGCTTAATTTCTTCATACCCAGTTAGATCCTTCTAACTGGGGCATTTTTTTTGTTATATAGCCCAAATTTGGAGTGTTTTTCTTTGCCACTAAGCTCGACCATAGGCCGGCTTAGTAGCAAAGAGGGGCATCTGTAAGCACCCCAAATTCTCACTCACCTTCTTGACATCGCCCTCAATCATCATATTTCAGTTCTTCAGAAGCAATGAAGGGCAAAATGGTCATTTTCCAAGATTGAACCTTTCAGAAAGTCCTAAATTTCATTCTTGAGCCTCAAAATTTCTATATTTAGGTTCAGAGACATCTTCAAATTGCAAAATTTCAAAATCCTCTTTCTGGACAAAAAGTTAGAATTTCCAAGTTCAAGCTCAGAGTGATATTTCATAGAACATGTCTTTGCATAGCATTGCATCATTTCACTGCATAGCATGTCAGTTTGAGATCCAGAACTCCCGATTTTCAAAATTGTCCATCCAGATTTGATTTTGAAACTTTTTCAAATTAATTTTTAAAATCCTGGGTATTCAAAATTACCAAATTTTCCCATTTTACCCCCAGGACTTCGAATTACAAAAATTTTCTCAAGAAAAACAATCTGGATATTTGGATATTGATTTTAAAGATTTTATCTCAAAACTTTTTGCAAAAAAGGATTTTAAATCTCTTTACAAAATTTTTTTACATTTACTTTATCCATATTTTGCTCTGAAAAACCCAATTTTTCCAAAGTCTTGAAAACAAATGATGTTTTATTTCGTATTTTCAAATAAATAGAGCGGGACCCGCCTTTGAAGTAGCATCATACTCAGACTCTCAGGCAAGTTTCCTATTCTCAAGCGGGACCCACCCGAAGTTCATTTTGCAAATTTTTCTTTATCAGTATTTATTTATATTTTAGTTAGTGGGCCCACACACATGTGGCACCCCATTTTAAAATAAAAGATTTTATAAAACAAAATAAAGCTTTATCTTCAAAAGGATTTTAAAAGTGGATTGAGATGGCATTTCCATAAAAGCCTCTCATTTATTTCAATATTCATTTTTTTATTATTATTATTTTATTTTTTTTATTTGTTTAAATATTTTTTTTTAAGAAGGAGGCAGCCCCAAAACGGCGCCACAACCAAACTTTCCAAAAAAATATTCATTTTTTACCTAAAACTTAGGTAAATGAACCCAAAATGGTTTTAAAAACCTAAGATTTCGTCTACCTTCAAAACGGCGAGTTTTCAAAATTCGGTTACAAAATTTTCAAAAACTTTAAAAAAAAAAAAAAAAAAATACAGGAAGCGCCCTTTTGAAAACGGCTACATTCAATGCTACGGTTTTAAAAAAAATTTCAAGAGGAGTATAACGGATTTTCAAAATGGAAAGGAGGCTACGATCTTTGAAAAAGAAGAAAAATCTTTAAAAAGGGGGCCTGGGCCGATTGAGGAAAAAAAGAAAAACTTGCGTTTTTTTCTTTTGTTGGGTTTTGTTGGGTTTTTGCAGGGGCTTTCTTCCCAGCAGCAAAAGACGCAGAGATTCAACCTCTGCACCTTCTTCAACTTCCTACTTATCCTCAGCCACTACAGCCCAGCCGTAGGGTTCATCCACCTCCAAGCTGTAGGAAACTCCATCCAGCCGATTACCCATTTTCCTTCAGCCCATCTTCAAGCCAGCCGCACATCCTTCAGCATAGCGTGTGGATCCCCTCACCAGCCATTCATTTCCCCATTTGCTTTCAGCCAAGCCAACGTTTGCCCCTGTTCTTCAATCCATCCATACCAACAGGACCTCCAGCCTAACAGTTGCTCCCCATCTTCACGCAATCCAACAGAAATCCAGCGGATCCCTCTTCCTCTTCAACCCATCAGTAGAAGCCACCCGGTTGCTGCCTATTCTTTGAGTCCAGCAGCTGAGTGCCCAACACAAAAGGGGTCTGAGTTTTCCTTGGAGAAGTCCCACCTCTAACGGCTGTTTTCCTTCTCTCTTCCGCAAGGAAGGGAAGACGGGGAAAATAATGCGATGATAACAAGCAGCCTTGTTCTTCATTCATTTGTTAACTAACAACATGATATTATAACTCTGCACATTTTGATTAAACTTGATGTGTTTCGTGATCTCATAGGCTACTCAAGCATCATCATTCATATCCCTTTAGGCAGGCCATTGAGCATCATCGATCTACCCTGCTCACGCCTGTGGATTGAGGGGGAGCATCAGATCTAATTTGCTGCAAAACTGCGATCCTGTTCTGGCCATCAGACCGACCTGTCTAAAAAAAAAAAATGGGCCTTGACTGACGCCTGCAAGCCATCTGCAGTGTATCATCAGATCGATATACTCTGATCATGGCCTACATTTCTTAAGTTTCTCTCAAGCTATCACCGCACTCTCATTATTTAGCATTCTATCTTTGTATACCTTCTTTCCCCTGCACTTGTTACATACTCATTCTCCATGGTCATTTGCACACCTTTAATCACTTTTCCATTACGCACTACCATCCGTGCACAGCATTTGCCCCACTTTCATCCACATGTTTATTCACAGTGTGTATTTGCTCATTCATCATATTCTAGCACTGCATCTCTACATCAAATATTCTGATTTCCCATACATTGTACATGTACATGAGTTTTCCCACAGGTTGTGCACTATCGTTGTTTCACATCTCAGTTTACCTCCTCTGCATCCTATCATCTATTTGTATTGCATTTCGATGGCTAACTACATTGCATGTCCTTAGTATTAATTCCATTACACTGCAACTACATGAGTGCATCCATCTTACTTGCTTACTACTATGTAGAGCCGGTGAAACAAATTCTTCACCCTTTTCATGATCTGATATCAATTTTGATACCGAAAACATGTCATCTTATGCTTACCTGGATAATATCCCTGGTTAAATAGACTGCTTACAGGATGTGATGAATAACCTGGCTTTGGAGGTCAGGTATAAGCGTTTTAGATACTTTTCTTAATGCTTGTGTAAAACAGTCAAGGGGTATAGTCAGTTCCAGATTTTTCTTTTTTGAGTTGGGATCAAGTAATGGGGAATCTGATGACATCCAGTGGTTACATTGTTTGAGAAGTTGGGATCGAATGAAGAGGATTCATAATTTAATGAAATTAAAAGGATGGGGTAATCTGTAGAGGAGCTTCCACTGTAGCAATGCAGTAGCTAACACATCCTGCATATTACCACTACACGAGTATGTTCACTGCCGTACTCGTGTATCAGCCACCACCTTCTGCACTTCATAATGCCCATCAATTGAAGTTTCAATAGTTTGTCACTGTGTATATCCCTAGCATATTGTTTGAGGTTTTCATGGTATACAGTTATATATATTTTATAACATGTGCACCCGAATTTTGGTATGTACATCTGTTTATACATTCGCTATATGCTGATATCTCTACATGTGCATTAAAGTTTGATCATATAGACTGCGGCTGCAGATGTACATATATTTTTTTTGCCACCTATACATTTTCATTTCAATAGGACATGCATTCATTTAGGACAGTCTATATGTAACCTCTTAGGTATTCCCTCATAAAGCATAAGCATTGGCATTCAGCTAATTTCATTTCCCCCTAGTTTGAATAAGCATAGTATATAGGCTATACTTATGAAAATTTTAGCTAACTTAAGCATTGCATATAGTCATTTTCATATGCATTCCATTCATGCTTTAGATATTATATTACTATGTATATTTCCACTATAGTTCAGGTATAATCATCTATAGATGGAATTTTTCAATTTCTTGTATGTATTTCCTTTTTTTTCTTTTTTGCGCTAACTCACTTTTGCAGGAAAATCTGGAGAAGGCTGACTCTTTTAATTATGTATTTTTTATTTATTTATTTTGCTTTATGTCAGAGATGTAATAATCAAATTTGGAATAATATTTACTTTTACTGTTTAGATTAGGATGCATATCATGTAGTTTGATTTATGCAATATCCTGATTATGTGGTTCCTGCATTTTATTTCAAAATCACTGTGGATGACCACGAATGGCACTAGCACCAACTTTTAGGGAGTTGATAAACTCGGTGGAGTCCATATTTACGGCCCTAGTCGGAATATGGATGAGACCCAGATCCATCATCTTTCTACTAGTCACACTGAGCCTACACTCTTAGGCTATCTTAAAAATGCACATCATATTTTCAATGTTTTCAAAATATTGTGAATTAACTCAAATAAACTCTGAATATATTCATGGCCACAGTCAGAATACGTGAAGGATTTACTTTGGCTTAATACACATTTTTCCAACAAAATTTCTTAAAAAAATCTTTTCAAAGTGCATTCATTCATTCAAATCATTTGTATCATGGCATCATCTGCTTTTCTCATGATTTTCTCAAAAAAATTTCATTCTTTGAAAAAAATTGATTTCTCAAGAAACTATGAAGATTCTCAGAGATTGGATTCCCCAAGTCAAAGTTTTCCCGTGATTTTCCTTGAAAATGTTATTTTCTTAAGATTCAGTTTCAAAAGGAATTTATCATCTTTCTCAAGAATCAAAGTTGATTTTCAGATACTTCGAAGACAATATTCTCAGGATTTTAGTTTCCCAAGTTTTGAATTTCCTTCTCCAAAGAGTTTTCCAATGAATTTCAATCGTTTTCCTAAGAAAATTTTTAAAGTCAGAGTTTTCCTGATAAATATTTTTTTTTCCAAATATTCATCTTTTCTCAATTCTCCATTTTCCCAGGACTTTCATCCATTCACGATTTTCCCAAAACTTCATAAACTTTCTGGTGATTTCCAAATCCTTTCATCTGAGTTTCCTAAGAGATTGATTTCCTGAGAAATGCTTTTCAACTCCAAATGTTTTCTAAGCATACATCATATTTTTCCAAGTTACATTTTCTAAAATCTCATAGCACATGCCTGAATTCTCTATGCATTTAGGATAGAAAACAATTTCGATGATTTCACTAAGTCAAGCACAATTTTGGTCCTTGGTTTGATTACCCCTGTTAAAGGCGGCAGGAACGGTCGAACCTCGTACCAACAGGTCGAGCCCCATCCCATGGATTTTCCCGCAATTTTCAAAACGGATGCGAGTATTTCAAAACATTTTCCAAAATCCGGTCAAGTTTGACTCGCGAAAGCATTTTCCTCTCTCTCCTGCAAGGCAGAGAAAGGGAAAAATTTTGCGACGATAACAAGTACAAGAGGACTTAACGGTGGCCGAGAGACCTGTTGAGATCATCGATCGTCGTAATCAAGTTCTGCGTACCAAGACCATTCCATTGGTTAAGGTACGGTGGCAACACCATGGCATTGAAGAATGCACATGGGAGCCAGAGGCCAGCATGAGGGGAAGATACCCTGATCTTTTTGTAGCCTAGCGTTCATGATTTCGCGGACGAAATCCCTTTTTAGGAGAGAAGGATGCAAGCCCCACTGTTTTTTTGAAGGATATGAAATGATATATATTTTCGCGAGTGGGAAATTCTTGTTTCGGCACGAGCATTGCTCGTAAAATTGGCAATTATCGCTTTTTAAGGTTCTGAATCGCGTAGATTCGCTCTACGAGGTGATTCAGGGCAAACCACTATGAATCGAACCTCAATACTTGTGGATTATATTTATATTGTATTCATATGGGTTCGCTCCGATTTTGGAGCCTAAATGAGAAAAATATCTCGTTATTCCAAGTATTTGGCGAAAAAGGGGTATATAAGTAATTATGAGTCATACGGAGGCCCAATTTCGCCGTAGTTGGGAAATTAAATATACTTTATGATAGTTTAAACCTTAATTCACAAAATGTAATTTAAAATTTTAATTTTTAAATTAGTTTAGATGAGTCCATTTAAATACTCATTGTATTGAGTTTTACAAAAAAAAGAAATAGTAAATTGCAAATTCGTAAAAACCTAGAAGTGGGTCTTTGAAAATACTTTTACTTGGGGTGGGTTTTTGACTTTTAGAAAAGGTTTGGCATGGTCTCCACCTCAGCCCATGTCATTTTAAGGGTTTATGAAAAATATATTTACAAAAAACCTCATTTCAAAAGAGGATTTTGAAAAGTTTGCAAAATCCAAAACTTGAGGGCTTAATAAGGGATTTTGGGAAGTGGGTGGGTACAACCCACGTTTTAAGGGGATGGGATGGGCACCCCTTAGAGGGTAGCCCCTACTTGTTTAAAAAATAATAATAATTTAAAAAAAAAAGGATTTTTGAAAGTGGATTTTAAAAATTGTATTTCATTCTTTACATGAATTGAAATAAGATTGAAAATATAATACATCATTGACTATGGTCATTGAATGTATTATATAATGATCTATATTTAAATTCAGGTGAAGAATAAAACATATTTTTGTGATCCAATTTCAAAATTTAAATTCATTCATCATTTAGGATAGAACTGCATCATATTTTCGAAATTCTTTTCAAAATCCAAGTGATCTCAAATATCCTTCTTCAATCTCTATCTCAATTCATTCTTCTATCTTATTTCAAAGATTTAGATTTCAATTTCAAAGTCCAATTTGACTTTGAGATTTCAAAAATTCAATTTTATATTCAAAAGTTCCAATTCAAATCAGATTTCAAAGTTCAATTTGACTTTGAAATTCCAAAATTCATCTTATATTCAAAACTCCAATCAAATTCAAAGTTCAATTCAAAACTTTGAAATTTCTGATTTATTTTCTAAATTCCAAATTCAAAGCTCCTAAATTCAAGTCCAATTTGACTTTGAAATTCATTTGTATATTTAAGATTCAAATTCTAAATCTCATTTTTCAAGTTCAATTCAAACTTGGAAGTTCTTGATTCATCTTCTGAATTTAACAAACTCCAAATACATTTTAGGATCCAGGATTCAATATTCATATCGGATCTTAGACTTCAGATCTAATTCCGCTTTAGGATCCAGAATCCGATTTCACTTTGGATCTCAGACTTCAGATCCAATTCCATTTTAGGATCCAGAACCCAATTCTACTTTGGATCTCAGACTTCAGATCCAAATCCATTTTAGGGTCCAGAATTCAATCACACTTTGGATCTCAGACTTCAGATCCAAATCCATCTTAGGATCTAGAACTCAATTTTACATCGTATCTCAGATTTCAGATCTTAAATCCATTTTGAGATCCAATTCCACTCCCAATTCTAGATTTCAAATCCAATTCCATTTTCAGATTTCATCTGAACTTCCTAAATCCATTTCTATTTTTAAATACCATTTGATTTTTTTAGATCCATTCTAAGATTCGAATTCAATATCACTTCGAAATTTCATCTTCTTCTCCTAAATCCATGATTAAATTCAAAGTCCATTTCTGACTTTGAAACTTTATTTCCTTTCATTTCAAAGCTTTAAATCATTCTTTCTCAAAGTCAAGACTTATTCTTTCAACTCTGATTTACTTCAAAGACTTAAAACTTCTCTGATCTATCTCAAGTTCTAAGTTAAATTCAATCATTTCTTCACCCTCTTACTAAGTTCATCTTAGAATACCTTGAAATTTCCAAATCAATTTTCAAAAAAAGCGTACATCCTTGCATTGCACAAGCATGATTCTTTGTGCATTTTAGACTTAGAATAAATTCTTAGATAATATTTAGGCAAAGCAAAAGGCATAGATTCGATCCTTGGTTCGATTACCCCTGGTAAAGACGCCAGGAATGATCGAACCTCGTACCGACGAGCCAATCCCGTCTCTCCATTTTCCCGCAGTATTTTTAAAACGGAGGCGAGTAATTTTCTAAATATTTTCAAATCAAGGTCAAGTGAGACCCCGCAAAAGAGTTCCTCTTCTCTCTTCTTTTCTCTCTTTTATTTTTCTCCCTTCAAAAAGGAGGAAAATAGAGGTTAGAAAAGGAAAAGAGAAGGAAGAGAGAGAAACCACAAGAGAGGAAAAATTTTGCGATGATCACAGTTTTGGCGACCGAGATGGGACAATTTTGGGAAAATGCCTCGTGAGATGAAGCTCGAGTAAGATCCTATCCTGGATGAATATACAAAGCATGGATTCCTCGATGGGAAGAATCATGATGAGACGGGAGGAAAACACCTTGTCGAAACGAGGGAAACTCTTTGGAACGAGATTCAGGTTTAACCAAAACCTGAGAAAGGAAGATACCTCGAGGCACGAGGTTCAGGCTTAACCCTTAACCTAAAGGGGACGACCATATGAAATCCTCGAGTGAAGAGACCATGATGGGGCCTTCGGAGTTTAGACGAACAAATCCGAAAGTGGTTTGCGAAAGGAGGAAGAAAATGGGGTTCCCTAAAGCTTTAAAAAGGGATGAACTTGGACGTCTCATTGCTGAGACTAAATCAGCTTTTGAATTTAATGACCTCTCGCAGAAAATACAGGTTTTGAACCTTAACCTGAGTGGGAACAACCATACGGATTTCTCGAAACCGTGATGGAACAGGAGAGATACTTTAAATAAATGGGGTAACTCTTCTGGGAATGTGAGAGGTGGAAAAAAAGGAGATGTGAGACAATACAAAACAAACGATAAATAAGGTGAATCTTTCGTCAAAATGATCGATGAATATTGTAACAGAAGGCGAATCTTTTGATGGTGTGAAAGATGAAAAGGGCAATCGGAGAAGGCAAAAATTTTGATTCAAAGCGGAAGATGAATAAGGCAATCATTTTGACAGGAGAAGGCGAATCTCTCGATCAAAGCGAAAAGATGAGGAGGGCAATCTTTTTGGAAAGGAGAATGTGAGAATGAAATATGAAGATGACAATCCTTTTAATAAGGAGAAGGAAAAATGTGAAATATGAAGATGGCAATCCTTTTAGCAAGGAGAAGGAAAAATGTGAAATATGAAGATGGCAATCCTTTTAGCAAGGAGAAGGAAAAAATGTGAAATACGAAGATGGCAATCCTTTTAGCAAGGAGAAGGAAAAATGTGAAATATGAAGATGGCAATCCTTTTAGCAAGGAGAAGAAAAAAATGTGAAATATGAAGATGGCAATCCTTTTGGTAAGGAGAAGGCAAAATGTGAAATATGAAGATGGCAATCCTTTTGGTAAGGAGAAGGCAAAATGTGAAATATGAAAAAGGCAATCCTTTTAACAAGGAGAAGGCAAATCTTTTGATCAAGGCAATCCTTTTATCAAGGAGAAGGTGAGTCTTTTGACAAAGCGAAAGACGGGGAAGGCAATCCTTTCATCAAGGAGAAGGCGAGTCTCTCGACAAAGCGGAAGACGGAGAAGGCAACCTTTTTATCAAGGAGAAAGCGAGTCTCTCGACAAAGCGGAAGACGGGGAAGGCAATCCTTTTATCAAGGAGAAGGTGAGTCGCTCGACAAAGCGAAAGACGAGGAAGGCAATCCTTTTATCAAGGAGAAGGCGAGTCTCTCGACAAAGCGAAAGACGGAGAAGGCAATCCTTTAATCAAGGAGAAGGCGAGTCTCTCGACAAAGCGAAAGACGGAGAAGGCAATCCTTTAATCAAGGAGAAGGCGAGTCTCTCGACAAAGCGAAAGACGACGAAGGCAATCCTTTTATCAAGGAGAAGGCAAGTCTCTCAACAAAGTGAAAGACGGGGAAGGCGATCCTTTTAGAAAGGAGAAGGCGAGTCTCTCGACAAAGCGAAAGACGGGGAAGGCGATCCTTTTAGAAAGGAGAAGGCGAGTCTCTCGACAAAGCGAAAGACGGAGAAGACGATCCTTTCATCAAGGTGAAGGCGAGTCTCTCGACAAAGCGAAAGACGGAGAAGGCAATCTTTTTATCAAGGAGAAGGCGAGCCTCTCGACAAAGCGAAAGACGGAGAATGTAAACAACTCTAGGTTGTATCAAAATGGATATTAAATATTTATTTCATTCTTAGAATATCTAGAAAATTTTGCCAATAAGATAAATTTATATTTGACTTCAACGCTTGAAAATGTGCACATGTGTGCAAAGATATTCCCTCTTTTACCCAGAGTATTTCCCCCAACGAGGTTAACTTCTCGATCTTAAGAGTCAACAACAACAACAACAACTACGCCTTCATCCCAAAACAATTGGGGTCAGCGATATGAACCAAAAAAGAAATTCATTTTGGGTCTTCCACATGAATCCTTTTCCTCCAATCATTTCTATCCAATGCCATGTCCTCGGTGAGGTTCAAAGCATTCATATCCTTTCCTATCATCTCCATCCAAGTCTTCCTAGGCCTACCCCGACCTCTTTTAACTAATATATTTTCCCATTTCTCCATCCTTCTAACTGGAGCATCATTAGGCCTTCGCCGAATATGTCCAAACCACCGTAAACGATTCTCTCGCATCTTATTTTCAATGGGTGCAACACCTACCTTCTTACGTATCTCCCCGTTCTGAATCTTATCTTTTATTGTATTTCCACACATCCATCTAAGCATCCACATCTCAGCTACACTCATTTTTTGAATATGATGTCTCTTGGCAGCCCAACATTCCGTACCATATAGTAAAGCGGGTCTAATAGTCGTCCTATAAAACTTTCCCTTCAACCGCAATGGCATTCTACGATCGCACAACACTCCAGTTGCACTTTTCCATTTCATCCACCCAACTTTTATCCTATGATTTACATCTCCATACTTTTGAATGATGGATCCCAAATATTTGAAATAATCATTCACTGGTATTTCTTGCTCACCAAGCTTCACTACACTCCCATCACTACTTCGTTGCTTACTAAACCGACATTCCATATATTCAGTCTTACTCTTACTCAACTTAAAACCTCTAGCTTCCAATGTCTGTCTCCATAATTCTAACTTAGCATTAACCCCAGCTCTAGACTCATCAATCAAAACAATATCATCAGCAAACAACATACACCACAGTACATTTTCTTGAATTGATCTCGTAAGCTCATCCATCACTATCGCAAACAGGAAAGGGCTTAAAGCAGATCCTTGATGTAACCCAACCGTTATCGGAAAATTGGTTGTCACCCCTCCACAAGTGCGGACATTGGTTACTAGTCCTTCATACATATCTTTAATTATACTAATGTACTTGAGAGAAACACATTTCTTCATCATTGTCCACCAGAGAACGTCCCTAGGTACTCTATCGTATGCCTTCTCTAAATCAATAAAAACCATATGCAAATTTTTGTTCCTCTCTCTATATCTTTCAATAAGTTGTCTAAGAAGATGTATAGCTTCCATAGTTGATCTTCCAGGCATAAAACCAAATTGATTCTCCGATATCATGACAACCTTCCTCAACCTAGACTCAATCACCCTCTCCTAAAGTTTCATAGTATGATTCATGAGTTTTATACCACGATAGTTTGTGCAATCTTGTATATCACCCTTATTCTTATATAAAGGCACCAAAGTACTCTTCCTCCACTCATTAGGCATCTTATTTGTTCGCCAAATCAAGTTAAAAAGATTTGTCAACCATTCTAAACCTTTCTCTCCCAAGAATTTCCAAGCCTCGATAGGTATACCATCTGGGCCAACTGCCGTTCTTGATTTCATTTTCTTCAAAGCCTCTGCAAATTTCTTTCTTTTGAATCTTGCGCATGAAGTCACGATTTATCTCATGAAAAGGAATGGAGAAGTCTCCAAGATCTTGAGCATGACTATCATTAAATAGCTTATCAAAATAATCTTTCCATCTCTCCTTAATCTCCTCATCTTTGACTAAAACCCTTTGCGTTTCATCTTTGATACATCTAACCATACCCAAATCCTTCGATTTCCTATCTCTCATCTTTGCAAGCCTATAAATATCCTTCTCGCCTTCTTTGGTATCCAACTTGTCATAAACCTCCTTATATACCTTAGCCCTCGCGTTTCGAACAACTTTTTTAGCTTCCTTTTTTGCTATCATATACTTCTCCAAATTCTCATTATCACGACTCTTACTTAGATTTTTATAACACTCTCTTTTAACCTTAATAGCTAATTTGACATCCTCGTTCCACCATGATGTATCCTTACCTAGTGGTGCACCGCCTTTAGACTCACCCAATACCTCCTTAGCCACTTTTCTCATGTCACCCGCTATCTTATTCCACATTGATTCTGAATCCTCCTCGAGACACCAATCAGCTTCCTTAACTAACTGCTCTACAAACATTCCTTGTTTAGCTCCTTTTAGTGCCCACCACTTAATTCTAGGATCTATCCTATGTCTATCCCTTTTGCGGCATTGTCTAATTCTAAGATCTAAAATTAAGACTCTATGTTGTGTAGCTACACTTTCTCCCGGTATAACCTTACAATCGATGCAACAACCCCTATCTCTTTTTCTAAGTAGGAAAAAATCTATCTGACTCGTATTAACCCCACTTTTAAATGTTACTAGGTGAGACTCTCTCTTCCTAAAGCAAGTGTTTGCTAAGATCATATCATAGGACAAACAAAAATCTAAAATCCTTTCTCCACTTTCATTTCTTTCTCCTATACCATAGCCTCCATGGATACTCTCAAATCCATCCCTACTAATGCCTACATGTCCATTAAGGTCACCGCCGATGAAAAGCTTTTCTCCATAAGATATCCCTTGTACTACTCCATCTAAATCTTCCCAAAATTGATGCTTAATGGAATCATCTAAACCTACTTGAGGTGCATAAACACTAATAATATTAATAATATCCGTACCTAATACTAATTTAATAAGTAAAATTCTATCACCCTTCCTACGGACCTCAACTACATTATCTATAAACTGACGACTCATAACAATCCCTACTCCATTCCTATTCCTATTTATTCCTGTATACCAAATCTTATATCCCCAAGGTTCTATCACTTTTGCTTTCTCACCTACCCATTTGGTCTCTTGAAGACATAAAATATCAATCTTTCTCCTACACATAACATCTACTAACTCTACCAACTTACCAGTTAAAGAGCCTATGTTCCAAGTGGCTAACCTAATTTTATGGTCTTGGACTAACTTCTTTACCCCCACCCGTCCAACAAAGTGAGAGAATCCTTGCCTATTTGACACCACACTCGAGCGCCGGTGTGACGCGTCGCTTCTGGGCGACGACCTAGCAACCCTTGCCCATTTATCACTGCCTCCGGGCCTAGAGAGTACAGCGTGTCACTCAGTAGGGAACGCCCCAACGAAATTCTCATATTGGTTCATTTTCATAGGGTATGACAAAGTTTTTATGCTGGCTGTCACAGGCCTACCGCAACCCTCCTCCTTTATCCGGGCTTGGGACCGGCAGTGTATAACTAAACAGTTATACACAAGCGGAGTTGCTGATGATCTTAAGAGTCAAATTCAAAATTTTAGCGCTGATGATTTTCTTCATGGAGGCTATCTATTTCCTTGATATGAGAAGAGAAGAAATATTCTCAATTTCATAAAAGCAAGTAAAGAAAAGATATTGATAACAGATATTTTGCATAAGAAAAGATGACTTCTGGCAATTTAGGCAGTTTGATATCTGAGTGTTTTCTCATGATGATCCTTTTGCACTCTTTTTGAGTCATTGAACTTTTTCGGGCTTTTTACATCATCCTTCATTTTGGAGATGTCATGACTTTTCTCTCTTTTTTCAGAGGAAGGGTACGTCACAAACTCCTTCATCTTGGAGATGTTCTGATCCTTCATTTTCTCAGGGATTCTATTGATGATATTGGCTCAAAGGTCTTTAGATGATAGCTGAAATCAAATATCATTTAGGGTTTGTCGGTAGGTTCATCACACTCGCCTTCATCTCGACGGTGATCTGAACTTTCCCTGGAAGGATCCTTCACAAACTCTTTCATCTCGGTAGATGATCCAAATCTTCTTTGGCCCCGGGGGTCCGCTCGCATATTCGCCTTCATCTTGACGACAATTGAGAGATCCCTTTTTGCAGATATTTGATTGCAGCTTTAGAAATAAGAAGATATGGATTAAGTGGATTCTTTTTGTAGATCATGATATTTCCACTGTCTGATTGCCAGAAAATCATCCTTAAACATGCGTCAAAGCTAAGATCAATATCAATTCATTTTTGGCTTTTCAAAGTCATCGAACATTTCTTTCGCTAATCATACCGAAGATATTTCTTTCATCCTTTTGGTTGATCAGCAGGAAAAAGATTTGAATTTTACCTCTTTTTCGCAAAAAGTTTCACCTTTTTTGAAGGAAATACTAGAGGTAATCTGAGGTGATTCTTTTGTGCAGTAAGAATATTGGAATCAACAAATACTTTTAGCAAATTGGCAAATTTTTCATGAATTCTTTGTGAAATAATCGCTCAATATAGATTTTGATACGACCTTTAGTTGCAATTTATGATTTTGGACATTCTGACTAGTAAAACTGGAACCTTTCATTTAACGACCAGCAAAGTAGCTGGGACATTTCATTTAATGACTAGTAAAAACTGGGACCTTTCATTTAACGACCAGCGAAGTAGCTGGAACCTTTCATTTAACGACCAGCGAAGTAGCCGGGACATTTCATTTAATGACCAACGAAGGAGTTGGAACATTTCATTTAACGACCAGCGAAGTAGCTGGGACATTTCATTTAACGACCAGCGAAGTAGCTGGGACATTTCATTTAATGACCAACGAAGGAGTTGGAACATTTCATTTAACGACCAATGAAGGAGTTGGAACATTTCATTTAACGACCAGCGAAGTAGCTGGGATATTTCATTTAATCATTTAACGACCAGCGAAGTAGCTGGGACTTTTCATTTAATCATTTAACGACCAACGAAGTAGCTGAGACTTTTCATTTAATCATTTAACGACTAGCGAAGTAGCAAGGACATTTCATTTAATCATTTAACGACCAACGAAGCAGCTGAGAAATTTCATTTAATCATTTAACGACCACCGAAGTAGCTGGGACATTTCATTTAATCATTTAACGACCAGCGAAGTAGCTGGGACATTTCATTTAATCATTTAACGACCAGCGAAGTAGCTGGGACATTTCATTTAATCATTTAACGACCAGCAAAGTAGTTGGGACATTTCATTTAATGACCTTTGATTTAATGTTTTGATCTAAGATTTCAAGCTTTCTGAAAGACAAACAGTACAAGGACTGAGTTTTGTGAATGAACTTGATATTTAGATTTGAAGATTTTGAGAGGTAACCCTGTGCGAGGACTGGGTTTTCCGATCGAAAGTCGGGAAGGAGACCAGCATTTTTAAGATATTTAGAGATTTGAAGCAGGAATGATTGCCGGGGTTTTAGGATTATCCTTTATCCTGAAAGGGAAAAAAGAAAAAAAAAATAGAATAGACACTTGATGAGAATTTAGGAAAAGAATGATTCAGGTTTATCCCTTAACCTGAAGGAGAAATAGAAGATTTTGTGAAGAAATAACTTGAATTTAGAAAGGATATGACAAGATTTAGAATTTATGATCTATGATTTAGATGGGCTAGGTATGCGGTCCAATTTTCAGGATTTAAACCCTTTATTCTGAACGGGAAATATAGAAAGAATAAACTTTGAGAAGACAAAAGGATATAGAACTTTGAAAAAAAAATGTAGAACATTTGAGGAAATTGATTTATTTTTGTAAAAAGAATTCTCACAGGTAGCATGGTTGCCCCTATGAGTGATCTCAGGATTATCCCTTATCCTGAATGGGAAAAAGAATAGAATTTGAAGAGAAATTGATATAAATTTAGAAATCAATAAAGATCGATAAAACTTGTATTTGCAAAAAGAATTCTCATAGGTAGCATTGTTGCTCCTACGAGGGGTTTCAGGATTATCCCTTATCCTGAATGGGAAAAAGAATAGAATTTGAAGAGAAATTGATATAAATTTAGAAATCAATAAAGATCGATAAAACTTGTATTTGCAAAAAGAATTCTCATAGGTAGCATTGTTGCTCCTACGAGGGGTTTCAGGATTATCCCTTATCCTGAATGGGAAAAAGAATTTAAGGAATTTTAATAAAGAGAAATTGATATAAATTTAGAAAATCAATGAAGGTTGACAAAACTTGTATTTACAAAAGGAATCCTCATAGGTAGCGTTTATTGCTCCTACGAGGGGTCTCAGGATTTTCCCTTATCCTGAATGGGAAAAAGAATAGAATTTAAAGAGATTTAATGAAGGGAAATTGATATAAATCTAGAAAATCAACAAAGATTGACAAAACTTGTATTTACAAAAGAATACTCATAGGTAGCGTTATTGCTCCTACGAGGGGTCTCAGGATTATCCCTTATCCTGAATGGGAAAAAGAATAGAATTTAAGGAAAATAAATGAAGAGAAATTGATATAAATTTAGAAAATCAATAAAGGTTGACGAAACTTGTATTTACAACAGAGTCCTCATAGGTAGCATTATTGCTCCTACGAGGGGTCTCAGGATTATCCCTTATCCTGAATGGGAAACACCTCGGACAACGAGGGTCAGGTTTATCCCTTAACCTGAGGGGGAACACCTCGGACAACGAGGGTCAGGTTTTTCCTTTAACCTGAAAGGGGTAACAGAAGATTTAGAAAATACCTCATGGGAAAGAGGCATCAGGTTTATCCCTTAACCTGAAAGGGTAATAGATTTTGATAAAATTTAATAGAATTGAGGGAAAAACTTGATAAAATTTGATAAAATTGATGTAAACTTGATAAAAAAATATGAATAAAATGAATGAAACTGATAAAGATATCCAAATTAACTGAAAATTTATAAGATTTAAGAGAAAAAGGAGTTTTTCTGATCCTGCCTGCATATGGAATTTTGAAAGGAAAATGTTTATTTAAAAGATAAATGAGAAATCATTTTGGGGGAAGAAAATCCACCACAAGAAGAATGATCAGCGCAAGATCTGATCCTTTAAATCAAACATGAGAGATCATCATGAGGGTTAATTTTTGAAGGCAATGGTTTTGAAAACCTATTTTTGAAGAAGAAGATCAACAATAGATCTGATTTCTAAAAATAACAATTCAAAATTGATAATAAGATCAATACAAGGGTTGATCTTTGAAGATAATGTTTTAAAAATCAATCTTGGAAGATAAGACTAACAGAGGGGTTGATCTTTGAATATAATGATTTAAAACCCATATTTGGAAGATAAGACCAATGCAAGGATTGATCTTTGAATATGATGATTTATAACCCATTTTGGAAGATAAGATCAACGCAAGGGTTGATCTTTAAATATGACGGTTTTGAAAAACCACTTTTGGAAAATATGATCAACACAAGATTTGAGACCTATTTTTGGAAGATAAGATCAACACAAGGGTTGATCCTTTAATGCAATGGTTCAAAAACCTATTTTGGAAAAACATGATCAACACGAGGGTTGATTTTTCAATGCAATGGTTCAAAAACCTATTTTGGAAAACATGATCAACACGAGGGTTGATTTTTGTCAAAGATTGGACCAAAGAATATTTGAACTCTTTGGTCATAGCGAAGACTTTTTTTAAAATTTCATGATTTTTTAAAAAGCCCTCATAGGTAATATCATTTCTCTCATAAATGATGTCAGGATTGTCTCGCATTCTGAAAAGAACAGGAATTTAAATGTCCCAGTATGGCAAAGGAGGGAAGTAAAAAAGATAAAAAGAACATTGACATTTCATTGATAAGCAAAGGTTCGATAACAAGACTGAATATTTACAAGAACTTTAAAAGAAAAAAGATTCATAAAAGACTTGGGCTGACTTGCCCCTACAGGACGATTAACAAAAGAAAATGACAGTGCAGAAGAACTTGGGCATCCTGAATTCTTGGAGTGATCCGGAAATGGCTTTGTCAGGAATGCTGGCTGTCCTTCTTCCTCGTCCTCTATCAGCTCACTTCTGTCAATGCAGTCTTGTATCATGTGCTTGAGGACGAAACAGTGCTCGGTGTCGTGCTCTGTTGTCTTATGGTACTTGCAGAATTGGTCCTTGAACTTTCCCAAGATTACGGCAGGATCCGCTATTTTAGGGAGTTTGATCATCCCATGCTTTAAAAGGTAATCCATAATCACTTCTAAACTCTGAGATAGCGGAATGAAGACTCGATCTTTTTCCCACTTGATATACTTGGGCTTCTCTTGAAGATCACCTTTTTGCTGAAGGCCATTTGGAAGCGGCTTGTCATTGTTCTTATAAGATCTCTCCTTCTGCCCCTTGCTCTGATCTATTCTCGGGCCACTGCCACTGTTGTTCTTGTTTCCTTTGCTGCTGCTACCAAGATTATTGCAGGAGGCATCCACTGAATGAGCGAATTGTGTCTTCTTCTTCTGGTCTTGGACATTCTTGACCAGAGGTGTGCCCTCGTAAAGCCCGCTTTCTATCCATGCTTCGAGCCATTCAGCTCGCTCAATCAACTTGATGAAGGAATTCGCCGGGGAAGTGGCGATGAGGCTCCTTATGGGCTGAGAAAAATTGTTGAGGATCACCTGCAATGCGTGCTCCTCTGGAATGGGTACCTTCATCTTATTGCAGGTGCTTCTCCACCTGTGAATGAAATCACATGCTCTTTCAGTCTCTCCTTGCTTCAGGTTGTAAAGATGATTTAATGTAGGTGAGGCTTCAGTGTTGAATAACAAGCGCTCGATGAACAGATTTACTACATTATCGAACTCTCGTAGTTCGATAGGATTTACATGGTCAGCATACCATCTGGCTGCTATGCCCTCTAGGCTGCGGGGAAAACATATGAACAGAGCCCTGTTGTCTTTCCTGAAACGGCTGCACTCTGCATAAAATGTGGCTAAATGGGCTTTAGGGTTGCCAGTTCCATCAAACTTGAGAAATTTACGAGAAAGGTTCTCCAGGTTATCGTCCCCATCTAGACCATCGTAAAAATCTTCGCCAGTGTAGGTCTGCTTGCCCTTACCCTTGGCTTGAATGTCTTTAATTGCTCAATTCATCTCCTTCATCTGCTTACTCATCGGGTCCTCTGCTGGAGCCCCAGACTTGGGCTTGTTGACAGATTCAGGCTCTTCTACAACTATCTTTACAAACTGTCTTGGAGGATTCTGTTTGTACACAATCTGCTCTTCCTCTTCTGACTCTTCCTCGACTGACTCTGATTTCTCAAAAGCAGTGTCTGGCTGCACCTTCTTTCTGATGATTCTGACTTGCTTCTTTACAGGCTTCTTTCTCAGCTTGCTTTTAGGAACTGCCTCTTTCAGCTTAGCCTCGGCTTGCTCCGACATCATCCTTGCCATCATCTTTTGGAACATATCATACATAGCGGGGTCGATGTCATCTTTCCTGTTCTGACCCTGTCCCCTGACTGATTTAGGAGAGCTCATCTCTTCTGCCTCACTGTCGCTGAGTTGAGGAACTGTTTCTTTTCCAGCTCTTGTCTGAACCATTTTTGAATATCAGTGCTCTCTGTAGAGGAAAGTGGAGGTTTTTAGACCAAAGAAACTTTTTCGAGAAGTTTTGACAAAAGGAAGGATTTAGATTAAAATCTAAAAAAATTGTATCCCATTACTAGGGATCGAGTCGCCACAAAATTTTGTGACAATTGTGTTGTTTACTCTACGAGGGAGAGTAACCAACTAGAAATATGAAAGAAAATACCATTTTGAAAATGATATCTCTTGACGGAAAGAGATTTTTATGAAAATATAAACAAGAATATAAAATCAAAAGAAAATAAGAGAATAAATGAAATTTGAAGATAAATGGTAAAGATTTAAATTTTGAAGAACTTGCAGGCAGGATCAGAAGAATTTTTGAAGAAATGTAGAAGAAGAAGAGAAAGAAAAATACACCTGGGTTTTAGAAACAAAGAGGAAATTTTGAAGTATATACCCAGGGTTTTGGAAAATATAAGGAAGATATAAAATATCACACAATCACAGATATACAAGCAAGGATGCACAAACAGCACTCCCTAAAGCTGACTCTATATGCAATATTTTAAAATGGCTGATAGGACCTTAATCCTAACTCTAAGATTTAGATCATCTGATTTCAATCAAGGTATGCCGATATACTCAAGCCGAAGCTCGAAGTACGTGGCATATAAGATATCTCTCCGGTTCTAAGGTAATGGCTTCCCAACATCCTTGAGCGCCTACTGATATACCTCAGAATAAGGCCCTTAGGTACGTGGTAGGGGGGCGCGAACCCAAATAAGTGGTTCAGTTGTGAGGCTCTCTCCCGAACTATGGTTCAGTGAGACAGCCCAGCAACGTGAAGACCGGGACAATATAGGTAGGGACGTTTTCAAAAACATGTTCAACATGCAGATAAAACCAGAAGCTCTAATGCAAGTCCTAAAGAGATAGATTTAAATGAAAAGAAGCATACACTTGCATACATTGTTTGCATTCAATCCCTAGAATTTGAGGAGAGTTGTATTTCTGACCTATATCTAATATGAACATGAATATAATCTCCTCACTATGGTCCTACCAAACCATACTTAGATCCTATATACAATGATGTCAGCTTAGGACAGAGTCTAGGCTCCTAAGGTTTGCATGGAAATGTAGCTGACATATGTTAGAATAAAGACTTAGATTATATAAAAGCAAAGCAAAGGCATAGATTCAACCGGACGAAGACGGGTCCCATCACGGTCGCCAAAACTGTGATCATCGTAAAAATTTTCCTCTCTTGTGGTTTCTCTCTCTTCCTTCTCTTTTCCTTTTCTAACCTCTATTTTCCTCCTTTTTGAAGGGAGAAAAATAAAAGAGAGATGGTTGATATTTTGAAATGGTATTTTTAAAACAATAATTTTCAATAAAAACTTTGGAAAATCGTCAACCAAAAGTATAAAAACCGACTTTCCACAAAGTGGTCAGTACGGGTCGAATCCTCAGGGAACAGGAATTACTCAGAATATTTCTCAAAATTTAATTTATTAATTACAAATTTCAATCTACAATTACACAGCTAATTAAAATACAATTAATCACTAAAAGGATTGAAAAAGCAGTCCACTCTTCAGTTGCACGCCAGGGGTATTTTGGTCCTTTCGCCAATTAGACAATCTTCGCACGTGACCAATGAACCCTGAAAAAATGAATATGCTTTTCAACCTAAAACAAAGGAAAATGAAAAGTTAGTAATTTACTCTAATAATGCAAACTAAAAATGAAACTAAATCTAATTTTCACGAATTAGTAAAACAAATTCTAGTTATGAGAAAATAATTAAATAAAATATTAAACTAATTCAAAAATCAGCTAAACTAATTCTAACAATGTTGTATGATGCATATGCAGCTCCTAAGATGCAGAAAATACTGAAAACAGTCCTAAAATGCCGAAACTAAAGAAATTACAAATATGCCCCTAACTAGTGTAATATAGAGTTCTAACAGCTTGTCGGAAAACCACTCTTTGATAAAGCAAACGAGGTCCGATTTTTCCAAAATTTGTTCTGTTCTGTAACTAACAGATTAAATAATCTGACAGTTTTTACAGAATGAAAAAAAAATATCTGGAACTCCAGATATAAGTGTTTCAAAACTGGAAAAAATCAGGATATCGAAAGTCCCGAAATTTAAAAACCAGAAAAAGCGGTTTTCACAAAACGCTTAAAAATTAGACCAAACCAACTCGGATTGAGCTGACATTTGGTATGCAGTCAGCTAACACGCCAATAAAGTGAATAGAAAAAGAATTTTTTAAAAACTCAGAATTTTTGCACATAAAATAACGACAGTACGATATGGAAAAAATCAGGTTTTTCTTTGAGTGCACTATTCACTAAATAACTCTATTTTGAACACTAAGAATGCAAAATAACCCTAATGCAATCTAAATGAGACTACTTGACAGTGTATATGCTGCTATTGAATGCACTATTACTAAAGAAATTAAAGAATAACCGTAAATTGTAATTTATGACTAACACTAAGCTAAAATAATGATGCAAATGCAACTAAGCTAATAAAAAAGATGCACATCTATTTAACTAAGTTAAATACTAACTAAATACTATTGGAATAATCGAAATACACAAATCACCCACAAGAAACAAATACAACTTACGCATACACACTTCTACAGTATAACTAGACCAAATAACTAAAATAATTAGTCTAAAATCAATATGAGTTACAATTAAATGAAATGAAGCTACTAAAGACCAAAGGTTGCGGGTTTAGGATAGGACTAGGGTTATGTTCACTTGGTTGACTCGACTAGGTTTGGTTAACTCAACTAGGTTCGGTTGACTTGGCTAGGCTCGACTCGGGCTAGGTCTTGACTTGGCTAATTGGGTCAACTAGAATGACTAAGTTTGACTAAGACTAGATTCAGTTGACTCAATTAGGCTCGGTTTTGACTTAGCTAGGTTCGGTTTGGGTTAGGTTTGGTCTAGGACTTGACTTAGACTAGGTTGTGACTCAGACTAGGTTTTGACTTAGCTAACTGGGTTCGGTTTTGACTAGGCTAGGCTCGGTTTGACTCAACTAACTGGGTCAACTAGATTGACTAGGTTGACTAGGTCTAGATACTCGATTCCCCTAGGTTAGCTAGGTTAGATTGACTACTTTAGTAACCTAATAATGTAAATCTAATTAATTAACCACCTAAAATGAGAATGAATAATTAAATACACTAACTACACACCTACTAGAGTAAATCAACCCCTATTTAAGACATATCTAATGAGTAACCTACTCACTAACCTAAAATTAATTCAAATCTAAACGAATTTAATATAGAAGGTTGGAAAAAGAAGGTAATAAATATCAATTATCGAATTCTAGAAAGTTGGATTATCAAAAATCGTCCAATTAAATGGGGAGTTACAATCCTTAAATAGCTTTAAAGTCCACTTTGGAAAAGGGAAACGTCCAGCCTAGAGAACCCCACGATTTTGGCTTTCCAAGATAGAATTAAATTGCAATTATTTCTTTCTTAAAATCGTGGACACCAAATTTGGAAATTTAATTGAATTTCAAAATCACTTTCTAAAGCTAAGTAAGTAACTCCTTTTTAATAGACAATTAAAATTTAATCCTTTCTTTAAATGCTCCCCACGATTTTTGAAGAATCCACTATTTCCAAAAACGTTTTCAAATTCAATTACCTTAATTGCCTTCCTTCTCAAAACTCGTCAACCCTAATTGAAGCTATTTTCTAGGCTAAGAAATTTAAAACTTACCTAGGTAATGAAAAGACTCAAATAGAAAACACGATTTCCTAGAATTAAATGCTACACCTAATTTAAGACTTACTTAAATGAAATCCTAAAAACGTCTAAAGCATTAAACCTAATTCATTGAACCTAGACACCATAATGAACTTACCTAATTCTAAGACCTACCAAGAATAGCCTAGAGCTCGAATGGAGCTCTAATGGCTGCCGCCCCTCCTTGGGGAAGAAGAAGACCTAAATAACACTAGAAATTTTCACTTAATTAAAATAGAATTGCAAAACTAATCAAAGGAAATTACGCTTATGACAAATCTAACTTACACAAGACCCTAATGAATCTAATTACACTAAACAAAAACACATTATCTAAATATGATGCTGGGAATTACATGAACAATAAAAATACACGCATAGACTAAAATACTAAGACTTTAAACTAATCACTAATAACTCTATTACACGATGAAAATCTAACTTAAGCTTGCATCAACAATTATACTAAGAGAAGAAAAAAAAAAAACTAAACTAAACTAAATAGCAGACCTACAGCCGGCTGAACACATCAATCAAAAACACAAAGAAAAGAAAACTCGATTTTTGTATTTTTAGCAATGAAACACACTACCGAAAACATTTAAACATCAAAACGAAATTTAAAAAGACCCAAACATGTTGAACTTGAATCACACAAACTTACAAACTGACAAACTGCAATCGAAAAACAAACTACACGACATCCATAATGGAATCACACGCACTTCCCTAATTTCAACTTCTCATTCAACGATTTTGGCATAAACTCTCACACGCCACCTAAGAAATCCAACTTCCCCAAAAACGAAAATGAATAATACTGGAAACAACAGAGTACACACATATCAAACAGAAAAACTACAGAAAAAAAAAAAACCATGAATAATTTTATAAAACACAAGAATCGGCTAGAAATAATCTAGCCGATTTTTTTTTTATTTTCTATTTAATTGAAACACGAAACAAGCAAACCCAACGACTGCACTAACATGAAATAAAACTTTGTCAAATGCTTTTTCTGTAAAAACAATACAGTAAAACACGTTGGACAGACTTGAAGAATCGACTAGATGAGGATCTAGCCGATTTTCACGATTTGGATGAAAAATGTTGAAAATCAAGACTCAAACGAATCAAACAATGAAATAAATCTAATCTAACGTGCTGGTCTGTGCACGGGATCTATTCTAAGGTTGAAACAAAAAGAAAAACAAGAAACACCCAGAAAATAATAAAAGAAAATCAACACACACAATTCGGTTTTAGCTAGAAGAAAAGGAAGAAGAAGACCTACCTCTCGGGCGATCCGACGATCGTGGGGAAGAAGAAGAGCGGACAGTGGCTTGGTCTTGACGTCCCGAATGGTTCGAGGATACTGGAACTTCACCAAGAACAAAACTTTTGTAGCTGCAACATGTTGGAGATCCACCGAGGATGGGATGGGCGCCGATTTGCGATCGGAGGGCTTAGAAAACCAGATGGAGGTAGGGACGACTCACCTTGAGGGTGTGTTTCGCACTACCAATCAAGGTTAGTAGTCTCCACCTCTGCTACACCTGCAAATATACCGAAAATCGTGAAAAACGCAGCAAGGAAGAAGAAGAAATGCATAGAAGTAACAAGAGAGATCAAAATATGCTTGATTTCCAAGCATAAACCAGTCTTCAATGGCCAAAACATGATGCAATGGAAGAGGAGACATTGCTGGAGCTAAAGGCACTGTAGGGGGCGTCAAATCCAAGCCAAAGACGCCTAGGGTTCTTCTAAAAAGTATATTTATACTTTTTGGAATTTCAGAAACAAGGTTATAAAAAATTATTTTACTAGGCGCCACTTTCTGAGGGGTTTTCTGCAAAACTTTCTGAAATGGATATGGATATGCGTGTGGGTTGGATTTTGGGCTTTATAAAGGTTGATCCAAGGTCCAAACAGCCTAATTGGGTCGGATATGGATCCCATCTACCTCGAAATCTGTGCCCAAACACTGAAATTGCCATAACTCTCTCATTTTAACTCCAATTTCTCTGAAATTTGAACCATAACCCCTTACTATCAAAATGCATCTAAACATGGGTTTAAAACCATAAACTCGTTACAAAATGCATGAAAAACTTGTTAGCATGATGTGCATTTCATGCATCATCAAGAGAAAAGAAGAGAGAAGAGAAGAGAAAAGAAAAGAGAAAAGAAAAGAAGAGAGAAGAGGAACTCTTTTGCGGGGTCTCACTTGACCTTGATTTGAAAATATTTAGAAAATTACTTGCCTCTGTTTTGAAAATACTGCGGGAAAATGGAGAGACGGGATTCGCTCGTCAGTACGAGGTTCGACCGTTCCTGGTGCCTTTACCAGGGGTAATCGAACCAAGGATCGAATCTATGCCTTTTGCTTTGCCTAAATATTATCTAAGAATTTATTCTAAGTCTAAAATGCACAAAGAATCATGCTTATGCAATGCAAGGATGTATGCTCTTTTTGAAAATTGATTTGGAAATTTCCAAGTATTCTGAGATGAACTTAGTAAGAGGGTGAAGAAATGATTGAATTTAACTTAGAACTTGAGATAAATCAGAGAAGTTCTAAGTCTTTGAAGTAAATCAGAGTTGGAAGAATAAGTCTTGACTTTGAGAAAGAATGATTTGAAGCTTTGAAATGAAAGGAAATGAAGTTTCAAAGTCAGAAATGGACTTTGAATTTAATCATGGATTTAGGAGAAGAAGATGAAATTTCGAAGTGATATTGAATTCGAATCTTAGAATGGATCTGAGAAAATCAAATGGTATTTAAAAATAGAAATGGATTTAGGAAGTTCAGATGAAATCTGAAAATGGAATTGGATTTGAAATCTAGAATTGGGAGTGGAATTGGATCTCAAAATGGATTTAAGATCTGAAATCTGAGATCCGATGTAAAATTGAGTTCTGGATCCTAAGATGGATTTGGATCTGAAGTCTGAGATCCAAAGTGTGATTGAATTCTGGACCCTAAAATGGATTTGGATCTGAAGTCTGAGATTCGAAGTAGAATTGGGTTCTGGATCCTAAAATGGAATTGGATCTGAAGTCTGAGATCCAAAGTGAAATCGGTATCTGGATCCTAAAGCGGAATTGGATCTGAAGTCTGAGATCCGATATGAATATTGAATCCTGGATCCCAAAATGTATTTGAAGTTTGTTAAATTCAGAAGATGAATCAAGAACTTCCAAGTTTGAATTGAACTTGAAAAATGAGATTTAGAATTTGAATCTTAAATATACAAATGAATTTTAAAGTCAAATTGGACTTGAATTTTGGAGCTTTGAATTTGGAATTTAGAAAATGAATCAGAAATTTCAAAGTTTTGAATTGAACTTTGAATTTGATTGGAGTTTTGAATATAAGATGAATTTTGGAATTTCAAAGTCAAATTGAACTTTGAAATTTGATTTGAATTGGAACTTTTGAATATAAAATTGAATTTTTGAAATCTCAAAGTCAAATTGGACTTTAAAATTGAAATCTAAATCTTTGAAATAAGATAGAAGAATGAATTGAGATAGAGATTGAAGAAGGATATTTGAGATCACTTGGATTTTGAAAAGAATTTCGAAAATATGATGCAGTTCTATCCTAAATGATGAATGAATTTAAATTTTGAAATTGGATCACAAAAATATGTTTTATTCTTCACCTGAATTTAAATATAGATCATTATATAATACATTAAATGACCATAGTCAATGATGTATTATATTTTCAATCTTATTTCAATTCATGTAAAGACTGAAATACAATTTTTAAAATCCTTGACTATGGTCATTGAATGTATTATATAATAATCTATATTTAAATTCAGGTGAAGAATGAAACACATTTTATGCTTTTATAGAGTTTAAAATGGAATTAATTCTCAATATACCCTGACTATGGCCATTGGTATATATATTGAATTAATTTTAAGTTAAACTTTGATAAAAGATCAAATATTTGAAAATATGATGATTTTTGAAAAGGATCCAGTGTGGATCCAGTGTTATTTTATAAAAGATAAAAATTTTAAGTTTTGTTTACGGATACTATGGCCATTGATGTAAATCATCAACTTAGAATTAATTTACCTCTTACGAAATGGTGCACGTGCCATTCGTGTTTCCCATTTGTCAGATTTTGTCAAATGAAGGAAGAAGCATGAAAATAAGCAATTTATGACACTACTATGCCCATTCATTCTATCTAAAACATGAAAATGTAAATTTTCATTAAGGCTCTAACTTATTACAATACATGAAATTGAATTTACAACTCTGAGTAATGATCTTTTCTTCATATTCTCCTGTAAAACACTTGATTAGTATGAAAAATGAAAGGAAACTGTACAGGTTATATAGATATCAATGGCAAAAATTGTCCTATGTCAAGATATTTGGGGTCTAAAAATGTGGGAAAGATGAAAATTGATATGTATTTATATATATATATTCATGTGTATGTATACTTATATACATATATGTATGAGGATATGAATGTATATATATATACACATATATGTATATATACATATATATATATATATATATATATATATATATATATATATATATATATATATATATGTATGTATAAGTGGAATGATGAATGTGAAGGGTTGACATAGTGGATGATATGGTAGTGACTATTGAATGAATCAAATATATATATATATATATATGTATATATGTATATATATATAAATATATATATGAATCAAGCCCAAAGCGTAAGTAACCACGAATCATACAAGAGCAATACAATGAAGGCACACTGTAGTGAATTTTTATTGCTGCAAAAGCAATTATGTAATGTAACATTTTGCGAGAAATATGGCCTGTTAAACCATACAATACAAGCAACGAGATCACAGTCGTAGAAGATATGGATTTACATTCAAATCACAGAGCAAGTGAGTTAAACAGATTCCAGAAATCCCATAAAATCCCTGTGCCGAAATGAGAAATCAAAGGATATGGATGCTCAGTACAGCAAAATTCCTTTTATGACCTGTTTAGATTGCCTTTAATCTTCATGCCGGATTATTTAAGAAATACTTTACAACATACAACACCAAACTGGAATGCATGGATGCTAAACAGAACATGTAATGGGATGAAGGGTTTCATGTGTGTGCTGATGGAGTATGATTGCTATGAATGTGGCAATATTAACATGAGAATTGTGTTAAGTACAAGTGGTGACAGGTGGAGGCTGAACAATATGAAATGCTTGTGGTGCCGTGAATATATTCAGGTAAGGTGGGAAATAAAGGTGGCTATTTAGGTGGATGTTGTGGTTTGCACAACAAATGACACCCAAGTTGCAACTGAATATTGTGATGGAGAAGGCAAGTATTGAAATGGGTGTCGATAGGCAAATATGGATATGTTAATGGGTTTTTTACACCAACAGCAACAAGCCATGAATAGGGTGAATAGTGTGCTACAGGTGGAAGTCTCACAGTAACAGGTTATAAAGGTATGAAAGTATGTACTCAAAAAGTTGTTATTGTTTTTGGCATCAACTGACATGGATTCACGAGTCTGCAGTGATATACAATTCACTTGAGTAGCATTTGGTCTTACACCTTGATCCATACACACTACACAACATTGGCTCATCAGGTGATTCATTTCCCCACAGTAGAGTGCTTGTAGCCCCACAATGACAACCAGGGTTTTGTTCACCTATGAGTTTTCCTTGGGATAATCCTTAACTATGCACAAAACCCACTTATTAGTTATCGCACCAAACATAATGCTTCGGGTCATAGATTTATACATATTAGAATCAATATGCAATCCCCAGTGATCAAGGAAAACTAATGCTGATCAAAGAATCCACAATGAGACCATAAATTCTCTTCCTCTGCTAAAATAAAATTGTAGGAAATCGATGGGGATAATGCTTTTGAAAACCAATGCAAAGAATAATAAAAAAAAAAAATACAGTCATCCAGACCATGGTGAAAGAGAACAACAATGCCAGCAATATTGCTTAACGACAGATATAAGCACAAAAATATCAAAACTAAATGAAACTTATGATTTGCATTTGCAACATAAACCACCAAAGCCAATGACCTTACAGGAAAGGGGATAATACTAAACGACAGCATGATCAGTAATGTATACACAACAACAAACCTATGATAAAATATAACAAATGGATGAAATAAACAGTCAAAGTGAATGACATGGGTATACGAACCTGAAGCTTATTGTGCAAGTCAGGTACTACGATGACATGTGCTGCTGCAGGTGTAAGGTGGTTATGGTGAATATAAATGAAGCAGAGTTTACAAGAAGCAACCAAAGGTGAATGCTTTTGAATCAAGATTTGAATGATTCTTCGAGCGACTGCTGGTAAAATTTTGAGTCATCAAGTAGTTCAGAGTTGCCATCCACATTTGCTAGTTCACATTTTGATTGAAAGCACATAATTTGCTTTCAAAAGCAACTGCACCAGTCGCCTTTGGTGTCTTTTCTGCCATTCATCAATTTGAGCTATCTCTGAATGATATAGTCCTGGACTGCCTTATTGGTATTTGTAATCATTCTCTCTTGACACTTCAAGCAACTCTCCATTGTTGGGTTTGGTCGAGACTAATGGCACTTTATAGATTTCATCCATCACTCCATCTCCAACAGAAGCAGGAATCAACCAAACAAATCCAATGACTACAGAAACATGAACAAGAATCATTTGCAGAGAAAAATAAAAAAAATAAAAATAATACAGGTGTGTGGCAGGCAAAGGGAGATGTTGTTGCATGGGTTGAGCAATTTTAACTTGTTGAGTCTGTGATTACCTGCTAAATCACTTTGATTCTTTGAACATACCCACCTGAAGTATAGAATTTACTCTGAGCTTTTAAAAGTCCTGGTCCTTGGAGGAATTCTGAAGACATCATCTGCTGAGTCATTTCCTGCTTTTATGCTAGAGTGTAGGCTTTGGTTAGAACTAAGAAATGCACCAAAGGGCCCTTTCGTTTTGAGGCAATCCCAGCAGGTGAAGGCATCAATTGATCTGATTCCTTGTTGTAACAATGAATATTCAAAAACCCAACAAAACCAAATTACCCCAGATATACCATGCTGGAGCAACTTACCATCTCCACTTCCCCTTTTTTTTTTTGTTATTTTGAGATACTAAGCTGAAAAGATCATAAGAATGATATAATATGCAGAGTTGGTGCACAGTGGGGCTACACATAGACCAGGCATACATCAATGAAAGCTATAAATAATGTACAGAGGTTCATATATCCAGGGTATACAAATGCATAGATCATATCAGAACATGGAATGACATACAGGATCCTGGCAACCACAAAAACAAACACACCACGCCACCCCTGCTTTGTTCCTGAGCAGAATTTTTATGATGGCCACAGATGCATCGAAAGAATTTGCTATTGCCGATAAGCAGATATTTCTTGTCCCATCATAGCGCAAACCTTGACCAGCAGAAGCGATGATACTCCGTGTTCTATGCAAAGCTACAAGAGCCTTCAATTCTCTGCCAATTCTTTGCAAATCGGAGATAGGTACCATGGTTGTATTATTTTGTCCATATCCACGCCACGAGATCCTTTCTAATGGTCTTTGTCGCCCCTTTCTTTTAACTTGATAGCTTTATAAGTGTAAACACCCCAAATTTTCACCCTCATCCAGTACTTACATTTTATATGTCATTGCATATCGTTGCATGCATTCGGCATACCATTTCATTGCATTGCATGGCATTACATCTCATTTTCGAGATCCAGCACTCTCGTTTTCAAAATATTTAATCCAGATTTGGGTTTTTAAAACTTCTCTTTCAAAATTAATTTTAAAACCTGGGTTTTTAATCAATATTATGTCATTTGCCAATCCCTAGGAGCTTATATTTTGAAATACTTTCTTAGAAAACAATCTGGATTCATTTCAAACTCAATTTCAATTGATTTCAATTCTCAAATGAGACCCATTTAGGTGGTGTCGCTTCTGGATTCCTTTACTTGTCAAAAATCTCCAAAAATTTCAGAGTCCTAGTTGGATCAGGACTCTTTTTCCAAAATCCTAGTCGGATCAAAACTCTAATTTTCACTACCTTTTTACCTGTTTTTGAGAAAAACCTTTCAAAATCTTCTGTTTTGGCCAAAATGTTAGAGTCCTAGTTGGATCAGGACTCTTCTTCAAGAGTCCAGTCGGATCAGGACTCTTCTTCGGAGTTTCAATTGGATTGGGACTCTAATCTTTTACAACTATTTTATCTATTTTCAATCAAATCTTTTAAAATCTTTCAAAATGAGTCAGAAACTCAGAGTTTTAGTCAAAACAGGACTCTGTTCAGAGAGTCCTAGTTGGATCAAGACTCTGATCATGATTTCAATTTTGAGAGAATCTTTCAGAAATCTTTCAATCCACCAAAACTATTATACTTTTATCAAAGAATTTCAAAATTCTGAGGTTTTAGCCCAGAGTCCTGATCAAATCAGGACTCTATCCCCAGAGTCCTAATTGAATTAGGACTCTATCCAAAATTGATTTTCTCACTTCATTTTCACTGGTTTTCAAAAGCTTTGCCAAAATTTCATCATTTGCTCATCAGAAAACCAAAATTCTTAGAGTTCTGATTGAATCAGGACTTTTTCTTAGAGTCCTAATCAGATCAGGACTCTGAACCAAAACTTCAATTTCATCTTATTTTTAACTGATTTTCAAAATTCTCTCATTTGTTTTCTCAGAAAATCCAAAAATCTGAGAGTCCTAGTTCAATCAAGACTCTGTCCTCAGAGTCTCAGTTGAATCGGAACTCTGTCTTATTTCAATATTTGTTATTGTTTTCACTGCTTTCACAAGTTCTTTCATCCGTTTTTCAGAAAATACCAAAAAAAATCTAGAGTTTCAGTCCGATCAGGACTCTATCCCGGAGTCCTAGTCCAGTTAGGAGTCTGTTTTGAAGTCCGTTTTTATTCCATTTTCATTTGTTTTCAAAAATTAGGTCATTTTGTAGAGTCCAGTTAATTCAGGACTCTATTTCAGAGTCCTGATTGAGTTAGGAGTCTAACCCTGACAGTATTTTCTGACTTATTGCATCATTTTTGATAAAATCTTTTCAGAAACTCCTTCATTTAGCTTTTAAAATCCAAAATCTCAGAGTCCTAAGAGTTCAGGATTCTAACCCGGAGTTCCAGTTCGCTTAGAACTCTATTTTCAAAACTTTGAATTTCAACTGTTGATTTTAACCCTTTTTTAAAGCCATTTTTAGTATTTATTTCAAGTTTTTCAAAACTTCGATGTGGGGACCACCCCATTGGCGCCGTATCTAGAGGAGTTCTGACTCAGTCAAGACTCTGTACCATTTCAAAACATTCAATCTCAAAGTCTACTTTTGAATCTCTTTTGAAAAACCTCTCATTTTCAAGTTTTAAAATTGTTTTTGAAAAATTCAAGTGGGGCCTACTCGGGGTGGCGCCACATTTGAAGAAGTCAAGGTTAGACTAGGGTTAGTCATTGTCCTAGTTAGGTTAGGGGTTTAGAGGAGTCAAAATCAATTTTGAAAATCCATTTTATTTAAGTTTTAAACCATTGGTTTTTAAAGGTTTTAAATTCAAGTTTTAAAAACCAAATGTGGGTCCATAGTAGGTGGTGCCACATTTGGACTTTCTAGGGTTTAATTAGGTGTTGATTAGGGATTAATTGGAGTCCCACCTAGGCTATAATTCTCAAAAAAATCGTTGCCCCCTTTATTGGATTTATTAGAAAGAGTTCTAAAAAAACAAAACTCCTTAATTAACCCTAATTAAGGAGGTTTTGAAAACCTATAAAAGGGGGACTTCAAGAGGTCAAAGGGGCTCTTTTTCTCTCAAATTTTTGTGGCCTCTCTCTCCTCTCCAGCACCTCTACCTTCCTCCATTGCAGCTGCAGCCCCAAGGTGAGTTTATTTAATATTATTTTATTAGTTTTTTATGATTTTTCAATAGATTTCACCATGGAAACTCTTGTGTTCATGGATTTAACCATGGATTTCATCAAAGAACCCCAAAATCGACCCAAGAAGATGATCTAACTCAGTTTGAGGGTGATTTCAAGGATTCTAATCCATTAGAATCGATGAGAGGTACGTTTTTCATATTCTTAACCGACGAAACGTGAGATTTACCCGTTAAATGGGTTAAATCCATGATTTCAAAGGTGAAAGCAAATTCCAGCCATTGATTCCCTGTATTTTATTTATTTATTTGTTTATTCATGTTTATTACACGTTTTCCAGCATAGAAATAATTTTTATTTTACTGTTTTATGGTCTATTTTATTGTTTTTCATTAGTTAATGCATATTTCTCAAGTTTCTTAGATTTCTGTGTGTTTTTAGTTTAGAACAGAAAAGAGCATGTGTTGTTAATTTCTGATTTTTTTATATGTGATGCATGCATATGTGATTGAACTACTGTAAAAAAATCAGAGATTTTGGACTTAGGTAACCCTGTCAGAAAAATCAGACATCAAGTCGGGTTTTTCAATCTTTAAAATCATTGTTAAAATCAAGAAGGTAACTTGCTGTGATGATATTTTTCTCATTCTATATCCGATTTTCGATCTGTAAAGTGCTATGGATTTATATTGATTAGATATACCTATTGTGAAATTTTCAGATTTTTTGACCACTGTTTAATATTTTTCCTCTGTTAGAAACTTTGATTTTTAATTTAAAACTCGTTAGGGTTTACCAAAACCCTAATCAGACTTGTGTTATTCGTAAATACCAAAATACAGATCCGATTCATGATCTGTAAAAAGTGAGTATTGTTATTTTTATGTCAACTGTTTACTGTTAAAATATCAAATATTTTGAATGAGTGCTGCTATTTATCCCAGAATTTGCAATTGAAAGTATCAGTTAGGACCAAGGTTAAAATCAATGTATTCAAGGCCGGATTGTCGGATGGGATCTCCCTGGTTTTAATAGATTTTTCAGATCTGTAAAAAGGAAAAGTTTTGTTTTTATGTCTATTTGGTCTCTGTAAAATTTCATAGATTTTCATGGAGGTTTGACCCCTGGTTCGGGTCTTGGACTGAGACTGGTTGGTGAACTAGGTCAAAAATAGCATATTTTTAGGGTTTGATGCTATTTTCGGATTAATTTAATGCCAAAAAAATATTTTTATAATTCTAATTTGATATTAGGGTTATAACAAGTGCAGGTACCAATTTTGAGGATTTTTAGAATCCGTTTGGTGTTTGAATGGCTTGAATTGCAAAACAGGGCACCCGAAGATTTCTAAAACACTGCAAAAATCACAAAATTTGTAATATTCTTGGATTTTCGTGCATAAGCATATATTTTTAGGGTTTAATCATATTCATAATCATATTAGGATACTTTAGGTTAAATTTGATGTTCATTTGATTTCATTTAGAGCATAAAACCTAAGTTTTACCAAAATATTTTCTGAAAAACCCTGATTTCAAAGCCATAGTCTTGTTATTAGGGGTAATTTGGTCATTTAACCTAAATTTCGAAGTCCCTAACCCTAATTTTCATATTTTTAATCATGTCACATCATATTTAGTTTGATTTATTTTATTTGAACTTCAAAACTTGCATTTTATCAAATATCTTTCTAAAAACCCTAATTTCAAGGCCATAGTCTTGTTATTAGGGGTATTTTTGTCATTTTCACCCCAATTTCGAAATTTCATATCTTATATTCATGTTTATTCAAGTTTAATTCATATTTTTATAATTTTGATTTAAGGGAATCATGAAAAAGGCTTATATCTAGCAAAATCCAGTAATTTCTAGATATTACTGGATAAATCTAGAAAAGCCAACATATCATCACTAACAAAGTTTTCTAGTTTTGTAGGGACATTGAAGACTTTACTTTCCTTTAATTTTTTGTATTTAAATTCAATAGTGATGTAAATTTAATTAAATTTGGAATAAGAATTTAAATTTCAGCTTAGACTAGGATTGCATTGCATATAGTTTAATTCTGCAAATATTAAATGTCTGATGAATGTATCATTCATGCACATTTTTATCAATTCACTATGGTCTACACGAATGGCACATGCACTAGCTCTTATGGAGTTGACAAACTTGGTGGAATTTGTATTTATGGCCATAGTCAGAATACGAATGATACCCAAATTTGTAATCTTCGTATTAGCCACATTCAGCCTACACTCTTAGGCTAACTTCAAAATGCACTGCATTTCTCAAAAATACAAAAAAAATTTCTCAATTCCTCAAAATCAAGTGTTTCAAATCCATATTCATTCAATTCATGTATTTACACATTTCAATTTCAATTCAGAGAAATCAGTTTTCTCAAATTTTTCTAAGTCTTATTCAAAAATCGATTTTCTCAAAATATGGATTTGCCAATGATATTTCAAGTATTTCCCAAGTTCCAAATTCGATTTTTCTAAGTTATATTTTCAATTTCAAAGTTTGAATTCAAAGAAATCAAGTTTTCCAAAGTTATTTCACATTTCTCAAAATCGATTTTCACAAAACCTCTAGATTCTTCAGAAATTGATTTTCACTTTCTCAGATACAATATCTCAACCATGATTCATGATTTTCCAAGTGTTATATTTTTCAAGAATCTCCAAATATTTTCCAATCTTTGAAGCAAACATCATGTTTTCAAATATGCATTTTCAGAAATTCATAGCACATGCTTGATTCTTTGTGCATTTAGGAATTAGAATATGGTTTAGACAAGTTGAGCAAAGCTAAGCACACAATTGATCCTTGGTTCAATTACCCCTGATAAAGGCGCCAGGAACGGTTGAACCTCGTACCGACAGGCGAGTCCCATTCTATGGAATTTTCTTGCATTTTAAAACGGAGGCGAGTTATTTTCAAAAACTATTTCAAAGGTCAGTTTGACTCGCAAAAGCAAAAATTTTGCGATGATAACAGGTTTGGCGACCGAGTTGGGACCTGTCTTCGCCTGATCAATTTAATGCTCTACTTAGTTCAAGTTGTCAAAATCGATTTCCATGGAATGTCAGCTTTTAATTTATGCTATCATGTGAAACTAGGAGCCTAGGCTTGAACCCAGCTGACATGGACTGCATGTAGAATAGGTATGGTTTGGTAGGACCATATTGAGGAGGAAATTTTCATGCTCACATAGACTTAGGTCTAATACAACCCTCTTCAATCTAGGTTTGATTGAAAATGATGTTTGCTTCTTCAAATATTTCAAAATTCTATCTCTTTAGGACTTAGAGCCCTCTGTTTTCTTGCATGTGCTCATATTTCAAAAACCACCCCCACCTATATTGTCCCGGTCTTCACGTTGCTGGGCTCTCTTCCAGAACCATAGTTCGGGACAGAGCCTCACAACTGGGCCACCTATTTGGGTGAAAACCCCCGTGCCACGTACCAAGGGCCATAGTCCAACGTATATCGGCAGGTGCTCAAGGATGTTGGAAAACTTGAACCTAGAACCGGAGAAATTGATTTTATGCCACGTACATCGAGCCTTGGCTTGAGTATATAGGCACAACTGGATTGGATACAGTTGATCTGAACCTTAGAGTTAGGATTAAGGTCCTACAGCTATTTCAAAATTTGTGCATCTAGAGTCAGCTTTTAGGGAATGCTGTATGTGCATACTTGTTTATGCAGGATGTGATTGAATATGTTATAGTCATTTCCTTTGTATTTTCCATATTTTCCCAATTTTCTAAAAAAAAAAAAACTAGACGATTTTCTCAAAAGTTCCCCAATCTATGTCCATGTACTGTCCAGGTTTTAAATCCTGGACGATTTTCAAATACTTCATTTTCTGAAGTACTTCTTTATATTTTAATAAACCCTGGACGATTTTCCAAATTTCCCTCCATTTTCTTCAAAACTCCAGGTGATTTCCCATCTTTCCTTTCTTTTGGATCTTGAATTTCCTACTTCATTTTTATCCTGCCTGCATTTTCCTCAAATTTCCTGTATTTTCCCAAGTCTTATTCCAATTTTCCATGTTTTCCAGTCCGATGGCATTCAGTCAGCTTGATTCAGTCTTTCCCGAGGGTCACATCTCTTACGAGGTGCGACAAAGTCTTCCCGAGCATCGAGTCCTCAGCACCGGATCCTTCTTTCCCCGGTGGTACTATTTATGGTTCAAGAATTTCTCTCGTATGTTTCCGGACCACTTGGACGATTGTGGGTTAGAACTGGCGTCCGCAGTGGGAAAGCAGACAGTCAACGGCAACTTGATCCATGCACTAGCAGAACGGTGGAATCCGAGCACTTCTACCTTCTGGTTCCCGTGGGGCGAGATGACAGTACTGATAGATGAATTTTCAGAGATTATGGGATTGCCCGAGCCAGCCGGTCAGCCTGGAGATCCATTAGAGAAGCAGTTTTTGATTAATGTCAAGGGTCTGGACCCTAAAGATGCTTTAGCTCGCATGACGGGACGCAAGTCTTGGCCATTGATCGAGGAGGATGGAAACAAATATGTGGACCTGCTCGAAATCTACAGACAATATGGGGCATTTGTGGAAGTCAGCTCGTTGTCCAGGACAGCTCGAGAGAGAATTCAGCATGCGATGGTCTTATGCACTGTGGGACTCGCTCTCTTTCCAGATGGACGGAATTATATGGATATCAGAATAGTTCAGCTTCTAAGGAGATGGGGAAGTCGACAGACCAGCCGCCTCCCGATAGCCATGGCCGCACTCGCTTTTCTATACCGAGGGTTGACTCGTTTCACGCTCGGAGAATCTATTTTAGTTGAAGGGTGCACCTATGCATTGCAATCTTGGTTCCTCCGGCATGTGCCAGCCCGAGCCAATTTATTCAGATACAATGGCGAAAAGCTCCTTCCAGTTACACGATATCGGTTCTTGATCGACAACCTTCAGGAGGAAGAAGTCGTATGGGACTACTTTGATCGTCATGAGTCACCTCCCAGATATACCTATGCATACGGCAAGCGGTTCAGGCTACTTGGCCCCTTCTTCTGCGCATACTATCATCCAGAGCGGTGCGTCAGGCAGTTCTCTCAGAGGCAGAAGCGCGTAGAGATTCGTCCACTAGCAGGGGTTCTGCCAGAATTCGACCTCGCAACAGATCAGTGGTCCGGAGCATACCATTCTGCCAGACATGGCTGGGATTCCTTTGTCCATCTTACTATTTTTCCTGGCCCTGGAGTGTCGTCTGATTATCTGGAGTGGTGGAAAATTGTCTGTCCCCCTCCCCTCTGTCAAGTGTATTATTGATAAAATCATGTTTTTCCCCTCAATAAAATTCCTTTATTCTACATTTCACCTTGGTCTGACGACCTCGCCTAGGTAACAAGGCATATTTCCAGTTGTTTATTTTGCAAAGAATAGCAACGCAATTGTCGTAATTCCAGCGACGACTCAATCCCTAGTAATGGGATATTATTTCAATTGTCTACCAAAATTCTCAACAAATAGTTTCCTTCAATCAAATTTCCTTCAAAAGCCTAATCATCAGTTCTACCTTGCAGAGAGCATCAACGACATTCAAGAGAATATTCTTGACATTCAATGGTTCATACAAGGTTCGGAAAGAAAACCACATCAGTTGAAGGCATCGCGTACTCAGTTGTGTCAGAAGAGGAAATGGACTCACCCCGTAGTCAGGGTCAGCAAGCAGAGGATGACGTGGATCCCCAGATGTACGTCATGTTAAAAAAGATGATGAGTAAGATGCTGGCAGAGCAAGCTGAAGCCAGTACTGAGCACATTCAGATAAAACAGAAGGATAGGGATCACACAGCCAAGAATGTGAAAATCATTAAAAAACAGAATCGCCATGAGGAAATGCCTGATGAGTCAGAATCAACAAATGATACTGACAAAGAGTATGAAAACAAGCAAGAATTCAAAAGGTCGACTTAGGGGCAGGGGTCGGCCTACAAATCCAAGAATCAGTCTGTTGACGACCCTACGCAGTCACAACTCAAAGATGTGATGAAGATAGTTAAGGATCTTCAAGCTCGTGACAAGGGTAAAAGGGTCTTTACAAGCGAAGACTTTTATGATGGATTGGATGGGGATGATGATCTCGATAACCTCTCCAAGAAATTCATTAAGTTTGATGGCTCGGGTGACCAAAAGGCACACCTCGCCCTTTTCTTTGCAGAGTGTTCCAAGTTCAGGAGGAATAACCGAGCCTTATTTCTTTGTTTCCCTCGCAGTCTGGAGGGTATTGCAGCAAAATGGTATTCAGAGCATATTAATCCCATAGAGCTGAAAGAGTTTGATAAAGTGGTCAATTTGTTTATTGAGCGCTTTTTATTCAACGCCGAAGCCCTCCCGACTCTCAGCCACCTCTGCAGTCTGAAGCAGAAAGAAAATGAAAAAGCCAAGGATTTTATTCATAGATGGAGATCTACTTGTAACAAAATGCGTGATCCAATATCGGAGGGACATGCACTATCCTTAATTTTGAGCAACTTCTCGCAACCCCTAAGGGGACTGATTTCCACCTCTCCATCAAAGACCTTCATAGAACTGATAGAACGAGCTGAATGGATTGAGTTGAGTATGGAAAATGGATCTTATGAAGGTTTCATGTTCACCAAAAGCAGCAGTCAGCAGGAATCTAACAAGAAAACCCATTTTACCTACTCTACCAACAAGAACCATTATAAGGGAAATGTGAAAGATCACAGCTCTGGCCCAGGGGGACCAAACCTCAGCAAAAATGAGCAAAAAGGTGAGTCGATTCCCCAGTATGATAAGCAACCTCAGCAATCTTTTGAGCAAGGGTCAAGACCTCAAGAAAAGTCGAAGCACGACAACTGGAGTTTTAAACGTGACTTTACTCCCCTAGATCAACCGCGTGAAGAAATCCTTGAATATATGTTGGCCAAGGAGATGATTAAGCTCCCAAGAGTCAATGATCCTCCTATCACTAGGGGAAGATTTAAAGATCAATTCTGCAAGTTTCATCGGGCCATGGGGCATGATACCGAGTACTGCTTCGTTCTCAGGAATATTATTCAAGACTATATCGATAAAAATATCCTTGTGGAAGGCAAATAAGAAGATAAAGCAGCCAACTCATCAGCACCCTAAGAGCGACAAGGCCATCACTCTTTCATTCTTGCATTTTGCTTTCGTCATTTTGTATGGATGGCATGGTCTCATCTCTTTCATCAATAAAATTATCAATCTTCCTCATAGTTTGGCATCATCTTTTGTATTTCTCCTTCTTTACAAAATGTCTTTTTATAAGGAGTAACCTCTTTCAGAGTGTCTCCCGAATTCATCAAGAAGCACATCGTCAATCTTTTCACTGTTATCTTCAGAGAACATTCCTCAAATATCAATTATTTATCCTTTTATCCAATATCTTACTCCCCCATTACACTGGGGCATTATTTTAAAAATTGTCTTCAAAACATCCTGTATGCAGGCAGGATCAAGCAAATCTCTCATTTTGCACACATGTGTACTCATTTACATCATTTTGCATTTGCATGCATTCATTTGCATTTTTGCATACATCAACTTGCATCAATCCAATACCCATTTAGGATAAGGGATGAATTCTGAGACTCGTGGCATTTGTCTAGGTCAGCGTGAGGGTGAAGATTGAAAATCTCACATTACAATCATCAAGCGCTTTCTAAACACCAACCTTTTTCAAGTTCGTCCTGCGGGCCGAGTTTTTATCAAAAACATTTTTACCGGTCAACCTTCGGGTGAAGCCTACTTTCTAAATCCGGTTTTCACTGGTCGAACTTCCTAAATCCAGTTTTTACTGGTCGAACTTCCTAAATCCAGTTTTCACTGGTCGAACTTCCTAAATCCGGTTTTCAATGGTCGAACTTCTTAAATCCGGTTTTTATTGGTCGAACTTCCTGAATCCAGTTTTTACTGGTCGAACTTTCTAAATCCAGTTTTCACTGGTCGAACTTCCTAAATCCGGTTTTCACTGGTCGAACTTCTTAAATCCAGTTTTCACTGGTCGAACTTTCTGAATCCAGTTTTTACTGGTCGAACTTTCTAAATCCAGTTTTCACTGGTCGAACTTCCTAAATCCGGTTTTTTCTGGTCGAACTTCTTGAATCCAGTTTTCGCTGGTCAAACTTCCAGAATCCAGTTTTCACTGGTCGAACTTCTTGAATCCAGTTTTCACTGGTCAAACTTCCTAAATCCGGTTTTTACTGATCGAACTTTCAGAATCCAGTTTTTACTGGTCGAACTTCTTGAATCCAGTTTTCGCTAGTCGAACTTCTTAAATCCGGTTTTTACTGGTCGAACTTCTTGAATCCACTTTTCGCTGGTCGAACTTCTTAAATCCGATTTTTACTGGTCGAACTTCCTAAATCCGGTTTTTACTTGTCGAACTTTCTGAATCCAGTTTTCACTGGTCGAACTTCCTGAATCCAGTTTTCACTGGTCGAACTTCCTAAATCCGGTTTTTACTGGTCGAACTTCCAGAATCCAGTTTTTACTGGTCGAACTTCTTGAATCCAGTTTTCGCTGGTCGAACTTCTTAAATCCGGTTTTTACTGGTTGAACTTCTTGAATCCAGTTTTCGCTGGTCGAACTTCTTAAATCCGGTTTTTACTGGTCGAACTTCTTGAATCCAGTTTTCGCTGGTCGAACTTCCTAAATCCGGTTTTCACTGGTCGAACTTCCTGAATCCGGTTTTCACTGGTCGAACTTCCTGAATCTGGTTTTTACTGGTCGAACCCTCTAAATTCAGTATTCACTGGTTAGACTTTTTCAAAGCCCAGCGTTCGTGCGGGTACTTTTTTTAAAATCCAGTGCTCGTACTGGCAATCTTTCAAAATCCAGTGCTCGTATTGGTAATTTTCCAAAATCCAGCGCTCATACTGGTAATCTTCCAAAACCGGGTATTCGTACTGGTAATTTTTCAAAACATGATGCTTGTATTGGCACATTTTCAAAATCCGGTGTTTGCACTGGTACACTTTAAAATTCAGTGTCCACTAATTTAGTTTTCCTTCAGGAATTCAAGTTCCGACTCGAATTTCCTTTCCTTCTAATTGATCTAGTTTTCCTTCGGGATTCGAGTTCCGACTCGAATTTCTTTTCCTTCTAACCGGTTTAGTTTTCCTTTGAGATTCGAGTTCCGACTTGAATTTCCTTTCCTTCTAGTTGATCTAGTTTTCCTCCGGGATTCGAGTTCCGACTCAAATTTCCTTTCCTTCTAACCGGTTTAGTTTTCCTTAGGGATTTGAGTTCCGACTCGAATCTTCTTTCCTTCTAGTTGATCTAGTTTTCCTTCAGGATTCGAGTTCCAACTCGAATCTTCTTTCCTTCTAGTTGACCTAGTTTCCTTTGGGATTCGGGTTCCGACTCGAATTTCTTCTCCTTCCAAATTGATTTACCTTTCCTTCAGGATTCGAGTTCCGACTCGAATTTCTTTTCCTTCCATAATGGACATGGTTTTCCTTCGAAGATTCGGGTTCCGACTCGAGTTTTCTTTTCCTTCAGAGTTGGTCTAGAAAATCCAAGTTCCGACTTGAATTTTCTTTCAAATCCAATTCGCTTAGCTTTCCTTTACAAGTTTGAACTTCTACTCAAACTACCCTGCAAGTTGGTCTAGAAGATCCGAGTTCCGACCTGAATTTTCTTTCAAAATCCAATTCATCTAGTTTTCCTTGAAGAGTTGAATTCCGATTCGAATCTTCCCTCAAAAACCCAGTTTAGCACCTGGTCCATTCAAAGCTCACAAGTTGGAATCATTCCTTCTTAAGCTATGATCCTTAGGTTGAATTCCTATGGAATTGATAGTTCGTAGGTCGAACCCCTGCGGAACCAATGCCGTTCTCAATAGAACCAATGTCGTTCTTAGGCCGAATCCCTATAGAACCCATGTCATTCTCAGTAAACCAATTCACAATTTCGACCCTTTTAGCCAATCAATTTCCAATTTCCAATTTTTAAATTCCCAATTTTCAGATTTCCAACTTCCAATTTCAAATACCAAATTTCAGAACCCAAATTTCAAAAATTCCAATTTCCAAAATTCGACCCTTTTGAGTCACCCAATACCCAATTTCAATCATTTTCTCTTGCGAGAGACCCTTTTTATAGGGAGAGTTCGAGGGAGCTCGCTCTTTTCGCATGCTATCCAATTCGTTCACTTAGCCTCTTTTCAGGGAGAGTTTGAAGGGACTCGTGTCTTTGTGAACCGTTTGCAAAACAAAATTCCAAATTTCACACAATGAACCCTTTTTATAGGGAGAGACTCGACGGAGACTTGCCTTCCTTGTGGCCACATAATTTCAGACTAGGCCATTTCATCATGAAAGACCCTCTTTTCAAGGAGAGTGTGATGAACTCGCTTCTTCATGACCAATTCACTGACCTCACCAATACCCACCCCCTTTCCATAAGAGAAGCCTGATGTTAGGAAGTTTTGACGAAAGCTTAATTTCTCTTCGAAAGTTCGTTTTGCAAACACCTCCTCTTCAGGGAAGAGAGGAGTAATTTCTAATTCCAATTTCTAAATCTTCTCCTTTGGGGAAAGGAGAAGAGAATGCCTGACATAGATGTGTTGCGTTGTGCCTCAAATGCTCGCTTTCACAAAGGATTTCAAGAAAATTTTGCCAATTTGTCATCAAATATTTGTTGATTTCAAAAATCTTTATTGCACAAAATTATTACCTCAGAATACCCTCAGTATTACTTCCAAAAGGACAAAGCTTTCACGAAAAAGGATTCAAAGTTCAAAATCTTTCTATTGGCCAACCAAAAGGATGAAGAATAAATCCGCGATATGGCCAGCAAAGAATATTCAATGTTGTTGCAAAGCCATGAGTGATTGATATTGATCGCAGTCAATGGCACATTTTTAAAGACCATTCTTGAAAAATAAAGCAGTCAAAATATCCTGGGCAATACAGAAAAACCCACTTAATCTCCATATCTCCTCAAACACCTAAGCTGCAATTAAATATCTGCAAAAGGGATCTCTCAATTGTTGTCAAGATGAAGACGAATTAAGCGAGTAGACCCCCCGGGGCCAAAGAAGATTTGAATCATCTCCAAGATGACAGAGTTTGTGACGGATCCTTCCAGGGAAAGTTCAAATCACCGTCAAGATGAAGGCGAGTGTGATGAGCCTACCGACAAACCCTAAAGGATATTTAATTACTGCTATCATCAAGAGATTTTCAACCCATGAGCCAATAACCATTCAATATAATCCCTGAGTGAAAAGAAGGATCTGAACATCTCTGAGATGAAGGAGTTTATGATGTACCCTTCTAAAAAGAGAGAAAAAGCTAGGACATCTCCAAAATGAAGGATGATGTAATGAATTCCCCAAAAAGCCAAAAGATCCAATTCTGTCGAAAAAAAAAAGTACAGGCAGAAAGACCATTTTGAGAAAAGAATCCCAGGATATCAGACTGCTGAATCTATCAAGAATCTTCTTTAATTTTGTGAAATTCTATTATCAATATTCTTTCACCAATACCTCTCGCAATATCAAGAATACTTTCTTTTCTGCTCATATCAAGGAAATTGATAGCTTCCTTGAAAGAAAGCCAATCGCAAGAAATTTGAATTCGAATCTTGATTCTACGGAGTTAAGCCCAGTCAGAGGTAATACTTCAGGTAGAAAAGAGGAGATATTTTCAAAACCATATGCATCACTTCCAATCATTTTGAATCAACAATATTTTCAACATTTTGACAATATTTTCTAGCTATCCTGGCACGAATCGAGAGCTTGAGGTTCATCTTTGACGCATCCCGACACCATCCCTTTTAGGACTTGATAACGAGAGTTTTCAAGATCCCTTCCCTTCTTTGGTATAATCTGAGCGCACGGGCTCTCAGATTCGCACACTTCCCTTTGTCCCCACTGTCCCACCATAGACAGTCCAATTTCGGCTTGAGGTTAAGCCACCAATTCCAGCAAAAGGCAATTTCAAAAGTTATTTAGTCTCAGCAATAAGGCGCCCAAAATCAAATCCCTTTTCAAACTTTAGGGACCCCAATTCCATCCTTTTGCAAAATCCCTGTTGGATTTATTGTGCAAAATCCGAAGGTTCCATCACGGTCTCTTCTTTCGAGGATTCCGTTCATTTCATTGCCCGGTCAGGATAAGGGTATAAACCTGAGCCTCCTTTGATGAGGTATTTCATTGCCCGGTCAGGATAAGGGTATAAATTTGAGCCTCCTTTGATGAGGTATTTCATTGCCCGGTCAGGATAAGGGTATAAGCCTGAGCCTCCTTTGATGATGTATTTCATTTCCCGGTCAGGATAAGGGTACAAACCTGAGCCTCCTTTGATGAGGTATTTCATTGCCCGGTCAAGATAAGGGTACAAACCTGAGCTTCACTTTGATGAGGTATTTCATTTCCCGGTCAGGATAAGGGTACAAACCTGAGTTTCACTTTGATGAGGTATTTCATTTCCCGGTCAGGATAAGGGTACAAACTTGAGCTTCATTTTGATGAGGTATTTCATTTCCCGGTCAGGTTAAGGGTCAAATCTGAGCTTCGTTTCTACACGAGGTATTTTCTGTTCCATCCAGGTTAAGGGCAAAACCTGAATCTCACTTCCTTTTGAAATAAAATTTTCTTCTTATTCTCCATTTCATACCTATCATCATCACTTGGATTAATCTAACTGGGACATTTTTATAGTCTGAATTTGGTGTGTTTTCTTTGCCACTAAGCTCGGCCCTATACCGGCATAGCAGCAAAGAGGGGCATCTGTAAACACCCCAAATTTTCACCCTCATCCAGTACTTACATTTTATGTGTCATTGCATATCGTTGCATGCATTCGGCATACCATTTCATCGCATTGCATGGCATTACATGTCATTACATCTCATTTTCGAGATCCAGCACTCTCGTTTTCAAAATATTTAATCCAGATTTGGGTTTTTAAAACTTCCTTTTCAAAATTAATTTTAAAACCTGGGTTTTTAATCAATATTATGTCATTTTCCAATCCCTAGGACCTTATATTTTGAAATACTTTCTTAGAAAACAATCTGGATTCATTTCAAACTCAATTTCAATTGATTTCAATTCTCAGATGAGACCCATTTAGGTGGTGTCGCTTCTGGATTCCTTTACTTGTCAAAAATCTCCAAAAATTTCAGAGTCCTAGTTGGATCAGGACTCTTTTTCCAAAATCCTAGTCGGATCAAAACTCTAATTTTCACTACCTTTTTACTTGTTTTTGAGAAAAACCTTTCAAAATCTTCTGTTTTGGCCAAAATGTTAGATTCCTAGTTGGATCAGGACTCTTCTTCAAGAGTCCAGTCGGATCAGGACTCTTCTTCAGAGTTTCAATTGGATTGGGACTCTAATCTTTTACAACTATTTTATCTATTTTCAATCAAATCTTTTAAAATCTTTCAAAATGAGTCAGAAACTCAGAGTTTTAGTCAAAACAGGACTCTGTTCAGAGAGTCCTAGTTGGATCAGGACTCTGATCCTGATTTCAATTTTGAGAGAATCTTTCAGAATTCTTTCAATCTACCAAAACTATTATACTTTTATCAAAGAATTTCAAAATTCTGAGGTTTTAGCACAGAGTCCTGATCAAATCAGGACTCTATCCCCAGAGTCCTAATTGAATTAGGACTCTATCCAAAATTGATTTTCTCACTTCATTTTCACTGGTTTTCAAAAGCTTTGCCCAAATTTCATCATTTGCTCATCAGAAAACCAAAATTCTTAGAGTTCTGATTGAATCAGGACTTTTTCTTAGAGTCCTAATCAGATCAGGACTCTGAACCAAAACTTCAATTTCATCTTATTTTTAACTGATTTTCAAAATTCTCTCATTTGTTTTCTCAGAAAATCCAAAAATCTGAGAGTCCTAGTTCAATCAAGACTCTGTCCTCAGAGTCTCAGTTGAATCGGAACTCTGTCTTATTTCAATATTTGTTATTGTTTTCACTGCTTTCACAAGTTCTTTCATCCGTTTTTCAGAAAATACCAAAAAAAATCTAGAGTTTCAGTCCGATCAGGACTCTATCCCGGAGTCCTAGTCCAGTTAGGAGTCTGTTTTGAAGTCTGTTTTTATTCCATTTTCATTTGTTTTCAAAAATTAGGTCATTTTGTAGAGTCCAGTTAATTCAGGACTCTATTTCAGAGTCCTGATTGAGTTAGGAGTCTAACCCTGACAGTATTTTCTGACTTATTGCATCATTTTTGATAAAATCTTTTCAGAAACTCCTTCATTTAGCTTTTAAAATCCAAAATCTCAGAGTCCTAAGAGTTCAGGATTCTAACCCGGAGTTCCAGTTCGCTTAGAACTCTATTTTCAAAACTTTGAATTTCAACTGTTGATTTTAACCCTTTTTTAAAGCCATTTTTAGTATTTATTTCAAGTTTTTCAAAACTTCGATGTGGGGACCACCCCATTGGCGCCGTATCTAGAGGAGTTCTGACTCAGTCAAGACTCTGTACCATTTCAAAACATTCAATCTCAAAGTCTACTTTTGAATCTCTTTTGAAAAACCTCTCATTTTCAAGTTTTAAAATTGTTTTTGAAAATTTCAAGTGGGGCCTACTCGGGGTGGTGCCACATTTGAAGAAGTCAAGGTTAGACTAGGGTTAGTCATTGTCCTAGTTAGGTTAGGGGTTTAGAGGAGTCAAAATCAATTTTGAAAATCCATTTTATTTAAGTTTTAAACCATTGGTTTTTAAAGGTTTTAAATTCAAGTTTTAAAAACCAAATGTGGGTCCATAGTAGGTGGTGCCACATTTGGACTTTCTAGGGTTTAATTAGGTGTTGATTAGGGATTAATTGGAGTCCCACCTAGGCTATAATTCTCCAAAAAATCGTTGCCCCCTTTATTGGATTTTTTAGAAAGAGTTCTAAAAAAACAAAACTCCTTAATTAACCCTAATTAAGGAGGTTTTGAAAACCTATAAAAGGGGGACTTCAAGAGGTCAAAGGGGCTCTTTTTCTCTCACATTTTCGTGGCCTCTCTCTCCTCTCCAGCACCTCTACCTTCCTCCATTGCAGCTGCAGCCCCAAGATGAGTTTATTTAATATTATTTTATTAGTTTTTTATGATTTTTCAATAGATTTCACCATGGAAACTCTTGTGTTCATGGATTTAACCATGAATTTCATCAAAGAACCCAAAAATCGACCCAAGAAGATGATCTAACTCAGTTTGAGGGTGATTTCAAAGATTCTAATCCATTAGAATCGATGAGAGGTACGTTTTTCATATTCTTAACCGACGAAACGTGAGATTTACCCGTTAAATGGGTTAAATCCATGATTTCAAAGGTGAAAGCAAATTCCAGCCATTGATTCCCTGTATTTTATTTATTTATTTGTTTATTCATGTTTATTACACATTTTTCAGCATAGAAATAATTTTTATTTTACTGTTTTATGGTTTATTTTATTGTTTTTCATTAGTTAATGCATATTTTCTCAAGTTTCTTAGATTTCTGTGTGTTTTTAGTTTAGAACAGAAAAAAACATGTGTTGTTAATTTTTGATTTTTTTATATGTGATGCATGCATATGTGATTGAACTACTGTAAAAAAATCAGAGATTTTGGACTTAGGGAACCCTGTCAGAAAAATCAGACATCAAGTCGGGTTTTTAAATCTTTAAAATCATTGTTAAAATCAAGAAGGTAACTTGCTGTGATGATATTTTTCTCATTCTATATCCGATTTTCGATCTGTAAAGTGCTATGGATTTATATTGATTAGATCTACCTACTGTGAAATTTTCAGAATTTTTGACCACTGTTTATTATTTTTCCTCTGTCAGAAACTCTGATTTTTAATTTAAAACTCGTTAGGGTTTACCAAAACCCTAATCAGACTTGTGTTATTCGTAAATCCCAAAATACAGATCCGATTCATGATCTGTAAAAAGTGAGTATTATTATTTTTCTGTCAAATGTTCACTGTTAAAATATCAGATATTTTGAATGAGTGCTGCTATTTATCACAGAAGTTTCAATTGAAAGTATCAGTTAGGACCAAGGTTAAAATCAATGTATTCAAGGCCGGATTGTCGGATGGGATCTCCCTGGTTTTAATAGATTTTTCAGATCTGTAAAAAAGAAAAGTTCTGTTTTCTTGTCTATTTGGTCTCTGTAAAATTTCATAGATTTTCATGGAGGTTTGACCCCTAGTTCGGGTCTTGGACTGAGACTGGTTGGTGAACTAGGTCAAAAATAACATATTTTTAGGGTTTGATGCTATTTTCGGATTAATTTAATGCCAAAAAAATATTTTTATAATTCTAATTTGATATTAGGGTTATAACAAGTGCAGGTACAAATTTTGAGGATTTTTAGAATCCGTTTGGTGTTTGAATGGCTTGAATTGCAAAATAGGGCACCCGAAGAATTCTAAAACACTGCAAAAATCACAAAATTTGTAATATTCTTGGATTTTCGTGCATAAGCATATATTTTTAGGATTTAATCATATTCATAATCATATTAGGATACTTTAGGTTAAATTTGATGTTCATTTGATTTCATTTAGAGCATAAAACCTAAGTTTTACCAAAATATTTTCTGAAAAACCCTGATTTCAAGGCCATAGTCTTGTTATTAGGGGTAATTTGGTCATTTAACCTAAATTTCGAAGTCCCTAACCCTAATTTTCATATTTTTAATCATGTCACATCATATTTAGTTTGATTTATTTTATTTGAACTTCAAAACTTGCATTTTATCAAATATCTTTCTAAAAACCCTAATTTCAAGGCCATAGTCTTGTTATTAGGGGTATTTTTGTCATTTTCACCCCAATTTCGAAATTTCATATCTTATATTCATGTTTATTCAAGTTTAATTCATATTTTTATAATTTTGATTTAAGGGAATCATGGAAAAGGCTTATATCTAGCAAAATCCAGTAATTTCTAGATATTACTGGATAAATCTAGAAAAGCCAACATATCATCACTAACAAAGTTTTCTAGTTTTGCAGGGACATTGAAGACTTTACTTTCCTTTAATTTCTTGTATTTAAATTCAATAGTGATGTAAATTAAATTAAATTTGGAATAAGAATTTAAATTTCAGCTTAGACTAGGATTGCATTGCATATAGTTTAATTCTGCAAATATTAAATGTCTAATGAATGTATCATTCATGCACATTTTTATCAATTCACTATGGTCTACACGAATGGCACATGCACTAGCTCTTATGGAGTTGACAAACTTGGTGGAATTTATATTTATGACCATAGTCAGAATACGAATGATACCCAGATTTGTAATCTTCGTATTAGCCACATTCAGCCTACACTCTTAGGCTAACTTCAAAATGCACTGCATTTCTCAAAAATACAAAAAGATTTTCTCAATTCCTCAAAATCAAGTGTTTCAAATCCATATTCATTCAATTCATGTATTTACACATTTCAATTTCAATTTAGAGAAATCAGTTTTCTCAAATTTTTCTAAGTCTTATTCAAAAATCGATTTTCTCAAAATATGGATTTGCCAATGATATTTCAAGTATTTCCCAAGTTCCAAATTTGATTTTTCTAAGTTATATTTTCAATTTCAAAGTTTGAATTCAAAGAAATCAAGTTTTCCAAAGTTATTTCACATTTCTCAAAATCGATTTTCACAAAACCTCTAGATTCTTCAGAAATCGATTTTCACTTTCTCAGATACAATATCTCAATCATGATTCACGATTTTCCAAGTGTTATATTTTTCAAGAATCTCCAAATATTTTCCAATCTTTGAAGCAAACATCATGTTTTCAAATATGCATTTTCAGAAATTCATAGCACATGCCTGATTCTTTGTGCATTTAGGAATTAGAATATGGTTTAGACAAGTTGAGCAAAGCTAAGCACACAATTGATCCTTGGTTCAATTACCCCTGGTAAAGGCGCCAGGAACGGTTGAACCTCGTACCGACAGGCGAGTCCCATTCTATAGAATTTTCCCGCATTTTAAAACGGAGGCGAGTTATTTTCAAAAACTATTTCAAAGGTCAGTTTGACTCGCAAAAGCAAAAATTTTGCGATGATAACAATAAGGCGCCATTTTCTCCTTCAACTTTGCTTCAGTAACCTCTTTGAGAAAAAAAAATTAGTTGGAATCGTTCCATAAAGATTATTTTTAGATGCATCCTTGATCCTTTTCAGTAACATCTTCTTAAAGGAATTTCTCTGGTTGTATAGTCAGCCTTGAGGACAGCATGGGACCAGCTTCTTCTTCTTGAGACATTTTGCTTCTGATGTTTGAAACAGCTAGGGGGTCTAATCCAGGCCTCATCAAGGATTGACTTCTGTGGATTTAGCACTACCTGTATCTCTCAAATATCAAATGACTGCAGCTAGCTTGCAAATGCTAGTGATCATTCTTGTCCTAAGCCCACACTGGGAATGAACCCAACAGGTGAACTCAAGGGGTGCATCTGCTTATGGTAATAAAACCCACGAAACAGATTCTTTGGTTGCTCTTTCTTTAGTAGGTAAGGCAGTTAGCCTTTGAAACCTATCTAATCAGATGCCTTTTGGGTTACGAGTAGCTCTGAGAGAGGGAAAAAGAAAGAGCTGGCACTGGCGATGAAAGTTCACATATCGGCCTGGCCACTTACTGCTATCATTCCAAGTAGAAAACTGAAAGAGAAATCGCAAGTGCATGTAGAAAATGGTGCAAGTATGACTCTAACAGATCAAAACATGATATTGGTAAATTGACAAGACCATGCTGAACAAAAGAAATCAACGTATGAGGTTGATGAATCAAAGGAGCTGAATGATGATGCTATCTAAAAAAAAAGAAGAAGAACTATACAGATGCCAAGAAGGATCAAAGTCATACAAACAAATGGGCGATATTTGTCTAAAAGGCTAATGTGCTACTGTCTGACCTCCGATCTCAGGAAACCGAGGGCATGGTGCTTAAACGTGGCCTTGATCATCCCATCAAAATGCTTCTGAATGTCGGCTGTGTGACACAAACTAAGTAACTCCTCGTTTGTACTCAAGACATCAGCTGATGCAAAACAACTGAGAACAATGTAATCATACGATCGGAGGGAAAATCCAGTAGACAAACAACATTAGTGGATGAATCAACAGAGACATCAAGATGTTAACATTAATCGACCATATACAATGCAGCACATAAAATAAAACAGGGAATCTGAACATAAATCGGACATTTAGAAGGAGCATAACATTCAGAAATGGAAGTAAGGAATCATATATAACAAACTACTAAAATAAAACTGAAGTTAGACAAACATTCAAGAGTCTACGAAATTTTTAAAGGGATTCAAAAACAGATATTGGAATTTTTGCATTCCATTGCTATTGCAGCACGAGGAGGCATTGGGATTGCTACAAACAACCCAATACCCATCCTTGGTGTGTTAATGGGGGTTAAAAACTGAAGAAAACTAAAGGATAAATCATATATAAAAAAAATGAAATATGATTAACACAGGAATGAAATCGAAGTTCAGGGGAGAACAAATGGATCGATCATCAGTATGTGAGGAAAGATAAAAAAAAACAAAAAGGAAATCTACAGGAATAACCGCTAGAAATCAAGGTGCAGTTGAAAAATCATTTGAAGATTGAAAATCCAACTATAAACAATGTCCCAAAACTAGTGAAAATCAAAGAAAAATCGTGAGTAAATGATAAAAAAAAAAGGAGAAGGGAAAATGAATGACAACTTATCTTTGTTTTGCAGGGTGATGAAGGAGGGATTCTCTTCTTCCCTCTTGCGTGGAACTCCTGCGGTTACAGAGGTAACCGACCTTTATCTGTTACTTGAGGGGGGTGGGGGGAAGACCAGGAGAAATAGGAAGGTGAAGAAATGGCTCATGAAGAAGCAGAAAGGAAAGGGGGAAGACGGATCCGAGAAGAAGGAAGAAGGTGCTGGGGTGAGAACGGATGGGGAGAAGAGGCCCATGCATGCTTCTTTTAAAGAGAGAGGAGGAGGATTCGGTTGGGGGATGAGAGGCTGAAGATGAAGCTATTGGCGATGGGTGGCTTGCGGAGGAGGAGATGGGGGTTTGTTGCAGATGGACGGTGGCTGGAGGCTTCGAGAAGTGGTTGGAGGCACATGGGCGCTTCCGGAAGGCTATGGAGAGGGGCGATCGGCCATGGAGGTTCGAGGGTGAGAGAGGGAGAAGGCGAGAGTTAGGGTTTTCAAAACCCTAACTCGACTCTTAAACAAAAATAAAGTTTTTCACAAAAAGGGGCCTCTTTAAAAAGTTTTTTTTTTTTCCAAAACGGGTTTCCAAAAACCATTTTTGAAATTTCCTTCATTTATTTCTGATTTTTTTTTTGTTCTTTTCTCAATATTTTTATTTTTTTGTATTTTTGGAATGAAAATATAAGATTTTACGAGAAAATAAAGATTAAACACTAATTTTTTTGTATTTTTTTCTATTTTTCTGAGAAATATTTACAAAAGTATTTTTATGAGAATTTCCGACCATTTCGGGGAAATTTCTTCAGAAGAATGGGTTCGGACCCGAGTTTTGAGAAAATATTCGAGTTTTAAACCTCGAATCGAGGAATATAATACGATGGGTCCAAGCGGAGGTCGGAGGGACTGTCTGAGCTATTTAAAAAGCTGTTTTGGAAATTTTGAGAATTTGATTTAAAAATTGGATAACGAAGCTCAGATTTGGATCTTTTATCTGGATCCGGATCCGAAATTGAGTCAGATATACAAAATGAATTTAATTTCAAAAAACTTGAGAAAAAAATGGGATTTATATTTAAAAGTGACTCAATTGCTCAGAAAATGTAATCAGGGGCAAAAAGGGGATATTTAAAAGATTTTGAAAAATTTGGGGTGTTCACACGCCTCCTCCATTCAGGGAACCAGTCCCCAAAACACGGCGTCTGGAAGTAAAACAGCTCAAGACATCAGCACCCCTCAGCAAGTCATTCAAGGACAGTCCGAAAAGGGAAGACCCTCTGCACCCTTGCCGAATCAAGGTAAAACCCCTCTACACCTGCATCTATGTAAATTAGGCATCGTGTTCCTGCCATGTGCTTTGCAGACCCATTTTAGTGGTTGATGTGGTTTGCACCTCTGTGTATCTAATGTATAAAGAATCGATGATGCCTCGCAATGGCATTATCGATTCAGTAGAGTGTCATATTTTAACCAACTCGTAATTTTTCTCCTAAGATTTTATGTGATTCAGTCCAGCATCATAAACAGTTTAGAATAATATCTCCTTTTTTATTCAGGATTTCCATATTCGTATCTAGAGCATCCTCTATTGAGTATCCTTGATTTCATCACTAAAAAAAAAAAAAAAAATTTTATAAAAGACTTCAGTTTTATTGATGCCTTAATCTTTTATAAATGCAGTAAACAACGTTTCAGGGGTTAGCCATGATAATCTTCTTATTTTCGTATGATTTTTTATATTTTCTTATGTCTTTTTTATTTAATATTGACTCTAAATTTCCTGCGTATCATTAGTCTTTACATATTCATCTGGCTTTTGAAGAGAGTGTCTGCAAAACGATGTCCAGAAGGGACCATCGTACAATGAGCAATGCCATTAACAAAGGCACACATATTTCCTGTGTGTTATCTGTGTACCATCTAAGGTTCTATAGTCCCCCCCCCCCCCTTAGCACATTCTCATGGCATCATAGTTATTGCATTTGTCATTTTTTTTTGACTGTTGATATCGTTATCTGTATATATATATATATTTTTACATGCCCTGTATTATCAATATATCCTCTTCTGTAAATCATACTTTCATGTTGATATTTGTTCCATTTCTAGTCATTTATGCCCATCTGTACTTGTATCTAGTTTTCTATATTCACACATAGTTAATTTCATTATATAATTTGTTCTCTACATTTATTCTAAGTACCTGGGTATCGATCCATACATCAGCATGTCCTATTGCTGTTTCATTTTTTTTTAGTCACCTGAGTTAATTCCACTACCCGCAGCATATCTGCCTTTATTTTCTTTCTGTATATCTACTTACATCTTCTTATAAGCCCTCCTTACTTACTATTTTTTTTTTTTAGCCTCTGCAAACTAATATATCCTATCTTCTGTCCAGCAGAGTAGATGTATAACCTCCAACTCATCTCTGTAAACAGCATCATCTAAGGCCTTTTTATCACAATAGTCATTAGGAGTGGACACCTACTGATGCCGTTTATTACAAGCAATTGATCCCATTTTGCAAGATCAGTTTGTTTGATTTACTGTATAAGATGGCTCTAAGATATATGATATATCATTTATTTTCAATTGTTATGTCATTAATATATATATATATATGTAGCTTGGTTTGTGTTGATTATGCTCTGTTGCATCTAGAAATCGATTCAATGCTGAATAGTCACCATAGATTCAATCCATGATGGTTAGTTCATCCGTGCTTCTTTAGATTTAGATATTTTAGTTATACTCTGCCACACACTCACTGTATTTGTTCACCTGCACACTATGTATGTTATATATTTACCATCTTTTCTGCTGTAGGTACCCAGTCTTGATAATCGGCTATATTCATGAATGGATATATCCATATCCATTCGTGATCCCTATGCCATCCTTTGTATGCTTTGTTATTGATATATAGGGAAGCTCCATACCCAATTTTACTAAGAAATGTGCTATAATTTGAGAATTACAGCTTTGTGAAATCACCTACAGAAACTGTATATACCCTGTATTTTCTGTTTTTACCCATTATATATGAAATTCTAATTACTATACATATTTTCTCATTATACGTATATATATATATATGTATATATATATCTATGTATATCTATATGTATATATATATATGTATATATATGTATATATATATATATATGTATATCTTCATGTGCACTTGTTTTCACATACAAGTATTTATGTAAATATTTTTCTTTTCCTTGTCCTTTTTATAAATACACCTTCATTATCACATGCCATTTAGCACAAATTCAAGCATTTATACATGACCATGTGTAAACACCCCAAATTTTCACTCACCTTCTTGACATCGCCCTCAATCAGCACATTTCAGTTCTCCGGAATCAATGAAGGGCAAAATGGTCATTTTCTGAGTTTAGACCTTGCAGAAAGTCTAAAATTTCATTTTTGAGCCTCAAAATTTTTATATTTAGGTTCAGAGACATCTCCAAATTGCAAAATTTCAAAATCCTTTTTCTGGACAAAAAGCTAAAATTTCCAAGTCCGAGCTCAGAGTGACATTTCATAAAACATGTCTTTGCATAGCATTGCATCATTTCACTGCACAGCATGTCATTTTGAGATCCAGAACTCCTGATTTTCAAAATTGTCAATCCAGATTTGATCTTTAAACTTTTTCAAATTGATTTTTAAAACCCTGGGTATTCAAAATTACCAAATTTTCCCATTTTACCCCCAGGACTTTGAATTACAAAAATTTTCTCAAGAAAAACAATCTGGATATTGATTTTAAAAGATTTTATCTCAAAACTTTTTGCAAAAAGATTTTAAATCTCCTTACAAAATTTTTTACATTTATTTTATCCATATTTTGCCCTGAAAAACCAATTCTTCCAAATTCTTGAAAATAAATAATGTTTTATCTCATATTTTCAAATAAATAGAGCGGGACCCGCCTTTTTACTCAGACTCTCAGGTAAGTTTCTTATTTTCAAGCGTGACCCACCCGAAGTTCATACCAATTTGCAAATTTTTCTTAATTTCTCAATATTTATTTATTTATTTTTAGTTAGTGGGCCCACACACATGTGGCACCCCAATTGAAAATAAAAGATTTGCAAAACAAAACAAAAACTTTATTTTCAAAAGGATTTTAAAAGTGGGTTGAGATGGCATTTCCATAAAAGGCTCTCATTTATTTCAATACTCACTTTTTATTTTATTTCTTTTTATTGATTTGTTTAAATAAAATTTTTTTTAGAAGGAGGCAGCCTTAAATGGCACAGGCGAATTTCCCTAAAGTAATAAATTTGATTTTGCCTAAAACTTAGGGAAATGAAACCAAATTTTGAAAAAAAAGGGAATGCGCCCCTCTTGAAACGGCTATTTCAAAGGAAAAAATTTTCAAAAATGAGGTAACGGAACCTCATGAATGGGGAGGCTGCGTTTTTTTTTGAAGGGAGCTGGAAATTTTTTAAAAGGGGAAGGCCATTGATCGATGGAGGGGGAGGAAGCCTGGCCGATTAAGGAGGATTTACGGTTTTTCTTTTTGGATTTTCTGCAGGGATGTCATCCTCAACGTGTTCTGGCTTTCCCGATTTTCATTGAGCCCAACAGCAGAGGAGAGGAGGCTTTGGCTTTCCCTTCTCAGCGTGGAGTCCCCTTTCACTTGCAGCAGCCGCAGGTCTTCCATCACCATCCCCTTCTTCAGCCCAGCGTGAAGCCCATCCTTCTTCAACATACTTTCCTTCATTCCAGCCACCACAGGACCTCCAACAACAGCTGTCCACCTTCTTCATTCCAGCCACAGCAGGAAGCCAACGCCTACCTTCCTCATTTCAGCCCAGCAAGAGAGCCCAGCCAACGGTTCCTGCATCTCCTTCAGTCCATCATCCTTCAGCCAACAGAGGTCCAGCAGAAGACGTGGTCTTCATCCCCTTCTTCAAGCCACCAGAGGCTGCCATCACCTTCAGCCCATCAACGTTTTACCCATCTTCCTTCAGCCGCAGGACATTGCCCCTTTCTTGCTGGTGCAGGGGATTCACACGAAGGTCTCCTCCAACAGCAGCTACATTGTGAGTCCCTCTTCATCTTCTTCTTCTGTGTGAAAATCATTTCCTGCTAGTAGCTGTGTGAATGGCTGTGTAAAAAATCATTTCCTGCTATTAGCTATATGAATGGCTGTGCAAAAAAATCATTTCCTGCTATTAGCTATATGAATGGCTGTGCAAAAGGATTCATTTCCTGCAATTAGGCTGTGCGAATGACTGCAAATAGATTCATTTTCTGCAATTAGCTGTGTGAATGGTTGCAAAAAGATTCATTTCCTTCAATTAGCTGTGTGAATGGCTGCAAAAAGATTCATTTCCTGCAATTAGCTATGTGAATGGCTGCAAAAAGATTCATTTCCTGCAATTAGCTGTGTGAATGGCTGCAAAAAGATTCATTTCCTGCAATTAGCTATGTGAATGGCTGCAAAAAGATTCATTTCCTGCAATTAGCTATGTGAATGGCTGCAAAAAGAATCATTTCTTACCATTAACTATGTGAATGGCTGTGTGAAAATCATTTCTTGCCATTAGCTATGTGAATGGCTGTGTGAAAATCATTCCTTGCCATTGGCTATGTGAAAGGGCTGTGTGAAAATCGTTTCCTGCCATTAGCTATGTGAATGACTCATTAAGATCATTTTCTGCAATTGGCTGTGTGAATGGTTTATGAAAATCATTTCCTACAATTGATTTTGTAAATGGCTGTGTGAAAACCAATGGTTTATGAAAGTCATTTCATACAATTGATGTTGTGAATGGCTGTATGAAAATCAACTATTTTGATTGCGTGAATGGCTTATGGAAATCATTTCCTGCATGTATCCATTTTTTTTTCTGCTGCAGGTGTGCAGTCTTGATAATTAGTCATCTTCATGAACGGATATATCCATATCCGTTCTTGATCTATATGCCATCTTTGGCATGCTTTGTTATTGGTATATGGGGAAGCTCCATACCCATTTTTATTGAAAAATACATTATAATTTGAGAATTACAGCTTCGTGAAATCCCCTACAGAAACTGTATATACCTGTATTTTCTGATTTTACCCATTATATAGAATTTCCCTTAAATGTGTATATTTTCTTATTATAGGTATATATATCAATACATATGTATATCTACCTATATGTATACATATATATGTATATATATATATATGTGTATATATATATATATATATATATATATATATATATATATATATATATATATATATATATATATATATATATATATATATATATATATATATATATTCCTTCATGTGCACTTGTTATCACATATATTTTCTTTTCTTCTACTTTTTTGTGAATATATCTTCATTACCATATATCATTTAGCATAAATTCAAATATTTCTATGTCTACATATATATCTTTGTTGTATATAGTATATATATACCCATTTCCTTGGTTATCTTGTACTAACTCTCATTTTGCAGGAAAATCTAGAAGATGCTGATTCCTCGGCTCCATTTCATTTTTTTTTTTTTACTTTATGTTAGCAATGTAATAATCCAATGTAAACCTTGGAATAAAATTTACTTTTACTGCTTAGATTAAGCCGCATCTCATATAGTGTGATTTCAGTAATATCCTGATTCTATGATGCATATATCTCAATTTTCAAAATTCACCGTGGATGAACACGAATGGCACGTGCACCAACTCTTAGAAAGTTGATGAACTCGGTGGAATCCATATTTACGGCCCTAGTCGGAATATGGACGAGACCCAGATCCATCATCTTTCTACTAGTCACATTGAGCCTACACTCTTAGGCTATCTTGAAAATGCACCTCATATTTCCAATGTTTTCAAAATATTGTGAATTAACTCAAATAAAACCCTGAATATGTTCATGGCCACAGTTAGAATATGTGAAGGATTTACTTTAGCTTAATCCACATTTTTCCAACAAATTTTTCAGGAATTTTTTCAAACTGCATTCATTCATTCAAATCATCTGCATCATCTGTTTTTCTCATGATTTTCTCAAGCGATTTTCACTTCATGGAATCAATTTCTCAAGAAACCATGATGATATTCGGAGTTGGATTTCCCAAATCAAAGTTTTCCCGTGATTTTCCTTAAAAAGTTATTTTCCTAAGATCCATTTTCAAAAAGGAATTTTCATCTTTCTCAAGAATAAAAAGCTGATTTTCAGATATTTCAAAGATAAAATTTTCAGGATTTCAATTTCCTAAGTTCTGAATTTCCTTCTCCAATGAGTTTTCCTATAGATTTTCCCTCATTTTCCTAAGAAAATTCTCAAAGCCCGAGTTTTCCCGACAAATGCTTTCTTTTTCAAATGTTCATCTTTTCTCAGGAATTCTTCCCATTTTCCTGAGATTCTCATTTCTTCATAATTTTCCAAGTCTTTATAAATTTTCTCAAGATTTTCCTGAGATTCTCATTTCTTCATAATTTTCCAAGTTTTTATAAACTTTCTCAAGATTTTCTCGAGATTCTCACTTCTTCAAGATTTTCCAACTCTTTATAAACTTTCTCGAGATTTCAAACCTTCTTCGTCTGAGTTTGTCTGAGAGATTGATTTCCATCTTTTCCTGAGAAATGCTTTTCAACTCCAAATGTTTTCTAATCATACATCATATTTTTCAATTTATATTTTCCAAAATTCTCATAGCACATGCCTGAATTCTCTGTGCATTTAGGATAGAACACAATTTCAATGATTTTACTAAGTCAAAGCACAATTTTGATCCTTGGTTCGATTACCCCTGTTAAAGGCGGCAGGAACGGTCGAGCCCCATCCCATGGATTTTCCCGCAATTTTCAAAATGGAGGCGAGTATTTCAAAACAATTTCCAAAATCCGGTCAAGTTTGAATCGCGAAAGCATTTCCTTCTCTCTTCCGCAAGGAAGGGAAGACGGGAAAAATTTTGCGACGATAACACCATGTATATCTTCGTTGTATATATTACATATACATACCCATTTTCTTGGGTATCTTGTATTAACTCTCATTTTGCAGGATAACCTGAAGGATGCTGATTCTTTTATACCATTCTTTTTTATTTCATTTTGACTTATGTCAGAGATGTAATAATCAAATTTAGAATAATATTTATTTTACTGCTTAGATTAGGATGCATCTCATGTAGTTTGATTCCTGCAATATCTTGATCCTATGATTCATATATCTCATTTTACGAAATCACCATGGATGTACACGAATGGCACGTGCACCAACTCTTAGAGAGTTGATGAACTCGGTGGAGTCCATATTTACGGCCCTAGTCGGAATATGGACGAGACCCAGATCCATCATCTTTCTACCAGTCACCTTGAGCCTACACTCTTAGGCTATCTTAAAAATGCACATTATATTTCTAATTTTTCAAAATATTGTGAATTAACTCAAGTAAACTCTGAACATATTCATGGCCACAGTCAGAATATGTGAAAGATTTACTTTGGCTTAATCCACATTTTTCCAACAAATTTTTCAGAAATCTTTTCAAAATGCATTCATTCATTCAAATCATCTGCATCATCTATTTTTCTCATGATTTTCTCAAGAAATTTTCACTTCATGGAAATCGATTCCTCAAGAAACTATGAAGATTTTCGAAGTTGGATTTCCCAAGTTAAAGTTTTTTCGTGATTTTCCCTGAAAATATTATTTTCTTAAGATGCTTTCAAAAGGAATTTCTCATCTTTCTCAAGAATCAAAGTTGATTTTCAGATACTTCAAAGACAATATTCTCAGGATTTCAACTCCCTAAGTTTTGAATTTCCTTCTCCAATGAGTTTTCCTATAAATTTTCTATCATTTTCCTAAGAAAATTCTCAAAGTCCGAGTTTTCCAGACAAGTGTTTTCCTTTTCAAGTGTTTATCTTTTCTCAAGAATTCTTACCATTTTCTCGAGATTCTCATTTCTTCAAGATTTTCCAAATCTTTATAGACTTTCTCGAGATTTAAAAACTTCTTCGTCTGAGTTCTCTGAGAAATTGATTTCCATCTTTTTCCTGAGAAATGCTTTTCAACTTCAAATGTTTTCTAAGCATACATCATATTTTCCAACTTGCATTTTACAAAACCTCATAGCACATGCCTGAATTCTCTGCGCATTTAGGATAGAACACAATTTCGATGATTTAACTATGTCAAGCACAATTTTTGGTCTTTGCTTCGATTACCCCTGTTAAAGGTGGCAGGAACGGTCGAACCTCGTACCGACAGGTCGAGCCCCATCTTATGGATTTTCCCGCAATTTTCAAAACGAAGGCGAGTATTTCAAAACAATTTCCAAAATCCGATCAAGTTTGAATCGCGAAAGCATTTTCCTCTCCCTTCCGCAAGGAAGGGAAGACGGGAAAATTTTTGCGACGATAACATGTTTGGCGACCGTGATGGGACTTGTCCTTGTCTGACCAAAATTGTGTTTGATTTAGTTCAATTATCGAAATTATGTTCACAAAATGTCAGCTCTTTTACTTTTGATATCATGCGAACCTAGGAGCCTAGATTCTGACCTAGCTGACATTGATTGCATATAGCTTAGGCATGGTTTGGTAAGACCAGGTTGAGGAGAAATTTTCATGCTCACATAGACTCAGGTCTAAATACAACTCTCCTCAATTTAGGTTATGAATGCAAACAATGTATGCTTCTTCAAAGATTTTCAAAAGTCTATCTCTTTAGGTTTTAGAGCCATCTATTTCTTGCATGTGATCATTTTTTTTTCAAACCTCAATTACCTATCATTACCCGGTCTTCACGTTGTTGGGCTCTCTTCCAGAACCCTAGTTCGGGACAGAGCCTCACAACTGGGCCAATTATTTGGGTTAACGCCCCCCTACCATGTACCGCGGGCCACAGTTCGAAGTATATCGGTAGGCGCTCAAGGATGTTGGAAAACCTTACCTTAGAACCCGAGTTGAAATTATATGCCATGTACCTTGAATTTCGATTCGGGTATATCGGCATAACTGGATTGGACAAAGATGATCGGAACCTAGAGTTAGGATTAGGGTCCTATAGCTGTTTTCAAAGTGATGCATCTAGAGTCAACCCTTTAGAGAGTGCTGAATGTGCATAAATGTTTGTGCAGGATGTGATTGTTTGTATGCTATCTTTATTTCTTTCATATTTTCACCAAAACTATTTTCAAATACCCATATTCTCATCCTTTTCCTTTATTTTCTCAAACCCTGGATGATTTTCTCAAATATCCCATTTCTTTCAAAACTCCAGGTGATTTTCCATTCTACCTTTCTACTGGATCTCGAATTTCCAACTGCATTTTTATCCTGCTTGTAATTTTTTTCAAAATCATATGTTTTCTCTCATTGGATTTTCAATCCTTTTTGTCTATTTGCAAAATTCTTCATCTTATTTTCCTCGTGCATACCTTGATTATTGCGGTGGAAATTGTTTACCCACTTGCCTTCTCCTAATTCTGAATCTGTTTGCGGATTGTTTTCCAAGAGATATCTCTTTCCTTCAAAAATGATATTTTCCTCGTGGTTGACGACCTCACCTAGGTAACAAGGCACATTCTTCGTTGTTCATTTCTCTTGCAAAAAGATGACAACACAATTGTCGTAATCCTTACGACAACTCAATCCCCAGTAATGGGATAATCTTCCAATGGTCTACCATATTTTTCTCAATATTTTCTTCCAAAAATCCAAAAATTTTCCTCAAACTCTGATCCTATCTTTGCCCCGCAGAGTCCTGCAGAGAAAGAGAACACAAGAGAGCATCTATAACATTTGATGGTTCAGACAAGATCAGGCAAAAGAACAACGACATCTCAGTACTCGTTGGCCTAAGAAGAAGAGATGGGCTCCCCCCGATCCGAGAGGAGTCAAGATCAGCAACAAGAGGATGACGGCATAGACCCACAAATGTATGCCATGTTTTGAAAAATGATGAATAAGATGATGAATGAGCAGGCTGGGACCAGTGCAGAAAAGAATTCATTCAGAGAAAAGTTCCACGGGCACAAGGATAAGAATACTTCCAAGAAGCAAGTTCAGCCAGAGGAGATTTCAGATGAATCAGACTCAACTGAAAACACCGATGAAGAGTATGAGGTGCCTCCGGCATTTCAGAAACGGGGCCAAGAACAAAGGAGGAGTTGCAAATCAAAAGGTCAAGTTGCAGAAGAACCCCTGCATTCACAATTCAGAGAAATAACCAGAGTGGTTAAAGATCTCCAAGCCCGCGACAAGGGCAAGAAAGTCTTCACCAGCGAAGACTTCTATGACGGTCTAGAAGGTGATGAAGATCTAGAAAACCTTCCCCGTAAATTCATCAAGTTCGATGGTTCTGGCGACCCAAAAGCCCATCTCGCCATGTTCTTTGCCGAATGCTCCAAATTCAAGAGAGACAATAGGGCCCTATTTCTCTGTTTTCCTCGTAGCCTAGAAGGCACTGCCGCCAAGTGGTACTCCGAGCATATCAATCCAATCGAGCTGCGAGAATTCGATAAGGTGGTCAATCTATTCATCGAGCGATTTCTGTTTAATACTGAAGCGCTACCAACGTTAAATCACCTCTGTAATCTGAAGCAGGAAGATAATGAAAAAGCCAAGGACTTCATTCGCAGATGGAGATAGACCTGCAACAAAATGAGGGATCCTATATCAGAAAGGCATGCTTTATCGCTGATCCTGAACAACTTCTCACAACCTTTGAGAAGTCTTATCTCCACCTCGCCTTCCAAGTCTTTCATTGAACTTACTGAACGAGCCGAATGGCTCAAGATGGGGTTGGAGAACGGGGTCTACGATGGTATCACCCTCGTCAAGAACAATCTAGATCAAAAGAAAAAGGCAAATTTCACCTCCTCCGCCAACATCAGCCGCAATGATAACAAAAGTAGTAAGGGCAACCATGCGGATCGAGAGGAAAGACAAAATAGCAAGCTATCTCAGCCCAACTTTCCACAAAAGGAAAAGATAAAACGTGAAGGTTGGAGTAATGATCGTGTGTTCACTCCTCTCAAACAAACACTCGAAGAAGCCCTTGAATTCATGCTGACTAAGGGATTAGTGAAGCTCCCAAAGGCCACAACTCCTCCCACCATCATGGGAAGGTTCAGGAATCAGTTTTGCAAGTTTCATCGGGCAGTGGGGCATGACATTGATCATTGTTTTGTCTTCAAAAATATTGTTCAAGATTGCATTGACAAGAGCCTCCTTGCTGAAGAAGAAGAAGAAGACGAGCTAGCCATCCTAATCAAGCCCTTCCCAGATCATTCAGAAAGTTGATAATCCCAAAATTTCCTGTTTTTTTTCTTTTGTTTTGCTAGTCACCTCGTAAGGGCAAGTCCGCCCAGTTTTTGCAACCTTTTGGTCGAGTGCTTATAAATAGGCAGTCTTTTTGTTATTAGTTCTACTTATCAATAAAATGTCAATTTTCTTCATCCAATACTTCTTTCTTTTTCCTCATTAGGGCACCTGTTTTCGTTTTAAAGAATTTTCTTTGCCCATTCTTTTCAAGATGAGGGGCAATCCCAACATCATTCATGAGAGAAATGAAATTACCTATGAGGGTTTTTCAAAAATCGTGAAATTCTTGAAAATTTTCTACAAACATCTTCATTATGATCACCCAAAAGTTTAATATTTCGGTTCAATCTTTTTCAAAAATCAACCATCGCAGTGATCTTCTTTTCTTAAATTGGTTTCAAACCATTATCTTTAAAATCAACCCTTGTGGTGATTTTCTTTTCCAAAATTAGTGTTAAACCAATTCGTTTTCAAAATCAACCCTCATGAAGATCTCTCTTCAAAATCAACCCTCGTGTTGATTCCCTTTTCAAAGATCAGCTCTCACGCTGATCATTCTTCAAAATCAACCTTGCAGTTGATTTTCTTCCCCAAAATGACTTCTCACTTTCAAAATAACATTCTCCTTTTACTTTAAAGATCCCATGTGCAAACACTTTCTCACTTCTCATTTTGCTTTTATCATTTCAAAGGGATAATATAATTATGTTTCCTTTCCTCGATTTTTAAGCATCAATAAAATTATTAAATTTGACAATAGTTTGGCACCATTTTATTTGCGCCTCTTTCCTTTTCACAAAATGTCTCTTGTGAGGAACGATCTTGAGGACGTCTCTCAATCAAGAAGCCTGTCACCTTATTCATCAATTATCCTTCTTTTATTCAAAATTTTCCTCCCTAGTTACACTGGGGCATTTTTTTGAAAAATCTATCTTTACCTCAAAACATCCTGTATGCAGGCAGGATAAACCAATCTCTCATTTTGCATGTATATGCACCGACTTGCATTAATTTTGCATTCATTTACATTTCATGTGCATTAGCATTTCATTTTGCATTAATTCTGCATCAATTTTTTCTTCCCCTTCAGGTTAAGGGATAAACCTGAATAATTTTCCATGATTTTCCAATTTTTATTCATATCCCCGTTCAGGATAAGGGGTTAATTCTGAAAACCAGACCACATACATCTAAATATGATGGTCTTTTTCATTGCAAGTCAAATAATCCAGTCCTCGAACTGACCATTCTCAAAACTTTCAATCCCAGCGCTCGCACTATCGATTTTCAAAAATTCAATCTTCTGATTAAAGATTTTCCTTTAAGATTCGAGCCCTGACTCGAACTTTCCAGCTTTCCTTTGAAGATTTGAGTTTTAACTCAAGTTTTCTTTCCTTCAAGACCTAAACTTTCCAGTTACCTTTTGAGATTCGAGCCCTGACTCAAACTTTCCTGCTTTCCTTCGAAGATTTGAGTTTTAACTCAAGTTTTCTTTCCTTCAAAATCTGAACTTCCCAGTTTTCCTTTAAGATTCGAGCCCCGACTCGAACTTTTCAACTTTCCTCTGAATATTTGAGTTTCGACTCAAAAATCTGAATTGGCCTAGTTTTTCCTTTGAAGATTTGGGTTTCGACCCGAACTTTATCTCCTTAGAAACCAAACTTCCTAGCTTTCCTTCGAAGGCTCGAGTTTCGACTCGAATCTTCCAGCTTTCCTTGTAAAACCTGAGTCCTGATTCAGATGGTCTTTCAAAACCAACTTTTGAGTTAGGCTTACTTTCAAAATCCAGCATTATGCCAGGACTTACCTTCAAAATTCCAACTTCGTATTGGATTTACCTTCGAAATTGAGTACCATCGTCAGGGATGTGTCAACTCGGATGTCAAGCGATCTCTTTTACTAAGGATTTCAAGAACACTTTGTCAATTTGTCATTTTGTCAATCAATTACCTGTTGATTTCAAAATTTTATTGCGCAAATTTTAACCTCAGTTTACCTTTAGCATTACTTCTAAAAGAGTGAAGCTTTTGCGAAAAGAGATTCAAAATTTGAATTCTTTCTATTGGCCAATCAAAAGGAGGAATGATAAGTCCTCGATATGGCCAGAAAAGAAGATTCAAGGTTATTGCAAAGACATAGGTGATTGATATTGATCGCAGTTATGGCACATCTCTAGAAAGATTATTCTTGTAAAGATGAGGCAGTGAAAATATCCTGAGCGCTATAAAAAGAGAGAATTCACCCAAGCCTTGTCTCCTCAAAATCACCCAAGCTGCCATTAAATATCCGCAAAAGGGATCTCTCAATTGTCGCCAAGATGAAGGCGAATTAAGCGAGTAGACCCCCGGGGCCAAAGAAGATTTGAAACATCTCCAAGATGACGGAGTTTGCGACTGATCCTTCCAAGGAAAGTCCAAAGCACTGTCGAGATAAAGGTAGATGCGATGAACCTTCCGACAATCCCTAAAAGATATTTAATTTCCGCTATCATCCAAAGATCTCTAACACATGAGCCAATATCGTCAAAGAAGGATCAAAACATCTTCAAGTTGAAGGAGTTTGTAACGTACCCTTCCAAAAAGAGAGCAAGAGAGGAAAAAGAAAGAGAAAAAAAAAGTCAGAACATCTCCAAAATGAAGGAGAATGTAGCAAAAACCCAAGAGCCCAAAAGAGTGTAGAAAGATTATCATGAGAGAAGCTCCCAGGATATCAAATTGCCAAATCTATCAAGAATCTTCTTTAAATTTGTGAAATTCTATTATCAATATTCTTTCATCAATTGCTTTCATAATATTAAATTCTCACTTTCTTGTTCATATCAAAGAAATTGATAACTTCTTTGAAGAAGGTCAATCGCAAGCAATTTGGATTCCAAATCTTGATTCTATGAAGTCAATCCTGTTTGGAGGTAATACTTCAGGTAGAAAAGAAGGAATATTTTCACAACAATGAGCATCATTTTCAATTATTTTGAATCAACAAAATTTTCAACATTTTGACAATAGTTTCTAGCTATCCTGACTTAAGTGAGAGCTTGATGTCCATATTGATGCATCTTGACCCCTTCGAGAGATTTTCCTTTGTCGTCTTTCATATTGTTGAAAGATTAGCCTTATCTCCGAAAGGATAACCTTTATCATCTTTCACGTTGTTGAAAGATTAGCCTATATCATCTTTCACGTTGTTGAAAGATTAGCCTTCTCTCCGAAAGGATCGCCTTATCATCTTTCGCGTTGTCGAAAGAATCGCCTTACTCCTTTGGATCACCTTATCATCTTTCGCGTTTGTCGAAAGAATCGCCTTACTCCTTTGGATTGCCTTTATCATCTTTCGCGTTGTCGAAAGAATCGCCTTATTCCTTTGCATCACCTTATCATCTTTCGCGTTGTCGAAAGGATCGCCTTACTCCTTTGGATCGCCTTATCATCTTTCGCGTTTGTCGAAAGAATCGCCTTACTCCTTTGGATTGCCTTTATCATCTTTCGCGTTGTCGAAAGAATCGCCTTATTCCTTTGGATTGCCTTATCATCTTTCGCGTTGTCGAAAGAATCTCCTTACTCCTTTGGATTGCCTTATCATCTTTCGCATTTGTCGAAAGAATCGCCTTATTCCTTTGGATCGCCTTATCATCTTTCGCGTTTGTCGAAAGAATCGCCTTACTCCTTTCGATTTCCTTTATCATCTTTCGCGTTGTCGAAAGAATTGCCTTATTCCTTTGGATCGCCTTATCGTCTTTCACGTTGTCGAAAGAATTGCCTTATTCCTTTTGATCGCCTTATCATGTTTCGTGTTGTTGAAAGAATTGCCTTGCTCCTTTGGATTGCCTTTTTTCATCTTTCGCGTTGTCGAAAGAATCGCCTTACTCATTTGGATTGCCTTTATCATCTTTCGCGTTGTCAAAAGAATCGCCTTATTCCTTTTGAATACCTTTGTCATCTTTTGTGTTGTCAAAAGAATCGCCTTATTCCTTTGGATTACCTTTATCATCTTTCGCGTTGTCAAAAGAATCGCCTTACTCCTTTGGATCGCCCACGTTCATCTTTCGCATTGCCGAAAGAGTTGCCTTATTCTTCGTTGGAAAAATTGCCTTATTCATCTTTTGCGTTGTCAAAAGAGTTGCCTTACTCTTCTCTGAAAGAGTTTGCCTTGTCTGTCTTTCGCGTTGTCGAAAGAGTTACCTTATCAAAAGATTGTCATATCCATCTTTTGCGTTGTCGAAAGAGTCGTCTTACTCCTTACCTTATTCATATTTCACACTGATGAAAAATTCACCATATTGTCTTGATCATCTTCCAAGATTGCCTCTTACAATTCCATTTCCATCGCCTCGTTCATCTTCAAGAAAAGTTGTCTTATTCACCTTCCAATATTCCATTTTCTGCCCGATCAGAATAAGGGTACAAACCTGAGCCTCATTCAAAGAGGTATTTCATTTTCCGCCCGATCAGGATAAGGGTATAAACCTGAGCCTTATTCAAAGGGGTATTCCATTTTTCGCCCAATCAGGATAAGGGTACAAACCTGAGCCTCATTCAAAGAGGTATTCCATCTTCCGCCCAATCAGGATAAGGGTATAAACCTGAGCCTCATTCAAAGAGGTATTTCTATTTTTTGCCCGATCAGGTTAAGGGTACAAACCTGGGACTCATTTCCATGAGATATTTTCATTCCCCAATCAGGTTAAGGGTCAAACCTGAGCTTCGTTCCATGCGAGGTATTTCTGTCCCATCCAGGTTAAGGGCGAAAACCTGAACTTCGCTCTCACAGAGCAAATCTATTCCTCTTCATTCTCCATTTCATATCTACCATCTTCCTTGGGCTAGTTTCTTCATACCCAGTCAGATCCTTCTAACTGGGGCATTGTTTTTATATATATAGCCCAAATTTGGAGTGTTTTTCTTTGCCACTAAGCTCGGCCATGAGCCGGCTTAGTAGCAACGAGGGGCATTTGTAAACACCCCAAATTTTTACTCACTTTCCTGATATACCCATCAATTATCACATTTCAGTTCTCCGGAACCAATGAAGGGCAAAATGGTCATTTTCCAAGATTGAACCTTGCAAAAAGTCCTAAATTCCATTCTCGAGTCTCAAAACCTCTCAGAAACATCTTCAAACTGCAAATTTTCAAAATCTCATGTTTAACCAGAAGTTAGAATTTTCAAATTCAGATTCAGAGTGGCGATTTTGTAGGACATGTCTTTGCATAACATCACATGAGCATTTCATATCATTTCACTGCACAACATTTCATTTTGAGATCCAAAACTCCTGATTTTTAAAATGTCAATCTAGATTCGAGTTTTAAATATTTCAAAATTGATTTCAAATTCCTGGGTTTTTAAAATTGCCAAATTCTCCCCTTTTTACCCCCAGGGCTCCAAATTACAAAAGTTTTTCTCAAGAAAACGATCTGGATAGTTTTGGACATTGATTTTTAGGGTTTGGTCAGTTGAAAAGAGGGGGACACAATTTCAAAATTCATAGGACCTTATTTCAAACTCTTACAAAAGGGCTCCGAATTTCCCTACATTTTTTTCAAAATTTCACCCCGAAGGACCATTTTCTTCTAAGTTTGAAATATAGCCAAGTTTTGCTTCGTGTTTTCCAAAACTAGCCTACTACTATGAAAATTTCAAAAATTCCACTTGGCTTTTATTTCAAATAAGTGATGTGAGACCCGCCTCGAGGTGGTGTCACACTAAAATTTTCAATTATTTCCCTTATTTTCAAAACAGTGCCCATCCGGAAGTGGCACCAATTTATAAAATTCTTTTATTTGATTTAATTTTTAATAAAATAATTAGTGGGCCCACATAGGTGACACCCCACTAAGACTCTTTGCCAAAAAAAAAAAAATCGTTTTTTTTCTTTATTTTATTTTCCTTTTGTTTTACTTTTTCAACCCCAAAGGGCGCCACCGTAAAACCCCCATTTTACCTAAGTTTCAAATATAATCTTAAGAGTAGGAGCCGTCTCCTCTCAAAACGGCGAGTTCCCTTTCTCAAAAAGATTTCAAAAAAATTTAAGAGTTTGTTTTAAGAGTTATCAAGATCGGCTAAAGAGGAGGAAAAGGGGGGTTTTGAAGTGGCGACTATTAAAGAAAAGAGGGGGGTCCAGCAAAGGCATCGACGGTTCCAGCTCTCCCTTTTCACAAGGCCTGCCTTCATTCCCCTTCAACCGAAGAGACCAAGAGGAGTTCCCCTTTTCTCATTGGTTTCCCCTTTTATGAAGAATCAGAGGACTCCTGTGGAACTACAAGGCATACATAAGAAGCCCCGTTGCCTGCAGTCGATCTTGAGTGTTGCACCTCCTCCATTCAGTGAACCAATCCCCAAAACACGGCGTCTGGAAGTAAAACAGCTCAAGACATCAGCACCCCTCAGCAAGTCATTAAGGAGACAGTCCGAAAAGGGAAGACCCTCTGCACCCCTGCCGAATCAAGGTAAAACCCCTCTACACCTGCATCTATGTAAATTAGGCATCGTGTTCCTGCCATGTGCTTTGCAGACCCATTTCAGTGGTTGATGTGGTTTGCACCTCTGTGTATCTAATGTATAAAGAATCGATGATGCCTCGCAATGGCATTATCGATTCAGTAGAGTGTCATATTTTAACCAACTCGGGATTTTTCTCCTAAGGTTTTATGTGATTCAGTCCAGCATCATAAACAGTTTAGAATAATATCTCCTTTTTTATTCAGGATTTCCATATTCGTATCTAGAGCATCCTCTATTGAGTATCCTTGATTTCATCACTAAAAAAAAAAAAAAAAATTTATAAAAGACTTCAGTTTTATTGATGCCTTAATCTTTTATAAATGCAGTAAACAACATTTCAGGGGTTAGCCATGATAATCTTCTTATTTTCGTATGATTTTTTATATTTTCTTATGTCTTTTTTATTTAATATTGACTCTAAATTTCCTGCGTATCATTAGTCTTTACATATTCATCTGGCTTTTGAAGAGAGTGTCTGCAAAACGATGTCCAGAAGGGACCATCGTACAATGAGCAATGCCATTAACAAAGGCACACATATTTCCTGTGTGTTATCTGTGTACCATCTAAGGTTCTATAGCCCCCCCCCCTTAGCACATTCTCATGGCATCATAGTTATTGCATTTTTCAATTTTTTTTTTGACTGTTGATATCGTTATCTGTATATTTTTTTTTTACATGCCCTGTATTATCAATATATCTCCTTCTGTAAATCATACTTCCATGCTGATATTTGTTCCATTTCTAGTCATTTATGCCCATCTGTATTTGCATCTAGTTTTCTATATTCACACATAGTTAATTTCATTATATAATTTGTTCCCTACATTTATTCTAAGTACCTGGGTATCGATCCATACATCAGCATGGCCTATTGCTGTTTCATTTTTTTTAGTCACCTGAGTTAATTCCACTACCCGCAGCATATCTGCCTTTATTTTCTTTCTGTATATCTACTTACATCTTCTTATAAGCCCTCCTTACTTACTTTTTTTTTTTTTTAGCCTCTGCAAACTAATATATCCTATCTTTTGTCGAGTAGAGTAGATGTATAACCTCCAACTCATCTCTGTAAACAGCATCATCTAAGGCCTTTTTATCACAATAGTCATTAGGAGTGGACACCTACTGATGCCGTTTATTACAAGCAATTGATCCCATTTTGCAAGATCAGTTTGTTTGATTTACTGTATAAGATGGCTCTATGATATATGATAAATCGTTTATTTTCAATTGTTATGTCATTAATATATATATATATATATATATATATATATATATATATATATATATATATATATATATATATATATATATATATATATATAGCTTGGTTTGTGCTGATTATGCTCTGTTGCATCTAGAAATCGATTAAATGCTGAATAGTCACCATAGATTCAATCCATGATGGTTAGTTCATCCGTGCTTCTTTAGATTTAGATATTTTAGTTATACTCTGCCACACACTCACTGTATTTGTTCACCTTCACACTATGTTTGTTATATATTTACCATCTTTTCTGCTGTAGGTACCCAGTCTTGATAATCGGCTATATTCATGAATGGATATATCCATATCCATTCATGATCCCTATGCCATCCTTTGTATGTTTTGTTATTGATATATAGGGAAGCTCCATACCCAATTTTACTAAGAAATGTGCTATAATTTGAGAATTACAGCTTTGTGAAATCACCTACAGAAACTGTATATACCCTGTATTTTCTGTTTTTATCCATTATATATGAAATTCTAATTACTATACGTATTTTCTCATTATACGTATATATATATATTTATATATATATCTATGTATATCTATATGTATATATATATGTATATATATGTATATATATATATATACTTATATATATATGTATATCTTCATGTGCACTTGTTTTCACATACATGTATTTATGTAAATATTTTTCTTTTCCTTGTCCTTTTTATAAATACACCTACATTATCACATGCCATTTAGCACAAATTCAAGCATTTATACATGACCATGTATATCTTCGTTGTATATATTACATATACATACCCATTTCCTTGGGTATCTTGTATTAACTCTCATTTTGCAGGATAACCTGAAGGATGCTGATTCTTTTATACCATTCTTTTTTATTTCATTTTGACTTATGTCAGAGATGTAATAATCAAATTTGGAATAATATTTATTTTACTGCTTAGATTAGGATGCATCTCATGTAGTTTGATTCCTGCAATATCTTGATCCTATGATTCATATATCTCATTTTACCAAATCACCATGGATGTACATGAATGACAGTGCACCAACTCTTAGAGAGTTGATGAACTCGGTGGAGTCCATATTTACGGCCCTAGTCGGAATATGGACGAGACCCAGATCCATCATCTTTCTACCAGTCACCTTGATCCTACACTCTTAGGCTATCTTAAAAATGCACATCATATTTCTAATTTTTCAAAATATTGTGAATTAACTCAAGTAAACTCTGAACATATTCATGGCCACAGTCAGAATATGTGAGATTTACTTTGGCTTAATCCACATTTTTCCAACAAATTTTTCAGAAATCTTTTCAAAGGGCATTCATTCATTCAAATCATCTACATCATCTGTTTTTCTCATGATTTTCTCAAGAAATTTTCACTTCATGGAAATTGATTCCTCAAGAAACTATGAAGATTTTCGAAGTTGGATTTCCCAAGTTAAAGTTTTCCCGTGATTTTCCCTGAAAATATTATTTTCTTAAGATGCTTTCAAAAGGAATTTCTCATCTTTCTCAAGAATCAACGTTGATTTTCAGATACTTCAAAGACAATATTCTCAGGATTTCAACTCCCTAAGTTTTGAATTTCCTTCTCCAATGAGTTTTCCTATAAATTTTCCATCATTTTCCTAAGAAAATTCTCAAAGTCCGAGTTTTCCTGACAAGTTTTTTCCTTTTCAAGTGTTTATCTTTTCTCAAGAATTTTTAACATTTTCTCAAGATCTCATTTCTTCAAGATTTTCCAAATCTTTATAAACTTTCTTGAGATTTAAAAACTTCTTCGTCTGAGTTCTCTGAGAAATTGATTTCCATCTTTTTCCTGAGAAATGCTTTTCGACTTCAAAAGTTTTCTAAGCATACATCATATTTTCCAACTTGCATTTTACAAAACCTCATAGCACATGCCTGAATTCTCTGTGCATTTAGGATAGAACACAATTTCGATGATTTAACTATGTCAAGCACAATTTTTGGTCCTTGCTTCGATTACCCCTGTTAAAGGCGGCAGGAACGGTCGAACCTCGTACCGACAGGTCGAGCCCCATCCCATGGATTTTCCCGCAATTTTCAAAATGGAGGCGAGTATTTCAAATCAATTTCCAAAATCCGGTCAAGTTTGAATCACGAAAGCATTTTCCTCTCCCTTCCGCAAGGAAGGGAAGACGAGAAAAATTTTGCGATGATAATAGTAATCCAACGATGAAATCCATCGTAATACCCTCCCATTTCCATTCCGGAATTTTGATCCGTTGCATTTTTCCGCTAGGTCGTTGATGTTCGATCTTAACTTGCTGGCAGATCAAACACTTTGAGACAAATGTAGCCACATATCTTTTCATTCCCCTCCACCAGTATTTTCTCTGCAAATCTCTGAACATTTTGGTACCTCTAGGGTGGATAGTGTACTTGCTACTATGAGCTTCCTGGAGTACTTCTTCTCTTAGCTCAAGGTTATTTGGAATCCAGATCCTTTCTTCCATCCATATTCCTCCATTTTCTTTTAGATGGAAGAAAGTATCATCTTTTTCAGCTCGAGCCTTTAGCTCCACGTACTGGGGATCTCTTAATTGTTTGGCTACGATCCGATCCATGATTTCAGGCTGTATTATCAGGCTTGACAATCGTATTCTGCCTGTATCAGCCAGGAATGGCTTCCAGTTGACGAAATCCTCCATCAACTTCCATTGTCCGGTTAAGCTGGCCAGAGTGCCAACAATCTTGCGACTAAGGGCATCTGCTACGACATTTGCCTTTCCAAGGTGATAGAAAAGTGTGAATTCATAGTCTTTGAGAAATCCTAGCCATCGTCATTGCCGCATATTAAGTTTTTTTTGAGAAAAGAGGTATTTTAAGCTTTTATGGTCTGACATGACCTCAAATTTCTCTCCATAAAGGTAGTGTCGCCAGATTTTAAGTGCAAATACTACCGCGGCAAGCTCAAGATCGTGGGTTGGATAGTTTTTCTCATGAATTCTCAACTAACGGGATGCATAGGCGATTACTTTGCCATGCTACATCAACACGCAACCCAGACCTGTTTCCGAGGCATCGGTATAAGCAATGAAGCCTCCCTGACCAGAAGGTAAGGTAAGGACAGGGGCAGTGGTAAGCCTCTGTTTGAGAACCTCAAAGCATTCCTCACACTGGTCAGTCCATTTGAACTTGACTCCCTTTTTCAATAATTTCGTCATTGGTACGACGATTCGGGAGAAGTCTTGTATGAACTTCCGATAATATCCGACAAGTCCAAGGAAGCTGCGGACCTCAGTGATATTTTCTGGCTGCTTCCAGTCTATCACAGCTTCGACCTTCGCAGGATCTACTGCGATTCCATCCTTTGAGATTACATGACCAAGGAACATCACTTTGTCTAGCCAGAATTCATATTTTGAAAACTTGGCATAAAGTTGATTATCTTGAAGGGTTTTCAAGACGATTCTCAAGTGCTCTTTGTATTGTTCCTCATTCTCTGAATACACGAGAATGTCATCGATGAAGACAATGACAAAAGTGTCTAAGTATGGCTTGAACACTCTGTTCATCAGGTCCATAAAGATAGCAGGCGCATTAGTAAGTCTGAAGGGAATTACTACGAACTCATAATGGCCATATCTTGTTCTGAAGGCAGTCTTAGGAATATCCTCTTCCCTAACTCTGAGCTGATGGTACCCAGACCTGAGGTCGATCTTGGAGAACACTCTCGCTGTTCTGAGCTGATTGAATAAGTCCTCAATCCGAGGCAACGGATACTTATTTTTAACGGTTGCCTGGTTAAGCATCCGATAATCGATGCATAACCGAAGGGATCCATCCTTCTTCTTTACAAACAGCACCGGGGCTCCCCATGGTGACATACTTGGTCGGATGAACCCTTGTTCCATCAGTTCCTCCAACTGACACTTCAACTCACTGAGTTCAGCTGGCGCCATACGATAATGGGCTTTGGATATTGGTGCAGTTCCAGGTAAGGATTGAATTCCAAATTCAACCTCACGAAGTGGTGGAAGTCCTGGCAATTCCTCAGGAAACACTTTGGGAAACTCCCGAACCACTTCCAAACTCTCAAGGGATGGGATATTTGAGCCTTCAGCTGAAAGGCTACACAACCCTTCCTAAGGTATTTCTGTACCTTAAGAGCTGATATAAGCCGCTTTTGTGGAACTGACTTGGATATCCGGTATTCTATCTTAGGCATTGCAGGTCGTGATAGAATCACCCTACCCTCTCGGCATAAGATCCTGGCATGGTTCTGGGCTAACCAATTCATTCCCAGAATGACATCGTACTGTACCATATCGATTAAGATGGCATCAGTAGGCAAGTGTTGCCCAGCTATCTCTATATCCAAATTCTTGATGCAATGGATACATTTGGTGCGTGAACCCAACGGGTTGTATACTTCGATCATTTTATCCACCGGTTGCACCGAGGCGTGGAGTTGTTCGGTGAAATCATCAGAGATAAAGATATGAGTAGCACCACAATCAAACAAGACGTAAGTTGCATGTCCATTAATAGGTACGGTGCTTTCAATGAGGTCACCAGTTTCGACTTGTTCAGTCGTTATAGCGTATACACGACCTGCAGCAGGCCTGTGTTCTACTCTAGGTGGGGGTCGTTGGACTTGCGTTCGCTGTGGTATTTGTTGAGAGGGTCCGACAGATCCGGCATTCCTCCTTTGCTCATCTGCAAGCTTCTTTCTGCACTGCCTTGCAATGTGGCCTACTTTGCCACAATAGAAGCAACCACCTATGTCACGTGGACATGGTCCTCTTGCGTGATTCACATGGCATTTTGGGTAGTTTGGGTTGGACTGCAGATTGTTTAGAGCCATGTTCTGCCTTTGCCTCACGACCTGTTGAGTAACATTACTACCTTGGAACCTTTTCTTTTGAAAGGGTTGTCGTGAACCCTGGCCACTTGGGAACGTTCTCTTCTTGTTCCCATCATCAACTACGGGCCTCTTTGCTATGATCACTTTTGATCGCTCCCAATCCACTTGTATTTTCGAAACTGCTGCCACAGCAGTTTGAAAAGTTTAGGGCATGCTGGTGATAACCCGTGACCTTAGCCCTTCTCGCAGTCTGTTGATGTACTTGTCGGCCTTTTCTTGGTCGGTCTCAAATAACTGGGAGCAGTACCGCTCAAGATTTTGAAATTTAGTGGTATAGTTGATCAGACTCATGCCACCCTGCTCCAATTCCAGAAACTCCATTTTCTTCTTGTTTCTGGAGTGTAACGAGAAATAATTATCCATGAAAGCTCTCCGGAAGTCAGTCCATGGAATGACTTCAACTTCCGAGAACTAGATAATCTTAGTGGTATCCCACCACTTCCGTGCGTTGTCTTTCAGTCTGTACATGCCAAAGTTGGTCTTCTTTTCTTCTGGTACTCCCAGTACCAGGAAGGCACGTTCTGTCTCTTCGACCCAACTCTCTGCCAGTTCAGGATCGGCTCTACCGGTGAAGACTGGTGGATCGAGCTTGAGGAATTTTTCATAGGTTATTCCCCCAAGGTTTTCGTTTCGAGGTGCGACTGGTTCTGGCCTTGTTTCACGGATGGCGGTAACCAGATTGTTGAGCGTTTCTAGCAGGAATCCTTGAGTATGGGACTCCTCGTTCGGCATGGTTCTCCTCGTCGTAGGAGCCATTTATCTATCACATACAAGCAACGTGTTTTAGTTTCTCAATGTATATACTTAAGCAAAGCTTTATTTACTTAATATACATCATATTTACAGAAGCATCGCCTTAAACAAAATGTCATGCCGCACTGGCAGACTTTAGGCGTTGAGAAACTATATATATGAGTCTATTGACTCCAAAGCATTACCAGTCTCTCCTAAGAACTAGATTTCTTTCTTGACCCAAACAACCCGAAATATCGTTTGCTTCCACATTGCCTTGGTGCAGGCACAACTAATTTTGGCTTGGGCGGCACTTCTGCACTCTCAAGCGAATCTTGTGGGTAGATCAGTGATGCTGGTCCACTTGCCCATTCAGTATCTTTATGACTCAGGGAGTCCGAGATCATAACGGGATAATAAGAGTTGTATCCCTCTCCCTGGCCATTTAGGCTCGGCGTTTGTGAAGCTGCTCTGTTCCACCATATAATAACACTATGATCCGAGGAATCAGAAATCATAATGGGATTATAGAAGGATTTGTTGCATCCCTCAGGTGAGATAGTATTATTGGGATAAGACAGAATTGTTCAAATATTGTGCAGATCAGATCATTAGAAGATGCGTCCCAGAGGAGGAGTATGAGTCCATCCTCAGTTTTTGTCATTCTTTAGCCTGTGGAGGGCATTTTAGTAGTAGGAAGACAGCTGCAAAGGTTTTGCAGTCTGGATTTTTTTGGCCTACACTCCACAGAGATGTGCATGAGTTCTGTAGGAAATGTCTTCGTTGTCAGCAGACTGGGAACATGTCCAAGAGGGACATGATGCCCTTGCTCCCGATTTTGATTATAGAGATTTTTTATGTTTGGGGCATATATTTTATGGGCCCATTTCCGCCATCATTCGGTAATCTGTACATCTTAGTGACAGTTGATTATGTGTCCAAATGGGTCGAGGTTGTGGCAACCAAGACCAGTGATCATAGAGTGGTGCTTAAGTTCATTAAGCATAATATTTTCAGTCGTTTTGGTGTGCCACGTGCGATGATAAGTGATGGTGGCAAGCATTTCAGGAATGTACTGATAGCTTCTCTTCTGAGAAAGTATTTTGTCAATCATAGATTCACCACTCCTTATCATCCGCAGACCAGTGGACAGGTAGAGGTTTCTAATAGGGAAATCAAGCGGATTTTAGAAAAGACAGTTCGTCCGGACCACAAGGATTGGTCCTAGTGCTTAGATGATGCACTTTGGGCATATAGGACTGCATTTAAGACTCTCATTGATATGTCCCCGTATCGTCTTGTTTTCGGGAAAGCGTGCCACCTCCCTGTCGAGCTGGAACACAGAGCATATTGGGCAATCAAGAAGTTTAATTTCGACATCACCTAGGCTGGCAAAGAGCGATCATTGCAGCTCACTGAGCTAGAAGAACTCATGAATGATGCATACGAGAATGCCAAGTTATATAAAGCTCATACTAAGGCATTTCATGATAAACACATTATCAAAAAAGTGTTTGAGCCGGATCAGAAAGTTTGATTATTCAATTCTCGTTTGCATCTATTCCCAGGAAAATTAAGGTGAAGATGGGATGGACCTTACATTGTGAAAGAAGTATTTCCACACGGGGCACTCACATTATTTGATCCACAGACCGGAGGTACATTCAAGGTGAATGGGCAAAGACTAAAGCCCTACATATCAGATGCCTTATAGGTTGGTGAGGGTGAGATCTGGGATCTCACGAAGGCATAGGATTTGAGCAGAGGAATGTATCATATGTAGATAGTAGAGTAGTTTTGTTTTTCAGTTCAGCATTTGCTTTTGTTCAGTTATTTTATTTCATATGAACTGACATTTGTTTTGATTCATGCAGGTGTTATCTAATATTCAATGTGTGAGGATTAGTTACTAGGTACAGGGCACAACTTTAAGAACAGACCATTGACCACATTAGCAGAAAACTATGTTGTCATAGGATGATGCAAAGTCAAGTCAATCAACTTCAGAAGCCTGACACATATCAGGTTGTATCTATCATTTCTCCAGTATTTATTTTATTGTTCTTTAGTGTGCATTTGCATTGCATGTTTACATATTTTGTATGCCACTAGGGACAATGTCATTCAAGCATGGGGGGATGGTTTAGATACACACTAATTTTTTTTTTTATGTCAGGTAGCGAAAAACTCATAAAATTAGGTCATTGAGAACAAGTTTGTAGCATATATGATTGTTTTTGGCATAATCTGACAATTTAGAAAAATTTTAAGCCCCATGTAAAATTTTTTTTCTGATCTGATCCAAATAAAGTAGTTATGTATGAAATTATTCAAAGGAAAGATAGTACTTGAATGTTAGAAAGTTTGGAATCACTTTAGTATAAGTATGCACAGTATGTTTGTGGGAAAATCAAGCAATGGAAAGATGTTTAAAAAAAAAGATGATCTTAAAATTAAAGAGCTACGTTTAGTTGTTGATGTCTTCGCGAGTCCTAGTAGTGGAGCTCAAACACAAGTTGAAGTGTTTGAGTCTCTTAACGAAAAGGATAACGAAGGAGATCATCTTCTTGTCTAGTCGATATCTGTGGCCTATGTAGTTCGAGTAAGTAGAGTCTGAAGGGTGTTTTACACCTGGTGCCCTAAAGCCATCCGGTTTGGGAGCCACCGATTCGAAAGCTTGTTACATGAACTTCATAGAAAGCCTAAGAGATAGAGACATTGCATATGATGAGAAGAAGACTATACGTAAACTATTAAAATAGAAGGTTCAATGACTCGAGCAATTAAGTCTGAGGGATATTTTGTATCTGGTGCCCTAAGGTTGTCTGGCCTGGGAGTCACTGACCCAAAGCTCGTTACACGGGTCAAGAAACTGGATATTTGAAATAGTGCTCAAGTGAGAAGAATGCTCAAGTGAGAGGAATTGAAAAATGGTGAAAAATTGAAAATCAAAAGAAAGAAAAAAGAGTGAGCTTAATGAGAAAAATTCATTGCTTAGGAATAATTGTTAAGTACTGTGCAGAAAATATACAAGTGAGGATAAATGAGTGATAACATGATAATACTTGACTTTCTGAGAAAATTCATAGATAATTACAGTTTTAGAAAAGTGAAAGAAAAATAGTTTTACTGTGGTGGCATAAGAATTCTAAATTTGTTTTGAGAGTGTACATTACATGAAATATTTGCTCAAACTGATTTCTTAATTGCCTAATATTTTTGAAAAATCATTCTTGCATGACATTGATGTTTGTGGGTAGCATCTCTGCAAACCCTCACGAAACCTTACTCGTCCACTGGGGTAACCCAGGGGTTTAAAGGGCTTGTTGCATGAGCTAAATGCAACCGTGATTCCTACGAAAGTGAGTTAGGATTTTAATTGTTTAGTACATATTTATTTTCAATTCATAACATAGTTAGTTGTTTGTTAAGGGACTAACAAACATTCAAGCATGGGGGTATTTGATGATGCATGAAATGCATATCATGTTATTAATTTATTCATGCATTATGTGGTGATTTTAAGATTTAAAACCCATGATTGGATAGATTTTGACATCAATGAGTCATGGTTCGAATTTCAGGAAAATCAGAGTTAAATTGAGTAAGATATGGCTATTTTAGTGTTCGGGCATGAATTTCAAGGTGAATCGAATCAAGATTCAACCCAAATAGACCTTTTTGGACCTTGGATCAATGTTTAAAATATCACAATCCAACCCAAACGTAACCCAAGAACCATTTAGAAAAGGTTTTTAGAAAACCCCTTCAAAAGAGGCGCCCAACAATATTTTTTTTATAAACCACTTTCTGAAAAGAGCCCAAATTATAAAATCGAGTTTCCAGAAAACCCAAGACATTTTTGCCTTGGGATTTGCACCCCCTCATCCAAGTCTTGCTCCAACCACCTCCTTCCCCAACCATTCCACACCATCTCCATCGTAGTTTTGGGTTTTGCTTGAGATTCAAGCATTTCCCCTTGTTGTTTATCGGTGTTTTCATATCTATCGTTTATTTCTTTTCCTCCTTGCTGGTTTTTTATCATATGTGCTTTGTTTTGCAGGTGTAATAGAGGTTGAAGTCACTCTTCTTGCGTGGAGTGTTGTCTACTCCAACAAGAACGATCAGCTCTACCTGCATCCGATCCTCTACCTCCACCCGATCGCGAATCGGTTCCCTTTCCGCCCTCGGTGTACTTCAAATGTGGTGCAGCTGCAAGGAAGAGCTCCATTGTGACGTTCCAGCATCAACAAAGATGATGAGGCACGTTTCCAAAGGTTGATTCCGCTCTTTCCACCCCCACAGTCATCGGATCGCCCTTGAGGTAGGTCTTGTCTTCCCCCATTCTCGTAGATAAACTCGTGTCCACCTAGTCGATTCTTTAAACCTCAGCCCACTTTTTGTTTTTTCTCAATCTTTGACAGTAAACCACTGTCATTTTTCTGTTATTTTCTAGTTGTGAATGTTGTTTTTGGGTCTAGATTAGGAGTAATTGTTGTTGATCAGTCATTTTAGTCAAAAAGTGGAAATCGGCTAGATTTAGTCTAGCCGATTCCAGCATTTTTTTATCTTCTATTTTCTGGGATTTATTTCAGTAATAAACAGTGTTAAAACGTGTTTAGTCTGATTTAATTTCTTGTTGGGTCGTTGATCATATCTTAGGTTTGTCAAGTTGGGTTGATCGGCTAGGTGTGTCGTGTTATGTCTAATGAATTTTTTTTCGTTTCAGCTTAATATTAGTTTTCTTTTTGCTGCAATCTCAGTAGGTCATGTCTCAGCAGTTTTACATTTGATTTAGTTGATAATTAGGTTGCATTCAATTTCGTTTGGAGTTTGTTCAAAAGAAAAAGAAAAAAAAATGTATTATCGTTTTTCATAGTTTAGGTAAAAATTGAATTTTGTGTAGGTTGGCTTTCTTCTCCAAAGAGACGTCTGCCATTAAAGTCCAACTTGAGTTTAGGTTTCAATTGGTAAGTTTGTTAGGATTAGGGAGGTTGGCTAGAGTGTCTACATTCATTGCATTGGGTATTGGTGCATAAGACGTTTTAGAGGATTATTTAGGTAAGTTTTAATTTGAGTCTTGTCTAATTATCTCTTTTGAAAATCGTGTTTTCCTTTCCATTCCTAACCCTTCTTTGCATTAGGTAAATATTAGTTTAATTAGATTAGTGATAGTTTAATTTCATTAATTAGGTAAGGTCGAATTTTAGAAGAAAGGGTACTTGAGTAATTAAGGTGAAGAAACGATTTTGGTAACTTTGAACTCCTCCAAATTTGTGGGCTTCATTTAAGGAATGCTTTGAATTTTTGATCCAGCCAAGAGAGAAAGATTTCTCTCATTTACACTTTTGGAAACAAAATTTAATTTTCAAATCCATTTCCAAAATCGTGTTTTTGGGAAAAAATTTCAAAAAGGATTTCTTGCTTTTAATACAAAACCAAAACCGTGTGTGACACCCCAGCTGGACGGTTTCACCTTCTCAAAGCTTGCTAATTTGGTTTTTAAGGCAATTAAGGAGGGTGATAGTCTTACCAATTTCGTTAATTTTCATTTAGGAACCCTTTTCTATCTTTCTATCTTGACCTAGCATAGGTTTAGTAATAATCTTTTTAGTTAATATTGAATTAGCCTTAGGTTTTAGCAATTGTAATGTATCATTTAGGTAGGTCTTAATTAGTCTTTATTGACTTCCAATTAGGCGTGTAGGTTAGATAGTTTCATTTAGTTTCTTTTATTTTTCGGTTTTACATAATTAGTCTTTAATTCTTAGGTGTTTATTTTAATTAAGTTTCTAACTTAGTTAACTTAGTGGGTCCATAGGGTGATGTGAGCCAAGTCAAGGTCAAAGATCTATTCTAAACCGTCCCCCTAATTAACCCTAGTTCCTAATTAACCTTAGATAGTTATTCATTTTAGTTAATTTAATTAATTAATTTTAGTTAATGTTCTTTTTAATTCTAATGATAATTTAGCTTTGAATGTGTATTGCGTGTTTCTAGTTCAATGTTTAGTTTATGTTAGTGCATTAGATTGATTTAATTTTAGTCCTTTAGATAATTTAATTAGTATTACATATTAGTTAGGATAGCTTACATTTGGCGTGTTATTTAGATTAGACTTAGCATCGACTTGTGTGTTACATTTACATTTTCGTGTATTTCTTTTTCATTGTGTGTATTCTCTGCATTTTGACAGTCAATTAATTGTGTTGGGACTGTTTTGACAAAGAATTTACAGTCATAGTGTCAAAAGTGGATTGAGTCAAGTGAATAGTGCATTGATTCTAAAATGTGATTTTTGCTGCATCTTGCACTCATCATTTTATGTGCAAATGTTTGAAGTTTTTCACGAAATTTTGTTTTATTCTCTTCATCAAGGTGTTCACTGTCCACAGACCAAAAATCAGCTCATTTCGAGTTGATTTGGTCTTATTTTTAAGCGTTTTCCAAAATCAGCTTTTTCGGGTTTTTCAGTTTCGGGCCCTGCGATTTCCAGAATTTTCACAATTTTGAAACGCTTATATCTGGAACTCAAAATGAATTTTTCAAATCCATAAATACTGTCAGATTCTTGAATCTGTCAGGAACAGAAGAAAAAAGATTTCGTGAAATTTGGACTTCGTTTGCCCCTTTAAATTCTCTGTTTACGAAAAGTGTCAGAATCCACTTTTGCACTAGTTAGGGGTAAAATAGTCATTTCATTAGGAGTTTGATTTTCGGTAGTTTTACTGTTTTCTCTGCATTTTAGTTAGTGCATCTGCATCAATTAACGTAGTTAGACATAGCCTAATTAGTTAGTAGAATTAACTTTGATATTTTATTTGATTTTTAGTTTTAATTAGAAGTTAAGTTAGTTAATTTTCGAAGAATTAGTTTTAACATAAATTCTAGATTTATTTTTCATAATTGTGTACTGATTTAATCTTTTTCTTGTTTAGGTTGATAAATACTACAGATTACAAGGCTAATACTGTCCAGTGTGAAAAAAGGGATATTTGGCGAAAGGACGAAATTGCCCTTGGCGATCTGAAGAAGCATTTAGATTTGTTTTTATAGTTAATTGTAAACCTTAGTCTGTAATCTCTTTAGAATTGTACTTGTTAACTTAGATTCTATTTTTTATATTAATAAATTGAAATTTTTAGAATTAATTTGAATATTTCTCGTTCCCTATGGATTCGACCCGTACTTGCCACATTCGTGAAAAGCCGGTTTTTATTACTTTTGGTTGATGATTTTCCAACTATTTTTATTGAAAATATTGTTTTAAAAATATCACTTACAAAAATCCAACCATTTGGGTTGCGTGCTAATACAGCATGGCAGAGTGATTGCTTATGCTTCAAGGCAATTAATGATTCATGAGAGAAATTATCCGACACACGATTTGGAATTAGCAGCAGTTGTGTTTGCCTTGAAATCTTGGCAACATTATTTGTATAGAGAATCATTTGAGGTCTTTTCAGACCACAAGTGTCTCAAGTATTTGTTCTCTCAGAAGGAGTTGAACAGGAGACAACGACGTTGGCTCGAGTTTATCAAGGACTATGACTTCATGTTGTCTTACCATCCTGGTAAGGCGAACGTGGTGGCAGATGCACTTAGTCGCAAGATGAGTGGTGTTCTCGCTAGTCTCGTGTGTAGCCAAAAACTGATTGAAGATTTTGTAGCTTGGAAGCCTTTTTCAGTTGGTAGTGGATCGATCAGATTGTCTGGTCTGACCATTCGATCAGAGTTTTTGCCTTGAATTGTGGTGGCTCAGAAGCTTGATGACCAGTATGGTAAGCTTCTAGCCCTAGCAAGGCAAGAAGATACATTCTTCAGTATATCAGACGATGGTGGTATTCGTATGAGAGATCGACTTTGGGTTCCGAGCGACCCTGAGCTGAAGAGGGAGATACTTGATGAAGCTCACATGTCAAGATACATGATTCATACAGGTGAAACAAAAATATTTAAGGATTTGCAACAGAAATATAGGTGGAACGGTATGAAGCGTGAGATAGCAGCGTACGTTTCGAGATGCTTGACTTGTCAGCAGATCAAGGTGGAGAACCAGTGTCCTGGCGGTTCCATGCAGAGGATTGAGATTCCTCAGTGGAAATGGAAAGATGTTACGATGGACTTCGTGGTAGGTTTACCGCCAACAAGACGCAAGCATGATGCGATTTGGATAGTTGTGGACAGACTCACCAAGTCTGCTCATTTCTTACATATCAGGATCAGTCAGTCTCTTGAGAGCTTAGTTGGCCTATATGTCAGAGAGATCGTACGATTGCATGGTGTGCCGAGATCGATTATTTCTGATCGTGATCCTAGGTTCACATCGCGACTATGGGGTCAGTTGCAGTTTGCTTTGGTTACGAAGTTGAAGTTCAGTATAGCTTTTCACCCTCAGACTGATGGTCAATCAGAATGGACTATTCAGATGCTAGAGGATATGTTGCGAGCCTGTATGCTCGATTGGAAAGGCGAATGGGATTCACACCTGTGTTTGGTTGAATTTGCATATAATAACAGTTATCACGTTAGTATCGGGATGGCTCCGTACGAAGCGTTGTATGGGAGACCGTGCTGATCATCGTCTTATTGGAACGACATCAGTGATAGATCCAGAGAATCGCCGATTGTTCTTCAGCACTACAATCAGCAAGTGCAGAAAATCTGAGAACGTTTGAAAGCAGCGCAAGATAGACAGAAGTGTTATGCTGATAAGAGGAGACATGAGTTATCGTTCGAAGTTGGTGACATGGTTTTCGTCTGAGTTTCACCAACCAAGAGTGTGTTTCATTTCGGTAAGAAAGGGAAGTTGAGTCCTAGGTATGTAGGACTATTCGAGATTTTGGCAAGGATCGGTGAAGTGGCATATCATGTTGAGCTACCTCAACACGATATGCCAGATCCAGATCCATCGCACATCATTCGTTATGAAGACGTGGAAGTTTAGGAAGATCTAACATTGGCGGAATGAACTATTGAGATTGTTGATTGACGAGATCAAGTGTTGTGTACAAAGACTATTCCGTTAGTAATAGTACGTTGGCAGCACCATGGCATTAAAGAATGCACATGGGAGCCAGAAGCGAGTATGCGAGAGAAGTATCCGGATCTGTTTGTAACCTAGTTTGGCTGATTTCGCGGACGAAATCCTTTTCAAGGAGGGAAGGATGTAATGTCCTCGATGATTTTGAGGTAATATTATGCGAAGTGTTGTTGTGAATGGAAATTTCTTTTTTGATTCACGAACTTTTCATTTTGTACCTTTGTAAATATACGAAGTTGAAAATCGCGTAAGTTTAATGTAATAGCAATTGAGGGAAATTCGTGATGAGTTAACCTCTAAATTTGAGTTGTCCCTAAATTTGAGACCTAAATGATGGAAAAACTCTGTCAGTGCATGTGATTTACGGGAGATCGCATAGCGATTTAACAATGGCCTTTACGAGAGCCATTTCGTAAGAAGACAAAATTTTCCTCTTGGATGGGGTTGGATAGTTAATGGTATTGAAAATTTAAAACTGAAATAAGGTATACGACGTAGTTCATTTTAATCTTACTTAAGAAAATAAATTATAAAACTCCCTTCTTTTTTTTGAGATAGTTAGTCCAGGGTCGACCAAGCCCTTGGTCGACCACTAAGGACTACATTGAGACAATTTTGGTCATGAGACCAGCTGGTCAAGTTGACCAGCTGGGGTAGTGGCAGGTTGGTAATATGTGTGGGGCGGATTTTAAAGGGAGGACCACGATTGGCCTTACCCAAAACAAATATATATATATATATATATATAATAATAATGTAAAATATATATAAATAAGAGTCGACCTTTTTAGTTGGGGATTTTGGTTCATGATGATGCAAGGGACACCATCATGTAGATGGGAAACTTTTCCAAGAAATCAGCATGGGGCTGCGCCCCATGGGATTTTAAGGAAATCCCCTTTTTGTTCTTTCAAGAAGGCAATTATGAACCCCTTTTCAAACTACACGAGCTGAATGGAGGAGCTGGGCAGTCATGCAAGGATATTTCATCCTTGCCATCACCTAGAGGGGTGTGAAACCCACCCCAACCGTTGGATCCCTTGGGATAATCCTGGCCATTCATTTGACATGCAGTGATATAAAAAAAATTTTAAGGAAAGAGCCCAAAGGGGGGGGCGGGGGGGGGGGGGGGGGCGATTTTTTTTAGCTCTCTCTCTCTCTCTCATCCTCACTCTTCTCCTCCTTTAGCTGTGAGGTGTGGATCAACCACCATTGAGGCTGAGCCCTTGCAACTGAGACCTTCTTCTTCCGGACTTGCAAGGTGAAGCTTCATCCTTTTCACGTACTCGTTTCCTGCTGGAAAAGAAAATAAATGTATGTATACTTGTGTATATAGTTTGGTACATGAAGCCAAGAGGTCGATGGCATCCGTACATGCACATCTCTTGGTGGAGTTTAGATGGGTTATTTCCTTTTTTTTTGTGAAGCATTACTCATTTGAGCCCATGGAAAACGAGGGTGCTCTACCAACCGTGGTTGGGTGGCCTTTGTTCACGTTTTTCTTTTTTTTGTTGTTGCATAGTAGCCTTATCAAGATTTTGTTGAAGGACCTGCTCCTAATCTCAGTTTTTGCACACACCCTCACCTTCCAAAAGGATTTTCTATTAGACAATGAAATTCTTGCACTCGTCTAAGTGCTTCTAACTGGTACTCGCATGTATTTTTTTTTATGGAGTTTCCGATTGTCATTAGTATTAGATCGGATGTTGCATCCTTGTTTTGTTGCATATATTAAAGATATCATGCTCAACGTTTTGGAAAGCTTTCAATTAGTACTTTTTGAGTTTTCCTTTTTCTTTCTTTCTTTTTTTTTGGTTCTTTCAGTTGGACCGTTCCCTAGTGGGACAAACCTACTAGGTGCTTCCTGGTCCGAGCAAGGCTCGGCCAAAGACACCCAGCCCCTTGGCCATTGAGGGCATCTTACTTTTGTTTTTTGTGCTTGGCGTGTGGCAGACCACCGGGTATCGAACGCACCCGGGTGGTCTAGACGGATGGGCGAGCCTATAGCAGGCTTCCGGTCCTTTTGGCAAGCTGGTCCGAGCCCACGGGCTCAGATCCTTAGGCCTGGGTGGTCGAGTGGTCTTGTCCAACAGACCAGACCCAATGACCAAACCCTTGAATTTTTATTTTTGGCGCTATGGCACCCTGCGGGTTGTCCGCTACACTTGCGGGTAGCCCAATTTTGAGGCTTAGGTTTTGGTCGGGGTGACCGGTCTGAACCACGGGTTTAGACCATGTGGGCTGGACCAGGGGACCAGTCTCACTCCAGGTCTGGGGCGCATCAGGCCTAACCCGTTTTTAGCTTGGTGCGAGCTGTCGGGTGCTAGGCACTTGGGCCGCCCAGACTACCCCTTTAGTTTCGGTCTGAACATAGGGTTCGGACCTATGTGGATGTTTGGCAGCACGGGATGGTCCAGAGGACCAGACCTAAGACAAACCCCTACACCTTACCTTGGTGTCGTGACACCTTCCATGTGTTAGCCGCTTTGGTAGCCCAGATTTGGGTTACCCTGTCTTAACTTAGGCATCTGGTCCAAACCCTAGGTTCAGACCAGAACCAATGTCAAACCCACGGTCTGGTCCAGAGGACCAGACCTGCACCTATCTAGCCCCTTTGGGAGCACCTGGACGCAGCAGTGGGCTGCCATATGCAGTCCCTATTCAGGTGCCCCTACCGTTTTGTTGGTAGATTATCACCCACCGCTACCTAGTCCGAGTTTGGACCTTCGAGTTATGGTTGAACCAAGTCTGTGGTCCGGTCCAAAGGACCAGACCCAAATTCCCTTGTCGTTACCCCCCTGTATTTATGTTTGGCCCTTGTACCATTGTTCGGGTTATGAGTCGTTTAGCCACCATGAGAAGAATAGTTAGAATAGCTATATATATATATATATATATATATATATATATATATATATATATATACACACACACACACACTTATATATGAGTTGTCAAATGATGTAAGTTCACTGTCTGGACGAACTTAGTCCGACACATGGCACTCTTGTGCCTGTTCAAATATTTTTTTTGACTGGAATCCTTAGACTCAGACTTGGTGTTTTGGTCACATAGGGGTTTCGAACGTAGCGATTGTTAACCGTGGTAGCCGAACTGAAGTACGAGTTCGGAGTGGACCCCATATCCTCCTTAGTAACCGTGTTGATGGTTTAGCACGAGGAATCAGGTGAGCTCCGTGCCATCTACACAGGCAATAAGCCTTTTTACCAGTTATGAAATTTAGAATTTCTAATCATATCATTAGCAGGTTCCGCATATGGTGCCCAGAACCGTGGAAATGCTAATGTTATTCCCATAAGTTGGGAATATCCTAGATTCCATCCTTGACACATAAGTGTGTCAAACTACGTAACCTAAAAAGGTGAAATGCTTACGCATATCTTTTGTGATTTTAAATACTTTGGTTCTCCCATAAGAGCGGCGACACACCGTGTAATGATGATGTGATTCACATACGTATGGGAATCACTTAGATTTCCATCTCAATACTTGAATGGACCGAGATCATGAACGTTTTTTATGTGAGTAGCCTCTCTGCGAAAGATTTGCCAAAATTATGACATTGTAGTTCTAACTACTCAAAATGTGACATTTAAAGGCTGGCAATACCTATTCCAACGTAATGAATTCGCAAATATGTTTTTAGTATGTGCATACCTCTTGAAATTATGGAATTATACAGGCACACACACATTATCATGTAATTGCATTATTGTTTCTCAGTTATGCACTTGTATTATGCCTTTGTTGCTTATGTTGTGCGAGTAACTTAAAATCATGTAGTACTTAGTCGCACTCTGCACGTAGCACATTGATGATGCATGAAATGCACATCATGTTAACAAGTTATTCATGCATTTTGTAGTGAGATTAAGGTTTTAAACCCATGTTTAGATGCATTTTGATAGTAAGGGGTTGTGGTTCAAATTTCAGAGAAATCGGAGTTAAAATGAGAGAGTTATGACTATTTTAGTGTTCGGGCACGGATTTCGAGGTGGCTCGGATCCATATCCGACCCAACTAGGCTGTTTGGACTTTGGATAAACCTTTAGAAAGCCCAAAATCCAACCCACACGTATATCCATATCCATTTCAAAAAGATTTGCAGAAAACCCCTCAGAAAGTGGCGCATAAGAATAAAATTTTTTATAACCTTGTTTCTGAAAACTATCAAAAGTATAAAATACAATTTCCAGCAAACCCTAGATGTCTTTGGCATTGGGATTCACACCTCTTGCAGTGATTCTAACTCCAGCCCCTTCCCTACCTCTCATTCCACCTCATTTCCATTGAAGATTGGGTTTATGCTTGGAAATCAAGCATTCTTCGATCTCTCTTTTCATTTCTATACATTTCTTTATCTTCCTTGTTGTGTTTAATCACCATTTGTTGTGTTTTTGCAGGTGTAGCAGAGGTGGAGACCATTAATCTTGCTTGGAAGTGCGAAACACCCCAACAAGATGAGTCGGCCCTATCTCCATCCGGTTTTCTAAGCCCTCCGATCGCGAATCGGCACCCGTTCCATCTTCGGTGGATCTCCAACTTGTTGCAGCTGTAGATACCAGGCTCGTGGTGATATTCCAGCATTCTTGAACCGTTTGGGACGTCAAGCCAAGGCCATTGTCCGCTCTCTTCTCCCCCACGATCGTCGGATCGCCCTTGAGGTAGGTCTTCTTCTATCTTTTCTTCTAGTTAAAGCCCAAAACGTGTGTGCTTATTTTTTTTTTCTGTGTGTTTGTTTTATTTTTGTTGTTTCAGCCCTAGTATAGAGCTTGTGCACAAACCAGCATGGTAGATCTAGGTTTGATTTCGTTTTTTGAATTGTCGAGTCTTGATTTTCCACGATTTTCCCTAAAAACGTGAAAAACGGCTAGAACCCCTTCTAGCCGATTTTTCAATTTTGTCCAGAGTGTTTTGTTGTGTTCTTTTTACAGAAAAATCATTTAAAAAGTTTATTTTGAATTAGTTTAATAGTTGTGTTTGATTGATTATCGTTTCAATTAAAAAGAAAAGAAATATCGGCTAGATTAACTCTAGCCGATCTTTGTTTTTCGGCGAGTGTAATTTCTGTAATTTTTTTTAGTTTTCTCATGTAGTCTGAGTATTGTTCAGTTGTGGCCTAGGTATTTTAGTTTTGTTTTCATTTGAGAGTTGTGATTGGTTTGATTCTATGCATAGTGTGTGATTGGTTTTGAAGAAGTCAATGAATCAAAGTTGAAGTTGGGTGAGTATGTGTGAGTCCATTGTGTAAGTCGTGTAGTATGCTGTTTGTTTTGCAGTCCAACAGTCTCGGAAAGCTGTATTACTCAAAGTTCAGCATATTCAGGTCATTTTAAATCTTGTTTTTGTGTTTTCGTGTTTTAGTTGTTTTACTTATATTGAAAAATCAAAAATCGAGTGTATTCTTTTGGTTTATAGCCTTGTTCAGCTGACTGTAGGAAATTTTCATTTAGTTTCAGTTTGTTAAAGTCTTCTAATTTGTTGATTACTGTTTTAGTGAAGGTAGAAATTTGTTTTTGTGATAAAGTTAGTGTTACTTGTGTTCAATGCTTTATGTTTAGATTAGGCGTGTAGCTAGATTGCAATTAGAATATTTTTTTTTAGATTGTCCTAATTCTCAGCATATTAGATAAAATGTTTATAATTGCAGTAGTGTAATTAGTTAATTTTAGTTAGGTGTTAATTTAGTTTTATCACCCTCGTAGTAGTTTTAGTGTGATCTTTATTTTATGGTTTTAGTATTGTTTTGCTAGTCGTCTTCCCCAAGGAGGAGCGGCAGCCATTAGAGCTCCAGTCGAGCTCTAGGCTGCTTTTGGTAGGTCTTAGAATTTAGGTAAGTGTCTTAAGGTGTCTAGGTGCATTGTATTAGAGCTTGTTTAGTTTTAAACGTTTTTAGTGAAATTTTTAGTAAGTTTCTTTTGTTAGGTAATCTAATTTAATTGCCTATAGTCATTAGTTGTAAGTTAGAAAACGTTTTTGGTTGTGTTAGGAAAGTTGATTTGAATTAGTAGAATAATTGCTCCAAAAAGAAAAACGTTTTGAGAAAAGTGATTGCTCCAAATTCGTTGACTATTATTTAAGTAAGTTTGAAATTGGGTTTAAGAAAGGATAGCCAAGATTGAATCAATAAATTTTTGGAAAGTTGAATTGAAGTTTCAAATCTTTTCTAAAAAGGAGATCACGATTTTGATAGAGGTATTTATTTGTTTTATCAATCATTTTTGGAAAGCTAAATTCGTTGAGACTATCTTGAATTGGATATTTTCAAATTGTCTATTTGCTTAAATTAGTTTTTAAAGATATTAAAGAAGTGTAACTGCCCCTAGCTGGACGGTTTTACACTTCTTACCTTTCTAAATTGCAAATTAAGGCAAGTCAAGACAAGCATTTAGAGTTGGACGATTTTTGGAGTTATCAAATTTCCCAAAATTATCCTTGAGTATTTATTCTTTCCTAAGTCTCTAACCGTCCATAGTGATTTAGCCTATTCTTAGTCTTAATTAATTTAGTCAGTTGTGTATTAACCTTAGGTTAGTTAGTAAGCTACTAAGGTAGTTAACCTAACCTAGTCAACCTAGTTGACCCAATTAGGTGAGTCGTGTATCTAGTTGATCCTAGTCCTAGTCAAACCTTCAATCGTACCTCATTAGTTTAATTGGATAGTTGACCTTAGTATTAAGTCATCTTAGATTTAGTATAAGTTAGTTTAGTTCTTCACTTACTCAATTTAGTTAGATTTTAGAAGTAGATGTTTCGTTGACTTATAATTAGTTAGTGAGTGTTTGTTTTTGTGGTTCTCATTTAACTAATTTGTATTTAGTTTTAGTAACTGCAGCTGCTTATTCATCTAGTTAAGTGTGCACATTTAAATATATTAGTTGTATTTGCATTGGTAGTTCACTTAGCTTTATTCATAATTTGCATTGTGCATTGCATTTTTATGTCATTTAGCATAATCACATTCATCATCTGCATATACACTGTTATTCAGTATCATTTAGGTTTGCATTAGGGTTAGATTGCATTTTTAGTGTTTAAAATAGATTTATAAAGTGAATAGTGCATTGAAATCAAAACCTGATTTTTGCCCTGTCGCACAGTCGTTATTTCATGTGCAAAAATTTCGAGTTTTCAAAATATTATTTTTCTATTCACTTTATTGGCATGTTAACTGTCTGCAGACAAAATTTCAGCTCGATCCGAGTTGGTTCGGTCTGATTTTTAAGCGTTTTGTGAAAACCGCTTTTTCGGATTTTAAAATTTTGGGACCTGCGATATCCTGATTTTTTCCAGTTTTGAAACGCTTATATCTGGAGTTTCAAATATCATTTTTTAATTCTGTAAAAACTGTCTGATTTTTTAATCTGTTAGTTACAGAATAGAATATATTTCGGGAAAATTGGACCTTGTTTGCCATGTCAAATAGTCATTTTTCGAAGAACTATCAGAAGTCTATTTTGCACTAGTTAGGGGTAGTTTCGTAATTTCAGTCTGTTAGTTATTTTCGGTTTGTTTTCAGTATTTTCTGCATTTTAAGTGCTGCATCTGCATCCTTCAGCATTGGTAGACTTAGGTTAGTTGATTTTAGAATTAGTTTGATATTTTATTTAATTATTTTCTCGTAATTAGGATTTGTTTTGTTAATTTCTTGAAAATTAGGATTACTGTCATTTCTAGTTTGATTTATTAGAAACAGTTGCTAACTTTGTATTTTGCTGTGTTTTTAGGTTGAAAAGCATAATCATTTTCCAGGGATTATTGTCCAAGTGCAAAGATTTGATAATCGGCGAAAAGACAGAAATACCCTTGGCGTGCAATAGAAGACTGAAGTGCTTTTCTACGTAGTTGTAGTGTTAATTTGATATTGTATTAACATTGTCTTTGTAATTAGTGTTTAGTGATTAATAAATTAAATTTCTTAGAAATATTTGAGTAACTCCCGTTCCCTGTGGATTCGATCCGTACTTACCACTTCGTGGAAAGTCGGTTATTTACTTTTGGTTGACGATTTTCCAAAGAGTTTATTGAAAAATATTGTTTTAAAAATACCACTTCCAAAATATCAACCACACATCTTGACACTCGTACTGCTTAGTGTGTACCTCGATCGGTACATTGTGAGACTCGTGCTAGAGGCATTGATGAGTGCACGAAGTGCACCTTGTTCGTATAATAAAAAGATTGACACACAAAAACTTGAACACCATAGGGTATGAGTAGCACTGTTGTGGCTTGGACTCTGTTGGAGTCTCTGGGCAAGGCCCCTTGTTCGTGAGTGAACTCACGTGTGTCTATACCTCAGATATGAAAATAATAATATGGTGTTTTGATTTCTTTTGCGAGCGATGTACTCTTGATAGCCGCATAAGGCTGAGCATGTGGATGGGCAGGCTAAGCCCTCGTTTGCTTACCCTATGGGGACCACGAGGCATAAAACACCTCGGTAGGAGGTATAACTGATTCATGAACCTAAGATAGATAAACCTGCTTCGCCCCATTCACAGATGGTTCACCTTGGAGAGGGTGGATGGTACAACCCTGAGTGACTTGTCATTACTACGACACTTGTTTTGATAGGAGCTGTAGCGTCCTTTGACCTCCAGTCACTCAGAATCAGGGAGGTTGAGGTTACCTTTTTAGGACCTCACTACTGCAGTAGTATGGATTGCAATCCTCACCTATGCGAGAATCTCTCTCAGCTGCGTGTTGCTCGCATAAGGTTTACTCGGTCTGTAGCATCCCCGATTACCACCTTATAATTTGAATAACAGACGTCGGGTGTATGACTCACAGAATGCGAGGTTCCTTCACGTACCCGAAGGAGTAATCAGAACTTAAAGACTAACCAATCACAGCTAACGTACTGTAGTAGTTGCTTTACTTGTTTCACTGCTTCAGTACCTGTTATGTTTCTTTTACTTTTCCATAGCTACTCACGTTTAGTAGTTGTTCAGTTCTGTTCATTGTTTTACCTTGTTACACGTGCACTTGACACAGATACATATATATGTTGTTCACCTGTTTCCTATTCTTGCTTCCTGTTTTTCCTTGAGATATATGAATTGTTGTTGATTCTTTACCACCTCGCAAGAGTGCTGACCCCATTTTATGGGGATGCAGGTGATGAATAGGTACAACAATGATGCAACAGCACATGGTGGAGGGTTGGGGGCCCACACTTAGTTGCAGATCCTGCCTCTGTTTGGTTTTGGGTTTTGAGGGGATGTTCTCCCTATTGTTGAGAGACTGACAGACTTGTAGTACTTTTCTCATTTTGAAATTTTAAAACTGATGGGTTGTATACCCCTTTAAACTTGAAGTTGTACCCTTCCTCAGTATGGTAGACATGTATGCTTTACTTACCTGTGGTCTGCTCAGACTTGCAATCTTGTTACCTAGCGACCCCCTTTTCCTTGCTTTCCGCTGTTTATTGTAAAACCATTTCAAAAAAAAAAAATTATAGAAATTCAAAGGTTTTTCCAAGGTCGGGGTTTGGAGCACCACACTATATGGATTGTAAGACTAAAATAAAAAAAATAGCAAGGATATGATTTACTTTGTTGTTGGCTTTCGAATGAGAGATCTAGTCCATCCAACGGATAGATCCCATCATTCATCGAGCCTACACACATAGAGTATGTGTTTTATTATTTTCATCATTCAAAACCTCTAAAAAGAGATTTTCACATACTCACGGATTTGACTTTTGAAGTGCATATACGTAGTTTCAATGAAACTTGGTAATATCACATTGAAATGCAACAAGTAGTAAAAAAAAAGAATCAATAAAACAAAGAGAACATCAAGCAAAGGGAGAGAAGGAGATGCACCTTGGACGTGGCTGAAGGTTGGGGTAGTATCAACTGCTACTAAGGAGGCTGGACGATGCTGATCCGGTGGAAAGGTGGTGTTGCCTTGGCTAGAGAGAGAGAGACTCTTTGTTGGAGGTGGTTGTGGTCAACAATGGAGGTGGCGCTTTGCTACAGAGGGGGTGCCAACTGAAGGATATGCTTCAAAGTGGGCTGGCTGGAACCAATTGAAGGTGAACATGGCGCCAACTGAAGGTGGTGGTGTTGCTATGCCACTACCTTGGTGTGGTTGGAGGTTGGGGTCGCTGCAGCCACAAGGGAAGCGATGGCTAAAGCCACTAAGGGGCCAAGAGAGAGAGAGAGAGACTCTAAGAGCTGGGCATGAGATCCTTGGGGAATAGTAAGAAAGGAGGAGTTTTATGGTGGCTGAACCAAAGAAAAGGGAAAGAAAGGAAGCAGGGAAAAGAAGAAGGAAAGAAAGAAGAAAGAAAGAAAAGGAAAGAAAAAGGAGAAGATAAAGGATGAAGAAGAGAAGAAAATGAGGAAGGGCTGGTCGACCAAAAGGGAGAAGGAGAAAGGAAGGAAAGAAAGAAGAAAAGAAAAGGAATAAAGGAAAGAAAGAAAAGGAAGAAAAGGAAGAAAGAAGGAAAAAAAGAAAGAAGAAAGGAAAGAAAAGAAAGAAGGAGAAGGAAAGAAAAGGAAAGAAGGAGGAAAAGGGGGGGGTCAACCCCCTTGTGGGTCCCATAGGGTAAAAAAAAAAGGATAGAATAAAATAAAAAGATAAAAAAAAAATGATTACAAGGAAATTTTTTTTTTCTTTTTTTATTTTAAAATGAAAGGGTAGATATGACTGAAGGAGCCATCTCAGAGTGGGCTCACTTTTCAAATTGAAAATTCATTTTGAGGAACATAGGGGTAGAATAGTCTTTTAGCAAATTTTTGGACGAAACAAGCTATTTTTGGCAGTTTTTGAAACAAGCTCAGAATTTGAAGCTTCATACCCCATTGAGAAGCAAATCCAGTTTGGAATTTGAAAATTTGAGTTTGAAAGAAATCCTGATTTTTTTTCTCGAGAAAATATTTCTAAATTTAGAAGCCTGGGGATAAAAATATAAATTTTGGAAACCCAGGGATTGAAATTGATTTCTGAAAACTTTTAAAACTCAATCTGGATTAAAATTTATAAAACTGGAGTTCTGGACTTCAACAATGAAATGAAATGTGATGAAATATTATGAAATGCTGAAAAATTGTATGAAATGATGAGAAATGACATGAAATGCTATGCTAAATGTAGACCCTGAATGAAGAATTTTGGATATTGGACTTTGATTAACAATTGTACCAGTTCAAAAAGTGATAATTTTGATAAAATTTGCAAAATGGTTCAAGAAATGATTTTCGGGCTCTACCAGACCAGAGTGACATTGAAAATTGGGGTGTGAGCTGGATTGAACTAAAATGAACTGGATTGAGCTGGGTTCTAGGGTTTCAGAACTCAAGTGAATTGACAAGACACTGACTCAACTGAGCTCCCCGAATAATTTTTCAAGAAAAGCTGCCATTTTTAGAGAAATGGTATGGAATGGTCACTGGAGTGAAGTGAATTACGAACATGAGCTGGGTTTGAGATGGAACAAAGGTCAGTAATACTGAGATGAACCAAAATTGAAGTTCAAACACTAGCTCAACTGACTGGACTCAGCTCAATTTCAGCTAAATGAGCTGAAATAGGCTAAAATAGGATCATGGATACTTGGAAGTTGTTTTGAACTGAAACAGGAGCACTTGAACTCCTGGTGAACTTAAGCTAGACTCAGGGGAATATGACTGACTAGGAATGACTAACTCGAAGACAATTGGTTTGGATTTGAGTGAGAAATGAGCTCATTTCTGAAGAAATGATCCCATTTTGGCAGAAATGGTCAGAAATGAAAATGGCCTTCTCACTGTGAGCTCAAGTGAGTTAGAAATGACTGACATTCTAACTGTTCTAAGTTTACAAATGAGCTTGGTTGACTCCGACTGACTAGGATCTTGGAGGACCTAGGGGTAAAATGGTAATTTTCCTAATAAAAGTGGGTAAAATGGTAGTTTTCTGACACAAACTTGAGGTTAGACTCCTACACTGACCTACCAGGGTTGGCACTGCATGAGGGGTGTGTTTGAAAATGAATAAGGAAATTTTGTGGTGTTTACAGGTAGCACACAGGGATGTGTGCTAGGCCCATGCCCTTGGTCAGACCCCGGGAAAGGGACTCGACCAAGGCTGCAGACCACAGCCTGCACCCACACCTAAGAAAGCCATGGGAGAGACCTAACACCTAGTTTGGGTGGGGCAGTCAAGGCAGCACGGTCTGGTCCTAATGGGTCCAGACCTTGCTTAGCAAAGGGGAAGGGGGATACAGGCTTGGGGTCTATACCCCTTGGTTTGACCCTGAAATGGGTCCAGACCACGCCCGACCAAAGTCGACACCCCACAATGTGTGTGCGCCCAGATGAAGGAATCCGGGTGCTAGGTGCAATCGGTTTCAAGTTGCCTCTGTGATCATCGCAAAATTTTTCCTCTCATGTTTCCCTCTCTTCCTTCTCTTTGCCTTTCTAACCTTTATTTCCCTTTTTGAAGGGGAAAATAAAAGATAGAAAAGATAGAGAATAAGAAAAGAAAGAAGCGAGAGAAACTTTTTTGCAAGGTCTCACTTGACCTTAATTTTGAAAAATATTTAGAAAAATTACTCGCCTCTGTTTCAAAAATTTGCTGGAAAAATGGAGAGACGGGATTTGCTCGTCGGTACGAGGTTCAACCATTCCTGGCGCCTTTACCAGGGGTAATCAAACCAAGGATCGAATTTATGCCTTTTTGCTTTGCTAAAATATTATCTAAGAATTTTATTCTAAGTCTAAAAATGCATAGAGAATCATGCTTGTGTGAATGCAAGGATGTATGCTCTTTTGAGAAAAATGATTTGAAAATTTCCAAGTGTTTCTGAGATGAACTTGATAATGGAGTGAAGAAATGGTTTTTGAAAGTTGAATCTAACTTAGAACTTTGAGATAGATCTTGGAGAGATATTTGAAGTTCTAAGTCTTGAAATAATCAGAGTTTGGAGAAATAAATCTTGATTTAAAAAAAATAAAGAAAAGGGGAATTTTGAAGCTGAGATAGAAAAAATGAAGTTTTTAAAGTCAAAATAGACTTTGAATTTGAATTTCGAAGTTAGATGATGAAATTTGAAATGGAATTGAATTTTGGATTTGAAGTTTGAAATCAGAATGGAATTTGGATTTAAGAAATCCAAATGGAATTTGGATTTAAGAAATCCAAATGGAATTTGAAAATAGAATTGGATTTAAGAAGTCTAGATGGGATCTGAAAATGGAATTGGTTTTTGAAATCTGGAATTAGGAGTGGAACTGAATCCGGAATCTGGAATCCTAAATAGAATTGGATCCAAAGTCTGGAATCCAAAATGGAGTTGAATCCGAAATCTGAAATCCTAAATGTTATTGGATCCGAAGTCTGGAATCCAAAATGGAGTTGAATCCAGAATCTGAAATCCTAAATGAAGTTGGATCCGAAGTCTGGAATCCAAAATCTAGAATCCAAAATGAAGTTGGATCCGAAATATGGAATCCAATATGAAATTAGAAGATGGGTTTGGATTTTGGAAATCCAGAAGAGATTTAAAGATGGATCTGGATTTTGGAAATCCAGATGGGATCCGAAGATGGGTCTGGGCCTTGGAAATATAGATGGGATTTGGATTTTGGGAACCCAGATAAAACTTGAAGTTGGATTTGAGAAATTCTAGATCAATTTTCAAAATTTGGGAAGAAGGATAGAGAATGAAACTTGATTTTCAAATTTTGAATTTTGAAATCAGGAGATGAATTTGGAAATTTCAAAGTTGAATTGAACTTTGAAATTTGATCTGGAATATTAAATTAAATTTGAAATTGAATCCTGATCCTGGAAATGAATTTGGAATTTCAAAGTTGATTTGAACTCTGAAACTGGATTTAGATTGGAAATTGAATTTAGAATATAGGAATGACTTTGAAATCTCAAAGTCAAATTGGACTTTGAAATTGAAGTTTGAATCTTTGAAATAAGATAGAATTTGAGGTTAGAAAGGAGATTTTGAATTTATAAATGGGAATTGAAAATTGATCTGAGAGGTGAAGAAGATATTTGAAGAATTGTCTCAAAATCACTTGGTTTTTTAAAGAAAAATTTGAAATAATAGGATGTGATTTTATCCTAGATGATGAATGAATTTAAAAGAATTTTGAAATTGTATTTTGAAAAAGCATATTTCATTCTTTAAATGAATTGAAATAAGATTGAAGATGTAATACGTCCCTGACTATGGTCATAAGATGTATTATATAATAATCGTATTTAAATTCAAGTGAAGAATAAAACATATTTTTTTGTGCCTTTATAGAGTTCAAAATGAAATTAACTTTCAATATATCTTGACTATGGCCATTGATATATATTTTGAGTTAATTTTAAGTTAAACTCTAATAAAGGAAGAAAATATTTGAAAACATGATTATTTTTTAAAAGAGACCCAGTGTGGATCCAATGTTATTCCATAAAAGATGAAAACCATAAGTTTTGTTCACATCCTGACTATGGCCATTGATGTAAATCGTCAACTTATGATTTAATCACCTATTATTAGAATGGTGCACGTTCCATTCGTGTTCCCATTCATGAATTTTTGAAATAATAAAAAGGAAAATGATATGAGACAAGCATTTCTAGAAAATATGCATGCTCATACATTCTAATCTAGTTCTCGAAATATAAAATTTTCATTATAAGCTAGCTATTACCTTTTTGAAATTGTATTGGAATTTAGATTCCTAATCTAGAAAAAGGAAATTCAACAATTTACAGTTCTCCTGCAAAGGTAGAGTTAGTTTAAAACAAGCTTGCAAATCTTAGGCAAAATCTAGATATCATATTTACATTGAATGAGAAATGCATGAAGGCATTCATATCTAAACAGGAAACGTATGAAGGCATTCATCTAAACATATACAAGAATACATTTATCTAACTAAAGATAATGATGGAACAAGGAGTAAGATGAGACCATGGATTAATCATTATAACATCACTTCAATTTCGGAAAAAGTGAGATTAGTAACACATCCTATGGATTTCACATATCATGACAATACATTGATTTTAGCAAAATGAGATCAACAACGTAGCAGCATGTTTATTCTCAGCAAGGTAAAACAATGATCATCATAGCAATATAGTTATTTTGGCAAGATGAAGATAGTGGGTGCATTGTGTATATATATATTCAGTGATGTTTAGTGATATTATCAAATGATACCTGGTGATGTCAAGTGGTAACAGTGAAACTGAAAGCATGAGTACTTATGCTGATGAACAAAGGTGATGCCGAGGTGACATGAAATGATATCCCTAGATGTATCATGATGCAAAAATGCAAGTGTGGGTGCAGTAGATGGATGAGCATAAGTGGTGGGATACCTGTGTTATGTAATGAGTGAAGTGGATGGCAGTTGGAGTGGCTATAGATATGAATATTACAGGCAAATGAGTGTTAAAGACTGATTTGCAGCAGCTCATGATAGTGATGTTAGCATGTGTTGGAGCTGGAAGAAGATGGATGTTGTGAAGGGTGAGTGAAGGGCTGGTGCACAGTGGGGCTGGGGTAATGAGCTGGGTAATAAGGTGCAGCTGTAGTGTTATACCTATATACATATGGAGATTATCAACGTGTATTAGTCTAATAATATTCAGAAAATGCAGGTGGTTGGGAGAATCTGATATACATCCATTCAGATTTTTAAATCAATCCACAGCAGGATGGTATATCCCATGGGCAGCAGCATTGAAAGCTACTGCAAATGAGTTACAACAGGATGATTTGCTAAAGAAAAATGATGGGTTACTTGACAGCAAACTGGTCTACAGTGAGTCGATTGCCCCCAGCAAATCGACCCCTATAAACTGACTTCTGCATATTGATTCCAAAGGGTAGTCATTACCATGACTAGCAATATGCCAGAATACACAGATAGCAGCGTACAAATATAATAATGCTTGTTATTACACATACAATATAAGGCAACATGCAAGAAATGTAATACATAAAAAGAAAAGTAAAGAATTAACTCTACTGTTGCACGACTTTGGTATGGAGATTCATAATACCTGGAATTCCCAAATGAGTGAGGGACATGAGTCCTATCATCCAATTCTTTGCTTCCCCACGAACACCATGGAGCTTGGCATCGAAAACAGATGAAAACCTCTGGATATTGATTGCTTGCCTTCCCTTCCAATGTCGATCATAGAATAACACTAGCAGGAGGTCTTACCAATAGGCCAGGAGTTTATCGCCCACAACCCACGTAAGATCCGTGAAATTTTCTGAGGAATTATTGGTTGCATTAAGTTGATATGCTTATATTTCGTGTGGTTATGAGGTCTAATCGCATAATTAAGTATAATTGACTATGCTTTGTGTTTTAGCTTTGCACGTGCAAACCAAAAATCACGTAAATACACTATGTAAGTAAGAAGTGCCTAATTCTGGATGAATTAATCTTTAAAATTTTAAGGGTTAATTTATAATATATTTTTATAGTTTGTTCCCGAATTTGGGACCTATACAACGTAAAAACCTCATCAGTGCATGTGAATTATGAGTTTTGATCTACGATTGGACCCGAATCGTAATACACTTAATTCTTGCAAACGAAAGACAATTTTCTTGAGAGGCATTAGGCATTCCATGTTAATTAAGGTTTTGAAGAGAACTAAATGATTTATTGAAATTAATTTAGTATTTTAATGCATTAATTAAGCATTGTTTTGAAATATCATTATAGGCGATTTTGGATTTGGATCCGGATCGACTAGAGAGGACCCAAACCCATTGGGCGTCCTCTCTAGAGGACGTTTTTAGCCTTGGTTGACCAGCTGGTCAAGGTTTGACCAGCTGGGTGGTGTTTTTGAAAAGTATTGCATGGGTTTTAAAAAGGAGGCCACTATTGGCCATGTATCTTTTCAAAAAAAAACCATGATGGAGCCTAGAGTCCATCATGAGGGGCACAATTTCCTAAGTGGAGGCTTGGGGCTGGCGCCCCATGGCCCTTTTGTAATTATTTTGGAACTAATTCAAATGGTGAAACTCGGTTGGGCATAAGGGGCGGCAGCCAAGGGCACCCCCTTATAAAATTTTCAAACAATAAAGGCTTTTTGAAACTCCTTTTAATGGCATCTTTGAAAACCTTTTCAAAAGTTTTAAAAGCTAGACATGCATTGGGCGTGAGATGGCTATGGGGGGACGTGGAGCACCCCAGCCCTCCATCTTGCCCCATTAAATCTTAGCCATCCATTTCTTTAACCCTACCTATTTAAAGTTTTAAGAGAGAGAAAGAGGGAACCCCTTGGGCGATTTTTGAGGAGCCTTTCTTTCTTCCCCCTCTTCTTCTTCTCTAAATCCGTGTGTGAGAGAGTAGTGAGTGTGGTGAGGAGCAGCTCCAACCGTGAACACCATATCTCCTCCATTGTTGAGAAAGCCTCGAAGGTGAGACGCTCCTACACATGTCCAAACCATGGTCTTTTTCGGTTGAGCAATTTCTAGGCGTTTTTGCATTCTTGTGAGCTTTCTTTGCATGCACAAATTGCGGGTTTCATTTTTGAACAAGATTTTTACTTGTTCATGCATTTCCTTTTTCGTGAGCTGTCATTACATGCATTTTATTTCAGATTTGCGAGTTTGAGCATGCTCTTATGAAACTGTATTTCCTTTGTTAAGCAAGTGACTGCAACGATTGAGGGCTTTCTTATGTTTCTTGAGTTTTGTCTTGAGTTGATGCACCATCTTCCTAAGCTACTAGTAGATAGGTTCAGATTTATCATCTTAATGTATATTCTAGCATGCATTGTGCAGGTATTTTTGGTTGCACAATGGCTGGAAGTCATATTGTGCGTTTTTCATTATGGGCGTTGCACCTTGTTATTCTGGCTTGTTTCATGTTCGCCAAAGTGTTTCTCACTAGCAGGGTTTCGGTTGGCTAGGAAGCCTTAGACCGACTCTTTTGTCCAGCAGCCATGCCCAGCTGGGTCGACCCTCTTGGGTTCGGGCAATGCTGGCTCGGGGTGGTCGGGCTGAGCCCATTCTCTTTTTTTTTTCCACTCAAAATTTCTGTTTGAGCATGTTATCGTCGCAAAATTTTTCCCGTCTTCCCTTCCTTGCGGAAGAGAAAGGAAAATACTTTCGCGATTCAAACTTGACCGGATTTTGGAAATTGTTTTGAAATACTCGCCTCCGTTTTGAAAATTAGCGGAAAAATCCATGGGATGGGGATCGACCTGTCGGTACAAGGTTCGACAGTTCCTGTCGCCTTTAACAGGTGTAATCAAACCAAGGACCAAAATGTGCTTGACTTAGTAAAATTATCGAAATTGTGTTCTATCCTAAATGCACAGAGAATTCAGGCATGTGCTATGAGATTTGGTAAAATATAAGTTGGAAAACTATGATGTATGCTTAGAAAACATTTGGAGTTAAAAAAACATTTCTCAGGAAAAAGATAGAAATCAATCTCTCAAGAAACTCAGACAAAGAAGATTTGAAATCTCGAGAAAGTTTATAAAGATTTAAAAATTTTTGAAGAAATAAAAATCTTGAGAAAATGGTAAGAACTCTTGAGAAAAGATGAACATTTGAAAAGAGAAACATTTCTCAGGAAAACTCGGACTTTGAGAATTTTCTTAGGAAAATGATGAAAAATTTATAGGAAAACTCATTGGAGAAGGAAATTGAAAACTTGGGAAATTGAAATCCTGGGAATGTTAGCCTTGAAACCCTTGAAAATTGGTTTTGATTCTTGAGAAAGATTGGGAAACTCTTTTTGAAAATCTTAAGAAAATAGCATTTTCCAGTGAAAATCAAGGGAAAACTTTGATTTCGGAAATCCAACTTCGGAAATTTTAAAAGTTTCTTGAGAAACTGATTTCCATGGAAAACTGTGGAAAAACTTGCCTTGGGAAAACCGATTTTGAAACATTTTCAAAATTTCTTGAGAAATCGATTTGAGAATGAAATTTTCTCAAGAAAACCATGAGAAAACGAATGATTTCATGATGCAAATGATATAAGTGAATGAATGCCCTTTGAGAAGATGTTCTGAGAGATTTGATTGGAAAATGTGTATCAAGCCAAAGTAAATCCTTCACATATTCTGACTGTGGCCATGAATATGTTCAAGGTTTTATTTGAGTTAATTCACAATGTTTTTAAAAATTGGAAACATGATGTGGATTTTTAAGATAGCCTAAGAGTGTAGGCTCTGTGTGATAGGTAGAAAGATGATGGATCTGGGTCTCGTCCATATTCCGACTAGGGCCGTAAATATGGACTCCACCGAGTTCATCAACTCCCTAAGAGTTGGTGCACGTGCCATTCGTGTACATATTCATAGTGCTTTTGAAATAAAATGCATGATTCATAAGATCAAGATATCACAAAATCAAACTACATGATATGCATCCTAACCTAAGCAGTAAAAGTAAATATTATTCCAAACTTGATTATTACATCTCTGACATAAATAAATAAAAAAAAAGAAAAATATACGGAATTGAAAGAGTCCGCATACTCCATATTTTCCTGTAAAATGAGAATTAGTAGAAGATAACCAAGGAAATGGATATATATACTATATACGACGAAGATATACATGTATATGATAAATGATATGTGATAATGAAGATGTAATTACAAAAAGAAAAAAAAGAAAAGAAAAATATATATGATAACAAGTGCACATGAAGGGATCTATATATATATATGCAAGTATATATATATGTATATACATATACATAGATATATACATATATATGTATACATATAGGTAGATATACATAGATATACATATATATATAGATATATATATACCTATAATGAGAAAATATACATATTAATGGAAATTCCCTATAATGGGTAAAATAAAAAAAATACAGGTATATACAGTTTCTGTAGGTGATTTTACACAGCCGTATTTCACAAATTATAATGTATTTCTCCGTAAAATTGGGTATGAAGCTTTCCTATATATCCATAACAAAGCATACAAAAGATGGCCTAGAGATCATGAATGAATATGGATATATCCATTCATGAATATAGCCGATTATCAAGACTGGGTACTGTTATCATCGCAAAATTTTTCCCCTCCCTTGCGAGAGAGAAACGAATTTCGCGAGTCAAACTCGACCAAAGTTTTGAAATTGATTTTGAAAATTTACTCGCCTCCGTTTTGAAAATTTGCGAGAAAATTCCGTGGAATGGGATCCGCCTGTCGGTACGAGGTTCAACCGTTCCTGGCGCCTTTACCAGGGGTAATTAAACCAAGGACCAATTATGTGCTTTAACTCGACTCAAATATCTAAATTATGCTCTATTTTTCCTAGAATGCACAAAGAATCAGGCTTGTGCTATGAAATTTTGAAAATAATGCAAGTTTGAGAAACATGATGTTTGCTTTGGAAAATTGAAATATGCTGGAAAAATGATTGGAAAAGCACTTGAAATTGGGATTCCTGGGAAAATCATTGAAGTTCATTGAAAATCAGAAATTTGCATTGGAAAGTGATTTCTCATGAAAACTTGAACTTTGGAAAATCGATTTTGAAATTTGGAATTGCTTTTCTGAGAAAATGGATTTGAGAATTCTGAGAAAATCTAAGAAATTCATTGGAAAATGACTTTTGAAATGGAAAATGAATTCTCAGGAAAACTGGAAAATATGAGAAAATCGATTTCTTAAAACTTGGGATTTTGAAATTTGAGAATTTGAAAACATAGGAAAATCTTGATTTGAACTTGGGAAATGCCTTGAAATCTCATTTGAAAATTTGGAATTCTGAGAAAATCCAATCCTGAGAAACTTGGAAATTTTTGGGAAAACTGATTTATCTAAAATTGAAATTGGAAAATGAATTTGAAAATAATGCAATTTGAATGATATGAATGAATGAATATGAGTTTAAAAGAGAATTTCAATTGAGGAATTGGGAAATCCTTTTAAAACTTTGAAAAATGCAGTGCATTTTGAAGTTAGCCTAAATGTGTAGGCTGAATGTGGCTGATATAAAGATCATAAATCTTGGTTTTCTTCGTATTCTGACTATGGCCATAAATACGAATCCCACCGAGTTTATAAACTCCATAAAAGCTTGTGTATGTGCCATTCGTGTAAACCATAGTGGATTTGAAATAAATGCACATGAATCATACATCAAATATCGAAATTTGCATAAATTAAACTATATGCAATGCAACCCTATTCTAAGCAGAAAAGTAACTCTTATTCCAAATTATTACATTTGAGATTACATTGAATTAAAATAAAAAAAAAAAAAAAATCTAAGTCTTCTTCTTGAATGTTCCTGCAAAACTAGAAAACAAGGTTAGCACAAAAATGTAGGTTATTCTGAATTTATCCGAAAATATGAGAAATTATCAGATATTATTCAGATATAAACCCAAATTCATACCCCCCTTTGATATAAACATAATAAATAATGAATAAATTTGGAAAATAAACTTGAAAATTCGAAATTGGGGTTCAAAATGACCAAAATACTCCTGATGACTTTGAAATCAGGGTTTTATGAAAGAATTTTTGTAAATTTTGGAATTTTGAAAATCAAATGAAATAAATCAAACATAATATAATAAAATATGATGATATGCATGAAATTTTGGAGAATTAGAAATTGAAATTTCGAAATTTAGGTCAAAATGACCAAAATACCCCTGATAACAAGACTATGGCCTTGAAACCAGGGTTTTCTGAAATAAATTTTGCAAAATTGAAAAATATGAAATGCAAATGAGATTAAAATTAACCCTAATATGATTCTACATGCTTATGTACATGATACAAACCCTAAAATGGCGAAAATATCATAAAATATCAAATTTAACCTGATTTTCGCCTGATTTTCGCTTCTGAATTTAAAGATAAACTAACACATGGAGTAAATGAACTTGGAATTAAACCAAATTTGGCATGAACACCTAAAATAACCCTAAAAATAGAATGGAGCTCGAAAATCTAATTTTTTTTGTACTTTTAAATATGAAAATTCAAATAAAAACCTTAAATTTTATGATTTTTGCCTAAAATATTGATTCTAAAGGGGATTTAGGATATCAAACTTCCATAAAAATTTCCCAAATTTTATGGGATGACAGAGGACAGTAAGGAAAGGATTTTTTCATTTTACACTTTTTGGTTTTGACCTATGGTCGGAGCTGTGCCACTCCGGCAAGTCGGATCGGAATCCGGCGACTCTAGGATTTAGGAGAAACAGACAGGTTTCAGTAGAAAACATGGGAAAAATGGAACACAGATGGGAAAAAGGCTGAAATTGTGGGACAATGTCCCTGACAAACAGATGAAGATTTGATATTTTGACAACATTGGGATTCGGGTTACGGTTTGAAAAAGGGCACACTGTTATCAGAGACCCAAATCTCTAAAATTTCTGGATATTGGAATCTGTCAGACAGAAAATAAAATTTTGGGAAAAATACTGAAACAGTTCCAAAAATCCCCAAATTTTGGAAAATGACAGTAAAACATGTTAGGAACAACTTTCATGTTGAAAGTTTTTGTAGATGAGCTACGGATTGGGTGGACTCGGTGCATTAGGGTCTGTCTATACCCTGACGAAGGAAAATCAAGATTTTCCCAGGCGGATGGGAAATCTGATTTTTGACAGAGGACAAAACTAACTGGAAAAACTTCAAAATTTCCAGATCATCAGTAGATTCGATTATGAATACACTGTGATTTTTGAAGGACAATCCGAATCTCCCACAAGGGTGGTGCTGGAGGTTCTTTTCTGCTAAAGCAGAAATTGAAATTTCTAGAGGGTCCAAAATCCAGTTTGGTTTTCGATTTATTTAACAAGGTTCTAAAATCCTAACTGATCCATATTTTTGACATACAATCATAGACAAACAGAGACAAACATAACAAAATTTTTGAGATTTATCGACAAAAAATTGAGCATAAAATGATGACTAGACTGGACGGCTAAATGGAAAATGTATAAACTAATAGGACATGCATTAATGAAACAAGTGAAATGTATCTAATGAAATCAATTAAAAAAAAAAAAAACAATACCTAAATTATACAATCTATATAAAATCAAAACAAAGGAAAGAGGTGAAATATTTATTTGATATAGCCATTGAAATGAGGGGTTCAATCCATCGGCTAGATGAACCCTCTCATTTACGCATGCTTTGTCATGAAAAGTAAAAAAAAAAAAAAAATAGAAACTTAAGGTTTCCTACCTTCTAACACCATAAAGAAAGCCTTACCTTGAAATAATTTCAACCCCAAATTCCTCATCATTTTCATGAAAGCCATATGTAAGGGTCTCATTTCGACGATCAACCAAGAAACCCAACATGTGGTACTTAATAAGATCAACAAGACATACAATATGTCTTACTTTAAGGGGCAGTTACGGCAATGGAGGAGTGGAACGATGGTTGGCTGCCACAAGTGATGTCACCAGTAAAGATGGTTGGAGCTCTTTGGGGAAAACAAAAGGGAATAGAGGAGACTGCACGGTGAAGAAGGCTGGAACAAGGCTGCAGCTGTTTGAAGGTTGAAGGAGGAGGTTGCAGCGTCAAAGAGGCTGCTGTAATAGCTTGTTGCTGTAGCTGTAATGAAAGGCTGTGGATGGCAGCTTCTGGTGGCACTGTTGGGTGTTGTGTAGAAGAGGTGAACTGGCTGGTGGCTGTTGGCTGGAGCAGTGAGCGTGGAACCGGTGGAAGAAGCCGTTGGCTAGTGGCTGTTGGCTGGAGCAAGGAGCTTGGAGGTGGGCTGCAGCAAGGATGGTGGCTGGAATGGAGAGCTGGCTGAAGCTAGAGTATTTGAAGAAGATGGCTGAATGTTGCTGCAGCTGCAAAGAGGATGTCGGAGGTTGAAGATGATCTGGAGCTGCTGGGCATGGAGCTTCAAAGAGGTGCTGCTGGCTGCAAGGAAGAAGATGGTTGAACCGTTCTATTGGTGGTTGCAGCTTTTGTTCGATGGCTGGGCATCCAAAGAGGTGGCTGTAGAGAGGTTGGAAGGCTGCTGTGGCTGTAGCAGCTAAGGAGAGAAGAAGGGAGGTAAAGAGAGAGAATATGAGAGAGAATAGGAGAGAGGCGTGAGATGGGAGAGGAGCCGTAAGTGGCTTCCTTTTGTCTTTTTCTTTAACCAAACCCAACTTAGGTCTTTAATCAGCCTCAACTTAGGGTTTTTAGGGGTTAATGAAAAGAGAGGGAAAGAGTGTACGTGAATGGGCTGGAGAAGGGAAAGGAAGGAAGGGAAGGGAAGAAGAAAAGAAAGGGAAGAAGAAGAAAAAGAAAGAAAAGGGAAAAAGAAAGGAAAGAAAGAAAAGGAGGGAAAAAGGAAAAGGGAAAGAAAAAAATGAGAAAATGGAAAGTGGGGCTGGAGGCTTGGGTGACCACCTTGTGGGTCCCACCTCCTCTCTAAAAAAATAAAAATAAAAAAATAAATAAAAATCAATAAAAACAAAAATAAACAAATAAAAAGAAGCATTTTTTTTTTATATAAAATAGAAAAGTAAATGAATGGGCCATCTCAGAGCGGGTCCAAATTCCACATTTGAAATTCATTTTGACGATTAGAGGGGTAAAATAGTCTTTTTAAAAAGTTTCTAGACGAAACGAGCTATTTTTGGCAGTTTTTTAAACGAGCTCGGATTTTGAAGTTCAATACCCCGTTGCAAAGCAAATCCAGAGTAGAATTTAAAAATGTATTTTTGAAAGAAATCCATATTGTTTTTCTCGAGAAAATGCTTCCAACCGAAACGAGCTATTTTTGGCAGTTTTTGAAACAAGCTCGGATTTTGAAGTTCAATACCCCATTGCGAAGCAAATCCAATGTAGAATTTGAAAATTTGATTTTGAAAGAAATCCAGATTATTTTTCTTGTGAGAAAATATTTCCAAATTTAGACTCTCGGGGGTAAAAATGTCAATTTTGGAAACCCAGGGTTTCAAATTGATTTCTAAAAGCTTTTAAAACTCGATCTGGATTGAAATTTATAAAACTGGAGTTCTGGACTTCGAAAATGGAATGAAATGTGATGAAATGTTATGAAATGCTGAGAAATGATGAGAAATGACATGAAATGCTATGCGAAATGCTAACTCTGAATGAAAAATTTTGGATGTCAGACCCCGATTGACACTTGTATCAGTTCAAAAAGTGTTAAAATTGACAAAATTTGCAAAAATGGTTGAAGAAATGATTTTCGAGCTCTGCCAAGCTAGAGTGACACTAGAAATTAGGGTTTGAGCTAGATTAAACTGAAATGAACTGGATTGAGCTGGGTTTTAGAGTTTTAGAACTCAAATGAACAGACCAGGCACTGACTCAACTGACCTTTCCGACTGAATTTTCAAGAAAAGCTGCCATTTTTAGAGAAATGGTACGGAATGATCACTAGAGTGAAGTGAATTACGAACCTGAACTGGGTTTGAGCTAGAACAAAGGTCAGTAATACTGATATGAACTAAAATCAAAGCTTGAACACTAGCTCAATTGACTGAACTCAGCTCAATTTCAGCTGAAAGAGCTAAAATGGACTAAAATGGGCTCCTAGACACTTGGAAATGGTTTTGAACTGAAACTGGAGCACTTGAACTCCTGGTGAGCTCAAGTTAGACTCTGGGGAACATGACTGACTGACTTAGAGACAATTGGCTTGGATTCAAGTGAGAAATGAGCGCATTTTTGAAGAAATTATCCCATTTTGGCAGGAATGGTCAGAAATGAAAATGGTTTGTTCATTGTGAGCTCAGATGAGCTTGAGATGTCTGATATTCTAATTGTCTTGAACTGACCAATGAGCTTGGTTGACTCCAACTGACTGGGGTCCGGGATGACCTAGGGGTAAAATGGTAATTTTCCTAATGAAAATGGGTAAAATGGTGATTTTCTGAAACTGACTCGGGGTTTGACTCCTACACTGACCTGACAGGGTTGGCATTGCCTGAGGAGGATTGTTTGAGAATGAGTGAGGAAAATTTGGGGTGTTTACAGATGCCCCTCTTTGCTACTAAGCCGGCTTGAAGACGAGCTTAGTGGCAAAGAAAAACACACCAAATTTGGGCTATAAAAATGCCCCAGTTAGAAGGATCTGACTGGATATGAAAATATTAGCCCTGATGAAAATGGTAGATATGAAATGAAGAATAAAGAAGAAAATTTTACTTCAAAAGAAGTGAGATTCAGGTTTTGCCCTTAACCTGGATGGGACAGGAAATACCTCGTGTAGAAACGAAGCTCAGGTTTAACCCTCAACCTGATCGGGGAATGAAATACCTCATCAAAGGAGGCTCAGGTTTGTACCCTTATCCTGATTGGGAGGAAAAATGAAATACCTCATCAAAGGAGGCTCAGGTTTGTACCCTTATCCTGATTGGGCAGAAAATGAAATACCTCATCAAAGGAGGCTCAGGTTTGTACCCTTATCCTGATTGGGTAGAAAAATGAAATACCTCATCAAAGGAGGCTGAGGTTTGTACCCTTATCCTGATTGGGCAGAAAATGAAATACCTCATCAAAGGAGGCTCAGGTTTGTACCCTTATCCTGATTGGGGAAAAAATGAAATACCTCATCAAAGGAGGCTCAGGTTTGTACCCTTATCCTGATTGGGCAGAAAATGAAATACCTCATCAAAGGAGGCTCAGGTTTGTACCCTTATCCTGATTGGGCAGAAAATGAATAGAATCCTCGAAGGAAGAAACCATGATGGAACCTTCGGATTTCCGCACAATGAATCCGATAGGGGTTTTGCAAAAGGATGAAATTGGGGTCCCTAAAGCTTGAAAAGGGGTTTGATTTTGGGCGCCTCATTGCTGAGACTAAATAACTTTTGAAATTGGTGACCTTTTGCTGGAATTGGTGGCTTAACCTCAAGCCGAAATTGGACTGTCTATGGTGGGACAGTGGGGACACAGGGAAGTGTGCGAATCTGAGAGCCCATGCGCTCAGATTATACCAACAGAAGGGAAGGAATCTTGAAAACTCCCATTATCAAGTCCTTTAAAGGGATAGCAACTGATGTCAGGATGCGCCAAAGATGAACCTCAAGCTCTCGCTTCACGCCAGGATAGCTAGAAAATATTGTCAAAATGTTGAAAATTATTGTTGATTCGAAATAATTGAAAGTGATGCACATTGCTTTGAAAATATTCCCTCTTTTCTACCTGAAGTATTATCTCCGATTGGGCTTAACTTCGTAAAATCAAGATTCGAATTCAAATTGCTTGCAATTGGCTTTCTTTCAAGGAAGCTATCAATTTCCCTGATATGAGCAGAAAAGAGAGTATTCTTGATATTGTGAAAGCAATTTGTGAAAGAATATTGATAATAGAATTTCACAAAATTTAAAGAGGATTCTTTGGCAGATTTGGTAGTCTGATATCCTGGAATTCTTTCTCATGACGATCTTTCTGCCTACTATTTTTTTTTTTGGCAGAATTAGAGCTCTCTTGGGTTTTTGGAGATTACATCATCCTTCATTTTGGAAATGTCTTGACTTTTCTCTCTCTTTTTTTTTTTTAGAAGGGTACGTCACAAACTCCTTCATCTCAGAGATGCTCTGATCCTTCTTTTCTCTCAGGGATTATATTGACGGTTATTAGCTCTTTGGTTAGAAATCTCTTGATGATAGCAGAAATTAAATATCCTTTAGGGTTTGTCGGGAGGCTCATCGCAGTCGCCTTCATCTTGACGGTGCTCTGAACTTTCCCTGGAAGGATCCGTCACAAACTCCGTCATCTTGGAGATGATTCAAATCTTCTTTGGCCCCGGGGGTCTACTCGCCTAATTCGCCTTCATCTTGATGACAGTTGAGAGATCCTTTTTGCAGATATTTAATTGCAGCTTTAGGTGATTGAGGAGATATAGGGATTGAATGGATTTTTCTGTATCACCCAGGATATTTTGACTGCTTTATTTTCCAAGAATGATCTTTAAAAATGTGCCATTGACTGCGATCAATACCGATCACTTATGGCTTTGCAACAACATTGAATTTCCTTTGCTGGCCATATCGAGGATTTATTCTTCATCCTTTTGGTCGGCTAATAGAAAGAATTTGAATTTTGAATCCTTTTTCACGAAAGCTTTGACCTTTCAGAAATAATACTGAAGGTATTCTGAGGTAATGTTTTTATGCAATAAAAATTTTGAAATCAACAAATATTTAATGACAAATTGACAAGATTTTCTTGAAATCCTTTGTGGAAGCGAGTATTTGAAGCACAACGTAACACATCCATGACAAAAATTTTCTTCTCCTTTCCCCAAAGGAGAAGATTCAGACATTGGAAATAGGAATTACTCCTCTCTTCCCTGAAGGGGAGGTGTTTGCAAAATGAACTTTCGAAGAGAAATTAAGCTTTCGTCAAAACTTCCTAACATTAGGCTTCTCTTATGGAAAGGGGGCCGGTAATGATGAGGTCGGTGAATTGGTCATGAAGGAACGAGTCCATCACACTCTCCCTGAAAAGAGGGTCCTTTATGATGAAATGGCCTAGTTTGAAATTGCGGTCACAAGGAAAGCGAGCTTCCGTCGAAGCTCTCGCTGAATTAAGGGTTCCTTGTATGAAATTGGAAATTTGTTTTGCAAACGGTTCACATAGACACGAGTCCCTTCAAACTCTCCCTGAAAAGGGGCTAGGTGAACAAAGGATAGCATGCGAAAAGAACGAGCTCCCTTGAACTCTCCCTGTACAAAGGGTCTCTCGCAAGAGGAAATGATTGGAATTGGTATGAAATTGGAATTTGGAAAATTTGAAATTTTGAAATTTGGAATTTGAAATTGGAAATTTGGAAACTTGGAAATTGATATTTGGAAACTGGAAATTGATTGACTCGAAGGTCAAAATTGGTTGACCCAAAAGTTGAAATTGGAAATTTGGAATTTAAAAATTGGAAATTGGAAATTGGGAAATTGATTGACCCGAAGGTCGAAATTGGAAATTTTGGAAATTGATTGGCCCAAAGGTCGAAATTGGAAATTGAGTGACCCGAAGATCGAATTTGAAAATTGGTTGACCCGGAGGTAGAAATTTGAAATTTGGAAATTGGGTGGCTCGAGGGCCGAATTGGTAATTGAAATTTGAACTTTGATGTATGATCAACACAAAGACTGAACCCGAGAGGTTGACTGATACGACCCACCAGTGAGACACTAACACAAGTGCTCAATCTTGAAAGAACACCAGCATGAATACCGGGTTTTGAAAATATGTCAACATAGACATTGGATTTTAAAAATATATCAGTTCGAGCACTGGATTTTGGAAGTGTACCAGTTTGAGCACTGGATTTCAAAATTGTACCAGTTCAAGCACTGAGTTTTGAAAATATACCTTGTTTTTAATTTGAAATTTGATTTTTTAAAAGAGACCTATGCGCTTAAAGTATTTGGGAATTGTAACGAGAATGATTGTCGGGGTCTCAGGATTATCCCTTATCCTGAATGGGTAGCGAACTTGATGCAAATGCATGCCAATGAATGCAGATGTATGCAAATATGAAAATGATATAAATGAATGCACATGCGTGCAAAATGAGAGATTTGTTTATCCTGCCTGCATACAGGATATTTGTATGTAAAAACAAAATTTTAAAAATGCCCGAGTATAACTGGGAAAGGAGAATTTAATCACTATTGAACAAAATTTGGAGGAATTACAAAAAATAAGACATGGTTTAAGTATAGAATTTTTTCAAATGCCGAGCATTGATGGGATCTGGTAATTCCACTCCGTCGGCATTTATGAGCCGATATGAATTACGAGGTAATGCCTCTTTGACAACATAGGGACCTTCCCAATTTGGTGACCACTTGCCACCTCGGCGGTGCTTGAGATAAGTCGTTGATCTGAGCACTAGATCATTGACTCGAAATTTTCTTTCAATGACTGATTTTGCATATTGTCTGGCTATCCTCTGACGATATGATTGAGCGTGCTCTGCTGCTCTGAGTCTTCTTTCATCTAGCAAATCAAGCTGTACTAGCCGCTGTTGCTGATACTGATCAAGAGGTAATTCGAGAAGTGATGCAAATTTCAGAGCAGGTTTCTGAACATGTAGAGGCAATACTACTTCGGTTCCGTAGACAAGTTCTGACGGAGTAGCATTAGTTGGAGTTCGAATGGTGGTTCGATACGCCCACAATGCATCATGAATCTTCTCATGCCAGTCACGGCCTGTTTCCAAAGTTCGCTCGAGGATTCGAATCAAAATCTTATTGGTGGCCTCTGCTTGGCCATTTCCTTGAGGATAATAAGGAGCGGAGAAATGATGATGAATTTTGAACTTCAAACAGAAAGTCCTCATTCTCGCATTCTTGAAATGACTGCCATTATCTGACACAATATCATGTGGTATGCCGAAACGACATAGGATATTCTTATGGATGAATGAGACCACATGCCGACCTTCTACTGTGCATAGAGTGACTGCTTCTACCCATTTAGTAAAATATTCTGTTGCAGCAAGAAAATATTTATGGCCATTTGAAGCAGAAGGAGTAATGGGACCAACAACATCAAAAGCCCACATAGAAAATGGCCATGGCGAGACGACAGATTGCAAATATGTCGCTGGCGCATGAATGGAAGGTGCATGCATCTGGCATTGAACACACTTTTTCACAAAACGATAACAATCTTGTTGCATAGTTCTCCAGTAATAACCTGCTCGGATAATTTGTTTGACAAGAGTTTGGTAGCCAACATGACCACCGCAGATACCTTCATGTGCTTCTTGCACAACTTCTTTGGCTTCTTCTTCGTCCAAACATCTGGAATATTCAGAGCTGAATCCACGATGATAAAGGACGTCAGCAAGAATAAAATATCGAGCAGACATGCGCTGAATTGCTCGCTGCTCTCTCTTTGATAATTCGGGAGGAAATTCGCCAGTTTTAATGAAATTCTTGATATCATGATACCAAGGCTTCTTCTTTTGCTCAGCCTGGTTTATCTGCTCTACTGGGACGAAAGCGGGTTGATCAAGTCTGCCAATTTCAAATGAGCGACAAGATTCTCCACCCTTGAAAGACATGATGGATCCCAGATTGGCTAAGCTGTCTGCAATTTGATTGAAGTCTCTCTTGACATGGAAAAGCTAGAATTCTTCGAAATTGCTAACAAGAGCTGAGACGATCTTCTGATAAGGAAGTAACTTCTGATCCTTCACTTGCCATTCAGCTAAGACTTGATTGACGACGAGCAAAGAGTCGCCATAAGCATGCACTCTTTTGACATTGAAGTCTTGTAGAATTTTCAGACCTTGTATCAAAGCTTCATACTCGGCCATATTATGAGTGCACTGAAAATCTAATTTGAGAGAAAAGGGGATCATCTCCTTCTCAGGTGTGATCAACAGAATCCCGATTCCTATGCCTGCCATATTCTTGGAACCGTCAAAGAATAAATTCCAAATTGGGGATTGTTGAATATTGCAGATCCGCTTATCGGGAAAATCATCCTCGACTTCAACATCTTCTGCTAGAGGAAAATCTGCTAATTGATCTGCAATTGCTTGGCCCTTGATAGATTGCTGAGAGACATATTCCAAATCGTATTGCATCAATAAAACCTGCCATTTGGCAATCCGTCCACTGAGGAAGGGTTGCTCTAGAATATACTTGAGAGGATTTAATTTGGATAGGATCTTGACTTCAGATGTCAACAGATAGTGTCTCAATTTCTGACACATCCAAACCAGTGAGAGTATTTCTTCTCATAATCAATGAAGGTTTTACTCACATAGTAAATGGCATGCTCTACCAGACTGCCTTTTTCGTATTGCGCCAAGAATCCGCCACAAGCCACTTGATTAACTGAAATGTATAGCAGTAGGGGTTTCCCTAATTCTGGCGGCTTTAACACAGGAGGATTGAGCAAATATTTCTTGATGTGTTCGAACGATTGCTGACACTCTGGTCCCCATTCGAATTTCACTCCTTTTCTGAGCAAATGATTGAAAGGCTCACATCTCATGGCCAAATTGGATATGAATCGCCGAATTGATTGCATACGTCCCTGAAGGCTACGTAATTCTTTCAAATTAGTCGGGGGAGACATGTCAATGATAGCTTTGGCCTTAGTGGGATCAACTTCTATCCCCTTTTTGCTGACTAAAAAGCCTAACAATTTGCCAGATTCGACTCCAAACACACATTTTTGTGGATTGAGTCTTAGCTTGTAAAGAATGAGCCGCTTGAAAACTTGATTGAGAGTTTCGATGTGATCTTCTTCTTCTTTGGATTTTACCAGAATATCATCGATATAGGCATCCATGATTTTGTGCATCTGATCATGGAAAATGACGGCCATAGCACGCTGATAAGTGGCTCCAGCATTCTTAAGACCAAATGGCATGACTGTATAACAAAAAGTGCCCCAAGGAGTAATGAAAGATGTCTTGGACTGATCACGAGCGGCCAACTTGATCTGATTATATCCGGAATATCCATCCATAAAAGAGAACATAGCGTGACCTGTTGTGCTATCAATCAAAAGATCAATATTAGGAAGTGGATAATCATCCTTAGGAGTCGCTTTATTGAGATCTCTGAAGTCGATGCAAATTCGAACTTTACCATTTTTCTTGGGAACAACAACAATATTTGCTAGCCAATCTGGATAGTCAATGGTTCGAATGAACCCTGCTTTGAGTAGGTCTTCTAGACCTTCCTTAACTTGTTGTTCCACTCGAGGATCCATCTTTCTCAGTTTCTGCTTAACCGGCTTGACATTTGGTTTTAGGATGAGACGATGTTCAACCAATTTGGTATCTAGACCTGGCATGTCCTCATATGTCCACGCGAACACTTCTTCATGTTGCTTGAGAAAACGGGTGAGCCTTTCTTTCTCTTCCGGGCTCAAACTGCTGCCAATCTTGAGAATTTTAGGATCGTCTTCTGATCCAATATTGATATCCTTAGTCGGATCCTGAACTAAGGATGATGGCTCATCTTGTTTCTGAATTGCTGCAAATTCTGGTAATTCTTGAAGAGCTGAATCAAATTCTGCAGGTTCTTCTGACTGCTTTGTAATCTGACTATATTCTGCTCTTATTTTAACCTGATGAATCACTGTTGGCTTTGAAAAGGCCTCTGGATTAAGAACGAGCTTCTTGATAGATTGGGAAGACATTCTGAAAATTGGAGAATAAATCGATTCAGGAAAATCTCCTATCATAAAACAAATTACTTTTGTTAAGAAAATAATTTAAAAGATAAAAGAGAAGAATAATGGCAAATTTTCAAATATTTGATAACGAGAAGTAAAGAGACAAATGGCATCCAGATAGACAAAGGAAATTTGCAACTTTATTGAAAGATTGAATTGAGGACAATGATTGAAATGAAACGGGATATCATCCTAAATATGAAAACAAAAGAATAGAAATGAAAGACAAGCAGATGCCCTTAGTGCGTCCCTTTGATAAAGATAGTGCCCTTCTGAGATCTTCTGCCACTAAAGCCCAATCCGGCTCTCTGAGGATAGTGCTGAGGAATTACTGGCTCGAGACGACCATTCCCATTTTTTCCCAGGCCTTGAAAAGGCTGATAACCATGCTTTACTAACAGATCGAATCCCTTTTTGGCCTTCATAAATTGGGAGAACAGTGGATGATCTTTGAATGTACTATAGTCAATTCGTCCTCCAATCTTGAAAAACTGTGGGCCTCTCCATCGAGTCATGGCCACTGTATGTGCTGGCTGTTCAGCCGTCTGCAGTATTCCCGAATTTTCTTCAAAGCTGACCTCATCAATGCCCCTAATGCTAGGGATATCAGTAGTGAAAGTGGGCCTAGGAACCATGGGTTGTGCAAGCCTCTTCTCCGGATCCTCACCCAAGACTGTTGTGATCATTCCACCTTTTGACCACTTGACACACTGATGCAGAGTAGACGGCACCGCGTTCGTGTTGTGAATCCACGGTCGTCCCAACAACAGATTATACGTTGGGGGTACATTGACCACATGAAAGAGGACAGAGTGGACCGAGTAGTCAATGAAAATTTCCAAGAAAATTTTCCCTTTAGCTATCTGGCCATGATTATCAAACCCGTAGATGGTGATCGGGTCCGGGATATATTCCTCTTCTCTAATGCCCAAAGCTTTGGCTGTCATTTCTGGGCATATATTGAGGCTGCTGCCTCCATCTATCAGCACATGAGGAACAGTCATTCCTCTGGCTCGAATCACAACATACAAAGCGTTGTTGTGAAACATATGCGGCTTAGAAAGATCTTCATCTGAGAAAGTGATTGGAGCATTTGTCATGGCCTGATTGACTATCTGGGCCATGTCTTCAGGAGTTATGCTCGGTTTCACTTTGATTTTCCGCAACAGATCATTCAACACCTGCTGGTGTTTGGTGGAAGCTTGGGCTAAATCCAAGATTGAGACATGGGATAATGCAGTAATCGGCTTTGGTGCCGATGTCTCACCTTTCTCCGGAGCGGGCTTAATAAAGTGCTTGGGGAGCCATGGCATTCTTTTAGCCACCTCAGGAGATACCCCAGCGGGTTTATCAGATACTTTCATTTTACCAAAAGCTGCAATGAGATCCATTTTCTAAGCTTTGGACTGAGCCTGCTGCAGCACAAGGGCCTGATGTTGGACTTGCATATCCCTTTTAGAGCATGGCCTAATATGCTCTTGCGGCTGAAAAGGCTGTTCAGAGACGACCGTCGTAGAATGATGGGGAAAGGGTTTCTTTACAATATCCATTTTTTCATCTTCGGCACCCTCTACCAGAAGATTCTTGTCGATGAGATCCTGAACAATATTCTTGAGAACGAAGCAGTTCTCAGTATTGTGCCCCACTGTTCTGTGAAATTTACAAAATTGATCTTTGAATTTCCCAATGGGAATAGGGGGATCAACCAACCTAGGCAGTTTGACCATCTCCTTGGTCAACATATACTCGAGCACAGTCTCGAGGGATTGGTCTAGTGGAGTGAATTTCCTGTCATAACTCCACCCTTCATGCTTTACTTTTTCTCGGGGCTTCGGTCCCTGTTCTAATTGAAGTGGCTTATTGAATTGAGGGACTGACTTGCCTTTCTGATCGTTCTTGTTGGAACTTCCTACCCCATAACAGAAATCTTTGTTCTGCCCCTTACGGTGGTTCCAATTATTATTTCTGACAGAATGAGTGAAGTGAGTCTTCTTCTTCTGCTCATTCTGGCCGTTGTTCTTGGTGAAAGTGAAGCCTTCGTAGAAACCATTTTCCATGCTCAACTCGAGACATTCGGCTCGCTCTGTCAGTTCAATGAATGTCCTTGATGGTGCAGTAGAGATGAGGCCTCTTAGAGGCTGTGAGAAGTTACTCAGAATTAGGGACAAAGCATGTCCCTCTGATATGGGGTCCCTCATCTTGTTGCAAGCTGACCTCCATCGGTGGATAAAATCTCTGGCCTTCTCATTTTCTCTCTGTTTAAGGCCGCAAAGATGGCTGAGGGTGGGAAGTGCCTCAGCATTGAAGAGAAATCGCTCAATGAACATGTTTACCACTTTGTCAAATTCTTTCAACTCAATTGGATTTACATGCTCTGAGTACCATTTAGCTGTGGTTCCCTCCAGACTGCGAGGGAAACATAGGAAAAGTGCACGGTTGTCTCGCTTGAATCTGGAGCATTCAGCGAAGAACATGGCGAGATGAGCTTTGGGATCGCCAGAACCATCGAATTTGATAAACTTTCTGGGGAGATTCTCGAGATTGTCGTCCCCATCCAAACCATCATAGAAGTCTTCACTGGTGAAGACTTTCTTGCCCTTGTCGCGGGCCTGCAGGTCTCGAAGCATTCTGACCACATCTTTGAACTGCGGCTGGTCAGAGTCATTGACAGACTGCTCTTTGAATTTGTGGGCTGACCCCTGCCCCTGGGTAGACTTGCGGAATGCCTGATGGGTCTCAAACTCTTCATCTGAATCTTCCACTGATTCCTCTTCATCAGTTGCATCAACATGCTGGGCAGGCTTCTTGGATATCTTCAAGGCTTTCTTGACTGCCCAGCCTTTTGTCTTTTGCTTCACCTGTGCTATCTCTGTACTAGCTTCAGCTTGTTCTGCCAGCATCTTAGTCATCATCTTCTTAAACATGGCATACATTTGAGGATCAATGTCATCCTCAACCTGTTGCCCCTGATTTTTGCCTGAGCGCGGGGAATCCATTTCTTCGTCTAAAGCTGTCGAATATGCGATTCCCTCGACTGGTGCAGTCTTCTTCCCTGACCTTGTTTGAACCATTGACTGTCACGAATGCTCTCTGCAGAGCAAAATCGATGGTTAGGCTTTTAAGAGAGATTTTGATTAGAAGAAAATATTCGCTGAGAATTTTGGTAGACAATTTGAAAGAATATCCCATTACTAGGGATTGAGTCGTCGCTGGGATTACGACAATTGCGTTGTCATTCCTTTGCAAAGAAAATAAACAACTGAAAATTAAGCCTTGTTACCTAGGCGAGGTCGTCAAACCAAGAATTGAAGAATTTGCAAGATTTTTATTTATTGAAAGAAAACATGATTGCATCAATAATAAACTTGAGAAAGAGGGGGCGGACAGACAATTTGTCACCACTCTTTATAACTAGCAGAGACACGAGGACCGGGAAAAAGCGGAAGAGTAACAAAAGAGTCCCAGCCATATCTGGCAGAATGGTATGCTCCAGACCACTGTGCTGATGTAAGGTCGAACTCTGGCACGACTCCTGATAGCAGCCGCATCTCTATGTGTTTCTGTCTCTGAGAAAACTGTCGAACACACCACTCCGGATGATAGTAAGCACAGAAGAATAGACCAAGCAACTTGAATCTCTTGCCATATGCATAGGTGTATCTGGGAGGCGATAATTCTCGATCAAAATAGTCCCACACCACTTCTTCTTCCTGCAGATAGTCGATCAGAAATCGGTACCGCGCAACTGGAAGGAGCTCCTTGCCGTTGTATCTGAATGAACTAGCTCTGGTCGGTACATGCTGAAGGAACCAAGATTGAAGAGCATAAGTACATCCCTCGACTAAGATGGACTCTCCAAGTGTGAAGCGGGTCAGTCCTCTGTATAGAAAAGCAAGCGCGGCCATGGCTATTGAGAGACGGCTGGTCTGTCGACTTCCCCATCTTCTCAAAAGTTGAACTATTCTGACATCCACATAATTCTGTCCATCTGGAAAGAAAGCAAGTCCCACAGTACACAAAACCATTGCATGCTGAATCCTCTCTCGAGCTGTCCTGGACAACGAGCTGACTTCTGCGAATTCTCCATACTGTCGGTAGATCTCGATCAGACTCACGTACTCATTCCCATTTTCTTCAATCAGCGGCCAAGACTTGCGCCCTGTCACGCGAGCTACGGCATCTTTGGGGTCTAGACCCTTGACATTGATCAGAAACTGCTGCTCTAACGGATCTCCAGGCTGATTGGCTGGCTCAGGCAGTCCCATAATCTCTGAAAAATCATCCATCAGTAGTGTCATCTCGCCCCACGAGAACCAGAACGTGCAAGTGCGCGGATTCCACCGCTCTGCCAGTGCATGAATCAGATTGCCGTTGACTGTTAACTTTCCCACTGCAGATGCCAATTCCAACCCACAATCGCTCAAGTGGTCCGGAAACATACGAGAGAAGTTTTTGAACCAGACATAGTACCACCGGGGGAAGAAGGGTCCGGTGCTAAGAGATCGATGCTCAGGAAGACTTTGCCGCACCTCATAGGAGATGTGACCCTCAGGAAAAACAGAATCGAGCTGACTGGATGCCATTGGACTGAAAGATAAGAAGACTGAAATTAGACTTTGGAAAAATACAAGAAATTTGAAAATTGCAGGCAGGATAAAATGAAAGCTGGAAATTCGAAGTCCAGAGGAACGAAAGAATGGAAAATCTCCTGGAGTTTTGAAGAAAAGGTGGATGATTTGGAAAAATTGCCCAGGGTTTTTGAGAAAAAGGAGATATTTCATAAAAGATGAAAAATGAGGTATTTTGGAAAATTGTTCGGTATTTTGGAAAAACTGAAAAAATAAGGCGAAAATGAATATCATACATTCAATTACAAACAATTATGCACATACAGCAATCCCTAAGAAGCCAACTCTAAATGCATTGATTTTGAAAGAGCTTTAGGACCCTAATCCTGACTCTAGGCTCAGATCAACTGTGTCCAATCATGCTATGCCGATATACTCGAGCCGAGGCTCGATGTACGTGGCATAAAACTCATCTCCGGGTCTAGGCTTGTGTTTTCCCAACATCCTTGAGCGCCTGCCGATATACGTTGGACTATGGCCCTTGGTACGTGGCAGGGGGGCGTTAGCCCAAATAAGTGGCCCAGTTGTGAGGCTCTGTCCCGAACTATGGTTCTGGAAGAGAGCCCAGCAATGTGAAGACCGGGTAGACATAGGTGGGGTGGTTTTTGAAATATGATCACATGCAGGCAAACAGAGGGCTCTAAGTCCTAAAGAGATAGAATTTTGAAATTTTTTGAAGAAGCAAACATTGTTTTCATACAAGTCCTAGATTGAGGAGTGTTGTATTTCAGACCTAAGTCTAAGTGAGCATGCATAATTCTTCTCAATATGGTCCTATCAAACCATGCCTAGTCTACATGCAATCCATGTCAGCTGGGTTCAAGTCTAGGCTCCTAGGTTCACATGATATCAGAAATTAAAAGCTGACAGTTCAAAGAGCATGATTTTGATAATTGAGCTAAGTCAAAGCACATAATTGATCAGACGAAGACAGGTCCCATCTCGGTCGCCAAACCTGTTATCATTGCAAAATTTTTCCCCTCCCTTGCGAGAGAGAAATGAATTTCGCGAGTCAAACTCGACCAAAGTTTTGAAATTGATTTTGAAAATTTACTCGCCTCCGTTTTGAAAATTTGCGGGAAAATTCCGTGGAATGGGATCCGCCTGTCGGTACGAGGTTCAACCGTTCCTGGCGCCTTTACCAGGGGTAATTAAACTAAGGACCAATTATGTGCTTTAACTCGACTCAAATATCTAAATTATGCTCTATTTTTCCTAGAATGCACAAAGAATCAGGCTTGTGCTATGAAATTTTGAAAATAATACAAGTTTGAGAAACATGATGTTTGCTTTAGAAAATTGAAATATGCTGGAAAAATGATTGGAAAAGCACTTGAAATTGGGATTCTTGGGAAAATCATTGAAGTTCATTGAAAATCAGAAATTTGCATTGGAAAGTGATTTCTCAGGAAAACTTGAACTTTGGAAAATCGATTTTGAAATTTGGAATTGCTTTTCTGAGAAAATGGATTTGAGAATTCTGAGAAAATCTAAGAAATTCATTGGAAAATGACTTTTGAAATGGAAAATGAATTCTCAGGAAAACTGGAAAATATGAGAAAATCGATTTCTTAAAACTTGGGATTTTGAAATTTGAGAATTTGAAAACATAGGAAAATCTTGATTTGAACTTGGGAAATGCCTTGAAATCTCATTTGAAAATTTGGAATTCTGAGAAAATCCAATCCCGAGAAACTTGGAAATTTTTGGGAAAACTGATTTATCTAAAATTGAAATTGGAAAATGAATTTGAAAATAATGCAATTTGAATGATATGAATGAATGAATATGAGTTTAAAAGAGAATTTCAATTGAGGAATTGGGAAATCCTTTTAAAACTTTGAAAAATGCAGTGCATTTTGAAGTTAGCCTAAATGTGTAGGCTGAATGTGGCTGATATAAAGATCATAAATCTTGGTTTTCTTCGTATTCTGACTATGGCCATAAATACGAATCCCACCGAGTTTATAAACTCCATAAAAGCTTGTGTATGTGCCATTCGTGTAAACCATAGTGGATTTGAAATAAATGCACATGAATCATACATCAAATATCGAAATTTGCATAAATTAAACTATATGCAATGCAGCCCTATTCTAAGCAGAAAAGTAACTCTTATTCCAAATTATTACATTTGAGATTACATTGAATTGAAATAAAAAAAAAAAAAAATCTAAGTCTTCTTCTTGAATGTTCCTGCAAAACTAGAAAACAAGGTTAGCACAAAAATGTAGGTTATTCTGAATTTATCCGAAAATATGAGAAATTATCAGATATTATTCAGATATAAACCCAAATTCATACCCCCCTTTGATATAAACATAATAAATAATGAATAAATTTGGAAAATAAACTTGAAAATTCGAAATTGGGGTTCAAAATGACCAAAATACCCCTGATGACTTTGAAATCAGGGTTTTATGAAAGAATTTTTGTAAATTTTGGAATTTTGAAAATCAAATGAAATAAATCAAACATAATATAATAAAATATGATGATATGCATGAAATTTTGGAGAATTAGAAATTGAAATTTCGAAATTTAGGTCAAAATGACCAAAATACCCCTGATAACAAGACTATGGCCTTGAAACCAGGGTTTTCTGAAATAAATTTTACAAAATTGAAAAATATGAAATGCAAATGAGATTAAAATTAACCCTAATATGATTCTACATGCTTATGTACATGATACAAACCCTAAAATGGCGAAAATATCATAAAATATCAAATTTAACCTGATTTTCGCCTGATTTTCGCTTCTGAATTTAAAGATAAACTAACACATGGAGTAAATGAACTTGGAATTAAACCAAATTTGGCACGAACACCTAAAATAACCCTAAAAATAGAATGGAGCTCGAAAATCTAATTTTTTTTGTACTTTTAAATATGAAAATTCAAATAAAAACCTTAAATTTTATGATTTTTGCCTAAAATATTGATTCTAAAGGGGATTTAGGATATCAAACTTTCATAAAAATTTCCCAAATTTTATGGGATGACAGAGGACAGTAAGGAAAGGATTTTTTCATTTTACACTTTTTGGTTTTGATCTATGGTCGGAGCTGTGCCACTCCGGCAAGTCGGATCGGAATCCGGCGACTCTAGGATTTAGGAGAAACAGACAGGTTTCGGTAGAAAACATGGGAAAAATGGAACACAGATGGGAAAAAAGCTGAAATTGTGGGAAAATGTCCCTGACAAACAGACGAAGATTTGATATTTTGACAACATTGGGATTCGGGTTACGGTTTGAAAAAGGGCACACTGTTATCAGAGACCCAAATCTCTGAAATTTCTGGATATTGGAATCCGTCAGACAGAAAATAAAATTTTGGGAAAAATACTGAAACAGTTCCAAAAATCCCCAAATTTTGGAAAATGACAGTAAAACATGTTAGGAACAACTTTCATGTTGAAAGTTTTTGTAGATGAGCTACGGATTGGGTGGACTCGGTGCATTAGGGTCTGTCTATACCCTGACGAAGGAAAATCAAGATTTTCCCAGGCGGCTGGAAAATCGTATTTTTGACAGAGGACAAAACTAACTGGAAAAACTTCAAAATTTCCAGATCATCAGTAGATTCGATTATGAATACACTGTGATTTTTGGAGGACAATCCGAATCTCCCACGAGGGTGGTGCCGGAGGTTCTTTTCTGCTAAAGCAGAAATTGAAATTTCTGGAGGGTCCAAAATCTAGTTTGGTTTTCGATTTATTTAACAAGGTTCTAAAATCCTAACTGATCCATATTTTTGACATACAATCATAGACAAACAGAGACATACATAACAAAATTTTTGAGATTTATCGACAAAAAATTGAGCATAAAATGATGACTAGACTGGACGGCTAAATGGAAAATATATAAACTAATAGGACATGCATTAATGAAACAAGTGAAATGTATCTAATGAAATCAATTAAAAAAAAAAAAACAATACCTAAATTATACAATCTATATAAAATCAAAACAAAGGAAAGAGGTGAAATATTTATTTGATATAGCCATTGAAATGAGGGGTTCAATCCATCGGCTAGATGAACCCTCTCATTTACGCATGCTTTGTAATGAAAAGTAAAAAAAAAAAAAAAATAGAAACTTAAGGTTTCCTACCTTCTAACACCGTAAAGAAAGCCTTACCTTGAAATAATTTCAACCCCAAATTCCTCATCATTTTCATGAAAGCCATATGTAAGTGTCTCATTTCGACGATCAACCAAGAAACCCAACATGTGGTACTTAATAAGATCAACAAGACATACAATATGTCTTACCTTAAGGGGCAGTTACGGCAATGGAGGAGTGGAACGATGGTTGGCTGCCACAAGTGATGTCACCAGTAAAGATGGTTGGAGCTCTTGGGGAAAACAAAAGGGAATAGAGGAGACTGCACGGTGAAGAAGGCTGGAACAAGGCTGCAGTCGTTTGAAGGTTGAAGGAGGAGGTTGCAGCGTCAAAGAGGCTGCTGTAATAGCTTGCTGCTGTAGCTGTAATGAAAGGCTGTGGATGGCAGCTGCTGATGGCACTGTTGGGTGCTGTGTAGAAGAGGTGAACTGGCTGGTGGCTGTTGGCTGGAGCAGTGAGCGTGGAACCGGTGGAAGAAGCCGTTGGCTAGTGGCTGTTGGCTGGAGCAAGGAGCTTGGAGGTGGGCTGCAGCAAGGATGGTGGCTGGAATGGAGAGCTGGCTGAAGCTAGAGTATTTGAAGAAGATGGCTGAATGTTGCTGCAGCTGCAAAGAGGATGTCGGAGGTTGAAGATGATCTGGAGCTGCTGGGCATGGAGCTTAAAAGAGGTGCTGCTGGCTGCAAGGAAGAAGATGGCTGAACCGTTCTATTGGTGGTTGCAGCTTTTGTTCGATGGCTGGGCATCCAAAGAGGTGGCTGTAGAGAGGTTGGAAGGCTGTTGTGGCTGTAGCAGCTAAGGAGAGAAGAAGGGAGGTAAAGAGAGAGAATATGAGAGAGAATAGGAGAGAGGCGTGAGATGGGAGAGGAGCCGTAAGTGGCTTCCTTTTCTCTTTTTCTTTAACCAAACCCAACTTAGGTCTTTAATCAGCCTCAACTTAGGGTTTTTAGGGGTTAATGAAAAGAGAGGGAAAGAGTGTACGTGAATGGGCTGGAGAAGGGAAAGGAAGGAAGGGAAGGGAAGAAGAAAAAGAAAGAAAAGGGAAAAAGAAAGGAAAGAAAGAAAAGGAGGGAAAAAGGAAAAGGGAAAGAAAAAAATGAGAAAATGGAAAGTGGGGCTGGAGGCTTGGGTGACCACCTTGTGGGTCCCACCTCCTCTCTAAAAAAATAAAAATAAAAAAATAAATAAAAATCAATAAAAACAAAAATAAACAAATAAAAAGAAGCATTTTTTTTTATATAAAATAGAAAAGTAAATGAATGGGCCATCTCAGAGTGGGTCCAAATTCCACATTTGAAATTCATTTTGACGATTAGAGGGGTAAAATAGTCTTTTTAAAAAGTTTCTAGACGAAACGAGCTATTTTTGGCAGTTTTTTAAACGAGCTCGGATTTTGAAGTTCAATACCCTGTTGCAAAGCAAATCCAGAGTAGAATTTAAAAATGTATTTTTGAAAGAAATCCATATTGTTTTTCTCGAGAAAATGCTTCCAACCGAAACGAGCTATTTTTGGCAGTTTTTGAAACAAGCTCGGATTTTGAAGTTCAATACCCCATTGCGAAGCAAATCCAATGTAGAATTTGAAAATTTGATTTTGAAAGAAATCCAGATTATTTTTCTTGTGAGAAAATATTTCCAAATTTAGACTTCTGGGGGTAAAAATGTCAATTTTGGAAACCCAGGGTTTCAAATTGATTTCTAAAAGCTTTTAAAACTCGATCTGGATTGAAATTTATAAAACTGGAGTTCTGGACTTCGAAAATGGAATGAAATGTGATGAAATGTTATGAAATGCTGAGAAATGATGAGAAATGACATGAAATGCTATGCGAAATGCTAACTCTGAATGAAGAATTTTGGATGTCAGACCCCGATTGACACTTGTATTAGTTCAAAAAGTGTTAAAATTGACAAAATTTGCAAAAATGGTTGAAGAAATGATTTTCGAGCTCTGCCAAGCTAGAGTGACACTAGAAATTAGGGTTTGAGCTAGATTAAACTGAAATGAACTGGATTGAGCTGGGTTTTAGAGTTTTAGAACTCAAATGAACAGACCAGGCACTGACTCAACTGACCTTTCCGACTGAATTTTCAAGAAAAGCTGCCATTTTTAGAGAAATGGTACGGAATGATCACTAGAGTGAAGTGAATTACGAACCTGAACTGGGTTTGAGCTAGAACAAAGGTCAGTAATACTGATATGAACTAAAATCAAAGCTTGAACACTAGCTCAATTGACTGAACTCAGCTCAATTTCAGCTGAAAGAGCTAAAATGGACTAAAATGGGCTCCTAGACACTTGGAAATGGTTTTGAACTGAAACTGGAGCACTTGAACTCCTGGTGAGCTCAAGTTAGACTCTGGGGAACATGACTGACTGAGAATGACTGACTTAGAGACAATTGGCTTGGATTCAAGTGAGAAATGAGCTCATTTTTGAAGAAATGATCCCATTTTGGCAGGAATGGTCAGAAATGAAAATGGTTTGTTCATTGTGAGCTCAGATGAGCTTGAGATGACTGATATTCTAATTGTCTTGAACTGACCAATGAGCTTGGTTGACTCCAACTGACTGGGGTCCGGGATGACCTAGGGGTAAAATGGTAATTTTCCTAATGAAAATGGGTAAAATGGTGATTTTCTGAAAATGACTCGGGGTTTGACTCCTACACTGACCTGACAGGGTTGGCATTGTCTGAGGAGGATTGTTTGAGAATGAGTGAGGAAAATTTGGGGTGTTTACAGGTACCTGCAGCAGAAAAGATGGTAAATAGATAACATACATAGTGTGCAGGAGCTACGCATCAGTTTATTATGTCGGTGCTATACACAATAACATAGATACAGGTGATAGTGTTGTGCTTAGTGTAAGGTACCTAAGTATAATTGAGGTGATAGCAGAGTATACAGGGGAAAGGCACTACACTGTTAGCACCTAAGTGCCAACCGTGAAGATGTAAGAGGAAGAAACAGGTTGCTGCCAGTTTGTGAAAGTTGGTTTTTCTTTAGTTTCAAACCCTGAGTAAATGCATAAAAGGGGTATCTTTGTGTAACCAACGAATATCATAGAAGTCTCTACAGGTAAAGAGAAAAAAAAAATTTAGACTGGAGAAGAAGCCATCAAAACATTGAGTCAGGATAAGCCAGCATACTTAACCTTACCAATGTGAGCACACAGATTAACATGATTTTGATAACACAAAAATTATTCAATGCTATTATACTTAACAAAAAAGAAGAAGAAGCAAAACACAGATGAAAACAGATATAGGATGATTGAAAACACCGACCATGGCCATGTTTGTCTGCAAGGTATTAAGTGCAAGAACATGATATTTTGAAACTGATTTGCACATCCAAGTGGACTGCATAATGTTGCCTATGCCATACTGGACCAGACCGACTCAAGAGGCACTGATCTAGTATGGTCTGTATACTTAAGAATAAAAAGGCAAACCAAAGTGTATGGCTCTGGACTATCCGACACCAGAATTCCTGGAAAACAAGGAATGTAATGATACTGACGATGAACTAATGTTTAGCCATGCTCTGCCACGAATTCATCTATGGTGTGATACCCTTCAAAGCTGAGAGTCAATCGGATGCTGTCAAGCCAAATCAGTTGCTTATGCTCTCTTATGAAGCAGCTTTCAACATTGTTACTTAGACAAAAAAAAAACTGAAGATATTTTCCTCACAGAATTACAAAGGCTAATTTGAGTTTTCTTCCCATTTCATCTTCTGAACTTCTTAATAAGAAGTAAACCATAAACGCCACATCTCTGGTCATGGCTGTTGTGGGCATATCTGAACCTATATGAGCCCATTCATGCTGCCAGAATCTCAAAGATCCATTTGGCAACCTCCATATACAGGGTGTGAGACAAAAAAAAAAAAGTAGGAAGCTGGAATCAAATGGAACATCAGAGCCTAAACAGATTCTCATTACATTCATCAGCATCAGCACATGGCAAGATTTCAGCTCTATGTTAAAATTTGGAGACATTCAACAGTGCGCAACAAGTCATAAAACGCTCGGCTCCTTCCCGTTTAGAGACATACAAAACAAGTGAAATTTTCTAAAAATATAAAACCGTGAAACAGAAGGCTATATGGACTTAAACATGGTTGACGCAGGGGAATATAAGGAATAATACACTAAGTTTAAATGTGGTGCTTTGGTTAAGAGCACACTTTTCTGTAGGATGAGCCTTGTCGGCTATCACTGTATCCCTCAATCTACCGGCATTTTCAGCAAAAAAATATCACCTGACATGTAAAAGGGGTTTGCAACCAAATTTTAAACAAGAAAGCCATGAGGAAATTGTCATAAATAATACCTAAAGCCTCAAATATTGCATTTGCAACCGACTGAAGGTTGGAAAATTTTGATAAAACGATCCCTTTGAATGATAAAGCATAGGCGTATGACAGTATAAGAACATTTATGAATTGAAGTAAAAAAAAAAACAGTTATTTGAAATTGTTCATAATGCTGAATCGAATTACAAAAAAAAAAACTAAAAAATAACAAAATGAAAGAAAACAGTCATCTGGTGAAATTCGGACTGAATTGAGAATATCATTGAACGATATCTTCAACTCTCGATACCTTGGACAACCAGAATGCAAAACACGTCAATGGCTGAAACGATTTTGCAATAAGATTCCTACTTCACGCAAACACGGGTGTATGAGGTCTTTACCTTGGATTCAGCAGAGTTGACAAGGTCCCTTCCTTTTGAGGGCTCTGCAGAAGATCAATCGTGAAGCCAAGAGGAAGGGAAAGCTGACTCTGCAACTGGAGGCCTTTCGGATGTCACCTCTTGAAGCCTTACAGGTTTTTGCTGGAGTTCTTTGGTCCCTGGGCTGAAGGAAGGGCTGCAAATGGTAGGGGGAAAGGAGCTGTCAGGCTTGGCCTCCTGCTAGCCGAGAGGGGAAGTGAAGAAAAAGTGAAAAGCTCTGGAATTGCCGATGTTTTGCTGGACCTCCCTCCTTTCTTTAATAGCCGATGCCTCAAAACCCCTCCTTTTTCTCCCCTTTAGCCGATCTTGATAACTTTTGAAACAAACTTTTAAAAAAAATTTGAAATCCTTTTGAGAAAGGGGGCTCGCCGATTTGAGAGGGGGCGACTCCTATTCTTAAGCTGATATTTGAAACATAGGTAAACATGGGATTTTGGGTAGGGTTTCACGGTGGCTCCTTTTTGGGGCTGAAAAGTAATAAAAATAAAGTAAAAAAATTGAGTAAAAAAAATGGATTTTGTTTTGGTGGTGCCACCTCAACTGAAAAAATCTTTCTCTTGGCAAAGAGTCTTAGTGGGGTGCCACCTATGTGGGCCCACTAATTATTTTATCAAAAATTTAATCTAATAATAAAAAAAAGTTTTATAAATCAGTGCCACTTCCGGATGGGCACTATTTTGAAAATAAGAGAAATATTTGAAAATTGAGTGTGACACCACCTATGGGTGGGTCCCACGTCACTTATTTGAAATCAAAGCCAAGTGAGATATTTTTGGAATTTTCATACTAGTAGGCTAGTTTTTGGAAAACACGAAGCAAAATTTGGCTTGATTTCAAAACTTGGAAGAAAATGGTTCTTCCGGGCAAAATTTTGAAAGAAGTAGGGAAATTCGGAGCCTTTTTGTAAAAGTTTGAAATAAGATCTTATGAATTTTGAAATTGTGTCCCCCTCTTTTCAATTGGCAAAATTTTGAAATGTCAAAACCATCCAGATTGTTTTCTTGAGAAAACTTTTCGTAATTCGGGGTCCTGGGGGTAAAATGGGAAGAATTAATAATTTTGAAAACCCAGGGTTTTAAAATTAATTTTGCAAAGTTTAGAAATCAAACCTGGATTGATAATTTTGAAAATCAGGAGTTCCGGATCTCAAAATGACATGCTGTGGAGTGAAATGATATGAAATGCTCATGCAATGATATGCAAAAGACATGTCCTACAAAGTTGCCACTCTGAATTTGAAAATTCTGACTTCTGGTTGAGCATGAAAATTTGCAGTTTTAAAATGTCTCTGAGAAGTTTTGAGGCTCGAGAATGGAATTTAGGACTTTCTGCAAGGTTCAATCTTGGAAAATGACCATTTTGCCCTTCATTGGTTCCAGAGAACCGAAATGTGATGATTGATGGAAATGTCAAGAAGGTGAGTGAAAATTTGGGGTGTTTACAGAGTGTCCAGAAAATTTCTGGACGCATGTTTGTTTTTAGGGTGACCCTAGGCCGACCACCAACGGGTCAGCCTGGGTGCCCTTTTCCCCTCCCGGTTGATGGTGAAACACTTGGGCCGATGTAAACACCCCAAATTTTCACTCACCTCCTTGACATCTCCCTCAATCATCACATTTCAGTTTTCCAGACTCAATGAAGGGAAAAATGGTCATTTTCTGAGATTGAACCTTGCAGAAAGTCCTAAATTCCATTCTCGAGTCTCAAAATTTTCATATTTAGGCTCAGAAATATCTTCAAACTGCAAACTTTCAAAATTCTACTCTTGACAAAAAGCTAGAATTTCTCATTCCTGATTCAGAGTAGTATTTCTTGAAACATGTCTTTGCATAGCATTGCATGAACATTTCACACCATTTCACAACACAACAAGTCATTTTGAGATCCAGAACTCTTGATTTTCAAAATTGTCAATCCAGATTTGAGTTTTAAACTTTTCAAAATTGATTTCAAAACCCTGGGTCTTTAAAATTACCAATTCTTCCCATTTTACCCCCAGGACTCCGAATTACAAAAGTTTTCTCAAGAAAACAATCTGGATAGTTTTGATATTGATTTTAAAAAAATTTTGTCAGTTGAAAAAAAAAAGAGGACACAATTTTAAAGATTTTTATCTCAAAAAATTTTGCAAAAAGATTTTAAATCTCTTTACCAAATTTTTGCATTTTCTTTATACATATTTTTGCCCTGAAAAACCATTTTCTTCCAAATTCTTGAAAAAAGACAAAGTTTTATCTCGTATTATAAAAATTCCAAAAAGAAGTTATTTCTTTTGCCTTTTATTGTCAAATAAATGGTGTGGGACCCGCCTTGAACTAGCATCACACTCAGATTCTCAGGTATGTTTCCTATTTTCAAGCGGAGTCCACCTGGAGATGGTACCAATTTGCAAATTCCTCTTTCTAGTATTATTTATCTTATAAATTAGTCAGTGGGCCCACACATGGGTGGCGCTTCACTTGAAAATAAGAGATTTGCCAAACAAAATAAAACTTTATTTTCAAAAGGATTTTAAAGCTGGCTGAGGTGGCATTTTCCTAAAAGCCTCCCATTTATTCCACTATTCGTTTTTTTTTTTTTAGAAGCAGCCTTAGATGGCGCCACAACCAAAATTTCTTAAAATACTCATTTTACCTAAACCTTAGGCAAATGAACCAAATGTTTTTAAAAAATCATAAGATTCGTCTCCTTTTGAAAACGACGGATTTTCAAAGCATTGAAATTTCAGTTTCAAAATTTTTCAAAAGCTGTAACGAAACCCCTAAAAGGAAGCTGCGATTTTTTTGAAAGGAGGCTCAAAAATCTTTAAAAGGGGAGGTTTTGGATGGAAGAGAAAAGGCCGATTGACTTGGTTTCTTCTTTTATTCTTATCGCAGGTACCCTCTTCTGGAGCTTGGAACTTTTCCCCTTTTGGAAGTCGTTTCCTCCATCCAGCGTGAAGAGCTTCATACCTTTCAACTTTTGTTGGGCTGTGTGAGAGTTTATTTGGTGCAGGAGATCCAGCCGTCTCTTCCCCCATTTCCTTCAGCCCAAGAGAAGAGGATCAACCTCTTGATAGTTGGCTACAAGTCGTTGGGGTGCAAAGGATTCACAAAGCTTTTTACCCATCTTCCTTCAGCCTAGCAGCAGAGAACGACTCTTACCTGCTATCTACAAGGTTCATTTGAGGCAGAAGATCTACAAGGCTGTTTACCCATTTCCTTCAGTCCAGCAGAAGAAGATCGGCCCTATCATCGTTGGTTACAGCTTCATCGGGTGCAGGGGATCTACAAGGTAATGCAAAGCTATGATTCTACCATACTTTCGTTCAATTTTATTAAATCAAAATCCTGTTTGCAGTTTGTTAGCTGGAGTAAACATAAGATGAATGTCCATTTATTGCTTTATTTTCAGCATAATAACATGATTTTTTTTCTGTTGTGCATCATGTCTACAACCCATCTACTGTTACATTACCTCTTTCCTCTTTGACATTTCATTTTTTTTTTCTTTCTGGTTTTTCTGCATCTTTTGTTATCTTTAACATCTCACGTTTTCTGTATCTCATGTTAGCTTTACCATTTCACGATTTTCTGTTTTTTTTTCATCTTATTTCATCTTTTGACATTTCATGTTTTCTGTATCTTATGTTAGCTTTACCATTTCACATTTTTCTGTCTTCTGCATCTTATGTTAGCATAATTTAGATTTCTGCATCCTGTAGGATTTGACACTATTAATATTGGTTCAGGTAATTACCTATATTCATAGTAGATCTTAGTTCATATAACACCCATAGCTGTATTATATAGTGATAATCCCTTGTAATATCACAACCTCTCTACTGTAAGAAATTTTTTTATTTTCTCTTCATCCTCTCTGGTTTTCACAACTCTATTTTCTCTTCTCTTAGTCTTCTTGAGTTATTGAAAGTAGGTTGTGCGTCATCAAGCTGCCTGTAGCAGCATTGATGCCACGTATTGGCAACAGTATTGTCGCCCATTGGATTGGAGGCCAACATATATAACACAAATTTACCCTTTTGCTTTAAGGTGTTATTTTCACTGTCTTTCTAGTTCTTCGTTTAAATGTCCATTATATTATTTAGATATGTTTGGTTCATTACAGTTTTCTTTTATTTCCTGTTTTTAGCATGCACAGATATGTAGTCTGTGATACTAGTTTATTGCTAATATTCTTTGATATAGTTGATTAATTCTAAAACCTTTAACCTCTTAATAGCATACAACCTACCTAGTAATGTTGTACAATATACGTTTTTTACTTATTGCATATTCCTGTTTAAGTTTTGCTGAATCACTGTGTTCCTGTTACCTGTCAAATTTCTGTTTTGGCTGCATAAACGAGGAAAATCTATTGTAGATAAGAATACAGGTCTTTCTAAGATGAAACCCGTCATAAATAGGGATATATATAGGTAGATATTGCAGTTTCCAGCATTATAACATATTTCTTGTTTATGAACCTTCTTAATATCAGTTCATAGCAGATGGTTCATGTGAATTACACTCAGCAGCTACTCACGCATGCCATATTGCCTAACATTTCTCGGTTATTAGTCATCTCACCTAGTAATTCCTACGCTTACTGCAAATTTCAGTAGTGTTGTCTTCACCATACCATATTATTATTTTTCCATATGCATCATCCTTATCTCATATATATACATATACAAGGGCGTCCATGTATAGTTATATCCAATACCTATCAATTTCATTGCACATTTTGGCTACTACACAGGTTGTCCATGTATACCAAATATTCGCATCACTGCCCTATTTGTTCACATTGCCATATAACACTAATGCTCATCTACCATTACTCTTCCCCTGTACACTTTAGCCACGGCTCATCCATTGACATAGCTATCAACATAAATTTTCTGTAAATCATTAGCCTTTTGCACAGTAATCTCCATTATGTATAGCCCATTCATGTAGATATCCTTTTATGTAGATATCTATTACCTATGGAAATTCAATTATTATGCATATTTTCCTATTTATCTGTATATATATATATCTACATTTATATACATATATATATGTATATGTATACCTATATATATATATATATATATATATATATATATATATATATATATGTATCTCTTCATATACATTGGTTTTCATGTATAAGCCTTTAGATTGATATTTTCTCCTGTAAATACCTCTCCATTACCACATTTCATTTAGCATAAATTTAAGCATTTAGAGATATATGTATATATTTCTCATTTAAGTTTAGGCATGGTACCTAAATATTATCATAGGCATTTCAGTCATGTTTTAGCCATTGCATTGTATATTCCCGTGTAATCCAAGTGTAATTACTTAGGTATTGTCATTAATGTGAAATTTGCACATCTCTCTTTTGTATGCCGTATTTCTCGTACTAATTCTCATTTTGCAGGAAAATCTGGAAGATAGGGTCTGTTGGAGCTATCAAATATTTAGTTATATTTTTATTTTTGTCAACAATATAACAATCAAATGTAAATTTTGGAATAATATTTATTTTTCTGCTTAGATTAAGATGCATGTCAAATAGTTTGAATTCCTGCAATATCCTGATTACGTGGTTCATGCATTTTATTTCAAAATCACTGTAGGGAAACACGAATGGCACGTGCACTAACTCTTGGAGAGTTGATGAACTCGGTGGAGTCCATATTTACGGCCCTAGTCAGAATATGGACGAGACCCAGATTCAGCATCTTTCTACTAGTCACACAGAGCCAACACTCTTAGGCTATCTTCAAAATTGCACATGATATTTCCAATTTTGCAAAATATTGTTAAACTCTGAACATGTTCATGGCCACAGTCAGAATATGTGAAGGATTTACTTTGACTTAATACACAATTTTCCAACAAATTTCTCAGAAAATCTTTTCAAAGTGCATTCATTCATTCAAATCATCTGCATCACGGTATCGTCTGCTTTTCTCATGATTTTCTCAAAAAAAATTCACTCCATGGAAATCGATTCCCCAGGAAACTCTGAAAGTTTTCAAAGATGGATTTCCCAAGTCAAGTTTTCCCGTGATTTTCCCTGGAAAATGTTATCTTCTTAAGATTCATTTTCAAAAGGAATTTCTCATCTTTCTCAAGAATCAAAATTGATTTTTTAATATTTCAAGGTCAATATTCTCAGGATTTCATTTTCCCGAGTTTTGATGTTCCTTCTCAAAAGAGTTTTCCAATAAATTTCAATCATTTTTCAAAGAAGATTTTCAAAATTAGAGGTTTCTTGATAAACATTTTCCTTTTCGAATGTTCATCTTTTCTCAAGAATTCTCTCCATTTTCTCAAGATTTTCTCATATCATCATAAACTTTCTAGTGATTTCCAAATCCTTTCATCTGAGTTTCCTGAGAGATTGATTTCCATCTTTTGACTGAGAAAGACTTTTCCAACTCCCAAATGTTTTCTAAGCATACATCAGGTTTTTCCAACTTGCATTTTACAAAATTACATAGCACATGCCTGAATTCTCTGTGCATTTAAGATAGAACACGATTTTGATAATTTAACTAAGTCAAGTACACTTTTGGTCCTTGGTTCGATTACCCCTATTAAAGGCGGCAGGAACGGTCGAACCTCGTACCGACAGGTCGAGCCCCATCCCATGGATTTCCCCACTATTTTCAAAACGGAGGCGAGTATTTCAAAACAATTTTCTCAAACTCTGGTCAAGTTTGACTCACATGAAGCGTTTTCCTCTCTCTCCTGCAAGGAAGGGAAGACGGAAAAATTTTGCGACGATAACAGCCGAGCCCCCCCTTTTCGGTGGCTGTGAGGTTCGTTGCCTTGGCCTGACACAGTCTGGACCGAATATGGTCCAGACCTGTCAAAGGCCTGTTCTGAGCACGTTTTGTTGGGCGTGAACCCTTCACGCTTTTCTCTTTGAGTTTCGGACCTTGCTACAGGTGCTGGCTGAATGCCAGCTGGGTCTGGACTCACGGCCCAGACCGTGCTCAACGTGAGCACATCCTCCATGGTCTGGACCAATCGGTCTAGACCTGGATCGGTTTGTATGGCTGAGCCATGCCGGGTCCAGACGCCCAGTCTAGACCCCTTTCTTTGGTGTGCTTTAGCTTGGAGCGTGGTTGGACTACTCAGTCCAAACCCAGGGTCGTCCTTCTATTACTGAGATCCACGACGTGGCCCTCCCCGGACCGGACCCCATTCGATCCAGGGTGTGCGGCCCTTGCAGGTTTGCGTGACAGCATAGGCTGTTGTCTTCTTCTTTGGATCGGCTCCCTGTGTTTTTGTGACAGCCCAGCTGTTTCTGCTCCAGTCCAGCAGCGTCGCCCGAATCGAGCATGCATGTGTGCGCTTGGTGCAACATGGCAGCGGGCGGCCGGTGGTCACAACAGCTGCAGTATATGTATTTTCCCATCTTTATCGCCCTGCTTCTAGCCTTGTTAGCGAACCTCTGAGCTGCAGCAAAGGGTCTGCAAGTGTGTTTGGCATGGGGTACAATTCCCCAATAACTTTACGGTTTTGACTCGTTGTGTCGCAACGAATAGTGCGCGCTGACCAAAGCAAACTTTTATATATATATATATATATATATATATATATATATATATATATATATATATATATATATATATATATATATATATTCGGTTGAATACACAAAGAATCAGTAAATTCACTGATGTGAGGTTGTATGAACTTAGTGTTACGACAATGAAGTTGTACATGATACTTCAAGTACAAGGTTTTGATGATGAGCAAGTGAAATCAACTGCATTTCAGCTAAGGCAATGAAGACATTGAAGAATTCGATGAAGAATCTTTGAAGACTAGTGTGCAAATGTTAAATTTATTTAAAGTCTTAGATTCTTGTAAGAGCCTTACTTAGAGTGCATATTTAGGTTGCATTTTACCTAAAAAGTCTTTAGAAAAACTTTTCTAAAAGAACTCTTCATGAAAATCTTTTTAGAAAACTCTTTTCTTAAATTTTCGTGTTTATTAGTCGACCAATAGACTCACCAGTCGACTAATCCTTTCGCGCCATATTTTCTAAAAAGTCATTTTTGTCAAATTAGTCGACCGAAGGTTTTATCAGTCGACTGGACAGAATGTCTGTTTTATGGAAAATTTAGCAGCAGTCGACTAATGATTTTATCAGTCGACTGGACAGAACATGTGTTTTCTGGAAATTCAGCAGCAGTCGACTAATGCTTTTATCAGTCGACCGGACAGAATGTATGTTTTTCAGAAGATTTTAGCAGCAATCAACTGAAAGGTTTTTCAGTCTACTGCTGATATTATCAGTCGACTAATTTTATCTCTAGTCGACTAAGTTTCAAAAGTTTAGATTTTCAAACGGCTCGATTAACAGATCAGTTGACCGACGATAACTGTCAGTCTACTAATAACTAACTATTAGTCGACTAACTACTATTTAAGTCGACTAATTTTGCCGTTTTTCTTGAAACTTTAAAAAGGCGTGTCTTTTCATTTTTCAAACGTTTTGATCATTCAAAATGGACTGTTTTGACACCCTTTCATACCCTCAACGTATGGAAACTTTCAACTATAAATATGAGTGCATTTTACACTAAAAACAACTTCAATTCAATCAATTTGAATCAATTACTCTTTGCTTTTCACTCATATTCATTTTCTCACTCACGTGATATTTTTCACTTCAGTTTTTCACTCAAATTCCTTTGAAAGATAGTGAATTCATGAGTAGAGTATTTCAACAACCTCAAAAGCCAATTGCATCTCATTTGCATTCAAAAGAAGGGCGCATAGGTTGTATTGTAAGTTGTTACTTATTTTCTGTAAAAGGAAGGACTCCTTGGTTTAAAGGAGTTGTTTGCTTTCAGTAGGTGTGTTACTGAAAGTGGGACCGGATTTTGTCTGTATGATCTTGTAGTTACACAAGGTTGATAGTGGAAATCTCAAGCGGGGTTTGCTTGGGGACTGGATGTAGGTCGGGAAAGACTGAACCCGGATAAATTCTGTGTTCTTTTTGTGTTTATTTTTCAAATTGCAAAATCCGTCAATATTCCGCAGACAATTGTTAAAAGCTCTATTCACCCCCCTCTAGTGCTCGTTGCCTCGATCCTACTGCACTTTCATTTGGTATCAAAGAAGGTTTGCTATTATTTTGATTTGATCATCATCTAGCATGGCAACTACAACATCTCAGTACAAAGAAGGATGCTCCTCTGTTCGTCCTCCTCTCTTTGACGGAACAAACTATGGATACTGGAAAGTGAGAATGATAATATTTTTGCAATCCATGGATCTCGATATTTGGAGAGTTGTTTCAGATAAATACCAAACTCCATCAACTGATTTCAGCCGATGGATCGATGAAGAAAAAAAGACTGCTTCACTTAATGCCAAGGCAATGAATGCATTGTATTGTGCCGTTGACAAGGTAGAGTTCAATCGCATCTCTCAATGCTCTACAGCAAATCAAATCTGGCATACTCTTCTCGTGACTCATGAAGGTACATCAAAGGTAAAGGAATCTAAAATCACCTCTTTGGTTCATAAATTTGAATTGTTTAAAATGAAGCAAAATGAATCTATATCGGACATGGTAACAAGAATGACCGATATAACTAACACTCTGAAATCCCTTAGAAAAGAATATTCACAAGTGGATTTAGTCAGAAAGATCCTAAGGTGTTTAACTCCTGAATGGGAGAGAAAAACCACTGCTATTGAGGAAGCAAATGATCTAAACACTCTCACTCTTTAAGATTTGGTTGGTAACCTAGTGGCATATGAATTCCAACTTCAAGACAGACAAGAAGAAAAACCCAAGAATAAATCTCTTGCTTTTAAGGTTATTTCTGACTCTGAAAATTCAGAAGAAGATGAAGATGAAGATATTGCCCTCATTACAAGGTAATTCAGAAGATTCATCAAAAAGGGGAGATTTCAAAGAAAGGTAAAGAAAGTGGATTCTTCCAATCCCAATGAAGTCAAGTGCTTTAACTGCAAAAAGGCAGGACATATCAAGAAAGATTGTCCTCTTCTCAAAATCAAGCCCAAGGACCAATTCAAGAAGAAAAAGGCATTTCAAGCATGTTGGAATGATAGTGACTCCTCTTCCGATGAAGAATCAAATGAAGAAGTTGCTAACATGTGTTTTGTAGCACAAAAAGATTCGGTAAGTCAGTTTGACTATGATGATTTATTAGAAGCATTCAATGATTTATATGCTAAATTTAAGAGTCTAAGTTCTAAAAACAAAGAGTTAAAAATTGAAAATTTAACTCTTGACTCTCAAAACAAAGTGTTACTTCAAGAGATAGAAGATCTCAAGAAGGAAAACTCTTGTCAAGCATTTGAGATAAAAGAAATTGGAACAAGAACCAATCTCTTACAAAAAGAAATAACTAGTCTAAAAGAAAAATCAAATGATCTTCTTTCTATAGTGACCAAATTCACAAATGGTCAAGAGAATCTAGAAAGACTTCTTGGTTCTCAAAGATGTTCGGTTAATAAAACCGGATTGGGATATAGCTTTTTTGATACTCAAAATAGACCAAACTATGTTGTGAAAAAACAAAGACAATATTGTCAACTATTTGTTCATAGAACTAAATTTTCTAGTTCTAATAGAAATGCATCTAATCATAGAACTTATAATGCTTATAAGCCTGGACTTGATTATTCTAGAAATGCTAAATCTTTTTATAGAAAGAATATTTATTATCAAAGGAAACCAAAATCCAAATGGATATGGGTTCCTAAGACTAACTCTCATGGACCCGAAAATAGAAAGGGGTCAAATGCTTTGTCTTCTAATTTTGTTGTAGGTACACAAAATAAAGAGCAAATGGATATTGGACAGTGGTTGTTCCAAACATATGTCTGGAAGGCCGGAGTTATTTTTCACCCTCCAAAGTAAGGATGGAGGAACCGTCACCTTTGGTGACAATAACAAGGGAAAAGTAATAGGTATTGGTAATATTGGTAATCCAAAATTTTCTCTTGATAGAAAATGTTCTTTTAGTAGATGGTTTAATGCATAATTTATTATCTATTAGTCAATTATGTGATAAAGGTTTTCATGTTTCTTTTGAAAATGATTTATGCTTAATTTCTGATTTTCAATCTAAAAAGATCATTTTTAAAGGTATAAGAAGGAACAATGTGTATCAACTATATCTAGATGAGTTACCCACTTTTAATGAAAAATGTCTTATTGTTTCAAATGAAATTCAATGGTTATGACACAAGAGACTTGGACATGTTAACTTTAAAATTATTTCCAAGTTATCCAAGAATGATCTTGTCAGAGGCCTACCTAAAATACCATATAAGAAAGATCACTTATGTGATGCTTGCCAAAGGGGTAAACAAATCAAGAGTTCTTTTAAAGCAAAAGATATAGTTTCAACAAAACGTCCTCTTGAACTTTTACATTTAGATCTATTTGGACCATCTAGAATTCAAAGTTTGAATGGTAACAAGTATGCTTTTGTTATAGTAGATGATTATTCTCGGTTTAGATGGGTGATTTTTCTAAAAAGCAAAAATGATGCTTTTTCGGAATTTTCCAAACTTTGTAGAAGAATTACAAATGAAAAATCTACATCTATAATTAAAATTCGTAGTGATCATGGTGGTGAATTTGAAAATGAATCTTTTCTAAAGTATTGTGATTTACATGGTATATCTCACAACTTTGCTTTTCCTAGAGCGGCTCCACAAAATGGAGTTGTTGAAAGAAAGAATAGAACTTTGGAAGAATGTGCTAGAACCATGCTTCAAGATAAAAATTTACCAAAATACTTTTGGGCTGAAGCAATAAATACAACATGTTATGTTTTAAACCGTGTTCTTATTCAACCAATCTTATATAAAACATATTTTGAATTGTATTATGATCGTATACCAAAGATCTCATATTTCAAAATTTTTGCTAGTAAATGCTTCTTGTTAAATACCAATGATAATCTTGATAAGTTTGATTCAAAATCAGATGAATTAATATTTCTTGGATATTCTTCTAGAAGTAAAGCTTATCGTATTTTTAATAAAAGAACATCTTGCATTGAAGAATCTTTACATGTTGCATTTGATGAGAATTGTGAGCAGGTTATACCTCTAAGCGAAGGAGAAGAAGTAATACTTCAAGAAGAACCTTTGGTAGAGAGTACTTCTCAAGAAAATGTTCCTCTTCAACCGGTTTGGAAAGAAGATCCTAATCATCCACATGAACAAGTTATTGGAGAAATAAAGAGTGGTGTCCAAAGTAGAAGGCAATTAGAAATATATATTGCAAATGTTGCTTTCATATCTAAAATAGAACCAAAGAATATCAATGAGGCTTGTGATGATGAATTTTGGCTTTTTGCCATGTCTAAAGAACTTAACCAATTTACCAGGAATGATGTTTGGGATCTAGTTGATAGACCAAAGGATCATCCAGTAATTGGAACAAGATGGGTCTTCCCAAATAAGCTGGATGAAAATGGCGAAGTCATTCGAAACAAAGCAACGCTAGTAGCACAAGGATATAATCAAGAAGAAGGCATAGATTTTGATAAAACCTATGCACCAGTGGCTCGATTGGAGTCAATTCGAATGATGCTTGCTTTTGCTAGTTACATGAACTTCAAGTTATATCAAATTGATGTAAAGAGTGCATTCTTAAATGAACACATCAATGAAGAAGTTTATATAGAGCAACCTCCAGGCTTTGAAAATGAGAAATATCCAGAAAAAGTCTACAAATTAAAAAGAGCTTTGTACGAACTTAAACAAGCACCAAGAGCATGGTATGAAAGACTACAAAATTTTCTAGAAAAATCTGGTTTTTCCATTGGTCGGGTAGACTCCACTTTATTTATTAAAAACCTTAATTCAGATATTCTTATTGTGCAAATTTATGTTGATGACATAATATTTGGTTCTACTAATGATTCTCTTTGTAAAGAATTTGCTAAAGCTATGTAGGAAGAGTTTGAAATGAGCTTGATGGGCGAATTAAACTACTTCTTTGGACTTCAAATAAAGCAAACTGAAGAAGGAATCTTCATCAATCAGGCTAAGTATACAAAAGAACTTCTCAAGAGATTTGGGATGGACTCATCGAAATCAAGAAGAAATCTTATGAGTACAACTACTTCTCTTGATAAAGATGAAAATGGTAAAAATGTAAATACTAAGCTCTACAGAGGTATGATCGGATCTCGATTGTACTTAACTGCTAGTCGACCTGATATAATGTTTAGTGTTTGTATGTGTGCAAGATTTCAAGTTAATTCAAAGGAATCTCATTTAACTGCAGTAAAATAAATTCTTCGATATTTGAAAGATACTTTAGATTTTGGTTTGTTTTACCCAAAATCATCTTCCTTTGATTTAGTTTCATATAGTGATGCAGATTTTGCAGGAAGTAAATCTGATCGCAAGAGTACTAGTGGAACTTGTTATTTCTTAGGAAATTTCTTAGTCTCTTGGTTTAGTAAAAAGTAAAATTCAGTGTCACTCTCAACAACTGAAGCAGAATATATAGCAGCTAGTTTAGCATGTTCACAAGTACTATGGATGAAACAGACCTTAAAAGATTTTGGTTTGAATTACTCCACAACAACTATTTATTGTGATAACACTAGTGCTATAAATCTTTCGAAAAATCCTGTTCAGCACTCAATAACTAAGCATATTGAAGTTAGACATCATTTCTTAAGAGATCATATGTTAAAAGAAGATATTTCGTTAAATTTTATTTCCACTAAAGAACAACATGCTGATATCTTCACTAAACTACTTAAAAATGAAGATTTTATGAGAATTAGGAGAGAACTAGGCATTTGCTCATTTTTGGATTTATAAAAATGCTGATTTTTGAACAAAATTGCACTATATTAGTCGACCGATAAAATTTTAGTCGACTGATGCTTTAAAAATTTTTAGAATGAATCGCACCATATTAGTCGACCGATAAATTTCTAGTCGACTCATGCTTTAAAATTTTTTTAGAATGAGTCGCACATTCTTAGTCGACCGATAAAATTTTAGTCGACTAAATTTTTTTTTAAATTTTAACTGAAGGGATCCGATACCCCTTGGATTTTTTAAAACACTCATTTTTTTTTTTGGCATCGTTTCATTTTTGTATCTTTTTGTTTTTTTTTTAAAGGAACGAAACCCTTAAAATGAAACCCTCTCATTCTCTCTTCCGAAAAACCCTCGGAGTGTTGTTCAAACCTATCCTCGCCGGGATTTTCTGGCCGTGACAGGGAAATGCCGGAATCCTCTTGCAGTAACTGGCGCATCTTCAGATCTCGTCGGAACCCTCTTGCCGTGACGGTGTATCTTCAGTCCTCGTCGGAATCCCCTTGTGGCAGTCTTCTCACCCGCCGTCAGCCAACGTATCCTCCTCTATTTCTGTTGCACGACGCACGACAACATCTTCCTTCTGCCAAACGCCATTTAGAAGTCAACATCATTCTCTGCAACTATTTTTTGAGGTGAATCTGTTTTTTTTTAAACCATGCCTCATTCGAAGACTGCTTCTGCAAAAGGTTTAGGTTCTCCTCCTCCTACACCTTCTTCAAGACATGGATTTTCTCTCAGATTACTTCGAAATCCTCTTTTATATGATACTTTTGGATCAATTTCTGCACTACCTATTTTACCAGGCCGAAATATACTGTTTCACCTGTTTTCTCGTTACAAAATAAGAGAATTATTTCCAGGAATTTCACATCTTTTTTATGCTTGTGCAGATACCCTTCACTATCCTTTTCTGATTCACTTGTTTTATACGAATTTACAAATTGATCATGAAACTGGAGTTCTTTCCTCTCTTGTTCGTGATGTTGAAATTGAGTTTGATTCTAAACTACTTAGAGAAATCTAAGAAATTCCATCTTCAGACACTCTTTTCAATACTGTTGAACTGAATGATGAGAGAATTTTTGAACAAATTCTTCTTCCCGGTGCACCTCATTGTCCTCCTTTCAAAAATACTAATCTTCAAACTCGTGCATGCATTGCTGGACGAATCCTTGCCCACAATGTTTTAATTAAAACTGGTTCTTTTTATTACTATTCCACATATCTCTCTACGACTCTTTATGTTTTATTTGGAAATATTTCTGTAAATTGGGCCAATGTGTATTTTAAAAATTTGTGGAAACAAAAACCATTTCTTCCTTATGGATGTCTTATAACTCGTATTTTCAGACATTTCAAAGTTCCCTTAACTAATGAAAAATATATTGAGCAAAAGGAGTTCTTTGATCAAACTATTTTTAAAAGAATGAAAATCAAATATTTGCCTCCTTTAAATGTTGATCAAACTGAACCATCTGATCCTACTGAACCATCTATTTCTGAACCCTCACCATCTTCTGCGACACCTTCATCTCAAGCAAAACGAAAGAAATTTTCTACAAGTCAAGACAATGATGAAGTTTTGCAGCGACTGGAAACTTTGGAGCTGCATCAACGCACTTTTCGTGAAGATGTGACTCAACAACTTTCTTCGATTCAGAAAGATGTTACTGCAATCAAGGACTTGCTCAACTCACTTTTCTGATTTTTATTTTTTGTCTTTACTGAACTTTAATACTTTATGGGTTGTAATATTTTAAACTTGTATTTACATTTTGCTTATGCTATTTCTGCCCTTACTCTTTTTTTATTATGACAAAGGGGGAGAAAAAGATCGAAAAGATAGAAATTGCATATTGCATGGAAATTACATCATGAGAAATACAAACCAATCAATATGTGATATATGTGCTTTGAATGTACTAACTTTTAATGTTTTGCAGCATATTGATAGGGGGAGTAAAATCTCCATCTATGCATCTAAATGCTTCATCTTTGATTAAGTTTGTCATCATCAAAAAGGGGGAGATTGTTACGACAATGAAGTCGTACATGATACTTCAAGTACAAGGTTTTGATAATGAGAAAGTGAAATCAACTGCATTTCAGCTAAGGCAATGAAGACATTGAAGAATTCAATGAAGAATCTTTGAAGACTAGTGTGCAAATGTTAAATTTATTTAAAGTCTTAGATTCTTGTAAGAGCCTTACTTAGAGTGCATATTTAGGTTGCATTTTACCTAAAAAGTCTTTAAATTTTTTTTTTTAAAAGAACCCTTCAAGAAAATCTTTTTAGAAAACTCTTTTCTTAAATTTTCGTGTTTATTAGTCGACCAATAGACTCACCAGTCGACTAATCCTTTCGCGTCATATTTTCTAAAAAGTCATTTTTGTCAAATTAGTCGACCGAAGGTTTTATTAGTCGACTGGACAGAATGTCTGTTTTATGGAAAATTTAGCAGCAGTCGACTGGACAGAACATGTGTTTTCTGAAAATTCAACAGCAGTCGACTAATGCTTTTATTAGTTGACCGGACAGAATGTATGTTTTTCAGAAGATTTTAGCAGTAGTCGACTGAAAGGTTTTTCACTCTACTGATGATATTATCAGTCGACTAATTTTATCTCTAGTCGACTAAGTTTCAAAAGTTCAGATTTTCAAACGGCTCGATTAACAGATCAGTCGACCGACGATAACTGTCAGTCTACTAATAACTAACTATTAGTCGACTAACTACTATTTCAGTCGACTAATTTTGTCATTTTTCCTGAAACTTTAAAAAGGCGTATCTTTTCATTTTTCAAACGTTTTGATCGTTCAAAATGGACTGTTTTGACACCCTTTCATACCCTCAACGTATGGAAACTTTCAACTATAAATATGAGTGCATTTTACACTAAAAACAACTTCAATTTGAATCAATTACTCTTTGCTTTTCACTCATATTCATTTTCTCACTCACGTGATATTTTTCACTTCAGTTTTTCACTCAAATTCCTTTGAGAGATAGTGAATTTGTGAGTAGAGTATTTCAACAACCTCAAAATCCAATTGCATCTCATTTGCATTCAAAAGAAGGGCTCATAGATTGTATTGTAAGTTGTTACTTATTTTCTGTAAAAGGAAGAACTCCTTGGTTTAAAGGAGTTGTTTGCTTTCAATAGGTGTGTTACTGAAAGTGGGACCGGATTTAGTTTTTATGATCTTGTAGTTACACAAGGTTGATAGTGGAATTCTCAAGCGGGTTTTGCTTGGGGACTGGATGTAAGTCGGGAAAGACCGAACCAGGATAAATTTTGTGTTCTTTATGTATTTGCTTTTCAAATTGCAAAATCCGTCAATATTCCGCAGACAATTGTTAAAAGCACTATTCACCCACCCTCTAGTGCTCGTTGCCTCGATCCTACTACACTTTCACTTAGCCCTTTTGAACGTGTGTCCGCTTCCGCAAAGGAATGCAAAAAGTTTTGCTATGACACTTTGTTTAATGCCTTTCGTAAATTAAGGTTTTAACGATAATAAGAAGCTAATAGCACTTATCTTGCCATACATGGCACGACCCAAACTACGTGTTTATAAACGCAATCAGGACGAGCTAATGTGTTGCAAGATATTGTAACAAACTACGTAATATATTGATAAACCCATCAATATGGGTAATGTGAATGCATATCCGTGTACATGTGCTTGTTTTGCATAGAATGCGAAATGTTGCAATTGATGCCTTCTTGAATGCCTTAAAAAAAAGAAGAGTTTACTTATTTATGAAACCCATGGCGTATATCATCGAATTAATGCAATCATCATATTCGTTATAATTGAATGAAAGTTAGTGTATTTTCCCTAAGTATGAAGGGAGCTTGAGGCACTTAGTATGGAATTACAGTCTTATGAGACTTATGTGACATTTGGAACTCCTTGGCAAGTTGTTTATGGGCGATGGACCCACTTAGCGAGATGAGCTCGCTCATGGTTAAAATACATGGTTTAAGAACTTTGGCACAGCTTTCGAGTCACTCCTTACCGTGGTAAAATGCTTGTAACTGTCTCATCATAATGTGCAATGTTTTGTATCATCACTTAGCTAGTTCTTGGACTTACGGCCCGTTGCACATACTTGTCCACTTGTATTTGTGCACAATTCACGATGACACATCTGTTTGCACATCACAGTCTTTTTTATTATTACATTAGAAATTTTATGTTCCTTGATGCATACCTTACTAATTGTTATAAATTGCTCATGCTTTGTCTAATTGCATTGATTCATGCTAGTTACATTCTCTTGTAGATCCATGTGTAGCTTTGTACACCTTCCTATGATATGACTGTGTAATTAGTTAAGCATGCTATGTGTTCTTGTTAAATTGTGCTTTCGATTTCCACACACGGTATATCGTGTTTTGGTTTGTCTCACCAGCTCGAAAGAGTACTGACCCCGTTTTATGAGGATACAAGTGTTCTACTTAGGTGTGCGATGGAGCTCAATGTGCTGCAGCGGACTCTGTACCCACACTTCTGGCATTTGTTGGATCTTGGCAGTTGGTTTTATATAAGGGATTGGTTGTACATCTTTGTAAATGTATTTAATAAAAGTTGTTTCTTTTACTGTTGTTTCACTCCTATGACCCACCCCGAAGTTCATCGTTTGTTTTTCCTTTTCAGTGTTTCCGCACTTGCGCACTTGTTTTCAAAAAAAAGTTTACCCAAAAATCCAAAGGATTTTAAAGGAATTTACAAGTCGGGAATTCTGGGGGCGTCGTGTTTGGTATCAGAGCCGTGTTTACAGAAGTGTGGTTCAAGTCTCTACAAGCATCAGCCATCGCACTGTAAGTATTCTTAATTCAGTAGAATTGTGTTTTTGCCATTTACTGACTTGTTCTGCTTGATTCGATGACTTTGTGTGTTTTTCGGGTGTCTTCTGATGCGATACACAGTTTCGTGTTTAAGCCTTATAATTTGGCTTGCGATATTGATTGTCGGAACCTAAGGGTTTGTTCGCGCTTGTGGATATAGTTTCCCAAGCTGATCCAAGTCGACTCCTGTGAGAGTTAGAGATTTTCGACTGAGACTTAGGGGACTACTTGCATAGTTCGCCCTTCTCGTTCCACATCATGTGGTGGAGACGATCGATACATTGTAGCGATTATCGAGCTTTTAGTCTTATCGTGTTGAAGACGAGATGGCTTCGATGAGAATTGTCGTGTGAGGCTCTGAGTGGATGTTTTTCTCTTTTCCATCTTCATTGGAATTGTTCGTAACCCTGTCTTTGATGAAGGGTATCTTGTTGGATGCGATCCTTTTTGGACAGAAGGCTGAAGCCCTGTCTGTGTCAGTGAGCCTCTGCGTATCCCGTTGGCGGATACTGCTGATTTCCCCGGTCGTTCTTGGTGATGAGAACGTATTTGTTGTTACATGCTTAGCATGTCGCGTTTGTGTTGCCGGTGAGAGCATTTGACTCCTGAGAGGGTCGTGTTCTGGGGATAGTTAACACCGATCATCTAGGTGTTCTTGCTCGTGAGAGAGCGTTGCGGGAATTATTGTTTCCCCTACCATTGTCTGGAGGATGGTGGTGTGTCGGCTCAGGAGGTGATTCCTGGTAGTGCCAACTGTGCCGCTGGATGGGGTAGCTCTCCAGCGATGCCGTTAGCATGGTGGTTCACTAACGATGTCGTTGGGGTGGTGATTCTCTGACGATGACCGTTAGCATGGTGATTCGCTAACGATGCCATTAGGATGGTGACTTCCTAATGAGGTTGCTGGGGTAGTGATTCACCAGCAAGGCCGTCAGCGTGGTGACTCTCTGACGATGTCGTTAGCGTGATGATTCGCTAACGATGCCATTAGGATGGTGACTTCCTAATGAGGTTGCTGGGGTAGTGATTCATCAGCAAGGTCGTTCGCGTGGTGATTCTCTGACGATGCCGTTAGCATGATGATTCGCTAACGATGCCATTAGGATGGTGATTTCCTAATGATGCTACTGGAATAGTGATTCTTCAGTAGTGCCATCAAGGTGGAGGTTCTCTGATGATGCCGTTAGAGTGGTGATTCTCTAACAATGTCGCTAGGGTGGTGATTCCCTACCGATGATATGAGTAATGATAACTCTCGTGCTTTGTTGTGTTAGAGTGGTGATTCTCTAACGTTTGTCATCTAGAATAGTGATTTTCTAGCGATAGCAACCTTGTATGGTGTCGCTTGAGATCATTCGTAGAACGTGCTCTTTTGTCGTGTTGTTGTTGCACGATTGAGCTGTGATGTGGTTTTTGTTTGAATTATGTATGCTCATGATTTTTATATGATTGCTGTGATTATCGTTTTTGCGAGCATGGTTGTCAGACCTAGCGATTGATTTTTGTGTCTTTTGTCATGATAGATGACTTGGAAGACTAGATGCAACGACATTATGGGCATTGTGAACAACCTTACGGAGGTTGTGCAACAGCAGATGGTTGCGATACAACAGTTGGGTGCAAATCTTCAGCACGTGGCCCAAAGTGGCCAGAACATGAGTACAATTGCCTATAAGCAATTCATGGAGTTGGATCCTCCTGCTTTTATGGGTAAGACAGACCCTGAAGTTGTTGAGTCGTGGATACGTGAGATAGAGTGTATTTTCCGTGTTTTGGATGTCCCAAAGGAGAAGAAAGTGAGCTTTGGTACTTATCGTTTGAAAGACTATGCTGAGAAGTGGTGGGACACTGTCTCTTCGGTCAAATTCAAGGACATGACTGTTACGTGGGACGAATTCATGGAAGTTTTTAACTCGTCGTATTTTCCCAAGCATGAACGCAGAAAGAAGATGCAAGAATTTCTGAACTTGCAACAAGGAACGATGACCTTGTCCGACTATATCACGAAGTTTCATTGTTTGGAACGATATTGTCTGAATGTTTACATCGCGGACAATGATCGAGCAATGAAGTTTGCTCGTGGTTTGAGGCCTACTCTGAGAACCAAAGTGTTCACTAGCGGGCCTAAGTCGCTCGAAGAAGCTATCGAGGTAGCTACTCTTTTGGATGAAGACCAAGCCGAGCAACAGGCTCAAGTTTTTGCGATTGTGGCTGAGAAGAAACCTAGTAGGGTGGAGTCTTTGCCAGCTACTAGAGAGCGAAAGCGTCAGAAAGTATCTCAGAACCGCCAGCGAAAGCGATCCCAGCGACCAGATGTCCAGCAAAAGTGTCGACGATGCGACGAAGATCACGCTTTTGGAACTTGTCCTCGTTTTGATGGCAAGTGTTTCAAGTGTAGACAACCTGAGCATATTGCCAAGTTCTGTCCAAAGAAGCCTACGAGAGACTTAGTTGTGGCCGATTAGGCGTTGTCAGACGAGATCTGACCATTTTGTTGTTGCTTGTGTTTTGTGATTTCGCGGACGAAATCCTTTTTAAGGAGGGTAGAATGTAAGACCCGTGAAATTTTCTGAGGAATTATTGCTTGCATTAAGTTGATATGCTTATATTTCGTGTGGTTATGAGGTCTAATCGCATAATTAAGTATAATTGACTATGCCTTATGTTTTAGCTTTGCACGCGCGAACCGAAAATCGCGTAAATATACTGTGTAAGTAAGAAGTGCCTAATTCTGGATGAATTAATTTTTTGAAATTTTAAGGGTTAATTTATAATATATTTTTATAGTTTGTTCCCGAATTTGGGACCTATACGACTTAAAAACCTTGTCAGTGCATGTGAATTACGAGTTTTGATCTACGATTGGACCCGAATCGTAATACACTTAATTCTTGCAAACGAAAGACAATTTTCTTGAGAGGCATTAGGCATTCCATGTTAATTAAGGTTTTGAAGAGAACTAAATGATTTGTTGGAATTAATTTAGTATTTTAATGCATTAATTAAGCATTATTTTGAAACATCACTATAGGCGATTTTGGATTTGGATACGGATTGACTAGAGAGGACCCAAACCCATTGGGCATCCTCTCTAGAGGATGTTTTTAGCCTTGGTTGACCAGCTGGGTGGTGTTTTTGAAAAGTATTGCATGGGTTTTAAAAAGGAGGCCACTATTGGCCATGTATCTTTTAAAAAAAAACCCATGATGGAGCCTAGAGCCCATCATGAGGGGTGCAATTTCCTAAGTGGAGGCATGGGGCTGGCGCCCCATGGCTCTTTTGTAATTATTTTGGAACTAATTCAAATGGTGAAAGTTGGTTGGGCATAATGGGCGGCAGCCAAGGGCACCGCCTTATAAAATTTTCAAACAATAAAGGCTTTTTGAAACTCCTTTTAATGGCATCTTTGAAAACCTTTTCAAAAGTTTTAAAAGCTAGACATGCATTGGGCGTGAGATGGCTATGGGGGGGCATGGAGCACCCCAGCCCTCCATCTTTCCCCATAAAATCTTAGCCATCCATTTTTTTAACCCTACCTATTTAAAGTTTTAAGAGAGAGAAAGAGGGAACCCCTTGGGCGATTTTTGAGGAGCCTCTTTCTCTTCCCCCTCTTCTTCTCCAAAACCATGTGTGAGAGAGTAGTGAGTGTGGTGAGGAGCAGCTCCAACCGTGAACACCATATCTCCTCCATTGTTGAGAAAGCCTCGAAGGTGAGACGCTCCTACACATGTCCAAACCATGGTCTTTTTCGGTTGAGCAATTTCTAGGCTTTTTTGCATTCTCGTGAGCTTTCTTTGCATGCACAAATTGCAGGTTTCATTTTTGAACAAGATTTTTACTTGTTCATGCATTTCCTTTTTCGTGAGCTGTCATTACATGCGTTTTATTTCAGATTTGCGAGTTTGAGCATGCTCTTATGAAGCTATATTTCCTTTGTTAAGCAAGTGGCTGCAACGATTGAGGGCTTTCTTATGTTTCTTGAGTTTTGTCTTGAGTTGCTGCACCATCTTCCTAAGCTACCAGTAGATAGGTTCAGATTTATCGTCTTAATGTATATTCTAGCATGCGTTGTGCAGGTATTTTTGGTTGCACAATGGCTGGAAGCCATATTGTGTGTTTTCCCTTGTGGGCGTTGCACCTTGTTATTCTGGCTTGTTTCATGTCCGCCAAAGTCTTTCTCACTAGCAAGGTTTTGGTTGGCTAGGAAGCCTTAGACCGACTCTTTTGTCCAGTAGCCATGCCCAGCTGGGTCGACCCTCTTGGGTTCGAGCAATGCTGGCTCAGGGTGGTCGGGCTGAGCCCATTCTCTTTTTTTTTTCCACTCTCAAAATTTCTGTTTGGGCGTCCAGAAAATTTCGGGATGCATGTTTGTTTTTAGGGTGACCCCAGGCCGACCACCAACGGGTCAGCCTGGGTGCCCTTTTCCCCTCCCGGTTGATGGTGAAACACTTGGGCCGAGCCCCCCCTTTTCGGTGGCTGTGAGGTTCGTTGCCTTGGCCTGACACGGTCTGGACCGAATATGGTCCAGACCTGTCAAAGGCCTGTTCTGAGCATGTTTGGTTGGGCGTGAACCCTTCACACTTTTCTCTTGGAGTTTCGGACCTTGCTACAACCGTACAGCGATTGGGCTGCAGCTGGGTGTAGGCAGTAGGCCTGCATCCCACCTCCTTTTTGGTGCTTGCTGAATGCCAGCTGGGTCTGGACTCATGGCCCAGACCGTGCTCAACGTGAGCACGCCCTCTATGGTCTGGACCAATCGGTCTAGACCTGGACAGGCTTGTATGGCTGAGCCATGCCGGGTCCGGACGCCCAGTCCAGACCCCTTTCTTTGGTGTGCTTTAGCTTGGAGCGTGGTTGGACTACTCAGTCCAGACCCAAGGCCATCCTTCTATTGTTGAGATCCACGACGTGGCCCTCCCCGGACCGGACCCCATTCGGTCCAGAGTGTGCGGCCCTTGCAGGTTTGCGTGACAGCATAGGCTGTTGTCTTCTTCTTTGGATCGGCCCCTTGTGTTTTTGTGACAGCCCAACTGTCTCTGCTCCAGTCCAGCAGCGTCGCCCGAATCGAGCCTGCATGTGTGCGCTTGGTGCCACATGGCAGCGGGCGGCCGGTGGTCACAACAGCTGCAATATATGTATTTTCCCATCTTTATCGCCGTGCTTCTAGCCTTGTTAGCGAACCTCTGAGCTGCAGCAAAGGGGCTGCAAGTGTGTTTGGCACAGGGTCCAATACCCCAATAACTTTATGGTTTTGACTCATTGTGTCGCAATGAATAGTGCACGCCGACCGAAGCAAACTTATATATATATATATATTCGGTTGAATGCACAAAGAATCGGTAAATTCACCGATGTGAGGTTGTATCAACTTAGCCCTTTTGAACGTGTGTTCGCTTCTGCAAAGCAACGCAAAAAGTTTTGCTATGACACATTGTTTAATGCCTTTCGTAAATTAAGGTTTTTACGATAGTAAGAAGCTGATAGCACTTCTCTTGCCATACATGGCACGACCCAAACTACGTGTTTATAAATGCAATCATCACGAGCTAATGTGTTGCAAGATATTGTAACGAACTACGTAATATATTGATAAACCCATCAATATGGGTAATGTGAATGCAGATCCCTGTACATGTGCTTGTTTTGCATAGAATGCAAATAGTTGCAATTGATGCCTTCTTGAATGCCTTCAAAAAAAAAAGGTTTTACTTATTTATGAAACCCATGGCGTATATCATCGAATTAATGCAATCATCATATTCGCTATAATTGATTGAATGATTCAGCTTGACAAAAGTTAGTGTATTTTTCCTATGTATGAAGGGAGCTTGAGGCACTTAGTATGGAATTACAGTCTTATGAGACTTATGCGACATTTGGAACTCCTTGGCGAGTTGTTTATGGGCGATGGACCCACTTAGCGAGATGAGCTCGCTCATGGTTGAAATACTTGGTTTAAGAACTTTGGCACAACTTTCGAGTCACGCCTTACCATGGCAAAATGCTTCTAACTGTCTCATCATAGTGTGCAATGTTTTGTATCGTCACTTAGCTAGTTCTTGCACTTATGGCACGTTGCACGTACTTGTCCACTTGTATTTGTGCACAATTCACGATGACACATCTGTTTGCACATCACAGTCTTTTATATTATTACATTAGAAATTTTATGTTCCTTGATGCATACCTTACTAATTGTTATAAATTGCTCATGCTTTATCTAATTGCATTGATTCATGCTAGTTACATTCTCTTGTAGATCCATGTGTAGGTTTGTACACGATCTTATGATATGACTGTTCAATTAGTTAAGCATGCTATGTGTTCTTGTTAAATTGTGCTTTCGATTTCCACACATGGTATATCATGTTTTGGTTTGTCTCACCAGCTCGAAAGAGTACTGACCCCGTTTTATGGGGATACAGGTGTTCTATTTAGGTGTGCGATAGAGCTCGATGTGCTGCAGCGGACTCTGAACCCACACTTATGGCATTTGTTGGATCTTGGCAGTTGGTTTTGTATAAGGGATTGGTTGTACATCTTTGTAAATGTATTTAATAAAAGTTGTTTCTTTTGCTGTTGTTTCACTCCTGCGACCCGCCTCGGAGTTCGCCGTTTGGTTTTCCTTTTCAGTACTTCCGCACTTGTTTTCAAAAAAAAAGTTTACCCAAAAATCCAAAGGATTTTAAAGGAATTTACAAGTCAGGAATTCTGCGGGCGTCGCAACCCAACCCTTTCTCAAATACCAGAACCATAAGAAATAAGGGTATATATTAATGAGTAATGATTTGCCCAAGTAAAGATAAGAAAGAAATGAAGAATGAAAGGGAAAAAGAAAAAAAAAAGGGGAAAAAAAAGAAAGAAGGACACACGATCCCAAAACCTGGCAAGAAATATTTGGCATAGGCCTTTATGAGTATTTTGATTCAAGGAGACATCAAACCAATGCGAAACACATAATGGTATTCATAAGGTTACAAAATATATATATATATATATATAGATATGGATTAAATTCAATATACAGGGTAAGGAATTGGAATGAGCTACACAGAAATATGTGCCGAAATCAGTGCCATATGATGCTGGGTGTTTGATACATTCTGCAGAGTGAACATATCAAAATGAATACATTAGGAAAACTGATTGAAAATAAGAGAATGATGGAATCTACTAACTCTACAGTTATGAGAAAGTGTCCAGACTGTGGCAATGATTTTCCAGTTGATTACAGGAATCAAAACGTGGTTATATTGCAAAGGGGTGCGCAATATCCTCAATACCAGTATAAGGGTAAAGGTGAATGCTCATGCTTAGTATATTACGAATTCAACTTTATGGATGCAGGAGATATCAACAAGATGCAGACACTGATGAAGGTGCGATGGGTGGAATGCTTCCATAAGTGGGAGGGTATAGCTAATGGGATTTGATCCCACAGAGGGCTTAATCATGCAAAGGATCCCTGCAAAAGGGCTCACTATGACCCTTAGTGAAATCTGAGTGGACTATGTGACACATTCACAGAAAAATATAAGATCAAAACCAGAGATTCATGAGAGATTTAGGCTAGTGTAACCAGTGTGATTTTGTGAGAGTGAAATGGATTAGCGGGAATGATGATGATAACATGACATCAAAACTGGAAATTAACTATACAGACACAGAAAAATAAATAATAAATGGAATGATCGATTAATCTAAAAGGAAATTTAAAAAAAAAAATTGAAGAGCAGAGAAATGGATGTCAGAATCAGACGACTCTGTTAATGTAGCAGTAGGTGGATCAACACTACTATATGCAGATTGATCCTACCCTAGATGCATGAAAAAAAAAAAGAAATGAAAGAAAGAAAGGAAACAACTGAAGTGAAACAAAAACCGTAACAGAACAATGCGGTAAAAAAAGAAGAAGAAAAGGGAAATCAAAATGAAATTATATACAGATTGGAAGATGTAGATCGGCGGTAATATTGAGTTAAAGCAGAACAATAATGAATTGCAAAAAAAAATGTCAGATAAAGAAAATGGCGAAATCAGAAAAGGAATTGTAGGAACATGAGTGTTCCGTTGATGTCGCATGGAGATGTGTTGGGGTTGCTACAGGCAACCCAACATTCATCTATGGTGCGTTGATAAGGGCAAGAATAAGGAAATCAGAATAAAACCAAGAAAATAAAGGGGAAGTAGTAAAATGAATGGAGAGACAAAATCAAAATCCTGATGAACCAACGATGCCATTACGAGGCATCGTTGATCATCTATATGTAAGGAAGGATATTCAATGAAATCAGAAATCCACGAAAACAGATACTGGAAATCAAAATGCAAAATGAAGAAAATGAATAACGAAAATGAAAACAAAAAAAAGTTGAAATGTGGGGGGAGGCGGGGGGGCTTCTTACCTTGGTTTTGCAGAAACTCTGAAGGAGGGAGAAAAGGGGAAGTGACGGCGGATCACAGAGGTGCAAGAAGGGAGAAGGGTGCTGGGGTGAAAAGCAGATCACTCAGAGGGAATTGTCAAATGGTGGGGTGAGGATGGATGGTGTTTCGAGACCCCTGCGACTCGTATATATAACGGGAAACCGTTAGAAAATTTTCAAAAGAGGTTCACAGAATTTTTGAAATTTTTCAAGAAAGTGGTTCCCTTTTAAGAATTTTTCTAAAAAGATGGTTTTATAAAAAAAAAAAAATTCAAAAAGGTCTTCTAAAACCTTTTTTTTTATATCTTTCTTTTTCATTTTCTTATTTTTTTGTTCTTTTCTTGGCATTTTCTACATTTTTTTGTATTTCTGAAATAAAAACCCTAAAATTTAGGCAAAATGAGAGATTTAAAAACTATTTTTGTATTTTTGAGAAATATTTACAATGAGAGGAATTTCCTGAGAAAAACTTTTGAAATTTCCTCAGACAACGGGTTTAAATCTGGGTTTTGAGAAAATATTCGAGTTTTTGACCTCGAATCAAGAAATATACGACAATGAATCCAAACTGATACCGGATGGACTGCCAGAGCCATTCAAAACTATTTTTGGTATTTTTGTAATTTTAATTTGAAAATTGGACAACGAGGCTCAGATTTGGGTTTTGACACTGAATTCGGATCCGAAATTGAGTCAAATATATATAAAAATAGAGTTTATTCCAGAAAATCCAAAGAATAACTGGAATTAAAATTGGAATTGACTCGATTTACTCAGAAAATGGGGCCAAGGGCAAAAAGAGAATATTTGTAAAATTTTTGAAAAATTTGGGGTGTTCACAGATGCCCCTCTTTGCTACTAAGCCGGTTTGAAAGCCGAGCTTAGTGGCAAAGAATACACTCTAAATTTTGAAAAATGCCCCAGTCAGCAGATCTGAACTGGGTGTGGAAGAATTTATCTTGAGAGACAAACATGGCTTCTCAGGCTTAGAACCTTATTCTAAATGGTTTTGGGGAGATGAAATCCTCGAAAATGATATGACGGAACAACAGAAATGAGGAAATCGTGATGGGATTTTGGGATAAAGGTCCTGAAATGATGAAAGATAAGAGTTTTGATCAAGTCTCATGAATGAGGTGAGATCAGCTTTTGGAATGATTCAGGTTTAGCCCTTAACCTGGATGGGATGAAGATATATCAAGATGCGCTTGAGGTTCTACCCTTACCTGAAAGGGGAAGGAAAACATGAGGACCTTGATGGGACATTTTTGGAAAATGCCTTGTGAGATAAAGCTCAAGTAGAATCCTATCTTGGATGGATATGAAAGGTATGGATTTCTTTGATGGGAAGAACCATAATGGGACTGAGAGAAAATACCTCGTTAAAACGAGGAACCTCATCGAAACGAGGTTCAGGTTTAACCCAAACCTGAACGGAAGATACCTCATGGCACGAGGTTCAGGCTTAACCCTTAACCTGAAGGGGACGACCAAATGGAATCCTCGAACGAAGAAACCATGATGGGACCTTCGGATTTTGAATGAACAGATCCGAAAGGGGTTTGCGAAAGGAGGAAAATGGGATTCCCTGAAGCTTTGGAAAAGGGATGAGCCTCATTGCTGAGACTGAAATCAGCTTTTGAAATTGATGACCTCTCGCAAGAAGTTCATGTTTTAACCCTTATCCTGAGCGGGTGGGACCGTACGAAATCCTCAAATGAAGAAATCGTGATGAGACAAGAAAAGATACCTCTCCTGAATGAGGCAACTCTTCTTGGAAATGCAAACAACTCTAGGTTGCATCAAAAATGGATATTGAGCATTTATTTCTTTTTTTTTTGGATAACTAGAAAATTTTGCCAATAAGATAAAAATTGTAGTAGACTCAACGCTTTGAAAATGTGCACGTATGTGCAAAAGATATTCCCTCTTTTACCAAGAGTATTTCCTTCAAAATGAGGTTAACTCCTCGGTCTTAAGGGTCTAATTCAAATTTTTAGCGCTGATGATTTTCTTCAAGGAAGCTATCCATTTCCCTGATATGAGAAGAGAAGAAATATTCTTAATTTCATAAAAGCAAGTAATGAAAAGATATTGATGAAAGAATTTCGCATAAGAAAAGATGACTTCTGGCAATTTTGGCAGTTTGATATCTGGGTGTTTTCCCATGATGATCTTTTTGCACTCTTTTTGAGTCATTAAGCTTTCTTGGGTTTTCGGGGGAAGCTTATTACATCATCCTTCATTTTGGAGATGTCCTGACTTTTCTCTTTTTTGGGGGGAAGGGTACGTCACAAACTCCTTCATCTTGGAGATGCTTCGATCCTTCTTTTATCTCAGGAATTACATTGATGATATTGGCTCATTGGTCAAAGAAAATTTCTAGGGTATAGCAGAAATCAAATATCTTTTAGGGTTTGTCGGGAGGTTCATCACATTCGCCTTCATCTTGACGGTGATATGAACTTTCCTTAGAAGGATCCTTCACAAACTCTTTCATCTTGGAGATGATCCAAATCTTCTTTGCCCCCGGGGGTCTAGCTCGCATATTCGTCTTCATCTTGACGAGAATTGGGAGATCCCGTTTGCAGATATTTGATTGAAGCTTAAATGGATTGAAGAGACATGGGTTGAGTGGATTCTTTTTATAGCTCAGGATATTTTCACTGCTTGATTGCCAGATAGTCGTCTTTAAACATGCGCCATAGCCATGATCAATATCGAGTCACTTCTGGCTTTTCAACATCATTGAATATTTCTTTCACTAATCATATCGAGGATATTTTTTACATCCTTTTGGTTGATCAACAGGAAAAAGATTTGAATTTTATCCCTTTTTCGCAAAAAGTTTCACCTTTTTGGAAAGAATACTAGAGGTAATCTAAGGTGATTCTTTTGTGCAGTAAGAATATTGGAATCAATAAGTATTTTTAGTAAATTGGCAAAGTTTTTGAGAATCCTTTGTGAAATAATCACTCAATATAGATTTTGATGGAACCTTGAGCTGAAATTGGGAAAGAATATTTAGATTTTGTTTTGACCAACCAGCTTGAAAGCAGGATTTTGATTGTTCGACCAGCTCGAAAGCAGGATTTTTTTGTTCGACCAGCTCGAAAGCAGGATTTTTTTGTTTGACCAGCTCGAAAGCAGGATTTTTTTGCTCGACCAGCTCGAAAGCAGGATTTTTTGGAAGTACCAGCTCGAAAGCAGGATTTTTTTGTTTGACCAGCTCGAAAGTAGGATTTTTTTTGTTCGACCAGCTCGAAAGAAGGATTTTTTTTTTGTTCGACTAGCTCGAAAGCAGAATTTTTTGTTCGACCAGCTCGAAAGCAGGATTTTTTGGAAGTACCAGATCGAAAGCAGGATTTTAATTGTTCAACCAGCTCGAAAGCAGGATTTTGATTGTTCGACCAGCTCGAAAGCAGGATTTTTTTTTGTTCGACCAGCTCGAAAGTAGGATTTTGATTGTTCGACGAGCTCGAAAGTAGGATTTTGATTGTTCGACCAGATCGAAAGCAGGATTTTTTTGTTCGACCAGCTCGAAAGCAGGATTTTTTTTTTGTTCGACCAGCTCGAAAGCAAGATTTTTTGTTCGACCAGCTCGAAAGCAGGATTTTTTGTTCGACCAGCTCGAAAGCAAGATTTTTTTGTTCGACCAGCTCGAAAGCAGGATTTTTTGTTCGACCAGCTCAAAAGCAGGATTTTTTTGTTCGACCAGCTCGAAAGCAGGATTTGAAATGGTAAAAATGATTGGCATTGATAGAGTTGTGATCCGAAGGCTGAAAAATGAAAAATATTGATTAAGTTGTAACCCGGAGGCCTAGAAATGATAGACATTGATGAAATTGTAACCCGAAGGCTGAAAAATGATAGACTTTGTTGAAATTGTCACCCGAAGGCTTAAAAATGATAGACTTTGATGAAATTGTAACCCGAAGGCTTGAAATTGAGAATTTGATGACCCAAAGGTCAAAATTGGAATTAAAACCTTGAAATTTTGATGAATGGTTAGTGCAAAGACTAAACCTGGGGGGCTAACTGATCAATCAGCCATACACTAGCACGAGCGCTAGGCATACCAGTACGAGCACTGGATTTTTCAAAAAAATGCCCCAGTATGAGCACTGGGTTTTGAAATTGCACCAATATGAGCACTGGATTTTGAAATTGCATCAGTACGAGCGCTGGGTTTTTGAAAATGTACCAGCACGAGCATTGGGTTTTGAAAATATACCAGCACGAGCACTGGGTTTTGAAATGGGTCAGCACGAGCACTAGACCTTCTGACGGAGAGTTGGAAAGGAGACCGACATTCTAAGATACTTGAGAATTGAGCGCGAATGATTGTCGATGTTTTCAGGATTATCCCTTATCCTGAAGGGGAAGAAGGAAATAACTTGACAAAATTGATAAAAGTTGATGAAAAATAAAATTAATAAAAATTTAATAAAGATTTAATAAAGAAAAGATTGATAAAGATCGACAAAGCAAAAATTGATAAAAATTGATAAAGAATTAACAAAATTGATAAAAATTGACAAAGAACAAAAATTGATAAACCCAACGAAAGTCTGGTGAAAATTTGGCAGAAATTTGATGAAAAATTGATGATAAAAGACTTCACGATTATCCCTTATCCTGAAGGAAGAAGGACCTCGCAAGACGAGGTTGAGGTTTATCCCTTAACCTGAAAAGGAAAAAGAAAGGATACCTCGAATGTCGAGGTTCAGGTTTAACCCTTAACCTGAAGAGGAAAGAAGGAGATACCTCGAATGTCGAGGTTCAGGTTTATCCCTTAACCGGAGAGGGGAGAAGGAAAATACCTCGAAGGCCGAGGTTCAGGTTTATCCCTTAACCTAAAAGGGAAAAGAAAAAATGGAGAAAAAAATTATTTTGAAAAAGAATTCTCACAAGTAGCCTTGTTGCTCCCATGAGAGGTCTTAGGATTATCCCTTATCCTGAATGGGAACACCTCGAAAAACGAGGGTCAGGTTTATCCCTTAACCTGAGCGGGAAATAAAAAGGAATACCGCATGGGAAAGAGGCATCAGGTTTATCCCTTAACCTGAAAGGGTAAAAGAAAGAATAGAATTGGAAAAACTTAATGAAGAGAAATTGATAAAAATTTACAAAAATAAAGAGAGATTGATAAAAATTTGTTTTGCAAAAGAACTCTCATAGGTAGCATTATTGCTCCTATGGGGGTCTCAGGATTATCCCTTATCCTGACTGGGAACACCTCGAGGAACGAGGGTCAGGTTTATCCCTTAACCTGAGTGAGAAATAAAAAGGAATACCTCATGGGAAAGAGGCATCATGTTTATCCCTTAACCTGAAAGGGTAAAAGAGTGAAAACTGACAAAAGATTTAATAAAATTGATGAAAAATCGATAAAATTGATAAAGATGAATAAAAATTGATAAGACTAATAAAGATTGACAAAAGATTAATAAAAATTGATAAAAATTTGAGAAAAGAAAAGAGTTTATTTGATCCTATCTGCACATGGGATCTTTTAAAGTGAGAAGAATGTTCATTCGAAAGACAACCGAGAAAATCATTTTTGGGAAGAGGATCAACCGCGAGGTTGATTTTGATGAGAGATCAAAATGAGGGTTGATTTTTGAAGACAATGGTTTGAAAACCAATCTTGGAAAAGGATGATCAACGCGGCGGTTGATTTCGAAAAAGATTGAACCAAAGTATTGAACTTTTGGTATTCATGATGAAGATTTTGCAGAAATTTTTAAAATCTCACAATTTTGAAAAACCCTCATAGGTAATATCATTTCTCTCATGAATGATGTCAGGATTGTCCCTCATCCTGAAAAGAATAGGAATTTAATGCAACTTAATAGAAGCTAATGTCAAAGAAGATTTTTGAAATGAAAATAGAAATTTTCAAAAATAAATGCCCAGTATGGCAAAAGAGGGAAGTATTTGATATCAAAGATATGAAGAGAATTGTCATTGCATTGATAAGCTGAATTGATAACAAATACTGAAATATTTACAAGTTTTTGACGAAAGGTCATAAAAGACTGAGACTGACTTGCCCCTGTAAAACGACTGAAAAAAGAGAAAACAGAAAAACTTTGGCATGGCTTGGAAAAGCTAGGTCAGGACGGCTGGCTAATCTTCTTCTTCGTCTTCCACCAGAAGCTTTTTATCAATGCAGTCTTGGATGATGTTTTTGAAGACAAAACAGAGCTCGGTGTCATGGCCCATTGCATGATGGAATTTACAAAACTGATCTTTAAACTTTCCCATAGTCACAGGAGGATCTACTACTTTGGGGAGTTTAACCATCTCCTTGGTTTTCATGTACTCAAGAACATGCTCAAGTGGTTGCTCTAAGGAGGTAAATTCACGGTCGTATCCCCAACCGTCATGCTTTGGTTTCCCTTGGGGGTTTGGTTCTAATCAGACGCTCGAGAGAGGGATGTCATTCTGCCTGCTGAACCCATTCTTTTGACTGGAACAATCATCTTTGCTTGATCCGCCAGTATGGTTCTTTCTACCACCCCTTTTGTTTTTGCCATTGTTGCTGGAGGAATTGGTAGAAAAAGTGAAGTTGGTTTTCTTTTCCATGTCCTGACTGCCTCTTGCCAAGGTGATGTCGTCATAGGTTCTGTTTTCTAATCCCATTTCAAGCCATTCAACCCGTTCTATTAACTTGACGAAGGATTTAGATGGAGAAGTGGAGATCAGACCCTTCAGAGGTTGAGAGAAATTGTTCAAAATTATTGACAGCGCATGTCCTTCTGATATCGGGTCCTTCATTCTGTTGCAGGTGGATCTCCACCTATGAATGAAATATTTTGCCTTCTCATTGTCATTTTGCCTCAAATTGAATAGATGGTTGAGGGTGGGCGGAGCCTCGGTATTGAAAAGGAACCTTTCAATGAACAGGTTTATGACTTTGTCAAAGTCTTGCAGTTCAATCGGGTTGATATGGTTGGCATACCATCTTGTTGCAATTCCCTCCAGACTGCGTGGAAAGCATAGGAACAGAGCCTTGTTGTTCCTTCTGAATCGGTTACATTCTGCGAAAAATGTGGCCAGATGGGCCTTGGGGTTGTCGGTCCCATCAAATTTTATAAATTTGCGAGGAAGATCTTCCCAGTTGTCATCCCCTTCTAAGCCATCATAAAAGTCTGCACCAGTGTAGGTCTTTTTGCCTTTATCCTGAACTTGTAAGTCTTTGACTGCACAGGCTACTTCTCTCAGCTGTTCGTACATCGGATCTTCTTCTAGGATCTGAAACTTGGTTTTGCTCGCTGACTCGTGCCCTTTATTGATTTTCTTGGACCGATACAAGGGGTGGTGAAAATATGATGGTTGCTCTTCCTCTAAGTTCTCCTCTACCGACTGTGAAGTGCTGTCATACTGAACTTGCTTTTTGCAGACTTTTCCCTTGGTTTTGTTTTTGGAAGATATTTTCTCCGGGTTCTTCTCAGCCTATTCAGACATCATTTTGGCCATCACCCTCTGAAACAACTTATATGTGGCCGGATCAATATCGCTTTCTGCTTCTTGGCCCTGCTGCCTGGATGACTTGGGGGAATTCATTTCCTCTGCTTCACTGTCACTTTGCTGTGAAACTGTTTCCTTTCTAGCTCTTGTCTGAACCATGATGGAATGTCAATGTTTTCTAGAGGATAAAATGGGATATTTAAAAAAAAAAAAAATTGGAGGAAATTTTGATAAAAAAAAAGAAGAAATCAAATTGACAAATGATATCCTATTACTAGGGATTGAGTCATCACGGAATTCATGAAAATTGCATTGTTACTCCGTGGGGAGGAATAAACAACTAAAAATATGAAGAACGAATGCTATTTTAAAAAGGATATCTTTTTGACAAAAAGAGACTTTATTGTAGAAAGGTGAAAGAATTCTTGACATAGAATCAAAAAAAATATTCGAAAGATAGGAGGAAAAAAAAGAATTTGAAAATAGATGACAAGGATTTAAAATTTTAAAAAATTGCAGGCAGGATAAAAAAGAATCGAAGAAATCAGAAGAAGAAAGAAAAATACACCTGGATTTTTTAAAACAAAGAGGAAATTTTGAATAATATACCCAAGGTTTTTTTGGAAAATATAAGGAAATATAATAAATAAATATCACAGAATCACAACTGTATAAACAAGGATGCACAAACAGCACTCCCTAAAGCTGACTCTAAAATGCAATATTTGAAATGGCTTGTAGGACCTTAATCCTAACTCTATGGTTTCGATCATCTGATTTCAATCAAGGTATGCCGATATACCCAAGCTGTAGCTCGAAGTACGTAACATAAAAGTATTTCTCCGGTTCTAAGGTAAAGGCTTCCCACCATCCTTGAGCACCTACCGATATACCTCGGACTATGGCCCTTAGGTACGTGGTAGGGGGCGCTAACCCAAATAAGTGGCCTAGTTGTGAGGCTCTCTCCCAAACTATGGTTCAGTGAGACAGCCCGACCGGAACAACATAGGTAGGGATGTTTTCGAAAACATGTTCAACATGCGATAAAAACCAGAAAGCTCTAATGCAAGTCCTAAAAGAGATAGAATTAAAATGAAGAGAGGCATACACTTGCATACATTGTTTGCATTCAATCCCTAGAATTGAGGAGAGTTGTATTTCAAACCTAAGTCTAAGTGAGCATGGATAGATCTCCTCAATATGGTCCTACCAAAGCATACTTAAATCCTATATGCAATGATGTCAGCTAGGACAGAGTGTAGGCTCCTAAGGTTTGCATGAAAGATGAAGCTGACATTTGTAGAATAAAGACTAAGATAAGATTAAAGCAAAGCAAAAGGCAAAAATTCGACCGGACGGAAATGAGTCCCATCACGGTCGCCAAACCTGTGATCATCGCAAATTTTTTCCTCTCGTGTTTCCCTATCTTCCTTCTCTTTGCCTTTCTAACCTCTATTTCCCTTTTTGAAGGGGAAAATAAAAGATAGAAAAGAAGAGAGAATAAGAAAAGAAAGAAGTGAGAGGAACTCTTTTGCAAGGTCTCACTTAACCTTAATTTTGAAAAATATTTAGAAAAATTACTCGCCTCTGTTTCGAAAATTTGCGGGAAAAATGAAGAGACCGGATTCGCTCGTCGGTACGAGGTTCGACCATTCCTGGCGCCTTTACCAGGGGTAATCGAACCAAGGATCGAATTTATGCCTTTTTGCTTTGCTAAAATATTATCTAAGAATTTTATTCTAAGTCTAAAAATGCACAGAGAATCATGCTTGTGTGAATGCAAGGATGTATGCTCTTTTGAGAAAAATGAATTGGAAATTTCCAAGTGTTTCTGAGATGAACTTGATAATGGAGTGAAGAAATGATTTTTGAAAGTTGAATCTAACTTAGAACTTTGAGATAGATCTTGGAGAGATATTTGAAGTTCTAAGTCTTGAAATAATCAGAGTTTGGAGAAATAAATCTTGATTTAAAAAGAATGAAGAAAAGGAGAATTTTGAAGCTGAGATAGAAAAAATGAAGTTTTTAAAGTCAAAATAGACTTTGAATTTGAATTTTGAATCTGGATTTCGAAGTTAGATGATAAAATTTGAAATGGAATTGAATTCCGGATTTGAAGTTTGAAATCAAATTGAAATTTGGATTTAAGAAACCCAAATGGAATTTGAAAATAGAATTGGATTTAAGAAGTCTAGATGGAATCTGAAAATGAAATTGGTTTTTGAAATCTGGAATTGGGAGTGGAACTGAATCCAGAATCTGGAATCCTAAATGGAATTGGATCTGAAGTCTGGAATCCAAAATGGAGTTGAATCCGAAATCTGGAATCCTAAATGGAATTGGATCCGAAGTCTGGAATTCAAAATGGAGTTGAATCTGGAATCTGGAATCCTAAATGAAGTTAGATCCGAAATCTGGAATCCAATATGAAATTAGAAGATGGGTCTGGATTTTGGAAATCCACAAGAGATTTGAAGATGGATCTGGATTTTGGAACTCCAGATGGGATCCGAAGATGGGTCTGGGCTTTGGAAATATAGATGGGATTTGGATTTTGGGAACCCAGATAGAACTTGAAGTTGGATATGAGAAATCCTAGATCAATTTTCAAAATTTGGGAAGAAGGATAGAGAATGAAACTTGATTTTCAAATTTTGAATTTTGAAATCAGGAGAAGAATTTGGAAATTTCAAAGTTGAATTGAACTTTGAAATTTGATCTTGAATATTGAATTAAATTTGAAATTGAATCCTGATCCTGGAAATGAATTTGGAATTTCAAAGTTGATTTGAACTCTGAAACTGGATCTGGATTGGAAATTGAATTTAGAATATAGGAATGACTTTGAAATCTCAAAGTCAAATTGGACTTTGAAATTGAAGTTTGAATCTTTGAAATAAGATATAATTTGAGGATAGAAAGGAGATTTTGAATTTACAAATAAAAATTGAAGATTGATCTGGGAGGTGAAGAAGATATTTAAAGAATTGTCTCAAAATCACTTAATTTTTTGAAGAAAATTTTGAAATAATATGATGTGATTTTATCCTAGATGATGAATGAATTTAAAAGAATTTTGAAATTGTATTTTGAAAAAGCATATTTCATTCTTTAAACGAATTGAAATAAGATTAAAGATATAATACGTCCCTGACTATGGTCATAAGATGTATTATATAATAATCGTATTTAAATTCAAGTGAAGAATAAAACACATTTTTTTGTGCCTTTATAGAGTATAAAATGAAATTAACTTTCAATGTATCCTGACTATGGTCATTGATATATATTTTGAGTTAATTTTAAGTTAAACTCTAATAAAGGAAGAAAATATTTGAAAACATGATGATTTTTGAAAAGAGACTCAGTGTGGATCAAATGTTATTCCATTAAAAATGAAAACCATAAGTTTTGTTCACATCCTGACTATGGCCATTGATGTAAATCGTCAACTTAGGATTTAATCACGTATTATTAGAATGGTGCATGTGCCATTCGTGAATTTTTTAAATAATAAAAGGGAAAATGATATGAGACAAGCATTTCTAGAAAATATGCATGCTCATACATTCTAATCTAGTACCCAAAATATAAAATTTTCATTATAAGCTAGCTATTACCTTTTTGAAATTGCATTGGAATTTAGATTCCTAATCTAGAAAAAGGAAATTCAACAATTTACAGCTCTCCTGCAAAGTTAGAGTTAGTTTAAAACAAGCTTGAAAATCTAAGGCAAAATCTAGATATCATATTTACATTGAATGAGAAATGCATGAAGGCATTCATATCTAAACAGGAAACGTATGAAGGCATTCATCTAAACATATACAAGAATACATTTATCTAACTAAAGATAATGATGGAACAAGGAGTAAGATGAGACCTTGTGTAAGACCCGCGAATTTTCTGAGGAATTTCCTGCTTACTTAGTGTTGATATGTATACTTTCGTATGTATACGAGGTTATATCGCGTAATTAGCTGTAAATTGACTATGCTTTGTATTTCTGCTTTGTGCGAGCGACCCGAGAATCGCGTAAATATACTATGTAAGTAAGAAGTGTCTAATTCTGGACGAATTAACCTTTGAAATTTTAAGGGCTAATTTATAATATGTTTATGTAGTTTGTCCCCGAATTTGAGACCCATGCGACAAAAAAAACTCATCAGTGCATGTGAATTACGAGTTTTGCTTCAAGATTGGACACGAGTCGTAATACGCTTAATTCTTGCAAACGAAAGGCAATTTTCTTGAGAGGCATCGAACATTCTATATTAATTAAGGCTTTAAAGAGAACTAAATGATTTATTAGAATTAATTTTATATTTTAATGCATTAATTAAGCATTGTTTTGAAACATAGTGCATTGGCGATTTTGGATTTGGATCCGGATCGGCTAGAGGAGGCCCAACTCATTTGGGCGCCCCTCTAGAGGACAATTTTAGACATGGTTGACCAGCTGGTCATGGGTAGACCAGCTGGGTGGCATATTTGAAAGATTTTGCATGGTGTTTGAAAAGAAGGCCACGATTGGCCATGGTTCTTTTCAAGAACTCATAATGAAGCATAAAGTTTCATTATGAGGGGCGAGTTTTCCAAAGAAGAGGCATGGGGCTGGCGCCCCATGGCATTTTTGCAAGCAATTTGAAAGTTTTCAAATTACCAAAACCGGTTGGGCATAAGGGGTGCCAGCCAAGGGCGTCTCCTTGTAAATCCTTGATGTTTTAAAGCCTTTTTCAAAGCCTTTTCAATAGCATTTCTGAAAAATCTTTTTGAAATGTTTTAAAAGCTCAACATGCATTGGCTATAAGGGGGCGTGGAGCACCCCAGCCATTCATCCTAGCTGGGATAATCCCAGCCGTCCATTTATTTAACCTAGCTATATAAGATTTTAAGAGAGAAAAAAAGAGGATTTGCCTTGTGCGATTTTGGGGAGGAGCTTCTCTCTCCCCTTTTGCTTCTCCAAAACCATGAGTGAGAGAGAGGTTGAGAGTGGTGTGGAGCACCACCTAGTTCCAACTCCAACCGTAGTACCTCTTCCTCCATTGTAAAGCTGCGAATGTAAGATGCTCCTACTCATGTCCATAGAGGTGGTTTTCGATTGAGCATGCATTTTGTTGAGCAAATGGTGGTAGGACGTCATTCCAATGTTCTCGTTTTCTTTCCATTTCATAAAATTTCTTTTTATCCCATTTTTGCATTGTAGCTGCAAATAGTTGGTAGCCGTCTCACATCTTCAAGCGTTTTCTTTTGTTTCAAACACACTTTCTTCACTATGGCTTGATTCATAGCAGCCAAGGTTCTTCTAAAGCTTGATTCGGTTGCACAATGGCTGGAAGCCATTTTTACATTTATGTGTTTTCCATCTTGCTCGTTTGGACTGTTTCGTGTCAGCCAAGGTTTCTTTACCATGGCATTTCGGTTGGCTAGGAAGCCTTAGACCGACCTCTTTGTCCAGCATGCCATACCCAGCTGGGTCGACCCTTTTGGGGTTCGGATGCTGCTGGACTGGGGAAGGCGGGCTGAGCCGGGATGGTCCAGCACCATCGCCCCCTTCTTCCTTTTTATTCTGTTCGGCTTGGGACGCTATGGTCCCTTTTGATGTTCGGCTGGACCGGTCCAGCTAGCTGTACGAGTCCAGCATTGCATGTTCTAGGTCGACCACGAGTGGGTAGGCCTGGGTCATTTTTTCCTTTTGTGGGTGTCGGCATCCTTCTGCAAGCACTCATGGGCTGAGCCCCATTTTCAGTAGTTTTGGGCTTTAGATTTTAGCATTGCATGGCTTGACATGGTCTGGACCGACAGGTCCAGACCTGTCAAAACCCTGTCCCACGTTTGGTTGATGGGACACCTCTCTCCCTATCACCATTCCAGTATTGGCGCCCTTGTGCCAACACCCAATTCGGGTGGCTGGTGTGTTTGCATTGGCCTAACATGGTCTGGACCGGATATGGTCCAGACCTGTTAGAGGCCCCTAACCGAACCCAGTTTCGGTTAAGGGCTCTTCGTTTAGTGCCCAGCTAAAAGCTGGTGGGGTTTGGGGTTGCTGCAGCGAGTGGACGCAGCTGGGTGCGGGCCGTGGGCCTGTGTCCCTTTGTTTGGTGGCAGCGGTGCCATAGTTTGGGTCTGGACATTTAGTTCAGACCCTACTCTAGTTGGAGCAGTCCGTTAGTTGGTCTGGACCAGTTGGTCCAGACCTGGGCCATTCCCTTGCTAGTTGCAGCTGGGGGTTTCGGCCCTTGCAGCATGGTCTTTTTGGGCACCGCATGATAGCATAGCCTGCTGACCGCTTCCCGGTTATGAAGCACTGCCCAGGGCCTGCTGCGCACACATGTTACTCTATGGCACTAAGTGGTCGGTTGGATTGTGGGCCGTTTGGTCAACCCCAGCCCAGCCATGGAATTGTCTCCATTATTGTGCTTTTAGCTTGGTTTGTGAGCTTTCGGGCTGCAGCCTATGGGGCTGCAAGTGCTTACGCAGCACGGGGTCCAATACCCCAATAACGTGATAGATTTTGACTCGTTGTGTCGCAATGAATTGTGCTCGTCGACCAAAGCAATTTTATATGTATATTCGGTCATGAGTGCACAAAGAAATGGTAAATTCATTGATGTATTTAGCCCTTTGCACATGTGTCCGTTGTCGCAATAAGAACGCAAATGCTTGCAATAATACCTCGTTAAATGCCTTTTTATAAGATAAGTTCTTGGCGTAATTGAGGAACCTAGGGCGTAGGACAAAAGAAACACATGAGTATGGCATTTCCCTCGTCTTACAAGGCACGACACAATATATATATATTTATTTAAAAGTATTAACATGTGTTTATGGTGTGGTTTGTGATGGTGTTTGATCGGCATGAAAACGGCCACACACACTTTAGCACATAAGTTTTCGCACTAATGAATGTAGTCGCTTGGTCGTGATATTTAATTTCACGAATCACATGGCAAACTGATGTATTTTCCGTAAGTATGTAGGGATTCTCGAGATCTATGTATGAGATTTTAGTTTTTTGAGACTTATACAACTCCTTGGCGAGTTGTTTGTGGGCGATGGACCCACTTAGCGAGACGAGCTCGCTCATGGTTAAAATACATGGTTTACGAACTTTGGCACAGCTTGCGAGTCATGCTTTACCGTGGCAAAATGTTTCTAACTGTCTCATCATAACGTGCAATGTTTTGTATTGTTGCTTGGCTAGTTCTTGCACTTATGGCACGTTGCACATACTTGTCCACTTGTATCTGTGCACAGTTCACGATGACACATCTGTATGCATGTCACAGTCCTTGTATTGTTACATTAGTGATTTACGTTCTGTGATGCATACCATGTTACAAATGTTACAAACTGTGTTAGAGATTTATGTTCCTTGATGCATACTATACTACTTGATGTGAATTGTGCAATGAAATGTCATGCTTTGCTTAATCGCATTAACTCCTGCTAGTTATATTCTCTTGTTGCTCCATGTGTAGCTTTATACTTGCTCATGCTGTAGATGCTCAATTATTGTAAATTAGCATGCTATGTATGTCTTGAATAGCTTCCTTTCGATTTCCACACATTGGTATATTGTGTTTGGTTTATCTCACCAGCTCGAAAGAGTACTGACCCCGTTTCATGGGGATACAAGTGTTGTTTATGCGTGCGATGGATCTCGATGTGCTGCAACGGACTCTGAACCCACACTTCTGGAAACTTTGAGGATCTTGGCAGTTGTTAGTTTTGTAAAAGAGAGATTGTTGTATTATTTGTAAATGAATTAATAAAAGTTGTTTCTTACCTTGTTGTTTCACTCCTGTGACCGCCTCGGAGTTCGCCGCTTGTTTTCCTTGTTGTACTTCCGCACTTGCGCACTTGTTTTGTTTTAAAAAAAAAAAGTTTACCCAAAAATCCAAAGGATTTTAAAGGATTTTACAAGTCGGGAAATCTGGGGGCGTCGCACTATGGATTAATCATTATAACATCACTTCAATTTTGGAAAAAGTGAGATTAGTAACACAACATCCTATGGATTTCACATATCACGACAATACATTGATTTTAGCAAAATGAGATCAACAGCGTAGCAGCATGTTTATTCTCAGCAAGGTAAAACAATGATCATCATAGCAATATAGTGATTTTGGCAAGATGAAGATAGTGGGTGCATTGTGTATATATTCAGTGATGTTTAGTGATATTATCAAATGATACCTGGTGATGTCAAGTGGTAACAGTGAAACTGGAAGTATGAGTACTTATGCTGATGAACTGAGGTGATGCCGAGGTGACATGGACTGATATCCCTAGATGTATCATGATGAAAAAATGCAAGTGTGGGTGCAGTAGATGGATGAGCATAAGTGGTGGGGTACCTGTGTTATGTAATGAGTGAAGTGGGGTGGCAGTTGGAATGGCTATAGATATGAATATTACAGGCAAATGAGTGCTGAAGACTGATTTGCAGCAGCTCATGATAGTGATGTTAGCATGTGTTGGAGATAGAAGAAGATGGATGCTGTGAAGGGTGAGTGTGTGGTTCCTCAAACCCCGACTTTGGAAAACCTTAGAATTTTCTGTGATATTTTTTTTTTTTTAGGTTTTACTAAGAATCAGCGGAAAACAGGGTGTAAGAAAAACAACAAAGTCGCGAGTCTGAACTGTAAGACCCATGAATTTTTCTGATAATTTCACTACTTACTTAGTATTAAAATGTATGCTTTCATGTGTATATGAGACTATATCGCGTAATTTAATATAACTTGATTATGCCTTGTGTTTTAGCTTTGCACGCGCGACCCAAAAATCGCGTAAATATACTGTGTAAGTAAGAAGCGCCTAATTTCGGACGAATTAACCTCTGAAACTTTAAGGGTAAATTTATAATATATTTATGTAGATTGTCCCCGAATTTGGGACCCATACGATGTAAAAACCCCGTCAGTGCATGTGAATTATGAGATTTGCTCAACGATTTTACGCGAGTCGTAATACGCTTAATTCTTGCAAATGAAGAGAAATTTTCTTAAGAGACATTGAACATTCCATGTAAATTGAGGCTATGAAAATAACTAAATGATTTATTGAAATCAATTTTATATTTAAACTCATAAAATAAGCATTGTTTTGAAGTTAATACAATTGGCGATTTTGGATTTGGATCCGGGTCAACTAGAGGTGGCCCAAACCCAATGTGCGCCCCTCTAGGGGGACAATTTTGGTCATGGTGGACCAGCTGGTCAAGGGTTGACCAGCTGGGTGGCATTTTTGAAAGTATTTGCATGGTTTTTGAAAAGAAGGCCACGATTGACCATTGTTCTTTTCAAAACTCATGATGAAGCTTAAGGATTCATCATGAGGGGCGCATTCCAACAAAAGGGGAGCATGGGGCTGGCGCTCCATGGTATTTTTGAAATATTTTTTAATCAATTCAAATGGCTACAACAGGTTGGCTGGCTTGGGCGGCAAGCTAGGGCAATCCTTTGTAATTTTCTGAAGTTTTAAATGCTTTTTCAAAGACCTTTGAATGTCGTTTTTAAAAGAAATTGTAGAAGTTAAAAAGGAAAGACATGCATTGGCTATGGGGGGCGTGGATCACCCCAGCCCTCCATCATTCCCTCTTTAGATCCCAACCGTCAATTCTAAAAACCCTAGCTATTTAAGTCTTGAAGAGAGAGAAAGAGGTCCTTCACTTGGGCGATTTTGGTGGAGCCTCTCTCTCCCCTTCCCTTCTTCTCCCAAAACTGTGAGAGAGTGTAGGAGAGTGTGGCACCACGTTGGCTGGAGCTCCTCAACCCTAGCTACTATTTCCTCCATTTCCAAAGCCTCAGAGGTGAGATTTCTAACCCTCTTTCCATTTACACTCCTTGTTTTCGTTAAAAGAGGTTTATGTTGTACTTATCATAGGGCATGAAACTGAACTCCATTTTGTGCATTTTATGAAATGCATGGAGATTTCGGTGGATTAGATAATGTATATGCATTTTTGAACTCGACAATGCCTTCTCTTGCTAAAGTCGTGTTTGGATTGGGTTTTCGTTGCATGCATGTTCATTTCAGATTTCGGTAATGCCTTCTCATCCTAAAGTCGTGTTTGGATTGGGTTTTCATTGCATGCATGTTCACTTCAGATTTCGGCAATGCCTTTTTCGTTTAAGTTGTGCTTTGAACGGTTTGCTACAGAGTTTTCTTGTTTAGTCTTTCTCTTTTGCATTTCGGAGGCTGCATGCATGCTGTAGCGCCCTGCACACTCTGTTTGGTGCATCCTGCACCCCCCCTGCTGGTCTGGACACCCTTGTCCAGACCATGCTCTTCCCTTCCATGTTGGACCCGGGCCTGCAGCAGGCCCGAGTCTTGGCGCTGCGCCTGAACCGAGTTCGGTTCAGGTGGCACGCTGAGTCGCGTGCGGGCAAGTCTGGACCAGACTTGCTGTCAGCATTTTGGACCCCATGGTCCAGCTGTCCTGGGTCTGGACTCTTGTCCAGGCCAGTGGGTTGCGTGCCTGCAAGGCAGCAGCACCCAATGAAGGTTATTATGCGGTTACATCGATTCTGTGTTGCTTTAGCCGGTTCAAGCAAGTCTGGATCGAATGTTTAGACTTGTTGTAAGACCCACGAATTTTTCTGAAGAATTTACTGCTTATTTGATATTGATATATATGCTTTTGTGTGTTTATGATATATAGCACGTGATTTGATGAGAATTGATTATGCTTTGTATTTTGGCTTTGTACGCGCAACCCAAAAATTACATAGTTTCACTGTGTAAGTAAGAAGTGTCTAATTCTAGACGAATTAGCTTCTGAAAATTTAAGGGTTAATTTATAATATGTTTTTATGGTTTGTCCTCGAATTCGGGACTTATACGACGTAAAAACCTCGTCAGTGCATGTGAATTACGAGTTTTGTCCCGAGTTTGGACCCGAATTGTGATACGCTTAATTCTCGCAATCGGATGAGAATTTTCTTGAGAGGCTTCAAGCACTTAGCATTAATTGAGGTTTAGTAGAGCACTAAATGATTTATTGGAAATTATTTAATGTTTTAATGCATTAATTAAGTGTTGTTTTGAAATATATTGAATTGGCGATTTTGGATTTGGATTCAGGTCAACTAGAGGACCCAAACCTTAGGTGCGCCCCTCTAGTGGGATGATTTTGTCTATGGTTGACTAGATGGTCAAGGTTTGACCAGCTGGGTGGTACTTTTGAAAAGAATTTCATGGATTTTGAAATATAGGCCACGATTGGCCATTCCCTCTTTTTGAAACTCATGATGAGCCTAGAAGCTCATCATAAAAGGCATTTTTCAATAAAGGGGACCATGGGGCTGGCGCCCCATGGTGTTTTTGTAATTGTTTCAAACTATTTCAAATAATAAAATCTGATTGGTTGGGTTGAGTGGCAGTCCAAGTAAATCTTACAAGTTTTAAAGTCTTTTTGAAACCCTTTACAATGGCATTATTGAAACTCTTTTGAAATGATTTCGAATGCTCAACATGCATTGGGCGTGGGTTCTAGGGGCGGGGCGTGGAGCACTCCAGCCCTCCATCTTGCTTCAATCAATCCTAACCATCCAATGTATAAACCCTACATATTTAAGGTTCGAGCAAGAGAGAGAAAGAACCCCTTGGGCGATTTTCTTGGTGGAGCCTCTCTCTCCTCCCTTCCTCTTCCTCTTCTTCTTCTTCTCCAAAACCGTGTGAGGGAGAGAGAGGTGAGTGTGGTGTGGAGCAGCTCCAGCCGTGAACCCCATTGCCTTCATCTTCTTCATCTCCTCCATCTTCTAAAGCCTCGTAGGTGAGACAATCCTACACAAACTCCATGAAGTTGGATTTCGTTGAGTATGCTTACAATGCTTTCCCTTTTGTTTATTGTGAAATGTAGTAGGGAGTTGCTATATGAAGTCGTTGGGTTCTTCTCATTGAAAATGTTTTGGGTTTCGCCATTGAACTCACTTTGGGTTTTACTCGTTTCTATGATTTTTCATGGCATACATTGCATTGAGCAAACTCTTACATTTGTTGTAGTACGTATCATGCATTTCCTCGAGTAAACCATGATAAGAATGCCTTGCCAAGATATTATTATTTCCTTTCCTTCTCTCTTTGTTTTGGCTAGGAGACCATGGTTCGGCATAAACCCAGCAACCCGGCTTTATGCGGGTTAGCCCCTTTTGGGTGTTGCTGGGTTTGGCCAAACAGGTCGAGCCGTGACTCAATGAACAACAGGCCTTTCCATTTCCTTTTTCAGCTATTGTGTTTTGTTAATCGTTGGGCCACTGTTCTTACTTTTTCTCTAGGCTGGAACGAACCAGACATGCTGGACGTGTCTAGCAGAGTTTAGCTTAGACCTAACCTAGCGTGGATGCCCCTTATTTCTCTCTTTTTTTTGTTGGGTTCCATTTGAGACATAGTCGAACCCACCAACTCGGGTTGGTGTGGGTTCGGTTCCCAGCCATGGCCTGACATGGTCTGGACCGTACACGGTCCAGACCTGTCAAAGGCCTGCTCTTGATTCGTTCAGCTGGGCGTTATGCCCAGCACACCACTCATTTCTGTTCAGTTTGGGGCATAAGCCCTTTTCGTGCCTTCCAGCTTGGGTTTCGGACTTGCTGCGGTGGTTACAACATTTGTGCTGCAACCGGGTGCAGACTGCATGGCCTGCAACCCTCACTTTGGCCGTTGTCTAAGGCCAACTTGGGTCTGGACCAGTCGGTCCAAACCTGGTCCATGTTGACGCACCTGCTGCAACCAAACTGCAGCAGGTGGGTCACCTTCGGGTACTAGCTGCAACGATAGCACCCTTCTCGTTTTGGTGGTAGCCGGGCCCCAAGTGAGGTCTGGACCAGTCGGTCCAGACCTGGGTCCCTCTCTTGGCTGCACCCGGGTCGGCTGCATTATTTCATGGTTCCCCTGGCACTGCGGTAACTATTTTGTTATGGGCCGTTTTTGGGCAGAACCAGCTCAACAACTGGTTTACCCTCCTTTTTGCCACATTGTGTAGGCTGCTTAGCTAGTCTCCGGACTTCAGCCCTTGAGGCTGCACACACATTTGTATAGCGGGGTCCAATACCCCAACGAGTGTCGTCGACAAGGTTTTTCCTATGCCCCAACAGTCCCTATTAGTGGCTGGCCGTGATTAAGACTATGGACTTGCGATCGCTCCAAAGAACACACACACATGCATGTACTACCCCTTTGTTGCACCTTCGGGCAGCCTTAGTGAGCCTTCGGGCTGCAGCCTATGCGGCTGCGAGTGCACACGTAGCACGGGGTCCAATACCCCAATCACCATACGGTTTTGACTCGTTGTGTCACCACAAATAGTGCATGTCATCCAAAACAAACTGATATAGATTCGGTTAAGAATGCACAAAGAAATGCTGGAATTTGCCGATGAGATGCTGGATTGGACTTAACCTTTTTGTACACGCTTCCATCTTCGTAAAAGAACACAATGTCTTGGCTCTGTCAATTCCCCAATATGGGCATTACGAATGCATATCTCTACGCGTATGTTCATAAGTTTGCTTTATCATAATACACAAGTAATGGAGATTGAGGCTTTATCGAGTGTTTTCAAATAGGGGTCTTGTTATAAGTATTTGACACTTTGGCACTTCATAAACTTATTTGTTTTAACATATCATGATGGTATTATATAGCGTAATGAGTGCAAACACGTACTTGTAATTGTACGAAGTGAATTGCAATCGCTAACTCATGTTAGTGAATCTTGAATGATTGTCACCTAAGGAATGTGGGCATAATCGTGTTTGTTATGCCTTGGGGTGCACTATGGATATTGCAATCGTAAGAGACTTATGCGACCTTGGAACTCTTTAGCGAGTTGGTTATGGGCGATGGTCCCACTTAGCGAGATGAGCTCGCTCATGTTTGTGGTACGTGGTTTATGGACCTTGGCACTGCTTGTAAGTCACGCCTTATCGTGGCAAATGTTCCTAACTGTCTCATCATAGTGTGCAATGTTTGAATTATCATAGACTAGTTCTTTCACCTATGACACGATGCACATACTTGTCCACTTGTACCTGTGTGCAGTTCACAATGACACATCCACTTGCATAGCATAGCCTATTGTTAGCACTTTATGTTCTGTGATGCATACCTCACTATTCGATATGAGTTGTGACATGAATAGTCATAGTTAATCATTCATGCTTTGCCTACTCGCACTGATTCATGCTAGTTGCAGTCCTTCGTAGACCCATGCGTAGTTTATACTTGTTCATGTTGTATTTGCTCAAGTAATGTAAGATTAGTCTGCTATGTATGCTTTGTATAGCTTGCTTTCGAATTCCACACTTTGGTACTGTGGTTTGGTTTGTCTCACCAGCTCGGAAGAGTACTGACCCCGTTTTATGGGGATACAAGTTTTACTTAGGCGTGCGATGGAGCTCGGTGTACTGCAGCCGACTCTGAACCCACACTTTAGAACCTCGCCTGTTGGATCCTGGTAGTTTGGTTTTGTATAAGGGAATGATTTATAAAATTGTAAAATGATTAATAAAAGTTGTTTCATATACTGTTGTTTCACTTCTGTAGCGGCCACTTAGAGTTTTCCGCTTGTTTCTTTCCCTTTCGGTTTCTTCTGCGCTTGCGTTTTGGTTTTCAAAAAAAAAAAAGTTTATTCAAAAATCCAAAGGATTTTCAAGTCGGGAAATTTGGGGGCGCTACACTTGCCACCGAGCCTGTTGGGACCCCATGGTCCAGCTGCTGGGTCTGGACCATTGTCCAGACTGGTGGGCCACTTGGACTCGTGTGGCAGTAGTGCTTTTGCGGAATTCTTGGGAGGCGTCGCTACCAAGTTGCACCCCTTGGCGCGGCTGCAACGTGGCCTTGGTTGCAGCCAGTTTGTGGGGCTGTTGTGGCTATTTGGGACCGCGAGTAGTCGGGTCCTACCCATGTCATTTCATGGGTTCTTTGTGTACTTTAGTCGCCTTAGATTGGCAGCACATTGCAATATGCTCGACATGGTTGCCGAATCCTCCTTTCGCAAACAACTCTCTTCGTCACTACCATGATAGTAAAAGTATATAGTTAAATATGTATTTTTTTTCATGCATGCAATGACATGCTAAGTGCATCGGAGTTAGCACTATACGCAATCTTGTGGTTCGCAATTATGAAAGGAAATTAACACTTGTGAATGATACGATTCAATGTAAACCAAGGAAAATTGTGTGCTTATTATTGGCTTGCATGAGATCAATTTATCCGAATGCATTTGTTCGATGATTCGAACACTTTGTCTCCACCTAAGTGTTCATGACACTTGGCATTTGCACACTTTCTGATGTTTATGACCCTCGTTGTATAGTTATGGAATTCATGAAATTTAAGAGTTAGCACGTGATCATCACAAAGTAAGTGTTTGCATGACAATACCTTGTGTATCACGTCGTAGAACTCCTTGGCGAGTTATTTTCGGGCTATAGACCCACTTCGCGAGACGAGCTCGCTTATGTTAGAAATACAAGTTTTGTAGGCTTTGCACGCCTCTTGATTTTTTTGTTCTAAAGCTTCTCTACCGTGGCAAAAGGTTTCTAACTATCTCATCATTAGGCACTTTGTTCTACAAGGTTAAAATAGCTTGTTCATGTACTTGTCATGTAATGCACATGCATGATCACTCGCACTTGTGCCTTACTTGCTTAGTTCGTATCTTTGCATTGAACTATAAAGCATGCTCACTTGAATGCCTCGTATGCACTCGTTACTGTTGCTCCTTGCTTATTTATGCAATGCCTCTGTTACTTATATTGTGCAAAAAGTTAGTAATCATATGGTATTTCTACACTTTGCACGTGGCACATCCTGACACTGACACTGGGTAGTGCGTACCTTGAGGAGGTACATTGCTTGAGGCATTGGCAAGTGCACAAGATGCACTTCCTTCATGAAAAGAATGAAATTTGAACACCATAGGGTTTGAATGAAAATGACTTGTTTTGGGCTCAGTTGGAGTCTTTGGGCAGTGGCCCTTGAGTTGTGAATGGAGTCTTATGTGAATATACCCTGAATCAGAAAAAGAAATAATATGTTGTTGTGACTGCTTTCATGAGCAGTGTGCTCTGTTGGTCGCGTGAGGCTGAGCACGTGAATGGGCAAGCCAAGTCCTCATTTTGCGTACCCTACGGGGACCACGATGCAAAATCCTCGTTGAGAGGTATGGTTGAAGAATGAGCCCAAGAAAGATAAACCTGCTTCGCCCCATTCACAAAACGGTTCACCTTGGAGAGGGTGGATGGTACAACCCTGAGTGACTTGTCGTTACTACGACACGTGTTTTGACAGGAGCTGTAGCGTCCTTTGGCCTCCAGTCACTCAGAGTCAGGGAGGTCGAGGTTACCTTTTTAGGACCTCACTACTACAGTAGTTGATGATGCATTATTATCATGTTTTATTAACATGTTTTCACTGCATAAATGCATCATTTGTAGGTTAAAAGCATACACTTAGGTGCATAATATTATTATAGAGCTTGGGTTCGAATTTCATCGAAATCGGACTTAAAATGAAGGAACTATGGCATTTACAGTGTAGCGGATCAAACCTCGGAGCCGATTTGAGAGATTTGGATCCAGACGCCCATTTGGACGTTGGATCTGGACCAAATTACATGGATTTAACCCAGCTCCAGCCCACTTAAGTTTTGTAAAAACATTTTTTAAAAACCCTCTGTAGAAAGAGGCGCCCAACAAATCTTTTCTTTTTAACAGCTTTTATGAAAATAACTCAAAAGAGCCAAAAACGTCAAAAGGAGAGGGGCGACCATGGCTGCCTTGTCTTTGCTTTGGTTTTCGTGCCCTAGGGGCACGATTCTAACTCCAGCCCCCTTCTCAACCCTCACCTCCTTCCATCTCCATTGAAGCCATGAATCAAAGCTTGAGATCCAAGCCTTCGTTCTTGACTCTCTTTCAAACCTTTTGAGTTCTTAATCTTCCTTGTTGGTTAATCATTTTGTGGCTGTGTTTTGTAGGTGCAGCAGAGGTGGGAAACATCTTTTCTCGTGTGGAAGTGCGAAACACTCCAACGAGAAGGGCCGACTCTACCTCCATCCGGTCTTCTATGCCCCCTGATCGAGAATCGGTTCACATTTCATCTTCGGTGGATTTTCAACGTGTTGCAACTATAGGACATGGTACCATGGTGTATTTCCAGCATCAACGAGGTCCCGAACGGTGTGAAGCCAAGCAAAGTCCGCTCTTTTCTCCCCCTCAGTCGTTGGATCGCCCTGGAGGTTGGTTCTCTCATCCCTTTCTTCTAGATAGAACCTAATCATGTGCGTGAGTCTTGTGTGCTGTGATTTTCTGTATTTTTCGTCAGCTATAGTGTAGAAAATGTTCGTGCATAAAACAGCACGTAGTGTGTTTAGGTTTTGTGTTATTGAAAATCATCTTTTTAATCCAATGTGGTATGTTTTGGGTGTGTGCGTGTGTTTTGAGTTTTGTATCTATGTGTCTGCGTCTTTTCAGTCTTTCACAATCTACTCTTTATTGTTTTGTTCGAGTTTAATACCTTAGGAAAAGTGTCTATGTGATTTCATGTTGTGTGCGTTTTTAGATCTTGTGAAATTGAAAAGTCGAGTTATGTGTGGTTCATGTTTGTGTAGATTGTCTAGTCGAATATGGTTTTCTGATTTTTTGGTAGGACGTCCAGCAGTCTGAATGTGTTCTTATCATCATTAGTTTCTTTAGATAATTCCTTAGTTAATTTGGTTTTGTAGTCTTATTGATAGATTTTGATCAATGTGAATATCGGTTCTTGCAATTTAGTTTAAATTCTGTTTAGTAGTAGCATTTCCTGCAACTGTATATTTTGTTAAATTAAGTTTATTTTGTTAATCATACGTGTAGAATCAAGTAGTTTAATTTGATAATAGATTTAGTGTTAAAGAATTTCAGTTTGCGTTTTTAGGATGATCGAGTGTAGTGAGAGTCTAGAAATCGTTTTCTGTTTTGGTTTAAATTTCCAGCATGATTAGTCATTTCAGTTTGTGTGCTTTTAGTTCACTTAGTTAGTAATATTCGGATGTTTAGCTTAGTTTAATTTAGCTTTGTAATTATCATTGTGTTTTTAGCTTAAAACTAGATATTTTATTTTTGCGTGTAAGTATAGTCATCTTCTCCATAGGTAGGGCGGCCATTAGAAGTCTAGCAAGGTAATAAAGTCCATTTGGTAAGTTATTAATTTTTAGGAAATTTTAATTAATAGGTCTAGGTTCATTGTATTAGTTTTAAGTAATTTAGAATGAAATTCGATCTGGGTGTAGTGTTAAATTAGTAGTTATTTCAATTTCGTGTGTTAGTTATTTTTATACCCTTAGCATTGTTTGTGCATAGGTTAATGTAGTTATTTTAACCTAGAGTAGGTTTACTAATTCATTTAGATTAGGGGCATTGAGGTCTTTGTGATTGAATATCCGTTATTGGTATAAGGCCAATCCCTCCAAAATCATGAATTGCATTTAAGGAAAATTCGATTTCCCAGCCCAGTCATAAATGAATTCCCTTTCCAATGTGGAAATCCTTTGGAATTCCAAGGATTCTTTAAAGAGGTTTACACGATTTTTGGAAACCCTTGGGAATTCCAAAGGTCCTTCTAAAGGTATCTACACGAGTTTTGGGCAAGTTTTGAAATTCCAAATTTTCATTTAAAGCAACCCAAAAATCGTGTATGATGCTTTGGGAAATGTTTTCAAAGAGTATTTAATGCTTGGAATTTCAAAAGAGTTCCAAAATGGTTTATACAATTTTGGCAAAAATTTAAATGCTATCTCTTCTTTTAAGACCAGCCAAAATCGTATAGTGTGTTTTAAAGAAAGTTTTCAAAAGGCTCTTTTGCTTTTAAAGAAAATATAGGAAAACGCATGAGTCTTAATGGCTGGACGGTTTTTGAAATCAAACACTTTCCAAGGTGTAATTAAGGCAAGAAGAGGAGGAGTTGGCTTCATACCAAATTCGTGTCTTCTTATTTATAGCCCTATTTAGTATTGTCTTAGTTAGGAGTTAGCATTAATTAGGTGTTAATGAATTAATTTAGTAAGTATTAGAATTAGATTTTAGGAATTCGTGTATACTTCTTTAGGTAGGTGCTAACCTTAGTTTCTATTTAATGTAGGAGTTAATTTAGATTTACATTAGTGTTTTAGGAAATAACATTTAGTTATTAGTAATTAATGACCTTAGGGTGGCGTGTAATTTAATGTCTTATCCTAAGTCGACCCCTAAGTAACCCATGTTAATTAGCTAGCCTAATTAGTAAATCCTAACCTAACCCTAGTCATACCTCTAGTTAAACCATAGTTGACCTTAGTTAGAAACTAACTTAGTAGACCCTAGTTAGTTAAAACCTTAGTTAACCCCCATCTACCCTAACCAACCCTTGTCAACCATAATAAACCCTAGTCGACCCTAGTTTAATCTCAATTGGCTAATACCTAACCCTAGTTAATTACTTATTAACCATAGGTAGTTAGTCACTAATATAGATAGTTAGTTAATACTAACCCTAGGAAGTTAGTTAACACTAACCGACCCCTACTAACCATAGTTAAACCCTAACCCCCTTAGTTAGAACCCAAATGCCTTAGTCGACCAACCCTAGATACCTAATCCCAACCGTATCCTAGAATCTTAGTTAGAAACTACCTTAGCCGACCCTAGTGATTAATTAATTGTAACAACCCTAGTAGACTAACTATAGTTAGTTATTAGATTAGTACTAACCCTATCCAATCTTAGATCCTAACCTTAGTTAGTTTAACCGTAGGTCATTAGTGGTTTTAATTAGGTTTTAGAATGACTATTAGAGTAGTTAGTTAGTTAGTAATGATATTAGTTAGAGTACATTAGATTTAAGTAGAGTCAATTCAGTGATGTAGATAGTGTAATTAGATTAATAACATAGTTGAGAGTAACTTAGCTTTAGTGTTCGTCTAGATTATGTTCACTATTGGTAGTTTAGTTTATTAATTTTATTAATTAGTTTAAGTATACTCTTTTGCTGTAGTTTAGCAGTAGCTTAGGTGTAGTTTAGAATTGTTATGTCCTATGATTTAAAGTGTAAATACATTAGTGGATTCAAAGAGATGAATAGTGCACTGAACCAAAACCCTAATTTTTACCTGATCCTGCACTAGTCATCGCATGTGGATTTTTATTGAGTTTTCTGAAACCAAATTTCAGCTCGATCCGAGTTGATTTGGTCTGTGTTTTAAGCGTATTATGAAAACAGTTTTTTCGGATTTTGAAATTTCGGGTCCAGCGATTTCCCAGATTATCCCGATTTTGAAACGCTTAGTTCTGAAGATCCAAAATGTATTTTTCACTTCTGTAAAATGTGTCAGTTTCTTGAATCTGTCTATTACAGAATAGAAGTGATTTGATGAATTTTGAAATTCGTTTGACCCCTCAAACAGTCGTTTTGCGAAAAGTTGTCAGAGTCCACATTTGCCTTCTTTAGGGACAAAACAGTCTTTTAACCATTTGTCTGATTTAGTGTAGTTTTCGGGTTTTCTAGCATTGTAGTCAGTAAATTAGTATTATTTAGAGTAATTAGAGTTGTTGTTCTTAATTAGTTCAGTTAGATAGTGTAATTTTAGTTTTATTTATTTGTTTAAGTTAATTTAATTCCTGACTCAGTTTAGAATTAGTTATAGATGTAATTTAGATTAATTCTTGATTTAGTTACTGACTTTGTGTTTTTATTATGTAGGTTGTTAAGTTAGAACATGTTCACAGATGTAATTCAATTGTGATGTGCGACTGCACTTGTTATGAAAAGATAGAAATGCCCCTGGAGACCTGCAGAAGACTTAGCCTCCTATTGTAGTTTTATTTTCATAGTTTATATTGTAATTTGATCTAAATTGTAATATTGACATAGATTGTAAACCTTGTTATATTAATAAAGTGTTATTTTAGAATTAGTTCAGAAGTATCCCGTTCCCTGTGGATTCGACCCGTACTCGCCACTTCTGTGGAAAGTTGGATTTTTATATCTTTGGTTGACGATTTTCCAAAGCTTTTATTGAAAATTATTGTTTTAAAAATACCACTTCCAAAATATCAACCAGTAGTATGGATTGCAATCCTTGCCTATGCGAGTATTTTCTCCCAGCTGCGTGCTGCTCGCATGAGGTTGACTCGGTCTGTACCTTTTCCGGTTACCACACTAGAACTTGAATAACAGATGCCGGGTGCATGTCTCACAAAATGCGAGGTTCCTTCACGTACCCGAAGGAGTAATCAAAAGAACTTAAAGACTAACCAAACAGCTGACTTACTGTAGTTGCTACCTTACTTGTTCTGTAGTCTTTACTTCAGTTACTTTACTTGTTCCAGTTGTTGCTTAGTTACTTTACTTGTACAACACTTGTTACAGTCTGTTACTGCTTTGAGTACTTGCTTTACAGTTACTTCAGCTTGTTACATTTCAGAGTACTTTACGGGTCCTGCATGATATTGGTTTGTTATGTTTTGTAATGCATACCTCTATATAAACGCAATGAATTATACAAATGGACTGTTTATGGTTGTTTTCTCACCAGCTCGAAAGAGTACTGACCCCGTTTTATGGGGATACAGGTGTTTGCTTAGGTATGCGATGGAGCTCGATGTGCGGCAGCAGACGTGAACCCACACTTCTGAACCTTCAAGGATCTTGGCAGTGTTTTTGTAAAGGGATTGGTTGTACGATTTGTAATGTGTAAATAATAAAAGTTGTTTCAAAACTGTGTTGTTTCACTCCTGCTGTGGCGCCCCAAACCCTGACTTTGGAAAACTTGGAATTTTCAGTGATTTTTTTTTAAAAGGTTTAAGTAGAAAACCAACGAAAAGCAGGTGTGGGAAAAACAACAAAGCCGCAAGTCTGTGCGGCCACCACAGGTGAGTGCTGGGAGGTCTGGACATGTGGCAGTTCAGGATGATTATGCTTTTGACATGTGTCAGCTGTCTGGAGGTGTCTTCTCAAATGGCGTCACCTCAGAGGGAGATTTGAAATTCAAATGGGGGTTGGCCCTGAAGGAATGGAGAGTGGACATGTGGCGCCACCTTAGGGTGGCTCCTACAGTGCTATGTGGCAGTTGGGAGGAGCAAAGAACATGTGGCGCCCTCATAGACCATTTGGAAAAGGCAGAACTCAGGATTTGCGCCACCTAGGCCTTGTCTGAAAATTTTTGAATGGTTTGCTTTTTCTGAAGAAGGCCAAGAGTGACATGTGTCTTCTACTTTTTCTGAAGGAAGCTAGAAATGACATGTGTCATCTATTTTTCTGAGAAAAAGTAGGGGAAGACATGTGTCATCCTGCTTTTTCTGAAAGAAGCAGAGATTGACACGTGGCAGAAGGAAGAGAAGGAGGTCCAAGCCATGTGGCGCCATCTCAGACAGAATAGAAAAGGTGAAGTTCAGGATTTGCACCACCTCTGAAAGAATTTGAATGTTTGAATTCTAGCTTTTCCTGAAGAGAGCAGGAAATGACATGTGGCCTTTGCTTTTTCTGAGAAGAGCAGAGAATGACATGTGTCAGTCTGCTTTTTCTGAGAAGAGCAGAGAATGGCATGTGTCTGTCTGCTTTTTCTGAGGAGAGCAGGGAATGACACGTGTCACTTGCTTTTTCTGAGGAAAGCAGGGAATGACATGTGTCCTTTGCAGGAGACACACTTCAAATGGCGCCACCTCAGAGGAGACAAGCCTTACTTTTTCTGAACAGGACAGCACATGACACTTGGCATCTCATGGTGACTTTGGAATGACCACAGGGTGAAGATGGTGGGCACTGACACGTGGCATGAAATGAAGAGGATGTCTAATGACATGTGGCGGCTTCTTAAGGTAGCCCCACACTAACACTTGGCGGATAAATGGGAGGAGAGAGAAAAGACAAGTGGCGCCAATCCAGGGGACAAGGCTCCTATATTTTTGGGTTTTTTTCAAAATTCAGGTTTTTCAAAAGAAAAGCCTATGTGACACCACCTCAGTGTGGGTCCCACATTGCTTCTTTATTGAAATAAGGACAAAACAACAAAACCTCTTTTTGGAATTTTCACAAAATCTGGACTAATTGGTAAAACAGAAATTTTGAAAAGAGTTGACCCCTGTAGGGCGATTTTGTAAAAGAATGATAGTTGAAATAGCTGACAAAAGGGCAAAATCTGAGGTGAAGTGGCTGAAATCCATATTGAAAACTATCCAGATCATTTTTTTGAGGAAATATTTTGAAATTCAGAGTCCTGGGGGTAGAATGGGAAGAATTGATAATTTTGAAGACTAAGGGTTTTGAAATCAATTTTGAAAAGAGTTGAAATTCTAATCTGGATTGAAAATTTTGAAATCAAGAGTTCTGGACCTTGAAATGACATGCTGTGCAGTGCAGTGATATGAAATGTTCATGCAATGCTATGCAATGACATGTCTTATGAAATGTAATCCTGAACCGGGCTTTGGAGATTCTCGTCTCCTATCAGGAGTAGAATTTTGAACATCTGAGCCAAAAATAAAGAAATTTTGAGAGTTGCAGATGCAATTTAGACTTCTGTAAGGTCCGGGCTCAGAAAATGACCATTTTGCCCTTCGGCAATTTCAAAGGCTGAATGATGGTGCTTGGTGGAAATGACGGGGAGGTGAGTGAAAATTTGGGGTGTTTACAGATGCCCCTCTTTGCTACTAAGCCGGCTTGTGGCCGAGCTTAGTGGCAAAGAACAACACACCAAATTTGGGCTATATAAAAAAATGCCCCAGTTAGAAGGATCTGACTGGGTATGAGGAAATTAGCCCGGTGATCAAGATAGATATGAAATGGAGAATGAAGAGAAAAGACTCACTCTATGAGAGTGAAATTCAGGTTTTTATGCCCTTAACCTGGATGGGACAGAAATACCTCGCTTGGAACGAAGCTCAGGTTTGACCCTTAACCTGATTGGGGAATGGAATATCTCATAAAATGAGACTCAGGTTTGTACCCTTAACCTGATCGGGTGGAAGATGAAATACCTCTTTGATTGAGGTTCAGGTTTGTACCCTTATCCTGATTGGGCGGAAGATGAAATACCTCTTTGATTGAGGCTCAGGTTTGTACCCTTATCCTGATCGGGCGGGAATCAAGTCCTTAAGAGGGATTTAAAATTGGTGTCAGGATGTATCAAAAACGAACATCAAGCTCTCACTTCACGACAGGATAGCTAGAAAATATTGTCAAAATATTGAGAATCCTGTTGTTGATTCAAAGTTTTTTGAAAATGTTGCACATTGTTGCAAAGATATTCTTTCTTTTCTACCTGAAGCATTACCTCCAAACGAGATTCACTTCGTAGAATCAAGATTGGGAATCCAACATACTTGTGATTGACCTTCTTCAAGGAAGTTATCAATTTCCTTGATATGAACAGGAAAGAGAATTTGATATTATGAAAGCAATTGATGAAAGAGTATTGATAATAGAATTTCACAAATTTAAAGAGGATTCTTGATAGATTTGGCAGTTTGATATCCTGGGAGCTTCTCTCATGATAATCTTTATGCACTCTTTTGACTCTCTGGTGTTTTGGCTACATTCTCCTTCATTTTGGAGATGTTCTGACTTTTTCTCTCTTTCTTTTTCCTCTCTTTCTCTCTTTTGGAAGGGTACGCCACAAACTCCTTCAACTTGGAGATGTTTCGATCCTTCTTGGACGATGTTGGCTCATGGGTTAGAGATCTTTGAATGATAGCTGAAATTAAATATCTTTTAGGGATTGTCGGTAGGTTCATCGCATCTGCCTTCATCTCGACAGTGCTTTGGACTCTCCCTGGAAGGATCTGTCACAAACTCCGTCATCTTGGAGATGTTTCAAATCTTCTTTGGCCCCGGGAGTCTACTCACTTAATTCGCCTTCATCTTGATGACAATTGAGAGATCCCTTTTGCGGATATTTAATTGCAGCTTAGGTGATTTAGAGGAGACAGGGCTTGGGTGAATTCTCTCCTTTTCTAGCACTCAGGATATTTCCACTGCCTCATCTTCAGAAGAATGATCTTTAGAAATGTGCATAACTGCGATTAATATCAATCATTTGTGGCTTTGCAATAACATTGAATCTTCTTTTCTAGCCATATCGAGGATTTATCCTTCATCCTTTTGGTTGGCCAATAGAAAGAATTTGGATTTTGAATCCTTCTTCGCAAAAGCTCCACTCTTTTGGAAGTAATGCTGAAGGTAGACTGAGGTAAAGATTTGTATAATAAAGTTTTGAAATCAACAAATAATTTGATTGACAAATTGACAACATGTTCTTGAAATCCTTGGTGAAGGAGAGCATTTGAGGTCCGGCTCGACACATCCGTGATGAAAATTCTCATCTCCTTTCCAAAGGAGGCGACTATCAGTTCACTGGGAACAATATCAGTTCAATTAAGAACGACCATCTTTAGGAATAAAATCAGCTTAATTAAGAACGATCATCGGTTCGCTGAGAACTATATCAGTTCAATTAAGAACAACCATCGCTGGGAATAATATCAGTTCAATGAAGAACGACCATCGGTTTATTTGGAATACTATCAGTTCAATGAAGAACGACTATCAGTTCACTTGGCACACTATCAGTTCAATGAAGAACGACTATCAGTTCACTTGGAACACTATCAGTTCGATGAAGAACGACTATCAGTTCACTTGGAACACTATCAGTTCACTTGGAACACTATCAGTTCGATGAAGAACGACTATCAGTTCACTTGGAACACTATCAGTTCAATGAAGAATGACTATCAGTTCGCTGGGAACAATATCAGTTCAATGAAGAACGACTATCAGTTCACTTGGTAACGCTATCAGTTCGCTTGGAGAACGACTATCAGTTCACTTGGGAACACTATCAGTTCAATGAAGAACGAATATCAGTTCGCTTGGAACACTATCAGTTCGATTGGAACACTATCAGTTCAATGAAGAACGACTATCAGTTCGCTGAAGAACGATTATCAGTTCGCTTGGGAACACTATCAGTTCGATTAAGAACGACTATCAGTTCACTTGGGAACACTATCAGTTCTATGAAGAACGACTATCAGTTCGCTTGGAACACTATCAGTTCAATGAAGAACGACTATCAGTTCACTTGGAACACTATCAGTTCGATGAAGAACGACTATCAGTTCACTTGGAACACTATCAGTTCAATGAAGAACGACTATCAGTTCACTTGGAACACTATCAGTTCTATGAAGAACGACTATCAGTTCACTTGGAACACTATCAGTTCAATAATGAACAGGGACCATTATAGAGAGTTGGATCGCTTCTATGAATGGTTTCAAGATTATTCCCTTATCCTAAACGGGGAATAGAAATTGGATGACCTGGCGGTCGAAATTGAAGAATTATGGAAAATGATTCAGGTTTATCCCTTAACCTGAAGGGAAATGGAAATTGGATGACCTGGCAGTCGAAATTGAGAATTTTGGTAATTTGAAAATTGGAAATTGGGTGACCCGGAGGTCGAAATTAAAGAATTGAATGACCCGAGGATTTGAATTGGAATTGGTGGGCAAAATATCAATTTTGAGAAATCGACTGACCCTTGGATCAATGCAGAAGAATGAATGGCTCAAATAAAGTAAAGAGATCACGAGTCATAACCCAGATCAACAAAGGAAAATAAAGAGCTCGGGTCAATGCTCGAGTAAATAAAGAGATTTCGAGTCGGAACCCGGATCAACAGAGAAAAATGAAGAGCTCGAGTTAGAGCTCGAATAAAGTAGAGAGGTCACGAGTCAAAACTCGGATCAACAGAGAAAAATGAAGAGCTCGAGTTAGAGCTCGAATAAGGTAAAGAGATCTCGAGTCGGAACCTGGATCAACAAAAGAAAATGAAGAGCTCAAATCTGAGCTCGAATGAATAAAGAGATCTCGAGTCGGAACCCAGATCAACAAAAGAAAATGAAGAGCTCGAATCTGAGCTCGAATGAATAAAGAGATCTCGAGTCGGAACCCGGATCAATAAAAGAAAATAAAGAGCTCGAATGAATAAAGAGATCACAAGTCGAAACTCAGATCAACAAAAGAGAATGAAGAGCTCGAATCAGAGCTCGAATAAAATACAGAGATCAAAAGTCGGAACCCGGATCAACAAAGGAAAATGAAGAGCTTGAATCAGAGATCGAATAAAGTAGAGAGATCTCGAGTCGGAACTCAGATCAACAAAGGAAAAATATGGACCAACTTGAAAGTTGGAGTTTAAAAGAAAAAGAAGCCTGAATCGGAATTCAGATTTTCAGAGGAGAACCCGGTTAGGGGATCAAAATTTTGCAAATCACCATTCTGGGGACTGGATTTTTGAAAAGAGGATTCTATCTGAAGAATTTTGAGGAAAAATCAACAGAGATTGTAAACTGGAGATTGATGATTAAGATGGGAAATCATTCATAGTCTCAGGATTTATCCCTTATCCTGAATGGGAAATGGAATTGGGTGCATAGTTAATGCAAATGTAATGCACATGCACATGAAATGCAAATGAAGTGCAAATGAATATGATTGGATGCAAATTGATGCAAATGAATGCAAATGAGTGCATATATATGCAAAATGAGAGATTGGTTTATACTGCCTGCATACAGGATTTTTGGAAAACAAATTTTTAAAAAGATGCCCCAGTGTAATGGGGAAGAGAGAATAATATTAAAACAAAACAGAACAACCAAAAGAAGAATGTCATAATTAAATGAAAAAAGTTGATGATTTTATTGATGCCTTAAAATCAAGGAAAGAGAATGGGATTACATTATTCTTTTGAAAAAGCAAGATGAGAAATGGGAAATTGTTGGCATTGTCATCTTCTGGAATGATTATGAAAAAAAATCTCAGTCAGGATGACTAGTCCTCCTTTTCATCTTCAACGAGGAGCTTCTTGTCAATGCAGTCTTGAACAATGTTCTTAAGGACGAAGCAGTTTTCTGTATCGTGCCCTAATGCTCGATGAAACTTGCAAAATTGTTCTTTGAATCTGCCCATAATTGCTGGAGGATCAGCGACTTTAGGCAACCGGACAAGGTCTTTCTCAAGCATATACTCGAGAATACTCTCGAGTGTCTGATCCAGAGGGGTGAATTCTCGATCAGTTCTCCAGTCTTTGTGCTTTGATTTTTCCTGATCTTTCTTTTGATGCTGAGGGTTGGATTAGAGAGGTTTATCACTGTTGATGTTCTTCCCTTTTTGCCTTTTGATTCTCTCCAAACTGTTGCCATGATCATTCTTGTTGCCTTTGCTACTATTGAAAGATTTGGCCGCAAAAGTAAAGTGAGCCTTCTTCTTTTGTTTACCTTGAGGGTTATTCTTGGAAAATGTAAAGCCTTCATAGACTCCATTCTCCACGCTCAGCTCGAGCCATTCTGCTCGCTCAATGAGTTCAACGAAAGATTTAGAGGGTGAGGTAGAGATTAATCCTCTCAGAGGTTGCGAAAAATTATTGAGGATCGGGGATAAAGCATGCCTTTCTGATATAGGATCCCTCATTTTGTTGCAGGTCTCTCTCCATCTGCGAATGAAGTCCCTTGCCTTTTCATTTTCATTCTGCCTTAGATTGCAGAGATGGCTCAATGTTGGGAGAGCTTCAGTATTGAACAGAAATCGCTCAATGAATAGGTTGACCACCTTATCGAATTCTCGCAGCTCGATTGGATTGATATGCTCAGAGTACCACTTGGCGGCAGTGCCTTCTAGGCTACGAGAAAAACAGAGAAATAGGGCCCTATTGTCTCTCTTAAATTTGGAGCATTCGGCGAAGAACATGGCGAGATGGCTTTTGGGTCGCCAGAACCATCAAACTTGATGAATTTACGGGGGAGGTTTTCGAGATCATCATCCCCTTCGAGGCCATCATAGAAGTCCTCGCTGGTGAAGACTTTCTTGCCCTTGTCGCGGGCTTGCAGATCTTTTACCACTCTGGCCATTTCCCTGAATTGTGTCTGCAGGGGCTCTTCTGCGACCTGACTTTTTGATTTGTGACTCCTCCTTTGGCCACGTTTCTGGAATGCCGGAGGCACCTCATACTCTTCATCGGTGTCATCTTCGTCTGAAGTATCTTGAACATTCTCCTCAGAGGACTTGGTTGATCTCTTGGCCACACGATCTCTAATTCTCTGACTGAATGGATTTTTGTCTGAGTTGGTGCCAGCCTGCTCACTCATCATCCTCTTCATCATTTTCTGAAACATCGCGTACATCTGAGGGTCGATACCGTCATCTTCTGGCTGCTCTTGGTCTTTGTCTGACCTTGTTGAATTCATCTCTCCTTCTGAAGCTGAGGAGTAGATAATACGCTGAATTGGTGCGGTCTTCTTCCCTGACCTTGTCTGAACCATCAAATGCTGCGAAGGCTCTCTTGTGTTCTCTTTCTTTCTCTTTCTCTGCAGGGCAAAGATAGGATCAAATTTTGAGGAAAAATTTTGGATTTTGAGAAAAATATGGTAGACCATTGAAAGATTATCCCATTACTAGGGATTGAGTCGTCGTAAGAATTACGACAATTGTGTTGTCATCCTTTTGCAAGAGAAATAAACAACGAAAAATGTGCCTTGTTACCTAGGCGAGGTCGTCAACCACGAGGAAAACACCATTTTGAAGGAAAAAGATATATTTTGGAAAAACAATCCAAAAATGATTTAGAATAAGGAGAAGGCAAGTGGGTAAACAATTTCCACCACAATAATCAAGGTATGCATGAGGAAAATAAGATGAAGAATTTTGCAAATAGACAAAAGGATTGAAAATCCAATTAGAGAAAACATATGATTTTTGAAAGTTGCAGGCAGGATAAAAATGCAGCTGGAAATTCAAGATCCAGTAGAAAGGGAGAATGAAAAATCACCAGGAGTTTTGAAAGAAATTGGATATTTGGGAAAATCATCCAGGGTTTGAGAAAATAAAGGGAAAAGATAAGAATATGGATATTTGAAGAATATTTTTGGGGAAAATATGAGAGAAATAAAGGTAGCATACAAACTCGCATCCTGCACAAACATTTATGCCCATTCAGCACTCCATAAAAGGCTGACTCTAGATGTATCATTTTGAAAACAACTATAGGACCCTAATTCTAACTCTAGGTTTAGATCATCTTTGTCCAATCCAGTTATGTCGATATACCTGAATCGAAATTCGAGGTACGTGGCATATAATTTCAACTCCGATTCTAAGATAAGATTTTCCAACATCCTTGAGCGCCTACCGATATACTTCGGACTGTGGCTCGCGGTACGTGGTATAGGGGTGTTAACCCAAATAATTGGCCCAGTTGTGAGGCTCTGTCCCGAGCTAGGGTTCTGGAAGAGAGCCCAGCAACGTGAAGACCGGGTAATGATAGGTAATGGAGGTTTTGAAAAATGATCACATGCAAGAAATAAAGGGCTCTAGATCCTAGAGAGATAGATTTTGAAAACTTTGAAGCATACATTGTTTGCATTCAGATCCTAAATTGAGGAGAGTTATGTTTAGACCTAAGTCTATGTGAGCATGAAAATATCTCCTCAATCTGGTCCTACCAAACCATGCCTAAGCTATATGCAGTCAATGTCAGCTAGGTCAGAATCTAGGCTCCTAGGTTCGCATGATATCAAAAGTAAAAGAGCTGACATTTTGTGAACATAATTTCGATAATTGAACTAAGTCAAGCATAATTTTGATCAGACAAGGACAGGTCCCATCTCGGTCGCCAAACCTGTTATCGTCGCAAAATTTTTCCCGTCTTCCCTTCCTTTGCAGAAGAGAGAGGAAAATTGCTTTCGCGATTCAAACTTGACCGGATTTTGGAAATTGTTTTTGAAATACTCGCCTCCGTTTTGAAAATTGCGAGAAAATCCATGGGATGGGGCTCGACCTGTCAGTACGAGGTTCGACCGTTCCTGCCGCTTTTAACAGAGGTAATCGAACCAAGGACCAAAATTGTGCTTGACTTAGTAGGATTATCAAAATCGTGTTCTATCCTAAATGCACAGAGAATTCAGGCATGTGCTATGAAATTTTGTAAAATGCCAGTTGGAAAATATGATGTATGCTTAAAAAACATTTGGAGTTGAAAAACATTTCTCTGGGAAAGTCAATTTCTCAGGAAACTCAGATGAAAGGGGTTTTGAAATCACGAGAAAGTTCATAGAGGTGTGGGGAAAATCATGAATGGATGAAAATCCTGAGAAAATGGAAAGAATTCTTGAGAAAAGGGTAAACATTTGAAGGGAAAAATGCTTGTCAGGAAGCGCTTCAAGTTTTTGAAAGCTTTCTTTGGAAAATGATTGAAATTTATAGGAAAATTCTTTGGGGAAGGAAAATTGAAACTTGGGGAATTGAAATCCTGAGAATCTTAGACTTGAAACACTTGAAAATTGATTTTGATCTTTGAGAAAGGTGAGAGACTTCTTTTAAAATCTTGAGAAATTAACCTTTTTCCATGGAAAACTGTGGAAAAACTTGACTTGGGAAAACCGATTTTGAAAAATTTTCAGAGTTTCTTGAGAAATCGATTTCTTGAGAATGAAATTTTCTTGAGAAAACCATGAGAAAGCCAATGATTTCATGATGCAAATGATATGGGTGAATGAATGCACTTTGAAAAGATTTTCTGAGAAATTTGTTGGAAAAATGTGTATTAAGTCAAAATAAATCCTTCACATATCCTGACTGTGGCCATGAATATGTTCAGAGTTTAATTGATTTAATGCACAATACTTTGAAAATATTAGAAATATGATGTGCATTTTAAGATAGCCTAAGAGTGTAGGCTCAATGTGACTAGTAGAAAGATGATGGATCTGGGTCTCGTCCATATTCCGACTAGGGCCGTAAATATGGATTCCACCGAGTTCATCAACTCCCTAAGAGTTGGTGCACGTGTCATTCGTGTACATCCATAGTGCTTTTGAAATAAAATGCATGCATCACATAAACAAGATATTGCATAAATTCAAACTATATGATATGCATCCTAGTCTAAGCAGAAAATTAAATCTCTTATTCCAAAATTTACATTATTACATCACTAAATAAATGAAATAAATGGAAATTGCAGACTTCAGCTCCTTCTTTTGAATGTCCCTGCCAAACTTGAAATAAGGTTAGCTCAAATATGTGAGTTTTTCCAAGATTTTTCAATAATATTATGAAATTATTGGACTTAATTGGATGTAAACTCTATTCTCATGCTTCCTTGATATTTGAAATGATGAAAATGCAAGAAATTCAGTAGAAAATAGTTTGAAATTCGAAATTGGGGTCAAAATGACCAAAATACCCCTAATATCAAAGTTATACCTTTAAAATCAGGGTTTTTTAAGGAAATTTTGGTAAGAATTTAGATTTTGAAATTTGAATTGTAACAAATGATGGTGACATGCTGCTAAACACATTAAGACTGTAAAATCAGAATTTGACATTTTGCCATTCGTCAAAAATAATGAATTTCGCTTGATTTTCGCTTGGATCGGGGTCCCGCGGGGCCCTATTTTGATGATATGGCTAAACCGAGCCTCAAATGAATTCCAAATTACACCAAATTCGGTATAAAGCATTTTCCTACTCTGATAAACAGCCTAGAATGCTAAAACTCATGAAATGATATGATTTAAATGCTAAAATTTAAAGAAAATCCTAAAATGGACGAATTTCACCTACGGACCCGAACCAAGTACAATGCTTAATATGATAATGCAAAAATTACATCATAAAAACCTCTGATATTTTTCAGACTACTAAAGGACCCAAAATTGAACATTTTTGGTTTTTACAGCCTCGGGATTTGAACTACGGGGAGTTCGGTAACAGGCATTTGGTTCTGTTGGAGGTAAAATCGACCTAATCTAATATAAAATGCTAAAAAAATAGAAAACAACATGGAAATTTCTGATATTTAACTGAGCTACTCACGACACATACAAGGACAACTTTCATGTTTATGACTTTGGCATTTGATCAACAGAAACATAGATAAAAATACAACTTTTCATGCCTAAAGCAACAGAACAAACAAATGTGACAAAACAAAAGACTGATAAGAAAAATCCGAAACAGATCTTAAAACTGTTTTAAAAATCATAAGCTTTCAGATGCAAACAGAGGACATCCCGAACATGACATTCACTTTTTACAGATTCGGATTTGGAGCAATACCCAAAGAGAACCCATCTCCTTAAGTCGATCCAAAATCTCAGAGGCCCAAATCAGGCTCTGACATGTGTCCAGAACTCTCGGATTTTTGTCAGACATAAAAAAAAATCTGAGAAAATCATGTCGCAAACTAGGCATTCTCCCGAGTTCAGAACAGCTTTCGGATCGAAAATCGGACTTCACACGAGAGAGATCCCGATTTTACAAGTCGGAAATGAGTTTTTAAAACGCATCCCGGGTAACACAACCCGACTTACTATTTTGAATGTTTACCATAGTAAACAAACTCAAATCCTTCCGAAATTTTGGCACATTTCTAGGGACACCTAAGGGCGCATTCCACAATTTTTTTAGAATTTTTAATGAAAAATAAATGCATGAAATGACGTGTGGACTGACTAACAAAAACAAAGAGTTACTGAAACTGAGCAGAATTGAAATAAATGCCAAATTAAACCTAATTAACTTATGAAACATGCAAAATTAACAAAATAAAATACGAATTAAATTTAGCTAAATGCATGGATGCTAAAAATCATTAAGGAAGCATAATTATATTTTTTTAATATACGTCGTTTTGTAAGAATAGCTCAATCCATCCCTCGGATGAGCTCTTTCTTCAAGCGACAACACGCATCAAATCATGATATTATGAAATCAAGAAGAAAGGAGGTGCACCTTGTGTTTTTATGCAGCTTTGAAACTCTCGAAATGGACGGCTACCCACGGCTCCTTTCGTCCTTCGATCCGGGCTTCAGGTGGTTCACGAAAATCAACCCACAGCTAGATCAAATTGGCCACGGCACGAGCAAGGTCGGTGCTTCACTGCACCTTTTTCACTGAGCTCAAAAGGGGGTGTGAATTCCAAAGTTCAAAATCGTGTTCTGAAGAAAATCTAGGTTGAATTTCAAAGTCCAAAATTGGAGCCCCCTAGGCTGGGCGTGGGGCATTGTATTTGTAGCCTTCTTTTGAAAATTTCGAATTTCAAACAGGCTCAATCTGAGCCCTCCATGTGGCGCCATCTCAGGGCATGCTATTTTGATTTTTTTGAGAAAATAAAATGGGAAATTTGTAAGTGAGACACCTCAACAGGGGAGTTTGAAAATTTTCAAAATGGTGGCTTGATTTTCTCTGCAGAAGGCTCCCAAATTGCGCCACCTCAGAGGGTGTCATCTGGGGTTTGAAATTCAAACTTTGCCTTTCTGAAGCTTCTCATATGGTGCCACCTCATGGGGCTATTTTTATTAAAAAAATAAAATGAATAAAAAGAAATGAAGCCAAATGGGGTTCTGGAATGGCGCCACCTCAAAAGAGATTCTGAGGTGTAAAGTTGGAAACAGTAGGAGCATGCCATGTGGTGCCAACTCTGAGGAGCTCTTGACACATGTCAGAAGGACAGGAATGAAAGAAGCAGAATGCGCCACCTCAGAGGAGTTCAAATTTTTGCTTTTTTCTGCAGGAAAGGAGAGGATGACACGTGGCGCCACCTCAGGGTGGCTCCACACTGCCATGTGGCAGGAGAATAGGAATGGAGGAAGCAGAATGCGCCACCTCAGAGGGGATCCTTTTCTACTTTTTCTGATGCAGGGAGGTCTGGACATGTGGCAGTTCAGGATGATTATGCTTTTGACATGTGTCAGCTGTCTGGAGGAGTCTTCTCAAATGGCGCCACCTCAGAGGGAGATTTGAAATTCAAATGGGGGTTGGTCCTGAAGGAATGGAGAGTGGACATGTGGCGCCACCTCAGGGTGGCTCCTACAGTGCCATGTGGCAGTTGGGAGGAGCAAAGAACATGTGGCGCCCTCATAGACCATCTAGAAAAGGCAGAACTCAGGATTTGCGCCACCTAGGCCTTGTCTGAAAATTTTTGAATGGTTTGCTTTTTCTGAAGAAGGCCAAGAGCGACATGTGTCTTCTACTTTTTATGAAGGAAGCTAGAAATGACATGTGTCATCTACTTTTCTGAGAAAAAGTAGGGGAAGACATGTGTCATCCTGCTTTTTCTGAAAGAAGCAGAGATTGACACGTGGCAGAAGGAAGAGAAGGAGGTCCAAGCCATGTGGCGCCATTTCAGACAAAATAGAAAAGGTGAAGTTCAGGATTTGTGCCACCTCTGAAAGAATTTGAATGTTTGAATTCTAGCTTTTCCTGAAGAGAGCAGGAAATGACATGTGGCCTTTGCTTTTTCTGAGAAGAGCAGAGAATGACATGTGTCAGTCTGCTTTTTCTGAGAAGAGCAGAGAATGGCATGTGTCTGTCTGCTTTTTCTGAGGAGAGCAGGGAATGACATGTGTCACTTGCTTTTTCTGAGGAAAGCAGGGAATGACATGTGTCCTTTGCAGGAGACACACTTCAAATGGCGCCACCTCAGAGGAGACAAGCCTTACTTTTTCTGAACAGGACAGCACATGACACTTGGCATCTCATGGTGACTTTGGAATGACACATGGCACAGGGTGAAGATGGTGGGCACTGACACGTGGCATGAAATGAAGAGGATGTCTAATGACATGTGGCGACTTCTTAAGGTAGCCCCACACTAACACTTGGCGGATAAATGGGAGGAGAGAGAAAAGACAAGTGGCGCCAATCCAGGGGACAAGGCTCCTATATTTTTGGTTTTTTTTCAAAATTCAGGTTTTTCAAAAGAAAAGCCTATGTGACACCACCTTAATGTGGGTCCCACATTGCTTCTTTATTGAAATAAGGACAAAACAATAAAACCTCTTTTTGGAATTTTCACAAAATCTGGACTAATTGGTAAAACAGAAATTTTGAAAAGAGTTGGCCCCTGTAGGGCGATTTTGTAAAAGAATGATAGTTGAAATAGCTGACAAAAGGGAAAAATCTGAGGTGAAGTGGCTGAAATCTATATTGAAAACTATCCAGATCGTTTTCCTGACGAAATATTTTGAAATTCAGAGTCCTGGGGGTAGAATGGGAAGAATTGATAATTTTAAAGACCCAGGGTTTTGAAATCAATTTTGAAAAGAGTTGAAATTCTAATCTGGATTGAAAATTTTGAAATCAAGAGTTCTGGACCTCGAAATGACATGCTGTGCAGTGCAGTGATATGAAATGTTCATGCAATGCTATGCAATGACATGTCTTATGAAATGTAATCCTGAACCGGGCTTTGGAGATTCTCGTCTCCTGTCAGGAGTAGAATTTTGAACATCTGAGCCAAAAATAGAGAAATTTTGAGAGTTGCAGATGCAATTTAGACTTCTGTAAGGTCCGGGCTCAGAAAATGACCATTTTGCCCTTCGACGATTTCAAAGGCTGAATGATGGTGCTTGGTGGAAATGACGGGGAGGTGAGTGAAAATTTGGGGTGTTTACAGAGACCCTCTTTCTCGCCGGCTCCATCTCGCAAACCGCCACTTCCAGAACCCTCTTCTCCATCGCTTCAACATCGCAGGCCTTCCCCATCATCCACCCTTCATCTCTAACGGAAGCCTCTTCTCGATCCTTCCCAAAGGAGTCGACCTTCCGATCGATCTGCCCCTCTCTCACCCGTTGATCCTCAACTGACTGGCCCTTCTAGAGTCTTCTTCGGTTTTCCTATAAGAGTATGCACAGAAAGGAAAAGAGGGGATCATCGATCATTCTCACTCTCCATTGGCGTTTGCTGGTTTCCTTTTTTTCGGGAAGGATCATCTTCTCCCTCCTCCTTGTCCTCGGCAATCGGAGATCCCCATAATAAAGCAAAGAAAGATCCTCTCCATCCGACCGAATTCCTGCAACACCACAGTTTGAGAATTCTGACTCTTTGGTTTTGCTTGATAGTGGAAAAAGGTGCACACCTGTATCTGTTTTATCTTTAATATGCATATAACTAATCATCCTTCAACGGTGTTGAGCCCAAAATTTTATCGAGCATTAGGGCCCATTTTTTTATGAAATCCCAGTAGCTACAAGTAGCTATTTGACTGGCTAAAATCAATAAACTCAGGGGCTGTATTTTTCAGTACCTGACATGCGTGATAGTAATTTAGGTTGTAGTAGCACAGACTTTGAGTTTGAGATTGGATCTTTGTTGCTTGATTTGGGGGTGCGATGTCTGTGGAAAAGGTCGAGCCTCACTGTTTCATCTGTACCCCATTCATTTCGACCCACGAAGGAAGCTCGAAGGTCTCAAGCTGCTAAAACCCATTTTTTTTTTAAGACTTCTGATCATCATTTTTTTTTTCTCTCTTTCTATTATCTTGGATAATTCAGCATGTTATGTTTTCAGCTGGTATGATGGTCATATATTACCAGCAATGTTTGTTTAATCATTAACCTATCTATGTTAAATCTTTGGCTCGCTGCATGAAGGATACCCAGTTAAATCACAATGACAAGGAAGTTGTCAATGTGAAGAAATGTCTCCAGTATTTTATTAAATGATCATCTGATAAAAAAAAAATTATCTGAATATGTGAGCAGTATTTTATTAACATAATGTTGAGAGTAGAACATTACTTTTGGTTGAATTAGAACTGCCAACACTCATAGTATACCTTCACTCTTCATTTTCCTGCATTTATATATTGTTGCATCCTGCATTTAGGCATCAGCTACCATATACTTGGCCCCTGCCACCCACATGTCACTTCAGGCGTGACTGTGTTGCATTAGCAATAAATGCACATCATTTAAGTCATTTTCTCACAACAACCGTGCTTCGACACCTGCTATTCTCGTATACACTCTTTGCAGCCCAGCTACCCATTAGAACCCTCCTGCACCTCACAACCACATCACCATTGCACAACACATTTGATGTTTGGGTTTATTCTGCCAAAACCTGTTTTAACATTTACTCCACTTTTCGCATACTAATATATTTTCATTACATCTTAGGCTGTCGTTATATCTCCCATATCACCCCCTGTTGTACTAGCTCTTAGCCACTTGCTTCAGCATATATGCACACATATCCCATCTTCTCACAGTGACATTGCTGTGATTATAGCGCCCATCGTCAGCCTTTAGCTATTGTACCCGTTGCTTTCACAACAACAGTGCTTCAGCCACTGTTGCACAGGCAGCTACACCTTCAACATTGCTTACCCTCCAATAAACCATATGTATACATTCCTTATACATCATAGGCACTTATCTTCTCCACCATTCTGCGACATCTCATCTCACCTCACATTTTCAGCATAGCCTTCACATAGCTGCTGCATATTCCATTCACTTGCCCCAACTCACCCACTCTACATCCATGTTGTATATATATATATATATATGTATATATACATACATACATATATATATATATATATATATATATATATATATATATATATATATATATATATATATATATATATATATAAACATTCATAGGCTATCCTTCCATACCTTAGATCATCAATGTTGTTTCATTTGGGGTATTAAGCACAAAGTAGGTATATGAGTGTCTCATTACTTGCATTTCTGAAATCAATATGATATTCTTTTCTGCTTTCATACTAACTTAGTGTTTTGCAGGAATCTCTGGAAAATGTTGATTTCCCTCTTAGATTAGGGTTCTATCATGTTAGTTTTCATTGTAATAGTTAGATTATAAATGAAAATTTTACATTTTCAGTCTTAGATAGAATGAATGAGCATTGTAAATGTCATAAATTGCTTGTTTTCATACCTTTTTGCCTTTATTTTCCAAAATCTCACAATGGTGAAACACGAATGGCACGTGCACCATTTTATAGAAGGTGATTAATCCTAAGTTGATGATTTACATTAATGGCCATAGTCAGGATGTAAACAAAACTTAGGATTTTTATCTTTTATGGGATAACACTGGATCCACACTGGACCCTTTTCAAAATTCATCATATTTTCCTAAATATTTTCCTCTTTTATCAGAGTTTAGTTTAAAATTAATTCAATATATATATCAATGGCCATAGTCAGGATATATTGAGAGTTAATTTCATTTTAAACTCTATAAAAGCACCAAAATATATTTCATTCTTCACTTGAATTTAAATGTGATTATTATATAATACATTCAATGACCATAGTCAGGAGTGTATTATATCATTAATCTTATTTACATTCATTGAAAGAATGAGATATGCTTTTCCAAAATCCAGTTTTAAATTCTTCAAACTCATTCATCATTTAGGATAGAATAGCATCATATTTTCAAAATTTCTTTTCCAAAATCCAAGTGATCTCAAATATCTTTCCTCAATCTCTACTTCAATTCATTCTTCTATCTTATTTCAAAGATTTAAATTTAAATTTCTAAAGTCCAATTTGACTTTGAGATTTCAAATTCAATTTTATATTCAAAATTCTATTTCCAAATTCAATTTCAAAGTTCAATTTAACTTTGAGATCTCTAATTCATCTTTTGATTCCAAATTCAAACTTCAAAGTTCAAAGTCCAATTTGAATTTGAAGTTCATTTGTATATTCAAAAATTCAATTCCTAAATTTCAAATCAAATTTCCAAGTTCAAATCAACTTTGAAATTCTTAATTCATTTTTAGGATTCAAATTCAAATTCAAATTAACATCCTAAATTTCAAAGCTCAATTTAAAACTTTGAAATTCCTGATTCATCTTCTAAATTTAAACTTCAAAGATCCAATTCTAGGATCCAGAATCCAACTCCATCTTGAATCTCAGACTTCAGATCCAACTCCATTTTAGGATCCAGAATCCAGTTTCACCTTGGATCTCAGACTTCAGATCCAGTTCTCATTTAGGATTCTAGATCCAGAATTCAACTTCATCTTGGATCTCAGACTTCAGATCCAAATTCCATTCCAAATTTTGGATCTAATTCCATCTTGAATCTCAGACTTCAAATCCAAATTCTGTTTAAAATTCAGACTTTGGATTCAAGTTCTATCTTGATTTCCAGATTTCAAATCCAATTTTGTTCCCAATCCTGGATTTCAAACCCAAATCTACCTTGATTTCCATATTTGAAATCCAATTCTGTTCCCAATCCTGGATTTCAATCCCAAATCTACCTTGATTTCCAGATTTCAAATCCAATTCCATTTTCAGATCACCTCTGAACTTCTTAAATCCATTTCTAAATACCATTTGGATCTCTCAAATCCGTCCTGATTTCAAACTTCAAAATCTGAAATTCAATTCCATTTCAAGTATTCATTCCCTCTCCAAGTTTAAAATTCAAAATTCAAAGTCTATTTTTGACTTTAAAACATCATTTTTTTTTCTCTCATCTTCAAATCATTCTTTCCAAATTCAAAAATTTATTTTCCCAGCCCTGATTATTTTCAAAAACTTAGAACTTCAAGTCCCTGATCTATCTCAAGTTCTAAGTTAGATTCAATCATTTCTTCACTCCATTATCAAATTCATCTCAGAAACACTTGGAGATTTCCAAATCAATTTTCAAAAAGAGCATACATCCTTGCATTGCACAAGCATGATTCTTTGTGCATTTAGATTTAGGATAAATTCTTAGATTATATTTAGGCAAAGCAAAAAGGCATAAATTCGATCCTTGGTTCGATTACCCCTGGTAAAGGCGTCAGGAACGATCGAACCTCGTACCAACGAGCGAATCCCGTCTCCCCATTTTCCCGCAATATATTTCAAAACGGAGGTGAGTATTTTTCTAAATATTTTCAAATCAAGGTCAAGTGAGACCTCGCAAAAGAGTTCCTCATCCCTCTTCTTTTTTTTTTCTCTTCTCTTTTCTTTTCTGTCTTTTCATTTCTCCCTTCAAAAAGGAGAAATAGAGGTCAGAAAGGAAAAAGAGAAGGAAGAGAGAGAAACCACAAGAGAGGAAATTTTTTGCGATGATCACAGTTTTGGCGACCGTGATGGGACACGTCTTCGTCCGGTCAAATTTAATGCCTTTCCTTTTGCTTTGATATTATCTAAGTCTTTATTCTTTCAAATGTCAGCTACATTTCCATGCAAACCTTAGGAGCCTAGATTCTGTCCTAGCTGACATCATTGCATATAGGATCTAAGTATGGTTTGGTAGGACCATATTGAGGAGATTATTCCATGTTCACATTAGACTTTGGTCTGAAAAACAACCCTCCTCAATTTTTAGGGATTGAATGCAAACAATGTGTGCAAGTGTATGCTTCTATTCATTTAAATTCTATCTCTTCTAGGACTTGCATTAGAGACACCTGATTTTATTACATGCTGAACATGTTTTTCAAAAACATCCCTACCTATATTGTCCCGGTCTTCACGTTGCTGGGATGTCTCACTGAACCATAGTTCGAGAGAGAGCCTCACAAGTGGACCACTTATTTGGGTTCGCGCCCCCCTACCATGTACCTAAGGGCCATACTCCGAGGTATATCGGTAGGCGCTCAAGGATGTTGGAAAGCCTTTACCTTAGAACTGGAGAATTATTTCTATGCCACGTACTTTGAGCTTCGGCTTGAGTATATCGGCATACCTTGATTGGAATCAGATGATCTGAAACCATAGAGTTAGGATTAAGGTCCCATAAGCCGTTTCAAATATTGCATTTAGAGTCAGCCTTTACGGAGTGTTGTGTGCGCATCCTTGTTTGTGCAACTATGATTGTGCAATATTTCCTTGTATTCTCTTATATACATCAAGATCTTTTCAAAAAACTGGGTGTATTATTCAAAATTTTCCTTTGTTTTCAAAAACCCCAAGTGTATATTTTTCCTTTTCCTGCATTCTTTTCTCTTTTGTCAGATTTTCTTTGAAAACCCTGGAAAACCCTTTTTTTTCTAAATTCCCTTGATTTTTTTTCAAATTTTCAGGATATATGTTTATCCTCTTCTTTCATCAAAAGTCTATCCGTAAGTCTTGCATTCTATCTAATCCTCTTCCTCTTTGCCTCAGTATCATTCCGATGGCATCCGATTCCCCTGATGCTGTCTTTCCCAGACATCATGTCTTCTATCAAATAAAGGATGGAACCCTGGATCATCAAGTTATCCAGTCTCATTCTTTCTTCCCTCGGTGGTATTATTCTTGGTTCGCCACCTTCTCGCGTATGTTCCTAGACCACTTGGATGATTATGGATTGGAGATGGCATCAACTGTGGGCAAGCGAACCATCAATGGTAGTCTGATTCAAGCTATGGCAGAACGGTGGAATCCACGTACCTGCACATTCTGGTTTCCATGGGGAGAGATGACTCTGCTAATGGATAAGTTCAGTGACATCATGGGATTGCCAAAGCCAGCTGGTCAGCCAGATGATTCGGTCGAGTAGCAGTTCTTGATCAATGTCAAGGGGATAGATGTTCGAGAAGCATTAGCCAGAGCAACAGGGAGTAGATCTTGGCCTCTCACCGAGATCAACGGGAGTCAGTTCATCGATCTGTTCGAGCTCTACCGCAAGTATGGAGCCTACGAGGAAGTTGACACCTTGTCTCGAGTAGCGAAAGAAAGAATCCAGCATGCTATGGTCCTATGCACAGTAGGATTGACATTCTTTCAGGACAACCAGAATTTCATTGATATCAGAGTCGCCCAACTGTTTCGAAGATGGGGAAGCAAGCAAACCCGTCAGCTTTCAGTCTCTATGGCAGCTCTAGCCTTTCTCTACCGAGGCTTAGCTCGTTTAGCCCTTGGAGAGACCATTCTAGTAGAAGGATGCACGTATGCCTTGCAGTCTTAGTTCCTGCGACATGTTCCATCGAAGGCCAATTCCTTCAGATTCAGCAGCAAGAAGCCGAAGTCTGCCATTCAGTATCGAACTTTGATCGAGAGTCTGCACCAGGAAGAGATCCTTTGGGATTACTTTGACAGACAAGAATTAGTTCCTCGCTACACTTATGCTCGTAGCAAGCGTTATAGATTGCTCGGTCCTTTCTTCTGTGTCGACTATCAGCCAGAGAGGTGTCTCAGACAGTTCTCGCAGCGGCAGGTTCGTGTCAACACTCACTTCCCGGTGGGTCACATGCCAGAGTTTGATCTACAATCGGATCAGTGGTCTGGGGCATATCATGTAACCAAATACACTTGGGACTCCTTCATTCCTTTGTCTGTGTTTCCTGGTCCTAATGTATCTTCGGAATATCGAGAATGGTGGCAAACTGTCTGCCCACCTTCTCTTTGTATTTAAATTTTGTCATCAATAAAAATGCAACTTTGTGTTATGTTAAAAAGCTACTTGTGGCCAAAATTTTATTCTTTTATTTTGTTTTATGTGGTCACGATTCCCATGACGACCTCATCCCTAGTGATGAGACTTTTCTTTATATTCTTCTTCAAATTATCTCTTATCATGATGGACGACCTCGCTTAAGTAACAAGGCATATTTTTTCGTTATCACAAAATGGTGATACAATTATCACAAAATTTGTGATGACCCGATCCCTGGTAATGGGATAACCTGTTTAATTATCTATCAATTCCTCCTTTCATGTATTTTTCTCAAAAGGTCATGTTTTCAAAAATTCTTCCACGCTCTAACCATTCCCTTATTCTGCAGAAATCATTGGCATTGTCAAGATGGTTCAGACAAGAGTTGGGAAAGAGACAACACCTTAGCACAGCGACAGTGAGAACGAAGGAATGGATTCTCCCAAGTCGGTTAGAGGACAGTGCTAGAACATAGGCGATGATATCGATCCTGCTATGTATAACCTATTTCAGAGGATGATGGCCAAAATGATGTCAGAACAAGCTGAGGCCAGTCTAAAGAAGGTTGTTCTGAAAAGCAAACTGAAAAAGAAAGCTGTGAAAAAGCCAGTCAGGATCGTCAGAAAGAAGGTCCAGCCTGACACCACTTCTGAGGAATCAGAATCAGCCGAAGAAGAATTAGAAGAGGAAGAGCAGTTTGTCTATAATTAGAATCCTCCATGGCAGTTTGGGAAGACCGTTGCAGAACCCGAATCAATAAACAAACCTGTTCCAGTTGATGATCTGATGCACGTGCAGATGAGAAAAATGAATCGGGCAATTAAGGACATCCAAGCCAAGAGCAAGGGTAAGCAGACCTACTATGGTGAAGATTTCTATAATGGCCTAGACAGGGATGACAATCTGGAAAATCTCCCTCGCAAGTTCCTCAAATTTGATGGAACAGGCAATCTCAAGGCTCATTTGGCCACATTCTATGGTGAGTGCGGTCGTTTCAGGAAGGACAACAGGGCATTATTCATCTGCTTTCCTCGCAGCCTAGAGGGAACAGCGGCCAGGTGGTTGTTATCATCGCAAAATTTTTCTGTCTTCCCTTCCTTGTGGGAGAGAGAGGAAAATGTTTTCACGAGTCAAACTTGACCGGATTTTGGAAATTGTTTTGAAATACTCATAGCGGGAAAATCCATGGGATGGGGCTCGACCTGTTGGTATGAGGTTTGACCGTTCCTGCCACCTTTTACAGGGGTAATCGAACCAATGACCAAAAATGTGCTTGACTTAGTTAAATCATCGAAATTGTTTTCTATCCTAAACGCACAAAGAATTCATGCATGTGCTATGAGATTTTGGAAAATGTAAGTTGGAAAAATATGATGTATGCTTAGAAAACATTTGGAGTTGAAAAGCATTTCTCAGGAAAAAGATGAGAATCAGTCTCTCAGGAAACTCAGATGAAAGGATTTGGAAATCACCAGAAAGTTTATGAAGTTTTGGGAAAATCATGAATGGGTGAAAATCCTGGGAAAATGGAGACGATTCTTGAGAAAAAATGAATATTTGAAAAAGAAAGCATTCATCAGGACAACTCTGATTTTGAAAATTTTCTTTAGAAAATGATTGAAATTCATTGGAAAACTCTTTGGAGAAAGAAAATCAGAGCTTAGGAAATTGAAATCTTGAGAATATTGTCCTTAAATTATCTGAAAATCGGTTTTAATTCCTCAAAAAAAAATGAGAAATTCCTTTTGAAAATGAATTCTAAGAAAATAACATTTTCAGGGAAAATCACGAGAAAACTTTGACTCGGGAAATCCAACTTCGAAAATCTTCATAGTTTCTTGAGGAATCGATTTCCAGAGAATGAAATTTTCTTGAGAAAATCAAGAGAAAAACATATGATGCCATGATGCAGATGATTTGAATGAATGAATGCACTTTGAAAAGATTTTCTAAAAAATTTGCTGAAAAAATGTGTATTAAGTCAAAATAAATCCTTCACATATTCTGACTGTGGCCATGAACATGTTTAGAGTTTAATTGATTTAATTCATAATATTTTGCAAAATTGAAAATATGATGTGCATTTTAAGATAGCCTAAAAGTGTAGGCTCAGTGTGACTAGTGGAAAGATGATGGATCTGGGTCTCGTCCATATTCCGACTAGGGCCGTAAATATGGACTCCATCGAGTTCATCAACTCTCTAAGAGTTGGTGCACGTGCCATTCGTGTACATCCATGGTGATTTTGCAAAATGAGATATATGAATCATAGAATCAGGATATTGCAGGAATCAAACTACATGGGATGCATCCTAATCTAAGCAGTAAAAGTAAATATTATTACAAGTTTGATTATTACATTTCTGACATAAATCAAAATAAAAAAAATACAGTGTAAAAGAATCAACATCCTCCAGATTTTCCTGCAAAATGAGAATTAGTACAAGGAATGGATATACAAGATACCCAAGGAAATGGGCATATAGAGAACATGTACAACGAAGAGAGATATATATATCTAAATGCTAAAATTTGTGCTAAATGACATGTAACAATGGAGGTGTATTTACATGAGAAAATAATTACATAAATGCTCATATATGGAAACAAGTATACATGAAGGGATCCACATGTATATATATAAGTATATATATATATATATATATATATATAGACATATATACATTATTTATACATATATGTATATGTACATATATATATATATACACATAGGTATGTGTACATATAATGAGAAAACATATATAATAATCGAAATTCCATATATAATGGGTAAAGGCATAAATCAGAAAATACATGATATACATAGTTTCTGTACATGACTTTGCAAAGTCATAATTCCTAAATTATAACACATTTTCCAGTAAAATTTAGCATGAAACTTTCCTGTATATCAATAAAAAAGCATGCAAAAGATGGTTCAGAAATCATGAATGGATATGGACATATCCATCCATGAATATGGCTCATTCTCAAGACTGCACACCTGCAGAAAAGGGGATGGGTAAATGCATAACCTACCAATATGCAGGAGATGACAGACGATAAAGTGCAAATGTGACAGTACGCATGTTACAATTGATATGAAGTGTTAAGATATATATACAGATGCTTATTCATGGGCGATGAAGTGTTACAAAGGGCCACATGCAGACATGATGTGGGTGATAGTGAGTATAATGCACAAATGACAGTGTGTTAACGTGAAAAGGTGAAAAGTGGAGCAAAGTATGACTACAGAGGGTGTTGACAACATGATTTTTATAAAGACAGATGTGTTGGGGTAACCAAATGCTGGAGTCTGGCAGCAAGGTAGTTAATATGCAGATAATGTATGGACTTTGTTGGATCAAATCAGATTTTAGACCCATTGTTAGGAATTAGCTTTTAGCCATTGGAAGGTCATAGCATCAACAACAACATATTCCTTTGTGTTTACTTAACTTGTCAATTAACTTGTAAGGTACATAGAAATACGGCTGATGGTAAGAAGGTAAAGATGGCAATGGATATGCAGTAACAAACACGCATACATAAGATGTAAAACAGCAAAAGGAAAGGTATAAGAAGCAAACATAACTGAAAATAAAGCAATAGGCCAAGTCACACATGATGCTGAAACTGTTGATTTTTAGAGAATATACAGGGGATCAAGGTAAAGGCGTGAAATAACAAATAAAGGGGTGTAAAAAAATTTTTGTAATACACTAAGCGCAGGAACTAACATGATGACTTACAGATATCAAATGATCTATCATAATACAATGCAACTTAAGTTTATAAGATCAGCTTAACATAGGCTAATTTTAATCATATAAAACTGGAACCTAATGAAACTATAAACTGACTTTAATATCGAATTTTACAGAAAACAATGTAGGCTGGATACCACAGCCAGTAGATGTATCAAAGAAAAGAACTGATTAGTTGAAATTATAAGGTATTGATAGCTATATAAGATACAAACATACCCATGGATATATTACAAATAAGATATACAGGGGAAAGATAAACCATTTCTGAATATTAAGGTGAGATGATATCCTGTATACAACCTATGGCTTGGAAAATGAATATATACGATGACAAAATGAAGTGATGATATGCAGAACCTGTCTCCTGCAACTTTTGCTATTTGTTTTACAAGTGCAGGAAACCAATTTACAGCAATCGATTATTTTAGTTCCTGATCAAAAATAATGCAATTTGCTGTAATTGATATGTAAATGGCAAGATATGAGATACTTAGACCGAGGGAAATATAGATTACAGGAAATTAATAAACTAAATAAATGCCGAGAGATATACTGTAAATAAAATGCACGGCAGAGGGAAGAAGGACCAATGCTCATAGATGAATATGTGTAGGCTACTGAAATGGGGTTCAGTCCATGAAAAGGAGGGAACGCCTCATCCCTTTAGCCTGCAGATGAAAACTTTTCCAGACATTCATTTCAAAACCCTCTTATTACGTTAAAATTGAGACTCTAAATGGCCTTTTATCTTACAGGAATTTCAGCTAATCAAAGTTGCAACAGAGTTTTATTTAGTAAAACCTACTGAAATGGAGATAAGAACACAACCATGCATTACCTTGTGGATCCTCTGCACCAAACGACCTGTATCTCACGATCAAGAGGCTGATCTTCCTTTCTTGGGCTGAAGGAAATGAAAGGAGTCGGCTGGATTTCCTGCGTCAACTGCCCCTGCATAATCTTCTTCACGCTGGATGGAGGAAATGACCTCCCAAAGGGGAAAAACTCCACCTCTCTACGGAAAGGGCCTGCAATCAGAATAAAAGAAGAAACTCAATCACTCCTCCCCTCCCCTTCTATCAATAGCCCCTCTCCTTTTAAAGACTTTCAGCCGCTTAAAAAAAAATGCAGTTTGAGTTTCCGTTACAAATTTTTTTTGAAAATTTTGAAACGGACAATTTAATTGGCTATGTCAATCTGCCGTTTTCAATAGAGGACGGATCTTATGATTTTACAAACAATTTGGTTCATTTACCTAAGTTTTAGGAAAAACTGAATATTTTTGGAAAGTATGGCTGTGGCGCCATCTTAGGCTGCTTTTTTTTTTAAATGAGTAAATGAAACGAAATAAATGGGAGATTTTAAAAAAATGCCACATCAGCCAGTTTTAAAATCCTTTTGAAATGAAGTTTATTTTTTTTTTTTGGTTTGGTTTGGTTTCTTCTGCAAAGGGGCTTAGTGGGGCGCCATATGTGTGTGGGCCCACTAACATATTTTATAAGATGACCAACATAAAAAGAAAAAATACAAATAGGATTTTGCACAATTGGTGCCATCTTCGGGTGGGCCCCGCTTGAAATTAAGAAACATACCTGAGAGTCTGAGTGTGATGCTAGTCAAAGGTGGGTCCCACACCATTTATTTGAAAAAAAAATAAAAAAAAATAGAAGAAATAACTTATTTTTGGAATTTACGAGATAAAACTGTCTTTTTTCAAAAATTTGGAAAAAAATGGGTTTTGAGGGCAAAATATGTATAAAGTAAATGTAAAAAAATTTTGTAAAGAGATTTAAAAGTTTTGAGATAAAATCTTTAAAATCAATATCCAAATATCCAGATTGTTTTCCTGAGAAAAACTTTTGTAATTCAAAGTCTTGGGGGTAAAATGGGAAAGGTTGGTAATTTTGAAGACCCAGGGTTTTGCAATCAATTTTAAAAAGAGTTAAAACTCGAATCTGGATTGAGAATTTTGAAATCGAGAGTTTCTGGACCTCGAAACGACATGTTGTGCAGTGAAATGATATGAAATGTTCATGCAATGCTATGCAAAGACATGTTTCAAGAAATGCTACTCTGAGCCAAGATTTGGAAATTCTAGCTTTTTGTCCAGAATAGGATTTTGAAAATTTGCAGTTTGAAGATGTTTCTGAACCTAAATATAGAAATTTTGAGGCTCAAGAATGAAATTTTAGACTTTCTGCAAAGTTCAATCTAAAAAATGACCATTTTGCCCTTCATTGCTTCCGAAGAACTGAAATGTGATAATTTGTGGAGATGTCAGGAAGGTGAGTGAAAATTTGGGGTGTTTACAGATGCCCCTCTTTGCTACTAAGTCGGCTTGTTGCCGAGCTTAGTGGCAAAGAAAAACACACCAAATTTGGGCTATATAAAAAAAATGTCTCAGTTAAAAGGATCCGACTGGGTATAGAGATATTAGCCCGGTGAAGATGATAGATATAAAATGGAGAACAAAGACGAATAGATTTGCTCTGTGAGAGTGAAGTTCAGGTTTTTGCCCTTATCCTGGATGGGACAGAAAATACCTCGTATGGAACGAAGCTCAGGTTTTACCCTTAACCTGATTGGGGAATGAAATATCTCATCGAAATGAGACTCAGGTTTGTACCCTTAACCTGATCGGGTGGAAAATGGAATACCTCATCAAATGAGGCTCAGATTTATACCCTTATCCTGATTGGGCGGAAAATGGAATACCTCATCAAATGAGGCTCAGGTTTGTACCCTTATCCTGATTGGGCGGAAAAAAAATGGAATACCTCTCTGAATGAGGCTCAGGTTTGTACCCTTATCCTGATCAGGCGGAAAATGGAATACCTCATCAAATGAGGTTTAGGTTTATACCCTTATCCTGATTGGGCGGAAAATGAAATACCTCATCAAATGAGGCTCAGGTTTGTACCCTTATCCTGATTGGGCGGAAAAAAAATGGAATACCTCTTTGAATGAGGCTCAGGTTTGTACCCTTATCCTGATCGGGCGAAAAATGGAACCTTCGAATTTTGCACAATAAATCCGACAGGGGTTTTGCAAAAGGAAGGAAAATGGGGTCCCTAAAGCTTGAAAAGGGGTTGATTTTGGGCGTCTCATTGCTGAGACTAAATAGCTTTTGAAATTGCCTTTTGCGAGAAAATGATTGGTTGTTCGACCTCGAACCAAAATGGGATTGTCTATGGTTGGACAGTGGGGACACAGGGAAGTGTGCGAATCTGAGAGCTCACGCTCTCAAAGAAGGGAAGGAATCAAGTCCTTAAGAGGGATTTAAAAATTAGTGTCAGGATGTATCAAAGACGGACATCAAGCTCTCACTTCACGCTAAGATAGCTAGAAAATATTGTCAAAATGTTGAGAATTCTGTTGTTGATTCAAAGTATTTGAAAATGATATGCATTCTTGCAAAAACATTCCTTCTTTTCTATCTGAAGTATTACCTCCAAACTAGATTCACTTCGTAGAATCGAGATTGGGAAATCCAAATTACTTGTGATTGACCTTTTTCAAAGAAACCATCAATTTCCTTGATATGAATAGGAAATAGAATTTGATATTATGAAAGCAATTGATGAAAGAGTATTGATAATAGAATTTCATAAATTTAAAGAAGATTCTTGATAGACTTGGCAGTTTGATATCCTGGGAGCTTCTCTCATGATAATCTTTCTGTACTCTTTTGGCTCTCTTGGGTTTTGGTTACATTCTCCTTCATTTTGGAGATGTTTTGACCTTTCTTTCTTTCTTTTTCCGCTCTCTCTTTTTTTTTCGAAGGGTACATCACAAACTTTTTCAACTTGGAGATGTTTCGATCCTTCTTTGACAATAATGGCTCATGGGTTAGAGATCTTTAGATGATAGCTGAAATTAAATATCTTTTAGGGATTGTCGGGACGTTCATCGCATCTGCCTTCATCTCGACAGTGCTTTGGACTTTCCTTGGAAGGATCCGTCACAAACTCCGTCATCTTGGAGATGTTTCAAATCTTCTTTGGCCCCGGGGGTCTACTCGCTTAATTCGCTTTTGATCATGCATATATTACAAGGAGAATTAACATTAAAATATGCATGATTTTATGAAAAATTGCTTTTAAAACCCAAGTTTATGCTAGTTTTCATTAAATGAGTGAAAATAATTTCAAAATAGAAAATGTATGAAAAATAGATTTATTTATACATATTTTAATGTTTGATATTAACATAGTAGTTTAGTTTTAGTTTTCAATAAAAAATAAAAATAAAAAAAATAGAGAAAATAGTTTTATATTGTTAATAAAATCATTTTAAGTGTTTGTTTTTTTTAGAAAAGAAGAAAAAAAATTAGTTAGAATAAGTTTTATTTTGAGTTTCTTTATAAATAAATAGTTTTTTTTTTTAACTTTTGAAAATTTTATAATAAACCGGTTTATACGGTTTTTGATTTTTAAAACTGAAAAAAAAAATGCTGTTACAAACCGGTTTAACCGGTTTGGTTTTTTTAAAACCAAGAAAAATATTGAAAACAAACCGGTGAACCGGTTTGAATTCTTTTTAAAACCCAAAATCAGAAAAAAATAAGGGTCTCTCACCATTTGGCGCCAAAGCTTCCCCTTCTCCCTCTGGTTTTCTTCCTTTGCCCTCTTTTTCAGTTGCCGGATTCCCTTTTTCCCATCTCCTACCTCTTCTTCTTCTTCCATCATCCTTTGATCCTATCCTCTTCTTCATCCGGTGGCAGAGATTCTTCAGTCGGCGGCAGCGCACGAGGTGGAGGCCACCTCTCCCCGATTTCCTCCATTTCACGGTAAGTCTGATTCTTATTCTATTTCTTCTTCTTCTTCAGATTTCTTCTTCTTCTTCTTCTTTTAACTTGTTTCTGTCATGTTGTGTTCATTCTGAAAAAAAAAAAAAAAAACAACAAAATAAAAACCAGAGGAATAAAAATAAAAAGAAAAGAAAAAATCGAATTAGGTATTAGGCATTTGTTTTTCTGTTTCCTGTATTAAGCATCTGCAAATCTGTTCAACCGATTCTATCATTCTGCGTTTGTTTCAGAAAAACAAAAAGAGAAAAAAAGACTCTCGATCATTGTTATTTTCCTGTTTTGATTTTTATTTCTTGATTTTTCTTTAGTTTTCTGTGTGTGTTTGATTTCTTGATTCATTAGTTTTCTTTCACTTCGTAATTCTGATTTTCTGTGTGTCATTCATAATTCTTTAGTTTTCTGTGTGTAATGTGTAATTCTGAATATTTTGATCTTTGATTTTCTGATTTTTCTGTTTCACTTTGATTCATTAGTTGTTTTGATTTGAATTCTTGTTTTTTTTTTTAATCCTGTTTTCATCTTTAGCATAGATCTGAGTTTGATTTTTAATCTCTTGTTTACTTTTATTTTTATAGTTTTTTTTTTTTTTCTGTTTTCATTTACGAGTTTCACTGTTTTCAGTTCAGTAATGTTTTGTTTGCTTTCATTTCAAGTATGAATTTTGGTTTCATTTCTATGTCTTTTACTTACCTGTTAATTGCTTTTATGTTTTGCTTAATTCAATCTGATTTTTAGTTACCTGTGTGTTGATCTTAATTTTCTTGTTTTTAACATTCATTTCATGTTTGTCATTTCCTGTTTTTAATACATTCATATAGCTTAGTTTTCATATTCAATTTCTTGTTCTTTTTACATTCTGATGTTCTGATTTTTTTTTACATTTTATTTCCTGTTTACAACTCAATTCCTGTTTTCATCATTTAAATTCTAGATAATATTTTTTTATGTCATTTTCCTGTTTTAAAACATTCATTTCCTGTTTTTTTTTATATATCAATCCTTGATTTTCTGTTTTCGCTTCATATTGTGAATCTCTTGTTGAGTTCCTATGTTTTCTTGTTGGTTTCATCTTGTAATTGTTAGCTTAGTTGGTTACTTACCTAAACTGTAGTTAATTAGTTAGATCTAATTAGAAATCATATTTCGGATCTAAACGTGTTATAATTTCATATTTTTAGCATCTAGCTAGTTTAGTATAGTCCATTTCTATCTCTGGTATTGCTCGTGTTCATTTTATTTGTGCAGGATAGCACAGGACTGGAGCGGAAGTGATTACGTGACACGAAGTACGAAGAGTAGAGCTTCTTTTTACTTTTCAGTTTAGAATTAGGAATTTAATCGGGTTTGTAAATATTGCACTTTACGCCCTCTACGAAGGGTATTCATTTCTTGTAATAGTTAGTTGTTTTTACCTTTCGTGAACATTTTACATTTTAATAATTCTGCAATAAATAATAGTTTAGAATTGTGTGTTTGAATACGAAATATTCTCGTTCCCTGAGTTCGACCCGGTCTCATCCACTAGTGAGAACCGGTTTTTATTATTTGATGTCTGGTTTTCACATGTTTTACATATAAAAATCTTTTCGAAATTACAACGATTTAAAAGAAGACATCAATTTTTTGGTGCCGTTGCCGGGGAACGGCTTAATATTAATATTCACTTTATTGCCTAGTGTTTGCTTGCATTTAGGTTTAGAACCACGTATGTGCATATCGTAGAGACGAGCTTACTTTTTTGCACAGCTCACCTACTAGGATTCCCTTAGAAGTGACTGTGTATGATTGGTACCGTACACATAGATTTTATATTTCTTTTGCATAATCTCTGTTATGTGTACTTGCATGGTGATTGTTTAGTTTTTGTTGTTTTTAGTTTACTCGCTTTGTGGTTTGCGTGGTTTGGCCGCTTAGTGCGTTAGTTAGGTAGAAAACCCAAAGTTAGGACGTGAGCTACACTGGTCTACTACGAAGTGTATGCAAGGGCGACGCTCACTTGACCCTGAGCTGGTAGAGCCGATTGAGGACCCCGAGTCCCTTATTAGGAGAGCCCAAAGATCTGCAACCATGACTGAGAAACAGCAGATTACTCGTCCTCTTAGGGAGTACTTCATGCCTAACACCTATACTCCCGCCTCTTGCATCACAAGACCTGATGTAGGAGCGAATCAGTTTGAGATTAAGGCCAGTGTAATCCAAATGCTACCCTCATTTTATGGCCTTAGCAATGAAGACCCACATCGTCATCTCGACGAATTCTTAGAGATTTGTTCGACAGTGCGAATCAACAACTTTGGAGATGATGCTATGAGGTTGACCCTATTTCCCTTCTCTCTGAAGGATAAAGCCAAACACTGGCTGAAGGCGTTAGATACAGTTCGAATTACCACGTGGGAACATATGCAAAGAGAATTTTTAAAAAAATATTTCCCAATCGGTAAGACGAACCAGTATCGAAAGGTCATCACCAGCTTTTCGCAAATAGAGGGGGAAATGTTCCACGAGACTTGGGAGAGGATGAAGGATCTTCTCCGCAAGTGTCCCCACCACCAGGTGCCTCGCTGGCAACTGGTGCAATATTTCTATGACGGTCTTACTGAGAAGAATCGTCAAATGGTTGATGCCGCATGTGGGGGCACTTTCATGCTCAAAAGTGAGGATGAAGCGTGGTTGCTCTTTGAGACATTAAGCGAGAATTCGATGCACCATGCGACAGCTTCACGGTCTGATAGAGCTGCACCTGTACAGGATAGCACTAAGAAGGCAGGTATTTTCGAGATAGGGATGAACCTTGAGTTGAGCAACAAGGTAGACCAACTGTCCCAGAAATTAGATCAGTTGTTGTTGGGTCCCTCTCCTGCCATGCAGGTGTGTGCGTTGTGTGCGAGTCCTGCACACCATGTCCTCCAGTGTCCAGCTGCGCCACAGTACCCTGAGTTTATCCAAGAGCAAGCTCAGATGGCTCAAAACTTTGCTAGGCCCGTACCCAATCCATTTGCCAACACTTACAACCCGGGCTGGCGAAACCATCAAAATTTCTCATGGGGTAACTCACAGGCCCAAGCCCCTAACCCTTCCCAGAGTCAATCCAGGCAAGGTGGTTATGCACCTGGATTTCAGAGATCCAGTTATCCTCCAACCCAACCTGCTTATACTCAACCCCATTTTCAGGAGCCTTCACCTAGTCAGTCCTTTGAGGATAAGATTTTGCAAGCTTTGAGCTCACATACCCAGTCTATTGCAAAATTAGAAACTCAAATGGGGCAGCTCGCTGAGGCACTTAGCAGAAGAAGTGAGGGGGCATTGCCTAGCCAGCCTATAGTTAACCCTATGGGTAAAGAACCTCTGCAGAGTTTGCATATGACAGATACACATCAAGAGCAGACTCAAGCAGTAGTTGACCCTTAGAAGTGGGAAGCAGTACCATTCGAGGGAGGCTGCAGAAGAAAGAGAGAAGATAAGTGAGAAGCAGTCTGTCCCTAATGTTTTACCTCAGGAAAGCGAGAGGGTTCTTCCATTTGAGCCTTCCACAGCCCATATTCCCAAAGCCCCCTTTCCTGAGGCGTTAGAGAGACCGAGAGCACTAGGTAAGTCGGGAGTGAACATGCAAGAGATGCTTGAGATATTCAAGCACGTTCAGATAAACCTCCCCTTACTAGATGCCATCCAGCAAGTCCCTGCATATGCAAAGTTTCTCAAAGAGCTTTGTACGCAGAAAAGGAAGTTGAGGTCCCATGAACAGAAAAAAATATATTTGACTGAGCAGGTGAGCGCAGTATTGCAACACCAAACCCCACCTAAGCTTAAGGACCCAGGGACCCCTATCATCTCATGTGTCATAGGAAACATCACTGTTGAGTGTGCTTTGCTCGACCTTGGGGCAAGTGTTAATATTTTGCCGGGTTTCTTTTATGACAAATTTGGATTGAAAGAGATGAAACCTACACCTATGACTCTTCAGCTTGTGGATAGATCGATTAAGGTCTCAAGAGGGATACTTGAAGATGTCTTAGTCAAGGTAGAGGATTGTTATTTCCCTGTCGACTTCGTGATATTAGATATGGAAGGAGTTGATAGCATCAGACAGACCCCTATTATTCTTGGTCGCCCTTTCCTAGCTACTGCCAATGCGTGCATTAATTGCCGCACTGGTGAGATGGATGTTTCATTCGGAAATAGGAAAATGAGGCTGAACATTTTTTGTGCATCGATGGAGTCTGACACTGAGGAAACTTCTTTTGAGGTTGATATCATTCAGGATCTTATAGAAGCTGAGCATGCGTGGTTGTTGAGTGATCCACCTCAAGAGGAGGAGGATGAATCATTCAAAGAGGATCGCTTTGATATGATAGATAGTGAGGCAGGTAATGTGAGTTGGACTTGGCATTTCGAACCACTTCCAGAGTTAGCTGAGAAGCTCGCAAAACCATCGATAGAGAGTCCCCCAGAGTTGGAGTTGAAGCCTTTACCAGCTTCACTCAAGTATGTTTTTCTAGGAAAAGAGCAGACTCTCCCAGTCATCATTTTTGCAGACCTGACAGATTCACAGGAGCATCAGTTGTTACAGGTCTTGCATGAGCATAAGGAGGCTATTGGATGGTCTGTTGCGGATTTGAAGGGGATTGACCCCTCCTTTTGTATGCATCGGATCATTATGGATGAGGGAGCTAAACTCTCAAGAGAAGCGTAAAGGAGATTAAATCCCCACATGAAAGAAGTGGTAAAGAAGGAAGTAGTTAAATGGTTAGACGCTGGGATCATTTATCCCATCTCAGACAGTCAGTGGGTGAGTCCTACCCAAGTTGTTCCCAAAAAGTCTGGGCTCACTGTGGAGAAGAATGAGAAAGGAGAGAGCGTTCCCATGAGGACTACTACGGGGTGGCGAGTATGTATTGATTATAGGAAGTTGAATAGCGCAACTAGGAAAGATCATTTCCCGTTACCGTTCATCGACCAGATTTTAGAAAGACTCGCAGGCCTGCAGTATTATTGCTTTTTAGATGGATATTCAGGATATAACCAGGTGGCCGTTCATCCTGAGGATCAAGAGAAGACGACATTTACCTGTCCCTATGGTACATTTGCGTATAGGAGGATGTCGTTTGGGCTTTGTAATGCCCCGGCTACATTTCAGAGATGTATGATGGCGATTTTCTCCGACATGATGGATGACGTCCTTGAAATTTTCATGGACGATTTCTCGGTTTATGGCTCTTCTTTTGACGATTGTCTCCAAAAGTTATCTCGTGTACTTCAGCGCTGTAGGGAGACAAATCTAGTGCTTAGTTGGGAAAAGAGTCATTTCATGGTATAGCAAAGGATTGTTCTTGGACATATTGTGTCCGAGAAAGGTATTGAGGTCGATAAGGCCAAAGTGGAGACCATTGTCAGATTAGCTCCACCGACCTCTGTGAGGCAAGTGCGTTCATTTTTAGGGCATGCAGGCTTCTATAGACGGTTCATTAAGGATTTCAGTCAGATTTCTAGACCGTTGTGTAACCTGTTGTCGAAAGACCAGTCGTTTGTATTTGATGATGCCTGTCTGAAGGCATTCTTTGCCCTAAAGGAAGCACTGATCACTGCTCCTATTCTCAAATCTCCTGAGTGGTCAGTGCCATTTGAGATTATGTGTGACGCTTCAGATTACGCGGTTGGAGCAATTTTAGGTCAAAAGATTGAGAAACGATCTCATGTTATTCATTATGCTATTAGGACTCTTTCTGACACACAAATGCATTATACTACCACTGAGAAGGAGTTACTAGCCGTTGTATTTGCACTTGAGAAGTTTCGATCATATTTGTTAGGCTCCAAAGTTATCATTTACTCAGATCATGCTGCATTGAGATATTTGATGAGTAAAAAGGATGCAAAACCGCGTCTCATTCGTTGGATTCTTCTGTTACAAGAATTTGATCTCGAGATTCGAGATAAGAGAGGATGTGAGAACCTTGTAGCAGATCATCTGTCCAGACTGACTATGGATTCATCTATTGATCAAGGACAAATTGTTGATTCTTTTCCGGATGAGCAGTTATTTCATGTCAAGCATTTACCCTGGTTCGCGGATATCATAAATTTCCTGGTTACTAGACAGTATCCTGCGCATTGGAACCGGAATGAGAGAGATAGATTCTTTGCGCAAGTGAAGCATTATTTTTGGGAAGAACCAGAATTGTTTAGATCATGCCCGGACCAGATGATTCGGAGATGTGTGCCCAAAGAAGAGTATCATTCCATTTTATCTTTTTGTCATTCTTTAGCTTGTGGAGGTCATTTTTCTAGTCGGAAGACCGCCGCAAAGGTCCTTCAGTCTGGATTTTGGTGGCCCAAACTTCATAGTGATGCTCATGAATTCTGTAGGAAGTGTTTGCGATGTCAGCAAACAGGTCGCATTACCAAGTGCGACATGATGCCTCTTTTACCTATTCTGATTGTGGAGATTTTTAATGTTTGGGGCATTGATTTCATGGGTCCTTTTCCGCCATCGTTTGGATTTACATATATTTTAGTGGCGGTTGATTATGTTTCAAAATGGGTCAAGGCTGTGGCCACCCGGACCAATGATCATAAAGAGGTGCTTCGATTTATCAAGCACAACATTTTTAGTCGGTTCAGAGTTCCTAGAGCGATCATCAGTGATGGTGGTACACACTTTCGTAATGTGCAAGTAGTTTCCTTACTTAGGAAATATTTTGTGCATCATCGGATTGCTACACCTTACCACCCGCAGACCAGTGGCCAAGTTGAGGTCTCTAACAGGGAGATCAAGAGGATTCTTGAAAAGACAGTCAGACCAGACCGCAAGGATTGATCTCAGCGCCTTGATGACGCCCTGTGGGCTTATAGGACTGCTTTCAAGACACCAATTGGTATGTCACCGTTTCGATTAGTTTTCGGGAAACCTTGCCATCTTCCTGTTGAGTTAGAGCATAGAGCATATTGGGCTATTAAAAAATTCAATTTCAATATGACCCAAGCTGGAGCTGAGAGAAAATTACAGTTGAGTGAGTTAGAGGAATTGCGTAATGAGGCCTATGAGAGTGCAAAGATTTACAAGGCTCGAACTAAGCATTTTCATGATCGATATATTGTTAGGAAACAGTTCGAGCCAGGGCAAAAAGTATGGCTTTATCATTCGCGTCTTCATCTTTTTCCAGGCAAGTTGAAATCAAGATGGAATGGTCCATTTGTTGTGCATAGGGTGTTTCCACATGGAGCGATAGATCTTTTTGACCCTCGCATGGGTGCAATTTTTAAAGTAAATGGGCAACGACTGAAGCCTTATATTCCAGATACTGTGATAGGACAAGACATTGAGGATGTTGATCTTTTAGAAGTTTAGGGCTCACACATGTTTGTATATATTTTTAGATTTTGTAAATATTCATATAAAAAAAAAAGCATTTTTAGTTTACTCTCATATAGTTCATGTGCATAATGCATAGATCATGTTCAGTGTAAGCATACTTTCACATTTTAGATTTCATTGAGTTTACTTTCTTTCCCTCATTGATTTCGTCTCATGTGCATTCATATAGTTTCATATAAGCATGGGGGAGTGCCACTGGGACAGTGTCATTTAAGCATGGGGGAGGGTGTAGTAGCTCACCAGAATATTTATGTTCACGTTCTTGCACATGTTTACACATCTCTCATAAAAAGTAGGTTTTTAAAGAAAGAGTTTGAACTTATATGAATGTTATTTCAAATCTTATGTTTTTAGAGGATTTTTTAAGCCCCACGAAAAAAATTTCTGACATAGATCTAAAAACTATGGTTGTTTATGCGGATTTCGAAGAAATGATGATAAATACATGTTAGAATTTATTTTGAATCATAAATATGAATATGCACAGTTGTATTTTTGAAAAACTAAGCAAATGAACAAAAGCGTAAGAGCTCAAAAAAAGAAAAAAAGAAGCATGCGTTAGGTTGTTTGGATAATTCCACAATCCTTAGTAAATGGAACTTAGATGTAAGTTGAAACTTTTAATTCCATTTCGAAAAGGAGAGTGGAAAACTTCGTGATCCTAAGTAGCTGAGAACAGATACAAGTTGAAATGTTTGACTCTCACGTTGCAAAGGTGAATGAAGGAAGTCACTTTTATGTCTTAGTTGATATCTTTTGGTATGCATTGAAAAAGTATAGAAGATATTGACATTGCACAAAGTATAAAAGCAGACCACACGCAAGCTATAAGAAAAGAATAAGTGCGCAAAAAGAAAAAGCGTGAAAAGAAAAAAAGAGAGAAAAGAGCTTAAAAAGAAAGAAAAGTTCAGTGCGTAGAAGTGTGATTGAGAAAACCTGTGCAGAAAACATATGAGTGAGAATAAGTAAATAATAACTTGTTTTTATTGGATTTTTCAAGAATAAAACATAAATAATTGTGATATTTAGAAAAGTGAAAGAAATTTTTTTTTTGTGGTGGTACATAAAAGACTCTAATTATGTTTTGATTTTGAAATAACAGGAAATAATTGTGAAAATAAAGTCTTTAATTACCTACTACTTGTGAGGATGTGTAATATTATGCATACATGACAGATATGTTTGTGGGTAGCATCACTGCAAACCCTCACGAGACCTTACTCGTCCACTGGGGTAACCCAGGGGTTGAAAGGGCTTGTTGCATGAGCTAAATGCAACCGTGATTCCTACGAAAGTGAGTTAGGTGATAGTTTTCATTTCATGCATTTTTCTAGTTTGCTCGAGGACTAGCAAAACATAAGCATGGGGGTATTTGATCATGCATATATTTCAAGGAGAATTAACATGAAAATATGCATGATTTTATGAAAAAATGCTTTTAAAACCCAAGTTTATGCTAGTTTTCATTAAATGAGTGAAAATAATTTCAAAATAGAAAATGTATGAAAAATAGCTTTATTTGTACATATTTTAATGTTTGATATTAACATAGTAGTTTAGTTTTAGTTTTCAATAAAAAATAAAAATTAAAATAAAAAAATTAAAAAAAATAGAGAAAATAGTTTTATATTGTTAATAAAATCATTTTAAGTGTTTGTTTTTTTTAGAAAAGAAGAAAAAAAATTAGTTAGAATAAGTTTTATTTTGAGTTTCTTTATAAATAAATAGTTTTTTTTTTTTAACTTTTAAAAATTTTATAATAAACCGGTTTATACAGTTTTTGATTTTTAAAACTGAAAAAAAAATGCTGTTACAAACCGGTTTAACCGGTTTGGATTTTGTAAAACCAAGAAAAATATTGAAAACAAACCGGTGAAACGGTTTGAATTCTTTTAAAAACCCAAAATCAGAAAAAAATAAGGGTCTCTCACCATTTGGCGCCAAAGCTTCCCCTTCCCCCTCTGGTTTTCTTCCTTTGCCCTCTTTTCCAGTTGCTGGATTCCCTTTTTCCCATCTCCTACCTCTTCTTCTTCTTCCATCATCCCTTGATCCTATCCTCTTCTTCATCCGGTGGCAGAGATTCTTCAGTCGGCGGCAGCGCACGAGGTGGAGGCCACCTCTCCCCGATTTCCTCCATTTCACGGTAAGTCTGATTCTTATTCTATTTCTTCTTCTTCTTCTTCTTCTTCTTCTTTCAACTTGTTTCTGTCATGCTGTGTTCATTCTGAAAAGAAAAAAAAAACAACAAAATAAAAATGAGAGGAATAAAAAAAAATAGATCGAATTAGGTATTAGGCATTTGTTTTTCTGTTTCCTGTATTAAGCATCTGCAAATCTGTTCAACCGATTCTATCATTCTCCGTTTGTTTCAGAAAAACAAAAAGAGAAAAAAACGACTCTCGATCATTGTTATTTTCCTGTTTTGATTTTTATTTCTTGATTTTTCTTTAGTTTTTTGTGTGTGTTTGATTTCTTGATTCATTAGTTTTCTTTCACTTCGTAATTCTGATTTTCTGTGTGTCATTCATAATTCTTTAGTTTTCTGTGTGTAATGTGTAATTCTGAATATTTTGATCTTTGATTTTCTGATTTTTCTGTTTCACTTCGATTCATTAGTTGTTTTGATTTGAATTCTTGTTTTTTTTTTTTTAATCCTGTTTTCATCTTTAGCATAGATCTGAGTTTGATTTTTAATCTCTTATTTACTTTTATTTTTTTAGTTTTTTTTTTCTGTTTTCATTTACGAGTTTCACTGTTTTCAGTTCAGTAATGTTTTGTTTGCTTTCATTTCAAGTATGAATTTTGGTTTCGTTTCTATGTCTTTTACTTACCTGTTAATTGCTTTTATGTTTTGCTTAATTCAATCTGATTTTTAGTTACCTGTGTGTTGATCTTAATTTTCTTGTTTTTAACATTCATTTCATGTTTGTCATTTCCTGTTTTTAATACATTCATATAGCTTAGTTTTCATATTCAATTTCTTGTTCTATTTACATTTTGATGTTCTGATTTTTTTTTTACATTTTATTTCTTGTTTACAACTCAATTCCTGTTTTCATCATTTAAATTATAGATAATATTTTTTTATGTCATTTTCCTGTTTTAAAACATTCATTTCCTGTATTTTTTTATATATCAATCCTTGATTTTCTGTTTTCACTTCATATTGTGAATCTCTTGTTGAGTTCCTATGTTTTCTTGTTGGTTTCATCTTGTAATTGTTAGCTTAGTTGGTTACTTACCTAAACTGTAGTTAATTAGTTAGATCTAATTAGAAATCATATTTCGGATCTAAACGTGTTATAATTTCATATTTTTAGCATCTAGCTAGTTTAGTATAGTCTATTTCTATCTCTGGTACTGCTCATGTTCATTTTATTTGTGCAGGATAGCACAGGACTGGAGTGGAAGTGATTACGTGACACGAAGTATGAAGAGTAGAGCTTCTTTTTACTTTTCAGTTTGTAAATATTGCACTTTACGCCCTCTGCGAAGGATATTCATTTGTTGTAATAGTTAGTTGTTTTTACCTTTCGTGAACATTTTACATTTTAATAATTCGGCAATAAATAATAGTTTAGAATTGTGTGTTTGAATACGAAATATTCTCGTTCCCTGAGTTCGACCCGGTCTCATCCACTAGTGAGAACCGGTTTTTATTATTTGATGCCTGGTTTTCACTTGTTTTACATATAAAAATCTTTTCGAAATTACAACGATTTAAAAGAAGACATCAACTTTCATCTTGACGACAATTGAGAGATCCCTTTTGCGGATATTTAATTGCAGCTTAGGTGATTTTGAGGAAAACAGGGCTTGGGTGAATTCTTTCCTTTTCTAATGCTCAGGATATTTTCACTGCCTCACCTTTACAAGAATAGTCTTTAGAGATGTGCCATTGACTGCGATCAGTATGAAGCATCTATGGCTTTGCAATAATGTTGAATCTTCTTTTCTGGCCATACCGAGGATTTATCCTTCATCCTTTTGGTTGACCAATAGAAAGAATTTGAATTTTGAATCTCTTTTCTTAAAAGCTTCACTCTTTTGGAAGTAATGCTAAAGGTAAACTGAGGTAAAGATTTGTATAATAAAGTTTTTGAAATCAACAAGTAATTCGATTGACAAATTTGGAAAAAATTTCTTGAAATTCTGGGTGAAAGAAAACATTTGAGGTCTGGCTCAACATATCCGTGATGAAAATTCTCCTCTCTTTTTCCCCAAAAGAGAGACTCAGGCTTAGCCCTTACCTGAATGGGAAATGGGAAATACTCCTCTCTTCCCTGAAGAGGAGGTGTTTGCAAAACAAACTTTCGAAGAGAAATTTAAGCTTTCGTCAAAGCTCCCTAATATTAGGCTTCTCTTATGGAAAGGGGCCGATAGTAGTGAGGTCAGAAAATTGGGACATGAAGGAACGAGTCCATCACACTCTCTCTGAAAAGAGGGTCCTTCATGACGAAAATGGCCTAGTAGAAAAAATTGGGGGGCCACAAGAAAAGCGAGTCTCCGTCGAGCCTCTCCCTTTAAAAGGGTTCCTTGTATGAAATTGGAAATTGTTTTGCAAACGGTTCACGAAGACGCGAGTCCCTTCAAACTCTCCCTGAAAAGGGGCTAAGTGAACGAATTAGATAGCATGCAAAAGAACAAGCTCCCTCGAACTCTCCCTATAAAAAGGGTCCCTTGCAAGAGAAAATGATTGAAATTTGATATTGAAATTGATTGACCCAAAGGTCGAAATTGGAAATTGGAAAATTGATTGTTGGAAATTGAATGACCCGGAGGTCGAAATTGGATGACCTAACTGTCGAAATTGAAAATTGGTTGACCAAAAGGTCGAAATTGTCTAGCCCGAAGGTCGAAATTGAGAATTTAGTAATTAAAATTGAGAATTGGAATTTGAAATTGGAAATTGGGTGACCCAGGGGTCAAAATTGAAGAATTGAATGACCCGAGGGTCGAAATTGGAAATTTGAATGATCCGAGGATTTAAATTGGAGATTGGTGGATAAAATGTCAAATTTTGAGAAATTGGCTGACCCTCAGGATTTAAATGACTTGGATCAACATAGGAGAATAAATGGCTCAAGTGAAGAGATCACGAGTCGGAACTCAGATCAACAAAGGAAAATGAAGAGCTCGAATCAAAGCTCGAATAAGGTAAAGAGATCACGAGTCGGAACTCGGATCAACAAAGGAAAGATAATTTGAGAAAAGGTCTGAGTCGGAACTCAATTTTTTTAAAGAAAATAATTTGAAACAAACTTGAGTCGGAACTCGGGTCTTCAATGGAAAATAAATTGAATGAAAACCCGAGTCGGAACTCGGTTTTTTAGAGAAATCATAGACCGACTTAAAAGTTGGATTTTGAAAATGTACCAGTTTGAGCACTGGATTTTGAGAATGTACCCGGTTGAGCACTGGATTTTTGAAAATATACTTGATCGAGCCCTGAATTTTGAAATAATACCAGTTCGAGCACAGGATTTTGAAATAATACCAGTTCGAGCATTGGATACCAGTTCGAGCATTGGATACCAGTTCGAGCATTGGATTTTGAAATAATACCAGTTCGAGCACTGGATTTTGGTTCAATATTAATGGTTGTTTTTCAATTTTGAATAACAGTTTAGGAATTGTGATGGGACTGTTTGTTGAAATCCCAATACTGACCAGATTGTTATTAATGTATTTGAATGCAAATGAATGTAAATTGATGCACATGAATGTACAAGTGTTTAAAATGAGAGATTTGTTTATCCTGCCTGCATACAGAAAAAAAAAATTTAAAAATGCCCTAGTGTAACTGGGAAAAGAAAGTTTGATCCTTATTGAAGCAAATAGGAGGATTACAAGAGAAGAATAGATGCTTCAAGTATAGAACTTTTTCAAGTGTCAAGCATTAATAGGATCTGGTAATTCTACCCCATCGGCATTGATGAGCCGATATGAGTTGCGGGGTAATGCTTCTTTGACTACATAGGGACCTTCCCAATTTGGCGACCATTTGCCGCAAGGATGATGCTTGAGATAAGCTGTTGATCGAAGCACTAAATCATTGACTTTGAATCTTCTTTCAATGATAGACTTCACGTACTGCCTGGCTACTCTCTGGCGATAGGATTGAGCATGTTCTGTTGCTTTTAGTCTTCTCTCGTCGAGCAAGTCTAGTTGTACCAGTCGCTGCTGCTGGTATTGATCAAGAGGTAGTTGTAGAAGTGATGTGAATTTCAAAGCGGGATTCTGAACATGTAGCGGCAATACTACTTCTGTTCCGTAGACCAATTCTGATGGAGTAGCATTCGTTGGAGTGCGAATAGTGGTCCGGTAGGCCCATAGTGCATCGTGGATCTTCTCATGCCAGTCGTGGCCTATTTTCACAGTTCGTTCTAAGATACGAATTAAGATCTTGTTGGTGGCCTTTGCCTGACCATTCCCTTGAGGATAATATGGAGCGAAAAAATGATTATAGATCTTGAACTTTGAGCAGAATGTCTTCATTCTTTCATTTTTGAAATGACTGTCATTATCTGACACAATGTCATGTGGGATGTGTAAACACCCCAAATTTTCCACATCCATTCTCAAACAATCCTCCTCGTGCAGTGCCAACCCTGTTAGGTCAGTGTAGGAGTCAAACCCTGAGTTAGTTTCAGAAAATTACCATTTTACCCATTTTTATTAGGAAAATTACCATTTTACCCCTAGGTCATCCCGAACCCCAGTCAGTCGGAGTCAACTAAGCTCATTGGTTAGTTCAGAACATTTAGAATATCAGTCATTTCAAATTCATTTGAGCTCACTGTGAGAAAGTCATTTTCATTTCTGATCATTCCTGCCAAAATGGGATCATTTCTTCAGAAATGAGTTTATTTCTTGCTCAAATCGAAGCCAATTGTCTCCGAGTCAGTCATTCATAGTCAGTCATACTCCCCAGAGTCTAACTTGAGCTCACCAGAAGTTCAAGCACTCCAGTTTCAGTTCAAAACCATTTCCAAGTGTCCAGGAGCCCATTTTAGTCCATTTTAGCTCTTTCAGCTGAAATTGAGCTGAGTTCAGCCAATTGAGCTAGTGTTCGAGCTTCGATTTTAGTTCATGTCAGTATTATTGACCTTTTTTTTAGCTCAAAGCCAGCTCAAGTTCGTAATTCACTTCACCCTAGTGACCATTCCGTACCATTTCTCTAAAAATGGCAGCTTTTCTTGAAAATTCAGTCGGAAAGGTCAGTTGAGTCAGTGCCTGATCAGTTCATTTGAGTTCTGAAACTCTAAAATCCAGCTCATTTCAGTTCAATCCAGCTCGAACCCCAATTTTCAGTGTCACTCTGACCCAGTAGAGTCCTGAAAACCATTTCTTGAGCTATTTTGCAAATTTTATCAATTTTAGTGCTTTTTAAACTGATACAAGTGTCAATCGGGGTCTGACATCCAAAATTCTTTATTCAAGGTTAGCATTTCGCATAGCATTTCATGTCATTTCTCATTATTTCATATCATTTCTCAGCATTTCATATCATTCCATCACATTTCATTTCATTTTCGAAGTCCAGAACTCCAGTTTTATAAATTTCAATCCAGATCAAGTTTCAAAAGCTTTCAGAAATCAATTTCAAACCCCGGGTTTTTCAAAATTGACATTTCTACCCCCGGGAGTCTAAATTTAGAAATATTTTCTTAAGAAAAACAATTTAGATTTCTTTCAAAATTAAATTTTCAAATTCTACACTGAATTTGCTTTGCAACGAGGTATTGAACTTCAAAATCCGAGCTCATTTCAAAAACTGCAAAAAATAACTCGTTTCATCTGAATTTTTTTTGAAAAGACTATTTTACCCCTCCAATCGTCAAAATGAGTTTCAAAAGTGGAATTTGGACCCGCTCCGAGATGGCCCATACATTTGCATTTTCTTGTTTTAATTTATAAGAAAAGAAAAAAAATGTATCTTTTTCTCTATTTTTTTGTTGTTTGTTTTATTTTATTTTATTTTATTTTATTATTTTATTCTTCCTAAGGTGGGACCCACAAGGTGGTCACCTAAGCCTCCAGCCCCACTTTCCATTTTTTTCCTCATTTTTCTTTTCCTTTTCCTTTTTCCCTCCTTTTCTTTCTTTCCTTTCTTTTTCCCTTTTATTTCTTTTTCTTCCTTTTCTTCTTCCTCTTCTTTCCCTTTTCCTTCTTCCCTTCCTTCTTTCTTTCTTTTTCCCCAACCTCCAACCCATTCACGTAAAGGGGGGATTTCCTTTTTCATTAGGTCATTAAGACCTAGGTTAGGGAACAATTAAAACCTAAGTTTAAAAACCAAAAAAAAAAGGAAAAGAAAGAGGGAGAACGGCTGCCTCTTCTCTAACCATTCTCACGTCTCTCTCTCTCTCTCTCTCTCTCTCTCTCTCTCTCTCTCTCTCTCTCTCTCTCTCCTCTCCCCTTGGCTGCTGCAGCCTCTCTCAGCCCAGCCCTTGTAACCTCCAGCAGCACCTTGGCTTCAGCCACCACAGCAACCAAGCTTCCTCCTTCACCCTCATCTTTCCCAGCCGGTGCTTCCTTGGCAGCTCCTCCGGATTCAAGCTATCAGCAGCAACCTCCATTGCTCCACCTTCACCACCTCCACAGCAGCATAGCAGCTCCAACATCTCCACCACAGCTTCAACACCCCCAGCACTTTGGAAGCCTTCTCTGCAATCGGTTCCAGCCACCTACAGCAGCCATCATCAAACTCCATCTTGCAACAGCCACCTCTTCCAAGAGCTCCTCTAGCCGGACCCCTACCCAGTTTCAACCACCTTCACGCCCAATAGCTGGTCCAGCATATACAAGGAAAAATCCCTTTTCAGTTGGTGTCATCTTCCTTCAATTGGTGCAGCCTCCTCCATTGATCCAAACTAACCCAAGGTAAGATATTCATTTTGTTTTTTTTGTTTTTTTTTTATATTATTATTTTCATTTGTTTTCCTTGTTTCATGTTGTTGCTATTGATGGAAAATGATCTGTCCAATCAATGGACCAGATCCTCCCTTCTCATAGCCATAAAAATAAATATGATTTGTGTCTCCTAGAATTTTTCATGTTTCATTCCATGTTTTAGATAAATTTTATGTTTTATGTATTGCATTTAGTCTCATTTCTCCGTTTCTTGTTATTTAGCTCAATTTAATTAATAGTTCATCATGTTTTATTTTAGATATCCACTTTAGCTATGATTTCATATAAAACTTTTCGTTCAAAAATCCTAAAATTTTTGTGATAGTTACAATTATCTGTCTGTGATATCCTGCAAAAAAATCAAAATCCATTTGAGCTTTACATCCCTATTAAACAAATCAAACCCTATATCGGGTTTTCTGTCTTTTTGAATTTCCAGTTTGCGCTTTAGCAGACAAGAACCTCCGGTACCACCATTGTAGGAGATCCGGATCATCCTCCAAAAATCACAGTAGATTTATGATTGAATCTACTAATGATATGAAAATTTTGAGGTTTTTCCAATTAGTTTTGACCTCTATAAAAAATCGGATTTCGCAGACCCTTGGGAAAATATCGTTTTTCTTTCGTCAGGGTATAGACAGACCCTAATGCACCGAGTCCATCCAATCTGTAATTCGTCTGCAAAAACTTTCAACATGAAAGTTGTTCCTAACATAATTTCCTGTCATTTCCAAAAATTTGGGAATTTTTGAATCTGTTTCATTATTTTTCCCGGATTTTCTTTTTCTGTCTAACAGATTCCAATGTCCAGAAATCTCAGAGATTTAGGTCTCTGATAACAGTATGGCTTTTTCCAAACCATAACCCGAATCCCAATGGTATCAAAATATCAAATCTTTATCTGTTTGTCAGGGACATTTTCCTATAATTTCAGCCTTTTCCCCATCTGTCTTCCATTTTTCCCATGTTTTCTACTGAAACCTGTATGTTTCCCCTAAATCCTAGAGCCGCCGGATTCCGATCCGACTTGCCGGAGTGGCACTGCTCCGACCATAGGTCAAAACCAGAAAGTGTAAATAGAAAAAATCCTTGCCTTACTGTCCTCTGTCACCCCATAAAATTTGGAAAATTTTTATGGAAATTGGATATCCTAAATCTCCTTTAGAATCAACATTTTAGGCAAAAATCACAAAATTTAGGGTTTTTATTTGAATTTTCATATTTAAAAATACAAAAAAAATAGATTTTCGAGATCCATTATGTTTTTAGTGTTATTTTAGGTGTCCATGCTAAATTTGGTTTAATTCCAAGTTCATTTGCTGCATGTGTTAGTTTGTCTTTAAATTCAGAAGCGAAAATCAGGTTAAATTTGATATTTATGATATTTTCGCCATTTTAGGGTTTTTATCATGTACATAAGCATGTAGAATCATATTAGGGTTAATTTCAATCTCCTTTGCATTTCATATTTTTCAATTTTGCAAAATTTATTTCAGAAAACCCTGGTTTCAAGGCCATAGTCTTGTTATCGGGGATATTTTGGTCATTTTGACCTAAATTTCGAAATTTCAATTTCTAATTCTCCAAAATTTCATGCATATCATCATATTTTATCATATTATGTTTGATTTATTTCATTTGATTTTCAAAATTCTAAAATTTATAAAAATTCTTTCAGAAAACCCTAATTTCAAGGTCATCAGGGGTATTTTGGTCATTTTGACCCCAATTTCAAATTTTCAAGTTTATTTTCGAAATTTATTCATTATTTATCATGTTTATATCAAAGGGGGTATGAATTTGGGTTTATATCTGAATAATATCCGATAATTTCCCATATTTTCGGATAAATTCAGAAAAACCTACATTTTTGTGCTAACCTTGTTTTCTAGTTTTGCAGGAACATTCAAGAAGAAGACTTAGCTTTTATTTTTTTTATTTCAATTCAATGTAACCTCAAATGTAATAATTTGGAATAAGATTTGCATTTTCTGCTTAGAATAGGGCTGCATTGCATATAGTTTAATTTATGCAAATTTTAATATGTGATGTATGATTCATGCACATTATTTCAAAATCACTATTGTTGACACGAATGGCACGTGCACAAGCTCTTATGCAGTTTATAAACTCGGTGGGATTCGTATTTATGGCCATAGTCAGAATACGAAGAAAACCAAGATTTATGATCTTCATATTAGCCACATTCAGCCTACACACTTAGGCTAACTTCAAAAATGCACTGCATTTTTTAAAACTTCAAAAGGATTTCTCAATTCCTCAATGAAATTTCCTTTTCAAATTCATATTCATTCATTCATATTATTCAAATTGCATTGTTTTCAAATTCATTTTCCAATTTCAATTTCAAAAAAATTTAGTTTTCTCAAGAATTTCCAAGTCTTTCTCAGGATCTGATTTTCTCAAAATCCTAAGTTTTCAAATGACATTTCAAAGCATTTCCCAAGTTCAAATCAAGTTTTTCCTATGCTTTAAAATTCTAAAATTTCAAAATCCCATGTTTTTAGAAATCCATCTTCTCAGAATTCCCGTTTTCCTGAGAATCCATTTTCCATTTCAAAAGTCATTTCCAATGAATTTCTTGATTTTCTCAGAATTCTCAAATCCATTTTCTCATAAAATCAATTCCAAGTTTCCAATCTCAAAACCAATTTTTTTAGATTTTTAAATTTTCCTGAGAAATCACTTTCCAATGCAAATTTCTGATTTCCAATGAAATTCAATGATTTTCCCAAAAACACCAATTTCAAGCACTTTTCCAATCCTTTTCTAAATGCATTTTAATTTTCCAAAGCAAACATCATATTTTCTCAAACTTGCATTTTTCAAAATTCCATAGCACAAGCCTGATTCTTTGTGCATTCTAGGAAAAATAGAGCATAATTTAGATATTTGAGTCAAGTTAAAGCACGTAATTGATCCTTGGTTCAATTACCCCTGGTAAAGGCGCCAGGAACGGTTGAATCTCGTACCGACAGGCGGATCCCATTCCATGGAATTTTCCCACAAATTTTCAAAACGGAGGCGAGTAATTTTCAAAACAATTTTGAAAACTTTGGTCGAGTTTGACTCACGAAATTCGTTTCTCTCTCGCAAGAGAGGGGAAAAATTTTGCGATGATAACAGGATGCCGAAACGGCAAAGGATGCTCTTGTGAATGAAAGAGACCACGTGTCGGCCTTCTACTGTGCGAAGAGTGATAGCTTCTACCCACTTGGTGAAATATTTTGTTACGACAAAGAAGAATTTGTGGACATTTGAAGCAGAAGGACTGATAGGACCTACGACATCGAAGGCCCATATAGAGAATGGCCATGGAGAAACAACAGGCTGTAAATATGTTGCTGGAGCATGAATAGAAGGTGCATGTATCTGGCGTTGGACACACTTCTTTACGAAATGAAAACAGTCTTGCTGCATAGTTTTCTAATAATAACCTGCTCTGACGATCTGCTTGACAAGGGTTTGGTAGCCGACATGGCCACCACAAATGCCTTTGTGTGCTTCTCGCACGACTTCTTTGGCTTCGTCTTCATCTAAACATCTGGAATACTCTGAACTGAATATGCGACGATAGAGGACATTGGCCAAAACAAAATATCGAGTAGACATGCGCTAAATTGCTCGCTGCTCTTTCTTTGAGAGTTTTGGAGGAAATTCCTCGGTTTCTATGAAAGTTTTGATATTATAATACCAAGGCTTCTTCTTTTGCTCAGCTTGGTTGACTTGTTCTGCTAGAAGAAAAGCAGGTTGGTCAAGTCTGCCAATTTCGAAGGAACGACAAGATTCTCCATTCTTGAATGCCATAATGGAGCCCAGGCTGGCTAGGCTATCAGCCACTTGATTAAAATCTCTCTTGATATGAAAGAGCTGAAATTCTTCGAACTGGCTAACAAGAGCCGAAATGATTTTCTGATAAGGAAATAGCTTCTGATCTTTCACTTGCCATTCGACTCAGACTTGATTGACAACGAGTAATGAGTCACCGTAAGCATGCACTCTCTTGACATTGAAGTCTAGTAGGATCTTCAGACCTTGTATCAGAGCTTCATACTCGACCATATTATGGGTACATGAGAAATCAAGCTTAAGGGAAAAGGGAATCATCTCCTTCTCGGGAGTGATTAATAAAATTCCAATGCCTATTCCGGACATGTTCTTGGAACCATCAAAAAATAAATTCCAGATTGAATATTGCTGAATATTGCATATTTGTTCGTCCGGGAAATCATCTTCGGCTTTCGCCTCTTCTGCCAAAGGAAAATCTGCCAATTGATCAGCAATTGCTTGGCCTTTTATTGATTGCTGTGAGACATATTCTAAGTCATACTGCATCAGTAAGACTTGCCATTTGGCGAGTCCACTGAGAAAAGGTTGCTCTAAGATATACTTGAGAGGATTGAGTTTAGACAGGATTTTGACTTCAGATGCGAGCAGGTAGTGTCTTAGCTTCTGACACATCCATACCAGAGCTAGGCAGGTCTTCTCTATTTGGGAGTATTTCTTTTCATAGTCTATGAAAGTCTTACTCACATAATAAATGGCGTGCTCTATCAAGCTGCCTTCCTTGTATTGTGCCAAGAATCTGCCGCATGCAACTTGATTGACTGAGATATATAGCAAAAGGGGTTTTCCCAGTTCTGGCGGCTTCAGGATGGGAGGATTGAGAAGATATTTCTTGATACGATCGAAAGATTGCTGACATTCTGGTCCCCATTCGAACTTCACTCTTTTTCTGAGCAAGTGATTGAAAGGTTCGCATCTCATTGCCAAGTTGGAAATAAATTGCCGGATTGATTACATGCATCCCTGAAGGCTACACAATTCTTTGAGATTTTTTGGGGGTGGCATATCGATGATAGCCTTTTGCTTTGGCTGGGTCAACTTCAATTCCCTTTTTGCTGACCAGAAAACCCAACAGTTTGCTGGATTTGACTCCAAAAACACACTTTTGTGGGTTAAGCCTTAACTTATAAAGAATGAGTCGCTTGAAAACTTGATCAAGGGCTTCGAGGTGATCTTCTTCCTCTTTTGATTTCATGAGGTTATCATCAACGTACGCATCCATGATTTTGCGCATTTGATCGTGAAAGATAATGGCCATTGCTCGTTGATATGTTGCTCCAGCATTCTTGAGCCCAAAAGGCATAACTGTATAGCAGAAAGTGCCCCAAGGCGTAGTGAAGGAAGTCTTTGATTGGTCGCGGGCGGCCAACTTAATCTGATTGTAGCCGAAATATTCATCCATGAAAGAGAACATGGCATGTCCTGCTGTGCTATCGATTAGAAGATCAATGCTTGGAAGTGGATAGTCATCTTTCAGAGTCGCTTTATTGAGGTCTTTGAAGTCTATGCAAATCCTCACTTTGCCGCTTTTCTTTAGAACAACGACAATATTGGCTAACCAATCTAGGTAGACAATAGTTCGAATGAATCCTGCTTTGAGCAAATCTTCAAGTCCTTCCTTGACTTGTTGTTCTATTCTGGGATCCATTTTCCTCAGTTTTTGCTTAACTGGCTTAGTATCTCGCTTCAAAACGAGGCGGTGTTCGACTAATTTTGGGTCTAAGCCCGGCATGTCTTCATATGTCCATGCGAACACTTCTTCATGTTGCTTGAGGAAATTAGTGAGCCTTTCCTTCTCTTCTGGGCTCAGACTAGTACCGATCTTGAGAATCTTGGAATCATCCTCTGAATCGATATTGACCTCTTCAGTCGGATCTTGTACTAGAGCAGATGGTTCATCCTGTTTCTGAGCTGAGGCGAACTCTGGTTATTCCTGTAGAGACTGATCAAATTCTGCGTAATCATCTGACTGCTTTAAAACCTTGCCATCTTTTGTGCTTGCTTTGACTCGATGAATTGTTGCCGACTTCTGGAAAGCCTTTGGATTGATAACAAGTTTCTTGATTGTTTGGGAAGACATTCTGTAATTTTGGATAAGAAATTTGGTTCAGGTAAAATTGTCTAGCATAAGACAAACAATCATTTGAAAAGAACCATGCATAAACTGACATTGAAATTAGGAGATAGAGAAATAGGAAATGGATGACATCCAGATAGACAAAGAAAATTGACATTTCATTGATTTGAATTGATCTAAGACATGGAGACATTTATTTTGAAAGAAATAGGGAGGAAGTGCAACAATGATTTCTTAATATGCCTCCTTAACAAAAACAGTCTTCTTTGGCGAGCTTCCGCCGGAAAACCCTAATCCTGCTCGGGGGGGACGATGCTTCTGAATCATTGGCTCTATGCGACCGTCTTCATTTTTATCCAGTCCCTTGAAGGGTTGATAACCATGTTTCAGAAGTAAATCAAATCCCTTTCTTGCTCTCATGAATTGTGGGAACAACAGATGATCTTTGATGGCACTGTAGTTGATTCGGCCTCCAATTTTGAAGAATTCAGGACCTCTCCATTGGGTCATGGCTACAGTGTGAAGAGATAATTCTGAGGATGTCTGGAGTATTTCACGACTTTCTCCGAGATTGACTTCTTCGCTTTCTCTGATGCTAGGGATGTCTGCTGTGAATGACGGTCGAGGGATCATGGGCTGTGGGAGCCTTTCTTCTGGGTCTTCTCCCAATATTGTTGTAATCATTCCACCTTTTGACCATTTTACACATTGATGAAGGGTGGAAGGTACCACATTCGCATTATGGATCCATGTCCTTCCAAGCAGTAGATTGTAGGTGGGTGGTACATTGACCACATGAAGGAGGACGGAGTGTACCGAATAGTTGATGAACACCTCCAGAAATATCTTGCCTTTAGCCGTTTGACCATGATTGTCAAATCCATATATGGTGATAGGATCTGGAATGTACTCTTCTTCTTTGATGCCTAGTGCCTTTGCGGTCATTTCGGGACATATGTTGAGGCTGCTGCCTCCATCAACCAACACATGGGGTACTGTCATCCCTCTCACTCGAATAACGATGTACAAGGCATTATTGTGAAATGAATGAGGCTTTGGAAGGTCCTCATCCGAGAAGGTAATCTGTAAGACCCGCAAATTTTCAGATAACTCTGAATAAATTCCTGAGGCATTTTTCCAGTGAAAAATAGCGTTTTTATCGTAAAGCGAATCAAACTGATTCCTACGATCCAAATATACTTAGGATATTCGTATCTTCACGAATATATGCTCAAACGCTCTAGAGATCATAACTTCCTCCCTGATCGAAATCAAGAGATTCCTGCGAGCCAACTTTCTTAGTTGCATCAATACGAAGATAATGGCCTACTCAGATTTTTCAGAAAAAAAAAATGCCGAAAACTCAACCTTTTTGTGGGACCCACAGAAATATTCTTCAGAAAATATCCGGTGGGACCCACGAAAATATCTCATGGAAATATCTCAGATGGATAAGATCAAACAGTCAGATGGATAAGATCAAACAGTCAGATGGATAAGATCAAAGAGAATTTCTGAAAAAGCTATGGACTAAAATGGAAATTCTGAAACTTGGGGCTCAAGTTTCAGAATCTATAAATAGAGGAGCCCCCCTCCTTTGAAAAATCGTCTAGCCCTCTCTCTCTCCTCCTTTTCCAAACCTCCCCTACCTAGCTTAGCCCACCTGAGCCCACCTGACTTAGCCTGAGCCTGCCTGACCTGGTCCTAACCCACCTGACCTAGGTCTGAACCCACCTGACCTAGCTCAAACCCAGTTGACTTGACTTGAACCTAGTTGGGTTGGAAGTCAAAGTCAAAGTCCTTTTTGGTCCAGCTTTTGGTTTGGATTTCTGAACCCAGACTTAGCCTACTTGAGCTGAGTTCGAACCTGCTGAACCCAGTTGACTTGAATCGAACCCTGTTTGGTTCAAACCACTTAGGTTGAGTAGCTTGACCTGCTCTACCTTTTTCTCAACTAAGTCAGCTTCATCTGACTTAGTCTGACCTCTCGAAGGAAGGCTCAAAGCCAACGAAGCAACCCGGAGCCGTTTCTTCCACGATTTGAAGTAAGTTCGCTTCATTAAACCATCTCTCTCAAGTATTTGATTGTTTGTATATAGCATATACTTTTTGAAGTAGTATCTTGCTTTAGTTCTTGGTTGAGCCCTATAGGACACTTCGGTGTTCACGCGCGCGCCTCGTAACTATCGTCGGATATATATGTTCGAATACGCAGTATATGCGTTCTTCAAAATAGTATCTCACCCTAGTTCTTAGTTGAGCCCTCTAGGACACTTCGGTGTTCACTCGCTCGCCTCGTAACTATCGTTGGATACAGATCTAGGTGTATATCTGCTGATACTGCCGACGCGTCTTATATCGCACAGGCCATGTAATTTACCTTTGCCGTCGCGTCGTATGATGCCAAGGCTCCCTGCTTTCTGTACTTCCGATTACTGCACTTCCGATTATGCATTTACTTACGCCGTCGCGTCGAACGATGCCAATGCTCCTGCTTTCTGACATGTATTTACTTACGCCGTCGCGTCGAACGATGCCAAGGCTCCTGTTTTGTTATATATGTAGAATATTTCGTTCAGTTACACACCCTGAACAATAGTATATGCATTTCCTTTACGCCGCCGCTGTATAAAGCACAGGCTTCTGCTTATATTACATATATGGCGCGTAAGTGAGCGTTCAAACGGAGATCAACTCCAAAATCGCCCATGCGATTCCCTTACCGCTCCTCGTACAAGATTCTGCTTGACTAATGAAGCCCCTATTGGAAAGGCTTCGCCTTTTGGCAAAATGCTCTTTACGTAAAGACTAAATCAATTACGTATGGCCTGGCTATGGCCCAAGGTTCCTGCAACCTTGATGGATGCAAAGTACGCACAACGGTGCGCATCCATTTCCCGAGTTAAGCGTAGCGACTTCCCACCAAAGAGGGGAGATGCCGCTGAAACGGATAAAAGAAATGCACGCTTTCTCCGTAAAAGAGAGGAAGTGCTGTTGAAATTCCTGAAGGAGCTAAGAATGGCTCAGAAAGAACGTAGCAGAAGTGCTACCCAGTTATGGAACGCCTTCTACGATGTAGAAGGGTTCGTCGCACCACTGCCGGTAGAGCAGAGAAGGTGTTGACAGAATGGTTGGCAGAAGAGCTGCCAAAACCAGTTAAGTGGCACAATGATGTCCTTTGTGGGAACGATGTCAGAATGACTCGTCTCCCTGACACCTGCAAGGGCATCATACTTGTAAGAGCCGTTGCGCCAAAGTAGTGGTAGCGCCTTGACAAGGTCCTGAGCTCGCTGCGTAAAAATACGCCGAGTAGCCGATCCGTAGAGATCGAGTCATGTGCATGCTCATTAAGAATTATCAGACAGCCAGACTCGTAAGGGCCGCTGAGCCGGAGTGTGTTGTTTCCACCGAAAGAGGTGAAGTGCTCGTCAAGGCCGAAGTGCCGAGAGCAGAGTTAAGCATGCATATGAATAAAAACCTTTGTTCCACGGTGAAAGCCGTGTGGTTGATTGGGTACATACTTCTCAAAGGCTGCCCTATAGGCATGCAATGTTCGTCAAGTAATTGTAAGACCGGCAGGCCCCTTTCAGAATTTCTCACTGAGGAAGACGGTGATGGCGCAGCCTTGAGTGACATATATTTCACCCGAACCTGATAGAGTTCATTGATGGCCTTCGTCACTCAGAGGTATGAAGGTCGTGGTTATCCTTAAATATCTAAGGATTGAACCCAACTACTGCAGTAGCAGAATGCATTCGGATACCTAGTAAGGATCTCTTCCGGTATGCTGTACCGTCCTACTAGGGGGATAGGGTCAACAGGCCTCTGGGGTATCTAAAATACATAGAATAATCAACCCCCAGATCGTCGCGTTGTCGCCCAGATATGAGTCCCCTAAGCCCAGGGGGAGGTGCAATTATCGAAACAAAGCATTAGCTTAGGTACAACGCTATTTTGAATGTATGAGTGGATGACGTTGTTGAGTCAGTCCTGCATAACCTTTGTGAAGGTGTCATAGTCGGTATACTACTGGACGGATTGGGAAAGAACCCCATTGATATCCGTACGACTAAGTGAAGCTCGGAGAGCTGTTCTTAGATTCGTAGGATACGGATGTGCCAAGCATAAAGGCTTGAGCTAGACATCCATTCGTGACTCTGAGGAAGTCAAGGCTAAGTCGTAGAGACTTGAGAGGTTATTCTAACTCACAGCCCTGAAGAGGCTTATGCGAAGTCATGACGACTTGCGTGGATGTTCAACTCATAGCCCTGATGAGGCTTGTGCGATATACGCTAAGTCATGGAGGCTTGAGCGTCGTATTACGAACTGCGACCCTGAGTGGTCTATGCATTTACTTGAGTTGAATAGATAGGTGTTTGCCTACTTACCAGACCATCAGTGGTTCTGACCCCGTTTAATGGGGATTTCAGGTGTTGAACCTGCGTGGCGATATGCGGAGCAAGGCGGCATCAAGTTCCAGGGTTTCTCTAGACAGAGTTGTACTGTTTCCTTTTTATTGAACCTTCACTGCTTTTTTAAGCAGTAGTGTTGTAATAAACATGTGCTTTCGACAAAATGGAACACTTTGGTGGTCAATGAGTTGCTTGGCCACATACCTGCAACGTGCTCGGAGTTTTCTAAAACCGACGACTCATTATCGTCTTATTCCGCTGCTAAAAGCTTTTCTAAGTTCCGCTGCAAAGAAAAAAAAAAAAAATCCATGAAAATTTTAACTTAGCTTTGTTTTGAAAATCCGGGGCGTTACATAATCGGCGCATTGGTCAAGGCTGAATTCACAATTTGTGCCATGTCCTTAGGTGTGGTACTGGATTTGACTTTGATTTTTCTGAGCAAATCATCCAGTACTTGTTGATGCTTGCAGAAACTTTTGGCTAAGTCCAAAATTGAGACATTGGACAGGGCAATCATAGGCTTTTGGCTTTCATTTTCCGGCCTGGGCTTGATGAACTGATTAAGGAATTCTGGGATTCTTTTTAATTTGGGGGATGACTTTGTGGGTTCTTCAGACACTTTCATCCTGCCAAATGCTGAGATTAGGTCCATCTTCTTGGTGGCTGGTGCTGCTTGTCGTAACACTGACACCTGATGCTGAACTTGGAGATCTTGGAAGGAACATGGTTTGATGTGCTCATGAGGTAAGAATGGTTGTTCGACTATTACTGTCGTAGTGTGCGGCTGTAAACACCTCAAATTTTCACCCTCATCCAGTGTTTTTCCATTTCATATGTCATTACAGATCATTGCATATCATTGCATGTATTCTGCATACCATTTCATTGCATTGCATAGCATTGCATGTCATTACATCTCATTTTCGAGATCCAACACTCCAGTTTTCAAAATATTTAATCCAGATTTGAGTTTTAAAACTCTTTCTTTCGAAATCGATTTCAAAACTTGGGTTTTTATTCAACATTCTATCATTTTCCAACCCCCGGGACCTTACATTTCGAAATATTTTCTCAGAAAACAATCTGGATTCATTTCAAACTCAATTTCAATTGATTTCAATTCTCAGATGAGGCCTATTTAGGTGGTGTCGCTTCTAGATTCCTTCATTTATCAAAAATCTCAAAAATTTTAGAGTCCTAATTGGATCAGGACTCTTTTTCCGGAGTCTTAGTCGGATCAAAACTCTACTTTTCACTACCTTTTTACCTGTTTTCGGAGAAAATCTTTTAATATCTTCTGTTTTGGCCAAAATCCCAGAGTCCTAGTGGGATCAGGACTCTTCTTCAAGAGTCCAGTCGGATCAGGACTCTTCTTCAGAGTTTTAATCGGATTAGAACTCTAATCTTTTACATCCATTTTCAATCAAAACTTTCAAAATCTTTCAAAATGAGTCAGAAACTCAGAGTTTTAGTCAAAACAGGACTCTGTTCAGAGAGTCCTAGTTGGATCAGGACTCTGATCCTGATTTCAAATTTTGAAAGAATCTTTCAAAGATCTTTTCATCTATCAACACTGTTGCACTTTTATCAAAGAATTTCAAAATTCTGAGGTTTTATCCCAGAGTCCTGATCCAATCAAGACTCTACCCCAGAGTCCTGATCAAAGCAGAACTCTATCCAAAATTGATTTTCATACTTCATTTTCACTGGTTTTCAAAAGCTTTGCTTAAATTTCATCATTTACTCACCAGAAAACCAAAATTTCTTGGAGTTCTGATCGAATCAGGACTCTTCCTCAGAGTCCTAATCAGATCAGGACTCTGAACCAAAAATTTAATTGCATCCTGTTTTTAACTGTTTTTTAAAATTCTCTCATTTATTTTCTCAAAAAATCCAAAAATCTGAGAGTTCTATTTCAATCAGGACTCTGTCCCCAGAGTCTCAGTTGAATCAGAACTCTGGTTTATTCCAATATTTGTTATTATTTTAACTGTTTTCACAAGTTCTTTCAACTATTTTTCAGAAAATACCAAAAAAAAATCTAGAGTTTTAGTCCGATCAGGACTTTGTCCCGGAGTCCTAGTCCAGTCAGGAGTCTGTTTTTATTCCATTTTCATTTATTTCCATTTGTTTTAAAAAATTAGGTCATTTTGTAGAGTCCAGTTAATTCAGGACTCTATTTCAGAGTTCTGATTGAGTTAGGAGTCTAACCCTCACTGTATTTTCTGACTTGTTTTACCATTTTCGATTAAATCTTTTCAAAAACTCCTTCATTTGGCTTTTAAAAACCAAAATCTCAGAGTCCTATAAATCCAGGACTCTAAGCCAGAGTTCCAGTTTGCTTAGAACTCTATTTTTAAAACTTTGAATTTCAACTGTTGATTTTAACCCTTTTTTAAAGCCATTTTTAATATTTATTTCAAGTTTTTCAAAACTTCGATGTGGGGCCCACCCCGTTGGTGCCGTATCTAGAGGAGTTCTGACTCAGTCAAGACTCTGTACCATTTCAAAACTTTCAATCTCAAAGTCTACTTTTGAATTTTTTTTCAAAAACCTCTCATTTTCAAGTTTTAATCATTTTTTGAAAATTCAAGTGGAGCCCACTCGGGGTGGCGCCACATTTGAATAAGTCAAGGTTAGACTAGGGTTAGTCATTGTCCTAGTTAGGTTAGGGGTTTAGAGGAGTCAAAATCAATTTTAAAAATCCATTTTATTTAACTTTTAAACCATTGGTTTTTAAAGGTTTTAAATTCAGGTTTTAAAAACCAAATGTGGGTCCATACTAGGTGGTGTCACATTTGGACTTTTTAGGGTTTAATTAGGTATTAATTAGAGTTTAATTAGAGTTCATTTAGGGTTAGGAAACCACAAAAAATCGTTGCTCTTAGTGGATTTATTAGAAAGAGTCCTGAAAAAATGAAAAACCTCTTAATTAACCCTAATTAAGTGACTTTTTGAAAAACTATAAAAAGGGACCTAAAGGGGGGTCAAAGGAGAGCTCTTTTTCTCTAAAAATTTCGTGGCCTCTCTCTCCTCTCCAGCACCTCCACCTTCCTCCATTGCAGCTGCAGCCCCAAGGTGAGTTTATTTAATATTATTTTATTATTATTTTATTAGTTTTTATGATTTTTCAATAGATTTCACCATGGAAACTCTTGTGTTCATGGATTTCATCCAAGAACCCCAAAATCGACCCAAGAAGATGATCTAACTCAGTTTGAGGGTGATTTCGAGGATTCTAATCCATTAGAATCGATGAGAGGTACGTTTTTCATGTTCTTAACCGACGAAACGTGAGATTTACCCGTTAAATGGGTTAAATCCATGATTTCAAAGGTGAAAGCAAATTCCAGCCATGGATTCCCTGTATTTTATTTTTTATTTGCTTATTCATGTTTATTACACGTTTTCCAGCATAGAAATCAATTTTATTTTACTGTTTTAGTGTTTATTTTATTGTTTTTCATTAGTTAATGCATGTTTTCTCAAGTTTATTAGATTTCTGTGTGTTTTTAGTTTAGAACAGAAAAGAGCATGCTGTTTTGGATTGAAATATGTATTTTTAATTTCTGATTTTTTTATATGTGATGCATGAATATGTGATTGATCTACTGTAAAAAAATCAGAGATTTTGGACTTCGGGAACCCTGTCAGAAAAATCAGACATCAAGTCGGGTTTTTAAAACTTTAAAATCGTTGTTAAAATCAGGAAGGTAACTTGATGTGATGATATTTTTCTCATCCTATATCCGATTTTAGATCTGTAAAGTGCCATTGATTCACATTGATTAGATATGTCTACTGTGAAATTTTCAGAATTTTTTATTCTGTTTAGTATTTTTCTTCTGTCAGAAACTCTGATTTTCAATTTAAAACTCGTTAGGGTTTATCAATCCCGAACTACAGATCCGATTCATGATCTGTAAAAAGTGAGTATTGTTATTTTTCTGTCAACTATTCACTGTTAAAATATCAGATATTTTGAATGAGTGCTGATATTTATCCCGGAATTTTCAATTGAAAGTATCAGTTAAGACCAAAGTTAAAATCAATATATTCAAGTCCGAATTGTCGGATGGGGATCTCCCTGGTTTTAAAGGCTTTTTCAGATCTGTAAAAAGGAAAAGTTCTGTTTTCCTGTCTATTTGTTCTCTGTAAAATTTCATAGATTTCCATGGAGGTTTGACCCCTAGTTCGGGTCTTGGATTGAGACTGGTTGGTGAACTAGGTCAAAAATAGCATATTTTTAGGGTTTGATGCTATTTTCGGATTAATTTAATCCCAAAAAAATATTTTTATAATTCTAATATGATTTTAGGGTTATAACAAGTGCAGGTACCAATTTTGAGGATTTTTAGAATCCGTTTGATGCTTGAATGGCTTGAATTGCAAAACAGGGCACCCGAAGAATTCCAAAACACTGCAAAAATCACAAAATTTTTGATATTCTTGGATTTTCGTGCATAAGTATATATTTTTAGGGTTTAATCATATTCATAATCATATTAGGATGCTTTAGGTTTAATTTGATGCTCATTTGATTTCATTTAGTGCATAAAACCTAAGTTTTTACCAAAATTTATTTCAGAAAACCCTGATTTCAAGGCCATAGTCTTGCTATCAGGGGCAATTTGGTCATTTGACCTAAATTTTGAAATCCCTAACCCTAATTTTCATATTTGTTTTCATGTCATAGCATATTTAGTTTGATTTATTTTCATTTGAACTTCAAAACTTGCATTTTACCAAATATCTTTCTGAAAACCCTAATTTCAAGGCCATAGTCTTGTTATTAGGGGTATTTTGGTCATTTTGACCCCAATTTCAAAATTTCATATCTTATCTTCCTTATTTATTCAATTTTATTTCATACTTTATCATTTTGATTTAATGGAATCATGGTAAAAAGGCTTATATCTAGCAAAATCCAGTAATTTCTAGATATTACTGGATAAACCTAGAAAAGCCAACATATATTCACTAACCAAGCTTTCTAGTTTTGCAGGAACATTGAAGACTTTATTTTCCTTTATTTCATGTATTTAAATTTCAATAGTGATGTAATTTGTAATTAAACTTTGGAATAAGAATTTACATTTCCTGCTTAGCTTAGGCTGCATTGCATATAGTTTATTTTCTTTTTAATAATGTTAATGTGTGATGGATGATGATTCATGCATATTCAAACTCACTATGGTCTACACGAATGGCACATGCACTAGCTTTTATGAAGTTTATAAACTTGGTGGAATTCGTATTTATGGCCATAGTCAGAATATGAAGGATATCTAGATTTATGATCTTCACATTAGCCACATTCAGCCTACACTCTTAGGCTAACTTCAAAATGCACTGCATTTTTTAAAAATACAAAGAGTTTTTCTCAATTCCTCAAAATCATATTCATTCATTTCATGAATTTTCCAATTCCAATTAAAATTCCAAGTCAAAGAAATCAAATTCTTCAAAATTTCCTAAGTCTTATTCAAAATCGATTTTCTCAAAATATTGATTTTCAAATGATATTTCAAGTATTTCCCAAGTTCCAAATTCGATTTTCTAAGTTATATTTTCGATTTCAAAGTTTGAATTCAAAGAAATCAAGTTTTCCAAAGTTATTTCACATTTCTCAAAATCGATTTTCACAAAACCTCTAGATTCTTCATAAATCGATTTTCACTTTCTCAGATACAATATCTCAATCATGATTCACGATTTTCAAAGAGTTTATTTTCTAAATATTTTCCAATATTCAAAGCAAACATCATGTTTTCAAATGTGCATTTTTAGAAATTCATAGCACATGCCTGATTCTTTGTGCATTTAGGAAATAGAATATGGTTTAGACAAGTTGAACAAAGCAAAGCATTTGATTGATCCTTGGTTCAATTACCCCTGGTAAAGGCGCCAGGAACGGTTGAATCTCGTACCGACAGGCGAGTCCCATTCTTCGGAATAATCCCGCATTTTAAAAACGGAGGTGAGTTATTTTCAAAATCTTTTTCAAAGGTCAGTTTGATTTGCAAAAGTAAAATTTTGCGATGATAACAGCGGCGGAAACAGCTGATTGAGAATATCCATTTTTTTTTCTTCTTCTCCTTCCACCAACAGATTCTTGTCAATAAGGTCCTGCACAATGTTCTTGAGAACGAAGCAGTTCTCAGTGTTGTGTCCCACTGTTCTGTGAAACTTGCAGAATTGATCTTTCCATTTTCCCATAGGCACAGGGGGATCGGCCAGTCTAGGCAACTTGAGCATTTCCTTTGTCAGCATGTACTCGAGCACATCTTCGAGAGGAGTGAATTTTCTATCGTAGCTCCATCCTTCATGTTTGGCCTTCTCACGCAGTTTCGGCCCTTGATCCTGCTGAGGAGGCTTGCTGTATTGAGGAGCAGTCTTTCCTTTCTGATCACCTTTGTTATTACAATTGCTTGTGCCATAGCAGTAATCTTTCTTCTGCCCTTTATAACGATTGTTGTTACTGTTGTTGTTGGTAGAGTAGGTGAAGTGAGCTTTCTTCTTTTGTTCACCTTGAGGGTTATTCTTGGAAAATGTGAAGCCTTCGTAGACTCCATTCTCCACACTCAGCTCGAGCTATTCGGCTCGTTCAGTTAACTCAATGAAAGTACGGAATGGTGCGGTGGAGATTAATCCTCTCAGTGGTTGAGAAAAGTTGTTGAGGATTAGGGATAGAGCATGCCTTTCTAATATAGGATCTCTCATTTTATTGCAGGCTGATCTCCATCTATGAATGAAATCCCATGCTTTTTCGTTCTCATTCTGCCTTAGATTGCAGAGATGGCTTAGTGTAGGGAGCGCCTCTATATTGAACAAGAACCGTTCAATGAACAAATTCACCACTTTATCGAACTCCTTGAGCTCGATGGGATTGATATGCTCAGCATACCATTTGGCTGCAACTCCTTCCAAGCTGTGGGGGAAACATAGAAATAGTGTTCTATTGTCCCTCTTGAACCTTGAGCACTCAGCAAAGAATGTGGCGAGATGGGCTTTCGGGTTGCCAGAACCATCGAACTTGATAAATTTACGAGGAAGGTTTTTGAGATCATCATCACCTTCTAAACCATCATAGAAGTCCTCGCTAGTGAAGACTTTCTTGCCCTTGTCGCAGGCTTGCAGATCTTTAACGACTCTGGCCATTTCTCTAAATTGTGCTTGTAGGGGCTCTTCTGCAACTTGACTCTTTTGTTTGCGACTCCTCCTTTTTTCTCGGCCCCGTTTCTGAAATGCCGGAGGTACCTCATATTCTTCATCGGTGTTTCCCGCTGATTCTGATTCATCTGAAATTTCCTCTAGCTGAACCTACTTCTTGGAAAACTTCTTATTCTTGTGCCCGTTGAACTTATCTCTGAATGGATTCTTTTCTGAGCTGGTCCCGGGCTTCTCATTCATCATTTTGTTCATCATCTTACGGAACATGGCATACATTTGCGGGTCTATGCCATCATCCTCTTGTTGCTGATCTTGACTTCCGGGGGGATCCATTTTTCCTTCTGAGGCTGAGGAGTGTTGTGGTGATGCGGTTCTTCTTCCTGACCTTGTCCTAACCATCAAATGTTGTGGATGCTCTCTGCAGGGCAAAGACCGGATTAGATTCTAAAGGAATTGGTTTTTTGGAAGAAATATTTGCTGGAAATATGGTAGACAATTTGAAAAAGTTATCCCATTACTAGGGATGAGTCGTCGCAGTAATCACGACAATTGTGTTGTCCTTTCAAGAGAAAATGAACAACGAAAATGTGCCTTGTTACCTAGGTGAGGTCGTCAAACCACAATGGAAAAAGAGAAAATTTTATTAGAATGAAAAAATTTTGAACTTTTATTGATCTTGACAAAGAGGTGGAGGACAAAAAATTTGCCACCATTCATGATAGTCGGCAGACGCTCTAGGACCAGGAAAGATTTTAAGAGAAACAAAGGAATCCCAGCCGTAGCGGGCAGAATGATATGCCCCGAACCATTGTGCGGAAGTGAGATCGAATTCTGCCATAGCTCTTGATAGTAGTCTGGCCTCAATGTACTGCTGCCTCTAGGAAAACTGCCAAACACACCACTCCGGTTGGTAGTAAGTGCAGAAGAATGGTCCCAACAATTTGAACCGCTTGCCATAAGCATATGTATATCTGGGAGGAGATAATTGTCGATCAAAGTAGTCCCAAACTATGTCATCTTCTTGAATGCTGTCGATCATGGATCGGTACTGCGCCACTGGAAGAAGTTCTTGGCCATTGTATTTGAAAGAATTCGCTTGGGCTGGAACATGCTGGAAGAACCAGAATTGAAGCGCGTAAATGCATCCTTCAACTAAGATGAATTCTCCAAGTGAGAAACGAGTCAAACCCCGATATAGGAAAGCGAGCGCTGCCATAGCTATGGAAAGGCGGTTGGTCTGTCGACTTCCCCATCTTCTCATGAGCTGGATTATTCTGATGTCCATGTAGTTTTGTCCATCTAGGAAGAGGGTTAATCCTACAGTGTATAGAACCATTGCATTCTGAATCCTTTCTCTAGCTGTTCTTGATAGTGAACTGACTTCGATGAAGGTTCCATATTGACGGTACAACTCGAGCAGATTGACATATTCGTTTCCGTCCAACTGGATCAGGGGCCAAGATCGACGGCCTGTCATACAAGCTAATGAATCTCGGGGGTCCAAACCCATGACATTGATCAAGAATTGATTCTCTAATGGATCTCCTGGTTGACCGACTGGTTCTGGTAATCCCATAATTTCTGAAAATTCATCCATTAAAAGGGTCATCTCTCCTCCATGGGAACCAGAAGGTGCATGTCTGCGGATTCCATCGTTCGGCCATTGCATGGATCAAATTGTCGTTGATGGTCTGGTTTCCGACTGCTGATGCCAATTCTAATCCGCACTCTCTTAAATGGTCCGGGAACATTCGAGAAAAGCTTTTGAGCCAGGAATTGTATCACCGGGGAATGAAAGTTCCGGTGCTAAGGGCTCGATGTTCAGGACGACCTTGTCACACCTCGTAGGAGATGTGACCTTCAGAAAAGCTAGGATCGACTTGACTGGATGCCATCAGACTGAAAACCGAGAAAGACTCGGAATCAGACTGAGGAAAATTATGGAAATTTTGAAGATTGCAGGCAGGATATAAAATGTAGCTGGAAGTTCGAGATCCAGTAGAACAGGAGGATGGAAAATTGTTATCGTCGTATAATTTTTCCCGTCTTCCCTTCCTTGCGGAAGAGAGAGGGAAATGCTTTCGCGATTCAAACTTGACCGGATTTTGGAAATTGTTTTGAAATACTCGCCTCCGTTTTGAAAATTACGGGAAAATCCATGGGATGGGGCTCGACCTGTCAGTATGAGGTTCGACCGTTCCTGCCGCCTTTAACAGGGGTAATCGAACCAAGGACCAAAATTGTGCTTGACTTAGTGAAATTACCGAAATCATGTTCTATCCTAAATGCACAGAGAATTCAGGCATGTGCTATGAGATTTTTGGAAAATGTAAATTGGAAAATATGATGTATGCTTAGAAAACATTTGGAGTTGAAAAGCATTTCTCAGGAAAAAGATGGAAATCAATCTCTCAGGAAACTCAGACGAAGAAGGTTTGAAATCTCGATAAAGTTTATAAAGATTTGGAAAATCTTGAAGAAGTGAGAATCTCGAGAAAATCTTGAGAAAGTTTATAAGGACTTGGAAAACCATGAAGAAATGAGAATCTCAAGAAAATTTTGAGAAAAGTTTATAAAGACTTGGAAAACCATGAAGAGATGAGAATCTCGGGAAAATGGAAGGAATTCTTGAGAAAAGATGAACATTTGAAAAGGAAAACACTTATCGGGAAAACTCGGACTTTGAGAATTTTCTTAGGAAAATAAGGGGAAATCTATAGGAAAACTCATTGGAGAAATAAATTCAAAACTTAGGAAATTGATATCCTGGAAACATTGTCCTTGAAATCTCTGAAAATCGATTTTGATTTTGTGAAAAAGATGAAAATTCCTTTTGAAAATGGGTCTTAAGAAAATAACTTTTTAAGGAAAATCACGGGAAAACTTTGATTTGGAAAATCCAACTCCGAATATCATCATAGATTCTTGAGAAATCGATTTCATGAAGTAAAAAAATTTCTTGAGAAAATCATGAGAAAAACAGATGATGCAGATGATTTGAATGAATGAATGCACTTTGAAAAGATTTCTGAAAAATTGGTTGGAAAAATGTGGATTAAGCCAAAGTAAATCCTTCACATATTCTGACTGTGGCCATGAATATGTTTAGAGCTTACTTGAGTTAATTCACAATATTTTGAAAATTTAGAAATATGATGTGCATTTTTGAGATAGCCTAAGAGTGTAGGCTCAATGTGACTGGTATAAAGATGATGGATCTGGGTCTCATCCATATTCCGACTAGGGCCGTAAATATGGACTCCACCGAGTTCATCAACTCTCTAAGAGTTGGTGCACGTGCCATTCGTGTTCATCCACGGTGAATTTTGAAAATTGAGATATATGCATTATAGAGTCAGGATATTACTGAAATCAAACTATATGAGATGCGGCCTAATCTAAGCAGTAAAAGTAAATCTTATTCCAAGGTTTACATTGGATTGTTACATTGCTAACATAAAGTAAAAAAATGAAATGGAGCCAAGGAATCAGCATCTTCTAGATTTTTCTGCAAAATGAGAGTTAGTACAAGATAACCAAGGAAATGGGTATATATATACTATATACAACAAAGATATACATGTAGATATAAAAATACTTGAATTTATGATAAATGATATATGATAATGAAGATATATTTGCAAAAAGTAAAAGAAAAGAAAAATATATGTGATAACAAGTGCACATGAAGGGATATGGGATATATATATATATATATAAGTATATATATATGTATATATATATGTACATAACATACATATATATACATATATATGTATATATATAGGTAGATATACAATAGATATACATATATATAGACATATATATACATATAATGAAAAATATATACATATTAATGGAAATTCCATATAATGGGTAAAATCGGAAAATACAGGTATATACAGTTTCTGTAGGCAATTTTACATAGCCGTATTTCCCAAATTACAAGATAATTTTCGATAAAAATGGGTATGGAGCTTCCCTATATATCAATAACGAAGCCTGCAAAAGATTGTCCATAAATCATGAATGGATATTAAAATATCCATACATGAACATGGTCAATTATCAAGACTAGGTACCTGCAGCAGAAGAGAATGGCTAAATGCATCCTACAGTTTTATCAAGAGGGTCGCATATCAATAGAAAACCTATCCTCTTATGCTTATAAATCTGGCAGCAACACTTGATATTCATGAGAAAACAAATGATGGTGCGAAGAGAAACTAATGGTGATGGTACACGTAAGATAAGTGGAACATGATATTTACACAGCAGGTGCTGTTGTGCAAATGCAGCAAGAGAAAAAAAACAAAAAAAAAAAAATGCAGTAGCTGCTGTGTAAAAGTAAATGGTGAGGGCATACAGAAAATTAATTTCTTTGCACAAAATCATGCTAAACGAAAGCAAGAAATGGTATATCCAATATTAATTTTCAGGATGTATACAGAATATATGCAGAATGTATGAATATATGAAGAATATATGCAAGACACTAAGCTGCTGATATATAGGTGGAACATTGCAGAAGTTGCATATGCTACAAAGCCTAAAAAAATGTGGAAATCTGTCAACAATTAAGACATGATGGAGAATTTTTTTTTTTTTGCTTGAGTCCAGCTCATCCCAAGTCATAGGATTCATATTGTGCGTGTTGAAGAGAGCTTTCCTGTGCAGATTTTTCTAAGATCTTGCTTAACCAGACTCATCATGTACAGCAGCTTATAATCAATTGAACAACTTAGTCAAGGCGATGTTCAGCTACCAAACACGCTGCTAATGCCTAGGAGTCTTTCTACATGGTTTTCTCACCACATTTTGGCCTTTGCTCATGTCAAAACCTTCTCCCACTCTCTCTCTCTCTCTCTCTCACACACACACACACACACACAACTCAAACGCCCCACCAACTCTTGGAGGCTTCACACTCAGGCCCATGAAACAGCACCAGCTCTCTATGCTTCATGAAGGTCAAAACTCAGAATTCACTTCAGTTTCTCGTGAGAGACAAGGAAAGAAGCCATTCCCTACAGGAGATGTTGGTATCCCTACAGCTTCAGTCGGAATTCATGCTCCAACAAGTGGAATGGGATCAACCAAACAGCGTCTTCGCTGGACACCTGATCTCCATGATCGATTTGTTGAAGCCATCACACAGCTTGGAGGGCCTGATAAGGCAACACCTAAGGGTGTTCTGAAGTTCATGGGCGTTCAAGGGATCACTATATTCCATGTTAAAAGCCACTTGCAGAAGTATCGGCTAGCAAAATACATCCCAGATTCATCAAATGGAGCAAAATCAAATATTAGAAAGGATATGGAAATCACTAAAGATCATGATTCCCACCAATGGAAGTTCAAAAGAGGTTGCATGAACAACTAGAGTTACATGGTCTGGTGAACTAGCAGGTGCAGAGACACTTGCAGATGCACATTGAAGCACAGAACAGATACCTGCAGAAGATAATGGAGGAGCATTCACTTACCGTGGAGATTAGGTTGGTAAAGAGAGGGTGGCCTCCACGCTGTCCAAAATGGGTTGGGTGTTTGGTTTGGCAGGGGCTGAAGGGATTAGAACGCTCCTTCTGGTTGATACGCTTACAACAACTGTTTTGGGGATGTTCTGCACCAAATGGATTTGCAGCTGGCAAGTGATGGCCAATCCTCTGCTATTGGGCTGAAGGGAATGGGAAGGAGCCGGCTGGGTCCTCTGCGCCAAATGCTACTACTGGATTTCCTGCGTCAAGTAGTTCTGCTGAATCTTCTTCACGTTGGATGGAGAAAATGAATCCCCAAAGTATGAAAACGCTCCACGGCAGAAAATAGGGCACACCCCACGACAAAACAACTCCTGCAATCAGAAAGAAATTCCCAAATCAATTGCCTCCCCTTCTCGATCAAATGGCTGGGTCTTTTAAAGACCTTCAGCCTCTTTCCAAAAGAAAAAAAAAAATGCAGCTTCTTTTCCTCCAGTTTCCGTTACACCTTCTCTCTTTTTTGAAAATTTTGGCAATGTGAAACCGATGCCTCATTAAGTTTGAAAGATTTGTTGTTTAAAAGAGGATGGTTTTATTATTTTCAAAAGTTTTCGGTTCATTTACCTAAGGTTTAGGTAAAATGAACTTTTTTAAGGAAAGTTCAGCTGTGGCGCCGTTTTGGGGCTGTTTCTTTTTTGAAAAAAATGAATAGTAAACAAAAAAATAAAAAAATAAAAAGAATATAATTAAATGGGAGATGCCACCTCAGCCAATTTTTTTAAAATTCTTTTTGAAAATAAAGTTTTATTTTGTTTTGCAAATCTTTTATTTTCAAGTGGGGTGCCACATGTGTGTGGGCCCACTAACTAAAAATGAATAATATTGAGAAATAAAAAAGAAAATTTGCAAATTGGTATGAACTTCGGGTGGGTCCCGCTTGAGAATAAACGACTTACCTGAGAGTCTGAGTATGATGCTAGTTCAAAGGTGGGTCCTGCTCCATTTATTTGAAGATATGAGATAAAACATTATTTGTTTTCAAGAATTTGGAAAAATTGGTTTTCCAGGGCAAAAAATATGGATAAATGTAAAAAATTTTGTAAAGAGATTTAAAATCTTTTGCAAAAAGTTTTGAGATAAAATCTTTAAAATCAATATCCAAATATCCAGATTATTTTTCTTGCAAAAATTTTTGTAATTCAAAGTCCTGGGGGTAAAATGGGAAAATTTGGTAATTTTGAATACCCAGGGTTTTAAAAATTAATTTGAAAAAGTTTCAAAATCAAATCTGGATGGACAATTTGGAAATTCAGGAGTTCTGGATCTCAAACTGACATGCTATGCAGTGAAATGATGCAATGCTATGCAAAGACATGTTCTATGAAATGTCACTCTGAGCTTGGACTTGGAAATTCTAACTTTTTGTCCAGAAAGAGGATTTTGAAATTTTGCAATTTGAAGATGTCTCTGAACCTAAATATAGAAATTTTGAGGCTCAAGAATGAAATTTAGGACTTTCTGCAAGGTTCAATCTTGGAAAATGACCATTTTGCCCTTTATTACATCTGAAGAACTGAAATATGATGATTGAGGGCGATGTCAAGAAGGTGAGTGAAAATTTGGGGTGTTTACAAAAATCATCTGGAGTTTTGAAAGAAATTGGATATTTGGGAAAATCATCCAGGGTTTTAGAAAATATCTCATGGAAAATAAGGATATTTTGGAAAAGGCCTCATAATTTGGAAAAAAAATGGGAAATATAAAGAATAAGCTACATACAATCACATCATGCACAAACATTTATGCACATACAGCACACCCTAAAAGGCTGACTCTAGATGCATCATTTTGAAAAACAGGTGTAGGACCCTAATCCTAACTCTAGGTTCAGATCATCTTTGTCCAATCCAGTTATGCCGATATACCCAAACCGAAATCCGAGGTACGCGGCATGTAATCTCAACTCCGGTTCTAAGGTAAGGTTTTCCAACATCCTTGAGCGCCTACCGATATACTTCGGATTGTGGCCCGCGGTATGTGGTAGGGGGGTGTTAACCCAAATAAGTGGCCCAGTTGTGAGGCTCTGTCCCGAACAAGGGTTCTGGAAGAGAGTCCAGCAACATGAAGACCGGGTAAAGATATGTAAAGGGGGTTTGGGAAAATGATCACATGCAAGAAATAGAGGGCTCTAAGTCCTAGAGAGATAGATTTTTGAAAATCTTTGAAGAAGCATATATTGTTTACATTCAGATCCTAAATTGAGGAGAGTTGTGTTTAGACCTAAGTCTGTGTGAGCATGAAAATATCTCCTCAATCTAGTCCTACCAAACCATGCTTAGTCTATATGCAGTCAATGTCAGCTAGGTCAGAATCTAGGCTCCTAGGTTCGCATGATATCAAAAGTAAAAGAGCTGACATTTTGTGAATACAGTTTCGATAATTGAACTAAGTCAAGCACATTTGATCAGACAAGGACAGGTCCCATCACGGTCACCAAACCTGTTATCGTCGCAAAATTTTTCCGTCTTTCCTTCCTTGCGGGAGAGAGAGGAAAATGTTTTCGCGAGTCAAACTTGACCGGATTTTGGAAATTGTTTTGAAATACTCGCCTCCGTTTTGAAAATAGCGGAAAAATCCATGGGATGGGGCTCGACCTGTCGGTACGAGGTTCGACCGTTCCTGCCACCTTTAACAGGGGTAATCGAACCAAGGACCAAAAATGTGCTTGACTTAGTTAAATCATTGAAATTGTGTTCTATCCTAAATGCACAAAGAATTCAGGCATGTGCTATGAGATTTTGGAAAATGTAAGTTGGAAAAATATGATGTATGCTTAGAAAACATTTGGAGTTGAAAAGCATTTCTCAAGAAAAAGATGGGAATCAGTCTCTTAGGAAACTCAGATGAAAGGATTTGGAAATCACCAGAAAGTTTATGAAGTTTTGGGAAAATCATGAATGGGTGAAAATCCTGGGAAAATGGAGACGATTCTTGAGAAAAAATGAATATTTGAAAAAGAAAGCATTCATCAGGACAACTCTGATTTTGAAAATTTTCTTTGGAAAATGATTGAAATTCATTAGAAAACTCTTTGGAGAAAGAAACTCAGAGCTTAGGAAATTGAAATCCTGAGAATATTGTCCTTGAAATATCTGAAAATCGGTTTTAATTCCTGGAAAAAAAATGAGAAATTCCTTTTGAAAATGAATCTTAAGAAAATAACATTTTCAGGGAAAATCATGGGAAAACTTTAACTCGGAAAATCCAACTTCGAAAATCTTCATAGTTTCTTGAGGAATCAATTTCCAGAGAATGAAATTTTCTTGAGAAAATCATGAGAAAAACAGATGATGCCATGATGCGGATGATTTGAATGAATGAATGCACTTTGAAAAGATTTTCAGAAAAATTTGCTGGAAAAATGTGTATTAAGTCAAAATAAATCCTTCGCATATTCTGACTGTGGCCATGAACATGTTTAGAGTTTAATTGATTTAATTCATAATATTTTGCAAAATTGAAAATATGATGTGCATTTTAAGATAGCCTAGAAGTGTAGGCTTAGTGTGACTAGTGGAAAGATGATGGATCTGGGTCTCGTCCATATTCCAACTAGGGCCGTAAATATGGACTCCACCGAGTTCATCAACTCTCTAAGAGTTGGTGCACGTGCCATTCGTGTACATCCATGGTGATTTTGCAAAATGAGATATATGAATCATAGAATCAGGATATTGCAAGAATCAAACTACATGGGATGCATCCTAATCTAAGCAGTAAAAGTAAATATTATTCCAAGTTTGATTATTACATTTCTGACATAAATCAAAATAAAAAAAATACAGTGTAAAAGAATCAGCATCCTCTAGATTTTCCTGCAAAATGAGAATTAGTACAAGGAATGGATATACAAGATACCCAAGGAAATGGGCATATATAGAACATGTACAACGAAGAGATATATATATCTAAATGCTAAAATTTGTGCTAAATGACATGTAACAATGGAGGTGTATTTACATGAGAAAATTGCTACATAAATGTTCATATATGGAAACAAGTATACATGAAGGGATCCACATGTATATATATAAGTATATATATATATATAGATATATATACATTATTTATACATATATGTATATGTACATAGATATATATATATATATACATAGGTATGTGTACATATAATGAGAAAACATATATAATAATCGAAATTCCATATATAATGGGTAAGGCATAAATCAGAAAATACAGGATATACATAGTTTCTGTACATGACTTTGCAAAGTCATAATTCCTAAATTATAACACATTTTTCAGTAAAATTTAGCATGAAGCTTCCCTGTATATCAATAAAAAAACATGCAAAAGATGGTTCAGAAATCATGAATGGATATGGACATATCCATCCATGAATATGGCTCATTCTCAAGACTGCACACCTGCAGAAAAGCGGATGGGTAAATGCATAACCTACCAATATGCAGGAGATGACAGACGATATAGTGCAAACATGACAGTACGCATGTTACAATTGATATGAAGTGTTAAGATATATATACAGATGCTTATTCATGGGCGATGAAGTGTTACAAAGGGCCACATGCAGACATGATGTGGGTGATAGTGAGTATAATGCACAAATGACAGTGTGTTAATGTGAAAAGGTGAAAAGTGGACCTAAGTATGACTACAGGGGTGATGACAACATGATTTTTATAAAGACAGATGTGCTGGGGTAACCAAATGCTGGAGTCTGGCAGCAAGGTAGTTAATATGCAGATAATGTATGGACTTTGTTGGATCGAATCAGATTTTAGACCCATTGTTAGGAATTAGCTTTTAGCCATCGGAAGGTCATAGCGTCAACAACAGCATATTCCTTTGTGTTTACTTAACTTGGCAATTAACCTGTAAGGTACATAGAAATACGACTGATGGTAAGAAGGTAAAGATGGCAATGGATATGCAGTGACAAACACGCATACATAAGATGTAAAACAGCAAAAGGAAAGGTATAAGAAGCAAATGTAACTGAAAATAAAGCAATAGGCCAAGTCACACATGATGCTGAAACTGTTGATTTTTAGAGAATATACAGGGGATCAAGGTAAAGGCGTGAAATAACAAATAAAGAGGTGTAAAAAATTTTTTGTAATACACTAAGTGCAGGAACTAACATGATGACTTACATATATCAAATGATCTATCATAATACAATGCAACGAATGCAACTTAAGTTTATAAGATCAACTTAACATAGGCTAATTTCAATCATATAAAACTGGAACCTAATGAAACTATAAACTGACTTTAATATCGAATTTTACAGAAAACAATGTAGGTTGTATACCACAGCCAGTAGATATATCAAAGAAAAGAACTGATTAGCTGAAATTATAAGGTATTGATAGCTATATAAGATACAAACATACCCATGGATATATTACAAATAAGATATACAGGGGAAAGATAAACCATTTCTGAATATTAAGGTGAGATGATATCCTATATACAACCTATGGCTTGGAAAATGAATATATACGATGACAAAATGAAGTGATGATATGCAGAACCTGTCTCCTGCAACTTTTGCTATTTGTTTTACAAGTGCAGGAAACCAATTTACAACAATCGATTATTTCATTTCCTGATCAAACTAATGCAATTTGTTGTAATTGATATGTAAATGGCAAGATATGAGATACTAAGACCGAGGGAAATATAGATTACAGGAAATTAATAAACTAAATAAATGCCATGAGAGATATACTGTAAATAAAATGCACGGCAGAGGGAAGAAAGACCAATGCTCATAGATGAATATGTGTAGGCTACTGAAATGGGGTTCAGTCCATGAAAAGGAGGGAACGCCTCATCCCTTTAGCCTGCAGATGAAAACTTTTCCAGACATTCATTTCAAAACCCTCTTATTACATTAAAATTGAGACCCTAAATGGCCCTTTATCTTACAGGAATTTCAGCTAATCAAAGTTGCAACAGAGTTTTATTTAGTAAAACCTACTAAAATGGAGATAAGAACACAGCCATGCGTTACCTTGTGGATCCTCTGCACCAAACGACCTGTATCTCACGATCAAGAGGCTGATCTTCCTTTCTTGGGCTGAAGGAAATGAAAGGAGTCGGCTGGATTTCCTGCGTCAACTGCCCCTGCATAATCTTCTTCATGCTGGATGAAGCAAATGACCTCCCAAAGAGAAAAAACTCCACCTCTCTGCAGAAAGGGCCTGCAATCAGAATAAAAGAAGAAACTCAATCACTCCTCCCCTCCTCTTCGATCAATAGCCCCTCTCCTTTTCAAGACTTTCAGCCGCTTAAAAAAAAACGCAGTTTGAGTTTCCGTTACAATTTTTTTTTTGATAATTTTGAAACGGACAGTTTAAGTGGCTATGTCAATCTGTTGTTTTCAATAGAGGACGGATCTTATGATTTTACGAACAATTTGGTTCATTTACCTAAGTTTTAGGTAAAACTGAATATTTTTGGAAAGTATGGCTGTGGCTGCTCTTTTTTTTTGGAAAGTATGGTTCATCTTAGGCTGCTCTTTTTTTTTTTTTAATGAGTAAATGAAACGAGATAAATGGGAGATTTTAAAAAAATGCCACATCAGCCAGTTTTAAAATCCTTTTGAAATGAAGTTTATTTTTTTTTTTTTGGTTTGGTTTCTTCTGCAAAGGGGCTTAGTGGGGCACCACATGTGTGTGGGCCGACTAACATATTTTATAACTTGACCAACATAAAAAGAAAAAATATAAATAGGATTTTGCACAATTGGTGCCATCTCCGGGTGGGCCCCGCTTGAAATTAAGAAACATACCTGAGAGTCTGAGTGTGATGCTAGTTCAAAGGTGGGTCCCACGCCATTTATTTGAAAAAAAAATAAAAAAATAGAAGAAATAACTTATTTTTGGAATTTGCGTGATAAAACTTTGTCTTTTTTCAAAAATTTGGAAAAAAATGGGTTTTCAGGGCAAAATATGTATAAAGTAAATGTAAAAAACTTTTGTAAAGAGATTTAAAAGTCTTTTTGCAAAAAGTTTTGAGATAAAATCTTTAAAATCAATATCCAAATATCCAGATTGTTTTCCTGAGAAAAACTTTTGTAATTCAAAGTCCTGGGGGTAAAATGGGAAAGGTTGGTAATTTTGAAGACCTAGGGTTTTGCAATCAATTTTAAAAAGAGTTAAAACTCAAATCTGGATTGAGAATTTTGAAATCGAGAGTTTCTGGACCTCGAAACGACATGATGTGCAGTGAAATGATATGAAATGTTCATGCAATGCTATGCAAAGACATGTTTCAAGAAATGCTACTCTGAGCCAAGATTTGGAAATTCTAGCTTTTTGTCCAGAATAGGATTTTGAAAATTTACAGTTTGAAGATGTTTCTGAACCTTAATATAGAAATTTTGAGGCTCAAGAATAAAATTTTAGACTTTCTGCAAAGTTCAATCTCAAAAAATTTCCATTTTGCCCTTTATTGCTTCCGAAGAACTGAAATATGATAATTTGTGGAGATGTTAGGAAGGTGAGTGAAAATTTGGGGTGTTTACAGATGCCCCTCTTTGCTACTAAGCCGGCTTGTTGCCGAGCTTAGTGGCAAAGAAAAACACACCAAATTTGGGCTATATAAAAAAATGTCCCAGTTAGAAGGATTCGACTGGGTATAGAGATATTAGCCCAGTGAAGATGATATATATGAAATGGAGAATGAAGACGAATAGATTTGCTCTGTGAGAGTGAAGTTCAGGTTTTTGCCCTTATCCTGGATGGGACAGAAAATACCTCGTATGAAACGAAGCTCAGGTTTTACCCTTAACCTGATTGGGGAATGAAATATCTCATCGAAATGAGACTCAGGTTTGTACCCTTAACCTGATCGGGCGGAAAATGGAATACCTCATCAAATGAGGCTCACGTTTATACCCTTATCCTGATTGGGCGGAAAATGGAATATCTCATCAAATGAGGCTCAGGTTTGTACCCTTATCCTGATTGGGCGAAAAAAAAATGGAATACCTCTTTGAATGAGGCTCAGGTTTGTACCCTTATCCTGATCAGGCGGAAAATGGAATACCTCATCAAATGAGGCTCAGGTTTATACCCTTATCCTGATTGGGCGGAAAATGAAATACCTCATCAAATGAGGCTCAGGTTGGTACCCTTATCCTGATTGGGCGGAAAAAAAATGGAATACCTCTTTGAATGAGGCTCAGGTTTGTACCCTTATCCTAATCGGGCGAAAAATGGAACCTTCGGATTTTGCACAATAAATCCGACAGGGGTTTTGCAAAAGGAAGGAAAATGGGGTCCCTAAAGCTTGAAAAGGGGTTGATTTTGGGCGTCTCATTGCTGAGACTAAATAGCTTTTGAAATTGCCTTTTGCAAAAAAATGATTGGTGGTTCGACCTCGAACCGAAATGGGATTGGCTATGATTGGACAGTGGGGACACAGGAAAGTGTGCGAATCTGAGAGCTCACGCTCTCAGAGAAGGGAAGGAATCAAAGTCCTTAAGAGGAATTTAAAAATTGGTGTTAGGATGTATCAAAGACGGACATCAAGCTCTCACTTCACGCTAAGATAGCTAGAAAATATTGTCAAAATGTTGAGAATTCTGTTGTTGATTCAAAGTATTTGAAAATGATATACATTGTTGCAAAAACATTCCTTGTTTTCTACAGTATTGATAATAGAATTTCACAAATTTAAAGAAGATTCTTGATAGACTTGGCAGTTTGATATCCTGGGAGCTTCTTGTTATCATCGCAAAATTTTTCCCCTCTCTTGCGAGAGAGAAACGAATTTCGCGAGTCAAACTCGACCAAAGTTTTGAAAATGGTTTTTGAAAATTACTCGCCTCTGTCTTGAAAATTTGCGGAAAAATTCCATGGAATGGGATCCGCCTGTCGATACGAGGTTCAACCGTTCCTGGCGCCTTTACCAGGGGTAATTGAACCAAGGATCAATTATGTGCTTTGACTAAGTTAAATTATCTAAATTATGCTTTATTTTCCTAGAATGCACAGAGAATCAGGCTTGTGCTATGGAATTTTGAAAAGATGCAAGTTTGAGAAATATGATGTTTGCTTTGGAAAATTGAGATATGCTGGAAAAATGATTGGAAAAGTGCTTGAAATTGGAATTCCTGGGAAAATCATTGAATTTTATTGGAAATCAGAAATTTGCATTGGAAAGTGATTTCTTAGGAAAATTTGAATCTTGAGAAAATCGATTTCTGAAAACTTGTGATTTTGAAATTTGAGAATTTTAAAACATCGGAAAATATTGATTTGAACTTGGGAAATGCTTTTAAATGTTATTTGAAAACTTAGAATTTTGAGAAAATCAGATCCTGAGAAAGACTTGGAAATTCTTGAGAAAACTGAATTTTCTGAAATTGAAATTGGAAAATGAGTTTGAAAACAATGCAATTTGTATGATATGAATGAATAAATATAATTTTGAAAGGAAATTTCATTGAGGAATTGAGAAAATTCTTTTGAAACTTGGAGACATGCAGTCCATTTTTGAAGTTAGCCTAAGAGTGTAGGCTAAATGTGAATAATATGAAGATCATAAATCTTGGTTTTCTTCGTATTCTGACTATGGCCATAAATATGAATCCCACCGAGTTTATAAACTCCATAAGAGCTTGTGCATGTGCCATTCGTGTCAACCATAGTGATTTTGAAATAAATGTGCATGAATCATACATCACATATTAAAATTTGCAGAAATTAAACTATATGCAATGCAACCCTATTCTAAGCAGAAATGTAACTCTTATTCACAATATTGCATTGCTTTTTACATTGAATTGAATAAAATAAAGAAATAAAGTGACTAAGCCTTCTTCTTGAATGTTCCTGCAAAACTAGAAAACAAGGTTAGCACAAAAATGTAGTTTTTTCTGAATTTATTCGAAAATATTGAAAATTATCGGATATTATTCAGATATAAACCCAAATTCATACCCCCTTTGATATAAATATGATAAATAATGAATAAATTTCGAAAATAAACTTGAAAATCCGAAATTGGGGTCAAAATGATCAAAATACCCCTAATAACCTTGAAATCAGTGTTTTCTGAAAGAAATTTTATAAATTTTGGAATTTTGAAAATCAAATAAAATAAATAAAATACAATATGATGAAATATGATGATATGCATAAAAAATTATGAAATTAAAGATTTAAATTTAGAAATTTAGGTCAAAATGACCAAAATACCCCTGATAACAAGACTATGGCATTGAAACCAGGGTTTTCTGAAATAAATTTTGCAAAAATGGAAAATGTGAAATGAAAATGACATTGAAATTAACCCTAATATGATATGACATGCTTATTTACATGAATAAAACCCTAAAATGGTGAAAATATCATAAAATATCAAATTTAACCAGATTTTTGCTTCTGAATTTCAAGATAAACTAACACATGAAGCAAATGAACTTGGAATTAATCCAAATTTGTCATGGACACCTAAAATAACCCTAAAAACAGAATGGAGCTCGAAAATCTAATTTTTTTATATTTTTAAATATGGAAATTCAAATAAAAACCCTAAATTTTATGATTTTTGCCTAAAATGTTGATTCTAAAGGGGATTTCGGATATCAAATTTCCATAAACATTTCCCAAATTTTATGGGATGACAGAGGACAGTTAGGCAAAGATTTTTTCCTTTTACACTTTCTGGTTTTGACCTATGGTCAGAGCTGTGTCACTCCAGCAAGTCGGATCGGAATCCGACGATTCTAGGATTTGGGGGAAACAGACAGATTTCGGTAGAAAATGTGGGAAAAATAGTAAACAGATGGGGAAAAGGCTGAAATTGTGGAAACATGTCCCTGACAAACAGGGAAAAGTTTTATTGTTTTGCATCATTGGGATTCGGGTTATGGTTTGGAAAAGGGCACACTGTTATCAAAGACCCGAATCTCTGGAATTTCAGGATATTGGAATCTGTTAGACAGAAAATAAAACTTCGGGAAAAATACTGAGACAGTTACAAAAATCCCCAAATTTTGGGAAATGACAGGAAAACATGTTAGTAACAACTTTTGTGTTGAAAGTTTTTGCAGACGAGCTACGGATTGAGCGGACTTGGTGCATTAGGGTCTGTCTATACCCTGACAAAGGAAAATCGAGATTTTCCCAGGGGGCTGGGAAATCCGATTTTTGACAGAGGTCAAAACTAATTAGAAAAATCTCAAAAATCTTCAGATCATTAGTAGATTCAATTATGAATCCACTATGATTTTTGAAGGACAGTCCGGATCTCCCACAAGGGTGGTGCCGGAGGTTCTTTTCTGCTAAAGCAGAAATTGAAAACTCAGAGAGACAGAAAACTCGATGTAACATTCAATTTCTAAAGTGGGGTTATATGCATCAAGTTAATCCAAAATTTTGGCAAGAGATAACATGTAAATAGGGGAATTCATAGCAAAATTTTTAGGATTTATCGACAAAAAATCATGCATAAAATGATGATTGGACAACGCACATAAATTAAAATCTATAGTTTTCCTAGGCAAATATTAATGAAGCTAATAAAATCATCTATAGGACAATAAAACTAATTAAATCAAATACCTAAAATCTGGGATTTTCCCAAAAATATTACTTGAAATGAATAATAATAATAAATAAATAAAAGAACAAGGAGGCACAAAATCAATTGATGTTAGCTATCGGTGAGAGGGGTCTGATCCATCTATCGGATGGATCACCTCACACACTTAGCCTTATCATAAAAGATAAGCATTTTTGATAATATGAACTGACCTTGAACATGATTCTTTACATTAGATTCAGCATACTAAAGAGGGCAACCATGATATTTTGAAGAAACTTTAGTCCAGCATAAAAAAATTTGAAAAACATGGGTTTACCTTGATTCAACTGAAGGAGGGTTCCTTCAAGGTTAGCAAGGGGTTGCCTCAAGGCTATGGGAAGGCTGGATGTAGTTGCTGCAGCTGCCGATGGTGGAGATGAAGTTGCTGTCAAGATATGGCTGGTGAAAATGTTGCAGCTATGTGATGGGTTGCAACAGAGTGGAGCTGGAGATATGTAGGTAATGCTGTGAACCTTGCTGCTGGGATGCTGGCTGCAATAGTGGGGAGCTTGCTTCAACGTTGAAGGGAATGGATTGATTTACAATGTTTGCTGCAACACAAGATCGGATGTGAAGAAGTTGCTGCTACTTGGTGGCTGCCGGCTGGAGTAGTTGGGCGATGATGGTGGAGGTCTGCCTTGGTTGAAGGAAGCTGGGAGGAAGAGGCTGTTGCTGAAGCTCCTTGGTAAAGGTGGCTATAGGGGGAGTTGAGGCTTGAGAGGCAGCCGTGAAGGAGAGAGAGAGAGAGAGAGAGAGAGAGAGAGAGAGAGAGAGAGAGAGAGAGAGAGAGGCCTTGAAATGGGGAGCAGCCGTAGCCTCTTTTCCTTCTGTTTTCAAAGTCTAAACTTCGGCTTTAATATATCCTCAACTTAGGTCTTTGACAGCCTAATGAAAAAGAAGATAAAGAAGTTTACGTGAATGGCTGGGCAAGAGGGAAAGGAAGGAAGGAAGAAAGGGAAGAAGGAAGAAAGGGAAGAAGAAAAGAAAGGGAAGAAAGAAGAAAAAGAAAAGGAAAGAAAGGAAGAAGAAAGGGAAAGAGAAAGGGAAAAAGAAAAAGGAAAGGAAGGAAGGGAGAGGGGCTGGAGGTTTGGGCAACCACCTTGTGGGTCCCACCTATCTAAAATAAAATAAATAAATAAAATCAATAAAACAAAAACAAGCAAATAAAAGAAACATCTTTTTTTTTTCTAATAAAATAGAAATTTAAATGAATGGGCCATCTCAGAGCGGGTCCAAATTCACTTTTGAAATTCATTTTGACGATTAGAGGGATAAATTAGTCTTTTCAGAAAGTTTCCAAAATGAAACGAGCTATTTTTGGCAGTTTTTGAAACGAGCTCGGATTTTAGGTGCAATACCTCGTTGCGAAGCAAATCCAATGTAGAATTTAAAAATTTGATTTTGAAAGAAATCCATATTGTTTTTCTCGAGAAAATACTTCCAAATTTATTTCCAAACGAAACGAGCTATTTTTGGCAGTTTTTGAAACGAGCTCGGATTTTGAAGTTCAATACCTCATTGTGAAGCAAATCCAGTGTAGAATTAATAAATCCAGATTATTTTTCTTGAGAAAATATTTCCAAATTTAGACTCTCGGGGGTAAAAATGTCAATTTTGGAAACCCGGGGTTTGAAATTGATTTCTGAAAACTTTTAAAACTCAATCTGGATTGAAATATATAAAACTGGAGTTCTGGACTTCGAAAATGAAATGAAATGTCATGAAATGTTATGAAATGCTGAGAAATGATATGAAATGATGAGAAATGACATGAAATGCTATGTGAAATGCTAACCCTGAATGAAGAATTTTGGATTTTAAACCCCGATTAACACTTGTACTAGTTTAAAAAGCATTAAAACTAATAAAATTTGCAAAATAGCTCAAGAAATGGTTTTCGGGACTCTACTGGATCAGAGTGACACTGGAAATTGGGGTTCGAGCTGGATTGAACTGAGATGAGATAGATTGAGCTGGGTTTTAGAGTTTCAGAACTCTAATGAACTGACCAGACACTGACTCAACTAACCTTTCCGACTGAATTTTCAAGAAAAGCTGTCATTTTAGAGAAATGGCACGGAATGGTCACTGGAGTGGAGTGAATTACAAACCTGAACTGGGTTTGAGCTAAAACAAAGGATACTAATACTGATATGAACTAAAATCAAAGCTCAAACACTAGCTCAACTGACTAAACTTAGCTCAATTTCAGTTGAAAGAGCTGAAATGGACTAAAATGGGCTTATGGACACTTGGAAATGGTTTTTAACTGAAACTGGAGCACTTAAACTCCTGGTGAGCTCAAGTTAGACTCTGGGGAATATGACTGACTGTGAATGACTGACTCAGAGACAATTGGCTTGGATTTGAGTGAGAAATGAGCTCATTTCTGAAGAAATGATCTCATTTTGGCAGGAATGGTCAGAAATGAAAGTGGTCTGTTCATCATGAGCTCAGGTGAGCTTGTAATGACTGATATTCTAACTGTTCTGAACTGACCAACAAGCTTGGTTGACTCTGACTGACTGGGGTCCGGGATGACCTAGGGGTAAAATGGTAATTTTCCTAGTAAAAATGGGTAAAGTGGTAGTTTTCTGAAACTGACTCGGGGTTTGACTCCTACATTGACCTAACAAGGTTGGCACTGCACGAGAAGGGTTGTTTGAGAATGGATGAGGAAAATTTGGGGTGTTTACACTTCTCTCATGATAATCTTTCTGTACTCTTTTGGCTCTCTTGGGTTTTGGTTACATTCTCCTTCATTTTGGAGATGTCTTGACCTTTCTTTCTTTCTTTTTCCTCTCTCTCTCTTTTTTTTGGAAGGGTACGTCATAAACTCCTTCAACTTGGAGATGTTTTGATCCTTCTTTGACAATAATGGCTCATGGGTTAGAGATCTTTAGATGATAGCTGAAATTAAATATCTTTTAGGGATTGTCGGGAGGTTCATCGCATCTGCCTTCATCTCGACAGTGCTTTGGACTTTCCCTGGAAGAATTCGTCACAAACTTCGTCATCTTGGAGATGTTTCAAATCTTCTTTGGCCCCGAGGGTCTACTCGCTTAATTCGCCTTCATCTTGACGACAATTGAGAGATCCCTTTTGCGGATATTCAATTACAGCTTAGGTGATTTTGAGGAAAACAGGGCTTGGGTGAATTCTCTCCTTTTCTAACGCTCAGGATATTTTCACTGCCTCATCTTTACAAGAATAGTCTTTAGAGATGTGCCATTGACTGCGATCAGTATCAATCATCTATGGCTTTGCAATAATGTTGAATCTTCTTTTCTGGCCATACCAAGGATTTATCCTTTATCCTTTTGGTTGGCCAATAGAAAGAATTTGAATTTTGAATCTCTTTTCGTAAAAGCTTCACTCTTTTGAAAGTAATGCTAAAGGTAAACTGAGGTAAAGATTTGTATAATAAAGTTTTTGAAATCAACAAGTAATTCGATTGACAAATTTGGCAAAATTTTCTTGAAATTCTGGGTGAAAGAAAGCATTTGAGGTCTGGCTCAAGATATCCGTGCCGAAAATTCTCCTCTCTTTTTCCCCAAAAGAGAGACTCAGGCTTAGCCCTTACCTGAATGGGAAATGGGAAATACTCCTCTCTTCCCTGAAGAGGAGGTGTTTGCAAAACAAACTTTCGAAGAGAAATTTAAGCTTTCGTCAAAGCTCCCTAATATTAGGCTTCTCTTATGGAAAGGGGCCGATAGTAGTGAGGTCGGAAAATTGGGACATGAAGGAACGCGTCCATCACACTCTCCCTAAAAAGAGGGTCCTTCATGACGAAAATGGCCTAGTAGAAAAAATTTGGGGGCCACAAGAAAAGCGAGTCTCCGTCGAGCCTCTCCCTTTAAAAGGGTTCCTTGTATGAAATTGAAAATTGTTTTGCAAACGGTTCACGAAGATGCGAGTCCCTTCAAACTCTCCCTGAAAAGGGGCTAAGTGAACGAATTGGATAGCATGCAAAAGAACGAGCTCCCTCGAACTCTCCCTATAAAAAGGGTCCCTTGCAAGAGAAAATGATTGAAATCAGATATTGAAATTGATTGACCCAAAGGTCGAAATTGGAAATTGGAAAATTGATTGTTGGAAATTGAATGACCCGGAGGTCGAAATTGGATGACCTAATGGTCGAAATTGGAAATTGGTTGACCACAAGGTCGAAATTGTGTGGCCCGAAGGTCGAAATTGAGAATTGAGTGACCCGAAGGTCGAAATTTGGAAATTGGGTGACCTGAGGTCGAAATTGAGAATTTGGTAATTGGAATTGAGAATTGGAATTTGAAATTTGAAATTGGAAATTGGGTGACCCAAGGGTCAAAATTGAAGAATTGAATGACCCGAGGGTCGAAATTGGAAATTTGAATGATCCGAGGATTTAAATTGGAGATTGGTGGATAAAATGTCAAATTTTGAGAAACTGGCTGACCCTGAGGATTGAAATGACTTGGATCAACATAAGAGAATAAATGGCTTGAGTGAAGAGATCACAAGTCAGAACTCAGATCAACAAAGGAAAATGAAGAGCTCGAATCAGAGCTCAAATAAGGTAAAGAGATCACGAGTCGGAACTCGGATCAACAAAGGAAAGATAATTTGAGAAAAGGTCCGAGTCGGAACTCGGTTTTTTAGAGAAAAATATAGACCGACTTAAAAGTTGGATTTTGAAAATGTACCAATTCGAGCACTGGATTTTTAGAATGTACCTGGTTGAGCACTGGATTTTTGAAAATATACTTGTTCGAGCCCTGGATTTTGAAATAATACCAGTTCGAGCATTGGATTTTGAAATAATACCAGTTCGAGCACTGGATTTTGGTTCAGTATTAATGGTTGTTTTTCAATTTTGAATAACAGTTTAGGAATTATGATGGGACTGTTTGTTGAAATCCCAATACTGACCAGATTGTTATTAATGTATTTGAATGCAAATGAATGTAAATTGATGCACATGAATGTACAAGTGTGTAAAATGAGAGATTTGTTTATCCTGCCTGCATACAAAAAAAAAAAATTAAAAATATCCCAGTGTAACTGGGAAAAGAAAGTTTGATCCTTATTAAAGCAAATAGGAGGATTACAAGAGAAGAATAGATGCTTCAAGTATAGAACTTTTTCAAGTGTCGAGCATTAATGGGATCTGGTAATTCTACCCCATCGACATTGATGAGCCGATATGAGTTGCGGGGTAATGCTTCTTTGACTACATAGGGACCTTCCCAATTTGGCGACCATTTGCTGCCAGGATGATGCTTGAGATAAGCTGTGGATCGAAGCACTAAATCATTGACTTTGAATCTTCTTTCGATGACAGACTTCGCGTATTGCCTGGCTACTCTCTGGCGATAGGATTGAGCATGTTCTGCTGCTTTTAGTCTTCTCTCGTCGAGCAAGTCTAGCTGTACCAGTCGCTGCTGCTAGTATTGATCAAGAGGTAGTTGTAGAAGTGATGCGAATTTCAAAGCGGGCTTCTGAACATGTAGCGGCAATACTACTTCTGTTCCGTAGACCAATTCTGATGGAGTAGCATTCGTTGGAGTGCGAATAGTGGTCCGGTAGGCCCATAGTGCATCATGGATCTTCTCATGCCAGTCGCGGCATGTTTCCACAGTTCGTTCCAAGATACGAATTAAGATCTTGTTGGTGGCCTCTGCCTGACCATTCCCTTGAGGATAATATGGAGCAGAAAAATGATGATAGATCTTGAACTTTGAGCAGAATGTCTTCATTCTTTCATTTTTTAAATGACTGCCATTATCTGACACAATGTCATGTGGGATGCCGAAACGGCAAAGGATGCTCTTGTGAATGAAAGAGACCACGTGTCGGCCTTCTACTGTATGAAGAGTGATAGCTTCTACCCACTTGGTGAAATATTCTATTACGACAAAGAAGTATTTGTGGCCATTTGAAGTAGAAGGAGTGATGGGACCTACGACATCGAAGGCCCACATAGAGAATGGCCATGGAGAAACAACAGGCTGTAAATATGTTGCTGGAGCATGAATAGAAGGTGCATGTATCTGACGTTGGACACACTTCTTTACGAAATGAAAACAGTCTTGCTGCATAGTTTTCTAATAATAACCTGCTCTGACGATCTGCTTGACAAGGGTTTGGTAGCCGACGTGGCCACCACAAATGCCTTTGTGTGCTTCTCGCACGACTTCTTTGGCTTCGTCTTCATCTAAACATCTGGAATACTCTGAACTGAATCCGCGACGATAGAGGACATTGGCCAAAACAAAATATCGAGTAGACATGCGCTGAATTGCTCGCTGCTCTTTCTTTGAGAGTTCTGGGGGAAATTCCTTGGTTTCTATGAAAATTTTGATATTATAATACCAAGGCTTCTTCTTTTGCTCAGCTTGGTTGACTTGTTCTGCTGGAAGAAAAGCAGGTTGGTCAAGTCTGCCAATTTCGAAGGAACGACAAGATTCTCCATTCTTGAATGCCATAATGGAGCCCAGGCTGGCTAGGCTATCGGCCACTTGATTAAAATCTCTCTTGATATGAAAGAGCTGAAATTCTTCGAACTGGCTAACAAGAGCCGAAACGATTTTCTGATAAAGAAATAGCTTCTGATCTTTCACTTGCCATTCGGCTCGGACTTGATTGACAACGAGTAATGAGTCACCGTAAGCATGCACTCTCTTGACATTGAAGTCTAGTAGGATCTTCAGACCTTGTATCAGAGCTTCATACTCGGCCATATTATGGGTACATGAGAAATCAAGCTTAAGGGAAAAGGGAATCATCTCCTTCTCGAAAGTAATTAATAAAATTCCAATGCCTATTCTGGCCATGTTCTTGAAACCATCAAAAAATAAATTCCAGATTGGATATTGCTGGATATTGCATATTTGTTCGTCTGGGAAATCATCTTCGGCTTTCGCCTCTTCTGCCAGAGGAAAATCTGCCAATTGATCAGCAATTTCTTGGCCTTTTATTGATTGCTGTGAGACATATTCTAAGTCATACTGCATCAGTAAGACTTGCCATTTGGCTAGTTCACTGAGAAAAGTTTGCTCTAAGATGTACTTGAGAGGATTGAGTTTAGACAGGATTTTGACTTCAGATGCTAGCAGGTAGTGTCTTAGCTTCTGACATATCCATACCAGAGCTAGGCAGGTCTTCTCTATTTGGGAGTATTTCTTTTCATAGTCTATGAAAGTCTTACTCACATAATAAATGACGTGCTCTATCAAGCTGCCTTCCTTGTATTGTGCCAAGAATCTGCCGCATGCGACTTGATTGACTGAGATATATAGCAAAAGGGATTTTCCCAATTCTGGCGGCTTCAGGATGGGAGGATTGAGAAGATATTTTTTGATACGATCGAAAGATTGCTGACATTCTGGTCCCCATTCGAACTTCACTCCTTTTCTAAGCAAGTGATTGAAAGGTTCGCATCTCATTGCCAAGTTGGAAATAAATCGCCGGATTGATTGCATGCGTCCCTGAAGGCTACGCAATTCTTTGAGATTTTTCGGGGGTGGCATATCGATGATAGCCTTTGCTTTGGCTGGGTCTACTTCAATTCCCTTTTTGCTGACCAGAAAACCCAACAGTTTGCCGGATTCGACTCCAAAAACACACTTTTGTGGGTTAAGCCTTAACTTATAAAGAATGAGTCGCTTGAAAACTTGATCAAGGGCTTTGAGGTGATCTTCTTCCTCTTTTGATTTCATGAGGATATCATCAATGTACGCATCCATGATTTTGCGCATTTGATCGTGAAAGATAACAGCCATTGCTCGTTGATATGTTGCTCCAGCATTCTTGAGCCCAAAAAGCATAACTGTATAGCAGAAAGTGCCCCAAGGCGTAGTGAAGGAAGTCTTTGATTGGTCGTGGGCGGCCAACTTAATCTGATTGTAGCCGAAATATTCATCCATGAAAGAGAACATGGCATGTCCTGTTGTGCTGTCGATTAGAAGATCAATGCTTGGAAGTGGATAGTCATCTTTCAGAGTCGCTTTATTGAGGTCTCTGAAGTCTATGCAAATCCTCACTTTGCCGCTTTTCTTTAGAACAACAACAATATTGGCTAACCAATCTGGGTAGTCAATAGTTCGAATGAATCCTGCTTTGAGCAAATCTTCAATTCCTTCTTTGACTTGTTGTTCTATTCTGGGATCCATTTTCCTCAGTTTTTGCTTAACTGACTTAGCATCTCGCTTCAAAACGAGGCGGTGTTCGAATAATTTTGGGTCTAAGCCCGACATATCTTCATATGTCCATGCGAACACTTCTTCATGTTGCTTGAGGAAATTAGTGAGCCTTTCCTTCTCTTCCGGGCTCAGACTAGTACCGATCTTGAGAATCTTGGAATTGTCCTCTGAACCGATATTGACCTCTTCAGTCGGATCTTGTACTAGACCAGATGGTTCATCCTGTTTCTGAGCTGAGGCGAACTCTGGTAATTCCTATAGAGACTGATCAAATTCTGCGTAATCATCTAACTGCTTTAAAACCTTGCAATGTTCTGTGCTTGCTTTGACTCGATGAATTGTTGCCGACTTCTAGAAAGCCTTTGGATTGATAACAAGTTTCTTGATTGTTCGGGAAGACATTCTGTAATTTTGGATAAGAAATTTGGTTCAGGTAAAATTGTCCAGCATAAGACAAACAATCATTTGAAAAGAACCATGCATAAACTGACATTAAAATTAGGAGATAGAGAAATAGGAAATGGATGGCATCCAGATAGACAAAGAAAATTGACATTTTATTGATTTGAATTGATCCAAGACATGGAGACATTTATTTTGAAAGGAATAGGGAGGAAGTGCAACAATGATTTCTTAATGTGCCTCCTTAACAAAAACAGTCTTCTTTGGCGAGCTTCCGTCGGAAAACCCTAATCCTGCTCGGGGGGGACGATGCTTCTGAATCATTGGCTCTATGCGACCGTCTTCATTTTTATCTAGTCCCTTGAAGGGTTGATAACTATGTTTCAGAAGTAAATCAAATCCCTTTCTTGCTCTCATGAATTGTGGGAACAACGGATGATCTTTGATGGCACTGTAGTTGATCCGGCCTCCAATTTTGAAGAATTCAGGACCTCTCCATTGGGTCATGGCTACAGTGTGCAGAGATAATTCTGAGGATGTCTGAAGTATTTCATGACTTTCTCCGAGATTGACTTCTTCGCTTTCTCTGATGCTAGGGATGTCTGCTGTGAATGACGGTCGAGGGATCATGGGCTGTGGGACCCTTTCTTTTCGGTCTTCTCCCAATACTGTTGTAATCATTCAACCTTTTGACCATTTTACACATTGATGAAGGGTGGAAGGTACCGCATTCGCATTATGGATCTATGTCCTTCCGAGCAGTAGATTGTAGGTGGGTGGTACATTGACCACATGAAAGAGGACGGAGTGTACCGAATAGTTGATGAACACCTCCAGGAATATCTTGCCTTTAGCCATTTGACCATGATTGTGAAATCCAGATATGGTGATAGGATCTGGAATGTACTCTTTTTCCTTGATGCCTAGTGCCTTTGCGCTCATTTCAGGACGTATGTTGAGGTTGCTGCCTCCAACCAACACATGGGGTACTGTCATCCCTCTCACTTGAACAACGATGTATAAGGCATTATTGTGAAATGAATGAGGCTTTGGAAGGTCCTCATCCGAGAAGGTGATCGGCGCATTGGTCAAGGCTGAATTCACAATTTGTGCCATGTCCTCAGGTGTGGTACTGGGTTTGACTTTGATTTTTCTGAGCAAATCATCCGGTACTTGTTGATGCTTGCAGAAACTTTTGGCTAAGTCCAAAATTGAGACATTGGACAGAGCAATCACAGGCTTTTAGCTTTCATTTTCTGGCCTGGGCTTGATGAACTGATTAAGGAATTTCGGGATTCCTTTTAATTTGGGGGATGACTTTGTGGGTTCTTCAGACACTTTCATCCTGCCAAATGCTGAGATTAGGTCCGTCTTCTTGGTGGCTAGTGCTGCTTGTCGTAACACTGACACCTGATGCTGAACTTGGAGATCTTGGACGGAACATGATTTGATGTGCTCATGAGGTAAGAATGGTTGTTCGGCTATTACTGCCGTAGTGTGCGGCGGAAACGGCTGATTGAGAATATCCATTTTTTCTTCTTCTTCTCCTTCCACCAACAGATTCTTGTCAATAAGGTTCTGCACAATGTTCTTGAGAATGAAGCAGTTCTCAGTGTTGTGTCTCACTGTGTAAGACCCGCAATTTTTCAGAAAATATCTGAATAAAATTCATGAGGCATTTACCGCTAAAAATGACATTTTTCTCAGAATGCGAAACGAATCAATTCCTGCGAGCCAGTTACACTTAGGATATTCGTCGAAACACGAATATATGCTCAAACACTCTGGAAGCCATAACTTCCTATCTGAACGAAATCAAAGGATTCCTGCGAGCCAACTTTCTTAGTTGCATCAATACGAAGATAATGGCCTACTCAGAATTTTTCGGAAAAAAAATGCCGAAAACCCGAGATTTTTGCGGGACCCACGAAAATATTTGTGGGACCCACAGAAATATTCCTCAAAAAATATCTGGTGGGACCCACGAAAATATCTCATGGAAATATCCAAGTGGGCCCCACACCAAGGAACCTCTTGGAATTTAAAAGAAGCCAAGGGGTAAAAGGGGCATGGAAAAACCCAAGAGGAGGTGGGCTTGGGCTATAAATAGCCCTCCCCACTCTCTCTCTTCTGATAATTTCGACCCCCCCTCTCTCTCTTGCCTTCTCTCTCTCTCCTAAACCTCCCCTACCTAGCCTAGCCCACCTGAGCCCACCTGACCTGGTCTGAGCCTGCCTGACCTGGTCCTAACCCACCTGACCTGGGTCTGAACCCACTTGACCTGGTCCACACCCAGTTGACTTGACTTGAACCTAGTTGGGTTTAAAGTCAAAGTCAAAGTCCTTTTTGGTCCAGATTCCGGTTTGGATTTCTAAACCCAGACTTAGCCTACTTGAGCTGAGTTCGAACCTGCTGAACCCAGTTGACTTGGATCGAAACCTGTTTGGTTCAAACCACTTAGGTTGAGTAGCTTGACCTGCTCTACCTCTTTCTCAACTAAGTCAGCTTCATCTGACTTAGTCTGACCTCTCGAAGGAAGGCTCGAAGCCAAAGAAGCAACCCGGAGCCGTTTCTTCCACGATTTGAAGTAAGTTCGCTTCGTTGATCCATCTCTCTCAAGTATTTGATTGTTTGTATATAGAATATACTTTCTGAAGTAGTATCTTGCTTTAGTTCTTGATTGAGCCCTTTTTGGACACTTCGGTGTTCACCCGCTCGTCTCGTAACTATCGTCGGATATATCTATGTTCAAACACGCAGTATATGCGTTTTTAAAATGGTATCTCACCCTAGTTCTTGGTTGAGCCCTTCAGAACACTTCGGTATTCACCCGCTCGCCTCGTAACTATCGTTGGATACGGATCTAGGTGTATATCTGCTGATTCTGCCGACGCGTCTTATATCGCACAGGCTATGTAATTTACCTTTGCCGTCGCGTCGTATGATGCCAAGGCTCCCTGTTTTCTGCACTTTCGATTACTGCACTTCCGATTATGCATTTACTTACGCCGTCGCGTCGAACGATGCCAAGGCTCCTGCTTTTTGCAATGCATTTACTTACGCCGTCGCGTCGAACGATGCCAAGGCTTCTGCTTTGTTATATATGTAGAATATTTCTTTCAGTTACACACCCTGAATAATAGTATATGCATTTCTTTACGCCGCCGCTGTATAAAGCACAGGCTTTTGCTTATACTACATATATATCGCATAAATGAGCGTTCAAATGGAGATCAAACTCCAAATCGCCCATGCGATTCCTTGACCGCTCCTCGTTCAAGATTCTGCTTGACGAATGAAGCCCCTATTGGAAAGGCTTCGCTTTTTGGCAAAATGCTCTTTACGTAAAGACTAAGTCAATTACGTATGGCCTGGCTATGGCCAAGGGTTTCTGCAACCTTGATGGATGCAAAGTACGCACAACGGTGCGCATCCATTTCCCGAATTAAGCGTGGCAATTTCCTACCAAACAGGGGAGATATCGCTGAATTGGATAAAAGAAACGCACGCTTTCTCCGTAAAAGAGAGGAAGTGCTGCTGAAATTTCTGAAGAAGCTAAGAATAGCTCAGAAAGAACGTAGCAGGATACTCTGACATATAGCAGAGTGCTACCCAGTTCATGGTTTGCCCTCTACAACGTAGAAGGGTTCGTCGCACCACTGCCGGTAGAGCAGGGGAGGTGCTGACGAAATGGTCGGCAGAAGAGCTGCCGGGACCAATGAAACGGCATAATGATGTTCGTTGATGGAACGATGCCAGATCGGCTCGTATCCTTGTGCCTGCAAGGGCACCTTGCTCGTAAGGGCCGCTAAGCCGGAGTAGAGGTTGCGCCTTGGCTAGGTTTGGACTCGTTGCGTAAAAATACGCCGAGTAGCCGATCTATTTAGATCGAGTCATATGCATGTTCATTGAGAACGGTTACACAACCAGACTCGTAAGGGCCGAAGAGCCAGAGTGTGTTGTTTCCACCCAAAGAGGTGTGATGCTCGTGGTGGCCGAAGTGCCAAAGAGCGGTGTTCTGCATGCATATGAATAAGACTTAAGGTCGCACATACCCCGCGGTTGAAGATCGTGTTAGGGGTACCCCCTCAGTAATGACTGTGTTGGGGAAGACTGAATGGGGTCGGGTACATACTCCCGTAGTGCTGAAAGCACGGGCTGCCTAAATGGCATGCAGATTCTGTCCAAGTAATTGTAAGACTGGCAGACCCCTTCAGGAATTATGCTCACTGTGGAATGACAGTGATGGTACAGCCTTGAGTGACATGTATTTTACTTTGGACCTGATAGAGTCCACGATGGCCTCAGTCACTCATGGGTTTTGGGGTCGTGGTTATCCTTAAGATCTAAGGATTGAACCCAACTACTGCAAGTAGAGGATGCATCCGAATATGGGCCTAGTAGGGTTCTCCCAGTTGAAACACACTACCCTACTATGGATAGGGTCAACAGGCCTCTGGGGTATCTAAAATACATAGAATAATCAACCCCCAGAACGTCGCGTTGATGCCCGGACAATAGCTCTACCTGCGTACCAAAGGCGGGAGCGGTTAATTATCGAAACAATGCATTAGCTTAGGTTCAGCGATGCTTTGAATGTATGAGTGGATGACGTGTTGAGTCAGTCCTGCATAACCTTTGTGAAGGTGTCATGTTCGGTATACTACTGGACCGACTGGGCAAAGACCCGTGTTGTATCCGCACGACTAAGCGAAGCTCGAGGAGTTGTCCTTAGATGCGTGGGATACGGATGTGCCAAGTATGAAGACTTGAGCTAAACATCACTTTGAGACCCGGTAGAGGTCATGGCTAAGTCATGGAGACTTAAGCGGCTATTCAAATCACAGCCCTGAAAAGGCTTGCTCTAAGTCATGAGAACTTGAGCGGATGCTCAACTCATAGCCCTGAGGAGGCTCTTGCGATATACGCTAAGTCTTGGAGGCTTGAGCGTCGTTATTGCGCATTGCGACCCTGAGTGGTCATTATTGTATTTGAGTTGAATGGATGTATGACTGCATGCTTACCAGACCATCAGTGGTTCTGACCCCGTTTAATGGGGATTTCAGGTGTTGGACCTACGTGGCGATATGCGGAGCATGGCGGCATCGAGTTCCAGAGTTTCTCTAGACAGAGTTGTACTGCTTCCTTTTATTGAACCTACACTGCTTTCCTAAGCAGTAATGTTGTAATAAACATATGTTTTCGATAAAATGGAACACTTTGGTGGTCAATGAGTTGCTTGGCCACATACCTGCAACGTGCTCGGAGTTTTCTAAAACTGACGACTCATTATCGTCTGATTCCGCTGCTAAAAGCTTTTCTAAGTTCCGCTGCAAAGAAAAAAAAAAAGAAATTCATGAAAATTTTAAACTTAGCTTTGTTTTGGAAATCCGGAGCGTTACAAAATTGGTATCAGAGCATGTGTCTAAGAAACCTGGTTCGAGATCCGTCATGTTCACGATATCGCACTGTAAGTATATTTTATACTTCTTGTTCTGATCTGGGTGCATCTTTGTATAGATGGCAACTCATGACTCCCGAGGATATTGCTATCGTTGCAAGGTCATGCACGATGAGTGGATATGCCCGTACGAAGTCCAAGACTGCCAGTATTGTGGCGAAGAAGGGCATTCCGCCAACGAATGCCAAATGAAACATACCGCCGATATGGGTCGGCGAGGATCGCTTGGTCTTAGGGATGAGACCTCGCGTGTTAGTGGGCCACATTACTCCAGTAGAGCCGTACCCCAGCAACTTCAGATGAACTACCATCTCTGGTAGGGTTTGACATGAACTTCCTTGAGGGATTCGGTCAATCGCAAGGCTATCAACAGGCATCACGTACGCCTAGCTTGCACAGTCGGGATGAGGGATGCAACAACTCCGTCTATAATCCCATTATGATTTCGGATTCCTCGGATCATAGTGTCGTTATATGGGGGAACAGAGCGGCTTCACCAACGCCGAGTCTGAATGGCCAGGAAGAGGGATACAACCCCTATCATCCCGTTATGGTATCGGATTCCCCGAGCCATGATGCCACTGAATGGGCAAGTGGACCGGCATCACTAATCTACCCACAAGATTCGCTTGAGAGCGCGGAAGTGCCGCCCAAGCCGAAACTGGTTGTGCCTGCACCAAGGCAATGTGGAAGCAAACGATACTTCGGGTTGTTTGGGTCAAGAAAGAAATCCAGTTCCTAGAAGAGACTGGTAGTGTGTTGGAGTCAATAGACTCACGTATATAGTTTCTCCACGCCTAAAAGTCTGCCAGTGCGGCATGACATTTTGTCTAAGGCGATGCTTGTGTAAATGTGATGTATATTAAGTAAATGAAACTTTGCTTCAATATATACATTGAGAAACTGAAAACAAGTGCTTGTGTGTGCATAGATAAATGGCTCCTACGACGAGGAGGACCATGCCGAGCGAGGAGTCCCATACTCAAGGATTCCTGCTAGAAACGCTCAACAACCTGGTTACAGCCATCCGTGAAACGAGGCCAGAACCAGTCGCACCAGGAAACGAGCACCTAGGAGGAATGACTTATGTAACGCCCCGGATTTCCAAAACAAAGCTAAGTTAAAATTTTCATGAATTTCTTTTTTTTTTTTTTCTTTGCAGCAGAACTTAGAAAAGCTTTTAGCAGCGGAATCAGACAATAATGAGTCGTCAGTTTTAGAAAACTCCGAGCACGTTGCAGGTATGTGGCCAAGCAACTCATTGACCACCAAAGTGTTCCATTTTATCGAAAACATATGTTTATTACAACACTACTGCTTAGGAGAGCAGTGTAGGTTCAATAAAAAGGAAGCAGTACAACTCTGTCTAGAGAAACCCTGGAACTCGATGCCGCCTTGCTCCGCATATCGCCACGCAGGTCCAACACCTGAAATCCCCATAAAACGGGGTCAGAACCACTGATGGTCTGGTAAGCATGCAATCATGTAACCATTCAACTCAAGTACGATAATGACCACTCAGGGTCGCAATGCGCAATAACGACGCTCAAGCCTCCAAGACTTAGCGTATATCGCAGGAGCCTCCTCAGGGCTATGAGTTGAACATCCGCTCGAGTCTTCATGACTTAGAGCAAGCCTTTTCAGGGCTGTGATTTGAATAGCCGCATAAGTCTCCACGACTTAGTCATGACCTCTTCCGGGTCTCAAAGTGATGTCTAGCTCAAGTCTTCATACTTGGCACATCCGTATCCCACGCATCTAAGGACAACTCTTTGAGCTTCGCTTAGTCGTGCGGATACAACACGGGTCTTTGCCCAGTCGGTCCAGTAGTATACCGAACATGACACCTTCACAAAGGTTATGCAGGACTGACTCAACACGTCATCCACTCACACATTCAAAGCATCGCTGTACCTAGAACTAATGCATTGTTTGATAATTAACCGCTCCCGCCTTTGGTACGCAGGTAGAGCTATTGTCCGGGCATCAACGCGACGTTCTGGGGGTTGATTATTCTATGTATTTTAGATACCCCAGAGGCCTGTTGACCCTATCCATAGTAGGGCAGTGTGTTTCAACTGGGAGAATCCTACTAGGCCCATATTCGGATGCATCCTCTACTTGCAGTAGTTGGGTTCAATCCTTAGATCTTAAGGATAACCACGACCCCAAAACCCATGAGTGACTGAGGCCATCGTGGACTCTATCAGGTCCAAAGTAAAATACATGTCACTCAAGGCTGTACCATCACTGTCATTCCACAGTGAGCATAATTCCTGAAGGGGTCTGCCAGTCTTACAATTACTTGGACAGAATCTGCATGCCATTTAGGCAGCCCGTGCTTTCAGCACTACGGGAGTATGTACCCGACCCCATTCAGTCTTCCCCAACACAGTCATTACTGAGGGGGTACCCCTAACACGATCTTCAACCGCGGGGTATGTGCGACCTTAAGTCTTATTCATATGCATGCAGAACACGGCTCTTTGGCACTTCGGTCACCACGAGCATCACACCTCTTTGGGTGGAAACAACACACTCTGGCTCTTCGGCCCTTACGAGTCTGGTTGTGTAACCGTTCTCAATGAGCATGCATATGACTCGATCTAAATAGATCGGCTACTCGGCGTATTTTTACGCAACGAGTCCAAACCTAGCCAAGGCGCAACCTCTACTCCGGCTCAGCGGCCCTTACGAGCAAGGTGCCCTTGCAGGCACAAGGATACGAGCCGATCTGGCATCGTTCCATCAACGGACATCATTATGCCGTTCCATTGGTTCCGGCAGCTCTTCTGCCAACCATTTCGTCAGCACCTCCCCTGCTCTACCGGCAGTGGTGCGACGAACCCTTCTACGTTGTAGAGGCAAACCATGAACTGGGTAGCACTCTGCTATATGTCAGAGTATCCTGCTACGTTCTTTCTGAGCTATTCTTAGCTTCTTCAGAAATTTCAGCAGCACTTCCTCTCTTTTACGGAGAAAGCGTGCGTTTCTTTTATCCATTTCAGCGGCATCTCCCCTCTTTGGTAGGAAATCACCACGCTTAATTCGGGAAATGGATGCGCACCGTTGTGCATACTTTGCATCCATCAAGGTTGCAGGAACCCTTGGCCATAGCCAGGCCATACGAAATTGACTTAGTCATTACGTAAAGAGCATTTTGCCAAAAACCGAAGCCTTTCCAATAGGGGCTTCATTCGTCAAGCAGAATCTTGAACGAGGAGCGGTCAAGGAATCGCATGGGCGATTTGGAGTTTGATCTCCATTTGAACGCTCATTTATGCGCTATATATGTAGTATAAGCAGAAGCCTGTGCTTTATACAGCGGCGGCGTAAAGAAATGCATATACTATTGTTCAGGGTGTGTAACTGAACGAAATATTCTACATATATAACAAAGCAGAAGCCTTGGCATCGTTCGACGCGACGGCGTAAGTAAATACATTGCAGAAAGCAGGAGCCTTGGCATCATACGACGCGACGGCAAAGGTAAATTACATAGCCTGTGCGATATAAGACGCGTCGGCAGAATCAGCAGATATACACCTAGATCCGCATCCAACGATAGTTACGAGGCGAGCGGGTGAACACCGAAGTGTCCTAAAGGGCTCAACCAAGAACTAGAGCGAGATACCATTTTGAAGAACGCAAATACTGCGTGTTTGAACATAGATATATCCGACGATAGTTACGAGACGAGCGGGTGAACACCGAAGTGTCCAAAAAGGGCTCAATCAAGAACTAAAGCAAGATACTACTTCAGAAAGTATATTCTATATACAAACAGTCAAATACTTGAGAGAGATGGATCAACGAAGCGAACTTACTTCAAATCGTGGAAGAAACGGCTCCGGGTTGCTTCTTTGGCTTCGAGCGTTCCTTCGAGAGGTCAGACTAAGTCAGATGAAGCTGACTTAGTTGAGAAAGAGGTAGAGTAGGTCAAGCTACTCAACCAAAGTGGTTTGAACCAAACAGGGTTCGATCCAAGTCAACTGGGTTCAGCAGGTTCGAACTCAGCTCAAGTAGGCTAAGTCTGGGTTCAGAAATCCAAACCGGAATCTGGACCAAAAAGGACTTTGACTTTGACTTCAAACCCAACTAGGTTCAAGTCAAGTCAACTGGGTTTGGACCAGGTCAAGTGGGTTCAGACCCAGGTCAGGTGGGTTAGGACCAGGTCAGGCAGGCTCAGGCTAAGTCAGGCAGGCTCAGACCAGTTCAGGTGGGCTCAGGTGGGCTAGGCTAGGTAGGGGAGGTTTAGGAGAGAGAGAGAAGGCAAGAGAGAGAGGGGGTCGATTTTTATGAGAAGAGAGAGAGTGGGGAGGGCTATTTATAGCCCAAGCCCACCTCCTCTTGCATTTTCTCATGCCCCTTCTACCCCCTTGGCTTCTTTTTAATTCCAAGAGGTTCCTTGGTGTGGGGCCCACTTGGATATTCCATGGGATATTTTTGTGGGTCCCACCAGATATTTTCTGAGGAATATTTTTGTGGGTCCCACCAATATTTCCGTGGGTCCCGCAAGAATTTCGGGTTTCCGGCGATTTTTTTCCGAAAAATTCTGAGTACGCCATTCTCTTCGTATTGACGTAACTAAGAAAGTTGGCTCGAGGAAATCCTTTGTTTTTGTTTAGTTAAGAGGTTAGGGCTTCCAGAGTGTTTGAGCATATATTCGCAAAGCGACGAATATCTCAAGTATAACTGGTTCGTACAAATCGATCTGATTTGTATTTCGGGTTCAGATGTTATTTTTACTTGAAAATGCCTCGTGAATTTCTTCAGAAAGATACTGAAAAATTGTGGGTCTTACATCATTACCCCCTTAAAGAAATTTCGTCCGCGAAATTCAGTTAAGTGTACTAAGTGCGTAACTCGGGATATTTCTCCCATATGTTAGATTCATAATGTTATTCACTTAGTTCAACATCATATTTATTTCAATCATAACCTCATATCATGATTCTCGATCAATTGAGGTATGCTTCTCATATCTGAGTTCAAATTATGCTACAACCACGATAGTTTTGTTGAATCAATGTTCTTCCAACCGGCTATCAATATAGCCATCTTGTGTAACTATTCCATACACATAGATCATTCTTCTAGAGATTAACCATATTGGAATAAGTCCCCTGTCAGACTACCTGGTATTGGAAACGTACCTCCTCACAGGTTCGCCCTCGTCAGACTCACCTGATATTGGATCAGTACACCCTCACAGAATCATACTAGCTAAGCTACTGATTTTGGAACATATACACTCGCACGGAGCTGTATACCCTCACAGGCTCACTCTGGCTAGACGATCTGATCTTGAATATGTAAAACCTCACAGGACTCTCTTCTTGGGAACAATTCCTCGATGGTTTATTTTATTAAGTAACTTTTAACGTTCTAATTACGCAAACTTAATTTTTCAATCATAGGGTCTATAGCCATAAATTTTGGGCATAAGCACTTAAGATTTTTATTTGACAAAAATTACTTTACAGAGCAAGGATACATATCTATCCAGATGACCGTACACAAGGTCATAAGCCACTTGTCTCAAGCATTCATTGGATCTTGTCTTTCAATTGCTTCTTACCCAACACAACTCTATCTATCAAGGTATTCAGATTCCTTGATACGATCATTATCCGTGAGTTGTTCGGCTGTCACCGCATAGACACGACCTGCCACAGGTTTCTGCTCTATCCTGGGTAGTGGCAGTCGTTGTTGTTGTATTTGTTGAGAGGGTCCTCCAGATCCCATATTTCTTCGTTGAAGATCTGAGGCCTTCTTGCGGCATTCTGTTACACGATGCCCTGGTTTGCCGCAATACAGGCAACCCCCTGTATCGCGAGGACAAACCCCTCCGGGGTGATCTGAGCTACACCTCGGGCATCGAAAATTAGACTGTCGGTAGGGCTGATTGGCTTCTACCATCTGTAATGGCCGCTCGGCCGGTGGAGTAAAGTTGTTCTCCTGAAAATCCCTCTTATAAAAAGTTGGTCGTGATTCTTGGCCACCGGGGAACGTCCTCTTGTTGTTCCCATTACTTGCTACCGGTCGCTTTACTACGACCCCTTTGCATCGCTCCCAGTCTGCACTAATCTTTGAAGCTGCTGCCATAGCGGCTTGAAATGTTTGGGGCATGCTAGTTATGACTCGAGATCGTAGCCCTTCCCGAAATCCATTGATATATTTATCGGCCCTCTCTTGGTCAGTATCGAATAACCGAGAGCAGTACCGCTCAAGGTTCTAAAACTTGGTAGTATAGTCGATAAGACTCATACCACCCTGCTCTAGTTCCAGAAACTCCATCTTTTTCTTATTTCTGGAGTGCAACGGGAAGTAGTTATCCAAGAAAGTTCTCCGAAAGTCAGTCCAAGGAATGACTTCGACTTGTGAGAACTGGATAAGCTTAGTGGTATCCCACCACTTTTGTGCATTATCCTTCATCCTTTATGTGCCGAAGTTAGTCTTTCTATCCTCTAGTACTCCCAATACCAGGAATGCCCACTCTGTTTCCTCGATCCAGCTTTCTGCAAGCTCTGGATCGGCACTGCCAACGAAAACAGGTGGGTCGAGTTTGAGGAACCTTTCATATGTTATTCCTCCAAGGTTCTCATTGCGAGGTGGGGCTGGTGCTTGCCTTGATTCACGAATGGCAGACACAAGCCTGTTGAGTGTCTCCAGCAGGAAGCCCTGCGTATGGGACTCCTCGCTCGGCATGGTTCTCCTCGTCCTAGGAGCCATTTTATCTATTCACACAAATACACCCAAATTAGAGAAAGTATAAGATTTATACTTACAGTGCGATACCGCAAACATGACGGATCTTGAACCAGGTTTCTCAGACTCATGCTTTGATACCAATTCTGTAACGCCCCGGATTTCCAAAACAAAGCTAAGTTAAAATTTTCATGAATTTTTTTTTTTTTTTTTTGCAGCAGAACTTAGAAAAGCTTTTAGCAGCGGAATCAGACGATAATGAGTCGTCAGTTTTAGAAAACTCCGAGCACGTTGCAGGTATGTGGCCAAGCAACTCATTGACAACCAAAGTGTTCCATTTTATCGAAAACATATGTTTATTACAACACTACTGCTTAGGAGAGCAGTGTAGGTTCAATAAAAAGGAAGCAGTACAACTCTGTCTAGAGAAACCCTGGAACTCGATGCCGCCTTGCTCCGCATATCGCCACGCAGGTCCAACACCTGAAATCCCCATAAAACGGGGTCAGAACCACTGATGGTCTGGTAAGCATGCAATCATGTAACCATTCAACTCAAGTACGATAATGACCACTCAGGGTCGCAATGCGCAATAACGACGCTCAAGCATCCAAGACTTAGCGTGTATCGCAGGAGCCTCCTCAGGGCTATGAGTTGAACATCCGCTCGAGTCTTCATGACTTAGAGCAAGCCTTTTCAGGGCTGTGATTTGAATAGCCGCATAAGTCTCCACGACTTAGCCATGACCTCTTCCGGGTCTCAAAGTGATGTCTAGCTCAAGTCTTCATACTTGGCACATCCGTATCCCACGCATCTAAGGACAACTCTTTGAGCTTCGCTTAGTCGTGCGGATACAACACGGGTCTTTGCCCAGTCGGTCCAGTAGTATACCGAACATGACACCTTCACAAAGGTTATGCAGGACTGACTCAACACGTCATCCACTCATACATTCAAAGCATCGCTGTACCTAGAACTAATGCATTGTTTGATAATTAACCGCTCCCGCCTTTGGTACGCAGGTAGAGCTATTGTCCGGGCATCAACGCGACGTTCTGGGGGTTGATTATTCTATGTATTTTAGATACCCCAGAGGCCTGTTGACCCTATCCATAGTAGGGCAGTGTGTTTCAACTGGGAGAATCCTACTAGGCCCATATTCGGATGCATCCTCTACTTGCAGTAGTTGGGTTCAATCCTTAGATCTTAAGGATAACCACGACCCCAAAACCCATGAGTGACTGAGGCCATCGTGGACTCTATCAGGTCCAAAGTAAAATACATGTCACTCAAGGCTGTACCATCACTGTCATTCCACAGTGAGCATAATTCCTGAAGGGGTCTGCCAGTCTTACAATTACTTGGACAGAATCTGCATGCCATTTAGGCAGCCCGTGCTTTCAGCACTACGGGAGTATGTACCCGACCCCATTCAGTCTTCCCCAACACAGTCATTACTGAGGGGGTACCCCTAACACGATCTTCAACCGCGGGGTATGTGCGACCTTAAGTCTTATTCATATGCATGCAGAACACCGCTCTTTGGCACTTCGGCCACCACGAGCATCACACCTCTTTGGGTGGAAACAACACACTCTGGCTCTTCGGCCCTTACGAGTCTGGTTGTGTAACCGTTCTCAATGAACATGCATATGACTCGATCTAAATAGATCGGCTACTCGGCGTATTTTTACGCAACGAGTCCAAACCTAGCCAAGGCGCAACCTCTACTCCGGCTTAGCGGCCCTTACGAGCAAGGTGCCCTTGCAGGCACAATGATACGAGCCGATCTGGCATCGTTCCATCAACGAACATCATTATGCCGTTTCATTGGTCCCGGCAGCTCTTCTGCCGACCATTTCGTCAGCACCTCCCCTGCTCTACCGGCAGTGGTGCGACGAACCCTTCTACGTTGTAGAGGGCAAACCATGAACTGGGTAGCACTCTGCTATATGTCAGAGTATCCTGCTACGTTCTTTCTGAGCTATTCTTAGCTTCTTCAGAAATTTCAGCAGCACTTCCTCTCTATTACGGAGAAAGCGTGCGTTTCTTTTATCCAATTCAGCGATATCTCCCCTGTTTGGTAGGAAATCGCCACGCTTAATTCGGGAAATGGATGCGCACCGTTGTGCGTACTTTGCATCCATCAAGGTTGCAGAAACCCTTGGCCATAGCCAGGCCATACGAAATTGACTTAGTCATTACGTAAAGAGCATTTTGCCAAAAACCGAAGCCTTTCCAATAGGGGCTTCATTCGTCAAGCAGAATCTTGAACGAGGAGCGGTCAAGGAATCGCATGGGCGATTTGGAGTTTGATCTCCATTTGAACGCTCATTTATGCGCTATATATGTAGTATAAGCAGAAGCCTGTGCTTTATACAGCGGCGGCGTAAAGAAATGCATATACTATTGTTCAGGGTGTGTAACTGAACGAAATATTCTACATATATAACAAAGCAGAAGCCTTGGCATCGTTCGACGCGACGGCGTAAGTAAATACATTGCAGAAAGCAGGAGCCTTGGCATCATACGACGCGACGGCAAAGGTAAATTACATAGCCTGTGCGATATAAGACGCGTCGGCAGAATCAACAGATATACACCTAGATCCGCATCCAACGATAGTTACGAGGCGAGCGGGTGAACACCGAAGTGTCCTAAAGGGCTCAACCAAGAACTAAAGCGAGATACCATTTTGAAGAACGCAAATACTGCGTGTTTGAACATAGATATATCCGACGATAGTTACGAGACGAGCGGGTGAACACCGAAGTGTCCAAAAAGGGCTCAATCAAGAACTAAAGCAAGATACTACTTCAGAAAGTATATTCTATATACAAACAGTCAAATACTTGAGAGAGATGGATCAACGAAGCGAACTTACTTCAAATCGTGGAAGAAACGGCTCCGGGTTGCTTCTTTGGCTTCGAGCGTTCCTTCGAGAGGTCAGACTAAGTCAGATGAAGCTGACTTAGTTGAGAAAGAGGTAGAGTAGGTCAAGCTACTCAACCAAAGTGGTTTGAACCAAACAGGGTTCGATCCAAGTCAACTGGGTTCAGCAGGTTCGAACTCAGCTCAAGTAGGCTAAGTCTGGGTTCAGAAATCCAAACCGGAATCTGGACCAAAAAGGACTTTGACTTTGACTTCAAACCCAACTAGGTTCAAGTCAAGTCAACTGGGTTTGGACCAGGTCAAGTGGGTTCAGACCCAGGTCAGGTGGGTTAGGACCAGGTCAGGCAGGCTCAGGCTAAGTCAGGCAGGCTCAGACCAGTTCAGGTGGGCTCAGGTGGGCTAGGCTAGGTAGGGGAGGTTTAGGAGAGAGAGAGAAGGCAAGAGAGAGAGGGGGTCGATTTTTATGAGAAGAGAGAGAGTGGGGAGGGCTATTTATAGCCCAAGCCCACCTCCTCTTGGATTTTCTCATGCCCCTTCTACCCCCTTGGCTTCTTTTTAATTCCAAGAGGTTCCTTGGTGTGGGGCCCACTTGGATATTCCATGGGATATTTTTGTGGGTCCCACCAGATATTTTCTGAGGAATATTTTTGTGGGTCCCACCAATATTTCCGTGGGTCCCGCAAGAATTTCGGGTTTCCGGCGATTTTTTTCTGAAAAATTCTGAGTACGCCATTCTCTTCGTATTGACGTAACTAAGAAAGTTGGCTCGAGGAAATCCTTTGTTTTTGTTTAGTTAAGAGGTTATGGCTTCCAGAGTGCTTGAGCATATATTCGCAAAGCGACGAATATCTCAAGTATAACTGGTTTGTACAAATCGATCTGATTTGTATTTCGGGTTCAGATGTTATTTTTACTTGAAAATGCCTCGTGAATTTCTTCAGAAAGATACTGAAAAATTGCGGGTCTTACAACTTATGAGAAGTTCCTCAAGCTTGATCCGCCAGTTTTCATTGGCAGAGCCGATCCTGAGCTCGCGGAGAGTTGGATCGAAGAGACAGAACGTGCCTTCTTAGTACTGGGAGTACCAGAGGAAAAGAAGACTAACTTTGGCACGTATCGGTTGAAAGACAATGCACGGAAGTGGTGGGATACCACTAAACTTATCCAGTTCTCACAAGTCGAAGTCATTCCTTGGACTGACTTTCGGAGGACTTTTATGGATAACTACTTCCCATTGCATTTCAGAAACAAGAAAAAGATGGAGTTTCTGGAGTTGGAACAGGGCGGTATGAGTCTAATGAACTATACCACCAAATTTCAGAATCTAGAGCGCTACTGCTCTCGATTGTTCGAAACAGACCAAGAAAGGGCCGACAAATATGTGAATGGTCTGCGCGAAGGGCTGCGATCTCGAGTGATAACAAGCATACCTTCGACCTTTCAGGCTGCGGTAGCAGCGACTTCAAAAATCCAAGAGGATTGGGCGCGATCTAAAGTGATCATAGCAAAGAAGCCCATAGTGAATGGTGGGAATCGTAAAAGGACGTTCCCAAGTGGCCAGGGTTCACGACAACCCTTTCAAAAGAAGAAGTTCCAAGGAGGGAACAACACTCAAAAAGTCGTGAGGCCAAGACAGAACCCAACTCCGAATGATCAGCAGTCCAACTTCAGCTGCCCAAGGTGTCGTATGAACCACCCTGGAAAGCCATGTCCTAGTGACATTGGTGGGTGCTTATATTGTGGCAAGATGGGCCACTTTATAAGGGATTGCGCCAAGAAGGCTGCAGATGAACAGAGGAGTAATGCCGGATCTGCCGGACCCTCTCGACCTGCACCACAACGTTCTCAGTTTCAACGACCTCCACCTAGAATAGAACAAAGGCCTGCTGCAGGTCGTGTATATGCTGTAACGACTGAACAAGTCGAAAATGGTGACCTGATTGAAGGCACCGTACCTGTTAATGGACATGCAGCTTACATCTTGTTTGATTGTGGTGCTACTCATACGTTTATCTCTGACGATTTCACCGAACAACTCCACGCTTCGGTGCAACCGATTGATAAAATGATCGAAGTGTATAACCCGTTGGGTTCACGCACCAAATGTATCCGGTGTGTGAAAAATTTGGATATTGAGATAGCAGGGCAACACTTGCCTACTGATGCCATCCTGATCGATATGATACAGTACGATGTCATTCTGGGAATGAATTGGTTGGCTCAGAATAATGCCAAGATTCTGTGCCGCGAGGGCAGGGTAATTCTATCTCGACCCGGATTGCCTAAGATGGAATACCGGTTATCCAAACCTGTTCTACAGAAAAGGCTCATATCAGCATTTAAGGTACAAAAATACCTTAGGAAGGGTTGTGTGGCCTTCCTGTTGAGTCTCTCGGTGGAAAAATCCAATGACCAACCCCTTGAGAGTTTGGAAGTGGTACAGGAGTTTTCCGATGTGTTTCCTGAGGAATTGCCAGGACTTCCGCCACTTCGTGAGGTTGAATTTGGAATTCAATCCTTACCTGGAATAGCGCTGATATCCAAAGCCCCGTATCGAATGGCGCCAGCTGAACTCAGTGAGTTGAAGTGTCAGTTGGAAGAACTGATGGAACAAGGGTTCATCCGACCAAGTGTGTCACCGTGGGGAGCCCCGGTACTATTTCTAAAGAAGAAGGATGGATCCCTTCGGTTATGCATCGATTATCGGATGCTTAACCAGGCAACTGTTAAAAATAAGTACCCGTTGCCTCAGATTGAGGACTTATTCGATCAACTCAGAATAGCGAGGGTGTTCTCCAAGATCGACCTCAGGTCTGGATACCATCAGCTCAGAGTAAAGGAAGAGGATATACCTAAGACTGCCTTCAGAACGAGATATGGCCATTATGAGTTCGTAGTAATGCCCTTCGGACTCACTAATGCGCCTGCTGCCTTTATGGGTCTAATGAACCGGATATTCAGACCATATTTGGATAGCTTTGTCATCGTCTTTATTGATGACATTCTCGTATATTCTGAGAACAAGGAACAACACATGGAGCACTTGAAAATCGTCTTGAAAACCCTTCAAGATAACCAACTCTATGCTAAGTTTTCAAAATGTGAATTCTAGCTAGATAAAGTGATGTTCCTTGGTCATGTGATCTCAAAAGATGGAATCGCAGTGGATCCTGCGAAGGTGGAAGCTGTGATGGACTGGAAGCAGCCAGAAAATATCACTGAGGTCCGTAGCTTCCTTGGACTTGCCGGATATTATCGGAAGTTCATACAAGACTTCTCCCGAATCGCCGTACCGATGACGAAATTGCTTAAAAAAGGAGTGAAGTTCGAATGGACTGACCAGTGTAAGGAGTGCTTTGAGGTTCTCAAACAGAGGCTTACCACTGCCCCTGTCCTTACCTTACCTTCTGGTCAGGGAGGCTTCGTTGCTTATACCGATGCCTCGGGAACAAGTCTGGGTTGTGTGTTGATGCAGCATGGCAAAGTAATCGCCTATGCGTCACGACAGTTGAGAGTCCATGAGAAAAACTATCCAACCCACGATCTTGAGCTTGCTGCGGTAGTGTTCGCACTTAAAATCTGGCGACACTACCTATATGGAGAGAAATTTGAGGTCATGTCGGACCATAAAAGCCTAAAATACCTCTTTTCTCAAAAAGAGCTCAATATGCGGCAGCGGCGATGGCTGGAATTCCTTAAAGACTATGAATTCATGCTTTCCTATCACCCTGGAAAGGCGAATGTTGTAGCAGATGCCCTTAGTCGCAAGACTGTTGGCACTCTGGCCAGCCTAACCAGACAATGGAAGTTGATGGAGGATTTCGTCAAGTGGAAGCCATTTTTGGCTGATTCTGGCAGAATCCAAATGTCATGTTTGACGATCCACATTGAGTTCCTCGATCGCATCGTAGCCGAACAGTTCAAGGATCCCCAGTACTTGGAATTGAAAGCTCGTGCTGAAAAAGATGATACTTTCTTCCATTTGAAAGAAGATGGAGGAATATGGATGGAAGAAAGGATTTGGGTTCCAAATAACCCTGAGCTAAGACAGGAAGTACTCCAGGAGGCTCATAATAGCAAGTACACCATTCACCCTGGAGGTACAAAGATGTTCCGAGATTTGCAGAGGAAGTACTGGTGGAGGGGTATGAAACGTGATGTGGCTACGTTTGTCTCGAAGTGTTTGATCTGCCAGCAAGTTAAGATCGAATATCAGCGACCTGGTGGAAAGATGCAACGGATCGAGATTCCAGAATGGAAATGGAAAGGCATTACGATGGATTTCATCGTTGGATTGCCTCGATCCAAGAGACAACATGACTCAATATGGGTGATCGTGGACAGACTCACCAAGTCTGCTCACTTCCTGCCAATCAACACTCGATACTCAACTGAACGATTGGCGGAGATCTACATTCGGGAAATCGTTAGACTCCATGGAGTGCCGATTTCGATCATATCTGATCGTGACCCGAAGTTCACCTCTCACTTTTGGGAGCAGCTTCAGAAAGCCCTGGGGACGAAACTCAAGTTCAGTACAGCATTCCATCCCCAAACAGATGGGCAATCAGAACGAACCGTACAGACTCTTGAAGATATGCTAAGAGCCTGTATGCTGGAATGGAAAGGTGATTGGGATTCCCACCTAGCGTTGGCTGAATTTGCTTATAATAATAGCCACCACGCTAGCATTGGGATGGCGCCGTATGAAGCCTTGTATGGACGACCCTGTAGATCACCAATCCATTGGGGTGAAGTGGGTGAGCGAACCTTGGACTCACCCATTGTGTTGCAGCATTATACTGAGCAAGTCCACATGGTCAGAAATAAGCTACTGACTGCTCAGAGTCGACAGAAGAGCTACGCCGATCAGCGGCGTAGGGAACTCGCTTTTGCGGTTGGAGATAAGGTTTTTATCAAGGTCTCTCCAACCAAGAGTGTGTTTCGTTTTGGAAAGAAGGGGAAGCTCAGCCCCAGATTCGTTGGTCCCTTCGAAGTTTTGAGCCGGATCGGAGAGACTGCCTACCGAGTAGCATTACCACCACAATACGCGCAAATACATGATGTATTTCACGTATCAATGCTTAGAAAGTACGTTCATGATCCTTCTCACGTCATTCAACATGAAGACATTGACATCCGAGAAGATATGACGGTAGAAGAAAGGCCAGTGGAGATCATGGACCGCCGGGAGCAAGTGCTAAGGACGAAGGTCATTCCACTTGTTAAAGTGAGGTGGCAGCATCATGGAATCGACGATTGCACTTGGGAGCCCGAGTCGGATATGCGGGATAAATATCCTGAACTCTTCACCTTATACTCTTAGCTGAATTTCGCGGACGAAATTCCTTTAAGGGGGTAATGATGTAAGACCCGCAATTTTTCAGAAAATATCTGAATAAAATTCATGAGGCATTTACCGCTAAAAATGGCATTTTTCTCAGAATGCGAAACGAATCAATTCCTGGAGCCAGTTACACTTAGGATATTCGTCGAAACGCGAATATATGCTCAAACACTCTGGAAGCCATAACTTCCTATCTGAACGAAATCAAAGGATTCCTGCGAGCCAACTTTCTTAGTTGCATCAATACGAAGATAATGGCCTACTCAGAATTTTTCGGAAAAAAAATGCCGAAAACCCGAGATTTTTGCGGGACCCACGAAAATATTTGTGGGACCCACAGAAATATTCCTCAGAAAATATCTGGTGGGACCCACGAAAATATCTCATGGAAATATCCAAGTGGGCCCCACACCAAGGAACCTCTTGGAATTTAAAAGAAGCCAAGGGGTAAAAGGGGCATGGAAAAACCCAAGAGGAGGTGGGCTTGGGCTATAAATAGCCCTCCCCACTCTCTCTCTTCTCATAATTTCGACCCCCCCTCTCTCTCTTGCCTTCTCTCTCTCTCCTAAACCTCCCCTACCTAGCCTAGCCCACCTGAGCCCACCTGACCTGGTCTGAGCCTGCCTGACTTAGCCTGAGCCTGCCTGACCTGGTCCTAACCCACCTGACCTGGGTCTGAACCCACTTGACCTGGTCCACACCCAGTTGACTTGACTTGAACCTAGTTGGGTTTAAAGTCAAAGTCAAAGTCCTTTTTTGTCCAGATTCCGGTTTGGATTTCTAAACCCAGACTTAGCCTACTTGAGCTGAGTTCGAACCTGCTGAACCCAGTTGACTTGGATCGAACCCTGTTTGGTTCAAACCACTTAGGTTGAGTAGCTTGACCTGCTCTACCTCTTTCTCAACTAAGTCAGCTTCATCTGACTTAGTCTGACCTCTCGAAGGAAGGCTCGAAGCCAAAGAAGCAACCCAGAGCCGTTTCTTCCACGATTTGAAGTAAGTTCGCTTCGTTGATCCATCTCTCTCAAGTATTTGATTGTTTGTATATAGAATATACTTTCTGAAGTAGTATCTTGCTTTAGTTCTTGATTGAGCCCTTTTTGGACACTTCGGTGTTCACCCGCTCGTCTCGTAACTATCGTCGGATATATCTATGTTCAAACACGCAGTATATGCGTTTTTAAAATGGTATCTCACCCTAGTTCTTGGTTGAGCCCATCAGAACACTTCGGTGTTCACCCGCTCACCTCGTAACTATCGTTGGATACGGATCTAGGTGTATATCTGCTGATTCTGCCGACGCGTCTTATATCGCACAGGCTATGTAATTTACCTTTGCCGTCGCGTCGTATGATGCCAAGGCTCCCTGTTTTCTGCACTTCCGATTACTGCACTTCCGATTATGCATTTACTTACGCCGTCGCATCGAACGATGCCAAGGCTTCTGCTTTGTTATATATGTAGAATATTTCGTTCAGTTACACACCCTGAACAATAGTATATGCATTTCTTTACGCCGCCGCTGTATAAAGCACAGGCTTCTGCTTATACTACATATATAGCGCATAAATGAGCGTTCAAATGGAGATCAAACTCCAAATCGCCCATGCGATTCCTTGACCGCTCCTCGTTCAAGATTCTGCCTGACGAATGAAGCCCCTATTGGAAAGGCTTCGCTTTTTGGCAAAGTGCTCTTTACGTAAAGACTAAGTCAATTACGTATGGCCTGGCTATGGCCAAGGGTTCCTGCAACCTTGATGGATGCAAAGTACGCACAACGGTGCGCATCCATTTCCCAAATTAAGCGTGGCGATTTCCTACCAAAGAGGGGAGATGCCGCTGAAATGGATAAAAGAAACGCACGCTTTCTCCGTAAAAGAGAGGAAGTGATGCTGAAATTTCTGAAGAAGCTAAGAATAGCTCAGAAAGAACGTAGTAGGATACTCTGACATATAGCAGAGTGCTACCCAGTTCATGGTTTGCCCTCTACAACGTAGAAGGGTTCGTCGCACCACTACCGGTAGAGCAGGGGAGGTGCTGACGAAATGGTCGGCAGAAGAGCTGCCGGGACCAATGGAACGGCATAATGATGTCCGTTGATGGAACGATGCCAGATCGGCTCGTATCCTTGTGCCTGCAAGGGCACCTTGCTCGTAAGGGCCGCTAAGCCGGAGTAGAGGTTGCACCTTGGCTAGGTTTGGACTCGTTGCGTAAAAATACGCCGAGTAGCCGATCTATTTAGATCGAGTCATATGCATGCTCATTGAGAACGATTACACAACCAGACTCGTAAGGGCCGAAGAGCCAGAGTGTGTTGTTTCCACCCAAAGAGGTGTGATGCTCGTGGTGGTCGAAGTGCCAAAGAACGGTGTTCTACATGCATATGAATAAGACTTAAGGTCGCACATACCCCGCGGTTGAAGATCGTGTTAGGGGTACCCCCTCAGTAATGACTGTGTTGGGGAAGACTGAATGGGGTCGGGTACATACTCCCGTAGTGCTGAAAGCATGGGCTGCCTAAATGGCATGCAGATTCTGTCCAAGTAATTGTAAGACTGGCAGACCCCTTCAGGAATTATGCTCACTGTGGAATGACAGTGATGGTACAGCCTTGAGTGACATGTATTTTACTTTGGACCTGATAGAGTCCACGATGGCCTCAGTCACTCATGGGTTTTGGGGTCGTGGTTATCCTTAAGATCTAAGGATTGAACCCAACTACTGCAAGTAGAGGATGCATCCGAATATGGGCCTAGTAGGGTTCTCCCAGTTGAAACACACTGCCCTACTATGGATAGGGTCAACAGGCCTCTGGGGTATCTAAAATACATAGAATAATCAACCCCCAGAACGTCGCGTTGATGCCCGGACAATAGCTCTACCTGCGTACCAAAGGCGGGAGCGGTTAATTATCGAAACAATGCATTAGCTTAGGTTCAGCGATGCTTTGAATGTATGAGTGGATGACGTGTTGAGTCAGTCCTGCATAACCTTTGTGAAGGTGTCATGTTCGGTATACTACTGGACCGACTGGGCAAAGACCCGTGTTGTATCCGCACGACTAAGCGAAGCTCGAGGAGTTGTCCTTAGATGCGTGGGATACGGATGTGCCAAATATGAAGACTTGAGCTAAACATCACTTTGAGACCCGGTAGAGGTCATGGCTATGTCATGGAGACTTAAGCGACTATTCAAATCACAGCCCTGAAAAGGCTTGCTCTAAGTCATGAGGACTTGAGCGGATGCTCAACTCATAGCCTTGAGGAGGCTCTTGCGATATACGCTAAGTCTTGGAGGCTTGAGCGTCGTTATTGCGCATTGCGACCCTGAGTGGTCATTATTGTATTTGAGTTGAATGGATGTATGACTGCATGCTTACCAGACCATCAGTGGTTCTGACCCCGTTTAATGGGGATTTCAGGTGTTGGACCTGCGTGGCGATATGCGGAGCATGGCGGCATCGAGTTCCAGAGTTTCTCTAGACAGAGTTGTACTGCTTCCTTTTATTGAACCTACACTGCTTTCCTAAGCAGTAGTGTTGTAATAAACATATGTTTTCGATAAAATGGAACACTTTGGTGGTCAATGAGTTGCTTGGCCACATACCTGCAACGTGCTCGGAGTTTTCTAAAACTGACGACTCATTATCGTCTGATTCCGCTGCTAAAAGCTTTTCTAAGTTCCGCTGCAAAGAAAAAAAAAAAAAATTCATGAAAATTTTAAACTTAGCTTTGTTTTGGAAATCCGGGGCGTTACACACTGTCCTGTGAAACTTGCAGAATTGATCTTTTCATTTTTCCATAGGCAGAGGGGGATCGGCCAGTCTAGGCAACTTGACCATTTCCTTCGTCAGCATGTACTCGAGCACATCTTCGAGTGATTGATCGAGAGGAGTGAATTTTCTATCATAGCTCCATCCTTCATGTTTGGCCTTCTCACGCAGTTTCGGCCCTTGATCCTGCTGAGGAGGCTTGCTGTATTGAGGAGCAGGATTTCCTTTCTGATCACCTTTGTTATTAGAATTGCTTGTGCCATAGCAATAATCTTTCTTCTGCCCTTTATAACAATTGTTGTTACTGTTGTTGTTGGCAGAGTAGGTGAAGTGAGCTTTCTTCTTTTGTTCACCTTGAGGGTTATTCTTGGAAAATGTGAAGCCTTCATAGACTCCATTCTCCACACTCAGCTCGAGCCATTCGGCTCGTTTAGTTAACTCAATGAAAGTACGGGATGGTGCGGTGGAGATTAATCCTCTCAGTGGTTGAGAAAAGTTGTTGAGGATTAGGGATAGAGCATGCCTTTCTGATATAGGATCTCTCATTTTATTACAGGCTTATCTCCATCCATGAATGAAATCCCATGTTTTTTCGTTCTCATTCTGCCTTAGATTGCAGAGATGGCTTAGTGTAGGGAGCGCCTCTCTATTGAACAAGAACTGTTCAATGAAGAAATTCACCACTTTATCGAACTCCTTGAGCTCGATGGGATTGATATGCTCAGCATACCATTTGGTTGCAACTCCTTCCAAGCTGCGGGGGAAACATAGAAATAGTGTTCTATTGTCCCTCTTGAACCTTGAGCACTCAGCAAAGAATGTGGCGAGATGGGCTTTCGGGTTGCCAGAACCATCGAACTTGATAAATTTACGAGGAAGGTTTTTGAGATCATCATCACCTTCTAAACCATCATAGAAGTCCTTGCTAGTGAAGACTTTCTTGCCCTTGTCACAGGCTTGCAGATCTTTAACGACTCTGGCCATTTCTCTAAACTGTGCTTGCAGGGGCTCTTCTGCAACTTGACTCTTTTGTTTGCGACTCCTCCTTTTTTCTCGGCCCCGTTTCTGAAATGCCGGAGGTACCTCATATTCTTCATCGGTGTTTCCCGCTGATTCTGATTCATCAGAAATTTCCTCTAGTTGAACCTACTTCTTGGAAGCCTTCTTATTCTTGTGCCCGTGGAACTTCTCTCTGAATGGATTATTTTCTGAGCTGGTCTCGGGCTGCTCATTCATCATTTTGTTCATCATCTTACGGAACATGGCATACATTTGTGGGTCTGTGCCATCATCCTCTTGTTGCTGATCTTGACTCCCGGGGGGATCCATTTCTCCTTCTAAGACTGAGAAGTGTTGTGGTGATGCAGTTCTTCTTCCTGACCTTGTCCTAACCATCAAATGTTGTGGATGCTCTCTGCAGGGTAAAGACCAGATTAGATTCTAAAGGAATTGGTTTTTTGGAAGAAATATTTGCTGGAAATATGGTAGACAATTTGAAAAAGTTATCCCATTACTAGGGATTGAGTCATCGCAGTAATCACGACAATTGTGTTGTCCTTTCAAGAGAAAATGTACAACGAAAATGTGCCTTGTTACCTAGGCGAGGTCGTCAAACAACAATGGAAAGAGAGAAAATTTTATTGGAATGAGAAAATTTTGAACTTTTATTGATCTTGACAAAGAGGTGGAGGACAAACAATTTGCCACCATTCATGATAGTCGGCAGACGCTCTAGGACCAAGAAATATTTTAAGAGAAACAAAGGAATCCCAGCCATAGCGGGCAGAATGATATGCTCGGACCATTGTGCGGAAGTGAGATCGAATTCTGCCATAGCTCCTGATAGTAGTCTGGCCTCAATGTACTGCTGCCTTTGAGAAAACTGCCAAACACACCGCTCCGGTTGGTAGTAAGTGCAGAAGAATGGTCCCAACAATTTGAACCGCTTGCCATAAGCATATGTATATCTGGGAGGAGATAATTGTCGATCAAAGTAGTCCCAAACTATGTCATCTTCTTGAATGCTGTCGATCATGGATCGGTACTGCGCCACTGGAAGAAGTTTTTGGCCATTGTATCTGAAAGAAGTCGCTTGGGATGGAACATGCTAGAAGAACCAGGATTGAAGCACGTAAATGCATCCTTCAACTAAGATGGATTCTCCAAGTGAGAAACGAGTCAAACCCCGATATAGGAAAGTGAGCGCTGCCATAGCTATGGAAAGGCCGTTGGTCTGTCGACTTCCCCATCTTCTCATGAGCTGAATTATTCGGATGTCCATGTAGTTTTGTCCATCTAGGAAGAGGGTTAATCCTACAGTGCATAGAACCATTGCATTCTGAATCCTTTCTCTAGCTGTCCTTGATAGTGAACTGACTTCGATGAAGGTTCCATATTGACGGTACAACTCGAGCAGATTGACATATTTGTTTCCGTCCAACTGGATCAGGGGCCAAGATCGGCGGCCTGTCATACGAGCTAATGAATCTCGGGGGTCCAAACCCTTGACATTGATCAAGAATTGATGCTCTAATGGATCTCCTGGTTGACCGGCTGGTTCTGGTAATCCCATAATTTCTGAAAATTCATCCATTAAAAGGGTCATCTCTCCCCCATGGGAACCAGAAGGTGCATGTCTGCGGATTCCATTATTCGGCCATTGCATGGATCAAATTGTCGTTGATGGTCTGCTTTCCGACTGCTGACGCCAATTCTAATCCGCACTCGCTTAAATGGTCCGGGAACATTCGAGAAAAGCTTTTGAGCCAGGAATAGTACCACCGGGGAATGAAAGTTCCGGTGCTAAGGGCTCGATGTTCAGGACGACCTTGTCGCACATCGTAGGAGATGTGACCTTTAGGAAAGATAGGATCGACTTGACTGGATGCCATCAGACTGAAAACAGAGAAAGACTCAGAATCAGACTGAGGAAAATTATAGAAATTTTGAAAATTGCAGGCAGGATATAAAATGTAGCTAGAAGTTCGAGATCCAGTAGAACAGAAGGATAGAAAATCACCTGGAGTTTTGAAAGAAATTGGATATTTGGGAAAATCATCCAGGGTTTGAGAAAATATCTCGTGGAAAATAAGGATATTTTGGAAAAGGCCTCATAATTTGGAAAAAAAAATGGGAAATATAAAGAATAAGCTACATACAATCACATTCTGCACAAACATTTATGCACATACCGCACTCCCTAAAAGGCTGACTCTAGATGCATCATTTTGAAAAATAGGTGTAGGACCCTAATCCTAACTTTAGGTTCATATCATCTTTGTCCAATCCAGTTATGCCGATATACCCGAACCAAAATCTGATGTATGTGGCATATAATCTCAACTCTGGTTCTAAGGTAAGGTTTTCCAACATCCTTGAGCGCCTACCGATATACTTCGGACTGTGGCCCGTGGTATGTGGTAGGGGGTGTTAACCCAAATAAGTGGCCCAGTTGTGAGGCTCTGTCCCGAACTAGGGTTCTGGAAGAGAGCCCAGCAACGTGAAGACCGAGTAAAGATAGGTAAAGGGGGTTTGGAAAAATGATCACATGCAAGAAATAAAGGGCTCTAAGTCCTAGAGAGATAGATTTTTGAAAATCTTTGAAGAAGCATACATTGTTTACATTCAGATCCTAAATTGAGGAGAGTTGTGTTTAGACCTAAGTCTGTGTGAGCATGAAAATATCTCCTCAATCTGGTCCTACCAAACCATGCCTAGTCTATATGCAGTCAATGTCAGCTAGGTCAGAATCTAGGCTCCTAGGTTCGCATGATATCAAAAGTAAAAGAGCTGACATTTTGTGAACACAGTTCAGATAATTGAACTAAGTCAAGCACATTTGATCAGACAAGGACAAGTCACATCACGGTCGCCAAACCTGTTATCGTTGCAAAATTTTTCCGTCTTCCCTTCCTTGTGGGAGAGCGAGGCAAATGTTTTCGCGAGTCAAACTTGACCGGATTTTGGAAATTGTTTTGAAATACTCACCTCCGTTTTGAAAATAGCGGGAAAATCCATAGGATGGAGCTCGACCTGTCGGTATGAGGTTCGACTGTTCCTGCCACCTTTAACAGAGGTAATCGAACCAAGGACCAAAAATGTGCTTGACTTAGTTAAATCATCGAAATTGTGTTCTATCCTAAATGCACAAAGAATTCAGGCATGTGCTATGAGATTTTGGAATATGTAAGTTGGAAAAATATGATGTATGCTTGGAAAACATTTGGAGTTGAAAAGCATTTCTCAGGAAAAAGATGGGAATCAGTCTCTTAGGAAACTCAGATGAAAGGATTTGGAAATCACCAGAAAGTTTATGTAGTTTTGGGAAAATCATGAATGGGTGAAAATTCTGGGAAAATGGAGAGGATTCTTGAGAAAAAATGAATATTTGAAAAAGAAAGCATTTATCAGGACAACTCTGATTTTGAAATTTTTCTTTGGAAAATGATTGAAATTCATTGGAAAACTCTTTGGAGAAAGAAAATCAGAGCTTAGGAAATTGAAATCCTGAGAATATTGTCCTTGAAATATCTGAAAATCGGTTTTAATTCCTGGAAAAAAATGAGAAATTCCTTTTGAAAATGAATCTTAAGAAAATAACATTTTCAGGGAAAATCATGGGAAAACTTTGACTCGGAAAATCCAACTTCGAAAATCTTCATAGTTTCTTGAGGAATCGATTTCCAGAGAATGAAATTTTCTTGAGAAAATCATGAGAAAAACAGATGATGCCATGATTGTTATCATCGCAAAATTTTTTACTTTTTGCGAGTCAAACTGACCTTTGAAAAAGATTTTGAAAATTACTCGCCTCCGTTTTTAAAATGCGGGATAATTCCGAAGAATGGGACTCGCCTGTCGATACGAGGTTCAACCGTTCCTGGCGCCTTTACCAGGGGTAATTGAACCAAGGATCAATCTATTGCTTTGCTCTGTTCAACTTGTCTAAACCATGTTCTAATTCCTAAATGCACAAAGAATCAGGCATGTGCTATGAATTTTCTAAAAATGCATATTTAAAAACATGATGTTTGCTTTGAATATTGGAAAATATTTGGAAAATAAACTCTTTGAAAATCATGAATCATGATTGAGATACTAATTTGAGAAAGTGAAAATCGATTTCTGAAGAAATATAAGGATTTTGTGAAAATCGATTTTGCGAAATATGAAATAGCTTTGGAAAACTTGATTTCTTTGAATTCAAACTTTGAAATTGAAAATATAACTTAGAAAAATCGAATTTGGAACTTGGAAAATACTTGAAATATCATTGACAAATCCATATTTTGAGAAAATTGATTTTTGAATAAGACTTAGGAGATTTTGAAGAAATTGATTTCTCTGAATTGAAATTAAAATTTGCAAATGAATGAATTGAATAAATATGGATTTGAAACACTTGATTTTGAGGAATTGAGGAAATCCTTTTTGTATTTTTGAGAAATGCAGTACATTTGGAAGTTAGCCTAAGAGTGTAGGCTGAATGTGGCTAATACGAAGATTACAAATCTGGGTATCATTCGTATTCTGACTATGGCCATAAATACAAATTCCACTAAGTTTGTCAACTCCATAAGAGCTAGTGCACGTGCCATTCGTGTAGACCATAGTGAATTTGAAATATGTGCATGAATGATACATTCATCAGACATTTAATATTTGCAGAATTAAACTATATGCAATGCAATCTTAGTCTAAGCTGAAATTTAAATTCTTATTCCAAATTTAATTTAATTTACATCACTATTGAATTTAAACACAAGAAATTAAAAGAAAATAAAGTCTTCAATGTTCCTGCAAAACTAGAAAACTTGTTAGTGAAGATATGTTGGCTTTTCTAGGTTTACCCAGTAATATCTAGAAATTACTGGATTTTGCTAGATATAAGCCTTTTTGCCATGATTCCCTTAAATCAAAATGATGAAATATGAAATAAAATTGAATAAATAAGGAAGATAAGATATGAAATTTCGAAATTGGGATCAAAATGACCAAAATACCCCTGATAGCAAGACTATGGCCTTGAAATCAGGGTTTTCAGAAAGATATTTTATAAAATGCAAGTTTTGAAATTCAAATGAAGATAAATCAAACTAAATATGATATGACATGATTAAAAATATGGAAATTAGGGTTTAGAATTTCGAAATTGAGGTAAAATGACCAAATTGCCCCTGATAGCAAGACTATGGCCTTGAAATCAGGGTTTTCTGAAATAAATTTTGGTAAAAACTTGGGATTTATAATTGAAATAACACAAAATAAAACATGAAACATCCTAACATGATTATAAACATGAACAAACCCTAAAAACATGCACTTATACACAAAAATCAAGAAATATCACAAAAATTGTGATTTTGGCAATGTTTTTGGATCTTTCAGGTACCCTGTTTTGCAGTTTGATCTATTCAAACATCAAATGAATTCTAAATTTCATAAAAATTGGCATATACACTTATGATAACCCTAAAATCAGATTGGAATTCCAAAAATATTTTTTTGACATTATTTTAATCCTAAAATTGCATTAACAACCTAAAATAAGCTATTTTTAACCTAGGTCACATACCAGTTTCAGAGTTGGACCCGAATCAGGGGTCAATCCTCCATGAAAACTTTTGAATTTTTACAGAGATAAAATAGGAAGAAGAATAGAGATTTACCAATTTACAGATCGGAAAAATCATCTTCGGTTAGGGAGAAACCCTTCCGGCAATCTGAACTAAAATCTAACAAACCTAACAGGGGTTAAAACAGCTACTTCAGATTGAAAATACAAACATAAATAGCAAACTTAATCAAAAATTTCTGAAATTTTAGCAGTAAATAGTAGACAGAAAAATAATAATACTCCCTTTTTACAGATCATAAATTGGATCTGTGGTTTGGGATCTATGAATAACACTAGTCTGATTAGGGTTTTGGTAAACCCTAACGAGTTTTAAATTCAAAATCACACTTTCTGTCAAAGGAAAAATACTAAACAGATATTAAAAAATCTCAAAATTTCACAGTAGATAAATCTAATCAATATGAATCCATGACACTTTACATATCTCAAATCGGATATAGGATGAGAAAAATATCATCACAGCAAGTTACCTTTCTGATTTTAACAACGATTTTAAAGTTTTAAAAACTTGATTTGATGTCCGATTTTTCTGACAGGGTTCCCAAATTCCAAAAACTCTGATTTTTTTACAGTAGTTCATTTACATATGCATGTATCACATATAAACAAATCAGCAATTAACAGTGAATATTTCAATCCGAAACAGCATGCTCTTTTCTGTTCTAAACTAAAAACACACAGAAATCTAAGAAACTTGAGAAAACATGCATTAACTAATGAAAACAATAAAATAAACACTAAAACAGTAAAATAAAATTATTTCTATGCGGGAAAACGTGTAATAAACATGAATAAACAAATAAATAAAAAAAATACAGGGAATCCATGGCTGGAATTTGCTTTCACCTTTGAAATCACGGATTTAACCCATTTAACGGGCAAATCTCACGTTTTGTCGGTTAAGAACATGAAAAACGTACCTCTCATCGATTCTAATGGATTAGAATCCTTGAAATCACCCTCAAACTGAGTTATATCATCTTCTTGGGTTGATTTTGGGGTTCTTGGATGAAATCCATGGTTAAATCCATGAACACAAGAGTTTCCATGGTGAAATCTATTAAAAAATCATAAAAAGCTAATAAAATAATAATAAAATAATATTAAATAAACTCACCTTGGGGCTGCAGCTGCAATGGAGGAAGGTGGAGGTGCTGGAGAGGAGAGAGAAGCCACAAAAAATTTTAGAGAAAAAGAGCTCCTTTTGACCCCCTTTAGGTCCCCTATTTATAGATTTTTTGTTTTTTTGATTTGTTTAGGAAGAGTTTTGATTTTTTTGGACTTTTTTTAATTGTTTTTGATAAACCACATGGAGAGGACGATTTTTCTAAAGAATTCTAACCTAAATTGACTCTAATTAATCCCTAATTAACACCTAATTAAACCCTAGAAAGTCCAAATGTGGCACCACCTAGTATGGACCCACATTTGGTTTTTAAAACTTGAATTTAAAACATTTAAAAAGCAATGGTTTAAAACTTAAATAAAATGGATTTTTAAAATTGATTTTGACTCCTCTAAACCCCTAACCTAACTAGGACAATGAGTAGCCCTAGTCTAACCTTGACTTCTTCAAATGTGGCGCCACATCGAGTGGGCCCCACTTGAATTTTCAAAAACGATTTTAAAACTTGAAAATGAGAGGTTTTTCAAAAGAGATTCAAAAGTAGACTTTGAGATTGAAAGTTTTGAAATAGTACAGAGTCTTGACTGAGTCAGAACTCCTCTAGATACGGCGCCAATGGGGTGGGCCCCACATCGAAGTTTTGAAAAACTTGAAATAAATACTAAAAATGGCTTTAAAAAAGGGTTAAAATCAACAATTGAAATTCAAAGTTTTGAAAATAGAGTTCTAAGCGAACTGGAACTCTGGGCTAGAGTCCTGGATTTATAGGACTCTGAGATTTTGGATTTTAAAAGCCAAGTAAAAGAATTTTTAAAAGAATTCATCAGAAAATTATGAAATAAGTCAGAAAATCTAGTCAGGGTTAGACTCCTAACTCAATCAGAACTCTGAAATAGAGTCCTGAATTAACTGGACTCTACAAAATGACCTAATTTTTGAAAAATAAATGAAAATGAAATAAAAACAGACTCCTGATTGGACTAGGACTCCGGGACAGAGTCCTAATCAGACCGAAACTCTAGATTTTTTTTTTGGTATTTTCTGAAAAACAGACGAAAGAACTTGTGAAAGCAGTGAAAACAATAACAAGTATTGAAATAGAACAGAGTTCTGATTCAACTGAGACTCTGAAGACAGAGTCCTGATTGAACTAGGACTCTCAAATTTTTGGATTTTCTGAGAAAACAAATGAGAGAATTTTGAAAAACAGTTAGAAACAGGATGAAATTGAAGTTTTGGTTCAGAGTCCTGATCTGATTAGGACTCTGAGAAAGAGTCCTGATTCGATCAGAACTCTAAGAATTTTAGTTTTCTGATAAGCAAATGATGAAATTTGGGTAAACCTTTTGAAAATTAGTGAAAATGAAGTATAAAAATCAATTTTGGATAGAGTCCTACTTTGATCAGGACTCTGAGATAAAACCTCAAAATTTTGAAATTCTTTGATAAAAGTGTAATAGTTTTGGTAGATTGAAAGATTTCTGAAAGATTCTCTCAAAATTGAAATCAGGATCAGAGTCCTGATCCAACTAGGATTCTCTGAACAGAGTCCTGCTTTGACTGAAACTCTGAGTTTCTGACTCATTTTGAAAGATTTTGAAAGATTTGATTGAAAATGGATAAAATAGCTGTAAAAGATTAGAGTCTCAATCCAATTGAAACTCTGAAGAAGAGTCCTGATCCGACTGGACTCTTGAAGAAGAGTCCTGATCCAACTAGGACTCTGAAATTTTTGGCCAAAATAGAAGATTTTAAAAGATTTTCTCCGAAAATAGGTAAAAAGGTAGTGAAAAGTAGAGTTCTGATCCGACTGGACTCTGGAAAAAGAGTCCTGATCCAACTAGGACTCTGAAATTTTTGGAGATTTTTGACAAGTAAAGGAATCCAGAAGCGACACCACCTAAATGGGTCTCATCTGAGAATTGAAATCAGTTGAAAATTGAGTTTAAAATGAATCCAGATTGTTTTCTGAGAAAACATTTCGAAATGTAAGGTCCCGGGGTTGGAAAATGACAGAATGTTGAATAAAAACCCAGATTTTGAAATTGATTTCGAAAGAAAAAGTTTTAAAACTCAAATCTGGATTAAATATTTTGAAAACATGAGTGCTGGATCTCGAAAATGAGATATAATGACATGTAATGCCATGCAATGCGATGAAATGGTATGCTGAATGCATGCAATGATAAGCAATGACACATGAAATGGATGAATACTAAATGAGGAGGAAAATTTGGGGTGTTTACAATGATGCAGATGATTTGAATGAATGAATGCACTTTGAAAAGATTTTCTGAAAAATTTGCTGGAAAAATGTGTATTAAGTCAAAATAAATCCTTCGCATATTCTGAGTGTGGCCATGAACATGTTTAGAGTTTAATAGATTTAATTTACAATATTTTGCAAAATTGAAAATATGATGTGCATTTTAAGATAGCCTAAAAGTGTAGGCTCAGTGTGACTAGTGGAAAGATGATGGATCTGGGTCTCGTCCATATTCCGACTAGGGCCGTAAATATGGACTCCACCGAGTTCATCAACTCTCTAAGAGTTGGTGCACGTGCCATTCGTGTACATCCATGGTGATTTTGCAAAATGAGATATATGAATCATAGAATCAGGATATTGCAGGAATCAAACTACATGGGATGCATCCTAATCTAAGCAGTAAAAGTAAATATTATTCCAAGTTTGATTATTACATTTCTGACATAAATCAAAATAAAAAAAATACATAGTGTAAAAGAATCAGCATCCTCCAGATTTTCCTGCAAAATGAGAATTAGTACAAGGAATGGATATACAAGATACCCAAGGAAATGGGCATATATAGAACATGTACAACGAAGAGATATATATATATCTAAATGCTAAAATTTGTGCTAAATGACATGTAACAATGGAGGTGTATTTACATGAGAAAATAGCTACATAAATGCTCATATATGGAAACAAGTATACATGAAGGGATCCACATGTATATATATAAGTATATATATATATATAGATATAGATATATATACATTATTTATACATATATGTATATGTACATAGATATATATATATATATATATACATAGGTATGTGTACATATAATGAGAAAACATATATAATAATCGAAATTCCATATATAATGGGTAAAGGCATAAATAAAAAAATACAGGATATACATAGTTTCTGTACATGACTTTGCAAAGTCATAATTCCTAAATTATAACACATTTTTCAGTAAAATTTAGCATGAAGCTTCCCTGTATATCAATAAAAAAGCATGCAAAAGATGGTTCAGAAATCATGAATGGATATGGACATATCCATCCATGAATATGGCTCATTCTCAAGACTGCACACCTGCAGAAAAGGGGATGGGTAAATGCATAACCTACCAATATGCAGCAGATGACAGACGATAAAGTGCAAACGTGATAGCACGCATGTTACAATTGATATGAAGTGTTAAGATATATATACAGATGCTTATTCATGGGCGATGAAGTGTTACAAAGGGCCACATGCAGACATGATGTGGGTGATAGTGAGTATAATGCACAAATGACAGTGTGTTAATGTGAAAAGGTGAAAAGTGGACCTAAGTATGACTACAGGGGTGATGACAACATGATTTTTATAAAGACAGATGTGCTGGGGTAACCAAATGCTGGAGTCTGGCAGCAAGGTAGTTAATATGCAGATAATGTATGGACTTTGTTGGATCGAATCAGATTTTAGACCCATTGTTAGGAATTAGCTTTTAGCCATCGGAAGGTCATAGCGTCAACAACAGCATATTCCTTTGTGTTTACTTAACTTGGCAATTAACCTGTAAGGTACATAGAAATACGACTGATGGTAAGAAGGTAAAGATGGCAATGGATATGCAGTAACAAACACGCATACATAAGATGTAAAACAGCAAAAGGAAAGGTATAAGAAGCAAACGTAACTGAAAATAAAGCAATAGACCAAGTCACACATGATGCTGAAACTGCTGATTTTTAGAGAATATACAGGGGATCAAGGTAAAGGCGTGAAATAACAAATAAAGAGGTGTAAAAAAATTTTTGTAATACACTAAGCGCAGGAACTAACATGATGACTTACAGATATCAAATGATCTATCATAATACAATGCAATGAGTGCAACTTAAGTTTATAAGATCAGCTTAACATAGCCTAATTTCAATCATATAAAACTGAAACCTAATGAAACTATAAACTGACTTTAATATCGAATTTTACAGAAAACAATGTAGGCTGGATACCACAGCCAGTAGATGTATCAAAGAAAAGAACTGATTAGCTGAAATTATAAGGTATTGATAGCTATATAAGATGCAAACATACCCATGGATATATTACAAATAAGATATACAGGGGAAAGATAAACCATTTCTGAATATTAAGGTGAGATGATATCCTGTATACAACCTGTGGCTTGGAAAATGAATATATACGATGACAAAATGAAGTGATGATATGCAGAACCTGTCTCCTGCAGCTTTTGCTATTTGTTTTACAAGTGCAGGAAACCAATTTACAGCAATCAATTATTTCATTTCCTGATCAAACTAATGCAATTTGCTGTAATTGATATGTAAATGGCAAGATATGAGATACTTAGACCGAGGGAAATATAGATTATAGGAAATTAATAAACTAAATAAATGCCATGAGAGATATACTGTAAATAAAATGCACGACAGAGGGAAGAAGGACCAATGCTCATAGATGAATATGTGTAGGCTACTGAAATGGGGTTCAATCCATGAAAAGGAGGGAACGCCTCATCCCTTTAGCCTGCAGATGAAAACTTTTCCAGACATTCATTTCAAAACCCTCTTATTACGTTAAAATTGAGACCCTAAATGGCCCTTTATCTTACAGGAATTTCAGCTAATCAAAGTTGCAACAGAGTTTTATTTAGTAAAACCTACTGAAATGGAGCTAAGAACACAGCCATGCGTTACCTTATGGATCCTCTGCACCAAACGACTCGTATCTCACGATCAAGAGGCTGATCTTCCTCTCTTGGGCTGAAGGAAATGAAAGGAGTCGGCTGGATTTCCTGCGTCAACTGCCCCTGCTGAATCTTCTTCACGCTGGATGGAGGAAACGACCTCCTAAAGGGGAAAAACTCCACCTCTCTGCGGAAAGGGCCTGCAATCAGAATAAAAGAAGAAACTCAATCACTCCTCCCCTCTCCTTCGATCAATAGCCCCTCTCCTTTTAAAGACTTTCAGTCGCTAAAAAAAAAACGCAGTTTGAGTTTCTGTTACAATTTTTTTTTTTGAAAATTTTGAAACGGACAATTTAATTGGCTATGTCAATCTGCCGTTTTCAACAGAGGACGGATCTTATGATTTTACGAACAATTTGGTTCATTTACCTAAGTTTTAGGTAAAACTGAATATTTTTGGAAAGTATGGCTGTGGCGCCATCTTAGGCTGCTCTTTTTTTTTATTTTTTTAAATGAGTAAATGAAACGAGATAAATGGGAGATTTTAAAAAAATGCCACATCAGCCAGTTTTAAAATCCTTTTGAAATGAAGTTTATTTATTTATTTTTGGTTTGGTTTCTTCTGCAAAGGGGCTTAGTGGGGCGTCACATGTGTGTGGGCCCACTAACATATTTTATAAGATGACCAACATAAAAAGAAAAAATACAAATAGGATTTTGCACAATTGGTGCCATCTCCGGGTGGGCCGCGCTTCAAATTAAGAAACATACCTGAGAGTCTGAGTGTGATGCTAGTTCAAAGGCGGGTCCCACACCATTTATTTGAAAATAAAATAAAAAAAAACAAAAGAAATAACTTATTTTTGGAATTTACGAGATAAAACTTTGTCTTTTTTCAAAAATTTGGAAAAAAATGAGTTTTCAGGGCAAAATATGTATAAAGTAAATGTAAAAAAAATTTGTAAAGAGATTTAAAAGTCTTTTTGCAAAAAGTTTTGAGATAAAATCTTTAAAATCAATATCCAAATATCCAGATTGTTTTCTTGAGAAAAACTTTTGTAATTCAAAGTCCTGGGGGTAAAATGGGAAAGGTTGGTAATTTTAAAGACCCAGGGTTTTGCAATCAATTTTAAAAAGAGTTAAAACTCGAATCTGGATTGAGAATTTTGAAATCGAGAGTTTCTGAACCTCGAAATGACATGATGTGCAGTGAAATGATATGAAATGTTCATGCAATGCTATGCAAAGACATGTTTCAAGAAATGCTACTCTCAGCCAAGACTTGGAAATTCTAGCTTTTTGTCCAAAATAGGATTTTGAAAATTTGCAGTTTGAAGATGTTTCTGAACCTAAATATAGAAATTTTGAGGCTCAAGAATGAAATTTTAGACTTTCTGCAAAGTTCAATCTCAGAAAATGACCATTTTGCCCTTCATTGCTTCCGAAGAACTGAAATGTGATAATTGGTGGAGATGTCAGGAAGGTGAGTGAAAATTTGGGGTGTTTACAGTGGTATGCGGACCACATCAACCCTATCGAACTAAGAGAGTTCGATAAAGTCGTGAATCTCTTCATTGAGCGCTTCATGTTCAACATGGAGGCCTCACCAACTCTCAATCATCTATACAATTTAAAACAGAATGAGAATGAGAGAGTCGGCGAATTTATCCACAGGTGGAGGAGCACCTGTAAGAAAATGAAAGTTCACATCCCAGAGGAGCATGCCCTGCAAATCATTTTGAACAACTTTGCTCAGCCTCTAAGGAATCTCATTTCCACATCTCCTGCAAAATCGTTTATCAAGCTGATTGAGAGAGCTGAATGGCTCGAGACAGGACTGGATAACAACCTATATGAGGGTTACCCTTTCGTCCGAGGGAATCCCGAGCAGAAGAAGAAAGCACATGTTGCTTATTCTATGAATTTCTCAGACTACAGCAGTAGTTCTGGCAGCAAGAAGAGCAAGAAAAATCGCAACAAGAATGCCGGACACTCCAGAGCCGAAAGAACGAACTCTGCAGCCCAGAAGGGAGAATTTGTTAAGCCACAGCCCGTCCAATCAGCACCGCAGCCTGAAACAAAGCAGCCAGAGAAGCCGAAACACAAAGGATGGAGTTATGATCGAGAGTTTATATCTCTAGAGCAGTCCTGCGAAGACATCCTGTAATATATGATGTCGAAAGGAATGATCAAACTCCCCAAAGTGGCAGATCCGCCAGTGGCTGTGGGTAAATGGACTGATAAATTCTACAAATTTCATCGGACTGTTGGGCATGACACTGAACACTGTTTTGTCCTTAAAAACATCATCCAGGACTGTATTGACAAGAATTTGTTGATCGAGGATGAGGATGAGCAACAACCAGAAATCTTGTCCAAACCATTTCCTAACCATTCAGTTTCAGTCATCACAGAACAAACATTTTCTCTGCAAAGCAGTATCCAGCCATGTTCCAGTCAGGACATTCAAGATCAACATCAGGTCTTAGTCCTTTGACAAGCGTAGTCTTCCGCCAAGAGGGTGGATATTACTGCATTTTCTAGCAACAAGAAACCAAACAAGGAGCCAGCAAAGGTAACGACAGAAATTGCCAAAATCCCGAAGCGCTTCATCAAGGCAGCTTCAAAGAAAGGAGAAACTTCAGAGTCAGTTCAGAAGCCAATCACTGCTCTATCGAACATCTCTATCCTGGATCTGACCCATGCCTCCCCTGAGCACCAGCAAGTGCTAGAAGATCTACTAAGAAATATCAAAGTCAAGCCTAGCACAACTCCGCAAGATATGGCACAGATTGTCAACCAGGCCATGACGAACGCACCCATTACATTTTCTGATGAGGATTTGCCGAAGCCTCATTCTTTCCACAACAACGCCTTGTATATAGTAGTGCGGACCAGGGGCATGACAGTCTCTCATGTGCTTGTCGACGGAGGCAACAGCCTCAATATCTGTCCGGAGATGACGGCCAAGGCCTTGGGCCTGAAGGAAGAAGAATACACCACGGATCCCATAACGATCTACGGTTTTGACAACCACGGGCAGACAGCCAGGGGGAAGATCTTTCTCGAAATTTTCATCAACTACTCAGTGCACACCGTGCTCTTCCATGTGGTCAATGTGCCTCCCACATACAACCTTTTGCTCGGGCGCTCTTGGATCCACAACGCCAACGCTGTTCCTTCAACCCTTCACCAGTGCATCAAATGGTCGAAGGGAGGCATGATTACCACGGTCCTAGGAGAGGATCCGGAAAAGCGACTCCCACAACCAATGATCCCCCATCCTACTTTCACTGCCGACATCCCGAGCATCCGAGAGGTCGATGAGATTAACCTGAGTGAAAGTCTGGACATGCTAAAGTTGAAAGAAGTCCAGCCGACAGAAAACGTGGCAGCAGTGGTCCAGTGGCAGGGACCTCGCTTCTTCAAGTTAGGTGGGTGCCTCGATTGCACTTCATTCAAGGATCACCCTCTATTTCCTCAATTCTCGAAAAGTAAGAAAGGGTTCGATCTTCTGATGAAGCATGGCTACCAGCCCTTCAGGGGCCTTGGTAAGAACGGGGATGGCATTCGGGAGCCAATCGTCCCCGCTCGGCATGCCACCGATACAGGCTTGGGTTTTACAAGTCAATCGTCCAGCAGAAAGACCACCTTCGTCAAGGGAGACCAGTAATGAAGACAATGCCAATGTTTTCTGCTCTTTCTATGTCATCTTGTAATGGCCAAAAATCCGCCCCAGTTTCCTTCTTTCCTTCAAAGCATATGTAAATATCAAGAATATTTCAAATCAATGAAATTTTGATTTCCTATTTCTCATCTTGGTGTACACAAATTCTTCGCTTATATCTTTGTCTATGTTGTCATTTTCTGTTTCTATACAAAAGGCTATTTTCGAACATTTTACCCTTTTCTAAAAAACCTTCTTTGCGCTTTCAGGATTGCCGGAATCATGGCTCCTAAATTGCTTAAAAAACTTGTTATCAATACCAACTTTTCTCAAAATAAATCCAAACCAGTCAGAATCTGCAAGGCAAAGGCAGGGGCAGAAATCAGCAAGGTAACAGCGCAGATCGAAGAGTTAGCAGAGTTTGACTCAGCGATTCAGGATTTGCTAGAATTTGCTAGCATTCAGAAGCAGGATGAACTATCGCCATTGGTTCAGGATCCGACAAAGGATGTCAACATCGGTTTGGAAGATGATCCGAAAAACCTCAAAATTGGTTCCAACTTGAATTCAGATGAGAAGGAAAGGCTCATCTATTTTCTCAAACAGCATCAAGAAGTCTTCTCTTGGACTTATGAGGATATGCCAGGATTAGACCCCAAGTTAGTCGAGCATCGTCTTGTGCTGAAGCCAGACTGCAAACCAATCAAGTAGATATTAAGGAAGATGGATCCCCAAATATCACCGCAAGTTAAAGAAGGACTTGAAGAGTTGCTAAAAGCAGGATTCATCCGGACTATTGAATACCCAGATTGGTTGGCGAATATCGTGGCAGTTCCCAAAAAGAATGGCAAAGTTCGGATTTGTATTGATTTCAGAGATCTGAACAAGGCCACCCCAAAGGATGATTATCCACTCCCCAACATCGATCTTTTGATCGATAGCACGACAAGCCATGCCATGTTTTCCTTCATGGATGGATACTCAGGCTACAATCAGATCAAATTGGCCGCTCGTGACCAATCAAAAACTTCTTTTACCACGCCTTGGGGCACATTTTGTTACACAGTCATGCCGTTTGGGCTCAAGAATGCTGGGGCAACCTATCAGAGAGCAATGGCAGTTATTTTGCATGACCAGATGGACAAGAACATGGATGCCTATGTGGATGACATTTTGGTCAAATCCAAAGAAGGAGAGGATCATCTCGATGCTCTCAGCCAAGTCTTTGAAAGACTCATTCTTTACAAGCTCAAACTCAATCCGCAGAAGTGCGTCTTCGGAGTAGATTCAAGCAAATTGCTAGGTTATATAATCAGCAAGAAGGGCATAGAGGTGGACCCTGTCAAGGAAAAGGCGATCATTGATATGCCACCTCTTACCAATCTAAAAGAACTGTGAAGCCTTCAAGGTCGCATTTAGTCAATTCGGTGCTTCATCTCTAATTTGGCTATGAGATGCGAACCCTTCAATCACTTGTTGAGAAAAGAAGTGAAATTTGAGTGGGGACCACAATGTCAGCTCTCATTTGAGCGCATCAAGCAATATCTCCTCAATCCACCAGTTCTGAAGCCCCCAAAACTTGGAAAGCCACTTCTCTTGTATATTTCTGTCAACCAGAATGCCTGTGGCGGATTTCTTGCGCAGTATGAGGAAGGTAGCCGGAAAGAGCACGCCATCTACTACATCAGCAAGACCTTCATTGATTATGAGAAAAGATACTCTCAGATGGAGAAGACATGTCTAGCATTAGTGTGGATGTGTCAGAAGCTGAGACATTATCTGCTGGCATCAGAAATTAAAATTTTGTCAAAACTCAATCCTCTCAAGTACATCCTTGAGCAGCCTTTCCTTACCAGACGGATTGCAAAATGGCAAGTCCTCCTGATGCAATACGATTTGGAATATGTTTCTCAGAAGTCAGTCAAGGGTCAGTCCATCGCAGATCAGTTGGCAGATTTCCCGTTGACGGAAGAGATCAAGGCGGAAGACGACTTTCCCGATGATCGCATCTGTAATATTCAAGAATCTCCAGTGTGGACCCATTTCTTTGATGGAGCTAGAAATATGTCCGGCATAGGGATTGGGATCTTGTTGATCACTCCCGAAAAGGAGATGATCCCTTATTCTCTCAAGCTCAACTTTCAATGTACTCACAACATGGCCGAGTATGAAGCTCAAATATAAGGCCTCAAGATTTTGCAAGACTTTGATGTCAAGAGAGTACATGCCTTTGGCGATTTGTTACTTGTTGTCAGCCAAGTTAATGTAGAATGGCAAGTGAAGGATTCAAAGTGGATCCTCTATCAGAAGATTGCCTTAGCTCTCATAGGCAACTTTGAAGAATTTCAGCTCAATCATGTCAAGAGAGAATACAATCACATAGCCGATGGCCTAGCCTGTCTGGGTTCCATTTTGTCTTTCAAAGACAGTGAATCCTGTCGTTCCTTCGAGATCGGCAGACTTGATCAACCTGCCTATATTCCAGTTGAGCAAGTAAACCAAGCCACTCAGAAAGAGAAGCCTTGGTACCAGGACATCAAAAACTTTATCGAAACTGGTGAATTTCCATCAGAAATGCCAAGAAAGGAGCAACGTGCGATTCAGCACATGTCAGCCCGTTATTTCATCCCTGTTGATACTTTTTACCGTCGTGGGTTCAGTTCTGAGTACGTCAGATGCTTAGACAGAGACGAAGCCATGGAAGTTGTCCGAGAGGCACACGAGGGAATTTGTGGAGGCCACATTGGCTACCAAACGCTCGTCAAGCAGATTATCTGGGCAGGGTATTATTGGAAGACCATGCAGCAGGATTGCCATCAATTTGTGAGAAAGTGCGTCAAATGTCAGATGCACGCATCTTTCATTCATGCGTCAGCCGCATACTTGCAATCCGTGGTTTCTCCCTGGCCTTTTTCAATGTGGGCCTTCGATGTGGTGGGCCCAATCACCCCTTCAGCTTCTAATGGCCACAGATACTTTCTCGCAGCTACAGAATACTTCACCAAATGGGTCGAGGTTATAACTCTGCAAACGGTAGAAGGCCGGCATGTGGTTTCGTTCATTCATAAGAATCTTCTTTGCCGCTTTGGCGTCCCACATGATATTGTGTCAGACAATGGCAGCCACTTCAAGAATGAGAAGATGAAGACCTTTTGCTCGAAGTTCAGGATTCATCATCATTTCTCAGCTCCTTACTATTCTCAAGGAAATGGCCAGGCAGAGGCCACCAACAAGATTTTGATCCACATTCTAGAAAGAACTGTGGAAACAGGTCGTGATTGGCATGAGAAGATGCATGATGCGCTCTGGGCGTATCGAACCACCATCCGAACCCCAACCAACGCTACGCCTTCGGAGCTTGTTTATGGAACGAAAGTAGTATTACCTCTTCACGTTCAAAAGCCCACACTCAAGTTCGCATCGCTCCTCGAACTTCCGCTTGATCAATATCAACAACAAAGGTTGGTACAGCTTGATCTGTTAGATGAGAAAAGACTCAATGCAGCAGAGCACGCTCAGGCCTATCGTCAGAGGATAGCTCGACATTACGCCAAATCAGTTTTTGAGAGAAGATTTTGAGTCAATGATCTTGTGCTCAGATCAACAGCTCATCTCAAGCATCGGCCACGGGGCAAGTCGTCACCCAATTGGGAAGGCCCTTATGTGGTTAAGGAAGTACTGCCTCGCAATTCCTATCGCCTGATCAACGCAGATGGGATGGAACTGCCGGATCCTATCAATGCTTTACATTTGAAGAGATTTTACACTTAAATTGTTCATCCTGGCCTTTTATACTCTTCAAAAAGTCTTTTTCAATAAAGCAATAATCTTCTATTGAATTCTCACATTCTTCTCCCTGATACTGGGGCATTTTATTTTGATCTATACTTATCTTCTTTCATCATGTGCAGGCAAGATCAGACGAATCTCTTTCTAAAAATTTTATCAAATTTTCGGTTAATCTTGTTATCTTTATTAAATTGCATTCATTTCATTTTCCAATTTAATCAATTTTTCATCAATTTTATCAATTTTGTTAAGTTTTATCAATTTTATTAAATTTTATCAATCTCCTCTTTTAAACCCTTTCAGGTTAAGGGATAAACCTGATGTCTCATTTCAATGAGGTATTTTCCCTTTCAGGTTAAGGGATAAAACTTGAACCTCGTCCTGCGAGACCCTTTATTTTCTTTCAAGACGGGATAATCCTAAATTCCTCTATCATCAATTTTTCCTCAAATTTCTGTCAATTTCTACTAAATCTTTATTGTCAACTGCATTAATTTATTCCTTTTATCAACCCTTTTTTCCATTTCTATCAATCTTTTTACACTTTGTCAAATTCTCTTCAGGATCAGGGACAATCCTGGAAATCATCACAAAAATAATTCAAATTTTAGGCCATCCTAGGTCAAGGACCTTGAATAAGTTTCTCATCCTCATAGTCGGAATCTATTCATGCTTTTTGTCAATCCTTCTAAAATCCGACCTTTGGATAGGAGTTATTTCCTTTTCATCTAAGTTCCGACTCAGGCTTTGCTTTCATTTTATCCTTTATTCTTGGAAGATCCGAGTTCTGACTCGGGTTTTCCCCTTTTATCTTTCGTCTGAAGTTTCGGGTCCCGACTCGGACTTCCTTTTGGATCCATTGCTCGTATTGGAACCAATTGCTGCGTCGAGAATTCGAGTTCTCAAACTTGATTCTCATTCATTCTTCTATTTTTGAAAAAAACGGGTTCCAACTCAGATTTTCCCTTTTTTTTTATATTCTTATTTCTGAAGTTTCGGGTTCCGACTCGGACTTCCTTTTGGATCCAATGCTCGTATTGGAACCAATTGCTATGTCGAGAATTCGAGTTCTCAAACTCGATTCTCATTCACTCTTTTATTTTTGAAAAACTGGGTTCCGACTCGGATTTTCCCTTTTACATATTCTTATTTCTGAAGTTCCGGGTCCCGACTCGGACTTCCTTTTGATCCAATGCTCGTGTTGGAACCAATTTTTGCGTTGAGAGTTCAAGTTCTCAAGCTCGGTCCTCACTCTTTCTTTTATTTTGAAAAACCGTGTTCCGACTTGGATTTTTGCTTTTGTATATTCTTATTTTTTCGAGTTTCGATTCAAGTTTCCTCTGTTGATCCAATGCTTGTATTGAACCAAGAGTTCTTCTGACCTATTTACCTTTCAGGTTAAGGGACAAACCTGAACTTCCCCTTCAGGATAAGGGATAATCCTGAAACACCGACAATCATTCTTGCTTAATTCTCAAATATCTTCGAATGTCGGTCTCTTCCTCAAACTCTCCATTAAAAAACCAATGCTCGTACTGGTGCATTTTTGAAAAAAAAAATAGTGCTCGTGCTGGTGTGCACTTTCGAAAACCCAGTGCTCGTACTGGTGTGCAATTTCGAAACCCAGTGCTCGTGCTGGTGTGTCATTTTGAAAACCAGTGCTCGTACTGGTGCATTTTCAAAAAAACCAGTGCTCGTGTTGGTGTGCAATTTCGAAAACCCAGTGCTCATACTAGTGTATAATTTTGAAACCTAGTGCTCGTACTTATAATACCCAAATTTTTTAATGATTTATAAATTCTGAAGAAAATTCAAGTTTTAATTTTTATTTATTCTGAATGTGAATTATAGTGTTAAAACCCTGATTTTTTTGGTTAGTATTATTCAAAGTAAAGATCTAAATCTATATTTGAAATCCTGATAAAATTTTGTTGAGGCTTGTTCGAAAATCAGAATTCAGGGACATTCTAGTCATTAGTCAAATTGTCAAAGGGTAGCTTAGTAATTTGCCAATTCAGTGGCATTTTTCGGTAAAATACCTAACTATATAAGGTCAAAATAGTAATTTTTCTTTTAGGGATATTTTCAGGGAATTAATAAAATTGGTAGGGACGAAAATGGTAATTTAACATTTTCAATGGCAGGTTATGTAATTTATTGAACTGCAGAAGGACAATCATGTAATTCTAAATCCCCTTATGGCAATCCTGAAAGATGGAATTGAGCCAAGGTTAAATTGGGTATTAAAAAGTAGTAAATTGAATAAAATATATTAATTTATAATATTTTAATCTCAGACCATGGTTTTAGAAAAACCACTGGCCCAAAACCATGGACAAGCCATGGTTTTCCAAAACCATGGGAGAACAAGTGTCACTCCTCAGTGAGGAGGTGACACTAAGCCTCTCTCTCTCTTTGACACTTGTCAGAAGAATGACAAGTGTCATTCAAAAATTAATTTTTTAATTACTTTGGTGACAAATGTCACCAAAGTGGGCCCCACAGGGGGGGCGACATCCCCTCTCTCTCCTATAAACACCCCCTCTCTCTCTACCCAAGTCCAAGGCCCCCACTCTCTCTAAGCTCTCTCTCTCTCCTACTTTCTCTCTCTACCTTTGAATTTCTCTCTCTAACTTTTAAACCTAAACCTCTGTAGAATCTCAGATTTTTTCTGAGAAACCTCTTCTAGCCCTTTTCCTCTTTCCTTAAGCGAAGTTCGTTCTTCTGCAAAAGGCTCCGTCAGATCGGAAACAGCCTCGGGAGCGCTGCCTGCAGGAGTTCTGCTAAACTTAGCAGAAAAGTCGGATTTAGATAGCGGAAGCGCTGCTCAAATCAACTAAACGAGGTTAGTATTCAAAAACCCTCTTCTAAATTCAAATTCATACTTTTTGAGCTCCCCTATTCTCTTTCTGAACCCCAACTCTATTTCTTTTGGATTTAAATTTTTACAATTTTGCCAAAATTTAATCCAACCCAGCCTCTACACAGGGGAAGCTCTGTTTAAATCTTTTTAAATATTTTTAAGTATTCAGAACTATTTTAGCAGTAGTTCTGGCAAACTTTTCTAAAAGACTTCTGAAAAATTGAGTTTTTATAGCAGGAGTTCTGCCAAAATAATTTAAAGATTTTTGAAAAAAATAGAATTAGTATAGCAGTAATTCTGACCAAATTATTAAATGATTTCTGAAAAAAAAATCAATTATTTTAACTAGAATTCTTTCAGATATTTTAGAAATTTTGAGTTTATTTAGTAGAAGTTATATCAAAATTTTTATAACTATTTGAGAAAAAAATCGATTTTTATAAAGGAAATTCTGTTAAAATTTTCAAAAATCAGTTTTAATATTTGAATCAATTTTTTTGAAAAACCTTTATCAAAATATTTGTGACACAAAGTAATGTTCGAATTTATACAACTTGAATTCAAGTTCAAACCCTTTTTCGAACATTTGAGTTATTACAGAGGAAACTCTGTGAAAATTTTTATAAAAGTTTTAAGGTCAATTATAAATAAATTTTTAGATTTTTAATAATTTCTTCAAAAGATATTTCTTTAAATTTATAGGACAAATACTACCCAAAATTCGATAAAAAAGTATTAACTAATATAATAAATTTTATCAGATTAAATCAAAGCACGTGCGCTTTATCCTGTTCTCCTTAGTTCTACCAAAATCCAAGTAAGTTATTCTATCAAAATCTTATAATTTTATATTAAACATGTTTTTTATTCATGTTTTTGATTCGTGCATAATTATTTAAATTTGATTCATAATCAAATGCATATTTCAATATCTGTAAAATTAAGTACATGTTTTGATTTCAAATCTTGTGATTTTAAATCAAATACTATGGTTAAGACATTTATGAAAAGAAGAATTTTGTATAGCATGTTGATTTTCAAAAGATTTTATTGTTGCAGGAGTCATGTCTATACAAACTTAATTCTCGCCTTCATAAGCGAATGCTCGTTGTGATAGAGCAAAATTCTGGATGGGCTGGATACATATGAACCGTGTTTATTTGAAAGGAATGATTTGGCTATTGAGCCTAGTTTTGAAAAGATGAAAAGTCTTATAAAAGAATCCTTCAAGCCAATCTAGGTTTAGCCTACCCTGGAAGGGGGTAGTAGTACAACCAGGAGTGACATTGTTGGGAGCAATAGATTCCCTAGACCTCCTGTCACTCGGGTTGAGGAGGTCAAGACAACGGGTCTCAAGGCTGTCGCATGCCAGTGGATGCATCCAACTCTCCTTGTTTGCTCGCCATTGCTGATAATCTTCCCGGTCGTTGTTATCATCGCAAAATTTTTACTTTTGCGAATCAAACTGACCTTTGAAAAAGATTTTAAAAATAACTCGCCTCCATTTTTTAAAATGCGGGAAAATTCTGAAGAATGGGACTCGCCTGTCGGTACGAGGTTCAACCGTTCCTGCCACCTTTAACAGGGGTAATTGAACCAAGGATCAATCTTATGCTCTACTCTATTCAACTTGTCTAAATCATATTCTAATTTCTAAATGCACATAGAATCAGGCATGTGCTATGAATTTTCAGAAAATGCACATTTGAAAACATGATGTTTGCTTTGAATGATTGAAATATTCAGAAAATGTAAATCTTGGAAATGATATCACATGAGAAATCGTGAATTGGGATTTGAAATATACTTCTGAGAGAAATAAAAATCGATTTTGAGAAATCCTTGACATTTAGTGAAAATCGATTCTGAGAGACTTGGTTTCTCTGAATTCAAACTTGGAAATTGAAATTCTAACTTAGAAAATTTGAATTTGGAACTTGGGAAATACTTGAAATATTCTTTGAAATTCAATGCTTTTGGGAAAATCGATTTTGCTATAAGACTTAGGAGATTTTGAGAAAATGAACTTCTTTGAATTGAAATTTGAATTGGAATTGGCAAATGCATGAAATGAATGAATATGATTTTGAGGAATTGAGAAATACTTTTTGTATTTTTGAGAAATACAGTGCATTTTTGAAGTTAGCCTAAGAGTGTAGGCTGAATGTGGCTAATGTGAAGATCATAAATCTGAGTATCATTCATATTCTGACTATGGCCATAAATACGAATTCCACCAAGTTTATAAACTTCATAGAAGCTAGTGCATGTGCCATTCGTGTAGACCATAGTGAGTTTGAATATGCATGAATCATCATCCAGCACACATTAACATTACAAAAGAAAATAAACTATATGCAATGCAACCTAAGCTAAACAGGAAATGTAAATTCTTATTCCAAAGTTTAATTACAAATTACATCACTATTGAAATTTAAATACATGAAAAATAAAGTCTTCAATGTACCTGCAAAACTAGAAAACTTGGTTAATGAGTATATGTTGGCTTTTCTAGATTTATCCAACAATATCAGGAAATTGTTGGATTTTGCTAGATATAAGCCTCTTCCTTGATTCCCTTAAATAAAAATGATAAAGTATGAAATAAAATGGAATAAATATGAAAGAGAAGATATGGAATTTCGAAATTGGGGTTAAAATGACCAAAATACCCCTAATAACAAGACTATGGCCTTGAAATTAGGGTTTTTAGAAAGATATTTTGATAAAATGCAAATTTTGAAATTTGAATGGAATAAACTCAAACCAAATATGCTATGACATGATTAAAAATATGAAATTAGGGTTAGGGATTTCGAAATTTAGGTCAAATGACCAAATTGCCCCCGATAGCAAGACTATGGCCTTGAAATCAGGGTTTTCTGAAATAGATTTTGGTAAAAACTTAGGTTTTATGCACTAAATGAAATCAAATGAGCATAAAATTAAAACTAAAGCATCCTAATATGATTATGAACATGATTAAACCCTAAAAATATATGCTTATGCACGAAAATCCAATAATATCACAAAAACTGTGATTTTTGCAGTGTTTTTGGATCTTTCAGGAACCCGGTTTTCCAATTTGCTTAATTCAGCCATCAAATGGATTCCAAAATCCATACAAATTGGTACCTGCACTTGTTATAACCCTAATGTAGAATTGGAATTATAAAAATAATTTTTTGACATTGAATTAATCCGAAAATTGCATTAAACCCTAAAATATGCTATTTTTGACCTAATTCACCAACCAGTCTCAGTCCAAGACCTGAACCAGGGGTAAAATCTCCATAGAAATTTATTAAATTTTACAGAAACTAACTAGGAAGAAAAACAGAGATTTCCCAATTTACAGATCGGAAAAATCATCTTTGGTTAGGGAGAAACCCTTCCGGCAATCTGAGCTAAAATATATCACTCTTAACAGGGAATAAAACAGCTATTCCAGATTGCAAATACAGGAATAAATAGCAATTCTAAACAAAAATTTCTGAAATTTTAGTGGTAAACAGTAAACAGAAAAATAACAGTACTCACTTTTTAGAGATCTAGAATCGGATCTGTGGTTCAGGATTTATGACTAACACAAGTCTGATTAGGGTTTTGGTAAACCCTAACGAGCTTTAAAATTAAAAACAGATTATCTAAAAGGGGAAAAATACTAAACAATGATCAAAAAATCCGAAAATTTCACAGAAGACAGATGTATTCAATGTAAATCCATATCACTTTACAGATCTAAAATCGGATATAAGATGAGAGAAATATCATCACAGCAAGTTACCTTCTTGATTTTAACCATGATTTTAAAGCTTTAAAAACCCGATTTGATGTCTGATTTTTTTGACAGGGTTCCCGAGATTCAAAACCTCTGATTTTTCTACAGTAATTCAATAACTCATGCATGCATCACATATAAAAAAATCAGCAATAAACAATAAGTACTTCAATCCAAAATAACATTATATTTACTGTTCTAAACCTAAAACACACAGAAATTTAAGAAACTTGAAAAACCATGCATTAACTAATGTAAATAAATAAAATAAACCATAAAACAGTAAATAAAACTTATTTCTATGCTATAGAACGTAAAACAAACATGAATAAACCATGAAAATAAAATAAAAACAGGGAATCAATGGCTGGAATTTGATATCACCTTTAAAACATAGATTTAACCCATTAAAAAGGGTAAATCATATATTTTATTGGTTAATAATGTAAAGAATCATATTAAAATTAATTCTAATGGATTAAAATCTCTGTAAATCACCCAAAACAGGGTTAGATCACCTTCTTGGATTGTTCTTGCTGATTCTTGATGGTTCTTGAGGTTGAATCCATGGTTTAATCCATGAAGATGATGACACCAATGGCTAAAATTGATTTAAAACATGAAAAAGTATTAAATAAAACTAAAAAATATTAAAAATATTACCTTGGTGCTTGCAGCTGCAATGGAGGAAGGTGGAGGTGCTGGAGAGGAGAGAGAGGCCACGAAAATTTGAGAGAAAAGAGCCCTTCTTTTGGCCCCCCTTAGGTGCCTTTTTATAGTTTTTCAAAAAGTCACTTAATTAGGGTTAATTAAGAGGTTTTTCATTTTTTTAGGACTCTTTCTAATAAATCCACTAAAGGCAACGATTTTTTGTGGTTTTCTAACCTAGGTGGGACTCTAATTAATCCCTAATTAGCCCCTAACTAAACCTAGAAAACCCCCAAATGTGATGCCACTTGGCATCTTTCACATTTGGGTTTTTAAAACACCTTTAAAAACATTTAAAAACACTAGTTTTAAAAACTAATTTTCAAAATGAGTTTTCAAAATGGTTTTGACTCTTCTAAACCTCTAACACTAACCAAGACATCAACTAACCCTAGTCTAGCCCTGACTTACTCGAATATGGCGCCACCCCGAGTGGGCCTGTAAACACCCCAAATTTTCACTCACCTCCCCGACATCTTCACCAAGCATCATCATCAAGCCTTTTTGAAATCGCTGAAGGGCAAATGGTCATTTTCTGAGCTCGGACCTTACAAAAGTCTAATTTTCATCTGCAACTCTCAAAATTTCTCTATTTTTAGCTCAGATGTTCAAAATTTTACTCCTGACAGGAGACAGACATCTCCAAGTCTTGATTCAAGATTACATTTCATAAGACATGACATTGCATATCATTGCATGAGCATTTCAAATCACTGCACTGCACAGCATGTCATTTCGAGGTCCAGAACTCTCGATTTTAAAATCTTCAATCCAGATTAGAATTTTAACTCTTTTCAAAATCGATTTCAAAACCCCGGGTCTTCAAAATTATCAATTCTTCCCATTTTACCCCTAGGGCTCTGAATTTCAAAATATTTTCTCAGGAAAACGATCTGGATAGTTTTCAATATGGATTTCAGTCACTTCACCTCAGATTTTGCCCTTTTTGACAAATTCAAATATCTTTCTTTTACAAAATCGCCCTACAAGGGCCAACTCTTTCCAAAATTCCTGTTTTGCCCATTAGTCCAGATTTTATGAAAATTCCAAAAAGAAGTTGTGGTTTTATCCTTATTTCAATAAAGAAGCAATGTGGGACCCACACTGAGATGGTGTCACACAAGCTTTCCTTTTGAAAATTTGAATTTTGAAAAACCCAAAAATATAGGAGCCTTGTCCCCTGGATTGGTGTCACTTGTCCTTTCTCTGTCCTCCCATTTACCTGCCATGTGTCAGTATAGGGTTCACCTAGAATTGACGCCACATGTGTCATTTCAAAGAACACCAGGAGATGCCAAGTGTCATAGGTTGTCTTGTCTAGAAAAGTGGAGTTTGTCTCCTCTGAGGTGGTGCCACTTGAAGTGTGTTTCCTACAGGTGACACGTGTCAACCCCTCCTTCCTTCTAGAAAAGTAGCCTGACACATGTCCTCTCCCTATTTTTTTCAGAAAAGTAGGAGACATGTGTCACTCCTAAATTCCTACAAAAAAGGTAGGCTTGTCTCCTCTGAGGTGGCGCCATCTGGAGTGTCTCCTGCAGAGGACACATGGCAAGCTCTCATTTCCTCAGAAAAAGCAGGTGCCATGTGTCATTTTATGCTTTCTTCAGAAAACTAGAATTCAAACATTCAAACCTCCTCATAGGTGGCGCAGATCCTGAACTCCTACCTTTTTCATCCTGTCTGAGATGGCGCCACATGTCCCTTCCCTCCTTCTCACCCCTCTGCCACGTGTCATCTTCTACTTCTTTCAGGAAAAGAAGGTGACACATGTCTCCTTCTCACTCCTTCAGAAAAAGTAGAGGACACATGTCCTCTCCCTACTTTTTTTCAGAAAAGTAGGAGACACATGTCACTGCCCTCTTTTTCCTCCCTCTTGCCACATGACATTGTAGGAGCCACCCTGAGGTGGCGCCACATGTCCACCCTCCATTCCTCCAGGGCCAACCTCCATTTGAATTTCAAACTCCCCCCTGAGGTGGCGCCATTTGAGAAAGCCTCTCCAGACAGCTGACACTTGTCCGCCACATGTCCAGACCTCCCTGCACCAGAAAAAGTAGAAAAAACCCCCCATGAGGTGGCGCATTTTGCTTCCTCCCTTCATGTTCTCCTGCCACATGGCATCGTAGGAGCCACTCTGAGGAAATGCCACATGTCAGCCCCTCCTTTCCTGCAGAAAAGCAAAATTTCAAACATTTGAACTCCCCAGAGGTGGCGCCACATGGCATGCCCCTATTGTTCCAACTTTACACCTCAGATCACCTTTTGAGGTGGCACCATTCCAGGACTCCACTTGGCTCCATTTTTATTTTTTTATTTTATTTTTAATAAAGGTAGCCCACCATGAGGTGGCGCCACCTGAGGACTCCCTACAAAAGGTGAGTTTGAATTTCAAATTCCAAGAGAGCACCCTCTGAGGTGGCGCCTTCTGGGAGTTCCCTGCAGAGAGAATCAAGCAAACTTTTGAAAAATTCCAAATTCCCCCTGCTGAAGTGTCTCACCCACAAAATTTCCATTTTTTATTTTTCTCAAAAAATCAAAATAGCCTTTTAAGGTGGCGCCACCTGAGGGCTCCCTGCAGAAGACAAATTCGAATTTCAAACCCCTCAGATGACACCCCCTGAGATGGCGCCACATGGAGGGCTCGGATTGAACCTGTTTGAATTTCAAAATTTTTCAGAAAAGTTATAAAAACAAGGGTTCACGCCCAGCCTAAGGAGATCATTTTTTAGCTCTGGTGAACTTGGAAAATCCGACCTAGCCTTCCTAGAATCAGATTTTGAACCTTGGAAATCGTGCCCCCTTTGGCGCATTGAAGAAGGTGGAGTAAAGCTCGTGCTGTGGCCAATTCGATTCCAACAGAGCTCGATTTTGGTGGACCATCCGAAGCCCGGAGCATAGAGCGAAGGAAGTTCGTGATAGCTGCCCCTTTCAAGAGCTTCTACGCCGCGTAACGAAGCAAGGTGCACTTCTTTTCCCCTTGATGTGATTCTATAATTCGAATCGGGAATCGTTTGAAGAAAGAGCTCATCCGAGGGATGGATTGAGCTATTCTCATAAAACGACATACATAAAAATGTTTCATTATGCTTCCTTGATGATTTTTAACATTCATATAGTTAGCTAGGTTTAATTTGCATTTTATTTCATTCGTTTAGTACATTTCATGAATTAATTAGGATTAATTTAGCCTTTATTTCAATTCTGCTTATTTTCAGTAGGTATCTGTTTTTGTTAGTCAGTCCACACGTCATTTCATGCATTTGTTTTTTATTAAAAATCCCAAAAAAATCACGGAATGCGCCCTTAGGTGTCCCTGAAATTTTGCCAAAAATTCGGAGGCATTTGAATTTGTTTACTACGGTAAACATTCAAATTGGCAAGTCGGGTTTTGTTACCCGGGATACGTTTTAAAAATCATTTTCCGACTTGTAAAATCGAGATATCCCTCATGGGAGATCCGATTTTCGATCCGAAAGATGTTTTGAACTCGGGAGAATGTCTAGTTTTTAATATGATTTTATCAGATTTCTATGATTTTTTTTAATATCTGACAAAAATCCGAGATGTCGGTACACGTGTCAGAGCCTAATTTGGGCCTCTGAGATCTTGGATCGACTTAGGGCTATAGTTTCTCTTTGTGTGTTGCTCCAAATCCGAAACTGTAAAAAGTGAAAGTGGTGTCCGAGATGTCCTCTGTTTGAATCTGAAAGCCTGTAAGTTTTAAAATAGTGTTGACCCCTGCTTCGGATTTTTCTTGTCAGCCCCCTGTTTTGCTACATTTGCCTATTCTGTTAGTTTAGGCAGGAATAGTTATATTTTTATCGGTGTTTATGTTGATCAAATGCCAAAGTTATAAACATGAAAGTTGTTCATGTAGGTGTCGTGCATAGCTCTGATTAATTTCATAAATTTCCATAGCCGTTTTGTATTTTGTTAGCATTTTACATCAGATTAGTGTGATTTTTACCTCTGTCTGAACTAAATCCCTGTTATTGAACTCACCATGGCTCAAATCCCGAGGCTGTAAAAACCAAAAATGTTCCATTTCGGGTCTTTTACAGTCTGCAAAATATCAGAAGTTTCCATGGTGTAAATCTTGCATTATCATATTAGGCATTGCATTTGGTTCGGATCCATAGGCAAAATCCATCATTTTTAGGACTTTCTTTGAATTTTGGCATTTAAATCATATCATTTCATAATTTTTAGCATTCTAGGTTGTTTATCAAAGTAAGTAGATGCTTCATACCGAATTTGGTGTAATTTGGAATCCATTTGAGGTTCGGATTATCCACAATACCAAAACAGGGTCCCGCAGGACCCGGATCTAAGTGAAAAACAAGCGAAATTCGTTATTTTGGCTAAATTTCAAAATGTCAAATTCTGATTTTACAGTCCTAATGTGTTTAGAAGCATGTCATATTGCATTTCATCATCATTTGATTCAATTTGAATTTCAAAATCTCAATTTTACCAAGTTTTCCTTCAAAAAACCCTGATTTTAAAGGTATAACTTTATAATTAGGGGTATTTTGGTCATTTTGACCCCAATTCCGAATTTCAAACTGTTTTCCACTGAATTCCCTGCATTTACATCATTTCAAAACATCAAGGAAGCATGAGAATAGGGTTTATATCCAATTAAATCCAATAATTTCATAATATTATTGGAAAATCTTGGAAAAACCCACATATTTGATCTAACTTTATTTCAAGCTTGGCAGGGACATTCCAAAGAAGGAGCTGAAGTCTGCAAATTTCTTTTATTTCTTTTATTTAGTGATGTAATAATGTAAATTTTGGAATAAGAGATTTAATTTCCTGCTTAGACTAGGATGCATATCATATAGTTTGATTTTATGCAATATCATGTTTCTATGATTCATGCATTTTATTTCAAAAGCACTATGGATGTTCACGAATGGCACGTGCACCAACTCTTAGGGAGTTGATGGACTCGGTGGGATCCATATTTACGGCCCTAGTCGGAATATGGACGAGACCCAGATCCATCATCTTTCTACTAGTCACATTGAGCCTACACTCTTAGGCTATCTTAAAATGCACATCATATTTCCAAAGTTTTCAAAAAATCATGTGCATCAAATCAACTAAGTTCTGAACATATTCATGGCCACAGTCAGAATATGTGAAGGATTTATTTAGACTTAATGCACATTTTCCAACCAATTCCTCAGAAAATCTTTTCAAAGGGCATTCATTCACTCATGTCATATGCATCATGAAATCATTTTCTCGAGAAAATTTCATTCTCAAAAAAATCGATTTCTCAAGAAACTCTTAAGTTGATTTTCCCAAAGTCAAGTTTTCATAGTTTTCCCTGAAAATCGGTTTCTCAAGAAACTCTAAGGATTTCTTAAAATCGGTTTTCCAAAGACAAGCTTTTCCACAGTTTTCCCAGGAAAATGATATTTTCTTAAGAGATTCAAAAGAGTTTTCCAATCTTTCTTCAAGATCCAAAATCGATTTCCGAGTATTTCAAAAAGGTAAAATTCCCAGGATTTCGATTCCCCAAGTTTTGAATTTCCTTCTCCAATGAGTTTTCCTATAAATTTTCCTAAGAAAACTCTCAAAGTCCAAGTTTTCCTAAGAAGTGTTTCCCTTTTCAAAAGGTTCATCTTTTCTCAAGAATCACTTCCATTTTCCCAAGATTTTCAACTATTTCTGATTTTTCCACATCTTTATAAGCTTTCTCATGTTTTCAAAAAACCCTTTTTTTCATCTGAGTTTCCTGAGAAATTGACCTTTTTCCTGAGAGATTCTTTCCAATTCCAAATGTTTTTCTAAGCATACATCATGTTTTCCAACTGGCATTTTCCAAAATCTCATAGCACATGCCTGAATTCTCTGTGCATTTAGGATAGAACATAACTTCGATAATTTAACCAAGTCAAGCATAGTTTTGGTCCTTGGTTCGATTACCCCTGTTAAAGGCGGCAGGAACGGTCGAACCTCGTATCGACAGGTCGAGCCCCATCCCATGGATTTTCCCGCAATTTTCAAAAACGGAGGCGAGTATTTCAAAACAATTTCCAAAATCCGGTCAAAAGTTTGAAGCGCGAAAGCGTTTCCTTCCTTTTTCTCTTCCGCAAGGAAGGGAAGACGGGGGAAAAATTTCGCGACGACAACAGGTTTGGCGACCGTGATGGGACCTGTCCTTGTCTGATTAAAATTATGCTTGACTTAGTTCAATTATCGAAATTATGTTCACAAAATGTCAGCTCTTTTACTTTCAATATCATGTGAGCCTAGGAGCCTAGATTCTGACCTAGCTGACATTGATTGCATATAGCTTAGGCATGGTTTGGTAGGACCAGATTGAGGAGAAATTTTCATGCTCACATAGACTTAGGTCTAAACACAACCCTCCTCAATTTAGGATCTGAATGCAAACAATGTATGCTTCTTCAAAGATTTTCAAAAGTCTATCTCTCTAGGATTTAGAGCCCTCTATTTCTTGCATGTGATCATTTTTTCAAAACCTCAATTACCTATCATTACCCGGTCTTCACGTTGCTGGGCTCTCTTCCAGAACCATAGTTCGGGACAGAGACTCACAACTGGGCCAACTATTTGGGTTAACACCCCCCTACCACGTACCGCGGGCCACAGTCCGAAGTATATCGGTAGGCGCTCAAGGATGTTGGAAAACCTTACCTTAGAACCGGAGTTGAAACTCTATGCCACGTACCTTGGATTTCGATTCGGGTATATCGGCATAACTGGATTGGACAAAGATGATCTGAACCTAGAGTTAGGATTAAGGTCCTACAGCTGTTTTCAAATGGATGCATCTAGAGTCAGCCTTTTAGGGAGTGCTGAATGTGCATGAATGTTTGTGCAGGATGTGATTGTATGTGTATGATTTCCTTAATTTCTTATATTTCCCAATGTTTTCCAACTTCTTAGGCCTTTTTCAAAACATCTTTATTTTCCACAAGATGTTTTCTCAAACCCTGGATGATTTTTTCAAATATCCCATTTCTTTCAAAACTCCAGGCGATTTTACATTCTACCATTCTACTGGATCTCGAATTTCTAGCTGCATTTTTATCCTGCCTGCAAAATTTTTCAAAATTTCTCATATTTTCCTAAGTCTCATTCTGAGTCTTTCTCTATTTTCAGTTCGATGGCATCCAGTCAAATCGATCCTATCTTTCCTGAAGATCACATCTCCTTCGAGGTGCGACAAGGTCGTCCTGAACATCAAGCTCTTAGCACCGGAACTTTCATTCCCCGGTGGTATTATTCCTGGCTAAAGAGCTTTTCTCGAATGTTCCCGGACCATTTGAGCGAGTGCGGATTAGAGTTGGCGTCAGCAGTCGGAAAACAGACCATCAACGGCAACCTGATCCATGCAATGGCGGAGCGATGGAATCCTCGAACGTGTACCTTCTGGTTCCCGTGGGGAGAGATGACTGTTTTAATGGATGAATTTTCAGAAATTATGGGGTTGCCAGAACCAGCCGGTCAACCAGGAGACCCCTTAGAGCATCAATTCCTTATCAATGTCAAGGGTTTGGACCCCCGAGACTCCTTAGCTCGTATGACAGGCCGCCGATCTTGGCCCCTGATCCAGTTAGAAGGAGATGAATATGTTGACCTACTTGAGTTGTACCGCCAGTACGGGACCTTCGTCGAAGTCAACTTGCTTTCAAGAACAGCCAAAGAAAGGATTCAAAATGCAATGGTTCTATGCACTGTAGGACTGTCCCTTTTCCCAGATGGACAGAATTACATGGACATTAGAATAATCCAACTTATGAGAAGATGGGGAAGTCGGCAAACCAATCGCCTCTCCATAGCCATGGCAGCGCTCGCCTTCCTTTATCGAGGTCTGACTCGATTCTCACTCGGAGAGTCCATTTTAGTTGAAGGATGCATCTACGCACTTCAGTCCTGGTTTTTCCAGCACGTTCCAGCCCGAGCAAGCTCTTTCAGATACAATGGTCAAGAACTCCTTCCAGTGGCGCAGTACCGGTCTATGATCAACAACATTCAAGAGGATGACGTTGTTTGGGACTATTTTGATTGGCAAATATCTCCTCCCAGATATACTTACGCTTATGGCAAGCGGTTCAAGTTGCTAGGACCATTCTTCTGCACTTACTACCAACCAGAGAGATGTGTTCGGCAATTTTCTCAAAGGCAGCAGTACGTCGAAGCCCGCTTGTTATCAGGAGCTATGGCAGAGTTCGATCTCACCTCCGCACAATGGTCCGGGGCATATCATTCTGCCCGCTACGGCTGGGATTCCTTTGTCTCTCTTAAAATCTTTCCAGGTCCTAGAGTGTCTGCCGACTATCGTGAATGGTGGCAAATTGTTTGTCCCCCACCTCTTTGTCAAGATCAATAAAATCTTATTCTTCTCATTTTAATAAAATTCTATTTCCTTCCATTGTGGTTTGACGACCTCGCCTAGGTAACAAGGCACATTTTCGTTGTTTATTTCTTTTGCAGAAGGAATGACAACACAATTGTCGTGATTCCCACGACGACTCAGTCCCTAGTAATGGGACATCTTTTCCAAATTGTCTACCATATTTTCAGCAAATATTTCTTCCAAAATCTAATTCCCTCAAAATCTAATCAGGTCTTTTGCCCTGCAGAGAGCATCCATATCATTTGATGGTTGAGACAAGATCAGGCAAAAGAACCACAGCATCCCAGTACTCGTCAGCCTCGGAAGAAGAAATGGGTTTCCCTCGATCTAAGAAGAGTCAAGAACAGCAGCAAGAAGACGATGGCATAGACCCTCAAATGTATGCCATGTTCAGAAAAATGATGAATAAGATGATGAATGAGCAGCCCGGGACCAGCTCAGAAAGAAACCCATTCAGAGAAAAGTTCCATGGTCACAGGGGTAAGAAGACTCCCAAGAAGCAGATCCAGCTAGAAGAGATTTCAGATGAATCAGATTCCACTGAAAACACAGATGAAGAATATGAGGTGCCTCCGGCATTTCAGAAGCGTGGCCAAAGTAAAAGCCGCAGATCAAAGAGCAGAGATAAAGAAGAGCCTTTGCAAGCGCAATTTAAAGAAATGGCCCGAGTTGTCAAAGATCTGCAAGCCCGCGACAAGGGCAAGAAAGTCTTCACCAGTGAGGACTTCTATGATGGCTTAGAAGGGGATGATGATCTGGAAAATCTCCCCCGAAAATTCATCAAATTCGATGGTTCTGGCGACCCAAAAGCTCATCTCGCCACTTTCTTTGCTGAATGCTCTCGGTTTAAGAGGGATAACCGAGCATTGTTTCTATGCTTCCCCCGCAGCTTGGAAGGAGTTGCCGCCAAATGGTATGCTGAGCATATCAACCCCATTGAGCTCAAGGAGTTCGATAAAGTTGTAAATCTCTTTATTGAACGCTTCTTGTTCAACACAGAAGCGCTGCCTACATTAAGCCATCTCTGCAATTTGAGACAGAACGAGAATGAAAAAGCACGGAACTTCATTCACAGGTGGAGATCAGCCTGTAATAAGATGAGAGATCATATCTCGGAAAGGCATGCATTGTCCTTAATCCTCAACAATTTCTCGCAGCCGTTAAGAGGATTAATTTCTACAGCGCCGTCCAGGACCTTCATTGAGCTGACTGAACGAGCCGAATGGCTCGAACTAAGTGTAGAAAATGGAGTCTATGAAGGCTTCACCTTTTCCAAGAACAACTCCCATGGTGAGCAGAAAAAGAAAGCTCACTTCACTTATTCTGCTAACAACAACAACAAAGGCCGTAATCAGCAGAAAGATTACTGCTACAGCTCAGGCAGTTCAAACAACAAGGACCAGAAAGCAAAGCCTGCTCCTCAGTACAGCAAGCCTCCTCAGCAGGATCAAGGGCCGAAGCTACGCGAGAAAGCCAAACATGAAGGATGGAGTTACGACAGAAAGTTTACTCCTCTTGACCAATCACTCGAGGATGTGCTCGAGTACATGCTATCGAAAGAGATGGTCAAATTGCCCAGATTGGCCGATCCCCCTGTGCCCATGGGGAAATGGAAAGATCAGTTCTGCAAGTTCCACAGGACAGTGGGACACAACACCGAGAACTGCTTTGTTCTCAAAAATATCGTGCAAGATCTCATTGAAAAGAATCTATTGGTAGAAGGAGAAGAAGAAGAGAAAATGGACATTCTCAACCACCCCTTCCCTTCGCACACCACAACAGTAGTATCTGCACAACCCTTCCTACCGCATGAACATATCAAGCCATGTTTTGCGCAAGATCTCCAAGTTCAACATCAGGTGACGGTGCTACGACAAGCAGCTCCAGATTCTATGAAGATGGACTTAATTTCAGCATTCAGTAAAATGAAAGTCGCAGAAGCACCTGTGAAGTCAGTTCCCAAATCAAAAGGAACTCCTGACTTCTTCAAGCAAATCGTTAGACCCAGGCTGGAGAATTCAAGTCAGAAGCCTCTGACCGCTTTATCCAATGTCTCCATCCTTGACTTGGCCAAGAATTCTAGCAAGCACCAGCAAGTACTGGATGATTTACTCAGGAAAATCAAAGTTAAGCCCAACACTACTCCTGAAGACATGGCACAGATTGTGAACTCCGCCATGACCAATGCGCCAATCACCTTTTCAGATGAGGACCTTCCAAAGCCTCATTCCTTTCACAATAATGCTCTTTACATTGTCGTTCGAGTCAGAGGAATGACGGTTCCCCATGTGCTGGTCGATGGAGGCAGTAGCCTCAACATATGTCCTGAAATGACCGCAAAGGCATTAGGGATCAAGGATGAGGAATACATTCCAGATCCCATCACTATCTATGGGTTTGACAATCATGGTCAAACGGCCAAGGGCAAGATATTTCTGGAGGTGTTTATCAACTATTCGGTGCACTCCGTCCTTTTCCACGTGGTTAATGTACCACCAACCTACAACTTGCTGCTCGGTAGGACATGGATTCACAATGCTAATGCAGTGCCTTCTACCCTCCATCAATGTGTAAAGTGGTCAAAAGGTGGAATGATTACCACAATACTGGGAGAAGACCCAGAAGAAAGGCTCCCACAGCCCATGATTCCTCGGCCATCATTCAATGCAGATATTCCCAGCATCAGGGAAAGCGAAGAGATCAATCTCGGGGAGAATCGATAAATACTTCAGGCACCGTCAGAGCCATCTCTGCACACAGTAGCCACGACACGATGGAAAGGTCCTCAATTCTTCAAGGTTGGAGGTCGAATCGACTACAGCACCATTAAGGATCATCCCTTGTTTCCTCAATTCATGAAGTCAAGAAAGGGATTCGATTTACTCCTGAAGCATGGCTATCAACCCTTCAAGGGACTCGGCAAGAATGAAGATGGCCGCATCGAGCCAATGATCCAGAAACATCGTCCCCACAGGGCAGGATTGGGGTTCTCCGGAGGAAGCTCATCAAGAAAGACTGTTTTTGTCAAAGGGGCACAATGAAGACCATTTGTTATTTCCTTTCTATTCTTTTCCAAATAAATGTCCCATTTTACCAATGTCATTGATCAATTCAATCAATAAAATTTCAAGTTTCTTTGTCTATCCGGATGCCATCTACTCCCTTTTTGTCTGTCTCATCATTTTATAATTCAATGCCATTTTATGTATGGTTCTCTTCAAATGATTGCTTGTCTTACTATAGGCCAATTTGTCTGAACCAAAATTTCTTCTCCAAAATTTCAGAATGACCTCTCGGACAATCAAGAAGCTCGTTCTCAATCCCAAGGCCTCTCAAAAGTCGACAGCAATTCATAGAATCAAAGCAAGCACCGGAAATGACAAGAGTGCAAAGCAGTCTGATGATTGTGCAGAATATGATCAGTCTCTTCAGGAATTACCGGAGTTCGCCGCAGTTCAGAAGCAGGACGAACCATCTCCTCTAGTACAAGATCCAACTGAAGGTGTCAATATCGGTTCAGAGGAAGATCCAAAAATTCTCCAGATCGAAACCAGTCTGAGTCCAGAAGAAAAGAAAAGGCTTATAGATTTTCTCAAGCGGCATGAAGAAGTGTTCGCATGGACGTATGAAGACATGCCGGGCTTAGACCCCAAATTAGTCGAACACCGTCTTGTCTTAAAGCCGGATGCTAAGCCAGTCAAGCAGAAGCTGAGAAAAATGGATCCTAGAATAGAACAGCAAGTCAAGGAAGGACTTGAAGATCTGCTCAAAGCAGGATTTATTCGAGCTATTGACTACCCAGATTGGTTAGCCAATATCGTCGTAGTCCCAAAGAAAAGTGGCAAAGTAAGGATCTACATAGACTTCAGAGACCTCAATAAGGCAACTCCGAAGGATGACTATCCACTTCCAAGCATCGATCTTCTAGTCGATAGCATGGCAGGACATGCCATGTTCTCTTTCATGGATGGATATTCCGGCTACAATCGGATCAAGTTGGCTGCCTGCGACCAATCCAAAACTTCTTTCACCACGCCTTGGGGCACTTTTTGCTATACGGTTATGCCTTTTGGGCTCAAGAATGCTGGAGCAACATATCAACGGGCAATGACTGTCATCTTTCATGATCAGATGCGCAAAATCATGGATGCGTATGTTGATGATATTCTCGTGAAATCTAAAGAGGGAGAAGATCACCTCGAAGCCCTTGATCAAGTCTTCAAAAGACTTATTCTTTACAAGTTAAGGCTTAACCTGCAAAAGTGTGTCTTTGGAGTCGAATCAGGCAAACTGTTGGGTTTTCTGGTCAGTAAAAAGGGAATTGAAGTCGACCCAGCCAAAGCAAAGGCTATCATTGATATGCCACCCCCGAAGAATCTCAAAGAACTACGTAGCCTTCAAGGACGTATGCAGTCAATCCGGCGATTCATTTCCAATTTGACAATGAGATGTGAACCCTTCAACCACTTGCTCAGAAAAGGAGTTAAGTTCAAATGGGGACCAGAGTGCCAGCAATCGTTCGATCGAATCAAGAAGTATCTTCTTAATCCTCCCATCCTGAAGCCGCCAGAATTGGGAAAACCTCTTTTATTATACATCTCAGTTAATCAAGTTGCATGCGGCGGATTCTTGGCACAATACAAAGAAGGCAGCCTGATAGAGCACGCCATCTACTACGTGAGCAAGACTTTCATAGATTATGAAAAGAGATACTCTCAAATAGAGAAGACCTGCCTAGCTCTGGTATGGATGTGTCAGAAGCTAAGACACTACCTGCTAGCATCAGAAGTCAAAATCTTGTCTAAACTCAATCCTCTCAAGTATATCTTAGAGCAACCTTTCCTCAGCGGACGAGTCGCAAAATGGCAAGTCTTACTGATGCAGTATGACTTAGAATATGTCTCGCAGCAATCAATTAAAGGACAAGCAATTGCAGATCAATTGGCGGATTTTCCTTTGGCTGAAGAGGAGAGAGCCGAAGATGACTTCCCTGATGAGCAAATTTGCAATATCCAGCAATTTCCAGTCTGGAATTTATTTTTCGATGGTTCTAAGAACATGGCCGGAATAGGCATCGGAATCCTATTAATCACTCCTGAGAAGGAGATGATTCCATTTTCTCTCAAGTTAGATTTTCAATGCACTCACAATATGGCTGAATACGAAGCCCTGATTCAAGGTCTAAAGATTCTACTAGACTTCAATGTTAAGAGAGTGCATGCCTACGGTGACTCATTACTTGTTGTCAATCAAGTTCGAGCCGAATGGCAAGTCAAAGATCAGAAGTTATTTCCCTATCAGAAAATTGTTTCAGCTCTCGTCAGCAAGTTCGAAGAATTTCAGTTATTTCACATCAAGAGAGATTTTAATCAAGTGGCTGATAGCCTAGCCAGCTTAGGCTCCATTATGGCATTCAAGAATGAAGAATCTTGTCGCTCTTTTGAAATTGGCAGACTTGACCAACCTGCTTTCATTCCAGCGGAACAGGTAAACCAGGCTGAGCAAAGGAAGAAGCCCTGGTATTACAACATCAAAACTTTCATAGAAACTGGCGAATTTCCTCCAGAACTCTCAAAGAAAGAGCAGCGAGCAGTCCAGCGTATGTCTACTCGATACTTCATTTTGGCCAATGTCCTCTATCGTCGTGGATTCAGTTCAGAGTATTCTAGATGCTTAGATGAAAACGAAGCCAAAGAAGTCGTGCGAGAAGCACACGAAGGCATCTGTGGTGGTCACGTTGGCTACCAAACCCTTGTCAAGCAAATCATCAGAGCAGGTTACTACTGGAAGACTATGCAACAAGACTGTTATCGTTATGTGAAGAAGTGTGTGCAATGCCAGATACACGCACCTTCCATCCATGCTCCGGCAACTTATTTACAGTCTGTTGTCTCCCCATGGCCGTTCTCCATGTGGGCCTTCGATGTCGTAGGTCCCATCACTCCTTCAGCTTCAAATGACCACAAATACTTCATTGCCGCAACAGAATATTTCACCAAGTGGGTAGAAGCCATCAGTCTCCGCACAGTAGAAGGCCGACATGTGGTCTCTTTTATTCACAAGAACATCCTTTGCCGTTTCGGCATCCCGCATGACATTGTGTCAGACAATGGCAGTCATTTCAAGAATGAAAAGGTGAAGACATTCTGCTCAAAATTCAAGATCTATCACCATTTTTCCGCTCCATATTATCCTCAAGGGAATGGTCAGGCAGAGGCCACCAACAAGATTTTAATTCGTATCTTGGAGCGAACTGTGGAAACAGGCTGTGACTGGCATGAGAAGATCCACGATGCACTGTGGGCCTATCGGACCACCATTCGTACACCAACAAATGCTACCCCATCAGAACTGGTTTATGGAACAGAAGTAGTATTGTCGCTACATGTTCAGAAGCCCACTTTGAAATTTGCTTCACTTCTGCAATTACCTCTTGATCAATACCAGCAGCAGCGACTAGTGCAGCTAGACTTACTCGACGAGAAAAGGCTAAAAGCAGCAGAGCATGCTCAATCCTATCGCCAGAGAGTAGCCAGGCAATATGCGAAGTCTATCATCGAAAGAAGATTCAAAGTCAATGATTTAGTACTTCGATCCACAGCTTATCTCAAGCATCGTCCTGGCGGCAAATGGTCGCCAAATTGGGAAGGTCCCTATGTTGTCAAAGAAGCATTACCCCGCAACTCATATCGGCTCATCAATGCCGATGGAGTAGAATTGCCAGATCCTATCAATGCTCGACACTTGAAAAAGTTTTATACTTGAAACATTTATTCTCCTCTTGTAATCCTTCCTGTTTCCTTCAAATAATGATCCAACTTTCTTTCCCAGTTACACTGGGGCATTTTAAAATTTTGTTCTATATGCAGGCAGGATAAACAAATTCCTCATTTCATGCACATGTGCATTCATATGCATCAACCCATATTCATTTGCATTCAATTGCATTAATAACAATCCGGTCAGTATTGGGATTTCAACAAACAGTCCCATCACAATTCCTAATGATTCAAAGATCATCGCCAATACTGAACCAAAACCCAGCGCTCGAACTGGTATTATTTCAAAATCCAGTATTCAAGCTGGTACATTTTCTAAGATCCAACTTTTTGGAAAACCGAGTTCCGACTCGGGTTTTTATTCAAATCATTTTCCTTTGTTGATCCGGGTCCCGACTCATGATCTCTCTACTTTATTCGAGCCTTGACTCGATTTCTTCATTTTCCTTTGTTGATCCGGGTTCCGACTCGTGATCTCTCTACTTTACTCGAGCCTTGACTCGAACTCTTCATTTTCCTTTGTTGATCCGGGTTCCGACTCGTGATCTCTCTACTTTACTCGAGCCTTGACTCGAACAAATCATTTTCCTTTGTTGATCCGGGTTCCGACTCGAGATCTTTTTGAGCTTGTCATTCTCTTTTGTTGATCCGGGTTCCGACTCGTGATCTTATTACCTTACTCGAACCCTGAATCGAGTTCTTCATTTTCTTTTGTTGATCCGGGTTCCGACCCGAGATCTCTTTATCTTATCCAAGCTTTAATTCGAGTCCTTCATTTTCCTTTGTTGATCCGTGTTCCGACTCGTGATCTCATTATCTTATTTGAGCTCTGATTCAAGCCTTCCATTTTCTTTTGTTGATCCGGGTTCCGACTCGAGATTTCTTTAGTCATTCAAACTCTGACTCGATCTCTTCATTTTCTTTTGTTGATCCGGGTTCCGACCCGAGATTTCTCTATTCATTTGAGCTCAGATGCGAGCTCTTCATTCTCTTTTGTTGATTCGGGTTCCGACTCGTGATCTCTCTATTCATTTGAGCTCAGATGCAAGCTCTTCCATTTTCCTCTGTTGATTCGGGTTCCGACTCGTGATCTCTATATTTTATTCGAGCTCTGACTCGAACTCATCATTCTCTTTTATTGATCCAAGTCATTTCAGTCATCAAAGTCTGTCAATTGCTCAAGTTTGACATTTTGCCCTCCAAATTTCAATTTAAATCCTCAAATCAGGCAATTCTCCATTTTCACCCGATTTCCAATTCTCAATTTTAATTACCAATCTCAATTTCGACCTTCGGGTCTATCAATTTCCAATTTTCGACCTTCGGGTCAATCAAACTCCAATTTTCAATCAATTTTCAATTTTCGACCTTCGGGTCAATCAATTTCCAAATTTCGACCTTCGGGTCAATCAATTTCCAATCTTTGACCTTCATTTCCAAATTTCGACCTTCGGGTCACCCAATTTCGACCTTTTGGTCAATCAATTCTCAATTTTGACCTTTTTGGTCAAATCAATTCTCAATTTCGACCATCAGGTCATCCAATTTCGACCTTCGGGTCATTCAATTTTCAGCAACCAATTTTCCAATTTTCAATTTCGACCTTTGGGTCAATCAATCTCAATATCCAATTTCAATCATTTTCTCTTGCGAGAGACCCTTTTTAGGGAGAGTTCGAGGGAGCTCGTTCTTTTCACATGCTATCCAATTCGTTCACTTAGCCCCTTTTAGGGAGAGTTTGAAGGGACTCGCGTCTTTGTGAACCATTTGCAAAACAATTTCCAATTTCACACGAGAAACCCTTTCAAAGGGAGAGGCTCGACGGAGACTCGTTTTCTTGTTACCCCCCAATTTCATACTAGGCCATTTTTCGTCATGAAAGACCCTCTTTGCAGGGAGAGTGTGATGGACTCGCTCCTTTCATGACCCAATTTTCAGACCTCACTATTATCGGCCCCCTTTCCATAAGAGAAGCCTAATATTAGGGAGCTTTGACGAAAGCTCAATTTCTCTTCGAAAGTTCATTTTGCAAACACCTCCTCTTTAGGGAAGAGAGGAGTATTTCCCATTTCCCATTCAGGTAAGGGCTAAGCCTGAGTCTCTCTTTTTGGGGAAAAAGAGAGGAGAATTTTCGTCACGGATGCGTTGAGCCGAATTTCAAATACTCACTTTCACCAAGGATTTCAAGAAAATTTTGTCAAATTTGTCAATCAATTGTTGATTTCAGAATCTTTTATTGCACTAACCTTTATCTCAATTTACCTTTAGCATTACTCCCAAAAGAGTGAAGCTTTTGCGAAAAGGGATTCAAAATTCAAATTCTTTCTATTGGCCAACCAAAAGGATGAAGGATAAATCCTCGATATGGCCAGAAAAGAAGATTCAAGGTTATTGAAAAGCCGTAGATGATCGATATTGATCGCAGCCAATGGCGCATCGTTAAAGGCTATTCTTGTAAGGACGAGACAGTGGAAATATCCTGAGTGCTAGAAAAGAGAGAATTCACCCAAACCCTGTCTCCTCAAAATCACCTAAGCTGCAATTAAATATCCGCAAAAGGGAGCTCTCACCTGTCGTCAAGATGAAGGCGAATTAGGCGAGTAGACCCCCGGGGCCAAAGAAGATTCGAAACATCTCCAAGATGACGGAGTTTGTGACAGATCCTTCCAGGGAAAGTCCAAAGCACTGTCGAGATGAAGGCAGATGCGATGAACCTCTCGACAATCCCTAAAAGATATTTAATTTCAGCTATCGCCCAAAGATTTCCAAACCCATCATCCAAGAAGGATCGAAACATCTCCAAGTTGAAGGAGTTTGTGACGTATCCTTCCCAAAAGAGAGAAAGAGAGGAAAAAGAAAGAGAGAAAAAGTCAGAACATCTCCAAAATAAAGGAGAATGTAGCAAAAAAAAACCAGAGAGCCAAAAGAGTGCAGAAAGATTATCAAGAGAGAAGCTCTCAGGATATCAAACTGCCAGATCTATCAAGAATCCTCTTTAACTTTGTGAAATTCTACTATCAATACTCTTTCATCAATTGCTTTCATAATATCAAATTCTCTTTCCTGCTCATATCAAGGAAATTGATAGCTTCCTTGAAGAAGGTCAATCACAAGCAATTTGGATTTCCAATCTCGATTCCACGAAGTGAACCCTGTTTGGAGGTAATGCTTTGGGTAGAAAAGAAAGAATATCTTTGCAACCATGTGCGACATTTTCAAAAATTTTGAATCAACAGCAAAATTTCCAACATTTTGGCAATATTTTCTAGCTATCCTGACATGAAGTGAGAGCTCGATATCCGTCTTCGATGCATCCTGACACCAATTTTAAATCCCTCCTAAGGACTTGATTCCTTCCCTTCTTTGAGAGCATGAACTCTCAAATTTGCACACTTCCCTGTGTCCCCACTGTCCCACCATAGACAGTCCCATTTCGGTTCGAGGTCGAACCACCAATCATTTCCCCCAAAAGGCAATTTCAAAAGCTAATTTTAGTCTCAGCAATGAGACGCCCAAAACCAATCCCTTTTCAAGCTTTAGGGACCCCATTTTCCTTCCTTTTGCAAAAACCCTATTGGATTTATTGTGCAAAATCCAAAGGTTCCATCATGGTCTCTTCCTTCGAGGATTCCATTTCATTTTCCGCCCAATCAGGATAAGGGTACAAACCTGAGCCTCCATCGAAGAGGTATTTCATTTTCTGCCCGATCAGGATAAGGGTACAAACCTGAGCCTCAATCAAAGAGGTATTTCATTTTCCGCCCGATCAGGATAAGGGTACAAACCTGAGCCTCAATCAAAGAGGTATTCCATTTTCCGCCCGATCAGGATAAGGGTACAAACCTGAGCCTCATTCAAAGAGGTATTTCATTTTCCGCCCGATCAGGATAAGGGTACAAACCTGAGCCTCGATCAAAGAGGTATTCCATTTTCCGCCCGATCAGGATAAGGGTACAAACCTGAGCCTCATTCAAAGAGGTATTTCATTTTTCCACCCGATCAGGATAAGGGTACAAACCTGAGCCTCAATAAAAGAGGTATTTCATCTTCCGCCCAATCAGGTTAAGGGTACAAACCTGAGTCTCATTTCGAAGAGATATTCCATTCCCCAATCAGGTCAAGGGTCAAAACCTGAGCTTCGTTCCATGCGAGGTATTTATGTCCCATCAGGTTAAGGGTCAAACCTGAGCTTCGTTCCATGCGAGGTATTTTTGTCCCATCCAGGTTAAGGGCAAAAACCTGAACTTCGCTCTCATAGAGCAAATCTTTCCTCTTCATTCTTCGCTTCATATCTACCATCTTCCTCAGGCTAATTCCTTCACACCCAGTCAGATCCTTCTAACTGGGGCATTTTTTTTATATAGCCCAAATTTGGCGTGTTTTTCTTTGCCACTAAGCTCGGCCATGAGCCGGCTTAGTAGCAAAGAGGGGCATCTGTAAACACCCCAAATTTTCACTCACCTCCCCGACATCTTCACCAAGCATCATCATCAAGCCTTTTTGAAATCGCTGAAGGGCAAATGGTCATTTTCTGAGCTCGGACCTTACAAAAGTCTAATTTTCATCTGCAACTCTCAAAATTTCTCTATTTTTAGCTCAGATGTTCAAAATTTTACTCCTGACAGGAGACAGACATCTCCAAGTCTTGATTCAAGATTACATTTCATAAGACATGACATTGCATATCATTGCATGAGCATTTCAAATCACTTCACTGCACAGCATGTCATTTCGAGGTCCAGAACTCTCGATTTCAAAATCTTCAATCCAGATTAGAATTTTAACTCTTTTTAAAATCGATTTCAAAACCCTGGGTCTTCAAAATTATCAATTCTTCCCATTTTACCCCCTAGGGCTCTGAATTTCAAAATATTTTCTCAGGAAAACGATCTGGATAGTTTTCAATATGGATTTCAGTCACTTCACCTCAGATTTTGCCCTTTTTGACAATTTCAAATATCTTTCTTTTACAAAATCGCCCTACAAGGGCCAACTCTTTCCAAAATTTCTGTTTTGCCCATTAGTCCAGATTTTATGAAAATTCCAAAAAGAAGTTGTGGTTTTATCCTTATTTCAATAAAGAAGCAATGTGGGACCCACACTGAGATGGTGTCACACAAGCTTTCCTTTTGAAAATTTGAATTTTGAAAAACCCAAAAATATAGGAGCCTTGTCCCCTGGATTGGTGCCACTTGTCCTTTCTCTGTCCTCCCATTTACCTGCCATGTGTCAGCATAGGGTTCACCTAGAATTGACGCCACATGTGTCATTTCAAAGAACACCAGGAGATGCCAAGTGTCAATTGTTGTCTTGTCTAGAAAAGTGGAGTTTGTCTCCTCTGAGGTGGTGCCACTTGAAGTGTGTTTCCTACAGGTGCACGTGTCAACCCCTCCTTCCTTCTAGAAAAGTAGCCTGACACATGTCCTCTCCCTATTTTTTTCAGAAAAGTAGGAGACATGTGTCACTCCTAAATTCCTACAAAAAAAGGTAGGCTTGTCTCCTCTGAGGTGGCGCCATCTGGAGTGTCTCCTGCAGAGGACACATGGCAAGCTCTCATTTCCTCAGAAAAAGCAAGTGCCATGTGTCATTTTATGCTTTCTTCAGAAAACTAGAATTCAAACATTCAAACCTCCTCATAGGTGGCGCAGATCCTGAACTCCTACCTTTTTCATCCTGTCTGAGATGGCGCCACATGTCCCTTCCCTCCTTCTCACCCCTCTGCCACGTGTCATCTTCTACTTCTTTCAGGAAAAGAAGGTGACACATGTCTCCTTCTCACTCCTTCAGAAAAAGTAGAGGACACATGTCCTCTCCCTACTTTTTTTCAAAAAAGTAGGAGACACATGTCACTGCCCTCTTTTTCCTCCCTCTTGCCACATGGCATTGTAGGAGCCACCCTGAGGTGGCGCCACATGTCCACCCTCCATTCCTCCAGGGCCAACCTCCATTTGAATTTCAAACTCCCCCCTGAGGTGGCGCCATTTGAGAAAGCCTCTCCAGACAGCTGACACTTGTCCGCCACATGTCCAGACCTCTCTGCACCAGAAAAAGTAGAAAAAACCCCCCATGAGGTGGCGCATTTTGCTTCCCCCTTCATGTTCTCCTGCCACATGGCATCGTAGGAGCCACTCTGAGGAAATGCCACATGTCAGCCCCTCCTTTCCTGCAGAAAAGCAAAATTTCAAACATTTGAACTCCCCAGAGGTGGCACCACATGGCATGCCCCTACTGTTCCAACTTTACACCTCAGATCACCTTTTGAGGTGGCACCATTCCAGGACTCCACTTGGCTCCATTTTTTTTTTTATTTTATTTTTAATAAAGGTAGCCCACCATGCGGTGGCGCCACCTGAGGACTCCCTACAAAAGGTGAGTTTGAATTTCAAATTCCAAGAGAGCACCCTCTGAGGTGGCGCCTTCTGGGAGTTCCCTGTAGAGAGAATCAAGCAAACTTTTGAAAAATTCCAAATTCCCCCTGCTGAGGTGTCTCACCCACAAAATTTCCATTTTTTATTTTTCTCAAAAAATCAAAATAGCCTTTTGAGGTGGCACCACCTGAGGGCTCCCTGCAGAAGACAAATTCGAATTTCAAACCACTCAGATGACACCCCCTGAGATGGCGCCACATGGAGGGCTCGGATTGAACCTGTTTGAATTTCAAAATTTTTCAGAAAAGTTATAAAAATAAGGGTTCACGCCCAGCCTAAGGAGATCATTTTTTAGCTCTGGTGAACTTGGAAAATCCGACCTAGCCTTCCTAGAATCAGATTTTGAACCTTGGAAATCGTGCCCCCTTTGGTGCATTGAAGAAGGTGGAGTAAAGCTCGTGCTGTGGCCAATTCGATTCCAACAGAGCTCGATTTTGGTGGACCATCCGAAGACCGGAGCATAGAGCGAAGGAAGTTCGTGATAGCTGCCCCTTTCAAGAGCTTCTACGCCGCGTAACGAAGCAAGGTGCACTTCTTTTCCCCTTGATGTGATTCTATAATTCGAATCGGGAGTCGTTTGAAGAAAGAGCTCATCCGAGGGATGGATTGAGCTATTCTCATAAAACGACATACATAAAAATGTTTCATTATGCTTCCTTGATGATTTTTAACATTCATATAGTTAGCTAGGTTTAATTTGCATTTTATTTCATTCGTTTAGTACATTTCATGAATTAATTAGGATTAATTTAGCCTTTATTTCAATTCTGCTTATTTTCAGTAGGTATCTGTTTTTGTTAGTCAGTCCACACGTCATTTCATGCATTTGTTTTTTATTAAAAATCCCAAAAAAATCACGGAATGCGCCCTTAGGTGTCCCTGAAATTTTGCCAAAAATTCGGAGGCATTTGAATTTGTTTACTACGGTAAACATTCAAATTGGCAAGTCGGGTTTTGTTACCCGGGATACGTTTTAAAAATCATTTTCCGACTTGTAAAATCGAGATATCCCTCATGGGAGATCCGATTTTCAATCCGAAAGATGTTTTGAACTCGGGAGAATGTCTAGTTTTTAATATGATTTTATTAGATTTCTATGATTTTTTTTAATATCTGACAAAAATCCGAGATGTCGGTACACGTGTCAGAGCCTAATTTGGGCCTCTGAGATCTTGGATCGACTTAGGGCTATGGTTTCTCTTTGTGTGTTGCTCCAAATCCGAAACTGTAAAAAGTGAAAGTGGTGTCCGAGATGTCCTCTGTTTGAATCTAAAAGCCTGTAAGTTTTAAAACAGTGTTGACCCCTGCTTCGGATTTTTCTTGTCAGCCCCCTGTTTTGCTACATTTGCCTGTTCTGTTAGTTTAGGCAGGAATAGTTATATTTTTATCGGTGTTTATGTTGATCAAATGCCAAAGTTATAAACATTAAAGTTGTTCATGTAGGTGTCGTGCATAGCTCTGATTAATTTCATAAATTTCCATGGCTGTTTTGTATTTTTTTAGCATTTTACATCAGATTAGTGTGATTTTTACCTCTGTCTGAACTAAATCCCTGTTATTGAACTCACCATGGCTCAAATCCCGAGGCTGTAAAAACCAAAAATGTTCCATTTCGGGTCTTTTAGCAGTCTGCAAAATATCAGAAGTTTCCATGGTGTAAATCTTGCATTATCATATTAGGCATTGCATTTGGTTCGGATCCATAGGCAAAATCCATCATTTTTAGGACTTTCTTTAAATTTTGGCATTTAAATCATATCATTTCATGATTTTTAGCATTCTAGGTTGTTTATCAAAGTAAGTAGATGCTTCATACCGAATTTGGTGCAATTTGGAATCCATTTGAGGTTCGGATTATCCACAATACCAAAACAGGGTCCCGCAGGACCCGGATCCAAGTGAAAAACAAGCGAAATTCGTTATTTTGGCTAAATTTCAAAATGTCAAATTCTGATTTTACTGTCCTAATGTGTTTAGAAGCATGTCATATTGCATTTCATCATCATTTGATTCAATTTGAATTTCAAAATCTCAATTTTACCAAGTTTTCCTTCAAAAAACCCTGATTTTAAAGGTATAATTTTATAATTAGGGGTATTTTGGTCATTTTGACCCCAATTCCGAATTTCAAACTGTTTTCCACTGAATTCCCTGCATTTACATCATTTCAAAACATCAAGGAAGCATGAGAATAGGGTTTATATCCAATTAAATCCAATAATTTCATAATATTATTGGAAAATCTTGGAAAAACCCACATATTTGAGCTAACTTTATTTCAAGCTTGGCAGGGACATTCCAAAGAAGGAGCTGAAGTCTGCGAATTTCTTTTATTTCTTTTATTTAGTGATGTAATAATGTAAATTTTGGAATAAGAGATTTAATTTCCTGCTTAGACTAGGATGCATATCATATAGTTTGATTTTATGCAATATCATGTTTCTATGATTCATGCATTTTATTTCAAAAGCACTATGGATGTTCACGAATGGCACGTGCACCAACTCTTAGGAAGTTGATGGACTCGGTGGGATCCATATTTACGGCCCTAGTCGGAATATGGACGAGACCCAGATCCATCATCTTTCTACTAGTCACATTGAGCCTACACTCTTAGGCTATCTTAAAATGCACATCATGTTTCCAAAGTTTTCAAAAAATCATGTGCATCAAATCAACTAAGTTCTGAACATATTCATGGCCATAGTCAGAATATGTGAAGGATTTATTTAGAATTAATGCACATTTTCCAACCAATTCCTCAGAAAATCTTTTCAAAGGGCATTCATTCACTCATGTCATTTGCATCATGAAATCATTTTCTCGAGAAAATTTCATTCTCAAAAAAATCGATTTCTCAAGAAACTCTTAAGTTGATTTTCCCAAAGTCAAGTTTTCATAGTTTTCCCTGAAAATCGGTTTCTGAAGAAACTCTAAGGATTTCTTAAAATCGGTTTTCCAAAGACAAGCTTTTCCACAGTTTTCCCAGGAAAATGATATTTTCTTAAGAGATTCAAAAGAGTTTTTCAATCTTTCTTCAAGATCCAAAATCGATTTCCGAGTATTTCAAAAAGGTAAAATTCCCAGGATTTCGATTCCCCAAGTTTTGAATTTCCTTCTCCAATGAGTTTTTCTATAAATTTTCCATCATTTTCCTAAGAAAACTCTCAAAGTCCAAGTTTTCCTAAGAAGTGTTTCCCTTTTCAAAAGGTTCATCTTTTCTCAAGAATCACTTCCATTTTCCCAAGATTTTCAACTATTTCTGATTTTTCCACATCTTTATAAGCTTTCTCATGTTTTCAAAAAACCCTTTTTTTCATCTGAGTTTCCTGAGAAATTGACCTTTTTCCTGAGAGATTCTTTCCAATTCCAAATGTTTTTCTAAGCATACATCATGTTTTCCAACTGGCATTTTCCAAAATCTCATAGCACATGCCTGAATTCTCTGTGCATTTAGGATAGAACATAACTTCGATAATTTAACCAAGTCAAGCATAGTTTTGGTCCTTGGTTCGATTACCCCTGTTAAAGGCGGCAGGAACGGTCGAACCTCGTACCGACAGGTCGAGCCCCATCCCATGGATTTTCCCGCAATTTTAAAAAACGGAGGCGAGTATTTCAAAACAATTTCCAAAATCCGGTCAAGTTTGAAGCGCGAAAGCGTTTCCTCTTTCTCTCTTCCGCAAGGAAGGGAAGACGGGGGAAAAATTTCGCGACGATAACAGGGCCCTACTTGAGTTTTTCAAAAAGTGATTTTAAAACTTGAAATTGAAGGAGTTTTCAAAAGATTTTCAAAAGTAAACTTAAAAGTAGGATTTTTGAAATGGCATAAGGTCCTAACTGAGTTAGAATTCCTCTGGATATGGTGCCAACTGAGTGGGCCCACATCGAGTTTTAGAAATTTTGAAATAAACACTGAAAATGGCTTTAAAAAATGGTTAAAATTGACATTTGAAATTCAAGATTTTTAGAAAATAGGGTCTCATGCGAACTGGAACTCCGGGTTAGAGTCCTGAACTCTTAGGACTCTGAGATTTTAGATTTTAAAAGCCAAATGAAAGAATTTTCAAAAGATTTTATCAAGAAATGATGAAATAAGTCAGAAAACACAGTCAGGGTTAGACTCCTAACTCGACCGAACTCTAAAATAGAGTCCTGAACTAACTGGACTCTGTAAAATGACCTAAATTTTGAAAATAATCAAAAAAAGACTGAAGATGGAAGTAAACAGACTTCAAAACAGATTTTTGACTGGATTTGGACTCTGGGACAGAGTCCTGATCGGACTGAAACTTTGAAAAATTTGAGAAATTTAATGAATAGAGGAATTCAGAAGCGACACCACCTCAATGGGTCTCATCTGTGAATTGAAATCGATTAAAATTTGAATTTGAAATGAATCCAGATTGTTTTCTGAGAAAATATTTCGAAATATAAAGTCCTGGGGTTGGAAAATGACAGAGTATTGAATAAAAACCCAGGTTTTGAAATTGATTTTGGAATAAAAGCTTTAAAATTCAAATCTGGATTGAATGTTTTGAACACTAGAGTGCTGGATCTCAAGAATGAGATGCAATGTCATGCAATGCTATGCAATGCGATGAAATGATATGCAGAATACATGCAATGACATGCAATGACATGCAATGATCTGTAATGACTCATGAAATGGACAAACACTGGATGAGGGTGAAAATTTGGGGTGTTTACAGATGCCCCTCTTTGCTGCTAAGCCGGTTGAAAGCCGAGCTTAGTGGCAAAGAAAACACACCAAATTTGGATCATAAAAATGCCCCAGTTAGATGAATCTGACTGGGTATGAAAAGATTAATTCAAATGATGATGGTAGATATGAAATGGAGAATTTTATTTCAAAAGAAGTGAGAATCAGGTTTTGCCCTTAACCTGGATGGGACAGACAATACCTCGTGTAGAAACAAAGCTCAGGTTTGACCCTTAACCTGACCGGGTTGAAAATGGAATACCTCATCAAAGGAGGCTCAGGTTTGTACCCTTGTCCTGATTGGGTGGAAAATGGAATACCTCATCAAAGGAGACTCAGGTTTATACCCTTAACCTGATTGGGTGGAAAATGAAATACCTCATCAAATGAGGCTCAGGTTTGTACCCTTAACCTGATCGAGAAGAAAATTGAATACCTCATCAAAGGAGGCTCAGGTTTGTACCCTTAACCTGATTGGGCAGAAAATGGAATACCTCATCAAAGGAGGCCCAGGTTTATACCCTTAACCTGATTGGGCAGAAAATGAAATACCTCATCAAAGGAGTCTCAGGTTTGTACCCTTAACCTGATTGGGTAGAAAATGAAATACCTCATCAAAGGAGGCTCAGGTTTATACCCTTAACCTGATCGGGCAGAAAATGGAATACCTCATCAAAGGAGGCTCAGGTTTATACCCTTAACCTGATTGGGCAAAAAATAGACGGAATCCTCGAAAGAAGAGACCGTGATGGAACCTTCGGATTTCCGCACAATGAATCCGATAGGGGTTTTGCAAAAGGAAGGAAATTGGGGTCCCTAAAGTTTGAAAAGGGATTGATTTTGGGCGCCTCATTGCTGAGACTAATTAACTTTTGAAATTGCCTTTTGCTGAAATTGGTGGCTTAACCTCAAGCCGAAATTGGACTGTCTATGGTGGGACAGTGGGGACACAGAGAACTGTGCGAATCTGAGAGCCCGTGCGCTCAGATTATACCAAAGAAGGGAAGGAATCTTGACAACTCCCGTTATCAAGTCCTAAAAGGGATAACAACTGATGTCAGGATGCGCCAAAGATGAACCTTAAGCTCTCGCTTCACGCCAGGATAGCTAGAAAATATTGTCAAAATGTTGAAAATTATTGTTGATTCAAAATAATTGAAAGTGATGCGCATTGTTTTGAAAGTATTCCCTCTTTTCTACCTGAAGTATTACCTCCGACTGGGCTTCACTTCGTAGAATCAAGATTCGAATTCAAATTGCTTGCGATTGGCTTTCTTTCAAGGAGGCTATCAATTTAATTGATATGGACGGAAAAAAATGTATTCTTGATATTGCGAGAGCTATTAGCGAAAGGATATTGATAAAAGAATTTCACAAAATTAAAGAAGATTCTTGATAGATTCGGCAGTCTGATATCCTGGGATTCTCTTCTCATGATGATCTTTTTGCACTCTCTTTTTGACAGAATTGGAGCTCTCTTGGATTTTTTGGGAATTACATCATCCTTCATTTTGGAGATGTCTTGGCTTTTCTCTCTTTATTTTTTTTGGAAGGGTACGTCACAAACTCCTTCATCTCAGAGATGTTCCGATCCTTCTTTTCTCTCAGGGATTATATTGACGGTTATTAGCTCATTGGTTGGGAATCTCTTGATGATAGCAGAAATTAAATATCTTTTAGGGTTTGTCGGTAGGCTCATCACACTCGCCTTCATCTCGACGGTGATCTGAACTTTCCCTGGAAGGATCCGTCACAAACTCCGTCATCTTGGAGATGATCCAAATCTTCTTTGGCCCCGGGGGTCGACTCGTCTAATTCGCCTTCATCTTGACGACAGTTGAGAGATCCCTTTTGCAGATATTTAATTGCAGCTTAGGTGATTGAGGAGATATGGAGATTGAGTGGATTTTTCTGTATCACCCAGGATATTTTGACTGCTTATTTTCCAAGAATGGTCTTTAAAAATATGCCATTGACTGCGATCAATATCAATCACTTCTGGCTTTGCAACAACATTGAATTTTCTTTGCTGGCCATATCGAGGATTTATTCTTCATCCTTTTGGTTGGCCAATAGAAAGATTTTGAATTTTGAATCCTTTTTCACAAAAGCTTTGTCCTTTCGGAAGTAATACTAAAGGTATTCTGAGGTACAATTTTATGCAGTAAAGATTTTGAGATCGACAACTATTTTTCATGACAAATTGGCAAAATATTCCTGAAATCCTTGGTGAAAGAAATCACTTGAGATCTAAATGACACATCCGTGGCTAGATTCTCCTCTCCTTTCCCCAAAGGAGAGACTCAGAAATTAGAAATAGGATATTGGATGACCTGGAGATCAAAATTGTGATTTGGTCTACTGGAAGCGACATGGGTTCTGTAGGGATTCATCCTAAGAATGACATTGGTTCAATTGAGAATGACATTGGTTCACTGGGAACAACATGAGTTTGATAGGTATTCAGCCTAAGAACGACATTGGTTCACTGGGAACGACATGGGTTCTGTAGGGATTCATCCTAAGAATGACATTGGTTCAATTGAAAACGACATTGGTTCACTGGGAACAACATGGGTTCTGTAGGAATTCAGCCTAAGAACGACATTGGTTCACTGGGAACGACATGGGTTCAATAGGGATTCAGCCTAAGAACGACATTGGTTCAATTGAGAACGACATTGGTTCACTGGGAACAACATGGGTTCAATAGGGATTTAGCCTAAGAACGACATTGGTTCAATTAAGAACGACATTGGTTCACTGGGAACAATATGGGTTCAATAGGGATTCAGCCTAAGAACGACATTGGTTCACTGGGAACGACATGGGTTCTATAGGGATTCAGCCTAAGAACGTGGATTGGTTCAATTAAGAACAACATTGGTTCACTGGGAACGACATGGGTTCAATAGGGATTCAGCCTAAGAATGACATTGGTTCAATTGAGAACAACATTGGTTCACTGGGAACGACATGGGTTCAATAGGGATTCATCCTAAGAACGACATTGGTTCAATTTAGAACGACATTGGTTCACTAGGAACGACATGGGTTCGATAGGTATTCAGCCTACGAACGACATTGGTTCAATTTAGAACGGCATTGGTTTCGCAGGGGTTCGACCTACGAACTATCAATTCCATAGGAATTCAACTTAAGGATCATAGCTTAAGAAGGAATGATTCCAACTTGTGATCTTTGAATGGACCAGGTGCTAAACTGGGTTTTTGAGGGAAGATTCGAATCGGAATTCAACTCTTCAAGGAAAACTAGATGAATTGGATTTTGAAAGACAATTCGAGTCGGAACTCGGATCTTCTAGACCAACTCGCAGGATAGTTTGAGTAGAAGTTCAAACTTGTAAAGGAAAGCTAAGCGAATTGGATTTGAAAGAAAATTTGAGTCAGAACTCTGATTTTCTAGACCAATTCTAAATTGGATTTGGAAGAAGATTTGAATCGAAACTCGACTCTTCTAGACCAATTCTAGAATCTAGAGAAAAGAAAATTATACGAATTGGATTTGTAAGAAAATTCAAGTCGAAACTTTGATTTTTCTAGACCAATTCTGAATTGGATTTGGAAGAAGATTCGAATCGGAACTCGACTCTTCTAGACCAATTCTAGAATCTAGAGGAAAGAAAATTATACGAATTGGATTTGTAAGAAAATTCAAGTCGGGACTTGGATTTTCTAGACCAATTCTGAATTGGATTTGGAAGAAGATTCGAATCGGAACTCGACTCTTCTAGACCAATTCAAGAATCTAGAAAAAAGAAAATTATACGAATTGGATTTGTAAGAAAATTCAAGTCGGGACTTGGATTTTCTAGACCAATTCTGAATTGGATTTGGAAGAAGATTCGAATCGGAACTCGACTCTTCTAGACCAATTCTGGAATCTATAGGAAAGAAAATTATACGAATTGGATTTGTAAGAAAATTCAAGTCGGAACTTGGATTTTCTAGACCAATTCTGAATTGGATTTGGAAGAAGATTCGAATCGGAACACGACTCTTCTAGACCAATTCTAGAATCTAGAGGAAAGAAAATTATACGAATTGGATTTGTAAGAAAATTCAAGTCGGAACTTGGATTTTCTAGACCAATTCTGAATTGGATTTGGAAGAAGATTCGAATCGGAACTCGACTCTTCTAGACCAATTCAAAACATTTAAAGGAAAGAAAAGTTGATAAGTATAAAGATGACATTTGGGACTAGTTCAACTAGTACGAGCATCAGATTTTGGAAGAGTACCAGTACGAGCACTGGGTTTTAAAAGGTTACCAGTACGAGCACTGGGTTTTAAAAGATTACCAGTACGAGCACTGGTATTTAAAAGATTACCAGTACGAGCGCTGGATTTTGGAAGGTTACCAGTACGAGCACTGGATTTTGAAAGATTACCAGTACGAGCACTGGATTTTTAAAGGATACCAGTTCGAGCACAGGAGTTTAAAAGGCTACCAGTACGAGCACTGGATTTTGGAAGGATACCAGCATGAGCACTGGATTTAAAAAAAAAAAATACCCGCACGAACGCTGGGCTTTGAAAAAGTCTGACCAGTGAATACTGAATTTAGAGGGTTCGACCAGTAAAAACCAGATTCAGGAAGTTCGAGCAGTGAATACTGGATTCAGGAAGTTCGACTAGTAAAAACCAGATTTAGGAAGTTCGACCAGTGAATACTGGATTCAGGAAGTTCGACCAGTGAATACTGGATTCAGGAAGTTCGACCAGTAAAAACTGGATTCAAGAAGTTCGACCAGTAAAAACCGGATTTAGGAAGTTCGACCAGTAAAAACCGGATTTAGGAAGTTCGACCAGTAAAAACCGGATTTAGGAAGTTTGACCAGTGAAAACTGGATTCAGGAAGTTCGACCAGTAAAAACCGGATTTAGGAAGTTCGACCAGTGAATACTGGATTCAGGAAGTTCGACCAGTAAAAACTGGATTCAAGAAGTTCGACCAGTAAAAACCGGATTTAGGAAGTTCGACCAGTAAAAACCGGATTTAGGAAGTTCGACCAGTAAAAACCGGATTTAGGAAGTTTGACTAGTGAAAACTGGATTCAGGAAGTTCGACCAGTAAAAACCGGATTTAGGAAGTTCGACCAGTAAAAACCGGATTTAGGAAGTTCAACCAGTAAAAACCGGATTTAGGAAGTTCGACCAGTAAAAACCGGATTTAGGAAGTTCGACCAGTAAAAACCGGATTTAAGAAGTTCGACCAGTGAAAACTGGATTTAGAAAGTTCGCTTCACCCGAAGGTTGACCGGTAAAAATGGTTTTGATAAAAACTCGGCCCGCAGGACGAACTTGAAAAAGGTTGGTGTTTAGAAAGCGCTTGATGATTGTAATGTGAGATTTTCAATCTTTTACCCTCACGCTGACCTAGACAAATGTCGGGGTCTCAGGATTTATCCCTTATCCTGAATGGGTAATCGATGCAAATGCAAATTGATGCAGATGAATGCGAATGAATGTATGCAAATGCACATGAATGTAAATGGGTGCACATGCGTGCACAAGTGCGTGAAATGAGAGATTTGTTTATCATGCCTGCATACAGAAAGTTTTGAAGATAAAATGAAAATTTTAAAAATGCCCCAGTGTAACTAGGAAAGAAGAATTTGAACAAAAGGATAAATGATTGATGTTTGAGGAGCGCTCTCTGAAGGTGACACGACAATTGGCTTTTGATTGATTCAGAAGAGACTCTGAAGAGGTCATTCCTCATAAAAGAACATTTTGCCAAGGAGAATAAGAAAATGACACCGAGCTTGCGAGAAAAACTGACAACTTTATTGATGTATTGAAGGAAAGGTAACAAATAGAGGAAAGACAGACGAGATTACATCATCCCTTTGAAATAATAAAAGCAAGATGAGAAATTAGGAAAGTGCTAGTGTTATCAATTTTTTGAATGATTGGGAGAAACATAATCAGGATGAATGGTCCTCCTTTTCATCTCCAACGAGAATATTCTTGTCAATGACGTCTTGGATAATATTTTTAAGGACAAAACAATGCTCGGTATCGTGACCCATTGCCCGATGAAATTTGCAGAACTGATCTTGAAACTTTCCCATGGTCACAGGAGGATTTGCTATCTTGGGGAGTCTAACCTTCCCTTTGGCTATCATGTATTCCAGAACTTGCTCCAGTGGCTGTTCTAAGAGAGTAAAATTACGATCGTACCCCCAACCATCATGCTTTGGTTTTCTTTGGAATTTTAATTTGAATTGGACACTTGAGGAAGACTTGCCATCTCGCTTGTCCATTTTATCCTTCCGACTTGCGAGGTCATTTTTCTCAGAGTTTGGATTTTCTGAGCCTCCAGTATGATTTTTTCTACCTCCTCTTTTGTTTTGTCCATTGCTACTTCTGGTAGAATTGGTAGAAAATGTGGAGTGAGCCTTCAGAGACCCGACTGTATCTTTTGTGTGCATGTATTCCAAGAAACTCTCGAGTATTTGATCTAACGGGGCCATCTTGTGGTCCTGGTTTGGATCATCACGCTGCATCTCTTGTCGAGTACTTGATTTTTGCTGAGACTTGGATAAGACAGTTGACCAGTACTCTTTCTCATTTTCAATGAAGAGATTCTTCTCGATATGATCTTGGATGATATTCTTAAAGACGAAACAATGTTCAATATCGTGCCCCGTTGTTTGGTGGAATTTGCAGAAGCGGTCTTTCCATTTCCCTAGGGCGACCAGAGGATTAGCAATTCTTGGAAGCTTAACCATTCCTTTGCTCAGCATGTATTCAAGGACCTCTTCGAGGGGCTGATCTAGAGGAGTGAATTAGCGATCGTAACCCCAACCATCATGCTTTTTCTTCTCTTTCTGTTGACTCAATTTTTCACTCTGCTTTAAAGATTTCTCTTTCTGACTTGTATGATTGCCCTTGTTATCCTTGCACCCCTCGCGGTGGGACTTAACAGAATTTGTCTTTTTTGAATCTTGATTATTCCTGACGGGAGTGATGCTCTTATAAAAATCTTTGCTCCTGAAGACCTTCTTGCCCTTGTCGCGGGCTTGCAAATATTTAATCTTCTTTGCCATTTCCTTTAGATGTATTTGGAACGGATCATCCATTGCTTGATTTTTCCCTTTATAGGTTGTCCCTTGCCTATGAGGGGATCTTTGAAGTGCTTGCCAGACTTCATACTCTTTATCAGTGCCGCCTACTGATTCTGACTCATCAGATGTATCCTTGTGTTGGATATATTTCTTGGATAGTTTTAAAACTTTCTTGGCTGACCCGCCTTTTGCCCTCTGCTTGACCTGGATCTTTTCTGTACTAGCTTCAGCTTGTTCTGTCAACATTTTGGTCATCATCTCTTTGAACATAGCATATATCTGAGGATCAACATCATCCTCTGCTTGCTGACCTTGACTTCTGACTGATCGGGGTGAGTCCATTTCCTCTTCTGAAGTGACTGAGTATGCAACGCCTTCAATTGATGAGGTTTTTTTTTCGAACCTTGTCTGACCCATCGAGTATCACAAATGCTCTCCTGAATGTTACTGATGCTCTCTGCAAGGTAGAACTGATGATTAGGCTTTTGAAGGAAATTTGGTTGAAGGAAAATATTTGTTGAGAATCTTGGTAGACAATTGAAAGAGTATCCCATTACTAGGGATTGAGTCGTCGCTGGAATTACGACAATTGCGCTGTTATTCTTTGCAAAATAAACAACTGGAAATATGCCTTGTTACTTAGGCGAGGTCGTCAAACCAAGATGAGATGTAAAATAAAGGAATTTTATTGAGGGGAAAAACATGATTTTATCAATAATACTCTTGACAGAGGGGAGGGGGACAAACAATTTTCCACCACTCTGGATAATCAGAGGACACTCGAGGACCAGGAAAAATAGTAAGATTGACAAAGGAATCCCAGCCATGTCTGGCAGAATGGTATGCTCCGGACCACTGATCTAATGCGAGGTTGAATTCTGGCAGAACCCCGGCTAGTGGACGAATCTCTACGCGCTTCTGCCTCTGAGAGAACTGCCTGACACACCGCTCTGGATGATAGTATGCACAGAAAAATGGGCCAAGTAGCCTGAATCGCTTGCCATAAGCATAAGTGTATCTGGGAGGTGATTCCTGACGATCAAAGTAATCCCATACGACCTCTTCCTCCTGAAGGTTGTCGATCAAGAACCGGTATCGCGCAACTGGAAGAAGCTTTTCACCATTGTATCTGAAGGAACTGGCTCAGACTGGCACATGCCGGAGGAACCAAGACTGCAAGGCATAGGTGCACCCTTCGACTAGGATCGATTCTTCGAGTGCGAAACGAGTGAACCCTCGGTATAGAAAAGCGAGTGCGGCCATGGCTATCGAGAGGCGGCTGGTCTGTCGACTTCCCCATCTCCTCATAAGCTGAACTATTCTGATATCCATGTAATTCCGTCCGTCGGGAAAGAAAGCTAATCCCACCGTGCACAGAACCATCGCGTGCTGAATTCTCTCTCGAGCTGTCCTAGACAACGAACTGACTTCCACAAATGTCCCATGCTGTCTGTAGATTTCGAGCAGATCTACATATTCATTTCCATCTTCTTCAATCATGCTTCACTTTTTCTCGGGGTTTTGGTCCCTGCTCCAAATTTTCTTCAATCAATGGCCAAGACTTGCGTCCTGTCATGCGAGCTAATGCATCCTTAGGGTCCAGACCCTTAATATTAATCAGAAACTGTTTCTCCAATGGATCTCCAGGCTGACCGGCTGGCTCGGGCAATCCCATAATCTCTGAAAATTCATCCATCAGTACTGTCATCTCGCCCCACGGGAACCAGAAGGTAGAAGTGCTCGGATTCCACCGCTCTGCTAGTGCATGAATCAAGTTGTCGTTGACTGTCTGCTTTCCCACTGCGGACGCCAGTTCCAATCCACACTCGCCCAGATGGTTCGGAAACATACGAGAGAAGTTCTTGAACCATGAATAATACCACCGGGGAAAGAAGGATCCGGTGCTGAGGACTCGATGTTCGGGAAGACGTTGTCGCACCTCGTAGGAGATGTGACCCTCAGGGAAGACTGAATCAAGCTGACTGGATGCCATCAGAATAGACTGAAAAATATGGAAAATTTGGAATAAGACTTGGAAAATACAGGAATTTTTAGGAAAATGCAGACAGGATAAAAATAAAGCAGGAAATTCGAGATCCAGAAGACAGGAAAGATGGGAAATCACCCGGAGTTTTTAAGAAAATGGAGAAACTTTATGAAAATCGTCCAGGGTTTAATGAAATATAAGGAAGTACTTTATAAAATGAAGTATTTTGAAAATCGTCCAGGATTTAAAACATGGACAGTACATGGACATGGACTAGGGAATTTTGAAAAATCGTCCAGTATTTTTAGAAAATATGAAAAATAAAAAGGAAATAACATATTCAATCAAATTCTGCATAAACAAGTATGCACATACAGCATTCCCTAAAAGCTGACTCTAGATGCATAAATTTTGAAATGGCTGTAGGACCTTAATCCTAACTCTAAGGTTCAGATCAACTGTATTCAATCCAGTTATGCCTATATACTCAAGCCAAGGCTCGATGTACGTGGCATAAAATCAAATTCTCCGGTTCTAGGTTCAAGTTTTCCAACATCCTTGAGCACCTGCCGATATACGTTGGACTATGGCCCTTGGTACGTGGCAGGGGGGTTTTCACCCAAATAGGTGGCCCAGTTGTGAGGCTCTGTCCCGAACTATGGTTCTGGAAGAGAGCCCAGCAACGTGAAGACCGGGACAATATAGGTGGGGGTGGTTTTTGAAAAACATGAGCACATGCAATCAAACAGAAGGCTCTAAGTCCTAAAGAGATAGAATTTTGAAATATTTGAAGAAGAAAACATTGTTTTCATACAATTCCTAAATTGAGGAGTGTTGTATTAGACCTAAGTCTATGTGAGCATGAATAATTCTCCTCAATATGGTCCTACCAAACCATACCTAGTCTATATGCATTCCATGTCAGCAGGGTTCAAGTCTAGGCTCCTAGGTTCACATGATATCATAAAGCAAAGTTGACATTCCATGGAAATCGATTTTGACAATTTGAACTAAGTAGAGCATTAGATTGATCAGGCAAAGACAGGTCCCATCACGGTCGCCAAACCTGTTATCATCGCAAAATTTTTACTTTTGCGAATCAAACTGACCTTTGAAAAAGATTTTAAAAATAACTCGCCTCCGTTTTTTAAAATGCGGGAAAATTCTGAAGAATGGGACTCGCCTGTCGGTACGAGGTTCAACCGTTCCTGCCACCTTTAACAGGGGTAATTGAACCAAGGATCAATCTTATGCTCTACTCTATTCAACTTGTCTAAATCATATTCTAATTTCTAAATACACATAGAATCAGGCATGTGCTATGAATTTTCAGAAAATGCACATTTGAAAACATGATGTTTGCTTTGAATGATTGAAATATTCAGAAAATGTAAATCTTGGAAATGATATCACATGAGAAATCATGAATTGGGATTTGAAATATACTTCTGAGAGAAATAAAAATCGATTTTGAGAAATCCTTGACATTTAGTGAAAATCGATTCTGAGAGACTTGGTTTCTCTGAATTCAAACTTGGAAATTGAAATTCTAACTTAGAAAATTTGAATTTGGAACTTGGGAAATACTTGAAATATTCTTTGAAATTCAATGCTTTTGGGAAAATCGATTTTGCTATAAGACTTAGGAGATTTTGAGAAAATGAACTTCTTTGAATTGAAATTTGAATTGGAATTGGCAAATGCATGAAATGAATGAATATGATTTTGAGGAATTGAGAAATACTTTTTGTATTTTTGAGAAATACAGTGCATTTTTGAAGTTAGCCTAAGAGTGTAGGCTGAATGTGGCTAATGTGAAGATCATAAATCTGAGTATCATTCATATTCTGACTATGGCCATAAATACGAATTCCACCAAGTTTATAAACTTCATAGAAGCTAGTGCATGTGCCATTCGTGTAGACCATAGTGAGTTTGAATATGCATGAATCATCATCCAGCACACATTAACATTACAAAAGAAAATAAACTATATGCAATGCAACCTAAGCTAAACAGGAAATGTAAATTCTTATTCCAAAGTTTAATTACAAATTACATCACTATTGAAATTTAAATACATGAAAAATAAAGTCTTCAATGTACCTGCAAAACTAGAAAACTTGGTTAATGAGTATATGTTGGCTTTTCTAGATTTATCCAACAATATCAGGAAATTGTTGGATTTTGCTAGATATAAGCCTCTTCCTTGATTCCCTTAAATAAAAATGATAAAGTATGAAATAAAATGGAATAAATATGAAAGAGAAGATATGGAATTTCGAAATTGGGGTTAAAATGACCAAAATACCCCTAATAACAAGACTATGGCCTTGAAATTAGGGTTTTTAGAAAGATATTTTGATAAAATGCAAATTTTGAAATTTGAATGGAATAAACTCAAACCAAATATGCTATGACATGATTAAAAATATGAAATTAGGGTTAGGGATTTCGAAATTTAGGTCAAATGACCAAATTGCCCCCGATAGCAAGACTATGGCCTTGAAATCAGGGTTTTCTGAAATAGATTTTGGTAAAAACTTAGGTTTTATGCACTAAATGAAATCAAATGAGCATCAAATTAAAACTAAAGCATCCTAATATGATTATGAACATGATTAAACCCTAAAAATATATGCTTATGCACGAAAATCCAATAATATCACAAAAACTGTGATTTTTGCAGTGTTTTTGGATCTTTCAGGAACCCGGTTTTCCAATTTGCTTAATTCAGCCATCAAATGGATTCCAAAATCCATAAAAATTGGTACCTGCACTTGTTATAACCCTAATGTAGAATTGGAATTATAAAAATAATTTTTTGACATTGAATTAATCCGAAAATTGCATTAAACCCTAAAATATGCTATTTTTGACCTAATTCACCAACCAGTCTCAGTCCAAGACCTGAACCAGGGGTAAAATCTCCATAGAAATTTATTAAATTTTACAGAAACTAACTAGGAAGAAAAACAGAGATTTCCCAATTTACAGATCGGAAAAATCATCTTTGGTTAGGGAGAAACCCTTCCGGCAATCTGAGCTAAAATATATCACTCTTAACAGGGAATAAAACAGCTATTCCAGATTGCAAATACAGGAATAAATAGCAATTCTAAACAAAAATTTCTGAAATTTTAGTGGTAAACAGTAAACAGAAAAATAACAGTACTCACTTTTTAGAGATCTAGAATCGGATCTGTGGTTCAGGATTTATGACTAACACAAGTCTGATTAGGGTTTTGGTAAACCCTAACGAGCTTTAAAATTAAAAACAGATTATCTAAAAGGGGAAAAATACTAAACAATGATCAAAAAATCCGAAAATTTCACAGAAGACAGATGTATTCAATGTAAATCCATATCACTTTACAGATCTAAAATCGGATATAAGATGAGAGAAATATCATCACAGCAAGTTACCTTCTTGATTTTAACCATGATTTTAAAGCTTTAAAAACCCGATTTGATGTCTGATTTTTTTGACAGGGTTCCCGAGATTCAAAACCTCTGATTTTTCTACAGTAATTCAATAACTCATGCATGCATCACATATAAAAAAATCAGCAATAAACAATAAGTACTTCAATCCAAAATAACATTATATTTACTGTTCTAAACCTAAAACACACAGAAATTTAAGAAACTTGAAAAACCATGCATTAACTAATGTAAATAAATAAAATAAACCATAAAACAGTAAATAAAACTTATTTCTATGCTATAGAACGTAAAACAAACATGAATAAACCATGAAAATAAAATAAAAACAGGGAATCAATGGCTGGAATTTGATATCACCTTTAAAACATAGATTTAACCCATTAAAAAGGGTAAATCATATATTTTATTGGTTAATAATGTAAAGAATCATATTAAAATTAATTCTAATGGATTAAAATCTCTGTAAATCACCCAAAACAGGGTTAGATCACCTTCTTGGATTGTTCTTGCTGATTCTTGATGGTTCTTGAGGTTGAATCCATGGTTTAATCCATGAAGATGATGACACCAATGGCTAAAATTGATTTAAAACATGAAAAAGTATTAAATAAAACTAAAAAATATTAAAAATATTACCTTGGTGCTTGCAGCTGCAATGGAGGAAGGTGGAGGTGCTGGAGAGGAGAGAGAGGCCACGAAAATTTGAGAGAAAAGAGCCCTTCTTTTGGCCCCCCTTAGGTCCCTTTTTATAGTTTTTCAAAAAGTCACTTAATTAGGGTTAATTAAGAGGTTTTTCATTTTTTTAGGACTCTTTCTAATAAATCCACTAAAGGCAACGATTTTTTGTGGTTTTCTAACCTAGGTGGGACTCTAATTAATCCCTAATTAGCCCCTAACTAAACCTAGAAAACCCCCAAATGTGATGCCACTTGGCATCTTTCACATTTGGGTTTTTAAAACACCTTTAAAAACATTTAAAAACACTAGTTTTAAAAACTAATTTTCAAAATGAGTTTTCAAAATGGTTTTGACTCTTCTAAACCTCTAACACTAACCAAGACATCAACTAACCCTAGTCTAGCCCTGACTTACTCGAATATGGCGCCACCCCGAGTGGGCCCTACTTGAGTTTTTCAAAAAGTGATTTTAAAACTTGAAATTGAAGGAGTTTTCAAAAGATTTTCAAAAGTAAACTTAAAATTAGGATTTTTGAAATGGCATAAGGTCCTAACTGAGTTAGAATTCCTCTGGATATGGTGCCAACTGAGTGGGCCCACATCGAGTTTTAGAAATTTTGAAATAAACACTGAAAATGGCTTTAAAAAAGGGTTAAAATTGACATTTGAAATTCAAGATTTTTAGAAAATAGGGTCTCATGCGAACTGGAACTCCGGGTTAGAGTCCTGAACTCTTAGGACTCTGAGATTTTAGATTTTAAAAGCCAAATGAAAGAATTTTCAAAAGATTTTATCAAGAAATGATGAAATAAGTCAGAAAACACAGTCAGGGTTAGACTCCTAACTCGACCGAACTCTAAAATAGAGTCCTGAACTAACTGGACTCTGTAAAATGACCTAAATTTTGAAAATAATCAAAAAAAGACTGAAGATGGAAGTAAACAGACTTCAAAACAGATTTTTGACTGGATTTGGACTCTGGGACAGAGTCCTGATCGGACTGAAACTTTGAAAATTTTGAGAAATTTAATGAATAGAGAAATTCAGAAGCGACACCACCTCAATGGGTCTCATCTGTGAATTGAAATCGATTAAAATTTGAATTTGAAATGAATCCAGATTGTTTTCTGAGAAAATATTTCGAAATATAAAGTCCTGGGGTTGGAAAATGACAGAGTATTGAATAAAAACCCAGGTTTTGAAATTGATTTTGGAATAAAAGCTTTAAAATTCAAATCTGGATTGAATGTTTTGAAAACTAGAGTGCTGGATCTCAAGAATGAGATGCAATGTCATGCAATGCTATGCAATGCGATGAAATGATATGCAGAATACATGCAATGACATGCAATGACATGCAATGATCTGTAATGACTCATGAAATGGACAAACACTGGATGAGGGTGAAAATTTGGGGTGTTTACAGTCGTTGACCGCTCGCTTGGGAGCCCGTTTCACTCAGGTATCCGGGTAATCCACAATAGAATAATATACCCCGAAATACTTAGTTTGAGATCGGAGTACCCTCCACCGTACCAGGAGGGCATTAATATCGAAACAATGACCTTTTTCTTTCACTGAATTTGATCTGAAATTATGCATTGTTGATATAACACATAATCATGTTTTAAATTATTTTTAATTATCGTATTTTTAATTGCATAATTGTTCTTGAATGTATGCATTTTGATTTGTAAATTATTGAAATCATGCTTAGTATTTGAATTGTATGATTTTGATTAATGACTTACTTGACTATCATAAGTCTAACCCCGTTTTATGGGGATTTCAGGTTAAGATATGGAATAGGAGATATTACAGTGGATGTTGGACAAGTACGGCATCGAAGAATCCAGATTCCCAAGATCCTGAGATCAATTTAGGATTTATTTTAAATTTAATCCTAAATGTTTTCATTTTTTAACCTTGTAAAAGACTATGTATATAGTGTTAATATAAATTATTTTTGCTCTTATTATAAATTGTGAAATGTGACGTGCCGAGGTTTAAAAACCGTAAGTCAAAACCATTTCCGCTGTTTTAAAAAAAAAAATATTGCATTTTTAAAGGTTTTAAAACCACGAGGCATTACAGTTGGTATCAGAGCGGAGTTTTGGGAAATCTGGTTCGAGATCCACCTTGTCCATACATTACACTGTAAGTATTTACTTTAGATTTTTATTTTATTATTATTGTTAAATCATTATTTTTCTTATAGATGACTCCTCAAGATTTGGTCAATATCATTAAAGAACTTGTCAAGGATGTTCAAAAGCTAGAAGAATCGCATACAGTACAAAAAAGGGTGGTGGATAATTTAGAAAATCAAGTTCGAAGTCTCACAAAAGAAAAAGAAAACTTAGAAAAATGTTATAGGTGTTTACAGACCCATTTATCACAACCTTGCCCACTGGAATTGGAAGAATGTTTATTCTGTGGAGGAGTTGGGCATATAGAAAAAGAATGCCAAGTGAAGATGGGTTGTATTAAAAGACACCGAGCTGCTGAAAACCTACCAGATCAACAATCCCGTGTGGTTATTCTTGCTCCTCCTCCTCCAATGGAACCTATTGTCATTTCATCCGACTCACCCATAGTACCTGCTCCTGCACCCACTTTAACTCCCTTGGACTTTGTATTTTCAGTCCAACCCCCTGATCCTATATATACCCCAAGGGAACCTACGGATGACCTTAGCCTATATTTAGGAAATCCAGATAAACAAGTTTATAATATAGATCCAAATGTTGCAGGACCTTCTCATCCACCAGGGCGGATTAGGAACAAGAGGAATTATATGGGAAAATTCCTCAAGCTTCCATAGGGTATCTTTTGTTAACTTTAAATTCTTGTAAATATGGGTTTTGATGTATATATATGTTCATATGAATAAATGTTCTTTCTACTTTAATCTAAGTCTGATCATTATTTATCAAGGATGCCTCGTCAAGCATCAAAGAAGCAATCCAAAGAGCAGAATGGTCAACAAGAATTCATTATGAAAACATTAAATAATTTAGCAGCTGCTATAAGAGATCAGAATCAGAATAGGCAAGACTCAGCTACATCTTCAAAATCCTGTCAAAGCCATAATGAAGTCTCTTATGAGAAGTTTCTCAAATTAGATCTACCTACATTCTCAGAAAAGATGGATCCAGAAGTTGCAGAGGTTTGGATCCGAGAAATAGAAAAGATTTTTCGTGTTCTGACCGTACCTGAAGATCGTAAGGTGAACTATGCAGCATACAAATTAAAGGGAGATACAGAAAGGTGGTGGGCATCCACCTTAGAAATTAAATTTAGCAATGGATCCGTTACTTGGGAGCAATTTATTGAAGTTTTCTATGCTGCATATTTTCCCAAGCATGAAAGAAGCCGTAAGATGAGAGAATTCCTTGAATTACTACAAGGAGGACTCTCTTTATCTGAATACATTACTAAATTCAGAAATTTAGAGAAGTATTGCTCTAATGTCTATAATACGGAAGACGAAAGGGCAATGAAATTTATTAGAGGATTGAAGCCAGTTCTACGAACCAAAGTCCTCACTAGTAGGCCAGAAACTTTAGACAAGGCAGTGGAAATAGCTACATTGATACAAGAAGATTGGGAAGAAATAGAAAAGAATCAATCTGGCAGAACGGTTTCTCAATTCAGAGGCCAAAGGAGTTGGCCTAAAAGAAATTTTGAAGAAAGAAGGTTCATCCCTCCAGTAAAGAGGCCACGACAGCAGTTTCAAGCCAATCAACCACAACTACCAGCTACACAACTACCAGCTAGATCATGTCAGAATTGCTATCGATCTCATCCAGGACAACCCTGCCCTCGAACGACTGGTGGTTGTTTATATTGTGGTAAGTCAGGCCATTTTATTAAAGACTGCTATAAAAAAGAAATGGATGAACATGCTTGAGGCCTTATTAGACCTCGCCCTCAACAACAACCCCAGTATTCGTACCAGCAACAGCAACAACAGCAGCAACAACAACAACCACAACAACAACAACAACCAACAACGACAGCAGAATAAAAAGGTACCAGGTCGCGTTTATGCCGCCAATGTTGATCAACTATCTAAGGGTGACCTGATTCAAGGTACTTTATCTAAAGCTGGACATGCTGCTTTTACTCTATTTGATTGCGGTTCAACTCTTTCTTTTATTTCCAAGAAGTTTACTACTTTACTTAATATGCCTATCAAGTCTTTGAACTGTGCTCTGGAAGTGGTCAACCCAATAGGATGTAAATCTTTTTGTGGGTTATACTTGGTGAATCTAGAAGTATATATTGAAGGACAGAATTTACCTGCGGACCCAATTCTTTTAGACATGTCAGATTTTGATATTATATTGGGTATGGATTGGCTACATCAACATCATGCAAGAATATTTTGTCAGGAAGGAAAAGTTACATTTTCTCAACCAGGTATTCCTAAGGTAGAATTTAGATTATCCAATTCTACTCCTAAAAATCGAGTTATTTCTTCTTTAAAGGCCCAGAGATATATTTGAGGAATGGATGTACGGCCTTTTTAGTCAGCATTACTCTTGCCAAGCCAGCAGAAATTTCCCTTGAAAGTCTGGATATTGTTCGTGAATTTTCAAATGTTTTTCCTGATGAATTACTAGGACCTCCTCCACATAGAGAGATAGAGTTTGGTATTGAGTTAATGCCAGGAATTGCACCAATTTCTAAAGCTCCTTATAGGATGGCTCCAGCAGAACTCACAGAATTAAAAAAGCAATTATTGGAATTAATGGAACTGGGATTTATTAGACCAAGTATGTCTCCCTGGGGAGCACCAGTATTATTTGTAAAGAAGAAAGATGGGTCATTAAGATTATGTATAGATTACAGACTTCTTAATCAAGTTACCATAAAGAATAAATATCTGTTGCCACGAATTGAAGATTTATTTGATCAATTACAGAAGGCTAAGGTATTCTCAAAGATTGATCTTAGGTCTGGATATCATGAACTTATAATCAAGGAAGAAGACATTTCTAAGACAGCCTTTCGGACAAGGTATGGACAATATGAATTCACTGTCATGCCTTTTGGACTTACAAATGCACCAGCAGCCTTTATGGATCTTATGAACCGTGTGTTCAGACCATTTGTAGATACATTTGTGATTATTTTTATTGATGATATTCTAATTTATTCCGAAAATAAGGAACAACACCAGGAACATTTAAGGATTATTTTGGATACTTTGAGGAAAAATCAGTTATATGCCAATTTTTCTAAGTGCGAATTTTGGCTGGAAAAAGTTATGTTTTTGGGTCATGTAATTTCGAAAGATGGAATCTCAGTAGATCCTGCTAAAGTGGAAGCAGTATTAGAATGGAAACAACCTAAGAATATTACAGATATTCGAAGTTTTCTTGGACTTGCAGGATACTACCAAAAATTCATTCAAGATTTCTCCCGTATAGCATCACCGATGACTAGACTTCTGAAGAAGGGTGTTAAATTTGATTGGGACACTAAATGTGAAGAAAGTTTCCAAATTTTGAAAGAAAAGCTCACTACATCTCCAGTACTTACTTTACCCTCAGAACATGGTGGATTTAAAGTTTATGCAGATGCTTCCGGTACCGGTCTAGGTTGTGTATTGATGCAACACAGAAAAGTTATTGCTTATGCATCAAGATAGTTGAAAAATCATGAGAAGAATTATCCAACCCATGACTTAGAACTTGCGGCAATTGTTTTTGCACTAAAGATCTGGAGACATTATTTATATGGAGAACAATTTGAAGTATTCAGTGATCACAAGAGACTCAAATATTTGTTCTCGCAGAAAGAATTGAATATGAGACAGCGACGTTGGCTAGAATTTATTAAAGACTATGAGTTCACACTTTCTTATCATCCTGGAAAGGCGAATATTGTAGTTGATGCTCTTAGTCACAAAACTAGAGACACTTTGGCAAGTCTCATAGATAAAGAATGGAAACTTATTGAAGATTTCATTAATTGGAAACCCTTTGCAACTGAAACAGGAAGGATTTTATTATCAAACTTAATTGTTCGACCAGAAATCCTCATCCGAATTGTTACTGAACAAAGTAAAGATTCTCAACATGAAGAATTTTTAGCCAGAGCCCAACAGGAAGATGATGTTTCTTTTCGACTTACAGAAGATGGGAGTATTTTGATGAATGATCGAATATGGGTACCAAATAACCCTGAATTGAGAAATGAAATCCTTGAAGAAACCCATAAAAGCAAGTATACTATCCACCCAAGAAGTACAAAGATGTTCAAAGATTTGCAAAGAAAGTACTGGTGGACTGGTATGAAGAGAGATGTGGCAAATTATGTTTCAAAGTGTTTGATTTGCCAACAAGTAAAGGCAGAACATCAGAAGCCAGGTAGAATGATGCAACAAATTGAAATTCCACAATGGAAATGGGAAGAAATTACTATGGATTTCATAGTGGGTTTACCAAAGACTCGAAAACAGCATGATGCAAATTGGGTTATTATTGACCGATTAACTAAATCAGCTCATTTTCTACCTATTCGTATAAGTCAATCTTTGGAAAGTCTGGCAGATTTATACATTCGAGAGATTGTAAGACTACATGGAATACCATTTTCGATTATCTCTGATCGTGATCCCAGGTTTACTTCTCGATTCTGGAACCAACTTCAGCAGGCTTTGGGAACAAAATTAAAGTTCAGTTCTGCATTTCATTCCCAAACTGATGGACAATCAGAGCGTACTATTCAAACTCTAGAAGATATGTTACGCGCCTGTATGCTAGAATGGAAAGGAGATTGGGATATTTATATTATGTTAGATGAATTCGCTTGTAATAATAGTTATCATGCCAGTATTGGAATGGCGTCATACGAAGCTTTATATGGAAGACCTTGTCGATCGCCACTCTATTGGAATGAAAATGGTGAACAAAAGTTAGAGTCACCAATGACACTACAACATTACACTCAGCAAATAAATTTGATCCGAGACAGACTACGCGCTGCCCAGAGCCGACAAAAAGGATATGCTGATCAAAGACGGAAGAAACTCGCTTTTGAAGTGGATAATATGGTCTTTGTCAAAGTATCTCCAACCAAAAGTGTGTTTAGATTTGGAAAGAAGGGAAAGTTAAGTCCTACATTTGTAGGACCTTTTAAGATTCTAGAACGAATCGGTGAAACTGCTTATAGAATCGAATTGCCTCCTCAGTATGCACAGATTCATAATGTATTTCATGTTTCAATGTTGCGAAAATATATTTATGATCCATCTCATATTATCCAGCATCAAGATATAGCAATTCGAGAAGACATGACTGTTGAGGAAAAGCCTATAGAAATTATGGATAGAAGGGATCAAATTTTGAGAACAAAGACTATTCCTCTAGTTAAAGTCAGAGGGCAGCATCACGGAATTGAAGAATGTACTTGGGAACCTGAAAACAGCATCAGAGAGAAGTATCCAGAACTGTTTGATTAAGTTGTACAATGAATTTCGAGGACGGAATTTTTCTTTTAGGGGGGTAGAATGTAATACCCAAAATTTTTAATGATTTATAAATTCTGAAGAAAATTCATGTTTTAATTTTTATTTATTCTGAATGTGAATTATAGTGTTAAAACACTGATTTTTTTGGTTAGTATTATTCAAAGTAAAGATCTAAATCTATATTTGAAATCCTGATAAAATTTTGTTGAGGCTTGTTCGAAAATCAGAATTCACGGACATTCTAGTCATTAGTCAAATTGTCAAAGGGTAGCTTAGTAATTTGCCAATTCAGTGGCATTTTTCGGTAAAATGCCCAACTATATAAGGTCAAAATAGTAATTTTTCTTTTAGGGATATTTTCAGGGAATTAATAAAATTGGTAGGGACAAAAACGGTAATTTACCATTTTTAATGGCAGGCTATGTAATTTATTAAACTACAGAAGGACAATCATGTAATTCTAAATCCCCTTATGGCAATCCTGAAAGATGGAATTGAGCCAAGGTTAAATTGGGTATTAAAAAGTAGTAAATTGAATAAAATATATTAATTTATAATATTTTAATCTCAGACCATGGTTTTAGAAAAACCACTGGCCCAAAACCATGGACAAGCCATGGTTTTCCAAAACCATGGGAGAACAAGTGTCACTCCTCAGTGAGGAGGTGACACTAAGCCTCTCTCTCTCTTTGACACTTGTCAGAAGAATGACAAGTGTCATTCAAAAATTAATTTTTTAATTACTTTGGTGACAAATGTCACCAAAGTGGGCCCCACAGGGGGGGGGGCGACATCCCCTCTCTCTCCTATAAATACCCCCTCACCCCCTCTCTCTCTACCCAAGTCCAAGGCCCCCTGTCTCTCTAAGCTCTCTCTCTCTCTTACTTTCTCTCTCTACCTTTGAATTTCTCTCTCTAACTTTTAAACCTAAACCTCCGTAGAATCTCAGATTTTTTCTAAGAAACCTCTTTTAGCCCTTTTCCTTTTTCCTTAAGCGAAGTTCGTTCTTCTGCAAAAGGCTCCGTCAGATCAGAAACAGCCTCGGGAGCGCTGCCTGCAGGAGTTCTGCTAAACTTAGCAGAAAAGTCGGATTTAGATAGCGGAAGCGCTGCTCAAATCAACTAAACAAGGTTAGTATTCAAAAACCCTCTTCTAAATTCAAATTCATACTTTTTGAGCTCCCCTATTCTCTTTCTGAACCCCAACTCTATTTCTTTTGGATTTAAATTTTTACAATTTTGCCAAAATTTAATCCAACCCAGCCTCTACACAGGGGAAGCTCTATTTAAATCTTTTTAAATATTTTTAAGTATTCAGAACTATTTTAGCAGTAGTTCTGGCAAAATTTTCTAAAAGACTTTTGAAAAATTGAGTTTTTATAGCAGGAGTTCTGCCAAAATAATTTAAAGATTTTTGAAAAAAGTAGAATTAGTATAGCAGTAATTCTGACCAAATTTTTAAATGATTTTTGAAAAAAAAAATCAATTATTTTAACTAGAATTCTTTCAGATATTTTAGAAATTTCGAGTTTATTTAGTAGAAGTTATATCAAAATTTTTATAACTATTTTAGAAAAAATCGATTTTTATAAAGGAAATTTTGTTAAAATTTTCAAAAATCACTTTTAATATTTGAATCAAATTTTTTGAAAAACCTTTATAAAAATATTTGTGACACAAAGTCATGTTCAAATTTTTACAACTCGAATTCAAGTTCAAACCCTTTTTCGAACATTTGAGTTATTACAGAGGAAACTCTGTGAAAATTTTTATAAAAGTTTTAAGGTCAATTATAAATAAATTTTTAGATTTTTAATAATTTCTTCAAAAGATATTTCTTTAAATTTATAGGACAAATACTACCCAAAATTCGATAAAAAAGTATTAACTAATATAATAAATTTTATCAGATTAAATCAAAGCACGTGCGCTTTATCCTGTTCTCCTTAGTTCTATCGAAATCCAAGTAAGTTATTCTATCAAAATCTTATAATTTTATATTAAACATGTTTTTGATTCGTGCATAATTATTTAAATTTGATTCATAATCAAATGCATATTTCAATATCTGCAAAATTAAGTACATGTTTTGATTTCAAATCTTGTGATTTTAAATCAAATACTATGGTTAAGACATTTATGAAAAGAAGAATTTTGTATAGCATGTTGATTTTCAAAAGATTTTATTGTTGCAGGAGTCATGTCTATACAAACTTAATTCTCGCCTTCATAGGCGAATGCTCGTTGTGATAGAGCAAAATTCTGAATGGGCTGGATACATATGAACCGTGTTTATTTGAAAGGAATGATTTGGCTATTGAGCCTAGTTTTGAAAAGATGAAAAGTCCTATAAAAGAATCCTTCAAGCCCATCTAGGTTTAGCCTACCCTGGAAGGGGTAGTGGTACAACTAGGAGTGACATTGTGAAGATGATGATTGTTGGGAGCAATAGATTCCCTAGACCTCCTGTCACTCGGGTTGAGGAGGTCAAGACAACGGGTCTCAAGGCTGTCGCATGCCAGTGGATGCATCCAACTCTCCTTGTTTGCTCGCCATTGCTGAGAATCTTCCCGGTCGTTGACCGCTCGCTTGGGAGCCCGTTTCACTCAGGTATCCGGGTAATCCACAATAGAATAATATACCCCGAAATACTTAGTTTGAGATCGGAGTACCCTCCACCGTACCAGGAGGGCGTTAATATCGAAACAATGACCTTTTTCTTTCACAGAATTTGATCTGAAATTATGCATTGTTGATATAACACATAATCATGTTTTAAATTATTTTTAATTGTCGTATTTTTAATTGCATAATTGTTCTTGAATGTATGCATTTTGATTTGTAAATTATTGAAATCATGCTTAGTATTTGAATTGTATGATTTTGATTAATGACTTACTTGACTATCATAAGTCTAACCCTGTTTTATGGGGATTTCAGGTTCAGATATAGAATAGGAGATATTACAGTGGATGTTGGACAAGTGCGGCATCGAAGAATCCAGATTCCCAAGATCCTGAGATCAATTTAGGATTTATTTTAAATTTAATCCTAAATGTTTTCATTTTTGAACCTTGTAAAAGACTATGTATATAGTGTTAATATAAATTATTTTTGCTCTTGTTATAAATTGTGAAATGTGACGTGCCGAGGGTTAAAAACCGGAAGTCAAAACCATTTCCGCTGTTTAAAAAAAAAAAAATATTGCATTTTTAATGGTTTTAAAACCACGGGAAGCCAATATCATCAAGTCTAATTCCCGAGAAAGAAAAGAAGGATCAGAGCATCTCCAAGATGAAGGAGTTTGTGACGTACCCTTCCCCGAAAAAGAGAGAAAAGTCAGAACATCTCCAAAATGAATGATGATGTAAAAGCCCAAGATAACTCCATGACTCAAAAGAGTGCGAAAAGATCATCAGGGGAAAATACCCGGGATATGAAACTGCCCGAACAGTCAGGAATCATCTTTATCTATGTGAAATTCTTTTATCAATGTTTTTTCACTCAAAATGCTTTTATGAAGCTAAGAATATTTCCTCTCTTTTCATATCAAAGAAATTGATATCTTCCTTGAAGAAACTCAACAACAACAAATTTTGAATTTAATTCTTGATTCTATAGAGTTAACCCAATTGGAGTTAATATTCTAGGGAGAAAGAGGTGATATTTTCACACATATATGCGCAATTCAATCATTTTGAATCAACTACAATATTGGCATCTTATTGGCAATATTTTCTCATTATCCCAACATGAAGTAAGAACTTGATATTCGTTTTGATGTATCCTGACGTCATCCCTCCTTAGGACTGAAAAGTTCTTTCCTTCCGTCTGATCTGAGCGCCCTCAGATCTGCACACTTTCCTGTGTTCCCCACTGTCCCACCATAGACAGTTCCCGCTCAGAATAAGGGTTAAACCTGAACTTTCTGCAAAAGATCTGTTATTGTCAAAAGCTATTTTCAGTCTCAGCAATGAGGTGTCCAAGAACAACCCCTTTTCAAGCTTTAGGGACCCCCATTTTCGTTCTTTTGCAAACCCCTCTTGGACTTGTTGTGCGAAGTCTAGAGGTCTCATCACAGTTTCTTTGCTCCTCGAGGATTCTGTATCCATTCAGACTAAGGATTATACCTATTACCTGGCTCCTCGAGGTATCACCCAAACCTTCTGCGAGAGGTCGTCTGTTTTTAGAAAGCTGATTTAGTCTCAGCAATGAGACGCCCCAGATCATCCCCTTTCCAAGCTTTAGGGAATCCCTTGTTTTTCTCTTCTCGCAAACCTCTTTCGGATTTGTTCATCCAAACTCCAAAGGTCTCATCATGGATTCTTCATCTGAGGATTCCGTATGGTCATCTCCTTCAGGTTAAGGGTTAAGCCTGAACCTCGCTCTGCGAGGTATCTTCCGTTCAGGTTAGGGTTAAACCTGAATTTCGTTTCAACTAGATATCCTTTTTATCCCCACCACGGTTTCTTCATCCAAGGATTCCGTACGGTTTCCCCCACTCAGGACAAGGGTTAAACCTGAATCTCGCTTCGACAATGCATTTTATTGTCCCATCACGGCTTCCTCGTTCGAGGATTCTGTATGGTTGTCCCCTTCAGGTTAAGGGTTAAGCCTGAACCTCGTTCCACGAGGTACCCTCCATTCAGGTTTGGGTTAAACCTGAACCTGGTTTCGATGAGGTAATCCTCCCAGTCCAATCATGGCTTTTCCCCACAAAGGAATCCATGCTTTGTATATCCATCCAGGAAAGGATCATACTTGGGTTTCATCACACGAGGCATTTCTCTCAAAAATGTCCCATCGAGGTCCGCTTACATTCTTTTTCCCATCCAAATTATCTTGATTTATCTTCGTCCCATCCAGGTCAAGGGCAAAACCTCAGTCATTCCAAAGGCTGATCTTGTCTCACCCATGAGACTTGATCAAAATTCTTATCTTTCATCATTTCGAAATCTTCGCCCAAAATCCCATCACGATTTCCTCATTCCTGCTATTTAGTCATGTCGTTTTCGAGGATTTTGTCTCTCCTAGAACCATTCAGGATAAGGTTTTAAGCCTGAAAAGCCATATTTTTGAAATAATTCTTCCACACTCAATTTAAGTTGGTCAACTGGGGCATTTTTCAAAATTTGGAGTGTTTCTTTGCCACTAAGCTCGGCTTTCAACCGGCTTAGTAGCAAAGAGGGGCATCTGTGAACACCCCAAATTTTTCAAAATGTTGTAAATATTTCTCAAAAATACAAAAAAATAGTTTTGTCTCTCGTACCGCTTAGGTTTTAGAGATTTATTTCCAAAAAAAAAAAAAAAATTAAAATAGAAAAGAAAAATACAAAAAAAATAGTTTGGAAACCCGCTTTTGGAAATTTCTGTTAGTAAAAACCCTCTTTTGAGAAAACTCTTTTAAAAACAACCACCTTTTGAAAATCTTTAAAAAACGAGAGGGTTTTAACAAAAGGAACAAATGCTTTTTTTAGGGATCGGAGACCCTCTTTCTCGCCGGCTCCATCTCGCAAACCGCCACTTCCAGAACCCTCTTCTCCATCGCTTCAACATCGCAGGCCTTCCCCATCATCCACTCTTCATCTCTAATAGAAGCCTCTTCTCGATCCTTCCCAAAGGGGTCGACCCTCTGATCGATCTGCCCCTCTCTCACCCGTTGATCCTCAATTGACTGGCCCTTCTCGAGTCTTCTTCGGTTTTCCTATAAGAGTATGCACAAGAAGGAAAAGAGGGGATCATCGATCATTCTCACTCTCCATTGGTGTTTGCTGGTTTCCTTTTTTTCGGGAAGGATCATCTTCTCCCTCCTCCTGGTCCTCGACAATCGGAGATCCCCATAACAGAGCAAAGAAAGATTCTGTCCATCCGACCGAATTCCTGCAACACCACAGTTTGAGAATTCTGACTCTTTGGTTTTGCTTGATAGTGGAAAAAGGTGCACACTTGTATCTGTTTTATCTTTAATATGCATATAACTAATCATCCTTCAACGGTCTTGAGCCCAAAATTTTATCGGGCATTAGGGCCCATTTTTTTATGAAATCCCAGTACCTGCAAGTAGCTATTTGACTGGCTAAAATCAATAAACTCAGGGGCTGTATTTTTCAGTACCTGACGTGCGTGATAGTAATTTAGGTTGTAGTAGCACAAACTTCTAGTTTGAGATTGGATCTTTGTTGCTTGATTTGGGGGTGTGATGTCTGTGGAAAAGGTCGAGCTTCACTGTTTCATCTGTACCCCATTCATTTCGACCCACGAAGGAAGCTCGGAGGTCTCAAGCTGCAAAAACCCATTTTTTTTTAAGACTTCTAATCATCACTTTTTTTTCTCTCTTTCTATTATCTTGGATAATTCAGCATGTTATGTTTTCAGCTGGTATGATGGTCATATATTACCAGCAATGTCTGTTAATCATTAACCTATCTATGTTAAATCTTTGACTCGCTGCATGAAGGATACCCAGTTAAATCACAATGACAAGGTAGTTGGCAATGTGAAGAAATGTCTCCAGTATTTTATTGAATGATCATCTGATAAAAAAAATAATTATCTGAATATGTGAGCAGTATTTTATTAACATAATGTTGAGAGTAGAACATTACTTTTGGTTGAATTAGAACTGCCAGCACTCATAGTATACCTTCACTCTTCATTTTCATGCATTTATATATTGCTGCATCCTGCATTTAGGCATCAGCTACCATATACTTGGCCCCTGCCACCCACACGTCACTTCAGCAGGCGTGACTGTGTTGCATTAGCAATAAATGCACAACATTTAAGTCATTTTCTCACAGCAACCGTGCTTCGACACCTGCTGTTCCCGTATACACTCTATGCAGCCCAGCTACCCGTTAGAACCCCCCTGCACCTCACAACCACATCACCATTGCACAACACATTTGTTGTTTGGGTTTATTCTGCCAAAACCTGTTTTAACATTTACTCCACTTTCCGCATACTAATATATTTGCATTGCATCTTAGGCTGTCGTTATATCTCCCATATCACCCCCTATGGTACTAGCTCTTAGCCACTTGCTTCAGCATATATACACACATATCCCATCTTCTCACAGTGACATTGTTGTGATTATAGCGCCCATCGTCAGCCTTTAGCTATTGTACCCGTTGCTTTCACAACAACAGTGCTTCAACCACAGTTGCAGAGGCAGCCACACCTTCAACATAGCTTACCTTCCAATAAACCATCTGTATACATTCCTTATACATCATAGGCACTTATCTTCTCCACCATTCTAGGGCATCTCATTTCACCTTACATTTTCAGCATCGCCTTCACATAGCTGCTGCATATTCCATTCACTTGCCCCAACTCACCCACTCTACATCCATGTTATATATATATAAACACATTCATAGGCTATCCTTCCATACCTTAGATCATCAATGCTGTTTCATTTGGGGTATTAAGCACAAAGTAGGTATATGAGTGTCTCATTACTTGCATTTCTGAAATCAATATGATATTCTCTTCTGCTTTCATACTAAATCAGTGTTTTGCAGGAATCTCTGGAAAATGTTGATTTCCCTCTTAGATTAGGGTTCTATCATGTTAGTTTTCATTGTAATAGTTAGATTATAAATGAAAATTTTATATTTTCAGCCTTAGATAGAATGAATGAGCATTGTAAATGTCATAAATTGCTTGTTTTCATACCTTTTTGCCTTTATTTTCCAAAATCTCACAATGGTGAAACACGAATGGCACGTGCACCATTTTATAGAAGGTGATTAATCCTAAGTTGATGATTTACATCAATGGCCATAGTCAGGATGTAAACAAAACTTAGGATTTTCATCTTTTATGGGATAACACTGGATCCACACTGAACCCTTTTCAAAATTCATCATATTTTCCTAAATATTTTCCTCTTTTATCAGAGTTTAGTTTAAAATTAATTCAATATATATATCAATGGCCATAGTCAGGATATATTGAGAGTTAATTTCATTTTAAACTCTATAAAAGCACCAAAATATATTTCATTCTTCACCTGAATTTAAATGTGATTATTATATAATACATTCAATGACCATAGTCAGGAGTGTATTATATCATTAATCTTATTTACATTCATTGAAAGAATGAGATATGCTTTTCCAAAATCTAGTTTTAAATTCTTCAAACTCATTCATCATTTAGGATAGAACAACATCATATTTTCAAAATTTCTTTTCCAAAATCCAAGTGATCTCAAATATCTTTCCTCAATCTCTACTTCAGTTCATTCTTCTATCTTATTTCAAAGATTTAAATTTCGATTTCTAAATTCCAATTTGACTTTGAGATTTCAAATTCAATTTTATATTCAAAATTCCATTTCCAAATTCAATTTCAAAGTTCAATTTAACTTTGAGATCTCTGATTCATCTTCTGATTCCAAATTCAAACTTCAAAGTTTAAAGTCCAATTTGACTTTGAAGTTCATTTGTATATTCAAAAATTCAATTCCTAAATTTCAAATCAAATTTCCAAGTTCAAATCAACTTTCGAATTCTTAATTCATTTTCAGGATTCAAATTCGAATTCAAATTAACATCCTAAATTTCAAAGCTCAATTTAAAACTTTGAAATTCCTGATTCATCTTCTAAATTTAAACTTCAAAGATCCAATTCTAGGATCCAGAATCCAACTCCATCTTGGATCTCAGACTTCAAATCCAACTCCATTTTAGGATCCAGAATCCAGTTCCACCTTGGATCTCAGACTTCAGATCCAGTTCCCATTTAGGATTCTAGATCCAGAATTCAACTTCATCTTGGATCTTAGACTTCAGATCCAAATTCCATTCCAAATTTTGGATCCAATTCCATCTTGAATCTCAGACTTCAGATTCAAATTCCGTTTAAAATTCAGACTTTGGATTCAAATTCTATCTTGATTTCCAGATTTCAAATCCAATTTCGTTCCCAATCCTGGATTTCAAACCCAAATCTACCTTGATTTCTAGATTTCAAATCCAATTCCATTCCCAATCATGGATTTCAAACCCAAATCTACCTTGATTTCCAGATTTCAAATCCAATTCTATTTTTAGATCACCTCTGGACTTCTTAAATCCATTTCTAAATACCATTTGGATCTCTCAAATCCGACCTGATTTCAAACTTCAAAATCTGAAATTCAATTCCATTTCAAGTATTCATTCCCTCTCCAAGTTTAAAATTCAAAATTCAAAGTCTATTTCTGACTTTAAAACTTTATTTCCTTTTCTCTCATCTTCAAATCATTCTGTAATGCCCCGGATTTCTAAAAGAAAGCTAAGTTAAAAAATTTTTATGAATTTCTTTTTTTTTTCTTTGCAGCGGAACTTTAGAAAGCTTTTAGCAACGGAATCAGATGATAATGAGTCATCAGTTTTAGAAAACTCTGAGCACGTTGCAGGTATGTGGCCAAGCCACTTATTGACCAGCGAAGTGTTCCATTTTATCGAAAACCCCATGGTTATTACAACATCACTGCTCAAATAAGCAGTATGGGCTCAATAAAAGGAAGCAGTACAACTCTGTCTAGAGAAACCCTGTAACTCAATGCCGCCTTGCTCCGCATATCGTCACGCAGGTACAACACCTGAAATCCCCATTAAACAGGGTCAGAACCACTGATGGTCTGGTAAGCATGCAGTCATATAATCATTCAACTCAAGCAATGCGTTTGACCACTCAGGGTCGCAGTTCGTAATATCGACGCTCAAGCCTCCAAGACTTAGCGTATATCGCAAGAGCCTCCTCAGGGCTATGAGTTGAACATCCGCTCGAGTCCTCATGACTTAGAGCAAGCCTTTTTGGGGCTGTGATTTGAATAATCGCTTAAGTCTCCATGACTTAGCCATGACCTCTTCCGGGTCTCAAAGGGATGTCTTAGCTCAAGTCTTCATACTTGGCACATCCGTATCCCACACATCTAAGGACAGCTCCTCGAGCTTTGCTTAGTCGTGCAAATACAACACGGGTGTTTGCCCAGTCGGTCCAATCGTATACCGATCATGACACATTCACAAAGGTTATGCAGGACTGACTCAACACGTCCATCCACTCATACATTCAAGCATCGTTGTACCTAAGCTAATGCATTGTTTCGATATTTAACCTCTTCCACCCTTGGTAGGCGGGCGAAGCGATTGTCCGGGCATCAACTCGACGTTCTGGGGGTTGATTATTCTATGTATTTTAGATACCCCAGAGGCCTATTGACCCTATCCATAGTAGGGCAGTGTGTTTCAACTAGGAGAACCCTACTAGGCCCATATTCGGATGCATCCTCTACTTGCAGTAGTTGGGTTCAATCCTTAGATCTTAAGGATAACCACGACCCCAAAACCCATGAGTGACTGAGGCCATCATGGACTCTATCAGGTCCAAAGTAAAATACGTGTCACTCAAACTGTACCATCACTGTCATTCCGCAATGAGCATAATTCCTGAAGGAATCTGCCAGTCTTACAATTACTTGGACAGATATAAGCATGTCATTCAGGCAACCCGTGCATCAGCACTACGGGAGTATGTACCCGACCCCATTCAGTCCACCCCAACACAGTCATTAACTGAGGGGGTACCCCTAACATGATTTTCAACCGCGGGGTATGTGCGACCTTAAGTCTTATTCATATGCATGCAGAACACCGCTCTTGGCACTGCGGCCACCACGAGCATCACACCTCTTTGGGTGGAAACAACACACTCTGGCTCTTCGGCCCTTACGAGTCTGGTTGCGTAACTGTTCTCAATGACCATGCATATGACTCGATCTAAATAGATCGGCTACTCGGCGTATTTTTATGCAACGAGTCCAAACCTAGCCAAGGCGCAACCTCTAGTCCGGCTCAGCGGCCCTTACGAGCAAGGTGCCCTTGTAGGCACAGAGATACAAGCCGTTCTGGCATCGTTCCATCAACGGACATCATTAGGCCGTTCAACTGGTTCCGGCAGCTCTTCTGCCAACCATTTCGTCAGCACCTCCCCTGCTCTATCGGCAGTGGTGCGACGAACCCTTTTACGTTATAGAAGGCATTTCATGAACTGGGTAGCGCTCTGCCGTATGACAGAGTATCTTGCTACGTTCTTTCTGAGCTATTCTTAGCTTCTTCAGAAATTTTAGCAGCACTTCCTCTCTTTTACGGAGAAAGCGTGCGTTTCTTTTATCCATTTCAGCGGCATCTCCCCTCTTTGGCGGGAAATGAATGCACACCATTGTGCGTACCTTGCATCCATCAAGGTTACAGGAACCCTGGGCCATAGCCAGGCCATACGTAATTGACTTAGTCTTTACGTAAAGAGCATTTTGCCAAAAAGCGAAGCCTTTCCAATATGGGCTTCATTCGTCAAGCAAAATCTTGAACGGGGAGCGGTAAGAGAATCGCATTGGCGATTTGGAGTTGATCTCCATTTGAACGCTCATTTACGCGCCATATATTTAGTATAAGGAGAAGCCTGTGCTTTATACAGCGGCGACGTAAGGAAATGTATATACTATTATTCAAGGTGTGTAACTGAACTAAATATTCTACATATATATTTGCAGAAAGCAGGAGCCTTGGTGTCATTCAACACGACGGCTGTGATCATCGCAAAATTTTTCCTCTCTTGTGGTTTCACTCTCTTCCTTCTCTTTTCCTTTTCTAACCTCTATTTTCCTCCTTTTTGAAGGGAGGAAAATAAAAGACAGAAAAAGAAGAGAAAAGAGAAAAGAAGAGAAAGAGAGAAACTCTTTTGCGGGTTTTCACTTGACCTTGATTTGAAAATATTTAGAAAATTACTCGCCTCCGTTTTGAAAATGTTTGCGGGAACATGGAGAGATGGGATTCGCTCGTCGGTACGAGGTTCGACCGTTCCTAGCGCCTTTACCATGAGTAATCGAACCAAGGATCGAATCTATGCCTTTTGCTTTGCCTAAATATTATCTAAGAATTTATTCTAACTTTAAATGCACAAAGAATCATGCTTGTGCAATGCAAGGATGTATGCCCTTTTGAAAGATGTTTTTGAAAATTTCCAAGTATTCTGAAATGAACTTTGATAATGGAGTGAAAAAAATGGTTTTCTGAATGATAAAATTTAACTTAGAACTTGAGATAGATCAGAGAAATTCTAAGTCTTTTGAAATAATCAGAATTTTGAAGAATAAATCTTGATTTTGAGAAAGAATGATTTAAAGCTTTGAAATGAAAGGAAATGAAGTTTCAAAGTCAGAAATGAATTTTGAATTTGAACTTGAATTTAGGAAGGGAAATGAATACTTGAGATGGAATTGAATTTAGATTTTGAAGTTTGAAATTTAGAATGGATCTGAGAAAATCAAATGGTATTTGAAAATAGAGATGAATTTAAAAAATTCAGATGTGATCTGTAGATGGAATTGGATTTGAAATCTAAGATTGGAAATGGAATTGAATTCTGGATCCTAAGATGGATTTTGGATCTGAAGTCTGAGATCCAAAAGTGGAACTGGATTCTGGATCCTAACATGTATTTGGATCTGAAGTCTGAGATCCAAAGTACAACTAGATTCTGGATCCTAACATGGATTTGGATCTGAAGTCTGAGATCCAAAGTAGAATTGGATTCTGTATCCTAAAGTGGAATTGGATCTGAAGTCTAAGATCCAATATGAATGTTGAATCCTGGATCCTAAAATGTATTTGGAGTTTTGTTAAATTCAGAAGATGAATCAAGAATTTCCAAGTTTGAATTGACCTTGAAAAATGAAATTTATAATTTGAATCTTGAATATACAAATGAATTTCAAAGTCAATTTAGACTTTGAATTTGAAGTTTGATTTTGGAATTTAGAAGATGAAAAGAATCTCAAAGTTAAATTGGACTTTGGATTTTGATTGGAGTTTTGAATATAAATTGAATTTGGAATTTCAAAGTCAAATTGAACTTTGAAATCTGATTTGAATTGGAAATTTTAAATATAAAATGAATTCTTGAAGTCTCAAAGTCAAATTGGACTTTTGAAATTGAAATCTAAATCTTTGAAATAAGATAGAAGAATGAATCAAAATGGAGATTTGAAGAAGGATATTTGAGATCACTTGGATTTTGAAAAGAATTTCGAAAATATGATGCAGTTCTATCCTAAATGATGAATGAATTTAAACTTTTGAATTTGGATTTTAAAAACCAAATTTCATTCTTTACATGAATTAAAATAAGATTGAAAATATAATACATTCTTGACTATGGCCATTGAATGTATTATATAATAATCTATATTTAAATTCAGATGAAGAATGAGACATATTTTTGTGCTTTTATAGAGTTTAAAATGAAATTAACTCTCAATATACCTTGACTATGGCCATTGGTATATATTTTGAGTTAATTTTCAGTTAAATTCTGATAAAAGAAGAAAATATTTAAGAAAAATATGATGAATTTTGAAAACGGATCTAGTGTGGATCCAGTGTTATTTCATAAAAGATAAAAATCCTAAGTTTTGTTTACATCCTGACTATGGCCATTGATATAAATCGTCAACTTAGAATTAATTACCTTTTATGAAATGGTGCACGTGCCATTCGTGTTTCACCATTGTGAGATTTTGAGAAATAAAAGTAAAAAGCATGAAAACAAGCACTTTATAGCATTTACAATGCTCATTCATTCTATCTAAAACAAGAAATGTAATTTCTCATTTAAGATCTAACTATTACAATACATGAAATCAAATTTGCAACTCCAAATAATGACCTTTTCCACATGTTTCCTGCAAAGCAACTGGGTTAATATGAAGATAAAAGAAAAATTTGTATATGGAGGTAAAACAAATGATCATACGCCGAGATGTTTATGATGGAGAAAGTGGAAAATGATATACACTTGTATATATACCCATGTATATATACATACATATATATATATATATATATATATGACATATACTCTACCTTAAAAAAAATGAGAATTGGGATGCACACTCATACTATGATGAGTTGAACTGTTTCAGCTTGTTGATGTGTTGAACAGACTTAATAGTGTCAGCAAATTGGCTTCAGTCAGCACATCCAAATGTTTGTGAAATGACACATAATGAAGGCTGGGATGGAGTTGTGATTGTCTACATTGGTGAAACAGATACAGATAATGAAGGTATGTAGGCACTTTTGCAAATGCATCCAAGGGTTAGACGTTTGGTAACAAGATAGATAGTTGTATGCTATGTGCAGAAATCATAAGATACACAGTGAAAATGCACAAGGATGAGTGTTTGATGCAGGAGAAATATATAGGTGAATGCACAGAAATAACAGGAAAAGGAAAGTATAATGATATGAAAGGGTAAACGAAAACTGGGAATAAGCTGGGTTATGCAGAGGTTAACAGGTAGGCAGTTGAGTATGATTGTGATATGAAATGCAGATCAAGAGATGTTGGAAATGCAAAAGAGGAAAGACTAGCAGGTGGCGGCTGGATGAACGCAAGTAAATAGGCAGCAAGATGTAGGGGATGGTTCAAGATGCTTGGAGTGAAGCTACAACGGAAAAAGCCACAACAATGCATGGATCGGGACTGTGGTTATGCTACAGCAGCACACAACACTGCTGTAGGTATATGGAAGGTGGCAGCAACGTTTGACATTGCTACAGCTGTATAAAATTTATAAAGTGCATGGAAGGTTATGAGAGATGTACATATGCTGTGAGGGAGTGTAAATGTGCTGTTAAAGAACACAAGTGTTGTATGCTGGAGGTTGAAATGCTATGCACAGGGATATGGCCGGAAGCATAGGGATGAGAGTGGAGATGCTCTGTTATGACTATGAGCAGGGGTTGTGAAAGGAGTGTGAAGGAAATGAGTAAAATAAGCACACCTATGTGTAACATAGGGGAAAATAAAATGTAGTGAATGTAAAGAAGGTGAGTTACTGTGAAAATACACAGTGATGTGTGGTGAAAATGCAAAATAATGTGTTGTGACATGCATCCTATAGGAAATAGATTTTTGCTGCAAAAAAAATGTATGTGAAGCCATAGTAAAAACATAGAAATATGGTGTTGTGAGTGCTTGGGATGTAGAGTTACAACAGGTGATGTTGTGGAGACAGCAAAGACAACAATTGATGTGCAAAAGATTTGATATGCTAAATGTTGTTAATGTAGGTGATGGACTAAGATGCTGTGAAAATCGGATGGTGTGCTATAAGAGATCAAATGGCAAGCAAAAAGCCCTGTTTCATTACTAGGTCTTTTGTTGGTCACTAGTTCTTTGCATCAAGTGGACTAACCAATAACAAAATATCCTTATTTATGGATCTGCCAGCTTCATACTGTTCTGGTTCTTCCATGCCCATCAAAGGAAAAGAACCACCTAAATTACTTATAAAAGTCTTTCCTAGATATGACATTATTAGGACATTGCACAGGCACTTCATCCTTGAAATCAACAACTTCATCTTTGAAGTCAGCAACGACTGTTCTAATAGACATCGGATACCTCATGGGGGGTGGGTGATTGGTTGTTAAAACCGTGATTCACTGCTTCATTCGCCATTCCTACTGTTGAGGGCTTTAGATCAAAGGATGCCATGGTGAACTAGAAGTTGCTGGTGGCATGTGCATGACAATACACAGGTATCTTTGCCAGGATACAGAGGGTATGTGTCAAACAAGGGTTGATAAAGGCAATGAGGATGTATATACTAAACATGGTGTACTGACAGTGAACTCAGCCTATCTTCGATTATTTCATACCAATTTAGATCCCCGGCTCACATCTTACCATTGATAAATTACCTCGGAATTGTCGTGATGCATACAAATTCCTGCAAAATGCAAGTTACATAAGTGACAATAAACATCTAAATGCAGTACATTGCCCAACTCACGTCATATGTATGGATTAGCATCACAAGCAACTTCAACTAAGTACAGTAACATCCTTACCGTGAAGTCCTTCAATGACCCAAGGTTTACAAATGTAACATTCAGGTTTGGAAGAGCATCAAACTGTTGTGCAATCAGAATCCGGCCCTCAAAATTCCATAGGTAACTGCAGGATAGAAGATGCTTTTTGCAATATTCTGACTATCACAAATGCTAAATTTAAAGAGCTCAAAACACAGAACAGTAGGCAATATGGAGGGTGATCTGAAGAGAGACTTTACAGATGGGTGTTGAGATATGAGAATATGTGCTGTGTATAGGCACTGAGAACCCAAATTACACTAAGAATGATTCCTGTAATGACAGTCTGGTCATTTTGCCACAGGTGGCTGCCAGAATTTCTGAGTTGATAGTCATTTTCTGTAATTAAGATCACATTCTTTCTATCTGTAAGATAAAAAGACATCTTCAGCATTAAATTGATTTACATACCTTGTTAGGGATATCATAGCCGAGATACCCGCATTCATATCAAATGATGATCGTATACTCCAGAACATTCATCCATTACAGGTCCCTGAAGATGATCTCACTTCCCTCTTGACAGTTTTGTTTGCGAGATGCAAATTAATCTCTGCTGGATACGCAATTGACCCTTAAAACAACATAAATCCCAGCGACCTCCTGGAATGCTGTGAGACTGCCAGATGAAGAATACAAACCACAAGATCTGATGATCCTCATTTGTTATTTATTTTATAAACCAAAGTAAATGTTTCCTGATATTAACACCACTATCCACTCCACAGAGAACAAACAGAAAATTCCAAAGAAAAAGGTAATTAAAGAAATGAAGTAGTCATGGGGATTGGGTTCCGGCTTTAGCCAGCCCTCAATAGAAATAACAGTTGTATACATTCATGAATCCATAGGAGATCTAAAAAAAAAAAATTAGTTTATTCACACATACGACTAGTCGTATCTACAGAGTGAAAATCTCGTATCCATCATGGGTGTTGCAATTAAATAGAATAAATGTGAATGTTGTAAATTCCAATCCATTGTTGTATACCCACTAGATTCAACATTTTACATCCACCTTCAGAACTTTTGAAATCCAATCTAGGAACCTAACTATCTCAGAAATGAAACCTGCAGGGGGTATGAACAAGGCTAACAATGCAGGTTTGATTAGATAGAATGAATCAATGATAAAAAGAATCACCCAAGCAATTACAATAATGAAAATCAAAATGCAGTAGATCAAAATCAAGTATCAAACGTAATGACCATAATGTAGATGAGAAATTGAAACCTACAGGAAAATAATAATAACAAAAAAAAAAGGGAACCCAAAACAGAGCAGAGATCAGATTGGGATGTTAAGAGATGAAAAGGAAAAAATATCGAGGGATTAAGTAGCGCTAAGACAGAATACTGCTATATCTAGCTTTAGAAATCTGATACAATGGAGTATCATGTCTGTAAATATACATTTAAGACCCCTGTAAACTGGTAAGATAAACAAATAAAAAAAAATAAATAAATAAAGAGATGAGAGAAATATGTTGGAACCATTCATTCCACTGGTTATCGCACTGAGGTTAATCAGTTTTGCTATAAGCAATCTGATATTACCGAAGGTGCATTAATGAATTAAAATCAGATGAGATTTAAGAAAGAAAAAAAAAACAAAACAAAAATAAGGACAGAAGAATGATGCGTAGGTGCTAGATGATGAAAATCTAAAAAAAATGAATAGGAATAAACTTCAAAATACTGAAATGGAATGGAGAAAGTGAAAGGATATATTTCTTACCTGTAAATGCGTTCTGCCTTCAGTTACTTGGAAGGAAAAAAAAAACAACAACCGAGAGATGTAGAAGACGCCGAAGGGAAGAAGAAGGAGAAGATGATCGTGAAGAATGTAATGAGGAGGGGAAGCCAATGGTGGATCGAGAGGGGTATTGAAGATGAAGTCGATGGGATCGACAGGCAAGAGATGGATAATGGATTATCGAAGTGGGGAATGGATGGATTAGAAGATGAAGATCAGGCGATACCTAAGCCAGGAGGGGTGAAGACGGATCCCCCTCCTCTCACGTGCTCCCCTTTTTAAAGAAGAAGAGGAGCCTTCGAGAGAGAGGCTGTTGGTTGAAGATGAGAGGTTGAGGGAGAAGAAGTTGTTTCAAGATGGAGGGTAGGACTGAGAGGGGAAGTGCGCGGGAAAGAGGCCGTTGCCTTTTTTCCAATTTTCCAAAAGAAGGCCCCCTTGAAAAAACTTTTGTAAAAAAAAATGGTTCAAAAGGAGGTTTTTGGCAAAAATTCAATTTTTCAAGTTTTAAAATCATTTGCTTTTCCTCAATTTTTTTTTTTTTTTTGTATCGTTTTTCCATTTTTTTGTATTTTTGTAATAGAAAACTAAGATTTTAAACAAAGTTTAAACACTAAATTTTTGTATTTTTCTGAGAAATATTTACAAAAAATGTTTTTCCGAGAATTTCAGGCTATTTCGGGGAAATTTTTTCAGAAGAAAAGGTTTGGACCCGAGTTTTGAGAAAATGTTTGAGTTTTAAAACTCGAATCGAGGAATACAACGCAATGGATCCAAACGGATGTCGGATGGACTGTCCGAGTTATTTAAAAACTATTTTTGGTATTTTCTGTAATTTAAATTTAAAATTTGGACAATGAGACTCTGATCTCGACAATGGATCTAGATCCGAAATCAATTTAAACATATAGAATGAATTTAATTTCAGTAAAACTTGAGAAATGAACTGAAATTTAGATTTAAAAATGACTCATTTGCTCAAACAATGAATTTAGGGGCAAGAAGGGAATATTTAAAAGATTTTGAAAAATTTGGGGTTTTCACAACAACGCAAGTAAATGCATAATCGAAAGTGCAGTAATCGGAAATTGCATAAAGCATGAGCCTTGGCATCATACGACGCGACGGCAAAGGTAAATTACATAGCCTGTGCGATATAGGACGCGTCGGCAGAATCAACAGATATACACCTAGATCCGCATCCAACTATAGTTACGAGGCGAGCGGGTGAATACCGAAGTGTTCTAAAGGGCTCAACAAAGAACTAAAGCGAGATACCATTTTGAAGAATGCATATACTGCGTATTTGAACATATATATCCGACGATAGTTACGAGACGAGCGGGTGAACACCGAAGTGTCCAAAAGGGCTCAATCAAGAACTAAAGCAAGATACTACTTCAGAAAGTATATGCTATATACAAACAATCAAATACTTGAGAGAGATGGATCAACGAAGCGAACTTACTTCAAATCGTGGAAGAAACGACTCTGGATAGCTTCGATGCTTCGAACGAGGCTCGATTTCGAAAAGGATCAACTTCGAACTTCGAACGAAAAAGGACTTGGACTTTGACTTCAAACCTAACTAGGTTCAAGCCAAGTCAACTGGGTTTGGACTTAGTCAAGTAGGTTCAGACCTAGGTCAGGTGGGTTAGGACCAGGTCAGGCAGGCTAAGACCAAGTGGGCTAGGTAAAGGAGGTTCTAGAGAGACAAAGAGGAGGAGAGAGAGAGGGGTTGGCAATTTTTTAAAGGAGGGGGGTCCTCTATTTATAGGGGAGGTTGCTTAGGGGCTAAGCAACCCCATTTACCCAAATGCCCCTGGCTTTTCTGAGAATCCCTTCCATGGAAGGTGCTGGAACATGCTGGAAGGTGCTGGAACATTCTAGAATATTCTAGAATGTTTTTCTGAGAAATATTTCTGTGGGTCCCATCAATATTTCCGTGGGTCCCGCAAAAATTTCAGGTTTTTGGTGATTTTTTTCCGAAAAATTCTGAGTACGCAATTCTCTTCGTATTGATGTAACTAAGAAAGTTGGCTCGAGGAAATCTTTTGATTTTGTTCAGGTAGGAAGTTATGACTTATAGAGTTTTTGAGCATATATTCATGATTCGACAAATACCCTAAGTATAACTGGCTCGCAGAAAATGATTCGTTTCACATTCTGAGAAAAATTGCTATTTTTACTGGTAAATGCCTCATGAATTTTATTCAGATATTTTCTGAAAAATTGCGGGTCTTATATCATTACCCCCTTAAAGGAATTTCGTCCGCAAAATTCAGCTAAGAGTACAAAGTGAAGAGTTCAGGATATTTATTCCGCATATCCAATTCGGGCTCCCAAGTGCAATCATCGATTCCATGATGCTACCACCTCACTTTAACAAGTGGAATGACCTTCGTCCTTAGCAATTGCTCTCGGCGGTCGATGATCTCTACTGGCCTTTCTTCCACCGTCATATCTTCTCGAATGTCAATGTCTTCATGTTGAATGACGTGAGAAGGATCATGAACGTACTTTCTAAGCATTGACACGTGAAATACATCATGTATTTGCGCATATTGCGGTGGCAATGCTACTCGGTATGCAATCTCTCCAATTCAGTTCAAAATTTCGAACGGACCAACGAATCTGGGGCTGAGCTTCCCCTTCTTTCCAAAACGAAACACACTCTTGGTTGGAGAGACCTTGATAAAAACCTTATCTCCAACCGCAAAAGTGAGCTTCCTACGTCGTTGATCTGCGTAGCTCTTCTATCGGCTCTGAGCAGTCAGTAGCTTCTTTCTGATCATGTGGACCTACTCAGTGTAGTGCTGCAACACAATGGGCGAGTCCAAGGTTCACTCACCCACTTCATCCCAATGGATTGGTGATCGACAGGGTCGCCCGTACAAGGCTTCATATGGTGCCATCCTAATGCTAGCGTGATGGCTATTATTATAAGCAAATTCAGCCAACACTAGGTGGGAATCCCAATCACCTTTTCATTCCAGCATGCAGGCTCTTAGCATATCTTCAAGAGTCTGTATGGTTCGTTCTGATTGCCCATCTGTTTGGGGATGAAATGTTGTACTAAACTTGAGTTTTGTCCCCAGGGCTCTCTGAAGTTGCTCCCAAAAGTGAGAGGTGAACTTCGGGTCACGATTAGATATGATCGAAATCGGCACTCCATGGAGTCTAACGATTTCCCGAATGTAGATTTCTGTCAATCGTTCTGTTGAATACCGAGTGTTGATTGGCAGAAAGTGAGCAAATTTGGTGAGTCGGTCTACAATCACCCATATTGAATCGTATTGTCTCTTGAATCGAGGCAATCCAATGATGAAATCCATCGTAATGCCTTCCCATTTTCATTCCGGAATCTCGATCCATTGCATTTTTCCACCAGATCGTTGATGCTCAATCTTTACTTGCTGGCAGATCAAACATTTTGAGAAAAACGTAGCCACATCACATTTCATACCCCTCCACCAGTTCTTTCTCTACAAGTCTCAGAACATTTTCGTACCCCCAGGGTGGATAGTGTATTTGCTACTATGAGCCTCCTGGAGTACTTCCTGCCTTAGCTCAGGGTTATTTGGAACCCAAATCCTTTCTTCCATCCATATTCCTCCATCTTCTTTCAAATGGAAGAAAGTATCATCCTTTTCAGCACGAGCTTTCAATTCCAAGTACTGGGGATCCTTGAATTGTTCGGCTACGATGCGATTGAGGATCTCGATGTGGATCGTCAAGCATGCAATTGGATCTTTCCTGGATCAGCCAAGAATGGCTTCCAGTTGACGAAATTCTTCATCAGCTTCCATTGTCTGGTGAGGCTGGCCAGAGTGCCAACAGTCTTGCGACTAAGGGCATATGCTACGACATTCGCCTTTCCAGGGTGATAGGAAAGTGTGAATTCATAGTCTTTGAGGAATTCCAGCCATCGCCGTTGCCGCATATTGTGTTCTTTTTGAGAAAAGAGGTATTTTAGGCTTTTATGGTCCGACATGACCTCAAATTTCTCTCCATATAGGTAGTGTCGCCATGTTTTAAGTGCGAACACTACCGCGGCAAGCTCAAGATCGTGGGTTGGATAGTTTTTCTCATAGACTCTCAATTGTCGTGACGCATAGGCGATTACTTTGCCATGCTGCATCAACACACAACCCAGACCTGTTCCCGAGGCATCGGTATAAGCCACGAAGCCTCCCTGACCAGAAGGTAAGGTAAGGATAGGGGCAGTGGTAAGCCTCTGTTTGAGAACCTCAAAGCACTCCTTACACTGGTCAGTCCATTCGAACTTGACTCCCTTTTTCAACAGTTTCGTCATGGGTACGGCGATTCGGGAGAAGTCTTGTATGAACTTCCGATAATATCCGGCAAGTCCAAGGAAGCTACGGACCTTAGTGATATTTTCTGGCTGCTTCCAGTCCATCACAGCTTCCACCTTTGCAGGATCCACTACGATTCCATCTTTTGAGATCACATGGCCAAGAAACATCACTTTATATAGCCAGAATTCACATTTTGAAAACTTAGCATAGAGTTGGTTATCCTGAAGGGTTTTCAGGACGATCCTCAAGTGCTCCACGTGTTGTTCCTTGTTCTCTGAATATACGAGAATGTCGTCGATGAAGACAATGATAAAGCTATCCAAATATGGTCTAAATATCCGGTTCATTAGATCCATAAAGGCAGCAGGTGCATTAGTTAGTCTGAAGGGCATCACTACGAACTCATAATGGCCATATCTCGTTCTGAAGGCAGTCTTATGTATATCTTCTTCCTTAACTCTGAGCTGATGATACCCGGACCTGAGGTCGATCTTGGAGAACACTCTCGCTGTTCTGAGCTGATCGAACAAGTCCTCAATCCGAGGCAACGAGTACTTATTTTTAACAGTTGCCTCGTTAAGCATCTGATAATCGATGCATAACCGAAGGGATCGATCCTTCTTCTTAACAAACAGCATCGGGGCTCCCCACAGTGATACACTAGGACGGATGAACCCTTGTTCCATCAGTACTTCCAATTGACACTTCAACTCACTGAGTTCAGCTGGCGCCATTCGATACGGGGCTTTGGATATCGGCGTTGTTCCAGGTAAAGATTGAATTCCAAATTCAACCTCACGAAGTGGCAGAAGTCCTGGCAATTCCTCAGGAAATGCATCGGGAAACTCCCGCACCACTTCCAAACTCTCAAGGGGCTGGTCGTTAGATTTTTCCACTAAGAGACTCAACAGGAAGGCCACACAACCCTTCCTAAGGTATTTTTGTACCTTAAGTGCTGATATGAGCCTTTTTTGTGGAACTGGTTTAGATAACCGGTATTCCATCTTAGGCAATCTGGGTCGAGATAGAATCACTCTGCCCTCACGGCACAAAATCTTGGCATTATTTTGAGCCAACCAATTCATTCCCAGAATGACATCGTACTGTATCATATCGATCAGGATGGCATCAGTAGGCAAGTGTTGCCCTGCTATCTCGATATCCAAGTTTTTCACACACCAGATACATTTGATGCATGAATCCAACGGGTTATACACTTCAATCATTTTATCAACCGGTTGCACCGAGGCATGGAGTTGTTCGGTGAAATCGTCGGAGATAAACGTATAAGTAGCACCACAATCAAACAAGATGTAAGTTGCATGTCCATTAACATGTACGATGCCTTCAATCAGGTCACTATTTTCAACTTGTTCAGTCGTTACAGCATATACACGACCTGCAGCAGGCCTTTGCTTGATCCTAGGGGGGCGGTCGTTGGAACTGCGAACGCTGTGGTGTTGGTCAAGAAGGTCCGACAGATCCGACATTACTCCTCTGTTCATTTGCAGCCTTTTTGGTGCAATCCCTTATAAAGTGGCCCATCTTGCCACAATAAAGGCAACCACCAATGTCACGAGGACATGGCTTTCCGAGGTGGTTCACACGACACTTTGGGCAGCTGAAACTGGACTGTTGACCATTCGGAGTCGTGTTCTGTCTTGGCCTCACGACTTGTTGAGTGTTGTTCCCTCCTTGGAACTTCTTCTTTTGAAAGGGTTGTCGTGAACACCGGCCACTTGGGAACGTCCTCTTACGATTCCCACCATTCACTATGGGCTTTTTTGCTATGATCACTTTAGATCGCGCCCAATCCTCTTGGATTTTTGAAGTTGCTGCCACTGCAGCCTGAAAAGTTGAAGGCATGCTCGTTATCACTCAAGATCGCAGCCCTTTGCGTAGACCATTCACATATTTGTCGGCCCTTTCTTGGTCTGTTTCGAACAATCGAGAGCAGTAGCGCTCTAGATTCTGAAATTTGGTGGTATAGTCCATCAGACTCATACCGCCCTGTTTCAACTCCAAAAACTCCATCTTTTTCTTGTTTCTGGAATGCAACGGGAAGTAGTTATCCATAAAAGTCCTCCGAAAGTCAGTCCAAGGAATGACTTGGACTTGTGAGAACTGGATAAGTTTAGTAGTATCCCACCACTTCCGTGCATTATCTTTCAACCGGTACGTGCCAAAGTTGGTCTTCTTCTCTTCTGGTACTCCCAGTACCGAAAAGGCACATTCTGTCTCTTTGATCCAACTCTCTGCGAGCTCCGGATCGGCTCTGCCAATGAAAACTGGCGGGTCAAGCTTGAAGAACTTCTCATAAGTTATTCCTCCTAGGTTCTCGTTTCGAGGTGCGACTGGTTCTGGCCTTGTTTCATGGATGGCGGTAACCAGATTGTTGAGTGTTTCCAACAGGAATCCTTGCGTATGAGACTCCTCGCTCGGCATGGTTCTCCTCGTCGTAGGAGTCATTTATCTATGCACGACAAGCACTTGTTTTAGTTTCTCTATGTATATAAGGAAGTAAAAGCTTTATTTACTTAATATACATCACATTTACACAAGCATCGCCTTAAACAAAACGTCATGCCGCACTGGCAGACTTTAGGCGTTGAGAAACTATATACATGAGTCTATTGACTCCAAAACATCACCAGTCTCTTTAAGGCCTGGATTTCTTTGATGAAGATGAACTCAAAAAGGTCCATCTATTGCCACATGGCCTTGGTGCAGGCACAACTACTTTTGGCTTGGGCGGCACTTCCGCGCTCTCAAGCGAATCTTGTGGGTAGATCAGTGACGCCGGTCCACTTGCCCATTCAGTATCATTATGACTCGGGGAGTCTGAGATCATAACGGGATAATAGGAGTTGTATCCCTCTCCCTGTCCATTTAGGCTCGGCGTTTGTGAAGATTCTCCGTTCTCCCATATAATAGCACTACGATTCGAGGAATCCGAAATCATAATGGGATTATAGAAGGAGTTGTTGCATCCCTCATTCCGACCATGCAAGCTAGGCGTACATGATGCCTGTTGATAGCCTTGCGATTGACCAAATCCCTCAAGAAAGTTTAGGTCAAATTCTACCATAGATGGTAGTGCATCTGAAGTTGCTGGGGTACGGCTACTCCTCCTACTAGAGTAATGTAGTCCACTAACACGCGAGGTCTCATCCCTAAGACCAAGCGATCCCCGCCGACCCATATCGGTGGTATGTTTCATTTGGCATTCGTTGGCGGAATGCCCTTCTTCGCCACAAAACTGGCAGTCTTGGACCTCATATGGGCATACCCACTCATCGTGCATGATCCAGCAACGATAGCAGTATCCTCAGGAGTCGTGAGTTGCCATCTATACAAAGATGCACCCAGATCAGAACAAAAGTATAAAATATATACTTACAGTGCAATATCATGACCATGACGGATCTTGAACCAGGTTTCTCAGACACATGCTCTGATAACAGTTCTGTAACGCCCCAAATTTCCAAAACAAAGCTAAGTTAAATTTTTTTTATGAATTTTTTTTTTCTTTGCAGCGGAACTTTAGAAAGCTTTTAGCAACGAAATCAGACGATAATAAGTCATCAGTTTTAGAAAACCCCGAGCACATTGCAGGTATGTGGCCAAGTCGCTTATTGACCACCGAAGTGTTCCATTTTATCGAAAACCCCATGGTTATTAAAACATCACTGCTCAAATAAGCAGTTTGGGCTCAATAAAAGGAAGCAGTACAACTCTGTCTAGAGAAACCCTAGAACTCGATGCCGCCTTGCTCCGCATATCGCCACGCAGGTACAACACCTGAAATCCCCATTAAACGGGGTCAGAACCACTGATGGTCTGGTAAGCATGCAGTCATATAACCATTCAACTCAAGCAATGCGTTTAACCACTCAGGGTTGCAGTTCGTAATATCGACGCTCAAGCCTCCAAGACTTAGCGTATATCGCAAGAGCCTCCTCAGGGCTATGAGTTGAACATCCGCTCAAGTCCTCGTGACTTAGAGCAAGCCTTTTCAGGGCTGTGATTTGAATAACCGCTTAAGTCTCCATGACTTAGTGTGAACACCCCAAATTTTTTAAAGTTTTGTAAAAATGACCCTTTTTGCTCCTGACCCCATTTTCTAAGAAAATCAAAGTAATGTCAAAGCTAAATTTCAGTCATTCTTCAGATTTTCTGAATTAAATTCCATATTGGTATATTCAAAATTAATTTCGGATCTGAATCCAGTACTTTAAATCCATATTTCCTCAAAATCTGGATCCAAACCCATTTCTGAAGAAATTTTCTCAAAATAGCTCTTAAAATTCTCAAAAAAAATTTCTTTTATAAATATCTTTGCAAAAACACAAAAAACTTAGTTTTAATCTTTGCTTTCCCACAAACTGTAGGATTTTACTCTAAAAAATACAAAAAAATGGAAAAATAACATAAAAAAAAAACAAAAAAATTGGAAACATTATGAGAAAAACAAATGAGTTTGAGTTTTTAAAAAATCAAATGTTTGCTAAAAACCTCATTTTGAAAAACCCTTTTAGGAAAATTCTTTTTAAAAAAAGAGCCCCCGTTACGAGTATTTTTTTAGGTTTTCTTTCGCAAAGGGTCGGGTGGCCGACTCTCATCTCCCTTCTCTCTCCAAACCCTCCCTCTCGCTCCCCTTTTCGTAGGCCCTTCCTCTGGAAGCCTCCATTGGCCCTCAACCATTGGATCGACTGCCCTCATCCTCTTTCGTTCATCCCCAACGGCCATCCATTGCGGGAAAAACCACAGGAGGAACGTGGAGACGATAGCCTTCCAACCCTCCGATCACCCATGGCCTTCGTTAGTCCATCGATCACCAACAACCCCCCCTTCTCGATCCTTCCTACTCCCTCTATAAAAAGAGGCACAGGGGAAGGGGTCGAGGATCAGATTTTTGTTTTCCCCTTGAGTTTGTTCTCTGCCTCCCCACATTTCTCCTTCTTCATTCCGTCTGAAAGAAGTTCAGTAGCCAAGCCCTCCTCCTTTGAGAACTTCTGCAAATCGGAAGCCTCGAGCCATCAAAAGGAGGTCGTCCACTCCCTGCGACCTAGAGGATCCCCTGCAGAATCAATCGAAGGAAGCTAACACTCACAACAAGATTATTGCCTTCTCTTACTTCAGCCTTGCAGAATCCGGGACAATCACACTGTCATACTTGGCGTCCTCTCATCTATAGACTGCCCAGCCGTTCGAAGTGAGTTTGATCATCAGCATCATCACCCTCCAGTAAGTGGCCACTGTCTGGAATTCCAGTTAGCAGTAGATTGATTTAAATATTGTTTACTGAGATTCAAAATAAGTCATTAAGCTCTAGATTAACCAAGGTGTTATCTTCTGATATTTGAAATTATTCTGCATATCATCAATCTTGCAAAATTAATGAACGTTAGAGCATCTGAATGTAATGTTGCTCGGATATTAGTGGATCGCCTTTATCTTTGGCAAATGTTTTTTCTCACTAATAATTGCATCATCGGGTTAGTTCAATACTTATCTCTGAATGATAGGATGCTGAGTCTGGATCGGATGCTGTTCTTTAAACTCCCCCCCAAAAAAAAAAAAAAAAAGATTTACAGTGGCCAGACTGGTCAGATACTAAACTAGATAACATACTTTGCTTATCCATGATGGTCAGTAAGTCAATATGTCTATAGTTAACCTGAAATTACAGAATGTGTTAACGACGGGGCATCAGTACTGACTAAGTGGTCCCTGTTTAATGATCCTGTTGGGTAGGTGTTAAATCTAACCTCAGCACGTGCCCCTCTTTATCAACAGTCTGTATTAGCATGTTATCAATCTTCGTTAGCCTGAGGTGTTGGAAGTGGAAATCATGAATAGTGGTATAAGTAAGTAGTAAGGTTTGTAGAATAAACAAATGACAGTAAAGGGGAACACTAGAGATGCGTCAAGCAAGACTATCATAAGCTGGGTAGACCAAATCAGTGAACATTTGCTATTGGTCAAGTTTCCTCATCTGTTATGGTTCGAGTCAATGAACCCCCAAATCGATAATTTCTAAAGTGAATCCCATCAATTGGTCTACTGCACTCTGCTGATACATTGATATTGGGAATCTAATGTAGTGTCAACCCTCTTTTTGACCAGTAACCCGGTAGCTGAATGTCGTCATTCTCTTAAAAATACAAGTTCAGAGTTCATTAATGAAGTGGTACCTAAGTGTCAAACAAGTATCATTCTGAAAATGATCTTCATTTATAAATTGGAGGTAGTTATACATGCATTATAACATTGGTTTCTTGTCTAAAAGTTTAAGATGATTCACATACATTTCTAATATATATTCTTATTCCTTAAAATATAAAGCATTGAATCAATATAGGGTATCTACACAAGCGCTCCATCATTCATGATATCTTCTCTATATTCTTGTACTAAATGTGTGTTTTGCAGGAAATGCATAGAGATGACTGTTTCCTTTCAGATTTAGAAATCCTTATGATTTTAAATTCAATAATGTAATAGTTAGAATATAAATGAAAATTTTTCATTTCCTGCACTAGCATAGAATGAATGAGCATTGCAAATATCATAAGTTACTTATTTTCATGCTTTTTGCCTTTATTTCTCAAAATCCTACAATGGAGAAACACGAATGGCACGTGCACCATTTCGTAAGAGGTAATTAATCCTAAGTTGATGATTTACATCAATGGCCATAGTCAGGATGTAAACAAGACTTAGAATTTTTATCTTTTATGAAATAACACTGGATCCACACTGGATCCGTTTTCAAAATTCATCATATTTTCCTTAAATATTTTCTCCTTTTATCAGAATTTAACTTAAAATTAACTCAAAATATATACCAATGGCCATAGTCACGGTATATTGAGAGTTCATTTCATTTTAAATTCTATAAAAGCACCAAATGTATTCCATTCTTCTCTTGAATCTAAATACAGATTATTATATAATACATTCAATGACCATAGTCAAGGATATATTATATCTTCAATCTTATTTTAATTCATCTAAAGAATGAAATAGCTTTTCAAAATCCAATTTCAAATTCTTCAAATTCATTCATCATTTTGGATAGAATTACATCATATTTTCAAAAATTCATTTTTCAAAAACTCCAAGTGATGTAAATATCTTCTTCAATCTCTATCTCAATTCATTCTTTTATCTTATTTCAAAGATTTAGATTTCAATTTCAAAGTCCAATTTGACTTTGAGATTTCAAGTCCATTTTATATTCAAAATTTCCAATTCAAATCAAATTTCAAAGTTCAATTTGACTTTGAAATTTCAAATTCATTTTATATTCGAAAATTCCAAATCAAAACAGATTTCAAAGTTCAATTTGACTTTGAAATTCCGAATTCATTTTATATTCAAAACTCCAATCAAATTCAAAGTTCAATCTAACTTTGAGATTCTTGATTCATCTTCTAAATTCCAAAAAAATCACGTTTTCAAATTCAAAGTCCAAATTGACTTTGAAATTCATTTATATATTCAGAGTCCAAAATCTCAAAATCAAAAATTCCAAGTCCAAAGATAGATCCTAATCTCAACTTGGATCCAGATTTCCAAGTACAAATCTCCATTCTTTGGATCTCAGATTATAGATCCAAAATCCATTCTAGGATCCAGAACCTAATTTCATCTTGAATCTCAAACTTAAGATCCAAATTCCATTTAGGATCCAGAATCCAATTTCATCTTGGATCTCAGACTTCAGATCCAGATCCATTTTAGGATCCAGAACCCAATTCTACTTTGGATCTCAGACTTCAAATCTACTCCATTCTAGGATCCAGAATCCAATTCCACTTTGGATCTCAGACTTCAGATCCAATTCCATTTTAGGATCCAGAATCCAATTCTACTTTGGATCTTAGACTTTAGATCCAAATCCATCTTAAGATCCAGACTTCGAATTCGAAATTCCAGACTTCAACTCAAATCCTATTTTCAATTCCAACTCTTAAATCCAATTTCATTTCATTTTCATATTTCAAATCCAATTCCATCTTCAGATCTCATCCGAACTTCCTAAGTCCATTTCTATTTTCAAATACCATTTGGATTTCCCAGATCCACCCTAATTTCAAAACTTCAAAATCTGAAATTTAATTCCATTTCAAGCATTCATTTTGTTTCCTAAGTCCAAGTATAAAATTCAAATTCAACTTCAAAATCCATTTCTGACTTTGAAGCCTCATTTCCTTTTCACTCATCCTCCAATCGTTCTTTTCAAATTCAAAACCTTATTTTCCCAACTATAAATTACTTCAAAGACTTAGAATTTCTCTGATCTATCTCAAGTTCTAAGTTATATTCAAGCATTTCTCCCTTATCAAATTCATCTCAGAATACTTGGAAATTTTCAAAAGATCTTTCAAAAAGAGCATACATCCCTGCATTGCACAAGCATGATTCTTTGTGCATTTAGAGTTAGAATAAATTCTTAGATAATATTTAGGCAAAGCAAAAGGCATAGATTCGATCCTTGGTTCGATTACCCCTGGTAAAGGTGCCAGGAACGGTCGAACCTCGTACTGACGAGCGAATCCCATCTCTCCATTTTCCCGCAAATTTTCAAAACGGAGGCGAGTTAAATTTTCTAAATATTTTCAAATCAAGGTCAGGTGAGACCACGCAAAAGAGTTCATCTTCTCTTTCTTTCTTTTTGTTCTCTTCTCTCTTTCTTTTCTTTATTTTACTTTTCTCCCTTCAAAAAGGAGGAAAATAGAGGTTAGAAAAGGAAAAGAGAAGGAAGAGAGAGAAACCACAAGAGAGGAAAAATTTTGCGATGATCACAGTTTTGGCGACCGTGATGGGACCCGTCTTTCGTCCGGTTGAATCTATACCTTTGCTTTGCTTTAATATCATCTAAGTCTTTATTCTCCCATGTCAGCTACATTTTCATGCAAACCTTAGGAGCCTAGACTCTGTCCTAAAGCTGACATCATTGCATATAGGATCAAAGTATGGTTTGGTAGAACTATATTGAGGAGATTATTCCATGTTCACATTAGACTTAGGTCTTAAATACAACTCTCCTCAATTTTAGGGATTGAATGCAAAACAATGTATGCAAGTGTATGCTTCTCTTTATTTAAATCTATCTCTTTAGGACTTGCATTAGAGCCTTCTGATTTTATTGCATGTTGATTATATTTTGAAAACATCCCTACCTATATTGTCCCGGTCTTCACGTTGCTGGGCTGTCTCACTGAACCATAGTTCGTGAGAGAGCCTCACAACTGGACCACTTATTTGGGTTCGCGCCCCGCTACCACGTATCTAAGGGCCATAGTCCGAGGTATATCGGTAGGTGTTCAAGGATGTTGGGAAGCCCTTACCTTAGAACCGAAGAGATATCTTTATATGCCACGTACTTCGAGCTTCGGGTTGAGTATATCGGCATACCTTGATTGGAATCAGATGATCTGAACCATAGAGTTAGGATTAAGGTCCTACGAGCCATTTTAGATATTGCATTTAGAGTCATCCTTTAGGGGGTGCTGTGTGCGCATCCTTGTTTGTGCAGCTCTGATTGTACGATGTTTTCCTTGTATTCTCCTATATATATAATCGAACCTTTTTCAAAACCCTGGATGTACTATTCAAAATTTCCCTCTATTTTCAAAAAATCCCAGGTGCATATTTTTCCTTTACCTACATTCTTTTCTCCTTTGTGTCAAAAATTTTCTTAAAAGCCCTGGAAAGTCTTTTTCCAAGTCCCTTGATCTTTCCAAAATTTCTAGGATTTGTGTCTATCCTCTTCTTTCATCAAAGTTTGTCTGTAAGTCCTGCATTCTATCTGACTCTTCTCCTCTCTTGCCTCAGTATCATTCCGATGGCGTCTGAATCTCCCGATACTATCTTTCCCAGGGATTATGTCTTCTATCAAATAAGGGATGGAACCCCAGATCATCGGGTCATCCAGTCTCGTACCTTCTTCCCTCGGTGGTACTATTCTTGGTTCGCCACCTTCTCGCGTATGTTCCTAGACCACTTGGATGATTGCGGATTGGAGATGGCATCGGCAGTTGGCAAGCGAACCATCAACGGCAGTCTGATTCAAGCTATGGCAGAACGGTGGAATCCACGTACCTGCACGTTCTGGTTTCCGTGGGGAGAAATGACTTTGCTAATGGACGAATTCAGCGACATCATGGGATTGTCAGAGTCAGCTGGTCAGCCAGATGATCCAGTCGAGCAACAGTTCCTGATCAACGTCAAGGGGATAGATGTTCGAGAAGCATTGGCCAGAGCTACAGGGAGCAGATCTTGGCCTCTCACGGAGATCAACGGGAGTTAGTTCATCGACCTGTTCGGACTCTATCGCAAGTATGGGGCTTACGAAGAAGTTGATACCTTGTCTCGAGCAGCGAAGGAAAGAATCGAGCATGCCATGGTCCTATGCACAGTGGGACTAGCATTCTTTCAGGATGGTCAGAATTTCATCGATGTCAGAGTCGCCCAACTCTTTCGAAGATGGGGAAGCAAGCAGACCTGTCAGCTTTCGGTGTCCATGGCAGCTCTAGCCTTTCTCTACAGAGGTTTAGCTCGTTTTGCCCTTGGAGAAACCATCTTGGTGGAAGGATGCACGTATGCCTTGCAGTCGTGGTTCCTACGACATGTTCCATCAAAGGCCAGTTCCTTCAGGTTCAACAGCAAGAAGCCGAAGTCCGCCATTCAGTGTCGAGCATTAATCGAGAGTCTGCACTAGGAAGAGATCTTCTAGGACTACTTTGACAGACGAGAATCAGGTCCTCGCTACACTTATGCTCGTAGCAAGCGTTACAGATTGCTCGGCCCTTTCTTCTGCGTCGACTATCAGCCAGAGAGGTGTCTCAGACAGTTTTCGCAGTGACAGGTTCGTGTCAACACTCGCTTCCCAACGGGCCGCATGCCAGAGTTCGATCTGCAGTCGGATCAGTGGTCTGGGGCATACTATATAACCAAGTACACTTGGGACTCCTTCATTCCTTTGTCTATATCTCCTGGTCCTAATGTATCTTCGGAATATCGAGAATGGTGGCAAACTGTCTGCCCACCTTCTCTTTGTATTTAAATTTTGTCATCAATAAAAATGTGACTTTTGTTCTGATAAAAAGCTCTTTATAGCCAAATTTTATTCTTCTATTTTTGTTTTATATAGTCACAATTCCCGTGACGACCTCATCCCTAGTGGTGAGACTTCTTTCCCATATTCTTTCTTCGATTATCTCTCATCGTGATGGACGATCTCGCCTAGGTCATAAAGCGCATTTTTATCACCGCAAAATGGTGACACAATTATCACAAAATTTGTGATGACCCAATTCTCTGGTAATGGGATAACTTGTCTAAATTGTCTATCAATTCCTTCTTTCATATCTTTTTCTCAAAAGGTCGCATTTTCAAAAATTCCTCCGGGCTCTAACCATTCCCCTATTTCTGCAGAAATCATCTGGCATTGTCAAAATGGTGCAAACCAGAGCTGGAAAAGAGACTGCTCCTCAGCACAGTGACAGCGAAATCGAAGCAATGTATTCTCCAAAATCGGTCAGGGGGCAGAATCAGAACCAAACAGATGATATAGATCCAGCTATGTACAACCTATTCAAAAGAATGACCAGAATGATGTCAGAACAGGCTGAGGCCGGTCAAAAGGAGGTTGCTCCAAAAAGCAAACCAAAGAAGAACGCCGTGAAAAAACCAATCAGGATCGTCAGAAAGAAACTACAGCCTGACACCACTTCTGAAGAAACGGAATCAGTTGAAGAGGAATCAGAAGAAGAAGAATAGTTTGTTTATCATCAGAATCCTCTGCCACCGCCTGTAAAGACCGCTGCAAAGCCCGAATCAATAAACAAACCCGTTCCGGCTAATGATCTGATGCAAGAGCAGATGAAAGAAATGAATCAGGCCATCAGAGATATCCAGGCCAAAAGCAAAGGCAAACAAACCTACTCTTGTGAAGATTTTTACCATGGCCTAGACGGGGACGACAATCTGAAAAATCTCCCTCGCAAGTTCCTTAAGTTCGATGGAACAAGCAACCCCAAGGCTCATTTGGCCACTTTCTATGCTGAATGCGGCCATTTCAGGAAAGACAACCGGGCGTTATTCATTTGCTTTCCTCGCAGCCTAGAAGGTGTAGCGGCCAGGTGGTATGCAGACCACATTAATCCTATCGAACTACGAGAGTTCGATAAAGTCATAAATCTATTCATTGAGCGCTTCATGTTCAATATTGAAGCTTCACCAACCCTCAATCATCTGTACAATTTAAAGCAGAATGAGAATGAGAAAGCCAGCGAATTCATCCACAGGTGGAGAAGCACCTGTAACAGAATGAAGGTTCCCATCCCAGAGGCGCATGCCCTACAAATTATTTTGAATAACTTTGCCCAGCCCCTGAGGAACCTCATTTCTACCTCGCCTGCCAAATCATTCATCAAACTAATTGAGAAAGTCGAATGGCTCGAGACTGGCTTGGACAATGGTCTGTACGAAGGATATCCTTTTGTCAGAGGGAATCCTGACCAAAAGAAGAAGGCACATGTCACCTACTCTGCAGAATTTTCGAATCAGGGCAGTGGCACTTCTGGCAAGAAAGAAGAGCAAAAAAAATCGTAACAAGAATGCCAGGCATTCCAGGGCCGAAAGGACAAACTCGGCAACTCAGAAAGGAAAATTTGTCAAGCCGCAGCCTGTTCAGTCAGCACCGCAGCCAGAAGCGAAACAGTCAGAAAAGCCAAAACACGAGGTTTGGAGTTATGACCGAGAGTTCACAGCTCTGGAACAGTCCCGCGAAGACATCTTGGAGTATATGTTGTCTAAGGGAATGATCAAACTCCCCAAGGTGGCAGATCCTGCGGTCGCTATCGGAAAATGGACTGATAAATTCTACAAGTTTCACCGGACTGTGGGACATGATACCGAGCATTGCTTTGTTCTTAAGAACATCATCCAAGACTGCATTGACAAGAATTTATTGATCGAGGATGAGGAAGAACAGCCAGAAATTTTGTCCAAGCCATTTCCCAAGCATTTAGTTTCAGTCATCACGGAGCAGACATTCACCCTTCAAGATAGCATTCAACCATGTTCTAGGCAGGACATTCAGGATCAGCATCAGGTCCTGGTCCTTCGCCAAGCGCAGTCTTCCGCCAAGAGGGTGGATATTACTGCATTCTCCAGCAACAAGAAACCAGCAAAAGTAGCGGCAGACATTGCCAAGATAGTTCCCAGAATTCCGAAACACTTCGTCAAGGTAGCTTCGAAGAAAGAAGAGGCTTCAGGGTCAGTTCAGAAGCCAATCACTGCTTTATCCAATATCTCTATCCTGGACTTGACCCATGCCTCGCCTGAGCATCAGCAAGTGCTAGAAGACCTGCTCAGAAAGATCAAAGTCAAGCCTAGCACAACACCACAGGATATGGCTCAGATCGTCAATCAAGCAATGACGAATGCACCAATCACATTCTCGGATGAGGATTTGCCAAAACCTCATTCATTTCATAACAACGCTCTCTATATAATGGTGCGAACTAGAGGCATGACAGTCCCTCATGTGCTAGTTGACGGGGGCAGCAACTTAAATATCTGTCCAGAAATGACAGCCAAGGCTTTGGGACTAAAAGAAGAGGAATATACCCCAGATCCGATCACGATCTATGGTTTTGACAACCACGGGCAGACAGCCAAGGGGAAGATATTTCTTGAAATCTTCATCAACTATTCGGTGCATACTGTCCTTTTCCACGTAGTGAATGTGCCACCTACGTACAATCTGTTGCTTGGACGCACTTGGATCCACAACGCCAACGTTGTTCCTTCAACCCTCCACCAATGTATCAAGTGGTCGAAGGGAGGCATGATCACTACGGTCCTAGGAGAGGACCCGGAAGAGCGACTCCCACAGCCGATGATCCCCCGTCCTACTTTCACTGCCGACATCCCGAGCATTCGGGAAGTCAATGAAATCAATTTAAGTGAAAGCTTGGACATGTTGAAGCTGAAAGAAGTCCAGCCGACAGAAAATGTTGCAGCAGTAACCCAGTGGCAGGGACCTCACTTCTTCAAGTTAGGTGGGCGCCTCGACTGCACTTCCTTCCAGAATCACCCTCTTTTCCCTCAATTCTCAAAAGCTAAGAGAGGGTTTGATCTTCTAATGAAGCACGGTTATCAGCCCTTCAGAGGCCTGGGCAGAAATGAAGACGACATTCTGGAGCCGATCATCCCCGCTTGGCATATTGAAGGTACAGGCTTGGGTTTTACGAGTCAATCGTCCGATAGAAAGACCACCTTCGTCAAAGGATCCCAGTGAAGAAGACTATGCCAGTGTTTTCTGTTTTCTGTTTTCTCTTTCCTTTTTAAGTCATCTTGTAAGGGGCAAAAGATCTGCCCCAGTCTCTTTCTCTCCTTCAATCGTCTGTAAATATCAAAGTTACTTAAATCAATGAAATTTTGATTTCTATTTCTCATCTTGGTGTACACAAATTCTTTGCTTACATCATTTTTCATGATTGCCATTCTTTTCTGTACAAAAGGCTATTTTTCAAAACCTTTTACCCTTTTTTCTCAAAAACTTTCTTTGCGCTTTCAGATTGCCAGAATCATGGCTCCTAAATCGCTCAAAAAGCTCATCATCAATACCAATTTTTATCAAAATAAATCCAAACCGGCCAGAATCTGCAAGGCAAAGGCAGGGGCAGAAGTCAACAGAGTGACAGAGCAGATCGAAGAGTTGGCAGAATTCGACTCAACGATTCAAGATTTGCCAGAATTTGCCAGTATTCAGAAGCAGGATGGACCATCACCATTGGTTCAAGATCCAACAGAGGATGTCAACATCGGTTCGGAAGATGATCCGAAAATCCTCAAGATTGGTTTCAGCTTGAATTCGGATGAGAAGGAAAGGCTCGTCTATTTTCTCAAACAGCATCAGGAAGTCTTCGCTTGGACTTATGAGGATATGCCAGGCTTAAACCCCAAGTTGGTTGAGCACCGCTTTATGCTGAAGCCGGATTGCAAACCAATCAAACAAAACTCAGAAAAATGGATCCCCGAGTAGCACCGCAAGTTAAAGAAGGACTTGAAGAGTTGTTAAAGGCAGGATTCATTCGGACTATTGAATACCTAGATTGGTTGGTGAACATTGTGGCGGTTCCCAAAAAGAATGACAAAGTCCGGATCTGTATTGATTTCAGAGATCTGAACAAAGCAACCCCGAAAGATGATTATCCACTTCCCAACATCGATCTCCTGATTGATAGCACGGCAGGCCATGCCATGTTTTCCTTTATGGATGGATACTCAGGCTATAATTAGATCAAATTAGCCACTCGTGACCAATCCAAAACTTCCTTCACCACGCCTTGGGGTACGTTTTGCTGTACGTTTTGCTATACGGTCATGCCGTTCGGGCTCAAGAATGCTGGGGCAACCTATCAGAGAGCAATGGCAGTTATCTTTCATGACCAGATGCACAAGAATATGGATGCATATGTGGATGACATCCTGGTCAAGTCAAAAGAAGAAGAGGACCATCTCGACGCTCTCGGCCAAGTCTTTGAAAGACTTATTCTCTACAAGATGAGACTCAATCCACAGAAATGCGTCTTCGGAGTGGAGTCAGGCAAACTACTTGGCTATATGATCAGCAAGAAAGACATAGAAGTGGATCCTGCCAAGGCAAAGGCAATCATTGATATGCCGCCTCCCACTAATCTTAAAGAACTGCGAAGTCTTCAGGGTCACATTCAGTCTATTCGACGTTTTATCTCAAATTTGGCCATGAGATGCGAACCCTTCAATCACTTGTTGAGAAAAGAAGTGAAATTTGAATGGGGGCCACAATGTCAGCTCTCATTTGAGCGCATCAAGCAGTATCTCCTCAATCCGCCTGTTCTGAAGCCACCAGAACTCGGAAAACCACTCCTTTTATATATTTCCGTCAACCACAATGCTTGTGGCGGATTTCTTGCACAGTACAAGGAAGGCAGCCGAATAGAACATGCCATCAACTACATCAGCAAGACCTTCATCGATTATGAGAAAAGATACTCTCAGATGGAAAAGACATGTCTAGCCTTAGTATGAATGTGTCAGAAGTTGAGACATTATCTGTTGGCATCAGAAATCAAAATTCTTTCAAGACTTAACCCTCTCAAGTACATCCTTGAGCAGCCTTTTCTTACTGGACGGATTGCAAAATGGCAAGTCCTCCTGATGCAGTACGATTTGGAATATGTTTATCAGAAGTCAGTCAAAGGTCAGTCCATCGCAGATCAGTTGGCAGATTTCCCGTTGATAGAAGAGATCAAAGCAGAAGATGATTTCTCTAACGATCGCATCTGCAATGTTCAGGGGTCCCCAGTTTGGACTCTATTCTTTGATGGAGCTAGAAATATGTTCGGTATAGGGATTGGGATCTTTCTAATCACTCTTGAAAAGGAGATGCTCCCTTATTCCCTCAAACTCGACTTCCAATGTACTCACAATATGGCCGAGTATGAAGCTCTAATACAAGGCCTCAAGATTTTGCAAGACTTTGGTGTCAAGAGAGTACATGCCTTTGGCGACTCATTGCTTGTTATAAGCCAAGTTAACGTTGAATGGCAAGTCAAGGATTCAAAGTTAATCCCTTATCAAAAGATTGCCTTAGCTCTCATAGACAACTTTGAGGAATTTCAGCTCAACCATGTGAAGAGGGAGTACAATCATATAGCAGATGGCCTAGCCTGTCTAGGTTCCATTTTGTCTTTTAAAGACAGTAAATCTTGTCGTTCCTTCGAGATCGGCAGACTTGATAAACCTGCCTACATCCCAGCTGAGCAAGTAAACCAAGCCGCTCGAAAAGAGAAGCCTTGGTACCAAGATATTAAAAGCTTTATTGAAACTGGTGAATTCCCAGCGAAAATGCCAAGAAAGGAGCAACACGAGGTTCAGCGCATGTCAGTCCGTTATTTCATCCTTGCCGATACTCTTTATCGCCGTGGATTCAGTTCTGAGTACCCCAGATGCTTAGATAAAGATGAAGCCATGGAAGTTGTCCGAGAGGCACATGAAGGAATTTGTGGTGGTCACGTCGGCTATCAAACACTCGTCAAGCAAATCACCCGGGCAGGGTACTACTGGAAAACCATGCAGCAGGATTGCCATCAATTTGTAAGGAAGTGCGTCAAATGCCAAATGCACGCACCAGCCGCATACTTGCAATCCGTGGTCTCTCCTTGGCCCTTTTTGATGTGGGCCTTCGACGTAGTTGGTCCGATCACTCCTTCGGCTTCTAATGGCCACCGATATTTCCTCGCAGCTACAGAATACTTCACCAAATGGGTCGAGGTTGTCACTCTGCGAACAGTAGAAGGCTGGCATGTGGTTTCGTTTATCCATAAGAATCTTCTTTGCCGCTTCGGCGTCCCACATGATATTGTGTCAGATAATGGTAGCCACTTCAAGAATGAGAGGATGAAGACCTTCTGCTCGAAGTTCAGGATTCATCACCACTTCTCAGCTCCCTATTATCCTCAAGGAAATGGCCAGGCTGAGGCCACCAACAAGATTTTGATCCGCATTCTGGAAAGAACAGTGGAAACAGGCCGCGATTGGCATGAGAAGATGCACGATGCACTTTGGGCGTACCGAACCACCATTCGGACTCCTACCAATGCTACTCCTTCAGAGCTTGTTTACGGGACCGAGGTAGTGTTACCTCTCCACATTCAGAAGCCCACGCTCAAGTTCGCATCGCTTGTCGAACTTCCATTTGATCAGTATCAGTAGCAGAGGTTAGTACAACTTGATCTTTTAGATGAGAAAAGGCTCAAGGCAGCAGAACACGCTCAGAACTATCGTCAGAGGATAGCTCGGCACTATGCCAAATCAGTCATTAAGAGAAGATTTCAAGTTAATGATCTTGTGCTCAGATCAACAGCTCATCTCAAGCATCAGCCGAAGGGCAAGGGTCACCCAATTGGGAAGGCCCTTATGTGGTTAAAGAAGCGCTGCCCCGCAATTCCTATTGTCTGATTAACGCAGATGGAGTGGAGCTGCCAGATCCTATTAATGCTCTGCATTTGAAGATATTCTACACTTAAATTGTTCATCATAGCCTTTTGTACTCTTCAAAAGTCTTTTTCAATAAAGCAATCAATCTTCTATTAAAGTCTCACATTCTTCTCCCTGATACTGGGGCATTGTTATTTTGGATCTACACTTATTTTCCTTCATCATATGCAGGCAGGATCAGGCGAATCTTTTTCTAAAAATTCTATCAAATTTTTGATTAATCTTGTTATCTTTATTAAATGCATTCGTTTCATTCTCCAATTTAATCAAGTTTTCATCAATTTATTGTTAAGTTTATCAATTTTGTCAGATTTTATCAAGTTTTATCAATTTTATATTATTGATCTTTTCCTTTTTTTTTTAACCCTTTCAGGTTAAGGGATAAACCTGATGCCTCTTTCCCATGAGGTATTCTTTTATTCATTTCCCCCTCAGGTTAAGGAAAAAACCTGACCCTCGTTGTCCGAGGTGTTCCCATTCAGGATAAGGGATAATCCTGAAATCTCTTGTAGGAGCAATAACGCTACTTATGAGGATTCTTTTGTAAATACCAGTTTCGTCAACCTTTATTGATTCTTTAAATTTATATCAATTTCTCTTCATTTATTTTTCTTAAATTCTATTCTTTTCCCCATTCAGGATAAGGGATAATCCTGAAACCCATCGTGGGAACAACAATGCTACCTGCGAGAATTCTTTTGCAAATACAAGTTTCATCAAGCTTTATTGAATTTATTTCTCTTCACATCAAATTCTATTCTATACTCCTTCAGGATAAAGGAAAATCCTAAAGCCATCATAAATAGATTCGAATCTTAGGCCATCTTGGGTCAAGGATCTCGAATAAATCTCTCCTCTTCATTGTCGGAATCTATTCATACATTTTGTCAATCCTTCTAAAATCCGACTCTTGGGTAGAAATTATGTCCTTCTTGTCTGAGTTCCGACTCAGGTTTTTGTTTTGTTTTTGTTTTCATTTTTTAAGATCCGGGTTTCGACTCGGGTTCTTTTCCTTTTTATTCGACGTTTGAAGTTTCGAGTTCCGACTCGAACTTCCTATCGGATTCAAGGCTCGTGTTGGAACCGATCGTACCCTTGAAGATTCGAGTTTTTCAAAACTCGGGTTCTTCCATTTTTATCATTATTTTAAAGATCCGGGTTCCGACTCAGGTTTTTCCTTTTTATATATCGTTTGAAGTTTCGAGTTCCGACTCAGACTTCCTATCGGATTCAACGCTCGTGTTGGAACCGATCGTGCCCTTGAAGATTCGAGTTTTCAAAACTCGGGTTCTTCCATTTTTATCATTATTTTAAAGATCCGGGTTCCGACTCGGGTTTTTCCTTTTTATATATCGTTTGAAGTTTCGAGTTCCGACTCAGACTTCCTATCGGATTCAACGCTCGTGTTGGAACCGATCGTGCCCTTGAAGATTCGAGTTTTTTTCAAAACTCGGGTTCTTCCATTTTTATCATTATTTTAAAAGATTCGGGTTCCGACTCGGGTTTTTCCTTTTTATATATCATTTGAAGCTTCAAGTTCCGACTTGAACTTCCTTTTGAATCCAATGCTCGTATTGGACAAATCGTTGTGTCGAGAATTCGAGTTTTTCAAACTCAATTCTCACTCATTTCTTATATTTGAAAAACCGAGTCTTGACTTGGATTTTCGCTTTTGTATATCCTCATTTTCTCGAAGTTCCAATTTGAATTTTCCCTGTCAATCTAATGCTCATATTTGGACCGGAGTTCTCCTTGAACTTTCCCTTTCAGGTTAAGGGACAAAACCTGGACTTCCCCTTCAGGATAAGGGATAATCCTGAAAACACCGATAATCATTCTCGCTTAATTCTCAGGTATCTTTGAATGTCGGTTTCATTTTCAAACTCTCTTTTTGAAAAAACCAGTGCTCGTGCTGGTATGCATTTTCGAAAACCCAGTGCTTGTGCTAGGGTGCATGTTTCGAAAACTAGCGCTCGTGCTGGTGTGCATTTCAAAAACCCAGTGCTCGTGCTGGTATGCATTTTTGAAAACCCAACGCTCGTACTGGGGCATTTTTCTAAATCCAGTGCTGGTACATCTCGTGCTAGTGTCTGGCTGACTGATTAGTTAGCCCTCCAGGTTTAGTCTTTGCACTAACCATTCATCAAAACTCAAGCTCTAAATTTTCAATTTCGAACTTCGGGTCATCATTTTATCAAAAAATCAATCATTTTTCTCTTGCGAAGGACCCTCTTCAGGGAGAGTTCGAGGGAGCTCGTTCCTTTCGCATGCAACCATCTTTCGTTCGCAAGAACCCTTTTCCAGGGAGAGTTTGAAGGGACTCGTTTTCTTCGCGAACAGTTTGCAAAACAACAACCAACTTTACACAAAAGAACCCTTTATGGAGAGCTTCGACGGAAGTTCGTTTCTTTTTGTGGCCCTCATTTTTCTCATCTTTGGCCAACCCCTTCACAGAGGACCCTCTTCTAGGGAGAGTGTGATAAACTCGTTCCCTCTGTGATACTTTCTCAACTTTATTTTTCAGCCGCCTTTCCATAAGAGAAGCCTAGAGATAGGGAGTTTTGACGAAAGCTTAATTTCTCTTCGAAAGTTCCGTTTTGCAAACACCTCCTCTTTCAGGGAAGAGAGGAGTATTTCCAACTTCCCATTCAGGTAAAGGGCTTAAGCCTGAGTCTCTCTTTTGGGGAAAAAGAGAGGAGAATTTTGTCATGGACGTGTCAGTTCGGTATCAAGTAATCTCTTTCATCAAGGATTTCTAGAATATTTTGCCAATTTGCTATCAAAAGTCATTGTTGATCTCAAAGCTTTCATCACATAAAAGAATTACCTCAAACTACCTTTAGTATTATTTCCCAAAGAGCAAGACTTTTGCGAAATAAGAACTGAATTCAAGCATTTTCTGTTGGTCAACCAAGAGGATGAAGAAAAATCTTCGATATGACCGGTAAAAGGAAATTTCAATGATGTTGAAAAGCCATAAGTGAATCGATATCGATCATAGCTATGGCACATTCTTAAAGATTGTTCTTTTGGCAGTAAGACAATGGAAATATCCTGGGCAGTAAAAAGAACCTACCCAATCCATATCTCCTTAGTCATTTGAGCTGCAATCAAATATCCGCAAAAGGGATCTCTCAATTGTCGTCAAGGTGAAGACGAATTATGCGAGCAGACCCCCGGGGCCAAAGAAGATTTGAAACATCTCCAAGATGACAGAGTTTGTGACGGATCCTTTCAGGAAAAGTTCAGATCACCGTCGAAATGAAGGCGGATGTGATGAGCCTATCGACAAACCCTAAAAGATACTTGATTTCTGCTAACACCTAGAGAATTTTGACCAATGAACCTATATCATCAACCTAATCCCTGAGAAAGAAAAAGGAAGGATCGAAACATCTCCAAGATGAAGGAGTTTGTGACGTACCCTTCCCCGGAAAAGAGAGAAAAGGTCAGGACATATCCAAAGTGAAGGATGATGTAAAAAGTCCAAGAAAGCTCCATGATTCAAAAGAGTGCAAAAAGATCATCATGGGAAATGCCCAGGATATCAAACTGCCCAAAAATGTCAGGAATCATCTTTATCTATGTAAAATTTTTTTATCAATATCTTTTCACTCAATTGCTTTTATGAAGCTAAGAATATTTCCTCTTTTTTTTTTCATATCAAGGAAATTGATATCTTCCTTAAAGAAGCTCAACAGTAACAAAATTGAGTTTGATTCTTGATTCTACAGAGTTAGCCCCATTGGAGTTAATACTCTAGGTAGAAAGATGTGATATTTTCATGCATAATTTAATCATTTTAGATCAACTACAATCTTTGGTATCTTATTGGCAATACTTTCTCATTATCCCAAAATGAAGTGTGAACTTGATGTCCATTTTGACATATCCTGACGTCATCCCTCCTTAGGACTGAAAAGTCCTTTCCTTCCGCCTGATCTGAGCGCTCTCAGATTCGCACACTTCCCTGTGTTTCCCACTGTCCCGCCATGGACAGTTCCCGCTCAGGATAAGGGTTAAACCTGAACTTCTTGCAAAAGGTATGTTATTGTCAAAAGCTATTTTCAGTCTCAGCAATGAGGCACCCAAGAACAACCCCTTTTTCAAGCTTTAGGGACCCCCATTTTTATCCTTTTGCAAACCCCTCTCAGACTTATTGTGCAAAGTCTAGAGGTCCCATCATAGTTTTTTTTCGCTCTTCGAGGATTCTGTATCCATTCAGGCTAAGGATTAAACCTGTAACCTCGCTCCTCGAGGTATAACCCCAAACCTTCTGCGAGAGGTCGTCTATTTTTAGAAAGCTGATTTAGTCTCAGCAATGAGACGCCCCAGATCATCCCCTTTCCAAGCTTTAGGGAATCCCTTGTTTTTCTCTTCTCGCAAACCCCTTCTGGATTTTTTCGTCCAAATTCCGAAGGTCCCATCATGGTTTCTTCATCCAAGGATTCCGTATGGTTGCCCCTTTCAGGTTAAGGGTTAAGCCTAAGCCTCGTTCCACGAGGTATCTATCCGTTCAGGTTATGGTTAAACCTGAGTCTCATTTCAACTAGATATCCTTTCTAGTCCTTCCACGGTTTCTTCATTTGAGGACTTCGTGCAATTCCCCCCACTCAGGTCAAGGGTTAAAAACCTGAATCTCGCTTTTGCGATGCATTTGTTGTCCCATCACAGCTTCCTCGTTCGAGGATTCTGTATGGTCGTCCCTTTCAGGATAAGGGTTAAGCCTGAACCTCGTGCCTCGAGGTATTTTCCTTTCTTAGGTTTGGGTTAAACCTGAGTCTCGTTTCGACGAGGTGTTTTTCCTCCGGTCCCATCATGGTTCTTCCCATCGAGGAATCCATGCTCTGTACATCCATCCAGGAAAGGACTATGCTTGAAATTTCATCTCACGAGGCATTTCTCTCAAAATGTCCCATCGAGGTCCACTTATATTCCTTTCCCCATCCCAAATTATCTGGGTATATCTTCGTCCCATCTAGGTTAAGGGCTAAGCCTCACTCATTCCATAAAGATTGATCTTGTCTCACCCATGAGACTTGATCAAAAGGCTTATCTTTCATCATGTCGGGATCTTCACCTCAGAGTCCCATCACGATTTCCTCATTTCTATCTATTCAGTCATATCATTTTCGAGGATTTCGTCTCCCCAAAGCCATTCAGGATAAAGTACTAAGCCTGAGAAGCCATAATTCTTCCACACCCAGTTCAGATCTGCTGACTGGAACATTTTTCAAAATTTGGAGTGTTTCTTTGCCACTAAGCTTGGCTTTCAACCGGCTTAGTAGCAAAGAGGGGCATTTGTGAACACCCCAAATTTTTCAAAGTTTTGTAAAAATGACCCTTTTTGCCCCTGACCCCATTTTCTGAGAAAATCAAAGTAATGTCAAAGCTAAATTTCAGTCATTCTTCAGATTTTCTGAATTAAATTCCATATTGGTATATTCAAAATTAATTCCGGATCCGAATCCAGTACTTTAAATCCATATTTCCTCAAAATCCGGATCCAAACCCATTTTTGAAGAATTTTTCTCAAAATAGCTCTTAAAATTCTCAGAAAAATTTCTTTTTATAAATATCTTTGCAAAAACACAAAAAACTTAGTTTTAATCTTTGCTTTCCCACAAACTTTAGGATTTTACTCTAAAAAATGGAAAAATAACATAAAAAAAAAAAAAACAAAAAAAATGGAAAAATTATGAGAAAAACAAATGAGTTTTAGTTTTTAAAAAATCAAATGTTTGCTAAAAACCTCATTTTGAAAAACCCTTTTAGGAAAATTCTTTTTAAAAAAAGAGCCCCTGTTACTAGTATTTTTTTAGGTTTTCTTTCGCAAAGGGTCGGGTGGCCGACTCTCATCTCCCTTCTCTCTCCAAACCCTCCCTCTCGCTCCCCTTTTCGCAGGCCCTTCCTCTGGAAGCCTCCATTGGCCCTCAACTATTGGATCGACTGCCCTCATCCTCTTTCGTTCATCCCCAACAACCATCCATTGCGGGAAAAACCGCAGGAGGAACGTGGAGACGATAGCCTTCCAACCCTCCGATCACCCATGGCCTTCGTCAGTCCATCGATCACCAACAACCCCCCCTTCTCGATCCTTCCTTCTCCCTCTATAAAAAGAGGCACAGAGGAAGGTGTCGAGGATCAGATTTTTGTTTTCCCCTTGAGTTTGTTCTCTGCCTCCCCACATTTCTCCTTCTTCATTCTGTCTGAAAGAAGTTCAGTAGCCAAGCCCTCCTCCTTTGAGAACTTCTGCAAATCGGAAGCCTCGAGCCATCAAAAGGAGGTCGTCCACTCCCTGCGACCTAGAGGATCCCCTGCAGAATCAATCGAAGGAAGCTAACACTCACAACAAGATTATTGCCTTCTCTTACTTCAGCCTTGCAGAATCCGGGACAATCACACTGTCATACTTGGCGTCCTCTCATCTATAGACTGCCCAGCCGTTCGAAGTGAGTTTGATCATCAGCATCATCACCCTCCAGTAAGTGGCCACTGTCTGGAATTCCAGTTAGCAGTAGATTGATTTAAATATTGTTTACTGAGATTCAAAATAAGTCATTAAGCTCTAGATTAACCAAGGTGTTATCTTCTGATATTTGAAATTATTCTGCATATCATCAATCTTGCAAAATTAATGAACGTTAGAGCATCTGAATGTAATGTTGCTCGGATATTAGTGGATCGCCTTTATCTTTGGCAAATGTTTTTTCTCACTAATAATTGCACCATCGGGTTAGTTCAATACTTATCTCTGAATGATAGGATGCTGAGTCTGGATCAGATGCTGCTCTTTAAACTCCCCCCCAAAAAAAAAAAAAAAAGATTTACAGTGGCCAGACTGGTCAGATACTAAACTAGATAACATACTTTGCTTATCCATGATAGTCAGTAAGTCAATATGTCTATTATGAACCTGAAATTACAGAATGTGTTAACGATGGGGCATCAGTACTGACTAAGTGGTCCCTGTTTAATGATCCTGTTGGGTAGGTGTTAAATCTAACCTCAGCACGTGCCCCTCTTTATCAACAGTCTGTATTAGCATGTTATCAATCTTCGTTAGCCTGAGGTGTTGGAAGTGGAAATCATGAATAGTGGTATAAGTAAGTAGTAAGGTTTGTAGAATAAACAAATGACAGTAAAGGGGAACACTAGAGATGCGTCAAGCAAGACTATCATAAGCTGGGTGGACCAAATCAGTGAACATTTGCTATTGGTCCAGTTTCCTCATCTGTTATGGTTCGAGTCAATGAACCCCCAAATCGATAATTTCTAAAGTGAATCCCATCAATTGGTCTACTGCACTCTGCTGATACATTGATATTGGGAATCTAATGTAGTGTCAACCCCCTTTTTTACCAGTAACCCGGTAGCTGAATGCCGTCATTCTCTTAAAAATACAAGTTCAGAGTTCATTAATGAAGTGGTACCTAAGTGTCAAACAAGTATCATTCTGAAAATGATCTTCATTTATAAATTGGAGGTAGTTATACATGCATTATAACATTGGGTTCTTGTCTAAAAGTTTAAGATGATTCACATACATTTCTAATATATATTCTTATTCCTTAAAATATAAAGCATTGAATCAATATAGGGCATCTACACAAGCGCTCCATCAATCATGATATCTTCTCTATATTCTTGTACTAAATGTGTGTTTTGCAGGAAATGCATAGAGATGACTGTTTCCTTTCAGAATTAGAAATCCTTATGATTTTAAATTCAATAATGTAATAGTTAGAATATAAATGAAAAATTTTCATTTCCTGCAATAGCATAGAATGAATGAGCATTGTAAATATCATAAGTTACTTATTTTCATGCTTTTTGCCTTTATTTCTCAAAATCCTACAATGGAGAAACACAAATGGCACGTGCACCATTTCGTAAGAGGTAATTAATCCTAAGTTGATGATTTACATCAATGGCCATAGTCAGGATGTAAACAAGACTTAGGATTTTTATCTTTTACGAAATAACACTGGATCCACACTGGATCCGTTTTCAAAATTCATCATATTTTCCTTAAATATTTTCTCCTTTTATCAGAATTTAACTTAAAATTAACTCAAAATATATACCAATGGTCATAGTCAGGGTATATTGAGAGTTCATTTCATTTTAAATTCTATAAAAGCACCAAATGTATTCCATTCTTCTCTTGAATCTAAATACAGATTATTATGTAATACATTAAATGACCATAGTCAAGGATATATTATATCTTCAATTTTATTTTAATTCATCTAAAGAATGGAATAGCTTTTCAAAATCCTATTTCAAATTCTTCAAATTCATTCATCATTTAGGATAGAATTACATCATATTTTCAAAAATTCATTTTTCAAAAACTCCAAGTGATGTAAATATCTTCTTCAATCTCTATCTCAATTCATTCTTCTATCTTATTTCAAAGATTTAGATTTCAATTTCAAAGTCCAATTTGACTTTGAGATTTCAAGTCCATTTTATATTCAAAATTTCCAATTCAAATCAAATTTCAAAGTTCAAATTGACTTTGAAATTTCAAATTCATTTTATATTCGAAAATTTCAAATCAAAACAGATTTCAAAGTTCAATTTGACTTTGAAATTCCGAATTCATATTATATTCAAAACTCCAATCAAATTCAAAGTTCAATCTAACTTTGAGATTCTTGATTCATCTTCTAAATTCCAAAAAAATCACGTTTTCAAATTCAAAATCCAAATTGATTTTGAAATTCATTTATATATTCAGAGTCCAAAATCTCAAAATCAAAAATTCCAAGTCCAAAGATAGATCCTAATCTCAACTTGGATCCAGATTTCCAAGTACAAATCTCCATTCTTTGGATCTCAGATTATAGATCCAAAATCCATTCTAGGATCTAGAACCCAATTTCATCTTGAATCTCAAACTTAAGATCCAAATTCCATTTAGGATCCAGAATCCAATTTCATCTTGGATCTCAAACTTCAGATCCAGATCCATTTTAGGATCCAGAACCCAATTCTACTTTGGATCTCAGACTTCAGATCTACTCCATTCTAGGATCCAGAATCCAATTCCACTTTGGATCTCAGACTTCAGATCCAATTCCATTTTAGGATCCAGAATCCAATTCTACTTTGGATCTTAGACTTCAGATCCAAATCCATCTTAAGATTCAGACTTCGAATTCGAAATTTCACACTTCAACTCAAATCCTATTTTCAATTCCAACTCTTAAATCCAATTTCATTTCATTTTCAGATTTCAAATCCAATTCCATCTTCAGATCTCATCCGAACTTCCTAAGTCCATTTCTATTTTCAAATACCATTTGGATTTCCCAGATCCATCCTAATTTCAAAACTTCAAAATCTGAAATTTAATTCCATTTCAAACATTCATTTCCTTTCCTAAGTCCAAGTATAAAATTCAAATTCAACTTCAAAATCCATTTCTGACTTTGAAGCCTCATTTCCTTTTTACTCATCCTCCAATCGTTCTTTTCAAATTCAAAACCTTATTTTCCCAACTATAAATTACTTCAAAGACTTAGAATTTCTCTGATCTATCTCAAGTTCTAAGTTATATTCAAACATTTCTCCCTTATCAAATTCATCTCAGAATACTTAGAAATTTTCAAAACATCTTTCAAAAAGAGCATACATCCCTGCATTGCACAAGCATGATTCTTTGTGCATTTAGAGTTAGAATAAATTCTTAGATAATATTTAGGCAAAGCAAAAGGCATAGATTTGATCCTTGGTTCGATTACCCCTGGTAAAGGCGCCAGAAACGGTCGAACCTCGTACCGACGAGCGAATCCCGTCTCTCCATTTTCCCGCAAATTTTCAAAACGGAGGCGAGTTAAATTTTCTAAATATTTTCAAATCAAGGTCAGGTGAGACCGCGCAAAAGAGTTCCTCTTCTCTTTCTTTCTTTCTTTTCTCTTCTCTCTTTCTTTTCTTTCTTTTACTTTTCTCCCTTCAAAAAGGAGGAAAATAGACGTTAGAAAAGGAAAAGAGAAGGAAGAGAGAGAAACCACAAGAGAGGAAAATTTTTGCGATGATCACACTTAGCCATGACCTCTTCCGGGTCTCAAAAGGATGTCTTAGCTCAAGTCTTGATACTTGGCACATCTGTATCCCACGCATCTAAGGACAGCTCCTCGAGCTTCGCTTAGTCGTGCAGATACAACACGGGTGTTTGCCCAGTCGGTCCAGTCGTATACCGATCATGACACCTTCACAAAGGTTATGCAGGACTGACTCAACACGTCCATCCACTCATACATTCAAGCATCGTTGTACCTAAGTTAATGCATTGTTTTGATATTTAACCTCTTCCACCCTTGGTACGCGGGTGAAGCAATTGTCTGGGCATCAACTCGACGTTCTGGGGGTTGATTATTCTATGTATTTTAGATACCTCAGAGGCTTGTTGACCCTATCCATAGTAGGGCAGTGTGTTTCAACTGGGAGAACCCTACTAGGCCCATATTCGGATGCATCCTCTACTTGCAGTAGTTGGGTTCAATCCTTAGATCTTAAGGATAACCACGACCCCAAAACCCATGAGTGACTGAAGCCATCGTGGACTCTATCAGGTTCAAAGTAAAATACGTGTCACTCAAGGCTGTACTCTCACTGTCATTCCGCAGTGAGCATAATTCCTGAAGGGGTCTGCCAGTCTTACAATTACTTGGTGTTATCATCGCAAAATTTTTCTCCTCCCTTGCGAGAGAGAAACGAATTTCGCGAGTCAAACTCGACCAAAGTTTTGAAAATGGTTTTTGAAAATTAACTCGCCTCCGTTTTGAAAATTTGTGGGAAAATTCCATGGAATGGGATCCTCCTGTCGGTACGAGATTCAACCGTTCCTGGCGCCTTTACCAGGGGTAATTGAACCAAGGACCAATTATGTGCTTTAACTCGACTCAAATAGCTAAATTATGCTATATTTTTCGTAGAATGCACAAAGAATCAGGCTTGTGCTATGAAATTTTGAAAATAATGCAAGTTTGAGAAAATATGATGTTTGCTTTGGAAAATTGAAATATGCTTGAAAATTGATTGGAAAAGTACTTGAAAATTGAATTCTTGAGAAAATCATTGAATTTCATTGGAAATCAGAATTTTGCATTGGAAAGTGATTTCTCAAGAAAATTTGAACTTTAGAAAATTGATTTTGAAATTTGGAATTGCTTTTCTGAGGAAATGGATTTGAAAATTCTGAGAAAATGAGGAAGTTCATTAGAAAAGGGATTTCTGAAAGGGAAAATGAATTCTCAAGAAAACAAGAATTCTGAGAAAATGGATTTATAAAAACTTGGGATTTTGAAATTTGAGAATGTTAAAACATAGGAAAATCTTGATTTGAATTTGGGAAATACTTTGAAATCTCATTTAAAAATTTAGAATTCTGAGAAAATTCAATCCTGAGAAAGACTTGGTAAATCCTTGAGAAAATTGATTTTTCTGAAATTGAAATTGGAAAATGAATTTGAAAATAATGCAATTTGAATGATATGAATGAATGAATATGAATTTGAAAAGGGAATTTCATTGAGGAATTGGGAAATCCTTTTAAAACTTTGTGAAATGCAGTGCATTTTGAAGTTAGCCTAAGAGTGTAGGCTGAATGTGGCTGATATAAAGATCATAAATCTTGGTTTTCTTCGTATTCTGACTATGGCCATAAATACAAATCCCACCGAGTTTATAAACTCCATAAAAGCTTGTGCACGTGCCATTCGTGTAAATCATAGTGGATTTGAAATAAATGCACATGGATCATACATCAGATATTGGAATTTTACAGAAATTAAACTATATGCAATGCAACCCTATTCTAAGCAGAAAAGTAACTCTTATTCCAAATTATTACATTTGAGGTTACATTGAATTGAAATAAAAAAAATAAAAGCTAAGTCTTCTTATTGAATGTTTCTACAAAACTAGAAAACAAGGTTAGCACAAAAATGTAGGTTTTTCTGAATTTATCCAAAAATATGGGAAATTATCAGATATTATTCAGATATAAACCCAAAATCATACCCCCTTTGATATAAACATGATAAATAATGAATAAATTTCTAAAATAAACTTGAAAATCCGAAATTGGGGTCAAAATGACCAAAATACCTCTGATGACCTTAAAATCAAGGTTTTTTGAAAGAAATTTTGTAAATTTTGAAAATTTGAAAATCAAATGAAATAAATCAAACATAATATGATGAAATATGATGATATGCATGAAAATTTATGGAATTAGAAATTGAAATTTCGAAATTTAGGTCAAAATGACCAAAATACCCCCGATAACAAGATTGTCCTTGAAACCAGGGTTTTCTGAAATAAATTTTGCAAAATTGAAAAATATGAAATGCAAAGGAGATTGAAATTAATCCTAATATGATTATACATGCTCATGTACATGATAAAAACCCTAAAATGGCAAAAATATCATAAAATATCGAATTTAACTTGATTTTCGCTTGATTTTCGCTTGATTTTCGCTTTTGAATTTAAAGATAAACTAACACATGGAGCAAATGAATTTGGAATTAAGCCAAATTTGGCATGGACACCTAGAATATCCCTAAAAACAGAATGGAGCTCTAAAATCTAATTTTTTTGTATTTTTAAATATGGAAATTCAAGTAAAAACCCTAAATTTTGTGATTTTTGCCTAAAATGTTGATTCTAAAGGGGATTTAGGATATCAAACTTCCATAAAAATTTCCCAAATTTTATGGGGTGACAAAGGACAGTAAGGCAAGGATTTTTGCCTTTTACACTTTCTGGTTTTGACCTATGGTCGGAGCTGTGTCACTCCGGCAAGTCGGATCGGAATCCGGCGACTCTAGGATTTAGGGGAAACAGACAGGTTTCGGTAGAAAACATGAGAAAAATGGAAGACAGATGGGAAAAAGGCTGAAATTGTGGGAAAATGTCCCTGAAAAACAGAGAAAGATTTGATCTTTTGACACCATTGGGATTCAGGTTATGGTTTGGAAAAGGCCATACTGTTATCAGAGACCTAAATCTCTGAGATTTCTGGATATTGAAATTTGTCAGACAGAAATTAAAAATCCGTACAAAATATAGAAACACATCCAAAAATTCCCAAATTTTTGGAAATGACAGGAAATTATGTTAGGAACAACTTTCATGTTGAAAGTTTTTGCAGAAAGGTTACAGATTGGATGGACACGGTGCATTAGGGTCTGTCTATACCCTGACGAAGGAAAATCGAGATTTTCTCAGGGTGAATTCGAAGGTTTTTGTCTGCTAAAACTGGACTTGAAATTTCGGGAAATATGAAATCCCAGTTTAGGATTCGATTTGTTTGAGGGGGTTCCAAAACCCAAATTGATCCGGATTTTTGCAGAGAAATGAATATTAAACCCATACATCTATCATAAAAAGTTTGAAATTTATAGACGAACAATTAAACACGAAACGAAGGCTGGACTGACGCTTAAAATCAAAACCTATAAACTAATAAGCAAATATTAAAGAAACTAATCAAAATACCTATAAAGCATTAAAATAATCTAAATATAAGGTCTATAATACAAAATTTACATGAATTTAATGATAAAATCAAAATAATCAGGAGGGTACAATCTAAACTTAATTTTGGCTATGGTGATAGGGGATCCGATCCATCCATCGGAGGGATCCCATACTCCATGTAGCCTTAAGCATGAAAATAAGGGAAATAAAAGAGTAAAAAGATGAAGTTCTTACCTTGGGTTTGTTGGGATTGGCTGAAGCTGTGTTGAAGGTGGAGATGCTGGCTACCCAAGAAGGTTGCAGCGACTTGGAGGCGACTCTTTGCTGCAAAGGAGGCACCAACCGAAGGTGCTGCTGAAGGCTTGTATGGGCTGGAGTGGTGCTGCGGCTAGAGTGGTGCTGCGGCTTGAAGATGTTGGAGTGGCTGCCACTAGAGGAAGCCAAGGGTGGCTGGCGTGTATCCTTCGTGGTGGCTGCTAGAAGGCCGGTGGCTGTGTCCCTTTTTGCTGGAAGTTGCAGCCAAGGCTGCTGTTAAGAGGGTTGGAGAGCTGTGTAATGGGAGAGAGAGAGAGAAAGAAAGAGAGAGAGATAGATTAGGAGGCAACCGTATGGCTTCTTTCTTCTTTTGTGGCTGGACTTAGGGCTTAATTCCTTCAATACTTAGGTCTTCCTAGGTTTAATGAAAAGAAAGCCAAAAGGAGTTTACGTGAATGGCTGGGCAAGAGGGAAAGGAAGGAAGAAAGAAAGGGAAGAAGGAAAGAAAGGGAAGAAAAGAAAAGAAAGAAAGAAGAAAAAGAAAAGGAAAGAAAGGAAGAAGAAAGGGAAAGAGAAAGGGAAAAAGAAAAAGGAAAGGAAGGAAAGGAGAGGGGGCTGGAGGTTTGGGTGACCACCTTGTGGGTCCCACCTTAGGAAGAATAAAATAATAATAAAAAAATAAATAAAATAAAATAAAACAAACAACAAAAAATAAAGAAAAAAATAAATTTTTTTCTTTTCTTATAAATTAAAACAAGAGAATGCAAATTGATGGGCCATCTCAGAGCAGGTCCAAATTTTGATTTTGAAATTCATTTTGACGATTAGATGGGTAAAATAGTCTTTTCAGAAAGTTTCCAAACGAAACGAGCTATTTTTGGCAGTTTTTGAAACGAGCTCGGATTTTGAAGTTCAATACCTCGTTGCGAAGAAAATCCAATGTAGAATTGAAAAAATTAATTTTGAAAGAAATCCAGAGTGTTTTTCTTGAGAAAATACTTCCAAATTTATTTCCAGACGAAATGAGCTATTTTTGGCAGTTTTTGAAACGAGCTCGGATTTTGAAGTTCAATACCCCGTTGCGAAGCAAATTCAGTGTAGAACTCAAAAATTTGAGTTTGAAATAAATCTAGATTATTTTTCTTGAGAAAATATTTCCAAATTTAGAATCTCGGGGGTAAAAATGTCAATTTTGGAAACCCAGGGTTTGAAATTGATTTATGAAAACTTTTAAAACTCAATCTGGATTGAAATTTATAAAACTGGAGTTCTGGACTTCGAAAATGAAATGAAATGTGATGAAATGTTATGAAATGCTGAGAAATGATATGAAATGATGAGAAATGACATGAGAAATGCTAACCCTGAATGAAGAATTTTAGATTTTAAACCCCGATTGGCTGTTGTACCAGTTTAAAAAGCATTAAAATTGATAAAATTTGCAAAATAGCTCAAGAAATGGTTTTTGGGACTCTATTGGGTCAGAGTGACACTGAAAATTGGGGTTCGAGCTGGATTGAACTGAGATGAGCTAGATTGAGCTGGGTTTTAGAGTTTCAGAACTCAAATGAACTGACCAGGCACTGACTCAACTGACCTTTCCGACTGAATTTTCAAGAAAAGCTGCCATTTTTAGAGAAATGGTACGGAATGGTCACTGGAGTGAAGTGAATTACGAACTTGAGCTGACTTTGAGCTAAAAAAAAGGTCAATAATACTGACATGAACTAAAATCGAAGCTCGAACACTAGCTCAATTGGCTGAACGCAGCTCAATTTCAGCTGAAAGAGCTGAAATGGACTCCTGGACACTTGGAAATGGTTTTGAACTGAAACTGGAGCGCTTGAACTTCTGGTGAGCTCAAGTTAGACTCTAGGGAGTATGACTGACTATGAATGACTAACTCGGAGACAATTGGCTTGGATTTGAGCAAGAAATGAGCTCATTTTTGAAGAAATGAGCTCATTTCTGAAGAAATGCGCTCATTTCTGAAGAAATGAGCTCATTTCTGAAGGAATGATCAGAAATGAAAATGACTTTCTCACTGTGAGCTCAGATGAGCTTGAGATGACTGATATTCTAACTGTCTTGAACTGACCAATGAGCTTGGTTGACTCCGACTGACTGCGGTTCGAGATGACCTAGGGGTAAAATGGTAATTTTCTAATGAAAGTTGGTAAACTGGTGATTTTCTGAAACTGACTCAGGGTTTGACTCCTACACTGACCTAATAGGGTTGGCACTGCCTGAGGAGGATTGTTTGAGAATGGATGTGGAAAATTTGGGGTGTTTACACTTGGACAGATATAAGCATGTCATTCAAGCAGCCCATGCATCAGCACTACGGGAGTATGTACCCGACCCCATTCAGTCCGCCCCAACACAGTCATTAACTGAGGGGGTACCCCTAACACGATTTTCAACCGCGGGGTATGTGCGACCTTAAGTCTTATTCATATGCATGCAGAACACCACTCTTGGCACTGCGGCCACCACGAGCATCACACCTCTTCGTGTGAAAACAACACACTCTGGCTCTTCGGCCCTTACGAGTCTGGTTGCGTAACCGTTCTCAATGAGCATGCATATGACTCGATCTAAATAGATCGGCTATTCGGTGTATTTTTACGCAATGAGTCTAAACCTAGCCAAGGCGCAACCTCTACTCCGGCTCAGTGGCCCTTACGAGCAAGGTGCCCTCGTAGGCACAGGGATACGAGCCGTTCTAGCATTGTTCCATCAACGGACATCATTAGGTCGTTCAACTTGTTCCGGCAGCTCTTCTGCCAACCATTTCGTCAGCACCTCCCCTGCTCTATCGGTAGTGGTGCGACGAACCCTTCTACGTTGTAGAAGGCATTCCATGAACTGGGTAGCGCTCTGCCATATGTCAGAGTATCTTGCTACATTCTTTCTGAGCTATTCTTAGCTTCTTCAGAAATTTCAGCAGCACTTCCTCTCTTTTACGGAGAAAGCATGCGTTTCTTTCATCCATTTTAGCGGCATCTCCCCTCTTTGGCGAGAAATCGCTACGCTTAACTCGGAAAATGGGCGTGCATCGTTTTGCGTACCTTGCATCCATCAAGGTTACAGGAACCCTGGGCTATAGCCAGGCCATACGTATTTGACTTAGTCTTTACGTAAAGAGTATTTTGCCAAAAAGTGAAGCCTTTCTAATAGGGGCTTCATTCGTCAAGCAGAATCTTGAACGGGGAGCGGTAAGGGAATCACATTGGCGATTTGGAGTTGATCTCCATTTGAACGCTCATTTACGTACCATATATTTAGTATAAGCAGAAGCCTGTGTTTTATACAGCGGCGACGTAAGGAAATGCATATACTATTGTTTAGGGTGTGTAACTGAACTAAATATTCTACATATATATTTACAGAAAGTAGGAGCCTTGGTGTCATTCAACACGACGGCGTAAGTAAATGCATAATCGGAAGTGCAGTAATCGAAAATTGCATAAAGCATGAGCCTTGGCATCATACGACGCGACGGCAAAGGTAAATTACATAGCCTGTCTGATATAGGACGCGTCGGCAGAATCAGCAAATATACACCTATATCCGCATCCAACGATAGTTACGAGGCAAGCAGATGAACACCGAAGTGTTCTAAAGGGCTCAACCAAGAACTAAAGCGAGATACCATTTTAAAGAACACATATACTGCGTATTTGAACATATATATCTGACGATAGTTACGAGACGAGTGGGTGAACACCGAAGTGTCCAAAAAGGGCTCAATCAAGAACTAAAGCAAGATACTACTTCAGAAAGTATATGCTATATACAAACAATCAAATACTTGTGAGAGATAGATCAACGAAGCGAACTTACTTCAAATCGTGAAAGAAACGTCTCCGGATAGCTTCGAATGAAGCTCGACTTCGAAAAGGATCAATTTTGAACTTCGAACGAAAAAGGACTTGGACTTTGACTTCAAACCTAACTTGGTTCAAGCCAAGTCAATTGGGTTTGGACTTAGTCAAGTAGGTTCAGACCTAGGTGTTATCGTCGCAAAATTTTTCCCGTCTTCCCTTCCTTGCGGAAGAGAGAGGAAAATGCTTTCGCGATTCAAACTTGACCGGATTTTGGAAATTGTTTTGAAATACTCGCCTCCGTTTTGAAAATTGCGGGAAAATCCATGGGATGGGGCTCGACCTGTCGGTACGAGGTTCGACCGTTCCTGCCACCTATAACAGGGGTAATCGAACCAAGGACCAAAATTGTGCCTGACTTAGTAAAATTATCGAAATTGTGTTCTATCCTAAATGCACAGAGAATTCAGGCATGTGCTATGCAATTTTGTAAAATGCAAGTTGGAAAATATGATGTATGCTTAGAAAACATTTGGAGTTGAAAAGCATTTCTCAGGAAAAAGATGGAAATCAATCTCTCAGAAAAACTCAGACGAAGAAGGTTTGAAAATCTCGGGAAAGTTTATAAAGACTTAGTAAATCTTGAAGAGATGAGAATCTTGGGAAAATCTTGAGAAAATTTATAAAGACTTGGAAAACTATGAAGAAATGAGAATCTTGGGAAAATTTTGAGAAAGTTATAAAGACTTGGAAAACTATGAAGAAATGAGAATCTCGGGAAAAATGGAAAGAATTCTTGAGAAAAGATGATCATTTGAAAAGGAAAACACTTGTCAGGAAAACTCGGACTTTTAGAATTTTCTTAAGAAAAGGATAGAAAATTTATAAGAAAATTCATCGGAGAAGGAAATTTAGAACTTAAGAAATTGAAATCCTGAGAATTTTATCTTTGAAATATCTGAAAATCAGCTTTTTATTCTTGAGAAAGATGAAAATTCCTTTTGAAAATGGATCTTAAGAAAATAACTTTTTAAGGAAAATCATAGGAAAACTTTGATTTGGAAAATCCAACTTCGAATATCATCATAGTTTCTTGAGAAATCAACTCCATGAAGTGAAAATCTTTTGAGAAAATCATGAGAAAAACAGATGATGCAAATGATTTGAATGAATGCACTTTAAAAAGATTTCTGAAAAACTAGTTGGAAAAATGTGGATTAAGCCAAAGTAAATCCTTCACATATTTTGACTGTGGCCATGAATATATTCAGGGTTTATTTGAGTTAATTCACAATATTTTGAAAGCATTGGAAATATGAGGTGCATTTTCAAGGTAGCCTAAGAGTGTAGGCTCGATGTGACTGGTAGAAAGATGATGGATCTGGGTCTCGTCCATAGTCCGACTAGGGCCGTAAATATGGACTCCACCGAGTTCATCAACTCTCTAAGAGTTGGTGCACGTGCCATTTGTGTTCATCCACGGTGAATTTTGAAAAATTGAGATATATGCATCATAGAATCAGGATATTACTGAAATCAAACTATATGAGATGCGGCCTAATCTAAGCAGTAAAAGTAAATCTTATTCCAAGGTTTACATTGGATTGTTACATTGCATAACATAAAGTAAAAGAAAAAAAATGAAATGGAGCCAAGGAATCAGCATCTTCTAGATTTTCCTGCAAAATGAGAGTTAGTACAAAATAACCAAGGAAATGGACATATATACTATATACAACAAAGATATATATGTAGATATAAAAATACTTGAATTTATGATGAATTATATATGACAATGAAGATATATTTACAAAAATAAGAGAAAAGAAAAATATATATAATAACAAGTACACATGAAGGGATATATATATACATATATAAGTATATATACATGTATATATATATATATATATATATATATATATATATATATATACATATATACGCATACTTATAGGTAGATATACAATAGATATACATATACATAGATATATATATACATATAATGAGAAAATATATATGTTTAATGGAAATTCCATATAATGGGTAAAACCAGAAATTACAGGTATATACAGTTTCTGTAGGGGATTTTACACAGCCGTATTTCCCAAATTACAAGATATTTTTCAATAAAAATGGGTATGGAGCTTCCCTATATATCAATAACAAAGAGTGCAAAAGATGGCATAGAGATCATGAACGGATATTAAAATATCCATCCATGAACGTGGCCAAATATCAAGACTGCACACCTGCAGAAAAGAGAAAGGGTATGGATTCAAAGGGATTACAATAAGTGATAGCTGTGAAAGATATGATATAAATAACGGCTGAAGTATTGAGGGTTAATACAATAATGAGACTGTTGTAGAACCCTTAAGTGGCTGACGAACCCTACCCAAATGAGCCGTTGGCTCCATGTTATTCCCTGCAAAAACCGATTACCATGTGTCTCTTTTGACTCACACAAACGGATGATATTCAAATTTCATTGAACCCCATTAGGTTTCAGACCTAATGTTAACTAAATGATTTTTTTTTTTAGCCATTTGATACTCATAATATCACCAAAGCCCACTTGCTAAAACTCAGAAATAAGGAAGAGAGAACAATTTCCTTTTTAGCAGCCAATATAGAAACATTAAGATGTAACAAAAAAGAAAAATTTATTAATACAAATACACAAAAAGGCAATGACAATAGATGTACAGCAGTAAATGGGCTGTAGGTAAAGTGCATGACAGCAGTATGCCTCAATCCTACTATCGATGATGTGCAAAACTCTGGAAATAAATGTGCAGTCACTCATAAAATGCACATATAGCTACATTTTTGTAGTAGAGATTCATGCTTCTGTAACTTTGTTTAGATATGCAAAAACGCACTTCATGCTACTGCAAAAATACATATTACCAATAAGAAATAACAACGTGATTATTTGCAAATTACCAAGAAATAAACCAAATGAACCTTCCTATATAGGCAGATACTTGCACAAGATGATAAAAAACAAAAGCAATAAAATCTTACTTGTGCACGTAACAACTTTATATCAACTTGAGTTTCCTTGCTCTCATAAGTGGCAATCAAATTCTTCTTCAATATTGAATAGAGTGCAGCTCTTGGTCCTCTGCACCAACGAGAAAGAGGCGATTTCCTGCTGGTGAATTGAAGATGGATGGCAGCAGTTGGATCTCTGCTGCAGCTATGTTGGAGAGGAGCTGGGCAGCAACCGCTGGACCTCTGCTGGGCTGAAGGTGGATGGTTTGCTGCTGGAATTTCCTGCTAGGCTGAAGGTGGATGGTTTGCTGCTGGAATTTCCTGCTAGGCTGAAGGAAAGATGAAAACGATGGTTCCCTTGTGGCTGGGCTAAAATGGGTGACAACGTGGGGCTGGATTGAAGAAGGTAAGCGTTGGCTGGCTGGATTGAAGAAGGATGCAGGAACCGTGGAAAGCTTGGTGGCTGGGCTAAAGAAGGATGGCAGTTGGCTGGAGCCTTTTTGCTGCTGGGGCTGAAGAAGATGGGAAAAAAAAAAAAACTGGTGGCTGGATCTTCAATGGGCTGAAGTGGGGATAGACACGTTCAGCATCCTGCTGGATGGTTTGAGGAAGGATGGTAGCCGTTGGAGGTGGAAGATGGCTCCACGCTCAGCAGGAAACACCTGCAAAACAGAAAAAAATAATCACCAATTGGCTCTCCCCCTCTTAAAGAATTTTGAAATCTTTTCAAAAAGAAGAAAATGCAGCCCCATTCATGAGGTTCCGTTACCTCATTTTTGAAAATTTTTTGAAATAGCCGTTTCAAGAGGGGCGCATTCCCCTTTTTTTTCAAATTTTGGTTTTATTTCCCTAAGTTTTAGGCAAAATCAAATTTATGATTTTAGGGAAATTTGGCTGTGCCATTTAAGGCTGCCTCCTTCAAAAAAAAAAAATTTATTTAAACAAATAAAAAGAAATAAAATAAAAAAATGAGAGCCTTTTATGGAAATGCCACCTCAACCCACTTTTAAAATCCTTTTGAAAACAAAGTTTTGTTTTGTTTTTGAAAGTCTTTTATTTTTAATTGGGGTGCCACATGTGTGTGGGCCCACTAACTAAAAAAAATAAATAAATAAGTATTGAGAAATGAAAAAGATAATTTTGAAATTGGTACGAACTCCGGGTGGGTCCCGCTTGAGAGTAAACAACTTACCTGGGAGTCTGAGTATGATGCTAGTTCAAAGGCGGGTCTTGCTCCATTTATTTGAAGATACGAGATAAAACATTATTTGTTTTTCAAGAATTTGGAAAAATTGGTTTTTCAAGGCAAAAATATGGATAAAAGTAAAAAAAAATTGTAAAGAGATTTAAAATCTTTTGCAAAAAGTTTTGAGATAAAATCTTTAAAATCAATATCCAAATATCCAGATTGTTTTTCTTGAGAAAATTTTTGTAATTCAAAGTCCTGGGGGTAAAATGGGAAAATTTGGTAATTTTGAATACCCAGGGTTTTAAAAATCAATTTGAAAAAGTTTAAAAATCAAATCTGGATGAACAATTTTGAAAATAAGGAGTTCTGGATCTCAAAATGACATGCTATGCAGTAAATTGATGCAAAGTGTTCATGCAATGCGATGCAAAGACATGTTTCAGTGAAATGTCACTCTGAGCTTAGACTTGGAAATTCTAACTTTTTGTCTAGAAAGAGGATTTTAAAATTTTGCAATTTGAAGATGTCTCTGAACCTAAATATAGAAATTTTGAGGCTCAAGAATGAAATTTAGGACTTTCTGCAAGGTTCAATCTTGGAAAATGACCATTTTGCCCCTTTATTGCTTCTAAAGATCTGAAATATGATGATTGAGGGCGATGTCAGGGAAGTGAGTGAAAATTTGGGGTGTTTACAGATGCCCCTCTTTGCTACTAAGCCGGCTTTTGGTCGAGCTTAGTGGCAAAGAAAAACACTCCAAATTTGGGCTATATATATATATATAAAAAAAAATGCCCCAGTTAGAAGGATCTGACTGGGTATGAAGAAGTTAGCCCGAGGAAGATGGTAGATATGAAATGGAGAAATGAAGAGGAAAAACTCACTCTGTGAGAGCGAAGTTCAGGTTTATGCCCTTAACCTGGATGGGACGGGAAATGCTCCGTATGGAACGAAGCTCAGGTTTTAACCCTTGACCTGATTGGGGAATGGGATATCTCATCGAAATGAGACTCAGGTTTGTACCCTTAACCTGATCGGGCGGAAGATGAAATACCTCTTTGATTGAGTCTCAGGTTTGTACCCTTATCCTGATCGGGCGGAAGATGAAATACCTCTTTGATTGAGGCTCAGGTTTGTACCCTTATCCTGATCGGGAGGAAAAATGGAATACCTCTTTGAATGAGGCTCAGGTTTGTACCCTTATCCTGATTGGGCAGAAAAATGGAATACCTCTTTGAATGAGGCTCAGGTTTGTACCCTTATCCTGATTGGGCAGAAAAAAAGGAATACCTCTTTGAATGAGGCTCAGGTTTGTACCCTTATCCTGATTGGGTGGAAAATGAAATACCTCTTTGAATGAGGCTCAGGTTTGTACCCTTATCCTGATTGGGCAGAAAAATGGAATACCTCTTTAAATGAGGCTCAGGTTTGTACCCTTATCCTGATTGGGCAGAAAAAAAGGAATACCTCTTTGAATGAGGCTCAGGTTTGTACCCTTATCCTGATTGGGCAGAAAATGAAATACCTCTTTGAATGAGGCTCAGGTTTGTACCCTTAACCTGATCGGGCGGAAAAAAAGGAATTGGTATGATGGAACCTTCGGATTTTGCACAATAAATCTGACAGGGGTTTTGCAAAAGGAAAGAAAATGGGGTCCCTAAAGCTTGAAAAGGGGGTGATCTTGGGCGTCTCATTGCTGAGACTAAAATCAGCTTTTGAAATGGCCTTTTGCGAGAAAATGATTGTTGGTTCGACCTCGAACCGAAATGGGACTGTCTATGGTGGGACAGTGAGGACACAGGGAAGTGTGCGAATCTGAGAGCTCATGCTCTCAAAGAAGGGGAGGAATCAAGTCCTCAAGAGGGATTTTAAAATTGGTGTCAGGATGTATCAAAAACGGACATCAAGCTCTCACTTCACGTCAGGATAGCTAGAAAATATTGTCAAAATGTTAAGAATTTTGTTGTTGATGCAAAGTATTTGAAAAATGATACGCATTGTTGCAAAATATTCTTTCTTTTTTTCTACCTGAAGCATTACCTCCAAACAAGATTCACTTCGTAGAATCGAAATTGGAAACCCAAATTGCTTACAATTGACCTTCTTCAAGGAAGTTATCAATTTCCTTGATATGAATAGGAAAGAGAATTTGATATTATGAAAGCAATTGACGAAAGGATATTGATAATAGAATTGCACAAATTTAAAGAAATTCTTGGCGAATTTTGGCAGTTTGATATCCTGGGAGCTTCTCTCATGATAATCTTTCTGCACTCTTTTGGGTTTTGATTACATTCTCCTTCATTTTGGAGATGTTCTGACTTTTTCTCTCTTTCTTTTTCCTCTCTTGCTCTCTTTTGGGAAGGGTACGTCACAAACTCCTTCAACTTGGAGATGTTTCGATCCTTCTTTGACGATATTGGCTTCTTGGGTTAGAGATCTTTGGATGATAGCGGAAATTAAATATCTTTTTGGGGATTGTCAGGTTCATCGCATATGCCTTCATCTCGACAGTGCTTTGAACTTTCCCTGGAAGGATCTGTCACAAACTCCGTCATCTTGGAGATGTTTCAAATCTTCTTTGGCCCCGGAGGTCTACTCGCTTAATTCACCTTCATCTTGATGACAAGTGAGAGATCCCTTTTGCGGATATTTAATTACAGCTTGAGGAAACGAGGCTTGGGTAAATGTTTTCTTTTTCTAGCGCTCAGGATATTTCCACTGCCTCATTTTACAAGAATAATCTTTAAAGATGTGCCATTGACTGCGATCAATATCAATCATCTATGACTTTTCAATAACATTGAATCTTCTTTTCTGGCCATATCGAGGATTTATTCTTCATCCTTTTGGTTGGCCAATAAAAAGAGTTTGAATTTTGAATCTCTTTTCGCAAAGCTTCACTCTTTTGGAAGTAATGCTGAAGCTAAATTGAGATAGAGATTTGTGCAGTAAAATTTTGAAATCAACAGGTAATTGATTGACACATTGACAAAATGTTCTTGAAATCCTTGGTGAAAGAGAGCATTTGACATCCGGCTTAACACATCCGTGATGAAAATTGAGTCTTGAAAAGACTCAGTAAAAGATCAATTCGACAGTTGAGTTTTGTTTTGACTTACCAGCTCGAAAGCAGGATTTTATCGAAGTACCAGCTCGAAAGCAGGATTTTATTGAAGGACCGGCTCAAAAGCAGGATTTTGATTGTTTGACCAGCTCGAAAGCAGGATTTTTGAAAGTACCAGCTTGAAAGCAGGATTTTGATAGAAGTACCAGCTCGAAAGCGAGATTTTTGGGAATACCAGCTCGAAAGCAAGATTTTAATTGTTCGACCAGCTCGAAAGCTGGATTTTGATTGAAGTACCAGCTCGAAAGCAGGATTTTTGGGAATACCAGCTCAAAAGCAGGATTTGGATTGAAGGACTGGCTCGAAAGCAGGATTTGGGTTGACCGACCAGCTCGAAAGCAGGATTTGTTGACCGACCAGCTCGAAAGAAAAATTTGGGTTGACCGACCAGCTCGAAAGCAGGATTTGTTGACCGACCAGCTAGAAAGCAGGATTTGGGTTGACCGACCAGCTCGAAAGCAGGATTTGATGACCGACCAGCTCGAAAGCAGGATTTTGATTGTTCGACCAGCTCGAAAGCAGGATTTGGGTTGACCAACCAGCTCGAAAGCAGGATTTGATGACCGACCAGCTCGAAAGCAGGATTTGTTGACCGACCAGCTCGAAATCAGGATTTGGGTTGACCGACCAGCTCAAAAGCAGGATTTGTTGACCGACCAGCTAGAAAGCAGGATTTGGGTTGACCGACCAGCTCGAAAGCAGGATTTGATGACCGACCAGCTCGAAAGCAGGATTTTGATTGTTCGACCAGCTCGAAAGCAGGATTTGGGTTGACCGACCAGCTCGAAAGCAGGATTTGATGACCGACCAGCTCGAAAGCAGGATTTGTTGACCGACCAGCTCGAAAGCAGGATTTGGGTTGACCGACCAGCTCGAAAGCAGGATTTGTTGACCGACTAGCTAGAAAGCAGGATTTGGGTTGACCGACCAGCTCGAAAGCAGGATTTGTTGACCGACCAGCTAGAAAGCAGGATTTGGGTTGACCGACCAGCTCGAAAGCAGGATTTGATGACCGACCAGCTCGAAAGCAGGATTTTGATTGTTCGACCAGCTCGAAAGCAGGATTTGGGTTGACCGACTAGCTCGAAAGCAGGATTTGATGACCGACCAGCTCGAAAGCAGGATTTGTTGACCGACCAGCTCGAAAGCAGGATTTTGATTGTTCGACCAGCTCGAAAGCAGGATTTGGGTTGACCGACCAGCTCGAAAGCAGGATTTTGATTGAAAATGATTGTCATTGATAGAGTTGTGACCCGAAGGTTTGAAAATGATAGATATTTGATGAATTTGTAACCCGAAGGCCTGGAAAGTTGGAACCTGAAGGCGGGAAAATGACTGATGTTGGCAAGATTGTAACCCGAAGGGTTGAATTGAGAATCTGATAAAGTGGGTGGTCCAGAGGTCTGATTGACAAAATTGGATGACCCGAAGGTCAAAATTGAGAATTAAATGACCCAAAGGTTAAAATTGGGAATCGAATGACACAAATGGTCGAAATGGGAAATCAAAGATCAAAATTTGAGGAGTTGAATGACCCAAAGGTCGAAGTTGAGAATTTGAATGACCCAGAGGTTGAAATTGGAAATTGAGTGACCCAAAGGTCAAATAGAGAATTGGGTAACCCAAAGGTCGAAATTGGAAATTTAGAATTGGAAATTATAAATTATAAATTGAAAATTGAAAATTGAAAATTGGCTGTTAGAAATTTGGAAATTGGGAATTTGGAAATTGAAAATTGGATGTTGGAAATTGGAAATTGGATGTTGAAAATTGGATGTTGGAAATTGGGTGCAGAATAAATGCAAATGGAATGCAAATGCACATGACAATGAAAATGAGTGCAAATGGGTTTATATATATGCAAAATGAGAGATTGGTTTATCCTGCCTGCATACAGGATGTTTTGAAGTAAAGATAAATTTTCACAAAAAAATGCCCCAGTGTAACTAGGGAGGAAAATTTTGAATAAAAGAAGGATAATTGGTGAATAAGGCAACAAGCTCCTTGACTGATAGACGTCCTCAAGATCATTCCTCACAAGAGAGACATTGTGAAAAGGAAGAATAAGCAAATAAGATGGTGCCAAGCTATTGAAAAAAATTCGATGACTTTATTGATGCTTAAAAATCAATGAAAGAAAATGGGATTACATTATTCTTTTGAAAAGCAAGAGGAGAAATGGAAAAGTGTCGGCATGGTCATCTTCTGGAATGATTGTAAAAAAAATCTTAGTCGGGATGACTAGTCCTCCTTTTCGTCTTCAACGAGGAGCTTCTTGTCAAAGCAGTCTTGAATGATATTCTTAAGGACGAAACAATGCTCGGTATCATGACCCATTGTCCGATGAAACTTGCAGAACTGATCTTTAAACCTTCCCATGGTCACAGAAGGATCTGCTATCTTGGGGAGTCTAACCATCCCTTTGGCGATCATATATTCCAGAACTTGCTCGAGCAGTTGTTCTAAGGGAGTAAAATTGCAGTCGTATCCCCAACCATCATGCTTTGGCCTCCCCTAGGGCCTTAATTCTAGTTGGATGCTCGCGGGAGAGCTGTCATTCTGCTTGTTGATTCTGTTTTCTTGTCCTGTATGATCATCTTTGCTGGAATTTAGACTCCTTGACCCGCCGGTGTGGTTCTTTCTGCCACCCCTTTTGCTTTTGCCATTGTTGTTGCCAGGGGCATTCACGGAGAATGTGAAGTTTGACTTCTTATTGATATCTGAATTGCTCTTTGAGAGTGTGAGGCTCTCATATACTCTATTTTCTATTCCCATCTCGAGCCATTCAGCTCGTTCTATCAATTCAATGAAAGATCGTGCTGGGAAGGTAGAGATCAGGCCTCTCAAAGGTTGGGAGAAATTATTCAGGATAACCGACAACGCGTGTCCTTCTGATATTGGGTCCTTCATTTTGTTGCAGGTCTCTCTCCATCTGCGAATGAAGTCTCTGGCTTTTTCACTATCTCCCTGCTTCAGATTACAGAGGTGATTTAACGTTGGTAGCGCTTCAGCATTGAACAGAAATCGCTCGATAAATAGATTAACCACCTTATCGAATTCTCGCAGCTCGATTGGATTGATATGCTCGGAGTACCACTTGGCGGCAATGCCTTCTAGGCTACGAGGAAAATAGAGAAATAGGGCCCTATTGTCTCTCTTGAATTTGGAGCATTCGGCGAAGAACATGGCGAGATGGGCTTTCGGGTCGCCGGAACCATCGAACTTGATGAATTTACGGGGAAGGTTCTCTAGATCTTCATCTCCTTCTAAGCCATCATAAAAATCCTCGCTGGTGAAGACTTTCTTGCCCTTGTCGCGGGCTTGCAGATCTTTAACCACTTTGGCCATTTCCCTGAACTGTGTCTGCAAAAGCTTTTCTGCAACTTGACCTTTTGATTTGTGACTCCTCCTTTGTTCTCGGCTATGTTTCTGAAATGCTGGAGGCACTTCATATTCTTCATCGGTGTCTTCCCTTGCTTCTGATTCATCTGAAATTTCTTCCGGTTGAACCTGCTTCTTTGAATGTATTCTTTTCTGAACTGGTCCTGGGCTGCTCGTTCATCATTTTGGACATTATTTTCTGGAACATGGCATACATCTGAGGATCTATACCATCGTCCTCTTGCTGCTGACCTTGACTTCTAACTGACCTGGGAGAATCCATTTCTCCTTCTGATGCTGAGGAATCTTGAGGTGATGTGATTCTTCTTCCTGATCTTGTCTGAACCATCAAATGTTGCGGATGCTCTCTGCAGGATAAAGTCTTGATTTAGACTCTGAGGGAATTTTGGATTGGGAGGAAAATGATTATTGACGATATGGTAAACAATTGGAAGAATATCCCATTACTAGGGATGGAGTTGCCGCTGAAATCACGACAATTGTGTTGTCATTCTTTGTAAGAGAAATAACAATGGAAAATGTGTCTTGTTACCAAGGCGAGGTCCTCAACCATGAGGAAAACACCATTTTTTTTTTTGAAGGAAAAAGATATCTCTTAGAAAAACAATCCGCAAACGGATTTAGAATAAGGAGAAGGCAAGTGGGTAAACAATTTTCACTACAATAATCAAGGTATGCACGAGAAAAATAAGGTGAAGAATTTTGCAAATAGACAAAAGGATTGAAAATCCAATGAGAGAAAACATATGATTTTGGGAAATTGCAGGCAGGATAAAAATGCAGCTGGAAATTCGAGATCCAGTGGAACGGGAGAAAGGAAAATCACCTGAAATTTTGAAAGAAATGGGATATTTGGGAAAATTATCCAGGGTTTGAGAAAAAGATCTCGTGGAAAATAAGGATATTTTGAAAAAGGCCTAATAAGTTGGAAAACATTGGGAAATATAAAGAATTGAGGAAATAACACACATACAATCACATCCTGCACAAACATTTATGCACATTCAGCACTCCCTAAAAGGCTGACTCTAGATGCATCATTTTGAAAAACAGTTGTAGGACCCTAATCCTAACTCTAGGTTCAGATCATCTTTGTCCAATCCAGTTATGCCAATATACTCGAATCGAAGTTTGAGGTACGTGGCATATAATTTCAACTCCGGTTCTAAGGAAAGGTTTTCCAACATCCTTGAGCGCCTACCGATATACTTCGGACTGTGGCCCGCGGTACGTGGTAGGGGGGCGTTATCCCAAATAATTGGCCCAGTTGTGAGGCTCTGTCCCGAACTAGGGTTCTGGAAGAGAGCCCAGCAACGTGAAGACCGGGACAATATAGGTAATTGAGGTTTGAAAAAATGATCACATGCAAGAAATAGATGGCTCTAAAACCTAAAGAGATAGACTTTTGAAAATCTTTAGAGAAGCATACATTGTTTGCATTCATATCCTAAATTGAGGAGAGTTATATTTAGACCTAAGTCTATGTGAGCATGAAAATTTCTCCTCAATCTGGTCCTACCAAACCATGCCTAAGCTATATGCAATCAATGTCAGCTAGGTCAGAATCTAGGCTCCTAGGTTCGCATGATATCAAAAGTAAAGAGCTGACATTTTGTGAACACATTTTCGATAATTGAACTAAGTCAAGCACACTTTAGGTCAGACAAGGACAGATCCCATCACGGTCGCCAAACCTGTTATCGTCGCAAAAATTTTCCCGTCTTCCCTTCCTTGCGGAAGAGAGAGGAAAATGCTTTCGCGATTCAAACTTGACCGGATTTTGGAAATTGTTTTGAAATACTCGCCTCCGTTTTGAAAATTGCGGGAAAATCCATGGGATGGGGCTCGACCTGTCGGTACGAGGTTCGACCGTTCCTGCCACCTTTAACAGGGGTAATTGAACCAAGGACCAAAATTGTGCTTGACTTAGTAAAATCATCGAAATTGTGTTCTATCCTAAATGCACAGAGAATTCAGGCATGTGCTATGCAATTTTGTAAAATGCAAGTTGGAAAATATGATGTATGCTTAGAAAACATTTGGAGTTGAAAAGCATTTCTCAGGAAAAAGATGGAAATCAATCTCTCAGAAAAACTCAGACGAAGAAGGTTTGAAAATCTCGGGAAAGTTTATAAAGACTTAGAAAATCTTGAAGAGATGAGAATCTTGAGAAAATTTATAAAGACTTGGAAAACTATGAAGAAATGAGAATCTCGGGAAAATTTTGAGAAAGTTATAAAGACTTGGAAAACTATGAAGAAATGAGAATCTCGGGAAAAATGGAAAGAATTCTTGAGAAAAGATGATCATTTGAAAAGGAAAACACTTGTCAGGAAAACTCAGACTTTTAGAATTTTCTTAAGAAAAGGATAGAAAATTTATAAGAAAATTCATCGGAGAAGGAAATTTAGAACTTAGGAAATTGAAATCCTGAGAATTTTATCTTTGAAATATCTGAAAATCAGCTTTTTATTCTTGAGAAAGATGAAAATTCCTTTTGAAAATGGATCTTAAGAAAATAACTTTTTAAGGAAAATCACAGGAAAACTTTGATTTGGAAAATCCAACTTCGAATATCATCATAGTTTCTTGAGAAATCGACTCCATGAAGTGAAAATCTTTTGAGAAAATCATGAGAAAAACAGATGATGCAAATGATTTGAATGAATGAATGCACTTTAAAAAGATTTCTGAAAAACTAGTTGGAAAAATGTGGATTAAGCCAAAGTAAATCCTTCACATATTTTGACTGTGGCCATGAATATATTCAGGGTTTATTTGAGTTAATTCACAATATTTTGAAAGCATTGAAAATATGAGGTGCATTTTCAAGATAGCCTAAGAGTGTAGGCTCGATGTGACTGGTAGAAAGATGATGGATCTGGGTCTCGTCCATAGTCCGACTAGGGCCGTAAATATGGACTCCACCGAGTTCATCAACTCTCTAAGAGTTGGTGCACGTGCCATTTGTGTTCATCCACGGTGAATTTTGAAAAATTGAGATATATGCATCATAGAATCAGGATATTACTGAAATCAAACTATATGAGATGCGGCCTAATCTAAGCAGTAAAAGTAAATCTTATTCCAAGGTTTACATTGGATTGTTACATTGCATAACATAAAGTAAAAGAAAAAAAATGAAATGGAGCCAAGGAATTAGCATCTTCTAGATTTTCCTGCAAAATGAGAGTTAGTACAAAATAACCAAGGAAATGGACATATATACTATATACAACAAAGATATATATGTAGATATAAAAATACTTGAATTTATGATGAATGATATATGACAATGAAGATATATTTACAAAAATAAGAGAAAAGAAAAATATATATAATAACAAGTACACATGAAGGGATATATATATACATATATAAGTATATATACATGTATATATATATATATAGATATATATATATACATATATACGCATACTTATAGGTAGATATACAATAGATATACATATACATAGATATATATATACATATAATGAGAAAATATATATGTTTAATGGAAATTCCATATAATGGGTAAAACCAGAAATTACAGGTATATACAGTTTCTGTAGGGGATTTTACACAGCCGTATTTGCCAAATTACAAGATATTTTTCAATAAAAATGGGTATGGAGCTTCCCTATATATCAATAACGAAGAGTGCAAAAGATGGCATAGAGATCATGAACGGATATTAAAATATCCATCCATGAACGTGGCCAAATATCAAGACTGCACACCTGCAGAAAAGAGAAAGGGTATGGATTCAAAGGGATTACAATAAGTGATAGCTGTGAAAGATATGATATAAATAACGGCTGAAGTATTGAGGGTTAATACAATAATGAGACTGTTGTAGAACCCTTAAGTGGCTGACGAACCCTACCCAAATGAGCTGTTGGCTCCATGTTATTCCCTGCAAAAACCGATTACCATGTGTCTCTTTTGACTCACACAAACGGATGATATTCAAATTTCATTGAACCCCATTAGGTTTCAGACCTAATGTTAACTAAATGATTTTTTTTTTAGCCATTTGATACTCATAATATCACCAAAGCCCACTTGCTAAAACTCAGAAATAAGGAAGAGAGAACAATTTCCTTTTTAGCAGCCAATATAGAAACATTAAGATGTAACAAAAAAGAAAAATTTATTAATACAAATACACAAAAAGGCAATGACAATAGATGTACAGCAGTAAATGGGCTGTAGGTAAAGTGCATGACAGCAGTATGCCTCAATCCTACTATCGATGATGTGCAAAACTCTGGAAATAAATGTGCAGTCACTCATAAAATGCACATATAGCTACATTTTTGTAGTAGAGATTCATGCTTCTGTAACTTTGTTTAGATATGCAAAAACGCACTTCATGCTACTGCAAAAATACATATTACCAATAAGAAATAACAACGTGATTATTTGCAAATTACCAAGAAATAAACCAAATGAACCTTTCTATATAGGCAGACACTTGCACAAGATGATAAAAAACAAAAGCAATAAAATCTTACTTGTGCACGTAACAACTTTATATCAACTTGAGTTTCCTTGATCTCATAAGTGGCAATCAAATTCTTCTTCAATATTGAATAGAGTGCAGCTCTTGGTCCTCTGCACCAACGAGAAAGAGGCGATTTCCTGCTGGTGAACTGAAGATGGATGGCAGCAGTTGGATCTCTGCTGCAGCTATGTTGGAGAGGAGCTGGGCAGCAACCGCTGGACCTCTGCTGGGCTGAAGGTGGATGGTTTGCTGCTGGAATTTCCTGCTAGGCTAAAGGTGGATGGTTTGCTGCTGGAATTTCCTGCTAGGCTGAAGGAAAGATGAAAACGATGGTTCCCTTGTGGCTGGGCTAAAATGGGTGACAACGTGGGGCTGGATTGAAGAAGGTAAGCGTTGGCTGGCTGGATTGAAGAAGGATGCAGGAACCGTGGAAAGCTTGGTGGCTGGGCTAAAGAAGGATGGCAGTTGGCTGGAGCCTTTTTGCTGCTGGGGCTGAAGAAGATGGGAAAAAAAAAAAAAACTGGTGGCTGGATCTTCAATGGGCTGAAGTGGGGATAGACACATTCAGCATCCTGCTGGATGGTTTGAGGAAGGATGGTAGCCGTTGGAGGTGGAAGATGGCTCCACGCTCAGCAGGAAACACCTGCAAAACAGAAAAAAATAATCACCAATTGGCTCTCCCCCTCTTAAAGAATTTTGAAATCTTTTCAAAAAGAAGAAAACGCAGCCCCATTCATGAGGTTCCGTTACCTCATTTTTGAATTTTTTTTGAAATAGCCGTTTCAAGAGGGGCGCATTCCCCTTTTTTTTCAAATTTTGGTTTTATTTCCCTAAGTTTTAGGCAAAATCAAATTTATGATTTTAGGGAAATTTGGCTGTGCCATTTAAGGCTGCCTCCTAAAAAAAAAAAATCATTTAAACAAATAAAAAGAAATAAAATAAAAAAATGAGAGCCTTTTATGAAAATGCCACCTCAACCCACTTTTAAAATCCTTTTGAAAACAAAGTTTTGTTTTGTTTTTGAAAGTCTTTTATTTTTAATTGGGGTGCCACATGTGTGTGGGCCCACTAACTAAAAAAAATAAATAAATAAGTATTGAGAAATGAAAAAGATAATTTTGCAAATTGGTACGAACTCCGGGTGGGTCCCGCTTGAGAATAAACAACTTACCTGGGAGTCTGAGTATGATGCTAGTTCAAAGGCGGGTCCTGCTCCATTTATTTGAAGATACGAGATAAAACATTATTTGTTTTTCAAGAATTTGGAAAAATTGGTTTTTCAAGGCAAAAACATGGATAAAAGTAAAAAAAATTTGTAAAGAGATTTAAAATCTTTTGCAAAAAGTTTTGAGATAAAATCTTTAAAATCAATATCCAAATATCCAGATTGTTTTTCTTGAGAAAATTTTTTTAATTCAAAGTCCTGGGGGTAAAATGGGAAAATTTGGTAATTTTGAATACCTAGGGTTTTAAAAATCAATTTGAAAAAGTTTAAAAATCAAATCTGGATGGACAATTTTGAAAATCAGGAGTTCTGGATCTCAAAATGACATGCTATGCAGTAAATTGATGCAAAGTGTTCATGCAATGCGATGCAAAGACATGTTTCAGTGAAATGTCACTCTGAGCTTAGACTTGGAAATTCTAACTTTTTGTCCAGAAAGAGGATTTTAAAATTTTGCAATTTGAAGATGTCTCTGAACCTAAATATAGAAATTTTGAGGCTCAAGAATGAAATTTAGGACTTTCTGCAAGGTTCAATCTTGGAAAATGACCATTTTGCCCCTTTATTGCTTCTAAAGAACTGAAATATGATGATTGAGGGCGATGTCAGGGAAGTGAGTGAAAATTTGGGGTGTTTACACTAGGTCAGGTGGGTTAGGACCAGGTCAGGCAGGCTATGACCAAGTGGGCTGGGTAGGGGAGGTTCTAGAGAGAGAAAAGGAGGAGAGAGAGAGGGGTTGGCGATTTTCTAAAGGAGGGGGGGTCCTCTATTTATAGGGGAGGTTGCTTAGGGGCTAAGCAACCCCATTTACCCAAATGCCCTTGGCTTTTCTGAGAATTCATTCCATGGAAGGTGCTGGAACATGCTGGAAGGCTTTGGAAGGTGCTGAAACATTCTAAAATATTCTTGAATGTTTTTCTGAGAAATATTTCTGTGGGTCCCACCAATATTTTTGTGGGTCCCGCAAATTTTTTGGGTTTTTGGTGATTTTTTTTCGAAAAATTCTAAGTACGCAATTCTCTTCGTATTGACGTAACTAAGAAAGTTGGCTCGAGGAAATCTTTTGATTTCGTTCAGGTAGGAAGTTATGGCTTCCAGAGTGTTTGAGCATATATTCGTGATTCGACGAATATCCTAAGTATAACTGGCTCGCAGGAATTGATTTGTTTCGCATTCTCAGAAAATTTGTTATTTTTACCGGTAAATGCCTCATGAATTTTATTCAGATATTTTCTGAAAAATTGCGGGTCTTACACATTCTTTCCAAATTCAAAAATTTATTTTCCCAGCCCTGATTATTTTCAAAAACTTAGAACTTCAAGTCTCTGATCTATCTCAAGTTCTAAGTTAGATTCAATCATTTCTTCACTCCATTATTAAATTAATCTCAGAAACACTTGGAGATTTCCAAATCAATTTTCAAAAAGCGCATACATCCTTGCATTGGATAAGCATGATTCTTTGTGCATTTAGATTTAGGATAAATTCTTAGATTATATTTAGGCAAAGCAAAAAGGCATAAATTCGATCCTTGGTTTGATTACCCCTGGTAAAGGCGCAAGGAACAGTCAAACCTCGTACCGACGAGCGAATCCCGTCTCCCCATTTTCCCGCAATATATTTTAAAATGGAGGCGAGTAATTTTCTAAATATTTTCCTCATCTCTCTTCTTTTTCTTTTCTGTTCTCTCTTCATTTCTGTCTTTTCATTTCTCCCTTCAAAAAGGAGAAATAGAGGTCAGAAAGGAAAAAAAGAAGGAAGAGAGAAAAACCACAAGAGAGGAAAATTTTTGCGATAATCACAGTAATTGGACCCACTACGTCGAAGGCCCACATCGAAAAAGGCCAAGGAGAAACCACATACTGTAAATATGCGGCTGGCGCATGAAGGGAGGGTGCGTGCATTTGGCATTTCACGCACTTTTTCACAAAATGATGACAATCTTGCTGCATGGTTTTCCAATAATACCCTGCTCAGATAATCTGCTTGACGAGCGTTTGGTAGCCGACGTGGCCTCCACAAATTCCCTCGTGTGCCTCTCGGACAATTTCCATGGCTTCATCCTTATCTAAGCATCTCACATACTCAGAACTGAACCCACGACAATAAAGAGTATTGGCAAGGATGAAATATCGGGCTGACATGCGCTGAATCGCACGTTGCTCCTTTCTTGGCACTTCTGATGGACATTCACCAGTTTTGATAAAGCTTTTGATGTCTTGGTACCAAGGCTTCTCTTTTTGAGTGGCTTGGTTTACTTGCTCAGCTGGAATGTAGGCAGGTTGATCAAGTCTGTCAATCACGAAGGAACGACAGGATTCGCTGTCTTTGAACGACAAAATGGAGCCTAAACAGGCTAGGCCATCTGCTATGTGATTGTATTCCCTCTTGACATGGCTGAGCTAAAATTCCTCGAAGTTGCCTATGAGAGCTAAGGCAATCTTCTGATAGGGAATTAATTTTGAATCTTTAACTTGCCATTCAGCGTTAACTTGACTGACAACAAGCAATGAATCGCCGAAGGCATGTACTCTCTTGACATTGAAGTCTTGCAAAATTTTGAGGCCTTGTATTAGAGCTTCATACTCGGCCATGTTGTGAGTACATTGGAAGCTGAGTTTGAGAGAATAAGGGATCATTTCCTTTTCGGAAGTGATCAACAAGATCCCAATCCCTATGCCGGACATATTTCTGGCTCCATCAAAGAAAATGGTCCAAACTGGGGACTCTTGAATACTGCAGATGCGATCATCTGGAAAATCGTCTTCCGCTTTGATCTCTTCTGTCAACGGGAAATCTGCCAACTGATCTGCGATGGACTGACCCTTGACTGATTTCTGAGAAACATACTCCAAGTCGTACTACATCAGGAGGACTTGCCATTTTGCAATCCGTCCAGTGAGAAAAGGCTGTTCAAGGATGTACTTGAGAGGATTGAGTCTTGACAGAATTTTGATTTCTGAGGCCAGCATATAATTTCTCAGCTTCTGACACATCCATACCAAGGCTAGACACGTCTTTTCTATCTGAGCATATCTTTTCTCATAATCGATTAAGGTCTTGTTGATGTAGTAGATGGCGTGCTCTATCTGACTGCCTTCCTCGTACTGCGCAAGAAATCTGCCACAAGCATTCTGATTGACGGAAATATATAAGAGAAGTGGCATCCCCAGTTCTGGTGGCTTCAGAACTGGTGGATTGAGGAGATACTGCTTGATGCGTTCGAACGAAAGCTGACATTCTGGTCCCCACTCAAATTTCACTTCTTTTCTCAGCAAGTGATTGAAGGGCTCGCATCTCATGGCCAAATTTGAGATAAAGCGCCAAATTGACTGAATGCGACCTTGAAGGCTTCACAGCTCTTTAAGATTGGTGGGAGACAACATATTAATGATCTTCTTTGCCTTGGCAGGATCCACCTCTATGCCTTTCTTGTTGATCATATAGCCTAGCAGTTTGCCTGACTCTACTTCGAAAACACATTTCTGCGGATTGAGTCTCAACTTGTAAAGGATGAGCCTTTCGAAGACTTGGCCGAGAGCATCGAGATGATCCTCTCCTTCTTTGGATTTGACCAGGATGTCATCCACATAGGCATCCATGTTCTTGTGCATCTGGTCATGAAAAATAACTGCCATCGCTCCTTGATAGGTCGCCCTAGCGTTCTTGAGTCCAAACGGCATAACCATGTAGCAAAATGTGCCCCAAGGCGTAGTAAAGGAAGTTTTGGACTGGTCACGAGCGGCCAGTTTAATCTGATTGTAGCCTAAGTATCCATCCATAAAGGAAAACATGGCATGGCCCGCCGTGCTATCGATCAAAAGATCGATGTTGGGAAGTGGATAATCATACTTTGGGGTGGCCTTGTTTAGATCTCTGAAATCAATGCAGATTCAGACTTTGCCATTCTTTTTGGGAACTGCCACGATGTTCGCCAACCAGTCTGGATATTCGATAGTCCGGATGAATCCTGCTTTTAATAACTCCTCAAGTTCTTCTTTAACTTGTGGTGCCACTCGGGGATCCATTTTTCTTAATTTATGCTTGATTGGTTTGCAATCTGACTACAGCACGAGACGATGCTCGACCAGTTTGGGATCTAAGCCTGGCATATCCTCATAAGTCCAAGCAAAGACTGCCTGATGCTGTTTGAGAAAATAGATGAGCCTTTCCTTCTCATCCGAACTTAAGCTGGATTCAATTTTGAGGATTTTCGGATCATCTTCTGAACCGATCTTGACATCCTCTGTCGGATCTTGAACCAACGACGATGGTTCGTCCTGCTTCTGAATACTGGCAATTCTTGAATCGCTGAGTCAAACTCTGCTAACTCTTCGATTTGCTCTGTTACCTTGTTGACTTCTGCCCCTGCCTTCGTCTTGCAGATTCTGGCCGGTTTGGATTTATTTTGAAAAAAGTTGGTATTGATAACAAGCTTTTTGAGCGATTTAGGAGCCATGATTCCAGCAATCCTGAAAGCGCAAAGAAGGTTTTTTGAGAAAAGGGTAAGATGTTTGAAAATGGCCTTTTGTACATAAACAAAGAATGACAACATGGATAAAGATATAAGCAGAGAATTTGTGTACGCCAAGATGAGAATAGAAAATCAAACTTTCATTGATTGAAATGTCTTTGATATTTACATATGCTTTGTTGAGGGAAAGAAAGAAACTGGGGTGGTTTTTTGGCCCCTACATGATGACATGAAAAGAAAAGAAAGCAGAAAACACTGGCATTGTCTTCTTCATTTTGATCCCTTGACAAAGGTGGTTTTTCTGTTGGATGATTGACCTGTAAAACCCAAGCCTGCACCGGTGGCATGCCGAGTGGGGACGATTGGCTCCAGAATGTCATCTCCATTCTTACCAAGGCCTCTGAAGGGGTGGTAGCCATGCTTCATCAGAAGGTCGAACCCTTTCTTAGTTTTCAAGAACTGAGGGAAAAGAGGGTGATCTTTGAATGAAGTGTAATCGAGGCGCCCACCTAACTTTAAGAAGCGAGGTCCCTGCCACTAGACCACTGCGGTGACATTTTCTGACGGCTGAACTTCTTTCAGTTTCAGCATGTCCAGGCTTTCACTTAGATTGATTTCATCGACTTCCCTGATGCTTGGGATGTCGGCAGTGAAAGTGGGAAGGGGAATCATCGGTTGCGGGAGTCTTTCTTCCGGATCCTCTCCTAGGACCGTGGTAATCATGCCTCCCTTCGACCATTTGATACACTAGTGAAGGGTTGAAGGAACAACATTGGCGTTGTGGATCCAAGTGCGCCCGAGCAAAAGGTTGTATGTGGGCAAAATAGTGATAACTGAAGCTGAATTCTTAGGAAATGGTTTGGACAAGATTTTCGGCTGTTCTTTCTCATCTTCGATTAACAAGTTCTTGTCAATACAGTCCTGAATGATGTTTTTAAGGACAAAATAGTGCTCGATGTCATGTTCAACAGTCCGGTGAAACTTACAGAATTTATCAGTCCATTTTCCCATAGCAACGGGAGGATCTGCCACCTTGGGGAGTTTAATCATTTCCTTCGACATCATATATTCCAAGATGTCTTCGCGGGACTGCTCTAGAGCGATAAACTCCCGATCATAACTCCATCCCTCATGTTTTGGCTTTTTCGGCTGCTTTGCTTCTGGCTGTGGTGTTGATTGGACGGGCTGTAGCTTAACAAATTTTCCCTTCTGGGCTGCAGAGTTTGTTCTTTCGGCCCTAGAGTGTCCGACATTCTTGTTGCGATTTTTCTTGCTTTTCTTGCTGCCAGAATTACTGCCGTGGTCTGAGAAATCTGTAGAATAAGCAACATGTGCTTTCTTCTTCTGCTCATGATTCCCTTTGACAAAAGGGTACCCTTCATATAGGCCATTGTCCAATCCGGTCTCGAGCCACTCGGCTCTCTCTATCAGCTTGATGAATGACTTTGCAGGAGATGTAGAAACGAGGTTCCTCAAAGGCTGAGCAAAGTTGTTCAAGATAATTTGCAGGGCGTGCTCTTCTGGGATGGGAACCTTCATTCTGATACAGGTGCTTCTCCACCTGTGGATGAATTCGCCAACTCTCTCATTCTCGTTCTGCTTTAGATTGTACAGATGGTTGAGAGTTGGTGATGCTTCAACATTGAACATGAAGCGCTCAATAAACAAGTTTACGACTTTATCAAACTCTCGTAGTTCAATAGGATTGATGTGGTCTGCATACCACCTGGCCACTGTTCCCTCTAGGCTGGGAGGAAAGCAAATGAATAACGCCCGGTTGTCTTTTCTGAAACAGCCGCACTCTGCATAAAATGTAGCCAAATGAGCCTTAGGGTTGCCTGTTCCATCAAATTTGAGGAACTTGCGAGGGAGATTTTCCAGATTGTCATCCCCGTCCAGGCCGCTATAGAAATCTTCACCAGAATAAGTCTGTTTGCCTTTGCTTTTGGCCTGGATATCCTTAATGGCCCGATTCATTTCATTCATTTGTTCGTGCATTGGATCATTAGCCGGAATAGGTTTGTTTATTGATTCGGGCTCTGCAGTGATCTTCACAAACTGCTGCAGAGGATTCTGATGGTAGACAAACTGCTCTTCTTCCTATGATTCTTCTTCGGCTGATTCTGATTCTTCAGAAGTGGTATCAGGCTGAACCTTCTTTCTGACGATCTTGACTGGCTTTTTCACAGCTTTCTTCTTTGGTTTGCTTTTGGGGGCGACCTTCTTCTGACCGGCCTCAGCTTGCTCTGACATCATTCTGGCCATCATTCTCTGAAACAGACTGTACATGGCAGGATCTATATCATCGGTTTGGCCCTGACTCTGTCCTCTGACCGACTTGGGAGAATCCATTGCTTCAATTTCGCTGTCACTGTGCTGAGGGGCAATCTCTTTTCTGGCTCTTGTCTGAACCATCTTGTCAATGCCAATGATTTCTGCAAGATAAGGGAATGGTTAGAGTAAGGACTTTTAAAAACACAATCTTTTGAGATAAAGATAAGAATGAAGGAATTGATAGTCAATTAAACAAGTTATTCCATTACCAGGGATCAGGTCATCACAAATTTTGTGATAATTGTGTCACCATTTTGTGATAACAGAAAAAAAATATGCCTTGTTACCTAGGCAAGGTCGTCCATCATGATAAGAGATAATTTTGAAGCAGAATATAAGGAAAAGTCTCATCACTAGGGATGAGGTCGTCACGGGAATCGTGACCACATAAAACAAAATAAAAGAATAAAATTTTGGCCACAAAGAGCTTTTTAACAGAACACAAAGTTGCATTTTTATTGATGACAAAATTTAAATACAAAGAGAAGGTGGGCAGACAGTTTGCCACCATTCTCGATATTCCGAAGATACATTAGGACCAGGAAACACAGACAAAGGAATGAAGGAGTCCCAAGTGTATTTGGTTACATGGTATGCCCCAGACCACTGATCCGACTGCAGATCGAACTCTGGCATGTGGCCCGTCGGGAAGCGAGTGTTGACACAAACCTGCCGCTGCGAGAACTGTCTAAGACACCTCTCTGGCTGATAGTCGACATACAAAAAAGGGCCAAGCAATCTGTAACGCTTGCTATGAGCATAAGTGTAGCGAGGAGCTGACTCTTGCCTATTGAAGTAATCCCAAAGGATCACTTCCTGATGCAGACTCTCGATCAAAGTTCGATACTGAATGACAGACTTCAGCTTCTTGCTGCTGAATCTGAAGGAACTGGTCTTCGATGGAACATGTCTCAGGAACCAAGACTACAAGGCATACGTGCACCCTTCTACCAGAATGGTCTCTCCAAGGGCGAAACGACCTAAACCTCGGTAGAGAAAGGCTAGAGCTATCATGGATACTGAAAGTTGAGGGGTCTGCTTGCTTCCCCATCTTCGAAAGAGTTGGGCGACTCTGACATCAATGAAATTCTGACCGTCCTGAAAGAATGCCAATCCTACCGTGCATAGGACCATAGCATGCTGAATTTTTTCTTTCGCTGCTCGGGACAAGGTTTCAACTTCCTCGTAGGCTCCATACTTGCGATAGAGTCCGAACAGGTCAATGAACTGACTTCTATTGATCTCTTTGAGAGGCCAAGATCTACTCCCTATAGCCCTGGCTAATGCTTCTCGAACATCTATTCCTTTGACATTGATCAGGAACTGCTGCTCGACCGGATCATCTGGCTGACCAGCTGGCTCTGACAGTCCCATGATGTCACTGAATTCGTCCATTAGCAGAGTCATCTCTCCCCATGGAAACCAAAAGGTGCAGGTACGCGGATTCCACCGTTCTGCCATAGCTTGAATTAAACTGTCGTTGATGGTTCACTTGCCCACTACCGATGCCATCTCCAATCCACATTTGTCTAAGTGGTCTGGGAACATACATGAGAAGGTGGCGAACCAAGAATAATACCACCGCGGGAAGAAGGAATGAGACTGAATGACCCGATGATCTGGGGATCCATCCTTTATCTAACAGAAGACATGATCTCTGGGAAAGACATCATCAAGGGAATTGGATGCCATTGGAATGATACTGAGGCAAAGAAGACGAAATTTAGATAGAATGCAAGACTTACGGATAGACTCTTGATGAAATAAGAGGATAGACATAAATCCTGAAAGTTTTTAAAAGATTAGGGGATTTTAGAAAAGGGATTTCCAGGGTTTTTTAAAGAAAAATTTGACACAAAAGAGAAAAGAATGTAGGTAAAGGAAGAAATATACTCCTGAGGTTTTTGAAAATAAGGAGAAATTTTGAATAATATACCAAGGGTTTGAAAAGATTTGATATATATAGGAGAATACAAGAAAACATTGCATAATTACAGCTGCACAAACAAGGATGTACAAACAGCACTCCCTAAAAGGCTGACTCTAAATGCAATATTTGAAATGGCTTGTAGGACCTTAATCCTAACTCTATGGTTCAGATCATCTGATTCCAATCAAGGTATGCCGATATACTTAAGCCGAAGCTCGAAGTACGTGGCATAGAAATATTTTTCCGGTTTTAAGGTAATGGCTTCCCAACATCCTTGAGCGCCTACCGATATACCTCAGACTATGGCCCTTAGGTACGTGGTAGGGGGGCGTGAACTCAAATAGGTGGTCCAGTTATGAGGCTCTCTCCCAAACTATGGTTCAGTGAGACAGCCCAGCAACGTGAAGATCGGGACAATACAGGTGAGGATGTTTTCAAAAACATGTTCAACATGCAGATAAAACCAGAAAGCTCTAATACAAGTCCTAGAGAGATAGAATTTAAATGAAAAGAAGCATACACTTGCATACATTATTCACATTCAATCCCTAAAATTAAGGAGAGTTGTATTTCAGACCTAGATCTAATGTGAGCATGGAATAATCTACTCAATATGGTCCTACCAAACCATACTTAGATCCTATATGCAATGATGTCAGCTTAGGACAGAATGTAGGCTCCTAAGTTTTGCATGAAAAAATGAAGCTGACATAGAAGAATAAAGACTTAGAAAATATTAAAGCAAAGCAAAGGCATAGATTCAACCAGACGAAAACGAAGTCCCATCACAGTCGCCAAATCTGTGATCATCGCAAAAATTTTCCTCTCTTATGGGTTTCTCTCTCTTCCTTCTCTTTTCCTTTCTAATCCCTATTTCCTTGTTTTTGAAGGGAGAAAATAAAAGACAGAAAAGAAGAGAGAAGAGAAAAGAAAAGAAAAGAAGAGAAGCGGAACTCTTTTGCGGGGTCTCACTTGACCTTGATTTGAAAATATTTAGAAAATTACTCGCCTCCATTTTGAAAATATTTGCAGGAAAATGGGGAGACGGGATTCGCTCGTCGGTACGAGGTTCGACCGTTCCTAGCGCCTTTACCAGGGGTAATCGAACCAAGGATCGAATCTATGCCTTTTTGCTTTGCCTAAATATTATCTAAGGATTTATCCTAAGTCTAAATGCACAAAGAATCATGCTTGTGCAATGCAAGGATGTATGCTCTTTTAAAAGATGTTTTTTAAAATTCCCAAGTGTTTTGATATGAACTTGAAAAGAAATGGTTTCTAAAGGGTAAGATCTAACTTAGAACTTGAGATAGATCAGAGAAGTTCTAAGTTTTTGGAATAATCAGAGTTGGGAAAATAAATCTTTTGAAAAAGAATGATTGGAAGATAATGAAGTTTCAAAATCAGAAATGGACTTTGAATTTTTGAATTTTGAATCTGGATCTAAGAGAAGGAGACAAATACATGAAAATGGAATTGAATTTTTGGCTTTGAAGTTTGAAATCAGAATAGGATTTTTAAGAAGTCAAAATAGGATTGAAAAACAGAATTGGTTTTTGAATCAAGGAAAACTTGGATTTCTGAAATCCAGAATAAAAATGGAATTAGATTCAAAAGTTGGAATTAGAGATAGAATTCAATTTGAAACTTTGGAATTCAAGATGGAATTTAAATCCAAAGCTTTGAATTCTAAATAAAGTTGGAATCCAAGATGAAATTGAATTCTGGATCCTAAATGGAATTTGGATCTGCAGTCTGAGATCCAAGATGGAGTTGGATTCTGAGTCCTAAAATGGATTTTGGATCTGAAGTCTGAGATCCAAGATGGAGTTGGATTCTGGATCCCAAAATAGAATTGGATCTGAAGTCTGAGATCCAAAGTGGAATTGAATTCTGGATCTTAAAATGGAATTGGATCTGAAGTCTGAGATCCAAGATGGGATTGGATTTTGGATCTAGAATCCTAAATGGGAATTGGATTTGAAATCTGGAATAATTTGGATCTAACTTTGGATTTGGATTCTGAAAGTCCAAATGGGAATTTTGAAGATGGATCTGGGTTTTGAAAACCCAGATTGAATTTAAAATTTAGGGAGGGTCAAGCTTTGAGATTCGGAATCAATCTCAAATTTTGATTTTGAATTTTGAAGATAAGAAGATAAATTTGATCTTGAATTTTTGAAATCAGAGGATGACTTCAAAGTTAAATTGAACTTTGAAGTTTGGATTTTGATTTGGAAATTGAAATTTGAATACAAAATAATTTTGAAACTTCAAAGTCAAATTGGACTCTGAAATTGAATCTTTGAATCTTGAAATGGGATAGAATTTGATTTTGAATCTATGAATAAGATTTAATATGAGAAATGAAGAAGAGGGATCACCTGAAATTTTGAAAAGGAAATTTTGAAAATATGATGCAATTCTATCCTAAGTGATGAATGAATTTAAATAATTTTAAAAATTGGATTTGAAAGTCTTATTTCATTCTTTAAGTGAATTAAAATAAGATTGAAGATATAATACATCCTTGACTATGGTCATTGAATGTATTATATAATAATCATATTTAAATTCAAGTGAAGAATAAAACATATTTTGGTGCTTTTATAGAGTTTAAAGTGAAATTAACTCTCAATGTATCCTGACTATGGCCATTGATATACATATTGAGCTAATTTCAAACTCAACCCTGATAAAAGAAGAAAATATTTAAAGAAAATATGATGATTTTTGAAGAGGGATCCAGTGTGGATCCAGTGTTACTCCATAAAAGATGAAAATCCTAAGTTTTGTTCACATCTTGACTATGGCCATTGATGCAAATCATCAACTTAGGATTAATCACCTCCTACTAGAATGGTGTACGTGCCATTCGTGTTTTCACCATTTGTGAGTTTTCACAAAGGAAAATGATGAAACAAATGTTATTTACATGCTCATCCATTCTAATCTAAGACTGGAAATATAGAATTTTCATTAATATCTAGCTTATTACAATGTTGGAGTTGAAAACATCGAAAATTTTCTAATTTCAAGCGTCTCTCATGTTCCTGCAAGATAGAATTTGCACAAAGGGATATTTAAAAGTGTGAGTGCAAATAACTATCAAAATTTTACACAAGATGCTTCACTCATATTTGAATGAGAAAGGCATCTGGCCTACCCTGCACTTGTTAGCAAATGTACATATATATATAAGTACACATATATATACATATATACATATATACATATATATATATATATATATATATATATAAGCAATGTCATAGTTAAATGAACATCTATATGCAATGGGTGAGGCAAGGGCCAGGATGGTCCAAGGTGAACCATCATGAAGGGTAATAGCCATAGCTGCTCGTGATGGGCTACTATGGAAATGAAGGATCATAGTGGCTTCTTATGAACCACTATATATTAAAAAAAAAGAATAGTTGCAGTAGGCCTTGCTGAACTGTTATAATAATGATAAGGAAGAAAAGCTGTAGTTCTTATGGCAGTTCTTTTGATGAACTGATATAAGGAAGAAAAGTTGGGCTGTAACAGCCAACATGATGATGAGTATTGCTAGGATTCACGGATTGACCTTCAGTTCCTTTCCTTCCACATCTGACACCAGGCCAAATATAGCCACCGAAGCTGCACGGATCTCCATGTCTCCCCCTTTTAAACCATTCAGTCAAAACAAGACCCATAAGTGAGATACAAGTGACTCAGTTTGTTACCAGTCCAACCATGACTCTGTTCATGCCATGTAATATACAAACAAGGTATGGGATTCACTGTTTGGCCCTTGCTTTTATTTCTTTTCAGCATAGTGAAGTTGTACATCATAGATGAATGCTTCATCGGAACTGTCAGACAAACTAGGAGGTATCCTCGCCCTATGCTTGAATTTGTATTTCATGCAAGTGTACAATTTACAATGAAACGATGAATCTGGAATTTTATATTTGCAAATTCAAGGATGTAGAATAGTATATGAAGCAAAATTATTAGAATGGCATCAAATGGTATTATGTTTACAGGCACAGAACAAAAGGTCATACTAGTGCTAAGAAGGTGCACAAAGAGCAGAGAACAAAAGCATCCACTTACAATCAAACAAAACGAGTACATCTGTGTGATTTGGAAATAATACTGAGACTAAATTCAATAGGATAGCTGGAATGACATGCTACCAGATTACAATAGATGAAAACAGCATCTTGAACCCATAATTCTGAACAACATGAGACATACCCGGATTGCAGAAAAAGATAGTCCCCCTTTAGCACCAGACGATCTTCAAAGATACACAAGCTTATCGTTCAGTCGTCCCAAGTTGATGGTCCACCAGCCCCAACCTTTATTATTTTCAAGGCATTCAAGGAAGGTTTAGGTATATTTCTTTTTTAGAGTTTGAGTTTCTTACCAGGGATGGCGATCAAACTGTTTATCTGATCTTCCTGTATCAACATTTCCACTCTGTTTATCATTGTCTCTCTGATTAGCAATACTCTATGAATTCCATATAGACATGCATGCCATCGAATTCTATTTACATGCTAGAACAATGAAGGATATACAGAATTCAGGTGGTAACGGCAGCGGATTGAAAGTAAAATGATAGGTGGTCTTAAAAAGGTACGTGCCAACAGAGCACAAATTCTGCTACAGTAACATTTACAGGGAAACACAATGTTATGCTGTATATACTATGCATAAAAAAAAAATTGACAGTAGGTGCCTTACTGTAAGTGAACACTACATCCAGCAGAAAGGTAATGCATGAAGGATGTCCAAGGGATGACACACCCATCGATGGTTACGATGTATATGATCCAGTCTTAACCTCAATGATTAGGAGACATAAAGATAATCAATCCTGCAAGAATCAAAATGTGAAGGACCCAACAGTTGAAATATGAAGGTATTCACCATAGTGTGCAAGAACAGAGAATTAAGTATAATCTTCAATAAAATAATATTAAAAAATGATCCAAGTATTGCCGTGATAAAAGAGAGTTCCAAGATCTCTAATGCTTTACTGCGGAATTCTGAACAGAAAATATAAATCCATTATTATTCTTGTCCATCCTCTGGATGATGAGCCCTTGGAATTTTTTTTTAGAAGACCTCAAAGGAGGTCCAGAACATGATTGAAGGTGAAGGAGCTTTTAGGTGGACATGGTATTGTCAACCTCAAAATTTTGAAATGAGGAGTTCTTAGGACCTGATTGCTATCAGCTCTTGGGTTACTTGCAGCATTCATTATTCGATTCCTCCATCGAATTTTAATATGAACTCGGCCCTGTCCATGATGGGTTCAGCAGAGATTTTGCTCATGAGCCATTCACGCATGAAATTTTAAACATTTCTCTGCAACTATGAACTTCCTAGCAGACTTCACTGTGAATTTGAGTTGGTTCATGGTGGAGTCGATGCAGTCCAGAGGGATGCATTACGCAGGTAAGACATGATACTGTTGCTTATGGGGATGATCCCATTGCCCTCAGTATGGTGCACGAATCGTGATCCTGCTCGATGCTAGAACAGTCGATTCAAATAAAACTGGAGGGATCATCGGATGGCACGACAAACCAAATATTGAAATGCAGTTAAAATGCATAAGGTAAACAAGTTAGAAACATTTAGAAGGCCATTACATACGATCAAAGTAAAATAGGAAATCCGTTACAGCAGTTGGATGGATCAATAAGGCACCGAAGTTATAAACTATATAAAAGCATATCCGATATTCATAACAGAAAAACATGAATTGGACCCGAATGCTATAATGCAGGGAAATACTGATTCAAAAATGAAAATCAACATGTTATTGCTGAATATACTTAATTCTTTAAGGGGATGAACAAAAAATCACGAAATAAATGGCAAAAGAAGTCTAAAGCAATGCAAAAGATGAGAAAATCGAAAACAAAAGGAAGAAGAAAGATAATAGGAGATAATGTCGGAACTCATTCGTTCCGGTTATTTTTGCACATGTGTAGGCCAGTCTTGCCATCAACAGAGTGATCCTACACGGGTGCTCTAATGAGCCGAAAATGAACAGGAAAAATGGAAAACACAGAAAAGGGGAACGATATTTACTTGATTAGGAAGAAGGAATCAACCTCCCTCTGTTACTTGAGGAGAACCCAAAGGATGAACCTAAGAGAAAAGGGATCAGAAGAAAAAGTGGATCGATCTCGGCTCCGGCTCCAACAGGGAAGAAGATAGCACTTCCTTGTAGAAACCCAGAAGCTGAAAGGGGCGCCAAGGGATGCGGTTGAAGATTCGTTGGGTGATGCTCGATGATGGATATAAAGCAATGGGTGCGAGAGGCAGAGAGTGGATGATCGACAGATAATGGATGTCGAGTGTGAGGAATGGCCTCCCTTTTAAAGAAGAAGGAGAAAACTCCAGAAGAGCTTCTGTTAGAGATGGAGGGTTTGGAGAAAGGGGAAGGCCTGTGAGGCCGTTGGCCATCGACGGTTATGGAGCCATGGCTATGGAGGGTTCGGGCGACTGATGGGGGCGTGCGATGGGCGGTAGAGAAGGGATCGGGTGGCTGATGGAGGGTTTTGGTGAGGGTTCTTGAGGAAGCTTCGTGAAGGAGAGAGGGCGATGGACAGACTCTGAAACCCTAACTCGACTTTTTAAAACACTGAGGGTAAGATTTTCCAAAAAGGGGCCTCTTAAAGAGTGTTTTCTTAAAACGGGTTTTTAGAAAACCCTTTTTTTTTGGTAATTTCCTTCATTATTTTGATTTTTTTGTTCTTTTCTTGGTATTTTATGATTTTTTTTTTGTTGTAAAAAAAAAAAAAAACCTAAAACCTAAGAAAATATGAGGGATAAAGCTATTGTTTGTATTTTTTGGTAAAAATTTACAAAAATAGGGGTTTTCTAAAAGTTTGGGTTTGATTTCTTCAAGAAAATGAGTTTGGATTCAAAATTTGAGAAGATTTTCGAGTTTTTAAACTCGAATTGAGAAATATAGAGCAATGAATCAGAACGGATGTCGGCCGGACTGTCTGAGCCATTCAAAACTATTTTTGATATTTTTATAATTCCAATTTTGAAAATTGGACAACGAGGCTCAAATTCGCATCTTTTACCCGGATCTGGATCCGAAACTGAGTCAGATGTATAAAAAAGAACTTAATTTCAATAAAATCTGAGAAATAACTGGAATTTGAATTTAAAACTGATTCAATTACTCAGGAAATGGAATCAGAGGCAAAAAGGGAATATTTACAACATTTTGAAAATTTTGGGGTGTTCACAGGGTCTTCAACTGTCTAGAAGCATAGGTAATCACCCGGTCGTGCTGCATTAGCACACAACCCAATCCGGTACCAGAGGCGTCTGTGTACACCACAAAACCACCTCTGCTAGAAGGTAAAGCTAACACCGGCAAGATCGTCAGCTTCGACTTCAGGATCTGGAAACTGTCTTCACAAGCGTTGTTCCACTCGAACTTGATACCTTTACACAAAAGCTTTGTCAAAGGTAGGGCAATCCTCGAAAAGTCTTGGATGATAATAACCTGCCAATCTAAGAAAGCTGTGAATCTCAGACACGTTCTGAGGCTGCTTCCAGCCTAGAACTGCTTCAACCGTAGCTGGATTGACTGACACTCTGTCCTTCGATATCACGTGCCCAAGAAACATAACTCGCTCGAGCCAAAATTCACACTTGGAGAATTTGGCGAACAACTGATGCTCACGAAGAGTACTCAAAATAATACGCAAGTGCTCTAGATTCTGCTCCGGACTCTCCGAGTAGACCAAGATGTCATCGATGAACACTATCATGAACGAATCCACAAACGGACAAAAAATCCGATTCATCAAATCCATGAATGCTGCTGGAGCATTCGTGAGGCCGAAAGGCATCACCACGATCTCGTACAAACCATACCTCGTTCGGAAAGTTGTCTTCGCAATGTCATCTTCTCGGATACGAAGTTGATGATAACCTGATCGAAAAGGTCTTTGATCCTGGGTAACGGATACTTGTTCTTGATCGTCGCTTGGTTGAGCATCCGATAGTCGATGCACAACCTCAGGGATCCATCCTTCTTCTTCACGAACAACACTGGTGCTCCCCATGAAGAAGCACTGAGTCAAATAAAACCCTAATCTAAGAGTTCTTCCAACTGCCACTTTAATTCCTCAAGTTTTGCTGGAGCCATACGATATGGTGCCTTGAAAATAGGAGTAGTTCCAGGCAACAACTTGATACAAAATTTGATCTCTCGCTTCGGAGGTAACCCAGGTAATTCCTCCGGAAACACATCGGCAAATTCTCAGACCATGTCCAAGTCATCAATCAAAACCATCTTCGGTTCAACTGGGGCAATACTGACCAAGAATGCAGTACCCTGTGATCATTGCAAAATTTTTCCTCACTTGTGATTTCTCTCTCTTTCTTCTCTTTTCCTTTTCTAGCCTCTATTTTCCTCCTTTTTGAAGGGAGAAAAATAAAAGAGAGGAAAGAAAAGAGAAGAGAAAAGAAAGAAAAGAAGAGAGAGAGGAACTCTTTTGCGGGGTCTCACTTGACTTTAATTTGAAAATATTTAGAAAATTACTCGCCTCCGTTTTGAAATATTTGCGGGAAAAATGGAGAGAAGGGGCTCACTCGTCGGTACGAGGTTCGACCGTTCCTGGCGCCTTTACAGGGGTAATCAAACCAAGGATCGAATTTATGCCTTTTGCTTTGCCTAATTATTATCTAAGAATTTATTCTAAGTCTAAAAGATGCACAAAGAATCATGCTTGTGCAATGCAAAGATATATGCTCTTTTAAAAGATGTTTTCAAAAATTCCCAAGTGTTCTGATATGAACTTGATAATAATGTGAAGAAATGGTTTCTGAAGGGAAAAAATCTAACTTAGAACTTGAGATAGATCAAAGGAGTTCTAAGTTTTTGAAATAATCAGAGCTTGGGAAAATAAATCCGGATTTTGAGAAGGAATGTTTGAGATAAAAGGAGAAAAAAAATCATAAATGGACTTTGAATTGAAATTTTGAAGAGAGAAAATGAATATTTGGAAAGAAATTGAATTCTATGTTTGAAGCTTTTGAAATCAGAAGGAGATTTGAGAAATCTAAATAGAATTGAGAAATGAGATTTATTTGAAAGTTGGAATTCAAGATGGAATTTGGAGCTAGAGTCTAAATCTTAAATGGAACTTGGATCTGAAATCTGAGATCCGAAATGAAATTGAATTCTGGATCCTAAATGGAATTTGGATCTGAAGTTTGAGATCCAAAGTGGAAGTTGAATTCTGGATCCTAAAATGGATTTTGAATCTGAAATCTGAGATCTAAGATGAAATTTGATCAAAAATTTCGAGTGGAATTTAGATCTGAAATCTGAGATCCAAAGTGGAATTGGGTTCTGGATCCTAAAATGGATTTGAATCTGAAGTTTGAGATCCAAAGTGGAAGTTGGATTCTGGATCCTAAAATGAAATTGGATCTGAAGTCTAAGATCCAAAAGTGGAGACGGATTCTGAATCCTAAATGGAATTGGGTCCAAGGTCTGGAATCCAAGATGTAATTTGGATCTGGAGTGTAAGATCCAAAAAGTGGAGATTGTATTTAGAAATCTGGATCCAAGTTGATCTAACTTTGGATTTGGACTTTGAAAGTCCAAATGGGACTTTTGAATATGGACCTGAGTTTTGAAAACCTAGATTAAATTTAAAATTTAGGAAAGGTCAAGCTTTGAGATTCAGAATCAATCTCAAACTTTGATTTTTGAATTTGAAGATAGGAAGATAAACTTGGTTTTGAATTTGAAGATGAATCAGAAACTTCAAAGTTAAATTGAACTTTGAAATTGAATTTTGAATTCAGTTGGAAATTTGGAGTTTGAATATAAAATGGTTTTGAAATTCCAAAGTCAAATTGGACTTTGAAATTGAGATAGAATTTGGAATTTGAAATAGAAGTTTGAAGAAAGATGTTCAAAATCACTTGGGTTTTTGAAAAAGAATTTTTAAAATATGATGCAATTCTATCCTAAATGATGAATGAATTAAAAGGATTTAAAATTGGATTTTGAAAAGCTATTCCATTCTTTAAATGAATTAAAATAAGATTGAAGATATAATACATCCTTGACTATGGTCATTGAATGTATTATATAATAATCATATCTAAATTCAAATGAAGAATAAAATACATTTTTGGTGCTTTTATAGAGTTTAAAATGAAATTAATTCTCAATATATCCTGACTATGGCCATTGATATATGTATTGAATCAATTTTAAGCTAAACTCTGATAATAGAAAAAAATATTTGAAGAAAACATGATGAATTTTGAAGAGGATCCAGTGTGGATCCAATGTTATTTTATAAAAGATAAAAATACTAAGTTTTGTTTACATCCTGACTATGGCCATTGATGTAAATCATCAACTTAGGATTTATTACCTCTTACGAAATGGTGCACGTGTCATTCGTGTTTCACCATTGTGAGACTTTGGAAAATAAAGATAAAAGCATGAAAATAAGCAATTTATGATATTTTACAATGCTCATTCATTCTATCTAAGACAGGAAATGTAGAATTTTCATTAATATCTGGCTTATTACAATGTTGGAGTTGAACACATTGGAAATTTTCCAATTTCAAGCTTCTCTCATGTTCCTGGTGGATGATTGGAGAGTGGGAAACCATAGCATATGATGCTGGAAGTGTAATGCCCGCGACAACCATGAGGCGAAAGGCAAATGAATACTCAGGAATGTACATGATGTATGGAAATTCCAGGACCCTCAAATGCTTGTTGCCAGATGATGTGAGTCCTTAATTACTTCACAAGAAAATACGAAAGCTGGAAAGGGGAGTGCTAGAAGTGGAAATGTGCTGAAGCTCATTCCGAGTCTCTGGAAGATCTCTGCAAACAGGTAAAATGCAAAAGAAGAACTGAGGATCAATACTGCAAAAGAACTGCAACATTTTGATTTAAAAAAAAAAAAGGTAACAGAATTTTGATTAGGTAACAGAATATAACAAAAATTTTGATGTCCTCTTTTGCAGCAGGCTGGATTTAAAACAGGTAATAGGTACAACATGCGCCTCAATTTAAGGCCACATTCCCTGCAAAACTCAAGTATCAGATCCAGGGTTAGAAACAAATCATAAATCACCACCAGGTCCATGATACGTCACCCTTAGAGTCAACGGCTGTTTCACTTTCACAAGGCAAAGGTTCTGCGATGTACAGGGTTCATCAATCCATAGCATAAATACTGCACTAGTGTTCATATTCGCCTCATGCACAGGAAATAGGGGATGATTATGATGTAAACCAACAAAGATGATACCACACATGGGATTGCGGGGATCGATGCCATACAGAGAATGAAATAGATATACAGGGCTATGAGGGAATGCATTGAGTGATAGTGGGTTGGGAGCTGATAAACTATAGCAACAGTGTGCCATGAACCACTTATACCAGAGATATGACTAACAAACGCTATTACGTTGCTATAACAGAAAAAGAAAAATATAAAACAGAAGATTAGAATGAACAATGATGCAAGGATGAGCAGGTATCATGAAATGCCATGGGCTAATATTGTGGATGCAAGGTAAAGAAAGAATGTAGGTAAGATGACATACCGATGCCTATGGATTCAACAGACATACGATAAAGAGCCTCTACTTAAATCTAATATGATGCAATTGATATGAACATTGTATTGGATCAGAAAAATAAAACACATGATGAGATAAAAAAAAAAAGTGGAGATAATCATGTTACTGAAATGATATATTCACAAAGAAGAATGCACACAGGGAATAATGTAGTGAGTGAAATATTACTGTGGGCAAGTAAACAAGATTAACTCAAAATGAGGAATTCGTGGACAATAATAATAATAAAAAAAAATGTGATGGTGCTTCTGTCAATAACATCAGAAGAAAGTGAAGACATGTCAGATCAATTTTTAATGAAACAAGATAAAGCAAGAGGATTAAATCTCTTGCTTACGTGACTTGAATAGGCAATGATTTTTCTTTTTTACGTAAGCTGACATACCATGACCATTTTCCAACTGGACGGGAGTGAGACCAATTCACCTTGTAGAATTCAACATTGCGGCAAATATTGGAACAACTAATCAACCGGATTATCAGGGAAAACAGACTTGGCGACTCACTTCGGTGACTCTGATGCCTCTTCGAAACAACAAGAAGCACATAATCTTTTCTCAGCATTCGTTCAACAATATCCTCAAGTAACTTTCCATAGGAGAGAAATATTATCCTTCAACTTTGACAGCCAATTAGGATTTTCTTCCAAAACATTGAATCCAGTCATTGCAGCAGTTGCTAGATATGGTTGCAAAGGTGCAGAAAATACATCACCAGAGCTGCTGAGATGTTGTTGGTCAACAACTCTGAAACTTCCAGTGCAAAATCCATCATCAGTTGCCTATGCATATGGAATAATGACGATGACGTTGAATAGTCTTTTTCAAAGCCTGACGACCCTGTGTATCTGCTGAAAGGGAGCTGCTACTTTTGTTTAAAGGCTGGTTCTGCAGGAGACTTGATCATGCTATGTGCAGGGTGATGTATCGGGGTGGAAAATGGGGAACCAAGAAATGCAGAAAATTGCAAAAAGGGCCAGAATAGCCAAAATGGTCAGGATATATGCAAGCAGAAGCATCCCAGATGGTAAATATGGGAAGATAAAATGAGAAGGCTCTTGCGTACAGAGATCAAGGAATCTCTCAATAACAAGTCTTTGCAGTAAGCCTCATTATGCACTTGAATTGACCAATGATGGTGCTGATGCAATCCCATATGCTAAACATGACACTGATATAATGAAGTCAGTTTAACAGAAAATGAAGATGGAAATCGTAATGATAAAACAAAGACAACCAAAAGAAAAACATAAACGTAAGGCAGCAATAAAAACTCCCATTGATCTGACAATCGATTATATGGCTATGTTCACAACTTGGCATGGCATATTGATCAGATAGGAACCATCAGGCTACGGACGAGGGTGATGCTGTGAACATCCTCAGCTAGTCGCTACCATGTTTAAAACCCACAGTAAGGTTTTATCGTCCACCTTCAACTCAAACCAATGAGCGATCTTCATGCTGATATTGGTATAATATGATGCTAGAAAACATATCCAAATGAAGGGATGCTGTGATCAATTAAACCAATGCAAGTACGTTATGATATCCATCTGATGGATTAGAACAACGTGGAGCATCCGGTGAACATCAACTAAAATCTTTAAAGAAATTTTAAAAGAAATAAAACAAATGTTGGAATTTAGAGATTCCATCACTATAGCACAGAGTAGATCGATCCTGCTATATGCAGGTCGATCAAACCCTTGATGCCTAAAAAGGAATGAAACTGGAAAGAAAGTAGAAGCTAAAAGAGGGGAATGCTACAGGATAACAATTTTACAGAAAATGAAAAGGGAAGATGATGATTACGCACCTTACCTTGAGAGGTCGATCCTCTTCAGCCGATCGGGAAGAAATCCAAAGACCGAAATAGGAAGAAGAATAAGAGGAAAGGGGGGTGAAGCACGATTTTCCTTTTGCTTGCAGGGTCTTCTCTTTATTGCAGGATTTCCTTCATTCGATCGAGGTTGGGAGCCGATGCCAACGGAGAATAGGGGGTGCGGGGGTGATAACGGATGGCTTGAAGGAGGAGCTGCGGTTGTTTATGTAGGTAGAGGAAGATTCCACATGGTGATTTGGTTGGCGATGAATGAAGAGAGGAGGCCGTGGAGGATCGGATGATGGAGATGGAGTGAGAAGAGAGATCGCACTTGGGGGGTCGGCCATGGAGGGGAAGGTTCTGGCGTTCTTGTGGAGGGAAAGCGAAGGGGAGAAGGTGAGAGTTAGGGTTTCAAAACCCTAACTAGACTCTTGAAGATAAAGGTTTTTACAAAAGGGCCTCTTAAAAAGTTTTTTCCAAAAACGGGTTTCTAAAAACCATTTTTTTGCAATTTCCTTCATTTATTTTTGATTTTTTTTTGTTCTTTTCTTGAATTTCAAAATTTTTGTGTTTTTTTCTTTGGAATGAAATTCTAAAAACTAAGGAAAAATAATTTTGCAAAATTTTTCAAAAATATTTACAAAGGAAAGGTTTTCTAAGCAATTTTTGTAAGAAAATGGGTTTGGACCCGAGTTTTGAGAAAATATTCGAGTTTTAAACCTCGAATCGAGGAATACAACGCGATGGTTCCAAACGGATGCCGGATGGACTGTTTGAGCTATTTTAAAACTATTTTCGGTATTTTCTGTAATTTTAATTTTAAAAGTTGGACAACGAGTCTCAGATTTGGATCTGGACAATGGAACCGGATCCGAAATCAAGTCAGACATATAAAATGAATTTAATTTCAGTAAAACTTGAGAAATGAACTGGAATTTAGATTTAAAAATGACTCATTTGCTCAAAAAATGAATTTAGGGGCAAGAAGGGAATATTTAAAAGATTTTGAAAATTTTGGGGTGTTCACAGATGCCCCTCTTTGCTACTAAGCCGGCAAAAAGCCGAGCTTAGTCGCAAAGATAACACTCCAAATTTTGAAAAAAATGCCCCAGTCAGCAGATCTGAACTGGGTGTGGAAGAATTGATTTGAAAGACATGGTTTCTCAGGCTTAATACCTTATCCTGAATGGCTTTGGGAAGACGAAATCCTTGAAAATGATATGATTGAGTAGAAAATGAGGAAATCGTGATGGGACTTTGGGTGAAGATCCCGAAGTGATGAAAGATAAGAATTTAGATCAAGTCTCATGAGTGAGGTGAGATCAGCTTTTGGAATGACTCAGATTTAGCCCTTAACCTGGATGGGACGAAGATATATCAAGATAATTTGAATGAAGAAAGGAATATATGAAGACCTTGATGGGACATTTTTTGGAAAATGCCTCATGAGATGAAGCTCAAATAGGATCCCTTCCTGGATGGATATACAAGACATGGATTCCTCGATGGGAAGAACCATGATGGGATTGGAAGAAAACACCTCGTCAAAACAAGGAACCTTGTCGAAACGAGACTCAGGTTTAAACCAAAACCTGAAAAAGGAAGATACCTCGAGGGGCGAGGTTCAGGCTTAACCCTTAACCTGAAGGGGACGACCATATGGAATCCTTGGATGAAGAAACCGTGATGGGACTTTCGGAATTGGACAAACAAATCCGAAAAGGGGTTTGCGAAAGGAGAAAGATGGGGTTCCCTTAAAGCTTGGAAAAGGGATGATCTTGGGCGTCTCATTGTTGAGACTAAATCAACTTTTGAAATTGATGACCTCTCGCAAAAAGTACAGGTTTGACCCTTAACCTGAGTGGGTATGACCATGCGAAATCCTTGAACGAAGAAACCGCGATGGGACAGGAAGAGATACTTCAACTAAATGAGGCAACTCTTCTGGGAATGTGAGAGATGGACAATAAGGAGATGTGAGAAAATTTTTTCGACAAAATGAACGATGAATAAGGTAACAGGAGGCGAATCTTTCGATGGTGTGAAAGATGAATAAGGCGATCCTTTTAATAGGAGCAAGGTGATTTTTCAACAAAGCGAAATATGAGTAAGGCGACCTGAGGAGGCGAATCTTTTGACAAGGTGAAAGATGAAGAGGGCAATCGGAGAAGGCAAATTTTTTTGATTTAAAGCGGAAGATGAATAAGGCAATCCTTTTGATAGGAGCAAGGTGACTTTTCGACAAAGCAAAATATGAGGATGGCAATCCTTTTTAACAAGGAGAAGGCAAAAGTGAAATATGAAGATGGCAATCCTTTTAGCAAGGAGAAGGCAAAAGTGAAATATGAAGATGGCAATCCTTTTAGCAAGGAGAAGGCAAATTTTTCGATCAAATTGAAAGATGAGGAGGCGATCCGTTTAGCAAGGAGCAGTCGAATCTTTCGATCAAAGCGAAAGACGGAGAAGGCAATCCTTTTATCAAGGAGAAGGCAAATCTTTCGATCAAAGCGAAAGACGGAGAAGGCAATCCTTTTATCAAGGAAAAGGCGAATCTTTCGATCAAAGCGAAAGATGGGGAAGGCAATCCTTTTATCAAGGAAAAGGCGAATCTTTCGATCAAAGCGAAAGATGGAGAAGGCGATCCTTTTATCAAGGAGAAGGAAAATCTTTCGATCAAAGCGAAAGACGGAGAAGGCAATCCTTTTATCAAGGAAAAGGTGAATCTTTCGATTAAAGCGAAAGATGGAGAAGGCGATCCTTTTATCAAGGAGAAGGCAAATCTTACAATCAAAGCGAAAGACGGAGAAGGCAATCCTTTTATCAAGGAGAAGGCGAATCTTTCGATCAAAGCGAAAGACGGAGAAGGCAATCCTTTTATCAAGGAGAAGGTGAGTCTCTCGACAAAGCGAAAGACGAATAAGGCGATCCTTTTATCAAGGAGAAGGCGAGTCTCTCGACAAAGCGAAAGACGAATAAGGCGATCCTTTTATCAAGGAGAAGGTGAGTCTCTCGACAAAGCGAAAGACGAATAAGGCGATCCTTTTATCAAGGAGAAAGGCAAATCTTTTGACAACACAAAAGACGAAGAAGGCGATCCTTTTATCAAGGAGAAAGGTGAATCTTTCGATCAAAGCGAAAGACGGAGAAGGCGATCCTTTTATCAAGAAGCAGGCGAATCTTTCGATCAAAGCAAAAGACGGAGAAGGCGATCATTTTATCAAGGAGCAGGCGAATCTTTCGATCAAAGCGAAAGACGGAGAAGGCGATCCTTTTATCAAGGAGCAGGCGAATCTTTCGATCAAAGCAAAAGATGGAGAAGGCGATCCTTTTATCAAGGAGCAGGCGAATCTTTCGATCAAAGCGAAAGACGGAGAAGGCAACTCTTATGAAAGAGGAAAAGGCAACACCAAGATGTATCAAAACAGATGTTAAGTTATTATTTCTTATCAGGAAAGCTGGAAAATCTTGCAAAAATGATAAAATTTATAGTTGTTTCAAGGTAATTGAAGGTAAGCACTTTTGAAAGATGTTCCCTCTTCCACCTAGAGTATTACTCCCAACTGGGTTAACTCTATAGAATCCAGAATCAGAGTCAAATTATTGTTGTTGGTTTTCTTTAAGGAAGCTATCAATTTCCTTGATATGAAAAGAGAGGAAACATTCTTAGCTTCATAAAAGCATTTGAATGAAAAGATATTAACAAAAGAATTTCACATAGATAAAGAAGATTCTAGGCAGTTTGGGCAGTTTGATATCCTGGGCATTTTCCCATGATGATCTTCTTGCACTCTTTTTGAGTCATGGAGCTTTCTTGGGTTTTTACATCATCCTTCATTTTGAAGATGTCCTGACTTTTCTCTCTTTTTTGGAGAAGGGTACGTCACAAACTCCTTCATCTTGGAGATGCTCTGATCCTTTTTTTTCTTTCTCAGGGATTAGGCTTGATGACGCTGGTTCTAAAAAAAAGGTCTTTAGATGATAGCAGAAATCAAATATCTTTTAAGGTTTGTCGGTAGGTTCATCACACTCGCCTTCATCTCGACGGTGATCTGAACTTTCCCTGGAAGGATCCTTCACAAACTCCTTCATCTTGGAGATGATCCAAATCTTCTTTGGCCCCGGAGATCTAACTCGCCTATTCGTCTTCATCTTGACGACAATTGAGAGATCCCTTTTGCGGATATTTGATTGCAGCTCAAAGGACTGAGGAGATATGGATTGGGTAGGTTCTCTTTACTCCCCAGGATATTTCCACTGCCTTACTGCCAAAGAATAATCTTTAAGAATGTGCCATGGTTTATGATCAATATCAGCTCATTTATGGCTTTTCAACTTCATTGGATTTTCCTTCGCCAGTCATATCGAGGATTTTTCTTCATCCTCTTGGTTGACCAACCGAGAATTTGAAGTTTGAGTCTTTCTTCACAAAAGCTTCACCCTTTTGGAAGGAATACTAAAGGAGATTTGAGGAAATTCTTTATGTAATAAATGTTTGAGATCAACAACTATTTTATGGCAATTTGGCAAGATATTCCTGAAATCCTTGACGAAAAACTTTGCTTAACATCGAGTTTTGACACATCAGTGGGATTCTGGAGAAAAATCCAACACGAGGCTGAATTCTGAAGGTAAATTTAAAGTTCTGAAGGCAAGCTTGGCAAAAAACTGGATTTTGAAGGTAAGCCTTTGAAAGAATATTCGAATCAGAACTCGGATTCTACAAGGAGAACAGAAAAATTCGAGTCAAAACTCGAGTCTTCAAAGGAAAACTGGAAGGTTCGAGTCGGGGCTCAAATCTCAAAGGAAATCTTGAAAATTCATTTATTGAAGGCAAGAAAACTCAAGATAAAACTCAAATCTTCGAAGGAAAGCAGGAAAATTCGAGTCAGGGCTCGAATCTCAAAGGAAAACTTGAAAGTTTATTTATTGAAGGCAAGAGAACTCGAGATAGAAACTCAAATCTTCAATAGAAAGCAGGAAAGTTTGAGTCAGGGCTCAAATCTTGAGAAAAAAGTTGAAACTCAAATCTCAAAGGAGAGTTGATGAGAAGAATTTTATGAAAGATTTACAGAATTTAAGGAAAATTGAGGAAAGATTGTAACCTGAAGGCTTGAAATTGAGATTTGAATAACCCAAAGGTCAAAATTGGATTTAGAGCTTTTTGATGAATGGTTAGTGCAAGAACTGAACCTGAGGGGCTAACTGATCGGTCAGCCAGACACTAGCACGAGTGCTAGATGTACCAGTGCAAGTACTGGATTTTTCAAAAATGCCCTAGTATGGGTACTGGGTTTTGAAATTGCATCCGCACGAGCTCTGGCTTTTCTGACTGAGAGTCGGAAGAGGAGACCGACATCTTCAAGATTTTTGGAAATTGAAGTGAGAATGATTGCCGGGGTTTTCAGGATTATCCCTTATCCTGAAGAGGAAGAAGGAAATAAATTTGACAGAAGTGATAAGGGCTGACGAAGAATAAAAAAAATTTAATAAAGAAAAGATTAACAAATCATTAAATAAAATTGATAAAAAATTTTATAAAGAATCAATAAAATTGACAAAAAATGACGAGGAATAAAAATTGATAAAGACTGACGAAAGTCTGGGGAAAATTTGGTAAAAATTGGTGGAAAATTTGATGATAGAAGACTTCAGGATTATCCCTTATTCTGAAGGAAGAAGGAGAAATGCCTCGATAAACGAGATTCAGGTTTATCTTAACCTGAAAGGGAAAAAGAAAAATACCTCGAAGGCCGAGGTTCAGGTTTATCCCTTACCCTGAAAGGGAAAAAGGAGGAAGGAATACCTCATGGGAAAGAGGCATCAGGTTTATCTCTTAACCTGAAAGGGTAAAGAACAAAATTTATAAAAAAGCGGGGAAAAATCGAATAAATTTTTTAAAAGAATGCTCACAGATAGCTTTGTTGCTTCTGTGAGGGGTGTCAGGATTATCCCTTATCCTGAATGGGAAAAAGAATAGAATTTAAATGAAGAGAAATTGATATAAATTTAGAAAATCAAGTAAAGATTGATAAAACTTGTATTTGCAAAAAAATTCTCGTAGGTAACATTATTGCTTGTACGAGGGGTTTCAAGATTATCCCTTATCCTGAATGGGAACACCTTGGACAATGAGGGTCAGGTTTATCCCTTAACCTAAAAGAGTAACACCTCGGACAACGAGGGTCAGGTTTATCCCATAACCTGAGGGGGAAAAAGAATAAAGGAAATACCTCATGGGAAAGAGGCATCAGGTTTATCCCTTAACCTGAAAGGGTAAAGGATTTGATAAAATTTAATAGAATTGAAGAAAAATTGATAAAACTTTGATAAAATTGATATAAACTTGATAAAAATATGAATAAAATGAATGAAATTGATAAAGATAACAAAATTAGCTGAAAAATTATAAGATTTGAAAAAAATGAGTGTTTCTGATCCTACCTGCATATGGGATCTTGAAAGGAAAATGTTCATTTAAAAAGATAAGTGAGAAATCATTTTTGGGAATAAGAATCAATTGTGAGAAGAATGATCAGTGCGAGGACTGAATCTCTGAAAAGGAATCAAGACACGAGAGATCATCATGAGGGTCAATTTTTTGAAGGCAATGGTTTGAAAACCAATTTTTGAAAAAAGAATATCAACAATAGATCTGATTTCTGAAAATAAGATCAATATAAGGGTTGATCTTTGAATATAATGACTTGAAACCCATTTTAGAAGACAAGACCAACACAAGGGTTGATCTTTGAATATAATGATTTGAAAACCCATTTTGGAAGGTAAGACCAACACAAGGGTTGATCTTTGAATATAATGATTTGAAACCCATTTTGAAGATAAGACCAACACAAGGGTTGATCTTTGAATATAATGATTTGAAAGCCTATTTTTGAAAGATATGATCAACACGAGGGTTGATCTTTCAATGCCATAAAATCTATTTTTGAAAATGTGATCAACACGAGGGTTGATTTTTCAATGCAATGGTTCAAAACCTATTTTTTTTGAAAATACGATCAACACGAGGGTTGATCTTTGACAAAAGTTGGATAAAAGAATATTTGAACTTTTTGTTTATGAAGACTTTCAAAATTTCATGATTTTTGAAAAACCCTCATAGGTAATATCATTTCTCTCGTGAATGATGTCAGGATTGGTCTCGCATTCTGAGAAGAACAGGAAAATGTGGTTTTAATAGAAGCCGATTGATCATGCATATATTTTAGGGATATTTCATATAAAAATATGCATGATTCCATGAGAAAATGATTTAAAAACCCAATTTTATGTTAGTTTCAAGTAAATGTGCTAAAATAATATATGAATAGAAAATGCATGAAAAATAGTGTTATTTTACATTTTAATGCATATTTTAGTGTTTGACATAATTGTAGTAGTTTAGTTTTTGAAAATCATAAAAAAAATTAGAGTTAAAATAGACTTAGTTTTGTATTTTCTAAAACATAGTCATTTTGAGTTGTTTTGTAAATAACTTTTTGAAGAGAGGTTTTGAAATGCAATTTTAAAAAGAAGAGGGACTTATGGACAAAAGTTTAAATCTTTAAATATGATACATAGGGGGAAGAGAGGCTTGTCTTCTCTCTTATGCCTTTGCCCTCTTTCCTAACCCTTCCCCTTCACCTTGTTTCTTTCCTCCTTCTTCTTCTTCTCCCTTGATCTCTCTTCTTCCTCAATCCGGTGGAGGCATCCAGCTACGGTAATTGCATATAGGAGGATTCCACTTCTCTTCTAACCCTTCCAGTACGGTGAGTGTTCTTCATCTTCTTCTTGATCTTCTTCTTCTTCTTCTTCTTCTTCTTCTTCTTTTTCTGTTTTGATAATTTGAATTGTTGAAATTAGTAGATAGTATGTGTGATTCCAGCTTTATGTTACATTTTTAATTCATCGTAGGTAGCATTAGCATTAGCATCTGAACTTTCAAAATATTTTCGTTGTTTGTTTGTTTTCAAATTTTTTCTACAGCATCGCAGTGTGAGTATAGTGAAATATCAGAAATTCGATAGTTGTGAAATCACCATTTCTGGTTTGCGTGGATCTAAAATTCGAAGAAAACAACATACTCAAATCATCAGATATGTTTGTGGATTCATAGGATTTGAACATTTTCTTACAAAAATTGATCGATCGATCACTGTGTTTTCAGAATATTATTTTCAAAATTAATTGAATTTGATTTCCAGCATTGATCAGAGAACTGGATCAAATCCAGCCGATCATAATCTCTTTGTTCTCTGATTGATCGTTGGAATCCCCTGATTTAGCCGGATTCACTTCACATTTATCGTGAAAATGTGAAAGAGGCATTTTCATTTGAGTTACCGTGAAATTCATTTCACGGCTGTTGATATTTCCGGTGGAGGCTATTGAGATTTCCGGTGGAGGCTGTTGATATTTGAAATTCTAGTGTGTGTTTTTGAAAAAAATTCGATCGGATGTTGTGATCTGAAGTAAAAGTATGAATCTTGCATCATCATTGTTGAACATCAGTGAAATTTAGCAGAAACAGGAGGATTCGCCGGAAGTTCTCTGCAAATAGCTGTGATTTATCTGATTACCGGAATCCCGATCATCTAACCATCAGATCTCCTCCAAGTCACTGGCTGAAATTCAGTCATCTACTGGAATCACACTTTGATCTGCTGTGTAGATCTCTGATTGTTGGAATCTTCATCTCAGATCGCCGGAAGTTACATTTCTTGTAGAACTACTGGATTATACCCAGTTTACCGGCGGTTAACCATAGTTCTGGTGGCTCAGCTCCCTGAACCACGGTGGGAACCGAACTCACCTGTGTGAGGTCGTGTATTGTGATTCAATCGTGAAAATCCACTTCTACGATAATGTGTTTTGAAAAAAATAATTTTCAAAGTTTGTTTTTAAAACACAATTTTCCTGATTGCTTGCTTTTTTTTTCTCATTCTCACGGCAAAGAATTGTTTTGAAATAAGTGTTTTCCGGCAAGTGTAGATGTTTCCTAATCTCTGGTGACTATTGTCTGAAGGTTGATTGATTGATCTTTGGCATTAATCAAATGTCTGTTTTGGATCAAACTAGTGATTTCTGAATGTATAAGGTCTGAAGATGTTAGCTTGAGTGTATTAAAGAGCATTTGATTGAATGAATAATTTGCTACCTGAACATTGATTTTTGAGCTTTATAGAGCTACTGGTTTCTTGATTAATCTGATTATCGGTTGACTATCCAATTTCTAAGCAATATCTGGCCTGAGGTCTGACTTCCTGGCTACTACATATTTGATGCATGACCATTAGTGTTGATTTTGAACATATGCTACTAGCTGATTAGTAACTACATTTACTTAGTTGTTTTGAAATTAGGCTTAATTAGTTGATTTGAAATAATTAGCAATGGTAAGTACTTTGTAATTAGAATATCTAGCCAATTAGTAATTAGTTTACTTAGTAAAAAATTTGATGTTAGTTAGTTTGTAATACTACTTTTAGTCTTAGAATTAATTAGTTAATTGTCATTAGTTTAATATAGTCTTAATTGTCATTAGTTTCCTTTCATGATATCTTTCATAAAAAAATTTTAGTGTACTTTGTTTCGTATAATTTCTACTTTTAGCTCGTGTTCATTTGATTTGTGCAGGATAGCACAGGAGTGGAGCTGAAGCGCATATATGATACGGAAGTGCAAGAATAGAAGATTTTTGTTTTCAGTTTAGAATTAGGAACTTAATTGGGTTTGTAAATATTGCACTTTACGCCCTCTGCGAAGGGTATTCATTTGTTGTAATAGATAGTTGTTTTTTTTTACTTTACTCGAACATTTTACATTTTAATAATACGGCAATAAAGATTAGTTTAGATTTGTGTGTTTGAATACGAAATATTCCCGTTCCCTGAGTTCGACCTGGTCTCATCCACTAGTGAGAACCGATTTTTATTATTTCATGTCTGGTTTTCACATGTTTTACATATAAAAATCTTTTCAAAATTACAACGATTTCAAAGAAGACATCACCGATGAAGAGATTTTTGAAATATAGATTTTCAAAAGCAAATGCCCCTGTGTGGCAGAGGATGGAAGAATTGTGATATTAGAGATATAAAGGAAAATTAACATTTCATTGATGACCAAAACTGATAACAAAGAACTGAAATATTTACAAGTATTTTGACCAAAAGGACTAGGCTTACTAGCCCCCTATAAGGTGACTGACAAAAGGGGAGAAAAGTAGGAAAATTCTGGCATCTTCAGTCTTCTGAGTAGCCTGGGATAGACTTGGTCATGACGGCTAGCTCGTCCTCCTCTTCGTCTTCAACAAAGAGACTTTTGTCGACGCAATCCTGAATAATATTTTTGAAGACGAAGCAGTGATCGGTGTCATGCCCCACTGCTCGATGGAACTTGCAGAACTGATTTGTGAACCTTCCCATGACTGTGGGAGGATTCGTGACTTTTGGGAGTTTAACCAATCCTTTGGCCAGCATGAATTCAAGGGCTTCTTCGAGCGTTTGCTTCAGAAGAGTGAACTCACGATCATTACTCCAACCTTCGCACTTTATCTTTTCTTTTTGCGGAAAGTTAGACTGAGACGGCTTGTCATTCTGCTTGGAAGACTTTTTCCTTTGAGCTGTACTGTGGTTCTGGCCACTTTTGTTGTCATTTTTGTTTCTTCTGCTACTGTCATGATCATTGTTAGAGGTATCAGCTGCATGAGTGAACTACGCTTTCTTCTTCTGGTCTTGGATGCTTTTGTCCAGAGGCATGCCCTCGTAAAGCCTGCATTCTATTCCTGCCTTGAGCCATTCGGCTCACTCAATCAACTTGATACAGGATTTTGCCGGAGAAGTGGCAATGAGGCTTCTCAGGGGCTGAGAGAAATTGCTGAGGATTATTTGCAATGCATGCTCCTCTAGAATGGGAACTTTCATTTTGTTGCAGGTGCTTCTCCACTTGTGGATGAATTCTCCTGCTCTTTCAGTCTCATTCTGCTTTAAGTTGTAAAGGTGATTGAGCGTAGGTGAAACTTGAGTGTTGAATAGGAAGCACTTAATGAACAAACTGACTACCTTATCGAACTCTCGTAGTTCGATAGGATTGATGTGGTCGGCATACCATCTGGCCGCTATACCCTCCAGATTGCAGGGAAAGCAGATGAACAGAGCCCTGTTATCTTTCCTGAATCGGTTGCACTCTGCATAAAAGGTGGCTAGGTGAGCTTTAGGGTGGCCTGTTTCGTCAAACTTGAGAAATTTACGAGGAAGGTTCTCAAGGTTATCATCCCCATCTAGACCATCGTAAAAATCTTCGCCAGTGTAGGTCTGCGAGCCCTTACCTTGGCTTGAATGTCTTTGATCGCTCGATTCATCTCCTTCATCTGCTTGCTCATCAGGTCCTCTGCTGGAGTCCCAGACTTGAGATTATTGACGGATTCAGGTTCTTCTGCAGCTATCTTTATGGATTGTCTCAGAGGATTCTGTTGGTAAACAATATGCTATTCCTCTTCTGACTCTTCCTCGACTGACTCTGATTCCTCGACTGACTCTGATTCCTCAAATATAGTGTCTGGCTGTACCTTCTTCCTGATGATTCTGACTTGCTTTTTTACAGGCTTCTTCCTCAGCTTGCTTTTAGGAACTGCCTCTTTCAGCTTGGCCTCGGCTTGCTCCGACATCATTCTTGCCATCATCTTTTAGAACATATCATACATAGCGGGGTCGATGTCATCTTTCCTGTTCTGACCCTGTCCCCTGACTGATTTAGGAGAGCTCATCCCTTCCGCCTCATTGTCGCTGTGTTGAGGAACTGTTTCTTTTCCAGCTCTGGTCTGAACCATTTTTGAATATCAGCGCTCTCTCTGTGGAGGAAACTGGAGGTTTTTAGACCAAAGAAACTTTTCAAGAAGTTTTGACATAAGGAAGGATTTAGGTTGAAATCTAAAAAATTGTATCCCATCACTAGGGATTGAGTCACCACAAAATTTGTGACAATTGTGTTGTTTACTCTACGAGGGAGAGTAACCAACTAAAACATGAAGAAAAAAATGTTTGTTTTGAAAAGGATATCTCTTGATGAAAAGAGATTTTTATGAAAATATAAACAAGAATATAAAATCAGAAGAAAATAAGAGGAAAAACGAAATTTGAGAATAAATGGTAAAGATTTAAAATTTGAAGAACTTGCAGGCAGGATCAGAAGAATTTTGAAAAAATTTAGAAAAAAAAGAGAAAGAAAAATACACCTGGGTTTTAAAACGAAGAAGAAATTTTGAAATATATACCCAGGGTTTTGGAAAATATAAAGAAGACATAAAATATCATACAATCACAGATGTACAAACAAGGATGCGCAAACAACACTCCCTAAAAGGCTGACTCTAAATGCAATATTTGGAATAGCTTGTAGGACCTTAATCCTAACTCTATGGTTCAGATCATCTGATTCCAATCAAGGTATGCCGATATACTCAAGCCGAAGCTCGAAGTACGTGGAATAGAAATATTTCTCTGGTTCTAAGGTAATGGCTTCCCAACATCCTTGAGCACCTACCGATATACCTCGGACTATGGCCCTTAGGTACGTGGTAGGGGGGAGCGAACCCAAATAAGTGGTCTAGTTGTGAGGCTCTCTCCCAAACTATGGTTCAGTGAGACAACCCAGCAACGTGAAGACCGGGACAATATAGGTAGGGATGTTTTCAAAAACATGTTCAACGTGCAGATAAAACCAAAAAAGCTCTAATGCAAGTCCTAAACAGATAGAATTTAAATGAATAGAAGCATACACTTGCATACATTGTTTGCATTCAATCCCGAGAATTGAGGAGAGTTGTATTTCAAACCTAAGTCTAATGTGAACATGGATAATCTCCTCAATATGGTCCTACCAAACCATACTTAGATCATATATGCAATCATGTCAGCTTATGACAGAGTCTAGGCTCCTAAGGTTTGCATGGAAATGAAGCTGACATAGAAGAATAAAGACTTAGAAAATATTAAAGCAAAGCAAAAGGCACAAATTCGACCAGACGAAGACGAGTCCCATCACAGTCGCCAAAACTGTGATCATCATAAATTTTTTCCTCACTTGTGATTTCTCTCTCTTCCTTTTCTAGCCTTTATTTTCCTCCTTTTTGAAGGGAGAAAAATAAAAGAGAGGAAAGAAGAGAGAAGAGAAAAGAAAGAAAAGAAGAGAGAGAGGAACTCTTTTGCGGGGTCTCACTTGACCTTAATTTGAAAATATTTAGAAAATTACTCGCCTCCGTTTTGAAATATTTGCGAGAAAAATGGAGAGAAGGGGCTCTCTCGTCGGTATGAGGTTCGACCGTTCATGGCACCTTTACCAGGGGTAATCAAACCAAGGATCGAATTTATGCCTTTTGCTTTGCCTAAATATTATCTAAGAATTTATTCTAAGTCTAAAAGATGCACAAAGAATCATGCTTGTGCAATGCAAAGATGTATGCTCTTTTAAAAGATGTTTTCGAAAATTCCCAAGTGTTCTGATATGAACTTGATAATAATGTGAAGAAATGGTTTCTGAAGGGAAAAAATCTAACTTAGAACTTGAGATAGATCAGAGGAGTTCTAAGTTTTTGAAATAATCAGAGCTTGGGAAAATAAATCCGGATTTTGAGAAGGAATGTTTGAGATAAAAGGAGAAAAAAAATCATAAATGGACTTTGAATTGAAATTTTGAAGAGAGAAAATGAATATTTGGAAAGAAATTGAATTCTATATTTGAAGCTTTTGAAATCAGAAGGAGATTTGAGAAATCTAAATAGAATTGAGAAATGGGATTTATTTGAAAGTTGGAATTCAAGATGGAATTTGGAGCTAGAGTCTAAATCCTAAATGGAACTTGGATCTGAAATATGAGATCCGGAATGAAATTGAATTCTGGATCCTAAATGGAATTTGGATCTGAAGTTTGAGATCCAAAGTGGAAGTTGAATTTTGGATTCTAAAATGGATTTTGAATCTGAAATCTGAGATCTAAGATGAAATTTGATCAAAAATTTGGAGTGGAATTTGGATCTGAAATCTGAGATCCAAAGTGGAATTGGGTTCTGGATCCTAAAATATATTTGGATCTAAAGTCTGAGATCCAAAGTGGAAGTTGGATTCTGGATCCTAAAATGAAATTGGATCTGAAGTCTGAGATCCAAAAGTGGAGACGGATTTTGAATCCTAAATGGAATTGGGTCCAAGGTCTGGAATACAATATGTAATTTGGATCTGGAGTGTAAGATCCAAAAAGTGGAGATTGTATTTAGAAATCTAGATCCAAGTTGATCTAACTTTGGATTTGGACTTTGAAAGTCCAAATGGGACTTTTGAATATGGACCTGAGTTTTGAAAACCCAGATTGAATTTAAAATTTAGGAAAGGTCAAGCTTTGAGATTCAGAATCAATCTCAAACTTTGATTTTTGAATTTGAAGATAGGAAGATAAACTTGGTTTTGAATTTGAAGATGAATCAAAAACTTCAAAGTTAAATTGAACTTTGAAATTGAATTTTGAATTGAGTTGGAAATTTGGAGTTTGAATATAAAATGGTTTTGAAATTCCAAAGTCAAATTGGACTTTGAAATTGAGATAGAATTTGGAATTTGAAATAGAAGTTTGAAGAAAGATGTTCAAAATCACTTGGGTTTTTGAAAAAGAATTTTGAAAATATGATGCAATTCTATCCTAAATGATGAATGAATTAAAAGGATTTAAAATTGGATTTTGAAAAGTTATTCCATTCTTTAAATGAATTAAAATAAGATTGAAGATATAATACATCCTTGACTATGGTCATTGAATGTATTATATAATAATCATATCTAAATTCAAATGAAGAATAAAATACATTTTTGGTGCTTTTATAGAGTTTAAAATGAAATTAATTCTCAATATATCCTGACTATGGCCATTGATATATGTATTGAATCAATTTTAAGCTAAACTCTGATAAAAGGAAAAAATATTTGAAGAAAACATGATGAATTTTGAAGAGGATCCAGTGTGGATCTAATGTTATTTTATAAAAGATAAAAATACTAAGTTTTGTTTACATTCTGACTATGGCCATTGATGTAAAACATCAACTTAAGATTTATTACCTCTTACGAAATGGTGCACATGCCATTCGTGTTTCACCATTGTGAGACTTTGAAAAATAAAGATAAAAGCATGAAAATAAGCAATTTATGATATTTTACAATGCTCATTCATTCTATCTAAGACAGGAAATGTAGAATTTTCATTAATATCTGGCTTATTACAATGTTGGAGTTGAACACATTGGAAATTTTCCAATTTAAAGCTTCTCTCATGTTCCTGGTGGAGATGACTGGAGAGTGGGAAACCGTAGCATATGATGCTGGAAGTGTAATGCCCGCAACAACCATGAGGCGAAAGGCAAATGAATACTCAGGAATGTACATGATGTATGGAAATTCCAGGACCCTCAAATGCTTGTTGCCAGATGATGTGAGTCCTTAATTACTTCACAAGAAAATACGAAAGCTGGAAAGGGGAGTGCTAGAAGTGGAAATGTGTTGAAGCTCATTCCGAGTCTCTGAAAGATCTCTGCAAACAGATAAAATGCAAAAGAAGAACTGAGGATCAATACTGCAAAAGAACTGCAACATTTTGATTTAAAAAAAAAAAGGTAACAGAATTTTGATTAGGTAACAGAATATAACAAAATGTTTGATGTCCTCTTTTGCAGCAGGCTGGATTTAAAACAGGTAATAGGTACAACATGTGCCTCAATTTAAGGCCACATTCCCTGCAAAACTCAACTATCAGATCCAGGGTTAGAAACAAATCATAAATCACCACCAGGTCCATGATACGTCACCCTTAGAGTCAACGGCTCTTTCACTTTCACAAGGCAAAGGTTCTGCGATGTACAGGGTTCATCAATCCATAGCATAAATACTGCACTAGTGTTCATTCTATTCATATTCGCCTCATGCACAGGAAATAGGGGATGATTATGATGTAAACCAACAAAGATGATACCACACATGGGATTGCGGGGATCGATGCCATACAGAGAATGAAATAGATATACATGGCTATGAGGGAATGCATTGAGTGATAGTGGGCTGGGAGCTGATAAACTATAGCAACAGTGTGCCATGAACCACTTATACCAGGGATATGACTAACAAACGCAATTACGTTGCTATAACAGAAAAAGAAAAATATAAAACAGAAGATTAGAATGAACAATGATGCAAGGATGAGCAGGTATCATGAAATGCCATGGGCTAATATTGTGGATGCAAGGTAAAGAAAGAATGTAGGTAAGATGACATACCGATGCCTATGGATTCAACAGACATACGATAAAGAGCCTCTACTTAAATCTAATATGATGCAATTGATATGAACATTGTATTGGATCAGAAAAATAAAACACATGATGAGATAAAAAAAAAAGTGGAGATAATCATGTTACTGAAATGATATACTCACAAAGAAGAATGCACACAGGGAATAATGTAGTGAGTGAAATATTACTGTGGGCAAGTAAACAAGATTAACTCAAAATGAGGAATTCGTGGACAATAATAATAAAAAAAAAATGTGATGGTGCTTCTGTCAATAACATCAGAAGAAAGTGAAGACATGTCAGATCAATTTTTAATGAAACAAGATAAAGCAAGAGGATTAAATCTCCTGCTTACGTGACTTGAATAGGCAATGATTTTTCTTTTTTACGTAAGCTGACATACCATGGCCATTTTCCAACTGGACGGGAGTGAGACCATATCACCTTGTAGAATTCAGCATTGCGGCAAATATTGGAACAACTAATCAACCGAATTATCAGGGAAAACAGACTTGGCGACTCACTTCGGTGACTCTGATGCCTCTTCGAAACAACAAGAAGCACATAATCTTTTCTCAGCATTCGTTCAACAATATCCTCAAGTAACTTTCCATAGGAGAGAAATATTATCCTTCAGCTTTGACAGCCAATTAGGATTTTCTTCCAAAACATTGAATCCAGTCATTGCAACAATTGCTAGATATGGTGGCAAAGGTGCAGAAAATACATCACCAGAGCTGCTGAGACGTTGTTGGTCAACAACTCTGACACTTCCAGTGCAAAATCCATCATCAGTTGCCTATGCATATGGAACAATGACGATGACGTTGAATAGTCTTTTTCAAAGCCTGACGACCCTGTGTATCTGCTGAAAGGGAGCTGCTACTTTTGTTTAAAGGCTGGTTCTGCAATTGACTTGATCCTGCCTTGTGCACGGTGATGTATCGGGGTGGAAAATGGGGAACCAAGAAATGCAGAAAATTGCAAAAAGGGCCAGAATGCCCAAAATGGTCAGGATATATGCAAGCAGAAGCATCCCAGATGGTAAATATGGGAAGATAAAATAAGAAGGCTCTTGCGTACAGAGATCCAGGAATCTCTCAATAACAAGTCTTTGCAGTAAGCCTCATTATGCACTTGAATTGACCAATGATGGTGCTGATGCAATCCCATATGCTAAACATGACACTGATATAATGAAGTCAGTTTAACAGAAAATGAAGATGGAAATCGTAATGATAAAACGAAGACAACCAAAAGAAAAACATAAACGTAAGGCAGCAATAAAAACTCCCATTGATCTGACAATCGATTATATGGCTATGTTCACAACTTGGCATTGCATATTGATCAGATAGGAACCATCAGGCTACGGATGAGGGTGATGCTGTGAACATCCTCAGCTAGTCGCTACCATGTTTAAAACCCACAGTAAGGTTTTATCGTCCACCTTCAACTCAAACCAATGAGCGATCTTCATGTTGATATTGGTATAATATGATGCTAGAAAACATATCCAAATGAAGGGATGTTGTGATCAATTAAACCAATGCAAGTACGTTATGATATCCATCCGATGGATTAGAACAACGTGGAGCATCCGGTGAACATCAACTAAAATCTTTAATGAAATTTTAAAAGAAATAAAACAAATGTTGGAATTTAGAGATTCCATCACTATAGCGCAGAGTAGATTGATCCTGCTATATGCAGGTCAATCAAACCCTTGATGCCTAAAAAGGAATGAAACTGGAAAGAAAGTAAAAGCTAAAAGAGGGGAATGCTACGGGATAACAATTTTACATAAAATGAAAAGGGAAGATGATGATTACTCACCTTACCTTGAAAGGTCGATCCTCTTCAGCCGATCAGGAAGAAATCCAAAGACCGAAATAGGAAGAAGAATAAGAGGAAAGGGGGGTGAAGCACGATTTTCCTTTTGCTTGCAGGGTCTTCTCTTTATTGCAGGATTTCCTTCATTCGATCGAGGGTGGGAGCCGATGCCAACGGAGAATAGGGGGTGCGGGGGTGATAACGGATGGCCTGAAGGAGGAGCTGCGGTTGTTTATGTAGGGAGAGGAAGATTCCAGAAGGTGATTTGGTTGGCGATGAACGAAGGGAGGAGGCCGTGGAGGATCGTATGATGGAGAAGGAGTGAGAAGAGAGATCGCACTTGGGGGGTCGGCCATGGAGGGGAAGGTTCTGGCGTTCTTCTGGAGGGGAAGCGAAGTTGAGAAGGTGAGAGTTAGGGTTTCAAAACCCTAACTCGACTCTTGAAGATAAAGGTTTTTACAAAAGGGCCTCTTAAAAAGTTTTTTCCAAAAACGGGTTTCTAAAAACCATTTTTTTGCAATTTCCTTCATTTATTTTTGATTTTTTTTGTTCTTTTCTTGAATTTCAACATTTTTGTGTTTTTTTCTTTGGAATGAAATTCTATAAACTAAGGAAAAATAATTTTGCAAAATTTTTCAAAAATATTTACAAAGGAAAGGTTTTCTGAGCAATTTTTGAAAGAAAATGGGTTTGGACCCAAGTTTTGAGAAAATATTCGAGTTTTAAACCTCGAATCGAGGAATACAACACGATGGATCCAAACGGATGCCGGATGGACTGTCTGAGCTATTTAAAAACTATTTTTGGTATCTTCTGTAATTTTAATTTTAAAAGATGGACAACGAGACTCAGATTTGGATCTGGACAATGGAACCGGATCCGAAATCAAGTCAGACATATAAAATGAATTTAATTTCAGTAAAACTTGAGAAATGAACTGGAATTTAGATTTAAAAATGACTCATTTGCTCAAAAAATGAATTTAGGGGCAAGAAGGGAATATTTAAAAGATTTTGAAAAATTTGGGGTGTTCACATACCCCCGTTCCGGAGATACTTCTTAGCCTTGAAAGAAGAAATCATGCGACTATCGCGCAAGGGTCGAGGAGGCTTGATCTCCAAGACAGGACGATCAGGCTGAAAAAGAACAACCTTGCCTTCTCAACAAAAGACTTGAGCATGATACTCAAAAAGCCAATCCATGCCTAGAATGACATCGAACTCTGTCATGTCTAGCAGGATCACGTCAGTTGACAGGTTCTGCCCTGCCACTGACACCTTGATGCTCGGAATGTACGAATCACAAAAAGACTGTTCACCAGTCGAAGTGCGAACCTCCAATGGGTAATTCAAAGTCTCTACTGTCAATGGTAAAGTACGAGCAAATCTAGCAGCTATGAAAGAATGTGAAGCACTGTGATCATCGCAAAATTTTTCCCCTTTGTGGTTTCTCTCTCTTCCTTCTCTTTTTCCTTTCTGACCTCTATTTCTCCTTTTTGAGGGGAGAAATGAAAAGACAGAAAAAAAGAGAAGAGAAAATAAAAGAAGAGAGAAGAGGAACTCTTTTGCGGGATCTCACTTGACCTTACTTTGAAAATATTTAGGAAAATAACTCGCCTTCGTTTTGAAATATATTGCGGGAAAATGGAGAGACGGGATTCGCTCGTCGGTACGAGGTTCGATCGTTCCTGGCGCCTTTACCAGGGGTAATTGAACCAAGGATTGAATTTATGCCTTTTTGCTTTGCCTAAATATTATCTAAGAATTTATCCTAAGTCTAAATACAAAAAATCATGCTTGTGCAATGCAAGGATGTATGCTCTTTTGAAAGATGTTTTGAAAATTCCCAAGTGTTCTGAGATGAACTTGATAATGGAGTGAAGAAATGGTTTCTGAAGGGTAAAATCTAACTTAGAACTTGAGATGGATCAGAGAAGTTCTATGTTTTTGAAATAATCAGAGTTGGGAAAATAAATCTTTTGAATTTGAAAAGAATGATTGGAAGATGAGTGAAAAGGAAATGAAACTTCAAAGTCAGAAATGGACTTTGAATTTTGAATTTTAAACTTGGATTTAGGAGAGGAAATGAATATTTGAAGTGGAATTGAATTCTAGCTTTGGAGTTTGAAATCAGGATGGAATTTTGGATTTCAGAAATCCAAATGGTATTTAACAATAGAAATGGATTTAAGAAGTCCAGGTGTGATCTGAAAATAGAATTGAATTTGAAATCTGGAAATCAAGATAGATTTTGGATTTGAGATCTGGAATTGAATCTGGATCTGAGGTCTGAGATCCAAAGTGGAGTTGAATTTCTAAGACCCTAAATGGGATTGGATCTGAAGTCTAAGATAAAAAATGAAGTTGATTTTTAGGAATCCTAAATGGAATTGGATCTGAAATCTGAGATCCAATATGGAATTGGATCTGAAGTCTGAGATCCAAGGTGAAATTGGATTCTGGATCCTAGAGGTAATTTGGATCTGAAATCTGAGATCCAAGGCGAAATTGGATTCTGGATCCTAAAGGGAATTCGGATCTGAAATCTGAGATCCAAGGTGAAATTGGATTCTGGATCCTAGAATAGATTTTGGATTTTGAAAATCCAAATGGGATGAAGATGGATCTGGGTTTTGAAAACCCAGACTGAATTTAAAATTTAGGAAGGGTCAAGCTTTGAGATTCAGAATCAATCTCAAATTTTGATTTTGAATTTTTGAAGATAGGAAGATAAACTTGATTTTGAAAATGAATTTGGAATCTCAAAGTTGATTTGAACTTTTAGAGATTGATTTATATTGGAATTTTTGAAGTTTTGAAATGAATTTGAATTTTCAAAGTCAAATTAGACTTTGATTTCGAATTTTGAAAATGAGATAGAATTGAATTTGAATCTATAGAATAGAATTGATTTGAGAAATGAAGAAAGATACTCAAAATCACATGGAGTTTTTGAAAGAAATTTTGAAAATATGATGCAATTCTATCCTAAATGATGAATGAATTTAAATAATCTTGAAATTGAATTTGAAAATCTTATTTCTTTCTTTGAATGAATGTAAAGAAGATTAATGATATAATACACTCCTGACTATGGTCATTGAATGTATTATATAATAACCATTTGTGAGATTTTGGAAAATAAAGATAAAAAGTATGAAAACAAGCAATTTATGACATTACTATGTTCATTCATTCTATCTAAAAGCTGGAAATGTAAATTCTCATTAGGACCTAACATATAAAATTGAATTTACAACTCCAAGTAATGATATTTTCCACATATTCCCTGCAAAAACACTTAGTTAGTATGAAAAATAGAAGAGAAATCGCACATATCACCTGGATTTCAAAAGTATAAGTGATGAGACACTCATATACCTACTTTGTGCTTAATACTTAATGAAACAACCTTGATAATCTAGGGTATGGAAGGATAGCCTTTAATGTGTTTATATATATATATATATATATATATATATATACATGACATGAATATAGAGTAGGTGAATTGTGGCAAGTGAGGCTGTGAAAGTGAAATATTGTGACAGTGTATTGGCTGTGATGGGGGTAATGGAGCCATATGTGGTCATGTAACAATGGTGAAAACAGATGTGAGGTGTGAATATAATGTTGCTGAAAAGGGCTTAAGGTATATAGGAAATGTTGTATAGATGGAGTGGGCAGCCAAGGAGGGTGCCGCAGGTAGGTATTATTCTGCTACAACGGGTATAACATCGCTATAAACACAGCATAACACAGATGAGGTTCATAGGATGTGATGTTTGCTGTGAGGTGTGGTTTGAAGGAAAGGTACACATGTGCCAAAACTAATAGGTGTGCTAGTGATGCAAGAGATGACTGTCAGGAGATGAAGTAACATGGGTAGTGGGTGATATGTGGTGAATGCAAGTGTGAGAGGATGATGTGAGATGGAATGCAACTGTGGAAAATGTGAGAAACCATATAATGACAGTTATGAGGATGCTGCTAGATAATTATAGCAGGATGAGATGAGAGGGCTAATATGTGAAGGGGGGATATAAAATGTACATACAAGGGAAAATGAGATGCTGTTATGTGAGAAGCCTAATGTTGTAGGAGATGATGAACAACACAGATGGTCTGACTTGATGTTGGGAATGGTGGGTTCTAATGAAGTATATACATGCTATGTATGATAAGGGTGATGTCAGGCTATGCTACTGTGATAAAATGATGGTATATGTTGTGTATAGCTACAGGTGGATGGATTGCTAGTGTCGGAAAACACAATGAAAGGAGTTGATCACCATTGGCGATTCTCATCAATTGATATTAGGAAGGTTATCTGAGAAGCCATATCCTCTGTTAAGACTTTTATACCAAATGATAAGCCTTGCCCCTTGCTATCTTTTGATGACTTAACTTATGCTGTAGATCAATGATCCATTTCCTGCGGCGGTAAGAGGGCCTGCAACAGGTCGTTGACAGTATAGCGAATTGCCCACCAATTCCTACCAACTGACTTCATCAATTTCAGCAGACTGATTTTATCAAACCACTGGTCTGAACCCCATTTTTGGGTTTCAGTGGCCCTGCATGAAGGAGAAAACATGAAGGAGATGCTTCCTTCCTTGGGAATCCATCTTGCTACTCATAGACATATAGTTGGGAATCCATCTTGCTACTCATAGACATATAGTACTTGTCAGTACCCAACAATATTCAGTCATCCAGTTCTTAGGCTACAGGCAACATAACCTCTGTACTGAGCTTCCAGGAGGAATGGGATGGAACAACAGGTGGTCAACGTAGGAAGATGAATATAATGTACTGAAATATGCTTAAGCACGTAGGAAATCATGCAAACCACAGAATTTCAAATCCCTCCAGTAAGTATGATGTCTTAGCTACACAAAACAAGGGATATCGACTCTACAAAATAACAAGAACAATTTTCATCACAGGATGGTCCCTCGTACTTAAAAGTTGGAATGGCTCAATTAATGCAATGCAATTGATAAACAAATTACCGATATATCAAATAACGATTATCTGAAGCATGCATCACTTGTTATATCTCTCCTCCCAACCCTTTCAACCTAAGCTCAATTGATTCTAACTATTGAGATTAATAGGATCACACTTTTCAACAACACAATATCTTGTAACAGAGGAGAAGATCATAGAAAACATGGATTTACATTCAAGTCACAGGTCAGGCAAACTAAACAAACCGTAGAAAAACTCTGCCATTACTGTGCTGAAAAGAGGCAAGATCCACAGATGATATGAAATATGGCGATGACTTTCAACTTACAGCAGACTCAAGGATGAAGGGATGGAGACACATATGTAAATTAAAAGTGATACAAGATACCCTATATACTGTAACGATCTTTAAAAAGGAGAGAGCAAAGACGTATGTTAATTAAGAAACAAACATAATACTTGTAAAAAGAAAGCATCTATTTACGCTACATCTGAGTACAGATACATGCTGAAACTATGATGCAATGAACTAAACCTAATGCAATGATGGGTTACCAATGTAACTCCTGATGGACCCAACGAATATACAGGAGAAACTAGGCAGCACAGGAACTCAACGGATTGAAGTCCCGCAACAGCAAATCGCTGGTGACTAAATGTCATTAATTTGCCATAAAAAAAAGAAAAGAAAGAAACGGGTAGATCTGCTTTGAAACAGATTCCACCGTAAAATATAGTCTAAATGGGATCTCAAGATGCACAGAGCTGAAGAGATGATCATTACAGACATGCATGAGACTACAACTCCGATGTCCAACAAAGATCCACGAAAGGTAACTAGAATGAATGAAATACCATAAATAAAGGGAACAACACAAAAAAAAGGGGAAAATCAGATGTAATTTAGAACAGGAAAGGGGATATTGAATAAAGCAAAAATTTAATAGAAATAATAGGAGACAGCAACTCACGATGCTCCCACATCACAAGTTGCAGAGATATAATCTCGAAAGATGGAATCGTCAAAATGAGTGATATCTTCCTATCATTAATTGTGGAAGCATGATCTCAAGGAAGAATGAATTTCTAAAATGAAATGGCAGCTCTGGCTTGTGTAAACACCCCAAATTTTCACTCTTATCCAGTGCTCACATTTCATGTGTCATTGCATATCATTGCATGCATTCGGCATACCATTTTATTGCACTACATGTCACTACATGACATTACATCTCATTTTCGAGATCCAGCACTCTTATTTTCAAAACATTCAATCCAGATTTGAGTTTTAAAACTTTTCTTTCAAAATCAATTTCAAAACCTGGGTTTTTATTCAACATTCTATCATTTTCCAACCCCAGGACCTCATATTTCGAAATATTTTCTCAGAAAACAATCTGGATTCATTTTAAATGCAAATTTCAATTGATTTCAATTCTCATATGAGACCCATTTAGGTGGTGTCGCTTCTGGATTCCTTTACTTGTCAAAAATCTCCAAAAATTTAAGAGTCCTAGTTGGATCAGCACTCTTTTTCCAGAGTCCAGTCGGATCAGAACTCTACTTTTCACTACCTTTTTACCTGTTTTTGAAGAAAACCTTTTAAAATCTTCTGTTTTGGCCAAAATGTTAGAGTCCTAGTTGGATCAGGACTCTTCTTCAAGAGTCCAATCGGATCAGGACTCTTCTTTAGAGTTTCAATTGGATTGGGACTCTAATCTTTTACAGCCATTTTATCTATTTCAATCAAATCTTTCAAAATCTTTCAAAAAGAGTCAGAAACTCAGAGTTTTAGTCAAAACAGGACTCTATTCAGAGAGTCCTAGTTGGATCAGGACTCTAATCCTGATTTCAATTTTGAGAGAATCTTTCAGAAATTTTTCAGAAATTTTTCAGAAATCTTTCAGAAATCTTTCAATCTACCAAAACTATTACACTTTTATCAAAGAATTTCAAAATTCTGAGATTTTATCTCAGAGTCCTGATCAAATCAGGACTCTACCCCAGAGTCCTGATCAAAGTAGGACTCTATCCAAAATTGATTTTTATACTTCATTTTCACTAGTTTTCAAAAGCTTTGCCCAAATTTCATCATTTGCTTATCAGAAAGCCAAAATTCTTAGAGTTCTGATCGAATCAGGACTCTTTCTCAGAGTCCTAATCAGAACAGGACTTTGAACCAAAACTTCGATTTCATCCTGTTTTTAACTGTTTTTCAAAATTCTCTCATTTGTTTTCTCAGAAAATCCAAAAATCTGAGAGTCCTAGTTCAATCAGGACTCTGTCCTTAGAGTCTCAGTTGAATCAGAACTCTGTTTTATTCCAATATTTATTATTGTTTTCACTGCTTTCACAAGTTCTTTCATCCGTTTTTCAGAAAAATACCAAAAAAATCTAGAGTTTTAGTCCGATCAGGACTCTGTCCCGGAGTCCTAGTCTAGTTAAGAGTCTGTTTTGAAGTCTGTTTTTATTCCATTTTCATTTATTTCCATTTGTTTTCAAAAATTAGGTCATTTTGTAGAGTCCAGTTAATTCAGGACTCTATTTCAGAGTTCTGATTGAGTTGGGAGTCTAACCCTGACTGTATTTTTTGACTTGTTTTACCATTTTCGATGAAATCTTTTCAAAAACTCCTTCATTTGGCTTTTAAAATCCAAAATCTTAGAGTCCTAAGAGTTTAGGACTCTAACCCGGAGTTTCAGTTTGCTTAGAACTCTATTTTTAAAACTTTGAATTTCAACTGTTGATTTTAACCCTTTTTTAAAGCCATAATTTCAAGTTTTTCAAAACTTTGATGTGGGGCCCACCCCGTTGGCGCCGTATCTAGAGGAGTTCTGACTCAGTCAAGACTCTGTACCATTTCAAAACTTTCAATCTCAAAGTCTACTTTTGAATTTCTTTTCAAAAACCTCTCATTTTCAAGTTTTAAAATCATTTTTTTTGAAAATTCAAGTGGAGCCCACTTGGGGTGGCGCCACATTTGAATAAGTCAAGGTTAGACTAGGGTTAGTCATTGTCCTAGTTAGGTTAGGGGTTTAGAGGAGTCAAAATCAATTTTAAAAATCCATTTTATTTAACTTTTAAACCATTGGTTTTTAAAGGTTTTAAATTCAGGTTTTAAAAACCAAATGTGGGTCCATACTAGGTGGTGTCACATTTGGACTTTTTAGGGTTTAATTAGGTATTAATTAGAGTTTAATTAGAGTTCATTTAGGGTTAGGAAACCACAAAAAATCGTTGCCCTTAGTGGATTTATTAGAAAGAGTCCTGAAAAAATGAAAAACCTCTTAATTAACCCTAATTAAGTGACTTTTTGAAAAACTATAAAAAGGGACCTAAGGGGGGTCAAAGGAGCTGTTTTTCTCTCAAATTTTTGTGGCCTCTCTCTCCTCTCCAGCACCTCTACCTTCCTCCATTGCAGCTGCAGCCCCAAGGTGAGTTTATTTAATATTATTTTATTAGTTTTTTATGATTTTTCAATAGATTTCACCATGGAAACTCTTGTGTTCATGGATTTCACCATGGATTTCATCCAAGAACCCCAAAATCGACCCAAGAAGATGATCTAACTCAGTTTGAGGGTGATTTCAAGGATTCTAATCCATTAGAATCGATGAGAGGTACGTTTTTCATGTTCTTAACCGACGAAACGTGAGATTTACCCGTTAAATGGTTTAAATCCATGCTTTCAAAGGTGAAAGCAAATTCCAGCCATGGATTCCCTGTATTTTATTTTTTTATTTGCTTATTCATGTTTATTACACGTTTTTCAGCATAGAAATCAATTTTATTTTACTGTTTTAGTATTTATTTTATTGTTTTTCATTAGTTAATGCATGTTTTCTCAAGTTTATTAGATTTCTGTGTGTTTTTAGTTTAGAACAGAAAAGAACATGCTGTTTCGGATTGAAATATGTGCTGTTAATTTCTTATTTTTGTATATGTGATGAATGCATATGTAATTGATCTACTGTAAAAAAATCAGAGATTTTGGACTTCGAGAACCCTGTCAGAAAAATCAGACATCAAGTCGGGTTTTTAAAACTTTAAAATCGTTGTTAAAATCAAGAAGGTAACTTGTTGTGATGATATTTTTCTCATCCTATATCCGATTTTAGATATGTAAAGTGACATGGATTCACATTGACTAGATATGTCTACTGTGAAATTTTCAGAATTTTTTATTACTGTTTAGTATTTTTCCTCTGTCAGAGACTCTGATTTTCAATTTAAAACTCGTTAGGGTTTACCAAAACCCTAATCAGACTTGTGTTGTTTATAAATCCCAAACCACAGATCCGATTCATGATCTGTAAAAAGTGAGTATTATTATTTTTATGTCAACTGTTCACTATTAAAATATCAGATATTTTTAATGAGTACTGCTATTTATCCTGAAATTTTCAATTAAAAGTATCAGTTAGGACCAAAGTTAAAATCAATATATTTAATTCCGGATTGTCGGATGGGGATCTCCCTGGTTTTAAAAGATTTTTCAGATATGTAAAAAGGAAAAGTTTTGTTTTCTTGTCTATTTGTTCTCTGTAAAATTTCATAGATTTCCATGGAGGTTTGACCCCTGGTTCGGGTCTTGGACTGAGACTGGTTGGTGAACTAGGTCAAAAATAGCATATTTTTAGGGTTTGATGCTATTTTCGGATTAATTTAATGCCAAAAAAATATTTTTATAATTCTAATTTGATATTAGGGTTATAACAAGTGCAGGTACTAATTTTGAGGATTTTTAGAATCTGTTTGATGTTTGAATGGCTTGAATTGCAAAACAGGGCACCCGAAGAATTCCAAAACACTGCAAAAATCACAAAATTTGTGATATTCTTAGATTTTCGTGCATAAGCATATATTTTAAGGGTTTAATCATGTTCATAATCATATTAGGATGCTTTAGGTTTAATTTGATGTTCATTTGACTTCATTTAGTGCATCAAACCTAAGTTTTACCCAAAATATTTTCTGAAAAACCCTGATTTCAAGGCCATAGTCTTGCTATAAGGGGTAATTTGGTCATTTGACCTCAATTTCGAAGTCCCTAACCCTAATTTCCATATTTTTAATCATGTCATATCATATTTAGTTTGATTTATTTTTATTTTAACTTCAAAACTTGCATTTTACCAAATATGTTTCTGAAAACCTTGATTTCAAGGCCATAGTCTTGCTATCAGGGGTATTTTGGTTATTTTGACCCCAATTTTGAAATTTCATATCTTATCTTTGTTATTTATTCAATTTTATTTCATATTTTATCAATTTTGATTTAAGGGAATCATGGAAAAGGCTTATATCTAGCAAAATCCAGTAATTTCTAGATATTACTGGATAAACCTAGAAAAGCCAACATATCATCACTAACAAAGTTTTCTAGTTTTGCAGGAACATTGAAGGCTTTACTTTCCTTTAATTTCTTGTATTTAAATTCAATAGTGATGTAAATTAAATTAAATTTGGAATAAGAATTTAAATTTCAGCTTAGACTAGGATTGCATTGCATATAGTTTAATTCTGCAAATATTAAATGTTTGATGAATGTATCATTCATGCACATTTTCATAAATTCACTATGGTCTACACGAATGGCACATGCACTAGCTTTTATGAAGTTTATAAACTTGGTGGAATTCGTATTTATGGCCATAGTCAGAATATGAAGGATATCTAGATTTATGATCATCACATTAGCCACATTCAGCCTACACTCTTAGGCTAACTTCAAAATGCACTGCATTTCTCAAAAACGCAAAAAGTATTTCTCAATTCCTCAAAATCAAGTCTTTCAAATTCATATTCATTCAATTCATGCATTTACAAATTTCAATTTCAATTCAGAGAAATCAGTTTTATCAAAAAAAATTTAAGTCTTATTTAAAATCAATTTTCTCAAAATATGGATTTGCCAATGTTATTTCAAGTATTTCCCAAGTTTCAAATTCGATTTTCTAAGTTATATTTCAAAGTTTGAATTCAAAAAAATCAAGTTTTCTAAAGTTATGTCACATTTCTCAAAATCGATTTTCACAAAGTCCTTATATTTCTTCAGAAATCGATTTTCATTTTCTCAAATACAGTATCTCAATCATGATTCACGATTTTCCAAGTGTTATATTGTCCAAGAATTCTCCAAGTATTTCAAATCTCAAAGCAAACATCATGTTTTCAAATATGCATTTTTAGAAATTCATAGCACATGCCTGATTCTATGTGCATTTAGGAATTAGAACATGGTTTAGACAAGTTGAACAGAGCAAAGCAGTAGATTGATCCTTGGTTCAATTACCCCTGGTAAAGGCGCCAGGAACGGTTGAACCTCGTACCGACAGGCGAGTCCCATTCTTCGGAATTATCCCGTATTTTAAAAACGGAGGCGAGTCATTTTCAAAAACTTTTTCAAAGGTCAGTTTGACTCGCAAAAGTAAAAATTTTGCGATGATAACAGGTTTGGCGACCGTGATGGGACCTGTCTTCGCCTGATCAATCTAATGCTCTACTTAGTTCAAATTGTCAAAAGCGATTTCCATGGAATGTCAGCTTTACTTTATGATATCATGTGAACCTAGGAGCCTAGACCTGAACCCAGCTGACATGAAATGCATATAGACTAGGTATGGTTTGTTAGGACCATATTGAGGAGAATTATTCATTCTCACATAGACTTAGGTCTAATACAACACTCCTCAATTTAGGAATTGTATGAAAACAATGTTTGCTTCTTCAAATATTTCAAAATTCTATCTCTTTAGGACTTAGAGCCTTCTGTTTGATTGCATGTGCTCATGTTTTCAAAAACCACCCCCACCTATATTGTCCCGGTCTTCACGTTGCTGGGCTCTCTTCCAGAACCATAGTTCGGGACAGAGCCTCACAACTGGGCCACTTATTTGGGTGAAAACCCCCTTGCCACGTACCAAGGGCCATAGTCCAACGTATATCGGCAGGTGCTCAAGGATGTTGGAAAACTTGAACCTAGAACCGGAGAAATTGATATTATGCCACGTACATCGAGCCTTGGCTTGAGTATATAGGCATAGCATGATTGGACACAGTTGATCTGAACCTTAGAGTTAGAATTAAGGTCCTACAGCCATTTCAAAATTTGTGCATCTAGAGTCAACTTTTAGGGAATGCTGTATGTGCATACTTGTTTGTGCAGAATGTGTTATAATCATGTCCCTTTTATTTTCCATATTTTCCCAAATTTCTAAAAATACTGGACGATTTTCTCAAAGTTCCCCAATCTATGTCCATGTACTGTCCATGTTTTAAATCCTGAACGATTTTCAAATACTTCATTTTCTGAAGTACTTCTTTATATTTCAATAAACCCTGGACGATTTTCCAAATTTCCCTCCATTTTCTTCAAAACTCCAGGTTATTTTCCATCCTTTCTTCCTTCTAGATCTCGAATTTCCTACTTTATTTTTATCCTGCCTGCATTTTTCTCAAATTCCCTGCATTTTCCCAAGTCTTATTCCAATTTTCCATCTTTTCCAGTCTGATGGCATCCAGTCAGCTTGATTCAGTCTTCCCTGAGGGTCACATCTCCTACGAGGTACGACAAAGTCTTCCCGAGCATCGAGTCCTCAGCACCGGATCCTTCTTTCCCCGGTGGTACTATTCATTGTTCAAGAACTTCTCTCGTATGTTTCCGGACCACTTGAACGATTGTGGGTTAGAACTGGCGTCCGCAGTGGGAAAGCAGACAGTCAACGGCAACTTGATCCATGCACTAGCAGAATGGTGGAATCCGAGCACTTCTACCTTCTGGTTCCCGTGGGGCGAGATGACAGTACTGATAGATGAATTTTCAGAGCTTATGGGATTGCCCGAGCCAGCCGGTCAGCCTGGAGATCCATTGGAGAAACAGTTTTGATCAATGTCAAGGGCCTGGACCCTAAAGATGCCTTAGCTCGCATGACGGGATGCAAGTCTTGGCCTTTGATCGAAGAGGATGGAAACGAATATGTGGACCTGCTCGAGATCTACAAACAGTATGGAACATTTACGGAAGCCAGCTCTTTATCTCGAACAGCTCGAGAGAGAATTCAGCATGCGATGGTCTTATGCACCGTGGGACTCGCTCTCTTTCCAGATGGACGGAATTACATAGATATCAGGATAGTCCAACTTCTGCGAAGGTGGGGGAGTCGACAGACCAGCCGCCTCTCTATAGCCATGGCCGCACTCGCTTTTCTATACCGAGGGTTGACCCGTTTCACACTTGGAGAATCGATTCTAGTCGAAGGCTGCACCTACACATTACAATCTTGGTTCATCCGGCATGTGCCAGCCCGAGCCAGTTCATTCAGATACAATGGTGAAAAGCTTCTTCCAGTTGCGCTATACCGATTCTTGATCGATAACCTTCAAGAGGAAGAAGTCGTATGGGACTACTTTGATCGTCAGGAATCACCTCCCAGATATACTTGCACTTATGGCAAGCGGTTCAGGCTACTCGGCCCCTTCTTTTGCGCATACTATCATCTAGAGCGGTGTGTCAGGCATTTCTCTCAGAGGCAGAAGCACGTAGAGATTCGTCCACTAGCAGGGGTTCTGCCAGAATTCGACCTTGCATCCGATCAGTGGTCCGGAGCATACCATTCTGCCAGAGAGCATCAGCAACATCTAAAAGAATACTCGTGATACTCGATGGTTTATACAAGGTCCGGAAAGAAAATCCTATCAGTTGAAGGCATTGCATACTCAGTCGCTTCAAAAGAGGAAATGGACTCACTCCGTAGTCAAGGTCAGCAAGCAGAAGATGACGTAGATCCCCAGATGTACGTCATGTTCAAAAAGATGATGAGTAAGATGCTGGGAGAGCAAGCCGAAGCCAGTACTAAGCAGATTCAGATAAAGCAGAAGGAAAATGAGAAGGCCAGGGATTTCATTCATAGATGGAGATCCGCTTGCAATAAGATGCGTGAGCCAATAGCAGAAGGACACGCACTATCTTTGATCCTGAGCAACTTCTCGCAACCCCTGAGGGGACTGATTTCTACATCTCCATCAAAGAGCTTCATAGAACTGACAGAACGAGCTGAATGGATTGAGTTGAGTATGAAAAATGGATCTTATGAAGGTTTCATGTTCACCAAAAGCAGCAGTCAGCAGGAATCTAACAAGAAAACCCATTTTACCTACTCTACCAGCAACAACAAGAACCATTATAAGGGAAATGTGAAAGATCACAGCTCTGGCCCAGGGGAACCAAACCTCAGCAAAAATGAGCAAAAAGGTGAGTCGATTCCACAGTATGATAAGCAACCTCAGCGATCTTTTGAGCAAGGGTCGAGACCTCAAGAAAAGTCGAAGCACGACAACTGAAGTTTTAAACGTGACTTTACTCCCCTAGATCAACCGCGTGAAGAAATCCTTGAATATATGTTGGCCAAATAGATGATTAAGCTCCCAAGAGTCGATGATCCTCATATCATTAGGGAAAGATTTAAAGATCAGTTCTGCAAATTTCATCGGGCAATGGGTCACGATACCGAGCATTGTTTTGTCCTTAAAAATATTGTTCAAGACGGCATTGACAAGAATCTCCTCGTTGGAGATGAAAAGGAGGACCATTCATCTTGATCATGTTTCTCCCCAATCATTCAAAAAATTGATAACACTAGCGCTTTCCCAATTTCTCATCTTGCTTTTATTATTTCAAAGGGATGATGTAATCCCGTCTGTCTTTCCCTTATTTGTTACCTTTCCTTCAATAAATCAATAAAGTTGTCAATTTTTCTCGCAAGCTCGGTGCCATTTTTTTTTATTCTCCTCGGCAAAATGTTCTTTTATGAGGAATAACCTCTTCTGAATCAATCAAAAGCCAGTTGTCGTGTCACCTTCAGAGTGCGCTCTTCGAACATCAATCATTTATCCTTTTGTTCAAATTCTTCTTTCCCAGTTACACTGGGGCATTTTTAAAATTTTCATTTTATCTTCAAAACTTTCTGTATGCAGGCAGGATCAAACAAATCTCTCATTTTGCACGCATGTGCACCCATTTACATTCATTTGCATTTGCATGCATTCATTTGCATTCATCTGCATCGATTTGCATTTGCATCGAATTCCCCATTCAGGATAAGGGATAAATCCTGAGGCCCCGACAATTGTCCAAGTTGTCGTAAGGGTAAAGACTGAAAATCTTCCATCAAAATCAATTAGTAATTCTTCAGAATCCAGTGTTGTGGTGGTAATTTTTCAAAAATCCAGTGTTCGTGCTGGTAAATTTCCAAAACCCAGTGCTCGTACTGGTAACCATTTAAAATCCAACGCTCGTACTGGTAACCTTTTAAAATCCAGTGCTCGTACTGGTAATTTTCCAAAATCCAGCGCTCGTACTGGTAATCTTCCAAAACCCGGTATTCGTACTGGTAATTTTTCAAAACATAATGCTTGTATTGGCACATTTTCAAAATCCGATGTTTGCAATGGTAAACTTTAAAATTCAGTGTCCACTAATTTAGTTTTCCTCCAAGATTCGAGTTTCGACTCGAATTTCCTTTCCTTTTAACCGATTTAGTTTTCCTTTGGGATTCGAGTTCCGACTCGAATTTCCTTTCCTTTTAATCGATCGAGTTTTCCTTCAGGAATTCGAGTTCCGACTCGAATTTCTTTTCCTTCTAACCGGTTTAGTTTTCCTTTGGGATTCGAGTTCCGACTCGAATTTCCTTTCCCTTTAATCGATCGAGTTTTCCTTCAGGAATTCGAGTTCTGACTCGAATTTCTTTTCCTTCTAACCGGTTTAGTTTTCCTTTGGGATTCGAGTTCCGACTCGAATTTCCTTTCCTTCTAATTAATCTAGTTTTCCTCAGGAATTCGAGTTCCGACTCGAATTTCTTTTCCTTCTAACCGGTTTATTTTTCCTTTGAGGTTCGAGTTCCGACTCGAATTTCCTTTCCTTTTAATCGATCGAGTTTTCCTTCAGGAAATCGAGTTCCGACTCGAATTTCTTTTCCTTATAATTAATCTAGTTTTCCTCAGGAATTCGAGTTCCGACTCGAATTTCTTTTCCTTCTAACCGGTTTCGTTTCCCTTTGAGGTTCGAGTTCCGACTCGAATTTCCTTTCCTTCTGACCGGTCTAGTTTTCCTTTGGGATTCGAGTTCCGACTCGAATCTTCTTTCCTTCTAGTTAATCTAGTTTCTTTCGGAATTCGAGTTCCGACTCGAATTTCTTTTCCTTCCGACCGGTCTAGTTTTCCTTTAGGATTCGAGTTCCGACTCAAATCTTCTTTCCTTCCAGTTGATCTAGTTTCCTTCGAGATTCGGGTTCCGACTCGAATTTCTTCTCCTTCCAAATTGATCTACCTTTCCTTCAGGATTCGAGTTCCGACTCGGATTTCTTTTCCTTCCATAATGGACCTGGTTTTCCTTCGAAGATTCGGGTTTCGACTCGAGTTTTCTTTTCCTTCAGAGTTGGTCTAGAAAATCCAAGTTCCGACTTGAATTTTCTTTCAAATCCAATTCGCTTAGCTTTCCTTTACAAGTTTGAACTTCTACTCAAACTATCCTGCGAGTTGGTCTAGAAGATCCGAGTTCCGACTCGAATCGTCTTTCAAAATCCAATTCATCTAGTTTTCCTTGAAGAATTGAATTCCGATTCGAATCTTCCCTCAAAAACCCAGTTTAGCGCCTGGTCCATTCAAAGCTCACAAGTTGGAATCATTCCTTCTTAAGCTATGATCCTTAGGTTAAATCCCTATGAAATTGATAGTTCGTAGGTCGAACCCCTGCAGAACCAATGTGATCCTTAGGTTAAATCCCTATGGAATTGGTAGTTCGTAGGTCGAACCCCTGCAGAGTCAATGTGATTTGTAGGTTGAACGCCTGTTAAACCAATACGGCTCATAGGTTGAACCCCTTTCGAACCAATCTCGTTCTCAAAATTTCGATCTGTAGGTTGAAGTCCTCCTGATCCGATATTCTTTACAGTCCTTAGGTCGAACTCCTTTTGGATTGGTATTTTTTAGATATATGATTTGTAGGTTGAAATCCTCCTGATCCACGTTCTTAGGCTGAATCCCTATTGAACCCATGTTGTTCCCAGTGAACCAATGCCGTTCTCAATTGAACCAATGTCGTTCTTAGGCTGAATCCCTATTGAACCCATGTCGTTCCCAGTGAACCAATGCCGTTTTCAATTGAACCAATGTCATTCTTAGGCTGAATCCCTATTGAACCCATGTCGTTCCTAGTGAACCAATGCCGTTCTCAATTGAACCAATGTCGTTCGTAGGCTGAATACCTATCGAACCCATGTCGTTCCCAGTGAACCAATGCCATTCTCAATTGAACCAATGTCGTTCATAGGCTGAATACCTATCGAACCCATGTCGTTCCCAGTGAACCAATGTCGTTCTTAATTGAACCAATGTCGTTCGTAGGCTGAATACCTATCGAACCCATGTCGTTCCTAGTGAACCAATGTCGTTCTCAATTGAACCAATGTCGTTCTTAGGCTGAATCCCTATTGAACCCATGTCGTTCCCAGTGAACCAATGCCGTTCTCAATTGAACCAATGTCGTTCTTAGGCTGAATCCCTATTGAACCCATGTCGTTCCCAGTGAACCAATGCCGTTCTCAATTGAACTAATGTCATTCTTAGGCTGAATCCCTATTAAACCCATGTCGTTCCCAGTGAACCAATGTCGTTCTCAATTGAACCAATGTCGTTCTTAGGCTGAATCCCTATTGAACCCATGTCGTTCCCAGTGAACCAATGTCGTTCTCAATTGAACCAATGTCGTTCTTAGGCTGAATCCCTATTGAACCCATGTCGTTCCCTATTGAACCAATGTCGTTCTCAATAGAACCAATGTCGTTCTTAGGCTAAATCCCTATTGAACTAATGTCGTTCTCAATTGAACCAATGTTGTTCTTAGGCTGAATCCCTATTGAACCCATGTCGTTCCCAGTGAACCAATGCCGTTCTCAATAGAACCAATGTCGTTCTTAGGCTGAATCCCTATTGAACCCATGTCGTTCCCAGTGAACCAATGTCGTTCTCAATTGAACCAATGTCGTTCTTAGGCTGAATCCCTATTGAACTAATGTCGTTCTCAATCGAACCAATGTCGTTCTCAATTGAACCAATGTCGTTCTTAGGATGAATCCCTACAGAACCCATGTCGCTCCCAGTAGACCAATTCTCAATTTCGATCTCCGGGTCATCCAATATCCTATTTCCAATTTCTGAGTCTCTTTTTTGGGGAAAGGAGAGGAGTAATTCCTAATTCCAAATTCTAAATCGTCTCCTTTGGGGAAAGGAGAAGAGAATTTCTGTCATAGATGTGTTGCGTTGTGCTTCGAATGCTCGCTTTCACAAAGGATTTCAAGAAAATTTTGCCAATTTGTCATTAAATATTTGTTGATTTCAAAAATCTTTATTGCACAAAATTATTACTTCAGAATACCTCCAGTATTACTTCCGAAAGGACAATGCTTTCGCGAAAAATGATTCAAAATTCAAAATCTTTCTATTGGCCAACCAAAAGGATGCAGAATAAATCCTCGATATGGCCAGCAAAGAATACTCAATGTTGTTGCAAAGCCATAAGTGATTGATATTGATCGCAGTCAATGGCACGGTTTTAAAGATTATTCTTGAAAAATAAAGCAGTTGAAATATCCTGGGTGATACAGAAAAATCCACTCAATTTCCATATCTCCTCAATCACCTAAGCTGCAATTAAATATCTGCAAAAGGGATCTCTCAATTGTCGTCAAGATGAAGGCGAATTAAGCGAGTCGACCCCCGGGGCCAAAGAAGATTTGGATCATCTCCAAGATGACGGAGTTTGTGACAGATCCTTCCAGGGAAAGTTCAGATCACCGTCGAGATGAAGGCGAGTGTGATGAGCCTATCGACAAACCTTAAAAGATATTTAATTCCAGCTATCATCAAGAGATTTTCTACCAAAGAGCCAATAATCATCATGATAATCCCTGAGAGAAAAGAAGGATCGGAACATCTCTGAGATGAAGGAGTTTGTGACGTACCCTTCCCAAAAAAAAAAAGAGAGAGAAAAGTCAGGACATCTCCAAAATGAAGGATGATGTAATTCCCGAAAATCCAAGAGAGCTCCAATCTGCTAAAAAAAAAAAAAAAAAAAAGAGTGCAGAAAGATCATCATGAGAAAAGAATCCCAGGATATCAGACTGCCAAATCTATCAAGAATCTTCTTTAATTTTGTGAAATTCTTTTATCAATATTCTTTCACCAATAGCTCTCGCAATATCAAGAATACTTTCTTTTCCTTCCATATCAAGGAAATTGATAGCTTCTTTGAAAGAAAGCCAATCGCAAGCAATTTGAATTCGAATCTTGATTCTACAGAGTTAAGCCCAGTTGGAGGTAATACTTCAGGTAGAAAAGAAGGAATACTTTCAAAACAATGTGCATCATTTTCAATTATTTTGAATCAACAACAATTTTCAACATTTTGACAATATTTTCTAGTTATCCTGGCATGAAGCGAAAGCTTGGGGTTCATCTTTGGCGCATTCTGACACCATCCCTTTTAGGACTTGATTACGGGAGTTTTCAAGATTCCTTCCCTTCTTTGGTATAATCTGAGCGCACAGGCTCTCAGATTCGCACACTTCCCTGTGTCCCCACTGTCCCACCATAGACAGTCCAATTTCGGCTTGAGGTTAAGCCACCAGTTTCAGCAAAAGGCAATTTCAAAAGTTAATTAGTCTCAGCAATGAGGCGTCCAAAATCAATCCCTTTTCAAGCTTTAGGGACCCCAATTTTCTTCCTTTTGCAAAACCCCTATCGGATTCATTGTGCAGAAATCTGAATGTTTCATCACGGTCTCTTCTTTCGAGGATTCCGTTCATTTTCATTGCCCAATCAGGTTAAGGGTATAAACCTGGGCCTCCTTTGATGAGGTATTCCATTTTCTGCCCAATCAGGTTAAGGGTATAAACCTGGGCCTCCTTTGATGAGGTATTCCATTTTCTGCCCAATCAGGTTAAGGGTATAAACCTGGGCCTCCTTTGATGAGGTATTCCATTTCCTGCCCAATCAGGTTAAGGGTATAAACCTGGGCCTCCTTTGATGAGGTATTCCACTTTCTGCCCAATCAGGTTAAGGGTATAAACCTGGGCCTCCTTTGATGAGGTATTCCATTTTTCAGCCCAATCAGGTTAAGGGTATAAACCTGGGCCTCCTTTGATGAGGTATTCCATTTTTCAGCCCAATCAGGTTAAGGGTATAAACCTGGGCCTCCTTTGATGAGGTATTCCATTTTCAGCCCAATCAGGATAAGGGCATAAACCTGGGCTTCATTCTGATGAGGTATTCCATTTTCCACCCAATCAGGTCAAGGGTACAAACCTGAGCCTCCTTTGATGAGGTATTCCATTTTCAACCCGGTCAGGATTAAGGGTTAAGCCTGAGCTTCGTTCCATACGAGGTATTTCCCGTCCCATCCAGGTCAAGGGCAAAACCTGAATCTCACTTCTTTTGAAGCAAAATTTTCTCATTATTCTCCATTCCATATCTACCATCATTACTTGAATTAATTCTTTCATACCCAGTCAGATTCATCTAACTGGGGCATTTTTATAGTCCAAATTGGGTGTGTTTTCTTTGCCACTAAGCTCGGCTTTCAACCGGCTTAGCAGCAAAGAGGGGCATCTGTAAACACCCCAAATTTTCACTCTTATCCAGTGCTCACATTTCATGTGTCATTGCATATCATTGCATGCATTCGGCATACCATTTCATTGCACTACATGTCACTACATGACATTCCATCTCATTTTCGAGATCCAGCACTCCTATTTTCAAAACATTCAATCCAGATTTGAGTTTTAAAACTTTTCTTTCAAAATCAATTTCAAAACCTGGGTTTTTATTCAACATTCTATCATTTTCCAACCCCAGGACCTCATATTTCGAAATATTTTCTCAGAAAACAATCTGGATTCATTTTAAATGCAAATTTCAATTGATTTCAATTCTTAGATGAGACCCATTTAGGTGGTGTCGCTTCTGGATTCCTTTACTTGTCAAAAATCTCCAAAAATTTAAGAGTCCTAGTTGGATCAGGACTCTTTTTCCAGAGTCCAGTCGGATCAGAACTCTACTTTTCACTACCTTTTTACCTATTTTTGAAGAAAACCTTTTAAAATCTTCTATTTTGGCCAAAATGTTAGAATCCTAGTTGGATCAGGACTCTTCTTCAAGAGTCCAATCGGATCAGGACTCTTCTTTAGAGTTTAAATTGGATTGGGACTCTAATCTTTTACTGCCATTTTATCTATTTCAATCAAATCTTTCAAAATCTTTCAAAAAGAGTCAGAAACTCAGAGTTTTAGTCAAAACAGAACTCTGTTCAGAGAGTCCTAGTTGGATCAGGACTCTGATCCTGATTTCAATTTTGAGAGAATCTTTCAGAAATCTTTCAATCTACCAAAACTATTACACTTTTATCAAAGAATTTCAAAATTCTGAGATTTTATCTCAAAGTCCTGATCAAATCAGGACTATACCCCAGAGTCCTGATCAAAGTAGGACTCTATCCAAAATTGATTTTTATACTTCATTTTCACTAGTTTTCAAAAGCTTTGCCCAAATTTCATCATTTGCTTATCAGAAAGCCAAAATTCTTAGAGTTCTGATCGAATCAGGACTCTTTCTCAGAGTCCTAATCAGAACAGGACTCTGAACCAAAACTTCAATTTCATCCTGTTTTTAACTGTTTTTCAAAATTCTCTCATTTGTTTTCTCAGAAAATCCAAAAATCTGAGAGTCCTAGTTCAATCAGGAATCTGTCCTTAGAGTCTCAGTTGAATCAGAACTCTGTTTTATTCTAATATTTATTATTGTTTTCACTGCTTTCACAAGTTCTTTCATCCATTTTTCAGAAAAATACCAAAAAAATCTAGAGTTTTAGTCCGATCAGGACTCTGTCCCGGAGTCCTAGTCTAGTTAGGAGTCTGTTTTGAATTCTATTTTTATTCCATTTGTTTTAAAAAATTAGGTCATTTTGTAGAGTCCAATTAATTCAGGACTCTATTTCAGAGTTCTGATTGAGTTGGGAGTCTAACCCTGACTGTATTTTTTGACTTGTTTTACCATTTTCGATGAAATCTTTTCAAAAACTCCTTCATTTGGCTTTTAAAATCCAAAATCATAGAGTCCTAAAAGTTCAGGACTCTAACCCGGAGTTTCAGTTTGCTTAGAACTCTATTTTTAAAACTTTGAATTTCAACTGTTGATTTTAACCCTTTTTTAAAGCCATTTTTAGTATTTATTTCAAGTTTTTCAAAACTTCGATGTGGGGCCCACTCCGTTGGCGCCGTATCTAGAGGAGTTCTGACTCAGTCAAGACTCTGTACCATTTCAAAACTTTCAATCTCAAAGTCTACCTTTGAATTTCTTTTCAAAAACCTCTCATTTTCAAGTTTTAAAATCATTTTTTTTGAAAATTCAAGTGGAGCCCACTTGGGGTGGCGCCACATTTGAATAAGTCAAGGTTAGACTAGGGTTAGTCATTGTCCTAGTTAGGTTAGGGGTTTAGAGGAGTCAAAATCAATTTTAAAAATCCATTTTATTTAACTTTTAAACCATTGGTTTTTAAAGGTTTTAAATTCAGGTTTTAAAAACCAAATGTGGGTCCATACTAGGTGGTGTCACATTTGGACTTTTTAGGGTTTAATTAGGTATTAATTAGAGTTTAATTAGAGTTCATTTAGGGTTAGGAAACCACAAAAAATCGTTGCCTTTAGTGGATTTATTAGAAAGAGTCCTGAAAAAATGAAAAACCTCTTAATTAACCCTAATTAAGTGACTTTTTGAAAAACTATAAAAAGGGACCTAAGGGGGGTCAAAGGAGCTGTTTTTCTCTCAAATTTTCGTGGCCTCTCTCTCCTCTCCAGCACCTCTACCTTCCTCCATTGCAGCTGCAGCCCCAAGGTGAGTTTATTTAATATTATTTTATTATTATTTTATTAGTTTTTTATGATTTTTCAATAGATTTCACCATGGAAACTCTTGTGTTCATGGATTTAACCATGGATTTCATCCAAGAACCCCAAAATTGACACAAGAAGATGATCTAACTCAGTTTGAGGGTGATTTCAAGGATTCTAATCCATTAGAATCGATGAGAGGTACGTTTTTCATGTTCTTAACCGACGAAACGTGAGATTTACCTGTTAAATGTGTTAAATCCATGATTTCAAAGGTGAAAGCAAATTCCAGCCATGGATTCCTTGTATTTTATTTTTTATTTGCTTATTCATGTTTATTACACATTTTCCAGCATAGAAATCAATTTTATTTTACTGTTTTAGTATTTTTTTTATTGTTTTTCATTAGTTAATGCATGTTTTCTCAAGTTTATTAGATTTCTGTGTGTTTTTAGTTTAGAACAGAAAAGAACATGCTGTTTCGGATTGAAATATGTGCTGTTAATTTCTGATTTTTGTATATGTGATGAATGCATATGTGATTGATCTACTGTAAAAAAATCAGAGATTTTGGATATCGGGAACCCTGTCAGAAAAATCAAACATCAAGTCGGGTTTTTAAAACTTTAAAATCGTTGTTAAAATCAAGAAGGTAACTTGTTGTGATGATATTTTTCTCATCCTATATTCGATTTTAGATCTGTAAAGTGACATGGATTTACATTGATTAGATATGTCTACTGTGAAATTTTCAGAATTTTTTATTACTGTTTAGTATTTTTCCTCTGTCAGAGACTCTGATTTTCAATTTAAAACTCGTTAGGGTTTACCAAAACCCTAATCAGACTTGTGTTGTTTATAAATCCCAAACCACAGATCTGATTCATGATCTTTAAAAAGTGAGTATTGTTATTTTTATGTCAACTGTTCACTATTAAAATATCAGATATTTTTAATGTGTACTGCTATTTATCCTGGAATTTTCAATTAAAAGTATCAGTTAGGACCAAAGTTAAAATCAATATATTTAATTCCGGATTGTCGGATGGCGATCTCCCTGGTTTTAAAGGATTTTTCAAGTCTGTAAAAAGGAAAAGTTTTGTTTTCCTGTCTATTTGTTCTCTGTAAAATTTCATAGATTTCCATGGAGGTTTGACCCCTGGTTCAGGTCTTGGACTGAGACTGGTTGGTGAACTAGGTCAAAAATAGCATATTTTTAGGGTTTGATGCTATTTTCGGATTAATTTAATGCCAAAAAAATATTTTTATAATTCTAATTTGATATTAGGGTTATAACAAGTGTAGGTACTAATTTTGAGGATTTTTAGAATCTGTTTGATGTTTGAATGGCTTGAATTGCAAAACAGGGCACCCGAAGAATTCCAAAACACTGCAAAAATCACAAAATTTGTGATATTCTTAGATTTTCGTGCATAAGCATATATTTTAAGGGTTTAATCATGTTCATAATCATATTAGGATGCTTTAGGTTTAATTTGATGTTCATTTGACTTCATTTAGTGCATAAAACCTAAGTTTTACCCAAAATATTTTCTGAAAAACCCTGATTTCAAGGCCATAGTCTTGCTATAAGGGGTAATTTGGTCATTTGACCTCAATTTCGAAGTCCCTAACCCTAATTTCCATATTTTTAATCATGTCATATCATATTTAGTTTGATTTATTTTTATTTTAACTTCAAAACTTGCATTTTACCAAATATGTTTCTGAAAACCTTGATTTCAAGGCCATAGTCTTGCTATCAGGGGTATTTTGGTTATTTTGACCCCAATTTTGAAATTTCATATCTTATCTTTGTTATTTATTCAATTTTATTTCATATTTTATCAATTTTGATTTAAGGGAATCATGGAAAAGGTTTATATCTAGCAAAATCCAGTAATTTCTAGATATTACTGGATAAACCTAGAAAAGCCAACATATCATCACTAACAAAGTTTTCTAGTTTTGCAGGAACATTGAAGGCTTTACTTTCCTTTAATTTCTTGTATTTAAATTCAATAGTGATGTAAATTAAATTAAATTTGGAATAAGAATTTAAATTTCAGCTTAGACTAGGATTGCATTGCATATAGTTTAATTCTGCAAATATTAAATGTTTGATGAATGTATCATTCATGCACATTTTCATAAATTCACTATGGTCTACACGAATGGCACATGCACTAGCTTTTATGAAGTTTATAAACTTGGTGGAATTCGTATTTATGGCCATAGTCAGAATATGAAGGATATCTAGATTTATGATCATCACATTAGCCACATTCAGCCTACACTCTTAGGCTAACTTCAAAATGCACTGCATTTCTCAAAAACGCAAAAAGTATTTCTCAATTCCTCAAAATCAAGTCTTTCAAATTCATATTCATTCAATTCATGCATTTACAAATTTCAATTTCAATTCAGAGAAATCAGTTTTATCAAAAAAAATTTAAGTCTTATTTAAAATCAATTTTCTCAAAATATGGATTTGCCAATGTTATTTCAAGTATTTCCCAAGTTTCAAATTCGATTTTCTAAGTTATATTTCAAAGTTTGAATTCAAAAAAATCAAGTTTTCTAAAGTTATGTCACATTTCTCAAAATCGATTTTCACAAAGTCCTTATATTTCTTCAGAAATCGATTTTCATTTTCTCAAATACAGTATCTCAATCATGATTCACGATTTTCCAAGTGTTATATTTTCCAAGAATTCTCCAAGTATTTCAAATCTCAAAGCAAACATCATGTTTTCAAATATGCATTTTTAGAAATTCATAGCACATGCCTGATTCTATGTGCATTTAGGAATTAGAACATGGTTTAGACAAGTTGAACAGAGCAAAGCAGTAGATTGATCCTTGGTTCAATTACCCCTGGTAAAGGCGCCAGGAACGGTTGAACCTCGTACCGACAGGCGAGTCCCATTCTTCGGAATTATCCCGCATTTTAAAAACGGAGGCGAGTCATTTTCAAAAACTTTTTCAAAGGTCAGTTTGACTCGCAAAAGTAAAATTTTTGCGATGATAACAGCTTGTCATTTACAGCAATGTAACATCAGAGCGCGCGTATCGCTAAAATGGGCTTAACCACTTTAAATTGTAAAATTACAGGAAACAGAGAACGATACCGAAATGTAAACATGGTAAAAGACAATAAAGAGCAAAATAATAAATAAATAAAAGGTGATGCTATGAATCGCACAAAGAATATCAGATCTGAAGCGATCTATACTCATTTAAGTTGAATAGATTTGAGAAGCGGAATCGTAAAATAAAAAACAAGGTATGGGAACCACTCGTTCCATTAATATTGCATAAAGGGAGAGGTTAGTGTTACTATAGGCAAACTAAACCCCTCCATGGTGTGTTGATGATAGGACAAAAAGAATCAAAGGGGAAAACATAGAACGATAGAGAAAAGAAGAAGAGAAGGTAGGCGATTGCTTACCTGAAGCTGCAGGGGTTCTGTAGAAGAGGCACCGTGAAGGAGGAGTCGGTGGCAGCCGCTGAGGAGTAAGTTGAAATGTAATGGTGTGGTAGGAGACGGATGGAGTGGTGATGGAATGGATCAAAGGATATACAGTGGAGAGGTGAAGAATGGATGCGTTTAGGGTTCTCCTGAGTCCCTTTTGAAGGAGGAGGAAGAAGGTTTGGGAGGATCATTCCGTTAGAGATCGACGAAAGAGGTAGGAGAAGGCGGGTGCGCGGGAGGATGGCCGTTGCCATTTTCCGAAAATTTCCAAGGGGGGCTCCCTTTTAAAAAATTTCCAAAAAAGGCTTTCAAGAGAGGGTTTTAACAAAACAATTTTCAAAAAGAGTTTTTAATTTTTGGAATTTTCTATTGTTTTTCTTTTTTTTTTTCTTATTTTTTTGTTTTTTCTTGAATTTTCTACATTTTTTTGTATTTTTTGAAAACAAAACTCTAAAAGCTAAAGGAATTTAAACTGATTTTACGAAATTTTAAGATATTTTCAAAAGAAGGGTTTTTATGAAAAGTCATGGTTATTTTGGGGAAATTTCTTCAGAAGAATGGGTTTGGATCCAGGTTTTGAGAAAATGTTCGAGTTTTGAAACTCGAATCGAGAAATACAACACAATGGATCCAAACGGATGCCGGATGGACTGTCCGAGCTATTTAAAAACTATTTTGGTAATTTTGAGAATTTGATTCAAAAATTGGACAACGAAGCTCAGATTTGGGTCTTTTATCTGGATCCGGATCCGAAATTGAGTCGAATATATAAAGTGAATTTAATTTCAGTAAAATTTGAGAAATGAACTTGAATTTAGATTTAAAAGTGACTAAATTGCTCAAAAAATGATATCAGGGGCAAAAATGGAATATTTAAAAGATTTTGAAAAATTTGGGGTGTTCACAGATGCCCCTCTTTGCTACTAAGCCGGTTGAAAGCTGAGCTTAGTGGCAAAGAAAACACTCCAAATTTTGAAAAATACCCCAGTTTAGCAAACCTGAACTGGGTGTGGAAGATTTATTTTGAAAAGACATGATTTTCAGGCTTAAAACCTTATCCTGAATGGCCTTGAGAATGATATGATTGAGTAAAAAATGAGGAAATCACGATGAGACTTTGGGTGAGAATCCCAAAATGATGAAAGATAAGAATTTTGACCAAGTCTCATGGGTGAGACGAGATCAGCTTTTTTGGAATGACTCAGGTTTAGCCCTTAACCTGGATGGAACGAATATATTTCAAGATAACCTGAGTGGGGAAAGGAATATGAGTGGACCTCGATGGGACATTTTTGGAAAATGCCTCATGAGATGAAGCTCAAGTAGGATCCTTTAATGGATGGATGTACAGAGTATGAATTCCTCGATGGGAAGAACCATGATGGGATTGAAAGAAAACACCTTGTCGAAACTAGGAACTTTGTTGAAACGAGACTCAGGTTTAAACCCAAACCTGCAAAAGGAAGGTACCTCATGGTACGAGGTTCAGGCTTAACCCTTAACCTGAAGGGGACGACCAAATGGAATCCTTGAACGAAGAAACCATGATGGGACCTTCAGAGTTTGGACGAACAAATCCGAAAGGGGTTTGCGAAAGGAGAAAAGATGGGGTTCCCTAAAGCTTGGAAAAAGGGATGATTTTGGGCATCTCGTTGCTGAGACTGAAATAGCTTTTGAAATTGATGACCTCTCGTAGAAAGTACAGGTTTGACCCTTAACCTGAGTGGGTACGACCATACGAATTCTCAAATGGAGAAACCGTGATGGGACAGGAGAGATACTTCAGCTGAATGGGGCAACTCTTCTGGAAGATATAAACAACGCTAGGTTGCATCAAAATGGATATTAAATATTTATTTCATTCTTGGAATAGCTAGAAAATTTTTGCCAATAAGATAGATTTATAGTTGACTCACAACGCTTTAAAATATGCACGTATGTGCAAAAGACATTCCCTCTTTTACCTAGAGTATTTCCTCCAACGAGGTTAACTCCTCGGTTTTGAGAGTCAAATTCAAAATTTTAGCGCTGATGATTTTCTTTAAGGAAGCTATCTATTTCCTTGATATGAGAAGAGAAGAAAAATTCATAATTTCAAAAAAGCAAGTAGTGAAAAGATATTGATAAAAGGATTTCGCATAAGAAAAGATGACTTTTGGCAATTTTGGCAGTTTGATATCTGGGTGTTTTCCCATGATGATCTTTTTGCACTCCTTTTGAGTCATTGGGCTTTTCCGGCTTTTACATCATCCTTTATTTTGGAGATGTCCTGATTTTTCTCTCTTTTTTGGGGGAAGGGTACGTCACAAACTCCTTCACCTTGGAGATGTTTTGATCCTTCATTTATCTCAGGTTTTGATGATATAGGCTCAAAGGGTCTTTTGATGATAGCAAAAATCAAACATCATTTAAGGTTTGTCGGTAGGTCCATCACACTCGCCTTCATCTCGACGGTGATCTGAAATTTCCCTGGAAGGATCCTTCACAAACTCCTTCATCTCGGAGATGATCCAAATCTTCTTTAGCCCCGGGGGTCTAGCTCGCATATTAATCTTCATCTTGACGACAATTGAGAGATCCCTTTTGCGGATATTTGATTGCAACTTTACTGGATTGAGGAGACATTGGTTGAGTAGATTCTTTTTATCGCTCAGGATATTTTCACTGCCTGGTTGCCAGAAAGCCGTCTTTAAACATGTGTGATAGCCATGATCAATATCAATTCGCTTCCGGCACTTCAATATCATTGAACATTTCTTTCGCTAATCATACCGAGAATATTTTTTTCATCCTCTTGGTTGATCAACAGGGAAAATATTTGAATTTTATCCCTTTTTCGCAAAAAGTTTCACCCTTTTGAAAAGAATACTAGAGGTAATCTGGGGAAATTCTTTTGTGCAGTAAGATTTATTGGAATCAACAAGTATTTTTAGCAAATTGGCAAAGTTTTTGAGAATTCTTTGTGAAATAATCACTCAATATAGATTTTGATGCGACCTTGAGTTGCATTTATGATTTTGGACATTCTGACCAGTAAAACTGGGACCTTTCATTTAACGACCAGCGAAGGAGCTGAAACCTTTCATTTAATGACCAGTGAAAACTGGGACCTTTCATTTAACGACCAACGAAGTAGCTGGGACATTTCATTTAACGACCAGTGAAGTAGCTGGGATATTTCATTTAACGACCAGCGAAGTAGTCAGGACATTTCATTTAGCGACCAACGAAGTAGCTGGGACATTTCATTTAGTGACCAGCGAAGGAGCTGGGACATTTCATTTAGCGACCAGCGAAGGAGCTGGGACATTTCATTTAAAGACCAGCGAAGTAGCTGGGACATTTCATTTAACGACCAGCGAAGTAGCTGGGACCTTTTATTTAACGACCAACGGAAGTTGGGACTTTTGATTTAATGATTTGATCTAAGATTGAGACTTTCTGAGAGAAAAATAGTACAGGGACTGAGTCTTTTGACTGAACTTGATCTTTAGATTTGAAGATTTTGAGAAGTAACCCGTGCGAGGACTGGGTTTTTCAAATGAACTTGGTCTTTAGATTTGAAAATTTAGCAAAATAACCAGTGCGAGGACTGGGTTTTTCAAATGAACTTGGTCTTTAGATTTGAAAATTTAGCAAAATAACTAGTGCGAGCACCAGGTTTTTCCAAATGAACTTGATCTTTAGTTGAAAAATTTGAGAGATAACCAGTGCGGGGACTGGGTTCTGAAAAAAATAGTTTGATCTAAGATCGAAAATTTAAAATGACCAGTTCGAGGGCTGAATTTTTGAAAAAAATACCAGTACGAGCACTGGATTCTCTAACTGAGAGTCGGGAAGGAGACCGACATTCTTAAGATATTTAGAGATCGAAGCAGTAATGATTGCCGGGGTTTCAGGATTATCCCTTATCCTGAAGAGGAAAATAGAATAGACATTTGATGAGAATTTAGAAAAATGATTCAGGTTTATCCCTTAACCTGAAGGGGAAATAGAATAGATATTTTGATGAAAATTTAGGGAAAATGATTCAGGTTTTATCCCTTAACCTGCAAGGGAAAATAGAAGATTTTGTGATGAGATAACCTGAGACTTGAATTTAGAAGGGATATGACAAGATTTATGATTTATGATTTATAATTCATGATTTAGATGAACCGGCAGATTTAGTTGTATGCAGTCCAATTTTCAGGATTAACCCCTTATCATGAACGGAGAAAAGAAGGAATAAAATTTGAGAAGATAGAAGGATATAGAATTTGATGAAAGATTGATAAAAATGGAGAAAATTTGAGGAAATTGATTTATTTTGTAAAAAAAGAATTCTCACAAGTAGCATTGTTGCTCCTATGAGTGATTCCAGGATTATCCCTTATCCTGAGTGGGAAAATAATAAAATTTATAAAAGTGGAGAAAATTGAATAAATTTATGAAAATTTGATTTTGAAAAGAATTCTCATAGGTAGCCTTGTGGCTTCTGTGAGGGGTCTCAGGATTATCCCTTATCCTGAACGGTGAAAAGAATAGAATTTAAGGAAATTTAATGAAGAAAAATTGATATAAATTTAGAAAATAAAGATTGAGGACACTTGTATTTGCAAAAGACTTCTCGCAGGTAGCATTGTTGCTCCTACGAGGGGTCTCAGGATTATCCCTTACCCTAAATGGGAACACCTCGAACAACGAGGGTCAGGTTTATCCCTTAACCTGAAAGGGTAAAAGAAAGAATAGAATTTTGGGGAAAATTAATAAAGAGAAATTGATAGACATTTACAAAATCGAGAAAATTTGAAAAATTGTCTTTACAAAAGAATCCTCATAGGTAGCATTATTGCTCCTATGAGGGGTTTCAGGATTATCCCTTATCCTGAATGGGAACACCTCGAACAACGAGGGTCAGGTTTATCCCTTAACCTCAGCGGGAACACCTCGGACAACGAGGGTCAGGTTTATCCCTTAACCTGATGGGGAACAAGATTTAGAAAATACCTCATGGGAAAGAGGCATCAGGTTTATCCCTTAACCTGAAAGGGTAAAGATTTGATAAAATTTAATAAAATTTAATAAAATTGAGGAAAAATTTAAAAAAACTTGATAAAATTGATAAAACTTGATAAAAATATGAATAAAATGAAGGAAACTGATAAAGATATCAAAATTAACTGAAAATTTATAAGATTTGAGAAAAAGGAGTTTTTCTGATCCTGCTTGCATATGGGATCTTGAAAGGAAGAATGTTTATTTAAAAGAAAATGAGAAATCATTTTTGGGAAGAAAATCCAATGCAAGAAGAATGATCAGTGTGAGGGTTGATCCTTTAAATCAAACATGAGAGATCATCATGAGGGTCAATTTTTTTGAAGGTAATGGTTTGAAATCTATTTTTTGAAAAAGAAGATCAACAATAGATCTGATTTCTGAAAATAATAGTTTGAAACTAATAATAAGATCAATACAAGGGTTGATCTTTTGAATATAATGATTAAAAACCAATCTTTGAAAGATAAGACCAATGCAAGGGTTGATTTTTGAATATAATGATTTGAAAACCAATCTTGAAAGATAAGACCAACACAAGGGTTGATCTTTGAATATAATGATTTGAAACCCATTTTTGAAAAATATGGTCAACACGAGGGTTGATCCTTCAATGCAATGGTTCGAAAACCTATCTTTGAAAACATGATCAACACGAGGGTTGATTTTTTTTTTAATGCAATGGTTCGAAAACCTATCTTTGAAAACATGATCAACACGAGGGTTGATTTTTCAATGCAATGGTTCGAAAAACTATTTTTGAAAACATGATCAACACGAGGGTTGATTTTTCAATGCAATGGTTCGAAAACCTATTTTTGAAAACATGATCAACACGAGGGTTGATTTTTGACAAAGGTTGGACCAAAGAATATTTGAATTCTTTGATTATCATAACGAAGACTTTCAAAATTTCATGATTTTTTTGGAAAAACCCTCATAGGTAATATCATTTCTCTCATGAATGATGTCAGGATTGTCTCGCATTCTGAAAGAACAGGAATTTAAATGCCCCAGTATGGCAAAGGAAAAGAAGTAAAAAGATATAAAGAAAAATTGACATTTCATTGATAAGCAAAAATTCAATAACAAAACTAAATATTTACAATAACTTTGAAAGGAAAGGATTCAAAAAAGACTGGGCTGACTTGCCCCTACAAGATGACTAACAAAAGGAAAATGACAGTGCAGAAAAAAACTTGGGCATCCTCAATTCTTTGAGTGATCTGGAAATGGCTCTGTCAGGACTGCTGGACGCACTTCGTCCTCGTCCTCTATCAGCTCACTTCTGTCAATGCAGTCTTGTATCATATGTTTGAGGATGAAGCAGTGCTCTCTGTCGTGCCCCGTTGCCCTATGGTATTTGCAGAATTGGTCCTTGAATTTTCCCAAGATTACGGGAGGATCTGCAATTTTAGGGAGTTTGAGAGAAATTGTTGAGGATTACCTGCAATGCGTGCTCCTCTGGAATGGGTACTTTCATCTTATTACAGGTGCTTCTCCACCTGTGAATGAAATCTCCTGCTCTTTCAGTCTCACCTTGCTTCAGGTTGTAAAGATGAATTAATGTAGGTGAGGCTTCAGTGTTGAATAAGAAGTGCTCGATGAACAAATTTACTACCTTATCGAACTCTCATAGTTTGATAGGATTGATGTGGTCGACATACCACCTGGTTGCTATACCCTCTAGACTGCGGGGAAAACAGATGAACAGAGCCCTGTTGTCTTTTCTGAAACGACAACATTCTGCATAAAAGGTAGCTAAGTGGGCTTTAGGGTTGCCAGTCCCGTCAAATTTGAGAAACTTGCGAGGAAGATTCTCCAGGTTATCGTCCCCATCTAGACCATCGTAAAAATCTTCGTCAGTGTACGTCTGCTTGCCCTTACCCTTGGCTTGAATGTCCTTGATTGCTCGATTCATCTCCTTCATTTGCTTACTCATCGGGTCCTCTGCTGGAATCCCAGACTTGGGCTTGTTGACGGATTTGGGCTCTTCTGCAGCTATCTTTACGAACGGTCTCGGAGGATTCTGTTTGTAGACAATCTACTCTTCCTCTTTCGATTCTTCCTCGACTGACTCTGATTCCTCGAAAGTAGTGTCTGGCTGAACATTCTTCTTGATGATTGTGACTTGCTTTTTTACAGGCTTTTTCCTCAGTTTGCTTTTAGGAACTTGTAAACACCCCAAATTTTCCACATCCATTCTCAAACAATCCTCCTCAGGCAGTGCCAACCCTGTTAGGTCAATGTAGGAGTCAAACCCCGAGTCAGTTTCAGAAAATCACAATTTTACCCATTTTCATTAGGAAAATTACCATTTTACCCCTAGGTCATCCCAGACCCCAGTCAGTCGGAGTCAACCAAGCTCATTGGTCAGTTCAGGACAGTTAAAATATCAGTCATCTCAAGCTCATCTGAGCTCACAATGAACAAACCATTTTCATTTCTGACCATTCCTGCCAAAATGGGATCATTTCTTCAAAAATGAGCTCATTTCTCACTCGAATCCAAGCCAATTGTCTCCAAGTCAGTCATTCCCAGTCAGTCATGTTCCCCAGAGTCTAACTTGAGCTCACCAGGAGTTCAAGTGCTCCAGTTTCAGTTCAAAACCATTTCCAAGTGTCTAGGAGCCCATTTTAGTCCATTTTAGCTCTTTCAGCTGAAATTGAGCTGAGTTCAGTCAATTGAGCTAGTGTTCAAGCTTTGATTTTAGTTCATATCAGTACTACTGACCTTTGTTCTAGCTCAAACCCAGTTCAGGTTCGTAATTCACTTCACTCTAGTGATCATTCCGTACCATTTTATAAAAATGGCAGCTTTTCTTGAAAATTCAGTCGGAAAGGTCAGTTGAGTCAGTGCCTGGTCTGTTCATTTGAGTTCTAAAACTCTAAAACCCAACTCAATTCAGTTCATTTCAATTTAATCCAGCTCAAACCCTAATTTCTAGTGTCACTCTAGCTTGGCAGAGCTCGAAAATCATTTCTTCAAACATTTTTGCAAATTTAGTCAATTTTAACACTTTTTGAAATGATACAAGTGTCAATCGGGGGGCTGACATCCAAAATTCTTCATTCAGAGTTAGCATTTCGCATAGCATTTCATGTCATTTCTCATCATTTCATATCATTTCTCAGCATTTATAACATTTCATCACATTTCATTCCATTTTCGAAGTCCAGAACTCCAGTTTTATAAATTTCAATCCAGATCGAGTTTTAAAAACTTTCAGAAATCAATTTCAAACCCTGGGTTTCCAAAATTGACATTTTTACCCCCAGGAGTCTAAATTTGGAAATATTTTCTCAAGAAAAATAATCTGGATTTATTTCAAACTCAAAATTTTGAATTCTACACTGGATTTGCTTCGCAACGGGGTATTGAACTTTAAAATCCGAGCTCGTTTCAAAAACTGCCAAAAATAGCTCATTTTGTCTGAAAATAGATTTGGAAGCATTTTCTCAAGAAAAACAATTTGGATTTCTTCCAAAATTAAATTTTTAAACTCTACATTGGATTTGCTTCGCAACGAGGTATTGAACTTCAAAATCCGAGCTCGTTTCAAAAACTGCCAAAAATAGCTCGTTCCGTCTGAAAACTTTCTAAAAAGACTATTTTACCCCTCTAATCGTCAAAATAAATTTCAAAAGTGGAATTTGGACCCGCTCTGAGATGGCCCATTCATTTATTTTTCTATTTTATAAAAAAAAAAGATGTTTCTTTTTATTTGTTTGTTTTTGTTTTTATTAATTTTTATTTATTTATTTTATTTTAGAGAGGTGGGACCCACAAGATGGTCACCCAAACCTCCAGCCCCACTTTCCATTTTTTTCTCATTTTTTCTTTCCCTTTTCCTTTTTCCCTCCTTTTCTTTTTTTCCTTTTCTTCTTTTTCTTCTTTTCTTCCCTTTCTTTCCTTTCTTCCTTCCTTCCTTTCCCTCTTGCCCAGCCATTCACGTAAAGGGTTCTCTCCCCCTTTCCCCTTTTCATTAAACCCTAGGTAAAAGCCAATTAAAAACCTAAGTTCTAAAACAAAAAAAAAAAAAGGTGCAAAAGGCTACGGCTGGCCCATTTTCCCCTTAACGCACCTCTCTCTCTTTTTCTCTCTCTCTCCCTTTAGCTATCTTCTTCTCTCCTTGGCTACTACAGCCACAACAGCCTTCCAACCTCCAGCAACACCTTAGCTTCAGCCACCACAGCAACCAAGTTTCCTCCTTCACCCCCATCTTTCCCAGCCGGTGCTTCCTTGGCAGCTCCTTCGGATTCAAGCTATCAACAGCAACCTCCATTGCTCCACCTTCACCACCTCCACAGCAGCATAGAAGCTCCAACATTTCCACCACAGCTTCAACACCCCCAGCACTTTGGAAGCCTTCTCTGCAATCGGTTCCAGCCACCTCCCAGCAGCCATCATCGAACTCCATCTTGCAACAGCCACCTCTTCAAAGAGCTCCTCTAGCCGGACTCCTATCCAACTTCAACCACCTTCACGCCCAATAGCTGGTCCAGCATATACAAGGAAGCATCCCTTTTCAGTTGGTGTCATCTTCCTTCAATTGATCCAAACTAACCCAAGGAATATTCAAGAAGAAGACTTAGCCATTTTATTTCTTTTATTTCAATTCAATGTAAAAAATCAATGTAATATTTGGAATAAGAGTTACATTTCTGCTTAGAATAGGGTTGCATTGCATATAGTTTAATTTCTGCAAAATTTTAATATGTGATGTATGATTCATGCACATTATTTCAAATTCACTATGGTTTACACGAATGGCACGTGCACAAGCTTTTATGGAGTTTATAAACAAGGTGGGATTCGTATTTATGGCCATAGTCAGAATACGAAGAAAACCAAGATTTATGATCTTCGTATTAGCCACATTCAGCCTACACACTTAGGCTAACTTCAAAATGCACTGCATTTTTTAAAGTTTTAAAAGGATTTCCCAATTCCTCAATGAAATTCCCTTTTCAAATTCATATTCATTCATTCATATCACTCAAATTGCATTATTCTCAAATTCATTTTCCAATTTCAATTTCAGAAAATTCAGCTTTCTCAAGAATTCCCAAGTCTTTCTCAGGATCTGATTTTCTCAAAATCCTGAGTTTTCAAAAGAGATTTCAAAGCATTTCCCAAGTTCACACCAAGATTTTCCAATGTTTTAAAATTCTCAAATTTCAAAATCCCAAGTTTTCAAAAATCGATTTTCTCAGATTTCCTATTTTCCTTAGAACCCAGTTTTCCTGAGAATTCATTCTCCTTTTCAGAAATCCTTTTCCAATGAATTTCCTGATTTTCCCAGCATTTCTCAAATCCATTTTCTCATAAAATCAATTCCAAGTTTCCAATCTCAAAACCAATTTTCTCAGATTTTTAAGCTTTCCTGAGAAATCACTTTCCAATGCAAATTTCTGATTTTCAATGAACTTCAATGATTTTCCCAGGAATCCCAATTTCAAGTACTTTTCCAATCATTTTTCCAGCATATTTCAATTTTCCAAAGCAAACATCATGTTTCTCAAACTTGCATTATTTTCAAAATTTCATAGCACAAGCCTGATTCTTTGTGCATTCTAGGAAAAATAGAGCATAATTTAGATATTTGAGTCGAGTTAAAGCACATAATTGGTCCTTGGTTCAATTACCCCTGGTAAAGGCGCCAGGAACGGTTGAACCTCGTACCGACAGGCGGATCCCATTCCACGGAATTTTCCCACAAATTTTTAAAACGGAGGCGAGTAATTTTTAAAACCATTTTCAAAACTTTGGTCGAGTTTGACTCGCGAAATTCGTTTTTCTCTCGCAAGGGAGGAAAAAAAATTTGCGATGATAACAGGTTTGGCGACCGTGATGGGACCTGTCTTTGTCTGATCAATTTTGTGCTTTGACTTAGTTCAATTATCAAAATCATGCTCTACAAAATGTCAGCTTTATTTTCTGATATCATGTGAACCTAGGAGCCTAGACTTGAACCCAGCTGACATGGATTGCATGTAGACTAGGCATGGTTTGGTAGGACCATATTGAGGAGAATTATGCACGCTCACATAGACTTAGGTCTGAAATACAACACTCCTCAATCTAGGACTTGTGTGAAAACAATGTTTGCTTCTTCAAAAAATTTCAAAATTCTATCTCTTTAGGATTTAGAGCCCTCTGTTTGTCTGCATGTGATCATATTTCAGAAACCACCCCACCTGTGTCTACCCGGTCTTCACGTTGCTGGGCTCTCTTCCAGAACCATAGTTTGGGACAGAGACTCACAACTGGGCCACTTATTTGGGCTAACGGCCCCCTACCACGTACCAAGGGCCATAGTCCAACGTATATCGGTAGGCGCTCAAGGATGTTGGGAAAACACAAGCCTAGAACCGGAGATGAATTTTTATGCCACGTACATCGAGCCTCGGTTCGAGTATATCGGCATAGCATGGTTGGACACAGATGATCTGAGCCTAGAGTCAAGATTAGGGTCCTACAGATCTTTTAAAATTGATGCATTTAGAGTCACCTTCTTAGGGAATGTTGTATGTGCATAATTGTTTGTGTAGGATGTGATTAAATGCATTCTTCTTTTATTTCTCAATTCTCTTTTATTTTCCTTTTACAAATTTCATCTATTTTTCTTCAATAATTTTATCAAAAACCCTGGACGATTTTCAAAACCTCATATTTTTCCTCAAAAGTCCAGGCGATTTTCCTTTTCCTACCTTTCCTCTGGACTTCGAATTTCTAACCTTATTTTGATCTTGCCTGCAATTTTTCAAATGTTCAAATCTTGTCAAACTTCTCTTCTTCATATATGTCTTCCAAATTCTATTCAGAATTTTTGTCTCTTTCCAAGTCCTTAGACATCTCCTTCATCATCTCTATTTTTCCCAAAAATCCTTCAGTCTAAACTATTCCTTTATTCTGCAGAAAGTATTGGCATTTCCTTATAGTTCAAACAAGGTCGGGAAAGAGAACAACACCAAGCAGTATCGAAGAGATGAGTTCTTCGAGGCCAGTCAAGAAGCAGGACAAGACAAGTGAAGATGAGATTGATCCAGTCATGTACAGAATGTTTCAAAAAATGATTACAAAGATGCTATTAGAGATACCCGAGTCAAGCACCAGAAAGGAACCAGCCAAGCGGAATGATCAACCTCTCCAGTCCAGTACCCAGCATGAAGGGAAGGAGAAAGAAAAACCAAAACACAAAGACTGGAGCGCTGATCGAAAGTTCACCCCTCTGGATCAGAAGCTCGAGACTATTTTAGAAAATTTGCTTGCAAAAGGCATGGTCCATTTACCAAAAGTCGTTGATCCTTCGTCAATCATGGCCAGATTCAAAGAGCAATTTTGCAAGTTTCACCGTGCAATAGGACACGATACAGAAAATTGTTTTGTCTTCAAGAATATCGTTCAGGATCATGTTGATAAGAATATTTTAGGGGAAAGAAAAATAGTAGACCAGCCGGCTGTCCTAGCCAAACCCCTTCAATCCCGCTCCCAGCAGAAAGCAAGCAGTCAAAAGAAGCCAAAACATGACGGTTGGGGTTACGATTGCGAATTTACCCCTCTAGATCAGCCCCTCGAAGAGGTCCTTGAATACATGCTGAGCAAAGGAATGGTTAAACTTCCAAGAATTGCTAATCCTCCGGTCGCCCTAGGGAAATGGAAAGATCGCTTCTGCAAATTCCACCGAGCTACAGGGCATGATACTGAGCGATGTTTCATCTTCAAAAATATCGTTCAAGACTGCGTTGACAAGAATTTCCCTATTAAAGAGGAAGACCAGTCGGCCGTTCTGACCGAGCCTTTCCTTAATCATTCATGAAGACGACAAATGCCAATGCTTTCTCATTTCCATCATTTCTGCTTTTTGCTTCTCTGAATAAATGTAGTCTCCAGTTGCTTTCTTTAAATTTGTCATCCTTCCTCCAAGACATCAATAAAATCATCAGTTTTCCTTATATTTGGAGGTCATTTTCTTCATAATGTTATTTTCTGAACTCTCCTGCAATATGCCCTTTGGGATGAATGCTTTTCCCTGAAAAAATTCTTCCTTCTCAGATAACCTCCCAAGTTCGTAGGGAAGCTCATTACCAATTATGCATTACTTTGTTATATTCCTTTAAAAATGTCTTTTTCTTCATGGTTGACGGCCTCTCCTAGGTAACAAGACATATCTCGGTTGTTTATTTCCTCTCATGGAATAACAATGCAACTGTCGCAATCCCAGCAATAATCCCATCCCTGGTAAAGGGATATCCTTCAAACTGTCAACCCAATTTCAGATCTTCATCCATTATTTTCATTCTATTCTCCAAGTCATTGCCTTCAAGAATTTTCTATCATTCTAATCATCCTATTTGTCTTACAGAGAGTTTCGGCATCGTGGAATGGTTCAGACCAGATCCAAGAAGAAAATAGTGTTGCTTCAGTACCCTAACAGTAGCAGCGAGCAAGAGATGGATTCTCCGCGATCTGCTAGGAACCAAAGTCAACAAGCCAATGATGATATCGATCCTCAGATGTATGCCATGTTTCGAAAGATGTTGAATAAGATAATGGCAGATCAAACAGAGGACAGTTCCGACAAGATTCCTACCAAGAAAAAGATCAAGGGCCGAACATTAGAGAAACAACTGAAGATATCCAAGAAGTGTATCCAACATGAGGATACATCTGATGAAGCAGAATCAAGAGGTGGCACCGATGAAGAGTGTGAGGCTCAGCAAGCTTTTCAGAAGATGACACAGGGGCAGGGGTCAGACAATAAGCTAAAAGATCATTCTGCTAATAACTCTGACCAGTCGCAACTCAGAGATGTGGTCAAAATGGTTAAAGATTTGCAAGCCCGCGACAAGGGCAAAAGGATTTTTACAAGCGAAGATTTCTATGATGGTTTAGATGGGGATGACCGCCTAGAAGATCTCCCTCGTAAATTTGTCAAATTTGATGGGACTGGCGATCCCAAGGCCCACCTGTCTATGTTCTTTGCCGAGTGCAATCGATTCAAGAGAGACAATCATGCTTTGTTCAGATGTTTTCCTCACAGTCTGGAGGGCACCACCGCCAAGTGGTACTCAGAGCATATCAATCCCATCGAATTGAAGGAATTTGATAAAGTGGTTAATCTGTTCATTGAACGATTCTTTTTAAACACCAAAGCGTCGCCAACGCTAAACCATCTCTATAATACAAAGCAAAGAGATAATGAGAAAGCCAGAAACTTCATCCACAGATGGAGGGGCACTTGCAATAAAATCAGAAATCCCATCTTAGAGGAGCACGCACTCCAGATTATTCTAAACAATTTCTCACAACCTTTGAGAGGTCTTATCTCCACCTCACCCTCCAAATCTTTTATTGAGCTTACTGAACGGGCCGAGTGGCTCGAGATGGGAATAGAGAATGGGGTCTATGATGGCATCACCCTTGTCAAGAATAATCAAGATTCAAAGAAGAAGGAAAATTTCATCTTCTCTGCCAATGTCGGCCGCAGTGGCCACAAAAATAGCAAGAGCAATCATGCAGGTCAGAAAGAAAAGTCTTCAAAGAAGAATGAAAAATTGAGTCAGCAGAAAGAAAAGATAAAACGGGATGGTTGGGGTGACGATCGTCAGTTTACTTCTCTTGAGCAACCTCTCGATGAAATCCTTGAATATATGTTGACCAAAGAAATGGTAAAGCTTCCAAGAGCCACAGATCCTCCCATGATCATGGGAAGGTTCATGGACCAATTCTGCAAATTCCATCGGGCAGTAGGACACGATACTGACCACTGTTTTGTCTTCAAGAACATTATTCAAGATTGCATTGATAAGAATATCCTCGTTGAAGATAAAAAGAAGGACTAGCCATCTTTCCTCGATTACTCAAAAAGCCGACGATGCTAGCATTTTCCCATTTCTCATTTTGCATTCAAAGGATGATGTAATCCTGTCTATCTTTCCTTGATTTGTCATTTTCCTTCAATGCATCAATAAAATTATCAATTTCTCCTTCTCTGCACCATGTCCTTCTGCGAGAAGTGATATTTTTCAGAGTCTCTCCTGAATCAATCAAAAGTCAGAAAGTATTCTTCAAATATCAATTACTTATCCTTTCATCCAACTTCTCACTCCCCAGTTATACTGGGGCATTATTTTGAAAATTGTCTTCAAAACATCCTGTATGCAGGCAGGGTCAAATAAATCTCTCATTTTGCATGCATTTGCATTCATTTACATACATTTGCATTTGCATGCATTCATTTGCATTCATTTGCATCCATATGTACCATTTTCATTTTCCCCTTCAGGTTAAGGGATAAACCTGAGTTACCCCTTCAGGATAAGGGATAAACCTGAGTTTCCCCTTCAGGTTAAGGGATAAACCTGAACTACCCATTCAGGATAATGGATAAATCCTTAGACCCCGACAGTTGTCTAAGTCATCGTGAGGATGAAGATTGAAAATCTCTCATCAGAATCAGTTGGGTAAATTTTCAAAATCTAGTGTTCGTGCTGGTAAAATTTAAAAAAAAAAAAAACCAAGGTTCGTGCTGGTAAGATTTTCAAAAACCAGTGTTCGTGCTAGTAAAATTTTCAAAAAAAAAAAACCAATGTTCGTGCTGGTAAATTTTCAAAAACCAATGTTCGTGCTGGTAAGATTTTCAAAAACCAGTGTTCGTGCTGGTAAAATTTTCTAAATCCAGTGTTTGTATTGGTAATCTCTCAAAATCCAGTGCTCGTACTGGTAATCTTCCAAAACCCAGTATTCGTACTGGTAATCTTTCAAAACATAATGCTTGTACTAGTACGTTTTCAAAATCCAGTGCTCGTACTGGTACCCTTTAAAAATCTAACACTCGTGTTGGTGTCTTGCTTATTGGTCGCGTTATTCAATCTCTTAGGTGCAGTCTTCACGCTGACCTTTCATCAGAATTCAAGTTCAATATCAATTATGTCAATTTCGACCTTCGGGACATCCAATTTCTAATTTCCAAATTTCTAATTTTGACCTCCGGGTCACCCAATTCTCTATTTCAACCTTCGGGACATCCAATTTGATCAATCAGGCCTCTGGGCCGCCCACTCTATCAGATTCTCAATTCAAGCCTTCGGGTTACGATCTTACCAACATCAATCATTCTCCTGCCTTTGGTTTACAACTTTGTCAATATCTATCACTTTCCAAGCCTTCGGGTTACAATTTCATTAATGTCAATCATTTTTAAATCAACAAAATCCTGCTTTCGAGCTGGTCGGTCAACAAATCCTGCTTTCGAGCTGGTCGGTCAACAAATCCTGCTTTCGAGCTGGTAAGTCAAAACAAATCCTGCTTTCGAGCTGGTCAGTCAACAAATCCTGCTTTCGAGCTGGTAAATCAAAACCAAACCTAACCTTTGAGTTGATCTCTTATTAAGTCTTTTCAGGATTCAATTTAGTCATGGATGTGTTGCGTTGCACCTCAAATGCTCACTTTCACAAGGGATTTCAAGAAAATTTTGCCAATTTGTCATTAAATATTTGTTGATTTCAAAATTTTTATTGCACAAAAACATTACCTCAGAATACCTTCAATATTATTTTCGAAAGGTCAAAGCTTTTGTGAAAAAGGATTCAAAATTCAAATTCTTTCTATTGGCCAACCAAAAGGATGAAGAATAAATCCTCGATATGGCCAGCAAAGGAAATTCAATGTTGTTGCAAAGCCATGAGTGATTGATATTGATCGCAGTCAATGGCACATTTTTAAAGATCATTCTTGGAAAATAAAGCAGTCGAAATATCCTGGGTGATACAGAAAAATCCATTCAATCCCTATATCTCCTGAATCACCTAAAGCTGCAATTAAATATCTGCAAAAGGGATCTCTCAATTGTCGTCAAGATGAAGGCGAATTAGGCGAGTAGACCCCCGGGGCCAAAGAAGATTTGGATCATCTCCAAGATGAAGGAGTTTGTGACGGATCCTTCCAGGGAAAGTTCAGAGCACCGTCAAGATGAAGACGACTGTGATGAGCCTCCCGACAAACCCTAAAGGATATTTAATTTTTGCTATCATCAAGAGACTTCCAACCAAAGAGCCAATAACCGTCAATATAATCCCTGAGAGAAAAGAAGGATCGAAACATCTCCAAGATGAAGGAGTTTGTGACGTACCCTTCCCAAAAAAAAAAGAGAAAAAAGTCAGGACATCTCCAAAATGAAGGATGATGTAATAAAATCCCCAAAAACCTAAGAGAGCTCTAATTCTGCCAAAAAAGAAAAAAAAGTGGGCAGAAAGATCATTATGAGGAAAGAATCCCAGGATATCAGACTGCCAAATTGGCCAAAGAATCTTCTTTAATTTTGTGAAATTCTATTATCAATATTCTTTCACCAATTGCTCTCACAATATCAAGAATACTCTCTTTTCTGCTCATATCAAGGAAATTGATAGCTTCCTTGAAAAAAAAAGCCAATTGCAAGCAATTTGAATTCGAATCTTGATTCTATAGAGTTAAGCCCATTCGGAGGTAATACTTCAGGTAGAAAAGAGGAAAGATTTTCATACCAATATACATCAATTTCAAGCATTTTGAATCAACAAACAATTTTTAACATTTTGGCAATATTTTCTTACTATCTTGACATGAAGTGAAGAGCTCGATGTCCATCTTGACACATCCTGATATCACCTTTTACCTCCTTGAGAGAGTAACCTTTATTATCTTTCACGTTGTTGAAAGATTAGCCTTTTCTGTGAAAGAATCGCCTTTGTTATCTTTCGCGTTGTTGAAAGAATTCATCTTTTGCGTTGTCAAAAGAATCGCCTTACTCCTTTGGATCGCCTTATCATCTTTCGCGTTGTTGAAAGAATCGCCTTGTTCCTTTGGATCGCCTTTTTCTATCTTTGGCGTTGTCGAAAGAATTCATCTTTTGCGTTGTCAAAAGAATCGCCTCACTCCTTTGGATCGCCTTGTCATCTTTCGCCTTGTTGAAAGAATCGCCTTGTTCCTTTGGATCGCCTTTTCCCATCTTTCGCGTTGTCGAAAGAATTCATCTTTTGCGTTGTCAAAAGAATCGCCTTACTCCTTTGGATCGCCTTATCATCTTTCGCGTTGTTGAAAGAATCGCCTTGCTCCTTTGGATCGCCTTTTTCCATCTTTCGCGTTGTTGAAAGAATTCATCTTTTGCGTTGTCAAAAGAATCGCCTTACTCCTTTGGATCGCCTTGTCATCTTTCGCGTTGTTGAAAGAATCGCCTTGCTCCTCTGGATCACCTTGTCATCTTTCGCGTTGTCGAAAGAATTCATCTTTTGCGTTGTCAAAAGGATCGCCTTGCTCCTCTGGATCGCCTTGTCATCTTTCGCGTTGTTGAAAGAATCGCCTTGTTCCTTTGGATCGCCTTGTTATCTTTCGCGTTGTCGAAAGAATTCATCTTTCGTGTTGTTGAAAGAGTCACCTTATTCCTCTTCAAGAAAATTGTCTTATTCACCATCCAACTTACCATTTTCATTTTCTTCTAAATCAGGATAAGGGTACAAACCTGAGCCTCCTTTAGATGAGGTATTTCATTTTCTGCCCAATCAGGATAAGGGTATAAACCTGAGCCTCCTTTGATGAGGTATTTCATTTCCCCGCCCAATCAGGATAAGGGTATAAACCTGAGCCTCCTTTGATGAGGTATTTCATTTTCTGCCCAATCAGGATAAGGGTACAAACCTGAGCCTCCTCGGATGAGGTATTTCATTTTCCGCCCAATCAGGATAAGGGTACAAACCTGAACCTCATTTTGATGAGGTATTTCATTTCCTGGTCAGGTTAAGGGTCAAACCTGAGCTTCGTTTCTACACGAGGTATTTCATGTCCCATCCAGGTTAAGGGAAAAAACATGAATCTCACTTCTTTGAAGTAAATTTCTCTTCTTTATTCTTCATTTCATATCTACCATTTTCATCATAGCTAATCTCTTCATACCCAGTCAGATCCATCAAACTGGGGCATTTTTATGGCCAAATTTGGTGTGTTTTTCTTTGCCACTAAGCTCGTCTTCAAGCCGGCTTAGTAGCAAAGAGGGGCATCTGTAAACACTCCAAATTTTCCACATCCATTCTCAAACAATCCTCCTCAGGCAGTGCCAACCCTGTTAGGTCAATGTAGGAGTCAAACCCCGAGTCAGTTTCAGAAAATCACCATTTTACCCATTTTCATTAGGAAAATTACCATTTTACCCCTAGGTCATCCCAGACCCCAGTCAGTCGGAGTCAACCAAGCTCATTGGTCAGTTCAGGACAGTTAAAATATCAGTCATCTCAAGCTCATCTGAGCTCACAATGAACAAACCATTTTCATTTCTGACCATTCCTGCCAAAATGGGATCATTTCTTCAAAAATGAGCTCATTTCTCACTCGAATCCAAGCCAATTGTCTCCAAGTCAGTCATTCCCAGTCAGTCATGTTCCCTAGAGTCTAACTTGAGCTCACCAGGAGTTCAAGTGCTCCAGTTTTAGTTCAAAACCATTTCCAAGTGTCTAGGAGCCCATTTTAGTCCATTTTAGCTCTTTCAGCTGAAATTGAGCTGAGTTCAGTCAATTGAGCTAGTGTTCAAGCTTTGATTTTAGTTCATATCAGTATTACTGACCTTTGTTCTAGCTCAAACCCAGTTCAGGTTCGTAATTCACTTCACTCTAGTGATCATTCCGTACCATTTTATAAAAATGGCAGCTTTTCTTGAAAATTCAGTCGGAAAGGTCAGTTGAGTCAGTGCCTGGTCTGTTCATTTGAGTTCTAAAACTCTAAAACCCAACTCAATTCAGTTCATTTCAATTTAATCCAGCTCAAACCCTAATTTCTAGTGTCACTCTAGCTTGGCAGAGCTCGAAAATCATTTCTTCAAACATTTTTGCAAATTTTGTCAATTTTAACACTTTTTGAAATGATACAAGTGTCAATCGGGGGGCTGACATCCAAAATTCTTCATTCAGAGTTAGCATTTCGCATAGCATTTCATGTCATTTCTCATCATTTCATATCATTTCTCAGCATTTATAACATTTCATCACATTTCATTCCATTTTCGAAGTCCAGAACTCCAGTTTTATAAATTTCAATCCAGATCGAGTTTTAAAAACTTTCAGAAATCAATTTCAAACCCTGGGTTTCCAAAATTGACATTTTTACCCCTAGGAGTCTAAATTTGGAAATATTTTCTCAAGAAAAATAATCTGGATTTATTTCAAACTCAAAATTTTGAATTCTACACTGGATTTGCTTCGCAACGGGGTATTGAACTTCAAAATCCGAGCTTGTTTCAAAAACTGCCAAAAATAGCTCATTTTGTCTGAAAATAGATTTGGAAGCATTTTCTCGAGAAAAACAATTTGGATTTCTTCCAAAATTAAATTTTTAAACTCTACATTGGATTTGCTTCGCAACGAGGTATTGAACTTCAAAATCCGAGCTTGTTTCAAAAACTGCCAAAAATAGCTCGTTCCGTCTGGAAACTTTCTAAAAAGACTATTTTACCCCTCTAATCATCAAAATGAATTTCAAAAGTGGAATTTGGACCCGCTCTGAGATGGCCCATTCATTTATTTTTCTATTTTATAAAAAAAAAAAAAGATGTTTCTTTTTATTTGTTTGTTTTTGTTTTTATTAATTTTTATTTATTTATTTTATTTTAGAGAGGTGGGACCCACAAGATGGTCACCCAAACCTCCAGACCCACTTTCCATTTTTTTCTCATTTTTTCTTTCCCTTTTCCTTTTTCCCTCCTTTTCTTTTTTTCCTTTTCTTCCTTTTCTTTTTCTTCTTTTTCTTCTTTTCTTCCCTTTCTTTCCTTTCTTCCTTCCTTCCTTTCCCTCTTGCCCAGCCATTCACGTAAAGGGTTCTCTCCCCCTTTCCCCTTTTCATTAAACCCTAGGTAAAAGCCAATTAAAAACCTAAGTTCTAAAACAAAAAAAAAAAAAGGAGCAAAAGGCTACGGCTGGCCCATTTTCCCCTTAACGCACCTCTCTCTCTTTTTCTCTCTCTCTCCCTTTAGCTATCTTCTTCTCTCCTTGGCTACTACAGCCACAGCAGCCTTCCAACCTCCAGCAACACCTTAGCTTCAGCCACCACAGCAACCAAGTTTCCTCCTTCACCCCCATCTTTCCCAGCCGGTGCTTCCTTGGCAGCTCCTTCGGATTCAAGCTATCAACAGCAACCTCCATTGCTCCACCTTCACCACCTCCACAGCAGCATAGAAGCTCCAACATTTCCACCACAGCTTCAACACCCCCAGCACTTTGGAAGCCTTCTCTGCTATCGGTTCCAGCCACCTCCACAGCAGCCATCATCGAACTCCATCTTGCAACAGCCACCTCTTCAAAGAGCTCCTCTAGCCGGACTCCTATCCAACCTCAACCACCTTCACGCCCAATAGCTGGTCCAGCATATACAAGGAAGCATCCCTTTTCAGTTGGTGTCATCTTCCTTCAATTGATCCAAACTAACCCAAGGAATATTCAAGAAGAAGACTTAGCCATTTTATTTCTTTTATTTCAATTCAATGTAAAAAATCAATGTAATATTTGGAATAAGAGTTACATTTCTGCTTAGAATAGGGTTGCATTGCATATAGTTTAATTTCTGCAAAATTTTGATATGTGATGTATGATTCATGCACATTATTTCAAATTCACTATGGTTTACACGAATGGCACGTGCACAAGCTTTTATGGAGTTTATAAACTCAGTGGGATTCGTATTTATGGCCATAGTCAGAATACGAAGAAAACCAAGATTTATGATCTTCGTATTAGCCACATTCAGCCTACACACTTAGGCTAACTTCAAAATGCACTGCATTTTTTAAAGTTTTAAAAGGATTTCCCAATTCCTCAATGAAATTCCCTTTTCAAATTCATATTCATTCATTCATATCATTCAAATTGCATTATTCTCAAATTCATTTTCCAATTTCAATTTCAGAAAATTCAGCTTTCTCAAGAATTCCCAAGTCTTTCTCAGGATCTGATTTTCTCAAAATCCTGAGTTTTCAAAAGAGATTTCAAAGCATTTCCCAAGTTCACACCAAGATTTTCCAATGTTTTAAAATTCTCAAATTTCAAAATCCCAAGTTTTCAAAAATCGATTTTCTCAGATTTCCTATTTTCCTTAGAACCCAGTTTTCCTGAGAATTCATTCTCCTTTTCAGAAATCCTTTTCCAATGAATTTCCTGATTTTCCCAGCATTTCTCAAATCCATTTTCTCATAAAATCAATTCCAAGTTTCCAATCTCAAAACCAATTTTCTCAGATTTTTAAGCTTTCCTGAGAAATCACTTTCCAATGCAAATTTCTGATTTTCAATGAACTTCAATGATTTTCCCAGGAATCCCAATTTCAAGTACTTTTCCAATCATTTTTCCAGCATATTTCAATTTTTCAAAGCAAACATCATGTTTCTCAAACTTGCATTATTTTCAAAATTTCATAGCACAAGCCTGATTCTTTGTGCATTCTAGGAAAAATAGAGCATAATTTAGATATTTGAGTCGAGTTAAAGCACATAATTGGTCCTTGGTTCAATTACCCCTGGTAAAGGCGCCAGGAACGGTTGAACCTCGTACCGACAGGCGGATCCCATTCCACTGAATTTTCCCGCAAATTTTCAAAACGGAGGCGAGTAATTTTTAAAACCATTTTCAAAACTTTGGTCGAGTTTGACTCGCGAAATTCATTTTTCTCTCGCAAGGGAGGAAAAAAAATTTGCGATGATAACAGAACTGCCTCTTTCAGATTGGCCTCGGCTTGCTCCGACATCATCCTTGCCATCATTTTTTGGAACATACCATACATAGTGGGGTCAATGTCATCTCCTTTGTTCTGACCCTGTCCCCTGACCATCTTAGGAGAGTTCATCCCTTCTGCCTCGATGTCGCTGTGTTGAGGAACTGTTTCTTTTCCAACTCTTGTCTGAACCATTTTTGAATATCAGCGCTCTCTGTAGAGGAAAGTGGAGGTTTTTAGATCAAAGAAACTTTTGGAGAAGTTTTGACAAGAGGAAGGATTAGGTCGAAATCTGTTAAAAATTGTATCCCATTACTAGGGATTGAGTCGCCACAAAATTTGTGACAATTGCGTTGTTTACTCTACGAGGGAGAGTAACCAACTAAAATACGAAGAAAATGCTATTTTGAAAAGGATATCTCTTGACGGAAAGAGATTTTATTTATGAAAATATAAACAAGAATATAAAAATCAGAAAAATAAGAGGGAAAATGAAATTTTGAGAATAAATGGTAAAGATTTAAAATTTGAAGAACTTGCAGGCAGGATCAGAAGAATTTTGAAGAAATCAGAAAAGATAAAAGGAAAATACACCTGGGTTTTAAAAGAAAAGAGGAAATTTTGAATAATATATACCCAGGGTTTTTGGAGAATATAAGGAAGATATAAAATATCATACAATCACAGATATATAAGCAAGGATGCACAAACAACATTCCCTAAAGCTGACTCTAAATGCAATATTTGAAATGGCTTGAAGGACCTTAATCCTAACTCTAAGATTTAGATCATCTGATTTCAATCAAGATACGCTGATATACTCAAGCCGAAGCTCGAAGTACGTGGCATATAAAAATATCTCTTCAGTTCTAAGGTAAAGGCTTCCCAACATCCGTGAGCACCTACCGATATACCTTAAACTATGGCCCTTAGGTACGTGGTAGGGGGGCGCAAACCCAAATAAGTGGTCCAGTTGTGAGGCTCTCTCCCGAACTATGGTTCAGTGAGACAGCCCAGCAACGTGAAGACCGGGACAATATAGGTAGGGATGTTTTCGAAAATATGATCAACATGCAAATAAAATCAGATGACTCTAATGCAAGTCCTAAAGAGATAGATTTAAAATGAAAAGAAGCATACACTTGCATACATTGTTTTGCATTCAATCCCTAGAATTGAGGAGAGTTGTATTTTAGGCCTAAATCTAATGTGAACATGGAATAATCTCCTCAATATGGTCCTACCAAACCATACTTAGATCCTATATGCAATGATGTCAGCTTAGGACAGAGTCTAGGCTCCTAAGGTTTGCATGGAAATAAAGCTGACATTTATAGAATAAAGACTTAGATAATATCAAAGCAAAGCAAAGGCATAGATTCAACCAGACGAAGACGTGTTCCATCACGGTCGCCAAAACTGTGATCATCGCAAAATTTTTCCCCTTTGTGGTTTCTCTCTCTTCCTTCTCTTTTTCCTTTCTGACCTCTATTTCTCCTTTTTGAGGGGAGAAATGAAAAGACTAAAAAGAAGAGAGAAGAGAAAAGAATAGAAGAGAGAAGCGGAACTCTTTTGCGGGATATCACTTGACCTTAATTTGAAAATATTTAGGAAAATAACTCGCCTCTGTTTTGAAATATATAGTGGGAAAATGGAGAGACGGGATTCGCTCGTCGGTACGAGGTTCGACCGTTCCTGGCGCCTTTACCAGGGGTAATCGAACCAAGGATCGAATTTATGCCTTTTTGCTTTGCCTAAATATTATCTAAGAATTTATCCTAAGTCTAAATACAAAGAATCATGCTTGTGCAATGCAAGGATGTATGCTCTTTTGAAAGATGTTTTGAAAATTCCCAAGTGTTCTGAGATGAACTTGATAATGGAGTGAAGAAATGGTTTCTGAAGGGTAAAATCTAACTTAGAACTTGAGATGGATCAGAGAAGTTCTATGTTTTTGAAATAATCAAAGTTGGGAAAATAAATCTTTTGAATTTGAAAAGAATGATTGGAAGATGAGTGAAAAGGAAATGAAACTTCAAAGTCAGAAATGGACTTTGAATTTTGAATTTTAAACTTGGATTTAGGAGAGGAAATGAATATTTGAAGTGGAATTGAATTCTAGCTTTGGAGTTTGAAATCAGGATGGAATTTTGGATTTAAGAAATCCAAATAGTATTTAACAATAGAAATGGATTTAAAAAGTCCAGGTGTGATCTAAAAATAGAATTGAATTTAAAATATGGAAATCAAGATAGATTTTGGATTTGAGAATTGAATCTGGATCTGAGGTCTGAGATCCAAAGTGGAGTTGAATTTCTAAGACCCTAAATGTGATTAGATCTGAAGTCTAAGATCCAAAATGAAGTTGATTTTTAGGAATCCTAAATGGAATTGGATCCGAAATTTGAAATCCAATATGGAATTGGATCTGTATCCTAAAATGGATTTTGGATCTGAAGTCTGAGATCCAAGGTGAAATTGGATTTTGGATCCTAGAGGTACCTTGGATCTGAAATCTGAGATCCAAGGCGAAATTGGATTCTGGATCCTAAAGAGAATTCGGATCTGAAATCTGAGATCTAAGGTGAAATTGGATTCTGGATCCTAGAATAGATTTTGGATTTTGAAAATCCAAATGGGATGAAGATGGATCTGGGTTTTGAAAACCCAGACTGAATTTAAAATTTAGGAAGGGTCAAGCTTTGAGATTCAGAATCAATCTTAAATTTTGATTTTGAATTTTTGAAGATAAGAAGATAAACTTGATTTTGAATTTTGAAAATCAGGAGATGAATCAGAAGTTTCAAAGTTAGATTGAACTTTGAAATCGATTTTGAGATATTGATTTGAACTTGAATTTGAAAATGAATTTGGAATCTCAAAGTTGATTTGAACTTTTAGAGTTTGATTTATATTGGAATTTTTGAAGTTTTGAAATAAATTTGAATTTTCAAAGTCAAATTAGACTTTGAAATCGAATTTTGAAAATGAGATAGAATTGAATTTGAATCAATAGAATAGAATTGATTTGAAAAATGAAGAAAGATACTCAAAATCACTTGGAGTTTTTGAAAGAAATTTTGAAAATATGATGCAATTCTATCCTAAATGATGAATGAATTTAAATAATCTTGAAATTGAATTTGAAAATCTTATTTCATTTTTTGAATGAATGTAAAAAAGATTAATGATATAATACACTCCTGACTATGGTCATTGAATGTATTATATAATAATCATATTTAAATTCAAATAGAGAATAAAATATATTTTGGTGCTTTTATAGGGTTTAAAATGAAATTAACTCTCAATATATCCTAACTATGGCCATTGATATATATTTTGAGTTAATTTTAAGTCAAACTCTGATAAAAGAAGAAAATATTTAAAAATATGATGATTTTCAGAAAGAGATCGAGTGTGGATCTAATGTTATTCCATAAAAGATGAAAATCTTAGGTTTTGTTCACATCCTGACTATGGCCATTGATGTAAATCATCAACTTAGGATTTAATCACCTCCTATTAGAATGGTGCACATGCCATTTGTGTTTCACTATTTGTGAGATTTTGGAAAATAAAGATAAAAAGCATGAAAACAAGCAATTTATGACATTACTATGTTCATTCATTCTATCTAAAAGCTAGAAATGTAAATTCTCATTAAGACCTAACATATAAAATTGAATTTACAACTCCAAGTAATGATATTTTCCACATATTCCCTGCAAAAACACTTAGTTAGTATGAAAAATAGAAGAGAAATCGCACATATCACCTGGATTTCAAAAGTATAAGTGATGAGACACTCATATACCTACTTTGTGCTTAATACTTAATGAAACAACCTTGATAATCTAGGGTATGGAAGGATAGCCTTTAATGTGTTTATATATATATATATATACATGACATGAATATAGAGTAGGTGAATTGTGGCAAGTGAGGCTGTGAAAGTAAAATATTGTGACAGTGTATTGGCTGTGATGGGGGTAATGGAGCCATATGTGGTCATGTAACAATGGTGAAAACAAATGTGAGGTGTGAATATAATGTTACTGAAAAGGGCATAACGTATACAAGAAATGTTGTATAGATGGAGTGGGCAGCCAAGGAGGGTGCCGCAGGTAGGTATTATTCTGCTACAGCGGGTATAACATCGCTGTAAACACAGCATAACACAGATGAGGTTCATAGGATGTGATGTTTGCTGTGAGGTGGTTTGAAGGAAAGGTACACATGTGCCAAAACTAATAGGTGTGCTAGTGATGCAAGAGATGACTGTCAGAAGATGAAGTAACATGGGTAGTGGGTGATATGTGGTGAATGCAAGTGTGAGAGGATGATGTGAGATGGAACACAACTGTGGAAAATGTGAGAAGCCATATAATGACAGTTATGAGGATGCTGCTAGATAATTATAGCAGGATGAGATGAGAGGGCTAATATGTGAAGGGGGGATATAAAATGTACATACAAGGGAAAATGAGATGCTGTTATGTGAGAAGCCTAATGTTGTAGGAGATGATGAACAACACAGATGGTCTGACTTGATGTTGGGAATGGTGGGTTCTTATGAAGTATATACATGCTATGTATGATAAGGGTGATGTCAGACTATGCTACTGTGATAAAATGATGGTATATGTTGTGTATAGCTACAGGTGGATGGATTGCTAGTGTCGGAAAACACAATGAAAGGAGTGGATCACCATTGGTGATTCTCATCAATTGATATTAGGAAGGTTATCTGAGAAGCCATATCCTCTGTTAAGACTTTTATACCAAATGATAAGCCTTGCCCCTTGCTATCTTTTGATGACTTAACTCAGGCATATGTTGTAGATCAATGATCTGATTCCTGCGGCGGTAAGAGGGCCTGCAACAGGTCGTTGACAGTACAACGAATTGCCCACCAATTCCTACTAGCCGACTTCATTAATTTCAGCAGACTGATTTTATCAAACCACTGGTCTGACTCCCATTTATGGGCTTTCAGTGGCCCTGCATGAAGGAGAAAACATGAAGGAGCTGCTTCCTTCCTTGGGACTCCATCTTGCTACTCACAGACATATTGTACGTGTCAGTACCCAACAATATTCAATCATCCAGTTCTTAGGCTACGAGCAACATAACCTCTGTACTGAGCTTCCAGGAGGAATGGGATGGAACAACAGGTGGGCAATGTAGGAAGATGAATATAATGTACTGAAATATGCTTAAGCACGTAGGAAATCATGCAAACCACAGAATTTCAAATCCCTCCAGTAAGTATGATGTCTTAGCTACACAAAACAAGGGATATCGACTCTACAAAATAACAAGAACAATTTTCATCACAGGATGGTCCCTCGTACTTAAAAGGAGGAATGACTCAATTAATGCAATGCAACTGATAAACAAATTACCGATATATCAAATAACGATTACCTGAAGCATGCATCACTTGTTATATCTCTCCTCCCAACCCTTTCAACCTAAGCTCAATCGATTCTAACTATTGAGATTAATAGGATCACACCTGCCAACAACACAATATCTTGTAACAGGGGAGAAGATCATAGAAAACATGGATTTACATTCAAGTCACAGGTCAGGCAGACTAAACAAACCGTAGAAAAACTCTGCCATTACTGTGCTGAAAAGAGGCAAGATCCACATATGATATGAAATATGGCGATGACTTTCAACTTACAGCAGACTCAAGGATGAAGGGATGGAGCCACATATGTAAATTAAAAGGGATACAAGATACCCTATATACTGTAACGAGCTTTAAAAAGGAGAGAGCATAGACGTATGTTAATCAAGAAACAAACATAATACTTGTAAAAAGAAGGCATCTAATTACTCTACATCTGAGTACAGATACATGTTGAAACTATGATGCAATGAACTAAACCTAATGCAATGATGGGTTACCAATGTAACTCCTGCTGGACCCAACGAATATAAAGGAGAAACTGGGCAGCACAGGAACTCAACGGATTGAAGTCCCGCAACAGCAAATTGCTGGTGACTGAATGTCATTAATTTGCCGTAAAAAAAAAAAAAGAAACGGGTAGATCTGCTTTGAAACAGATTCCACCGTAAAATATAGTGTAAATGGGATCTCAAGATGGATAGAGCTGAAGAGATGATCATTACAGACATGCATGAGACTACAACTCCGATGTCCAACAAAGATCTGCGAAAGGTAACTAGAATGAATGAAATACCGTAAATAAAGTGAACAACAAAAAAAAAAAGGGGGATTAGGAGACAGCAACTCATAATGCTCCCACATCACAAGTTGCAGAGATATAATCTCGAAAGATGGAATCGTCAAAACGAGTGATATCTTCCTATCATTAATTGTGGAAGCATGATCTCAAGGAAGATAGAATTTCTAAAATGAAATGGCAGCTCTGGGTTGTCATTTACAACAATGTAACCTCAGAGCGCATGTATCGCTAAAATGGGCTTAACCACTTTAAATTGTAAAATTACAGGAAACAGAGAACGATACCGAAATGTAAACATGGTAAAAGAGAATGAAGAGCAAAATAATAAATAAATAAAAGGTAATGCTATGAATCGCACAAAGAATATCAGATCTGAAGCGATCTATACTCATTTAAGCTGAATAGATTTGAAAAGAGGAATCGTAAAATAAAAAACAAGGTATGGGAACCACTCGTTCCATTAATATTGCATAAAGGGAGGGGTTAGTGTTACTATAGGCAAACTAAACCCCTCCATGGTGCGTTGATGATAGGACAAAAAGAATCAAAGGGGAAAACATAGAACGATAGAGAAAAGAAGAAGAGAAGGTAGGCTATTACTTACCTGAAGCTGCAGGGGTTCTGTAGAAGAGGCACCATGAAGGAGGAGTCGGTGGCAGCTGCTGAGGAGTGGCGATGGAATGGATCAAAGGATATGCAGTGGAGAGGTGAAGAATGGATGGGTTTAGGGTTCTCCTGAGTCCCTTTTGAAGGAGGAGGAAGAAGGTTCGGGAGGATCATTCCATTAGAGATCGACGGGAGAGGTAGGAGAAGGCGGGTGCGCGGGAGGATGGCCGTTGCCATTTTCGTAAAATTCCCAAGGGGGGCTCCCTTTTAAAAAAATTCCAAAAAGGCTTTCAAAAGAGGGTTTTAACAAAACAATTTTCAAAAAGAGTTTTTAATTTTTGGAATTTTTCTATTGTTTTTCTTATTTTTTTTTTCTTATTTTTTTGTTCTTTTCTTGAATTTTCTACATTTTTTTGTATTTTTTGAAAACAAAACTCTAAAAGCTAAAGGAATTTAAACTGATTTTACGAAATTTTAAGATATTTACAAAAGAAGGGTTTTTATGAAAAGTCACGGTTATTTTGGGGAAATTTCTTCAGAAGAATGGGTTTGGATCCAGGTTTTGAGAAAATGTTCAAGTTTTGAAACTCGAATCGAGAAATACAACACGATGGATCCAAACGGATGCCAGATGGACTGTCCGAGCTATTTAAAAACTATTTTGGTAATTTTGAGAATTTGATTCAAAAATTGGACAACGAAGCTCAGATTTGGATCTTTTATCTGGATCCGGATCCGAAATTGAGTCGGATATATAAAGTGAATTTAATTTCAGTAAAATTTGAGAAATAAACTGGAATTTAGATTTAAAAGTGACTAAATTGCTCAAAAAATGATATCAGGGGCAAAAAGGGAATATTTAAAAGATTTTAAAAAATTTGGGGTGTTCACAAGCACCACAATCAAATAATGCAAAAGTTGCATGTTCGGCGACTGAGATAGTACCTTGGACCAACTCTCCCTTGGTCACTTGCTCTATAGTTGCCGCGTACGCACGTCCGACAATAACTTTCTGGTTGGTCTGCTTCGGTTGATGCGATTGCTGCTGCTGCTGATACGACTGAGGCTGCCTCTGCACTACCTGCTGAGAAGTTCCTGGCATATTTCTCCGCTGGTCATCCGCCAGTTTCTTCCTGCAGTCCCTGATGTAGTGGCCCATCTTGCCATAATAAAGCCGCCCGTGTCACGCGGGCAGGGTCGCCCTAGATGGTCAGTAGTGCACTTTGGGCAACTTGCCGTAGTGATCTGCTTCTGTGGTTGCTGGCACTATTGATGTTGGGGCCGTCGGTTTTGGTACTGTAGCTGGTTGGTGTTGTTGTTGTTGTTCCGATTCTTCTTTGATGGAGGATGGAACTTCCTTCCACCCTGGTTCTTCTGAAACTGTCTCTTCCTCGACCAACTCTTCTGGCCTGGATGATGCTGCTGCTGACGAGATGTTGGAGCCTTCTGAGATTCCATCCAATCATGCTCTAATAAGGAGGCTGTCTCCAAAGCTTCGTCTACTATCGTCGGTGCACGCGTGTACACCTTCGTCCGCAAAGTTGGCTTTAGACCCAGAGCAAACTTCAGTGCTTGCTCCTTCTCTGTCGTGTATAAATTCGGACAAAATCTCTCCAAGCTACGGAAACGAGTGACATACTTCGCAAGTGACGAACTACCCTACTGCAGATCAAGAAACACTTGCATTTTCCTGCTCCTCTCGTGAGCCGAAAAGTATGCAGCGAAGAAGGCTTCAATGAACTGTTCCCACTCAATCGGCTGGTTGTCGAATTTAATCTCCCAGGTGGTCGCCCACCACCTTTCAGCATCCTTCCTGAGACGATATGTCCCGAAGTCCACCTTGCGATCATCACCGACCTGAAGAACACGGAAAATCCACTCCATTTCCCATACCCAATCTTCGGCTGCCTCAGGTGTTGCTTTCCCATCGAACGATGGGGGATTCATGCTCATGAACTGCTTATATGGTACCGCTGCAGCTGGAACTCAGGCAGGAACTCCCTGACCCTGGGCGGCTTGCTGAATGTGATCGCCTATGTTCCGCATCGTTTCTGCCTGGCGTCCAACAACCTCCGTAAGGTTGTTAAGCGTCTCCATGAGATCATCGCATCTCATACGCCACACCATCTAAATAAGTAAAATTACACATAAGCAACAGGCAAGTACTCAAAAGATAGGAAATTTCATTTCATTAATAAGAAAACTGCAAGCATTACAGAAACACCCTTCATCTAAACAGGGTTAAACAACCACTGCTAACAACTTAAGCAAAAATCGAAAAATGAAACACTGACTCAGTGTTTCTAACAACATAACATAATATTCTCAAGACTGGCTAGTGTAGAAATCTTTGTAGTCCTTCTGACTTCCATAGCGCCTCGGCCTGACACGGGGAGGAGAAACAGGAGTCCTCAGCGGTGTTTCAGAAATCTCCTGGACTTCCATCGGTATCGGTGGCACGTACTCTGAGGAAACAGCATATGGATAAGACTCGGGAGAATACTGGGGAGAATCTATCGCTCCACGCCTTTCTCCGCCCTGACTATCCACTTCGACGACTAGTGGTCCAGTGACCGAAGATACATCCTCAATATCATCAGCGTTGCTCCTCCAGAGCTCATCCCTCAGCTTCGTCTGGCATTCATCCTCGACATGCCCTCGAAGACTGCAGTAGGGGCAATCAGCCAACTCACAGGGACAGATTTGTCCCGCGTGATCTACCAAACATCTGGCACAGGGAGGTGCCAACATATGTAAACTACGTGCCAAATGTTGCACAGCTCCACTCAAGGCCTCTTCGCCTCGAGTCAGGTTCTGGAGAGCTTCCAAAATCTTGCCATAACTCGGGTTCGTCGACATCTAACCCACACACAGAACCAAGTACACAATACTAAATAAGAGCAAGAAACAATGAAATGAATAAAGCTTAACTTATACTTACAGTGTGATGGACAATGCACGATGAAGCTCGAACCACACTTAACGCTGCTCTGATACCAAACATTATGGCACCCCAAACCCCGACTTTGGAAAACCATAGAATTTTCTGTGATTTTTTTTTTGAAAGGTTTTACTAGGAATCAGCAGAAAACAGGGTGTAAGAAAAACAATAAAGCCACGAGTCTGAACGGCCACAAGTGAGTGCAACAAGTAAACAACAGTGTAACCAAAAGTGCATCCACAACGTAAAAAGGATATACAACCCAACAGTTTAAAGGTTTACAAAATAAAAGTACAAAATCTCAAAATTTGGGAATATATCCCAACCAAGTCTCAACAACCCAAAACCACGAGGGACAGGATCTGCAGCTGAAGTGTGGGTCCCCCAAGCCTCCACCATGTGTCGTCGCATCAGCACTGCACTTGTTCGTCACCTACATCCCCATAAAATGGGGTCAGGCCTCTTGCGAGGTGGTGAAGAAACAACCACGAATATATATATATATATATATATATATATATATATATATATATATATATATATATATATATATATATCAATTCTGTCAAGGAACATAAACAAGAACTAACAAGTGTCTGTGCCTGTGTCAGGTAAGTACGAAAGTGACAAGTACTAGTCAACAAAGCTGAAGTAACAGTAAGGCAAGTAACACAAGCAGTAACTGAACTGTAACAAGTGCTGAAACAAGCAAGTAACTAAAGTAACAATTGAATGAGTAAAGTAACTGAAGTAAAAACTACTAAAGAAGTAAAGTAGCAACTACAGTAAGTCAGTTGATTGGTTAGTCTTTAAGTTCTTCTGATTACTCCTTCGGGTACGCGAAAGAACCTCGCATTCTGTGAGACATGCACCTGGTGCCTGTTATTACAAGTCTAGTGTGGTAACCGGGGAAGCTACAGACCGAGTCAACCACATGCGAGCCGCACACGGCTAGGAGAAAACACTCACATAGGCAAGGATTGCAATCCATACTACTGCAGTAGTGAGGTCCTAAGAAGGCAACCTCGACCTCCCTGACTCTGAGTGAGTGGAGGCCAAAGGATGCTACAACTCCTGTAAAACACGTGTCGTAGTAACGACAAGTCACTCAGGGTTGTACCATCCACCCTCTCCCAAGGTGAACCATTTTTTGAATGGGGCGACACAGGTTTATCTTTCTTAGGCTCATTGTTCAGTCATACCTCTCAACGAGGAATTTGCCTCGTGGTCCCCGTGGGGTACGCAAAACAGGCTCGTAGGTAAGCGTTTCGGTGAGACCGAATGGACTTGTGACGCTCTTATGTCCCGTCCAAGTGTTTTCTCAGAAGACTTTACACTCCAAATTAGGTATAGGTTTCCATAGTGTTATTTACATTTGTCATGTCAAATGGTTCGTTTAGGGTCCGCGGGTGCGGCACCCCGAACCGTGGTAAAGCCAATGTAATACCCATTAGACGGGTTAATTCCAGAAATCACCTTCGACACGTATGTGTGTCGCACTGCATAAGGAAAACCCTCACGCCTTGTTTTATGTTCGATAGACTAGTAATGTAAGCAGATGAACACTATTGCAAATCCATGTACTTAGAGACTACGTTTATTTAGAATCACAAGTATTGTTCAGTACCTTTGTTTTGGGTCCGCAGGCGCGGCACCCCACACCGTGGAAAAGCCAATGTTATTCCCATAAGATGGGAATATTGTCAAATTCAATCTTAACACTGAAGTATGCAAAATAGTGCATTTTTACTGTAAGAATAATTGCATGATATGCAAAGTGCCCTTGATAATGACGTAGAGACAACTGCTTAAATGATGAAAACTTGATGAAATGTCATATGCATGAGACTGTATATTTGCTTGCACGTTTACTTCTCTCTCAAAAATAAATTTATGCAATGCCTCTGTTACTTATATATGTGCAAAAGTTAGAAAGCTTGTGGTACTATTACACATTGCACGTGGCACATCCTGACACTAGTACTGAGTAGTGCGTACCTCGGTTGGTATAATGTTGAGGCATTGGTAAGCACACAAGGTGAACTTGCTTCATGAAATAAAAAGACTGAAATTTGAACACCATAGGGTATGAATGAAAATGACTCGTTTTGGGCTCAGTTGGAGTCCTTGGGCAATATGACCCTTGTGTTGAGAATGTACTCTTATGTGAATATACCTTGAATTAGAAAAGAAATAATATGGTGTTGTGATTGCTTTCACGAGCAGTGTGCTCTGTTGGCCGCATGAGGCTGAGCACGTGGATGGGCAAGTCACATATATATATATATATATATATATACTAATATTGCGAAGCTTACATTTATAGGAATATATGTATATATATATTTATATACATATTCACAAGTACCGCCAATGATTGCAAGCCTCTTAAATGCGTATACATACACATGTTTATATGTATATATATACAGCTATCTAACATGAGAGCATCCTCTAGGCATGTGCCCGCATGCCAAACACCCTAACCGAAGTGCGAAAGGGTGTGGGGCAAGATAAAAACCCGAATTTGGACTTACTACGGTTCGGCTAGATGAAAGGCTTCATGCTGGTCATAAAAAAACAAGAATCTTGTTTCTAGAAACTGCCGATTAGGTGGGGTGACGAGGCTGCGTAAGTTTCGATGGTGAAGCGCTTACATGCTGCCAAGGCGGGCCTATCTAAACTTGCAGGTTTGGTCTTCCGGACCAGACTGTTGTGCGCACTAGGAGAAACTGGTCTGACTCATGGTTCAGACTAGGTTGCCGAAATGGTTCAGTTTGGACTGGGTCAAACTGCCAAAAGGGGCAGTCACGGCTAAGTCTGCGAATCTGGGTGCAAAGGGGATGGACAAGGTGGGTCTGGTCCATAGGACCAGGTCGCGCTGTCAGCCATGTACAGGTCTGAACCATTCGGTTCAGACCTGGACCCACAAGGGTCGGCCACCACAGCCTGGGTGCCCAGCACCATGCGGCTGGCACCCGACTCCATCTAATGAAAAACCAAGGCTGGCACCGTGTGCCAGCCTGGTTGCCAGCGCACACACAGGTCTGATCCTTGGTTCAGACCTGTATGCAACCGAAGGTTAGCCGAAGGGAGGGGCTTGGGTGCTCAGCACCGCACGGCTCCATCCGGCTCCAACAAAAGGGGAAACCGGGCTGGGTCTAGGCTCACTAACAGCCAGTCCAATCGGACGGTGGTGTTGGTCTGAACCCATGGTTCAGACCGACACTTCAGTCCAAGTCGAAAATGTAAAAAAAAATAAACATTTGAACTTAACACCATAATATATATATATATATATATATATATATATATTTGAAGGTTTGTGCTGGGCGCGCGGGCCACCCACATGGCGCCCAGCTCCAGCTATGGTGCAACTGGGTTGGCCAGAGGGTCTGGTCCGCTTGACCAGACCGTGCAACCCCCAACAACATGAACTCGAGCCCAAAGGCTCGGTTCACAGCCACCAAAGGGGTGTTGGGCGCCTGCACAAGGCCGGCCCCAAACTGCTACACCCTTTTGGTATATACATATATATATATATATATATATATATATATATATATATATATATATATATATATATATATATATATATATATATATATATATATTTGAAGGTTTGTGCTGGGCGCGCGGGCCACCCACATAGCGCCCAGCTCCAGCTATGGTGCAACTGGGTTGGCCAGAGGGTCTGGTCCGCTGGACCAGACCGTGCAACCCCCAACAACATGAACTCGAGCCCAAAGGCTCGGTTCACAGCCACCAAAGGGGCGTTGGGCGCCTGCACAAGGCCGGCCCCAAACTGCTACACCCTTTTGGTTGACCCGTAGCTCCCATCAAGCTGAACCGAAAAAGAAAAATATGCAGGCTTAACGATGGGGCCAGGGGCTCCTGCTACTAACAAGGCCTGGTCACACCGTGACTCAGGCTAGAACGTAGCTACAGCACCAGTCCCAAATGTGTTGGGACTGGGTTGAACCCAAAACGCCAAAGGAAAACCCATTGAGGGTATTGCCGGCTGCAGCGCACAACCAGTGCTTGCATGCACTCCACGCGACTTCCAAAAGGGCTGGGTGCGTGCTGGACAAGCCCAGCTCGGTCCAGCCACCCCAGCATGGCTGCCACGACCATGAACATGCCAAAAATGCAATAAAGATATAAAAGCATACATTGCTGGAAACAAATCAGAAACTGCATGCATAAGTGCTGAAAACCCAAAAATACATTTAAAAAGGAAACGAAAGGAGCCGATTGTAAGACATGCAGCCATTAAGTTAATGAAAACCAAGATGAACACATGAAGAGAAACAGTTTTTACAGCTAATCCACCTTTGGAGCATGCACGCATGGGTGCATTGCTCCATCGGTTTCATTATGTTCTGAAACTTTGAAAAAAAATACGTTGAGTCTTCACCTTAGTGCTTGAAAGATGGAGGAGGTAAGGTAGGTTGCAGCTGCACAATGCCAAGGGTGGGACACTCCCACGGCTGGAGGAAGAAGATGAGAGAGGAAGGAGAGTTTGGGAGAGAGAATGAGAGAGAGTGTTAGCAAAAATTGCCCCCTAATGGGGCTCGACTTTTTCCAAGAGGGGTTTAATATGGCTGGGTTTGAGATGGAAGGTTAGAAACCACCCATCCAAGATGGAGGGCTGGGGTGGAACACGTTTTTCCACCGCCGCCCATCACTTCCACTCATCTACTAGGATTTAAATTAGCTTTTCATTATTTACTAAGATGCCATGGGGCTGCCGCCCCATGCATCCAATGGAATATTGTTCAGCCAAATGATGGCTCTTTCCTCTTGGGAAGAGCCCTTGGGATCTCTCTTGAGTTCTAAGGCATGCACTCAAGGGTCCACGCATTCCCCAAGAGGGAAATGCGCCCCTCCATGCCAAAACGTCACCCTAATGACATGACTTTAACATCTAGTTAAATTTAAATTTTCTCTTTTTAATAATTTGGGTAGGGCCAATCGTGGCCCTCCCTTTTTTGAGCTTTTAAAGTCTTATTACATCAATGCCACTAACCCAGCTGGTCAACATGACCAGCTAGTTCCATGGCCTTGGTCGTCCAAGGCTCTTCAAAAGGGACATATGAGACCTTGGTCAACCATGACCATGAAAGAAAAGGTAATTTCATATTATCGATTTCCATTTTTTAATTAATGTCAAATGTTTTTCCATAATGTGTAATAATTTTATTTTATATTATCAATGTAAATGTCATCACACAGCTACTCAAGTAAGGAAATCTTCGTTTCGAGCGAAATTGGTCTCGTTTAGGCCCTCGCTAATTTTCTAAGCGATCTCCCGTAATTCACATGCACTGACAAGGTTTTTTCGTCGTTCAGACCTCAAATTCAGGGTAAATTACCATAACCCTATTCCAAACTTACCCTAAAAATTTCAGAAATCAATTCACTCTAGATTTCCCGCAATTGCCTTATTACGTAATATTATGTGATTTAACCCTATTCTCAATATAGGCTAAATTTCAAAAATTGCCAAATTAATAAAATTCATCGATTTCAATACAATTACGTAATATTACATCAAAATAAATCATGGATCTTATAGAGTGAAGGGCTGGTGCACAGTGGGGCTGGGGTAATGAGTTGGGTAATAAGGTGCAGTTGTAGTGTTATACCTATATACAGATGGAGATTATCAACATGTATTAGTCTAATAATATTTAGAAAATGCAGGTGGTTGGGAGAATATGATATACATCCATTCAGATTTTTAAATCAATCCACAGCAGGATGGTATATCCCATGGGCAGCAGCATTGAAAGCTACTGCAAATGAGTTACAACAGGCTGATTTGCTAAAGAAAAATGATGGGTTACTTGGTAGCAAACTGTTCTATAGTGAGTCAATTGCCCCCAGCAAATCGACCCCTGTAAACTGACTTCTGCATATTGATTCCAAAGGGTAGTCATTACCATGACTAGCAATATGCCAGAATACACAGATAGCAGCATACATATATAATAATGCTTGTTATTACACAGATGCAAGGTACGTACAATATAAGGCAACATGCAGGAAATGTAATACATAAAAAGAAAAGTAAAGAATTAACTCTACTGTTGCACGACTTTGGTATGGAGATTCATAATACCTGGAATTCCCAAATGAGTGAGGGACATGGGTCCTATCATCCAATTCTTTGCTTCCCCACGAACACCATGGAGCTTGGCATCGAAAACAGATGAAAACCTCTGGATATTGATTGCTTGCCTTCCCTTCCAATGTCGATCATAGAATAACACTAGCAGGAGGTCTTACCAATAGGCCAGGAGTTTATCGCCTACAACCCAACCCTTTCTCAAATACCAGAACCATAACAAATAAGGGTATATATTAATGAGTAATGATTTGCCCAAGTAAAGATAAGAAAGAAATGAAGAATGAAAGGGAAGAAGAAAACAAAAAAAAAGGGAAAAAAAAGGAAAGGACACACGATCCCAAAACCTGGCAAGAAATATTTGGCATAGGCCTTTATGAGTATTTTGATTCAAGCAGACATCAAACCAGCGCGAAACACATAATGGTATTCACAGGGTTACAATATATATATATATATATATATATATATATATATATATATATATATATATATATATATATATATATATATATGGATTAAATTCAATATACAGGGTAAGGAATTGGAATGACCTACACAGAAATATGTGCCGAAATCAGTGCCATATGATGCTGGGTGTTTGAAACATTCTGCAGAGTGAACATATCAAAATGAATACAGCAGGAAAACTGATTGAAAACAAGAGAATGATGGAATCTACTAATTCTACAGTTATGAGAAAGTGTTCAGACTGTGGCAATGATTTTCCAGTTGATTACAGGAATCAAAACGTGGTTATATTGCAAAGTGGTGCGCAATATCCTCAATACCAGTATAAGAGTAAAGGTGAATGCTCATGCTTACTATATTACAGATTCAACTTTATGGATGCAGGAGGTATCAACAAGATGCAGACGCTGATGAAGGTGCGATGGGTGGAATGCTTCCATAAGTGGGAGGGTACAGCTAATGTGATTTGATCCCACAGAGGACTTAATCATGCAAAGGATCCCGGCAAAAGGGCTCACTATGACCTTTAGTGAAATCTGAGTGGACTATGTGACACATTCACAGAAAAATATAAGATCAAAACCAGAGATTCATGAGAGATTAGGCTAGTGTAACCAGTGTGATGTTGTGAGAGTGAAATGGATTAGCGGGAATGAAGCTAGAATTTGGTGGAACACTAGCTGAACCAGAGTTTAGTGCCTGAACCAACCATGGAAGAAATGGCGTCAGCATCTGTGCTCACGAAGATGGGAGGCTCAAGGGGGAGCATCTCAACAAGTGATTCAATAATCAGCAAGCTGCATACATGAACCCAGCAGACGAACCGACAAATTTAAATGATTGTTAATAACCCAGCACATGAGCCAACAAGTAAATCTGTGAATTCAAACCTCTGTTAGTGGAGAAAATTTGTAGATCTCACGAGGAGATCAATGGGTATAAATGACAATTGATTAGCAAAGGGGTCAACAATTTTTTACAACTGATCAACAAACACAAGAAGATGGATCGAGGGATTAACTAAGTAGTCATTCTCCAAAATCACCTGCCATAAAACCCAGACTTCTCATATCTGTCAACTAACGGTGATCAAAGAGAAAAAAAAATGATAGAAGGAATTGTCAATTATATGAAATGCCTTACAGAATCAAAAGAAAAGGGAAAACGATGATGATAACATGACATCAAAACTGGAAATTAACTATACAGAGATAGAAAAATAAATAATAAATGGAATTATTGATTAATCTAAATAGAAAAAAAAAAAAAGAATTGAAGAGCAGAGAAATGGATGTCAGACTCAGACGACTCTGTTAATGTAGCAGTAGGTGGATCAACACTGCCATATGCAGATTGATCCTACCCTAGATGCATGAAAAAAAAAAAAGAAAGAAAGAAAGGAAACAACTAAAGTGAAACAAAAACCGTAACAGAACAATGCGGTAAAAAAAAGAAGAAGAAAAGGGAAATCAAAATGAAATTATATACAGATTGGAAGATGTAGATCGACGGTAATATTGAGTTAAAGCAAAACAATAATGAATTGCAAAAAAAAAATGCCGGATAAAGAAAATGGCGAAATTAGAAAGGGAATAGTAGGAACATGAGTGTTTTGTTGATGTCGCACGGAGATGTGTTGGGGTTGCTACAGGCAACCCAACATTCATCTATGGTGCGTTGATAAGGGCAAGAATCAGGAAATCAGAATAAAACCAAGAAAATAAAGGGGAAGTAGTAAAATGAATGGAGAGACAAAATCAAAATCTTGATGAACCAACGATGCCATTACGAGGCATCGTTGATCATCTATATGTAAGGAAGGATATTCAATGAAATCAGAAATCCACGAAAACAGATACTGGAAATCAAAATGCAAAATGAAGAAAACGAATAATGAAAATGAAAACAAAAAAAAGTTGAAATGTGTGTGTGTGTGTGGGGGGGGGGGGGCTCTTACCTTGGTTTTGCAGAAACTCTGAAGGAGGGAGAAAAGGGAAAGTGAAGACGGATCACAAAGGCGCAAGAAGGGAGAAGGGTGCTGGGGTGAAAAGCGGATCACTCAGAAGGAATTGTCAAATGGTGGGGTGAAGATGGATGGTGTTTCGAGACCCTTGCGACTCGTATATATAACGGGAAACTGTTAGAAAATTTTCAGAGGAGGTTCACGGAATTTTTGAAATTTTTCAAGAAAGTGGTTCCCTTTTAAGAATTTTTCTAAAAAGATGGTTTTAAAAAAAAAGAAACTTTTCAAAAAGGGCTTCTAAAACCTATTTTTTTGTATCTTTCTTTTTCATTTTCTTATTTTTTTATTCTTTTCTTGGTGTTTTCTACATTTTTTTGTATTTTTGAAATAAAAACCCTAAAATTTAGGTGAAATGGGAGATTTAAAAACTATTTTTGTATTTTTGAGAAATATTTACAAAGAGAGGAATTTCCTGAGAAAAACTTTTGAAATTTCCTCAGACAACGGGTTTAAATCTGGGATTTAAGAAAATATTCGAGTTTTTGACCTCGAATCGAGAAATATATGACAATGGATCCAAACGGATACCAGATGGACAAGCCATTCAAAACTATTTTTGGTATTTTTGTAATTTTAATTTGAAAATTGGACAACGAGGCTCAGATTTGGGTTTTGACACTGAATTCGGATCTGAAATTGAGTCAAATATATATAAAAATAGAGTTTATTCCAGAAAATCCAAAGAATAACTGGAATTAAAATTGGAATTGACTCGATTTACCCATAAAATGGGGCCAAGGGCAAAAAGGGAATATTTGTAAATTTTTTGAAAAATTTGGGGTGTTCACAAACTCCCAACAGGGAAAGGGACTGAGCTGCTGCTTGGTTCAAATCTGATAGGGGTTCGAACCAGGGCTGCTGTCATTGCCCAAGCCCTCCCCCTCGATGGGTGCACCAAGGAGGAGGCAACCCAGGTGCCAAGTGCACCCGGCTCCTATGCCTTGGGCGAACGAGTGGGGGACGGCCCCACTTCGTGAGTGGCTCCACCAGAGTAGGTCTGGGTCCTTGAATGACCCAGACCTCCTGTCTCACTATAATGGCCACAGCAGTCCAGCTGGGGCTGCTGCCGCCACAAGCCCAAAAATGCAAAAAGGGAGAAAAAAAAAGGAGCCCAAACTGACCGACCTTGGTCAGTTCAGGGGATTGCTGCAGAGGTTGCAGCAGTCTCCAATGGGCCATGAGGCCCAGCGTAGCCCCACAAAAGGCCTGGGCTGGCTGCGAATGAGCCCAGCCCAACTGGTAACCACAAAGCCTCTCAAGGGGCGTCTCAAAATTTTTTTTAAGAGAAGTGCATTTTAAGGAAGCAAAAAAAAAACAAAATCATGCTAAGTGGTGCATGGAGCAAAATAGGAGAAAGATAAAGGAAACACAAGGTTTCCACCCAGCATGCTCAAGGGTTTAGAAACACCTCCAAACCATTGCATAAGGTGTGTGTAAAAATTTGGCTTGGGTGCTCTTGCTCTAACCGAAGCACATTCCAACAAGAATGAAAAGTAAGGGAAGGGACTCACCTTGTTGGAGTGGAGGTTGAGGTCCCTCTTCAGCTGGGGAGGGTGCACTTAAGTCCCCCCCATACACACACTAGAAAGGGAAGAGGGGAGACGGTGGGGAAGAAGAGAGGAGAAGGAGAGAGAGGAGTTGTTCCTTTCTCTCTCCTCTCTTTCTCTTGGTTAAATAAGGGGGAAAAGAGGAAGAGTGAGATGGAGGGTGGGGAGTGAAGGAGGGATGGATGGATGGTCCTCCATCCCCATGCCCCTCCCTACCTCTCTAGGGTCTATGGGGTCAAGGGTGGTCAAGGGGTTGGCCCCAACCACCCCCAACCACTCCCCCTAAATCACTCCTTGATTTAGGGGGAGTTGGTCTTTGACTTGTCAAAGGCCTCCTCCCTTTTTTTTAATTTCAAACTTTTTTTTTGTTTGAAATAGCATTAATGGCAGCTTGGTCTACCCCCTAAAAGGCGCCCAAGCTAGGCCACCCACTTTTTGAAATGCCAAATCAAACCCCAAAGTTGGGTTTTTTCCAAACTTTTCAAAAACTCCTTATAAGATACATTTTTTTGAAATTTCTTTTTATTTTAATTTAAATTAGCATGGGCTGAGGTGGGTCCCATGCTAACCACTTCTCAATATGCCCACAACAAACTCCCTTTTAAAGACTTTTTGAAAAACCTCTTTTAGGTTTTGTAAAAATTACAATTTACTTAATTAAAACCCTATTTGCTTCTTATTTAAATAGATAGGTTTTAAATAATCTAAATGTTTTATTTTCAACTTATATTTCATGAATTAAGACCTAAATTTTCATATTATGTATTTAGATCTCTAATTCTAATGAATTTGGACCTCATTACGACTCGTACTTTATCGATATACCTCTTTTCACCAAATTACATAAAATAATGAGATATTTTCCTCGTTTAGGTTCCAAATTTCAAGTATGTCTAAACGAATATAATATAAATCAAGTCTAAAAATATCGGGGTTCAATTCATCGTGGTTTGCCTTGAATCACTTCATAAAGTAAAATTACGCGATTCAGGACCTCGTATGGCTATATATGCATAATTTACGAGAAATTCTTGCGATAAACGAGAAATCACCAACACTAAAATATATCTCATATAAAATTTTCTCAGAAATATAGTGGGTCTTACAACATATGTTCCTCCCTTTTCAATCCATGAAAAGTATTGAGCATGCTCGAGTAAATTGAATTCTCATTTTTGCCTTCATCATTGATTTTTCTCCTTTTACCTTTATAAACACGTTTATCTTTCTATTGAGCTCATTTTCAGTCCCTACACTTAGATTATTGTGATCATTGCAAAAATTTTCCTCTTGTTTCCCTCTTTTTCTTTCTCTTTGCTTTTCTAATCTCTATTCCCTTTTTGAAGGGGAATAAAAGAAGATAAAAAAGAAGAGAGAATGAGAAAAGAAATAAGAGAGAGGAACTCTTTTGCAAAGGTCTCACTTGACCTTAATTTTGAAAATATTTTGAAATTACTCACCTCCATTTTTAAAAATTTGTAGGAAAATGAAGAGACAAGATTTGCTCATTGGTACGAGGTTCGACCGTTCCTGGCGCCTCTACCAGGGGCAATCAAACCAAGGATGGAACTTATGCCTTTTGTTTTGCCTAAATATTGTCTAAGGATTTATTCTAAGTCTACAAAGCACAAAGAATCATGCTTGTGCAATGCAAATGTAGAAATGTATGCTTTTGAGAAGAATAATTTAGAAATTTTGGGGTTTTCCAAGTGATTTTGAAATAAATTTGAAGACACTTGGAGAAATTATTCAAAAAAGGTTGAAATTTATTTGAAAAAGTTAGATTTTGAATTTAACTTAGAACTTAAAATATATCTGGGAAGAGACTTGAAGTTCTAAGTTTTGGAATAATCAGAGATCTTGAAAATGAATCTTGAATTTGAAAAAAAATAAAGGAGAATTTGTAAATTTGGAATTTGAGATAGGTTTTTGAAGAAAATGAAGTCTCAAAGTCAAAATGGACTTTGAATTTGAATGGATCGATTCTGAAAAAGAAATTCTTAATTTCATAACCTGAAACAGGAATTGAATTGATTTCAGACCCAGAAAATAAGTTTGAAAAATGGTTTTGGAAATAGGAATTGAAAATGGGATCCTGAGATCTGGATGAATTATGAAAAATGGAATTGAGTTTGGAATTGGAAATCAAATTGGAAAATGGGATTGGATTTGAAAATCTGAATCCAAGATAGAATCAGATTTGAAATCTGGAATCCTAGATGAAATTGGATTTGAAATCTAGAATCCAAGATGGAATTGGATCCAGAATCCAAGATAGAATCAGATTTTAAATCTGGAATCCAAGATGGAATTGGATTTGAAATCTGGAATCCAATGTGGAATTGGATCTAAAATCTGGAATCCTAGATGGAATTTGGATCCGAAATTTGGAATCCAAGATGGAATTGGATTTGAAATTTGGAATCCAATATGGATTTGGATTTGAAAATTTGAAATCCAAGATGAAATTGGATTGAAATCTGGATTCCTAGATAGAATTGGATTTTAAATATGGAATCCAATATGGAATTGGTATTTGAAAATCTGGAATCCGAAATGAAATTGGATCCGAAATCCGAAATCCGAAATCCGAAATCCAAGGTAGAATTTGGATTTTTGCAATCAAGAGTCGAATATGGAATTGGATTTTAAGTCTGGAATCCAATATGGAATGGGATTTGAAATCTGGAATCCAAGATGGGATTGAGAATTGGGTTTTAAATATGGAATCTAAAGATGGAATTGGATTTGAAATCTGAAATCCAATATGAAAATAGAAGATGGATCTGGATTCTGGGATATTGAATTGAATTTAAAATTGAATCCTGAAAATGGAAATGAATTTGAATTTTAAAAGTTTGAATAGAACTTTGAAATTGGATTTGAATTGGAAATTGAATTTTGAATATAGAAGTGAATTTGAAATTTCAAAGTCAAATTGGACTTTTAAATTGAAGCTTGAATTTTGAAATGAGATAGAATGAATTTGAATAAAAATTGGAGATTGATTTGAGAAATGAAGAAGACATTTAAAAACATATCTCAAAATCACTTGGATTTTGAAATAATATGAAAAGAATTTTGAAAATATGATGTAATTCTATCCTAAATGATGAATGAATTAAAGAATTTTGAAATTGGGTTTTTGAAAAGCATATTTCATTCTTTAAGTGAATTAAAATAAGATTGAAGATATAATATATTTCTGACTATGGTCATAAAATATATTACATAATAATCATATGTAAATTCAAATGAAGAATAAAATATATTTTGGTGCCTTTATAGAGTTTGAAATGAAATTAACTCTCAATATATCCTGACTATGGCCATTGATATATATTTTGAGTTAATTTCAAGTAAAACTCTGATAAATAAAGAAAATATTTAGAAAAATATGATGATTTTTGAAAGAGATCCAGTGTGGATCCAATGTTATTCCACAAAAGATAAAAATCTTAAGCATTGTCCACATTTTGACTGTGGCCATCAATGTGAATCATTTGCTTAAGATTTAATTACCTCTAATTAGAATGGTGCATGTGCCATTCGTGTTTCACCATGGTGGATTTTTGAAATAAAAGAGAAAATAAGATTAAACAAGTGATTCTAGAAAATATGCATGCTCATACATTCTAATCTAAGCTGGAAAATAAATATTCTCATTGATATCTAGCTATTACAACTTTAAATGGAGTTAAAATTACGGAATTTCTAATCTCAAAAGGAAAATAACACTTTTTACATATTTCCTGCAAAAAGGGTTAGCATAAAATACAGAGAGAGATGGCAAATATCAGACTAGATTTGAAACACAAATGATGAAACATACTTAAAATGCATATGAGATGCATCAAATTAATGAGAAAAATACTTATTACCAAGCTTATGTGATGCCTAAATGATAGGATATATATATATATATATATAGAATGATGAATGAATTAGATACATAAAATTACTAATGAAAATGCCTTGTGAGATAAAAAGCCTATTGAATGATATGACTAGTCTGTAACAGAAAGAATCCATACTGCTGATCCAACAACTCTTATGAGAGGAAGTACAACCCCAGTAATCCTTAATCAACCAAAAAAGAAAAAAGAAAAAAAAAGAAACAATGCTGAAATCAAAGGGATCAAGCAAGCAAATTGAAATTAATGGGGGCAACCATCTCAACTGATGTCTAGGCCTGCGGCTGAGCAACAACATTTCCAGGGATTGTTGGATTCATGGTCATTGTAGCAAGTGGTATGGGTTGGGTGTATGAGGATGGTTGTTGTAGCGCCTCCAGATTTCCCGACTTTAAAATCCCTTGAAAATCCTTTGGATTTAGGGTAAACTTCCTTTTTTTTTTTTTTGAAAATCAGATGCGCAAATGCGGAAGAAGCCAAAAAGGGAAAGAAACAAGCGGCGAAAACTCTGAGCGGCCACCACAGGAGTGAAACAACAGTTAATTGAAACAACTTTTTATTTAAATACATTTCACAAGTGTACAACCAATCCCTTATACAAAGATACTGCCAGGATCCAACAAGTGAGGTTCAGAGTCCGCTGCAGCACATCGAGCTCCATCGCATGCCTAAGGAAAACACCTGTATCCCCATAAAATGAGGTTAGTACTCTTTCGAGCTGGTGAGACAAACCGAACTCAAAGTACCAAAGTGTGGAAATCGAAAGCAAGCTATTCAAGATATACATAGCATGCTTATTTACAATAATTTAGCAATTATAGCATGAGCAAGTATAAAACTACACATAGATCTATCAAAGGATGAAACTAGCACGAATCAAGACAATTAGGCAGAGCATGAGTAATTAGCTACAACTACTCATTTCACAATTCATATTAATTGGCATAGCATGCATCAAGGAACATAAATCTAACACAGTCCATAACATCGGTAACATGGTATGCATAACCGAACATAAATTATTAATGTAACAATACAGAAGCTGTGGCATGCCAACTCATGTGTCATCGGGCACGGTGCACAAATAACGAGTGGACAAGTATGCGCATCGTGTCATAAGTGCAAGAACTAGCTAAGTGACGGTACAAAACATAGCACATTATGATGAGACAATTAGAAGCATTTTGCTGCGGTAAAGCGTGACTCATAAGTTGTGCCAAGGTTTGTAAACCATGTATTACAACCATAAGCGAACTCGTCTCGCTAAGCGGGGACATTGCCCACAAACAACTCGCTAAGGAGTTCCAATGTCGCATAAGTCTCACAAGACTGTGATACAAACATGTATCTCAAGAATCCCTTCGCACTAGGGAACTACATTGAATTTGCCAAGTGATTCGTGTGACCCTCAATACAACAAGCACGATTATGACTACATTTATTCGGTGACACTCATTCAAAATCCACTAATATGAGTTAGTGATTGCATTCATTTTGTACAATACGGGTAGGTGTTTGCATTCATTACGCGTGCTAGCTACGTGCTAAAGCGCGCACAACTACGTTACGTAGCATTATCATGATACATTTAAACAAACAAGTTTTGAAGTGCCAAGGTGTCAAATACCTATAACAAGAGTGGTGCCATCAGCTTCTTAACTTCGTAAAATTTCATTTTACAAAAAGGCATCGACAAGGTATCATTGCGACCTTTCACGTTCTATGCAAAGCAACACTTGTGCACAAGGGTAGGCACCCACATTACCCATATTCATGGGTTATCACATCACTGTGCAATCATAACCATATTTATATAAATTGCATCGGACCATGCACATTCATCGCACAAGTCAAAACACTTAGTGCACTCGTTGGGATATTGGATCCCACTCCAAACACACTTGCAGCCCCTTTGGCTGCATCTCGGAGGTTCGCTAACAAGGCTAAAAGCACGACGATAAAGATGGAAAAATACATATAAAGTTTGCTTTGGTTGACAAGCACAATCCACTTTGCGATACGATGAGTCAAATCCATCACGTTGTTGGGGTATTGGACCCCGTGGTGCCAACACACATGCAGCCCCATGGGCTGCAACCCGGAGGTCTGCTAACTATGCGTAAATGCTGCTAAAAATCTGGGACTAGAGCATCAGAAAGGCTGGACACAAGTCGACCAGCTCACTAGCCACCCGGCGCCATGGGGCGCCACATCCCCCACAACGCACGCCCCGCTTTGGACAGCGCTGCGAACTCGACAAGAGGACAACAATTATGCTGTCATGCGGCGCCAATGGCCCTGCTGCAATCAAACAACGGGGGCGCAAGCCCACGGCTTGCACCCAGCTGCGTCCACTCGCTACAGCCAAGCTGCAGCAACCCCAAACAATCAGCTCTTAGCTGGGCATAAACGATGAGCCAATAACCAAAACTGGGTTCGGTTAGGAGCCTCTAACAGGTCTGGACCCATTCGGTCCAGACCATGTTAGGCCAAGCCAACACACCATGTGACGCCCCAAACCTCGACCTTGTTAAAAACCTTTGGTTTTTGAGGAAATTTTTTTTTTTTTGAATGGACATACAGAGTGAAAAACACTAGCGGAAGTAAAGGAGGGAAACAGGGGCAAAGCAAATGCCGCAAGTCTGAGCGAGCCACAGTGAGAAAACCAACCACAAGCTAAGTAAAATATTTTTCATTTCCACAATAGTTATAATGATATAAAAACGAGACTGGGTACAAAAAGGAACAGTCTCCCAAAAAGGAGAGGTACAACCCCTCAAACCCCAAAAGCAGAAGAAGCCAGAATCTGTTGCAAAGTGTGGGTCTCAAGGCTCCTGTTGTGCGCCGTCGCATCGCGCTGCATCTACTCATCACCTGTATCCCCATAAAACGGGGTCAGTACTCTTGCGAGTTGGTGAGACAAACCATCCATACATTATCATTTTTAAGGAAAAGCAGAAGGTAAGCAGCATGATACAAGTATGCTAAGTGCCAGACTATAGCTAACATAATGGAACAGTTAGAAGCATTGGAAACAAAAGTACAAGTGCGTGTCAGGTAAGTGCACGTGCCACAAGACAGTAAAACTGTAAGTAAGTAACAGTGTCGCTACTAAAGTAACAAAGCAGAAACTGAACAACAGAAGGTAGCAACTAAGGTAACAATGTAGGAACCAACCAACAAAGGGTAGCAACTAAGGTAACAGAGTAGGAACCAACCAACAGAGAGTAGCAACTAAAACAAAGTGTGTACTGCTCTAGAGTAACCACTACAGTAAGTCACTCTGTTTGGTTAGTCTTTATGTTCATCTTTTTACCTCCTTCGGGTACGCGAAGGAAAACCCTCGAGTTCTGTGAGACATGCACCCGGCGTCTGTTATTCAATTTCTAATGTGGTAACCGGGGATGCTACAGAACGAGAAAACCACCTGCGGGCGACACGCAGCCAGGAGAAACCTTTCACAGGGGTAAAGGATTGCAATCCGTACTACTGCAGTAGCAAAGGTCCCTGTAGAGGGCAACCTTGACCTCCCTAACTCCGAGTGACTGGAGGTCAAAAGGGCACATCGGCTCCTCCAAAGAACAAGTCGTAGTAACGACACGTCACTCGAGGCTGTACAATTCACCCTCTCCCTGGGTGACCAAATTATGAATGGGGCGCGGCAGGTTTATCTTATTTAGGCTCAAACTTCCGGTCGTACCTCCGCTCGAGGTAGTCGCGCCTCGTGGTCCCCGCGGGGTACGCAAACGAGGACTTGGCCTGCCCATCCACGTGCTCGGCCTCACACGGCCACCACGAGCACATCGCCTGTGAAGACGATAATATACCATTTTATTTTATGCCTAGGGCGACACGAACATGTGAGCACATTCTCACCAACCCGGGCCATTGCCCGCAGACTCCAACCGAGTCCCAAGACCTCAATAGGTCAAAAGTGTCAAACCCTATGATAATTCCAGTTCCTTTCCAAGTGTATGTCATGTCGAGTGTGAAGCACGCCTCTGGTGCAGTGTATATCTAACGATATACGAGAGAGATCCAAACAGGAAGACGCTCGACGAGTGAGCTAGTGACATACGTGTCCGAATGTGCCAACTTGCACTCACGAAACCGAACAACCCATATAGGTGTAAATTCATCCAAAAATACGTACAATTATCATAACGCGGCAGAATTCCACGTAGCGAAGCCAACTGCCAGGGATCCTCGCGTGTCCGACGCTCATGAGTGTCAAGGGATAGAATTCAACCTAATCCCATGCTAATGGGAATAACATTGGCATATCCAAGTGTGCGGTCCACACGTCTGGGGCACGAACGCGACCGAAACCTGAAAGGTCCGTAGAACCGGACAACCCACGCGAGCGTGTGTTATGACACTGCTTGCAAGCTCAACCTCACGGCCACCCCTACGGGGATGCGGGGTACGAGCAACCGAGGCCTGAGGCAGCAACGCATGTTGCTAGCAAGCGACTAAATCTCGCTTCTAAAGTTAAAAACATCCCCCCAACGGCACAAAAGGGCCAAAGTTGCCACGGATGAGTTCCCGCGGAACTCCAAGGGGTCACGCCAACCTTGTTGCTACCCGAAAAGGGTTCAAACCCCGGGTCAGAGCATTCTAAGGGGCTGCCCAACAAGGTGACAAGGTTATCGGGTGCCTTAGCACCCGGTGCCGCTTTGGCGCCAAGGGGGAACCTAGAACCCGAAGGGGCTGAACAAGAGGCTAGGTCAGGAGGGCCCTGCCACCCTTGGTCCCCGCCTAGCAACTGGCCAAGTGGGGCTGACAGCCATACTGGCCTCAGCCCGCACGCGCCAATCCGGGTGTGCCCGCACCCGGCTAAGCCTAGAGCGCCCTCAAGGGTGCTAGGCTTAGCCCAGGGCTCACCGAACCAAAATCAAGACCCCAAGCGAGGTCTGGCCAGCACCTGACCAGACCCAGCTGGGTCCCGAAAACCTCTGGCCTGAACCCAGCCTTGGGTTCAGACCAGGGTGTTGAGCCTTAGCCCACACCTGGAGGGGTGCGGCTAACCCAACCACCCGGCTGGGTTGGGCAAGCCTAAGGCTCTGGCCTGGACCCTATTGGTCCAAGCCCAGCCGACGAAAAGGGGCAGGGGCACCAGTTGAGGTGCCCCACAAGCACCCCTGGTCTGACCCAAGGGTGGGTCCTGACCACAGCACCCAACGGGTGCACGCCAGCCCACAAGCGGTGTCAAGGAGGGATGGTGGGGTGCCCACCCGAGTTAGGTGGCGCCACACCAGAGCGATGGTCTGGACCACTGGGGGTCCAGACCCAGCTCCACTACCCCAGCAACTGAGGTTGCTGGGACCAGGCTACTCCTGGTCTGACCCAACCGTGGGTTCCGACCAGGCCCACAAGGGGCCAACGCACCACTAAGTGGTGCGCCCAGCACCAAGCCCCGGGTGCTCTAAGCACCCGACCCCTAGCTGCACAGTAGCCGACCGGTCCAGGGGGGGTTGTCAGCTGCCTGCTACAAACCCTGGGTCTGTAGCATCTGGCTCAGCCCAGCCATGGGCTTAGCCAGGCTGCACCTACCTGGTGCACCCACTAAGTGGTTGCGCCAGGGAGGTGGCCCGGGTGCCATGCGCACCAGGCCACCAGCTTGCCAAAAGGCATCTGCCAGGGCAAACCACAAGGAAAGGGGCCCATACAGGCCCCTGGTTCGAGCCAAGTGGTGGCTCGAACCAAGGCTGTAGCCCTTGACCCTGCAGGTCAAACCCCGAACCAAAACCCCCGGGTGCTAAGGCACCCGGGTGGTGCGTTTTGGCTAACCAGGGAAAAATAAGAAAGGGGGGGGGCTGTGTGTGTGTGTTTTCACCCATGGTGGGCTCACCCCTGGGTGGGTTCACCTCGGGTAGGTCTGGGCCCAGGGTGGCCCAGACCACCCAAGCTAACCGTGGGCTGCGCAGCACCAGCTGCAGCCAGCCCATCCAAAAGGAAGAGCCGGACTGACCAACTCGGGTCAGTCCGGGACTCATCCCAAGGCCTGGAACGGCCCAGCCCACCACTTGTGGGCTCGGCAAGGTCATTAAACGACCTGGGCTGGCCGAGCAAAGGCTCAGCCCAGCACCAGCCCCAGGGGGGGGGCGTTCTAACACTACAAAGAAGAACAAGCATACACTTACCAAATTTTTTTTTTGAAACAAAAGCTTAAAAAACTGAAAAAGGAGGAGGAGCTCACCTTGTGCTAGGTTGGCCCAGCTGAGCAGCAGCACCAAGGGGGAAGGAGGGAGAGTAGAAGAGGAAGAAGAAGCTGGAGAAGAGTGGAAGGAGAGAGAGGGTGTCGACCCTCTCTCTCTTCCCTTCCCTTGCTTAAAAAGGGGGGGGGGGGGGGGAAGATGGGTGGTGGGGAGTGAAGGAGTGGAGATGGGTGGTCTCCCCCTCCCACGCCCCACCCTAGACAAAAAGGCCCTATGGGGGGGGGGGGGGTGTAAGGTACTTGGTACCTTCCAACCACTCCCCTTAATCAAAGGGGAGTGGTTGGCCTTGACCTCTCAAGGTCAAGGTCAAACCACAAAAATCGCCCCTCCCCATTTCCCCTTTTTTTTTTTTTTTTTAAATTCATAGGGGCTACTCCCCTTAAAACGTGGGCTGAGCCCACCCACCCTTTCAAAAATGCCTTTTCAAGGCCTCTTATTTAAATTTTTTTCCAACTTTTCAAAATCTCCACTTTGAAAAGTGGTTTTTTGTAAATATGCTTTTTCATAAGCCTTAAAAGGAGACATGGGCTGAGGTGGAGCCCATGCCAACTTTTCTAAATACACAAACCTACCCCTTGTAAAAATGTTTTCAAAAACCCTCTTCTAGGTTTTGAGGATTTTGCAATTTACTTCATTTCTTTTCTTTTGTAAAATCTCAATATAATAAATATTCTAAAAAGATCTAATCTTAACTAATTTAAAAATCAAGATTTTAAATTACATTTTGTAAATTAAGATTTAAGCTTTCATAAAGTATATTTAATTTCTCAATTACGGCGAAATTGGGCCTCGGTATAACTCATAATTACCGATATACCCCTATCTCACCAAAATCCATGAAATAACGAGATATTGCTCTCGTTTAAACTCCAAATCCGGAGCAAACTCATGTGAACACAATATACATATAATTTACTAATATTGGGGTTGGATCCGTCGCGGTTTGCCCCGAATCGCCTCGTAGAGCAAATCTACGCGATTCAGAACCTCAGAAAGCGATAAATGCCAAAATTACGAGTTTTGCTCGTGCCAGAACAAGAATTTCACAACAAATAGAAATATTTCATTTAAAATTCTTCAGAAAATCAGTGGGGCTTACACACCAGCCACCCGAGATGGGTGCTGGCATAGGCTGAAGAAAAACCAAAGTGGGAAAAGGGAGAACTCCCCAACAATCACGCGGGCGACATGCCTTGGTTAGGTAAAAAGGGGTGACCGAACCCCACGAACCCACATTGGGTTCGGCTCAAGGGTGTCACCAGCCACCGAGAGGGAAAAAGGGCGCCAGGCTGACCCAGTTGTGGACGGCCTGGGGTCGCCCAGAAGCAAAGGTGCGTCCAAAAATTTCTGGATGCCCAAACAGAAAACAAGGGATGGAAGAAGCGATTGGGGCTCAGCCCGACCTACCCCGGGCTGACCCAGCTGCAATCGGTCTGGGCTAAACCCTGCTGGACATGTCCAACATGTCTGGACCGTCCAGCCAAGAAAATAAGGGCAAAAGCCCAACGCCTAACAAAAGAGATAGCTAAATGGAAATGGTGAAATCTGGTGGCACGTCTCACCTAGGCTTGACCCGACTAGCCCAGGCCAGCAGCGCCCAACCCAAGGTGGTTGGCCCAACCGGGTAGGCTGCATGGCATGGGAACTGGTCCACGGCGTCCTTGTCCAACGAAACTCTGTAGAAAAGACCAGATTCGTGACATAGCTGGGCAGAACCATAGCTGCCACGAATCCCAGCCACAAAGGCGAGCAAAAATAATGGTTGAAAAGCGTTTAGGCCATTAACAAACCATGATGCATTGAAAGGAAATGCATGAACCACAAAATGAGGGCCTAATATGTGCAAACATTAAAATCCACCATGGACTTACCACTACATTGCATAGCAAAAACGCATACGTACATGCTCAACTAAATCTACAAGTGCAAGCCTATACATGTACTCAATGAATTCAATAAATGAAAGAGTAAAACCGTAAAGCTTTCAAGCCAACCACGACCATGGAATGATGAAGAAAACGAGTGCATGGAGGCATGAAGAACCATTTCTCAAAGCATACAGCCTAGTCGTTAAATACCTAAAATGAGAAAATGAGAGCATAAGAGCTCAACCGAAGACCACAACTACAGTTTTGTGAAGGAACGTCTCACCTACGCGGCTTTGGAAAACGGAGGAGAGGGAGAAGGTACCACGGCTGGAGCTGCTCCACACCACACTCACAACTCACTCTCAAACTCGGTTTTGGAGAAGAAGAAGAAGGGGAAGAGGGAGAGGCTCCTCCAAAGAAAATCGCCCCAAGGGGGCTCTCTTCTCTCTCTTCAAAGCTTAAGTAGCTAGGGTTCATACGTTGGACGGTTGGGATTAATCCAGCCTAGGATGGACGGCTGGGGTGCTCCACGCCCACCCATGGCCAGCCCATGCCCAATGCATGTCATGCATTTGAAATCATTTCAGAAATCTTTCAAAAACGCCCTTGGAAAGGTTTTATAAATGCCTTTAAAACTTGTAGAATTTACTTGGGCTGCCACTCAACCCAACCAATCAGATTTAGCCATTTGAATAACTTTAAAATTGTTTCAAAACTGCCATGGGGCGCCAGCCCCAAGCTCTTTTTCATAAAAAGTCGCCCCTCATGATGGACTTTGGGATCCATCATGAGGATTTTGATAAGATCAAGGGCCAATCAAGGCCTCTATTTTAAAAGCAATGCAATATTTTTCAAATGTGCCATCCAGCTGGTCAAACTGTAAGACCCGCAATTTTTCAGAAAATATCTGAATAAAATTCATGAGGCATTTACCGGTAAAAATGACATTTTTCTCAGAATGCGAAACGAATCAATTTCTGCGAGCCAGTTACACTTAGGATATTCGTCGAATCGCGAATATATGCTGAAACACTCTGGAAGCCATAACTTCCTATCTGAACAAAATCAAAGGATTCCTGCGAGCCAACTTTCTTAGTGGCATCAATACGAAGATAATGGCGTACTCAGAATTTTTCGGAAAAAAATCGCCGAAAACCCGAAATTCTTGTGGGACCCACAGAAATATGGGTGGGACCCACAGAAATATTTCTCAGAAAATATTCTAGAAGATTCTAGAATATTTCAGCACCTTCCAGCACCTTCCAGAGCCTTCCAGCTCCTTCCAGCACCTTCCATGGAAGGGATTCTCAGAAAAGCCCAAGGGTAAAGAGGGGATTCTGAAACTTGGGGCCCAAGTTTCAGAACCTATAAATAGAGGACCCCCCCCTCCTTTAGAAAATCGCCAACCCCTCTCTCTCTCCTCCTTTTCCAAACCTCCCCTACCTAGCCTAGCCCACCTGAGCCCACCTGACCTGGTCTGAGCCTGCCTGACTTAGCCTGAGCCTGCTTGACCTGGTCTGAGCCTGCCTGACTTAGCCTGAGCCTGCTTGACCTGGTCTGAGCCTGCCTGACCTGGTCCTAACCCACCTGACCTAGGTCTGAACCTACTTGACCTAAGTCTGAACCCAGTTGACTTGACTTGAACCTGGTTTTGTTCAAAGTCAAAGTCCAAGTCCTTTTTTGTCCAAAGTTCGAAGTTGATCCTTTTTCGAAGTCGAGCCTCGTTCGAAGCGTTTGAAGCAATCGGAGTCGTTTCTTCCTCAAATTGAAGTAAGTTCGCTTCATTAAACCATCTCTCTCAAGTATTTGATTATTTGTATATAGCATATACTTTCTGAAGTAGTATCTTGCTTTAGTTCTTGGTTGAGCCCTCTAGGACACTTCGGTGTTCACGCGCTCGCCTCGTAACTATCGTCGGATATATATGTTCGAATACGCAGTATATGCGTTCTTCAAAATAGTATCTCACCCTAGTTCTTGGTTGAGCCCTCTAGGACACTTCGGTGTTCACTCGCTCGCCTCGTAACTATCGTTGGATACAGATCTAGGTGTATATCTGCTGATACTGCCGACGCGTCTTATATCGCACAGGCCATGTAATTTACCTTTGCCGTCGCGTCGTATGATGCCAAGGCTCCCTGCTTTCTGTACTTCCGATTACTGCACTTCCGATTATGCATTTACTTACGCCGTCGCGTCGAACGATGCCAAGGCTTCTGTTTTGTTATATATGTAGAATATTTCGTTCAGTTACACACCCTGAACAATAGTATATGCATTTCCTTTACGCCGCCGCTGTATAAAGCACAGGCTTCTGCTTATATTACATATATGGCGCGTAAGTGAGCGTTCAAACGGAGATCAACTCCAAAATCGCCCATGTGATTCCCTTACCGCTCCTCGTACAAGATTCTGCATGACGAATGAAGCCCCTATTGGAAAGGCTTCGCCTTTTGGCAAAATGCTCTTTACGTAAAGACTAAATCAATTACGTATGGCCTGGCTATGGCCCAAGGTTCCTGCAACCTTGATGGATGCAAAGTACGCACAACGGTGCGCATTCATTTCCCGAGTTAAGCGTAGCGATTTCCCACCAAAGAGGGGAGATGCCGCTGAAACGGATAAAAGAAACGCATGCTTTCTCCGTAAAAGAGAGGAAGTGCTGCTAAAATTCCTGAAGGAGCTAAGAATGACTCAGAAAGAACGTAGCAGAAGTGCTACCCAGTTATGAAACGCCTTCTACAATGTAGAAAGGTTCGTCGCACCACTGCCGGTAGAGCAGAGAAGGTGTTGACAGAATGGTTGGCAGAAGAGCTGCCAAAACCAGTTAAGTGACACAATGATGTCCTTTGTTGGAACGATGTCAGAATGACTCGTCTCTTTGACACCTGCAAGGGCATCATACTTGTAAGAGCCGTTGCGCCAAAGTAGTGGTAGCGCCTTGACGAGGTCCTGAGCTCGTTGCCTAAAAATACGCCGAGTAACCGATCCGTAGAGATCGAGTCATGTGCATGCTCATTGAGAATTATCAGACAACCAGACTCGTAAGGGCCGCTGAGCCGGAGTGTGTTGTTTCCACCGAAAGAGGTGAAGTGCTCGTCAAGGCTGAAGTGCCGAGAGCAGAGTTAAGCATGCATATGAATAAAACCTTTGTTCCACGGTGAAAACTGTGTGGTTGATTGGGGTCGGGTACATACTTCTCAAAGGCTGCCCTATAGGCATGCAATGTTCGTCAAGTAATTGTAAGACCGGCAGGCCCCTTTCAGAATTTCTCACCGAGGAAGACGGTGATGGCGCAGCCTTGAGTGACATATATTTCACCCGAACCTGATAGAGTTCATTGATGGCCTTCGTCACTCAGAGGTATGGAGGTCGTGGTTATCCTTAAATATCTAAGGATTGAACCCAACTACTGCAGTAGCAGAATGCATTCGGATACCTAGTAAGGATCTCTTCCGGTATGCTGTACCGTCCTACTAGGGGGATGGGGTCAACAGGCCTCTGGGGTATCTAAAATACATAGAATAATCAACCCCCAGATCATCGCGTTGTCGCCCAGATATGAGTCCCCTAAGCCCAGGGGGAGGTGCAATTATCGAAACAAAGCATTAGCTTAGGTACAGCGCTACTTTGAATGTATGAGTGGATGACGTTGTTGAGTCAGTCCTGCATAACCTTTGTGAAGGTGTCATGGTCGGTATATTACTGGACCGATTGGGAAAGAACCCCATTGATATCCGTACGACTAAGTGAAGCTCGGAGAGCTGTCCTTAGATTCGTAGGATACGGATGTGCCAAGCATAAAGGCTTGAGCTAGACATCCATTCGTGACTCTGAGGAAGTCAAGGCTAAGTCGTAGAGACTTAAAAGGTTATTCTAACTCACAGCCCTGAAGAGGCTTATGCGAAGTCATGACGACTTGCGTGGATGTTCAACTCATAGCCCTGATGAGGCTTTTGCGATATACGCTAAGTCATGGAGGCTTGAGCGTCGTATTACGAACTGCGACCCTGAGTGGTCTATGCATTTACTTGAGTTGAATAGATAGGTGTTTGCCTACTTACCAGACCATCAGTGGTTCTGACCCCGTTTAATGGGGATTTCAGGTGTTGAACCTGCGTGGCGATATGCGGAGCAAGGCGGCATCAAGTTCCAGGGTTTCTCTAGACAGAGTTGTACTGCTTCCTTTTTATTGAACCTTCACTGCTTTTCTAAGCAGTAATGTTGTAATAAACATGTGCTTTCGATAAAATGGAACACTTTGGTGGTCAATGAGTTGCTTGGCCACATACCTGCAACGTGCTCGGAGTTTTCTAAAACCGACGACTCATTATCGTCTTATTCCGCTGCTAAAAGCTTTTCTAAGTTCCGCTGCAAAGAAAAAAAAAAAGAAATCCATGAAAATTTTAACTTAGCTTTGTTTTGAAAATCCGGGGCGTTACAGAATTGGTATCAGAGCAAAAGTCTGAGAAACCTGGTTCGAGATCCGACTTGTCCACTATATCGCACTGTAAGTATATTTTACTTCTTGTTCTGATCTGGGTGCATCTTTGTATAGATGGAAACTCACGACTCCCGAGGATACTGCTATCGTTGCGGGATCATGCACGGTGAGTGGGTATGCCTATATGAAGTCCAAGACTGTCAATATTGTGGCGAAGAAGGGCATTCCGTCAACGAATGCCAAATGAAGCATACCGCCGATATGGGTCGGCGGGGATCGCTTGGTCTTAGGGATGAGACCTCGCGTGTTAGTGGGCCACATTACTCCAGTAGAGAGAGTAGCCGTACTCCAGCAACTTCTGATGAACTACCATCTCTGGTAGGATTTGACTTGAACTTCCTTGAGGGATTTGGTCAATCGCAAGGCTATCAACAGGCATCATGTACGCCTAGCTTGCACAGTTGGGAGGAGGGATGCAACAACTCCTTCTATAATCCCATTATGATTTCAGATTCCTCGAATCAAAGTACTATTATATGGGGGAACAGAGCGGGTACACCAACGCCGAGTCTGAATGGCCAGGAAGAGGGATACAACCTATATCATCCCGTTATGGTCTCGGATTCTCCGAGCCATGATGCCACTGAATAGGCAAGTGGACCGGCATCACTGATCTATCCACAAGAGTCGCTTGAGAGTGCGGAAGTGCCGCCCAAGCCAAAGCTAGTTGTGCCTGCACCAAGGCAATGTGGAAGTAAACGATACTTTGGGTTCTTTGGGTCAAGAAAGAAATCCAGTTCCTAGAAGAGACTGGTAGTGTTTTGGAGTCAATAGACTCATGTACCTAGTTTCTCAACGCCTAAAAGTCTGCCAGTGCGGCATGACGTTTTGTTTAAGAAGATGCTTGTGTAAATGTGATGTATATTAAGTAAATAAAACTTTGCTTCGATATATACATTGTGAAACTAAAACACGTTGTTTGTATGTGGTAGATAAATAGCTCCTACGACGAGGAGAACCATACCAAGCGAGGAGTCCCATACTCAAGGATTTCTGCTGGAAACACTCAACAATTTGGTTACTGCCATTCGAGAAACAAGGCCAGAACCAGTCGCACCTCGAAGCGAAAACCTTGGTGGAATAACCTATGAAAAATTCCTCAAGCTTGATCCACCAGTCTTCGCCGGTAGAGCCGATCCTGAACTGGCAGAAAGTTGGGTGGAAGAGACCGAACGTGCCTTCCTGGTGCTGGGAGTACCAGAAGAAAAGAAGACCAACTTTGGCACGTACAGGCTGAAAGACAACGCACGGAAGTGGTGGGATACCACTAAGATTATCAAGTTCTCGGAAGTTGAAGTCATTCCTTGGACTGACTTCCGGAGAGCTTTCATGGATAATTACTTTCCATTACACTCCAGAAACAAGAAGAAGATGGAGTTTCTGGAATTGGAGCAGGGTGGCATGAATCTGATTGACTATACCACCAAATTTCAAAATCTTGAACGGTACTGCTCCCGGTTATTTGAGACCGACCAAGAAAGGGCCGACAAGTACATCAATGGACTGCGAGAAGGGCTAAGGTCACGGGTTATCACCAGCATGCCCCAAACGTTTCAAACGGCTGTGGCAGCAGCTTCAAAAATACAAGTGGATTGGGAGCGATCAAAAGTGATCATAGCAAAAAGGCCCATAGTTGATGGTGGGAACAAGAAGAGAATGTTTCCAAGTGGCCAGGGTTCACGACAACCCTTTCAGAAGAAAAGGTTCCAAGGTGGGAACAACACTCAACAAGTTGTAAGGCCAAGGCAGAACATGGCTCCAAACAACCTGCAGTCCAACCCAAACTGCCCAAAATGCCATGTTAATCACGCAAGAGGACCATGTCCACGTGACACAGGTGGATGCTTCTACTGTGGCAAAGTGGGCCACATTGCAAGACAATGCAGGAAGAAGCTTATTGATGAGCAGAGGAGGAATGTCGGATCTGCCGGACCCTCTCAACAAGTACCACAACGAACACAAGTCCAACGACCCCCACCTAGAGTAGAACAAAGGCCTGCTGCAGGTCGTGTATACGCTGTAACGACTGAACAAGTCGAAACCGGTGACCTCATTGAAGGCACCGTACCTGTTAATGGACATGCAACTTACGTCTTGTTTGATTGTGGTGCTACTCATACGTTTAGCTCCGACGATTTCACCGAACAACTCCACGCCTCGGTGCAACCGATTGATAAAATGATCGAAGTATATAACCCGTTGGGTTCACGCACCAAATGTATCCGGTGTGTGAAAAATTTGGATATTGAGATAGCAGGGCAACACTTGCCTACTGACGCCATCCTGATCGATATGATACAGTACGATGTCATTCTGGGAATGAATTGGTTGGCTCAGAATAATGCCAAGATTCTGTGCCGCGAGGGCAGAGTGATTCTATCTCGACCCGGATTACCTAAGATGGAATACCGGTTATCCAAACCAGTTCCACAAAAAAGGCTCATATCAGCACTTAAGGTACAAAAATACCTTAGGAAGGGTTGTGTGGCCTTCCTGTTGAGTCTCTCGGCGGAAAAATCCAACGACCAACCCCTTGAGAGTTTGGAAGTAGTGCGGGAGTTTCCCGATCTGTTTCCTGAGGAATTGCCAGGATTTCCGCCACTTCGTGAGGTTGAATTTGGAATTCAATTCTTACCTGGAACAACGCCGATATCCAAAGCCCCTTATCGTATGGCACCAGCTGAACTCAGTGAGTTGAAATGTCAGTTGGAAGAACTGATGGAACAAGGGTTCATCCGACCAAGTATGTCACCATGGGGAGCCCCAGTACTATTTGTAAAGAAGAAGGATGGATCCCTTCGGTTATGCATCGATTATCGGATGCTTAACCAGGCAACCATTAAAAATAAGTACCCGTTGCCTCGGATTGAGGACTTATTCGATCAGCTCAGAACAGCGAGAGTGTTCTCCAAGATCGACCTCAGGTCTGGATACCATCAGCTCAGAGTTAAGGAGGAGGATATACCTAAGACTGCCTTCAGAACGAGATATGGCCATTATGAGTTCGTAGTAATGCCCTTCGGACTTACAAATGCGCCTGCTGTCTTTATGGACCTGATGAACCGAGTGTTCAAACCATACTTAGACACTTTTGTCATCGTCTTCATTGATGACATTCTCGTGTATTCAGAGAATGAGGAACAACACAAGGAGCACTTGAGAATCGTCTTGAAAACCCTTCAAGATAATCAGTTATATGCCAAGTTTTCAAAATGTGAATTCTGGCTAGACAAAGTAATGTTCCTTGGCCATGTGATCTCAAAAGATGGAATCGCAGTAGATCCTGCGAAGGTCGAAGCTGTGATAGACTGGAAGCAGCCAGAAAATATCACTGAGGTCCGCAGCTTCCTTGGACTTGCCGGATATTATCGGAAGTTCATACAGGACTTCTCCCGAATCGCCGTACCAATGACGAAATTACTGAAAAAGGGAGTCAAGTTTGAATGGACTGACCAGTGTAAGGAATGCTTTGAGGTTCTCAAACAGAGGCTTACCACTGCCCCTGTCCTTACCTTACCTTCTGGTCAGGGAGGCTTCATTGCTTATACCGATGCCTCAGGAACGGGTCTGGGTTGTGTATTGATGCAGCATGGCAAAGTAATCGCCTATGCATCCCGTCAGTTAAGAATTCATGAGAAAAACTATCCAACCCACGATCTGGAGCTTGCCGCGGTAGTGTTCGCGCTTAAAATCTGGCGACACTACCTGTATGGAGAGAAATTTGAGGTTATGTCGGACCATAAAAGCCTAAAATACCTCTTTTCTCAAAAAGAACTCAATATGCGGCAACGGCGATGGCTGGAATTCCTCAAAGACTATGAATTCACGCTTTCCTATCACCCTGGAAAGGCGAATGTTGTAGCAGATGCCCTTAGTCGCAAGACTGTTGGCACTCTGGCCAGCCTCACCGGACAATGGAAGCTGATGGAGGATTTTGTCAGTTGGAAGCCATTCCTGGCTGACCCAGGAAAGATTCGATTGTCATGCCTGACAATCCATATCGAGATCCTCGATCGCATTATAGCCGAACAGTTCAAGGACCCCCAGTACTTGGAATTAAAAGCTCGTGCCGAAAGAGATGACACTTTCTTCCATTTAAAAGAAGATGAAGGAATATGGATGGAAGAAAGGATTTGGGTCCCAAATAACCCTGAGCTAAGATAGGAAGTACTCCAGGAGGCTCATAACAGCAAATACACCATTCACCCTGGAGGTACGAAAATGTTTCGGGACTTACAGAGAAAGTACTGGTGGAGGGGTATGAAACGGGATGTGGCTACATTTGTCTCAAGGTGTTTAATCTGCCAGCAAGTAAAAATTGAGCATCAACGACCTGGTGGAAAAATGCAACGGATCGAGATTCCAGAATGGAAATGGGAGGGCATTACGATGGATTTCATCGTTGGATTGCCTCGGTCCAAGAGACAACATGACTCAATATGGGTGATCGTAGACAGACTCACCAAGTCTGCTCACTTCCTGCCAATCAACACTCGATACTCAACTGAACGATTGGCGGAGATCTACATTCGGGAAATCGTTAGACTCCATGGAGTGCCGATTTCGATCATATCCGATCGTGACCCGAAGTTCACCTCTCACTTTTGGGAGCAGCTTCAAAGAGCCCTGGGGACGAAACTCAAGTTCAGTACAGCATTCCATCCCCAAACAGATGGGCAATCAGAACGAACCATACAGACTCTCGAAGATATGCTAAGAGCCTGTATGCTAGAATGGAAAGGTGATTGGGATTCCCACCTAGCGTTGGCTGAATTTGCTTATAATAAAAGCCACCACGCTAGCATTGGGATGGCACCGTATGAAGCCTTGTACGGGCGACCCTGTAGATCACCAATCCATTGGGGTGAAGTGGGTGAGCGAACCTTGGACTCGCCCATAGTGTTGCAGCATTATACTGAGCAGGTCCACATGATCAGGAAGAAGCTACTGACTGCTCAGAGTCGACAGAAGAGCTACGCTGATCAGCGGCGTAGGGAACTCACTTTTGCGGTTGGAGATAAGGTTTTTATCAAGGTCTCCCCAACCAAGAGTGTGTTTCGTTTCGGAAAGAAGGGGAAGCTCAGCCCCAGATTCGTTGGTCCCTTCGAGGTTTTGAGCCGGATAGGAGAGACCGCCTACAGAGTAGCATTGCCACCGCAGTATACACAGATACACAATGTATTTCATGTGTCAATGCTTAGAAAATACGTTCACGACCCTTCCCACGTCATCCAACATGAAGATATTGACATCCAGGAGGATATGACGGTGGAAGAAAGGCCAGTAGAGATCATGGACCGACGGGAGCAAGTGCTAAGGACAAAGGTCATTCCACTTGTCAAAGTAAGATGGCAACATCACGGAGTCGATGATTGCACTTGGGAGCCCGAATCGGATATGCGGGATAAATATCCTGAACTCTTCACCTTGTACTCTTAGCTGAATTTCGCGGACGAAATTCCTTTAAGGGGGTAATGATGTAAGACCCGCAATTTTTCAGAAAATATCTGAATAAAATTCATGAGGCATTTACCGGTAAAAATGGCATTTTTCTCAGAATGCGAAACGAATCAATTCCTGCGAGCCAGTTACACTTAGGATATTCGTCGAATCGCGAATATATGCTCAAACACTCTGGAAGCCATAACTTCCTATCTGAACAAAATCAAAGGATTCCTGCGAGCCAACTTTCTTAGTGGCATCAATACGAAGATAATGGCGTACTCAGAATTTTTCGGAAAAAAATCGCCGAAAACCCGAAATTCTTGCGGGACCCACAGAAATATGGGTGGGACCCACAGAAATATTTCTCAGAAAATATTCTAGAAGATTCTAGAATATTCCAGCACCTTCCAGAGCCTTCCAGCTCCTTCCAGCACCTTCCATGGAAGGGATTCTCAGAAAAGCGCAAGGGTAAAGAGGGGATTCTGAAACTTGGGGCCCAAGTTTCAGAACCTATAAATAGAGGACCCCCCCCTCCTTTAGAAAATCACCAACCCCTCTCTCTTTCCTCCTTTTCCAAACCTCCCCTATCTAGCCTAGCCCACCTGACCTGGTCTGAGCCTGCCTGACTTAGCCTGAGCCTGCTTGACCTGGTCTGAGCCTGCCTGACTTAGCCTGAGCCTGCTTGACCTGGTCTGAGTCTGCCTGACCTGGTCCTAACCCACCTGACCTAGGTCTGAACCTACTTGACCTAAGTCTGAACCCAGTTGACTTGACTTGAACCTGGTTTGGTTCAAAGTCAAAGTCCAAGTCCTTTTTTGTCCAAAGTTCGAAGTTGATCCTTTTTCGAAGTCGAGCCTCGTTCGAAGCGTTTGAAGCAATCGGAGTCGTTTCTTCCTCAAATTGAAGTAAGTTCGCTTCATTAAACCATCTCTCTCAAGTATTTGATTATTTGTATATAGCATATACTTTCTGAAGTAGTATCTTGCTTTAGTTCTTGGTTGAGCCCTCTAGGACACTTCGGTGTTCACGCGCTCGCCTCGTAACTATCGTCGGATATATATGTTCGAATACGCAGTATATGCATTCTTCAAAATAGTATCTCACCCTAGTTCTTGGTTGAGCCCTCTAGGACACTTCGGTGTTCACTCGCTCGCCTCGTAACTATCGTTGGATACAGATCTAGGTGTATATCTGCTGATACTGCCGACGCGTCTTATATCACACAGGCCATGTAATTTACCTTTGCCGTCGCGTCGTATGATGCCAAGGCTCCCTGCTTTCTGTACTTCCGATTACTGCACTTCCGATTATGCATTTACTTACGCCGTCGCGTCGAACGATGCCAAGGCTCCTGCTTTCTGCAATGTATTTACTTACGCCGTCGCGTCGAACGATGCCAAGGCTTCTGTTTTGTTATATATGTAGAATATTTCGTTCAGTTACACACCCTGAACAATAGTATATGCATTTCCTTTACGCCGCCGCTGTATAAAGCACAGGCTTCTGCTTATATTACATATATGGCGCGTAAGTGAGCGTTCAAACGGAGATCAACTCCAAAATCGCCCATGCGATTCCCTTACCGCTCCTCGTACAAGATTCTGCATGACGAATGAAGCCCCTATTGGAAAGGCTTCGCCTTTTGGCAAAATGCTCTTTACGTAAAGACTAAATCAATTACGTATGGCCTGGCTATGGCCCAAGGTTCCTGCAACCTTGATGGATGCAAAGTACGCACAACGGTGCGCATCCATTTTCCGAGTTAAGCGTAGCGATTTCCCACCAAAGAGGGGAGATGCCGCTGAAACGGATAAAAGAAACGCATGCTTTCTCCGTAAAAGAGAGGAAGTGCTGCTAAAATTCCTGAAGGAGCTAAGAATGACTCAGAAAGAACGTAGCAGAAGTGCTACCCAGTTATGAAACGCCTTCTACAATGTAGAAAGGTTCGTCGCACCACTGCCGGTAGAGCAGAGAAGGTGTTGACAGAATGGTTGGCAGAAGAGCTGCCAAAACCAGTTAAGTGACACAATGATGTCCTTTGTTGGAACGATGTCAGAATGACTCGTCTCCCTAACACCTGCAAGGGCATCATACTTGTAAGAGCCGTTGCGCCAAAGTAGTGGTAGCGCCTTGACGAGGTCCTGAGCTCGTTGCCTAAAAATACGCCGAGTAACCGATCCGTAGAGATCGAGTCATGTGCATGCTCATTGAGAATTATCAGACAACCAGACTCGTAAGGGCCGCTGAGCCGGAGTGTGTTGTTTCCACCGAAAGAGGTGAAGTGCTCGTCAAGGCTGAAGTGCCGAGAGCAGAGTTAAGCATGCATATGAATAAAACCTTTGTTCCACGGTGAAAACTGTGTGGTTGATTGGGGTCGGGTACATACTTCTCAAAGGCTGCCCTATAGGCATGCAATGTTCGTCAAGTAATTGTAAGACCGGCAGGCCCCTTTCAGAATTTCTCACCGAGGAAGACGGTGATGGCGCAGCCTTGAGTGACATATATTTCACCCGAACCTGATAGAGTTCATTGATGACCTTCGTCACTCAGAGGTATGGAGGTCGTGGTTATCCTTAAATATCTAAGGATTGAACCCAACTACTGCAGTAGCAGAATGCATTCGGATACCTAGTAAGGATCTCTTCCGGTATGCTGTACCGTCCTACTAGGGGGATGGGGTCAACAGGCCTCTGGGGTATCTAAAATACATAGAATAATCAACCCCCAGATCGTCGCGTTGTCGCCCAGATATGAGTCCCCTAAGCCCAGGGGGAGGTGCAATTATCGAAACAAAGCATTAGCTTAGGTACAACGCTACTTTGAATGTATGAGTGGATGACGTTGTTGAGTCAGTCCTGCATAACCTTTGTGAAGGTGTCATGGTCGGTATATTACTGGACCGATTGGGAAAGAACCCCATTGATATCCGTACGACTAAGTGAAGCTCGGAGAGCTGTCCTTAGATTCGTAGGATACGGATGTGCCAAGCATAAAGGCTTGAGCTAGACATCCATTCGTGACTCTGAGGAAGTCAAGGCTAAGTCGTAGAGACTTAAGAGGTTATTCTAACTCACAGCCCTGAAGAGGCTTATGCGAAGTCATGACGACTTGCGTGGATGTTCAACTCATAGCCCTGATGAGGCTTTTGCGATATACGCTAAGTCATGGAGGCTTGAGCGTCGTATTACGAACTGCGACCCTGAGTGGTCTATGCATTTACTTGAGTTGAATAGATAGGTGTTTGCCTACTTACCAGACCATCAGTGGTTCTGACCCCGTTTAATGGGGATTTCAGGTGTTGAACCTGCGTGGCGATATGCGGAGCAAGGCGGCATCAAGTTCCAGGGTTTCTCTAGACAGAGTTGTACTGCTTCCTTTTTATTGAACCTTCATTGCTTTTCTAAGCAGTAATGTTGTAATAAACATGTGCTTTCGATAAAATGGAACACTTTGGTGGTCAATGAGTTGCTTGGCCACATACCTGCAACGTGCTCGGAGTTTTCTAAAACCGACGACTCATTATCGTCTTATTCCGCTGCTAAAAGCTTTTCTAAGTTCCGCTGCAAAGAAAAAAAAAAAGAAATCCATGAAAATTTTAACTTAGCTTTGTTTTGAAAATCCGGGGCGTTACACAAACCTTGACCAGCTGGTCAACCAAGTCCAAAATGGTCCTCTAGAGGGGACGCCCAAAGGGTTTGGGTCCTCTAGTTGACCCGGATCCAAATCCAAAATCCGATATGCCTTAAGTTTCAAAACAACGCTTAATTAATGCATTAAAATATCAAATAAATTCTGATAAATCTTTTAGTGCTCTACTAAACCTCAATTAATATAAAATGATTGAAGCCTCTTGAGGAAATTCTCATCCGTTAGCGAGAATTAAGCGTATTACGATTTGGGTCCAAACTTGGAGCGAAACTCGTAATTCACATGCACTGACAAGGTCTTTACATCGTATAAGTCCCAAATTCGGGGGAAAACTATAAAAATACATTATAAATAAACCCTTAAAATTTCAGAGGCTAATTCGTCCAGAATTAGGCACTTCTTACTTACATAGTGAAACTACGCAATTTTCGAGTCGCGCGTGCAAAGCCAAAATACAAAGCACAGTCAATTTACATCAAATTACGTGCTAATATCTCATAAATACACCAAAGCATACATTTCAATATTAATTAGGTAGTAAATTCCTCAGAAAATTCATGGGTCTTACATTCTACCCTCCTTAAAAGGATTTTGTTCGCGAAATCACAAAACAACAAGCAATAACAAAAGGGTCAGATCTCGTCTGACAGCGCCTAATCGGCAACAACTAAGTCTAACGAAGATGTGGTGCCCCAAACCCCGACTTTGGAAAACTTGGAATTTCCAGGAATTTTTGTTTTTGTTTTTGAAAGGGTTTAAGTGGGAAATCAGCGGAAAGCAGGTGTGGGAATAAAGACAACAAAGCCGCAAGTCTGAGCGGCTACCACAGATAAGTGCAACAAGTGGAAACAGTGTAACTGACGGTGTGTACAAAAGTGTAATAGTGAAGTAAAAAGGGGAGACACCCCAACAGTTTAAAGAGTTTACAAAAGTAAGTACAAAAGGTACAAAACTGGGAATATATCCCAACAACAACCAAAACCCCAAAAACCACCAGGTACAGGATCTGCAGGTCAAGTGTGTGGGTCCTCCGAGCCTCCACTGTGTATCACCGCATCCGCACTACACCTGTTCGTCACCTACATCCCCATAAAACGGGGTCAGTCCTCTTGCGAGGTGGTGAAGAAACAACCACAAGCAGATATACATGTATCATGTACATATGAAAAGCAGGAAAGCTAACAAGTGTAAGTGCCTGTGTCGGGTAAGAGTAAGGTGACAAGTACTAGTCAACAAGCTATAGCAACAGAGAAAGTAAGTAGCTAAAGCAACTAACTAAGCAGCAAGTAACTAAGGAAGCAACAGTAACTATAAATCAAGTGCTCAAGGTAGCAACAACTATAACAGGTACTGAGCAGCAAAGTAACCAAGTAACAGCTGAAACAAGTAAAGCAGTAGAGTCCACAACACAAGGGAAGTAGTAACTACAGTAAGTCAGCTGATTGGTTAGTCTTTAAGTTCTTCTGATTACTCCTTCAGGTACACGAAGAAAACCTCGCATTATGTGAGACATGCACCCAGCGTCTGTTATTACAAGTCTAGTGTGGTAACCAGGGAAGCTACAGACCGAGTCAACCACATGCGAGCAACACACAGCTAGGAGAAAACACTCGCATAGGCAAGGATTGCAATCTATACTACCGCAGTAGTGAGGTCCTAAGAAGGCAACCTCGACCTCCCTGACTCTGAGTGACTGGAGGCCAAAGGACGCTATAGCTCCTGTCAAACACTTGTCGTAGTAACGACAAGTCACTCAGGGTTGTACCATCCACCCTCTCCCAAGGTGAACCATTTTGTGAATGGGGCGAAACAGGTTTATCTTTCTTAAGGCTCATGTTCAATCATACCTCACAACGAGGAATCTGCCTCGTGGTCCCCGCAGGGTATGCAAAACGAGGACTTGGCCTGCCCATCCACGTGCTCAGCCTCACACGGCCAACGGAGCACACTGCTCGTGAAAGTAGTCAAAATACCATATTATTTATTTTCTATTTAGGGTATATCACACAAGAGTCCACACAACACAAGGGTCACTGCCCGAAGACTCTAACTGAGCCCACGACAAATCATTTCAATATTCATACCCTATGGTGTTCAATTTTCTCTCTTTTCATTACATAAGGTAAGTGCACCTAATGCGCTCACCAATGTCTCAGCGATGTACCTCCTCAGGGTACGTACTACTCACAACTGTGTCAAGATGTGCCAAGTGCAAAGTGTAATAGTATCACAATTTCTACATGATATTAAACTGCACTATATTACATACTTCAGTGTTATGATTGCATTTATCAACATTTTCATACTCAAGGGTTTAAAATTGAATTTAACCAATCATCCTGTCTAATGGGAATAACATTGGTTTCCCCAACGTGGATCGTTGCTCTTGCAGGGAAGATGCAATTGCGACCCAAAAGACCATTACACGTGGTTCAACACACTTAGGTGTTTGAACCGAATCTTGGATATTTTGTCTTATGGGAATAACATTAGCTATTTCCACGGTATGGGGTGCCGTGCTTGCGGACTCAAAGCAAGGATATTTCAACTATACTTATAATTCAACGAAGTTACCAAATATGTGGATTTGCAATAGTGTTTGTCGGGTTTCTTTAAGTAGGCATTGTACGTAACTCAAGGCATAAGGATCTTCCTTACGCAACATGACACACTTACGTGTCGAAGGTGATATTGAAGTAACCCATCTAATGGGGATTACATTGGCATTGCCACGGTTTGGGGTGCCGCACCCACGGACCCGCAACAAACCGTTTGCCAAAACAAACGCAGGGCCACAATATGTAACTCCTACCTAGTTCAAAAAGTGGAAACAACTAAGGAAAACACGAGGACGGGACACCGGAGTGTCGCGTGTCCATACGGTCATATCAAGTAATCATTTGAGTATTTGACAAGTAGGTGTATACTTAGCTATACCTATATGTATGCGTATTTACATACGTGTTCGCATGTCATTGCACACAATAAGATACGACCTTACATGTATACATATATATACGTATATGTACATATACACATACTCATTCACACCAAAACACATGTCTATATATGTACACTGGCATATATATTTATAGATATATGTATATATATACATATATATATACATATATATATACATATACATATCGAATTCTCTAAAACCCGAGGCATGAATACTTATGCCAAACCCTAATCAACTAACGAGAGGGTGCGGGATAAGTCAAAGGTCAACCCGAACCCACCATGGTTCGGATCACGGCTGGTGCGGACTGGTTTGATAGTGTTAAGGGGTTATCTGCCGCAATTAATGGCGTAACAGGCTGCGAGTGTGCCAAAACGAAGGTCCACACACACACTTGCTGCCAACAAGCTCTAGCTAAGGGTAGTCTGGTCGTACGGACCAGAAGGCCGTGCCTACCACCCAGGTCTGGTCCAACTCACGGTTTGGACCCTACCTGCCAAGGTGTTCGATTGGGGCTGGTCCCAGCGTCGACAAAGGCAACCGTGGCTAAGTCCGCGAGTTGAGCCCAAGGAGCTGGACCCAAACAGCCTGATCTATAAGACTTGGCGGCGGTTAGCCAGCAATAGTCCTGAACTCCTTGGTTCAGACTCGGACCTGTAAGGGTCAGCTAGCGTGGCCCGGGTGCCCAGCACCATTCAGCTGGCACCCGACCCGTTCTGAAACAAAACCATGGCTGGCACCAAGTGCCAGCCTGGTTTCTAACACCTGCACAGGTCTGAACCATTTGGTTCGGACATGCATGCAACCCACAATGGCCGAATGAAAAGGGCCTGGGTGCTTGGCACCACAAGCCTCCATTAGGCTCCCACGAAAGGGTAAGTAGGGCTGGCACCTTGTGCCACGCCCAGGCGGTCAACACATCAGATCTGAACCTCGGTTCAGACCTGAACCGAAGGGTCTAGTCGAAACATAGTCACAAAAAAAAAACAAGGCTAGGGCCAATCCCTATGCGCATGCACCGACTACCCGGGTGGCGACAGCTCCATCTTGGAGCGAAAGGGGGGTTGGGTCCACTGGACCAAACCGAGCCACTCTTGCCCGCGTGAACCAGAGCCCCAGTGCTCGGTTCACAGCAACTAAGAGTGTATGCTGGGCACGCCTAAAGTCGGCCCAACTAGCCCCAGTCCGGGTTCTCAAAAGGGAAAACCGAAAAAAAAAAAAAAACATCATAACTAAAAGAAACACCAGAGGTTAACACCTCAACCATCAATAGCCTGACCTTCGCACGTCTTCAAGAAAGTGGTCACATAGTGACCCACGCCCAAGGCTAGGCTGCAACCTCAGTCCCATTGTGCTGGGACTGGGTTTAGCCGAAACCCAAAAGAAAGAATGCACAAAAAAAAAAAGAAACTAGAAAAAGGAAATGCAAGGGGGCTGTTGGGTTGGGTGTAAGCTGGGCAAGTCCAGCTCGGTCCAACACACCCCTATGATGAGGATGCCATGAAATAAATCAACAAACAAAGGAAAACAATGGCATAACAGCATTATCATGGAAAATGAACAACTAATCATGTGTAGGAGAAGCAAATGAACAAGTCCAAAAAGGTCAATGTAGGAATCAAAAAGGAAAATCTATTTCAATGACATGCAATACAAAAACTTATGAAACAATGGGGATTGAATAATCAAAACTGCATTTTTTTTTCTAATTAATCTGCCACTTGGGCTTGCAAGCATCGATGCAAGGCGCCAATGGCTTCATGTAGATCCGTAAGTCGACAAAGAAGGTGAGTCTGTTGAGAAACTATATTTTGATGACACACAATATGATACACTGTCATATTTGATTTAATATGATATGATAATATGTCTTCTTGAAAAATGTTATATTATGACTAAATATGCTTTCCATGTATCTAACGAGTATTTGATGCAAGGATATCTCATCATAAAGGGATGGAGACCTCCTGTTCAAGTACAACCGTGGTGCAATCATACTTCTTGAAGAAAAAGCTTGTTGAGCCATGCGTTCTTAAGGATCATCTAAAGAGATCGGCTTCCTCAAGATGAAGATTTTTTTCTTCTTTAGAGTCATATGTAACAGAACCTTCAGAAGCATGCATATTGCATATTACATAAAAGTCACTCATTCCCAAAAGCTATATTTCATAAAAGTATACGATAGTTTCAAAAAGCACCTTTTTGAAAACCAATAATTGTACCTTCTTACAACCCTTTATGAAAAAGGTATTTTGACATGATAGATTAGCTCATGATTTCAAAAAGTAAAAATTGTACCTTCTATCATGAACAAGACAACTTGAAAAGTAATGATTTTAAATAAGTAAGAAAAAGACAAAACATAGAAATCGGCTAGACAAAGAAAAACAAATATAATATGTTTTGAAAAGACTTTAGTTACCTTTTTACAAACTCAAGAATGTCGACTTACTTGAAGTCATCATTCTCTTTGTAAAACATTAAATACCTCCTCTAAAAATCTTTTTAGAAATAACTAGTTTAATCCCACTCAAGAATGTCGACTTGCTTAAAGACTTCATCCTCTCTGTACACATTGAAAAGCACATCATAAAGCAATTCTTGATATAACTAGTTACAAATAAAGATCTCAAAGCATTTATTGTACTTACACTCATTTAAGTAAAGAAGTGACAATCTCTAAATAAAATACTTAAGTACTATAAATCATTAATTAGAATAAAGACAAAACTTCATAATGGCTTACACATCCAACGATCAATGTACTATTGTAAGAAAAAGACTTTTTACATAAACTATATAATACCTAAAATTTTACGACTAGTGTACCTCATATACTACTTTTATGGAAAGAAGACTTTTTCGAAAATCCATAAAGATGTTTTTTGAAATGACTTGACATCTCACATCCCAAAAAGACTATCATTTCAAAAAGGCAACGACTATTTTTTTAAAGGTTATATAAACACAAACAAATTACTTATTTCACAATGGACATGTGAGCTTACAACGAGAAAAATTCTTATTCGATATTTGAAAGAGAGCCTTGAAAAAGAAAAAGAAAAGAAAGAAAAAAAGTCAAGAATAGCTCTTTGACAAAGAGTATCTTCTGAGTGAAAAGAACAGAACATTCTGAGAATCCTTCATTCGTGCATTCATATCATTCTGAAGGTTCTATAGGAAGTATTGTAACTTTCTGTTATTCACTGTATCCCTTCTTTGTTGAAAGAAGTAGACCTCTGAGAAAGAAGGTGGTGTCCTTCTCTGTTGAGAGAAGAAGACCTCTGTGAAAGAGGGTGTGCCCCTTCTCTGTTGAGAGAAGAAGACCTCTGTGAAAGAGAGTGTTCCCCTTCTCTGTTGAGAGAAGAAGACCTCTGAGGAAGAGGGTGTTGTACTATTTATCCGGTGACTCGGATGTTATAGTGGAAAGCTCAAGTGGTTTGCTTGGGGACTGGATGTAGGTCTGGGAATTGACCGAACCAGTATAAATTTTGTGCCTTGTGTTGTGCCTTATTGCATTCTATTTTTTTTTTTATATTATCGATCTTTATCATATTTCACTATTCACCCCCCCTCTAGTGGAATTTCATTTGGTATCAGAGAAGGTTTGCTGGTTTCGACATAACAAGTCTTCCAGCACATATGGCATCTACCTCTTATGCTCGTGATATTGAAGGTCAACACGCATCTCGTCCTTCTTTCTTCAACGGCTCCAACTATGGATACTGGAAATGCAGAATGACTATATTTCTCAAGTCCATAGATTTTGCTGTATGGAAAATTGTTGAGCATCCATACACATCTCCATCCGCAGACTATAGCTTATGGTCTGATGAAGAAAAGAAAATGGCAAATTTAAATGCAAAGGCTATGAATGCCTTATATTGTGCCATTGATCAGAATGAATTCAATAGAATATCTATTTGTGAATCGGCTTATGATATTTGGCATTCTTTGGAGGTTATTCATGAAGGAACCAACAAAGTAAAAGAAGCCAAAATCTCATCTCTTGTCAGAAAATATGAGCTGTTCAAAATGAACAAAGATGAACCCATCATAGAGATATTCACCAACATCACCAACGATCTGAAATCTCTGGGTGTAACCCATTCCCAGACAGATAAGGTGAAGAAAATCTTGAGATCTCTCACAACTGATTCGGAGAAAAAGACTACTGCTATTGAAGAAGCTCAAGATTTATCCAAGCTTACCTTGGATGACTTAATAGGCAATCTTATGGCCTATGAAGTCCATATGAAAGAAAGAAGGGAAGAGGAACAACCTTTAAAGAAAACTCTAGTCTTCCCAACTCTTTCTGAGAATGAGGATTCAGAAAAAGAATCTGAAATTGCGCTACTCACCAGAAAATTTCAGCACTTTATGAGAAGGAACCGGCTTCCAAATAAGCACAAGGAAAGAAAAGACCCTAAGGAAGACTCCATGTGCTATCAGTGTAATAAGCCAAGTCACTTGAGACGTGACTGTCCTCTTCTCAAAAGAAAATCCAAGACTGTAAACACCCCAAATTTTCACCCTCATCCAGTGTTTGTCCATTTCATATGTAATTGCATATCACTGCATACATTTTTGCATATCATTTCATCGCATTGCATAGCATTGCATGTCATTACATGTCATTACATCTCATTTTCGAGATCCAGTACTCTTGTTTTCAAAACATTCAATCCAGATTTGAGTTTTAAAACTTTTCTTTCAAAAACAATTTTAAAACATGGGTTTTTATTCAACATTCTGTCATTTTCCAACCCCCGGGACCTTACATTTCGAAATATTTTCTCAGAAAACAATCTGGATTCATTTCAAACTCAATTTCAATTGATTTCAATTCTCAGATGAGGCCCATTTAGGTGGTGTCGCTTCTGGATTCCTTCATTTATCAAAAATCTCAAAAATTTTAGAGTCCTAATTGGATCAGGACTCTTTTTCCAGAGTCCAGTCGGATCAGAACTCTACTTTTCACTACCTTTTTACCTGTTTTTGAAGAAAACCTTTCAAAATATTCTGTTTTGGCCAAAATTTCAGAGTCCTAGTTGGATCAGGACTCTTCTTCAAGAGTCCAGTCGGATCAGGACTCTTCTTCAGAGTTTCAATTGGATTGGGACTCTAATCTTCTACAACTATTTTTATCCATTTTCATTAAAATCTTTCAAAATCTTTCAAAATGAGTCAGAAACTCAGAGTTTCAGTCAAAACAGGACTCTGTTCAGAGAGTCCTAGTTGGATCAGGACTCTGATCTTGATTTCAATTTTGAGAGAATCTTTCAGAAATCTTTCAATCTACCAAAACTATTACACTTTTATCAAGGAATTTTAAAATTCTGAGGTTTTATCTCATAGTCCTGATCAAATCAGGACTCTACCCCAGAGTCCTGATCGAAGTAGGACTCTATCCAAAATTGATTTTCTCACTTCATTTTCACTGGTTTTCAAAAGCTTTGCTTAAATTTCATCATTTACTCATCAGAAAACCAAAATTCTTAGAGTTCTAATCGAATCAGGACTCTTTCTCAGAGTCCTATACAGATCAGGACTCTGAACCAAAACTTCAATTTCATCCTGTTTTAACTGTTTTTCAAAATTCTTTTTCAAAATTCTTTCAACTGTTTTTCATAAAATACCAAAAAAATCTAGAGTTTCAGTCTGATCAGGACTCTGTCCCAGAGTCCTAATCCAGTCAGGAGTCTGTTTTGAAGTCTGTTTTACTTCCATTTTCAGTCTTTTTTGGTTGTTTTCAAAATTTAGGTCATTTTACAGAGTCCAGTTGGTTCAGGACTCTATTTTAGAGTTCGGTCGAGTTAGGAGTCTAACCCTGACTGTGTTTTCTGACTTATTTCATCATTTCTCGATAAAATCTTTCAAAAATTCTTTCATTTGAATTCTAAAATTTAAAATCTTAGAGTCTTAAGAGTTCAGGACTCTAACTCGGAGTTCCAGTTCGCTTGAGACCCTATTTTCAAAGATCTTGAATTTCAAATGTCGATTTTAACCCTTTTTCAAAGCCATTTGCAATGTTTATTTCAAAATTTCCAAAACTCGATGTGGGCCCACTCAGTTGGCACCATATCCAGAGGAGTTCTAACCTAGTTAGGACCCTATGCCATTTCAAAAAAATTTAACTTTGAAGTTTGTCTTTGAAAATCCTTTTTAAAACTCCTTCAATTTCAAGTTTTAAAATCGCTTTTTGAAAAACTCAAGTAGGGCCCACCCGGGGTGGCGCCATATTCGAGTCAGTCAGGGCTAGACTAGAGTTAGTCAGTGTCTTGGTTAGTTTTAGAAATTTAGAAGAGTCAAAATCCATTTTGAAAACCCATTTTTAAAACTTGATTTCAAACTATTGTTTTTAAAGGTTTTAGTTAAGATTTTAAAAATCAAATGTGGAAAGTGCCAAGTGGCGCCACATTTGGAGTCTCTAGGGTTAATTAGGGGTGTTATTAGGTGTTAATTAGGATTAGGAGTCTCTAAAAAAATCGCCCTCTCCTAATGACTTTGGATAGGTTTTAAAAAGGGCAAAAAAGTAATTTGAAAATCCAAGACTAAACCTAATTTTTTATTATAAAAGGAAGCATAGGGGGGGACGATTTTTACTATTCACTTACCTTCTATTCTTGGAGCTTCTCTTTCCTCTCCATCCTTCCTCCATTGCTGCAAATCCAAGGTATGAATTCCTTCACTTTTTCTTAGTTTATTTAATGTTTTTTTAATCATTTAAACCTAGATCTAGGCTTGAATGCTCCTCCTTATGAAGATCCAACCATGGTTTCACCTCAAGAACCATCAAGAACCAGCAAGAACGGTCCAAGAAGGTGATATAACCCTGTTTCATGTGTTTTACAGAGATTTTAATCCATTAAAAGTGATTTTAATATGATTCTTTGCATTATTAACCTATAAAATACATGATTTACCCTTTTAATGGGTTAAATCTATGTTTTAAAGGTAATATTGAATTCCAGCCATTGATTCCCTGTTTTTATTTTATTTTCATGGTTTATTCATGTTTGTTTTACGTTATATAGCATAGAAATAATTTTTATTTACTGTTTTATGGTTTATTTTATGGATTTACATTAGTTAATGAATGGCTTTTCAAGTTTCTTAAATTTCTGTGTGTTTTAGGTTTAGAACAGTAAAGATAAAGTTATTTCGGATTGAAGTACTCATTTTTTATTTCTGATTTTTTTATATGTGATGCATGCATGAGTTATTGAGTTACTGTATAAAAATCAGAGGTTTTGGATCTCGGGAACCCTGTCAAAAAAATCAGACATCAAATCGGGTTTTTAAAGCTTTAAAATCGTGGTTAAAATAAAAAAGGTAACTTGTTCTTGTGTGTATTTTCTCATCTTATATCCGATTTTAGATCTGTAAAGTTCCATGGATTCACAATGAATAGATCTATCTACTGTAAAATTTTCGGATTTTTTGATCACTGTTTAGTATTTTTCCTCTTTTAGAGAATCTGTTTTTAATTTAAAACTCGTTAAGGTTTACCAAAACCCTAATCAGACTTGTGTTGGCCATAAATCCCAAACCACAGATCCGATTCATGATCTGTAAAAAGTGAGTATTGTTATTTTTTTGTCTACTGTTTACTATTAAAATTTCAGAGATTTTTGTTTAGGTTTGCTATTTATGTTTGTATTTTAAATCTGAAACAGATGTTTTAATCCCTGTTAAAAGTGATATATTTTAGCTCAGATTGCCAGAAGGGTTTCTCCCTAACCGGAGATGCTTTTTACAATATGTAAATTGGGAAATCTCGGTTTTCCTCCTTTCCTTCAGGATTCGAGTTCCGACTCGGATTTCTTTTCCTTCCATAATGGACCTGGTTTTCCTTCGAAGATTTGGGTTCCGACTCGAGTTTTCTTTTCCTTTAAAGTTGGTCTAGAAAATCCAAGTTCCGACTTGAATTTTCTTTCAAATCCAATTCGCTTAGCTTTCCTTTACAAGTTTGAACTTCTACTCAAACTATCCTGCGAGTTGGTCTAGAAGATCCGAGTTCCGACTCGAATTGTCTTTCAAAATCCAATTCATCTAGTTTTCCTTGAAGAATTGAATTCCGATTCGAATCTTCCCTCAAAAACCCAGTTTAGCGCCTGGTCCATTCAAAGCTCACAAGTTGGAATCATTCCTTCTTAAGCTATGATCCTTAGGTTGAATTCCTCTGGAATTGATAGTTCGTAGGTCGAACCCCTGCGGAACCAATGCCGTTCTCAATTGAACCAATGTCAATCTTAGGCTGAATCCCAATTGAACCCATGTCGTTCCCAGTGAACCAATGTCGTTCTCAATTGAACCAATGTCGTTCTTAGGCTGAATCCCTATTGAACCCATGTTGTTCCCAGTGAACCAATGTCGTTCTCAATTGAACCAATGTCGTTCTTAGGCTGAATACCTATCGAACTCATGTTGTTCCCAGTGAACCAATGTCGTTCTCAATTGAACCAATGTCGTTCTTAGGTTGAATCCCAATTGAACCCATGTCGTTCCCAGTGAACCAATGTCGTTCTCAATTGAACCAATGTCGTTCTTAGGCTGAATCCCTATTGAACCCATGTCGTTCCCAGTGAACCAATGCCGTTCTCAATTGAACCAATGTCGTTCTTAGGCTCAATCCCTATTGAACCCATGTCGTTCCCAGTGAACCAATGTCGTTCTCAATTGAGCCAATGTCGTTCTTAGGCTGAATCCCTATTGAACCCATGTCGTTCCCAATGAACCAATGCTGTTCTCAATTGAACCAATGTCGTTCTTAGGCTGAATCCCTATTGAACCCATGTCGTTCCCAGTGAACCAATGTCGTTCTCAATTGAACCAATGTTGTTCTTAGGCTGAATCCCTATTGAACTAATGTCGTTCTTAGGCTGAATCCCTATTGAACCCATGTCGTTCCCAGTGAACCAATGTCGTTCTCAATTGAACCAATGTCGTTCTTAGGCTGAATCCCTACAGAACCCATGTCGTTCCCAGTGAACCAATGTCGTTCTCAATTAAACCAATGTCGTTCTTAGGTTAGGCTGAATACCTATCGAACTCATGTTGTTCCCAGTGAACCAATGTCATTCTCAATTGAACCAATGTCGTTCTTAGGATGAATCCCTACAGAACTCATGTCGCTCCCAGTAGACCAATTCACAATTTTGATCTCCAGGTCATCCAATATCCTATTTCCAATTTTTGAGTCTCTCCTTCAGGGAAGAGAGGAGTAATTTCTAATTCCAATTTCTGAATCTTCTCTTTTGGGGAAAGGAGAAGAGAATTTTTGTCACGGATGTGTTGCGTTGTGCTTCGAATGCTCGCTTTCACAAAGGATTTCAAGAACATTTTGCCAATTTGTCATTAAATATTTGTTGATTTCAAAATTTTTATTGCACAAAAACATTACTTCAGAATACCTCCACTATTATTTCTGAAAGGATAAAGCTTTCGCGAAGAAGGATTCAAAATTCAAAATCTTTCTATTGACCAACCAAAAGGATGAAGAATAAATCCTCGATAAGGCCAGCAAAGAAAATTCAATGTTGTTGCAAAGCCATAAGTGATCGGTATTGATCACAGTCAATGGTACATTTTTAAAGGTCATTCTTGAAAAATAAAGCAGTTGAAATATCCTGAGTGATACAGAAAAATCTATTCAATTTCCATATCTTCTCAATCACCCAACTTGCAATTAAACATCTGCAAAAGGGATCTCTCAATTGTCGTCAAGATGAAGACGAATTATGCGAGTTAGACCCCCGGGGCCAAAGAAGATTTGGATCATCTCCAAGATGAAGGAGTTTATGACGGATCCTTCCAGAGAAAGTTCATATCACCGTCAAGATGAAGGAGACTGCGATGAATCTCCCGACAAACCCTAAAGGATATTTAATTACCGCTATCATCAAGAGACGTCCAACCAAAGAGCCAATAACTATCAAGATAATCCCTGAGAAAAAAGAAGGATCGGAACATCTCTGAGATGAAGGAGTTTGTGACGTACCCTTCCAAAAAAGAAAAGAGAAAAAAGTCAGGACATCTCCAAAATGAAGGATGATGTAATTCCCGAAAAATCCAAGAGAGCTCCAATCTGCTAAAAAAAAAAAGTGCAGAAAGATCATCATGAGAAAAGAATCCCAGGATATCAGACTGCCGAATCTATCAAGAATCTTCTTTAATTTTGTGAAATTCTTTTATCAATATTCTCTCACCAATAGCTCTCGCAATATCAAGAATACTTTCTTTCCCGTCCATATCAAGGAAATTGATAGCTTCCTTGAAAGAAAGCCAATCGCAAGCAATTTGAATTTGAATCTTGATTCTACGGAGTTAAGCCCAGTCGGAGGTAATACTTCAGGTAGAAAAGAGGGAATACTTTCAAAGCAATGTGCATCATTTTCAATTATTTTGAATCAACAACAATTTTCAACATTTTGACAATATTTTCTAGCTATCCTGACATAAAGCGAAAGCTTGAGGTTCATCTTTGGCGTATCCTGACACCATCCCTTTTAGGACTTGATAACGGGAGTTTTCAAGATTCCTTCCCTTCTTTGGTATAATCTGAGCGCATGGGCTCTCAGATTCGCACACTTCCCTGTGTCCCCACTGTCCCACCATAGACAGTCCAATTTCGGCTTGAGGTTAAGCCACCAATTCCAGCAAAAGGCAATTTCAAAAGTTACTTAGTCTCAGCAATAAGGCACTCAAAATCAAATCCCTTTTTAAACTTTAGGGACCCCAATTCCATCCTTTTGCGAAACCCCTATCGGATTCATTGTGCGGAAATCCGAAGGTTCCATCACAGTCTTTTCTTTTGAGGGTCTGTTCATTCTTTTCCCAATCAGGTTAAGGGTATAAACCTGGGCCTCATTTGATGAGGTATTTCATTTCCCAATCAGGTTAAGGGTATAAACCTGGGCCTCATTTGATGAGGTATTTCATTGCCCAATCAGGTTAAGGGTATAAACCTGGGCCTCATTTGATGAGGTATTTCATTGCCCAATCAGGTCAAGGGTACAAACCTGAGCCTCCTTTGATGAGGTATTCCATTTTCCACCCAATCAGGAGAAGGGTACAAACCTGAGCCTCCTTTGATGACGTATTCCATTTTCAACCCGGTCAGGTTAAGGGTTAAGCCTGAGCTTCGTTCCATACGAGGTATTTTCCGTCCCATCCAGGTTAAGGGCAAAACCTGAATCTCACTTCTTTTGAAATAAAATTCTCCATTTTATAACTACCATCATCATTTGAATTAATTCTTTCATACCCAGTCAGATTTATCTAACTGGGGCATTTTTATGGTTCAAATTTGGTATGTTTTCTTTGCCACTAAGCTCGGCTTTCAACCGGCTTAGCAGCAAAGAGGGGCATCTGTAAACACCCCAAATTTTCACTCTCATCCAGTACTTACATTTCATGTGTCATTGCATATCATTGCATGCATTCGGCATACCATTTCATCGCATTGCATAGCATTGCATGTCATTATATCTCATTTTCGAGATCCAGCACTCCTGTTTTCAAAACATTCAATCCAGATTTGAGTTTTAAAGCTTTCTTTCAAAATCAATTTCAAAACCTGGGTTTTTAGTCAACATTCTATCATTTTCCAACCCCAGGACCTTACATTTCGAAATATTTTCTCAGAAAACCATCTGGATTCATTTCAAACTCAATTTTAATTGATTTCAATTCTCAGATGAGGCCCATTTAGGTGGTGTCGCTTCTAGATTCCTTCATTTATCAAAAATCTCAAAAATTTTAGAGTCCTAATTGGATCAGGACTCTTTTTCCAGAGTCCTAATTGGATCAGGACTCTTTTTCCAGAGTCCTAGTCGGATCAAAACTCTACTTTTCACTACCTTTTTACCTGTTTTCGGAGAAAACCTTTTAAAATCTTTTGTTTTGGCCAAAATTCCAGAGTCCTAGTTGGATCAGGACTCTTCTTCAAGAGTCTAGTCGGATCAGGACTCTTCTTCAGAGTTTTAATTGGATTGTGACTCTAATCTTTTACAGTTATTTTTATCCATTTTCAATCAAATCTTTCAAAATGAGTCAGAAACTCAGAGTTTCAGTCAAAACAGGACTCTGTTCAGAGAGTCCTAGTTGGATCAGGACTCTGATCCTGATTTCAATTTTGAGAGAATCTTTCAGAAATCTTTCAATCTACCAAAACTATTACACTTTTATCAAAGAATTTCAAAATTCTGAGATTTTATCTCAGAGTCCTGATCAAATCAGGATTCTACCCTAGAGTCCTGATCGAAGTAGGACTCTATCCAAAATTGATTTTTATACTTCATTTTCACTAGTTTTCAAAAGCTTTGCCCAAATTTCATCATTTGCTTATCAGAAAGCCAAAATTCTTAGAGTTCTGATCGAATCAGGACTCTTTCTCAGAGTCCTAATCAGAACAGGACTCTGAACCAAAACTTCAATTTCATCCTGTTTTTCAAAATTCTCTCATTTGTTTTCTCAGAAAATCCAAAAATCTGAGAGTCCTAGTTCAATCAGGATTCTGTCCTCAGAGTCTCAGTTGAATCGAAACTCTGTCTTATTTCAATATTTGTTATTGTTTTCACTGCTTTCACAAGTTCTTTCATCCGTTTTTCAGAAAAATACCAAAAAAATCTAGAGTTTTAGTCCAATCAGGACTCTGTCCCGGAGTCCTAGTCCAGTTAGGAGTCTGTTTTGAAGTCTGTTTTTATTCCATTTTCATTTATTTCCATTTGTTTTAAAAAATTAGGTCATTTTGTAGAGTCCAGTTAATTCAGGACTCTATTTCAGAGTTCTGATTGAGTTGGGAGTCTAACCCTGACTGTATTTTTTGACTTGTTTTACCATTTTCGATGAAAACTTTTCAAAAACTCCTTCATTTGGCTTTTAAAAACCAAAATCTTAGAGTCCTATAAATCCAGGACTCTAGCCCAGAGTTCCAGTTCGCTTAGAACTCTATTTTCAAAACTTTGAATTTCAACTATTGATTTTAACCCTTTTTTTTAAAGCCATTTTTAGTATTTATTTCAAGTTTTTCAAAACTTCGATGTGGGGCCCACCCCATTGGCGCCGTATCTAGAGGAGTTCTGAATCAGTCAAGACTCTGTACCATTTCAAAACATTCACTCTCAAAGTCTACTTTTGAATCTCTTTTGAAAAACCTCTCATTTTCAAGTTTTAAAATCGTTTTTGAAAATTCAAGTGGGGCCCACTCGGGGTGGCGCCATATTCGAGTAAGTCAGGGCTAGACTAGGGTTAGTCATTGTCCTAGTTAGGTTAGGGGTTTAGAGGAGTCAAAATCAATTTTAAAAATCCATTTTATTTAACTTTTAAACCATTGGTTTTTAAAGGTTTTAAATTCAGGTTTTAAAAAAGCAAATGTGGGTCCATACTAGGTGATGTTACATTTGGACTTTTTAGGGTTTAATTAGGTATTAATTAGAGTTTATTTAGGGTTAGGAAACCACAAAAAATCGTTGCCTTTAGTGGATTTATTAGAAAGAGTCCTGAAAAAATGAAAAACCTCTTGATTAACCCTAATTAAGTGACTTTTTGAAAAACTATAAAAAGGGACCTAAGGGGGGTCAAAGGGAGCTCTTTTTCTCTCAAATTTTCGTGGCCTCTCTCTCCTCTCCAGCACCTCCACCTTCCTCCATTGCAGCTGCATCCCCAAGGTGAGTTTATTTAATATTATTTTATTATTATTTTATTAGTTTTTATGATTTTTCAATAGATTTCACCATGGAAACTCTTGTGTTCATGGATTTAACCATGGATTTCATCCAAGAACCCCAAAATCGACCCAAGAAGATGATCTAACTCAGTTTGAGGGTGATTTCAAGGATTCTAATCCATTAGAATCGATGAGAGGTACGTTTTTCATGTTCTTAACCGACGAAACATGAGATTTACCCGTTAAATGGGTTAAATCCATGATTTCAAAGGTGAAAGCAAATTCCAGCCATGGATTCCCTGTATTTTATTTATTTATTTGTTTATCCATGTTTATTACACGTTTTTCAGCATAGAAATAATTTTTATTTTACTGTTTTAGTGTTTATTTTATTGTTTTTTATTAGTTAATGCATGTTTTCTCAAGTTTCTTAGATTTCTGTGTGTTTTTAGTTTAGAACAGAAAAGAGCATGCTGTTTCGGATTGAAATATCCACTGTTAATTCCTGATTTTTTTATATGTGATACGTGGATGTGTAATTAAACTACTGTAAAAAAAATCATAGGTTTTGGAATTCGGGAACTCTGTCAGAAAAATCAGACATCAAGTCGGGTTTTTAAAGCTTTAAAATCGTGGTTAAAATAAAAAAGGTAACTTGCTGTTATGATATTTCTCTCATCCTATATCTGATTTTAAATCTGTAAAATGCCATTGATTCACATTGATTAGATCTATCTACTGTGAAATTTTCAGAATTTTTGATTACTTTTTAGTATTTTCCCTCTGTCAGAGACTCTGATTTTCAATTTAAAACTCGTTAGGGTTTACCAAAACCCTAACCAGACTTGTGTTGGTCATAAATCCCAAAACACAGATCCGATTCATGATCTGTAAAAAGTGAGTATTATTATTTTGCTGTCTACTGTTCACTGCTAAAATTTCAGATATTTTTGTTTAGGTTTGCTATTTATGTCTGTATTTTCAATCTGAAGTATCCGTTTTAAGCCCTGTTAAATGTGTTATATTTTAGTTCCGATTGCCGGAAGGGTTTCTCCCTAGCCGGAGATGATTTTTCCGATCTGTAAATTGAGAAATCTTTGTTTTCCATCCTGGTTTATCTCTGTAAAATTTCATAGATTTTCATGGAGGTTTGACCCCTGGTTCGGGTCCTAAACTGAAACTGGCTGGTGAACTAGGTCAAAAAGAGCATATTTTTAGGGTTTGATGCTGTTTTCGGATTAATTTAATGCCAAAAAAATATTTTTATAAATTTAATTTGATATTAGGGTTATAACAAGTGCAGCTACCAAATATGATGAATTTTGGAATCCGATTGATGGCTGAATTAAGCAAGTTACAAAATAGGGTCCCTAAAAGATCCAAAAACACTGCTAAAATCACAGTTTTTGTGATATTATTGGATTTTCGTGCATAAGCATATACTTTTAGGGTTTAGTTGTGTTTTAAATCATATTAGGGTATCTTATATTTAATTTTGTGGTAATTTAATTTCATTTAGTCCTTAAAACCCAAGTTTTTACCAAAATCTATTTCAGAAAACCCTTATTTCAAGGCCATAGTCTTGCTATCAGGGGCAATTTGGTCATTTGAACCCCAATTTCGAAATTTCATATCTTATCTTTGTTATTTATTCAATTTTATTTCATATTTTATCAATTTTGATTTAAGGGAATCATGGAAAAGGCTTATATCTAGCAAAATCCAGCAATTTTCAGATATTGCTGGATAAATCTAGAAAAGCCCACATATATTCACTAACCTAACTTTCTAGTTTTGCAGGTATATTGAAGACTTTATTTTTCATGTATTTAAATTTCAATAGTGATGTAATTTGTAATTAAACTTTGGAATAAGAATTTACATTTCCTGCTTAGCTTAGGCTGCATTGCATATAGTTTATTTTCTTTTTAATAATACTAATGTGTGATGGATGATGATTCATGCATATTCAAACTCAGTATGGTCTACACGAATGGCACATACACTAGCTTTTATGAAGTTTATAAACTTGGTGTAATTTGTATTTATGGCCATAGTCAGAATACAAATGATATCTAGATTTATAATCTTCACATTAGCCACATTCAGCCTACACTTTTAGGCTAACTTCAAAATGCACTGCATTTCTCAAAAATACAAAAAGGATTTTCTCAATTCCTCAAAATCAAGTATTTCAAATCCATATTCATTCAATTCATTTATTTGCAAATTCTAATTTCAATTCAGAGAAATCAATTTCTTCAAAATTTCCTAAGTCTTATTCAAAAATCGATTTTCTCAAAATATTGATTTGCCAATGATATTTCAAGTATTTCCTAAGTTCCAAATTCGATTTTCTAAGTTATATTTTCAATTTCAAAGTTTGAATTCAAAGAAATCAAGTTTTCCAAAGCTATTTCACATTTCTCAAAATCGATTTTCACAAAATCCTTATGTTTCTTCAGAAATCGATTTTCACTTTCTCAAATACAATCATGATTCATGATTTTCAAAGAGTTTATTTTCAAAATATTTTCCAATCTTTGAAGCAAACATCATGTTTTCAAATATGCATTTTCAGAAAATTCATAGCACATGCCTGATTCTATGTGCATTTAGAAATTAGAATATGATTTAGATAAGTTGAATAGAGCAGAGCAGTAGATTGATCCTTGGTTCGATTACCCCTGTTAAAGGTGGCAAGAACGGTCGAACCTCGTACCGACAGGCGAGTCCCATTCTTCGGAATTATCTCGCATTTTAAAACAGAGGCGAGTCATTTTCAAAAACTTTTTCAAAGGTCAGTTTGACTCGCAAAAAGTAAAAATTTTGCGATGATAACAGATCCAAAAACCAAAACCCGCATAATATGTATATCATAAGAAAATGCTTTTTTAATGAATTTAAATAATAATTTAATTCCAAAAAATTATTTTATTCTCTTTATAACCTTAATTAACGTAGAATGGTTGATATCTCTTGAGAAAATCACCTCTCGTTCATTTAAATTAAGAGTTTTAAGATTCAAGCCCAAAATTAGGTTAAAACTCGTAATTCACATGCACTGAAAAGGTTCTTTCGTCGTTCGGATCTCAAATTCGGGGTGTATCACTACAACCTTATTCCAAACTTACTCTAAAAATTTCAGAAGTTGATTCAGTCTGGATTTCCCGAAATCGCTCTTTTAACATAAAATTATGCGATTAACCCAGTTCTCAAAATAAGCAAAACTTTAGAAGTTGCCAAAACATAAGAATTCATCGATTCTCATATAATTACACAATATACGTCAAAATTAGAATTATGGATCTTACAGAAGACTTCTTCGGGCAAAACTTGGCAACATGCCCGAGTTGCCTACACTTGAAACAGTTGCCATCGAAACGAGGACAAGTTCCAAGACCTATGTCACATTGTCGACACTTTCGCTGAACTTCTGGTTGTTGAGGTCGCTTTCGCTGTACATTCTATCGCTGGGATCACTTTCACTGAGGATTCTGCTACACTTTCTGACGCTTTCGCCCCTAGTAGGTGGCGAAGACTCCACCCTACTAGGTTTCTTCTTAGCTACAATCGCAAAAACTTGAGCCTGCGGCTCGACTTGATCTTCATCCAACAGAGTAGCTACCTCAGTAGCTTCTTCGAGCGACTTAGGCCCGCTAGTGAACACTTTAGTTCTCAAAGTAGGCCTCAACCCACGAGCGAACTTTATTGCTCGGTCATGCTCCGCAACGTAAACGTTCAGACAGTATCGTTCCAAACAACGAAACTTCGTGATATACTCGGACAAGGTCATCGTTCCTTGTTGCAAGTCCAGAAATTCTTGCATCTTCTTATTGCGCTCGTGCTTCGGAAAGTACCCAGAGTTAAACACTTCGACGACTTCGTCCCACGTAACATTCGCGTCCTTGAATCTGACCGAAGAGACAGTGTCCCACCACTTCTCAGCATGGTCCTTCAAACGATAAGTACCAAAACTCACTTTCTTCTCCTCTGGGACATTCAAAACACGGAAAATACGCTCTATCTTACGTAACCATGATTCAGCAGCTTCAGGGGTCTGTCTTACCCATAAAAGCAGGAGGATCTAACTCCATGAATCGCTTATACGTAACCGTGCTACTATTCTGCACACCCTGGGCTATGTGCTGAAGATTCTCACCCATCTGTCACATCATAACCGCTTGCTGCTGCACAACTTCCATAATCTCATTGCATCTAGTCTTCCAAGTCATCTACCATGACAAAAGATGAAGTCACTCGGTAGGTCTGAGAAACCTTTCTTGCTAATCGACAATCACAGCAATCAAACAATAATCATGAGCACAAAACACACATAATTCAGACAAAAATCTGTAAACACCCCAAATTTTTACCCTCATCCAGTGTTTATATATTTCATGTGTCATTACATATCATTGAATGCATTCAGCATACCATTTCATTGCATTGCATAGCATTGCATGTCATTACATCTCATTTTCGAGATCCAGCACTCCTGTTTTCAAAATATTTAATCCAGATTCGGGTTTTAAAACTTTTCTTTCAAAAACAATTTTAAAACTTGGGTTTTTAATCAACATTCTGTCGTTTGCCAATCCCCAGGACCTTATATTTTGAAATGTTTTTCTCAGAAAACAATTTGGATTCGTTTTAAACCCAATTTTCAACTGATTTCAATTCTCAAATGAGACACATTCAGGTGGTGTCGCTTCTGGATTCCTTCATTTATCAAATTTCTCAAAAATTTTAGAGTCCTAGTTGGATCAGGACTCTATCTTTTTATCTTTTTAAAACATTTTCAAAACTCCATTTTGATTTTAAACCAGTTATGGTCATATCCCTTGTCCATTTCCTTCATTCTGGTTAAAATCTTAGAGTCCTAGTTGGATCAGGACTATTTTTCGAGAGTCCTAGTCGGATCAGAACTCTACTTTTTACTACCTTTTCTGGAGAAAACCTTTCAAAATCTTCCGTTTTGGCTAAAATCCTAGAGTCCTAGTTGGATTAGGACTCTTCTTCAAGAATTCCAGTCGGATTAAGACTCTTCTTCAGAGTTTCAGTCGGATTAGGACTCTGTCTTTTGTCACTATTTTTACCTGTTTTTAACCAAATCTTTTAAAATGAGTCAAAACTTAGAGTTTCAGTCAAAATAGGACTCTGTTCAGAGAGTCCTAGTTAGATTAGGACTCTGATCCTGATTTCAATTTTGAGAGAATCTTTTAAAAATCTTTTCATCTATCAAAACTGTTACACTTTTGTCAAAGAATTTCAAAATTCTGAGGTTTTATCCTAGAGTCCTGATCAAATCAGGAATATATCCAAGAGTCCTGATCGAATTAGGACTCTATCCAAAGTTGGTTTTCGCACTTTATTTTCACTGGTTTTCAAAAGCTCTGTTTAAATTTCATCATTTGCTTATCAGAAAACCAAAAATTCTTAAGAGTTCGGATCGAATCAGGACTCTTTTTCAGAGTCCTAATCAGATCAGGACTCTGAACCAAAACTTCAATTTCATCATGTTTTTAATTGTTTTTAATTGTTTTTCAAAGTTCTCTTATTTGTTTTCTCAAAAAACCCAAAAATCTGAGAGTCCTAGTTCAATTAGGACTCTGTCTCCAGAGTCTCAGTTGAATCAGAACTCTATTTTATTTCAATACTTATTATTTTTGTCACTGTTTTTACAAGTTCTTTCATCTGTTTTACAGAAAATACCAAAAAAAATTCTAGAGTTTCAGTCCGATCAGGACTCCGTCCCAGAGTCCTAATCCAGTTAGGAGTCTGTTCTAGAGTCTGTTTTTGCTTCCATTTTTACTCTTTTCCATTTGTTTCTCAAAAATGAGGTTATTTTGTAGAATCCCAGTTGATTCATAACTCTATTTCAGAGTTTCGGTTGAGTTAGGACTCTAACCCTGACTGCATTTTCTGCCTTATTTTACCATTTTTGATAAAATCTTTAAAAAAAACTCCTTCATTTGGCTTTTAAAATCCAAAATCTCAGAGTTCTAATTGGTTCAGGACTCTAGTCCAGAGTTCCAGTTTGCTTAGAACTCTATTTTCAAAACTTTGAATTTCAACTGTGATTTTAACCCCTTTTCAAAATCATTTTCAGTCTTTGTTTCAAGTTTTTCAAATCTTTGATGTGGGCCCACTCAGTTGGTGCCATATTCGTAAACAAGTTTTGACTCAGTCAAGACTCTATACCATTTCAAAACTTTCAATCTCAAAGTATACTATTGAATCTCTTTTGAAAAACCTCTCAATTTCAGGTTATTAAATCGTTTTTGAAAATTCAAGTGGGGCCCACTCGGAGTGGCGCCACATTTGAAGAAGTCAAGGTTAGACTAGGGTTAGTCATTGTCCTAGTTAGGTTAGGGGTTTAGAGGAGTCAAAATCAATTTTGAAAATCCATTTTATTTAAGTTTTAAACCATTGGTTTTTAAAGGTTTTAAATTCAAGTTTTAAAAAACCAAATGTGGGTCCACACTAGGTGGCACCACATTTGGACTTTCTAAGGTTTAATTAGGGATTAATTAGAGTCCATTTAGGTTAGAATCCTCTAGGAAAATCGTTGCCTCTAGTGGATTTATTAGAAAGAGTCCTGAAAAAAAAGAAAAACCTCTTAATTAACCCTAATTAAGTGACTTTTTGAAAACCTATAAAAGGGGGACTTCAAGAGGTCAAAAGGGGCTAAATTTCTCTCAAATTTTCGTAGTCTCTCTCCTCTCTCCAGAACCTCTCCTTCCTCCATTGTTGCAGCCCCAAAGTAAGGTTTTATTTAATTTATTTTATTATTTTCATCATTTTTATTACTTTATTTCAATAAAATAACCATTATTGTCTCTTTTTGCATGCTTTTTCTTTTCTTTTATTTCAAAAAAATCATGTGAGGACCTGAAGATGATGTTAAACTAATGTTTGATGGTGCCTTACACGTTTTGATTCATTAACAATATTTTATTTTTTTATTTATTATGCTAAATTCCCAAAAAAGATTACGATTCACCCGTTTAATGGGTAGAATCCATCTTTTAATAGGTAAATCAAAATCTAACCATGGATTCCCTATGTTTTATTTATTTTTTTAGCATATTAGTGTTTATTACATGTATTCCATCATTAAAATCTATTTTGTTTTGCTGTTTAGATAAATTTTATGGTTTTTCATGATTAAATTATATTTGTTTTAGTGTTTCTTAAATTTCTGTAGATTTTAATTTCAGATCAGTAGAAAGCATGTTAGTTTATATTGAAATAATGATTAAAAATTACTGATTTTTTTATATGTGATACAAGGATATGTCAGTGAACTACTGTAAAAAAATCAGATGTTTTGAGATTTAGGAACTCTGTTAAAAAAATAAAAGATTAAACTGTGATTTTCAATCATTTAGAATCGTTGTTAAAATTCATAGGTAACTTGCAGTTGTGTTATTTCTCTCATCCAATATCCGATTTGAGATCTGTAGAGTGCAGTAGCTTTATGTTGATGTGAACTATTTACTGTAAAATTTTGTGCCTTTGTTTGGTATTTTTCCTGTGTCAGAGAATCAGATTTAAAATTTAAAACTCGTTAGGGTTTACCAAAACCCTAATCAGACTTGTAAAAATCGTAGATCTCAAACCGTAGATTCAATTCATGATTTATAAAAAAAGAAGTTTATTGTTTTTCTGTCTACTGTTTACTTCAGAAATTTCAGAAATTTTTGATGAATTATTTTATTTGTTTCTGTATTTTCAATCAGAAGTATCTGTTTTAACCAATTTTATATTTATTAAATTTTAGTCCGAATCGCCGGAAGGGTTTCTCCCTCATCAAAGATGGTTTTTCCAATCTGTAAAAAAGAAAATTTTTGTTTTTATGTCTAGTTTACCTCTATAAAATTTCAAACATTTTGATTGTGATTTGACCCCTGATTCGGGTCTAACATTGGAACTGGTCTGTGACCAAGGGTAAAAATAGCTTATTTTAGGGTTTTAATGCAATTTTCGAATTGGAATAATGTCAAAAATATATTTTTATAATTTCAATCTGATTTTAGAGTTATAATAAATGTATGTGCCAATTTTTATGAACTTTGGAATCCATTGGATGCTTGAATGAATCAAACTCCAAAATAGGATCCCAAAACACTGCCAAAATCATGATATTTCTTGATTTTCATGTATAAGCGGACAATTTTAGAGTTTGTTTATGTTTAGAATCATATTAGGATGTTTCATGTTTGATTTTATGTTTATTTCAATCATAAATCCTAAGTTTTTACCAAAATCTATTTCAGAAAACCCTGATTTCAAGTCCATAGTCTAGCTATCAGGGGCATTTTGGTCATTTGACCTCAATTTCGAAAGTCTAAACCCTAATTTTCATATTTTTAATCATGTCATATTATATTTGGTTTAATTCATCCTCATTTGAATTTCAAAACTTGCATTTTACAAAATATCTTTTTGAAAACCCTGGTTTCATGGCCATAGTCTTGCTATCAGGGGTATTTTGGTGATTTTGACCCCAATTTCGAATTTTCAAATCTCATTTTTATTATTTTTTTAGTTATATGTCATATTTTATTATGTTTACCTCAGGGAATCATGGAAAAAGGCTTATATCTAGAGAAATCCAGTAATTTCCAGATATTACTAGATAAATCTAGAAAAGCCAACATATCTTCACTAACAAGTTTTTCTAGTTTTGCAGGGAAATTGAATACTTTATTTTCCTGTATTTAAATTCAATTAGTGATGTAAATTGTAATTAAATTTGGAATAAGAATTTCAATTCCTGCATAGATTAGGATTTGCATTGCATATAGTTTTAAACTTTGATATATAACTGCTATGTATGCCAAGTCATGTACATTCTTTACAAATCCATTGTGGTCTACACAAATGGCACATGCACTAGCTCTTAGAGAGTTGACAAACTCGGTGGAATTTGTATTTATGGCCATAGTCAGAATACGAATGAGACCCAGATTTGTGATCTTCGTATTAGCCACATTCAGCCTACACTCTTAGGCTAACTTCAAAATGCATTGCATTTCTCAAAAATACAAAAAGGATTTTCTCAATTCCTCAAAATCAAGTCCTTCAAATCCATATTCATTCACAAATTCCAATTCCAACTCAGAGAAATCGATTTTCTCAAAATTTCTAAGTCTTATTCAAAAATCGATTTTCTCAAAACATTGATTTTCCAATGATATTTCAAGCATTTCCCAAGTTCAAAATCCTGATTTTTCAAGTTATATTTCAAAGTTTGAATTCAGAGAAATCAAGTTTTTCCAAAGTTATTCCAATTTTTTTAGAATCGATTTTCACAAAACCTCTAGATTCCTCAGAAATCGATTTTCATTTCCTCAGAAACATTCTCTCATAAAGCTCACGATTTTAAGAGGGATTCTTTTCCAAGTATTTCAAATATTCAAAGCAAACATCATGTTTTCAAATCTGCATTTTCAGAAAATTCATAGCACATGCGTGATTCTTTGTGCATTTAGGAAATTAAACATGATTTAGACAAGTTGAGCAAAGCTAAGCACACAATTGATCCTTGGTTGAATTACCCCTAGTAAAGGCGCCAGGAACGGTTGAACCTCGTACCGACAGGCGAGTCTCATTCTTCGGAATTATCCTGCATTTTAAAAACGGAGGCGAGTTATTTTCAAAATCTTTTTCAAAGGTCAGTTTGACTTGCAAAAGTAAAAATTTTGTGATGATAACAGGTTTGGTGACCGTGATGGGACCTGTCTTCGCCTGATCAATTATATGCTTAACTTAGTTCAAATTGTCAAAATCGTGTTGTGATCATCGCAAAATTTTTCCTCTCTCTTGTGATTTCTCTCTCTTCCTTCTCTTTTCCTTTTCTGACCTCTATTTCTCCTTTTTGAAAGGAGAAATGAAAAGAGAGAAAAGAAAGAGAGAAGAGAAAAGAAAAGAAAGAGAAGAAAGAGGAATTCTTTTGCGGGGTTTCACTTGACCTTGATTTGAAAATATTTAGCCAATTTAACTCGCCTCCGTTTTGAAAATATTTGCGGGAAAGATGGAGAGACGGGATTCGCTCGTCGGTACGAGGTTCGACCGTTCCTGGCGCCTTTACCAAAGGTAATCGAACCAAGGATCGAATCTATGCCTTTTGCTTTGCCTAAATATCATCTGAGAATTTATCCTAAAGATCTAAATGCACAAAGAATCATGCTTGTGCAATGCAAGGATGTATGCTCTTTTGAAAGATGTTTTTGAAAATTTCCAAGTATTCTGAGATGAACTTTGATAATGGAGTGAAAAAATGGTTTTCTGAATGATAAAATTTAACTTAGAACTTGAGATAGATCAGAGAAATTCTAAGTCTTTTGAAATAATCAGAATTTGGAAGAATAAATCTTTGAATTTTAAAAAGAATGATTTAAAGCTGAGGTAAAAGGAAACGAAAGGAAATTTCAAAGTCAGAAAAATGAACTTTGAACTTAGATTTAGGAGAAGAGATAAAATTTGGAAATGGAATTTTAAGTTTTGAAATCAGGATGGATTTGAGAGATCCAAATGGTATAGGAAATAGAAATGGATTCAGATGAGATCTGAAAATGGAATTGGATTTGAAGTCTAGAATTGAGAATGGAATTCGATCTTAAAATGGATTTAAAATCTGAAATCTGAGATCCGATATAGAATTGGGTTCTGGATCCTAAGATGGATTTTGGATCTAAGGTCTGAGATCCAATTTGGACTCTGGACCCTAAGATGGATTTTGGATCTGAAGTCTGATATCCAAAGTAGAGTTGGACTTTGGACCCTAAGATGGAATTGGATTTGAAGTCTGAGATCCAAAGTAGAGTTGGACTCTGGACCCTAAGATGGAATTGGATTTGAAGTCTGAGATCCAAAGTAGAGTTGGACTCTGGACCCTAAGATGGAATTGGATCTGAAGTCTGAGATCCAAAGTAGAATTGGGTTCTGGATCCTAAGTGGATTGTGGATCTGAAGCTTGAGATCTAAAATAGGATTGGATTCTGGATCCTAAAGGGGAATTGGATCTGAAGTCTGAGATCCGATATGAATGTTGAATCCTGGATCCTAAAATGGATTTGGAGTTTGTTAAATTCAGAAGATGAATTAAGAACTTCCAAGTTTGAATTGAACTTGGAAAATCAAATTTAGAATTTGAATCTTGAATATACAAATGAATTTCAAAGTCAAATTGGACTTGAATTTGGAGTTTGAATTTGGAATTTAGAAGATGAAAAGAATCTCCAGGTTAAATTAAACTTTGAATTTGATTGGAGTTTTGAATATGAATTGAATTTGGAATTTCAAGGTCAAATTGAACTTTGAAATCTGATTGGAATTTTTAAATATAAAATGAATTTTTAAATCTCAAAGTTAAATTGGACTTTGAGATTGAAAAAGATGAATTGGATTATACAAGAATTGAAGATTGATTGAAGAAGATATTTACATCACTTGGAGTTTTGAAAAGGAAATTTTGAAAATATGATGCAGTTCTATCCTAAATGATGAATGAATTTGAAGAATTTTGAAATCGGATTTTGAAAATCATATTTCATTCTTTACATGAATTGAAATAAGATTGAAAATATAATACATCCTTGACTATGGTCATTGAATGTATTATATAATAATCTATATTTAAATTTAGGTGAAGAATAAAACATATTTTTGTGCTTTTATAGAGTTTAAAATGAAATTAACTCTCAATACCCTGACTATGGCCATTGGTATATATTTTGAGCCAATTTTAAAGTTAAACCCTAATAAAAGAAAGAAATATTTGAAAAAAATATGATGATTTTTGAAAAGGATCCAGTGTGGATCTAGTGTTATTTTATAAAAGATAAAAATTTTAAGTTTTGTTTACATCCTGACTATGGCCATTGATGTAAATCATCAACTTAGAATTAATTACCTATTACGAAATGGTGCACGTGCCATTCGTGTTGCCATTTGTGAGAATTTGAGAAATAAAGACAAAGAGGCATGAAAAATAAGTAAATTATGATATTTACAATGCTCATTCATTCTATCTAAAACAGGAAATATAAATTTTCATTAAGTTCTAACTATTACAATACGCCAAAATAGAATTTACAACTCTCAATGATGATATCTTCCACATATTCCCTGCAAAACACTTGATTAGTATGATCATAGAGGAAATTTGTATATATAGTATGGATTTCAATGGCAAAAGTCAGGATGTCAAGATATAAATAGTGAAAAAGATGGAGAAATGATATTGTATACCTATATATGTACATGCCTTATATTAATGCATACAATGAAAAACCTATATAGTATATACAATACTCTGAGGTAGATGCTGACCTAGATGGATTTGCCTAAGTGTGATGAAGATGAAGCCTAAATGTAATGGCTGATGACTTGTTAATGTTGTATAAAAGAACATAAGAGGAAGGATAACAAGGAATAGGGAAGATAGGATGGATGCTGAACTGATAAGGATCACAAGCGACTACAATGTTGATTTGCAGCAATATGATATGAAAAGATGAGATAGGAAAGTAAGCGATATATTGTTGATGCGACAGATGATGACTGGAAGTTGGGGTGGGGTTGGGATGATTTCTTACCAACTAGCTACAGCAACATTGCTGTAGAAGTAAAGATGGTACAGGTGATAGTATTTGCTGTATGGCCATTCTAACATTACTGTTAGCAATGACTTGTATTGGGACGGTAGTCAGATGGTGGAGGCTGCACACAGGTAAAAGGGTGGAATGTTAGGTGAAAGATGAGTGTTATAGGATGTGGGAGAGGTAAGGGCAACATAGGTTATGGTGCAGGGAAGTGGCAATGTGCATTGGTGACAACATGTTTGAAGATAGTGACTGTATGCCATAAGTGAGAAATGCACAGCAGTGTAAAAATATGCATAGTGATATGCTGTGCATGTGTACCTGTGTAGTGTAGTGAAGTGACACATGATATTTAAACGTGGTGTAATGTGGACTGTGGTGGAGATGGGGTCGAAGACAAGGAAAAATGTGAAGATATTGCAACAAGTAGGAATGTTGCTGAAATTTTAACAACTATGGGTATGACATGGTAAGGAGGTTATAGACGAAAGATGCAACAATATGCAAATGTGAGCGACGATTGAGGTAGGTAGGTGCTGTGAATGGTTACTTTTGCAGCAGGTTTTGTGATGTTCTGTGATGACAGAAGACTTGTATAAGATAATGAAAAATCAAACTGTACAGGGGGGGGGTTTACAATCTACACATTTATGAGATTGCCTCTAGGAGGCAACAGTTTCTTTCAGCAAATACAACCAAAGCAGCAAAACCAGTATAAATCTAAAACCCAGCTGATAATTCCAAAATCAAAAAATAAAAAATTACTGAACGAAATCAAAAAATTACTGAACGAAATCAAAAAATTACTGAAGTTACCATTAGGAATGCCCACAGTTCAAATGAGGAATGCTGAAGTTACAAAATCAAAAATTACTTATGGAAATGGCTCCAACTGATAATTCCAACAAAGCAATAATAAAAGAAAAGAAAACCTTGTAGGGTGCATAAATCCTTGATGTTGTATTGGAATTCTTACCCTGAAAAGAAAATGCAACTGCTTTAATCCTTCTCAAAACATCCCTAAGTTATGATTTTCATGTACAGTGATCTCTGATGTGATATCATGCCCACATTAGCTATTAATTTAGCTTTGGAATCAATGTGACTTGCTTTGAATATCCAAGATTCTTCAGAGACATCCCTGGGAACGGCAGTCTTGATCCTGTTCAATCTTGTTTGCAATGATCTATCAATGTATGAGAAACAAACATCTGACTGATATTTCAAAAAAAAAAATCATGAAGCAGATTTATCCTAGGCAAACAAGCAATCAGATATGACCATTAACCTCATCATCAAGCTTTTGATTGTTGCCCAGAGCCTAATGAACTTTGGTAAAATGATAATCAAGAGATTGCATTTTATATTAACCAGAGAGAGGTATTAGAACTTTATATCACAGAACCATTCCAGCCCACGTGTTTGACCAAGATTTACTTCCACGATGGAGATGATGTTCCTGATAAAGAGTGTTGGTCGACTGGATTGCAGGGTTTGGGTTGGTGATTTAGACAAACAATAGATGGATCAAGCAAACTAATTATGCAAATTAATCACATAAACAATAAAAGAATTGGATAATTGAACTTAAAACTGATAATGAAGGCCTTAAGCGAATCAGCGAAGAGGGTAAACCTGGGATGTAAAGTGATACAGAGTATTTAATCTCTGATTCAAGAACCAGATCGCTGATCCAAGTCTTAACCTCTGCTTCAGATTAGGAACCGATATTCACTGGATTTGATAGCATATTCGACGCCTTCTTCAACAAGAATACCCTTCAAGAGGCAATCGGGATTCCAACAAGATTTTAATAACAAGGAATTTGAATCAAAATTTTATTCAGCATAGGTCACTGTAGAATTTCGGCAGATCTCTTGCAGCAAATCGTTGCTGGATTTATAATAAACATTTTTTTTTTGTTTCGGTTGGAGCATCCACATCTGATGCTGTCGCCGGACTGCTATGAATTTCGAATTCTTAAATCGCAGATACCATCGAAGTCTCGGTTGATAATCGGAAATAAGAGCAAAGATCGATTGAAACATAATAACGCACCAGTGTTTATCCAAAATTTCAATTAGTCAAATCCTCAGAATTATGTAATTTTGCTTGATTGATTGCCCAGAATCTCCAGCAATCGAAAACATCAAACATTTACCAGAATGAAAGAAGAAAGAAGAAAGAAAAAAAAAATTGAATGTAGGAACCAGGGGATTCCATTAATGTTGCTTATCTATGATCTGAATTTGCTATATGCAAATCGGTATCATAGAGGGTGCCTTTATGAGATGGAATAAGGAAAATTTCAAAGGAAATCCCGATATATATACATGTATAAAAGAAAACAGAGAGAGAGAGAGAGAAGACTCACCGTGGTTTTTGCAGGGGATCTGAAGGAGCTTCGTGTGGGTTGTAGTGGAATCGATGAAATGGAGGGATTGCTGGCTTTTCCCCCTTTTGCTGAAGAAGAAGAGGATGTGCTACTTACTTGATTCATGCGAAGATCGGTCGGTTTCGATCAAAATGGAGAAACCCAAGGGAATAAGAAGAAAGTATGAAGAAGAAGAACGGATGACGGTGGAGAGGTAGGAGACGGACCCTCCTCTCTCCCTCCTGCGTGCTCCCCTTTTAAAGATAAAAAAGGAGAGATCGAGAGGGGGAGGTGGTTGAAGATGGAGGGAGGAAAATCCATGGGTTTGTTGAAGAGCGGAGGTGAAAATAGAGGGGGAAAGGTGTGCGGGAGATAGTCGTTCGCTCTTTCCCTCTTTTCCAAAAAGCGGGTTCCTTTTTTAAAGGTTTTTGAAAAATGGCTCAAGATGAGGTTTTTGGCAAAATCTTCAAAACCACTTATTTTCTTTGTAGTTTTTTTCCGATTTTTTTGGTTTTTTGCATGATTTTTCCATTGTTTTTTTTGTATTCTTTGAACAAAAATCTAAGTTTTTACACGAAAACAAAGATTAAACACTAATTTTTTTGTATTTTTCTGAGAAATATTTACAAAAGTATTTTTTTGAGAATTTCAGACCATTTCAGGGAAATTTCTTCAGAAGAATGGGTTTGGACCTGAGTTTTGAGAAAATGTTCAAGTTTTTGAAACTCGAATCGGGAAATACACGTGATGGATCCAAACGGATGTCGGATGGATTCTCCGAGCTATTTAAAAACTATTTTTGGTATTTTCTGTAATTTTAATTTAAAAGTTGGACAACGAGACTCAGATTTGGATCTGGACAATGGATCCGGATCCGAAATCTAGTCAGATATATAAAATAATATTAATTTCAGTAAAACTTGAGAAATGAACTGGAATTTAGATTTAAAATTGACTCAAAGGGAATATTTAAAACATTTTGAAAAATTTGGGGTGTTTACAAATGCCCCTCTTTGCTACTAAGTCGGTTGAAAGCTGATCTTAATGGCAAAGATAGCACTCCAAATTTTGAAAATACCCCAGGCAGCAGATCTGAACTGGGCGTGGAAAAATTTATTTGAAAGGCATGGTTTTCAGGCTTAAAACCTTATCCTGAATGGCTTGGGGGAGACGAAATCCTCGAAAATGATATGACTGAGTAGAAATGAGGAAATCGTGATGGGACTTTGGGTGAAGATCCTGAAATGATGAAAGGTAAGAATTTTGATCAAGTCTCATGGGTGAGATAAGATCAGCCTTTGGAATGATTCAGGTTTAGCCCTTAACCTGGATGGGACGAAGATATCTCAAAATAACCTGAATGGGGAAGGGAATATATGATGACCTTGATGGGACATTTTTGAGAAAACGCCTCATGAGATGAAGCTCAAGTAGAATTATATTCCGGATGGATATACAAAGCATGGATTCTTCGATGGGAAGAACCATAATGGGACTGGAGGAAAACACCTCGTCGAAACAAGGGAAACTCGTCGGAATGAGATTTAGGTTTAACCAAAACCTGAAAAAGGAAGATACCTCGAGGGGCGAGGTTCAGGCTTAACCTTTATCCTGAAGGGGACGACCAAAATAGAATCCTCGAATGAAGAAACCATGATGGGACCTTCGGAGTTTGGACGAACAAATCCGAAAGGGGTTTGCTAAAAGGAGGACAATGGGGTTTGGAAAAGGGATGAACTTGGGAGTCACTTTGCTGAGACTGAAATAGCTTTTGAATTTAATGACCTCTTGCGGAAAATACAGGTTTGACCCTTAACCTGAGTGGGTACAACCATACGGAATTCTCGAAACCGTGATGGGACAGGAGAGATACTTTCTGCTAAATGGGGTAACTCTTCTGAAAATATAAACAACGCTAGGTTGCACAAAAATGGATATTGAATATTTATTTATTCTTAGAATATCTAGAAAATTTTGCCAATAAGATAAATTTATAGTTGACTTCAACGCTTGAAAATATGCACGTGTGTGCAAAAGACATTCCCTCTTTTACCTAGAGTATTTCCTCCAACGAGGTTAACTCCTCGGTTTTAAGAGTCAAATTCAAAATTTTAGCGCTGATGATTTTCTTCAAGGAAGCCATCTATTTCCTTGATATGAGAAGAGAAGAAATATTCTCAATTTCATAAAAGCAAGTAAAGAAAAGATATTGATAACAGATATTTTGCATAAGAAAAGATGACTTCTAGCAATTTTGGCAGTTTAATATCTGAGTGTTTTCTCATGATGATCTTCTTGCACTCTTTTTGAGTCATTGGGCTTTTTCGGGCTCTTTACATCATCCTTCATTTTGGAGATGTCCTGACTTTTCTCTCTTTTTCAGGGAAGGGTACGTCACAAACTCCTTCATCTTGGAGATGTTTCGATCCTTCTTTTATCTCAGGGATTCTATTGGCTCAAAAGGTCTATTGATGATAGCAGAAATCAAATATCATTTAGGGTTTGTCGGTAGGTTCATCACACTCGCCTTCATCTCGACGGTGATCTGAACATTCTCTGGAAGGATCCTTCACAAACTCCTTCATCTCGGTAGATGATCCAAATCTTCTTTGGCCCCGGGGGCCTGCTCGCCTATTCGCCTTCATCTTGACGACAATTGAGAGATCCCTTTTGCAGATATTTGATTTGCAGCTTTAAAATGAGAGGATATGGATTAAGTGAATTCTTTTTGTAGCTCAGGATAGTTCCACTGCCTAATTGCCAGAAAATTATCTTTAAACATGCGTCATAGCCATGATCAATATCAATTCGCTTCTGGCTTTTCAATGTCATTGAATATTTCTTTCGCCAATCATACCGAGGATATTTCTCTCATCCTTTTGGTTGATCAACAGGGAAAATATTTGAATTTTACCTCTTTTTCGCAAAAAGTTTCACCTTTTTGGAAAGAATACTAGAGGTAATTTGAGGTGATTCTTTTGTGTATTTAAGAATATTGGAATAAAAAAAAACACTTTTAGCAAATTGGCAAAATTTTCATGAATTCTTTGTGAAATAATCACTAAATATAGACTTTAATACGACCTTTAGTTGCAATTTATGGTTTTGGTCACTCTGACTAGCAAACTGGGATCTTTCATTTAATGACCAGTAAAAACTGGGACCTTTCATTTAACGACCAGCGAAGTAGCTGGGACATTTCATTTAATGACCAGTAAAAACGGGGACCTTTCATTTAACGACCAGCGAAGTAGCTGGAACCTTTCATTTAATGACCACTAAAAACTAGGACCTTTCATTTAACGACCAGCGAAGTAGCTGGAACCTTTCATTTAACGACCAGTAAAAACTGGGACATTTCATTTAACGACCAGCGAAGTAGCTGAGACATTTCATTTAACGACCAACGAAGTAGCAGGGACATTTCATTTAATCATTTAACGACCAGCGAAGTAGCTGGGACATTTCATTTAACGACCAGCGAAGTGGCTGGGACATTTTATTTAACGACCAACGAAGTAGCTGGGACATTTCATTTAACGACCAGCGAAGTAGTTGGAACATTTCATTTAATGACCAGCGAAGTAGCTGGGTCATTTCATTTAACGACCAGCGAAGTAGCTGGGACATTTCATTTAACGACCAGCGAAGTAGCTGAGACATTTCATTTAATCATTTAACGACCAACGAAGAAGTTGGAACATTTCATTTAGTCATTTAACGACCAGCGAAGTAGCTGGGACATTTCATTTAATCATTCAACGACCAATGAAGTAGCTGGAACATTTCATTTAATCATTTAACGACCAGCGAAGTAGCTGGGACTTTTTATTTAATCATTTAACGACCAGCGAAGTAGCTGGGACATTTCATTTAATCATTTAACGACCAGCGAAGTAGCTGGGACATTTCATTTAATCATTTAACGACCAGCGAAGTAGCTGGGACATTTCATTTAATCATTTAACGACCAGCGAAGTAGCTGGGACATTTCATTTAATCATTTAACGACCAGCGAAGTAGCTGGAACATTTCATTTAATCATTTAACGACCAGCGAAGTAGCTGCAACTTTTTATTTAATCATTTAACGACCAGCGAAGTAGCTGGGACATTTCATTTAATCATTTAACGACCAGCGAAGTAGCTGGGACATTTCATTTAATCACTTAACGACTAGCGAAGTAGCTGGTACATTTCATTTAATCATTTAACGACCAATGAAGTAGCTGGGACATTTGATTTAATCATTTAACGACCAGCGAAGTAGCTGGGACATTTCATTTAATCATTTAACAACCAGCGAAGTAGCTGGGACATTTCATTTAATCATTTAACGACCAGCGAAGTAGCTGGGACTTTTTATTTAATGACCTGATTTAAGTTCGAAACTTTTAAAAACAACCAGTACGAGGACTGAACTTGATCTTTAGATTTAAAAACTTTAGCAAAATAACCAGTGCGAGCACCGGGTTTTTCCAACTGAGAGTCTGGAAGGAGACCGACATTCTTAAGATATTTAGAGATTGAAACAGGAATGATTGCCGGGGTTTTCAGGATTATCCCTTATCCTGAAGGGGAAATAGAAGATTTTATGAAGAGATAACCTGAGACTTGAATTTAGAAGGGATATGACAAGATTTAGAATTTATGATCTATGATTTAGATGGACCAGGTATGCGGTCCAATTTTCGGGATTAAACCCTTATCCTGACGGAGAATATAGAAAGAATAAACTTTGAGAAGACAGAAGGATTTAGAATTTTGATAAAAAAAATTGATAAAAACGGAGAGAATTTGAGGAGATTGATTTATTTTGTAAAAAGAATTCTCACAGGTAGCATTGTTGCCCCTATGAATGATCTCAGGATTATCCCTTATCCTGAATGAAAGAAAGAGTAAAATTTTAAAAAAAATTGATATAAATTTAGAAATCAATAAAGATCGATAAAAAAAGAATTCTCAAAGGTAGCATTGTTGCCCCTACGAGAGATCTCAGGATTATCCCTTATCCTGAATGGAAAAAGAATTTAAGGAATTCAAATGAAGAAAAATTGATATAAATTTAGAAAATCAAATGAAGGTTTATGAAACTTGTATTTACAAAAGAATCTTCATAGGTAGCGTTATTGCTCCTACGAGGGGTCTCAGGATTTTCCCTTATCCTGAATGGGAAAAGAATAGAATTTAAGAAAATTTAGTGAAGGCAAATTGATATAAATCTAGAAAATCAATAAAGATTGGCAAAACTTGTATTTACAAAAGAATCCTCATAGGTAGCGTTATTGCTCCTACGAGGGGTTTCAGGATTATCCCTTATCCTGAATGGGAACACCTCGGACAACGAGGGTCAGGTTTATCCCTTAACCTGAGCGAGAAAAAAAAGAAGATTTAGAAAATACCTCATGGGAAAGAGGCATCAGGTTTATCCCTTAACCTGAAAGGGTTATGTGAAAGAACAAAATTTTGGAAAAAATTTAAAAGAGAAATTGATAGACATTTACAAAATTGAGAAAAATTGAAAAATTGCCTTTACAAAAGAATCCTCATAGGTAGCATTATTGCTCCTACGAGGGGTTTCAGGATTATCCCTTATCCTGAATGGGAGCACCTCGGACAACGAGGGTCAGGTTTGTCCCTTAACCTGAAAGGGTAATAGAATTGATAAAATTAGATAGAATTGAGGAAAATTTGATAAAACTCGATAAAACTTGATAAAATTAAAGTAAACTTGATAAAGATATGAATAAAATGAATGAAATTGATAAAGATATCCAAATTAACTGAAGATTTAAGAGAAAAAGGAGTTTTTCTGATCCTGCCTGCATATGGGATCTTGAAAGAAAAATGTTTATTTAAAAGATGAGTGAGAAATCATTTTGGGGGAAGAAAATCCACCACAAGAAAAATGATCAGCGCGAGATCTGATCCTTTAAATCAAACATGGGAGATCATCATGAGGGTCAATTTTTGAAGGCAATGGTTTGAAATCTAATTTTTGAAAAAGAAGATCCACAACAGATCTGATTTCTAAAAATGACAGTTTGAAATTGATAATAAGATCAACACAAGGGTTGATAATGTTTTTAAAACCAATCTTGGAAGATAAGACCAACACAGGGGTTGATCTTTGAATATAATGATTTAAAATCAATACAAGGATTGATTTTTGAATGATTCGAAACCCATTTTGAAAGATTAGACCAACACAAGGGTTGATCTTTGAATATAAAGATTTGAAATCCATTTTGGAAGATAAGACCAACACAAGGGTTGATCTTTGAATATAAAGATTTGAAATCCATTTTGGAAGATAAGACCAACACAAGGGTTGATCTTTTGAATATAAAGATTTGAAATCCATTTTGGAAGATAAGACTAACACAAAGTTTTGAAATTTTAATGCAATGGTTTGAACACTTATTTTTGAAAATATGATCAACACGAGGGTTGATTTTTGACAAAGGTTACACCAAAGAATATTTGAACTCTTTGGTCATAACGAAGACTCTTTGAAATTTCATGATTTTGAAAAGCCCTCATAGGTAATATCATTTCTATCATGAATGATGTTAGGATTGTCTCGCATTCTGAAAAGAACAGGAATTTAAATGCCCCAGTATGGCAAAAGAAGAAAGTATTTGAATATCAAAGATATAAAGAAAAATTGACATTTCATTGATAAGCAAAGGTTTGATAACAACTGAATATTTACAAGAACTTTGAAAGAAAAAGATTCATAAAAGACTGGGCTGACTTGCCCCTACAAAAGGAAATGACAACGCAGAAAACTTGGGCATCCTCAATTTTTTGAGTGATCCGGAAATGGTTCTCTCAGGACTGCTGGCTGCTTTTCTTCCTCGTCCTTTATCAGCTCACTTCTGTCAATGCAGTCTTGTATCATGTGCTTGAGGATGAAACAGTGTTCTGTATCATGCCCTGTTGCCCTGTGATACTTGCAGAATTGGTCCTTGAACTTTCCCAAGATTATGGGAGGATCCGCTATTTTAGGGAGTTTGATCATCCCGTGCTTTAACAGGTAATCCAGAATTGCTTCTATAGTTTGATCTAAAGGAGTGAAGACTCAATCTTTCTCCCACTTGATGTACTTGGGCTTCTCTTGAAGATCCTCTTTCTGTTGGATGCCAGTCAGAAGTGGTTTGTCATTGTTCTTATAAGATCTTTCCTTTTGCTCCTCTACCCTCGGGCCACTGCCACTGTGATTTTTGTTTCCTTTGCTGCTACTGCCAAGATTATTACAGGAGACATCAACTGAATGAGCGAACTGTGCCTTCTTCTTCTGGTCTTGGACATTCTTGACCAGAGGCGTGCCCTCGTAAAACCCGCTTTCTATCCCTGCTTCGAGCCATTCAGCTTGCTCGATCAACTTGATGAAGGATTTTGCCGGGGAAGTGGCGATGAGGCTCCTTATGGGCTGAGAGAAATTGTTGAGGATCACCTGCAATGCGTGCTCCTCTAGAATGGGTACCTTCATCTTATTACAAGTGCTTCTCCACCTGTGAATGAAATCACCTGCTCTTTCAGTCTCTCCTTGCTTCAGGTTGTAAAGATGATTTAATGTAGGTGAGGCTTCAGTGTTGAATAAGAAGCACTCGATGAACAGATTTACTACCTTATCGAACTCTCGTAGTTCGATAGGATTTATGTGGTCAGCATACCACCTGGCTGCTACACCCTCTAGATTGAGGGGAAAACAGATGAACAGAGCCCTGTTGTCTTTCCTGAAACGGCTGCACTCTGCATAAAATGTGGCTAAATGGGCTTTAGGGTTGCCAGTTCCATCAAACTTGAGAAATTTATGAGGAAGGTTCTCCAGGTTATCGTCCCCATCTAGACCATCGTAAAAATCTTTGCCAGTGTAAGTCTGCTTGCCCTTACCCTTGGCTTGAATGTCCATGATCGCTCAATTCATCTCCTTCATCTGCTTGCTCATCAGGTCCTCTACTGGGGCCCCAGACTTGGGCTTGTTGACGGATTCGGGCTCTTTCGCAGCTATCTTTATGGAATGTCTCGGAGGATTCTGTTTATAAACGATTTGTTCTTCCTCTTCTGACTCTTCCTCGATTGACTCTGATTCTTCCGAAGTAGTGTCCGACTGTACCTTCTTCCTGATGATTCTGACTTGATTTTTTACAGGCTTCTTCCTCAGCTTTCTTTTAGGAACTGCCTCTTTCAGCTTGGCCTCGGCTTGTTCCGACATCATTCTTGCCATCATCTTTTGGAACATATCCTACATAGCGGGGTCAATGTCATCTCTCCTATTCTGACCCTGTCCCCTGACTGATTTAGGAGAGCTCATTCCTTCTGCCTCGCTGTGCTGAGGAACTGTTTCTTTTCCGCTCTTGTCTGAACCATTTTCAGATATCAGCGCTCTCTGTAGAGGAGAGTGGAGTTTTTTAGACCAAAGAAACTTTTTTTGAGAAGTTTTGACAAAAGAAAGGATTTAGATTGAAATCTAAAAATTGTATCCCATTACTAGGGATTAAGTCGTCATAAAATTTGTGACAATTGCGTTGTTTACTCTACGAGGGAGAGTAACCAACTAAAAATATGAAAAAGAAAATATTATTTTGAAAAGGATATCTCTTGACGGAAAGAGATTTTTATAAAAATATAAACAAGAATATAAAATCAGAAGAAAATAAGAGAATAAATGAAATTTGAGGATAAATGGTAAAGATTTAAATTTTGAAGAACTTGCAGGCAGGATCAGAAGAATTTTTGAAGAAATTTTTGGAAGAAGAAGAAGAAGAGAAAGAAAAATACACCTGGGTTTTAAAAACAAAGAGGAAATTTTGAAATATATACCCACGGTTTTGAAAAATATAAGGAAGATATAAAATATCACACAATCACAGATATACAAGCAAGGATAAACAAACAACACTCCCTAAAGCTGACTCTATATGCAATATTTGAAATGGCTGATAGGACCTTAATCCTAACTCTAAGATTTATATCATCTGATTCCAATCAAGGTACGCCGATATACTCAAGCCGAAGCTCGAAGTACATGGCATATAAAGATATCTCTTCGGTTCTAAGGTAATGACTTCCCAACATCCTTGAGCACCTACCAATATACCTCAGACTATGGCCCTTAGGTACGCGATAGGGGGGCGCGAACCCAAATAAGTGGTCCAGTTGTGAGGCTCTCTCCCGAACTATGGTTCAGTGAGACAACCCAGCAACGTGAAGACCGGGACAATATAGGTAAGGAGGTTTTTGAAAACATGTTCAGCATGCAATAAAATCAGAAGGCTCTAATGCAAGTCCTAAAGAGATAGAATTTAAATGAAAAGAAGCGTACACTTGCATACATTGTTTGCATTCAATCCCTAGAATTGAGGAGAGTTGTATTTAAGACATAAGTCTAATGTGAATATGGAATAATCTCCTCAATATAGTCCTACCAAACCATACTTAGATCCTATATACAATGATGTCAGCTTTAGAATAGAGTCTAGGCTCCTAAGGTTTGCATGGAAATGTAGCTGACATATGTTAGAATAAAGACTTAAATTATATAAAAGCAAAACAAAGACATAGATTCAACCGGACGAAGACGAGTCCCATCACGGTCGCCAAAACTGAGATCATCGCAAAATTTTTCCTCTCTCTTGTGGTTTCTCTCTCTTCCTTCTCTTTTCCTTTTCTGACCTCTATTTCTCCTTTTTGAAGGGAGAAATGAAAAGAGAGAAAAGAAAGAGAGAAGAAAAAAGAAAAGAAAGAGAAGAAAGAGGAATTCTTTTGCGGGGTTTCACTTGACCTTGATTTGAAAATATTTAGCCAATTTAACTCACCTCCGTTTTGAAAATATTTGCGGGAAAGATGGAGAGACGGGATTCGCTCGTCGGTACGAGGTTCGACCGTTCCTGGCGCCTTTACCAGGGGTAATCGAACCAATGATCGAATCTATGCCTTTTGCTTTGCCTAAATATCATCTGAGAATTTATCCTAAAGATCTAAATGCACAAAGAATCATGCTTGTGCAATGCAAGGATGTATGCTCTTTTGAAAGATGTTTTTGAAAATTTCCAAATATTCTGAGATGAACTTTGATAATGGAGTGAAGAAATGGTTTTCTGAATGATAAAATTTAACTTAGAACTTGAGATAGATCAGAGAAATTCTAAGTCTTTTGAAATAATCAGAATTTGGAAGAATAAATCTTTGAATTTTAAAAAGAATGATTTAAAGCTGAGGTAAAAGGAAAAGAAAGGAAATTTCAAAGTCAGAAAAATGAACTTTGAACTTAGATTTAGGAGAAGAGATAAAATTTGGAAATGGAATTTTAAGATTTGAAATCAGGATGGATTTGAGAGATCCAAATGGTATAGGAAATAGAAATGGATTCAGATGAGATCTGAAAATGGAATTGGATTTGAAAACTAGAATTGAGAATGGAATTGGATCTTAAAATGGATTTAAAATCTGAAATCTGAGATCCGATATAGAATTGGGTTCTGGATCCTAAGATGGATTTTGGATCTAAGGTCTGAGATCCAATTTGGACTCTGGACCCTAAGATGGATTTTGGATCTGAAGTCTGAGATCCAAAGTAGAGTTGGACTCTGGACCCTAAGATGGAATTGGATTTGAAGTCTGAGATCCAAAGTAGAGTTGGACTCTGGACCCTAAGATGGAATTGGATTTGAAGTCTGAGATCCAAAGTAGAGTTGGACTCTGGACCCTAAGATGGAATTGGATCTGAAGTCTGAGATCCAAAGTAGAATTGGGTTCTAGATCCTAAGTGGATTGTGGATCTGAAGCTTGAGATCTAAAATAGGATTGGATTCTGGATCCTAAAGGGGAATTGGATCTGAAGTCTGAGATCCGATATGAATGTTGAATCCTGGATCCTAAAATGGATTTGGAGTTTGTTAAATTCAAAAGATGAATTAAGAACTTCCAAGTTTGAATTGAACTTGGAAAATCAAATTTAGAATTTGAATCTTGAATATACAAATAAATTTCAAAGTCAAATTGGACTTGAATTTGGAGTTTGAATTTGGAATTTAGAAGATGAAAAGAATCTCAAGGTTAAATTAAACTTTGAATTTGATTGGAGTTTTGAATATGAATTGAATTTGGAATTTCAAGGTCAAATTGAACTTTGAAATCTGATTGGAATTTTTAAATATAAAATGAATTTTTAAATCTCAAAGTTAAATTGGACTTTGAGATTGAAAAAGATGAATTGGATTATACAAGAATTGAAGATTGATTGAAGAAGATATTTACATCACTTGGAGTTTTGAAAAGAGAATTTTGAAAATATGATGCAGTTCTATCCTAAATGATGAATGAATTTGAAGAATTTTGAAATCGGATTTTGAAAATCATATTTCATTCTTTACATGAATTGAAATAAGATTGAAAATATAATACATCCTTGACTATGGTCATTGAATGTATTATATAATAATCTATATTTAAATTCAGGTGAAGAATAAAACATATTTTTGTGCTTTTATAGAGTTTAAAATGAAATTAACTCTCAATATACCCTGACTATGGCCATTGGTATATATTTTGAGCCAATTTTAAAGTTAAACCCTAATAAAAGAAAGAAATATTTGAAAAAAATATGATGATTTTTGAAAAGGATCCAGTGTGGATCCAGTGTTATTTTATAAAAGATAAAAATTCTAAGTTTTGTTTACATCCTAACTATGGCCATTGATGTAAATCATCAACTTAGAATTAATTATCTCTTACGAAATGGTGCACGTGCCATTCGTGTTGCCATTTGTGAGAATTTGAGAAATAAAGACAAAGAGGCATGAAAAATAAGTAAATTATGATATTTACAATGCTCATTCATTCTATCTAAAACAGGAAATGTAAATTTTCATTAAGTTCTAACTATTAAAATACGCCAAAATTGAATTTACAACTCCCAATGATGATATCTTCCACATATTCCCTGCAAAACACTTGATTAGTATGATCATAGAGGAAATTTGTATATATAGTATGGCTTTCAATGGCAAAAGTTAGGATGTCAAGATATAAATAGTGAAAAAGATGGAGAAATGATATTGTATACCTATATATATACATGCCTTATATTAATGCATACAATGAAAAACCTATATAGTATATACAATACTCTGAGGTAGATGTTGACCTAGATGGATTTGCCTAAGTGTGATGAAGATGAAGCCTAAATGTAATGGCTGATGACTTGTTAATGTTGTATAAAAGAACATAAGAGGAAGGATAACAAGGAATGGGGAAGATAGGATGGATGCTGAACTGATAAGGATCACAAGCGGCTACAATGTTGATTTGCAGCAATATGATATGAAAAGATGAGATAGGACAGTAAGCGATATACTGTTGATGCAACAGATGATGACTGGAAGTTGGAGTGAGGTTGGGATGATTTCTTACCAAGTAGCTACAACAACATTGTTGTAGAAGTAAAGATGGTACAGTTGATAGTATTTGTTGTATGGCCATTCTAACATTACTGTTAGCAATGACTTGTATTGGCACGGTAGTCAGATGGTGGAGGCTGCACACAGGTAAAAGGGTGGAATGTTAGGTGAAAGATGAGTGTTACAGGAAGTGGGAGAGGTAAGGGCAACATAGGTTATGGTGCAGGGAAGTGGCAATGTGCAGTGGTGACAACATGTTTGAAGATAGTGACTGTATGCCATAAGTGAGAAATGCACAGTAGTGTAAAAATATGCATAGTGATATGCTGTGCATGTGTACCTGTGTAGTGTAGTGAAGTGACACATGATATTTAAACGTGGTGTAATGTGGACTGTGGTGGAGATGGGGTCGAAGACAAGGAAAAATGTGAAGATATTGCAACAAGTAGGAATGTTGCTGAAATTTTAACAACTATGGGTATGACATGGTAAGGAGGTTATAGACGAAAGATGCAGCAATATGCAAATGTGAGCGAGGATTGAGGTAGGTAGGTGTTGTGAATGATTACTTTTGCAGCAGGTTTTGTGATGTTCTGTGATGACAGAAGACTTGTATAAGATAATGAAAAATCAAACTGTACAGGGGGGGGGAGTTTACAATCTACACATTTATGAGATTGCCTCTAGGAGGCAACAGTTTCTTTTAGCAGATACAACCAAAGCAGCAAAACCAGTATAAATCTAAAACCCAACTGATAATTCCAAAATAAAAAATCAAAAGTTACTAAACGAAATCAAAAAATTACTGAAGTTACCATTAGGAATGCCCACAGTTCAAATGAGGAATGTTGAAGTTACAAAATCAAAAATTACTTATGGAAATGGCTCTAACTGATAATTCCAACAAAGCAATAATAAAAGAAAAGAAAACCTTGTAGGGTGCATAAATCCTTGATGTTGTATTGGAATTCTTACCCTGAAAAGAAAATGCAACTGCTTTAATCCTTCTCAAAACATCCATAATTTATGATTTTCATGTACAGTGATCTCTGCTGTGATATCATGCCCACATTAACTCTTAATTTAGCTTTGGAATCAAAGTGACTTGCTTTGAATATCCAGGATTCTTCAGAGACATCCCTGGGAACGGCAGTCTTGATCCTGTTCAATCTTGTTTGCAATGATCTATCAATGTATGAGAAATAAACATCTGACTGATATTTCAAAAAAAAAAATCATGAAGCAGATTTATCCTAGGCAAACAAGCAATCAGATATGACCATTAACCTCATCATCAAGCTTTTGATTGTTGCCCAGAGCCTAATGAACTTTGGTAAAATGATAATCAAGAGATTGCATTTTATATTAACCAGAGAGAGGTATTAAAACTTTATATCACAGAACCATTCCAGCCCACGTGTTTGACCAAGATTTACTTCCACGATGGAGATGATGTTCCTGATAAAGAGTGTTGGTCGACTGGATTGCAGGGTTTGGGTTGGTGATTTAGACAAACAATAGATGGATCAAGCAAACTAATTATGCAAATTAATCACATAAACAATAAAAGAATTGGATAATTAAACTTAAAACTGATAATGAAGGCTATAAGTGAATCAGCGAAGAGGGTAAACCTGGGATGTAAAGAGATACAGAGTATTTAATCTCTGATTCAAGAACCAGATCACTGATCCAAGTCTTAACCTCTGCTTCAGATTAGGAACCGATATTCACTGGATTTGATAGCATATTCGACGCCTTCTTCCACAAGAATACCCTTCAAGAGGCAATCAGGATTCCAACAAGATTTTAATAACAAGGAATTTGAATCAAAATTTTATTCAGCATAGGTCACTGTAGAATTCCGGCAGATCTCTTGCAGCAAATCGTTGCTGGATTTATAATAAACATTTTTTTTTTGTTTCGGTTGGAGCATCCACATCTGATGCTGTCGCCGGACTGCTATGAATTTCGAATTCTTAAATCGCAGATACCATCGAAGTCTCGGTTGATAATCGGAAATAAGAGCAAAGATCGATCGAAACATAATAACGCACCAGTGTTTATCCAAAATTTTAATTAGTCAAATCCTCAGAATTATGTAATTTTGCTTGATTGATTGCCCAGAATCTCCAGCAATCGAAAACATCAAACATTTACCAGAATGAAAGAAGAAAGAAGAAAGAAAAAAAAAAAATTGAATGTAGGAACCAGGGGATTCCATTAATGTTGCTTATCTATGATCTGAATTTGCTATATGCTAATCGGTATCATAGAGGGTGCCTTTATGAGATGGAATAAGGAAAATTTCAAAGGAAATCCCGATATATATACATGTATAAAAGAAAACAGAGAGAGAGAGAGAGAAGACTCACCGTGGTTTTTGCAGGGGATCTGAAGGAGCTTCGTGTGGGTTGTAGTGGAATCGATGAAATGGAGGGATTGCTGGCTTTTCCCCCTTTTGCTGAAGAAGAAGAGGATGTGCTACTTACTTGATTCATGCGAAGATCGGTCGGTTTCGATCAAAATGGAGAAACCCAAGGGAATAAGAAGAAAGTATGAAGAAGAAGAACGGATGACGGTGGAGAGGTAGGAGACGGACCCTCCTCTCTCCCTCCTGCGTGCTCCCCTTTTAAAGATCAAAAAGGAGAGATCGAGAGGGGGAGGTGGTTGAAGATGGAGGGAGGAAAATCCATGGGTTTGTTGAAGATCGGAGGTGAAAATAGAAAGGGAAAGGTGTGCGGGAGATGGCCGTTTGCTCTTTCCCTCTTTTCCAAAAAGAGGGTTCCTTTTTTAAAGGTTTTTGAAAAATGGCTCAAGATGAGTTTTTTGGCAAAATCTTCAAAACCACTTATTTTCCTCGTAGTTTTTTTCTGATTTTTTTGGTTTTTTGCATGATTTTTCCATTATTTTTTGTATTTTTGGAACAAAAATCTAAGTTTTTACACGAAAACAAAGATTAAACACTAATTTTTTTGTATTTTTCTGAGAAATATTTACAAAAGTATTTTTTTGAGAATTTCAGACCATTTCAGGGAAATTTCTTCAGAAGAATGGGTTTGGACCTGAGTTTTGAGAAAATGTTCAAGTTTTTGAAACTCGAATCGGGAAATACACGTGATGGATCCAAACGGATGTCGGATGGATTCTCCGAGCTATTTAAAAACTATTTTTGGTATTTTCTGTAATTTTAATTTAAAAGTTGGACAACGAGACTCAGATTTGGATCTGGACAATGGATCCGGATCCGAAATCTAGTCAGATATATAAAATAATATTAATTTCAGTAAAACTTGAGAAATGAACTGGAATTTAGATTTAAAATTGACTTAATTGCTCAGAAAATGATATCAGGGGCAAAAAGGGAATATTTAAAACATTTTGAAAAATTTGGGGTGTTTACACGTGTTCTATGGAATGTCAGCTTTTACTTTCTGTTATCATGTGAACCTAGGAGCCTAGACTTGAACCCAGCTGACATGGATTGCATGTAGACTAGGCATGGTTTGGTAGGACCATATTGAGGAGAATTATTCACGCTCACATAGACTTAGGTCTGAAATACAACACTCCTCAATCTAGGATTTGTATGAAAACAATGTTTGCTTCTTCAAAAATTTTAAAAGCTCTATCTCTTTAGATTTTAGAGCCTTCTAATTTTCTTGCATGTGATCATGTTTTAAAAAACCACCCCGCCTATCTTTACCCGGTCTTCACGTTGCTGGGCTTTCTTCCAGAACCATAATTCGGGACAAAGCCTCACAACTGGGCCACCTATTTGGGTGAAAACCCCCCTGCCACGTACCAAGGGCCATAGTCCAACGTATATCGGTAGGTGCTCAAGGATGTTGGAAAACTTGAACCTAGAACCAGAGAAATTGATTTTATGCCACGTACATCGAGCCTCGGCTCGAGTATATAGGCATAGCATGATTGGACAGAGATGATCTAAGCCTTAGAGTTAGGATTAAGATCCTAAAGCTATTTCAAAACTGGTGCATCTAGAGTCAGCTTTTAGGGAATGTTGTATGTGCATACTTATTTGTGCAGGATGTGATTGAATATGTTGTAGTCATTTCCTTTTATTTTCCATATTTCCACAAGTTTTCTAAAATACTAGACGATTTTCAAAAATCTTCAATTTTTCCATATATTGTCTAAAATTCTTGTTTTATTCAAACCCTGGATGATTTTTTTTCAAATTCTCCTCTATTTTTCTTCAAAATTCCAGGTGATTTTCCATCCTTTCGTTCTTCTGGATCTCGAATTTTCTGCTTCATTTCTATCCTGCCTGCAATTTTTCAAAATTCCTGTATTTTTCTAAGTCATTCCAATTCTCCATGTTTTCCAGTCTGATGGCATCCAGTCAACTCGATTCAGTCTTTCCTGAGGGTCACATCTCCTACGAGGTGTGACAAAGTCTTCCTGAACATCGAGTCCTCAGCACCGGATCCTTCTTTCCCCGGTGGTATTATTCATGGCTCAAGAACTTTTCTCGTATGTTTCCAGACCATTTGGACGATTGTGGATTGGAACTGGCATTCGCAGTGGGAAAGCAGACAATCAACGACAATTTGATCCACGCACTGGCAGAGCGGTGGAACCCGAGCACTAGTACCTTCTGGTTCCCATGGGGAGAAATGACTTTGTTGATGGACGAATTCTCAGAGATTATTGGATTACCTGAACCAGTTGGTCAGCCTGGAGACCCATTGGAGAAGCAATTTTTTATCAATGTCAAAGGTCTAGATCCCCGAGACGCTTTAGCCTGGATGAGAGGACGCAAGTCTTGGCCATTAATTGAGGAGAATGGAAACAAATATGTGAACCTGCTCAAAATTTACAGATAGTATGGGGCATTTGTGGAAGTCGGTTCCTTATCTCAAACAGCCCAAGAGAGAATCCAGCATGCGATGGTCTTATGCACTGTAGGATTGGCTCTCTTTCCAGATGGACGAAATTACATAGATATCAGAATAGTTCAACTTCTACGAAGGTGGGGAAGTCGACAGACCATCCGCCTCTCCATAGCTGTGGCTGCACTTGCCTTTCTGTACCGAGGGTTGACCCATTTCGCACTCGAAGAATCAATTCTAGTTGAAGGGTGCACCTACGCCTTACAATCTTGGTTCCTCCGTCATGTTCCAACCCGAGCCAGTTCATTCAGATACAATGGTGAAAAGCTTCTTCCAGTTGCGCACTACCAATTCTTGATCGATAACCTTCTGGAGGAAGAAGTCGTGTGGGACTACTTTGATCGTCAGGAATCACCTCTCAGATATACTTATGCATACGGCAAGCGGTTCAGGCTACTTCATCCATTCTTCTGCGTATACTACCATCCAGAGCGGTGTGTCAGGCAGTTCTCTCAGAGACAAAAGCGCATAGAAATTCGTCTACTATCAGGGATCTTGCCAGAGTTCGATCTCACATCAGATTAGTGGTCCGGAGCATACCATTCTGCCAGACATGGCTGAGATTCTTTTGTTATTCTCACTATTTTTCCTAGTCCTTGAGTGTCCAATGATTATCAGGAGTGGTGGAAAATTGTTTGACCCCCTCCCCTTTGTCAAGTATATTATTAATAAAATCATGTCTTTTTCCTTCAATAAAATTCCTTTAATTTTCATCCTATCTTGGTTTGACGACCTCGCCTAGAGAGCACTTGCATCCTCACATGGTTCAGACGAGGTCCGGAAAGAAAATCGTGTCAGTCCAGATTACCAGTTCCCCATCTGCTTCAGTACAAGAAATGACCTCTTCACAATCTGCCGGAAATGGAAATCAGCAAGCTAATGATGACATCGACCCTCAGATGTATTCATTGTTCCAGAGAATGCTGAGTAAGTTATTGACTGAAGAAACAGGAGCTAGCTCAGGAAAAGCCCACAATAAGAAAAAGGTCAAAGGCCGAACAGTGAAAAAGAATGTTGGTTGAGTTTTTGTAAATGGTATTTTTAAAAGATAATTTTTCAATAAAATCTTTGGAAAATCGTCAACCAAAAGTAAATAACCGACTTTCCACAAAGTGGTAAGTACGGGTCGAATCCACAGGGAACAGGAATTAATCAAGTATTTCTAAGAAATTTAATTTATTAATCAATAAACAATAGTTACAAATACAATGCTTAAAATAATTACAAATTAACAATAAACTAAAATGGAAAAGCAATTCAGTCTTCTATTGCATGCCAAGGGTATTTCTGTCTTTTTGCCACTTCTCAATTTTCGCACTTTGACAAGAATCTCTAGAAAATTATTATGCTTTTCAACCTAAAAACACAGGAAAATACAAAGTTAGTAAATCACGTAATGAAACTAAACTACAATGTAAATTAAACCTAATTCTGAAGAATTTAAACAACTAAAACCTAATTAATAATAAAATAATAAAGAAAATATCAAACTAATTCTAAAATCAATTAATCTAAGTCTAACAATGCTGGATGATGCAGATTCAACACTTAAAATGCAGAAACTGATGAAAACAGACCGAAAATGACTAAATGAATGAAATTACAAATCTACCCCTACTTAGTGCAAAATAGACTTCTGATAGCTCTTCAGAAAATGACTGTTTGATAAAGCAAACGAGGTCCAATTTTCCCGAAATTCATTCTATTCTGTAACTAACAGATTCAAGAATCTGAAAGTTTTTACAGAATTAAAAAATGATATCTGGAACTCCAGATATAAGCGTTTCAAAACTGGGAAAAATCTGGATATCGCAGGTCCCGAAATTTTAAAATCCGAAAAAGCAGTTTTCACAAAACGCTTAAAAATCAGACCAAACCAACTTGGATCGAGCTGAAATTTGGTCTACAGACAGTTAACACGCCAACAAAGTGCATAAAAAAATAATTTTTGGAAAACTCAAAATTTTTGCACATGAAATAACACGTGTGCGACAGGGCAAAAATCGGGTTTTGAGTTCAATACACTATTCACTTTGTAAGTCTATTTTAAACACTAAGAATGCACTCTAACACTAATTCAAACATAAATGATACTAAATGACAGTTGATATGCAGATAATGAATGTAATTATGCTAAATGTAATGAAAATTTAATAACAGATGCAAATTACGACTAAAGCTATGGAAATCTAATACATCAAATGCTACTAATGCACTTAAAGACACAAACCTAACTATATGAATTAGGAAATGCAATTAATCCAAACTAAATACAACTTAACTAATTGAACGACTAACATCAAACACAATGAGCAAGCACGCCTTAAATAAACACTTATTTCTAAAATCTAATTAGTTCGATTAAGTGAATAACTAAACTAACTTATACTAAAGCTAATATGAATTACAATTAAAGGTAACTAAACCACTAAAAGACCAATGAGGGTGGTTTTAAAGATAGGACTAGGACTAGGTTCACGCCACACCTATGGTTCCATTATATTGACCCATTTCAACAAGACCTAAATGAGAACTCTAAAAATCAAAGCCTAATGAATTAAACCTAATAAGTAACACTAATAACCCTAAACCTTCCACGCCCAATATATTAACTCTAATTAACCTATCTAACTAAGAACCTAATTACTAACTAAGATTAACACACTTAACTAAATTAATTAAGACCTACTTTATCCTAAATCACTATGGACGGTTAATGAAATAGGAAAGATTAAATGCTCAAAGCCAACTTTGGAAAGTTGATAAATCCACAAATCGTCCAGCTAGAGGTTTGTCTTTACTTACCTTAAATCTCAATTTAAAAAGGTAAGAAGTGGAAACCGTCCAACTAGGGGCAGTTACACTTCTTTAAAGTCTTACACCACATATCTAGGTAAGTAAGCAATTTGAAATTATCTAATTCAAGATAGTATCCACGATTTTAGCTTTCCAAAGATGATTTACAAAACAAGTAATTACTTCTTTCAAAATCGTGATCACCTTTTTAGAAACTATTGGAAGCTTACATTTGACTTTCCCAAAAAATAGTGATTCTATCTTGAATATCCTCTCTTGAGCCCAATTTCAAAATTGCCAAAATGGGAGCCAACGAATTTGGATAAATCACCTCTCTCAAAACCGTTTTTCTTTGTCTTTTTGGAGCAATTAATCTACTATTTCAAATCACATTTCCTAACACAACACCAAAACGTTATCTAAATTATAACTAATAAATGTAGACAATTAAATTACCTAACCTAAGAAAGCTTACTAAAAATTTCAATAAAAACGTCTAATGCAGTCAAGATATAATGCAATGCACCTAGACTCACTAAAGACTTTCTAAATGCACAAGACACTTACCAAAAGCAGCCTAGAGCTCTAATGGAGCTCTAATGGCTGACGCCCCACCTTGGGGAAGACAACTAACTAAAACACCAAAATTCAAAATAAAACAAATAAACAAAATGACCATGAGAATGATAAAACTACAATAACATATGACCAAAACTACTAATTATACTAATGAAAACACAAACAACTACTATGCTGGAAATCATAAAACATCTAAATAGAAATTCATCCAAACATGACAACCTAAAGCACCCAATATTTAAAATTAACACTATTACACTATTGCAAAATTAACACCTAACTTAAATTAACTAATTACACTACTGAAAGTATAAACAAACTATCTAATATGTTGGGAATTAAGACAATCGAAAAAAACTTTACTTACAATCTAGCTACACGCCTAACATAAACACAAAACCGTGAAAACAAGTAACACTAAATTTACCACCAAAAATGAATCTCTACCTTAACTAAGTATTAATCACAAAGTAAACTAACATAACAAACTGAAACTAAAGGAAGAATCCTATAGCCGGCTGGACAAAACCTAAAACAAAGAAAACAATCAAACTCGATTTTACATTTTTCTCAATATGATTAAAACACCTAAAACACTAAAACACCAAAACAATATTTAAAAAGATCCTAAGCTAATGAAATTAACCAACATAAATTTATGAGAGTATGCAGACACCAAACAAACAGCAAACCACATGACTTACACAATAGAATCACACGCACTTAATGAAATTTAACTCTCATACATTGAATTTCTCAAAAACAATCACACGACATGCATTCAAGCCTACCCTCATCTAAAACGGATCTACAGCACACAGGAAACAAATGAGCAAACTCAGATCACGTAGTAAAACCACAGAAAAAAAATTACAGAACCTAAACTTATTAAAACCCAAAGATCGGCTAGAGTTAATCTAGCCGATTTTTCTTTTCTTTGTAATTGAAACGACAATCAATCAAACCCAATGGCTAAACTAAATCAAAATAAACTTTTTAAATGATTTTTCTATAAGAACAACACACTAACCCACACTGGACAGAAAAAAGAAAATCGGCTAGAATGGGATCTAGCCGATTCACACATTTTGAGTGAAAACGAGGGAAAAATAAGACTCAAACACAAAAACAAGGAAACCAAACCTAGATCTACCGTGCTGGTCTATGCACGAATGCTATTTTAAGGTTGAAACAATAAAAATAAAGCAAACACACAGAAAATGACAAAAGAAACACAAGCACACACGATTTAGGCTTTAACTAGAAGAAAAGAGAGAAGAAGACCTACCTCCAGGGCGATCCGACGATTGTGGGGGAGAAGAGAGCGGACAATGGCGCTAGCTTGATGTCCCGAACTGTTCGAGAATGCTGGAATATCACCACGAGCAGGGTATCTACAGCTGCAACACGTTGGAGATCCACCAAAGATGGAACGGATGTCGATTCGCGATCAGAGGGCTTAGAAAACTGGATGGAGGTAGGGCCGGCTCATCTTGTTGGGGTGTTTTGCACTTCCAAACAAGATAAATGGTCTCCACCTTTGCTACACCTGCAAAAATACAGCAAATGGTGATTAAACACAGCAAGGAGGATAAAGAAATGAATAGAAATGAGAAGGGAGATGGAATAATGCTTGATTTCAAGCAAAAACCCAATCTTCAATGCAAAATGTGATGGAATGAGAGGTTGGAAAGGGGCTGGAGTTAGATTCACAGTAGGAGGTGTCAATCCTAATGCCAAAGACGTCTAGGGCTCAGCCAAAAAGTATATTTATACTTTTGGTATTTTGCAAAAACAGTGTTATAAAAAAAATAATTTCTCTGCGCCACTTTTTGGGGGGTTTTCTGCAAAATGTTTTCTAAATGGGTATGGATATGCGTGTGGGTTGGACTTGGGCTTTCTAAAAGTTGATCCAAGGTCCAAAACAGTCTAATTGGGTCGGATATGGATTCGATCCACCTCAAAATCTGTGCCTGAACACTGAAATAGTCATAACTCTCTCATTTTAACTCCGATTTCTCTGAAATTCGAACCACAACCCCTTACTATCAAAATGCATCTAAACATGGGTTTTAAACCTTAATATCACCATAAAATGCATGAATAACTAACTAACATGATATGCATTTCATGCATCATCAAATGTGAAGATCACTAGGAAGCAGAATCGTCACGAAGAAACATCTGATGAGGCAGAATTAACAGAAGATACTGATGAGGAATATGAAACTCACCAAGCAGTTAGAAAGTCTACTCAAAGGCAGGGGTCAGCTTATAAATCTGAGAATCAGTCTGTCAATGACCCTACTCAGCCACAACTCCGAGATGTGATGAAAATGGTCAAGGATCTGCAGGCCCGTGACAAGAGCAAAAGGGTCTTTACAAGTGAAGATTTTTAGTACAGACTGGATGGGGATGATGATTTTGACAATCTCCCCAAGAAACTTATCAAATTCGATGGTTCGAGTGACCCAAAGGCACACCTCGCCCTTTTCTTTGCAGAGTGTTCCAAGTTCAGAAGGAATAATCGAGCCCTGTTCTTTTGTTTTCCCTGCAGTTTGGAGGGTATTACAGCGAAATGGTATTCAGAACTCATTAACCCTATAGAGCTAAAAGAATTTGACAAAGTGGTCAATTTGTTTATTGAGCGCTTTTTATTCAATGCCGAAGCCCTCCCAACTCTCAGCCACCTTTGCAGTCTGAAGCAGAAAGAAAATGAGAAAGTCAGGGATTTTATTCATAGGTGGAGATCCGCTTGTAACAAGATGTGTGATCTGATATCAGAGGGACACACACTATCTTTAATCCTGAGTAACTTCTCGCAACCCCTAAGGGGACTAATTTTCACCTCTTCATCAAAGACCTTCATAGAACTGACAGAACGAGCCGAATGGCTTGAGTTGAGTATGGAAAATGGATCTTATGATGGCTTCATGTTCACCAGGAACAACAGTCAGCAAGAATCTAACAAGAAAACTTATTTCACCTACTCTACCAGCAACAACAAGAACCATCATAAGGAAAATGTGAAAAATCATAGCTCTGGTTTGGTGGGACCAGAACCCAGCAAAAATGAGCAAAAAGGTAAGTGAATTCCCCAGTATGATAAGCAACTTCAGCAAACTTTTGAGCAAGGGTTGAGACCTCAAGAAAAGTCGAAGCACGACAACTGGAGTTTTAAACGTGACTTTACTCCTCTAGATCAGTCGCGCGAAGAAATCCTTGAGTATATGTTGGCCAAGGAGATGATTAAGCTCCCAAGAGCCGATGATTCTCCTATGATTAGGGGAAGATTTAAAGATCAATTCTGCAAGTTTCATCGGGCCATGGGGCATGATACCGAGTACTGCTTTGTTCTCAGGAATATTATCCAAGACTATATCGATAAAAATATCCTTGTGGAAGGCAAAGAAGAGGATAAAGCAGCCAGCTCATCAGCACCCTAAGAGCGACAAGGCCAACACTCTTCCATTCTTGCATTTTTCTTTTGTCATTTTATATGGATGGTATGGTCCCATCTCCTTCATCAATAAAATTATCAATCTTCCTCACAGCTTGCCGTCATCTTTTGTATTTCTCCTTCTTTACAAAATATCTTTTTACAAGGAGTAACCTCTATCAGAGTGCCTCCCAAATCCATCAAGAAGCACATCGTCAATCTTTTCATTGTTATCTTCAGAAAACGTTCCACAAATATCAATTATTTATCTTTCGTCCAATATCTTACTCCCCTATTACACTGGGGCATTATTTTGAAAATTGTCTTCAAAACATCCTGTATGCAAGCAGGATCAAACAAATCTCTCATTTTGCACGCATGTGTACCCACTTATATCATTTTGCAATCATTTGCATACAACTGCATTCATTTGCATCAATTTACATCAGTCCAATTCCCATTCAGGATAAGAGATAAATCCTGAGACCCGCGGCATTTGTCCAAGTCATTGTAAGGTTGAAGATTGCAAATCCCCTATTGCAATCAATCAGCTATCTTTCAAAACCCAATGCTCGTACTGGCAAATCTTTTAAAATCCAGTGTTCATACTGGTGTCCTTCCAAAATCCGGTGTGCGTGCTGGTACTTTGCTAAATCTTGTTTTATTGGTTGAAACTCTTAAATCTGATTTCTTCCTAGTCAATGTTTCCAAAACCGGATTAAATTCATCTAGTTTTATTTCTTTCAAATGTCTTGAATTGGTCTAGAAGATCCGAGTTTCGACTTGAATTTTCTTCCAAATCCAATTCAGAATTGGTCTAGAAAATCCGAGTTTCGACTCGAATTTTCTTCCAAATCCAATTCATCTAATTTCCTTCCCCTCAAATGTCTTGAATTGGTCTAGAAGATCCAAGTTCCGACTCGAATTTTCTTCCAAATCCAATTCAGAATTGGTCTAGAAAATCCGAGTTCCAACTCGAATTTTCTTCCAAATTCAGTTCATCTAATTCTCTTTCCTTCAAATGTCTTGAATTTGTCTAGAAGATTCGGGTTCCGACTCGAATTTCCTTTTCTTCTAACCGGTCTAGTTTTCCTTCGGGATTCGAGTTTCGGCTCGAATTTTCTTTCCTTCTAATTAGTCTAGTTTTCCTTCGAGATTTGAGTTTCGGTTCGAATTTCCTTTCCTTCTAACAGGACTAGTTTCCCTTTGGGATTCGAGTTCCGACTCGAATTTTCTTTCCTTCTAATTAATCTAGTTTTCCTTCGGGATTCGAGTTCCGACTTGAATTTCCTTTCCTTCTAATTAATCTACCTTTCCTTCAGGATTCGAGTTCCGACTCGAATTTCTTTTCCTTCCAAATTGATCTATTTTTTTCTTCAGGATTCGAGTTCCAACTCGAGTTTCTTTTCCTTCCAAATTCATCTACTTTTCCTTCAGGATTCGAGTTCCAACTCGAATTTCTTTTTCTTCCACAATGGATCTAGTTTTCCTTCGAAGATTCGAGTTCTGACCCGAGTTTTCTTTTCCTTCTGAATTGGTCTAGAAAATTAGAGTTCCGACTCAAATTTTCTTCCAAATCCAATTTAAATGTCTAGAATCGGTCTAGAAGATTAGAGTTCTGACTCGAGTTTTCTCCCAAATCCGATTTGTTTAGCTTTCCTTTAAAGGTTTGAACTTCTACTCAAACTATCCTATAAATTGGTCTAGAAAATCCGAGTTCCGACCCGAATTCTCTGTCAAAATCCAATTCATCTAGTCTTTCCTTGAAGATTTGAATTCTGATTTAAAGCTTTCGACGAAACCTAGTTTTCCACCGGTCCGGTTAAATCTAATTTTCAAATTGGTCCTTTTATGAAAACCAACATCGTCTTGGTTGCTTTACCAAATCTTGTATTTGTATTGATAATCTTTTAAAATCCAGTGCTCGTACTGGTAATCTTTCAAAATCCAGTGCTCGTACTGGTAGTCTTTTAAAATTCAGTGTCCGTACTGATAATCTTTCAAAATCCAGTGCTCGTACTGGTAATCTTTTAAAATTCAGTGCTCGTACTGGTACTTTGTCAAACTTCGGTCTTCATACTGGTCACAACACAAATCTCACATTGAGATTCAGACTCAATCTTCAGATCCGCGAAGCAAACAATCTTTATCAGACCTTTGGGTCACTCCATTCTGTTAATCTGACCTTTAGGTCACCAATTTTGTCAGGCCTTAGGTCATCCATTTTACCAAGCAAACCTTTGGGTTATCAAATCCTGTCGATCATATTTGTCCGACCTTTGAGTTGTATCCTGCAATCATAGTCTTTCAAGATTTGACTTTTATGTCAAATTCGTCTGCCAGTTAATTCAAAATCAATCATCAATCATTTTCTCTTGCGAGCGACCCTTTTTTCAGGGAGAGTTCGAGGGAGCTTGTTCTTTTCGCATGTCTTTATTGTTCATTCGTTGAACCCCTTTTTCTGGGGAGAGTTTGAAGGGACTCATGTTTCACGAACAGTTTGCAAAACAATCTTTATTGTCATACAAGGAACCCTTTTTCCAGGGAGAGTTTCGACGGAAGCTCGTCCTCCTTGTAATCCTGAATGTCTTTTGTTAGGCCACCCCCGTCATCGAGGACCCTTTTTCCAGGGAGAGTGTGATGGACTCGTTCCTCTATGATATCCTTCCAACTTTTGTTAGCGGCCCCCTTTTCATAAGAAAAGCCTAGAAATAGAGAGTTTTGACGAAAACTTTATTTCTCTTCGAAAGTTCATTTTGCAAACACCTCCTCTTTAGGGAAGAGAGGAGTACCTTTTGTTACCCGTTCAGGTAAGGGTCAAGCCTGAGTCTCTCCTTTGGGGAAAGGAGAGGAGAATCTAGCCACGGATGCGTCATTTAAATCTCAAGTGATTTCTTTCACCAAGGATTCCAAGAATATTTGCCAATTTGTCATGAAAAATAGTTGTTGATTCCAAAAATATTTTATTACACAAAAAGAATTACCTCAGATTACCTTCAGTATTACTTTCAAAAGAGCAAAGCTTTTGTGAAAAAAATTCAAAATTCAAATTCTTTCTATTGACCAACCAAAGGGAGGAAGAATAAATCCTCGATATGGCCAGCAAAGAAAATTCAATGTTGTCACAAAGCCATAAGGGATCGATATTGATCGCAATCAATGGCACATTTTTAAAGATCATTCTTGTAAAGATAAGGCAGTCAAAATATCCTGGGTGATACAGAAAAATCCATTCAATTCCTATATCTCCTCAATCACCCAAGCTGCAATTAAATATCTACAAAAGGGATCTCTCAATTGTCATCAAGCTGAAGACGAATTATGCGAGTTAGACCCCTGGGGCCAAAGAAGATTTGGATCATCTCTGAGATGAAGGAGTTTGTGACGGATCCTTCCAAGGAAAGTTCAGAGCACCGTCAAGATGAAGGCGACTGCGATGAACCTCTCGACAAACCCTAAAAGATATTTAATTTCAGCTATCATCAAGAGATCATCAGCCAATGAGCCAATATAATCCCTAAGGCAAAGAAGGATCAGAACATCTCCAAGATGAAGGAGTTTGTGATGTACCCTTCTAAAAAGAGAGAAAAAGCTAGGACATCTCCAAAATGAAGGATGATGTAATGAATTCCCCAAAAAGCAAAAAGATTCAATTCTGTCGAAAAAAAAAAGAGTACAGGCAGAAAGACCATTCTGAGAAAAGAATCCCAGGATATCAAACTGCCAAATCTACCAAGAATCTTCTTTAATTTTATGAAATTCTTTTATCAATATCCTTTCACCAATTGCTTTTACAATGAGAATCTTTTCTTTTCTGTTTATACTAAGGAAATTGATAGCCTCCTTGAAAGAAAGTCAATTGCAAGTAATTTGAATTCGAATCTTGATTCTACGAAGTTAAGTCCAGTTAGAGGTAATACTTCAGGTAGAAAAGAGGGAATATTTTTCATATAAATATGCTTACATTTCAATTATTTTTTAATCAATCGCAATTTTTATCTTATTGGCAATCTTTTCAAGTTATTCTGACATGAAGTGAGAGCTTGATGTCTATTTTGATGTATCCAGGCATTGTTTTTATCCCTTTTAGGATCGGATGATGGGAGTTGTCCAAGATCCTTCCCTTCTTGTTTTAATCTGAGTGCTTGGGCTCTCAGATTCGCACACTTCCCTATGCTCCCCACTATCCCACCATAGACAGTTCCCGTTCAGGGTGGTTAAACTTGAATTTTTCTGCAAAAGGTCATTTGTTTTAAAAGCCATCTAGTCTCAGTAATGAGACGTCTAAGATTAATCCCTTTTCAAGCTTTAGGGAACCCCCTTTCTTCCTTTTGCAAACCCCTCTCGGATTTATTGTGCAAAATTAGAAGGTCTCATCATGGTTTTTTTATTTGAGGATTCCCTTTATCGTCCCCTTTCAGGTTAAGGGTTAAGCCTGAACCTCATTTTTCCACGAGGTATCGTCCCCTTTCAGGTTAAGGGTTAAGCCTGAGCCTCGTTTTTCCACGAGGTATTGTCCCCTTTTAGGTTAAGGGTTAAGCCTGAACCTCGTTTTTCCATGAGGTATCGTCCCCTTTCAGGTTAAGGGTTAAGCCTGAACCTTGTTTTTCCATAAGGTATCGTCCCCTTTCAGGTTAAGGGTTAAGCCTGAATCTTGTTTTTCCACGAGGTATCGTCCCGCTTTCAGGTTAAGGGTTAAGCCTGAATCTCGTTCTTCCACGAGGTATCTTTCCTCCCATCCAAGTTAAAGGCTAAGCCTGAGCCTCATTTCGATGAGGTGAATCTTCTTCTTTATTCTCCATTTCATATCTACCCTCATCGTCTGAATTAATTCTTTCACACCCAGTCAGATTCTCCTGACTGGGGCATTTTTATAGTCCAAATTTGGTGTGTTTTTCTTTGCCACTAAGCTCGGCCCTATACCGACTTAGTAGCAAAGAGGGGCATCTGTAAACACCCCAAATTTTCACCCTCATCCAGTGTTTATATATTTCATGTGTCATTACATATCATTGCATGCATTCGGCATACCATTTCATTACATTGCATGTCATTACATCTCATTTTCGAGATCCAGCACTCCTGTTTTCAAAATATTTAATGCAGATTCGGGTTTTAAAACTTTTCTTTCAAAAACAATTTTAAAACCTGGGTTTTTAATCAACATTCTGTCATTTGCCAACCCCCAGGACCTTATATTTTGAAATATTTTTCTCAGAAAACAATTTGGATTCGTTTTAAACCCAATTTTCAACTGATTTCAATTTTCAGATGAGACCCATTTAGGTGGTGTCGCTTCTGGATTCCTTCATTTATCAAATTTCTTAAAAATTTCAGAGTCCTAGTTGGATCAGCACTCTATCTTTTTATCTTTTTAAAACATTTTCAAAACTCTATTTTGATTTTAAATCAGTTATGGTCATATCCCTTGTCCATTTCCTCCGTTCTGGCCAAAATCTTAGAGTCCTAGTTGGATCAGGACTCTTTTTCCAGAGTCTCAGTCGGATCAGAACTCTACTTTTTACTACCTTTTCTACCTGTTTTGGAGAAAACCTTTCAAAATCTTTCGTTTTGGCTAAAATCCCGGAGTCCTAGTTGGATTAGGATTCTTCTTCAAGAATCCCAGTCGGATTAGAACTCTTCTTCAAGAATCCCAGTCGGATTAGGACTCTTCTTCAGAGTTTCAGTCAGATTAGGACTCTATCTTTTGTCACTATTTTTACCTATTTTTAACCAAATCTTTCAGAATGAGTCAAAACTCAGAGTTTCAGTCAAAACAGGACTCTGTTCAGAGAGTCCTAGTTGGATCAGGACTCTGATCCTGATTTCAATTTTGAGAGAATCTTTCAAAAATCTTTCCATCTATCAAAACTGTTACACTTTTATCAAAGAATTTCAAAATTCTGAGGTTTTATCCCAGAGTCCTGATCAAATCAGGACTCTATCCCAGAGTCCTAATCGAATTAGGACTATATCCAAAGTTGGTTTTCGCACTTCATTTTCACTGGTTTTCAAAAGCTCTGTTTAAATTTCATCATTTGCTTATAAGAAAACAAAAAATTCTTAAGAGTTCGGATCGAATCAGGACTCTTTTTCAGAGTCCTAATCAGATCAGGACTCTGAACCAAAACTTCAATTTCATCCTGTTTTTAATTGTTTTTCAAAGTTCTCTTATTTTTTTTCTTAGAAAATCCAAAAATCTGAGAGTCCTAGTTCAATTAGGACTATGTCCCCAGAGTCTCAGTTGAATCAGAACTCTGTTTTATTTCAATACTTATTATTGTTTTCACTGCTTTTACAAGTTCTTTTATCTGTTTTTTAGAAAATACCAAAAAAATTTCTAGAGTTTCAGTCCGATCAGGACTCCGTCCCAGACTCCTAATCCAGTCAGGAGTCTGTTCTAGAGTCTGTTTTTGCTTCCATTTTTACTCTTTTCCATTTGTTTCTCAAAAATGAGGTTATTTTGTAGAATCCCAGTTGATTCATAACTCTATTTCAGAGTTTCGGTTGAGTTAGGACTCTAACCCTGACTGCATTTTCTGCCTTATTTTACCATTTTTGATAAAATCTTTAAAAAAAACTCCTTCGTTTGGCTTTTAAAATCCAAAATCTCAGAGTTCTAATTGGTTCAGGACTCTAGTCCAGAGTTCCAGTTTGCTTAGAACTCTATTTTCAAAACTTTGAATTTCAACTGTGATTTTAACCCCTTTTCAAAATCATTTTCAGTCTTTGTTTCAAGTTTTTCAAAACTTCGATGTGGGCCCACTCAGTTGGTGCCATATTCGTAAACAAGTTTTGACTCAGTCAAGACTCTATACCATTTCAAAACTTTCAATCTCAAAGTATACTATTGAATCTCTTTTGAAAAACCTCTCAATTTCTGGTTATTAAATCGTTTTTGAAAATTCAAGTGGGGCCCACTCGGAGTGGCGCCACATTTGAAGAAGTCAAGGTTAGACTAGGGTTAGTCATTGTCCTAGTTAGGTTAGGGGTTTAGAGGAGTCAAAATCAATTTTGAAAATCCATTTTATTTACGTTTTAAACCATTGGTTTTTAAAGGTTTTAAATTCAAGTTTTAAAAAACCAAATGTGGGTCCACACTAGGTGGCACCACATTTGGACTTTCTAGGGTTTAATTAGGTGTTAATTAGGGATTAATTAGAGTCCATTTAGGTTAGAATCCTCTATGAAAATCGTTTCCCTTAGTGGATTTATTAGAAAGAGTCCTGAAAAAAAAAAAAAAAACTCTTAATTAACCCTAATTAAGTGACTTTTTGAAAACCTATAAAAGGGGGACTTCAAGAGGTCAAAAGGGGCTAGATTTCTCTCACATTTTCGTGGTCTCTCTCCTCTCTCCATCACCTCTTCTTCCTCCATTGTTGCATCCCTAAGGTAAGGTTTTATTTAATTTATTTTATTATTTTCATCATTTTTATTACTTTATTTCAATAAAATAACCATTATCGTCTCTTTTTGCATGCTTTTTCTTTTCTTTTATTTCAAAAAAATCATGTGAGGACCTCAAGATGATGTTAAACTAATGTTTGATGGTGCCTTACACGTTTTGATTCATTAACAATGTTTTATTTTTTTATTTATTATGCTAAATTCCCGAAAAAGATTACGATTCACCCGTTTAATGGGTAGAATCCATCTTTTAATGGGTAAATCAAAATCTAACCATGGATTCCCTATGTTTTATTTATTTTTTTAGCATATTAGTGTTTATTACATGTATTTCATCATTAAAATCAATTTTGTTTGCTGTTTAGATAAATTTTATGGTTTTTCATGATTAAATTATATTTTTTTTAGTGTTTCTTAAATTTCTGTAGATTTTAATTTCAGATCAATAGAAAGCATGTTAGTTTATATTAAAATAATGATTAAAAATTACTGATTTTTTTATATGTAATACAAGGATATGTCACTACTGTAAAAAAATCAGATGCTTTGGAATTCGGGAACCCTGTTAAAAAAATAAAAGATTAAACCGTGATTTTCAATCGTTTAGAATTGTTGTTGAAATTCATAGGTAACTTGCACTTGTGTTATTTCTCTCATCCGATATCCGATTTAAGATCCGTAAAGTGCAGTAGCGTCATGTTGATGTGAACTATTTACTGTGAAATTTTAATAATTTTATGTTTTTTTTTGGTATTTTTACTTTGTCAGAGAATCAGATTTAAAATTTAAAACTCGTTAGGGTTTACCAAAACCCTAATCGGACTTGTAAAGATCGTAGATCTCAAACCGTAGATCCGATTCATGATCTGTAAAAAAGGAAGTTCATTGTTTTTCTATATACTGTTCACTTCCGAAATTGCAGAAATTTTTGATTAAGTATTTTATTTGTTTCTGTATTTTCAATCAGAAGTATCTGTTTTAACCAATTTTATATTTATTAAATTTTAGTCCGAAGTGCCGGAAGGGTTTCTCCCTCATCAGAGATGTTTTTTCCAAACTGTAAAATAGAACATTTTTGTTTTTATGTCTAGTTTACCTCTGTAAAATTTCAGACATTTTGATGATGATTTGACTCCTGATTCAGGTCTAACATTGGAACTGGTCTGTGACCAAGGGTAAAAATAGCTTATTTTAGGGTTTTAATGCAATTTTCGAATTGGAATAATGTCAAAAATATATTTTTATAATTCCAATCTGATTTTAGGGTTATAATAAATATATGTGCCAATTTTTATGAATTTTGGAATCCATTGGATGCTTGAATGAATCAAATTCCAAAACAGGATCCCGAAACACTGCCAAAATCATGATATTTGTGATATTTCTTGATTTTCGTGTATAAGCTGACAAAATTTAGGGATTTTTCTTGTTTAGAATAATATTAGGATGTTTCATGTTTGATTTTATGTTTATTTCAATCATAAATCCCAAGTTTTTACCAAAATCTATTTTAGAAAACCCTGATTTCAAGGCCATAGTCTTGCTATCAGGGGCATTTTGGTCATTTGACCTCAATTTTGAAAATCTAAACCCTAATTTTCATATTTTTAATCATGTTATATCATATTAGGTTTAATTCATCCTTATTTGAATTTCAAAACTTGCATTTTACAAAACATCTTTCTGAAAACCCTGGTTTCAAGGCCATAGTCTTGCTATCAGGGGTATTTTGGTCATTTTGACCCCAATTTCGAATTGTCAAATATCATTTTTATTATTTATTTAGTTTTATGTCATAATTTATTATGTTTACCTTAGGGAATCATGGAAAAAATCTTATATCTAGAGAAATCCATTAATTTCCAGATATTACTGGATAAATCTAGAAAAGCCAACATATCTTCACTAACAAGTTTTTCTAGTTTTGCAGGGACATTGAAGACTTTATTTTCATGTATTTAAATTCAATATGTGATGTAAATTGTAATTAAATTTGGAATAAGAATTTCAATTCCTGCATTGATTAGGATTTGCATTGCATATAGTTTTAAACTTTGATATATAACTGCTATGTATGCCAATTCATGCACATTCTTTACAAATCCACTCTGGTCTACATGAATGGCACGTGCACTAGCTCTTAGAGAGTTGACAAACTCGGTGGAATTCATATTTATGGCCATAGTCAGAATACAAATGAGACCCAGATTTGTGATCTTCGTATTAGCCACATTCAGCCTACACTCTTAGGCTAACTTCAAAATGCACTGCATTTCTCAAAAATACAAAAAGGATTTTCTCAATTTCTCAAAATCAAGTCTTTCAAATCCATATTCATTCACAAATTCCAATTCCAACTCAGAGAAATCGATTTTCTCAAAATGTCTATGTCTTATTCAAAAATCAATTTTCTCAAAACATTGATTTTCCAATGATATTTCAAGCATTTCCCAAGTTCAAAATCTTGATTTTTCAAGTTATATTTCAAAGTTTGAATTCAGAGAAATCAAGTTTTTCCAAAGTTATTCCAAATTTCTTAGAATCGATTTTCACAAAACCTCTAGATTCCTCATAAATCGATTTTCATTTCCTCAGAAACATTCTCTCATAAAGCTCATGATTTTCAGAGGGATTCTTTTCCAAGTTTTTCAAACATTCAAAGCAAACATCATGTTTTCAAATCTGCATTTTCAGAAAATTCATAGCACATGCCTGATTCTTTGTGCATTTAGAAAATAGAACATGATTTAGACAAGTTGAGCAAAGCTAAGCACACAATTGATCCTTGGTTTAATTACCCCTGGTAAAGGCGTCAGGAACGGTTGAACCTCGTACCGACAGGCGAGTCCCATTCTTCGGAATTATCCTGCATTTTAAAAACGGAGGCGAGTTATTTTCAAAATCTTTTTCAAAGGTCAGTTTGACTTGTAAAAGTAAAAATTTTGCGATGATAACAAAATCCCATCACAATTCAATCATGCAACACAACACGGCAACAAACGCGTTCCACGAACGACGCAAGCGACACTAAACAAGGCCGCTATCACTAAGAAATCACGATTCTAGACAACAAACATTAGAGAAACACCATTCTAACGAAACAAAGAGAGTCATCATCACATGACACGACAAAACACGAGGGTCATCTTTACTTATCTAGCATCATCACAAGATATCATCTATCGTAACCTCGCTAGGGGATCACCACCCTAGCGGCATCGTCAGAGAATTACCATGCCGACGGCCTTGCTGAAGAATCGTCATCTCAGCAACCTCATTAGGAACTCGTCATTTTAATGGCATCGTTAGCGAATCGTCACGCTAACGGCATCGTCAGAGAATCGTCACGCTGACGGCCTTGCTGAAGAATCGTCATCCCAGCAACCTCATTAGGAACTCGTCATCTTAATGGCATCGTTAGCGAATCGTCACGCTAACGGCATCGTCAGAGAATCGTCACGCTGACGGCCTTGCTGGTGAATCGCTATCCCAGCAACCTCATTAGGAACTCGCCATCCTAATGGCATCGTTAGCGAATCGTCACGCTAACGGCATCGTCACGCTGACGACCTTGCTGGTGAATCGCTATCCCAGCAACCTCATTAGGAACTCGCCATCCTAATGGCATAGTTAGCGAATCGTCACGCTAACGGCATCGTCAGAGAATCGTCACGCTGACGGCCTTGCTGGTGAATCGCTATCCCAGCAACCTCATTAGGAACTCTCCATCCTAATGTCATCGTTAGCGAATCGTCACGCTAACGGCATCGTCAGAGAATCGTCACGCTGACGGCCTTGCTGGTGAATCGCTATCCCAGCAACCTCATTAGGAACTCGCCATCCTAATGGCATTGTTAGTGAATCGTCACGCTAACGGCATCGTCAGAGAATCGTCACGCTGACGGCTTTGCTGGTGAATCGCTATCCCAACAACCTCATTAGGAACTCGCCATCCTAATGGCATCGTTAGCGAATCGTCACGCTAACGGCATCGCTGGAGAGCTACTCCATCCAGCGGCATAGTTGGCACTACCAGGAATCTCCTCCTGAGCCGACACACCACCATACTCCAGACAGTGGTAGGGGAAACAAAAATTCCCGCAACGCTCTCTCACGAGCATGAACACCCAGATGATCGGTGTTAACCAACCCCAGAACACGACCTTCTCAGGAGTCAAGTGCCCTCATAGGTAACCGAAGAGCAATATGCTAGGGGCGAAACAACAGATACGTTCTCATCGTCAAGAACGACTAGGGGAAATCAGTAGTATCCGCCAACGGGATATGCAGAGGCTCACTGGCACAAACAAGGCTTCAGCCTTCCGTTTAGAGAGGATCACATCAAACGAGATACCCTTGGTCAAAGATAGGGTTACGAACAATTCCAACGAAGTTGAAAAAGAGGGAAAACATCCACTCAGAGCCTCACACGATGATTCTCGTCGAAGCCAACTCGTCTATGACACGATAAGGCTAAAGCTCGATAGTCGCTACGACATAACAATCGTTTCCACCAACACGATGTGGAACGAGAAGGGCGAACTACGCAAGTAGTCCCCTAGGTCTTAGTCGAAAATCTCCAACTCTCACAAGAGTCGACTCAAATCAGCTTGGGAAACTAGATCCACAAGCGCGGACAAACCCTCTAGGTTCCGAAAATTGATGTCTCAAGCCCAATATACGAGGCTTAAACACGAAATGGGGTCTCACATCGGAAGACACCCTAGAAACACACAATTTATCAAATCAAGCAGAACAAGTCATCCAACAACAGAAACTGAATTAGAAATACTTACAGTGCGATGACTGATGCGTGCAGAGACTTGAACCACACTTCTTTATCTCTTTTAAAACACTGCTCTGATACCAATTCTGTAGCACCCCCAGATTTTCCGACTTTAAAATCCTTTGGATTTAGGGTAAACCTCCTTTTTTTTTTTGAAAATCAGATGCGCAAATGGGGAAGAAGCCAATAAGTGAAAGAAACAAGCGGCGAAAACTCTGGGCGGCCACCACAGGAGTGAAACAATAGTTAATTGAAACAACTTTTTATTGAAATACATTTCACAAGTGTACAACCAATCCCTTATACAAAGATACTGCCAGGATCCAACAAGTGAGGTTCAGAGTCCACTGCAGCACATCGAGCTCGATTGCATGCCTAAGCAAAACACCTGTATCCCCATAAAATAGGGTCAGTACTCTTTCGAGCTGGTGAGACAAACCGAACTGAAAGTACCAAAGTGTGGAAATCGAAAGCAAGCTATTCAAGATATACATAGCATGCTTATTTATAATAATTGAGCAATTATGGCATGAGCAAGTATAAAACTACACATAGATCTATCAAGGGATGAAACTAGCATGAATCAAGACAATTAGGCAGAGCATGAGTAATTAGCTACGACTACTCATTTCACAATTTATATTAATTGGCATAGCATGCATTAAGGAACATAAATCTAACACAGTCCATAACATCGGTAACATGGTACGCATCACAGAACATAAATTATTAATATAACAATACGGAAGCTGTGGCATGCCAACTGATGTGTCATTGGGCATGGTGCACAAATTACGAGTGGACAAGTGTGATCATCGCAAAATTTTTCCTCTCTTGTGGTTTCTCTCTCTTCCTTCTCTTTTCCTTTTCTAACCTCTATTTTCCTCCTTTTTGAAGGGAGAAGAATAAAAGACAGAAAAGAAAGAGAGAAGAGAAAAGAAGGGAAGAGAAGAAGAGGAATTCTTTTGCGGGGTTTCACTTGACCTTAATTTGAAAATATATAGAAATTTAACTCGCCTCCGTTTTGAAAATTTGTGAGAAAAATGGAGAGACGGGATTCGCTTGTCAGTACGAGGTTCGACCGTTCCTGGCGCCTTTACCAGGGGTAATCGAACCAAGGATCGAATTTATGCCTTTTGCTTTGCTTAAATATTATATAAGAATTTATTCTAAATCTAAATGCACAAAGAATCATGCTTGTGCAATGCAAGGATGCATGCTCTTTTTGAAAATTAATTTTGGAAATCTCCAAGTTTTTTGAGATAGTCTTGATAATGGAGTGAAGAAATGATTTCTGAATGATTGAATCTAACTTAGAACTTGAGATAGATCAGAGAAGTTTCAAGTCTTTGAAATAATCAGAGTTTGGAGAATAAATCTTGATTTTGAGAAAGAATGATTTGAAGTTAAGATGAAAGGAAATGGAGTTTAGAAATGGACTTTTGAATTTTAAACTTGGATTTAGGAAAGGGAATGAATATTTGAAATGAATTTTGAATTTCAAATTTGAAATCAGAATGGACTTGAGGAATCCAAAATGGTATGGGAAATGGAAATAGATTCAGATGAGATCTGAAAATGGGACTTGGATTTTGAAATCTAGAATTGGAAATAGAATTGGATTCTGGATCCTGAATATGGATTTAGATCTTGAAGTCTGAGCTCCAAAGTAGAATTTGGATTCTGCATCCTAAATTGAAATTGGATCTGAAGTCTGAGATCCAAAAAGTGAAGATGGATTCTGAATCCTAAAAAATGGAATTGGATCTGAAGTATGAGACCCAAAGTAGAATTGGATTCTGGATCCTAAAATGAAACTGGATCTGAAGTCTGAGATCCAAAGTAGAATTGGATTCTGGATCCTAAAATGAAATTGGATCTGAGGTCTGAGATCCAAAAAGTGGAGGTGGATTCTGAATCCTAAATGGAATTGGATCTGAAGTCTGAGATCCAAAAAAAAAAAGTGGAGATTTGTATTTTAAAATCTGGATCCGACTTGGGATTAGGATCTAACTTTGGATTTGGATTCTGAAAATCCAAATGGGACTATTGAAGATGGATCTGGGTTTTGAAAACCCAGATTGAATTTAAAATTTTAAGAAGAGTCAAGTTTTGAGATTCAAAATCAATCTCAACTTTGATTTTGATTTTTGAAGATGAACTTGAAATAAGAAGATAACTCAGAAGTTTCAAAGTTAAATTGAACTTTGAAAAAAATGCAATTGAATTGAATTTGAATTTCGAATTTGATTTCAAAGTCAAAATTTGGACTTTGAAAAATGGGATAGAATTGATGAATTTGAAAGGAAAATTGAAGAAAAGACAATCACTTGGGTTTTTGAAAAGGGAATTTTTGAAGATATGATGCAATTCTATCCTAAATGATGAATGAATTTGAATAATTTTGAAATTGGATTTTGAAAAGCTATTCCATTCTTTAAATGAATTAAGAATGAGGTTGAAGATATAATATATCCCTGACTATGGTCATTGAATATATTATATAATAACCACATTTAAATTCAAGTGAAGAATAAAATACATTTTTGGTGCTTTTATAGAATTTTAAAATGAAATTAACTCTCAATATATCCTGACTATGGCTATTGATATATATTTCGAGTTAATTTTAAATTAAACTCTAATAAAAGAAGAAAATATTTGAAAATATGATGATTTTTGAAGAGGATCCAGTGTTACTCCATAAAAGATGAAAATCCTAAGTTTTGTTCACATCCTGACTATGGCCATCGATGCAAATCATCAACTTAGGGTTAATCACCTCCTATTAGAATGGGGCACGTGTCATTTGTGTTTCCATTTGTGAATTTTCAAAATAAGGGAAAATAATGAACAAATGTCATTTACATGCTCATTCATTCTAATCTAGTGCAGAAATATAAAGTTTCTCATTATCTTCTAGTTATTACAATCCTGAAATTGGAGTTGAAATATCAAAGTCCTAATCTTAGGAAGGCGATATGAAGTTTCCCTGATTTTCCTGCAAAAAGGGTTAGCACCACACTCCATAAATTCTATCAAAACTAAAATGTCTATGGTGACCCCTAAAATGTCTATGAGGGAGTAGATTTTTAACATTGGTATATGATGCACCAAACAAGTGAGAAAACATATGTTATGGTATATGTTGGGATGCTAAGGGTAATGGATGAATACAACAAACAGCAGCAAAGGGTGGCAAGTAGTAATGGATAGGCTAAATGAAGGAAAAGCTGAGAATGATGGTGAGGTAGGTAGCCAATGCCTGCCATCGCAAAATGCAAAAGATGATAGCTGACATGCAAGTGCAACAGCCTACATAATACTATATGCAAATGTTGTGGAAAATCAATATCAGATGTGATAATAGAGGTGTAGCTGCAGACATATATTTAGTGGATGCACAAGTATTGAACTTAAGGTAAGTGTAGGTAACTACTGCAAGTAATTTAACTAACTAGTATAATTCCTATCCTACTATAATGTGCCATGGACTAGTGTGCTCCAGGAGTTATGACATGGACTAAACAGTCAATGATGCTTATGTACTTAATAGGCTGAATGGTGTATAGACAGATAATCAGTTAAGAATATACAATAAAGTAGATGGGTTGGGCAAATGGTTATGGGATGCAATGGGTCAAAAGATGGAAGTGTTGGAGGTATTTGTAATAGCTACAAGTATGGTGGCTGTACACAGTGGGTTGTAGGATGGCTATGTGTTTATGGAGGTATGGCAATACTAGATGATAGGCAATAAGTGCAAATGGAGTAGGTATGTGCAGCAGTAGAATCCGATTCATAGCAGCAATATATTCATGGTGAATCATAATAAATGAGGTAAAATCTTACAGTAAAACAGAGATTTGCATGAGAAAAAATAAACTGTTCCTAAACAGGAATGCTAGCATTCAAAGGAGATGAAAAAGAAAGAAAAAAAAGAGAGAGAGAGAGAGACCACATTACAGGTCCATTGCACAAACGGGGAGTCCAAAAATGACACTCAGCACCAAAGGATTAATCAGTAAATCGATTTTCTGTAAAATAATCATTCACTGTGTCACAGACTTGCCTTGTATCAGAAATCAATTTTCTGCAAAATAATCATTCACTGTGTCGCAGACTTGCCTTGTATCAGAAACCGATTTTCTAAAAAATGATCATTCACTGTGCCATAGATTTATCTTGTATCACGCTTCATGGCGCTTTCACAAAAATTCAAAGTTTGTATTGACAAGTCAAAGGGGTGCCCCTTTGCATCTACGAACCGAGTAACACAACAGCGTATCCTGAGCTACTTTCACTATGTAAAATCCTAACAGAGATGGGAGAGATACTTGAACTTTCCAATATATCCATCCTGTACTTTTTTTTTTTTTTACTTATCATCAAATGATAAACACATTTATGGCCTTGGATCTGGCGATATAAAACCAAGTGGCTGGTGCACAGAGCCCGGTGCAATCACGTCCAATGCTTAGATGGTAATTCAAATGAGATATTTCACCACAAACCCAGATCTAATTCCAGGTCCTCCACAGAAAAAAACTTTTTTTACTAACGACTGAGAGACAAGTCCATCATGGACTAAAACAGGTTTTATAATAAAAACAGAATATTGTTAAGAGATTGTAATGAGCATAGGGGAAATGGGATTATGCAGGTCACATACAAAGTGTTAATCAGACCAAATGATTCTAAATGATCTATGAAACAGTCGATTCTACCAAAATAAGCAATAGTAATAAAAAAAAATGAAATGGAAGAAGATAATCAAGCAAAATAAAATGATCCGATGAAATTAACCTGAGAAATAGACAGAAGATGCGATGAAGAAATAGGCTGATAAACAAATCTTCATAATCTCAGCAATTGAACAAACTACTTAAAAAGAATTAGATGATTCATATTGGCTTTTCTAATGTAAAGAACAGATCGGGCGGGTGGACAGCACCTTACCTGATCAGCAGGGATGGACCAGAGGAACACAGACTTGATTCCTTAATGTCTTTTGTTGGAATGAGCTCACGCGATTGATGGAGGTAATGCTTTCTCTGGTTATTGATGATGAGCTCCTTCGATCGATCCAAGGGAGACTTGAACTCAAAAGAGAGGGTGTCTCTCCCCTTTTCCCTCTCTTTCTCACACGCAGCAGGGGAAATCTAGTGGACAGGATAACATCAGATGGTGTACAAAATTTTTTTTTATTTCATTCATCTCCATGCAATATTAGCCCATAAACAATCTTGTTACCGATGCAATAACCCCCAGGAGAAAGGACGTGCACAACAGACGATGGGAAATTTAACCCCAATCAGGACTCCAAATACTACAGAACTATGGCGATGATTTCAAATGGGCTCTCCTTAATATCAAGGGCTTGGGACCACTGCAGCTCCAGCCGTGATTTGATCTAACATCGGCCCTCAATGGGGCAAATTGTAGAGATTATAGAGTTGCATTTAGAACATTAATCAAGAAAACTAAGCAGATTACATACCTTTGTTACTGTGGTGCTGGGCTGAGAGATCAGAGAATCCCGAGTCTACCGATAACAGTGATACATAATCCATAACAAGTCTAAATAAAATGAAGAAACGAAGTATTGTCCATGTGCACTGCAAAATAAATACCTGTGACTACATACATTGTGATGGGAATTAGGAAGAGAAGAGCATGTATTTATGTTGACATCGAAAATGAACATGAAGTTTACAGAAGGGGAGCATGGATTTATATTATCTTGGAGCCTAAGCACATGCAGGAATGAGGTTTAGAGAGAGTGGAAATGCATGCTTATGCTACAGCAAAAAGCGTAAGCATGTATCGTGATGAAGCTTAGAGCCTGTGTTTATGCTAGGGTAAAGCATAAACACCTGCTTATATCGAGATTCATGAAACAAGGGCTTGTGATGATGTCTTAACTAAAACCAGCGAGAAGAGAGAAAGAAAAAAAGAAAAGAAAAGAAAAAAAAAAGAAGAAGGATAAAATAGAAAGGAAGAGAAAAAAAAACGATGTTGGTTATATGCAAAACAGTATACCAAAGGGAAACAAGGAACCCAGTATCATTCGGAAGGTAAAATCAAGATCAAAATGCAGATAAGAATACCTGTAGACGGAAAATAAGACGGAAGCTGGAGTGAAATCAAACTAAACAAGTAAAAAAAAATGAATCGATGATGATGACCTCGGTCGTATTGCAGGGAAATTACATGTTATCACAGGACCATAGGTGAACCGAGAAATTCGTAAAAGGTAAAAGGAAAATATGTTGGAATATATATATTCCCTTGATGTTGCACTGTGTAAACTGACATTGCTATTTGCAAATCAGATTTACAAGGGGTGCGCTAATGGGGATTGAAGCAAGTAAAAAAAAAAAAAAAAATGAGAAAGAATACTTACCGTAGCTTGTTTGAAGGTGATCGGCTTCTTTCACTTAAGTGGGGGAAAACCAGAGAGAACTTCGCTTGGTAGGAACTCGGATTTACAGAGACTCCGAAGGATGGAGGAGAGACCGGCCTTCTAGCTTGCTTGTTTTGCTGGACGTATTGACCTTCTTTGCCCGATTAGAGGGAAGAACTTTGATTATCACGGCGGATGGTGAAGGGGCCTTGATCGATCCAAAGGGAAGCACCAGGAATAGGGAGAATGAGGATCGACGAAGGTCCTGCTGGATGGCAATTAATTGATGCTTGAGCTTGATGGGCGATAATTGAAAGAAAGAGGCGTGAGGAACATGCGAACCACCGATGCCCCTCCCCTTTCCCCTTGCTTTGCTTATGTAGAGAGGGAGGAAACGTCGAGAAGGCAGGCGGTTTGGGATCAATGGCTGAGGGTGGAGCCATTGATTGGAGGGTGATCGACGGTGGAGGATGAGGGAAGGCCGTTGTTGATGAAGGGTTCAGGGAGGAAACTTCGCACATGGGGGGGGTTCTGGAGGGTTTGGTGGAAGGAGGAACGCACATGGGGTTGGCCATGGAGGGTTTGGAGGGCGATTCAGGAAGAAGGTGGAGCAGAAGAAGGGAAAAAAAATGTTTCGCATCCGACCCCTTGCAAGAAAACCCTAAAAGATGTTTTTTTACGGGGCCCTTCAGACTTTTAACACAAATTTAAAAAGAAGGCTCCTTTACCAAATTTTTCTAAAAAAGGTTTTTCTTAAAAAGGATATTTTCAAAAAGAGGTTTTCAAAAAACCGGTTTAGACATATATATATATATATATATTTTGCATTTTCTATTTTTTTTTTGGTATTTTTGGAATGAGACCTTAGAATTTACGAGAAAACGAGGATTTAAACTAGTTTTTTTATATTTTTGGGAAAGATTTACAAAAGAAGGTTTTCAAGGCTATTTTGGGGAAAATTTTTTTAGAAAATGGGTTTGGACCCAGGTTTTGAGAAAATATTCGAGTTTTAAACCTCGAATTGAGAAATACAATTTGATGGATCCAAATGGATACCGGACGAACTGTCTGAGCTTTTCAAAAAGTTATTTTGGAAATTTCGAGAATTTGATTTTAAACATTGGACAACGAAGCTCAGATTTGGATCTTTTATCTGGATCCGGATCCAAAGTTGAGTCAGATATATAAAATAGATTTAATTTCAATAAAACTTTGAGAAACAAACTGGTATTTAGATTTAAAACTGACTCAATCACTCAGAAAATGGGGTCAAGGCCAAAAAAAGGAAATATTTACAACATTTTGAAAAATTTGGGGTGTTCACAGATGCCCCTCTTTGCTACTAAGTCGGTTGAAAGCCGAGCTTAGTGGCAAAGAAACACTCCAAATTTTGAAAAAATGCCTCAGTCAGCAGACCTGAGTTGGGTGTGGAAGAATTATTTTGAATGTGGCTTTTCAGGCTTAAGCCTTATCCTGAATGGTTCTGGGGGGACGAAATCCTCGACAATGGTGTGACTAAATAATAGAAATGAGGAAATCGTGATAGGACGTTTGGGAGAAGATCCCGAAATGATAAAAGGTAAGAGTTTTGATCAAGTCCCGTGGGTGAGACAAGATCAACTTTGAAATAACTCAGGTTTAGCCCTTATCCTGGATGGGACGAAGATATATCAAGAAAATTTGGAATGGGGAAAGGAATATGAGCGGACCTTAATGAGACATTTTTGAGGGAAATGTCTTGTGAGATGAAACTCAAGTATGATCCTTTCCTGGATGGATGTACAGAGCATGGATTCCTTTATGGGGAAAACCATGATGGGACTGAAAGGATTACCTCGTCGCAACGAGGCTCAGGTTTAACTTAAACCTGAAAAAGGAAAATATCTCGTGGATTTAGATTCAGGCTTAACCCTTAACCTGAAGGGGACGACCATACAGAATCCTCGAGTGAGGAAACCGTGATGGGACAACAAAATGTATCACCAAAGCGAGATTCAGGTTTAACCCTTGACCTGAGTCGTGGGAATCACACGAATTCCTCAAATGAAGAAACCGTGGTAGGACTAGAAAGGATATCTAGTCGAACGGGATTCAGGTTTAACCCTAACCTGAACGGAAGATACCTCGCAGAGCGAGGCTCAGTCTTATCCCTTAACCTGAAAGGGCGACCATACGGAATCCTCGGGTGAAGAGACTGTGATGGGACCTTCGGAATTCCCTAAAGCTTGGAAAGGGGACGATCTGGGCCATCTCATTGCTGAGACTAAATCAGCTTTCTAAAAACAGACGACCTCTGGCAGAAGGTTTGGGTGATACCTCGAGGAGCGAGGCAACAGGTTTAATCCTTAACCTTAATGGATAAAGAATCCTCGAGGAGTGAGGAAACCGTGATGGGACCTCTAGACTTTGCACAATAAGTTCAAGAGGGGTTTTGCAAAAGGATGAAAATGGGGGTCCCTAAAACTTGAAAATGGGTTGTTCTTGGGTGCCTCATTGCTGAGACTGAAAAATAGCTTTTGACAATAACAAACTTTTTGCAAAAAGTTCAGGTTTAACCCTTATCCTGAGCGGGAACTGTCTACGGCGGGACAATGGGGAACGCAGGAAAGTGTGTGAATCTGAGAGCGCTCAGATCAGACGGAAGGAAAGTACTTTCTAGTCCTAAGGAGGGATGACGTCAGGATATGTCAAAAACGAACATCAAGCTCTTACTTCATGTCGGGATAACGACAAAATATTGCCAATAAGATGCCAAAATTGTAGTTGATTCAAAAATGACTGAATTGTGCTTATACGTGAAAATATCACCACTTTCTACCTAGAGTATTAGCTCCAATTGGGCTAACTCTGTAAAATCAAGAATCAAATTCAATTTTGTTGAAGTTGAGCTTCTTTAAGGAAGATATCAATTTTCTGGATATGAAAAGAGAGAAAACATTCTCAGCTTCATAAAAGCAATTGAGTGGAAAGACATTGATAAAACAATTTCACACAGGTAAAGATGATTCCTGACAATTTTGGGTAGTTTGATATCCTGGGCATTTCCCATGATGATCTTTTTGCACTCTTTTGAGTCATGGAGCTTTTTTGGGCTTTTTACATCATCCTTCATTTTGGAGATGTCCTGACTTTTCTCTCTTTTTCGGGGAAGGGTACGTCACAAACTCCTTCATCTTGGAGATGTTCCGATCCTTCTTCTTTTTTCTATCTTTAGACTTGATGACATCGGTTCTAAAAAGGTCTTTAGATGATAGCAGAAATCACATATCTTTTAGGGTTTGTCGGTAGGTTCATCGCAGTCGCCTTCATCTCGACGATGATCTGAACTTTCCTTGGAAGGATCCTTCACAAACTCCTTCATCTCGGAGATGATCCAAATCTTCTTTGGCCCCGGCGATCTAGCTCGCATAATTCGTCTTCATCTTGACGACAATTGAGAGATCCCTTTTGCGGATATTTGATTGCAGCCTTGAAGGACTGAGGATATATGGATTGGGTAAGTTCTCTTTTACTGCCCAGGATATTTCCACTGTCTTACTGCCAAAAGAACGATCTTTAAGAATGGACCATAGCTATGATCAATATCAATTCACTTATGGCTTTTCATCATCATTAAAATTTTCCTTTGCCTGGTCATATCGAAGATTTTCCTTCATCCTCTTGGTTGACCAATAGAAAAGCTTGAATTTTCTTCTTTCTTCGCAAAAGTCTGGTCCTTTTGAAATGAATACTAAAGGTAGTTTGAGGTAATTCTTTATGTGATGAAAGCTTTGAGATTAACAATGACTTTTGATAGCAAATTGGCAAAATATTATTGAAATCTTTGATGAAAGTAATTGTTTGACACTCAATTGACACATCCATGACAAAATTCTCCTCTCTTTTTCCCCAAAAAGAGAGACTCACGATTAGCCCTTACCTGAATGGGAAGTTGGAAATACTCCTCTCTTATCCAAAGAGGAGGTGTTTGCAAAACGGATCTTTCGAAGAGAGATTAAGTTTTCGTCAAAACTCCCTATTTTTTGGCTTCTCTTATGGAAAGGCGGCCGAAAAAAACAAAGTTGAGAAAGTATCACAGAGGAACGAGTCCATCACACTCTCCCTAGAAGGGGGTCCTCTGTGAAGGGGTTGGCCAAAGATGAAAAAAATGGGGGCCACAAAAAAAACGAGCTTCCGTCGAAGCTCTCCCTGGGAAAAGGGTCCTTTTGTGTAAAGCTGGTTGTTTTGCAAACCGTTCGCGAAGAAAATGAGTCCTTTCAAACTCTCCCCGAGAAGAGGGTTCTTGCGAACGAAAGATGGTTGTATGCGAAAGGAATGAGCTCCCTCGAACTCTCCCTAAAGAGGGTCCTTCGCAAGAGAAAAAGATTGATTTTTTGAAAAAATGATAACTCGAAGGTTGAATTTGAGAGTTTAGAACTTGAATTGTTGATGATCGGTTAGTACAAAGGCTGAACCTGGAGAGCTAACTTAATCAGTCAGCCAAACACTAGCACGAGCACTAGATGTACCAGCACAAGCACTGGATTTGAAAAATGTATCAGTACGAGCACTGGGTTTTTGAAAATGCACACCAGCACGAGCACTGGGTTTCGAAATGTATACCAGCACGAGCATTGGGTTTTCAAATTGCACCAGTGCGAGCACTGGGTTTTTCAACGGGGAGTTGAGAAAGAGACTGACATTCAAAGATACTTGAGAATTAAGTGAGAATGATTGTCGGTATTTCAGGGTTATCCCTTATCCTGAAGGGAAAATTAAGGAGAATTTTGGTCCAATACGAGCACTGGATCAACAGGGAAAATTCGAGTCGGGACTCGAGAACCCAAAGATAGGAATGTACAAAAAGCGAAAATCCGAGTTGAAACCCGGCTTTTCAAAATAAAAGAAATGAAATGAGACTCAAGTTTGAGAACCTGAATCCTCGAGGCAGCAATTTATTCCAACACGAGCATTGGATCCAAAAGGAAGTCCGAGTTGGAACCCGGAAAATAAGAATATATACAAACACGAAAATCCGAGTCGGGACCCGGTTTTTCAAAATAAAAGAATGAGTGAGAATCGAGTTTGAGAACTCGAATTCTCGACGCAATGTGTAATGCCCCAGATTTCCAAAACAAAGCTAAGTTAAAAATTTTCATGAATTTCTTTTTTTTTTCTTTGCAGCGGAACTTACAAAAGCTTTTAGCAGCGGAATCAAACGATAATGAGTCATCAGCTTTAGAAAACTCCGGGCACGTTGCAGGTATGTGGCCAAGCAACTCATTGACCACCAAAGTATTCCATTTTATCGAAAACCACATCTTTATTACAGCATCACAGCTTGGAAAAACAGCATAGGTTCAATAAAAGAAAGCAGTATAACTCTGTCTAGAGAAACCCTAGAACTTGATGCCGTCGTGCTCCGCATATCGCCACGCAGGTACAACACCTGAAATCCCCATTAAATGGGGTCAGAACCACTGATGGTCTGGTAAGCAAGCAATCATGTGTCCATTCAACTCAAGCACATACCATGACCACTCAGGGTCGCAGTTCGTAATAACGACGCTTAAGCCTCCAAGACTTAGCGTATATCGCAAGAACCTCCGCAAGGCTATGAGTTGAACATCCGCTCAAGTCTTCATGACTTACAGCAAGCCTTTTCAGGGCTGTGATTTGGATAACCGCTTAAGTCTCCAGGACTTAGCTATGACCTCTTCCGGGTCTCAAAGGGATGTCTAGCTAAAGTCTTCATACTTGGCACATCCGTATCCCACGCATCTAAGGACAGCTCCTCGAGCTTCGCTTAGTCGTGTGGATACAACACGGGTCTTTGCCCAGTCGGTCCAGTCGTATACCGAACATGACACCTTCACAAAGGTTATGCAGGACTGACTCAACAACGTCATCCACTCATACATTCAAGCATCGCTGAACCTAAGCTAATGCATTGTTTCGATAATTAACCTCTTCCACCCTTGGTACGCGGGCGAAGCAATTGTCTGGGCATCAACTCGACGTTCTGGGGGTTGATTATTCTAGGTATTTTAGATACCCAGAGGCCTGTTGACACTATCCATAGTAGGGCAGTGTGTTTCAACTGGGAGAACCCTACTAGGCCCATATTCGGATGCATCCTCTACTTGCAGTAGTTGGGTTCAATCCTTAGATCTTAAGGATAACCATGACCCCAAAACCCATGAGTGACTGAAGCCATCGTGGACTCTATCAGGTCCAAAGTAAAATACGTGTCACTCATGGCTGTACCATCACTATCATTCCATAGTGAGCATAATTCCTGAAGGGGTCTGCCAGTCTTACAATTACTTGGACAGATATAAGCATGCCATTTAGGCAACCCGTGCTTTAGCACTACGGGAGTATGTACCCGACCCCATTCAGTCCGCCCCAACATAGTCATTACTGAGGGGGTACCCCTAACACGATTTTCAACCACGGGGTAATTGTGACCTTAAGTCTTATTCATATACATGCAGAACACCGCTCTTGGCACTGCGGCCACCACGAGCATCACACCTCTTTTGGGTGGAAACAACACACTCTGGCTCATCAGCCCTTACGAGTCTGGTTGCGTAACCGTTCTCAATGAGCATGCATATGACTCGATCTAAATAGATCGGCTACTCGGCGTATTTTTACGCAACGAGTTCAAACCTAGCCAAGGCACAACCTCTACTCCGGCTCAGCGGCCCTTACGAGCAAGGTGCCCTTGCAGGCACAGGGATACGAGCCGTTCTGGCATCGTTCCATCAACGGACATCATTATGTCGTTCAACTGGTTTCGGCAGCTCTTCTGCTAACCATTTCGTCAACACCTCCCCTGCTCTACCGGCAGCGGTGCGACGAACCCTTCTACGATGTAGAAGGCATTCCATGAACTGGGTAGCACTCTGCTATGTGCCAGAGTATCCTGTTACGTTCTTTCTGAGCTATTCTTAGCTTCTCCAGAATTTTCAGCAGCACTTCCTGTCTTTTACAAAGAAAGCGTGCGTTTCTTTTATCCATTTCAGCGGCATCTCCTCTCTTTGGCGGGAAATCGCTACGCTTAACTCGGGAAATGGACACGCATCGTTGTGCGTACTTTGCATCCGTCAAGGTTGCAGGAACCCTGGGCCATAGCCAGGGCATACGTAATTGACTTAGTCTTTACGTAAAGAGCATTTTGCCAAAAAGCGAAGCCTTTCCAATAGGGGCTTCAGTCATCAAGCAGAATCTTGAACGAGGAGCGGTCAGGGAATCGCATTGGCGATTTGGAGTTGATCTCCATTTGAACGCTCATTTATGCGCCGTATATTTAGTATAAGCAGGAGCCTTGGTGTCATTCAACACGATGGCGTAAGTAAATACATTGCAGAAAGCAGGAGCCTTGGCATCATACGATGCAACGACGTAAGTAAATGCATAATCGGAAGTGCAGAAATCATAAATTACAGAAAACATGAGCCTTGGCATCATACGACGCGATGACAAAGGTAAATTACATAGCCTGTGCGATATAGGACGCGTCAGCAGAATCAACAGATATACACCTAGATCCGCATCCAACGATAGTTACGAGGCGAGCGGGTGAACACCGAAGTGTTCTGAAGGGCTCAACCAAGAACTAAGGCAAAATACCATTTTTAAAACGCATATACTGCGTATTTGAACATAGATATATCCAACGATAGTTACGAGACGAGCGGGTGAACACCAAAGTATCTAAAAAGGGCTTAATCAAGAACTAAAGCAAGATACTACTTCAGAAAGTATATGCTATATACAAACAATCAAATACTTGAGAGAGATGGACCAACGAAGTGAACTTACTTCAATTAGTGGAAGAAACGACTCTGAAACGCTTTGATGCTTCGAACGAGGCTCGACTTCAAAAAGGATCAACTTTGAACTTCGGATGAAAAAGGACTTGGACTTTGACTTTGAACCAAACCAGGTTCAAGTCAAGTCAACTGGGTTTGGACTTAGGTCAGGTAGGTTCAAACCTAGGTCAGGTGGGTTAGGACCAGGTCAGGCAGGCTAAGACCAGATCAAGCAGGCTCAGGCTAAGTCAGGTAGGCTCAGACCTACTGGGCTAGGTAGGGGAGGTTTTAGGAAGTAGGAGAGAGAAAGAGGAGGCTAGAAAGGGGGGGGGGGACGATTTTTTCTAAAGGGGAGGGGGTCTATTTATAGATTCTGAAACTTGGGCCCCAAGTTTCAGAATCTCCCTTTTACCCCTAGCTTCTTTTTAATACCAAGAGGTTCCTTGGTGTGGGGCCCACTTGGATATTCCATGGGATATTTTTGTGGGTCCCACCAGATATTTTGTGAGAAATATTTCTGTGGGTCCCACCAATATTTTCGTGGCTCTCACAAAAATTTTGGGTTTTTGGCAATTTTTTTCTGAAAAATTCTGAGTACGCCATTAATTTAGTATTGACGTAACTAAGAAAATTGGCTCGAGAAAATCTCTTGATTTCGTTCAGGTAGGAAGTTATGGCTTCTAGAGTGTTTGAGTATATATTCGTGAAGATACAAATATCCTAAGTATATTTGGATCGCAGGAATCGGTTCGATTCGCTTTACGGCAAAAACACTATTTTTCACTGGAAAATGCCTCAAGAATTTATTCAGAATTGAACTGAAAAATTGTGGGTCTTACACAATGACTGGTTCCAACACGAACATCGGATCCAAAAGGAAGTCCGAGTTGGAACCCGGAGCTTCAAAAATAAGAATATACAAAAGGAAAGATCCGAGTCGGAACCCAGTTTTTCAAAAAATAGAAGAATGAATGAGAATCGAGCTTGAGAACTCGAATTCTCGACATGGTGATTGGTTCCAACACGAGCATTGGATCAAAAGGAAGTTCGAGTCGGAACTCGAAGCTTCAGAAATAAGAATATACGAAAAGGGACAATCCGAGTCTGAACCCAGTTTTTTTAAAAGATAAAACAGAGAAAATCTGAGTCTGGGCTCGGAACTTCTGAAAATAAAATAAGATGAAAACCAAGCCTGAGTCGGAACTTAGGTGGGAGGAAAATAGCTCCTTCCCAAAAGTCGGGTTTTTTAGAAGGATTGACAAAAAGCGTGAATAGATTCCGACGATAAGGATGAGAAACTTATTCAGGGTCCTTGACCCAAGATGACCTAAGACCTGAATTTTATTTGGGATGATTTCCAGGATTGTCCCTGTTTGTGAAGAGAATTTGGCAAAATTTTGAAAAAGGTTGGTAGAAATGGATAAAGGATAAAAGGATTGATAAAGATTTAGAATTTTAAGGAGAAATTGATGATAGGAGAATTTAAGATTGTCCCCTGTCTTGAAAGAAAATAAAGGGCCTCGAGGGACGAGGTTCAGGTTTTATCCCTTAACCTGAAAGGGAATATACCTCATTGAAATGAGGCATCAGGTTTATCCCTTAACCTGAAAGGGTTTAAAAATTTAATAAGATTGATAAAGCTTGATAAAATTTGACAAATTTGATAAAAATCGACAATAAATTGATGAAAAAAAAATGAAATGAATGCAAACTTAATAAAGATAACGAGATTAACTAAAAAGTTGAAATGATTTTTTTTAGAAAAGAGATTCGTCTGATCCTGCCTGCATATGATGAAGGAAGACAAGTATAGATCATAAATAAAATGCCCCAGTATCAGAGAGAAGAATGTGAGAATTCAATATGAAGATTATTGCTTTATTGAAAAGGGTTTCTGAAGAGTATAATGGCTAGAATGAACAATTTTAAGTGTAGAATCTCTTCAAATGTAGAGCGTTGATAGGATCTGGCAGTTCCACCCCATCCGCGTTGATCAGGCGATAGGAATTGCGAGGCAGCGCTTCCTTAACTACATATGGGCCTTCCCAATTGGGTGACCACTTGCCCTTCGGCCGATGCTTGAGATGAGCTGTCGATCTGAGCACAAGATCATTGACTCGAAATCTTCTCTCAATAACTGATTTGGTGTAGTGCCGAGCTATCCTCTGACGATAGGCATGAGCGTGTTCTGCCGCACTGAGTCTTTTCTCGTCCAGTAGATGTAGTTGTACCAACCTCTGCTGCTGATATTGATCAAGCGGAAGTTTGATGAGCGATGCGAACTTTAGGGCGGGCTTCTAAACGTGAAGAGGTAACACTACCTCGGTCCCATAGATAAGCTCAGAAGGCGTAGCATTGGTTGGGGTCCGAATGGTGGTTCGATACGCCCAAAGTGCGTCATGCATCTTCTCATGCCAATCGCGGCCCATTTCCACCGTTCTTTCGAGAATGCGGATTAAAATTTTGTTAGTGGCCTCAGTCTGGCCATTTCCTTGAGGATAGTAAGGAGCAGAGAAATGATGATGAATCCTGAACTTCGAACAGAAGGTCTTCATCCTCTCATTTTTGAAGTGGCTGCCATTGTCTGACACAATATCATGTGGGATGCCGAAGCGGCAGAGAAGATACTTATGAATGAAAGAAACCACATGCCGGCCTTCCACTGTCTGCAGAGTCACGACTTTGACCCATTTGGTGAAGTATTCTGTAGCTGCGAGGAAGTATCTGTGGCCATTAGAAGTTGGAGTGATGGGGCCTACCACGTTGAAGGCCCACATCGAGAAAGGCCATGGAGAAACCACGGACTGTAAGTATGCGGCTGGCGCATGAATGGAAGGTGCATGCATTTGACATTTGACGCATTTTCTTACAAATTGATGGCAATCCTGCTTCATGGTTTTCCATTAATATCCTGCCCGAATGATCTGTTTGACGAGTGTTTGGTAGCCGACATGACCACCACAAATTCTCTCGTGTGCCTCTCGGACAACTTCCATGGCTTCATCCTAATCTAAGCATCTGGCGTACTTAGAACTGAACCCACGACGATAGAGAGTATTGGCAAGGATGAAATAATGGGCCGACATGCATTGAATCGCGTGTTGTTTTTTTCTTGGCATTCCTGATGGAAATTCACCAATTTCAATAAAGCTTTTGATGTCTTGGTACCAAGGCTTCTCTTTCTGAGTGGCTTGGTTCACTTGCTTAGCTGGAATGTAGGCAGGTTGGTCAAGTCTGCCAATCTCGAAGGAACGACAAGACTCACTGTCTTTGAACGACAAGATGGAGCATAAACAGGCCAGGCCATCTGCTATATGATTGTATTCCCTCTTGACATGATTAAGCTGAAATTCTTCAAAGTTGCCTATGAGAGCTAAGGCAATCTTCTGATAGGGGATCAACTTTGAGTCCTTCACTTGCCATTCAGCATTAACTTGACTGACAACAAGCAATGAGTCACCGAAGGCGTGTACTCTCTTGACATCGAAGTCTTGCAAAATTTTGAGGCCTTGTATCAAAGCTTCATACTCGGCCATATTGTGAGTACATTGGAAATTGAGCTTGAGGGAATAAGGAAGCATCTCCTTTTCAGGAGTGATCAACACGATTCCAATCCTTATACCGGACATATTCCTGGCTCCATCAAAGAATAGAGTCCAAACCGGGGACTCCTGAATATTGCAGATGCGATCATCGGGAAAATCATCTTTTGCCTTGATCTCTTCTGTCAATGGGAAATCTGCCAGCTGGTCTGCACTGGACTGCCTTTTGACCGATTTCTGAGAAACATACTCCAAGTCATACTGCATCAGGAGGACTTTCCATTTCGCGATTCGTCCAGTAAGAAAAGGCTGCTCAAGGATGTACTTGAGAGGATTGAGCCTTGATAGAATTTTGATTTCTGAGGCTAACAGATAATGTCTCAGCTTCTGACACATCCACACCAAGGCTAAACATGTCTTCTCCATCTGAGAGTATCTTTTCTCATAATCGATAAAGGTCTTGCTGATGTAGTAGATGGCATGCTCTATCCGGCTGCCTTCCTCGTACTGCGCTAGAAATCCGCCACAAGCATTATGGTTGACAGAAATATATAAAAGGAGCGGCTTTCCAAGTTCTGGTGGCTTCAGGACAGGTGGATTGAGAAGATATTGCTTGATGCGCTCGAATGAGAGCTGACATTCTAGTCCCCACTCAAATTTCACTTCTTTTCTCAATAAGTGATTGAAGGGCTCGCATCTCATGGCCAAATTTGAGATGAAGCATCAGATTGACTGAATGCGACCTTGAAGGCTTCGCAGTTCTTTGAGATTGGTGGGAAGCGGCATATCAATGATTGCCTTTGCTTTGGCAGGATCCACCTCTATGCCTTTCTTGCTGATCATGTAGCCAAGTAGTTTGCCTGACTCTACTCCAAAAACACACTTCTGCGGATTGAGTCTCAACTTGTAGAGGAAAAGTCTTTCAAAGACTTGGCCAAGAGCATCAAGATGATCCTCTCCCTCTTTTGACTTGACTAAGATGTCATCCACATAGGCATCCATGTTCTTGTGCATCTGGTCGTGAAAAATGACCGCCATTGCTCTCTGATAGGTTGCCCCAGCATTCTTGAGCCCGAACGGCATGACCGTATAGCAAAATGTACCCCAAGGCGTGGTAAAGGAAGTTTTGGATTGGTCACGAGCGACCAATTTGATCTGATGGTAGCCTGAGTATTCATCCATAAAGGAAAACATGGCAGGGCCTGCCGTGCTATCGATCAAAAGATCGATGTTGGGGAGTGGATAATCATCCTTCGGGGTTGCTTTGTTCAAATCTCTGAAATCAATACAAATTCGGACTTTGCCATTCTTTTTGGGAACCGCCACGATGTTCACCAACCAATCTGGATACTCAATAGTCCGGATGAATCCTGCTTTTAACAACTCTTCAAGTCCTTCTTTAACTTGCGGTGCCACTCGGGGATCCATCTTCCTCAATTTTTGCTTGATTGGTATGTGATCCGGTTTAAGCACAAGACGATGTTCGACCAGCTTGGGATCTAAGCCTGGCATATCCTCATAAGTCCAAGCAAAGACTTCTTGGTGCTGTTTAAGGAAATAGACGAGCCTTTCCTTCTCATCTAAACTCAAGCTGGAGCCAATTTTGAGGATTTTCAGATCGTCTCCTGAACCGATGTTAACCTCCTTTGTCGGATCTTGAACCAATGGTGATGGTTCATCCTGCTTCTGAATACTGGCGAATTCTGGCAATTCTTGAATCGCTGAGTCGAACTCTGCTAACTCTTTGATCTGCCCTGTCTCTTTGCTGACCTCTGCCCCTGCCTTTGCCTTGCAGATTCTGGCCGGCTTGGATTTATTTCGAGAAGAATTAGGATTGATCATGAGCTTTTTGGGTGATTTAGGAGCCATGATTCCGGCGATCCTGTAAGCGCAAAAGAAGGTATTTGAGAAAAAGGTAAGATATTTTAAAAAAATAGCCTTTTGTACAGAAACTAGAGAATGACAATATAGACAAGGATACAAGCAAAGAATTTATGTATGCCAAGATGAGAAATAGAAATCAAAATTTCATTGATTTGAAATATTCTTGATATTTACATATGCTTTGATGAAAAGAAGGAAACTGGGGCGGATTTTGTGCCCCTACAAGATGACATGGAAAAGAAAGAAAAGAAAGCAGAAAACACTAGCATTGTCTTCTTTCACTGGGATCCCTTGACGAAGGTGGTCTTTCTGCCGGATGACTGACCGGTGAATCCTAAGCCTGTATTATCAACATGCCGAGCGGGGACGATCGGCTCCAGAATGCTGTCTTCATTTCTGCCCAGGCCCCTGAAGGGCTGATACCCGTGTTTCATCAGAAGATCAAACCCTCTCTTAGTTTTTGAGAACTGAGGGAAGAGAGGGTGATCTTTGAGTGAAGTGCAGTCGAGGTGCCCACCTAGCTTGAAGAAGTGAGGCCCCTGCCACTGGGTTACTGCTGCCACATTTTCTATCGGCTGGACTTCTTTCAATTTTAACATGTCCAGACTTTCACTCAGATTGATTTCATCGACTTCCCTGATGCTCGGGATGTCAGCAGTGAAAGTAGGACGGGAAATCATCGGTTGTGAGAGTCGCTCTTCTGGATCCTCTCCTAGGACCATGGTAATCATGCCTCCCTTCGACCACTTGATGCATTGGTGAAGGGTTGAAGAAACAACATTGGCATTGTGGATCCAAGTGCACCCGAGCAAAAGATTGTAGGTGGGCGGCACATTGACCACGTGGAAGAGCACAGTATGCACCGAGTAGTTGATGAAAATTTCTAGAAAAACCTTCCCCTTGGCTGTCTGCCCATGGTTGTCAAAACCGTAGATCGTTATGGGATCTGGGGTATATTCTTCTTCTTTCAGACCCAAAGCCTTAGCCGTCATTTCTGGACAGATATTTAGGTTGCTGCCCCCGTCAACTAGCACATGAGGGACTGTCATGCCCCTGGTTCGCACCACTATGTATAAGGCATTGTTGTGAAATGAATGAGGCTTCGGCAGATCCTCATCAGAAAAGGTGATTGGTGCGTTTGTCATGGCCTGATTGTCGATCTGAGCCATGTCCTGTGGTGTTGTGCTAGGCCTGACCTTGATCTTTCTGAGCAGGTCTTCTAGCACTTGCTGGTGCTCTGGGGAAGCATGGGTCAGATCCAAGATAGAAATGTTGGACAAAGCAGTAATTGGCTTCTGAACTGACCCTGAAGCCTCTTCTTTTTTTGAAGCTGCCTTGACAAAGCACTTCGGAATCCTGGGGAATAGCTTGGCAATGTCTGTCGTTACTTTGGCTGGTTCTTTGGTTGTTTTCTTGTAAAATGCAGTAATATCCACCCTCTTGGCGGAAGACTGCGCTTGGCGAAGGACCAGGACCTGATGTTGATCCTGAATGTCCTGACTGGAACGTGGTTGAATGCTACCTTGCGAAAAAAATGTTTGTTCTGTGATGACTGAAGCTGAATGCTTGGGAAATGGCTTGGACAAAATTTCTGGTTGTTGCTCATCCTCGTCCTTAATCAACAAGTTCTTGTCAATACAATCTTGAATGATGTTTTTAAAGACAAAGCAGTGCTCGGTGTCATGCCCCACAGTCCGGTGAAATTTGCAGAATTTGTCAGTCCATTTGCCCATAGCGACCAAAGGATGTGCCACCTTTGGGAGTTTGATCATTCCCTTCGACATCATATATTCCAAGCTGTCTTCGCGGGACTGTTCAAGAGCGGTAAACTCTCGATCATAACTCCATCCTTTGTGTTTCGGCTTTTCTGGCTGCGGCGCTGATTGGACAGGTTGTGTTTTGACAAATTTTACCTTCTGGGTTGCGGAGTTTGTCCTTTCGGCCCTAGAGTATCCGTCATTCTTGTTGCGGTTTTTCTTGCTCTTCTTGCTGCCAGAACCATTGTTGTTGTCAAAAAAATCTGTAGAATAAGCAACATGTGCTTTCTTCTTCTGCTCAGGATTCCCTCTGACAAAAGAATAACCTTCATACAGGCTATTGTCCAGTCCGGTCTCGAGCCACTCGGCTCTCTCAATCAACTTGATGAATGATTTGGCAGGCGATGTTGAAATGAGGTTCCTCAAAGGCTGAACAAAGTTGTTCAAAATAATCTGCAGGGCGTACTCTTCTGGGACGGGAACCTTCATTCTGTTACAAGTGCTTCTCCACCTGTGGATAAATTCGCTAGCTTTCTCATTCTCATTCTGTTTCAGATTGTACAGATGATTGAGAGTTGGTGAGACTTCAACATTGAACATGAAGCGCTCAATGAACAAGTTAACAACTTTATCGAATGGTCTGCATACCACCTGACTGCTACACCTTCTAGGCTGCGAGGAAAGCAAATGAATAATGCCCGATTGTCTTTCCTGAAATGGCTGCACTCAGCATAGAAAGTGGCCAAATGAGCCTTAGGGTTGCCTGTTCACTTGAGGAACTTGCGAGGGAGATTTTCCAGATTGTCATCCCCATCTAGGCCATTGTAAAAATCCTCACTAGAGTAAGTCTGTTTGCCTTTGCTTTTGGCCTGAATATCTTTGATGGCCCGATTGATTTCTTTCATCTGCTCTTGCATCGGATCATTAGTTGGAATAGGCTTGTTTATTGATTCGGGCTCTGCAGCGGTCTTTACAAACTGCGGTGGAGGATTCTGATGATAAACAAACTGTTCTTCTTCTTCTGATTCCTCTTCAGCTGATTCTGATTCCTCAGAAGGGGTGTCAGACTGTACTTTCTTTTTGATGATCCTGACTGATTTTTTCACAAATTTCTTCTTTGGTTTGCTTTTCGGAGCAACCTCCTTCTGACTGGCCTCAGCTTGTTCTGACATCATTCTGGTCATCATTCTCTTAAACAGGTTGTACATGGCAGTATCTATATCATCGGTTTGGTTCTGATTCTGCCCTCTGACTGACTTAGGAGAGTTTGTTGTCTCGGCTTCGCTGTCGCTGTGCTGAGGGGCAGTCTCCTTTCCGGCTCTGGTTTGAACCATCTTGCCAATGCCAATGATTTATGCAGAGATAAAGGGATGGTTAGAGCTCGGAGGAGTTTTTGAAGATGCGATCTTTTTGAGAAAAGCCAAGAAAGGAGGAATTGATAGACAATTTAGACAAGTTATCCCATTACCAGGGATCGGGTCATCATAAATTTTGCGATAATTGTGTCACCATTTTGCGGCAACAAAAATGCGCCTTATGACCTAGACGAGGTCGTCCATCATGATGAGAGATAATCGAAGAAGAATATAAGAAAGAAGTCTTATCACTAGGGATGAGGTCGTCACGGGGATCGTGACCATATAAAACAAAATAGAAGAATAAAATTTGGCCATAAAGAGCTTTTTATCAGAACAAAAGTTGCATTTTTATTGATGACAAAATTTAAATACAAAGAGAAGGTGGTCAGACAGTTTGCCACCATTCTCCATATTCTGAAGATACATTAGGACCAGGAAACATAGACAAAGGAATGAAGAAGTCCCAAGTGTATTTGGTTACATGGTATGCCCCAGACCACTGATCAGACTGCAGATCGAACTCTGGCATGTGACCTGTCAGGAAGCGACTGTTGACGCGAACCTGCCGCTGCGAGAACTGTCTGAGACACCTCTTTGGCTGATAGTCGACACAGAAGAAAGGGCCAAGCAATCTGTAGCGTTTGCTACGAGCATAAGTGTAGCGAGGAACTGATTCTTGTCTGTCAAAGTAATCCCAAAGGATTTCTTCCTGGTGCAGACTCTCGATCGAAGCTCGATACTGAATGGTGGACTTCGGCTTCTTGCTATTGAACCTGAAGGAACTGGCTTTTGACGGCACATGTCACAGTAACCAAGACTGCAAAGCATACGTGCACCCTTCCACCAAAATGGTCTCTCCGAGGGCAAAATGAGCTAAGCCTCTATAGAGAAAGGCTAGAGCTGCCATGGACACTGAAAGCTGACGGATCTGCTTGCTTCCCCATCTTCGAAAGAGTTGGGCGACTCTGACATCGATGAAATTCTGACTGTCTTGGAAGAATGTTAATCCCACTGTGCATAGGACCATGGCGTGCTGGATTCTTTCCTTCGTTGCTCGAGACAAGGTGTCAACTTCCTCATAGGCTCCATACTTGTGATAGAGTCCGAACAGGTCGATGAACTGACTTCCGTCGATCTCAGTGAGAGGCCAAGATCTGCTCCCTGTCGCTCTAGCTAATGCTTTTCTAACGTCTATCCCCTTGACGTTGATCAGGAACTGCTGCTCGACTGGATCATCTGGCTGACCAGCTGGTTCTGGCAATCCCATAATGTCACTGAATTCGTCCATTAGCAGAGTCATCTCTCCCCACAGGAACCAGAATATGCAGGTACGCGGGTTCCATTGCTCTGTCATAGCCTGAATCAAACTGTCGTTGATGGTTTGCTTGCCCACTGCCGATGCCATCTCCAATCCACAATCATCTAAGTGGTCTGGGAACATACGCGAGAAGGTGGCGAACCAGGAATAATACCACCGAGGGAAGAAGGAATGAGACTGGATGACCCGATGATCCGGGGTTCCATCCCTTATTTGATAGAAGACATGATCTCTGGGAAAGATAGCATCGAGAGATTCAGATGCCATCAGAATGATACTGAGGCAAAAAGAGGAAGAGAATTAAATAGAATGCAAGACTTACATATAGACTCTTGATGAGAAAGAGGACATACATGACTCCTGGAAATTTTTGAAAGATCAAGGGTTTTTAGAAAAAGAATTTCCAGGGTTTTTTAAAGAAAAATTGACACAAAAGAGAAAGAAATGTAGGTAAAGGAAAAATATACACCTGGGTTTTTGAAAATAAAGGGAAATTTTGAGTAGTACACCCAGGGTTTTGAAAATGTTCGATATATATAGGAGAATACAAGGAAATATCGCACAATCAGAGCTGCACAAACAAAGATGCGCACATAGCACCCCCTAAAGGCTGACTCTAAATGTAATATTTTGAAATGGATTGTAGGACCTTAATCCTAACTCTATGGTTCAGATCATCTGATTCCAATCAAGGTATGCCGATATACTCAAGCCGAAGCTCGAAGTACGTGGCATATAAGATATCTCTCCGGTTCTAAGGTAATGGCTTTCCAACATCCTTGAGCACCTACCGATATACCTCGGACTATGGCCCTTAGGAACGTGGTAGGGGGGCGCGAACCCAAATAAGTGGTTCAGTTGTGAGGCTCTCTTCCAAACTATGGTTCAGTGAGACAGCCCAGCAACGTGAAGACCGGGACAATATAGGTAGGGATGTTTTCAAAAACATGTTCAACATGCAGATAAAACCAGAAAGCTCTAATGCAAGTCCTAAAGAGATAGATTTAAATGAAAAGAAGCATACACTTGCATACATTGTTTGCATTTAATCCCTAAAATTAAGGAGAGTTGTATTTTAGACCTAAGTCTAATGTGAACATGGAATAATCTCCTCAATATGGTCCTGCCAAACCATACTTAGATCCTATATGCAATGATGTCAGCTTAGGACAGAGTCTAGGCTCCTAAGGTTTGCATGGAAATGAAGCTGACATTTGAAGAATAAATACTTAGAAAATATCAAAGCAAAGCAAAAGGCACAAATTCGACCGGACGAAGACACGTCCCATCTCGGTCGCCAAATCTATGATCATCGCAAATTTTTTCCTCTCTTGTGGTTTCTCTCTCTTCCTTCTCTTTTCCTTTTCTAACCTCTATTTTCCTCCTTTTTGAAGGGAGAAGAATAAAAGACAGAAAAGAAAGAGAGAAGAGAAAAGAAGGGAAGAGAAGAAGAGGAATTCTTTTGCGGGGTTTCACATGACCTTAATTTGAAAATATTTAGAAATTTAACTCACCTCCGTTTTGAAAATTTGCGGGAAAAATGGAGAGACGAAATTCGCTTGTCGGTACGAGGTTCGACCGTTCCTGGCGCCTTTACCAGGGGTAATCGAACCAAGGATCGAATTTATGCCTTTTGCTTTGCTTAAATATTATATAAGAATTTATTCTAAATCTAAATGCACAAAGAATCATGCTTGTGCAATGCAAGGATGCATGCTCTTTTTGAAAATTAATTTTGGAAATCTCCAAGTTTTTTGAGATAGTCTTGATAATGGAGTGAAGAAATGATTTCTGAATGATTGAATCTAACTTAGAACTTGAGATAGATCAGAGAAGTTCCAAGTCTTTGAAATAATCAGAGTTTGGAGAATAAATCTTGATTTTGAGAAAGAATGATTTGAAGTTAAGATGAAAGGAAATGGAGTTTAGAAATGGACTTTTGAATTTTAAACTTGGATTTAGGAAAGGGAATGAATATTTGAAATGAATTTTGAATTTCAAATTTGAAATCAGAATGGACTTGAGGAATCCAAAATGGTATAAGAAATGGAAATAGATTCAGATGAGATCTGAAAATGGGACTTGGATTTTGAAATCTAGAATTGGAAATAGAATTGGATTCTGGATCCTGAATATGGATTTAGATCTTGAAGTCTGAGCTCCAAAGTAGAATTTGGATTCTGGATCCTAAATTGAAATTGGATCTGAAGTCTGAGATCCAAAAAGTGAAGATGGATTCTGAATCCTAAAAAATGGAATTGGATCTGAAGTATGAGACCCAAAGTAGAATTGGATTCTGGATCCTAAAATGAAACTGGATCTGAAGTCTGAGATTCAAAGTAGAATTGGATTCTGGATCCTAAAATGAAATTGGATCTGAAGTCTGAGATCCAAAAAGTGGAGGTGGATTCTGAATCCTAAATGGAATTGGATCTGAAGTCTGAGATCCAAAAAAAAAAGTGGAGATTTGTATTTGAAAATCTGGATCCGACTTGGGATTAGGATCTAACTTTGGATTTGGATTCTGAAAATCCAAATGGGACTATTGAAGATGGATCTGGGTTTTGAAAACCCAGATTGAATTTAAAATTTTAAGAAGAGTCAAGTTTTGAGATTCAAAATCAATCTCAACTTTGATTTTGATTTTTGAAGATGAACTTGAAATAAGAAGATAACTCAGAAGTTTCAAAGTTAAATTGAACTTTGAAAAAAATGCAATTGAATTGAATTTGAATTTCGAATTTGATTTCAAAGTCAAAATTTGGACTTTTAAAAATAGGATAGAATTGATGAATTTGAAAGGAAAATTGAAGAAAAGACAATCACTTGGGTTTTTGAAAAGGGAATTTTTGAAGATATGATGCAATTCTATCCTAAATGATGAATGAATTTGAATAATTTTGAAATTGGATTTTGAAAAGCTATTCCATTCTTTAAATGAATTAAGAATGAGGTTGAAGATATAATATATCCCTGACTATGGTCATTGAATATATTATATAATAACCACATTTAAATTCAAGTGAAGAATAAAATACATTTTTGGTGCTTTTATAGAATTTTAAAATGAAATTAACTCTCAATATATCCTGACTATGGCTATTGATATATATTTCGAGTTAATTTTAAATTAAACTCTAATAAAAGAAGAAAATATTTGAAAATATGATGATTTTTGAAGAGGATCCAGTGTTACTCCATAAAAGATGAAAATCCTAAGTTTTGTTCACATCCTGACTATGGCCATCGATGCAAATCATCAACTTAGGGTTAATCACCTCCTATTAGAATGGGGCACGTGTCATTTGTGTTTCCATTTGTGAATTTTCAAAATAAGGGAAAATAATGAACAAATGTCATTTACATGCTCATTCATTCTAATCTAGTGCAGAAATATAAAGTTTCTCATTATCTTCTAGTTATTACAATCCTGAAATTGGAGTTGAAATATCAAAGTCCTAATCTTAGGAAGGCGATATGAAGTTTCCCTGATTTTCCTGCAAAAAGGGTTAGCACCACACTCCATAAATTCTATCAAAACTAAAATGTCTATGGTGACCCCTAAAATGTCTATGAGGGAGTAGATTTTTAACATTGGTATATGATGCACCAAACCAGTGAGAAAACATATGTTATGGTATATGTTGGGATGCTAAGGGTAATGGATGAATACAACAAACAGCAGCAAAGGGTGGCAAGTTGTAATGGATAGGCTAAATGAAGGAAAAGCTGAGAATGATGGTGAGGTAGGTAGCCAATGCCTGCCATCGCAAAATGCAAAAGATGGTAGCTGACATGAAAGTGCAACAGCCTACATAATACTATATGCAAATGTTGTGGAAAATCAATATCAGATGTGATAATAGAGGTGTAGCTGCAGACATATATTTAGTGGATGCACAAGTATTGAACTTAAGGTAATTGTAGGTAACTACTGCAAGTAATTTAACTAACTAGTATAATTCCTATCCCACTATAATGTGCCATGGACTAGTGTGCTCCAGGAGTTATGACATGGACTAAACAGTCAATGATGCTTATGTACTTAATAGGCTGAATGGTGTATAGACAGATAATCAGTTAAGAATATACAATAAAGTAGATGGGTTGGGCAAATGGTTATGGGATGCAATGGGTCAAAAGATGGAAGTGTTGGAGGTATTTGTAATAGCTACAAGTATGGTGGCTGTACACAGTGGGTTGTAGGATGGCTATGTGTTTATGGAGGTATGGCAATAGTAGATGATAGGCAATAAGTGTAAATGGAGTAGGTATGTGCAGCAGTAGAATCTGATTCATAGCAGCAATATATTCATGGTGAATCATAATAAATGAGGTAAAATCTTACAGTAAAACAGAGATTTGCATGAGAAAAAATAAACTGTTCCTAAACAGGAATGCTAGCATTCAAAAGAGATGAAAAAGAAAGAAAAAAAAAAGAGAGAGAGAGAGACTGCATTACAGGTCCATTGCACAAACGGGGAGTCCAAAAATGACACTCAGCACCAAAGGATTAATCAGTAAATCGATTTTCTGTAAAATAATCATTCACTGTGTCACAGACTTGCCTTGTATCAGAAATCAATTTTCTGCAAAATAATCATTCACTGTGTCGCAGACTTGCCTTGTATCAGAAACCGATTTTCTAAAAAATGATCATTCACTGTGCCATAGATTTATCTTGTATCACGCTTCATGGCGCTTTCACAAAAATTCAAAGTTTGTATTGACAAGTCAAAGGGGTGCCCCTTTGCATCTACGGACCGAGTAACACAACAGCGTATCCTGAGCTACTTTCACTATGTAAAATCCTAACAGAGATGGGAGAGATACTTGAACTTTCCAATATATCCATCCTGTACTTTTTTTTTTTTTTACTTATCATCAAATGATAAACACATTTATGGCCTTGGATCTGGCGATATAAAACCATCAAGTGGCTGGTGCACAGAGCCCGGTGCAATCACGTCCAATGCTTAGATGGTAATTCAAATGAGATATTTCACCACAAACCCAGATCTAATTCCAGTTCCTCCACAGAAAAAAAACTTTTTTTACTAACGACTGAGAGACAAGTCCATCATGGACTAAAACAGGTTTTATAATAAAAACAGAATATTGTTAAGAGATTGTAATGAGCATAGGGGAAATGGGATTATGCAGGTCACATACAAAGTGTTAATCAGACCAAATGATTCTAAATGATCTATGAAACAGTCGATTCTACCAAAATAAGCAATAGTAATAAAAAAAAATGAAATGGAAGAAGATAATCAAGCAAAATAAAATGATCCGATGAAATTAACCTGAGAAATAGACAGAAGATGCGATGAAGAAATAGGCTGATAAACAAATCTTCATAATCTCAGCAATTGAACAAACTACTTAAAAAGAATTAGATGATTCATATTGGCTTTTCTAATGTAAAGAACAGATCGGGTGGGTGGACGGCACCTTACCTGATCAGCAGGGATGGACCAAAGGAACACAGACTTGATTCCTTAATGTCTTTTGTTGGAATGAGCTCACGCGATTGATGGAGGTAATGCTTTCTCTGGTTATTGATGATGAGCTCCTTCGATCGATCCAAGGGAGACTTGAACTCAAAAGAGAGGGTGTCTCTCCCCTTTTCCCTCTCTTTCTCACACGCAGCAGGGGAAATCTAGTGGACAGGATAACATCAGATGGTGTACTAAAATTTATTTTATTTCATTCATCTCCACGCAACATTAGCCCATAAACAATCTTGTTACCGATGCAATAACCCCCAGGAGAAAGGACGTGCACAACAGACGATGGGAAATTTAACCCCAATCAGGACTCCAAATACTACAGAACTATGGCGATGATTTCAAATGGGCTCTCCTTAATATCAAGGGCTTGGGACCACTGCAGCTCCAGCCGTGATTTGATCTAACATCGGCCCTCAATGGGGCAAACTGTAGAGATTATAGAGTTGCATTTAGAACATTAATCAAGAAAACTAAGCAGATTACATACCTTTGTTACTGTTGTGCTGGGCTGAGAGATCAGGGAATCCCGAGTCTACCGATAACAGTGATACATAATCCATAACAAGTCTAAATAAAATGAAGAAACGAAGTATTGTCCGTGTGCACTGCAAAATAAATACCAGTGACTACATACATTGTGATGGCAATTAGGAAGAGAAGAGCATGTATTTATGTTGACATCGAAAATGAACATGAAGTTTACAGAAGGGGAGCACGGATTTATATTATCTTCGAGCCTAAGCACATGCAGGAATGAGGTTTAGAGAGAGTGGAAATGCATTCTTATGCTACAGCAAAAAGCGTAAGCATGTATCGTGATGAAGCTTAGAGCCTGTGTTTATGCTAGGGTAAAGCATAAACACCTGCTTATATCGAAATTCATGAAACAAGGGCTTGTGATGATGTCTTAACTAAAACCAGCGAGAAGAGAGAAAGAAAAAAAGAAAAGAAAAGAAAAAAGAAGAAGAAGGATAAAATAGAAAGGAAGAGAAAAAAAAACGATGTTGGTTATATGCAAAACAGTATACCAAAGGGAAACAAGGAACCCAGTATCATTCGGAAGGTAAAATCAAGATCAAAATGCAGATAAGAATACCTGTAGACGGAAAATAAGACGGAAGCTGGAGTGAAATCAAACTAAACAAGTAAAAAAAAAATGAATCGATGATGATGACCTCGGTCGTATTGCAGGGAAATTACATGTTATCACAGGACCATAGGTGAACCGAGAAATTCGTAAAAGGTAAAAGGAAAATATGTTGGAATATATATATTCCCTTGATGTTGCACTGTGTAAACTGACATTGCTATTTGCAAATCAGATTTACAAGGGGTGCGCTAATGGGGATTGAAGCAAGGAAAAAAAAAAAAAATGAGAAAGAATACTTACCGTAGCTTGTTTGAAGGTGATCGGCTTCTTTCACTTAAGTGGGGGAAAACCAGAGAGAACTTCGCTTGGTAGGAACTCGGATTTACAGAGACTCCGAAGGATGGAGGAGAGACCGGCCTTCTAGCTTGCTTGTTTTGCTGGACGTATTGACCTTCTTCGCCCGATTAGAGGGAAGAACTTTGATTATCACGGCGGATGGTGAAGGGGCCTTGATCGATCCAAAGGGAAGCACCAGGAATAGGGAGAATGAGGATCGACGAAGGTCCTGCTGGATGGCAATTAATTGATGCTTGAGCTTGATGGGCGATAATTGAAAGAAAGACGCGTGAGGAACATGCGAACCACCGATGCCCCTCCCCTTTCCCCTTGCTTAGCTTATGTAGAGAGGGAGGAAACGTCGAGAAGGCAGACGATTTGGGATCAATGGCTGAGGGTGGAGCCATTGATTGGAGGGTGATCAACGGTGGAGGATGAGGGAAGGCCGTTGGTGATGAAGGGTTCAGGGAGGAAACTTCGCACATGGGGGGGGGTTCTGGAGGGTTCGGTGGAAGGAGGAACGCACATGGGGTTGGCCATGGAGGGTTTGGAGGGCGATTCAGGAAGAAGGTGGAGCAGAAGAAGGAAAAAAAAATGTTTCGCATCCGACCCCTTGCGAGAAAACCCTAAAAGATGTTTTTTTACGGGGCCCTTCAGACTTTTAACGCAAATTTAAAAAGAAGGCTCCTTTACCAGATTTTTCTAAAAAAGGTTTTTCTTTAAAAGGATATTTTCAAAAAGAGGTTTTCAAAAAACCGGTTTAGACATATATATATATATATATATATATATATATATATATTTTTTTTGCATTTTCTATTTTTTTTTTGGTATTTTTGGAATGAGACCTTAGAATTTACGAGAAAACGAGGATTTAAACTAGTTTTTTTTATATTTTTGGGAAAGATTTACAAAAGAAGGTTTTCAAGGCTATTTTGGGGAAAATTTCTTTAGAAAATGGGTTTGGACCCAGGTTTTGAGAAAATATTCGAGTTTTAAACCTCGAATTGAGAAATACAATTTGATGGATCCAAATGGATACCGGACGAACTGTTTGAGCTTTTCAAAAAGTTATTTTGGAAATTTCGAGAATTTGATTTTAAACATTGGACAACGAAGCTCAGATTTGGATCTTTTATCTGGATCCGGATCCGAAGTTGAGTCAGATATATAAAATAGATTTAATTTCAATAAAACTTTAAGAAACAAACTGGTATTTAGATTTAAAATTGACTTAATCACTCAGAAAATCGGGTCAAGGGCAAAAAAAGGAAATATTTACAACATTTTGAAAAATTTGGGGTGTTCACAGATGCCCCTCTTTGCTACTAAGCCGGTTGAAAGCCGAGCTTAGTGGCAAAGAAACACTCCAAATTTTGAAAAAATGCCTCAGTCAGCAGACCTGAGCTGGGTGTGGAAGAATTATTTTGAATGTGGCTTTTCAGGCTTAAGACCTTATCCTGAATGGTTCTGGGGGGACGACATCCTCGACAATGGTGTGACTGAATAATAGAAATGAGGAAATCGTGATGGGACTTTTGGGAGAAGATCCCGAAATGATAAAAGGTAAGAGTTTTGATCAAGTCTCGTGGGTGAGACAAGATCAACTTTGAAATGACTCAGGTTTAGCCCTTATCCTGGATGGGACGAAGATATATCAAGAAAATTTGGAATGGGGAAAGGAATATGAGTGGACCTTAATGGGACATTTTTGAGGGAAATGTCTTGTGAGATGAAACTCAAGTATGATCCTTTCCTAGATGGATGTACAGAGCATGGATTCCTTTGTGGAGAAAACCATGATGGGACTGAAAGGATTACCTTGTCGCAACGAGGCTCAGGTTTAACTTAAACCTGAAAAAGGAAAATATCTCGTGGATTTAGATTCAGGCTTAACCCTTAACCTGAAGGGGACGACCATACAGAATCCTCGAGTGAGGAAACCGTGATGGGACAACAAAATGTATCACCAAAGCGAGATTAAGGTTTAACCCTTGACCTGATTCGGGGGAATCACACGAATTCCTCAAATGAAGAAACCGTGGTAGGACTAGAAAGGATATCTAGTCGAACGGGATTCAGGTTTAACCCTAACCTGAATGGAAGATACCTCGCAGAGCGAGGCTCAGTCTTATCCCTTAACCTGAAAGGGCGACCATACGGAATCCTCGGGTGAAGAGACCGTGATGGGACCTTCGGAATTCCCTAAAGCTTGGAAAGGGGATGATCTGGGGCATCTCATTGCTGAGACTAAATCAGCTTTCTAAAAACATACGACCTCTCGCAGAAGGTTTGGGTGATACCTCGAGGATTGAGGCAACAGGTTTAATCCTTAACCTTAATGGATACAGAATCCTCGAGGAGCGAGGAAACCGTGATGGGACCTCTAGACTTTGCACAATAAGTTCAAGAGGGGTTTTGCAAAAGGATGAAAATGGGGGTCCCTAAAACTTGAAAATGGGTTGTTCTTGGGTGCCTCATTGCTGAGACTGAAAAATAGCTTTTGACAATAACAAACTTTTTGCAAAAAGTTCAGGTTTAACCCTTATCCTGAGCGGGAACAGTCTACGGCGGGACAGTGGGGAACGCAGGGAAGTGTGTGAATCTGAGGGCGCTCAGATCAGACGGAAGGAAAGTACTTTCTAGTCCTAAGGAGGGATGACGTCAGGATATGTCAAAAACGAACGTCAAGCTCTTATTCATGTCGGGATAATGATAAAATATTGCCAATAAGATGCCAAAATTGTAGTTGATTAAAAAATGATTGAATTGTGCTTATACGTGAAAATATCACCTCTTTCTACCTAAAGTATTAGCTCCAATTGGGCTAACTCTGTAAAATCAAGAATCAAATTCAATTTTGTTGAAGTTGAGCTTCTTTAAGGAAGATATCAATTTTCTGGATATGAAAAGAGAGAAAACATTCTCAGCTTCATAAAAGCAATTGAGTGGAAAGACATTGATAAAAGAATTTCACACAGGTAAAGATGATTCCTGACAATTTCGGGTAGTTTGATATCCTGGGCATTTCCCATGATGATCTTTTTGCACTCTTTTGAGTCATGGAGCTTTTTTGGGCTTTTTACATCATCCTTCATTTTGGAGATGTCCTGACTTTTCTCTCTTTTTCGGGGAAGGGTACGTCACAAACTCCTTCATCTTGGAGATGTTCCGATCTTTTTTTTTTTTTTTCTTTAGACTTGATGACATCGGTTCTAAAAAGGTCTTTAGATGATAGCAGAAATCAAATATCTTTTAGGGTTTGTCGATAGGTTCATCGCACTCGCCTTCATCTCAACGATGATCTGAACTTTCACTGGAAGGATCCTTCACAAACTCCTTTATCTCGGAGATGATCCAAATCTTCTTTGGCCTCGGAGATTTAGCTCGCATAATTTGTCTTCATCTTGACGACAATTGAGAGATCCCTTTTGCGAATATTTGATTGCAGCCTTGAAGGACTGAGGATATATGGATTGGGTAAGTTCTCTTTTACTGCCCAGGATATTTCCACTGTCTTACTACCAAAAGAACGATCTTTAAGAATGCGCCATAGCTATGATCAATATCAATTTACTTATGGCTTTTCATCATCATTGAAATTTTCCTTTGCCTGGTCATATCGAAGATTTTCCTTCATCCTCTTGGTTGACCAACAAAAAAGCTTGAATTTTCTTCTTTCTTCGCAAAAGTTTGGTCCTTTTGAAATGAATACTAAAGCTAGTTTGAGGTAATTCTTTATGCGATGAAAGCTTTGAGATTAACAATGACTTTTGATAGCAAATTGGCAAAATATTCTTGAAATCTTTGATGAAAGTAATTGCTTGACACTCAATTGACACATCCATGACAAAATTCTCCTCTCTTTTTCCCCAAAAAGAGAGACTCAGGCTTAGCCCTTACCTGAATGGGAAGTTGGAAATACTCCTCTCTTCCCCAAAGAGGAGGTGTTTGCAAAACAGATCTTTCGAAGAGAGATTAAGTTTTTGTCAAAATTCCCTATTTCTAGGCTTCTCTTATGGAAAGGCGGCCGAAAAAAACAAAGTTGAGAAAGTATCACAGAGTAACGAGTCCATCACACTCTCCCTAGAAGGGGGTCCTCTGTGAAGGGGTGGGCCAAAGATGAAAAAAATGGGGGCCACAAAAAAAATGAGCTTTCGTCGAAGCTGTCCCTGGGAAAAGGGTCCTTTTGTGTAAAGCTGGTTGTTGTTTTGCAAACCGTTCGTGAAGAAAACGAGTCCCTTCAAACTCTCCCCGGGAAGAGGGTTCTTGCGAACGAAAGATGGTTGCATGCGAAAGGAACGAGCTCCCTCGAACTCTCCCCGAAGAGGGTCCTTCGCAAGAGAAAAAGATTGATTTTTTGAAAAAAATGATAACCCGAAGGTTGAATTTGAGAGTTTAGAACTTGAATTGTTGATGATCGGTTAGTACAAAGACTGAACCTGGAGAGCTAACTTGATCAGTCAGCCAAACACTAGCACGAGCACTAGATGTACCAGCATGAACACTGGATTTAAAAAATGTATCAGTACGAGCACTGGGTTTTTGAAAATGCACACAAGCACGAGCACTGAGTTTTGAAATGTATACCAGCACGAGCACTGGGTTTTCAAAATGCACCAGTACGAGCACTGGGTTTTTCAACGGGGAGTTGAGAAAGAGACCGACATTCGAAGATACTTGAGAATTAAGTGAGAATGATTGTCGGTATTTCAGGGTTATCCCTTATTCTGAAGGGGAAATTAAGGAAAATTTTAGTCCAATACGAGCACTGGATCAACAGGGGAAATTCGAGTCGGGACTCGAGAACCCAAAGATAAGAATGTACAAAAAGCAAAAATCTGAGTCGGAACCCGGCTTTTCAAAATAAAAGAAATGAAATGAGACTCAAGTTTGAGAACCCGAATCCTCGACGCAACAATTGATTCCAACACGAGCATTGGATCCAAAAGGAAGTCCGAGTCGGGACCCGGAGCTTCAGAAATAAGAATATACAAAAGGAAAAAATTCGAGTCGGAACCCGTTTTTTTTTTTTTTAAATAGAAGAATGAATGAGAATCGAGTTTGAGAACTCGAATTCTCGACGTAGCAATTGGTTCCAACACGAGCATTGGATCCAAAAGGAAGTTCGAGTCGGAACCCGAAAAATAAGAATATATACAAACGCAAAAATCCGAGTCGGGACCCGGTTTTTCAAAATAAAAGAATAAGTGAGAATCAAGTTTGAGAACTCGAATTCTTGACGCAATGTGTAACGCCCCAGATTTCCAAAAAAAAGCTAATTTAAAAATTTTCATGAATTTCTTTTTTTTTTCTTTGAAGCGAAACTTACAAAAGCTTTTAGCAGCGGAATCAGACGATAATGAGTCGTTAGTTTTAGAAAACTCCGGGCACGTTGCAGGTATGTGGCCAAGCAACTCATTGACCACCAAGGTGTTCCATTTTATCGAAAACCATATGTTTCTTACAACATCACGGCTTGGAAAAGCAGCATAGGTTCAATAAAAGGAAACAGTACAACTCTGTCTAGAGAAACCCTTGAACTTGATGCTGCCTTGCTCCGCATATCGCCACGCAGGTACAACACTTGAAATCCCCATTAAACGGGGTCAGAACCACTAATGGTCTGGTAAGCAAGCAATCATGCATCCATTCAACTCAAGCACATACGATGACCACTCAGGGTCGCAGTTCGTAATAACGACGCTTAAGCCTCCAAGACTTAGCGTATATTGCAAGAGCCTCCGCAGAGCTATGAGTTGAACATCCGCTCAAGTCTTCATGACATAGAGCAAGCCTTTTCAGGGCTGTGATTTGGATAACCGCTTAAGTCTCCAAGACTTAGCCATGACCTCTTTTGGGTCTCAAAGGGATGTCTAGCTCAAGTCTTCATACTTGGCACATTTGTATCCCACGCATCTAAGGACAGCTCGTTGAGCTTCGCTTAGTCGTGTGGATATAACACGGGTCTTTGCCCAGTCGGTCCAGTCGTATACCGAACATGACACCTTCACAAAGGTTATGCAGGACTGACTCAACAACGTCATCCACTTATACATTCAAGCATCGCTGAACCTAAGCTAATGCATTGTTTCGATAATTAACCTCTTCCACCCTTGGTACGTGGGCGAAGCAATTGTCCGGGCATCAACTCGACGTTCTGAGGGTTGATTATTCTATGTATTTTAGATACCGCAAAGGCCTATTGACCCTATCCATAGTAGGGCAGTGTGTTTCAACTAGGAGAACCCTACTAGGCCCATATTCGGATGCATCCTCTACTTGCAGTAGTTGGGTTCAATCCTTAGATCTTAAGGATAACCACGACCCCAAAACCCATGAGTGACTGAGGCCATTGTGGACTCTATCAGGTCCAAAGTAAAATACGTGTCTGTGATCATCGCAAAATTTTTCCTCTCTTGTGGTTTCTCTCTCTTCCTTCACTTTTCCTTTCCAACCTTTATTTTCCTCCTTTTTGAAGGGAGAAGAATAAAAGAGAGAAGAGAAAAGAAACGAAGAGAGAAGAGGAACTCTTTTGCGGGGTTTCACTTGACCTTAATTTGAAAATATTTAGAAAATTACTCGCCTCCGTTTTGAAATATATTGCGGGAAAAAATGGAGAGACGGGATTCGCTCGTCGGTACGAGGTTTGACCATTCCTGGCGCCTTTACCAGGGGTAATCGAACCAAGGATCAAATCTATGCCTTTTGCTTTGCCTAAATATCATCTAAGAATTTATTCTAAGTCTAACATACACAAAGAATCATGCTTGTGCAATGCAAGGATGTATGCTCTTTTTGAAAAGATGTTTTAAAAATTTCCAAGTATTCGGAGATGAACTTGATAAGGGAGTGAAGAAATGATTGAATCTAACTTAGAACTTGAGATAGATCAGAGAAGTTCTAAGTCTTTGAAGTAAATCAGAGTTGGAAGAATAAATCTTGATTTTTGGGAAAGAGAATGATTTGCAGATGATGAGGCTTCAAAGTCAGAAATGGACTTTGAAGTTGAACTTGGACTTTAAATGAATACTTGAAATGGAATTGAACTTAGATTTTGAAGTTTGAAATTTAGAATGGATCTGAGAAATCCAAATGATGTTTTAAAAATAGAGATGAATTTAAGAAATTGAGATGTGATCTGTAGAGGGAATTGGATTTGAAATCTAGAATTTGGAAATGAAATTGAATTCTGGATCTTAAGATGGATTTTGGATCTGAAGTCTGAGATCTAAAAGTGGAACTGGGTTCTGGATTCTAACATGGATTTGGATCTGAAGTCTGAGATCCAAAGTAGAATTGAATTCTGGATCCTAACATGGATTTAGATCTGTAGTCTAAGATCCAAAATAGAATTGGGTTCTGGATCCTGAATGGATGGTGGATCTGAAGCCTGAGATCTAAAGTGAAATTGGATTCTGAATCCTAAAGTGGAATTGGATCTGAAGTCTGAGATCCAATATGAATGTTGAATCCTGGATCCTAAAATGGATTTGGAGTTGTTAAATTCAGAAGATGAATCAAGAACTTCTAAAAAAATGAAATTTAGAATTTGAATCTTGAATATAAAAATGAATTTCAAAAGTCAATTTGGACCTGAATTTGGAACTTTGAATTTGGAATTTAGAAAATGAAAAGAATCTCAAAGTTGAATTGAACTTTGAATTTGATTGGAGTTTTGAATATAAATTGAATTTGGAATTTCAAAGTCAAATTGAACTTTGAAATCTGATTTGAATTGGAATTTTTGAATATAAAATGAATTTTAAATCTCAAAGTTAAATTGGATTTTGAGATTGAAAATGAAATAGAATTGAAAATGAAAAGATGAATTGGATTATACAATGATTGAAGATTGATTGAAGAAGATATTTACATCACTTGGAGTTTTGAAAAAGGAATTTTGAAAATATGATGTTGTTCTATCCTAAATGATGAATGAATTTAAAGAATCTTGAAATTGGATTTTAAAAAGCAATTCCATTCTTTAAATGAATTAAAACAAGATTGAAGATATAATACATCCCTGACTATGGTCATTGAATGTATTATATAATAATCTATATTTAAATTCAGGTGAAGAATAAAAAATATTTTGGTGCTTTTATAGAGTTTAAAATGAAATTAACTCTTAATATACCCTGACTATGGCCATTGGTATATATTTTGAGCCAATTTTTAGTTAAACTCTGATAAAAGAAGGAAATATTTAAAAATATGATTATTTTTTAAGAGGATCCAGTGTGGGTCCAATGTTATTGGTTGATATTTTGAAATGATCTTTTTAAAACAATTATTTTCAATAAACTTTGGAAAATCGTCAACCAAAAATATAAAAACCGACTTTCCACAAAGTGGTAAGTACGGGTCGAATCCACAGGGAACAGGAATTAAACACAATATTTCTATAAAATTCAATTTATTAATGACAAATGTCAACCTACAATTACAAAGTAATACAACTACAATTAAACACTAAAAGAAAAGTAAACAAGCAATCGGTCTTCTGCTCCACGCCAAGGGTATTTCCGTCTTTTCGCCACTTAGAGAATCTTCTCACTTGGACAATACCCCTGGACACTAAATATGCTTTTCAACCTAAACATGCAGAAAAATACAAAGTTAGTTTTCTATTCTAACAATTAAAACAATAACGAGAACTATTTCTAATTTTACGAAAATAGCAAAACAAATGCTAGTTATCAAGCAAAAATTAAATAAAATACTAAATTAATTCTAAAATTAACCAATTTAACTCTACTAATGCTGTATGATGATGATGCAACTCCTAAAATGCAGAAACTACTGAAAACAAATCTAAAATGCCGAAACTAAGAAAATTACGAAACTGCCCCTAACTAGTGTAAAATAGCATTCTGACAGGTTATCGGAAAACCACTGTTTGATAGGGAAAACGAGGTCCGATTTTCCCGAAATTTATTCTGTTCTGCAACTGACAGATTGAACAAAACAACAGTTTTTACAGAATTGAAAAACAGTATCTGGAACTCCAGATATAAGCGTTTCAAATCTGGGAAAAATCAGGATATCGCCAGTCCTGTAATTTAAAATCCAGAAAAAGCGGTTTTCGCAAAATGCTTAAAAATCAGACCAAATCAACTCCGAATGAGCTGAAATTTGGTATGAAGTTAAATAACACGTCAATAAAGTGAATAGAAGAAAACAATTTGGAACACACAGAGTTTTTACACAGAAAATAATGCTATTGCAACAGGCCAAAAATCTGGTTTTTATTTTAGTGCAATATTCACTTTATGAACCTATGTAAACACTATCAAATGCAATCTACAACTAATGCAATCTAAATGACACTGTATAGCAGTGTATATGCAGATGATAATTATGAATACACTAAATGCACGACGAACAAAACACGACAAGCAATTTATGACTAGAACTACGTTAACTAACAATGGAAATGCAACTATGCTAAATAATAAAATACAATCTAACTACTAAGTTAACTAATATCTAACTATCCTTCAAACCACAACAAAACACATTTCACACATACTAAACAAATACGCTATACGTATACACACTTCTACACTAAAACTAAATTAGATAAATAAATTAATTAGTATAGAAATCAAAAGAAATAATACTAAATGAACTTACTTCACTAAAGAACGAAGGTTAAGGTTAGGGTTCACTCGGTTGACTCGACTATGATCGGTTTTGGCTTGAGTAGGTTCGGATTGGGTTTGGATGCACTCGGGTGGGATTAAGTAGGCTCGATTTTGACTAGGTTGAAAGAGATAGGCTCGAGCTACGGTTGACTCACTAATTGGGTTCGGTTTTGAGTTGCCTTAGTCAACTAGGTTCGGTTGACTTAGGTGGACTCGGTTTGACCTTAGCTAAGGTTGGGTTGGGTTTGGTTAAGGTTGACTCGACCTCGGGTTGGTCTTAACTTTGACTTAGACTAGGTTAGGGTTTGACTTAGTCTTGACTAGGGCTAGGTCTAGGTCTTGGACTTAGGCTTATTAAGACTAGGTTGAACTCAGTTTAAGTTTGACTTAGTCAACTAGGTTCGAGTTGACTTAGGCTCAACTAAGTTGGACCCAACTTAGGGTTTGACTAGACTCGAAGGGGCTAGGGGTTGACTCGACTAGGTTTAGGTTTGGGCTCGGCTAGGTTTGGTTTCGGGTTTGACTTGATCAACTAGGTTCGAATAGGATAAGGTAAACTCGGTTGACTAAAACTAAGGTTGACTTGACTAGGCTCAAGTGGGTTGAACTAGGTTTGGTTCGACCTAGGCTCGGTTTGGGTTAGGTCTAGGTCTTGGACTAGGTTGACTGGGGTCGATTAGAAGGATAGGCACCCAATAAAAAATCAAAGATAATTTTGGAAATGGAGAAGTCCAAAAATCGTCCTTTTTAATGGGGAGTTACAACCTTAAAGAGCTTTTAAATCCCCTTGGAAAACAAGGAGTAATGCTATTTCCAAAACCAAGGTGAGGGAAAGCCTTTAATTGCAATTAATTCCTTTTTGACAAGCCAAATCGTCCAACCTAGATAATCACACGATTTTAGCTTTCCAACCAAGAATTTAGGGCAATTACTTCTTTCTTGAATTCATACACCTACTTTGGAAATTTAATTGATTTTCAAATTGGCTTTTCAAATCTCAATTTGTAACTCCCTATTAATAGGCACTCAAGAATTAAATCTTTCTTCAAATAGTCCACACGATTTTTGAAACTTATCTTTTTCCAAAAACTTTCCACATTTCAATGCATTAATTGCTTCTCCTCTCAAAAATCGTCAACTCTAAAAATGGCTACACTTTCTAAAAAGTAGTAAATCTACCTAAGGAATAAAAGGAATTAAAGAGGAAAACGATTTCCTAAGAGTTTAATGCTAACCTAATTCTCAAAACCTACTTAATTAACCTCTAAAAACGGCTAGAAAAGAAAGACCTAATACATTGAACCTAGACACCTTCCTAACTCAACTAATGACCATTAAGACTTTCTAAAAATCGACCAAGAGCTCAAGGAGAGCTCTAATGGCTGTCGCCCCACCTAGGAGAAGAAGAAGAACCACACGAAAATAAAAAAAATAAAATTTGTAAACTAGCAAAAAAACAATAAACGAAATAATCACTATTTTGATAAAACTAACTTAGAAAATAATTCAAATGACTCCTAATTACACAAAAGCTAACAAGAACAGCACTATGCTGGAATTAAAAATATGAAAGAAAGCAAAAACTTGATTTTTGTAATTTTCTACTATAGACTCAAAACACAAAAACGAAAAATGATTAATACAATTAATTAAACCAATCCTAAAACAATGAAATGACGAACACCAATTTGTACTACTGTTAACATACAAAAACACAGCAAACTCCACGGTGTATCCACATCAACACAAACATTTAACCAAGATATAAAGATCGGCTAGAATATCTCTAGCCGATTTTTTCTTTTTCAAAAAAAAAAAAAATATAAAATCAAAACGAAACACAAACACAACCCACGACTTAGAATAAACTAAAATGAAATTTCCTAATGAGATTTTCAGCAACACAATACAAGACACATGCTGGACAAAACAAAAATATCAAAACAGAAAAATATTTTTGTAAAAATCAAGAATCGGCTAGAATAAGTCTAGCCGATTTTTGAATTTTTATTTTCAATTAAAATCAAATGCAACCCACACACAAAACCGACTAAGATGAATCAAAATAAACACTTTCTTTATTGGATTTTCTGTAAAAGAACACCAAGAACACTTATGACAAACTTGAAGAATCGGCTAGATGAAGATCTAGCCGATTTTTATAAAAAGGATGAAAAAGCAATAAAAACTCGATTCTAACGAATCAACCAAACACATAAACCTAATCTAACGTGCTGGTCTATGCACGAATGCTACTCTAAGGTTGAAACAAAAAGAAAACTAAGAAACATACAGAAAATAACAACACAAAATCCACACACACAAATCGGTTTTATCTAGAAGAGAAGAAAGAAGAAGACCTACCTTTTGGAAGATCCGACGACCGGGGGGATGAAGAAGAGCGGACCGTGGCTGGAGATGGACGTCCTCTACAGTTCAAGGATGCTGTATTTCACCAAAAAACGGCACCTATTGCAGCTGCTACACGTTGGAGATCCACCGACGATGGAGTGTGAGCCGATTCGCGATTGGAGGGTGTAGAAAGCCGGATGGAGGTAGGGCCGGCTCACCTTGGTGGTGTGTTGCGCACTCCCGCCCAAGGTTAGTGGTCTCCACCTCTGCTACACCTGCAAAAGTACAGAAAAATGGTGAAAAGACAGCAAGAAATAAGAAAGAAATGAAAAGAAACCAAAGAAAGCTTGATAATATGCTTGATAATCAAGCATAGATCGGTCTTCAATGGCCAACACGTGGGGAAGATGGAGAGGAAGGAGCTGCTGCTATAGAGTCACTGTAGGGGGCGTCCAAACACAGCCAAAGACGCCTAGGGCTTCTCTATAAAGTATATTTATACTTTTTGGAATTTGCAAAAACAATGTTATAAAAAAAATATTTTCTAGGCGCCTCTTTTTGGGGGGTTTTCAGAAAAACTTTTTGAAATGGATCTGGATAGGCGTGTGGGTTGGGTTTTGGACTTTTAAAGAGTTGATCCAAGGTCCAATTAACCTAATTGGGTCGGATATGGATCCGATCCACCTCGAAATTCGTGCCCAAACACTGAAATAGCCATAACTCTCTCATTTTAACTCTGATTTTTCTGAAATTCGAACCATAGCCCCTTACTATCAAAACACATCTAAACATGGGTTTAAAACCTTAAACTTGATACAAAATGCATGAAAAACTTGTTTACATGATGTGCATTTCATGCAACATCAGTTATTTTATAAAAGATAAAAATACTAAGTCTTGTTTACATCCCGACTATGGTCGTTGATGTAAATCATCAACTTAGAATTAATTTACCTCTTACGAAATGGTGCACGTGCCATTCATGTTTCACCATTGTGAGAATTTGAGAAATAAAGGAAAAATGCATGAAGAACAAGTAATTCATGATATTTACAATGCTCATTCATTCTAATCTAAAACAGGAAACGTAAATTCTCATTTAAGATCTAACTTATTACAACACTTAAGATTGAAAATACAACTTCCAAGAGATGAAATTCTCCACATATTCTCTGCAAAACACTTGGTTAGTATGAAGTGGGGGGAAAATGAAAATGGCAAAATATTCACATTGAATCTAAGGATACTGATAGCTAGATAGACAGGCCTAAAATAGAAAAGAATGCATATATGAGAGGCAATGTGCATATATACATATATATATATACATGTATATATGTATATGTATGTATATACATATATGCCTATATATATATATATATATATATATATATATATATATATATATATATATATATATATATATATATATATATAAGCAATACCATAGGCATATACACGACTCTAGATTAATGAAATGGATGGTGGACTGTGCATTATGTACAGAAATTTACTGAAAAAGTGAATGTTAGTCACAACTGCAGCTCATGGTATTACTTGGGATGGGTGGAATGTAAATGGAGATGCAAGTGAGGGATGTTGCGAAATGCATAGAATACACAACAGTATGTACGGCTGTGGATGATTGGTAGTATTGTTGCAGGAAAAATACAGCAAAATACTGGTGGGTGCTGTGTAAACTGAAGTGGTGGACAACACACTTAAGCAGTAAGATGGTGTATACATGTGAGATTAGAGTAAATTAAATGCTTATATTGTCTTTTGCCATGCTGTCACAACAAGCAGAGTGATCAGCAGAAGTTGATGTGATGCAAACATATCACTAATTCCTGATAGACATCTTCTTTGTATTTTCTCCAAGGCTATTATCAAAGATAACTAGAATTTAGGAACATCTCTTGGAGGCAAGTCTAGTGCTATTGCTGCTATCACCTTAAACTGGATTTCTGAGATACTCCAAAATCCTTTTCGCATGATTGGATTAGCCAAAATCATTGTACCCGGGGCAGTCATAATGCTGCAGTAGTCGGTTCTCTGGAACATTACATGAAGGCGTTGATGATGCATGAATTGCACATCATGTAAACAAGTTTTTCATGCATTTTCTGTCAAGTTTAAGGTTTTAAACCCATGTTTAGATGTGTTTTGATAGTAAGGGGCTATGGTTCGAATTTCAGAAAAATCGGAGTTAAAATGAGAGAGTTATGGCTATTTCAGTGTTTGGGCACGGATTTCGAGGTAGATCGGATCCATATCCGACCCAATTAGGTCAATTGGACCTTGGATCAACTCTTTAAAAGTCCAAAACCCAACCCATACGCCTATCCAGATCCATTTCAAAAAGTTTTTCTGAAAACCCCCCAAAAAGAGGCGCCTAGAAAATATTTTTTTTATAACATTGTTTTTGCAAATTCCAAAAAGTATAAATATACTTTTTAGAGAAGCCCTAGGCGTCTTTGGCTGTGTTTGGACGCCCCTACAGTGACTCTACAGCAGCAGCTCCTTCCTCTCCATCTTTCCCAAGTGTTGGCCATTGAAGATCGACCTATGCTTGATTTTAAAGCATATTTTCAAGCTTTCTTTGGTTTCTTTTCCTTTCTTTCTTATTCCTTGCTGTCTTTTCACCATTTTTCTGTACTTTTGCAGGTGTAGCAGAGGTGGAGACCATTAACCTTGGGCGGGAGTGCGCAACACAACACCAAGGTGAGCCGGCCCTACCTCCATCCGGCTTTCTACACCCTCCGATCGCGAATCGGATCACATTCCATCATCGGTGGATCTCCAACGTGTAGCAGCTGCAATAGGTGCCGTTTTTGGTGAAGTACAACATCCTTGAACTGTAGAAGACGTCTACCTCCAGCCACGGTCCGCTCTTCTTCACCCCCCCGGTCGTCGGATCTTCCAAAAGGTTGAAAAGCATATTTAGTTTCCAGGGTTATTATACAAGTGAGAAGATTCTCTAAGTGGCGAAAAGACAGAAATACCCTTGGTGTGGAGCAGAAGACTGAATGCTTGTTTAGTGTTCTTTTAGTGCTTAATTGTAGTTGTATTCACTTTATAATTGTAGATTTCCATTTGATATTAATAAATTAAATTTTCTAGAATTGTAGTTATTAATTCCTGCTCCCTGAGGATCGACCCGTACTTACCACTTTGTGGAAAGTCGGTTTTTATATTTTTGGTTGACGATTTTCCAAAGTTTTATTGAAAATAAGTGTTTTAAAAAAGAGCATTCCAAAATATCAACCAAATTTTGGCGCCGTTGCCGGGGAACGGCGAATTAATTACTTTATTTCTTAGAGTTTAATTTATTATTATTTTGTTTTAGTTAGTTAATTAGTTGTTTTCTTTTTAGTTAGTAGGATTAGTAAGTGAATATAGGATTCACATATTGTTCTTTTTAGGATTCACTTAATTATCATTCTGCAAGGAGCGATTAGACAGGTGGGTTTTAGAAAAACATAGTTTGTGATTTCCTGTATTTATTTGTTTTAGCATTTTAGAATAGTTTACTTTGTTATTTAATTATTTAGTATAGAATTCTGACATAGCTATATAGCATATTTGTTTGTTTTTAGTTACTGTTATTTGCTTATTTACATTTTAGTATCTGTGCTAGTTAATTTTTTTAGTTAGGTCGTTTGCTTACATCTGGTCTTAGTACCAGTGTATGCAGGGTCGACGAGGTCTAGGAACCCCATTACACCCATTTGTTGACAACCCAGAGAGAATTTTACATTCTCATCGAAGTTCGGCAACAATGGCTGACATGGATCCTCCACCTCCACCCCCAGTTCTTTCACGCCCTCTGCGGGAATACTTCATTCCCACAGACTATGTTCAGGCATCTTGCATTCGGAGACCCGATGTAGGAGCGCCACATTATGAGATTAAGGCCAGCATTATTCAAATGCTTCCATCCTTTTATGGCCTTAGTCATGAGGATCCCTACCGACACTTAGATGAATTCCTCGAAATCTGTTCTACTGTTAAGATACAGAATTTCGATGATGATGCGTTGAGGTTGACTCTATTCCCTTTTTCATTGAAGGACAAAGCCAAGTATTGGCTAAAGTCCCTAGATTCTGTAGAAATAGAGTCCTGGGATCAGTTGCAACAGGAGTTTCTTCGGAAATACTTTCCCATTGGTCGCACGAACCAATATCGTAGAGCCATCACTAGCTTTTCAGAGCTAGATGGTGAGCGCTTTCATGAGACCTGGGAGAGAATGAAGGATCTCCTCAGGAAATGCCCCCATCATCAGGTGCCGAAATAGCAACTGGTGCAGAGTTTCTATGATGGATTGTCTGACAAGAATCGTCAGATGATCGACTCTTCATGCGGTGGGACATTCATGCTGAAGAGCGAGAACGAAGCATGGAGGCTATTTGATACATTGGCCGAGAATTCACTCCACCATGCTTCGAGCTCACATTCTGATAGAGCCACACCCAGCATTCAGAAGAAAGCTGGTGTTCTTGAGATTGGTCCATCTACTGCACTACAGTGCAAAGTAGACATGATTGCTCAGAAGCTGGACCAGCTTCTCTCAGGACCATCCACTACACAGCAGGTGTGTACTCTTTGTGCCAGTCCGACACAAGAGATCACTGAGTGCCCTTCAGCAGCTCAGTACTCTGAATTTGTTCAAGAACAAGTTCAGGCAGCTCAGGGTTACGTCAGACCGCCAAATAACCCATTTTCATCGACATATAATCCGGGTTGGCGTAACCATCCCAATTTTTCATGGAAGAATCCACAGTCTTCTATACAGATGCCTTCTTCCTCTCAGCCAGTTCGGCAGCCATCTTTTACTCAGCCATTTCAAAGACCGAACTATGCTCAGTCTTCTTCTTCTTCAGTTCTTTCCCCGATTCAGCAGGAGTCTGCCCCGCAGACATCTTTTGAGGAGAGACTTCTCCAGGCATTCCAAGAGGTGAAAACCTCTAATCAGAATGCCTTCGAGAAGTGTAGCCAGATTTTGAGCTCGCATACGCAGTCCATTGCGAAGTTAGAGTCGCAAATGGGACAGTTAGCTGAGGCTATTAGTAGGAGACCCGAGGGTACATTGCCGAGTCAGGCTGTCATGAACCCGAAGGGTAAGGACCAGATGACTGGAGGCCTATTTCATACTGAGACATAGCAGCAGGCTAAATCAGTTATGGCCTTGAGGAGTGGACGTGAGTATCACGTCGAGAGAAGAGAGCGAGAGAGTAGAGAGAAGATAGAGGAGCCAGAGACCATTGTTTCACCTACGTCGGCTCAATCATCATCCCCATCCCCATCATCACCTTCATCATCTTTATCCTCAGAGAAGAAGAAGGATAGGAGTGAGCCTTCTCGCAAAGAGGAGGAGCCAGCAGAGTATATTCCCCCACCACCCTATCCCAAAGCATTAGAGTCTCCTGGTTATAGAGGGAAGCAAGGTGCGAAGATCCAGGACATGCTTGATATCTTCAAGCATGTGCAGATCAACCTACCTTTGCTCGATGCTATTCAGCAGGTGCCGGCTTATGCCAAATTCCTGAAGGAGCTATGTACGCAAAAGAGGAAATCCAGAGAGCGAGTTCCTAACAAGGTCCATCTGACTGAGCAGGTGAGTTCAGTACTTCAGCATCAGACACCACCAAAGCTCAAGGACCCTGGAGCCCCTATCATTGCTTGTACTATAGGGAACATCCAGATAGAACGCGCATTGCTCGATCTTGGAGCAAGCGTGAACATTCTGCCCGGATATTTCTTTGATTCTTTCGGGCTAGGTGAGATGAGATCGACTCCGATTACACTTCAACTGGCAGATCGTTCTGTCAAGGTACCGAGAGGTGTCTTGGAGGACGTGCTAGTTAAAGTGGATGACTTTTATTTTCCAGTCGATTTCATTATCCTTGATATGGAAGGAGTAGACAGCCAGCACCAGACTCCGATTATTTTAGGCAGACCATTCTTGGCGACTGCCAATGCATGCATCAACTGTAGGACCGGAGCCATGGATCTCTCATTCGGCAATAGGAAGGTAAAGCTGAATATTTTCAATGCCGCAATGGGACCAGCAGGAGACATGGACTGCTTTCATGTAGACATTGCACAGGAGTTAGTGGAGGAGCAGCCCGAGTTGTACATTACTGAGGATTCTTTAGATTTGTACCATATAGAGAAGAATAGCTGTGTAGATAGTGTAGATGTGTCTAGAGTGTCGTCGGAGAGACCACCTTGGGGAGCGGTCAGGGAACCTCTTCCACCACTTGCGGAGACCCCCGCCAAATCGTCGATCGAGTCACCTCCGAAACTTGAGTTGAAACCCTTACCAGATTCACTCAAGTATGTATACCTCGGAGATGATGAGACTCTGCCTGTGATCATCTCGTCCTTGCTCACTGAGGAGCAGGAACAGAGATTACTGACTATTCTTCGAGAGCACAAGGCAGCGATTGGATGGGGAGTTGCTGATCTAAAGGGGATTGATCCTTCATTCTGCATGCATAGGATCCATTGTAATGAGGAAATCAAGCCATTTAGGGATATGCAGAGAAGGCTAAATCCCAACATGAAGGAAGTGGTGAAGAAAGAGGTGGTGAAGTGGTTGGATGCCGGAATCATTTACCCTATTTCTGATAGTCAGTGGGTCAGTCCGATTCAAGTTGTGCCAAAGAAGTCAGGACTCACTGTGGTTGAGAATGAGAAGGGTGAGAGAATTCCGATGAGGACCACTACAGGATGGCGAGTCTGCATCGATTATAGGAAGTTGAATGTGGCAACTAGGAAAGATCATTTCCCATTGCCATTCATTGATCAGATCTTAGAGCGACTCGCAGGACAGAGCTACTACTGCTTTCTAGACGGATATTCAGGATACAATCAGGTAGCTGTCCATCCTGACGACCAAGAGAAGACCACGTTTACATGTCCTTATGGCACCTTCGCATTTAGACGTATGCCTTTTGGGCTTTGTAATGCCCCGGCTACTTTTCAGAGGTGCATGCTTGCTATCTTCTCGGACATGATTGATGATGTGATGGAAGTTTTTATGGACGACTTTTCTGTGTATGGCTCTTCTTTTGAAGATTGCCTCCACAAACTTCCTCGAGTACTGAGTAGGTGTGTGGAGACCAATCTCGTCCTGAGTTGGGAAAAGAGCCATTTTATGGTCCATGAGGGGATTGTACTTGGACACATTGTGTCCAAGCGTGGTATTGAGGTTGACAGACCGAAGGTGGAATCCATTTCTCGTTTGACTCCACCCACCTCTGTGAGGCAGATTCGATCATTTTTAGGGCATGCGGGATTTTACAGGCGGTTCATAAAAGATTTCAGCAAAATCTCTTGACCGCTTTGCACGTTATTGGAGAAAGACCAGCCCTTTGTTTTCGGTGAGGATTGTATGAAGGCCTTTGAGATTCTCAAAGAGGCCTTGATTACTGCACCTATTTTGAGACCTCCAGATTGGACTCTCCCATTTGAGATTATGTGCGATGCTTCTGATTATGCTATGGGGGCCATTCTAGGACAACACATTGATAGGAAGCCCTATGTGATCTACTATGCGAGTAGAACTCTGTCTGATGCACAGATGAATTATCCTACGACAGAGAAGGAACTACTTGCGGTAGTTTTCGCATTGGATAAATTTAGGTCCTATTTACTCGGTTCGAAGGTGGTTGTCTATTCTGATCATTCTGCATTGAAATATTTGTTGAATAAGAAAGACACCAAACCGAGATTAATTCGTTGGGTCCTACTACTACAGGAGTTTGATCTCGAGATTCGAGATAAGAAGGGAAGCAAGAATGTAGTAGCAGACCATCTTTCCAGACTGATCGTGGAGACCACGCAGGATCAGAGACCGATCAGTGATTCTTTCCCCGACGAGCAGATCATGTCAGTCAGTACATCGCAGTTACCCTGGTTTGCAGATATTGTGAACTATCTGGTTTCGAGGCAAATACCTGAGCATTGGAACAAGAATGAGCGTGAGAGGTTCCTATCTCAGGTGAGGCACTATTATTGGGATGAACCGGAGTTGTTCAAATACTGTGCAGATCAGATCATTAGGAGATGCGTTCCGGAGGAGGAATACCAATCCATTTTGAATTTTTCCCATTCGTTAGCCTGTGGAGGGCATTTTAGTAGTAGGAAGACGGTTGCAAAGGTTTTGCAGTCAGAATTTTATTGGCCCACACTCCACAGGGACGCTCATGAGTTCTGTAGGCGATGCCTGCGATGTCAGCAGATTGGAAACATGTCCAAGAGGGACATGATGCCCTTGCTGCCGATTTTGATAGTCGAAATTTTTGATGTTTGGGGCATTGATTTCATGGGACCATTTCCGCCCTCATTCGGAAATTTATATATTCTGGTGGCGGTTGATTATGTGTCCAAGTGGGTCGAGGCTGTGGCCACCAAGACCAATGATCACAGAGTAGTGCTTAAGTTCATTAAGCACAACATTTTCAGTCATTTTGGAGTGCCACGTGCGATGATTAGCGATGGTGGCAAGCATTTTAGGAATGTTCAGATAGCTTCTCTGCTGAGAAGATATTCTGTCAATCATAGATTCACCACTCCATATCATCCGCAGACTAGTGGACAGGTTGAAGTGTCTAATAGGGAGATTAAGCGAATTTTAGAAAAGACAGTTCGTCCGGACCGCAAGGATTGGTCCCAGCGCTTAGATGATGCACTTTGGGCATATAGAACTGCATTTAAGACTCCCATTGGCATGTCCCCGTATCGCCTTGTATTCGGGAAAGCATGTCATCTTCCTGTCGAGTTAGAACATAGAGCGTACTGGGCTATCAAGAAATTAAATTTTGACCTCACCCAGGCTGGCAAAGAGAGAGCACTGCAGCTCTCAGAATTAGAGGAACTCAGGAATGATGCATATGAGAATGCCAAATTATACAAGGCTCGCACAAAAGCATTTCATGATAAGCATATTGTCAGAAAAGTGTTTGAGCCAGATCAGAAAGTGTGGCTATACAATTCTCGTTTACATTTATTCCCAGGGAAGTTAAGATCGAGATGGACAGGTCCATACATTGTAAAAGAAGTATTTCCCCATGGAGCAGTGACATTATTCGATCCTATGACCCAAGGTACATTCAAAGTAAATGGGCAAAGACTGAAGCCATTCATTTCAGATGCCTTACAGGATGGTGAGTGTGAGATAGTGCATCTCACGAAGGCATGAAGATTCGACCAGAGGGATGTATCATATGTACATTATTTATTTTTCATTTCAGAGTTTTTATTTATTTAGTATTTCATTTCACATGTGCTAATTTGTGTTTTGATGTATGCAGGATGAACTTAACAATTAGTGTATCAATTACCAGGTACAGAGAAGAGTTTTCAAAGAATTCAAGAATCAGAGGAAAATCAACTTCAAAAGCTCAGAGCAAATCAGGTTGTATCTATCCTTTCTCCCATATTTTTGTTAGTGTCTTTTAGTGTGCATTTGCATTACATTTTTATTCATTTTGTATGCCACTAGAGACAGTGTCATTCAAGCATGGGGGGGTGGTTTAGATGCATGCACACAAAAATACACAAAATTTTTTTGTATGACTGGTAATCAAAGTAGGCATTTAAGAACAAAGTGTAGCATATATGATTGTTTTTGGCATAATCTAACAGTTTAAAAATTTTTAAGCCCCATAAAATTTTTTTTCTGAACTGAATCAAATATAGTAGTTGTTTATGAGATAATTCAAAGAAAAGATAGTATTTGATTGTTAGAAAATTTTGAATCACTTTTGTATAAGTATGCACAGTATGTTTTGTGAAAGAAATAAGCAATGGAAAGATGTGTTTGAAAAATGAGTTTAAAAGAATAGAGTTACGTTTAGTTGTTGATGTCTTCGTGAATCCTAGTAGTAGAACTCAGACACGAGATGAAGTGTTTGAGTATCTTAACGAAAAGGATAACGAAGGAGATCATCTCTTGTCTAAGTCGATATCTGTGGCCTTTGTAGTTCGAGTAAGTAGAATCTGAAGGGTGTTTTACATCTGGTGCCCCAAAGCCGGCTGGTTTGGGAGCCACCGGTTCGAAAGCTTGTTACATGGACTGCATAGAAAGCCTAAGAGATAGAGACATTGCACATGACAAGAGGAAGACTATACGTAAACTATTAGAATAGAAGGTCTAGTGACTCGAGCAATTAAGTCCGAGGGATACTCTGTATCTAGTGCCCTAAGGTCGGCCGACTTGGGAGTCACTGACCCAAAGCTCGCTACACGGGTCACGAAAACTGACTATTCGAAATAGTGCTCATACGAGAAGATTGCGCAAGAAATCAAAAGTTGAAAGAAAAAGAGAGAGTGAAAAAAAAAAAAAAAGAGAATGTGCAAAATGAGAAAATTTTCATTGCTTAAGTATATATGTGCATTACTGTGCAGAAAATATACAAGTGAGAATAAATGAGTAAAACATGAGAATATTTGACTTTCGGAGAAAAATCATGAACTAGCTACAATATGAGAAAAGTGAAAGAAAAGAATTTTTACTGTGGAGGCATTAGATTTTTAAACTTGTTTTGAGAATGTCAATTACAGGAAAGATTTGTTACAACTGCATTCTTAAGAGCCTAATATTTTTGAAAGATCATCCTTGCATTTTATTGATGTTTGTGGGTAGCATCGCTGCAAACCCTCACGAGACCTTACTCGTCCACTAGTGTAAGCTAGGGGTTTAAAGAGCTTGTTGCATACGCTAAATGCAACCGTGATTCCTACGAAAGTGAGTTAGTATTATGCATTCATGCTTAGCATTTCTTGTCTTCAGTGCATATCATGATTAGGGTTTGTTAAGGGACTAACAAACATTCAAGCATGGGGGTATTTGATGATGCATGAATTGCACATCATGTAAACAAGTTTTTCATGCATTTTGTGTCAAGTTTAAGGTTTTAAACCCATGTTTAGATGTGTTTTGATAGTAAGGGGTTATGGTTCGAATTTCAGAAAAAATCGAAGTTAAAATGAGAGAGTTATGGCTATTTCAGTGTTTGGGCACGGATTTTGAGGTGGATCGGATCCATATCCGACCCAATTAGGTCAATTGGACCTTGGATCAACTCTTTAAAAGTCCAAAACCCAACCCATACGCCTATCCAGATCCATTTCAAAAAGTTTTTCTGAAAACCCCCCAAAAAGAGGCGCCTAGAAAATATTTTTTTTATAACATTGTTTTTGCAAATTCCAAAAAGTATAAATATACTTTTTAGAGAAGCCCTAGGCGTCTTTGGCTGTGTTTGGACGCCCCTACAGTGACTCTACAGCAGCAGCTCCTTCCTCTCCATCTTTCCCAAGTGTTGGCCATTGAAGATCGACCTATGCTTGATTTTCAAGCATATTTTCAAGCTTTCTTTGGTTTCTTTTCCTTTCTTTCTTATTCCTTGCTGTCTTTTCACCATTTTTCTGTACTTTTGCAGGTGTAGCAGAGGTGGAGACCATTAACCTTGGGCGGGAGTGCGCAACACAACACCAAGGTGAGCCGGCCCTACCTCCATCCGGCTTTCTACACCCTCCGATCGCGAATCGGATCACATTCCATCATCGGTGGATCTCCAACGTGTAGCAGCTGCAATAGGTGCCGTTTTTGGTGAAGTACAGCATCCTTGAACTGTAGAAGACGTCTACCTCCAGCCACGGTCCGCTCTTCTTCACCCCCCCGGTCGTCGGATCTTCCAAAAGGTTGAAAAGCATATTTAGTTTCCAGGGTTATTATACAAGTGAGAAGATTCTCTAAGTGGCGAAAAGACAGAAATACCCTTGGTGTGGAGCAGAAGACTGAATGCTTGTTTAGTGTTCTTTTAGTGCTTAATTGTAGTTGTATTCACTTTATAATTGTAGATTGCCATTTGATATTAATAAATTAAATTTTCTAGAATTGTAGTTATTAATTCCTGTTCCCTGAGGATCGACCCGTACTTACCACTTTGTGGAAAGTCGGTTTTTATATTTTTGGTTGACGATTTTCCAAAGTTTTATTGAAAATAAGTGTTTTAAAAAAGAGCATTCCAAAATATCAACCAGGCGTTATAAAATGGATTTTTTATAAAGGAATATGATATTTTGAGAACCCTGGAAATTAACATAGGGTGGATACAAGATTCAGACAAGCCATCTAATGGAGCAGTCACAGACGACTTTAAAGTGTGGCTGAATTGATCAATGATCTCTTAATTAATAACGCACAAACCCAACTTAGCGAAACTCAGTGATGTACACAGGATGAATATAACTGGCCTCATAAGACTATGACAGGTGATTGGCCTGAAACAGAGGATTGTTGTATACCTAATTACTAAATTTGATGCTATTCAATGATCCTTCCTTTTGAACTGTGACACCTGGAATTCTGGAAACTCCAAAAAAGATGCAAGATAATTGGAATTCACTTTCATGCAGCTGAAGGGATGTAGGGATATTAGAGGTATAAAAAAAAAACAACCAGTGAAAATGATGAGACCTTGAGATGCACTGGAGCAATTGATATACTGTAAGATTAAATGAGACTCAATGATGTAGGGAATGTCTGGAACTAATAATACTAGATGACACTTACAGGATTGATCCGACAGATATGAGGATCTGTTTTAGATAATAATAAAAAAAATATGGTGAATACACAGAGCAAGACGAAGATCTGATAGGGAAGGGGGGGGGGAAGAGAATAGTAAAATTCAGAGTTAGCATAACTCATGAATTACAGCAATGTGGAATCACCAAAATGGATGACATGTGTAGATAAATATACAAGTGAATAGTGCATTCTGCTATACAGGGTGGGCCAGTCAAGTGGATAGGGTGCAGTATGCTATACAGGTGAATTATGAAGTACTGCAACAGGGGTGCTTTTGAAGATGATTATGATAATGAAAGACTAATGCTAATACTCAAGACTGTATCATAAGCTAGCAAATATATAACAGTGCATACTAAGTGATCTCCTAAACACATTCATCATCAATACTAAGATATGACTTTGAAATAATATGCAGCTAATATACAGATTTGATGGAAAATATGTGTAGGAGAGTAAGGGATGAACAAACCTTAATATTGGGACCTCAGAAGGCTACTATGCCAGCAAGGGTGAATCCACCAAATACATAAGCTGAAAAGGTGCATTTAGATATTATATGGTAAGGCAAAGAAAAAAAATGCTTAATAGAGAATCAAAGATCAGTGATGCTCATTGTTCTTGTAATGGCGAATTCAACATTGAAAACACCATTCTGAGATATGGGGCCATGGGTTAAAGTTTCGTTCATACATGTTCCTCTTTTTTTTTTTTTCAATCACTCGGTTGTTCACCGCTGTGCACCTTCTGATTTGTTGGTAGTGGTAGTCTGTCAGACTCCCATGAAATGTATAGGCCACAAGATATATCAAGACCATGCAAGTTTTAGGCGTGTAAGCACCGATCACTTCATTAATAGGAGAATGATTAACACGTTATAGTTAAACTGTACAAAACAAGGGTGAGGTTATATAAAAAAAAAAAATTACAGGAAAAGAAACACGTTATGAATCAGGAAATGCAGAGGGAAAATGCCAGGGATACTCAAATATGAAATCACAAGGCATGATTGATCGTAGTTAAATATGGATGAAAATCTCAAATGCTACAACAACCATGAGATGTGATGTCTATTTTTAAAAAAAAAAAGTGATAGGGCAAAGTGTAAATCTGAATAGAAATGCAAGATGAAGAGACAAACAGAGGCTATAGAGAATCAAAAATCCGATCAAGGAATCGGCACATACCACATAAAAAAAAAAAGAGAAAAAAAAAGGAAAAGAAATAAAACAAATGTGATGAGGATAATATATGGACTTAGATGCAGCAATCAAGACCACTAATGAAATGATGAGTGAGCTACGCCTTATGAAATGCAACGATAGATTGTAAACCTAATATCTGCTGGACCCAACAAATATAAAGGGCAAGTCGAGCGACACAAAAATTTGGATGAAACGGAGAATCAAAGAAAACAGATCCAAATAAAATCGAATATAACAAAAAAAAAAAATTTTGTCGGAACATGTATGTTCCATTGAATATCGCACGTATGTGGATTCTTTTTGCTATCAGCAAATCAATTACCACAGGTAGTGCTTTAGCGGAATGCTGAATAATAAAACTAAGGAATTTTTAGAAAAAGCAGAGAAGAAAAGAGGAGCTCTTACTGGATTATTTGATTGATGGAGGCAAGATTGTTGGATTTCTGGAATGGCGATCTTCTTTCTGCTACAGAGATTCCAAAGGAGAGAGAGCTCTCCTTTTTATATCATAAAAAAAAAAAACCCTCTGCTGCTGCAGAGGAAGAGGAGAGGAATGGATGCTAATGGGATGAAGTGGATGCGCCGTGGTTCATGGATGGATCGACAATGCTTGTTCAGCAAAAGAAATCTTGAGAGAGGAAGGAGACTTGATCCAGGAGAAGAAGATGCAGGCTAAAATGCGATTGGGGAGTCGAATGATGGATGAATGCCTAAGCCAGGAAAGGTAGGAGATGGATGACAATGGAGAGGCAAGAGACGGTCCCTCTCCCCTCTGCGTGCTCCTCTTTTAAAGAGTGAAAAGGGAGATCGAGAGAGGGAGGTGGTTGAAGATGGAGGGAGGAAAATCCATGGGTTTGTTGAAGATCGGAGGTGAAAATAGAGGGAGGAGTGCGCGGGAGATGGCCGTTCGCCCTTTCTCAAATTTCCAAAAGAAGGATTCCCTCTTTTTTAAGTTTTTTGTAAAATGGCTCAAGATGAGGTTTTTGGCAAAATCTTTAAAAACTACTTATTTTCCTCATAGTTTTTCCGATTTTTTTGCAGGATTTTCCCATTTTTTTGTACTTTTGGAACAAAAATCTAAGTTCTTATACGAAAACAAAGATTAAACACTAATTTTTTTTTGTATTTTTATGAAAAATATTTACAAAAGTATCTTTCTGAGAATTTCAGACCATTTCGGGAAAATTTCTTCAGAAGAATGGGTTCGGACCCGAGTTTTGAGAAAATGTTTGAGTTTTGACACTTGAATCGAGAAATACAATGTGATAGATCCAAACGGATGTCGGATGGACTGTCTGAGCTATTTAAAGACTATTTTTGCTATTTTCTATAATTTTATTTTAACATTTGGACAATGAGACTCAGATTTGGATATGGACAATGGATCGAGATCCGAAATCAATTTAAACATATAAAATAAATTTAATTTCAGTAAAACTTGAGAAATGAACTGGAATTTAGATTAAAAAGTGGCTCAATTGCTCAGAAAATGATATCAGAGGCAAAAAGGGAATATTTAAAAGATTTTGAAAATTTTGGGGTGTTCACAGATGCCCCTCTTTGCTACTAAGCTGGTTGAAAGCCGAGCTTAGTGGCAAAGATAACACTCCAAATTTTGAAAATGCCCCAGTCAGTAGATCTGAACTGGGTGTGGAAGAATTTATTTGAAAGACATGTTTTTCAGGCTCAAAGCCTTGTCCTGAATGGCTCAGGGGAGACGAAATCCTCAACAATGATATGACTGAGTATAAAATGAGGAAATCATGATGGAACTTTGGGTGAAGATCCCGAAATGATGAAAAGATAAGAATTTTGATCAAGTCTCATGGGTGAGGCAAGATCAACTTTTCAGAATGACTCAGGTTTAGCCCTTAACCTGGATGGGACGAATATATCTCAAAATAACCTGAATGGGGAAAGGAATATGTGAGGATCTTGATGGGACATTTTTGGAAAATGCCTCATGAGATGAAGCTCAAGTAGGATCCTATCCTGAATGGATATACAAAGCATGGATTCCTCGATAGGAAGAACCATGATGGGACTGGAAGAAAACGCCTCGTCAAAACGAAGGAAAACTCGTTGGAACGAGGTTCAGGTTTAACCAAAACCTGAAAAGGAAGATATCTCGAGGGGCGAGGTTCAGGCTTAACCCTTAACCTAAAGGGGACGACCAAATGGAATCCTCGAGTGAAGAAACCATGATGGGACATTCGGAGTTTGGACGAACAAATTCGAAGGGGTTTTGCGAAAAGAGGAAGATGAGATTCCCTAAAGCTTTGAAAAAGGGAAAAGCTTTTGAATTTAATGACCTCTCGCAAAAAGTACAGGTTTGACTCTTAACCTGAGTGGGTACAACCATACGGATTTCTCGAAACCGTGATGGGACAGGAGAGATACTTCAACTGAATGGGGCAACTCTTCTAGAAGATAAAAACAATGCTAGGTTGCACCAAAATGGATATTGAATATTTATTTCATTCTTAGATTATCTAGAAAATTTTGCCAATAAGATAAATTTATAGTTGACTTCAACGTTTGAAAATGTGTGCAAAGATATTCCCTCTTTTACCTAGAGTATTTCCTCCAACGAGGTTAACTCCTCGGTTTTAAGAGTCAAAATTCAAAATTTTAGCGCTGATGATTTTCTTCAAGGAAGCTATCTATTTCCTTGATATGAGAAGAGAAGAAATATTCTCAATTTCATAAAAGCAAGTAGTAAAAAGACATTGATAAAAGAATTCTGCATGAGAAAAGATGACTTCTGGCAATTTAGGCAGTTTTGATATCTGAGTGTTTTCTCATGATAATCTTTTTTTTGCACTCTTTTTGAGTCATTGAACTTTTTCGAGCTTTTTACATCATCCTTCATTTTGGAGATGTCCTGACTTTTCTCTCTTTTTCAGGGAAGGGTACGTCACAAACTCCTTCATCTTGGAGATGTTTCGATCCTTCTTTTATCTCAAGGATTATATATGATATTGGCTCAAAGGTCTTTAGATGATAGCAGAAATCAAATATCATTTAGGGTTTGTCGGTAGGTTCATCACACTCGCCTTCATCTCGACGGTGATCTGAACTTTCCCTGGAAGGATCCTTCACAAACTCCTTTATCTCGGTAGATGATCCAGATCTTCTTTGGCCCCGGGGGTCTGCTCGCATATTCGCCTTCATCTTGACGACAATTGAGAGATCCCTTTTGCAGATATTTGATTGCAGCTTTAGAAATGAGAAGATATGGATTAAGTGGATTCTTTTTGTAGCTCAGGATATTTTCACTGTCTGTTTGCCAGAAAATCATCTTTAAACATGCGTCAAAGCTAAGATCAATATCAATTCGTTTCTGGCTTTTCAATGTCATCGAACATTTCTTTCGCCAATCGTACCGAGGACACTTCTCTCATCCTTTTGGTTGATCAATAGGGAAAAGATTTGAATTTTACCTCTTTTTCGCAAAAAGTTTCACCCTTTTGGAAAGAATACTAGAGGTAATCTGAGGTAATTTTTAAGAATATTGGAATCAACAAATACTTTTAGCAAATTGACAAATTTTTCATGAATTCTTCGTGAAATAATCACTCAATATAGATTTTGATGCGACCTTTAGTTGCAATTTTATGATTTTGGACAGACTGACTAGTAAACTGGGAACCTTTCATTTAACGACCAGCGAAGTAGCTGGAACCTTTCATTTAACGATCAGTAAAAACTGGGACCTTTCATTTAACGACCAGCGAAGTAGCTGGAACCTTTCATTTAACGACCAGCGAAGTAGCTGGGACATTTCATTTAACGACCAACGAAGGACTTGGAACATTTCATTTAACGACCAGCAAAGTAGCTGGGACATTTCATTTAACGACCAGCGAAGTAGCTGGGACATTTCATTTAACGACCAGCGAAGTAGCTGGGACATTTCATTTAATCATTTAACGACCAGCGAAGTAGCTGGGACATTTCATTTAATCATTTAACGACCAGCGAAGTAGCTGGGACATTTCATTTAACGACCTCTAATTTAAGATTAAGACTTTTGAAAGACAACCAGTACGAGGACGGAACTTGATCTTTAGATTTAAAAACTTTAGCAAAATAACCGATGCGAGCACTGGGTTTTTCCAACTGAGAGTTGGGAAGGAGACCAACATTTTTAAGATATTTAGAGATTTGAAGCAGGAATGATTGTCGGGGTTTCAGGATTATCCCTTATCCTAAAAGGGGAAAATAGAATAGACACTTGATGAGAATTTAGGAAAAGAATGATTCAGGTTTATCCCTTAACCTGAAGGGGAAATAGAAGATTTTGTGAAGAAATAACTTGAATTTAGAAAGGATATGACAAGATTTAGAATTTATGATCTATGATTTAGATGGCCCAGGTATGCGGTCCAATTTTCAGGATTTAAAACCCTTTATTCTGAACGGGGAATATAGAAAGAATAAACTTTGAGAAGACAGAAGGATATAGAACTTTGAAAAAAATGTAGAACATTTGAGGAAATTGATTTATTTTTGTAAAAAGAATTCTCACAGGTAGCATGGTTGCCCCTATGAGTGATCTCAGGATTATCCCTTATCCTGAATGGGAAAAAGAATATAATTTAAAGAGAAATCGATATAAATTTGGAAATCAATAAAGATCAATAAAACTTGTATTTGCAAAAAGAATTCTCATAGATAACATTGTTGCCCCTACGAGAGGTCTCAGGATTATCCCTTATCCTAAATGGGAAAAAGAATTTAAGGAATTTTAATAAAGAGAAATTGATATAAATTTAGAAAATCAATGAAGGTTGACGATACTTGTATTTACAAAAGAATCCTCATAGGTAGCGTTATTGCTCCTACGAGGGGTTTCAGGATTATCCCTTATCCTGAATGGGAACACCTCGGATAACGAGGGTCAGGTTTATCCCTTAACCTGAGCGGGAAAAAGAATAAAGGAAATACCTCATGGGAAAGAGGCATCAGGTTTATCCCTTAACCTGAAAGGGTAACACCTCGGACAACGAGGGTCAGGTTTATCCCTTAACCTGAAAGGGTAACAAAGAAGATTTAGAAAATACCTCATGGGAAAGAGGCATCAGGTTTATCCCTTAACCTGAAAGGGAAGGAGAAGATTTGATAAAATTTAATAGAGTTGAGGGAAAAACTTTGTAAACTTGAATAAAATGAATGAAACTGATAAAGATATCCAAATTAACTGAAAATTTATAAGATTTAAGAGAAAAAGGAGTTTTCTGATCCTGCCTGCATATGGGATCTTGAAAGGAAAATGTTTATTTAAAAGATAAGTGAGAAATCATTTTGGGGAAGAAAATCCACCACAAGAAGAATGATCAGCGCGAGATCTGATCCTTTAAATCAAAACATAAGAGATCATCATGAGGGTTAATTTTTGAAGGCAATGGTTTTGAAAACCTATTTTTGAAGAAGAAGATCAACAATAGATCTGATTTATAAAAATAACAGTTCGAAATTGATAATAAGATCAATACAAGGGTTGATTTTTTAGGATAATGTTTAAAAACCAATCTTGGAAGATAAGACCAACACAGGGGTTGATCTTTGAATATGATGATTTAAAACCCATTTTTGGAAGATAAGACCAATGTAAGGGTTGATCTTTGAATGTGATGGTTTGACAAATCACTTTTGGAAAATATGATCAACACAAGATTTGAGATCTATTTTTGGAAGATAAAACCAACATAAGGGTTGATCCTTCAATGCAATGGTTCGAAAACCTATTTTTGAAAACATGATCAACACGAGGGTTGATTTTTGACAAAGCTTGGACCAAAGAATATTTGAACTCTTTGTTCATAATGAAGACTTTTTGAAATTTCATGATTTTTGGAAAGCCCTCATAGGCAATATCATTTCTCTCATGAATGATGTCAGGATTGTCTCGCATTCTAAAAAGAACAGGAATTTAAATGCCTCAGTATGGCAAAAAGAAGGAAGTATTTGAATATCAAAGATATAAAGAAAAATTGACATTTCATTGATAAGCAAAGGTTTGATAACAACTGAATATTTACAAGAACTTTAAAAGGAAAAGATTCATAAAAGACTGGGCTAACTAGCCCTTACAAGACAACTGACAAAAAGAGACAAAAGCGAACAAAAACTTTGGCTTTATCAATTCTTCGAGTGGTCCGGGAATGGTTCTGTCAGGACTGCTGGCTGTCCTTCTTCCTCGTCCTCTATCAGCTCACTTCTGTCAATGCAATCTTGTATCATGTGTTTGAGGATGAAACAGTGTTCGGTATCGTGCCCTGTTGCCCTATGGTACTTGCAGAATTGATCCTTGAACTTTCTCAAGATTACGGGAGGATCCGCTATTTTAGGGAGTTTGATCATCCCATGCTTTAAAAGGTAATCCATAATCACTTCTAAACTCTGAGATAACGGAGTGAAGACTCGATCATTCTCCCACTTGATATACTTGGGCTTCTCTTGAAGATCACCCTTTTGCTGAAGGCCACTTGGAAGCGGCTTGTCATTGTTCTTATAAGATTTCTCCTTCTGCCCCTTATTCTGATCTATTCTTGGGTCACTGCCACTGTTGTTCTTGTTTCCTTTGCTGTTGCTGCCAAGATTATTGCAGGAGGCATCAACTGAATGAGTGAACTGCGCCTTCTTTTTCTGGTCTTGGACATTCTTGACCAGAGGCGTGCCCTCGTAAAGTCCGCTTTCTATTCCTACTTCGAGCCATTCAGCTCGCTCAATCAACTTGATGAAGGATTTCGCCGGGGAAGTGGCGATGAGGCTCCTTATGGGCTGAGAGAAATTGTTGAGGATCACCTGCAATGCGTGCTCCTCTGGAATGGGTACCTTCATCTTATTACAGATTCTTCTTCACCTGTGAATGAAATCACCTGCTCTTTCAGTCTCTCCTTGCTTCAGGTTATAAAGATGATTTAATGTAGGTGAGGCTTCAGTGTTAAATAAGAAGCGCTCGATGAACATATTTACTACCTTATCGAACTCTCGTAGTTCGATAGGATTGATGTGGTCAGCATACCACCTGGCTGCTACACCCTCTAGACTACGGGGAAAACAGATGAACAGAGCCCTGCTATCTTTCCTGAAACGGCTGCACTCTGCATAAAAGATGGCTAAGTGGGCTTTAGGGTTGCCAGTCCCATCAAATTTAAGAAACTTGCGAGGAAGATTCTCCAGGTTATTGTCCCCATCTAGACCATCGTAAAAATCTTCACCAGTGTAGGTCTGCTTGCCCATACTCTTGGCTTGAATGTCTTTAATTGCACAATTCATCTCCTTCATCTGCTTGCTCATCAGGTCCTCTGCTGGAGCCCCAGACTTGGGCTTGTTGACGGATTCGGGCTCTTCTGCAGCTATTTTTACGGACTGCCTTGGAAGATTGTGTTTGTAGACAATCTGCTCTTCTTCTTCCGATTCTTCCTCGACTGACTCCGATTCCTCAGAAGTAGTGTCTGGCTGTACCTTCTTCCTGATGATTCGGATTTGCTTTTTTACAGGCTTCTTTCTCAGCTTGCTTTTAGGAACTGCCTCTTTCAGCTTGGCCTCGGCTTGTTCCGACATCATCCTCGCCATCATCTTTTGGAACATATCATACATAGCGGGGTCGATGTCATCTTTCTTTTTCTGACCCTATCCCCTGACTGATTTAGGAGAGCTCATCCCTTCTGCCTCACTGTCGCTGAGTTGAGGAACTGTTTCTTTTCCAGCTCTTGTCTGAACCATTCTTTAATATAAGCGCTCTCTGTAGAGGAAAGAGGAGGTTTTTAGACCAAAGAAACTTTTTGGAGAAGTTTTGACAAGAGGAAGGATTTAGGTTGAAATCTAAAAAATTGTATCCCATTACTAGGGATTGAGTCGTCACAAAATTTGTGACAATTGCGCTGTTTACTCTACGAGGGAGAGTGTAAACACCCCAAATTTTCACCCTCATCCAGTACTTATATTCCATGTGTCATTGCATATCATTGCATGCATTCGGCATACCATTTCATTACATTGCATGTCATCCCATCTCATTTTCGAGATCCAACACTCTTGTTTTTAAAATATTCAATCCAGATTCGGGCTTTTAAAACCTTTCTTTCAAAAACAATTTTAAAACCTGGGTTTTTATTCAACATTCTGTCATTTTCCAACCCCCGGGACCTTATATTTTGAAATACTTTCTTAGAAAAATGATCTGGATTCATTTCAAACTCAATTTCAATTGATTTCAATTCTCAGATGAGGCCCATTTAGGTGGTGTCGCTTCTGGATTCCTTCATTTATCAAAAATCTCAAAAATCTTAGAGAACTAGTTGGATCAGGACTCTTTTTCCAGAGTCTTAGTCGGATCAAAACTCTACTTTTCACTACCTTTTTACCTATCTTTGAAGAAAACCTTTCAAAATCTTCTGTTTTGGCCAAAATTTCAGAGTCCTAGTTGGATCAGGACTCTTCTTCAAGAGTCCAGTCGGATCAGGACTCTTCTTCAGAGTTTCAATTGGATTGGGACTCTAATCTTTTACAGCTATTTTTATCCATTTTCAATCAAATCTTTCAAAATCTTTCAAAATGAGTCAGAAACTCAGAGTTTTAGTCAAAATAGGACTCTGTTCAGAGGGTCCTAGTGGGATCAGGACTCTGATCCTGATTTCAATTTTGAGAGAATTTTCAGAAATCTTTCAATCTACCAAAACTATTACACTTTTATCAAAGAATTTTAAAATTCTGAGGTTTTATCTCAGAGTCCTGATCAAATCAGGACTCTACCCCAGAGTCCTGATCGAAGTAGGACTCTATTCAAAATTGGTTTTCATATTTCATTTTCACTGGTTTTCAAAAGCTTTGCTTAAATTTCATCCTTTACTTACCAGAAAACCAAAACTTCTTAGAATTCTGATCGAATCAGGACTCTTCCTCAGAGTCCTAATCAAATCAGAACTCTGAACCAAAACTTCGATTTTATCCTGTTTTTAACTGTGTTTCAAGATTCTCTCATTTGTTTTCTCAGAAAATACAAAAATCTGAGAGTCCTAGTTCAATCGGGACTCTGTCCTCAGAGTCTCAGTTGAATCAGAACTCTGTTTTATTTCAATATTTGTTATTGTTTTCATTGTTTTGACAAGTTCTTTCAACTGTTTTTCAGAAAATACCAAAAAAAAATCTAGAGTTTCAGTCCGATCAGGACTCTGTCCCAGAGTCCTAATCCAGTCAGGACTCTATTTTAGAGTTCGGTCGAGTTAGGAGTCTAACCCTGACTGTGTTTTCTGACTTATTTCATCATTTCTTGATAAAATCTTTTGAAAATTCTTTCATTTGGCTTTTAAAATCTAAAATCTCAGAGTCCTAAGAGTTCAGGACTCTAACCCGGAGTTCCAGTTTGCTTAAGACTCTACTTTCAAAACTTTGAATTTCAACTATTGATTTTAACCCCTTTTCAAAGCCATTTTCAGTATTTATTTCAAATTTTCAAAACTCTGATATGGGGTCCACTCAGTTGGCTCCATATCCAGAGGAGTTCTGACCCAGTTGGAACTTTATTCCATTTCAAAAACTTTTAATTCCAAGTCTACTTTTGAATCTCTTTTGAAAAACCTCTCATTTTCAAGTTTTAAAATCGTTTTTGAAAATTCAAGTGGGGCCCACTCGGGGTGGCGCCATATTCGAGTAAGTCAGGGCCAGACTAGGGTTAGTCATTGTCCTAGTTAGGTTAGGGGTTTAGAGGAGTCAAAATTAATTTTAAAATTCCATTTTATTTAAGTTTTAAACCATTGGTTTTTAAAGGTTTTAAATTCAAGTTTTAAAAACCAAATGTGGGTCCATACTAGGTGGTGTCACATTTGGACTTTTTAGGGTTTAATTAGGTATTAATTAGAGTTTAATTAGAGTTCATTTAGGGTTAGGAAACCACAAAAAATTGTTGCCCTTAGTGGATTTATTAGAAAGAGTCCTGAAAAAATGAAAAACCTCTTAATTAACCCTAATTAAGTGACTTTTTGAAAAACTATAAAAAGGGACCTAGGGGGGTCAAAGGGGAGCTCTTTTTCTCTAAAATTTTCGTGGACTCTCTCTCCTCTCCAGCACCTCCACCTTCCTCCATTGCAGCTGCAGCCCCAAGGTGAGTTTATTTAATATTATTTTATTATTATTTTATTAGTTTTTATGATTTTTCAATAGATTTCACCATGCAAACTCTTGTGTTCATGGATTTAACCATGGATTTCATCCAAGAACCCCAAAATCGACCCAAGAAGATGATCTAACTCAGTTTGAGGGTGATTTCAAGGATTCTAATCCATTAGAATCGATGAGAGGTACGTTTTTCATGTTCTTAACCGACGAAACGTGAGATTTACCCGTTAAATGGGTTAAATCCATGATTTCAAAGGTGAAAGCAAATTCCAGCCATGGATTCCCTGTATTTTATTTTTTTATTTGCTTATTCATGTTTATTACACGTTTTCCAGCATAGAAATCAATTTTATTTTACTGTTTTAGTGTTTATTTTATTGTTTTTTATTAGTTAATGCATATTTTCTCAAGTTTCTTAGATTTCTGTGTGTTTTTAGTTTAGAATAGAAAAGAGCATGCTGTTTCGGATTGAAATATGTGCTGTTAATTTCTGATTTTTGTATATGTGATGAATGCATATGTGATTGATCTACTGTAAAAAAATCCAAGATTTTGGAATTCGGGAACCCTGTCAGAAAAATCAGACATCAAGTCGGGTTTTTAAAACTTTAAAATCATTGTTAAAATCAGGAAGGTAACTTGTTGTGATGATATTTTTCTCATCCTATATCTGATTTTAGATCTGTAAAGTGCCATGGATTCACATTGATTAAATCTGTCTACTGTGAAATTTTCAGAATTTTTTATTACTGTTTAGTATTTTTCCTCTGTCAGAGACTCTGATTTTCAATTTAAAACTCGTTAGGGTTTACCAAAACCCTAATCAGACTTGTGTTGTTTATAAATCCCAAACCACAGATCCAATTCATGATCTGTAAAAAGTGAGTATTATTATTTTTCTGTCAAATGTTCACTATTAAAATATCAGATATTTTTAATGAGTACCGCTATTTATCCCGGAATTTTCAATTAAAAGTATCAGTTAGGACCAAAGTTAAAATCAATATATTCAAGTCCGGATTGTCGGATGGGGATCTCCCTGGTTTTAAAGGATTTTTCATATCTGTAAAAAGGAAAAGTTCTGTTTTCCTGTCTATTTGATCTCTATAATATTTCATAGATTTTCATGGAGGTTTGACCCCTGATTCGGGTCTTGGACTGAGACTGGTTGGTGAACTAGGTCAAAAATAGCATATTTTTAGGGTTTGATGCTATTTTCGGATTAATTCAATGCCAAAAAAATATTTTTATAATTCTAATTTGATATTAGGGTTATAACAAGTGCAGGTACCAATTTTTAGGATTTTTAGAATCCATTTGATGCTTGAATGGCTTGAATTGCAAAACAGGGCACCCGAAGAATTCCAAAACACTGTAAATATCACAAAAATTGTGATATTCTTGGATTTTCGTGTATAAGCATATATTTTTAGGGTTTAATCATATTCATAATCATATTAGGATACTTTAGGTTAAATTTGATGTTCATTTGATTTCATTTAGTGCATAAAATCTAAGTTTTACCAAAATATTTTCTAAAAACCCTGATTTCAAGGCCATAGTCTTGCTATCGGGGGCAATTTGGTCATTTGACCTCAATTTCGAAATCCCTAACCCTAATTTTCATATTTTTAATCATATCATATCTTATTTAGTTTGATTTATCATTATTTGTATTTCAAAACTTGCATTTTACCAAATATCTTTCTGAAAACCCTAATTTCAAGGCCATAGTCTTGCTATCAGGGGTATTTTGGTCATTTTGACCCCAATTTCGAAATTTCAAATTCCATTTTCATATTTATTCCATTTTTTTCATATTTTATCAATTTTGATTTAAGGGAATCATGGAAAAGGCTTATATCTAGCAAAATCCAGTAATTTCTAGATATTACTGGATAAACCTAGAAAAGCCAACATATTTTCATTAACCAGTTTTTCTAGTTTTGCAGGAACATTGAAGACTTTATTTTCAGTCATTTAAATTCAATAGTGATGTAAATTAAATTAAATTTGGAATAAGAATTTAAATTTCAGCTTAGACTAGGATTGCATTGCATATAGTTTAATTCTGCAAATATTAAATGTCTGATGAATGTATCATTCATGCATATTTTCATAAATTCACTATGGTCTACACGAATGGCACATACACTAGCTTTTATGAAGTTTATAAACTTGGTGGAATTCGTATTTGTGGCCATAGTCAGAATATGAATGATACCCAGATTTATGATCTTCACATTAGCCACATTCAGCCTACACTATTAGGCTAACTTCAAAAATGCACTGCATTTCTCAAAAATACAAAAAGATTTTCTCAATTCCTCAAATCCATATTCATTCATTTCATGCATTTGCCAATTCCAATTCAAATTTCAATTCAAAGAAGTTTATTTTTCTCAAAATCTTCTAAGTCTTATGGCAAAATCGATTTTCTCAAAAGCATTGAATTTTCAAAGAATATTTCAAGTGTTTCTCAAGTTCAGAAACTCAATTTTCCAAGTTATACATTCAATTTCAAAGTTTAAATTCAAGGAAATCAAATTTTTTTTCAAAGTCATTTCACATTTCTCAAAATCGATTTTCACAAAACCTCTGGATTCTTCAGAAATCGATTTTCATTTTTCTCAGAAAGGTCCTTTCTCCATGATTCACGATTTTCCAAGAGATACATTTCCCAAGAATTTCCAATTATTTCTCAACTTTGAAGCAAACATTTTCATAAATTCATAAGCACATGCCTGATTCTTTGTGCAGTTAGGAATTAGAATATGATTTAGACAAGTTGAACAGAGCAAAGCAGTAGATTGATCCTTGGTTCAATTACCCCTGGTAAAGGCGCCAGGAACGGTTGAACCTCGTACCGACAGGCAAGTCCCATTCTTTGGAATTATCCCGCATTTTAAAACGAAGGCGAGTCATTTTCAAAAACTTTTTCAAAGGTCAGTTTGACTCGCAAAAAGTTAAAAATTTTGCGATGATAACAGGTTTGGCGATCGAGATGGGACATGTCTTCGCCTGATCAATCTAATGCTCTACTTAGTTCAAATTGTCAAAATCGATTTCCATGGAATGTCAGCTTTGCTTTATGATATCATGTGAACCTAGGAGCCTAGACTTGAACCCAGCTGACATGGAATGCATATAGACTAGGTATGGTTTGGTAGGACCATATTGAGGAGAATTATTCATGCTCACATAGACTTAGGTCTAATACAACACTCCTCAATTTAGGAATTGTATGAAAACAATGTTTGCTTCTTCAAATATTTCAAAATTCTATCTCTTTAGGACTTAGAGCCTTCTGTTTGATTGCATGTGCTCATGTTTTTCAAAAACCACCCCACCTATATTGTCTCGGTCTTTACGTTGCTGGGCTCTCTTCCAGAACCATAGTTCGGGACAGAGCCTCACAACTGGGCCACCTATTTGGGTGAAAACCCCCTGCCACATACAAAGGGCCATAGTCCAACGTATATCGGCAGGTGCTCAAGGATGTTGGAAAACTTGAACCTAGAACCGGAGAAATTGATTTTATGCCACGTACATCGAGCCTTGGCTTGAGTATATAGGCATAACTGGATTGGATACAGTTGATCTGAACCTTAGAGTTAGGATTAAGGTCCTACAGCTATTTCAAAATTTGTGCATCTAGAGTCAGCTTTTAGGGAATGTTGTATGTGCATACTTGTTTATGCAGGATGTGATTGAATAGGTTATAGTCATTTCCTTTGTATTTTCCATATTTTCCAAATTTTCTAAAAATATTGGACGATTTTTCCAAAAATCCCCAATCTATGTCCATGTACTGTCCACATTTTAAATCCTGAACGATTTTCAAATACTTTATTTTCTGAAGTACTTTTTTATATTTCAATAAACCCTGGACGATTTTCCAAATTTCCCTCCATTTTCTTCAAAACTCCAGGGTATTTTCCATCCTTTCTTTCTTCTAGATCTCGAATTTCCTGCTTTATTTTTATCCTGCCTGCATTTTCCTCAAATTTCCTGTATTTTCCCAAGTCTTATTCCAATTTTCCATGTTTTCCAGTCTGATGGCATCCAGTCAGCTTGATTCAGTCTTCCCTGAGGGTCACATCTCCTACGAGGTGCGACAAAGTCTTCCCGAGCATCAAGTCCTCAACACCGGATCCTTCTTTCCCCTGTGGTACTATTCATGACTCAAAAACTTCTATCGTATGTTTCTGGACCATTTGGACGATTGTGGGTTAGAACTGGCGTCCGCAGTGGGAAAGCAGACAGTCAACGGCAACTTGATCCATGCACTAGCAGAACAGTGGAATCCGAGCACTTCTACCTTCTGGTTCCCGTGGGGGGTGACAATATTGATAGATGAATTTTCAAGGCTTATAGGATTGCCCGAGCCAGCCGGTCAGCCTGGAGATCCATTGGAGAAACAGTTTTTGATCAATGTCAAGGGTCTGGACCCCAGAGACGCTTTAGCTCGCATGACAGGACGCAAGTCTTGGCCATTGATTGAGGAGGATGGAAACGAATATGTGGACCTGCTCGAAATCTACAGACAGTATGGGGCATTTGCGGAAGTCAGCTCGTTGTCTCGAACAGCTCGAGAAAGAATTCAGCATGCGATGGTTCTGTGCACGGTGGGATTAGCTTTCTTTCCCGATGGACGGAATTATATGGATATCAGAATAGTTCAGCTTCTAAGGAGATGGGGAAGTCGACAGACCAGCCGTCTCTCGATAGCCATGGCCGCACTCGCCTTTCTATACCGAGGGTTGACTCGTTTCGCACTCGGAGAATCAATTCTAGTCGAAGGGTGCACCTACGCGTTGCAGTCTTGGTTCCTCCGGCATGTGCCAGCCCGAGCCAGTTCCTTCAGATACAATGGTGAAAAGCTTCTGCCAGTTGCGCGATACCGATTCTTGATCGACAACCTTCAGGAGGAAGAAGTCGTATGGGACTACTTTGATCGTCAGGAATCACCTCCCAGATATACTTATGCATATGGCAAGCGATTTAGGCTACTTGGCCCATTCTTCTGCGCATACTATCATCCAGAGCGGTGTCTCAGGCAGTTCTCTCAAAGGCAGAAGCACGTACAGATTCGTCCACTCTCAGGGGTTCTGCCAAAGTTCAACCTCGCATCAGATCAGTGGTCCGGAGCATACCATTCTGCCAGACATGGCTGGGATTCCTTTATCAATCTTACTATTTTTCCTGGCCCTCATGTATCTTCTGATTATCCGGAGTGGTGGAAAATTGTTTGTCCCCCTCCCCTCTGTCAAGCGTATTATTGATAAAATCATGTTTTTCCCCTCAATAAAATTCCTTTAATCTTCATTTCATCTTGGTTTGACAACCTCGCCTAGGTAACAAGGCATATTTCTAGTTGTTTATTTTGCAAAGAATAACAGTGCAATTGTCGTAATTCCAGCGACGACTCAGTCCCTAGTAATGGGATATTATTTCAATTGTCTACCAAAATTCTCAACAAATATTTTCCTTTAACCAAATTTCCTTCAAAAGCCTAATCATCAGTTCTACCTTGCAGAGAGCATCAGCAACATCTAAAAGAATACTCGTGATACTCGATGGTTTATACAAGATCTGGAAAGAAAACCTCATCAGTCGAAGGTGTGGCATACTCGATCGCTTCAGAAGAAGAAATGGACTCACCCCGATCAGTCAGAAGTCAGGGTCAGCAAGCAGAGGATGATGTTGATCCTCAGATATATGCTATGTTCAAAGAGATGATGACCAAAATGTTGACAGAACAAGCTGAAGCTAGTACAGAAAAGATCCAGGTCAAGCAGAGGGCAAAAGGCCGGTCAGCCAAGAAAGTCTTGAAACTATCCAAGAAACATATCCAACACGAGGATACATCTGATGAATCAGAATCAGTAGGTGGCACTGATAAAGAGTATGAAGTCTGGCAAGCACTTCAAAGATCCCCTCATAGGCAAGGGACAACCTATAAATGGAAAAATCAAGCAATGGACGATCCGGTCCAAATACAGCGGAAGGAAATGGCAAAGAAGATTAAAGATTTGCAATCCCGCGACAAGGGCAAGAAGGTCTTCACGAGCAAAGATTTCTACAAGAGCATCACTCCCGTCAGGAATAATCAAGATTCAAAAAAGACAAATTCTGTCAAGGCCCACCGTGAGGGGTGCAAGGATAACAAAGGCAATCATACAAGTCAGAAAGAGAAATCTTTAAAGTAGAGTGAAAAATTGAGTCAACACAAAGAAAAGATAAAGCGGGACGGCTGGGATTGCGATCGCCAGTTTACTCCTCTCGAGCAGTCTCTCGATGAAATCCCTGAATATATGTTGGCCAAGGAATTGGTAAAGCTTCCAAGAGTCTCAAATCCTCCCACAGTCATGGGAAGATTCACAGATCAGTTCTGCAAATTCCATCGGGCAGTGGGGCATGACACCGACCACTGTTTCGTCTTCAAAAACATTGTCCAAGATCATATCGACAAGAATCTCTTCATTGAAAATGAGAAAGAGTACTGGTCAACTGTCTTATCCAAGTCTCAGCAAAAATCAAGTACTCGACAAGAGATGCAGCGTGATGATCCAAACCAGGACCACAAGATGGCCCCGTTAGATCAAATACTCGAGAGTTTCTTGGAATACATGCACACAAAAGATACAGTCGGGTCTCTGAAGGTTCACTCCACATTTTCTACCAACTCCACCAGAAATAGCAAGGGACAAAACAAAAGAGGAGGTAGAAAAAATCATACTGAAGGCTCAGAAAATCCAAACTCAGAGAGAAATGACCTCGCGAGTCGGAAGGATAAAATGGACAAGCGAGATGACAAGTTTTCCTCAAGTGTCCAATTCAAATTAAAATTCCAAGGAAAACCAAAGCATGATGGTTGGGGATACGATCGCAATTTTACTCCTTTAGAACAGCCACTGGAGCAAGTTCTGGGATACATGATAGCCAAAGGGAAGGTTAGACTCCCCAAGATAGCAAATCCTCCTGTGACCATGGGAAGGTTTAAAGATCAGTTCTGCAAATTTCATCGGGCAATGGGTCACGATACCGAGCATTGTTTTGTCCTTAAAAATATTGTTCAAGACGGCATTGACAAGAATCTCCTCGTTGGAGATGAAAAGGAGGACCATTCATCTTGATCATGTTTCTCCCCAATCATTCAAAAAATTGATAACACTAGCGCTTTCCCAATTTCTCATCTTGCTTTTATTATTTCAAAGGGATGATGTAATCCCGTCTGTCTTTCCCTTATTTGTTACCTTTCCTTCAATACATCAATAAAGTTGTCAATTTTTCTCGCAAGCTCGGTGCCATTTTTTTTTATTCTCCTTGGCAAAATGTTCTTTTATGAGGAATAACCTCTTCCGAATCAATCAAAAGCCAGTTGCCGTGTCACCTTCGGAGAGCACTCTTCGAATAGCAATCATTTATTCTTTTGTTCAAATTCTTCTTTCCCAGTTACATTGGGGCATTTTTAAATTTTCATTTTATCTTCAAAACTTTCTGTATGCAGGCAGGATCAAACAAATCTCTCATTTTGCACGCATGTGCACCCATTTACATTCATTTGCATTTGCATGCATTCATTCACATTCATCTACATCAATTTGCATTGAACTCCCCATTCAGGATAAGGGATAAATCCTGAGGCCCCGACAATTGTCCAAGTTGTCGTAAGGGGGAAGACTGAAAATTTTCCATCAAAATCAATTAGTAATTCTTCAGAATCCAGTGTTGTGCTGGTAATTTTTCAAAAATCCAGTGTCCGTGCTGGTAAATTTCCAAAACCCAGTGCTCGTACTGGTAACCATTTAAAATCCAGCGCTCGTACTGGTAACCTTTTAAAATCCAGTGCTCGTACTGGTAATCTTCCAAAATCCAGCGCTCGTACTGGTAATCTTCCAAAATCCAGCGCTCGTACTGGTAATCTTCCAAACCCCAGTATTCGTACTGGTAATTTTTCAAAATCCAATGCCTATATTGGTACATTTTCAAAATCCGGTGTTTACACTGGTTAATTTTAAAATTCAGTAGCCCCATTGATTTAGTTTTCCTCCGAGATTCGAGTTCCGACTCGAATTTCCTTTCCCTCTAACCGGTTTAAGTTTCCCTGCGGGATTCGAGTTCCGACTCGAATCCTCTTTCCTTTTGGTTAACCTAGTTTTCCTTCAGGAATTCGAGTTCCCACTCGAATTTCTTTTCCTTCCAACCGGTTTAGTTTTCCTTTGGGATTCGAGTTCCGACTCGAATTTCCTTTCCTTTTAATCGATCGAGTTTTCCTCAGGAATTCGAGTTTCGACTCGAATTTCTTTTCCTTCTAACCAGTTTAGTTTTCCGTTGAGATTCGAGTTCCGACTCGAATTTCCTTCCCTTCTAATTGATCTAGTTTTTCTCAGGAATTCGAGTTCCGACTCGAATTTCTTTTCCTTCTGACCGGTTTAGTTTCCCTTTGGGATTCGAGTTCCGACTCGAATCTTCTTTCCTTCTAATCGATCTAGTTTTCCTTCGGAATTCAAGTTCCGACTCGAATTTTTTTTTTTTCCTTCGAACCGGTCTAGTTTTCCTTCAGGATCCGAGTTCCGACTCGAATCCTCTTTCCTTCTAGTTAATCTAGTTTCCTTCGGGATTCGGGTTCCGACTCGAATTTCTTCTCCTTCCAAATTGATCTACCTTTCCTTCAGGATTCGAGTTCCGACTCGGATTTCTTTTCCTTCCATAATGGACTTGGTTTTCCTTCGAAGATTCGGGTTCCGACTCGAGTTTTCTTTTCCTTCAGAGTTGGTCTAGAAAATCCAAGTTCCGACTTGAATTTTCTTTCAAATCCAATTCGCTTAGCTTTCCTTTACAAGTTTGAACTTCTACTCAAACTACCCTGCAGATTGGTCTAGAAGATCCGAGTTTCGACTCGAATTTTCTTTCAAAATCCAATTCATCTAGTTTTCATTGAAGAGTTGAATTCTGATTCGAATCTTCCCTCAAAAACCCAGTTTAGCACCTGGTCCATTCAAAGCTCACAAGATGGAATCATTCCTTCTTAAGCTATGATCCTTAGGTTAAATCCCTATGAAATTAATAGTTTGTAGGTCGAACCCCTGTAGAACCAATGTGATCCTTAGGTTAAATCCCAATGGAATTGATAGTTCGTAGGTCGAACCCCTGCAGAGTCAATGTGATTTGTAGGTTGAACGCTTGTCAAACCAATACGGCTCATAGGTTGAACCCCTTTCGAACCAATCTCGTTCTCAAAATTTCGATCTGTAGGTTGAAGTCTTACTAATCCCCGGTTCTTAGGTTGAACTCCTTCGGAACTAATCCCATTTGCCAAAAATTTCGATCTGTAGGTTGAAGTCCTCCTGATCCGATATTCTTTACAGTCCTTAGGTCGAACTCCTTTTGGATTGGTATTTTTTAGATATATGATTTGTAGGTTGAAGTCCTCCTGATCCACGTTCTTAGGCTGAATCCCTATTGAACCCATGTCGTTCCCAGTGAACCAATGCCGTTCTCAATTGAACCAATGCCGTTCTTAGGCTGAATCCCTATTGAACCAATGTCGTTCTCAATCGAACCAATGTCATTCTCAATTGAACCAATGTCGTTCTTAGGCTGAATCCCTATTGAACCCATGTCGTTCCCAGTGAACCAATGCCGTTCTCAATGGAACCAATGCCATTCTCAATCGAACCAATGTCGTTCTTAGGCTGAATCCCTATTGAACCCATGTCATTCCCAGTGAACCAATGTCGTTCTTAGGCCGAATCCATATTGAACCCATGTCGTTCCCAGTGAACCAAAGTCGTTCTCAATTGAACCAATGTCGTTCTCAATCGAACCAATGTCGTTCTCAACAGAACCAATGTCGTTCTTAGGCTGAATCCCTATAGAACCCATGTCATTCTCAGTAAACCAATTCACAATTTCGACCTTTTTAGCCAATCAATTTCCAATTTCCAATTTTTAAATTCCCAATTTTCAGATTTCCAACTTTCAATTTCAAATACCAAATTTTAGAACCCAAATTTCAAAATTCCAATTTCCAAAATTCGACCCTTTTGAGTCACCCAATACCCAATTTCAATCATTTTCTCTTGCGAGAGACCCTTTTTATAGGGAGAGTTCGAGGGAGCTCGCTCTTTTCGCATGCTATCCAATTCGTTCACTTAGCCCCTTTTCAGGGAGAGTTTGAAGGGACTCGTGTCTTTGTGAACCGTTTGCAAAACAAAATTTCAAATTTCACACAAGGAACCCTTTTTATAGGGAGAGACTCGACGGAGACTTGCCTTCCTTGTGGCCCCATAATTTCAGACTAGGCCATTTCATCATGAAGGACCCTCTTTTCAGGGAGAGTGTGATGAACTCGTTCCTTCATGACCAATTTACCAATCTCATCAATTCCGGCCCCCTTTCCATAAGAGAAGCCTAATGTTAGGAAGTTTTGACGAAAGCTTAATTTCTCTTCGAAAGTTCGTTTTGCAAACACCTCCTCTTCAGGAGAAGAGAGGAGTAATTCCTAATTCCAAATTCTAAATCGTCTCCTTTGGGGAAAGGAGAAGAGAATTTTTGTCATGGATGTGTTGCGTTGTGCTTCAAATGCTCGCTTTCACAAAGGATTTCAAGAAAATTTTGCCAATTTGTCATTAAATATTTGTTGATTTCAAAAATCTTTATTGCACAAAATTAATACTTCAGGTAGAAAAGAAGGAATACTTTCAAAACAATGTGCATCATTTTCAATTATTTTGAATCAACAACAATTTTCAACATTCTGACAATATTTTCTAGTTATCCTGGCATGAAGCGAGAGCTTGAGGTTCATCTTTGGCGCATCCTGACACCATCCCTTTTTAGGACTTGATTACGGGAGTTTTCAAGATTCCTTCCCTTCTTTGGTATAATCTGAGCACACGGGCTCTCAGATTCGCACACTTCCCTGTGTCCCCACTGTCCCACCATAGACAGTCCAATTTCGGCTTGAGGTTAAGCCATCAGTTTCAGCAAAAGGCAATTTCAAGAGTTAATTAGTCTCAGCAATGAGGTGCCCAAAATCAATCCCTTTTCAAGCTTTAGGGACCCCAATTTCCTTCCTTTTGCAAAACCCCTATCGGATTCATTGTGCGGAAATCTGAAGGTTTCATCACGGTCTCTTCTTTCGAGGATTCCGTTCATTTTCATTGCCCAATCAGGTTAAGGGTATAAACCTGGGCCTCCTTTAATGAGGTATTCCATTTTCTGCCCAATCAGGTTAAGGGTATAAACCTGGGCCTCCTTTGATGAGGTATTCCATTTTCTGCCCAATCAGGTTAAGGGTATAAACCTGGGCCTCCTTTGATGAGGTATTCCATTTTCTGCCCAATCAGGTTAAGGGTATAAACCTGGGCCTCCTTTGATGAGGTATTCCATTTTTCCACCCAATCAGGTCAAGGGTACAAACCTGAGCCTTCTTTGATGAGGTATTCCATTTTCAACCCGGTCAGGTTAAGGGTTAAGCCTGAGCTTCGTTCCATACGAGGTATTTCCCGTCCCATCCAGGTTAAGGGCAAAACCTGAATCTCACTTCTTTTGAAATAAAATTCTCCATTTTATAACTACCATCATCATTTGAATTAATTCTTTCATACCCAGTCAGATTTATCTAACTGGGGCATTTATATGGTTCAAATTTGGTATTTTTTCTTTGCCACTAAGCTCAGCTTTCAACCGGCTTAGCAGCAAAGAGGGGCATCTGTAAACACCCCAAATTTTCACTATCATCCAGTACTTACATTTCATGTGTCATTGCATATCATTGCATGCATTCGGCATACCATTTCATTGCATTGTATAGCATTGCATGTCATCCCATCTCATTTTCGAGATCCAGCACTCTTGTTTTTAAAATATTCAATCCAGATTCGGGTTTTTAAAACCTTTCTTTCAAAAACAATTTTAAAACCTGGGTTTTTATTCAACATTCTGTCATTTTCCAACCCCCGGGACCTTATATTTTGAAATACTTTCTTAGAAAAACGATCTGAATTCATTTCAAACTCAATTTCAATTCTCAGATGAGGACCATTTAGGTGGTGTCGCTTCTGGATTCCTTCATTTATCAAAAATCTCAAAAATCTTAGAGTCCTAGTTGGATCAGGACTCTTTTTCCAGAGTCTTAGTCGGATCAAAACTCTACTTTTCACTACCTTTTTACCTATCTTTGAAGAAAACCTTTCAAAATCTTCTGTTTTGGCCAAAATTTCAGAGTCCTAGTTGGATCAGGACTCTTCTTCAAGAGTCCAGTCGGATCAGGACTCTTCTTCAGAGTTTCAATTAGATTGGGACTCTAATATTTTACAGCTATTTTTATCCATTTTCAATCAAATCTTTCAAAATCTTTCAAAATGAGTCAGAAACTTAGAGTTTTAGTCAAAATAGGACTCTGTTCAGAGGGTCCTAGTTGGATCAGGACTCTGATCCTGATTTCAATTTTGAGAGAATTTTCAGAAATCTTTCAATCTACCAAAACTATTACACTTTTATCAAAGAATTTTAAAATTCTGAGGTTTTATCTCAAAGTCCTGATCAAATCAGGACTCTACCCCAGAGTCCTGATCGAAGTAGGACTCTATTCAAAATTGGTTTTCATATTTCATTTTCACTGGTTTTCAAAAGCTTTGCTTAAATTTCATCCTATACTTACCAGAAAACCAAAACTTCTTAGAATTCTGATCGAATCAGGACTCTTCCTCAGAGTCCTAATCAAATCAGAACTCTGAACCAAAACTTCGATTTTATCCTGTTTTTAACTGTGTTTCAAGATTCTCTCATTTGTTTTCTCAGAAAATCCAAAAATCTGAGAGTCCTAGTTCAATCGGGACTCTGTCCTCAGAGTCTCAGTTGAATCAGAACTCTGTTTTATTTCAATATTTGTTATTGTTTTCATTGTTTTGACAAGTTCTTTCAACTGTTTTTCAGAAAATACCAAAAAAAATCTAGAGTTTCAGTCCGATCAGGACTCTGTCCCAGAGTCCTAATCCAGTCAGGACTCTATTTTAGAGTTCGGTCGAGTTAGGAGTCTAACCCTGACTGTGTTTTCTGACTTATTTCATCATTTCTTGATAAAATCTTTTGAAAATTCTTTCATTTGGCTTTTAAAATCTAAAATCTCAGAGTCCTAAGAGTTCAGGACTCTAACCCGGAGTTCCAGTTTGCTGAAGACTCTACTTTCAAAACTTTGAATTTCAACTATTGATTTTAACCCCTTTTCAAAGCCATTTTCAGTATTTATTTCAAATTTTCAAAACTCTGATGTGGGGTCCACTCAGTTGGCTCCATATCCAGAGGAGTTCTGACCCAGTTGGAACTTTATTCCATTTCAAAAACTTTTAATTCCAAGTCTACTTTTGAATCTCTTTTGAAAAACCTCTCATTTTCAAGTTTTAAAATCGTTTTTGAAAATTCAAGTGGGGCCCACTCGGGGTGGCGCCATATTCGAGTAAGTCAAGGCTAGACTAAGGTTAGTCATTGTCCTAGTTAGGTTAGGGGTTTAGAGGAGTCAAAATTAATTTTAAAATTTCATTTTATTTAAGTTTTAAACCATTGGTTTTTAAAGGTTTTAAATTCAAGTTTTAAAAACCAAATGTGGGTCCATACTAGGTGGTGTCACATTTGGACTTTTTAGAGTTTAATTAGGTATTAATTAGAGTTCATTTAGGGTTAGGAAACCACAAAAAATCGTTGCCCTTAGTGGATTTATTAGAAAGAGTCCTGAAAAAATGAAAAACCTCATAATTAACCCTAATTAAGTGACTTTTTGAAAAACTATAAAAAGGGACCTAAGGGGGGTCAAAGGGGAGCTCTTTTTCTCTAAAATTTTCATGGACTCTCTCTCCTCTCCAGCACCTCCACCTTCCTCCATTGCAGCTGCAGCCCCAAGGTGAGTTTATTTAATATTATTTTATTAGTTTTTATGATTTTTCAATAGATTTCACCATGGAAACTCTTGTGTTCATGGATTTAACCATGGATTTCATCCAAGAACCCCAAAATCGACCCAAGAAGATGATCTAACTCAGTTTGAGGGTGATTTCAAGGATTCTAATCCATTAGAATCGATGAGAGGTACGTTTTTCATGTTCTTAACCGACGAAACGTGAGATTTACCCGTTAAATGGGTTAAATCCATGATTTCAAAGGTGAAAGCAAATTCCAGCCATGGATTCCCTGTATTTTATTTTTTTTTTTGCTTATTCATGTTTATTACACGTTTTCCAGCATAGAAATCAATTTTATTTTACTGTTTTAGTGTTTATTTTATTGTTTTTCATTAGTTAATGCATATTTTCTCAAGTTTCTTAGATTTCTGTGTGTTTTTAGTTTAGAACAAAAAAGAACATGCTGTTTCGGATTGAAATATGTGCTGTTAATTTCTGATTTTTTATATGTGATGAATGCATATGTGATTGATATACTGTAAAAAAGCAAAGATTTTGGACTTCGGGAACCCTGTCAGAAAAATCAGACATCAAGTCGGGTTTTTAAAACTTTAAAATCATTGTTAAAATCAGGAAGGTAACTTGTTGTGATGATATTTTTCTCATCCTATATCCGATTTTAGATATGTAAAATGCCATGGATTCACATTGATTAGATCTGTCTACTGTGAAATTTTCAGAATTTTTTATTACTGTTTAGTATTTTTCCTCTGTCAGAGACTCTGATTTTCAATTTAAAACTCGTTAGGGTTTACCAAAACCCTAATCAGACTTGTGTTGTTTATAAATCCCAAACCACAGATCCGATTCATGATCTGTAAAAAGTGAGTATTGTTATGTTTCTGTCAAATATTCACTATTAAAATATCAGATATTTTTAATGAGTACTGCTATTTATCCCGGAATTTTCAATTAAAAGTATCAGTTAGGACCAAAGTTAAAATCAATATATTCAAGTCTGGATTGTGGGATGGGGATCTCCCTGGTTTTAAAGGATTTTTCATATCTGTAAAGAGGAAAAGTTCTGTTTTCTGTCTATTTAGTCTCTGTAAAATTTCATAGATTTTCATAGAGGTTTGATCCCTGGTTTGGGTCTTGGACTGAGACTGGTTGGTGAACTAGGTCAAAAATAGAATATTTTTAGGGTTTGATGCTATTTTCGGATTAATTCAATGCCAAAAAATTTTTTTATAATTTTAATTTGATATTAGGGTTATAACAAGTGCAGGTACCAATTTTTAGGATTTTTAGAATCCGTTTGATGCTTGAATGACTTGAATTGCAAAACAGGGCACCCGAAGAATTCAAAAACACTGTAAAAATCACAAAATTTGTGATATTCTTGGATTTTCGTGTATAAGCATATATTTTTAGGGTTTAATCATATTCATAATCATATTAGGATACTTTAGGTTAAATTTGATGTTCATTTGATTTCATTTAGTGCATAAAACCTAAGTTTTACCAAAATATTTTCTAAAAACCCTGATTTCAAGGCCATAGTCTTGCTATCGGTGGAAATTTGGTCATTTGACCTCAATTTCGAAATCCCTAACCCTAATTTTCATATTTTTAATCATATCATATCTTATTTAGTTTGATTTATCATTATTTGTATTTCAAAACTTGCATTTTACCAAATATCTTTCTGAAAACACTAATTTCAAGGCCATAGTCTTGCTATCAGGGGTATTTTGGTCATTTTGACCCCAATTTCGAAATTTCAAATTCCATTTTCATATTTATTCCATTTTATTTCATATTTTATCAATTTTGATTTAAGGGAATCATGGAAAAGGCTTATATCTAGCAAAATCCAGTAATTTCTATATATTACTGGATAAACCTAGAAAAGCCAACATATTTTCATTAACCAGTTTTTCTAGTTTTGCAGGAACATTGAAGACTTTATTTTCAGTCATTTAAATTCAATAGTGATGTAAATTAAATTAAATTTGGAATAAGAATTCAAATTTCAGCTTAGACTAGGATTGCATTGCATATAGTTTAATTCTGCAAATATTAAATGTCTGATGAATGTATCATTCATGCATATTTTCATAAATTCACTATGGTCTACACGAATGGCACATACACTAGCTTTTATGAAGTTTATAAACTTGGTGGAATTCGTATTTATGGCCATAGTCAGAATATGAATGATACCCAGATTTATGATCTTCACATTAGCCACATTCAGCCTACACTATTAGGCTAACTTCAAAAATGCACTGCATTTCTCAAAAATACAAAAAGATTTTCTCAATTCCTCAAATCCATATTCATTCATTTCATGCATTTGCCAATTCCAATTCAAATTTGAATTCAAAGAAGTTTATTTTTCTCAAAATCTTCTAAGTCTTATGGCAAAATCGATTTTCTCAAAAGCATTGAATTTTCAAAGAATATTTCAAGTGTTTCTCAAGTTCAGAAACTCAATTTTCCAAGTTATACATTCAATTTCAAAGTTTAAATTCAAGGAAATCAATTTTTTTTTCAAAGTCATTTCACATTTCTCAAAATCGATTTTCACAAAACCTCTGGATTCTTCAGAAATCGATTTTCATTTTTCTCAGAAAGGTCCTTTCTCCATGATTCACGATTTTTCAAGAGATACATTTCCCAAGAATTTCCAATTATTTCTCAACTTTGAAGCAAACATTTTCATAAATTCATAAGCACATGCCTGATTCTTTGTGCAATTAGGAATTAGAATATGATTTAGACAAGTTGAACAGAGCAAAGCAGTAGATTGATCCTTGGTTCAATTACCCCTGGTAAAGGCACCAGGAACGGTTGAACCTCGTACCGACAGGCGAGTCCCATTCTTCAAAATTATCCCGCATTTTAAAACGGAGGCGAGTCATTTTCAAAAACTTTTTCAAAGGTCAGTTTTACTCGCAAAAAGTAAAAAATTTGCGATGATAACAGAGAGTAACCAAAAAATATGAAAAAGAAAATATTATTTTGAAAAGGATATCTCTTGACGGAAAGAGATTTTTATGAAAATATAAGCAAGAATATAAAATCAGAGGAAAATAAGAGGAAAAATGGAATTTGAGAATAAATGGTAAAGATTTTTAAAATTTGAAGAAGTTGCAGGCAGGATCAGAAGAATTTTTGAAGAAATTTTTAGAAGAAGAAGAGAAAGAAAAATACACCTGGGTTTTTAAAAACAAAAAGGAAATTTTGAAATATATACCCAGGGTTTTGGAAAATATAAGAAAGATATAAAATATCATACAAACACAGATGTACAAACAAGGATGCACAAACAACACTTCCTAAAAAGGCTGACTCTAAATGCAATATTTGAAATAGCTTGTAGGACCTTAATCCTAACTCTATGGTTCAGATCATCTGATTCCAATCAAGGTATGCCGATATACTCAAGCTGAAGCTCGAAGTACGTGGCATATAAAGATATCTCTTCGGTTCTAAGGTGAAGGTTTCCCAACATCCTTGAGCACCTACCGATATACCTCGGACTATGGCCCTTACGTACGTGGTAGGGGGGCGCGAACCCAAATAAGTGGTCCAGTTGTGAGGCTCTCTCTCGAACTATGGTTCAGTGAGACAGCCCAGCAACGTGAAGACCGGGACAATATAAGTAAGGGATGTTTTTGAAAACATGTTCATCATGCAAATAAATCAGATGGCTCTAATGCAAGTCCTAAAGAGATAGAATTTAAATGAATAGAAGCACACACTTGCATACATTGTTTTACATTCAATCCCTAAAATTTGAGGAGAGTTGTATTTAAAACCTAAGTCTAATGTGAACATGGAATAATCTCCTCAATATGGTCCTACCAAACCATACTTAGATCCTATATGCAATGATGTCAGCTTTAGGACAGAGTCTAGGCTCCTAAGGTTTGCATGGAAAATATAGCTGACATACAAGAATAAAGACTTAGAAAATATTAAAGCAAAGCAAAGGCATAATTCAACCAGACGGAGATGATGTCCCATCACGGTCGCCAAAACTGTGATCATCGCAAAATTTTTCCTCTCTTGTGGTTTCTCTCTCTTCCTTCTCTTTTCCTTTCCAACCTTTATTTTCCTCCTTTTTGAAGGGAAAAGAATAAAAGAGAGAAATAAAGAGAGAAGAGAAAAGAAAAGAAGAGAGAAGAGGAACTCTTTTGCGGGGTTTCACTTGACCTTAATTTGAAAATATTTAAAAAATTACTCACCTCCGTTTTGAAATATATTGCGGGAAAAAATGGAGAGACGGGATTCGCTCGTCGGTACGAGGTTCAACCATTTCTGGCGCCTTTACCAGAGGTAATCGAACCAAGGATCGAATCTATGCCTTTTGCTTTGCCTAAATATCATCTAAGAATTTATTCTAAGTCTAACATGCACAAAGAATCATGCTTGTGCAATGCAAGGATGTATGCTCTTTTTGAAAAGATGTTTTGAAAATTTCCAAGTATTCGAAGATGAACTTGATAAGGGAGTGAAGAAATGATTGAATCTAACTTAGAACTTGAGATAGATCAGAGAAGTTCTAAGTCTTTGAAGTAAATCAGAGTTGGAAGAATAAATCTTGATTTTTGGGAAAGAGAATGATTTGCAGATGATGAGGCTTCAAAGTCAGAAATGGACTTTGAAGTTGAACTTGGACTTTAAATGAATACTTGAAATGGAATTGAACTTAGATTTTGAAGTTTGAAATTTAGAATGGATCTGAGAAATCCAAATGATGTTTTAAAAATAGAGATGAATTTAAGAAATTGAGATGTGATCTGTAGAGGGAATTGGATTTGAAATCTAAAATTTGGAAATGGAATTGAATTCTGGATCCTAAGATGGATTTTGGATCTGAAGTCTGAGATCCAAAAGTGGAACTGGGTTCTGGATTCTAACATGGATTTGGATCTGAAGTCTGAGATCCAAAGTAGAATTGGATTCTGGATCCTAACATGGATTTAGATCTGTAGTCTGAGATCCAAAATAGAATTGGGTTCTGGATCCTGAATAGATGGTGGATCTGAAGTCTGAGATCTAAAGTGAAATTGGATCTGAAGTCTGAGATCCAATATGAATGTTGAATCCTGGATCCTAAAATAGATTTGGAGTTGTTAAATTCAGAAGATGAATCAAGAACTTCTAAAAAAATGAAATTTAGAATTTGAATCTTGAATATAAAAGTCAATTTGGACCTGAATTTGGAACTTTGAATTTGGAATTTAGAAAATGAAAAGAATCTCAAAGTTGAATTGAACTTTGAATTTGATTGGAGTTTTGAATATAAATTGAATTTGGAATTTCAAAGTCAAATTGAACTTTGAAATCTGATTTGAATTGGAATTTTTGAATATAAAATGAATTTTAAATCTCAAAGTTAAATTGGATTTTGAGATTGAAAATGAAATAGAATTGAAAATGAAAAGATGAATTGGATTATACAATGATTGAAGATTGATTGAAGAAGATATTTACATCACTTGGAGTTTTGAAAAAGGAATTTTGAAAATATGATGTTGTTCTATCCTAAATGATGAATGAATTTAAAGAATCTTGAAATTGGATTTTAAAAAGCAATTCCATTCTTTAAATGAATTAAAACAAGATTGAAGATATAATACATCCCTGACTATGGTCATTGAATGTATTATATAATAATCTATATTTAAATTCAGGTGAAGAATAAAAAATATTTTGGTGCTTTTATAGAGTTTAAAATGAAATTAACTCTCAATATACCCAGACTATGGCCATTGGTATATATTTTGAGCCAATTTTAAGTTAAACTCTGATAAAAGAAGGAAATATTTGAAAATATGATTATTTTTGAAGAGAATCCAATGTGGGTCCAATGTTATTTTATAAAAGATAAAAATACTAAGTCTTGTTTACATCCCGACTATGGCCGTTGATGTAAATCATCAACTTAGAATTAATTTACCTCTTACGAAATGGTGCACGTGTCATTCGTGTTTCACCATTGTGAGAATTTGAGAAATAAAGGAAAAATGCATGAAGAACAAGTAATTCATGATATTTACAATGCTCATTCATTCTAATCTAAAACAGGAAACGTAAATTCTCATTTAAGATCTAACTTATTACAACACTTAAGATTGAAAATACAACTTCCAAGAGATGAAATTCTCCACATATTCTCTGCAAAACACTTGGTTAGTATGAAGTGGGGGGAAAATGGAAATGGCAAAATATTCACATTGAATCTAAGGATACTGATAGCTAGATAGACAGGCCTAAAATAGAAAAGAACGCATATATGAGAGGCAATGTGCATATATACATATATATATACATGTATATATGTATATGTATGTATATACATATATGCCTATGTATATATATATATATATATATATATATATAAGCAATACCATAGGCATATACATGACTCTAGATTAATGAAATGGATGGTGGACTGTGCATTATGTACAGAAATTTACTGAAAAAGTGACTGTTAGTCACAACTGCAGCTCATGGTATTACTTAGGATGGGTGGAATGTAAATGGAGATGCAAGTGAGGGATGTTGCGAAATGCATAGAATACACAACAGTATGTACGGCTGGGGATGATTGGTAGTATTGTTGCAGGAAAAATACAGCAAAATACCGGTGGGTGCTGTGTAAACTGAAGTGGTGGACAACACACTTAAGCAGTAAGATGGTGTATACATGTGAGATCAGAGTAAATTAAATGCTTATATTGTCTTTCGCCATGCTGTCACAACAAGCAGAGTGATCAGCAGAAGTTGATGTGCTGCAAACATATCACTAATTCCTGATAGACATCTCTGTATTTTCTCCAAGGCTATTATCAAAGATAACTAGAATTTAGGAACATCTCTTGGAGGCAAGTCTAGTGCTATTGCTGCTGTCACCTTAAACTGGATTTCTGAGATACTCCAAAATCCTTTTTGCATGATTGGATTAGCCAAAATCATTGTAATCGGGGCAGTCATAATGCTGTAGTAGTCGGTTCTCTGGAACATTACATGAAGGCGTTATAAAATGGATTTTTGATAAAGGAATATGATATCTTGAGAACCCTGGAAATTAACATAGGGTGGATACAAGATTCAGACAAGCCATCTAATGGAGCAGTCACAGACGACTTTAAAGTGTGGCTGAATTGATCAATGATCTCTTAATTAATAGCGCACAAACCCAACTTAGCGAAACTCAGTGATGTACACAGGATGAATATAACTGGCCTCATAAGACTATGACAGATGATTGACCTGAAACAGAGGATTGTTGTATACCTAATTACTAAATTTGATGCTATTCAATGATCCTTCCTTTTGAACTATGACACCTGGAATTCTGGAAACTCCAAAAAAGATGCAAGATAATTGGAATTCACTTTCATGCAGCTGAAGGGATGTAGGGATATTAGAGGTATAAAAAAAAAACAACCAGTGAAAATGATGGGACCTTGAGATGCACTGGAGCAATTGATATACTGTAAGATTAAATGAGACTCAATGATGTAGGGAATGTCTGGAACTAATAATACTAGATGACACTTACAGGATTGATCCGACAGATATGAGGATTTGTTTTAGATAATAATAAAAAAAATGTGTTGAATACACAGAGCAAGACGAAGATCTGATAGGGAGGGGGGGGGAAGAGAATAGTAAAATTCAGAGTTAGCATAACTCATGAATTACAGCAATGTGGAATCACCAAAATGGATGACATGTGCAGATAAATATACAAGTGAATAGTGCATTCTGCTATACAGGGTGGGCCAGTCAAGTGGATAGGGTGCAGTATGCTATACAGGTGAATTATGAAGTACTGCAACAAGGGTGCTTCTGAAGATGATTATGATAATGAAAGACTAATGCTAATACTCAAGACTGTATCATAAGCTAGCAAATATATAACAGTGCATACTAAGTGATCTCCTAAACACATTCATCATCAATACTAAGATATGACTTTGAAATAATATGCAGCTAATATACAAATTTGATGGGAAATATGTGTAGGAGAGTAAGGGATGAACAAACCTTAATATTGGGACCTCAGAAGACTACTATGCCATCAAGGGTGAATCCACCAAATACATAAGCTGAAAAGGTGCATTTAGATATTATATGGTAAGGCAAAGAAAAAAAAATGCTTAATAGAGAATCAAAGATCAGTGATGCCCATTGTTCTTGTAATGGCGAATTCAACATTGAAAACTCCATTCTGAGATATGGGGTCATGGGTTAAAGTATCGTTCATACATGTTCCACTTTTTTTTTTTTTCAATCACTCGACTGTTCACCGCTGTGCACCTTCTGATTTGTTGGCAGTGGTAGTCTGTCGGACTTCCATGAAATGTATAGGCCACAAGATATATCAAGACCATGCAAGTTTTAGGCGTGTAAGCACCGATCACTTCATTAACAGGAGAATGATTAACACGTTATAGTTAAACTGTACAAAACAAGGGTGAGGTTATATAAAAAAAAATTTTACAGGAAAAGAAACACGTTATGAATCAGGAAATGCAGAGGGAAAATGTCAGGATACTCAAATATGAAATCACAAGGCATGATTGATCGTAGTTAAATACGGATGAAAATCTCAAATGCTACAACAACCATGAGATATGATGTCTATTTTTTTTTAAAAAAAAGTGATAGGGCAAAGTGTAAATCTGAAAAGAAATGCAAGATGAAGAGACAAACAGAGGCTATAGAGAATCAAAAATCCGATCAAGGAATCGGCACATACCACATAAAAAAAAAAAGAGAAAAAAAAGGAAAAGAAATAAAACAAATGTGATGAGGATAATATATGGACTTAGATGTAGCAATCAAGACCACTAATGAAATGATGAGTGAGCTACGCCTAATGAAATGCAACGATAGATTGTAAACCTAATATCTGCTGGACCCAATAAATATAAAGGGCAAGTCGAGCGACACAAAAATTTGGATGAAACGGAGAATCAAAGAAAACAGAACCAAATAAAATCGAATATAACAAAAGTTTTTTTTTTGTCGGAACATGTATGTTCCATTGAATATCGCACGTATGTGGATTGGTTTTGCTATCAGCAAATCAATTACCATAGGTAGTGCTTTAGCGGAATGCTGAATAATAAAACTAAGGAATTTTTAGAAAAAGTAGAGAAGAGAAGAGGAGCTCTTACTGGATTATTCGATTGATGGAGGCAAGATTGCTGGATTTTTGGAATGGCGATCTTCTTTCTGCTACAAAGATTCCAAAGGAGAGAGAGCTCTCCTTTTTATATCGTAAAAAAAAAAAACCCTCTGCTGCTGCAGAGGAAGAGGAGAGGAATGGATGCTAATGGGATGAAGTGGATGCGCCGTGGTGCATGGATGGATCGACAATGCTTGTTCAGCAAAAGAAATCTTGAGAGAGGAAGGAGACTTGATCCAGAAGAAGAAGATGCAGGCTAAAATGCGATTGGGGAGTCGAATGATGGATGAATGCCTAAGCCAGGAAAGGTAGGACATGGATGACAATGGAGAGGCAGGAGAAGGTCCCTCTTCCCTCTGCGTGCTCCTCTTTTAAAGAGTGAAAAGGGAGATCGAGAGAGGAAGGTGGTTGAAGATGGAGGGAGGAAAATCCATGGGTTTGTTGAAGATCAGAGGTGGAAATAGAGGGAGGAGTGCGCGGGAGATGGCCGTTCGCCCTTTCTCAAATTTCCAAAAGAAGGATTCCCTCTTTTTTAAGTTTTTTGTAAAATGGCTCAAGATGAGGTTTTTGGCAAAATCTTTAAAAACTATTTATTTTCCTCGTAGTTTTTCTGATTTTTTTGCGGGATTTTTCCATTTTTTTGTACTTTTGGAACAAAAATCTAAGTTTTTATACGAAAACAAAGATTAAACACTAATTTTTTTTTGTATTTTTCTGAAAAATATTTACAAAAGTATCTTTCTGAGAATTTCAGACCATTTCGGGAAAATTTCTTCAGAAGAATGGGTTCGGTCCCGAGTTTTGAGAAAATGTTCGAGTTTTGACACTTGAATCGAGAAATACAACGTGATGGATCCAAACGGATGTCGGATGGACTGTCCGAGCTATTTAAAGACTATTTTTGGTATTTTCTATAATTTTATTTTAAAATTTGGACAATGAGACTCAGATTTGGATCTAGACAATGGATCCAGATCCGAAATCAATTTAAACATATAAAATGAATTTAATTTCAGTAAAACTTGAGAAATGAACTGGAATTTAGATTAAAAAGTGGCTCAATTGCTCAGAAAATGATATCAGGGGCAAAAAGGGAATATTTAAAAGATTTTGAAAATTTTGGGGTGTTCACAGTGTCACTCAAGGCTGTACCATCACTGTCATTCCACAGTGAGCATAATTCCTGAAGGGGTCTGCCAGTCTTAGAATTACTTGGACAGATATAAGCGTGTCATTCAGGAAACCCGTGCTTTAGCACTACGGGAGTATGTACCCGACCCCATTCAGTCCGCCCCAACACAGTCATTACTGATGGGGTACCCCTAACATGATTTTCAACCGCGGGGTAATTGCAACCTTAAGTCTTATTCATATGCATGCAGAACACCGCTCTTGGCACTGCGGCCACCACGAGCATCACACCTCTTTTGGGTGGAAACAACACACTCTGGCTCATCAGCCCTTACGTGTTTGGTTGCGTAACCGTTCTCAATGAGCATGCATATGACTCGATCTAAATAGATCGACTACTCGGCGTATTTTTACGCAACGAGTTTAAACCTAGCCAAGGCGCAACCTCTACTCTAGCTCAGCGGCCCTTACGAGCAAGGTGCCCTTGCAGGCACAGGGATACGAGCCGTTCTGGCATCGTTCCATCAACGGACATCATTATGTCATTCAACTGGTTTCGGCAGCTCTTCTGCTAGCCATTTCGTCAACACCTCCCCTGCTCTACCGGCATCGGTGCGACGAACCCTTCTACGATGTAGAAGGCATTCCATGAACTGGGTAGCACTCTGCTATGTGCCAGAGTATCCTGCTAAGTTCTTTCTGAGTTATTCTTAGCTTCTCTAGAATTTTCAGCAGCACTTTCTCTCTTTTACGGAGAAAGCGTGTGTTTCTTTTATCCATTTCAGCGACATCTCCCATCTTTGGCGGAAAATCGCTACGCTTAACTCAGGAAATGGATGCGCACCGTTGTGCGTACTTTGCATCCATCAAGGTTGCAGGAACCCTGGGCCATAGCCAGGCCATACGTAATTGACTTAGTCTTTACGTAAAGAGCATTTTGCCAAAAAGCGAATCTTTTCCAATAGGGGCTTCATTCATCAAGCAGAATCTTGAACGAGGTGCGGTCGGGGAATCGCATTGGCGATGTAAGACCCACAATTTTTCAGAAAATATCTGAATAAAATTCATGAGGCATTTACCGGTAAAAATAGCATTTCTTCTCAGAATGCGAAACGAATCAATTCCTGCGAGCCAGTTATACTTAGGATATTCGTCGAATTGCGAATATATGCTCAAACACTCTGGAAGCCATAACTTCCTAACTAAACGAAATCAATAGATTCGTACGAGCCAACTTTCTTAGTTACGTCAATACGAAGAAAATGGCGTACTCAGAATTTTTCGGAAAAAATCGCCGGAAACCCGAAATTCTTGCGGGACCCACAGAAATATTGGTGGGACCCACAGAAATATTCCTCAGAAAATATCTTGTGGGACCCACAAAATATCCTATGGAAATATCTTGTGGGCCCCACCTCAAAAGGAACCTCCAGGAATTTAAAAGAAGCCAAGGGGTAAAAGGGGCATGGAAAAACCCAAGAGGAGGTGGGCTTGGGCTATAAATAGCCCTCCCCACTTTCTCTCTTCTCATAATTTCGACCCCCCCTCTCTCTCTTGCCTTCTCTCTCTCTCCTAAACCTCCCCTACCTAGCCTAGCCCACCTGAGCCCACCTGACCTGGTCTGAGCCTGCCTGACTTAGCCTGAGCCTGCCTGACCTGGGTCTGAACCCACTTGACCTGGTCCAAAACCAGTTGACTTGACTTGAACCTAGTTGGGTTTAAAGTCAAAGTCAAAGTCCTTTTTGGTCCAGATTCCGGTTTGGGTTTCTGAACCCAGACTTAACCTACTTGAGCTGAGTTCGAACCTGCTGAACCCAGTTGACTTGGATCGAACCCTGTTTGGTTCAAACCACTTAGGTTGAGTAGCTTGACCTGCTCTACCTCTTTCTCAACTAAGTCAGTTTCATCTGACTTAGTCTGACCTCTCGAAGGAAGGCTCGAAGCCAAAGAAGCAACCCGGAGCCGTTTCTTCCACGATTTAAAGTAAGTTCGCTTCGTTGATCCATCTCTCTCAAGTATTTGATTGTTTGTATATAGAATATACTTTCTGAAGTAGTATCTTGCTTTAGTTCTTGGTTGAGCTCTCTAGGACGCTTCGGTGTTCACGCGCTCGCCTCGTAACTATCGTCGGATATATATGTTCGAATGCGCAGTATATGCGTTCTTCAAAAATAGTATCTCACCCTAGTTCTTGGTTGAGCCCTCTAGGACACTTCGGTGTTCACTCGCTCGCCTCGTAACTATCGTTGGATACAGATCTAGGTGTATATCTGCTGATTCTGCTGACGCGTCTTATATCGCACAGGCTATGTAATTTACCTTTGCCGTCGCGTCGTATGATGCCAATGCTCCCTGTTTTCTGCACTTCCGATTACTGCACATCCGATTATGCATTTACTTACGCCGTCGCGTCGAACGATGCCAAGGCTCCTGCTTTCTGCAATGTATTTACTTACGTCGTCGCGTCGAACGATGCCAAGGCTTCTGCTTTGTTATATATGTAGAATATTTCGTTCAGTTACACACCCTGAACAATAGTATATGCATTTCTTTACGCCGCCGCTGTATAAAGCACATGCTTCTGCTTATACTACATATATAGCGCATAAATGAGCATTCAAATGGAGATCAACTCCAAATCGCCCATGCGATTCCTTGACCGCTCCTCGTTCAAGATTCTGCTTGACGAATGAAGCCCCTATTGGAAAGGCTTCGCTTTTTGGCAAAATGCTCTTTACGTAAAGACTAAGTTAATTACGTATGGCCTGGCTATGGCCAAGGGTTCCTGCAACCTTGATGGATGCAAAGTACGCACAACGGTGCGCATCCATTTCCCCGAATTAAGCGTGGCGATTTCCTACCAAAGCGGGGAGATGCTGCTGAAATGGATAAAAGAAACGCACGCTTTCTCCGTAAAAGAGAGGAAGTGCTGCTGAAATTTCTGAAGAAGCTAAGAATAGCTCAGAAAGAACGTAGCAGGATACTCTGACATATAGCAGAGTGCTACCCAGTTCATGGTTTGCCCTCTACAACGTAAAAGGGTTCGTCGCACCACTGCCGGTAGAGTAGGGGAGGTGCTGACGAAATGGTCGGCAGAAGAGCTGCTGGAACCAATGGAATGGCATAATGATGTCCGTTGATGGAACGATGCCAGATCGGCTCGTATCCTTGTGCCTGCAAGGGCACCTTGCTCGTAAGGGCCGCTGAGCCTGAGTAGAGGTTGCGCCTTGGCTAGGTTTGGACTCGTTGCGTAAAAATACGCCGAGTAGCCGATCTATTTAGATCGAGTCATATGCATGCTCATTGAGAACGGTTACACAACCAGACTCGTAAAGGCCGAAGAGCCAGAGTGTGTTGTTTCCACCCAAAGAGGTGTGATGCTCGTGGTGGCCGAAGTGCCAAAGAGCGGTGTTCTGCATGCATATGAATAAGACTTAAGGTCGCACATACCTCGCGGTTGAAGATCGTGTTAGGGGTACCCCCTCAGTAATGACTGTGTTGGGGAAGACTGAATGGGGTCGGGTACATACTCCCGTAGTGCTGAAAGCACGGGCTGCCTAAATGGCATGCAGATTCTGTCCAAGTAATTGTAAGACTGGCAGACCCCTTCAGGAATTATGCTCACTGTGGAATGACAGTGATGGTACAGCCTTGAGTGACATGTATTTTACTTTGGACCTGATAGAGTCCACGATGGCCTGAGTCACTCATGGGTTTTGGGGTCGTGGTTATCCTTAAGATCTAAGGATTGAACCCAACTACTGCAAGTAGAGGATGCATCCGAATATGGGCTTAGTAGGATTCTCCTAGTTGAAACACACTGCCCTGCTATGGATAGGGTCAACAGGCCTCTGGGGTATCTAAAATACATAGAATAATCAACCCCCAGAACGTCGCGTTGATGCCCGGACAATAGCCTTACCTGCGTACCAAAGGCTTGAGCGGTTAATTATCAAACAATGCATTAGTTCTAGGTACAACGATGCTTTGAATGTATGAGTGGATGACGTGTTGAGTCAGTCCTGCATAACCTTTGTGAAGGTGTCATGTTCGGTATACTACTGGACTGACTGGGCAAAGACCCGTGTTGTATCCGCACGACTAAGCGAAGCTCGAGGAGTTGTCCTTAGATGCGTGGGATACGGATGTGCCAAGTATAAAGACTTGAGCTAGACATCACTTTGAGACCCGGAAGAGGTCATGGCTAAGTCGTGGAGACTTAAGCGGCTATTCAAATCACAGCCCTGAAAAGGCTTGCTCTAAGTCATGAGGACTCGAGCGGATGTTCAACTCATAGCCCTACGGAGGCTCTTGCGATATACGCTAAGTCTTGGAGGCTTGAGCGTCGTTATTGCGTATTGCGACCCTGAGTGATCATTTTCGTACTTGAGTTGAATGGATGTATGACTGCATGCTTACCAGACCATCAGTGGTTCTGACCCCGTTTCATGGGGTTTTCAGGTGTTGTACCTGCGTGGCGATATGCGGAGCAAGGCGGCATCGAGTTCCAGGGTTTCTCTGGACAGAGTTGTACTGCTTCCTTTTATTGAACCTATACTGCTTTTCTAAGCAGTGATGTTGTAATAAACAAGTGGTTTTCGATAAAATGGAACACTTTGGTGGTCAATGAGTTGCTTGGCCACATACCTGCAACGTGCTCGGGGTTTTCTAAAACTGACGACTCATTATCGTCTTATTCCAATGCTAAAAGCTTTTCTAAGTTCCGCTGCAATGAAAAAAAAAAAAAAAGAAATTCATGAAAATTTTAACTTAGTTTCGTTTTGGAAATCCGGGGCGTTACAGAATTGGTATCAGAGCATGAGTCTGAGAAACCTAGTTCAAGATCCGTCATAGTCCCGATATCGCACTGTAAGTATATGTTTTTATACTTTTGTTCTGATCTGGGTGCATCTTTGTATAGATGGCAACTCATGACTCGCGTGGATACTGCTATCGCTGCAAGGTCATGCACGATGAGTGGATATGCCCGTATGAAGTCCAAGACTGCCAATACTGTGGCGAAGATGGGCATTCCGCCAACGAATGCCAAAGGAAATGTACCGCCGATATGGGTCGGTGGGCTTCAAAGGGTCTCAGGGATGAGACTTCGCGTGTCAGTGGACCGCATCACTCTAGTGTTGGGAGCAACCATACCCCAACATCTTTTGATGAATTACCAAGGCTGAGGGATTTTGATTTGAACTTCCCTGCGGAGGTCTATCACTCGCCAAGCTACCATCCGGCATCACATATGCCGAGCTTAAATGGTAGGAACAAAAGAGGGGATTCTTTCTGTTCGCCGATCATTATTCCAGACTCCCAGAGTCTTGATCTTGCTGACTGGGAAAGTGGACTGGAGTCCCTCATATATCCCCAATATTCGCTTGCTAGTGCGGAAGTGCCGCCCAAGCCAAAGCTAGTAGTGCCTGCTCCAAGGTCATGTGGCAATAGATGGACCTTTTGGAGTTCGTCATCATCAAAGAAATCCAAGTCTTAAAGAGACTGGTGATGTTTTGGAGTCAGTAGACTCATGTATATAGTTTCTCAACGCCTAAAGTCTGCCAGTGCGGCATGACGTTTTGTTTAAGGCGATGCTTGTGTAAATGTGATGTATATTAAGTAAATAAAGATTTTACTTCCATATATACATTGAGAAACTAAAAACAAGTGCTTGTGTCTGCATAGATAAATGGCTCCTACGACGAGGAGAACCATACCAAGCGAGGAGTACCATACGCAGGGATTCCTGTTGGAGACACTCAACAACCTGGTTACAGCCATCCGTGAAACGAGGCCAGAACCAGTCGCACCACGAAACGAGCACCTGGGAGGAGTGACTTATGAGAAGTTCCTCAAGCTTGACCCGCCAATTTTCATTGGCAGAGCCGATCCTGAGCTCGCGGAGAGTTGGATCGAAGAGACGGAACGTGCCTTCTTAGTACTGGGAGTACCAGAGGAAAAGAAGACCAATTTTGGCACGTATCGGTTGAAAGACAATGCACGGAAGTAGTGGGATACCACTAAACTTATCCAGTTCTCACAAGTCGAAGTCATTCCTTGGACTGACTTTCGGAGGACTTTTATGGATAACTACTTCCCATTGCATTCTAGAAACAAGAAAAAGATGGAGTTTCTGGAGTTGGAACAGGGCGGTATGAGTCTAATGGACTATACCACCAAATTTCAGAATCTAGAGCGCTAATGCTCCCGATTGTTCGAAACAGACCAAGAAAGGGCCGACAAATATGTGAATGGTCTGCGAGAAGGGCTGCGATCTCGAGTGATAACAAGCATGCCTTCGACTTTTCAGGCTGCGGTAGCAGCAGCTTCAAAAATCCAAGAGGACTGGGCACGATCTAAAGTGATCGTAGCAAAAAAGCCCATAGTGAATGGTGGGAATCGTAAAAGGACGTTCCCAAGTGGCCAGGGTTCACGACAACCCTTTCAAAAGAAGAAGTTCCAAGGAGGGAACAACACTCAGCAAGTCGTGAGGCCAAGACAGAACCCAACTCCGAATGGTCAGCAGTCCAACTTCAGCTGCCCAAGGTGTCGTATGAACCACCCTGGAAAGCCATGTCCTCGTGACATTGGTGGGTGCTTGTATTGTGGCAAGATGGGCCACTTTATAAGGGATTGCGCCAAGAAGGCTGCAGATGAACAGAGGAGTAATGTCGGATCTGCCGGACCCTCTCGACCAGCACCACAACGTTCTGAGTTTCAACGACCTCCACCTAGAATAGAACAAAGGCCTGCTGCAGGTCGTGTATATGCTGTAACGACTGAACAAGTCGAAAATGGTGACCTGATTGAAGGCACCGTACCTGTTAATGGACATGCAGCTTACGTCTTGTTTGATTGTGGTGCTACTCATACGTTTATCTCTGACGATTTCACCGAACAACTCCACGCTTCGGTGCAACCGATTGATAAAATGATCGAAGTATATAACCCGTTGGGTTCACGCACCAAATGTATCCGGTGTGTGAAAAATTTGGATATTGAGATAGCAGGGCAACACTTGCCTACTGACGCCGTCCTGATCGATATGATACAGTACGATGTCATTCTGGGAATGAATTGGTTGGCTCAGAATAATGCCAAGATTCTGTGCCGCGAGGGCAGAGTAATTCTATCTCGACCCGGATTGCCTAAGATGGAATACCGGTTATCCAAACCTGTTCCGCAGAAAAGGCTCATATCAGCACTTAAGGTACAAAAATACCTTAGGAAGGGTTGTGTGGCCTTCCTGTTGAGTCTCTCGGTGGAAAAATCCAACGACCAACCCCTTGAGAGTTTGGAAGTGGTACGGGAGTTTCCCAATGTATTTCCTGAGGAATTGCCACGACTTCCGCCACTTCGTGAGGTTGAATTTGGAATTCAATCCTTACCTGGAACAGCGCCGATATCCAAAGCCCCGTATCGAATGGCGCCAGCTGAACTCAATGAGTTGAAGTGTCAGTTGGAAGAACTGATGGAACAAGGGTTCATCCGTCCTAGTGTGTCACCGTGGGGAGCTCCAGTGCTGTTTGTAAAGAAGAAGGATGGATCCCTTCGGTTATGCATCGATTATCGGATGCTTAACCAGGCAACTGTTAAAAATAAGTACCCGTTGCCTCGAATTGAGGACTTGTTCGATCAGCTCAGAACAGCGAGGGTGTTCTCCAAGATCGACCTCAGGTCTGGGTACCATCAGCTCAGAGTAAAGGAGGAGGATATACCTAAGACCGCCTTTAGAACGAGATATGGCCATTATGAGTTCGTAGTAATGCCCTCCGGACTCACCAATGCGCCTGCTGCCTTTATGGATCTAATGAACCGGATATTCAGACCATATTTGGATAGCTTTGTCATCGTCTTTATTGATGACATTCTCGTATATTCTGAGAACAAGGAACAACACATGGAGCACTTGAAAATCGTCTTGAAAACCCTTCAAGATAACCAACTCTATGCTAAGTTTTCAAAATGTGAATTCTGGCTAGACAAAGTGATGTTCCTTGGTCATGTGATCTCAAAAGATGGAATCGCAGTGGATCCTGCGAAGGTGGAAGCTGTGATGGACTGGAAGCAGCCAGAAAATATCACTGAGGTTCGTAGCTTCCTTGGACTTGCTGGATATTATCGGAAGTTCATACAAGACTTCTCCCGAATCGCCGTACCGATAACGAAATTGCTGAAAAAGGGAGTCAAGTTTGAATGGACTGACCAGTGTAAGGAGTGCTTTGAGGTTCTCAAACAGAGGCTTACCACTGCCCCTGTCCTTACCTTACCTTCTGGTCAGGGAGGCTTTGTGGCATATACCGATGCCTCAGGAATAGGTCTGGGTTGTGTGTTGATGCAGCATGGCAAAGTAATCGCCTATGCGTCACGACAGTTGAGAGTCCATGAGAAAAATTATCCAACCCACGATCTTGAGCTTGCCGCGGTAGTCTTCGCACTTAAAATTTGGCGACACTACCTTTATGGAGAGAAATTTGAGGTCATGTCGGACCATAAAAGCCTAAAATACCTCTTTTCTCAAAAAGAACTCAATATGCGGCAACGGCTGGAATTCCTCAAAGACTATGAATTCACGCTTTCCTATCACCCTGTAAAGGCGAATGTTGTAGCAGATGCCCTTAGTCGCAAGACTGTTGGCACTCTGGCCAGCCTAACCGGACAATGGAAGTTGATGGAGGATTTCGTCAATTGGAAGCCATTTTTGGCTGATTCTGGCAGAATCCAAATGTCATGTTTGACGATCCACATTGAGTTCCTCGATCGCATTGTAGCCGAACAGTTCAAGGATCCCCAGTACTTGGAATTGAAAGCTCGTGCTGAAAAAGATGATACTTTCTTCCATTTGAAAGAAGATGGAGGAATATGGATGGAAGAAAGGATTTGGGTTCCAAATAACCCTGAGCTAAGACAGAAAGTACTCCAGGAGGCTCATAATAGCAAGTACACCATTCACCCTGGAGGTACGAAGATGTTCCGAGATTTACAGAGAAAGTACTGGTGGAGGGGTATGAAACGTGATGTGGCTACATTTGTCTCGAAGTGTTTGATCTGCCAGCAAGTTAAGATCGAACATCAGCGCCCTGGTGGAAAGATGCAACGGATCGAGATTCTAGAATGGAAATGGGAAGGCATTACGATGGATTTCATCGTTGGATTGCCTCGATCCAAGAGACAACACGATTCAATATGGGTGATCGTGGACAAACTCACCAAGTCTGCTCACTTCCTGCCAATTAACACTCGATACTCAACTGAACGATTGGCGGAGATCTACATTCGGGAAATCGTTAGACTCCATGGAGTGCCGATTTCGATCATATCCGATCGTGACCCGAAGTTCACCTCTCACTTTTGGGAGCAGCTTCAGAAAGCCCTGGGGACGAAACTCAAGTTCAGTACAACATTCCATCCCCAAACAGATGGGCAATCAGAACGAACCATACAGACTCTTGAAGATATGCTAAGAGCCTGTATGCTGGAATGGAAAGGTGATTGGGATTCCCACCTAGCGTTGGCTGAATTTGCTTATAATAATAGCCACCACGCTAGCATTGGGATGGCGCCGTATGAAGCCTTGTATGGACGACCCTGTAGATCACCAATCCATTGGGGTGAAGTGGGTGAGCGAACCTTGGACTCGCCCATTGTGTTGCAGCATTATACTGAGCAAGTCCACATGATCAGAAAGAAGCTACTGACTGCTCAGAGTCAACAGAAGAGCTACGCCGATCAGCGGCGTAGGGAACTCACTTTTGCGGTTGGAGATAAGGTTTTTATCAAGGTCTCTCCAACCAAGAGTGTGTTTCGTTTTGGAAAGAAGGGGAAGCTCAGCCCCAGATTCGTTGGTCCCTTCGAAGTTTTGAGCCGGATCGGAGAGACTGCCTACCGAGTAGCATTGCCACCACAATACGCGCAAATACATGATGTATTTCACGTATCAATGCTTAGAAAGTACGTTCATGATCCTTCTCACGTCATTCAACATGAAGACATTGACATCCAAGAAGATATGACGGTAGAAGAAAGGCCAGTGGAGATCATGGACCGACGGGAGCAAGTGCTAAGAACGAAGGTCATTCCACTTGTTAAAGTGAGGTGGCAGCATCATGGAATCGATGATTGCACTTGGGAGCCCGAATCGGATATGCGGGATAAATATCTTGAACTCTTCACCTTGTACTCTTAGCTGAATTTCATGGACGAAATTCCTTTAAGGGGGTAATGATGTAAGACCCGCAATTTTTCAGAAAATATCTGAATAAAATTCATGAGGCATTTACCGGTAAAAATAGCATTTCTTCTCAGAATGCGAAACGAATCAATTCCTGTGAGCCAGTTATACTTAGGATATTCGTCGAATTGCGAATATATGCTCAAACACTCTGGAAGCCATAACTTTCTAACTAAACGAAATCAATAGATTCGTACGAGCCAACTTTCTTAGTTACGTCAATACGAAGAAAATGGCGTACTCAGAATTTTTCGGAAAAAATCGCCGGAAACCCGAAATTCTTGCGGGACCCACAGAAATATTGGTGGGACCCACAAAAATATTCCTCAGAAAATATCTTGTGGGACCCACAAAATATCCTATGGAAATATCTTGTGGGCCCCACCTCAAAAGGAACCTCCAGGAATTTAAAAGAAGCCAAGGGGTAAAAGGGGCATGGAAAAACCCAAGAGGAGGTGGGCTTGGGCTATAAATAGCCCTCCCCACTCTCTCTCTTCTCATAATTTCGACCCCCCCTCTCTCTCTTGCCTTCTCTCTCTCTCCTAAACCTCCCCTACCTAGCCTAGCCCACCTGACCTGGTCTGAGCCTGCCTGACTTAGCCTGAGCCTGCCTGACCTGGTCCTAACCCACCTGACCTGGGTCTGAACCCACTTGACCTGGTCCAAACCCAGTTGACTTGACTTGAACCTAGTTGGGTTTAAAGTCAAAGTCAAAGTTCTTTTTGGTCCAGATTCCGGTTTGGGTTTCTGAACCCAGACTTAGCCTACTTGAGCTGAGTTCGAACCTGCTGAACCCAGTTGACTTGGATCGAACCCTGTTTGGTTCAAACCACTTAGGTTGAGTAGCTTGACCTGCTCTACCTCTTTCTCAACTAAGTCAGCTTCATCTGACTTAGTCTGACCTCTCGAAGGAAGGCTCGAAGCCAAAGAAGCAACCCGGAGCCGTTTCTTCCACGATTTGAAGTAAGTTCGCTTCGTTGATCCATCTCTCTCAAGTATTTGATTGTTTGTATATAGAATATACTTTCTGAAGTAGTATCTTGCTTTAGTTCTTGGTTGAGCCCTCTAGGACGCTTCGGTGTTCACGCGCTCGCCTCGTAACTATCGTCGGATATATATGTTCGAATGCGCAGTATATGCGTTCTTCAAAAATAGTATCTCACCCTAGTTCTTGGTTGAGCCCTCTAGGACACTTCGGTGTTCACTCGCTCGCCTCGTAACTATCGTCGGATATATATGTTCGAATGCGCAGTATATGCGTTCTTCAAAAATAGTATCTCACTCTAGTTCTTGGTTGAGCCCTCTAGGACACTTCGGTGTTCACTCGCTCGCCTCGTAACTATCGTTGGATACAGATCTAGGTGTATATCTGCTGATTCTGCCGACGCGTCTTATATCGCACAGGCTATGTAATTTACCTTTGCCGTCGCGTCGTATGATGCCAAGGCTCCCTGTTTTCTGTACTTCCGATTACTGCACTTCCGATTATGCATTTACTTACGCCGTCGCGTCGAACGATGCCAAGGCTCCTGCTTTCTGCAATGTATTTACTTACGCCGTCGCGTCGAACGATGCCAAGGCTTCTGCTTTGTTATATATGTAGAATATTTCGTTCAGTTACACACCCTGAACAATAGTATATGCATTTCTTTACGCCGCCGCTGTATAAAGCACAGGCTTCTGCTTATACTACATATATAGCGCATAAATGAGCGTTCAAATGGAGATCAACTCCAAATCGCCCATGCGATTCCTTGACCGCTCCTCGTTCAAGATTCTGCTTGACGAATGAAGCCCCTATTGGAAAGGCTTCGCTTTTTGGCAAAATGCTCTTTACGTAAAGACTAAGTTAATTACGTATGGCCTGGCTATGGCCAAGGGTTCCTGCAACCTTGATGGATGCAAAGTACACACAACGGTGCGCATCCATTTCCCCGAATTAAGTGTGGCGATTTCCTACCAAAGAGGGGAGATGCCGCTGAAATGGATAAAAGAAACGCACGCTTTCTCCGTAAAAGAGAGGAAGTGCTGCTGAAATTTTTGAAGAAGCTAAGAATAGCTCAGAAAGAACGTAGCAGGATACTCTGACATATAGCAGAGTGCTACCTAGTTCATGGTTTGCCCTCTACAACGTAGAAGGGTTCGTCGCACCACTGCCGGTAGAGCAGGGGAGGTGCTGACGAAATGGTCGGCAGAAGAGCTGTCGGAACCAATGGAACGGCATAATGATGTTCGTTGATGGAACGATGCCAGATCGGCTCGTATCCTTGTGCCTGCAAGGGCACCTTGCTCGTAAGGGCCGCTAAGCCGGAGTAGAGGTTGCGCCTTGGCTAGGTTTGGACTCGTTGCGTAAAAATACGCCGAGTAGCCGATCTATTTAGATCGAGTCATATGCATGCTCATTGAGAACGGTTACACAACCAGACTCGTAAGGGCCGAAGAGCCAGAGTGTGTTGTTTCCACCCAAAGAGGTGTGATGCTCGTGGTGGCCGAAGTGCCAAAGAGCGGTGTTCTGCATGCATATGAATAAGACTTAAGGTCGCAAATACCTCGCGGTTGAAGATCGTGTTAGGGGTACCTCCTCAGTAATGACTGTGTTGGGGAAGACTGAATGGGGTCGGGTACATACTCCCGTAGTGCTGAAAGCACGGGCTGCCTAAATGGCATGCAGATTCTGTCCAAGTAATTGTAAGACTGGCAGACCCCTTCAGGAATTATGCTCACTGTGGAATGACAGTGATGGTACAGCCTTGAGTGACATGTATTTTACTTTGGACCTGATAGAGTCCACGATGGCCTCAGTCACTCATGGGTTTTGGGGTCGTGGTTATCCTTAAGATCTAAGGATTGAACCCAACTACTGCAAGTAGAGGATGCATCCGAATATGGGCTTAGTAGGATTCTCCTAGTTGAAACACACTGCCCTGCTATGGATAGGGTCAACAGGCCTCTGGGGTATCTAAAATACATAGAATAATCAACCCCCAGAACGTCGCGTTGATGCCCGGACAATAGCCTTACCTGCGTACCAAAGGCGTGAGCGGTTAATTATCAAACAATGCATTAGTTCTAGGTACAACGATGCTTTGAATGTATGAGTGGATGACGTGTTGAGTCAGTCCTGCATAACCTTTGTGAAGGTGTCATGTTCGGTATACTACTGGACTGACTGGGCAAAGACCCGTGTTGTATCCGCACGACTAAGCGAAGCTCGAGGAGTTGTCCTTAGATGCGTGGGATACGGATGTGCCAAGTATGAAGACTTGAGCTAGACATCACTTTGAGACCCGGAAGAGGTCATGGCTAAGTCGTGGAGACTTAAGCGGCTATTCAAATCACAGCCCTGAAAGGCTTGCTCTAAGTCATGAGGACTCGAGCGGATGTTCAACTCATAGCCCTACGGAGGCTCTTGCGATATACGCTAAGTCTTGGAGATTTGAGCGTCGTTATTGCGTATTGCGACCCTGAGTGGTCATTATCGTACTTGAGTTGAATGGATGTATGACTGCATGCTTACCAGACCATCAGTGGTTCTGACCCCGTTTCATGGGGTTTTCAGGTGTTGTACCTGCATGGCGATATGCGGAGCAAGGCGGCATCGAGTTCTAGGGTTTCTCTAGACAGAGTTGTACTGCTTCCTTTTATTGAACCTATACTGCTTTTCTAAGCAGTGATGTTGTAATAAACAAGTGGTTTTCGATAAAATGGAACACTTTGGTGGTCAATGAGTTGCTTGGCCACATACCTGCAACGTGCTCGGGGTTTTCTAAAACTGACGACTCATTATCGTCTTATTCCGCTGCTAAAAGCTTTTCTAAGTTCCGCTGCAATGAAAAAAAAAAAAAAGAAATTCATGAAAATTTTAACTTAGTTTCGTTTTGGAAATCCGGGGCGTTACAGGCGATTTGGAGTTGATCTCCATTTGAACGCTCATTTATGCGCCGTATATTTAGTATAAGCAGGAGCCTTGGTGTCATTCAACACGACGGCGTAAGTAAATATATTGCAGAAAGCAGGAGCCTTGGCATCATACGACGCGACGACGTAAGTAAATGCATAATCGAAAGTGCAGAAATCGTAAATTGCATAAAACATGAGCCTTGGCATCATACGACATGACGACAAAGGTAAATTACATAGCCTGTGCGATATAGGACATGTCGGCAGAATCAGCAGATATACACCTAGATCCGCATCCAACGATAGTTACGAGGCGAGCGGGTGAACACCGAAGTGTTCTAAAGGGCTCAACCAAGAACTAAGGCGAGATACCATTTTTAAAACGCATATACTGCGTATTTGAACATAGATATATCCGACGATAGTTACGAGAGGAGCGGGTGAACACTGAAGTGTCCAAAAAGGGATCAATCAAGAACTAAAGCAAGATACTTCTTCAAAAAGTATATGCTATATACAAACAATCAAATACTTGAGAGAGATGGATCAACGAAGGGAACTTACTTCAATTCGTGGAAGAAACGACTCTGAAACGCTTTGATGCTTCGAACGAGGCTCGACTTCGAAAATGATCAACTTTGAACTTCAGACGAAAAAGGACTTTGACTTTGACTTTAAACCAAACCAGGTTCAAGTCAAGTCAACTGGGTTTGGATTTAGGTCAGGTAGTTTCAGACCTAAGTCAGGTGGGTTAGGACCAGGTCAGGCAGGCTAAGACCAGATCAAGCAGGCTCAGGCTAAGTCAGGTAGGCTCAGACCTACTTGGCTAGGTAGGGGAGGTTTTAGGAAGTAGGAGAGAGAAAGAGGAGGCTAGAAAAGGGGGGGGGCGATTTTTTCTAAAGGGGAGGGGGTCTATTTATAGATTCTGAAACTTGGGCCCCAAGTTTCAGAATCTCCCTTTTACCCCTAGCTTCTTTTTAATACCAAGAGGTTCCTTGGTGTGGGGCCCACTTGGATATTCCATGGGATATTTTTTTGGGTCCCACCAGATATTTTCTGAGGAATATTTCTGTGGGTCCCACCAATATTTTCGTGGGTCCCGCAAAAATTTTGGGTTTTTGGCGATTTTTTTCTGAAAAATTCTGAGTACGCCATTCCCTTCGTATTGACGTAACTAAGAAAATTGGCTCGAGGAAATCTCTTGATTTCGTTCAGGTAGGAAGTTATGACTTCCAGAGTGTTTGAGTATATATTCGTGAAGATACGAATATCCTAAGTATATTTGGATGGCAGGAATCGGTTCGATTCACTTTACGGTAAAAACATTATTTTTCACTGGAAAATGCCTCAAGAATTTATTCAGAGTTGAACTGAAAAATTACGGGTCTTACATCATTACCCCCTTAAAGAAATTTCGTCCGCGAAATTCAGTTAAGAGTACTAAGTGCATAGCTCGGGATATTTCTCCCATATTTTAGATTCATAATTTTATTCACTTAGTTCAACATCATATTTATTTCAATCATAATCTCATATCATGATTCATGATCGATGAGGTATGTTTCTCATATCTGAGTTCAAATTATGCTACAACCACGATAGTTTGTTTAATCAATGTTCTTCCAACCGGCTATCAACATAGCCATCTTGTGTAACTATTTCATACACACAGATCATTCTTCTAGAGATTAACCATATTGGAATAAGTCCCCTGTCAGACTACCTGGTATTGGAAACGTACCTCCTCACAGGTTCGCCCTCGTCAGACTTACCTGATATTGGATCAGTACACCCTCACAGAATCATACTAGCTAAGCTACTGATTTTGGAACATATACACTCGCACGGAGCTGTATACCCTCACAGGCTCACTCTGGCTAGACGATCTGATCTTGAATATGTAAAACCTCACAGGACTCTCTTCTTGGGAATAATTCCTCGATGGTTTATTTTATTAAGTAACTTTTAGAGTTCTAATTACGCAAACTTAATTTCTCAATCATGGGGTTTATAGCCATCAACTTTTGGGCATAAGCACTTAAGATTTAATTTAACAAATCCAACATTACTTTAGAGAGCAAGGATACATATCGATCAAGATGACCGTACACAAGGTCATAAGCTTCTTGTCTCAAGCATTCATTGGATCTTGTCTTTCAATTGCTTCTTACCCTATACAACTCTATCTATCAAGGTATTCAGGCTCCTTGATATTATCATCATTCGTGAGTTGTTCGGCTGTCACCGCATAGACACGACCTGCCATGGGTTTCTGCTCTACCTTGGGTAGTGGCAGTCTTTGTTGTTGTGTTTGTTGAGAGGGTCCTCCAGATCCCATATTTCTCTGTTGAAGATCTGAGGCCTTCTTGCGACATTCTCTCACACGATGCCCTGGTTTGCCGCAATACAGGCAACCTCCTGTATCGCGAGAACAAATCCCTCCGGGATGATCTGAGCTACACCTTGGGCATTGAAAATTAGACGGATGGTAGGGTTGATTGGCTTCTACTATCTGCAATGGACGCTCGGCCTGTGGAGTAAAGTTTTGCTCTTGGAAATCTCTTTTATAAAAAGGTGGTCGTGATTCCTGGCCACTTGGGAACGTTCTCTTACGGTTCCCACCATCAACTACGAGCCTCTTTGCTATGATCCCTTTAGATCGCGCCCAATCCTCGCTAATCTTTAAAGATGCTGCCACAGCAGCTTGAAAAGTTAAGGGCATGCTTGTTATCACACGAGATCGCAACCCTCCTTGCAATCCATTTATATATTTATCGGCCCTTTCTTGGTCGGTGTCGAATAATTGAGAGCAGTAGCGCTCTAGATTCTGAAACTTGGTAGTATAGTCGATGAGACTCATACCACTCTGCTCTAGTTCCAAAAACTCCATCTTTTTCTTATTTCTGGAGTGCAACGGGAAGTAGTTATCCAAAAAAGTTCTCCGAAAATCATCCCAAGGCATGACTTCAAGCTGAGAGAACTGGATTATCTTAGTGGTATCCCACCACTTCCGTGCGTTGTCTTTCAGCCTATATGTGCCGAAGTTTGTCTTTTTCCCTTCCGGTACTCCCAGTACAAGGAAAGCACGCTCTGTCTTCTCGATCCAGCTTACTACAAGCTCTGGATTGACACGACCAACGAAAACTGGTGGGTCTAGTTTGAGGAATTTCTCATAAGTTATTCCTCCCAGGTTCTCGTTGCGAGGCAGGGCCGGTGCTTGCCTTGATTCATGAATGGCAGACACAAGCCTGTTGAGTGTCTCCAGCAGGAAGCCCTGCATATGGGACTTCTCGCTCGGCATGGTTCTCCTCGTCCTAGGAGCCATTTATCTATTCACGCAAATACAGCCAAATCAGCAAAAATATAAAATTTATACTTACAGTGCGATACCGGAAACACGACGGATCTTGAACCAGGTTTCTCAGACACATGCTTTGATACCAATTTTGTAACGCTCCAGATTTTCAAAACAAAGCTAAGTTAAAAATTTTCATGAATTTCTTTTTTTTTTCTTTGCAGCGGAACTTACAAAAGCTTTTAGCAGCGGAATCAGACGATAATGAGTCGTCAGTTTTAGAAAACTCCGGGCACGTTGCAGGTATGTGGCCAAGCAACTCATTGACTACCAAGGTGTTCCATTTTATCGAAAACCACATGTTTATTACAACATCACGGCTTGGAAAAACAGCATAGGTTCAATAAAAGGAAACAGTACAACTCTGTCTAGAGAAACCCTGGAACTTGATGCCGCTTTGCTCCGCATATCGCCACGGAGGTACAACACCAGAAATTCCCATTAAACAGGGTCAGAACCACTGATGGTCTGGTAAGCAAGCAATCATGCATCCATTCAACTCAAGCACATACGATGACCACTCAGGGTCGCAGTTTGCAATAACGACCCTTAAGCCTCCAAGACTTAGCGTATATCGCAAGAGCCTCCGCAGGGCTATGAGTTGAACATCCGCTCAAGTCTTCATGACTTAGAGCAAGCCTTTTTAGGGCTGTGATTTGGATAACCGCTTAAGTCTCCAGGACTTAGCCATGACCTCTTCCGGGTCTCAAAGGGATGTCTAGCTCAAGTCTTCATACTTGGCACATCCATATCCTACGCATCTAAGGACAGCTCCTCGAGCTTCGCTTAGTCGTGTGGATATAACATGGGTCTTTGCCCAGTCGGTCCAGTCGTATACCGAACATGACACCTTCACAAAGGTTATGCAGGACTGACTCAACAACGTCATCCACTCATACATTCAAGCATCGCTGAACCTAAGCTAATGCATTGTTTCGATAATTAACCTCTTACACCCTTGGTACGCGGGCGAAGCAATTGTCCGGGCATCAACTCGACGTTCTGGAGGTTGATTATTCTATGTATTTTAGATACCCCAGAGGCCTGTTGACCCTATCCATAGTAGGGCAGTGTGTTTCAACTGGGAGAACCCTACTAGGCCCATATTCAGATGCATCATCTACTTGCAGTAGTTGGGTTCAATCCTTAGATCTTAAGGATAACCACGACCCCAAAACCCATGAGTGACTGAGGCCATCGTGGACTCTATTAGGTCCAAAGTAAAATACGTGTCACTCAAGGCTGTACCATCACTATCATTCAACAATGAGCATAATTCCTGAAGGGGTATGTCAGTCTTACAATTACTTGGACAGATATAAGCATGCCATTCAGGCATCCCGTGCTTTAGCACTACGGAAGTATGTACCCGACCCCATTCAGTCTGCCCCAACACAGTCATTACTGAGGGGGTACCCCTAACATAATTTTCAACCGCGGGGTAATTGCGACCTTAAGTCTTATTCATATGCATGCAGAACACCGCTCTTGGCACTACGGCCACCACGAGCATCACACCTCTTTTGGGTGGAAACAACACACTCTAGCTTATCAGCCCTTACGAGTCTGGTTGCGTAACTGTTCTCAATGAGCATGCATATGACTCGATCTAAATAGATCGGCTACTCGGCATATTTTTACGCAACAAGTTCAAACCTAGCCAAGGCGCAACCTCTACTCCGGCTCAGCGGCCCTTACAAGCAAGGTGCCCTTGCAGGTACAGGGATACGAGCCGTTCTGGCATCGTTCCATCAACGAACATCATTATGCCGTTCAACTGGTTTCGGCAGATCTTCTGCTAACCATTTCGTCAACACCTCCCCTACTCTACCGGCAGCGGTGCGACGAACCCTTCTACGATGTAGAAGGCATTCCATAAACTGGGTAGCACTCTGCTATGTGCCAAAGTATCCTGCTACGTTCTTTCTGAGCTATTCTTAGCTTCTCCAGAATTTTCAGCAGCACTTCCTCTCTTTTACGGAGAAAGTGTGCGTTTCTTTTATCCATTTCAGCGGCATCTCCCCTCTTTGGCGGGAAATCGCTATGCTTAACTCGGGAAATAGACGTGCACCGTTGTGCGTACTTTGCATCCATCAAGGTTGCAGGAACTCTGGGCCATAGCTAGGCCATACGTAATTGACTTAGTCTTTACGTAAAGAGCATTTTGCCAAAAAGCGAAGCCTTTCCAATAGGGGCTTCATTCGTCAAGCAGAATCTTGAACGAGGAGCGGTCAGGGATTCACATTGGCGATTTGGAGTTGATCTCCATTTGAATGCTCATTTATGCGCCGTATATTTAGTATAAGCAGGAGCCTTGGTGTCATTCAACACGACGGCATAAGTAAATACATTGCAGAAAGCAGGAGCCTTGGCATCATACGACGCGACGACGTAAGTAAATGCATAATCGGAAGTGCAGAAATCATAAATTGCAGAAAACATGAGCCTTGGCATCATACGATGCGACAACAAAGGTAAATTACATAGCCTGTGCGATATAGGACGCGTCGGCAGATTCAACAGATATACACCTAGATCCGCATCCAACGATAGTTACGAGGCGAGCGGGTGAACACCGAAGTGTTCTGAAAGGCTCAACCAAGAACTAAGGTGAGATACCATTTTTAAAATGCATATACTGCGTATTTGAACATAGATATATCCGACGATAGTTACGAGAGGAGCGGGTGAACACCGAAGTGTCCAAAAAGGGCTCAATCAAGAACTAAGCAAGATACTACTTCAGAAAGTATATGCTATATACAAACAAACAAATACTTGAGAGAGATGGATCAACGAAGCGAACTTACTTCAATTCGTGGAAGAAACGACTCCGAAACGCTTTGGTGCTTCGAACGAGGCTCGACTTCGAAAAGGATCAACTTTGAACTTCGGACGAAAAAGGACTTGGACTTTGACTTTAAACCAAACCAGGTTCAAGTCAAGTCAACTGGGTTTGGACTTAGGTCAGGTGGGTTAGGACCAGGTCAGGCAGGCTAAGACCAGATCAAGCAGGCTCAGGCTAAGTCAAGTAGGCTCAGACCTACTGGGCTAGGTAGGGGAGGTTTTAGGAAGTAGGAGAGAGAAAGAGGAGGCTAGAAAAGGGGAGGACGATTTTTTCTAAAGGGGAGGGGGTCTATTTATAGATTCTGAAACTTGGGCTCCAAGTTTCAGAATCTCCCTTTTACCTTTAGCTTCTTTTTAATACCAAGAGGTTCCTTGGTGTGGGGCCCACTTGGATATTCCATGGGATATTTTTGTGGGTCCCACCAGATATTTTTTGAGAAATATTTCTGTGGGACCCACCAATATTTTCGTGGGTCCCGCAAAAGTTTCGAGTTTTTGGTGATTTTTTTTCGAAAAATTCTTATTACGCCATTCCCTTCGTATTGACGTAACTAAGAAAATTGGCTCAAGGAAATCTCTTGATTTCGTTCAGGTAGGAAGTTATGGCTTCCAGAGTGTTTGAGTATATATTCGTGAAGATACGAATATCCTAAGTATATTTGGATCACAGGAATCAGTTTGATTCGCTTTACGGTAAAAACACTATTTTTCACTAGAAAATGCCTCAAGAATTTATTCAGAGTTGAACTGAAAAATTGTGGGTCTTACACAATGACTGGTTCCAACATGAACATCGGATCCAAAAGGAAGTCCGAGTCGAAATTCGGAGCTTCAAAAATAAGAATATACAAAAGGAAAGATCCGAGTCAGAACCCGGTTTTTCAAAAAATAAAGAATGAATGAGAATTGAGCTTGAGAACTCGAATTCTCGACATGGTGATTGGTTCCAACACGAGCATTGGATCAAAAGGAAGTTCAAGTCGGAACTCGAAGCTTCAGAAATAAGAATATGCAAAAAGAGACAATCCGAGTCGGAACCCAGTTTTTTTAAAAGATAAAATGGAGAAAATCTGAGTCGGGGCTCGGATCTTCCAAAAATAAAATAAGATGAAAACCAAGCTTGAGTCAGAACTTAGGTGGGAGGAAAATAGCTCCTTCCCAAAAGTCGGGTTTTTTAGAAGGATTGACAAAAAGCGTGAATAGATTCCAACGAAGAGGATGAGAAACTTATTCAGGGTCCTTGACCCAAGATGGCGTAAGACCTGAATTTTATTTGGGACGGTTTCCAGGATTGCCCCTATTTCTGAAGAGAATTTGGTAAAATTTTGAAAAAGGCTTATAGAAATGGATAAAGGATAAAAGGATTGATAAAGATTTAGAATTTTAAGGAGAAATTGATGATAGGAGAATTTAAGATTGTCCACTGTCTTGAAAGAAAATAAAGGGCCTCAGGGGACGAGGTTCAGGTTTTATCCCTTAACCTGAAAGGGAATATACCTCATTGAAACAAGGCATTAGGTTTATCCCTTAACCTGAAAGGGTTTAAAAATTTAATAAGATTGATAAAGCTTGATAAAATTTGACAAATTTGATAAAATTTGACAAATTTGATAAAATTTGACAAATTTGATAAAAATCGACAATAAATTGATGAAAAAAAATGAAATGAATGCAACTTAATAAAGATAACGAGATTAACCGAAAAGTTGATAAGATTTTTTTTAGAAAAGAGATTCGTCTGATCCTGCCTGCATATGATGAAGGAAGACAAGTATAGATCATAAATAAAATGCCCCAGTATCAGGGAGAAGAATGTCAGAATTCAATATGAAGATTATTGCTTTATTGAAAAGGGTTTCTGAAGAGTACAAAGGCTAGAATGAACAATTTTAAGTGTAGAATCTCTTCAAATGTAGAGCGTTTATAGGATCTGGCAGTTCCACCCGATCCGCGTTGATCAGGCGATAGGATTTGCGAGGCAGCGCTTCCTTAACTACATACGGGCCTTCCCAATTGGGTGACCACTTGCCCTTCGGTCGATGCTTGAGATGAGCTGTCGATCTGAGCACAAGATCATTGACTCAGAATCTTCTCTCAATAACTGATTTGGCGTAGTGCCGAGCTATCCTTTGACGATAGGCCTGAGCGTGTTCTGTCGCACTGAGTGTTTTCTCGTCCAGTAGATCTAACTGTACCAACCTCTGCTGCTGATACTGATCAAGCGAAAGTTCGATGAGCGATGCGAACTTGAGAGCGGGCTTCTGAACGTGAAGAGGTAACACTACCTCGGTCCCGTAGACAAGCTCGAAAGGCGTAGCATTGGTTGGGGTCTGAATGGTGGTTCGGTACGGCCAAAGTGCGTCATGCATCTTCTCGTGCCAATCGTGGCCCATTTTCACCGTTCTTTCGAGAATGCGGATTAAAATTTTGTTGGTGGCCTCAGCCTGGCCATTTCCTTGAGGATAGTAAGGAGCGGAGAAATGATGATGAATCCTGAACTTCGAGCAGAAGGTATTCATCCTCTCATTTTTGAAGTGGCTGCCATTGTCTGACACAATATCATATGGGACGTCGAAGCGACAGAGAAGATTCTTATGAATGAAAGAAACCACATGCCGGTCTTCCACTGTCCGCAGAGTCACGACTTTGACCCATTTGGTGAAGTATTCTGTAGCTGCGAGGAAGTATCTGTGGCCATTAGAAGCTGAAGGAGTGATGGGGCCTACCACATCGAAGGCCCACATCGAGAAAGGCCATGGAGAAACCACAGACTGTAAGTATGCGGCTGGCGCATGAATGGAAGGTGCGTGCATTTGACATTTGACACATTTCCTTACAAATTGATGGCAATCCTGCTGCATGGTTTTCCAGTAATATCCTACTCGGATGATCTATTTGACGAGTGTTTGGTAGTCGACGTGACCACCACAAATTCCCTCGTGTGCCTCTCGGACAACTTTCATGGCTTCATCCTTATCTAAGCATCTGGCGTACTCAGAACTGAACCCACGACGGTAGAGAGTATTGGCAAGGATGAAATAACGAGCCGATATGCGTTGAATCGCGTGTTGCTCCTTTCTTGGCATTCCTGATGGAAATTCACCAGTTTCAATAAAGCTTTTGATGTCTTGGTACCAAGGCTTCTCTTTCTGAGTGGCTTGGTTCACTTGCTCAGCTGGAATGTAGGCAGGTTGGTCAAGTCTGCCAATCCCAAAGGAACGACAGGACTCACTGTCTTTGAACGACAAGATGGAGCCTAAACAGGCCAGGCCATCTGCTATATGATTGTATTCCCTCTTGACATGATTAAGCTGAAACTCTTCAAAGTTGCCTATGAGAGCTAAGGCAATCTTCTGATAGGGGATCAACTTTGAATCCTTCACTTGCCATTCAGCATTAACTTGACTGACAACAAGCAATGAGTCACCGAAGGCGTGTACTCTCTTGACATCGAAGTCTTGCAAAATTTTGAGGCCTTGTATCAAAGCTTCATACTCGGCCATATTGTGAGTACATTGGAATTTGAGCTTGAGGGAATAAGGAAGCATCTCCTTTTCGGGAGTGATCAACAAGATCCCAATCCCTATACCGGACATATTCCTGGCTCCATCAAAGAATAGAGTCCAAACCGGGGACTCCTGAATATTGCAGATGTGATCATCGGGAAAATCATCTTCTGCCTTGATCTCTTCTGTCAATGGGAAATCTCCCAGCTGGTCTGCAATGGACTGACCTTTGACCGATTTCTGAGAAACATACTCCAAGTCATACTGCATCAGGAGGACTTTCCATTTCGCGATTCGTCCAGTAAGAAAAGGCTGCTCAAGGATGTACTTGAGAGGATTGAGCCTTGATAGAATTTTGATTTCTGAGGCTAACAGATAATGTCTCAGCTTTTGACACATCCACACCAAGGCTAAACATGTCTTCTCCATCTGAGAGTATCTTTTCTCATAATCGATGAAGGTCTTGCTGATGTAGTAGATGGCATGCTCTATCTGGCTGCCTTCCTCGTACTGCACAAGAAATCTGCCACAAGCATTATGGTTGACGGAAATATATAAAAGGAGCGGCTTTCCAAGTTCTAGTGGCTTCAGGACAGGTGGATTGAGAAAATATTGCTTGATGCGCTTGAATGAGAGCTGACATTCTGGTCCCCACTCAAATTTCACTTCTTTTCTCAACAAGTGATTGAAGGGCTCGCATCTCATTGCCAAATTTGAGATGAAGCGTCGGATAGACTGAATGCGACCTTGAAGGCTTCGCAGTTCTTTGAGATTGGTGGGAGGCGGCATATCAATGATTGCCTTTATCTTGGCAGGATCCACCTCTATGCCTTTCTTGCTGATCATGTAGCCAAGTAGTTTGCCTGACTCTACTCCGAAGACACACTTCTGCGGATTGAGTCTCAACTTGTAGAGGATAAGTCTTTCAAAGACTTGGCCGAGAGCATCAAGATGATCCTCCCCCTCTTTTGACTTGACTAAGATGTCATCCACATAGGCATCCATGTTCTTGTGCATCTGGTCATGAAAAATGACCGCCATTTCTCTCTAATAGGTTGCCCCAGCATTCTTGAGCCCGAACGGCATGACTGTATAGCAAAATGTACCCCAAGGCGTGGTAAAGAAAGTTTTGGATTGGTCACGAGCGGCCAATTTGATCTGATTGTAGCCTGAGTATCCATCCATAAAGGAAAACATGGCATGACCTGTTGTGCTATCGATCAAAAAATCGATGTTGGGGAGTGGATAATCATCCTTCAGGGTTGCTTTGTTCAGATCTCTGAAACCAATACAAATTCGGACTTTGCCATTCTTTTTGGGAACCGCCACGATGTTTGCCAACCAATCTGGATACTCACTAGTCCGGATGATTCCTGCTTTTAACAACTCTTCAAGTTCTTCTATAACTTGCGGTGCCACTCGGGGATCCATCTTCCTCAATTTTTGCTTGATTGGCTTGCGATCCGGTTTAAGCACAAGACGATGTTCGACCAGCTTGGGATCTAAGCTTGGCATATCCTCATAAGTCCAAGCAAAGACTTCTTGGTGCTGTTTGAGGAAATAGACGAGCCTTTCCTTCTCATCTGAACTCAAGCTGGAGCCAATTTTGAGGATTTTCGGATCGTCTCCTGAACCGATGTTAACCTCCTCTGTCGGATCCTGAACCAATGGCGATGGTTCATCCTGCTTCTGAATACTGGTAAATTCTGGCAGTTCTTGAATCGTTGAGTCGAACTCTGCTAACTCTTCGATCTGCTATGTCTCTTTGCTGACCTCTGCCTTTGCCTTTGCCTTACAGATTCTGTCCGGTTTGGATTATTTTGAGAAGAATTAGGATTGATCATGAGCTTTTTGAGTGATTTAGGAGCCATGATTCCGGCGATCCTGTAAGCGCAAAAGAAGGTATTTGAGAAAAAGGTAAGATATTTTAAAAAAATAGCCTTTTGTACAGAAACTAGAGAATGACAATATAGACAAGGATACAAGCAAAGAATTTATGTACGCCAAGATGAGAAATAGGAATCAAAATTTCATTGATTTGAAATATTCTTGATATTTATATATGCTTTGATGAAAAAAAGAAAACTGGGGCGGATTTTGTGCCCCTACAAGATGACATGGAAAAGAAAGAAAAGAAAGCAGAAAACACTGGCATTGTCTTCTTTCACTGGGCTTCCTTGACGAAGGTGGTCTTTCTGCCGGATGACTGACCGGTGAATCCTAAGCCTGTATTATCAACATGCCGAGCGGAGACGATCGGCTCCAGAATGCCATCTTCATTTCTGCCCAAGCCCCTGAAGGGCTGATACCAGTGTTTCATCAGAAGATCAAACCCTCTCTTAGTTTTTGAGAACTGAGGGAAGATATGGTGATCTTTGAGTGAAGTGCAGTCGAGGCGCCCACCTAGCTTGAAGAAGTGAGGCCCCTGCCACTGGGTTACTGCTGCCACATTTTCTGTCGGCTGGACTTCTTTCAATTTTAACATGTCCAGACTTTCACTCAGATTGATTTCATCGACTTCCCTGATGCTCGGGATGTCGGCAGTGAAAGTAGGACGGGAAATCATCGGTTGTGGGAGTCGCTCTTCCGGATCCTCTTCTAGGACCGTGGTAATCATGCCTCCCTTCGACCACTTGATGCATTGGTAAAGGGTTGAAGGAACAACATTGGCATTGTGGATCCAAGTGCGCCCGAGCAAAAGATCGTAGGTGCACATTGACCACGAGGAAGAGCACAGTATGCACCGAGTAGTTGATGAAAATTTCAAGAAAAACCTTCCCCTTGGCTGTCTGCCCATGGTTGTCAAAATTGTAGATCGTTATGGGATCTGGGGTATATTCTTCTTCTTTCAGACCCAAAGCCTTAGCCGTCATTTCTGGACAGATATTTAGGCTGCTACCCCCGTCAACTAGCACATGAGGGACTGTCATGCCCCTGGTTCGCACCACTATGTACAAGGTGATGTTGTGAAATGAATGAGGCTTTGACAGATCCTCATCAGAATAGGTGATTGGTGCGTTTGTCATGGCTTGATTGACGATCTGAGCCATGTTCTGTGGTGTTGTGCTAGACCTGACCTTGATCTTTCTGAGCAGGTCTTCTAGCACTTGCTGGTGCTCTGGGGAAGCATGGGTCAGATCCAAGATAGAAATGTTGGACAAAACAGTAATTGGCTTCTGAACTGACCCTGAAACCTCTTCTTTTTTTGAAGCTGCCTTGACGAAGCGCTTCAGAATCGTGGGGAATAGCTTGGCAATGTCTGTCGTTACTTTGGCTGGTTCTTTGGTTGTTTTTTTGTAAAATGCACTAATATCCACCCTCTTGGCGAAAGACTGCGCTTGGCGAAGGACCAGGACCTGATGTTGATCCTGAATGTCCTGACTGGACTGTGATGACTGAAGATGAATGCTTGGGAAATGGCTTGGACAAAATTTCTGGTTGTTGCTCATCCTCGTCCTCAATCAACAAGTTTTTGTCAATACAATCTTGAATGATGTTTTTAAAGACAAAGCAGTGCTCGGTGTCATGCCCCACAGTCCGGTGAAATTTGCAGAATTTGTCAGTCCATTTGCCCAATGCGACCGGAGGATCTGCCACCTTTGGGAGTTTGATCATTCCCTTCGACATCATATATTCCAAGATGTCTTCGCGGGACTGTTCAATGGCGGTAAACTCTCGATCATAACTCCATCCTTTGTGTTTCGGCTTTTCTGGCTGTTTCGCTTCTGGCTGCGACGCTGATTGGACAGGCTGTGTTTTGACAAATTTTCCCTTCTGGGCTGCGGAGTTTGTCTTTTCGGCCCTAGAGTATCCGTCATTCTTGTTGCGGTTTTTCTTGCTCTTCTTGCTGCCAGAACAACTGCTGTTGTCGGAAAAATCCGTAGAATAAGCAACGTGTGCTTTCTTCTTCTGCTCAGGATTCCCTCTGACAAAAGGATAACCTTCATACAGGCCATTGTTCAGTCCAGTCTCGAGCCACTTGGCTCTCTCAATCAACTTGATGAATGATTTGGCAGGCGATGTAGAAATGAGGTTCCTCAAAGGCTGAACAAAGTTGTTCAAAATAATCTGCAGGGCATACTCTTCTGGGACGGGAACCTTCATTCTGTTACAAATGCTTCTCCACCTGTGGATGAATTCGCTAGCTTTCTCATTCTTATTCTATTTCAGATTATACAGATGATTGAGAGTTGGTGAGGCTTCAACATTGAACATGAAGCGCTCAATGAACAAGTTAACAACTTTATCGAACTCTCGTAGTTCAATAGGATTAATGTGGTCTGCATACCACCTGGCTGCTACACCTTCTAGGCTGCGAGGAAAGCAAATGAATAATGCCCGATTGTCTTTCCTGAAACAGCCGCACTCAGCATAGAAAGTGGCCAAATGAGCCTTAGGGTTGCCTGTTCCGTCGAACTTGAGGAACTTGCAAGGGAGATTTTCCAGATTGTCATCCCCATCTAGGCCATTATAAAAATCCTCACCAGAGTAAGTCTGTTTGCCATTGCTTTTGGCCTGAATATCTTTGATGGCCCGATTCATTTCTTTCATCTGCTCTTGCATCGGATCATTAGCTGGAATAGGCTTGTTTATTGATTCAGGCTCTGTAGCGGTCTTTACAAACTGCGGCGGAGGATTCTGATGATAAACAAATTGTTCTTCCTCTTCTGATTCCTCTTCAGTTGATTCTGATTCCTCAGAAGGGGTGTCAGGCTGTACTTTCTTTCTGACGATCCTGACTGGTTTTTTCACAGCTTTCTTCTTTGGTTTGCTTTTCGGAGCAACCTCCTTTTGACTGGCCTTAGCTTGTTCTGACATCATTCTGGTCATCATTCTCTTGAACAGGTTGTACATGGTAGGATCTATATCATCGGTTTGGTTCTGATTCTGCCCTCTGACTGACTTAGGAGAGTTTGTTGTCTCGGCTTCGCTGTCGCTGTGCTGAGGGGCAGTCTCCTTTCCGGCTCTGGTTTGAACCATCTTGCCAATGCCAATGATTTCTGCAGAGATAAAGGGATGGTTAGAGCTCGGAGGAGTTTTTGAAGATGTGATCTTTTTAAGAAAAGCCAAGAAAGGAGGAATTGATAGACAATTTAGACAAGTTATCCCATTACCAGGGATCGGGTCATCACAAATTTTACGATAATTGTGTCACCATTTTGCGGCAACAAAAATGCGCCTTATGACCTAGGCGAGGTCGTCCATCATGAGAGATAATCGAAGAAGAATATAAGAAAGAAGTCTTATCACTAGGGATGAGGTCGTCACGGGGATCGTGACCATATAAAACAAAATAGAAGAATAAAATTTGGCCATAAAGAGCTTTTTATCAGAACAAAAGTTGCATTTTTATTGATGACAAAATTTAAATACAAAGAGAAGGTGGGCAGACAGTTTGCCACCATTCTCCATATTCTGAAGATACATTAGGACCAGGAAACATAGACAAAGGAATGAAGGAGTCCCAAGTGTATTTGGTTACATAGTAAGACCACTGATCCGAATGCAGATCGAACTCTGTCATGTGACCTGTCGGGAAGCGGGTGTTGATGTGAACTTGCCGCTGCGAGAACTGTCTGAGACACCTCTCTGGCTGATAGTCGACACAGAAGAAAGGGCCAAGCAATCTGTAGTGTTTGCTACGAGCATAAGTGTAGCGAGGAACTCATTCTCGTCTGTCAAAGTAATCCCAAAGGATTTCTTCCTGGTGCAGACTTTCGATCGAAGCTCGATACTCAATGGTGGACTTCGGCTTCTTGCTGTTGAACCTGAAGGAACTGGCTTTTGACGGCACATGTCGCAGGAACCAAGACTGCAAAGCATACGTGCACCCTTCCACCAAAATGGTCTCTCCGAGGGCAAAACGAGCTAAGCCTCTGTAGAGAAAGGCTAGGGCTGCCATGGACACTGAAAGCTGATGGATATGCTTGCTTCTCCATCTTCAAAAGAGTTAGGCGACTCTGACATCGATAAAATTCTGACCGTCTTGGAAGAATGCTAATCCCACTGTGCATAGAACCATGGCGTGCTGGATTCTTTCCTTTGCTGCTCGAGACAAGGTGTCAACTTCCTCATAGGCTCCATACTTGTGATAGAGTCCGAACAGGTCGATGAACTGACTTCCGTCGATCTCGGTGAGAGGCCAAGACATGCTCCCTGTTGCTCTAGCTAATGCTTCTCGAACATCTATCCCCTTGACGTTGATCAGGAACTGCTACTCGACTGGATCATCTGGCTGACCAGCTGGTTCTGGCAATCCCATAATGTCACTGAATTCATCCATTAGCTGAGTCATCTCTCCCCACGGGAACCAGAATGTGCAGGTACGCAGGTTCCATCGCTTTGCCATAGCCTGAATCAAACTGCCGTGATGGTTCGCTTGCCCACTGCAGATGCCATCTCCAATCCACAATCATCTAAGTGGTCTGGGAACATACGCGAGAAGGTGGCGAACCAAGAATAATACCACCGAGGGAAGAAGGAATGAGACTGGATGATCTGATGATTCGGGGTTTCATCCCTTATTTGATAGAAGACATGATCTCTGAGAAAGATAGCATCGAGAGATTCAGATGCCATCGGAATGATACTGAGGCAAAAAGAGGAAGAGAATTAAATAGAATGCAGGACTTACGGATAGACTCTTGATGAGAAAGAGGACAAACATGACTCCTGAAAATTTTTGAAAGATCAAGGGTTTTTAAAAAAAGAATTTCCAGGGTTTTTTAAAGAAAAATTGACACAAAAGAGAAAGAAATGTAGGTAAAGGAAAAATATACACCTGGATTTTTGAAAATAAAGGGAAATTTTGAGTAGTACACCCAGAGTTTTGAAAATGTTCGATATATATAGAAGAATACAAGGAAATATCGCACAATCAGAGCTGCACAAACAAAGATGCGCACACAGCACCCCCTAAAGGCTGACTCTAAAAGCAATATTTTGAAATGGCTTGTAGGACCTTAATCCTAACTCTATGGTTCAGATCATCTGATTCCAATCAAGGTATGCCGATATACTCAAGCCGAAGCTCGAAGTACGTGGCATATAAGATATCTCTTCGGTTCTAAGGTAATGGCTTCCCAACATCCTTGAGCACCTACCGATATACCTCGGACTATGGCCCTTAGGTACGTGGTAGGGGGGCGCGAACCCAAATAAGTGGTCCAGTTGTGAGGCTCTCTCCCGAACTATGGTTCAGTGAGACAGCCCAGCAATGTAAAGACCGGGACAATATAGGTAGGGATGTTTTCAAAAACATGTTCAACATGCAGATAAAACCAGAAAGCTCTAATGCAAGTCCTAAAGAGATTGATTTAAATGAAAAGAAGCATACACTTGCATACATTGTTTGTATTCAATCCCTAAAATTGAGGAGAGTTGTATTTTAGACCTAAGTCTAATGTGAACATGGAATAATCTCCCCAATATGGTCCTGCCAAACCATACTTAGATCCTATATGCAATGATGTCAACTTAGGACAGAGTCTAGGCTCCTAAGGTTTGCATGGAAATGAAACTGACATTTGAAGAATAAATACTTAGAAAATATCAAAGCAAAGCAAAAGGCACAAATTCAATCGGACGAAGACACGTCCCATCTCGGTCGCCAAATCTATGATCATTGCAAAATTTTTCCTCTCTTGTGGTTTCTCTCTCTTCCTTCTCTTTTCCTTTTCTAACTTCTATTTTCCTCCTTTTTGAAGGGAGAAGAATAAAAAATAGAAAAGAAAGAGAGAAGAGAAACGAAGGGAAGAGAAGAAGAAGAATTCTTTTGCGGGGTTTCACTTGACCTTAATTTGAAAATATTTAGAAATTTAACTCGCATCCGTTTTGAAAATTTGCGGGAAAAATGGAGAGACGGAATTCGCTTGTCGGTACGAGGTTCGACCGTTCATGGCGCCTTTACCAGGGGTAATCAAACCAAGGATCGAATTTATGCCTTTTGCTTTGCTTAAATATTATCTAAGAATTTATTTTAAATTTAAATGCACAAAGAATCATGCTTGTGTAATGCAAGGATGTATGCTCTTTTTGAAAATTAATTTTGGAAATCTCCAAGTTTTCTGAGATAGTCTTGATAATGGAGTGAAGAAATGATTTCTGAATGATTGAATCTAACTTAGAACTTGAGATAGATCAGAGAAGTTCCAAGTCTTTGAAATAATCAGAGTTTGGAGAATAAATCTTGATTTTGAGAAAGAATGATTTGAAGTTAAGATGAAAGGAAATGGAGTTTAGAAATGGACTTTTGAATTTTAAACTTGGATTTAGGAAAGGGAATGAATATTTGAAATGGATTTTGAATTTCAAATTTGAAATCAGAATGGACTTGAGGAATCTAAAATGGTATGGGAAATGGAAATAGATTCAGATGAGATCTGAAAATGGGACTTGGATTTTGAAATCTAGAATTGGGAATAGAATTGGATTCTGGATCCTGAATATGGATTTAGATCTTGAAGTCTGAGCTCCAAAGTAGAATTTGGATTCTGGATCCTAAAATGAAATTGGATCTGAAGTCTGAGATCCAAAAAGTGGAGATGGATTCTGAATCCTAAAAAATGGAATTAGATCTGAAGTTTGAGACCCAAAGTAGAATTGGATTCTGGATCCTAAAATGAAACTGGATCTGAAGTCTGAGAACCAAAGTAGAATTGGATTCTGGATCCTAAAATGAAATTGGATCCAAAGTCTGAGATCCAAAAAGTGGAGATGGATTCTGAATCCTAAATGGAATTGGATCTGAAGTCTGAGATCAAAAAAAAAAAAAGTAGAGATTTGTATTTGGAAATCTGGATCCGACTTGGGATTAGGATCTAATTTTGGATTTGGATTCTGAAAATCCAAATGGGACTATTGAAGATGGATCTGGGTTTTGAAAACCCAGATTGAATTTAAAATTTTAAGAAGAGTCAAGTTTTGAGATTCAAAATCAATCTCAACTTTGATTTTGATTTTTGAAGATGAACTTGAAATCAGAAGATAACTCAGAAGTTTCAAAGTTAAATTGAACTTTGAAAAAAATGGAATTGAATTGAATTTGAATTTCGAATTTGATTTCAAAGTCAAAATCTAGACTTTGAAAAATGAGATAGAATTGATGAATTTGAAAGGGAAATTAAAGAAAAAACAATCACTTGGGTTTTTGAAAAGGGAATTTTTGAAGATATGATGCAATTCTATCTTAAATGATGAATGAATTTGAATAATTTTGAAATTGGATTTTGAAAAGTTATTCCATTCTTTAAATGAATTAAGAATGAGGTTGAAGATATAATATATCCCTGACTATGGTCATTGAATATATTATATAATAACCACATTTAAATTCAAGTGAAGAATAAAATACATTTTATGTGCTTTTATAGAATTTTAAAATAAAATTAACTCTCAATATATCCTGACTATGGCCATTGATATATATTTCGAGTTAATTTTAAATTAAACTCTAATAAAAGAAGAAAATATTTGAAAATATGATGATTTTTTAAAGGGATCCAGTGTTACTCCATAAAAGATGAAAATCCTAAGTTTTGTGCACATCCTGACTATGGTCATTGACGCAAATCATCAACTTAGTGTTAATCACCTCCTATTAGAATGGGGCACGTGTCATTCGTGTTTCCATTTGTGAATTTTCAAAATAAGGGAAAATAATGAACAAATGTCATTTACATGCTCATTCATTCTAATCTAGTGCAGAAATATAAAGTTTCTCATTATTTTCTAGTTATTACAATCCTGAAATTGGAGTTGAAATATCAAAGTCCTAATCTTAGGAAGGCGATATGAAGTTTCCCTGATTTTCCTGCAAAAAGGGTTAGCACCACACTCCATAAATTCTATCAAAACTAAAATGTCTATGGTGACCCCTAAAATGTCTATGAAGGAGTAGATTTTTAACATTGGTATATGATGCACCAAACCAGTGAGAAAACATATGTTATGGTATATGTTGGGATGCTAAGGGTAATGGATGAATACAACAAACAGCAGCGAAGGGTGGCAAGTAGTAATGGATAGGCTAAATGAAGGAAAAGCTGAGAATGATGGTGAGGTAGGTAGCCAATGCCTGCCATCGCAAAATGCAAAAGATGGTAGCTGACATGCAAGTGCAACAACCTACATAATACTATATGCAAATGTTGTGGAAAGTCAATATCGGATGTGATAATAGAGGTGTAGCTGCAGACATATATTTAGTGGATGCACAAGTATTGAAATTGAGGTAAGTGTAGGTAACTACTGCAAGTAATTTAACTAACTAGTATAATTCCTATCCAACTATAATGTGCCATGGACTAGTGTGCTCCATGAGTTATGACATGGACTAAACAGTCAATGATGCTTATGTACTTAATAGGCTAAATGGTGTATAGACAGATAATCAGTTAAGAATATACAATAAAGTAGATGGGTTGGGCAAATGGTTATGGGATGCAATGGGTCAAAAGATGGAAGTGTTGGAGGTATTTGTAATAGCTACAAGTATGGTGGCTGTACACAGTGGGTTGTAGGATGGCTATGTGTTTATGGAGGTATGGCAATACTAGATGATAGGCAATAAGTGCAAATGGAGTAGGTATGTGCAGCAGTAGAATCCGATTCATAGCAGCAATATATTCATGGTGAATCATAATAAACGAGGTAAAATCTTACAGTAAAACAGAGATTTGCATGAGATCAAATAAACTGTTCCTAAACAGGAATGCTAGCATTCAAAGGAGATGGAAAAGAAAGAAAAAAAAAAGAGAGAGACCACATTACAGGTCCATTGCACAAACGGGGAGTCCAAAAATGACACTCAGCACCAAAGGATTAATCAGTAAATCGATTTTCTGTAAAATAATCATTCACTGTGTCACAGACTTGCCTTGTATCAGAAATCAATTTTCTGCAAAATAATCATTCACTGTGTCACAGACTTGCCTTGTATCAGAAACCGATTTTCTGAAAAATGATCATTCACTGTGCCATAGATTTACCTTGTATCACGCTTCATGGCGCTTTCACAAAAATTCAAACTTTGTATTGACAAGTCAAAGGGGTGCCCCTTTGCATCTACGAACCGAGTAACACAACAGCGTATCCTGAGCTACTTTCACTATGTAAAATCCTAACAGAGATGGGAGAGATACTTGAACTTTCCAATATATCCATCTTGTACTTTTTTTCTTTTTTACTTATCATCAAATGATAAACACATTTATGGCCTTGGATCTGGCGATATAAAACCATCAAGTGGCTGGTGCACAGAGCCCGGTGCAATCACGTCCAATGCTTAGATGGTAATTCAAATGAGATATTTCACCACAAACCCAGGTCTAATTCCAGGTCCTCCACAGAAAAAAAAAAAACTTTACTAACGACTGAGAGACAAGTCCATCATGGACTAAAATAGGTTTTATAATAAAAACAGAATATTGTTAAGAGATTGTAATGAGCATAGGGGAAATGGGATTATGCAGGTCACATACAAAGTGATAATCAGACCAAATGATTCTAAATGATCTACGAAACAGTCGATTCTACCAGAATAAGCAATAGTAAAAAAAAAAATGAAATGGAAGAAGATAATCAAGCAAAATAAAATGATCCGATGAAATTAACCTGCGAAATAGACAGAAAATGCGATGAAGAAATAGGCTGATAAACAAATCTTCATAATCTCAGCAATTGAACAAATTACTTAAAAAGAATTAGATGATTCATATCGGCTTTTCTAATGTAAAGAACAAATCGGGTGGGTGGACGGCACCTTACCTGATCAGCAGGGATGGACCAGAGGAACACAGACTTGATTCCTTAACGTCACAATTGATGGAGGTAATGCTTTCTCTGGTTATTGATGATGAGCTCCTTCGATAGATCCAAGGGAGACTTGAACTCAAAAGAGAGGGTGTCTCTCCCCTTTTTCCTCTCTTTCTCACACGCAGCAGGGGAAATCTAGTGGACAGGATAACATCAGATGGTGTACTAAAATTTATTTATTTTCATTCATCTCCACGCAATATTAGCCCATAAACAATCCTGTTACTGATGCAATAACCCCCAGGAGAAAGGACGTGCACAACAGACGATGGGAAATTTAACCCCAATCAGGACTCCAAATACTACAGAACTATGGCGATGATTTCAAATGGGCTCTCCTTAATATCAAGGGCTTGGGACCACTGCAGCTCCAGCCGTGATTTGATCTAACATCGGCCCTCAATAGGGCAAACTGTAGAGATTATAGAGTTGCATTTAGAACATTAATCAAGAAAACTAAGCAGATTACATACCTTTGTTACTGTTGTGCTGGGCTGAGAGATCAGGGAATCCCGAGTCTACCGATAACAGTGATACATAATCCATAACAAGTCTAAATAAAATGAAGAAACGAAGTATTGTCTGTGTGCACTGCAAAATAAATACCTGTGACTACATACATTGTGATGGGAATTAGGAAGAGAAGAGCATGTATTTATGTTGACATCGAAAATGAACATGAAGTTTACAGAAGGGGAGCACGGATTTATATTATCTTGGAGCCTAAGCACATGCAGGAATGAGGTTTAGAAAGAGTGGAAATGCATGCTTATGCTACAGCAAAAAGCGTAAGCATGTATCGTGATGAAGCTTAGAGCCTGTGTTTATGCTAGGGTAATGCGTAAACACCTGCTTATATCGAGATTCATGAAACGAGGGCTTGTGATGATGTCTTAACTAAAACCAGCGAGAAGAGAGAAAAAAAGAAAAGAAAAGAAAAGAAAAGAAAAAAAGGATAAAATAGAAAGGAAGAGAAAAAAAAAATGATGCTGGTTATATGCAAAACAGTATACCAAAGGGAAACAAGGAACCCGGTATCATTCGGAAGGTACAATCAAGATCAAAATGCAGATAAGAATACCTATAGACGGAAAATAAGACGGAAGCTGGAGTGAAATCAAACTAAACAAGTAAAAAAAAAATGAATCGATGATGATGACCTCGGTCGTATTGCAGGGAAATTACATGTTATCACAGGACCATAGGTGAACCGAGAAATTCGTAAAAGGTAAAAGGAAAATATGTTGGAATATATATATTCCCCTAATGTTGCACTGTGTAAACTGACGTTGCTATTTGCAAATCAGATTTACAAGGGGTGCACTAATGGGGATTGAAGCAAGTAAAAATAAAAAAAAATGAGAAAGAATACTTACCGTAGCTTGTTTGAAGGTGATCGGCTTCTTTCACTTAAGTGGGGGAAAACCAGAGAGAACTTCGCTTGGTAGGAACTCGGATTTACAGGGACTTCGAAGGACGGAGTTGAGACTGGCCTTCTAGCTTGCTTGTTTTGTTGGATGTATTGACCTTCTTCGTCCGATTAGAGGGAAGAACTTTGATTATCACGGCGGATGGTGAAGGGGCCTCGATCGATCCAAAGGGAAGCACCAGGAATAGGGAGAATGAGGATCGACGGAGGTCCTGCTGGATGGCAATTAATTGATGCTTGAGCTTGATGGGCGATAATTGAAAGAAAGAGGCGTGAGGAACATGCGAACCACCGATGCCCCTCCTCTTTCCCCTTGCTTTGCTTATGTAGAGAGGGAGGAAACGTCGAGAAGGCAGGCGGTTTGGGATCAATGACTGAGGGTGGAGCCATTGATTGGAGGGTGATCAACGGTGGAGGATGAGGGAAGGCCGTTGGTGATGAAGGGTTCAGGGAGGAAACTTCGCACATGGGGGGGGGGGGGGTTCTGGAGGGTTCGGTGGAAGGAGGAACGCACATGGGGTTGGCCATGGAGGGTTTGGAGGGCGATTCAGGAAGAAGGTGGAGCGGAAGAAGGAAAAAAAAATGTTTCGCATCCGACCCCTTGCGAGAAAACCCTAAAAGATGTTTTTTTACGGGGCCCTTCAGACTTTTAACGCAAATTTAAAAAAAAGGCTCCTTTACTAGATTTTTCTAAAAAAGGTTTTTCTTAAAAAGGATATTTTCAAAAAGAGGTTTTCAAAAAACCGGTTTAGACATATATATATATATATATATATATATATATTTGCATTTTCTATTTTTTTTTGGTATTTTTGGAATGAGACCTTAGAATTTACGAGAAAACGAGGATTTAAACTAGCTTTTTTGTATTTTTGGGAAAGATTTACAAAAGAAGGTTTTCAAGGCTATTTTGGGGAAAATTTCTTTAGAAAATGGGTTTGGACCCAGGTTTTGAGAAAATATTCGAGTTTTAAACCTCGAATTGAGAAATAAATTTGATGGATCCAAATGGATACCGGACGAACTGTCTGAGCTTTTCAAAAAGTTATTTTGGAAATTTCGAGAATTTGATTTTAAACATTGGACAACGAAGCTCAGATTTGGATCTTTTATCTGGATACGGATCCGAAGTTGAGTCAAATATATAAAATAGATTTAATTTTAATAAAACTTTGAGAAACAAACTGGTATTTAGATTTAAAACTGACTCAATCACTCAGAAAATAGGGTTAAGGGCAAAAAAAGGAAATATTTACAACATTTTGAAAAATTTGGGGTGTTCACAACAAGTATGTACATCGTGTCATAAGTGCAAGAACTAGCTAAGTGACGGTACAAAACATAGCACATTATGATGAGCCAGTTAGAAGCATTTTGCCGCGGTAAAGCATGACTCATAAGTTGTGCCAAGGTTCGTAAACCATGTATTACAACCATAAGCGAACTCGTCTCGCTAAGCGGGGCCATTGCCCAGAAACAACTCGCTAAGGAGTTCCAATGTCGCATAAGTCTCACAAGACTGCGATACAAACATGTATCTCAAGAATCCCTTCGCACTAGGGAACTACATTGAATTTGCCAAGTGATTCGTGCGACCCTCAATACAACAAGCACGATTATGACTACATTTATTCGGTGACACTGATTCAAAATCCACTAATATGAGTTAGTGATTGCATTCATTTTGTACAATACGGGTAGGTGTTTGCATTCATTACGCGTGCTAGCTACGTGCTAAAGCGTGCACAACTACGTTACGTAGCATTATCATGATACATTTAAACAAACAAGTTTTGAAGTGCCAAGGTGTCAAATACCTATAACAAGAGTGGTGCCATCAGCTTCTTAACTTCGTAAAATCTCATTTTACAAAAAGGCATCGACAAGGTATCATTGCGACCTTTCACGTTCTATGCAAAGCAACACTTGTGCATAAGGGTAGGCACCCACATTACCCAAATTCATGGGTTATCACATCACTGCGCAATCATAACCATATTTATATAAATTGCATCGGACCACGCACATTCATCGCACAAGTCAAAACACTTAATGCACTCGTTGGGATATTGGATCCCGCTCCAAACACACTTGAAGCCCCTTTGGCTGCAGCTCGGAGGTTCGCTAACAAGGCTAAAAGCACGACGATAAAGATGGAAAAATACATATAAAGTTTGCTTTGGTTGACAAGCACAATCCACTTTGCGATACGACGAGTCAAATCCATCACGTTGTTGGGGTATTGGACCCCGTGCTGCGAACACACATGCAGCCCCATGGGCTGCAACCCGGAGGTCTGCTAACTATGCGTAAATGCTGCTAAAAATCTGGGACTAGAGCATCAGAAAGGCTGGACACAAGTCGGCCAGCTCACTAGCCACCCGGCGCCATGGGGCGCCACATCCCCCACAATGCAGGCCCCGCTTTGGACAGCGCTGCGAACTCGACAAGAGGACAACAACTATGCTTTCATGGGGCACCAATGGCTCTGCTGCAATCAAACAATGGGGGCGCAGGCCCACGGCTTGCACCCAGCTGCATCCACTCGCTGCAGCCAAGCTGCAGCAACCCCGAACAATCAGCTCTTAGCTGGGCATAAAGGATGAGCCTATAACCGAAACTGGGTTCGATTAGGAGCCTCTAACATGTCTGGACCCATTCGGTCCAGACCATGTTAGGCCAAGCCAACACACCAGCCACCCGAGATGGGTGCTAGCATAGGCTGAGGAAAAAGCGGATTGGGAAAAGGGAGAACGCTCCAACAATCACGCGGGTGACAACCCTTGGTTAGGTAAAAAGGGGTGACCGAACCCCACGAACCCACATTGGGTTCTGCTCAAGGGTGTCACCAGCCACCGAGAGGGAAAAAGGGCGCCAGGCTGACCCAGTTGTGGTCGGCCTGGGGTCGCCCAGAAGCAAACGTCCAGAAATTTTTGGACGCCCAAACAGAAAACAAGGGATGGAAGAAGCGATTGGGGCTCAGCCAGACCTACCCCAGGCTGACCCAGCTATAATCGGTCTGAGCTAAACCCTGCTGGACATGTCCAGCATGTCTGGACCGTCTAGCCAAGAAAATAAGGGCAAAAGCCCAACGCCTAACAAAAGAGATAGCTAAATAGAAATGGTGAAATTTGGTGGCACGTCTCACCTAGGCTCGACCCGACTAGCTCAGGTCAGCAGCGCCCAACCCAAGGTGGTTGGCCCAACCAGGTAGGCTGCATGGCATGGGAACTGGTCCACGGCGTCCTTGCCCACCGAAACTCTGTAGAAAAGATCAGATTCGTGACATAGCTGGGCAGAACCATAGCTGCCACGAATCCCAACAACAAAGGCGAGCAAAAATAATGGTTGGAAAGTGTTTAGGCTATTAACAAACCATGATGCATTGAAAGGAAATGCATGAACCACAAAACGAGGGCCTAATGCGTGCAATCATTAAAATCCACCATGGACTTACCACTACATTGCATAGCAAAAACGCATACATGCATGCTCAACTAAATCTACAAGTGCAAGCCTATACATGTACTCAATGAATTCAATAAATGAAAGAGTAAAACCGTAAAGCTTTCAAGACAACCACGACCATGGAATGATGAAGAAAGCGAGTGCATGGAGGCATGAAGAACCATTTCTCAAAGCATACAGCCTAGTCGTTAAATACCTAAAATGAGAAAATGAGAGCATAAGAGCTCAACCGAAGACTACAACTACGGTTTTGTGAAGGAACGTCTCACCTACGCGACTTTAGAAAAAGGAGCTGCTCCACACCACACTCACAACTCACTCTCAAACTCGGTTTTTGAGAAGAAGAAGAAGGGGAAGAGGGAGAGGCTCCTCCAAAGAAAATCGCCCCAAGGGGGCTCTCTTCTCTCTCTTCAAAGCTTAAGTAGCTAGGGTTCATACGTTGGACGGCTAGGATTAATCCAGCCTAGGATGGATGGCTGGGGTGCTCCACGCCCCCCCATGGCCAGCCCATGCCCAATGCATGTCATGCATTTGAAATCATTTTAGAAATCTTTCAAAAACGCCCTTGGAAAGGTTTTATAAAGGCCTTTAAAACTTGTAGAATTTACTTAGGCTGCCACTCAACCCAACCAATCAGATTTAGCCATTTGAATTAATTCAAAATTGTTTCAAAACTGCCATGGGTGCCATCCCCATGCTCCTTTTCATAAAAAGTCGCCCCTCATGATAGACTTTGGGCTCCATCATGAGGATTTTGATAAGATCAAGGGCCAATCAAATCCTCTATTTCAAAAGCCATGCAATATTTTTCAAATGTGCCATCCAGCTGGTCAAACCTTGACCAGCTAGTCAACCAAGTCCAAAATGGTCCTCTAGAGGGGACGCCCAAAGGGTTTGGGTCCTCTAGTTGACCCAGATATAAATCCAAAATCCAAAATCCAAAATCTGATATGCCTTAAGTTTCAAAATAACGCTTAATTATTGCATTAAAATATTAAATAAATTCCGATAAATCATTTAGTGCTCTACTAAACCTCAATTAATATGAAATGCTCGAAGTCTCTTGATGAAATTCTCATCCGTTAGCGAGAATTAAGCGTATTACGATTTGGGTCCAAACTTGGAACGAAACTCGTAATTCACATGCACTGACAAGGTCTTTACATCGTATAAGTCCCAAATTCAGGGACAAACTATAAAAATACATTATAAATTAACCCTTAAAATTTTAGAAGATAATTCATCCAGAATTAGGCACTTCTTACTTACACAGTGAAACTGCACGATTTCCGAGTCGCGCGTGCAAAACCAAAATACAAAGCACAGTCAATTTACATCAAATTACGTGCTAATATCTCATGAATACTCCAAAGCATACATTTCAATATTAATTAGGTAGTAAATTCCTCAGAAAATTCGCGGGTCTTACAGTTGTTGCTGGACCCTCTTGAGATGGTTGAGACTGGAATGAAGGGCAAAGTGTGGGTGATGTGCACAGTGAAGGTGCTGATGCTTGCAGTGACTATGCATAGTATAAGGTAATATAGATGTAGTGGCATGAATGATGGTAAGGTATTGGTAGGGGAAGGTGTAAATGATAGGTGCATAGTTATAGGGGGAATGTAACAATGGTACACAGGAAAACGCAGGGATTTGATACCTGCAAAAGATGATACAGCAAGAGCTATGGTGAGGGTTGCTATGATTGTAAAAAATGTAGATGGAACTGGTAATGATATAGCAGATGGATGAGGGTACAGTGGAAGTGGATGAAGTTGTTGGCTGTTGTGGGAGTGTGCTATGTGAAGTGAGATAGGAAGTGAATGTTATGTGACAAATGAGTGATAGCAGTGGGGTGCTGGAAGAGGTGATATTTGCTACAGCAGATGGGATGTGTAATGGGTGAATGAAGAAGAATGGTTGAAATGTTGTTGCAGGATGGAAAATGCAAGGGAAAGGTAGAATGGGTGCTGGAGATGGTAAGGTCCATAGGTGGCTACGAGGTTGGATTGCAGCAGAGTGTTGTCAAGGGGTGTAGTGGTGTGAACAGTGTGTTTTGCAGATGGTGAAGTGTATGAGGGCAGTAAGTGGTGTAAATGAGTGGGTGTCGTTGCTGTGAAGGGATTAAGTGAGAGTGTAGAGGGTGATAAGTGTAACATTGCACACAGGAGATGAAATGAGTAATGTAAGTGAGCAAGTAGCAGAGGGTGTTACTGGTTGACTTCTGAATACTTAGAGGACCTGCTTCTGAATTCTGCGTGTCATCAAGGAAAGGCATAAGGAAGGATTTTGGACTTGATGGCTCCGAAGACAAGTCGTTCATTGTCTTTGCACTATGGGGCAATGAAAGGCTAACCAATGGCTTTGTCAATAGGCCAAAACCATTGTGCTGAGGAGAACGACTGTCATGGTATAGGTAATCATTATTGCATTGCTTTACAACTGAATATACCCAGATCGAGTGAACTGATCATATGAAAGTGCCATTGAGACTGCTCCATGCACCAGACCAGCCTACCAAGCGGTAACCTACCTCTTAAAGTCGATCTTCCCATTTAATGATTCTCTTCTTTTTTTTTTTTTGGTCAAGTTGGTCATGGGAGAAAGTGGAAACACAAAAGCTACCCTTCCCAGCGTAACTAATCCTATCAACATTGAACCCAAGCCAATCGATTTTCCTGAGCTGCTCTCTACAAATCTCCACTTCTCAGTATCCAATGCATCCATACCAAAATACAGGAAGATAAACATCTCAGCGATGAATGACGTTATAGCAAATACATGCTTGGTGGTAACTCATGAGCTTTCTGTCACATTATGCCAGGTATAGTGAGACATCACAATTCCCAAAAAAAAAAAAACATTATTAAAGTGGCATCATTCACAACAATAACACCAATTCAGAGCATCATCAAACAAGCAAACTTTCTGGTAATTCTGAGAGGCAGCCTCCGAAGATGACAGAGTAGAGAGAGAGAGAGAGAGACCTCTCTGCCGCCCCCCCCCTTTCTTTTTTTAGAAAACCAGCAGATCAAATGTGCTATTCAAACTTATTTTCCCAGCAAGTTAAATATGTTATTCGCATTTGTTTTCATGGCAAATCAGAGCAGCTCAAATCGACTCACGATATCTGTAGCTTTTGTGGGTTCCTGAATGTCTGAAGAGTTTTTCCCCTTTAGCCCAACTTTGCTCATGCCCGATTATCCCAGGTTATCCAGACAAAAGATTTGAGGGAGGTTTTAGCAGAAATTCAATGCTACCGGGTATAGAAGACCTCTCAATTTCTCTAGGATGGTTCCAGAGAACTCATTGGTGCCAAAGATCAAATGTATACGGCAATTGGATTGCCATGAGATACAAGCATGGGGATGATGTAGATGGGAGATTGTAGTGAAAACATATCTTCAATGAGCTTGAAAATGATACCATAGATGAACTGAAATGATATATTGAAACAAAGAGGCAATCCATAAAATAAGCATGAACATTCAAAAATGGAATAAGCAATCAAACATAATGAAATCTAGTGCAAAGATGAACAAAACACAGTGAATTAGAATGAACAAAATTTGCAATTCGATATCGTTAAAATGAGAAATCAAATGCAAAAGACAGTAATAAAAAGAAAAATAAAGGGGAAGACAGGAAATCAGATGGTAATAACGAACCAACCGTAAGTTGGATATCAAACAAGAACCAAGAAATGGAAATATGCAACGACTTTTTTTTTTGTTTAAGTTGGATTCAAATCCCTTTGCAGGACACCAGTCTGATGTGTAGGCCATGAACCCATCCTTGAATGCCTCGATACACAGAAGGAAAGAGGGATGAAAGCTAAACTAATGTTGATGATGTTAAAATACAGAGAATAGACTTTATGGCCGCTTATACAAAAATGCAAAAGGAAATAAAAGGGGGAAATCAAAACCTAAAAGAAAAGTAAATTAAGCTCATACATAAATTGAGATTTAAACCCAGATGAATCAGTGATGCTATTGTGAAGCATCATCGATTTCTATCATGCCAGAAAAAGTACAAAGTAGAACCAAGGGCCCAATGTACATCTTGAGACCAAAATGAACATAAGAAATTAGCCCGCGAATGAGAAATTGTGACGCCCCAAAATCCCAACTTGGAAAATCCTTAAATTTTCAGAGTAAATTTTTTTTTTGAAAGCATCACGCAAAAAGGAAAACTGCCAAGGGAAAACAATTGGCAATTCTGAGCGGGTCACAGGTGGAAACCACAAGAAGAAACATTTTATTTATTACAAATTGATACGTGAGTAATATACATCATTTTCCTTTTCCAACGACCACTGTCAAGATCTTCAAGTTCTAGAGTGTGGGTTCAGTCCTCCGTCGCACATCGAGCTCCATCGCACCACTAGAAGCCAAACACCTGTATCCCCATAAAACGGGGTCAGTACTCTTGCGAGCTGGTGAGATAAACCATCCATACATTTATCATTTCTAAGGAAAAGCATAAGGTATAAAGCATGAAACGGGATACAGATATGTCATGCTTGAAAACTACAAGTAACAGGATATTGCTAACATGATGGAATAGTTAGAAACATTTAAACTAAAATGCAAGTGCGTGTGTCAAGTAAGCAAGTGTACGTGTTACAAGTCTAAGCAACAGTGAAAGTAGCAAGTACAACAACTACTACGAACTGAACAAGGAAAACAACCCCAGCAACTACTGAACAACGAAACTTGGGAACTAAGCAAACCAAAGGACTGAGCCAAACAACTGCTGAAACAATGAAACGACTAAGGAACCAAGCACAAGACAAGCGCAAGAACAATACCAACACAAGCAGTGAAGTAAAAATAATACTAAGTGATAAGCGATAATGTTAATCCTTAACACGTTTAGATAGTAACGTCAAACATTTGAGTAAGTAAGCAAGGTAACGAATACTTCCAAGTGATAAGCGACGGTGTCGAACACTAACAACTTAGACAGTGATGGCAACCATCTAAGCGAGTAAGCAAAGGAGCTACAACTCTGGCATCACGATCAAGGATGAGCAACACTATCGTGATCAAACAGTTAGCATTCACATTCCAGGGCGACGATGAATGTTCATCAATTATATATATCCAAAGCACACAGGATACACTACAAGGAAAAATACGTGTAACTACACGTCCTTAGCACAGGTGAGCTCAACTCACGAGATGGGTCTATCGCCCCCAATAACTTGCTACAAAGTTCATCACCTCCAAAACTCGTCTCAAAACAAGCATATACGTTATAAGTCCCCTTTGTACTTACGGGATGGATCACGAGGTAAGTCGTGTGCCCAATGCAAATGCATACGAAACTAATTTGGCATATAAGCAATAAAGCACTTAATTAAAGGAGCCATTACGATGATGAAAATCATCGTGTACACCAAACCATGCCTAGGCATAATTTGCGTATCCAGTCACAATTCCTCCTTCTGAGGTACTTAGGCCCATCCGGTCTTGTGTTCCCCGCAGGGCAACACGTGCAGAAATGTCGAGGTCACACTCGGACATTTATGCTGCTCCAGCACAACCGGCATAGAGAAGGGCCTTGCCAACAAAGGCGATAACCATATATGACACTCAGAGATCTGACAAGCATTAGCTCAATGCCAAGGGTGAATCACCGCATACGTACGCGTACCGATGTCGCATATGATCCATATGATGTACATGTCGATAACTGCGAGGTATAATTGCCCAACCGTCAACCGTAAATGTTAATATTTACGTATCTCACTCCTAGTCATGTGTGAACACGTGCAAGGGCTAAGTGGCATTACACCCAGTAGTAAACAAGTACTCATAATTTGGCATTTGCAGAAACAATGCGAGCGTATCCAACCCATGCCTCCTTGCACAAATTTAAACTTTGCAAATGCCTTGTTGTCCCCGCGTGGTACGCAGCGAGGTCTTTGCTATGTCACCCACGTGCTCGGCCTCACCCGACCCAAGAAGAGCATGTTGCTAGTGAAAGCGATCTCACATCACTACCATTTTCATGTCTAGGGTATCACAATAAGTGAGCTCTCTCACGATCGTGGGCCATTGCCCGAAAACTCCAACCGAGTCCCAAACCTAAACAGGTCAAACTGTGCAAATACCCAGATGGTGTTCTAGCTTTCAAGCGTATGTCGCGTCGAGTGTGAAGCACACCTATGGTGCGTAAAACAATCATCACATATGAACATGAATCAACAAGTAACACTCGACTACCCACATTCAGTAACCTACGGTCAAGATGTGCCAACGTGCACGTGCGAAACAAGAAAGGTCGTAAAGTCAAAATCAATCGCACAGGTATCGAGCCGAGGCAACGATACAAACAAATATATTTTTAAAATGACAACTCGCTATTTTTGAGCGGCACAAGGCTCGAAATGCATATACGATAGCCATTGTATATGCGAGGAGCGTCCAGAGCCTGGACTACATATTTTTTTCCAAATACACGTACTCCAACCGACGTATCGCGGCAAAGCTCGCATAGCGAAGCCTTCTGCAAAGGACCCTCACAAATTTGATACTTACGAGTGTCGAAAGTGAGACTCAACCTAATTCCGTCCGTATAGAAAACACATCATCAATCCTCAAGGCATGGTCGCGCTCTGCCAACACGACGGGGCACGGACAAGGCTATCTGCCAGAAAGGTCTGACGAAACGGACAAACACACGCAAGCGTGTGACGTGACGCCAGTCGCGAGCTCAACCATCCTGCTTCCACGATGGGACAACGGAGTATTGGTTGAAATTTTTATGAATGCTCTTTTTAAAAGATATTTTTCAATAGAATACTTGGAAAATCGTCAACCAAAAGTAAATAACCGACTTTCCACAAAAGTGGTAAGCACGGGTCGAATCCACGGGGAACGAGAATTACTCAATTATTTCTAAGAAATGCAATTTATTAAATCTCAACTCTAAGTCAACAAATACAATTCTAATAACAATTACAAATTAACACTAAAACTAAATAGAAAAGCACTTCAAATCTTCTGTTGCACACCAAGGGCACTTCTGTCCTTTCACCACTTATCAATTTTTCAAACTTGGACAAGAATATCCTGGAGTTTTTAGTATGCTTTTCAACCTAAAATACAGAAAAATACAGAGTTGTAAATAATTCAAGTCAATCAAACTAGAAGTTAAATTAAACCTAATTTTCAAGAAATTAGAAGAGACAAATCCTAATTAACACTAAAATAACAAATAAAATATCAAAATAATTCTAAAATTATACAATCTAGGTCTAACTATGCTAAATGATACAGATGCACTAACTAAAATGCAGAAAACACTGAAAATTGACCGAAAATGACTAAAATAATGAAATGACTATCTTAACCCTAAATAGTGCAAAAATGACTTCTGATAGCTTTTTGTAAACAGACTGTTTGAAAAAACAAACGAAGTCCAAAATTCTCAAAATTTCTTATATTATGTAACTAACAGATTAAAAAATCTGACAGTTTTTACAGAATTAAAAAATGATATCTGGAACTCCAGATATAAGCGTTTCAAAACCAGTGAAAATCTGGATATCGCAGGTCCCGAAATTTGAAAACCCGAAAAAGCTGTTTTCGCAAAACGCTTAAAAATCAGACCAAATCAACTCGGAATGAGTTGAAATTTGGTATGCAGACAGTGAACACGCCAATAAAGAGAATAAAAAAAGAATTTTTAGAAAACTCAAAAAATATGCACATAAAATGACGAGTGTGCGACAGGGGAAAAATCGGTTTTCAAGTTCAATACACTATTCACTTTGGAAATCTATCTTTAGCACTAAGAATGCAACCTAAATGCAATTACAGTCTCAAATGCAGTTAAATGACTATAAAAACACAAATGTTGACTGCAATGAACTAACTACACAGAAATTTAACTAAAATATGCAATTCACGACTAGTTTTAAGCTAAATATCACATCAAATGGAAAGTAACTTAACTAAAGATGCAATTAAAACTATATGATGTAAATAATTAACTACAAAACTCTAACATAACAATCTAAATCAAATGCTGCAATAAAACTTATAATAACCAATGAAAAGCTAAATGACATTCACTTGTAAAGAAATTGTAAACTTACTTAACGAACTAGCGAAACTAACTTACCCTCTATATAATATCAATTGAAACTAAAATCAAATATGCAACTAAGAAACAATGGGGTACGGTTTAAAACTTGATTTGGACTAGGTTCACGCCCCACATAGATGGATCAACTAGGTTGACTCACTTAGACAATGACTAAATTAGAAACCTAAAAACTAAAATCTAATGAATTAATTATAACCAAGACAATTCAAAATAATGACTCTATATACCTTACACGCCTAATTTAAATAAATTAAATCCTAATTAAGACCTACCTAACTAAGGACTCAATCATTAACCTAATGTTAATTTAAACTTAACTAAAATACTAAGGCCAAAGTTAATCTAGGTTAATATAGAAGGGAGTAAATAGGCTTAGCCATGTTAAAAACGAATTTGGCAATGTAGCTATTCTAATAAATGCTTGGTTAAATCAAATGGAAATTCTCCAAATATAAAACCGTCCAGCAAGAATGAGGTCCCACACGTTTTCAACTTAGCATTAAAAACACTAGACCATGTTTGAAAATATTTCCCAAAGCCTTGTACACGTTTTAGAAAGAACTTTAAAACTTTAAAATTAATTTCCAAAAGTGTAAAGGAGGGAAAGCTTGCTATATTTGCTGGACAAGAGGAGTTACACTTTTTGTTCAATGAGAATCCACGAAATTGAATAAGTCTTTCAAGTTGCTAAATTCGTTTTACACCCAAACTTACCTAATTACCCTACTTCTAAAAATCAATTTTCTTAACTAAGTAACCTACCTTATTACTAAATGATTGTATGAACTAGGTCAATAGGTAAAACTGAAATGTAGAATACGAATTTAAGAAAGACTAATTTAGCTAATAATCAAATCAACACTTACCAAAACACAACCCTAAAACGTTTTTAGTCATTACTTCTAATTCATTGAATCTAGACCTTACACTCATTAACCAACACATACAAACCCTTCCTAAACTATAAAATCTGATTTTTGGAACTAGCACACAATATGTAATTACCTAAACTAAATACTAAAAACGTCTATACCTGCATGAACCATACATTGTATCTAGACAACATAGCTAACTTACCTAAACCTAATACAACTTACCAAACACTCTCAAGCTCCAGCTAGACCTCTAATGGCAGACACCCAAGTAAAGAAGAAGACCTTCTAATATACTCAAATTCGATGCTACCTAACTAAGAAAAACAACCCATAAATTTTTTTTTCTTTTTCTAGTTCACTTTAGACAAACTGGTTTGACTTTTGGAGATGGTATTTTTAAAACATATTTTGCAATGAAAACAAGGGAAAATCGTCAACCAAAGATATAAAAACCGACTTTCCACCGAAGTGGCGAGTACGGGTCGAATCCACAGGGAACGGGATACTTCTGAATTAATTCTAAAATAACGCTTTATTAATATAACAAGGTTTACAATCTAAGTCACTATTACAATTTAAATCAAATAATAATCTAAACTATGAAAATAACTACAATAGGAGGCTAAGTCTTCTGCAGATCTCCAGCGGCAAAATTGTCTTTTCACAACATGTGCATTGGCACCTCATATTTGAATTACACCTGTGAACCTGTTCTAACTTATCAACCTACACAATAAAAACCCAAAGTCAGTAAACTGATAATACTTAAATCTAAATTACAAAATGCAGCTAATGTTAAACGAATTCTACAATTAAACTATAATTAAATAAACATAGAACACTAAAATTAAACTAACTAAACAAAACAACTCTAATTAATCTAATTAACTCCAATTCACTAACTACAATACTAGAAAACACTAAAACTACACGAAATCAAACAATTACTTAAAAGACTGTTTTGTCCCTAAAGAAGGCAAAAATGGACTCTGATAGCTTTTCGCAATTTACAGATTTGAGGAGTCAAATGATTTCCAAAATTCATGAAACCACTTCTATTCTGTAAAATACAGATCCAAAAAACTAACACATTTTACAGATTTGAAAAATACGTTCTGGATCTCCAGATCTAAGCGTTTCAAAACCAGGATAATCTGAGAAATCGCAGGACCAGAAATTTGAAAATCCGAAAAGGCTGTTTTCATAAAATGCTTAAAAACCAGACCAAATCAACTCGGATCGAGCTGAAATTTGGTCTGCATGCAGTTAACACACAAATGTGAAGAATAGAAAAATAATTTTCATAAAACTCAATAAAAATCCACATGAAATGATGAGTGCACGATCGGGTAAAAATTAGGGTTTTGGTTCAAAAAATTAGAGATTTTTATTGAGTTTTATGAAAATTAATTTTCTATTCTCTACATTAGTGTGTTAACTGCATGCAGACCAAATTTCAGTTTGATCCGAGTTGATTTGATCTGGTTTTTAAGCGTTTTATGAAAACAGTCTTTTCGAATTTTCAAATTTCGGGTCCTGCAATTTCCCAGATTATCCTGATTTTGAAACGCTTAGATCTGGAGATCCAGAACGTATTTTTCAAATCTGTAAAATGTGTCAGTTTCTTGGATCTGTCTATTACAGAATAGAAGTAGTTTCATGAATTTTGGAAATCGTTTGATTCCTCAAATCTGTAAATTGCGAAAAGCTGTCAGAGTCCATTGGTTCAGTGCACTATGCATCTCCTTGAATCCACTAATGACATTAAAACTTGAAATCACAGACAAATACAGTTCTAACTAAACCTAAACTACTGTTAAACTACATCAAGGACAACAATTAAGCTAATTATCTAAAATCTAAGAAATAAGCTAAACAACTAAGTGTTAGTTCTAATCTACGCACATAGTTAATTCTAACCTAACCTAAACTCCTTAACTAACTAACTAAACTATAGTTAATTCTAACACTTAATTAAAACAAGCATTATCCTAATATTACAACTAGGGTTAACCACTAAGTACTATAACTACTATCTAGGGGTTAGTCTAACTAAGACTAGGGTACGGTTAGTGTTCAATAACTAAGAAGAACTAACTACCTACGGTTAGGGTTAACTATGGTTGATAGGGATGGTTAGGGTTAATTCGGGTTTAACTAAGGTTTAACTACCTACTAGGTTTGATTAGGATTAATTACTGACTAGGGTGTACGAGGTTGGTTTCTAACTAAGGGAAGTAACTAAGGTTAGCTAACTAGGGTCGAGCTACGGGTACGGTTAGAGTTAGACACCTAGGGTTAAGTATTAACTATTGTTAGTTAGGGTCAACTAGGTTAGTTACTAATTAAAGGGAGTTAGGGTGGCGGTTTAAGATAGGGAGTTGACTAAGGTCCACGCCACCCTAAGTTGGACTAATATCTACCTGGGAAATAAAGACTAACATTTACTCTATCTAAATTAGACACTACTATGCTAAACTAACACTAATAGTGATATCATATAATAAAAGAACTTTCCTAAAACTTAACACACGACTTTATTAGACCTAATCTAATTCAATAAATATTAACCTAAATAGAATACACGATTTCTCTACTCCAAACTATTACACAACTTACTAAATTAATTAGCATTAATTCTATGCTACATTAAACTAGGAAAGGAATACTAGGGCTTTAAATATGCTAATACACGAATTTGGTAGGGGCCACCTCCTTTATATTCACACATTAATAGCTTATTAGGAAAACTCTTCATTTCAAAAACCGTCCAGCAAGATGGCCCATACGAATTTCATTGTTTCACTCCAAACATTAATTCCTTTTTTAAAACATTTCCCAAAGCATCACACGTTTTTGGGTTGGCTTTAAATGACATTTAGAATTTCAAATATTGCCCTAAACGTGTAGACACGTTTAGGAGGACTTTTGGAATTCCAAAGGGTTGCCTTATTAGAAAAAGTAGCTCATTTATAACTGGGCTGGAAAATGAAGATTTCCTTAAATGCAATCCACGAAATTGAATGGAATGGCCTTCTACCAAAAAACGGATTTTCACTGAAAGTACAATATTGCCCCTTATCTAAAATTCAAACCTACTTAATTATCTACTATAGTATAAAGTCAACTTAGCTAAATTAACCAAGCCACACCTAACTCAAAGGACAAGAGTGAAAAATACTAATTAGAAGAATACAACTACTTTAAATGCTAAATCAAAATCGACATACTAAGTTAATGTTAATTTGAATAAAACGAAAATCATGAAATCAAACATACTAATTATCCTATGCCTATATCTATTGTCAAATATATCTAACGTTGAAATCAATATGCTATTTTCTACAAAATTTGACCTACATCAAAACTAAACAAATATGACATTGAGTCTAAATGAAAACACCAAACATTATGTGAAACTAAGAACATACTCTACTCAAAACTAAATTATACTACCTTAACCAACGATTAAAAAAAATGAACTTTTAAAGCTACAAGATGCAAAATTATTTTAATTACATAACTAACACCTACATGTTAAAACAGAAATTGACTAAGCTAGAATCAAAACAGAAAATGCTAAAATCAAATCCACTACAATCGACTCTTCTAAAACAAACTAAAATTTAATCTAAAACTAAAGCTACTCCCCTATGAAAAACTATCTTGAAATTACATAACAAATCACTTAATTTAACTAACTGAAATAATTTTATGCTACTAATATATACAGAAAACGCTACAGCTGAAATCAAACGAATAGAAAATAAACTCTAAGCTAGACGCACATAAGAACTTTTGATCTTCAACAACACTTAATGGAGTAAAATGAAAACTACATCTAATTCACGATTAAATCTATTTAAATCTAAACAATAATTGACAACTTGAAACTATTGTAACAAACTAACAAACTGCAATAAACAATACCTACGACTAACATTATACTATCTACCTTATACAATCCTAACGCAATTCGATATTCAAAAATCCTCAAAATATTAAACTTAAAAACTATAAACTACTCAGACCTTAAAACAACTAATTGAACTGCTATACTGTTTTCAACATAATCAGACCTAACTACAACTGAGAAAATAATGGGAAAACGCAGATCTATAGATTGGAAAATTCAAAGCACACGCACACACCCAAAACCACTAGCTGATGGATTAAAAATAGCATTTAACTAAAACCAAACACCTAAACAATCTACATGCTGGTTTATGCATGAACAAAAGCTATACTAAGGCTGACGAAATACAGAAAAAATGCAGCACATGACTCACACACAAAATAGGTTCTATCTAGAAGAAAGGGATGAGAGAACCAACCTCCAGGGCGATCCCACGACTGAGGAGGAGAAGAGAGCGGACTTTGCTTGGCTTCGCACCACGAGGAACCTCGTTGATGTTGGAAATACACCATGGTACCATGTTGTACAGCTGCAACACATTGGAAATCCATCGAAGATGGAGGATAAACCGATTCTCGATCGGGGGGCGTAGAAGACCGGATGGAGGTAGAGCCGGCCCTTCTCATTGGAGTGTTTCGCACTTCCACACAAGAAAAGTGTTTCCCACCTCTGCTGCACCTCCAAAACACAGCAACTATAGAGATTAGCCAACAGGGAAGATTAAGAAATGGAGAGGTTGTGAAAGAAGGCAAGAAAAAGCTTGAATCTCAAGCTTGTCTTCATGCTCTAATGGAGATGGAAGGAGGTGAGGGTTGAGAAGGGGGCTGGAGTTAGATTTGTGCCCCTAGGGCACAAAAACCAAATCAAAGACAATCTCCAATCTGGGTGTCTCCTCCCTCTATACACGATTTTGCCTATTTTAGGCATTTTACAAAAACAGGCTTAAAAAGAAAATATTTATTGGGCGCCTCTTGTAGGAGGGGGTTTTAGAAAAGTATTTATGAAAAACTCAAATTGGCTGGAGCTGGGTTGAATCAATGTATTTTGACCCAAATCCAAGATCCAAATGGGCGTCTGGATCCAGATCTCTCAATTCTGCTCCGAGGTTCGACCCGCTATACTGTAAATGCATTAGTTTCCTCAAATTAACTCCGATTTCGCTGAAATTCAAACCAGAGCTCTATAATATCATTATGCACCTAAGTGTATGCCCTTAATCTATAGATGATGCATTTATGCAGTGAAAACATGTTAATAAAACGTATATTTTATGCATCATCAAATACCCTCATGCTAGAATAATTGCTAGTCCCTAGCAATACACTCTACCATACAATGAAAATATGGACTACCTAATAACATGAAAGCTCTTATTAAATAAAATAAAATAAAACTAACTCACTTTCGTAGGGATCGAGATTGCATTTAGCACATGCAACAAGCCCTTTAAACCCCTGGGTTACCCCAGTGGACGAGTAAGGTCTCGTGAGGGTTTGCAGAGATGTTACCCACAAACATCAATATCATGCATGAATAATTTTTTTTTAGAAATACTAGGCAATCAAGAACTCATTATATACAGATATTTCATGTAATCTACATTCTCAAACGAATTCAGAAATTATGCCACCACAGTAAAAATTATTTTCTTTCACTTCTCTAAAACTGTAATTATTTATGAATTTTCTCAGAAAGTCAAGTATTGTCATGTTTTACTCATTTATCCTCACCTGTATATTTTCTGCACAGTATTCAATAATTATTCATAAGCAATGAAATTTTCTCTGAAAGCTCATTCTTTTTCTTTTGATATTCAATTTTTCACTCTTTTTCATTCTTCTAACTTGAGCACTATTTCGAATATCAAGTCTCATGACCCGTGTAGCGAGCTTTAGGTCAGTGACTCCCAGGTTAGACAACCTTAGGGCACTAGATACAGAGTATCCCTCGGACTTAATTGCTCGAGTCACTAAACCTTCTATTCTAATAGTTTACGTATAGTTTTCCTCTCATCATGTGCAATGTCTCTATCTCTTAGGCTTTCTATGCAATCCATGTAACAAGTTTTCGAATCGATGGCTCCCAAACCAGATGGCTTTAGGGCACCAGGTGTAAAACACCCTGCAGATTCTACTTACTCGAACTACAAAGGCCACAGATATCGACTAGACAAAAAAATGATCTCCTTCGTTATCCTTTTTGTAAGAGACTCAAACATTTCAATTCATGTCTGAGTTCCACTACTAGGACTCACGAAGACATCAATAACTAAACGTAGCTCTATTCTATTAAGCTCATTTTTCAAAAACATCATTCAATTGCATATTTTTCTTTCACAAACCTACTGTGCATACTTATACTGAAGTGATTCAAAACTTTCTAACATGCAACTACTATCTTTTCTTTAAATTATTTCATAAACAACTACTCTATTTAAATCAGATCAGAAAAAAAAATTCACATGGGGCTTATAATTTTCTAAATTGTCAGATTATGCAGAAAAGCAATCATATATGCTACAACTTATTCTTAAAAGACCTACTTCTATGAGTTTTAAGCTACCAAACATTAAGAAAAATTTTAAAATTTTGTGCATCTAAACCATCCCCCCATGCTTGAATGACAATGTCCCTACTGGCATACAGAATAATGCAATCATGCAATGCAGATGCACACTACAGAACAAAAAAATGAATAAGGAGAAAGGATTGATACAACCTGGTATGCTCGATCCTCTGAAGCTGTCGATTGACTGGACTCTGCACCATCACTATGCATGTACAAATACATAGTTTTTTGCTCATCTGGTCAATGTTCAATTCTTGAAGGCTTCTTCATGACTGGTTCCTTGAACTCACACATTGATGGATCAGATGTTCATACATGTAAACAATGAAGTTCAAAACAAAAGAAATGAAATCAAACATAACACATAAACAATTAAATACTTTATTTTAATATACATATGATACATCCTAATTACAGTTAATAAAACACTAACATATACAACAACTACACTATGTTAGAATTATTCTAGCAATGCAATTAATAACCTAAATCTAGATCTAAATCAGTAAAAGACTAAACAAAATAGCAGCTAACCTATGTTAGAATTAAACTAAGATAATCAATCTAATCTAAATCATCAAGTTAGCAATTACTCTATGTTAGACTATGTTAGATTACTTTACGAAATAAAAAGACAATCCTACTCTAAATCAGAAAGTTAAATAACTACACTATTTTAAACTATGTTAAAACAATCTAATTACTCTATGAAAACAATTCTAATCTAAAACACAATATCAGTAAATACAGGAAAACACTACTATTTTATCTAAGACTCACCTGTTTAAATAATCATTAAAGCATGGAATTCAATGAATCCTAAGAAAAACAACATGTGCATCCTATATTTTTCTAACTATGTTAAGTCTACAAACTAAAACAATTAAATAAACTAAACTAAACTAAACGCATATATTAATAAAATGATATCTCAGAAATAATCAGAATATATCGCCGTTCCCTGGCAACGGCGCCAAAATTTGGTTTGACTTTTGGAGATGGTATTTTTAAAACATATTTTGCAATGAAAACAAGGGAAAATCGTCAACCAAAGATATAAAAACCGACTTTCCACCGAAGTGGCGAGTACGGGTCGAATCCACAGGGAACATGATACTTCTGAATTAATTCTAAAATAACACTTTATTAATATAACAAGGTTTACAATCTATGTAACTATTACAATTTAAATCAAATAACAATCTAAACTATGAAAATAACTACAATAGGAGGCTAAGTCTTCTGCAGATCTCTAGGGGGAAAATTGTCTTTTCACAACATGTGCATTGGCACCTCATATTTGAATTACACCTGTGAACCTGTTCTAACTTATCAACCTACACAATAAAAATCCAAAGTCAGTAAACTGATAATACTTAAATCTAAATTACAAAATACAACTAATGTTAAACGAATTCTACAATTAAACTATAATTAAATAAACATAGAACACTAAAATTAAACTAACTAACTAAACTAACTAAACAAAACAACTCTAATTAATCTAATTAACTCTAATTCACTAACTACAATACTAGAAAACACTCAAACTACACAAAATCAAACAATTACTTAAAAAACTGTTTTGTCCCTAAAGAAGGCAAAAATGGACTCTGACAGCTTTTCGCAATTTACAGATTTGAGGGGCCAACGATTTCCAAAATTCATGAAACCACTTCTATTCTATAAAAGACAGATCCAAGAAACTGACACATTTTACAGATTTGAAAAATACATTCTGGACCTCCAGATCTAAGCGTTTTAAAATCAGGATAATCTGGGAAATCGCAAGACCCGAAATTTGAAAATCCGAAAAGGCTATTTTCATAAAACGCTTAAAAACCAGATCAAATTAACTCGAATCAAGCTGAAATTTGGTCTGCATGCAGATAACACACCAATGTAGAGAATAGAAAAATAATTTTCATAAAACTCAATAAAAATCCACATGAAATGATGAGTGCACGATCGGGTAAAAATTAGGGTTTTGGTTTAGTGCACTATTCATCTCCTTGAATCCACTAATGACATTAAAACTTGAAATCACAGACAAATACAGTTCTAACTAAACCTAAACTACTGTTAAACTACAATAAGGACAACAATTAAGCTAGTTATCTAAAATCTAAGAAATAAGCTAAACAACTAAGTGTTAGTTCTAATCTACGCACATAGTTAATTCTAACCTAACCTAAACTCCTTAACTAACTAACTAAACTATAGTTAATTCTAACACTTAATTAAAACAAGCATTATACTAATATTACAACTAGGGTTAACCACTAACTACTATAACTACTATCTAGGGGTTAGTCTAACTAAGACTAGGGTACGGTTAGTGTTCAATAACTAAGAAGAACTAACTACCTACGGTTAGGGTTAACTATGGTTGATAAGGGACGGTTAGGGTTAATTCGGGTTTAACTAAGGTTTAACTACCTACTAGGTTTGATTAGGATTAATTACTAACTAGGGTGTACGAGGTTGGTTTCTAACTAAGGGAAGTAACTAAGGTTAGCTAACTAGGGTCGAGCTACGAGTACGGTTAGAGTTAGACACCTAGGGTTAAGTATTAACTACTGTTAGTTAGGGTCAACTAGGTTAGTTACTAATTAAAGGGAGTTAGGGTGGCGGTTTAAGATAGGGAGTTGACTAAGGTCCATGCCACCCTAAGTTGGACTAATATCTACCTGGGAAATAAAGACTAACATTTACTCTATCTAAATTAGACACTACTATGCTAAACTAACACTAATAGTGATATCATATAATAAAAGAACTTTCCTAAAACTTAACACACGACTTTTTTAGACCTAATCTAATTCAATAAATATTAACCTAAATAGAATACACGATTTCTCTAATCTAAACTATTACACAACTTACTAAATTAATTAGCATTAATTCTATGCTACATTAAACTAGGAAAGGAATACTAGGGCTTTAAATATGATAATACACGAATTTGGTAGGGGCCACCTCCTTTATATTCACACATTAATAGCTTATTAGGAAAACTCTTTATTTCAAAAACCGTCCAGTTGGATGGCCCATACGAATTTCATTATTTCACTCCAAACATTAATTCCTTTTTGAAAACATTTCCCAAAGCATCACACGTTTTTGGGTTGGCTTTAAATGACATTTAGAATTTCAAATATTGCCCAAAACGTGTAGACACTTTTAGGAGGACTTTTGGAATTCCAAAGGGTTGCCTTATTGGAAAAAGTAGCTCATTTATAACTGGGCTGGAAAATGAAGATTTCCTTAAATGCAATCCACGAAATTGAATGGAATGGCCTTCTACCAAAAATGGATTTCCACTGAAAGTACAATATTGCCCCTTATCTAAAATTCAAACCTACTTAATTATCTATCATAGTATAAAGTCAACTTAGCTAAATTAACCTAGGCACACCTAACTCAAGGGACAAGAGTGGAAAATACTAATTAGAAGAATACAACTACTTTAAATGCTAAATCAAAATCGACATACTAAGTTAATGTTAATTTGAATAAAACAAAAATCATGAAATCAAACATACTAATTTTCCTATGCCTATATCTAATGTCAAATATATCTAACGTTGAAATCAATATGCTATTTTCTACAGAATTTTACCTACATCAAAACTAAACAAATATGACATTGACTCTAAATGAATACACAAGACATTATATGAAACTAAGAACATACTCTACTCAAAACTAAATTATACTACCTTAACCAACGATTAAAAAAAATGAACTTTTAAAGCTACAAGATGCAAAATTATTTTAACTACATAACTAACATCTACACGTTAAAACAGAAATTGACTAAGCTAGAATCAAAACAGAAAATGCTAAAATCAAATCCACTACAATCGACTCTTCTAAAACAAACTAAAATTTAATCTAAAACTAAAGCTACTCCCCTATGAAAAACTATCTTGAAATTACATAACAAATCACTTAATTTAACTAACTGAAATAATTTTATGCTACTAATATATACAGAAAATGCTACAGCTGAAATCAAATGAATAGAAAATAAACTCTAAGCTAGACGCACATAAGAACTTTTGATCTTCAATAACACTTAATGGAGTAAAATGAAGACTACATCTAATTCACGATTAAATCTATTTAAATCTAAACAATAATTGACGACTTGAAACTAATGTAACAAACTAACAAACTGCAGTAAACAATACCTACGACTAACATTATACTATCTACCTTAGACAATCCTAACGCAATTCGATATTCAAAAATCCTCAAAATATTAAACTTAAAAACTATAAACTACTCAGACCTTAAAACAACTAATTGAACTGCTATACTGTTTTCAACATAATCAGACCTAACTACAACTGAGAAAATAATGGGAAAACGCAGATCTACAGATTGGAAAATTCAAAGCACACGCACACACCCAAAACTACTAGCCGATGGATTGAAAATAACGTTTAACTAAAACCAAACACCTAAACAATCTACATGCTGGTTTATGCATGAACAAAAGCTATACTAAGGCTGACAAAATATAGGAAAAATGTAGCACATGACTCACACACAAAATAGGTTCTATCTAGAAGAAAGGGATGAGAGAACCAACCTCCACGGCGATCCGACGACTGAGGGGGAGAAGAGAGCGGACTTTGCTTGGCTTCGCACCGCGAGGGACCTCGTTGATGCTGGAAAGACACCATGGTACCATGTCGTACAGCTGCAACATGTTGAAAATCCATCGAAGATGGAGGATGAACCGATTCTCGATCGGGGGGCGTAGAAGACCGGATGGAGGTAGAGTCGGCCCTTCTCGTTGGAGTGTTTCGCACTTCCACACGAGAAAAGTGTTTTCCACCTCTGCTGCACCTGCAAAACACAGCAACCAGAGAGATTAGCCAACCGGGAAGATTAAGAAATGGAGAGGTTGTGAAAGAAGGCAAGAAAAAGCTTGAATCTCAAGCTTGTCTTCATGCTCTAATGGAGATGGAAAGAGGTGAGGGTTGAGAAGGGGGCTGGAGTTGGATTTGTGCCCCTAGGGTACGAAAACCAAAGCAAAGACAATCTCCAATCTGGGCGTCTCCTCCCTCTATACACGATTTTGCCTATTTTAGGCATTTTACAAAAACAGGTTTAAAAAGAAAATATTTATTGGGCGCCTCTTGTAGGAGGGGTTTTTTAGAAAAGTATTTATGAAAAACTCAAATGGGCTGGAGCTGGGTTGAATCAATGTATTTTGACCCAAATCCAAGATCCAAATGGGCGTCTGGATCCAGATCTCTCAATTCTGCTCCGAGGTTCGACCTGCTACACTGTAAATGCATTAATTTCCTCAAATTAACTCCGATTTCGATGAAATTCGAACCAGAGCTCTATAATATCATTATGCACCTAAGTGTATGCCCTTAATCTATAGATGATGCATTTATGCAGTGAAAATATGTTAATAAAACATATATTTTATGCATCATCACAAACTACAAACAAAATTTAAATTAAACAAACTCACTATCAAACTACTAAAATCTGAATCACTGAAATTGCAGCAAATCAAAAAGCTATTACTTAAACTGAAATAATAAAAATTCGCTAAATCTGAAATCAACACACTAGATGATTGACACTATGAAACACTTATGAAACTCCACCATAAATTCCTACAAAATCAAGTGAATGCACAACTAACACCACTGAACACAGACCCCTTTTAACATCGTTTACTGCTGAGAACTTTCATAATTCGACAGATGATAAAACATGAAATCGGCTAGACTAAATCTAGCCAATTTTAATTTTCTTAAATAAACTAAATTATAGACCAATACTCAACGATCCTTCTAAAACATGACCACGACCCAATCATGAATTTAACTAGAAAACCTTTTTGACACCGCTGAAGACTGAAACAAACCCGAGAAAACAACAAAGATGAAAATGTTGGAATCGGCTAGACTAACTCTAGCCGATTTCTACCTTTTAGATAAAACGAGTATTAACTAAGACCCAACGCCTAATTCTGGACCAAATCCAACATTCAAACACCAAAAATATTAGAAAAACGACAGGGTTGTAATGACAAAGAATTAGAAAAATAAGAAAAGGGGATGGGATTCAAAGACCATGATGGGTGGACACGACTTTATCTAAAAGAACAAGAAGGAGAAGACCAACCTCCAGGGCGATCCGACGATTGTGGGGAAGGAGAGAGCGGAAGATGCCTTTGGATTTGCGTTCCGTCTTGTTCAAGGATGCTGGAACTTCACCATGGAAGTGTGTGTTGCAGCTGCATCACATTGGAAATCCACTGAAGATGGGAAATGAGCCGATTCGCGATCGGAGGGCTTAGAAGACCGGATGGAGGTAGAGTCGGTCCTTCTTGTTGGAGTGTCTCGCACTTCCACACAAGAAAAGTGCTTTCCACATCTGCTACACCTGCAAAAACACAGCAATCCAAGGTTAAAACCAACAAGGAAAATGAAGAAATGCAAGAAATCGAAAAGGGAGATGAAGAAATGCTTGTAAATCAAGCAAATTCTTGATCTTCAATGGCAAATGGCATGAGATGGGAGGTTGGAAGGGGCTGGAACAAGAATCACAAGAAGGGGCGCCAATTCCAAAGCCAAAAACGGCTAGGGTTTGCTGAAAAGTTCTATTTATACTTTTTGCCTTTTTCAGAAAAGGGTTTAAATAAAAATATTTTACCTTGTGCCACTTTCTGAGGGGGTTTTTTGTAAAATTTTATTCTAAATGGATATGGATATGCGTGTGGGTTGGATTTAGACTCTTTAGACATTGATCCAAAACAATCTAATTGGGTCGAATATGGGTCCGATCCACCTCGAAGTCCATGCCCGAACACTAAAATAGCCATAACTCTCTTATTTTAACTCCGATTTTTCTGAAATTCGAACCACAACCCCTTGATATCAAAATACATCTAAACATGGGTTTTAAACCTTAAACTCACCCCAAAATGCATGAATAAATCACTAACATGATGCACATTTCATGCATCATCAAATACCCCCATGCTTGAATGTTTGTTAGTCCCTTAACAAACCACTAACTATGTTATGCAACAGAAACAAGAAATGCTAGACATATATGCATAAAACTAACTCACTTTCGTAGAAATCACAATTGTATTTAGCTTATGCAACAAGCCCTTTATACCCCAGTGGACGAGTACGGTCTCATGAGGGTTTGCAGAGATGCTACCCACAAACATCAATGATATGCAGGAATGAATTTTCAAAAATATTAGGCACTTTAAGAAATCGGTTGGAGCAAATATTTCATGTAATGAACACTCTCAAAATAAATTCAGAAATCTCATGCCACCACAGTAAAAATCTTTTTCCTTCACTTTTCTAAAATTGTAATTATCTATGATTTTTCTCAGAAAGTCAAGTATTCTCATGTATTACTCATTTATCCTCACCTGTATATTTTCGGCACAGTAATTCACAAATATTCCTAAGCAATGAAATTTTTCTTATTCAGCTCATTCTTTTTTTTTCTTTGGATTTTCAATTTTTCAACATTTTTCCATTCTCTCACTTGAGCATTCTTTTCAACCTTTTGAGCACTATTTCAAATATCCAGTTTCATGACCCATGTAGCGAGCTTTGGGTCAGTGACTCCCAGGCCAGACGACCTTAGGGCACTAGATACAGAGTATCCCTCAGACTTAATTACTCGAGTCACTAGACCTTCTATTCTGATAGTTTATGTATAGTCTTCTTCTCATCATGTGCAATGTCTCTATCTCTTAGGCTTTCTATGCAGTTCATGTAACAAGCTTTTGAACCGGTGGCTCCCAAACTAGATGGCTTTAGGGCACCAGGTGTAAAACACACTTCAGATTCTACTTACTCGAACTACAAAGGCCATAAATATCGACTAGACAAGAAGATGCTCTCCTTCGCTATCCTTTTCGTCAAGAGACTCAAACACTTCATCTTGTGCCTGAGTTCCACTACTAGGATTCACGAAGTCATCAACAACTAAATGTAGCTCTATTCTTTTAAGCTCATTTTTCAAAAAAAACTCTTTCCATTGCTTATTTCTTCCCAAAACCCACTGTGCATACTTATACTAAAGTGATTAAAAACTTTCTAACAATCAAATATTATCTTTTCTTTGAATTTTCTCATAAATAACTACTCTATTTGAATCAGTTCGGAGAAAAAAAAAATTTACATGGGGCTTAAAAATTTCTAAACTGTTAGATTATGCCAAAACAATCATATATGCTACAAACTTGTTCTCAAAAGCCTACTTTAGCTACCAGACATATAAAAAAAAAATTTAGTGTGCATCTAAACCACCCCCCCATGCTTGAATGACACTGTCTCTAGTGGCATACAAAATATGTAAGAATGCAATGCAAATGCACACTAAAAGACAATAAAATGAATATGGGAGAAAGGATAGATACAACTTGATCTGTGTCGGGCTTATGAAATTGATTGACTTGACTTTGCAGCATCCTATGCATATCTGATTGCATAATTTTCTGCTCATCTGATCAATGTATGCTATGAAAGCTCTGCCCTGTACCTGGTAACTAATTCTCATACACTAAATGTTAGATTCAACCTATATAAACCAAAAACAAATGTCAGCACATATGAAATGAAATACTAAATAAAAGAAAATACTGAAATGAAAAACAAAACTACTCTACTATGTACATATGATACATCCCTCTGGTCAAATCCTTATGCCTTTGTGAGATGCACTATCTCACACTCACCATTCTGTAAGGAATCTGAAATGTAGGGCTTCAGTCTTTGCCCATTAACCTTGAATGTACCTTGGGTCTGAGGATCAAATAATGTAACTGCTCCATGTGGAAACACTTCTTTCACAATGTACGGTCCCTCCCATCTCGATCTCAATTTGCCTGGGAATAAATGCAGACGAGAATTGTATAACCAAACTCTCTGCTCCGGCTCAAACACTTTTATGACAATGTGCATATCATGAAATGTTTTAGTGTGAGCTTTGTATAACTTGGCATTCTCATATGCATCATTCCTGAGTTCCTCTAATTCTGAGAGCTGCAATGCTCTCGCTTTGCCAGCCTGGGTGAGGTCAAAATTCAATTTCTTGATGGCCCAATATGCTTTGTGCTCCAGTTCGACAGGAAGATGGCATGCTTTCCCGAATACAAGGCAATACGGGGACATGCCAATGGGAGTCTTAAATGCAGTCCTATATGCCCAAAGTGCATCATCTAAGCGCTGTGACCAATCCTTGTGATCCAGGTGAACTGTCTTCTCTAGAATCCGCTTTATTTCCCTATTCGAAACCCCAACCTGTCCACTGGTCTGCGGATGATAAGGCATGGTGAATCTATGATTGACAGAATATCTTCTCAGTAGAGAAGCTATCTGTACATTCTTGAAATGCTTGCCACCATCACTGATCATCGCACGTGGCACACCAAAATGACTGAAAATGTTGTGCTTAATGAACTTAAGCATCACTCTATGATCATTGGTCTTGGTTGCCACAGCCTCGACCCATTTGGACACATAATCAACCGCCACTAAAATGTATTTCAGCTAAGGCAATGAAGACATTGAAGATATCGATGAAGAATCTTTGAAGACTAGTGTGCAAATGTTAAATTTATTTAAAGTCTTAGATTCTTGTAAGAGCCTTACTTAGAGTGCATATTTCGATTGCATTTTACCTAAAAAATCTTTAGAAAAACTTTCTAATAGAACACTTCATGAAAATCTTTTAGAAAACTCTTTTCATAAATTTTCGTGTTTATTAGTCGACTAATAGACTCACCAGTCGACTAATCCTTTCGCGCCATATTTTCTAAAAAAATATTTTTGTCAAATTAGTCGACCGAAGGTTTTATCAGTCGACTGGACAGAATGTCTGTTTTCTAAAAATTTTAGCAGTAGTCAACTAATGACTTTATCAGTCGACTGGACAGAACATGTGTTTTCTGGAAATTTAGCAGCAGTCGACTAATGCTTTTATCAGTCGACTAGACAGAATGTATATTTTTCAGAAGATTTTAGCAGCAGTCGACTGAAAGGTTTTTCAGTCTACTGATGATATTATCAGTCGACTAATTTTATCTCTAGTTGACTAAGTTTCAAAAGTTTAGATTTTCAAACGACTCGATAAACAGATCAGTCGACCGACGATAACTGTCAGTCTACTAATAACTAATTATTAGTCGACTAACTACTGTTTTAGTCGACTAATTTTACTGTTTTTCCTGAAACTTTAAAAAGGCGTGTCTTTTCATTTTTCAAATGTTTTGATCGTTCAAAATGGACTGTTTTGACACCCTTTCATACTCTCAACGTATGAAAACTTTCAACTATAAATATGAGTGCATTTTACACTAAAAAACACTACAATTCAATCAATTTGAATCAATTACTCTTTGCTTTTCACTCATATTCATTTTCTTACTCACGTGATATTTTTCACTTCAGTTTTTCACTCAAATTCCTTTGAGAGATAGTGAATTCGTGAGTAGAGTATTTCAACAACCTCAAAAGCCAATTGTATCTCATTTGCATTCAAAAGAAGGGCTCATAGGTTGTATGGTAAGTTGTTACTTATTTTCTGTAAAAGGAAGGACTCCTTGGTTTAAAGGAGTTGTTTGCTTTCAGTGGGTGTGTTACTGAAAGTGGTACCAGATTTGGTCTGTATGATATTGTAGTTACACAAGGTTGATAGTGGAAATCTCAAGCGGGTTTTTGCTTGGGGACTGGATGTAGGTCGGGAAAGACCAAACCAGGATAAATTATTGTGTTCTTTGTGTGTTTGCTTTGCGTATTGCAAAATCCGTCAATATTCCGCAGACAATTCTTAAAATCACTATTCACCCCCCTCTAGTGCTCGTTGCTTCGATCCTACTGCACTTTCATTTGGTATCAGAGCAAGGTTTGCTATTATTTTGATTTGATCATCATCTAGCATGGCAACTACAACATCTCAGCATAAAGAAGGATGCTCCTCTGTTCGTCCTCCTCTCTTTGACGAAACAAACTATGGATACTGGAAAGTGAGAATGACAATATTCTTGCAATCCATGGATCTCGATATTTGGAGAGTTGTTTCAGATAAATACCAAACTCCATCAACTGATTTCAGCCGATAGACCGATGAAGAAAAGAAGATTGCTTCACTTAATGCCAAGGCAATGAATGCATTGTATTGTGCCGTTGACAAGGTAGAGTTCAATCGCATCTCTCAATGCTCTACAGCAAATGAAATCTGGCATACTCTTCTCGTGACTCACGAAGGTACATCAAAGGTAAAGGAATCTAAAATCGCCTCTTTGGTTCATAAATTTGAATTGTTTAAAATGAAGCAAAATGAATCCATATCGAACATGGTAACAAGAATGACCGATATAACTAACACTCTGAAATCCCTTGAAAAAGAATAATCACAAGTGGATTTAGTCAGAAAGATCCTAAGGTATTTAACTCTTGAATGGGAGAGAAAAAGCACTGCTATTGAAGAGGCAAATGATTTAAACACTCTCACTCTAGAAGATTTGGTTGGTAACCTAATGGCATATGAAGTCCAACTTCAAGACAGACAAGAAGAAGAACCCAAGAAGAAATCTCTTGCTTTTAAGGTTACTTCTGACTCTGAAAATTCAGAAGAAGATGAAGATGAAGATATTGCCCTTATTACAAGACAATTCAAAAGATTCATCAAAAGGGGAAGATTTCAAAGAAAGGTAAAGAAAGCGGATTCTTCCAATCCCAATGAAGTCAAGTGCTTTAACTGCAAAAAGGCAGGACATATCAAGAAAGATTGTCCTCTTCTCAAAATCAAGCCCAAGCACCAATTCAAGAAGAAAAAGGCATTTCAAGCATGTTGGGATGATAGTGACTCCTTTTCCGATGAAGAATCAAATGAAGAAATCGCCAACATGTGTTTTGTAGCACAAGAAGACTCGGTAAGTCAATTTGACTATGATGATTTATTAGAAGCATTTAATGATTTATATGCTAAATTTAAGAGTCTAAGTTCTAAAAACAAAGAGTTAAAAACTGAAAATTTAACTCTTGACTCTCAAAACAAAGTGTTACTTCAAGAGATAGAAGATCTCATGAAGGAAAACTCTTGTCAAGCATTTGAGATAAAAAAATTGGAACAAGAACCAATCTCTTACAAAAAGAAATAACTTGTCTAAAAGAAAAATCAAATGATCTTCTTTCTATTGTGACCAAATTCACAAATGGTCAAGAGAATCTAGAAAGACTTCTTGGTTCTCAAAGATGCTCGGTTAATAAAACCGGATTGGGATATAGCTTCTTTGATACTCAAAATAGACCAAACTATATGATGAAGAATCAAAGACAATATTCTCAACCATTTGTTCAAAGAACTAAATTTTCTAGTTATAATAGAAATGCATCTAATCATGGCACTTATAATGCTTATAAGCCTAGACATGATTATTCTAGAAATGCTAAATCTTTTTATAGAAAGAATATTTATTATCAAAGGAAACCAAAATCCAAATGGATATGGGTTCCTAAGACTAACTCTCATGGACCCAAAATAAGAAAGGGGTCAAATGCTTTGTCTTCTAATTTTGTTGTAGGTACATAAAATAAGGAGCAAATGGATATTGGACAATAGTTGTTCCAAACATATGACTGAAAGGCCAGAGTTATTTTCCACCCTTCAAAGTAAGGATGGAGGAACCATCACCTTTGGTGACAATAACAAGGGAAAAGTAATAGGTATTGGTAATATTGGTAATCCAAAATTTTCCTTGATAGAAAATGTTCTTTTAGTAGAAGGTTTAATGCATAATTTATTATCAATTAGTCAATTATGTGATAAAGGTTTTCTTGTTTCTTTTGAACATGATTTATGCTTAATTTCTTATTTTCAATCTAAAAAGATCATTTTTAAAGGTAAAAGAAGGAACAATGTGTATGAACTTTATCTAGATGAGTTACCCACTTTTAATGAAAAATGTCTTATTGTTTCAAATGAAATTCAATAGTTATGGCACAAGAGACTTGGACATGTTAATTTTAAAATTATTTCCAAGTTATCCAAGAATGATCTTGTTAGAGGCCTACCTAGAATACCATATAAGAAGGATCACTTATGTGATGCTTGCCAAATGGGAAAACAAATCAAGAATTCTTTTAAAGCAAAAGATATAGTTTCAACAAAACGTCCTCTTGAACTTTTACATTTAGATCTATTTGGACCATCTAGAATTCAAAGTTTGAATGGTAGCAAGTATGCTTTTGTTATAGTAGATGATTATTCTCGATTTACATGAGTGATTTTTCTAAAAAGCAAAAATGATGCTTTTTCTGAAATTTCCAAACTTTGTAGAAGAATTACAAATGAAAAATCTACATCTATTATTAAAATTCATAGTGATCATGGTGGTGAATTTGAAAATGAATCTTTTCTAAAGTATTGTGATTTACATGGTATATCTCACAACTTTGCTTTTCCTAGAGCGGCTCCACAAAATGGAGTTGTTGAAAGAAAGAATAGAACTTTGCAAGAATGTGCTAGAACCATGCTTCAAGATAAAAATTTACCAAAATACTTTTGGGCTGAAGCAATAAATACAGCATGTTATGTTTTAAACCGTGTTCTTATTCGACGAATTTTACATAAAACATGCTTTGAATTGTATTATGATCGTATACCAAAGATCTCATATTTCAAAAATTTTTGTAGTAAATGCTTCTTGTTAAATACCAAAGATAATCTTGATAAGTTTGATTCAAAATCAGATGAATCAATATTTCTTGGATATTCTTCTAGAAGTAAAGCTTATCGTGTTTTTAATAAAAGAACATCTTGCATTGAAGAATCTTTACATGTTGCATTTGATGAGAATTGTGAGCAGTTTATACCTCTAAGCGAAGGAGAAGAAGTAATACTTCAAGAAGAACCTTTGATAGAGAGTACTTCTCAAGAAAATGTTCCTCTTCAACCGGTTTGGAAAGAAGTTCCCTATCATCCACATGAACAAGTTATTGGAGATATAAAGAGTGGTGTCCAAAGTAGAAGGCAATTGCAATATATTGCTTTCATATCTAAAATAGAACCAAAGAATATCAATAAGGCTTGTGATGATGAATTTTGACTTTTGGCCATGTTTGAAGATTTTATGAGAATTAGGAGTCAACTAGGCATTTACTCATTTTTAGATTTATAAAATGCTGATTTTTTGAACAAAATCTCAAAATCGCACTATATTAGTCGACTGATAAAATTCTAGTCGACTGATGCTTTTAAATTTTTTGAAAGAGTCGCACATTATTAGTCGACCGATAAAATTTTAGTCGACTAATTTTTTTTTTTAAATTTTAACTGAAGGGACCCGATACCCCTTTGTTTTTTATAACACCCGATTTTTTTTAAAAGGGCATCGTTTTATTTTTTACACCTTTTCGTTTTTCTTAAAAACGAAACCCTCTTTCTCTCTCTTTCATCTCTCTCTTCCAAAAAACCCTCAGAATGTCGTTCGAACCTCTCCTCGTCGAAATCCTCTGGCCGTGACAGGGAGACGCTGGAATCCTTTTGCAGTAACTGGCGCATCTTCAGATCTCGCCGGAATCCTCTTGTCGTGACTGGTGCCTCTTCAGTCTTCGCCAGAATCCCCTTGTGGCAGCCTCCTCTCACCTGCCGTCATCCACCGCGGACTCCTCCTCGTCTCTTCCCTCTTGCCTAAACTCTGTGGAGAATCGACATCCCTTTTCAGTGGGTTGTTACTGTTGATTATTTTGGCCACTACCAACGAATTTGAAGGCACATCGTTCACTTTGCACAAAGTGTTTCTGTTGCACAACGACAGATATCTTCCTCCCGTCGGACGTCATTTGGAAGCCGACATCAACACCATCTTCAACTGTTCTTCTCAACGACTGTGTTGATCAATCATTCTCTGCAACTGAAATTTTTTTTGGGTGAATCTGGTTTTAACCATGCCTCGTTTGAAGACTGCATCTGCAAAAGGTTCTCCTCCTCCTACACCTTCAGCAAGACATGGTTTTTCTCTCAGATTACTCCGAAATCCTCTTTTATATGACACTTTTGGATCGATTTCTGCACTACCTATTTTACCAAGCCGAAATGTACTGTTTCACCTGTTTTCTCGTTACAAAATAAGAAAATTATTTCCAGGAATTTCACAACTTTTTGATGCCTGTGCAGACACCCTTCATTATCCTTTTCTGATTCACTTGTTTTACACAAATTTACAAATTGATCATGAAACTAGAGTTCTTTCCTCTCTTGTTCGTGATATTGAAATTGAGTTTGATTCTAAACTACTTGGAGAAATCCTAGAAATTCCACCTTCAGACACTCTTTTCAATATTGTTGAACTAAATGATGAAAGAATTTTTGAACAAATTCTTCTTCCCGGTGCACCTCATTGTCCTCCTTTCAAAAATACTAATCTTCAAACTCGTGCACGCATTGCTAGACGAATCCTTGCCCACAATGTTCTACCTAAAACTGGTTCTTTTGATTATTATTCCACAGATCTCTCTACGGCTCTTTATGTCTTATTTGAAAATATTTCTGTAAATTGGGCCAATGTGTATTTTACTAATTTGTGGAAACAAAAACCATTTCTTCCTTATGGATGTCTTCTAACTCGTATTTTCAGACATTTCAAAGTTCCCTTAACTAATGAAAAATATATTGAGCAAAAGGAGTTTTTTGATCAAACTATTTTTAAACGAATGAAAATTAAATATCTGCCTCCTTTAAATGTTGATCAAACTGAACCATCTGATCCTACTGAACCATCTATTTCTAAACCCTCACCATTTTCTGCGACACCTTCATCTCAAGCAAAAAGAAAGAAATTTTCTACAAGTCAAGACAATGATGAAGTTTTGCAGCGACGAGAAGCTTTGGAGCTGCATTAACGCACTTTTCGTGAAGATGTGACTAAACAACTTTCTTCGATTCAGAAAGATGTTACTGCAATCAAGGACTTGCTCAACTCACTTTTCTGATCTTTATTTTTTGTCTTTACTGAACTTTAATACTTTATGGGTTGTAATATTTTAAACTTGTATTTACATTTTGCTTATGCTATTTCTGCCCTTACTCTTTTTTATTATGACAAAGGGGAGAAAAAGATAGAAAAGATAGACCTTGCATGAGAAATGAGAAATTAAGAGAAAAATATAGAAATTGCATATTGCATATTGCATTATGACATGGAAATTACATCATGTGAAAGCATTGAAAATTGCATTTCTGAAAAAGTTTTAAAAATGCATGACGTAATGATGGAAATGCAATCCAATCAATATGTGATATATGTGCTTTGAATGTACTAACTTTTAATGTTTTACAGCATATTGATAGGGGGAGTAAAATCTCCATCTATGCATCTAAATGCTTCCTCTTTGATTAAGTTTGTCATCATCAAAAAGAGGGAGATTGTTACGCCACTGAAGCCGTATATGATACTTCAAGTACAAGGTTTTGATGATGAGCAAGTGAAATCAACTGCATTTCAGCTAAGGCAATGAAAACATTGAAGATATCGATGAAGAATCTTTGAAGACTAGTGTGCAAATGTTAAATTTATTTAAAGTCTTAGATTCTTGTAAGAGCCTTACTTAGAGTGCATATTTCGATTGCATTTCACCTAAAAAATCTTTAGAAAAACTTTTCTAAAAGAACCCTTCATGAAATTTTTTTTAGAAAACTCTTTTCTTAAATTTTCGTGTTTATTAGTCGACTAATAGACTCACCAATCGACTAATCCTTTCGCGCCATATTTTCTAAAAAATCATTTTTGTCAAATTAGTCGACCGAAGGTTTTATCAGTCGATTGGACAGAATGTCTGTTTTCTGGAAATTTTAGCAGCAGTCGACTAATGACTTTATAAGTCGACCTGACAGAACATGTGTTTTCTGAAAATTTAGCAGCAGTCGACTAATGCTTTTATCAGCCGACCGGACAGAATGTATATTTTTCAGAAGATTTTAGCAGCAGTCGACTGAAAGGTTTTTCAGTCTACTGATGATATTATTAGTCGACTAATTTTATCTCTAGTTGACTAAGTTTCAAAAGTTCAGATTTTCAAACAACTCGATAAATAGATCAGTCGACTGACGATAACTGTCAGTCTACTAATAACTAATTATTAGTCGACTAACTACTGTTTCAGTCGACTAATTTTGCCATTTTTCCTGAAACTTTAAAAAGGCGTGTCTTTTCATTTTTTAAACGTTTTGATCATTCAAAATGGACAGTTTTGACACCCTTTCATACCCTCAACGTATGGAAACTTTCAACTATAAATATGAGTGCATTTTACACTCAAAAACACTACAATTCAATCAATTTGAATCAATTACTCTTTGCTTTTCACTCATATTCATTTTCTTACTCATGTGATATTTTTCACTTCAGTTTTTCACTCAAATTCCTTTGAGAGATAGTGAATTCGTGAGTAGAGTATTTCAACAACCTCAAAAGCCAATTGCATCTCATTTGCATTCAAAAGAAGGGCTCTTAGGTTGTATTGTAAGTTGTTACTTATTTTTTGTAAAAGGAAGGACTCCTTGGTTTAAAGGAGTTGTTTGCTTTCAGTAGGTGTGTTACTGAAAGTGAGACCGGATTTGGTCTGTATGATCTTGTAGTTACACAAGGTTGATAGTGGAAATCTCAAGCGGGTTTTTGCTTGGGGACTGGATGTAGGTCGGGAAAGACCGAACCAGGATAAATTATTGTGTTCTTTGTGTGTTTGCTTTGCGTATTGCAAAATTCGTCAATATTCCGCAGACAATTCTTAAAAGCACTCTTCACCCCCGCTCTAGTGTTCGTTGCCTCGATCCTACTCCACTTTCAAGAACTAACTAACTAAGTAAATGAAATAGCAATTAAAACTAGTCTAATTTACTGAAACGGAAAAATACAGGAAATCACAAACTAAGTTTTTTAAAACCCACCTGTCTAATTGCTCCTTGCAGAATGAATATTTAATGAATCCTAGAAAAAACAGTACGTGAAACCTATATGTACGAACTATGTTAAACCTATATTCACTTACTAAACCTACTAATTAGAAAATAAAAACAACTAATTAACTAACTAGCTAACATAGATTAATAAATTGAAATCTAAGAAATAAAAGAATAGATTTGCCGTTCCCCGGCAACGGCGCCAAAATTTGGTTGAACATTTTTTGAATGCTCTTTTTAAAAGATATTTTTCAATAGAATACTTGGAAAATCGTCAACCAAAAGTAAATAACCGACTTTCCACAAAAGTGGTAAGCACGGGTCGAATCCATGGGGAACGAGAATTACTCAATTATTTCTAAGAAATGCAATTTATTAAATCTCAACTCTAAGTCAACAAATACAATTCTAATAACAATTACAAATTAACACTAAAACTAAATAGAAAAGCACTTCAAATCTTCTGTTGCACGCCAAGGGCACTTCTGTCCTTTCACCACTTATCAATTTTTCAAACTTGGACAAGAATATCTTGGAGTTTTTAGTATGCTTTTCAACCTAAAATACAGAAAAATTTAGAGTTAGTAAATAATTCAAGTCAATCAAACTAGAAGTTAAATTAAACCTAATTTTCAAGAAATTAGCAGAGACAAATCCTAATTAACACTAAAATAACAAATAAAATATCAAAATAATTCTAAAATTATACAATCTAGGTCTAACTATGCTAAATGATACAGATGCACTAACTAAAATGCAGAAAACACTGAAAATTGACCGACAATGACTAAAATAATGAAATGACTATCTTACCCCTAAATAGTGCAAAAATGACTTCTTATAGCTTTTCGTAAACAGACTGTTTGACAGGGAAAACGAAGTCCAAAATTCCCGAAATTTCTTCTATTCTGTAACTAACAGATTAAAAAATCTGACAGTTTTTACAGAATTAAAAAATGATAACTGGAACTCCAGATATAAGCGTTTCAGAACTAGCGAAAATCTGGATATCGCAGGTCCCGAAATTTGAAAACCTGAAAAAGCTGTTTTCGCAAAACGCTTAAAAACTAGACCAAATCAACTCAGAATGAGTTGAAATTTGATATACAGACAGTGAACACGCCAATAAAGAGAATAGAAAAAGAATTTTTAGAAAACTCAAAAATTTTGCACATAAAATGACGAGTGTGCGACAGGGCAAAAATCGGTTTTCAAGTTCAATACACTATTCACTTTGGAAATCTATGTTTAGCACTAACAATGCAACCTAAATGCAATTACAGTCTCAAATGCAGTTAAATGACTATACAAACACAGATGTTGACTGCAATGAACTAACTACACGGAAATTTAACTAAAATATGCAATTCACGACTAGTTTTAAGCTAAATATCACATCAAATGGAAAGTAACTTAACTAAAGATGCAATTAAAACTATATGATGTAAATAATTAACTACTTAACTCTAACATAACAATCTAAATCAAATGCTGCAATAAAACTTATAATAACCAATTAAAAGCTAAATGACATTCACTTGTAAAGAAATTGTAAACTTACTTAACGAACTAGCGAAACTAACTTACCCTCTATATAATATCAATTGAAACTAAAATCAAATATGCAACTAAGAAACAATGGGGTACGGTTTAAAACTTGATTTGGACTAGGTTCACGCCCCACATAGATGGATCAACTAGGTTGACTCACTTAGACAATGACTAAATTAGAAACCTAAAAACTAAAATCTAATGAATTAATTATAACCAAGACAATTCAAAATAATGACTCTATATACCTTACACGCCTAATTTAAATAAATTAAATCCTAATTAAGACCTACCTAACTAAGGACTCAATCATTAACCTAATGTTAATTTAAACTTAACTAAAATACTAAGGCTAAAGTTAATCTAGGTTAATATAGAAGGGAGTAAATAGGCTTAGCCATGTTAAAAACGAATTTGGCAATGTAGCTATTCTAATAAATGCTTGGTTAAATCAAATGGAAATTCTCCAAATATAAAACCGTCCAGCAAGAATGAGGTCCCACACGTTTTCAACTTAGCATTAAAAACACTAGACCATGTTTGAAAATATTTCCCAAAGCCTTGTACACGTTTTTAGAAAGAACTTTAAAACTTTAAAATTAATTTCCAAAAGTGTAAAGGAGGGAAAGCTTGCTATATTTGCTGGACAAGACGAGTTACACTTTTTGTTCAATGAGAATCCACGAAATTGAATAAGTCTTTCAAGTTGCTAAATTCGTTTTACACCCAAACTTACCTAATTACCCTACTTCTAAAAATCAATTTTCTTAACTAAGTAACCTACCTTATTACTAAATGATTGTATGAACTAGGTTAATAGGTAAAACTGAAATGTAGAATACGAATTTAAGAAAGACTAATTTAGCTAATAATCAAATCAACACTTACCAAAACACAACCCTAAAACATTTTTAGTCATTACTTCTAATTCATTGAATCTAGACCTTACACTCATTAACCAACACATACAAACCCTTCCTAAACTATAAAATCTGATTTTTGGAACTAGCACACAATATATAATTACCTAAACTAAATACTAAAAACGTCTATACCTGCATGAACCATACATTGTATCTAGACAACATAGCTAACTTACCTAAACCTAATACAACTTACCAAACACTCTCAAGCTCCAGCTAGACCTCTAATGGCAGACACCCAAGTAAAGAAGAAGACCTTCTAATATACTCAAATTCGATGCTACCTAACTAAGAAAAACAACCCATAAATTTTTTTTTCTTTTTCTAGTTCACTTTAGACAAACTGGTTTGACTTTTGGAGATGGTATTTTTAAAACATATTTTGCAATGAAAACAAGGGAAAATCGTCAACCAAAGATATAAAAACAGACTTTCCACCGAAGGGGCGAGTACGGGTCGAATCCACAGGGAACGGGATACTTCTGAATTAATTCTAAAATAACGCTTTATTAATATAACAAGGTTTACAATCTAAGTCACTATTACAATTTAAATCAAATAACAATCTAAACTATGAAAATAACTACAATAGGAGGCTAAGTCTTCTGCAGATCTCCAGCGGCAAAATTGTCTTTTCACAACATGTGCATTGGCACCTCATATTTGAATTACACATGTGAACCTGTTCTAACTTATCAACCTACACAATAAAAACCCAAAGTCAGTAAACTGATAATACTTAAATCTAAATTACAAAATGCAGCTAATGTTAAACGAATTCTATAATTAATCTATAATTAAATAAACATAGAACACTAAAATTAAACTAACTAAACAAAACAACTCTAATTAATCTAATTAACTCCAATTCACTAACTACAATACTAGAAAACACTAAAACTACACGAAATCAAACAATTACTTAAAAGACTGTTTTGTCCCTAAAGAAGGCAAAAATGGACTCTGATAGCTTTTCGCAATTTACAGATTTGAGGAGTCAAATGATTTCCAAAATTCATGAAACCACTTCTATTCTGTAAAATACAGATCCAAGAAACCAACACATTTTACAGATTTGAAAAATACGTTCTGGATCTCCAGATCTAAGCGTTTCAAAACCAGGATAATCTGAGAAATCGCAGGACCAGAAATTTGAAAATCCGAAAAGGCTGTTTTCATAAAACGCTTAAAAACCAGACCAAATCAACTCGGATCGAGCTGAAATTTGGTCTGCATGCAGTTAACACACAAATGTGAAGAATAGAAAAATAATTTTGATAAAACTCAATAAAAATTCACATGAAATGATGAGTGCACGATCGGGTAAAAATTAGGGTTTTGGTTCAACAAATTAGGGATTTTTATTGAGTTTTATAAAAATTATTTTTCTATTCTCTACATTGGTGTGTTAAATGCATGCAGACCAAATTTCAGCTCGATCCGAGTTGATTTGATCTGGTTTTTAAGCGTTTTATGAAAACAGCCTTTTCGGATTTTCAAATTTCGGGTCCTGCGATTTCCCAGATTATCCTGATTTTGAAACGCTTAGATCTGGAGATCCAGAACGTATTTTTCAAATCTGTAAAATGTGTCAGTTTCTTGGATCTGTCTATTACAGAATAGAAGTAGATTAATGAATTTTGGAAATTGTTTGATTCCTCAAATCTGTAAATTGCGAAAAGCTGTCAGAGTCCATTGGTTCAGTGCACTATTCATCTCCTTGAATCCACTAATGACATTAAAACTTGAAATCACAGACAAATACAGTTCTAACTAAACCTAAACTACTGTTAAACTACAATAAGGACAACAATTAAGCTAATTATCTAAAATCTAAGAAATAAGCTAAACAACTAAGTGTTAGTTTTAATCTACTCACATAGTTAATTCTAACCTAACCTAAACTCCTTAACGAACTAACTAAACTATAGTTAATTCTAACACTTAATTAAAACAAGCATTATCCTAATATTACAACTAGGGTTAACCACTAACTACTATAACTACTATCTAGGGGTTAGTCTAACTAAGACTAGGGTACGGTTAGTGTTCAATAACTAAGAAGAACTAACTACCTACGGTTAGGGTTAACTATGGTTGATAAGGGACGGTTAGGGTTAATTCGGGTTTAACTAAGGTTTAACTACCTACTAGGTTTGATTAGGATTAATTACTAACTAGGGTGTACGAGGTTGGTTTCTAACTAAGGGAAGTAACTAAGGTTAGCTAACTAGGGTCGAGCTACGGGTACGGTTAGAGTTAGACACCTAGGGTTAAGTATTAACTACTGTTAGTTAGGGTCAACTAGGTTAGTTACTAATTAAAGGGAGTTAGGGTGGCGGTTTAAGATAGGGAGTTGACTAAGGTCCACGCCACCCTAAGTTGGACTAATATCTACCTGGGAAATAAAGACTAACATTTACTCTATCTAAATTAGACACTACTATGCTAAACTAACACTAATAGTGATATCATATAATAAAAGAACTTTCCTAAAACTTAACACACGACTTTATTAGACCTAATCTAATTCAATAAATATTAATCTAAATAGAATACACGATTTCTCTACTCTAAACTATTACACAACTTACTAAATTAATTAGCATTAATTCTATGCTACATTAAACTAGGAAAGGAATACTAGGGCTTTAAATATGATAATACACAAATTTGGTAGGGGCCACCTCCTTTATATTCACACATTAATAGCTTATTAGGAAAACTCTCCATTTCAAAAACCGTCCAGCTAGATGGCCCATACGAATTTCATTGTTTCACTCCAAACATTAATTCCTTTTTTAAAACATTTCCCAAACCATCACACGTTTTTGGGTTGGCTTTAAATGACATTTAGAATTTCAAATATTGCCCTAAACGTGTAGACACGTTTAGGAGGACTTTTGGAATTCCAAAGGGTTGCCTTATTGGAAAAAGTAGCTCATTTATAACTGGGCTAGAAAATGAAGATTTCCTTAAATGCAATCCACGAAATTGAATGGAATGGCCTTCTACCAAAAACGGATTTCCACTGAAAGTACAATATTGCCCCTTATCTAAAATTCAAACCTACTTAATTATCTACTATAGTATAAAGTCAACTTAGCTAAATTAACCAAGCCACACCTAACTCAAGGGACAAGAGTGGAAAATACTAATTAGAAGAATACAACTACTTTAAATGCTAAATCAAAACCGACATACTAAGTTAATGTTAATTTGAATAAAACGAAAATCATGAAATCAAACATACTAATTATCCTATGCCTATATCTATTGTCAAATATATCTAACGTTGAAATCAATATGCTATTTTCTACAAAATTTTACCTACATCAAAACTAAACAAATATGACATTGAGTCTAAATGAAAACACCAAACATTATATGAAACTAAGAACATACTCTACTCAAAACTAAATTATACTACCTTAACCAACGATTAAAAAAAATGAACTTTTAAAGCTACAAGATGCAAAATTATTTTAATTACATAACTAACACCTACATGTTAAAACAGAAATCGACTAAGCTAGAATCAAAACAGAAAATGCTAAAATCAAATCCACTACAATCGACTCTTCTAAAACAAACTAAAATTTAATCTAAAACTAAAGCTACTCCCCTATGAAAAACTATCTTGAAATTACATAACAAATCACTTAATTTAACTAACTGAAATAATTTTATGCTACTAATATATACAGAAAACGCTACAGCTGAAATCAAACGAATAGAAAATAAACTCTAAGCTAGACGCACATAAGAACTTTTGATCTTCAACAACACTTAATGGAGTAAAATGAAAACTACATCTAATTCACGATTAAATCTATTTAAATCTAAACAATAATTGACGACTTGAAACTATTGTAACAAACTAACAAACTGCAGTAAACAATACCTACGACTAACATTATACTATCTACCTTAGACAATCCTAACGCAATTCGATATTCAAAAATCCTCAAAATATTAAACTTAAAAACTATAAACTACTCAGACCTTAAAACAACTAATTGAACTGCTATACTGTTTTCAACATAATCAGACCTAACTACAACTGAGAAAATAATGGGAAAACGCAGATCTACAGATTAGAAAATTCAAAGCACACGCACACACCCAAAACCACTAGCTGATGGATTAAAAATAACGTTTAACTAAAACCAAATACCTAAACAATCTACATGCTGGTTTATGCATGAACAAAAGCTATACTAAGGCTGACGAAATACAGAAAAAATGCAGCACATGACTCACACACAAAATAGGTTCTATCTAGAAGAAAGGGATGAGAGAACCAACCTCCAGGGCGATCCCACGACTGAGGAGGAGAAGAGAGCGGACTTTGCTTGGCTTCGCACCACGAGGAACCTCGTTGATGTTGGAAATACACCATGGTACCATGTTGTACAGCTGCAACACATTGGAAATCCATCGAAGAAGGAGGATAAACCGATTCTCGATCGGGGGGCGTAGAAGACCGGATGGAGGTAGAGCCGGCCCTTCTCGTTGTAGTGTTTCGCACTTCCACACGAGAAAAGTGTTTCCCACCTCTGCTGCACCTCCAAAACACAGCAACTATAGAGATTAGCCAACAGGGAAGATTAAGAAATGGAAAGGTTGTGATAGAAGGCAAGAAAAAGCTTGAATCTCAAGCTTGTCTTCATGCTCTAATGGAGATGGAAGGAGGTGAGGGTTGAGAAGGGGGTTGGAGTTAGATTTGTGCCCCTAGGGCACGAAAACCAAATCAAAGACAATCTCCAATCTGGGTGTCTCCTCCCTCTATACACGATTTTGCCTATTTTAGGCATTTTACAAAAACAGGCTTAAAAAGAAAATATTTATTGGGCGCCTCTTGTAGGAGGGGGTTTTAGAAAAGTATTTATGAAAAACTCAAATTGGCTTGAGCTGGGTTGAATCAATGTATTTTGACCCAAATCCAAGATCCAAATGGGCGTCTGGATCCAGATCTCTCAATTCTGCTCCGAGGTTCGACCCGCTACACTGTAAATGCATTAGTTTCCTCAAATTAACTCCGATTTCGCTGAAATTCAAACCAGAGCTCTATAATATCATTATGCACCTAAGTGTATGCCCTTAATCTATAGATGATGCATTTATGCAGTGAAAACATGTTAATAAAACGTATATTTTATGCATCATCAAATACCCTCATGCTAGAATAATTGCTAGTCCCTAGCAATACACTCTACCATACAATGAAAATATGGACTACCTAATAACATGAAAGCTCTTATTAAATAAAATAAAATAAAACTAACTCACTTTCGTAGGGATCACGGTTGCATTTAGCACATGCAACAAGCCCTTTAAACCCCTGGGTTACCCCAGTGGACGAGTAAGGTCTCGTGAGGGTTTGCAGAGATGTTACCCACAAACATCAATATCATGCATGAATAATTTTTTTTTAGAAATACTAGGCAATCAAGAACTCATTGTATACAGATATTTCATGTAATCTACATTCTCAAACGAATTCAGAAATTATGCCACCACAGTAAAAAATATTTTCTTTCACTTCTCTAAAACTGTAATTATTTATGAATTTTCTCAGAAAGTCAAGTATTGTCATGTTTTACTCATTTATCCTCACCTGTATATTTTCTGCACAGTATTCAATAATTATTCATAAGCAATGAAATTTTCTCTGAAAGCTCATTCTTTTTCTTTTGATATTCAATTTTTCACTCTTTTTCATTCTTCTAACTTGAGCACTATTTCGAATATCAAGTCTCATGACCCGTGTAGCAAGATTTAGGTCAGTGACTCCCAGGTTAGACAACCTTAGGGCACTAGATACAGAGTATCCCTCGGACTTAATTGCTCGAGTCACTAAACCTTCTATTCTAATAGTTTACGTATAGTTTTCCTCTCATCATGTGCAATGTCTCTATCTCTTAGGCTTTCTATGCAATCCATGTAACAAGTTTTCGAATCGATGGCTCCCAAACCAGATGGCTTTAGGGCACCAGGTGTAAAACACCCTGCAGATTCTACTTACTCGAACTACAAAGGCCACAGATATTGACTAGACAAGAAAATGATCTCCTTCGTTATCCTTTTTGTAAGAGACTCAAACATTTCAATTCATGTTTGAGTTCCACTACTAGGACTCACGAAGACATCAATAACTAAACGTAGCTCTATTCTATTAAGCTCATTTTTCAAAAACATCATTCAATTGCATATTTTTCTTTCACAAACCTACTGTGCATACTTATACTGAAGTGATTCAAAACTTTCTAACATGCAACTACTATCTTTTCTTTAAATTATTTCATATACAACTACTCTATTTAAATCAGATCAGAAAAAAAAATTCACATGGGGCTTATAATTTTCTAAATTGTCAGATTATGCAGAAAAGCAATCATATATGCTACAACTTATTCTCAGAAGACCTACTTCTATGAGTTTTAAGCTACCAAACATTAAGAAAATTTTTAAAATTTTGTGCATCTAAACCATCCCCCCATGCTTGAATGACAATGTCCCTACTGGCATACAGAATAATGCAATCATGCAATGCAGATGCACACTACAGAACAAAAAAATGAATAAGGAGAAAGGATTGATACAACCTGGTATGCTCGATCCTCTGAAGCTGTCGATTGACTGGACTCTGCACCACCACTATGCATGTACAAATACATAGTTTTTTGCTCATCTGGTCAATGTTCAATTCTTGAAGGCTTCTTCATGACTGGTTCCTTGAACTCACACATTGATGGATCGGATGTTCATACATGTAAACAATGAAGTTCAAAACAAAAGAAATGAAATCAAACATAACACAAACAATTAAATACTTTATTTTAATATACATATGATACATCCTAATTACAGTTAATAAAACACTAACATATACAACAACTACACTATGTTAGAATTATTCTAGCAATGCAATTAATAACCTAAATCTAGATCTAAATCAGTAAAACACTAAACAAAATAGCAGCTAACCTATGTTAGAATTAAACTAAGATAATCAATCTAATCTAAATCATCAAGTTAGCAATTACTCTATGTTAGACTATGTTAGATTACTTTACGAAATAAAAAGACAATTCTACTCTAAATCAGAAAGTTAAATAACTACACTATTTTAAACTATGTTAAAACAATCTAATTACTCTATGAAAACAATTCTAATCTAAAACACAATATCAGTAAATACAGGAAAACACTACTATTTTATCTAAGACTCACCTGTTTAAATAATCATTAAAGCATGGAATTCAATGAATCCTAAGAAAAACAACATGTGCATCCTATATTTTTCTAACTATGTTAATTCTACAAACTAAAACAATTAAATAAACTAAACTAAACTAAACACATATATTAATAAAATGATATCTCAGAAATAATCAGAATATATCGCCGTTCCCCGGCAACGGCGCCAAAATTTGGTTTGACTTTTGGAGATGGTATTTTTAAAACATATTTTGCAATAAAAACAAGGGAAAATTGTCAACCAAAGATATAAAAACCGACTTTCCACCGAAGTGGCGAGTACGGGTCGAATCCACAGGGAACAGGATACTTCTGAATTAATTCTAAAATAACACTTTATTAATATAACAAGGTTTACAATCTATGTAACTATTACAATTTAAATCAAATAACAATCTAAACTATGAAAATAACTACAATAGGAGGCTAAGTCTTCTGCAGATCTCCAGGGGCAAAATTGTCTTTTCACAACATGTGCATTGGCACCTCATATTTGAATTACACCTGTGAACCTGTTCTAACTTATCAACCTATACAATAAAAACCCAAAGTCAGTAAACTGATAATACTTAAATCTAAATTACAAAATACAACTAATGTTAAACGAATTCTACAATTAAACTATAATTAAATAAACATAGAACACTAAAATTAAACTAACTAACTAAACTAACTAAACAAAACAACTCTAATTAATCTAATTAACTCTAATTCACTAACTACAATACTAGAAAACACTCAAACTACACAAAATCAAACAATTACTTAAAAAACTGTTTTGTCCCTAAAGAAGGCAAAAATGGACTCTGACAGCTTTTTGCAATTTACAGATTTGAGGGGCCAACGATTTCCAAAATTCATGAAACCACATCTATTCTATAAAAGACAGATCCAAAAAACTGACACATTTTACAGATTTGAAAAATACATTCTGGACCTCCAGATCTAAGCGTTTTAAAATCAGGATAATCTGGGAAATCGCAAGACCCGAAATTTGAAAATCCGAAAAGGCTGTTTTCATAAAACGCTTAAAAACCAGATCAAATCAACTCGGATCAAGCTGAAATTTGGTCTGCATGCAGATAACACACCAATGTAGAGAATAGAAAAATAATTTTCATAAAACTCAATAAAAATCCACATGAAATGATGAGTGCACGATCGGGTAAAAATTAGGGTTTTGGTTCAGTGCACTATTCATCTCCTTGAATCCACTAATGACATTAAAACTTGAAATCACAGACAAATACAGTTCTAACTAAACCTAAACTACTGTTAAACTACAATAAGGACAACAATTAAGCTAATTATCTAAAATCTAAGAAATAAGCTAAACAACTAAGTGTTAGTTCTAATCTACGCACATAGTTAATTCTAACCTAACCTAAACTCCTTAACGAACTAACTAAACTATAGTTAATTCTAACACTTAATTAAAACAAGCATTATCCTAATATTACAACTAGGGTTAACCACTAACTACTATAACTACTATCTAGGGGTTAGTCTAACTAAGACTAGGGTACGGTTAGTGTTCAATAACTAAGAAGAACTAACTACCTACGGTTAGGGTTAACTATGGTTGATAAGGGACGGTTAGGGTTAATTCGGCTTTAACTAAGGTTTAACTACCTACTAGGTTTGATTAGGATTAATTACTAACTAGGGTGTATGCGGTTGGTTTCTAACTAAGGGAAGTAACTAAGGCTAGCTAACTAGGGCCGAGCTACGGGTACGGTTAGAGTTAGACACCTAGGGTTAAGTATTAACTACGGTTAGTTAGGGTCAACTAGGTTAGTTACTAATTAAAGGGAGTTAGGGTGGCGATTTAAGATAGGGAGTTGACTAAGGTCCATGCCACCCTAAGTTGGACTAATATCTACCTGGGAAATAAAGACTAACATTTACTCTATCTAAATTAGACACTACTATGCTAAACTAACACTAATAGTGATATCATATAATAAAAGAACTTTCCTAAAACTTAACACACGACTTTATTAGACCTAATCTAATTCAATAAATATTAACCTAAATAGAATACACAATTTCTCTAATCTAAACTATTACACAACTTACTAAATTAATTAGCATTAATTCTATGCTACATTAAACTAGGAAAGGAATACTAGGGCTTTAAATATGATAATACACGAATTTGGTAGGGGCCACCTCCTTTATATTCACACATTAATAGCTTATTAGGAAAACTCTTTATTTCAAAAACCGTCCAGTTGGATGGCCCATACGAATTTCATTATTTCACTCCAAACATTAATTCCTTTTTGAAAACATTTCCCAAAGCATCACACGTTTTTGGGTTGGCTTTAAATGACATTTAGAATTTCAAATATTGCCCAAAACGTGGACACTTTTTGGAGGATTTTTGGAATTCCAAAGGGTTGCCTTATTGGAAAAAGTAGCTCATTTATAACTGGGCTGGAAATGAAGATTTCCTTAAATGCAATCCACGAAATTGAATGGAATGGCCTTCTACCAAAAACGGATTTCCACTGAAAGTACAATATTGCCCCTTATCTAAAATTCAAACCTACTTAATTATCTACCATAGTATAAAGTCAACTTAGCTAAATTAACCTAGGCACACCTAACTCAAGGGACAAGAGTGGAAAATACTAATTAGAAGAATACAACTACTTTAAATGCTAAATCAAAATCGACATGCTAAGTTAATGTTAATTTGAATAAAACAAAAATCATGAAATCAAACATACTAATTTTCCTATGCCTATATCTAATGTCAAATATATCTAACGTTGAAATCAATATGCTATTTTCTACAGAATTTTACCTACATCAAAACTAAACAAATATGACATTGACTCTAAATGAAAACACCAAACATTTTATGAAACTAAGAACATACTCTACTCAAAACTAAATTATACTACCTTAACCAACGATTAAAAAAAATGAACTTTTAAAGCTACAAGATGCAAAATTATTTTAACTACATAACTAACACCTACACGTTAAAACAGAAATTGACTAAGCTAGAATCAAAACAGAAAATGCTAAAATCAAATCCACTACAATCGACTCTTCTAAAACAAACTAAAATTTAATCTAAAACTAAAGCTACTCCCCTATGAAAAACTATCTTGAAATTACATAACAAATCACTTAATTTAACTAACAAAAATAATTTTATGCTACTAATATATACAGAAAATGCTACAGCTGAAATCAAATGAATAGAAAATAAACTCTAAGCTAGACGCACATAAGAACTTTTGACCTTCAACAACACTTAATGGAGTAAAATGAAAACTACATCTAATTCATGATTAAATCTATTTAAATCTAAACAATAATTGACGACTTGAAACTAATGTAACAAAGTAAAAACTGCAGTAAACAATACCTACGACTAACATTATACTATCTACCTTAGACAATCCTAACGCAATTCGATATTCAAAAATCCTCAAAATATTAAACTTAAAAACTATAAACTACTCAGACCTTAAAACAACTAATTGAACTGCTATACTGTTTTCAACATAATCAGACCTAACTACAACTGAGAAAATAATGGGAAAACGCAGATCTACAGATTGGAAAATTCAAAGCACACGCACACACCCAAAACCACTAGCCGATGGATTGAAAATAACGTTTAACTAAAACCAAACACCTAAACAATCTACATGCTGGTTTATGCATGAACAAAAGCTATACTAAGGCTGACAAAATATAGGAAAAATGTAGCACATGACTCACACACAAAATAGGTTCTATCTAGAAGAAAGGGATGAGAGAACCAACCTCCAGGGCGATCCGACGATTGAGGGGGAGAAGAGAGCGGACTTTGCTTGGCTTCGCACCGCGAGGGACCTCGTTGATGCTGGAAATACACCATGGTACCATGTCGTACAGCTGCAACATGTTGGAAATCCATCGAAGATGGAGGATGAACCGATTCTCGATCGGGGGGCGTAGAAGACCGGATGGAGGTAGAGTCGGCCCTTCTCGTTGGAGTGTTTCGCACTTCCACACGAGAAAAGTGTTTTCCACCTCTGCTGCACCTGCAAAACACAGCAACCAGAGAGATTAGCCAACCAGGAAGATTAAGAAATGGAGAGGTTGTGAAAGAAGGCAAGAAAAAGCTTGAATCTCAAGCTTGTCTTCATGCTCTAATGGAGATGGAAGGAGGTGAGGGTTGAGAAGGGGGCTGGAGTTGGATTTGTGCCCCTAGGGTACGAAAACCAAAGCAAAGACAATCTCCAATCTGGGCGTCTCCTCCCTCTATACACGATTTTGCCTATTTTAGGCATTTTACAAAAACAGGTTTAAAAAGAAAATATTTATTGGGCGCCTCTTGTAGGAGGGGTTTTTTAGAAAAGTATTTATGAAAAACTCAAATGGGCTGGAGCTGGGTTGAATCAATGTATTTTGACCCAAATCCAAGATCCAAATGGGCGTCTGGATCCAGATCTCTCAATTCTGCTCCGAGGTTCGACCTGCTACACTGTAAATGCATTAGTTTCCTCAAATTAACTCCGATTTCGCTGAAATTCAAACCAGAGCTCTATAATATCATTATGCACCTAAGTGTATGCCCTTAATCCATAGATGATGCATTTATTCAGTGAAAATATGTTAATAAAACGTATATTTTATGCATCATCACAAACTACAAACAAAATTTAAATTAAATAAACTCACTATCAAACTACTAAAATCTGAATCACTGAAATTGCAGCAAATCAAAAAGCTATTACTTAAACTGAAATAATAAAAATTCGCTAAATCTGAAATCAACACACTAGATGATTGACACTATGAAACACTTATGAAACTCCACCATAAATTCCTACAAAATCAAGTGAATGCACAACTAACACCACTGAACACAGACCCCTTTTAACATCGTTTACTGCTGAGAACTTTCAGAATTCGACAGATGATAAAACATGAAATCGGCTAGACTAAATCTAGCCAATTTTAATTTTCTTAAATAAACTAAATTATAGACCAAGACTCAACGATCCTTCTAAAACATGACCACGACCCAATCATGAATTTAACTAGAAAACCTTTTTGACACCGCTGAAGACTGAAACAAACCCGAGAAAACAACAAAGATGAAAATGTTGGAATCGGCTAGACTAACTCTAGCCGATTTCTACCTTTTAGATAAAACGAGTATTAACTAAGACCCAACGCCTAATTCTGGACCAAATCCAACATTCAAACACCAAAAATATTAGAAAAACGACAGGGTTGTAATGACAAAGAATTAGAAAAATAAGAAAAGGGGATGGGATTCAAAGACCATGATGGGTGGACACGACTTTATCTAAAAGAACAAGAAGGAGAAGACCAACCTCCAGGGCGATCCGACGATTGTGGGGAAGGAGAGAGCGGAAGATGCCTTTGGATTTGCGTTCCGTCTTGTTCAAGGATGCTGGAACTTCACCATGGAAGTGTGTGTTGCAGCTGCATCACATTGGAAATCCACTGAAGATGGGAAATGAGCCGATTCGCGATCGGAGGGCTTAGAAGACCGGATGGAGGTAGAGTCGGTCCTTCTTGTTGGAGTGTCTCGCACTTCCACACAAGAAAAGTGCTTTCCACATCTGCTACACCTGCAAAAACACAGCAATCCAAGGTTAAAACCAACAAGGAAAATGAAGAAATGCAAGAAATCGAAAAGGGAGATGAAGAAATGCTTGTAAATCAAGCAAATTCTTGATCTTCAATGGCAAATGGCATGAGATGGGAGGTTGGAAGGGGCTGGAACAAGAATCACAAGAAGGGGCGCCAATTCCAAAGCCAAAAACGGCTAGGGTTTGCTGAAAAGTTCTATTTATACTTTTTGCCTTTTTCAGAAAAGGGTTTAAATAAAAATATTTTACCTTGTGCCACTTTCTGAGGGGGTTTTTTGTAAAATTTTATTCTAAATGGATATGGATATGCATGTGGGTTGGATTTAGACTCTTTAGACATTGATCCAAAACAATCTAATTGGGTCGAATATGGGTCCGATCCACCTCGAAGTCCATGCCCGAACACTAAAATAGCCATAACTCTCTTATTTTAACTCCGATTTTTCTGAAATTCGAACCACAACCCCTTGATATCAAAATACATCTAAACATGGGTTTTAAACCTTAAACTCACCCCAAAATGCATGAATAAATCACTAACATGATGCACATTTCATGCATCATCAAATACCCCCATGCTTGAATGTTTGTTAGTCCCTTAACAAACCACTAACTATGTTATGCAACAGAAACAAGAAATGCTAGACATATATGCATAAAACTAACTCACTTTCGTAGAAATCACAATTGTATTTAGCTTATGCAACAAGCCCTTTATACCCCAGTGGACGAGTACGGTCTCATGAGGGTTTGCAGAGATGCTACCCACAAACATCAATGATATGCAGGAATGAATTTTCAAAAATATTAGGCACTTTAAGAAATCGGTTGGAGCAAATATTTCATGTAATGAACACTCTCAAAATAAATTCAGAAATCTCATGCCACCACAGTAAAAATCTTTTTCCTTCACTTTTCTAAAATTGTAATTATCTATGATTTTTCTCAGAAAGTCAAGTATTCTCATGTATTACTCATTTATCCTCACCTGTATATTTTCGGCACAGTAATTCACAAATATTCCTAAGCAATGAAATTTTTCTTATTCAGCTCATTCTTTTTTTTTCTTTGGATTTTCAATTTTTCAACATTTTTCCATTCTCTCACTTGAGCATTCTTTTCAACCTTTTGAGCACTATTTCAAATATCCAGTTTCATGACCCATGTAGCGAGCTTTGGGTCAGTGACTCCCAGGCCAGACGACCTTAGGGCACTAGATACAGAGTATCCCTCAGACTTAATTACTCGAGTCACTAGACCTTCTATTCTGATAGTTTATGTATAATCTTCTTCTCATCATGTGCAATGTCTCTATCTCTTAGGCTTTCTATGCAGTTCATGTAACAAGCTTTTGAACCGGTGGCTCCCAAACTAGATGGCTTTAGGGCACCAGGTGTAAAACACACTTCAGATTCTACTTACTCGAACTACAAAGGCCATAAATATCGACTAGACAAGAAGATGCTCTCCTTCGCTATCCTTTTCGTCAAGAGACTCAAACACTTCATCTTGTGCCTGAGTTCCACTACTAGGATTCACGAAGTCATCAACAACTAAATGTAGCTCTATTCTTTTAAGCTCATTTTTCAAAAAAACTCTTTCCATTGCTTATTTCTTCCCCAAACCCACTGTGCATACTTATACTAAAGTGATTAAAAACTTTCTAACAATCAAATATTATCTTTTCTTTGAATTTTCTCATAAATAACTACTCTATTTGAATCAGTTCGGAGAAAAAAAAAATTTTACATGGGGCTTAAAAATTTCTAAACTGTTAGATTATGCCAAAACAATCATATATGCTACAAACTTGTTCTCAAAAGCCTACTTTAGCTACCAGACATATAAAAAAAAATTTTAGTGTGCATCTAAACCACCCCCCCATGCTTGAATGACACTGTCTCTAGTGGCATACAAAATATGTAAGAATGCAATGCAAATGCACACTAAAAGACAATAAAATGAATATGGGAGAAAGGATAGATACAACTTGATCTGTGTCGGGCTTATGAAATTGATTGACTTGACTTTGCAGCATCCTATGCATATCTGATTGCATAATTTTCTGCTCATCTGATTAATGTATGCTATGAAAGCTCTGCCTTGTACCTGGTAACTAATTCTCATACACTAAATGTTAGATTCAACCTATATAAACCAAAAACAAATGTCAGCACATATGAAATGAAATACTAAATAAAAGAAAATACTGAAATGAAAAACAAAACTACTCTACTATGTACATATGATACATCCCTCTGGTCAAATCCTTATGCCTTTGTGAGATGCACTATCTCACACTCACCATTCTGTAAGGAATCTGAAATGTAGGGCTTCAGTCTTTGCCCATTAACCTTGAATGTACCTTGGGTCTGAGGATCAAATAATGTAACTGCTCCATGTGGAAACACTTCTTTCACAATGTACGGTCCCTCCCATCTCGATCTCAATTTGCCTGGGAATAAATGCAGACGAGAATTGTATAACCAAACTCTCTGCTCCGGCTCAAACACTTTTATGACAATGTGCATATCATGAAATGTTTTAGTGTGAGCTTTGTATAACTTGGCATTCTCATATGCATCATTCCTGAGTTCCTCTAATTCTGAGAGCTGCAATGCTCTCGCTTTGCCAGCCTGGGTGAGGTCAAAATTCAATTTCTTGATGGCCCAATATGCTTTGTGCTCCAGTTCGACAGGAAGATGGCATGCTTTCCCGAATACAAGGCAATACAGGGACATGCCAATGGGAGTCTTAAATGCATTCCTATATGCCCAAAGTGCATCATCTAAGCGCTGTGACCAATCCTTGTGATCCGGGTGAACTGTCTTCTCTAGAATCCGCTTTATTTCCCTATTCGAAACCCCAACCTGTCCACTGGTCTGCGGATGATAAGGCATGGTGAATCTATGATTGACAGAATATCTTCTCAGTAGAGAAGCTATCTGTACATTCCTGAAATGCTTGCCACCATCACTGATCATCGCACGTGGCACACCAAAATGGCTGAAAATGTTGTGCTTAATGAACTTAAGCATCACTCTATGATCATTGGTCTTCGTTGCCACAGCCTCGACCCATTTGGACACATAATCAACCGCCACTAAAATGTACAAATTTCCGAATGATTGTGGAAATGGGCCCATAAAATCTATGCCCCAAACATCAAAAATCTCGACTATCAAAATCGGGAGCAAGGGCATCATGTCCCTCTTGGACATGTTCCCAATCTGCTGACATCTAATGCATCTCCTACAGAACTCATGTGCGGATATGTGGAGTGTGGGCCAATAAAATCCAGACTGCAAAACCTTTGCAACTGTCTTCCTACTGCTAAAATGCCATCCACATGCTAAAGAATGAAAAAAACTAAGAATGGACTCGTATTCCTCCTCTGGAACACATCTCCTAATGATCTGGTCTGTGCAATATTTGAACAATTCTGGTTCATCCTAATAATAGTGCCTCACCTAAGATAGGAATCTCTCACGCTCATTCCTATTCCAATGCTCAGGGATCTATCTCGAAACCAGATAGTTCACAATATCAGCAAACCAGGGTAACTGTGATGTTCTGACTGCCATGATCTGCTCATCGGGGAAAGAATCACTGATCGATCTCTGATCCTGCGTGGTCTCCACGATCAGTCTAGACAGATGGTCTGCTACTACATTCTCGCTACCCTTCTTATCTCGAATCTCGAGATCAAACTCCTGTAGTAACAGAACCCAACGAATGAGTCTCGGTTTGGTGTCTTTCTTGCTCAAAAGATACTTCAATGCAGCATGATCAGAATAGACAACCACCTTCGAACCGAGAAGATAGGACCTAAACTTGTCCAATGCGAATACTACTGCAAGTAGCTTCTTCTCTGTCGTGGTATAATTCATCTGGGCATCAGATAGAGTTCTACTTGCGTAGTAAATCACATAGGGCTTCCTGTCAATCCCCTGTCCTAAAATGGCCCCCATAGCATAGTCAGAAGCATCACACATAATCTCAAACGAGAGCGTCCAATTCGGAGGTCTCAAAATGGGTGCAGTAATCAAGGCCTCTTTGAGTATCTCAAAGGCCTTCATACACTCCTCACTGAAATCAAAGGGCTGGTCCTTCTCCAATAAAGTACAAAGCGGTCAAGAGATTTTGCTGAAATCTTTTATGAACCGTCGATAAAATCCAACATGCCCTAGAAATGACCATCGGTTCACTGGGAACAATATGAGTTCAATTAAGAACGACCATCGGTTCACTGAGAACAATATCAGCTCAATTAAGAACGACCATCGGTTCATTGGGAACAATATCAGTTCAATTAAGAACGACCATCGGTTCACTGGGAACAATATAAATTCAATTAAGAATGACCATCGGTTCACTGGGAACAATATCAGTTCAATTAAGAACGACCATAGGTTCGCTGGGAACTATATCAGTTCAATTAAGAACGACCATCGGTTCACTGAGAACAATATCAGTTCAATTAAGAACGACCATCGGTTTGCTAGGAACTAGATCAATTCAATTAAGAATGACCATCGGTTCACTGGGAATAATATCAGTTCAATTAAGAACGACCATCGGTTCACTGAGAACAATATCAGTTCAATTAAGAACGACCATCGGTTCACTGGGAACAATATCAGTTCAATTAAGAACGACCATCGGTTCACCAGGAACAATATCAATTCAATTAAGAACGACCATCGGTTCACTGGAAACAATATCAGTTCAATTAAGAACGACCATCGGTTCACTGGGAACAATATCAGTTCATTTAAGAACAACCATCAGTTCACTGAGAACAATATCAGTTCAATTAAGAACGACCATCTCTAGGAATAATATCAGTTCAATTAAGAATGACCATCGGTTCGCTGGGAACAATATCAGTTCAATTAAGAATGACCATCAGTTCACTGAGAACAATATCGGTTCAATTAAGAACGATCATCGGTTCACTAAAAACAATATCAGTTCAATTAAGAACGATCATATCTAGGAATAATATCAGTTCAATTAAGAACGATCATCGGTTCACTGGGAATGATATCAGTTCAATTAAGAACGATTATCCTGGAAAGAAATTGGTTCAACTTGTTGGTTGAATGGACCATCATAGTTAGCTAATATATGGTTTGATTTTCAAGATTAACCCCTTATCCTGAACGGGGAGTGAATAGAAATTGAAGAATTTTGGGGAAATTGATGTCTTCTTTGAAATCTTTGTAATTTTGAAAAGATTTTTATATGTAAAACATGTGAAAACCAGACATCAAATAATAAAAACCGGTTCTCACTAGTGGATGAGACTGGGTCGAACTCAGGGAACAAAAATATTTCATATTCAAATACACAAATCTAAACTAATCTTTATTGTCGTACTATTAAAATGTAAAATGTTCAAGAAAGGTAAAAACAACTAACTATTACAACAAATGAATACACTTCGCAGAGGGCGTAAAGTGCAATATTTACAAACCCAATTAAATTCCTAATTCTAAAAATAAAAGCAAAAATCTTCTACTCTTGTGCTTCCTCGTGTCACGTAATCACTTCAGCTCCACTCTTGTGCTATCCTGCACAAATAAACAGAACACGAGCAGTGCCAGAGATAGAAGAAATAACACGTATACTAAAAAAAACTAATTAAATGCTAGAAATATGAAAGACATCAGAAAAGAAACCTAAATGACTACTTACAATTGAAAATTGATTCTAATTAAATCTATTACTAACTAACTAATTACAAATCAATTAACTAACTGTTTACTGAACTAATAACTAATGCTTACTTAACAAAACAAGAAATGAGCTATTGAAGAACATAAGAAAATGAATGATTTAAAAACAATAGAAATTTAATTGAAAAACAAGGAATGCTAACATCTATCAGTTACTTACTAAACAACTAAACTAATTATTACAAAATGAAAACAGGAAAATTAGAATGAAAAAAAAAACATAAAAACAAACAAGATAGAATGCCTTAAAAAAAATCACAGAAAAATGATTGATTCAAATAAATGGGAAATGAATGTTTTAAATCAGGAAATAAATAAAAAACAAAACAGGAAATTCAAACTGTAGAGAAACAAGAATTGACTGTAAAAACAAAACAAGAAATGAATAAAATCTGGAAAATGAAATAAAAGAAGCAGAAAATGAATATAACAACTAAACTAGATGAATGTCAGGAATTCGGGAAAATCAAAAAATGAGGAAACATGCAATCGGCAGGTGAGAAAATGAGAATTCAGCATAAAAGAAATAATGAACAAACAGGAAAATATAGGATATGAACAAACAAGAATTCTGCAAAACAAAAATAAAAAAATGAAGAAACATGACAATTGATGAATGAAAAACCAGAAAAATTGAATGCAAAACAGGAAATACAGTAAAGTACTAAATGAAGAAACAAGAATTTCACTAGATGAAGGAAACAAGAATTTGCGATGAATTAGTAAACAGGAAATTAACAATTCAAATAGGAAAATAAAAATTGCAAGAAATCGAGAATCAGGAAACAAGAATTGAATGCAATGAATGAAAACGGTATGCAAAACAACGAATGAATGAAAATTGTAAAAATGAAATGTGATAATGAATGAAAATCAAACGATGAACAAAAAGAAAAATGCAATGAAATTAAAGAACTGGAAGATGATGATGCAGAAAATCAGGAATGAAGAGATGATGCTAAGATCAAAGTTCGATTTACAAGTTTTTTTTTTTTTGAAACAAAACAGAAACAGATAGATGATCGATTGAAAAGAAAGAAAAAGACAAATAAGAAGAAGAAGAAGATGCAGAAAACTTACCGTGAACAGAGGGGTTAGAAAAGAGTGGTGGCCTCCACCTCGTGCGCTGCTGCCGACTGAAGAAGTCTGCCACCGGATCGAGGATGAGAAGAGAAAGGTAGGGGAAAAGAGAGGGAAAAGAATGGGAAAAGGATCCGGAAGAGCAGAGAGAGGGAAAAGATTTGAAACAGAGGGGGAAAGAGAGACAATGGCGCACAGGATGAGAGACAACCTTGATTTTTTTCGTTTTTGGGTTTTTAACAGCAAGCAATCCGGTTTGAGCCGGTTTGTTGCTGTTTAGTTTTTTTCAGTTTTAAAAGAAACGCAAACCGGTTAAACCGGTTTGTTATTATTTTTTTCAGTTTTTTTTTTTAAAATCACAAATCGTGTAAACTGGTTTATTAGAAATTTTTCAAAAGTTAAAAACTTTGAAAACAAAACTTATTTATTTACAAAGAAACTCATTTTTAAAAAAAAATAAAACTATTCTAACTATTTATATTTATATTTAATTTTTCCTTCTTTTCTAAAAAAAACAAACAATTAAAATGATTTTACTAACAATATAAAACTATTTTTCTCCATTTTTTTATTTTAATTTTTATTGAAAACTAAAACTAAACTACTATGTTAATATCAAACATTAAAATATGTACTAAAATATACAAATAAAGCTATTTTTCATACATTTTCTGTTTTGAAATCATTTTAGCGCATTTAACGAAAACTAGCATAAACTTGGGTTTTTTAAAAAAAAAAATCATAAAATCATGCATATTTTAATGTTAATTCACCTTGAAATATATGCATGATCAAATACACCCATGCTTATGTTTTGCTAGTCCTCGAGCAAACTAGAAAAATGCATGAAATGAAAACTATCACCTAACTCACTTTCGTAGGAATCACGGTTGCATTTAGCTCATGCAACAAGCCCTTTCAACCCCTGGGTTACCACAGTGGACGAGTAAGGTCTTGTGAGGGTTTACAGTGATGCTACCCACAAATATCTCTGTCATATATGCAAAATATTACATATCCTCATAAGCAATAGATAATCAAAGACTTTATTTTCACAAAAATATTTCCTGTTATTTCAAAATCACAATTAGATTCTTTTATATACCACCACAGAAAAAGAATTTCTTTCACTTTTCTAAATATCACAATTATTTATGTTTTATTCTTGGAAAATCCAATAAAAACAAGTTATTATTTACTTATCCTCACTCATATGTTTTCTGCACAGGTTTTCTCAATCACACTTCTAAGCACAAAACTTTTCTTTCTTTTTAAGCTCTTTTCTTGATTTTTTTTTTCACGCTTTTTCTTTTTGCGTATTCATTCTTCTCTTATAGCTTGCGTGTAGTCTGCTTTTATGCCTTGTGCAATGTCAATATCTTCTATACTTTTTCAATACATACCAAAAGATATCAGCTAAGACATAAAAGTGACTTCCTTCATTCACCTTTATAACGTGAGAGTCAAACATTTCAACTTGTATCTGTTCTCAGCTACTTAGGATCACGAAGTTTTCCACTCTCCTTTTCAAAATGGAATTAAAAGTTTCAACTTACATCTAAGTTCCATCTACTAAGGATTGTGAAATTATCCAAACAACCTAACGCATGCTTTTTTTTCACTTTTTGAGCTCATTTTTATGCTTTTGTTCATTTGCTTAGTTTTTCAAAAATAGAACTGTGCATATTCATATTTGTGATTCAAAATAAATTCTAACATGTATTTATCATCATTTCTTTGAAATCCGCATAAACAACCATAATTTTTAGATCTATGTCAGAAAAAAAATTTTGTGGGGCTTAAAAATCCTCTAAAAACATTAGATTTGAAATAACATTCATATAATTTCAAACTCTTTCTTTAAAAACCTACTTTTCATGAGAGAGGTGTAAACATGTGCAAGAACGTAAACAAAAATATCAAGGTGTGCAAACTACACCCTCCCCCATGCTTGAATGACACTGTCCCAGTGACACTCCCCCATGATTATATGAAACTAATTGAATGCACATGAGAGGAAATAAATGAGGGAAAAGAGTAGAATAACCTGACATGAATTAAAAATGCACGTTCTATGAATGTAATGAATGCAATGTATACATGACAAAACATAAAACTCATAGAAAAAGATAGAAAACAAAAAATAAAACCAAAGAAAATCTACAATAAAACTCATAGAAAGAGATAGAAAACGAAAAATAAAACCAACGAAAATCTACAAAGCCTAATAACGAATATAATACTATACAAAATATGGGTTGCCTCCCATAAAGCGCTAAGTTTGACGTCCCCAGCCAGACGGATCCCTGAAAAAACCTTCATCGTCCATGAGATCAATGGACATGAAGTATCGCTCAATGAGGCTCTATGAAGAAAAGAGTGTCATCTGTGACACTACGCACTGTGTTTCCATCCCGTCTACCTCTAAATGTAGTATCAAATCTCTCTCGACATGAAGAACAGAGATTAGTCTCATCTGAGAGACTGGTCAAGAAATGAGAGTCTAGGACCGACCGAGTATTAATGAATGCAACTTCAGACAAGTGGTGAATATGATCAGGCTTGACTTGGTCAAGCACCTTCTGCATCTGCACCTCTTGCTTACTAAAAACAATCGGTGATCCTAAAAGCTGAGAGAATGGGGCTTTATGAATATGTGATGATAATGCATGATGTGTGTCTGGCCCCTTCTGTTAAGGTATCATGGAGATCGACTCGTCAGTAGAAATGATATGGGGCTCATGAGTCGATTCCTGAGTGGAGTGACACGCCTTCCCATACTGAATGGATGTAACAGATTTAACCTGCTCATGATGTGAATCATTGAGATGCAGGTTAAATGACATGGGCTCCTCTCCCTTGGATGTGACAACAGATTGACTATGAAGGTTCCCCTGGCTTTGCCGATTGAAGGTCTCAACCAACTGTCTCATTTGAGTCTCTAGCTTGGCTATTGATTGCGTATGGGAGCTCAAAACTTGTAATATCCTATTTTGGAAGGATTGACTAGGTGAAGGCTCATGAAAATGGGGTTGAGTATAAGCAGGTTGGGCTGGGGGATGAACATGTGGAAAAATGGGATGTGAGTAACCTTGTGAAGGGTTATTGTGTCTATACTGTGTCTGGGAGGGCTGATGGGATGGGGAAATGGATTGGTTTCGCCAACCTGGGTTATATGATGATGTAAATGAATCAGGCATGGGTTTAGCGAAACCTTGGGCAGCATTCACCTGCTCCTGAACGAATTCAGGATATAATGGTGCTGCCGGACAATCTGAAACACAATGTGCAGGGCTAGCACATAGCTCGCACTCGCTTTCTACTGGATTTCTCGAGGAATTGGCTAGGAATTGATCTAACTTCCTAGTCAACTGGTCAACCTTGGTACGCAATTCTAACTCAGACCCTACTTCAAAAATCCCTATTTTCCTAGGACCACTAGACAGAGATGTAGTCCAATCGAGCCGTGAAGACAAGGTATGATGCATCGTGTTTTCACTCAAGGTCTCAAATAAAGACCACGCCTCATCCTCACTCTTGAGCATAAAAGTGCCCCCACAAGACGAATCAACCATTTGACGATGCTTCTCAGTAAGCCCGTCATAGAAATACTGCACCAACTGCCAACGAGGCACCTGGTGATGGGGACACTTGCGGAGAAGATCTTTCAATCTCTCCCAAGACTCGTGAAACTGTTCTCCCTCAATTTGAGAAAAATTGGTTATAGCTTTACAAAACTGATTCGTTTTACCAATTGGGAAGTACTTTTTGAGGAATTCGCGCTTCCTTCCCAAGTAGTAATACGAACCGTCTCAAGAGATTTTAGCCAGTGCTTGGCTTTATCTTTGAGAGAGAACGGAAACAAAGTCAACTTCATAGCGTCGTCTCCAAAGTTATTGATTCGCACAGTCGAGCAAATCTCAAGGAATTCGTCGAGATGACGATATGGGTCTTCATTGCTAAGGCCATAAAACGAAGGTAACATTTGAATCACACTGGCCTTAATCTCAAAATGGCTCGCTCCTACATCAGGTCTCGTGATGCAGGAGGCGGGAGTATACGTATTTGGCATGAAGTACTCCCTCAAAGGACGGATCAATTGATGATCGTCAGCCATTGCGTACACCTTGGAGTAGACCGGTGTAGCACGTCCTAACTTTGGGTTTTCTACCTAACTAACACACTAAGCGGCCAAACCACGTAAACCACAAAGCGAGTAAACTAAAAACAACAAAAACTAAACAAACACCACGCAGTTACAGATAACAGAGATTATGCATAAGAAATATGAAATCTATGTGTACGGTACCAATCGTACACAGTCACCTCTAAGGGGATCCTAGTAGGTGGGCTGTGTAGAAAAATAAGCTTGTCTCTACGATATGCACATACGTGGTTCTAAACCTAAATGCAACACAAATACTAGGAAAAAAGTGAATACTAATATTACGCCGTTCCCTGACAACGGCGCCAAAAATTTGATGTCTTCTTTGAAATTGTTGTAATTTTGAAAAGATTTTTATATGTAAAACATGTGAAAATCAGACATCAAATAATAAAAACCGGTTCTCACTAGTGGATGAGACCGGGTCGAACTCAGGGAACAGGAATATTTCGTATTCAAATACACAAATCTAAACTAATCTTTATTGCCGTACTATTAAAATGTAAAATGTTCAAGAAAGGTAAAAACAACTAACTATTACAACAAATGAATACCCTTCGCAGAGGGCGTAAAGTGCAATATTTACAAACCCAATTAAATTCCTAATTCTAAAAATAAAAGCAAAAATCTTCTACTCTTGTGCTTCCTCGTGTCACGTAATCACTTCAGCTCCACTCCTATGCTATCCTGCACAAATAAACAGAACACGAGCAGTACCAGAGATAGAAGAAATAACACAACAACAACAACAACAACAACAACTACGCCTTCATCCCAAAACAATTGGGGTCAGCGATATGAACCAAAAAAGAAATTCATTTTGGGTCTTCCACATGAATCCTTTTCCTCCAATCATTTCTATCCAACGCCATGTCCTCGGTGAGGTTCAAAGCATTCATATCCTTTCCTATCATCTCCATCCAAGTCTTCCTAGGCCTACCCCGACCTCTTTTAACTAATATATTTTCCCATTTCTCCAACCTTCTAACTGGAGCATCATTAGGCCTTCGCCGAATATGTCCAAACCACCGAAAACGATTCTCTCGCATCTTATTTTCAATGGGTGCAACACCTACCTTCTTACGTATCTCTTCGTTCCGAATCTTATCTTTTATTGTATTTCCACACATCCATCTAAGCATCCGCATCTCAGCTACACTCATTTTTTGAATATGATGTCTCTTGGCAGCCCAACATTCCGTACCATATAGTAAAGCGGGTCTAATAGTCGTCCTATAAAACTTTCCCTTCAACCGCAATGGCATACTACGATCGCACAGCACTCCAATAGCACTTTTCCATTTCATCCACCCAACCTTTATCCTATGATTTACATCTCCATCAATTTCTCCATACTTTTGAATGATGGATCCCAAATATTTGAAATAATCATTCACCGGTATATCTTGCTCACCAAGCTTCACTACACTCCCATCACTACTTCGTTGCTTACTAAACCGACATTCCATATATTCAGTCTTACTCTTACTCAACTTAAAACCTCTAGCTTCCAATGTCTGTCTCCATAATTCTAACTTAGCATTAACCCCAGCTCTAGACTCATCAATCAAAACAATATCATCAGCAAACAACATACACCACGGTACATTTTCTTGAATTGATCTCGTAAGCTCATCCATCACTATCGCAAATAGGAAAGGGCTTAAAGCAGATCCTTGATGTAACCCAACCGTTATCGGGAAATTGGTTGTCACCCCTCCACAAGTGCGGACATTGGTTACTACTCCTTCATACATATCTTTAATTATACTAATGTACTTGAGAGAAACACCTTTCTTCATCATTGTCCACCAGAGAACGTCCCTAAGTACTCTATCGTATGCCTTCTCTAAATCAATAAAAACCATATGCAAATCTTTGTTCCTCTCTCTATATCTTTCAATAAGTTGTCTAAGAAGATGTATAGCTTCCATAGTTGATCTTCCAGGCATAAAACCAAATTGATTCTCCGATATCATGACAACCTTCCTCAACCTAGACTCAATCACCCTCTCCCAAAGTTTCATAGTATGACTCATGAGTTTTATACCACGATAGTTTGTGCAATCTTGTATATCACCCTTATTCTTATATAAAGGCACCAAAGTACTCTTCCTCCACTCATTAGGCATCTTATTTGTTCGCCAAATCAAGTTAAAAAGATTTGTCAACCATTCTAAACCTTTCTCTCCCAAGCATTTCCAAGCCTCGATAGGTATACCATCTGGGCCAACTGCCCTTCTTGATTTCATTTTCTTCAAAGCCTCTGCAATTTCTTTCTTTTGAATCTTGCGCATGAAGTCACGATTTATCTCATGAAAAGGAATGGAGAAGTCTCCAAGATCTTGAGCATGACTATCATTAAATAGCTTATCAAAATAATCTTTCCATCTCTCCTTAATCTCCTCATATTTGACTAAAACCCTTTGCGTTTCATCTTTGATACATCTAACCATACCCAAATCCTTCGATTTCCTATCTCTCATCTTTGCAAGCCTATAAATATCCTTCTCGCCTTCTTTGGTATCCAACTTGTCATAAACCTCCTTATATACCTATACTACTAAAAAAAACTAATTAAATGCTAGAAATATGAAAGACATCAGAAAAGAAACCTAAATGACTACTTACAATTGAAAACTGATTCTAATTAAATCTATTACTAACTAACTAATTACAAATCAATTAACTAACAGTTTACTGAACTAATAACTAATGCTTACTTAACAAAACAAGAAATGAGCTATTGAAGAACACAAGAAAATGAATGATTTAAAAACAACAGGAATTTAATTGAAAAACAAGGAATGCTAACATCTATCAGTTACTTACTAAACAACTAAACTAATTATTACAAAATGAAAACAGGAAAATTAGAATGAAAAAAAAAAAACATAAAAACAAACAAGATAGAATGCCTTAAAAAAAATAACAGAAAAATGATTGATTCAAATAAATGGGAAATGAATGTTTTAAACCAGGAAATAAAAAAAAAACAAAACAGGAAATTCAAACTGTAGAGAAACAAGAATTGACTGTAAAAACAAAACAGAAAAATAGGAAACAAATAAAAACTGGAAAATGAAATAAAAGAAGCAGAAAATGAATATAACAACTAAACTAGATGAATGTCAGGAATTCGAGAAAATCAAAGAATGAGGAAACATGCAATCGGCAGGTGAGAAAATAAGAATTCAGCATAAAAGAAATAATGAACAAACAGGAAAATATAGGATATGAACAAACAGGAATTCTGCAAAACAAAAATAAAAAAATGAAGAAACATGACAATTGATGAATGAAAAACCAGAAAAGTTGAATGCAAAACAGGAAATACAGTAAAGTACTAAATGAAGAAACAAGAATTTCACTAGATGAAGGAAACAAGAATTTGCGATGAATTAGTAAACAGGAAATTAACAATTCAAAAAGGAAAATAAAAATTGCAAGAAATCGAGAATCAGGAAACATGAATTGAATGCAATAAATGAAAACAATATGCAAAACAACGAATGAATGAAAATTGTAAAAATGAAATGCGATAACGAATGAAAATCAAACGATGAACAAAAAGAAAAATGCAATGAAATTAAAGAACTGGAAGATGATGATGCAGAAAATCAGGAATGAAGAGATGATGCTAAGATCAAAGTTCGATTTACAAGTTTTTTTTTTTCTGAAACAAAACAAAAACAGATAGATAATCGATTGAAAAGAAAGAAAAAGACAAAGAAGAAGAAGAAGAAGATGTAGAAAACTTACCGTGAACAGAGGGGTTAGAAAAGAGTGGCGGACTCCACCTCGTGCGCTGCTGTCGACTGAAGAAGTCTGCCACCGGATTGAGGATGAGAAGAGAAAGGTAGGGGAAAAGAGAGGGAAAAGAATGGGAAAAGGATCCGGAAGAGCAGAGAGAGGGAAAAGATTTGAAACAGAAGGGGAAAGAGAGACAATGGCGCACAGGATGAGAGACGACCTTGATTTTTTTCGTTTTTGGGTTTTTAACAGCAAGCAATCCGGTTTGAGCCGGTTTGTTGCTGTTTAGTTTTTTTCAGTTTTAAAAGAAACGCAAACCGGTTAAACCGGTTTGTTATTATTTTTTTCAGTTTTTTTTTTTAAAATCACAAATCGTGTAAACTGGTTTATTAGAAATTTTTCAAAAGTTAAAAACTTTGAAAACAAAACTTATTTATTTACAAAGAAACTCATTTTTAAAAAAAAATAAAACTATTCTAACTATTTATATTTATATTTAATTTTTCCTTCTTTTCTAAAAAAAACAAACAATTAAAATGATTTTACTAACAATATAAAACTATTTTTCTCCATTTTTTTATTTTAATTTTTATTGAAAACTAAAACTAAACTACTATGTTAATATCAAACATTAAAATATGTACTAAAATATACAAATAAAGCTATTTTTCATACATTTTCTGTTTTGAAATCATTTTAGCTCATTTAACGAAAACTAGCATAAACTTGGGTTTTTTAAAACAAATTTTTTATAAAATCATGTATATTTTAATGTTAATTCACCTTGAAATATAAGCATGATCAGAAATCATGGAAAATGATTCAGGTTTATCCCTTAACCTGAAGAGGAAAACTCAGGTTTATCCCTTAACCTGAAGGAGCAAACTCAGGTTTATCCCTTAACCTAAAGGGGAATTGGAAATTGGATGACCTGACGGTCGAAATTGAGAATTCGGTAATTTGAAAATTGGAAATTGCGTGACCCGGAGGTCGAAATTGAAAAATTGAATGACCCGAGGGTTGAAATTGAAGAATTGAATGATCTGAAGATTTAAATTGGAAATTGGTGGCATCGAAGGTCAAATTTGAGAAATTGATTGACTCTGAAGATCGAAGTGACTTGGATCAACAAAGGAGAATAAAGAGTTCGAGTCAGAGCTTGAATAAAGTAAAGAGATCACGAGTCGGAACCCGGATCAACAAAGGAGAATGAAGAGCTCGGGTCAGCGCTCGAATAAAGTAAAGAGATCGTGAGTCGGAACCTGGATCATCAAAGGAGAATAAAGAGCTCGAGTTAGAGCTCGAACAAGGTAAAGAAATCTTGAGTCGGAACTAAGATCAACAAAGGAGAATAGAGAGCTCGAGTTAGAGCTCGAACAAGGTAAAGAGATCTCGAGTCGGAACTCAGATCAACAAGAGAAAGATAGTTTGAGAAAAGACCCGAGTCGGAACTAGGATCTTCAAGGAAAAAATAATTTAAAGGAAAACCCGAGTCGAAACTCGGATCTTCAAAGGAAAAATAATTTGAAGGAAAACCCGAGTCAAAACTTGGATCTTCAAAGAAAAAATAATTTAAAGGAAAATCCGAGTCGGAACTGGGATCTTCAAAGGAAAAATTATTTGAAGGAAAACCCAAGTTGGAACTCGGATCTTCAAAGGAAAAAAATTTTTAAAGGAAAACCCGAGTCAGAACTCCGATCTTCAAAGGAAAAATAATTTTGAGGGAAACCCGAGTCGAAACTCGGATCTTCAAAGGAAAAATAAATAAATAAATAAACCAACTTGAAAGTTGGATTTTGAAAAGGAAGAAATGTGAGTCGAAACTCGAATTTTTAAAAGAAAAATGGACCAACCTGAGAGTTGGGTTTGAAAGAAAAAGAAGTCTGAATCGAAATTCAGATCTTCAGAGGAGAACCCGATTAGAGGATCAAAATTTTGTACATCACCAGTGCGGGGACTGGATTTTGAAAAGAGGATTATATCTGAAGAATTTTGAGGAAAAATTGACAGAGATTGTAAACTTAAGTTAGGGATTGATGATTAGGATGAGAAATCATTCATAGTCTCAGGATTTATCCCTTATTCTGAATGGAAAATGAATTGGGTGCATAATTAATGCAAATGAAATGCAAATGCAAATGAAATGCAAATGAGGTGTAGATGAAAGATGAGAGATTTTATTTGACCCTGCCTGCATACAAAATGTTTGAAAACAACTTTTTGAAAGATGCTCCAGTGTAATGGGGAAGAGGGAATAAAATTTAAAGAAGGCTCTCCGCAGGATAAAGTCTTGATTAGACTCTGAGGAAATTTTGGATTGGGAGGAAAATGATATGGTAGACAATTGGAAGAATATCCCATTAATAGGGATTGAGATAGATTTTGAGATAAATTTTGAGATAGGGTGGTTAGGAAAAACGATCACATGCAAGAAATAGAGGGCTCTAAGTCCTAGAGAGATAGATTTTGAAAATCTTTGAAGGAACATACATTGTTTGCATTCAGATCCTAAATTGATGAGAGTTGTGACCTAAGTCTATGTGAGCATGAAAGTATCTCCTTAATATAGTCCTACCAAGCCATGCCTAAGCTATATGTAATCAATGTCAGCTAGGTCAGAATCTAGGCCCTAGGTTCACATGATATCAAAAAGTAAAACAGCTGACATTTTGAGAACACTGTTTTGATAATTGAACTAAGTCAAGCACATAATTGATCAGACAAGGACAGTCCTATCATGGTCGCCAAACCTGTTATCGTCGCAAAATTTTTCTCTTCCCTGCGGGAGAGAGGGGAAACGATCCTGCAAGTCAAACTTGACCAGAATTTGAAAATTGTTTTGAAATACTCGCCTCTGTTTTGAAAATAGGGGGAAATATTCTGAAGAATGGGACTCGACCTATCGGTACGAGGTTCGACTGTTCCTGCCGCCTTTAACAGGGGTAATCGAACCAAGGATCAAATGTTTGCTTGACTTAGTTAAATCATCAAAATCGTGTTCTATCCAAAATGCATAGAGAATTCAGGCATATGCTATGAAACTTGGTAAAATGTAGGTTGAAAAATATGATGCATGCTTAGAAAATGCTTTGGAGTTGGAAATATTTTTAAAGCAAATGATGGAAATTGATTTCTCAAGGAAAACCCTGATGAAAGGATTTAAAATCTTAAGAAAACTTATGAAGAATAGGGAAAATCATGAAGGAATGAGAATCTTGGGAAAATAGAAAGAATTCTTGAGAAAAAGGCAAACACTTGAAGGGAAAATATTTATCAAAAAAACTCCAGCTTTGAAAATTTTCTTTGGAAAGTGATTGAAAATTCATAGGAAAACTCTTTGGAGAAGGAAAATCAAAACTCAGGAAATTGAAATTCTAAGAATCTTAGCCTTGAAATATTTGAAAAACGATTTTTGAGTTTTTGAAGATGCTAGAAAATTTTCTTTGAAGAATTGAAAATGAATTCTAAGAAAGGAGTGTTTTTCAGGAAAATCATAGGAAACTTAAATTGGAAAAATCCAACTTTGAAAATTTTCAGAGTCTCTTGAGGAATCGATTTCTTAGAATGAAATTTTCTTGAGAAAAAGTATAAGAAATGCATGCAATTTCATGATGCAAATTATCCTGAATGAATGAATGTCTTTTTATGAAAACATCTTTTCAAGAAAATATGCAATTTTAAAATTAAACTAAGGTAATATTACCACATATTCTGACTATGGCCGTAAATACGCTTGTAATTTACTTAGTTAATTCTAAAATATTTTGTAAAAATTGAAGATATGCAGTGAATTTTGGAAGATAGCCTAAGAGTGTAGGCTCGGTGTGACTAGTAGAAGGATGCTGAATCTGGGTTTTGGTCCATATTCCGACTAGGGCGGCAAATATGGACTCCACCGAGTTCATCGACTCTCTAAGAGTTGGTGCACGTGCCATTCGTATACATCCATAGTGATTTTGAAATAAAATGCATGAATCACATAATCAGGATATTGCAGAAATTCAAACTATATGATATGCATCCTAATCTAAGCAGAAAAATAAATCTCTTATTCCAAAATTTATATTATTACATCGTTAAATAAAATGAAAGAAAGACAATGGCAGTTCCCGGCTCCTTCCTTTGAATATCCCTGCCAAACTTGGAAGGGGGTTAGCTCAAATATGTGGGTTTTTCTAAGATTTTCCAATAATATCCTGAGATTATTGGATTGAGTTGGATATAAACCCGATTTTCAAACTTCCTTGATAATTGAATGATGAAAATGCATGAAAATCTGATAATAAGTAGTTTGAAATTCAGAATTGTGGTCAAAATGACCAAAATACCCCTAATATTAAGGTTATACCTTTAAAATCAAGGTTTTTTGAAGCAATTTTGGTAAAATTTGAGATTTTTAAAATTTGAATTGAACCAAATGATGATAAAATGCATGATGAGACATGATGATATGATGCTAAACATATTAGGACTGTAAAAATCAGAATTGATGTTTGAAACTTGGCCAAAATAATGAATTTCGCTTGTTTTTTGCTCGGATCAGGGTCCCGCGGGAACCCCAATTTGATGATACGGTTAAACCGATCATCAAACGGTTTTCAAATCATGCCAAATTCGGTAGAGAGCACCCATCTACCCTTAGAAACAGTATAGAATGATAAAATGCATGGAATGATATGACTTAAATGCAAAATTTTAAAGAAAATTTTAAAATAAGCAAATTTCGCCTATGGGTATGAACCAAACATATCTTTTAATGCAATAATGCATAAATCTACCATAGAAATGTCTGATATTTTTCAGGCTACTAAAAGACATGAAAATGAACATCTTTGGCTTTTACAGCCCCAGGATTCGACCTACGGTGAGTTCGGTAGCAGAGATTTGGTTCTAATGGGACTAAAATCAATAGGATCTGATGTGAAAATGGATAAAAAATGATCATATACCACCAACATTTCCAAAAATTAAATGAGAAACTACTGACATGCATATAAACAACTTTCATTTGTATGGATTTGGCATTTGATCAACTGGCTGAGAAACAAAAATATGACATTACACGCATAAACCAGAAGATCAGATGTAAATACCAAAACAGGAGACTAAAATAAAAAATACGAAACTGGCATGAAGACTGTCCTAAAAATTGCAAAATGTTAGAATCAAATAGGGGACATTTAGAACATAAAGTTCACTTTTTACAGATCCAGATTTGGAGCTATATTCAGAGAGAACTAATCAACTTAAGTCGATCCATAGTCTTAGAGGCTCAAATTAAGCTCTGACACATGTCCTGAACTCTCGGATTTGTGTCAGACAGAAAAAAAAATCAGAAACATCTGATAAAATTAGATTAAATACTAGACTCAATCTTTAGTTCAGGGCATTTTTTGGAAAGGGAATCAGATCTTCCATAAGGGAGATCTCAATTTTACAACTTGAAACTCAATGTTCTGAACGTTTCCTGGGTCATAAAACCCGACTTGGCATTTCAAATTTTGAACAAAGCATATCAACTCAAACGATTCCAATTTTTTTGCAGATATCAAGGACAGCTATGGGCACGTAATATGATTTTTTTGGTATTTTTAGAGAAAAATAAAAATATAAAATAATGAGTGGACTAACTGACAAAAACACGGAATTACTGAAATGAAGCAAAATGCATGAAACACCTAATAAATTCATAGAACATGCTATTTTAATGAAAGGAAATATAAATCTATCCTATTAAATGCATGATTATGATGAAATGCGAAAAAAATGAATCAAGGAAACTGATCAACGTTTTGATGTATGTCATTTACGAAGAGGATTCGGTCCATTAACCGGACCAATCGTGTCTTCTGAATGACAATATAACATGGTTATATTACATTTTCATAATCATATTTATATTAACATGAATATGATTTCATATTACCACAGAAAATATCAAATGAGGCGATAGAGTAAACTCCTATGGAGGCTCACCTTGGGATCGACGACTGTGATGGAGGTTGCTTCTCGTTGCTCGACCACCACTAGAGACTAAGCTGGAGATCAAGTTGAGTTCACCTTCAATGTTCAACCTGGCTGCTACTTGAGACTGGACTAAAGAGAAGAAAATGGAGGGATGCCAAAAGGGGCGTGAGATGAGAGGGTTCTATTCCAAAAAAAATGAGTCCCCCTTTCTTAGGGGCGTGAGATGGACACTTTAAAGACTTGGCTACTTCTTAGGAAAAGCAAAAAGCCATTTTGCTTTTCCTAAGTTGTAGGGGAGCATTTGAACTTTCAAAATATTTGCTTTTGCAGGGGCTCCTCATGTGGCGCCACCTCATGGTGGGCCATCTTTATTTATTTGAATACAAAAAAATAAAAAAATAAAATCAAAATGAGAGCTTTGGAATGGAGCCACCTCAGAAGGGATTTGAAATTTTCCAAAACTTGGTTTTTTTGTCTTTTTCCTAAAATCAAGCAAATAGCTATTTTTAAGGGAAGCCTTTAGAGATGGCACCACCTCAGAGTGGGACGCCTCTCTTGCCTGGTGGGTGATTTGAAATTTTAAATTGCCTTTTTTGCTTTTCTGGAGGAGGGAGTGAGGGACATGTGGCGCCACCTCAAGGTGGCCCTACATTGCCAAGAGGCAAGAGGGAGGAAACAGAGGGAAAGGGGCCTGTGGCGCCACCTCAAATCAAAATAAAAAAATGAAATTAAGGAGGAAAATCCTGGATTTGTGCCACCTCAGTCTGGATTTTGTATATTTGAATTCTTGCTTTTTCTGAAGGAAGCAGAGAGAGACATGTGGCATTTGCTTTTTCTTAAGAGAGCAGAGCTTGACATGTGTCATTTGCTTTTTCTGAAAAGAGCAGAGCTTGACATGTGTCAGCTGCAGAAGGAAGCACCTCAGATGGTGCCACCTTAGGGGGGGGACAAATCTACTTTTTCTGGAGAAAGGAGAACATGACATGTGGCGACTCAGGGTGGCCCCAGAGTGCGATGTGGCAAGGGAGAGAGAAATGAGGAGGGTAGACATGTGACACTTGGCATGGAATAGGGAAAGAGACTGAAGACATGGGCGCCATTCCAGCGGAGGCTCCACATTGACAAGTGGCAATCAAGGAAGAGGAGTGAGAGTGGCGCATGGTGGAGAGTGGAAAGAGAGAGAAAAAGGTGACGCCATCTCTGGGTGGCTTCATAAAAATTTAAAAAAAAGGAAATAAAAAGGAAATTGAAGTGTGATGCCACCTCAAAGTGGGTCCCACCTCTTTTCTTTATTTAAAATAAGAACAAAATTAAAGTAAAATGTAAAAATTCTTTTTGAATTTTTTATGAAAATTAGACTAACTAGAAAATACAAAGTGGAATTTGCAAAAATTTGAAAGAAAGGTGGCCCTTCAAAGCATAATGGAGAAATTTTGTAAAGAAATTCAAAGTCTTTTTGTAGAGAAAAATAGAGATTTGAAATTCAAGGCTTCATCCCCTTCTTTCGGCAGAGCCGATCCAGTTGATAAGATTTGAAAATCCATATTAAAACTATCCAGATCATTTTCCTGAGAAAATCTTTTGAAATTCAGAGTCCTGGGGGTAAAATGGGAAGAATTGACAATTTTGAAGACCCAGGGGGTTTGAAATCAATTTTAAAAAGGTTAAAAACTCGAATCTGAATTGAGAATTTTGAAAATCAGGAGTTCTGGACCTCGAAATAACATGATGTGAAATGCTCATGCGATGATATGCAATGACATGTCTTATGAAATGCAATCCTGAACTAGGATTTGGAGATTCCAGTCTCCTGTCAGGAGTAAAACTTTGAAAATTTGAGCTAAAACAGAGAAATTTTGAGTGTTGCAGATGAAATTTGGACTTTTGCAAGTTCCAGGCTCAAGAAATAACCATTTTGCCCTCCAGTGATCATGGAAGACAGGCTGCAGTGTTTGGTGGAAGTGTTGGGGATATGGGTGAAAATTTGGGGTGTTTACACATGGCCATCCCTCCTTCCTCCACAACCAACCAAATTCAAATTTCAAATGCGCATGAGGTGGCGCCATCTGAGGTGTTTCCTCCTGCAGTTGACATGTGTCAGTGTGGAGCCACCATGAGATGGTGCCACATGTCCAACTCTCCCTTCTTCAGAAAAAGTAGAATCCCCCCCCTCTGAGGTGGTGCCATTTCTGAAAAGAGCTTTCCTCAAAAATAGCTTTGCAGCATGCTTTTAGGAAAAGCAAGTTCAAAATTTTTCAAATGCTCCTGAGGTGGCACCACTTGTCCATCTTTGCTTCCTTCAGATAAAGCAAAAGTTCAAAATTTCAAACTCCACATTGAGGTGGCGTAAATCTAGAATTTTCCTCTTTAATTTCCATTTTTATTTGTTTTACAAAAGAACAAAGTGGGCCCACACATAGGTGGCGCCACACTAGAGCTCCCTGTAAAGAAAATCAAGCCAACTCCTTTTCAAAAATTTTCAAACTCTGCTTAGGTGTCTTATTTACAAAATTTGCATTTATTTTATTTAAAAAAATCCAAAGTAGCATCCTCTGAGATGGAGCTACATGGAGGGTCTAGATTCATTCTGTTTGAATTTCAAAAATCTTGAAAAAGTTTATAAATACCATAGCCCATGCCCAGTCTGGGAGAGGCTTTTCTCTTTAGATCTGAATTTCAACCTGAGTTTTAAATTCCCATTTTCTTCTTTGAGTCCACGCCCCCTTTGGTCCCATCTGAAACTTTGCACCTGAAGCTCCAGAGATACCAAAAAAACATAAGGTGAGCTCCCATTCGACTTGATTCTATTGAAATAATATTCTTGTTTCAATTTACATACTGAATCCCATGGATTTGTCGTTTTAAAGAAAGGGTTCGTCCGAATGATGGATAGAACCATTCCCATAAAATGACATATATTAAGTATGATCATGCTTCCTTGATGATTTTACAATATTCATGCATTAATTAGATTTAATTAATATTTAATTTCATTAATTTAGCATATTTTAGAAGTTAATTAGGTTATATTTAGTGTTTATTTCAATTCTGTCTCGTTTCTATAATTCTCTATTTTTAGCAGTCAGTCCATACGTTATTTTATGTTTTTATGTTTCTCTAAAAATACCAAAAAAATCACATTATGAGCGTATAGCTGTCTTCGATAATATGCAAAAAAACCGGAATCGTTTGAGTTCATTTGCTTTGCTCAAAATTCAAAATGCCAAGTCAAGTTTTAAAACCCGGGAAACATTCAGAACATTAAATCTCAACTTGTAAAATCAAGATATCCCTCATGTGAGATCCAATTCCCAATCCAAAAAATAACCTGAACTTGGGATTGAGTCTAGTATTTAATCTGATTTTATTAGATTTTTGTGATGTTTTTTATGTCTGACAAAAATCCGAGAGTTTGGGACACATGTCAGAGCACAATTTGAGCCTCTGAGACTTTGGATCGACTTGAGTTGACTGATTCTCTCTGAATATAGCTCCAAATCTAGATCTGTAAATAGTTAACTTTATTTTCTCAATGTCTCCTGTTTTATTCTGAAAATTTGCAATTTTTAGGACAGTCTGCATCCCCGTTTTGTAATTTTTATTTTGGTCTTCTATTTTGGTATTTATATCTACTCTTTTGGTTCATGCATGTAATGTCATATTTTTATTTCTTATCCAATAATAAAATGCCAAATCCATACAAATGAAAGTTGTTCATATTCATGTCAGTAGTTCTCCAATTAATTTTTGGAAATTTTGGTAGTCAATTATCATTTTTTATCCATTTTCACAGCAGATCTTATTGATTTGAGTCCCATCAAAATTAAACCTCTGCTACCGAACTCACCGTAGGTCAAATCCCGAAGCTGTAAAATCCAAAGATGTTCATTTTCATGTCATTTAGCAGCCTGCAAAATATCAGATATTTCTATGGTGAATTTCTGCATTATTGCATTAAATGCTATATTTGGTTCGTACCCGTAGGCAAAATTTGCTTATTTTAGGGTTTTCTTTGAGATTTTGCATTTAGGACATGTCATTCCATGCATTTTATCATTCTATGCTGTTCCTAAGGGTAGAGGGATGCTCTTTACCGAATTTGGCATGATTTGAAAATCGTTTGATGATCAATTTAATCATATCATCAAATCAGGGTTCCCGCAGGACCCTGTTCCGGGCGAAAAACAAGCGAAATTCATTATTTTGGACAAATTTCAAATGTCAATTCTGATTTTTACAGTCTCATCATATTTAGTAGCATGTCATCATGCATTTCATCATCGTTTGATTCCATTTGCATTTTAAAATCCCCAAATTTTTTCAAAACTCCTTCAAAAACCCTAATTTTAAAGGTATAACCTCAATATTAGAGGTATTTTGGTCATTTTGACCACAATTCCGAATTTCAAACTATTTACTACCGGATTTTCATGCATTTTCATCATTCAAATATCAAGGAAGTATGAAAATCAGGTTTATATCCAGCTAAGTCCAATAATTTCAGGATATTATTGGAAAATCTTGGAAAAACCCACATATTTGAGCTAACCCCATTTCAAGTTTGGTAGGGATATTCAAAAGAAGGAGCTGAAATCTGCAATTTTCCTTTTCTTTCATTTTATTTAGCGATGTAATAATTAAATGCAACTTTGGAATAAGAGATTTACTTTTCTGCTTAGATTAGGATGCATATCATATAGTTTAAATTTCTGCAATATCATGATTATATGATTCATGCATTTCCTTTGAAAACCACTATGGATGAACACGAATGGCACGCGCACCAACTCTTAGGGAGTTGATGAACTCGATGGAGTCCATATTTACAGCCCTAGTCGGAATATGGACGAGACTCAGATTCAACATCTTTCTACTAGTCACACCAAGCCTACACTCTTAGGCTATCTTCCAAAATTCATTGCATATTTTCAGTTTTTATAAAGTATTTTAGAATCAACTAAGTAAATTACAAGCATATTTACGGCCATAGTCGGAATATGTGGTAATCTTACCTTACTTTAATTCTAAAACTGCATATTTTCCTGAAAAGATATTTTCATGAAAAGATATTTTCATGAAAAGACATTCATTCATTCAGGATAGTTTGCATCATGAACTCATAGGCTTTTCCTTTTGATAAAATCACAAAAATTCCATTTTCAAAGAAATCGATTCCTCAAGAGGCTCTGAAAATTTTTCAAAGTTGGATTTTCCCAAGTCAAGTTTTCCATGATTTTCCTGGAAATATTCTTTCCTTAGAATTCATTCTCAATTATTCAAAAGGAATTTTTCATCATTCTCAAGAATCAAAAATCGATTTTCAATGTTTCAAGGCTAAGATTCTCATTTCCTAAGATTCAATTTTCTTTTTTCAAAAGAGTTTTCCTATGAATCTTCAATCATTTTCCAAAGAAAATTCTCACAGTTGAAGTTTTCCTGACAAACATTTTCCCTTTCAATGTTTATCTTTTCTCAAGAATTCTTTCTATTTCTCCAGGATTCTCATTCCTTCATGATTTTCCCAAACCTTTATAAACTTTCTTGAGATTTCAAATCCTTTTATCAGAGTTTTCCCTGAGAAATTGATTTCCATCATCTGCCTTAGAAACATTTTCCAACTCCAAAACATTTTCTATGCATACATCATGTTTTCTAACCTGCATTTTACAAAGTTCCATAGCACATGCCTGAATTCTCTATGTATTTAGGATCGAACACGATTTTGTTAATTTAGCTAAGTCAAGCACACATTTGATCCTTGGTTCGATTACCTCTGTTAAAGGCGGCAAGAACGGTCGAACCTCGTACCGACAGGTCGAGTCCCATTCCACGGAATATTTCCCGCAATTTCAAAACAGAGGTGAGTATTTCAAAACAATTTTCAAACTTTGGTCAAGTTTGACTCGCGAAAATGTTTCCCCTCTCTCCCACAGGGAAGGGAATAATTTCGCAACGATAACACCTGGTTTGAGTAGGGCTCGGCCAGGTGCACCCAAATCCTTAGCTTTCGGCTTTGGTGCATAGTGGCCGCTGGGTGCTAAGCGCACCCGGGTGGCCCAGTCTTCTTTTTTTTTGTTCTTTTTGGACTATGGCTTCTTTGCCTGGGCGTCTAGTCTGAACCATGAGTTCAGACCAGAACCCTTGTTAGACCTCATGGTCTGGTCGAAAGGACCAGACCCGCACCTAAGCCCTATCGGGTTTACCCAGGCGCAATAGTGGGCTGCCGGGTGCTAACCCCAGTCGGGTGCCCCACCCCCCCTTATGGTTGGCTGCAACCACTGGTAGCCACCTGGTCCGTACCCCTGGGTTCAGACCAGGGTCACAACATGGCCAAGGTCTGGTCCCGGGGACCAAACCAGTGGCACCTTTTTTTCTGTTTCTCTTGTCTTGGCGCTAGACTATCCGCCTGGTGCTAGTTGCACCTGGTTTGCCTGCGGGCCTGAGCTCGTTGCCCCAAGCCGCTGCTATAGGGTAGTCCCGGTTTGAGCCCTGAGCTCAGACCAGGGAAGGTCTTGAAACATGGTCTGGTCCAAAGGACCAGACCCGACCTTCTTTACCCCCATAATTCTCCCTTATGCCTCTGTGAGTGTGGCACCCCAAACCCCGACCTTGGAAAAAGCTTAAGATTTCCATGGATTATTTTTTTTTTAAAGTTTAAGCAGAAAATCATTGGAAAGCTAGCGTGGAAAAACAACAAAGCCGCAAGTCTGGGCGGCCGCCACAGATAAGGAATAGTGTAACCGAACAGGGTAACCACAAAGTAAAAAGGGGAAACACCCCAATAGTTTTAAAGAGTTTACAGATAATAGTACAAAAGGTACGAAATAGGGAGTACATCCCATCAACAACCATAACCTCAAAAACCACCAGGTACAGGAACTGTAGGTCAAGTGTGTGGGTCCTCTGAGCCTCCACCATGTATCATCGCATCCGCACTATGCCCATTCGTCACCTACATCCCCATAAAACGGGCTCAATCCTCTTGCGAGGTGGTGAAGAAACCACCACAAGCAAATATATATATATATATATATATCATGTACACAGGAAAGCAGGAAATAAACTGACAAGTGTAAGTGCCTGTGTCAGGTAGGTGTAAGGTGACAAGTACTAGCCAACCAGATATAGCAACAGAAAAAACAAGTAGCTAAAGCAACGAACTGAAACGTAAGTGAACTGAGCAGCAAGTAACCAAAGTAACACTCAAGTGACTGTAACAATTGAAGTAAGTCTACAACACAAGTAAAGCAACATCTACTGTAAGTCAGCTGTTTGGTTAGTTCCTAACTCCTTCGGGTACGCGAAGGAAACCTCGCATTCTGTGAAACATGCACCCGGCGTCTGTCATTCCAATTCTAGTGTGGTAACCGGGGAAGCTACAGACCGAGTCAACCTCATGCGAGCAGCACACGGCTAGGAGCAAACACTCGCATAGGCAAGGATTGCAATCCATACTACTGCAGTAGTGAGGCCCTAAGAAGGTAACCTCAACCTCCCTAACTCTGAGTGACTGGAGGCCAAAGGAACGCTACAGCTCCTGTCAAAACAAGTGTTGTAGTAACGACAAGTCACTCAGGGTTGTACCATCCACCCTCTCCCAAGGTGAACCATTTTTGTGAATGGGGCGAAGCAGGTTTATCTTTCTTAAGGCTCAAGTTCAATCATACCTCACAACGAGGAATCTGCCTCGTGGTCCCCGCAGGGTACGCAAAACGAGGACTTGGCCTGCCCATCCACGTGCTCAGCCTCACACGGCCAACGGAGCACACTGCTCGTGAAAACAGTCAAAACACCATATTATTTTATCTTCTATTAGGGTATATCATACAAGAGTCCACACAACACAAGGGTCACTGCCCTCAAAGACTCCAACTGAGCCCACAACAAGAAATTTCAATATTCATACCCGATGGTGTTCTATTTTCTCTCTATTCGTAGGTGAGCCTAATGCGCTTACTGATGCCTCAGCGATGTACCTCCTCTGGGTACGTACTACTCACAACTTTGTCAAGATGTGCCAAGTGTAAAGTGTAAGAGTAATTACAATTTCTACCTTTTGCACAAATGTAACTACAGAGACATTAAATGATATTTAAACTGCACTATATTCGGTATTGCATTATCATCATTTTCATACCCAAAGGTCAAAATTGAATTTAACCAATCATCTTGTTTAATGGGAATAACATTGGTTTTTCCCAAGGTGAATCGTTGCTCTTGCACGGAAGATGCAACTGCGACCCAAAAGACCGTTTCACGTGGTTCAACGCACTTACATGTTTATGGTGAAATTTGAGATATTCCCATCTTATGGAAACAACATTAGCTATTTCCACAGTATGGGGAGCCGCGCCTACGGTCCCGAAACAAACCGTTTGTCAAAATGAACGTAGGACAACACTAATCGATTCAAAATGTAACATCATGAAGAGGAAATGCTTGGGCGGAACACAAGAGTGTCGCATGTCCATTCGGTTATGCTGAAACAGTCATTATGTATTCTGGTATACCGGTGTGTACAAACCTATACCTATGTACATACGTACATATATCCATTCACACTCAAGTACATATAGATAACCTATATACATATATATATCGAACTCGATAAAACCCAAGGCATGTAAAGTTTTGCCAAAACCCTAACCTAATGCACGGAGGGTGCGGGGCAAAGAAAATTACTAGTTGAACCGAATGTGGTTCAACTTGAAGTAGTCACAGACTGGTTTTTGATAGGAAGGCATTGACGGCCATCATGGTGGCATAACGGGGCTGCAAGTGTGCCAACCTGCCGATCCACACTCGCTGCCGAAACTCCAGCTATTACAATTGTCTGGTCCTACGGGCCAGACCGTCATACTAACACAAGGGTTCTGGTCCGACTCTTGGTGCGGACCAGACTGCCGAAGGGTCTGGATTGAGAAGGAGTCAAACTGCCAACAAGTGCAGTCGCGGCTAGACCAAAATTACGGGGCACGAGGGAGCTAGACACAGGGGAAGGGACTCGTCCACCGGACCCTACTGCCCTTACCACAAGCAGGTATGAACTACTCGGTTCAGTCTTGGACCCACAAAAGGGTCGACACACAGGTACCCAGCACCTTGCAACTAGCACCCAGCTCTATCACGGGCGAGCCGCGGCTAGCAAGTGGGTGCTAGCAGGGCTACCGAAGGGTTCAGGTCTGAACTTCGGTTCAGATCTGCTCCCACCAATGCTAAAACAAAGACTAAGGGTGCACAGCACCAGTGCGGTGTGCACGCCCAGCTCCAGCCAAGTGGAATCTGGCTGGGCTGGGTTCGCCCAACTCGGGTCAACCGGCTATGGGGTAGGTCTGGACCCTCGGTTCAGATCCGCACCCTGACCCATGCCATCTAGCACTATGCGTAGCACGAACCTGTAAGGGAATGCATCTAACTGTATAATATAATTATTACTATATATTATTTAATATATATATATATATATATATATATATTTTTTGAGAACTACTGCTACTAGGCGCGGGGGCCATCCACACAGCGCCTGCTCCATTCTTAGAGCGAAATGGAGGGAAAAGAAAAATGGGGGTTTGGTCCACTAGACCAGACCGAGTCACCCTTACCGACGTGAACCAGAGCACAAGGGCTCGGTTCACAGCAGCTAAGAGGGTGTGCTGGGGACGCCTATGGCCGACCCAGCTGCTCCAGTCCGGGTCTCAAAAAGCAAAACCGAAAATGAAAAAAAAATAAGATCAACATCGTAACTAAAAAGAAATACCAGGGGTTAACACCTTAACCATCGACAGCCGGTCCTTTGCACGTCTCAAAGAAAGAGGTCACATAGTGACCCAGGCTGAAGGGCTAGGCTGCAACACCAATCCCATTGTGCTGGGACGGGGTTTAGCCGAAAACCCAAGAAGAAAGAATGCATAAAGAAAAGAACAAGAAAAGAGAACGAAAAGGGGGCTGACGGGTAGGATGTAAGCTGGACGAGCCCAGCTCGGTCCAGCACATCCTTATGATGAGGATGTCATGAAATAAATCAGCAAACCAAAAGAAAACCGTGGCGTAACAGCATTTTCAAAGAAAATGAACAACTAACCTGTATAGGAGAAACAAGAACAAAGACGCCAATGTAAGAATAAAAAAGGAAATCTTTCTCCAAGGCATGCAGTACAAAAGCTTATGAAAACAGTGGAAGTTCAATAATCAAAACTACTTTTCTAACTAATTTGTCACTTGGGCTTGCATGCACCGATGCAATGCGTCAATGGCTTCATGTAAAACCAAAATCGACAAGAAGGTGAGTCTTCACCTTAACTTCTTGGAGAAGATGAAGGATGATGCAGCAACACTCCACGCCCAGGTGGTTCCCACGGTTCGGAGGGAGGAAACAAGAGGAGAAGAAGGGGGGGTTTGAGAGAGAGAAGTGAGAGAGTAAGTTAAGAAAAATCGCCCATTAGAGAGGGGCCCATTTTTTTTTTGAATTTTATAGAATGTGCTTTAGGGATGGATGGCTGGGGTTGTTCCTTCCAAGATGGAGGGCTGGGGAGCTCCACGCCCCCCAACAACCAATGCATGTAGAGCTTCCAAAAGATTTTAGAAAACTTTCTAAAATGCCATTATTAAAAGCCTTTAAAACTTTAAACAATTACAATGGGGCGCCCTTGGCTGCCAACCAACTCCACCTATCGATTTTGAGGGTTTGAATCTTTTTAAAAACCTTTCAAATTTGCCATGAGGCGCCAGCCCCATGGCTCCTTTTTAGAAATGACGCCCCTCATGATGGAGCCTAGGCATCATCATGAGGTCTTTTTTTTTAAAAGATGAGTGGCCAATGAAGGCCTTCTTTTAAGTGCCATGCAAAAGTATTTCAAAATCGCCATCCAGCTGGTCAATCCTTGACCAGCTGGTCGACTATGGACATGGGTGTCCACTATAGGGTCGTCCAAGGGTTTTGGATCCACTAGATGCTCCGGATCCAAATCCAAAACCACATGTTATGTATATCATAAAGAAACGCCTATTTAATGCATTAAAATAATAATTTAATTTCAACAATTTAGTTTGTTCTCTTTATGACCTTAATTATTGTAGAATGGTCAATGCCTCTTAAGGAAATTACCTCTCCTTTGCTCGAATTAAGCGTTTTAAGATTCGGGTCCAATCGTAGATCAAAACTCGAAATTCACATGCACTGATGAGGTTCCTTCGTCATTCGGATCTCAAATTCGGGGTGTATCACTACAACCCTATTCCAAACTTACCTTGAAAGTTTCGGAAGTTAATTCGCTCTAGATTTCCCGAAATCACTCTTTTTACCAAAAATTATGCAATTTTACCCGATTCTCAAATTAAGCAAATCATCATAAATTGCCAAAACATAAAAATTCATCGATTCCCATATAATTACACAACATACATCAAAATTAGAGTCATGGATCTTACATCCTCACCTCCTTAAAAGGATTTTGTCCCCGAAATCACCCTTAGGAGGTTACAAAAAGTTCTGGATAAGTCTCTCTCATGCTTGCTTCTGGTTCCCATGTGCATTCTTCAATGCCATGGTGCTGCCATCATATCTTAACTAACGGGATAATCTTGGTACGCAAAACTTGATCTCGTCGATCAACAATCTCGATAGGCCTTTCTGATAAGGTCAGATCTTCCTGCACGTCCACATCTTCATAACGAATGACATGCGATGGGTCAGGAATGTATTTCTTGAGCATAGACACGTGAAAAACATTATGGATGTGGGCATACTGTGGGGGCAATTCGACACGATATGCCACCTCACCAATTCGCGCCGTGATCTCGAATGGTCCAACGTACCTTGGACTCAACTTCCCTTTCTTCCCAAAACGAAATACGCTCTTAGTCGACGAAACGCTAACAAAAACCATGTCTCCAACATCAAAAGACAATTCGCGACGTCTCTTATCGGCATAATTCTTCTGTCTATCTTGCGCTGCCTTCAAACGTTCACGAATTTTCTGCACCTGCTGCGTGTAGTGCTGAAGAACAATAGGCGATTCGCTCGATCTATCGCTGATGTCATCCCAATAAGATGGCGACCGACAAGGTCTACCATACAACGCTTCATACGAGGCCATCCCGATACTAGCGTGGTAACTATTGTTATATGCGAACTCTACCAAACATAGGTGTGAATCCCATTTACCCTTCCAATCAAGCATACATGCTCGCAACATATCTTCTAATGTTTGAATCGTTCGCTCGGACTGTCCATCCGTCTGAGGATGAAAGGCTGTACTAAACTTCAACTTTGTCCCCAAAGCAGATTGCAACTGACCCCATAGTCGCGAAGTGAATCGGGGATCACGATCAGAAATAATAGACCTCGGTACACCGTGAAGTCGAACGATCTCTCTAATGTACAAGTCAGCTAGGCTCTCAAGAGACTGACTGACCTTGATCGGCAAGAAATGGGCAAACTTGGTGAGTTTGTCCACTACTACCCATATCGCATCGTGTTTACGCCTAGACAGTGGCAATTTTACCACAAAATCCATCGTAACATTCTCCCATTTCCACTGAGGAATCTCAATCCTCTGCAAGGTACCACCGGGACGCTGATGTTCCGCTTTAACTTGCTGACACGTCAAGCATCTCGCAACGTAAGCCGCTATCTCGCGCTTCATACCACTCCACCAATACTTCCGTTGTAAGTCCTTGAACATCTTTGTTCCTCCAGGATGAATCGTATATCTTGACATATGAGCTTCGTCAAGAATTTCTCTCCTCAGCTCAAGGTTGCTCGGAACCCAAAGGCGATCTCTCATACGAATGCTGCCATCCCTAGACACTCTGAAAGAAGAATCTGCTCGCTCGGCCAAGGCTAGAAACTTGCCATACTGGTTGTCAAGCTTCTGAGCCTCTACGATCGTTGGCAAAAATTCGGATCGAATGGTTAGACCAGACATCCTGATCGAACCACCCCCAATAGAAAAAGGTTTCCAAGCAACTAAATCTTCGATAAGCTTCTGGCTCCATACAAGGCTAGCTAGAACGCCACTCGCTTTGCGGCTAAGCGCATCTGCCACAATGTTCGCCTTACCAGGATGATAAGACAACGTGAAATCGTAGTCCTTGATGAACTCAAGCCACCGTCGCTGCCTCATATTCAACTCCTTCTGAGAGAACAGATACTTGAGGCTCTTGTGGTCTGAAAAGACCTCAAACGATTCCCCATATAGGTAATGTCGCCATGATTTCAAAGCAAACACGACTGCTGCCAACTCTAAATCGTGTGTCGGATAGTTTCGCTCGTGAATCTTCAACTGTCTGGAAGCATAGGCAATTACTCGGCCATGGTGCATAAGCACGCAACCTAAACCGGTACCAGAGGCGTTTGTGTACACCACAAAGCCACCTCTGCCAGAGGGTAAAGCCAATACCAGCGAGGTTGTCAACTTCTTCTTCAGGATCTGAAAACTGTCCTCACAGGCACTGTTCCACACGAACTTAATACCTTTACGCAACAACTTCGTCAAAGGTAAAGCGATCATCGAGAAGTCTTGGATAAAACGTCGATAATAACCGGCCAATCCAAGAAAACTACGAATCTCAGACACATTCTGGGGTTGCTTCCAACCCAAAATTGCTTCGACTTTCGGTGGATCGACGGATACTCCGTCCTTCGATATCACATGGCCAAGAAACATGATGCGCTCGAGCCAAAACTCACACTTAGAGAATTTGGTGAACAACTGATGCTCGCGAAGAGTACTCAACACAATCCGTAGATGCTCTCGATGCTGCTCTGAACTCTCTGAATAGACCAAGACGTCGTCGATAAATACTATCACGAACGAGTCCACATATGGACGAAAAATCTGGTTCATCAAATCCATGAATGCTGCTGGAGCATTCGTGAGGCCAAAAGGCATCACCACGAACTCATACAACCCATATCTTGTCCGGAAAGCTGACTTCGCAATATCATCCTCTCGGATACGAAGCTCATGGTAACCCGATCTGAGATCGATCTTCGAGAAGACCTTTGCCTTCTGCAATTGATCGAAAAGATCTTCGATCCTCGGCAACGGATACTTGTTCTTAATTGTCGCTTGGTTGAGCATCCGATAATCGATGCACAACCTCAGGGATCCATCCTTCTTCCGTACAAAAAGTACTGGTGCTCCCCAAGGTGAAGCACTAGGCCGAATAAAACCCTGATCAAGGAGTTCTTCCAACTGTCGCTTCAACTCTTCGAGTTCCGCTGGAGCCATACGGTATGGTGCCTTGGAAATCGGTGTCGTTCCAGGCATCAGTTCGATACCGAACTCGATCTCTTGCCTCAGAGGTAACCCAGGTATCTCCTCCGAAAACACATCGGAAAAATCTCGGACCACGTCCAAGTCATCGATCAAAACCATCTCGTGTTCAACTGGGGCAATACTGACTAAGAATGCAGTACCCCCGCTTCGCAGATACTTCTGAGCCTTGAAAGAAGAAATCATGCGACTATCGCGCAAAGGTCGAGGAAGCTTGATCTCCAGAACAGGACGATCAGGCTGAGAAAGAACGATTTTGCCTTCCCGACAAAAGACTTGAGCATGGTACTCAAAAAGCCAATCCATGCCCAAAATCACGTCGTACTCTGTCATGTCTAACAGGATAACGTTAGCTGACAGGTTTTGCCCTGCCACTGACACTGCAATGTTTGGCATATACGAGTCACAAAAAGATTGCTCTCCAGTCGGAGTGCGAACCTCCAACGGAAAAATCAAAGGCTCAACTGACAAGGGCAAAGTACGAGCAAATCTAGCTGCTATAAATGAATGAGTAGCTCCACAATCAAACAAAGTAAATGCTTCATGACCGGCTACCGAGAACGTACCTTGGACCAACTCTGCCTTGGTCACTTGCTCGACTGTTGCCGCGTATGCTCGACCGACAATGACCTTCTGGTTTGTTGTCTTCGGTGGATATGACTGCGGCTGCTGCTGCTGCGTCGCTGGCTGTCGTTGCGACGCCAGCTGGGAAGTGCTTGGCGTATTCCTGCGTTGGTCGTCTGCTTGCTTCTTCCTACAATCCCGGATGTAATGACCCATCTTCCTGCAATATAAGCATCCGCCTGTGTTCTGTGGGCAAGGTCGCCTTGGATGATCTGTAGTACATTTCGGGCAACTGGCCGCGGTAAGCCGCTTCTGCTGCGGTTGCTGGCATTGCTGGTACTGGGGTCTACGGTTCTGATACTGATTCTGGCGGGTGTTGTTGTTGTTGTTTCACTGCTTCTTTGATTGAGGATGGAATCTCCTTCCATCCTGATTCCTCTGGAAATGTCTCTTCCTTGGCCAACTCCTTTGGCCAGGATTCTGCTGCTGCTGACGCGGTGCGTGAGTCTTCTGCAATTCTGTCCAGTCATACTCAAGCAAGGAGGCCGTCTCTAAAGCCTCATCGACCGTCATAGGTGCATGTGTGTACACCTTCGTCCTTAAGACTGGCTTCAGACCCCGAGCAAATTTAAGAGCTCGCTCCTTTTCTGTCGTATATAAGTGTGGACAAAACCTCTCCAAGGTTCGAAAACGCGTGACATAATCAGAGAGAGAAGAACTACCCTGCTGGAGGTCAAGAAAGTTTTGCATTTTCCGGCTCCTCTCGTGAGCTGGAAAATAGGCTGCGTAGAACGTTTCCACAAATTGCTCCCAATCAACTGGCTGGCTGCCGAACTTTATCTCCCAGGTGGTCGCCCACCACCTTTCCGCATCCTTCTTGAGACGATATGTCCCAAAATCTACTTTCCGATCATCACCAACTTGTAACACACGGAAGATACGCTCTATTTCTATGATCTAATCCTCGGCTACTTCCGACGATGACTTTCCATCAAACGAGGGAGGGTTCAAGCTCATAAACTGCTTATATGGGACTGCTGTAACAGGAATCTGGGCCGGTGTTCCCTGTCCCTGGGTGGCTTGCTGAAGGTGCTCGCCCATGTTCCTCATGGTCTCTGCTTGTCTTCCTACAACCTCCGTAAGGTTGTTCAGAGTCTCCATCAGGTCGTCACATCTGGCGTGCCACGCCATCTAAATACGCAACAATCTATACATAAGCAACCAACAACTACACGAAGATAGGGAAATTGCTATTTCATTAATAAAGAAAACTGTAACATTACATAAGCACCCTTCATCAAGATAGGGTTAAACAAGCACTGCCAACAATTTAAGCATGACAAAAGCAAAAACGAAACACTGACTCAGTGTTTCTAACATCTAAGCATCACATCACCATTTTACGACTTGCTAGTGTAGAAGTCCCTGTAGTTCTTTCCACTACCATAGCGCCTCGGCCTAACACGTGGAGGAGAAACAACATTCCTCAGCGGCGTGTCAGAGATCTCCTGGACTTCCTTCAGAATCGGTGGCACGTACTCTGAACAAACAGCATAGGGGTAGGACTCGGGAGAATATTGGGGAGAATCGATCGCTCCTCGCCTTTCTCCGTCCTGGCTATCTACTTTCAGAACCAAAGGTCCAAAGACCGAAGAAACATCCTCGATGTCTTCCGCATTGCTCTTCTAGAGCTCATCCCTCTGCTTCGTCTGGCATTCCTTTTCGACATGCCCACGAAGACTACAGTAGGGGCACTCAGCCAACTCGCGGGGACAGATCTGTCCAGCGTGATCTTCCAAACACCTTGCACATGGAGGTGCCAACATGTGCACATTACGTGCCAAATGTCGCACAACTCCACTCAGGGCCTCTTCGCCTCGAGTCAGGTTTTGGAGAGCCTCCAAAATCTTGCTGTAGGTCGGGTTTGTCGACATCTATTACATGCACAGAACCACAAACACAAACCATCTAAAAGTAGGAAATAAAGGAAATAAAGAAGCTAAACTTATACTTACAGTGCGATGGATGATGTACGATGAAGCTCTGACCACACACTTAAACTCTGCTCTGATACCAAACACTGTGGCGCCCCAAACCCCGACCTTGGAAAAAGCTTGAGATTTCCATGGAAATTTTTTTTTTTTTTTAAAGTTTAAGCAGAAAATCATTGGAAAGCTAGCGTGGGAAAACAACAAAGCTGCAAGTCTGGGCGGCCGCCACAGATAAGGAATAGTGTAACCGAACAGAGTAACCACGAAGTAAAGAGGGGAAACACCTCAATAGTTTTAAAGAGTTTACAGATAATAGTACAAAAGGTACAAAATAGGGAGTACATCCCATCAACAACCAAAAACACAAAAACCACCAGGTACAGGAACTGTAGGTCAAGTGTGTGGGTCCTCTGAGCCTCCACCGTGTATCATCGCATCCGCACTATACCTGTTCGTCACCTACATCCCCATAAAACGGGGTCAACCCTCTTGTGAGGTGGTGAAGAAACAACCACAAGCAAATATATATATATCATGTACACAGGAAAGCAGGAAATAAACTGACAAGTGTAAGTGCCTATGTCAGGTAGGTGTAAGGTGACAAGTACTAGCCAACCAGATATAGCAACAGGAAAAACAAGTAGCTAAAGCAACGAACTGAAACGTAAGTGAACTGAGCAGCAAGTAACCAAAGTAACACTGAAGTGACTGTAACAACTGAAGTAAGTCTACAACACAAGTAAAGCAACATCTACTGTAAGTCAGCTGTTTGGTTAGTTCTTAACTCCTTCGGGTACGCGAAGGAAACCTCGCATTCTGTGAAACATGCACCCGGCGTCTGTTATTCCAATTCTAGTGTGGTAACCGGGAAAGCTACAGACCGAGTCAACCTCATGCGAGCAGCACACGGCTAGGAGAAAACACTCGCATAGGCAAGGATTGCAATCCATACTACTGCAGTAATGAGGCCCTAAGAAGGTAACCTCAACCTCCCTGACTCTGAGTGACTGGAGGCCAAAGGAACGCAACAGCTCCTGTCAAAACAAGTGTCGTAGTAACGACAAGTCACTCAGGGTTGTACCATCCACCCTCTCCCAAGGTGAACCGTTTTGTGAATGGGGCGAAGCAGGTTTATCTTTCTTAAGGTTCAAGTTCAATCATACCTCACAACGAGGAATCTGCCTCGTGGTCCTCGCAGGGTACGCAAAACGAGGACTTGGCCTGCCCATCCACGTGCTCAGCCTCACACGGCCAACGGAGCACATTGCTCGTGAAAACAGTCAAAACACCATATTATTTTATCTTCTATTAGGGTATATCATACAAAAGTCCACACAACAAAAGGGTCACTGCCCCCAAAGACTCCAACTGAGCCCACAACAAGAAATTTCAATATTCATACCCTATGGTGTTCTATTTTCTCTCTATTCGTAGGTGCGCCTAATGCGCTTACTGATGCCTCAGCGATGTACCTCCTCTGGGTACGTACTACTCACAACTGTGTCAAGATGTGCCAAATGTAAAGTGTAAGAGTAATTACAATTTCTACCTTTTGCACAAATGTAACTACAGAGACATTAAATGATATTTAAACTGCACTATATTCGGTATTGCATTATCATCATTTTCATACTCAAAGGTCGAAATTGAATTTAACCAATCATCTTGTCTAATGGGAATAACATTGGTTTTTCCCAAGGTGAATCGTTGCTCTTGCACGGAAGATGCAACTGCGACCCAAAAGACCGTTTCACGTGGTTCAACGCACTTACATGTTTATGGTGAAATCTGAGATATTCCCATCTTATGGGAACAACATTAGCTATTTCGACGGTATGGGGAGCCGCGCCTACGGTCCCGAAACAAACCGTTTGTCAAAATGAACGTAGGACAACACTAATCGATTCAAAATGTAACATCATCAAGAGGAAATGCTTGGGCGGAACACAAGAGTGTCACATGTCCATTCGGTTATGCTGAAACAGTCATTATGTATTCTGGTATACCGGTGTGTACAAACCTATACCTATGTACATACGTACATATATCCATTCACACTCAAGTACATATAGATAACCTATATACATATATATATCGAACTCGATAAAACCCAAGGCATGTAAAGTTTTGCCAAAACCCTAACCGAATGCACGGAGGGTGCGGGGCAAAGAAAATTACTAGTTGAACCGAATGTGGTTCAGCTTGAAGTAGCCACTGACAGGTTTTTGATAGGAAGGCATTGACGGCCATCATGGTGGCATAACGGGGCTGCGAGTGTGCCAACCTGCCGATCCACACTCGCTGCCAAAACTCCAGCTATTACAATGGTCTGGTCCTACGGACCAGACTGTCATACTAACACAAAGGTTCTGGTCTGACTCTTGGTGCGGACCAGACTGCCGAAGGGTCTGGATTGAGAAGGAGTCAAACTGCCAACAAGTGCAGCCGCGACTAGACCAAAATTGCGGGGCACGAGAAAGCTAGACACAGGGGAAGGGACTGGTCCACCGGACCCTACTGCCCTTACCACAAGCAGGTATGAACTACTCGGTTCAGTCTTGGACCCACAAAAGGGTCAACACACAGCCCGGGTACCCAGCACCTTGCAACTAGCACCCGGCTCTATCGCGGGCGAGCCGCGGCTAGCAAGTGGGTGCTAGCAGGGCTACCGAAGGGTTCAGGTCTGAACCTCGGTTCAGATCTGCTCCCACCAATGCTCCCACCAATGCTATAATATAATTATTACTATATATTATTTAATATATATATATATATATATATATATATTTTTTTTTTTTTTTGAGAACTACTGCTACTAGGCGCGGGGGCCATCCACACAGCGCCTGCTCCATTCTTAGAGCGAAATGGAGGGAAAAGAAAAATGGGGGTTTGGTCCACTAGACCAGACCGAGTCACCCTTACCGACGTGAACCAGAGCACAAGGGCTCGGTTCACAGCAGCTAAGAGGGTGTGCTGGGGACGCCTAAGGCCGACCCAGCTGCTCCAGTCCGGGTCTCAAAAAGCAAAACCGAAAATGAAAAAAAAATAAGATCAACATCGTAACTAAAAAGAAATACCAGGGGTTAACACCTTAACCATCGACAGCCGGTCCTTTGCACGTCTCAAAGAAAGAGGTCACATAGTGACCCAGGGTGAAGGGCTAGGCTGCAACACCAGTCCCATTGTGCTGGGACGGGGTTTAGCCGAAAACCCAAGAAGAAAGAATGCATAAAGAAAAGAACAAGAAAAGAGAACGAAAAGGGGGCTGACGGGTAGGATGTAAGCTGGACGAGCCCAGCTCGGTCCAGCACATCCTTATGATGAGGATGTCATGAAATAAATCAGCAAACCAAAAGAAAACCATGGCGTAACAGCATTTTCATAGAAAATGAACAACTAACCTGTATAGGAGAAACAAGAACAAAGACGCCAATGTAAGAATAAAAAAGGAAATCTATCTCCAAGGCATGCAGTACAAAAGCTTATGAAAACAGTGGAAGTTCAATAATCAAAACTACTTTTCTAACTAATTTGTCACTTGGGCTTGCATGCACCGATGCAATGCGTCAATGGCTTCATGTAAAACCGAAATCGACAAGAAGGTGAGTCTTCACCTTAACTTCTTGGAGAAGATGAAGGATGATGCAGCAACACTCCACGCCCAGGTGGTTCCCACGGTTCGGAGGGAGGAAACAAGAGGAGAAGAAGGGGGGGTTTGAGAGAGAGAAGTGAGAGAGTAAGTTAAGAAAAATCGCCCATTAGAGAGGGGCCCATTTTTTTTTTGAATTTTATAGAATGTGCTTTAGGGATGGATGGCTGGGGTTGTTCCTTCCAAGATGGAGGGCTGGGGAGCTCCACGCCCCCCAACAACCAATGCATGTAGAGCTTCCAAAAGATTTTAGAAAACTTTCTAAAATGCCATTATTAAAAGCCTTTAAAACTTTAAACAATTACAATGGGGCGCCCTTGGCTGCCAACCAACTCCACCTATCGATTTTGAGGGTTTGAATCTTTTTAAAAACCTTTCAAATTTGCCATGAGGCGCCAGCCCCATGGCTCCTTTTTAGAAATGACGCCCCTCATGATGGAGCCTAGGCATCATCATGAGGTCTTTTTTTTTAAAAGATGAGTGGCCAATGAAGGCCTTCTTTTAAGTGCCATGCAAAAGTATTTCAAAATCGCCATCCAGCTGGTCAATCCTTGACCAGCTGGTCGACTATGGACATGGGTGTCCACTATAGGGTCGTCCAAGGGTTTTGGATCCACTAGATGCTCCGGATCCAAATCCAAAACCACATGTTATGTATATCATAAAGAAACGCCTATTTAATGCATTAAAATAATAATTTAATTTCAACAATTTAGTTTGTTCTCTTTATGACCTTAATTATTGTAGAATGGTCAATGCCTTTTAAGGAAATTACCTCTCCTTTGCTCGAATTAAGCGTTTTAAGATTCGGGTCCAATCGTAGATCAAAACTCGAAATTCACATGCACTGATGAGGTTCCTTCGTCATTCGGATCTCAAATTCGGGGTGTATCACTACAACCCTATTCCAAACTTACCTTGAAAGTTTCGGAAGTTAATTCGCTCTAGATTTCCCGAAATCACTCTTTTTACCAAAAATTATGCAATTTTACCCGATTCTCAAATTAAGCAAATCATCATAAATTGCCAAAACATAAAAATTCATCGATTCCCATATAATTACACAACATACATCAAAATTAGAATCATGGATCTTACATCCTCACCTCCTTAAAAGGATTTTGTCCCCGAAATCACCCTTAGGAGGTTACAAAAAGTTCTGGATAAGTCTCTCTCATGCTTGCTTCTGGTTCCCATGTGCATTCTTCAATGCCATGGTGCTGCCATCATATCTTAACTAACGGGATAATCTTGGTACGCAAAACTTGATCTCGTCGATCAACAATCTCGATAGGCCTTTCTGATAAGGTCAAATCTTCCTGCACGTCCACATCTTCATAACGAATGACATGCGATGGGTCAGGAATGTATTTCTTGAGCATAGACACGTGAAAAACATTATGGATGTGGGCATACTGTGGGGGCAATTCGACACGATATGCCACGTCACCAATTCGCGCCGCGATCTCGAATGGTCCAACGTACCTTGGACTCAACTTCCCTTTCTTCCCAAAACGAAATACGCTCTTAGTCGACGAAACGCTAACAAAAACCATGTCTCCAACATCAAAAGACAATTCGCGACGTCTCTTATCGGCATAATTCTTCTGTCTATCTTGCGCTGCCTTCAAACGTTCACGAATTTTCTGCACCTGCTGCGTGTAGTGCTGAAGAACAATAGGCGATTCGCTCGATCTATCGCTGATGTCATCCCAATAAGATGGCGACCGACAAGGTCTACCATACAACGCTTCATACGAGGCCATCCCGATACTAGCGTGGTAACTATTGTTATATGCGAACTCTACCAAACATAGGTGTGAATCCCATTTACCCTTCCAATCAAGCATACATGCTCGCAACATATCTTCTAATGTTTGAATCGTTCGCTCGGACTGTCCATCCGTCTGAGGATGAAAGGCTGTACTAAACTTCAACTTTGTCCCCAAAGCAGATTGCAACTGACCCCATAGTCGCGAAGTGAATCGGGGATCACGATCAGAAATAATAGACCTCGGTACACCGTGAAGTCGAACGATCTCTCTAATGTACAAGTCAGCTAGGCTCTCAAGAGACTGACTGACCTTGATCGGCAAGAAATGGGCAAACTTGGTGAGTTTGTCCACTACTACCCATATCGCATCGTGTTTACGCCTAGACAGTGGCAATTTTACCACAAAATCCATCGTAACATTCTCCCATTTCCACTGAGGAATCTCAATCCTCTGCAAGGTACCACCGGGACGCTGATGTTCCGCTTTAACTTGCTGACACGTCAAGCATCTCGCAACGTAAGCCGCTATCTCGCGCTTCATACCACTCCACCAATACTTCCGTTGTAAGTCCTTGAACATCTTTGTTCCTCCAGGATGAATCGTATATCTTGACATATGAGCTTCGTCAAGAATTTCTCTCCTCAGCTCAAGGTTGCTCGGAACCCAAAGGCGATCTCTCATACGAATGCTGCCATCCCTAGACACTCTGAAAGAAGAATCTGCTCGCTCGGCCAAGGCTAGAAACTTGCCATACTGGTTGTCAAGCTTCTGAGCCTCTACGATCGTTGGCAAAAATTCGGATCGAATGGTTAGACCAGACATCCTGATCGAACCACCCCCAATAGAAAAAGGTTTCCAAGCAACTAAATCTTCGATAAGCTTCTGGCTCCATACAAGGCTAGCTAGAACGCCACTCGCTTTGCGGCTAAGCGCATCTGCCACAATGTTCGCCTTACCAGGATGATAAGACAACGTGAAATCGTAGTCCTTGATGAACTCAAGCCACCGTCGCTGCCTCATATTCAACTCCTTCTGAGAGAACAGATACTTGAGGCTCTTGTGGTCTGAAAAGACCTCAAATGATTCCCCATATAGGTAATGTCGCCATGATTTCAAAGCAAACACGACTGCTGCCAACTCTAAATCGTGTGTCGGATAGTTTCGCTCGTGAATCTTCAACTGTCTGGAAGCATAGGCAATTACTCGGCCATGGTGCATAAGCACGCAACCTAAACCGGTACCAGAGGCGTTTGTGTACACCACAAAGCCACCTCTGCCAGAGGGTAAAGCCAATACCAGCGAGGTTGTCAACTTCTTCTTCAGGATCTGAAAACTGTCCTCACAGGCACTGTTCCACACGAACTTAATACCTTTACGCAACAACTTCGTCAAAGGTAAAGCGATCATCGAGAAGTCTTGGATAAAACGTCGATAATAACCGGCCAATCCAAGAAAACTACGAATCTCAGACACATTCTGGGGTTGCTTCCAACCCAAAATTGCTTCGACTTTCGGTGGATCGACGGATACTCCGTCCTTCGATATCACATGGCCAAGAAACATGATGCGCTCGAGCCAAAACTCACACTTAGAGAATTTGGTGAACAACTGATGCTCGCGAAGAGTACTCAACACAATCCGTAGATGCTCTCGATGCTGCTCTGAACTCTCTGAATAGACCAAGACGTCGTCGATAAATACTATCACGAACGAGTCCACATATGGACGAAAAATCTGGTTCATCAAATCCATGAATGCTGCTGGAGCATTCGTGAGGCCAAAAGGCATCACCACGAACTCATACAACCCATATCTTGTCCGGAAAGCTGACTTCGCAATATCATCCTCTCGGATACGAAGCTCATGGTAACCCGATCTGAGATCGATCTTCGAGAAGACCTTTGCCTTCTGCAATTGATCGAAAAGATCTTCGATCCTCGGCAACGGATACTTGTTCTTAATTGTCGCTTGGTTGAGCATCCGATAATCGATGCACAACCTCAGGGATCCATCCTTCTTCCGTACAAAAAGTACTGGTGCTCCCCAAGGTGAAGCACTAGGCCGAATAAAACCCTGATCAAGGAGTTCTTCCAACTGTCGCTTCAACTCTTCGAGTTCCGCTGGAGCCATACGGTATGGTGCCTTGGAAATCGGTGTCGTTCCAGGCATCAGTTCGATACCGAACTCGATCTCTTGCCTCGGAGGTAACCCAGGTATCTCCTCCGAAAACACATCGGAAAAATCTCGGACCACGTCCAAGTCATCGATCAAAACCATCTCGTGTTCAACTGGGGCAATACTGACTAAGAATGCAGTACCCCCGCTTCGCAGATACTTCTGAGCCTTGAAAGAAGAAATCATGCGACTATCGCGCAAAGGTCGAGGAAGCTTGATCTTCAGAACAGGACGATCAGGCTGAGAAAGAACGATTTTGCCTTCCCGACAAAAGACTTGAGCATGGTACTCAAAAAGCCAATCCATGCCCAAAATCACGTCGTACTCTGTCATGTCTAACAGGATAACGTTAGCTGACAGGTTTTGCCCTGCCACTGACACTGCAATGTTTGGCATATACGAGTCACAAAAAGATTGCTCTCCAGTCGGAGTGCGAACCTCCAACGGAAAAATCAAAGGCTCAACTGACAAGGGCAAAGTACGAGCAAATCTAGCTGCTATAAATGAATGAGTAGCTCCACAATCAAACAAAGTAAATGCTTCATGACCGGCTACCGAGAACGTACCTTGGACCAACTCTGCCTTGGTCACTTGCTCGACTGTTGCCGCGTATGCTCGACCGACAATGACCTTCTGGTTTGTTGTCTTCGGTGGATATGACTGCGGCTGCTGCTGCTGCGTCGCTGGCTGTCGTTGCGACGCCAGCTGGGAAGTGCTTGGCGTATTCCTGCGTTGGTCGTCTGCTTGCTTCTTCCTACAATCCCGGATGTAATGACCCATCTTCCTGCAATATAAGCATCCGCCTGTGTTCTGTGGGCAAGGTCGCCTTGGATGATCTGTAGTACATTTCGGGCAACTGGCCGCGGTAAGCCGCTTCTGCTGCGGTTGCTGGCATTGCTGGTACTGGGGTCTACGGTTCTGATACTGATTCTGGCGGGTGTTGTTGTTGTTGTTTCACTGCTTCTTTGATTGAGGATGGAATCTCCTTCCATCCTGATTCCTCTGGAAATGTCTCTTCCTTGGCCAACTCCTTTGGCCAGGATTCTGCTGCTGCTGACGCGGTGCGTGAGTCTTCTGCAATTCTGTCCAGTCATACTCAAGCAAGGAGGCCGTCTCTAAAGCCTCATCGACCGTCATAGGTGCATGTGTGTACACCTTCGTCCTTAAGACTGGCTTCAGACCCCGAGCAAATTTAAGAGCTCGCTCCTTTTCTGTCGTATATAAGTGTGGACAAAACCTCTCCAAGGTTCGAAAACGCGTGACATAATCAGAGAGAGAAGAACTACCCTGCTGGAGGTCAAGAAAGTTTTGCATTTTCCGGCTCCTCTCGTGAGCTGGAAAATAGGCTGCGTAGAACGTTTCCACAAATTGCTCCCAATCAACTGGCTGGCTGCCGAACTTTATCTCCCAGGTGGTCGCCCACCACCTTTCCGCATCCTTCTTGAGACGATATGTCCCAAAATCTACTTTCCGATCATCACCAACTTGTAACACACGGAAGATACGCTCTATTTCTATGATCTAATCCTCGGCTACTTCCGACGATGACTTTCCATCAAACGAGGGAGGGTTCAAGCTCATAAACTGCTTATATGGGACTGCTGTAACAGGAATCTGGGCCGGTGTTCCCTGTCCCTGGGTGGCTTGCTGAAGGTGCTCGCCCATGTTCCTCATGGTCTCTGCTTGTCTTCCTACAACCTCCGTAAGGTTGTTCAGAGTCTCCATCAGGTCGTCACATCTGGCGTGCCACGCCATCTAAATACGCAACAATCTATACATAAGCAACCAACAACTACACGGAGATAGGGAAATTGCTATTTCATTAATAAAGAAAACTGTAACATTACATAAGCACCCTTCATCAAGATAGGGTTAAACAAGCACTGCCAACAATTTAAGCATGACAAAAGCAAAAACGAAACACTGACTCAGTGTTTCTAACATCTAAGCATCACATCACCATTTTACGACTTGCTAGTGTAGAAGTCCCTGTAGTTCTTTCCACTACCATAGCGCCTCGGCCTAACACGTGGAGGAGAAACAACATTCCTCAGCGGCGTGTCAGAGATCTCCTGGACTTCCTTCAGAATCGGTGGCACGTACTCTGAACAAACAGCATAGGGGTAGGACTCGGGAGAATATTGGGGAGAATCGATCGCTCCTCGCCTTTCTCCGTCCTGGCTATCTACTTTCAGAACCAAAGGTCCAAAGACCGAAGAAACATCCTCGATGTCTTCCGCATTGCTCTTCTAGAGCTCATCCCTCTGCTTCGTCTGGCATTCCTTTTCGACATGCCCACGAAGACTACAGTAGGGGCACTCAGCCAACTCGCGGGGACAGATCTGTCCAGCGTGATCTTCCAAACACCTTGCACATGGAGGTGCCAACATGTGCACATTACGTGCCAAATGTCGCACAACTCCACTCAGGGCCTCTTCGCCTCGAGTCAGGTTTTGGAGAGCCTCCAAAATCTTGCTGTAGGTCGGGTTTGTCGACATCTATTACATGCACAGAACCACAAACACAAACCATCTAAAAGTAGGAAATAAAGGAAATAAAGAAGCTAAACTTATACTTACAGTGCGATGGATGATGTACGATGAAGCTCTGACCACACACTTAAACTCTGCTCTGATACCAAACACTGTGGCGCCCCAAACCCCGACCTTGGAAAAAGCTTGAGATTTCCATGGAAATTTTTTTTTTTTTTTAAAGTTTAAGCAGAAAATCATTGGAAAGCTAGCGTGGGAAAACAACAAAGCTGCAAGTCTGGGCGGCCGCCACAGATAAGGAATAGTGTAACCGAACAGAGTAACCACGAAGTAAAGAGGGGAAACACCTCAATAGTTTTAAAGAGTTTACAGATAATAGTACAAAAGGTACAAAATAGGGAGTACATCCCATCAACAACCAAAAACACAAAAACCACCAGGTACAGGAACTGTAGGTCAAGTGTGTGGGTCCTCTGAGCCTCCACCGTGTATCATCGCATCCGCACTATACCTGTTCGTCACCTACATCCCCATAAAACGGGGTCAACCCTCTTGTGAGGTGGTGAAGAAACAACCACAAGCAAATATATATATATCATGTACACAGGAAAGCAGGAAATAAACTGACAAGTGTAAGTGCCTATGTCAGGTAGGTGTAAGGTGACAAGTACTAGCCAACCAGATATAGCAACAGGAAAAACAAGTAGCTAAAGCAACGAACTGAAACGTAAGTGAACTGAGCAGCAAGTAACCAAAGTAACACTGAAGTGACTGTAACAACTGAAGTAAGTCTACAACACAAGTAAAGCAACATCTACTGTAAGTCAGCTGTTTGGTTAGTTCTTAACTCCTTCGGGTACGCGAAGGAAACCTCGCATTCTGTGAAACATGCACCCGGCGTCTGTTATTCCAATTCTAGTGTGGTAACCGGGAAAGCTACAGACCGAGTCAACCTCATGCGAGCAGCACACGGCTAGGAGAAAACACTCGCATAGGCAAGGATTGCAATCCATACTACTGCAGTAATGAGGCCCTAAGAAGGTAACCTCAACCTCCCTGACTCTGAGTGACTGGAGGCCAAAGGAACGCAACAGCTCCTGTCAAAACAAGTGTCGTAGTAACGACAAGTCACTCAGGGTTGTACCATCCACCCTCTCCCAAGGTGAACCGTTTTGTGAATGGGGCGAAGCAGGTTTATCTTTCTTAAGGTTCAAGTTCAATCATACCTCACAACGAGGAATCTGCCTCGTGGTCCTCGCAGGGTACGCAAAACGAGGACTTGGCCTGCCCATCCACGTGCTCAGCCTCACACGGCCAACGGAGCACATTGCTCGTGAAAACAGTCAAAACACCATATTATTTTATCTTCTATTAGGGTATATCATACAAAAGTCCACACAACAAAAGGGTCACTGCCCCCAAAGACTCCAACTGAGCCCACAACAAGAAATTTCAATATTCATACCCTATGGTGTTCTATTTTCTCTCTATTCGTAGGTGCGCCTAATGCGCTTACTGATGCCTCAGCGATGTACCTCCTCTGGGTACGTACTACTCACAACTGTGTCAAGATGTGCCAAATGTAAAGTGTAAGAGTAATTACAATTTCTACCTTTTGCACAAATGTAACTACAGAGACATTAAATGATATTTAAACTGCACTATATTCGGTATTGCATTATCATCATTTTCATACTCAAAGGTCGAAATTGAATTTAACCAATCATCTTGTCTAATGGGAATAACATTGGTTTTTCCCAAGGTGAATCGTTGCTCTTGCACGGAAGATGCAACTGCGACCCAAAAGACCGTTTCACGTGGTTCAACGCACTTACATGTTTATGGTGAAATCTGAGATATTCCCATCTTATGGGAACAACATTAGCTATTTCGACGGTATGGGGAGCCGCGCCTACGGTCCCGAAACAAACCGTTTGTCAAAATGAACGTAGGACAACACTAATCGATTCAAAATGTAACATCATCAAGAGGAAATGCTTGGGCGGAACACAAGAGTGTCACATGTCCATTCGGTTATGCTGAAACAGTCATTATGTATTCTGGTATACCGGTGTGTACAAACCTATACCTATGTACATACGTACATATATCCATTCACACTCAAGTACATATAGATAACCTATATACATATATATATCGAACTCGATAAAACCCAAGGCATGTAAAGTTTTGCCAAAACCCTAACCGAATGCACGGAGGGTGCGGGGCAAAGAAAATTACTAGTTGAACCGAATGTGGTTCAGCTTGAAGTAGCCACTGACAGGTTTTTGATAGGAAGGCATTGACGGCCATCATGGTGGCATAACGGGGCTGCGAGTGTGCCAACCTGCCGATCCACACTCGCTGCCAAAACTCCAGCTATTACAATGGTCTGGTCCTACGGACCAGACTGTCATACTAACACAAAGGTTCTGGTCTGACTCTTGGTGCGGACCAGACTGCCGAAGGGTCTGGATTGAGAAGGAGTCAAACTGCCAACAAGTGCAGCCGCGACTAGACCAAAATTGCGGGGCACGAGGAAGCTAGACACAGGGGAAGGGACTGGTCCACCGGACCCTACTGCCCTTACCACAAGCAGGTATGAACTACTCGGTTCAGTCTTGGACCCACAAAAGGGTCAACACACAGCCCGGGTACCCAGCACCTTGCAACTAGCACCCGGCTCTATCGCGGGCGAGCCGCGGCTAGCAAGTGGGTGCTAGCAGGGCTACCGAAGGGTTCAGGTCTGAACCTCGGTTCAGATCTGCTCCCACCAATGCTAAAACAAAGACTAAGGGTGCACAGCACCAGTGCGGTGTGCACGCCCAGCTCCAGCCAAGTGGAATCTGGCTGGGCTGGGTTCGCCCAACTCGGGTCAACCGGCTATGGGGTAGGTCTGGACCCTCGGTTCAGATCCGCATCCTGACCCATGCCATCTAGCACTATGCGTAGCACGAACCTGTAAGGGAATGCATCTAACTGTATAATATAATTATTACTATATATTATTTAATATATATATATATATATATATATTTTTTTTTTTTTTGAGAACTACTGCTACTAGGCGCGGGGGCCATCCACACAGCGCCTGCTCCATTCTTAGAGCGAAATGGAGGGAAAAGAAAAATGGGGGTTTGGTCCACTAGACCAGACCGAGTCACCCTTACCGACGTGAACCAGAGCACAAGGGCTCGGTTCACAGCAGCTAAGAGGGTGTGCTGGGGACGCCTAAGGCCGACCCAGCTGCTCCAGTCCGGGTCTCAAAAAGCAAAACCGAAAATAAAAAAAAAATAAGATCAACATCGTAACTAAAAAGAAATACCAGGGGTTAACACCTTAACCATCGACAGCCGGTCCTTTGCACGTCTCAAAGAAAGAGGTCACATAGTGACCCAGGGTGAAGGGCTAGGCTGCAACACCAGTCCCATTGTGCTGGGACGGGGTTTAGCCGAAAACCCAAGAAGAAAGAATGCATAAAGAAAAGAACAAGAAAAGAGAACGAAAAGGGGGCTGACGGGTAGGATGTAAGCTGGACGAGCCCAGCTCGGTCCAGCACATCCTTATGATGAGGATGTCATGAAATAAATCAGCAAACCAAAAGAAAACCATGGCGTAACAGCATTTTCATAGAAAATGAACAACTAACCTGTATAGGAGAAACAAGAACAAAGACGCCAATGTAAGAATAAAAAAGGAAATCTATCTCCAAGGCATGCAGTACAAAAGCTTATGAAAACAGTGGAAGTTCAATAATCAAAACTACTTTTCTAACTAATTTGTCACTTGGGCTTGCATGCACCGATGCAATGCGTCAATGGCTTCATGTAAAACCGAAATCGACAAGAAGGTGAGTCTTCACCTTAACTTCTTGGAGAAGATGAAGGATGATGCAGCAACACTCCACGCCCAGGTGGTTCCCACGGTTCGGAGGGAGGAAACAAGAGGAGAAGAAGGGGGGGTTTGAGAGAGAGAAGTGAGAGAGTAAGTTAAGAAAAATCGCCCATTAGAGAGGGGCCCATTTTTTTTTTGAATTTTATAGAATGTGCTTTAGGGATGGATGGCTGGGGTTGTTCCTTCCAAGATGGAGGGCTGGGGAGCTCCACGCCCCCCAACAACCAATGCATGTAGAGCTTCCAAAAGATTTTAGAAAACTTTCTAAAATGCCATTATTAAAAGCCTTTAAAACTTTAAACAATTACAATGGGGCGCCCTTGGCTGCCAACCAACTCCACCTATCGATTTTGAGGGTTTGAATCTTTTTAAAAACCTTTCAAATTTGCCATGAGGCGCCAGCCCCATGGCTCCTTTTTAGAAATGACGCCCCTCATGATGGAGCCTAGGCATCATCATGAGGTCTTTTTTTTTAAAAGATGAGTGGCCAATGAAGGCCTTCTTTTAAGTGCCATGCAAAAGTATTTCAAAATCGCCATCCAGCTGGTCAATCCTTGACCAGCTGGTCGACTATGGACATGGGTGTCCACTATAGGGTCGTCCAAGGGTTTTGGATCCACTAGATGCTCCGGATCCAAATCCAAAACCACATGTTATGTATATCATAAAGAAACGCCTATTTAATGCATTAAAATAATAATTTAATTTCAACAATTTAGTTTGTTCTCTTTATGACCTTAATTATTGTAGAATGGTCAATGCCTTTTAAGGAAATTACCTCTCCTTTGCTCGAATTAAGCGTTTTAAGATTCGGGTCCAATCGTAGATCAAAACTCGAAATTCACATGCACTGATGAGGTTCCTTCGTCATTCGGATCTCAAATTCGGGGTGTATCACTACAACCCTATTCCAAACTTACCTTGAAAGTTTCGGAAGTTAATTCGCTCTAGATTTCCCGAAATCACTCTTTTTACCAAAAATTATGCAATTTTACCCGATTCTCAAATTAAGCAAATCATCATAAATTGCCAAAACATAAAAATTCATCGATTCCCATATAATTACACAACATACATCAAAATTAGAATCATGGATCTTACATCCTCACCTCCTTAAAAGGATTTTGTCCCCGAAATCACCCTTAGGAGGTTACAAAAAGTTCTGGATAAGTCTCTCTCATGCTTGCTTCTGGTTCCCATGTGCATTCTTCAATGCCATGGTGCTGCCATCATATCTTAACTAACGGGATAATCTTGGTACGCAAAACTTGATCTCGTCGATCAACAATCTCGATAGGCCTTTCTGATAAGGTCAAATCTTCCTGCACGTCCACATCTTCATAACGAATGACATGCGATGGGTCAGGAATGTATTTCTTGAGCATAGACACGTGAAAAACATTATGGATGTGGGCATACTGTGGGGGCAATTCGACACGATATGCCACGTCACCAATTCGCGCCGCGATCTCGAATGGTCCAACGTACCTTGGACTCAACTTCCCTTTCTTCCCAAAACGAAATACGCTCTTAGTCGACGAAACGCTAACAAAAACCATGTCTCCAACATCAAAAGACAATTCGCGACGTCTCTTATCGGCATAATTCTTCTGTCTATCTTGCGCTGCCTTCAAACGTTCACGAATTTTCTGCACCTGCTGCGTGTAGTGCTGAAGAACAATAGGCGATTCGCTCGATCTATCGCTGATGTCATCCCAATAAGATGGCGACCGACAAGGTCTACCATACAACGCTTCATACGAGGCCATCCCGATACTAGCGTGGTAACTATTGTTATATGCGAACTCTACCAAACATAGGTGTGAATCCCATTTACCCTTCCAATCAAGCATACATGCTCGCAACATATCTTCTAATGTTTGAATCGTTCGCTCGGACTGTCCATCCGTCTGAGGATGAAAGGCTGTACTAAACTTCAACTTTGTCCCCAAAGCAGATTGCAACTGACCCCATAGTCGCGAAGTGAATCGGGGATCACGATCAGAAATAATAGACCTCGGTACACCGTGAAGTCGAACGATCTCTCTAATGTACAAGTCAGCTAGGCTCTCAAGAGACTGACTGACCTTGATCGGCAAGAAATGGGCAAACTTGGTGAGTTTGTCCACTACTACCCATATCGCATCGTGTTTACGCCTAGACAGTGGCAATTTTACCACAAAATCCATCGTAACATTCTCCCATTTCCACTGAGGAATCTCAATCCTCTGCAAGGTACCACCGGGACGCTGATGTTCCGCTTTAACTTGCTGACACGTCAAGCATCTCGCAACGTAAGCCGCTATCTCGCGCTTCATACCACTCCACCAATACTTCCGTTGTAAGTCCTTGAACATCTTTGTTCCTCCAGGATGAATCGTATATCTTGACATATGAGCTTCGTCAAGAATTTCTCTCCTCAGCTCAAGGTTGCTCGAAACCCAAAGGCGATCTCTCATACGAATGCTGCCATCCCTAGACACTCTGAAAGAAGAATCTGCTCGCTCGGCCAAGGCTAGAAACTTGCCATACTGGTTGTCAAGCTTCTGAGCCTCTACGATCGTTGGCAAAAATTCGGATCGAATGGTTAGACCAGACATCCTGATCGAACCACCCCCAATAGAAAAAGGTTTCCAAGCAACTAAATCTTCGATAAGCTTCTGGCTCCATACAAGGCTAGCTAGAACGCCACTCGCTTTGCGGCTAAGCGCATCTGCCACAATGTTCGCCTTACCAGGATGATAAGACAACGTGAAATCGTAGTCCTTGATGAACTCAAGCCACCGTCGCTGCCTCATATTCAACTCCTTCTGAGAGAACAGATACTTGAGGCTCTTGTGGTCTGAAAAGACCTCAAACGATTCCCCATATAGGTAATGTCGCCATGATTTCAAAGCAAACACGACTGCTGCCAACTCTAAATCGTGTGTCGGATAGTTTCGCTCGTGAATCTTCAACTGTCTGGAAGCATAGGCAATTACTCGGCCATGGTGCATAAGCACGCAACCTAAACCGGTACCAGAGGCGTTTGTGTACACCACAAAGCCACCTCTGCCAGAGGGTAAAGCCAATACCAGCGAGGTTGTCAACTTCTTCTTCAGGATCTGAAAACTGTCCTCACAGGCACTGTTCCACACGAACTTAATACCTTTACGCAACAACTTCGTCAAAGGTAAAGCGATCATCGAGAAGTCTTGGATAAAACGTCGATAATAACTGGCCAATCCAAGAAAACTACGAATCTCAGACACATTCTGGGGTTGCTTCCAACCCAAAATTGCTTCGACTTTCGGTGGATCGACGGATACTCCGTCCTTCGATATCACATGGCCAAGAAACATGATGCGCTCGAGCCAAAACTCACACTTAGAGAATTTGGTGAACAACTGATGCTCGCGAAGAGTACTCAACACAATCCGTAGATGCTCTCGATGCTGCTCTGAACTCTCTGAATAGACCAAGACGTCGTCGATAAATACTATCACGAACGAGTCCACATATGGACGAAAAATCTGGTTCATCAAATCCATGAATGCTGCTGGAGCATTCGTGAGGCCAAAAGGCATCACCACGAACTCATACAACCCATATCTTGTCCGGAAAGCTGACTTCGCAATATCATCCTCTCGGATACGAAGCTCATGGTAACCCGATCTGAGATCGATCTTCGAGAAGACCTTTGCCTTCTGCAATTGATCGAAAAGATCTTCGATCCTCGGCAACGGATACTTGTTCTTAATTGTCGCTTGGTTGAGCATCCGATAATCGATGCACAACCTCAGGGATCCATCCTTCTTCCGTACAAAAAGTACTGGTGCTCCCCAAGGTGAAGCACTAGGCCGAATAAAACCCTGATCAAGGAGTTCTTCCAACTGTCGCTTCAACTCTTCGAGTTCCGCTGGAGCCATACGGTATGGTGCCTTGGAAATCGGTGTCTTTCCAGGCATCAGTTCGATACCAAACTCGATCTCTTGCCTCGGAGGTAACCCAGGTATCTCCTCCGAAAACACATCGGAAAAATCTCGGACCACGTCCAAGTCATCGATCAAAACCATCTCGTGTTCAACTGGGGCAATACTGACTAAGAATGCAGTACCCCCGCTTCGCAGATACTTCTGAGCCTTGAAAGAAGAAATCATGCGACTATCGCGCAAAGGTCGAGGAAGCTTGATCTCCAGAACAGGACGATCAGGCTGAGAAAGAACGATTTTGCCTTCCCGACAAAAGACTTGAGCATGGTACTCAAAAAGCCAATCCATGCCCAAAATCACGTCGTACTCTGTCATGTCTAACAGGATAACGTTAGCTGACAGGTTTTGCCCTGCCACTGACACTGCAATGTTTGGCATATACGAGTCACAAAAAGATTGCTCTCCAGTCGGAGTGCGAACCTCCAACGGAAAAATCAAAGGCTCAACTGACAAGGGCAAAGTACGAGCAAATCTAGCTGCTATAAATGAATGAGTAGCTCCACAATCAAACAAAGTAAATGCTTCATGACCGGCTACCGAGAACGTACCTTGGACCAACTCTGCCTTGGTCACTTGCTCGACTGTTGCCGCGTATGCTCGACCGACAATGACCTTCTGGTTTGTTGTCTTCGGTGGATATGACTGCGGCTGCTGCTGCTGCGTCGCTGGCTGTCGTTGCGACGCCAGCTGGGAAGTGCTTGGCGTATTCCTGCGTTGGTCGTCTGCTTGCTTCTTCCTACAATCCCGGATGTAATGACCCATCTTCCTGCAATATAAGCATCCGCCTGTGTTCTGTGGGCAAGGTCGCCTTGGATGATCTGTAGTACATTTCGGGCAACTGGCCGCGGTAAGCCGCTTCTGCTGCGGTTGCTGGCATTGCTGGTACTGGGGTCTACGGTTCTGATACTGATTCTGGCGGGTGTTGTTGTTGTTGTTTCACTGCTTCTTTGATTGAGGATGGAATCTCCTTCCATCCTGATTCCTCTGGAAATGTCTCTTCCTTGGCCAACTCCTTTGGCCAGGATTCTGCTGCTGCTGACGCGGTGCGTGAGTCTTCTGCAATTCTGTCCAGTCATACTCAAGCAAGGAGGCCGTCTCTAAAGCCTCATCGACCGTCATAGGTGCATGTGTGTACACCTTCGTCCTTAAGACTGGCTTCAGACCCCGAGCAAATTTAAGAGCTCGCTCCTTTTCTGTCGTATATAAGTGTGGACAAAACCTCTCCAAGGTTCGAAAACGCGTGACATAATCAGAGAGAGAAGAACTACCCTGCTGGAGGTCAAGAAAGTTTTGCATTTTCCGGCTCCTCTCGTGAGCTGGAAAATAGGCTGCGTAGAACGTTTCCACAAATTGCTCCCAATCAACTGGCTGGCTGCCGAACTTTATCTCCCAGGTGGTCGCCCACCACCTTTCCGCATCCTTCTTGAGACGATATGTCCCAAAATCTACTTTCCGATCATCACCAACTTGTAACACACGAAAGATACGCTCTATTTCTATGATCTAATCCTCGGCTACTTCCGACGATGACTTTCCATCAAACGAGGGAGGGTTCAAGCTCATAAACTGCTTATATGGGACTGCTGTAACAGGAATCTGGGCCGGTGTTCCCTGTCCCTGGGTGGCTTGCTGAAGGTGCTCGCCCATGTTCCTCATGGTCTCTACTTGTCTTCCTACAACCTCCGTAAGGTTGTTCAGAGTCTCCATCAGGTCGTCACATCTGGCGTGCCACGCCATCTAAATACGCAACAATCTATACATAAGCAACCAACAAGTACACGGAGATAGGGAAATTGCTATTTCATTAATAAAGAAAACTGTAACATTACATAAGCACCCTTCATCAAGATAGGGTTAAACAAGCACTGCCAACAATTTAAGCATGACAAAAGCAAAAACGAAACACTGACTCAGTGTTTCTAACATCTAAGCATCACATCACCATTTTACGACTTGCTAGTGTAGAAGTCCCTGTAGTTCTTTCCACTACCATAGCGCCTCGGCCTAACACGTGGAGGAGAAACAACATTCCTCAGCGGCGTGTCAGAGATCTCCTGGACTTCCTTCAGAATCGGTGGCACGTACTCTGAACAAACAGCATAGGGGTAGGACTCGGGAGAATATTGGGGAGAATCGATAGCTCCTCGCCTTTCTCCGTCCTGGCTATCTACTTTCAGAACCAAAGGTCCAAAGACCGAAGAAACATCCTCGATGTCTTCCGCATTGCTCTTCTAGAGCTCATCCCTCTGCTTCGTCTGGCATTCCTTTTCGACATGCCCACGAAGACTACAGTAGGGGCACTCAGCCAACTCGCGGGGACAGATCTGTCCAGCGTGATCTTCCAAACACCTTGCACATGGAGGTGCCAACATGTGCACATTACGTGCCAAATGTCGCACAGCTCCACTCAGGGCCTCTTCGCCTCGAGTCAGGTTTTGGAGAGCCTCCAAAATCTTGCTGTAGGTCGGGTTTGTCGACATCTATTACATGCACAGAACCACAAACACAAACCATCTAAAAGTAGGAAATAAAGGAAATAAAGAAGCTAAACTTATACTTACAGTGCGATGGATGATGTACGATGAAGCTCTGACCACACACTTAAACTCTGCTCTGATACCAAACACTGTGGCGCCCCAAACCCCGACCTTGGAAAAAGCTTGAGATTTCCATGGAAATTTTTTTTTTTTTTTAAAGTTTAAGCAGAAAATCATTGGAAAGCTAGCGTGGGAAAACAACAAAGCTGCAAGTCTGGGCGGCCGCCACAGATAAGGAATAGTGTAACCGAACAGAGTAACCACGAAGTAAAGAGGGGAAACACCTCAATAGTTTTAAAGAGTTTACAGATAATAGTACAAAAGGTACAAAATAGGGAGTACATCCCATCAACAACCAAAAACACAAAAACCACCAGGTACAGGAACTGTAGGTCAAGTGTGTGGGTCCTCTGAGCCTCCACCGTGTATCATCGCATCCGCACTATACCTGTTCGTCACCTACATCCCCATAAAACGGGGTCAACCCTCTTGTGAGGTGGTGAAGAAACAACCACAAGCAAATATATATATATCATGTACACAGGAAAGCAGGAAATAAACTGACAAGTGTAAGTGCCTATGTCAGGTAGGTGTAAGGTGACAAGTACTAGCCAACCAGATATAGCAACAAGAAAAACAAGTAGCTAAAGCAACGAACTGAAACGTAAGTGAACTGAGCAGTAAGTAACCAAAGTAACACTGAAGTGACTGTAACAACTGAAGTAAGTCTACAACACAAGTAAAGCAACATCTACTGTAAGTCAGCTGTTTGGTTAGTTCTTAACTCCTTCGGGTACGCGAAGGAAACCTCGCATTCTGTGAAACATGCACCCGGCGTCTGTTATTCCAATTCTAGTGTGGTAACCGGGAAAGCTACAGACCGAGTCAACCTCATGCGAGCAGCACACGGCTAGGAGAAAACACTCGCATAGGCAAGGATTGCAATCCATACTACTGCAGTAGTGAGGCCCTAAGAAGGTAACCTCAACCTCCCTGACTCTGAGTGACTGGAGGCCAAAGGAACGCAACAGCTCCTGTCAAAACAAGTGTCGTAGTAACGACAAGTCACTCAGGGTTGTACCATCCACCCTCTCCCAAGGTGAACCGTTTTGTGAATGGGGCGAAGCAGGTTTATCTTTCTTAAGGCTCAAGTTCAATCATACCTCACAACGAGGAATCTGCCTCGTGGTCCCCGCAGGGTACGCAAAACGAGGACTTGGCCTGCCCATCCACATGCTCAGCCTCACACGGCCAACGGAGCACATTGCTCGTGAAAACAGTCAAAACACCATATTATTTTATCTTCTATTAGGGTATATCATACAAAAGTCCACACAACAAAAGGGTCACTGCCCCCAAAGACTCCAACTGAGCCCACAACAAGAAATTTCAATATTCATACCCTATGGTGTTCTATTTTCTCTCTATTCGTAGGTGCGCCTAATGCGCTTACTGATGCCTCAGCGATGTACCTCCTCTGGGTACGTACTACTCACAACTGTGTCAAGATGTGCCAAATGTAAAGTGTAAGAGTAATTACAATTTCTACCTTTTGCACAAATGTAACTACAGAGACATTAAATGATATTTAAACTGCACTATATTCGGTATTGCATTATCATCATTTTCATACTCAAAGGTCGAAATTGAATTTAACCAATCATCTTGTCTAATGGGAATAACATTGGTTTTTCCCAAGGTGAATCGTTGCTCTTGCACGGAAGATGCAACTGCGACCCAAAAGACCGTTTCACGTGGTTCAACGCACTTACATGTTTATGGTGAAATCTGAGATATTCCCATCTTATGGGAACAACATTAGCTATTTCGACGGTATGGGGAGCCGCACCTACGGTCCCGAAACAAACCGTTTGTCAAAATGAACGTAGGACAACACTAATCGATTCAAAATGTAACATCATCAAGAGGAAATGCTTGGGCGGAACACAAGAGTGTCACATGTCCATTCGGTTATGCTGAAACAGTCATTATGTATTCTGGTATACCGGTGTGTACAAACCTATACCTATGTACATACGTACATATATCCATTCACACTCAAGTACATATAGATAACCTATATACATATATATATCGAACTCGATAAAACCCAAGGCATGTAAAGTTTTGCCAAAACCCTAACCTAATGCACGGAGGGTGCGGGGCAAAGAAAATTACTAGTTGAACCGAATGTGGTTCAACTTGAAGTAGTCACAGACTGGTTTTTGATAGGAAGGCATTGACGTCCATCATGGTGGCATAACGGGGCTGCAAGTGTGCCAACCTGCCGATCCACACTCGCTGCCGAAACTCCAGCTATTACAATTGTCTGGTCCTACGGGCCAGACCGTCATACTAACACAAAGGTTCTGGTCCGACTCTTGGTGCGGACCAGACTGCCGAAGGGTCTGGATTGAGAAGGAGTCAAACTGCCAACAAGTGCAGTCGCGGCTAGACCAAAATTACGGGGCACGAGGGAGCTAGACACAGGGGAAGGGACTCGTCCACCGGACCCTACTGCCCTTACCACAAGCAGGTATGAACTACTCGGTTCAGTCTTGGACCCACAAAAGGGTCGACACACAGGTACCCAGCACCTTGCAACTAGCACCCAGCTCTATCACGGGCGAGCCGCGGCTAGCAAGTGGGTGCTAGCAGGGCTACCGAAGGGTTCAGGTCTGAACCTCGGTTCAGATCTGCTCCCACCAATGCTAAAACAAAGACTAAGGGTGCACAGCACCAGTGCGGTGTGCACGCCCAGCTCCAGCCAAGTGGAATCTGGCTGGGCTGGGTTCGCCCAACTCGGGTCAACCGGCTATGGGGTAGGTCTGGACCCTCGGTTCAGATCCGCACCCTGACCCATGCCATCTAGCACTATGCGTAGCACGAACCTGTAAGGGAATGCATCTAACTGTATAATATAATTATTACTATATATTATTTAATATATATATATATATATATATATATTTTTTTTTTTTTTTGAGAACTACTGCTACTAGGCGCGGGGGCCATCCACACAGCGCCTGCTCCATTCTTAGAGCGAAATGGAGGGAAAAGAAAAATGGGGGTTTGGTCCACTAGACCAGACCGAGTCACCCTTACCGACGTGAACCAGAGCACAAGGGCTCGGTTCACAGCAGCTAAGAGGGTGTGCTGGGGACGCCTAAGGCCAACCCAGCTGCTCCAGTCCGGGTCTCAAAAAGCAAAACCGAAAATGAAAAAAAAATAAGATCAACATCGTAACTAAAAAGAAATACCAGGGGTTAACACCTTAACCATCGACAGCCGGTCCTTTGCACGTCTCAAAGAAAGAGGTCACATAGTGACCCAGGGTGAAGGGCTAGGCTGCAACACCAGTCCCATTGTGCTGGGACGGGGTTTAGCCGAAAACCCAAGAAGAAAGAATGCATAAAGAAAAGAACAAGAAAAGAGAACGAAAAGGGGGCTGACGGGTAGGATGTAAGCTGGACGAGCCCAGCTCGGTCCAGCACATCCTTATGATGAGGATGTCATGAAATAAATCAGCAAACCAAAAGAAAACCATGGCGTAACAGCATTTTCATAGAAAATGAACAACTAACCTGTATAGGAGAAACAAGAACAAAGACGCCAATGTAAGAATAAAAAAGGAAATCTATCTCCAAGGCATGCAGTACAAAAGCTTATGAAAACAGTGGAAGTTCAATAATCAAAACTACTTTTCTAACTAATTTGTCACTTGGGCTTGCATGCACCGATGCAATGCGTCAATGGCTTCATGTAAAACCGAAATCGACAAGAAGGTGAGTCTTCACCTTAACTTCTTGGAGAAGATGAAGGATGATGCAGCAACACTCCACGCCCAGGTGGTTCCCACGGTTCGGAGGGAGGAAACAAGAGGAGAAGAAGGGGGGGTTTGAGAGAGAGAAGTGAGAGAGTAAGTTAAGAAAAATCGCCCATTAGAGAGGGGCCCATTTTTTTTTTGAATTTTATAGAATGTGCTTTAGGGATGGATGGCTGGGGTTGTTCCTTCCAAGATGGAGGGCTGGGGAGCTCCACGCCCCCCAACAACCAATGCATGTAGAGCTTCCAAAAGATTTTAGAAAACTTTCTAAAATGCCATTATTAAAAGCCTTTAAAACTTTAAACAATTACAATGGGGCGCCCTTGGCTGCCAACCAACTCCACCTATCGATTTTGAGGGTTTGAATCTTTTTAAAAACCTTTCAAATTTGCCATGAGGCGCCAGCCCCATGGCTCCTTTTTAGAAATGACGCCCCTCATGATGGAGCCTAGGCATCATCATGAGGTCTTTTTTTTTAAAAGATGAGTGGCCAATGAAGGCCTTCTTTTAAGTGCCATGCAAAAGTATTTCAAAATCGCCATCCAGCTGGTCAATCCTTGACCAGCTGGTCGACTATGGACATGGGTGTCCACTATAGGGTCGTCCAAGGGTTTTGGATCCACTAGATGCTCCGGATCCAAATCCAAAACCACATGTTATGTATATCATAAAGAAACGCCTATTTAATGCATTAAAATAATAATTTAATTTCAACAATTTAGTTTGTTCTCTTTATGACCTTAATTATTGTAGAATGGTCAATGCCTTTTAAGGAAATTACCTCTCCTTTGCTCGAATTAAGCGTTTTAAGATTCGGGTCCAATCGTAGATCAAAACTCGAAATTCACATGCACTGATGAGGTTCCTTCGTCATTCGGATCTCAAATTCAGGGTGTATCACTACAACCCTATTCCAAACTTACCTTAAAAGTTTCAGAAGTTAATTCGCTCTAGATTTCCCGAAATCGCTCTTTTTACCAAAAATTACGCAATTTTACCCGATTCTCAAATTAAGCAAATCATCAGAAATTGCCAAAACATAAAAATTCATCGATTCCTATATAATTACACAACATACATCAAAATTAGAGTCATGGATCTTACAGTGAGGGTGCGGGCTTGAGTGTCGGGTGCAACTGCACCCGGATGAGTTAGCTGGTCCTGATAGGCTCTAGTCTGAACTGCACCTCAAGTGCAGTGCATGGACTGAACCCTGGTGTTCAGTCCAATGCCACCGTTGACCCTTGGAATTGAGTCTTGCTTTGGGTTGGAATACACGAACTGCATCGGTACACCCTTGCAGCTCCATCCCTTTTGGTCGGAGCTAGGCGAATGAGCTTGCGGGTTTGGACCAGATTGGATTTAACCCCTTGTTGTTCGCTACATGAGTGCAACCAAACCCCCTCGTGGCAGCAAGCTAGTAGAGTAACCCATTAAATTGGTAAACATATATATATATATATATATATATATATATATATATATATATATAGCAAAAAAAAAAAGAGGAAGAAATTAAGAGTAACTGAAACCAAGTAGAGGTTGGAATGTGTGAGTTCACTATCCGACCCAGCTGGACACTTAGCACATTTGTGCCTTGTCCAAGTGTATGACCTGTGATCCTTCTAGTCCCAACTTAGTGATTCAGTCATGTTGGGACTTCGTGCCTTGTATCGGTTAATCGGGTAGCCGAACTGGAGTTTGGGTCCGGAGTAAACCCCTTGTTTCTCTGAGGTCCTGATTTGGTAGTTTCGGTGTGAGTTGTCGGGTGAGCTTTACGCTTCCCACACATACATAAAGTTTTTCCTCCGACTTAATTGTTCGATGACTTCATCAAAATCCTCACTCTAGCAGCATTGGTTTTCGTGAGCATGACAACAAACCGTGGTAATGCCAATGTTATTCCCATTAGTTGGGAATATCCTAGATTTCATTCATGACACGTAAGTGTGTCAAATTCCCGAATCCCCTTATGGAATTGGTTCCACTTTGTCTGTGACGCCCCCAGAATTCCCGACTTGTAAAATCCTTTGGATTTTAGGGTAAACTTTTTTTTTTTTTAAAACAAATGCGCAAGTGCAGAAGTACCAAAGAGGAAACAAGCGGCGAACTCCGGGGCGGGTCGCAGGAGTGAAACAACAAGGTTTTGAAACAACTTTTATTATCATTTTACAAACTGTACAAATCATAAAACCAATCCCTTTACAAAAACACTGCCAAGATCCTTGAAGGTTCAGAAGTGTGGGTTCACGTCCACTGCCGCACATCGATCTCCATAGCATGCCTAAGCGAACACCTGTATCTCCATAAAACGGGGTCAGTACTCTTTCGAGCTGGTGAGACAAACCAAACCACAATATATCCATGTGTGGAGATCGAAGCAGAGCTATTCATGACATACTTAGCATGCTTATCTACAATAATTGAGTAGTTACAACAGGAGCAGGTGTACAAAGCTATACATGGTGCAATAAGAGAATATAACTAGCATGAGTTAATGTAAATAGGCAAAGCAGAAGAAATTAACCACGACATTTCTTTTCATAATTCCTAACCGTTAGCAAAGTATGCATCAAGAAACATAATTAAACATGATTCGTAATATTCGTAACATGGTATGCATCACAAAACATAAATTACTAATGTAACAATACAAGAGACTGTGATATGCAAATAGATGTGTCATCGCGAACTGTGCACAGATAAAAGTGGACAAGTATGTGCATCGTGCCATAAGTGCGAGAACTAGCCAAGTGACATTACAAAGCATTGCACATTATGATGAGACAGTTAGAAACATTTTGCCATGGTAAAACGTGACTCACAAGTGGTGTAAAAGTGCATAAACCATGTATCTCAACCATAAGCGAGCTCGTCTCGCGAAGTGGGTCCATCGCCCGCAACAAAACTCGCCAAGGAGTTGCATAAGTCTCAAAAGACTGTAATATCCATACCAAGTGCCTCGAGTCCCTTCACACTTAGGGAAAACCATTCAATTGCCAAAGTGATTTGTACATTCAAGTATCGCGAACCAGAGCATGTGAGTGCATTTATTTGTGCATTAGCCTCCGTGCTAGGGTGAGTGGCAGTGCACGTACTTTTTCATCATACTATATCACGTAACACATGCTAAACAAATGGTTTTATGACGTGTCAAGGTGCCCAATTACATAGGACAAGGAAAGTGCCATATTCTTTTATTTCTTTTGATATGCGCCATAGATTTCTCAATCTCGCTAAAATCTTATGTTATTTAAAGGTATTGAAGGAAGTATCACTTGCGAGCATAATGCACCAGATACACGAACAAGCAATTTTGACATTTCGGAGCGAGGTGCATCATTTGCAAGCACTTTGCGTGCTATGCAAGAGCGGCCATATTCCCAAACGAGGGTGAAATCCACACTACAAGTATTGACAGTTTTACCGCTTCTTCGCACATACATAACTATGTATATATATCTATATATATATACTTTGTGCATTTGCGCGGGCTCTACTACCACGTCATGACAAGTCAACTACTACGGGATTGTTGGGCCATTGGAACCCGTGTCATAGGCACTCATGCAGCCCCTAAGGCTGCGGTCTGAAGCTTGTTAATGAAGCAAAAGGGGTGGCGAAAAGGAGGGATGTCCAACAGCTGGGTTGGAGCTGTCCCAAATAGGCCGGCAACCAAACCAGCCACAATGGTGCCATGGGCACCAAGCGCACTCATGCAGGTTTGGGCAGTGCTGCCGAACTGTGGCAGCAACCACGTCGAGGTGACAGCAAGCTACTTGCTGCTGGTGCTGCACCACCGAGACCAAAAGAGTTTGGTCAAGGGAAGACTACACCGCGCGGGTTGTGGGCAATCGCGAAAACCCATGTCTGGACCAATTGGTCCAGACCCACAAATGATTGTACTCAGACTTTACAAGATCTGGACCATGTGTCCCGACCCCACATGGCTTGGCTATCAACACACGAAGGGGCGCAGGCCTACGAGCCTGCACCCGGTTGCAGCCCATCTGCTGCAACAGTTGCAGCAGGACCGAGAGCCCAAGCTGGAGGGCGAGAAGGGCTGACGCCCAACCACTGCTTGGCTGCAGCAAAATCGAACCCATAATAGGAGGCACGAAGGCTCAACGCCCCAGCCGAACAACTGGGAACAAAACTTGACAGGTCTGGACCATGCTCGGTCCAGACCATGTCAGGTTGGAGGAAAAACCCAAACGAAAGTGTGAAGGGGAAGTCACCCAACTGAACAAGCATGGGATGGCCTTTGACAGGTCTGGACCATATCCGGTCTAGACCATGTCAGTCCGGGCTAAAATCCAGAACCCATAGCCACCGAAATGGGGCTCGGATCATGGGTTCCACCAGCTAAACAGGGGAAAGAAAAGGCGCCCAGGCTGACCCGTTTGTGGTCGGCCTGGGGGTCACCCATGCACAAAAAAATGCGTCCAGAAATTTCTGGATGCCCAATAGGAAAATAAGAAGCTGAAGAGGAGAAAGGGGCTCAGCCCGACCAACCCAGGCCAGCATCGCCCGGACCCAAGAGGGTCGACCCAGTTGGGCATGGCTGTTGGACATAGGGTCTGTCTAAGGCTTCCTAGCCAACCAAAAATGCCTTGGTAGAAAAACCATGGCTGACACGAAACAATCCAAACAAACAAGCTAGAAAACACATAATTATAAAATGGCTTCTAGCCATTGTGCAACCGAAAACATATCCACAATGCATGCTAGTGTACTTGATGTATCCAACAATAGGAAATGAAACTCGAAATGCTCTCAAGCCAACAACGACTATATGGCGCAATGGGAAAAAGCAAATGCATGAGGGCATGCTCAACCGAAAACCAACTTACAATGCATGCAAGCTTGCACAAAGAAATCGACAATGTGGAACCAAGACGAAAACCAATGTACAATGCATGAACAAGGATGCACTTGCTCAATCGAAGTCCACACTAAGGATAGGGGGAGCGGCGTCTCACCTTCGAGTCTTTCACAAGGAGCTGGAAATGCTGCTCATTGGTGGAGAGAAAGAGATAAGAGAGGTGAGAGGGGAGAGCAAGAGAGAGGAGAGAGAGAAGGCCTCCAAGGAAAATCGCCCCAAGCTCTCTCTCTCTTCCTTTTTGAAAGCTTAAATACATAGGGTTTAAACGAATGGAGGGTGGAGATTAAAGGAGAGGAGATGAAGAACTGGGGTGCTCCACACCCCCTCCATAGATGCCCACGCCCAATGCATGTTCTCCTTTTGAAAATTCTAACTTTTCTTTCAAAAATGCCATTGAAGAAAGCCTTTAATGTTTGTAAGAATTACATGGGCTGCCCAAGGCTAGCCGCTCAACTCATCCTATCATTTTCTAGCATTTGAAATTGATCATGCATATATTTTAGGGATATTTCATATAAAAATATGCATGATTTCATGAGAAAATGATTTAAAAACCCTATTTTATACTAGTTTTGAGTAAATGAGATAAAATGATTTAAAAATAGAAAATGCATGAAAAACAAATTTATTTTACATTTTAATACATATTTTAGTTTTTGACATAATTGTAGTAGTTTAGTTTTTGAAAATAAAAAAAAAAAAATTAGAGTTAAAATAGACTTAGTTTTATATTTTCTAAAACAGTCATTTTGAGTTGTTTTGTAAATAACTTTTTGAAGAGAGGTTTTGAAATGCAAGTTTAAAAAGAAGATGGACTTATGGACAAAAGTTCAAATCTTTAAATATGATACGTAGGGGGAATTTCAATTTATGCCTTTTCCCTCTCTTCTAACCCTTCCCCTCCACCTCTTTTTGCCCTTCCTTCCCCTTCTCCCTTGTTCTCTCTTCTTCCTCAATCCGGTGGAGGCATCCAGCTACGACGATGGCATACAGGAGGAGTCCACCTCTCTCCTAACCCTTCAAGTTCATAGTAAGATCTTCAACTTTTCTTCTTCTTCTTCTATTTTTTTCTCATGCTATTCTTCATTAGATTAGTTCAGCTGAAATAAAATCAAAATAAAATGAAATCGTAGCATTTTAAACTGTAGTTAAATGTGCATCGTTTCATTTTCAGAATTTCAATCTTAAATCATATGCATTGTTTTTAATTCAAGTTAATGTTCATCTGTGTTGCTTAATCAAGTTTCAGAAATCAGTCAACTGATCTCTGATAATAGCTGCTATCAGTTTGTTTTTTACAGAATTCATTTTGAATTGCTCTGTGTATGCTACAAATGGAGTATTGATTGATCATCTGGATCGATCAAAGCTGATTCAAGGTTTCAATTGAAAGTTACTCTGTCTCTGGCGATGAAATCATAATATTTGATCGGATGAATGTTTGAGTCCAAATCTATCGGATATCTGAATCAGTCCTAATACTGTGTTTTTTCTGATGTTAACATCAAAGAAAAAAATCACCGGAGGTCTGTATTGAGTTTTATCTGATGTTTACTACGTTTTCCAGTGATTGACTGCCGTTTATGGATTTTTCAGGTTGTAAACACCCCAAATTTTTCAAAGTTTGGTAAAAATGACCTTTTGCCCCTGATTCCATCTTCTGAGAAAATCAAAGCCAAATTTCAATTATTCTTCAGATCTTTCGGGTTAAAATTCCATGTCGATATATCCAACTCATTTTCGGGTCTGGATCCAGTGTTTAAAATCCAAATTTGAGCCTCGTTATTCAATTCCTAAATTAAAATTACAAAAATACCAAAAAAATGGTTTTGAATGGTTCGGGCAGTTCATCCGGCATCCGTTTGGATCCACTGCTCTGTATTTATCGATTCGAGGTTTAAAAATCAAACATTTTCTCAAAATCCTGGATTTAAACCTATTTTCTGAAGAAAATTTCAAAAGATAAACTCGAATTCTCAGTAAAACCTTCTTTTGTAAAATTTTGCAAAATCTTATAAATAGTTTAGAAACCCCATAGTCTTAGAATTTTGTTTGCAAAAATAACAAAAAAATATAGAAAAAGAAGAAAAAGAGCAAAAAAATCAAAAGGAAGAGAAAAGTGCAAAAAAATCGATAGAGTAAAACTTTTTTTAAAAATCATTTCTTATAAAAACCTCTTTTGGCAAATTCTCTTAAAAAGAGCCTCCTTTGGAAATTCGTAAAGGAACCTGAGAGACCCCGTTACAAGCCTTTTTAGGGTTTCTCTTTGAGAACCCTTGAAAGGAAGAACGGATGGCCACCTCTCTCCCTCCATTCTCTCTCCATTTTCGCCCATCCACCTAGGTTTTCAACTCAAACCATCCATCTCCAAACCCCCCTTCTTCCGCCATCGATTTCCAACAAACCCGGATCCTCCCGAAGCTTCTTCTTCCTCTTTAAAAGAGGCACGAAGGGGAAGGGTTCAAGGACCATTTTTCACCCCTCCATTTCAACATCTCTTCTTCCTCAACTTCTTTCTTCTTCCCCTCTCCACTTCTTCTTCTTCTTTTCTTCTGATCTCTCTGGTTTTCTCCATTTTACTGAAGGAAGCCGATCACCCTCAAGCAAGCTAAGGTAAGTAGTCTTTTTCGTCCTGTTTTCGGATTTTTTTTTTGTTTGTTTACTTGTTTCAAGCCCCGCACACCCCTTGTAAATCCGGTTTGCAGATAGCAACATCTGTTTATACAGTGCAAAATCAACGGAATATACCTATTCCAACAAATTTTTTTCCCCCTATTTTTCCTTTCCTTTCTTTTGATTAGTGAGTTTCAACGGTTTTATGCATGTCGATTCTCTAATTTTCTTAGATCATGATTTCAATCTATGTCTTATTTAGTTGGTTTTCTTATTTATGTTTCTCTTCTTTTCTTTTCTTCTTTCTTTCTTTTGTTTCGTTCTGATAATTGACTTATGCTTTGCTCATTTGTTAATTTTTTTGAATTCCTGTTTGCTTTGATCATCTACTGATTTTTTTTTCTGATGGCTAGTTGATCTTGATGGTTGTAATGGCGTCGATCTCCTGCCTAGCCAAGAATAGTTCATATTTCATCCCCTTTTCTTTCTTTTGGCAGCTCGCATATTTCTGCTTATCCTGATGCCAATTTCACTTTAAATTGGTTCTTGTTCTATTGTTGATGGTTCACCTTTGTCTGAGTTTTGAAAGGAAGGTTCATCGTAGGCTCCCTATCTAGGCATTTAGTTTATGTCATTCATCACGGTGGTCATATTAAAAATAGATCCTAGCATCATTTTAGTTCCCCTTTATTCATTACCTTGGAAATCCAGCGTTTCCATGTAAAATCGATATGGATCATCTCTGTGTTTGAACTCTTTTGTGTTGCAAAGAGATCAGGAAATCTGTTAACAGGGTGGTTCTGCCGTAAGATCAGGCGAGTTTCTATCGCAAATCCCTTAACGGAAGATGGCACAACTAAGGAGCACCGAACCACATTCAATCCAGTTTGTTCAGGAAAAGTCAAGACAGTGAGATCCTATACAGCTAAGTATTAGGTTCCATTATTCCCTATCTTTCCTGCATTTTCTTCAATTTAGTTTAACTTCTATATTTTGATCAATCGTGTGTTGCTGTTCTGGTAGCCCTGAACCATTAGTAATGTGCCTTCACTATTTTGGTTTTGTTAAATATCAACTCCATACATTTGTCATTCCTTTGCAGAACCTCCCTGCAATATTTCATGTACTACCCATTACCTCTTTCACCCTTATGGGCCACATTACGAATGTACTCCCTTAAAAACAGGTAAGTACTTTGAAGTTTTAAGCTCTGAATTTATCTGTCAAATCAGCGATTTCTCCAAGTTATGGTCCAAAAGCTTTGCTTGAACTAATGGGAATAAGATAGTTGGATATTTCGCAAACAGTTTTGCCTCTAGCCAATTACACTCTCGCAGGGTATGAAGATTCATGTTATCGCAAATATTCATGCTTTGTTTGCTTTTCAGATGATAATCTGGGCTCACGTTTCCAACATAACAAGCAAAGGAGCTTGGAAGGTGATGGTAAGCTTTATTGCGCATAAATCGAGATATCAAGGAGATAAGCAGTTCTAATCCATGACTCAGAACAGGAAGCATCAAATGGGCCTCTGTTATCATCGTAGCAATTCCCAGCATTAGCCTGTCTCCTGCTTGCTAACCATGGTAGCTTTGGATCTTACATTTCCGCCCTAGTTTCATCATATTCTGGCGCAATAGCACGGCATAAAACAAGTATAACAACTACCTATAAAATGAATATCCCCAGCAGTAACTCCTTTTTGAAAGGCTGTTGAAACATCCTCAGTAAAGAATTCTGAAGCAATTCCACTTTAGTGTGATGGAATTTCCATGAGTAGACTGTCAATACTCCCATTAAGTTGCAGGAATCAATATCTAGGTCCATATACCGGTACATTTATTGCATTCTTATTTCTGTAGTTCCAATCTTATAGTTTGTTCTGGATATTCACTTATATTCCCTTTGATTAGCCCCTGCAATATATCAACTTTTTCTTTTATCATGGTATTTGCATTAGTTACTTCATAACTGGTCAAGCCTAGTGGTTAATTTGATATCATCAAGTAGCAGTTTGCATTCATAGAGTTAATTTCCCTTCATATGCCATATCACTTTATGATAATTCTTTTCATATAGGTTAAGTCGCATGCTGTATCAAAAGTTATCTTTTGTTCATATTAGATATTGAACATGATCCTGTCTCAACCTACCCAGCTGAGAAAATTGGAAATGGTATCTCCAGTCAATATGGCTGCATGGATAAATTATGTAAAAATTTTCAACTCTATGACGCTTGAACCTTTCTTTAATTTCTGTTTCCATATTTCATGTCATAAAATGAGTTGTTCATTTTCTCATTCTCATCATGGGTTATGTTAAACCACAGATATTGCATTGCGTGTGATAGTTGGGATTAGAAACAGATAGACCATCCAATTGTGAAGTTGAACCCAATATCTCTATTAAGCATCTGTTTATGGAATACCACCTCGTTACGGTGGCTATCAGGCACCAGCTACATGTCCCAGCACTTGTGTTCCACCACCTGAAGATGTCATGCCTTATTCATGTTATTGGATTAGTTCTTTTACAGGGATTAAGATTGTCAGTCAGGTTGTTGTAGTTAGGTGCACGCCACACTTCACCCTCACGTATCTGCTATTGGTAAGTATCTGCCCTATACATTTCAGCATCTACTGTTGTTTTCTCTATAACAACTCACCACTTTCATCACACAGCACCCACTGTTGTCCATGGTACTAATCACATTTGTTTTGGGTTCAACAATCCTTCATGAATACCCACCTTATCCACCCACTTACAGCAGCTTACCACCTACACTACACTGTATCCCACTTTTACATTCCCAACCATCACTGTTACACCCTCTCATTACATGTTCACAAGCACTTCCCTTCTCCTACACTGGTAACATACAACACACTCATCAACGAATACTGTGAAAGAGGTGAGCTAAATAAAGCTATTTGAACTGATGAAAGGGTGTAAATGTCTATCTGACAAATGGACCTATACTGAACTAATTTGTGAATTTTGCAAATGGAGCAAAGTGGAAAGGGCTTTTTGATATGTTTTGAAGAAATGTGTCACGTTGGTTTGAGACCAAATGAGATGACCTTTGCTGCATTGATTGATGGCCACTGTGAGAATGGAAGATTAGATGTTAGACTTCTTTTAAATAGAGAGAATGACCCAGTATGGTTGTGAACCAAATGTTTATGCATATGGTGTTATCGATAATGGACTTTGCAATGAAAACAAAGTACATTAAGCAAATCAATTAGTCAACCACATGAAGAGCAGTGTAAGACCCGCAATTTTTCAGAAAATATCTGAATAAAATTCATGAGGCATTTACCGGTAAAAATGGCATTTTTCTCAGAATGCGAAACGAATCAATTCCTGCGAGCCAGTTACACTTAGGATATTCGTCGAATCGCGAATATATGCTCAAACACTCTGGAAGCCATAACTTCCTATCTGAACAAAATCAAAGGATTCCTGCGAGCCAACTTTCTTAGTGGCATCAATACGAAGATAATGGCGTACTCAGAATTTTTCGTAAAAAAATCGCCGAAAACCCGAAATTCTTGCGGGACCCACAGAAATATGGGTAGGACCCACAGAAATATTTCTCAGAAAATATTCTAGAAGATTCTAGAATATTCCAGCACCTTCCAGAGCCTTCCAGCTCCTTCCAGCACCTTCCATGGAAGGGATTCTCAGAAAAGCCCAAGGGTAAAGAGGGGATTCTGAAACTTGGGGCCCAAGTTTCAGAACCTATAAATAGAGGACCCCCCCCTCCTTTAGAAAATCGCCAACCCCTCTCTCTCTCCTCCTTTTCCAAACCTCCCCTACCTAGCCTAGCCCACCTGAGCCCACCTGACCTGGTCTGAGCCTGCCTGACTTAGCTTGAGCCTGCTTGACCTGGTCTGAGCCTGCCTGACCTGGTCCTAACCCACCTGACCTAGGTCTGAACCTACTTGACCTAAGTCTGAACCCAGTTGACTTGACTTGAACCTGGTTTGGTTCAAAGTCAAAGTCCAAGTCCTTTTTCATCCGAAGTTCGAAGTTGATCCTTTTTCGAAGTCGAGCCTCGTTCGAAGCGTTTGAAGCAATCGGAGTTGTTTCTTCCTCAAATTGAAGTAAGTTCGCTTCATTAAACCATCTCTCTCAAGTATTTGATTGTTTGTATATAGCATATACTTTCTGAAGTAGTATCTTGCTTTAGTTCTTGGTTGAGCCCTCTAGGACACTTCGGTGTTCACGCGCTCGCCTCGTAACTATCGTCGGATATATATGTTCGAATATGCAGTATATGCGTTCTTCAAAATAGTATCTCACCCTAGTTCTTGGTTGAGCCCTCTAGGACACTTCGGTGTTCACTCGCTCGCCTCGTAACTATCGTTGGATACAGATCTAGGTGTATATCTGCTGATACTGCCGACGCGTCTTATATCGCACAGGACATGTAATTTACCTTTGCCGTCGCGTCGTATGATGCCAAGGCTCCCTGCTTTCTGTACTTCCGATTACTGCACTTCCGATTATGCATTTACTTACGCCGTCGCGTCGAACGATGCCAAGGCTCCTGCTTTCTGCAATGTATTTACTTACGCCATCGCGTCAAACGATGCCAAGGCTTCTGCTTTGTTATATATGTAGAATATTTCGTTCAGTTACACACCCTGAACAATAGTATATGCATTTCCTTTACGCCGCCGCTGTATAAAGCACAGGCTTCTGCTTATATTACATATATGGCGCGTAAGTGAGCGTTCAAACGGAGATCAACTCCAAAATCGCCCATGCGATTCCCTTACCGCTTCTCGTACAAGATTCTGCTTGACGAATGAAGCCCCTATTGGAAAGGCTTCGCCTTTTGGCAAAATGCTCTTTACGTAAAGACTAAATCAATTACGTATGGCCTGGCTATGGCCCAAGGTTCCTGCAACCTTAATGGATGCAAAGTACGCACAACGGTGCGCACCCATTTCCCGAGTTAAGCGTAGCGACTTCCCACCAAAGAGGGGAGATGCCGCTGAAACGGATAAAAGAAACGCACGCTTTCTCCGTAAAAGAGAGGAAGTGCTGCTGAAATTCCTGAAGGAGCTAAGAATGGCTCAGAAACAACGTAGCAGAAGTGCTACCCAGTTATGAAACGCCTTCTACGATGTAGAAGGGTTCGTCGCACCACTGCCGGTAGAGCAGAGAAGGTGTTGACAGAATGGTTGGCAGAAGAGCTGCCAAAACCAGTTAAGTGGCACAATGATGTCCTTTATGGGAACGATGTCAGAATGACTCGTCTCCCTGACACCTGCAAGGGCATCATACTTGTAAGAGCCGTTGCGCCAAAGTAGTGGTAGCGCCTTGACAAGGTCCGGAGCTTGTTGCGTAAAAATACGCCGAGTAGCCGATCCGTAGAGATCGAGTCATGTGCATGCTCATTAAGAATTATCAGACAGCCAGACTCGTAAGGGCCGCTGAGCCGGAGTGTGTTATTTCCACCGAAAGAGGTGAAGTGCTCGTCAAGGCCGAAGTGCCGAGAGCAAAGTTAAGCATGCATATGAATAAAAACCTTTGTTCCACGGTGAAAGCCGTGTGGTTGATTGGGGTCGGGTACATACTTCTCAAAGGCTGCCCTATAGGCATGCAATGTTCGTCAAGTAATTGTAAGACCGGCAGGCCCCTTTCAGAATTTCTCACCGAGGAAGACGGTGATGGCGCAGCCTTGAGTGACATATATTTCACCCGAACCTGATAGAGTTCATTGATGGCCTTCGTCACTCAGAGGTATGGAGGTCGTGGTTATCCTTAAATATCTAAAGATTGAACCCAACTACTGCAGTAGCAGAATGCATTCGGATACCTAGTAAGGATCTCTTCCGGTATGCTGTACCGTCCTACTAGGGGGATGGGGTCAACAGGCCTCTGGGGTATCTAAAATACATAGAATAATCAACCCCCAGATCGTCGCGTTGTTGCCCAGATATGAGTCCCCAGAGCCCATGGGGAGGTGCAATTATCGAAACAAAGCATTAGCTTAGGTACAGCGCTATTTTGAATGTATGAGTGGATGACGTTGTTGAGTCAGTCCTGCATAACCTTTGTGAAGGTGTCATAGTCGGTATACTACTGGACCGATTGGGAAAGAACCCCATTGATATCCGTACGACTAAGTGAAGCTCGGAGAGCTGTCCTTAGATTCGTAGGATACGGATGTGCCAAGCATAAAGGCTTGAGCTAGACATCCATTCGTGACTCTCAGGAAGTCAAGGCTAAGTCGTAGAGACTTGAGAGGTTATTCTAACTCACAGCCCTGAAGAGGCTTATGCGAAGTCATGACGACTTGCGTGGATGTTCAACTCATAGCCTTGATGAGGCTTGTGCGATATACGCTAAGTCATGGAGGCTTGAGCGTCGTATTACGAACTGCGACCCTGAGTGGTCTATGCATTTACTGAGTTGAATAGATAGGTTTTTGCCTACTTACCAGACTATCAGTGGTTCTGACCCCGTTTAATGGGGATTTCAGGTGTTGAACCTGCGTGGCGATATGCGGAGCAAGGCGGCATCAAGTTCCAGGGTTTCTCTAGACAGAGTTGTACTGCTTCCTTTTTATTGAACCTTCACTGCTTTTCTAAGCAGTAGTGTTGTAATAAACATGTGCTTTCGATAAAATGGAACACTTTGGTGGTCAATGAGTTGCTTGGCCACATACCTACAACGTGCTCAGAGTTTTCTAAAACCGACGACTCATTATCGTCTTATTCCGCTGCTAAAAGCTTTTCTAAGTTCCGCTGCAAAGAAAAAAAAAAAAAGAAATCCATGAAAATTTTAACTTAGCTTTGTTTTGAAAATCCGGGGCGTTACAGAATTGGTATCAGAGCAAGAGTCTGAGAAACCTGGTTCGAGATCCGTCTTGTCCACCATATCGCACTGTAAGTATATTTTGTACTTCTTGTTCTGATCTGGGTGCATCTTTGTATAGATGGCAACTCACGACTCCCAAGGATACTGCTATCGTTGCGGAATCATGCACGATGAGTGGGTATGCCCATATGAAGTCCAAGACTGCCAGTATTGTGGCGAAGAAGGGCATTCCGCCAACGAATGCCAAATGAAGCATACCGCCGATATGGGTCGGCGGGGATCGCTTGGTCTTAGGGATGAGACCTCGCATGTTAGTGGGCCACATTACTCCAGTAGAAGGAGTAGCCGTACTCCAGCAACTTCTGATGAACTACCGTCTCTGGTAGGATTTGACTTGAACTTCCTTGAGGGATTTGGTCAATCGCAAGGCTATCAACAGGCATCATGTACGCCTAGCTTGCACAGTTGGGAGGAGGGATGCAACAACTCCTTCTATAATCCCATTATGATTTCAGATTCCTCGAATCAAAGTACTATTATATGGGGGAACAGAGCGGCTACACCAACGCCGAGTCTGAATGACCAGGAAGAGGGATACAACCTATATCATCCCGTTATGGTCTCGGATTCTCCGAGCCATGATGCCACTGAATGGGCAAGTGGACCGGCATCACTGATCTATCCACAAGAGTCGCTTGAGAGTGCGGAAGTGCCGCCCAAGCCAAAGCTAGTTGTGCCTACACCAAGGCAATGTGGAAGTAAACGATACTTCGGGTTCTTTGGGTCAAGAAAGAAATCCAGTTCCTAGAAGAGACTGGTAGTGTTTTGGAGTCAATAGACTCATGTACCTAGTTTCTCAACGCCTAAAAGTCTGCCAGTGCGGCATGATGTTTTGTTTAAGGCGATGCTTGTGTAAATGTGATGTATATTAAGTAAATAAAACTTTGCTTCGATATATACATTGTGAAACTAAAACACGTTGTTTGTATGTGGTAGATAAATGGCTCCTACGACGAGGAGAACCATACCAAGCGAGGAGTCCCATACTCAAGGATTTCTGCTGGAAACACTCAACAATTTGGTTACTGCCATTCAAGAAACAAGGCCAGAACCAGTCGCACCTCGAAGCGAAAACCTTGGTGGAATAACATATGAAAAATTCCTTAAGCTTGATCCACCAGTCTTCGCCGGTAGAGCCGATCCTGAACTGGCAGAAAGTTGGGTCGAAGAGACCGAACGCGCCTTCCTGGTGCTGGGAGTACCAGAAAAAAAGAAGACCAACTTTGGCACGTACAGGCTGAAAGACAACGCACGGAAGTGGTGGGATACCACTAAGATTATCCAGTTCTCGGAAGTTGAAGTCATTCCTTGGACTGACTTCCGGAGAGCTTTCATGGATAATTACTTTCCATTACACTCCAGAAACAAGAAGAAGATGGAGTTTCTGGAATTGGAGCAGGGTGGCACGAATCTGATTGACTATACCACCAAATTTCAAAATCTTGAACGGTACTGCTCCCGGTTATTTAAGACCGACCAAGAAAGGGCCGACAAGTACATCAATGGACTGCGAGAAGGGCTAAGGTCACGGGTTATCACCAGCATGCCCCAAACGTTTCAAACGGCTGTGGCAGCAGCTTCAAAAATACAAGTGGATTTGGAGCGATCAAAAGTGATCATAGCAAAAAGGCCCATAGTTGATGGTGGGAACAAGAAGAGAATGTTTCCAAGTGGCCAGGGTTCACGACAACCCTTTCAGAAGAAAAGGTTCTAAGGTGGGAACAACACTCAACAAGTTGTAAGGCCAAGGCAGAACATGGCTCCAAACAACTTGCAGTCCAACCCAAACTGCCCAAAATGCCATGTTAATCACGCAAGAGGACCATGTCCATGTGACACAGGTGGATGCTTCTACTGTGGCAAAGTGGTCCACATTGCAAGACAATGCAGGAAGAAGCTTATTGATGAGCAGAGGAGGAATGCCGGATCTGCCGGACCCTCTCAACAAGTACCACAACGAACACTAGTCCAACGACCCCCACCTAGAGTAGAACAAAGGCCTGCTGCAGGTCGTGTATACGCTATAACGACTGAACAAGTCGAAACCGGTGACCTCATTGAAGGCACCGTACCTGTTAATGGACATGCAGCTTACGTCTTGTTTGATTGTGGTGCTACTCATACGTTTATCTCCGACGATTTCACCGAACAACTCCACGCCTCGGTGCAACCGATTGATAAAATGATCGAAGTATATAACCCGTTGGGTTCACGCACCAAATGTATCCAGTGTGTGAAAAATTTGGATATTGAGATAGCAGGGCAACACTTGCCTACTGACGCCATCCTAATCGATATGATACAGTATGATGTCATTCTGGGAATGAATTGGTTGGCTCAGAATAATGCCAAGATTCTGTGCCGCGAGGGCAGAGTGATTCTATCTCGACCCGGATTACCTAAGATGGAATACCGGTTATCCAAACCAGTTCCACAAAAAAGGCTCATATCAGCACTTAAGGTACAAAAATACCTTAGGAAGGGTTGTGTGGCCTTCCTGTTGAGTCTCTCGGCGAAAAAATCCAACGACCAACCCCTTGAGAGTTTGGAAGTAGTGCGGGAGTTTCCCGATCTGTTTCCTGAGGAATTGCCAGGACTTCCGCCACTTCGTGAGGTTGAATTTGGAATTCAATCCTTACCTGGAACAGCGCCAATATCCAAAGCCCCTTATCGTATGGCACCAGCTGAACTCAGTGAGTTGAAGTGTCAGTTGGAAGAACTGATGGAACAAGGGTTCATCCGACCAAGTATGTCACCATGGGGAGCCCCGGTACTATTTGTAAAGAAGAAGGATGGATCCCTTCGGTTATGCATCGATTATCGGATGCTTAACCAGGCAACCATTAAAAATAAGTACCCGTTGCCTCGGATTGATGACTTATTCGATCAGCTCAGAACAGCGAGAGTGTTCTCCAAGATCGACCTCAGGTCTGGATACCATCAGCTCAGAGTTAAGGAGGAGGATATACCTAAGACTGCCTTCAGAACGAGATATGGCCATTATGAGTTCGTAGTAATGCCCTTCGGACTTACAAATGCTCCTGCTGTCTTTATGGACCTAATGAACCGAGTGTTCAAACCATACTTAGACACTTTTGTCATCGTCTTCATTGATGACATTCTCGTGTATTCAGAGAATGAGGAACAACACAAGGAGCACTTGAGAATCGTCTTGAAAACCCTTCAAGATAATCAGTTATATGCCAAGTTTTCAAAATGTGAATTCTGGCTAGACAAAGTAATGTTCCTTGGCCATGTGATCTCAAAAGATGGAATCGCAGTAGATCCTGCGAAGGTCGAAGCTGTGATAGACTGGAAGCAACCAGAAAATATCACTGAGGTCCGCAACTTCCTTGGACTTGCCGGATATTATCGGAAGTTCATACAGGACTTCTCCCGAATCGCCGTACCAATGACGAAATTACTGAAAAAGGGAGTCAAGTTTGAATGGACTGACCAGTGTAAGGAATGCTTTGAGGTTCTCAAACAGAGGCTTACCACTGCCCCTGTCCTTACCTTACCTTCTGGTCAGGGAGGCTTCATTGCTTATACCGATGCCTCGGGAACAGGTCTGGGTTGTGTATTGATGCAGCATGGCAAAGTAATCGCATATGCATCCCGTCAGTTAAGAATTCATGAGAAAAACTATCCAACCCACTATCTTGAGCTTGCCGCGGTAGTGTTCGCGCTTAAAATCTGGCGACACTACCTATATGGAGAGAAATTCGAGGTCATGTCGGACCATAAAAGCCTAAAATACCTCTTTTCTCAAAAAGAACTCAATATGCGGCAACGGCGATGGCTGGAATTCCTCAAAGACTATGAATTCACGCTTTCCTATCACCCTGGAAAAGCAAATGTTGTAGCAGATGCCCTTAGTCGCAAGACTGGTGGCACTCTGGCCAGCCTCACCGGACAATGGAAGCTGATGGAGGATTTTGTCAGTTGGAAGCCATTCCTGGCTGACCCAGGAAAGATTCGATTGTCATGCCTGACAATCCATATCGAGATCCTCGATCGCATTATAGCCGAACAGTTCAAGGACCCCCAGTACTTGGAATTAAAAGCTCGTGCTACAAAAGATGACACTTTCTTCCATTTAAAAGAGGATGGAGGAATATGGATGGAAGAAAGAATTTGGGTTCCAAATAACCCTGAGCTAAGACAGGAAGTACTCCAGGAGGCTCATAACAGCAAATACACCATTCACCCTGGAGGTACGAAAATGTTTCGGGACTTACAGAGAAAGTACTGGTGGAGGGGTATGAAACGGGATGTGGCTACATTTGTCTCAAGGTGTTTAATCTGCCAGCAAGTAAAAATTGAGCATCAACGACCTGGTGGAAAAATGCAACGGATTGAGATTCCAGAATGGAAATGGGTGGGCATTACGATGGATTTCATCGTTGGATTGCCTCGGTCCAAGAGACAACACGACTCAATATGGGTGATCGTAGACAGACTCACCAAGTCTGCTCACTTCCTGCCAATCAACACTCGATACTCAACTGAACGATTGGCGGAGATCTACATTCGGGAAATCGTTAGACTCCATGGAGTGCCGATTTCGATCATATCTGATCGTGACCCGAAATTTACCTCTCACTTTTGGGAGCAGCTTCAAAGAGCCCTGGGGACGAAACTCAAGTTCAGTACAGCATTCCATCCCCAAACAGATGGGCAATCAGAACGAACCATACAGACTCTCGAAGATATGCTAAGAGCCTGTATGCTAGAATGGAAAGGTGATTGGGATTCCCACCTAGCGTTGGCTGAATTTGCTTATAATAATAGCCACCACGCTAGCATTGGGATGGCACCGTATGAAGCCTTGTACGGGCGACCCTGTAGATCACCAATCCATTGGGGTGAAGTGGGTGAGCGAACCTTGGACTCGCCCATAGTGTTGCAGCATTATACTGAGCAGGTCCACATGATCAGGAAGAAGCTACTGACTGCTCAGAGTCGACAGAAGAGCTACGCTGATCAGCGGCGTAGGGAACTCACTTTTGCGGTTGGAGATAAGGTTTTTATCAAGGTCTCCCCAACCAAGAGTGTGTTTCATTTCGGAAAGAAGGGGAAGCTCAGCCCCAGATTCGTTGGTCCCTTCGAGGTTTTGAGCCGGATAGGAGAGACCGCCTACAGAGTAGCATTGCCACCGCAGTATACACAGATACACAATGTATTTCATGTGTCAATGCTTAGAAAATACGTTCACGACCCTTCCCACGTCATCCAACATGAAGATATTGACATCCAGGAGGATATGACGGTGGAAGAAAGGCCAGTAGAGATCATGGACCGACGGGAGCAAGTGCTAAGGACAAAGGTCATTCCACTTGTCAAAGTAAGATGGCAACATCACGGAGTCGATGATTGCACTTGGGAGCCCGAATCGGATATGCGGGATAAATATCCTGAACTCTTCACCTTGTACTCTTAGCTGAATTTCGCGGACGAAATTCCTTTAAAGGGGTAATGATGTAAGACCCGCAATTTTTCAGAAAATATCTGAATAAAATTCATGAGGCATTTACCGGTAAAAATGGCATTTTTCTCAGAATGCGAAACGAATCAATTCCTGCAAGCCAGATACACTTAGGATATTCGTCGAATCGCGAATATATGCTCAAACACTCTGGAAGCCATAACTTCCTATCTGAACAAAATCAAAGGATTCCTGCGAGCCAACTTTCTTAGTGGCATCAATATGAAGATAATGGCGTACTCAGAATTTTTCGTAAAAAAATCGCCGAAAACCTGAAATTCTTGCGGGACCCACAGAAATATGGGTGGGACCCACAGAAATATTTCTCAGAAAATATTCTAGAAGATTCTAGAATATTCCAGCACCTTCCAGCACCTTCCAGAGCCTTCCAGCTCCTTCCAGCACCTTCCATGGAAGGGATTCTCAGAAAAGCCCAAGGGTAAAGAGGGGATTCTGAAACTTGGGGCCCAAGTTTCAGAACCTATAAATAGAGGACCCCCCCCTCCTTTAGAAAATCGCCAACCCCTCTCTCTCTCCTCCTTTTCCAAACCTCCCCTACCTAGCCTAGCCCACCTGAGCCCACCTGACCTGGTCTGAGCCTGCCTGACTTAGCCTGAGCCTGCTTGACCTGGTCTGAGCGTGCTTGACCTGGTCCTAACCCACCTGACCTAGGTCTGAACCTACTTGACCTAAGTCTGAACCCAGTTGACTTGACTTGAACCTGGTTTGGTTCAAAGTCAAAGTCCAAGTCCTTTTTCGTTCGAAGTTGATCCTTTTTCGAAGTCGAGCCTCGTTCGAAGCGTTTGAAGCAATCGGAGTTGTTTCTTCCTCAAATTGAAGTAAGTTCGCTTCATTAAACCATCTTTCTCAAGTATTTGATTGTTTGTATATAGCATATACTTTCTGAAGTAGTATCTTGCTTTAGTTCTTGGTTGAGCCCTCTAGGACACTTCGGTGTTCACGCGCTCGCCTCGTAACTATCGTCGGATATATATGTTCGAATACGCAGTATATGCGTTCTTCAAAATAGTATCTCACCCTAGTTCTTGGTTGAGCCCTCTAGGACACTTCGGTGTTCACTCGCTCGCCTCGTAACTATCGTTGGATACAGATCTAGGTGTATATCTGCTGATACTGCCGACGCGTCTTATATCGCACAGGCCATGTAATTTACCTTTGCCATCGCGTCGTATGATGCCAAGGCTCCCTGCTTTCTGTACTTCCGATTACTGCACTTCCGATTATGCATTTACTTACGCCGTCGCGTCGAACGATGCCAAGGCTCATGCTTTCTGCAATGTATTTACTTACGCCGTCGCGTCGAACGATGCCAAGGCTTCTGCTTTGTTATATATGTAGAATATTTCGTTCAGTTACACACCCTGAACAATAGTATATGCATTTCCTTTACGCCGCCGCTGTATAAAGCACAGGCTTCTGCTTATATTACATATATGGCACGTAAGTGAGCGTTCAAACGAAGATCAACTCCAAAATCGCCCATGCGATTCCCTTACCGCTCCTCGTACAAGATTCTGCTTGACGAATGAAGCCCCTATTGGAAAGGCTTCGCCTTTTGGCAAAATGCTCTTTACGTAAAGACTAAATCAATTACGTATGGCCTGGCTATGGCCCAAGGTTCCTGCAACCTTGATGGATGCAAAGTACGCACAACGGTGCGCACCCATTTCCCGAGTTAAGCGTAGCGACTTCCCACCAAAGAGGGGAGATGCCGCTGAAACGGATAAAAGAAACGCATGCTTTCTCCGTAAAAGAGAGGAAGTGCTGCTGAAATTCCTGAAGGAGCTAAGAATGGCTCAGAAACAACGTAGCAGAAGTGCTACTCAGTTATGGAACGCCTTCTACGATGTAGAAGGGTTCGTCGCACCACTGCCGGTAGAGCAGAGAAGGTGTTGACAGAATGGTTGGCAGAAGAGCTGCCAAAACCAGTTAAGTGGCACAATGATGTCCTTTGTGGGAACGATGTCAGAATGACTCGTCTCCCTGACACCTGCAAGGGCATCATACTTGTAAGAGCCGTTGCGCCAAAGTAGTGGTAGCGCCTTGACAAGGTCCTGAGCTTGTTGCGTAAAAATACGCCGAGTAGCCGATCCGTAGAGATCGAGTCATGTGCATGCTCATTAGGAATTATCAGACAACCAGACTCGTAAGGGCCGCTGAGCCGGAGTGTGTTGTTTCCACCAAAAGAGGTGAAGTGCTCGTCAAGGCCGAAGTGCCGAGAGCAGAGTTAAGCATGCATATGAATAAAAACCTTTGTTCCACGGTGAAAGCCGTGTGGTTGATTGGGGTCGGGTACATACTTCTCAAAGGCTGCCCTATAGGCATGCAATGTTCGTCAAGTAATTGTAAGACCGGCAGGCCCCTTTCAGAATTTCTCACCGAGGAAGACGGTGATGGCACAGCCTTGAGTGACATATATTTCACCCGAACCTGATAGAGTTCATTGATGGTCTTCGTCACTCAGAGGTATGGAGGTCGTGGTTATCCTTAAATATCTAAGGATTGAACCCAACTACTGCAGTAGCAGAATGCATTCGGATACCTAGTAAGGATCTCTTCCGGTATGTTGTACCGTCATACTAGGGGGATGGTGTCAACAGGCCTCTGGGGTATCTAAAATACAAAGAATAATCAACCCTCAGATCGTCGCGTTGTCGCCCAGATATGAGTCCCCAGAGCCCAGGGGGAGGTGCAATTATCGAAACAAAGCATTAGCTTAGGTACAGCGCTATTTTGAATGTATGAGTGGATGACGTTGTTGAGTCAGTCCTGCATAACCTTTGTGAAGGTGTCATAGTCGGTATACTACTGGACCGATTGGGAAAGAACCCCATTGATATCCATACGACTAAGTGAAGCTCGGAGAGCTGTCCTTAGATTCGTAGGATACGGATGTGCCAAGCATAAAGGCTTGAGCTAGACATCCATTCGTGACTCTCAGGAAGTCAAGGCTAAGTCGTAGAGACTTGAGAGGTTATTCTAACTCACAGCCCTGAAGAGGCTTATGCGAAGTCATGACGACTTGCGTGGATGTTCAACTCATAGCCCTGATGAGGCTTGTGCGATATACGCTAAGTCATGGAGGCTTGAGCGTCGTATTACGATCTGCGACCTTGAGTGGTCTATGCATTTACTGAGTTGAATAGATAGGTGTTTGCCTACTTACCAGACCATCAGTGGTTCTGACCCCGTTTAATGGGGATTTCAGGTGTTGAACCTGCGTGGCGATATGCGGAGCAAGGCGGCATCAAGTTCCAGGGTTTCTCTAGACAGAGTTGTACTGCTTCCTTTTTATTGAACCTTCACTGCTTTTCTAAGCAGTAGTGTTGTAATAAACATGTGCTTTCGATAAAATGGAACACTTTGGTGGTCAATGAGTTGCTTGGCCACATACCTGCAACGTGCTCGGAGTTTTCTAAAACCGACGACTCATTATCGTCTTATTCCGCTGCTAAAAGCTTTTCTAAGTTCCGCTGCAAAGAAAAAAAAAAAAGAAATCCATGAAAATTTTAACTTAGCTTTGTTTTGAAAATCCGGGGCGTTACAAGCAGAGACTTGAGTCCCAACAAATCAATATACACCTCTTTGCTGGCCTCGTACTGTAAATATTTGAATGCTGACCATGCAATAGAAGTCCTCAATCTGACGGTTGCTGAAGGTTTTGAACTGACTTTGGCTACATTTAGGGCTTCGATATATGCTCTTGCTGAAGTAAACAGAATAGAAGAGGCTTAGAGCATATTTGAGCATATGCTCAAGCAGCAATGGAGTCTGGATGACATCATCTAGACATTGCTAATTGATGGTTTACTGAAGGCTGAAAAAAAAATCAGAAATGTGTGCGAAATTTCCTCATATCCTGGAAACTAGTGGCAATGCTCCAGTCTCCAGACATATGTGATTTTGACGCAAGAGTTGGCCATGAATGCCCAGCCTATTGGAACAGATATTCCTGCAGATAAGTTGGGTGTCAAGGATCAAGAGGGGTGAAATTCTCTTTGAAATTGTCTACTTAGGCTTCCAGCCTTGAGAATGTTGTTTATATGTCTGCCCTTACATCGCAACATGTCACACATACTACATATGAGTACATATATTTCTCATTTTAACATAAATATCATGCTTAGATATGTGTATATACATATGTGCTCTTTTCATTAGCCTAGAATGTATGCATTTCTTCATGTCACATATGCATTCCAATGAATATTTTCTTATCAGTACATGAATTTTAGCCTCAAATTAGTACTTTATATTCTTCTCTATATTTGGTATTTTGCTAACTTGAAATTTTGCAGGAATTAGGTAGAAAATGTTATTTTCCTTTCTAGCTTAAAAATTGTAATTTCAATTTCAATCTCAATATTATAATAGATGGATATGATGAGAATTCTTTACATTTTTATCATAGATTAGAATGTACAAACATGTATATCTTAAAAATTGCTTGTTTCATCTCATTTTACCTTTGATTTCAAAAATAGGAACATGAATGGCACGTGCACCATTTTCAAGAGGTAATTAATCCTAAGTTGATGATTTACATCAATGGCCATAGTCAGGATGTAAACAAAACTTAGAATTTTTATCTTTTGTAAAATAACACTGGATCCACACTAGATTCTTTTCAAAATTCATCATATTTTCTTTAAATATTTTTCCCTTTTATCAGAGTTTAGTTTGAAATTAATTTAATACATATATCAATGGCCATAGTCATGATATATTGAGAATTAATTTCATTTTAAACTCTATAAAAGCACCAAAATGTATTTTATTCTTCATTTGAATTTAGATATGATTATTATATAATACATTCAATGACCATAGTCAAGAGTGTATTATATCATTAATCCTATTTACATTTCATTTAAAGAATAAAATATGATTTTCAAATCCAATTTCAAAACTATTCAAATTCATTCATCATTTAGGATAGAATTGCATCATATTTTCAAAACCCCTTTTCAAAATTCCAAGTGATTCTTCTTCTCCATTTCTCAGATCAAATCTCATTTATAGATTCAAATTCAATTCTATCTCATTTCAAGATTAAAAAAAAAATCAATTTCAAAGTCTAATTTGACTTTGGAATTTCAAAATCATTTTGTATTCAAAATTCAATTTCCAAATAAAAATCCAAACTTCAAAGTTCAATTTAACTTTGAAGTCATCTTCAAAATCAAAATCAAAGTTTAAGATTGATTCTGAATCTCAAAACTTGACTTTTCCTCAATTTTAAATTCAATCTGGGTTTTCAAAACCCAGACCCATCTTCTAAAGTCCCATTTGGACTTTCAAAATCCAAATCCAAAGTTAGAACCCAATCCCAACTTGAATCCAGATTTCCAAGTACAATCTCCACTTTTGGATCTCAGACTTCAGATCCAATTCTATTTTAGGATCCAGAATCCAATCTCATCTCGGATCTCAGACTTCAGACAAAAATTCCATTTAGGGTCCAAAATTCAATTCCATCTTGGATCTCAGATTTCATATCCAGAATTCAATTCCATCTTGGATCTCAGATTTTAGATCCAAATTCCATTTAGGATCCAGAATTCAATTCCATCTTGGATCTCAGATTTGAGATCCAAATTCCATTCCAAATTTCGGATCAAATTTCATCTTGGATCTCAGATTACAGATCCAAATTCCATTCCAAATTTTGGATCAAATTCCATCTTGGATCTCAGATTTCAGATCCAAATTCCATCTTAGGATTCATATTGTGGATTCAAATTCTATCCTTATTTCAAAATCCAATTCCATTTCAATCCGAGTTTATCTTGAGTCCCAAAAATTCCAAAAACCAATTCTATTTCTCAATTCTAATTTGATTTCTCAAATCTTATTCTAATTTCAAACTTTAAAACTAAAATTCAAATTACATTCCAAATTTCATCTCTATCCTGATTCAAAATTTTAAATTCAAAATCCATTCATGACTTTGAAATTTCCTTTCTTCTCCTTTTATCTCAACTTCAAAATCATTCCTTTCAAAATCCAGATTTATCTTCCCAAAATCTGATTATTCCAAAAACTTAGAAGTTTAAATCTTAAATTCTAAGTTAGAAGCCATTTCTTCACTCTATTATCAGATTCATCTCAGAAACACTTGGGAATTTTCAAATCATTTTCAAAAAGAGCATACATCCTTGCATTGCACAAGCATGATTCTTTGTGCATTTAGACTTAGAATAAATTCTTAGATAAGATTTTAGCAAAACAAAAGGCATGAATTCGACCCTTGGTTCGATTACCCTTGGTAAAGGCGCTAGGAACGGTCAAACCTCATACCGACGAGCGGATCTCGTCTCTCAGTTTTCCCGCAAATATTTCAAAATGGAGGCGAGTAATTTTCTAAATATTTTCAAAATTAAGGTCAAGTGAGACCCCGCAAAAGAGTTCCTCTTCTCTTCTTTTCTTTTCTTTTCTCTTCTCTCTTCTCTCTTCTTTTTCTGTCTTTTATTTTCTCCCTTCAAAAAGGAGGAAATAAAGGCTGGAAAGGAGAAGAGAAGGAAGAGAGAGAAAACCACAAGAGAGAAAAAAAATTGTGATGATCACAGTTTTGGCGACCGTGATGGGACTCGTTTTCGTCCGGTTGGATCTATGCCTTTGTTTTGCTTTGATATTCTCTAAGTCTTTATTCTACATATGTCAGCTTCATTTCCATGCAAAACCTTTGGTGCCTAGACTCTGTCCTAAGCTGACATCATTGCATATAGGATTTAAGTATGGTTTGGTAGGACCATATTGGGGAGATTATTCCATGTTCACATTAGACTTAGGTCTGAAATACAACTCTCCTCAATTCTAGGGATTGAATGCAAACAATGTATGCAAGTGTATGCTTCTTTTCATTTAAATTTATCTCTTTAGGACTTGCATTAGAGCCATCTGATTTTATTGCATGCTGAACATGTTTTTGAAAACATCCCTACCTATATTTTCTCGGTCTTCACGTTGCTAGGCTGTCTCACTGAACCATAGTTCGGGAGAGAGCCTCACAACTGGACCACTTATTTGGGTTCACGCCCCCCTACCACGTACCTAAGGGCCATAGTCCGATGTATATCGGTAGGTGCTCAAGGATGTTGGGAAGCCATTACCTTAGAACCGGAGAAATACTTCTATGCCACGTACTTCGAGCTTCGACTTGAGTATATCGGCGTATCTTGATTGGAATCAGATGATATGAACCCTAGAGTTAGGATTAAGGTCCTACAAGTCATTTCAAAATATTGCATTTAGAGTCAGCTTTAGGGAGTATTGTTTGTGCATTATTGTTTATACATCTGTGATTGTATGATATTTTATATTCCTTATATTTCCTAAAAACCCTGGGTATACATTATTCAAAATTTCCTCTTTGTTTTTAAAACCCAGGTGTATTTTTCCTTTTCTTCTCCTAAATTTCTTCAAGTTCTTTTGATTCTGCCTGCAAATTCTTCAAATCTCAAATCTTTGCCATCTACTTTCGAAATTCTTTATCTTTTGTCAAGAGATGTCCTTTTCAAAATTAATCTTTGTTCATATTTTAATTGTTTATCTTTCTTCACAGAAAAACAATGCGGTTGTCGCAAATTTTGGTGACAACCCGATCCCTCGTAATGGGATATTGTCATTGTCAAATTGTGATTTCTTCCTTTATTTAAATTTCTTCCTAGATCTTTTCTAAAAAACCCCATTTTTGCCCTTCAGAGAGAGCATTGACATTATCAGTTGATTTGGGCAAAGATCAAAGATTGCACTGCTCTAAAGGAATGGATTCTCAAAAGTCTGTCAGAGAGGGAGTTCAGGACAACAAAAGTGAGATGGATCCTGCTATATATCGGTTATTCAAAAGGATGATGGTTGAGATATTATCCGAGCAAGCTGAAGCCAGTTGCGGAAAAGCTCCCACCAACGGAGAAACATCGGTCACCTTCTCCATGAATAAATACAGCAATAGCAATGCAGAAAATTCTAAAGCCAGCAAGGGCAGCAACCAAGGCAACCAGGGCAGCAACTTGGGAGAGTATAAAGGCCAGATTAGGAAATGTTGTGAAAACCATGATAGACTTCTTCAATACAGTCCTCAACAAAAAGGCAAGAAGCAAGAAGGACCAAAGCACAAGGATTGGAGCAGGGATCAAGATTTCACTTCTTTAGATGCGCCGCTCGACAAAGTCCTCAAATACATGTTGTCTAGTGGATTAGTCAGGCTCCCAAAGGCCGCCAGCCCTTCCACAGTCATGAGAAAATATATAGACCAATTCTGCAGGTTCCATCGAGCAACAGGGCATGACACTGAGCATTGCTTTGTCTTCAAGAATATAGTTCAAGACTGCCTTGATAAGAATCTCTTTGTCAAAAATGAAGAAGAAAAACATCTAGATTTCCTAACCATGCAAGCCTAGTCTAGCTCCCAGAAAGAGGTCAGCACTTAGTGGAAATCAAGCAAGCCAAAGAAAACAAAACGTGATGGTTGGGATCATGATCGCGAGCTTACCCTAGGTCAGCCAATCGAAGAAGTTCTACAATACCTGCTTGCGAAAGGCATGATCAAACTCCCAAAGAAAGATGATCCATCTGCCACCAAGGGGAAATGGAAAGATCGTTTCTGCAAGTTTCATCGAGCGAAGGGGCATGATATAGAACACTGTTTCGTCCTCACAAATATTGTGCAGGACTACATTGACAAAGAACTTTTGGTACCAGAGGAAGGAGAGGAGCACACTGCAGTTCCACCCGAACCATTTCCAGACCACTCAAAGAATTGAGAATGCCAAAAGTGTTTCGCTTTCATCCCTTTTTGTCAGTCGCTTTATAGGGGCAAGTCGGCCCAGTCTTTGTGACTTCTTTTGGTTAAAATACTTGTAAATATTCAGCTTTGTTATCTACCTTTGCTTATCAATGAAATGTCAATTTTCTTTATATCTTTGATATTCCTTTCTTTTTGCCATACTGGAGCATTAAATCCCTTTTTTTTTCAAAAATACAGGACAATCCTGACATCATTCATGAGAGAAATGATATTACCTATGAGGGTCTTTCAAAAATCATGAAAAATTTTCATATTTTAGTCCAACCTTTTTTTCAAAGGTCAACCCTCGTGTTGATCATCTTTTCCAAAAAAAATAGGTTTTCAACCATTATATTCAAAGATCAACCCTTGTGTTGATCATATTTTCCAAAATTGGTTTTTCGAATCATTATATTCAAAGATCAACCCTTGTGTTGATCATATTTTTCAAAATTTGTTTTTTCAAACCATCACATTCAAAGATCAACCCTTGTGTTGATGATATTTTCTAAAAATTTGGTTTTTCGAACCATTGCATTCAAAGATCAACCCTTGTGTTGATCATATTTTCTAAAAATTTGGTTTTTCGAACCATTGCATTCAAAGATCAACCCTTGTGTTGATCATATTCTCTAAAAATTTGTTTTTTCGAACCATTGCATTCAAAGATCAACCCTTGTGTTGATCATATTTTCTAAAAAATATGGTTTTCGAACCATTGCATTCAAAGATCAACCCTTGTATTGATCATATTTTCTAAAAAATTGGTTTTCGAACCATTGCATTCAAAGATCAACCCTTGTGTTGATCATATTTTCTAAAAAAAAAATGGTTTTCGAACCATTTGCATTCAAAAGATCAACCCTCGTGTTGATCATATCTTCCAAAAATTAGGTTTTCAAATCATTGTTTCAAAAAATTAACCCTCATGATGATCTCTCATGATTGATCCCCTTTCAAAAATCAGCCCTCGCGCTGATCATTCTTCTCACGGTTAATCCTCTTTCCAAAAAAATGATTTTTCTCATATTCTTTAAAGATCCCACATGCAGGCAGGATCAAACAAACTCTTTTTCTCAACTTTTATCAACTTTTGTTTATCAATCTTTATTAGTCTTATCAGTTTTATTCATTTTTATTGATTGTTCATCCATTTTATTAAATTCTTCTTGTCAATTCTTATTTCAGAATTACCCTTTCAGGTTAAGGGATAAACCTGATGCCTCTTTCCCATGAGGTATTTCTTTTTCCTTCTTTGTTTCCCCTTCAGATTAAGGGATAAACCTGAAACCTCGTCCTACGAGGTCCTTCTTTCTTCAGGACAAGGGATAGTCCTGAATGTCTTTCTTCCTCTTTTAAAGATTCATTAATCTCTGCCAAATATTTTTCTTTATCAATTTTATTTCTTTGTCAAACTTTGTTGATTCTTTCGATTCTTTATCAAGCCTTTTTTGCCAAAATTTTATTCCTTTCCTATTCAGAATAAGGGATAATCCTGAAACCACTCATAAGAGCAACAATGCTACCTGTGAGAATTCTATTACAAAGATAATTTTCATAAAATTTCCTTTATTCTTCTCTTGTGTTAAGTCTTCCATCAATTTCTATCTCTTCTTGATAGGTCCTCTCAAATTTTATTTCTTTCCCAATCAAGGTAAGGGGGGCAATCTTGAAAATCAGATCACATGCAAATAATTCAGTCCCCGAAATGGTCATTCTCAATCTCAGATCCGGTCCTCGCACTAGCAAGTTTTCAAAACTCAATCTTCTGATTAAAACTTTCTGTCAAAAACCCGAGTTCCCACTCGAGCTTTTCCCTTTAATCTTTTGTTTGAAGTTCCGAGTTCCGACTCGGACTTCCTTTTGGATCCAATGCTCGTGTTGGAACCAATCGTTGCGTCGAAATTTCAAACTTTTCAAATCAAAAATCTCTTTTATCCTTTGTTTTGAAGATCCGAGTTCCCACTCGGGCTTTCCCCTTATTATTTCGTTTGAAGTTCCGAGTTCCGACTAGGACTTCCTTTTGGATCTAATGCTCACGTTGGAACCAATCGTTGTGTCGAAATTTCGATTTTTTTTTAAAATCCAAAATCTCTTTTTAAAGATCCGAGTTCCGGCTCGAGTTTCTCCTCTATTATTTTGTTTGAAGTTCCGAGTTCCGACTAGGACTTCCTTTTGGATCCAATGCTCACGTTGGGACCAATCGTTGTGTCGAGAATTCGAGTTTTTTTTTCTAGACTCAAAAATTTCTCTCTTATCTTTTACCTTGAACATCCGGGTTCCAACTCGGGTTCTCCCCTTTATATATTCCATCTTCCTTTTAAAATATACGAGTTCCAACTCAGACTCTCTTCTTTTTCAAAAACCCCAATTGCTAGATGGGATCTTCTGCCAAAATTCAGCCTTCTAGCTGATCAACCTTCATGATCATTCTCTTTACAAATACTTCTTTGACCTTTCAGGATAAGGAATAAACTTGATGCCTCCTACTAACGAGGTATTTTCTTTCCTTTCTCCCCCGATTCAGGATAAGGGGGCAATTACTGAAAGTAGACCACGTGCAGTTAAAATGTGATGGTCCATTGAGTTCAGAATTTTCACCAAGAATCTTTACTTTCTAAAAACTAGCTCATCTTCACAACCCAGTCCTCGCACTGGTTATCTCTCAAAACTCTTCAATCACATATTGAGCTCATTTTCCAAAATCCGGTCTTCGCACCGGTAACTTCCTAAATTCCACCATTCTGATCAAATTCTTTCCTCCTAAAAATTCAAAATTCTGACTTGAAATTCCCAAGATTTTGTATTTCCAAAAGGATCTGGCTTTTGCTGGTCTTGTATTTCCAAAAGGATCCAGCTTTTGCTGGTCTTGTATTTCCAAAAGGACCCAGCTTTTGATGGTCTTGTATTTCCAAAAAGGATCCAGCTTTTGCTGGTCTTGTATTTCCAAAAGGATCCAGCTTTTGCTGGTCTTGTATTTCCAAAAGGATCCAACTTTTTGCTGGTCTTGTATTTTCTAAAAGGATCCAACTTTTGCTGGTCTTGTATTTCCAAAAGGATCCAGCTTTTGCTGGTCTTGTATTTCCAAAAGGATCCAGCTTTTGCTGGTCTTGTATTTCCAAAAGGATCCAGCTTTTTGCTGGTCTTGTATTTCTAAAAGGATCTAGCTTTTGCTGGTCTTGTATTTCCAATAGGATCCAACTTTTGCTGGTCTTGTATTTCCAAAAGGATCCAGCTTTTGTTGGTCTTGTATTTCCAAAATCGAAGATTACAACTAAAGGTCTCATCAAAATTTATATTGAATGATTATTTCGCAAAAGGATTCTGGAACATTATGCCAGTTTGCTAAAAACAGTTGTTGACTCCAATATTCTTATTGCACGAAAAGAATTACCTCAGATTACCTCTAGTATTTTTTCCAAAAAGGTGAAACTTTTTGCAAAAAAGAGGTAAAATTCAAAACTTTTCCTGTTGATCAACCAAAAGGATGTGAGAAATGTCCTTGATATGATTTGTGAAAGAAATATTCAATGATGTTGAAAAGCCAGAAGTGAATTGATATTGATCGTGGCTATGGCGCATGTTTAAAGACGACTATCCGGCAATCAGGCAGTGGAAATATCTTGAGATTTAAAAAGAGTCCAATCAATCCATGTCTTCTCATTCATTTAAAAGTTGCAATCAAATATCTGCAAAAGGGATCCCTCAACTGTCGTCAAGATGAAGACGAATAGGCGAGCTAGACCTTCGGGGCCAAAGAAGATTTGGATCATCTCCGAGATGAAGGAGTTTGTGAAGGATCCTTCTAGGGAAAGTTCAGATCACCGTCGAGATGAAGGCGAGTGTTATGAACCTACCGACAAACCGTAAAGGATATTTGATTTCTGCTATCATCTAAAGACCTTTGAAGCCAATATCATCAATAGAATCCCTGAGATAGAAGAAGGATCGAAACATCTCCAAGATGAAGGAGTTTGTGACATACCCTTCCCTGAAAAAGAGAGAAAAGTCAGGACACATCCAAATGAAGGATGATGTTAAAAACCCAAGAAAAGTGCAATGACTCAAAAAGAGTGCAAAAGGATCATCATGGGAAAACACCCATATATCAAAACTGCCAAAATTGCTAGAAGTCATCCTTTCTCGTGCAAAGTTCCTTTATCAATATCTTTTCACTACTTGCTTTTATGAAATTAAGAATATTTCTTCTATTCTCATATCAGGGAAATGAATAACTTCCTTGAAGAAAATCATCAGTGCTAAAATTTTGAATTTGACTCTTAAAACTGAGAAGTTAACCTCGATGGAGGAAATATTATAAGTAACAGAGGGAACATCTTTTGCACATACGTGCACATTTTCAAGCGTTTGAGTCAACTACAATTTTATCTTATTGGCAAAAATTTTCTAGCTATTCCAAGAGTGAAATAAATATTCAATATCCATTTTGATGCAACCTAGCGTTGTTTATATCTTTCAAGAGAGTTGCCTCCTTCAGAAGAGGTGTCTCTTCCTGCCCTATCATGGTTTTCTCATTCAGGAATTCCGTATGGTTGTTCTCACTCAGGTTAAGGGTCAAAACCTGATTTTTCTGCGAGAGGTCATTGATTTCAAAAGCTATTTCAGTCTCAGCAATGAGACACTCCATTTCACCCCCTTTTTCAAGCTTTAGGAAACCCCATTTTCTTCCTTTCGCAAACCCCTTTCGGATTTGTTCGTCCAAACTCCGAAGGTCCCATCATGGTTTCTCCATTTGAGAAATCCGTATGGTTGTTCCCACTCAGGTTAAGGGTCAAAACCTGAATTTTCTGTGAGAGGTCATTGATTTCAAAAGCTATTTTAGTCTCAGCAATGAGACGCCCCATTTCATCCCCTTTTCCAAGCTTTAGGAAACCCCATTTTTCTCATTTCGCAAACCCCTTTCGGATTTGTTCGTCCAAACTCCGAAGGTCCCATCATGGTTTCTCCATTTGAGAAATCTGTATGGTTGTTTCCACTTGGGTTAAGGGTCAAAACCTGAATTTTCTGTGAGAGATCATTGATTTCAAAAGCTATTTCAGTCTCAGCAATGAGACGCCCCATTTCATCCCCTTTTCCAAGCTTTAGGGAACCCCATTTTTCTCCTTTCGCAAACCCCTTTCGGATTTGTTCGTCCAAACTTCGAAGGTCCCATCATGGTTTCTCCATTTAAGAAATCCGTATGGTTATTCCCACTCAGGTTAAGGGTCAAAACCTGAATTTTCTGCAAGAGGTCATTGATTTCAAAAGTTATTTCAGTCTCAGCGATGAGACGCTCCAATTTGTCCCCTTTTTGAAGCTTTAGGGAACCCTATTTTCCTCCTTTCGCAAACCCCTTTCGGATTTCTTCATCCAAACTCCGAAGGTCCTATCGTGGTTTCTCCATTTAAGGATTCCATCTTGGTCGACCCCTTCAGGTTAAGGGTTAAGCATGAACCTCGCCCCACGAGGTTTCTTCCTTTTTCAGGTTTGGGTTAAACTCGAGTCTCGTTCCTACGAGATTCCTCATTTTGATGAGATGTTTTCTTCCAGTCCCATCATGGCTCTTCCCATCAAGGAATCCATGCTTTGCATGTCCATCCAGGATAGGATCCTACTTGAGCTTCATTTCACGAGTCATTCTTCCAAAAAGTTCCATCAAGGTATTCCTTTCCTCATTTAATTCATTTTGATATATCTTCGTCCCATCCAGGTTAAGGGCTAAACCTGAGTCATTCCAAAAGCTGATCTCGTCTCACCCATAAGACTGGATCAAAATTCTTATTTTCCACCATCTTCGGGATTTTCACCCAAAGTCCCATCATGATTTCCTCATTTCTATTATTTAATCACATCATCTTCGAGGATTTCGTCTCCCCAAAGCCATTCAGGATAAGGTTTCAAGCCTGAAATCATGTTTTCAAAATAATTCCTCCACACCCAGTTCAGATCTGCTGACTGGGGCATTTCAAAATTTGGAGTGTTATCTTTGCCACTAAGCTCGGCTTTCAACCAGCTTAGTAGCAAAAAGGGGCATCTGTAAACACCCCAAATTTTTCAAAGTTTGGTAAAAATAACCTTTTTGCCTCTGATTCCATCTTCTGAGAAAATCAAAGCCAAATTTCAATTATTCTTCAGATCTTTCGGATTAAAATTCTATGTCGATATATCCAACTCAATTTCGGGTCCGGATCCAGTGTTTAAAATCCAAATTTGAGCCTCGTTATTCAATTCCTAAATTAAAATTACAAAAATACCAAAAAATGGTTTTGAATGGCTCGGGCAGTTCATCCGGCATCCGTTTGGATCCACTGCTCTGTATTTATCGATTCGAGGTTTAAAAATCAAACATTTTCTCAAAATCCTGGATTTAAACCTATTTTCTGAAGAAAAATTCAAAAGATAAACTCGAATTCTCAATAAAACCTTCTTTGTAAAATTTTGCAAAATCTTATAAATAGTTTAGAAACCCCATAGTCTTAGAATTTTGTTTGCAAAAATATCAAAAAAATATAGAAAAAGAAGAAAAAGAGCAAAAAAATCAAAAGGAAGAGAAAAGTGCAAAAAATCGATAGAGTAAAACTTTTTTTAAAAATCATTTCTTATAACTCTTTTAGCAAATTCTGTTAAAAAGAGCCTCCTTTGGAAATTTGTAAAGGAACCTGAGGGACCCCGTTACAAGCCTTTTTAGGGTTTCTCTTTGAGAACCCTTGAAAGGAAGAACGGATGGCCGCCTCTCTCCCTCCATTCTCTCTCCATTTTTGCCCATCCACCTAGGTTTTCAGCTCAAACCATCCATCTCCGAACCCCCCTTCCTCCGCCATCGATTTCCAACAAACCCGGATCCTCTCGAAGCTTCTTCTTCCTCTTTAAAAGAGTCACGAAGGGGAAGGGTTCAAGGACCGTTTTTCACCCCTCCATTTCGACATCTCTTCTTCCTCAACTTCTTTCTTCTTCCCCTCTCCACTTCTTCTTCTTCTTTTCTTCCGATCTCTCTGGTTTTCTCCATTTTACTGAAGGAAGCCGATCACCCTCAAGCAAGCTAAGGTAAGTAGTCTTTTTCATCCTGTTTTCAGATTTTTTGTTTTGTTTTTTTGTTTACTTGTTTCAAGCCCCGCGCGCCCCTTGTAAATCCGGTTTGCAGACTGCAACATCGGTTTATACAGTGTAAAATCAACAGAATATACCTATTCCAACAATTTTTTTTCCCTATTTTTGCTTTCCTTTCTTTTGATCAGTGAGTTTCAACGGTTTTATACATGTCGATTCTCTAATTTTCTTAGATCATGATTTCAATCTATGTCTTGTTTATTTGGTTTTATTATTTATGTTTCTCTTTTTTTTTTTCGTTCTTTTGTTCCGTTCTGATAATCGACTTATGCTTTGCTCATTTGTTAATTTTTTTGAATTCCTGTTTGCTTTGATCATCTATTGATTTTTTTTTTTTGATGGCTAGATGATCTTGATGGTTGTAATGGCGTCGATCTCCTGCCCAGCCATGAATAGTTCATATTTCATCCCCTTTTCTTTCTTTTGGCAGCTCGCATATTTCCGCTTATCCTGATGCCAATTTCACTTTAAATGGGTTCTAGTTCTATTGTTGATGGTTCACCTTTGTCTCAGTTTTGAAAGGAAGGTTCATCGTAGGCTCCCTATCCAGGCATTTAGTTTATGTCATTCATCACGGTGGTCATATTAAAAATAGATCCTAGCATCATTTTAGTTCCCCTTTATTCATTACCTAAGAAATCCAGCGTTTCCATGTAAAATCGATATGGATCATCCCTGTGTTTGAACTCTTTTGTGTTGCAAAGAGATCAGGAAATCTGTTAACAGGGTGGTTCTGCCGTAAGATCAGGCGAGTTTCTGTCGCAAATCCCTTAACGGAAGATGGCACAACTGAGGAGTATCGAACCACATTCAATCCAGTTTGTTCAGGAAAAGTCAAGACAGTGAGATCCTATACATCTAAGTATCAGGTTCCATTATTCCCTATCTTTCCTACATTTTCTTTAATTTAGTTTAACTTCTACATTTTGATCAATCGTGTGTTGCTGTTCTGGTAGCCTTGAACCATTAGTAATGTGCCTTCACTATTTTGGTTTTGTTAAATATCACCTCCATACATTTGTCATTCCTTTGCACAGCCTCCCTGCAATATTTCATGTACTACCCATTACCTCTTTCACCCTTATGGGCCACATTACGAATGTACTCCCTCAAAAATAGGTAAGTACTCTGAAGTTTTAAGCTCTGAATTTATCTGTCAAATCAGAGATTTCTCCAAGTTATGGTCCGAAAGCATTGCTTGAACTAATGGGAATAAGATAGTTGGATATTACGCAAACAGTTTTGCCTCTAGCCAATTACACTCTCGCAGGGTATGAAGATTCATGTTATCGCAAATATTCATGCTTTGTTTGCTTTTCAGATGATAATTTGGGCTCACGTTTCCAACATAACAAGCAAAGGAGCTTGGAAGGTGATGGTAAGCTTTATTGCGCATAAATCGAGATATCAAGGAGATAAGCAGTTCTAATCCATGACTCAGAACAGGAAGCATCAAATGGGCCTCTGTTATCATCGTAGCAATTCCCAGCATTAGCCTGTCTCCTGCTTGCTAACCATGGTAGCTTTGGATCTTACATTTCCGCCCTAGTTTCATCATATTCTGGCGCAATAGCACGGCATAAAACAGGTATAACAACTACCTATAAAATGAATATCCCCAGCAGTAACTCCTTTTTGAAAGGCTGTTGAAACATCCTCAGTAAAGAATTCTGAAGCAATTCCACTTTAGTGTGATGGAATTTCCATGAGTAGACTGTCAATACTCCCATTAAGTTGCAGGAATCAATATCTAGGTCCATATACTGGTACATTTATTGCATTCTTATTTCTGTAGTTCCAATCTTATAGTTTGTTCTGGATATTCACTTATATTCCCTTTGATTAGCCCCTGCAATATATCAACTTTTTCTTTTATCATGGTATTTGCATTAGTTACTTCATAACTGGTCAAGCCTAGTGGTTAATTTGATATCATCAAGTAGCAGTTTGCATTCATACAGTTAATTTCCCTTCATATGCCATATCACTTTATGATAATTCTTTTCATATAGGTTAAGTCGCATGCTGTATCAAAAGTTATCTTTTGTTCATGAGAAAATTGGAAATGGTATCTCCAGTCAATATGGCTGCATGGATAAATTATGTAAAAATTTTCAACTCTATGACGCTTGAACCTTTTTTTAATTTCTGTTTCCATATTTCATGTCATAAAATGAGTTGTTCATTTTCTCATTCTCATCATGGGTTATGTTAAACCACAGATATTGCATTGCGTGTGATAGTTGGGATTTGAAACAGATAGACCATCCAATTGTGAAGTTGAACCCAATATCTCTATTAAGCATCTGTTTATGGAATACCACCTCGTTACGGTGGCTATCAGGCACCAGCTACATGTCCCAGCACTTGTGTTCCAGCACCTGAAGATGTCATGCCTTATTCATGTTATTGGATTAGTTCTTTTACAGGGATTAAGATTGTCAGTCAGGTTGTTGTAGTTAGGTGCACATCACACTTCACCCTCACGTATCTGCTATTGGTAAGTATCTGCCCTATACATTTCAGCATCTACTATTGTTTTCTCTAAAACAACTCACCACTTTCATCACACAGCACCCACTGTTGTCCACGGTACTAATCACATCTGTTTTGGGTTCAGCAATCGTTCTTGAATACCCACCTTATCCACCCACTTACAACAGCTTACCACCTACACTACACTGTATCCAACTTTTACATTCCCAACCATCACTGTTACACCCTCTCATTACATGTTCACAAGCACTTCCCTTCTCCTACACTGGTAACATACAACACACTCATCAACGAATACTGTGAAAGAGGTGAGCTCAATAAAGCTATTTGAACTGATGAAAGGGTGTAAATGTCTATCTGACAAATGGACCTATACTGAACTAATTTGTGAATTTTGCAAATGGGGCAAAGTGGAAAGGGCTTTTTGATATGTTTTGAAGAAATGTGTCACGTTGGTTTGAGACCAAACAAGATGACCTTTGCTGCATTGATTGATGGCCACTGTGAGAATGGAAGATTAAATGTTAGACTTCTTTTAAATAGAGAGAATGACCCAGTATGGTTGTGAACCAAATGTTTATGCATATGGTGTTATCGTTAATGGACTTTGCAATGAAAACAAGGTACATTAAGCAAATCAATTAGTCAACCACATGAAGAGCAGAGACTTGAGTTCCAACAAATCAATATACACCTCTTTGCTGGCCTCATACTGTAAATATTTGAATGCTGACCATGCAGTAGAAGTCCTCAATCTGACGGTTGCTGAAGGTTTTGAACTGACTTTGGCTACATTTAGGGCTTCGATATATGCTCTTGCTGAAGTAAACATAATAGAAGAGGCTTAGAGCATATTTGAGCATATGCTCAAGCAGCAATGGAGTCTGGATGACATCATCTAGACATTGCTAATTGATGGTTTACTGAAGGCTGAAAAAAAAATCAGAAATGTGTGCAAAATTTCCTCATATCCTGGAAACTAGTGGCAATCCTCCAGTCTCCAGACATATGTGATTTTGGCGCAAGAGTTGGCTATGAATGCCCAGCCTATTGGAACAGATATTCCTGCAGATAAGTTGGGTGTCAAGGATCAAGAGGGGTGAAATTCTCTTTGAAATTGTCTACTTAGGCTTCCAGCCTTGAGAATGTTGTTTTACATGTCTGCCCTTACATCACAACATGTCACACATACTACATATGAGTACATATATGTGAACACCCCAAATTTTTCAAAATCTTTTAAATATTCCCTTTTTGCCCCTAAATTCATTTTTTAGCAAATGAGTCATTTTAAATCTAAATTCCAGTTCATTTCTCAAGTTTTACTGAAATTAAATTCACTTTATATGTTTAAATTGATTTCGGATCTGGATTCATTGTCCAGATCCAAATCTGAGTCTCATTGTTCAAATTTTAAATTAAAATTACAGAAAATACCAAAAATAGTTTTAAATAGCTCTGACAGTCCATCCGACATCCGTTTGGATCCATCACGTTGTATTTCTCGATTCGAGTTTCAAAAACTCAAACATTTTCTCAAAACTCGGGTCCAAACCCATTTTCTGAAGAAATTTCCCCAAAAATGACCTTGATTTCTCAGAAAAAACCTCTTTTGTAAATATTTCTCAAAAATACAAAAAAATTAGTTTTAAATCTTTGCTTTTCGTAATTTTAGGGTTTTATTCTAAAAATGTCAAATATATATATATATATATATATATATATATATATAATGTCAAGAAAAAAACAAAAAAATAAGAAAATAGAAAAAGTAGAACACAAAAATAACCCTTTGAAAACATCTTTTGAGAATCGAGTTTTATGAAAAACACCTTTTTTTTTTAAATTTGTTAGGGAGCCCCCTCTTCGTAAAAACCCGAAAATAAAAAGACCCCCTCTGTAAATCTATCCTTTTAGGGTTTTTACGAAAACCTTTCGTACGAGAGAGGGTTACGGCGCCTCTCTCCCTTTCTCAGTCTCCTCCTTCTCCCTCTCACTGAAACCCTCAGCCGATCGCCCCTCTCCATCGCACATCTTCACCTTCTGAACCCTCCATCGGCAACAACCTTTCCTCCTCTCCTCCATCTTCAACAACTCATTTCCCCTTTCCGAACCTTCTGCCTCCTCCTTCAAAAGGGACTCAGGAGAACCCTAAACGGACCGCTTCTTCACCTCTCCCCTTTCCTGTAAATAACTCTCATTGTCCTCTCAATCGACCCAACCGTTTTCACCTCTGCGCCTTCCCCTTTCTTCGCCTTCACGATCTACTTTCTACAGGAAGCATCCTTCCACCATTCGCCTCCCGATCACCTTCCTCCTTCCTCCTTCAGGATTTCTGCAAAACTCAGGTAAGGAATCCCTCCTTTCTTTTCCCTCTTTTATGGATTTCTTTGAAGTTTAACGTATCTTCAGAATCAGATTTCTTTTGTTTTCAATTTCTCGATGCCATTTTTAATCTACATTTTTTTTTTCTGGTCAGATCTTAGATTTCTGATTAAATCCCTTTCCTTATATGCTGATGATCGACGATGCCTCACAATGGCATCGTCGATCCATCTAAATTTCACTTTCATCTCTGTATTTGTTTTACTATTTTCATTTATTCTTCTCTGTTTTATTTTCTGTTTTCCCCATTAAAATGCACCCTCGAGTTGCGATTGGGTAGCTTACAGCACCATCAGTCCCTCTTGTGCAACATCAAAAAGGAATTTCCTAATTCCGAAATTCATTTTCTTCTGCTCTGCGATTCACTTTATTAGATTTCTTCAGTTTATGTAAGGATTTATATGCATTCTAACATTATTCTTCTATTCTACTATGATCTGCATATTTCCTTCTTCTTTTATAGACTATCATTTTTTTTATTGCACACTCTGATTTTCCTGTAAGAATCAGATTAATCGTTTGCATCATGATCATGTCCCTGGGTTGTTTGATTTTCTATCTTCATCAATGATTCTGTATTTTATATTTTAGAAATTGGTTGTGTCTGGCATGATTCCACAACAGAAGAATGACTTCACCAGCAAGAGCTCATTGATCCTTTGTTATATTGAAATGTACCATTGCTGAATCGTTGCCTTGCCAGACCTTGTAAAACATGTAGCAGAGCATCACGATTTTACCTTTGGGATTTTCATGGTGGAGATAAAAGCTGATATGTTATCTTATTATAAGGATACCATAGGATCTGCAGCATCTCACGAACGATGATGAAGACTGGAAGGGATCAGTTATTGATTCGTTTCGGTTGTCAAAATCGATTATATAATTCTCCCACTGTTGATATTCGTAATGGTGAAATAGAATTTGTCCATTTTCCTTTTATGCTGGTGGTATTTTAATATGATAAAGTTTTGGAGATCATCACCTTGTTAAGTATTGGCATTGGCTTCAAGATTTCTTTATTCCAGTCTGTATAGAAAATTACTCTCTTATTTATTTTTCTGTGGGGTCTGTGGGCTCCATGGCCTGCACTTCACCAGCAATGGTTGTAAAAGTGGGCTTAGTCGGAATCCTTCATCGAGGCTACTTGTGGCGAATATAGGGACCATGTTCACTGTGGATCCTGCTGTAAGAAGTAATGTATTGTTTCAAAGTGTGGTAAGAACAGGACTATACATGAAAGGGCTCTACTGCGACAATAGACAAATCTCCAGGTAGATGGCTCAAGGTGTTGCCCTCTAAAGAATAAAAGCGCTGGATCCAGTTATACTAAAGGTAAAAGGATGATCTGTCATAATTCTGTCTACAAATGCTCAATGTGGTAATTCAGCAAATATTAGATCTGTTCTTACATATAACCTTGGTATTTGTTTATCTTAGCAGATGTTTCTCCATTTCTGAATATATTTGTTGTTTTCTTTACTTAAAAAGGTAAGTCTGCATTTAATAAAATTCTTCTAGCCTCCTGCATTGACGCCATAGTAGGCCAATTCATTTCCCCACTTATGGAAAATTCTGTGATCTCTTGGTGAGGTAAACTATCTATGAAGTCAAAATATCATTCAAATTCTGTGATTCCAAAAAGAAAAAGGAAGAGGGGGGGTTCGTGATCTGTATCAACAAGGGCTGCATATGATCCCTCGATCTGGGGATGACAGATTCCAGGCTCGCTTCATCCAGGTAATAAATCAGTTTAAATACCTTGTTTAGAGCAATCGATGAGGTGTCCATTGGTTGATAAAGTCAGATGAGAGGGGTCTGTTATTAAGACCTGTTGTTTCCTTCATCTTGGGTAAATCCATAGCGGTTCCCCCCCCTTTTATGTCAGGGGAGTCATTGAGTTGCTCGACATACATGTTGCGACATGCTACTGATGGGAAGGAGGCCACTGTTGAGGCTCTCTTGGAGTCTCTCCTCGCTAATAGGGGCTCCTTGATTAGAGCTGATATGTACAAGATATTAGTCTGGTGGAGATCCAAAAAAAAAAAAAAGAGCCATTCTCTGTTTCATTTCCTGTAATAAGCATCCTTTATGCCCTTGACTGAACAAACATCTCCATTGTATTCTCGACATGCAGAGGTTAGTTTGTACTTAATTTTGTTTCAGCATCATTCACACATCAATTGTATGAGATCTCTTGCATATCATATTTGGTTACCCTTGCAATTTCTTTGTTTTCTTTGCTTCACATAGTAACTTGTGCACAATATCATCATACTGAAATTTATAACTTGTGCAAAAAAAAAAAAAATGGAAAGTAGAGTCTGGATCCGCAACCCCATTGATTCAGATATCAGTAGATGAGGTCATAGCAGTATTGTTACTTGAGTGGCGGGCTTCAAATCTAGTCTTGCAATTTATCATCTCTGCATTCTAAAGGTAAGTAAAGCTATCTAATTCTTGTAGTAATTGCAATGTCATATTTCGAGGCTATAACATGTTCAGGTACATCTTTCACAAAGCCAGGCGTTCTTGACTTAGTGAAAGTGAATTCCTTAAACTCAAGAAATTGTGATTTAACTTTGATGATCAATCATCATGGACTTTAAAGGTATAAAAGGAATCCATCATTCTTGATGTTCATGTATCAAACTGTATCAAATAGCAGGTATGCAGTTTTCAGGAGATTGTTGTTTGGTGTCGCATGATATAAATTCCCCTGTTAGTAGTATCCTTGCGGTTTGCTCTCATTTAAAACCTGTGAGTCTAAACATTCAAGAGTAGCTTTGACATTCAATCTAATTCGAGCAATTGGTTATTGGCTTATCTATTTTATCCTATGCCTGTCTATTATCTTTTCACTATGTATCTGTGTCTTTATAGAACGCCTGTAGGGTGAATCCATGCTTGTCTGTTACCTTTTCATTATATGGTTTACTGAGCATTTGCGAGTGACATGATATATGGAGATATCTTTGTTAAAGGTCTCTCGCCTATTTCATTGTTTTCAGCGAAATGCCAAGAATGGATTTTGAACACTGACTCGAGTCAAATGGGTTGGTTATGATGCCTATTGTAAATTGTTTAGAAGCTGAGAAAGAGAAATCACTTCATGTCCTACTTCTTGATGCATATGGATAAACCAAAGGATGTTGGTGGTGTTGCTTTTGAGGTCCCTCATTGGCTTATTTGAAATGAAATCAGCAAAATCGATGAGGAGAAGATGTTGGTAATTATGTTGTGTTAACAGAGAATATATTTTATATGTTCCCTATTAGCTTATAAATTTTGCCTGGAGAAATTCTCAAAGTAATGATAAAGTGATGTCCAGTGAGAAGATTTTTTTTGTGGTGCTAGAATCTGTTATTATCTTAAGATTACACAGAGCCGAGAACAACAATAGGCTACAAACCATCCATTATATACTTCTGCAGGTTACCTCTCCAGCCCAAAAATTCATTAGTGAGGTCCCTTTAGCATTTACCCCAGCTGCACCCTTGTAACACCACTCTATTCTGGTTCCCATCCTACACCTACTTCCTTATTCACATTTTCTTTTCTGCATCTGACACCTTCATGATCACCATTACAGCACTCCACTTGCATAGTCATGTCATTAGTTACATCTATTACAGCCATTTGCAGTCACCACCTGCAAATGACATTGTTCATGTTTGTCTATCTCCTATGCCCGATTCATGCATTATCCCTGGTATGCCAATTGCAAGTCCGATTTGCTAAAACCCTATACCTGCCATGTTTTCACTAGGTCTGTATAAGTTCAGTGGCATGTAGGTCCGGCATCTCATTAAAACCCACAAATCCAATTCACTGAATTTACACAACGGTGAAAGTCCCCTCTCCTGTTTCTCATGAATATATGTATATAAGTATATATATATAGGTATGTATCCATCTATATATGTATGCATATATATATATATGTCTGAATCTTTAGGTATATTTTTTCATGTATATTTTCACGTACATCTAGATAGATCCATTCCCTCATATATATATTTAGTTTTTAGGCCTCTCATGTGTATTTTCTTTAGGCATATGGTATTTCATTATATTGATAGAATGCTATCTCCTTTTCAGATGCGTTTCTCTATTTTATGCCAAAATTTACTTTTGCAGGATATATGTAAAAGGTGCTATTAAAGTAACTCCAGTTCCATTAAATGAGGTGATAGCTAAATCAATAAGAAATTTTCATTTTTTATCTTAGATTAGGATGCATGAGTATGTACATATTTTCTAGAATTGCTTGATCCATGACATTTTCCTCTTTTATTTTCCAAAATCTCACAAATGGAAACACGAATGGCATGTGCACCATTTCGTAAGAGGTAATAAATCCTAAGTTGATGATTTACATCAATGGCCATAGTCAGGATGTAAACAAAACTTAGGAGTTTTATCTTTTATAAAATAACATTGGATCTACACTGGATCCTCTTCAAAATCATCATATTTCCAAATATTTCCTTCTTTTATTAGAGTTTAACTTAAAATTGGCTCAAAATATATACCAATGGCCATAGTCAGGGTATATTGAGAGTTAATTTCATTTTAAACTCTATAAAAGCACAAAAATATGTTTCATTCTTCACCTGAATTTGAATATAGATTATTATATAATACATTCAATGACCATAGTCAAGGATGTATTATATCTTCAATCTTGTTTTAATTCATTTAAAGAATGGAATAGCTTTTTCAAAAATCCAATTTCAAGTCATTTAAATTCATTCATCATTTAGGATAGAACTACATCATATTTTCAAAATTCATTTTTCAAAACTTTAAGTGATGTGAATATCTTCTTCAATCGATCTTCAATTCTTGTAAAATCCAATTCATCTTTTCATTTTCAATTCTATTTTATTTTCAATCTCAAAAGTTCAATTTAACTTTGAGATTTCAAATTCATTTTATATTCAAAATTCAAATCAGATTTCAAAGTTCAATTTGACTTTGAAATTCCAAATTCATTTTTTATATTCAATTCAAATCAAATTTCAAAAGTTCAAATTAACTTTGAAACTTTTGATTCATCTTCAAATTCAAAACCAAGTTCATCTTCCAAATCCAAAATCAAAGTTCGAGATTGTTCCTGAATCTCAAAAACTTGGCCTTTTTCTAAGTTTTAAATTCAATCTGGGTTTTCAAAACCCAGATCCATACTCAAAAGTCCCATTTTGGACTTTCAAAAACTCAAATCCAAAATTAGGTCAACTTGAATCCCGTTTTCTAAATACAAATCTACTTTGGATCTCAGACTTCAGATCCAAAATCCATCTTAGGGTCCATAATCCAACTTTACCTTGGATCTTAGATTACAGATCCAAACTCCATTCTAGGATCCAGAACCCAGTTTTATTTTTGGATCTCAAACTCTGGATCCAATTCCATTTTACGGTCCAGAGTCCAACTCCACATTAGATCTCAGGTTTCAGATCCAAATCCATATTAAAATCCAGAACTTAATTCTACTTTGGATCTCAGACTTCAGATCCAAAATCCATCTTAGAATCCAGAATTCAATTCCATTTCCAATTTTTAGATTTCAAATCCAATTCCATCTACAGATCACATCTGAATTTCTTAAATTCATCTCTATTTTTAAATACCATATGGATTTCTCAGTATCATTCTAAATTTCCAACTTCAAAATCTAAATTCAATTCCATCTCAAGTATTCATTTCCTTTCCTAAATTCAAGTTCAAATTCAAAGTCCATTTCTGACTTTGAAACTTCATTTCCTTTCATTTCAAAGCTTCAAGTCATTCTTTCTCATTTATTCTTCCAACTCTGATTTACTTCAAAGACTTAGAACTTTCCTGATCTATCTCAAGTTCTAAGTTAGATTCAATCATTTTCTTCACTCCCTTATCAAGTTCATCTCAGAATAACTTGGAAATTTTCAAAATATCTTTCAAAAAAGCATACATCCTTGCATTGCACAAGCATGATTCTTTGTGCATTTAGATTTAGGATAAATTCTTAGATGATATTTAGGCAAAGCAAAAGGCATAGATTCGATCCTTGGTTCGATTACCCTTGGTAAAGGCGCCAGGAACGGTCGAACCTCGTACTGACGAGAGAATCCCGTCTCTCCATTTTTCCCGCAATATATTTCAAAACGGAGGTGAGTTATTTGCTAAATATTTTCAAATTGAGGTCAAGTGAAACCCCGCAAAAGAGTTCCTCTTTTCTCTTTCTTTCTCTTCTCTTCTCTCTTCTTTTCTCCCTTTTATTTTCCTCCCTTCAAAAAGGAGGAAAATAGAGGTTAGAAAAGGAAAAGAGAAGGAAGAGAGAGAAACCACAAGAGAGGAAAATTTTTGCGATGATCACAATATATTTCTCATTTTAACATAAATATCATGCTTAGATATGTGTATATACATATGTGCTCTTTTCATTAGCCTAGAATGTATGCATTTCTTCAAGTCACATGTGCATTCCAATGAATATTTTCTTATCAGTACATGAATTTTAGCCTCAAATTAGTACTTTAGATTCTTCTCTATATTTGGTATTTTGCTAACTTGAAATTTTGCAGGAATTAGGTAGAAAATGTTATTTTCCTTTCTAGCTTAAAAATTGTAATTTCAATTTCAATCTCAATATTATAATAGATGGATATGATGAGAATTCTTTACATTTTTAGCATAGATTAGAATGTACAAACATGTATATCTTAGAAATTGCATGTTTCATCTCATTTTACCTTTGATTTCAAAAATGGGAACATGGATGGCACGTGCACCATTTTCAAGAGGTAATTAATCCTAAGTTGATGATTTACATCAATGGCCATAGTCAGGATGTAAACAAAACTTAGAATTTTTATCTTTTGTAAAATAACACTGGATCCACACTCGATCCTTTTCAAAATTCATCATATTTTCTTTAAATATTTTTCCCTTTTATCAGAGTTTAGTTTGAAATTAATTCAATACATATATCAATGGCCATAGTCAGGATATATTGAGTATTAATTTTATTTTAAACTCTATAAAAGCAACAAATTGTATTTTATTCTTCATTTGAATTTAGATATGATTATTATATAATACATTCAATGACCATAGTCAGGAGTGTATTATATCATTAATCCTATTTACATTTCATTTAAAGAATAAAATATGATTTTCAAATCCGATTTCAAAATTATTCAAATTCATTCATCATTTAGGATAGAATTGCATCATATTTTCAAAACCCCTTTTCAAAATTCCAAGTGATTATTCTTCTCCATTTTTCAGATCAAATCTCATTTATAGATTCAAATTCAATTCTATCTCATTTCAAGTTTAAAAAAAAAATCAATTTCAAAGTCCAATTTGACTTTGGAATTTCAAAATCATTTTGTATTCAAAATTCAATTTCCAAATAAAAATCCAAACTTCAAAGTTCAATTTAACTTTGAAGTCATCTTCAAAATCAAAATCAAAGTTTAAGATTGATTCTGAATCTCAAAACTTGACTTTTCCTCAATTTTAAATTCAATTTGGGTTTTCAAAACCCAGACCCATCTTCTAAAGTCCCATTTGGACTTTCAAAATCCAAATCCAAAGTTAGAACCCAATCCCAACTTGGATCCAGATTTCCAAGTACAATCTCCACTTTTGGATCTCAGACTTCAGATCCAATTCTATTTTAGGATCCAGAATCCAATCTCATCTCGGATCTCAGACTTCAGACCCAAATTCCATTCAGGGTCCAAAATTCAATTCCATCTTGGATCTCGGATTTCAGATCCAGAATTCAATTTCATCTTGGATCTCAGATTTCAGATCCAAATTCCATTTAGGATCCAGAATTCAATTCCATCTTGGATCTTAGATTTCAGATCCAAATTCCATTCCAAATTTCAGATCAAATTTCATCTTGGATCTCAGATTTCAGATCCAAATTCCATTCCAAATTTCGGATCAAATTCCATCTTGGATCTCAGATTTCAGATCCAAATTCCATCTTAGGATTCAGATTGTGGATTCAAATTCTATCCTAATTTCAAAATCCAATTCCATTTCAATCCGAGTTTATATTGATTCCCAAAAATTCCAAAAACCAATTCTATTTCTCAATTCTATTTTGATTTCTCAAATCTTATTCTAATTTCAAACTTTAAAACTAAAATTCAAATTACATTCCAAATTTCATCTCTATCCTGATTCAAAATTTTAAATTCAAAATCCATTCATGACTTTGAAATTTTTTTTCTTCTCCTTTTATCTCAACTTCAAAATCATTCCTTTCAAAATCTAGATTTATCTTCCCAAAATCTGATTATTCCAAAAACTTAGAAGTTTAAATCTTAAATTCTAAGTTAGAAACCATTTCTTCACTCTATTATCAGATTCATCTCAGAAACACTTGAGAATTTTCAAATCATTTTCAAAAAGAGCATACACCCTTGCATTGCAAAAGCATGATTCGTTGTGCATTTAGACTTAAAATAAATTCTTAGATAAGATTTTAGCAAAACAAAAGGAATGAATTTGACCCTTGGTTCGATTACCCCTGGTAAAGGCGCCAGGAACAGTCGAACCTCGTACCGACGAGCGGATCCCGTCTCCCAGTTTTCCCGCAAATATTTCAAAACGGAGGCGAGTAATTTTCTAAATATTTTCAAAATTAAGGTCAAGTGAGACCCCGCAAAAGAGTTCCTCTTCTCTTCTTTTCTTTTCTTTTCTCTTCTCTCTTCTTTTTCTGCCTTTTTTTTTCTCCCTTCAAAAAGGAAGAAATAAATGCTGGAAAGGAGAAGAGAAGGAAGAGAGAGAAAACCACAAGAGAGGAAAATTTTTGTGATGATCACACCGACTAGTGATTGTTTGAAATCTAAGTGAATGCCTAAAGTTCAGTAATTGAATGTTTGAATTCTATCAAACATCGATCGAATGTCTGCAGTTTTTTTATCAGTAGTTACTGACCTCTAATCATCGTGTTTTTACTGTTTTTCCGGCAAGTAACTTTCTGATCATCGAGCAAGGGAATTTTGATAAATGTCCAGTTGATTTCCAATTGATTCCAGCCTGCGTGAGTATTGTTTGATCAACTGAAGTCAGCTGGATTGAGATCTTTTCAATCGATTGAAATGCAAATCGATGAGTTTATTTCCAATTTCTGATCATCGTGTTTTAATGTTTTCCGGCATCTCTGATTTACCGGTAATAGATCGTCTGATCTATCTAGTGATTTGATGTTGTTTCTGAGCATTGCATTTCAGGTGATTCCATGCATCTATTGAGTTCACGTGATTGTTATCATCGCAAAATTTTTCCCCTCTCTTGCGAGAGAGAAACGAATTTCGCGAGTCAAACTCGACCAAAGTTTTGAAAATGGTTTTTGAAAATTACTCGCCTCCGTTTTAAAAATTTTGTGGGAAAAATCCGTGGAATGGGATCCGCCTGTCGGTACGAGGTTTAACCGTTCCTGGTGCCTTTACCAGGGGTAATTGAACCAAGGATCAATTACATGCTTTAACTTGACTCAAATATCTAAATTATGCTCTATTTTTCCTAAAATGCACAGAGAATCAGACTTGTGCTATGAAATTTTGAAAATAATACAATGTTTGAGAAAAAAATGATGTTTGCTTTGGATAGTTTGAAATATGCTTGAAAATTGATAGGAAAAGTGCTTGAAAATTGAATTCCTGGGAAAATCATTGAATTTCATTGGAAGTCAGAAATTTGCATTGTAAAGTGATTTCTCAGGAAAATTTGAACTTTGGAAAATCGATTTTGAAATTTGGAATTGCTTCTCTGAGAAAATGGATTTGAGAATTCTAAGAAAATCTAAGAAATTCATTTGAAAAGGATTTTTGAAATGGAAAATAGATTCTCAAGTAACTAGATTCTCAAGAAAATAGGAAATCTGAGAAAATCGATTTTTGAAAACTTGGGATTTTGAAATTTGAGAATTTTAAAACATTGGAAAATCTTAATTTGAACCTGGGAAATGCTTTGAAATCTCATTTGAAAATTTAGAATTCTGAGAAAATCAAATCCTGAGAAAAACTTAGAAATTCTTGAGAAAACTGAATTTTCTGAAATTGAAATTGGAAAATGAATTTGAAAATAATGCAATTTAAATGATATGAATGAATGAATATGAATTTGAAAGGGGAATTTCATTGAGGAATTGAGAAATCCTTTTGAAGTTTTGAAAAATGCAGTGCATTTTGAAGTTAGCTTAAGTGTGTAGGCTGAATGTGGCTAATATAAAGATCATAAATCTTGGTTTTCTTCGTATTCTGACTATGGCCATAAATACGAATCCCACCAAGTTTATAAACTCCATAAAAGCTTGTGCACGTGCCATTCGTGTAAACCATAGTGAATTTGAAATAATATGCATGAATCATACATCACATATTGAAATTTGCATAAATTAAACTATATGCAATGCAGTCCTATTCTAAGCAGAAAATGTAAATCTTATTCCAAATTATTACATTTGATGTTACACTGAATTGAAATAAAATAAGAAAATAAAATCTTCTTCTTGAATATTCCTGCAAAACTAGAAAACAATGTTAGCACAAAAATGTAGGTTTTCTGAATTTATACGAAAATATGGGAAATTATCAGATATTGTTCAGATATAAACCCAAAATCATACCCCCTTTGATATAAACATGATAAATAATGAATAAATTTCGAAAAAAAATTTGGATTTTCAAAATTGGGGTCAAAATGACCAAAATACCCCTGATGACCTTAAAATCAAGGTTTTTTGAAAGAAATTTTGTAAATTTTGGAAATTTGAAAATCAAATGAAATAAATCAAACATAATATGATAAAATATGATGATATGCATGAAATTTTGGAGAATTAGAAATTGAAATTTCGAAATTTAGGTCAAAATGACCAAAATACCCCCGATAACAAGACTATGGCCTTGAAACCAGGGTTTTCTGAAAGAAATTTTGCAAAATAAAAAAATATGAAATGCAAATGACATTGAAATTAACCCTAATATGATTCTACATGCTCATGTACATGATAAAAACCCTAAAATGGCGAAAATACCATAAAATATCAAATTTAACCTGATTTTCGCTTGATTTTCTTTTCTGAATTTAAAGATAAACTAACACATGAAGCAAATGAACTTAAAATTAAACCAAATTTGGAATGGACACCTAAAATAACCCTATAAACAGAATGGAGCTCGAAAATCTATTTTTTTTGTATTTTTAAATATAGAAATTCAAGTAAAAACCCTAAATTTTGTGATTTTTGCCTAAAATGTTGATTATAAAGGGGATTTAGGATATCAAATTTCCATAAAATTTTCCCAAATTTTATGGGGTGACAGAGGACAGTAAGGCAAGGATTTTTTCATTTTACACTTTCTGGTTTTGACCTATGGTCGGAGCTGTTCCACTCCGGCAAGTCGGATCGGAATCCGGCGACTCTAGGATTTGGGGGAAATAGAAAGGTTTCGGTAGAAAACATGGGAAAAATAGAAGACAGATGGGAAAAAGGCTGAAATTGTGGGAACATGTCCCTGACAAATAGAGGAAGATTTGATCTTTTGACACCATTGGGATTCTGGTTATGGTTTGGAAAAGGCCATACTGTTATCAGAGACCTAAATCTCTGAGATTTCTGGACATTGGAATCTGTTAGACAGAAAGAGAAAATCCAGGAAAAATACTGAGACAGATCAAAAAATTCCAAAATTTTGGGAAATGACAGGAACTAATGTTAGGAATATCTTTTGTGTTGAAAGTTTTTGTAAACAAGCTACATATTGGGCGGACTTGATGCATTAGGGTCTGTCTATACCCTGACAAAGGAAAATTGAGATTTTTCCAGGGGTCTGGGAAATTCGATTTTTGACAGTGGTAAAAATTACTTGGAAAAACTTCACAATTTCCAGATCACTAGTAGATTCCATTATGAATCCACTATGATTTTTTGGAGGACAGTTCGGATCTTTCACGAGGGTGATTTCAGGCCCTAAAGTCTGCTAAAATAGAATTCTAGATTTTCACAGGGTTTGAAATTGGTTTTGATATTTGATTTTTAAAAGGAGCTTGAATAATCCGAATCAAACCAAATTTTTGGCAGTAAATCAGGATCTTATAATGTCATCTAGTACAAAATTATCAAGATTTATTGACAAAAAATTAAATATGAAATAATAGCTAAACTGAACGTGAATTAACAAAACCTATAGATCTCTTTGCTAACATTAACAAAGCTAACAAAACCAGCTATAAAACAGTAAATTAATCAAATAAAAATAAAAAAAATACCTAAAATGCACAACCTACATGAATATAATGCTTAAAACAAAAAAAAAACAGGGATGTATGAAGTTGATTTGATATTGGCTCTCAAAACGAGAGATCCGATCCATCGATTGGATGGATCGCTTATTTCATTAGCCCACACATGTAATATGTGTTTTTTTTTTTTAGAATATTAAAAAAAATGCAAATAAAGATATACATGATAAACCCAAAGCATTTAAAATTAAAACTCCACCATCTCACAAAAATAAATTTGAATCTCGTATGATAACCTACCCAAACTCCTCCATCTTTGCCTTTTATGTGATAGGTTCCATCCCTGCTTCCAGGATTGTGAGATAAGTCTTGAACACGAGGGTCAGGCTGCTGCATATATGATGCACTGACATGGCCAGCATCAACACCTTGATCATAAGTAGCATATGGAGCAGGCGCTGTCGCTGGATTCTTATCATTAACATTTGGATATGGTTGGGAACCATAGTAATAAGAACCAGTCATGTCATGAGAAGGATAGTGCTGTTGCATAGGTGGTGGCTGCCTTGGTGATGCGGAAGGTGCTATGGCTGGAGTGAGAGGAACGGCTGAAGCAGTGAAGGTGCAGCTGCTATTGATGATGATGAAGGTGGCTGCCTTGGTGATGGGGCTGCAGTTGGGGTAGCCGTATGATGAAGATGTTGGAGATGAACCGGCTGGCTGAAAGGGTAGTAGGCTGCTACATTTGGTGATGTTGCTGCAAGGAGGACTGCCTCAAAATGGAGGAGTTGCTGTGGCTGTGTTGCTCTTGGAGAGGTGGAAAGTTTTCTGTGTTATGAAAACCAAGGGAGAGATAGAGAGAGGGAGGGAGAGAGAGAGAGAGAGGCGTGAAGTTGATCTTGAATAGCCACCGTATGCCTCTTTTTCTCTTAGTTTTTTTAAGACAACTTAGGTTTTGATAAATTCAAAACCTAAGTTTCTAATAATAGCTAATGCCTTTAATGAATAGCATACGTGAATGGCTGGAGGCTCTTGTGCCATTGAAAAAGATGGGAAGGAGGTAAAGAAGAAAGGGGAAAGAAGGAAGGGAAGGAAAAGGAAAGAAGAAGGGAAGAAGGAAAAGGAAAGGAAAGGAGGGAAAGGAAGAGAAGGGGGCTGAAAAGGGGTATACGTGAGTGGCTGGGAGAGGAAAGAAAAAGGAGGAAAGAAAGAAAGAAAAAGGAAGAAGAAAGAAAGAAAAGAAGGAAAGAAAAGAAATAAAAAAAAAAAATAGAAAAAAGAAAGGAAGTGGGCTGGATTGAGGGCTAGGGTGGTTGACCCCCTTGTGGGTCCCACCTTAGAAAAAAATAAAATAAGAAAATAAAATTAAAAAAAAAAACAAAATAAAACAAACAAAAAAATAAAGAAAAAGATAAATTTTTTTTTCTTATAAATTAAAACAATAAAATGCAAATGGATGGGCCATCTCAGAGCGGGTCCAAATTCCACTTTTGAAATTCATTTTGACGATTAAAGGGGTAAAATAGTCTTTTCAGAAAATTTCCAGACGAAACGAGCTATTTTTGGCAGTTTTTGAAACGAGCTCGGATTTTGAAGTTCAATAGCCCGTTGCGAAGCAAATCCAGTGTAGAATTTGAAAATTTGATTTTGAAAGAAATCCAGATTGTTTTTCTCAAGAAAATATTTCCAAACGAAACGAGCTATTTTTGGCAGTTTTTGAAACGAGCTCAGATTTTGAAGTTTAATAGCTCGTTGCGAAGCAAATCTAGTGTAAAATTTGAAAATTTGATTTTGAAATAAATCCAGATTATTTTTCTTGAGAAAATATTTCCAAATTTAGACTTCTGGGGGTAAAAACGTCAATTTTGGAAACCCGGGGTTTGAAATTGATTTCTGAAAATTTTTAAAACTCAATCTGGATTGAAATTTATAAAACTGGAGTTCTGGACTTCGAAAATGGAATGAAATGTGATGAAATGTTATGAAATGCTGAGAAATGATATGAAATGATGAGAAATGACATGAAATGCTATGCGAAATGCTAACCCTGAATGACGAATTTTGGATGTTAGACCCCGGTTGACACTCGTACCAGTTCAAAAAGTGTTCAAATTGACAAAATTTGCAAAAATGGTTGAAGAAATGATTTTCGAGCTATGCCAAGCTAGAGTGACACTGGAAATTAGGGTTTGAGCTGGATTAAACTGAAATGAACTGGATTGAGCTGGGTTTTAGAGTTTTAGAACTCAAATGAACTGACAATGATACTGACTCAACTAACCTTTCCGGCTGAATTTTCAAGAAAAGCTACAATTTTTAAAGAAATGATACGGAATGGTCACTGGAGCGAAGTGAATTATGAACCTGAACTGGCTTTGACCTAAAACAAAGGTCAGTAATACTGAGATGAACTAAAATCAAGGCTCAAACACTAGCTCAACTGACTGAACTCAGCTCAATTTCAGCTGAAAGAGCTGAAATGGACTAAAATGGGCTCCTGAACACCTAGAAATGGTTTTGAACTGAAACAGAAGCACTCAAACTCCTGGTGAGCTCAAGTTAGACTCTGGGGAGTATGATTGACTATGAATGACTTACTCAGAGACAATTGGCTTGAATTTGAGTGAGAAATGAGCTCATTTCTGAAGAAATGATCCCATTTTGGCAGGGATGGTCAGAAATGGAAATGGTATGTTCATTGTGAGCTCATATGAGCTTGAAATGATTGATATTCTAAATGTTCTGAACTGACCAATGAGCTTGGTTGACTCCGACTGACTGGGGTTCGGGATGACCTAGGGGTAAAATGGTAATTTTCTAATGAAAGTTGGTAAACTGGTGATTTTCTGAAACTGACTCGGGGTTTGACTCCTACACTGACCTAATAGGGTTGGCACTGCCTAAGGACGATTGTTTGAGAATGGATGTAGAAAATTTGGGGTGTTTACAGATGCCCCTCTTTGCTACTAAGCCGGCTTGAAGACGAGCTTAGTGGCAAAGAAAAACACACCAAATTTTGGCCATAAAAATGCCCCAGTTTGAAGGATCTGACTGGGTATGAAGAAATTAGCCTTGATAAAAATGGTAGATATGAAGTGAAGAATAAAGAAGAAAATTTTACTTCAAAAGGAAGTGAGATTCAGGTTTTGCCCTTAACCTGGATGGGACGGAAAATACCTCGTGTAGAAACGAAGCTCAGGTTTGACCCTTAACCTGACCGGGGAATGAAATACCTCATCAAAGGAGGCTCAGGTTTGTACCCTTATCCTTATTGGGAGGAAAATGAAATACCTCATCAAAGGAGGCTCAGGTTTGTACCCTTATCATGATTGGGCAGAAAATGAATGGAATCCTCGAAGGAAGAAACCATGATGGAACCTTCGGATTTCCGCACAATGAATCCGATAGGGGTTTTGCAAAAGGATGAAATTGGGGTCCCTAAAGCTTGAAAAGGGGTTTGATTTTGGGCGCCTCATTGCTGAGACTAAATAACTTTTGAAATTGGTGACCTTTTGCGAGAAAATGATTGGTGGCTTAACCTCAAGCCGAAATTGGATTGTCTATGGTGGGACAGTGGGGACACAGGGAAGTGTGCGAATCTGAGAGCCCATGCACTCAGATTATACCAACAGAAGGGAAGGAATCTTGAAAACTCCTGTTATCAAGTCCTTAAAAGGGATAACAACTGATGTCAGGATGCGCCAAAGATGAACCTCAAGCTCTCACTTCACGCCAGGATAGCTAGAAAAATATTGTCAGAATGTTGAAAATTATTGTTGATTCAAAATAATTTAAAATGATGCACATTGTTTTGAAAATATTCCCTCTTTTCTACCTGAAGTATTACCTCCAACTAGGCTTAACTCCGTAGAATCAGGATTCGAATTCAAATTTCTTGCAATTGACTTTCTTTCAAGGAGGCTATCGATTTCCTTGATATGAATAGAAAAGAGAGTATTCTTGATATTGTGAAAGCAATTGGTGAAGAAATATTGATAATAGAATTTCACAAATTTTAAAGAAGATTCTTGACAGATTTGGCAGTCTGATATCCTGGGATTCTTTTCTCATGATGATCTTTCTGCCCACTTTTTTTTTTTTGGCAGAATTAGAGCTCTCTTAGGCTTTTGGGGATTTTATTACATCATCCTTCATTTTGGAGATGTCCTGACTTTTCTCTCTTTTTTTTTTTGGAAGGGTACGTCACAAACTCCTTCATCTTGGAGATGTTCCGATCCTTTTTTTTCTCTCAGGGATTATATCGACGGTTATTGGCTCATTGGTTGGAAATCTCTTGATGATAGCGGAAATTAAATATCCTTTAGGGTTTGTCGGGAGGCTCATCGCAGTCGCCTTCATCTTGACGGTGCTCTGAACTTTCCCTGGAAGTATCCGTCACAAACTCCGTCATCTTGGAGATGATTCAAATCTTCTTTGGCCCCGGGGGTCTACTCGCCTAATTCGCCTTCATCTTGACGACAATTGAGAGATCCCTTTTGCAGATATTTAATTGCAGCTTAGGTGATTGAGAAGATATAGGGATTTAATGGATTTTTCTGTATCACCCAGGATATTTCGACTGCTTTATTTTCCAAGAATGATCTTTAAAAATGTGCCATTGACTGCAATCAATACCGATCACTTATGGCTTTGCAACAACATTGAATTTTCTTTGCTGGCCATATCGAGGATTTATTCTTCATCCTTTTGGTTGGCCCACTGAAAGATTTTGAATTTTGAATCCCTCTTCACAAAAAGCTTTGTCCTTTCGGAAGTAATACTGAAGGTATTCTGAGGTAATGTTTTTGTGTAATAAAAAATTTGAAATCAACAAATATTTAATGACAAATTGGCAAGATTTTCTTGAAATCCTTTATGAAAGCGAGTATTTGAAGCACAACGCAACGCATCCATGACAGAAATTTTCTTCTCCTTTCCCCAAAGAAGAAGATTCAGAAATTGGAAATAGAAATTACTCCTCTCTTCCCTGAAGAGGAGGTGTTTGCAAAACGAACTTTCGAAGAGAAATTAAGCTTTCGTCAAAACTTCCTAATATTAGGCTTCTCTTATGGAAAGGGGGCCGGTAATGGTGAGGTCGATGAATTGGTCATGAAGGAACGAGTCCATCACACTCTCCTTGAAAAGAGGGTCCTTCATGATGAAATGGCCTAGTATGAAATTGTGATCACAAGGAAAGCGAACTTCCGTCGAAGCTTTCCCTGAAGTAAGGGTTCCTTGTATGAAATTGGAATTTTGTTTTGCAAACGGTTCACAAAGACACGAGTCCCTTCAAACTCTCCCTGAAAAGGCGCTAGGTGAACAGAGGATAGCATGCGAAAAGAACGAGCTCCCTCGAACTCTCCCTGTAAAAAGGGTCTCTCGCAAGAGGAAATGATTGAAATTGGTATTTGGTGACCAAAAGGGTCGAAATTGGAAATTGAAATTTTAAAATTTGAAATTAGAAATTGGAAATTTGGAAATTGATATTTGGAAATTGATATTTGGAAATTGGAAATTGATTGACCCGAAGGTCGAAATTGGAATTGATTGACCCAAAGGTCGAATTTGAAAATTTGACAATTGGTTGACCCGAAGATCGAAATTGGAAATTTGGAAATTGATTGACCCGAAGGTCGAAATTAGAAATTTGGAAATTGGTTGACCCGGAGGTCTGAAATTGGTAATTGGGTGGCCCAAGGGCCAAAATTGGAATTGGAATTGGAAATTGGAAATTGGAAATTGGAAATTGGAAATTTTGAAATTGGAAATTGAAAATTTTGAAATTGATTGACCTGAAGGCCAAAATTGGAATTGATTGACCCAAAGGTCAAAATTGGAAATCTGGAAATTGATTGACCTGAAGGTCGAAATTGGAATTTTGGAGATTGAAAAATTGGGAATTGAAAATTGAAAATTTGAAATTTGGTATTTGAAATTGGAAATTGAGTGACCCAAAGGTCAAAATTAGAGATTTGGAAATTGGGTGGCCTGAGGGCCGAATTGGTAATTGGATGGCCTGAGGGCCGACATTGGTGATTGGATGGCCTGAGGGCCGACATTGGAATTTGATTGACCCGAAGGTCAAAGTTGGGATTGGAAATTGAAAATTTGGAAATTGGATGACCTGGAAGTCGAAATTGAGAATTGGCTTACTGGGAAAAATATGGGTTCAATAGGAATTCAACCTAAGAACGACATTGGTTCACTGGGAACAACATGGGTTCAATAGGGATTCAGCCTAAGAACTATCAATTCCATAGGAATTTAACCTAGGAATCACAGTCTAAGAAGTAAGGATTCAACTTGTGAGCTTTGAATGGATCAGGTGCTAAACTGGGTTTTAAGGGAAGTTTCGAATCAGAATTCAAATCTTTAAGGAAAAACTAAATGAATTGGGTTTTGAAAGAAAATTCGAGTCGGAACTCTAAGTTTCTAGACCAATTCTAGACATTTGAATTGGATTTGGAAGAAAATTCGAGTCGGAACTCTAATTTTTTAGACCAATTCAGAAGGAAAAGAAAATTCAGGTCGGAACTCGAATCTTCGAAGGAAAATTGGATCCATTGGAAGGAAAGAAAATTCGAGTCGGAACTCGAATCCTGAAGGAAAACTAGACCGGTTAGAAGAAAAGGAAATTCGAGTCGGAACTCGAATCTTGAGGAAAAACTAGACTAATTAGAAAGAAAGAAAATTCGAGTCGGAACTCGAATCCCGAAGGAAATGACTAATTAGAAGGAAAGAAAATTCGAGTCGAAACTCGAATCCCGAAGGAAATGACTAATTAGAAGGAAAGAAAATTCGAATCGGAACTCGAATCCCGAAGGAAAACTAGACCGGTTAGAAGGAAAGAAAATTCGAGTTGGAACTCGAATCCCGAAGGAAATGACTAATTAGAATTAAAGAAAATTCGAGTCGGAACTCGAATCCCGAAGGAAAACTAGAATGGTTAGAAGGAAAAGAAATTCAAGTCGAAACTCGAATCCCGAAGAAAAACTAGACTAGCATGGATTAGGTTTGAAAACATTAACCAGTAAACCAGATTTAGAAAGTTTGACCAATAAAAATTGGATTTTGAAAATCCGACCAATAACAATTGGATTTTGAAAGATGTACCAGTGTGAATACCGGATTTTGGAAATGAACCAGTATAAGTACTAGATTTTGAAAATGGATCAGTACGAATACTATTTTTGGAAGAATTACCAGCACGAACACTGGATTTTGAAGATTTACCAACACAAACACTGAATTTAGAAAATTTACCAGCACGAACACTGAATTTAGAAAATTTACCAGCACGAACACTGGCTTTCGAAAATTTACCAGCACGAACACTGGACTTTGAAAATATACCCAACTGATTCTGATGAGAGATTTTCAGTCTTCATCCTCACGATGACTTTGACAACTGTCAGGATCTTAGGATTTATCCCTTATCCTGAATGGGTAGTTCAGGTTTATCCCTTAACCTGAAGGAGAAGTTAATTTGATGCAAATGCAAATTGATGCAGATGAATGCGAATGAATGCACGTAAATGCAAATGAATGCAAATGTATGCAAATGTATGCAAAATGATGTAAATGAATGCACATGTATGCAAAATGAGAGATTTGTTTGATCCTGCCTGCATACAAGATGTTTTGAAAACAATTTTCAAAATAATGCCCCAGTGTAACTGGGAAAGAAGAATTTGACCATTATTGAAGAAAATATATTGAGGAATTACAAAGGATGGAATAGAGGATTTAAGTATAGAAAATTTTCAAATGTTGAGCATTGATGGGGTCTGATAATTCCACACCATCGGCATTGATGAGCAGATATGAATTGCGGGGTAATGCTTCCTCGCTAACATAGGGCCCTTCTCAATTCGGTGACCATTTGCCACCCGGGCATTGCTTGAGATAGGTCGTTGATCTGATCCCTAGATCATTGACTCAGAATTTCCTTTCAATGACAAATTTTGCATATTGTCAGGCTACCCTCTGCCGATATGATTAGGCGTGCTCTGCTGCTCAGAGTCTTCTTTCATTGAGCAAATCAAGTTGTACCAGTCGTTGCTGCTAATACTGATCAAGCGGTAACTCCAGCAGTGATGCAAACTTTAAGGCAGGTTTCTCAACATGTAGAGGTAGCACTACTTCAGTTTCGTAGACAAGTTCTGACGGAGTAGCATTAATTGGAGTTCAAATGGTGGTTCTGTATGCCCCCAATGCATCATGGATCTTCTCATGCCAATCACGGCCTGTTTCCAAAGTTCGCTCCAGGATTCGAATCAAAATCTTATTGGTGGCCTCTGGTTGACCATTCCCTTGAGGATAATAAGGAGCAGAGAAATGATGATGGATTCTGAACTTTGAGCCAAATGTCCTCATTCTCTTATTCTTGAAATGACTACCATTGTCCGACACGACATCGTGCGGTATGCTGAAATGACAAAGGATATTCTTGTAGATGAATGAGACCATGTGCCGACCTTCTATTGTGCGTAGAGTGATAGCTTTGACCCATTTAGTAAAATATTCTGTTGCGGCAAGAAAATATTTGTAGCTGCTTGAAGAAGAAGGAGTGATGGGGCCCACAACATCAAAGGCCCACATAGAAAATGGTCATGGAGAGATAACAAATTGCAAATATGTTGCTGACGCATGAACGAAAGGTGCATGTATCTGGCATAGAGAACACTTCTTCACAAAATGGTAGCAATCTTGTAGCATAGTCTTCCAATAATATCCCACCCAGATGATTTGCTTGATAAGAGTTTGGTAGCCGACGTGACCACCGCAAATGCCTTAGTGTATCTCTCGCATGACTTCTTTGGCTTCAACTTCGTCTAGGCATCTGGCATATTCAGAACTGAATCCACGATGATAGAGGACATCAGCGAGAAAAAAATATTGGGCAGGCACGTGCCGAATCACTTGTTGCCCTTGCCAGTGATATTCTGAGAGAAGGAGACAAATGTATTCTCTTTGATGGGAGCTTTTCTGAGACTGTCTTCAGTTTGCTCAGACATCATCCTAATCATCATTTTCTTGAACATCTGATATGCAGCAGGATCAATGTCATCCCTATCATTCAGACTCTGTCTTCCAACAGTTCTTAGAGAATCCATTTCTTCTTGCTTGCTTCTAAAATCACTGATGCTCTGATATAGTGGTGTCTTTTTGCTTGATCTGATCTGAACCACTTGGGAATACTGATGCTCTCTACAGAATGAGATGGATAATTAAATTTTGATGATGAAGATTCAGGATATAAATGAATATAAGAAGAATATTTGATGAGAATTTGGTAGATAATTGAAAGAACATCCCATTACTAGGGATTGGGTCGCCGCTGGAGTCACGACAATTGTGTTGCCATTCTTTGCAAGGAGAACGAACAACTGCAAATATGCCTTGTCACCTAGGCGAGGTCGTCAAACCATGATAGAATGAAAGTTGAAGGAAAAAAATTTTTTATTGAAGAAAAAATATGATTGCATCAATAGTGGACTTGAGAAAGAGGGAGCATATAGACAGTCTGCCACCACTCTTAATGATCAGCAGAGACACGAGGACCGGGGAAAAGAGTGAGAATGATGAAAGAATCCCAGTCATATCTGGCAGAATGGTATGTTCCAGACCACTACGCTGATGCAAAGTTGAACTCTGGCATAACCCCTGATAGTAGCTGCATTTCTATGCGCTTCTGCCTCTGAGAAAACGGTTGAACACACCGCTCTGGATGATAGTAGGCGCACAAGAATGGACCAAGCAGCTTGAATCTCTTGTCATATGCATAGGTGTATCTGGGAGGCGATAATTCTCGATCAAAATAGTCCCACACCTCTTCTTCTTCATGCAGATAATCGATCATGAATCGGTAGCGCGCAACTGGAAGAAGTTCCTTGCCGTTGTATCTGAACGAACTAGCTCTGGTCGGCACATGCTGAAGGAACAAAGCTGAAGAGCATAGGTACATCCCTCGACTAAGATGGACTCTCCAAGTGTGAAGCGGGTCAGTCCTCTGTATAAAAAAGCAAGCGCGGCCATGGCTATCGAGAGACTGCTGGTCTGTCGACTTCCCCATCTCCTCAGAAGCTGAACTATTCTGACATCCACATAGTTTTGTCCATCTGGAAAGAAAGCAAGTCCCACAGTGCACAAAACCATCGCATGTTGAATTCTCTCTCGAGCTGTTCTAGACAGCGAGCTGACTTCTGTGAATTCTCCATACTGTCGGTAGATCTCGATCAGGCTCACGTACTCATTCTCATTTTCTTTAATCAGTGTCCAAGACTTACGCCCTATCATGCGAGCTACAGCATCTTTGGGGTCCAGATCCTTGACATTGATAAAAAATTGCTGCTCTAATGGATCTCCAAGCTGACCGGCTGGCTCAGGCAGTCCCATGATCTCTGAAAACTCATCCATCAGTAGTGTCATCTCGCCCCACGGAAACCAGAATATGCAGGTACGCGGATTCCATCGCTCTGCCAGCGCATGGATCAGATTGTCGTTGACTGTCAACTTTCCCACTGCAGATGCTAGTTCCAACCCGCAATCGCTCAAGTGGTCTGGAAACATACGAGAGAAGTTTTTGAACCAGACATAGTACCACCGGGGGAAGAAGGGTCCGGTGCTGAGAGCTCGATGCTCAGGAAGACTTTGTCGCACCTCGTAGGAGATGTGACCCTCAGGAAAAATGGAGTCGAGCTGACTGGATGCCATTGGACTGAAAGATAGGAAAATTGGAATTTAGACATTGGAAAAATACAAGAATTTTGAAAATTGCAGGCAGGATAAAAAGCTAGAAATTCGAAGTCCAGAGGAACGAAAGAATGAAAAATAACCTGGAGTTTTGAAGAAAAGGTGGATAATTTGAAAAAAATCGTCCAGGGTTTTTGAGAAAAAGGCGATATTTCATAAAAGATGAAAAATGAGGTATTTTGGAAAATTATTCGGTATTTTGGAAAAATTGGGAAAAATATGAGAAAATAAAGCGAAAATGAATATCATACATTCAATTACAAACAATTATGCACATACAGCAATCCCTAAGAAGCCAACTCTAAATGCATTGATTTTGAAAGAGCTTTAGGACCCTAATCCTGACTCTCGTCTCAGATCAACTGTGTCCAATCATGCTATGCCGATATACTCGAGCCGAGGCTCGATGTACGTGGCATAAAACTCATCTCCGGGTCTAGGCTTGTGTTTTCCCAACATCCTTGAGCGCCTGCCGATATACGTTGGACTATGGCCCTTGGTACGTGGCAGGGGGGCGTTAGCCCAAATAAGTGGTCCAGTTGTGAGGCTCTGTCCCGAACTATGGTTCTGGAAGAGAGCCCAGCAATGTGAAGACCGGACAAACAGAGGGCTCTAAGTCCTAAAGAGATAGAATTTTGAAAACTTTTGAAGAAACAAACATTGTTTTCATACCAGTCCTAGATTGAGGAGTGTTGTATTTCAGACCTAAGTCTATGTGAGCATGAATAATTCTCCTCAATATGGTTCTACCAAACCATGCCTAGTCTACATGCAATCCATGTCAGCTGGGTTCAAGTCTAGGCTCCTAGGTTCACATGATAACAGGAATTAAAGCTGACATTCCATAGAACATAATTTTGATAATTGAGCTAAGTTAAAGCACATAATTGATCAGGCGAAGACAGGTCCCATCACGGTCGCCAAACCTGTTATCATCGCAAAATTTTTTCCCTCTCTTGCGAGAGAGAAACGAATTTCGCGAGTCAAACTCGACCAAAGTTTTGAAAATTACTCGCCTCCGTTTTAAGAATTTTGCGGGAAAATTCCATGGAATGGGATCCGCCTGTCGGTACGAGGTTCAACCGTTCCTGGCGCCTTTACCAGGGGTAATTGAACCAAGGATCAATTACATGCTTTAACTTGACTCAAATATCTAAATTATGCTCTATTTTTCCTAAAATGCACAGAGAATCAGGCTTGTGCTATGAAATTTTGAAAATAATACAATGTTTGAGAAAAAAATGATGTTTGCTTTGGAAAGTTTGAAATATGCTTGAAAATTGATAGGAAAAGTGCTTGAAAATTGAATTCCTGGGAAAATCATTGAATTTCATTGGAAGTCAGAAATTTAAATTGTAAAGTGATTTCTCAGGAAAATTTGAACTTTGGAAAATCGATTTTGAAATTTGGAATTGCTTCTCTGAGAAAATGGATTTGAGAATTCTAAGAAAATCTAAGAAATTCATTGGAAAAGGATTTTTGAAATGGAAAATAGATTCTCAAGTAACTAGATTCTCAAGAAAATAGGAAATCTGAGAAAATCGATTTTTGAAAACTTGGGATTTTGAAATTTGAGAATTTTAAAACATTGGAAAATCTTAATTTGAACCTGGGAAATGCTTTGAAATCTCATTTGAAAATTTAGAATTCTGAGAAAATCAAATCCTGAGAAAAACTTAGAAATTCTTGAGAAAACTGAATTTTCTGAAATTGAAATTGGAAAATGAATTTGAAAATAATGCAATTTGAATGATATGAATGAATTAATATGAATTTGAAAGGGGAATTTCATTGAGGAATTGAGAAATCCTTTTGAAGTTTTGAAAAATGCAGTGCATTTTGAAGTTAGCCTAAGTGTGTAGGCTGAATGTGGCTAATATAAAGATCATAAATCTTGGTTTTCTTCGTATTCTGACTATGGCCATAAATACGAATCCCACCAAGTTTATAAACTCCATAAAAGCTTGTGCACGTGCCATTCGTGTAAACCATAGTGAATTTGAAATAATATGCATGAATCATACATCACATATTGAAATTTGCATAAATTAAACTATATGCAATGCAGTCCTATTCTAAGCAGAAAATGTAAATCTTATTCCAAATTATTACATTTGATGTTACACTGAATTGAAATAAAATAAGAAAATAAAATCTTCTTCTTGAATATTCCTGCAAAACTAGAAAACAATGTTAGCACAAAAATGTAGGTTTTCTGAATTTATACGAAAATATGGGAAATTATCAGATATTGTTCAGATATAAACCCAAAATCATACCCCCTTTGTTATAAACATGATAAATAATGAATAAATTTCGAAAATAAATTTGGATTTTCAAAATTGGGGTCAAAATGACCAAAATACCCCTGATGACCTTAAAATCAAGGTTTTTTGAAAGAAATTTTGTAAATTTTGGAAATTTGAAAATCAAATAAAATAAATCAAACATAATGTGATAAAATATGATGATATGCATGAAATTTTGGAGAATTAAAAATTGAAATTTCGAAATTTAGGTCAAAATGACCAAAATACCCCCGATAACAAGACTATGGCCTTGAAACCAGGGTTTTCTGAAAGAAATTTTGCAAAATAAAAAAATATGAAATGCAAATGACATTGAAATTAACCCTAATATGATTATACATGCTCATGTATATGATAAAAACCCTAAAATGGCGAAAATACCATAAAATATCAAATTTAACCTGATTTTCGCTTCTGAATTTAAAGATAAACTAACACATGAAGCAAATGAACTTAAAATTAAACCAAATTTGGCATGGACACCTAAAATAACCCTATAAACAGAATGGAGCTCGAAAATCTATTTTTTTTGTATTTTTAAATATAGAAATTCAAGTAAAAACCCTAAATTTTGTGATTTTTGCCTAAAATGTTGATTCTAAAGGGGATTTAGGATATCAAATTTCCATAAAATTTTCCCAAATTTTATGGGGTGACAGAGGACAGTAAGGCAAGGATTTTTTCATTTTACACTTTCTGGTTTTGACCTATGGTCGGAGCTGTGCCACTCCGGCAAGTCGGATCGGAATCCGGCGACTCTAGGATTTGGGAGAAACAGACAGGTTTCGGTAGAAAACATGTGAAAAATGGATGACAGATGGGAAAAAGGCTGAAATTATGGGAACATGTTCCTGACAAACAGAGGAAGATTTGATCTTTTGACACCATTGGGATTCTGGTTATGGTTTGGAAAAGGCCAAACTGTTATCAGAGACCTAAATCTCTGAGATTTCTGGACATTGGAATCTGTTAGACAGAAAGAGAAAATCCGGGAAAAATACTGAGACAGATCCAAAAATTCCCAAATTTTGGGAAATGATAGGAACTAATGTTAGAAATATCTTTTGTGTTGAAAGTTTTTGCAAACAAGCTACATATTTGGCGGACTTGATGCATTAGGGTCTGTTTATACCCTGACAAAGGAAAATTGGGATTTTCCCAAGGGTCTGGGAAATCCGATTTTTGAAACTGGTCAAAATTACTTGGAAGAACTTCAAAATTTCCAGATCACTAGTAAATTCCATTATGAATCCACTATGATTTTTTTGAGGACAGTCCGGATCTTTCACGAGGGTGATTTTAGGCCCTAAAGTCTGCTAAAATAGAATTCTAGATTTTCACAGGGTTTGAAATTGGTTTTGATATTTGATTTTTAATAGGAGCTTTAATAATCCGAATCAAACCAAATTTTTGGCAGTAAATTAGGATCTTATAATGTCATCTAGTACACAATTATCAAGATTTATTGACAAAAAATTAAATATGAAATAATAGCTAGACTGAACGTGAATTAACAAAACCTATAGATCTCTTTGCTAACATTAACAAAGCTAACAAAACCAGCTATAAAACAGTAAATTAATCAAATAAAAATAAACAAAATACCTAAAATGCACAATCTACATGAATATAATGCTTAAAACAAAAAAAAAACAGGGATGTATGAAGTTGATTTGATATTGGCTCTCAAAACGAGAGATCCGATCCATCGATTGGATGGATCTCTTATTTCATTAGCCCACACATGTAATATGTATTTTTTTTTTTAGAATATTAAAAAAAATGCAAATAAAGATATACATGATAAACCCAAAGCATTTAAAATTAAAACTCCACCATCTCACAAAAATAAATTTGAATCTCGTATGATAACCTACCCAAACTCCTCCATCTTTGCCTTTTATGTGATAGGTTCCATCCCTTCTTCCAGGATTGTGAGATAAGTCTTGAACACGAGGGTCAGGCTACTGCATATATGATGCACTGACATGGCCAGCATCAACACCTTGATCATAAGTAGCATATGGAGCAGGCGCTGTCGCTGGATTCTTGTCATTAACATTTGGATAAGGTTGGGAACCATAGTAATAAGAACCAGTCATGTCATGAGAAGGATAGTGCTGTTGCATAGGTGGTGGCTGCCTTGGTGATGCGGAAGGTGCTATGGCTGGAGTGAGAGGAACGGCTGAAGCAGTGAAGGTGCAGCTGCTATTGATGATGATGAAGGTGGCTGCCTTGGTGATGGGGCTGCAGTTGGGGTAGCCGTATGATGAAGATGTTGGAGATGAACCGGCTGGCTGAAAGGGTAGTAGGCTGCTACAGTTGGTGATGATGCTGGAAGGAGGACTGCCTCAAAATGGAGGAGTTGTTGTGGCTGTGTTGCTCTTGGAGAGGTGGAAAGTTTTCTGTGTTATGAAAACCAAGGGAGAGACAGAGAGAGGGAGGGAGAGAGAGAGAGAGAGGCGTGAAGTTGATCTTGAATAGCCACCATATGCCTCTTTTTCTCTTAGTTTTTTTAAGACAACTTAGGTTTTGATAAATTCAAAACCTAAGTTTCTAATAATAGCTAATGCCTTTAATGAATAGCATATGTGAATGACTGGAGGCTCTTGTTGAAATTCCACTAGAGGGGAGGGGTGAATAGTGAAATTGTATTTAGATCGATAAATTAAAAAATAAGGCAATAAGGCACAACACATAAAACGCAGGATTTATACTGGTTCGGTCAAAACCCAGACCTACATCCAGTCCCCAAGCAAACCACTTGAGCTTTCCACTATAACATCCGAGTCACCGGATAAATAGTATAACACCCTCTTCCTCAGAGGTCTTCTTCTCTCAACAGAGAAGGGGCACACCCTCTTCCACAGAGGTCTTCTTCTCTCAACAGAGAAGGACAACACCCTCTTTCACAGAGGTCTTCTTCTCTCAACAGAGAAGGGCAACACCCTCTTTCTCAGAGGTCTACTTCTTTCAACAAATAAGGAATACAGTGAATAACAGAAAGTTACAATACTTCCTATAGAACCTTCAGAAAGATATGAATGCACGAATGAAGGATTCTCAGAATGTTTTGTTCTTTTCACTCAGAGGATACTCTTTGTCAAAGAGCTATACTTGACTTTTTTTCTTTCTTTTCTCTTTCTTTTTCTAGGCTCTCTTTCAGATATCAAATAGGAATTTTTCTCATTGTAAGCTCACATGTCCATTCCTTGTGTGAATAGTTTATTTGAGTGTGTTTATATAGCTTAAAAAAGTAGTCGTTACTTTTTTGAAATCGTAGTCTTTTTGAGATGTGAAATGTCATGTCATTTCAAAAAATATCTTTAGAGAAATTCGAGAAAGTCTTCTTTCCATAAAAGTAAAATATAGGGTACACTAGTCGTTGTAATATTTTAGGTAATATATATATTTTATGTAAAAAGTCTATTTCTTACAATAGTACATTGAACGTTGGATTGTAGGCTGTCATATAGTTTTGTCTTTATCCTAATTAATGATTTATGGTACATAAGTACTTCTTTACTTTAAATGAGTGTAGGTAAAATAAATGCTTTGAGATATTTATTTGTATATAGTCATATCAAGAGTTTTCTTTATGATGTGTTTTTCAATGTCTACAGAGAATGAAGACTTTAAACAAGTCGACATTCTTGAGAAGGATATTAACAAGGATTTCTTACAGGAGGTATTTAATGCTATACAAAGAGAATGATGACTTCAAGTAAGTCGACATTCTATGGGTTTGTAAAAAGGTAACTAGAGACTTTTCAACAAGTATTATATTTGTTTTTCTTTGTGTAGCCGATTTCCATGTTTTGTCTTTTTCTTACACATTTGAAATCATTTCTTAAAAAAGGTAACTAAAGTCTTTTCAACAAGTATTATATTTGTTTTTCTTTGTGTAGCTGATTTCCATGTTTTGTCTTTTTTTTTTTTACTTTTAAAATCATTACTTTTCAAGTTGTCTTGTATATGATAGAAGGTACAATTATTACTTTTTTGAAATCATGAATTATATCATGTCAAAATACCTTTTCCATAAAGGTTTGTAAGAAGGTACAATTATTGGTTTTCAAAAAAGAAGCTTTTTGAAACTATCGTATACTTTTATGAAATAGCTTTTATGAATGAGTATGTAATATGCAATATGCATGCTTCTGAAGGTTCTATTACATATGACTCTAAAGAAGAAAAAAGTCTTCAACTTGAGGTAGCCGATCTCTTTAGATGGTCTTTAGGAATGCATGGCTCATCAAGCTTTTTCTTCAAGGAGTATGATTGCACCATAGTTGTACTTGAACAGAAGGTTTCCATCCTTTTTGGGTGAGATATCCTTGCATCAAATACTCGTTAGATATATGGCAAAACATATCCAGTCATAATATAACATTTTTCAAGAAGACATATTATCATATCATATGAAATCAAATAAGACAGTGTATCATATTATGTGACATCAAAACAGAGTTTCTCAACATTCTCCCCCTTTTTGATGATGACAAAATATGCTCCCCTTGTCAAAAAGACATTATGCATAGAAATAATAATATCATAAAAATATTGAAAAATGTTAAAGAGAGTATTTTTCTCCAATAATGGAGACAGGTTTTTCTCCCCCTTTGTCATGGACAAAAAGGAAGGGATCAGAGTAAGCAGAGTTAAAAAATAAAGTTATTACAAACCAAAATAATGTAAAGTTATTACAGTCCAAAAAAAAGTTTATTTTGATCCGGAGGAAGGGTGAAACTTTCGGAGTAATGCATAAAAAAAAGATGATATCGTCCACATATATTTGAACAATTAGGGTATGATTATTCACTATTTTCAAAAATAAAGTAGAGTCTGCTTTGCCTACAGAAAAACCAGTTTTTAATAGAAAAGTTTTAAGTCTGTCATACCAAGCACGAGGTACTTGTTTTAGACCATATAAAACACGTTTTAGTTTGAAAACATGATCTGGATATTGTTCATTTTCAAATCCTGGAGGTTGTTTTACATAAACTTCTTCATTTATAAAACCATTTAAAAAGGCACTTTTAACATCCATTTGATATAGTTTGAAATCCATATAGCTTGCATATGCTAAGAACATCCTAATAGATTCAAGTCTAGCAACAGGAGCAAATGTTTCATCAAAATCAATACCTTCCTCCTGGTTGTATCCTTGAGCTACTAGTCTTGCCTTGTTTCTTATAACATTACCTGTTTCATCTAGCTTGTTTCTGAAGATCCATTTTGTCCCAATGATCTGATGATCCTTTGGTCTTGGTACAAGATCCCAAACTTCATTCCTTTGGAATTGATTCAGTTCTTCAGTCATGGCTAGCATCCAGAACTCATCGATGATGGCTTCATCAATCTTCTTTGGTTCAAGTTGAGAAATGAATGTCATATTTGCAATCCGTTCTAGCTGAGCTCTAGTCTGAACCCCCTTTGTCAGGTCTCCCAAAATCTGCTTTTGAGGATGATCTTTGATTTCGACAAATGTTCTTTGATGATCATCTTTATTAGATTTGGCTATGTTATCTAAAAATAAATATGTACTTTCAACATCATCATCGTAAGTTTGCTTATGAACAGATTGATCAATAGATTCACAGAAACTAACATGCATAGATTCTTCAATAGTATTAGAACTCTTATTGAAAACTCTGTATGCTTTACTATGACTTGAATATCCTAAAAATATGCCTTCAATAGATTTAGCATCAAATTTATCTAGGCTATCTTTTGTGTTTAGGATAAAGCATTTACATCCAAAGACTTTTAAATAGTCTATTCTTGGAGTTCTGTCATAGAATAATTCATAGGGAGTTTTATTTAATAAGGGTCTAATGAGAACTATATTTGTTATATAGCATGCAGTATTAACAGCTTCTGCCCAAAAAGATTTAGCAAGATTGTTGTGTTGGAGCATAGTTCTAGCAGATTCCTGAAGGGTTCTATTCTTTCTTTCTACTACACCATTTTGAGGTGCAGCTCTAGGAAAGGCAAAGTTATGAGAAATACCATGCAAGTTACAAAAATTTACAAAAAGTTCATTTTCAAATTCTCCTCCATGGTCACTACGGATTTTAACAATAGAACAAGATTTTTCATTTTGTAATTTTTTGCATAAAATTTCAAATTGATAAAACGTGTCACTTTTGTTTTTCAAAAATATTACCCAAGTAAATCTTGAGTAGTCATCTACAATGACAAAAGCATATTTATTATGATTAAGACTAGCTACTCTAGAAGAACCAAAAAGATCCAGGTGGAGAAGCTCTAAAGGTCTTTTGCTTGAAATGATAATTTTTGATTTGAAAGATGTTTTAGACAGTTTTCCTAGTTGACATGCATCACAAAAATAATCTTTTTTAAAAGATATTTTGGGTAACCCACGTACTAACTTGTTTTTAGCTAATTTAGACATGTATTTGGAGTTGACATGACCCATTCTCATGTGCCATAAATGTTGAGTGTCATTATTAGCTATAAGGCAATGTTCAGTAATGTTTTCTAGGTATAATTCATATATATTATTCTTTCTTATACCTTTTAAGATGATGTTTTCGTTGGTGTCTGCTATAAGGCATGCATCATGATTAAAGCTAACATTATATCCTGTGTCACACATTTGACTAATACTTACGAGGTTATGTTTTAAGCCTTTAACAAGGAGAACGTCTTTGATAAGAGGTTTATCAATATTACCAATATTAGCAATACCAATTATCAAACCTTTGTTGTTGTCTCCAAAGGTGACGGTTCCTCCTTCTTTATGATGAAGAACAACAAAAAGGTCTGGATGTCCAGTCATGTGTTTTGAACATCCACTGTCTAGTATCCATCTGTTCTTCTTGTTTGGAGCCTGCAAAACATTAAGTAAAACTTCTTTTTGGTACTCAGTCGGGTCCCTTTTTGTTAGACTTTGGAACCCATATCCATTTAGATTTGGGTTTGTCTACAGCTTTAGAGGAGTTCAAGAAGTTAAAATTATAATACTCCTTTTTAGGTTCAGAAGAACCTTTCACAAAAGTGGTCTTTTGATTCATACAAGAAGGCTTGTTGAAATGAGAGTAGCCAATACCATTCTTGTAGAAAGAGATTTTTTGAGAGGATAGGAGTTTATCCAAGTTCTCTTTTCCTTTAGTAAACTTAAAAACCGTTTTCATAAGGTTCTCAGTTTTACTTTTTAATTCTGAAATTTCTACTTGCAGATTTTTAGTCTTGGAGCTAGTAGAAGAGATTTCAGAAGTAATAAGAAGATTTTTCTTTTGTAACTCAGAATTTTCAATACTGAGTTTTTCATTTTTCAGAATGAGCTCTAGATTCTCAGATTTCAAATGTCTATTTTTGAGAATCGTTTTCCTTGATTCTTCAAAAAGTTCCTGAAAAGAATTTTGAAGTTCTTCAAAGGAGAAATCAAGGGATTCACTGTAACGCCCCGGATTTCCAAAACGAAGCTAAGTTCAAATTTTCATGAATTTCTTTTTTTTTTTCTTTGCAGCGGAATTTAGAAAAGCTTTTAGCAGCGGAATCAGACGATAATGAGTCGTCAGTTTTAGAAAACTCCGAGCACGTTGCACGTATGTGGCCAAGCAACTCATTGACCACCAAAGTGTTCCATTTTATCGAAAGCACATGTTTATTACAACACTACTGCTTAGAAAAGCAGTGAAGGTTCAATAAAAGGAAGCAGTACAACTCTGTCTAGAGAAACCCTGGAACTCGATGCCGCCTTGCTCCGCATATCGCCACGCAGGTTCAACACCTGAAATCCCCATAAAACGGGGTCAGAACCACTGATGGTCTGGTAATCATGCAGTCATACATCCATTCAACTCAAGTACGATAATGACCACTCAGGGTCGCAATGCGCAATAACGACGCTCAAGCCTCCAAGACTTAGCGTATATCGCAAGAGCCTCATCAGGGCTATGAGTTGAACATCCACGCAAGTCGTCATGACTTCGCATAAGCCTCTTCAGGGCTGTGAGTTAAAATAACCTCTCAAGTCTCTACGACTTAGCCTTGACTTCCTCAGAGTCACGAATGGATGTCTAGCTCAAGCCTTTATGCTTGGCACATCCGTATCCTACGAATCTAAGGACAGCTCTCCTAGCTTCACTTAGTCGTACGGATATCAATGGGGTTCTTTCCCAATCGGTCCAGTAGTATACCGACCATGACACCTTCACAAAGGTTATGCAGGACTGACTCAACAACGTCATCCACTCATACATTCAAAATAGCGCTGTACCTAAGCTAATGCTTTATTTCGATAATTGCACCTCCCTCTGGGCTTAGGGGACTCATATCTGGGCGACAACGCGACGATCTGGGGGTTGATTATTCTATGTATTTTAGATACCGCAGAGGACTGTTGACCCCATCCCCCTAGTAGGATGGTACAGCATACCGGAAGAGATTCTTACTAGGTATCCGAATGCATTCTGCTACTGCAGTAGTTGGGTTCAATCCTTAGATATTTAAGGATAACCATGACCTCCATACCTCTGAGTGACGAAGGCCATCAATGAACTCTATCAGGTTCGGGTGAAATATATGTCACTCAAGGCTGCGCCATCACCGTCTTCCTCGGTGAGAAATTCTGAAAGGGGCCTGCCGGTCTTACAATTACTTGACGAACATTGCATGCCTATAGGACAGCCTTTGAGAAGTATCTACCCGACCCCAATCAACCACACGGTTTTCACCGTGGAACAAAGGTTTTATTCATATGCATGCTTAACTCTGCTCTCGGCACTTCGGCCTTGACGAGCACTTCACCTCTTTCGGTGGAAACAACACACTCCGGCTCAGCGGCCCTTACGAGTCTGGTTGTCTGATAATTCTTAATGAGCATGCACATGACTCGATCTCTACGGATCGGCTACTCGGCGTATCTTTACGCAACGAGCTCAGGACCTTGTCAAGGCGCTACCACTACTTTGGCGCAACGGCTCTTACAAGTATGATGCCCTTGCAGGTGTCAGGGAGACGAGTCATTCTGACATCGTTCCAACAAAGGACATCATTGTGCCACTTAACTGGTTCTGGCAGCTCTTCTGCCAACCATTCTGTCAACACCTTCTCTGCTCTACCGGCAGTGGTGCGACGAACCCTTCTACATCGTAGAAGGCGTTCCATAACTGGGTAGCACTTCTGCTACGTTCTTTCTGAGCCATTCTTAGCTCCTTCAGGAATTTCAGCAGCACTTCCTCTCTTTTACGGAGAAAGTGTGCGTTTCTTTTATCCGTTTCAGCGGCATCTCCCCTCTTTGGTGGGAAATCGCTACGCTTAACTCGGGAAATGGATGCGCACCGTTGTGCGTACTTTGCATCCATCAAGGTTGCAGGAACCTTGGGCCATAGCCAGGCCATACGTAATTGATTTAGTCTTTACGTAAAGAGCATTTTGCCAAAAGGCGAAGCCTTTCCAATAGGGGCTTCATTCGTCAAGCAGAATCTTGTACGAGGAGCGGTAAGGGAATCGCATGGGCGATTTTGGAGTTGATCTCCGTTTAAACGCTCACTTACGCGCCATATATGTAATATAAGCAGAAGCCTGTGCTTTATACAGCGGCGGCGTAAAGGAAATGCATATACTATTGTTCAGGGTGTGTAACTGAACGAAATATTCTACATATATAACAAAACAGGAGCCTTGGCATCGTTCGACGCAACGGCGTAAGTAAATACATTGCAGAAAGCAGGAGCCTTGGCATCGTTCGACGCGACGGCGTAAGTAAATGCATAATCGGAAGTGCAGTAATCGGAAGTACAGAAAGCAGGGAGCCTTGGCATCATACGACGCGACGGCAAAGGTAAATTACATGGCCTGTGCGATATAAGACGCGTCGGCAGTATCAGCAGATATACACCTAGATCTGTATCCAACGATAGTTACGAGGCGAGCGAGTGAACACCGAAGTGTCCTAGAGGGCTCAACCAAGAACTAGGGTGAGATACTATTTTGAAGAACGCATATACTGCGTATTCGAACATATATATCTGACGATAGTTACGACGCGAGCGCGTGAACACCGAAGTGTCCTAGAGGGCTCAACCAAGAACTAAAGCAAGATACTACTTCAGAAAGTATATGCTATATACAAACAATCAATTACTTGAGAGAGATGGTTTAATGAAGCGAACTTACTTCAAATCGTGGAAGAAACGGCTCCGGGTTGCTTCTTCAGCTTTGAGCCTTCCTTCGAGAGGTCAGACTAAGTCAGATGAAGCTGACTTAGTTGAGAAAGAGGTAGAGTAGGTCAAGCTACTCAACCTAAGTGGTTTGAACCAAACTGGGTTCGATCCAAGTCTACTGGGTTCAGCAGGTTTGAACTCAACCCAAGTAGGCTAAGTCTGGGTTTAGAAATCCAAACCAAAAGTTGGACCAAAAGGGACTTTGACTTTGACTTCCAACCCAACTAGGTTCAAGTCAAGTCAACTGGGTTTGAGCTAGGTCAGGTGGGTTCAGACCTAGGTCAGGTGGGTTAGGACCAGGTCAGGCAGGTTCAGACCAAGCCAAGTAGGCTCAGACCTACTGGGGGAGGTTTCAGGAGAGAGAAAAGGCAAAGGAGAGGAGGGGTTCGCGATTTTTTTCAAAGGGGGGTCTCCTCCTTTTATAGGTGAGGTTGCTTAGCCCCTAAGCAACCCCAATGACCAAAATACCCTTGGCCTTTTTCAGAAATCCAGCTTGATCTTATCCATCTGACTGTTTGATCTTATCCATCTGACTGTTTGATCTTATCCAGAAGGAATATTCCATGGAATATTCCCTGGAAGGTTCTGGAATATTCTAGAATATTCTAGAATATTTTCTGAGGAATATTTCTGTGGGTCCCACCAATATTTTTGCGGGTCCCGCAAAATAGTTGAGTTTTCGGCATTTTTTTCCGAAAAATTCTGAGTAGGCCATTATCTTCGTATTGATGCCACTAAGAAAGTTGGCTCGCAGAAATCCTTTGATTTTATTCAGGTAGGAAGTTATGGCTTCCAGAGTGTTTGAGCATATATTCGTGAAGATACGAATATCCTAAGTATATTTGGATCGCAGGAATCAGTTTGATTCACTTTACGATAAAAACGCTATTTTTCACTGGAAAAATGCCTCAGGAATTTATTCAGAGTTATCTGAAAAATTGCGGGTCTTACATCATTACCCCCTTAAAAGAATTTCGTCCACGAAATTCAGTTAAGAGTACTAAGTGCGTAACTCAGGATATTTCTCCCATATGTTAGATTCATAATTTTATTCACTTAGTTCAACATCGTATTCATTTCAATCATAACCTCATATTATGATTCATGATCGATGAGGTATGTTTCTCATATCTGAGTTCAAATTATGCTACAACCACGATAGTTTGTTGAATCAATGTTCTTCCAACCGGCTATTATCATAGCCATCCTGTGTAACTATTTTGTATACACAGATCATTCTTCTAGAGATTAACCATTTTGGAATAAGTCCCCTGTCAGACTACCTGGTATTGGAAACGTACCTCCTCACAGGTTCGCCTTCGTCAGACTTACCTGATATTGGATCAGTACACCCTCACAAAATCATACTAGCCAAGCTACTGGTTTTGGAACATATACACTCGCACGGAGCTGTATACCCTCACAGGCTCACTCTGGCTAGACGATCTGATCTTGAATATGTAAAAACCTCACAGGACTCTCTTCTTGGGAACAATTCCTCGATGGTTTATTTTATTAAGTAACTTTTAACGTTCTAATTACGCAAACTTAATTTCTCAATCATGGGGTCTATAGCCATAAATTTTGGGCATAAGCACTTAAGATTTTTATTTGACAAATCCAAAATTACTTTACAGAGCAAGGATACATATCTATCCAGATGACCGTACACAAGGTCATAAGACACTTGTCTCAAGCATTCATTGGATCTTGTCTTTCGATAGCTTTTTACCCATCACAACTCTATCTATCAAGGTATTCAGATTCCTTGATACGATCATTATCCGTGAGTTGTTCGGCTGTCACCGCATAAACACGACCTGCTACAGGTTTCTGCTCTATCCTGGGTAGTGGCAGTCGTTGTTGTTGTATTTGTTGAGAGGGTCCTCCAGATCCCATATTTCTCTGTTGAAGATCTGAGGCCTTCTTGCGACATTCTCTCACACGATGCCCTGGTTTGCCGCAATATAGGCAACCTCCCGTATCGCGAAGACAAACCCCTCCGGGATGATCTGAGCTACACCTCGAGCATCGAAAATTAGGCTGTTGGTAGGGCTGATTAGCTTCTACCATCTGTAATGGCTGCTCGGTCAGTGGAGTAAAGTTGTTCTCTCGAAAATCCCTCTTATAAAAAGCTGGTCGTGATTCCTGGCCACCGGGAAACGTACTCTTATTGTTCCGACCATCAACTATGGGCCTCTTTGCTATAATCACCTTAGATCGCGCCCAATCCTCGCTAATCTTTGAAGATGCTGCCACAGCAGCTTGAAAAGTCGAGGGCATACTTGTTATCACACGAGATCGCAACCCTTCTTGCAATCCATTTATATATTTATCGGCCCTTTCTTGGTCAGTATCGAATAACGTGGAGCAATATCGTTCAAGGTTTTGAAATTTAGTGGTATAGTCCATCAGACTCATAACACCTTGCTCCAATTCTAGAAACTCCATCTTCTTCTTATTTCTGGAGTGTATCGGAAAGTAATTATCCAAGAAAGTTCTCCGAAAATCATCCCAAGGGATGACTTCAAGCTGAGAGAACTGGATTATCTTAGTGGTATCCCACCACTTTCGTGCATTGTCTTTCCGCCTGTACGTGCCAAAGTTGGTCTTTTTTTCTTCTGGTACTCCTAATACCAGGAAGGCACGCTCCGTTTCCTCAATCCAGCTTTTTGCAAGCTCTGGATCGGCACTGCCAACGAAGACTGGTGGGTCTAGTATGAGGAACTTCTCATAAGTTATTCCTCCAAGGTTCTCGTTGCGAGGCGGGGCTGGTGCTTGCCTTGATTCACGAATGGCAGACACAAGCCTGTTGAGTGTCTCTAGCAGAAAGCCCTGTGTATGGGACTCCTCGCTCGGCATGGTTCTCCTTGTCCTAGGAGCCATTTATCTATTCACGCAAATATACCCAAATCAGAAAAAGTGTAAGATTTATACTTACAGTGCGATATCGTGAACATGACGGATCTTGAACCAGGTTTCTCAGACTCATGCTCTGATACCAATTCTGTAACGCCCCGGATTTCCAAAACGAAGCTAAGTTAAAATTTTCATGAATTTCTTTTTTTTTTTCTTTGCAGCGGAATTTAGAAAAGCTTTTAGCAGCGGAATCAGACGATAATGAGTCGTCAGTTTTCGAAAACTCTGAGCACGTTGCAGGTATGTGGCCAAGCAACTCATTGACCACCAAAGTGTTCCATTTTATCGAAAGCACATGTTTATTACAACACTACTGCTTAGAAAAGCAGTGAAGGTTCAATAAAAGGAAGCAGTACAACTCTGTCTAGAGAAACCCTGGAACTCGATGCCGCCTTGCTCCGCATATCGCCACGCAGGTTCAACACCTGAAATCCCCATAAAACGGGGTCAGAACCACTGATGGTCTGGTAATCATGCAGTCATACATCCATTCAACTCAAGTACGATAATGACCACTCAGGGTCGCAATGCGCAATAACGACGCTCAAGCCTCCAAGACTTAGCGTATATCGCAAGAGCCTCATCAGGGCTATGAGTTGAACATCCACGCAAGTCGTCATGACTTCGCATAAGCCTCTTCAGGGCTGTGAGTTAAAATAACCTCTCAAGTCTCTACGACTTAGCCTTGACTTCCTCAGAGTCACGAATGGATGTCTAGCTCAAGCCTTTATGCTTGGCACATCCGTATCCTACGAATCTAAGGACAGCTCTCCTAGCTTCACTTAGTCGTACGGATATCAATGGGGTTCTTTCCCAATCGGTCCAGTAGTATACCGACCATGACACCTTCACAAAGGTTATGCAGGACTGACTCAACAACGTCATCCACTCATACATTCAAAATAGCGTTGTACCTAAGCTAATGCTTTGTTTCGATAATTGCACCTCCCCCTGGGCATAGGGGACTCATATCTGGGCGACAACGCGACGATCTGGGGGTTGATTATTCTATGTATTTTAGATACCCCAGAGGACTGTTGACCCCATCCCCCTAGTAGGACGGTACAGCATACCGGAAGAGATCCTTACTAGGTATCCGAATGCATTCTGCTACTGCAGTAGTTGGGTTCAATCCTTAGATATTTAAGGATAACCATGACCTCCATACCTCTGAGTGACGAAGGCCATCAATGAACTCTATCAGGTTCGGGTGAAATATATGTCACTCAAGGCTGCGTCATCACCGTCTTCCTCGGTGAGAAATTCTGAAAGGGGCCTGCCGGTCTTACAATTACTTGACGAACATTGCATGCCTATAGGGCAGCCTTTGAGAAGTATGTACCCGACCCCAATCAACCACACGGTTTTCACCGTGGAACAAAGGTTTTATTCATATGCATGCTTAACTCTGCTCTCGGCACTTCGGCCTTGACGAGCACTTCACCTCTTTCGGTGGAAACAACACACTCCGGCTCAGCGGCCCTTACGAGTCTGGTTGTCTGATAATTCTTAATGAGCATGCACATGACTCGATCTCTACGGATCGGCTACTCGGCGTATCTTTACGCAACGAGCTCAGGACCTTGTCAAGGCGCTACCACTACTTTGGCGCAACGGCTCTTACAAGTATGATGCCCTTGCAGGTGTCAGGGAGACGAGTCATTCTGACATCGTTCCAACAAAGGACATCATTGTGCCACTTAACTGGTTCTGGCAGCTCTTCTGCCAACCATTCTGTCAACACCTTCTCTGCTCTACCGGCAGTGGTGCGACGAACCCTTCTATATTGTAGAAGGCGTTCCATAACTGGGTAGCACTTCTGCTACGTTCTTTCTGAGCCATTCTTAGCTCCTTCAGGAATTTCAGCAGCACTTCCTCTCTTTTACGGAGAAAGCGTGCGTTTTTTTTATCCGTTTCAGCGGCATCTCCCCTCTTTGGTGGGAAATCGCTACGCTTAACTCGAGAAATGGATGTGCACCGTTGTGCGTACTTTGCATCCATCAAGGTTGCAGGAACCTTGGGCCATAGCCAGGCCATACGTAATTGATTTAGTCTTTACGTAAAGAGCATTTTGCCAAAAGGCGAAGCCTTTCCAATAGAGGCTTCATTCGTCAAGCAGAATCTTGTACGAGGAGCGGTAAGGGAATCGCATGGGCGATTTTGGAGTTGATCTCCATTTGAACGCTCACTTACGCGCCATATATGTAATATAAGCAGAAGCCTGTGCTTTATACAGCGGCGGCGTAAAGGAAATGCATATACTATTGTTCAGGGTGTGTAACTGAACGAAATATTCTACATATATAACAAAACAGGAGCCTTGGCATCGTTCGACGCAACGACGTAAGTAAATACATTGCAGAAAGCAGGAGCCTTGGCATCGTTCGACGCGACGGCGTAAGTAAATGCATAATCGGAAGTGCAGTAATCGGAAGTACAGAAAGCAGGGAGCCTTGGCATCATACGACGCGACGGCAAAGGTAAATTACATGGCCTGTGCGATATAAGACGCGTCGGCAGTATCAGCAGATATACACCTAGATCTGTATCCAACGATAGTTACGAGGCGAGCGAGTGAACACCGAAGTGTCCTAGAGGGCTCAACCAAGAACTAGGGTGAGATACTATTTTGAAGAACGCATATACTGCGTATTCGAACATATATATCCGACGATAGTTACGAGGCGAGCGCGTGAACACCGAAGTGTCCTAGAGGGCTCAACCAAGAACTAAAGCAAGATACTACTTCAGAAAGTATATGCTATATACAAACAATCAAATACTTGAGAGAGATGGTTTAATGAAGCGAACTTACTTCAAATCGTGGAAGAAACGGCTCCGGGTTGCTTCTTCGGCTTTGAGCCTTCCTTCGAGAGGTCAGACTAAGTCAGATGAAGCTGACTTAGTTGAGAAAGAGGTAGAGTAGGTCAAGCTACTCAACCTAAGTGGTTTGAACCAAACTGGGTTCGATCCAAGTCAACTGGGTTCAGCAGGTTCGAACTCAACCCAAGTAGGCTAAGTCTGGGTTCAGAAATCCAAACCAAAAGTTGGACCAAAAGGGACTTTGACTTTGACTTCCAACCCAACTAGGTTCAAGTCAAGTCAACTGGGTTTGAGCTAGGTCAGGTGGGTTCAGACCTAGGTCAGGTGGGTTAGGACCAGGTCAGGCAGGCTCAGGCTAAGTCAGGCAGGTTCAGACCAAGCCAAGTAGGCTCAGACCTACTGGGGGAGGTTTCAGGAGAGAAAAAAGGCAAAGGAGAGGAGGGGTTGGCGATTTTTTTCAAAGGGGGGTCTCCTCCTTTTATAGGTGAGGTTGCTTAGCCCCTAAGCAACCCCAATGACCAAAATACCCTTGGCCTTTTTCAGAAATCCAGCTTGATCTTATCCATCTGACTGTTTGATCTTATCCATCTGACTATTTGATCTTATCCAGAAGGAATATTCCATGGAATATTCCCTGGAAGGTTCTGGAATATTCTAGAATATTCTAAAATATTTTCTGAGGATTATTTTTGTGGGTCCCACCAATATTTTTGCGAATCCCGCAAAAAAGTTGAGTTTTCGGCATTTTTTTCCGAAAAATTTTGAGTAGGCCATTATCTTCGTATTGATGCCACTAAGAAAGTTGGCTCGCAGGAATCCTTTGATTTTATTCAGGTAGGAAGTTATGGCTTCCAGAGTGTTTGAGCATATATTCGTGAAGATACGAATATCCTAAGTATATTTGGATCGCAAGAATCAGTTTGATTCGCTTTACGATAAAAATGCTATTTTTCACTGGAAAAATGCCTCAGGAATTTATTCAGAGTTATCTGAAAAATTGTGGGTCTTACATTCACTTACAGAGCTTTCTGCCATGAAGCACATGTTGGCGGTTTCTGCTTCATCATCATTTGACTCTTCACTTGTGGATGATTCTGAATCATCCCATTGAGCATGCAAAGCCTTTTTCTTGAATAACCTTTTCTTTGGTTCCTCAGTCTTGGATTTTCTTTTGAGAAGAGGACAGTCACGTCTCAAGTGACCTGGCTTATTACACTGGTAACACATAGAATCTTCCTTTGGGTCTTTTCTTTCTTTGTGCTTATTTGGAAGCCGGTTCCTTCTCATAAAGCGCTGGAATTTTCTGGTGAGTAGCGCAATCTCAGTTTCTTTTTCTGAGTCCTCATCCTCAGATAGGGCTGGGAAGGCTAGAGTTTTCTTTAAAGGTTGTTCCTCTTCCCTTCTTTCCTTCATGTGGACTTCATAGGCCATAAGATTGCCTATTAAATCGTTCAGGGTAAGCTTGGACAAATCTTGAGCTTCTTCAATAGCAGTAGTCTTTTTCTCCCAATCAATTGTGAGAGATCTCAAGATTTTCTTCACCTTTTCTGTCTGAGAGTGGGTTACACCCAGAGATTTTAGATCGTTGGTGATGTTGGTGAATCTGGTGAACATCTCTGTGATGGGTTCATCTTTGTTCATTTTGAACAACTTATATTTTCTGACAAGAGATGAGATTTTGGCTTTTTTCACTTTGTTGGTCCCTTCATGAATAACCTCCAAAGAATGCCAAATATCATATGCAGATTCACATATAGATATTCTATTGAATTCATTCTGATCAATGGCACAATATAAGGCATTCATAGCCTTTGCATTTAGGTTTGCCATTTTCTTTTCTTCATCAGACCATAAGTTATAGTCTGCGGATGGAGATGTGTATGGATGCTCAACAATTTTCCATACAGCAAAATCTATGGATTTGAGAAATATAGCCATTCTGCACTTCCAGTATCCATAGTTGGAGCCGTTGAAGAAAGGAGGACGAGATGCGTGTTGACCTTCAATATCACAAGCATAAGAGGTAGATGCCATTTGTGCTGGAAGACTTGTTACGTCAAAACCAGCAAACCTGCTCTGATACCAAATGAAATTCCACTAGAGGGGGGGTGAATAGTGAAATTGTATTTAGATCGATAAATTAAAAAATAAGGCAATAAGGCACAACACATAAAACACAGGATTTATACTGGTTCGGTCAAAACCCAGACCTACATCCAGTCCCCAAGCAAACCACTTGAGCTTTCCACTATAACATCCAAGTCACCAGATAAATAGTACAACACCCTCTTCCTCAGAGGTCTTCTTCTCTCAACAGAGAAGGGGCACACCCTCTTCCACAGAGGTCTTCCTCTCTCAAAAGAGAAGGACAACACCCTCTTTCATAAAGGTCTTTTTCTCTCAACAGAGAAGGACAACACCCTCTTTCACAGAGGTCTTCTTCTCTCAACAGAGAAGGGCAACACCCTCTTTCTCAGAGGTCTACTTCTTTCAACAAAGAAGGAATACAGTGAATAACAGAAAGTTACAATACTTCCTATAGAACCTTCAGAAAGATATGAATGCACGAATGAAGGATTCTCAGAATGTTCTGTTCTTTTCACTCAGAGGATACTCTTTGTCAAAGAGCTATACTTGACTTTTTATCTTTCTTTTCTCTTTCTTTTTCTAGGCTCTCTTTCAGATATCGAATAGGAATTTTTCTCGTTGTAAGCTCACATGTCCATTCCTTGTGTGAATAGTTTATTTGAGTGTGTTTATATAGCTTAAAAAAGTAGTCGTTACTTTTTTGAAATCGTAGTCTTTTTGAGATGTGAAATGTCATGTCATTTCAAAAAACATCTTTAGAGAAATTCGAGAAAGTCTTCTTTCCATAAAATTAAAATATAGGGTACACTAGTCGTTGTAATATTTTAGGTAACATATATATATTTTATGTAAAAAGTCTATTTCTTACAATAGTGCATTGAACGTTGGATTGTAGGCTGTCATGTAGTTTTGTCTTTATCCTAATTAATGATTTGTGGTACATAAGTACTTCTTTACTTTAAATGAGTATAGGTACAATAAATGCTTTGAGATATTTATTTGTACATAGTCATATCAAGAGTTTTCTTTATGATGTGTTTTTCAATGTCTACAGAGAATGAAGACTTTAAACAAGTCGACATTCTTGAGAAGGATATTAACAAGGATTTCTTACAGGAGGTATTTAATGCTATACAAAGAGAATGATGACTTCAAGTAACTCGACATTCTATGGGTTTGTAAAAAGGTAACTAGAGACTTTTCAACAAGTATTATATTTGTTTTTCTTTGTGTAGCCGATTTCCATGTTTTGTCTTTTTCCTACACATTTGAAATCATTTCTTAAAAAAGGTAACTAAAGTCTTTTCAACAAGTATTATATTTGTTTTTCTTTGTGTAGCCGATTTCCATGTTTTGTCTTTTTTTTTTTTTTACTTTTAAAATCATTACTTTTCAAGTTGTCTTGTATATGATAGAAGGTACAATTATTGCTTTTTTGAAATCATGAATTATATCATGTCAAAATACCTTTTCCATAAAGGTTTGTAAGAAGGTACAATTATTGGTTTTCAAAAAAGAAGCTTTTTGAAACTATCGTATACTTTTATGAAATAGCTTTTATGAATGAGTATGTAATATGCAATATGCATGCTTCTGAAGGTTCTGTTACATATGACTCTAAAGAAGAAAAAAGTCTTCAACTTGAGGTAGCCGATCTCTTTAGATGGTCTTTAGGAATGCATGGCTCATCAAGCTTTTTCTTCAAGGAGTATGATTGCACCATAGTTGTACTTGAACAGAAGGTTTCCATCCTTTTTGGGTGAGATATCCTTGCATCAAATACTCGTTAGATATATGGCAAAACATATCCAGTCATAATATAACATTTTTCAAGAAGACATATTATCATATCATATGAAATCAAATAAGACAGTGTATCATATTATGTCACATCAAAACAGAGTTTCTCAACACTTGTGCCATTGAAAAAGATGGGAAGGAGGTAAAGAAGAAAGGGGAAAGAAGGAAGGGAAGGAAAAGGAAAGAAGAAGGGAAGAAGGAAAATGAAAGGAAAGGAAAGGAGGGAAACGAAGAGAAGGGGGCTGAAAAGGGGTATACGTGAGTGGCTGGGACTGGAAAGAAAAAGGAGGAAAGAAAGAAAGAAAGAAAAAGGAAGAAGAAAGAAAGAAAAGAAAGAAAGAAGGAAAGAAAAGAAATAAAAAAAAAAATAGAAAAAAGAAAGGAAGTGGGATGGATTGAGGGCTAGGGTGGTTGACCCCCTTGTGGGTCCCACCTTAGAAAAAAATAAAATAAGAAAATAAAATAAAAAAAACAAAATAAAACAAACAAAAAAATAAAGAAAAAGATAAAGTTTTTTTTCTTATAAATTAAAACAATAAAATGCAAATGGATAGGCCATCTCAGAGCGGGTCCAAATTCCACTTTTGAAATTCATTTTGACGATTAAAGGGGTAAAATAGTCTTTTCAAAAAATTTCCAGACGAAACGAGCTATTTTTGGCAGTTTTTGAAACGAGCTCGGATTTTGAAGTTCAATAGCCCGTTGCGAAGCAAATCCAGTGTAGAATTTGAAAATTTGATTTTGAAAGAAATCCAGATTGTTTTTCTCGAGAAAATATTTCCAAACGAAACGAGCTATTTTTGGTAGTTTTTGAAACGAGCTCAGATTTTGAAGTTTAATAGCTTGTTGCGAAGCAAATCCAGTGTAGAATTTGAAAATTTGATTTTGAAATAAATCCAGATTATTTTTCTTGAGAAAATATTTCCAAATTTAGACTCCCGGGGGTAAAAACGTCAATTTTAGAAACCCGGGGTTTGAAATTGATTTCTGAAAATTTTTAAAACTCAATCTGGATTGAAATTTATAAAACTGGAGTTCTGGACTTCGAAAATGGAATGAAATGTGATGAAATGTTATGAAATGCTGAGAAATGATATGAAATGATGAGAAATGACATGAAATGCTATGCGAAATGCTAACTCTGAATAAAGAATTTTGGATGTTAGACCCCGATTGACACTCGTACCAGTTCAAAAAGTGTTCAAATTGACAAAATTTGCAAAAATGGTTGAAGAAATGATTTTCGAGCTATGCCATGCTAGAGTGACACTGGAAATTAGGGTTTGAGCTGGATTAAACTGAAATGAACTGGATTGAGCTGGGTTTTAGAGTTTTAGAACTCAAATGAACTGATAATGATACTGACTCAACTGACCTTTCCGGCTGAATTTTCAAGAAAACCTGCCATTTTTAAAGAAATGATACGGAATGGTCACTGGAGCGAAGTGAATTATGAACCTGAACTGGCTTTGAGCTAAAACAAAGGTCAGTAATACTGAGATGAACTAAAATCAAGGCTCAAACACTAGCTCAACTGACTGAACTCAGCTCAATTTCAGTTGAAAGAGCTGAAATGGACTAAAATGGGCTCCTGAACACCTAGAAATGGTTTTGAACTAAAACAGAAGCACTCAAACTCCTGGTGAGCTCAAGTTAGACTCTGGGGAGTATGATTGACTATGAATGACTGACTCAGAGACAATTGGCTTGGATTTGAGTGAGAAATGAGCTCATTTCTGAAGAAATGATCCCATTTTGGCAGGGATGGTCAGAAATGGAAATGGTATGTTCATTGTGAGCTCATATGAGCTTGAAATGATTGATATTCTAAATGTTCTGAACTGACAAATGAGCTTGGTTGACTCCGACTGACTGGGGTTCGGGATGACCTAGGGGTAAAATGGTAATTTTCTAATGAAAGTTGGTAAACTGGTGATTTTCTGAAACTGACTCGGGGTTTGACTCCTACACTGACCTAATAGGGTTGGCACTGCCTAAGGAGTATTGTTTGAGAATGGATGTGGAAAATTTGGGGTGTTTACAATGATCCCCTGCACTACATCTGCAATCGATCAATTGAAATCGATCGCCTGAGTGAATTCCGGCATCGATTGGAGTTACTGAGAGCATTTTGATTTGCCGTATTTCATTAATATCCAGAAATTCTTTTCATCACTATGAAATTCTGTTTCACTGTGAAGCTATTCAAAGTTGATCAATTGTTTGATTAAAGAGTCTGGTTAATGTAGAATCTGGTGATTGATCAATTGAAATCAATCAGCGGCTCAAAATCTGGCAGTTGTTACTGTTTAAACTCCGATGAGTGTCTGAATTTCTGCTTTAATCTGTTTTTTTTAATTTCTTAATTGTAGCTGTGATATTTTGCAAGCACTGTGTCCAAAAGTAATTGAATTCTTGTTGTTCTTCACTCAGCAATTTCTCTGATTTTCCTATTTTTGTTCATTTTCCAGTTTCTAAAATCAAATTCCAGTTTTACTCTTAATTCATGTATCGGTTTTTTTATTAAAATACTTGTTTTCATTCTTTTTATTTCAGACTATTGTTTTCTCTGATTGTCTTCATTCTTTGTTTCCAATGTTTTTATTTTATGTTCATTTTTTCAATTTACTTCGTTCAATCATTTTCCTTGTTTAGTATTTCCTAGTTTGTTGTTGAATTTCACTATTTTGTTACTATTTCAATTACTGTTTTGCTTTTCATTACATAAATCTCTTATTTTGTTCATTCCTTGTTTTTATTAGACATTAGTTAATTGAATATTAGTTAATTGTTAGATGTTAGTAAGTAATTAGCTAGATTTATTTAGTTATTGTTAATTACTTTGTTATTAGCTTAAGTAGTTACCTGTTTAGCATTTCTTAGTGAATTGTGATTTCATTGTAGCATTTAGCAAGTATATTTCTATCTCTGGTACTGCTCGTGTTCGTTTGATTTGTGCAGGATTGCACAGGAGTGGAGTTGAAGTGCATACGCGACCCGGGAAGCACAATAGTAGAAGTTGTTATTTTCAGTTTAGAATTAGGAATTTAATTTTGGGTTTGTAAATATTGCTTTTTACGCCCTCTGCGAAGGGTATTCATTTGTTGTAATAGTTAGTTGTTTTTACTTTTCTCGTACATTTTACATTTAATAATAAGGCAATAAAGAATAGTTTAGATTTGTGTGCTGAAATACGAAATATTTCAGTTCCCTGAGTTCGACCCGGTCTCATCCACTAGTGAGAACCGGTTTTTATTATTTAATGTCTAGTTTTCACATGTTTTACATATAAAAATCTTTTCAAAATTACAACGATTATAGAAGAAGACATCAAATTTTTGGCGCCGTTGTCGGGGAACAGTGAAATACTAGTATTCACTTTATTGCCTAGTGTTTGTTTTGCATTTAGGTTTAGAACCACGTATATGCATATCGTAGAGACGAACTTACTTTTCTACATAGCCTACCTACTAGGATCCCCTTAGAGGTGATTGTGTACGATTGGTACCGTACACATAGATTTCATATTTCTTTTGCATAATCTATGCTATGTGCAACTGCGTGGTGTTTGTTTAGTTTTTGTTTTTAGTTTACTCGCTTGGTGGTTTGCGTGGTTTGGCCACTTAGTGCGTTAGTTAGGTAGAAAACCCAAAGTTAGGGCATGTGCTACACCGGTCTACTTCGAGGTGTATGCAAGGGCGACGCTCACTTGACCCTGATCTTGCAGAACCAGTTGAGGACCCTGAGTCCATCATTAAGAGAGCCCATAGATCTACAACCATGACTGATAATCAACAGATTATTCGTCCTCTTAGGGAGTATTTCATGCCCAACACTTACACTCTCGCCTCCTGCATCACAAGACCTGATGTAGGAGCAAACCATTTTGAGATAAAGGCCAGTGTGATCTAAATGCTACCTTCATTTTATGGCCTTAGCAATGAAGACCCATATTGTCATCTTGACGAATTTCTAGAGATTTGCTCGATAGTGCGAATCAACAACTTTGGAGATGACGCAATGAGGTTGACCCTGTTCCCCTTCTCTCTGAAGGACAAAGCGAAGAATTGGTTGAAATCATTAGATACAGTTCGAATTACCACTTGGGAACATATGCAAAGAGAATTTTTAAAGAAATATTTCCCAATTGGTAAGACGAACCAGTTTCGTAAAGCTATAACCAGTTTTTCTCAAATTGAGGGAGAACAATTTCACGAGTCTTGGGAGAGATTAAAAGATCTTCTCCGCAAGTGTCCCCACCACCAGGTGCCTCGCTGGCAACTGGTGCAATATTTCTATGACGGTCTTACTGAAAAGAACCGTCAAATGGTGGATGCCGCATGTGGGGGTACATTTATGCTCAAAAGTGAGGATGAAGCGTGGTCGCTTTTTGAGACATTGAGCAAGAATTCGATGCACCATGCGACAGCCTCACGGTTCGATAGGGCTGCACCTGCACAGGATAGCATTAAGAAGGCAGGCATTTTTTAGTTAGGGATGAACCTTGAGTTGAGCAACAAGGTAGAACAATTGTCCCAGAAATTAGATCAGTTTTTGTTGGGTCCCTCTCCTGCCATACAGGTGTGCGCATTGTGTGCGAGTCCTGCACACAATGTCTTCGAGTGCCCAGTTGTGCCACAGTACTGTTGAGAAACTATGTTTTGATGATACATGATAAATATGATATGCTTTCATGATGCATATATATGATACATGATAAATACATGATATGCTTTCATGAGATATGATAAATATGATATGCTTTCATATGTGAAACTGAATATGTTATATTATGACTGGATATGATGTGCTATGTATTTAACGAGTATTTGATGTAAGGTTATTTCACTTAAGAAGAGTGAAGACAACTTGATCAAGTGCAACTATTTGATACAATCATACTACTATGAAGAAAAAGCTTGATGAGCCATACATTCATAAAGATTATCCAAGAAGATCGGCTACCTCAAGATGAAGATTTTTTTCTTCTTTAGAGTCATATGTAACAGAACCTTCAGAAGCATGCATATTTCATATTAGACTATATGCTTTGAAATCATACAAGTCATTTATTTACAAAAAGTTAAGCTTTCATAAAAAGATATGTTATGTATATTGTAGCATTTCAAAAACACCTTTTTGAAACAAATCATTGTACTTCCTACAAGCATTTATGAAAAAGAAATTTTGACAAGATATAATAGCTCATGATTTCAAAAGCATTAATTGTACTTTCTTACAAGCATTTATGAAAAAGACATTTTGACAAGATATAATAGCTCATGATTTCAAAAGCATTAATTGTACCTTCTAACATGCATTTATGAAAAAGACAACTTGAAAAGATATAAAAGCTAATAATTTCAAATATGAAAGAAAAAGACAAAATGAATTAATTCATAATACACAAACATTTACGTAAGAAATTTTGGTTCATAATACATAAGCATTTATGTAAGAAAAGACAAATTGTGAAAAGATGTATTGGTTCATAATACATAAGCATTTATGAAGAAAAGACAAAATGTGAAAAGATGTATTGGTTCATAATACATAAGCATTTATGTAAGAAAAGACAAAATGCATTAGTTCATAATACACAAATTTTTACGTAAGAAATTTTGGTTCATAATACATAAACATTTATGTAAGAAAAGACAAATTATGAAAAGATCATACATAAGCATTTATTTGAGAAATGACTATTTGTAATATAAGTATTACTCAAGCATTTAGTGTACTTCACAACCATTCATTTTAGAATTGACGATTTGAGAAAATAAATATTATTTTATTAAAATAAGAAATGACCATTTATTTCTTTAAGCATTAAATGCCACCTCAAAAAGCATTTGAGAAATGACTATTTATTTATAAATAAAACCCACACTCAAGAATGTCGACTTACTTAAAGTCATCATTCCTTCTGTAAACATTAAATGCTATTCCAAAAAGCTTTTAAGAAATGACCATTTATAAATAAAGTACTCAACAAACATTTATCACACTTACATACATTTATTATAAGTGACGACTTATAAGAAAAATATTAATATACTAATATTTATTAAATTGAGTAAAGACAAAATTACATGATAGAATATATTCCAACGTTCAATGTACTACAAACCATTAAATTGAGTAAAGACAAAACTACATGATAAACTACACTTCAATGTTCAAAAATACTACAGAACATTTATTATGAGAAAAGACCTAATACAAAGAATAACTCATTTAAAATACACCAACGAATAGTGTACTCCAAAAATGCTTCGTATGGAAAGAAGACTTTTTGAAAAAGCAATATAGTACACTTATCTTTTTTACACTAAGTTGTTTTTGAAATGACCTGACTTCTCATATCCCAAAAGGACAATCATTTCAAAAAGACAACGACTAGTTTTCTAAAGACTATATATATACAAACACAACAGTGTGAAAAGACAAGCAAGCTTTCAACGAGAAAAATTCCTGCTTGACACTCTGAGAAAAGAGCTTAGAAAAAGAAAGAGAAAAAAAAAAGAGAAAAGCTCTCAGAAAAATACAAGAGTGTGTAAGAAAAGAAAAAGATCATTTTGAGAATCTTTATACGTGCATTCATACTCTGCATATCATTCTGAAGGTTCTATAGGAAAGTGTTGTAACTTTCTGATTTCTGTTGTATCCCTTCTCTGTTGAGAGAAGTAGACCTCTGTGAAAGAGGGTGTTTCCCTTCTTTGTTGAGAGAAGTAGACCTCTGTGAAAGAGGGTGTTTTTCCTTCTCTGTTGAGAGAAGTAGACCTCTGAGGAAGAGGGTGTTGTACTATTTATCCGGTAACTCGGATGTTATAGTGGAAGGCTCAAGTGTTTTACTTGGGGACTGGATGTAGGTCAGTAACTCGGCCGAACCAGTATAAATCCTGTGTTTATTGTATTGTGCCTTATTGCCTTATTTTTTATTTTATCGATCTGCATCGTATTTCACTATTCACCCCCCCTCTAGTGGAATTTTATTTGGTATCAGAGCAGGTTCTGCTGGTTTCGACATAACAAGTCTTCCGGCACAAAAATGACATCAACCTCTTATGCTCGTGACATCGAAGGTCAACACTCATCTCGCCTTCCTTTTTTTAATGGCACTAACTATGGCTACTGGAAATGTAGAATGATCATATTTCTCAAGTCTGTAGATTTTGCTATATGGAATAACGTAAAATGTCCATATTCTTCTCCTACATCAGACTACTCTTCATGGACTGATGAAGAAAGAAAAATGGCAAACTTAAATGCAAAAGCTATGAATGCTCTATACTGTGCCATAGACCAAAATGAATTTAACAGAATATCCATTTGTGATTCTGCTCATGATATTTGGCATTCTCTGGAAGTTATTCATGAGGGAACAAACAGAGTAAAAGAAGCTAAGATCTCATCATTGGTTCGAAAATACGAACTTTTCAAGATGATCAAAGATGAAACCATTACTGAAATGTTCACTAGATTCACCAATATCACCAATGATCTTAAATCTCTGGGAGAAACTCATTCTCAGACTGATAAAGTAAAAAAGATCTTGAGATCTCTCACAACTGACTGGGAGAAAAAGACTACAGCTATAGAAGAAGCCCAAGATCTTTCCAAGCTTACTCTGGATGACTTAATAGGCAATCTTATGGCCTATGAAGTTCATATGAAGGAAAGAAGGGAAGAAGAACAACCTACACAGGAAAATCTTGCCTTCCCAACTCTCTCAGAGGATGATGATTCAGAAAAAGATTCTGAAAATGCTCTTCTTACCCGAAGATTCCAACGCTTCATGAGAAAGGACAGGTTTTCCAAAAAGCTCAAAGAAAAGCAGGATAAAAAAGAAGAGACTATGTGCTATCAATGCAACAAGCCAGCTCACGTAAGACGTGACTCTCCTCTCCTAAAAAGAAAATCCAAAATCGAGGAACCAAAGAAAAGGTTCTTCAAGAAAAAGGCTCTACATGCTCAATGGGATGATTCAGAACCTTCCACCAGTGAAGAGTCAAGTGATGATGAAGCTGAAACTGCAAACATGTGCTTCATGGCTGAAGAAAGCTCTGTAAGTGAAACTTCTGACTTTTCTTTTGAAGAACTTCAAAATGCTTTTCAAGAACCTTTTGAAGAATCCAGAAAAAAAATTCTCAAAAACAAAATTTTAAAATCCGAGAATTTAGAGCTTTCCCAAAAAAATGAAAAACTCAATATTGAAAATTCTGAGTTGAAAAAGAAAAATTTTATGCTCACTTCTGAAATCACTTCTACTAGCTTCAAGACTAAAAATCTTCAAGTAGAAATTTCAAGAATTAAAAAGTAAAACTGAAAACCTTATGAAAACGGTTTTCAAGTTTACCAAAGGAAAAGAGAACTTGGACAAACTTCTTTCCTCTCAAAAATTCTCTTTTTACAAGAATGGTATTAGTTACTCTCATTATAGTAAACCTTCTTGTACGAATCAAAATACCACTTTTGTCAAAGGTTCTATTGAACCTAAGCAGGAGTATTATAATTTCAATTTCATGCACTCCTCTAAGATTATAGATAAACCCAAATCAAAGTGGATATGGGTTCCAAAATCTAACAAAAAAGGACCCGATCGGGTACCAAAAAGAGTTTCTACTTGATCTATTGCAGGCATTGAAAAAGAAGAACAGATGGATATCAGACAATGGATATTCAAAACATATGACAGGACATCCAGATCTTTTTGCTGTTCTTCATCATAAAGAAGGAGGAACCGTCACCTTTGGAGATAACAACAAAGGTTTGATAATTGGTATTGGCAATATTGATAATATCGATAAACCTCTTATCAAAGACGTTCTCCTTGTTAAAGGTTTAAAACACAATCTCTTAAGCATCAGTCAAATGTGTGACATAGGATATAATGTCAGTTTTAAACATGATGCATGCCTCATAGTGGACACAAACGAAAATATTGTTTTAAAAGGTATAAAGAAAAATAATGTATATGAATTATACTTAGATAATATTACTGAACATTGTCTCATAAGCAAATAATGGCTCTCAAAATTTATGGCATATGAGAATGGGACATGTTAACTTTAAATATATCTCTAAAATGGCTAAAAATAACTTGGTTTGTGGGTTACTTTAAATACCATTTAAAAGAGACTATTTTTTTGTGATGTCAATTAGGAAAATTGTCAAAATCATCCTTCAAATAAAAAAATGTTGTGTCAAGTAAAAGACCTTTAGAGCTTCTCCACCTGGATCTTTTTGGACCTTCTAGGGTAGCTAGTCTTAATCATAATAAATATGTTTTTGTCATTGTTGATGATTACTCAAGATTCACTTGGGCAATCTTTTTGAAAAACAAAAGTGATACGTTTTGTGAATTTGAAATTTTATGTAAAAAAAATAAAAAATCCTCTACAATTGTTAAAATTCGTAGTGACCATAGAGGAGAATTTGATAATGATCTTTTTATAAATTTTTGTAACTTGCATGGTATTTCTCATAACTTTGCCTTTCTTAGAGCTGCACCTCAAAATGGTGTAGTAGAAAGAAAGAATAGAACCCTTCAAGAATCTGCTAGAACTATACTTCAACATAACAATCTTGCTAAATATTTTTGGGATGAAGTTGTTAATACTGCATGCTATATTTCAAATAGAGTACTTATTAGACCTTTGTTGAATAAAGCTCCCTATGAATTATTCTATGACAGAACTCCAAGAATAGACTACTTTAAAGTCTTTGGGTGCAAATGCTTTATCCTGAACACAAAAGATAGCCTTGATAAATTTGATGATAAATCTGTTGAAGGCATATTTCTAGGATATTAAAGTCATAGTAAAACATACAGAGTTTTCAATAAGAGTACTAATACTATTGAAGAATCTATGCATGTCAGTTTTAATGAATCTATTGGTCAATCTGTTCATAATAAGACTAATGATGATGATCTTGAAAGTACAGATTTTCTTTTAGATAACACAGCTGAATCTAATGAAGATGATCATCAAAGAACATTTGCTGAAATCAGATATCATCCTCAAAAGCAGATTTTGGGAGACCTGACCAAGGGGATTCAAACAAGAGCTCAGTTGGAACATATTGCAAATATGGCCTTCATTTCTCAACTTGAACCTAAAAAGATTGATGAAGCCATCATAGACGAGTTCTGGATGCTAGCAATGACTAAAGAACTTAACCAGTTCCAAAGAAATGATGTGTGGGATCTTGTACCAAAACCAAAAGATCATCAAATCATTGAAACAAGATGGATCTTCAGAAATAAGCTGGATGAATCAGGTAATATTGTAAGAAACAAGGCAAGGCTAGTGGCTCAAGGATACAATCAGGAGGAAGGTATTGACTTTGATAAAACATTTGCTCCTGTTGCTAGACTTGAATCTATAAGAATGTTTTTAGCATATGCAAGCTATATGGATTTTAAACTATATCAAATGAATGTTAAAAGTGCTTTTCTAAATGGTTTTATAAATGAACAAGTTTATGTAAAACAACCTCCAGGTTTTGAAAATGAACAATTTTCTGATCATGTTTTTAAACTAAAACGTGCTTTATATGGATTAAAACAAGCACCTCGTGCATGGTACGAGACTTAAAACTTTTCTATTTTACACTCTCGAACTAAACACATTCAAATTAGACACCACTTTTTAAGAGAACAAGTTCTAAACAATATAATCAAATTGGAATTTATACCTACTAATAAACAATTAGCAGACATCTTCACTAAACCTTTGAAACATGAAGACTTTACACGAATTAGAAGAGAAATAGGAATATGCAAACTAAGTGACTTATAATTAATCACATTTATTAAGACTAAAACTTCTTATGAGTTCTATTAAAATCTTATTTTTCTTCTTATCGATGTTTTTTTTATATGTATTTTTTTCACTATTCAAAGTCAAACTATATTCACGTATACTCTAAACACTCATAAAAACACATTCATCATGACACATTCTTTATGTCTTTCAACTTGTCATCTTTCAAGTACACATCAATAATAACTCCTTGTCCTATTTCCTTTTCACTCATATCCATAAGAAAAATTAATATTAAGTAAAGCTATCATGACTCTGTTCACATCACTCATCTCATAACACCTTTTATTACTTTTGTCTTCTTGTGAAAACCTCTCTTACGATAAGCTATCCGAGATTCAACATAATATTGTGTTCCTCACTTATGTTATTTTTTCAAGTGATATATCCCTTTTCATGACTTCCTTTCCTCCTATTAAGACACTTCATTAAACTTTATGTTAAATAAATCGAGTGTTTATCCTTCTTATTTTCTTCACTACCTTTTTCAAAATCAAGTTGTCATATTTCACGTAAAATCTTACTACATCATCTGTTATATCATATCCTAAGTACAATCTATTATCGTCCTTTCATCCTTCACACCTTTTATGAAAAATTATTCGAAAAACTTGTCCTTCATTTTTTTTTATTCTCATAAGTACTATTAGTACCACTTTTTTTTCTCTCTCTATCTCATACGAAGTGAGACTCCATCCGTCATCTTTGACCTCTTACAATTTATATTTTTCAAAAACTATGTCCTTCAAGCAAAACATCAATTCCTATCAATCATAACTTTACTTTATGTCATACATCAAGTGTTTGTTGTCCTTTATGACCACTCTTATCTCTCTACAAATTCGTATCACCCTTCTTTATGTCTACTTTTACTCCTTCCACGCATATCCATAAAAATACTTCTTATATAAGAAATTATTACTCTTCACTCATGAATATCTTTTTGTCTCATCATCTCTCTTACCACTATTCAAAGTCAAAGTGTGTCCTTCTCATATTTACGTATACTCATAAAAATTACAAATATGAAAACACATTAATCATGACACATTTTTTTAAGTCATTCTTTTCTTTCAAAAATGTCATATCTTTCAAAGTACACATCACATGATCACCCTATGACCTATTTCCTTTCACGTCTATCCATAAAAACTATTTATATATTAAATAAGCAATCATGACATTTCTTTATCTCTTTCATCTCATATCACTCATTAATTATTTTTGTCCTCTTCTCTATCCATGTCTTATTTGAAAATCCATGTCTGTCATCAATCTCTTCATACGCCCAACTTAAAATTTCTCATTATGTCTTTTCAGCTTGACTTTATATCTATTCATCTCTCTCACATGAATTGAGTTCACTTTCTTCTTTACTCTGTCTCAAAACAATGGATCACCCCATGTATTTTTTGAAATCCATTTCTTGACTTGTTGTCTTCAACTCTCAACTTGCTTCAACCTGGTCTATAATAGTAACTCTTCGACTCTGATCCCTCCTTTTTGTCAATGACAAAGGGGGAGAGAAAACCTACCTCTCCTATGTAGGAGAAAAACGTTTAACTCTTTATCTCATACACATGAAGTATACACAAACTTTTTTATGTTAATTCTGGTGTTTTTTATGATTACTATTTCTATGCATTTTTTATTTCTGATATCATATTTAAACCATCATAATATATATGGCTTAGTGACAGGGGGAGCATATATTGTCATCATCAAAAAGGGGGAGAATGTTGAGAAACTATGTTTTGATGATACATGATAAATATGATATGCTTTCATGATGCATATATATGATACATGATAAATACATGATATGCTTTCATGAGATACGATAAATATGATATGCTTTCATATGTGAAACTGAATATGTTATATTATGACTGTATATGATGTGCTATGTATTTAACGAGTATTTGATGTAAGGTTATTTCACTTAAGAAGAGTGAAGACAACTTGATCAAGTGCAACTATTTGATGTAATCATACTACTATGAAGAAAAAGCTTGATGAGCCATACATTCATAAAGATTATCCAAGAAGATCGGCTACCTCAAGATGAAGATTTTTTTCTTCTTTAGAGTCATATGTAACAAAACCTTCAAAAGCATGCATATTTCATATTAGACTATATGCTTTGAAATCATACAAGCCATTTATTTACAAAAAGTTAAGCTTTCATAAAAAGATATGTTATGTATATTGTAGCATTTCAAAAACACCTTTTTGAAACAAATCATTGTACTTCCTACAAGCATTTATGAAAAAGACATTTTGACAAGATATAATAGCTCATGATTTCAAAAGCATTAATTGTACTTTCTTACAAGTATTTATGAAAAAGACATTTTGACAAGATATAATAGCTCATGATTTCAAAAGCATTAATTGTACCTTCTAACATGCATTTATGAAAAAGACAACTTGAAAAGATATAAAAGTTAATGATTTCAAATATGAAAGAAAAAGACAAAATGAATTAATTCATAATAAACAAACATTTACGTAAGAAATTTTGGTTCATAATACATAAGCATTTATGTAAGAAAAGACAAATTGTGAAAAGATGTATTGGTTCATAATACATAAGCATTTATGAAGAAAAGACAAAATGTGAAAAGATGTTTTGGTTCATAATACATAAGCATTTATGTAAGAAAAGACAAAATGTGAAAAGATGTATTGGTTCATAATACATAAGCATTTATGTAAGAAAAGACAAAATGCATTAGTTCATAATACACAAATTTTTACGTAAGAAATTTTGGTTCATAATACATAAACATTTATGTAAGAAAAGACAAATTATGAAAAGATCATACATAAGCATTTATTTGAGAAATGACTATTTGTAATATAAGTATTACTCAAGCATTTAGTGTACTTCACAACCATTCATTTTAGAATTGACGATTTGAGAAAATAAATATTATTTTATTAAAATAAGAAATGACCATTTATTTCTTTAAGCATTAAATGCCACCTCAAAAAGCATTTGAGAAATGACTATTTATTTATAAATAAAACCCACACTCAAGAATGTCGACTTACTTAAAGTCATCATTCCTTCTGTAAACATTAAATGCTATTCCAAAAAGCTTTTAAGAAATGACCATTTATAAATAAAGTACTCAACAAACATTTATCACACTTACATACATTTATTATAAGTGACGACTTATAAGAAAAATATTAATATACTAATATTCATTAAATTGAGTAAAGACAAAATTACATGATAGAATATATTCCAACGTTCAATGTACTACAAACCATTAAATTGAGTACAGACAAAACTACATGATAAACTACACTTCAACGTTCAAAAATACTACAGAACATTTATTATGAGAAAAGACCTAATACAAAGAATAACTCATTTAAAATACACCAACGAATAGTGTACTCCAAAAATGCTTCGTATGGAAAGAAGACTTTTTGAAAAAGCAATATAGTACACTTATCTTTTTTACACTAAGTTGTTTTTGAAATGACCTGACTTCTCATATCCCAAAAGGACAATCATTTCAAAAAGACAACGACTAGTTTTCTAAAGACTATATATATACAAACACAACAGTGTGAAATGACAAGCAAGCCTTCAACGAGAAAAATTCCTGCTTGACACTCTGAGAAAAGAGCTTAGAAAAAGAAAGAGAAAAAGAAAGAGAAAAGCTCTCAGAAAAATACAAGAGTGTGTAAGAAAAGAAAAAGATCATTCTGAGAATCTTTATACGTGCATTCATACTCTACATATCATTCTGAAGGTTCTATAGGAAAGTGTTGTAACTTTCTGATTTCTGTTGTATCCCTTCTCTGTTGAGAGAAGTAGACCTCTGTGAAAGAGGGCATTTCCCTTCTCTGTTGAGAGAAGTAGACCTCTGTGAAAGAGGGTGTTTTTCCTTCTCTGTTGAGAGAAGTAGACCTCTGAGAAAGAGGGTGTTTTCCTTCTCTGTTGAGAGAATTAGACCTCTGAGGAAGAGGGTGTTGTACTATTTATCCGGTAACTCTGATGTTATAGTGGAAGGCTCAAGTGTTTTACTTGGGGACTGGATGTAGGTCAGTAACTCGGCCGAACCAGTATAAATCCTGTATTTATTGTGTTGTGCCTTATTGCCTTATTTTTTATTTTATCGATCTGCATCGTATTTCACTATTCACCCCCCTCTAGTGGAATTTCAAGTACCCTGAGTTTGTCCAAGAACAAGCTCAGATGGCTCAAAACTTCGCTAGGCCCACACCCAATCCATTTGCCAACACTTATAACTCAGGTTGGTTTAACCCTTCCCAAAGTCAACCCAGGCAAGGCGGTTATGCATCTGAATTTCAGAGATCCAGTTATCCCCCAGCCCAACCTGTTTATACTCATCCCCAATCTCATGAGCCTTCGCGTAGTCAGTCCTTTAAGGATAAGATTTTGCAAGCTTTGAGCTCACATACCCAGTCTATTGCAAAATTAGAGACCCAAATGGGGCAGCTAGCTGAGGCGCTTAGCAGGCGAAGTGAGGGGACACTGCCTGGCCAGGCTATTGTCAACCCTAGGGGAAAGGAACCCATGCGTAGCTTGCATCTGACAGATACACATCAAGAGCAGGCTCAAGTAGTAACCCTTAGGGGTGGAAAGCAGTACCAAGCGAGGGAGGCTGCAGAAGAAAGAAAGAAGATAAGTGAGAAGCAGTATGTCCCTAATGTTTTACCTCAGGAAAGCGAGAAGGTTCTTCCATGTGAGCCTTCACCATCCTACATTCCCAAAGCCCCCTTTCCTGGGGCGTTAGAGAGACCAAGATCACTAGGTAAGTCTGGAGTGAACATGCAAGAGATGCTTGAAATATTCAAGCACGTTCAGATAAACCTCCCCTTACTAGATGTCATCCAACAAGTCCCTGCATATGCAAAGTTTCTCAAAGAGCTTTGTACGCAGAAAAGGAAGTCGAGGTCCCATGTACAGAAAAAGATTTATTTGACTGGGCAGGTGAGCGCAGTATTGCAACACCAAACCCCACCTAAGCTCAAGGACCTAGGGACTCCTATCATCTCATGTGTCATAGGAAACATCACTGTTGGGCGTGCATTGCTCGACCTTGAGGCAAGTGTTAACATCTTGTCGGGTTTCTTCTATGACCAATTTGGATTGAAAGAGATGAAACCTACACCTATGACTCTTCAGCTTGCGGATAGATCGATCAAGGTCCCAAGAGGGATACTTGAAGATGTTTTAGTCAAGGTGGAGGATTGTTATTTCCCTGTCGACTTCATGATATTAGATATGGAGGGAGCTGATAGCCTACAACAGACCCATATTATTTTTGGTCGCCCCTTCCTAGATACCGCCAACGCGTGCATTAATTGTCGCACTGGTGCGATGAATGTGTCATTCGGAAATAGGAAGATGAGGCTGAACATTTTTCGTGCTGCTATGGGGCTTGCTGTTGAGGAGGCTTCTTTCGAGGTTGATGTCATTGAAGACCTTGTAGAAGCAGAATATGCTTGGTTATTGAGTGATCCACCTCAGGAGGAGGATAAGGAATCACTCGAAGAGGATCACCTAGAATTACTTGAGAATCCAATAGATGATTTGAGTTGGATTGGGCACATCGAGCCATTTAGAGGTAAACGGGATGGGAATACAGTGCGCAGTGTCACAGATGACACTATTTTTCATAGAGAGCCCGATTGAGCCTGACTTCATGTCCATTGATCTCATGGACGATGAAGGTTTTTCAAGGGATCCGTCTGGCTGGGGACATGAAACTTAACGCTTTATGGGAGGCAACCCATATCTTGTATATTATTAGATTTGCTTAGAATTTGTAGATTTTATTTTGTTTTTCTTTTTTCGTTTTATTCATGAGCTTTTCATGTCATGTCATGTATACATTGCATTCATTACATTCATAGAACGTGTATTTTTAATTCATGTCAGGTCATTCTACTCTTTTCCCTCATATTTTTTTCCTCTCATGTGCATTCACTTAGTTTCACATAAGCATGGGGGAGTGCCACTGGGACAGTGTCATTCAAGCATGGGGGAGGGTGTAGTTTGCACACCTTGATATTTCTGTTTACGTTCTTGCACATGTTTACACATCTCTCATAAAAAGTAGGTTTTTAAAGAAAGAGTTTGAACTTATATGAATGTTATTTCAAACTTGATGTTTTTAGAAGATTTTTAAGCCCCACGAATTTTTTTTCTGACATGGATCTAAAAATTATGGTTGTTTATGCGTGTGGCACCCCAAACCCCGACTTTGGAAAAACTTAGAATTTTCTGTGGATTTTTTTTTTTGAAAAGGTTTAACCAGAGAACAGCGGAAAACACAGTGTACATAAAACCACAAAGCCGCAAGTCTGGGCGGCCACCACAGGTGAGTGCATCAAGAAACAACAGTAAGGAAACAACTTTTATTAAATACATTTACAAAGTGTACAACCAATCCCTTATACAAAAACCGACAACTGCCAAGATCCAGCAACTGCCAGAAGTGTGGGTTCAGAGTCCGCTGCAGCACACCGAGCTTCATCACACACCTAAGTAACACCTGTATCCCTATAAAACGGGGTCAGTACTCTTTCGAGCTGGTGAGACAAACCAAACACAATATACCAAAGTGTGGAAAACGAACCAGAGCTATACATGACATACATAGCATGCACATTTACAATAGTTAAGCAGTTATAGCATGAGCAAGAGTACAAAACTACTCATGGAGCAATAAGTAGGAATAACTAGCATGAGTTCATGAGCAATAACTAAGCTAATTCATTACATAATCCATATCCATTAGTAAGTATGCATCAAGGAACATAAATAACTAGTATCATGCAGGACTTGTAAGTACAATAAACTTTCACAAGTGCTAAAAACAGGCAAGTGACCAACGTAACAATAACGCAAGTAACTCAAACAATAACTGAGTTGTAACAAGTGTTGGAAACGAGCAAGCAACTCAAGTAACCGTACAACAAGTAATTAAAATAGCAAACTGAACTGTAATGAGAACTAAGTAGCAAACAACTATAGTAACAACTGAAGTAACTGTAAAGCAGGCACTCAAGGTAGTAACAGACTGTATCAAGTACTGAACAACACAGTAACCAAAGTAACAACTGAACAAGAAAGGTAGCTGAGGTAACAGCTGAACGAGTACAACAACTGAAGCGCAGACTACGGAACAAGTAAAGTAGCAACTACAGTAAGTCAGCTGATTGGTTAGTCTTTAAGTTCTTCTGATTACTCCTTCGGGTATGCGAAGGAACCTCGCATTTTGTGAGACATGCACCCGGCGTCTATTATTCAAGTTCTAGTGTGGTAACCGGGGAAGCTAGAGACCGAGTCAACCTCATGCGAGCAGCACACGGCTAGGAGAAAATACTCGCATAGGCAAGGATTGCAATCCATACAACTGTAGTAGTGAGGTCCTAAAAAGGTAACCTCAACCTCCCTGACTCTGTGTGACTGGAGGCCAAAGAACGCTACAGCTCCTGTCAAAACACGTGTCGTAGTAACGACGAGTCAATCAGGATTGTACCATCCACCCTCTCCCAAGGTGAACCGTTTTGTGAATGGGGCGAAGCAGGTTTATCTTTTTTAGGCTCATGTTCATTCATACCTCTCAACAAGGAATTTGCCTCGTGGTCCCTGTGGGGTACGCAAAACGAGGACTTGGCCTGCCCATTCACGTGCTCAGCCTCACACGGCCAACAGAGCACACTGCTCGTGAAAGCAGTCATAACACCATATTATTTATTTCATATTCAGGGTATATCACACAAGAGTCCATTCACAACACGAGGGCCACTGACCGTGGACTCCAACTGAGCCCACAACAAGTCACATTTGTTCATACCCTATGGTGTTCAGATTTCTTTCTTTTCATTCTTGAAGTAAGTGCACCTAGTGCGCTTACCAATGCCTCAAGCAATGTACCTCCTCAAGGTACGCACTATTCAATAACCGTGTCAGGATGTGCCAAGTGCAAAGTGTAAGAGTATCACATGTTTCTATCTTTTGCATAAGTATAAACAACAGAGGCATTGCATATATTATTTCTGAGAGACAATTAGGTGTACAAGCATATACACATTCACATGCATATGATATTTCATCAAAATTTCATTATATAAAGCATTGTCTCTAAAATATTAACAATGGCACTTCGCATATTCACAAGCGAGGCGAAACGGTAATGAGTGCATACTAAATAATCAAGTGTGAGCATGCATCATAATTCAATGCAATAGTATGAACTAAGTGAGTAAATCACAAGTGCGAGTAGTCATGCATGTGCAGTATACGACAAGTATATGAACAAGCTAATTTAACATTGCAGAGCAACATGCCTCACAATGAGACAATTAGAAACATTTGGCCATGGTAAGGCAACCCTCCAACAGATTAAGTGGCATGCACAAACATACGAAACATGTATCTTTAACATAAGCGAGCTCGTCTCGCAAAGTGGGTCTATAGCCCGAAAACTCGCCAAGGAATTCTACGACATGGATACATAAGGTATTGTCGTACACTCACTTAAATTTCGTGAATCCGATAACTATACAACGAGGGACAGATACATCAGAAAGTGTGCAAAAGCCAAGTGTCATGATCACTTAGGTGAAGACAAAGCGTTCGAATCATCGAACCAAAGCATCCGGATAATCTAATCTCATGCAAGCCAATAAACACACGGTTTTCCTTGGTTTACACTGAATCACATTATACATGAGCGTTAACATGCTTTACAATTGGCAAACCACACATAGGGGAGAGTGCTAACTTCAATGCATTTAGCATATCATTGCACGCGTGACAAATACATATTTAACTATTTATTTTCGCTATCAAGGCGGCGACAAAGACAGTTGTTTATGAAAAGGTAAAGTGGCAACTATGTCGTGCAATTGGGAAAAGTGCGGCTAGTCAACTAGCTATCTCATGCAAAAGACTGCGAAACTACAAGGGCGGGGCCCGAACGCTTCCGCTGCGCCAAACCGCAGCAGCATCAACCTAATCTGGTTGTAACAAAGGTTAAACTGGCCCAAAACCCGCAGCACCACCAAACTAGAATGCAGCCAAAGTGCTGCAGCCGCACAACTCGGGAACGAAGTCTCCAAAACATCATAAAGGTGTTGCTGCCACGCGAGTCCACGTGGCCCGCTGGTCTGGACAACGGTAAAGACCTAGGCAGATGGATCATCGAGACCTGTGTCGTAGGCACTCATGCAGCCCCATAGGCTGCAGTCCGGAACTCTCTATAGAAGTGGAAAACAAAACGAAAGGGCGGAATATCCAACAGCTGTGTTGGAACAGTCCTCAAAAAGACCGACAACCTTACCAACCACACTGGTGAAAAAGGGCACTAAGTGCACACAAGCAAGGCCGGTTTGGGCTATGCTGCCGAACTGCGGCAGCACCCACGATGAGGTAACATCAAACCATAAGGACCCAAGTAAAGGAAAAGACGGAGATGAACAACAATCTTTACTGTCCCGCAACCCGCATATTGCTGGGACCGAATCCTTTGGACCAAGTGGGTTTGGCCCAAAAAGAACCACCAATGGTAGTCACGGCAACAAGAAGAGGTATGCATCACGGAACATAAAATTATTGATTTAACATCATGAACTGTGTACAGATACAAGTGGACATGTATGTGCAACGTGTCATAAGTGCGAGAACTATTCAAATGACAATACAAACTTTGCACATTATGATGGAACGGTTAGAAGCATTTGCCACGGTAAAGCGTGACTCGCAAGCTGTGCCAAGGTTCAGAAACCATGTTTCTCAACCATAAGCGAGCTCATCTCGCTAAGTGGGGCCATTGCCCGCAACCGAACTCGCCAAAGAGTTCCAATTGTCGCAAAAGTCTCATAAGACTGCGACTCTATAAGGGTGCCTCAAACTCCCTTCATACTTAGGGAAGATCATTCAATTGCCAATGTGACTGGTACATTCAAGTATTGCGAGCAAAACACGGGAGTACATTCATTCATGCAATCAAATACGATGAGCAAGACTATGTGACTACATTTATTTGTGCAACAGCTTTACGTGCTAAAGTGGGTGTGTCCGTGGTCATACCATTCAAACACCATCAAAATGCCACACCACTAACACATGTGAAACTTCTTAAACAAATATATAATTCGTGCCGTGCCTTGTAAGACAAGGGAAAGCCATATACCCTCATTACATTGACCTACGCTATAGATGCCTTAATTATGCCAAAACCTCCTTTTATTTAAAGCACTCGATAGGGTGTCATAGCAAAACTTTATTATTATTTTTATAATAAAAGACATATCATTGCAAGCAATGCGAACGTTTGCGTTCTATGCTAAGGTGGCCATATCCACAACGAGGGTGGACTATACTACTCCAATAGGCGGTTGTACCATAACATTGTGCTTTACGCAACCGTTACTCGTAACTTCTCTTCAGACGATGCGTACCCACAACACGGTTCGTAGTTAGGCAAAACACTCATGGGTTCATTGGGATATAGGATCCCACATCTATCATATTTGCAGCCCATCGGCTGCAACTCGCTGGTTGCTGACCCGCCTACAATATGCAGCAAAACGAAAGGACAACTAGCTGCGGCTAGAGTTGTCAAAGATGGACCTACCCCAAAACTATCACTTGGTGCCATGGGGCACTATGCACAACCTGCAGGCCCGGTTTGGGCAGCGCTGCAAACCCGCAAGGAAGACAGCAACTATGCTGTCATGCAAACCTGCAAGGGTCGAATACCCTGGACCAAATGGGGGTCCGGTCTAGGGAAGGGCCGCAACAAAAACTCAACAAACAAGGGACAGCCCTGGGTCTGGACCGCTTGGTCCAGGCACATGCCGGACTGGCCCGAAGTGCCGAGAGGTCTAGACTGGGCGTCCAGTCCAGCTATGGCATAGCCACCGACCGGTCCAGACCACAGAGGGTATTTCCAAACTGCAGTATGGTCTGGACCGAATGTCCAGACCCCAGTTGGGTTTAGCCCGCACCGCAGGGAAAAGGGTGCAGTCAACAACTGCGTGGCTGCAGCAAAAACCGAACCCAAACGGAGAAAAGACAAGTGCAGGGCTTAACGCCTTAATCAGAAAAAGGGGTGAAAGGCATGTCACCCAACCGAACTGAGTTCGGTCGAGGCCTTTGACAGGTTTGGACCGAGTTCCGTCCAGACCATGTCAGGCCCACTGGGACCCTAAAAAAAAAAAGAAGGTGCGCAAAAGAAGAAATGGAAAGAGAGGGATGGGCCTGTAAACACCCCAAATTTTCCACATCCATTCTCAAACAACCCTCCTCGTGCAATGCCAACCCTGTTAGGTTAGTGTAGGAGTCAAACCCCGAGTCAGTTTCAGAAAATCACCATTTTACCAACTTTCATTAGGAAAATTACCATTTTACCCCTAGGTCATCCCAGACCCCAGTCAGTCGGAGTCAACCAAGCTCGTTGGTCAGTTCAGAACAATTAGAATATCAGTCATCTCAAGCTCATCTGAGCTCATAATGAACAAACCATTTTCATTTCTGACCATTCCTGCCAAAATGGGATCATTTCTACATAAATGAGCTCATTTCTCACTCAAATCCAAACCAATTGTCTCCGAGTCAGTCATTCATAGTCAATCATACTCCCCAGAGTCTAACTTGAGCTCACCAAAAGTTCAAGCGCTCCAGTTTCAGTTCAAAACCATTTTCAAGTGTCCAGGAGCCCATTTTAGTCCATTTCAGCTCTTTCAGCTGAAATTGAGTTGAGTTCAGCCAATTGAGCTAGTGTTCGAGCTTTGATTTTAGTTCATGTCAGTATTACTGACCTTTGTTTTAGCTCAAAGTCAGCTCAGGTTCGTAATTCACTTCGCTTCAGTGACCATTCCGTACTATTTCTCTAAAAATGGCAGCTTTTCTTGAAAATTTAGCTGGAAAGGTCAGTTGAGTCAGTGTTTGGTCAGTTAATTTGAGTTCTGAAACTCTAAAACCCAGCTCAATCTAGCTCATCTCAGTTCAATTCAGCTCGAACCCTAATTTCCAGTGTCACTCTGACCCAGTAGAGTCCAAAAACAATTTCTTTAACCATTTCACAAATTTTATCAGTTTTTATGCTTTTTGAGTTGGTACAACTGCCAATCAGGGTTTAAAATCCAAAATTCTTCATTCAGAGTTAGCATTTCGCATGTCATTTCATGTCATTTCTCATTATTTCATATCATTTCTCAGCATTTCATAACATTTCATCACATTTCATTTCATTTTTGAAGTCCAGAACTCCAGTTTTATAAATTTCAATCCAGATTGAGTTTTAAAAGTTTTCAGAAATCAATTTCAAACCCCGGGTTTCCAAAATTAATATTTTTACCCCTGGGAGTCTAAATTTGGAAATATTTTCTCAATAAAAACAATCTGGATTTATTTCAAACTCAAATTTTCAAATTCTACACTGGATTTCCTTCGCAACGAGGTATTGAACTTTAAAATCCGAGCTCGTTTAAAAAACTGCCAAAAATAGCTCATTTCATTTGGAAATATTTTCTCAAGAAAAACAATTTGGATTTCTTTCAAAATCAAATTTTCAAATTCTACATTGGATTTGCTTCACAACGGGGTATTAAACTTCAAAATCCGAGCTCGTTTCAAAAACTGTCAAAAATAGCTCGTTTCGTCTGGAATTTTTTTGAAAAGACTATTTTACCCCTTTAATCGTCAAAATGAATTTCAAAAGTGGAATTTGGACCCTCTCTGAGATGGCCCATCCATTTGCATTTTCTTGTTTTAATTTATAAGAAAAGAAAAAAAAATGTATCTTTTTCTTTATTTTTTTGTTTATTTTATTTTATTTTATTCTTCCTAAGGTGAGACCCACAAAGGGGTCGACCACCCTAGCCCACCTCCTTTCTTCTTTTTCCTCCATTTTCTCTTATTTATTTATTTTTTTATTTATTTTTTTTCTTTCTTTCTTCTTTCTTTCTTCTTCCTTTTTTCTTTCTTTCTTCCTTTCTTTCCTCTCCCACCACTCACGTAGGGCTCTCCCTCTCCCTTCTCTTCTTCCTCTTTTCTCTTCTCCTTCTTCTTTCCTTTTCCCCTTTTTCTTTCTTCTTTCCTTCTTCCTTCTCCTTTTCTTTCCTTCTTTCTTTCCCTCCTTTCTTGCCTCCCTTTTTCATTGCTCAGCCACCATAAGACCTAGCTTTCTTACCTATTCCCAGCATTCACGTATTCTCCAGCTCTTCCCCTTCTCCCTTCTCATCAAAACCTACTAAAACTTAGGGAAAATATTATTTTTTCCCTAAGTTACCAATCTAAATAACATTACATGCCAGCCTCTCCCATGGAACGTCTCTCTCACTCTCTCTCTCTCTCTTTCTCTCTCTCTCTCTCTCTCTCTCTCTCTCTCTCTCTCTCCCTTGAACTCTCTCTTTCTCTCCCCTTTGCTGTAACAGTCACCACACAGCCTCCATCTCCTCCACTACACGCCTAGCAGCTCCATACCCAGCAGCCTTCCAACCTCTCTACAGCAATTCCAGCCAACAGCCGGTTCAAGCTCCAGCCGGCACCTCCCCTTTGAAGCCTCCATCTCCTCCACGCACAACAGCTGCAGCCTCCTTCATCACAGCCCTCCTTGGTGACAGCAAGAGCCCAGCCACCTGCAGCCTCGAGCCACGGCTCCAACAAGCAAGAGATCCACCCCCCAGCACTTTTGGCAGCCTTCTCCAGCAACCTTCAACCTCTACCATCTTCACTTTTAGCCACTATCCTTCAGCCCATACAAAGAAGACGCCCAGCCCTCAGCATCTTCAACCTTCTCTATCGGTTGTAGCGAACCCATCTATTGCAAGGGAGCACGTAAGGACCTCTTTGGTGGAAGACCCCCATTAGCCGATCCAAGCTCTCCTTTTTCAAGGCAAGATGTCTTTCCTCTTCACAATATGAATGACTTTTTTTTTTACCATGTAATGACCTGAGTTGCTTTTTTTTTTATGTGTCATAAATGCAACGTGAACCTAATCAAGACTGAATTCATATTGATTTCATAGCATAGATCTAAATCAGTAGATGATATCAGTTCCATCATGGTAAAGCCATGGAAAAGAGGCGATCCACCCGACCAATGGATCGGATCCCTCATTTCGATGGCTAACATAGAACATCAATCATATCTCCCTAAGGTTTTTCATGCATTATGATCATTATTAGGTAAATTTCATGTTTCCTCTTCATTTGATGTTACATTTAGTTTTCTTTCATAGTTAAATGATCATTTTACTCAAGTAGTGTAATTTTTCATAGTATCCCTGTCTATGCACAGAGTCTAGCTATGATTTCATGTAGTTTATCTTGTGTAAAAATTTCAAAAATTTCATGATAATTATGATTACTTACCGCCAATCGCCTTCCAAAATTTTAGATCAATTTGGGTTTCAGAACCCTCTCTAATAATCCAAATTCCAAACCGGGTCTTCTACCCTCCTGGAAACTCCAATTTCTGCTTTAGCAGACAAAAACCTCCGGCACCACCCTTGTGGGAGATTTGAATCATCCTAAAAAAATCACAGTGGATTCATAATTGAATCTACTATTGATCTGGAAATTTTAAAGTTTTTCCAAGTAGTTTTCACCTCTGTCAAAAATCAAATTTCTCATCCCTCTGGGAAAATCTCGATTTTCCTCCGTCAGGGTATAGACAGACCCTAATCCATCAAGTACGTTCAATACGTAGCCCGTCTGCAAAAACTTTAAACACAAAAGTTGTTTCTAACATGTTTTGTTGTCATTTCCCAAAATTTTGGAATTTTTGGAACTATTTCAGTATTTTTCCCAAAATTGTATTTTTTGTCTGACAGATTTCAATATCCCAAAATTCCAGAGATTTAGGTCTCTGATAACAGCGTGCCCTCTTCCAAACTGTAACCCGAATCCCAGTTATGTAAAAATACAAAATTTTCATCTGTTTGTCAGGGACATTTTCCCACAATTTCAAACTTTTTTCCATCTGTTTACTATTTTGTATACATTTTCTACCGAAATCTGTCTGTTTCCTTCATTTACTGGAGTCGCCGGATTCCGATCCAACTTGCCGGAGTGGAACAGCTCCGACCATAGGTCAAAACCAGAAAGTGTAAAAATAAAAAATCCTTGCCTTACTGTCCTATGTCACCTCATAAAATTTGGGAAATTTTTATGGAAGTTTGATATCCGAAACCCCTTTAGAATCAACATTTTAGGCAAAAATCATAAAATTTAGGGGTTTTATCTAAATTTCCATATTTTAAAATACAAAAAAATTAGATTTTCGAGCTCCATTCTGTTTATAAGGTTAATTTAGGTGTTCATGCCAAATTTGGCTTAATTCCAAGTTCATTTGAGTCATATGTTATTTTATCTTTAAATTTAGAAGCGAAAATCAAGTTAAATTTGATATTTTATGATATTTTCGCCTTTTTAGGGTTTTTATCATGTATATGAGCATGTAGAATCATATTAGGGTTAATTTCAATATCATTGGCATTTCACATTTTCCATTTTTGCAAAATTTATTTCAGAAAACCCTGGTTTCAAGGCCATAGTCTTGTTATCGGGGGTATTTTGGTCATTTTGACCTAAATTTCGAAATTTCAATTTCTAATTCTCCAAAATTTCATGCATATCATCATATTTTATCATATTATATTTGATTTATTTCATTTGATTTTCAAAATTCCAAAATTTACAAAAATTCTTTCAGAAAACCCTGATTTCAAGGTCATCAGGGGTATTTAGGTCATTTTGACCCCAATTTCGAATTTTCAAGTTTATTTTCGAACTTTATTCATTATTTATCATGTTTATATCAAAGGAGGTATGATTTTGGGTTTATAACTAAATAATATCCGATAATTTCCCATATTTTTGGATAAATTCAAAAAAACCTACATTTTTGTGCTAACATTGTTTTCTAGTTTTGCAGGAACATTCAAGAAGAAGATTTAGCTTTTATTTCTTTTATTTTAATTCAATGTAAAAATCAATGTAATATTTAGAATAAGAGTTACTTTTCTGCTTAGAATAGGGCTGCATTGCATATAGTTTAATTTCTGCAAAATTCCAATATCTGATATATGATCCATGTGCATTTATTTCAAATCCACTATGGTTTACACGAATGGCACGTGCATAAGCTTTTATGGAGTTTATAAACTCGGTGGGATTCGTATTTATGGCCAAGTCAGAATACGAAGAAAACCAAGATTTATGATCTTTATATCAGCCACATTCAGCCTACACTCTTAGGCTAACTTCAAAATGCACTGCATTTCTCAAAGTTTTAAAAGAATTTCCCAATTCCTCAATGAAATTCCCTTTTCAAATTCATATTCATTCATTCATATCATTCAAATTGCATCATTTCCAAATCATTTCCCAATTTCATTGCAGAAAAATCAGTTTTCCCAAGAATTTCCAAGTCTTTCTTAGGATTTGATTTTCTCAGAATCCTAAGTTTTCAAATGACATTTCAAAGCATTTCCCAAGTTCAAATGAAGATTTTCCAATGTTTTAACATTCTCAAATTTCAAAATCCCAAGTTTTCAGAAATCGATCTTCTCGGAATTCCCGTTTTCCTGAGAATTCATTTTCCCTTTCAGAAATCCCTTTTCCAATGAACTTCCTGATTTTCTCAGAATTTTCAAATCCATTTGCTCAGAAAAGCAATTCCAAATTTCAAAATCAATTTTCTAAAGTTCAAATTTTCTTGAGAAATCACTTTCCAATGCAAATTTCTGATTTCCAATGAAATTCAATGATTTTCTCAAGAATTCAATTTTCAAGTACTTTTCCAATCAATTTTCAAGCATATTTCAATTTTCTAAAGCAAACATCATATTTTCTCAAACTTGCATTATTTTCAAAATTTCATAGCACAAGCCTGATTCTTTGTGCATTCTAAGAAAAATAGAGCATAATTTAGCTATTTGAGTCGAGTTAAAGCACATAATTGGTCCTTGGTTCAATTACCCGATTGAACCTCGTATCGACAAGCGGATCCCATTCCACAGAATTTTTCCGCAAATTTTCAAAACGGAGGCGAGTTAATTTTCAAAAACCATTTTCAAAACTTTGGTCGAGTTTGACTCGCGAAATTCGTTTCTCTCTCACAAGGGAGGGGAAAAATTTTGCGATGATAACAGGTTTTGCGACCGAGATGGGACCTGTCTTCGCCTGATCAATTATGTGCTTTAACTTATCTCAATTATCAAAATTATGTTCTATGGAATGTCAACTTTAATTCCTGATATCATGTGAACCTAGGAGCCTAGACTTGAACCCAGCTGACATGGATTGCATATAGACTAGGCATGGTTTGGTAGGACCAATTGAGGAGAATTATTCATGATCACTTAGACTTAGGTCTGAAATACAATACTCCTCAATCTGGGAATTGTATGAAAACAATGCTTGCTTCTTCAAAAAAAAATTCAAAATTCTATCTTTTTAGGACTTAGAGCCCTCTGTTTGTCTGCATGTGATCATTTTTCAAAAACTACCCCACCTATGTCTACCCGGTCTTCACGTTGCTGGGCTCTCTTCCAGAACCATAGTTTGGGACAGAGCCTCACAACTGGGCCATTTATTTGGGCTAACGCCCCCCTGCCACGTACCAAGGGCCATAGTCCAACGTATATCGGCAGGCGCTCAAGGATGTTGGGAAAACACAAGCCTAGAACCGGAGATGAATTTCTATGCCACGTACTTCGAGTCTCGGCTTGAGTATATCGGCATAACTGGATTGGACACAGTTGATCTGAGCCTAGAGTCAGGATTAGGGTCCTAAAGCTCTTTCAAAATCAATGCATTTAGAGTCACCTTCTTAGGGATTGCTGTATGTGCATAATTGTTTGTGATTGAATGTATGATTTTTTCATCTTATTTTCTCATATTTTTTCAATTTTTCCAAAATATCAGACAATTTTTCAAAAATATCTCATTTTCCATCTTTTGTGAAATATCTCCTTTTTCTCAAAAACCCTGGATGATTTTTCCAAATCATCCATCTTTTCTTCAAAACTCCAGGTGATTTTCCATTCTTTCGTTTCTCTGGACTTCGAATTTCCAGCTTTTTATTTTATCCTGCCTGCAATTTTCAAAATTCTTGTATTTTTTCAAAAGTCTAATTTCTAATCTTCCTATCTTTCAGTTCAATGGCATCCAGTCAGCTTGATTCTGTTTTTCCTGAGTGTCACATCTCTTACGAGGTGCGACAAAGTCTTCCCGAGCATCGAGCTCTCAGCACCGGACCCTACTTCCCCCGGTGGTACTATGTTTGGTTCAAAAACTTTTCTTGTATGTTTCCGGACCATTTGAGCGATTGCGGGTTGGAACTGGCATCTGCAGTGGGAAAGTTGACAGTCGACGACAATCTGATTCATGCACTGGCACATTCTGGTTCTCGTGGGGCGAGATGACGCTACTGATGGATGAGTTTTCAGAGATTATGGGACTGTCTGAGCCAGCCGGTCAGCCTGGAGATCTGTTAGAGTAGCAGTTCTTGATCAATGTCAAGGGTCTGGACCCTAAGGATGTCGTGGCTCGCATGACAGGGCACAAGTCTTGGCCACTGATTGAAGAAAACGGGAATGAGTACATGAGCCTGATCGAGATCTACCGATAGTATGGAGAATTGGCAGAAGTCAGCACGCTATCCAGAACAACTCAAGAAAGAATCCAGCATGTGATGGTTCTGTGCACTGTGGGACTTGCTTTCTTTCCAGATGAACAAAATAATGTGGATGTCAGAACAGTTCAGCTTCTGAGAAGATGGGGAAGTCGACAGACTAGCCGTCTCTCAATAGCTATGGCCGCGCTTGCTTTTCTATACAGAGGACTGACCCGCTTCACACTTAGAGAGTCCATCTTAGTCGAGGGATGTACTTATGCTCTTCAGTCTTGGTTCCTTCAGCATGTGCCGACCAGAAATAGTTCGTTCAGATATAACGACAAGGAGCTCCTTCCACTTGCGCAATATCGGTTCATGATTGATTATCTGCAGGAAGAAGAAGTGGTGTGGGACTATTTTGATCGAGAATTATCGCCTCCCAGATACACCTATGCATATGGCAAGAGATTCAAGTTGCTTAGTCCATTCTTCTGTACTTACTATCATCCGGAGTGGTGTGTTCGACAGTTTTCTCAGAAACAGAAGCACATAGAGATGTGGCTGCTATCAGGAGTCGTGCCAGAGTTCGACCTTACATCAGCACAGTGGTCCGAAACATACCATTCTGCCAGATATGGCTGGAACTCTTTTGTTACTCTTCCACTTTTTCCTGGCCCTCGTGTCTTTGCTAGTTATAAAGAGTGGTGGCAAATTGTCTGTTCGCCCCCTCTTTCCCAAGTTTATTATTGATACAATCATGTTTTCCTTTCAATAAATAAAAATCTTGCAATTTTTTTCAATTCTTGGTTTGACGATCTCGCCTAGGTAACAAGGCATAATTTTCAGTTGTTTATTTTCTTTGCAAAGGAATGACAACACAATTGTCGTAATCCCAACGACGACTCAATCCCTAGTAATGAGATACTCTTTCAATTGTCTACCAAAATTCTCAGCAAGTATTCTCTTCCAATCAAAATCTCTTTCAAAAGCCTAATCATCAATTTTGCCCTGCAGAGAGCATTCGTGATATTTGATGGTTCAGACATGGTCAGGGAAGAAAACTGCACCAGTCGAAGGCATCGCATATTCAACAGCCTCGGACGAAGAGATGGATTCCCCGCGCTCGGGCAAAAATCAAGGGTAGTAGGTTGAGGATGACATGGATCCTCAGATATATGCCATGTTCAAAAAGATGATGAGCAAGATGCTGGCAGAACAAGCTGAAGCCAGTGCAAAGAAGACCCAAGTCAAGCAGAAGGCAAAGGGCCAGGTAGTCAAAAGGGTTTTGAAGTTGTCTAAGAAGCCTATTCAGGATGCTGATACAACAAATGAAGGGAAATCAGTAGAGGACACTGATGAAGAATATGAAGCTCAGCAAGCATTTCAAAGATCCCCTCATAGGCAAGGGATAGCCTATAAATTGAAGAGTCAAGCAATGGATGATCCAGTCCAAGTGCAGTTGAAGAAAATGGCTGAGGTGATTAACAATTTGCAAGACCGTGACAAGGGCAAGAAGGTCTTCGCGAGCAAAAACCTCTACGAAGGCATCACTCCTGTCAGGAATAATCAAGATCCAAAAAAGAAGATGAACTCTGCCTTCTTCGTTAATGCCAACCGCGATGATTGCAAAGATAGCAAAGGCAATCATATAAGTCAGAAAGAGAAATCTTCTAAGCAGAGTGGAAAATTGAGTCAACAGAAAGAAAAGATAAAGCGGGACGGCTGGGCTTACGATCGCCAGTTTACTCCTCTCGAGCAGTCTCTTAATGAAATCCTTGAATATATGTTGGCCAAAGAATTGGTAAAACTCCCAAAAGTCACAAATCCTCCCACAATCATGGGAAGATTTATGGACCAGTTATGCAAATTCCATCGGGCGGTAGGGCATGATACCGACCACTGTTTTGTCTTCAAGAACATTGTCCAAGATTATATCGACAAGAATTTCTTCGTTGAGAATGAGAAAGAATATTGGTCAACTATCTCAGCCAAGTCTCAACAGAAGTCAAGCAATCAGCAAAAAGTACAGCATGACGGTCGGAACCAGAACCGCAAGATGGCCCCATTTTATCAAATACTCGAGAGTTTCCTGGAATACATGCTCACAAAAGATATGGTCGGATCTCCAGAGGCTCACTTTACTCTTTCTGCCGATGATTGCAATCATGATAACTATTCAGAGAGATCTAAGGGCCAAAAAGGAATGTTCTCCAACAATGATAAGCCTCTTTAATCTAGTCCTCAACATAAAGAGAAAGGTCAAGAAAAGCCAAAGCACAAGGATTGGAGAAAGGATCGAAAGTTCACCCCTCTGGATCAGACACTAGAGAGTGTTCTGGAATACATGCTCGCAAAAGATATGATCCGTTTACCTAAAGTAGCTGATCCTGCAACAGTCATGGGCAGATTCAAAGAAAAATCTCAAAAATTTCATCGGGCAGTAGGGCATGACACTGAGAATTGTTTCGTCCTGAAGAACATCATTCAAGATCGCATCGACAAGATCCTTGTTGAAAATGAGGAAGATACCAGTTGACCATCCTGATCAAGTTTTCCAAGAAACTGATAATGTCAAGGCTATGTCATCTTTAATCATTTTGCTTTTGGTTATTTTAAAAGGACAATACAGTCCCAGTTTTCTTACCAACTTGTTATTTCTCTTCAATGATTGAATAAATTACCCATTTTCCTCATAAACTTGATGTCACATTTTATTCTCCTTCTCTGCAAAATGTTCTTTCATGAAGAATGACCCTCTTCAGAGTCCCAGAATCAATCCAAAGTCAGAAAGCATTCTTCAAATATCAATTACTTATCATTTCATCCAACTTCTCACTCCCCAATTATACTAGAGCATTATTTTGAAAATTGTCTTCAAAACATCCTGTATGCATGCAGGATCAAACAAATCTCTTATTTTGCATGCATGTGTATTCATTTACATCATTTTGCATACATTTGCATTTACATGCATTCATTCGCATCCATTTACATTCATTTGCATCAAATTCATTTCCCCTTCAGGTTAAGGGATAAACCTGAACTACCCATTCAGGATAAGGGATAAATCCTGAGACCCCGACAGTTGTCTAAGTCATCGTGAGGATGAAGATTGAAAATCTCTCATCAGAATCAGTTGGGTAAATTTTCAAAAATCCAGTGTTCGTGCTGGTAAGATTTTCAAAAACCAGTGTTCGTGCTGGTAAAATTTTCTAAATCTAGTGTTCGTGCTGGTAAAATTTTCTAAATCCAGTGTTTGTGCTGGTAAATCTTCAAAATCCAGTGTTCATGCTGGTAATTCTTCCAAAAACAGTATTCGTACAAATCCATTTTCAAAATCCAGTATTTATACTGGTTCATTTCCAAAATTCGGTATTTACACTGGTACATCTTTCAAAATCCAATTGTTATTGGTCGAACTTTCAAAATCCAATTTTTATTGGTCAAACTTTCTAAATTTGGTTTACTGGTTAATGTTTTCAAACCTAATCCATGCTAGTCTAGTTTTCCTTCGGGATTCGAGTTCCGACTCGAATTTTCTTTCCTTTTAATTAGTCTAGTTTTCCTTTGGGATTCGAGTTCCGATTCGAATTTCCTTTCCTTCTAACCGGTCTAGTTTTTCTTCGGGATTCGAGTTCCGACTCGAATTTTCTTTCCTTCTAATTAGTCCAGTTTTTCTTCGGGATTCGAGTTCTGACTCGAATTTTCTTTCCTTCTAACCGGTCTAGTTTTTCTTCGGGATTCGAGTTCCGACTCGAATTTTCTTTTCTTCTAATTAGTCTAGTTTTCCTTCGGGATTTGAATTCTGACTCGAATCTTCTTTCCTTCTAACCGGTCTAGTTTTCCTTCGGGATTCGAGTTCCGACTCGAATTTTCTTTCCTTCTAACCGGTCTAGTTTTTCTTCAGAATTCAAGTTCCGACTCGAATTTTATTTCCTTCTAATTAGTCTAGTTTTTCTTCGGGATTCGAGTTCTGACTCGAATTTTCTCTCCTTCTAATTAGTCTAGTTTTTCTTCGGGATTTGAGTTCCGACTCGAATTTCCTTTCCTTCTAACCGGTCTAGTTTTCCTTCAGGATTCGAGTTCCGACTCAAATTTTCTTTCCTTTCAATGGATCTAGTTTTTCTTCGAAGATTCGAGTTCCGACCTGAATTTTCTTTTCCTTCTGAATTGGTCTAGAAAATTAGAGTTCCGACTCGAATTTTCTTCCAAATCCAATTCAAATGTCTAGAATTGGTCTAGAAAATTAGAGTTCCGACTCGAATTTTCTTTTAAAACCCAATTCATTTAGTTTTTTCTTGAAGATTTGAATTCCGATTCGAATCTTCCCTCAAAACCCAGTTTAGCACCTGGTCCATTCAAAGCTCACAAGTTGAATCATTTCTTCTTAAACTATGGTCCTTAGGTTAAATCCCTATGGAATTGATAGTTCGTAGGTTGAACTTCTGCTGAACCGATGTGATCCCTAGGTTAAATTCCTATGGAATTGATAGTTCTTAGGCTGAATCCCTATTGAACCCATGTCGTTCCCAGTGAACCAATGTCGTTCTCAACAGAACCAATGTCGTTCTTAGGCTGAATTTCTATTGAACCCATATTTTTTCCAGTAAGCCAATTCTCAATTTCGACTTCCAGGTCATCCAATTTCCAAATTTTCAATTTTCAATCCCAACTTTGACCTTCGGGTCAATCAAATTCCAATGTCGGCCTTCAGGCCATCCAATCACCAATGTCAGCCCTCAGGCCATCCAATTACCAATTTCGGCCCTCGAGCCACCCAATTACCAATTTGAGACCTGCGGGTCAACCAATTTCCAAATTTCTAATTTCGACCTTCGGGTCAATCAATTTCCAAATTTCCAATTTCAGACCTCCGGGTCAACCAATTTCCAAATTTCTAATTTTGACCTTCGGGTCAATCAATTTCCAAATTTCCAATTTCGACCTTCAAGTCAACCAATTGTCAAATTTTCAAATTCAACCTTTGGGTCAATAGATTCTAATTTCGACCTTCGGGTCAATCAATTTCCAATTTCCAAATATCAATTTCCAAATTCCAAATTCCAAATTCCAAATTCTAAATTCCAAATTCCAAATTCCAAATTCCAAATTCCAAATTCCAAATTCCAAATTTCCAATTTCCAATTTCCAATTTCAAATTTCAAATATCAAATTTCAAATTTTCAAAATTTCAAAATTTCAATTTCCAATTTCGACCCTTTTGGTCACCCAATACCAATTTCAGTCATTTCCTCTTGTGAGAGACCCTTTGTATAGGGAGAGTTCAAGGGAGCTCAATCTTTTCGCATGCTATCCTTTGTTCACTTAGCCCCTTTTCAGGGAGAGTTTGAAGGGACTCGTGTCTTTGTGAACCGTTTGCAAAACAAAATTCCAATTTCATACAAGGAACCCTTAGTTCAGGGAGAGCTTCGACGGAAGTTCGCTTTCCTTGTGATCACAATTTCATACTAGGTCATTTCATCATGAAGGACCCTCTTTTCAGGGAGAGTGTGATGGACTCGCTCCTTCATGACCAATTCACCGACCTCACCATTACCGGCCCCCTTTCCATAAGAGAAGCCTAACGTTAAGAAGTTTTGACGAAAGCTTAATTTCTCTTCGAAAGTTTATTTTGCAAACACCTCCTCTTCAGGGAAGAGAGGAGTAATTTCTATTTCCAATTTTTGAATCTTCTCCTTTGGGGAAAGGAGAAGAAATTTTTTGTCATGGATGCATTGCGTTGTGCTTCAAATATTCGCTTCCACAAAGGATTTCAAGAAAATCTTGCCAATTTGTCATTAAATATTTGTTGATTTCAAAATTTTTATTGCACAAAAACATTACCTCAGAATACCTTTAGTATTATTTCTGAAAGGTCAAAGCTTTCGTGAAAAAGGATTCAAAATTCAAATTCTTTCTATTGACCAACCAAAAGGATGAAGAATAAATCCTCGATATAGCCAGCAAAAGGAAATTCAATGTTGCTGCAAAGCCATAAGTGATCGGTATTGATCGCAGTCAATGTCACATTTTTAAAGATCATTCTTAGAAAATAAAGCAGTCGAAATATCTTGGGTGATACAGAAAAATCCATTAAATCCCTATATCTCCTCAATCATCTAAGCTGCAATTAAATATCTGCAAATAGGATCTCTCAATTGTCGTCAAGATGAAGGCGAATTAGGCGAGTAGACCCCCGGGGCCAAAGAAGATTTGAATCATCTCCAAGATGACGGAGTTTGTGATGGATCCTTCCAGGGAAAGTTCAGAGCACCGTCAAGATGAAGGCGACTGTGATGAGCCTCCCGACAAACCCTAAAAGATATTTGATTTCCGCTATCATCAAGAGATTTCCAACCAATGAGCTAATAACCGTCGATATAATCCCTGAGAGAAAAAGAAGGATCGGAACATCTCCAAGATGAAGGAGTTTGTGACGTACCCTTCCAAAAAAAAAAGAGAGAAAAGTCAGGACATCTCCAAAATGAAGGATGATGTAATAAAATCCTCAAAAGCCTAAGAGAGCTCTAATTCTACCAAAAAAAGAAAAAAAAAAGTGGGCAGAAAGATCATCATGAGAAAAGAATCCCAGGATATCAGACTACCGAATCTGTCAAGAATCTTCTTTAAAATTTGTGAAATTCTATTATCAATATTCCTTCACCAATTGCTTTCACAATATCAAGAATACTCTCTTTTCTATTCATATCAAGGAAATTGATAGCCTCCTTGAAAGAAAGTCAATTGCAAGAAATTTGAATTCGAATCTTGATTCTACGAACTTAAGCCCAGTCGAAGGTAATACTTCAGGTAGAAAAGAGGGAATATTTTCAAAACAATGTGCATCATTTTAAATTATTTTGAATCAACAATAATTTTCAACATTTTGACAATATTTTCTAGCTATCCTGGCGTGAAGCGAGAGCTTGAGGTTCATCTTTGGTGCATCCTGACATCAGTTGTTATCCCTTTTAAGGACTTGATAACGGGAGTTTTCAAGATTCCATCCCTTCTGTTGGTATAATCTGAGCGCATGGGCTCTCAGATTCGCACACTTCCCTGTGTCCCCACTGTCCCACCATAGACAGTCCAATTTCGGCTTGAGGTTAAGCCACCAATCATTTTCTCGCAAAAGGTCACCAATTTCAAAAGTTATTTAGTCTCAGTAATGAGGCACCCAAAATCAAACCCCTTTTCAAGCTTTAGGGACCCCAATTTCATCCTTTTGCAAAACCCCTATCAGATTCATTGTGCGGAAATCCGAAGGTTCCATCATGGTTTCTTCCTTCGAGGATTCCATTCATTTTCCGCCCAATCTGGATAAGGGTACAAACCTGAGACTCCTTTGATGAGGTATTTCATTTTCCTCCCAATCAGGATAAGGGTACAAACCTGAGCCTCCTTTGATGAGGTATTTCATTCCCCGGTCAGGTTAAGGGTCAAACCTGAGCTTCGTTTCTACACGAGGTATTTCCCGTCCCATCCAGGTTAAGAGCAAAACCTGAATCTCACTTATTTTGAAGTAAATTTTTTCTCTCTATTCTCCATTTCATATCTACCATTTTCATCAGGGCTAATATTTTCATATCCAGTCAGATCCTTCTAACTGGGGCATTTTTATAGCCCAAATTTGGTGTGTTTTCTTTGCCACTAAGCTCATCTTCAAGCCAGCTTAGTAGCAAAGAGGGGCATCTGTAAACACCCCAAATTTTCCACATCCATTCTCAAACAACCCTCCTCGTGCAATGCCAACCCTGTTAGGTTAGTGTAAGAGTCAAACCCCGAGTCAGTTTCAGAAAATCACCATTTTACCAACTTTCATTAGGAAAATTACCATTTTACCCCTAGGTCATCCCAGACCCCAGTCAGTCGGAGTCAACCAAGCTCGTTGGTCAGTTCAGAACAATTAGAATATCAGTCATCTCAAGCTCATTTGAGCTCATAATGAACAAACCATTTTCATTTCTGACCATTCCTGCCAAAATGGGATCATTTCTTCAGAAATGAGCTCATTTCTCACTCAAATCCAAACCAATTGTCTCCGAGTCAATCATTCATAGTCAGTCATACTCCCCAGAGTCTAACTTGAGCTCACCAAAAGTTCAAGCGCTCCAGTTTCAGTTCAAAACCATTTCCAAGTGTCCAGGAGCCCATTTTAGTCCATTTCAGCTCTTTCAGCTGAAATTGAGCTGAGTTCAGCCAATTGAGCTAGTGTTCGAGCTTCAATTTTAGTTCATGTCAGTATTACTGACCTTTGTTTTAGCTCAAAGTCAGCTCAAGTTCGTAATTCACTTCGCTTCAGTGACCATTCCGTACTATTTCTCTAAAAATGGCAGCATTTCTTGAAAATTTAGCTGGAAAGGTCAGTTGAGTCAGTGTTTGGTCAGTTCATTTGAGTTCTGAAACTCTAAAACCCAGCTCAATCTAGCTCATCTCAGTTCAATTCAGATCGAAACCTAATTTCCAGTGTCACTCTGACCCAGTAGAGTCCAAAAACCATTTCTTTAACCATTTCACAAATTTTATCAGTTTTTATGCTTTTTGAGTTGGTACAACTGCCAATCGGGGTTTAAAATCCAAAATTCTTCATTCAGAGTTAGCATTTCACATGTCATTTCATGTCATTTCTCATTATTTCATATCATTTCTCAGCATTTCATAACATTTTATCACATTTTATTTCATTTTCGAAGTCCAGAACTCCAGTTTTATAAATTTCAATCCAGATTGAGTTTTAAAAGTTTTCAGAAATCAATTTCAAACCACGGGTTTCCAAAATTAATATTTTTACCCCTGGGAGTCTAAATTTGGAAATATTTTCTCAATAAAAACAATCTGGATTTATTTCAAACTCAAATTTTCAAATTCTACACTGGATTTGCTTCGCAACGGGGTATTGAACTTCAAAATCCGAGCTCGTTTCAAAAACCGCCAAAAATAGCTCATTTCATTTGGAAATATTTTCTCAAGAAAAACAATCCGGATTTCTTTCAAAATCAAATTTTCAAATTCTAAACTGGATTCGCTTCGTAACTGGGTATTGAACTTCAAAATCCGAGCTCGTTTCAAAAACTGTCAAAAATAGCTCGTTTCGTCTGGAAATTTTATGAAAAGACTATTTTACCCTTTTAATTGTCAAAATGAATTTCAAAAGTGGAATTTGGACCCTCTTTGAGATGGCCCATCCATTTGCATTTTCTTGTTTTAATTTATAAGAAAAGAAAAAAAATTTATCTTTTTCTTTATTTTATTTTATTTTATTCTTCCTAAGGTGGGACCCACAAGGGGGTCGACCACCCTAGCCCACCTCCTTTCTTCTTTTTCCTCCATTTTCTCTTTTTTATTTATTTTTTTATTTATTTTTTTCTTTCCTTCTTTTTTTTTTCTTTCTTTCTTCTTCCTTTTTTCTTTCTTTCTTCCTTTCTTTCCTCTCCCACCACTCACGTAGGGCTCTCCCTCTCCCTTCTCTTCTTCCTCTTTTCTCTTCTCCTTCTTCTTTCTTTCTTCCTTCTCCTTTTCTTTCCTTCTTTCTTTCCCTCCTTTCTTGCTTCCCTTTTTCATTGCTCAGCCACCATAAGACCTAGCTTTCTTACCTATTCCCAGCATTCACGTACTCTCCAGCTCTTCCCCTTCTCCCTTCTCATCAAAACCTACTAAAACTTAGGGAAAATATTATTTTTTCACTAAGTTACCAATCTAAATAACATTACACGCCAGCCTCTCCCATGGAACGTCTCTCTCTCTCTCTCTCTCTCTCCCTTGAACTCTCTCTTTCTCTCCCCTTTGCTGTAACAGTCACCACACAGCCTCCATCTCCTCCACTACATGCCTAGCAGCTCCATACCCAGCAGCCTTCCAACCTCTCTACAGCAGTTCCAGCCAACAGCCGGTTCAAGCTCCAGCCGGCACCTCCCCTTTGAAGCCTCCATCTCCTCCATGCACAGCAGCTGCAGCCTCCTTCATCACAGCCCTCCTTGGTGACAGCAAGAGCCCAGCCACCTGCAGCCTCGAGCCACGGCTCCAACAAGCAAGAGATCCACCCCCCAGCACTTTTGGCAGCCTTCTCCAGCAACCTTCAACCTCTACCATCTTCACTTTTAGCCACTATCCTTCAGCCCATACAAAGAAGACGCCCAGCCCTCAGCATCTTCAACCTTCTCTATCGGTTGTAGCGAACCCATCTATTGCAAGGGAGCACGTAAGGACCTCTTTGGTGGAAGACCCCCATTAGCCGATCCAAGCTCTCCTTTTTCAAGGCAAGATGTCTTTCCTCTTCACAATATGAAAGACTTTTTTTTTTTACCATGTAATGACCTGAGTTGCTTTTTTTTTTATGTGTCATAAATGCAACGTGAACCTAATCAAGACTGAATTCATATTGATTTCATAGCATAGATCTAAATCAGTAGATGATATCGGTTCCATCATGGTAAAGCCATGGAAAAGAGGCGATCCACCCGACCAATGGACCAGATCCCTCATTTCGATGGCTAACATAGAACATCAATCATATCTCCCTAAGGTTTTTCATTCATTATGATCATTATTAGGTAAATTGCATGTTTCCTCTTCATTTGATGTTACATTTAGTTTTCTTTCATAGTTAAATGATCGTTTTACTCAAGTAGTGTAATTTTTCATAGTATCCCAGTCTATGCACAGAGTCCAGCTATGATTTCATGTAGTTTATCTTGTGTAAAAATCTCAAAAATTTCATGATAATTATGATTATTTACCGCCAATCGCCTTCCAAAATTTTAGATCAATTTGGGTTTCAGAACCCTCTCTAATAATCCAAATTCCAAACCGGGTCTTCTACCCTCCTGGAAACTCCAATTTCTGCTTTAGCAGACAAAAACCTCCGGCACCACCCTTGTGGGAGATTCGAATCATCCTAAAAAAATCACAGTGGATTCATAATTGAATCTACTATTGATCTGGAAATTTTGAAGTTTTTCCAAGTAGTTTTGACCTCTGTCAAAAATCGAATTTCTCATCCCTTTGGGAAAATCTCGATTTTCCTCCGTCAGGGTATAGACAGACCCTAATCTATCAAGTACGTTCAATCCGTAGCCCGTCTGCAAAAACTTTTAACAGAAAAGTTGTTCCTAACATGTTTTCCTGTCATTTCCCAAAATTTGGGAATTTTTGGAACTGTTTCAGTATTTTTACCAAAATTTTATTTTCTGTCTGACAGATTTCAATATCCCAAAATTCCAGAGATTTAGGTCTCTGATAACAGCGTGCCCTTTTCCAAACTGTAACACGAATCCCAGTTCTGTAAAAATACAAAATTTTTATCTGCTTGTCAGGGACATTTTTCCACAATTTAAAACTTTTCCCCATCTGTTTATTATTTTTGCTACATTTTCTACCGAAATATGTCTGTTTCCTTCATTTACTGGAGTCGCCGGATTCCGATCCGACTTGCCGGAGTGGAACAGCTCCGACCATAGGTCAAAACCAGAAAGTTAAAAGGCAAAAATCCTTGCCTTACTGTCCTCTGTCACCTCATAAAATTTGGGAAATTTTTTTTATGAGGTGACAGAGGACAGTAAGGCAAGGATTTTTGCCTTTTAACTTTCTGGTTTTGACCTATGGTCGGAGCTGTTCCACTCCGGCAAGTCGGATCGGAATCCGGCGACTCCAGTAAATGAAGGAAACAAACATATTTCGGTAGAAAATGTAGCAAAAATAATAAACAGATGGGGAAAAGTTTTAAATTGTGGAAAAATGTCCCTGACAAGCAGATAAAAATTTTGTATTTTTACAGAACTGGGATTCGTGTTACAGTTTGGAAAAGGGCACGCTGTTATCAGAGACCTAAATCTCTGGAATTTTGGGATATTGAAATCTGTCAGACAGAAAATAAAATTTTGGTAAAAATACTGAAACAGTTCCAAAAATTCCCAAATTTTGGGAAATGACAGGAAAACATGTTAGGAACAACTTTTCTGTTAAAAGTTTTTGCAGACGGGCTACGGATTGAATGTACTTGATAGATTAGGGTCTGTCTATACCCTGACGGAGGAAAATCGAGATTTTCCCAAAGGGATGAGAAATTCGATTTTTGACAGAGGTCAAAACTACTTGGAAAAACTTCAAAATTTCCAGATCAATAGTAGATTCAATTATGAATCCACTGTGATTTTTTTAGGATGATTCGAATCTCCCACAAGGGTGGTGCCGGAGGTTTTTGTCTGCTAAAGCAGAAATTGGAGTTTCCAGGAGGGTAGAAGACCCGGTTTGGAATTTGGATTATTAGAGAGGGTTCTGAAACCCAAATTGATCTAAAATTTTGGAAGGCGATTGGCGGTAAATAATCATAATTATCATGAAATTTTTGAGATTTTTACACAAGATAAACTACATGAAATCATAGCTGGACTCTGTGCATAGACTGGGATACTATGAAAAATTACACTACTTGAGTAAAACGATCATTTAGCTATGAAAGAAAACTAAATGTAACATCAAATGAAGAGGAAACATGCAATTTACCTAATAATGATCATAATGAATGAAAAACCTTAGGGAGATATGATTGATGTTCTATGTTAGCCATCGAAATGAGGGATCTGGTCCATTGGTCGGGTGGATCGCCTCTTTTCCATGGCTTTACCATGATGGAACCGATATCATCTACTGATTTAGATCTATGCTATGAAATCAATATGAATTCAGTCTTGATTAGGTTCACGTTGCATTTATGACACATAAAAAAAAAAGCAACTCAGGTCATTACATGGTAAAAAAAAAAAGTCTTTCATATTGTGAAGAGGAAAGACATCTTGCCTTGAAAAAGGAGAGCTTGGATCGGCTAATGGGGGTCTTCCACCAAAGAGGTCCTTACGTGCTCCCTTGCAATAGATGGGTTCGCTACAACCGATAGAGAAGGTTGAAGATGCTGAGGGCTGGGCGTCTTCTTTGTATGGGCTGAAGGATAGTGGCTAAAAGTGAAGATGGTAGAGGTTGAAGGTTGCTGGAGAAGGCTGCCAAAAGTGCTGGGGGGTGGATCTCTTGCTTGTTGGAGCCGTGGCTCGAGGCTGCAGGTGGCTGGGCTCTTGCTGTCACCAAGGAGGGCTGTGATGAAGGAGGCTGCAGCTGCTGTGCATGGAGGAGATGGAGGCTTCAAAGGGGAGGTGCCGGCTGGAGCTTGAACCGGCTGTTGGCTGGAACTGCTGTAGAGAGGTTGGAAGGCTGCTGGGTATGGAGCTGCTAGGCATGTAGTGGAGGAGATGGAGGCTGTGTGGTGACTGTTACAGCAAAGGGGAGAGAAAGAGAGAGTTCAAGGGAGAGAGAGAGAGAGAGAGAGAGACGTTCCATGGGAGAGGCTGGCGTGTAATGTTATTTAGATTGGTAACTTAGTGAAAAAATAATATTTTCCCTAAGTTTTAGTAGGTTTTGATGAGAAGGGAGAAGGGGAAGAGCTGGAGAGTACGTGAATGCTGGGAATAGGTAAGAAAGCTAGGTCTTATGGTGGCTGAGCAATGAAAAAGGGAAGCAAGAAAGGAGGGAAAGAAAGAAGGAAAGAAAAGGAGAAGGAAGAAAGAAAGAAGAAGGAGAAGAGAAAAGAGGAAGAAGAGAAGGGAGAGGGAGAGCCCTACGTGAGTGGTGGGAGAGGAAAGAAAGGAAGAAAGAAAGAAAGAAAGAAAGAAAAAAGGAAGAAGAAAGAAAGAAAAAAAAAAGAAGGAAAGAAAAAAAATAAATAAAAAAATAAATAAAAAAGAGAAAATGGAGGAAAAAGAAGAAAGGAGGTGGGCTAGGGTGGTCGACCCCCTTGTGGGTCCCACCTTAGGAAGAATAAAATAAAATAAAATAAAGAAAAAAATAAAGAAAAAGATAAATTTTTTTTCTTTTCTTATAAATTAAAACAAGAAAATGCAAATGGATGGGCCATCTCAAAGAGGGTCCAAATTCCACTTTTGAAATTCATTTTGACAATTAAAAGGGTAAAATAGTCTTTTCATAAAATTTCCAGACGAAACGAGCTATTTTTGACAGTTTTTGAAACGAGCTCGGATTTTGAAGTTCAATACCCAGTTGCGAAGCGAATCCAGTTTAGAATTTGAAAATTTGATTTTGAAAGAAATCCGGATTGTTTTTCTTGAGAAAATATTTCCAAATGAAATGAGCTATTTTTGGCGGTTTTTTAAACGAGCTCGGATTTTGAAGTTCAATACCCCGTTGCGAAGCAAATCCAGTGTAGAATTTGAAAATTTGAGTTTGAAATAAATCCAGATTGTTTTTATTGAGAAAATATTTCCAAATTTAGACTCCCAGGGGTAAAAATATTAATTTTGGAAACCCGTGGTTTGAAATTGATTTCTGAAAACTTTTAAAACTCAATCTGGATTGAAATTTATAAAACTGGAGTTCTGGACTTCGAAAATGAAATAAAATGTGATGAAATGTTATGAAATGCTGAGAAATGATATGAAATAATGAGAAATGACATGAAATGACATGTGAAATGCTAACTCTGAATGAAGAATTTTGGATTTTAAACCCCGATTGGCAGTTGTACCAACTCAAAAAGCATAAAAACTGATAAAATTTGTGAAATGGTTAAAGAAATGGTTTTTGGACTCTACTGGGTCAGAGTGACACTGGAAATTAGGTTTCGATCTGAATTGAACTGAGATGAGCTAGATTGAGCTATAAAATATCAAAGTTTGATATCCGAAATCCCCTTTAGAATCAACATTTTAGGCAAAAATCATGAAATTTAGGGTTTTTATTTGAATTTCCATATTTTAAAATATAAAAAAATTAGATTTTCGAGCTCCATTCTGTTTATATGGTTAATTTAGGTGTTCATGCCAAATTTGGCTTAATTCCAAGTTCATTTGAGTCATATGTTATTTTATCTTTAAATTTAGAAGCGAAAATCAGGTTAAATTTGATATTTTATGATATTTTCGCCTTTTTAGGGTTTTTATCATGTATATGAGCATGTAGAATCATATTAGGGTTAATTTTAATGTCATTGGAATTTCACATTTTCCATTTTTGCAAAATTTATTTCAGAAAACCCTGGTTTCAAGGCCATAGTCTTGTTATCGGGGGTATTTTGGTCATTTTGACCTAAATTTCGAAATTTCAATTTCTAATTCTCCAAAATTTCATGCATATCATCATATTTTATCATATTATGTTTGATTTATTTCATTTGATTTTCAAAATTCAAAAATTTACAAAAATTCTTTCAGAAAACCCTGATTTCAAGGTCATCAGGGGTATTTAGGTCATTTTGACACCAATTTCGAATTTTCAAGTTTATTTCCGAAATTTATTCATTATTTATTATGTTTATATCAAAGGGGGTATGATTTTGGGTTTATAACTGAATAATATCTGATAATTTCCCATATTTTTGGATAAATTCAAAAAAACCTACATTTTTGTGCTAACATTGTTTTCTAGTTTTGCAGGAACATTCAAGAAGAAGATTTAGCTTTTATTTCTTTTATTTCAATTCAATGTAAAAATTAATGTAATATTTAGAATAAGAGTTACTTTTCTGCTTAGAATAGGGCTGCATTGCATATAGTTTAATTTCTGCAAAATTCCAATATCTGATGTATGATCCATGTGCATTTATTTCAAATCCACTATGGTTTACACGAATGACACGTGCACAAGCTTTTATGGAGTTTATAAACTCGGTGGGATTCATATTTATGGCCATAGTCAGAATACAAAGAAAACCAAGATTTATGATCTTTATATCAGCCACATTCAGCCTACACTCTTAGGCTAACTTCAAACTGCACTGCATTTCTCAAAGTTTTAAAAGAATTTCCCAATTCCTCAATGAAATTCCCTTTTCAAATTCATATTCATTCATTCATATCATTCAAATTGCATCATTTTCCAAATCATTTCCCAATTCCATTGCAGAAAAATCAGTTTTCCCAAGAATTTCCAAGTCTTTCTTAGGATTTGATTTTCTCAGAATCCTAAGTTTTCAAATGACATTTCAAAGCATGTCCCAAGTTCAAATGAAGATTTTCCATTGTTTTAACATTCTCAAATTTCAAAATCCCAAGTTTTCAGAAATCGATCTTCTCGAAATTCCCGTTTTCCTGAGTTTCCCTTTCAGAAATCCCTTTTCCAATGAACTTCCTGATTTTCTCAGAATTTTCAAATCCATTTGCTCAGAAAAGCAATTCCAAATTTCAAAATCAATTTTCTAAAGTTCAAATTTTCTTGAGAAATCACTTTCCAATGCAAATTTCTGATTTCCAATGAAATTCAATGATTTTCTCAAGAATTCAATTTTCAAGTACTTTTCCAATCAATTTTCAAGCATATTTCAATTTTCCAAAGCAAACATCATATTTTCTCAAACTTGCATTATTTTCAAAATTTCATAGCACAAGCCTGATTCTTTGTGCATTCTAGGAAAAATAAAGCATAATTTAGCTATTTGAGTCGAGTTAAAGCACATAATTGGTCCTTGGTTCAATTACCTCTGGTAAAGGCGCCAGGAACGATTGAACCTCGTACCGACAGGCGGATCCCATTCCACAGATTTTTTCCGCAAATTTTCAAAACGGAGGCGAGTTAATTTTCAAAAACCATTTTCAAAACTTTGGTCGAGTTTGACTCGCGAAATTCGTTTCTCTCTCGCAAGGGAGGGGAAAAATTTTGCGATGATAACAGGGCCCCAGCCGAACGGGCGTGAGACAACCTTTGACAGGTCTGGACTTCATTCGGTCCAGACCATGTCAAAGCAACTGAGTGGCCGAAATCCACGAACCCAACATGGGTTTGGCCATTGGTCGTTCCAGACCAAAGAGGAGGGGGAAAACGCCCAGACCAAGGTTCGGTCAGGGGCGTTAGGTACTGCTGGACCAGTCCAGCTAAAAATAAAGAATGCACATGACGTCAATAGCCGAGCGAAAATAGAAAACCATTGAAAAACAAAGCAGGAAGAAGTAGAAGATGCATTTCACCAAAGCTCGACCGAACTAACCCAGGCCAGCAGCACCCCAAATCTAAGAAGGTCGACCCGGCTGGACAAGAGGTGCTGGGCATAGGGCTGTATCCATGGCCTCCTTGCCAAAATGCACAAGGCTACTAAAAAAACAGCTTAGCTAACACGAATACACCTATGCAAGGAAGAAAAACTGAAACCATATTTAACGAAACGCAAAAGAGTAAACGGTCTCTTGTAGTGCATCATTTACATTGCTCGAAGGAGGATTAAGGCTTACCAATGCCTATCCTACATGAAGAAAACACCTAAAACATGATTAACCGAGAGCTCATTCACAATGCATGCAGCCCATTTTGTAAAACACATAATGAGGAATCAAAAACTAAAATGCTCAATCGATAACTCCACTTCAATGCATGCAAGCTTACTTAAGGAACCCATCAACGTGGAACCAATAGAAATATCAAAGTGTTCTCAAAAGGAAAACTCACCTTAAGGTATGTAAAAAGAGAGATTTACGAAAATGCAAGAACATGTAGGGCATGTTCAAAACGAAATCCATAAACGGTACATGAAAGGAGAGCTCACCTTCGAGGCTTTAGTGGAGCTGGAACTAGGTGTTCACGGTGGAGAGAAAGGGTGTAGAGATAGGTGATAGTGGAGAGCAAGAAGGGAGAGAGGGAAGGCTCCAAGAAAATCGCCCAAGGGTGAGCCTCTTTTTCTCTCTTCAAGACTTAAGTAGGTAGGTTAAAGAGCAATGGACGGCTAGGATTAAAACTAATAAGATGGAGGGATGGGGTGCTCCACGCCCCCCCATAGCCATCCATGGACCAATGCATGTTATGCATTTAAAATTTTTGAAAAGGCTTTCAAAGATGCCATTTAGAAATGCCTTTAAGGTTTCAAAAATTTACCAAGAGATGCCCTTGTGTGCCGCCTAACCTAGCCTATCGAGTTTTTTTATTTGAATTCTTTCAAAACTCTTGCAAAACTGCCATGGGGCGCCAGTTCCATGCCTCTTTTTGTTGGAAAACGCCCCTCATAATGCTTCATTATGAGTCTTTTTGAAAAGACCAAGGGCCAATTATGGCCTTCTTTTCAAAATCCATGCAAAAACTTTCAAAATTGCCACCCAACTAGTCAAACCTTGACCAGCTGGTCAACCATGACTAAAAACATCCTCTAGGGAGGACGCTAAATGGATTTGGGTCCTCTCCTAGTTGATCCAGTCCAAATCCAAAAATCACCATGTATTATGTTTCAAAACAAAGCTTAAATAATACATTAAAATATTAAATTAATTCCAATAAATCATTCAGTGCTATTTATAACCTCAATTAATATGAAATGCTTGATGCCTCTCAATAAAGTTGTCTTTCGTTTGTGAGAAACAAGCGTATTACGATTCGTGTCCAATCGTAGAGCAAAACTCGTAATTCACATGCACTGACGAGGTTTTTACGTCGTATAGGTCCCAAATTCGAGGACAAACTATAAAAATACATTGTAAATTGACCCTTAAAATTTCAAAGATTAATTCATACAGAATTAAGCACTTCTTACTTACACAGCATATTTACGCGATTTTCGGGTTGTGCGTACAAAGCCATAACACAAAGCATCATCAATCATAGTCAATTACGCGATTAAAGCTCATAACCACATGAAATATAAGCATATCAACTTAAAGCAGACAGTAATTCCTCAGAAAATTCGTGGGTCTTACATCCTACCCTCCTTAAAAAGGATTTCGTCCGCGAAATCACAAAACATCTATCAACAGCAAAATGGTCAGATCTCATCTGACAACGCCTAATCGGCCACAACTAAGTCTCCGGTAGACTTCTTAGGACAGAACTTGGCAACGTGCCCAGGTTGTCCACACTTGAAACACTTGTCGTCGAAGAGAGGACAAGTTCCAGAAGCGTGTTCTTCGTCGCATCGTCGACACTTTCGCGGGACAATCGATCGCTAGGATCGCTTACGCTGGCGGTTCTGAGACACTTTCTGATGCTTCCGCTCTTTCTCACGTATCCACGGTTCGACAGTCTCAGGGTTTTTCTTATCCTCACAAGCAGGAAGATTCAAATCTATGAATAGCTTATAGGTATCTGTACTATTATTCTGCCCACCTTGGGCTACGAGCCAAAGATTTATATCCAACTGTTGTATCACAACCGCTTGTTGTCTCACAACCTCTTCAAGGTTGTTCACAACACCCAAAATATCGTTGCATCTAGTCTTCTGAGTCATCTATCGTGAGAAAAAGACATAACAAATCAATCGATAGGTCCAACAATCAAGCTCGCTAAGCGATAATTGCCACAATCATACAGAAATCACGAGCACACAACACACATAATTCGGGCAACATTCATCACAATTCAAACAAAGGTCACATTGCAACTCAATCGTGCAACAACATGACAAACAAGCACGTTCTACGAACGACCTTAAGCGATACCAAACAAGGCCGCTATCGCTAGAAAGTCAAACTTATAGGTCACAACTGGCTATATCCATCAATATCAGAAAATCAATATTGCTCACCATAACTTTTCATGGAAATCAAAATCACATAAGTTACCCGTCGGATCGCCTGATCTGGGAAACGTACAACCTCACACGGATTTACCGCCCTAGATGGTTTACCTGGTCTTGGACAATACACTTCCTCATAGAGATTCACCACGCTAGTTGGATTACCTGGTCTTGGTCATACCTACCCTTGCAGATACTCCATTGGAGATCAAATCCTCAACCAAGGCATCAAAACAATTGACCGCACTCAGAGTCAAAAGCCACCAATAAGGGCACAAACACATATACTAACAGTACGCATCGTATCACTTCACATGGCAAATAAAGCACAAAATCAAACATTCTTTCAACAAGGTTCCACGAACCATGATCATATATCGGATCTAAACATCTACCGCATGCTCTCGACGATTCTATTCAAATGGCGAAACAATCACATCATATTGAAGCTAACATTGCCACAAGGAACATTACATCCTCAAAATATGACCTCAAAGCATGCGCACTCAAAGCCATCTCATCCTTATCATGACTAGGATAGTAGCTCAATCATCGCTACGATAAATCAATCATTTCCACCAACACGATGTGGAACGAGAAGGGTGAACTACGCAAGTAGTTCCCTAGATCTCAATCAAGAGCTTCAACTCTCGCAAGAGTCTACTCGAAATAGCTTGGAAAACTAAGCCCACAAGCGCGAGCGAACCCTTAGGGTCCAACAATCGATATCTTAAGCCCGATATATGAGGCTTAAACATAAAATGGGGTTTCACATCCGACGACACCCAAAAAACACACAAGATCATCTAATCAAGCAGTACAAGTCATTAAACAACAGAAACTGAATTAGAAGTACTTACAGTGCGATGGTTGATGCGTGCAGAGACTTGAACCACACTTCTTTATCTCTTTTAAAACACTGCTATGATACCAGTTCCTGTGGCGCCCCAAACCCCGACTTTGGAAAAACTTAGAACTTTTTGTGGATTTTTTTTTTTTGAAAAGGTTTAACCAGAGAACAGCGGAAAACACAGTGTACATAAAACCACAAAGCCGCAAGTCTGAGAGGCCACTACAGGTGAGTGCATCAAGAAACGACAGTAAGGAAACAACTTTTATTAAATACATTTACAAAGTGTACAACCAATCCCTTATACAAAAACCGACAACTGCCAAGATCCAGCAAGTGCCAAAAGTGTGGGTTCAGGGTCCGCTGCAGCACACCGAGCTCCATCGCATGCCTAAGTAACAATTGTATCCCCATAAAACGGGGTCAGTACTCTTTCGAGCTAGTGAGACAAACCAAACACAATATACCAAAGTGTGGAAAATGAAGCAGAGCTATACATGACATACATAGCATGCACATTTACAATAGTTAAGCAGTTATAGCATGAGCAAGAGTACAAAACTACTCATGGAGCAATAAGTAGGAATAACTAGCATGAGTTTATGAGAAATAACTAAGCTAATTCATTACATAATCCATATCCATTAGTAAGTATGCATCAAGGAACATAAATAACTAGTATCATGCAGGACCTGTAAGTACAATAAACTTTCACAAGTGCTAAAAACAGGCAAGTGACCAATGTAACAATAACGCAAGTAACTCAAACAATAACTGAGCTATAACAAGTGTTGGAAACGAGCAAGCAACTCAAGTAATCGTACAACAAGTAATTAAAATAGCAAACTGAACTATAATGAGAACTAAGCAGCAAACAACTATAGTAACAACTGAAGTAACTGTAAAGCAAACACTCAAGGTAGTAACAAACTGTATCAAGTACTGAACAACACAGTAACCAAAGTAACAACTGAACAAGAAAGGCAGCTGAGGTAACAGCTGAACGAGTACAGCAACTGAAGCACAAACTATGGAACAAGTAAAGTAGCAACTACAGTAAGTCAGCTGATTGGTTAGTCTTTAAGTTCTTCGGATTACTCCTTCGGGTACGCGAAGGAACCTCGCATTCTGTGAGACATGCACCGACGTCTGTTATTCAAGTTCTAGTATGGTAACCGGGGAAGCTACAGACCGAGTCAACCTCATGCGAGCAGCACACAGCTAGAAGAAAATACTCGCATAGGCAAGGATTGCAATTTATACTACTGCAGTAGTGAGGTCCTAAAAAGGTAACCTCGACCTCCCTGACTCTGAGGGACTGGAGGCCAAAGGACGCTACAGCTCCTGTCAAAACACGTGTCGTAGTAACGATGAGTCACTTAGGGTTATACCATCCACCCTCTCCCAAGGTGAACCGTTTTGTGAATGGGGCGAAGCAGGTTTATCTTTCTTAGGCTCATGTTCATTCATACCTCTCAACGAGGAATTTGCCTCGTGGTCCCTGCGGGGTAAGCAAAATGAGGACTTGGCCTGCCCATTCACGTGCTCAGCCTCACGCGGCCAACAGAGCACACTACTCGTGAAAGCAGTCATAACACCATATTATTTATTTCATATTCAGGGTATATCACACAAGAGTCCATTCACAACACGAGGGCCACTGCCCGTGGACTCCAACTGAGCCCACAACAAGTCACATTTGTTCATACCCTATGGTGTTCAGATTTCTTTCTTTTTATTCTTGAAGTAAGTGCACCTAGTGCGCTTACCAATGCCTCAAGCAATGTACCTCCTCAAGGTATGCACTATTCAATAACCGTGTCAGGATGTGCCAAGTGCAAAGTGTAAGAGTATCACATGTTTCTATCTTTTGCACAAGTATAAACAACAGAGGCTTTGTATATATTATTTTTGAGAGACAATTAAGTGTACAAGCAGATACACATTCACATGCATATGATATTTCATCAAAATTTCATTATATAAAGCATTGTCTCTAAAATATTAACAATGGCACTTCGCATATTCACAAGTGAGGCAAAACAATAATGAGTGCATACTAAATAATCAAATGTGAGCATGCATCATAATTCAATGCAATAGTATGAACTAAGCGAGTAAATCACAAGTGCGAGTAGTCATGCATGTGCAGTATACGACAAGTATATGAACAAGTTAATTTAACATTGCAGAGCAACATGCCTCACGATGAGACAGTTAGAAACATTTGGCCATGGTAAGGCAGCCCTCGAACAGATTAAGTGGCATGCACAAGCATACGAAACATGTATCTTTAACATAAGCGAGCTCGTCTCGCAAAGTGGGTCTATAGCCCGAAAACTCGCCAAGGAATTCTACGACATGGATACATAAGGTATTGTCGTACACTCACTTAAATTTCGTGAATCCGATAACTATACAACGAGGGACAGATACATCAGAAAGTGTGCAAAAGCCAAGTGTCATGATCACTTAGGTGAAGACAAAGCGTTCGAATCATCGAACCAAAGCATCCGGATAATCTAATCTCATGCAAGCCAATAAACACACGGTTTTCCTTGGTTTACACTGAATCACATTATACATGAGCGTTAACATGCTTTACAATTGGCAAACCACACATAGGGGAGAGTGCTAACTTCAATGCATTTAGCATATCATTGCACGCGTGACAAATACATATTTAACTATTTATTTTCGCTATCAAGGCGGCGACAAAGACAGTTGTTTATGAAAAGGTAAAGTGGCAACTATGTCGTGCAATTGGGAAAAGTGCGGCTAGTCAACTAGCTATCTCATGCAAAAGACTGCGAAACTACAAGGGCGGGGCCCGAACGCTTCCGCTGCGCCAAACCGCAGCAGCATCAACCTAATATGGTTGTAACAAAGGTTAAACTGGCCCAAAACCCGCAGCACCACCAAACTAGAATGCAGCCAAAGTGCTGCAGCCGCACAACTCGGGAACGAAGTCTCCAAAACATCATAAAGGTGTTGCTGCCACGCGAGTCCACATGGCCCGCTGGTCTGGACAATGGTAAAGACCTAGACAGATGGATCATCGAGACCTGTGTCGTAGGCACTCATGCAGCCCCATAGGCTGCAGTCCGGAACTCTCTATAGAAGTGGAAAACAAAACGAAAGGGCGGAATATCCAACAGCTGTGTTGGAACAGTCCTCAAAAAGACCGACAACCTTACCAACCACACTGGTGAAAAAGGGCACTAAGCGCACACAAGTAAGGCCGGTTTGGGCTATGCTGCCGAACTGCGGCAGCACCCACGACGAGGTAACATCAAACCATAAGGACCCAAGTAAAGGAAAAGACGGAGATGAACAACAATCTTTACTGTCCCGCAACCCGCATATTGCTGGGACCGAATCCCCTTGACCAAGTGGGTTTGGCCCAGAAAGAACCACCAATGGTAGTCACGACAACAAGAAGAGGTATGCATCACGGAACATAAAATTATTGATGTAACATCGTGAACTGTGTACAAATACAAGTGGACATGTATGTGCAACGTGTCATAAGTGCGAGAACTATTCAAATGACAATACAAACATTGCACATTATGATGGAATGGTTAGAAGCATTTGCCACGGTAAAGCGTGACTCGCAAGCTGTGCCAAGGTTCATAAACCATGTTTCTCAACCATAAGCGAGCTCATCTTGCTAAGTGGGGCCATTGCTCGCAACCGAACTCGCCAAAGAGTTCCAATTGTCGCAAAAGTCTCATAAGACTGCGACTCCATAAGGGTGCCTCAAACTCCCTTCATACTTAGGGAAGATCGTTCAATTGCCAATGTGACTGGTACATTCAAGTATTGCGAGCAAAACACGGGAGTACATTCATTCGTGCAATCAAATACGACGAGCAAGACTGTGTGACTACATTTATTTGTGCAACAGCTTTACATGCTAAAGTGGGTGTGTCCGTGCTCATACCATTCAAACACCATCAAAATGCCACGCCACTAACACATGTGAAACTTCTTAAACAAATATATAATTTGTGGCGTGCCTTGTAAGACAAGGGAAAGCCATATACCCTCATTACATTGACCTACGCCATAGATGCCTTAATTATGCCAAAACCTCCTTTTATTTAAAGCACTCGATAGGGTGTCATAGCAAAACTTTATTATTATTTTTATAATAAAAGACATAACATTGCAAGCAATGCAAACATTTGCGTTCTATGCTAAGGTGGCCATATCCACAACGAGGGTGGACTATACTACTCCAATAGATGGTTGTACCATAACATTGTGCTTTACGCAACCGTTACTCGTAACTTCTCTTCGGACGATGCGTACCCGCAGCACGGTTCTGTTATCATCGCAAAATTTTACTTTTGCGAATCAAACTGACCTTTGAAAAAGATTTTTGAAAATAACTCGCCTCCGTTTTTTAAAATGCGGGAAAATTCTGAAGAATGGGACTCGCCTGTCGGTACGAGGTTCAACCGTTCCTGCCACCTTTAACAGGAGTAATTGAACCAAGGATCAATCTTATGCTCTACTCTATTCAACTTGTCTAAATCATATTCTAATTTCTAAATGCACATAGAATCAGGCATGTGCTATGAATTTTCAGAAAATGCACATTTTGAAAACATGATGTTTGCTTTGAATGATTGAAATATTTAGAATAGGTATCACATGGAAAATCGTGAATTGGGATTTGAAATGTACTTCTGAGAAAAATAAAATCGATTTTGAGGAATCCTTGACATTTGGTGAAAATCGATTCTGAGAGACTTGGTTTCTCTGAATTCAAACTTTGAACTTGAAAATATAACTTGAAATTTCGAATTTTGAACTTGAGAAATACTTGAAACATACTTTGAGATTTTCATATTCTGAGAAAATCGATTTCTCCATATGACTTAGAAAATTTTGAGAAAATGAAATTCTTTGAAATTCAATGCTTTTGGGAAAATCAATTTTGCTATAAGACTTAGGAGATTTTGAGGAATTCAATTTCCTTGACTTCGAATTTGAATTGGAATTGGCAAATGCATGAAATGAATGAATATGGATTTTGAGGAATTGAGAAATACTTTTGTATTTTTGAGAAATGCAGTGCATTTTGAAGTTAGCCTAAGAGTGTAGGCTGAATGTGAAGATCATAAATCTAAGCATCATTCGTATTCTGACTATGGCCATAAATACGAATTCCACCAAGTTTATAAACTTCATAGAAGCTGGTGCATGTGCCATTCGTGTAGACCATAGTGAATTTGTAAAAATATGCATGAATCATCATCCATCACACATTAAAAAATAAAAACTATATGCAATGCAACCTAAGCTAAGCAGGAAATGTAAATTCTTATTCCAAAATTTAATTTAGTTTACATCACTATTGAAATTTAAATACATGAAAAATAAAGTCTTCAATGTACCTGCAAAACTAGAAAACTTGGTTAATGAAAATATGTTGGCTTTTCTAGATTTATCCAACAATATCAGGAAATTGTGGGATTTTGCTAGATATAAGCCTTTTTGCCATGATTCCCTTAAATCAAAATGATAAAGTATGAAATAAAATTGAATAAATAAGGAAGATAAAATATGAAATTTCGAAATTGGGGTCCAGATGACCAAAATACCCCTAATAACAAGACTATGGCCTTGAAATTAGGGTTTTTAGAAAGATATTTTGATAAAATGCAAGTTTTGAAGTTTAAATGAAATAAACTCAAACCAAATATGCTATGACAAGATTAAAAATATGAAATTAGAGTTAGGGATTTCGAAATTTAGGTCAAATGACCAAATTGCCCCTGATAGCAAGACTATGGCCTTGAAATCAGGGTTTTTAGAAAGAGATTTTGGTAAAAATTTCGGTTTTATGACCTAAATGAAATCAAATAACTATAAAATTAAACCTAAAGCATCCTAATATGATTATGAACATGATTAAACCCTAAAACTATATGCTTATACACGAAAATTCAATAATATCACAAAAACTGTGATTTTAGCAGTGTTTTTGGATCTTTCAGGAACCCGGTTTTGCAATTTGCTTAATTTAGCCATCAAATGGATTCCAAAATCCATAAAAATTGGTACCTGCACTTGTTATAACTCTAATGTCGAATTTGAATCATAAAAATAATTTTTTAACATTAAATCAATCCGAAAATTGCATTAAACCCTAAAAATATGCTATTTTTGACCTAATTCACCAACCAGTTTCAATCCAAGACCTGAATCAGGGAACAAATCTCCATGGAAATTTATGAAATTTTACAGAGACTAACTAGAAAGAAAAACAGAGATTTCCCAATTTACAGATCGGAAAAATCATCTCCGGTTAGGGAGAAACCCTTCCGGCAATCTGAGCTAAAATATATCACTCTTAACAGGGATTAAAATGGCTATTCCAGATTGAAAATACAGAAATAAATAGAAATTTTAAACAAAAATCTCTGAAATTGTAATGGTGAACAGTAGACAGAAAAATAACAATACTCACTTTTTACAGATCTAAAATCGGATCTGTGGTTTGGGATTTATGACTAACACAAGTCTGATTAGGGTTTTGGTAAACCCTAACGAGCTTTAAATTTAAAAATAGATTCTATAAAAGGGGAAAAATACTAAACAGTGATCAAAACATTCGAAAATTTCACAGAAGACAGATCTACTCAATGTGAAACCATAGCACTTTACAGATCTAAAATCGGATATAAGATGAGAGAAATATCATTACAGCAAGTTACCTTCTTGATTTTAACCACAATTTTAAAGCTTTAAAAACCCGATTTGATGTCTGATTTTTTTGATAGGGTTCCCGAGATCCAAAACCTCTGATTTTTCTACAGTAACTCAATAACTCATGCATGCATCACATATAAAAAAATCAGAAATAAACAATGAGTGCTTCAATCCGAACTAACATCATCTTTACTGTTCTAAACCTAAAACACACAGAAATTTAAGAAACTTGACAAACCATGCATTAACTAATGTAAATAAATAAAATAAACCATAAAACAGTAAATAAAAATTATTTTTATGCTGTAGAACGTAAAACAAACATGAATAAACCATGAAAATAAATTAAAAACAGGGAATCAATGGCTGGAATTTGATATCACCTTTAAAACATAGATTTAACCCATTAAAAAGGGTAAATCATATATTTTATTGGTTAATAATATAAAAAACCATATTAAAATCAATTCTAATGGATTAAAATCCCTGTAAATCACCCAAAACAGGGTTAGATCACCTTCTTGGATCGTTCTTGCTGATTCTTGATGGTTCTTGAGGTTGAATCCATGGTTTAATCCATGAAGGGGATGACACCAATGGCTAAAATTGATTTAAAACATGAAAAAGTATTAAATAAAACTAAAAAATATTAAAAATATTACCTTGGTGCTTGCAGCTGCAATGGAGTAAGGTGGAGGTTCTGGAGAGGAGAGAGAGGCCACGAAAATTTGAGAGAAAAGAGTCCTCCTTTTGGCCCTCCTTAGGTCCCTCTTTATAGTTTTTCAAAAAGTCACTTAATTAGGGTTAATTAAGAGGTTTTTCATTTTTTAGGACTCTTTCTAATAAATCCACTAAAGGCAACGATTTTTTTGTGGTTTTCTAACCTAGGTGGGACTCTAATTAATCCCTAATTAGCCCCTAACTAAACCTAGAAAACCCCCAAATGTGATGCCACTTGGCATCTTTCACATTTGGGTTTTTAAAACACCTTTAAAAACATTTAAAAACACTAGTTTTAAAAACTAATTTTCAAAATGAGTTTTCAAAATGGTTTTGACTCTTCTAAACCTCTAACACTAACCAAGACATCAACTAACCCTAGTCTAGCCCTGACTTACTCAAATATGGCGCCACCCCGAGTGGGCCCTACTTGAGTTTTTCAAAAAGTGATTTTAAAACTTGAAATTGAAGGAGTTTTCAAAAGATTTTCAAAAGTAAACTTAAAATTAGGATTTTTGAAATGGCATAAGGTCCTAACTGAGTTAGAATTCCTCTGGATATGGTGCCAACTGAGTGGTCCCACACCGAATTTTGAACATTTTTGAAATAAACACTGAAAATGGCTTTGAAAAAGGGTTAAAATTGACATTTGAAATTAAAAATTTTTGAAAATAGGGTCTCAAGCGAACTGGAACTCCGGGTTAGAGTCCTGAACCCTTAGGACTCTGAGTTTTTAGATTTTAAAATCTAAATGAAAGAATTTTCAAAAGATTTTATCAAGAAATGATGAAATAAGTCAGAAAACACAGTCAGGGTTAGACTCCTAACTCGACCGAACTCTAAAATAGAGTCCTGAACTAACTGGACTCTGTAAAATGACCTAAATTTTGAAAGCAAACGTAAAAGATTGAAAATGGAAGTAAAACAGACTTAAAAACAGACTCCTGACTTGATTAGGACTCTGAGACAGAGTCCTGATCGGACTGAAACTTTAAAAAATTTGAGAAATTTGATGAATAGAGGCATTCAGAAGCGACACCATCTAAATGGGTCTCATATGTGAATTGAAATCGATTAAAGTTTGAATTTGAAAGGAATCCAGATTGTTTTCTGAGAAAATATTTCGAAATACAAAGTCCTGGGGTTGGAAAATTACAGAGTATTGAATAAAAACCCAGGTTTTGAAATTGATTTTGAAATAAAGCTTTAAAATTCAAATCTGGATTGAATGTTTTGAAATAGGAGTGCTGGATCTCGAAAATGAGATGCAATGTTATACAATGCTATGCAGAATGCGTGCAATGACATGCAATGATCTGTGATGACTTATGAGATGGACAAACACTGGGTGAAGGTAAAAATTTGGTGTGTTTACAGGTTCGTAATTAGCCAAAACACTCATGGGTTCATTGGGATATAGGATCCCGCATCAATCATATTTGCATCCCATCGGCTGCAAGTCAGGGGTTGCTGACCCACCTACAATATGCAGCAAAATGAAAGGACAACTAGCTGCGGCTAGAGTTGTCAAAGATGGACCTACCCCAAAACTATCACTTGGTGCCATGGGGCACTATGCACTACCTGCAGGCCCGGTTTGGGCAGCGCTGCAAACCCGCAAGGAAGACAACAACTATGCTGTCATGCAAACCTGCAAGGGCCGAATACCCTAGACCAAATGGGGGTCCGGTCTAGGGAAGGGCCGCAACAAAAACTCAGCAAACAAGGGACAGCCCTGGGTCTGGACTGCTTGGTCCAGGCACATGCTGGACTGGCCCGAAGTGCCGAGAGGTCTGGACTAGGCGTCCAGTCCAGCTATGGCACAACCACTAACAATCGGTTCAGGTCTGGACCGACCGGTCCAGACCACAGAGGGTATTTCCAAACTGGAGTATGGTCTGGACCGAATGTCTAGACCCCAGTTGGGTTCAGCCCGCACCGCAGGGAAAAGGGTGCAGTCAACAGCTGTGTGGCTGCAGCAAAAACCGAACCCAAACGGAGAAAAGACAAGTGCAGGGCTTAACGCCTTAATCAGAAAAAGGGGTGAAAGGCATGTCACCCAACCCAACTGAGTTCAGTCAAGGCCTTTGACAGGTCTGGACCGAGTTCCGTCCAGACCATGTCAGGCCCACTGAGACCCTAAAAAAAAAAAGGAAGGTTTGCAAAAGAAGAAATGGAAAGAGAGGGAGGTGCCCCAGCCGAACGGGCATGAGACAACCTTTGACAGGTCTAGACTTCATTCGGTCCAGACCATGTCAAAGCAACTGAGTGGCCGAAATCCACGAACCCAACATGGGTTTGGCCATTGGTCGTTCCAGACCAAAGAGGAGGGGGAAAACGCCCAGACCAAGGTTCGGTCAGGGGCGTTAGAACTGCTGGACCTGTCCAGCAGTATGGACCAGTCCAGCTAAAAATAAAGAAAGCACATGACGTCAATAGCCGAAACAAAATAGAAAACCATTGAAAAACAAAGCAGGAAGAAGTAGAAGATGCATTTCACCAAAGCTCGACCGAACTAACCCAGGCCAGCAGCACCCCAAATCTAAGAAGGTCGACCCGGCTGGACAAGAGCTGCTGAGCATAGGGCTGTATCCATGGCCTCCTTGCCAAAATGCACAAGGCTACTAAAAAAAAAAACTTAGCTAAGACGAATACAGCTATGCAAGGAAGAAAAACTGAAACCATATTTGACGAAACGCAAAAGAGTAAACGGTCTCTTGTAGTGCATCATTTACATTGCTCGATGGAGGATTGAGGCTTACCAATGCCTATCCTACATGAAGAAAACACGTAAAACATGCTTAACCGAGAGCGCATTCACAATGCATGCAGCCCATTTTGTAAAACACATAATGAGGAATCAAAAACTAAAATGCTCAATCGATAACTCCACTTCAATGCATGCAAACTTACTTAAGAAACCCATCAACGTGGAACCAATAGAAATATCAAAGTGTTCTCAAAAGGAAAACTCACCTTAAGGTATGTAAAAAGAGAGATTTACGAAAATGCAAGAACATGTAGGGCATGTTCAAAACGAAATCCACAAACGGTACATGAAAGGAGAGCTCACCTTCGAGGCTTTAGTGGAGCTGGAACTAGGTGCTCACGGTGGAGAGAAAGGTTGTAGAGATAGGTGATAGGGGAGAACAAGAAGGGAGAGAGGGAAGGCTCCAAGAAAATCGCCCAAGGGTGAGCCTCTTTTTCTCTCTTCAAGACTTAAGTAGGTAGGTTAAAGAGCAATGGACGGCTAGGATTAAAACTAATAAGATGGAGGGATGGGGTGCTCCACGCCCCCCCATAGCCATCCATGGACCAATGCATGTTATGCATTTAAAATTTTTGAAAAGGTTTTCAAAGATGCCATTTAGAAATGCCTTTAAGGTTTCAAAAATTTACCAAGAGATGCCCTTGTGTGCCGCCTAACCTAGCCTATTGAGTTTTTTTATTTGAATTCTTTCAAAACTCTTGCAAAACTGCCATGGGGCGCCAGTTCCATGCCTCTTTTTGTTAGAAAACGCCCCTCATAATGCTTCATTATGAGTCTTTTTGAAAAGACCAAGGGCCAATTATGGCCTTCTTTTCAAAATCCATGCAAAAACTTTCAAAATTGCCACCCAACTAGTCAAACCTTGACCAGCTGGTCAACCATGACTAAAAACATCCTCTAGGGAGGATGTCCAATCGATTTGGGGGACTCTCCTAGTTGATCCGGTCCAAATCCAAAAATCGCCATGTATTATGTTTCAAAACAAAGCTTAAATAATACATTAAAATATTAAATTAATTCCAATAAATCATTCAGTGCTCTTTATAACCTCAATTAATATGAAATGCTCGATGCCTCTCAATAAAGTTGCCTTTCGTTTGCGAGAAACAAGCGTATTACGATTCGGGTCCAATCGTAGAGCAAAACTCGTAATTCACATGCACTGATGAGGTTTTTACGTCATATAGGTCCCAAATTCAGGGACAAACTATAAAAATACATTATTAATTGACCCTTAAAATTTCAAAGATTAATTCATCCAAAATTAAGCACTTCTTACTTACACAACATATTTACGCGATTTTCGGGTCGCGCTTACAAAGCCAAAACACAAAGCATCATCAATCATAGTCAATTATGCGATTTGGTTTGACTTTTGGAATGCATATTTTTAAAACAATATTTTTCAATGAAAACAAGGGAAAATCGTCAACCAAAGATATAAAAATCCGACTTTCCATAGAAGTGGCGAGTACGGGTCGAATCCACAGGGAACGAGATACATTCTGAAATAATTCTAAAATAACACTTTATTAATATAAAAAAGTTTTACAACTATGTCAATATTACAAATTACAGTAAATAACAATCTAAACTTTGAAAATAACTAAAGTAGGCAGCTAAGTCTTTTGCAGGTCTCTAGGGGCAAAATTATCTTTTCACCACATGTGCAGTTGCACTTCATCTTTGAATTACATCTGTAAACCAGGTCTAACTTATCAACCTACAAAAATGAAAACACAAAGTCAGTAAACTAATAAAAATTAAATCTAAATTACATCTATACTTATTGTTAAATTAATTCTACAATTAAACTACAGTTAAATAAACATAGAAAACTAAAATTATTCTGTCTAACTAGACTAACTAAGGAAATGCATGCTAACTACTCTAACTACTATTAATTCACTAACTACAATACTAGAAAACACTAAAACTACACTAAATCAAACAAATAATTAAAAGACTATTCTGTCCCTAAACAATGCAAAAGTGGACTCTAACAGCTTTTCGCAAATCACAGATTTGAGGAATTAAACGATTTCCAAAATTCACAAAATCACTTCTATTTTTTAACTGACAAATCCAAAAAGATGACACATTTTACAGATTTGAAAAATACGTTCTGGATCTTCAGATATAAGCGTTTCAAAATCAGGATAATCTTGGAAATCGCAGGACCCGAAATTTGAAAACCTGAAAAAAGCTGTTTTCACAAAACGCTTAAAAACCAGACCAAATCAACTCGAATCGAGCTGAAATTTGGTCTGCAGACAGTTAACATGCAGATGTGAAGAATAGAAAAATAATTTCTAGAAAATTCGAGAAAAATTTACATGAAATGATGAGTGCACGACATGATAAAAATCAGTTTGGAACTTCAATGCACTATTCATTTATTTAGATCCACTAATGACATTTCGACATTAAATCTTATACAAAAACAGTCATGAACTATTCTAAATTACTGCTAAACTATAATAAAAGACAACAATTAAACTAATTATATAAAATTGTAAACAATCTAATCTAAACCTATCGATAATAATAATCTATCCTAATCTAAGGTACTATTCTAACTAAAACCTATATACTTAAATCTATTTAATCCTAATATAATCTATATAACAGCACGACTAACTAACTAACTAACCTATTGTTAAGTCTAAGATCTAATTAAAACAAAAAATAATACACGGTTACATTAACTAGGGTTAGGTAATTACCCACGATTAACTATGGTTAGTACTAATTGGGGTTAGTAACTAAGTACTATTAAGTACTAACTATTGTTAACCACTAACTAACGTTAGATAGGGTCGACTAGGGTTTAGCTAAACTAATTACGGTTAGTACCTAGGGTTAATCGATTAAGGCTAAATGCTAACTAGGGTTAATGCCTAACTAAGGTCGACTAGGGTCAATTAGGGTTAACTAGCATTAACTAACTAAGTAAGGTTTAGTCTAACTAGGACTAACTAATTAGGGTTAATAGGGTTTAAATAATTAGGCTAACTACTAACTATGGTTAGTTAGGGTGGCTAACTACCTACAGTTAGTAATTAATTAACTAGGGGTAGAGGTTAGCTAGGTGGCGGTTTAGGATATGGCATTGGATTGAGTTCACACCACCGTCTGAATTATCTACTCTAATAATTAATTAGACCTTACTAAAACAATAATGCACACATAATCTAATTCATAAATGAAATTTAACTAATATCACTACCTACCTAAATAGGCATACATGACTTCTACAATCTAAACTATTACTACACTTGCTAAATTAACTAATATCTAATTAATGCTAAGTCAAACTAGGAAAGGGATTAATTAGGGCTTTAAAAATATGAATCCACGAATTTGGTAGGGGACATCCTCTCTAATTCTTGCCTTAATAGCACTTTAGGAAAGTTTTTTTTAATTTCAAAAACCGTTCAGGCTCTTGGGACCCATACGTTTTCAATCCTTTTCTTTAAAAGCAATAGACTCTTTTGAAAACCTTTCCTAAAACACTATACACGATTTTGGCTGGCTTTCAAATAGAATATAGCATTGCAATTATTACCAAAGCCGTGTAAGCATGTTTTGGAAAGTCATTTGAATTTCCAAAGGGTTTTCCTCATTTGAAAGTGTAACTCTTTTACAACTTGGCTGGACACAATGTATCAATACTTTCCTAAAATGCACTCCACGAATTGGAGAGTTAATATCATACCAAAAACGTTTTCTAACTTTAAATACCTAAATGCCCTTCATCTAATCTAATTAAGTAATTAATCTAACCTAATATTATCCTAACTCATTTGTCCTAAATACCAATGACTCAAGGGATAAAAAGGGGAAATCAACTATAAATTAGAGCTGGATAACCATGTTACTTACTACATAAAATTTGACCTATCTAATGTAAATATAATATGACTAAAAGGAATTTATCTAAATCTAAATATCCTACATAATCTAAATCAAACACTAACATATCTTACTTTACTACAGAAATCAAAAACCGAATATAGTTAACTAACATACTACATGAGTCTACGAAATAAAATTAAACTAAATTCACACAAAACTAAACATACTACTGCTCGAAATCTACAAGGAACACATAATTAAACTAAAGCACTAAAGATACAGATCTAATCAACTAGTTAATCACAACACGCTAATACATAGTTAAACTGGAATTGTAACTAGGAAATGTACAAGCTAAATTAACGAACATCAACATTATACTGTAAATGAAACCAAGAAAACAAAAAACATTAAATCAGCAACCTATCACAATCGGCTAACTTAAATCCAAAACAGAAATACTCGAACAACTAAATCTGCCATGATATTAAAGCTAAATCTAAACAATAACTAAAACACTTTAAAATGATTAAGCAAAATACTTTTACAATCTAAACCCTACAGCCGGCTGGACGTCCTACCTAAAAACCAGAAAAACAACACTCGATTTTTAATGTTCACAAGTCTAAAACGCCAAAAACAAAGAATAACATCTAATTAAACAACTATGTTGGACAAGACTCTCAAAATAAGAACATGATGACTGAATGACATTTAGAAAGAACAGAAAACTGAAAACTCGATTTTACTTTTCTCACATTTGAAACCGCATAGAGCAAAGAAATAAGATCTAGACCCTAAGGTGCTGGTCTCAAGCACCACACAGCTATACTAAGGCTGGAAAGACAAAAACCACACAACAAACATACAGAAAATAAAACTATGCAACACAATCACACATTGGGTTTTAACTAGAAGCAGTGGATGGGAAGATCTAACCTCCAGAGTGATCCGACGATTGTGGGGAAGAAGAGAGCGGACTTTGCTTGGCTTCGCACCACAAGGGACCTCGTTGATGCTGGAAATACACCATGGAACCATATTGTACAGCTGCAACACGTTGGAAATCCACCGAAGATGGGAAATGAGCCGATTCGCGATCGGAGGGCTTAGAAAACCGGATGGAGGTAGAGTCGGTTCTTCTTGTTGGAGTGTCTCGCACTTCCATGCAAGAAAAGTGTTTTCCACCTCTGCTGCACCTGCAAACCACAATCACCATGATGATTAGCCAACAGGGAGGAAGAAGAACTGGAAGATATGGAAGAGAGACAAGAGAGAATGCTTGGATTTCCAAGCAAATCTTCATGCTTCAATGGCAATGGCGTGGGGTGAAGGATGAGAAGGGGGATGGACCAAGATTCGTGCCCCTAGGGCACAAAAATCAAAGCAAAGACTAGTGAATGGCTGGGCGTCTCCTCCCTTTTACACGATTTGGCTCATTCTAGTTATTTTCAGAAAAAGGTTTAAAAACAAAATATTCACTGGGCACCTCTTTCTGCTGGGGGTTTTTAGAAAATGATTTTACAAAACTTAAATGGGTTGGAGCTGGGTTGGATATCTATATTTTTGGTCCAGATCCAAGGTCCAGATGGACGTTTGGATCCGAATCATCCAGATTTGCTCCGAGGTTTGACCCGTTACACTGTAAATGCCATAATTTCTTCGTTTTAAGTCCGATTTCAATGAAATTCGAACCCAAACTCTATAATATCATTATGCACCTAAGTGTATGCCTTTAATTTATAAATGATGCATTTATGCAGTGAAAATGTGTTAATAAAATGTAATATTTATGCATCATCAAATACCCCCATGCTACAATAATTGCTAGTCCCTAGCAATACACACTACCATGCAATGAAGATATGGACTACCCAATAACATGAAAGCTCTTATTAAAAAAAAAACTAACTCACTTTCGTTGGAATCACAATTGCATTTAGCACATGCAACAAGCCCTTTAAACCCCTGGGTTACCCCAGTGGACGAGTAAGGTCTCACGAGGGTTTGCAGAGATGCTACCCACAAACATCAATATCATGCATGAATCATTTTTCAGAAATGCTAGGCAATTAAGAACTCATTGTAAACAAATATTTCATGTAATCTACATTCTCAAAACAAATTCAGAAATTGTTATGCCACCACAGTAAAAATCTTTTTCTTCACTTTTCTAAAATTGTAATTATCTATGAATTTTCTCAGAAAGTCAAGTATTATCATGTTTTACTCATTTATCCTCACCTGTATATTTTCTGCACAATAATTCACAAATATTCTTAAGCAATGAAATTTTACTCATTCAGCTCATTCTTTTTTTTTTATATTCAATTTTTCACTCTTTTTCATTCTTCTAATCTTGAGCACTATTTTGAATATCCAGTCTTGTGACCCGTGTAACGAGCTTTAGGTCAGTGACTTTTAGGTAAGACAACCTTAGGGCACCAGATACAAAGTATCCCTCAGACTTAATTGCTCGAGTCACTAAACCTTCTATTATAATAGTTTACGTATAGTTTTCCTCTCATCATGTGCAATGTCTCTATCTCTTAGGCTTTCTATGCAGTTCATGTAACAAGCTTTCGAATCGGTGGCTCCCAAACCAGATGGTTTTAGGGCACCAGGTGTAAAACACCCTTCAGACTCTACTTACTCGAACCATAAAGGCCACAAATATCGACTAGAGAAGAAGATGATTTCCTTCATTATCCTTTTCGTAAAGAGACTCAAACATTTCAACTTGTGTCTGAGTTCCACTACTAGGATTCACGAAGACATCAACAACTAAACGTAGCTCTATACTATTAAGCTCATTTTTCAAAAAAACATCTTTTAATTGCATACTTTTTCCACAAAACACACTGTGCATACTTATACTACAGTGATTCAAAACTTTATAGCATGCAAATACTATCTCTTCTTTAAATTATTTCATAAATACCTACTCTATTCAGATCAGATAAGAAAAAAAAATTCACATGGGGCTTACACATTTCTAAATTGTCATATCATGCAAATAAACAATCATAAATGCTACAATTTATTCTTAAAGACCTACTTTTATGAGTTTTAAGCTATCAGACATAAAAAAAATTTAAAAATTTTGTGCATCTAAACCATCCCCTCATGCTTGAATGACACTGTCCCTAGTGGCATACAGAATAATGCAAGCATGCAATGCAGATGCACACTATAGAACACTAAAATGAATAAGGAGAAAGGATTGATACAACCTGGCATGCTCGATCCTCTGAAGCTATCAATTGACTGGACTTTGCACCACCACTATGCATGTACAAATACATAGTTTTCTGCTCATCTGGTCAATGTTCTACTTCTGAAGGCTTCTTCATATCCAGTTACTTGAACTCATACATTGATTGATCGGATGTTCATACATGTAAACAATGAAATTAAAACATAATTCAAAACAAGACACATAAACAAATACTGATTTATTCTAATATACATATGATACATCCTAATTACAGTTAATAAAATAAAACACTAACACATAAACAACTAACTATGTTAGAAGTACTCTATGAAATCAATCTATATCTAAATCATTAAATTTAACAACTACTCTATTTTACTCTATGTTAGAATAATCTAATTAGTCTATGAACTAAAAGACAATCACATGAAAACACTACTAAATCAGCAAATTAGCAGCTAATCTATGTTAGACAATATTAAAACAATCAAATTACTCTATGAAATAAACACAATTCTAATCCAAATCAGTAAATACAGGAAATCACTGCTATTATCTAAGACTCACATGTCTAATAGATCATTGAAGCATGGAATTCAGTGAAGTCTAGGAAAAACAGCAAATGAATCCTATATTTTTTTAACTATGTTAATTCTACAAACTAAAACAATTAAATAAACTAAATTAAACTAAACACATATTAATAAACTGATATCTCAAAAATAATCAGAATATAATCGTCGTTCCCCGGCAACGGCGCCAAAATTTGGTTTGACTTTTGGAATGCATATTTTTAAAACAATATTTTTCAATGAAAACAAGGGAAAATCGTCAACCAAAGATATAAAAATCCGACTTTCCACAGAAGTGGCGAGTACGGGTCGAATCCACAGGGAACGAGATACATTCTGAAATAATTCTAAAATAACACTTTATTAATATAACAAAGTTTTACAACTATGTCAATATTACAAATTACAGTAAATAACAATCTAAACTATGAAAATAACTAAAGTAGGCAGCTAAGTCTTCTGCAGGTCTCTAGGGGCAAAATTATCTTTTCACCACATGAGCAGTTGCACTTCATCTTTGAATTACACCTGTAAACCTGGTCTAACTTATCAACCTACAACAATGAAAACACAAAGTCAGTAAACTAATAAAAATTAAATCTAAATTACATCTATACTTATTGTTAAATTAATTCTACAATTAAACTATTAAATAAACATAGAAAATTAAAATTATACTGTCTAACTAGACTAACTAAGGAAATGCATGATAACTACTCTAACTAATGTTAATTCACTAACTACAATACCAGAAAACACTAAAACTACACTAAATCAAACAAATAATTAAAAGACTGTTCTGTCCCTAAACAATGCAAAAGTGGACTCTAACAGCTTTTCGCAAATCACAGATTTGAGGAATCAAACGATTTTCAAAATTCACGAAATCACTTCTATTCTGTAACTGATAGATTCAAGAAGATGACACATTTTATAGATTTGAAAAATACATTCTGGATCTCCAGATATAAGTGTTTCAAAATTAGGATAATCTTGGAAATCGCAGGACCCGAAATTTGAAAACCCGAAAAAACTGTTTTCACAAAACGCTTAAAAACCAGACAAAATCAACTCGTATCGAGCTGAAATTTGGTCTGCAGACAGTTAACACGCAGATGTGGAGAATAGAAAAAAAAATTCCAGAAAACTCGAGAAAAATCTACATAAAATGATGAGTGCACGACATGATAAAAATCAGTTTGGAACTTCAATGCACTATTCATTTATTTAGATCCACAAATGACATTTTGACATTAAATCTCATACAAAAACAGTCATGAACTATTCTAAATTACTGCTAAACTATAATAAAAGACAACAATTAAACTAATTATATAAAATTGTGAACAATCTAATCGAAACCTATCTAAACCTATCGATAATAACAATCTATCCTAATCTATGGTACTATTCTAACTAAAACCTATATACTTAAATCTATTTAATCCTAATATAATCTATATAACAGCATGACTAACTAACTAACTAACCTATTGTTAAGTATAAGATCTAATTAAAACAAACAATAATACACGGTTACATTAACTAGGGTTAGGTAATTACCTAGGATTAACTATGGTTAGTACTAATTGGGGTTAGTAACTAAGTACTATTAAGTACTAACTATTGTTAACCACTAACTAAGGTTAGATAGGGTCGACTAGGGTTTAGCTAAACTAATTACGGTTAGTACCTAGGGTTAATCGACTAAGGCTAAATGCTAACTAGGGTTAATGCCTAACTAAGGTCGACTAGGGTCAATTAGGGTTAACTAGCATTAACTAACTAAGTAAGGTTTAGTCTAACTAGGACTAACTAATTAGGGTTAATAGGGTTTAACTAATTAGGCTAACTACTAACTATGGTTAGTTAGGGTGGCTAACTACCTACGGTTAGTAATTAATTCACTAGGGGTAGAGGTTAGCTAGGTGGCAGTTTAGGATATGGCATTGGATTGAGTTCACACCACCCTCTGAATTATCTACTCTAATAATTAATTAGACCTTACTAAAACAATAATGCACACATAATCTAATTCATAAATGAAATTTAACTAATATCACTACCTACCTAAATAGGCATACATGACTTCTACAATCTAAACTATTACTACACTTGCTAAATTAACTAATATCTAATTAATGCTAAGTCAAACTAGGAAAGGGATTAATTAGGGCTTTAAAAATATGAATCCACGAATTTGGTAGGGGACATCCTCTCTCATTCTTGCCTTAATAGCAGTTTAGGAAAGTTTTTTTTAATTTCAAAAACCGTCCAGCCTCTTGGGACCCATACGTTTTCAATCCTTTTCATTAAAAGCGATAGACTCTTTTGAAAACCTTTCCTAAAACACTATACACGATTTTGGCTGGCTTTCAAATAGAATATAGCATTGCAATTATTACCAAAGCCGTGTAAGCATGTTTTGGAAAGTCATTTGAATTTCCAAAGGGTTTTCCTCATTTAAAAGTGTAACTCTTTTACAACTTGACTGGATACAATGTATCAATACTTTCTGATGTCTTCTTTTAAATCGTTGTAATTTTGAAAAGATTTTTAAATGAAAAACATGTGAAAACCAGACATCAAATAATAAAAACCGGTTCTCACTAGTGGATGAGACCGGGTCGAACTCAGGGAACAGGAATATGTTGTATTCAAACACACAACTCTAAACTAATCTTTATTGCCGAATTATTAAATGGAAAATGTTTAAGAAAGGTAAAAACAACTAACTATTACAACAAATGAATACCCTTCGCAGAGGGCGTAAAAAGCGATATTTACAAACCCAATTAAATTCCTAATTCTAAACTTAAAAGTAAAAATCTTCTACTCTTTTGCTTCCCCGTGTCACATAATCACTTCCGCTCCAATCCCTTGCAATCCTGCACAAGTCAAACGAAACATGAGCAGTACACGAAAGAAAAACAAAAACTAACTAACTAAATGTTAATACTGAAATGACAATTCATTAAGAAATTTTAAGACTAATTGTAATATAAAAAACTAACAATATTTTCTTAACTAAGTAATACTAACTGCTAATTAACTAAGTAATCTAATTACAACTAACAGCTAACTTAATCACTATTATTTAATCAAAACACTTCGTAAAAATCAGTGAGACACTTAGTAAAATACATGTAAAATTCAGTGAAACTCAGTAATTCAATCAATGAATTTTAACATCCCATATATGATACCATTACCAAACTGTAATAAACTTCAGATTTTCAACTTTAATCAAGATCCACTTAATAATCAACAAAACTCAAATCTGATATAGTGAATATCAGTAAAAAAAATTCTGGTAATCAGATTTGAATTTTACTAATAGCAGTAAAAAAATGTCTGAGATTTCATATCGATCCAATTGTTCACATGCCGAATTTATATTTCCAATGGATATCAATTTACTTTGGAAACAATCAGTGCTGGAAAACCTATAAATCACGATTAGCCTAGATGAATCCCGATTCCTCTTTACATCATGACTGAAACTCTCGATGTTACAGCTTACACAGGTGGAATCAGTTGGAGATCAGTAAAACACTACACTTTATGGAATTTCAACAATCGATCACTGGAAAATCAATAAAACTGAGTCACAATTCAGTCACCGGAAAAAAAAACAGAAAAACTGATTCAAAAATCAGTATCTTGCTGGCTAACGCAGGGGATTCCGGCAGAGATTCAGCCGATTACTGGAATTACTTCGATCAGCAATCCGATATTTTCAATTTGAAGATCAAACAATGTAAATCAGGAATCACTTGGAGATATTTGATCCAGACATCTAATCGTTCACACTCAAACAATCAAGCACCGAAAAACTCATTCAAGCTGGACTTAATTTGCCGGAAATCAGATTTCAATTAATACGATCAACAGAATTTTGAACTCAATTCATCTACTTCTTATATTGATTCAGATAATCAATATACAGAAATTCCTTCAGCAGATTCCGATCAAGATTTTTGATCAAGAATTAATGCAAGCATTTACTACAATTATTCCTCAGAACAAATGTTCCGGCAGATCTCTGTTGATCAACGGAAATCTTTTGCAGATATTATTTTTTTTTTCTTTTTATGTCTTTCATTTTTTTTATCTTTTCCACATTAAAATTCAAACATTATGAAAATTAAAATTCAGAAAGAAGAAGAAGAAGAAGAAATAGAAGAAGAAGAAGAAGTTGCAGAACAACTCACCGTGACTTGAGAGGGGTTAGAAGAGAGTTGATCCCCTCCCATACACCATCGCCGGATTGAAGAGATCTCCACCTGAAAAGAGAAGAGAGAAATAGGGAGAAGGGGAAGAAGAAGGTAAGAATGAGGTGGAGGGGAAGGATTAGGAAAGAGGGAGAGATGCACAGGAGAGAGACGATTTTCATTTTCCCTCTTTTGGGTTTTTTAAACATGTGCAAACCGGTTTGAACCGGTTTGTTTTATTTTTTTCAAAAATAAAAAAAATGGTTAAAGACTTTTTATTTACTAAAAACCTCAAAACTAACTAAACTACTCTAATCTAAAGATTACTTCTAAAAAATATTTACAATCAACATCATTTCAATTTATTTTTAAAACTAACTATATTCTCAACTCTAATTTTTATTTTATTTTTAGAAACTCACAATGACAAACATTAAAATATTCATTAAATTGCAAAATAACACTAATTTCCAAGCATTTCCTATTTTTAATTCAATTTAGCTCATTCACTCAAAACCAACATAACATTGGATTTTAAATCATTTTTTTATGAAATCATGCATATTTTTTATATGAAATAACCCTAAATTATATGCATGATCAAATACCCTCATGCTTATGTTTTGCTAGTCCTCGAGCAAACTAGACAAATGCATGAAATCAAACTATCACCTAACTCACTTTCGTAGGAATCACGGTTGCATTTAGCTCATGCAACAAGCCCTTTCAACCCCTGGGTTACCCCAGTGGACGAGTAAGGTCTCGTGAGGGTTTGCAGTGATGCTACCCACAAACTTCTCTGTCATGTATGCAAAATATTACACATCCTCATAAGTAGTAGATAATCAAAGACTTTATTTTCACCAAAATTTCCTGTTATTTCAAAATCAAAATATCATTAGAATCTTTTCTGTACCACCACAGAAAAAGAATTTCTTTCACTTTTCTAAATATCACAATTATTTATGTTTTATTCTTGGAAAATTCAATAAAAACAAGTTATTATTTACTTATCCTCACTCATATGTTTTCTACACAGGTTTTCTCAATCACACTTCTAAGCACTGAACTTTTCTTTCTTTTTAAGCTCTTTTCTCTCTTTTTTTTCTTTTTTTTCACGCTTTTTCTTTTTGCGTATTCATTCTTCTCTTATAGCTTGCGTGTGGTCTGCTTTTATGCCTTGGGCAATGTCAATATCTTCTATACTTTTTCAATGCATACCAAAAGATATCAACTAAGACATAAAAGTGACTTCCTTCATTCACCTTTATAACATGAGAGTCAAACATTTCAACTTGTATCTGTTCTCAGCTACTTAGGATCACGAAGTTTTCCACTCTCCTTTTCGAAATGGAATTAAAAGTTTCAACTTACATCTAAGTTCCATCTACTAAGGATTGTGGAATTATCCAAACAACCTAACGCATGCTATTTTTTTCTCTTTTGAGCTCATTTTTACGCTTTTGTTCATTTGCTTAGTTTTTCAAAAATACAACTGTGCATATTCATATTTGCAATTCAAAATAAATTCTAACATGTATTTATCATCATTTCTTCGAAATCCGCATAAACAACCATAATTTTTAAATCTATGTCAGAAAAAATTTTCGTGGGGCTTAAAAATCCTCTAAAAACATCAGATTTGAAATAACATTCATATAAGTTCAAACTCTTTCTTTAAAAATCTACTTTTCATGAGAGATGTGTAAACATGTGCAAGAACTTAAATAGAAATATCAAGGTGTGCAAACTACACCCTCCCCCATACTTGAATGACACTGTCCCAGTGGCACTCCCCCATGCTTATATGAAACTAAGTGAATGCACATGAGAGGAAATAAATGAGGGAAAAGAGTAGAATAACCTGACATGAATTAAAAATGCACGTTCTATGAATGTAATGAATGCAATGTATATATGACATGACATGAAAACCATGAATGGAACAAAAAGAACATGAAAAACTCTCGAAAAAGTAAAAACAAAATAAAATCTATAAATTCTAAGCAAATCTAATAATATACAAGATATGGGTTGCCTCCCATAAAGCGTTAAGTTTCACGTCCCCAGCCAGACGGATCCCTGGAAAAACCTTCATCATCCATGAGATCAATAGACATGAAGTCAGACTCAATCGGGCTCTCTATGAAAAATAGTGTCATCTGTGACACTGCGTAGTGTGTTCCCATCCTGTCTACCTCTGAATGGCTCGAAGTGCCCGATCCAATTCAAATCACCTATCTGATTCTCAAGTAATTCTAGGTGATCCTCTTCTAGTGATTCCTTATCCTTCTCATGAGGTGGATCACTCAATAACCAAGCATATTCTGCTTCTACGAGGTCTTGAATGACATCAACCTTGAAAGAAGCCTCCTCAATAGTAGGCCCCATAGCAGCAAAAAAAATATTTAGCCGCATCTTCCTATTTCCGAATGACACATCCATCGCACCAGTGCGGCAATTAATGCACGCATTGGCAGTAGCTAGAAAGGGGTGGCCGAGAATAATAGGGGTCTATTGTGGGCTATCAACTCCCTCCATATCTAATATCACGAAATCGATAGGGAAATAACAATCCTCCACCTTGACTAAAACATCTTCAAGTATCCCTCTTGGGACCTTGATAGATCTATCTGCAAGCTGAAGAGTCATAGGTGTAGGTTTCATCTCTTTCAATCCAAATTGGTTATAAAAGAAACCCGGCAAGATGTTAACACTTGCCCCAAGGTCGAGCAATGCACGCCCAACAGTGATGTTTCCTATGACACATGAGATGATAGGAGTCCCTGGGTCCTTTAGCTTAGGTGGGGTTTGATGTTGCAATACGGCGCTCACCTGCCCAGTTAAATAAATCTTTTTCTGCACATGGGACATCAACTTCCTTTTCTGCGTACAAAGTTCTTTGAGAAACTTTGCATATGCAGGGACCTGTTGGATGGCATCTAGTAAGGGGAGGTTTATCTGAACGTGCTTGAATATCTCAAGCATCTCTTGCATGTTCACTCCAGACTTACCTAATGCTCTTGGCCTTTCTAACGCCTCAGAAAAGGGAGCTTTGGGAATGTAGGATGGTGAAGGCTCAGATGGAAGAACCTTCTTGCTTTCCTGAGGTAAAACATTAGGGACAGACTGCTTCTTACTTATATTCTCTCTTTCTTCTGCAGCCTCTCTCGCTTGGTACTGCTTCCCACTCCTAAGGGTTACTGCTTGAGCTTGCTCTTTATGTGCATCGGTCATATGCAAGCTACGCATGAGTTCCTTTCCCTTAGGGTTGACAATAGGCTGGCTAGGCAATGTCCCCTCACTTCGCCTGCTAAGTGCCTCAGCGAGCTGCCCCATTTGAGTCTCTAATTTTGCAATAGACTGGGTATGTGAGCTCAAAGCTTGCAAAATCTTATCCTCAAAGGACTGACTATGCAAAGGCTCATGAGACTGGGGGTGAGTATAAACAGGTTGGACTGGGGGATAACTGGATCTTTGAAATCCAGGCGCATAACCGCCTTGACTGGGTTGACTCTGGGAAGGGTTAGGGAATTGGATCTGTGAGTTGCGCCATGAGAAATTTGGATGGTTTCGCCAGCCCGGGTTATAAGTGTTGGAAAATGGATTGGGTGCGGGCCTAGCGAAGTTTTGAGCCATCTGAGCTTGCTCTTGGACAAACTCAGGATACTGTGGTGCAACTGGGCACTCGAAGACATGGTGTGTAGGACTCGCACACAATGCGCACACCTGCATGGCAGGAGAGGGACCCAACAACAACTGATCTAATTTCTGGGACAGTTAGTCTACCTTGTTGCTCAACTCAAGGTTCATCCCTAACTCGAAAATACCTGCCTTCTTAATGCTATCCTGTGCAGGTGCAGCCCTCTCGAACCGTGAGGCTGTCGCATGGTGCATCGAATTCTTGCTCAATGTCTCAAAAAGCGACCACGCTTCATCCTCACTTTTGAGCATAAATGTGCCCCCACACGCGGCATCGACCATCTGACGGTTCTTCTCAGTAAGACCGTCATAAAAATATTGTACCAGTTGCCAACGAGGCACCTGGTGATGGGGACACTTGCGAAGAAGATCTTTCAATCTCTCCCATGACTCATGAAACAGTTCTCCCTCAATTTGGGAAAAACTGGTTATCGCTTTACGAAACTGGTTCATTTTACCAATTGGGAAATATTTCTTTAAAAATTCTCTTTGCATATGTTCCCAAGTGGTAATTCGAACAGTATCTAATGATTTTAACCAACTCTTCGCTTTGTCCTTCAGAGAGAAGGGGAACAGGGTCAACCTCATTGCGTCATCTCCAAAGTTGTTGATTCGCACTGTCGAGCAAATCTCTAGAAATTCGTCGAGATGACGATATGGGTCTTCATTACTAAGGCCATAAAATGAAGGTAGCATCTGGATCACACTGGCCTTTATCTCAAAATGGTTTGCTCCTACATCAGGTCTTGTGATGCAGGAGGCGGGAGTGTAAGTGTTGGGCATGAAATACTCCCTCAGAGGACGAGTAATCTGCTGATTCTCAGCCATGGTTGCAGATCTCTGGGCTCTCCTAATAAGGGACTCGGGGTCCTCAATCGGCTCTACCAGCTCAGGGTCAAGTGAGCGTCGCCCTTGCATACACCTCGTAGTAGACCGGTGTAGCTCATGTCCTAACTTTGGGTTTTCTACCTAACTAACGCACTAAGCGGTCAAACCACGCAAACCACAAAGCGAGTAAACTAAAAACAACAAAAACTAAACAATCACCACGCAAGTACACATAACAGAGATTATGCAAAAGAAATATAAAATCTATGTGTACGGTACCAATCGTACACAGTCACCTCTAAGGGGATCCTAGTAGGTAGGCTGTGCAGAAAAGTAAGCTAGTCTCTACGATATGCACATACGTGGTTCTAAACCTAAATGCAAACAAACACTAGGCAATAAAGTGAATACTAATATTACGCCGTTCCCCGGCAACGGCGCCAAAAATTTGATGTCTTCTTTTAAATCGTTGTAATTTTGAAAAGATTTTTAAATGAAAAACATGTGAAAACCAGACATCAAATAATAAAAACCGGTTCTCACTAGTGGATGAGACCGGGTCGAACTCAGGGAACGGGAATATGTTGTATTCAAACACACAAGTCTAAACTAATCTTTATTGCCGAATTATTAAATGGAAAATGTTTAAGAAAGGTAAAAACAACTAACTATTACAACAAATGAATACCCTTAGCAGAGGGTGTAAAAAGCGATATTTACAAACCCAATTAAATTCCTAATTCTAAACTTAAAAGTAAAAATCTTCTACTCTTTTGCTTCCCCGTGTCACATAATCACTTCCGCTTCAATCCCTTGCAATCCTGCACAAGTCAAACGAAACACGAGCAATACACGAAAGAAAAACAAAAACTAACTAACTAAATGTTAATACTGAAATGACAATTCATTAAGAAATTTTAAGACTAATTGTAATATCAAAAACTAACAATGTTTTCTTAACTAAGTAATACTAACTGCTAATTAACTAAGTAATCTAATTACAACTAACAGCTAATTTGATGTCTTCTTTTAAATCATTGTAATTTTGAAAAGATTTTTAAATGAAAAACATGTGAAAACCAGACATCAAATAATAAAAACCGGTTCTCACTAGTGGATGAGACCGGGTTGAACTCAGGGAACGGGAATATGTTGTATTCAAACACACAACTCTAAACTAATCTTTATTACAAAATTATTAAAAGGAAAATGTTTAAGAAAGGTAAAAATAACTAACTATTACAACAAATGAATACCCTTCGCAGAGGGCGAAAAAAGCGATATTTACAAACCCAATTAAATTCCTAATTCTAAACTTAAAAGTAAAAATCTTCTACTCTTTTGCTTCCCCGTGTCACATAATCACTTCCACTCCAATCCCTTGCAATCCTACACAAGTCAAACGAAACATGAGCAGTACACGAAAGAAAAACAAAAACTAACTAACTAAATGTTAATACTGAAATGACAATTCATTAAGAAATTTTAAGACTAATTGTAATATCAAAAACTAACAATATTTTCTTAACTAAGTAATACTAACTGCTAATTAACTAAGTAATCTAATTACAACTAACAGCTAACTTAATCACTATTATTTAATCAAAACACTTCGTAAAAATCAGTGAGACACTTAGTAAAATACATGTAAAATTCAGTGAAACTCAGTAATTCAATCAATGAAGTTCAATCAATGAATTTTAACATCCCATATATGATACCATTACCAAACTGTAATAAAGTCAGATTTTCAACTTTAATCAAGATCCACTTAATAATCAACAAAACTCAAATCTGATATAGTGAATATCAGTAAAAAAAATTCTGGTAATCAGATTTGAATTTTACTGATAGCAGTAAAAAAATGTCTGAGATTTCATATCGATCCAATTGTTCACATGCCGAATTTATATTTCCAATGGATATCAATTTACTTTGGAAACAATCAGTGCTGGAAAACCTGTAAATCACGATTAGCCTAGATGAATCCCGATTCCTCTTTACATCATGACTGAAACTCTTGATGTTACAGCTTACACAGGTGGAATCAGTTGGAGATCAGTAAAACACTACACTTTATGGAATTTCAACAATCGATCACCGGAAAATCAGTAAAACTGAGTCACAATTCAGTCACCGGAAAAAAACACAGAAAAACTTATTCAAAAATCAGTATCTTGCTGGCTAACGCAGGGGATTCCGGCAGAGATTCAGCCGATTACTGGAATTACTTTGATCAGTAATCCGATATTTTCAATTTGAAGATCAAACAATGTAAATCAGGAATCACTTGGAGATATTTGATCCAGACATCTAATCGTTCACACTCAAACAATCAAGCTCCGGAAAACTCATTCAAGCTGGACTTCATTTGCCGAAAATCAGATTTCAATTAATACGATCAACAAAATTTTGAACTCAATTCATCTACTTCTGATATTGATTCAGATAATCAATATACAGAAATTCCTTCAGCAGATTCCGATCAAGATTTTTGATCAAGAATTAATGCAAGCATTTACTACAATTATTCCTCAGAACAAATGTTCCGGCAGATCTCTGTTGATCACCGAAAATCTTTTGCAGATATTATTTTTTTTTCTTTTTATGTCTTTCCTTTTTTTTTATCTTTTCCACATTAAAATTCAAACATTATGAAAATTAAAATTCAGAAAGAAGAAGAAGAAGAAGTTGCAGAACAACTCACTGTGACTTGAGAGGGGTTAGAAGAGAGTCGATCCCCTCCCGTACACCATCGCCGGATTGAAGAGACCTCCACTTGAAAAGAGAAGAGAGAAATAGGGAGAAGGGGAAGAAGAAGGTAAGAATGAGGTGGAGGGGAAGGATTAGGAAAGAGGGAGAGATGCACAGGAGAGAGACGATTTTCATTTTCCCTCTTTTGGGTTTTTTAAAGATGTGCAAACCGGTTTGAACCGGTTTGTTTTATTTTTTTCAAAAATAAAAAAAATGGTTAAAGACTTTTTATTTACTAAAAACCTCAAAACTAACTAAACTACTCTAATCTAAAGATTACTTCTAAAAAATATTTATAATCAACATCATTTCAATTTATTTTTAAAACTAACTATATTCTCAACTCTAATTTTTATTTTATTTTTAGAAACTCACAATGACAAACATTAAAATATTCATTAAATTGCAAAATAACACTAATTTCCAAGCACTTTCTATTTTTAATTCAATTTAGCTCATTCACTCAAAACCAACATAACATTGGATTTTAAATCATTTTTTTATGAAATCATGCATATTTTTGATATGAAATAACCCTAAATTGTATGCATGATCACTTTCCTAAAATGCACTCCACGAATTGGAGAGTTAATATCATACCAAAAATGTTTTCTAACTTTAAATACCTAAATGCCCTTCTTCTAATCTAATTAAGTAATTAATCTAACCTAATATTATCCTAACTCATTTGTCCTAAATACCAATGACTTAAGGGATAAAAAGGGGAAATCAACTATAAATTAGAGCTGGATAACCATGTTACTTACTACATAAAATTCGACCTATCTAATGTAAATATAATATGACTAAAAGGAATTTATCTAAATCTAAATATCCTACATAATCTAAATCAAACACTAACATATCTTACTTTACTACAGAAATCAAAAACCGAATATAGTTAACTAACATACTACATGAGTCTACGAAATAAAATTAAACTAAATTCACACAAAACTAAACATACTACTGCCCGAAATCTACAAGGAACACATAATTAAACTAAAGCACTAAAGATACAGATCTAATCAACTAGTTAATCACGACACGCTAATACATAGTTAAACTGGAATTGTAACTAGGAAATGTACAAGCTAAATTAACGAACATCAACATTATACTGTAAATGAAACCAAGAAAACAGAAAACACTAAATCAGCAACCTATCACAATCGGCTAACTTAAATCCAAAACAGAAATACACGAACAACTAAATCTACCATGATATTAAAGCTAAGTCTAAACAATAACTAAAACACTTTAAAATGATTAAGCAAAATACTTTTACAATCTAAACCCTACAGCCGGCTGGATGTCCTACCTAAAAACCAGAAAAACAACACTCGATCTTTAATGTTCACAAGTCTAAAACGCCAAAAACAAAGAATAACATCTAATTAAACAACTATGCTGGACGAGACTCTCAAAACAAGAACATGATGACTGGACGATATTTAGAAAGAACAGAAAACTGAAAACTCGATTTTACTTTTCTCACATTTGAAACTGCATAGAGCAAAGAAATAAGATCTAGACCCTAAGGTGCTGGTCTCAAGCACCACACAGCTATACTAAGGCTGGAAAGCCAAAAACCACACAGCAAACATACAGAAAATAAAACTATGCAACACAATCACGCGTTGGGTTTTAACTAGAAGCAGTGGATGGGAAGATCTAACCTCAAGGGCGATCCGATGATTGTGGGGAAGAAGAGAGCAGACTTTGCTTGGCTTCGCACCGCAAGGGACCTCGTTGATGCTGGAAATACACCATGGAACCATATTGTACAGCTGCAACACGTTGGAAATCCACCGAAGATGGGAAATGAGCCGATTCACGATCGGAGGGCTTAGAAAACCGGATGGAGGTAGAGCTGGTTCTTCTTGTTGGAGTGTCTCACACTTCCACGCAAGAAAAGTGTTTTCCACCTCTGCTGCACCTGCAAACCACAACCACCATGATGATTAGCCAACAGGGAGGAAGAAGAACTGGAAGATATAGAAGAGAGACAAGAGAGAATGCTTGGATTTCCAAGCAAATCTTCATGCTTAAATGGCAATGGCATGGGGTGAAGGATGAGAAGGGGGATGGACCAAGATTCGTGCCCCTAGGGCACGAAAATCAAAGCAAAGACCAGTGAATGGATGGGCGTCTCCTCCCTTTTACACGATTTGGCTCATTCTAGTTATTTTCAGAAAAAGGTTTTAAAACAAAATATTCACTGGGCGCCTCTTTCTGCAAAGGGTTTTTAAAAAATGATTTTACAAAACTTAAATGGGCTGGAACTGGGTTGGATCTCTATATTTTTGGTCCAGATCCAAGGTCCAAATGGACGTTTGGATCCGAATCATCCAGATTTGCTCCGAGGTTTGACCCGTTACATTGTAAATGCCATAATTCCTTCGTTTTAAGTCCGATTTCGATGAAATTCGAACCCAAGCTCTATAATATCATTATGCACCTAAGTGTATGCCTTTAACCTATAGATGATGTATTTATGTAGTGAAAATATGTTAATAAAATGTAATATTTATGCATCATTACGATTAAACCTCATAATCACATGAAATATAAGCATATCAACTTAAAGCAGACAGTTATTCCTCAGAAAATTCGTGGGTCTTACAATGCAGATTTCGAAGAAATGATGATAAATACATGTTAGAATTTATTTTGAATCACAAATATGAATATGCACAATGGTATTTTTGAAAAACTAAGCAAATGAACAAAAGCGTAAAAAAATGAGCTCAAAAGTGAAAAAAAGAGCATGGGTTAGGTTGTTTGGATAATTCTACAATCCTTAGTAGATGGGACTTAGATGTTAGTTGAAACTTTTAAATTCCATTTCGAAAAGGAGAGTCGAAAACTTCGTGATACTAAGTAGCTGAGAACAAATACAAGTTGAAGTGTTTGACTCTCACGTTGCAAAGGTAAATGAAGGAAGTCACTTTTATGTCTTAGTTGATATCTTTTGGTATGCATTGAAAAAGTATAGAAGATATTGACATTGCACAAGGCATAAAAGTAGACCACACACAAGCTATAAGAGAAGAATGAATATGCAAAAAGAAAAAGCGTGAAAAATGAAAAAATCAAGAAAAGAGCTTAAAAAGAAAGAAAAGTTCAGTGCTTAGAAGTGTGATTCAGAAAATCTGTGTAGAAAATATATGAGTGGGGATAAGTAAATAATAACTTGTTTTTATTGGATTTTCTAAGAATAAAACATAAATAATTGTGATATTTAGAAAAGTGAAAGAAATTCTTTTTTTTGTGGTGGTATATAAAAGACTCTAATTATATTTTGATTTTGAAATAACAGGAAATATTGGTGAAAATAAAGTCTTTAATTACCTACTACTTATGAGGATGTGTAATATTATGCATACATGACAGAGATGTTTGTGGGTAGCATCACTGCAAACCCTCATGCGACCTTACTGAAAGTGCAGTAGGATCGAAGCAACGAGCACTAGAGGGGGGCTGAATAGTGCTTTTAAAAATTGTCTGCAGAATATTAACGAATTTTGCAATTTAAAAAGCAATCACACAAAGAACACATAATTTATCCTGGTTCGGTCTTTCCCGACCTACATCAAGTCCCCAAGCAAAACTCGCTTGAGATTTCCACTATCAACCTTGTGTAACTACAAGATCATACAGACCAAATCCGGTCCCACTTTCAGTAACACACCTACTGAAAGCAAACAACTCCTTTAAACCAAGGAGTCCTTCCTTTTACAGAAAATTGAAACAAGTAACAACTTACAATACAACCTATGAGCCCTTCTTTTGAATGCAAATGAGATGCAATTGGCTTTTGAGGTTGTTGAAATACTCTACTCATGAATTCACTATCTCTCAAAGGAATTTGAGTGAAAAACTGAAGTGAAAATATCACGTGAGTGAGAAAACAAATACTTGAATGAATAGGAGTGAAAAGCAAGAAGTAATTCAATTGGATTTGTTGTTTTTTAGTGTAGAATGCACTTATATTTATAGTTGAAAGTTTCCATACATTGAGGGTATGTAAGGGTGTCAAAACAGTCCATTTTGAACGATCAAAACATTTGAAAAATGAAAAGACACGCCTTTTTGAAGTTTCAGGAAAAACGACAAAATTAGTCGATTGGAACAGTAGTTAGTCGACTAATAGTTAGTTATTAGTAGACCGACAGTTATCGTCGGTCGACTGATCTGTTAATCGAGCCGTTTAAAAATTTGAACTTTTGAAACTTAGTCGACTAGAGATAAAATTAGTCGACTGATAATATCATCAGTAGACTGAAAAACCTTTCAGTCGACTGCTGCTAAATTTTCAGAAAAACACATGTTCTGTTCAGTCGACTGATAAAACCATTAGTCGACTGCTGCTAATTTTCTATAAAACAGACCTTCTGTCCAGTCGACTGATAAAAACTTCGGTCGACTAATTTGACAAAAATGACTTTTTAGAAAATATGGCGCGAAAGGATTAGTCGACTGGTAAGTCTATTGGTCGACTAATAAACACGAAAATTTAAGAAAAGAGTTTTCTAAAAAGATTTTCAAGAGGGGTTCTTTTAGAAAAGTTTTTCTAAAGACTTTTTAGGTAAAATGCAACCTAAATATGCACTCTAAGTAAGGCTCTTACAAGAATCTAAGACTTTTAATGAATTTAACATTTGCACACTAGTCTTGAAAGATTCTTCATCGAATTCTTTAATGTCTTCATTGCCTTAGCTGAAATGCAGTTGATTTCACTTGCTCATCATCAAAACCTTGTACTTGAAGTATCATGTATGGCTTCATTGTCGTAACAATCTCCCCCTTTTTGATGATGACAAACTTAATCAAAGATAAAGCATTTAGATGCATAGATGGAGATTTTACTCCCCCTATCAATATGCTGCAAAACATTAAAAGTTAGCACATTTAAAGCACATATATCGCATATTGATTGGTTTGCATTTCCATTCATCATTACTTCATGCATTTAAAAGCTTTTTCATAAATGCCATGCATTTAAAAACTTTATCATAAATGCAATTTTCAATGCTTTCTTTTTCTCTTAATTTCGCAATTCTAATGCAAGATCTCCTGCAATTTCAATGTAATTTCAATGTAATGATATCTTTTATCTTTTTCTCCCCCTTTGTCATAATAAAAAAGAATAAGGGCAGAAATAGCATAAGCAAAATGGAGATACAAGTTTAAAATATTACAACCCATAAAGTATCAAAGTTTAGTAAAGACAGATCATAAAGATCAGAAAATTTGGTTGAGCAAATCCTTAATTGCAGTCACATCTTTCTGAATCGAAGAAAGTTGTTGAGTCACATCTTCACGAAAAGTGCGTTGATGCTCCAATGCTTCCAGTCGCTGCAAAACTTCATCATTGTCTTGACTTGTAGAAAATTTCTTTCTTTTTGCATGAGATGAAGGTGTCGCAGAAGGTGAAGGTTCAGAAATTGATGGTTCAGTAGGATCAGATGGTTCAGTTTGATCAACATTTAAAGGAGGCAGATATTTAATTTTCATTCTTTTAAAAATTGTTTGATCAAAGAACTCTTTTTGCTCAATATATTTTTCATTTGTTAAAGGAACTTTGAAATGTCTAAAAATACGAGTTAGAAGACATCCATAAGGAAGAAATGGTTTTTGTTTCTATAAATTTGTAAAATACACATTGGCCCAATTTATAGAAATATTTTCAAATAAAACATAAAGAGCCGTAGAAAGATCTGTGGAATAGTAATCAAAAGAACCAGTTTTAGGTAGAACATTGTGGGCAAGGATTCATCCAGCAATGCGTGCACGAGTTTGAAGATTAGTATTTTTGAAAGGAGGTCAGTGAGGTGCACCTGGAAGAAGAATTTGTTCGAAAATTCTCTCATCATTCAGTTCAACAATGTTGAAAAGAGTGTCTGAAGATGGAATTTCTAGGATTTCTCCAAGTAGTTTTGAATCAAACTCGATTTCAACATCATGAACAAGAGCGGACAAAACTCCAGTTTCATGATCCATATTTAAATTTGTATAAAACAAGTGAATCAGAAAAGAATAATGAAGGATATCTGCACAGGCATCAAAAAGATGTGAAATTCCTGGAAATAATTTTCTTATTCTGTAACGAGAAAACAGATGAAACAGTATATTTCGGCCTGATAGAATAGGTAGTGCAGAAATTGATCCAAATGTATCATATAAAAGAGGATTTCGAAGTAATCTGAGTGAAAATCCATGTCTTGAAGAAGGTGTAGGAGGAGGAGAACCTAAACCTTTTGCAGATGCAGACTTTGAACGAGGCATGGTTAAAAACAGATTTACCAAAAAATAGTTGCAGAGAATGATGTTGACTTCCAAATGGCGTTCGGCGGGAGGAGTATGTTGTCGTGCATCGTGCAATAGAAATAGAGGAGGATATGGTGGCTGATGGCGGCGGGTGAGAAGGTTGCCACAAGGGGATTCCGGCAATGGCTGAAGATGCACCGTCACGGCAAGAGAGTTCCGGCGTGATTTGAAGATGTGCCAGTTACTGCAAGAGGATTCTGACGTTTCTTGGTCACAACATGAAAATCCCGGCGAGGATAGGATCGAACGGCACTCCGAGGGTTTTTCGCAAGAGAGAGAGAAAAGAGAAAGAGGGTTTTCGTTTTAAGGGTTTCATTTTTAAGAAAAACGAAAAGGTGTGAAAATGAAACGATGCCTTTTTAAAAAAATGGGTGTTAAAAAAAAATCCAAGGGGTATCGGGTCCCTTCAGTTAAAATTTAAAAAAAAAAAATTTAGTCGGCTAAAATTTTATCGGTCGACTAAGAATGTGCGACTCATTCTAATTTTTTTTTTAAAAACATCAGTCTACTAGAAATTTATCGGTCGACTAATATGGTGCGATTCATTCTAAAAATTTTAAAGCATCAGTCGACTAAAATTTTATCGGTCGACTAATATAGTGCGATTTTGAGATTTTGTTCAAAAATCAGCATTTTTATAAATTCAAAAACGAGCAAATGCCTAGTTCTCTCCTAATTCTCATAAAATCTTCATTTTTAAGTGGTTTAGTGAAGATATCGGCATGTTGTTCTTTAGTGGAAATAAAATTTAATGAAATATCTCTTTTTAACACATGATCTCTTAAGAAATGATGTCTAACTTCAATATGCTTAGTTCTTGAGTGTTGAACAAGATTTTTAGAAAGATTTATAGCACTAGTGTTATCACAATAAATAGTTGTTGTGGAGTAATTCAAACCAAAATCTTTTAAGGTCTGTTTCATCCATAGTACTTGTGAACACGCAAAACTAGCCACTATATATTCTGCTTCAGTTGTTGAGAGTGACACTGAATTTTGCTTTTTACTAAACCAAGAGATTAAGGAATTTCCTAAGAAACCACTAGTACTCTTGCGATCAGATTTACTTCCTGCAAAATCTGCATCACTATATGAAACTAAATCAAAGGAAGATGATTTTGGGTAAAACAAACTGAAATCTGAAGTATCTTTCAAATAACGAAGAATTTGTTTTACTGCAGTTAAATGAGATTCCTTTGGATTAGCTTGAAATCTTGCACACATACAAACACTAAACATAATATCAGGTTGACTAGCAGTTAAGTATAATAGAGATCCGATCATACCTCTGTAGAGCTTAGCATCTACACTTTTACCATTTTCATCTTTATCAAGAGAAGTAGTTGTACTCATAGGATTTCTTCTTGATTTCGATGAGTCCACCCCAAATCTCTTGAGAAGTTCTTTTGTATACTTAGCCTGATTGATGAAGATTCCTTCTTCAGTTTGCTTTATTTGAAGTCCAAGGAAGTAGTTTAATTCGCCCATCAAACTCATTTCAAACTCTTCCTGCATAGCTTTAGCAAATTCTTTACAAAGAGAATCATTAGTAGAACCAAATATTATGTCATCAACATAAATTTGCACAATAAGAATATCTGAATTAAGATTTTTAATAAATAAAGTGGAGTCTACCCGACCAATGGAAAAACAAGATTGTTCTAGAAAATTTCATAGTCTTTCATACCACGCTCTTGGTGCTTGTTTAAGTCCGTACAAAGCTCTTTTTAATTTATAGACTTTTTCTGGATATTTCTCATTTTCAAAGCTTGGAGGTTGCTTTACATAAACTTCTTCATTGATGTGTCCATTTAAGAATGCACTCTTAACATCAATTTGATATAACTTGAAGTTCATGTAACTAGCAAAAGCAAGTATCATTCGAATTGACTCCAATCGAGCCACTGGTGCATAGGTTTCATCAAAATCTATGCCTTCTTGATTATAGCCTTGTGCTACTAGCCTTGCTTTGTTACGAATGACTTCACCATTTTCGTCCAGCTTATTTCGGAAGACCCATCTTGTTCCAATTACCGGATGATCCTTTGGTCTATCAACTAGATCCCAAACATCATTCCTAGTAAATTGGTTGAGTTCTTCAGACATGGCCAAAATCCAAAATTCATCATTACAAGCCTCATTGATATTCTTTGGTTCTATTTTAGATATGAAAGCAACATTTGCAATATATTTTTCTAATTGCCTTCTAGTTTGAACACCACTCTTTATTTCTCCAATAACTTGTTCATGTGGATGATTAGGAACTTTTTTCCAAACAGGTTGAAGAGGAACATTTTCTTGAGAAGTATTCTCTATCAAGGGTTCTTCTTGAGGTATTACTTTTTCTCCTTCGCTTAGAGGTATAACCTGCTCACAATTCTCTTCAAATGCAACATGTAAAGATTCTTCAATGCAAGATGTTCTTTTATTGAAAATACGATAAGCTTTACTTCTAGAAGAATATCCAAGAAATATTGATTCATCTGATTTTGAATCAAACTTATCAAGATTATCTTTGGTATTTAACAAGAAACATTTACTACCAAAAATTTTGAAATATGAGATCTTTGGTATATGATCATAATACAATTCAAAACATGTTTTATGTAAGATTGATCGAATAAGAACACGGTTTAAAACATAACATGTTGTATTTATTGCTTCAGCCCAAAAGTATTTTGGTAAATTTTTATCTTGAAGCATGGTTCTAGCACATTCTTGCAAAGTTCTATTCTTTCTTACAACAACTCCATTTTGTGGAGCCGCTCTAGGAAAAGCAAAGTTGTGAGATACCATGTAAATCACAATACTTTAGAAAAGATTCATTTTCAAATTCACCACCATGATCACTACGAATTTTAATTATAGTTGTAGATTTTTCATTTGTAATTCTTCTACAAAGTTTGGAAAATTCCGAAAAAGCATCATTTTTGCTTTTTAGAAAAATCACCCATGTAAATCGAGAATAATCATCTACTATAACAAAAGCATACTTGCTACCATTCAAACTTTGAATTCTAGATGGTCCAAATAGATCTAAATGTAAAAGTTCAAGAGGACATTTTGTTGAAACTATATCTTTTGTTTTAAAAGAACTTTTGATTTGTTTACCCCTTTGGCAAGCATCACATAAGTGATCTTTCTTATATGGTATTCTAGGTAGGCCTCTAACAAGATCATTCTTGGATAACTTGGAAATTATTTTAAAGTTAACATGTCCAAGTCTCTTGTGCCATAACCATTGAATTGCATTTGAAACAATAAGACATTTTTCATTAAAAGTGGGTAACTCATCTAGATATAGTTCATACACATTGTTCCTTCTTTTACCTTTAAAAATGATCTTTTTAGATTGAAAATCAGAAATTAAGCATAAATCATTTTCAAAAGAAACATGAAAACCTTTATCACATAATTGACTAATAGATAATAAATTATGCATTAAACCATCTACTAAAAGAACATTTTCTATCAAGGGAAATTTTGGATTACCAATATTACCAATACCTATTACTTTTCCCTTGCTATTGTCACCAAAGGTGACGGTTTCTCCATCCTTACTTTGGAGGGTGGAAAATAACTTCAGCCTTCCAGTCATATGTTTGGATCAACCGCTGTCTAATATCCATTTGCTCTTTATTTTGTGTACCTACAACAAAATTAGAAGACAAAGCATTTGACCCCTTTCTATTTTTGGGTCCATGAGAGTTAGTCTTAGGAACCCATATCCATTTGGATTTTGGTTTCCTTTGATAATAAATATTCTTTCTATAAAAAGATTTAGCATTTCTAGAGTAATCATGTCTAGCATTATAAGTTCCATGATTAGATGCATTTCTAGAAAATTTAGCTCTTTGAACAAATGGTTGAGAATATTGTCTTTGATTTTTCACCACATAGTTTGGTCTATTTTGAGTATCAAAGAAGCTATATCCCAATCCGGTTTTATTAACCGTGCATCTTTGAGAACCAAGAAGTCTTTCTAGATTCTCTTTTCCATTTGTGAATTTGGTTACAATAGAAAGAAGATCATTTGATTTTTCTTTTAGACTAATTATTTCTTTTTGTAAGAGATTGGTTCTGATTCCAATTTCTTTTATCTCAAAAGCTTGGCAAGAGTTTTCCTTCTTGAGATCTTCTATCTCTTGAAGTAACACTTTGTTTTGAGAGTCAAGAGTTAAATTTTCAGTTTTCAACTCTTTGTTTTTAGAACTTAGACTCTTAAATTTAGCATATAAATCATTAAATGCTTATAATAACTCATCATAGTCAAATTGACTTACCGAATCTTCTTGTGCTATAAAGCACATGTTGGCGACTTCTTCATTTGATTCTTCATTGGAAGAGGAGTCACTATCATCCCAACATGCTTGAAATGCATTTTTCTTCTTGAATTGGTCCTTGGGCTTGATTTTGAAAAGAGGACAATCTTTCTTGATATGTCCAGCCTTTTTGTAATTAAAACACTTGACTTCAATGAGATTGGAAGAATCTGCTTTCTTTACCTTTCTTTACCTTTCTTTGAAATCTTCCCTTTTTGATGAATCTTCTGAATTGCCTTGTAATGAGGGCAATATCTTCATCTTCATCTTCTTCTGAATTTTCTGAGTCAGAAGTAGCCTTAAAAGCAAAAGATTTCTTCTTAGGCTCTTCTTCTTGTCTGTCTTGAAGTTGGACCTCATATGCCATAAGGTTACCAACCAAATCTTCATGAGTGAGAGTGTTAAAATCATTTACTTCTTCAATAGCAGTGGTTTTTCTCTCTCATTCAGGAGTTAAACACCTTAGGATCTTTCTGACTAAATTCACTTGTGAATATTCTTTTCTAAGGGATTTCAGAGTATTAGTTATATCGGTCATTCTTGTTACCATGTCCGATATAGATTCATTTTGCTTCATTTTAAACAATTCAAATTTATGAACCAAAGAAGCAATTTTGGATTCCTTTACCTTTGACGTACCTTCGTGAGTCACAAGAAGAGTATGCTAGATTTCATTTGCTGTAGAGCATTGAGAAATGTGATTGAACTCTACCTTGTCAACGACACAATATAATGCATTCATTGCCTTGGCATTAAGTGAAGCAGTCTTCTTTCCTTCAACGGTCCATCGGCTGAAATCAGTTGATGGAGTTTGGTATTTATCTGAAACAACTCTTCAAATATCGAGATCCATGGATTGCAAAAATGTTGTCATTCTCACTTTCCAGTATCCATAGTTTGTTCCGTCGAAGAGAGGAGGGCGAACAGAGGAGCATCCTTCTTTGTGCTGAGATGTTGTAGTTGCCATGCTAGATGATGATCAAATAAAAAAAAAATAGCAAACCTGGCTCTGATACCAAATGAAAGTGCAGTAGGATCGAGGCAACGAGCACTAGAGGGGGGATGAATAGTGATTTCAAAAATTGTCTGCGGAATATTAAAGAATTTTGCAATTTGAAAAGCAATCACACAAAGAACACAAAATTTATCCTGGTTCGGTCTTTCCCGACCTACATCCAGTCCCCAAGCAAAACTCGCTTGAGATTTCCACTATCAACCTTGTGTAACTACAAGATCATAGAGACCAAATCCGGTCCCACTTTCAGTAACACACCTACTGAAAGCAAACAACTCCTTTAAACCAAGGAGTCCTTCCTTTTACAGAAAATTGAAACAAGTAACAACTTACAATACAACCTATGAGCCCTTCTTTTGAATGCAAATGAGATGCAATTGGATTTTGAGGTTGTTGAAATACTCTACTCACGAATTCACTATCTCTCAAAGGAATTTGAGTGAAAAACTGAAGTGAAAATATCACGTGAGTGAGAAAATAAATACTTGAATGAATAGGAGTGAAAAGCAAGAAGTAATTCAATTGGATTTGTTGTTTTTGAGTATAGAATGCACTCATATTTATAGTTAAAAGTTTCCATACGTTGAGGGTATGAAAGGGTGTCAAAACAGTCCATTTTGAATGATCAAAACGTTTGAAAAACGAAAAGACACGCCTTTTTGAAGTTTCAGGAAAAACGGCAAAATTAGTTGATTGGAACAGTAGTTAGTCGACTAATAGTTAGTTATTAGTAGACTGACAGTTATCGTCGGTCGACTGATCTGTTAATCGAGCCGTTTGAAAATCTAAACTTTTGAAACTTAGTCAACTAGAGATAAAATTAGTCGACTGATAATATCATCAGTAGACTGAAAAACCTTTCAGTCGACTGCTGCTAAAATCTTCTGAAAAAAAAACATTTTGTCTGATTGGCTGATAAAAGCATTAGTCTACTGCTGCTAAATTTTTAGAAAACACATGTTCTGTTCAGTCGACTGATAAAACCATTAGTCGACTGCTGCTAATTTTCCATAAAACAGACATTCTGTCCAGTCGAATGATGAAAACTTTGGTCGACTAATTTGACAAAAATAACTTTTTAGAAAATATGGCGCGAAAGGATTAGTCGACTGGTAAGTCTATTGGTTGACTAATAAACACGAAAATTTAAGAAAAGAGTTTTCTAAAAAGATTTTCAAGAGGGGTTTTTTTAGAAAAGTTTTTCTAAAGACTTTTTAGGTAAAATGCAACCTAAATATGCACTCTAAGTAAGGCTCTTACAAGAATATAAGACTTTTAATGAATTTAACATTTGCACACTAGTCTTCAAAGATTCTTCATCGAATTCTTCAATGTCTTCATTGCCTTAGCTGAAATGCAGTTGATTTCACTTGCTCATCATCAAAACCTTGTACTTGAAGTATCATGTATGGCTTCATTGTCGTAACACTTACTCGTCTACTGGGGTAACTCAGGGGTTGAAAGGGCTTGTTGCATGAGCTAAATGCAACTGTGATTCCTATAAAAGTGAGTTAGATGATAGTTTTCATTTTATGCATTTGTCTAGTTTGCTCGAGGACTAGCAAAACATAAGCATGGGGGTATTTGATCATGCATATATTTTAGGGATATTTCATATAAAAATATGCATGATTTCATGAGAAAATGATTTAAAAACCCTATTTTATGCTAGTTTTGAGTAAATGAGATAAAATGATTTAAAAATAGAAAATGCATGAAAAACAACTTTATTTTACATTTTAATACATATTTTAGTTTTTGACATAATTGTAGTAGTTTAGTTTTTGAAAAAAAAAAAAATTTAGAGTTAAAATAGACTTAGTTTTGTATTTTCTAAAACATAGTCATTTTGAGTTGTTTTGTAAATAACTTTTTGAAGAGAGGTTTTGAAATGCAATTTTAAAAAGAAGATGGACTTATGGACAAAAGTTCAAATCTTTAAATATGATACGTAGGGGGAATTTCAATTTGTCTTCTCTCTTATGCCTTTTCCCTCTCTTCTAACCCTTCCCCTCCACCTCTTCTTGCCCTTCCTTCCCCTTCTCCCTTGTTCTCTCTTATTCCTCAATCTGGTGGAGGCATCCAGCTACGGCGATGACATACAGGAGGAGTCCACCTCTCTCCTAACCCTTCAAGTTCAAGTAAGATCTTCAGCTTTTCTTCTTCTTCTTCTTTTTTTTCTCATGCTATTCTTCATTAGATTAGTTCAGCTGAAATAAAATCAAAATAAAATGAAATCGTAGCATTTTAAACTGTAGTTAAATGTGCATCGTGTCATTTTCAAAATTTTAATCTTAAATCATATGCATTGTTTTTAATTCAAGTTAATGTTCATCTGTGTTGCTTAATCAAGTTTCAGAAATCAGTCAATTGATCTCTAATAATAGCTGCTATCAATTTGTTTTTGACAGAATTCATTTTGAATTGCTTTGTGTATGCTACAAATGGAGTATTGATTGATCATCTGGATCGATCAAAGCTGATTCAAGGTTTCAATTGAAAGTTACTGTCTCCAGCGATGAAATCATAATATTTGATCGGATGAATGTTTGAGTCCAAATCGATCGGATATCTGAAACAATCCTAATACTGTGTTTTTTCTGATGTTAACATCAAAGAAAAAAAACACCGGAGGTTTGTATTGAGTTTTATCTGATGTTTACTGCATTTTCCAGTGATTGACTGCCGTTTATGGATTTGTCCGGCTAGTGATTGCTTTTCCGGCAAGTGATTGTTTGAAATCTAAGTGAATGTCTAAAGTTCAGTAATTGAATGTTTGAATTCTATCAAACATCGATCGAATGTCAGCAGTTTTTTTTATCAGTAGTTACTGACCTCTAATCACCATGTTTTTACTGTTTTTCCAGCAAGTAACTTTCTGATCATCGAGCAAGGGAATTTTGATAAATGTCCAGTTGATTTCCAATTGATTCCAGCCTGCGTGAGTATTGTTTGATCGACTGAAGTCAGCTGGATTGAGATGTTTTCAATTGATTGAAATGCAAATTGATGAGTTTATTTCCAATTTCTGATCATCGTGTTTTAATGTTTTCTGGCATCTCTGATTTACCGGCAATAGATCATCTGATCTATCTGGTGATTTGAAGTTGTTTCTGAGCATTTCATTTCAGATGATTCCTTGCATTTATTGAGTTCACGTGATCCCCTGCACTACATCTGCAAATGATCAATTGAAATTGATCGCCTCAGTGAATTCCGACGTCGATTGGAGTTACTGAGAGCATTTTGATTTGCCGTATTTCATTAATATCCAGAAATTCTTTTCATCACTATGAAATTCTGTTTCACTGTGAAGCTATTCAAAGTTGATCCATTGTTTGATTAAAGAGTCTGGTTAATGTAGAATCTGGTGATTGATCAATTGAAATCAATCAGCTGCTCAAAATCTGGCAGTTGTTACTGTTTAAACTCTAATGAGTGTCTGAATTTCTGCTTTAATCTGGTCTTTTTAATTTCTTAATTGTAGTTGTGATATTTTGCAAGCACTGTGTCCAAAAGTAATTGACTTCTTGTTGTTCTTCACTCAGCAATTTCTATGATTTTCCTATTTTTGTTCATTTTCCAGATTCTAAAATCAAATTCCAGTTTTACTCTTAATTCATGTATCGGTTTTTTTATTAAAATCCTTGTTTTCATTCTTTTCATTTCAGACTATTGTTTTCTCTGATTGTCTTCATTCTTTGTTTTCAATGTTTTTATTTTATGTTCATTTTTTCAATTTACTTCATTCAATCATTTTCCTTGTTTAGTATTTCCTAGTTTGTTGTTGAATTTCACTATTTTGTTACTGTTTCAATTATTGTTTTGCTTTTCATTACATAAATCTCTTATTTTGTCTATTCCTTGTTTTTATTAGACATTAGTTAATTGAATATTAGTTAATTGTTAGATGTTAGTAAGTAATTAGCTAGATTTAATTAGTTATTGTTAATTACTTTGTTATTAGCTTAAGTAGTTACCTGTTTAGCATTTCTTAGTGAATTGTGATTTCATTGTAGCATTTAGCAAGTATATTTCTATCTTTGGTACTGCTCGTGTTCGTTTGAATTGTGCAGGATTGCACAGGAGTGGAGCTGAAGTGCATACGCGACCCGGGAAGCACAAGAGTAGAAGTTGTTATTTTCAGTTTAGAATTAGGAATTTAATTCTGGGTTTGTAAATATTGCTTTTTACGCCCTCTGCGAAGGGTATTCATTTATTGTAATAGTTAGTTGTTTTTACTTTTCTCATACATTTTACATTTAATAATACGACAATAAAGAATAGTTTACATTTGTGTGCTTGAATATGAAATATTCCCGTTCTTTGAGTTCGACCCGGTCTCATCCACTAGTGAGAACCAGTTTTTATTATTTGATGTCTGGTTTTCACATGTTTTACATATAAAAATCTTTTCAAAATTACAACGATTATAAAAGAAGACATCAGAAATGTTTCAAATATATTTCAAAAATACCATGGGGCGCCAGCCCCATGCTCTCTTTTGTTGGAATGCGTCCCTCATGATGAAGCCTTATGCTTCATCATGAGTCTTGAAATAAAAACATGGCCAATCGTGGCCTTCTTTTCAAAAAAGCCACCCAGCTGGTCAAATCTGGACCAGCTGGTCCACCATGGACAAAAACGTCCACTAGAGGGGTCGCCCAATGGGTTTGGAACTCCTCTAGTCGATCCGGATCCAAATCCAAGATCGCAAAATGCAATACTTTTAAAATAATGCTTATTTAATAACTTTAAACCAAAATTCGACTTCAATAAACCATTTGGTTATTTTAAACACCTTAATTAACATGGAGTGCTCGATGCTTCTTAAGAAAATTCCCCTTCGTTTGCGAGAAATAGGTTATTACGACTCGCGTGCAATCGTAGAACAAATCTCGTAATTCACATGCACTGGCAGAGTTTTTTCGTCGTATAGGTCCCAAATTCGGGGACAAACTATACAAACATATTATAAATTAGCCCTTAAAATTTCATAGGCTAATTCATCCAGAATTAGGCTCTTCTTACTTACACAGTGTATTTACGCAATTTTTGGGTTGCGCGCACAAAGCTAAAACACATGGCATAGTCAATTTACACTTAATTACGTGATATAACCTCCTAAACACACGAAAGCATACTTATCAACTCAAAGCAAACAACAAATTCCTCAAAAAATTTCGCGGGTCTTACATTGTTAGCATCAGAGGAAGATGTTTTGCGAACATTAGTAACCCAGTGATGCATATACGTATAGTTGTCCTCGTGACATATGTACATCGTTTCTCCCACAAGTGCGGTGATCCACCTTGGAAATGCAAATGTAATTCCCATACGAATGAGAATATTCTAGATTTCAATCTCAACACATGAGTACCGAAATCATAAATCTTTTCTACGAAAGTGGCCTCGCTATGCGAGAATTGCCAAATATTGACATTTGAAGTTCTAACTACTTGAAATTGTAATTAAAAGCTTGCATTACTTGTTTCAGCTCAATATACTTGCAATTGTGTTTACGTTATGCTCTTGAATTGCGTATCTCTTGAAATTGTTGAATTATACACTCACTTGCACATTCTCATGTAATTGAAATGTGTTTTCTTAAGATATGCATATGTATCTTTGCCTCTGTTTCATAATTGTGTGATTGACTTGAGATTATGTGGTTCTTAGTTCGCACCTGCACGTAGCACAACTTGACACTTGTACTGCATAGTACATGCCTCGAAAGGGTACATTTTGGTCTCGTGCTTGAGGCATTGATGAGTACAGAAGGTGCACAATACACTTGTGATGTACAGAATGACACAAAAACTTAAACACCATAGGGTATAAGAAATACACTGATGTGGTTGTTTAGACTCAGCTGAAGTCTTTCGGCGATGGCCCATTGTTTGTGAGTAAGCTCACGTATGTCTATACCCTTATAATGAGAAAGATAAAATGGTGTTATGATCGCTTTCACGAGCGATGTGCTCTTGTTAGCCATGTGAGGCTGAGCACATGGATGGGCAGGCTAAGACCTCATTTGCGTACCCCGCAGGGACCACGAGGCATAAATACCTCAAAGGGAGGTATGACTTGATAGATGAGCCTAAGAATGATAAACCTGCAGTGCCCCATTCACAAAATGGTTCACCTTAGAGAGGGTGGATGGTACAACCCTGAGTGACTAGTCGTTACTACATGTGTTTGACAGGAGTTGTAGCATCCTTTGACCTCTAGTCACTCAGAGTTAGGGAGGTCGAGGTGATCTTTTAAGACACCTCACTACTGCAGTAGTATGGATTGCAATCCTTACCTATGTGAGGGTTTCTCTCAGTTGTGTGTTGCTATCATGAGGTTTACTCGGTCTGTAGCATCCCCAGTTACCATATTAGAAATTGAATAACAGACACCGGGCATGGCTCACATAATGCGAGGTTTATTCGCATACCCGAAAGAGTAATCAGAAGAACTTAATTACTAACCAATCACAGCTGACGTACCTTAGTAGTTCTTTACTTGCTACCTCGCTTACTGCACTTGTTATGTTTCTTTACTATTTCTTAGCTACTTGTGGTTAGTAGTTGCTCAGTTTCCTGTTCACTGCTTTAGCTTGTTTGCATTTGTTGCACGTGCACTTACTTGACACAGGCACATGTATCTATTGTTTCACATGTTCCATGTTATATACATGCTTCTTCCTTGAGAAATAGAGATATGATGTTGTTTCTTCACCACCTCGCAAGAGTGCTGACCCTGTTTTGTGGGGATGGAAGTGATGAATAGGTACAACGGTAATGCGATGGCACACAGTAGAAGCTTGGGGACCCACACTTAGCTGCAGATCCTGCTCTTGTTTGGTTTTGGGGTTTTTGAGGGGATGATCCCCCTGTTTTGAGAGATTGTTAGATTTGTTATACTTTTGTCTCATTTTGTAATTAACTTTGGGTTGTATATTTTGAAACTTGTTGGATATGCATACTTACCTGTGGCCCACTCAGACTTGTGACCTTGTTACTTACGTTACCCCTTTTCCGTTGCTTTCTGTTGTTTATCGTAAAACCATTTCAAAAAAAAAAATCCTTAAAAATTTAAAGGATTTTCCAAGGTCAGGCTTTGGGGCACCACAGAATCAGCATGTAAGGACTCTGAATCTGGCAGCCATTTCGTCGTTGCCTGAACCTTATAGATGACTATATATAAAAAAAAATTTATGGAAAGGAACCCGCTATGCCTTCACCCAAAGCGCTGCAACTTTCGCATAGCAGGGTGGTCTGACCCACCTAGGGGCCCAGACCCACCCGAGGTACCTCCCCCAACCAAACGGGGAAGGCTACCACACAGGTTGCCCCACCAACTCAGGAAACTAGGTGCACGCTGCACCCGGGTCACCTCCACTATGCCACGCACCCCAACAGCCAGCAGGCTGCAGTCACCCCGCTGGTCTGAACTATAGACCAGGGTGCTCCGACCTAGGCCCAGCAGGGTCTGGTCTGACACGGACCAGACCAACTAGACGCTAGGCCCAGCTCGCCCCTTGGCAACACACCTGCCTATGGTGCGGCGTGCGGGTGGTTCTGCTGGCCGGGATGCCCCGCTGAGGGTTGCTGCCCTTTTAGCAGCCTGGTCTGGCATGTGGGTCAGACCAGGGTGGTACCAGCTGGGGTCTGGTCCAGCGAACCAGACCCCACCTTTGCATTGCCTTCGCTTATGGCGCTACATCCGACACCGAGTGCTAAGTGCACTTGGGTGACATAGAAGGCCACCATGTGGCATGTGCTGCGGGCTGCTGCAACTTTAGCAGCCCCGGTCTGACACACGGGTTAGACCTGGGCAGAGCTAAGTCTGGTCTAGCGGACCAGACCTCCCAACTTTTCTGTTTTGAGCGCCATAGCCGGTGCCGGGTGCTAAGCGCACCCGAGTGGCTTAGCTAGCCACCTTGTGGCTCCGGCTCGGGCTGCATCCATATTGCAGCATGCGAGCTGAGCTTGGCGGGCTCAACCTCGTGGTTGTTGCAGACCTAAGGGTCCAGTATGATGACCCAAACCATTGGTCTTTGCAGCCCCGGTTTTGCCGCCAACTTGAATGCACGAGAATGAGCGTATATAATGAAAGGAAGAAAAGGGTAAAAATGGAAGTTGTGCGGATTGTGTGCATTGTCCAGCAGCCCCTTGTTGTACCCTTGACACCAACGATGCAAGGTACAAAACCGCATTTATGGCCGTATGGGCCGCGGTGAGAGTTTTGACTCGTTGGCACCTGTTTCGCCATTTTGGTCTTACCTAGCGCGTGGTCGGTCCGGAATGACCACCATGGCCTTCGCTGCCCCCGTCTTGGCAATATTAAAGTGCATTGTATGGCGAGCAGTACGCTGTCCACTTGACTATATACGATTCCTATGTATTGGGCTTTTCGATCGCTTTATCAAAAACCATCGTTTTGGCATTTTTGAGTTCCGCAAGCGCGGCGACACGTGGATGTGTTAATGTAATTCCCATATGCATGGGATTACACTAAGATTCATTCTCAACACTCATGGGTGTTGACATCATGAATTTCCTAAGCGAACGGTCTCGCTATGCGAAATGAACCGACGTATGGCATTTGAAATATGCGTACTTGGGAGATTCATATTCAAAGCTTTGGACACTCGTCATACATGCGATTATGACGAAGTATGCATTTTGAGCCTAGTATCGATTGAAAATATGGAAATGTGCCTTTTTCATAGATATGTGTTTGTATCATTGCATTCGTTTTGATATTTGTGCGAAAGGCTTGAAAATATGTGGCTTATACACTATGGCACATCTTGAGACATATGTCACTAGCTTGGTACGTCGAGTGTACTTGTTGGTTGTTGCTTATATATTAATGAATGTATAATGCACCAAAGGATTGCTACACACTCAACGTGACATACACTTAAAAACTGGAACACCACAAGGGTATAACACAAAATTACCTGTTGAGGTTTGCGACTCTGCTGGAGTCTTTGGGCGATGGCCCTATGTTCATGAGTGAGATCACGTATTGTGATATACTAGGTATGAAAAATGAAAATGGTATTGTGATCGTCTTCACAGGCGATGTGCTCTGTTGATGGCCTGTTATCATTGCAAAATTTTTCCCCCTCTCTTGCGAGAGAGAAACGAATTTCACGAGTCAAACTCGACCAAAGTTTTGAAAAATTGTTTTGAAAATTACTCGCCTCCATTTTGAAAATTTGCGGGAAAATTCCGTTGAATGGGATTCGCCTGTCGGTACGAGGTTCAACCGTTCCTGGCGCCTTTACCAGGGGTAATTGAACCAAGGATCAATTACGTGCTTTAACTTGACTCAAATATCTAAATTATACTCTATTTTTCCTAGAATGTACAGAGAATCAGGCTTGTGCTATGAAATTTTGAAAAGATGCAAGTTTGAGAAAATATGATGTTTGCTTTGGAAAATTGAAATATGCTTGAAAAATGATTGGAAAAGTGCTTAAAACTAGGATTCCTGGGGAAATCATTGAATTTCATTGGAAATCAGAAAATGGATTGGAAAATGAATTCTCAGGAAAACTTGAGTCTTGGAAAAATCGATTTTTGAGATTTGGAATTTTCTTTTCTGAGAAAATGGATTTGAGAATTCTGAGAAAATCTAAGAAATTCATTGGAAAAGGATTTTTTTAAATGGAAAACAGATTCTCAGGAAACTGGATCCTTAGGAAAATGGGAAATCTGAGAAAATCGATTTATGAAAACTTGGGATTTTGAAATTTGAGAATTTTGAAACATTGGAAAATCTTGATTCGAACCTGAGAAATGCTTTGAAATGTCATTTGAAAACTCAGAATTCTGAGAAAATCTAATCCTCAGAAAGACTTGGTAAATCCTTGAGAAAATTGATTTTTTTTAAATTGAAGTTGGAAAATGAATTTGAAAAATAAAGCAATTTGAATAATATGAATGAATGAATATGAATTTAAAAGGGGATTTCAATTAAGGAATTGAGAAATCCTTTTGAAATTTTGAGAAATGTAGTGCATTTTTGAAGTTAGCCTAAGAGTGTAGGCTGAATGTGGCTAATATGAAAATCATAAATCTTGATTTTCTTCGTATTCTGACTATGGCCATAAATACGAATCTCACCGAGTTTATAAACTCCATAAGATCTTGTGCACGTGCCATTCGTGTAAACCATAGTGAATTTGAAATAAATGTGCATGAATCATATATTAAAATTTGCATAAATTAAACTATATGCAATGCAACCCTATTCTAAGAAGAAAAGTAACTCTTATTCCAAATATTACATTGATTTTTACATTGAATTGAATAAAATAAAGAAATAAAATGGCTAAGTCTTATTCTTGAATATTCCTACAAAACTGGAAAACCAGGTTAGCACAAAAATGTAGGTTTTTCTGAATTTATCCGAAAAATATGGGAAATTATCGGGTATTATTCAGATATAAACCCAAATTCATACCCCCTTTGATATAAACATGATAAATAATAAATAAATTTTGAAAATAAACTTGAAATTCGAAATTGGGGTCAAAATGACCAAAATACCCCTGATAACCTTGAAATCAGGGTTTTCTGAAAGAATTTTTATAAATTTTGGAATTTTGAAAATCAAATACAATATGATGAAATATGATGATGTGCATGAAAAATTATGAAATTAGAAATTGGAATTTCGAAATTTAGGTCAAAATGACAAAAATACCCCTGATAACAAGACTATGGCCTTGAAACCAGGGTTTTCTGAAATAAATTTTGCAAAATTGAAAAATATGAAATGCAAATGACATTGAAATTAACCCTAATATGATATGACATGCTTATTTACATGAATAAAACCCTAAAATGGTGAAAATATCATAAAATATCAAATTTAACCTGATTTTCTCCTGATTTTCGCTTCTGAATTTAAAGATAAACTAACTCATGGAGCAAATGAACTTGGAATTAAGCAAAATTTGGCATGGACATCTAAAATAACCCTAAAAATAGAATGGAGCTCGAAAATCTAATTTTGTTTGTATCTTTAAATATGGAAATTTAAATAAAAACCCTAAATTTTGTGATTTTTGCCTAAAATGTTGATTCTAAAGGGGATTTAGGATATCAAACTTCCATAAAAATTTCCCAAATTTTATGGGGTGACAGAGGACAGTAATGCAAAGATTTGTGCCTTTTACACTTTCTATTTTTGACCTATGATCGGAGCTGTACCACTCCGGCAAGTCGGATCGGGATCCGGCGACTCTAGGATTTGGGGGAAACAGATAGGTTTCGGTAGAAAATATGAGAAAAATAGCAAACAGATGGGAAAAAGGTTGAAATTGTGGGGAAATGTCCCTGACAAACAGGGGAAAATTTGACCTTTTTGCATTATTGGGATTCGGGTTCCGGTTTGGAAAAGGGCACACTGTTATCAGAGATTGAATGGACTCGATGCATTAGGGTATGTCTATACCCTGACGAAGGAAAAATCAAGATTTTCCCAAGGGACTGGGAAATTCGATTTTTATAGAGGTCAAAACTAATTGGAAAAACCTCAAAATTTCCAGATCATTAATAGATTCGATTATGAATCCGCTGTGATTTTTGGAGGACTATTCGGATCTCCCACGAGGGTGATGCCGGAGGTTAAAGTCTGCTAAAACAAATATTGGAAATTCCAGGCAGGTCCAAAACCCATTGTCACCCTTTCATTTTTTTATGATAATAATGATTTAAAATTAGATCAAAATTTTTACAATAACTAAAAGTCATACAGATCTAACAGTAATAAAATTCACAGAATTTAAAGATGCAAAAATTTACATGAAATAACCTATGGACTTTGTACCGAAATGAACTCTATGGATTCTAACTTTGATCATAATGAAATTTACATTGAAATGAATGAAATAAATTAACATCCTAACCTAAATGCATTTTTTATCATAAAATATCATGAAATATAAAACTAATACACAAATCAATGGGGATACAACATATTCTTTGTTGTTGGCTTGTGAAACGGAAGATCCAATCCATTGAGTGGATGGACCTTATCGTTTGATTAGCACCTATACATGAGATATGTGTTTTTCGTATTTTCCCTTTCTTTTTTTTTTCTTTTTTATATTTTTTTAGTGAAAAAGATCCTTGTATCATCGTGGATCAGATTTTGGACTGGTCGTACATTACTTTCATGAAAATAAATGCAAATGATTCACTTCAATGGACAACAAGAACGCATGTTACATGATTTTAGCAAAAAATTGGCGTGTACCTAATGAAGCAAAACAAATCTTACCTTGGATTCTTGCCACACCAATGGAGAGTATTGAAAGCTTTGAAGTTAAAACTGCTAGAGATTTTGCAACCGTGTGAGGGCTGCAAATGGCTGAAGGAGGGAAAAGGTTTGAAAAGAAAGAGCCTCAACCGTATGGGTGCTTGAAAAAATCAAGGCTGCAGCTGTGAGCCCTTGTTGGGGTTGAGAGAGCTGCAATAAGTGGCTGGGCGTCTTGAGGTTGAAGGAGGGCTTATGTCTGAAGTGGCTGGGACTTTGCTGCTGATTCCATGCAAGGAGGTTGCTTCAACGTGGACAGATCGGCTGGAAGTGGTCTTGCGTGGTGGCTGCAACTGCTACAAAGTGAGGATGATGAAGGTACTGGTGCTGTAGCAGCAAAAGGAAGAGGCAAGAGAAAACCAAAGGGCGTCAATGGGCTGGAGAAGCCAAAAGTGCCCAGCCATGACCCTTTTTGGTTGAAAACTTAGGAAAAATAATGATTTTCCTAAGTTTTCATGGAGAGATAACCTTGATGAGGAGCGAGAGAGAGAGAGAGGGCTGTGGCATACGTGAATGCTGGGAATAGGTAAGTGAAGAGGCTTTAAGGTGGTTGGACCAAGGAAAAAGGAAGGAAAGAAAGGAGGGAAAAGGAGAAGGAAAGAGGAAAGGAAAGGGAAAAGGAAAGAAGAGAAGGAGGAGAGAAAGGAAGAGAAGGGGCTGGAAAAGGGGGTATACGTGAGTGGCTGGGAGAGGAAAGAAAGGAGGAAAGAAAGATAGAAAGAAAGAAAAGAAAGAAAGAAAGAAGGAAAGAAAAGAAAATAAAAATAAAAAAATAAAAAAATAAAAAAAAAGAAAATGGAGGAAGAAAGAAAGGAAATGGGCTGGAGGTTTGGGCGACCCCCTTGTGGGTCCCACCTTAGGAAGAATAAAATAATTAAGAAAAATTTTAAAAAATAAAATAAAACAAACCAAAAAAAATAAAGAAAAAGATAATTTTTTTTCTTTTCTTATAAATTAAAACAAGAAAATGCAAATGGATGGGCCATCTCAGAGCGGGTCCAAATTCCACTTTTAAAACTCATTTTGACGATTAAAGGGGTAAAATAGTCTTTTTAGAAAATTTTCAGACGAAACGAGCTATTTTTGGCAGTTTTTGAAACGAGCTCGGATTTTGAAGTTCAATACCTCGTTGTGAAGCAAATCCAATCTAGAATTTTAAAAATTTAATTTTGAAAGAAACCCAGATTGTTTTTCTCGAGAAAATACTTTCAAATTTATTTCCAGACGAAACGAGCTATTTTTGGCAGTTTTTGAAACGAGCTCCGATTTTGAAGTTCAATACCCCGTTGTGAAGCAAATCCAGTGTAGAATTCAAAAATTTGAGTTTGAAATAAATCCAGATTATTTTTCATGAGAAAATATTTCCAAATTTAGACTTCCGTGGGTAAAAATGTTAATTTTGAAAAACCCGGGGTTTGAAATTGATTTCTGAAAGCTTTTGAAACTTGATCTGGATTGAAATTTATAAAACTGGAGTTCTGGACTTCGAAAATGAAATGAAATGTGATGAAATGTTATGAAATGCTGAGAAATGATATGAAATGATGAGAAATGACATGCGAAATGCAAACCCTGAATGAAGAATTTTGGATTTTAAACCCTGATTGGCAGTTGTACCTGTTTCAAAATCATTAAAATTGATAAAATTTGCAAAATAGCTCAAGAAATGGTTTTGAGGACTCTACTAGGTCAGAGTGACACTGAAAATTGGGGTTCGAGCTGGACTGAACTGAGATGAGCTGGATTCTAGAGTTTTAGAACTCAAATGAACTGACCAGACACAGACTCAACTGACCTTTCCGACTGAATTTTCAAGAAAAACTACCATTTTTAAAGAAATGGTACGGAATGGTCACTGGAGCGAAGTGAATTACGAACCTGAACTGAATTTGAGTTAAAACAAAGGTCAGTAATACTGACATGAACTAAAATCGAAGCTCGAACACTAGCTCAATTGACTGAACTCAGCTCGGTTTCAGCTGAAAGAGCTGAAATGGACTAAAATGGGCTCCTGGACACTTGGAAATGGTTTTGAACTGAAACTAGAGCGCTTGAACTCCTGGTGAGCTCAAGTTAGACTCTAAGGAACATGACTGACTGGGAATGACTGGCTCAGAGACAATTGGTTTGAATTTGAGTGAGAAATGAGCTCATTTCTGATGAAATGATCCCATTTTGGCAGGAATTGTCAGAAATGAAAATGGTTTATTCATTGTGAGCTCAGATGAGCTTGAGATGACTGATATTCTAACTCTCTTGAACTGACCAATGAGCTTGGTTGACTCCGACTGACTGGGGTCCGGGATGACCTAGGGGCAAAATGGTAACTTTCCAAATGAAAGTTGGTAAAATGGTGATTTTCTGAAACTGACTCGGGGTTTGACTCCTACACTGACCTAACAGGGTTGGCACTACACGAGGAGGGTTGTTTGAGAATGGATGAGGAAAATTTAGAGTGTTTACAGATGCCCCTCTTTGCTACTAAGCCGGCTTGAAGATGAGCTTAGTGGCAAAGAAAAACACACCAAATTTTGGCTATAACAATGCCCCAGTTAGAAAAATCTGACTGGATATGAAGAAAATAATCCTGATGAAAATGGTAGATATGAAATGGAGAATGAAGAAGAAAATTTTACTTCAAAAGAAGTGAGATTCAGGTTTTGCCCTTAACCTGGATGGGACGGGAAATACCTCGTGTAGAAACGAAGCTCAAGTTTGACCCTTAACCTGACCGGAAGATGAAATACCTCATCAAAATGAGGCTCAGGTTTAACTCTTAACCTGATCGGGAAATGAAATACCTCCTCAAAGGAAGCTCAGGTTTGTACCCTTATCCTGATTGGGCGGAAAATGAAATACCTCATCAAAGGAGGCTCAGGTTTGTAGCCTTATCCTGATTGGGCGGAAAATGAAATACCTCATCAAATGAGGCTCAGGTTTGTACCCTTATCCTGATGGGGTGGAAAATGAAATGATGGGATTCTCGAAAGAAGAACCCATGATGGAACCTTTGGACTTCTGCACAATGAATCCGATAGGGGTTTTGCAAAACGATGAAATTAGGGTCCCTAAAGCTTGAAAAGGGGTTTGATTTTGGTCGCCTCATTGCTGAGACTAAATAACTTTTAAAATTGATGACCTTTTGCGAGAAAATGATTGGTGGCTTAACCTCAAGCCGAAATTGGACTGTTTATGGTGGGACAGTGGGGACACAGGGAAGTGTGCGAATCTGAGAGCCCAGGCACTCAGATTATACCAAAGAAGGGGAGGAATCTTGAAAACTCCCGTTATCAAGTCCTAAAAGGGATAACAACTGATGTCAGGATGCGCCAAAGATGAACCTCAAACTCGCGCTTCACGCCAGGATAGCTAGAAAATATTGTCAAAATGTTGAAAATTATTGTTGATTCAAAATAATTGAAAGTGATGCACATTGTTTTGAAAGTATTCTCTCTTTTCTACCTGAAGTATTACCTCCGACCGGGCTTAACTCCGTAGAATTAAGATTCGAATTCAAATTGCTTGCAAATTGACTTTCTTTTAAGGAAGCTATCAATTTTCTTGATATGAACAGAAAAGAGAGTATTCTTGATATTGTGAAAGCAATTGGTGAAAGAATATTGATAATAGAATTTCACAAATTTAAAGAAGATTCTTGGTAGATTCGACAGTCTGATATCCTGGGATTCTTTTCTCATGATGATCTTTCTGCCCACTCTTTTTTTTTTATTGGCAGAATTAGAGCTCTCTTGGGTTTTTGGGGATTACATCATCCTTCATTTTGGAGATGTCCTGACTTTTCTCTCTCTTTTTTTTTGGAAGGGTACGTCACAAACTCCTTCATCTCAGAGATGTTCCGATCCTTCTTTTCTCTCAGGGATTATGTTGATGGTTATTGGCTCTTTGGTTGGAAATCTCTTGATGGTAGCAGAAATTAAATATCCTTTAGGGTTTGTCGGGAGGCTCATCGCAGTCGCCTTCATCTTGACGGTGCTTTGAACTTTCCCTGAAAGGATCCATCACAAACTCCTTCATCTCGAAGATGATCCAAATCTTCTTTGGCCCTGGGGGTCTAACTCGCATAATTCGTCTTCATCTTGACGACACTTGAGAGATCCCTTTTGCAGATATTTAATTGCAACTTAGGTGATTGAGGAGATATAGGGATTGAATGGATTTTTCTGTATCACCCAGGATATTTCGACTGCTTTATTTTCCAAGAATGATCTTTAAAAATGTGTCATTGTATGCGATCAATACCGATCACTTATGGCTTTGCAACAACATGAAATTTTCTTTGCTGGCCTTATCGAGGATTTATTCTTCATCTTTTTGGTTGGCCAATTGAAAGATCTTGAATTTTGAATCCTTTTTCGCAAAAGCTTTGTCCTTTCGAAAGTAATACTGAAGGTATTCTGAGGTAATGTTTTTGTGCATTAAAGATTTTTGAAATCAACAAGTATTTAATGACAAATTGGCAAAATTTTCTTGAAATTCTTTGTGAAAGCGAGCATTTGAAGCACAACGCAACGCATACATGACAGAAATTTTCTTCTCCTTTCCCCAAAGAAGAAGATTCAAAAATTGGAAATAGGAATTACTCCTCTCTTCCTTGAAGAGGAGGTGTTTGCAAAACGAACTTTCGAAGAGAACTTAAGCTTTCATCAAAACTTCCTAACATTAGACTTCTCTTATGGAAAGGGAGCCGGTAATGGTGAGGTCGGTGATTTGGTCATGAAGGAACGAGTCCATCACACTCTCCCTAAAAAGAGGGTCCTTCAAGATGAAATGACCTAGTATAAAATTGTGGTCACAAGGAAAGCGAACTTCCGTCAAAGCTCTCCCTGAACTAAGGGTTCCTTGTATGAAATTGGAATTTTGTTTTGCAAATGGTTCACAAAGACACGAGTCCCTTCAAACTCTCCCTGAAAAGGGGCTAAGTGAACAAAGGATAGCATGCGAAAAGAATGAGCTCCCTCGAACTCTCCCTGTACAAAGGGTCTCTCGCAAGAGGAAATGATTGAAATTGGTATTGAGTGACCAAAAGGTCGAAATTGGAAATTGGAAATTTGGAATTTGGAAATTGATATTTGGAAATTGATTGACCCGAAGGTCGAAATTAGAAATTTGGAATTTAGAATTTAGAAATGGGAAATTGGAAATTGATTGACCCGAAGGTCGAAATTGGAATTGATTGACCCAAAGGTCGAAGTTGGAAATTTAGAAATTGATTGACCCGAAGGTCGAAATTGGAATTGATTGACCCGAAGGTCGAAATTGGAAATTTGAAAATTGGAATTTTGAATTTTGATGAATGATCAGTGCGAAGACTGAACCCAAGAGGTTGACTGACAGGACCAACTAGTGAGACACTAATCACGAGTGCTCAATTTTGAAAGAATACCAGTATGAATACCGGGTTTTGAAAATATGTCAACATGGACATTGGATTTTGAAAATATATCAGTTCGAGGACTGGATTTTGGAAATGTACCAGCTCGAGCACTGGGTTTTGAAAATGTACTTTATTTTTAAATTGAATCTTTGAAATTCGGAAAGAGACCTAGGCTCTTAAAGTATTTGGAAATTGTAACAAGAATGATTGTCTGGGTCTCAGAATTATCCCTTATCCTGAATGGGTAGCGAACTTGATGCAAATGCATGCCAATGAATGCAGATGTATGCAAATATGAAAATGATGCACATGCGTGCAAAATGAGAGATTTGTTTATCCTACCTGCATACAGGATATTTGTACATAAAAACAAAATTTTAAAATTCCCCAATATAATTGGGAAAAGAGAATTTGATCATTATTGAAGAAAATTTTCAGGAATTACAAAGAATAAGACATGATTTAAGTATAGAATTTTTTCAAATGTCGAGCATTGATGGGATCTGGTAATTCCACTGCATCGGCATTGATGAGCCGATATGAATTACGAGGTAATGCCTCTTTGACAACATAGGGACCTTCCCAATTTGGTGACCACTTGCCACCTGGGCGGTGCTTGAGATAAGCCGTTGATCTGAGCACTAGATCATTGACTCGAAATTTCCTTTCAATGACGGATTTTGCATATTGTCTGGCTATCCTCTGACGATATGATTGAGCGTCCTCTGCTGCTCTGAGTCTTCTTTCATCTAGCAAATCAAGTTGTATTAGTCGTTGTTGCTGATACTGATCAAGAGGTAATTCTAGAAGTGATGCAAATTTTAAAGCAGGTTTTTGAACATGTAGAGGCAGTACTACTTCAGTTTCGTAGACAAGTTCTGACAAAGTAGCAATGGTTGGAGTTCGAATGGTGGTTCTGTATGCCCACAATGCATCATGGATCTTCTCATGCCAATCACGACCTATTTCCAAAGTTCACTCCCGGATTCGAATCAGAATCTTATTGGTGGCCTCTGCCTGACCATTCCCTTGAGGATAATAAGGAGCGGAGAAATGATGATGGATTCTGAATTTTGAGCAGAATGTCCTCATTTTCTCATTCTTGAAATGGCTGCCATTGTCTAACACAATGTCATGCGGTATGCCGAAACGACATAGGATATTCTTGTGGATGAATGAGACCACATGTCGACCTTTGACTGTGCGTAGAGTGACTGCTTCTACCCATTTAGTAAAATATTTTATTGCAGCAAGAAAATATTTGTGGCCATTTGAAGCAGAAGGAGTAATGGGGCCTACAACATCAAAAGCCCACATAGAAAATGGCCATAGCGAGACGACAGATTGCAAGTATGTCACTGGCGCATGAATGGAAGGTGCATGCATCTGACATTGAACGCACTTCTTCACAAAACGATAGCAATCTTGTTGCATAGTTCTCCAGTAATACCCTGCTCGGATGATTTGTTTGACAAGAGTTTGGTAGCCAACATGACCACCGCAAATGCCTTCATGTGCTTCTTGCACAACTTCTTTGGCTTCTTCTTCGTCCAAACATCTGGAATATTCAGAACTGAATCCACGACGATAGAGAACATCGACGAGAATAAAATATCGAGCAGACATGCGCTGAATTGCTCGTTGCTCTTTTTTTGAGAGTTCTGGGGGAAATTCGCCAGTCTCAATGAAATTTTTAATGTCATGATACCAAGGCTTCTTCTTTTGCTCAGCCTAGTTTATCTGCTCTACTGGGACGAAAGCAGGTTGATCGAGTTTGCCAATTTCAAAGGAGCGACAAGATTCTTCGCTCTTGAAAGACATGATGGATCCGAGATTGGCTAAGTTGTCTGCAACTTGATTGAAATCTCTCTTGATATGGAAAAGTTGGAATTCTTCGAAATTGCTGGCAAGAGCTGAGACAATCTTCTGATAAGGAAGTAATTTCTGATCCTTCACTTGTCATTCAGCTAAGACTTGATTGACGACGAGCAAAGAGTCGCCATAAGCATGCACTCTTTTGACATTGAAGTCTTGTAGAATTTTCAGACCTTGTATCAAAGCTTCATACTCGGCCATATTATGAGTGCACTGAAAATCTAATTTGAGAGAAAAGGGGATAATCTCCTTCTCAGGGGTAATTAGTAGAATCGCGATTCCTATGCCTACCATATTCTTGGAACTGTCGAAGAATAAATTCCAAATTAGAGATTGTTGAATATTGCAGATCCGCTCATTGGGGAAATCATCTTCGGCTTTAACATCCTCTGCTAGAGGAAAATCCGCCAATTGATCTGCAATTGCTTGGTCTTTGATAGATTGTTGAGAGACATACTCCAGATCATATTGCATCAATAGGACTTGCCATTTGGCAATCCGTCCGCTGAGAAATGGTTGTTCTAAAATATACTTGAGAGGATTTAATTTGGATAGGATCTTGACTTCAGATGCCAGCAGATAGTGTCTCAATTTTTGACACATCCAAACCGGAGCTAGACATGTCTTCTCTATCTAAGAGTATTTATTCTCATAATCAATGAAGGTTTTGCTCACATAGTAAATGGCATGCTCTATTAGACTGCTTTCTTCATAATGCGCCAAGAATCCTCCGCAAGCAACTTGATTAACTGAAATGTATAGCAGTAGGGGTTTTTCCAATTCTAGCGGCTTTAAAACAGGAGGATTGAGCAAATATTTCTTGATGCGTTCGAACGATTGCTGACACTCTGGTCCCCATTCGAACGTCACTCCTTTTTCTGAGCAAATGATTGAAAGGCTCACATCTCATGGCCAAATTGAATATGAATCGCCGAATTGATTGCATGCGTCCCTGAAGGCTACGCAGTTCTTTGAGATTAGTCGGGGGGCGGCATGTCAATGATAGCTTTGGCCTTAGCGGGATCAACTTCTATCCCCTTTTTGGTGACTAGAAAGCCTAACAATTTGCCAGATTCGACTCCAAAAATACATTTTTGTGGATTGAGTCTTAGCTTGTAAAGAATGAGCTGACTGAAAACTTGATTGAGAGCTTTGATGTGATCTTCCTCTTCTTTGGACTTTACCAGAATATCATCGACATATGCATCCATGATTTTGTGCATCTGATCATGGAAAATGACGGCCATAGCACGCTGATAAGTGGATCCAGCATTCTTAAGCACAAATGGCATGATCGTATAACAAAAAGTGCTCCAAGGAGTAGTGAAAGATGTCTTGGACTGATCACGAGCAGCCAACTTGATCTGATTATATCCAGAATATCCGTTCATAAAAGAAAACATGGCGTGGCCCGCCGTGCTGTCGATCAAAAGATCAATATTAGGAAGTGGATAATCATCCTTAGGAGTCGCTTTATTGAGATCTCTAAAGTCAATGCAGATTCGAACTTTGCCATTATTCTTGGGAACAACGACAATATTTGCTAGCCAGTCTGGGTAGTCAATGGTTCAAATGAACCCTGCTTTGAGTAGGTCTTTCAGACCTTCCTTAACTTGTTGCTCCACTCGAGGATCCATCTTTCTCAACTTCTGCTTAACTGGATTGACATTTGGTTTTAGGATGAGGCGATGCTCAACCAATTTAGTATCCAGACCTGGCATGTCCTCATACGTCCATGCGAACACTTCTTCATGCTGCTTAAGAAAATTAGTGAGCCTTTCTTTCTCTTCTGAGCTCAAACTGCTGCCAATCTTGAGAATTTTGGGATCGTCTTCTAATCCAATATTGATATCCTCAGTCGGATCCTGAACTAAGGATGATGGCTCATCTTGTTTCTGAATTGCTACAAATTCTGGTAATTCTTGAAAAGCTAATCAAATTCTTTCGGTTCTTCTGACTGCTTTGTAGTCTGACTGCATTCTGCTCTTACTTTGACCTAATGAATCACTTTTGGCTTTGAAGAGGCATTTGGATTAAGAACGAGCTTCTTGATAGAACGAGGAGACATTCTGAAAATTGGAAAATAAATTGATTCAGGGAAATCACCTATTCATAAAATAAATTGCTTTTATTGAGAAAATATTTGGAAGAATAAAAGAGCAAAATAATGGCAATTTTGCAAAGATTTGATAGTGAGAAGTAAAGAGACAAATGGCATCTGGATAGACAAAGGAAACTTGCAACTTTATTGAAAGATTGAATTGATGACAATGATTGAAATGAAATGGGATATCATCCCAAATGTGGAAACAAAAGAATAAAAATGAAAAGACAAGCAGATGCCCTTAGTGTGTTCCTTTGACAAAAATAGTGCTCTTCTGAGATCTTCTGCCATTGAAGCCCAATCCGACCCTCTGAGGATAGTGCGGAGGAATTACTGGCTCAAGACGACCATCTCCATTTTTGCCCAGGCCTTGAAAAGGTTGATAGCCATGCTTCACCAACAGATCAAATCCCTTTTTGGCCTTCATGAATTGAGAGAACAGAGGATGATATTTAAATGTGCTATAGTCAATTCGCCCTCCAATCTTGAAAAACTGAGGGCCTCTCCATCGAGTCATGGCCACTGTATGCTCTGGTCGTTCTGCCGTCTGCAGTATTCCCGAATTTTCTTCAAAGCTGACCTCATCAATGCCCCTAATACTAGGGATATTAGTAGTAAAAGTGGGTCTGGGAACCATGGGTTGTGCAAGCCTCTACTCTGGATCTTCGCCCAAGACGGTTGTGATCATTCCACCTTTTGACCACTTGACACACTGATGCAGAGTAGACGGCACTGCGTTCGTGTTGTGAATCCACGGTCGTCCCAACAACAGATTATACGTTGGCGGCACATTGACCACATGAAAGAGGACAGAGTGGACTGAATAGTCAATGAAAATCTCCAAGAAAATTTTAAATTAGATGAGCTAGATTGAGCTGGATTCTAGAGTTTCAGAACTTAAATAAACTGACCAGACACAGACTCAACTGACCTTTCCGACTGAATTTTCAAGAAAAACTATCATTTTTAAAGAAATGGTACGGAATGGTCACTGGAGCGAAGTGAATTACGAACCTGAACTGGGTTTGAGTTAAAACAAAGGTCAGTAATACTGACATGAACTAAAATCGAAGCTCGAACACTAGCTCAATTGACTGAACTTAGCTCAGTTTCAGCTGAAAGAGCTGAAATGGACCAAAATGGGCTCCTGGACACTTGGAAATGGTTTTGAACTGAAATTGGAGCGCTTGAACTCCTGGTGAGCTCAAGTTAGACTCTGAGGAACATGACTGACTAAGAATGACTGGCTCAGAGACAATTGGTTTGAATTTGAGTGAGAAATGAGCTCATTTCTGAAGAAATGATCCCATTTTGGCAGGAATGGTCAGAAATGAAAATGGTCTGTTCATTGTGAGCTCAGATGAGCTTGAGATGACTGATATTCTAACTGTTCTGAACAGACCAATGAGCTTGGTTGACTTCGACTGACTGGGGTCCGAGATGACCTAGGGGTAAAATGATAATTTTCCTAATGAAAGTTGGTAAAATGGTGATTTTCTGAAACTGACTCGGAGTTTGACTCCTACACTGACCTAACAGGGTTGGCACTACACGAGGAGGGTTGTTTGAGAATGGATGAAGAAAATTTGGGGTGTTTACATGGCCATGTGAGGCCGAGCACGTGTGACGCCCCAAACCCTGACCTTGTAAAAACCTTTGGTTTTTGAGCAAATTTTTTTTTTTGATATATAGTTTGAAAACAACCAGCCGAAGTAGAGAAAGGAAACAGGGGTAAAACAAAGGCCGCAAGTCTGAGCGAGCCACAGTAAGGAAAACTGAAAGTGCAGTAGGATCGAGGCAACGAGCACTAAAGGGGGGGTGAATAGTGCTTTTAAATACCGTCTGCGGAATTTTGACGGATTTTGTAATTTGCAAAGCAAACACACGAAGAACACAATAATTTATCCTGGTTCGGTCTTTCCCGACCTACATCCAGTCCTCAAGCAAAACCCACTTGAGATTTCCACTATCAACCTTGTGTAACTACAAGATCATACAGACCAAATCCGGTCCCACTTTCAGTAACACACCTACTGAAAGCAAACAACTCCTTTAAACCAAGGAGTCCTTCCTTTTACAGAAAAATGAAATAAGTAACAACTTAGAAAACAACCTATGAGCCCTTCTTATGAATGCAAATGAGATGCACTTGGCTTTTGAGGTTATTGAAATACTCTACTCACGAATTCACTATCTCTCAAAGGAATTTGAGTGAAAAACTGAAGTGAAAAATATCACGTGAGTGAGAAAATGAATATGAGTGAAAAGCAAAGAGTAATTGATTCAAATTGATTAAATTGTAGTACTTTTGAATGTAAAATTCCCTCATATTTATAGTTGAAACATTTCATACGTTGAGGGTATGAAAGGGTGTCAAAATAGTCCATTTTGAATGATCAAAACGTTTGAAAAATGAAAAGACACGCCTTTTAAAAGTTTCAGGAAAAACAGAAAAATTAGTCGATTGGAACAATAGTTAGTCAACTAATAATTAGTTATTAGTAGACTGACAGTTATCGTCGGTCGACTGATCTGTTTATCGAGCCATTTGAAAATATGAAGATTTGAAACTTAGTCGACTAAAGATAAAATTAGTCGACTGATAATATCATCAGTAGACTGAAAAACCTTTCAGTCGACTGTTGCTAAAATCTTCTGAAAAAATACACATTTTGTTCGGTTGACTGATAAAAGCATTAGTCGACTGCTGCTAAATTTTTAGAAAACACATCTTCTATCCAGTCGACTGATAAAATCATTAGTCGACTGCTGCTAAAATTTCCAGAAAACAGACATTCTGTCCGGTCGACTGACAATACCTTCAGTCGACTAATTTGACAAAAATGACATTTTAGAAAATATGGCACGAAAGGATTAGTCGACTGGTGAGTCTATTAGTCGACTAATAAACACGAAAATTTAAGAAAATAGTTTTCTAAAAAGATTTTCATGAAGGGTTCTTTTAGAAAAGTTTTTCTAAAGACATTTTAAGTAAAATGAACCTAAATATGCACTCTAAGTAAGGCTCTTACAAGAATCTAAGACTTTTAATGAATTTAACATTTGCAGACTAGTCTTCAAAGATTCTTCATCGATATCTTCAATGTCTTCATTGCCTTAGCTGAAATGCACTTGATTTCACTTGCTCATCATCAAAACCTTGTACTTGAAGTATCATGTACGACTTCATTGTCGTAACAATCTCCCCCTTTTTTATGATGACAAACTTAATCAAAGATGAAGCATTTAGATGTATAGATGGAGATTTTACTCCCCCTATCAATATGCTGCAAAACATTAAAAGTTAGCACATTCAAAGCACATATATCACATATTGATTGGTTTGCATTTCTATTCATCATTACTTCATGCATTTAAAACTTTTTCATAAATGCAATTTTCAATGCTTTCTTTTTCTTAATTTCGCATTTCACATGCAAGGTCTCCTGCAATTTCCATGCATATATCTAATCTAATTCTATCTTTTTTTTTTCTCCCCCTTTGTCATAATAAAAAAGAGTAAGGGCAGAAATAGCATAAGCAAAATGTAAATACACGTTTAAAATATTACAACCCATAAAGTATCAAAGTTTAGTAAAGATAGAAAACAAAGATCAGAAAAGTGAGTTGAGCAAGTCCTTGATTGCAGTAATATCTTTATGAATCGAAGAAAGTTGTTGAGTCACATCTTCACGAAAAGTGTGTTGATGCAGCTCCAAAGCTTCTAGTCGCTGCAAAACTTCATCATTGTCTTGACTTGTAGAAAATTTCTTTCGTTTTACTTGAGATGAAGGTGTCGCAGAAGATGGTGAGGGTTCAGAAATTGATGGTTCAGTAGGATCAGATGGTTTAGTTTGATCAACATTTAAAGGAGGCAGATATTTGATTTTCATTCGTTTAAAAATAGTTTGATCAAAGAACTCCTTTTGCTTAATATATTTTTCATTTGTTAAGGGAACTTTGAAATGTCTAAAAATACGAGTTAGAAGACATCCGTAAGGAAGAAATGGTTTTTGTTTCCACAAATTAGTAAAATACACGTTGGCCCAATTTACAGAAATATTTCCAAATAAGACATAAAGAGCCGTAGATAGATCTGTGGAATAGTAATCAAAAGAACTAGTTTTAGGTAGAACATTATGGGCAAGGATTCGTCCAGCAATGCGTGCACGAGTTTGAAGATTAGTATTTTTGAAAGGAGGACAATGAGGTGCACCTGGAAGAAGAATTTGTTCAAAAATTCTTTCATCATTTAGTTCAACAGTATTGAAAAGAGTGTCTGAAGGTGAAATTTCTAGGATTTCTCCAAGTAGTTTAGAATCAAACTCAATTTCAACATCATGAACAAGAGAGGAAAGAACTCCAGTTTCATGATCAATTTGTAAATTTGTATAAAACAAGTGAATCAGAAAAGGATAATGAAGGGTGTCTGCACGGGCATCAAAAAGATGTGAAATTCTTGGAAATAATTCTCTGATTTTGTAACGAGAAAACAGGTGAAACAGTATATTTCAGCCTGGTAAAATATGTAGTGTAGAAATCGATCCAAAAGTATCATATAAAAGAGGATTTCAGAGTAATCTGAGTGAAAATCCATGTCTTGCTGAAGGTGTAGGGAGGAGAACCTTTTGCAGATGCAGTCTTCGAACAAGGCATGGTTAAAATAGATTCACCTTAAAAAAAAAATAGTTGCAGAGAATGATGTCGGCTTCCAAATGACGTCCGACAGAAGGAAGATGTTGTCTGGTGTTGTGAAGGAGAACCAATACAACAGAAACAATGAATAGACAAGGAGGAGTCTGCGGTGGATGTCGGCAGATGCGAGGAGGCTGTCACAAGGGGATTCCGGCGAGGACTGAAGAGGCACCGGTCACGACAAGATGATTCCGACAACTCCCTGTCACGGCCAGAAGATTCCGGTCGAGGAGAGGTTCGAACGACACTCCGAGGGTTTTTCGGAAGAGAGAGAGGAAAAAAAAATCTAAGGGTGAGAGAGATAGTGAGAGAGGGTTTCGTTTTTTTTTTTTTTAAAAAAACGAAAGGGTGCGTGAAAATGAAACGATGCCCTAAAAAAAATCAGGTAAAAAAAATCCAAGGGGTATCGGGTCCCTTCAGTTAAAATTTAAAAAAAAAAATTTTAGTCGACTAAAATTTTATCGGTCGACTAATAATGTGCGATTCTTTCTAAAAATTTAAAAGCATCAGTCGACTAGAAATTTATCGGTCGACTAATATGATACGACTCATTCTAAAAATTTTTTAAAGCATCAGTCGACTAAAATTTTATCGGTCGACTAATATGGTGCGATTTTGAGATTTTGTTCAAAAATCAGCATTTTTATAAATCCAAAAATGAGCAAATGCCTAGTTCTCTCCTAATTCTCATAAAATCTTCATTTTTAAGTGGTTTAGTGAAGATATCGGCATGTTGTTCATTAGTGAAAATAAAATTTAACAAAATGTCTCCTTTTAACACATGATCTCTTAAGAAATGATGTCTAACTTCAATATGCTTAGTTCTTGAGTGCTGAACAGGATTTTTCATAAGATTTATAGCAGTTAAGGTCTGTTTCATCCATAGTACTTGTGAACACGCTAAACTAGCCGCTATATATTCTGCTTCAGTTGTAGAGAGTGACACTGAATTTTGCTTTTTACTAAACCAAGAGACTAAGGAATTTCCTAAGAAATGACAAGTTCCGCTAGTACTCTTGCGATCAGATTTACTTCCTGCAAAAGGAAAACTAGAGGGGGGGTGAATAGTGCTTTTAAATTCAAAGGGCGCAAGTCTGAGCAAGCCACAGTAAGGAAAACTGAAAGTGTAGTAGGATCGAGGCAACGAGCACTAGAGGGGGGGTGAATAGTGCTTTTAAATACCGTCTGCGGAATTTTGATGGATTTTGCAATTTGCAAAGCAAACACACAAAGAACACAATAATTTATCATGGTTCGATCTTTCCCGACCTACATTCAGTCCCCATGCAAAACTCGCTTGAGATTTCCACTATCAACCTTGTGTAACTACAAGATCATACAGACTAAATCCGGTCCCACTTTTAGTAACACACCTACTGAAAGCAAACAACTCCTTTAAACCAAGGAGTCCTTCCTTTTACAGAAAAATGAAATAAGTAACAACTTACAAAACAACCTATGAGCCCTTCTTATGAATGCAAATGAGATGCACTTGGCTTTTGAGGTTGTTGAAATACTCTACTCACGAATTCACTATCTCTCAAAGGAATTTGAGTGAAAAACTGAAGTGAAAAATATCACGTGAGTGAGAAAATGAATGTGAGTGAAAATCAAAGAGTAATTGATTCAAATTGATTGAATTGTAGTGCTTTTGAGTGTAAAATGCACTCATATTTATAGTTGAAATATTTCATACATTGAGGGTATGAAAGGGTGTCAAAACAGACCATTTTGAATGATCAAAACGTTTGAAAAATGAAAAGACACGTCTTTTAAAAGTTTCAGGAAAAACGACAAAATTAGTCGACTGGAACAGTAGTTAGTCGACTAATAATTAGTTATTAGTAGACTGACAGATATCGTCGGTCGACTGATCTGTTTATCGAGCCGTTTGAAAATATGAAGATTTGAAACTTAGTCGACTAGAGATAAAATTAGTCGACTGAAAATATCATCAGTAGACTAAAAAACCTTTCAGTCGACTGCTGCTAAAATCTTCTGAAAAAATACACATTCTGTCCGGTCGACTGATAAAAGCATTAGTCGACTGCTGCTAAATTTTCAGAAAACACATGTTTTGTCCAGTCGACTGATAAAGTCCATAGTCGACTGCTGCTAAAATTTCCAGAAAACAGACATTCTGTCCGGTCGACTAATTTGACAAAAATGATATTTTAGAAAATATGGCGCGAAAGGATTAGTCGACTGGTGAGTCTATTAGTCGACTAATAAACACGAAAATTTAAGAAAAGAGTTTTCTAAAAAGATTTTCATGAAGGGTTCATTTAGAAAAGTTTTTCTGAAGACATTTTAGGTACAATGCAACCTAAATATGCACTCTAAGTAAGGCTCTTACAAGAATCTAAGACGTTTAATGAATTTAACATTTACACACTAGTCTTCAAAAATTCTTCATCGATATCTTCAATGTCTTCATTGTCTTAGCTGAAATACAGTTGATTTCACTTGCTCATCATCAAAACCTTGTACTTGAAGTATCATGTACGGCTTCATTGTCGTAACAAAAACAAACCACAAGTCGAATCAAAATACATTCCATTACCACAATGTTTACAAAATTATAAAATGAGACTGGGTACATCAAAACAAAACAGTCTCTCAAAATGAGAGGAAAAAAACCCCTCAAACCCCAAAACCAGGAGCCAAGATCTGCTGCTAAGTGTGGGTCTCAAGTCTTCTGTTGTGCGTCGTCGCATCGCCGCTGCATCTACTCGTCACCTGTATCCCCATAAAACGGGTCAGTACTCTTGCGAGTTGGTGAGATAAACCATCCATACATTATCATTTTTAAGGAAAAGTATACGGTAACGAGCTAGATATAGATATGCTACAACTACAAGTAACATGCTATAACTATCATGATGGAACAATTAGAAACATTTAAATAAAAGTACAAGTGCGTGTCAGGTAGGTGCACGTGCTACAAGACTATACAACAACGAAGTAAGTAACAAGTGCAACAACTATAGTAACAGAACGAGAACTAAGCAACAAGCTAAACAAACATAACAAAACTATGAGCAGTGCTAAAGCAAGCAAACAACTACAGTATGTCAGTCTGTTTGGTTAGTAATTATGTTCTTCTGATTACTCCTTCGGGTACGCGAAGGAAACCTTGCATTCTGTGAGACATGCACCCGACGTCTATTATTCAATTTCTAGTGTGATAACTGGGGATGCCGAGTCAACCACCTGTGGGCAGCGCGCAACTAGAAGAAACCTTTCGCAGGGGAAAAGGATTGCAATCCGTACTACTACAATAGTAGAGGTCCCTGAAAAGGGTAACCTCGACCTCCCTAACTCTGAGTGACTGGAGGTCAAAAGGATGCTACAACTCCTCAAAAAAAAGTGTCGTAGTAACTACTTGTCACTCAGGGCTGTACCATTCACCCTCTCCCTGGGTGACCATCTTTGTAAATGGGGCATGACAGATTTATCTTATTTAGTCTCATTCATCAAGTTATACCTCCTCTCAAGGTAGTATGCCTTTGGACTTTGTGAGGTACGCAAACAAGAACTTGGCTTGCCCATTCACGTGCTCAACCTCACACGACCAACAAAAGAGCACATCGTCTGTGAAGACAATCATAACACCATTTTCATTTTATACCTAGGGTATCACAATACGTGAGCTCTCTCTCTCACGAACAAGGGGCCATTGCCCGAGGACTCCAACCGAGTTGCAAACCTCAATAGGTAAATTGTGTTATACCCTCATGGTGTTTCAGTTTCAAGTGTACGTCACGTCGAGTGTGTAGCACACCTCTGGTGCGTAATATATTTATCAAGATACAAATGTGAGCCAAAACAGGTATTACTCGACAAACCAAAACCAATGACATACGTGTCAAGATGTGCCAATGTGCACGTGCGAAACAAGAAAAACCACAAAGTCTAAAATTTGCACAAGTATCGAATAGTGAGCAACGATACAACAATATATTTATAAAATGGCATAATTTACTATTTTTAAGTGGCACGACACTCAAAATGCATAAACAATCACTATCGTTCATGCAAAGAGTATTCCGAGCTTGGAATACGTATTTCCCAAATATGCGTATTTCAAATATCGTACCGCAGCAAAACTCGCATAGCGAAGCCTTTTACGAAAGATCTTTACAAAATTGACACTCACGAGTGTCGAGAATGAGTCTTAACTTAATCCCATACTTATGGGGATTACATTAGCATATCCAAATACGTGGCTGCACTCTGCCAGCACAAACGGGGCACAAATGAAGCCATCTGCCGAAGTGTCCGACAAAGGTGGGAAATACCCGTACGTGTGTAGCGTAACACACGTTACAAGCTCAACACATCGATGCCACGATGAGACAGTGAGGCACGGGCATCCGATGCCCAAGATCGCAACGATCTCGTTGCTCACAAACTAATTTCCTCGCTTTATAGTTAATGGTTTCGTCTGGCAGTTTGGCGGCAATGAGGGGGAAGTTGCAGCCACATATTAAGCTCTCGCAGGATGCTCAGCGAGGCCTAGGCAATCAGGTTTGAGTCTGCATGTGGCTCAGACCATGAGCTGTGGACTGAGCATAGTCCAACCCGAAACTTTTAAGAGGGGCAGCAAGGTAGTCGGGTGCCATAGCACCCGTTGCCAACTTGGCACCAAGGCAAGGATCAAGGCCCAAGTGGGGCCTGCTGCATGACTGGGCCACGGAGCCCAAGTCTACCTTGGTCTGCACCCTACGTGCAGACCAAGTGTGTTGCTGCACTGCAGCACTGGCCATGGGGCCAAAACCTAGCTCACCCGGGTGCACTAGCACCCGGCTAAGACTAGGGGAGTCCCAAGTGGGCTCGGCTGGGTCGAATGCCCAAGATGGGCAGGCCGAAAACCCATGCCAGCAGGGTCTGGTCCAGGGGTGACCAAACCCAGCTGGGTCACAAGAGGTGACCCTGGTCAGAACCCAGGGGGTTCGGACCATGGTAGCAGGCCCAGCTAGCTCCCAAAGGGGGAGCGGCTAGCCTAAAGACCCCAATTTGGGTCAAGGCTGACACCATGGTATGGACCTTGTGGGTCCAGACCTTGCTGTGCCAAAAGGTGCAGGGGGCACACAGAAGGTGTGCCATGCCTGCACCCCTGGTCTGACCTAGGGAAGGGTCCAGACCCGAGGCTGCAGGTCATGGCTTGCACCACACACAGGTGCGCCATAGGGGGTGTCGCCCACACCCCAGTGCCAGACCTCCAACAGCATGGTCTGGACCCTGTGGGGGGAGGGGGGCTGTGCAAGCTCCCTGGTTCGAACCTGGTAGGGGTTCGGACCATGGCTGCAGCCACCCACTAGATGGGTGCGCCAAGGGGATGACAACCCGGGTGCCATGTGCACCTGGCTCTTGTTGTCATAGGGCAACCGACTGAGAGGTGACCCCACTCAGTGAGTAGGTCACCCAGGTAGGTCTGGGTCCCGTGATGGCCCAGACCAGCCTGCACCCTAATGGAGGACGCGGCAGCTCAGCTGGGGCTGTTGCATTCACAAGCTCAAACGCCCAAGGGGAGGCGAATGGACGGCCTGAACTGACTGACCTTTGGTCGGTATGGGGGCTTGCTGCAAGGTTGCAACAGCCACCAATGGGGCCATGGGGCTCCAAACGAAGAAAAACCAGGCCTGGGCTAGCTGCAATAGAGCCCAGCCCGATTGCCAACGAGCTCAGCCCCACTAGGGGCGTTTCCACCAAAAATAAGAAAAATGCATTTTAAGGGAGCAAAAACAAAAAATCATGCTATATGGTACATGTAACAAAACAAAAGAGAAAAGGATAGGAAACAATGTGTTTCCATGTAACGCCCCAAAATCGTGGACTTGAAACCTTTTATGAAAAAGGTTGAAAGCTTTGAAATCAATCATTTATCAGAGTTTGAAACAGAAGTTCAACAGAAAATCATGTTTGAAATAGAAAGTCCCTGGACCTTGGGCGCATTACAACGCAAACTCCCCTTTTACAAATCGATTTGCAATTCAAACATATATTTTTATTGAAATGAAAAGAAGAACAAAGTTTTGGTAACATAGTTTTAGTAATCCAGAGTTTTAATAAGAAGAGATGCTTTCAAAGAAACTTTATATCACATTTACCAAAAGTGTCCTCAGAAACGCAACGTCAGGGAAAGGGTCTTGCCTTGAATGCATCACGTCATCATGCCATCGTAAGTTGTCTCAACCTATTCACCACCTGCCCATGAAATGGGTCACTCTCACAACAGACTAGTAGGTGTGCAAAAGACAAGAAGGTATAAATGCTATAATAGGCCAGATATTTGCTAGATCAAGCAGGAAACAGCGAGACTAGAAGAACTAATCAAACATACTGTGGAGTAAGCAAAACTCTAGTAAAGCAAACAGCTAAATACAAGAGCAGTAAGGATCACAGTGCTAAACAAGCAACAATCCAACTGAGTAAGACAAACATTCATAACAATGCTCGCAATATATACAATTACCATTAGATGGTTCAGCAAATCGAAAAGTAATTACATAAATCGTAAGGCACAAGCTATTGCATCACAAGCAATTCATAAGTGTTATCATCGCAAAAAATTTTCCCTCCCTTGCGAGAGAGAAACGAATTTCGCGAGTCAAACTCGACCAAAGTTTTGAAAATGGTTTTGAAAATTAACTCACCTCCGTTTTGAAAATTTGCGGGAAAATTCCGTGGAATGGGATCCGCCTGTCGGTACGAGGTTCAACCGTTCCTGGCGCCTTTACCAGGGGTAATTGAACCAAGGATCAATTATGTACTTTAACTTGACTCAAATATCTAAATTATGCTCTATTTTTCCTAGAATGCACAGAGAATCAGGCTTGTGCTATGAAATTTTGAAAATAATGCAAGTTTGAGAAAATATGATGTTTGCTTTAGAAAATTGAAATATGGTTGGAAAATGATTGGAAAAGTGCTTGAAATTGGAATTTTTGGGAAAATCATTGAATTTCATTGGAAATCAGAAATTGGATTGGAAAATGATATCGCAGGAAAACTTGAATTTTGAAAAATCGATTTTCAGTTTTGGATTACTTTTCTGAGGAAATGGATTTGAGAATTCTGAGAAAGTTAGGAAGTTCATTGGAAAATGACTTTTGAAATGGAAAATGGATTCTCAGGAAAATTAGATTTTTAAGAAAATCGATTTCTGAAAACTTGGGATTTTGAAATTTAAGAATTTTAAAACATTGGAAAATATTGATTTGAACTTGGGAAATGCTTTGAAATGTCATTTGAAAACTTAGGATTCTGAGAAAATCCAATCCTGAGAAAGACTTAGGAAATCCTTGAGAAAATTGATTTTTCTGAAATTGAAATTGGAAAATGAATTTGAAAATAATGCAATTTGAATGAATGAATGAATATGAATTTGAAAAGGGAATTTCATTGAGGAATTGGGAAATCCTTTTAAAACTTTGAGAAATGCAGTGCATTTTTGAAGTTAGCCTAAGAGTGTAGGCTGAATGTGGCTAATATGAAGATCATAAATCTTGGTTTTCTTTGTATTCTGACTATGGCCATAAATACGAATCCCACCGAGTTTACAAACTCCATAAGAGCTTGTGCACATGCTATTCATGTAAACCATAGTGAATTTGAAATAAATATGCATGAATCATACATCACATATTGAAATTTGCAGAAATTAAACTATATGCAATGTAACCCTATTCTAAGCAGAAAAGTAACTCTTATTCTAAATATTACATTGATTTTTACATTGAATTGAGTAAAATAAATAAATAAAGTGACTAAGCCTTCTTCTTGAATGTTCCTGCAAAACTAGAAAACAAGGTTAGCACAAAAATGTAGGTTTTTCTGAATTTATCCGAAAATATTGGAAATTATCCGATATTATTCATATATAAACCCAGAATCATACCCCTTTTGATATGAAAATGAGAAATAATGAATAAATTTTGAAAATAAACTTGAAAATTCGAAATTGGGGTCAAAATGACCAAAATGCCCCTCATGACCTTGAAATCAGGGTTTTCTGAAAGAAATTTTATAAATTTTGAAATCTTGAAAATCAAATGAATTAAATCAAATACAATATGATGAAATATGATGATATGCATGAAAATTTATGGAATTAGAAATTGAAATTTTGAAATTTAGGTCAAAATGACCAAAATACCCCTGATAACAAGACTTTGGCCTTGAAACCAGGGTTTTCTGAAATAAATTTTGCAAAATTGAAAAATATGAAATGCAAATGAGATTGAAATTAACCTTAATATGATATGAAATGCTTATTTATATGAATAAAACCCTAAAATGGCGAAAATATCATAAAATATCAATTTTAACTTGATTTTCGCTTCTGAATTTAAAGATAAACTAACACATAGAGCAAATAAACTTGGAATTAAGCCAAATTTGGCATGGACACCTAGAATAACCCTAAAAACAGAATGGAACTCGAAAATCTAATTTTTTTGTATTTTTAAATATGGAAATTTAAATAAAAACCCGAAATTTTGTGATTTATGCCTAAAATGTTGATTCTAAAGGGGATTTAGGATATCAAACTTCCATAAAATTTTCCCAAATTTTGTGGAGTGACATAGGACAGTTAGGCAAAGATTTTTGCTTTTTACACTTTCTATTTTTGACCTATGGTCGGAGCTTTGCCACTCTGGAAAGTCGTATCAGAATCCGGCGACTCTAGGATTTAGGGGAAACAGACAGGTTTCAGTAGAAAATGTGGGAAAAACTGTAAACAGATGGGAAAAAGGCTGAAATTATGGGAAAATGTTTCTGACAAACAAAGGGAAATTTTGTTTTTTTACAGAAATGGGATTCGGGTTACGGTTTGGAAAAGGGCATGCTGTTATCAGAGACCCGAATCTCTGAAATTTTAGGATATTGAAATCTGTCAAATAGAAAACAAAATTTCAGGAAAAATACTGAAACAGTTCAAAAAATCTTCAAATTTTGAGAAATGACAGGAAAACATGTTAGAAACAACTTTTGTGTTGAAAGTTTTTGCAGACAAGCTACAGATTGGGCGGACTTGATGCATTAGGGTCTGTCTATACCCTGACAAAAGAAAATCCATATTTTCCCAAAGGTCTGAAAAATCTGATTTTTTACAGAGAGCAAAACTAACTGGAAAAACCTAAAAATTTTCAGATCATTAGTAGTATCAATCATAAATCCACTGTGATTTTTTGAGGATAATTTGGATCTCCCTTAAGGGTGATACCGGAGGTTCTTGTCTGCTAAAGCGCAAATTGGAGATTCAAAAAGGCAGAAAACCCGATGTAGGGTTTGATCGGTTTAGGTGGGTTCCAAAACCCGAACGAACTTGGGTTTTTGACATAATATCACTGACGCATAACCTTAACTGACATAAAATTTTTTGGGATTTAACAATGAACAAATAAACATAAAATAACAGTTGGACTTTGTCTAAAACTAAGATTCTGTAGATTTTAAACTATGTAACAATGAATCCTATATAAGATGAATGAAAATAAAAGAAAATGAATTAATCTACATGTATTTCTAAAATAAAATATCACAAAATATAAAATTAAAATGCACATCAATGGGGATACAATATATTCTTTGTTGTTGGCTTGCGAAACGAAAGATCCAATCCATTGAACGGATGGATCTTACCGTTTAGTTAGCCCACACATGTAGTATGTATACTTTTTTTTTTTTATCTTTTTGGAATAAAGAACACACAAAACAAAATTAAATATTAACCTACTAAACTGAAAACATCCGAATTTTTAAACTCTTCATCTCATAGCATTGGATTCACATATGGTGGTTCATTCACAAAAAGGAAAAAAAAAGGCCCTACCTTGGATCGTTTGGGAAGAGGCGGGGAAGATGGCTTGGGTGTTGGCCACTTGGAGGTGGCTGGACCAACTCCAACAATGGCTTGTGACCGCAACGGTTGGTGTTGAAGATGAAGGGAGTCTTTGGAAGAGGTGGCACCGGTTGTGCTAAGGCTGCAATGGTACACCGACACAAGTGTTGGTGTTGGCGTTGAGGGCGGATTGCTTGTCGGCGGCTGGAACAAATGTAGAGATGGACAACACTTTGTACGTGCTGGAACTTCGGTGGTGAGGGGGGCTTAATATGATGGTGGCATCACATGAAGATGCTGCTGAAGGAGGCTGTTGTGCAAGGGCTGCTATAAAGCTTGTTTGGGTTGGGCGTCAAAGGTTGATGGTGGCGGCCAAGGCTGGAGGGAAGCTGAAACCAAATGGATCTCTGGTGGAGCTGGCTGAAGATGCAGCAAGGTGGGCTGTGGTGCAGCTGCTGGCTGGAGGTGCTGGTGGCCGTGGTGGAGCTGGATGAAGATGCAGCAAGGTGGGATGTGGTGGTGATGCTATGCTGCTGGCTGGAGGTGCTGGTTGCTGTGGTGGTTGACAAAAAGCTGCAAGTGGATGGGCTCTTGCTGCCACCAAAGAAGGCTGTGATGAAGTAGAAAGGGTGTTGTGGCTGGAGCAGCCAAGGAGGGAAGAATAGAGGTAAAGGGAGAGAGAGAGAGAGTTCAAGGGAGAGAGAGCTGCGTTGAATGAGAATGAGCAGCCGTTAGTTTCTTTTTTTCTTTTGATAACTTAGGTTTTAATAATCTAAACCCTAAGTTTCTAATAATATTAGATGGCTTTGATGAATGACTCTACGTCAATGGTTGCAACCCCTTTTGCTTTGGAAGAAATGGAAAGGGAGTAAGGAAGAAAGGGGAAAGAAGGAAGGGAAGGAAAAGGAAAGAAGAGGGGAAGAAGGAAAAGGAAAGAAAGAAAGAAAGGAGGGGGAAAGAGGAAGAGAGAAGGAAAGAAAGAAAGAAAAGAAAAAGGAAGAAGAAAGGAAGAAAAGAAAGAAAGAATGAAATAAAAAAAAAAAAGGAAAATGGAGGAAAAAGAAGGAAGGGAATGGGTTGGAAGGTGGGCTAGGGTGGTCGATCCCCTTGTGGGTCCCACCTTAGGAAGAATAAAATAATTAATTTAGAAAAATAAAATAAAACAAAACAAACAAAAAATAAAGAAAAAAATATTTTTTTTTTCTTTTCTTATAAATTAAAACAAGAAAATGCAAATGTAGGGGCCATCTCAGAAAGGGTCCAAATTCCACTTTTGAAATTCATTTTGACGATTAAAGGGGTAAAATAGTCTTTTCAGAAAATTTCCAGATGAAACGAGCTATTTTTGGCAGTTTTTGAAAGGAGCTCGGATTTTGAAGTTCAATACCTCGTTGTTAAGCAAATCCAGTTTAGAATTTGAAAATTTAATTTTGAAAGAAATCCAGATTGTTTTTCTCGAGAAAATATTTCCAAAAAAGATTTCCAGACGAAATGAGCTATTTTTGGCAGTTTTTGAAACGAGCTCGGATTTTGAAGTTCAATACCTCGTTGCGAAGCAAATCCAGTGTAGAATTTGAAAATTTAATTTTGAAAGAAATCCAGATTGTTTTTCTCGAGAAAATATTTCCAAATTTAGAATCCCGGGGGTAAAAATGTCAATTTTGAAAAACTCGGGGTTTGAAATTGATTTTTGAAAGCTTTTGAAATTTGATCAGGATTGAAATTTATAAAACTGGAGTTCTGGACTTCGAAAATGAAATGAAATGTGATGAAATGTTAAGAAATGCTGAGAAATGATATGATGAGAAATGACATGAAATGCTATGCGAAATGCAGACCCTGAATAAAGAATTTTGGATTTTAAACCCTGATTGGCAGCTGTACCAGCTTAAAAAGCATTAAACTTGATAAAATTTGCAAAATAGCTCAAGAAATGGTTTTCGGGACTCTACTGGGTCAGAGTGACACTGAAAATTGGGGTTCGAGCTGGACTAAACTGAGATGAGTTAGATTGAGCTGGGTTTTAGAGTTTCAGAACTCCAATGAGCTGATAATGATACTGACTCAACTGGACTCTCCGACTAAATTTTCAAGAAATACTGCCACTTTTAACGAAATGGTACGGAATGGTCACTGGAGTGAAGTGAATTACGATCTTGAGTTGGGTTTGAGCTAGAACAAAGGTCAGTAATACTGACATGAACTAAAATCGAAGCTTGAACACTAGCTTAATTGGCTGAACTCAGCTCAATTTCAGCTGAAAAAGGTGAAATGGACTAAAATGGGCTCCTGGACACTTAAAAATGGTTTTGAACTGAAACTGGAGCGCTTGAACTCTTGGTGAGCTCAAGTTAGACTCTGGTGAACATGACTGACTGGGAATGACTGACACGGAGACAATTGGTTTGGATTTGAGTGAGAAATGAGCTCATTTCTAAAGAAAAGATCCCATTTTGGCAGGAATGGTCAGAAATGAAAATGGTCTGTTCATTGTGAGCTCAGATGAGCTTGAGACGACTGATATTCTAACTGTTCTGAACTGACCAATGAGCTTGGTTGACTCCGACTGACTGGGGTCCGGGATGACCTAGGGGTAAAATGGTAATTTTCCTAATGAAAGTTGGTAAAATGGTGATTTTCTGAAACTGACTCGGGGTTTGACTCCTACACTGACCAAACAGGGTTGGCACTACACGAGGAGGGTTGTTTGAGAATGGATGAGGAAAATTTGGGGTGTTTACAGATGCCTCTCTTTGCTACTAAGCCGGCTTGAAGACGAGCTTAGTGGCAAAGAAAAACACACCAAATTTGGGCTATAAAAATGCCCCAGTTAGAAGAATCTGACTGGATATGAAAATATTTCCCTGATGAAAATGGTAGATATGAAATGGAGAATGAAGAAAAAAGAATTTACTTCAAAAGAAGTGAGATTCAGGTTTTACCCTTAACCTGGATGGAACGGGAAATACCTCGTGTAGAAACGAAGCTCAGGTTTGACCCTTAACCTGACTGAGAAATGAAATACCTCATCAAAATGAGCCTAAGGTTTAACCCTTAACCTGATCGTGAATGAAATACCTCCTCAGAGGAAGCTTAGGTTTGTACCCTTATCCTGATTGGGCGGAAAATGAAATACCTCATCAAAGGAGGCTCAGGTTTGTACCCTTATCCTGATTGGGCGGAAAATGAAATACCTCATCAAAGGAGACTCAGGTTTGTACCCTTATCCTGATTGGGAATGAAAATGATGGGATTCTCGAAAGGAGAACCCATGATGGAACCTTCGGACTTCCGCACAATGAATCCGATAGGGGTTTTGCAAAAGGATGAAATTAGGGTCCCTAAAGCTTGAAAAGGGGTTTGATTTTGGGCGCCTCATTGCTGAGACTAAATAACTTTTAAAATTGATGACCTTTTGCGAGAAAATGATTGGAGGCTTAACCTCAAGCCGAAATTGGACTGTTTATGGTGGGACAGTGGGGACACAGGGAAGTGTGCGAATCTGAGAGCCCAGGCACTCAGATTATACCAAAGAAGGGGAGGAATCTTGAAAACTCCCGTTATCAAGTCCTAAAAGGGATAACAACTGATGTCAGGATGCGCCAAAGATGAACCTCAAACTCGCGCTTCACGCCAGGATAGCTAGAAAATATTATCAAAATGTTGAAAATTATTGTTGATTCAAAATAATTGAAAGTGATGCACATTGTTTTGAAAGTATTCTCTCTTTTCTGCCTGAAGTATTACCTCCGACCGGGCTTAACTCCGTAGAATCAAGATTCGAATTCAAATTGCTTGCAAATTGACTTTCTTTCAAGGAAGCTATCAATTTTCTTGATATGAACAGAAAAGAGAGTATTCTTGATATTGTGAAAGCAATTGGTGAAAGAATATTGATAATAGAATTTCACAAATTTAAAGAAGATTCTTGGTAGATTCGACAGTCTGATATCCTGGGATTCTTTTCTCATGATGATCTTTCTGCCCACTCTTTTTTTTTTTTGGCAGAATTAGAGCTCTCTTGGGTTTTTGGGGATTACATCATCCTTCATTTTGGAGATGTCCTGACTTTTCTCTCTCTTTTTTTTTGGAAGGGTACGTCACAAACTCCTTCATCTCAGAGATGTTCCGATCCTTCTTTTCTCTCAGGGATTATATTGATGGTTATTGGCTTTTTGGTTGAAACTCTCTTGATGATAGCAGAAATTAAATATCCTTTAGGGTTTGTCGGGAGGCTCATCGCAGTCGCCTTCATCTTGACGGTGCTCTGAACTTTCCCTGGAAGGATCCGTCACAAACTCCTTCATCTTGGAGATGATCCAAATCTTCTTTGGCCCCGGGGATCTAACTCGCATAATTCATCTTCATCTTGACGACAATTGAGAAATCCCTTTTGCAGATATTTAATTGCGGCTTAGGTAATTGAGGAGATATGGAAATTGAATGGATTTTCTGTATCACCCAAGATATTTCGACTGCTTTATTTTTCAAGAATGATCTTTAAAAATGTGCCATTGACTGCGATCAATACCGATCACTTATGGCTTTGCAACAACATTGAATTTCCTTTGCTGGCCATATCGAAGATTTATTCTTCATCCTTTTGGTTGGCCAATTGAAAGATTTTAAATTTTGAATCCTTTTTCGCGAAAGCTTTGTCCTTTCAGAAGTAATACTGAAGGTATTCTAAGGTAATGTTTTTGTGCAATGAAGATTTTTTTGAAATCAACAAATATTTAATGTCAAATTGGCAAAATGTTCTTGAAATCCTTGGTGAAAGAAATTGCTTGAGGTTTAATTGACATATCCATGACCAAATTGAGTCTTGAAAAGACTCGATAAAAGATCAACTCAAAAGTTGGGTTTCATTTTGACTTACCAGCTCGAAAGCAGGATTTGGGTTGACCGACCAGCTCGAAAGCAGGATTTGTTAAATTACTATCTCGAAAGCAGGATTTGTTGACCGACCAGCTCGAAAACAGGATTCGGGTTGACCGACCAGCTCGAAAGTAGGATTTGTTGACCGACCAGCTAAAAAGCAGGATTTGTTGAATTACCAGCTCGAAAGCAGGATTTGTTGACCGACCAGCTCGAAAGCAGGATTTGGGTTGACCGACCAGCTCGAAAGCAGGATTTGTTGACCGACCAGCTAGAAAGCAGGATTTGTTGACCGACCAGCTCAAGAGCAGTATTTGTTGACCGACCAGCTCGAAAGCAGGATTTGTTGACCGACCAACTCGAAAGCAGGATTTGTTGACCGACCAGCTCGAAAGCAGGATTTGTTGACCGACCAGCTAGAAAGCAGGATTTGTTGACCGACCAGCTCGAGAGCAGGATTTGTTGACCAACCAGCTCGAAAGCAGGATTTGTTGACCGACCAGCTAGAAAGCAGGATTTGTTGACTGACCAGCTCAAAAGCAGGATTTGTTGATCGACCAGCTCAAAAGCAGGATTTGTTGACCGACCAGCTCGAAAGCAGGATTTATTGACTGACCAGCTCGAAAGCAGGATTTTGATTAAAAGATTGAATTTGATTATTTGAAATTGACTGACATTGATGAAGTTGTAACCCGAAGGCTTAGAAAGTGGTAGATATTGATAAAGTTATAACCCGAAGGCAGGAAAATGACTGATGTTGGTAAGATTGTAACCCAAAGGCTTGAATTTGGAAATTGATTGACCCGAAGGTCGAAATTAGAAATTAGTTTACTGAGAACGACATGGGTTCAATTGAGAACGACATTGGTTATTTGGGAACAACATGAGTTCAATTGAGAACGACATGGGTTCTCTGGTAACAACGTGGGTTCAATAGGGATTCAGCCTAAGAACTTGGATCAGGAGGACTTCAACCTACAAATCACAATTCTGAAAAATACCAATCCAAAAGGGTTTCGACCTAAGGACTGTAAAGAATATTGGATCAGGAGGACTTCAACCTACAGATCGAATTTTTGAAAAATACCAATCCAAAAATGGTTCGACCTAAGAACCTGGGATCAGTAGGAATTCCACCTACAGATCAAATTTTTGAGAATGAGATTGATTCGAAAGGGGTTCAACCTATGAGTCGTATTGGTTTGACAAGCGTTCAACCTACAAATCACATTGGTTCCGCAGGAGTTCAACCTACGAACTATCAATTCCATAGGGATTTAACCTAAGGACCACATCAGTTCCGCAAGGATTCGACCTACGAACTATCAATTCCATAGGGATTTACCTAAGGACCATAGTTTAAGAAGGAAGGATTCAACTTGTGAGCTTTGAATGGACCAGGTGCTAAATTGGGTTTTGAGGAAAGATTCGAATCAAAATTCAAATCTTCAAGGAAAAACTAAATGAATTGGGTTTTGAAAGAAAAATTCAAGTCGGAACTTGGATCTTCTAGACCAATTACTAAATTGTAGAAAAGTTTGAGTAGGAGTTCAAACCTTTAAAGGAAAGCCAAGCAAATTGGATTTGGAAGAAAATTCGAGTCGAAACTCTAATTTTCTAGACCGATTCCAGGCATTTGAATTGGATTTGGAAGAAAATTTGAGTCAGAACTCTAATTTTCTAGACCAATTCCAGGCATTTGAATTGGATTTGGAAGAAAATTTGATTCGGAACTCTAATCTTCTAGACTGATTCCTGGCATTTGAATTGGATTTGGAAGAAAATTTGAGTCGGAACTCTAATTTTCTAATTCAGAAGGGAAAGAAATTTGAGTTGAAACTCGAATCCCGGAGGAAAGAAAATTCGAGTCGGAACTCGAATCCCACAAGAAGACTAGGCCAGCATGGATTAGGTTTGAAAATATTAACCAGTAAAACCAGATTTTAGAAAGTTTGACCAATAAAAATTGGATTTTGAAAGTCCGACCAATAACAATTGGATTTTGAAAGGTGTACTAGTGTGAATACCGGATTTTGGAAATGAACCAGTATAAGTACTAGATTTTAAAAATGGATCAGTACGAATACTGTTTTTGGAAGAATTACCAGCACGAACACTGGATTTTGAAGAATTACCAGTACAAACACTAGATTTCAAAATTTTACCAGCACGAACACTGGATTTAGAAAATTTATCAGCACGAACACTAGATTTTTGAAAATTTACCCAACTGCTTCTGATGAGAGATTTTCAGTCTTTATCCTCACGATGACTTAGACAACTATCGAGGTCTCAAGATTTATCCCTTATCCTGAATGGGTAGTTCAAGTTTATCCCTTAACCTGAAGGGGAAGTTCAGGTTTATCCCTTAACCTGAAGGGGAAATGAATTTGATACATATGGATGCAAATGAATGTGAATGAATGCATGCAAATGCAAATGAATGCAAATGTATGCAAATGAATGCAAAATGATGTAAATGGATGCACATGCATGCAAAATGAGAGATTTGTGTGATCCTGCCTGCATACAGGACGTTTTGAAGATAATTTTCAAAATAATGCCCCAATATAATAGGGAAAGAAGAATTTGACCATTATTGAAGAAAATATATTGAGGAATTATAAAGGATGGAATAGAGGATTTAAGTATAGAAAATTTTCAAATGTTGAGCATTGATGGGATCTGGTAATTCCACTCCGTTGGCATTGATGAACCGATATGAGTTACGAGGTAATGCCTCTTTGACATCATAGGGACCTTCCCAATTGGGTGACCACTTTCCACTCGGGCGGTGTTTGAGATAAGCTGTTGATCTGAGCACTATATCATTGACTCAAAACTTTCTTTCAATGACAGATTTTGCATATTGTCTGGCTATCCTTTGACGATATGATTGAGCGTGCTCTTCTGCTTTGAGTCTTCTTTCATCTAGCAAATCAAGTTGTACTAGCCGCTGTTGCTGATACTGATCAAGAGGTAATTCTAGAAGTGATGCAAATTTCAGAGCAGGTTTCTGAACATGTAGAGGCCGTAGTACTTCAGTTCCGTAGACAAGTTCTGACGAAGTAGCATTAGTTGGAGTTCGAATGGTGGTTCCGTATGCCCACAATGCATCATGGATCTTCTCATGCCAATTACGGCATGTTTCCAAGGTTCGCTCCAGGATTCGAATCAGAATCTTAATGGTGGCCTCTGTTTGACCATTTCCTTGAGGATAATAAGGAGCGGAAAAATGATGATGGATTCTGAACTTTGAGCAGAATGTCCTCACTCTCTTATTCTTGAATTGACTGCGATTATCTGACACAATGTCATGTGGTATGCCGAAGCGGCACAGAATATTCTTGTAGATGAATGAGACCATATGCCGACCTTCTACTGTGCGTAGAGTGACAACTTCGACCCATTTAGTGAAATATTCTGCTGCGAAAAGAAAATAATTGTGACCATTTGAAGCAGAAGGAGTGATGGGGCCTACAACATCAAAGGCCCACATAAAAAATGGTCATGGAGAGATAACAGATTGCAAATATGTTGCTGGCGCATGAACGGAAGGTGCATGTATCTGGCATAGAGGACACTTCTTCACAAAATGGTAGCAATCTTGTAGCATAGTCTTCCAATAATATCGTGCCCAGATGATTTGCTTGATAAGGGTTTGGTAGCCGATGTGACTACTGCAAATGCCTTCGTGTACCTCCTGCACAACTTTTTTGGCTTCATCTTTGTCTAGGCATTTGGAATATTCAGAACTGAATCCACGACAATAGAGGACGTCGGCAAGAATAAAATATCGGTCTGACATGCGCTGAATCGCTCCTTGCTCTTACCAGTGATATTCTGAGAGGAGACAGATGTCTTCTCCTTAATGGGAGCCTTTTTGAAACTGTCCTCAGCTTGCTCAGACATCATCCTAATCATCATTTTCTTGAACATCTGATATGTAGCAGGATCAATGTCATCCCTATCATTCAGACTCTGTCTTCTAGCAGATCTTGGAGAATCCATTTCTTCTTGCCTGCTTCTAAAATCAGTGATGCACTGACACAGTGGTGTCTTCTTGCTTGATCTGATCTGAACCACTTGGAAATACTGATATTCTCTGCAGAATGAGATGGATGATTACATTTTGATGATGAAGATTCAGAATAGAAATGAATATAAGAAAAATATTTGATGAGAATTTGGTAGATAATTGGAAGAACATCCCATTACTAGGGATTGGGTCGCCGCTGAAGTCACGACAATTGTGTTGTCATTCTTTGCGAGGAGAACAAACAACTGCAAATATGCCTTGTCACCTAGGCGAGGTCGTCAAACCATGATAGAATGAAAATTGAAGGATTTTTTTTTATTGAAGGAAAAATATGATTGCATCAATAGTGGACTTGAGAAAGAGGGAGGATATAGACAGTCTGCCACCACTCTCAATGATCAGCAGAGACACAAGGACCGAGGAAAAGAGTGAGAATGATGAAAGAATCCCAGTCATATATGGCAGAATGGTATGTTCTGGACCACTGCGCTGATGCAAGGTTGAATTCTGGCATAACCCTTGATAGTAGCCGAGCTTCTACGCGCTTCTGTCTTTGAGAAAATTGCCTGACGCATCGCTCTGGATAGTAGTAGGTACAGGAAAATGAGCCAAGTAGCTTGAACTGCTTGCCATACACATGTATATCTGGTAAGAAAGCGTGCCCTTCAGTGCATATGACCATCACATACTGAATTCTTTCTCGAGCTGTTCTGGATAATGAGCTGACTTCTGCAAATGCCCCATACTGTCGGTAGATCTCGATCAGTTTCACATAGTCATTTCCATTTTCTTCAATCAATGGCAAAGACTTGCGTCCTGTCATGCGAGCTACAGCATCTTTAGGGTCCAGACCCTTGACATTGATCAAAAAAATTGTTGCTCCAATGGATCTCCAGGCTGACCGGCTGGCTCGGGCAGTCCCATAATCTCTGAAAATGTGTCCATCAACAGGGTCATCTCGCCCCATGGGAACCAGAACGTGCAAGTGCGCGGATTCCAACGCTCTGTCAGTGCATGGATCAGATTGTCGTTGACTGTCAATTTTCCCACTGCAGATGTCAGTTCCAACCCGCATTCGCTTAAGTGGTCCGGAAACATACGGGAGAAGTTTTTGAACCTAATGTAGTACCACCGGGGGAAGAAGGGTCCGGTGCTGAGAGATCGATGCTCAGGAAGACTTTGTCGCACCTCGTAGGAGATGTGACCCTCAGGAAAAACAGAATCAAGCTGACTGGATGCCATTGGACTGAAAGATAGGAAGATTAGAAATTAGACTTTTGAAAAAATACAAGAATTTTGAAAATTGCAGGCAGGATAAAATAAAAGCTGGAAATTCGAAGTCCAGAGGAACGAAAGAATGGAAAATCACCTGGAGTTTTGAAGAAAAGATGGATAATTTGGAAAAATCGTCCAGGGTTTTTGAGAAAAAGGAGATATTTCATAAAAGATGGAAAATGAGGTATTTTTGAAAAATTGTCTGATATTTTGGAAAATTTGAAAAAAATATGAGAAAATAAGATGAAAAAATCATACATTCAATCACAAACAATTATGCACATACAGCAATCCCTAAGAAGCTGACTCTAAATGCATTGATTTTGAAAGAGCTTTAGGACCCTAATCCTGACTCTAGGCTCAGATCAACTGTGTCTAATCCAGTTATGCCGATATACTCAAGCCGAGACTCGAAGTACGTGGCATAAAAATTCATCTCCGGGTCTAGGCTTGTGTTTTCCCAACATCCTTGAGCGCCTGGCGATATACGTTGGACTATGGCCCTTGGTACGTGGCAGGGGGGCATTAGCCCAAATAAGTGGCCCAGTTGTGAGGCTCTATCTCGAACTATGGTTCTGGAAGAGAGCCCAGCAACGTGAAAACCGGGTAGACATAGGTAGGGTGGTTTTTGAAAAATGATCACATGCAGAAAAAGAGAGGGCTCTAAGTCCTAAAGAGATAAAATTTTGAATTTTTTTTTGAAGAAACAAGCATTGTTTTCATACAATTCCTAGATTGAGGAGTGTTGTATTTCAAACCTAAGTCTAAGTGAGCATGCATAATTCTCCTCAATATGGTCCTACCAAACCATGCCTAGTCTACATGCAATCCATGTCAGCTGGGTTCAAGTCTAGGCTCCTAGGTTCACATGATATCTGAAATTAAAAGCTGACAGTTTATAGAGCACGATTTTGATAACTAAGCTAAGTCAAAGCATATAATTGATCAGACGAAGACAAGTCCCATCACGGTCGCCAAACCTGTTATCATCGCAAAATTTTTTTCCCTCCCTTGCGAGAGAGAAACGAATTTCGCGAGTAAAACTCGACCAATGTTTTGAAAATGGTTTTAAAAATTACTCACCTCCGTTTTAAAAATTTGCGGAAAAATTATGTGGAATGGGATCCGCCTGTCGGTACGAGGTTCAACCGTTCCTGGCGCCTTTACCAGGGGTAATTGAACCAAGGATCAATTATGTGCTTTAACTCGACTCAAATATCTAAATTATGCTCTATTTTTCCTAGAATGCACAGAGAATCAGGCTTGTGCTATGAAATTTTGAAAATAATGCAATGTTTGAGAAAATATGATGTTTGCTTTGAAAAATTGACATATGCTTGAAAATTGATTGGAAAAGTACTTGGAAATTGAATTCCTGGGAAAATCATTGAATTTCATTGGAAATAAGAAATTTGCATTGGAAAGTGATTTCTCAAGAAAATTTGAACTTTAGAAAATCGATTTTGAAATTTGGAATTGCTTTTCTGCGAAAATGGATTTGAGAATTCTGAGAAAATCTAAGAAATTCATCGAAAAATGACTTTTGAAATAAAAAATGAATTCTCAGGAAACTGGGTTCTCAGGAAAATGGAAAATCTGAGAAAATCGATCTTTCTGAAAACTTGGGATTTTGAAATTTGAGAATTTTAAAACATTGGAAAATATTGATTTGAACTTGGGAAATGCTTTGAAATGTCATTTTAAAACTTAGGATTCTGAGAAAATCCAATCCTGAGAAAGACTTAGGAAATCCTTGAGAAAATTGATTTTTCTGAATTTGAAATTGGAAAATGAATTTGAAAATAATGCAATTTGAATGAATGAATGAATATGAATTTGAAAAGGGAATTTCATTGAGGAATTGGGAAATCCTTTTAAAACTTTGAGAAATGCAGTGCATTTTTGAAGTTAGCCTAAGTGTGTAGGCTGAATGTGGCTAATATGAAGATCATAAATCTTTGTTTTCTTCGTATTCTGACTATGGCCATAAATACGAATCCTACCGAGTTTACAAACTCCATAAGAGCTTGTGCACGTGCTATTCGTGTAAACCATAGTGAATTTGAAATAAATATGTATGAATCATACATCACATATTGAAATTTGCAGAAATTAAACTATATGCAATGCAACCTTATTCTAAGTAGAAAAGTAACTCTTATTCCAAATATTACATTGATTTTTACATTGAATTGATTAAAATAAATAAATAAAGTGACTAAGCCTTCTTCTTGAATGTTCCTGCAAAACTAGAAAACAAGGTTAGCACAAAAATATAGGTTTTTCTGAATTTATCCGAAAATATTAGAAATTATTGGATATTATTTAGATATAAACCCAGAATCATACCCCCTTTGATATAAATATGATAAATAATAAATAAATTTTGAAAATAAACTTGAAAATTCGAAATTGGGGTCAAAATGACCAAAATGCCCCTAATGACCTTGAAATCAGGGTTTTCTGAAAGAAATTTTATAAATTTTGAAAATCAAATGAATTAAATCAAATACAATATGATAAAATATGATGATATGCATGAAAATTTATGGAATTAGAAATTGAAATTTCGAAATTTAGGTCAAAATGACCAAAATACCCCTGATAACAAGACTATGGCCTTGAAATCAGGGTTTTCTGAAATAAATTTTGCAGAATTGAAAAATATGAAATGCAAATGAGATTGAAATTAACCTTAATATGATATGAAATGCTTATTTATATGAATAAAACCCTAAAATGGCGAAAATATCATAAAATATCAATTTTAACTTGATTTTTGCTTCTGAATTTAAAGATAAACTAACACATAGAGCAAATAAACTTGGAATTAAGACAAATTTGGCATGGACACCTAGAATAACCCTAAAAACAGAATGGAACTCGAAAATCTAATTTTTTTGTATTTTTAAATATGGAAATTTAAATAAAAACCCTAAATTTTGTGATTTATGCCTAAAATGTTGATTCTAAAGGAGATTTAGGATATCAAACTTCCATAAAATTTTCCCAAATTTTGTGGAGTGACATAGGACAGTTAGGCAAAGATTTTTGCTTTTTACACTTTCTGTTTTTGACCTATGGTCGGAGCTTTGCCACTCCAGAAAGTCGGATCAGAATTCGGCGACTCTAGGATTTAGGGGAAACAGACAGGTTTTGGTAGAAAATATGGGAAAAATTGTAAACAGATGGGAAAAAGGCTGAAATTATGGGAAAATGTTTCTGACAAACAGAGGGAAATTTTGTTTTTTTACAGAAATGGGATTCGGGTTACGGTTTGGAAAAGGGCATGCTGTTATCAGAGACCCGAATCTCTGAAACTTTAGGATATTGAAATCTGTCAGATAGAAAACAAAATTTCAGGAAAAATACTGAAACAGTTCAAAAAATCTTCAAATTTTGAGAAATGACAGGAAAACATGTTAGAAACAACTTTCGTGTTGAAAGTTTTTGCAGACAAGCTACAGATTGGGCGGACTTGATGCATTAAGGTCTGTCTATACCCTGACAAAAGAAAATCGATATTTTCCCAAAGGTCTGAAAAATCTGATTTTTTACAGAGAGCAAAACTAACTGGAAAAACCTAAAAATTTCCAGATCATTAGTAGTATCAATCATAAATCGACTGTGATTTTTTGAGGATAATCTGGATCTCCCACAAGGGTGGTACTGGAGGTTCTTGTCTGCTAAAGCGCAAATTGGAGATTCAAAAAGGCAGAAAACCCGATGTAGGGTTTGATCGGTTTAGGTGGGTTCCAAAACCCGAACGAACTTGGGTTTTTGACATAATATCACTGACGCATAACCTTAACTGACATAAAAAATTTTGGGATTTAACAATGAACAAATAAACATAAAATAACAGTTGGACTTTGTCTAAAACTAAGATTCTGTAGATTTTAAACTATGTAACAATGAATCCTATATAAGATGAATGAAAATAAAAGAAAATGAATTAATCTACATGTATTTCTAAAATAAAATATCACAAAATATAAAATTAAAATGCACATCAATGGGGATACAATATATTCTTTGTTGTTGGCTTGCGAAACGAAAGATCCAATCCATTGAACGGATGGATCTTACCGTTTAGTTAGCCCACACATGTAGTATGTATACCTTTTTTTTTTTTTATCTTTTTGGAATAAAGAACACACAAAACAAAATTAAATATTAACCTACTAAACTGAAAACATCCGAATTTTTAAACTCTTCATCTCATAGCATTGGATTCACATATGGTGGTTCATTCACAAAAAGGAAAAAAAAAGGCCCTACCTTGGATCGTTTGGGAAGAGGCGGGGAAGATGGCTTGGGTGTTGGCCACTTGGAGGTGGCTGGACCGACTCCAACAATGGCTTGTGACCGCAACGATTGGTGTTGAAGATGAAGGGAGTCTTTGGAAGAGGTGGCACCGGTTGTGCTAAGGCTGCAATGGTACACCGACACAAGTGTTGGTGTTGGCGTTGAGGGCGGATTGCTTGTCGGCGGCTGGAACAAATGTAGAGATGGACAACACTTTGTACGTGCTGGAACTTCGGTGGTGAGGGGGGCTTAATATGATGGTGGCATCACATGAAGATGCTGCTGAAGGAGGCTGTTGTGCAAGGGCTGCTATAAAGCTTGTTTGGGCTGGGCGTCAAAGGTTGATGGTGGCGGCCAAGGCTGGAGGGAAGCTGAAACCAAATGGATCTCTGGTGGAGCTGGCTGAAGATACAGCAAGGTGGGCTGTGGTGCAGCTGCTGGCTGGAGGTGCTGGTGGCCGTGGTGGAGCTGGATGAAGATGCAGCAAGGTGGGATGTGGTGGTGATGCTATGCTGCTGGCTGGAGGTGCTGGTTGCTGTGGTGGCTGACAAAAAGCTGCAAGTGGATGGGCTCTTGCTGCCACCAAAGAAGGCTGTGATGAAGTAGAAAGGGTGTTGTGGCTGGAGCAGCCAAGGAGGGAAGAATAGAGGTAAAGGGAGAGAGAGAGAGAGTTCAAGGGAGAGAGAGCTGCGTTGAATGAGAATGAGTAGCCGTTAGTTTCTTTTTTTCTTTTGATAACTTAGGTTTTAATAATCTAAACCCTAAGTTTCTAATAATATTAAATGGCTTTGATGAATGACTCTACGTCAATGGTTGCAACCCCTTTTGCTTTGGAAGAAATGGAAAGGGAGTAAGGAAGAAAGGGGAAAGAAGGAAGGGAAGGAAAAGGAAAGAAGAGGGGAAGAAGGAAAAGGAAAGAAAGAAAGAAAGGAGGGGGAAAGAGGAAGAGAGAAGGAAAGAAAGAAAGAAAAGAAAAAGGAAGAAGAAAGGAAGAAAAGAAAGAAAGAAGGAAAGAAAAAAAAATAAAAAAAAAGGAAAATGGAGGAAAAAGAAGGAAGGAAATGGGTTGAAAGGTAGGCTAGGGTGGTCGATCCCCTTGTGGGTCCCACCTTAGGAAGAATAAAATAATTAATTAAAAAAAATAAAATAAAACAAACAAAAAATAAAGAAAAAGATAATTTTTTTTCTTTTCTTATAAATTAAAACAAGAAAATGCAAATGAAGGGGCCATCTCAGAGCGGGTCCAAATTCCACTTTTGAAATTCATTTTGACGATTAAAGGGGTAAAATAGTCTTTTCAGAAAATTTCTAGATGAAACGAGCTATTTTTGGCAGTTTTTGAAACGAGCTCGGATTTTGAAGTTCAATACCTCGTTGTAAAGCAAATCCAGTGTAGAATTTGAAAATTTAATTTTGAAAGAAATCCAGATTGTTTTTCTCGAGAAAATATTTCCAAAAAAGATTTCCCGACGAAATGAGTTATTTTTTGCAGTTTTTGAAACGAACGCAAATTTTGAAGTTCAATACCTCGTTGCGAAGCAAATCCAGTGTAGAATTTGAAAATTTAATTTTGAAAGAAATCCAGATTATTTTTCTCGAGAAAATATTTCCAAATTTAGAATCCTGGGGGTAAAAATGTCAATTTTGAAAAACCTCGGGTTTGAAATTGATTTTTTAAAGCTTTTGAAATTTGATCTGGATTGAAATTTATAAAACTGGAGTTCTGGACTTCGAAAATGAAATGAAATGTGATGAAATGTTAAGAAATGCTGAGAAATGATATGATGAGAAATGACATGAAATGTTATGCGAAATGCAGACCCTGAATGAAGAATTTTGGATTTTAAACCCTCATTGGCAGTTGTACCAGTTTAAAAAGCATTAAACTTGATAAAATTTGCAAAATAGCTCAAGAAATGGTTTTCGGGACTCTACTGGGTCAGAGTGACACTGAAAATTGGGGTTCGAGCTGGACTGAACTGAGATGAGCTAGATTGAGCTGGGTTTTAGAGTTTCAGAACTCCAATGAGCTGATAATGATACTGACTCAACTGGACTCTGCGACTAAATTTTCAAGAAATACTGCCACTTTTAGCGAAATGGTACGGAATGGTCACTGGAGTGAAGTGAATTACGATCTTGAGTTGGGTTTGAGCTAGAACAAAGGTCAGTAATACTGACATGAACTAAAATCGAAGCTTGAACACTAGCTCAATTGGCTGAACTCAGCTCAATTTCAGCTGAAAGAGGTGAAATGGATTAAAATGGGCTCATGGACACTTAAAAATGGTTTTGAATGAAACTGGAGCGCTTGAACTCCTGGTGAGCTCAAGTTAGACTTTGGGGAACATGACTGACTGGGAATGACTAACTCAGAGACAATTGGTTTGGATTTGAGTGAGAAATGAGCTCATTTTTGAAGAAATGATCCCATTTTGGCAGGAATGGTCAGAAATAAAAATGTTTTGTTCATTGTGAGCTCAGATGAGCTTGAGACGACTGATATTCTAACTGTCCTGAACTGACCAATGAGCTTGGTTGACTCCGACTGACTGGGGTCCGGGATGACCTAGGGGTAAAATGGTGTTTTTCCTAATGAAAGTTGGTAAAATGGTGATTTTCTGAAACTGACTCGGGGTTTGACTCCTACACTGACCTAACAAGGTTGGCACTGCACGAGGAGGGTTGTTTGGGAATGGATGAGAAAAATTTGGGGTGTTTACAATAAGCTACACATGATAATCCATCATACGGTAGCAATTATGTCACAATATGTAAGCAGCTTATAAGACAAGCGGCTACATCAGTCCTAGTTGCCACTAGTTTTTAGATTACGAGCTGTATGTAGTTACATCTATCATAAGAGACGCAAGCCAACGAATAAGCATTTAACTAGTATGAGAAGCTAGTTATTACTATGCAAAGAACTGTGTAAGCAGTTTAACCAACTAGAGTTACGCCTTGACAGGCGTTCATAGCTCAATGAGTAGCATATTGAACTACCGAGCAAGCAAACAATCAAGTCACATCACAACATGCATATCTCATAATCGTGTGCATAAGTTATATCTTGTTCTCTTTATAAGCAGGCCGTTGTGGGTACGCACAAGGCAAAACATAGAAACAACCGACATCGATTCGCTTGTCCATTATGCTATGTATTTTATTATACCCCGAATGACTAACTGAGTCCGCTCCTAAGGGGACAACCAGTAGTCAAGAGAGTAAGTCCCCAAAGGCAATATTGGGCCTATGGATGCATCCATCTTCTGCAGAAGTGTCAGGCGACTACCACCTATGATAAATATGGTAGCCCCATTTCCCCTAACCTCCAATGACTAGAGAAGCCAGACCTTTGCTCGTAATAGCCATTAATTGCCTGTTCATCGAAGTTTGGTATCATCCATCCTCTCTCTTGATGAACAGTCCTGACGGGGGGTTTCTTAACCGTCTTCCCATTCTACATGCCCTGGTCTTTCAACCCAATCGAGCATCTTACCTGTGAAGGTGCTTAATTATCATTATGTCAATTACACGCGCCATTGCGCGCTCGAGGCAACCACACACCTCTCATCCTACTCACCATAGTATGCAACGTACCTATTCAAAAGTACAACCACGATGAGAGGGGTAAGGATCTCTCACAGAAAATTCCTCAACATATCTGCTTTACAGAAGTCCATAGTGAACTTATTCAAGTTCCAACTTATCATGCTCGGGTCCTTTAGACAATCGTAAGTATTCTGCCTATTAGGCGAATACCAACATAACAGGATTTAACTTTAAAGTGTCAATACACGTTTAGAGGTTACTACAGACCTCTCGTCCTCCTCTTTGTAGTCCAAACATATTGTACATGACTAAGGGTACGACTATTGGGAGAGGAGCATGGATTTCTTAGGAGAAATCCATCAGCAACACTTTCATGAAGAAAGGAAGGCGCTGCTATCTTAGTTTGACCAGAAAGCCTAGAACTAAGTCTCATATCAGAAGTGATATAGCGCTGATCTTAGCGATGGTGCAAGCACCTCGATAGGACTCTCGCCCTACTCGTGCATAGGCTCCTAAACAAGGTGATATGAGTCGTATCGGATATGCAAACTGAAGTTGCAACACACTTCTCCCAAATACATCAATTTGGGAGATCCATCTGCTATTTCACAAGAGGCTTTCGAAATCTGCTTTACAAAGCTATACATCTTTGCAAATAGGTTTGCACCTAATACCATCATTTTTAGAGAACCGAAGTGCATAAGTGTGTGTCGTGGCTTTTAAGACAAGTGAGACGATATACACTATACACTCGAAACTGCACTCAGGGAGTGCAAACTGACAAGGGGTAAACTCGTGTACATTATAGTGTCATGGCAAATCAAGGAGCAAGACTTGATGGGTGAAGCCGCACCTCAAGCGTAAAACGCACAAGCCACACATGAGGTATAGAATCATACCTCGACTGTCGAAACTAAGCAACTCACGAGGTATGGGATCCTATCCTAACTAAGCAAGTGCAAAAGATGACTCACGAGACATGGAGTTGTACCTCGATGAAACGATAACTGCAAGCAAGTAAATGAGCAATACGACAGAGATAAGAATACCTGCACGAGCAAAGCATATGCACGAAGTGCAGCAGCAAAGTAAGGACGAACAACACATACAAGAAGTAAGTGCAAGGGCAACCTGTTATCATCGCAAAATTTTTTCCCCCTCCCTCTGCGAGAGTGAGAAAAACGATTCTATGAGTCAAACTTGACCAAAGTTTTTGAAAATTGGTTTTGAAAATTACTCACCTCCGTTTTGAAAATTTGCGGGAAAATTTCATGGAATGCGATCCGCCTGTCGGTACGAGGTTCGACCGTTCCTGGTGCCTTTACTAGGGGTAATCGAACCAAGGATCAAATGTGTGCTTTGACTAAGTTAAATTATCTAAATTATGCTCTATTTTCCTAGAATGCACAGAGAATCAGGCATGTGCTATGGAATTTTGAAAAGATGCAAGTTTGAGAAATCTGATGTTTGCCTTGGAAAATTGAGATGTACTTGGAAAATGCTTGAGAAAAGTGCTTGAAAATGGAATTCCTTGGAAAATCATTGAATTTCATTGGAAATCAGGAATTTGCATTGGAAAATGAATTCTTAGGAAAACTTGAACTTTGGGGAAATCGATTTTGAGATTTGGATTGCTTTTCTGAGGAAATGGATTTGAGAATTCTGAGAAAATCATGAAGTTCATTGGAAAATGATTTTTTAAATGGAAAATGGATTCTTAGGAAAAACTGGGAAATCTGAGAAAATTGATTTTTTTTGAGATTTGGGTTTGAAATGAAAATCAATTTATGAAGAAAATTTGAGAATTCTGAGAAAAGTCAATTTCAGAAATAATTCAAAGTTTTTTGAGAAAATCAATTTTGGGATTTGAAAATGAAATTGAGAATGTGGAAATCTTGGGAAATCATGATTTGAACTTGGAAAATACTTGGAATCTCATTTGAAAACCCAGAATTCTAAGAAAATCAAATCTTGAGAAAGACTTGGAAATTCTTGGGAAAATTGATTTTTCTGAAATAGAATTGGAACATGATTTTAAAAATGATAAAAATTGAATGAATGAATATGAATTTGAAAGATAATTCTTTGAGGAATTGGGAAATCCTTTTGAAATTTTGAGAAATGCAGTGCATTTTTGAAGTTAGCCTAAGAGTGTAGGCTGAATGTGGCTAATACGAAGATCACAAATCTTGGTTTTCTTTGTATTCTGACTATGGCCATAAATACGAATCCCACCAAATTTGTGAACTCCCTAAGAGCTTGTGCACGTGTCATTCGTGTCAACCATAGTGATTTTGGGAAAATGTGCATATGCATCATACATCAAATATTGGAAATTACAGAAATTTAAACTATTTGCAATGCAGTCCTATTCTAAGCTGAAAAATAACTCTTATTCCAAATTATTACATCCAATATTACATTAAATTAAAATAAAAGAAAATAAAAATCTTCTTCCTGGATATTCCTGCAAAACTAGAAAATAATGTTAGCACAGAAATGTAGGTTTATCTGAATTTATCCGAAAATATTAAAAATTATCAGATATTATTAAGATATAAACCAAATTTATACCCCCTGTTATCGTCGCAAAATTTTTCCCTTCCCTGCGGGAGAGAGGGGTAACCTTCCACGAGTCAAATTGGTTTTGAAATACTCACCTCCGTTTTTGAAAATAGCGGCAAAATCCATAGGATGGGGCTCGACCTGTCGGTACGAGGTTCGACCGTTCCTGCCGACTTTAACAGGGGTAATCGAACCAAGGAACCAATGTGTGCTTGACTTAGTTAAATCATTGAAATTGTGTTCTATCCTAAATGCACAGAGAATTCAGGCATGTGCTATGTAATTTTGTAAAAAAAATGCAATTTGGAAAATATGATGTATGCTTAGAAACATTTTGGAATTGGAAAAGTCTTTCTCTGGCAAAAGATGGAAATCAATTTCTCAAGAACTTCTGATAAAAGGATTTGAAAATCATAAGAAAGTTTATAAAGATTTGGAAAAATCATGAATGGATGAAAATCCTGGGAAAGTAGAAATAATTCTTGAGAAAACACTTAAAGAGGAACTATTTGTCACGGAAAATTCCAACTTTGAAAAACTTTCTATGGAAAATGATTGGAAATTCATAGGAAAACTCTTTGAAGAAGGAAAATCAAAACTCAGGAAATTGAAATTCTGAGAATCTAAGCCTTGAAATATTTGAAAATCGATTTTGATTCTTAAGAATGATGATGAACTCCTTTTGAAAAAGAATCTTAAGAAAATAACATTTTTCAGGGAAAATCATGGAAAAACTTGACTTGGGAAATCCAACTTTGAAAATTTTCAGAGTTTCTTGAGGAATCGATTTCCATGGAATGATTTTTTTTTAGAAAATCATGAGAAAGCAGATGATGCCATGATGCAGATGATTTGAATGGATGAATGCACTTTGAAAAAGATATCTGGAAAGATTTTTTGAGAAAATCAATTGGAAAAAAAAATGTATTAAGTCAAAGTAAATTCTTCACATATTTTGACTGTGGTCATGAACATGTTCAGAGTTTAATTGATTTAATTCACAATATTTCATAAAATTGAAAAGATGATGTGTATTTTGAAGATAGCCTAAGGGTGTAGGCTCCGTGTGACTAGTAGAAAGATGCTGAATCTGGGTCTCGTCCATATTCTGACTAGGGCCGTAAATATGGACTCCACTGAGTTCATCAACTCTCTAAGAGTTGGTGCACGTGCCATTCGTGTTCATCCACAGTGATTTTAGAACAAATGCATGAATCACATAACCAGGATTTTGCAGAAACTCAAACTATATGAGATGCATCCTAATCTAAGAAAAAAAATAAATAAATATTATTCCAAACTTTACATTTGATTGTTACTGTAACGCCCCGGATTTCCAAAACAAAGCTAAGTTAAAATTTTCATGAATTTCTTTTTTTTTTCTTTGCAGCGGAACTTAGAAAAGCTTTTAGCAGCGGAATAAGACGATAATGAGTCGTCGGTTTTAGAAAACTCTGAGCACGTTGCAGGTATGTGGCCAAGCAACTCATTGACCACCAAAGTGTTCCATTTTATCGAAAACATATGTTTATTACAACACTACTGCTTAGAAAAGCAATGAAGGTTCAATAAAAAGGAAGCAGTACAACTCTGTCTAGAGAAACCCTGGAACTCAATGCCGCCTTGCTCCGCATATCGCCACGCAGGTTCAACACCTGAAATCCTCATTAAACGGGGTCAGAACCACTGATGGTCTGGTAAGTAGGCAAACACCTATCTATTCAACTCAAGTAAATGCATAGACCACTCAGGGTCGCAGTTCGTAATACGACGCTCAAGCCTCCATGACTTAGCGTATATCGCAAAAGCCTCATCAGGGCTATGAGTTGAACATCCACGCAAGTCGTCATGACTTCGCATAAGCCTCTTCAGGGCTGTGAGTTAGAATAACCTCTTAAGTCTCTACGACTTAGCCTTGACTTCCTCAGAGTCACGAATGGATGTCTAGCTCAAGCCTTTATGCTTGGCACATCCGTATCCTACGAATCTAAGGACAGCTCTCCGAGCTTCACTTAGTCGTACGGATATCAATGGAGTTCTTTCCCAATCGGTCCAGTAGTATACCGACCATGACACCTTCACAAAGGTTATGCAGGACTGACTCAACAACGTCATCCACTCATACATTCAAAGTAGCGCTGTACCTAAGCTAATGCTTTGTTTCGATAATTGCACCTCCCCCTGGGCTTAGGGGACTCATATCTGGGCGACAACGCGACGATCTGGGGGTTGATTATTCTATGTAATTTAGATACCCCAGAGGCCTGTTGACCCCATCCCCCTAGTAGGACGGTACAGCATACCGGAAGAGATCCTTACTAGGTATCCGAATGCATTCTGCTACTGCAGTAGTTGGGTTCAATCCTTAGATATTTAAGGATAACCACGACCTCCATACCTCTGAGTGACGAAGGCCATCAATGAACTCTATCAGGTTCGGGTGAAATATATGTCACTCAAGGCTGCGCCATCACCGTCTTCCTCGGTGAGAAATTCTGAAAGGGGCCTGCCGGTCTTACAATTACTTGACGAACATTGCATGCCTATAGGGCAGCCTTTGAGAAGTATGTACCCGACCCCAATCAACCACACGGTTTTCACCGTGGAACAAAGGTTTTATTCATATGCATGCTTAACTCTGCTCTCGGCACTTCGGCCTTGACGAGCACTTCACCTCTTTCGGTGGAAACAACACACTCCGGCTCAGCGGCCCTTACGAGTCTGGTTGTCTGATAATTCTTAATGAGCATGCACATGACTCGATCTCTACGGATCGGCTACTCGGCGTATCTTTACGCAACGAGCTCAGGACCTTGTCAAGGCGCTACCACTACTTTGGCGCAACGGCTCTTACAAGTATGATCCCCTTGCAGGTGTCAGGGAGACGAGTCATTCTGACGTCGTTCCAACAAAGGACATCATTGTGCCACTTAACTGGTTTTGGCAGTTCTTCTGCCAACCATTCTGTCAACACCTTCTCTGCTCTATCGGCAGTGGTGCGACGAACCTTTCTACATCGTAGAAGGCGTTCCATAACTGGGTAGCACTTCTGCTACGTTCTTTCTGAGCCATTCTTAGCTCCTTCAGGAATTTCAGCAGCACTTTCTCTCTCTTACGGAGAAAGCGTGCGTTTCTTTTATCCATTTCAGCGGCATCTCCCCTTTTTGGTGGGAAATCGCTACGCTTAAATCGAGAAATGGATGCGCACCGTTGTGCATACTTTGCATCCATCAAGGTTGCAGGAACCTTGGGCCATAGCCAGGCCATACGTAATTGATTTAGTCTTTACGTAAAGAGCATTTTGCCAAAAGGCGAAGCCTTTCCAATAGGGGCTTCATTCGTCAAGCAGAATCTTGTACGAGGAGCGGTAAGGGAATCGCATGGGCGATTTTGGAGTTGATCTCCATTTGAACGCTCACTTACGCGCCATATATGTAATATAAGCAGAAGCCTGTGCTTTATACAGCGGCGGCGTAAAGGAAATGCATATACTATTGTTCAGGGTGTGTAACTGAACGAAATATTCTACATATATAACAAAGCAGAAGCCTTGGCATCGTTCGACGCGACGGCGTAAGTAAATACATTGCAGAAAGCAGGAGCCTTGGCATCGTTCGACGCGACGGCGTAAGTAAATGCATAATCGGAAGTGCAGTAATCGGAAGTACAGAAAGCAGGGAGCCTTGGCATCATACGACGCGACGGCAAAGGTAAATTACATGGCCTGTGCGATATAAGACGCGTCGACAGTATCAGCAGATATACACCTAGATCTGTATCCAACGATAGTTACGAGGCGAGCGAGTGAACACCAAAGTGTCCTAGAGGGCTCAACCAAGAACTAGGGTGAGATACTATTTTGAAGAACGCATATACTGCGTATTCGAACATATATATCCGACGATAGTTACGAGGCGAGCGCGTGAACACCGAAGTGTCCTAGAGGGCTAAAGCAAGATACTACTTCAGAAAGTATATGCTATATACAAACAATCAAATACTTGAGAGAGATGGTTTAATGAAGCGAACTTACTTCAATTTGCGGAAGAAACGTCTCCCGAATGATCCAACGCTTTGAACAAGCTTCGATCCTTCCGTCAAGAGGTCACACTAGGTCAGATGAAGTCGACCTAGTTGAGAAAGAGGTAAAGCAGGTCAAGCTGCTTAACCTAAGTGGTTTGAACCAAACTGGGTTCGGTCCAAGTCAACTGGGTTCAGCAGGTTCGAACTCAACCCAAGTAGGCTAAGTCTGGGTTCAGAAATCCAAACCAAAAGTTGGACCAAAAGGGACTTTGACTTTGACTTCCAACCCAACTAGGTTCAAGTCAAGTCAACTGGGTTTGAGCTAGGTCAGGTGGGTTCAGACCTAGGTCAGGTGGGTTAGGACCAGGTCAGGCAGGCTCAGGCTAAGTCAGGTGGGCTCAGGTGGGCTAGGCTAGGTAGAGGAGGTTTGGAAAAGGAGGAGAGAGAGAGGGCTAGACGATTTTTCAAAGGAGGGGGGCTCCTCTATTTATAGATTCTGAAACTTGAGCCCCAAGTTTCAGAATTTCCATTTTAGTCCATAGCTTTTTCAGAAATTCCCTTTGATCTTATCCATCTGACTGTTTGATCTTATCCATCTGACTGTTTGATCTTATCCATCTGAGATATTTCCATGAGATATTTTCGTGGGTCCCACCGGATATTTTCTGAAGAATATTTCTGTGGGTCCCACCAACATTTTCGTGGGTCCCGCAAAAAAGTTGAGTTTTCGGCATTTTTTTCTGAAAAATTCTGAGTAGGCCATTATCTTCGTATTGATGTAACTAAGAAAGTTGGCTTGCAGGAATCTCTTGATTTCGAGCAGGAGGAAGTTATGGCTTCAAGAGTGTTTGAGCATATATTCGTGAAGATACGAATATCTTAAGTATATCTGGGTCGCAGGAATCTGTTCGATTCACTTTACGGTAAAAATGCTATTTTTCACTGAAGAATGCCTCAGGAATTTATTCAGAGTTATCTGAAAAATTGCGGGTCTTACATCATTACCCCCTTAAAGGAATTTCGTCCGCGAAATTCAGTCAAGAGTACTAAGTGCGTAACTCGGGATATTTCTCCCATATGTTAGATTCATAATGTTGTTCACTTATTTCAACATCGTATTCATTTCAATCATAACCTCATATTATGATTCATGATCGATGAGGTATGTTTCTCATATCTGAGTTCAAATCATGCTACAACCACGATAGTTTGTTGAATCAATGTTCTTCCAACCGGCTATTTAACATAGCCATCTTGTGTAACTATTTCATACACACAGATCATTCTTCTAGAGATTAACCATATTGAAATAAGTCCCCTGTCAGACTACCTGGTATTGGAAACGTACCTCCTCACAGGTTCGCCTTCGTCAGACTTACCTGATATTGGATCAGTACACCCTCACAGAATCATACTAGCCAAGCTACTGGTTTTGGAACATATACACTCGCACGGAGCTGTATACCCTCACAGGCTCACTCTGGCTAGACGATCTGATCTTGAATATGTAAAACCTCACAGGACTCTCTTCTTGGGAACAATTCCTCGATGGTTTATTTTATTAAGTAACTTTTAACGTTCTAATTACGCAAACTTAATTTCTCAGTCATGGGGTCTATAGCCATAAATTTTGGGCATAAGCACTTAAGATTTTTAATTGACAAATCCAAAATTACTTTACAGAGCAAGGATACATATCTATCCAGATGACCGTACACAAGGTCATAAGCCACTTGTCTCAAGCATTCATTGGATCTTGTCTTTCGATAGCTTTTTACCCATCACAACTCTATCTATCAAGGTATTCAGATTCCTTGATACGATCATTATCCGTGAGTTGTTCGGCTGTCACCGCATAAACACGACCTGCCACAGGTTTCTGCTCTATCCTAGGTAGTGGCAGTCGTTGTTATTGTATTTGTTGAGAGGGTCCTCCAGATCCCATATTTCTCTGTTGAAGATCTGAGGCCTTCTTGCGACATTCTCTCACACGATGCCCTGGTTTGCCGCAATATAGGCAACCTCCCGTATCGCGAGGACAAACCCCTCCGGGATGATCTGAGCTACACCTCGGGCATCGAAAATTAGGTTGTTGGTAGGGCTGATTGGCTTCTACTATCTGCAATGGCTGCTCGGCCGGTGGAGTAAAGTTGTTCTCCTGAAAATACTTCTTATAAAAAGGTGGTCATGAGTCCTGGCCACCTGAGAACGTCCTCTTATTGTTCCCACCATCAACTACGGGCCTCTTTGTTATGATCCCCTTAGATCGTGCCCAATCCTCGCTAATCTTTGAAGATGCTGCCACAGCAGCTTGAAAAGTCGAGGGCATGCTTGTTATCACACGAGATCGCAACCCTTCTTGCAATCCATTTATATATTTATCGGCCCTTTCTTGGTCGGTATCGAATAACTGAGAGCAGTACCGCTCAAGGTTCTGAAACTTAGTAGTATAGTCGATAAGACTCATACCACCCTGCTCCAATTCCAAAAACTCCATCTTCTTTTTATTCCTGGAGTGCAACGGGAAGTAATTATCCAAAAATGCTCTCCGAAAATCATTCCCAGGGATGACTTCAAGCTGAGAGAACTGGATTATCTTAGTGGTATCCCACCACTTCCGTGCATTATCCTTCAGCCTATAAGTGCCAAAGTTTGTCTTTTTCCCTTCCGGTACTCCCAGTACCAGGAAAGCGCGCTCTGTCTCCTCGATCCAGCTTTCTGCAAGCTCTGGATCGGCACTACCAATGAAAACTGGTGGGTCGAGTTTAAGGAACTTCTCATAAGTTATTCCTCCAAGGTTCTCGTTGCAAGGCGGGGCTGGTGCTTGCCTTGATTCATGAATGGCAGACACAAGCCTGTTGAGTGTTTCCAGCAGGAAGCCCTGCGTATGGGACTCCTCGCTCGGCATGGTTCTCCTTGTCCTAGGAGCCATTTATCTATTCACGCAAATACACCCAAATCAGAAAAAGTGTAAGATATACTTACAGTGCGATATGGTGGACAAGACGGATCTCGAACCAGGTTTCTCAGACTCTTGCTCTGATACCATTTCTGTAACGCCCCGGATTTCCAAAACAAAGCTAAGTTAAAATTTTCATGAATTTCTTTTTTTTTTCTTTGCAGCAGAACTTAGAAAAGCTTTTAGCAGCGGAATAAGACGATAATGAGTCGTCGGTTTTAGAAAACTCTGAGCACGTTGCAGGTATGTGGCCAAGCAACTCATTGACCACCAAAGTGTTCCATTTTATCGAAAACATATGTTTATTACAACACTACTGCTTAGAAAAACAGTGAAGGTTCAATAAAAAGAAAGCAGTACAACTCTGTCTAGAAAAACCCTGGAACTCGATGCCGCCTTGCTCCGCATATCGCCACGCAGGTTCAACACCTGAAATCCTCATTAAACGGGGTCAGAACCACTGATGGTCTGGTAAGTAGGCAAACACCTATCTATTCAACTCAAGTAAATGCATAGACCACTCAGGGTCGCAGTTCGTAATACGACGCTCAAGCCTCCATGACTTAGCGTATATCGCAAAAGCCTCATCAGGGCTATGAGTTGAACATCCACGCAAGTCGTCATGACTTCGCATAAGCCTCTTCAGGGCTGTGAGTTAGAATAACCTCTTAAGTCTCTACGACTTAGCCTTGACTTCCTCAGAGTCACGAATGGATGTCTAGCTCAAGCCTTTATGCTTGGCACATTCGTATCCTACGAATCTAAGGACAGCTCTCCGAGCTTCACTTAGTCGTACGGATATCAATGGAGTTCTTTCCCAATCGGTCCAGTAGTATACCGACCATGACACCTTCACAAAGGTTATGCAGGACTGACTCAACAACGTCATCCACTCATACATTCAAAGTAGCGCTGTACCTAAGCTAATGCTTTGTTTCGATAATTGCACCTCCCCCTGGGCTTAGGGGACTCATATCTGGGCGACAACGCGACGATCTGGGGGTTGATTATTCTATGTAATTTAGATACCCCAGAGGCCTGTTGACCCCATCCCCCTAGTAGGACGGTACAGCATACCGGAAGAGATCCTTACTAGGTATCCGAATGCATTCTGCTACTGCAGTAGTTGGGTTCAATCCTTAGATATTTAAGGATAACCACGACCTCCATACCTCTGAGTGACGAAGGCCATCAATGAACTCTATCAGGTTCGGGTGAAATATATGTCACTCAAGGCTGCGCCATCACCGTCTTCCTCGGTGAGAAATTCTGAAAGGGGCCTGCCGGTCTTACAATTACTTGACGAACATTGCATGCCTATAGGGCAGCCTTTGAGAAGTATGTACCCGACCCCAATCAACCACACGGTTTTCACCGTGGAACAAAGGTTTTATTCATATGCATGCTTAACTCTGCTCTCGGCACTTCGGCCTTGACGAGCACTTCACCTCTTTCGGTGGAAACAACACACTCCGGCTCAGCGGCCCTTACGAGTCTGGTTGTCTGATAATTCTTAATGAGCATGCACATGACTCGATCTCTACGGATCGGCTACTCGGCGTATCTTTACGCAACGAGCTCAGGACCTTGTCAAGGCGCTACCACTACTTTGGCGCAACGGCTCTTACAAGTATGATCCCCTTGCAGGTGTCAGGGAGACGAGTCATTCTGACGTCGTTCCAACAAAGGACATCATTGTGCCACTTAACTGGTTTTGGCAGTTCTTCTGCCAACCATTCTGTCAACACCTTCTCTGCTCTATCGGCAGTGGTGCGACGAACCTTTCTACATCGTAGAAGGCGTTCCATAACTGGGTAGCACTTCTGCTACGTTCTTTCTGAGCCATTCTTAGCTCCTTCAGGAATTTCAGCAGCACTTTCTCTCTCTTACGGAGAAAGCGTGCGTTTCTTTTATCCATTTCAGCGGCATCTCCCCTCTTTGGTGGGAAATCGCTACGCTTAAATCGAGAAATGGATGCGCACCGTTGTGCGTACTTTGCATCCATCAAGGTTGCAGGAACCTTGGGCCATAGCCAGGCCATACGTAATTGATTTAGTCTTTACGTAAAGAGCATTTTGCCAAAAGGCGAAGCCTTTCCAATAGGGGCTTCATTCGTCAAGCAGAATCTTGTACGAGGAGCGGTAAGGGAATCGCATGGGCGATTTTGGAGTTGATCTCCATTTGAACGCTCACTTACGCGCCATATATGTAATATAAGCACAAGCCTGTGCTTTATACAGCGGCGGCGTAAAGGAAATGCATATACTATTATTCAGGGTGTGTAACTGAACGAAATATTCTACATATATAACAAAGCAGAAGCCTTGGCATCGTTCGACGCGACGGCGTAAGTAAATACATTGCAGAAAGCAGGAGCCTTGGCATCGTTCGACGCGACGGCGTAAGTAAATGCATAATCGGAAGTGCAGTAATCGGAAGTACAGAAAGCAGGGAGCCTTGGCATCATACGACGCGACGGCAAAGGTAAATTACATGGCCTGTGCGATATAAGACGCGTCGGTAGTATCAGCAGATATACACCTAGATCTGTATCCAATGATAGTTACGAGGCGAGCGAGTGAACACCGAAGTGTCCTAGAGGGCTCAACCAAGAACTAGGGTGAGATACTATTTTGAAGAACGCATATACTGCGTATTCGAACATATATATCCGACGATAGTTACGAGGTGAGCGCGTGAACACCGAAGTGTCCTAGAGGGCTCAACCAAGAACTAAAGCAAGATACTACTTCAGAAAGTATATGCTATATACAAACAATCAAATACTTGAGAGAGATGGTTTAATGAAGCGAACTTACTTCAATTTGCGGAAGAAACGTCTCCCGAATGATCCAACGCTTTGAACAAGCTTCGATCCTTCCGTCAAGAGGTCACACTAGGTCAGATGAAGTCGACCTAGTTGAGAAAGAGGTAAAGAAGGTCAAGCTGCTTAACCTAAGTGGTTTGAACCAAACTGGGTTCGGTCCAAGTCAACTGGGTTCAGCAGGTTCGAACTCAACCCAAGTAGGCTAAGTCTGGGTTCAGAAATCCAAACCAAAAGTTGGACCAAAAGGGACTTTGACTTTGACTTCCAACCCAACTAGGTTCAAGTCAAGTCAACTGGGTTTGAGCTAGGTCAGGTGGGTTCAGACCTAGGTCAGGTGGGTTAGGACCAGGTCAGGCAGGCTCAGGTGGGCTCAGGTGGGCTAGGCTAGGTAGGGGAGGTTTGGAAAAGGAGGAGAGAGAGAGGGCTAGACGATTTTTCAAAGGAGGGGGGGCTCCTCTATTTATAGATTCTGAAACTTGAGCCCCAAGTTTCAGAATTTCCATTTTAGTCCATAGCTTTTTCAGAAATTTCCTTTGATCTTATCCATCTGACTGTTTGATCTTATCTATCTGACTGTTTGATCTTATCCATCTGACTGTTTGATCTTATCCATCTGAGATATTTCCATGAGATATTTTCGTGGGTCCCACCGGATATTTTCTGAAGAATATTTCTGTGGGTCCCACCAACATTTTCGTGGGTCCCGCAAAAAAGTTGAGTTTTCGGCATTTTTTTCCGAAAAATTCTGAGTAGGCCATTATCTTCGTATTGATGTAACTAAGAAAGTTGGCTCGCAGGAATCTCTTGATTTCGAGCAGGGAGGAAGTTATGGCTTCAAGAGTGTTTGAGCATATATTCGTGAAGATACGAATATCTTAAGTATATCTGGGTCGCAGGAATCGGTTCGATTCGCTTTACGGTAAAAATGTTATTTTTCACTGAAGAATGCCTCAGGAATTTATTCAGAGTTATCTGAAAAATTGCGGGTCTTACAGTTACATTGTTGACAAAAAAAAAAAAAATATAACTAAATATATGATAGCGCCAAAAGAAGCCATTTCTTCCAGATTTTCCTGCAAAATGAATTAGTACGAGAAATACGGCATACAAAAGAGAGATTTGCAAATTTCACATCAATGACAATATCTAAGTAATTACACCTGGACTACAATGAAAATATACAATACAATGGCTAAAACACGACTGAAATGCCTATGATAATACCTAGGCACCACGTTTAAACTTAAATGAGAAATATGTGTATATATATCTAATTGCTTAAATTTATGCTAAATAAAATGTGATAATGGAGGTATATTTACAGGAAAAAGTATCTACCTAAATGCTTATGCATAAAAAAAAATGCATATGAAGAGGTCCATATATATGTATAGGTATATATATACATATATAGATATATATGCTTATAATGGGAAAATATGCATTATAATTGAGTTGCCATGGAAGGCACAAGTGACTGTAGAGTATGGTTAAATGAGTTGCCAACTGTAAAATGGATCCCCATAAACGGTTTTGAGATGGTTAGCAAACTAGAAGCATTTTATCCTATTGAAAGCTCTAACACATGTGTGCATTGTTGTAAAAAAAAAAAATAACAGGTTTATCCTGTAAAACACGCCTTTCCCTCTATACACTGTTTCTTGACTACTGCAATTAAAAATGGGAGTGATGATAGGGGATGAAAAAGCTTTAGTTTGATGAAGCAAAGTAAAAAAAAAAAGAAAATATGCAATGAAACATGTAATATATAGATGGTAGGCCTTTAGAGGGGAATTAACACATGGAAAACAGTGAAATGCTGTACAAATAAACATGATTGACTATAATACGTTGCTGTTTTAAATAAGAAGCCTTAAATGGATAGCCTCTAAATATTAAACCATATATAGCCTAAATGCTTGTATATTGAAGTTGTGGAGTGGTTGTGTTTTTGCAAACGGTATTTTTAAAACAATATGTTCAATGAAAACACTTGGAAAATCGTCAACCAAAAGTAATAAACTGACTTTCCACAGAAGTGACAAGTACGGGTCGAATCCATAGGGAACAGGAAATATTCAAGTAATTCTAAGAATTTCAATTTATTAATTTACACTTCTAAGTCAACAATTACAATTCTAACAAAATTACAAAATAAAAACTAAAATTAACTAGAAAAGCAATTGAATTCTTCTTCTGCTCGCCAAGGGTAATTTCGTCCTTTCACCAATTCTCAATTTTTCACGCTGGACAAGAATAACCTTGGAATCTTTAGTATGCTTTTCAACCTAAAACAAAGAGAATGAGAAGTTAGTACACAATTATATCAAATAAATCCAAAAATTAAACTAATCCTAATTCTATAGAAATTAATTCACACAAAGTCTAATTAACACTAAAAAATCAAATAAAATATCAAAATAACTTCACGAAATATTTAATCTATCCCTAACTACGTGGTTAATACAGATGCACTAGCTAAAATACAGAAAAATGCCGAAAACTCACGAAAATCACTAAGACACTAAGATGACTATTTTACCCCTAACTAGTGCAAAAGTGACTTCCGACAGCTTTTCACAAACAGAGTGGTTGAAGGGGCAAACAAAGTCCAAAATTTCTTCTGTTCTGTAACTAACAGATTCAAAAATCTGACAGTTTTTACAGATTTGAAATTTTTTTTCTGGAACTTCAGATATAAGTGTTTTCAAAATCAGGATAATTTTGGAAATTGCAGGACCCGAAATTGAGAAACCCGAAAAAGCTGTTTTCACAAAACGCTTAAAAACCAGACCAAATCAACTTGAAATGAGCTGACTTTTGGTCTACAGATAGTGAACACGCCAATGAAGAGAATAGAGCAAGAATTCTTGAAAATATCGAAAATTTTGCACATAAAATGACAAGTGCAAGACAGGGCAAAAATTGGTTTTCAAAATCAATGTACTATTCACTTGGGAAATCCACTTTTAGTACTAAGAATGTAAATTAAATGCAAACACAATCCTAAATGCTGCTAATGGACTGTCAAACAACAGAGAATGGATGCAATTATAAAGACTACACGAATATGGAAATGCAACCCACGAATCAATGCTAGATGTAAACTAAATAACACATTGAATGTAAACTATCCTACTAAAGATGTAATACTAAGTAAATTATCTAAAGGATTCAAATTAAATCAGTCTAATGCACTAATATTAACTAAGTGCTAGATTAGAAACACGTAGTTAACATTCAAACTTAAAATAACCTACTCTCCACTGAACTAATTAACTTAATTAAAACAAACACTATCTAGAGTTACTAATAACTAGGGTCAACTAGGGCACTCGGGTTAATTAGGTGAGATGGTTTGGGATAGGGGTTGACTTGACTAGGCTCACGGCTCACCTTAATGGGCTCACTAAGTTGACTAGGTTAGACAACTAATTAAAATGGAAACCTAAAGCTTAAATACTACTTATTAAAAACCGAAAATTAGAAGGACTAATTAAGCTAAATTAAATACACGTCTAAATGGAATTAAATAAACACTAATTAATACCTACCTAAGGACTCAATGCCTAATTTAACATTTAAATCAGTACTTCCTAAAAAGATTAAGTCTAAATCTAATCTATGTTAATATAGAAGGTTAGAAAAGAGGGTAATAAATGACAAGTAACGAATTTTGGAAAACTTGGATTATCAAAAATCGTCCAGCCCAAAAAGGATATGCTTTTCCTTAATTGCTTTATAAATCAAATTGGGAAATTGAAGAAGGTGAAACCGTCCAGCCTAAAGGGGCCCACACGGTTTCAATTTTCTTTAAGAAAGATTTTACAAATTAACTTCCCTTCCCAAAATCGTGTAAAGTCTTTTTGGAGGAAGTAATTTTTGAAATTAAAATTTGTTTCTCAATTTGAAAAGATTCAATCCTTTTTAGCTTGGCTGGAAAAGAAGACTTTCAAAACTTTCTTAAAATGCCTCCCATGAATTTGGAGGAGTCCAAATTTGCCAAAATCGATTTCCACACTTTAATTACCCAATTGACCCTTAGCTAAAATACAACCTTACCTAATTGATAAAATCAAACTATTACTAATCTAATTAACCTAACTTCTAAATAATGTAATGCATGGGTATGAATGGAATATCAAACTTGAATTTCAAAAAGGCTAATGTTAGATAATATCACAATAAAGATTTACTTAAACACACAACTAAAAACGTTTTATGGACTAACACACCCAAACGAATCTGGACAATAATATGAATTCACCTAATCCTAAGAAATTACTAAATAAAATTAAACTTCAGCTGGACCTCTAATGACAGACGTCCAGCTTGGAGAAGAAGACCTATCTAGCTTAAAAACGACTTTATCTAAACCAAGGAAATCATCAATTTTTCTTGCTTTTTATTTTGAACAAACTCACACTAATTGAAAAGCTAACTTAATTATTAACGAAAGCAATTGAAACATGTTGGGACACGACCTACTGGAATTTCAGCACACGAAAACTGATGCTAAACTGAAATGAGCATAAATGCTTCCACAATGACACGCCACACCCTAAACGATTGATCTAAGTCGACAAACATCCACTATGACCAACGACCCAACAAGAAACAACACTTATTTAAACTGGACAATAATTGAAACAAAATAATTTTGGCACACAACACAGCTAAAAAGTTTTCAAAAATTAGAATGACCAAAACGTTGGAATCGGCTAGAATAAATCTAGCCGATTTTGGGTTTTGGGGATAAAACAAAATTTCAACACAAACCCAACACACCTCTAGATCTAACTAGACCTTGAAACATGTTTTTCTGCTAAGAAATTACAGAAAATCAGAATTTAGAAAATGATAAAATTGGCTAGAAAAGGTCTAGCCGATTTTCACGTTTTGGATGAAAACAATGGGGAAACAACAATCACACCAAGTCTAGACACAAAAATGATTCAAAATTAGAAAATAAAGTAAAGATGACAGTGGTTTGCTGTCTAATAAATAGAAAAACAGAAAAGGGGCTGAAGGTAAAAGAAATACTTTGGGTAGACTCGATTCTATCTAAAAGAATGAGGGAAAGAGTAAGACCAACCTCCAGGGCGATCCGACGACTGTGGGGAAGGAAAGAGCGGATTCAACCATTGAAAACATGCCTCTTCATCTTCGTTGATGCTGGAATATCACCATGAAACTCTCCTTTGAAGCTGCACCACGTTTAAAGTCCACCGAAGATGGAAAATGAACCGATTCTCGATCGGGTGGCTTAGAAGATCGGATGGAGGTAGAGCCGATCCTTCTTGTTGGAGTGTCTCGCACTTCCACGCAAGAAAAGGTGTCTTCAACCTCTGCTACACCTGCAAAACACAGCAAACAAAGTGAGTGTCCAACAAGGATGAAAAAGAACTGAAAAGATCTGGAAAAGGGAGATGAAGAAATGCTTGAATCTCAAGCAAGATCTTGATCTTCAATGGAGATGGCGTGGGATGAGAGGGGAGAATGGGGCTGGAGCAAGATTCAGCTGAGGGGTGTGAAATCCAAGGCAAAAACGTCTAGGGTTTGGCTGGAAATTTGATTTTATAGTTTTGGCACTTTTCAGAAAAGGGTTTATAATGAAAAATATTGCCCTGCGCCACTTTTAGAGGGGGATTTCTGAAAACCTTTGCTAAATGAATATGGATTCACGTGTGGGTTGGATTTAGTCTTTTTAAACATTAGTCCAAGGTCCAAAACAGCCTAATTGGGTCGGATATGAATCCGATCCACCTTGAAATTTGTGCCCGAACACTGAAATAGCCATAACTCTCTCAATTTAACTCTGATTTTTCTGAAATTCGAACCACAACCCCTTGATATCAAAATACATCTAATCATGGATTTTAAACCTTAAAATCACCACAAAATGCATGAATAACTAAATAACATGATGTGCATTTCATGCATCATCATGAAGGTCATATCATGACTGTAAATTCTGTTATTCTGCATAAACCTAAGAGACTTTTTGCTTAAACCACCATCTTCAATAGGTTAAGCTCCCACAACAAGTGTAACTGTAACCTGATTTCAGGCAGCAAATATTCAGATGGAAAGCACCCTTGTTTATCCAAAGATCCTGCTGAAACATTGGCATCTAGTGCTGCAGTTGATCTAAACAAATATTATGTGGCAATTATTGACAAAGGGCTCTTCTTGATATCATGTATATGACGAAAAAGTCATGAAGACCCAGCAGGATATTTCATTACACAGTAAAGAGGTTGTAATATTACAGAGGGATTATCACTATTACATAATACAACTATGGTTATTATATGAACTAAGATATACCACGAGTCTAGGTAATTACATGAAACAATATTAATGATATCAAATCCTATAGGATATAGAAATCTGAATTATGATAACATAAGATACAGAAAAAAAAATAGAAAAATATGAAATGTCAAAGATAACATAAGATGCAGAAAAACATGAAATGTCAAAAATAACATAAGATGCAGAAAAACCAGAAAAAAATGAAATGTCAAAGATAACATAAGATATTGAAAAACGTGAAATGTCAAAGATAACATAAGATGCAGAAAAAAAAACAAAAAAACATGAAATGTCAAAGAGGAAGGATGTAATGCAACAGTAGATAGGTTGTAGGTAAAATGCACAACAGGAAAAAAAACTAAGACTAATGGCTGTGGCTGAATGTATGTAGGCTACTGAGATGGGGGTTCGATCCATGAACAGGATGAACCGACTCATCTATTTAGCCTGAATATGAAAAATTTCCAACTATCCCTTTCAAATCCCTCTATTATGTTGAAAATGAGACCTTAAATGGCCCTTCATCTTACATTAACTCCAGTTAACAGACTGCAATGGGGTTTGATTTAATAAAACAGAACAAAAGTAATGATAAAACGTAGCCACATGTTACCTTGTAGATCCCTTGCACCAAACGACCTGTAGCCAATGATAAAGAGGTTGATCCTCTTCTATTGGGCTGAAGGAAATGGGTAAAAAGCCTTGTGAATCCCCTACACCAAATGAACCTTGTAGATGCCCTGCACCAAACGACCTGTAGCCAACGATAAAGAGGTCGATCCTCTTCTACTGGTCTGAAGGAAATAGGAGGAAGGCCTGTTGTCACACAACCAGACAAGAGGAGTTTTTGCAATATGGATGGAAGAGAAGGAATCCTCCAGGGGAAAGACTCCACCGCCCAGAAGAGGGTACCTGCGATAAGAACAAAAAAAAAAAAATCAATCGGCCAGGGATCTCCCTTCTTTCCATCCAATCCCCCCTTTTAAAGATTTTGAGCCTCTTTCTAAAAAAAAAATGACAGTTTTCCTTTCGAGGTTCCGTTACAGTTTTTGAAAATTTTGAAACTGAAAAATTAATTGGTTTTGAAAATCCGCCGTTTTTAGAGAGGGACGAATCTTAGGTCTTTTAAAAATTTTGGTTCATTTACCTAAAGTTTAGGTAAAATGAACATTTTAGGAAGGCTTGGTTGTGGCGCCATCTAAGGCTGCTCTTAAAATAAATAAATAAATAAATAAACAAATAAATAGTGAGATGAAATAAATGGGATGTTTTAGGGAAATGCCACCTCTGTAAGCCCCACTGTTTTTCCGAGGATTTTAAATGATATATATATTTCATGATTGAGAAATTCTTGTGTCGGCATGAGCATTGCTCGTGAATTTGACATTTATCGCTTTTTGAGGTTCTGAATCGCGTAGATTCACTCTACGAGGAGATTCAGGGCAAACCGCGGCGAGTCGAACCTCAATACTTTTGGATTATATTTATATTGTATTCATATGGGTTCGCTCAGATTTTGGAGCCTAAACGAGGAAAATATCTCGTTATTTCAAGTATTTGGCGAAAAAGGAGTATATCGGTAATTATGAGTCATACCGAGGCCCAATTTCGCCGTAGTTGGGGAATTAAATATACTTTATGATAGTTTTAATCTTAATTCACAAAATGTAATTTAAAATTCTAATTTTTTTATTAGTTTAGACGAGTCCATTTAAATACTCATTATATTGAGTTTTACAAAAAAAAGGGAAGTAAATCGCAAATTAGTAAAAAACCTAGACGAGGGTTTTTGAAAAACACTTTTACATGGGGTGGGTTTTGACATTTAAAAAGGTTTGGCATGGGCTCCACCTCAGCCCATGTCCTTTTTAAGGGTTTATGAAAAACATAATTTGCAAAAAACTCACCTTTCATAGGCATTTTTGAAAAGTTTCAAAAAATAGCTAATATGGGGTCTTAAAATGGAATTTTGGGAAGTGGGTGAGCTCAGCTCACGATTTGAGGGAGTAGGATGGGCGCCCCTTAGGGGGGGGTAGCCCCTACTTGTTTCAAAAAAAAAAGAATTTAAAAAAAAAAATGGTGATTTTCTCTTTTGGAGTGGCTTGACCTTGACCTTGAAAGGTCAAGGCCAACCACTCCCCTTAGATTAAGGGGAGTGGTTGGGGGGTACCTTGTACCTTAGACACCCACCCCCCTATAGGCTCTAGGAGAGGGTGGGGCGTGGGAGGGGGAGACCTCCCATCTCCCTTCCTTCCCTCCCCACCACCCATCTCCTTTCCCCCCCTTTTTAAACAAGGGAAGGGAAGAGAGAGAGGGTCAACACTCTCTCTCTTCTTCCTCTCTTCTCCAACTTCTCTCCTCTCTCTCTCACTCCCCACCTTGAGTTGTTGCTTCAGCTGGGCCAACCCAGCACTAAGGTGAGCTCCCCCTTTCATGCTTTTCATTTAAGCTTTAATTTTTTTATGCATTTTGTTTTTATTTTTGCTTTTATGCCCTTTAGGGCTGGTTCTTGGTAGGGCGCTGGGCTGAGCCTTCCATGGCCAGCCCAGGTCCCTTGGTGGCTGGGTGGGTCCGTTGCAGGCCTTGCAACTGGCTCACGGACTGGCCCCAGGTCGGTCAGTCCGGGTCACCCCCCCCCCCCCCCTTTTTCTTTTTTTTCTTTGGCCATGCGCCAGCCATGGCTGGGGCGTGCAGCAGTCCCAGTCGGACTGCTCTAGCCCACCGGCTGGCAGGGTGGTCTGGGCCACTCTGGACCCAGACCTACTCGGGGTGGACTTACCTGTAGGGTGAGCCCACCATTGGTGAGCTCCCTCCCCTTTGTTGACCCAACCGAACCACCCGGGTGCCTTAGCACCCGGTGGTTTTGCATAGGTCCTGACCTGCATGGTCAAAGGGGCCACAGCCCTGGTCCGAGCCACCCTTTGGCTCGAACCAGAGGCTTGTGTGGGCCCCCTTTTTGTCCCTTGCTCGCTGCCTAGGAGCAGCTGAGGCCCGGGTGCGCGTGGCACCTGGGCCACCTCCTTGGCGCACCCACTTGGTAGGCGCGCCAGGTAGGTGCGACTTGGCTCAGCCCATGCCTGGGTTGAGCCAGGTGCTACAGACCTAAGGTCTGTAGCAGGTGGCTATAACCCCCCCCCCCCCCCCCCCCCCCTGACCTGGTTGGCTGCTATGCAGCTTGAGACCAGGTGCTTAGAGCACCCGGGCTTGGTGCTGGGCGCGCCCCTTGGTGGCACGCTGGCCCCTTGTGGGCCTGGTCTGGACCCATGTCTGGGTCAGACCAGGCGTGGCCTGCCCCCAGCAACCTCAGTTGCTGGGGTAGTCAGGCTGGGTCTGGACCCCCAGTGGTCCAGACCACCACCTTGGTGTGGCGCCACCTAACCCGGGTGGGCGCCCCACCATAACCCCTCCTTTGGCGCCCCTTGTGGGTTGTTGTGCACCTAGCAGGTGCCCTGGGTCTGGACCCACCTTTGGGCCAGACCAGGGGTGCCTATGTGGCACCTCCCTATGTGCCCTATCCCCCCCTTGTAACCGACTGGGCCTGGATCAATGGGTCCAGGCCAGACCCATAGGTTGACCCACCTATGCGGGCCCTTTGGCTTAGCCGCACCTCAGCTAAGGGGGTGGGCTTAGCTCGACACCTTGGTCTGAACCACTGGGTTCAGACCAGGGGTTTCCCGTGACCTAGCTGGGTCTGGTCACCATTGGACCTGACCTCGCTAGGGGTCTTGTTTCGGCCATTCGGGCCCTTGGCTAGCCTAGCACTTTTTTTTGGGTGCTCTAGGCTTAGCCGGGTGTTGGCACACCCGGGGCAGCACATGCTGGCCGTGGCCAGTATGGCTGTCAGCCCCTCTTGGACTGCCGTTGGGCATGGACAAGGGTGGTAGGGCCCCCATGGCCAAGCCACTTGTTCAGCCCCTCCGGGTTTTTGGTTCCCCGTTGGCACCAAATCGACACCGGGTGCCAAGGCACCCGGCTACCTTGCCGCCAGTGTGAGCAGCCCCTGTTGGACTCTGGCATGGGGTCCGGACTGCTCGCAGGTTTTGGCAAGATTGGCACGACCCCGTGGAGTCCCACGGGAACTCCCCCGTGGCGACGTTTGTTCTTCCGTGCCGATAGGCAATGTTCGAGCCTTATAGCAGAATACGTCGCTTGTTAGCAACGTACGTTGCCGCTTCAGGCTTCAATTTCTCGTACCCCGCATCCCCGTAGGGGTGGCCATGCGGTTGAGCTTGCAAGCGGTGTCGTGACACACGCTCGCGTGGGGTTGTTCGGTTCTACGAACCTTTCAGGTTTCGGTCTTGTTCGTGCCCCAGTCGTGCGGCCGCGCATCTGTATATGCCAATGTTATTCCCATTAGCCTGGGATTAGGTTGGATTCTATCCCTTGACACTCGTGAGTGTCGGGTTCACGAGGATCCCTGGCGGATGGCTTCGCTACGCGAGTTTTGCCGCGTTATGATAATTGTACGCGTATTTGGAAGGAATACGTAGTCCAGGCTCGGGACGCTCCTCGCATACCCCGTAACTACAGTATATGTATTTTGAGCCTTGCGCCGCTCAGAACTTGTAGTTAGCGGTACCTTACCTGCTTATCGGCGTATCGTTGCTCCCAGCATGATACTTGGGCGAAATTACACCTGTGTGGGTTGTCCTGTTTCGTACGTGCAAGTCGACACGTCATGACAAGTATGCCACCGGCTCAGGTGTCAAGTGCCTTCCTGTTTGGCTCCATTCGTATATCGACGGATATACACTGCACCAGAGGCGTGCCTTACACTCGACATGACATACACTTGGAGAGGAACTGGAATTATTATAGGGTTTGACACTTTTGACCTATTGAGGTCCTGAGACTCGGTTGGAGTCTACGGGCAATGGCCCGGGTTGGTGAGAATATGCTCACATGTTCGTGTCGCCCTAGACATAAAATAAAATGGTATATTATCGTCTTCATAGGCGATGTGCTCGTGGTGGCCGTGTGAGCCTGAGCACGTGAATGGGTAGGCCAAGTCCTCGTTTGCGTACCCCGCGGGGACCACGAGGCACGACTACCTCGAGAGGAGGTACGACTGGAAGTTTGAGCCTAAATAAGATAAACCTGCCGCGCCCCATTCACAATTTGGTCACCCAGGGAGAGGGTGAATGGTACAACCCCGAGTGACGTGTCGTTACTACGACTTGTTCTTTTGAGGAGCCGGTGTGCCCTCTGACCTCCAGTCACTCGGAGTTAGGGAGGTCAAGGTTGCCCTCTACAGGGACCTTTGCTACTGCAGTAGCACGGATTGCAATCCTTTACCCCTGCGAAAGGTTTCTCCTGGTTGCGTGTCGCCCGCAGGTGGTTTTCTCGTTCTGTAGCATCCCCGGTTACCACCTTAGAAATTGAATAACAGACGCCGGGTGCATGTCTCACAGAACTTGAGGGTTTTCCTTCGCGTACCCGAAGGAGGTAAAAAGATAAACATAAGGACTAACCAATCACACTGACTTACTGTAGTTGATACTCTAGAGCCGTATATACTTGTGTTCAGTTCCTACTCTGTTACTTTAGCTGCTACTTTCTGTTGTTCTGTTTCTGCTTTGTTACTTTAGTGGCTGCACTGTTACTTACTTGTAGTTTTACAGTCTTGTGGCACGTGCACCTACCTGACACACACTTGTACTTTTATTTCAAATGTTTCTAACTGTTCCATTATGATAGTTATAGTCTGGTACTTAGCATACTTGTATCATGCTGCCTACTTTCTATTTTTCCTTAAAAATGAAAATGTATGGATGGTTTGTCTGACCAGCTCGCAAGAGTACTGACCCCATTTTATGGGGATACAGGTGATGAGTAGATGCAGCGCGATGCGACAACGCATAGCAGGAGCCTTGAGACCCACACTTTGCAGCAAATTCTGGCTTCTTCTGGTTTTGGGGTTTTGAGGGGTTGTACCTCTTCTTTTTGTGAGACTGTCCCTTTTTGTACCCAGTCTCCTTTTTGTATCATTATAAATAGTGTGGAAATGAAAGATACTTTACTTATCTTGTGGTTTGGTTTTCTCACTATGGCTCGCTCAGACTTGCGGCCTTTGCTTTGCCCCTGTTTTCCTCCTTTACTTCCGCTAGTTGTTTTTCACTCTGTATATCCTTTCAAAAAAAAAAGTTTTGCTAAAAAACCAAAGGTTTTTACAAGGTCGGGGTTTGGGGCGTCACAACCTCAGCCAACTTTAAAATCCTTTTGAAATAAAGTTTATTTTTGTTTGGTTTTTTTCTGTAGGGAGCTTTAGTGGGGCGCCACCTATGTGTGAGCACACTTTATTATTTTACAAAATAAATAAAAAAACAAAATTTAAAGAAAAGAATTATAAATTTACAAAACCTCGGGGTGGACTCCATGTGAAAATAAGAGAAATGCCTAGGAATTTGAGTGCGACGCCACTTCAGGGTGGGTCCCGTGTCATTTATTTGAAATAAAAGAAAATTCAAAATAAATAAATTCTTTTTTGGGATTTTTATAATACGAAATAAAACTTGGTCTGTTTTCAAGAATTAAAAAAAATTGGTTTTTCAAGGCAAAAATATGTACAAAGAAAATGCAGAAATTTTGTAAAGAGATTTAAAGTCTTTTTGCAAAAAGTTTTGAGATAAAATGTTCTAAATTTAAAATTGTGTCCCCTTCTTTCCAACCGACGAAATTTTAAAATCAATATCAAAATATCCAGATTGTTTCCTGAGAAAACCTTTTGTAATTCAGGGTCCTGGGGGTTAAGACGAGGGAAACTGACTATTTTGAAAAACCCAAGGATTTGAAATCAATTTTGAAATATTTAAAACTCAAATCTGGATTGATAATTTTGAAAATCAGGAGTTCTGGATCTCAAAATGACATGCTGTGCAGTGAAATGATGTGAAATGCCCATGCGATGATATACAAATACATGTCTCATAAAATGCCACTCTGAATCAGAAATTGGAAATTCTTGCTTCTTGTCAAGAGTAGGATTTTGAAAATTTGCAATTGAAGATATTTTTAAGCCTAAATATAGAAATTTTGAGACTCGATAATGAATTTTTGGACTTTCTGCAAGGTTTAAACTCAGAAAATGACCATTTTGCCCTTTAGTGATCTTAGAGAACCAAAATGTGATGATTGGTAGAAGTGTTAGGAAGGTGAATGAAAATTTGGGGTGTTTACAGATGCCCCTCTTTGCTACTAAGCCGGCTTGTGGCCGAGCTTAGTGGCAAAGAAAACACACCAAATTTGGGCTATATAAAATGCCCCAGTTAGAAGGGTCTGACTGGGTATAGAGATATTGGCCTTGTGAAGATGGTAGATATGAAATGGAGAATGAAGATGAAAGATTTGCTCTACGGCGGTGCAGTTCAGGTTTTTGCCCTTAACTTGGATGGGACAGAAAATGCTTCACATGGGAAAAGGCTCAGGTTTGATCCTTCGACCTGGTTGGGGAATGGAATATCTCATCGAAATGAGACTCAGGTTTGTGCCCTTAACCTGATTGGGCAGAAAATGGAATACCTCATCAGATGAGGCTCAGGTTTGTACCCTTATCCTGATTGGGCAGAGAATGAAATACCTCATCAACAGAGGCTCAGGTTTATACCCTTAACCTGATTGGGCGGAAAATGAAATACCTCATCAAAGGAGGCTCAGGTTTGTACCCTTAACCTGATCGTGAGGAAAATGAAATACCTCATCAAAGGAGGCTCAGGTTTATACCTATATCCTGATCGGGCGAAAAATGAAATACCTCATCAAAGGAGGCTCAGGTTTATATGCTTATCCTGATCAGGCGGAAAATGAAATACCTCATCAAAGGAGGCTTAGTGATGATGCATGAAATGCACATAATGTTAACAAGTTTTTCATGCATTTTGTAATGAGTTTAAGGTTTTAAACCCATGTTTAGATGCATTTTGTTAGTAAGGGGTTATGGTTCGAATTTCAGAGAAATCGGAGTTAAAATGAGAGAGTTATGGCGATTTCAGTGTTTGGGCATGGATTTCGAGCTGGATCGGATCCATATCCGACCCAATTAGGCTGTTTGGACCTTGGATCAACCTTTAGAAAGCCCAAAATCCAACCCACACGCATATCCATATCCATTTCAGAAAGTTTTGCGGAAAACCCCCCAGAAAGTGGCGCCTAGTAAAATAATTTTTTATAACATTGTTTCTGAAATTCCAAAAAGTATATTTATACTTTTTAGAAGAACCCTAGGCGTCTTTGGCTTGGATTTGACGCCTCCTACAGTGCCTCTAGCTCCAGCATCGTCTCCCCTTCCATTCCATCACGTTTTGGCCATTGAGGACCGGTTTATGCTTGGGAATCAAGCATATTTTGATCTCTCTCTTTGATTCTTGTCATTTCTTCCTATTCCTTGCTGCGTTTTTCACCATTTTCTGTGTTTTTGCAGGTATAGCAGAGGTGGAGACTACTAACCTTGATTGGTAGTGCGAAACACACCATCAAGGTGAACCGGCCCTACCTCCATCCGGTTTTCTGAGCCCTCCGATCGCGAATCGGCGCCCATCCCATCCTCGGTGGATCTCCAACGTGTTGCAGCTGCAAAAGTTCTGTTCTTGGTGAAGTTCCAGCATCCTTGAACTGTTCGGGACGTCAAGACCAAGCCACTGTCCGCTCTTCTTCTTCCCCACGATCATCGGACCGCCCGAAAGGTAGGTCTTCTTCTTCCTTTTCTTCTAGCTAAAACCGAATTGTGTGTGTTGATTTTATTTTCTTATTTTCTGTGTGTTTCTTACTTTTCTTTTTGTTTCAACCTTAGAATAGATCCCGTGCATAGATCAGCACGTTAGATTAGGTTTATTTCATTGCTTGATTCATTTGAATCTTGATTTTTAACGTTTTTCACCCAAATTGTGAAAATCGGCTAGATCCTCATCTAGCCGACTCTTCAAGTTCGTCCAGTGTATTTGTGGTTCTGTTCTACGGAAAAACCAAATTGAAAAAAGGTTCATTTTGATTTAAGTCAGTCGTTGGGTTTGCTTGTTTCATGTTTCAATTAAATAGAAAAGAAAAGAAAAAAATCGGCTAGATTATTTCTAGCCGATTCTTGTGTTTTCTAAAATTATTCGTGTTTTTTTTTTCTGTAGTTTGCTGTTTGATCTGTGGGTGTTCCGTTGTTTTCAGTATTATTCATTTTCGTTTTAGGGGAAGTTGGATTTCTTAGGTGGCGTGTGAGAGTTTATGCCAAAATCGTTGGATGAGAAGTTGAAATTAGGGATGTGCGTGTGATTCCATTGTGAATGTCGTGTAGTTTGTTTTTCAATTGCAGTTTGTAAGTTTGTGTGATTCAAGTTCAACATGTTTGGGTCTTTTTAAAGTTCGTTTTGATGTTTAAATGTTTTCGATAGTTTGTTTCATTGCGAAAAATACAAAAAATCGAGTTTTATTTTCTTTGTGTTTTTGATTGATATATTTAGCCGGCTGCATGTTGATATTTAGTTGAGTTTGTGTTCTTGTGTTCGTGATTTCTTGTTTCTTGAAGTTAGATAGTTTTAGAAATAGATTTAGTCGTTTGCATTTTTCATGCTTTGTTCATTAGAATAGTGTTTAGATAATTTGGTGTCTTCGGTATTTTATGATTTCCAGCATAATAGATAAGTTAATTGTGTTTTAATTAGTTGCATTAGGTAGTATAAGTCTATGTTACATTAGTTTTATCATGTTTATTATCATTTTAGCTTAGTTATTCAATTTTTATTATTTTTAGGTCTTCTTCTTCCCCAAGGAGGGGCGGCAGCCATTAGAGCTCCATTTGAGCTCTAGGCTATTTTTGGTAGATCTTAGAAATTAGGTAAGTTCATTAAGGTGTCTAGGTTCAATGAATTAGGGTTAATGCTTTAGACGTTTTTAGGATTTCAATTAAGTAAGTCGTGAATTAGGTGTAGCATTTAATTCTAGGAAATCGTGCTTTCTATTTGAGTCTTTTCATTACCTAGGTAAGTTTTAAATTCATTAGCCTAGAAAATAGCTTCAATTAGGGTTAACGAGTTTTGAGAAGGAAGGAAATTAAGGTAATTGAATTTGAAAACGTTTTTGGAAATAGTGGATTCTTCAAAAATCGTGTGGAGCATTTAAATAGAGGATTAAATTTGAGTCGTCTATTAAAAAGGAGTTACTTACTTAGCTTTGGAAAGTGATTTTGAAATTCAATTAAATTTCCAAATTTGGTGTCCACGATTTCAAGAAAAGAGTAATTACAATTAAATTCTGTCTTGGAAAGCAAAAATTGTGGGGTTCTCTAGGCTAGACGTTTCCTTTTTCCAAAGTGGACTTTAAAGCTATTTAAGGAGTGTAACTCCCCATTTAGTTGGACGATTTTTGATAATCCAACTTTCCAGAATTCGATAATTGATATTTATTACCTTCTTTTTCCAACCTTCTACATTAAATTCGTTTAGATTTGAATTAATTTTAGGTAGGAAGTAGGTTACGCATTAGATATATCTTAAATAGGGGCGATTTACTCTAGTAGGCGTGTAGTTAGTGCAATTAATTATTCATTATCATTTTAGGTGGTTAATTAATTAGATTTACATTAGTAAGTTACTAAAGTAATCAATCTAACCTAGCTAACCTAGGTGAATCGAGTATCTAGACCTAGTCAACCTAGTCAATCTAGTTGACCCAGTTAGTTGAGTCAAACCGAGCCTAGCTAAGTCAAGACCGAGCCTAATTGAGCCAACCGAATCTAGTCTTAGTCAAACTTAGTCAGTCTAGTTGACCCAATTAGCCAAGTCAAGACCTTGCCCGAGTCGAGCCTAGCCAAGTAAACCGAACCTAGTTGAGTCGAGTCGAGCCTAGCCAAGTAAACCGAACCTAGTTGAGTCGAGTCGAGCCTAGCCAAGTAAACCGAGCCTAGTTGAGTCAACCGAGTCAACCAAGTGAACTTAACTCTAGTCCTATCCTAAACCCACAGCCTTTGGTCTTTAGTAGCTTCATTTCATTTAATTGTAACTCATATTGATTTTAGACTAATTATTTTAGTTATTTGGTCTAGTTATACTGTAGAAGTGTGTATGCGTAAGTTGTATTTGTTTCTTGTGGGTGATTGGTGTATTTCGATTATTCCAATAGTATTTAACTTAGTTAAATAGATTTGCATCTTTTTGATTAGCTTAGTTGCATTTGCATCATTATTTTAGCTTAGTGTTAGTCATAAATTGCAATTTACGATTATTCTTTAAATCATTTAGTAATAGTGCATTCAATAGCAGCATATGCACTGTCAATTAGTCTCATTTAGATTGCATTAGGGTTATTTTGCATTCTTAGTGTTCAAAATAGAGTTATTTAGTGAATAGTGCACTCAAAGAAAAACCCGATTTTTGCCCTATCGTACTATCATTATTTTATGTGCAAAAATTCTGAGTTTTTATAAAAAAAAAATTCTATTCACTTTATTGGAGTGTTAGCTGACTGCAGACCAAATTTCAGCTCGATCCGAGTTGGTTTGGTCTGATTTTTAAGCGTTTTGTGAAAACCGCTTTTTCTGGTTTTTAAATTTCAGGACTTTCGATATCCTGATTTTTTCCCAGTTTTGAAACGCTTATATCTGGAGTTCCAGATATCGTTTTTTCATTCTGTAAAAACTGTCAGATTATTTAATCTGTTGGTTACAGAACAGAACAAATTTCGGGAAAATCGGACCTCATTTGCTATGTCAAACAGTGGTTTTCCGATAAACTGTCAGAACTCTATTTTACACTAGTTAGGGGCATATTTGTAATTTCTTTAGTTTCGGCATTTTAGGACTGTTTTCATTATTTTCTGCATCTTAGGAGCTGCATAAGCATCATACAGCATGGTTAGAATTAGTTTAGCTGATTTTTGAATTAGTTTAATATTTTATTTAATTATTTTATCATAATTAGAATTTGTTTTATTAATTAGTGAAAATTAGATTTAGATTCATTTATAGTTTGCATTATTAGAATAAATTACTAACTTTGCATTTTCCTGTGCTTTTAGGTTGAAAAGCATATTTGTTTTTCCAGGGTTCATTGTCCAAGTACGAAGATTGTCTAATTGGCGAAAGGACCAAAATACCCCTGGCGTGCAACTGAAGATTGGACTGCTTTTTCAAGCCTTTTAGTGATTAATTATATTTTAATTAGCTTTGTAATTGTAGATTGTACTTTATAATTAATAAATTAAATTTTGAGAAATATTTTGAGTAATTCCTGTTTCCTGAGGATTCGACCCGTACTTACCACTTTGTGGAAAGTCAGTTTTTCTACTTTTGGTTGACGATTTTCCAAAGTTTTTATTGAAAATTATTGTTTTAAAAATATCATTTCAAAATATCAACCACTTAGGTTTATACCCTTATCCTGATTGGGCGGAAAATGAATGGAATCCTCGAAGGAAGAGACCATGATGGAACCTTCAGATTTTGCAGAATAAATCCAATAGGGGTTTTGCAAAAGGAAGGAAAATGGGGTCACTAAAGCTTGAAAAGGGGTTGATCTTGGGTGTCTCATTGCTGAGACTAACTAGCTTTTGAAATTGCCTTTTGCGATAAAATGATTGGTGGTTCGACCTCGAACCAAAATTGGACTGCCTACGGTGGGACAGTGGGGACACAGGGAAGTGTGCAAATCTGAGAGCTCATGATCTCAAATTATAAAAAGAAGGGAAGGAATCAAGTCCTAAAGAGGGATTGAAAATGGTGTCAGGATGTATCAAAACAGACATCAAGCTCTCACTTCACGTCAGGATAGCTAGAAAATATTGTCAAAAAATGTTGAGACTTTTGTTGTTGATTCAAAGTATTTGAAAATGGTGCATATTGTTGCAAAGATATTCCTTCTTTTCTACCTGAAGTATTACTTCCAAACGAGATTCACTTCGTAGAATCAAGATTTGGAATCCAAATTACTTGTAATTGAACTTCTTCAAGGAAGCTACCAATTTCCTTGATATGAACAAGAAAGAGAATTTGATATTATGAAAGCAATTGATGAAAGAATATTGATAATAGAATTTCACAAATTTAAAGAAGATTCTTGATAGATTTGGCAGTTTGATATCCTGGGACCTTCTCTCATGATAATCTTTCTGCACTCTTTTGGCTCTCTTGGGTTTCGGTTACATTCTCCTTCATTTTGGAGATATCTTGACTTTTCTTTCTTTCTTTTTCCTCTCTCTCTCTCTCTTTTGAAAGGGTACGTCACAAACTCCTTCAACTTGGAGATGTTTCGATCCTTCTTTGCTCTAGGGGTCATGTTGAGGATATTGGCTTATTGGCTTTAGAGATCTCTGGATGATAGCGGAAATTAAATATCTTTTAGGGATTGTCGGGAGGTTCATCACATCTGCCTTCATCTCGACAGTGCTTTGGACTTTCCCTGGAAGGATCTATCACAAACTCTGTCATCTTGGAGATGTTTCAAATCTTCTTTGGCTCCGGGGGTCTACTCGCTTAATTCGCCTTCATCTTAATGACAATTGAGAGATCCCTTTTGCGGATATTTAATCGCAACTTAGGGGATTTGAGGGGACAGGGTTTGGGTGAATTCTCTCTTTTTTTAGCGCTCAGGATATTTCTACTACCTCATTTTTACAAGAATAGTCTTTAGAGATGTGCCATAACTGTGATCGATTTCAATCACTCATGGCCTTGCAACAATATTGAATCTTCTTTGCTGGCCATATCAAGGATTTATCCTTCATCCTTTTGGTTGGCCAATAGAAAGAATTTGAATTTTGAATTTTTTTCGCAAAAGCTTTGTCTCTTTTGGAAGTAATGCTGAAGGTAAACAGAGGTAAACATTTGTGCAATGAAGATTTTGAAATCAACAAGTAATTGATTGACAAATTGACAAAATGTTCTTGAAATCTTTGGTGAAATCCGGTTCGACCCATCCGTGACGAAAATTCTCCTCTCTTTTTCCCCAAAAAGAGAGACTCAGGCTTAGCCCTTACCTGAATGGGAAATGAAAATTACTCCTCTCTTCCCTGAAGAGGAGGTGCTTGCAAAATGAACTTTCAAAGAGAAATTGAGCTTTCGTCAAAGCTCCCTAATATTAGGCTTCTCTTATGGAAAGGGGGCCGATAGTAGTGAGGTCGGAAAATTGGATCATGAAGGAACGAGTCCATCACACTCTCCCTAAAAAGAGGGTCCTTCATGACGAAAATGGCCTAGTATTAAAATTGGGGGGGGGCACAAGAAAAGCAAGTCTCTGTCGAGCCTCTCCCTATAAAGAAGGTTCCTTGTGTGAAATTGGAAATTGTTTTGCAAACGGTTCACAAAGACACGAGTCCCTTCAAACTCTCCCTGAAAAGGGTCTAAGTGAATGAATTGGATAGCATGCGAAAAAAACGAGCTCCCTCGAACTCTCCCTATAAAAAGGGTCTCTCGCAAGAGAAAATGGTTGAAATTGGGTATTTGGGCTAATAGGCAGAATGAATACGGCCTAGATTGCCAGATGTGACCTGCAGGTTGAAAATGATTGAGATAGAATTGGTAACCCAAAGGTTTGAAATTAGATGACCTAACAATTGAAATTGAGAATTGATTGACCCAAGGTCGAAGTTGTGTGACCCGGAGGTCAAAATTGGAAATTGGATGACCTGACGGTCAAAATTAAGAATTTGGTAATTGGAATTAAAAATTGGAAATTGGGTGACCCGGAGGTTGAAATTGAAGAATTGCATGACCCGAGGGTCGAAATTGAATGATCCGAAGATTTAAATTGGAAATTGGTCAAATTTGGTAAATTGACTGACCCTGAGGATCGAAATGACTTGGATCCACCTAGGAGAATAAATGGTTCGAGTTAGAGCTCGAATAAAGTAAAGAGATCACGAGTCAGAACTCGGATCAACAAAAGAGAATGAAGAGCTCGAGTTAGAGCTCGAACAAGGTAAAGAGATCTCGAGTCGGAACTCAGATCAACAAAGGAAAGATAATTTGAGAAAAGACCCGAGTCAAAACTAGGATCTTCAAAAGAAAAATAATTTAAAAGAAAACTTGAGTCGGAACTCGGCTCTTCAAAGGAAAAATAATTTAAAGGAAAACCCGAGTCGACACTCGGATCTTCAAAGAATAAATAATTTGGAGAAAAACCCGAGTCAGAACTCGGTTTTTCAAAGGAAAAATAATTTGAAGGAAAATTCGAGTCGGAACTCGGTTTTTCAAAGAAAAAATAATTTGAAGGAAAACCCAAGTCGGAACTCGGTTTTTTAAAGGAAAAATATAGACCAACTTGAAAGTTGGATTTTGAAAATGTACCAGTTCGAGCACTATTTTTTTTTTTTTTGAAATAATACCAGTTCAAGCACTGGATTTTTGTTCAGTACTAATGATTGTTTTTCAATTTTGAATAACAATTAAGAATTGTGATGGGACTGTTTGTTGAAATCCCAATACTGACCAAATTAATATTAATGCAGTTGAATGCAAATGAATACAAATTGATGCACATGAATGCACAAGTGTGTAAAATGAGAGATTTGTTTATTCTGCCTGCATACAGAACAAAATTTTAAAAATGCCCCAGTGTAACTGGGAAAAAAAAGTTTGATCCTTAAAAATAGGAAGATTACAAGGGAAGAATAGATGCTTCAAGTATAGAACTTTTTCAAGTGTCGAGCATTAATGGGATCTGGTAATTCTACCCCATTCGCATTGATGAGCCGATATGAGTTACGGGGTAATGCTTCTTTGACGACATAGGGACCATTCCAATTTGGCGACCATTTCCCGCCGGGATGATGCTTGAGATAGGTCGTAGATCGAAGTACTAAATCATTGACTTTGAATCTCCTTTTGATGACAGACTTCACATATTGTCTGCCTATTCTCTGGCGATAGGATTGAGCATGCTCTGCTGCTTTTAGCCTTCTCTCGTTGAGCAAGTCTAGCTGTACCAGTCGCTGCTGCTAGTATTGATTGAGAGGTAATTCTAGAAGTGATGCAAATTTCAAAGCGGGCTTCTGAACATGTAGTGGAATACTACTTCTGTTCTGTAGACCAGTTCTGATGGAGTAGCATTTGTTGGAGTGCAAATGGTAGTCCGGTAGGCCCATAGTGCATCGTGGATCTTCTCATGGCAATCACGGCCTGTTTCTACAGTTCACTCTAGGATACGAATTAAGATCTTGTTGGTAGCTTCTGCCTGACCATTCCCTTGAGGGTAATATGGAGCAGAAAAATGATGATGGATTTTGAACTTTGAGCAGAATGTCTTCATTCTTTCATTTTTGAAATGACTGCCATTATCTGACACGATGTCATGTGGGATGTCGAAACGGCAAAGGATGCTCTTGTGAATAAAAGAGACCACGTGTTGGCTTTATACTGTGCGAAGAGTGATAGCTTCAACCCACTTGGTGCAATACTCTGTTGCGGCAAGGAAGTATTTGTGGCCATTTGAAGCAGAAGGAGTGATGAAACCTACGACGTCAAAGGCCCACATAGAGAACGGCCATGGAGAGACAACAGATTGCAGATATGTTGCTGGTGCATGAATAGAAGGTGCATGTATCTGACATTGGACACACTTCTTCACGAAATGGTAACAGTCTTGCTGCATAGTCTTCCAATAGTAACCTGCTCTGATGATCTACTTGACAAGGGTTTGGTAGCCGACGTGGCCACCACAGATGCCTTCGTGTGCTTCTCGCACGACTTCTTTGGCTTCATCTTCGTCTAAGCATCTGGAATATTCTGAACTGAATCCATGACGATAAAGGACATTGACCAGAATGAAATATCAGGTAGACATACGCTGGATTGCTCATTGCTCTTTCTTTGAGAGTTCTGGAGGAAATTCACCGCTTTTTATGAAAGTTTTGATATTGTAATACCAAGGCTTCTTCTTTTGCTCAGCCTGGTTTACTTGTTTTGTTGGAAGGAGGCCAGGTTGGTCAAGTCTGCCAATTTCAAAGGAACGACAAGATTCTTCATTTTTGAATGCCATAATGGAGCATAGGCTGGCTAGGCTATCAACCACTTGATTAAAATCTCTCTTAATATGGAAGAGCTAAATTTTTTTGAACTTGCTGACAAGAGCTGAAACGATTTTCTGAAAGAGAAATAGCTTTTGATCTTTGACTTGCCATTCGGCTCGGACTTGATTGACAACGAGTAATGAGTCGCCGTAAGCATCCGCTCTCTTGACATTGAAGTCTAGTAGAATCTTTAGTCCTTGGATCAGGGCTTCATACTCAGCCATATTGTGGGTGCATGAGAAATCAAGCTTAAGGGAGAAGGGAATCATCTTTTTCTCAGGAGTGATTAATAAGATCCCAATGCCTATTCCAGCCATATTCTTGGAACCATCGAAAAATAAATTCCAGATAGGATATTGTTGGATATTGCATATTTGCTCATCAGGGAAGTCATCTTCGGCTTTCACTTCTTCTGCCAGAGGAAATGTCAGCCAATTGATCTGCAATTGCTTGGCCTTTAATTGATTGCTGTGAGACATATTCTAAGTCATATTGCATCAGTAAGACTTGCCATTTGGCGACTCGTCCACTGAGAAAGGGTTGCTCTAGGATGTACTTGAGAGGATTGAGTTTAGACAAGATTTTGACTTCAGATGCCAGCAGGTAGTGTCTTAGCTTCTGACACATCCACACCAGAGCTAGGCAGGTCTTCTCTATTTAAGAGTATTTCTTTTCATAGTCTATGAAAGTCTTACTCACATAATAAATGACGTGTTCTATCAAGCTGCCTTCTTTGTATTGCGCCAAGAATCCGCCGCATGCGACTTGATTAACTGAGATGTATAACAAAAGGGGTTTTCCCAATTCTGGCGGCTTCAGGATGGGAGGATTGAGGAGATACTTCTTGTTACAATCGAATGATTGTTGACATTCTGGTCCCCATTCGAACTTCACTCCTTTTCTGAGTAAGTGATTGAAAGGCTCACATCTCATTGCCAAGTTAGAAATAAATCACCGAATTGATTGCATGCGTCCCTGAAGGCTACACAATTCTTTTAGATTTGTCGGGGGTGGCATATAAATGATAGCCTTTGCTTTGACTGGGTCAACTTCAATTCCCTTTTTGCTGACCAGAAAACCCAACAGTTTGCCTGATTCGACTCCGAAAATACACTTTTGGGGGTTAAGCCTTAACTTATAAAGAATGAGTCATTTAAAAATTTAATCAAGGGCTTTGAGGTGATCTTCTTCCTCTTTGGATTTCACAAGGATATCATCAACGTATGCATCCATGATTTTGTGCATCTAATCGTGAAAGATAACGGCCATTTCTCGTTAATACGTTGCTCCAGCATTCTTGAGCCGAAAGGCATGACTGTATAACAAAAAGTGCCCCAAGGCATAGTAAAAGAAGTTTTTTATTGATCGCGGGCGGCTAACTTAATTTGATTATAGCCGGAATATCCATCCATAAAAGAGAACATGGCATGTCCTGTTGTGCTATCGATTAGAAGATCAATTCTTGGAAGTGGATAATCATCTTTCGGAGTTGCTTTGTTGAGGTCTCTGAAGTCTATGCAAATCCTCATTTTGCCGCTTTTCTTAGGAACAATGACAATATTGGCTAACCAATCTAGGTAGTCAATAGTTTGGATGAACCTTGCTTTGAGCAGATCTTCGAGTCCTTCTTTGATTTGTTGTTCTATTCTGGGATCCATTTTTCTCAATTTCTGCTTAACGGGTGTTATCGTTGCAAAATTTTTCCGTCTTCCCTTCCCTTGTGGGAGAGAGAGGAAAATGCTTTCACGGGTGAAACTTGACCAGATTTTGGAAATTGTTTTGAAATACTCGCCTTCATTTTTTAAAATAGCGGGGAAAATCCATGGGATGGGGCTCGACCTGTCGATACGAGGTTCTACCGTTCCTGTCGGCTTTAACAGACGTAATCGAACCAAGGACCAAAAATGTGCTTGACTTAGTTAAATTATCAAAATCGTGTTCTATCCTAGATGCACAGAGAATTCAGGCATGTGCTATGAAATTTTGTAAAATGTAGGTTGGAAATATGATGTATGCTCAGAAAATGCTTTGGAGTTGAAAAGTATTTCTCAGTCAAAAGATGGAAATCAATCTCTCAGGAAACTCATATGAAAAGGATTTGGAAATCACGAGAAAGTCTATGATGAAATGAGAAAATCCTGAGAAAAGGGAGAGAATTCTTGAGAAAAGACTTGAAGAGTAACTATTCATCTAGGAAAATTCGAACTTTTGAAAACTTTCTTTGGAAAATGACTAAATTTTATTAGAAAACTCTTTGGAAAAGGAAAATCCAAACTCGGGAAACTAAAATCCTGAGAATATTGACCTTGAAATATTTAAAAATTGATTTTTATTCTTGGAGAAGATGAAAAATTCCTTTTGAAAATGAATCTTAAGAAAATAACATTTTCCAGGGAAAATCACGAGAAAACTTGACTTGGGAAATCCAACTTTGAAAATTTTCAGAGTTTCTTGGGAAATTGATTTCCTTGTAATAGAATTTTCTTGAGAAAATCATGAGAAATGCAAGAGATACCATGATGCAGATGATTTGAATGGATGAATGCACTTTGAAAATAACATCTGGAAAGATTTTCTGAGAAATTTGTTGGAAAAATGTGTATTAAGTCAAAGTAAATCCTTCACATATTCTGACTGTGGCCATGAACATGTTCAGAGATTAATTGATTTAATTCACAATATTTTGCAAAATTGGAAATATGATGTGCAATTTTGAAGATAGCCTAAGAGTGTTGGCTCTGTGTGACTAGTAGAAAGATGCTAAATCTAGGTCTCGTCCATATTCTAACTAGGGCCGTAAATATGGACTCCACCGAGTTCATCAACTCTCTAAGAGTTGGTGCACGTGCCATTCGTGTTCATCCACAGTGATTTTGAAATAAAATGTATGTTTTTTTTTTGTTTTATCCAGACAATGGCTGACGTCTTCAGCCCTATGATTTTATCCAATGTAAACATGCTGACGTATGGAAGATATACAACAACGAGACCATTGACTGCTGTAGACACTTAAACGACTGATGAACATCACTCAAATGTGTAGTTGTCCACTACTTATTTCCTGCAAAACTGATTGCTTTCTTTTATTATGAACTACACATACAGATAACATACAAAACTCCATTGAACCCAGCTAAATAGTTGATTTCCAGCAGTTTAGTGCTCATGACATCAAAAAAAAAAAAAACCTATCTGATAAAACTCAGGAATAGTGAATGGAAACAAATTTTCCTGTTTAGTATCTAACGTTTTATCATTGAGATGAAGGTTTCATAACAACCAATATTAACATAAATCTGGATGCACACAGGGGAGTAGTGACAAATAAAGGCACAGTAGCCCTACAAACAGATAAAAGTTTAGTAATGTAGACAGGATAATGAATAAAAGAAAGAAAGAAAAAAATTTGAGATGGATGGGTCCATATAACCGATTCGGTTTTAAATGATACCCTTTAAGATAACCATGAACATATCTATACAATGAACAACACCATAGAATCTTCATATTTACAGATCTTGGGTAACATAGTAGAAAACAAGCTAAATAACAGGAAGTATGTGCAAAGGGGCAGGCATAAGACACTAATGTAAGTGAATTTAGATAACAGGTAATAAAGCAAGTATATAAAAAAAATGACAACAGGTAAAGTTACAGTAATGTTACAACTCAGATTTTCATAACCAATCAAGGTTATTAGCTATAGATGTTGACAAATGCACTTCAAAACATATTGCTAATCAAAACTCTTCAAATGCATATAGAATGAAGACCGACCAGATATCAACCTCTTAAAACCTATTAGTTACTTAAACAAAAACCCTAGACCATCGTGTATAGAGTAATCATCATTGTGGACCAAATCACAGAAAACATGTAAAGGAAATGCCTCTCATGCTGAAAACGAACCTTAAATTATCCTTCATCTTATATCAACTCCATTTAATCAGATTTGCAACAGAGTTTTATTTAATAAAACATAACGAAATGAGGATAAAACACAACCATACATTACCTTGTAGATCCCCTGCACCACTCGATCTACAGCCAACGATAAAGAGGTCGATCCTCTTCTATTAGGCTGAAGGAAATGGGAAAAAACGCTTGCTGGATCTCCTGCACCAAATGAACTATCACACAGCCCACTAAGCATTGAAGGGCTGGAGGCTTTTCACACTGGATGGAGGAGAAGGAATCCTCCAGGGGCAAGACTCCACCGCTCAGTAGAGGGTACCTCACAGCAGAGAGGAGCTTCAGTGGAGGGGCTGATCTTCTTCTACTAGTAGAGCTCTTCAATTTGGACCGCAAAGACAAAATCTCGAGGGGCCAGGCTCCACGGCAGAGGAACTTCTGCAATAAGAACAGAAAAATTCAGAAATCCATCGGTCCCCTTTCTTTCCATCTAACCCCTTTTTAAAGATTTTGAGCCCCTTTTCCAAAAATCACAGCTTTCCTTCTACGGGTCCGTTATTGTTTTTTTTTTGAAAATTTTGAAACTGAAAATTTTGAAACGTTTTGAAAATCCGTCGTTTTCAAAAAGGACGAACCTTATCACTTTCAAAAATTTTTGGTGTGTTTACCTAAAGTTTAGGTAAAAAAAAAAATTTTTTTTTTAGGAAAGCTGGGTCGTGGCGCTCCATCTAAGGCTGATCATAATAATAAAATAAAAAAAATGAATTGTGAAATGAAATAAATGGGAGATTTTAGGGAAATGCCACCTCAGCCAGCTTATTTTTTAAAAAATCCTTTTGAAAATAAAGTTTTATTTTGTTTGGCAAATTTCTTATTTTCAAGTGGGGCGCCACATGTGTGTGGGCCCACTAACTATTTTATAAGATAAATAATATAAAAAAAAGAGGAATTTTACAAATTAGTACCATCTCTAGGTGGACCCCTCTTGAAAATAAGAAACATACCTGAGAATCTGAGTGTGATGCTAGTTCAAGGCGTGTCCCACACCATTTATTTTAATAAAAATAAAAAAAGCAAAAGAAATAAGTTCTTTTTCGGATTTTCATAATACAAAATAAATTTTGGTCTATTTTAAAAAAATGGTTTTTTAGGGCAAAAATATGTATAAAGAAAATGCAGAACTTTGGTAAAGAGATTTAAAGTCTTTTTGCAAAAAGTTTTGAGATAAAATCTTTAAAATTGTGTCCTCTTCTTTCCAACTGACGAAATTTTAAAAAATCAATATCAAAACTATCCAGATTGTTTTTTTGGAAACTTTTGTAATTCGGAGTTCTGGGGGTAAAATGGGAAGAATTGGTAATTTTGAAGACCCAGGGTTTTGAAATCAATTTTGAAAAGTTTAAAACTCAAATCTGGATTGACAATTTTGAAATCGAGAGTTCTGGACCTCGAAGTGATATGATGTGCAATGAAATGATATAAAATGCTCATGCAATGCTATGCAAAGACATGTTTCAAGAAATACTACTCTGAATCAGAAATGGGAAATTCTAGTTTTTTTGTCAAGAAAAAAATTTTGAAAGTTTGCAGTTTGAAGGTATTTCTGAGCCTAAATATAGAAAATTTGAGACTTAGGAATGAAATTTTGGACTTTCTACAAAGTCTAAACTTCGAAAATGACCATTTTGCCCTTCAGTGATCTTCGAAGAATCGAAATGTGATGATTGATGGAGATATCAGGAAGGTAAGTGAAAATTTGGGGTGTTTACAGATGCCCCTCTTTGCTACTTAGCCAGCTTGTGGCCGAACTTAGTGGCAAAGAAAAACACACCAAATTTGGGCTATATATAAAATGCCCCAGTTGGAAGGATCTGACTGGGTATAGAGATATTAGCCCAGTAAAGATTGGTAGATAATGTAGAATGAAGAGAAAAGATTCGCTCTGCGGCAGTGAAGTTCAGGTTTTTGCCCTGAACCTAGATGGGACAAAAAATGCTCTGCATGGGGAGAGGCTCAGGTTTGACTCTTAACCTACTTGGGGAATGAAATATCTCATTGAAATGAGACTCAGGTTTGTACCCTTAACCTGATCGGGCGGAAAATGGAATACCTCATCAAATGAGGCTCAGGTTTGTACCCTTATCCTGATCGGGCAGAAAATGAAATACCTCTTTAAAGGAGGCTCAGGTTTGTACCCTTAACCTGATCGGGCGGAAAATGAAATACTTTTTTGAATGAGGCTCAGGTTTATACCCTTAACCTGATCGGGCAGAAAATGAAATACCTCATCAAAGGAGGCTCAGGTTTATACCCTTATCCTAATTGGGCATAAAATGAATGGAATCCTCAAAAGAAGAGACCATGATGGAACCTTCGGATTTTGCACAATAAATTCGACAGGGGTTTTGCAAAAGAAAGGAAAATGGGGTCCCTAAAGCTTGAAAAGGGATTGATTTTGGGTGTCTCATTGCTGAGACTAATTAGCTTTTGAAATTGCCTTTTGCGAGAAAATGATTGGTGGTTCATCCTCGAACCGAAATGGGACTGTCTATGGTGGGTCAGTGGGGACACAGGGAAGTGTGCAAATCTGAGAGCTCACGCTCTCAAAGAAGGGAAGGAATCAAGTCCTTAAGAGGGATTGGTGTCAGGATGCATCGAAAACGGACATCAAGCTCTCACTTCACGTCAAGATAGCTAGAAAATATTGTCAAAATTTGAGAATTCTGTTGTTGATTCAAAGTATTTGAAATTGATGCACATTGTTGCAAAATTATCCCTCCTTTTCTACCTGAAGCATTACCTCCAAACGAGATTCACTTCGTAGAATCAAGATTGGGAATCCAAATTACTTGTGATTGTCCTTCTTCAAGGAAGCTATCAATTTCCTTGATATGAACATGAAAGAGAATTTGATATTATGAAAGCAATTTGATGAAAGGATATTGATAATAGAATTTCACAAGTTTAAAGAAGATTCTTGATAGATTTGGCAGTTTGATACCCTGGGAGCTTCTCTCATGATAATCTTTCTGTACTCTTTTGGCTCTCTTGTGGGTTTCGGGTTATATTCTCCTTCATTTTGGAGATGTCTTGACCTTTTTCTCTCTTTCTTTTTCCTCTCTCTCTTTTTTTTTTTGGAAGGGTACGTCACAAATTCCTTCAACTTGGAGATGTTTTGATCCTTCTTTGATGATATTGGCTCATGGGTTTAGAGATCTTTGGATGATAGCTGAAATTAAATATCTTTTAGGGATTATCGGGAGGTTCATCGCATCTGCCTTCATCTCGACAGTGCTTTGGACTTTACCTGGAAGGATCCGTCACAAACTTCGTTATCTTGGAGATGTTTCAAATCTTCTTTGGCCCCGGGGGTCTACTCGCTTAATTCGTCTTTATCTTGACAACAATTGAGAGATCCCTTTTGCGGATATTTAATTGCAGCTTAGGTGATTTTGAGGAGACAGGGCTTGGGTGAATTCTCTCTTTTTCTAGCGCTCAGGATATTTCCACTGCCTTATCTTTACAAGAATAATCTCTAGAGATGTGCCATAACTGCGACCAATATCTATCATTTGTGGCTTTGCAATAACATTGAATTTTCTTTGCTGGCCATATCAAGGACTTATTCTTCATTCTTTTGGTTGGCCAATAAAAAAGAATTTGAATTTTGAATGTCTTTTCATAAAAGCTTCACTCTTTTGGAAGTAATGCTGAAGGTAAACTGAGGTAAAGATTTGTATAATAAAGTTTTTGAAATCAACAAGTAATTGATTGACAGATTGACAATATGTTCCTGTAATCCTTGGTTAAAGAGAGTATTTGAAGTCCGGCTCAATACATTTGTGACGAAAATTCTCCTCTCTTTTTCCCCAAAAAGAGAGACTCAGGCTTAGCCCTTACCTGAATGGGAAATGAAAATTACTCCTCTCTTCCCTGAAGAGGAGGTGTTTGCAAAATGAACTTTCGAAGAGAAATTGAGCTTTCGTCAAAGCTCCCTAATATTAGGCTTCTCTTATAAAAAGGGGGCCGATAGTAGTGAGGTCAGAAAATTGGGTCATGAAGGAACGAGTCCATCACACTCTACCTGAAAAGAGGGTCCTCCATGATGAAATGACCTAGTATGAAAATTGGGGTGGCCACAAGGAAAGCGAGTCTCCGTTGAGCCTCTCCCTATAAAAGGGTTCCTTGTGTGAAATTAGAAATTGTTTTGCAAACAGTTTACGAAGACACGAGTCCCTTCAAACTTTCCCTAAAAAGGGGCTAAGTGAACGAATTGGATAGCATGCGAAAAGAACGAGCTCCCTCGAACTCTCCCTAAAAAGGGTCTCTCGCAAGAGAAAATGATTGAAATTGGATATTTGGGATTGATTGACCCAAAGGTCGAAATTGAAAATTGGGAAATTGATTGTTGGAAATTGGGTGACCCGGAGGTCAAAATTGAGAATTGAGTGACCCGAAGGTCGAAATTGGAAATTGAATGTGAAAAATTGGAAATTGGGTGACCCGGAGGTCAAAATTGGAGAATTGCATGACCCGAGGGTCGAAATTGGAAATTGGATGACTTGATGGTCGAACTTGAGAATTTGGTAATTGGAATTGAAAATTGTAAATTGGGTGACCCAGAGGTCAAAATTGGAGAATTGAATGACCCGAGGGTCGAAATTGAGAATTTGAATGATCCGAAGATTTAAATTGGAAATTGCTGAGCAAAAATGTCAATTTTGAGCAATTGATTGACCCTGAGGATCGAAGTGACTTGGATCAACATAGGAGAATAAATGACTCGAGTGAAGAGATCACGAGTCGGAACCCAGATCAACAAAGGAGAATGAAGAGCTCGAGTCAGAGCTTGAATAAAGTAAAGAGATCTTGAGTCGGAACTCAGATCTACAACGGAAAGATAATTTGAGAAAAGACCCGAGTTGGAACCAGGATCTTCAAAGAAAAAAATAATTTAAAGGAAAACCCGAGTCGGAACTCGGTTTTTCAAAGGAAAATAATTTTGAGGGAAAACCTGAGTCAGAACTCGGTTTTTCAAAGGAAAATAATTTGAAGGAAAACCTGAGTCGGAACTCAGATTTTCAAAGGAAAATATAGACCAACTTGTAAGTTGGATTTTGAAACTGTACCAGTTCGAGCTCAGGATTTTGAGAATGTACCAGTTCGAGCACTGGATTTTTAAAAATACATGAGTTCAAGCACTGGATTTTGGTTTAGTACTGGTGATTGTCTTTCAATTTTGAATAACCATTAGGAATTGTGATGGGACTGTTTGTTGAAACCCCAATGTTGACCAGACTGTTATTAATGCAGTTGAATGCAGATGAATGCAAATTGATGCTCATGCATGCACAAGTGTGTAAAATGAGGAATTTGTTTACCCTGCCTGCATACAAAACAAATTTTTAAAAATGCCCCAGTGTAACTGGGAAACGAAAGTTTGATCCTTATTGAAGAAAATAGGAAGATTACAAAGGGAGAATAGATGCTTCAAGTATAGAACTTTTTTAAGTGCCGAGCATTAATGGGATCTGGTAATTCTACCCCATCGGCATTGATGATCCGATATGAGTTGCGGGGTAATGCTTCTTTGACTACATAGGGGCCTTCCCAATTCGCCGACCATTTGCCACCAGGATGATGTTTGAGATAAGTTGTGGATCGAAGTACAAAATCATTGACTTCAAATCTTCTTTCGATGACAGACTTCGTGTACTGCCTGACTATTCTTTGGCGATAGGATTGAGCATGCTCTGCTGCTTTTAGCCTTCTCTCGTCAAGCAAGTCTAGTTGTACCGATCGTTGCTGTTGGTATTGATCAGGAGGTAATTGTAGAAGTGACGCAAATTTCAAAGCGGGCTTCTGAACATGCAGAGGTAATACTACTTCTGTTCCGTAGACTAGTTCTGTTGGAGTAGCATTTGTGGGAGTGCGAATGGTGGTCCGGTAGGCCCATAGTGCATCGTGGATCTTCTCATGCCAGTCACGGCCTGTTTCTACAGTTCGCTCCAAGATACAAATTAAGATCTTGTTGGTGGATTCTGCCAGACCATTCCCTTGAGGATAGTATGGAGCAGAAAAATGATGATAGATTTTGAATTTTGAGCAGAATGACTTCACCTTTTCATTCTTGAAATGACTGCCATTATCTGACACGATGTCATGTGGGATGCCGAAACGACAAAGGATGCTCTTGTGGATGAAAGAGACTACGTGTCAGCCTTCTACTGTGCGAAGAGCGATGGCATTTACCCACTTGGTGAAATATTCTGTTGCTGCAAGGAAGTATTTGTTGCCATTTAAAGCAGGAGTGATGAGACCTACGACATCAAAGGCCCACATAGAGAATGGCCATGGAGAGACAACAAATTGTAGATATGTCGCTGGAGCATGAATAGAAAGTTCATGTATTTGGCATTGGACACACTTCTTCACAAAATGATAACAATCTTGCTGCATAGTCTTCCAATAATAACCTGCTCTAACGATCTGCTTGACAAGGGTTTGGTAGCCGACGTGGCCACCACAAATGCCTTCGTGTGCTTCTCGCATGACTTCTTTGGCTTCGTCTTCGTCTAAGCATCTGGAATACTCTGAACTGAATCCACGACGATAGAGGACATTGGCCAGAATGAAGTATCGAGTAGACATACGTTGGATTGCTCGCTGCTCTTTCTTTGAGAGTTCTGGAGGAAATTCACCGGTTTCTATAAAGTTCTTGATGTTGTAATACCAAAGCTTCTTCTTTTGCTCAACCTGGTTTACTTGTTCTGTTGGAAGGAAGGCAGGTTGGTTGAGTCTGCCAATTTCAAAAGAGCGACAAGATTCTCCATTTTTGAATGCCATAATGGAGCCTAGGCTGGCTAGACTATCAGCCACTTGATTGAAATTTCTCTTGATGTGGAAAAGTTGAAATTCTTTAAACTTGCTGACAAGAGCTGAAACGATTTTCTGATAAGGAAATAGCTTCTGATCCTTCACTTGCCATTCGGCTCGGACATGATTGACAACGAGTAATGAGTCGCCGTAAGCATGAACTCCCTTGACATTGAAGTCTAGTAGAATCTTTAGTCCTTGGATCAAGGCTTCATACTCAGCCATATTATGGGTGCATTGGAAATCTAACTTGAGAGAAAATGGAATCATCTCTTTCTTAAGAGTGATTAATAGGATTCAAATGCCTATTCCAGCCATATTCTTGGAACCGTCGAAAAATAAATTCCAGATTGGATATTGCTGAATATTGCATATTTGCTCATCCAGGAAGTCATCTTCGGCTTTCACTTCTTCTAACAGAGGAAAGTATGCCAATTGATCTGCAATTGCTTGGCCTTTGATTGATTGCTGTGAGACATATTCTAAGTCATACTGCATCAGTAAGACTTGCCATTTGGCAACTCGTCCGCTGAGAAAAGGTTGCTCTAAGATGTATTTGAGAGGATTGAGTTTAGACAAGATTTTGACTTCAGATGCCAGCAGGTAGTGTCTTAGCTTCTGACACATCCACACCAGAGCTAGGCAGGTCTTCTTTATTTCAGAGTATTTCTTTTCATAGTCTATGAAAGTCTTACTCACGTAATAAATGAAGTGCTCTATCAAGCTGCCTTCTTTGTATTGCGCCAAGAATCCGCCGCTTGCGACTTGATTGACCGAGATGTATAACAAAAGGGGTTTTCCCAATTCTGGCGGCTTCAAGATGGGAGGATTGAGAAGATACTTCTTGATCCGATCAAATGATTGCTAACACTCTGATCCCCATTCGAACTTCACTCCTTTTCTGAGTAAGTGGTTGAAAGGTTCGCATCTCATTGCCAAGTTGGAAATAAATCGCCGGATTGATTGCATGCGTCCCTGAAGGCTACACAATTCCTTGAGATTTGTCGGGGGTGGCATATCAATGATAGCCTTTGCTTTGGCTGGGTCAACTTTAATTCCCTTTTTGCTGACCAGAAAACCCAACAGTTTGCCTGATTCGACTCCAAAAACACACTTTTGGGGGTTAAGCCTTAACTTATAAAGAATGAGTCACTTAAAGACTTGATCAAGGGCTTCGAGGTGATCTTCTTCCTCTTTGGATTTCATGAGGATATCATCAACATACGCATCCATGATTTTGTGCATCTGATCGTGAAGGATGATGGCCATTGCCCGTTGATACGTTACTCCATCATTCTTGAGCCCAAAAGGCATAACTGTATAGCAGAAAGTGCCCCAAGGCGTAGTAAAGGAAGTTTTTGATTGATCGTGGGCTGCCAACTTAATCTGATTATAGCCAGAATATCCATCCATAAAAGAGAACATGGCATGTCCTGCCGTGCTGTCGATTAGGAGATCAATGCTTGGAAGTGGATAATCATATTTCAGAGTCGCTTTATTGAGCTCTCTGAAGTCTATGCAAATCCTCACTTTGCCGCTTTTCTTTAGAACGATGACAATATTGGCTAACCAATCTAGGTAGTCAATAGTTCGAATGAATCTTGCTTTGAGCAAGTCTTCAAGTCCTTCTTTGACTTGTTGTTCTATCCTAAGATCCATTTTTCTCAGCTTCTGCTTAACTGGCTTAGCATCTGGCTTCAAAACGAGGCGGTGTTCGACTAATTTTGGGTCTAAACCCGACATATCTTTATATGTCCATGCGAACACTTCTTCATGTTGCTTGAGAAAATTAGTGAGTCTTTCCTTCTCTTCCGAGCTCAGACTGGTTCCGATCTTAAGAATCTTGGGATTGTCTTCTAAACCGATATTGACATCTTCAGTTAGATCTTGTACTAAAGCAGATGGTTCGTCTGGCTTCTGAGCTGAGGCGAACTCAGGTAATTCCTGAAGAGACTGATCAAATTCTGCGTAATCATCTGACTGCTTTGCAACCTTGCCATCTTCTGTGCTCGCTTTGATTCGATGAATTGTTGTCGATTTCTGGAAAGCCTTTGGGTTGAGAACGAGCTTCTTGATTGCTCGAGAAGACATTATGAAATTTTGGATAATAAATTTGGTTTAGGTAACATTGCCCATCATAAGACAAACAATCTTTTGAAAAGAACCATGCATAAATGACATTGGAATTATAAAATTAGGAGATAGAGAAAGGAAATAGATGGCATCCAGATAGACAAAGAAACTTGACATTTTATTGATTTGACTTTATCAGAGACATGGAGACATTTATTTTGAAAGGAATAGAAAGGAAATGCAACAACAATTCTCAATGTGCCCCTTTAACAAAAACAGTCTTCTTTTGTGAGCCTTCGCCGGAGAACCCTAGTCCTGCTCTGTGGGGATGATGCTTCTGAATCATTGGCTCGATGCGACCGTCTTCATTTTTGCCTAGTCCTTTGAAGGGTTGATAACCATGCTTCATAAGTAAATCAAATCCATTTCTTGCCTTCATGAATTGCGGAAACAACAGATGATCTTTGAGGGTGTTGTAGTTGATCCATCCTCTAATCTTGAAGAATTTAGGACCTCTCCATCGGGTCATGGCTACAGTGTGCAGAGATAATTCTGATGTTGTCTGGAGTATTTCCCGACTTTCTCCGAGATTGATTTCTTCACTTTCCCTGATGCTAGGGATATCTGCAGTGAATGACGGTCGAGGGATCATGGGCTGCGGGAGCCTTTCTTCTGGGTCTTCTCCCAGTACTGTTGTAATCATTCCACCTTTTGACCATTTTACACATTGATGAAGGGTGGAAGGTACTGCATTAGCATTATGAATCCACGTTCTTCCGAGCAACAGGTTATAGGTGGGTGGCACATTGACCACATGAAAAAGCACTGAGTGCACTGAGTAATTGATGAATACTTCCAGAAATACCTTGCCCTTAGCCGTTTGACCATGGTTGTCAAACCCATATATAGTGATAGGATTTGGAATGTACTCTTCTTCCTTAATGCCTAGTGCCTTTGTTGTCATCTCGGGACATATATTGAGGTTGCTGCCTCCATCAACCAGCACATGGGGCACTGTCATCCCTCTTACTCGAACAACAATGTACATGGCATTATTATGAAAGGAGTGAGGCTTTGGGAGATCCTCATCCGAGAAGGTGATCGACGCATTGGTCATGGCTGAATTCACTATTTGTGTCATGTCTTTAGGTGTGGTACTGGGCTTAACTTTAATTTTTCTGAGCAAATCGTCCAGTACTTGTTGGTGCTTGCAAGAATTCTTGGCTAAGTCCAAAATTGAAACATTGGACAGAGCAGTCAAAGGCTTTTGAATTTCATTTTCCGGCCTGGGCTTGATGAACTGATTAAGGAAATCAGGAATTCCTCTTAATTTCTTGGGAGACGATTTTGTGGGTTCTTCAGACACTTTCAGCTTGCCAAATGCTGAGATTAGGTCAATCTTCTTGGTGGCTGGCGCTGCTTGTCGTAACACCAAAACCTAATGCTAAACTTGGAGATCTTGAACGGAACATGGCTTGATGTGATCTTGAGGCTAGAATGGTTGTTCAAATATAATTGTTGTGGTGTGCGGAGGAAGGGGCTGATTGAGAATGTCCATTTTCTCTTCTTCTCCTTCCACCAATAGATTCTTGTGAATAAGATCCTGTACAATGTTCTTGAGAATGAAGCAGTTCTCAGTGCTGTGTCCAATTGTCCTGTGGAACTTGCAGAATTGGTCTTTCCATTTCCTCATAGGCACAGGGGGATCAGCCAGTCTAGGCAACTTGACCATTTCCTTCGTCAGCATGTACTCGAGCACATCTTCGAGTGATTGATCGAGGGGAGTGAATTTTCTGTCGTAGCTCCATCCTTCATGTTTAACCTTTTCACGCAGTTTTGGCCCTTGATCTTGCTGAAGAGGTTTGTTGTATTGAGGGGCAGGATTTCCTTTTTGATCACCTTTGTTGTTTGAATTGCCTGCACCGTAGCAGTAATCTTTCTTCTGTCCTTTATAACGATTGTTGTTACTGTTGTTGTTGGCAGAGTAGGTGAATTGAGCTTTCTTCTTCTGTTCACCTTGGGGGTTATTCTTGGGAAATGTTAAGCCTTCATAGACTCCATTCTCTACGCTTAGCTCAAGCCATTCGGCTCGTTCAGTCAATTCAATGAAAGTGCGGGATGGTGCGGTGGAGATTAATCCTCTTAGTGGTTGCGAAAAGTTGTTGAGGATTAGGGATAAGGCATGCCTTTCTGATATAGGATCTCTCATTTTATTGCAGGCTGACCTCCATCTATGAATAAAATCATGTGTTTTTTCGTTCTCATTCTGCCTTAGATTGCAGAGATGGCTTAATGTCGGAAGTGCCTCCGTATTGAACAGGAAGCGTTCAATAAACAAATTCACCACTTTATCGAACTCCTTGAGCTTGATGGGGTTGATATGCTCAGCATACCATTTAGCTGCAACTCCTTCCAAGCTGCGGGGGAAACATAGAAATAGTTCTCTGTTATCTCTCTTGAACCTCGAGCACTCAACAAAGAATGTGGCGAGATGAGCTTTTGGGTCACCAGAACCATCGAACTTGATGAATTTTCGGGGAAGGTTTTCGAGATCATCATCCCCTTCTAGGCCATCATACAAAATCTTCACTGGTGAAGACTTTCTTGCCCTTGTCACGGGCTTGCAGATCTTTAACAACTCTGGCGATTTCCCTGAACTGTGTCTGCAGGGGCTCTTCTACGACCTGACTCTTTGGTTTGTGGTTCCTCCTTTGTTCTCGGCCACGTTTTTGGACTGTCAAAGGCACCTCATATTCTTCATCGGTGTCTTCCGCTGATTCTGATTCATATGAAATTTCTTTTGGCTGAATCTGCTTCTTGGAAGTCTTCTTATCCTTGTGACCGTGGAACTTCTGTCTAAATGGGTTCTTCTCTACACTGGTCCCGGCCTGTTCGCTTATCATCTTGTTCATCATTTTCTGGAACATGGCATACATCTGTGGATCTATGCCATCGTCCTCTTGCTGCTGATCTTGACTTCTGGGGGTATCCATTTCTCCTTCTGAGGCTAAGGAGTGTTGGGGTGATGTGGTTCTTCTTCCTGATTTTGTTTGAACCATCAAATGCTGCGGATTCTCTCTGCAGAGCAAAGACCTGATTAGATTATGAAGGAATTGGTTTTTTGGAAGAAATATTTGCTGGAAATATGGTAGACAATTTGAAAAAGTTATCTCATTACTAGGGATTGAGTCGTCACAGTAATCACGACAATTGTGTTGTCATTCTTTGAAAGAGAAATAAACAACGGAAAAATGTACCTTGTTACCTAGGCGAGGTCGTCAAACCACAACAGAGAGAGAGAAAATTTTATTGGAATGATAAATTTTAAACTTTTATTGATCTTGACAAAAAGGTGGAGGACAAACAATTTGCCACCATTCATGATAATCAGAAGACACTTTAGGACCAGGAAAGAATTTGAGAGTGACAAAGGAATCCCAACCGTAGCGGGCAGAATGATATGCCCCGGACCATTATGCGGAAGTGAGATTGAATTCTGCCATAGCCCCTAATAGTAGTCGAGCTTCAACGTATTGCTGTCTCTGGGAGAATTGTCGAACACATCGCTCCGGTTGGTAGTAAGTGCAGAGGAAAGGTCCCAGCAACTTGAACCGCTTGCCATAAGCATATGTGTATCTGGGAGGGGATAATTGTCGATCAAAGTAGTCCCAGACTATGTCATCTTCTTGAATGCTGTCAATCATGGATCGGTACTGCGCCACTGGAAGAAGTTCTTGACCATTGTATCTGAAAGAATTTGCTCGGTCTGGAACATGCTGGAAGAACCAGGATTGAAGCGCGTAAATGCATTCTTCAACTAAGATGGATTCTCCAAGTGAGAAATGAGTCAAACCCCGATACAAAAAAGCAAGCGTTGCCATGGCTACGGAGAGATGGTTAGTCTGTCGACTTCCCTATCTTTTCATGAGCTGGATTATCCTGATATCCATGTAGTTTTGTCCATTCGGGAAGAGGGCTAATCCTACAATGCATAAAACCATTGCATTCTGAATCCTTTCTCTAGCTGTCCTTGATAGTGAACTGACTTCGACGAATGTTCCATATTGATGGTATAACTCAAGCAAATTGACATATTCATTTCTGTCCAACTGAATCAGGGGCCAGGATCGACAGCCTGTCATACGAGCTAATGAGTGTCGGGGGTCCAAACCCTTGACATTGATAAGGAATTGATGCTCTAACGGATCTCCTGGTTGATCGGCTGGTTCTAGTAATCCCATAATTTCTGAAAATTCATCCATTAAAAGGGTCATCTCTCCCCACGGGAACCAGAAGGTACAAGTTCGTGGATTACATCGCTCTGCCATAGCATGGATCAGGTTGCCGTTGATGGTCTGGTTTCCGACTGTTGACGCCAATTCTAATCCGCACTCGCTCAAATGGTCCGGGAACATGCGAGAAAAGCTTTTGAGCCATGAATAATAACACCGAGGAATGAAAGTTCTGGTGCTAAGGGCTTGATGTTCGGGACGACCTTGTCGCACCTCGTAGGAGATGTGACTTTCTGGAAAAATAGGATCGATTTGACTGGATGCCATCGGGCTGAAAACAAAGAAAGACTCAGAATCAGACTTAGGAAAATTATGGAAATTTTGAAAAATTTGCAGGCAGGATATAAAATGCAGCTGGAAATTCGAGATCCAATAGAAAGGAAGAATGGAAAATCACTGGGAGTTTTGAAAGAAATTGGATATTTGGGAAAATCATCCAGGGTTTGAGAAAATAAAACGAAAAGATGAGAATATGGATATTTAAAAAAATATTTTTGGGGAATATGAGAGGAATAAAGGTAACATACAAACAGTCACATCCTGTACAAACATTTATGCACATACAACACTCCCTAAAAGGCTGACTCTAGATGCATCATTTTGAAAATAGCTGTAGGACCCTAATCCAAACTCTAGGTTCAGATCATCTTTGTCCAATCCAGTTATGCCAATATATCCGAACCAACATCCGAGGTACGTGGCATATAATTTCAACTCCGGTTCTAAGGTAAGGTTTTCCAACATCCTTGAGCGCCTACCGATATACTTCGGACTGTGGCCCACGGTACGTGGTAGGGGGGCGTTAACCCAAATAAGTGGCCCAGTTGTGAGGCTCTGTCCCGAACTAGGGTTCTGGAAGAGAGCCCAGCAACGTGAAGACCGGGTAAAAAGTAGGTAAAGGAGGTTTAAAAAAATGATCACATGCAAGAAATAGAGGGCTCTAAATCCTAGAGACATAGATTTTTGAAAACTTTTGAAGAAGCATACATTGTTTGCATTCAGATCCTAAATTGAGGAGAGTTGTATTTAGACCTAAGTCTATGTGAGCATGAAAATATCTCCTCAATCTGGTCCTACCAAACCATGCCTAAGCTATATGCAATCAATGTCAGCTAGGTCAGAATCTAGGCTCCTAGGTTCGCATGATATCAGAAAATAAAAGAGCTGACATTTTGTGAGCACAGTTTTGATAATTGAACTAAGCTAAGCACATTTTTGATCAGACAAGGACAAGTCCCATCACGGTCGCCAAACCTGTTATCGTCGCAAAATTTTTTCATCTTCCCTTCCCTTGCGGGAGAGAGAGGAAAATGCTTTCGCGGGTCAAACTTGACCGGATTTTGGAAATTATTTTGAAATACTTGCCTCCGTTTTTTAAAATAGCGGGAAAATCCATGGGATGGGGCTCAACTTTTCGGTACGAGGTTCGACCGTTCCTGCCGCCTTTAACAGGGGTAATCAAACCAAGGACCAAAAATGTGCTTGACTTAGTTAAATTATCAAAATCGTGTTCTATCCTAGATGCACAGAGAATTCAAACATGTGCTATGAAATTTTGTAAAATGTAGGTTGGAAATATGATGTATGCTCAGAAAATGCTTTGTAGTTGAAAAGTATTTCTCAGTCAAAAGATGGAAATCATTCTCTCAATAAACTCAGATGAAAATGATTTGGAAATCACCAGAAAGTTTATGATGATATGAGAAAATCCTGAGAAAAGGGAGAGAATTCTTGAGAAAAAACTTGAAGAGGAACTATTCATCTAGGAAAATTCGAACTTTTGAAAACTTTCTTTGGAAAATGACTAAATTTTATTGGAAAACGCTTTAGAAAAGGAAAATCCAAAATCGGGAAACTGAAATCCTGAGAATATTGACCTTGAAATATTTAAAAATCGATTTTGATCCTTGAGAAAGATGAAAAATTCCTTTTGAAAATGAATCTTAAGAAAATAACATTTTCCAGGGAAAATCAGGGAAAAACTTGACTTGGAAAATCTAGCTTTGAAAATTTTTAGAGTTTCTAGAGAAATTGATTTCCTTGTAATAGAATTTTCTTGAGAAAATCATGAGAAATGCAAGAGATACCATGATGCAAATGATTTGAATGGATGAATGCACTTTGAAAATAACATCTGGAAAGATTTTCTGAGAAATTTGTTGGAAAAATGTGTATTAAGTCAAAGTAAATCCTTCACATATTCTGACTGTGGCCATGAACATGTTCAGAGTTTAATTGATTTAATTCACAATATTTTGCAAAATTGGAAATATGATGTGCAATTTTGAAGATAGCTTAAGAGTGTAGGCTCTGTGTGACTAGTAAAAAGATGTTGAATCTAGGCCTCGTCCATATTCCGACTAGGGCCGTAAATATGGACTCCACCGAGTTCATCAACTCTCTAAGAGTTAGTGCACGTGCCATTCGTGTTCATCCACAGTGTTTTTGAAATAAAATGTATGAACCACGTAATCAGGATATTGCAGGAATTCAAACTATATGAAATGCATCTTAATCTAAGCAGAAAAATAAATATTATTCCAAAGTTTACATTTGATTGTTACATTGCTAGCATAAAGATAAAAAAAAAAATGTATAGAACCAAAGAATCAACATCTTCCAGATATTCCCTGCAAAGAAGAATTAGTACGAGAAATACGGCATACAAAAGAGAGATTTGAAAATTTCACATCAATGACAATGCCTAAGTAATTACACTTGGATTACACTGAAATATACAATGCAATGGTTAAAACATGACTGAAATGCCTATGATAATATCTAAATACCCTGCTTAAACTTAAATGAGAAATATATACATATATCTCTAAATGCTTAAATTTATGCTAAATGAAATGGGGTAATGGAGATGTATTCACAGGAGAAAATATCTACATAAATGCTCATATATGAAAATAAGTGTATATGAAGAGGTCCACATATATATATATATATATATATATATATATATATATATAGATATAGATATATTTACATACATAGATATATATGCTTGTAAGGAGAGAATATACATAATACTTGAATTCTCATATGTAATGAGGGAAAGGCAAGTTGAAATGATATGCTGATGAACATTCACTATGGACATGCCACGGATGACCTATATATAAAGATAGCTGATAGTATGAGACAAAATATTGGTGTAAAGGCATAACCAAGGTGATACGACAGTGGACTATGTATATGATAATAGACAAACACTGAAATTGGGAACAAAGTGTAGACAGATGATAAATGCAGATGGGACAGTGTGTTAATGTAAAGAAAAGGTTGAAAGAAGACCTAAGTGTGAATGCAGAGATGAGGGAAATGTAGTTTTGCAGAAACAAACATGCTATAGTGAGTGTGCACAATGACATAAAATGTTGAAAGTAAAATGGGTATGGGATACGGCTGGTGATATACAAAAATAAAGGCATTAGTTGCTATGGAAGGCACAAGGAAATCAACGCATATGTGCAGTAAATGAAAGGCTATAGACATAGACAAATGCTATAAAGTTGCAGGGAATTGACCATGACAAGTACAGCAATGAGAGACTACTTTGGGGATAGCAAGTGGGTAGAGGTGCGACCAATGATTGTGCAAAACTGATTTGTCCTAACCTACATAAATTTTATGCTGAAGATACTTAGCTATGACAGTATATAATTCAGCAAATACACATATTAATAGGAATGGCTGTAGCAAAGAGTTAATATAAAACAATAGTGTGATCTTGCAAAAAGAAAAGAAAAGAAAACAGAGAATTTCATATCAATCACAATTTTTTTTTTGTTTTATCTAGACAATGGCTGATGTCTTCAGCCCTATGATTTTATCCAATGTAAACATGCTGCCATATGGGAGATATACAACAACGAGACCATTGACTGCTGTAGACACTTAAATGACTGATGAACATCACTCAAATGTGCAGTTGTCCACTACTTATTTCCTGCAAAACTGATTGCTTTCCTTTATTATGAACTACACATAAAGATAACATACAAAACTCCATTGAACCCAACTAAATAGTTGATTTCCAGCAGTTTAGTGCTCATGACAACAAAAAAAAAAAAACTATCTGATAAAACTCAGGAATAGTGAATGGAAACAGATTTTCCTGTTTAGTAGCTAACATTTTATCATTGAGATGAAGGATTCATAACAACCAATATTAACATAAATCTGGATGCACACAGAGGAGTAGTGACAAGTAAAGGCACAGTAGCCCTACAAACAGATAAAAGGTTAGTAATGTAGACAGGATAATGAATAAAAGAAAGAAAAATTTTTTTGAGATGGATGGGTCCATATAACCGGTTCTGTTTTAAATGATACCCTTTAAGATAACCATGAACATATCTATACAATGAACAACACCATAGAATCTTCATATTTACAGATCTTGGGTAACATAGTAGAAAACAAGCTAAATAACAGGAAGTATGTGCAAAGGGGCAGGCATAAGATGCTAATGTAAGTGAATTTAGATAACAGGTAATAAAGCAAGTATATAAAAAAAATGACAACAAGCTAAGTTACAGTAATGTTACAACTCAGATTTTCATAACCAATCAAGGTTATTAGCTATAGAAGTTGACAAATGCACTTCAAAACATATTGCTAATCAAAACTCTTCAGATGCATATAGAATGAAGACCGACCAGATATCAACCTCTTGAAACCTATTAGTTACTCAAACGAAAACCCTAGACCATCATGTATAGAGTAATCATCATTGAGGACCAAATCACAGTAAACATGTAGAGGAAATGCCTCTCATGCTGAAAACGAACCTTACATTATCCTTCATCTTATATCAACTCCAGTTAATCAGATTTGCAACAGAGTTTTATTTAATAAAACATAACGAAATGAGGATAAAACACAGCCATACGTTACCTTGTAGATCCCCTGCACCACTCGATCTACAACCAACGAGAAAGAGGTCGATCTTCTTCTATTGGGCTGAAGGAAATGGGGAAAAACGTTGGCTGGATCTCCTGCACCAAATGAACTATCACACAACCCACTAAGCGTTGAAGGGTTGGAGGCTTTTCACACTGGATGGAGGAGAAGGAATCCTCTAGGGGCAAGACTCCACCGCCCAGCAGAGGGTACCTCACAACAGAGAGGAGCTTCGGTGGAGGGTCTGATCTTCTTCTACTAGTAGAGCTCTTCAATCTGGACGGTAGAGACAAAATCCCGAGGGGCCAGGCTCCACGACAGAGGAACTCCTACAATAAGAACAAAAAAAATCAGAAATCCATCGGTCCCCTTTCTTTCCATCTAACCCCTATTTAAAGATTTTGAGCCCCTTTTCCAAAAATCGTAGCTTTCCTTCTGCGGGTCCGTTATTGTTTTTTTTTTGAAAATTTTGAAACTGAAAATTTATTTGGTTTTGAAAATCCGCCGTTTTCAAAAAGGACGAACCTTATCACTTTCAAAAAATTTTGGTGCGTTTACCTAAAGTTTAGGTAAAAAAATTTTTTTAGGAAAGCTGGTCCGTGGCGCCATCTAAGGCTGCTCATAATTATAAAATAAAAAAAATGAATAGTGAAATGAAATAAATGGGAGGTTTAGGGAAATGCCACCTCAGCCAGCTTATTTTTTAAAAAATCCTTTTGAAAATAAAGTTTTATTTTGTTTGGCAAATTTCTTATTTTCAAGTGGGGTGCCACATGTGTGTGGGCCCACTAACTATTTTATAAGATAAATAATATAAAAAAAAATGAATTTTACAAATTAGTACCATCTTCAGGTAGACCCTGCTTGAAAATAAGAAACATACCTGAGAATCTGAGTGTGATGCTAGTTCAAGGCGTGTCCCACACCATTTATTTTTAAAAAAATAAAAAAAGCAAAAGAAATAACTTCTTTTTGGGATTTTCATAATATGAAATAAATTTTGGTTTGTTTTCAAAAAATGGTTTTTCAGGGCAAAAATATGTATAAAGAAAATGCAGAACTTTGGTAAAGAGATTTAAAGTCTTTTTGCGAAAAGTTTTGAGATAAAATCTTTAAAATTGTGTCCTCTTCTTTTCAACTGACGAAATTTAAAAAAATCAATATCAAAACTATCCAGATTGTTTTCTTAAGAAAACTTTTGTAATTCAAAGTCCTGTGGGTAAAATGGGAAGAATTGGTAATTTTAAAGACCCAGGGTTTTGAAATCAATTTTGAAAAGTTTAAAACTCAAATCTGGATTGACAATTTTGAAATCGAAAGTTCTGGACCTCGAAGTGACATGCTGTGCAATGAAATGATATGAAATGTTCATGCAATGCTATGCAAAGACATGTTTCAAGAAATACTACTCTGAATCAGAAATGGGAAATTCTAGTTTTTTTGTCAAGAGTAAAATTTTGAAAGTTTGCAGTTTTGAAGGTATTTCTGAGCCTAAATATAGAAATTTTGAGACGTAGGAATGAAATTTTGGACTTTCTACAAGGTCTAAACTCAGAAAATGACCATTTTACCCTTTAATGATCTTCGGAGAACCGAAATGTGATGATTGATGAAGATATCAAGAAGGTGAGTAAAAATTTGGGGTGTTTACAACGGGCTTAGCATCTGGCTTTAAAACGAGATGATGTTGGACTAATTTTGGGTCTAAACCTGGCATATCTTCATATGTCCATGCGAACACTTCTTCATGTTGCTTGAGAAAATTAGTGAGCCTTTCCTTTTCTTCCGGACTTAGACTGGTACCGATCTTTAGAATCTTGGGATCGTCCTCTGAACCGATATTGACATCTTCAGTCAGATCTTGTACTAGAGTAGATGGTTCTTCTTGCTTCTGAACTGAGGAAAATTCTGGCAATTCTTGAAGAGATTGATCAAATTCTGCATAATCATCTGACTGCTTTGCAACCTTGCCATCTTCTGTGCTCGCTTTGACTCGGTGAATTACTGTCGATTTCTAGAAAGCCTTTGGATTGAGAACGAGTTTCTTGATTGCTCGGGAAGACATTCTGAAATTTTGGATAAGAAATTTTATTCAGGTAAAATCGCCCATAATAAGACAAACAATCATTTGAAAAGAACCATGCATAAAATGACATTGAAATTAGGAGATAGAGAGAAAGGAAATGGATGGCATCCAGATAGACAAAGAAACTTGACATTTTATTGATTTGACTTGATCAAAGACATTGAGACATTTATTTTGAAAGGAATAGAAAGGAAGTGCAACAATGATTTCTTAATGTGCCCTCTTAACAAAAACAATCTTCTTTTGTTGGCTTTCGCCGGAGAATCCTAATCCTGCTCTGTGGGGACGATGCTTTTGAATCATTGGCTCGATGCGACCATCTTCATTTTTGCCTAGTCCTTTGAAGGGTTGATAACCATGCTTCAGAAGTAAATCAAATCCATTTCTTGCTCTCATGAACTGCGGAAACAATGGATAATCTTTGATAGTGTTGTAGTTGATCCGTCCTCCAATCTTAAAGAATTTAGGACCTCTCCATTGGGTCATGGCTATAGTGTGCCGAGATGGCTCAGCTGTCTGAAGTATTTATAGACTTTCTCCGAGACTGACTTCTTCTCTTTCCCTGATGCTAGGGATATCTGTTGTGAATGACGGTCGAGGGATCATGGGCTGCAGGAGCCTTTCTTCTGGGTCTTCTCCCAGTACTGTTGTAAGCATTCCACCTTTGGACCATTTCACGCATTGATGAAGGGTGGAAGGTACCGCATTTGCATTATGGATCCATGTCCTTTCGAGCAGTAGATTGTAGGTGGGTGGTACATTGACCACATGAAAGAGGACGGAATGTATTGAGTAGTTGATGAACACTTTCAGAAATATCTTGCCTTTAGCCATTTGACCATGGTTATCAAATCCATATATGGTGATAGGATCTGGAATGTACTCTTCTTCCTTGATGCCTAGTGCCTTTGCTGTCATTTCAGGACATATGTTGAGGTTGCTGCCTCCATCAACCAACACATAGGGTACTGTCATCCCTCTTACTCGAACAACGATGTACAAGGCATTGTTATGAAAGGAGTGAGGCTTTGGAAGGTCCTCGTTCGAGAAGGCGATTGGCGCATTTGTCATGGCTGAATTCACGATCTGAGCCATGTCTTCAGGTGTGGTACTGGGTTTGACTTTAATTTTTCTAAGCAAATCGTCTAGTACCTATTGATGCTTGCAGGAGTTCTTGGCTAAGTCAAAAATTGAAACATTGGACAAAGCAGTCATTGGCTTTTGAGTCTCCTTTTCCGGCATGGGCTTGATGAACTGATTAAGGAATTCTGGGATTCCTTTTAATTTCTTGGGGGACAATTTTGTGGGTTCTTTAGACACCTTCAGCTTGACAAATGCTGCAATTATGTCCATCTTCTTAGAGGTTGGTGTTGCTTGTCGTAGCACCAAAACCTGATGTTGAACTTGGAGATCTTGAAAAGAACACGGCTTGATGTGTTCTTGAGGTTGGAATGGCTGTTTAGTGATTACTGCCGTGGTGTGCGGCGGGAATGGATGATTGAGAATGTCCATTTTTTCTTCTTCATCTCCTTCCACCAAGAGATTCTTGTCAATGTAGTCTTGCACAATGTCCTTGAGAACGAAACAGTTCTCCGTGCTGTGTCCCACTGTCCTGTGGAACTTGCAGAATTGGTCTTTCCATTTCCCCATAGGCACAGGGGGATTGGCCAGTCTTGGCAACTTGATCATTTCCTTCGACAACATATACTCGAGCACATCTTCGAGCGATTGGTCGAGAGGAGTGAATTTCCTGTCGTAGCTTCATCCTTCATGCTTAGTCTTTTCACGCAGTTTTGGAGCAAGGGTAAGGAGACCTACTCTGGTGAAGATTTCTATAATGGCCTAGAAGGGGATGACAATCTGGAAAATCTCCCTCGCAAGTTCCTCAAGTTTGATGGAACAGGCAATCCCAAGGCTCATTTGGCCACGTTCTATGCTGAGTGCAGTCGTTTCAGGAAGGACAACTGGGCATTATTCATCTGCTTTCCTCGCAGCCTAGAGGGAACAACGGTCAGGTGGTATTCAGACCACATCAACCCTATCGAACTACGAGAGTTCGATAAAGTTGTGAATCTTTTTATCGAGCGCTTCATGTTCAATATTGAAGAAACACCAATTCTCAATCATCTATACAATTTGAAACAAAATGAGAATGAGAGAGCCGGCGAATTCATCCACAGGTGGAGAAGCACCTATAACAGAATGGAGGTTCTCATCTCAGAGGAGCATGCCCTGCAAATCATTTTGAACAACTTTGCTCAGCCTCTGAGGAACCTCATTTCCACATCTCCCGCCAAGTCATTCATCAAACTAATTGAGAGAGCCGAGTGGCTCGAGACAGGACTGAATAATGGCCTATATGAGGGTTACCCTTTCGTTCAAGGGAATCCTGAGCAAAAGAAAAAGGCACACGTTGCTTACTCCGCGGATTTTTCCGACAACAACAGTAGTTCTAGCAGCAAGAAAAATCGCAACAAGAATGTCGGACACTCCAGGGCCGAAAGAACAAAGTCTGCAGCCTAGAAGGGAAAATTTGTTAAGCCACAGCCCGTCCAATCAGCACCGCAGCCAGAAGTGAAACAGCCAGAGAAGCTGAAACATGAAGGATGGAGTTATGATCGGGAGTTTACAGCTCTAGAGCAGTCCCGCGAAGACATCCTGGAATATATGATGTCGAAAGGAATGATCAAACTTTCCAAGGTGGCAGATCCTCCCGTTGCTATGGGAAAGTGGACTGATAAATTCTTCAAGTTTCACCAGACTGTTGGACATGACACCGAACACTATTTTGTCCTTAAAAACATCATCCAGGACTGTATTAACAAGAATTTGTTAATCGAGGATAAGGATGAGCAACAACCCGAAATTTTGTCCAAGCCATTTCCTAAACATTCAGCTTCAGTCATTACAGAACAGACATTTTCTCTGCAAGGCAACATTCAACCATGTTCCAGCAAGGACATTCAGGATCAACATCAGGTCCTCGTATTGCATCAGGCACAGTCTTCCGCCAATAGGGTGGATATCACTTCATTATTCAGCAAGTCAATGAATAAGCTAGCAAAAATGACAGCAGAAAGCACCAAGCAAGTTCCCAAGATCCTGAAGCGCTTTATGAAGGTAGCTTCAAAGAAAGAGGAAACTTCAGGGTCAGTGCAGAAGCCAATTACTGCTCTATCAAACATCTCTATCCTGGATTTGACCCACGCTTCCCCAGAGCACCAGCAAGTGCTAGAAGATCTGCTAAGAAAGATCAAGGTCAAGCCTAGCACAACACTGCAAGACATGGCTCAGATCGTCAATCAAGCAATGACGAATGCACCAATCACATTTTCTGATGAGGATTTGCCGAAGCCTCATTCTTTCCATAATAATGCCTTATATATAGTGGTGCGAACCAGGGGCATGACTGTCCCACATGTGCTTGTTGATGGAGGCAGCAGCCTCAACATCTATCTCGAGATGACAGTCAGGGCCTTGTGTCTGAAGGAAGAAGAATACACTTCAGATCCCATAACGATCTACGGTTTCGACAACCATGGGCAGACAGCTAGGGGAAAAGTCTTCCTTGAAATTTTCATCAACTACTCGGTGCATACCGTGCTTTTCCATGTGGTAAATATGCCGCCCACGTACAATCTTTTTCTGGGACGCACCTGGATCCACAATGTCAACGTCGTTCCTTCTACCCTTCACCAGTGCATCAAATAGTCGAAGGGAGGCATGATTACCACTGTTCTGGGAGAAGATCCAGAAGAGAGACTCGCGCAGCCAATGATTCCCCGTCCTACTTTCACTGCCGACATTCCGAGCATCCGGGAAATCGATGAAATCAATTTAAGTGAAAGTCTGGACATATTGAAGTTGAAGTCCGTCAGAAAATGTAACCGCAGCGATCCAGTGGCAGGGACCTCACTTCTTCAAGCTAGGTGGGCGCCTTGATTGCACTTCATTCAAGGATCATCCTCTGTTTCCTCAATTCTCGAAGACTAAGAAGGGATTTGATCTTCTGATGAAACATGGCTACCAGCCCTTCAGAGGCCTTGGTAAGAATGGAGACGGCATTCTGGAGCCAATCATCCCCGCTCGGCATGTTGAGAATACAGGCTTGGGTTTTACTGGTCAATCATCTGGCAGAAAGACCATGTTCATCAGAGAAGCAGAATGAAGACAATGCCAGTGTTTTCTGCTTTCTCTTCTTTAATGTCATCTTGTAAGGGCAAAAATCTGCCCCAATTTCTTCCTTTTCTTCAACAAGTCATCTGTAAATATCAAAATTACTCATATCAATGAAATTTTGATTTCCTATTTGGCGAACACAAATTCTTTGCTTATATCTTTGTCTATGATTGTCATTCTCTATTTCTGTATAAAAGGCTATTTTTCGAACATTTTACCTTTTTCTCAAAAACCTTCATTGCGCTTTCAGGATTGCCGGAATCATGGCTCCTAAATCACTTAAAAGGCTCATTATCAATTCTAATTTTTCTCAAAGTAATTTCAAACCGGCCAGAATCTGCAAGGCAAAGGCAGGGGCAGAGGTCAGCAAAGTGGCAGAGCAGATCGAAGAATTGGCAGAGTTCGATTCAATGATTCAAGAATTGCCAGTATCCAGAAGCAGGATGAACCATCGCCATTGGCTGAGGATCCGACAGAAGAGGTTAATATTGGTTCAGAAGACGATCCGAAAGTCCTCAAAATTGGTTCCAGCCTAAGTTCAAATGAGAAGGAAAGGCTCATCCATTTCCTCAAACAGCATCAAGAAGTCTTTGCTTGGACTTATGAGGATATGCCAGGCTTAGATCCCAAGTTAGTCGAGCATCGTCTCGTGCTGAAGCCGGACTGCAAGCCAGTCAAGCAGAAATTAAGGAAAATGGATCCCCGAGTAGCACCGCAAGTTAAAGAAGAACTTGAGGATTTGTTAAAGGCAGGATTCATCCGAACCATTGACTACCAAGACTGGTTGGCGAACATCGTGACAGTTCCCAAAAAGAATGGCAAAGTCCGGATTTGTATCGATTTCAGGGATCTAAACAAGGCCACCCCAAAGGATGATTATCCACTCCCCAACATTGATCTTTTGATCGACAGCACGACAAGCCATGCCATGTTTTCCTTTATGGATGGATACTTAGGCTATAATCAAATCAAATTGGCCACTCGTGATCAATCCAAAACTTCTTTTACCACGCCTTGGGCCACGTTTTGCTACACTGTCATGCCATTCGGACTCAAGAATGCTGGGGCAACTTATCAGAGAGCAATGGCAGTTATTTTTCTTGACCAGATGCACAAGAACGTGGATGCCTATGTAGATGACATCCTGGTCAAATCCAAAGAAGGAGAGGATCATCTTGATGCTCTCGGCCAAGTCTTTGAAAGACTTATTCTCTACAAGTTGAGGCTCAATCCGCAGAAATGTGTCTTCGGAGTAGAATCAGGCAAGCTGCTAGGCTATATGATCAGCAAGAGGGGCATAGAGGTAGATCCTGCCAAGGCAAAGGCAATAATTGATATGCCACCTCCCACCAATCTTAAAGAACTGCGAAGCCTTCAAGGTCGTATTAAGTCGATTCGGCGCTTCATCTCCAATTTGGCCATGAGATGCGAACCCTTCAATCACTTGTTAAGGAAAGAAGTGAAATTTGAGGGGGGACCAAAATGTCAGCTCTCGTTCGAGCGCATCAAGCAGTATTTCCTCAACCCACCTGTTCTGAAGCCACCAGAACTTGGAAAGCCACTTTTCTTATACATTTCTGTCAATCAGAATGCTTGTGGCGAATTTATTGCGCAGTATGAGGAAGGCAGTCGGATAGAGCATGCCATCTACTACATCAGCAAGACTTTCATTGATTATGAGAAGAGATATTCTCAGATGGAAAAGACATGTCTAGCCTTAGTATGAATGTGTCAAGAGCTGAGACATTATCTCCTGGCATTAGAAATCAAAGTTTTATCGAGACTCAATCCTCTCAAGTACATCCTTGAGCAACCTTTTCTTACTGGACGAATTGCAAAATGGCAAGTCCTCCTGATGCAATACGACTTGGAGTATGTTTCTCAGAAGTCAGTCAAGGGACAGTCCATCGCAGATCAGTTGGCAGATTTCTCATTGACAGAAGAGATCAAGGCAGAATAAGACTTTCCCGACGATCGCATTTGCAATGTTCGGGAGTCCCCAGTGTGGACCTTTTTCTTTGATGGAGCCAGAAACATGTCTGGTATAGGGATCGGGATCTTGTTGATCACTCCCGAAAAGGAGATGATCCCTTATTCTCTCAAACTCAACTTTCAGTGTACTAACAACGTGGCCGAGTATGAAGCTCTAATACAAGGCCTCAAAATTCTGCAAGACTTCAATGTCAAGAGAGTATATGCCTTTGGTGATTCATTGCTTGTTGTTAGACAAGTTAATGCTGAATGGAAAGTCAAGGATTCAAAATTAATTCCCTATCAGAAAATTGCTCTAGCTCTCATAGGCAATTTTAAAGAATTTCAGCTCAACCATGTCAAGAGGGAATACAATCACATAGCAGATGGCCTAGACTGTTTAGGCCCTATCTTGTCGTTTAAAGACAGTGAATCCTGTCGTTCCTTCGAGATTGACAGACTTGATCAACCTGCCTTCATTTCAGCTGAGCAAGTAAACCAAGCCACTCAAAAAGAGAAGCCTTGGTATCAGGATATCAAAAACTTCATTGAAACTGGTGAATTTTCATTAGAAATGCCAAGAAGAGAACAATGTGTGATCCAACGCATGTCAACCCGTTATTTCATCCTTGCCAATACTCTTTACGGTCATGGGTTCAGTTCTGAGTACGCCAGATGCTTAGATAAGGATGAAGCCATGGAAGTTGTCCGAGAGACACACGAGGGAATTTGTGGTGGTCACGTCGGCTACAAAATGCTTGTCAAGCAGATTATCCGGGCAGGATATTATTGGAAGACCATGCAGCAAGATTGCCATTAATTTGTAAGGAAGTGCGTCAAATGCCAAATACACGCACCTTCCATTCATGCACCAGCCGCATATTTGCAGTCCGTAGTTTCTCCCTGGCCTTTTTCGATGTGGGCCTTCGACGTGGTGGGTCCAATCACTCCTTCAACTTCTAATGACCACCGATATTTCCTCGCAGCTACATAATACTTCACCAAATGGGTCAAAGTTGTAACTCTGCGAACAGTGGAAGGCCGACATGTGGTTTCTTTTATTCATAAGAACCTCCTTTGCCGCTTCGGCGTCCCACATGATATTGTGTCGGATAATGGCAGTCACTTCAATAATGAGAGGATGAAGACCTTCTGCTCGAAGTTCAGGATTCGTCACCTGTAAGACCCGCAATTTTTCAGAAAATATCTGAATAAATTCATGAGACATTTACCGGTAAAAATAGCATTTCTTCTCAAAATGCGAAACGAATCAATTCCTGCGAGCCAGTTATACTTAGGATATTCGTCGAATCGCGAATATATGCTCAAACACTCTGGAAGCCATAACTTCCTATCTGAACGAAATCAAAGGATTCCTGCGAGCCAATTTTCTGAGTTACATCAATACGAAGATAATGGCCTACTCAGAAATTTTCGGAAAAAAATGCCGAAAACTCAACTTTTTTGCGGGACCCGCGAAAATATTGGTGGGACCCACAGAAATATTTCTTAGAAAATATTCTAGAATATTCTAGAACATTCCAGGACCTTCCAGCACCTTCCAGGGAATATTCCATGGAATATTCTTTTTGGATAAGATCAAACAGTCAGATGGATAAGATCAAAAGTAATTTTTGAAAAAGCTATGGACTAAAATGGAAATTCTGAAACTTGGGGATCAAGTTTCAGAATCTATAAATAGGGGATGACCCCTCCTTTAGAAAATCGCCAAACCCTCTATCTCTCCTCCTTTTCTAAACCTCTCCTACCTAGCCTAGCCCACCTCAGCCCACCTGACCTGGTCTGAGCCTGCCTGACTTAGCCTGAGCCTGCCTGACTCAGCCAGAGCCTGCCTGATCTGGTCTTAGCCTGCCTGACCTAGGTCTGAACCTACTTGACCTAAGTCTGAACCTAGTTGACTTGACTTGAACCTGGTTTGGTTCAAAGTCAAAGTCCAAGAACTTTTTCGTCCGAAGTCCGGAGTAGATCCTTTTTCGAAGTCGAGCCTCGTTCGAAGCGTTTGAAGCAATCGGAGTCGTTTCTTCCTCAAATTGAAGTAAGTTCGCTTCATTAATCCATCTCTCTCAAGTATTTGATTGTTTGTATATAGCATATACTTTCTGAAGTAGTATCTTGCTTTAGTTCTTGGTTAAGCCCTCTAGGACGCTTCGGTGTTCACGCGCTCGCCTCGTAACTATTGTCAGATATATATGTTCGAATGCGCAGTATATGCGTTCTTCAAAAATAGTATTTCGCCCTAGTTCTTGGTTGAGCCCTCTAGGACACTTCGGTGTTCACTCGCTCGCCTCGTAACTATCGTTGGATACAGATCTAGGTGTATATCTGCTGATTCTGTCGACGCATCCTATATCGCACAGGCTATGTAATTTACCTTTGCCGTCGCGTCGTATGATGCCAAGGCTCCCTGCTTTCTGCACTTTCCGATTAATGCACTTCTGATTATGCATTTACTTACGCCGTCGCGTCGAACGATGCCAAGGCTCCTACTTTCTGCAATGTATTTACTTACGTCGTCGCGTCGAACGATGCCAAGGCTCCTGTTTTGTTATATATGTAGAATATTTCGTTCAGTTACACACCCTGAACAATAGTATATGCATTTCCTTTATGCCGCCGCTGTATAAAGCACAGGCTTCTGCTTATACTACATATATGGCGCGTAAATAAGCATTCAAATGGAAATCAACTCCAAATCGCCAATGCGATTCCCTTACCGCTCCTCGTTCAAGATTCTGCTTGACGAATGAAGCCCCTATTGGAAAGGCTTCGGTTTTTGGCAAAATGCTCTTTACGTAAAGACTAAGTCAATTACGTATGGTCTGGCTATGGCCCAGGGTTCCTGCAACCTTAATGGATGCAAAGTACACACAACGGTGCGCATCCATTTCCCGAGTTAAGCGTAGCGATTTCCCACCAAAGAGGGGAGATGCCGCTGAAATGGATAAAAGAAAATGCACGTTTTCTCCGTTAAAGAGAGGAAGTGCTGCTGAAGTTCTTGAAGGAGCTAAGAATAGCTCAGAAAGAACGCAGCAGGAGTGCTACCCAGTTCATGGAACGCTTTCTACGATGTAGAAAGGTTTGTCACGCCACTGCCGATAAAGCAGAGGAGGTACTGATGGAATGGTTGGCAAAAGAGCTGCCAGAACCAGTTAAGTGGCACAACGATGCTCTTTGTTGGAACGATGTTAGAATGACTTATCTCCCTGACACCTGCAAGGGCACCATACTTGTAAGAGCCATTGTGCCAAAGTAGGGGTAGCGCCTTGACGAGGTCCTGAGCTCGTTGCGTAAAAATACGCCGAGTAGCCGATTCGTAGAGATTGAGTCATGTGCATGGTCATTGAGAATTATCAGACAACCAGACTCGTAAGGGCCGCTGAGCCGGAGTGTGTTGTTTCCACCGAAAGAGGTGAAGTGCTCGTCAAGGCCGACGTGCCGAGAGCAGAGTTAAGCATGCATATGAATAAAACCTTTATTCCACGGTGAAAACCGTGTGGTTGATTGGGGTCGGGTACATACTTCTCAAAGGCTGCCCTATAGGCATGCAATGTTCGTCAAGTAATTGTAAGACCGGCAGGCCCCTTTCAGAATTTCTCACCGAGGAAGAAGGTGATGGCGCAGCCTTGAGTGACATACATTTCACCCGAACCTGATAGAGTTCATTGATGGCCTTCGTCACTCAGAGGTATGGAGGTCGTGGTTATCCTTAAATATCTAAGGATTGAACCCAACTACTGCAGTAGCAGAATGCATTCAGATACCTAGTAAGGATCTCTTCTGGTATGTTGTACCGTTCTACTAGGGGGATGGGGTCAACAGGCCTCTGGGGTATCTAAAATATATAGAATAATCAACCACCAGATCATCGCGTTGTCGCCCAGATATGAGTCCCCTAAGCCCAGGGGGAGGTGCAATTATCAAAATAAAGCATTAGCTTAGGTACAACGATACTTTGAATGTATGCGTGTGTGTACGATGTTGAGTCAGTCCTGTATAACCTTTGTGAAGGTGTCATGGTCGGTATACTACTGGACCGATTGGAAAAGAACCCCATTGATATCCGTACGACTATGCGAAGCTCGTAGAGTTGTCCTTAGATTCGTAGGATACGGATGTGCCAAGCATAAAGACTTGAGCTAGACATCCATTTGTGACCCTGAAGAGGTCAAAGTTAAGTCGTAAAGACTTAAGCGGTTATTCTAACTCACAACATTGAAGAGGCTTATACGAAGTCATGAAACTTGCGTGAATGTTCAACTCATAGCCCTGAGGAGGCTCTTGCGATATACGCTCTTGCGTGAATGTTCAATTGACGAAATTTTAAAAAATCAATATCAAAACTATCCAGATTGTTTTCTTGGAAACTTTTGTAATTCGGAGTTCTGGGGGTAAAATGGGAAGAATTGGTAATTTTGAAGACCCAGGGTTTTGAAATCAATTTTGAAAAGTTTAAAACTCAAATCTGGATTGACAATTTTGAAATAGAGAGTTCTGGACCTCGAAGTGACATGATGTGCAATGAAATGATATAAAATGCTCATGCAATGCTATGCAAAGACATGTTTCAAGAAATACTACTCTGAATCAGAAATGGGAAATTCTAGTTTTTTTGTCAAGAATAAAATTTTGAAAGTTTGCAGTTTGAAGGTATTTCTGAGCCTAAATATAGAAAATTTGAGACTTAGGAATGAAATTTTGGACTTTCTACAAAGTCTAAACTTAGAAAATGACCATTTTGCCCTTCAGTGATCTTTGAAGAATCGAATTGTGATGATTGATGGAGATATCAGGAAGGTGAGTGAAAATTTGGGGTGTTTACAGATGCCCCTCTTTGCTACTAAGCCAGCTTGTGGCCGAACTTAGTGGCAAAGAAAAACACACCAAATTTGGGCTATATATAAAATGCCCCAGTTGGAAGGATCTGACTGGGTATAGAGATATTAGCCCAGTAAAGATTGGTAGATAATGTAGAATGAAGAGAAAAGATTCGCTCTGCGGCAGTGAAGTTCAGGTTTTTGCCCTGAACCTAGATGGGACAAAAAATGCTCTGCATGGGAAGAGGCTCAGGTTTGACTCTTAACCTACTTGGGGAATGAAATATCTCATTGAAATGAGACTCAGGTTTGTACCCTTAACCTGATCGGGCGGAAAATGAAATACCTCATCAAATGAGGCTCAGGTTTGTACCCTTATCCTGATCGGGCAGAAAATGAAATACCTCTTTAAAGGAGGCTCAGGTTTGTACCCTTAACCTGATCGGGCGGAAAATGAAATACTTCTTTGAATGAGGCTCAGGTTTATACCCTTAACCTGATCGGGCGGAAAATGAAATACCTCATCAAAGGAGGCTCAGGTTTATACCCTTATCCTAATTGGGCATAAAATGAATGGAATCCTCAAAAGAAGAGACCATGATGGAACCTTCGGATTTTGCACAATAAATTCGACAAAGGTTTTGCAAAAGAAAGGAAAATGGGGTCCCTAAAGCTTGAAAAGGGATTGATTTTGGGTGTCTCATTGCTGAGACTAAATAGCTTTTGAAATTGCCTTTTGCGAGAAAATGATTGGTGGTTCGTCCTCGAACCGAAATGGGACTGTCTATGGTGGGACAGTGGGGACACAGGGAAGTGTGCAAATCTAAGAGCTCACGCTCTCAAAGAAGGGAAGGAATCAAGTCCTTAAGAGGGATTGGTGTCAGGATGCATCGAAAACGGACATCAAGCTCTCACTTCACGTCAAGATAGCTAGAAAATATTGAGAATTCTGTTGTTGATTCAAAGTATTTGAAATTGATGCACATTGTTGCAAAATTATCCCTCCTTTTCTACCTGAAGCATTACCTCCAAACGAGATTCACTTCGTAGAATCAAGATTGGGAATCCAAATTACTTGTGATTGTCCTTCTTCAAGGAAGCTATCAATTTCCTTGATATGAACATGAAAGAGAATTTGATATTATGAAAGCAATTTGATGAAAGGATATTGATAATAGAATTTCACAAGTTTAAAGAAGATTCTTGATAGATTTGGCAGTTTGATACCCTGGGAGCTTCTCTCATGATAATCTTTCTGTACTCTTTTGGCTCTCTTGTGGGTTTCGGGTTATATTCTCCTTCATTTTGGAGATGTCTTGACCTTTTTCTCTCTTTCTTTTTCCTCTCTCTCTTTTTTTTTTTGGAAGGGTACGTCACAAATTCCTTCAACTTGGAGATGTTTTGATCCTTCTTTGATGATATTGGCTCATGGGTTTAGAGATCTTTGGATGATAGCTGAAATTAAATATCTTTTAGGGATTATCGGGAGGTTCATCGCATCTGCCTTCATCTCGACAGTGCTTTGGACTTTACCTGGAAGGATCCGTCACAAACTTCGTTATCTTGGAGATGTTTCAAATCTTCTTTGGCCCCGGGGGTCTACTCGCTTAATTTGTCTTTATCTTGACAACAATTGAGAGATCCCTTTTGCGGATATTTAATTGCAGCTTAGGTGATTTTGAGGAGACAGGGCTTGGGTGAATTCTCTCTTTTTCTAGCGCTCAGGATATTTCCACTGCCTTATCTTTACAAGAATAATCTCTAGAGATGTGCCATAACTGCGACCAATATCTATCATTTGTGGCTTTGCAATAACATTGAATTTTCTTTGCTGGCCATATCAAAGACTTATCCTTCATCCTTTTGGTTGGCCAATAAAAAAGAATTTGAATTTTGAATGTCTTTTCATAAAAGCTTCACTCTTTTGAAAGTAATGCTGAAGGTAAACTGAGGTAAAGATTTGTATAATAAAGTTTTTGAAATCAACAAGTAATTGATTGACAGATTGACAACATGTTCCTGTAATCCTTGGTTAAAGAGAGTATTTGAAGTCCGGCTCAATACATTTGTGACGAAAATTCTCCTCTCTTTTTCCCCAAAAAGAGAGACTCAGGCTTAGCCCTTACTTGAATGGGAAATGAAAATTACTCCTCTCTTCCCTGAAGAGGAGGTGTTTGCAAAATGAACTTTCGAAGAGAAATTGAGCTTTCGTCAAAGCTCCCTAATATTAGGCTTCTCTTATAAAAAGGGGGCCGATAGTAGTGAGGTCAGAAAATTGGGTCATGAAGGAACAAGTCCATCACACTCTCCCTGAAAAGAGGGTCCTCCATGATGAAATGACCTAGTATGAAAATTGGGGTGGCCACAAGGAAAGCGAGTCTCCGTTGAGCCTCTCCCTATAAAAGGGTTCCTTGTGTGAAATTAGAAATTGTTTTGCAAACAGTTTACGAAGACACGAGTCCCTTCAAACTTTCCCTAAAAAGGGGCTAAGTGAACGAATTGGATAGCATGCGAAAAGAACGAGCTCCCTCGAACTCTCCCTAAAAAGGGTCTCTCGCAAGAGAAAATGATTGAAATTGGATATTTGGGATTGATTGACCCAAAGGTCGAAATTGAAAATTGGGAAATTGATTGTTGGAAATTGGGTGACCCGGAGGTCAAAATTGAGAATTGAGTGACCCGAAGGTCGAAATTGGAAATTGAATGTGAAAAATTGGAAATTGGGTGACCCGGAGGTCAAAATTGGAGAATTGCATGAGCCGAGGGTCGAAATTGGATGACTTGATGGTCGAACTTGAGAATTTGGTAATTGGAATTGAAAATTGTAAATTGGGTGACCTAGAGGTCAAAATTGGAGAATTGAATGACCCGAGGGTCGAAATTGAGAATTTGAATGATCCGAAGATTTAAATTGGAAATTGCTGAGCAAAAATGTCAATTTTGAGCAATTGATTGACCCTGAGGATCGAAGTGACTTGGATCAACATAGGAGAATAAATGACTCGAGTGAAGAGATCACGAGTCGGAACCCAGATCAACAAAGGAGAATGAAGAGCTCGAGTCAGAGCTCGAATAAAGTAAAGAGATCATGAGTCGGAACTCAGATCAACAAAGGAAAGATAATTTGAGAAAAGACCCGAGTTGGAACCAGGATCTTCAAAGAAAAAAAGAATTTAAAGGAAAACCCGAGTCAGAACTCGGATCTTCAAAGGAAAATAATTTTGATGGAAAACCCGAGTCGGAACTCGATTTTTCAAAGGAAAATAATTTTGAGGGAAAACCTGAGTCAGAACTCGATTTTTCAAAGGAAAATAATTTGAAGGAAAACCCGAGTCGGAACTCAGATTTTCAGAGGAAAATATAGACCAACTTGTAAGTTTGATTTTGAAACTGTACCAGTTCGAGCTCGGGATTTTGAGAATGTACCAGTTCGAGCACTGGATTTTTAAAAATACATGAGTTCAAGCACTGGATTTTGGTTTAGTACTGGTGATTGTCTTTCAATTTTGAATAACCATTAGGAATTGTGATGGGACTGTTTGTTGAAATCCCAATGCTGACCAGACTGTTATTAATGCAGTTGAATGCAGATGAATGCAAATTGATGCTCATGCATGCACAAGTGTGTAAAATGAGGAATTTGTTTACCCTGCCTGCATACAAAACAAATTTTTAAAAATGCCCCAGTGTAACTGGGAAACGAAAGTTTGATCCTTATTGAAGAAAATAGGAAGATTACAAAGGGAGAATAGATGCTTCAAGTATAGAACTTTTTTAAGTGTCGAGCATTAATGGGATCTGGTAATTCTACCCCATCGGCATTGATGAGCCGATATGAGTTGCGGGGTAATGCTTCTTTGACTACATAGGGGCCTTCCCAATTCGCCGACCATTTGCCACCAGGATGATGTTTGAGATAAGTTGTGGATCGAAGTACAAAATCATTGACTTTGAATCTTCTTTCGATGACAGACTTCGTGTACTGCCTGACTATTCTTTGGCGATAGGATTGAGCATGCTCTGCTGCTTTTAGCCTTCTCTCGTCAAGCAAGTCTAGTTGTAACGATCGCTGTTGTTGGTATTGATCAAGAGGTAATTGTAGAAGTGACGCAAAATTCAAAGCGGGCTTCTGAACATGCAGAGGTAATACTACTTCTGTTCCGTAGACTAGTTCTGTTGGAGTAGCATTTGTGGGAGTGAGAATGGTGGTCCGGTAGGCCCATAGTGCATCGTGGATCTTCTCATGCCAGTCACGGCCTGTTTCTACAGTTCGCTCCAAGATACAAATTAAGATCATGTTGGTGGATTCTGCCAGACCATTCCCTTGAGGATAGTATGGAGCAGAAAAATGATGATAAATTTTGAATTTTGAGCAGAATGACTTCACCTTTTCATTCTTGAAATGACTGTCATTATCTGACACGATGTCATGTGGGATGCCGAAACGACAAAGGATGCTCTTGTGGATGAAAGAGACTACATGTCGGCCTTCTACTGTGCGAAGAGTGATGGCTTTTACCCACTTGGTGAAATATTCTGTTGCTGCAAGGAAGTATTTGTTGCCATTTAAAGCAGGAGTGATGAGACCTACGACATCAAAGGACCACATAGAGAATGGCCATGGAGAGACAACAAATTGTAGATATGTTGCTGGAGCATGAATAGAAAGTTCATGTATTTGGCATTGGACACACTTCTTCACAAAATGATAACAATCTTGCTGCATAGTCTTCCAATAATAACCTGCTCTAACGATATGCTTGACAAGGGTTTGGTAACCGACGTGGCCACCACAAATGCCTTCGTGTGCTTCTCGCACGACTTCTTTGGCTTCGTCTTCGTCTAAGCATCTGGAATACTCTGAACTGAATCCACGACGATAGAGGACATTGGCCAGAATGAAGTATCGAGTAGACATACGTTGGATTGCTCGCTGCTCTTTCTTTGAGAGTTCTGGAGGAAATTCACCGGTTTCTATAAAGTTCTTGATGTTGTAATACCAAAGCTTCTTTTTTTGCTCAACCTGGTTTACTTGTTCTGTTGGAAGGAAGGCAGGTTGGTTGAGTATGCCAATTTCAAAAGAGCGACAAGATTCTCCATTTTTGAATGCCATAATGGAGCCTAGGCTGGCTAGACTATCAGCCACTTGATTGAAATTTCTCTTGATGTGGAAAAGTTGAAATTCTTCAAACTTGCTGACAAGAGCTGAAACGATTTTCTGATAAGGAAATAGCTTCTGATCCTTCACTTGCCATTCGGCTTGGACATGATTGACAACGAGTAATGAGTCGCCGTAAGCATGAACTCCCTTGACATTGAAGTCTAGTAGAATCTTTAGTCCTTGGATCAAGGCTTCATACTCAGCCATATTATGGGTGCATTGGAAATCTAACTTGAGAGAAAATGGAATCATCTCTTTCTTAAGAGTGATTAATAGGATTCAAATGCCTATTCCAGCCATATTCTTGGAACCGTTGAAAAATAAATTCCAGATTGGATATTGCTGAATATTGCATATTTGCTCATCCAGGAAGTCATCTTCGACTTTCACTTCTTCTAACAGAGGAAAGTATGCCAATTGATCTGCAATTGCTTGGCCTTTGATTGATTGCTGTGAGACATATTCTAAGTCATACTGCATCAGTAAGACTTGCCATTTGGCAACTCGTCCGCTGAGAAAAGGTTGCTCTAAGATGTATTTGAGAGGATTGAGTTTAGACAAGATTTTGACTTCAGATGCCAGCAGGTAGTGTCTTAGCTTCTGACACATCCACACCAGAGCTAGGCAGGTCTTCTTTATTTGAGAGTATTTCTTTTCATAGTCTATGAAAGTCTTACTCACGTAATAAATGAAGTGCTCTATCAAACTGCCTTCTTTGTATTGCGCCAAGAATCCGCCGCATGCGACTTGATTGACCGAGATGTATAACAAAAGGGGTTTTCCCAATTCTGGCGGCTTCAAGATGGGAGGATTGAGAAGATACTTCTTGATCCGATCAAATGATTGCTAACACTCTGATCCCCATTCGAACTTCACTCCTTTTCTGAGTAAGTGGTTGAAAGGTTCGCATCTCATTGCCAAGTTGGAAATAAATCGCCGGATTGATTGCATGCGTCCCTGAAGGCTACACAATTCCTTGAGATTTGTCGGGGGTGGCATATCAATGATAGCCTTTGCTTTGGCTGGGTCAACTTTAATTCCCTTTTTGCTGACCAGAAAACCCAACAGTTTGCCTGATTCGACTCCAAAAACACACTTTTGGGGGTTAAGCCTTAACTTATAAAGAATGAGTCACTTAAAGACTTGATCAAGGGCTTCGAGGTGATCTTCTTCCTCTTTGGATTTCATGAGGATATCATCAACATACGCATCCATGATTTTATGCATCTGATCGTGAAGGATGATGGTCATTGCCCGTTGATACGTTACTCCAGCATTCTTGAGCCCAAAAGGCATAACTGTATAGCAGAAAGTGCCCCAAGGCGTAGTAAAGTAAGTTTTTGATTGATCATGGGCTGCCAACTTAATTTGATTATAGCCAGAATATCCATCCATAAAAGAGAACATGGCATGTCCTGTCGTGCTGTCGATTAGGAGATCAATGCTTGGAAGTGGATAATCATATTTCAGAGTCGCTTTATAGAGCTCTCTGAAGTCTATGCAAATCCTCACTTTGCCGCTTTTCTTTAGAACGACGACAATATTGGCTAACCAATCTAGGTAGTCAATAGTTCGAATGAATCTTGCTTTGAGCAAGTCTTCAAGTCCTTCTTTGACTTGTTGTTCTATCCTAAGATCCATTTTTCTCAGCTTCTGCTTAACTGGCTTAGCATCTGGCTTCAAAACGAGGCGGTGTTCGACTAATTTTGGGTCTAAACCCGACATATCTTTATATGTCCATGCGAACACTTCTTCATGTTGCTTGAGAAAATTAGTGAGTCTTTCCTTCTCTTCCGAGCTCAGACTGGTTCCGATCTTAAGAATCTTGGGATTGTCTTCTAAACCGATATTGACATCTTCAGTTAGATCTTGTACTAAAGCAGATGGTTTGTCTGGCTTCTGAGCTGAGGCGAACTCTAGTAATTCCTGAAGAGATTGATCAAATTCTGCGTAATCATCTGACTGCTTTGCAACCTTGCCATCTTCTGTGCTCGCTTTGATTCGATGAATTGTTGTCGATTTCTGGAAAGCCTTTGGGTTGAGAACGAGCTTCTTGATTGCTCGAGAAGACATTATGAAATTTTGGATAATAAATTTGGTTTAGGTAAAATTGCCCATCATAAGACAAACAATCTTTTGAAAAGAACCATGCATAAATGACATTGGAATTATAAAATTAGGAGATAGAGAAAGGAAATAGATGGCATCCAGATAGACAAAGAAACTTGACATTTTATTGATTTGACTTTATCAGAGACATGGAGACATTTATTTTGAAAGGAATAGAAAGGAAATGCAACAACAATTCTCAATGTGCCCCTTTAACAAAAACAGTCTTCTTTTGTGAGCCTTCGCCGGAAAACCCTAGTCCTGCTCTGTGGGGATGATGCTTCTGAATCATTGGCTCGATGCGACCGTCTTCATTTTTGCCTAGTCCTTTGAAGGGTTGATAACCATGCTTCATAAGTAAATCAAATCCATTTCTTGCCTTCATGAATTGCGGAAACAACAGATGATCTTTGAGGGTGTTGTAGTTGATCCATCCTCTAATCTTGAAGAATTTAGGACCTCTCCATCGGGTCATGGCTACAGTGTGCAGAGATAATTCTGATGTTGTCTGGAGTATTTCCCAACTTTCTCCGAGATTGATTTCTTCACTTTCCCTGATGCTAGGGATATCTGCAGTGAATGACGGTCGAGGGATCATGGGCTGCGGGAGCCTTTCTTCTGGGTCTTCTCCCAGTACTGTTGTAATCATTCCACCTTTTGACCATTTTACACATTGATGAAGGGTGGAAGGTACTGCATTAGCATTATGAATCCACGTTCTTCCGAGCAACAGGTTATAGGTGGGTGGCACATTGACCACATGAAAAAGCACTGAGTGCACTGAGTAATTGATGAATACTTCCAGAAATACCTTGCCCTTAGCCGTTTGACCATGGTTGTCAAACCCATATATAGTGATAGGATTTGGAATGTACTCTTCTTCCTTAATGCCTAGTGCCTTTGTTGTCATCTCGGGACATATATTGAGGTTGATGCCTCCATCAACCAACACATGGGGCACTGTCATCCCTCTTACTCGAACGACAATGTACAGGGCATTATTATGAAAGGAGTGAGGCTTGGGGAGATCCTCATCCGAGAAGGTGATCGACGCATTGGTCATGGATGAATTCACTATTTGTGTCATGTCTTTAGGTGTGGTACTGGGCTTAACTTTAAATTTTCTGAGCAAATCGTCCAGTACATGTTGGTGATTGCAAGAATTCTTGGCTAAGTCCAAAATTGAAACATTGGACAGAGCAGTCAAAGGCTTTTGAATTTCATTTTTCGGCCTGGGCTTGATGAACTGATTAAGGAAATCAGGAATTCCTCTTAATTTCTTGGGAGACGATTTTGTGGGTTCTTCAGACACTTTCAGCTTGCCAAATGCTGAGATTAGGTCCATCTTCTTGGTGGCTGGCGCTGCTTGTCGTAACACCAAAACCTAATGCTAAACTTGGAGATCTTGAACGGAACATGGCTTGATGTGATCTTGAGGCTAGAATGGTTGTTCAAATATAATTGTTGTGGTGTGCGGAGGAAGGGGCTGATTGAGAATGTCCATTTTCTCTTCTTCTTCTCCTTCCACCAATAGATTCTTGTGAATAAGATCCTGTACAATGTTCTTGAGAATGAAGCAGTTCTCAGTGCTGTGTCCAATTGTCCTGTGGAACTTGCAGAATTGGTCTTTCCATTTCCTCATAGGCACAGGGGGATCAGCCAGTCTAGGCAACTTGACCATTTCCTTCGTCAGCATGTACTCGAGCACATCTTCGAGTGATTGATCGAGGGGAGTGAATTTTCTGTCGTAGCTCCATCCTTCATGTTTAACCTTTTCACGCAGTTTTGGCCCTTGATCTTGCTGAAGAGGTTTGTTGTATTGAGGGGCAGGATTTCCTTTCTGATCACCTTTGTTGTTTGAATTGCCTGCACCGTAGCAGTAATCTTTCTTCTGTCCTTTATAACGATTGTTGTTACTGTTGTTGTTGGCAGAGTAGGTGAATTGAGCTTTCTTCTTCTGTTCACCTTGGGGGTTATTCTTGGGAAATATTAAGCCTTCATAGACTCCATTCTCTACGCTTAGCTCAAGCCATTCGGCTCGTTCAGTCAATTCAATGAAAGTGCGGGATGGTGCGGTGGAGATTAATCCTCTTAGTGGTTGCGAAAAGTTGTTGAGGATTAGGGATAAGGCATGCCTTTCTGATATAGGATCTCTCATTTTATTGCAGGCTGACCTCTATCTATGAATAAAATCACGTGCTTTTTCGTTCTCATTCTGCCTTAGATTGCAGAGATGGCTTAATGTCGGAAGTGCCTCCGTATTGAACAGGAAGCGTTCAATAAACAAATTCACCACTTTATCGAACTCCTTGAGCTTGATGGGGTTGATATGCTCAGCATACCATTTAGCTGCAACTCCTTCCAAGCTGCGGGGGAAACATAGAAATAGTTCTCTGTTATCTCTCTTGAACCTCGAGCACTCAACAAAGAATGTGGCGAGATGAGCTTTTGGGTCACCAGAACCATCGAACTTGATGAATTTTCGGGGAAGGTTTTCGAGATCATCATCCCCTTTTAGGCCATCATACAAAATCTTCACTGGTGAAGACTTTCTTGCCCTTGTCACGGGCTTGCAGATCTTTAACAACTCTGGCGATTTCCCTGAACTGTGTCTGCAGGGGCTCTTCTACGACCTGACTCTTTGGTTTGTGGTTCCTCCTTTGTTCTCGGCCACGTTTTTGGAATGTCAAAGGCACCTCATATTCTTCATCGGTGTCTTCCGCTGATTCTGATTCATATGAAATTTCTTTTGGCTGAATCTGCTTCTTGGAAGTCTTCTTATCCTTGTGACCGTGGAACTTCTGTCTAAATGGGTTCTTCTCTACACTGGTCCCGGCCTGTTCGCTTATCATCTTGTTCATCATTTTCTGGAACATGGCGTACATCTGTGGATCTATGCCATCGTCCTCTTGCTGCTGATCTTGACTTCTGGGGGTATCCATTTCTCCTTCTGAGGCTAAGGAGTGTTGGGGTGATGTGGTTCTTCTTCCTGATTTTGTTCGAACCATCAAATGCTGCGGATTCTCTCTACAGAGCAAAGACCTGATTAGATTATGAAGGAATTGGTTTTTTGGAAGAAATATTTGCTGGAAATATGGTAGACAATTTGAAAAAGTTATCTCATTACTAGGGATTGAGTCGTCACAGTAATCACGACAATTGTGTTGTCATTCTTTGAAAGAGAAATAAACAACGGAAAAATGTACCTTGTTACCTAGGCGAGGTCGTCAAACCACAACAGAGAGAGAGAAAATTTTATTGGAATGATAAATTTTAAACTTTTATTGATCTTGACAAAAAGGTGGAGGACAAACAATTTGCCACCATTCATGATAATCAGAAGACACTTTAGGACCAGGAAAGAATTTGAGAGTGACAAAGGAATCCCAACCGTAGCGGGCAGAATGATATGCCCCGGACCATTGTGCGGAAGTGAGATTGAATTCTGCCATAGCCCCTAATAGTAGTCGAGCTTCAACGTATTGCTGTCTCTGGGAGAATTGCCGAACACATCGCTCCGGTTGGTAGTAAGTGCAGAAGAAAGGTCCCAGCAACTTGAACCGCTTGCCATAAGCATATGTGTATCTGGGAGGGGATAATTGTCGATCAAAGTAGTCCCAGACTATGTCATCTTCTTGAATGCTGTCAATCATGGATCGGTACTGCGCCACTGGAAGAAGTTCTTGACCATTGTATCTGAAAGAATTTGCTCGGGCTGGAACATGCTGGAAGAACCAGGATTGAAGCGCGTAAATGCATTCTTCAACTAAGATGGATTCTCCAAGTGAGAAATGAGTCAAACCCCGATACAAAAAAGCAAGCGTTGCCATAGCTACGGAGAGACGGTTAGTCTGTCGACTTCCCTATCTTTTCATGAGCTGGATTATCCTGATATCCATGTAGTTTTGTCCATCCGGGAAGAGGGCTAATCCTACAATGCATAAAACCATTGCATTCTGAATCCTTTCTCTAGCTGTCCTTGATAGTGAACTGACTTCGACGAATGTTCCATATTGATGGTATAACTCAAGCAAATTGACATATTCATTTTTGTCCAACTGAATCAGGGGCCAGGATCGACAGCCTGTCATACGAGCTAATGAGTGTCGGGGGTCCAAACCCTTGACATTGATAAGGAATTGATGCTCTAACGGATCTCCTGGTTGATCGGCTGGTTCTAGTAATACCATAATTTCTGAAAATTCATCCATTAAAAGGGTCATCTCTCCCCACGGGAACCAGAAGGTACAAGTTCGTGGATTACATCGCTCTGCCATAGCATGGATCAGGTTGCCGTTGATGGTCTGCTTTCCGACTGCTGACGCCAATTCTAATCCGCACTCGCTCAAATGGTCCGGGAACATGCGAGAAAAGCTTTTAAGCCATGAATAATAACACCGAGGAATGAAAGTTCTGGTGCTAAGGGCTTGATGTTCGGGACGACCTTGTCGCACCTCGTAGGAGATGTGACCTTCTGGAAAAATAGGGTCGATTTGACTGGATGCCATCGGGCTGAAAACAAAGAAAGACTCAGAATCAGACTTAGGAAAATTATGGAAATTTTGAAAAATTTGCAGGCAGGATATAAAATGCAGCTGGAAATTCGAGATCCAATAGAAAGGAAGAATGAAAAATCACTGGGAGTTTTGAAAGAAATTGGATATTTGGGAAAATCATCCAGGGTTTGAGAAAATAAAACGAAAAGATGAGAATATGGATATTTAAAAAAATATTTTTGGGGAATATGAGAGGAATAAAGGTAACATACAAACAGTCACATCCTGTACAAACATTTATGCACATACAACACTCCCTAAAAGGCTGACTCTAGATGCATCATTTTGAAAATAGCTGTAGGACCCTAATCCAAACTCTAGGTTCAGATCATCTTTGTCCAATCCAGTTATGCCAATATACCCGAACCAACATCCGAGGTACGTGGCATATAATTTCAACTTCGGTTCTAAGGTAAGGTTTTCCAACATCCTTGAGCGCCTACCGATATACTTCGGACTGTGGCCCACGGTACGTGGTAGGGGGGCGTTAACCCAAATAAGTGGCCCAGTTGTGAGGCTCTGTCCCGAACTAGGGTTCTAGAAGAGAGCCCAGCAACGTGAAGACCGGGTAAAAAGTAGGTAAAGGAGGTTTAAAAAAATGATCACATGCAAGAAATAGAGGGCTCTAAATCCTAGAGACATAGATTTTTGAAAACTTTTGAAGAAGCATACATTGTTTGCATTCAGATCCTAAATTGAGGAGAGTTGTATTTAGACCTAAGTCTATGTGAGCATGAAAATATCTCCTCAATCTGGTCCTACCAAACCATGCCTAAGCTATATGCAATCAATGTCAGCTAGGTCAGAATCTAGGCTCCTAGGTTCGCATGATATCAGAAAATAAAAGAGCTAACATTTTGTGAGCACAGTTTCGATAATTGAACTAAGCTAAGCACATTTTTGATCAGACAAGGACAAGTCCCATCACGGTCGCCAAACCTGTTATCATCGCAAAATTTTTTCATCTTCCCTTCCCTTGCGGGAGAGAGAGGAAAATGCTTTCGCGGGTCAAACCTGACCGGATTTTGAAAATTATTTTGAAATACTTGCCTCCGTTTTTTAAAATAGCGGGAAAATCCATGGGATGGGGCTCAACTTTTCGGTACGAGGTTCGACCGTTCCTACCGCCTTTAACAGGGGCAATCAAACCAAGGACCAAAAATGTGCTTGACTTAGTTAAATTATCAAAATCCTGTTCTATCCTAGATGCACAGAGAATTCAAACATGTGCTATGAAATTTTGTAAAATGTAGGTTGGAAATATGATGTATGCTCAGAAAATGCTATGGAGTTGAAAAGTATTTCTCAGTCAAAAGATGGAAATCAATCTCTCAATAAACTCAGATGAAAATGATTTGGAAATCACCAGAAAGTTTATGATGATATGAGAAAATCCTGAGAAAAGGGAGAGAATTCTTGAGAAAAAACTTGAAGAGGAACTATTCATCTAGGAAAATTCGAACTTTTGAAAACTTTCTTTGGAAAATGACTAAATTTTATTGGAAAACGCTTTAGAAAAGGAAAATCCAAAATCGGGAAACTGAAATCCTGAGAATATTGACCTTGAAATATTTAAAAATCGATTTTGATCCTTGAGAAAGATGAAAAATTCCTTTTGAAAATGAATCTTAAGAAAATAACATTTTCCAGGGAAAATCAGGGAAAAACTTGACTTGGAAAATCCAGCTTTGAAAATTTTTAGAGTTTCTAGAGAAATTGATTTCCTTGTAATAGAATTTTCTTGAGAAAATCATGAGAAATGCAAGAGATACCATGATGCAAATGATTTGAATGGATGAATGCACTTTGAAAATAACATCTGGAAAGATTTTCTGAGAAATTTGTTGGAAAAATGTGTATTAAGTCAAAGTAAATCCTTCACATATTCTGACTGTGGCCATGAACATGTTCAGAGTTTAATTGATTTAATTCACAATATTTTGCAAAATTGGAAATATGATGTGCAATTTTGAAGATAGCTTAAGAGTATAGGCTCTGTGTGACTAATAAAAAGATGTTGAATCTAGGCCTCGTCCATATTCCGACTAGGGCCGTAAATATGGACTCCACCGAGTTCATCAACTCTCTAAGAGTTAGTGCACGTGCCATTCGTGTTCATCCACAGTGTTTTTGAAATAAAATGTATGAACCACGTAATCAGGATATTGCAGGAATTCAAACTATATGAAATGCATCTTAATCTAAGCAGAAAAATAAATATTATTCCAAAGTTTACATTTGATTGTTACATTGCTAGCATAAAGATAAAAAAAAAAATGTATAGAACCAAAGAATCAACATCTTCCAGATATTCCCTGCAAAGAAGAATTAGTACGAGAAATACGGCATACAAAAGAGAGATTTGAAAATTTCACATCAATGACAATGCCTAAGTAATTACACTTGGATTACACTGAAATATACAATGCAATGGTTAAAACATGACTGAAATGCCTATGATAATATCTAAATACCCTGCTTAAACTTAAATGAGAAATATATACATATATCTCTAAATGCTTAAATTTATGCTAAATGAAATGGGGTAATGGAGATGTATTCACAGGAGAAAATATCTACATAAATGCTCATATATGAAAATAAGTGTATATGAAGAGGTCCACATATATATATAGGTATATATATAGATATATAATATATATATATATAGATATAGATATATTTACATACATAGATATATATGCTTGTAAGGAGAGAATATACATAATACTTGAATTCTCATATGTAATGAGGGAAAGGCAAGTTGAAATGATATGTTGATGAACATTCACTATGGACATGCCACGGATGACCTATATATAAAGATAGCTGATAGTATGAGACAAAATATTGGTGTAAAGGCATAACCAAGGTGATACGACAGTGGACTATGTATATGATGATAGACAAACACTGAAATTGGGAACAAAGTGTAGACAGATGATAAATGCAGATGGGACAGTGTGTTAATGTAAAGAAAAGGTTGAAAGAAGACCTAAGTGTGAATGCAGAGATGAGGGAAATGTAGTTTTGCAGAAACAAACATGCTATAGTGAGTGTGCACAATGACATAAAATGTTGAAAGTAAAATGGGTATGGGATACGGCTGGTGATATACAAAAATAAAGGCATTAGTTGCTATGGAAGGCACAAGGAAATCAACGCATATGTGCAGTAAATGAAAGACTATAGACATAGACAAATGCTATAAAGTTGCAGGGAATTGACCATGACAAGTACAGCAATGAGAGACTACTTTGGGGATAGCAAGTGGGTAGAGGTGCGACCAATGATTGTGCAAAACTGATTTGTCCTAACCTACATAAATTTTATGCTGAAGATACTTAGCTATGACAGTATATAATTCAGCAAATACACATATTAATAGGAATGGCTGTAGCAAAGAGTTAATATAAAACAATAGTGTGATCTTGCAAAAAGAAAAGAAAAAAAAACAGAGAATTTCATATCAATCACATTTTTTTTTTTGTTTTATCTAGACAATGGCTGATGTCTTCAGCCCTATGATTTTATCCAATGTAAACATGCTGCCGTATGGGAGATATACAACAACGAGACCATTGACTGCTGTAGACACTTAAATGACTGATGAACATCACTCAAATGTGCAGTTGTCCACTACTTATTTCCTGCAAAACTGATTGCTTTCCTTTATTATGAACTACACATACAGATAACATACAAAACTCCATTGAACCCAACTAAATAGTTGATTTCCAGCAGTTTAGTGCTCATGACATCAAAAAAAAAAAAACTATCTGATAAAACTCAGGAATAGTGAATGGAAACAGATTTTCCTGTTTAGTAGCTAACATTTTATCATTGAGATGAAGGATTCATAACAACCAATATTAACATAAATCTGGATGCACACAGAGGAGTAGTGACAAGTAAAGGCACAGTAGCCCTACAAACAGATAAAAGGTTAGTAATGTAGACAGGATAATGAATAAAAGAAAGAAAAAAAAATTTGAGATGGATGGGTCCATATAACCGGTTCTGTTTTAAATGATACCCTTTAAGATAACCATGAACATATCTATACAATGAACAACACCATAGAATCTTCATATTTACAGATCTTGGGTAACATAGTAGAAAACAAGCTAAATAACAGGAAGTATGTGCAAAGGGGCAGGCATAAGACGCTAATGTAAGTGAATTTAGATAACAGGTAATAAAGCAAGTATATAAAAAAAATGACAACAAGCTAAGTTACAGTAATGTTACAACTCAGATTTTCATAACCAATCAAGGTTATTAGCTATAGAAGTTGACAAATGCACTTCAAAACATATTGCTAATCAAAACTCTTCAGATGCATATAGAATGAAGACCGACCAGATATCAACCTCTTGAAACCTATTAGTTACTCAAACGAAAACCCTAGACCATCATGTATAGAGTAATCATCATTGAGGACCAAATCACAGGAAACATGTAGAGGAAATGCCTCTCATGCTGAAAATGAACCTTACATTATCCTTCATCTTATATCAACTCCAGTTAATCAGATTTGCAACAGAGTTTTATTTAATAAAACATAACGAAATGAGGATAAAACACAGCCATACGTTACCTTGTAGATCCTATGCACCACTCGATCTACAACCAACGATAAAGAGGTCGATCTTCTTCTATTGGGCTGAAGGAAATGGGGAAAAACGTTGGCTGGATCTCCTGCACCAAATGAACTATCACACAACCCACTAAGCGTTGAAGGGTTGGAGGCTTTTCACACTGGATGGAGGAGAAGGAATCCTCTAGGGGCAAGACTCCACCGCCCAGCAGAGGGTACCTCACAACAGAGAGGAGCTTCGGTGGAGGGTCTGATCTTCTTCTACTAGTAGAGCTCTTCAATCTGGACGGTAGAGACAAAATCCCGAGGGGCCAGGCTCCACGACAGAGGAACTCCTGCAATAAGAACAAAAAAAATCAGAAATCCATCGGTCCCCTTTCTTTCCATCTAACCCCTTTTTAAAGATTTTGAGCCCCTTTTCCAAAAATCGCAGCTTTCCTTCTGCGGGTCCGTTATTGTTTTTTTTTTGAAAATTTTGAAACTGAAAATTTATTTGGTTTTGAAAATCCGCCGTTTTCAAAAAGGACGAACCTTATCACTTTCAAAAAAATTTGGTGCGTTTACCTAAAGTTTAGGTAAAAAAAATTTTTTAGGAAAGCTGGTCCGTGGCGCCATCTAAGGCTGCTCATAATTATAAAATAAAAAAAATGAATAGTGAAATGAAATAAATGGGAGGTTTAGGGAAATGCCACCTCAGCCAGCTTATTTTTTAAAAAATCCTTTTGAAAATAAAGTTTTATTTTGTTTGGCAAATTTCTTATTTTCAAGTGGGGTGCCACATGTGTGTGGGCCCACTAACTATTTTATAAGATAAATAATATAAAAAAAAATGAATTTTACAAATTAGTACCATCTTCAGGTAGACCCCGCTTGAAAATAAGAAACATACCTGAGAATCTGAGTGTGATGCTAGTTCAAGGCGTGTCCCACACCATTTATTTTTAAAAAAATAAAAAAAGCAAAAGAAATAACTTCTTTTTGGGATTTTCATAATATGAAATAAATTTTGGTTTGTTTTCAAAAAATGGTTTTTCAGGGCAAAAATATGTATAAAGAAAATGCAGAACTTTGGTAAAGAGATTTAAAGTCTTTTTGCGAAAAGTTTTGAGATAAAATCTTTAAAATTGTGTCCTCTTCTTTTCAACTGACGAAATTTAAAAAAATCAATATCAAAACTATCCAGATTGTTTTCTTAAGAAAACTTTTGTAATTCAAAGTCCTGTGGGTAAAATGGGAAGAATTGGTAATTTTAAAGACCCAGGGTTTTGAAATCAATTTTGAAAAGTTTAAAACTCAAATCTGGATTGACAATTTTGAAATCGAAAGTTCTGGACCTCGAAGTGACATGCTGTGCAATGAAATGATATGAAATGTTCATGCAATGCTATGCAAAGACATGTTTCAAGAAATACTACTCTGAATCAGAAATGGGAAATTCTAGTTTTTTTGTCAAGAGTAAAATTTTGAAAGTTTGCAGTTTTGAAGGTATTTCTGAGCCTAAATATAGAAATTTTGAGACGTAGGAATGAAATTTTGGACTTTCTACAAGGTCTAAACTCAGAAAATGACCATTTTGCCCTTTAATGATCTTCGGAGAACCGAAATGTGATGATTGATGAAGATATCAGGAAGGTGAGTAAAAATTTGGGGTGTTTACAACGGGCTTAGCATCTGGCTTTAAAACGAGACGATGTTGGACTAATTTTGGGTCTAAACCTGGCATATCTTCATATGTCCATGCGAACACTTCTTCATGTTGCTTGAGAAAATTAGTGAGCCTTTCCTTTTCTTCCGGACTTAGACTGGTACCGATCTTTAGAATCTTGGGATCGTCCTCTGAACCGATATTGACATCTTCAGTCGGATCTTGTACTAGAGTAGATGGTTCTTCTTGCTTCTGAACTGAGGAAAATTCTGGCAATTCTTGAAGAGATTGATCAAATTCTGCATAATCATCTGACTGCTTTGCAACCTTGCCATCTTCTGTGCTCGCTTTGACTCGGTGAATTACTGTCGATTTCTAGAAAGCCTTTGGATTGAGAACGAGTTTCTTGATTGCTCGGGAAGACATTCTGAAATTTTGGATAAGAAATTTTATTCAGGTAAAATCGCCCATAATAAGACAAACAATCATTTGAAAAGAACCATGCATAAAATGACATTGAAATTAGGAGATAGAGAGAAAGGAAATGGATGGCATCCAGATAGACAAAGAAACTTGACATTTTATTGATTTGACTTGATCAAAGACATTGAGACATTTATTTTGAAAGGAATAGAAAGGAAGTGCAACAATGATTTCTTAATGTGCCCTCTTAACAAAAACAATCTTCTTTTGTTGGCTTTCGCCGGAGAATCCTAATCCTGCTCTGTGGGGACGATGCTTTTGAATCATTGGCTCGATGCGACCATCTTCATTTTTGCCTAGTCCTTTGAAGGGTTGATAACCATGCTTCAGAAGTAAATCAAATCCATTTCTTGCTCTCATGAACTGCGGAAACAACGGATAATCTTTGATAGTGTTGTAGTTGATCCGTCCTCCAATCTTAAAGAATTTAGGACCTCTCCATTGGGTCATGGCTATAGTGTGCCGAGATGGCTCAGCTGTCTGAAGTATTTATAGACTTTCTCCGAGACTGACTTCTTCTCTTTCCCTGATGCTAGGGATATCTGTTGTGAATGACGGTCGAGGGATCATGGGCTGCAGGAGCCTTTCTTCTGGGTCTTCTCCCAGTACTGTTGTAAGCATTCCACCTTTGGACCATTTCACGCATTGATGAAGGGTGAAAGGTACCGCATTTGCATTATGGATCCATGTCCTTTCGAGCAGTAGATTGTAGGTGGGTGGTACATTGACCACATGAAAGAGGACGGAATGTATTGAGTAGTTGATGAACATTTTCAGAAATATCTTGCCTTTAGCCGTTTGACCATGGTTATCAAATCCATATATGGTGATAGGATCTGGAATGTACTCTTCTTCCTTGATGCCTAGTGCCTTTGCTGTCATTTCAGGACATATGTTGAGGTTGCTGCCTCCATCAACCAACACATGGGGTACTGTCATCCCGCTTACTCGAACAACGATATACAAGGCATTGTTATGAAAGGAGTGAGGCTTTGGAAGGTCCTCGTTCGAGAAGGCGATTGGCGCATTTGTCATGGCTGAATTCACGATCTGAGCCATGTCTTCAGGTGTGGTACTGGGTTTGACTTTAATTTTTCTAAGCAAATCGTCTAGTACCTGTTGATGCTTGTAGGAGTTCTTGGCTAAGTCAAAAATTGAAACATTGGACAAAGCAGTCATTGGCTTTTGAGTCTCCTTTTCCGGCATGGGCTTGATGAACTGATTAAGGAATTCTGGGATTCCTTTTAATTTCTTGGGGGACAATTTTGTGGGTTCTTTAGACACCTTCAGCTTGACAAATGCTGCAATTATGTCCATCTTCTTAGAGGTTGGTGCTGCTTGTCGTAGCACCAAAACCTGATGTTGAACTTGGAGATCTTGAAAAGAACACGGCTTGGTGTGTTCTTGAGGTTGGAATGGCTGTTCAGTGATTACTGCCGTGGTGTGCGGCGGGAATGGATGATTGAGAATGTCCATTTTTTCTTCTTCATCTCCTTCCACCAAGAGATTCTTGTCAATGTAGTCTTGCACAATGTCCTTGAGAACGAAACAGTTCTCCGTGTTGTGTCCCACTGTCCTGTGGAACTTGCAGAATTGGTCTTTCCATTTCCCCATAGGCACAGGGGGATTGGCCAGTCTTGGCAACTTGATCATTTCCTTCGACAACATATACTCGAGCACATCTTCGAGCGATTGGTCGAGAGGAGTGAATTTCCTGTCGTAGCTTCATCCTTCATGCTTAGTCTTTTCACGCAGTTTTGGAGCAAGGGTAAGGAGACCTACTCTGGTGAAGATTTCTATAATGGCCTAGAAGGGGATGACAATCTGGAAAATCTCCCTCGCAAGTTCCTCAAGTTTGATGGAACAGGCAATCCCAAGGCTCATTTGGCCACGTTCTATGCTGAGTGCAGTCGTTTCAGGAAGGACAACTGGGCATTATTCATCTGCTTTCCTCGCAGCCTAGAGGGAACAACGGTCAGGTGGTATTCAGACCACATCAACCCTATCGAACTATAAGAGTTCGATAAAGTTGTGAATCTTTTTATCGAGCGCTTCATGTTCAATATTGAAGCAACACCAATTCTCAATCATCTATACAATTTGAAACAAAATGAGAATGAGAGAGCCGGCTAATTCATCCACAGGTGGAGAAGCACCTATAACAGAATGAAGGTTCTCATCCCAGAGGAGCATGCCCTGCAAATCATTTTGAACAACTTTGCTCAGCCTCTGAGGAACCTCATTTCCACATCTCCCGCCAAGTCATTCATCAAACTAATTGAGAGAGCCGAGTGGCTCGAGACAGGACTGAATAATGGCCTATATGAGGGTTACCCTTTCGTTCAAGGGAATCCTGAGCAAAAGAAGAAGGCACACGTTGCTTACTCCGCGGATTTTTCCGACAACAGCAGTAGTTCTAGCAGCAAGAAAAGCAAGAAAAATCGCAACAAGAATGTCGGACACTCCAGGGCCGAAAGAACAAACTCTGCAGCCCAGAAGGGAAAATTTGTTAAGCCACAGCCCGTCCAATCAGCACCGCAGCCAGAAGTGAAACAGCCAGAGAAGCTGAAACATGAAGGATGGAGTTATGATCGGGAGTTTACAGCTCTAGAGCAGTCCCGCGAAGACATTCTGGAATATATGATGTCGAAAGGAATGATCAAACTTTCCAAGGTGGCAGATCCTCCCGTTGCTATGGGAAAGTGGACTGATAAATTCTGCAAGTTTTACCAGACTGTTGGACATGACACCGAACACTATTTTGTCCTTAAAAACATCATCCAGGACTGTATTAACAAGAATTTGTTAATCGAGGATAAGGATGAGCAACAACCCGAAATTTTGTCCAAGCCATTTCCTAAACATTCAGCTTCAGTCATTATAGAACAGACATTTTCTCTGCAAAGCAACATTCAACCATGTTCCAGCAAGGACATTCAGGATCAACATCAGGTCCTCGTATTGCATCAGGCACAGTCTTCCGCCAATAGGGTGGATATCACTTCATTATTCAGCAAGTCAATGAATAAGCCAGCAAAAATGACAGCAGAAAGCACCAAGCAAGTTCCCAAGATCCCGAAGCGCTTTATGAAGGCAGCTTCAAAGAAAGGGGAAACTTCAGGGTCAGTGCAGAAGCCAAATACTGCTCTATCAAACATCTCTATCCTGGATTTGACCCACGCTTCCCCAGAGCACCAGCAAGTGCTAGAAGATCTGCTAAGAAAGATCAAGGTCAAGCCTAGCACAACACTGCAAGACATGGCTCAGATCGTCAATCAAGCAATGACGAATGCACCAATCACATTTTCTGATGAGGATTTGCCGAAGCCTCATTCTTTCCATAATAATGCCTTATATATAATGGTGCGAACCAGGGGCATGACTGTCCCACATGTGCTTGTTGATGGAGGCAGCAGCCTCAACATCTATCTCGAGATGACAGTCAGGGCCTTGTGTCTGAAGGAAGAAGAATACACTTCAGATCCCATAACGATCTACGGTTTCGACAACCATGGGCAGACAGCTAGGGGAAAAGTCTTCCTTGAAATTTTCATCAACTACTCGGTGCATACCGTGCTTTTCCATGTGGTAAATATGCCACCCACGTACAATCTTCTTCTGGGACGCACCTGGATCCACAATGTCAACGTCGTTCCTTCTACCCTTCACCAGTGCATCAAATAGTCGAAGGGAGGCATGATTACCACTGTTCTGGGAGAAGATCCAGAAGAGAGACTCGCGCAGCCAATGATTCCCCGTCCTACTTTCACTGCCGACATTCCGAGCATCCGGGAAATCGATGAAATCAATTTAAGTGAAAGCCTGGACATATTGAAGTTGAAGTCCGTCAGAAAATGTAACTGCAGCGATCCAGTGGGAGGGACCTCACTTCTTCAAGCTAGGTGGGCGCCTTGATTGCACTTCATTCAAGGATCATCCTCTGTTTCCTCAATTCTCGAAGACTAAGAAGGGATTTGATCTTCTGATGAAACATGGCTACCAGCCCTTCAGAGGCCTTGGTAAGAATGGAGACGACATTCTGGAGCCAATCATCCCCGCTCGGCATGTTGAGAATACAGGCTTGGGTTTTACTGGTCAATCATCTGGCAGAAAGACCATGTTCATCAGAGAAGCAGAATGAAGACAATGCCAGTGTTTTCTGCTTTCTCTTCTTTAATGTCATCTTGTAAGGGCAAAAATCCGCCCCAATTTCTTCCTTTTCTTCAACAAGTCATCTGTAAATATCAAAATTACTCATATCAATGAAATTTTGATTTCCTATTTGGCGTACACAAATTCTTTGCTTATATCTTTGTCTATGATTGTCATTCTCTATTTCTGTATAAAAGGCTATTTTTCGAACATTTTACCTTTTTCTCAAAAACCTTCATTGCGCTTTCAGGATTGCCGGAATCATGGCTTATCACTCAAAAGGCTCGTTATCAATTCTAATTTTTCTCAAAGTAATTTCAAACCGGCCAGAATCTGCAAGGCAAAGGCAGGGGCAGAGGTCAGCAAAGTGGCAGAGCAGATCGAAGAATTGGCAAAGTTCGATTCAATGATTCAAGAATTGCCAGTATCCAGAAGCAGGATGAACCATCGCCATTGGCTTAGGATCCGACAGAAGAGGTTAATATTGGTTCAGAAGACGATCCGAAAGTCCTCAAAATTGGTTCCAGCCTAAGTTCAGATGAGAAGGAAAGGCTCATCCATTTCCTCAAACAGCATCAAGAAGTCTTTGCTTGGACTTATGAGGATATGCCAGGCTTAGATCCCAAGTTAGTCGAGCATCGTCTCGTGTTGAAGCCGAACTGCAAGCCAGTCAAGTAGAAATTAAGGAAAATGGATCCCCGAGTAGCACCACAAGTTAAAGAAGAACTTGAGGATTTGTTAAAGGCAGGATTCATCCGAACCATTGACTACCAAGACTGGTTGGCGAACATCGTGGCAGTTCCCAAAAAGAATGGCAAAGTCCGGATTTGTATCGATTTCAGGGATCTAAACAAGGCCACCCCAAAGGATGATTATCCACTCCCCAACATTGATCTTTTGATCGACAGCACGACAAGCCATGCCATGTTTTCCTTTATGGATGGATACTTAGGATATAATCAAATCAAATTGGTCACTCGTGATCAATCCAAAACTTCTTTTACCACGCCTTGGGCCACTTTTTGCTACACTGTCATGCCATTCGGACTCAAGAATGCTGGGGCAACTTATCAGAGAGCAATGGCAGTTATTTTTCTTGACCAGATGCACAAGAACGTGGATGCCTATGTAGATGACATCCTGGTCAAATCCAAAGAAGGAGAGGATCATCTTGATGCTCTCGACCAAGTCTTTGAAAGACTTATTCTCTACAAGTTGAGGCTCAATCCGCAGAAATGTGTCTTCGGAGTAGAATCAGGCAAGCTACTAGGCTATATGATCAGCAAGAGGGGCATAGAGGTAGATCCTGCCAAGGCAAAGGCAATAATTGATATGCCACCTCCCACCAATCTTAAAGAACTGCGAAGCCTTCAAGGTCGTATTCAGTCGATTCGGCGCTTCATCTCCAATTTGGCCATGAGATGCGAACCCTTCAATCACTTGTTGAGGAAAGAAGTGAAATTTGAGGGGGGACCAAAATGTCAGCTCTCGTTCGAGCGCATCAAGCAGTATCTCCTCAACCCACCTGTTCTGAAGCCACCAGAACTTGGAAAGCCACTTTTCTTATACATTTTTGTCAATCAGAATGCTTGTGGCGAATTTATTACGCAGTATGAGGAAGGCAGTCGGATAGAGCATGCCATCTACTACATCAGCAAGACTTTCATTGATTATGAGAAGAAATATTCTCAGATGGAAAAGACATGTCTAGCCTTAGTATGAATGTGTCAAGAGCTGAGACATTATCTCCTGGCATTAGAAATCAAAGTTTTATCGAGACTCAATCCTCTCAAGTACATCCTTGAGCAACCTTTTCTTACTGGACGAATTGCAAAATGGCAAGTCCTCCTGATGCAATACGACTTGGAGTATGTTTCTCAGAAGTCAGTCAAGGGACAGTCCATCGCAGATCAGTTGGCAGATTTCTCATTGACAGAAGAGATCAAGGCAGAATAAGACTTTCCCGACGATCGCATTTGCAATGTTCGGGAGTCCCCAGTGTGGACCTTTTTCTTTGATGGAGCCAGAAACATGTCTGGTATAGGGATCGGGATCTTGTTGATCACTCCCGAAAAGGAGATGATCCCTTATTCTCTCAAACTCAACTTTCAGTGTACTAACAACGTGGCCGAGTATGAAGCTCTAATACAAGGCCTCAAAATTCTGCAAGACTTCAATGTCAAGAGAGTATATGCCTTTGGTGATTCATTGCTTGTTGTTAGACAAGTTAATGCTGAATGGAAAGTCAAGGATTCAAAATTAATTCCCTATCAGAAAATTGCTCTAGCTCTCATAGGCAATTTTAAAGAATTTCAGCTCAACCATGTCAAGAGGGAATACAATCACATAGCAGATGGCCTAGACTGTTTAGGCCCTATCTTGTCGTTTAAAGACAGTGAATCCTGTCGTTCCTTCGAGATTGACAGACTTGATCAACCTGCCTTCATTTCAGCTGAGCAAGTAAACCAAGCCACTCAAAAAGAGAAGCCTTGGTATCAGGATATCAAAAACTTCATTGAAACTGGTGAATTTTCATTAGAAATGCCAAGAAGAGAACAATGTGTGATCCAACGCATGTCAACCCGTTATTTCATCCTTGCCAATACTCTTTACGGTCATGGGTTCAGTTCTGAGTACGCCAGATGCTTAGATAAGGATGAAGCCATGGAAGTTGTCCGAGAGGCACACGAGGGAATTTGTGGTGGTCACGTCGGCTACCAAATGCTTGTCAAGCAGATTATCCGGACAGGATATTATTGGAAGACCATGCAGCAAGATTGCCATTAATTTGTAAGGAAGTGCGTCAAATGCCAAATACACGCACCTTCCATTCATGCACCAGCCGCATATCTGCAGTCTGTAGTTTCTCCCTGGCCTTTTTCGATGTGGGCCTTCGACGTGGTGGGTCCAATCACTCCTTCAACTTCTAATGCCCACCGATATTTCCTCGCAGCTACATAATACTTCACCAAATGGGTCGAAGTTGTAACTCTGCCAACAGTGGAAGGCCGACATGTGGTTTCTTTTATTCATAAGAACATCCTTTGCCGCTTCGGCGTCCCACATGATATTGTGTCGGATAATGGCAGTCACTTCAATAATGAGAGGATGAAGACCTTCTGCTCGAAGTTCAGGATTCGTCACCTGTAAGACCCACAATTTTTCAGAAAATATCTCAATAAATTCATGAGACATTTACCGGTAAAAATAACATTTCTTCTCAAAATGCGAAACAAATCAATTCCTGCGAGCCAGTTATACTTAGGATATTCGTCGAATCGCGAATATATGCTCAAACACTCTGGAAGCCATAATTTCCTATCTGAACGAAATCAAAGGATTCCTGCGAGCCAACTTTCTGAGTTACATCAATACGAAGATAATGGCCTACTCAGAAATTTTCGGAAAAAAATGCCGAAAACTCAACTTTTTTGCGGGACCCGCGAAAATATTGGTGGGACCCACAGAAATATTTCTTAGAAAATATTCTAGAATATTCTAGAACATTCCAGGACCTTCCAGCACCTTCCAGGGAATATTCCATGGAATATTCTTTTTGGATAAGATCAAACAGTCAGATGGATAAGATCAAAAGTAATTTTTGAAAAAGCCATGGACTAAAATGGAAATTTTGAAACTTGGGGATCAAGTTTCAGAATCTATAAATAGGGGATGACCCCTCATTTAGAAAATCGCCAAACCCTCTATCTCTCCTCCTTTTCTAAACCTCTCCTACCTAGCCTAGCCCACCTCAGCCCACCTGACCTGGTCTGAGTCTGCCTGACTTAGCCTGAGCCTGCCTGACTCAGCCAGAGCCTGCCTGATCTGGTCTTAGCCTGCCTGACCTAGGTCTGAACATACTTGACCTAAGTCTGAACCTAGTTGACTTGACTTGAACCTGGTTTGGTTCAAAGTCAAAGTCCAAGAACTTTTTCGTCCGAAGTCCGGAGTAGATCCTTTTTCGAAGTCGAGCCTCGTTCGAAGCGTTTGAAGCAATCAGAGTCGTTTCTTCCTCAAATTGAAGTAAGTTCGCTTCATTAATCCATCTCTCTCAAGTATTTGATTGTTTGTATATAGCATATACTTTCTGAAGTAGTATCTTGCTTTAGTTCTTGGTTGAGCCCTCTAGGACGCTTCGGTGTTCACGCGCTTGCCTCGTAACTATTGTCAGATATATATGTTCGAATGCGCAGTATATGCGTTCTTCAAAAATAGTATCTCGCCCTAGTTCTTGGTTGAGCCCTCTAGGACACTTCGGTGTTCACTCGCTCGCCTCGTAACTATCGTTGGATACAGATCTAGGTGTATATCTGTAGATTCTGCCGACGCATCCTATATCGCACAGGCTATGTAATTTACCTTTGTCGTCGCGTCGTATGATGCCAAGGCTCCCTGCTTTCTACACTTTTCGATTAATGCACTTCTGATTATGCATTTACTTACGCCGTCGCGTCGAACGATGCCAAGGCTCCTACTTTCTGCAATGTATTTACTTACGCCGTCGCGTCGAACGATGCCAAGTGTAAGACCCACAATTTTTCAGTATCTTTCTGAAGAAATTCACGAGGCATTTTCAAATAAAAATAACATCTGAACCCAAAATACAAATCAGATTGATTTGTACGAACCAGTTATACTTGAGATATTCGTCGCTTTGCGAATATATGCTCAAACACTCTGGAAGCCATAACCTCTTAACTAAACAAAAACAAAGGATTTCCTCGAGCCAACTTTCTTAGTTACGTCAATACGAAGAGAATGGCGTACTCAGAATTTTTCGGAAAAAAATCGCCGGAAACCCGAAATTCTTGCGGGACCCACGGAAATATTGGTGGGACCCACAGAAATATTCCTCAGAAAATATCTTATGGGACCCACAAAATATCCTATGGAAATATCTAGTGGGCCCCACCTCAAAAGGAACCTCCTGGAATTAAAATAAAGCTCAGGGGCAAAAGGGGGATAAAAATTCCCAAGAGGAGGTGGGCTTGGGCTATAAATAGCCCTCCCCACTCTCTCTCTTCTCATAATTTCAACCCCCCCTCTCTCTCTTGCCTCCTCTCTCTCTCCTAAACCTCCCCTAGTGAGCCCAAGTGAGTCTGAGCCCACCTGACCTGGCCTGAACCCACCTGACCTGGTCTAAGCCTGCCTGACTTGGTCCTAGCTCACCTGACCTGGGTCTGAACCCACTTGACCTAGTCCAAACCTAGTTGACTTGACTTGAACCTAGTTGGGTTTAAAGTCAAAGTCAAAGTCCTTTTTGGTCCAGATTCTGGTTTGGATTTCTGAACCCAGACTTAGCCTACTTGAGCTGAGTTCGAACCTGCTGAACCCAATTGACCTGGATCGAACCCTGTTTGGTTCAAACCACTTAGGTTGAGTAGCTTGACCTACTCTACCTCTTTCTCAACTAAGTCAGCTTCATCTGACTTAGTCTGACCTCTCGAAGGAAGGCTCGAAGCTAAAGAAGCAACCAGGAGCCGTTTCTTCCACGATTTGAAGTAAGTTCGCTTCGTTGATCCATCTCTCTCAAGTATTTGATTGTTTGTATATAGAATATACTTTCTGAAGTAGTATCTTGCTTTAGTTCTTGGTTGAGCCCTCTAGGACGCTTCGGTGTTCACGCGCTCGCCTCGTAACTATCGTCGGATATATATGTTCGAATGCGCAGTATATGCGTTCTTCAAAAATAGTATCTCACCCTAGTTCTTGGTTGAGCCCTCTAGGACACTTCGGTGTTCACTCGCTCGCCTCGTAACTATCGTTGGATACAGATCTAGGTGTATATCTGCTGATTCTGCCGATGCGTCTTATATCGCACAGACTATGTAATTTACCTTTGCCGTCGCGTCGTATGATGCCAAGGCTCCCTGTTTTCTGCACTTCCGATTACTGCACTTCCGATTATGCATTTACTTACGCCGTCGCGTCGAACGATGCAAGGCTCCTGCTTTCTGCAATGTATTTACTTACGCCGTCGCGTCGAACGATGCCAAGGCTTCTGCTTTATTATATATGTAGAATATTTCGTTCAGTTACACACCCTGAACAATAGTATATGCATTTCTTTACGCCGCCGCTGTATAAAGCACAGGCTTCTGCTTATACTACATATATAGCGCATAAATGAGCGTTCAAATGGAGATCAACTCCAAATCGCCCATGCGATTCCTTGACCGCTCCTCGTTCAAGATTCTGCTTGACGAATGAAGCCCCTATTGGAAAGGCTTCGCTTTTTGGCAAAATGCTCTTTACGTAAAGACTAAGTTAATTACGTATGGCCTGGCTATGGCCAAGGGTTCCTGCAACCTTGATGGATGCAAAGTACGCACAACGGTGCGCATCCATTTCCCCGAATTAAGCGTGGCGATTTCCTACCAAAGAGGGGAGATGCCGCTGAAATGGATAAAAGAAAGGCACGCTTTCTCCGTAAAAGAGAGGAAGTGCTGCTGAAATTTCTGAAGAAGCTAAGAATAGCTCAGAAAGAACGTAGCAGGATACTCTGACATATAGCAGAGTGCTACCCAGTTCATGGTTTGCCCTCTACAACGTAGAAGGGTTCGTCGCACCACTGCCGGTAGAGCAGGGGAGGTGCTGACGAAATGGTCGGCAGAAGAGCTGCCGGAACCAATGGAACGGCATAATGATGTCCGTTGATGGAACGATGCCAGATCGGCTCGTATCCTTGTGCCTGCAAGGGCACCTTGCTCGTAAGGGCCGCTGAGCCGGAGTAGAGGTTGCGCCTTGGCTAGGTTTGGACTCGTTGCGTAAAAATATGCCGAGTAGCCGATCTATTTAGATCGAGTCATATGCATGCTCATTGAGAACGGTTACACAACCAGACTCGTAAGGGCCGAAGAGCCAGAGTGTGTTGTTTCCACCCAAAGAGGTGTGATGCTCGTGGTGGCCGAAGTGCCAAAGAGCAGTGTTCTGCATGCATATGAATAAGACTTAAGGTCGCACATACCCCGCGGTTGAAGATCGTGTTAGGGGTACCCCCTCAGTAATGACTGTGTTGGGGAAGACTGAATGGGGTCGGGTACATACTCCCGTAGTGCTGAAAGCACGGGCTGCCTAAATGGCATGCAGATTCTGTCTAAGTAATTGTAAGACTGGCAGACCCCTTCAGAAATTATGCTCACTGTGGAATGACAGTGATGGTACAGCCTTGAGTGACATGTATTTTACTTTGGACCTGATAGAGTCCACGATGGCCTCAGTCACTCATGGGTTTTGGGGTCGTGGTTATCCTTAAGATCTAAGGATTGAACCCAACTACTGCAAGTAGAGGATGCATCCGAATATGGGCCTAGTAGGATTCTCCCAGTTGAAACACACTGCCCTACTATGGATAGGGTCAACAGGCCTCTGGGGTATCTAAAATACATAGAATAATCAACCCCCAGAACGTCGCGTTGATGCCCGGACAATAGCTCTACCTGCGTACCAAAGGCGGGAGCGGTTAATTATCAAACAATGCATTAGTTCTAGGTACAGCGATGCTTTGAATGTATGAGTGGATGACGTGTTGAGTCAGTCCTGCATAACCTTTGTGAAGGTGTCATGTTCGGTATACTACTGGACCGACTGGGCAAAGACCCGTGTTGTATCCGCACGACTAAGCGAAGCTCGAGGAGTTGTCCTTAGATGCGTGGGATACGGATGTGCCAAGTATGAAGACTTGAGCTAGACATCACTTTGAGACCCGGAAGAGGTCATGGCTAAGTCGTGGAGACTTATGCGTCTATTCAAATCACAGCCCTGAAAAGGCTTGCTCTAAGTCATGAAGACTCGAGCGGATGTTCAACTCATAGCCCTGAGGAGGCTTCTGCGATATACACTAAGTCTTGGAGGCTTGAGCGTCGTTATTGCGCATTGCGACCCTGAGTGGTCAATATCGTACTTGAGTTGAATGAATGTATGACTGCATGCTTACCAGACCATCAGTGGTTCTGACCCCGTTTAATGAGGATTTCAGGTGTTGTACCTGCATGGCGATATGCGGAGCAAGGCGGCATCGAGTTCCAGGGTTTCTCTAGACAGAGTTGTACTGCTTCCTTTTATTGAACCTACACTGCTTTTCTAAGCAGTAGTGTTGTAATAAACATGAGTTTTCGATAAAATGGAACACCTTGGTGGTCAATGAATTGCTTGGCCACATACCTGCAACGTGCTCGGAGTTTTCTAAAACCGACGACTCATTATCGTCTTATTCCGCTGCTAAAAGCTTTTCTAAGTTCCGCTGCAGAAAAAAAAAAAGAGAAATTCATGAAAATTTTAACTTAGCTTTGTTTTGGAAATCCGGGGCGTTACACCAAGGCTCCTGTTTTGTTATATATGTAGAATATTTCGTTCAGTTACACACCCTGAACAATAGTATATGCATTTCCTTTATGCCGCCGCTGTATAAAGCACAGACTTATGCTTATACTACATATATGGCGCGTAAATAAGCATTCAAATGGAAATCAACTCCAAATCGCCAATGCGATTCCCTTACCGCTCCTCGTTCAAGATTCTGCTTGACGAATGAAGCCTCTATTGGAAAGGCTTCGGTTTTTTGGCAAAATGCTCTTTACGTAAAGACTAAGTCAATTACGTATGGCCTGGCTATGGCCCAGGGTTCCTGCAACATTAATGGATGCAAAGTACACACAACGGTGCGCATCCATTTCCCGAGTTAAGCGTAGCGATTTCCCACCAAAGAGGGGAGATGCCGCTGAAATGGATAAAAAAAAATGCACGTTTTCTCCGTTAAAGAGAGGAAGTGCTGCTGAAGTTCCTGAAGGAGCTAAGAATAGCTCAGAAAGAACATAGCAGGAGTGCTACCCAGTTCATGGAACGCCTTCTACGACGTAGAAAGGTTCATCACGCCACTGCTGATAAAGCAGAGGAGGTACTGATGGATTGGTTGACAAAAGAGCTGCCAGAACCATTTAAGTGGCACAACGATGCCCTTTGTTGGAACGATGTTAGAATGACTCGTCTCCCTGACACCTGCAAGGGCACCATACTTGTAAGAGCCGTTGTGCCAAAGTAGGGGTAGCGCCTTGACGAGGTCCTGAGCTCGTTGCGTAAAAATACGCCGAGTAGCCGATTCGTAGAGATTGAGTCATGTGCATGGTCATTGAGAATTATCAGACAACCAGACTCGTAAGGGCCGCTGAGCCGGAGTGTGTTGTTTCCACCGAAAGAGGTGAAGTGCTCGTCAAGGCCGACGTGCCGAGAGCAGAGTTAAGCATGCATATGAATAAAACCTTTGTTCCACGGTGAAAACCGTGTGGTTGATTGGGGTTGGGTACATACTTCTCAAAGGCTGCCTTATAGGCATGCAATGTTCGTCAAGTAATTGTAAGACCGGCAGGCCCCTTTCAGAATTTCTCACCGAGGAAGAAGGTGATGGCGCAGCCTTGAGTGACAAACATTTCACCCGAACTTGATAGAGTTCATTGATGGCCTCCGTCACTTAGAGGTATGGAGGTCGTGGTTATCCTTAAATATCTAAGGATTGAACCCAACTACTGCAGTAGCAGAATGCATTCGGATACCTAGTAAGGATCTCTTCTGGTATGTTGTACCGTCCTACTAGGGAGATGGGGTCAACAGGCCTCTGAGGTATCTAAAATATATAGAATAATCAACCCCCAGATCGTCGCGTTGTCGCCCAGATATGAGTCCCCTAAGCCCAGGAAGAGGTGCAATTATCGAAACAAAGCATTAGCTTAGGTACAACGATACTTTGAATGTATGCGTGTGTGTACGATGTTGAGTCAGTCTTGTATAACCTTTGTGAAGGTGTCATGGTCGGTATACTACTGGACCGATTGGAAAAGAACCCCATTGATATCCGTATGACTATGCGAAGCTCGGAGAGTTGTCCTTAGATTCATAGGATACGGATGTGCCAAGCATAAAGACTTGAGCTAGACATCCATTTGTGACCCTAAAGAGGTCAAAGCTAAGTCGTAAAGACTTAAGCGATTATTCTAACTCACAACATTGAAGAGGCTCATACGAAGTCATGAAACTTGCGTGAATGTTCAACTCATAGCTCTGAGGAGGCTCTTGCGATATACGCTTAGTCATGGAGGCTTGAGCGTCGTATTACGAACTGCGACCCTGAGTGGTCTATGCATTTACTTGAGTTGAATATATAGGTGTTTGCTTACTTACCAGACCTTCAGTGGTTCTGACCCCGTGTTATGGGGATTTCAGGTGTTGTACCTGCGTGGCGATATGCAGAGTAATGCGGCATCGAGTTCCAGGGTTTCTCTAGACAGAGTTGTACTGATTTTATTGAACCTACACTGCTTTTCTAAAGAGTAGTGTTGTAATAAACATGTGGTTTTCGATAAAATGGAACACTTTGGTGGTCAATGAGTTGCTTGGCCACATACCTGCAACGTGCTCAGAGTTTTCTAAAATTGACGACTCATTATCGTCTTATTTCGATGCTAAAAGCTTTTCTAAGTTCCGCTGCAAAGAAAAAAAAAAAAAAGAAATTCATAAAAATTTTAACTTAGCTTTGTTTTGGAAATCCGGGGCGTTATAGAATTGGTATCAGAGCAAGAGTCTGAGAAACCTGGTTCGAGATCCGTCTTGTCCACCATATCGCACTGTAAGTATATTTTACACTTCTTGTTCTGATCTGGGTGCATCTTTGTATAGATGACAACTCACGACTCACGAGGCTACTGCTATCGTTGCGGGATTATGCACGATGAGTGGGTATGCCCATATGAGGTACAAGACTGCCAGTTTTGTGGCGAAGAGGGGCATTCCGCCAACGAATGCCAAAGGAAATATACTGCCGATATGGGTCGGCGGGGATCGCTTGGTCTTAGGGACAAGACCTCGCGTGTTAGTGGATCACACCATACAAGTGTTGGGAGTAGTCACACCCCATCGACTTCAGATGAGCTACCATCTCTGGTAGAATTTGACTTGAACTTCCTTGAGGGATTCGGTCAATCGCAAGGCTATCAACAGGCATCATGTACGCCTAGCTTGCACAGTCGGGATGAGGGATGCAATAACTCCTTCTATAATCCCATTATGATTTAGGATTCTTCGAATCATAGTGCCATTATATGGGGTAACGGAGCGGCTTCACAAACGCCGAGCCTGAATGGCCAAGGAGAGGGATACAACCTATATCATCCCATTATGGTCTCGGATTCCCCGAGCCATGATGCTACTGAATGGGCAAGTGGACCGGCATCACTGATCTATCCACAAGAGTCGCTTGAGAGTGCGGAAGTGCCGCCCAAGCCAAAACTAGTTGTGCCTGCACCAAGGCAATGTGGAAGCAAACGATACTTCGAGTTGTTTGGGTCAAGAAAGAAACCCAGTTCCTAGAAGAGACTGGTAGTGTTTTTGAGTCAATAGACTCATGTATATAGTTTCTTAACGCCTAAAAGTCTGCCAGTGCGGCATGACGTTTTGTTTAAGGCGATGCTTGTGTAAATGTGATGTATATTAAGTAAATGAAACTTTGCTTTGATATATACATTGAGAAACTAAAACACGTTGCTTGTATGTGATAGATAAATGGCTCCTACGACAAGGAGAACCATGCCGAGCGAGGAGTCCCATACTCAAGGATTCCTACTGGAAACGCTCAACAATCTGGTTACTGCCATCCGTGAAACAAGGCCAGAACCAGTCGCACCTCGAAACGAAAACCTTGGGGGAATAACCTATGAAAAATTCCTTAAGCTCGATCCGCCAGTCTTCGCCGGTAGAGCCGATCCTGAACTGACAGAGAGTTGGGTCGAAGAGACAGAACGTGCCTTCCTGGTACTAGGAGTACCAGAAGAAAAGAAGACCAACTTTGGCACGTACAGGTTGAAAGACAACGCACGAAAGTGGTGGGATACCACTAAGATTATCCAGTTCTCGGAAGTTGAAGTCATTCCTTGGACTGACTTCTGGAGAGCTTTCATGGATAATTACTTCCCGTTACACTCCAGAAACAAGAAGAAAATGGAGTTTCTGGAATTGGAGCAGGGTGGCATGAGTCTGATTGACTATACCACCAAATTTCAAAATCTTGAACGGTACTGCTCCCGGTTATTTGAGACCGACCAAGAAAGGGCCGACAAGTACATCAACAGACTACGAGAAGGGCTAAGGTCACGGGTTATCACCAGCATGCCCCAAACTTTTCAAACGGCTGTGGCAGCAACTTCGAAAATACAAGTGGATTGGGAGCGATCAAAAGTGATCATAGCGAAAAGGCCCGTAGTTGATGGTGGGAACAAGAAGAGAATGTTTCCCAGTGGCCAGGGTTCACGACAACCCTTTCAAAAGAAAAGGTTCCAAGGTGGGAATGTTACTCAACAGGTCGTAAGGCCAAGGCAGAACATGGCTCCAAACAATCTGCAGTCCAACCCAAACTGCCCAAAATGCCAGGTAAATCACGCAAGAGGACCATGTCCACGTGACACAGGTGGATGCTTCTACTGTGGCAAAGTGTGCCACATTGCAAGACAGTGCAGGAAGAAGCTTGCTGACCAGCAAAGGAGGAATGCCGGATCTGCCGGACCCTCTCAACAAATACCACAGCGAACACAAGTCCAACGACCCCCACCTAGAGTAGAACAAAGGCCTGCTGCAGGTCGTGTATACGCTGTAACGACTCAACAAGTCGAAACCGGTGACCTCATTGAAGGCACCGTACCTGTTAATGGACATGCAGCTTACGTCTTGTTTGATTGTGGTGCTACTCATACCTTTATCTCCAATGATTTTACCGAACAACTCCACGCTTCGGTACAACCGGTGGATAAAATGATCGAAGTATACAACCCGTTGGGTTCACGCACCAAATGTATCCATTGCATCAAGAATTTGGATATAGAGATAGCTGGGCAACACTTGCCTACCGATGCCATCCTAATCGATATGGTACAATACGATGTCATTCTGGAAATGAATTGGTTAGCCCAGAACCATGCCAGGATCTTATGCCGAGAGGGCAGGGTGATTCTATCACGACCGAGAATGCCTAAGATAGAATACCGGATATCCAAGCCAGTTCCACAAAAGCGGCTTATATCAGCTCTTAAGGTTCAGAAATACCTTAGGAAGGGTTGTGTAGCCTTTCAGCTGAAGGCTCAAATATTCAATCCCTTGAGAGTTTGGAAGTGGTTCGGGAATTTCCCGAAGTGTTTCCTGAGGAATTGCCAGGACTTCCACCACTTCGTGAGGTTGAATTTGGAATTCAATCCTTACCTGGAACTGCGCCGATATCCAAAGCCCCATATCGAATGGCGCCTGCTGAACTCAGCGAGTTGAAGTGTCAGTTGGAAGAACTGATGGAACAAGGGTTCATCCGACCAAGTATGTCACCATGGGGAGCCCCGGTGTTGTTTGTAAGAAGAAGGATGGATCCCTTCGGTTATGCATCGATTATCGGATGCTTAACCAGGCAACCGTTAAAAATAAGTATCTGTTGCCTCGGATTGAGGACTTATTCGATCAGCTCAGAACAACGAGAGTGTTCTCCAAGATCGACCTCAGGTCTGGGTACCATCAGCTCAAAGTTAAGGAAGAGGATATACCTAAGACTGCTTTTAGAACGAGATATGGCCATTATGAGTTCGTAGTAATGCCCTTCGGACTCACTAATGAACCTGCTGTCTTTATGGATCTAAGGAACCAGATATTTAGACCATATTTGGATAGCTTTGTCATCGTCTTCATCGATGACATTCTCGTATATTCAGAGAATGAGGAACAGCACAAGGAGCACTTAAGAATCGTCTTGAAAACCCTTCAAGATAATCAGTTATATACCAAGTTTTCAAAATGTGAATTCTGGCTAGACAAAGTGATGTTCCTTGGCCATGTGATCTCAAAAGATGGAATCGCATTAGATCCTGCGAAGGTCGAAGCTGTGATGGACTGGAAGCAACCAGAAAATATCACTGAGGTCCGTAGCTTCCTTGGACTTGCCGGTTATTATCGGAAGTTCATACAAGACTTCTCCCGAATCGCCGTACCCATGACGAAATTACTGAAAAAGGGAGTTAAATTTGAATGGACTAACTAGTGTAAGGAGTGCTTTGAGGTTCTCAAACAGAGGCTTACCACTGCCCCTGTCCTTACCTTACCTTCTGGTCAGGGAGGCTTCATGGCTTATACCAATGCCTCAGGAACAGGTCTGGGTTGTGTGTTGATGCGACATGGCAAAGTAATCGCCTATGCGTTACGACAGTTGAGAGTCCATGAGAAAAACTATCCAACCCACGACTTGGAGCTTGCCGCGGTGGTGTTCGCACTTAAAATCTGGCACTACCTGTATGGAGAGAAATGTGAGGTCATGTCGGACCATAAAAGCCTAAAATACCTCTTTTCTCAACAAGAACTCAATATGCGGCAACGACGATGGCTGGAATTCCTCAAAGACTATGAATTCACGCTTTCCTATCACCCTGGAAAGGCGAATGTCGTAGCAGATGCCCTTAGTCGCAAGACTGTTGGCACTCTGGCCAGCCTCACAGGACAATGAAAGCTGATGGAGGATTTCGTCAGTTGGAAGCCATTCCTGGCTAATCCATGAAAGATTCGATTGTCATGCCTGACGATCCATATCGAGATCCTCGATCGCATCGTAGCCGAACAGTTCAAGGACCCCCAGTACTTGGAATTAAAAGCTCGTGCTGAAAAAGATGATACCTTCTTCCATTTAAAAGAAGATGGAGGAATATGGATGGAAGAAAGGATTTGGGTGCCAAATAACCCTGAGCTCAGAGAGGAAGTACTCTAGGAAGCTCATAGTAGCAAGTACACTATCCACCCTGGAGGTACCAAGATGTTCAGAGATTTACAGAGAAAGTACTGGTGGAGGGGTATGAAACGTGATGTGGCTACGTTTGTCTCAAAGTGTTTGATCTGCCAGCAAGTTAAGATCGAACATCAACGACCTGGTGGAAAGATGCAACAGATCGAGATTCCAGAATGGAAATGGGAAGGCATTACGATGGATTTCATCGTTGGATTGCCTCGATCCAAGAGACAACATGACTCAATATGGGTGATCGTGGACAGACTCACCAAGTTTGCTCACTTCCTGCCAATCAACACTCGATACTCAACTGAACGATTGGCAGAAATCTACATTCGGGAAATTGTTAGACTCCATGGAGTGCCGATTTCGATCATATCTGATCGTGACCCAAAGTTCACCTCTCACTTTTGGGAGCAGCTTCAAAGAACCCTGGGACGAAACTCAAGTTCAGTACAACTTTCCATCCCCAAACAGATGGGCAATCAGAACGAACCATACAGACTCTTGAAGATATGCTAAGAGCCTGTATGCTAGAATAGAAGGGTGATTGGGATTCCCACCTAGCGTTGGCTGAATTTGCTTATAATAATAGCCACCATGCTAGTATTGGGATGGCACCATATGAAGCCCTGTATGGACGACCCTGCCGATCACCAATCCATTGGGGCGAAGTGGGTGAGCGAACCTTGGACTCGCCCATTGTCTTGCAGCATTACACTGAGCAGGTCCACATGATCAGAAAGAAACTACTGACTGCTCAGAGTCGACAGAAAAGCTACGCCGATCAGCGACGTAGGGAACTCACTTTTGCGGTTGGAGACAAGGTCTTCGTCAAAGTCTCTCCAACCAAAAGTGTTTTCCGTTTTGGAAAGAAGGGAAAACTCAGCCCCATATTCGTTGGTCTCTTCGAGGTTTTGAGCCGGATAGGAGAGACCGCCTACAGAGTAGCATTGCCACCGCAGTATACATAGATACACAACGTATTTCATGTGTCAATGCTTAGAAAATACGTTCACGACCCTTCCCACGTCATCCAACATGAAGATATTGACATCCAGGAAGATATGACTGTGGAAGAAATACCTGTCGAGATCGTGGACCATCGAGAACAAGTGCTTAGGTCGAAGGTCATTCCACTTGTTAAAGTGAGATGGCAACATCACGGAGTCGATGATTGCACTTGGGAGCCCGAATCGGATATGCGGGATAAATATCCTGAACTCTTCGCTTTGTACTCTTAACTGAATTTCGCGGACGAAATTCCTTTAAGGGGGTAATGATGTAAGACCCGCAATTTTTCAGAAAATATCTGAATAAATTCATGAGGCATTTATCGGTAAAAATAGCATTTTTTCTCAGAATGCGAAACAAATCAATTCCTGCGAGCCAGTTATACTTAGGATATTCGTCGAATCGCGAATATATGCTCAAACACTCTGTAAGCCATAACTTCCTATCTGAACGAAATCAAAGGATTCCTGCGAGCCAACTTTCTTAGTTACATCAATACGAAGATAATGGCCTACTCAGAAATTTTCGGAAAAAAATGCCGAAAACTCAACTTTTTTGCGGGACCCTCGAAAACATTGGTGGGACCTACATAAATATTTCTCGAAAAATATTCTAGAATATTCTAGAATATTCCAGGACCTTCCAGCACCTTCCAAGGAATATTCCATGGAATATTCTTTCTGGATAAGATCAAACAGTCAGATGGATAAGATCAAAAGTAATTTTTGAAAAAGCCATGGACTAAAATGGAAATTCTGAAACTTGGGGATCAAGTTTCAGAATCTATAAATAGGGGATAACCCCTCCTTTAGAAAATCTCCAAACCCTCTCTCTCTCCTCCTTTTCCAAACCTCTCCTACCTAGCCTAGCCCACCGGACCTGGTCTGAGCCTGCCTGACTTAGTCTGAGCCTGCCTGACTCAGCCTGAGCCTGCCTGATCTGGTCTTAGCCTGCCTGACCTAGGTCTGAACCTACTTGACCTAAGTCTGAACCTAGTTTACTTGACTTGAACTGGTTTGGTTCAAAGTCAAAGTCCAAGTCCTTTTTCGTTCGAAGTCCGGAGTTGATCCTTTTTCGAAGTCGAGCCTCGTTCGAAGCGTTTGAAGCAATCGGAGTTGTTTCTTCCTCAAATTGAAGTAAGTTCGCTTCATTAATACATCTCTCTCAAGTATTTGATTGTTTGTATATAGCATATACTTTCTGAAGTAGTATCTTGCTTTAGTTCTTGGTTGAGCCCTCTAGGACGCTTCGGTGTTCACGCGCTCGCCTCGTAACTATTGTCAGATATATATGTTCGAATGCGCAGTATATGCGTTCTTCAAAAATAGTATCTCGCCCTAGTTCTTGGTTGAGCCCTCTAGGACACTTCGGTGTTCACTCGCTCACCTCGTAACTATCGTTGGATACAGATCTAGGTGTATATATGCTGATTCTGCCGACGCGTCCTATATCGCACAGGCTATGTAATTTACCTTTGCCGTCGCGTCGTATGATGCCAAGGCTCCCTGCTTTCTACACTTTCCGATTAATGCACTTCCGATTATGCGTTTACTTACGCCGTCACGTCGAACGATGCCAAGGCTCCTGCTTTCTGCAATGTATTTACTTACGCCGTCGCGTCGGACGATGCCAAGGCTCCTGTTTTGTTATATATGTAGAGTATTTCGTTCAGTTACACACCCTGAACAATAGTATATGCATTTCCTTTACGCCGCCGCTGTATAAAGCACAAGCTTCTGCTTATACTACATATATGGCGCGTAAATAAGCGTTCAAATGGAGATCAACTCCAAATCGCCAATGTGATTCCCTTACCGCTCCTCGTTCAAGATTCTGCTTGACGAATGAAGCCCCTATTGGAAAGGCTTCGGTTTTTGGCAAAATGCTCTTTACGTAAAGACTAAGTCAATTACGTATGGCTTGGCTATGGCCCAGGGTTCCTGCAACCTTAATGGATGCAAAGTACGCACAACGGTGCGCATCCATTTCCCGAGTTAAGCGTAGCGATTTCCCACCAAAGAGGGGAGATGCCGCTGAAATGGATAAAAGAAAACGCACGCTTTCTCCGTTAAAGAGAGGAAGTGCTGCTGAAGTTTCTGAAGGAGTTAAGAATAACTCAGAAAGAACGTAGAAGGAGTGCTACCCAGTTCATGGAACGCCTTCTACGATGTAAAAAGGTTTGTCACGCCACTGCCGATAAAGCAGAGGAGGTACTGACGGAATGGTTGGCAAAAGAGCTGCCAGAACCAGTTAAGTGGCTTAACGATGCCCTTTGTTGGAACGATGTTAGAATGACTCGTCTCCCTGACACCTGCAAGGGCACCATACTTGTAAGAGCCGTTGCGCCAAAGTAGGGGTAGCGCCTTGACGAGGTCCTGAGCTCGTTGCGTAAAAATACGCCGAGTAGCCGATCCATAGAGATCGAGTCATGTGCATGCTCATTGAGAATTATCAGACAACCAAACTCGTAAGGGCCGCTGAGCCGGAGTGTGTTGTTTCCACCAAAAGAGGTGAAGTGCTCGTCAAGGCCGAAGTGCCGAGAGCAGAGTTTAGCATGCATATGAATAAAACCTTTGTTCCACGGTGAAAACCGTGTGGTTGATTGGGGTCGGGTACATACTTCTCAAAGGCTGCCCTATAGGCATGCAATATTCGTCAAGTAATTGTAAGACTGGCAGGCCCATTTCAGAATTTCTCACCGAGGAAGACGGTGATGGCGCAGCCTTGAGTGACATACATTTCACCCGAACCTGATAGAGTTCATTGATGGCCTCCGTCACTCAGAGGTATGGAGGTCGTGGTTATCCTTAAATATCTAAGGATTGAACCCAACTACTGCAATAGCAGAATGCATTCAGATACCTAGTAAGGATCTCTTCTGGTATGTTGTACCATCCTACTAGGGGGATGGGGTCAACAGGCCTCTGAGGTATCTAAAATACATAGAATAATCAACCCCCAGATCATCGCGTTGTCGCCCAGATATGAGTCCCCTAAGCCCAGGGGAAGGTGCAATTATCGAAACAAAGCATTAGCTTAGGTACAACGATACTTTGAATGTATGCGTGTATGTACGATGTTGAGTCAGTCCTGCATAACCTTTGTGAAGGTGTCATGGTCGGTATACTACTGGACCGATATGGAAAGAACCCCATTGATATCCGTACGACTATGCGAAGCTCGGAGAGTTGTCCTTAGATTCGTAGGATACGGATGTGCCAAGCATAAAGACTTGAGCTAGACATCCATTCTTGACCCTGAAGAGGTCAAAGCTAAGTCGTAAAGACTTAAGCGGTTATTGTTGAGAAACTCTATTTTGATGTCACATAATATGATACACTGTCGTATTTGATTTTATATAATATGATAATATGTCTTCTTGAAAATTGTTATATTATGACTGGATATGTTTTGCCATATATCTAACGAGTATTTGATGCAAGAATATCTCACTCAAAATGATGGAGACCTCCTGTTCAAGTACAACTATGGTGCAATCATACTCCTTGAAGAAAAAGCTTGATGAGCCATGCATTCCTAAAGACCATCTAAAGAGATCGGCTACCTCAGGTTGAAGACTTTTTTTCTTCTTTAGAGTCATATGTAACAGAACCTTCAGAAGCATGCATATTGCATATTACATACTCATTCATAAAAGCTATTTCATAAAAGTATACGATAGTTTCAAAAAGCACCTTTTTGAAAACCAATAATTGTACCTTCTTACAAACCTTTATGGAAAAGGTATTTTGACATGATATAATTCATGATTTCAAAAAGCAATAATTGTACCTTCTATCATGTATAAGACAACTTAAAAAGAAATGATTTCAAATGGGTAGGAAAAAGACAAAACATGGAAATCGGCTACACAAAGAAAAACAAATATAATACTTGTTGAAAAGACTTTAGTTACCTTTTTAAAGAAATGATTTCAAATGTGTAGGAAAAAGACAAAACATGGAAATCGGCTACACAAAGAAAAACAAATATAATACTTGGTGAAAAGACTTTAGTTACCTTTTTACAAACCCATAGAATGTCGACCTACTTGAAGTCATGATTCTCTTTGTATAGCATTAAATACCTCCTGTAAGAAATCCTTGTTAATATCCATCTCAAGAATGTCGACTTGTTTAAAGTCTTCATTCTCTCTGTAGACATTGAAAAACACATCATAAAGAAAACTCGTGATATGACTATGTACAAATAAATATCTCAAAGCATTTATTGTACTTACACTCATTTAAAGTAAAGAAGTACTTATGTACCACAAATCATTAATTAGGATAAAGACAAAACTACATGACAGCCTACAATCCAACGTTCAATGTACTATTGTAAGAAATAGACTTTTTACATAAAATATATATTACCTAAAATATTACAACGACTATTGTACCCTATATTTTACTTTTATAGAAAGAAGATTTTTTCGAAAACCCATAAATTTGGTTTTTAAAATGACATGACATTTCACATCTCAAAAAGACTACGATTTCAAATAAGTAACGACTACTTTTTTAAAGCTATATAAACACACTCAAATAAACTATTCAAACAGGGGAATGGATATGTGAGCTTACAACGAGAAAAATTTCTATTCGATATTTGAAAGAGAGCCTAGAAAAAGAAAAAGAAAAGAAAGAGAAAAAGTCAAAAATAGCTCTTTGACAAAGAGTATCTTCTGAGTGAAAAGAACAGAACATTCTGAGAATCCTTCATTCGTGCATTCATATCATTCTGAAGGTTCTATAGGAAGTATTGTAACTTTCTGTTATTCACTGTTTTCCTTCTTTGTTGAAAGAAGTAGACCTCTGAGAAAGAGGGTGTTGCCCTTCTCTGTTGAGAGAAGAAGACCTCTGTGGAAGAGGGTGTGCCCCTTCTCTGTTGAGAGAAGAAGACCTCTGAGGAAGAGGGTGTTGTACTATTTATCCGGTGACTCAGATGTTATAGTGGAAAGCTCAAGTGGTTTGCTTGGGGACTGGATGTAAGTCAGGGTTTTGACCGAACCAGTATATATTCTGTGTTTATGTGTTGTGCCTTTATTGCATTATATTTTTAATTTATCGATCTGTTTAGTAATTCACTGTTCACCCACCCTCTAGTGGAATTTCATTTGGTATCAGAGCAGGTTTGCTGGTTTCGACATAACAAGTCTTCCAGCACAAATGGCATCTACCTCCTATGCTCGTGATATTGAAGGTCAACAAGCATCTCGTCCTCCTTTCTTCAATGGCTCCAACTATGGATACTGGAAGTGCAGAATGACTATATTTCTCAAGTCCATAGATTTTGCTGTGTGGAAAATTGTTGAGCATCCATACACATCTCCATCCACAGACTATAGCTTATGGTCTGATGAAGAAAAGAAAATGGCAAATCTAAATGCAAAGGCTATGAATGCCTTATATTGTGCCATTGATCAGAATGAATTCAATAGAATATCTATATGTGAATCTGCATATGATATTTGGCATTTTTTGGAGGTTATTCATGAAGGAACCAACAAAGTGAAAGAAGCCAAAATCTCATCTCTTGTCAGAAAATATGATTTGTTCAAAATGAACAAAGATGAACCCATCACAGAGATGTTCACCAGATTCACCAACATCACCAACGATCTGAAATCTCTGGGTGTAACCCACTATCAGACAGAAAAGGTAAAGAAAATCTTGAGATCTCTCACAACTGATTGGGAGAAAAAGACTACTGCTATTGAAGAAGCTCAAGATTTGTCCAAACTTACCCTGGACGATTTAATAGGCAATCTTATGGCTTATGAAGTCCACATGAAGGACAGAAGGGAAGAGGAACAACCTTTAAAGAAAACTTTAGCCTTCCCAGCCCTTTCTGAGGATGAGGACTCAGAAAAAGAAACTGAGATTGCGCTACTCACCAGAAAATTCCAGCACTTTATGAGAAGGAACCGGCTTCCAAATAAGCACAAAGAAAGAAAAGACCCAAAGGAAGATTCTATGTGCTACCAGTGTAATAAGCCAGGTCACTTGAGACGTGACTGTCCTCTTCTCAAAAGAAAATCCAAGACTGAGGAACCAAAGAAAAGGTTCTTCAAGAAAAAGGCTCTGTATGCTCAATGGGATGATTCAAAACCATCCACAAGTGAAGAGTCAAATGATGATGAAGCAGAAACCGCCAACATGTGCTTCATGGCAAAAAGCTCTGTAAGTGAATCCCTTGATTTCTCCTTTGAAGAACTTCAAAATGCTTTTCAGGAACTTTTTGAAGAATCAAGAAAAACGATTCTCAAAAATAGACATTTGAAATCTAAGAATCTAGAGCTCATTCTGAAAAATAAACAACTCAGTATTGAAAATTCTGAGTTACAAAAGAAAAATCTTCTTATTACTTCTGAAATCTCTTCTACTAGCTCCAAGACTAAAAATCTGCAAGTAGAAATTTCAGAATTAAAAAGTAAAACTGAGAACCTTATGAAAACGGTTTTCAAGTTTACTAAAGGAAAAGAGAGCTTGGATAAACTCCTATCCTCTCAAAAAGTCTGTTTCTACAAGAATGGTATTGGCTACTCCCATTTCAACAAGCCTTCTTGTATGAGTCAAAAGACCACTTTTGTGAAAAGTTCTTCTGAACCTAAAAAGGAGTATTATAATTTTAATTCCTTAAACTCCTTTAAAGCTGTAGACAAACCTAAATCAAAATGGATTTGGGTTCCAAAATCTAACAAAAAGGGACCCGACTGGGTACCAAAAAGAAGTTTTACTTAATGTTTTGCAGGCTCCAAAGAAGAAGAACAGATGGATACTAGACAGTGGATGTTCAAAGCACATGACAGGACATCCAGACCTTTTTGCTGTTCTTCATCATAAAGAAGGAGGAACGGTCACCTTTGGAGATAACAACAAAGGTTTGATAATTGGTATTGGTAATATTGATAAACCTCTTATCAAAGACGTTCTCCTGGTTAAAGGCTTAAAACATAACCTTCTAAGTATTAGTCAAATGTGTGACACAGGTTATAATGTTAGCTTTAATCATGATGCATGTCTTATAGCAGACACCAACAAGAACATCATCTTAAAAAGTATAAGAAGAAATAATATATATGAACTATACCTAGAAAACATCACTGAACATTGCCTTATAGCTAATAATGACACTCAACATTTATGGCACATGAGAATGGGTCATGTCAACTCCAAATACATGTCTAAATTAGCTAAAGATAAGTTAGTACGTGGGTTACCCAAAATATCTTTTAAAAAGGATTATTTTTGTGATGCATGTCAACTAGGAAAACTATCAAAATCATCTTTCAAATCAAAAAATATCATTTCAAGCAAAAGACCTTTAGAGCTTCTCCACCTGAATCTTTTTGGTCCTTCTAGAGTAGCTAGTCTTAATCACAATAAATACGTTTTTGTCATTGTGGATGACTACTCAAGATTTACTTGGGTAATATTTTTGAAAAACAAAAGTGACACGTTTTGTCAATTTGAAATTTTGTGCAAAAAATTACAAAATGAAAAATCTTGTTCCATTGTAAAAATCCGTAGTGACCATGGAGGAGAATTTGAAAATGAACTTTTTGAAAATTTTTGTAACTTGCATGGTATTTCTCATAACTTTGCCTTTCCTAGAGCTGCACCTCAAAATGGGGTAGTAGAAAGAAAAAATAGAACCCTTCAAGAATCTGCTAGAACTATGCTCCAACATAATAATCTTGCTAAATCTTTCTGGGCAGAAGCTGTTAATACTGCATGCTATATAACAAATAGAGTTCTTATTAGACCCTTATTAAATAAAACTCCCTATGAATTATTCTATGACAGGACTCCAAGAATAGACTATTTCAAAGTCTTTGGATGTAAATGTTTTATCCTTAACACAAAAGATAGCCTGGATAAATTTGATGCTAAATCTATTGAAGGCATATTCTTAGGATATTCAAGTCATAGTAAAGCATATAGAGTTTATAATAAGAGTTCATATACTATTGAAGAATCTATGCATGTCAGTTTTTGTGAATCTATTGATCAATCTGTTCTTAAACAGACTAACGATGATGATGTTGAAAGTACAGATTTGTTCCTAGATAACACAGCCAAATCTAATGAAGATGATCATCAAAGAACATTTGTCGAAATCAAAGATCATCCTCAAAAGCAGATTTTGGGAGACCTGACAAAGGGGGTTCAGACTAGAGCTCAGCTAGAACGGATTGCAAATATGACATTCATTTCTCAACTTGAACCAAAGAAGATTGATGAAGCCATCATCGATGAGTTCTGGATGCTAGCCATGACTGAAGAACTGAATCAATTCCAAAGGAATGAAGTTTGGGATCTTGTACCAAGACCAAAGGATCATCAGATCATTGAGACGATGGATCTTCAGAAACAAGCTAGATGAAACAGGTAATGTTATAAGAAACAAGGCAAGACTAGTAGCTCAAAGATATAACCAAGAGGAAGGTATTGATTTTGATGAAACATTTGCTCCTGTTGCTAGACTTGAATCTATTAGGATGTTTTTAGCATATGCAAGCTATATGGATTTTAAACTTTATCAAATGGATGTTAAAAGTGCCTTTCTTAATGGTTTTATAAATGAAGAAGTTTATGTAAAATAACCTCCAGGCTTTGAAAATGAACAATATCCAGATCATGTTTTCAAACTAAAACGTGCCTTATATGGATTAAAACAAGCACCTCGTGCTTGGTATGATAGACTCAAAACCTTTTTATTAAAAACTGGTTTTTCGGTAGGCAAAGCAGACTCTACTCTATTTGTAAAAGTTGTGGATAATCATACCTTAATTGTTCAAGTTTATGTGGACGATATCATCTTTGGATCTAGTAACAGCACTCTCTGTGAAGAATTTTCTAAGTCCATGTAGAAGGAATTCGAAATGAGTATGATGGGAGAACTCAACTACTTTCTTGGACTGCATATTAAGCAAACCAAGGATGGAGTTTTCATCAATCAATCCAAGTATGCTCATGAACTTCTAAAGAGGTTCAACATGAACTCAACAGCTTCAAAAACCACTCCTATGAGCACAACCATTGTTTTGGACAAAGATGAAGATGGTAAGTCTATTGATACAAAGGTATACCGTGGTATGATAGGATCACTTCTGTATTTAACTGCTAGCCGTCCAGATATTATGCTCAGTGTTTGCTTGTGTGCTAGATTTCAGTCAAATCCAAAAGAATCACATCTTAAAGCTGTAAAAAGAATAATGAGATATTTAAAAGACACAGTTGATTTTGGATTATTTTATTCAAAATCCTCTACATTTGATCTAATCTCATACAGCGATGCTGACTTTGCTGGAAGTAAATCTGACAGAAAAAGCACAAGTGGAACATGTCATATGCTAGGGCACTCACTAGTTTCATGGTTCAGTAAGAAACAAAACTGTGTATCCTTATCAACTACTGAAGCTGAATACATTGCTGCTAGCCTAGCTTGTACACAAGTTATCTGGATGAAACAAACTTTGAAAGATTTTGGTTTAAATTTTGAAAATACAACTATTTTCTGTGATAATACTAGTGCTATAAACCTATCTAAAAATCTTATTTTACACTCACGAACTAAGCATATTCAAATAAGACACCACTTCTTAAGAGAACAAGTCTTAAACAACATAATTAAACTCGAATTCATACCCACTAATCAACAGTTAGCAGACATCTTCACTAAATCATTGAAACATGAAGACTTTACACGAATTAGAAGAGAATTAGGAATATGCAAACTAAGTGACTTATAATTAATCTCATCTACTAAGACTAAAACATCTTATGAGTTCTATTAAAATTTTTTAATCGGTTTCATTCTTATCGATCTCTTATATATATATATATTAAAAAAAAAGGTCAAACTATGTTTCTATATTCACGTATAATCTAAACACTTATAAAAACACATTCATCATGACACATGCTTTATGTCTTTCAACTTGTCATCTTTCAAGTATACATTAATAATGACTCCTTGTCCTATTTCCTTTCACACATATCCATAAGAACTATTTATATTAAGTAAAAGCTATCATGACTTTGTTCACATCACTCATCTCATAACACATTTTATTACTTTTGTCCTTTTGTGAAAACTTCTCTTACGATAAGTTAGTTCACCTTCAACATGATAACATATTCCTCTCAACTTGCCTATACGTAACTTAAACAATAATAGTATTTTATGAGAAATCTTGCTTTTCAAATTTTAGTCAAAATCGAATGATTATCTTTTTAGTTTTCTTTACCTTCTTCAAAAGTTAAGTTGTTGTATTTCACGTATAATTTTACTATATCATTTGTTATATCATATATTACGTACACTCTATTTCTATCATGTCATCCTTCACACCTCTTTATGAATAATTATTATTTTCAAAAACTTGTACTATTAAGTACCACACTTTTCTTGTCGCTCTTCATCAAATACAAAGTGAATCTCCATCCGTGACCATTATACATTTAAATTTATCGTTTTCAAAAACCATGAACTCCCTCCATTAAAACCATGTCCTCTTAGCCAAACATCAATCATAACTTTATGTCATACATCAAGTGATTGTTGTCCTTTATAATCTCTCTCTCTCTTTCTTTCAAAATTCATATATCAACTCACCTGTCTTTATGATTTTTTTTACTCTCCTACAAAAATTCTTCTCAAATAAGAAATTATTGCATCCTTGTTTGTCCTATTCCGAATTCATCTCTCACGGATTTTGTATGCTTTCATATAAAGTAACATAATATTTGGCTTAAAAAGTTGTTTGTTTTATTAGGCCATTATTTCCTTCACTATACATCTTTTCTCACATCTCTTCATCACACGAAACTCTTTAAAATCCAAGTCTAATAAGATAGTTCATACGCATCACGTGACACATCTCAAACTTCGACAAACTCTCCCATAGTAAACCTTTCTCTACATAGAAAAATTGTTTAAAAACTATGTCCTTCTTAACATCCAATACACTATCATCCAAAAACTGATTTGATTTGTCATTCACAAGCCTTTTAATTTTCAACTCACGCATTTCCTCTTTCAGCTAAAATCTAAAAATCCTTCTCTTCCAATGTCATTCATTTCTTATCACTATTACTTTTCTCTTTCTATTTAATAGATTGATTCATCTCTCACCAATTCCCCACGAATATCTCTATTCTCTTACAAACTACTACTCCTTCCAAGCTCTTCTCTCTTGCTCATTTTTCCTAAGCTCTTGCAATGGCCTCCTCCTCAACAAATTTGATCACTGCCGCTGATCTCAGGTTTCCTGATCTATTTCACTTTTACAACTCTCTTTCCTCACGTCCAATTCATGAAGGTGAATTGGTTCACTACGAAGACTTCACCTCTTTTGACCTTGAACAATCTCTCCCCGAACTTAAACACTTACTAGATACTTCATCCCAAGCTTCCTACTATCCTGAACGTGTTCGTCTCTTCTACACAAATCTTTCCACCAATCATAATCGCACTACCATCACCACCAAGGTCCGAGGATGCATGATGTTCTTTGATGCTTCCTCACTAGGCAATATTCTCAACCTTCCTTCCACCGGCATCGATCTAACAAACATAGTACCACTCGACCACTCGATACTTCGAAAAATTCTTGTCTGTACTCACTTCACACACCTTCCCTGGCACATGAGAAATCTCCAACCCCATGCTCAATTGCTTGCTCATATTCTTCTTCACAATCTCTATCCCAAGCCTCCTCGCAAGGGATTAGTACCCAGAAAAATCTCTCTCCTCCTCTACGCAATCTTCTGCTCTACTCCGATAAACTGGTCCAACATCATCTTCGCCCACTTTATTCGCTATCAAAAATTTCAACCTCTTCTTTTTGGGTGTTTTATAACTCCCATTTTAAAATACTTCAAGGTACCCCTTCAAAATGAAGTTATCCTCTATCCTTCGCAGATCCTCAAGGCTACTTCTTTCAATCCAAGGTCCCTGCACACTGATAATACCGACTCTGATGACACGGATCCCTCATCCGAATATGATTACCTTTCTGCAATCCTGGATGTCCAGCACACTCAGGATCTTCTCCTTCGGAATCAAGCCTCGATGCAGCAGACCCTTCAAACTCTCCAGCAGGATCAAGACGCCCGTACACATCAATCCTCTCCACCTTTGGAGTAAACTTATTATTTTGGAATGTAATAACTTTAACTATTTTGGTCTGTAATAACTCTGATTACTTTGATCCCTTCCTTTTTGTCCATGACAAAGGGGGAGAAAAACCTGTCTCCATTATTGGAGAAAAATACTCTCTTTGACATTTTTCAATGTTTTTATGATATTTATTATTTCTATGCATAATGTTTTTTTGACAGGGGGAGCATATTTTGTCATCATAAAAAAGGGGGAGAATGTTGAGAAACTCTATTTTGATGTCACATAATATGATACACTGTCGTATTTGATTTTATATAATATGATAATATATCTTCTTGAAAAATGTTATATTATGACTGGATATGTTTTGCCATATATCTAACGAGTATTTGATGCAAGGATATCTCACTCAAAAAGATGGAGACCTCCTATTCAAGTACAACTATGGTGCAATCATACTCCTTGAAGAAAAAGCTTGATGAGCCATGCATTCCTAAAGACCATCTAAAGAGATCGGTTACCTCAAGTTGAAGACTTTTTTTCTTCTTTAGAGTCATATGTAACAGAACCTTCAGAAGCATGCATATTGCATATTACATACTCATTCATAAAAGCTATTTCATAAAAGTATATGATAGTTTGAAAAAGCACCTTTTTGAAAACCAATAATTGTACCTTCTTACAAACCTTTATGGAAAAGGTATTTTGACATGATATAATTCATGATTTCAAAAAGCAATAATTGTACCTTCTATCATGTATAAGACAACTTAAAAAGAAATGATTTCAAATTGGTAAGAAAAAGACAAAACATGGAAATCGACTACACAAAGAAAAACAAATATAATACTTGTTGAAAAGACTTTAGTTACCTTTTTAAAGAAATGATTTCAAATGTGTAGGAAAAAGACAAAACATGGAAATCGGCTACACAAAGAAAAACAAATATAATACTTGGTGAAAAGACTTTAGTTACCTTTTTACAAACCCATAGAATGACGACCTACTTGAATTCATCATTCTCTTTGTATAGCATTAAATACCTCCTGTAAGAAATCCTTGTTAATATCCATCTCAAGAATGTCGACTTGTTTAAAGTCTTCATTCTCTCTGTAGACATTGAAAAACACATCATAAAGAAAACTCTTGATATGACTATGTACAAATAAATATCTCAAAGCATTTATTGTACTTACACTCATTTAAAGTAAAGAAGTACTTATGTACCATAAATCATTAATTAGGATAAAGACAAAACTACATGACAGCCTACAATCCAACGTTCAATATACTATTGTAAGAAATAGACTTTTTACATAAAATATATATTACCTAAAATATTACAACGACTATTGTACCCTATATTTTACTTTTATGGAAATAAGACTTTTTCGAAAACCCATAAATTTGGTTTTTGAAATGACATGACATTTCACATCTCAAAAAGACTACGATTTCAAATAAGTAACGACTACTTTTTTAAACCTATATAAACACACTCAAATAAACTATTCAAACAGGGGAATGCATATGTGAGCTTACAACGAGAAAAATTCCTATTCGATATTTGAAAGAGACCCTAGAAAAAGTCAAAAATAGCTCTTTGACAAAGAGAATTTCTTGAGTGAAAAGAACAGAACATTCTGAGAATCCTTCATTCGTGCATTCATATCATTCTGAAGGTTCTATAGGAAGTATTGTAACTTTTTGTTATTCACTGTTTTCCTTCTTTGTTGAAAGAAGTAGACCTCTGAGAAAGAGGGTGTTGCCCTTCTCTGTTGAGAGAAGAAGACCTCTGTGGAAGAGGGTGTGCCCCTTCTCTGTTGAGAGAAGAAGACCTCTTAGGAAGAGGGTGTTGTACTATTTATCCGGTGACTCGGATGTTATAGTGGAAAGCTCAAGTGGTTTGCTTGGGGACTAGATGTAGGTCAGGGTTTTGACCGAACCAGTATATATTCTGTGTTTATGTGTTGTGCCTTTATTGCATTATATTTTTAATTTATCGATCTGTTTAGTAATTCCCTATTCACCCCCCTCTAGTGGAATTTCAGTTATTCTAACTCACAGCATTGAAGATGCTTATACGAAGTCATGAAGACTTGCGTGAATGTTCAACTCATAGCCCTGAGGAGGCTCTTGCGATATACGCTAAGTCATGGAGGCTTGAGCGTCGTATTACAAACTGTGACCCTGAGTGGTCTATGCATTTACTTGAGTTGAATAGATAGGTGTTTGCTTACTTACCAGACCTTCAGTGGTTCTGACCCCGTGTTATGGGGATTTCAGGTGTTGTACCTGCGTGGCGATATGCAGAGTAAGGCGGCATTGAGTTCTAGGGTTTCTCTAGACAGAGTTGTACTGCTTTTATTGAACCTACACTACTTTTCTAAACAGTAGTATTGTAATAAACATGTTGTTTTCGATAAAATGGAACACTTTGGTGGTCAATGAGTTGCTTGGCCACATACCTGCAACGTGCTCAGAGTTTTCTAAAACCGACGACTCATTATCGTCTTATTTCGCTGCTAAAAGCTTTTCTAAGTTCCGCTGCAAAGAAAAAAAAAATTCATGAAAATTTTAACTTAGCTTTGTTTTGGAAATCCGAGGCGTTACATCACCACTTCTCAGCTCCTTATTATCCTCAAGGGAATGGTCAGGCAGAGGCCACCAACAAGATTTTGATCCGCATTCTGGAAAGAACTGTGGAGACAGGCCGTGATTGGCACGAGAAGATGCATGATGCGCTCTGGGTGTACCAAACCACCATTCGGACCCCAACCAACGCTACTCCTTCGAAGCTTGTTTATGGGACCGAGGTGGTATTACCTCTCCACGTTCAGAAGCCCGCACTCAAGTTTGCGTCGCTCATTGAACTTCCGCTTGATCAGTATCAGCAGCAGAGGTTAGTACAACTTGATATGTTAGACGAGAGAAGACTCAAGGCAGCAGAGCACGCTCAAGCCTATCGTCAGAGGATAGCTCAACATTACGCCAAATCAGTTATTGAGAGGAGATTTTAATGATCTTGTGCTCAGATCAACAGCTCATCTCAAGCATCGGCCACAGGGCAAGTGGTCACCTAATTGGGAAGGCCCTTATGTGGTTAAGGAAGTGCTGCCTTGCAATTCCTATTGCCTAATCAACGCAGATCGGGTGGAACTGCCAGATCCTATCAATGCTCTACATTTGAAGAGATTTTATACTTGAATTGTTTATCCTAGCATTTTATACTCTTCAAAAGTCTTTTTCAATAAAGCAATAACCTTTCATTGAATTCTCACATTCTTCTCCCTGATACTGGGGCATTTTATTTAGATCTATACTTATTTTCCTTCATCATATACAGGCAGGATCAGCCGAATCTTTTTCTACAAATCTTATCAACTTTTTCAGTTAATCTTGTTATCTTTATTAAATTGCATTCATTTCATTTTTTAATTTAATCAAGTTTTCATCAATTTGTTGTCAATTTTATCAATTTTCGTCAAGTTTTATCGATTTTTACTAAATTTTATCAAATCTTTATAAAACCCTTTCAGGTTAAGGGATAAACTTGATGCCTCTTCTCAATGTGGTATTCTCTTATTCATTAAACCCTTTCAGGTTAAGGGATAGACCTGATGCTTCATTTTCATGGGGTATTTCCCTTTCAGGTTAAGGGATAAAACCTGAACCTCGTCCCGCGAGGCCCTTTATTTTCTTTTAAGACAAGGGATACTCCTAAATTCTTTTATCATCAATTTTTCTTCAAAACTCTGCCTATTTCTACCAATCCATTTTCAATTTTTTATTATCAAATTCGTTAATTCTTCTCTTTCCTTAATTCTTTATCCTTTGTCGATCCCTATCAAACTTCCCTGATGTTGTCAAATTCTCTGCAGGATAGGGGACAAAATCCTGAAAACCATCCTAAATAAAATTCAAACCTTAGGCCGCCTTGGGTCGAGGATCTTGAATAAGTTTTTCATCCTCATCGTCGGAATCTATTCACGCTTTTTGTCAATCCTTCTGAAATCTGACTTTTGGGTAGGAATTATTTCCTTCCCGTCTAAGTTCTGACTCAGGTTTTGTTTTTATTTTTCTTATTTTTTTTGGAAGATCCGAGTCCCGACTCGGGTTTTCCCCTTTTACCTTTCGTTTGAAGTTTCGGGTTCTGACTCAGACTTCCTTTTGGATCCAATGCTCGTGTTGGAACCAATTGCTACATCGAGAATTCGAGTTCTCAAACTTGATTCTCATTCATTCTTTTATTTTGAAAAACTGGGTTCCGACTCGGATTTTCCCCTTGTGTATATTCTTATTTCTGAAGTTCCGGGTTCCGACTTGGACTTCCTTTTGGTCCAATGCTCGTGTTGGAACCAATTCAAAACAAATTTCCAAAATTCGGTCAAGTTTGAATCGCGAAAACATTTTCCTCTCTCTTCCGCAGGGAAGGGAAGACGGGAAAAATTTTACGACGATGACACATTGTTATTACGAATTGCGACCCTAAGTGGTCATCGTATATACTTGAGTTGAATGAACGTATGATTGCATGATTACCAGACCATCAGTGGTTCTGACCCCGTTTAATGGGGATTTCAGGTGTTGTACCTGCATGGCGATATGCGGAGCAAGGCGGCATCAAGTTCCAAGGTTTCTCTAGACAGAGTTGTATTGTTTCCTTTTATTGAGCCATACTGCTTATTCGAGCAGTGATGTTGTAATAAACATGTGGTTTTCGATAAAATGAACATTTTGATGGTCAATGAGTTGCTTGGCCACATACCTGCAACGTGCTCAGAGTTTTTTAAAACCGACGACTCATTATCGTCTAATTCCGCTGCTAAAAGCTTTTCTAAGTTCCGCTGCAAAGAAAAAAAAAAGGAATTCATGAATTTTTTTAACTTAGCTTTGTTTTGGAAATCCAGGGCATTACAGAATTGGTATCAGAGCATGTGTCTGAGAAACCTGGTTCAAGATCCGCCGTGTTTGCGGTATCGCACTGTAAGTATAAGTTTTATACTTTTGCTGATTTGGGCGTATTTGCGTGAATAGATAAATGACTCCTAGGACGAGGAGGATCATGCCAAGCGAGGTGTCTCATACACAAGGCTTCCTGCTAGAGACACTTAATAATCTGGTAATAGCTATCCATGAAACGAGGCAAGCATGTAAACACCCGAAATTTTCATTCACCTCCCCGAAATTTCCACCAAGCATCATCATCCAGCCTCTGAAATCGCTGGAGGGCAAAATGGTCATTTTCTGAGCCCGGACCTTACAAAAGTCAAAATTTCATCTGCAACTCTCAAAATTTCTCTATTTTCAGCTCAGATGTTCAAAATTTTACTCCTGACAGGAGACAGACATCTCCAAGTCTTGGTTCAAGATTGCATTTCACAAGACATGGCATTGCATATCATTACATGAGCATCTCATATCACTGCACTGCACGGCATGTCATTTCGAGGTCCAGAACTCTTGGTTTCAAAATTTTCAATCCAGATTAGAATTTTAACTCTTTTCAAAATTGATTTCAAAACCCTGGGTCTTCAAAGTTATCAATTGTTCCCATTTTACCCCCAGGGCTCTGAATTTCAAAATATTTCCTCAGGAAAACAATCTGGGTAATTTTCAATAAATTTCAACTCAGATTTTGCCCTTTTGACAATTTCAAATATCTTCCTTTTACAAAATTGCCCTACAGGGGCCAACTCTTTCCAAAAATTCCTGTTTTACCAATTAGTCCAGATTTTATGAAAATTCCAAAAAGAAGTTATTGTTTTATCCCTATTTCAATAAAGAAGCAATGTGGGACCCACATTAAGGTGGTGTCACATAGGCTTTTCTTTTGAAAATTTGAATTTTGAAAAACCCAAAAATATAGGAGCCTTGTCCCCTGGATTGGTGCCACTTGTCTTTTCTCTCTCTTCCCATTTCCATGCCAAGTGTCAGTGTGGGGCTACCCTAAGAAGCCGCCACATGTCATCCCATTTATCTGCCACGTGTCACCCTATCCATCCTGCGCCATGTGTCATTCCAAGATTACCAGGGGATGCCAAGTGTCATAGGTTGTCCTGTCTAGAAAAAAAGTGGAGCTTGTCTCCTCTGAGGTGGCACCATTTGAAGAGTGTCTCCTGCAGAGGACACGTGTCAACCTCTCCCTCTTTCAGAAAAGTAGCCTGACAAGTGTCTCTCCCTACTTTTCTCAGAAAAGTAGGAGACACGTGTCACTCCTAGCTTTCTTCAGAAAAAGTAGGCTTGTCCCCTCTGAGGTGGCGCCATTTGGAGTGTGTCTCCTGCAGAGGACACATGTCAATCTCTCATTTCCTCAGAAAAAGCAAATGCCATGTGTCATTCTCTGCTCTTCTCAGAAAAAGTAAATGCCATGTGTCACTTCCTGCTCTCTTCAGAAAAGCTAGAATTCAAATATTCAAATCTCCTCATAGGTGGCGCAGATCTTGAACTCCTACCTTTTCCATGTTGTCTGAGATGGCGCCACATGGCTTGGCCCTCCTTCTCTCCCCTCTGCCACGTGTCATTCTCTGCTTCTTTCAGAAAAAGCAGGTGACACATGTCTCCTTCTACCTCCTTCAGAAAAAGTAGAGGACACATGTCTTCTCCCTACTCTTTTCAGAAAAGTGGGAGACACATGTCACTCCTGGCTTTCTTCAGAAAAAGCAAACCATTCAAATATTCAAATCTCCTCCTAGGTGGCGCAAATCTAGAGCTCTGATTTTTCCAGATGGCCTCTAAGGACGCCACATGTCTCTTGCCTATCCCTCTTGCCACATGGCATTGTAGGAGCCACCCTGAGGTGGCGCCACATGTCCATCCTTCATTCCTCCAAAGCCAACCTCCATTTGAAATTCAAATTCACCTTCTGAGGTGGCGCCATTTGAGAAGGCCTCTCCAGACAGCTGACACTTGTCTGCCACATGTCCAGACCTCCCTGCATCAGAAAAAGTAGAAAAACCCCCCTCTGAATTGGTGCATTTTGCTTCCTCCATTCATGTTCTCCTGCCACATGGCATCACAGGAGCCACTCTGAGGAAATGCCACATGTCAGCCTCTCCTTTCCTGCAGAAAAGTAAAATTTGAATTCCTCTGAGGTGGCACAGCCTGCTTCCTCCACTCCTGTCCTTCTGACACATGTCAAGAGCCTCCAGATGTGGCGCCACATGGCATGCTCCTATTGTTTCCAGCTTTACACCTCAAATCTCTTTTTGAGGTGGCACCAATCCACAGTCCCACTTGGCTTCAAAATTTTATTTTTATTTTATTTTTAATAAAAGTAGCCACATGAGGTGGCGCCACCTGAGGGCTCCCTGCAAAAGCCAAATTCGAATTTCAAACCCCCCAGATGGCACCCCCTGAGATGGCGCCACATGGAGGGCTCAGATTGAGCCTGTTTGAAATTCAAATTTTTCAGAAAAAATCTATGAAAACAAGGCTCCATGCCCAGCCTAGGGAGACCATCTTTTGAGAACTCCTGTTGGACTTGAAAATTCGACCTAGCCTTCTTGAGAACCCGATTTTGCACTTTGGAATTCACGCCTCCCTTGGGCTCAGTAGAGAAGGTGCAGTGGGTCGATTTTGGTGAATCATCCGAAGCCCGGAGCGAAGGACGAACAAAGCCCTTGGTAGCAGTCCCTTTCAAGAGTTTCAAAGTTGTGTAACGAAGCAAGGTGCACCTCTTTTCCTCTTGATTTGATTTCATAATTCGATTCGGGAGTCGTTTGAAGAAAGAGCTCATCCGAGAGATGGATTGAGCTATTCTCATGAAACGGCATATATAAAAATACATGATTATGCTTCCTTGATGATTTTTAGCATTCATGCATTTACCTAGATTTAATTTTTATTTTATTTTGTTAATTTAGCATGTTTCATGAATTAATTAGGATTAATTTAGCATTTATTTCAATTCTGCTCATTTTCAGTAATTATCTATTTTTGTCAGTCAGTCCACACATCATTTCATGCATTTATTTTTTATTAAAAATCCCAAAAAAATCACGAAATGCGATCTTAGGTGTTCCTGAAATTTTGCCAAAAATTCGGAGGCATTTGAATTTGTTTACTGTGGTAAACATTCAAAATGGAAAGTCGGGTTTTGTTACCCATGATGCATTTTGAAAATCATTTGCCGACTTGTAAAATCGAGATATCCCTCATGGGAGATCCGATTTTCGATCCGAAAGTTGTTATGAACTCGGGAGAATGTCTAGTTTTGAATATGATTTTTCAGATTTTTAAGATTTTTTTTAATGTCTGACAAAAATCCGAGAGTTCGGGACACGTGTCAGAGCCTAATTTGGGCCTTTGAGATTTTGGATCGACTTGGTCGATGGGTTATCTTTGTGTGTTGCTCCAAATCCAAAACTGTAAAAAGTGAAAGTTATGTCCGAGGTGTCCTCTGTTTGCATGTGAAAGCCTGTGATTTTTAGAACAGCGTTGATACCTGCCTCAGATTTGTTTTGTTAGTCCCCTGTTTTGCTACATTTGTCTGTTCTGTTAGTTTAGGCAGGAATAGTTATATTTTTATATGTATTTCCGTTGATCAAATGCCGAAGTCATAAACATGAAAGTTGTTCATGTAGGTGTCGTGCATAGCTCTGATTAATTTCATAAATTTTCATGGCTTGTTTATATTTTTTTAGCATTTTACATCAGATTAGGGTGATTTTTACCTCTGTCAGAACTAAATCCCTGTTTCCGAACTCACCATGGCTCAAATCCCGAGGCTGTAAAAACCAAAAATGTTCCATTTCGGGTCTTTTAGCAGTCTGCAAAATATCATAAGTTTCCATGGTGTAGATCTTGCATTATCATATTAGGCATTGCATTTGGTTCGGATCCATAGGCAAAATCCACCATTTTAGGACTTTCTTTGAATTTTAGCATTTAAATCATATCATTTCGTGATTTTTAGCATTCTAGGCTGTTTATCAGAGTAAGTAGAGGCTTCATACCGAATTTGGTGCAATTTGGAATCGATTTGAGGTTCGGATTATCCGTAATACCAAAACAGGGTCCCGCAGGACCCGGATCCAAGAGAAAAATAAGCAAAAATCGTTATTTTTGATAAATTGCAAAATACCAAATTCTGATTTTACAGTCCTAATGTGTTTATCAGCATGTCATACTGCATTTCATCATCATTTGATTCAATTTGAACTTCAAAATCTCAATTTTACCAAGTTTTCCTTCAAAAAACCCTGATTTTAAAGGTATAACTTTATAATTAGGGGTATTTTGGTCATTTTGACCACCATTCCGAATTTCAAACTATTTTCTACTGAATTTCCTGAATTTTCATCATTTCAAAATATCAAGGAAGCATGAGAATAGGGTTTATATCCAATTAAATCCAATAATTTCATAATATTATTGGAAAATCTTGGAAAAACCCACACAGTTGAGCTAACCCTATTTCAAGTTTGGCAGGAACAATCAAAAGAAGGAGCTGAAGTCTGCAAATTTCTTTTATTTCCTTTATTTAGTGATGTAATAATGTAATTTTTGGAATAAGAGAGTTAATTTCCTGCTTAGACTAGGATGCATATCATATAGTTTAAATTTATGCAATATCCTGATTATATGATTCATGCATTTTATTTCAAAAGCACTATGGATGTTCACGAATGGCACGTGCACCAACTCTTAGGGAGTTGATGGACTCGGTGGGATCCATATTTACGGCCCTAGTCGGAATATGGACGAGACCCAGATCCATCATCTTTCTACTAGTCACATAGAGCCTACACTCTTAGGCTATCTTAAAATGCACATCATATTTCCAAAGTTTTCAAAGTCATGTGCATCAAATCAACTAAGTTCTGAACATATTCATGACCACAGTCAGAATATGTGAAGGATTTATTTGGACTTAATGCACATTTTCCAACCAATTCCTCAGAAAATCTTTTCAAAGGGCATTCATTCACTCATGTCATTTGCATCATGAAATCATTTTCTCAAGAAAACTTCATTCTCAAGAAATCGATTTCTCAAGAAACTCTGAGTATTTTCCAAAATCGGTTTTCCCAAAGTCAAGTTTTCACAGTTTTCCATGGAAACCAGTTTCTCAAGAAACTTCTAAGTTGGATTTCCAAAATCAAAGCTTTCCCTCGATTTTCCCTGGAAAATGTTATTTTCTTAAGATTTCCAAAAAAAGTTTCCAATTTTCCTCAAAGATCAAACTCAATTTCCAAGTGTTTTAAGGCTAAGATTCCCAGGATTTCAATTTCCCAAGTTTTGAATTTCCTTCTCCAATGAGTTTTCCTATAAATTTTCCACCATTTTCCTAAGAAAATTCCCAAAGTTCAAGTTTTTTTTCCTGAGAAGTGTTTCCCTTTTCAAATGTTCACCTTTTTCTCAAGAATCACTTCTATTTTCCCAGAATTTTCAACCATTCATGATTTTCCCACAACTTTATGAACTTTCCCGAGATTTCAAATCCTTTTCATCTGAGTTTCCTGAGAAATTGACTTTCAGCTTTTTCCTGAGAGAATCTTTTCAACTCCAAATATTTTCCAAGCATACATCATGTTTACCCAAGCTGCATTTTCCAAAATTTCATAGCACATGCCTGAATTCTTTGTGCATATAGGATAGAACACGATTTTGATGATTTAACTAAGTCAAGCACAATTTTGATCCTTGGTTCGATTACCCCTGTTAAAGGCGGCAGGAACGGTCGAACCTCGTACCGACAGGTCGAGCCCCATCCCATGGATTTTCCCGCAATTTTCAAAACGGAGGCGAGTATTTCAAAATAATTTCCAAAATCCAGTCAAGTTTGAAGCGCGAAAGCGTTTCCCTCTCTCTCTTCCGCAAGGAAGGGAAGACGGGGAAAAATTTCGCGACGATAACAGGTTTGGCGACCGTGATGGGACCTATCCTTGTCTGACCTAAATTATGCTTGACTTAGTTCAATCATCGAAATTATGTTCACAACATGTCAGCTTTTTACTTTTGCTATCATGCGAACCTAGGAGCCTAGATTATGATCTAGCTGACATTGACTGCATATAGCTTAGGCATGGTTTGGTAGGACCAGATTGAGGAGATATTTTCATGTTCACATAGACTTAGGTCTAAATACAACTCTCCTCAATTTAGGATCTGAATGCAAACAATGTATGCTTCTTCAAAGTTTTCAAAATCTATCTCTCTAGGATTTAGAGCCCTCTATTTCTTGCATGTGATCATTTTTCAAAATATCCATTACCTATCATTACCCGGTCTTCACGTTGCTAGGCTCTCTTCCAGAACCATAGTTCGGGACAGAGCCTCACTACTGGGCCAACTATTTGGGTTAACACCCCCCTACCACGTACCGCGGGCCACAGTCCGAAGTATATCGGTAGGCGCTCAAGGATGTTGGAAAACCTTACCTTAGAACCGGAGTTGAAATTATATGCCACGTACCTCGGATTTCGATTCGAGTATATCGGCATAACTGGATTGGACAAAGATGATCTGAGTCTAGAGTTAGGATTAAGGTCCTACAACTATTTTCAAAGTGATGCATCTAGAGTCAGCCTTTTAGGGAGTGCTGTATGTGCATAAATGTTTGTGCAGGATGTGATTGTATGCTACTTTTATTTCCCTCATATTTTCCCCAAAATATTTTCAAATTCTCATCTTTTCCCTTTATTTTCTCAAACCCTGGATGATTTCTCCAAATATCTAATTTCTTCCAAAACTCCAGGTGATTTTCTATTCTCTCGTTCTACTGGATCTCGAACTTCCAGCCTTATTCCAATCCTGCCTGCAAATTTTTGAAATTTCAAATTTTGCTTATATCTTCAAAAACTTTTCCCTATCTTCCAGTATATCTTCCAAATTTTATCCAAAATTTTTGTCATGTCCTTCTAATCCCATCATCTCCAGCTTTCTCTGAAGGAGGCAGAAAGTGACATGTGTCACTTGCTTTTTCTGAAGAAAGCAGAGAGAGACACGTGTCCCTTGCTTTTTCTGAGAAGAGCAGAGGGTGACATGTGTCACTTGCTATTCCTCAATTCATGAAGTCAAGAAAGGGATTCGATTTACTCCTGAAGCATGGCTATCAACCCTTCAAGGGACTCGGCAAGAACGAAGATGGCCGCATCGAGCCAATGATCCAGAAGCATCGTCCCCACAGAGCAGGACTAGGGTTCTCCGGAGGAAGCTCATCAAGGAAGACTGTTTTTGTCAAAGGAGCACAATGAAGACCATTTGTTATTTTCTTTCTATTCTTTTCCAAATAAATGTCTCATTTTACCAATGTCACTGATCAATTCAATCAATAAAATTCCAAGTTTCTTTGTCTATCCAGATGCCATCTACTCCCTTTCCGTCTATCTCATCGTTTTATAATTCAATGCCATTTTATGCATAGTTCTCTTCAAATGATTACTTGTCTTACTATAGGCCGATTTGTCTGAACCAGATTTCTTCTCCAAAATTTCAGAATGACTTCTCGGACAATCAAGAAGCTCGTTCTCAATCCCAAGGCCTTGCAGAAGACGGCAGCAATTCACTGAGTCAAAGCAAGCACCGGAAATGACAAGAGTGCAAAGCAGTCGGATGATTGTGCAGAATATGATCAGTCTCTTCAGGAATTACTGGAGTTCGCCGCAGTTTAGAAGCAGGACGAACCATCTCCTCTAGTACAAGATCCAACTGAAGGTGTCAATATCGGTTCAGAGGAAGATCCAAAAATTCTCCAGATCGGAACCAGTCTGAGTTCAGAAGAAAAGAAAAGGCTTACAGATTTTCTCAAGCGGCATGAAGAAGTGTTCGCATAGACGTATGAAGACATGCCGAGCTTAGACCCCAAATTAGTCGAACACCGTCTTGTCTTAAAGTCGGATGCTAAGCCAGTCAAGCAGAAGCTGAGAAAAATGGATCCCAGAATAGAACAGCAAGTCAAGGAAGGACTCGAAGATCTGCTCAAAGCAGGATTTATTCGAGCTATTGACTACCCAGATTGGTTAGCCAATATCGTCGTTGTCCCAAAGAAAAGCGGCAAAGTAAGGATTTGCATAGACTTCAGAGACCTCAATAAGGCAACTCCGAAGGATGATTATCCACTTCCAAGCATCGATCTTCTAGTCGATAGCACGGCAGGACATGCTATGTTCTCTTTCATGGATAGCTATTCCGGCTGCAATCAGATTAAGTTGGTCGCCTGCGACCAATCCAAAACTTCTTTCACCACGCCTTGGGGCACTTTTTGCTATACAGTCATGCCTTTTGGGCTCAAGAATGCTGGAGCAACATATCAACGGGCAATGGCCGTTATATTTCACGATCAGATGCGCAAAATCATGGATGCGTATGTTGACGATATCCTCGTGAAATCTAAAGAGGGAGAAGATCACCTCGAAGCACTTGATCAAGTCTTTAAAAGACTTATTCTTTACAAGTTAAGGCTTAACCCGCAAAAGTGTGTCTTTGGAGTCGAATCAGGCAAACTGTTGGGTTTTCTGGTCAGCAAAAAGGGAATTGAAGTTGACCCGGCCAAAGCAAAGGCTATCATTGATATGCCACCCCCGAAGAATCTCAAAGAACTATGTAGTCTTCAAGGACGTATGCAATCAATCCGGCGATTCATTTCCAATTTGGCGATGAGATGTGAGCCCTTCAACCACTTACTCAGAAAAGGAGTTAAGTTCGAATGGGGACCAGAGTGTCAGCAATCGTTCGATCGAATCAAGAAGTATCTTCTCAATCCTCCCATCCTGAAGCCGCCAGAATTGGGAAAACCTCTTCTGTTATACATCTCAGTTAATCAAGTCGCATGCGGTGGATTCTTGGCGCAATACAAAGAAGGCAGCCTGATAGAACACGCCATTTATTACGTGAGTAAGACTTTCATAGATTATGAAAAGAGATACTCTCAAATAGAGAAGACCTGCCTAGCTCTGGTATGGATGTGCCAGAAGCTAAGACACTACCTGCTAGCGTCAGAAGTCAAAATTTTGTCTAAACTCAATCCCCTCAAGTATATCTTAGAACAACCTTTCCTCAGCGGACGAGTAGCAAAATGGCAAGTCTTACTGATGCAGTATGACTTAGAATATGTCTCGCAGCAATCAATCAAAGGCCAAGCAATTGCAGATCAATTGGCGGATTTTCCTCTGGCAGAAGAGGTGAAAGCCGAAGATGACTTCCCTGATGAGCAGATTTGCAATATCCAGCAATTTCCAGTCTGGAATTTATTTTTCGATGGTTCCAAGAATATGGCTGGAATAGGCATTGGGATCTTATTAATCACTCCTGAGAAGGAGATGATTCCATTTTCTCTCAAGTTAAATTTTCAATGTACACACAATATGGCTGAATATGAAGCCCTGATTCAAGGTCTAAAGATTCTACTAGACTTCAATGTTAAGAGAGTGCATGCTTATGGCGACTCATTACTTGTTGTCAATCAAGTTCGAGCCGAATGGCAAGTCAAAGATCAGAAGCTATTTCCCTATCAGAAAATTGTTTCAGCTCTTGTCAGCAAGTTCGAAGAATTTCAGTTATTTCACATCAAGAGAGATTTTAATCAAGTGGCCGATAGCCTAGCCAGTTTAGGCTCCATTATGGCATTCAAGAATGGAGAATCTTGTCGCTCTTTTGAAATTGGCAGACTTGACCAACCTGCCTTCCTTCCAGCGGAGCAAGTAAACCAGGCTGAGCAAAAGAAAAAGCCTTGGTATTACAATATCAAAACTTTCGTAGAAACAGGTGAATTTCCTCCAGAACTTTCAAAGAAAGAGCAACGAGCAATCCAGCGTATGTCTACTCGATACTTCATTCTGGCAAATGTCCTGTAATGCCCCGGATTTCCAAAACGAAGCTAAGTTAAAATTTTCATGAATTTCTTTTTTTTTTTCTTTGCAGCGGAATTTAGAAAAGCTTTTAGCAGCGGAATCAGACGATAATGAGTCGTCAGTTTTAGAAAACTCCGAGCACGTTGCAGGTATGTGGCCAAGCAACTCATTGACCACCAAAGTGTTCCATTTATTGAAAACCACATGTTTATTACAACACTACTGCTTAGAAAAGCAGTGTAGGTTCAATAAAAAGGAAGCAGTACAACTCTGTCTAGAGAAACCCTGGAACTCGATGCCGCCTTGCTCCGCATATCGCCACGCCGGTTCAACACCTGAAATCCCCATAAAACGGGGTCAGAACCACTGATGGTCTGGTAAGCATGCAGTCATACATCCATTCAACTCAAGTACGATAATGACCACTCAGGGACGCAATGCGCAATAACGACGCTCAAGCCTCCAAGACTTAGCGTATATCGCAAGAGCCTCCGTAGGGCTATGAGTTGAACATCCGCTCGAGTCCTCATGACTTAGAGCAAGCCTTTTCAGGGCTGTGATTTGAATAGCCGCTTAAGTCTCCACGACTTAGCCATGACCTCTTCCGGGTCTCAAGTGATGTCTAGCTCAAGTCTTCATACTTGGCACATCCGTATCCCACGCATCTAAGGACAACTCCTCGAGCTTCGCTTAGTCGTGCGGATACAACACGGGTCTTTGCCCAGTCGGTCCAGTAGTATACCGAACATGACACCTTCACAAAGGTTATGCAGGACTGACTCAACACGTCATCTACTCATACATTCAAAGCATCGTTGTACCTAGAACTAATGCATTGTTTGATAATTAACCGCTCTCGCCTTTGGTACGCAGGTAGAGCTATTGTCCGGGCATCAACGCGACATTCTGGGGGTTGATTATTCTATGTATTTTAGATACCCCAGAGGCCTGTGGACCCTATCCATAGTAGGGCAGTGTGTTTCAACTGGGAGAACCCTACTAGGCCCATATTCGGATGCATCATCTACTTGCAGTAGTTGGGTTCAATCCTTAGATCTTAAGGATAACCACGACCCCAAAACCCATGAGTGACTGAGGCCATCGTGGACTCTATCAGGTCCAAAGTAAAATACATGTCACTCAAGGCTGTACCATCACTGTCATTCCACAGTGAGCATAATTCCTGAAGGGGTCTGCCAGTCTTACAATTACTTGGACAGAATCTGCATGCCATTTAGGCAGCCCATGCTTTCAGCACTACGGGAGTATGTACCCGACCCCATTCAGTTTTCCCCAACACAGTCATTACTGAGGGGGTACCCCTAACACGATCTTCAACCGCGGGGTATGTGCGACCTTAAGTCTTATTCATATGCATGCAGAACACCGCTCTTTGGCACTTCGGCCACCACGAGCATCACACCTCTTTGGGTGGAAACAACACACTCTGGCTCTTCGGCCCTTACGAGTCTGGTTGTGTAACCGTTCTCAATGAGCATGCATATGACTCGATCTAAATAGATCGGCTACTCGACGTATTTTTACGCAACGAGTCCAACCTAGCCAAGGCGCAACCTCTACTCCGGCTCAGCGGCCCTTACGAGCAAGGTGCCCTTGTAGGCACAAGGATACGAGCCGATCTGGCCTCGTTCCATCAACGGACATCATTATGCCGTTCTATTGGTTCCGGCAGCTCTTCTGCCGACCATTTCGTCAGCACCTCCCCTGCTCTACCGGCAGTGGTGCGACGAACCCTTCTACGTTGTAGAGGGCAAACCATGAACTGGGTAGCACTCTGCTATATGTCAGAGTATCCTGCTACGTTCTTTCTGAGCTATTCTTAGCTTCTTCAGAAATTTCAGCAGCACTTCCTCTCTTTTACGGAGAAAGCCTGCGTTTCTTTTATCCATTTCAGCGGCATCTCCCCTCTTTGGTAGGAAATCGCCACGCTTAATTCGGGGAAATGGATGCGCACCGTTGTGCGTACTTTGCATCCATCAAGGTTGCAGGAAGCCTTGGCCATAGCCAGGCCGTACGTAATTGACTTAGTCTTTACGTAAAGAGCATTTTGCCAAAAAGCGAAGGCTTTCCAATAGGGGCTTCATTCGTCAAGCAGAATCTTGAACGAGGAGCGGTCAAGGAATCGCATGGGCGATTTGGAGTTGATCTCCATTTGAACGCTCATTTATGCGCTATATATGTAGTATAAGTAGAAGCCTGTGCTTTATACAGCGGCGGCGTAAAGAAATGCATATACTATTGTTCAGGGTGTGTAACTGAACGAAATATTCTACATATATAACAAAGCAGAAGACTTGGCATCATTCTACGCGACGGCGTAAGTAAATACATTGCAGAAAGCAGGAGCCTTGGCATCGTTCGACGCGACGGCGTAAGTAAATGCATAATCGGAAGTGCAGTAATCGGAAGTGCAGAAAACAGGGAGCCTTGGCATCATACGACGCGACGGCAAAGGTAAATTACATAGCCTGTGCGATATAAGACGCGTCGGCAGAATCAGCAGATATACACCTAGATCTGTATCCAACGATAGTTACGAGGCGAGCGAGTGAACACCGAAGTGTCCTAGAGGGCTCAACCAAGAACTAGGGCGAGATACTATTTTTGAAGAACGCATATACTGCGCATTCGAACATATATATCCGACGATAGTTACGAGGCGAGTGCGTGAACACCGAAGCGTTCTAGAGGGCTCAACCAAGAACTAAAGCAAGATACTACTTCAGAAAGTATATGCTATATACAAACAATCAAATACTTGAGAGAGATGGTTTAATGAAGCGAACTTACTTCAAATCGTGGAAGAAACGGCTCCGGGTTGCTTCTTTGGCTTCGAGCCTTCCTTCGAGAGGTCAGACTAAGTCAGATGAAGCTGACTTAGTTGAGAAAGAGGTAGAGTAGGTCAAGCTACTCAACCTAAGTGGTTTGAACCAAACAGGGTTCGGTCCAAGTCAACTGGGTTCAGCAGGTTCGAGCTCAGCTCAAGTAGGCTAGGTCTGGGTTCAGAAATCCAAACCGGAATCTGGACCAAAAAGGACTTTGACTTTGACTTTAAACCCAACTAGGTTCAAGTCAAGTCAACTGGGTTTGGACCAGGTCAAGTGGGTTCAGACCCAGGTCAGGTGGGTTAGGACCAGGTCAGGCAGGCTCAGGCTAAGTCAGGCAGGCTCAGACCAGGTCAGGTGGGCTCAGGTGGGCTAGGCTAGGTAGGGGAGGTTTAGGAGAGAGAGAGAAGGCAAGAGAGAGAGGGGGGGTCGAAATTATGAGAAGAGAGAGAGTGGGGAGGGCTATTTATAGCCCAAGCCCACCTCCTCTTGGGTTTTTCCATGCCCCTTTTACCCCTTGGCTTCTTTTAAATTCCTGGAGGTTCCTTTTGAGGTGGGGCCCACAAGATATTTCTATAGGATATTTTGTGGGTCCCACGAGATATTTTCTGAGGAATATTTCTGTGGGTCCCACCAATATTTCTGTGGGTCCCGCAAGAATTTCGGGTTTCCGGCGATTTTTTTCCGAAAAATTCTGAGTACGTCATTTTCTTCGTATTGACGTAACTAAGAAAGTTGGCTCGTACGAATCTATTGATTTCGTTTAGTTAGGAAGTTATGGCTTCCAGAGTGTTTGAGGATATATTCGTGATTCGACGAATATCCTAAGTATAACTGGCTCGCAGGAATTGATTCGTTTCGCATTCTGAGAAGAAATGCTATTTTTACCGGTGAATGCCTCATGAATTTTATTCAGATTTTTTTGAAAAATTGCGGGTCTTACATCATTACCCCCTTAAAGGAATTTCGTCCGCGAAATTCAGCTAAGAGTAGAAAGTGAAGAGTTGAGGATATTTATCCCGCATATCCGATTCGGCTCCCAAGTGCAATCATCGATTCCATGATGCTGCCACCTCACTTTAACAAGTGGAATGACCTTCGTCCTTAGCACTTGCTCCCGGCGGTCCATGATCTCTACTGGCCTTTCTTCCATCGTCATATCTTCTCGAATGTCAATATCTTCATGTTGAATGACGTGAGAAGGATCATGAACGTACTTTCTAAGCATTGACACGTGAAATACATCATGTATTTGCGCGTATTGCGGTGGCAATGCTACACGGTAGGCAGTCTCTCCGATTCGGCTCAAAACTTCGAAGGGACCAACGAATCTGGGGCTGAGTTTCCCCTTCTTTCCAAAGCGAAACACACTCTTGGTTGGAGAGACCTTGATAAAAACCTTATCTCCAACCGCAAAAGTGAGTTCCCTACGCCGCTGATCGGCGTAGCTCTTCTGTCGACTCTGAGCAGTCAGTAGCTTCTTTCTGATCATGTGGACCTGCTCAGTGTAATGCTGTAACACAATGGGCGAGTCCAAGGTTCGCTCACCCACTTCACCCCAATGGATTGGTGATCGACAGGGTCGCCCGTACAAGGCTTCATACGGTGCCATCCCAATGCTAGCGTGGTGGCTATTATTATAAGCAAATTCAGACAACGCTAGATGGGAATCCCAATCACCTTTCCATTCCAGCATACAGGCTCTTAACATATCTTCAAGAGTCTGTATGGTTCATTCAGATTGCCCATCTGTTTGGGGATGGAATGCTGTACTGAACTTGAGTTTCGTCCCCAGGGCTCTCTGAAGCTGCTCCCAGAAGTGAGAGGTAAACTTCGGGTCACGATCAGATATGATCGAAATCGGCACTCCATGGAGTCTAACGATTTCCCGAATGTAGATCTCTGCCAATCGTTCAGTTGAGTATCGAGTGTTGATTGGCAGGAAGTGAGCAGACTTGGTGAGTCTGTCCACGATCACCCATATTGAGTTATGTTGTCTCTTGGATCGAGGCAATCCAACGATGAAATCCATCGTAATGCCTTCCCATTTCCATTCTGGAATCTCGATCCGTTGCATCTTTCCACCAGGTCGCTGATGTTCGATCTTAACTTGCTGGCAGATCAAACACTTCGAGACAAACGTAGCCACATCACGCTTCATACCCCTCCACCAGTACTTTCTCTGCAAGTCCTGGAACATTTTTGTACCTCCAGGGTGGATAGTGTATTTGGTACTATGAGCTTCCTGGAGTACTTCCTGTCTTAGCTCAGGGTTATTTGGAACCCAAATCCTTTCTTCCATCCATATTCCTCCATCTTTTTTCAAATGGAAGAAAGTATCATCCTTTTCAGCGCGAGCTTTCAATTCCAAGTACTGGGGATCCTTGAATTGTTCGGCTACGATGCGATCGAGGAACTCAATGTGGATCATCAAACATGACATTTGGATTCTACCAGAATCAGCCAAAAATGGCTTCCACTTGACGAAATCCTCCATCAACTTCCATTGTCCAGTTAGGCTGGCCAGAGTGCCAACAGTCTTGCGACTAAGGGCATCTGCTACAACATTCGCCTTTCCAGGGTGATAGGAAAGCGTGAATTCATAGTCTTTAAGGAATTCCAGCCATCGCCGTTGCCGCATATTGAGTTCTTTTTGAGAAAAGAGGTATTTTAGGCTTTTATGGTCCGACATGACCTCAAATTTCTCTCCATACAGGTAGTGTCGCCAGATTTTAAGCGCGAACACTACCGCGGCAAGCTCCAAGTCGTGGGTTGGATAGTTTTTCTCATGGACTCTCAACTGTTGTGATGCATAGGCGATTACTTTGCCATGCTGCATCAACACACAACCCAGACCCGTTCCTGAGGCATCGGTATACGCCACGAAGCCTCCCTGACCAGAAGGTAAGGTAAGGACAGGGGCAGTGGTAAGCCTCTGTTTGAGAACCTCAAAGCACTCCTTACACTGGTCAGTCCATTCAAACTTGACTCCCTTTTTAAGTAATTTCGTCATCGGTACGGCGATTCGGGAGAAGTCTTGTATGAACTTCCGATAATATCCAGCAAGTCCAAGGAAGCTACGGACCTCAGTGATATTTTCTGGCTGCTTCCAGTCCATCACAACTTCCACCTTCGCAGGATCCACTGCGATTCCATCTTTTGAGATCACATGACCAAGGAACATCACTTTATCTAGCCAGAATTCACATTTTGAAAACTTAGCATAGAGTTGGTTATCTTGAAGGGTTTTCAAGACAATTCTTAAGTGCTCTACGTGCTGTTCCTTGTTCTCTGAATATACGAGAATGTCATCGATGAAGACAATGACAAAGCTATCCAAATATGGTCTAAATATCCGGTTCATTAGATCCATAAAGGCAGCAGGCGCATTAGTGAGTCCGAAGGGCATTACTACGAACTCATAATGGCCATATCTCGTTCTGAAGGCAGTCTTAGGTATATCTTCTTCTTTCACTCTGAGCTGATGATACCCAGACCTGAGGTCGATCTTAGAGAACACCCTCGCTGTTCTGAGTTGATCGAATAAGTCCTCAATCCGAGGCAACGGGTACTTATTTTTAACAGTTGCCTGGTTAAGCATCCGATAATCGATGCATAACCGAAGGGATCCATCCTTCTTCTTTACAAACAGTACCGGGGCTCCCCACGGTGATACACTCGGTCGGATGAACCCTTGTTCCATCAGTTCTTCCAACTGACACTTTAACTCACTAAGTTCAGTAGGCGCCATTCGATACGGGGCTTTGGATATCGGCGCTGTTCCAGGTAAGGATTGAATTCCAAATTCAACCTCACGAAGTGGCGGAAGTCCTGGCAATTCCTCAGGAAACACATCGGGAAACTCCCGCACCACTTCCAAACTCTCAAGGGGTTGGTCGTTGGATTTTTCCACCGAGAGACTCAACAGGAAGGCCACACAACCCTTCCTAAGGTATTTTTGTACCTTAAGTGTTGATATGAGCCTTTTCTGTGAAACTGGTTTGGATAACCGGTACTCCATCTTAGGCAATCCGGGTCGAGATAGAATCACTCTGCCCTCGCGGCACAGAATCTTGGCATTATTCTGAGCCAACCAATTCATTCCCAAAATGACATCGTACTGTATCATATCGATCAGGATGGCATCAGTAGGCAAGTGTTGCCCTGCTATCTCAATATCCAAATTTTTCACACACCGGATACATTTGGTGCGTGAACCCAACGGGTTATATACTTCGATTATTTTATCAATCGGTTGCACCGAGGCGTGGAGTTGTTCGGTGAAATCGTCAAAGATAAACGTATGAGTAGCACCACAATCAAACAAGACGTAAGCTGCATGTCCATTAACAGGTATGGTGCCTTCAATCAGGTCACCATTTTCGACTTGTTCAGTCGTTACAGCATATACACGACCTGTAGCAGGCCTTTGTTCGATCCTAGGGGGCGGTCGTTGGAACTGCGAACGCTATGGTGCTGGTCGAGAGGATCCGGCAGATCCGGCATTACTCCTCTGTTCATCTGCAGCCTTCTTGGCACAATCTCTTATAAAGTGGCCCATCTTGCCACAATACAAGCAACCACCCATGTCACGAGGACATGGCTTTCCGGGGTGGTTCACACAACACCTTGGGCAGCCGAAGTTGGACTGCTGACCATTCGGAGTTGTGTTCTGCCTTGGCCTCACGACTTGTTGAGTGTTGTTCCCTCCTTGGAACTTCTTCTTTTGAAAGGGTTGTCGTGAACCCTGGCCACTTGGGAACGTCCTTTTATGATTCCCACCATTCACTATGAGCTTCTTTGCTACGATCACTTTAGATCATGCCCAGTCCTCTTGGATTTTTGAAGCTGCTGCTACCGCAGCCTGAAAAGTCGAAGGCATGCTTGTTATCACTCGGGATCGCAGCCCTTCGCGCAGACCATTCACATATTTGTCGGCCCTTTCTTGGTCTGTTTCGAACAATCGAGAGCAGTAGCGCTCTAGATTCTGAAATTTGGTGGTATAGTCCATTAGACTCATACCGCCCTGTTCCAACTCCAGAAACTCCATCTTTTTCTTGTTTCTGGAATGCAACGGGAAGTAGTTATCCATAAAAGTCCTCCGAAAGTCAGTCCAAGGAATGACTTCGACTTGTGAGAACTGGATAAGTTTAGTGGTATCCCACCACTTCCGTGCATTGTCTTTCAACCGATACGTGCCAAAGTTGGTCTTTTTCTCTTCTGGTACTCTCAGTACCGAGAAGGCACGTTCTGTCTCTTCGATCCAACTCTCTGCGAGCTCAGGATCGGCTCTGCCAATGAAAACTGGCGGATCAAGCTTGAGGAACTTCTCATAAGTCACTCCTCTCAGGTGCTCGTTTCGTGGTGCGACTGGTTCTGGCCTCGTTTCACGGATGGCTGTAACCAGGTTGTTGAGCGTTTCTAGCAGGAATCCTTGAGTATGGTCCTCCTCGCTCGGCATGGTCCTCCTCGTCGTAGGAGCCATTTATCTATGCACACACAAGCACTTGTTTTTAGTTTCTCAATGTATATATTGAAGTAAAGGCTTTATTTACTTAATATACATCACATTTACACAAGCATCGCCTTAAACAAAACGTCATGCCGCACTGGCAGACTTTAGGCGTTGAGAAACTATGTACATTAGTCTATTGACTCTAACACACTACCAGTCTCTTCTAGGAACTGGATTTCTTTCTTGACCCAAACAACCCGAAGTATCGTTTGCTTCCACATTGCCTTGGTGCAGGCACTACTAGTTTTGGCTTGGGCGGCACTTCCGCACTCTCAAGCAAATCTTGTGGGTAGATCAGTGATGCCGGTCCACTTGCCCATTCAGTGGCATCATGGCTCGGGGAATCCGATACCATAACGGGATGATAGGGGTTGTATCCCTCTTCCTGGCCATTCAGACTCGGCGTTGGTGAAGCCGCTCTGTTCCCCCATATAATAGTACTTTGATTCGAGGAATCTGAAATCATAATGGGATTATAGAAGGAGTTGTTGCATCCCTCATCCCGACTGTGCAAGCTAGGCGTACGTGATGCCTGTTGATAGCCTTGCGATTGACTGAATCCCTCAAGGAAGTTCAAGTCAAATCCTACTAGAGACGGTAGTTCATCAGAAGTTGCTGGAGTACGGCTACTCCCTCTACTGAACTAATGTGGCCCACTAACACGCGAGGTCTCGTCCCTAAGACCAAGCGATCCCCGCCGACCCATATCGGCGGTATGTTTCATTTGGCATTCGTTGGCGGAATGCCCCTCTTCGCCACAAAACTGGCAGTCTTGTACCTCATGTGGGCACACCCACTCATCGTGCATAATCCCGCAACGATAGCAGTAGCCTTGTGAATCGTGAGTTGCCATCTATACAAAGATGCACCCAGATCAGAACAAGAAGTATAAAATATACTTACAGTGCGATATCGTGAACATGACGGATCTTGAACCAGGTTTCTCAGACTCATGCTTTGATACCAATTCTGTAACGCCCCGTATTTCCAAAATGAAGCTAAGTTAAAATTTTCATGAATTTCTTTTTTTTTTCTTTGCAGCGGAATTTAGAAAAGCTTTTAGCAGCGGAATCAGACGATAATGAGTCGTCAGTTTTAGAAAACTCCGAGCACGTTGCAGGTATGTGGCCAAGCAACACATTGACCACCAAAGTGTTCCATTTATCGAAAACCACATGTTTATTACAACACTACTGCTTAGAAAAGCAGTGTAGGTTCAATAAAAAGGAAGCAGTACAACTCTGTCTAGAGAAACCCAGGAACTCGATGCCGCCTTGCTCCGCATATCGCCACGCAGGTTCAACACCTGAAATCCCCATAAAATGGGGTCAGAACCACTAATGGTCTGGTAAGCATGCAGTCATACATCCATTCAACTCAAGTACGATAATGACCACTCAGGGTCACAATGCGCAATAACGACGCTCAAGCCTCCAAGACTTAGCGTATATCGCAAGAGCCTCCGTAGGGCTATGAGTTGAACATCCGCTCGAGTCCTCATGACTTAGAGCAAGCCTTTTCAGGGCTGTGATTTGAATAGCTGCTTAAGTCTCCACGACTTAGCCATGACCTCTTCCCGGTCTCAAGTGATGTCTAGCTCAAGTCTTCATACTTGGCACATCCGTATCCCACGCATCTAAGGACAATTCCTCGAGCTTCGCTTAGTCGTGCGGATACAACACGGGTCTTTGCCCAGTCGGTCCAGTAGTATACCGAACATGACACCTTCACAAAGGTTATGCAGGACTGACTCAACACGTCATCCACTCATACATTCAAAGCATCGCTGTACCTAGAACTAATGCATTGTTTGAAAATTAACCGCTCCCGCCTTTGGTACGCAGGTAGAGCTATTGTCCGGGCATCAACGCGACGTTCTGGGGGTTGATTATTCTATGTATTTTAGATACCCCAGAGGCCTGTTGACCCTATCCATAGTAGGACAGTGTGTTTCAACTGGGAGAACCCTACTAGGCCCATATTCGGATGCATCCTCTACTTGCAGTAGTTGGGTTCAATCCTTAGATCTTAAGGATAACCACGACCCCAAAACCCATGAGTGACTGAGGCCATCGTGGACTCTATCAGGTCCAAAGTAAAATACATGTCACTCAAGGCTGTACCATCACTGTCATTCCACAGTGAGCATAATTCGTGAAGGGGTCTGCCAGTCTTACAATTACTTGGACAGAATCTGCATGCCATTTAGGCAGCCCGTGCTTTCAGTACTACGGGAGTATGTACCCGACCCCATTCAGTTTTCCCCAACACAGTCATTACTGAGGGGGTACCCCTAACACGATCTTCAACCGCGGGGTATGTGCGACCTTAAGTCTTATTCATATGCATGCAGAACACCGCTCTTTGGCACTTCGGCCACCACGAGCATCACACCTCTTTGGGTGGAAACAACACACTCTGGCTCTTCGGCCCTTACGAGTCTGGTTGTGTAACCGTTCTCAATGAGCATGCATATGACTCGATCTAAATAGATCGGCTACTCGGCGTATTTTTACGCAACGAGTCCAACCTAGCCAAGGCGCAACCTCTACTCCGGCTCAGCGGCCCTTACGAGCAAGGTGCCCTTGCAGGCACAAGGATACGAGCCGATCTGGCCTCGTTCCATCAACGGACATCATTATGCCGTTCCATTGGTTCCGGCAGCTCTTCTGCCGACCATTTCGTCAGCACCTCCCCTGCTCTACCGGCAGTGGTGCGACGAACCCTTCTACGTTGTAGAGGGCAAACCATGAACTGGGTAGCACTCTGCTATATGTCAGAGTATCCTGCTACGTTCTTTCTGAGCTATTCTTAGCTTCTTCAGAAATTTCAGCAGCACTTCCTCTCTTTTACGGAGAAAGCCTGCGTTTCTTTTATCCATTTCAGCGGCATCTCCCCTCTTTGGTAGGAAATCGCCACGCTTAATTCGGGGAAATGGATGCGCACCGTTGTGCGTACTTTGCATCCATCAAGGTTGCAGGAACCCTTGGCCATAGCCAGGCCGTACGTAATTGACTTAGTCTTTACGTAAAGAGCATTTTGCCAAAAAGCGAAGGCTTTCCAATAGGGGCTTCATTCGTCAAGCAGAATCTTGAACGAGGAGCGGTCAAGGAATCGCATGGGCGATTTGGAGTTGATCTCTATTTGAACGCTCATTTATGCGCTATATATGTAGTATAAGCAGAAGCCTGAGCTTTATACAGCAGCGGCGTAAAGAAATGCATATACTATTGTTCAGGGTGTGTAACTGAACGAAATATTCTACATATATAACAAAGCAGAAGCCTTGGCATCGTTCGACGCGACGGCGTAAGTAAATACATTGCAGAAAGCAGGAGCCTTGGCATCGTTCGACGCGACGGCGTAAGTAAATGCATAATCGGAAGTGCAGAAAACAGGGAGCCTTGGCATCATACGACACGACGGCAAAGGTAAATTACATAGCCTGTGCGATATAAGACGCGTCGGCAGAATCAGCAGATATACACCTAGATCTGTATCCAACGATAGTTACGAGGCGAGCGAGTGAACACCGAAGTGTCCTAGAGGGCTCAACCAAGAACTAGGGCGAGATACTATTTTTGAAGAACGCATATACTGCGCATTCGAACATATATATTCGACGATAGTTACGAGGCGAGCGCGTGAACACCGAAGCGTCCTAGAGGGCTCAACCAAGAACTAAAGCAAGATACTACTTCAGAAAGTATATGCTATATACAAACAATCAAATACTTGAGAGAGATGGTTTAATGAAGCGAACTTACTTCAAATCGTGGAAGAAACGGCTCCGGGTTGCTTCTTTGGCTTCGAGCCTTCCTTCGAGAGGTCAGACTAAGTCAGATGAAGCTGACTTAGTTGAGAAAGAGGTAGAGTAGGTCAAGCTACTCAACCTAAGTGGTTTGAACCAAACAGGGTTCGGTCCAAGTCAACTGGGTTCAGCAGGTTCGAGCTCAGCTCAAGTAGGCTAGGTCTAGGTTCAGAAATCCAAACCGGAATCTGGACCAAAAAGGACTTTGACTTTGACTTTAAACCCAACTAGGTTCAAGTCAAGTCAACTGGGTTTGGACCAGGTCAAGTGGGTTCAGACCCAGGTCAGGTGGGTTAGGACCAGGTCAGGCAGGCTCAGGCTAAGTCAGGCAGGCTCAGACCAGGTCAGGTGGGCTCAGGTGGGCTAGGCTAGGTAGGGGAGGTTTAGGAGAGAGAGAGAAGGCAAGAGAGAGAGGGGGGGTCGAAATTATGAGAAGAGAGAGAGTGGGGAGGGCTATTTATAGCCCAAGCCCACCTCCTCTTGGGTTTTTCCATGCCCCTTTTACCCCTTGGCTTCTTTTAAATTCCTGGAGGTTCCTTTTGAGGTGGGGCCCACAAGATATTTCTATAGGATATTTTGTGGGTCCCACGAGATATTTTCTGAGGAATATTTCTGTGGGTCCCACCAATATTTCTGTGGGTCCCGCAAGAATTTCGGGTTTCCGGCGATTTTTTTCCGAAAAATTCTGAGTACGTCATTTTCTTCGTATTGACGTAACTAAGAAAGTTGGCTCGTACGAATCTATTGATTTCGTTTAGTTAGGAAGTTATGGCTTCCAGAGTGTTTGAGGATATATTCGTGATTCGACGAATATCCTAAGTATAACTGGCTCGCAGGAATTGATTCGTTTCGCATTCTGAGAAGAAATGCTATTTTTACCGGTGAATGCCTCATGAATTTTATTCAGATTTTTCTGAAAAATTGTGGGTCTTATATGTCCTCTATCGTCGTGGATTCAGTTCAGAGTATTCCAGATGTTTAGATGAAGACGAAGCCAAAGAAGTCGTGCGAGAAGCACACGAAGCCATTTGTGGTGGCCACGTCGGCTACCAAACCCTTGTCAAATAGATCGTCAGAGCAGGTTACTACTGGAAGACTATGCAACAAGACTGTTATCATTATGTGAAGAAGTGTGTGCAATGCCAGATACACGCACCTTCTATTCATGCTCCGGCAACTTATTTGCAGTCCGTTGTTTCTCCATGGCCATTTTCTATGTGGGCCTTCGACGTCGTAGGTCCCATCACTCCTTCAGCTTCAAATGGCCACAAATACTTCCTTGCCGCAACAGAATACTTCACCAAGTGGGTAGAAGCTATCACTCTTCGCACCGTAGAAGGACGACACATGGTCTCTTTCATTCACAAGAACATCCTTTGCCGTTTCGGCATCCCACATGACATTGTGTCAGACAATGGCAGTCATTTCAAGAATGAAAAGATGAAGACATTCTGCTCAAAATTCAAAATCTATCATCATTTTTCCGCTCCATATTATCCTCAAGGGAATGGTCAGGCAGAGGCCACCAATAAGATTTTAATTCGTATCTTGGAGCGAACTGTGGAAACAGGTCGTGACTGGCATGAGAAGATCCACGATGCCCTATGGGCCTATCGGACCACCATTCGTACACCAACGAATGCTACTCCATCAGAATTGGTCTACGGAACAGAAGTAGTATTGCCGCTACATGTTCAGAAGCCCGCTTTGAAATTTGCTTCACTTCTGCAATTACCTCTTGATCAATACCAGCAGCAGCGACTAGTGCAGCTAGACTTACTCGACGAGAGAAGGCTAAAAGCAGCAGAGCATGCTCAATCTTATCGCCAGAGAGTAGCCAGGCAATACGCGAAGTCTATCATCGAAAGAATATTCAAAGTCAATGATTTAGTACTTCGATCCACAACTTATCTCAAGCATCATCCCAGCGGCAAATGGTCGCCAAATTGGGAAGGCCCCTATGTTGTCAAAGAAGCATTACCCCGAAACTCATATCGGCTCATCAATGCCGATGGGGTAGAATTGCCAGATCCTATTAATGCTCGACACTTGAAAAAGTTTTATACTTGAAACGTTTATTCTCCTCTTGTAATCCTTCCTGTTTCCTTCAAATAATGATCCAACTTTCTTTCCCAGTTACACTGGGGCATTTTTAAAATTTTGTTCTGTATGCAGGCAGGATAAACAAATTCCTCATTTCACGCACTTATGCATTCATATGCATCAATTCATATTCATTTGCATTCAACTGCATTAACAACAATCTGGTCAGTATTGAGATTTCAACAAACAGTCCCATCACAATTCCTAATGATTCAAAATTGAAAGGTCATCACCCATACTGAACCAAAACCCAGCGCTCGAACTGGTATTATTTCAAAATCCAGTATTCAAACTGGTACATTTTCAAAATCCCAAAACCGAGTTCCGACTCGGGTTTTTTATTCAAATCATTCTCTTTTGTTGATCCGGGTTCCGACTCGTGATCTCTCTATCCATTTGAGCTCAGATGCGAGCTCTTCATTTTTCTTTTGTTAATCCAGGTTCCGACTCGAGATCTCTCTATTTATTCGAGCTCAGATTCGAGCTCCTCATTTTCTTTTGTTGATCCGGGTTCCGACTCGAGATCTCTTTACTTTATTCGAGCTCTTCATTTTCATTTGTTGATCAAGGTTCCGACTCGAGATCTCTCTATTTATTCGAGCTCAGATTCGAGCTCCTCATTTTCTTTTGTTGATCCGGGTTCCGACTCGAGATCTCTTTACTTTATTCGAGCTCAGATTCGAGCTCCTCATTTTCTTTTGTTGATCTAGGTTCCGACTCGAGATCTCTTTACTTTATTCGAGCTCAGATTCGAGCTCCTCATTTTCTTTTGTTGATCCGGGTTCCGACTCGAGATCTCTCTATTTATTCGAGCTTAGATTCGAGCTCTTTATCTTCATTTGTTGATCCGGGTTCCGACTCGAGATCGCTTTATCCATTTGAGCTCTAATTCAAGCACTTCATTTTCCTTTGTTGATCCGAGTTCCGACTCGTGATCTCTTTATCTTATCCAAGCTCTAATTCAAGCACTTCATTTTCCTTTGTTGATCCGGGTTCCGACTCGTGATCTCATTACCTCATTCGAGCTCTGATTTGAGCTCTTCATTTTGTTGATCCGAGTTCCGACTCGTGATCTCATTACTTTATTCGAGCTCTAACTCGAGCTCTTCATTTTTTTCTCTGTTGATCCGAGTTCCGACTCATGATCTCATTATCTATTCAAGCTCTGACTCGAGCCTTTCATTTTCCTTTGTTGATCCGGGTTCCGACTCGTGATCTCTCTACATCATTCGAGTTCTGATTCAAGCTTTTCATTTTCTTGTGTTGATCCGGGTTCCGACTCGCGATCTCTGTATTTTATTCGAGCTCTGACTCGAACTCATTATTCTCCTTTATTGATCCAAGTCATTTCAATCATCAGGGTATGTCAATTGCTCGAATTTGATATTTTGCCCTCCAAATTCCAATTTAAATCTTCAAATCAGGCAATTCTCCAATTTCGACCTCTGGGTCACCCAATTTTCAATTCTCAATCTCAATTTCGACCTTCGGGTCAACCAATTTCCAATTTTCGACCTTCGGGTCAATCAATTTCCAAATTTTGACCTTCGGGTCAATCAATTTCCAATCTTTGACCTTCATTTCCCAATTTCGACCTTTAGGTCACTCAACTCTCAATTTCGACCTTCAGGTCACACAATTTCGACCTTTCGGTCAACCAATTCTCAATTTCGACCTTTTTGGTCAAATCAATTCTCAATTTCGACCGCCAGGTCATCCAAATTTGTGACCTTCGGGTCATTCAATTTCCAGCAACCAATTTTCCAATTTCCAATTTCGACCTTCGAGTCAATCAATCTCAATATCCAATTTCAATCATTTCCTCTTGCGAAAGACCCTTTTTAGGGAGAGTTCGAGGGAGCTCGTTCTTTTCGCATGCTATCCAATTTGTTCACTTAGCCCCTTTTTAGGGAGAGTTGGAAGGGACTCGCGTCTTTGTGAACCGTTTGCAAAACAATTTCCAATTTCACACGAGGAACCCTTTTTAAGGGAGAGGCTCGACGGAGACTCGCTTTTCTTATGACCCCCCAATTTCATACTAGGCCATTTTCGTCATGAAAGACCCTCTTTGCAGGGAGAGTGTGATGGACTCGTTCCTTTCATGACCCAATTTTCAGACCTCACTATTATCGGCCCCCTTTCCATAAGAGAAGCCTAATATTAGGGAGCTTTGACGAAAGCTCAATTTCTCTTCGAAAGTTCGTTTTGCAAACACCTCCTCTTCAGGAAAGAGAGGAGTATTTCCCATTTCCCATTCAGGTAAGGGCTAAGCCTGAGTCTCTCTTTTTGGGGAAAAAGAGAGGAGAATTTTCGTCACGGATGTGTTGAGCCGGATTTCAAATACTCATTTTCACTAGGGATTTCAAGAAAATTTGTCAAAGTTGTCAATCAAATTATTTGTTGATTTCAGAATCTTTATTGCACTAATCTCTATCTCAATTTACCTTCAGCATCACTTTCAAAAGAGTGAAGCTTTTGCGAAAAGAGATTCAAAACTCAAATTCTTTCTATTGGCCAACCAAAAGGATGAAGGATAAATCCTCAATATGGCCAGAAAAGAAGATTCAATGTTATTGAAAAGCCGCAGATGATCGATATTGATCGCAGTCAATGGCGCATCTTTAAAGGCTATTCTTGTAAGGACGAGGCAGTGAAAATATCCTGAGTGCTAGAAAAAGAGAGCATTCATCTAAACCCTGTCTCCTCAGAATCACTTAAGCTGCAATTAAATATCCGCAAAAGGGATCTCTCACCTGTCGTCAAGATGAAGGCGAATTAGGCGAGTAGACCCCCGGGGCCAAAGAAGATTCAAAACATCTCCAAGATGACGGAGTTTGTGACGGATCCTTCCAGGGAAGGTCCAAAGCACTGTCAAGATGAAGGCAGATGCGATGAACCCCTCGACAATCCCTAAAAGGTATTTAATTTCAGCTAAAGATCTTCCAGCCAATATCATCAACATAACCCATGAGCCAATATCATCAAAGAAGGATCGAAACATCTCCAAGTTGAAGGAGTTTGTGACGTACCCTTCTCCAAAAGAGAGCAAGAGAGGAAAAAGAAAGAGAGAAAAAAAGTTAGAACATCTCCAAAATGAAGGAGAATGTAGCAAAACACCAGAGAGCCAAAAGAGTGCAGAAAGATTATCATGAGAGAAGCCCTCAGGATATCAAACTGCCAGATCTATCAAGAATCCTCTTTAAATTTGTGAAATTCTATTATCAATACTCTTTCATCAACTGCTTTTACAATATCAAATTCTCTTTCCTGCTCATATCAAGGAAATTGATAACTTCCTTGGAGAAGGTCAATTGCGAGCAATTTGGATTTCAAGTCTCGATTCTACAAAGTGAACCTTATTTAGAGGTAATGCTTTGGGTAGAAAAGAAAGAATATCTTTGCAACCATGTGCAACATTTTCAAAATTTTTGAATCAACAGCAAAATTTCCAACATTTTGACAATATTTTCTAGTTATCCTGACATGAAGTGAGAGCTTGATATCCGTCTTTGATACATCCAGACACCAATTTAAATCTCTCTTAAGGACTTGATTCCTTCCCTTCTTTGAGAGCGCGAGCTCTCAGATTCACACACTTCCCTGTGTCCCCACTGTCCCACTATAGACAGTCCCATTTCGGTTCGAGGTCGAACCACCAATCATTTTCTCGCGAAAGGCAATTTCAAAAGCTGATTTTAGTCTCAGCAATGAGACGCCCAAAATCAATCCCTTTTCAAAGCTTTAGGGACCCCATTTTCCTTCCTTTTGCAAAAACCCTATTGGATTTATTGTGCCGAATCCAAAGGTTCCATCATGGTCTCTTCTTTCGAGGATTCCATCCATTTTCGGCCTGATCAGGATAAGGGTACAAACCTGAGCCTCAATCAAAGAGGTATTTCATCTTCTGCCCGATCAGGATAAGGGTACAAACCTGAGCCTCAATCAAAGAGGTATTCCATTTTCCGCCCAATCAGGTCAAGGGTACAAACCTGAGCCTCATCTAAAGAGGTATTTCATTTTCCGCCCAATCAGGTTAAGGGTATAAACCAGAGCCTCAACCAAAGAGGTATTTCATTTTCCGCCCAATCAGGATAATGGTACAAACCTGAGCCTCATCCAAAGAGGTATTTCATTTTCCGCCCAATCAGGTTAAGGGTATAAACCTGAACCTCAACCAAAGAGGTATTTCATTTTCCGCCCAATCAGGATAAGGGTACAAACCTGAGCCTCATCCAAAAAGGTATTTCATTTTCCGCCCGATCAGGATAAGGGTACAAACCTGAGCCTCAAACAAAGAGGCATTTCATTTTCCGCCCGATCAGGTTAAGGGTACAAACCTGAGTCTCATGTTAGGAGATATTTCATCCCCAATCAGGTTAAGGGCCAAACCTGAGCTTCGTTCCATATGAGGTATTTCTGTCCCATCCAGGTTAAGGGCATAAAACCTGAATTTCACTCTCACAGAGTGAGTCTTTTCTCTCCACTCTTCGCTTCATATCTACCATCTTCCTCGGGCTAATTTCTTCACACCCAGTCAGATCCTTCTAACTGGGGCATTTTTTTATGTATAGCCCAAATTTGGTGTGTTTTTCTTTGCCACAAAGCTCGGCAATGAGCCGGCTTAGTAGCAAAGAGGGGCATCTGTAAACACCCCAAATTTTCATTCACCTCCCCGAAATTTCCACCAAGCATCATCATCCAGCCTCTGAAATCGCTGGAGGGCAAAATGGTCATTTTCTGAGCCCGAACCTTACAAAAGTCAAAATTTCATCTGCAACTCTCAAAATTTCTCTATTTTCAGCTCAGATGTTCAAAATTTTACTCCTGACAGGAGACAGACATCTCCAAGTCTTGGTTGAAGATTGCATTTCATAAGACATGGCATTGCATATCATTGCATGAGCATCTCATATCACTGCACTGCACAGCATGTCATTTCGAGGTCCAGAACTCTTGATTTCAAAATTTTCAATCCAGATTAGAATTTTAACTCTTTTCAAAATTGATTTCAAAACCCTGGGTCTTCAAAGTTATCAATTGTTCCCATTTTACCCCCAGGGCTCTGAATTTCAAAATATTTCCTCAGGAAAACAATCTGGATAATTTTCAATAAATTTCAACTCAGATTTTTCCCTTTTGACAATTTCAAATATCTTCCTTTTACAAAATTGCCCTACAGGGGCCAACTCTTTCCAAAAATTCCTGTTTTACCAATTAGTCCAGATTTTATGAAAATTCCAAAAAGAAGTTGTTGTTTTATCCCTATTTCAATAAAGAAGCAATGTGGGACCCACATTAAGGTGGTGTCACATAGGCTTTTCTTTTGAAAATTTGAATTTTGAAAAACCCAAAAATATAGGAGCCTTGTCCTCTGGATTGGTGCCACTTGTCTTTTCTCTCTCCTCCCATTTCCATGCCAAGTGTCAGTGTGGGGCTACCCTAAGAAGCCGCCACATGTCATCCCATTTATCTGCCACGTGTCACCCTATCCATCCTGCGCCATGTGTCATTCCAAGATTACCAGGAGATGCCAAGTGTCATAGGTTGTCCTGTCTAGAAAAAAAGTGGAGCTTGTCTCCTCTGAGGTGGCGCCATTTGAAGAGTGTCTCCTGCAGAGGACACGTGTCAACCTCTCCCTCTTTCAGAAAAGTAGCCTGACACATGTCTCTCCCTACTTTTCTCAGAAAAGTAGGAGACACGTGTCACTCCTAGCTTCCTTCAGAAAAAGTAGGCTTGTCCCCTCTCAGGTGGCGCCATTTGGAGTGTCTCCTGCAAAGGACACATGTCAATCTCTCATTTCCTCAGAAAAAGCAAATGCCATGTGTCATTCTCTGCTCTTCTCAGAAAAAGTAAATGCCACGTGTCACTTCCTGCTCTCTTCAGAAAAGCTAGAATTCAAATATTCAAATCTCCTCATAGGTGGCGCAGATCTTGAACTCCTACCTTTTCCATGTTGTCTGAGATGGCGCCACATGGCTTGGCCCTCCTTCTCTCCCCTCTGCCACGTGTCATTCTCTGCTTCTTTCAGAAAAAGCAGGTGACACATGTCTCCTTCTACCTCCTTCAGAAAAAGTAGAGGACACATGTCTTCTCCCTACTCTTTTCAGAAAAGTGGGAGACACATGTCACTCCTGGCTTTCTTCAGAAAAAGCAAACCATTCAAATATTCAAATCTCCTCCTAGGTGGCGCAAATCCAGAGCTCTGATTTTTCCAGATGGCCTCTAAGGACGCCACATGTCCCTTGCCTATCCCTCTTGCCACATGGCATTGTAGGAGCCACCCTGAGGTGGCGCCACATGTCCATCCTTCATTCCTCCAAAGCCAACCTCCATTTGAAATTCAAATTCACCTTCTGAGGTGGCGCCATTTGAGAAGGCCTCTCCAGACAGCTGACACTTGTCTGCCACATGTCCAGACCTCCCTGCATCAGAAAAAGTAGAAAACCCCCCCTCTGAGGTGGTGCATTTTGCTTCCTCCATTCATGTTCTCCTGCCACATGGCATCGTAGGAGCCACTCTGAGGAAATGCCACATGTCAGCCTCTCCTTTCCTGTAGAAAAGTAAAATTTGAATTCCTCTAAGGTGGCACAGCCTGCTTCCTCCACTCCTGTCCTTCTGACACATGTCAAGAGCCTCCAGATGTGGCGCCACATGGCATGCTCCTATTGTTTCCAGCTTTATACCTCAAATCTCCTTTTGAGGTGGCACCAATCCACAGTCCCACTTGGCTTCAAAATTTTATTTTTATTTTATTTTTAATAAAAGTAGCCACATGAGGTGGCGCCACCTGAGGGCTCCCTGCAAAAGCCAAATTCGAATTTCAAAACCCCTAGATGGCACCCCCTGAGATGGCGCCACATGGAGGGCTCAGATTGAGCCTGTTTGAAATTCAAATTTTTCAGAAAAATCTATAAAAACAAGGCTCCATGCCCAGCCTAGGGAGACCATCTTTTGAGAACTCCTGTTGGACTTGAAAATTCGACCTAGCCTTCTTGAGAACCCGATTTTGCACTTTGGAATTCACGCCTCCCTTGGGCTCAGTAGAGAAGGTGCAGTGGGTCGATTTTGGTGAATCATCCAAAGCCCGGAGCGAAGGACGAACAAAGCCCTTGGTAGCAGTCCCTTTCAAGAGTTTCAAAGCTGCGTAACGAAGCAAGGTGCACCTCTTTTCCTCTTGATTTGATTTCATAATTCGATTCGGGAGTCGTTTGAAGAAAGAGCTCATCCGAGAGATGGATTGAGCTATTCTCATGAAACGGCATATATAAAAATACATGATTATGCTTTCTTGATGATTTTTAGCATTCATGCATTTAGCTAGATTTAATTTTCATTTTATTTTGTTAATTTAGCATGTTTCATGAATTAATTAGGATTAATTTAGCATTTATTTCAATTCTGCTCATTTTCAGTAATTATCTATTTTTGTCAGTCAGTCCACACGTCATTGCATGCATTTATTTTTTATTAAAAATCTCCAAAAAATCACGAAATGCGCCCTTAGGTGTCCCTGAAATTTTGCCAAAAATTCGAAGGCATTTGAATTTGTTTACTGTGGTAAACATTCAAAATGGCAAGTCGGGTTTTGTTACCCAGGATGCGTTTTGAAAATCATTTGCCGACTTGTAAAATCGAGATATCCCTCATGGGAGATCTGATTTTCAATCCGAAAGTTGTTCTGAACTCGGGAGAATGTCTAGTTTTGAATATGATTTTTTCAGATTTTTATGATTTCTGTTAATGTCTGACAAAAAACCGAGAGTTTGGGACACGTGTCAGAGCCTAATTTGGGCCTCTGAGATTTTGGATCGACTTGGTCGATGGGTTATCTTTGTGTGTTGCTCCAAATCCAAAACTGTAAAAAGTGAAAGTTATGTCTGAGGTGTCCTCTGTTTGCATCTGAAAGCCTGTGATTTTTAGAACAGCGTTGATACCTGCCTCAGATTTGTTTTGTCAGTCCCCTGTTTTGCTACATTTGTCTGTTCTGTTAGTTTAGGCAGGAATAGTTATATTTTTATATGTGTTTCCGTTGATCAAATGCCAAAGTCATAAACATGAAAGTTGTTCATGTAGGTGTCGTGCATAGCTCTGATTAATTTCATAAATTTCCATGGCATGTTTATATTTTTTTAGCATTTTACATCAGATTAGGGTGATTTTTACCTCTGTCAGAACTAAATCCCTGTTTACGAACTCACCATGGCTCAAATCCCGAGGCTGTAAAAACCAAAAATGTTCCATTTCGGGTCTTTTAGCAGTCTGCAAAATATCATAAGTTTCCATAATGTAGATCTTGTATTATCATATTAGGCATTGCATTTGGTTCGGATCCATAGGCAAAATCCACCATTTTAGGACTTTCTTTGAATTTTAGCATTTAAATCATATCATTTCGTGATTTTTAGCATTCTAGGCTGTTTATCAGAGTAAGTAGAGGCTTCATACCGAATTTGGTGCAATTTGGAATCGATTTGAGGTTCGGATTATCCGTAATACCAAAACAGGGTCCCGCAGGACCCGGATCCAAGAGAAAAACAAGCAAAAATCGTTATTTTTGATAAATTGCAAAATACCAAATTCTGATTTTACAGTCCTAATGTGTTTATCAGCATGTCATACTGCATTTCATCATCATTTGATTCAATTTGAACTTCAAAATCTCAATTTTACCAAGTTTTCCTTCAAAAAACCCTGATTTTAAAGGTATAACTTTATAATTAGGGGTATTTTGGTCATTTTGACCACCATTCCGAATTTCAAACTATTTTCTACTGAATTTCCTGCATTTTCATCATTTCAAAATATCAAGGAAGCATGAGAATAGGGTTTATATCCAATTAAATCCAATAATTTCATAATATTATTGGAAAATCTTGGAAAAACCCACACAGTTGAGCTAACCCTATTTCAAGTTTGGCAGGAACAATCAAAAGAAGGAGCTGAAGTCTGCAAATTTCTTTTATTTCCTTTATTTAGTGATGTAATAATGTAAATTTTGGAATAAGAGAGTTAATTTCCTGCTTAGACTAGGATGCATATCATATAGTTTAAATTTATGCAATATCCTGATTATATGATTCATGCATTTTATTTCAAAAGCACTATGGATGTTCACGAATGGCACGTGCACCAACTCTTAGGGAGTTGATGGACTCGGTGGGATCCATATTTACGGCCCTAGTCGGAATATGGACGAGACCCAGATCCATCATCTTTCTACTAGTCACATAGAGCCCACACTCTTAGGCTATCTTAAAATGCACATCATATTTCCAAAGTTTTCAAAGTCATGTGCATCAAATCAACTAAGTTCTGAACATATTCATGACCACAGTCAGAATATGTGAAGGATTTATTTGGACTTAATGCACATTTTTCAACCAATTCCTCAGAAAATCTTTTCAAAGGGCATTCATTCACTCATGTCATTTGCATCATGAAATCATTTTCTCAAGAAAACTTCATTCTCTAGAAATCGATTTCTCAAGAAACTTTGAGTATTTTCCAAAATCGGTTTTCCCAAAGTCAAGTTTTCACAGTTTTCCATGGAAACCAGTTTCTCAAGAAACTTCTAAGTTGGATTTCCAAAATCAAAGCTTTCCCTCGATTTTCCCTGGAAAATGTTATTTTCTTAAGATTTCCAAAAAAAGTTTCCAATTTTCCTCAAAGATCAAACTCAATTTCCAAGTGTTTTAAGGCTAAGATTCCCAGGATTTCAATTTCCCAAGTTTTGAATTTCCTTCTCCAATGAGTTTTCCTATAAATTTTCCACCATTTTCCTAAGAAAATTCCCAAAGTTCAAGTTTTTTTTCCTGAGAAGTGTTTCCCTTTTCAAATGTTCACCTTTTTCTCAAGAATCACTTCTATTTTCCCAGGATTTTCAACCATTCATGATTTTCCCACAACTTTATGAACTTTCCCGAGATTTCAAATCTTTTTCATCTGAGTTTCCTGAGAAATTGACTTTCAGCTTTTTCCTGAGAGAATCTTTTCAACTCCAAATATTTTCCAAGCATACATCATGTTTTCCCAAGCTGCATTTTCCAAAATTTCATAGCACATGCCTGAATTCTTTGTGCATATAGGATAGAACACGATTTTGATGATTTAACTAAGTCAAGGACAATTTTGGTCCTTGGTTCGATTACCCCTGTTAAAGGCGGCAGGAACGGTCGAACCTCGTACCGACAGGTCGAGCCCCATCCCATAGATTTTCCCGCAATTTTCAAAACGGAGGCGAGTATTTCAAAATAATTTCCAAAATCCGGTCAAGTTTGAAGCGCGAAAGCATTTCCCTCTCTCTCTTCCGCAAGGAAGGGAAGACGGGAAAAAATTTCGCGACGATAACAAAGCACCAGCCCCGCCTCACAACGAGAATCTGGGAGAAATAACTTATGAGAAGTTCCTCAAGCTTGACCCACCGGTTTTCATTGGCAGTGCCGATCCAGAGCTTGCAGAAAGTTGGATCGAGGAGACAGAGCACGCATTCCTGGTACTTGGAGTACCGAAAGAGAAAAAGACAAACTTCAGCACATATAGGCTGAAGGATAATGCACGAAAGTGGTGGGATACCACTAAGATCATCAAGTTCTCTCAGCTTGAAGTCATCCCTTGGGATGATTTTCGGAGAACTTTCTTGAATAACTACTTCCCGTTGCACTCCAGAAATAAGAAAAAGATGGAGTTCCTGGAACTAGAGCAGGGTAGTATGAGTCTCATCGACTATACTACCAAGTTTCAATACCTTGAGCGGTACTGCTCTCGGTTATTTGACACAGACCAGGAAAGAGCCGATAAATATATCAACGGATTTTTGGAAGGGTTACGATCTCGAGTTATAACCAGCATACCCCAGATTTTTCAAGCCGCTGTGGCAGCAACTTCGAAGATTAGCACAGACTGGGAGCGATGCAAAGGGATCGTGGTAAAGAGACCAGTAACAAGTAATGGGAACAATAGGAAGACGTTCTCCGGTGGCCAGGAATCACAACAACCTTTTTATAAGAGGGATTTTCGGGAGAACCATTTTACTCCACCGGCCGAGCGGCCATTGCAGATGGTAGAAGCCAATCAGCCCTACCAACCATCTAATTTTCGATGCCCGAGGTGTAGCTCAGATCATCCCGGAGGGGTTTGCCCTCGCGATACAGGAGGTTGCCTATATTGCGGCAAACCAGAGCATCGTGTAAGAGAATGTCGCAAGAAGGCCTCAAATCTTCAACGGAGAAATATGGGATCTGGAGAACCCTCTCAACAACAACGACTGCCACTACCCAGGGTAGAGCAGAAACCTGTGGCAGGTCGTATCTATGCGGTGACAGCCGAACAAGTCATGGATAATGATCGTATCAAGGAATCTTAATACCTTGATAGATAGAGTTGTAATGGGTAAAAAGCTATCGAAAGACAAGATCCAATGAATGCTTGAGACAAGAGGCGTATGACCTTGTGTACGGTCATCTGGATCGTTGTGTATCCTTGTTCTCAAAAGTAATGTTGGATTTGTTAAATTAAATCTTAAGTGCTTATGCCCAAAAGTTATGGCTATAGACCTCATGATTGAGAAATTAAGTCTGCGTAATTTGAACGCTAAAAGTCACATAATAAAATAAACCATCGAGGAATTGTTCCCAATAAGAGAGTCCTGTGAGGTTTTACATATTCAAGATCAGATCGTCTAGCTAGAGTGAGCCTATGAGGGTATACAGCTCCGTGCGAGTGTATATGTTCCAAAATCAGTAGCTTGACTAGTTTGATTCTGTGAGGGTGTACTGATCCAATATCAGGTAAGTCTGACGAGGGCGAACCTGTGAGGAGGTACGTTTCCAATACCAGGTAGTCTGACATGGGACTTGTTCCAAAATGGTTAAATTCTAATAAGAATGATCTATGTGTATGAAATAGTTACACAAGATGGCTAAGTTGATAGCCGGTTGGAAGAACATTGATTCAATAAAACTATCGTGGTTGTAGTGTAATTTAAACGCAGATATGAGAAGCATACCTCATCGATCATGAATTATGATACGAGGTTATGATTGGAATAAATACGATGTTCAACTAAGTGAATACAATTATGAATCTAACATATGGGGGAAATATCCTGAGTTACGCACTTTGTACTCTTAACTGAATTTCGCGGACGAAATTCCTTTAAGGGGGTAATGATGTAAGACCCGCAATTTTTCAGAAAATATCTGAAGAAATTCTTGAGGCATTCTCCAGTGAAAAATAGCATTTTTTCCGTAAAGCGAATCGAACCGATTCCTGCGACCCAAATATACTTAGGATATTCGTATCTTCACGAATATATGCTCAAACACTCTAGAAACCATAACTTCCTACCTAAACGAAATCAAGAGATTTCTACGAACCAACTTTCTTAGTTACGTTAATACGAAGAGAATAGCGTACTAAAAATTTTTCGAAAAAAATTGCTGAAAACCCGAAATTTTTGCGGGACCCATGGAAATGTTGGTGGGACCCACAAAAATATTCCTCAGAAAATATCTTTTGGGACCCACAAAATATCCTATGGAAATATCTAGTGGGCCCCACCTCAAAAGGAACCTCTTAAAATTTAAAATAAAGCTAAGGGCAAAACGAGAATGGAAAAATCCTTAAAGGAGGTGGGCTTGGGCTATAAATAGCCCTCCCCACTCTCTCTCTTCTCATAATTTCGGCCCCCCCTCTCTCTCTTGCCTTCTCTCTCTCTCCTAAACCTCCCCTAGTGAGCCCAAGTGAGTCTGAGCCCACCTGACCTGGCCTGAACCCACCTGACCTGGTCTGAGCTTGCCTGACCTGGTCCTAGCTCACCTGACTTGGGTCTGAACCCACTTGACCTGGTCCAAACCTAGTTGACTTGACTTGAACCTAGCTGGGTTTAAAGTCAAAGTCAAAGTCCTTTTTTGTCCAGATTTCGGTTTGGATTTCTGAACCCAGACTTAGCCTACTTGAGCTGAGTTCAAACCTGCTGAACCCAGTTGACTTGGACCGAACCCTTTTTGGTTCAAACCACTTAAGTTGAGTAGCTTGACCTACTCTACCTCTTTCTCAACTAAGTCAGCTTCATCTGACTTAGTCTGACCTCTCGAAGGAAGACTCGAAGCCAAAGGAGCAACCCGGAGACGTTTCTTCCACGATTTGAAGTAAGTTCGCTTCATTAATCCATCTCTCTCAAGTATTTGATTGTTTGTATATAGCATATACTTTCTAAAGTAGTATCTTGCTTTAGTTCTTGATTGTGCCCTTTTTGGACACTTCGGTGTTCACCCGCTCGTCTCGTAACTATCGTCGGATATATATGTTTAAATACGCGGTATATGCGTTCTTCAAAATGGTATCTCGCTTTAGTTTTTGGTTGAGTCCTTTAGATCATTTTCGTGTTCACCCGCTCGCCTCATAACTATCATTGGACACGAATCTAGGTGTATATCTGTTGATTCTGCCGATGCGTCCTATATCGCACAGGCCATGTAATTTACCTTTGTCGTCGCATCGTATGATGCGAAGGCTCCCTGCTTTCTGCAATTTCCAATTACTGCACTTCCGATTATGCATTTACTTACGCCGTCGTGTTGAATGACACCAAGGCTCCTGCTTTCTATAAATATATATGTAGAATATTTCGTTCAGTTACACACCCTGAACAATAGTATATGCATTTCTTTACGCCGCCACTGTATAAAGCACAGGCTTCTGCTTATACTAAATATATGGCACGTAAATGAGCGTTCAAATGGAGATCCACTTTAAATCGCCAATGCGATCCCCTTATGTAAACACCCCAAATTTTTCAAAATCTTTTAAATATTTCCTTTTTTTGCCCTTTATCTTCATTTTTTTTTGGGTAATTGAGTCAGTTTTAAAATCTAAATTCCATTTTATTTCTCAAGTTTTATTGAAATTAAATTCATTTTATATATCTAACTCAATTTCAGATCCGGATCCAGATAAAAGATCTAAATCTGAGCTTCGTTGTCCAATATTTAAAATCAAATTCTCGAAATTTCCAAAATAACCTTTTAAAAAGCTCAGACAGTTCGTCCGGTATCCGTTTGGATCCGTCAAATGGTATTTCTCAATTCGGGGTTCAAAACCCCAATATTTTTTTAAAAAACTTGGGTCCAAACCCATTTCTGAAGAAATTTTCTCAAAATAACTTTTAAATTCTCAGAAAAATTCCCTTTTGTAAATATTTTTGCAAAAACAAAAAAAAAAATAGTTTTAATCTTTGTTTTCTCACAAACTTTAGGATTTTCTTCTAAAAATAGCAAAAAAAAATAGAAAAATAAACCAAAAACCAAAAAAATTGGGAAAAACTACAAGAAAAACAAAGGATTTTTGAGCTTTTTGGAGCCATTTTGCCAAAAACCTCATTTCTTAACCATTTTTTTCAAAAAAAATCCTAAAAAGGGAACCTCTTTATGAAAAAGTGGAGAATTCCAACGACCCTTTCCCGCGCTTCCCTCTTCTCCTCTCTCCATCGTCGATCTCAAAACCGACTCCTCTGTTCTTCACCCCACATCTTCAACGAACTCCCTCTCTCGAGCTTTCCACGCCCTCCTTAAGAAGAGACCCCGATCTTCTTTGGGGGGGATCCATTTTTTTTCTCTGGCTAATATCCATCAATATCATCAAGGATCAACATCTTTTCATTCCAAGACATCGAGTGTTTTTCCGGCTAAACCATTATCGGCATCCGGGTTTTTCCATCAATATCTCTGCTGGTCGAGGGTTCTTCTCCTTCTAATCCATTATCGACACCCCTTTTGGCATCCCACTTAATCAAGTTCTCGGCTAATCCATCATCGGCTTTTATTCTTTGATATCCATCATCAAAATCCCTGCAAGAATAAGAAGAAGAACATCTCTGCAAGGCGTCTTCCCTGCAGTTGCCTGTAAGAAAGTTAATCCTCAGCATTTCTGGTAAGGCCAATACTCTTCTCCTTTTTCATTTCTTCTTAGTTAACCTCCCTTTCTTCTGATTTCTTTTACATAAATCCCACTAAAATTTTCCTTTCCATTTATTTTGCTTCACTAACGCACCCTGGGTAGTGCTTGAGTTGCCTTGCAATGTCAAAACCACCTCTGTGCAATAGCAATGGATCAATTGATCCTACATTCTCTTTTATATTTATCAAATTTCTTTGGTTGATAGGCTATCATTTGTTGATATTCGACATTTTTTTTTTTATCTATGTTTACAATAGTATATTATCCTTCCTTTATGTTTTAATGCCTTTCATGCTTCGAAATTCTGTTGTTGGCCTATAATCATCATTTGAAACGTCTCGTTCATTAATACAGTACATTGCTTATCCCTGTTTCAATGTATTCAAATTCCTGTTTTATGTTGTTCCTTCTCTTTCGATTGTCATTTTTCACCTTAATTTTGCTTTGGTCTGTGTTATTCCCGTCATTGATTTCTGGTTTATATAGCTATTTTTTTCCTGATTGCTTTAACGTATGTTGTTTCCAGATTATTTTCTATTAATTAGGGATCATCGGTGATATTTTGATTATTTATGCTTTCTCCCTTGTTTCGATGTAATCTTTTCATTTTTTTTATTCCGCCTGATTGTTTGTTCATTTTGATTAAGAGTTATAAAGATATTTATAATCTATGCAGACTTTGTTCGTATGGCACCATGTGCTGGCCGTGTTTCACAATATACTATCCTCTTCACCTCATATCTGTTGGTTGCCCTGTTTTGGGCCACTTCTCGGATCCATGGAGTGATGGATTTCGTCATTTCCTTCTGCTTTCAACTAATTTTCCCTGCTATATTTCCTTTTTGAGCATAACCCACCATATTCACGTTTACCTGTGTTGTCGCTGACTTCCTCAATAGGAATGATCCTGGGGTTGTGTGAACCATTGCTCAAGAATGGAAGTAGCAGCAGTACTAGCCTTCATTAGCTAGTTCCCTATATCCCCATCATTCCTTCTGAAATGTTGGTCTCTGATTTCTAGATAGAATAGGTATATCTGTTATGTTTGATATTATCTTACATCAATAGAATAGGTTGAATCTGAGTGATAATCAACCCTAAAGGGGGTTGTCTTTCAGTTGAAGGACAAGAGCTATTCCTGTAATAGCTGCTTGTACGAGGATAAAGTTGGGTATAGGCATTTGCTGATATTCTCGGTTTTCTAAAAAAAGCACCTATAATTCCTGTTGTTCCATCAAGAGCATCTTCTGGTAAAGATGTCTCTTGATCATTTGGGTAACTCTCTGTGGATTAGACAGTGGCAACCACCGTGCTTCAGTCTACTTGTTGTTAAATCATGTGCCTATTTTGATATATGAGTCAATTAATAGTCATATTTGAGTTATTCTGATCAGCATGTTACATCCGTATCATGTTTAGTCTTTATTTTTTTTATTTTTTTTATTTATTTTTTTTTCTTTTATTATTTCGTTTTGTAAAATGCCTGGTTCAGTTCCTGCAAGCCTATGTTTCTTTCATAATTCTGGTAGATTTCCTGTAAAATGGTGTGCCATACACCTTGAGATTGGTTCTGCACTGCCTCCTTCCGTAAGGGTCAGTTGCCAAAAACTGACCCAATAGCTGGGATCACTTTGGTGAAGCCCATGGAGTTCAAGAAATCAATCTAATATGATAAGTGAATTTAGAAAATCATACTGAGTGTATATAGTTTGTCAAGAAAAACTGATAAAATAATTTGGACAAGCCTCTGTATATTTGGATAATGGTCGGACAAGGTATTTATAAATCTACTGTCCAATTCATGGTCTGGCATTTCCATAATGTGTCTAATGTTTAAATGTCATTTATCGGTATTTAGTTGTTTAACCTTTTGGCAACTAAGTCAGATTTCATGATCAAAGACTTAAAATCAGATAAATGGTAACCAGACCATAGCATCAAAGCATGTCATAAACAGCATTCTGTAAAGTGTCTATTGTGAGGGATCAAGGGTAAAAGATCTTCAAAATCAGAATGTATAATTGATATCATTGAAGCTCTGAGTGATGTGTGTCTTTTGAGTAAGGTTGGAAAGGATATCGATAAAGCAATAGGGCTGTAGCAGGAGCGGTTTTCTTGGCTCCTTCAGGTCTCGGATTTCGTGCACAAGGGTGTTCACAGGAACCAGGTTTTATCTGATGCAATTGTGATAACATTGTGCTTTCTTTTTGGATTGTCATAAGAGACCATCATTCTTATATGGTCAACTGTAAGCTCCTTTCTCCCTTACTGTAAATCCTCATTTCCTGCTAAATTTTTTTTTATCCAACCTTGAATATAAAATCAGAAGCATTATAGTATTCAGAATTGCAAATGTCGATACATTGTGCAATAGATCTGTTTAGGGTCTGTGGTTAGCTAACTTGCTGCAAGTGGAAACTGCTTGTTATACATATTCACTGTAGCGTCACTACCCACTGTATACCTGTAACTTCTTACATCATCTTCATTCCTAACATCTTCACTACATTATTATATGTTAATAATTTTTGTCATCATCTCCACCACCCCCATCATAACCCCCAGGTAAATCAGATTCTGAGGGAATCAAACCAAGAATGGCCATGATATTCAGTTATCTCTCTGTCAGAAATTGCAGACACTTCTGCAACAAATCCCATAAAAAAAAAAAATTTGATGTGCACAAGCTTCCAGCCTGGGTCAACTGGTTGGCAAATGTTATGCAGCCATGGAGGCTGCAGTCAATACCAGGTTGTGACTTAAGCGAGACAACAAGCAGTTGCCTTTGCCTTCGTGATGTCTGAGATCACCCAGCATGCGGTCTGTAGTAGTATACATCCCACATGTTTTTCCATTTGTGCCAATAGTTACTTTCCCGCCAGTACTCCCCTTACCAGCCACGATCACTATTTACCCACTTCTTCACCTCCAATACATCATCACTGCTTTCACAATGATACTTTTAGTCGACCTTTATTGTTGGTTCTATATATATTCATTGTATGATGTAACAGTATCATAGCATTTTCATTCACTATACTGGCAATGCCATTTGCCTAGCACAACCCCTGTTTCTCCTCATTCTCCATCCTCCCACACCTAAGATCGTAAACATCATTTCATTTAAAGCCTAAGTTAGATACATGAGTTTCTCACCACTTGTAACTCTAATATCAAAGTAATATTTGCAATCCTCCTCTAATATTTTATTTAAGTGTTTTGCAGGAAATACATGGAAGATGCTATTTTCTAGAATTAGAGACTCTTGTAAAATTTAAGTTAAAATTTGTAATAGCTAGATATAATGAGAATTTACATTTTAGCTTTTAGATAGAATGAATGAGCATCATAAATATCAGGAATTACTTGTTTTTCATGCATTTCGCCTTTATTTCTCAAATTCCCACAAATGGGAACACGAATGGCACATGCACCATTTCGTAAGAGGTAATTAGTCTTAAGTTGATGATTTACATCAATGGCGATAGTCAGGATGTAAACAAAACTTAGGATTTTTATCTTTTACGAAATAACACTGGATCCGTTTTCAAAATTCATCATATTTTCCTTAAATACTTTCTTCTTTTATCAGAATTTAACTTAAAATTAACTCAAAATATATACCAATGGCCATAGTAAGGGTATATTGAGAGTTTATTTCATTTTAAATTCTATAAAAGCACCAAATGTATTTCATTCTTCTCTTGAATCTAAATACAGATTATTATATAATACATTCAATGACCATAGTCAAGGATGTATTATATCTTCAATCTTATTTTAATTCATCTAAAGAATGAAATAGCTTTTCAAAAATCCAATTTCAAATTCTTCAAATTCATTCATCATTTAGTATAAAACTACATATTTTCAAAATTCCTTTTTCAAAACTCCAAGTGATATAAATATCTTCTTCAATCAATCTTCAATTCTTGTAAAATTCAATTCATCTTTTTCATTTTCAATTCTATTTCATTTCCAAATCTCAAAGTTCAATTTAACTTTGAGATTTCAAATTCATTTTATATTCAAAAACTCTGATCAAATTCAAAGTTCGATTTAACTTTGAGATTCTGATTCATCTTCTGATCCCAAATTCTAACTTCAAAAATTCAAAAGTCCAAATTTGACTTTGAAATCCGTTTGTATATCCAAAATTCAAATTCTAACTTCAAATTCAAAGTCCAATTTGACTTTGAAATCCATTTGTATATCCAAAATTCAAAATCTAAATGAAATTTCAAAGTTTAAATTAACTTTGAAAATTCTGATTTATCTTCAAACTCAAAACCAAGTTTATCTTCAAATTCAAAATCCAAAGTTTGAGATTGATTCTGAATCTCAAAAGCTTGGCCTCTTCTAAATTTTAAATTCAATCTGGGTTTTCAAAACCCAGATCCATCTTCAGAAGTCCCATTTGGACTTTCAGAATCCAAATCCAAAAATAGATCCCAATCACAACTTGAATCCAGTTTTCTGAAAACAATTCTACCTTTGGATCTCAGACCTCAGATCCAAAATCCATCTTAGGGTCCAGAGTCCAACTCTACATTGGATCTTAGACTCTAGATCCAAAATCCATTTTAGGATCCAGAATCCAATTTCACTTTGGATCTCAAACTTCAGATCCAAATCCATTTTAGGATCCGGAACCCAATTCTACATTGGATCTCAGATCTCAGATCTTAAATCCATTCTTAAGATCCAATTCCATTTCAAAATCTAGATTTCAAATCCAAGTCTATTTTCAGATTTCATTTGAACTCCCGAAATCCATTTTCTATTTTTAATACCATTTTGATTTTCTCAGATCCATTTTAAGATTCGAATTCAATATCACTTCAAAATTTCATCTTCTTCTCCTAAATCCATGATTAAATTCAAAGTCCATTTCCGACTTTGAAACTTCATTTCCTTTTATTTCAAAGCTTCAAATCATTCTTTCTTAAAATCAAAAATTTATTCTTCCAACTCTGATTTACTTCAAAAACTTAGAACTTCTCTGACCTATCTCAAGTTCTAAATCAGATTCAACCATTTCTTCACTCCATTATCAAGTTCATCTCAGAATACTTGGAAATTTTCAAAACATCTTTCAAAAAGAGCATACATCCTTGCATTGCACAAGCATGATTTTTTGTGCATTTAGAGTTAGAATAAATTCTTAGATAATATTTAGGCAAAGCAAAAAGGCATAAATTTGATCCTTGGTTCGATTACCTTTGGTAAAGGCGCCAGGAACGGTCGAACCTCGTACCGACGAGCGAATCCCGTCTTTCCATTTTCCCGCAAATATTTTCAAAACGGAGGCGAGTTAAATTTCTAAATATTTTCAAATTAAGGTCAAGTGAAATCCCGCAAAAGAGTTCCTCTTCTCTCTTTCTTTCTTTTCTCTTCTCTCTTTCTTTTCTATCTTTTATTTTTCTCCCTTCAAAAAGGAGGAGAATAGAGGTTAGAAAAGGAAAAGAGAAGGAAGAGAGAGAAACCACAAGAGAGGAAAATTTTTGCGATGATCACAGTTTTAGCGACCGAGATGGGACCCGTCTTCGTCCGGTTGAATCTATGCCTTTGCTTTGCTTTTATATAATCTAAGTCTTTATTCTAACATATGTCAGCTACATTTTTTTTTCATGCAAACCTTAGGAGCCTAGACTCTGTCTTAAGCTGACATTATTTTGCATATAGGATCTAAGTATGGTTTGGTAGGACCATATTGAGGAAATTATTCCATGTTCACATTAGACTTAGGTTTTAAATACAACTCTCCTCAATTTTAGGGATTGAATGCAAACAATGTATGCAAGTGTATGCTTCTTTTCATTTAAATCTATCTCTTTAGGACTTGCATTAGAGCCTTCTGGATTTATTGCATATTGAACATGTTTTTGAAAACATCCCTACCTATATTGTCCTGGTCTTCACGTTGCTGGGCTGTCTCACTGAACCATAGTTCGGGAGAGAGCCTCACAACTGGACCACTTATTTGGGTTCGCGTCGCCCTACCACGTACCTAAGGGCCATAGTCCAAGGTATATCGGTAGGTGCTCAAGGATGTTGGGAAGCCTTTACCTTAGAACCGGAGAAATATCTTATATGCCACGTACTTCGAGCTTCGGCTTGAGTATATCGGCATACCTTGATTGGAATCAGATGATCTGAACCATAGAGTTAGGATTAGGGTCCTACAAGCTATTTCAAATATTGCATTTAGAGTCAGCCTTTAGGGAGTGCTGTGTGCGCATCCTTGTTTGTGCAGTTATGATTGCGTAATATTTTCTTGTATTCTCCTGTATATATCAAAACCTTCTTTAAAACCCTGGGTGTACTATTCAAAATTTTCCTATATTTTCAAAAACCCCAGGTGCATATTTTCCCTTTACCAACATTCTTTTTTCTTTTGTGTGTCGAAAATTTTCTTAAAAACCCTGGAAAGTCTTTTTCCAAGTCCCTTGATCTTTCAAAAAATTTCCAGGATTTATGTCTATCCTCTTCTTTCATCAAAAGTTTGTCCGTAAGTCCTGCAGTCTATCTAATTCTCTTCCTCTCTTGCCTCAGTATCATTTCGATGGCGTCCGAATTTCCCAATGCTATCTTTCTCAGGGATCATATCTTCTGTCAAATAAGGGATGGAACCCCAAATCATCGGGTTATCCAGTCTCGTTCCTTCTTCCCTCGGTGGTATTATTCCTGGTTCACCACCTTCTCGCGTATGTTCCCGGACCACTTGGATGATTGTGGATTGGAGATGGCATCGACAGTTGGCAAGCGAACCATCAACGACAGTCTAATTCAAGCTATGGCAGAACGATGGAATCCGCGTACCTGCACATTTTGGTTTCCATGGGGAGAGATGACTTTGCTAATGGATGAGTTCAGTGACATCGTGGGATTGCCAGAGCCAGCTGGTCAGCCAGACGATCCGGTCGAGCAGCAGTTCCTGATCAATGTCAAAGGGATAGATGTTCGAGAAGCATTGGCCAGAGCTACAGGGAGTAGATCTTGGCCTCTCATGGAGATCAACGGAAGTCAGTACATCGATCTGTTCGGACTCTATCACAAGTATGGGGCCTATGAAGAAGTCGATACCTTGTCTCGAGCAGCAAAAGAAAGAATTCAGCATGCCATGGTCCTATGCACAGTGGGACTAGCATTCTTTCAGGATGGTCAGAATTTCATCGATGTCAGAGTCGCCCAACTCTTTCGAAGATGGGGAAGCAGGCAGACCCGCCAGCTTTCGGTGTCCATGGCAGCTTTAGCCTTCCTCTACAGAGGCTTAGCCTGTTTCGCCCTCGGAGAGACCATTCTGGTGGAAGGATGCACGTATGCCTTGCAGTCGTGGTTCTTGCGACATGTTCCATCTAAAGCCAGGTTCCTTCAGGTTCAAACAGCAAGAAGCCGAAATCTATTGATCAATATCGAACGTTGATCGAGAGATTGCACCAAGAAGAGATCCTTTGGGACTATTTTGACATACGAGAATCAGTCCCTCGCTACACTTATGCTCGTAGCAAGCATTACAGATTGCTCGACCCTTTCTTCTGCGTCGACTATCATCCAGAGAGGTGTCTCCGACAGTTCTCGCAGCGGCAGATTCGTGTCAACACCCGCTTCCCGACGGGCCGCATGCCAGAGTTTGATCTACGGTCGGATCAGTGGTCTGGGGCATACCACGTCACCAAATACACTTGGGACTCTTTCATTCCTTTGTCTATGTTTCCTGGTCCTAATGTATCTTCGGAATATCGAGAATGGTGGCAAACTGTCTGCCTGCCTTCTCTTTGTATTTAGATTTTGTTATCAATAAAAATGCAACTTTTGTTCTGATAAAAAAGCTTTTTATGGCCAAAGTTTTATTTTGTTGTATATAGTCACGATTCTCGTGACAAAATTCATCCCCGGTGATGAGACCTCTTTTCTATATTCTTTCTTCGATTATCTCTCATCATGATGGATGACCTCGCCTAGGTCATAAGGTGCATTTTTGTTGCCGCAAAATGGTGACACAATTATTGCAAAATTTGTGATGACCCAATCCCTGGTAATGGGATAACTTGTTTAAATCGTCTATCAATTCCTTCTTTTATGTCTTTTCTCAAAAGGTCGCATTTTCAAAAATTCCTCCAGGCTCTAACCATTCTTCTACTTCTGCAGAAATCATCTGGCATTGTCAAAATGGTACAAACCAGAGCAGGAAAGGAAACCGCCCCTCAGCACAGCGACAGCGAAGTCGAGGCAGTCAGCTCTCCTAAGTCAGTCAGGGGGCAAAATCAAAATCAGACCGATGATATAGACCCCGCTATATACAACCTGTTCAAAAGAATGATGACCAGAATGATGTCAGAACAGGCTGAGGCCAGTCAGAAGGAGGTTGCTCCGAAAAGCAAGCCAAAGAAGAAGGCTGTAAAGAAACCAGTCAGGATCGTTAGAAAAAAAGTACAGCCTGCCACCACTTCTGAAGAAATAGAATCAGCTGAAGAGGAATCAGACGAAGAAGAACAGTTTGTTTATCATCAGAATCCTCCGACGCAGTTTGTAAAGACCGCTGCAGAGCCCGAATCAATCAACAAGCCCATTCCTGCTAATGATCCGATGCAAGAACAAATGAAAGAAATGAATCGGGCCATCAAGGATATCCAGGCCAAAAGCAAGGGCAAGCAGACCTACTCTGGCGAAGATTTTTACCATGGCCTAGACGGGGATGACAATCTAAAAAATCTCCCTCGCAAGTTCCTTAAATTTGACGGAACGAGCAACCCTAAGGCTCATTTGGCCACTTTCTATGCTGAATGCGGCCGTTTCAGGAAGGACAACCGGGCGTTGTTCATTTGCTTTCCTCGCAGCCTAGAGGGGGTAGCGGCCAGGTGGTATGCGGACCACATGAATCCTATCGAACTACGAGAGTTCGACAAAGTCGTTAACCTGTTCATTGAGCGTTTCATGTTCAATATTGAAGCCTCACCAACCCTCAACCATCTGTACAATCTGAAACAGAATGAGAATGAGAAAGCCAGCGAATTCATTCACAGGTGGAGAAGCACCTGTAATAGAATGAAGGTTCCCATCCCAGAGGAGCACGCCCTACAAATCATTTTGAACAACTTTGCCCAACCCCTGAGGAACCTCATTTCTATCTCGCCGGCCAAATCATTCATCAAACTAATCGAAAGAGCTGAATGGCTCGAGACCGGCCTGGACTATGGTCTTTACGAAGGATATCCTTTTGTCAGAGGGAATCCTGATCAGAAGAAGAAGGCGCACGTCACCTACTCAGCAGAAATTTTGAATCAGGGCAGTGGCAGCTCCAACAACAAGAAGGGCAAGAAAAATCGTAACAAGAACTCAGGGCACTCCAGGGCCGAAAGGACAAACTCTGCAGCTTAGAAGGGGAAGTTTGTCAAGCCACAGCCTATTCAGTCAGCACCTCAGCCAGAAGCGAAATAGTCAGAAAAGCCGAAGCACGAGGGTTGGAGTTATGACCGAGAGTTCACAGCTCTGGAACAGTCCCGCGAAGACATCTTGGAGTATATGATGTCAAAGGGAATGATTAAACTCCCCAAAGTGGCAGATCCTCCGGTCACTATGGGAAAATGGACGGATAAATTCTGCAAGTTTCACCAGACTGTTGGACATGACACAGAGCACTGTTTTGTCCTTAAAAACATCATCCAGGACTGTATTGACAAAAACTTGCTAATTAAAGATGAAGAAGAGCAGCCGGAAATTTTATCCAAGAAATTTCCCAAGCATTCAGCTAAAGTCATCACGGAACAAACGTTCTCTCTTTAAGACAGCATCCAGCCATATTCTAGTCAGGACATTCAGAATCAACATCAGGTCCTGGTCCTTCGCCAAGCGCAGTCTTCTGCCAAGAGGGTGGATATTACTGCATTCTCCAGCAACAAGAAACCAGCGAAAGCAGCGGCAAAAATTGCCAAGATGGTTCCCAGGATCCTGAAGAGCTTTATCAAGGCGGCTTCGAAGGAAGAAGAGGCTTCAGGGTCTGTTCAGAAGCCAATCACCGCTTTATCCAATATTTCTATCCTGGATCTGACCCACGCTTCGCCCGAACATCAACAAGTGCTAGAAGAGCTTCTCAGAAAAATCAAAGTCAAGCCTAGCACCACTCCACAAGATATGGCTCAAATCGTCAATCAAGCAATGACGAATGCACCAATCACATTTTTGGATGAGGATTTGCCAAAACCTCATTCATTCCACAATAACGCTCTCTACATAGTGGTGCGAACCAGGGGCATGACAGTCCCTCATGTGCTCGTCGATGGAGGCAGCAGCCTCAATATCTGCCCTGAAATGACGGCTAAGGCATTGGGCCTAAAAGAGGAAGAATATACCCCGAATCCGATCACGATCTACGGTTTTGACAACCATGGACAGCCATCCAAGGGGAAGATATTTCTCAAAATCTTCATCAATTACTCGGTGCATACGGTCCTCTTCCATGTGGTCAATGTGCCGCCCACATACAACCTTCTCCTGGGACGCACTTGGATCCACACCGCCAATGCTGTTCCTTCAACCCTCCACCAATGTATCAAATGGTCGAAGGGAGGCATGATCACTACGGTCCTAGGAGAGGACCCGTAAGAGCGACTCCCGCAGCCGATGATTCCCCGTCCTACTTTCACTGCCGACATCCCGAGCATCCGGGAAGTCGATGAAATCAATTTAAGTGAAAGCTTGGACATGATGAAGCTAAAAGAAGTCCATCCAATAGAAAATGTTGCAGCAGTGGTTCAGTGGCAGGGACCTCGCTTCTTCAAGCTAGGTGGGCGCCTTGATTGCACTACACTCAAAGATCACCCTCTTTTCCCTCAGTTCTCAAAAAATAAGAAAGGGTTTGATCTTCTGATGAAGCACGGTTATCAGCCCTTCAGGGCCTAGGCAGAAATGAAGACGGCATTCTGGAGCCGATCGTCCCCGCTTGGCATATTGAAGGTACAGGCTTGGGTTTCACGGGTCAATCGTCTGGTAAGAAGACCACTTTCATCAAAGGAGCTCAGTAAAAAAGACAATGTCAGTGTTTTTCTGTTTCCTTTTAAAGTCATCCTGTAAGGGGCAAAAGATCCGTCCCAGTCTCTTTATTTTCTTCAATCATCTGTAAATACCAAAGTTACTTAAATCAATGAAATTTTGATTCCTATTTCTCATCTTGGTGTACACAAATTCTTTGCTTACATCATTTTCCATGATTGTCATTCTTCTTTGTACAAAAGGCTATTTTTCAAAACCTTTTACCCTTTTTCTCAAAAACTTTCTTTGCACTTTCAGATTGCCAGAATCATGGCTCCTAAATCGCTCAAAAAGCTCGTCATCAATACCAATTTTTATCAAAATAAATCCAAACCGGCCAGAATCTGCAAGGCAAAGGCAGGGGCAGAAGTTAGCAGAGTGACAGAGCAGATCAAAGAGTTGGCAGAATTTGACTCAACGATTCAAGATTTGCCAGTATTCAGAAGTAGGATGAACCATCACCATTGGTTCAAGACCCAACAGAGGATGTCAACATCGGTTCGGAAGATGATCCAAAAATCCTCAAGATCGGTTCCAGCTTGAATTCGGATGAGAAGGAAAGTCTTGTCTACTTCCTCAAACAGCACCAGGAAGTCTTCGCTTGGACTTATGAGGATATGCCAGACCTAGATCCCAAGTTGGTTGAGCACCGCCTTGTGCTGAAGCCAGATTGCAAATCCATCAAGCAGAAACTCAGAAAAATGGATCCCCGAGTAGCACCGCAAGTTAAAGGACTTGAAGAGTTGTTAAAGGCAGGATTCATTCGAACTATCGAATACCCAGACTGGTTGGCAAACATCGTGGCGGTTCCCAAAAAGAATGGCAAAGTCCGGATCTGTATTGATTTCAGAAATCTCAACAAAGCAACCCCGAAGGATGATTATCCACTCCCCAACATCGATCTTTTGATCGACAGCACGGCAGGCCATGCCATGTTTTCCTTTATGGATGGATACTCAGGCTATAATCTGATCAAATTGGCCGCTCGTGACCAATCCAAAACTTCCTTCACCACGCCTTGGGGTACATTTTGCTATAGAGTCATGCCATTTGGGCTCAAGAATGCTGAGGCAACCTATCAGAGAGCAATGGCAGTTATCTTTCATGACCAGATGCACAAGAACATGGATGCCTATGTGGATGACATCCTGGTCAAGTACAAAGAAGGAGAGGATCATCTTGATGCTCTCGGCCAAGTCTTTGAAAGACTTATCCTCTACAAATTGAGACTCAATCCATAGAAATGCATCTTCGGAGTGGAGTCAGGCAAGCTGCTTGGCTATATGATTAGCAAGAAAGGCATAGAGGTAGATCCTGCCAAGGCAAAGGCGATCATTGATATGCCGCCTCCCACTAATCTTAAAGAGCTGCGAAGCCTTCAAGGTCGCATTCAGTCAATTCGGCGTTTTATCTCCAATTTGGCCATGAGGTGCGAACCCTTCAATCACTTGTTAAGAAAAGAAGTGAAATTTGAGTGGGGACCAGAATGTCAGCTCTCATTCAAGAACATCAAGCAGTATCTCCTCAATCCGCCTGTTCTGAAGCCACCAGAACTCGAGAAACCACTCCTTTTATATATTTCCGTCAACCATAATGCTTGCGGAGGATTTCTTGCACAGTACGAGGAAGGCAGTCGGATAGAGCATGCCATCTACTACATCAGCAAGACCTTCATCGATTATGAGAAAAGATACTCTCAGATGGAGAAGACATGTCTAGCCTTAGTATGGATGTGTCAGAAGTTAAGACATTATCTGTTGGCATTAGAAATCAAAATTTTGTCAAGACTTAACCCTCTCAAGTACATCCTTGAGCAGCCTTTCCTTGCTGGACGGATTGCAAAATGGCAAGTCCTCCTAATGCAGTACGATCTGGAATATGTTTCTCAGAAGTCAGTCAAAGGTCAGTTCATCGCAGATCTGTTGGCAGATTTCCCATTGACAGAAGAGATCAAAGCAGAAGATGATTTCCCTGACGATCGCATCTGCAATGTTCAGGGGTCCCCAGTTTGGACTCTATTCTTTGATGGAGCTAGAAATATGTCCGGTATAGGGATTGGGATCTTGCTAATCACCCCTAAAAAGGAGATGCTCCCTTATTCCCTCAAGCTCGACTTCTAATGTACTCATAATATGGCCGAGTATGAAACTCTAATACAAGGCCTCAAAATTTTGCAAGACTTTGATGTCAAGAGAGTACATGCCTTCGATGACTCATTACTTGTTGTCAGTCAAGTTAATGCTGAATGGCAAGTCAAGGATTCAAAGTTAATCCCTTATTAAAAGATTGCCTTAGCTCTCATAGGCAACTTTGAAGAGTTTCAGCTCAACCATGTCAAGAGGGAGTACAATCATATAGCAGATGACCTAGCCTGTCTGGGTTCCATTTTGTCTTTTAAAGACAGTGAATCCTGTCGTTCTTTCGAGATCGGCAGACTTGATCAACCTGCCTACGTTCCAACTGAGCAAGCGAACCAAGCCACTCAGAAAGAGAAGCCTTGGTACCAAGACATCAAAAATTTCATTGAAACTGGTAAATTTCCATCGGAAATGCCAAGAAAGGAGCAACATGCGATTCAGCGCATGTCAGCCCGGTATTTTATCCTTGCCGATACTCTTTATCGTCGTGGATTCAATTCTGAGTACGCCAGATGCTTAGATAAAGATGAAGCCATGGAAATTGTCCGAGAGGCACACGAAGGGATTTATGGTGGTCACGTCGGCTACCAAACACTCGTCAAGCAGATTATCTGGGCGGGATATTATTGGAAAACCATGCAGCATGATTGCCATCAATTTGTAAGGAAGTGCGTCAAATGTCAGATGCACGCACCTTCCATTCATGCGCCAGTCGCTTACTTGCAATCTGTGGTCTCTCCTTGGCCCTTTTCGATGTGGGCCTTCGACGTAGTTGGTCCAATCACTCCTTCGACTTCTAATGGTCACCGATATTTCCTCGCAGCTACAGAATACTTCACCAAATGGGTCGAAGTTGTAACTCTGTGAACAGTAGAAGGCCGACATGTGATTTCGTTTATCCATAAGAATCTCCTTTGCCGTTTCGGCATCCCACATGATATTGTGTCAGACAATGGCAGCCATTTCAAGAATGAGAAGATGAAGACTTTCTGCTCGAAGTTCAGGATTCATCACCACTTCTCAGCTCCTTATTATCCTCAAGGAAATGGCCAGGCAGAAGCCACCAATAAAATTTTGATCCGCATTCTGGAAAGAACAGTGGAAACAGGCCGCAATTGGCACGAAAAGATGCATGACGCACTTTGGGCATACCGAACCACCATTCGGACTCCAACCAATGCTACTCCTTCAGAGCTCGTCTACGGGACCGAGGTAGTATTACCTCTCCACGTTCAGAAGCCCGCACTCAAATTTGCATCGCTCATCGAACTTCCGCTTGATCAGTATCAACAACAGAGGTTGGTACAACTTGATGTACTAGATGAGAAAAGGCTCAAGGCAGCAGAACACGCTCAGGCTTATCGTCAGAGGATAGCTCGGCACTACGCCAAATCAGTTATTGAGAGAAGATTCTGAGTCAATGATCTTGTGCTCAGATCGACAGCTCATCTCAAGCATCGGCCGAAGGGCAAGTGGTCATCCAATTGGGAAGGCACTTATGTGGTTAAAGAAGCGCTGCCTCGCAATTCCTATCGTCTGATCAACGCAGATGGGGTGGAACTGCCCGATCCTATTAACGCTTTATATTTGAAAAGATTTTACACTTGAATTGTTCATCATAGCCTTTTGTACTCTTCAAAAGTCTTTCAATAAAGCAAGAATCTTCTGTTAAATTCTCACATCCTTCCCCCTGATACTGGGGCATTTTATTTTAATCTATACTTGTCTTCCTTCATCATATGCAGGCAGGATCAAACGGATCCTTTTATAAAAATCTTACCAATTCTTCGTTAAGTTGGTTATCTTTATTAAATTGCGTTCATTTCATTTTTCTTTTTATCTAATCAAATTTTATCAATTTAATGTCAATTTTATCAATTTGTCAAGTTTCATTAAGTTTTATCAATCTTACAAAATTTTATTCCTTTATCTTTAAAAACCCCTTAAGGTTAAGGGATAATCCTGATGCCTCTTTTCCCATGAGGTATTCTTTTATTTATTTTTTCCCCTAAGGTTAAGGGAAAAACCTGACCCTCGTTGTCCAAGGTGTTCCCATTCAGAATAAGGGATAATCCTGATACCTCTCATAGGAGCATCGCTGCTACCCGTGAGAATTCTTTTTCAAAATAAATTTTCAATAAATCTCTTTAAATTCTTCTCCATTTTATAAATTTTATTCTTCTTCAGGTTAAGGGATAAACCTGAATTATTTCCCATAAATTCTTCAATTCACCTCAAATTTTTGTTCTATGTTCCATCAGGATAGGGGAAGATCCTGAAGCCATCATAAATAAATTCGGATCTTAGGCCACCTTGGGTCAAGGATCTCGAATGAATCTCCCATCTTCTTCATCATCGAAAACTATTCATGCATTTTGCCAATCCTTCTAAAAAGCCGACCTTTGGATAAGAGTTATTTCCTTCCCATCTGAGTTCTGACTGAGAATTTCGTTTTTCCATCTTATCAATATTTTTCTCAAAAACCGGGTTCCGACTCGGATTTTCCTTTTTGTATATTCTTATTTTTGAAGTCTCAAGTTCCGACTTGAACTTCCTTTTGAATCCAATGCTCGTGTTGGACAAATCGTTGTTTTGAGAATTCGAGTTTTCAAACTCAATTCTCATTCAATTTCTTATATTTAAAAACTGGGTTCCGACTCGGATTTTCCTTTTTGTATATTCTTATTTTTGAAGTCTCAAGTTCCAACTTGAACTTCCTTTTGAATCCAATGCTCGTGTTGGACAAATCGTTGTTTTGAGAATTCGAGTTTTCAAACTCAATTCTCATTCATTTTCTTATATTTAAAAACCGGGTTGCGACTCGGATTTTCCTTTTTGTATATTCTTATTTTTGAAGTCTCAAGTTCCGACTTGAACTTTCTTTTAAATCCAATGCTCGTGTTGGACAAATCGTTGTTTTGAGAATTCGAGTTTTCAAACTCAATTCTCATTCATTTTCTTATATTTAAAAACCGGGTTCCGACTCGGATTTTCCTTTTTGTATATTCTTATTTTTGAAGTCTCAAGCTCCGACTTGAACTTCCTTTTGAATCCAATGCTCGTGTTGGACAAATCGTTGTTTTGAGAATTCGAGTTTTCAAACTCAATTATCATTCATTTCTTATATTTAAAAACCGGGTTCCGACTCGGATTTTCCTTTTTGTATATTCTTATTTTTGAAGTCTCAAGTTCCGACTTGAACTTCCTTTTGAATCCAATGCTCGTGTTGGACAAATCGTTGTTTTGAGAATTCGAGTTTTTAAACTCAATTCTCATTCATTTTCTTATATTTAAAAACCGGGTTCCGACTCGGATTTTCCTTTTTGTATATTCTTATTTTTGAAGTCTCAAGCTCCGACTTGAACTTCCTTTTGAATCCAATGCTCGTGTTGGACAAATCGTTGTTTTGAGAATTTGAGTTTTCAAACTCAATTCTCATTCATTTTCTTATATTTAAAAACCGAGTTTCGACTCGGATTTTCCTTTTTGTATATTCTTATTTTTGAAGTCTCAAGTTATGACTTGAACTTCCTTTTGAATCCAATGCTCGTGTTGGACAAATCATTGTTTTGAGAATTTGAGTTTTCAAACTCAATTCTCATTCATTTTCTTATATTTAAAAACCGGGTTCCGACTCGAATTTTCCTTTTTGTATATTCTTATTTTTGAAGTCTCAAGTTCCGACTTGAACTTCCTTTTGAATCCCATGCTCGTGTTGGACAAATCGTTGTTTTGAGAATTCGAGTTTTCAAACTCAATTCTCATTCATTTTCTTATATTTAAAAACCGGGTTTCGACTCGGATTTTCCTTTTTGTATATTCTTATTTTTGAAGTCTCAAGCTCCGACTTGAACTTCCTTTTGAATCCAATGCTCGTGTTGGATAAATCGTTCTTTTGAAAATTCGAGTTTTCAAACTCGATTCTCACTCATTTCTTGTGTTTGAAAAAACCGAGTCCCGACTTGGATTTTTCACTTTTGTATGTCCTTATTTTCTCTTGAATTTCCCTTGTCGATCTAATACTCGTATTTGGACCGGAGTTCTCCTTGAACTTCCCCTTCAGGGTAAAAGATAATCCTGAAACACCGGCAATCATTCTCGCTTAATTCTCGAGTATCTTTGAATGTCGGTCTCATTTTTCAATTCTCCTTTTGAAAAACCCAGTGCTCGTGCTGGTGTGCATTTCAAAAACCCAGTGCTCGTACTGGTGTGCATTTTTTAAAACCCAGCGCTCGTACTGGGGCATTTCTTTGAAATCCAGTGCTGGTACACCTAGCGCTCGTGCTAGTTGTTTGGCTGACTGATCAGTTAGCCCTCCAGGTTCAGTCTTTGTACTAACCAATCATTATTACTCAAGCTCTAAATTCTCAATTTTGACCTTCGGGTCATCATTTTATCAAAAAATCAATCATTTTCTCTTGTAAAGGACCCTCTTCAGGGAGAGTTCGAGGGAGCTCGTTCCTTTCGCATGCAACCGTCTTTCGTTCGCAAGAACCCTTTTCCAGGGAGAGTTTGAAGGAACTCGTTTTTCTTCGCGAACAGTTTGCAAAACAACAACCAACTTTACACAAAAGAACCCTTTTTCTAGGGAGAGCTTCGACGGAAGCTCGTTTCTTTTTGTGGCCCCCATTTTTCGCATCTTTGGCCAACCCCTTCACAGAGGACCCTCTTCTAGGGAGAGTGTGATGGACTCGATCCCTCTGTGATACTTTCTCAACTTTGTTTTTCGGCCGCCTTTCCATAAGAGAAGCCTAGAGATAGGGAGTTTTGATGAAAACTTAATTTCTCTTCGAAAGTTCCGTTTTGCAAACACCTCCTCTTTCTGGGAAGAGAGGAGTATTTCCAACTTTCCATTAAGGTAAGGACTAAGCCTGAGTCTCTCTTTTTGGGGAAAAAGAGAGGAGAATTTTGTCACGGACGTGTCGATTCGATATCAAGCGATCTCTTTCATCAATGATTTTAAGAATATTTTGCCAATTTGTTATCAAGTCATTATTGATCTCAAAATTTTCATCACATAAAGAATTACCTCAAACTACCTTTAGTATTATTTCCCAAAGAGCAAGACTTTTACGAAATAAAGAACTGAATTCAGGCTTTTTCTGTTGGTCAACCAAGAGGATGAAAAAAAATCTTCGATATGACCGGCAAAGGAAAAATTCAATGATGTTGAAAAGCCATAAGTGAATCGATATTGATCATAGCTATGGCACATTCTTAAAGATCATTCTTTTGGCAGTAAGACAGTGGAAATATCCTGGGCAGTAAAAAGAACCTACCCAATCCATATCCGCTCAGTCATTTGAGCTGTAATCAAATATCCGCAAAAGGGATCTCTCAATTTTCGTCAAGGTGAAGACGAATTAAGCAAGTAAACCCCCGGGGCCAAAGAAGATTGGAAACATCTCCAAGATGACGGAGTTTGTGACGGATCCTTCTAGGGAAAGTTCAGATCACCGTCGAGATGAAGGCGGATGTGATGAGCCTACCGACAAACCCTAAAAGATATTCGATTTCCACTATCACCTAGAGAATTTTGACCAATGAACCTATATCATCAACCTAATCACTGAGAAAGAAAAAGAAGGATCGGAACATCTCCAAGATGAAGGAGTTTGTGACGTACCCTTCCCATGAAAAAGAGAGAAAAGTCAGGACATCTCCAAAATAAAGGATGATGTAAAAAAGCCCAAGAAAGCTCCATGATTCAAAAGAGTGCAAAAAGTTCATCGTGGGAAATGCCCAGGATAACAAACTGCCCGAAATTGTCAGGAATTATCTATGTGAAATTCTTTTATCAATATCTTTTCACCCAATCGCTTTTATGAAACTAAGAATATTTTCCTCTCTTCTCATATCAAGAAAATTGATATCTTCCTTAAAGAAGCTCAACAGCAACAAATTTGAATTTGATTCTTGATTCTACAGAGTTAGCCCAATTGGAGCTAATACTCTGGGTAGAAAGAGGTGATATTTTCATGCACAATTCAATCATTTTTAGATCAACTACAATTTTTGGCATCTTATTGGCAATACTTTCTCATTATCCCAAAATGAAGTGTGAACTTGATATTCGTTTTGACGTATCCTGACGTCATCCCTCCTTAGGACTGAAAAGTCCTTTCCTTCCGTCTAATCTGAGCGCTCTTAGATTTGCACACTTCCCTGCGTTCCCCACTGTCCCACCATAGACAGTTCTCGCTCAGGATAAGGGTTAAACCTGAACTTTTTGCAAAAGGTCTGTTATTGTCAAAAGCTATTTTGAGTCTCAGCAATGAGGCGCCCAAGAACAACCCCTTTTCAAGCTTTAGGGACCCCCATTTTCATTCTTTTGCAAAATCTCTCTCGGACTTGTTGTGCAAAGTCTAGAGGTCCCATCACAGTTTTCCCGCTCTTCGAGGATCCTGTATCCATTCAGGCTAAGGATTAAACCTGTTACCTCGCTCCTCGAGGTATCACCCAAACCTTCTGCGAGAGGTCGTCTGTTTTTAGAAAGCTGATTTAGTCTCAGCAATGAGACGCCCGAGATCATCCCCTTTTCAAGCTTTAGGGAATCTCTTATTTTTCTCTTCTCGCAAACCCCTTTTGGATTTGTTCGTCCAAATTCCGAAGGTCCCATCATGGTTTCTTCATCCAAGGATTTCGTATGGTTGCCCCTTTCAGGTTAAGGGTTAAGCCTGAGCCTCGTTCCACGAGGTATCTTTCCGTTCAGGTTAGGGTTAAACCTGAGTCTCATTTTCGACTAGATATCCTTTCTAGTCCTTCCACGGTTTCTTCATTTGAGAACTTCGTGCGATTCCCCCCCCCCCCACTCAGGTCAAGGGTTAAACCTGAATCTCGCTTTTGCGATGCATTTGTTGTCCCATCACGGCTTCCTCGTTTGAGGATTCTGTATGGTCGTCCCTTTCAGGATAAGGGTTAAGCCTGAACCTCGTGCCTCGAGGTATTTTTCCTTTTTCAGGTTTGGGTTAAACCTGAGTCTTGTTTCGACAAGGCGTTTTCCTCCAGTCCCATCGTGGTTCTTCCCATCGAGGAATCCATGCTCTGTATATCCATCCAGGAAGGGATCATGCTAGAGTTTCATCTCACGAGGCATTTCTCTCAGAAATGTCCCATCGAGGTTCACTTATATTCCTTTCCCCATCCCAAATTATCTCGATATATCTTCGTCCCATCCAGGTTAAGGGCTAAACCTGACTCATTCCAAAAGATTGATCTCGCCTCATTCATGTGACTTGATCAAAATCCTTCACCATTTTCGGGACCTTCACTCAAAGTCCCATCACGATTTCCTCATTTCTATCTATTCAGTCATATCATTTTCGAGGATTTCGTCCCCCTCAAGCCATTCAGGATAAGGTTCTAAGCCAGAAAAACCATGTCTTTCAAATAAATTCTTCACACCCAGTTCAGATCTGCTGACTGGGGCATTTTCAAAATTTGGAGTGTTATCTTTGCCACTAAGTTCGGCTTTCGACCGGCTTAGTAGCAAAGAGGGGCATCTGTAAACACCCCAAATTTTTCAAAATCTTTTAAATATTTCCTTTTTTTGCACTTTATCTTTATTTTTTTTGGGTAATTGAGTCAGTTTTAAAATCTAAATTCCATTTTATTTCTCAAGTTTTATTGAAATTAAATTCATTTTATATATCTGACTCAATTTCAGATCCGGATCCAGATAAAAGATCTAAATCTGAGCTTCGTTGTCCAATATTTAAAATCAAATTCTCGAAATTTCCAAAATAACCTTTTAAAAAGCTCAAACAGTTCGTCCGGTATCCGTTTGGATCCGTCAAATGGTATTTCTCAATTCGGGGTTTAAAACCCCAATATTTTTTTTATAAACTTGGGTCCAAACCCATTTCTGAAGAAATTTTCTCAAAATAACTTTTAAATTCTCAGAAAAATTCCCTTTTGTAAATATTTTTGCAAAAACAAAAAAAAATAGTTTTAATCTTTGTTTTCTCACAAACTTTAGGATTTTCTTCTAAAAATAGCAAAAAAAAATTGAAAAATAAACCAAAAACCAAAAAAATTGGGAAAAACTACAAGAAAGACGAAGGATTTTTGAGCTTTTTGGAGCCATTTTGTCGAAAACCTCATTTCTTAACCATTTTTTTCAAAAAAAATCCTAAAAAGGGAACCTCTTTATGAAAAAGTGGAGAATTCCAACGACCCTTTCCCGCGCTTCCCTCTTCTCCTCTCTCCATCGTCGATCTCAAAACCGACTCCTCTGTTCTTCACCCCACATCTTCAACGAACCCCCTCTCTCGAGCTTTCCACGCCCTCCTTAAGAAGAGACCCCGATCTTCTTTGGGGGGGATCCATTTTTTTTCTCTGGCTAATATCCATCAATATCATCAAGGATCAACATCTTTTCATTCCAAGACATCGAGTGTTTTTCCGGCTAAACCATTATCGGCATCCGGGTTTTTCCATCAATATCTCTGCTGGTCGAGGGTTCTTCTCCTTCTAATCCATTATCGACACCCCTTTTGGCATCCCACTTAATCAAGTTCTCGGCTAATCCATCATCGGCTTTTATTCTTTGATATCCATCATCAAAATCCCTGCAAGAATAAGAAGAAGAACATCTCTGCAAGGCGTCTTCCCTGCAGTTGCCTGTAAGAAAGTTAATCCTCAGCATTTCTGGTAAGGCCAATACTCTTCTCCTTTTTCATTTCTTCTTAGTTAACCTCCCTTTCTTCTGATTTCTTTTACATAAATCCCACTAAAATTTTCCTTTCCATTTATTTTGCTTCACTAACGCACCCTGGGTAGTGCTTGAGTTGCCTTGCAACGTCAAACCACCTCTGTGCAATAGCAATGGATCAATTGATCCTACATTCTCTTTTATATTTATCAAATTTCTCTGGTTGATAGGCTATCATTTGTTGATATTCGACATTTTTTTTTTTATCTATGTTTACAATAGTATATTATCCTTCCTTTATGTTTTAATGCCTTTCATGCTTCGAAATTCTGTTGTTGGCCTATAATCATCATTTGAAACGTCTCGTTCATTAATACAGTACATTGCTTATCCCTGTTTCAATGTATTCAAATTCCTGTTTTATGTTGTTCCTTCTCTTTCGATTTTCATTTTTCACCTTAATTTTGCTTTGGTCTGTGTTATTCCCGTCATTGATTTCTGGTTTATATAGCTATTTTTTTTTCTGATCGCTTTAACGTATGTTGTTTCCAGATTATTTTCTATTAATTAGGGATCATCGGTGATATTTTGATTATTTATGCTTTCTCCACTGTTTCGATGTAATCTTTTCATTTTTTTTATTCTGCCTGATTCTTCGTTCATTTTGATTAAGAGTTATAAAGATATTTATAATCTATGCAGACTTTGTTCGTATGGCACCATGTGCTGGCCGTGTTTCACAATATACTATCCTCTTCACCTCATATATGTCGGTTGCCCTGTTTTGGGCCACTTCTCGGATCCATGGAGTGATGGATTTCGTCATTTCCTTCTGCTTTCAACTAATTTTCCCTGCTATATTTCCTTTTTTAGCATAACCCACCATATTCACGTTTATATGTGTTGTCGGTGACTTCCTCAATAGGAATGATCCTGGGGTTGTGTGAACCATTGCTCAAGACTGGAAGTAGCAGCAGCACTAGCCTTCATTAGCTAGTTCCCTATATCCCCATCATTCCTTTTGAAATGTTGGTCTCTGATTTCTAGATGGAATAGGTATATCTGTTATGTTTGATATTATCTTACATCAATAGAATAGGTTGAATCTGAGTGATAATCAACCCTAAAGGGGGTTGTCTTTCAGTTGAAGGACAAGAGCTATTCCTGTAATAGCTGCTTGTACGAGGATAAAGTTGGGTATAAGCATTTGCTGATATTCTCAGTTTTCTAAAAAAAGCACCTATAATTCCTGTTGTTCCATCAAGAGCATCTTCTGGTAAAGATGTCTGTAAGACCCGCAATTTTTCAGAAAATATCTGAATAAATTCATGAGGCAATTACCGGTAAAAATAGCATTTTCTCTCAAAATGCGAAACGAATCAATTCCTGCGAGTCAGTTATACTTAGGATTTTCGTCAAATCACGAATATATGCTCAAACACTCTGGAAGCCATAACTTCTTACTTGAACGAAATCAAAGGATTCCTGAGAGCGAACTTTCTTAGTTACGTCAATACGAAGGGAATGGCGTACTCAGAATTTTTCGGAAAAAAATCGCCGAAAACCCGAAATTCTTGCGGGACCCACGGAAATATTGGTGGGACCCACAAAAATATTTCTCAGAAAATGTTCTAGAATATTCTAGCACCTTCCAGCATCTTCCAGGACCTTCCAGCTCCTTCCAGCACCTTCCATGGAAGGGATTTCTGAAAAGCCAAGGGGTATAGGGTAAAAGTGAAACTTGGGGCCCAAGTTTCACTTCCTATAAATAGAGGAGCCCCCCTCTCTCTAAAAATCGCCAACCCCTCTCTCTCTCCTCCTTTTCCCAAACCTCCCCTACCTAGCCTAGCCCACCTGAGCCCACTTGACTTGGTCTGAGCCTGCCTGACCTGGTCTGAGCCTGCCTGACTTAGCCTGAGCCTGCTTGACTTGGTCTGAGCCTGCCTGACCTGGTCCTAACCCACCTGACCTAGGTCTGAACCTACTTGACCTAAGTCTGAACCCAGTTGACTTGACTTGAACCTGGTTTGGTTCAAAGTCAAAGTCCAAGTCTTTTTTTGTCCAAAGTTCGAAGTTGATCCTTTTTCGAAGTCGAGCCTCGTTTGAAGCGTTTGAAGCAATCGGAGTCGTTTCTTCCTCAAATTGAAGTAAGTTCGCTTCATTAAACCATCTCTCTCAAGTATTTGATTGTTTGTATATAACATATACTTTCTGAAGTAGTATCTTGCTTTAGTTCTTGGTTGAGCCCTCTAGGATACTTCGGTGTTCACGCGCTCGCCTCGTAACTATCGTTGGATATATATGTTCGAATGCGCAGTATATGCGTTCTTCAAAAATGGTATCTCGCCCTAGTTCTTGGTTGAGCCCTCTAGGACATTTCGGTGTTCACGCGCTCGCCTCGTAACTATCGTTGGATGCGGATCTAGGTGTATATCTGCTGATTCTGCCGACACGTCCTATATCGCACAGGCTATGTAATTTACCTTTGCCGTCGCATCGTATGATGCCAAGGCTCCCTGTTTTATGTATTTCCAATTATTGCACTTCCGATTATGCAATGTATTTACTTACGCCGTCACGTCGAACGATGCCAAGGCTTCTGTTTTGTTATATATGTAGAATATTTCGTTCAGTTATACACCCTGAACAATAGTATATGCATTTCTTTACGCCGCCGCTGTAAAAAGCACAGGCTTCTGCTTATACTACATATATAGCGCATAAATGAGCGTTCAAATGGAGATCAAACTCCAAATCGCCAATGCGATTCCCTGACCGCTCCTCGTTCAAGATTCTGCTTGACGAATGAAGCCCCTATTGGAAAGGCTTCGGTTTTTTGGCAAAATGCTCTTTACGTAAAGACTAAGTCAAATACGTATGGCCTGGCTATGGCCCAGAGTTCCTGCAACCTTGATGGATGCAAAGTACGCACAACGGTGCACGTCCATTTCCTGAGTTAAGCGTAGCGATTTCCCACCAAAGAGGGGAGATGCCGCTAAAATGGATAAAAGAAACGCACGCTTTCTCCGTAAAAGAGAGGAAGTGCTGCTGAAAATTCTGAAGAAGCTAAGAATAGCTCAGAAAGAATGTAGCAGGATACTCTGACATATAACAGAGTGATACCCAGTTCATGGAATGCCTTCTACAATGTGGAAGGGTTCGTCGCACCGCTGCCGATAGAGCAGGGGAGGTGCTGACGAAATGGTTGGCAGAAGAGCTGCCGGAACCAATGGAACGGCATAATGATGTCCGTTGATGGAACGATGCCAGATCGGCTCGTATCCTTGTGCCTGCAAGGGCACCTTGCTCGTAAGGGCCGCTCAGCCGGAGTAGAGGTTGCGCCTTGGCTAGGTTTGGACTCGTTGCGTAAAAATACGCCGAGTAGCCGATCTATTTAGATCGAGTCATATGCATGCTCATTGAGAACGGTTACGCAACCAGACTCGTAAGGGCCGAAGAGCCAGAGTGTGTTGTTCCACCCAAAGAGGTGTGATGCTCGTGGTGGCCGAAGTGCCAAAGAGCGGTGTTCTGCATGGATATGAATAAGACTTAAGGTCGCACATACCCCGCGGTTGAAAATCGTGTTAGGGGTACCCCCTCAGTAATGACTGTGTTGGGGCGGACTCAATGGGGTCGGGTACATACTCCCGTAGTGCTAAAAGCACGGGCTGCCTAAATGGCATGCAGATTCTGTCCAAGTAATTATAAGACTAGCAGACCCCTTCAGGAATTATGCTCATTGTGGAATGACAGTGATGGTACAACCTTGAGTGACACGTGTTTTACTTTGGACCTGATAGAGTCCACGATGGCCTCAGTCACTCATGGGTTTTAGGGTCGTGGTTATCCTTAAGATCTAAGGATTGAACCCAACTACTGCAAGTAGAGGATGCATCCGAATATGGGCCTAGTAGGGTTCTCCCAGTTGGAACACACTGCCCTACTATGGATAGGGTCAACAGGCCTCTGGGGTATCTAAAATACATAGAATAATCAACCCCCAGAACGTCGCGTTGATGCCCGGACAATAGCTCTACCTGCGTACCAAAGGCGGGAGCGGTTAATTATCAAACAATGCATTAGTTCTAGGTACAGCGATACTTTGAATGTATGAGTGGATGACGTGTTGAGTCAGTCCTGCATAACCTTTGTGAAGGTGTCATGTTCGGTATACGACTGGACCGACTGGGCAAAGACCCGTGTTGTATCCGCACGACTAAGCGAAGCTCGAGGAGCTGTCCTTCGATGCGTGGGATACAGATGTGCCAAGTATGAAGACTTGAGTTAGACATCACTTTAAGACCCGGAAGAGGTCATGGCTAAGTCCTGGAGACTTAAGCGGTTATCCAAATCACAGCCCTGAAAAGGCTTGCTCTAAGTCATGAGGACTTGAGCGGATATTCAACTCATAGCCCTACGGAGGCTCTTGCGATATACGCTAAGTCTTGGAGACTTGAGCGTCGTTATTGCGCATTGCGACCCTGAGTGGTCATTATTGTACTTGAGTTGAATGGGTGTATGACTGCATGCTTACCAGCCCCTCAGTGGTTCTGACCCCGTTTTATGGGGATTTCAGGTATTGGACCTGCGTGGCGATATGCGGAGCATGGCGACATCGAGTTCCAGGGTTTCTCTAGACAGAGTTGTACTGCTTCCTTTTATTGAACCTATACTGCTTTTCTAAGCAGTGATGTTGTAATAAACATGTGGTTTTTGATAAAATGGAACACGTTGGTGGTCAATGAGTTGCTTGGCCACATACCTGCAACGTGCTCGGAGTTTTCTAAAACCGACGACTCATTATCGTCTTATTCCGCTGCTAAAAGCTTTTCTAAGTTCCGCTGCAAAGAAAAAAAAAAGAAATTCATGAAAATTTTAACTTAGCTTTGTTTTGGAAATCCGGGGCGTTACAGAATTGGTATCAGAGCCTGTGTCTGAGAAACCTGGTTCAAGATCCGTCATGTCACAATATCGCACTGTAAGTATATGTTTTTATACTTTTTGTTCTGATCTGGGTGCATCTTTGTATAGATGGCAACTCATGACTCGCGTGGATACTGCTATCGTTGCAAGGTCATGCACGATGAGTGGATATGCCCGTATGAAGTCCAAGACTGCCAATACTGTGGCGAAGAAGGGCATTCCGCCAACAAATGCCAAATGAAACATACCGCCGATATGGGTCGGCGGGGATCGCTTGGTCTTAGGGATGAGACCTCGCGTGTTAGTGGGCCACATTACTCCCGTAGAGGGAGTAGCCGTACCCCAGCAACTTCAGATGAACTACCGTCTCTGGTAGGGTTTGACATGAACTTCCTTGAGGGATTTGGTCAATCGCAAGGCTATCAACAGGCATCACGTACGCCTAGCTTGCACAGTCAGGATGAGGGATGCAACAACTCCTTCTATAATCCCATTATGATTTCGAATTCCTCGGATCATAGTACCATTATATGGGGGAACGGAGCGGCTTCACAAACGCCGAGTCTGAATAACCAAGGAGAGGGATACAACTCTTATTATCCCGTTATGGTCTCGGATTCCCCGAGCCATGATGCCACTGAGTGGGCAAGTGGACCAACATCACTGATCTACCCACAAGATTCGCTTGAGAGCGCGGAAGTGCCGCCCAAGCCGAAACTGGTTGTGCCTGCACCAAGGCAATGTGGAAGCAAATGATACTTCGGGTTGTTTGGGTCAAGAAAGAAATTCAGTTCCTAGAAGAGACTGGTAGTGTGTTGGAGTCAATAGACTCGTGTATATAGTTTCTCAACGACTAAAGTCTGCCAGTGCGGCATGACGTTTTGTGTAAGGCGCGGCTTGTGTAAATGTGATGTATATTAAGTAAATAAAGCTTTTACTTTCTCATATACATCGAGAAACAAAAAACAAGTGCTTGTGTATGATTAGATAAATGGCTCCTACGACGAGGAGAACCATGCCGAGCGAGGAGTCCCATACGCAATGATTCATGTTGGAAACACTCAACAACCTGGTTACAGCCATCCGTGAAATGAGGCCAGAACCAATCGCACCACGAAATGAGCACCTGGGAGGAGTGACTTATGAGAAGTTCCTCAAGCTTGATCCGCCAGTTTTCATTGGCAGAGCCGATCCGAAGCTCGCGGAGAGTTGGATCGAAGAGACGGAACGTGCCTTCTCAGTACTGGGAGTACCAGAAGAGAAGAAGACCAACTTTGGCACGTACCGGTTAAAAGATAATGCACGGAAGTGGTGGGATACCACTAAACTTATCCAGTTCTCACAAGTCGAAGTCATTCCTTGGACTGACTTTCGGAGAACTTTCATGGATAACTACTTTCCGTTGCATTCCAGAAACAAGAAAAAGATGGAGTTTCTGGAGTTGGAACAGGGCGGTATGAGTCTGATGGACTATACCACCAAATTTCAGAATCTGGAGCGCTACTGCTCTCGACTATTCGAAACAGACCAAGAAAGGGCCGACAAATATGTGAATGGTCTGCGCGAAGGGCTGCGATCTCGAGTAGTAACAAGCATGCCTTCAACTTTTTAGGCTGCAGTAGCAGCAGCTTCAAAGATCCAAGAGGATTGGGCACGATCTAAAGTGATCGTAGCAAAGAAGCCCATAGTGAATGGTGGGAATCGTAAAAGGACGTTCCCAAGTGGCCAGGGTTCACGACAACCCTTTCAAAAGAAGAAGTTCCAAGGAGGGAACAACACTCAACAAGTCGTGAGGCCAAGACAGAACACAACTCAGAATGGTCAGCAGTCCAACTTCAGCTGCACAAGGTGTCGTGTGAACCACCCCGGAAAGCCATGTCCTCGTGACATGGGTGGTTGCTTGTATTGTGGCAAGATGGGCCACTTTATAAGGGATTGCGCCAAGAAGGCTGCAGATGAACAGAGGAGTAATGCCGGATCTGCCGGACCCTCTCGACCAGCACCACAGCGTTCGCAGTTCCAACGACCGCCCCCTAGGATCGAACAAAGGCCTGCTGCAGGTCGTGTATATGCTATAACGACTGAACAAGTCGAAAATGGTGACCTGATTGAAGGCACCGTACCTGTTAATGGACATGCAGCTTACGTCTTTGATTGTGGTGCTACTCATACGTTTATCTCCGACGATTTCACCGAACAACTCTACGCCTCGGTGCAACCGGTTGATAAAATGATCGAAGTGTATAACCCGTTGGGTTCACGCACCAAATGTATCCGGTGTGTGAAGAACTTGGATATTGAGATAGCTGGGCAACACTTGCCTACTAACGCCATCCTGATCGATATGAAACAGTACGATGTCATTCTGGGAATGAATTGGTTGGCTCAGAATAATGCCAAGATTTTGTGCCGTGAGGGCAAAGTGATTCTATCTCGACCCGGATTGCCTAAGATGGAATACCGGTTATCCAAACCAGTTCCACAGAAAAGGCTCATATCAGCACTTAAGGTACAAAAATACCTTAGGAAGGGTTGTGTGGCCTTCCTGTTGAGTCTCTCGGTAGAAAAATCCAACGACCAACCCCTTGAGAGTTTGGAAGTAGTGCGGGAGTTTCCCGATGTGTTTCCTGAGGAATTGCCAGGACTTCCGCCACTTCGTGAGGTTGAATTTGGAATTCAATCCTTACCTGGAACAGCGCCGATATCCAAGGCCCCGTATCGAATGGCTCCAGCTGAACTCAGTGAGTTGAAGTGTCAGTTGGAAGAACTGATGGAACAAGGGTTCATCCGTCCAAGTGTATCACCGTGGGGAGCCCCGGTGTTATTTGTAAAGAAGAAGGATGGATCCCTTCGGTTATGCATCGATTATCGGATGCTTAACCAGGCAACTGTTAAAAATAAGTACCCGTTGCCTCGAATTGAGGACTTGTTTGATCAGCTCAGAACAGCGAGGGTGTTCTCCAAGATCGACCTCAGGTCTGGGTATCATCAGATCAGAGTGAAAGAAGAAGATATACCTAAGACTGCCTTCAGAACGAGATATGGCCATTATGAGTTCGTAGTAATGCCCTTCAGACTCACTAATGCGCCTGCTGCCTTTATGGATCTAATGAACCGGATATTCAGACCATATTTGGATAGCTTTGTTATTGTCTTCATCGATGACATTCTCGTATATTCAGAGAACAAGGAACAACACATGGAGCACTTGAGAATCGTCTTGAAAACCCTTCAAGATAACCAACTCTATGCTAAGTTTTCAAAATGTGAATTCTGGCTAGACAAAGTGATGTTCCTTGGACATGTCATCTCGAAAGATGGAATCGCAGTAGATCCTGCGAAGGTGGAAGCTGTGATGGACTGGAAGCAGCCAGAAAATATTACTGAGGTCCGTAGCTTCCTTGGACTTGCCGGATATTATCGGAAGTTCATACAAGACTTCTCCCGAATCGCCGTACCGATGACGAAACTGTTGAAAAAGGGAGTCAAGTTCGAATGGACTGACCAGTGTAAGGGGTGCTTTGAGGTTCTCAAACAGAGGCTTACCACTGCCCCTGTCCTTACCTTACCTTCTGGTCAGAGAGGCTTCGTTGCTTATACCGATGCCTCGGGAACAGGTCTGGGTTGTGTGTTGATGCAGCATGGCAAAGTAATCGCCTATGCGTCACGACAGTTGAGAGTCCATGAGAAAAACTATCCAACCCACGACTTGGAGCTTGCCGCGGTAGTGTTCGCGCTTAAAATCTGGCGACACTACCTGTATGGAGAGAAATTTGAGGTCATGTCGGACCATAAAAGCCTAAAATACCTCTTTTCTCAAAAAGAACTTAATATGCGGCAACGACGATGGCTGGAATTCTTCAAAGACTATGAATTCACGCTTTCCTATCACCCTGGAAAGGCGAATGTCGTAGCAGATGCCCTTAGTCGCAAGACTGTTGGCACTCTGGCCAGCCTAACCGGACAGTGGAAGCTGATGGAGGATTTTGTCAGTTGGAAGTCATTCCTAGCTGATCCAGGAAAGATTCGATTGACATGCCTGACGATCCATATCGAGATCCTCGATCGCATCGTAGCCGAACAGTTCAAGGATCCCCAGTACTTGGAATTGAGAGCTCGTGCTGAAAAGGATGACACTTTCTTCCATTTAAAAGAAGATGGAGGAATATGGATGGAAGAAAGGATTTGGGTTCCAAATAACCCTGAGCTAAGACAGGAAGTACTCCAGGAGGCCCATAGTAGCAAGTACACTATCCACCCTGGAGGTACAAAAATGTTTTGGGACTTACAGAGAAAGTACTGGTGGAGGGGTATGAAGCGTGATGTGGCTACATTTGTCTCGAAGTGTTTGATCTGCCAGCAAGTAAAGATCGAACATCAACGACCTGGTGGAAAAAATGCAACGGATCGAGATTCCGGAATGGAAATGGGAAGGCATTACGATGGATTTCATCGTTGGATTGCCTCGATCCAAGAGACAACACGATTCAATATGCGTGATCGTGGACAGACTCACCAAGTCGCTCACTTCCTACCAATCAACACCAGATATTCAACCGAACGACTGGTAGAAATCTACATTCGGGAAATCGTTAGACTCCATGGAGTGTCGATTTCAATCATATCTGATCGTGACTCGAAGTTCACCTCTCACTTTTGGGAGCAGCTTCAGAGAGCCCTGGGGACGAAACTCAAGTTCAGTACAGCATTCCATCCCCAAACAGATGGGCAATCAGAATGAACCATACAGACTCTCGAGGATATGCTAAGAGCCTGTATGCTGGAATGGAAAGGTGATGGGGATTCCCATCTAGCGTTGGCTGAATTTGCTTATAATAATAGCCACCACGCTAGCATTGGGATGGCACCGTATGAAGCCTTGTACGGGCGACCCTGTCAATCACCAATCCATTGGGGTGAAGTGGGTGAGCGAACCTGTAAACACCCCAAATTTTCATTCACCTCCCCGAAATTTCCACCAAGCATCATCATCCAGCCTCTGAAATCGCTGGAGGGCAAAATGGTCATTTTCTGAGCCCGGACCTTACAAAAGTCAAAATTTCATCTGCAACTCTCAAAATTTCTCTATTTTCAGCTCAGATGTTCAAAATTTTACTCCTGACAGGAGACAGACATCTCCAAGTCTTGGTTCAAGATTGCATTTCATAAGACATGGCATTGCATATCATTGCATGAGCATCTCATATCACTGCACTGCACAGCATGTCATTTCGAGGTCCAGAACTCTTGATTTCAAAATTTTCAATCCAGATTAGAATTTTAACTCTTTTCAAAATTGATTTCAAAACCCTGGGTCTTCAAAGTTATCAATTGTTCCCATTTTACCCCCAGGGCTCTGAATTTCAAAATATTTCCTCAGGAAAACAATCTGGATAATTTTCAATAAATTTCAACTCAGATTTTGCCCTTTTGACAATTTCAAATATCTTCCTTTTACAAAATTGCCCTACAGGGGCCAACTCTTTCCAAAAATTCCTGTTTTACCAATTAGTCCAGATTTTATGAAAATTCCAAAAAGAAGTTGTTGTCTTGTCCTTATTTCAATAAAGAAGCAATGTGGGGCCCACATTAAGGTGGTGTCACATAGGCTTTTCTTTTGAAAATTTGAATTTTGAAAAACCCAAAAATATAGGAGCCTTGTCCCCTGGATTGGTGCCACTTGTCTTTTCTCTCTCCTCCCATTTCCATGCCAAGTGTCAGTGTGGGGCTACCCTAAGAAGCCGCCACATGTCATCCCATTTATCTGCCATGTGTCACCCTATCCATCCTGCGCCATGTGTCATTTCAAAGAACACCAGGAGAGGCCAAGTGTCATAGGTTGTCCTGTCTAGAAAAAAGTGGAGCTTGTCTCCTCTGAGGTGGCGCCACTTGAAGTGTGTCTCCTACAGGGGACACGTGTCAACCTCTTACTCCTTCTAGAAAAGTAGCCTGACACATGTCTCTCCCTACTTTTCTCAGAAAAGTAGGAGACACGTGTCACTCCTAGATTCCTCCAGAAAAAGTAAGCTTGTCTCCTCTGAGGTGGCGCCATCTGGAGTGTGTCTCCTGCAGAGGACACATGTCAAGCTCTCACTTCCTCAGAAAAAGCAAATGCCATGTGTCATCCTCTACTCTTTTCAGAAAAAGCAGGTGACATGTGTCATTCTCTGCTCTTCTCAGAAAAAGTAGATGCCATGTGTCATTTCCTGCTCTCTTCAGAAAAGCTAGAATTCAAATATTCAAATCTCCTCATAGGTGGCGCAGATCCTGAACTCCTTCCTTTTCCATGTTGTCTGAGATGGCGCCACATGGCTTGGCCCCCCTTCTCTCCCCTCTGCCACGTGTCATTCTCTGCTTCTTTCAGAAAAAGCAGGTGACACATGTCTCCTTCTACCTTCTTCAGAAAAAGTAGAGGACACATGTCTTCTCCCTACTCTTTTCAAAAAAGTGGGAGACACATGTCACTCCTGGCTTTCTTCAGAAAAAGCAAACCATTCAAATATTCAAATCTCCTCCTAGGTGGCGCAAATCCAGAGCTCTGATTTTTCCAGATGGCCTCTAAGGACGCCACATGTCCCTTGCCTATCCCTCTTGCCACATGGCATTGTAGGAGCCACCCTGAGGTGGAGCCACATGTCCATCCCCCATTCCTCCAGGGCCAACCTCCATTTGAAATTCAAATTCTCCTCTGAGGTGGCGCCATTTGAGAAAGCCTCTCCAGACAGCTGACACTTGTCTGCCACATGTCCATCCCCCATTCCTCCAGGGCCAACCTCCATTTGAAATTCAAATTCTCCTCTGAGGTGGCGCCATTTGAGATAGCCTCTCCAGACAGCTGACACTTGTCTGCCACATGTCCAGACCTCCCTGCATCAGAAAAAGTAGAACCCCCCCCCCTATGAGGTGGCGCATTTTGCTTCCTCCCTTCATGTTCTCCTACCACATGGCATCGTAGGAGCCACTCTGAGGAAATGCCACATGTCAGCCTCTCCTTTCCTGTAGAAAAAGCAAAATTTCAAACATTTGAACTCCCCCAGAGATGGCGCCACATGGCATGCCCCTACTGTTCCAACTTTACACCTCAGAACACCTTTTGAGGTGGCACCATTCCAGAGCTCCCACTTGGCTCCATTTTTGATTTTTATTTTATTTTTAATAAAAGTAGTCCACCATGAGGTGGCGCCACCTGAGGACTCCCTACAAAAGGTGAGTTTGAATTTCAAATTCCAAGAGAACACCCTCTGAAATGGCGCCTTCTGGGAGTTCCCTGCAGAGAGAATCAAGCAAACTTTTGAAAAATTCCAAATTCCCACTGCTGAGGTGTCTCACCCACAAAATTTCTATTTTTTTTATTATTTTTCTCAAAAATCAAAATAGCCTCATGAGGTGGCACCACCTGAGGGCTCCTTGCAAAAGCCAAATTCGAATTTCAAACCCCCAGATGGCACCCCCTGAGATGGCGCCACATGGAGGGCTCAGATTGAGCCTGTTTGAATTTCAAATTTCTTAAGAAAATTTATAAAAACAAGGCTCCACGCCCAGGAGAGGAGAGCATCTTTGGAGACCATTTTGTGAACTTGAAAATCCGACCTAGCCTCCCTAAAATCTGATTCTGAACTTTGGAAATCGTGCCCCCTTTGGCTCATTGGAGAAGGTGGAGTAAAGTTCGTGCAGTGGCCAATTCGATTCAAGCATAGGTCGATTTTAGTGAACCATTCGAAGCCCGGAGTGAAGGACGAAAAAAGCTCGTGATAGCCGCCCCTTTCAAGATCTTCTACGCTGCGTAACGAAGCAAGGTGAACTTCTTTTCCCCTTGATGTAATTCCATAATCCGATTCGGGAGTCGTTTGAAGAAAGAGCTCATCCGAGAGATGGATTGAGCTATTCTCATAAAAAGACATATATAAAATGTTTATTTATGCTTCCTTGATGATTTTTAACATTCATGTAGTTAGCTAGGTTTAATTTGTATTTTATTTCATTCATTTAGCACATTTCATGAATTAATTAGGATTAGTTTAGCATTTATTTCAACTCTGCTCATTTTCAGTAGGTCTCTGTTTTTGTCAGTCAGTCCACACGTCATTTCATGCATTTGTTTTTTATTAAAAATCCCAAAAAAATCACTAAATGCGCCCTTACGTGTCCCTAAATTTTTTTCAAAAATTCGGAGGTATTTGAATTTTTTTAGTGCGGTAAACATTCAAAATGGCAAGTCGGGTTTTGTTACCCGGGATGCGTTTTGAAAATCATTTGCCGACTTGTAAAATCGAGATATCCCTCATGGGAGATCCGATTTTCGATCCGAATAATGTTATGAACTCGGGGAATGTCTAGTTTTTAATATGTTTTTTTCCAATTTTTATGATTTTTTTTAATATCTGAAAAAAATCCGAGAGTTCGGGACACGTGTCAGAGCCTAATTTGGGCCTCTGAGATTTTGGATCGACTTGGTCGATGGGTTCTCTTTGTGTGTTGCCCCAAATCCAAAACTGTAAAAAGTGAAAGTTATGTCCGCGGTGTCCTCTATTTGCATCTGAAAGCCTGTGATTTTTAGAACAGTGTTGATACCTGCCACGGATTTTTTTTGTCAGTCCTCTGTTTTGCTACATTTGTCTGTTCTGTTAGTTTAGGCAGGAATAGTTATATTTTTATCTGTGTTTCTGTTGATCAAATGCCGAAGTGATAAACATGAACATTGTTCATGTAGGTGTCATGCATAGCTATGATTAAATTCATAAATTTCCATGGCTGTTTTATATTTGTTTAGCATTTTACGGGTGATTTTTACCTCTGTCAGAACTAAATCCCTGTTGCCGAACTCACCATGGCTCAAATCCCGAGGCTGTAAAAACCAAAAATGTTCCATTTCGGGTCTTTTAGCAGTTTGCAAAATATCAGAAGTTTCCATGGTGTAGATCTTGCATTATCATATTAGGCATTGCATTTGGTTCGGATCCATAGGCAAAATCCACCATTTTAGGACTTTCTTTGAATTTTAGCATTTAAATCATATCATTTCGTGATTTTTAGCATTTTAGGCTGTTTATCAGAGTAAGTAGAGGCTTCATACCGAATTTGGTGCAATTTGGAATCGATTTGAGGTTCGGATTATCCGTAATACCAAAACAGGGTCCCGCAGGACCCGGATCCAAGAGAAAAACAAGCGAAAATCGTTATTTTTGATAAATTGCAAAATACCAAATTCTGATTTTACAGTTCTAATGTGTTTAGCAGTATGTCATACTGCATTTCATCATCATTTGATTCAATTTGAACTTCAAAATCTCAATTTTACCAAGTTTTCCTTCAAAAAACCCTGATTTTAAAGGTATAACTTTATAATTAGGGGTATTTTGGTCATTTTGACCACCATTCCGAATTTCAAACTATTTTCTACTGAATTTCCTGCATTTTCATCATTTCAAAATATCAAGGAAGCATGAGAATAGGGTTTATATCCAATTAAATTCAATAATTTCATAATATTATTGGAAAATCTTGGAAAAACCCACATAGTTGAGCTAACCCTATTTCAAGTTTGGCAGGAACAATCAAAAGAAGGAGCTGAAGTCTACAAATTTCTTTTATTTCCTTTATTTAGTGACGTAATAATGTAAATTTTGGAATAAGAGAGTTAATTTCCTGCTTAGACTAGGATGCATATCATATAGTTTAAATTTATGCAATATCCTGATTATATGATTCATGCATTTTATTTCAAAAGCACTATGGATGTTCACGAATGGCACGTGCACCAACTCTTAGGGAGTTGATGGACTCGGTGGGATCCATATTTACGGCCCTAGTCGGAATATGGACGAGACCCAGATCCATCATCTTTCTACTAGTCACATAGAGCCTACACTCTTAGGCTATCTTAAAATGCACATCATATTTCCAAAGTTTTCAAAGTCATGTGCATCAAATCAACTAAGTTCTGAACATATTCATGGCCACAGTCAGAATATGTGAAGGATTTATTTGGACTTAATGCACATTTTCCAACCAATTCCTCAGAAAATCTTTTCAAAGGGCATTCATTCACTCATGTCATTTGCATCATGAAATCATTTTCTCAAGAAAACTTCATTCTCAAGAAATCGATTTCTCAAGAAACTCTATGGATTTTCCAAAATCGGTTTTCCCAAGTCAAGTTTTTCACAGTTTTCCCTGGAAAATGTTACTTTCTTAAGACTTTCAAAAAGAGTTTTCCAATCTTTCTCCAAAATCCAAAATCGATTTCCAAGTATTTCAAGGTTAAGATTCTCAGGTTTTCAACCTCTCAAGTTTCAATTTCCCTTTTCCACAAGGGATTTCCAATGAATTTCCATCATTTTCCTAAGAAAACTCTCAAAGTCCAAGTTTTCCTAAGAAGTGTTTCCCTTTTCAAAGGTTCACCCTTTTCTCAAGAATCAATCCCATTTTCCCAGGATTTTCAACCATTCATGATTTTCCCACAACTTCATGAACTTTCCCGTGACTTCAAAAACCCTTTTTCACATGAGTTTTCCTGAGAAATTGACTTTCATCTTTTTCCTGAGAGAATCTTTTCAGCTCCAAATATTTTTCAAGCATACATCATGTTTTCCCAAGCTGCATTTTCCCAAAACCTCATAGCACATGCCTGAATTCTCTGTGCATTTAGGATAGAACATAACTTCGATAATTAAACTAAGTCAAGCATAGTTTTGGTCCTTGGTTCGATTACCCCTGTTAAAGGCGGCAGGAACGGTCGAACCTCGTACCGACAGGTCGAGTCCCATCCCATGGATTTTCCCGCAATTTTAAAAAAAAAACGGAGGCGAGTATTTCTAAACATTTTCCAAAATCCGATCAAGTTTGAAGCGCGGAAGCGTTTCCCTCTCTCTCTTCCGCAAGGAAGGGAAGACGGGGGAAAAATTTTGCGACGATAACAGAACCCTGGACTCGCCCATTGTGTTGCAGCATTACACTGAGCAGGTCCACATGATCAGAAAGAAGCTACTGACTGCTCAGAGTCGACAGAAATGCTACGCCGATCAGCGACGTAGGAAACTCACTTTTGCGGTTGGAGATAAGGTTTTCGTCAAGGTCTCTCCAACCAAGAGTGTGTTTCGTTTTGGAAAGAAGGGGAAACTCAGCCCCAGATTCGTCGGTCCCTTCGAAGTTTTGAACCGAATCAGAGAGACTGCCTACCGTATAGCATTGCCACCACAATACGCGCAAATACATGATGTATTTCACGTATCAATGCTTCGAAAGTATGTTCATGATCCTTCTCACGTCATTCAACATGAAGACATTGACATTCGAGAAGATATGACGGTAGAAGAAAGGCCAGTGGAGATCATGGACCGACGGGAGCAAGTGCTAAGAACGAAGGTCATTCCACTTGTTAAAGTGAGGTGGCAGCATCATGGAATCGATGATTGCACTTGGGAGCCCAAATCCGATATGCGGGATAAATATCCTGAACTCTTCACCTTGTACTCTTAGCTGAATTTTGCGGACGAAATTCCTTTAAGGGGGTAATGATGTAAGACCCGCAATTTTTTAGAAAATATCTGAATAAATTCATGAGGCAATTACCGATAAAAATAACATTTTCTCTCAAAATGCGAAACGAATCAATTCCTCCGAGCCAGTTATACTTAGGATATTCGTCAAATCACGAATATATGCTCAAACACTCTGGAAGCCATAACTTCCTACTTGAACGAAATCAAAGGATTCCTACGAGCCAACTTTCTTAGTTACGTCAATACGAAGGGAATGGCGTACTCAGAATTTTTCGGAAAAAAATCGCCGAAAACCCGAAATTCTTGCGGGACCCACGGAAATATTGGTGGGACCCACAGAAATATTTCTCAGAAAATGTTCTAGAATATTCTAGCACCTTCCAGCATCTTCCAGGACCTTCCAGCTCCTTCCATCACCTTCCATGGAAGGGATTTCTGAAAAGCCAAGGGGTATAAGGGTAAAAGTGAAACTTGGGGCCCAAGTTTCACTTCCTATAAATAGAGGAGCCCCCCTCTCTCTAAAAATCGCCAACCCCTCTCTCTCTCCTCCTTTTCCCAAACCTCCCCTACCTAGCCTAGCCCACTTGAGCCCACTTGACCTGGTCTGAGCCTGCCTGACCTGGTCTGAGCCTGCTGTAAACACCCCAAATTTTCACTCACCTCCCCGACATTTTCACCAAACACCATCATCCAACCTCTGAAATCGCTAGAGGGCAAAATGGTCATTTTCTGAGCCCGGACTTTGCAAAAGTCCAAAATTTCATCTGAAACTCTCAAAATTTCTCTATTTTTAGCTCAGATGTTCAAAATTTTACTCCTGACAGGAGACAGACATCTCCAGAGTCTTGGTTCAAGATTGCATTTCATAAGACATGACATTGCATATCATTGCATGAGCATTTCAAATCACTGCACTGCACAGCATGTCATTTCGAGGTCCAGAACTCTTGATTTCAAAATTTTTAATCCAGATTAGAATTTCAACTCTTTTCAAAATTGATTTCAAAACCCTGGGTCTTCAAAATTATCAATTTTTCCCATTTTACCCCCAGGACTCTGAATTTCAAAATATTTCCTCAGGAAAACCATCTGGATAATTTTCAATATGGATTTCAGTCACTTCACCTCAGATTTTGCCCTTTTTGACAATTTCAAATATCTTTCTTTTACAAAATCGCCCTACAAGGGTCAACTCTTTCCAAAATTCCTGTTTTGCCCATTAGTCCAAATTTTTATGAAAATTCCAAAAAGAAGTTGTTGTTTTATCCTTATTTCAATAAAGAAGCAATGTGGGACCCACACTGAGGTGGTGTCACACAAGCTTTCCTTTTGAAAATTTGAATTTTGAAAAACCCAAAAATATAGGAGCCTTGTCCCCTGGATTGGCGCCACTTGTCATTTCTCTCTCCTCCCATTTCCATGCCAAGTGTCAGTGTGGGGCTACCTTAAGAAGCCGCCACATGTCATCCCATTTTATCTGCCATGTGTCACCCTATCCATCCTGCGCCATGTGTCATTTCAAAGACTACCAGGAGATGCCAAGTGTCATAGGTTGTCCTGTCTAGAAAAAGTGGAGTTTTTCTCCTCTGAGGTGGCGCCACTTGAAGTGTGTCTCCTGCAGGGGACACGTGTCAACCCCTCCTTCCTTCTAGAAAAGTAGCCTGACACATGTCCTCTTCCTACTTTTCTCAGAAAAGTAGGAGACATGTGTCACTCCTAAATTCCTACAGAAAAGGTAGGCTTGTCTCCTCTGAGGTGGCGCCATCTGGAGTGTCTCCTGCAGAGGACACGTGGCAAGCTCTCATTTCCTGAGAAAAAGTAGACACCATGTGTCATTTTCTGCTTTCTTCAGAAAAGCTAGAATTCAAATATTCAAAAATCCCCATAGGTGGCGAAAATCAAGAACTCCTACCTTTTTCATCCTGTCTGAGATGGCGCCACATGGCTTGGCCCACCTTCTCTCCCCTCTGCCACGTGTCATTCTCTGCTTCTTTCAGAAAAAGTAGAAGACACATGTCTTCTCCCTACCTCTTTCAGAAAAGTAGGAGACACATGTCACTCCTGGCCTTCTTCAGAAAAAGCAAACCATTTAAAATTCAAACAGGGCACTAGGTGGCGAAAATCCAGAGCTCTGATTTCCCAGATGGCCTATGAGAGCGCCACATGTCCCTTTCCCTCCTTTTCCTCCCTCTTGCCACATGGCATTCTAGGAGCCACCCTGAGGTGGCGCCACATGTCCATCCTCCATTCCTTCAGGGCCAACCTCCATTTGAATTTCAAACTTCCCCTTGAGGTGGCGCCATTTGAGAAAGCCTCTCCAGAAAGCTGACACTTGTCCACCACATGTCCAGATCTCCTTTCTCCAGAAAAGGTAGAATTCAAATTCCTCTGAGGTGGCGCCTTCTGAGCCCACTGCTCTGACCTTCTGACATGTGTCAAACACCTTTTGAGGTGGCACCATTCCAGGACTCCACTTGGCTCCATTTTCATTTTTTATTTTATTTTTAATAAAGGTAGCCCACCATGAGGTGGCGCCACCTGAGGACTCCCTACAAAAAGTGAATTTGAATTTCAAACTCCAAGAGAGCACCCTCTGAGGTGTCGCCTTCTGGGAGTTCCCTGCAGAGAGAATCAAGCAAACTTTTGAAAAATTCCAAATTCCCCCTGCTGAGGTGTCTGACCCACAAAATTTCCATTTTTTATTTTTCTCAAAAAATCAAAATAGCCTTTTGAGGTGGCGCCACCTGAGGGCTCCCTGCAGAAGACAAATTCGAATTTCAAACCCCTCAGATGACACCCCCTGAGATGGCGCCACATGGAGGGCTCAGATCCAGCTTGTTTGAAATTCAAATTTTTTTCAGAAAATCTATAAAAACAAGGCTCCATGTCCAGCATAGAAGATCATTTTTTAGCTCTGGTGAACTTGGAAAATCCGGACCTAGCCTTCCTAAAATCCGATTTTAAACTTTGGAAATCGTGCCCCCTTTGGCTCATTGAAGAAGGTGGAGTAGAGCTCGTGCTGTGGCCAATCCGATTCCAACAGAGCTCGATTTTGGTGGACCATCCGAAGCTCGGAGCGAAGGACGAAGGAAGCTCGTGATAGCTGCCCCTTTCAAGAGCTCCTACTCTGCGTAACGAAGCATGGTGCACTTCTTTTCCCATTGATTGGATTCCATAATTCGAATCGGGGGTCGTTTGAAGAAAGAGCTCATCCGAGGGATGGATTGAGCTATTCTCATAAAATGACATATATAAAAATGTTTTGTTATGCTTCCTTGATGATTTTTAACATTCATATAGTTAGCTAGGTTCAATTTGCATTTTATTTCATTCATTTAGCATATTTCATGAATTAATTAGGATTAATTTAGCATTTATTTCAATTCTGCTTATTTTCAGTAGGTCTCTGTTTTTGTCAGTCAGTCCACACGTCATTTCATGCTTTTTTTTTTTTTATTAAAAATCCCAAAAAAATCACGGAATGCGCACTTAGGTGTCCCTAAAGTTTTTCCAAAAATTCGGAGGCATTTGAATTTGTTTACTGCGGTAAACATTCAAAATGGCAAGTCGGGTTTTTTTACCCGAGATGCGTTTTGAAAATCATTTGCCAACTTGTAAAATTGAGATATCCCTCATGGGAGATCCGATTTTCGATCCGAAAGATGTTTTGAACTCGGGAGAATGTCTAGTTTTTAGTATGATTGTTTCCGATTTTTATGATTTTTTTTGTGTCTGACAAAAATCCGAGAGTTCGGGACACGTGTCACAGCCTAATTTGGGTCTCTGAGATCTTGGATCGACTTAGGGCTATGGTTTCTGCTTGTGTGTTGCTCCAAATCCAAAACTGTAAAAAGTGAAAGTGGTGTACGAGATGTTCTCTGTTTGAATCTGAAAGACTGTAATTTTTAGAACAGTGTTGACCCCTGCTTTGGATTTGTTTTGTCAGCCCCCTGTTTTGCTACATTTGTCTGTCTTGTTAGTTTAGGCAGAAATAGTTATATTTTTATCTGTGTTTTCGTTAATCAAATGCCGAAGTCATAAACATAAAAGTTGTTCATGTAGGTGTCGTGCATAACTCTGATTAATTTCATAAATTTCCATGGCCGTTTTGTATTTTTTTAGCATTTTACATCAGATTAGTGTGATTTTTACCTCTGTCAGAGTTAAATCCCTGATATTGAACTCACCATGGCTCAAATCCCGAGTCTATAAAAACCAAAAATGTTCCATTTCGTGTCTTTTAGCAGTCTGCAAAATATCAGAAGTTTCCATGGTGTAAATTTTGCATTATCATATTAGGCATTGCATTTAGTTCGGATCCATAGGCAAAATCCATCATTTTTAGGACTTTCCTTGAAATTTAGCATTTAAATCATATCATTTTGTGATTTTTAGCATTCTAGGTTGTTTATCAGAGTGTTTAGATGCTTCATACCGAATTTGGTGCAATTTGGAATCCATTTGAGGTTCGGATCATCCATAATACCAAAACAGGGTCCCGCAGGACCCCGATCCAAGCGAAAAACAAGCGAAATTCGTTATTTTTGATAAATTGCAAAATACCAAATTCTGATTTTACAGTCTTAATGTGTCTAGCAGCATGTCATCATATCTTTTACTGCATTTCATCATCATTTGATTCAATTTGAACTTCAAAATCTCAATTTTACCAAGTTTTCCTTCAAAAAACCCTGATTTTAAAGGTATAACTTTATAATTAGGGGTATTTTGGTCATTTTGACCCCAATTCCGAATTTCAAACTGTTTTCCACTGAATTCTCTGCATTTACACCATATCAAAACATCAAGGAAGCATGAGAATAGGGTTTATATCCAATTAAATCCAATAATTTCATAATATTATTGGAAAATCTTGGAAAAACCCACATATTTGAGCTAACTTTATTTCAAGCTTGGCATGGACATTCCAAAGAAGGAGCTGAAGTCTGCAAATTTCTTTTATTTCCTTTATTTAGTGACGTAATAATGTAAATTTTGGAATAAGAGATTTAATTTCTTGCTTAGACTAGGATGCATATCATATAGTTTGAATTTATGCAATATCCTGTTTCTATGATTCATGCATTTTATTTCAAAAGCACTATGGATGTTCACGAATGGCATGTGCACCAACTCTTAGGGAGTTGATGGACTCGGTGGGATCCATATTTACGGCCCTAGTCGGAATATGGACGAGACCCAGATCCATCATCTTTCTACTAGTCACATTGAGCCTACACTCTTAGGCTATCTTAAAATGCACATCATATTTCCAAAGTTTTCAAAATCATGTGCATCAAATCAACTAAATTCTGAACATATTCATGGCCACAGTCAGGATATGTGAAGGATTTATCTTGACTTAATGCATATTTTTCCAACAAATCTCTTAGAAAATCTTTTCAAAGTGCATTCATTCACTTATGTCATTTGCATCATAAAATCATTGATTTTCTCAAGATTTTCTCAAGAAAACTTCATTCTCAAGAAATCGATTTCTCAAGAAACTCTAAGGATTTTTCAAAAATCGGTTTTCCAAAGACAAAGTTTTTCACAGTTTTCTTTGGAAAACGATATTTTCTTAAGAGATTCAAAAGAGTTTTCCAATCTTTCTCCAAGATCCAAAATCGATTTCCAAGTATTTCAAAAGGGTAAAATTCCCAGGATTTCAATTTCCCAAGTTTTGAATTTCCTTCTCCAATGAGCTTTCATATGAATTTCCATCATTTTCCTAAGAAAACTCTCAAAGTCCAAGTTTTCCTAAGAAGTGTTTCCCTTTTCAAAAAGGTTCATCTTTTCTCAAGAATCACTTCCATTTTCCCAAGATTTTCAACTATTTCTGATTTTTCCACATCTTTATAAGCTTTCTCATGTTTTCAAAAACCTCTTTTTTATCCGAGTTTTTTGAGAAATTGACCTTTTTCCTGAGAGATTCTTTCCAACTCCAAATGTTTTTCTAAGCATACATCATGTTTTCCAACTGGCATTTTCCAAAATCTCATAGCACATGCCTGAATTCTCTGTGCATTTAGGATAGAACATAACTTCGATAATTTAACTAAGTCAAGCATAGTTTTGGTCCTTGGTTCGATTACCCCTGTTAAAGGCGGCAGGAACGGTCGAACCTCGTACAGACAGGTCGAGCCCCATCCCATGGATTTTCCCGCAATTTTCAAAAACGGAGGCGAGTATTTCAAAACAATTTCCAAAATCCGGTCAAAGTTTGAAGCGCAAAAGCATTTCTCTCTTTTTCTCTTCCGCAAGGAAGGGAAGACGGGGGAAAAATTTCACGACGATAACAGGTTTGGCGACCGAGATGGGACCTGTCCTTGTCTGACCTAAATTATGCTTGACTTAGTTCAATTATGAAAATTGTCAGCTCTTTACTTTCAATATCATGCGAACCTAGGAGCCTAGATTATGACCTAGCTGACATTGATTGCATATAGCTTAGGCATGGTTTGGTAGGACCAGATTGAGGAGAAATTTTCATGCTCACATAGACTTAGGTCTAAATACAATCCTCCTCAATTTAGGATCTGAATGCAAACACTGTATGCTTCTTCAAAGATTTTCAAAAGTCTATCTCTCTAGGACTTAGAGCCCTCTATTTCTTGCATGTGATCATTTTTTCAAAACCTCAATTACCTATCATTACCCGGTCTTCACGTTGCTGGGCTCTCTTCCAGAACCATAGTTCGGGATAGAGCCTCACAACTGGGCCAACTATTCGGGTTAACACCCCCCTACCACGTACCGCGGGCCACAGTCCGAAGTATATCGGTAGGAGCTCAAGGATGTTGGAAAACCTTACCTTAGAACCGTAGTTGAAATTCTATACCACGTACCTCGGATTTCAATTCAGGTATATCGGCATAACTGGATTGGACAAAGATGATCTGAACCTAGAGTTAGGATTAAGGTCCTACAGCTGTTTTCAAATGGATGCATCTAGAGTCAGCCTTTTAGAGAATGCTAAATGTGCATAAATGTTTGTGCAGGATGAGATTGTATGTATGATTTCCTCAATTCTTTATGTTTCCCAATGTTTTTCAACTCATTAGGTCTTTTTCCAAATATCCTTATTTTCCACGAGATCTTTTCTCAAACCCTGGATGATTTTCTCAAATATCCCATTTCTTTCAAAACTCCAGGTGATTTTACATTCTACCTTTCTACTGGATCTCGAATTTCTAGCTGCATTTTTATCATGCCTGCAAAATTTTTCAAAAATTCTCACATTTTCCTAAGTCTCATTCTGAGTCTTTCTCTGTTTTCAGTTCAATGGCATCCAGTCAGGTCGATCCTATCTTTCCTAAAGGTCACATCTCCTTCGAGGTGCGACAAGGTCGTCCTGAACATCGAGCCCTTAGCACCGGAACTTTCATTCCCCGGTGGTATTATTCCTGGCTAAAGAGCTTTTCCCGAATGTTCCCGGACCATTTGAGCGAGTGCGGATTAGAGCTGGCATCAGCAGTCGGAAAGCAGACCATCAATGGCAACCTGATCCATGCAATGGTGGAGCGATGGAATCCTCGAACGTGTACCTTCTGGTTCCCGTGGGGAGAGATGACTGTTTTAATGGATGAATTTTCAGAAATCATGGGGTTGCCAGAACCAGCCGGTCAACCAGGAGACCCCTTAGAGCATCAATTCCTTATCAATGTCAAGGGTTTGGACCCCCGAGACTCCTTAGCTCGTATGACAGGCCGCCGATCTTGGCCCCTGATCCAGTTAGAAGGAGATGAATATGTTGACCTACTTGAGTTGTACCGCCAGTACGGGACCTTCGTCGAAGTCAGCACGCTTTCAAGAACAGCCAAAAAAAAGATTCAGAATGCAATGGTTCTATGCACTGTAGGACTGTCCCTTTTCCCAGATGGACAGAATTACATGGACATCAGAATAATCCAACTTATGAGAAGATGGGGAAGTCGGCAAACCAATCGCCTCTCCATAGCCATGGCAGCGCTCGCCTTCCTTTATCGAGGTCTGACTCGATTCTCTCTCGGAGAGTCCATTTTAGTTGAAGGATGCATCTACGCACTTCAGTCCTGGTTTTTCTAGCACGTTCCAGCCCGAGCAAGCTCTTTCAGATACAATGGTCAAGAACTCCTTCCAGTGGCGCAGTACCGGTCTATGATCAACAACATTCAAGAGGATGACGTTGTTTGGGACTATTTTGATCGGCAAATATCTCCTCCCAGATATACGTACGCTTATGGCAAGCGGTTCAAGTTGCTGGGACCATTCTTTTGCACTTATTATCAACCAAAGAGATGTGTTCGACAGTTCTCTCAAAGGCAGCAGTACGTTGAAGCTCGACTGTTATCAGGAGCTATGGCAGAGTTCGATCTCACCTCCGCGCAATGGTCCGGGGCATATCATTCTGCCCGCTACGGCTGGGATTCCTTTGTCTCTCTTAAAATCTTTCCAGGTCCTAGAGTGTCTGCCGACTATCGTGAATGGTGGCAAATTGTTTGTCCCCCACCTCTTTGTCAAGATCAATAAAATCTTATTCTTCTCATTTTAATAAAATTCTCTCTTTCCATTGTGGTTTGACGACCTCGCCTAGGTAACAAGGCATATTTTCGTTGTTTATTTCTTTTGCAGAAGGAATGACAACACAATTGTCGTGATTCCCACGACGACTCAGTCCCTAGTAATGGAACATCTTTTCCAAATTGTCTACCATATTTTCAACAAATATTTCTTCCAAAAGCTAATTCCTTCATAATCTAATCAGGTCTTTGCCCTGCAGAGAGCATCCATACCATTTGATGGTTGAGACAAGGTCAGGCAAAAGAACCACGGCATCCCAGTACTCATCAGCCTCGGAAGAAGAAATGGGTTCCCCTCGATCCGAGAAGAGTCAAGAACAACAGCAAGAAGACGATGGCATAGACCCTCAAATGTATGCCATGTTCAGAAAAATGATGAATAAGATGATGAATGAGCAGCCTGGGACCAGCTCAGAAAGGAATCCATTCAGAGAAAAGTTCCATGGTCACAGGGGTAAGAAGGCTCCCAAGAAGCAGATCCAGCCAGAAGAGATTTCAGATGAATCTGATTCCACTGAAAGCACAGATGAAGAATATGAGGTGCCTCTGGCATTTCAGAAGCGGGGCCAAAGTAAAAGCCGCAGATCAAAGAGCAGAGATAAAGAAGAGCCTTTGCAAGTGCAGTTTAAAGAAATGGCCCGAGTTGTCAAAGATCTGCACGCCCGCGACAAGGGCAAGAAAGTCTTCACCAGTGAGGACTTTTATGACGGCTTAGAAGGGGATGATGATCTGGAGAATCTCCCCCGAAAATTCATCAAATTCGATGGTTCCGGCGACCCAAAAGCGCACCTTGCCACTTTCTTTGCTGAATGCTCTCGGTTTAAGAGGGATAACCGAGCATTGTTTCTATGTTTCCCCCGCAGCTTGGAAGGAGTTGCCGCCAAGTGGTATGCTGAGCATATCAACCCCATCGAGCTCAAGGAGTTCGATAAAGTTGTAAATCTCTTTATTGAACGCTTCTTGTTCAACACAGAAGCGCTGCCTACATTAAGTCATCTCTGCAATTTAAGGCAGAATGAGAATGAAAAAGCACGGGACTTCATTCATAGATGGAGATCAGCCTGTAATAAGATGAGAGATCCTATCTCGGAAAGGCATGCATTGTCCCTAATCCTCAACAATTTCTCGCAGCCGTTAAGAGGATTGATCTCCACAGCGCCATCCAGGACCTTCATTGAGCTGACTGAACGAGCCGAATGGCTCGAGCTAAGTGTGGAAAATGGAGTCTATGAAGGCTTCACCTTTTCCAAGAACAACTCCCATGGTGAGCAGAAGAAGAAAGCTCACTTCACTTATTCTGCTAACAACAACAACAAAGGCCGTAATCAGCACAAAGGGCAGAAGAAAGATTACTGCTACAGCTCAAGCAGTTCGAACAACAAGGATCAGAAAGCAAAGCCTGCTCCTCAATACAGCAAGCCTCCTCAGCAGGATCAAGGGCCGAAACTGCGTGAGAAGACCAAACATGAAGGCTGGAGTTACGACAGAAATTTTACTCCTCTTGACCAATCGTTCGAGGACGTGCTCGAGTACATGCTATCAAAAGAGATGGTCAAATTGCCCAGATTGGCTGATCCCCCTGTGCCCATGGGGAAATGGAAAGATCAGTTCTGCAAGTTCCACAGGACAGTGGGACACAACACCGAGAACTGCTTTGTTCTCAAAAATATCGTGCAAGATCTCATTGAAAAGAATCTATTGGTAGAAGGAGAAGAAGAAGAGAAAATGGACATTCTCAACCACCCCTTCCCTTCGCACACCACAGCAGTAGTGTCTGCACAACCCTTTCTACCGCATGAGCATATCAAGCCATGTTCTGTGCAAGATCTCCAAGTTCAGCATCAGGTGACAGTGCTACGACAAGCAGCTCCAGATTCTAAGAAGATGGACTTAATTTCAGCATTCGGTAAAATGAAAGTTGCGGAAGCACCTATGAAGTCAGTTCCCAAATCAAAAGGAACTCCTGACTTCTTCAAGCAAATCGTTAGACCAAGGCCAGAGAATTCAAGTCAGAAGCCTCTGACTGCTTTATCCAATGTCTCCATCCTTGACTTGGCCAAGAATTCTAGCAAGCACCGACAAGTACTGGATAATCTGCTCAGGAAAATCAAAGTTAAGCCCAGTACCACTCCTGAAGACATGGCACTGATCGTGAACTCCGCCATGACCAATGCACCAATCACCTTCTCAGATGAAGACCTTCCAAAGCCTCATTCCTTTCATAATAATGCCTTGTATATTGTCGTTCGAGTCAGAGGAATGACGGTTCCCCATGTGCTGGTCGATGGGGGCAGTAGCCTCAACATATGTCCCGAAATGACCGCAAAGGCATTAGGGATCAAGGACGAGAAATACATTCCAGATCCCATCACTATCTATGGGTTTGACAATCATGGTCAAACGGCCAAGGGCAAGATATTTCTGGAAGTGTTTATCAACTATTCGGTGCACTCCGTCCTTTTCCATGTGGTTAATGTACCACCAACCTACAACTTGTTGCTCGGTAGGACGTGGATTCACAATGCTAATGCAGTGCCTTCCACCCTACATCAATGTGTGAAGTGGTCAAAAGGTGGAATGATCACCACAATACTGGGAGAAGACCCAGAAGAAAGGCTCCCGCAGCCCATGATTCCCCGGCCATCATTCAATGCAGATATTCCCAGCATCAGGGAAAGCGAAGAGATCAACCTCGGAGAAAATCGAGAAATACTTCAGGCACCATCTCTGCACACAGTAGCCACGACACGATGGAAAGGTCCTCAATTCTTCAAGGTTGGAGGTCGAATCGACTACAGCACCATTAAGGATCATCCATTGTTTCCACAATTCATGAAGTCAAAAAAGGGATTTGATTTACTCCTAAAGCATGGCTATCAACCCTTCAAGGGACTCGGCAAGAATGAAGATGGCCGCATCGAGCCAATGATCCAGAAACATCGTCCCCACAGGGCAGGATTGGGGTTCTCCGGAGGAAGCTCATCAAGGAAGACTGTTTTTGTCAAAGGGGCACAATGAACACCATTTGTTACTTTCTTTCTATTCTTTTCCAAATAAATGTCTCATTTTACCAATGTCACTGATTAATTCAATCAATAAAATTCCAAGTTTCTTTGTCTATCCGGATGCCATCTACTCCCTTTCTGTCTATCTCATCATTTTATCATTCAATGCCATTTTATGCATGGTTCCCTTCAAATGATTGCTTGTCTTACTGTAGGCCGATTTTTCTGAACCAGATTTCTTATCCAAAATTTCAGAATAACCTCTCGGACAATCAAGAAGCTCGTTCTCAATCCCAAGGCCTCTCAAAAGTCGACAGCAATTCACAGAATCAAAGCAAGCACCGGAAATGACAAGAGTGCAAAGCAGTCTGATGATTATGCAGAATATGATCAGTCTCTTCAGGAATTACCAGAGTTCGCCGCAGTTCAGAAGCAGGACGAACCATCTCCTCTAGTACAAGATCCAACTGAAGGTGTCAATATCGGTTCAGAGGAAGATCCCAAAATTCTCCAGATCGGAACCAGTCTGAATCCGGAAGAAAAGAAAATATTTACAGATTTTCTTAAGCGGCATAAAGAAGTGTTCGCATGGACATATGAAGACATGCCGGGCTTAGACCCCAAATTAGTCGAACACCGTCTTGTCTTAAAGCCGGATGCTAAGCCAGTCAAGCAGAAGCTGAGAAAAATGGATCCCAGAATAGAACAGCAAGTCAAGGAAGGACTCGAAGATCTGCTCAAAGCAGGATTTATCCGAGCTATTGACTACCCGGATTGGTTAGCCAATATCGTCGTCGTCCCAAAGAAAAGCGGCAAAGTGAGGATCTGCATAGACTTCAGAGATCTCAACAAGGCAACTCCGAAGGATGACTATCCACTTCCAAGCATCGATCTTCTAGTCGATAGCACGGCAGGCCATGCCATGTTCTCTTTCATGGACGGATATTCCGGCTACAATCAGATTAAGTTGGCCGCCCGCGACCAATCAAAAACTTCTTTTACTACGCCTTGGGGCACTTTCTGCTATACGGTTATGCCTTTTGGGCTCAAGAATGCTGGAGCAACGTATCAACGGGCAATGGCTGTCATCTTCCACGATAAGATGCGCAAAATCATGGATGCGTATGTTGATGATATTCTTGTGAAATCTAAAGAGGAAGAAGATCACCTCGAAGCACTTGAGCAAGTCTTTAAGAGACTCATTCTTTATAAGTTAAGGCTTAACCCGCAAAAGTGTGTCTTTGGAGTCGAATCAGGCAAACTGTTGGGTTTTCTTGTCAGCAAAAAGGGAATTGAAGTTGACCCAGCCAAAGCAAAGGCTATCATTGATATGCCTCCCCCGAAGAATCTCAAAGAACTGCGTAGCCTTCAAGGACGTATGCAGTCAATCCGGCGATTCATTTCCAATTTGGCGATGAGATGTGAGCCCTTCAACCACTTACTCAGAAAAGGAGTTAAGTTCGAATGGGGACCAGAGTGCCAGCAATCGTTCGATCGAATCAAGAAGTATCTTCTTAATCCTCCCATCTTGAAGCCGCCAGAATTGGAAAAACCTCTTTTATTATACATCTCAGTTAATCAAGTCGCATGCGGTGGGTTCTTGGCGCAATACAAAGAAGGCAGCTTGATAGAGCACGCCATTTATTACGTGAGTAAGACTTTCATAGATTATGAAAAGAGATACTCTCAAATAGAGAAGACCTGCCTAGCTCTGGTATGGATGTGTCAGAAGCTAAGACACTACCTGTTGGCATCAGAAGTCAAAATTTTGTCTAAACTCAATCCCCTCAAGTATATCTTAGAACAACCTTTCCTCAGCGGACGAATCGCCAAATGGCAAGTCTTACTGATGCAGTATGACTTAGAATATGTCTCGCAGCAATCAATCAAAGGCCAAGCAATTGCAGATCAATTGGCGGATTTTCCTCTGGCCGAAGAAGTGAAAGCCGAAGATGACTTCCCTGATGAGCAGATTTGCAATATCCAGCAATTTCCGGTCTGGAATTTATTTTTCGATGGTTCTAAGAATATGGCTGGAATAGGCATTGGGATCTTACTAATCACTCCTGAGAAGGAGATGATTCCATTTTCTCTCAAGTTAGATTTTCAATGCACTCACAACATGGCTGAATATGAAGCCCTGATTCAAGGTCTAAAGATTCTACTAGACTTCAATGTTAAGAGAGTGCATGCCTACGGTGACTCATTACTTGTTGTCAATCAAGTTCGAGCCGAATGGCAAGTCAAAGATCAGAAGCTATTTCCCTATCAGAAAATTGTTTCAGCTCTTATCAGCAAGTTTGAAGAATTCCAGCTCTTCCATATCAAGAGAGATTTTAATCAAGTGGCCGATAGCCTAGCCAGTTTAGGCTCCATTATGGCATTCAAGAATGGAGAATCTTGTCGCTCTTTTGAAATTGGCAGACTTGACCAACCTGCCTTCATTCCAGCGGAACAGGTAGACCAGGCTGAACAAAAGAAGAAGCCTTGGTATTACAACATCAAAACTTTCATAGAAACTGGCGAATTTCCTCCAGAACTCTCAAAGAAAGAGCAGCGAGCAATCCAGCGTATGTCTACTCGATACTTCATTTTGGCCAATGTCCTCTATCGTCGCGGATTCAGTTCATAGTATTCCAGATGTTTAGATGAAGACGAAGCCAAAGAAGTCGTGCGAGAAGCACACGAAGGCATCTGTGGTGGCCACGTCGGCTACCAAACCCTTGTCAAGCAAATCATAAGAGCAGGTTACTATTGGAAGACTATGCAACAAGACTGTTATCATTATGTGAAGAAATGTGTACAATGTCAGATACATACACCTTCCATCCATGCTCCAGCAACTTATTTACAGTCTGTTGTCTCTCCATGGCCGTTCTCCATGTGGGCCTTCGATGTCGTAGGTCCCATCACTCCTTCAGCTTCAAATGGCCACAAATACTTCCTTGCCGCAACAGAATATTTCACCAAGTGGGTAGAAGCCATCAGCCTCCGCACAGTAGAAGGCTGACATGTGGTCTCTTTTATTCACAAGAACATCCTTTGCCGTTTCGGCATCCCGCATGACATTGTGTCAGAAAACGGCAGTCATTTCAAGAATGAAAAGATGAAGACATTCTGCTTAAAATTCAAGATCTATCACCACTTTTCCGCTCCATATTATCCTCAAGGGAATGGTCAGGCAGAGGCCACCAACAAGATTTTAATTCGTATTTTGGAGCGAACTGTGGAAACAGGCCGTGACTGGCATGAGAAGATCCACGATGCATTGTGGGCCTATCGGACCACCATTCGTACACCAACGAATGCTACTCCATCAGAACTGGTCTATGGAACAGAAGTAGTATTGCCGCTATATGTTCAGAAGTCCGCTTTGAAATTTGCTTCACTCCTGCAATTACCTCTTGATCAATACCAGCAGCAGCGACTAGTGCAGCTAGACTTACTCGACGAGAAAAGGCTAAAAGCAGCAGAGCATGCTCAATCCTATCGCCAGAGAGTAGCCAGGCAATATGCGAAGTCTATCATCGAAAGAAGATTCAAAGTCAATGATTTAGTACTTCGATCCACAGCTTATCTCAAGCATCGTCCTGGCGGCAAATGGTCGCCAAATTGGGACGGTCCCTATGTTGTCAAAGAAGCATTACCCCGCAGCTCATATCGGCTCATCAATGCTGATGGAGTAGAATTGCCAGATCCTATTAATGCTCGACACTTGAAAAAGTTTTATACTTGAAACATTTATCCTTCTCCTGTAATCCTTCCTGTTTCCTTTAAATAATGATCCAACTTTCTTTCCCAGTTACACTGGGGCATTTTAAAATTTTGTTCTATATGCAGGCAGGATAAACAAATTCCTCATTTCATGCACTTGTTCATTCATATGCATCAACTCATATTCATTTGCATTCAATTGCATTAATAACAATCCGGTCAGTATTGGGATCTCAACAAACCATCCCATCATAATTCCTAATGATCCAAAGGTCATCACCAATACTGAACCAAAACCCAGCGCTCGTACTGGTATTATTCCAAAATCCAGTACTCAAACTGGCACATTTTCAAAATTCCAATTTTCCAGAAAACCGAGTTCCGACTCGGGTTTTATTTTCAAATCATTTTCCTTTGTTGATCCGGGTTCCGACTTGTGATCTCTCTACTTTATTCGAGCCTTGACTCGAACTTTCCATTTTCCTTTGTTTATCCGGGTTCCGACTCGTGATCTCATTACCTTACTCGAACCCTGAATCGAGTTCTTCATTTTCTTTTGTTGATCCGGGTTTCGACTCGAGATCTCTCTATTCATTCAAGCTCAGATTCGAGCTCTTCATTTGTTGATCCGGGTTCCGACTCGTGATCTCTATATTTTATTCGAGCTCTGACTCGAACTCATCATTCTCCTTTGATTAATCCAAGTCATTTCAGTCATCAAAGTCTGTCAATTGCTCAAATTTGATATTTTGCTCTCCAAATTCCAATTTAAATCTTCAAATCAGGCAACTCTCCAATTTCGACCTCTGGGTCACCCAATTTTCAATTCTCAATTTCAATTACCAATCTCAATTTCGACCTTCGGGTCAATCAATTTCCAAATTCTCGACCTTTGGGTCAATCAATTTCCAATTCTCGACCTGCGGGTCAACCAATTTCCAATTTTCGACCTTCGGGTCAATCAATTTTTAAATTTCGACTTCTGGTCAAATCAATTCTCAATTTCGACCTTCGGGTCACACAATTTCGACCTTCGGTCAACCAATTCTCAATTTCGACCTTTTTGGTCAAATCAATTCTCAATTTCGACCGTCAGGTCATCCAATTTCGACCTTCGGGTCATTCAATTTTCAGCAACCAATTTTCCAATTTCCAATTTCGACCTTCGGGTCAATCAATCTCAATATCCAATTTCAATCATTTTCTCTTGCGAGAGACCCTTTTTAGGGAGAGCACGAGGGAGCTCGTTCTTTTCGCATGCTATCAAATTTGTTCACTTAGCCCCTTTCAGGGAGAGTTTGAAGGGACTCGCGTCTTTGTGAACCGTTTGCAAAACAATTTCCAATTTCACACGAGGAACCCTTTTGATAAGGGAGAGGCTCGACGGAGACTCGCTTTTCTTGTGACCCCCCAATTTCATACTAGGCCATTTTCGTCATGAAAGACCCTCTTTGCAGGGAGAGTGTGATGGACTCGTTCCTTTCATGACCCAATTTTCAGACCTCACTATTATCGGCCCCCTTTCCATAAGAGAAGCCTAATATTAGGGAGCTTTGATGAAAGCTCAATTTCTCTTCGAAAGTTCGTTTTGCAAACACCTCCTCTTCAGGGAAGAGAGAAGTATTTCCCATTTCCCATTCAGGTAAGGGCTAAGCCTGAGTCTCTCTTTTTGGGGGAAAAGAGAGGAGAATTTTCGTCACGGATGTGTTGAGCCGGATTTCAAATACTCTCTTTCACTCAGGATTTCAAGAAAATTTTGTCAATTTGTCAATCAAATTATTTGTTGATTTAAGAATCTTTATTGCACTAATCTCTATCTTAATTTACCTTCAGCATCGCTTCCAAAAGAGTAAAGCTTTTGCGAAAAGAGATTCAAAACTCAAATTCTTTCTATTGGCCAACCAAAAGGATGAAGGATAAATCCTCGATATGGCCAGAAAAGAAGATTCAATGTTAGTGAAAAGCCATAAATGATTGATATTGATCACAGTCAATGGCACATCTTTAAAGATTATTCTTGTAAAATGAGGCAGTGGAAATATCCTGAGTGCTAGAAAAGAGAGAATTCGCCCTAACCCTGTCTCCTCAGAATCACCTAAGCTGCAATTAAGTATCCGCAAAAGGGATCTCTCACCTGTCGTCAAGATGAAGGCGAATTAGGTGAGTAGACCCCCGGGGCCAAAGAAGATTCGAAACATCTCCAAGATGATGGAGTTTGTGACGGATCCTTCCAGGGAAAGTCCAAAGCACTGTCGAGATGAAGGCAGATGCGATGAACCTCTCGACAATCCCTAAAAGATATTTAATTTCAGCTATCGCCCAAAGATTTCCAAACCCATCATCCAAGAAGGATTGAAACATCTCCAAGTTGAAGGAGTTTGTGACGTACCCTTCCCAAAAGAGAGAAAGAGAGGAAAAAGAAAGAGAGAAAGAGTCAGAATATCTCCAAAATAAAGGAGAATGTAGAAAAAACCCAGAGAGCCAAAAAAAAGTGCAGAAAGACTATCAAGAGAGAAGCTCTCAGGATATCAAACTGTCAAATCTATCAAGAATCCTCTTTAAATTTGTGAAATTCTATTATCAATACTATTTCATCAATCGCTTTCATAACATCAAATTCTCTTTCCTGCTCATATCAAGGAAATTGATAGCTTCCTTGAAGAAGGCCAATTGCGAACAATTTGGATTTCAAGTCTCGATTCTACGAAGTGAACCTTGTTTGGAGGTAATGCTTTGGGTAGAAAAGAAAGAATATCTCTGCAACCATGTGCAACATTTTCAAATATTTTGAATCAACAATAAAATTCTCAATATTTTGACAATATTTTCCAGCTATCTTGACGTGAAGTGAGAGCTTGATGTCCCTTTTTGATACATCCTGACACCAATTTTAAATCCCTCCTAAGGACTTAATTCCTTCCCTTCTTTGAGAGCATGAACTCTCAAATTTGCACACTTCCCTGTGTCCCCACTGTCCCACCATAGACAGTCCCATTTCGGTTCGAGGTCGAACCACCAATCATTTCTCGCAAAAGGAAATTTCAAAAGCTGATTTTAGTCTCAGCAATGAGACGCCCAAGATCAATCCATTTTCAAGCTTTAGGGACCCCATTTTCCTTCCTTTTGCAAAACCCCTGTCGGATTTACTGTGCAAAATCCGAAGGTTCCATCATGGTCTCTTCCTTCGAGGATTCCATCCATTTTCCACCCGATCAGGATAAGGGTACAAACCTGAGCCTCAATCAAAGAGGTATTTCATTTTCTACCCGATCAGGATAAGGGTATAAACCTGAGCCTCAATCAAAGAGGTATTTCATTTTCTGCCCGATCAGGATAAGGGTACAAACCTGAGCCTCAATCAAAGAGGTATTTCATTTTCCGCCCGATTAGGATAAGGGTACAAACCTGAGCCTCATCCAAAGAGGTATTTCATTTTCCGCCCAATCAGGATAAGGGTATAAACCTGAGCCTCATCCAAAGAGGTATTTCATTTTCCGCCCAATCAGGATAAGGGTATAAACCTGAGCCTCCTTTGATGAGGTATTCCATTTTCCACCCGATCAGGATAAGGGTACAAACCTGAGCCTCAATCAAAGAGGTATTTCATTTTCCGCCCGATCAGGATAAGGGTACAAACCTGAGCCTAAACCAAAGAGGTACTTCATTTTCTGCCCGATCAAGATAAGGGTACCAACCTGAGTCTCATTTCGATGAGATATTCCATTCCCCAATCAGGTTAAGGGTCAAAAACCTGAGCTTCGCTCCATGCGAGGTATTTCTGTACCATCCAGGTTAAGGGCAAAAACCTGAGCTTCGCTCTCATAGAGCAAATCTTTCCTCTTCATTCTTCGCTTCATATCTACCATCTTCCTCGGGCTAATTTCTTCACACTCAGTCAGATCCTTCTAACAGGGGCATTTTTTTATGTATGGCCCAAATTTGGTGTGTTTTTCTTTGCCACTAAGCTCGGCCATGAGCCGGCTTAGTAGCAAAGAGGGGCATCTGTAAACACCCCAAATTTTCACTCACCTCCCCGACATTTTCACCAAACACCATCATCCAGCCGCTGAAATCGCTGGAGGGCAAAATGGTCATTTTCTGAGCCCGGACTTTGCAAAAGTCCAAAATTTCATCTGAAACTCTCAAAATTTCTCTATTTTTAGCTCAGATGTTCAAAATTTTACTCCTGACAGGAGACAGACATCTCCAGAGTCTTGGTTCAAGATTGCATTTAATAAGACATGACATTGCATATCATTGCATGAGCATTTCAAATCACTGCACTGCACAGCATGTCATTTCGAGGTCCAGAACTCTTGATTTCAAAATTTTCAATCCAGATTAGAATTTCAACTCTTTTCAAAATTGATTTCAAAACCCTGGGTCTTCAAAATTATCAATTTTTCCCATTTTACCCCCAGGACTCTGAATTTCAAAATATTTCCTCAGGAAAACCATCTGGATAATTTTCAATATGGATTTCAGTCACTTCACCTCAGATTTTGCCCTTTTTGACAATTTCAAATATCTTTCTTTTACAAAATCGCCCTACAAGGGTCAACTCTTTCCAAAATTCCTGTTTTGCCCATTAGTCCAAATTTTTATGAAAATTCCAAAAAGAAGTTGTTGTTTTATCCTTATTTCAATAAAGAAGCAATGTGGGACCCACACTGAGGTGGTGTCACACAAGCTTTCCTTTTGAAAATTTGAATTTTGAAAAACCCAAAAATATAGGAGCCTTGTCCCCTGGATTGGCGCCACTTGTCATTTCTCTCTCCTCTCATTTCCATGCCAAGTGTTAGTGTGGGGCTACCTTAAGAAGCCGCCACATGTCATCCCATTTTATCTGCCATGTGTCACCCTATCCATCCTGCACCATGTGTCATTTCAAGGACTACCAGGAGATGCCAAGTGTCATAGGTTGTCCTGTCTAGAAAAAGTGGAGTTTTTCTCCTCTGAGGTGGCGCCACTTGAAGTGTGTCTCCTGCAGGGGACACGTGTCAACCCCTCCTTCCTTCTAGAAAAGTAGCCTGACACATGTCCTCTTCCTACTTTTCTCAGAAAAGTAGGAGACATGTGTCACTCCTAAATTCCTACAGAAAAGGTAGGCTTGTCTCCTCTGAGGTGGCGCCATCTGGAGTGTCTCCTGCAGAGGACACATGGCAAGCTCTCATTTTCTGAGAAAAAGTAGACACCATGTGTCATTTTCTGCTTTCTTCAGAAAAGCTAGAATTCAAATATTCAAAAATCCCCATAGGTGGCGAAAATCAAGAACTCCTACCTTTTTCATCCTGTCTGAGATGGCGCCACATGGCTTGGCCCACCTTCTCTCCCCTCTGCCACGTGTCATTCTCTGCTTCTTTCAGAAAAAGTAGAGTACACATGTCTTCTCCCTACCTCTTTCAGAAAAGTAGGAGACACATGTCACTCCTGGCCTTCTTCAGAAAAAGCAAACCATTTAAAATTCAAACAGGGCACTAGGTGGCAAAAATCCAGAGCTCTGATTTCCCAGATGGCCTATGAGAGCGCCACATGTCCCTTTCCCTCCTTTTCCTCCCTCTTGCCACATGGCATTCTAGGAGCCACCCTGAGGTGGCGCCACATGTCCATCCTCCATTCCTTCAGGGCCAACCTCCATTTGAATTTCAAACTTCCCCTTGAGGTGGCGCCATTTGAGAAAGCCTCTCCAGAAAGCTGACACTTGTCCACCACATGTCCAGATCTCCTTTCTCCAGAAAAGGTAGAATTCAAATTCCTCTGAGGTGGCGCCTTCTGAGCCCACTGCTCTGACCTTCTGACATGTGTCAAACACCTTTTGAGGTGGCACCATTCCAGGACTCCACTTGGCTCCATTTTCATTTTTTATTTTATTTTTAATAAAGGTAGCCCACCATGAGGTGGCGCCACCTGAGGACTCCCTACAAAAAGTGAATTTGAATTTCAAACTCCAAGAGAGCACCCTCTGAGGTGGCGCCTTCTGGGAGTTCCCTGCAGAGAGAATCAAGCAAACTTTTGAAAAATTCCAAATTCCCCCTGCTGAGGTGTCTGACCCACAAAATTTCCATTTTTTATTTTTCTCAAAAAATCAAAATAGCCTTTTGAGGTGGCGCCACCTAAGGGCTCCCTGCAGAAGACAAATTCGAATTTCAAACCCCTCAGATGACACCCTTTGAGATGGCGCCACATGGAGGGCTCAGATCCAGCTTGTTTGAAATTCAAATTTTTTTCAGAAAATCTATAAAAACAAGGCTCCATGTCCAGCATAGAAGATCATTTTTTAGCTCTGGTGAACTTGGAAAATCTGGACCTAGCCTTCCTAAAATCCGATTTTAAACTTTGGAAATCGTGCCCCCTTTGGCTCATTGAAGAAGGTGGAGTAGAGCTCGTGCTGTGGCCAATCCGATTCCAACAGAGCTCGATTTTGGTGGACCATCCGAAGCTCGGAGCGAAGGACGAAGGAAGCTCGTGATAGCTGCCCCTTTCAAGAGCTCCTACGCTGCGTAACGAAGCAAGGTGCACTTCTTTTCCCATTGATTGGATTCCATAATTCGAATCGGGGGTCGTTTGAAGAAAGAGCTCATCCGAGGGATGGATTGAGCTATTCTCATAAAACGACATATATAAAAATGTTTTGTTATGCTTCCTTGATGATTTTTAACATTCATATAGTTAGCTAGGTTCAATTTGCATTTTATTTCATTCATTTAGCATATTTCATGAATTAATTAGGATTAATTTAGCATTTATTTCAATTCTGCTTATTTTCAGTAGGTCTCTGTTTTTGTCAGTCAGTCCACACGTCATTTCATGCATTTTTTTTTATTATTAAAAATCCCAAAAAAATCACGGAATGCGCCCTTAGGTGTCCTTAAAGTTTTGCCAAAAATTCGGAGGCATTTGAATTTGTTTACTATGGTAAACATTCAAAATGGCAAGTCGGGTTTTTTTACCCGAGATGCGTTTTGAAAATCATTTGCCAACTTGTAAAATCGAGATATCCCTCATGGGAGATCCGATTTTCGATCCGAAAGATGTTTTGAACTCGGGAGAATGTCTAGCTTTTAGTATGATTTTTTTCGTTTTTTATGATTTTTTTTGTGTCTGACAAAAATCCGAGAGTTCGGGACACATGTCAGAGCCTAATTTGGGTCTCTGAGATCTTGGATCGACTTAGGGCTATGGTTTATCCTTGTGTGTTGCTTCAAATCCGAAACTGTAAAAAGTGAAAGTGGTGTCCGAGATGTTCTCTATTTGAATCTGAAAGACTGTAATTTTTAAAACAGTGTTGACCCCTGCTTTGGATTTTTTTTGTCAGCCCTCTGTTTTGCTACATTTGTCTGTCCTGTTAGTATAGGCAGAAATAGTTATATTTGTATCTGTGTTTCCGTTGATCAAATGCTGAAGTCATAAACATAAAAGTTGTTCATGTAGGTGTCGTGCATAACTCTGATTAATTTCATAAATTTCCATGGCCGTTTTGTATTTTTTTAGCATTTTACATCAGATTAGTGTGATTTTTACCTCTGTCAGAGTTAAATCCCTGATATTGAACTCACCATGGCTCACATCCCGAGTCTATAAAAACCAAAAATGTTCCATTTCGTGTCTTTTAGCAGTCTGCAAAATATCAGAAGTTTCCATGGTGTAAATTTTGCATTATCATATTAGGCATTGCATTTGGTTCGGATCCATAGGCAAAATCCATCATTTTTAGAACTTTCCTTGAATTTTAGCATTTAAATCATATCATTTCGTGATTTTTAGCATTCTAGGTTGTTTATCAGAGTGTTTAGATGCTTCATACCGAATTTGGTGCAATTTGGAATCCATTTGAGGTTTGGATCATCCATAATACCAAAACAGGGTCCCGCAGGACCCCGATCCAAGCGAAAAACAAGCGAAATTCGTTATTTTTGATAAATTGCAAAATACCAAATTCTGATTTTACAGTCTTAATGTGTCTAGCAGCATGTCATCATATCTTTTACTGCATTTCATCATCATTTGATTCAATTTGAACTTCAAAATCTCAATTTTACCAAGTTTTCCTTCAAAAAACCCTGATTTTAAAGGTATAACTTTATAATTAGGGGTATTTTGGTCATTTTGACCCCAGGTACATCAGATTCCGAGGGAATCAAACCAAGAATGGCCATGATATTCAGCTATCTCTCTGTCAGAAATTGCAGACACTTCTGCAACAAATCCCATAAAAAAAAAAAATTTGATGTGCACAAGCTTCCAGCCTGGGTCAACTGGTTGGCAAATGTTATGCAGCCATGGAGGCTGCAGTCAATACCAGGTTGTGACTTAAGCGAGACAACAAGCATTTGCCTTTGCCTTCATGATGTCTGAGATCACCTAGCATGCGGTCTGTAGTAGTATACATCCCGCATGTTTTTCCATTTGTTCCAATAGTTACTTTCCAGCCAGTACTCCCCTTACCAGCCACGATCACTATTTACCCACTTCTTCACCTCCAATACATCATCACTGCTTTCACAATGATATTTTTAGTCGACCTTTATTGTTGGTTCTATATATATTCATTGTATGATGTAACAGTATCATAGCATTTTCATTCACTATACTGGCAATGCCATTTGCCTAGCACAACCCCTGTTTCTCCTCATTCTCCATCCTCCCACACCTAAGATCGTAAACATCATTTCATTTAAAGCCTAAGTTAGATACATGAGTTTCTCACCACTTGTAACTCTAATATCAAAGTAATATTTGCAATCCTCCTCTAATATTTTATTTAAGTGTTTTGCAGGAAATACATGGAAGATGCTATTTTCTAGAATTAGAGACTCTTGTAAAATTTAAGTTAAAATTTGTAATAGCTAGATATAATGAGAATTTACATTTTAGCTTTTAGATAGAATGAATGAGCATCATAAATATCATGAATTACTTGTTTTTCATGCATTTCGCCTTTATTTCTCAAATTCCCACAAATGGCAACACGAATGGCACATGCACCATTTCGTAAGAGGTAATTAGTCTTAAGTTGATGATTTACATCAATGGCCATAGTCAAGATGTAAACAAAACTTAGGATTTTTATCTTTCACGAAATAACACTGGATCCGTTTTCAAAATTCATCATATTTTCCTTAAATACTTTCTTCTTTTATCAGAATTTAACTTAAAATTAACTCAAAATATATACCAATGGCCATAGTAAGGGTATATTGAGAGTTCATTTCATTTTAAATTCTATAAAAGCACCAAATGTATTTCATTCTTCTCTTGAATCTAAATACAGATTATTATATAATACATTCAATGACCATAGTCAAGGATGTATTATATCTTCAATCTTATTTTAATTCATCTAAAGAATGAAATAGCTTTTCAAAAATCCAATTTCAAATTCTTCAAATTCATTCATCATTTAGGATAAAACATATCATATTTTCAAAATTCCTTTTTCAAAACTCCAAGTGATATAAATATTTTCTTCAATCAATCTTCAATTCTTGTAAAATTCAATTCATCTTTTTCATTTTCAATTCTATTTCATTTCCAAATCTTAAAGTTCAATTTAACTTTGAGATTTCAAATTCATTTTATATTCAAAAACTCTGATCAAATTCAAAGTTCGATTTAACTTTGAGATTCTGATTCATCTTCTGATCCCAAATTCTAACTTCAAAAATTCAAAAGTCCAAATTTGACTTTGAAATCCGTTTGTATATCCAAAATTCAAATTCTAACTTCAAATTCAAAGTCCAATTTGACTTTGAAATCCATTTGTATATCTAAAATTCAAAATCTAAATGAAATTTCAAAGTTTAAATTAACTTTGAAACTTCTGATTTATCTTCAAACTCAAAACCAAGTTTATCTTCAAATTCAAAATCCAAAGTTTGAGATTGATTCTGAATCTCAAAAGCTTGGCCTCTTCTAAATTTTAAATTCAATCTGGGTTTTCAAAACCCAAATCCATCTTCAGAAGTCCCATTTGGACTTTCAGAATCCAAATCCAAAAATAGATCCCAATCACAAATTGGATCCAGTTTTCTGAAAACAATTCTACCTTTGGATCTCAGACCTCAGATCCAAAATCCATCTTAGGGTCCAGAGTCCAACTCTACATTGGATCTTAGACTTCAGATCCAAAATCCATTTTAGGATCCAGAATCCAATTTCACTTTGGATCTCAAACTTCAGATCCAAATCCATTTTAGGATCCGGAACCCAATTCTACATTGGATCTCAGATCTCAGATCTTAAATCCATTCTTAAGATCCAATTCCATTTCAAAATCTAGATTTCAAATCCAAGTCTATTTTCATATTTCATTTGAACTCCCTAAATCCATTTTCTATTTTTAATACCATTTTGATTTTCTCAGATCCATTTTAAGATTCGAATTCAATATCACTTCAAAATTTCATCTTCTTCTCCTAAATCCATGATTAAATTCAAAGTCCATTTCCGACTTTGAAACTTCATTTCCTTTTATTTCAAAGCTTCAAATCATTCTTTCTCAAAATCAAAAATTTATTCTTCCAACTCTAATTTACTTCAAAAACTTAGAACTTCTCTGCCCTATCTCAAGTTCTAAATCAGATTCAACCATTTCTTCACTCCATTATCAAGTTCATCTCAGAATACTTGGAAATTTTCAAAACATCTTTCAAAAAGAGCATACATCCTTGCATTGCACAAGCATGATTCTTTGTGCATTTAGAGTTAGAATAAATTCTTGGATAATATTTAGGCAAAGCAAAAAGGCATAAATTCGATCCTTGGTTCGATTACCCCTGGTAAAGGTGCTAGGAACGGTCGAACCTCGTACCGATGAGCGAATCCCGTCTCTCCATTTTCCCGCAAATATTTTCAAAACGGAGGCAAGTTAAATTTCTAAATATTCTCAAATTAAGGTCAAGTGAAATCCCGCAAAAGAGTTCCTCTTCTCTCTTTCTTTCTTTTCTCTTCTTTCTTTCTTTTCTCTTCTCTCTTTCTTTTCTATCTTTTATTTTTCTCCCTTCAAAAAGGAGGAGAATAGAGGTTAGAAAAGGAAAAGAGAAGGAAGAAAGAGAAACCACAAGAGAGGAAAAATTTTGTGATGATCACACCTTACTGCTCCTCGTTCAAGATTCTGCTTGACGAATGAAGCCTCTATTGGAAAGGCTTCACTTTTTGGCAAAATGCTCTTTACGTAAAGACTAAGTCAATTACGTATGGCCTGACTATGGCCTAGGGTTCCTGCAACCTTGATGGATGCAAAGTACGCACAATGGTGCGCGTCCATTTCCCGAGTTAAGCGTAGCGATTTCCCGCCAAAGAGGGGAGATGCCGCTGAAATGGATAAAAGAAATGCATGCTTTCTCCGTAAAAGAGAGGAAGTGCTGCTGAAAATTCTGGAGAAGCTAAGAATAGCTCAGAAAGAACGTAGCAGGATACTCTGACACATAGCAGAGTGCTACCCAGTTCATGGAATGCCTTCTACATCGTAGAAGGGTTCGTCGCACCACTGCCGATAGAGCAGAAGAGGTGTTGACAAAATGGTTAGCAGAAGAGCTGTCGAAACCAGTTGAACGACATAATGATGTTCGTTGATGGAACGATGCCAGAACGGCTCGTATCCCTGTGCCTGCAAGGGCACCTTGCTCGTTAGGGCCGCTGAGCCGGAGTAGAGGTTGCGCCTTGACTAGGTTTGGACTCGTTGCGTAAAAATACGCCGAGTAGCCGATCTATTTAGATCGAGTCATATGCATGCTTATTGAGAATGGTTACGCAACCAGACTCGTAAGGGCTGATGAGCCAGAGTGTGTTGTTTCCACCCAAAAGAGGTGTGATGCTCGTGGTGGCCGCAGTGCCAAGAGCGGTGTTCTGCATGCATATGAATAAGACTTAAAATCGCAATTACCCCGCGGTTGAAAATCGTGTTAGGGGTACCCCCTCAGTAATGACTGTGTTGGGGCGGACTGAATGGGGTCGGGTACATACTCCCTTAGTGCTAAAGCATGGGCTGCCTGAATGGCATGCTTATATCTGTCCAAGTAATTGTAAGACTGGCAGACCCCTTCAGGAATTATGCTCACTGTGGAATGACAGTGATGCTACAACCTTGAGTGACACGTATTTTACTTTGGACCTGATAGAGTCCACGATGGCCTCAGTCACTGATGGGTTTTAGGGTCGTGGTTATCCTTAAGATCTAAGGATTGAACCCAACTACTGCAAGTAGAGGATGTGGTTGATTTTTTTTTGAAATGATCTTTTTAAAACAATTATTTTCAATAAAACTTTGGAAAATCGTCAACCAAAAGTATAAAAACCGACTTTCCACAAAGTGGTAAGTACGGGTCGAATCCTCAGGGAACAGGAATTAATCAAGATATTTCTGTAAAATTTAATTTATTAATTACAAATATCAATATACAATTACACAACTAATTAAATTACAATAAAAACAACTTGAAATAGCACTCCAGTCTTCAGTTGCACGCCAGGGGGTATTTTGGTCTTTTCACCACTTAAACGATATTTGCACTTGAACAAAGAATCATGGAAAAAATGAAGATGCTTTTCAACCTAAAATGCAGAAAAATACAAAGTTAGTATTCTATTCTAACAATGAAAATGATAAATAAAACTAAGTCTAATTTTACGAAATTAATAAAACAAATGCTAATTATCAGACAATAATTAAATAAAATACTAAACTAATTCTAAAATTAGCTAAATTAATTCTACTAATGCTGTATGATGATTATGCAGCTCTTAAAATGCAGAAACTACTGAAAACAGGTCTAAAATGCCGAAACTAAGGTAATTACGGAAATGCCCCTAACTAGTGTAAAATAGATTTCTGACAGACTGTCGGAAAACCACTGTTTGACAGGGCAAACGAGGTCCGATTTTCCCGAAACGTGTTCTGTTCTGTAACTAACAGATTAAATAATCTGACAGTTTTTACAGAATGAAAAAACAATATCTGGAACTCCAGATATAAGCGTTTCAAAACTGGGAAAAATCAGGATATCGAAAGTCCTGTAATTTAAAAACCAGAAAAAGCGGTTTTCGCAAAACGCTTAAAAATCACACCAAATCAACTCCGAAAGAGCTGAAATTTGGTATGCAGTCAGATAACACGTTGATAAAGTGAATAGAACAAAAATTTGCTAAAAACTCAGAATGTATGCACATAAAATAACGACAGTGCGATGGGACAAAAATCAGGTTTTTCTTTGAGTGCACTATTCACTAAATGAATCTATTTAAACACTACAAAATGCAAATTAAACCTAATGCAATCTAAATGACACAAAAAACAGACTATATGATGATAGTGAATGCAATGATTCTAAATGACACAAAAATGAAATATACTATGCAATTTATGACTAATGCTACGATAGAATAATGATGCAAATGCAACTAAGCTACTCAAGGAAATGTAATCCAAATTAACTATGTAAAATAATAACTAACTATGAGTAAAACAATCACAAAACACAACTCACACACACGAAACAAATACAATATACGCACACCCACTTCTACACTATAACTAAATTAATTAACTAAACTAATTAGTCTAAAATCAAAATAAATAAATTACACTTAAATTAAATTAATCCACTAAAGAACAAAGGCTGCGGGTTTAGGATAGGGTTAGGGTTAGGTTTACTCGGTTGACTCAACTAGGCTAGGTCTTTACTTAACTAGGTTCGGGTTGACTAAGCTAAGATCGGTTTGGTTTAGGTGGGCTCGGTTTGGGTTAGGTTGGGTGAGATAGACTCGGACTAAGGTTGACTCGACCTAGGTTTGACTTAGATTAGCTTAGGCTAGGTTAGTTAGACTCGGTTGACCTAAGTTTAGGTTAGGTTTGACTTGACTAGGTTTAACCTAGTGTTTGACTTGGGCTAGGATTCGAGTTGGGTTAGGCACACGGCACACCTAACTAAGTCAACTAGGTTGACTAGGTTAGGTTAGGTTTCAATAGATAGGTTTGGTTGACTCAAGGTTGGGTGAGGTTTGGTCTATGATTAGACTTAGGCTAGGCTCGGTTTTGACTAGACTCGAGTTGGGTAAGGTAGGCTCGGTTGACTCACTAGGTTTAGACTAGGTCCTTACTTAGGTTAGGCCTTGGATCTAGGTTGGGTTTTGACTTAGCTACTTTGTCAACTAAGTTGACTAGGTTAGGTTAGACTGACTCAATGCTAATTAATAAATAAAAGAAAACGAAAATCAATAAAGGTATTTTAATTTAAATCTAATACACGTCTAACTAAGAATTAATTAACTAATAAAGACTACCTACCTAATTATTGACTAAATTACTAACCTAACTTAACTACACGATTTTTTCAAAACCTAAGCTAAGGCCACTATGACTAAATTAATTAGGCCCTAATCTAATTTAATTCACTAAGGAAGGTTAAATAAAAGGAAGGAAAGGTGCATTAATGACTTTTAGAAAATGGGAATATCAAAAACCGTCCAACCCCATTAGGAATGGCATTAAAATGCAACTTGGGAAGTGGAAACGTCCAGCCTAGAGAACCCCACGGATTTGGCTTTCCAAACAAGAATTAAAAGTACTTATTTCTTTCTTGAAACCGTAGCCTCTCACTTTGAAAATTCAATTAATTTTCAAAATCACTTTCCAAAGTTCACTTCGTAACTCCCTTCTAATAAATAATCAAAATTTAATGCTTTCTTTCTCTACTCCACACGATTTTTGAAAAATCAATTCTTTCCAAGAAAAAGTTTCCAAACTTTAAGTCATTAATGGCCCTCCTTCAAAAAAAAACGTCAAGACTAAAGGAAAGTTATTCTAGGCTATGGAATTTAAACTTACTTAGGGTAATGAAAACACGTAATTGAAGAACATGATTTTCTAGAATTAAATGCTACCCTAATTCCCAAAACTTTCTTAAATGACCCCTAAAAACGGCTAAGGCAATAAAACCCTAATACATTGAATCTAGACAACCTAATTAAACCTACCTAATTGCATTACTAATTACCAAAAACAGCCTAGAGCTCGAATTGAGCTCTAATGGCTGCCGCCCCTCCTTGGGGAAGAAGAAGACCAACAAAAACAAAAATACAAACTAAAAAAAAAAACGAGTAAACTAAGTAACAAATAATTTGATAAAACTAAATTAAAATATAATAAAAAAAAACTCCTAATTACACAAATGCAAACATGAACAACACTATGCTGAAATTCATTAAAAACATAAAGAAAATAAAACTCAATTTTTGTAATTTTTTTTCAATAGACACAAAACACAAAAACACAAAATGATTAAATCGATTATTTAGCACAATCCTAAAATGCTAAACTCGACCACAACACACTTTGCAACACTGTAAAATCACCAAAAAGATGCAGACATGCAGCATGAAGTAGAAGATTACACGCCCATCACGAACTTCCTAAACACAAGGATCGGCTAGAAGTAGTCTAGTCGATATAAAATTTTTTTTATATTCAGACAATGCTCAATCACAACCAACGAATACACTAAATCAAATGAACTTTTTCAACATTTTTTTTCTGTAAAAATAACTTACTGAAACACGCTGGATAGAATAAAAATAAAATAAAAGAAATCGGCTAGATGAGGTTCTAGCCGATTTTCACAATTTGAGTGAAAAATCTTTAAAAATCAAAAGACAAACGAATCAAGCAATGACTCAAACCTAAATAGATCTGCAGTAAACTCACTGGAATCTGATCTATGTAGGGTCTATTAACCCAGCTTTGCTGCCAAAAACCGAACTAAGGCTAAAATTAAAGATAAACCAAAATCGGCTAGAATGGATCTAGCCGATTTATGGATTTTTAATGTAAAACGCCTTTGTTCCAGACCCACGTCCAAAATAAATCAAAATGAATTGTTTAAAACAAGTTTTGTATTGGATTTTCAGTAGAACAGAACCACAAACACAATGGAAACCCTTGAAAAGTCGGCTAGATAAATATCTAGCCGATTTTCACAAGTTGGGTGAAAAATCTAAAAAAAAAATGAGATGCAAACACATCAACCAATCAAGCAAACCTAATCTAACGTGCTGGTCTATGCATGAGATCTATGCTAAGGTTGAAAACAAAAATAAAAACAAGAAACACTCAGAAAAATAAGAAAAGAAAATCAACACACAATTCGGTTTTAGCTAGAAGAGAAGGAAGAAGAAGACCTACCTCTTGGGTGATCCGACGACCGGGGGGATGAAGAAGAGCGGACCGTGGCTTGATCTTGACGTCCCAAACGGTTCGAGGATGCTGGACTTCACCAAAAACAGCACTTTTGCAGCTGCTACACGTTGGAGATCCACCGAAGATGGAGTATGCGCCGATTCTCGATCGGAGGGTGTAGAAAACCGAATGGAGGTAGGGCCGGCTCATCTTGTTGGTGTGTTTCGCACTCCCACACAAGGTTAGTAGTCTCCACCTCTGCTACACCTGCAAAAACACAGAAAAATGGTGAAAACACAGCAAGGAAAAAGAAAGAAATGCAAAGAAATCACAAGAGAGATCGAAATATGCTTGGAACCCAAGCATAAACCGGTCTTCAATGGCCAAAACGTGGAAGAATGGAAGGGAAGGAGGTGCTGGAGCTAGAGGCACTGCAGAGGGCGTCAATCCAAGCCAAAGACGTCTAGGGCTTCTCTAAAAATTGTATTTATAATTTTGACATTTTTCAGAAAGAATGTTAAAAAATAAAATTTTGCTAGGCGCCACTTTCTGGGGGGTTTTCTGCAAAACTTTTTGAATTGGATATGGATAAGTGTGTGGGTTGGGTTTTGGGCTTTCTAAAGGTTGATCCAAAGTCCAAATAACCTAATTGGGTCGGATATGGATCCGATCCACCTCGAAATCCATGCCCAAACACTGAAATAGCCATAACTCTCTCATTTTAACTCCGATTTTTCTGAAATTTGAACCATAACCCCTTACTATCAAAATACATCTAAACATGGGTTTAAAACCTTAAACTTGTTACAAAATGCATGAAAAACTTATTAACATGATGTGTATTTCATGCATCATCAGGATGCATCCGAATATGGGCCTAGTAGGGTTCTCCCAATTGAAACACATTGTCCTACTATGGATAGGGTCAACAGGCCTCTGGGGTATCTAAAATATATAGAATAATCAACCCCCAGAACATCGAGTTGATGCCCGGATAATTGCTTCGCACGCGTACCAAGGGTGGAAGAGGTTAATTATCGAAACAATGCATTAGCTTAGGTTCAGCGATGCTTGAATGTATGAGTGTATGACGTTGTTGAGTCAGTCCTGCATAACCTTTGTGAAGGTGTCATATTCGGTATACGACTGGACCGACTGGGCAAAGTTCCGTGTTGTATCCGCACGACTAAGCGAAGCTCGAGGAGCTGTCCTTAGATGCGTGGGATACGGATGTGCCAAGTATGAAGACTTGAGTTAGACATCCCTTTGAGACCCGGAAGAGGTCATGGCTAAGTCCTAGAGACTTAAGTGGTTATCCAAATCACAGCCCTGAAAAGGCTTGCTCTAAGTCATAAGGACTCGAGCGGATGTTCAACTCATAGCCCTGAGGAGGCTCTTAAGATATACGCTAAGTCGTGGAGACTAGAGCGTCGTTATTACGAATTGCGACCCTGAGTGGTCATCGTATATACTTGAGTTGAATGGACGTATGATTGCATGCTTACCAGACCATCAGTGGTTCTAACCCCGTTTAATAGGGATTTCAGGTGTTATACCTGCGTGGCGATATGCAGAGCAAGGCGGCATCAAGTTCCAGGGTTTCTCTAGACAGAGTTGTACTGCTTCCTTTTATTGAGTAATACTGCTTATTCGAGCAGTGATGTTGTAATAAACATGTGGTTTTCGATAAAATGAACATTTTGATGGTCAATAAGTTGCTTGGCCACATACCTGCAACGTGCTCGGAGTTTTCTAAAACCGACGAGTCATTATCGTCTGATTCCGCTGCTAAAAGCTTTTCTAAGTTCCGCTGCAAAGAAAAAAAAAAAGAAATTCATGAAATTTTTTAACTTAGCTTTGTTTTGGAAATCCGAGGCGTTACAAGAATGATTTAAAGCTGGGGTAAAAGGAAAATGAATGAATTTTCAAAGTCAGAAATTGACTTTTGAATTTGAATTTTTGAACCTGGTTTTAAGAGAAGGAGATGAAATTTGAAGTGATATTGAATTCTAGATTTAAAGTTTGAAACCAGGATGGATTTGAGAAATCCAAACGGTATTTAAAATTTGAAATGGATTTAGGAAGTTCAGATGAGATATGAAAATGGAATTGGATTTGAAATCTAGAATTGGGAATGAAATTGGGTTATGGGTTCTGAATAGAATTGGATCCAAGATCTGGAATTTAAGATGGAATTGGATTCTGAATCCTAACATGGATTTTGGATCTAAAAATGGACTCAAGATTTGAAATCTGAGATCCAAGATAGAGTTGGACTCTGGATCCTAAGATGGATTTTGGATCTGAAGTCTGAGATCCAAAAAAGTGCAATTGTATTCTGGATCCTAAAATGGAATTGGATCTGAAAAATGAATTTAGGATCTGAAATCTGAGATCCAAGATATAGTTGGACTATGGATCCTAAGATGGATTTTGGATCTGAAGTCTGAGATCCAAAAAGTGGAACTGGGTTCTGGATCCTAAAATGGATTTTGGATCTTGAAGTCTGAGATCCAAGGTGAAGTTGGATTCTGGATCCAGAATCCTAAATAGGAATTGGTTCCGAAATCTGGAATCCAAGATGTAATTTGGATCTAACTTTGGATTTGGAAAAAAATTTATTTGAGAATAAATGAATTTTAAAGTCAAATTAGACTTGAATTTGAAGCTTGAATTTGGAATTTAGAAAAATGAATCAAGAATCTCAAAGTTAAATTGAACTTTGATTGGAGTTTTGAATATAAAATGAATTTGGAATTTCAAAGTCAAATTGAACTTTGAAATCTGATTTTGAATTGAAATTTTTGAATATAAAATGAGTTTGAAATCTCAAAGTTAAATTGGACTTTGAGATTGAAAATGAAATAGAATTGAAAATGAAAAGATGAATTGGATTTTACAAGAATTGAAGATTGATTGAAGAAGATATTAACATCACTTGGATTTTGGAAAAGAATTTTTGAAAATGTGATGTTGTTCTATCTTAAATGATGACTGAATTTAAAGAATCTTGAAATTGGATTTGAAAATCTTATTTCATTCCTTAAGTGAATTAAAATAAGATTGATGATATAATACACTCCTGACTATGGTCATTGAATGTATTATATAATAATCTATATTTAAATTCAGGTGAAGAATGAAACATATTTTGGTGCTTTCATAGAGTTTAAAGTGAAATTAACTCTCAATATATCCTGACTATGGTCATTGATATATATTTTGAGTTTAATTTTAAGTTAAACTCTCATAAAAGAAAAAAAAAATATTTAAAGAAAATATGATGAATTTTGAAAAAAAAAAAAAGGATCTAGTGTGGATCCAGTGTTATTCCATAAAAGATGAAAATCCTAAGTCTTGTTCACATCCTGACTATGGCCATTGATGTAAATCGTCGACTTAGGATTTAGTCAACTTTTATAAAACGGTGCACGTGCCATTCGTGGTCCCATTTGTGAAATTTTTGAAAAATAAAGGCAAAGATTATGAAAACAAGTAATTTATGATATTTACAATGCTCATTCATTCTAATCTACGCTTGAAAAGATGAAGTTCTCTTTAATATCTAACTATTACAACTTGGATCAAACTTAAAATGATAAGGTCCTAATCCAAGAGGGAATTCAACATTTTTCAGAGATCCCTGCAAAACAGAGTTAGTAGTAAAACAGAAGAAAATATGAGATATAGTAAATGATGGGAAATATTATGTCAGAAACACAAATGCTTATGATTAGGTAGGACATCTATTACAAAAATGTTACATGGGTGTATGGCTAGACAGAGTACCTAAGCAAGAGCCAAGTTATAAATTTATATATATAAAGAGAGGGTTAATATTGATGGAGATGATAGATACATGTAATGGAGAAACTTATTACAACAAACCTATATAAATGGACTCATCAATGAGTGGTGCCTATCCACCTAACTCCTGAATGCATGTTACCTAATTTTCATGCAAATGCCATACATGATTTCTAAATGCATGGGGCCCAACTATAGTGAAACCGTATGATATTCCCACACTTGAACAACAAGTGATAGGAATGTGATGGCAATGCAATGTATTGCTGCAGGTGCAATGATGGTGCAGGGATGGTGACAGTGAATAGGTGATGGCTGGAGTATAAAAAGAAGGTAAGTATTGCTGGATGGAAGTTGCAGGAATTTTGGTGGATGCAAAGAATGCTTTGCAATCAGCTGGATCCTATGCCTATAGCAAATGAATGTAACAAGACACATGTAGTGAGACCTACAACATTCATTGTCGTGACTCGGCTATGGATTCTCACTATTAAGACTGATGGCTGGTGCGCAGGGACTTGCTGACGAATAACAGGTGTTTGTGTAGCAGTGAGTAGTGGTGGATATGCAAAAGGGTGAGAGTGCTGTGTGTATATGAAGGGATTAGTGTACAATATGTGTAGATGGTGGATATGCAGGATGGTGATGATGCTGGAGTTGGGAGAATGCTTGTAGTGCAAAGGTGGTTAGTGACAGGAGAGTACATGAAAAATGTAGAGAATTGGGGCAGGGAAGGGTTGTGTGAATTATAGTGAATAGTATTGAGATGGCATGCTAACAATACAAAACACTATTGCTGTGAAAACTGTATGAGCGTGGTGATATAATGCAGTGGTTATAACATGTAAAATGCAATGTAGATATATGGTGGGTGATAAATATAACGTGGGTGTGTGCATAAGGTGTGGGGAGATGTTCCATAAAAAAAATTCAAATAACTGACCATTTCTAAAGATAATAATTTTTTCCCCAAAAGGGAAAAGCACATAACAACAATTGCTGATCATTGCAACAAAAAGCAAGAATTGGAAGAACCAACAGGGTAGAAGACTTCAACACTACAAACACATTCATCACAATGAATATTCAGACTGCTTTAATTCGATGAGAATTTGAAAGTTTCATAACGATTCCATGATTAACATGCACTGGAGCCTCTTAAAGCATAGATAAAAAGACTAGATAAGGGGTGTAATTCTTCATGTGTATCACCTCACAAATGAAAAATGGCCAAAAATGGAGTAGTTGTATAATACAGTGAAATATCATCAGTAGCTGCATTGGCTAAACATAGAGAAAAGGGGACAATTGGTATAGAATAAAAATAAAAAATAAAGTGAGTTAACCCTTCTCATAAAAATTATACCTGTAATATATATATATATATATATATATATATATATATATATATATATATATATGTCTAAACTTCATTAAAACCATGATATTAACATGAATATTACAGGCATTCTATAGAACAAAATAGAACCACAAGATAGAGCCATACCTTCCTGTTGCTTGCAGCATCTTCAGCTTGCTTTACGAAGGTCATCCTTGTTTATATCTGAGAAACTGGTTCCAAACCCTTCTCCATTCTGCTAGAAAGTCTGAACCTTCTTGACAGATCGTCCTTCTTGTCGTCGCTCAGTAGAGTGTGATATTCATAATGTTCCTTTTCAAGAAGCTGACTTGTATACACAAAAAACAACTCATGTTGCCCTCTCTAACAACTTCGGCTCACTGTTTGCACACAACTAATGTGCCATCCTATCTTTCTCTCGTTTTAAGCACTCCTCAACCTTTTACGTGTAATCTGGACAAGAATCTTCCAAAATCCCATTGGAAGCCTTCAACGAGTAGTAAGCAGCAAAATTACTAAGCGTGGCATCTTCAAAATCAGTCACATATCAATCCATGCTACCCATTCCAATTTCCACAAAACGTCCAGTAAAAACTTTTTTAACGAGGTTTCTGTCGATTTGTTCCCCTTCACGTTCTTGATTAATCAAAACAATTACAGCACCTCTCCCTTAGATATTCACTTCCTTCTAACAAGCTCCCCTAGAATGAACTCGTCGTGCTTCTCCCTTAGAGATGGCATGATTTGTCAATCAAGGCCTGTGCTTTGTAACTCATCTCCTCAGGCATAGACCACCAATCTGCAACAACACTGTGCTCAGTACCAAGGAGTATTTCAGATGCCAAATAATCAGGTGTGCCAGCAGCTGAACGCTTTTGCTGCCTACCCTTCCGTTGTTGTTTGAATCAAAGGTTTCCTGTATCCTGATAGCAGCATAATTTTCTACTAATTGACACCTAATCAATAGAATGATGTGATATTGCCTGGAGTGTGGTATGCCCAAACCGCTTCACATGGATGGGATAAAAATGCAGGATGGATACGATGACCCAGCGAGGTACATGGATGATGAGATATGGGGAAAATGGTGATATGCAATGGAATATGAGCGAAAATGGGTATCCACAAATGCAGATGCATTGCATATACTGTTGGACGACTGATTTGGATGGACATGGATGACAACATGGTGCAGGTAATATCAAACAAACTAGAGTAAAATAAATCAAACATAGCGGATGCCTATCGAAATTTAGAGATATGAATGAGGATGCGATGAAGTAAAAAAAAAACAGAAAACATAAAAGAAAATGCATTGGAATGGGGAATCGTAATAGAGCAGAATGCAATCTAAGGTAACTGGAATGCAGTAGACGAACGGCATCCGATGTTGTTAAAATTAGAACTCAAATATCAAGAGGTGATCAAAAGGGAAAACAGGAGCTCATTATATACGGCCATTAAAAATGAATAAAAAAAGAGGAAGTGAAATGCAAACGAGACATCAAAGCGCAAAACAAAGTGGGAAAAGCATACAGATGGTGCTGAAGGGCCATATGAATGATAAACAAAACATCATAAAGTAGGAAATAGATAAGAAAAAAAAAATCAAACCAAAAGAAAATCAAAATATAAACTGATTACAGAAAATGGAATCAGAGATCAAAATTTAAATAGAAAATCTAAAGTAAAAGAAAAATCATAAAAACTAATTATAGATTGGAATCGTGACTGAAAAGAATGAAAGAAGAAAAAAAATGAACAATATGTCGGAATGAGAACATTCCTATGAATATTGCCATTTGTAAGTTGACTCTACTATACGTAGATCAATGCTGCAAAGAGGCTTGCTGAAAAAAAGGTGGCTCAGAAATTCATACAAATAGAAAGAAAGAAGGAAGTGACAAAAATCCTTACCGTGGTTTTGCTGTGGGATTTGTCGACTTCCTTCAACTGTTCAGGGGAAAGCCAGGGGAATAAGAAGAAGAGGAAGAAGAGTGAAGGAAGAGAAGGGAATCGAGAGCCAGAAGAAAAAAAAAATTTTGGAAATCAGAAGAATGGAAGGGTGAAGACGATGATCTGAAAGAAAGGGAAAGGGGGGAAGGTGGGAAACGGATGGTCCCTGAGGGTTTCCCCTCAACCGACTTTAAAGAAGGTGGAGGATGAATAATTTGTTGGCGATGAAGGGCTTACGGAGGAGGAGATTGTTGGTGATGGGCGGCTGAAGGAGGAGAACGATGGAAGCTTCGAGAAGGGCGGAGAAGGAGAATGAGAGGGGTGAAAACGACGCCCTAAACCCTCTTCTGCGACTTCTTTTAATGAAGGTTTAAAATTTTTTTTTTCCATACAGGTCCTTATTTTTCAAGATTTTTTTACAAAGAGGGGGGGGGGGGGGGGGGGTTAACACATTTTTGCTAAAAAGGTGTTTTCATAAAACTCGATTTTCAAAAAGGCATTTTCAAAAGGTTTTTTGTGTTTTTTTTTTCTTTTTCTATTTCCTTATTTTTTTGTTTTTTTCTTGACATTTTCTACATTTTTTGGCATTTTTAGAATAAAACCCTAAAATCAAAGATTTAAAACTAATTTTTTTTTGTATTTTTGAGAAATATTTACAAAAGAGGGTCTTTCTCAAGATTCAAGGCCATTTTGGGGAAATTTATTCAAAAAACGGGTTTTTGGACCCAGGTTTTGAGAAATTGTTCGAGTTTTTGACCTTGAATCGGGAAATACAACGCGATGGATCCAAACGGATACCGGAAGAACTGTCTGAGCCTTTCAAAAGTTGTTTTAGAAATTTTGAGAATTTGATTTAATAATTGGATAACGAAGCTCAAATTTGGATCTTTTGTCTGGATCCGAAATTGAGTCAGATATATAAAATGAATTTAATTTCAGTAAAACTTGAGAAATAAAATGGAATTTAGATTTAAAAGTGACTCAATTACCCAGAAAATGGGGTCAAGGGCAAAAAGGGAATATTTACAACATTTTGAAAAATTTGGGGTGTTCACAGATGCCCCTCTTTGCTACTAAGCTGGTTAAAAGCCGAGCTTAGTAGCAAAGAAACACTCCAAATTTTGAAAAATGCCCCAGTCAGCAGATCAGAGCTGGGTGTGGAAGAATTTATTCTGAAAATATGGCTTTCAGGCTTAAATCCCGATCTTGAATGGCTTGGGGGAGACGAAATCCTCGAAAATGATATGACTAAATAGAAATGAGGAAATCGTGATGGGACTTTAGATGAAAATCCCGAAGTGGTGAAAAGATAAGAATTTAGATCAAGTCTCGTGGGCGAGGCGAGATCAACTTTTTGGAACGACTCAGGTTTAGCCCTTAACCTGGATGGGACAAAGATATATCAAGATAATTTGGATGGAGAAAGGGATATATGAGGACCTTGATGGGACATTTTTGAGAAAATGCCTCATGAGATGAAGCTCAAGTATGATCCCTTCCTGAATGGATGTACAAAGCATGGATTCCTCGATGGGAAGAACCATGATGGGATTGGAAGGAAACACCTCGTTAAAAACGAAGAATCTCGTCAAAGCGAGACTCAAGTTTTAAACCAAAACCTGAAAAAGGAGGATACCTCAAATATCGAGGTTCATGCTTAACCCTTAACCTGAAGGGGATGACCAGATGGAATCCTCGAACGAAGAAACCATGATGGGACCTTCGGAGTTTGGACGAACAAATTCGAAAGGGGTTTGCGAGAAGGAGAGAAAAAAATGGGGTTCCCTAAAGCTTTGGAAAAAGGGATGACCTTGGGTGTCTCATTGCTGAGACTGAAATAGCTTTTGAAATTAATGACTTCTCGCAGAAAGTACAGGTTTGACCCTTAACCTAAATGGGTACAACCATACGGAATTCTTGAAACCGTGATGGGACAGGAGAGATACTTCAACTGAATGGGGTAACTCTTCTGGAAGATATAAACAACGCTAGGTTGCACCAAAATGGATATTGAATATTTATTTCATTCTTGGAATATCTAGAAAATTTTGCCAATAAGGTAAAATTGTAGTTGACTCAAATGCTTGAAAATGTGCACGTATGTGCAAAAGATATTCCCTCTTTTACCTAGAGTATTCCTTCCAACAAGGTTAACTTCTCGGTCTTAATAGTCAAATTCAAAATTTTAGCGCTGATGACTTTATTCAAGGAAGCTATCCATTTTCTTGATATAAGAAGAGAAGAAATATTCTTAATTTCATAAAAGCAAGTAGTGAAGAGATATTGATAAAAGAATTTTGCATAAGAAAAAGATGATTTCTGGCAATTTTGGCAGTTTGATATCTGGGTGTTTTCCCATGATGATCTTTTTGCACTCTTTTTGAGTCATTGAGCTTTTTGGGCTTTTACATCTTCCTTTATTTTGAAGATGTCCTGACTTTTCTCTCTGTTTTTTTTTGGGGGGGAAGGGTACGTCACAAACTCCTTCATCTCGGAGATGTTCCGATCCTTCTTTTATCTCAGGGATTATATTGATGATATTGGCTCAAAAAGGGTCTTTAGATGATAGCAGGAATCAAATATCTTTTAGGGTTTGTCGGTAGGTTCAACGCACTCGCCTTCATCTCGACGATGATCTGAACTTTCCCTGGAAGGATCTGTCACAAAACTCCTTCATCTCGGAGATGATCCAAATCTTCTTTGGCCCCGGGGATCTAACTCACATATTCGTCTTCATCTTGACGACAATTGAGAGATCCCTTTTGTTGATATTTGATTGCAGCTTGAATGGATAAGGAGATATCAGTGGATTCTTTTATAGCTCAAGATATTTCCACTGCCTGATTGTCAGATAATCGTCTTTAAACATGCGCCATAGCCATGATCAATATTAATTCGCTTCTGGCTTTTCCACATCATTGAGTATTTCTTTTGCTAATCATACCAAGGATATTTCTTTCATCCTTTTGGTTGATCAACAAAGAAAAGACTTGAATTTTATCCCTTTCTTCGCAAAAAGTTTCACCTTTTTGGAAAGAAATACTAGAGGTAAATAGAGGTGATTCTTTTGTGCAGTAAGAATATTGGAATCAACAAATTTTTTTAGCAAATTGGCAAAGTTTTCATGAATTCTGTGTGAAATAATCACTCAATATAGATTTTGATAGGACCTTTCGCTGAAACTTTTGGGAAGGAATATTTAGATTTTTGTTTTGATCGACCAGCTCAAAAGCAAGATTTTTTGGAAGTACCAGCTCGAAAGCGAGATTTGTTCGACCGACCAGCTCGAAAGCAGGATTTTTGGATGGAAGTACCAGCTCGAAAGCGAGATTTGTTCGACCGACCAGCTCGAAAGCAGGATTTTTGGATGGAAGTACCAGCTCGAAAGCGAGATTTGTTCGACCGACCAGCTCGAAAGTAGGATTTGTTGACCGACCAGCTCGAAAGCAGGATTTGTTTGACCGACCAACTCGAAAGCATGATTTTGATTGACCGACCAGCTCGAAAGCAGGATTTGTTTGACCGACCAGCTCGAAAGCAGGATTTTGATTGACCGACCAGCTCGAAAGCAGGATTTGTTTGACCGACCAGCTCGAAAGCAGGATTTGTTTGACCGACCAGCTCAAAAGTAGGATTTGTTTGACCGACCAGCTCGAAAGCAGGATTTTGATTAACCGACCAGCTCGAAAGCAGGACTTGTTTGACCGACCAGCACGAAAGCAGGATTTGTTTGCCCGACCAGCTCGAAAGTAGGATTTGTTTGACTGGCCAGCACGAAAGCAGGATTTGTTTGCCCGACCAGCTCGAAAGCAGGATTTGTTTGACCGGCCAGCTCGAAAGCAGGATTTGTTTGCCCGACCAGCTCGAAAGCAGGATTTGATTGACCGACCAGCTCGAAAGCAGGATTTGTTTGACCGACCAACTCGAAAGCAGGATTTGTGGAAGTACCAGCTCGAAAGCAGGATTTGTTTGCCCGACCAGCTCGAAAGCAGGATTTGATTGACCGACCAGCTCGAAAGCAGGATTTTGATTGACCGACCAGCTCGAAAGCAGGATTTGTTTGCCCGACCATCTCGAAAGCAGGATTTGATTGACCCACCAGCTCGAAAGCAGGATTTGATTGACCAACCAGCTCGAAAGTAGGATTTTTGGAAGTACCAGCTCGAAAGCAGGATTTGTTCGACTGACCAGCTCGAAAGCAAGATTTGTTGACCGACCAACTCGAAAGGAGGATTTTGATGGAAGCTCCAGCTCGAAAGCGGGATTTGTTCGATCGACCAGCTCAAAAGCAGGATTTGTTCGACCGACCAGCTCGAAAACATGATTTGATTGCCCGACCAGCTCGAAAGCAGGATTTGATTGACCGACCAGCTCGAAAGCAGGATTTGTTTGCCCAACCAGCTCGAAAGTAGGATTTGATTGCCCGACCAGCTCAAAAGCATAATTTTGATAGACCAACCAGCTCGAAAGCAGGATTTGATTGACCGACCAACTCGAAAGCAGGATTTGTTGACCGACCAGCTCGAAAGCAGGATTTTGATGGAAGCTCCAGCTCAAAAGCGGGATTTCTTCAACCGACCAGCTCGAAAGCAGGATTTGTTCGACCGACCAGCTCGAAAGAAGGATTTTGATGGAAGCTCCAGCTCAAAAGTGGGATTTGTTCAACCGACCAGCTCGAAAGCAGGATTTGTTCGACCGACCAGCTCGAAAGCAGGATTTGTGGTAAAATGATTGGCATTGATAGAGTTGTGACCCGAAGGTTTTGAGAATGATGGATATTTGATGAGGTTGTAACTCGAAGGCTTGAAAATGATAGATTGATGAAGTTGTAACCCGAAGGCTTGAAAAAGGATAGATATTGATGAAATTGTAACCCGAAGGCTTGACAGTGATAGACATTGATGAGTTTGTAACCCGAAGGCATTGAAGATGGTAGACATTGATAAAATGCTAACCCGAGGGCTTGATAATGAAAAACATTTGATGTAATTGATAGATATTTGATGAGAATTTATGATAAACAATGATTCAGGTTTATCCCTTATCCTGAAAGGGAAAAATAATTTATAACCTGAGACTTTGAATTTAGAAGGGATATGATGAGATTTATGATTTAGATGGACCAGCACAGTTAGTTGTATATGGTCCGATTTTCAGGATTAACCCCTTATCCTGAAAGGGGAAAAGAAAGAATAAAATTTGAGAAGATAAAAGGAGATAGAATTTAATGAAAGATTGACAAAAATAGAGAAAATTTGAGAAAATTTGAGAAAATTTATGAAAATTGATTTTGTAAAAAGAATTCTCACGAGTAGCATTATTGCTCTTATGAGTGTAATCAGGATTATCCCTTATCCTGGATGGAAAAAAGAATAGAGTTTAAGAAAATTTAATGAAGGGAAATTGATATAAATCTAGAAAATCGATAAAGATTGATAAAACTTGTATTTGCAAAAGAATTCTCATAGGTAGCATTATTGCTCCTAAGAGGGGTTTCAGGATTATCCCTTATCCTGAATGGGAAAACCTCGGACAACGAGGGTCAGGTTTATCCCTTAACCTGAGCGGGAAAAAGAGTAAAAGAATACCTCATGGGAAAAGGCATCAGGTTTATCCCTTAACCTGAAAGGGTAAAAAAATAGAATTTTCCAAAAATTGATGAAAAATCAATAAAATTGATGAAATTTAGTAAAAGGTGAAAAATTGACAAAAGATTAATGAAAATTGATAAAAATTGAGACAAGAAAAGAAAATTTATTTGATCCTGCCTGCATGTGGGATCTTTGAATTGAAAGGAGAATGTCTAAAGGATGATTTAGAAATTTATTTGAAAAGAAAATCAACCACGAGAAGAATGATTAGCGCGAGAGCTGATCCTTGAAAGGGGAATCATCATGAGAGATCATCATGAGGGTTGATTTTGAAGATAATGGTTTAAAACCCATTTCGAAAAAGGAAAACTAACGTGATAGTTTATTTTGAAAAAGATTAGACCAAAATTTTTGAACATGAAGACTTTTGCAGAATTTTTCGAGATTTTATGATTTTGAAAAATCCTCATAGGTAATATCATTTCTCTCATGATGATGTTTTGGGATTGTCCCTTATTTTAAAAAAGAATAGGAGAAATATATTTTTTTCCAAAATAAATGCCCCATCGTGGCGAAGGATAGAAGTATTTGATATCAACAGATACGAAGAAAATTGACATTTCATTGATAGGAAATATTGATAACAACGACTGAAATATTTACAAGTTTGTTGACCAAAGGTCACAAAAGACTGGGACTGAGTTGTCCCTATTAGGTGACTGAAAAGAAAGAAGGCAGAAAAACATTGGCATGGTTCGGTTAGTTAGGCCAGGACGGGTAGCTACTCTTCTTCTTGATCTTCCACCAGCAACTTTTTATCAATGCAGTCTTGGACGATGTTTTTGAAAACAAAGCAGTGTTCGGTGTCATGACCCATCACCCGATGGAATTTGCAGAACTGATCCTTGAACCTTCCCATAGTCACAGACGGATCTGCTACCTTGGGAAGTTTAACCATCTCCTTTGTTGTCATATACTCAAGAACTTCCTTAAGTGATTGCTCTAAGGGGGTAAATTCACGGTCGTATCCCCAACCGTCGTGCTTTGGTTTCCCTTGGAGCTTTGATTCTAACTGGATGCTCGAGGGAGTGACGTTATTCTGCCTGTTGGTCCCATTCTCTTGACTGGAGCAATCATTTATGCCCAATATATTGGTCTGGTTCTTTCTACCACCTCTTTTGTTTTTGCCATTATTGTTGGAGGAACTGGTAGAAAAGGCGAAGTTGGTTTTCTTTTTCATGTCCTGACTGCCTCCTGTCAAGGTGATGCCATGATAGGTTCCGTTCTCTAATCCCATTTTGATCCATTCAACTCGCTCTATTAACTTGATGAAGGATTTGGACAGAGAAGTGGAGATCAGACCCTTCAAAGGTTGAGAGAAATTGTTCAAAATTATTGAGAGTGCATGCCCCTTTGATATCGGATCCTTCATCCGGTTGCAGGTAGATCTCCATCTATGAATGAAATCTTTCGCCCTCTCATTGTCATTTTGCTTTAGGTTGAATAGGTGGTTGAAGGTAGGTGAAGCCTCAGTATTGAAAAGGAACCTTTCGATGAACAGGTTGATGACTTTGTCAAAGTCTCGCAGTTCAATCGGGTTGATATGGTCGGCATACCATCTTGCTGCAACTCCCTCCAGACTGCGTGGAAAGCATAGGAATAAAGCCTTATTGTTCTTTCTGAATCGGTTGCACTCGGCGAAAAATGTACCCAGATGAGCCTTGGGGTTGCCGGTCCCATCAAACTTTATGAATTTACGAGGAAGATCTTCCCAGTTGTCATCTCCTTCTAGGCCGTCATAAAAATCTGCACCAGTGTAGATCTTTTTGCCTTTTTCCTGGGTTTGTAAGTCTTTGATTGCACGAGTCATTTCTCTCATTTGCTCATGCATCGGATCTTCTGCTGGGACCTGAAACTTGGTTTTGTTTGCTGACTCGTGCCCCTCATTGACTTTCTTGGGCCAATACAAGAGATTGTGAAAATATGCCGGCTGCTCTTCCTCTGAGTCCTCTTCTGCTGACTCTGAAGTGTTGTCATACTGAACTTGCTTCTTGCTGGCTTTTCCCTTGGCTTTGTTTTTAGAAGATATTTTCTCAGGGTTTTCCTCAGCTTGTTCAGACATCATTTTGGCCATCACCTTCTGAAACAACTTGTATGTAGCTGAATCAACATTGCTTTCTGCTTCTTGGCTTTGCTGCTTGGATGACTTGATGGAGTTCATTTCTTCTCTTTCACTGTCGCTTTGCTGCGGCACTGTTTCCTTTCCAATCCTTGTTCGAACCATGATGAAATGTCAATGTCCTTTCTGTAGGTAAGAATGGGATATTTAGGAAATTTTTGGAGGAAATTATGATAAAGGAAGAAATCAAAGTCTGATAATGAAAATATCCCATTACGAGGGATCGGGTTGTCACCAAAAATTTATGACAACCGCATTGTTTTTCTGTGAAAAAGGATAAAAATATGAACAAATATTTAATTTTGAAAGGGACATATCCTGACAAAAATTTTATTTTATCACAAAAGAGGGTAAGGAATAAAAAGGAATTTGAAAGAGGGTATAAAAAGAAAAAAATGAAGAATTTGCAGGCAGAATCAAAGAATTTGAAGAAATCCGAAGAATAAGGGAAAAATACACCTGGGTTTTAAAAACAAAAGAGGAAATTTTGAATAATATATACCCAGAGTTTTGGAAAATATAAGGAAGATATAAAATATCAGACAATCACAGATATACAAACAAGGATATACAAGCAGCATTCCCTAAAGCTGACTCTACATGCAATATTTTGAAATGGCTGATAGGACTTTAATCCTAACTCTACAGTCCAGCTCATCTGATTTCAATCAAGGTATGCCGATATACTCAAGCCGAAGCTCGAAGTACGTGGCATAGAAATATTTCTCTGGTTCTAAGGTAATGGCTTTCCAACATCCTTGAGCACCTACCGATATACCTCGGACTATGACCCTTAGGTACGTGGTAGGGAGGTGCGGACCCAAATAAGTGGTCCAATTGTGAGGCTCTCTCCCGAACTATGGTTCAGTGAGACAGCCCAGCAACGTGAAGACCGGGACAATATAGGTAGGGATGTTTTCAAAAACATGTTCAACATGCAATAAATCAGGTGGCTCTAATGCAAGCCCTAAAAGAGGTAAAATTTAAATGAAAAGAAGCATACACTTGCATACATTGTTTTACATTCAATCCCTAAGATTGAGGAGAGTTGTATTTCAGCCTAAATCTAATGTGAACATGGAATAATCTCCTCAATATGGTCCTACCAAACCATACTTAGATCCTATATGCAATGATGTCAGCTTAGGACAGAGTCTGGGCTCCTAAGTTTTGCATGGAAATGAAGCCGACATAGAAAAATAAAGACTTAGAAAATATTAAAGCAAAGCAAAGGCATAATTCGACCAGACGGACACGGGTCCCATCACGGTCGCCAAAACTGTGATCATCGCAAAATTTTTCCTCACTTGTGGTTTCTCTCTCTTCCTCCTCTTTTCTTTTTCTAACCTCTATTTTCCTCCTTTTTGAAGGGAGAAAAAATAAAAGAGAGAAAAAGAAGAGAGAAGAGAAAAGAAAAAGAAAGAGAGAAGAGGAACTCTTTGGCGGGGTCTCACTTGACCTTGATTTGAAAATATTTAGAAAATTACTCGCCTCCGTTTTGAAATATATTGCGGAAAAATGGAGAGACGGGATTCGCTCGTCGGTACAAGGTTCGACCGTTCCTGGCGCCTTTACCAGGGGTAATCGAACCAAGGATCGAATTTATGCCTTTTGCTTTGCCTAAATATTATCTAAGAATTTATCCTAAGTCTAAATGCACAAAGAATCATGCTTGTGCAATGCAAGGATGTATGCTTATTTGAGAAAATGTTTTGAAAATTTCCAAGTTCTTTGAGATGAACTTGATAATGGAATGAAGAAATTATTTCTGAACGATTGAATCTAACTTAGAACTTGAGATAGATCAGAAAAGATATATGAAGTTCTAAGTCTTTGAAATAATGAGAGTTGGAAGAATAAATCTTTATTTTGAGAAAAAATGATTTAAAGCTGAGGTAAAAGGAAAAGGAATGAAATTTCAAAGTCAGAAATTGACTTTTGAATTTAAATTTTTGAACCTGGTTTTAAGAGAAGGAGATAAAATTTGAAGTGATATTGAATTCTAGATTTAAAGTTTGAAACCAGGATGGATTTGAGAAATCCAAATGGTATTTAAAATTTGAAATGGATTTAGGAAGTTCAGATGAGATCTGAAAATGGAATTGGATTTGAAATCTAGAATTGGGAATGAAATTGGGTTATGGGTTCTGAATAGAATTGGATCCAAGATCTGGAATTTAAGATGGAATTGGATTCTGAATCCTAACATGGATTTTGGATCTAAAAATGGACTCAAGATTTGAAATCTGAGATCCAAGATAGAGTTGGACTCTGGATCCTAAGATGGATTTTGGATCTGAAGTCTGAGATCCAAAAAAGTGCAATTGTATTCTGGATCCTAAAATGGAATTGGATCTGAAAAATGAATTTAGGATCTGAAATCTGAGATCCAAGATATAGTTGGACTATGGATCCTAAGATGGATTTTGGATCTGAAGTCTGAGATCCAAAAAGTGGAACTGGGTTCTGGATCCTAAAATGGATTTTGGATCTTGAAGTCTGAGATCCAAGGTGAAGTTGGATTCTGGATCCAGAATCCTAAATAGGAATTGGTTCCGAAATCTGGAATCCAAGATGTAATTTGGATCTAACTTTGGATTTGGAAAAAAATTTATTTGAGAATAAATGAATTTTAAAGTCAAATTAGACTTGAATTTGAAGCTTGAATTTGGAATTTAGAAAAATGAATCAAGAATCTCAAAGTTAAATTGAACTTTGATTGGAGTTTTGAATATAAAATGAATTTGGAATTTCAAAGTCAAATTGAACTTTGAAATCTGATTTTGAATTGAAATTTTTGAATATAAAATGAGTTTGAAATCTCAAAGTTAAATTGGACTTTGAGATTGAAAATGAAATAGAATTGAAAATGAAAAGATGAATTGGATTTTACAAGAATTGAAGATTGATTGAAGAAGATATTAACATCACTTGGATTTTGGAAAAGAATTTTTGAAAATGTGATGTTGTTCTATCTTAAATGATGACTGAATTTAAAGAATCTTGAAATTGGATTTGAAAATCTTATTTCATTCCTTAAGTGAATTAAAATAAGATTGATGATATAATACACTCCTGACTATGGTCATTGAATGTATTATATAATAATCTATATTTAAATTCAGGTGAAGAATGAAACATATTTTGGTGCTTTCATAGAGTTTAAAGTGAAATTAACTCTCAATATATCCTGACTATGGACATTGATATATATTTTGAGTTTAATTTTAAGTTAAACTCTCATAAAAGAAAAAAAATATATTTAAAGAAAATATGATGAATTTTGAAAAAAAAAAAAAAGGATCTAGTGTGGATCCAGTGTTATTCCATAAAAGATGAAAATCCTAAGTCTTGTTCATATCCTGACTATGGCCATTGATGTAAATCGTCGACTTAGGATTTAGTCACCTTTTATAAAACGGTGCACGTGTCATTCGTGGTCCCATTTGTGAAATTTTTGAAAAATAAAGGCAAAGAGTATGAAAACAAGTAATTTATGATATTTACAATGCTCATTCATTCTAATCTACGCTTGAAAAGATGAAGTTCTCTTTAATATCTAACTATTACAACTTGGATCGAACTTAAAATGATAAGGTCCTAATCCAAGAGGGAATTCAACATTTTTCAGAGATCCCTGCAAAACAGAGTTAGTAGTAAAACAGAAGAAAATACGAGATATAGTAAATGATGGGAAATATTATGTCAGAAACACAAATGCTTATGATTAGATAGGACATCTATTACAAAAATGTTACATGGGTGTATGGCTAGACAGAGTACCTAAACAAGAGCCAAGTTATAAATTTGTATATATAAAGAGAGGGTTAATATTGATGGAGATGATAGATACATGTAATGGAGAAACTTATTACAACAAACCTATATAAATGGACTCACCAATGAGTGGTGCCTATCCACCTAACTCCTGAATGCATGTTACCTAATTATCATGCAAATGCCATACATGATTTCTAAATGCATGGGGCCCAACTATAGTGAAACCGTATGATATTCCCACACTTGAACAACAAGTGATAGGAATGTGATGGCAATGCAATGTATTGCTGCAGGTGCAATGATGGTGCAGGGATGGTGACAGTGAATAGGTGATGGCTGGAGTATAAAAAGAAGGTAAGTATTGCTGGATGGAAGTTGCAGGAATTTTGAGGGAGTGCGATACAATGAGAAGTGAAATGGTGGATGCAAAGAATGCTTTGCAATCAGCTGGATCCTATGCCTATAGCAAATGAATGTAACAGGACACATGTAGTGAGGCCTACAACATTCATTGTCGTGACTCGGCTATGGATTCTCACTATTGAGACTGATGGCTGGTGCGCAGGGACTTGCTGACGAATAACAGGTGTTTGTGTAGCAGTGAGTAGTGGTGGATATGCAGGAGGGTGAGAGTGTTGTGTGTCTATGAAGGGATTAGTGTACAATATGTGTAGATGGTGGATATGCAGGATGGTGATGATGCGGGAGTTGGGAGAATGCTTGTAGTGCAAAGGTGGTTAGTGACAGGAGAGTACATGAAAAATGTAGAGAATTGGGGCAGGGAAGGGTTGTGTGAATTATAGTGAATAGTATTTAAATGGCATGCTAACAATACAAAACACTATTGCTGTGAAAACTGTATGAGTGTGATGATATAATGCAGTGGTTATAACATGTAAAAAGCAATGTAGATATATGGTGGGGGATAAATATAACGTGGGTGTGTGCATAAGGTGTGGGGAGATGTTCCATAAAAAAAATTCAAATAACTGACCATTCCTAAAGATAATAATTTTTTCCCCAAAAGGGAAAAGCACATAACAACAATTGTTGATCATTGCAACAAAAAGAAAGAATTGGAAGAACCAACAGGGTAGAAGACTTCAACACTACAAACACATTCATCACAATGAATATTCAGACTGCTTTAATTCGATGAGAATTTGAATGTTTCATAATGATTCCATGATTAACATGCACTGGAGCCTCTTAAAGCATAGATAAAAAGACTAGATAAGGGGTGTAATTCTTCATGTGTATCACCTCACAAATGAAAAATGGCCAAAAATGGAGTAGTTGTATAATACAGTGAAATATCATCAGTAGCTGCATTGGCTAAACATAGAGAAAAGGGGACGATTGGTATAGAATAAAAAAAAAAATAAAGTGAGTTAACCCTTCTCATAAAAATTATACCTGTAATATATATATATATATATATATATATATATATATATATATGTCTAAACTTCATTAAAACCATGATATTAACATGAATATTACAGGCATTCTATAGAACAAAATAGAACCACAAGATAGAGCCATACCTTCCTGTTGCTTGCAGCATCTTCAGCTTGCTTTACGAAGGTCATCCTTGTTTATATCTGAGAAACTGGTTCCAAACCCTTCTCCATTCTGCTAGAAAGTCTGAACCTTCTTGACAGATCGTCCCTCAGTAGAGTGTGATATTCAGAATGTTCCTTTTCAAGAAGCTGACTTGTATACACAAACAACAACTCATGTTGCCCTCTCTAACAACTTCGGCTCACTGTTTGCACGCAAGTAATGTGTCATCCTATCTTTCTCTCGTTTTAAGCACTTCTCAACCTTTTACGTGTAATCTGGACAAGAATCTTCCAAAATCCCATTGGAAGCCTTCAACGAGTAGTAAGCAGCAGAATTACTAAGCGTGGCATCTTCAAAATCAGTCACATATCAATCCATGCTACCCATTCCAATTTCCACAAAACGTCCAGTAAAAACTTTTTTAACGAGGTTTCTGTCGATTTGTTCCCCTTCACGTTCTTGATTAATCAAAACAATTACAGCACCTCTCCCTTAGATATTCACCTCCTTCTAACAAGCTCCCCTAGAATGAACTCATCGTGCTTCTCCCTTAGAGATGGCATGATTTGTCAATCAAGGCCTGTGCTTTGTAACTCATCTCCTTAGGCATAGACCACCAATCTGCAACAACACTGTGCCCAGTACCAAGGAGTATTTCAGATGCCAAATAATCAGGTGTGCCAGCAGCTGAACGCTTCTGCTGCCTACCCCTCCGTTGTTGTCTGAATCAAAGGTTTCCTGTATTGTAACGCCCCGAATTACCAAAACAAAGCTAAGTTAAAATTTTCATGAATTTCTTTTTTTTTTTTTCTTTGCAGCGGAACTTAGAAAATCTTTTAGCAGCAGAATCAGACGATAATGAGTCGTCGGTTTTAGAAAACTCCGAGCACGTTGCAGATATGTGGCCAAACAACTCATTGACCACCAAAGTGTTCCATTTTATCGAAAACCACATGTTTATTACAACATTACTGCTTGGAAAAGCAGTATAGGTTCAATAAAAGGAAGCAGTACAACTCTGTCTAGAGAAACCCTGGAACTCGATGTGGATCGTCAAACATGACATTTGGATTATGCCAGAATCAGCCAAAAATGGCTTCCAGTTGACGAAATCCTCCATCAACTTCCATTGTCCGGTTAGACTGGCTAGAGTGCCAACAGTCTTGCGACTAAGGGCATCTGCTACAACATTCGCCTTTCGAGGGTGATAGGAAAGCGTGAACTCATAGTCTTTGAGGAATTGCAGCCATCGTCGTTGCCACATATTGAGTTCTTTTTGAGAAAAGAGGTATTTTAGGCTTTTATGGTCCGACATGACCTCAAATTTCTCTCCATATAGGTAGTGTCGCCAGATTTTAAGTGCGAACACCACCGCGGCAAGTTCCAGATTGTGGGTTGGATAGTTTTTCTCATGGACCCTCAATTGTCGTGACACATAGGCAATTACTTTGCCATGCTGCATCAACACACAACCCAGACTTGTTCTCGAGGCATCGGTATAAGCCACGAAGCCTCCCTGACCAGAAGGTAAGGTAAGGACAGGGGCAGTGGTAAGCCTCTGTTTGAGAACCTCAAAGCACTCCTTACACTGGTCAGTCCATTCGAACTTCACTCCCTTTTTCAGCAATTTCGTCATCGGTACGGCGATTCGGGAGAAGTCTTGTATGAACTTCCGATAATATCCGGCAAGTCCAAGGAAGCTACGGACTTCAGTGATGTTTTCTGGCTGCTTCCAGTCCATCACAGCTTCCACCTTCGCAGGATCCACTGCGATTCCATCTTTCGAGATCACATGGCCAAGGAACATTACTTTATCTAGCCAGAATTCACATTTTGAAAACTTGGCATAGAGCTGGTTATCTTGAAGGGTTTTCAAGACGATTCTCAAGTGCTCCATGTGTTGTTCCTTGTTCTCAGAATATACGAGAATGTCATCAATAAAGACGATGACAAAGCTATCCAAATATGGTCTGAATATCCGGTTCATTAGATCCATAAAGGCAGCAGGCGCATTAGTGAGTCCGAAGGGCATTACTACGAACTCATAATGGCCATATCTCGTTCTAAAGGCAGTCTTAGGTATATCTTCTTCCTTAACTCTGAGCTGATGATACCCAGACCTGAGGTCGATCTTGGAGAACACCCTCGCTGTTCTGAGCTGATCGAACAAGTCCTCAATTCGAGGCAACGGGTACTTATTTTTAACAGTTGCCTGGTTAAGCATCCGATAATCGATGCATAACCGAAGGGATCCATCCTTCTTCTTTACAAATAACACCGGGGCTCCCCACGGTGATACACTTGGACGGATGAACCCTTGTTCCATCAGTTCTTCCAACTGACACTTCAACTCACTGAGTTCAGCTGGCGCCATTCGATACGGGGCCTTGGATATCGGCGCTGTTCCAGGTAAGGATTGAATTCCAAATTCAACCTCACGAAGTGGCGGAAGTCCTGGAAATTCCTCAGGAAACACATCGGGAAACTCCCGCACCACTTCCAAACTCTCAAGGGGTTGGTCGTTGGATTTTTCTACCGAGAGACTCAACAGGAAGGCCACACAACCCTTCCTAAGGTATTTTTGTACCTTAAGTGCTGATATGAGCCTTTTCTGTGGAACTGGTTTGGATAACCGGTATTCCATCTTAGGCAATCCGGGTCGAGATAAAATCACTCTGCCCTCGCGGCACAGAATCTTGGCATTATTCTGAGCCAACCAATTCATTCCCAGAATGACATCGTACTGTATCATATCGATCAGGATGGCGTCAGTAGGCAAGTGTTGCCCTGCTATCTCAATATCTAAATTTTTCACACACCGGATACATTTGGTGCGTGATCCCAACGGGTTATACACTTCAATCATTTTATCAACCGGTTGCATCGAGGCGTGGAGTTGTTCGGTGAAATCGTCGGAGATAAAGGTATGAGTAGCACCACAATCAAACAAGACGTAAGCTGCATATCCATTAATAGGTATGGTGCCTTCAATCAGGTCACCATTTTCGACTTGTTCAGTCGTTACAGCATATACACGACCTGCAGCAGGCCTTTGTTCGATTCTAGGTGGCGGTCGTTGGAACTGAGAACGTTGTGGTGTTGGTCGAGAGGGTCCGACAGATCCGGCATTACTCCTCTGTTCATCTGCAGCCTTCTTGGCGCAATCCCTTATAAAGTGGCCCATCTTGCCACAATACAAGCAACCACCAATGTCACGAGGACATGGCTTTCCGGGGTGGTTCACACGACACCTTGGGCAGCTGAAGTTGGACTGCTGACCATTCGAAGTTGTGTTCTGTCTTGGCCTCACGACTTGTTGAGTGTTGTTCCCTCCTTGGAACTTCTTCTTTTGAAAGGGTTGTCGTGAACCCTGGCCATTTGGGAACATCCTTTTACGGTTCCCACCATTTACTACGGGCTTCTTTGCTACGATCACTTTAGATCGCGCCCAATCCTCTTGGATTTTTGAAGCTGCTGCTACTGCAGCCTGAAAAGTCGAAGGCATGCTTGTTACCACCCTCGATCTCAGCCCTTCGCGCAGACCATTCACATATTTGTCGGCCCTTTCTTGGTCTGTTTCGAACAATCGAGAGCAGTAGCGCTCTAGATTTTGAAATTTGGTGGTATAGTCCATCAGACTCATACCGCCTTGTTCTAACTCCAGAAACTCCATCTTTTTCTTGTTTCTGGGATGCAATGTGAAGTAGTTATCCATGAAAGTTCTCCGGAAGTCAGTCCAAGGAATGACTTCCACCTGCGAGAACTGGATAAGCTTAGTGGTATCCCACCACTTCCGTGCATTGTCCTTCAATCGATACGTGCCAAAGTTGGTCTTTTTCTCTTCTGGTACTCCTAGTACCGAGAAGGCACGTTCTGTCTCTTCGATCCAACTCTCTGCAAGCTCTGGATCGGCTCTGCCAACGAAAACTGGCGGGTCAAGTTTGAGGAACTTCTCATAAGTCACTCCTCCCAGGTGCTCGTTTCGTGGTGCGACTGGTTCTGGCCTCGTTTCACGGATGGCGGTAACCAGGTTGTTGAGTGTTTCCAACAGGAATCCTTGCGTATGGGACTCCTCGCTCGGCATGGTTCTCCTCGTCGTAGGAGCCATTTATCTAATCACAGACAAGCATTTGTTTTTAGTTTCTCGATGTATATGAGGGAGTAAAAGCTTTATTTACCTAATATACATCATATTTACATAAGCATCGCCTTAAACAAAACGTCATGCCGCACTGGCAGACTTTAGGCGTTGAGAAACTATATACATGAGTCTACTGACTCCCAAAACATCATCAGTCTCTTTAAGACCTGGATTTCTTTGATGAAGACGAACTCAAAAAGGTCCATCTATTGCCACATGGCCTTGGTGCAGGCATTACTAGCTTTGGCTTGGGCGGCACTTCCGCACTCTCAAGCGAATATTGGGGATACATGAGGGAATCCAGTCCACTCTCCCAGTCGGCAAGATCAAGACTCTGGGAGTCTGAAATAATGATCGGCGAACAAAAGGAATCCCCTCTTTCGTTCCTGCCATTTAAGCTCGGCGTATGTGATGCCGGATGGTAGCTTGGCGAGTGATAGACCTCCGCAGGGAAGTTCAAATCAAAATCCCTCAGCCTTGGTAATTCATCAAAAGATGTTGGGGTATGGTTGCTCCCAACACTAGAGTGATGCGGTCCATTGACACGCGAAGTCTCATCCCTGAGACCCTTTGATGCCCGCTGACCCATATCGGCGGTATATTTCCTTTGGCACTCGTTGGCGGAATGCCCATCTTCACCACAGTATTGACAGTCTTGGACTTCATACGGGCATATCCACTCATCGTGCATGACCTTGCAACGATAGCAGTATCCTCGGGAGTCATGAGTTGCCATCTATACAAAGATGCACCCAGATCAGAATAAAAAGTATAAAATATACTTACAGTGCGATATCGTGACATGATGGATCTTGAACCAGGTTTCTCAGACACACGCTCTGATACCAATTCTGTAACGCCCCGGATTTCCAAAACAAAGCTAAGTTAAAATTTTCATGAATTTCTTTTTTTTTTTTTTCTTTGCAGCGGAACTTAGAAAAGCTTTTAGCAGCGGAATCAGACGATAATGAGTCGTCGGTTTTAGAAACTCCAAGCACGTTGCAGGTATGTGGCCAAACAACTCATTGACCACCAAAGTGTTCCATTTTATCGAAAACCACATGTTTATTGCAACATCACTGCTTGGAAAAGCAATATAGGTCCAATAAAAGGAAGCAGTACAACTCTGTCTAGAGAAACCCTGGAACTCGATGCCGCCTTGCTCCGCATATCGCCACGCAGGTCCAACACCTGAAATCCCCATTAAACGGGGTCAGAACCACTGATGGTCTGGTAAGCAAGCAAACATGCGTCCATTCAACTCAAGCACATACGATGACCACTCAGGGTCGCAGTTCGTAATAACGACGCTCAAGCCTCCAAGACTTAGCGTATATCGCAGGAGCCTCCTCAGGGTATGAGTTGAACATTCGCTCAAGTCTTCACGACTTAGCTTTGACCTCTTCCGGGTCTCAAAGTGATGTCTAGCTCAAGTCTTCATACTTGACACATCCGTATCCCACGCATCGAAGGACAACTCCTCGAGCTTCGCTTAGTCGTGCAGATACAACACGGGTCTTTGCCCAGTCAGTCCAGTAGTATACCGAACATGACACCTTCACAAAGGTTATGCAGGACTGACTCAACAACGGCCATCCACGCATACATTCAAGCATCGCTAAACCTAAGCTAATGCATTGTTTCGATATTTAACCTCTTCCACCCTTGGTACGCGGGCGAAGCATTGTCCGGGCATCAACGCGACGTTCTGGGGGTTGATTATTCTATGTATTTTAGATACCCCAGAGGCCTGTTGACCCTATTCATAGTAGGGCAGTGTGTTTCAACTGGGAGAACCCTACTAGGCCCATATTCGAATGCATCCTCTACTTGCAGTAGTTGGGTTCAATCCTTAGATCTTAAGGACAACCACGACCCCAAAACCCATGAGTGACTGAGGCCATCGTGGACTCTATCAGGTCCAAAGTAAAATACGTGTCACTCAAGGCTGTACCATCACTGTCATTCCACAGTGAGCATAATTCCTGAAGGGGTCTGCCAGTCTTACAATTACTTGGACAGAATCTGCATGCCATTTAGGCAGCCCGTGCCTCAGCACTACGAGAGTATGTACCCGACCCCATTCAGTCTGCCCCAACACAGTCATTACTGAGGGGGTACCCCTAACACGATTTTCAACCGTGGGGTATGTGCGACCTTAAGTCTTATTCATATGCATGCAGAACACCGCTCTTGGCACTACGGCCACCACGAGCATCACACCTCTTTTGGGTGGAAACAACACACTCTGGCTCAGCCGCCCTTACGAGTCTGGTTGCGTAACCGTTCTCAATGAGCATGCATATGACTCGATCTAAATAGATCGGCTACTCGGCGTATTTTTACGCAACGAGTCCAAACCTAGTCAAGGCGCAACCTCTACTCTGGCTCGACGGCCCTTACGAGCAAGGTGCCCTTGCAGGCAAAAAGATACGAGCCGATCTGGCATCATTCCATCAACGGACATCATTATGCCGTTCCATTGGTTCCGGCAGCTCTTCTGCCAACCATTTCGTCAGCACCTCCCCTGCTCTACCGGCAGTGGTACGACGAACCCTTCTACGTTGTAGAAGGCATTCCATAAACTGGGTAGCACTCTGCTATATGTCAGAGTATCCTGCTACGTTCTTTCTGAGCTATTTTTAGCTTCTTCAGAAATTTTTGCAGCACTTCCTCTCTTTTACGGAGAAAGCGTGCGTTTCTTTTATCCATTTCAGCGGCATCTCCCCTGTTTGGTAGGAAATCGCCACGCTTAATTCAGGAAAATGGATGCGCACCGTTGTGCGTACTTTGCATCCATCAAGGTTGCAGGAACCCTGGGCCATAGCCAGGCCATACGTAATTGACTTAGTCTTTACGTAAAGAGCATTTTGCCAAAAAGCGAAGCCTTTCCAATAGGGGCTTCATTCGTCAAGCAGAATCTTGAATGAGGAGCGGCAAGGGAATCGCATTGGCGATTTGGAGTTTGGTCTCCATTTGAACGCTCATTTATGCGCCATATATGTAGTATAAGCAGAAGCTTGAGCTTTATACAGCGGCGGCATAAAGGAAATGCATATACTATTGTTCAGGGTGTGTAACTGAACGAAATATTCTACATATATATCAAAATAGGAGCCTTGGCATCGTTCGACGCGATGGCGTAAGTAAATACATTGCAGAAAGCAGGAGCCTTGGCATCGTTCGACGCGACGGCGTAAGTAAATGCATAATCGGAAGTGCAGTAATCGGAAGTGCAGAAAACAGGGAGCCTTGGCATCATACGATGCGACGACAAAGGTAAATTACATAGCCTGTGCGATATAGGATGCATCGGCAGAATCAGCAGATATACACCTAGATCTGTATCCAACGATAGTTACGAGGTGAGCGAATGAACACCGAAGTGTTCTGAAGGGCTCAACCAAGAACTAAGGCGAGATACCATTTTTAAAACGCATATACTGCGTATTTGAACATAGATATATCCGACGATAGTTACGAGACGAGTGGGTGAACACCGAAGTGTCCAAAAAGGGCTCAATTAAGAACTAAAGCAAGATACTACTTCAGAAAGTATATGCTATATACAAACAATCAAATACTTGAGAGAGATGGATCAACGAAGCGAACTTACTTCAAATCGTGGAAGGAACGACTCCGGGTTGTTTCTCTGGCTTCGAGCCTTCCTTCGAGAGGTCAAACTAAGTCAGATGAAGCTGACTTAGTTGAGAAAGAGGTAGAGTAGGTCAAGCTACTCAACCCAAGTGGTCTGAACCAAACAGGGTTCGGTCCAAGTCAACTAGGTTCAGCAGGTTCGAACTCAGCTCAAGTAGGCTAAGTCTGGGTTCAGAAATCCAAACTGGAATCTGGACCAAAAAGGGCTTTGACTTTGACTTTAAACCAAACCAGGTTTAAGTCAAGTCAACTAGTTTGAACTAGGTCAAGTAGGTTCAGACCTAGGTCAGGTGGGTTAGGACCAGGTCAGGCTGGCTAAGACCAGGTCAAGTGGGCTAGGCTAGGTCAAGTGGGCTCAAGCCTACTGGGGGAGGTTTTAGAAAGTAGGAGAGAGAAAGAGGAGGGGCGGTCAATTTTTTCAAAGGGGGAGGGCCCCTATTTATAGCTTTTTAAAAGGCATATTCCATGGAATATGCTTTTTAAAAAGGAATATGCTTTGGCATATTCTTTGGAATATGCTTGGAATATTCCTTGGAATATCCTATGGAATATTCTGGGAATATTCTAGGAATATTCCAGATATTTTCTGAGGAAAGATTCTCATGGGTCCCGCAAAAATGTCGACTTTTCAACATTTTTTTCCGAAAAATTCTGAGTAGGCCATTATCTTCGTATTGATGCAACTAAGAAAGTTGGCTCGCAGGAATCCTTTGATTTCGTTCAGGTAGGAAGTTATGACTTCCAGAGTATTTGAGCATATATTCGCGAATCGACGAATATCCTAAGTATAACTGGCTCGCAGGAATTGACTCGTTTCGTATTCTGAGAAAAAATGCTATTTTTACCGGTAAATGCCTCATGAATTTTATTCAGATATTTTCTGAAAAATTACGGGTCTTACATGTATCCTGAGAGCAGCATAATTTTCTACTAATTGACACCTAATCAATAGAATGATATGATATTGCTTGGAGTGTGGTATGCCCAAACCGCTTCACATGGATGGGATAAAAATGCAGGATGGATACGATGACCCAGCGAGGTACATGGATGATGAGATATGGAGAAAATGGTGATATGCAATGGAATATGAGCGAAAATGGGTATCCACAAATGCAGATGCATTGCATATACTGTTGGACGACTGATTTGGATGGACATGGATGACAACATGATGCAGGTAATATCAAACAAACTAGAGTAAAATAAATCAAACATGGCGGATGCCTATCGGAATTTAGAGATATGAATGAGGATGTGATGAAGTAAAAAAAAAACTGAAAACATAAAAGAAAATGCATTGGAATGGGGAATCGTAATAGAGCAGAATGCAATCTAAGGTAATTGAAATGCAGTAGACGAACGACATCCGATGCTGTTAAAATTAGAACTCAAATATCAAGAGGTGATCAAAAGGGAAAACAGGAGCTCATTACATACGACCATCAAAAGTGAATAAAAAAAAAAGGAAGTGAAATGCAAACGAGACATCAAAGCGCAAAGCAAAGTGGGAAAAGCATACAGATGGTGCTGAAGAGCCATATGAATGATAAACAAAACATCATAAAGTAGGAAATAGATAAGAAAAAAAAATCGAACCAAAAGAAAATCAAAATATAAACTTATTACAGAAAATGGAATCAGACATCAAAATGTAAATAGAAAATCTAAAGTAAAAGAAAAATCATAAAAACTAATTATAGATTGGAATCGTGACTGAAAAGAATGAAAGAAGAAAAAAAATGAACAATATGTCAGAATGAGAACATTCCTATGAATATTGCCATTTGTAAGTTGACTCTACTATACGTAGATCAATGCTGCAAAGAGGCTTGCTGAAAAAAAGGTGGCTCAGAAATTCGTACAAACAGAAAGAAAGAAGGAAGTGACAGAAATCCTTACCGTGGTTTTGCTGTGGGATTTGTCGACTTCCTTCAACTGTTCAGGGGAAAGCCAGGGGAATAAGAAGAAGAGGAAGAAGAGTGAAGAAAAAGAAGGGAATCGAGAGCCAGAAGAAAAAAAAATTGGAAATTAGAAGGATGAAAGGGTGAAGACGATGATCTGAAAGAAAGGGAAAGGGGGGAAGGGTGGAAACGGATGGTCCTTGAGGGTTTCCCCTCAACCGACTGTAAAGAAGGTGGAGGATGAATAATCTGTTGGCGATAAAGGGCTTACGGAGGAGGAGATTGTTGGTGATGGGCGGCTGAAGGATGAGAACGATGGAAGCTTCGAGAAAGGCGGAGAAGGAGAATGAGAGGGGTGAAAACGATGCCCTAAACCCTCTTCTGCGACTTCTTTTAATGAAGGTTTTAAAAAAAAAAATTCCATACGGGTCCTTATTTTTCAAGATTTTTTACAAAGAGGGGGGAGGGGGGGTTTAACACATTTTTGCTAAAAAGGTGTTTTCATAAAACTCTATTTTCAAAAAGGTGTTTCAAAAGGTTTTTTTTGCTTTTTTTTTTCTTTTTCTATTTCCTTATTTTTTTGTTTTTTTTGACATTTTCTACATTTTTTTGGCATTTTTAGAATAAAACCCTAAAATCAAAGATTTAAAACTAATTTTTTTTTGTATTTTTGAGAAATATTTACAAAAGAGGGTCTTTCTCAGAATTCAAGGCTATTTTGGGGAAATTTCTTCAAAAAATGGGTTTTGGGACCCAGGTTTTGAGAAAATGTTCGAGTTTTTGACCTTGAATCGGGAAATACAACGCGATGGATCCAAACGGATATCGGACGAACTGTCTGAGCCTTTCAAAAGTTGTTTTGGAAATTTTGAGAATTTGATTTAATAATTGGATAACGAAGCTCAGATTTGGATCTTTTGTCTGGATCCGGATCCGAAATTGAGTCAGATATATAAAATGAATTTAATTTCAGTAAAACTTGAGAAATAAAATGAAATTTAGATTTAAAAGTGACTCAATTACCCAGAAAATGGGGTCAGGGGCAAAAAGAGAATATTTACAACATTTTGAAAAATTTGGGGTGTTCACACCAACGGTGTGTACAAAAAGTGTAGCTGTGAAGTAAAAAGGGGAAACACCCCAACAGTTTTAAAGTATTTACAAAATGCAAGTACAAAATAGGGAATATATCCCAACAACAACCAGAAACCCAAAAACCACCAGGTATAGGAACTGCAGGTCAAGTGTGTGTGGGTCCTCAAAGCCTACACCGTGTATCACCGCATCCGCACTACACCTGTTCGTCACCTACATCCCCATAAAACGGGGTCAGTCCTCTTGCGAGGTGGTGAAGAAACAACCGCAAGCAGATATATATGTATCATGTACACATGAAAAACAGGAAAGCTAACAAGTGTAAGTGCCTGTGTCGGTTAAGAGTAAAGTGACAAGTTGTAAACACCCCAAATTTTCACTCACCTCCCCGACATTTTCACCCAGCATCATCATTCATCCTTTGAGATCATTGGAGGGCAAAATTGTCAATTTTTGAGCTCAAAACTTGTAAAAGTCCAAATTTCATCTGCAACTCTCAAAATTTCTCTATTCTAACTCAGATGTTCAAAATTCTACTCCTAACAGGAGACTGGAATCTCCAAATCCTCATTCAAGATTACATTTCAGGAAACGTCATTGCATAGCATTACATGAACATTTCATATCTCTGCACTGCACAGCATGTCATTTCGAGGTCCAGAACTCTCGATTTCAAAACCTTCAATCCAGATTCAAATTTCAACTCTTTTCAAAATCGATTCCAAAACCCTGGGTCTTCAAAATTATCAATTCTTCCCATTTTACCCCCAGGACTCTGAATTTCAAAATATTTTCTCAGGAAAATGATCTGGATAGTTTTCAATATGGACTTCAGCCACTTCATCTCAGATTTTACCCTTTTGTCAGCAATTTCCAATATCATTCTTTTGCAAAATCACCCCACGGGGGCCAAATACTTTCAAAATGTCTGTTTTGCCAATTGGTCCGATTTTTATGAAAATTCCAAAAAGAGGTTTATTGTCTTGTCCTTATTTCAATAAAGAAGCAATGTGGGACCCGCTTTGAGGTGGTGCCACATAGGCTTTTCTTTTGAAAAACCTGAATTTTGAAAAAAAAACCCTAAAATATAGGAGCCTTGTCCCTAGATTGGCGTCACTTTTCTTTTTCTCTCTCCTCCCATTTCCCTGCCATGTGTCAGCGTGGGGTTCACCTAAAGGTGGCACCACATGTCATTTTCTCTCTCTTTCCATTTCTTTGCCAAGTGTCAGTGTGGGGCCTCTTTAAGATGGCGCCACATGTCCACCATCTTCACCCTGTGCCATGTGTCATTCCAAGGTCACCATGAGATGCCAAGTGTCATGTGCTACCCTGTTCAGAAAAAGTAAAGCTTGTCTCCTCTGAGGTGGCACCATTTGAAGGGTGTCTTCTGCAGAGGACACGTGTCAATCTCTCCCTTCTTCAGAAAATGCAGACTGGCACATGTCTCTCCTTACTTTTCTCAGAAAAGTAAGTGACACATGTCACTCTTAGCTTCCTTCAGAAAAAGTAGAGGACACGTGTCACTCTTGGCCTTCTTCAGAAAAAGCAACCATTCAAAAAAAATCAAATAAGGCCTAGGTGGCGCAAATGCTGATTTTCATCCATAAAATTATTTTATTTCATTTTTTTTTTTTTAGGTGGCGCCACATGGTTCTTCTCCTTCTCTTCCCTTCCGCCACATGTCATTGCAGGATATCCCAGAGATGCTACCACATGTCCACCCACCAGTCCTCCAGAACCAACCTCATTTGAATTTCAAATCTACCATGAGGTGGCACCATTTGAGAAGACTCCTCCAGCTAGCTGACACTTGTCAGAAGCAGAGCCATCCTGAACTGCCACCTGTCCAAATCCCCCTGTATCAGAAAAAGTGGAAGCAGTCCTCCTCTGAGGTGGCGCATTTGGCTTCCTCTGCTCCTGTCCTCCTGCCACATGGCAGCATGGAGCCACCCTGAGGTGGCACCACATGTCAGCCTCTGCTCCCTTCAGAAAAAGCAGAAATTTGAATGTTCAAACTCCTCAGAGGTGGTGCCACATGGCATGCTCCTACTTCTTCTAGAGTCAAACCTCAAACCTCCTTTTGAGGTGGTGCCATTCCAGAACCCCACTTGGCTTCAATTTTCATTTTTTGTTTTATTCAAAATAGAAGGTAGCCCCATGAGGTGGCGCCATATGAGAAGCTTCAGAAAAGCAGAGTTTGAATTTCAAAAACCCCAGGCAACCCCCTCTGAGGTGGCACCATTTGGGAGACTCCTGCAGAGAAAATCAAGCTAAGTTTGAAATTTTTTAAAAATCCCTGCTGAGGTGTCTCACCCACAAAATTCTCATTTTTCTAATTTCTAAAAAATCCAAGTGGCATGCCCTGAGATGGCACCACATGGAGGGCTCAGATTGAGCCTGTTTGAAATTCAAAAATCTAAAAAAAATGCTACAAATACAAGGTCCCACGCCCAGCTGAAGAGAGAGCTCCCTTTGGATTTAGCATTTTCACTCAGAGTTGCCCTACTACACGATTTTAATGTTCTGAATTCATGCCCCCCTTGGGCTCAATTGAGAGGGTGCATTGAAGCACCAACCTTGCTCGCACCACTTCCAATTCGATCTAGGCGTGGATCGATTTTCGTAAACCCTTGGAAGCCCGGATCGAAGGACGAAAGAAGCCGTTGGTAGCCATTCATTTTGGGAGTTCCAAAGCTACAGGAAAACACAAGGTGCACTTCTATCCCTATTGATTTCATTATAGAAATATCCTTACCCGATTCGTATTGTCGTTTTGAAGAAAGAGCTTATCTGAGGGATGGATCGAGCTATTCTCGTAAAATGACACATAGAAAAAGATGTTTTCATGATTTCTTGATTAGATTTCCCCATTCCATCATGTTCATGCATTAAAATAAGTTAGATTTACGTTTTATTTCATTAAAATAGTATGCTCAATGAATTTATTTAATATTTCATGCATTCAACTTCATTTATGTAACTCCCTATTTTTGTCAGTCAGTCCACACGTCATTTCATGCATTTGTTTTTCGTTACAAATGCTGATAAAATCGTAGTAGGCGCCCTTAGTTGTCCCTAACAATCTTCCAAAAATTCGGAATGATTTGAATTTGTTTACTGTGGTAAAAGTTCAAAATGGTAGGTCAGGTTTTGTTACCCGGGATACGTTTTGGAAATTTATCTCCAACTTGTAAAATCGCGATCTCTCTTATATGAGGTCCGATTTTCAATCAGAAAAATGTCCTGAACGCAAGATGATGTCTAGTAATTAATCAGATTATCTAATATTTTTATGAAATTTTTTGACATCTGACAAAAATCCGAGACTTTGGGACATGTGTGAGAGCCTGATTTGGGCCTCTGAGACTTTGGATCGACTTAAGTATATGGGTTCTCTTCGGGTATTGTTTCAAATCCGAATCTGTAAAAAGTGAATGTCATGTTCGGGGTGTCCTCTGGTTGCATATGAAATTTTATGATTTTTAGAATAGTCTTAATATCAGTTTTGGATTTTTCTTGTCAGTCTCCTGTTTTGTTATATTTGTTTGCTATGTTGGTTTAGGCTAGTAATGTCATTATTTTATCTCTGTTCCTGTTGATCAAATGCCAAAATAATGAAAATGAAAGTTGTTCCTGCATCTTTCATTAGTTTCGAATTTAAATATCAGAAATTTCCATGGTCGGCTGCTATTTCTTTAGCAATTTTATATCAGATTAGGTCGATTTTACCTCCGTCAGAGCCAAATTCCTGGTACCGAACTCACCGTAGTTTAAATCCCGGAGCTGTAAAAGTCAAAAGTGTTCCATTCCATGTCCTTTAGCAGTCTACAAAATATCAGATGTTTCTATGGTGAAATTTTTGCATTATCACATTAAGTGTTACATTTGGTTTGGGTCTGTAGGCGAAACTCGCCCATTTTAGGATTTTCTGTAAACTTTCGCATCCAAACCATGTCATTTTATGAGTTTTAGCATTCTAGGCTGTTTATAAGGGCAGAGAGATGCTCCATACCGAATTTGACAGCATCTAGAATTCGTTTGATACCCGGTTTAATCGTATCATTAAAACAGGGCCCCGCGGGACCCTGATCCAAGCGAAAAACAAACGAAATTTGTTAATTTTGATGAATGGCAGCATATCAAAATTCTGATTCTACGGTCCTAATGTGTTTAGCAGCATGTCATCATGCTTAATACTGCATTTCATCATCATTTGGTTCGATTCAAATTTCAAAATCTCAATTTTACCTTCAAAAACCCTGATTTTAAAAGGTATAACTTCATTATTAGGGGTATTTTGGTCATTTTGACCACAATTTCAAATTTCAAACTATTTCTTACTGATATTCTTGCATTTACATCATTTCAAATATCAAGAAAGCATGAAAATAGGGTTTATATCCAACTCAGTCCAATAATTTCAGAATATTATTGGAAAATCTTGGAAAAACCCACATATTTGAACTAACCCCATTTCAAGTTTGCCAGAGACATTCAAAAGAAGGAGCTGAAGTCTGCAATTTCTTTTTATTTCATTTAATTAGTGATGTAATAATGTAAATTTTGGAATAAGAGGTTTAATTTTCTGCTTAGACTAGGATGCATATCATATAGTTTGAATTCATGCAATATCCTGTTTATGTGATTCATGCATTTTATTTCAAAATCACTATGGATGTACATGAATGGCATGTGCACCAACTCTTAGGGAGTTGATGAACTCGGTGGAGTCCATATTTACGGCCCTAGTCGGAATATGGACGAAACCCAGATTCAGTATCTTCCTACTAGTCACACTGAGCCTACACTCTTAGGTTATCTTCTAAAATTTCACTGCATGCCTTCAATTTTACAAAATATTTTAGAATTAACTAAGTAAATTATAAACATATTTACGGCCATAGTCGGAATATGTGATGATTCTGCTTAGTTTAATCCTAAAATTGCATGTTTTCCTAAAATAAAAAGGTTTTTTCATAAAAAGGCATTCATCCATTAATGTCATTTGCATCATGGTATCATTTGCATTTCTCATGATTTTCTCAAGAAAATTCTATTACAATGAAATCGATTTCTCTAGAAACTCTGAAAATTTTCAAGGTTGGATTTCCCAAGTCAAGTTTTCCCGTGATTTTCCCTGGAAAATATTCTTTTCTTAAGACTCATTTTCAAAAGGAGTTCCTCATCTTTCTCAAGAATCAAAATCGATTTTTAGATATTTCAAGGACAATGTTCTCAGGATTTCAATTTCCTAAGTTTTGATTTCCCTTCTCCAAAGAGCTTTCCAATGAATTTCAATCGTTTTCCAAAGAAAATTTTTAAAGTTAGAATTTTCCTGACAAATGCTTTCCTTTTCAAATGTTCACCTTTTCTCAAGAATTACTTCTACTTTCCCAGGATTATCAACCTTTCATGATTTTCCCGAATCTTTACAAACTTTCTTGAGATTTCAAATCCTTTTATCAGAATTTCCTAAGAAATTGATTTCCAATTTTCCTTAGAAACATTTTCCAACTACAAAAGCATTTTTCAAGCATACATCATGTTTTCCAACTTGCATTTTACAAAATTTCATAGCACATGCCTGAATTCTCTATGCATTTAGGACAAAACACAATTTCGATGATTTAACTAAGTCAAGCACATTTTTGGTCCTTGGTTTGATTACCCCTGTTAAAGGCGGCAGGAACGGTCGAACCTCGTATCGACAGGTCGAGCCCCATCCCAAGGATTTTCCCGCTATTTTCAAAAACAGAGGTGAGTATTTCAAAACAATTTCCAAAATCCGGTCAAGTTTGACTCGCGGAAGCATGTTTTCCTCTTTCTCTCCCGCAAGGGAAGGGAAGACGGAAAATTTTTGCGACGATAACATAAGTACTAGTCAACAAGCTATAGCAACAGAGAAAGCAAGTAGCTAAAGCAAGTAGCTAAAGCAACTAACTGAGCAACAAGTAACAAAAGAAACAAAAATAACTGTAAAGCAAGTGCTCAAAGTAGTAACAACTGTAACAAGTGCTGAGCAGCAAAGTAACTAAGTAACAGCTGAAGCAAGTAAAGCAACTAGAGTAAAGTCCACAGCACAAGTGAAGTAGTAACTATAGTAAGTCAGTTGATTGGTTAGTCTTTAAGTTCTCCTGATTACTCATTCGGGTATGCGAAGGAAACCTCGCATTCTGTGAGACATGCACCCGACGTCTATTATTAATTGTCTAGGGTGGTAACCGGGGAAGCTACAGACCGAGTCAACCTCATGCGAGCAGCACACGGCTAGGAGAAAACACTCGCATAGGCAAGGATTGCAATCCATACTACTGCAGTAGTGAGGTCCTAGAAAGGAAACCTCGACCTCCCTGACTCTGAGTGACTGGAGGCCAAAGGACGCTACAGCTCCTGTCAAACACGTGTCGTAGTAACAACAAGTCACTCAAGGTTGTACCATCCACCCTCTCCCAAGGTGAACCATTTTGTGAATGGAGCGAAGCAGGTTTATCTTTCTTAAGGCTCATGTTCAATCATACCTCACAACGAAGAATCTGCCTCGTGGTCCCCGTAGGGTACGCAAAACAAGGACTTGGCCTGCCCATCCACGTGCTCAGCCTCACACGGCCAACAGAGCACACTGCTCATGAAAGCAGCCAAAACACCATATTATTTATTTTCTGCTTAGGGTATTTCACACAAGAGTCCACTCCACACAAGGGCCACTGCCCGAAGACTCCAACTGAGCCCACAACGAATGATTTCAACATTCATACCCTATGGTGTTCAATTTCTATCTTTTCATCTCATAAGGTAAGTGCACCTAATATGCTTACCAATGCCTTAAGCAATGTACCTCCTCAGGGTACGTGCTACTCACAACTGTGTCAGGATGTGCCAAGTGCAAAGTGTAAAAGTAACACAAGTTCTATCTTTTGCACAAATATAAACACAGAGGCATTGCAAGATATTAAACTGCACTATATTTCATACTTCAAGGTTATGATTGCATTTATCAACATTTTCATACTCAAGGGTTTGAAATCGAATTTAACAAATCATCCTGTCTAATGGGAATAACATTGGTTTCCCCAAGGTGGATCGTAGCTCTTGCAGGGAAGATGCAATTGCGACCCAAAAGACCATTACACGTGGTTCAACACACTTAGGTGTGTGAAGCGAATCTTGGATATTCCGTCTTATGGGAATAACATTAGCTATTTCCACGGTATGGGGTGTGGTTGATTTTTTATGAATGCACTTTTTAAAAGAAAATTTTTCAGTAAAATCCTTGGAAAATCGTCAACCAAAAGTAAATAACCGACTTTCCACAAAAGTGGTAAGTACGGGTTGAATCCACAAGGAACAAGAATTACTCAATTATTTCTAAGAAATTCAATTTAGTAATCAATAAACACCAGTCACAAATACAATGCTAATACAATTACAAATTAACACTACAACTAATTAGAAAAGCACTTCAATCTTCTGTTGCACGCCAAGGGTATTTCTGTCTTTTAGCCTCTTCTCAATTTTCTCGCACTTGGACAAGAATCTCCTGGAATATTTAATATGCTTTTCAACCTAATAACATAGGAAAATACAAAGTTAGTAAATAATTCCAATAAATTAAATTAGAAATGAAATTAGACCTAATTTTCAAGAAATTAAAGAAACAAATACTAATTATACTAAAATAACAAATGAAATATTAAACTAATTCTAAAATTACTTAATCTAAGTCTAACTATGCTGGATGATGCAAATGCAGCAATTAAAATGCAGAAACTAATGAAAATAGACCGAAAATAACTAAACTAGTGAAATTACGATCTTACCCCTAAATAGTGCAAAATAGACTTCTGACAGCTCTTCGTAAACTGACCGTTTGACAAAGAAAACGAAGTCCAAATTTCCCGAAATTTATTCTATTTTGTAACTAACAGATTCAAGAATCTGACAGTTTTTATAGAATTAAAAAATAATATCTGGAACTCCAGATATAAGCGTTTCAAAACCAGGGAAAATCTAGATATCGCAGGTCCCGAAATTTTAAAATCCGAAAAAGCTGTTTTCACAAAACGCTTAAAAATCAGACCAAACCAACTCGGATTGAGCTGAAATTTGGTCTTCAATCAGTTAACACACCAATAAAGTGAACAGAAAAATAATTTTTAGAAAACTCAAAAATTGTGCACATAAAATAACGATTGTGTGACAGGGCAAAAATCGGGTTTTGAGTTCAATGCACTATCCACTTTGGAAGTATATCTTTAACACTAATAATGCAATCCAACACTAATGCAGACCTAAATGATACTAAATGACAACATTTAGTCAAATAAAAAATGCAATTGTTCTATATGCAATGAAAATTGAATAAACCATACAAATTACAACTAGAGTTAAGTTAACTAATACATCAAATGCACTTATGTAATTAAAGATGCAACCTAACTATATGATTTAAAGACTGAAATTACTTAACACTAAACACCACTAACTAGATGAAATACACCAATCAAAAACTCACTAAACAATTACACATTAAGTCTACAATTACATCTAAAGAATAACTAAACCAGACGAATGACTACTAATTTAAATTATACTAGATCTAAGATGAATTAAAACTATGGTCTACTAAACAACTAAACTAATGAAGGACAATTTAAGGTTTGACTTAGACTAAGCTCACGCCCCACCTAGTTGGTTCAACTAAGTTAACCCACTTAGATACTTACTAAATAAGGAGTCTAAATAGTTAAAATCTACGTAATCAAAATCTAAAATCAAAATAACAACTTATTATAGACCTTATCAACTCTATGTACCCCTAAAGAAAATAATTAATATAAGTATAACCTACCTAAATAAGGTGCACTATTGCTAAAATCGATATCTAAGTAATTGAGACCTAATTAATGCACCTAATCTAAATTAATAAAGAAGAAGGTAATAAATAGGAGATAAGAAATTTTGGAAACAAATTGATTTGGCAAAAACGTCCAGCCCAGAGGGATAAAACTTGCCTTAATTGCTTGCCAAATCAAATGGGGAATAAATGTTTGAAATTGTCCAACTCACAGGAGGCCCACACGTTTTCAACTTGACATTAAAAACACTAAGTAATTTTTGAAAACCTTTCCAAAAACCTTAAACACGTTTTTGGTTGTCTTTAGAAAGAAAGGATAACCTTGAAAATCAATCCCAAAAATCGTGTATAGCTCTTTTGGAATTTTTTTTGAAATCCAAATTTTGTTTCCAAAATTGTTAAAAGAGAGAAGCTTGCTCTCTTGGCTGGATACCAAAAGTCAAAACTTACCTTAAACGAATTTGAATCAATCAATCCTTCCCAAAATTTGTTTTCTACCACAATTACTTCCTTCTCCTTTTTCTAAAAAATTCGACTTACTCTAGATAATACATTAACCTCTATCTAAACTAATTAAGCCAAGAATTTAATAAAATCAATAAAGGTTAGAATGAGAAACACAATTTTCCAAAAATTAAGAAATAACAACTAATACACTAATTACCAAATGAGTAAAAACGGCTACACCAAACAACTCCTAATACACTGAACCTAGACACCCTAATTGACTTTCCTATTCAACTGAACCCTACCAAAAACAGCCTAGAGCTCTAATGGAGCTCTAATGGAGCTCTAATGGCTGACGCCCCTCCTTGGGGAAGATGACTAAAAACTTGACTTTAGCTAAACTAAAAGACATCCATTCTAATGAAATTGAAAGAACTAAATTAACTACTAAATAACTCAAATAGCATGTTGGGCATGACCTATTAGAACGTGCAGCACAAAGAAACAAATTCTATATTAAAACGAACATAAAATTTTAAACAATGACACGACAAACTCTGACAACACTCTAGACACATCTACACTAACTATACAACTATTCTTCTCTATATGATACAAATCTAATGAATCCTCAGTAATATACAACTCGGGCTGCTCCAACACTAAATCTTGTGCAATGTCTACATGGAAACAGTCCATATCTCCCGTTGGACCCATCGCGGCATTGAAAATGTTCAGCTTGACCTTCCTGTTGCCGAATGATAGATCCATGGCTTCGGTCCTACAGTTGATACATGCATTGGCAGTCGCCAAGAATGGTCTGCCCAAAATGATCAGAGTCTGGTGCTGGCTATCCACTCCTTCCATATCGGGAATGATGAAATCGACTGGGAAATAAAAGTCATCCACCTTAACTAGCACGTCCTCCAAGACACCTCTCGGTACCTTGACAAAACGATCTGCCAGCTGAAGTGTAATAGGAGTCGATCTCATCTCTCCTAGCCTGAAAGAATCATAGAAATATCCGGGCAGAATGTTCACGCTTGCTCTCAGATCGAGCAAAGCGCGTTCTATCCGAATGTTCCCTATGGTACAAGCAATGATAGGGGCTCCAGGGTCCTTAAGCTTTGGTGGTGTCTGATGCTGAAGTTCTGAACTCACTTGCTTAGTCAGATGGACCCTGTTAGGAACATTCTCTCCGGATTTCCTCTTTTGTGTACATAGTTCCTTCAGGAATTTGGCATAAGTCGGCACCTGCTGAATGGCATCGAGCAAAGGCAGGTTGATCTGCACATGCTTGAAGATGTCAAGCATGTCTTGGATCTTCGTGCCATGCTTCCCTCTGAATCCGGGAGACTCTAATGCTTTGGGATAGGGTGTTGGGGGAATATACATCGAGGGCTCCTCCTCTTTGTGAGAAGGCTCACTCCTATCCTTCTTCTGAACTGAGGTGGATGATGATGATGATGGTGATGAGGATGATGATGATGATGGCTGAGCCGAAGAAGATGGAATACTGACCTGTGGCTCATCAATCCTCTCTCTACTCTCTTTGCTCTCGACGTGGTACTCACGTCCGCTCCTCAGGGCCATAACAGATTTGGCCTGCTGTTGTGACTCAGTATGAAACAGGCCTTCGGTCATCTGGTCCTTGCCCTTCAGGTTCATGATAGCCTAGCTTGGCAAAGTACCCTCGGGTCTCCTACTGATAGCCTTTGCTAATTGGCCCAATTGCGACTCTAGCTTCGCAATGGACTGCGTGTGTAAGCTCAAAATCTGGCTACACTTCTCAAAAGCATTCTGATTAGAGGTTTTCACCTCTTGGAATGCGTGGAAAAGTCTCTCCTCAAAAGATGTCTGCGGGGCAGACTCTTGCGGAATCGGAGGAGGAAATGAGGATGAAGACTAAGGATAACTCGACCTCTGAAATGACTGAGTGAATGATGGCGGTCGAGCTGGCTGAGAGGATGTAGGCATCTGAATGGAAGACTGTGGATTCTTCCATGAAAAATTGGGATGGTTACGCCAACCCGGATTATAAGTAGATGAAAATGGGTTGTTCTGCGGTCTGGCGTAACCCTGAGCTGCCTGAACTTGTTCTTGAACAAATTCAGGGTACTGAGCTGCCGAAGGGCACTCACTAATCTCATGTGTCGGGCTGGCACACAGAGTGCACACCTGCTGAGTAGTGGATGGTCACGAGAGAAGCTGGTCCAACTTCTGAGCAATCATGTCTATACCTTGCACTGTAGTGCAGTAGATGGACCAATCTCGAGGACACCCGCTTTCTTCTGAATACTGGGTGTGACTCTATCCGCATGAGAGCTTGAAGCATGGTGGAGGGAATTCTCTGGCAATGTATCAAACAACCTCCATGCTTCATCCTCGCTCTTCAACATGAAAGTCCCTCCGCATGAAGAGTCGATCATCTGACGATTCCTGTCAGACAATCCATCGTAGAAGCTTTGCACCAGCTGCCATCTCGGCACCTGATGATGGGGACACTTCCTAAGGAGATTCTTCATTCTCTCCCAGATCACATGAAACTGTTCACCATCTAGCTTCGAGAAGCTAGTGATGGCTCGCCGGTACTGGTTCGTCCGATCAATGGGAAAGTACTTCCTAAGGAACTCCTGCTGTAGCTGATCCCATGACCCTATCTCTACTGAATCTAAGGACTTCAGCCAATACTTGGCCTTGTCCTTCAATGAAAATGAGAATAAGGTCAACCTCAAAGCATCATCATCGAAGTTCTGTATCTTGACAGTAGAATAGATCTCGAGGAATTCATCTAAGTGCCGGTAGGGATCCTCGTGACTAAGGCCATAAAAAGATGGAAGCATCTGAATAATGCTGGCCTTAATCTCATAATGATGCACTCCTACATCGGGTCTTCGAATGCAGAATGCCTGGACATAATCTGTGAGAATGAAGTATTCCCTCAGAGGACGTGGAGGAACTGGAGGATCCATATCACCCATTGTTGTTGAACTTCGAGGAGAATGTAAAATTCTCTCTGGGTTGTCAACAAATGGATGTAATGGGGTTCCTAGAGCTCTTCGCCCCTGCATACACTGGTACTAAGACCAGATGTAAGCACACGACCTAAATCTAAATCTAAATCAACTAATTATTAAAATGTAAATAACACAAATAAAGACAACTAAGGAACAATATTCTAAACTAATTATGTCAGAACTAATTAACTAATTAACTAAATAAATGAAATAACAAAACAAACTATTCTAATTTACTGAAAAAAAAAAAATACAGGAAATCACAAACTAAGTTCTCTAAAACCCACCTGTCTAATCGCTCCTTGCAGAATGAAAATTAAGTGAATCCTAGAAAACAGAAAGTGAAACCTATATGTACTAACTATGTTAAACCTATATTCACTTACTAATCCTACTAACTAGAAAATAAAAACGACTAATGAACTAACTAGCTAACACAGATTAATAAATTAAACTCTAAGAAATAAAAGAATGAATTCGTCGTTCCTCGGCAATGGCGCCAAAATTTGGTTGATTTTTTATGAATGCTCTTTTTAAAAGAAAAATTTTCAGTAAAATCCTTGGAAAATCGTCAACCAAAAGTAAATAACCGACTTCCACAAAAGTAGTAAGTACGGGTTGAATACACAGGGAACGAGAATTTCTCAATTATTTCTAAGAAATACAATTTATTAATCAATAAACACCAGTCACAAATACAATGCTAATACAATTACAAATTAACACTACAACTAATTAGAAAAGCACTTCAATCTTCTGTTGCACGCCAAGGGTATTTCTATCTTTTCGCCTCTTCTCAATTTTCTCGCACTTGGACAAGAATCTCCTGGAATATTTAATATGATTTTCAACCTAATAACATAGGAAAATACAAAGTTAGTAAATAATTCCAATAAATTAAATTAGAAATGAAATTAGACCTAATTTTCAAGAAATTAAAGAAACAAATACTAATTATACTAAAATAACAAATGAAATATTAAACTAATTCTAAAATTACTTAATCTAAGTTTAACTATGCTCGATGATGCAGATGCAGCAATTAAAATGCAGAAACTAATGAAAATAGACCGAAAATAACTAAACTAGTGAAATTACGATCTTACCCCTAAATAGTGCAAAATAGACTTCTGACAGCTCTTCATAAACTGACTGTTTGACAGAGAAAACGAAGTCCAATATTTCCGAAATTTGTTCTATTCTGTAACTAACAGATTAAAAAATCTGGCAGTTTTTACAGAATTAAAAAATAATATCTGGAACTCCAGATATAAGCGTTTCAAAACCAGGGAAAATCTAGATATTGCAGGTCCCAAAATTTTAAAATCCGAAAAAGCTGTTTTCACAAAACGCTTAAAAATTAGACCAAACCAACTCGGATTGAGCTGAAATTTGGTATGCAGTCAGTTAACACACCAATAAAGTGAACAAAAAAAGAATTTTTAGAAAAATCAAAAAATTTGCATAGAAAATAATGATTGTGCGACAGGGCAAAAATCGGGTTTTGAGTTCAATGCACTATTCACTTTGGAAGTATATCTTTAGCACTAATAATGCAATCTAACACTAAAGCAGACCTAAATGATACTAAATGACAACATTTAGTCAAACAATAAATGCAATTGTGCTATATGCAATGAAAATTAAATAAACCATACAAATTACAACTAGAGTTAAGTTAACTAATACATCAAATGCACTAACGTAATTAAAGATGCAACCTAACTATATGACTTAAAGACTGAAATTACTTAACACTAAACACCACTAACTAGATGAAATACACCAATCAAAAACTCACTAAACAATTACACATTAAGTCTACAATTACTTAGATAGAGAAGACATGTCTAGCTTTGGTTTGGATGTGTCATAAATTAAAACATTATCTGCTGGCATCTGAAGTCAAAGTCCTGTCCAAACTCAATCCTCTCTAGTACATCCTAGAGCAACCTTTTCTTAGTAGACGAATCGCCAAATGGCAAGTCCTATTGATGCAGTATGATCTGGAGTATGTCTTCTAGCAATCTATCAAAGGCCAAGCAATTGCAGATCAATTGGCAGATTTCCCTCTAGTAAAGGATGTTAAAGCCGATGATGATTTTTCCGATGAGCGGATCTGCAATATTCAACAATCTCCAATTTGAAATTTATTTTTTGACAGTTCCAAGAATATGGCAGGCATAAGAATCGGGATTCTACTAATCACACCTGAGAAGGAGATGACCCCTTTTCTCTCAAACTAGATTTTCAGTGCACTCATAATATGGCCGAGTATGAAGCTTTGATACAAGGTCTGAAAATTCTACAGGACTTTAATGTCAGGAGAGTGCATGCATATGGCAATTCTATGCTCATCGTCAATCATGTCCTAGCCAAATGGCAAGTGAAGGATCAGAAATTACTTCCTTATCAGAAGATTGTCTCAGCTCTTGCCAACAAATTTGAAGAATTCCAACTTTTCCATATCAAGAGAGATTTCAATCAAGTTGCAGACAGTTTAGCCACTCTGGGATTCATCATGTATTTCAAGAGCGGAGAATCTTGTCGCTCCTTTGAAATTGGCAGACTTGATCAACCTGCTTTCATCCCAGTAGAGCAGATAAACCAGGCTGAGCAAAAGAAAAAGCCCTTGTATCATGACATCAAAAATTTTATTGAAACTGGCGAATTTCCTCCATAACTATTAAAGAAGGAGCATCGAGCAATTCAGCGCATGTCTGCTCGATATTTTATTCTTGCCGATGTCCTTTATCGTCGTGGATTCAGTTCTGAATATTCCAGATGTTTGGATGAAGAAGAAGCCAAAGAAATTGTGTAAGAGCACATGAAGGCATTTGCGGTGGTCATGTTGGCTACCAAACTCTTGTCAAATAAATCATCCGAGCAGGATATTACTGGAGAACTATGCAACAAGATTGCTATCATTTTGTGAAGAAGTGCATTCAATGTCAGATGCATGCACCTTCCATTCATGCGTCTGCGACAAATTTGCAATCTGTCGTCTCGCCATGGCCATTTTTTATGTCGGCTTTTGATGTTGTAGGCCCTATCACTCCTTCTGCTTCGAACGATCATAAATATTTCCTGCCGTAACAGAATATTTCACTAAATGGGTAGAAGTTGTCACTCTACATACAATAGAAGGTCGACATGTGGTCTCATTCATCCACAAGAATATCCTATGTTGTTTCGGTATACCGCATGATATTATGTCAGACAATGGTAGTCATTTCAAGAATGCGACAATGAGGACATTCTGCTCAAAGTTCGGAATCCAGCATCATTTCTCTGCTCATTATCCTCAAGGAAATGGTCAGGCAGAGGCCACCAATAAGATTCTGATTCGAATCCTGGAGCGAACTTTGGAAATAGGCCGTAACTGGCATGAAAAGATCCATGATGCATTGTGGGCATACAAAACCACCATTCGAACTCACACTAATATTACTCCGTCAGAACTTGTCTACAAAACTGAAGTAGTACTGCCTCTACATGTTCAAAAACCTGCTCTGAAATTTGCATCACTTTTAGAGTTACCTATTGATCAGTATCAGCAACAGCGACTGGTGCAACTTGATTTGCTTGATGAGAGAAGGCTCAGAGCAGCAAAGCATGCTCAATCATATCGTCAGAGGATAGCCAGACCATATGCAAAATCCGTAATTGAAAGAAAATTTTGAGCCAATGATCTAGTGCTCATATCGACGGCTTATCTCAAGCACTGCCCGGGCGGCAAGTGGTCACCAATTTGGGAAGGTCCCTATGTTGTCAAAGAGGCATTACCTCATAATTCATATCGGCTCATCAATGTCGACGAAATGGAATTATCAGATCCCATCAATGCTCGTCATTTGAAAAAACTCTATACTTAAATCATGTCTTATTCTTTGTAATTCCTCCCAATTTTGTTCAATAATGGTTAAATTCTTCTTTCCCAGTTATACTGGGGCATTTTTAACATTTTGTTTCTATCTATAAATACCCTGTATGCAGGCACTATAAAGAAATCTCTCATTTTGCACGCATGTGCACTCATTTATATCATTTTCACATTTACATACATTTGCATTCATTTGTATCGGTATTCATTAGCATGCATTTGCATCAAGTTCATTACCCATTCAGGATAAGGGATAATCCTGAGACCCCTACAATCATTCTCGTTACAATTCCCAAATACTTTAAGAGCATTGGTCTCTTTCAAAAATTCAAGTCTCAATTTAAAAACAAGGTATGTTTTCAAAATCCAGTGCTCGAACTGGTATATTTTCAAAACTCAGTGCTTGAACTGGTACATTTTCAAAATTCAGTACTCGAACTGGTTTGTTTTCAAAATCCAGTGCTCGAACTGGTACATTTTCGAATCGAGTGCTTGAACTGGTACACTTTCAAAACCCAGGGCTCGAACGGGTATATTTTCAAAATCCAATGTCAAAACCCGGTATTCATACTAGTATTCTTTCAAAACTGAGCACTACTGTTAGTGTCTCACTGGTTGGTCGTGTCAGTCAACCTCTTGGGTTGAGTCTTCGTGCCGATCATTCATCAAAATTCAAGTTCCAATTACCAATTTCGGCCCTCGGGCCATCCAATTACCAATGTCGGCCCTCAAGCCATCCAATTACCAATTTTGGCCCTTGGGCCACCCAATTTTCAAATCTCTAATTTCGACCTTCGGGTCACTCAATTTTCAATTTCAACCTTTGGGTCACTCAATTTTCAATTTCAACCTTTGGGTCACTCAATTCCCAATTTCGACCTTCGGGTCAATCAATTTCCAATTTCCAATTTCCAATTTCCAATTTTCAAATTCCAAATTTCTAATTTCGACCTTCGGGTCAATCAATTTCCAATTTCCAATCTCCAATTTCCCATTTCCAATTTCCAATTTCCAATTTCAACCTTTGGGTCAATCAATTTCCAATTTTCAATTTCCAATTTTCAATTCCCAATTGCCAATTTTCAATTTCCAATTTTCAAATTCCAAATTTCCAATTCTGACCTTCGGGTCAATCAATTTCCAATTTCGACCTTCGGGTCAATCAATTCCAAATTTCCAATTTCTACCTTTTGGTCACTCAATACCAATTTCAATCATTTCCTCTTGCGAGAGACCCTTTTGACAAGGAGAGTTCAAGGGAGCTCGTTCTTTTCGCATGCTATCCTTTGTTCACCTAGCCCCTTTTCAGGGAGAGTTTGAAGGGACTCATGTCTTTGTGAACGGTTTGCAAAACAAAATTCCAATTTCAGACAAGGAACCCTTAGTTTAGGAAGAATTTCGATGGAAGTTCGCTTTCCTTGTAATCCCAATTTCATACTAGGCCATTTCATCATGAAGGACCCTCTTTTCAGGGAGAGTGTGATGGACTCGTTCCTTCATGACCAATTCATTGACCTCACCATTACCCGCCCCCTTTCTATAAGAGAATCTTAATGTTAGGAAGTTTTGACGAAAGCTTAATTTCTCTTCGAAAGTTCATTTTGCAAACACCTCCTCTTCAGGGAAGAGGGGAGTAATTTCTATTTCCCATTTCTGAATCTTCTCTTTTGGGGAAAGGAGGAGAAATTTTTTGTCATGGATGCGTTGAGTTGTTCTGCAAATGCTCGCTTCCACAAAGGATTTCAAGAAAAATTTGCCAGATCGTCGTTAAATATTTGTTGATTTCAAAATTTTTATTGCACAAAAACATTACCTCAGAATACCTTCAGTATTACTTCTAAAATGACAAAGCTTTCGCGAAAAAGGATTCAAAATTCAAAATCTTTCTATTGGCCAACCAAAAGGATGGAGAATAAATCCTTGATATGACCAGCAAAGGAAATTCAATGTTGTTGCAAAGCCATAAGTGATCGGTATTGATCGCAGTCAATGACATATTATTAAAGATCATTCTTGGAAAATGAAGCAGTCGAAATATCCTGGGTGACATAGAAAAATCCATTTAATCTTTATATCTCCTTAATCATTTAAGCAACAATTAAATATCTGAATAAGGGATCTCTCAATTGTCGTTAAGATGAAGACGAATTATGCGAGTTAGACCCCCGGGGCCAAAGAAGATTTGGATCATCTCCGAGATGAAGGAGTTTGTGACGGATCCTTCTAGGGAAAGCTCAGATCACCGTCAAGATAAAGGTGACTGCGATGAGCCTCCCGACAAACCCTAAAGGATATTTAATTTCTGCTATCATCAAGAGATTTCCAACCAAAGAGCCAATAACCATCAATATAATCCTTGAGAGAAAAGAAGGATTGGAACGTCTCTGAGATGAAGGAGTTTGTGACGTACCTTTCCAAAAAAAAGAGAGAAAAGTTAGAACATCTCCAAAATGAAGGATGATATAATAAATTTCCCAAAAACCCAAGAGAGCTATAATTCTACCAAAAAGAAAAAAAGAAAAAAGTGGGCAGAAAGATCATCATGAGAAAAGAATCCCAAGATATCAAACTACCGAATCTGCCAAAGAATCCTCTTTAAATTTTGTGAAATTCTGTTATCAATATTCTTTCACCAATTGCTTTCACAATATCAAGAATACTCTCTTTTATGTTCATATCAAGGAAATTGATAGCTTCCTTGAAAGAAAGTCAATTGTAAGCAATTTGAATTCGAATCTTGATTCTACGGAGTTAAGCCCAGTCGGAGGTAATACTTCAGGTGGAAAAGAGGAAATATTTTCAAAACAATGTGCATCATTTTCAATTATTTTGAATCAACAATAATTTTCAACATTTTGACAATATTTTCTAGTTATCCTGGCGTGAAGCGAGAGCTTGAGGTTCATCTTTGGCGCATCCTGACATCAGTTGTTATCCTTTTTAGGACTTGATAACAAGAGTTTTCAAGATTTCTTCCCTTTTTGGTATAATCTGAGCGCTTGGGTTCTCAGATTCGCACACTTCCCTGTGTCCCCACTGTCCCACCATAGACAGTCAAATTTCGGCTTGAGGTTAAGCCACCAATCATTTTCTCGCAAAAGGTCATCAATTTCAAAAGTTGTTTAGTCTCAATAATGAGGCACCCAAAATCAAACCCCTTTTCAAGCTTTAGGGACCCCAATTTCATCCTTTTGCAAAACCCCTATCGGATTCATTGTGCGTAAGTCTGAAGGTTCTATCATGGATTCTTCTTTCGAGAATCCCATCATTTCATTTCCCGGTCAGGTTATGGGTTAAACCTGAGCCTCATTCTGATGAGGTATTTCATGTTCTCAGTCAGGTTAAGGGTTAAACCTGAGCCTCATTTTGATGAGGTATTTCATTTCCCGGTCAGGTTAAGGGTCAAACCTGAGCTTCGTTTCTACATGAGGTATTTCCCGTCCCATCCAGGTTAAGGGCAAAACCTGAATCTTACTTCTTTGAAGTAAAAATTTCCTGCTTCATTCTTCATTTCATATCTACCATTTTCACTAGGGCTAATTTCTTCATATCCAGTCAGATCCTTCTAACTGGGGCATTTTTATAGCCCAAATTTGGTGTGTTTTTCTTTGCCACTAAGCTCGTCCTCAAGCCGACTTAGTAGCAAAGAGGGGCATCTGTAAACACCCCAAATTTTCCTTATCCATTTTCAAACAATCCTCCTCGTGCAATGCCAACCATGTTAGGTCAGTGTAGGAGTCAAACCCCGAGTCAGTTTCAGAAAATCACAACTTTACCCATTTTTACTAGGAAAATTACTATTTTACACTTAGATCATCCCAAACCCCAGTCAGTCGGAGTCAACCAAGCTCATTGGTCAGTTTAAAACAGTTAAAATATCAGTCATTTCAAGCTCATCTGAGCTCACAGTGAGAAGGCCATTTTCATTTCTGACAATTCATGCCAAAATGGGATCATTTCTTCAGAAATGAACTCATTTCTCACTCACATCCAAGCCAATTGTCTTTAAGTCAGTCATTCACAGTCAGTCATATTCTCTTGAGTCTAGCCGGAGCTCACCAGGAGTTCAAGCGCTCCAGTTCCAGTTCAAAACCATTTCCAAGTGTCTAGGAGCCCATTTTAGCCCATTTCAGCTCTTTCAGCTGAAATTGAGCTGAGTTCAGTCAATTGAGCTAGTGTTCGAGCTTTGATTTTAGTTCATGTCAGTATTACTGACCTTTGTTCTAGCTCAAACCCAACTTAGATTCGTAATTCACTTCACTCCAGTGACCATTCTGTACCATTTCTCTAAAAATGACAGTTTTTCTTGAAAATTTAGTCGGAAAGGTCAGTTGAGTCAGTGTCTGATTAGTTCATTTGAGCTCTGAAACTCTAAAACCTAGCTCAATCTAGCTCATTTCAATTCAATTCAGCTCAGACCCTAATTTTCAGTGCCACTCTAGCTCGGTAGGGCCTGAAAACCATTTCTTCAACCATTTTGCAAATTTTATCAATTTTAATGCTTTTTAAACTGGTACAGCTGCCAATCGGGGTCTAACATCCAAAAATCTTCATACAGGGTCTGCATTTTACATAGCATTTCATATCATTTCTCATCATTTCATATCATTTCACAGCATTTCATAACATTTCATCACATTTCATTTTCGAAGTCCAGAACTCCAGTTTTATAAATTTCAATCCAGATCGAGTTTTAAAAGTTTTCAGAAATCAATTTCAAACCCCAGGTTTCCAAAATTGACATTTTTACCCTCAAGAGTCTAAATTTGGAAATATTTTCTCAAGAAAAACAATCTGGATTTTTTTCAAACTCAAATTTTCAAATTCTATAATGGATTTGCTTCGCAACGGGGTATTGAACTTCAAAATCCGAGCTCGTTTCAAAAACTACCAAAAATAACTCGTTTCGTCTGAGAATTTTCTGAAGAGACTATTTTACCCCTCTAATCATCAAAATGGATTTCAAAAGTAGAATTGGGACCCGCTCTGAGATGGCCCATCTATTTGTATTTGTCTTTTAATTTATATATATATATATATATATATATATATATATATATATATATATATATATATATATATATATATATATATATATATATATATATATATATATATATATATATAAGAACAATTTATTTTATTTTATTTTTTATTTATTATTTAGTGGGACCCTCAAGGGGGTCGACCCCCCCTATCCCCTCTCTTCCTCTCCATTTCCTTTCTTTCTTCTTCTCCTTTCCTTTTTTTTTGTTTTTTTTTTCTTCCTTCCTTCTTTCTTCTTTTCTTTTCTTCCTTTCTTCTTCCCTTTTCTTTTCTTTCTTTCTTTCTTTTTCTTTTTTTTCCTTCTTCCTTTCCTTCTTCTCCCTCTTGGTTGACACCCCCTTCTTCTATTCCTTTCCCTTCCTCTTTCCTTTCTTCCCTTCTCTTTCTTTCCTTCTTCTTTTCCCTCCTTTCTTTTTTTCCTCTTTCCTTGGTCCAGCCACCTTAAAGCCTTTGATTTCTTTATATTCCACAAGGCATTCACACCAGCCTCTTGGAGCTCTCTCTCTCTTTCTCTCTCTCTCTCTCTCTCTTGGTGCCTCAAGCATTCCAGCCACCTCTCTTCAAGGATTCCAGCCACCTCCTCCAGCTTAAGCACCACCATTCACACTAACTACACCTTGCAGCCATCTCCAGTTGATTCCAGCAGCACCCTTCCACGTTGGCAGCACCACTCCAACCCTCTTGGTGATAGCTCAAGACGTCGGCCATTAGCCATCAGCCCTCAATGCCAACACCAACACCTCTTGTGTCGGCGCACCATTGCAACCACCTTGAAGCAGCCCCCACACCATCGATGTTCCAGCACGTACAAGGTGCTTCCCATCTCCACCTTTGCTCCAGCCGTCTACAAGGTGCAATCAGCCCTCAACGCCAACACCAACACCTCTTGTGTCGGCGCACCATTGCAGCCCTAGCACCTTCGGTGCTACCCCTTTCAAGGGCTCTTCCAGCCATAACAACACCTCTATTGTTGTATCTACCTCCTTCAAGCCAGTACAGCAACACCGCAAGGTAAAGCTTTTCCTTTTCTTTATTTTTTTTTTCTTTCTTTTATCACATATTTCCTTGTTTTATGAGATTGCTCCCTTTATCGCCCCTTGATATGAGCATTCCAAATTTCATTTTCATAAAGGAGATTTGCAACCATCCCAAAATCAGATCCAAGAGTATATAAAGAGTGTCTTCCATGGTCATAAAAAAAAAAATAAACACACATATCACATGTGTGGGCTATGTGAAGGGTGAGATCCATCCATTACATGGATTGGATCTTTCCTTTGAGAGCCAATATCAAAATAGGTCATGCACCCCTCGTGATGGTTTTGATTTCATTTTCATGTTTTATATAATTTCATATTTAAAAATTGCATTTAGTTCAATTTCATTATGCATTTTGTTCATTTCATATAGTTTTATTAGTAGTTGATTTAGAATTCATAGAATTTCAGTTTTGTGCAAAGTCCATGCATTATTTTATGTGAGTTTCTGCACCAATAAATTCTGTAAATTTTAGAGTAATTGGGTTTACATGTCTTTGTTTTTTGCCCAAATGTTGATTCCATTTGGGTTTCGGAACCCTCTCAAACAAATAAAACTCCAAATTTAGATTTCTGTTCTCCAGAAATTCCAATTTCTGTCTTAGCAAATAAGAACCTTCTAAATCACCCCTGTGGAAGATCCAAATCCTCTCCTAAAAATTACAGTAGATTCACGATGGAATCTAATAATTGTCTAAAAATTTTGAGATCTTTACAAGTAGATTCACCCTCTGTTAAAAATCAATTTTCCCAGACCATTGGGAAAACCTTGATTTTTCCTTGTCAGGGTATAGACAGACTTTAACATGGTGTGTCCGCTCAACCCGTAGCCCAAATGTGAAAGTTTTCAACACAAAGGTTGTTTCTAACCCATTTTCCTGTCATTTCCCATAATTTGGGAATTTTTTGGATTGTCCAAGTATTTTTCTCAAAATTATCTTTTCTGTCTGACAGATTCCAATATCCAAAAATTCCAAAGATTCAGGTCTCTGATAACAGTGTGCCCATTTCCAATCCGTAACTTGAATCCCAATGATGTGAAAATAGGACATTTGCCTCTGTTTGTCAGTGACATTTTTCCACAATTTCAGCCATTTTCCCATCTGTATGCTATTTTTCCCATATTTTCTCCCGAAACCTGTCTATTTGCCCTAAATCCTAGTCGTCGGATTCTGATCCGACTTGCCAGAGCTGTACAGCTCAGACCATAGGTCAAAATCAGAATGTGTAAAAGGAAAAAATCTTTTCCTAACTGTCCTCTGTCACCCCATAAAATTTGGGAGATTTTTATGGAAGTGTGATATCCAAAATCTCATTTAGAATCAGTATTTTAGGCAAAAATCACAAAATTTAGGGTTTTTATTTGAATTTCCATATTTAAAAATACCAAAAAAATATATTTTCGGATTCTATTATGTTTAAAGGATTAGTATAAGTGTCCATGCCAAAATTTGGCACAATTCTAAGTTCATTTTCTTTGTATGTTAGTTTATTTTTAAATTTAGAAGCGAACATCAGGCGAATATCAAGTTAAATTTGATATTTTATTATATTTTTGCTATTTTAGGGTTTTTATCATGTAAATAAGCATTTCATGTCATATTAGAGTTAATTTCAATCTTATTTGCATTTCAATTTCTTATTTTTGCAAAATTTATTTCAGAAAATCCTGGTTTCATGGCCATAGTCTTGTTATCAAAGGCATTTTGGTCATTTTGACCTAAATTTTGAAATTTCAATTATTAATTTCATAAATTTTTGTGCATATCATCATATTTCATTTGATCTTCAAATTTCCAAAATTTACAAAAATTCTTTCAGAAAACCCTGATTTCAAGGTCATCAGGGGTATTTTGGTAATTTTGACCCAAATTTCGAATTTCCAAGTTTATTTTCGAAATTTATTCATTATTTCTAATGTTTATATCAAAGAGGGTATGATTCTGGGTTTATATCTGAATAATATCCGATAATTTCTAATATTTTCAGATAAATTCAGATAAACCTACATTTCTGTGCTAACATGTTTTCTAGTTTTGTAGGAATATTCAGGAGGAAGACTTAGTCATTTTATTTATTTGTTTTATTCAATTCAATGTAAAAATCAATGTAATATTTGGAATAAGAGTTACTTTTCAACTTAGAATAGGATTGCATTGCATATAGTTTAATTTCTGCAAATTCTGATATCTGATGCACCATTCATGCACATTTTTCCAAATCCATTATGGTTGACACAAATGGCATGTGCACAAGCTCTTATGGAGTTTATAAACTCGATGGGATTCGTATTTATGGCCATAGTCAGAATACGAAGAAAACCAAGATTTATGATCTTCGTATTAGCCACATTCAGCCTACACTCTTAGGCTAACTTCAAAAATGCACTGCATTTCTCAAATTTTCAAAAGGATTTTCTCAATTCCTCAATGAAATTCCCTTTCAAATTCATTCATTCATTCATTCAATTTGCATCATTTTCGAAATCATTTCCCAATTCCATTTTAGAAAAATCGATTTTCCAAAGAATTTCCATGTCTTTCTCAGGATTTGATTTTCTCAGAATCCTAAGTTTTCACATGAGATTTCAAAGCATTTCCCAAGTTCAAATCAAGATTTTCCAATGTTTTAAAATTCTCAAATTTCAAAATCCCAAGTTTTCAGAAATCGATTTTCTCAAAGATCTGATTTTCATGAGAATCCATTTTCCATTTCAAAAATCATTTTCCAATGAACTTCCTGATTTTCTCAAGATTCTCAAATATATTTCCTCAGAAAAGCAATCCAAATCTCAAAATCGATTTTCCTAAAGTCCAAGTTTTCTTGAGAATCTATTTTCCAATGCAAATTTCTGATTTCCAATGAAATTCAATGATTTTCCCAAGAATTCCAATTTCAAGCACTTTTCCAATTATTTTCCAAGTACATTTTAATTTTCCAAGCAAACATCATTCTTTCAAAACTTGCATTTGTTCAAAATTCCATAGCACATGCCTGATTCTCTATGCATTCTAGGAAAATAGAGCATAATTTAGATAATTTTACTTAGTCAAAGTGCACATTTGATCCTTGATTCAATTACCCCTGGTAAAGGCACCAGGAACGGTTGAACCTCGTACCGACAGGCGGATCCCAATCCACAGAATTTTCCTGTAAATTTTTAAAACGGAGGCGAGTGATTTTCAAAAACCAATTTTCAAAACTTTGGTCAAGTTTGACTCACGAAATTTGTTTCTCTCTCGCAAGAGAGGGAAAATTTTTTGCGATGATAACAGGTTTGGCGACCGAGATGGGACCTGTCTTCGTCTAATCAATTGTATGCCTTGACTTAGCTCAATTATCAAAATTGTGCTCTATGAACTATCAGCTTTTAATTTCTGATATCATGTGGAGCTAGGAGCCTAGACTTGAACCTAGCTGACATGAACTGCATGTAGACTAGGCATGGTTTGGTAGGAACATATTGAGGAGAATTATTCATGCTCACTTAGACTTAGGTCTGAAATACAACACTCCTCAATCTAGGAATTGTATGAAAACAATGTTTGCTTCTTCAAAATTTTCAAAATCTCTATCTCTTTAGGTTTGGAGCCCTCTTTTTGCCTGCATGTGATCATATTTCAAAAACCACCCCACCTATGTCTTCCCGGTCTTCACGTTATTGGGCTCTCTTCCAGAACCATAGTTCAGGACAGAGCCTCACAAGTGGGCCACTTATTTGGGCTAACGCCCCCCTGCCACGTACCAAGGGCCATAGTCCAACGTATATCGGCAGGTGCTCAAGGATGTTGGGAAAACACAAGCCTAGAACCGGAGATGAATTTTTATGCCACGTACATCGAGCCTCGGCTCGAGTATATCGGCATAATTGGATTGGACACAAATGATCTGAGCCTAGAGTCAGGATTAGGGTCCTAAAGCTCTTTCAAAATTGATACATTTAGAGTCAGCCGCTTAGGGATTGTTGTATGTGCATAATTGTTTGTGATTGAATGTATGATATTCATTTTCATCTTATTTTTCCATATTTTCCTCAAATTTTCCAAAATACTGGACAATTTTCAAAAATACCTCATTTTCCATCTTTTGTGAAATATCTCCTTTTTCTAAAAACCTTGAACAATTTTTCCAAATTATCCACCTTTTCTTCAATACTCCAGGTGATTTTTCATTCTTCTGTTCCTCTGGACTTCGAATTTCCAGCATTTCACTTTATCCTGCCTGCAGTTTTTAAAATTCTTGTATTTTTCCTAAGTCTAATTCTAATCTTCTTATCTTTCAGTCCAATGGCATCCAGTCAGCTCGACTCCGTTTTTCCTGAGGGTCACATCTCCTACGAGGTGCGACAAAGTCTTCCCGAGCATCAAGCTCTCAGCATCGGACCCTTCTTCCCCCGGTGGTACTATGTTTGGTTCAAAAACTTCTCTCGTATGTTTCCGGACCACCTGAGTGATTGCGGGTTAGAACTGACATCCGCAGTGGGAAAGTTGACAGTCAACGACAATTTGATCCATGCACTAGCAGAGTGGTGGAATCCGCGCACTTGCACATTCTGGTTCTCGTGGGGTGAGATGACCCTATTGATGGATGATTTTTCAGAGATTATAGGACTGCCCGAGCCAGCCGGTCAGCCTGGAGATCCATTGGAGCAACAATTTTTTATCAATGTCAAGGGTCTGGACCCTAAAGATGTTGTAGCTCGCATGACAGGGCCCAAGTCTTGGCCACTGATTGAAGAAAATGGGAATGAATATGTGAGCTTGATCGAGATCTATCGACAATATGGGGCATTCGTGGAAGTCAGCTCGTTATCTAGAACAACTCGAGAGAGAATTCAGCATGTGATGGTTCTGTGCACTGTGGGACTCGCTTTCTTTCCAGACGGACAGAATTATGTGGATGTCAGAATGATACAGCTTCTGAGGAGATAGGGAAGTCGACAGCCGTCTCTCGATAGCCATGGCCGCACTTGCTTTTCTATACAGAGGATTGACTCGCTTCATGCTTGGAGAGTCCATCTTAGTTGAGGGATGTACTTATGCACTTCAGTCTTGGTTTCTTCAGCATGTGTCGATCAAAGCTAGTTCGTTCAGATATAACGACAAGGAGCTTCTTCCAGTTGCGCGGTACCGATTACTGATCGATTATCTGCAGGAAGAAGAAGTGGTATAGGATTATTTTGATCGAGAATTATCGCCTCCCAGATACACTTATGCATATGGCAAGAGATTCAAGTTGCTTGGTCCATTCTTCTGCACTTATTATCATCCAGAGCGGTGTGTTCGACAGTTTTCTCAGAGATAGAAGTGCATAGAGATGCAACTGCTATCAGGAGTCATGCCAGAGTTCGACCTTACATCAGCACAGTGGTCTGAAACATACTATTCTGCCAGATATGGCTGAGACTCTTTTGTTACTCTTCCACTTTTTCTCGGTCCTCGTGTCTCTACTAATTATAAAGAGTGGTGGCAAATTGTCTGTCCGCCCCGTCTTTCCCAAGTTTATTATTGATGCAATCATGCTTTCCTTTCAATAAATAAAAAATTTTGCAAATTCTTCAATTCTTGGTTTGACGACCTCGCCTAGGTAACAAGGCTTAGGTGCAGTTGCACTCGGCACTCAAGCCCGCACCCTTACAGGGGAATAAGGGAGAATAATGGTGGTAAAGAAGGTCGGGTCTGGTCCTCTAGACCAGACCATGGTTCAGGACCTTCCCTGGTCTGAGCCCAGGTTTCAGACCGGGACTACCCTACAACAGCAGCCTGGGGCAACGAGCCGAGGCCCGCAGGCAAACCGAGTGCAACTAGCACCCGATGGCTAGGCTAGCGCCAAGACAAGAGAAACATAAAAAAGGTGCCACTGGTCTAGTCCTCGGGACCAGACCTTGGCCATGTCGTGACACCAGGTGGCTACCAATGGTAGCAGCCAACCATAAGGGGGGGGGGGGGGGGGGCACCCGACCAGCAAGACACCCGGCAGCCCACTGCTGCGCCTAGGTAAACCCGATAGGCATGCACACCATTCTAATAAGAGGTAAATAACCCTAAGTAAATTATTCGCATTTATGGCCATAGTCAAAATGCGAACAATACTTAGGATTTTAATTTTTTATGGAATATAACTTGACCTACACTTTGGGTCCCTTTTGAAAAACATCATATTTCTCTAAAATAAATTTTCTTTTTCTTCCTCTATCAGAATTTAAAATATAAATTGACTTAAAATATATTTGTGGCCATAGTCATGAATATATTAAAAATTAATTTTGTTTTAAATCCTATAAATGCATGAAATTTCATTTTATTCTTTATTAGAATTCAAATAAAGATTAGATTCGAATATGTTTGTGACCATAGTCATAAATGTATTAAAATTTAATCTTGTTTTAATTCTATTAAAGAATGAAATTTGCTTTTAAATTCCAAATTCAAATAAAATCTTTTGTATAGAATTACATAATTATTTTCCATCTTTTCAAGTTATTTTAAAATTATTTTAAAAAATTCCAAGTGATTTCCAAAATAAATAAAAAAAAAAAAAACAGTTTTTATTTCTAAATTCAAAGTCATTTTCAACTTTCATTTATAAATTTAGATTCATCTTTTTATTTCTAATCCTACTCAGTTTTAAATCTTATTTCAAATTCCCAATTTTCGATTCTTATATCTGAACTTCACATCTTTGAATTTCACATTTTTAACTTTGAATTTCATTTTCAAATCTTTACTTCTTTTCAAAATTCCAAATTTTGAATTCTATTTTTCATTTCAAGTTCAACTACAAAGATTCTGAATTTCATTCTCTCCACTTAAATTCTAAACCAAAGTTTCAAAATTCACTTTGAAATTCCAATTCAATTTTCAAGTTCAATTCTGATATCGAATCAAATTTCAGAATTATTTCAAAGTCTCAATGTCAAAATCTTGGATTTCAATTTCAATTTCAAATTCCAATCCCATTTCAATTTCAATTTCAATTTCAATTTCAATTTCAATTTCAATTTCAATTTCAAATTCTAATTCTAATTTCAATTCCAAATTTCAATTTCCAAATCCATTTCCAATTTCAAAATCTAAACTCAAATTTCAATTTTCAAAGTTCAAATTCAAAGTTCAAAACTCAATTTCAAGATCAATTCCAACTTTTATTTCAAATTCAATTTTCATAGTCAAATTTCATTCTTCATTTTCAAGATAATTTCAATTTAAATAGTTTTTCTAAGTTATTTCAAAAACATTTTAAGCAAAGTTTCAAACTATAATTTCAATCCCGTTTCGAAATTCACTTGGAATTCTACCTATTTTCTAAATATTTTCAAAATAAAATTCAAAAGCATGCATCATATTTTAAACCATCATTTTTTAAAGTTCATAGCACAAGCATGATTAAATATGCATTTAGGATTCTGAAAAAATTTCTCAGTCAAATTAAAGCAAAGCAAAAGCCATTGATTCAATCCTTGATTCGATTACCCCTGGTAAAGGTGCTAGGAACGGTTGAACCTCATATCGATGAGCGAGTCCCTATTTCTCATCTTTTTCAAAAATTGAGGCGAGTTAATTTTCATTTTTCAAAAACAAAGAGAAATGTTTGAAATGCAAAAGGATCCCACTTAAGGGAAAATTTTGCAGGGATAACACTAAGGCTGTCAAAAAAATTATATAGTGATCCACTCATGCATATATGTGTTCTAAGGCCATAAAAAAAAATTCATAGTGATTCAATCATGTATATATGTGTTATACGGCTGCAAAAAAAAATTGATAGAGATTCAATCATGCATATATGTGTTCTAAGGCCATCAAAAAAAATTCATAGAGATTCAATCATGGATATATATGTTCTAATGCTGTCAAAACAAATTTGTAGCGATTCAATCATGCATATATGTGTTCTAAGGCTGTCACAAAAATTTCATAGTGATTTAATCATGCATATAGGTATTCTAATGCTGTCAAAACAATTTCAAATTCAATCATGCTTATATGTGTTCTAAGAAGGTCAAAAAAACTTCATAGTGAGTCAATCATGCATATATGTGTTCTAATGCCGTAATTTTTTTTTTATAGAGACACAATCATGCATATATGTGTTCTAAGGCTGTCAAAAAAATTCATAGTGATTTAATCATGCATATATGTGTTCTCATGCTGTCAAAAAAAATTCATAGTGATTCAATCATGCATATATGTGTTCTAAGGCTGTCAAAAAAAAATTTAAGTGATTCAATCACGCATATATGTGTTCTAAGGCTGTCACAAAAATTTCATAGTGATCATGCATATATGTGTTCGAAGGATGTCAAAAAATTTTAAAATTCAATCATGCATATATGTGTTCTAATGCTGTCAAAATTTTGTTATAGAGATTCAATCATGCATATATATGATCTAAGGATGTCAAAACAATTTCATATTGATTCAATCATGCATATATGTGTTCTAAGGCTGTGAAAAAAATTTCATAGTGATTCAATCATGCATATATATGTCCTATGGTTGTCAAAAAAATTTCATAGTGATTCAATAATTCATATATGTGTTCTACGGTTATAAAAAAAATTCATAGTGATTCAATCATGCATATATGAGTTCTAAGGCTGTCAAAAATTTTTGAAAGTGATTCAATCATGCATATCTGTGTTCTAAGGCTATCAAAAAATTTCCTACTCATTCAATCATGCATATGTGTGTTCTAATGCTGTCAAATTTTTTTCATAGAGATTCAATCTTGCATATATGTGTTCTAAGGCTGTCAAAAAAATTTCAAAGTGATTCAATCATGCATATATGTGTTCTAATGCTGTAAAAAAAAAATCATAGTGATTCAATCATGCATATATGTGTTCTAACGCTGTAAAAAAAAATTCATAATGATTCAATCATGCATATATGTGTTCTAAGGCTGTCAATTTCTTTTTAGAATTATTCAATCATTCATATATGTGTTCTAAAGCTGTCAAAAAAATTTCATAGTGATTCAATCCTGCATCTATGTGTTCTAAGGCTCTAAAAAAAATTTATTGTGATTCAATCATGCATATATCTGTTCTATGGCTGTAGAAAAAAACACATAGTGATTCAATCATGCATATATGTGTTCTAAGGCTGTCAATATACTTTCAAAGTGATTCAATCATGCATATATGTGCTCTAACGCTTTTCAAAATTTTTTATAATGATTCAATCATGCATATATGAGTTCTAAGGCTATCAAAAAAACTTCATAGTGATTCAATCATGCATATATGCGACCCGAGGTTGTCAAAAAAAATTCATAGCTATTCAATAATGTATATATGTTTTCTACAGTTATCGAAAAAATTTCATAGTGATTCAAGGATGCATATATGTGTTCTAAGCCCATAAATAACAATTCATAATTATTCAATCATGCATAAATATGTTCTAAGGCTATCAAAAAAATTTCATAGTGATTCAATCTTGCATAAATGTGTTCTAAGGCTTTCAGAAAAAAATCATAGTAATTCAATCATGCATATATGTGTTATAAGGTTGTCAAAAAAAATCATAGTGATTCAATCATGCATATATGTGACCCATGGTTGTAAAAAAAAATTCAAAGTGATTCAATAATTTATATATGTTTTCTACAGTTATAAAAAAAACCATAGTGATTCAATCATGCATATATGTGTTCTAAGGCTGTCAAAAAAATTTCATAATTATTCAATCATGCATAAATACGTTCTATGGCTGTCAAAAAAATTTCATAGTGATTAAATCTTGCATATATGTGTCCTAAGGCTGTCAAAAAAATTTCATAGTGATTCAATCTTTCACATATGTGTTGTAATGTTGTCCAAATTTTTTTGTAGTGATTCAATCATGCATATATGTGTTCTACGGCTGTCAAAAAAAATTCAATCCTGCATATATATGTACTAAGGCTGTCAAAAAAATTTTATAGTGATTCAATCATGCATATAAGTGTTCTAATGTTGTCAAAAAAAAATTATAGTGATTCAATCAAGCATAAATATGTTCTAATGCTGTCAAAAAAATTCGTAGTGATTCAATCAAGCATATAAATGTCCTACGGTTGTCAAAAAAATTTAAAAGTGATTCAATCAAGCATATATGTGTTCTAATGCTGGCAATTTTTTTTTATAGAGAAACAATCATGCATATATGTGTTCTAATGTTGTAAAAAAAAATCCATAGTGATTCAATCATGCATATATGTGTTCTAAGGATGTCAAAAAAAAATTTTGTAGTCATTTAATCATGCATATATGTGTTCTGAGGCTATCATAAAAATTAAAAATTCAATCATGCATATATGTGTTCTAATGCAGTCAATTTTTTTTATAGAGATTCAATCATGTATATATATGTTCTAAGGTTGTCAAAAAAAATTTATAGTGATTCAATCAGGCATATATATGTTTTAAGTGTGAAAAAAAATTCATAGTGATTTAATCATGCATATATCTGTCCTATGGTTGTCAAAAAAAATTTATAGTGATTCAATATTGCATATATCTGTTCTATGGTTGTAAAAAAAATTCATAGTGATTCAATCATGCATATATGTGTTCTAAGGCTGTCAAAAACATTTCATAGTGATTCAATCAGGCTTGTATGTGTTCTAATGCTATCAAAAAAATTTTATAGTGATTCAATCATGCATATATGTGCTCTAACACTTCCAAAAAAAAAAATTCATAATGATTCAATGATGCATATATGTGTTCTAAGGCAGTTAAAAAAAACTCAAAATTATTCAATCATGCATATATGTGTTCTAAGGCTGTAAAAAAAAATTCATAGTGATTCAATCTTCCATATATGTATTCTAAGCCAGTCAAAAAATTTTTATAGTGATTTAATCATGCATATACGTGTTCTATGGCTGTAAAAAAAAATCATAGTGATTCAATCATGCATATATATGTTCTAAGGTTGTCGAAAATTTATAGTGATTCAATCATGCATATATGTGTTATACTGTTGTCAAAAAAAAATTTGTAGTGATTCAATCATGCATATATGTTCTAAGGCTGTAAAAAAAAAATCAATCATCCATATATGTGTTCTATGGCTGTCAAAAAAATCTCATAGTGAATCAAACATGCATGTATGTGTTCTAATGCTGTCAAAAAAATTATATAGTGATTAAATCATGCATATATGTGTTCTAATGCTGTGAAAAAAATTTCATAGTGATTCAAACATGCATATATGTGTTCTAAGGCTGTAAAAAAAAATTCATAGCGATTCAATCATGCATATTTGTGTTCTATGAAAATCAAACAAATTTTATAGTGATTCAATCAAGCATAGTTGTTTTCTAAGTTGTCAAATTTTTTTTATAGTGATTCATTCATGAATATATATTTTCTAATGCGGTCTAATATTTTTTATAGAGATTCAATCATATATATATATATATATATATATATATATATATATATATATATTCTAAGGTTGTCTAGAAAATTTAATAGTGATTCAATCATGCATATTTGTGTTCTAAGGCTGTCAAAATTTTTTTATAATGATTCAATCATGCATATATGTGTTCTATGGTTGACAAAAAAAATTCATAGTGATTCAATCATTCATATATATGTTCTAAGGCTGTCAAAAAAAATTCATTGTGATTAAATCATATATGTATATGTTCTAATGCTGTCAAAAAAATGTTATCGTGACTAAATCATGCATATATGTGTTCTAATTCTGTTAATTTTTTTTTATAGAGATTCAATAATGCATATATGTGCTCTAAGACAGGCAAAGAAATATCATAGTGATTCAATCATGCATATACGTATTTTAAGGCTATCAAAAAAAAATCATAGTCATTTAATCATGCAGAGATGTCTTCTAAGGTTGTCAAAAAAAAAAGTTTTATGGCTTTAAAAAATTTTTATGGCCGTCAAAAAATTTTTTTATGGCTATAAAATTATTTTTTTATGGCTGTTAAATTTTTTTTTAGTGAATCAATCATTCATATATGTGTTCTAAGGCTGTCACAAAAAATTCATGGAGATTCAATCAAGCTTATACGTGTTCTAAGGCTTTCAAAAAAAATTAAAATTCAATCATGCATATATGGGTTCTATTGCTGTCAAAAAAAAAATTTAGAGATTCAATCACACCTATATACGTTCTAAGGCTGTCAAAAAATTTTCATAGTGATTCAATCATGCATATATGTGTTGTATGGCTGTCAAAAAGTTTCATAGTTATTCAATCATGCATATAACTGTCCTATGATTGTCAAAAAAATTTCATAGTGATTCAATAATGCAAATATGTGTTCTACGGTTGTTCAAAAAATTTCATAGTGATTCAATCATGCATATATGTGTTATAAGCCTGTTAAAACAATTTCATAGTGATTCAATCACTCATTAATGTTTACTAAGGCTATCAAAAAAATTCCATAGTGATTCAATCAGGAATATATGTGTTCTAAGGCTATAAAAAAAATCATAGTGATTCAATCATGCATTTATGTGTTCTAATGCTGTCAAAAAAAATTCTTAGGGATTCAATCTCGCATATATGTGTTGTAGTGCTGTAAAAAAAAATCATAGTGATTCAATCGTGAATATATGTGATCTACGGCTATCAAAATTTTTTTATAGTGATTCAATCATGCATATATGTGTTTTAATAATGTCAAAAAAATGTCATAGAGATTCAATCCTGCATGTATGTGTTCTAAGGCTGTCAAAAGAATTTAATAAAGATTCAATCGTGAATATATGAGTTCTAATGCTGTAAAAAAAATCATAGTGATTCAATCATGTGTATATGTCTTTTAAGGCTGTCAAAATAATTTCATAGTGATTCAATCATGCATATACGTGTTCTAAGGCGGTCAAAAAGACATTTATAGCGACTCAATCATGCATATATGTGTTCTAAGGCTGTCAAAATAATTTTATTGTGATTCAATCATGCATATATGTGTTCTAATGCTGTAATTTTTTTTTTACAGTGATTCAATCATGGATATATGTGTTCTAATGCTGTCAAAAAAAATTTATTGTGATTCGATCATTCATATATGTGTCCTAAGGTTGTCAAAAAAAATTCATAGTGATTCAATCATGCATATATGTGTTCTAAGACCATCAAAATTTTTTTATAGAGACTCAATCAGGCATATATGTGTTCTAATAATGTCAAAAAAATGTCATAGAGATACAATCATGCATATATGTGTTCTAGGGCTGTCAAAAGAATATAATAATGATTAAATCTTGCATATGTGTGTTCTAAATCTTTTAAAAAAAAATCATAGTGACTCAATTACGCATATATGTCTTCTAAGGCTGTCAAAAAAATTTCATATTGATTCAATCATGCATATATGTGTTCTAAGTCGGTCAAAAAACATTTATAGTGACTCATTCATGCATATATGTGTTCTAAAGCTGTCAAAAACATTTCATAGTGATTTAATCAAGCATATATGTGTTCTAAGGCTGTCAAAAAAATTTCATAGTGATTCAATCATGTATATATGTGTTCTGAGGCTGTCAACAAAATTTTATAGTGTTTTAATCATACATATATGTGTTCTAATGCTATTAAAAATAATTCATAGTGATTCAATCATACATATACGTGTTCTTAGGTTGTCAAATTTTTTTTATAGTGATTCAATCTTTTATATATGTGTTATAATGCTGTCAAAAAAAAATCATAGAGACTCAATCATGCATATATGTGTTCTAAGGCTGTCAAAAAAATTTTATACGGATTCAATCATTCATATTTGTGTTCCAAGTTTGTCAAAAACATTTCGTAGTGATTCAATTATTCATATATGTGTTCTAAGGCTGTGAAGAAATTTTTACAGTGATTCAATCATGGATATATGTGTTCTAATGCTGTAAAAAAAAATCATAGTGATTTAATCATGCATATATGTGTCGTAAGGTTGTCAAAAAAAAATCATAGTGATTCAATCATGCATATATGTGTTCTATGACTGTAAAAAAAAAATCATAGTGATTCAATCGTGCATATATGTGTTCTACGGCTGTAAAAAAAAATTCAATGTGATTCATTCATGCTTATATGTGTTCTAAGACTGGCAAAATATAATTATAGTGATTCAATCTTGTAGATATGTGTTCTTACGTTGTCAAAAAAAAATTATAGTGATTTGATCATGCATATATGTGTTCTAATGCTTTCAAAAAAAATTCACAGTGATTCAATCATGCATATATGTGTTCTACAACTGTCAAAAAAAATTCATAGTGATTCAATCTTGCATATATGTTTTCTATGGCTGTCAAAAAAATTTCATAATGTATCTATCATGCATTTCTAAGGCTGTAAAAAAAAATTTATAGTGATTCAATCATGCATATATGTTTCCTACGGTTGTCAAAAATTTTCATAGTGATTCAATCATGCACATATGTGCTCTAACGTTGTCGAAAAAATTTCATATTGATTCAATCAAGCATATATGTGTTCTAAGGCTATAAAAAATTTTCATAGTGATTCAATCATGCATATAAATGTTCTAAGGATGTCAAAAAAATTTAATAGTGATTCAATCATGCAGAGACGTGTTCTAAGGTTGTCAAAAAAAATTTATAGTGATTCAATCATGCATATATCTGTTCTAATGCTGTCAAAATTTTGTTATAGAGATTCAATCATGCATATATGTGTTCTATGGCCGTAAAAAAAAATTCATAGTGATTCAATAATGCATATATGTGTTATGAGGCAGTCATAAAAATTTTATTGCGATTCAATCATGTATATATGTTTTCTAATGCAGTCAAAAACATTTTATAGTGACTAAATCATGCATATATGTGTTCTAATGCTCTCAAATTTTTTTTATAGAGATTCAGTGATGAATATATGTGTTCTAAGGCTGTCAAAACATATTCATAGTGATTCAATCATGCATATATGTCCTTTAAGGCCATCACAAAAAATTCATGCATATATATGTTCTAAGGCTATCAAAAAAATTTCATAGTGATTCAATCATGCCTACAAGTGTTCTAAGGATGTCAATTTTTTTCTTATAGTGATTCAATCATGCATATATGTGTCCTAAGGTTGTTAAAAAAAATTCATAGTGATTCAATAATGCATATATGTGTTCTAAGGCTGTAAAAAAAATCATAGTGATTCAATCAAGCATATATGTGTTCTAAGGTTGTCAAAAAATATTCATAGTGATTCAATCATGCATATATGTCCTCTAAGGTCGTCACAAAAATTTCATAGTAATTAAAACATTCATATATGTGTTCTAAACCTGTGAAAAAATTTAATAGTGATTCAATCTTGCATATATGTGTTCTAAGGCTGTCAAAAAAATTTGTTAGAGATTCAATCTTGCATGTATGTGTTCTAAGGCTCTCAAAAAATATTTATAGTAATTCAATCATGCATATAAATGTTCTAAGGCTGACAAAAAAATTTCATAGTGATTCAATCATGCATATACATGTTCTAAGGCTATAAAAAAAATTTCATATTAATTTAATCATGCATTTGTGTGTTCTAATGCTTTAAAAAAAATTCATAGAGATTCAATCTTGCATATATGAGTTCTAATGCTGTAAAAAAATTCTATAGTGATTCAATCTTGCATGTATGTGTTCTAAGGCTATCAAAAAATTTTGTAGTGATTCAATCATGCATATATGTATTTTAACGGTGTCAAAAAAATTTATTAATAATTCAATGATGCATATATGTGTTCTAAGGCTGTAAAAAAAAATTCATATTGACTTAGTCATGCACATATGTGTCCTAAGGCTGTCAAAAAGATTTCATAGTGATTCAGTCATATATATATGTGTTCTAAGGCTGTAAAAAAATTTCATAGTGATTCAATCATGCATATATGTGTTCTAAGGCGGTCAATAAAATTTTGTACTCATTCAATCATACATATATGTGTTCTAATGCTATAAAAAAAATTCATAGTGATTCAATCTTGCATATATGTGTTCTAATGCTGTCAAAAAAATTTCATTGTGATTCAATAATGCATATATGTGTTCTAAGGCTGTGAAAAAAATTTAATAGTGATTCAATCGTATATATATGTGTTCTAATGTTGTCAAAAAAAAATTGTAGCGATTCAATCTTGCACATATGTGTTCTAAGGCTGTAAAAAAAAATTTCATAGTGATTCAATCATGTATATATGTGTTCTAAGGCTATCAAAAAAATTCACAGTGATTCAATCATGCATATGTGTTCTAAGACTTTGAAAAAAAATTCATAGTGATTCAATCAAGCATATATGTGTGCTAAGGTTGTCAAAAAAAAGTATATTGTTTCAATAATTCATATATGTGTTCTACGGTTGTCAAAAAATTTCATAGTGATTCATTCAGTCATATATGTGTTCTAAAGCTATTAAACAAAATTCATAGAGATTCAATAAAGCATATATGTGTTCTTAGGATGTCAATTTTTTTTTATAATGATGCAATATTGTATATATGTGTTATATTGCTATCAAAAAAATTTCTTAGAGATTCAATCATGCATATACATGTTCTAAAGCTGTCAAAAAAAATTCATAGTGATTTAATCGTGCATATATGTGTTCTAAGGCTGTCAAAAAAATTTGATAGTGATTCAATCATGTATATACTTGTTCTTAGGCTGTCAACAAAATTTCATAGTGTTTTAATTGTACATATTTGTGTTCTAATGCTGTAAAAAACAATTCATAGTGATTCAATCATACATATATGTGTCCTTAGGTTTTCAAATTTTTTTTATAGTGATTCAATCTTAAATATATGTGTTCTAATGCTGTCAAAAAAATTTCATAGAGACTCAATCATGCATATATGTGTTCTAAGGCTGTCAAAAAAATTTTATACGGATTCAAACATTCATATTTGTGTTCCAAGGTTGTCAAAAACATTTCATAGTGATTCAATTATTCATATATGTGTTCTAAGGGAGTAAAAAAAAATCATAGTGAGTCAATCACACTTATAAGTGTTCTAATGTTGTCAACATTTTTTTGTAATGATTCAATCATGCATATATGTGTTTGAAGGCTGTCAAAAATACTTCATAGTGATTTAATCATTCATATATGTGCTCTAAGGCAGTCAAAAAAATTTCATAGTGATTCAATCATCCATATATGTGTTCTAACGTAGTCAAAAAAAGTTCATAGTGATTCAATCATCCATATATGTGTTCTAAGGCTATCAAAAAAATTTCACAGTGATTCAATCATCCATATAAGTGTGTTAAGTTGTCAAAAAAAAATTATAGTGATTCAATAATGCACATATGTGTTCTACGGTTGTCAAAACAATTTCATAGTGATTCAATCATGCATATATGTGTTCTAAGGCTATCAAAAAATTTTTTTGTAGTGATTCAATCAAGCATATATGTGTCCTAAGGTTGTCCAAAAAAATTCATAGTATTTCAATCATGCCTATATGTTTTATAAGGCTATCAAAAAAATTCGTAGTGATTCTATCCTATTTATATGTGTTCTAAGGCTGTCAAAAAATTTTCATACTGATTCAATCACGCATATATGTGTTCTAAGCTGTCAAAAAATTTTAATTGTGATTCAATCAGGCATATATGTGTTGTAATGCTATCAAATAAATTTCTTAGTGATTCAATCAGGCATATAAGTGTTCTTAGGATGTCAAAAAAAATTCATAGTGATTCAATCATGCATATATGTGTTCTAATGCTGTCAAAATTTTTTTATAGAGACTCAATCATGCATATATGTGTTTTAAGGATGTCAAAAAAATTTCGTAGTGATTCAATCATGCATTATGTGTTCTAAGACTGTCAACAAAATTTCATAGTGATTCAATCATGCATATATGTGTTCTAATGCTGTCAAAAAAATTTCGTAGTGATTCAATCATGCATATATGTGTTCTTTGGATGTCAAAAAAATTTCATAGTGATTTAATCTTGCATATATGTGATCTAATGCTATAAAAAAAATTATTATGATTCAGTCATGCCTATTTGTGTTTTAAGGTTGTCAAAAAAATTTTATTACCCATGACCAACCTTGCCGGTAATCTCATCAAATATGTGTTCTAAGGCTGTCAATAAAATTTTATAGTGATTCATTCATACATATATATGTTCTAATGCTGTCAAAAAAATGTCATAGTGATTCAATCATGCATATATGTTTTATTAGGATGTCAAAATTTTATTATAGTGATTCAATCTTGCATATATGTGTTCCAATGATGTCAAAAAATTTTCATAGTGATTCAATGATGCATATTTGTCTTCTAAGGTTGTCAAAAAAAATTTTATAGTGATTCAATCATGCGTATATGTGTTCTAAGGATGTAAAAAAAAAATCATAATGATTCAATCATACATATATGTGTTCTAATGCTGTCAAAATTTTTTTATAGTGAGTCAATCATGCATATATGTGTTCTAAGTCTGTCAAAAAAATTTCATAGTGATTGAATCATTCTTATATGTGTTCTAAGGCAGTCAAAAAAATTTCACAGTAAATCAATCATGCATATATGTGTTCTAATGATTCAATCATGCATATATCTGCTCTAAGGGTTTCAAAAAAATTTCATAATGATTCAATCAATAATATATGAGTGCTAAGAGTGTAAAAAAAAATGTATAATGATTCAATAATGAATATATGTGTTCTAGGGTTGTCAAAAAAATTTCAGAGTGACTCATTCATGCATATATGTGTTTTAAGGCAATCAAAAAAATTTCATAGTGATTCCATCATGCATATATGTGTTCTTAGGATGTCAAAAAAAATCATAGTGATTCAATCTTGCATATATGTGTTCTAGTGCTGTCAAAAAAATTTCATAGGGATTCAATCTTGTGTATATGTGTTCAAAGGGTGTCAAAAAGATTTTATAATAATTCAATCATGCATATATATGTTCTAAGGTTATCAAAACAAATTCATAATGATTCAATCATGCATATATGTGTTCTAAGGCTGTCAACAAAATTTCATACTGATTCAATCAAATATATGTGTTCTAATGCGGTAAAAAAAAATTCATAGTGATTCAATCATGCATATATGTGTTCTTAGGATGTCAAATTTTTTTTATAGTGATTAAATCTTGCAAATATGTGTTCTAATGCTGTCAAAGAAAATTTATAGAGATTCAATCATGCAATTATGTGTTCTAAGGCTGTCAGAAAAAATTCATAGAGATTCAATCATACATATAGGTTTTCTAATGGTGTCAAGAAAAAAAATTGAAGTGATTCAATCATGCATATTTGTGTTCTAAAGTTGTCAAAAAAATTTCTTAGAGATTCAACTTTGCATATATGTGTTCTAAGGCTGTGAAAAAAATTTCATAGTGATTCAATCTTACATATATGTGTTCTAATGCTGTGAAAAAACATTTATAGTGATTTAATCATACTTATATGTGTTCTAAGGCTGTCAATTTTTTTTTATAGTGATTCAATCATTTATATATGTGTTTTAAGGCAGTCAAAAACATTTCATAGCATTTCAATCATCCATATATGTGTTCTAAGGCTATCAAAAGAAATTCACAGTGATTCAATCATGCATATATGTGTGCTAAGGTTGTCAAAAATTTTTATAGTGAATTAATATTGCATATAAGCATTCTACGATTGTCAACAAAATTTCATAGTGATTCATTCATGCATATAGGTGTTCTAAGTCTATCAAAAAAATTTCATAGTGATTCAATCAAGCATATATGTGTCCTACGGATATCAAAAAAATTTGACAGTGATTCAATCAAGCATATATGTGTGCTAGGGTTGTCAAAATAAATTCATAGTGGTACAATCATGCCTATATGTGCTCTTAGAATGTCAAAAAAAAATCACAGTGATTCCATTTAATGTGTGCGTTCTAAGGCTATCAAAAAAATTCATATTGATTTAATCATGTATATATGTGTTCTTAGGATGTCAAAGAAATTTCATAGCGATTAAATCATGCATATATGTTTAATAAGACTGTCAAAAAAATTTAATTGTTATTCAATCAAGCATATATGTGTTCTAATGCTATAAAAAAAAAATCATAGTGATTCAATCATGCATATATGTGTTCTTAGGATGTCAAAAAAAATTCATAGTGATTCACTCTTAAATATATGTGTTCCAGTACTGTTAAAATTTTTTTACAGAGATTCAGTCATGCATATATGTGTTTTAAGGCTGTCAAAAAAATTTCCTATTTATTCAATCATGCATATATGTGTTCTAAGGCTGTCAAAAAAAATTCATAGTGATTAAATCATGCTTATATGTGTTCTAAGACTGTCAACAAAATTTCATAGTGATTTAATTATACATATATGTGCTCTAATGTTGTCAAAAAAAATTCATACTGATTAAATCATGCATATATGTTTTCTAAGGATGTCAAAAAAAATTCATGGTGATTCAATCTTGCATATATGTTTACTAATGCTCTCAAAAAAATTTCACAGTGATTCAATCATGCATATTTGTATTCTAAGGTTGTCAAAAAAAATTCACAGTGATTCAATCACACATATATGTGTTCTAATGTTGTCAAAAAAATTTTGTAGAGATTCAATCATGCATATATGTGTTCTACGTCTGTCAAAAGAATTTTGTAGTGACTCAATCATGTATATATTTGTTCTAAGGCTGTGAAAAAAATTTCATGGTGATTCAATCATGCTTATATGTGTTCTAAGGCTGTCAATAAAATTTTATAGTGATTCATTCATACATATATGTGTTCTAATGCTGTCAAAAATATTTCATAGTGATTCAATCATGCAAATATGTGTTATTAGGATGTCAAAATTTTTTTATAGTGATTCAATCTTGCATATATGTGTTCCAATGATGTCAAATTTTTTTCATCGTGATTCAATGATGCATATTTGTCTTCTAAGGTTTTCAAAAAAAAAATTATAGTGATTCAATCATGCGCATATGTGTTCTAAGGATGTAAAAAAAAAATCATAATGATTCAATCATACATATATGTGTTCTAATGCTGTCAAAATTTTTTTATAGTGAGTCAATCATGCATATATGTGTTCTAAGTCTGTCAAAAAAATTTCATAGTGATTGAATCATTCTTATATGTGTTCTAAGGCAGTCAAAAAAATTTCACAGTAAATCAATCATGCATATATGTGTTCTAATGATTCAATCATGCATATATCTGCTCTAAGGGTTTCAAAAAAATTTCATAATGATTCAATCAATAATATATGAGTGCTAAGAGTGTAAAAAAAAATGTATAATGATTCAATAATGAATATATGTGTTCTAGGGTTGTCAAAAAAATTTCAGAGTGACTCATTCATGCATATATGTGTTTTAAGGCAATCAAAAAAATTTCATAGTGATTCCATCATGCATATATGTGTTCTTAGGATGTCAAAAAAAATCATAGTGATTCAATCTTGCATATATGTGTTCTAGTGCTGTCAAAAAAATTTCATAGGGATTCAATCTTGTGTATATGTGTTCAAAGGGTGTCAAAAAGATTTTATAATAATTCAATCATGCATATATATGTTCTAAGGTTATCAAAACAAATTTATAATGATTCAATCATGCATATATGTGTTCTAAGGCTGTCAACAAAATTTCATACTGATTCAATCAAATATATGCGTTCTAATGCAGTAAAAAAAAATTCATAGTGATTCAATCATGCATATATATGTTCTTAGGATGTCAAATTTTTTTTATAGTGATTAAATCTTGCAAATATGTGTTCTAATGCTGTCAAAGAAAATTTATAGAGATTCAATCATGCAATTATGTGTTCTAAGGCTGTCAGAAAAAATTCATAGAGATTCAATCATACATATAGGTTTTCTAATGGTGTCAAGAAAAAAAATTGAAGTGATTCAATCATGCATATTTGTGTTCTAAAGTTGTCAAAAAAATTTCTTAGAGATTCAACTTTGCATATATGTGTTCTAAGGCTGTGAAAAAAATTTCATAGTGATTCAATCTTACATATATGTGTTCTAATGCTGTGAAAAAACATTTATAGTGATTTAATCATACTTATATGTGTTCTAAGGCTGTCAATTTTTTTTTATAGTGATTCAATCATTTATATATGTGTTTTAAGGCAGTCAAAAACATTTCATAGCATTTCAATCATCCATATATGTGTTCTAAGGCTATCAAAAGAAATTCACAGTGATTCAATCATGCATATATGTGTGCTAAGGTTGTCAAAAAATTTTATAGTGAATTAATATTGCATATAAGCATTCTACGATTGTCAACAAAATTTCATAGTGATTCATTCATGCATATAGGTGTTCTAAGTCTATCAAAAAAAATTCATAGTGATTCAATCAAGCATATATGTGTCCTACGGATATCAAAAAAATTTGACAGTGATTCAATCAAGCATATATGTGTGCTAGGGTTGTCAAAATAAATTCATAGTGGTACAATCATGCCTATATGTGCTCTTAGAATGTCAAAAAAAAATCACAGTGATTCCATTTAATGTGTGCGTTCTAAGGCTATCAAAAAAATTCATATTGATTTAATCATGTATATATGTGTTCTTAGGATGTCAAAGAAATTTCATAGCGATTAAATCATGCATATATGTTTAATAAGACTGTCAAAAAAATTTAATTGTTATTCAATCAAGCATATATGTGTTCTAATGCTATAAAAAAAAATCATAGTGATTCAATCATGCATATATGTGTTCTTAGGATGTCAAAAAAAATTCATAGTGATTCACTCTTAAATATATGTGTTCCAGTACTGTTAAAAATTTTTTACAGAGATTCAGTCATGCATATATGTGTTTTAAGGCTGTCAAAAAAATTTCCTATTTATTCAATCATGCATATATGTGTTCTAAGGCTGTCAAAAAAAATTCATAGTGATTAAATCATGCTTATATGTGTTCTAAGACTGTCAACAAAATTTCATAGTGATTTAATTATACATATATGTGCTCTAATGTTGTCAAAAAAAATTCATACTGATTAAATCATGCATATATGTTTTCTAAGGATGTCAAAAAAAATTCATGGTGATTCAATCTTGCATATATGTTTACTAATGCTCTCAAAAAAATTTCACAGTGATTCAATCATGCATATTTGTATTCTAAGGTTGTCAAAAAAAATTCATAGTGATTCAATCACACATATATGTGTTCTAATGTTGTCAAAAAAATTTTATAGAGATTCAATCATGCATATATGTGTTCTACGTCTGTCAAAAGAATTTTGTAGTGACTCAATCATGTATATATTTGTTCTAAGGCTGTGAAAAAAATTTCATGGTGATTCAATCATGCTTATATGTGTTCTAAGGCTGTCAATAAAATTTTATAGTGATTCATTCATACATATATGTGTTCTAATGCTGTCAAAAATATTTCATAGTGATTCAATCATGCAAATATGTGTTATTAGGATGTCAATTTTTTTTTATAGTGATTCAATCTTGCATATATGTGTTCCAATGATGTCAATTTTTTTTCATCGTGATTCAATGATGCATATTTGTCTTCTAAGGTTTTCAAAAAAAAAATTATAGTGATTCAATCATGCGCATATGTGTTCTAAGGATGTAAAAAAAAAATCATAATGATTCAATCATACATATATGTGTTCTAATGCTGTCAAATTTTTTTTATAGTGAGTCAATCATGCATATATGTGTTCTAAGTCTGTCAAAAAAATTTCATAGTGATTGAATCATTCTTATATGTGTTTTAAGGCAGTCAAAAAAATTTCACAGTAAATCAATCATGCATATATGTGTTCTAATGATTCAATCATGCATATATCTGCTCTAAGGCTTTCAAAAAAATTTCATAATGATTCAATCAATAATATATGTGTGCTAAGGGTGTAAAAAAAAATGTATAATGATTCAATAATGAATATATGTGTTCTAGGGTTGTCAAAAAAATTTCAGAGTGACTCATTCATGCATATATGTGTTCTAAGGCAATCAAAAAAATTTCATAGTGATTCCATCATGCATATATGTGTTCTTAGGATGTCAAACAAAATCATAGTGATTCAATCTTGCATATATGTGTTCTAGTGCTGTCAAAAAAATTTCATAGGGATTCAATCTTGTGTATATGTGTTCAAAGGGGGTCAAAAAGATTTTATAATGATTCAATTGTGCATATATATGTTCTAAGGTTATCAAAACAAATTCATAATGATTCAATCATGCATATATGTGTTCTAAGGCTGTCAACAAAATTTCATACTAATTCAATCAAATATATGTGTTCTAATGTTGTAAAAAAAAATCATAGTGATTCAATCATGCATATATGTGTTCTGAGGATGTCAAAAATTTTTTATAGTGATTAAATCTTGCAAATATGTGTTCTAATGCTGTCAAAGAAAATTTATAGAGATTCAATCATGAATTATGTGTTCTAAGGCTGTCAAAAAAAAATCATAGAGATTCAATCATACATATAGGTTTTCTAATGGTGTCAAGAAAAAAATTTATAGTGATTCAATCATGCGTATTTGTGTTCTAAAGTTGTAAAAAAAAATTCTTAGAGATTCAACTTTGCATATATGTGTTCTAAGGCTGTAAAAAAAATTTCATAGTGATTCAATATTACATATATGTGTTCTAATGTTGTGAAAAAACATTTATAGTGATTTAATCATGCTTATATGTGTTCTAAGGCTGTCAAATTTTTTTTATAGTGATTCAATCATTTATATATGTGTTTTAAGGCAGTCAAAAACATTTCATAGTATTTCAATCATCCATATATGTGTTCTAAGGCTATCAAAAAAAAATCACAGTGATTCAATCATGCATATATGTGTGCTAAGGTTGTCAAAAAAATTTATAGTGATTCAATATTGCATATAAGCATTCTACGGTTGTCAACAAAATTTCATAGTGATTCATTCATGCATATAGGTGTTCTAAGTCTATCAAAAAAATTTCATAGTGATTCAATCAAGCATATATGTGTTCTACGGATATCAAAAAAATTTGACAGTGATTCAATCAAGCATATATGTGTGCTAGGGTTGTCAAAATGAATTCATAGTGGTACAATCATGCCTATATGTGCTCTTAGAGTGTCAAAAAAAAATCACAGTGATTCTATCTAATATGTGTGCGTTATAAGGCTATCAAAAAAATTCATATTGATTTAATCATGTATATATGTGTTCTTAGGATGTCAAAGAAATTTCATAGCGATTAAATCATGCATATATGTTTAATAAGGCTGTCAAAAAAATTTAATTGTTATTCAATCAAGCATATATGTGTTCTAATGCTATAAAAAAAAATTCATAGTGATTCAATCATGCATATATGTGTTCTTAGGATGTCAAAAAAAATTCACAGTGATTTACTCTTAAATATATGTGTTCCAGTACTGTCAAAAAAATTTCACAGAGATTCAGTCATGCATATATGTGTTTTAAGGCTGTCAAAAAAATTTCCTATTTATTCAATCATGCATATATGTATTCTAAGGCTGTCAAAAAAATTTCATAGTGATTAAATCATGCTTATATGAGTTCTAAGACTGTCAACAAAATTTCATAGTGATTTAATCATACATATATGTGCTCTAATGCTGTCAAAAAAATTTCATACTGATTAAATCATGCATATATGTTTTCTAAGGATGTCAAAATAAATTCATGGTGATTCAATCTTGCATATATGTTTACTAATGCTCTCAAAAAAATTTCACAGTGATTCAATCATGCATATTTGTATTCTAAGGTTGTCAAAAAAAATTCATAGTGATTCAATCACACATATATGTGTTCTAATGTTGTCAAAAAAATTTTGTAGAGATTCAATCATGCATATATGTGTTCTATGTCTGTCAAAAGAATTTTGTAGTGATTCAATCATGCATATATGTGTTCTATGTCTGTCAAAAGAATTTTGTAGTGATTCAATCATGCATATATTTGTTCTAAGGCTGTGAAAAAAATTTCATGGTGATTCAATCATGCATATATGTGTTCTAAGGCTGTCAATAAAATTTTATAGTGATTCAATCATACATATATGTGTTCTAATGCTGTCAAAAAAATTCATAGTGATTCAATCAAGCATATATGTGTTATTAGGATGTCAAAAAAAATTCACAGTGATTAAATCTTACAAATATGTGTTCTAATGCTGTCAAAGAAAATTTACAGAGATTCAATCAGGCAAATATCTGTTCTAAGGCTGTCAAAAAAATTTCATAGTGATTCAATCTTGCATATTTGTTTTCTAAGGTTGTCAATTTTTTTTTATAGTGATTCAATTATACACATATGTGTTCTAAGGCTGTCAAAAAAAATTCATAGTGATTCAATCATACATATATTTGTTCAAATGTTGTGAAAAAATTCATGAATATTTGTGTTCAATCATGCAAATTTGTGTTCTAAGGTTGTCAATTTTTTTTTATAGTGATTCAATCATGCATATTTGTGTTCTAAGGTTGTCAAAAAAATTTGTTAGTTATTCATCTATGCATATATGTGTTCTAAGTCTGTAAAAAAAAATTTATAGTGATTAGAATACATACATATATGTGTTATAATGCTGTGACAAAAATTTTATAGTGATTCATTCATGCATATATGTGTTCTAAGGCAGTCAAAAAATTTCATAGTATTTCAATCATCCATATATGTGTTCCAAGGCTATAAAAAAAATTCACAGTGATTCAATCATGCATGTATCTGTGCCAAGTTTGTCAAAAAAAATTTATAGTGACTCAATATTGCATATATGTGTTCTACGGTTGTCAAAAAAATTTCATTGTGATTCAATTAAGCATATATGTCTTCGAAGGTTGTCAAAAAAATTTCATAGTGATTATATCAAGCATATATGTGTCGTAGGGTAGTAAAAAAAAATTCATAATGGTTCAATCATGCCTATTTGTGTTCTAAGACTGTCAAAAAAACTTTATAGTGATTCTATCCAACATATATGCGTTCTAAGGCTATCAAAAAAAATTTATAATGATTCAATCATGCATATGTGTTCTTAGGATGTTAAAGAAATTTTATAGCGATTCAATCATGCATATATGTGATCTAAGGCTGTGAAAAAAATTTATTTGCTATTCAATCATTCATATATGTGTGCTAATGCTACAAAAAAAAAATCATAGTGATCCAGTCATGCATATATGTGTTTTTAGGATGTCAAAAAAAATTCATAGAGATTCAGTCAAGCATATATGTGTTTTAAGGCTATCAAAAAAATTTCATAGTGATTCAATCAAGTATATATGTATTCTAAGGCTGTCAACAAAAATTTCATAGTGATTCAATCATGCATATATTGTTCTAAGACTGTCAACAAAATTTCTTAGTAATTCAATCATACATATATGTGTTCTAATGCTGTCAAAAAAATTTCATAGTGATTCAATCATGCATATATGTGTTCTTAGGATGTCAATTTTTTTTTATAGTGATTCAATATTGCATATATGTGTTCAAATGCTGTAAAAAAAAATTCAAAGTTATTCAATCATGCATATTTGTGTTCTAAGGTTGTCAAAAAAATTTCATAGTAATTCAATCATGCATATATGTGTTCTTAGGCTATCAAAAAAATTCATAGTGATTCAATCATACATATATGTGTTCTAATGTTGTCAAAAAAAATTTGTAGAGATACAATCATGCATATATGTGTTCTAAGTCTGTCAAAAGAATTTTGTAGTGTTTCAATCATGCATATATGTGTTCTAAGGAAGTCAAAAAAAATTCACAGTGATTCTATCATGCATATTTGTCTTCTAAGGTTGTCAAAAATAATTCATAGTGATTCAATCATGCGTATATGTGTTATAAGGATGTCAAAAGAAATTCAAAGTGATTCAATCTTGCATATATGTGTTCTACTGCTGTAAAAAAAAATTCATAGAGATTCAATCTTGTGTATATGTGTTCTAAGGCTATCAAAAAAATTTCATAGTGATTCAATCATGCATATATGTGTTCTAATGCTGTCAAAAAAAAATTCATAGCAATTGAATCATGCATATATGTGTTCTAAGGCTGTCAACAAAATTTCATAGTGAGAATCATATATATGTGTACTATTATTGTAAAAAAAAATTCATAGTGATTCAGTCTTGCAAATATGTGTTCTAATGCTGTCAAAAAAAAGTTCATAGAGATTCAATCATGCATATATGTGTTCTAAGCTTGTGAAAAAAAAATCATACTGATTCAATCATGCATATTTGTTTTCTAAGGTTGTCAAAAAAAATTCATTGTGATTCATTTATGCATATATATGTGCTAAGGTTGTCAAAAAAAAATCATAGTGATTTGATCATAAATATATGTGTTCTAATGCTGTCAAAAAAAATTTGTAGTGATTCAATCATGCATATATGTGTTCTAAGGCTATCAAAAAAAATTTATAGTGGTTCAATCATTCATATATGTGTTCTAAGGCAGTCAAACAAATTTCATGGTGTTTCAGTCATTCATATATGTGTTCTAAGGCTGTCACAAAAATTTTACAGTGATTCAATCTTGCATATATGTGTTCTAAGGCTGTCAAAATTTTTTTATAGTGATTCAATCAAGCAAATATGTGTCCTAAGGTTGTCAAGAAAAACTCATAGTGATTCAATCGTGACTATATTTGCTCTAAAGATGTCAAAATTTTTTTATAGTGATTTTATCCTACGTATATGCATTTTAAGGTTGTAAAAAAAAAATTCATAGTGATTCAATCATGCATATATGTGTTCTTAGGATGTAAAAAAAAATTCATAGTGATTCAATCTAGTATATATGTGTTCTTAGGATGTGAAAAAAAAATTCATAGTGATTCAATCTTGCATATATGTGTTCTAGTGCTATGAGAAAAATTTCATAGAGATTCCATCATGCATATATGTTTTCTAAGGCTGCCAAAAAAATTTCATAGTGATTCAATCATTCATATATGTGTTTTAAAGTTGTCAACAAAATTTCATAGTGATTCAATCATACATATATGTGTTCTATTGTGGTCAAAAAAAATTTATAGTGATTCAATCATGCATATATGTGTTCTTTAGATGTCAAAAAAAAATTATAGTGATTCAATCTTGCATATATGTGTTGTAATGCTATCAAAAAAAATTCATAGCGATTCAATCATGCATATCTGTGTTCTAAGGTTGTCAAAAAAATTACATAGTGATTTAATCATGCATATATGTGTTCTACGGCTGTAAAAAAAAAATTATAGTGATTCAATCATACATATATGTGGTGTAATGCTGTCAAATTTTTTTTGTTTGATTCAATCGTGCATATATGTGTTATAAGGCTGTCAAAAAAATTTCATAGTGATTCAATCATTCATATATGTGTTGTAAGGTAGTCAAAAAAATTTCATAGTTAGTCAATCATGCATATATGTATTCCAAGGCTATCAAAAAGAATTAACAATGATTCAATCATGCACATATGTCTTCTAAGGGTTTCAAAAAAATTTCATAGTGATTCAATCAAGCATATATGTGTGCTAAAGTTGTCAACAAAAATTTATATTGAATCAATAATGCATATACGTGTTCTACGGTTGTCAAAAAAATTTCATAGTGATTGATTCATGCATATATGTCATCTAAGGCTATCAAAAAAAATTCATAATGATTCAATCATGCATATATGTGTTCTTAGGATGACAAAAAAATTTCATAGTGATTCAATCTTGCATATATGTGTTCTAATGTTGTCAAAAAAGTTTTATAGAGATTCTATCATGCATATATGTTTTCTAAAGCAGTCAAAAAAAATTCATTGTGATTCAATCATGCATATTTGTCTTCTAAGGTTATTAAAAAAATTTCATAGTGATTCAATTATCCATATATGTGTTCTATGGCTGTCAAACAAAGTTACTAGTGATTTAATCAATCATATATGTGTTCTAAGGCTGTCAAAAAAATTTCATAGTGATTCAATCATTCATATACGTGTTCTAAGGAAGTCAAAAAAATTTCATAATGATTCAATCATGCATATATGTGTTTTAAGTTTATCAAAAAATATTCACAGTGATTAAATAATGCATATATGTGTTCTACGGTTGTCAAAAAAAATTCATAGTGATTCATTCATGCATATATGTGCTCTAAGGCTATCAAAAAAATTTCACAATGATTCAATCATGCATATATGTGTTCTAAGGCTGTCAAAAAAAATTGATAGTGATTCAATCAAGCATATATGTTGCTAATGTGGTAAAAAAAAATTCATAGTGATTCAATCATGCATATATGTGTTCTAAGGCTGTGAAATAAATTTCATAGTGATTCTATACTACATATATGTTTTCTAAGGCTGTCAAAAAAAATCATAGTGGTTCAATTATACATATATGGGTTCTTAGGATGTCAAAAACTTTTTATAGTGATTCAATCTTGCATATATGTGTGCTAAGGCTGTCAAAAAAGTTTTATTATGATTTAATCATACATATACGTGTTCTAATGCGATAAATAAAAAATTATAGTGATTCAATCATGCATATATGTGTTCATAGGAGGTCAAAAATAATTCATAGTGATACAATCTTAAATATATGTGTTCTAGTGCTGTCAAAAAAATTTCATAGAAATTCAATCATGCATATATGTGTTCTAAGTCTGTCAAAAAAATTTGTAGTGATTCAATCATGCATATATGTGTTCTAAGGCCACTAAAAAAATTTTATAGTGATTTAATCATGCATATATGTGTTCTAAGGCTGTCAAAAAAAATTCACAGTGATTCAATCATGCATATATGTGTTATTAGGATGTCCAAAAAAATTCATAGTGATTCAATCCAACATATACGTGTGCTAAGGTTGTTAAAATTTTTTTATAGTGATTCAATAATGCATATATGTGTTCTACGATTGTCAAAAAAAATTCATAGTGATTCATTCATGCATATATGTGTTCTAAGGCTATCAAAAGAATTTCACAGTCATTCATTCATGCATATATGTGTTCTAAGGCTATAAAAAAAAATTCATAGTGATTCAATCAAGCAGATATGTTTCCTAAGGTTGTCAAAAAAAAATCATAGTGATTCAATAATGCATATATGTCTTCTAAGTCTGTCAAACAAATTTAATAGTGATTATATCCGGCATATATGCATTTTAAGGCTGTCAAAAAAATTCGTAGTGATTCTATCAAGCATGTATGTGTCCTAATGTTATTCAAAAAAATCATAGTGGTTCAATCATGCATATATGTGTCATAACGCTGTTAAAAAAATTTGATAGAGATTTTATGATGCATATATGTGTTCTAAGGATGTCCAAAAAATTTCATAGTGATTCTGTCATGTGTATATGTGTTCTATGGCTATCAAAAAAATTTCATAGTGATTCAATCATTCATATATGTGCTCTAAGGCTGTCAAATTTTTTTTTATAGTGATTCAATGACACATCTATGAGTTCTAAGGCAGTAAAAAAAAAATCATATTGATTCAATCTTGCATATATGTGTTCTAAAGATGTCAAAAAACTTTTATAGTGATTCAATCACGCATATATGTATTCTTAGGAAGTCAAAAAAAAATCATAGTGATTCAATCTTGCATATATGTGTCCTAGTGCCGTAAAAAAAATCATTGAGATTCAATCATGCATATATGTGTTCTAAGGTTGTCATAAGGATTTTATAGTGATTTAATCAAGCATATATGTGTTCTAAGGCTCTAAAAAAAAATTCATAGCGATTCAATCATGCATATATGTGTTCTTAGGATGTCAAAAAAAATTCATAGTGATTCAATCTTACATATATGTGTTGTAATGCTGTCAAAAAAGTTTTATAGAGATTCAATCATGCATATATGTGTTCTAAGGCTCTCAAAAACATTTCATAGAGATTCAATGATGCTTATATGTGTTCTAAGGCTGTCAAAAAAATTTCATAGCAATTCAATCATGCATATATGTTTTCTTAGGATGTCAAAAAAAAATCATAGTGAATCAATCTTGTATACATGTGTTCTAATGTTGTCAAAAAAGTTTTATAGAGATTCAATCTTGCATATATATGTTCTAATGCTGTCAAAAAAGTTTTATAGAGATTCAATCATGCATATATGTGTTCTAAGGCTGTCAAAAAAATTTCATAGTGATTCAATCATGCATATTTGTCTTCTAAGGTTATTTAAAAAATTTCATAGTGATTCAATTATGCATATATGTGTTCTAAAACTGTTAAACAAAGTTCATAGTGATTCAATCATTCATATATGTGTTATGTGGCTCTAAAAAAAAATTCAGTGTGATTCAATCATTCATATATGTGTTCTAAGGCAGTCAAAAACGTTTCATAGTGATTCTATCATGCATATACATGTTCTATGTTTATAAAAAAAAAAATCACAGTGATTAATTCATGCATATATGTGTTCCAAGGCTGTCGAAAAAATTTCAAAGTGATTCTATCATGCATATACGTGTGCTAGGATGTCAAAAAAAATGTGTAGTTGTTCAATCCAGCATATATGTGTGCTAAGGTTGTCAAAAATTTTTTATAGAGATTCAATAATGCATTTACGTGTTCTACGGTTGTTAAAAAAATTTCATAGTGATTCATTCCTGCATATATGTGTTCTAAGGCTATCAAAAAACTTTCATAGAGATTCAATCAAGCATATATGTGTCCTAAGGTTGTGAAAAACAAATGATAGTGATTCAATCATGCATATTTGTCTTCTAAGGCTATCAAAAGAATTTCATAGTGTTTTTTTCTTGCGTATATTCGTTTTAAGGCTGTCAAAAAAAATTCATAGTGACTCTATCAAGCATATATGTGTTCTAACGCTGTCAAAAAAATTTCATAAAGATTCAATCATGCATATATGTGTTCTTAGGATGTAAAAAAAAAATCATAGTGATTCAATCTTGCATATATGTATTCTAATGCTGTCAAAAAAGGTTTATAGAGATTCAATCAAACATATATGTTTATTAAGACTGTCAACAAAATTCTATAGTGATTCAATCATGCATATTTGTCTTTGAAGGTTATCAAAAAATTTTTATAGTGATTCAATCATGCATATATGTGTTCTAAAACCCTAAAAAAAAATTCATAGTGATTCTATCTTGCATATATGCATTCTAAGGCTGTCAAAAAAATTTCATAGTGATTTAATCATGCATATATGTGTTCTTAGGATGTCAAAAAAAATTCGTAGTGATTCAATCATGCATATATGTGTTCTTAGGATATAAAACAATTTTCATAGTGATTCAATCTTGCATATATGTGTTCTAATGCTGTCAAAAAAGTTTTATAGAGATTCAATCATGCATATATGTGTTCTGAGGCTGTCAAAAAAATTTAATAGTGATTCAATCATACAATTTTGTCTTCTAAGTTTATCAAAAAAATTCATAGTGATTCAATTATGCATATATGTTTTCTAAGGCTGTCAAACAAAGTTCATAGTGATTCAATCACTCATATATGTGTTCTAAGGCTGTCAAAAATTTTTCATAGTGATTCAATCTTTCATATATGTGTTCTAGGTCAGTCAAAAAAATTTCATAGTGATTCAATCATGCATATATGTGTTCTAAGTTTATCAAAAACAAATTCAAAGTGATTAATTCATGCATATATGAGTTCTAAGGCTGTCAAAAAAATTTCATAGGGATTCAATCAAACATGTATTTGTGCTAAGGTTGTCAAAAAAAAATTATAATGATTCAATAATGCATATTTGTATTCTACGGTTGTAAAAAAAAAATCATTGCGATTCAATCATGCATATATGTGTTCTAACGCTGTAAAAAAAAAATCACAGTGACTCAATCAAGCATATATGTGTCCTAATGTTGTCAAAAAAAATTCTTAGTGATTCAATCATGTATATATGTGTTATAAGCTGTCAAAAATATTTTATAGTGATTCTATACTACATATATGCGTTCTAAGGCTGTCAAAAAAAATCATAGTGATTAAATCATGCATATATGGGTTCTAACGCTGTCAAAGAAATTTTACAATGATTGAATCATGCATATATGTGTTATTAGGTTGTCAAAAAAATTTCATACTGATTCAACCCAGCATATATGTGTGCTAAGGTTGTCAAAAAAAATTTATAGTGATTCAATAACGCATATATGTGTTCTACGGTTGTCAAAAAATTTGTAGTGATTCATTCAAGCATATATGTGTTCTAAGGCTATCAAAAGACTTTCACAGTCATTCATTCATGCATATACGTGTTTTAAGGTTATAAAAAAAAATTCATAGTGATTCAATCAAGCATATATGTGTCCTAAGGTTGACAAAAAAAATTCATAGTGATTCAATCATGCATATATGTCTTCTAAGGCTGTCAAAAAAGTTTCATAGTGATTCCATCTTGCATAATGTGTTTTAAGGCTGTCAAAGAAATTTTGTAGTGATTCTATCAAGCATATATGTGTCCAAATGTTGTCAAAAAAATTTATAGTGGTTCAATCATGCATATATGTGTTCTAAGGCTGTCACAAAAATTTGATACAGATTCAATCGTGCATATATATGTTCTAAGCATTTCAAAAAAATTTCATAGTGATTCAATCATGTATTTATGTGTTCTACGGTTGTCAAATTTTTTTTATAGTGATTCAATCATTCATATATGTGTTCTAAGGCTGTCAAAAAACTTTTCATATTGATTCAATCTTGCATATATGTGTTCTAAAGCTGTCAAAAAAAACTTATAGTGATTCAATTATGCATATATGTGTTGTAAGGCTGTTCAAATTTTTTTGTAGTGATTCAATTATGCATGTTTGTGTTCTAAAGCTGTTAAAAAAAGTTCACAGTGAGTCAATTATTCATATATGTGTTCTAAAGCTGTTAAAAAAAGTTCACAGTGAGTCAATCATTCATATATGCGTTCTAAGGCTGTCAAAAAAATTTATTTTGGTTCAATCATGCATATATGTGTTCTAAGGATCTCAAAAAAATTTCACAGTGATTCAATCATGTATATATGTGTTCTATTGCTATATTAAAAACTTGATTGTGATTCAATCATGCATATATGTGTTCTAAGGCTGTCAAAAAAATTTCATAGTGATTTAATCTTGCATATATATGTTCTAAGGGTGTAAAAAGAAAATCAAATTTAAACATTCATATATGTGCTGTAAGGCTGTCAAAAAAATTTCTTAGTGATTCAATAATGCATATATGTGTTCAAAGGCAGGCAAAAAAATTCATAGTGACTCAATCATGCATATATGTGTTCTAAGGCTGTCAGAATTTTTTTATAGTGAATCAATCATGCATGTGTCCTAAGGTTGTCAAAAAAAAAGTCACAGTGATTCAATCATGAATATATGTGTTCTAAGGTTGGCAAAAAAAATTATAATGATTAAATCATGCATATATGTGTTCTAAGGCTGTCATAAAATTTTCATTGTGATACAATCACGCATATGTGTTCTAATGCAGTCAATAAAAAAATATAGTGACTAAATCATGCATATATGTGTTCTAAGGGTGTCAAAAAATTTCAAAATGGTTCAATCATGCATATATGTGTTCTAAGGTTGTCAAAAAAAATTCATAGTGATTCAATCATGCATATATGTGTTCTAACGTTGTCAAAAAAATTTTTTAGGGATTCAATCATGCATAAATGTGTTCTAAGGCTTTCAAAAAAAATTCAAATTCAATCATACATATATGTGTTCTTAGGCTATCAAAAAAATTTCATAGTGATTCAATCATGCAGATATGTGTTCTAAGGTTGTCAAAAAAAATTTATAGTGATTTAATCATGCATATATGTGTTCTAACGCTGTCAAAAAAAATTCAGTGATTCAATCATGAATATATGTGTTCTACGATTGTCAAACAAATTTTATAGTGATTTAATGTTGAATATATGTGTTCTAAGGCCATCAAAAAATTCATAGAGATTCAATCATGCATATTTGTGTACTAATGCTATCAAAAAAATTTCATAGAGATTCAATGATTCATATGTGTTCTAATGCTGTAAAAAAAAATTCTTAATGACTTAATCACGTATATATGTGTTCTAAGGCTGTCAAAATTTTTTTTTAGGGATTCAATCAAGGATATATGTTGTGTAAGGATGTCAAAAATTTTTAAATTAAATCATGCATATATGTGTTCCAAGGCTACAAATAAATTTCATATGTGTTTTATGGTTGTCAAATTTTTTTTATAGATATATTTATTCTAAGGCTGTCAAAAAATTTTTATAGTGATTCAATCATGAATATATGTGTTCTAAGGCTGTCAAAAAAATTCCATATTTATTAAATCATGCATATATGTGTTCTTAGGCTATCAAAAAAATTTCAGAGTCATTCAATCATACATATATGTGTTCTAAAGCTGTCAAAAAAATTTGATAGAGATTCAATCATGCATATATGTGTTCTAAGGAAGTAAAAAAAAAATCATAGAGATTCAATCATGTATATATGTGTTTTAGGGCTGTAAAATTTTTTTATAGTGATTCAATCATTCATATATATGTTCTAATGCTGTCCAAAAAAATTTATAGTGATTCAAAAATGCATATGTGTTCTAATGCTGTCATAAAAAGTTCATAGTGATTCAATCATGCATATATGTGTTCTAATGTTGTCATCAAAATTTCATAGTGACTCAATCATGCATATTTGCGTTCTAAGGCTGTTAAAAAAAATCATAGTGATTCAATCATGCATATATGTGTTCTAAGGCTGTAAAAAAATTTCATAGTAATTCAATCATGCATATGTGTTTCAATCATGCATATATATGTTCTAAGGCTGTCAAAAAATATTCATAGTCATTCAATCATGCATATATGTGTTCTAAGGCTGTCAAAACTATTTTATAGTGATTCAATCATGCATATGTGTCCTATGGTTGTCAAAAAAAAATTCATAGTGATTCAATCATGCATATATGTGTTATAAGGCTGTAAAAAAAGTTTCATAGTGATTCTATCTTGCATCTATGTGTTCTAAGGCTATCAAAAAAAATTCATAGTCATTCAATCATGCATATATGTGTTCTAAGGCTATCAAAAAAAGTTCATGGTGATTCAATCATGCATATATGTGTTCTAATGCTGCCAAAAAAATTTATAGTGATTAAATTACGCATATATGTGTACTAAGGCTGTCAGGAAAATTTCATAGTGATTGAATCATGCATATATGTGTTCTAAGGATGTCAAAAAAAATTCATAGTGATTGAATCATGCATATATGTGTTATAAGGCTGTCAATTTTTTTTTATAGTGATTCAATCATGCAATGTGTCCTATGGTTGTCAAAAAAAAATTATACTGATTCAATCATGCATATATGTGTTCTAAGGCTATCAAAAAAAAATTGAGTGATCCAATCATGCATATATGTGTTCTAATGCTGTCAATTTTTTTTTAAAGAGATTCAATCATGCATATATGTGTTCTAAGGCTGTCAAAAAAATTTCATAGTGATTCAATCATGCATGTATGTCTTCTAAGGCTGTCAAAAAAATTTCAAAGTGATACAATCATGCATATATGTGTTCTAAGGTTGTCAAAAAAATTCCATAGTGATTCAATCATGCATATATGTGTTCTAAGGCTGCAAAAAAAATTCATATTGATTCAATCATGAATATATGTGTTCTAAGGCAATCAAAAAAAATTCTGAGTGATTCAATCATGCAAATATGTGTTCTTAGGATGTCAAAAGAATTTCATAGTGATTCAATCTTGCATATATGTGTTCTAATGCTGTCAAAAAAAATTTAGAGTGATTCAATCCTGCAGATATGTGTTCTAAAGCTGTCAAATTTTTTTATAGTGACTTAATCATGCATATAAGTATTCTAAAGCTATAAAAAAATTTCATAGTGATTCAATCATGCATATATGTGTTCCAATGCTTTGCAAAAAATTTGATAGAGATTCAATCATGCATGTATGTGTTCTAAGGCTGTCAAAAAAATTTCATAGTGATTCAATCATGTATGTATGTGTTACAAGGCTATCAAAAAAAATTCATAGTGATTCAATCATTCATATATTTGTTCTAAGACTGTCAAAAAAAATTCATGGTGATTCAATCATGCATATATGTGTTCTAAGGCTATAAAAAAAAATTGAGAGTGATTCAATCATGCATATGTGTGTTCTATTGCTGTCATAAAAATTTTATAGTGATTCAATCATGCATATATATGTTCTAAGGCTTTCAAAAAAAATTTATAGTGATTCAATCATGCATATATGTGTTCTAAGGCTGTTACTCAAAAAATCAAATTCAATCATGCATATATGTGTTCTAAGGCTGTCAAAAAAATTTCAAAGTAATTCAATCATTCATATATGTGTTCTAAGGCTGTAAAAAATATTTCATAGTGATTCAATAATAGATATATGAGTTTTAAGGCTGTCAAAAAAAATTTCAATCATGCATATGTGTACTAAGGTTGTAAAAAAAAAATCATAGTCATTCAATCATACATTCTACGATTGTCAAAAATTTTAATAGTGATTTAATCATGCGGGTATGTGTTCTAAGGCGGTCACAAAACTTTCATAGAGATTTAATCCGACATATAAATGTTCTAATGCTGTCAAAGAAATTTCATTGTGATTCAATCTGCATATATGTGTTCTAAGGCTCTCAAAAAAATTATTAGTAATTCTATTTTCCATGTAAGTGTTCTAAGGGTATCAAAAAATTTTTATAGTGATTCAATCAAGTATATATAAGTTCTAAGGCTGCCAAAAAAAATTCATTGTGACTCAATCATGCATATATGTGTTCTAATGCTGTAAAAAATATATATATAGTGATTAAATCATGCATATATGTGTTCTAAGGCTGTCAAAAAAAAACCATAGTGATTGAATCAAGCATATATGTGTTATAAGGTTGTCAATTTTTTTTTATAGTGATTCAATAATGCATATCTGTGTCCTAAGGTTGTAAAAAAAAAATCATTGTGATTCAATCATGCATATTTGTGTTCTACGATTCTCAGGAAAATTTTATAGTGATTCAATCATGCAAATATATGTTTTAAGGCTATCAAACTTTTTTTATAGTGATACTATCATGCATATATGTGTTCTAATGCAAAAAAATTTTTTACAGTGATTCAATGATGCAGGTATGTGTTCTAAGGCTGTCAAAAAAATTATGGTGATTCTATCAAGCATATATGTGTCCTAAGGTTATCAAAAAAAATTTATAGTGATTTATTAATGCAGATATGTGTTATACGGTTATCAAAAAAATTTCATAGTGATTCGTTCATGCATATATGTGTTCTAAGAATATCAAAAAAGTTTCAGAGTGATTTAATCATGCATATATGTGTTGTTAGGAGGTCAAAAAAATTTATAGTGATTCAATCTTGCATATATATGTTCTAATGCAGTTAAAAAAAATTCATAGAGATTCAGTCATGCATATACGTGTTCTAAGGCTGTCAAAACTTTTTTATAGTGATTCAATCATGCATATATGTGTTCTAAGGCTGTCAAAAAAATTTCATAGTGATTCAATCTTGTATATATGTGTTCTAAGGCTGTCAAAAAAATTTCATAGTGATTTAATCATACATATATGTGTTCTAATGCTGTCAAAAAAATTTTGTAGTGATTCAATCAAGCATATATATGTTCTAAGGCAATAAAAAGAAATTGATAATGATTCAATCATGCATATATGTATTCTAAGGCTGTCAAAAAAAATTCAAAGTGATTCAATCATGCACATATGTGTTCTAAAGTTGTCAAAAAAAATTCATAGTGATTCAATCATGCATATATGTGTTCTAAGCCTGTCAAAAAAAATCATAGTAATTCAATCATGAATATACGTGTTCTAATGCTGTAAAAACGTTTGATAGTGATTAAATCATGTATGTATGTGTTCTAGGGCTATAAATTTTTTTTATAGTGATTCAATCATGTATATATGTGTTCCAAGGCTATCAAAAAAGTTTCATAGTGATTCAATCATTCATATATGTGTTCTAAGGCTGTCAAAAAAAAATCATGGTGATTCAATTAGGCATATATGTGTTCTAAGGCAATAAAAAAAACTTCTCAATGATTCAATCACGCATATATGTGTTCTATTGCTGTCATAAAAATTTCATAGTGATTCAATCATGCATATATGTGTTCTATGGCTTTCAGAAAAAATTCATAGTGATTTAATCATCCATATATGTGTTATAAAGATGTAAAAAAAAATTCATTGTAATTCAATCATGCATATATGTGTTCTAAGGTTGTAAAAAAAATTTCAAATTCAATCATGCATATATGTGTTCTAAGGTTGTAAAAAAAAATTCAAATTCAATCATGCATATATGTGTTCTAAGGCTATCAAACTAAATTTCATAGTGATTCAATCATGCATATATGTGTTCTAAGGATGTCAAAAAAAATTCATAGTGATTCACTAATGCATATATGTGTTCTAAGGCTATAAAAAAAAATTATAGTGATTCAATCATGCATATGTGTCCTAAGGTTGTCAAAAAAGAATTCATAGTGATTCAATCATGCATGTATGTGTTCTAATGCTGTATAGAAAATTTCATAGTGATTATATCTTGCATATATGTGTTCTAAGGCTGTCAAAAAAATTTCATAGTGATTCAATCTTGAGTATATGTGTTGAAAGGCTGTCAAAAATTTTTACTGTGATTCAATCTTGCATATATGTGTGCTAATGCTGTCAATTTTTTTTATAGTGATTAAATCATGCATATATGTGTTCTAAGGCTGTCAAAAAAAATTCATAGTGATTCAATCAAGCATATATGTGTTCTATGGCTGTCAAAAAATTTTTATAGTGATTCAATCATGTATATATGTGTTCTAAGGCTGCCAAAATTTTTTTATAGTGATTCAATCATGCATATATGTGTTTTACGGTTGTCAAAAAAAAATCATAGTCATTCAATCATGCATATATGTGTTCTACGGTTGTAAAAAAAAAATTCATAGTGATTTAATTGTTCATATATGTGTTCTAAGGCTATAAAAAAAATTTCATAGTGATTCAATCATGTATATATGTGTTCTAATGCTATAAAAAAAAATCATAGAGATTCAATCTTGCATATATGTGTTCTAATGCTATCAAAAAAAAATCTTAGTGATTCAATCATGCATATATGTGTTCTGAGGCTGTCAAAAAAAATTTCTTAGTGATTTAATCATGCATATATGTGTTCTAAGGCTGTCAAAAAAAAATCAAATTCAATCATGCATATGTGTGTTGTAAGGCTGTCTAAAAAAAATCATAGTGATTCAGTCATGCACATATGTTTTCTATGGCTGTCAAAAAAATTTCATAGAGGTTCCATCATGGATATATGTGTTCTAAGGCTGTAAAAAAAAATTCATAGTGATTCAATCATTCATATATGTGTTCTAATGCTGTAAAAAAAAATTTATAGTGATTCAATCATGCATATATGTGTTCTAAGGCTATCAAAAAAATTTCACAGTGATTCAATCATGAATATATGTGTTCTAATGCTGTCATAAAAATTTCCTAGTGATTCAATTGTACATATGTGTATTCTTAGGCTGTAAAAAAAAATCATATTGATTCAATGATGCATATATGTGTTCTAAGTCTGTAAAAAAAATCATAGTAATTTAATTATGCATATATGTGTTCTAAGGCTGTCAAAAAAATTTCATAGTGATTCAATCATGCATATATGTATTCTAAGGTTGTGTGTTCGTTGTAAAAAAAAATTTCCTTTGTTCCTTTTCTCTTTTGATGGGAAAAGAGGAGAAAGAGAAAACACTTTGCAAGGTCTCACTTGACCTTTTGAAAGAAAGATAGATTTTGAAATTACTTGCCTCTGTTTTGAAATTTGCTGGAAAAATGGGGAGATGGGATTCGCTCGTCGGTATGAGGTTCAACCGTTCCTGGCGCCTTTACCAGGGGTAATTAAACCAAGGATAGAATCAATGCCTTTTTGTTTTGCCTAAATTTATCTATGTGATTATTCTAAAAAATCATAAATGCACATAGAATCATGCTTGTGTTGTGATGTGTGTCTTTGGAAATATTTTAGAATTTTGGATTTTCCAAGTGATTTTGAAATAGACTTCAAAATATCCTTTGGGAAGTGATTCAGAAATTGAACTTGTTTTGGAAAATTGAACTTTGAATCCAAGTTTGAAGTGGATTTGAGATTGAAAATGAAGTTAGGAATACGAATTTTTGAAGTTTGAAATTGTAACTGAAATCAAAAGTCGAAATAGAATTTTGAGATTTAAGAGTTTTGAAAATTAAGTTCACTTCTGAAATGGAACTTGAAATTGAATCAGCATTTGAAATTAAGACTTTGAATTGATTTTGAAATTTGATTTGATGTTTGAAATCAAAATTGAACTTAGAATTTGAATTGGAAATTCAAAGTGAATTCCAAAATTTGATTCAGGATTGAATTGAGAATTGAAATAAAATTAAGAATTTGAATTTGTAATTAAAACATATTTCAAAATTTGGAATTTTGAAAAGAAATAAAGAATTTGAACTTAACATTTGAATTTAAAATAAAATTCAAAGTTAAAATGTAAAGTTCAAAAATAAGAATTGAAAGTTCGAATTTGAAGTAAGATTTAAAATTGAATGGAATTGAAAATAAAAGATAAATCTGTATTTGTAAATGAAAGTTGAAAAATGATTTTGAATTTTAGAAATGAAAACTGTGTTTTTTGAAAATTCATTTCGAAAATCACTTGGAATTTTGAAAACAACTTGAAATTTTTTGAAAAAGATGGCAAATCATGATGCAACTCTATCTTAAATGATGAATGCATTAAAAGAATTTGTTTAAAAGTTATAATTTAAACGCAAATTTCATTCTTTAATAGAATTGAAATAAGATTAAATTTTAATATATTCATGACTATGGTCACAAATATATTTTTATTTAATCTTCATTTAAATTTCAAGAAAGAATAAAATAATTTTTTATGATTTTATAGAATTTAAGCAAGATTAAATTTTCATATATTCATGACTATGGCCACAAATATATCTTTATTTAATCTTTACTTTGAATTCTTATAAAAGAAGAAAGAGCATTTTTTTGAAAATATGATGATTTTGAAAATGAATTGTATTTTAATAGAGAATAATAATCTTAAGTATTGTTCATATTTCAACTATGGTCGTAGATACAAACTTTACTTAATTTTATTTATCCTCTATTAAAGGATGCACGTGCCATTCATTTTTTCCATTGTGTCATTTTTGAAAGAAAGTAAAAATAAAATGCTACAGTCACTTATGAGAAATTGAAATGCAATTACATGCTCATCCATTCTAATCTAGGCAGAAAAATAGGAATTCTCATGAAAAGAAAGAATTACAATCTTGAATTTAAAATAAACATTGACATTTTCTAGTAAAAGTGAAGCCAGGGTCTTCTTCCAAGCTTCCTTGCAAAATAAAAAATAGCACAAAGCAGCAAAGACACAAAATACAAAAGAAATTGCAAATGATTATGCCAGAATGAAATGCTTATGCTTAAACTAAAATGGAAATGCAATGATAATATGAAATGCATATGCTTAGGCTAACATGGAAATGCCTATGTTTATGATAAGATGAAAATGCATATGGAATGCATATGTATGTGATAAAACTGAAATGTATGTATACATTTTGATGTGAAATGCATATGTATATGCAAATGTGATGCATATACTATATGATGGGATGCATATGTATGTGCAAATGTAATGCATATATATGATGAGATGCATGTGTATATGTAAATGCAATGCATATACTATATGATGAAATGTATATATATATATATATATATATATATATATATATATGCAAAATGTAATGCATATACAAAATGAAATGCAATGCCTGTGTTGGAATAATACATATATGATATGCTGAGGATGAAAGGGTATAGCTACACTATGATGAAATGCAATAGTGTGCAAGGAATGTAGTAATGTGCAGGAGATGACTAAGTACAGGTGACTAAGTACAAATAGTCGAATACAAGTGATGTGTTGAGGTGACCAAATACAAGTACTCAATCTAATGTGGGGTGTAAGTGAAATGCAGTGGATGAAGATGCAGCTAAACCTATCAAATGTTGATGAAGGTGCAGTGGGTGAAGACCAAGATCCAATTTCAACTCAGCAAAACCTATGTTACACAACAAATCAAAAATCTATTTCACCTCGACAAAGCATGCATTTTCAAAGCAAAACAAAAATTTGATTTTGAATCGACAAAGCATGGCTAAATGCAAAGGGATTTGTATAGGCAAATTGATTTCAACAAAACTTCAATGGGTTGAGCCCACATAGCAGATCGATTGGCAAATTGATTTCAGCAAATTGATTATACAAGTCGATAACACACAACACAGTGAATCGATACAGATGAATCAATTTTTGCAAAATGATCACACAAGTCGATCTCAGCATCACAGTAAATCAATATAGATGAATTGACCTCTGTAAAGTGATCAAACAAATTGATCTCAGCAGCATAGTAAATCAGGGTGGTTCTTACACAACATCAAACAGTGGGCATCAACAACATTAACTAATCGATATCAACACAGCATCGATCGGTTGACAACACATCAAGGTGCGATGTGTAGTGACATGATATGCATATGCAGTGACGTGCTAATGTGCAGGAAGTGAAATGAATGCACAGTGATATGCAATACATTGAGATGAGTATAGTGAATGGTGTAGTGTATAGGTGATGTGTAGGTAATTTGTTGGCATTATCTAGCAATAGCACCAAAGTAGCAAGGAAATGGAATGGATGCACAGCTTGATCGCCAACATAAGCTTTACAAAAATTCTGGAAGGATATGAGTGTAGCTCGACCGAGCTTTTGCTTGCTTGTTTCACTATATCTCTGAGTATATAACCCAGTATCGCTGATGCTTATTAACTGAAAAAATACATGCGGCAAGCTCTGCATGATTTGCAATACGTAGTGCTAGTCCTCTCAACTCCTGAGATTGCAAAGCGCCCTTCACAGCGCCTGCAACAGCGAGTTTTTCTTTTCAAAGCTTCACGGGCAATTTCTGATTGAGCAGTTGCATTTGCTGCATCAATGAGATCCAAAAACTCTTTGGAGAATTTTACTATCCCTTGAATAGCATCCACAAGATTTTCTTGTTTAGCTGCAGCTAAACTCAGGATTTCAGTAACATCATTTCCAATATTTTCTTGCCCAATATCCTTGTTTTGCTCATTGTCAGAAGGCATTGAAGTGCATGTTTCAAGTCGTTGCTCTGCATAGCCAAATCAAATTCTAACCTCTCAGATATCCCAGGCAAGTGAAGTGCTTCAGTTGCATAACCCATCCCAAGCATGAACTATGACAAATCATCATGGTGCTCTTGAGCAAGCCTACTTGCCTGTTTCACAACACTAACTGCATCCCCATAAGCAGCAAGGCAACGACAACGAATACCAAGATGGCCGAGTGCTATTGCATGAGCACACATGTACCTTCAAATTGCAAAATTGTGAAGTGAATAGATGTTGATGCTCTATTGAGCATCCTCAGGTGATGGGGTTGGAGCAGTAACTGGTGATGGGGATGGAGTTGGGGACTGGAGCACTAGTAAGTGAAAGAATTGGAGCACTAACAGGTGATGGGGATGGAGTGTTGATGCTATGATTGGTGCAAGTGAGATGTTGTAGATGAAGATGCTGGATAAAGATGTGCAGATGCTCATGTACAGGTAGTGCTAATGACTAAAAATCAAAAATGCTGAGTGACTTTAATGTAATGTGCAGATACTTATGTCAAATAAGCATCAAGGCCTATCAATGGAAGGTGGGGGGAAATTTCTCAAAGATTTACAATGGTATCTTGACCATTATTGATGAGCATCTAATTCCTTCATCTGGGACAGGAGAATCCACTGTATTTTATTACAAAATGAAGGGTGATTACTACTGCTATCTTGCAGAATTCAAGGCTTCCTTCAACCCAACAGATTTCTCTAATTTATGGATCTAGTTCAAAAATATCCATGTCATCATGACATATGGGGCAATTCGAATACAGTAAATAGGGAACCCGGTGTAAAACTTGAAAGATCCACCAGACTTCATCATTTTCATGGTGTAATCAAAAGAGCAAGTGTATGGGTACCGCCTTGAAGCATCAGGCTCCATTTTTTTTTCAAAAAGGCAGCCCGAGCATTGATAAGCAATGCCTCACTTCCCACTTTGACTAATGTAATACATGCAACACCACACATGCACAACAAGCTTCATGTGCAATTTAACTAATATGCATATGCTAATATGAATGTTAAGTGATATATGTGCGGGTAAATAAAATGAATATTGTGAATGTAATAATGTGAAATGGTGAAATGAATACAGTGAAGGTGGCCATGTGAATGTGATTTTCAAAAATCAGATTTAATATCATACCATGCAATAACAGATAAATGAAAAAAACACAGTGAATTTAGCAAAGCACATCACAACAGCGCATTTCACACAGTGAATTCACTCAGACTTCATAGCATATCCAGATCTAGATTAGATGCAAAGTAAATTTCTCTGCAAATTCGAGCAAAAAGACTTCAAATCTGGAGTTCACGGTGGATCCAGTGAGACAGACGCTGGATTGAAGCGATTCTTACTAGATTGCTGAATCCAGTGAATATAACACTATGCATATCGTGATATGAGATGTTGAATGCTAATTGATGTGATGAACAAGAAATATATGATGCAGAATGCTGGATGAACAAAAGATTGATGCTATGAATCAAGCAAGGGTGCAACGTGAATGGAACAAAAAATTGTTGCAAATGCTCATGAAAACATGGAATGCAACAAATCAGCCGAATCAACAAGATTTAAATGAGATGACTATGAGTATGATGTGCAGATAAACAAAAATCATATGAAAAGAATGCTATGCTGATGAGGTGAAAGGGGAAATTATGATAAGAATGTAGATGAAAATGAAATTGCATAACGTAGCAGACCTAACACCAAATGCAAACACACGGAATGGTAATCAATGAAATGCAAAACACAAAATGTAATTGAGAAGTATGAAATGGCAAAAAAAAAAAGAACAAATGCTAAACATTGGGTAGCAGAAAATGAAATAAAATGTAGAACAAAAACAACGAAAATGTAACAAGGAATTTACAAAAGAAAAGAAGGAAGATAACAATAAAAGAAAAGGTCAATACCCTATTCCGAGATGCAGATTGATGCTACTATAGGCAGATCGATGTTGTATATTGTGCTTCCGATGGGCATTGGAAAATGAAAGATAAGAAACAAAAGTGAAATGCTACCAAAAAAAGATGAAAATACTTAAGCAAAGAGAGAGAGAAGGTGATTTTCATCGTGAGTTAGCTCAGGTTGAGAAGAGAGAAGTGCCTCTTCTGTATATTGTTGTAGGATTGAGCTTCTTCACCAACAACAAGAGAAAAGGAGACAGAGGAGGGGAAGAAGAGGAAGAAAGAAGAGGGAGGAAGGGTTCTTTGCAAAGCTCTGCCAAGGGAGCCTCAATCGATGCCCTTCTTTCCCCTTCGATGGTGGTTATAAAGGGGAGGGTCGTTACAACATTTTTTAAAACAGTCCCTTAAACTTTTAAAAATTTTCAAAGAGAGGGTTTTATTTACCAAGATTTTCCAAACCTTAAAATTTATTTTTCTGAAATTTTGTCACCTTTATGTGATTTCTGAAAGAAAACCTAAAATACAGGGAACTTAAAAGATGGGATCCAAATGCAGTTTTTGAAAAATTTATGAAATTTTTTTAGGATTTTACAAAAGGAGAGTTTGTGAAATAGTAGAAATAATTTTAAAATTTGAATTTCAAAACGAATCTGGATTAGAGATTTTGAGTAAATATTCGAGTTTGGATCTCGAATGTAAAATAGCAGAATTAATTTTAAAAATTGAGTTTCAAAATGGATCTGGATCCAAGATTTTGAGTAAATATTCAAGTTTGGATCTCGAACTGAGGAAAAATGAAAGGAATGGATCCAAATGGAGATTGGATCTGGTTTAAATACTTGAGCAATAAAGAGAATTGGTTTTAGAATTTTGAATTGAAAATAGAAGATTCAGACTTCGAATTGGACTTGGATATCTGATCTGGATCCAAGGTTGGATCAAGTACAGAAAATGAAACTGGTTTTCGGATCTTCAACAAGTGAATCCGAGAAATAATTAGAAATTGAATCAATTGCTCTTTTGAATGACTCAGAAGGTAGTTCCTAGGGGCAAAAGGGGAAAATTTTTAAATATTAAAAAATTTGGGGTGTTCACAAGCTCTCAAAAGATTTTTTATAGTGATTCAATCATGCATATATGTCCTAAGGTTGTCAAAAAAAATTAATAGTGATTCAATCATGCACATATGTATTCTAAGGCAGTCAAAAAAAGTTCATAGTGATTCTATCTTGCATATATGGGTTCTAAGGCTATCAAAAAAATTTCATAGTGATTCAATGTTGCATATATGTGCTCCAAGGCTGTCAAAAAAAATCATTGTGATTCAATCATGCATATATATGTTATAATGTGAAAAAAAATATAGTAATTCAATCATGTATATATGTGTTCTAAGGCTGTCAAAAAAATTTTACAGTGATTCAATCATGCATATATGTGTTCTAAGGCTGTCAAAAAAATTTCATAGTGATTGAATCATGCATATATGAGTTATAAGACTGTCAATTTTTTTTTAAAGTGATTCAATCATGCATATATGTGTCACAAGTTTGTCAAACAAAATTCATAGTGATTCAATCATGCATATATGTGTTCTACGGTTGTCAAAAAAATTTCATAGTTATTCAATCATGCATATATGTGTTCTAAGGCTATCAATAAAATTTCATAGTGATTCAATCATGCATATATATGTTCTAATGATATAAAAAAAAATTCATAGTGATTCAACCATGCATATATATGTTCTAAGGCTGTCAAAAAAGTTTCATTGTGATTCAATCAAGCATATATGTGTCTTAAGGTAATAAAAAAAAAATTATAGTGATTCAATAATGCATATATGTCTTCTACGGTTGTCAAAAAAATTTCATAGTGATTCATTCATGCATATAAGTGTTCTAAGGCCATCAAAAAAAAATTCATAGTGATTCAATTCTGCATATATGTGTTCCTAGGATGTCAAAAAATTCATAGTGATTCAATCTTGCATATATGTGTTCTAATGTTGTAAAACAAATTCATAAAGATTCAATCATGCATATATGTGTTCGTAATGATGTCAAAAACAATTCATAGTGATTCAATCATGCATATATGTGTTCTATAGTTGTTAAAAAAATTTCATAGTGATTTAATCATGCATATATGTGTTCTACGGCTGTCAAAAAAATTTCATAGTGATTCAATCATTCATATATGTGTTCTAAGGCTATCAAAAAAATTTCATAGTGATTCAATCATGCATATATGTGTTCTAAGGCTATCAAAAAAATTTCATAGTGATTCAATCATGCATATATGTATTCTAAGGCTATCAAAAAAATTTCAAATCCAATCATGCATATATGTGTTCTAAGGCTGTCAAAAAAATTTCGCAGTGATTCAACCAAGCATATATGTGTACTAAGGCTGTCAAAAAATATTCATAGTGATTCAATCATGCATATATGTATTCTAAGGCTGTCAAAAAAAAATTATAGTGACTCAATCATACATATATGTGTTCTAATGCTGTCAAAAAAATTTTGTAGTGATTCAATCATGCATATATGTTTTCTTAGGATGTCAAAAAAATTTCATAGTGATTCAATCTTTTATATATGTGTCCTAAGGTTGTCAAAAACAATTCATAGTGATTTAATCATGCATATATGTGTTCTAAGGATGTCAAAAAAAATTCATAGTGATTCAATCATGCATATATGTATTCTAAGGCTGTCAAAAAAATTTCATAGTGATTTAATCATACATATATGTGTTCTATTGCTGTCATAAAAATTTTAAAGTGATTTAATCATGCATATATGTTTTCTAAGGCTGTAAGAAAATTTTCAAATTCAATCATGCATGTGTGTTCTAAGGCTGTCAAAAAAAAATTATAGTGATTCAATCATGAATATATGTGTTCTAAGGCTGTCAAAAAATTTCATAGTGATTCAATCATGAATATTTTTTTCTAAGGCTGTCAAAAAATTTCATAGTGATTCAATCATGCATATATGAGTTCTAAGGTTGTCAAAATTTTTTTATAGTGATTCAATCATGTATATGTGTCCTAAGGTTGTAAAAAAAAAATCATAGTGATTTAATCATACATGTATTTATTATAATCATGTGTATATGTGTTCTTAGGATGTCAAAAAAAATTCATAGTGGTTTAATCTTGCATATATGTGTCCTAAGGTTGTCAAAAAAAATTTATAGATATTCAATAATGCATATATATGTTCTACGATTGCCAAATTTTTCATAGTGATTCGTTCACGCATATATGTGTTCTAAGGCTATCAAAAAAAATTGATAGTGATTCAATCATGCATATATGTGTTCTTAGGAAGACCACAAAAATTCATAGTGATTCTATCCTGCATATATGTGTCCTAGTGCTGTCAAAAAAAAATCATAGAGATTCAATGATGCATATATATGTTCTAAGGCTGTCAAAAAAAATTCATAGTGATTCAATCCTGCACATATGTGTTCTAAGGTTGTTAAAAAAATTTCATTGTGATTTAATCATGCATATATGTGTTCCAAGGCTGTAAACAAAATTTCATATTGATTCAATCATACATATATGTGTTCTAATGTTGTCAACAAAAATTCATATTGATTCAATGATGCATATATGTGTTTTTCGAATGTCAAAAAAAATTCATAGTGATTCAATGATGCATATGTGGTCTAAAGCTGTCAAAGAAAAATTTATGGTGATTAAATCATGCATATATGTGTTTTAAGGCTGTCAAAAAAAATTTATAGTGATTGAATCAAGTATATATGTGTTCTAAGGTTGTCAAAATTTTTTTAGAGTGATTCAATCATGGATATAGGTCGTCCAAGGCTGTCAAAAAACTTTCATAGTGATTCAATCATGCATATATGTGTTCTAAGGCTGTCAAAATTTTTTTATAGTAATTCAATCATGCATATATGTGTTCTATGGTTGTCAACAAAATTTCATAGTGATTCAATCATACATATATATGTTTTTAATGCTGTCAAAAAAATTTCATAGTGATTCAATCATGCATATATGAGTTATAAGGCTGTCAAAAAAGTTTCATAATGGTTTAACCTTGCATATATGTGTTCTAAGGCTGTGAACAAAATTTCATAGTGATTCAATCATACATATATGTGTACTAATGCTGTCAAACAAATTTCATAGTGATTCAGTCATGCATATATGTGTTCTTAGGATGTCAAAAAAATTTCATAGGGATTCAATATTTTATATATGTGTTCTAATGCTGTAAAAAACATTTCATAGAGATTCATCATGCATATATGTGTTCTAAGGCTGTCAAAAAAATTCATAGTGATTCAATCAAGCATATTTATATTTTAAGGTTGTCAAAAAAATTTCATAGTAATTCAATCATGCATATATATGTTCTAAGTCTGTCAAAAAAATTTCATAGTGATTCAATCATACATATATGTGTTCTAATGATGTCAAAAAAAAATTTGTAGTGATTCAATCATGCATATACGTGTTCTAAGGCTGTAAAAAAAAAATTCATAGTGATTCAATCATTCATATATTTTTTCGAAGGCAGTAAAAACAAATTTCTAGTTATTCAATCATGCGTATATGTGTTCTAAGGTTATGAAAAAAAATTCATAGTGATTCAGTCATGCATATATGTGTTCTAAGGCTGTCATAAAAATTTCATAGTGACTCAATCAAGCATATATGTGTCCTATGTTTGTCAAGAAAAATCATAGTGATTCAATAAAGCATATATGTGTCGTAAGGTTGTCAAAAAAAATTCATAGTGATTCAATCATGCATATATGTGTTCTAAGGCTGTCAAAAAAATTTCATACTGATTCTATCCTGCATATATGTGTTCAAAGGATATCAAAAAAAATTCATTATGATTCAATCATGCATATATGTGTTCTGAAGCTGTCAAAACAATTTCATAGTGACTCTATCTTGCAGATATTCGTTCTAAGATTGTTAAAAAAAAATTATAGAGATTCAATCATGCATATATGTGTTCTTAGGATCTCAAAAAAATTTTATAGTCATTCAATCTTGCATATATATGTTCTAAGGCTGTCAAAAAAATTATAGTGATTCAATCTTGCATATATGTGTTCTAGTGTGGGCAAAAAAAATTCATAGAGATTCAATCATGCATATATGTGTTCTAAGGCCGACAAAAAAATTTTATAGTGATTCAATCAAGTGTTTATGTTTTCTAAGGCTGTCAAGGAAATTTTTTTGTGATTGAATCATACATATATGTGTTGTAATGCTGTCAAAATTTTTTCATAGAGATTCAATCATGCATATATGTGTCCTTAGAATATAAAAAAAAATTCATAGTGATTCAGTCCTGCATATATGTGTTCTAATGCCCTCAAAAAAATTTCATAGAAATTCAATCATGTATATATGCTTTCTAAGGCTGTAACAAAAATTTCATAGTGATTCAATCATGCATATTTGTGTTCTAAGGTTGTCACATATATGTGTTCAATCATACATATATGTGTTCTAATGCTGTAAAAAAAAATTTGAGAGTGATTCAATCATGCAAATATGTGTTCTAAGGCTGTCAAAAAAATTTCATAGTGATTGAAACAAGCATATATGTGTACTTAGGATGTCAAAAAAAATTATAGTGATTCAATCTTGCATATAAGTGTTCTAAGGCTCTCAAAAAAATTTCATTATGATTCTATCCTGCATATATATGTTCTAAGGCTGTCAAAAAAAATTCATAGTGATTCAATCATGCATATATCTATTCTAAAGCTGTCAAAAAAAAATTTATATTGATTCGATCCTACATATATGTGTTCTAAGGGTCTCAAAAAGATCTCATAGTGATTCAATCATGCATATATGTGTTCTTAGGATGTCAAAAAAAATTCATAAGGATTCAATTTTGCATATATGCGTTCTAAGGCTATCAAAATTTTTTTATTGTGATTCAGTCAAGCATATATGTGTTCTAATGCTATAAAAAAAAATCATAGAGATTCAATCTTTTATATATGTGTTCTAATGCTGTTAAAAAATATTTAAAGTGATTCAATCATGCATATATGTGTTCTTAGGATGTCAAAAAAAAATTGATAGTGATTCAGTCATGCGTATATGCGTACTAAAGCTGTAAAAAAAAATTATAGTGATTAAATCATGCGTATATGTGTTCTAAGGCAATCAAATTTTTATTATAGTGACTGAATCATGCAAATATGTGTTCTAAGGTTGTAAATTTTTTTTTACAGTGATTCAATCAAGAATATATGTGTTCTAAGGCTGTCAAAAAAATTTTATAGTGATTCAATCAAGCATATATGTGTCCTAAGGTTATAAAAAAAAATTATATTGATTCAATAATGCATATATGTGTTCTACGTTGTCAAAAAAATTTCATAGTGATTCAATCTTGCATATATGTGTTTTTAGGATGTCAAAAAAAATTCACAGTGATTCAATCTTGCGTATATGTGTTCTAGTGCCGTTAAAAAAATTTCGTAGAGATTCAATCATGCGTATATGTGTTCTAAGGCTGTCAAAAAAATTTCATAGTGATTCAATCATGCATATATGTGTTCTAAGGCTGTAAAAAAATTTTCATAGTGATTTAATCTTGCATATATGTGTTCTAAGGCTGTCAACAAAATTTCAAAGTGATTGAATCAAGCATATATGTGTTCTTACGATGTCAAAAAAAATTTATAGTGATTCAATCTTGCATATATGTGTTCTAAGTCTGTGAAAAAAATTTCATTATGATTCTATCCTGCATATATGCATTCTAAGGCTGTAAAAAAAACTTCATAGTGAATCAATCATGCATATATCTGTTCTAAAGCTGTAAAAATATTTTTTATAGTGATTCTATCCTACATATATGTGTTCTAAGGGTCTCAAAAAGATTTCATACTGATTGAATCATGCATATATGTGTTCTTAAGATGTCAAAAAAAATTCATAAGGATTCAATCTTGCATATATGCGTTCTAAGGCTATCAAAAAAAATTTCTTGTGATTCAATCAAGTATATATATGTTCTAATGCCATAAAAAATTTTTATAGAGATTCAATCTTTTATATATGTGTTCTAGTGCTGTCAAAAAAAAATTAAAGTGATTCAATCATGCATATATGTGTTCTTAGGATGTCAAAAAAATTTGATAGTGATTCAGTCATGCGTATATGCTTTCTAAAGCTGTCAAAAAAAATTGTAGTGATTAAATCATGCATATATGTGTTCTAAGGCAATCAAATCATTTTTATAGTGACTGAATCATGCAGATATGTGTTCTAAGGTTGTAAAATTTTTTTTACAGTGATGCAATCAAGAATATATGTGTTCTAAGGCTGTCAAAACAATTTCATAGTGATTCAATCAAGCATATATGTGTCCTAAGGTTATAAAAAAAAAATTATATTGATTCAATAATGCATATATGTGTTCTACATTGTCAAAAAAATTTCATAGTGATTCAATATTGCATATATGTGTTCTTAGGATCTCAAAAAAAAATCACAGTGATTCAATCTTGCGTATATGTATTCTAGTGCCGTTAAAAAAATTTCATAGAGATTCAATCATGCGTATATATGTTCTAAGGCTGTCAAAAAAAATTCATAGTGATTCAATCATGCGTATATGTGTTCTAAGGCTGTCCAAAAAATTTCATAGTGAGTCAATCATGCATATATGTGTTCTAAGGCTGTAAAAAAAAAATCATAGTGATTTAATCTTCCATATATATGTTCTAAGGCTGTCAACAAAATTTCATAGTGATTGAATCAAGCATATATGTGTTCTTAGGATGTCAAAAAAAATTTATAGTGATTCAATCTTGCATATATGTGTTCTAAGGCTGTCATAAAAATTTCATTATGATTCTATCCTGCATATATGCATTCTAAGGCTGTCAAAAAAATTTCATAGTGAGTCAATCATGCATATATCTGTTCTAAAGCTGTCAAATTTTTTTTATAGTGATTCTATCTTGCATATATGCGTTCTTAGGGTCTCAAAAAGATTTCATAGTGATTTAATCATGCATATATGTGTTCTTAAGATGTCAAAAAAAATTCATAAGGATTCAATCTTGCATACATGCGTTCTAAGGCTATCAAAAAAAAATTATTGTGATTCAATCAAGCATATATGTGTTCTAATGCTATAAAAATTTTTTTATAGAGATTCAATCTTTTATATATGTGTTCTAATGCTGTCAAAAAAAATTTAAAGTGATTCAATCATGCATATATGTGTTCTTAGGATGTCAAAAAAAATTGATAGTGATTCAGTCATGCGTATATGCGTTCTAAAGCTGTCAAAAAAAATTATAGTGATTAAATCATGCATATATGTGTTCTAAGGCAATCAAATCATTTTTATAGTGACTGAATCATGCAGATATGTGTTCTAAGGTTGTAAATTTTTTTTTACAGTGATGCAATCAAGAATATATGTGTTCTAAGGCTGTCAAAAAAATTTCATAGTGATTCAATCAAGCATATATGTGTCCTAAGGTTATAAAAAAAAAATTATGTTGATTCAATAATGCATATATGTGTTCTACGTTGTCAAAAAAATTTCATAGTGATTCAATCTTGGATATATGTGTTCTTAGGATGTCAAACAAAAATGACAGTGATTCAATCTTGCGTATATGTGTTCTAGTGCCGTTAAAAAAAATTCATAGAGATTCAATCATGCATATATGTGTTCTAAGGCTGTCAAAAAAATTTCATAGTGATTCAATCATGCGTATATGTTTTGTAAGGCTGTCAAAAACATTTCATGGTGATTCAATCATGCATATATGTGTTCTACGGCTGTAAAAAAAATTCATAGTGATTTAATCTTCCATATATATGTTCTAAGGTTGTCAACAAAATTTCATAGTGATTGAATCAAGCATATATGTGTTCTTAGGATGTCAAAAAAAATTTATAGTGATTCAATCTTGCATATATGTGTTCTAAGGCTGTCAAAAAAATTTCATTCTGATTCTATCCTGCATGTATGCATTCTAAGGCTGTCAAAAAAATTTCATAGTGAGTCAATCATGCATATATCTGTTCTAAAGCTGTCAAATTTTTTTTTATAGTGATTATATCTTGCATATATGCGTTCTAAGGGTCTCAAAAAGATTTCATAGTGATTCAATCCTGCATATATGTGTTCTTAAGATGTCAAAAAAAATTTATAAGGATTCAATCTTGCATACATGCGTTCTAAGGCTATCAAAAAAAATTTATTGTGATTCAATCAAGCATATATGTGTTCTAATGCTATAAAAAAAATTTCATAGAGATTCAATCTTTTATATATGTGTTCTAATGCTGTTAAAAAAATTTCAAAGTGATTCAATAATGCATATATGTGTTCTTAGGATGTCAAAAAAAATTGATAGTGATTCAGTCATGCGTATATGTGTTCTAAAGCTGTCAAAAAAAATTATAGTTATTAAATCATGCATAATAGTGTTCTAAGGCAATCAATTTTTTTTTATAGTGACTGAATCATGAAGATATGTGTTCTAAGGTTGTAAATTTTTTTTTACAGTGATTCAATCAAGAATATATGTGTTCTAAGGCTGTCAAAAAAATTTCATAGTGATTCAATCAAGCATATATGTTTCCTAAGGTTATAAAACATGCATATATGTGTTCTACGTTGTCAAAAAAATTTCATAGTGATTCAATCTTGGATATATGTGTTCTTAGGATGTCAAAAAAAAATCATAGTGATTCAATCTTGCATATATGTGTTCTAGTGCGGTTAGAAAAATTTCATAGAGATTCAATCATGCATATATGTGTTCTAAGGTTGTCAAAAACATTTCATAGTGATTCAATCATGCATATGTGTGTTCTAAGGCTGTCAAAAAAAATTCATAGTGATTCAATCTTAAATATATGTGTTCTAAGGCTGTCAACAAAATTTCATAGTGATTCAATCATGCATATATGTGTTCTAAGGCTGTTAACAAAATTTCATAGTGATTTAATCATACATATATGTGTTCTAATGCTGTCAAAAAAATTTCATAGTGATTCAATCAAGCATATATGTGTTCTAAGGCTATCAAAAAAATTTCATAGTGATTCAATCTTGCAAGTATGTGTTCTAAGGCTGTCAACAAAATTTCATAGTGATTTAATCATACATATATGTGCTTTAATGCTGTAAAAAAAATTTCATAGTGACTCAATCATGCATATATGTATTCTTAGGATGTCAAAAAAATTCCATAGAGATTCAATCTTTATATATGTGTTCTAGTGCTGTCAAGAAAATTTCATAGAGATTCAATCTTGCATATATATATATTCTAAGGCGTTCAAAAAAATTTTATAGTGATTCAATCAAGCGTACATGTGTTCTAATGTTGTCAACAAAATTTTATAGTGATTCAATCATACATATATGTGTTCTAATGCTGTCAACAAAAAAACATAGTGATTCAATCATTTATATATATGTTCTTAGGATGTCAAAAAAATTTCAAAGTGATTCAATCTTGCATATATGTGTTCTAAGGCTGTCAAAAAATTTTTATGGTGATTCAATCATGCATATATGTGTTCTACTGCTATAAAAAAAAATTATAGTGATTCAATCATGCATATATGTGTTCTCAGCATGTCAAAAAAAATTCATAGTGGTTCAATCTTGCATGTATGTGTTATAGTGCTGTCAAAATTTTATTATAGATATTCAATCATGCATATATGTGTTCTAAGACTGTCAAAAAAATTTCATAGTGATTCAGTCAAGCGTTTATGTTTTCTAAGGCTGTCAAAAAAATTTTTTAGTGATTCAATCATACATATATGTGTTCTAATGCTGTCAAAAAAATTTCATGGTGATCCAATCATGCATATATGGGTTCTTAGAATGTCAAAAAAAAATCATAGTGATTCAGTCCTGCATATATGTGTTCTAATGCTCTCAAATTTTTTTTATAGAGATTCAATCATGCATATTTGTGTTCTAAGTTTGTCACATATATGTGTTCAATCATACATATATGTGTTCTAATGCTGTCAAAATTTTTTTGTAGTGAGTCAATCATGCATATATGTGTTCTAAGGCTGTCAAAAAAAATTCATAGTGATTCAATCCCTCATATATTTGTTCTAAGGCTGTCAAAAAAAAATCATACTGATTCAATCATGCATATATGTCTTCTAAGGCTATCAAAAAAAATTCACAATGATTCAATCATGCATATATGTGTTTTAAGGCTGTAAAAAAAAAATCATACTGATTGAATCAAGCACATATGTGTTCTTAGGATGTCAAAAAAAAATTTGTAGTGATTCAATCTTGCATATATGTGTTCTAAGGCTGTCAAAAAAAATTCATTATGATTCTATCCTGCATATATGCGTTCTAAGGCTGTCAAAAAAATTTCATAGTGTATCAATCATGCATATATCTGTTCCAAAGGTGTCAAAAAAAAAATTATAGTCATTCTATTCTGCATATATGTGTTCTAAGGGTCTCAAAAATATTTCATATTGATTCAATCATGCATATATGTGTTCTTAGCATGGCAAAAAAAATTCATAAGGATTCAATCTTGCATATATGCGTTCTAAGGCTATCAAAAAATTTTTATTGTGATTCAATCATGCATTTATGTGTTCTAATGCTATAAAAAAAATTTCATAGAGATTCAATCTTTTATATATGTGTACTAATGCTGTCAAAAAAATTTTAAAGTTATTCAATCATGCATATATGTGTTCTTAAGATGTCAAAAAAAAATGATAGTGATTCAATCATGCGTATATGTGTTCTAAAGCTGTAAAAAAAAATTTATAGTGATTAAATCAGACATATATGTGTTCTAAGGCTATCTAATTTTTTTTATAGTGACTGAATCATGCAGATATGTTTTCTAAGGTTGTCAAATTTTTTTTATAGTGATTCAATAAAGAATATATGTGTTCTAAGGCTGTCAAAAAACTTCCATAGTGATTCAATCAAGCACATATGTGTCCTAAGGTTGTCAAAAAGAAATTATATTGATTCAATAAAGCATATATGTGTTCTACGTTGTCAAAAAAATTTCATAGTAATTCAATCTTGCATATATGTGTTCTTAGGATGTCAAAAAAAAATCATAGTGATTCAATCTTGCATATATTTGTTCTAGTGCTATTAAAAAAATTTCATAGAGATTCAATCATGCATATATGTGTCTAAGGCAGTAAAAAAAATTTCATAGTGATTCAATACTGCATATATGTGTTCTAAGGCTATCAAAAAAATTTCATAGTGATTCAATCTTGCATATATGTGTTCTAAGGCTGTCAACAAAATTTCATAGTGATTCAATCATGCATATATGTGTTCCAAGGCTGTCAAAAAAATTTATAGTGATTTAATCATACATATATGTGTTCTAATGCTGTAAAAAAAAAATTATAGTGATTCAATCTTGCATATATGTGTTTTAAGGCTGTCAAAAAAATTTCATAGTGATTCAATCTTACAAGTATGTGTTCTAAGACTGTCAACAAAATTTCATAGTGATCTAATCATACATATATGTGTTCTAATGCTGTAAAAAAAAATCATAGTGGTTCAATCTTGCATATATGTGTTCTTAGGTTGTCAAAAATTTTTATAGAGATTCAATCTTTATATATGTGTTCTAATGCTGTAAAAAAAAATTCATAGAGATTCAATAATGCATATATGTGTTCTAAGGCTGTCATAAAAAATTCATTGTGATTCAATCAAGCATATTTATGTGTTCTAAGGCTGTCAAAAAAATTTCATAGTGATTCACTCAAGCGTTTATGTTTTCTAAGGCTGTCAAGAAAATTTTTTAGTGATTGAATCATACATATATGTGTTCTAATGCAGTAAAAAAAAATTCATAGTGATTCACTCAAGCGTTTATGTTTTCTAAGGCTGTCAAAAAAATTTCATAGTCATTCATTCTTGCCTATATGTGTTCTAATGCTGTCAAAAAAAAATTATAGAGATTCAATCATGCATATATGTGTTGTAAGGCTGTCAAAAAATTTTCATAGTGATTCCATCATGCATATTTGTGTTCTAGGTTTGTCAAAAAAAAATCATAGTCATTCGATAATGCATATTTGTGTTCAAAGGCCGTAAAAAAAAATACATAGTGATTCAATCATACATATTTGTATTCTAATGATGTCAAAAATACTTTGTATTGATTCATTCATGCATATATGTGTTCTAAAACTGTCAAAAAAATTTCATGGTGATTAAATCATGCATATATGTGTTCTAAGGCAGCAAAAAAAAATGAATAGTGATTCAATCATGCATATATGTGTTCTTAGGCTATCAAAAAAATTTACAGTGATTCAATTATTGATATATGTGTTTTAAGTCTTTCACAAAAATTTCATAGTGATTCAATCTAGCATATATGTGTGCTAAGGTTGTCAAAAAAAATTTATATTGATTCAATAATGGATATATATATTTTACGGTTGTAAAAAAAAAATCAGAGTGATTCATTCACGCATATATGTGTTTTATGGCTATCAAAAAAAATTCATAGTGATTCAATCATGCATATATGTGTTCTTAGGATGTCAAAAAACTTCATAGTGATTCAATCTTGCATATATTTGTTCTAGTGCTATAAAAAAAAATTCATAGAGATTCAATCCTCCATATATGTGTTCTAAGGATGTCAACAAAATTTCATAGTGATTCTATCATGCATATATGTGTTCTAGGCTGTCAAAAACTTTTTATAGTGATTCTATCATGCATATATGTGTTCTTAGGATGTCAAAAAAAATTCATAGTGATTCAATCTTTTAAATATATGTTCTAATGCTGTCAAACAAATTTCATAGAGATTTATTCATGCATATATCTGTTCTAAGGCTATAAAAAAAAATTCATAGTGATTCAATCATATGTATTTGTGTTCTAAGGATGTCAAAAAAAATTCATGGTGATTCAATTATGCATATATATGTTCTAAGGCTGTCAAAAAAAATTCAAAGAGATTCAATCATACATATATGTGTTTTAATGTTTTCAAAAATTTTTTGTAGTGATTCAATCATACATATATGTGTTCTTGGGATGTCAAAAAAAAATCATAGTGATTCAATGTTGCATATATGTGTTCTAGTGTTGTAAAAAAAAAATTATAGAGATTGAATCATGCATATATGTATTCTAAGGCAATCAAAAAAATTTCATAATGATTCAATCATGCATATATGTGTTCTAATGCAGTAAAAAAAATTTCAAAGTGATTCAATCATGTATATATGTGTTCTAAGGTTGTCAACAAAATTTCATAGTGATTCAATCTTGCATATATGTATTATTAGGATGTCAAAAAAAGTTCATAGTGATTCAATGTTGAATAAATGTGTTCTAATGATGTCAAAAAAAATTCATAGAGATTCAATCATATATATATTTTTTCTAAGGCTGTCAAAAAAATTTCATAGTGATTCAATCATGCATATTTGTGCGCTAAGGTTGTCAAAAATTTTCAAAGTGATTTAATCATTCATATATGTGACATAATGCTGTAAAAAAAAAATCATAGTCATTCAATCATAGACATATGTGTTCTAATGCTATAAAAAAAAATGTATAGTGATTCAATCATGCGTATATGTGTTTTCAGGCTGTCAAAAGAATTTCATAGTGATTCAATCATTCATATATGTCTTCTAAGGCAGTGGAAAAAATTCCATTGTAATTCAATCAAGCATATATGTGTTCTAACGCTATAAAAAAAAATTCACAATGATTCAATCATGCATATATGTATTCTGAGGCTGTCAAAAATATATCATAGTGATTCAATCAAGCATATATGTTTGCTAAGGTTGTCAAAAAAAATCTATATTGATTCAATAATGCATATATGTGTTCTACGGTTGTCAAAAAATATTTCATAGTGATTCATTCATGCACATATGTGTTATAAGGCTATCAACAAAATTTTATAGTGATTCAATCATGCATATATCTGTTCTAAGGCTGTCAAAAAAAATTTATTATGATTCAATCATGCATATATGTGTTGTAATGCTATAAACAAAAATTCATAGTGATTCAATCATGCTTATATGTGTTCTAATGCTATCAAAAAAATTTCATAGTGATTCAATCATAAATATATGTGTTATTAGGATGTCAAAAAATTTTCATAGTGATTCAATCTTGCATATATGTGTTCAAAAGCTATCAAAAAAATTTCATAAGGATTCAATCAAGCATATTTGTGTTCAAAGTTTGTCAACAAAAATACGTAGTGATTCAATCTTACATATATGTATTCTAGTGATGTCAAAAATACTTTGTAGTGATTCAATCATGCATATATGTGTTCTAAGGGTGTAAAAAAAAATTCATAGTGATTCAATCATTCATATATGTGATCTAAGGCAGCCAAAAAAATTTCATAGTGATTCAATCTTGCATATATGTGTTCTAAGGCTATAAAAAAAAATTCACAGTGATTTAATCATGCATATATGTGTTCTAAGGTTTTCAAAAAAAATTTATATTGGTTCAATTATGCATATATATGTTCTACGGTTGTAATAAAAAAATCATAGTGATTCATTTAGGCATATATGTGTTCTAAGGCAAAAAAAAAAAAATCATAGTGATTCAATCATCCATAAATGTGTTCTTAAGATGTCAAAAAAAAATCATAGTGACTCAATCTTTCAGATATGTGTTCTTGTGCTGTCAAAAAAATATCATAGATATTCAATCTTGCATATATGTGTTCTAAGGCTGTCAAAAAAAATTCATAGAGATTCAATCATGCATATATGTGTCTAAGGCAGTCAAAAAAATTTCATAGTGATTCAATACTGCATATATGTGTTCTAAGGCTATCAAAAAAATTTCATAGTGATTCAATCTTGCATATATGTGTTCTAATGGTGTCAAAAAAATTTCATAGAGATTCAATCATGGTTATAGTGTTCTAAGGCTGTCAAAAAAAATTCATAGTGATTCACTCATGCATATGTGTTCTAAGGCTATCAAAAAAAATATATAGTTATTCAACCATGCATATATGTGTTCTAAGACTGTCAAAAAATTTCATAGTGATTCAATCATGAATATATGTGTTCTAAAGAGACAAAAAAATTTCATAGTGATTCTCTCCTACATATAAGTGTTCTAAGGCTGACAAAAAAAATTCAAACTGACTCAATCATGGATATATGTGTTCTAAGACTATAATTAAAAATTCATAGTGATTCAATCAGGCATATATGTGTTCTAATGCTGTCAAAAAAAATTGATAGAGATTCAATCATGCATACATGTGTTCTAAGAATGTCAAAAAAATTTCTCAGTGACTCAATCATGTATATATGTGTTCTAAGGCTGTCAAAAAAAATTCATAGTGATTCAATCATTTGTATATGTGTTCTAAGGCTATAAAAAAAAATTTACAGTGATTCAATCATGCATATATGGGTTCGAATGTTGCCATAAAAATTTCACAGTGATTCAATCAAGCATATATGTGTTCTAAGGTAGTGAAAAAAATTTCATAGTGATTCAATCATGCATATATGTGTCCAAATGCAGTAAAAAAAAATCAAAGTGATTGAATCATGCTTATATGTGTTCTTGGGCTGTCAAAAAAAATTCATTGTGATTCAATCATGCATATATGTGTTCTAATGCTGTCTAAAAATTTTGATAGAGATTCGATCATGGATATATGTGTTGTAAGGCTGTCAAAAAAATTTCAGTCATTCAATCATGTATATATATGTGTTGTAAGGCTGTCAAAAAATTTTTATAGTGATTTAATCATTCATATATGTCTTCTAAGGCTGTCAAAAAGAATTTATAATGATTCAATCTTGCATATATGTGTTCTAAGGATTTCAAAAAAAATTCACAGTGTTCCAATCATGCATACATGTGTTCTAATGTAGTCATAAAAATTTCATAGTAATTCAATCATGCATATGCATGTTCGAAGGCTGTCAAAAAAAATCATAGTGATTCAATCTTGCATATATGTGTTTTATGGCAGTCAAAACAATTTTCAAATGATTCAATCATGCATATGTGTCCTAAGGTTGTTAAAAAAAAATACATTGTGATTCAATAATGCATATATGTGCTCTAAGGCTGCCAAAAAAATTTCATAGTTATTCTATCTTGCATATATGTGTTCTAAGGCTGTCAAAAAAATTTCATAGTGATTCAATTATGCATATATGTGTTCTAGGGCTGTCAAAAAAAAGTCATTGTGATTCAATCATGCAATATGTGTTCTAATGCTATCAAAAAAAATTTATGGTCATTTAATCATGCATATATGTGTCATAAGGCATTCAAAAAAATTCATAGCTATTGAATCATGCATATGTGTGTTATAAGGCTATCAAAAAAAATTTATAGTGATTCAATCATGCATATATGTGTTTTAAGGCTGTCAAATTTTTTTTATAGTGATTCAATCGTGCATATGTGTCCGAAGGTTGTCAAAAAAAAATTCAGTGATTCAATCATGCATATATGTGTTCTAAGGCTATCAAGAAAATTTCATAGTGATTCTATCCTGCATATATGTGTTCTAACACTATAAAAAAAAAATTCATACAGATCAATCATGCATATATGTGTTCTAAGGATATAAAAAAAAATACATAGTAATTCAATCATGTATACATGTGTTCTAAGGCTCAGACATGCATATATGTATCCTAAGGTTGTCAAAAAAATTTCATAGTGATTCAATCTTGCATATATGTGTCCTATGCTATCAAAAAAAAATTATACTGATTAAATCATACATATATGTGTTCTAAGGCTGTCAAAAAAATTTCAAATTGATTCAATCATGCATATTTGTGTTTTAAGGCTATAAAAAAAACTCATAGTGATTCAATCATGCATATATGTGCTCTAAGGCTGTCAAAAAATTTCATATTGATTCAATCATGAATATATGTGTTCTAAGGTTGTCAAACAAATTTCATAGTGATTCAATTATGTGTATATGTGTTCTAAGGCTGTAAAAAAAAAAATTGTAGTGATTCAATCATGCATATATGTATCCTAAGATTGTCAAAAAAAATTCATAGTGATTCAATAATGCGTATATGTGCTCTACAGTTGTCAAAAAAATTTCATATTGATTCAATCATGAATATATGTGTTCTAAGGTTGTCAAACAAATTTCATAGTGATTCAATTATGTGTATATGTGTTCTAAGGCTGTAAAAAAAAAAATTGTAGTGATTCAATCATGCATATATGTATCCTAAGATTGTCAAAAAAAATTCATAGTGATTCAATAATGCGTATATGTGCTCTACAGTTGTCAAAAAAATTTCATAGTGATTCAATCATGCATATATGTGTTCTAAAGATATCAAAATAATGTCATAGTGATTTAATCCTGCATATAAGTGTTCTAATGCTCTCAAAAAATATTCATAGAAATTCAATCATGCATATATGTGTTCTAGTGCTGTAAAAAAAAATTAGTTATTCAATCATGCATTTATTTGTTCTAAGGCTGTCAAAAAAGTTTTTGAGTGAGTCAATCATGCACATATGTGTTGAAATGTTGTCAAAAAGATTTCAAATTCAATCATGCATATAAGTGTTCTAAGGCTGTCAAAAAGAGTTTATAGTGATTCAATCATGCACATATGTTTTCTAACGTTGTCAAAAAAAAATTATAGTGATTCAATCATGCATATATGTGTTCTATGCCAGTCAAAAAAATTTCATAGTGATTCAATCAAGCATATATGTGTCCTAAGGTTGTCAAAAAAAAATTATCGTGATTCAATCATGCATATATGTGTTCTACGACAGTCAAAAAAATTTCATAGTGATTGAATCAAGCATATATGTGTCCTAAGGTTGTCAAAAAAAATTTATCGTGATTCAATCATGCATATATGTATCCAAATGCTGTAAAAAAAAATCATAGTGATTCAATCATGCTTATATGTGTTCTTGGTCTGTCAAAAAAAATTCATTGTGATTCAATCATGCATATATGTGTTCTAATGTTGTCAAAAAAATTTGATAGAGACTCAATCATGCATATATGTGTTGTAAGGCTGTGAAAAAATTTCACAGTCATTCAATCATGTATATATGTGTTCTAAGTCTGCCAAAAATTTTTTATAGTGATTTAATCATTCATATATGTCTTCTAAGGCTGTCAAAAAGAACTTATAATGATTCAATCTTGCATATATGTGTTCTAAGGATTTCAAAAAATATTCACAGTGCTCCAATCATGTATACATGTGTTCTAATGTTGTCATAAAAATTTCATAGTAATTCAATCATGCATATGCGTGTTCTAAGGCTGTCAAAAAAAATTCATAGTGATTCAATCTTGCATATGTGTTTTATGCCAGTCAAAATAATTTTAAAGTGATTCAAACATGCATATGTGTCCTAAGATTGTCAAAAAAAAAATCATAGGGGTTCAATCATGCATATATGTGTTCTAAGGCTGTAAAAAAAAATCATAGTTATTCTATCTTGCGTATATGTGTTCTAAGGCTGTCAAAAAAAATTCATAGTGATTCAATCATGCATATATGTGTTGTAGGGCTGTCAAAAAAAAAATCATTGTGATTCAATCATGCATATATGTGTTGTAATGCTATCAAAAAAATTTTATGGTCATTTAATCATGCATATATGTGTTATAAGGCATTCAAAAAAATTTCATAGTGATTCAATCATGTGTATATGTGTTCTAAGGTCATAAAAAAAAATCATAGCTATTGAATCATGCATATATGTGTTATAAGGCTATCAAAAAAAAATTATAGTGATTCAATCATGCATATATGTGTTCTAAGGCTGTCATAATTTTTTATGGTGATTCAATCGTGCATATGTGTCCAAAGGTTGTCAAAAAAAACTTCATAGTGATTCAATCATGCATATATGTGTTCTAAGGTTGTCAAGAAAATTTCATAGTGATTCTATTTTGCATATATGTGTTCTAACACTATAAAAAAAAATTCATACAGATCAATCATGCATATATTTGTTCTAAGGATATAAAAAAAAATACATAGTAATTCAATCATGTATACATGTCTTCTAAGGCTCCGACATGCATATATGTGTCTAAGGTTGTCAAAAAAAATTTATAGTGATTCAATCATGCATATATGTGTACTAATGCTATAAAAAAAAAATTATACTGATTAAATCATGCATATATGTGTTCTAAGGCTGTCAAAAAAATTTCAAGTTGATTCAATCATGCATATTTGTGTTCTAAGGCTATAAAAAAAATTCATAGTGATTCAATCATAAATATATGTGTTCTAAAGTTGTCAAAACAAATTCACAATGATTCAATCATGCATATATGTGTCGTAAGGTAATTAAAATCTTTTTATGGTGACTCAATGATGCATATATGTGTTATAATGCTGTAAAAAAAAATTGATAGAGATGCAATAATGCATATATGTGTTTTAATCCTGTCAAAACAATTTTATAGTGATTCAATCATGCATATGTGTTCTAAGGTTGTCAAAAATAATTCATAGTAATACAATCAGGCATATAGGTGTTCTACGGCTGTAAAAAAAAATTCAAAATGATTCTATCTTGCATATGTGTTCTAAGGCTGTCAAAAAAATTTCATAGAGATTCAATCATGAATATATGTGTTTTAGGAGTGAAAAAAAAAAATCATTGTGATTCAATCATACATATATGTGTTCTAATGTTGTCATAAATTTTTTATAGTGATTCAATCATGCATATATGTGTTATAAGGCAGTCAAAAAAATTTCATAGTGATTCAATCATGCGTATAAGTGTTCTAAGGCTATCAAAAATATTTCATAGTTATTCAATCATCCATATTTGTATTCTAAGGCTGTCAAAAAAAGTTCATCGTGATTCAATCATGCATATATGTGTTAAAAGGTTGTTAAAAATTTTTTATAGTGATTCAATCGTGCATATGTGTCCTAAGGTTGTCAAAAAAAATCATAGTGATTCAATCATGCATATATGTGTTCTAAGGTTGTCAAAAAAAATTCATAGTGATTCTATCCTGCATATATGTTTTCTAATGCTGTCAAAAAAATTTCATAGTGATTTAGTCATGCATATATTGGTACTAATGCTATCAAAATTTTTTTATAGTGATTCAATCATACATATATGTGTTCTAAGGCTGTCAGAAAATTTCAAATTGATTCAATCATGCATATATGTGTTCTAAAGTTGTCAAAAAAAAATCAAAGTGATGCAATCATGCATATATGTGTCTTACGACTGTCAAAAAAATTTCATAGTGATTCAAATATCCATATGTGTTCTAATGCTGTAAAAAAAAATGATAGAGATTCAATCATACATATGTGTTCTAAAGATGTCAAAAAAAATTCATAGTGATTCAATCATGTATATATGTGTTCTAAGCATGTCAAAAAAATTTCTTAGAGATTCAATCATTCATATATGTGTTCTAAGGCTATCAAAAAAATTTATAGTGATTCAATCTTGGATATATGTGTTCTAAGGCTATCAAGAAAACTTCATAGCGATTCAATCATGCATATATGTGTTCTGATGCTGTCAAAAAAAATTCCTAGAGATTCAATCATGCATATATGTGTTCTAAGGCTGTCAAAAAAATTCCATAGTGACTTAATCATGTGTATTTGTGTTTAAAGGCTGTCAGAAAAATTTCAAATTCAATCATGCATATGTGTTCTAAGGCTGTCAAAAAAATTTCATAGTGATTCAATCATGCATAGAAGTGTTCTAATGCTGTCAAAAAAATTCCATAGTGATTTAATCATGTGTATATGTGTTTATAGGCTGTCAGAAAAATTTCAAACTCAATCATGCATAGAAGTGTTCTAATGCTGTCAAAAAAATTTCTTAGCGATTCAATCATGCATATATGTGTTCCAAGGATCTCAAAAAAAATTCTTAGTGATTCAATCATGCATATGTGTGTTCTAAGGCTGTCAAAAAGATTTCAAATTCAGACATGCATATAAGTGTTCTAAGGCAGCCCAAAATATTTTATAGTGATTCAATCATGCATATATGTGTTCTAAGGTTGTCAAAATAAATTAATAGGGATTCAATCATGCGTATATATGTTCTAAGGCTGTCAAAAAAAGTTTATAGTGATTTAATCAAGCATATATGTGTCCTCAGGTTGTCAAAAAAAATTTATAGTGATTTAATCATGCATATATGTGTTCTATGAATGTCAAAAAAATTTCATAACTATTAAAAAATGCATATATGTGTTTTAAGGTTATCAAAAAAAATTCATAGTGATCTAATCATGCATATATGTGTTCTAAGGCTATCAAAAAAATTACATAGTGATTCAAACTTGTATATATGTGTTTTAATGCTGTAAAAAAATTTCATAGAGATTCAATCATGCGCATATGTGTTCTAAGGCTGTCAAAAAAATTTCATAGTGATTCCTTCCGGCATAGTTGAGTTCTAAGGCTGTCAAAAAAATTTCATAGTGATTCCATCCCTCATATTTGTGTTCTAAGGCTGTCAAAAAAATTTGATAGAGATTCAATCATGCTTATATGTGTTCTAAGGCTGTCAAAAAAATGTCATATTGATTCAATCAAGGATATGTGTGTCCTAAGGCTGTCAAAAAAATTTCATAGTGATTCAGTCATGCATATATATTTTCTAAGGCATTAAAAAAAAATTCATGGTGATTCAATCTTCCATATATGTGCCCTAAGGCTATCAATTTTTTTTTAAAGTGATCCAATCATGCATATATGTGTTCTAATGCTGTAAAAAAAAATTGATAGAGATTCAATCAGGCATATATGTGTTCTAAGGTTGTCAAGAAAAATTTCATTGTGATTCAATCATGTATACATGTGTTCTAAGGCTGTCAAAAAAAATTCATAGTGATTCAATCATACAGATATGTGTTCTAAGGTTGGCAAAAAAATTTCATGGTGATTCAATCATGCATATTTGTGTTCTAATGCTGTCAAAAAAAATTAATAGAGATGCAATCATGCATATATGTGTTCTAAGGCTCTCAAAAAATTTTATAGTGATTCAATCATGCATATATGTGTTTTATGGCTGTCCAAAAAATTTCTTAGTGATTCAATCATTCATATATATGTTCTAAGGTTGTCAAAAAAATTTCAAAGTGATTCAGTAATGCATAAGGCTGTCAAAAAAAAATCACAGTGATTCAATCATGCATATGTGTGTTCTAAGGCAGTCAAATTTTTTTAAAAATCTTGCATATATGTGTTCTAACGCTGTAAAAAAAATTTCATAGTAATTCAGTCATGCATATATGTGTTCTAAGGAAGTCAAAAAAAATTTGTAGCAACTTAATCATGAATATATGTGTTCTAAGCCTGTTAGTACAATTTTATAGTGAATCAATCTTGCGTATGTGTTCTAAGGTTGTGAAAAAAAATTCATAGTGATTCAATCATGCATATATGTGTTCTACGACTGTCAAAAAAAATTCATAGTGATTCTATCTTTCATATATGTGTTCTAAGGCAGTAAAAAAAAATTCATAGTGATTCAATCATGCATATATGCGTTCTAAGGATGTCAAAAAAAAATCATTATGATTCAATAATGCATATATGGGGTGTAATGCTTAAAAAAAAATATATATATAGTGATTAAATCTTGCATATACGTGTTATAAGGCTCTAAAAAAAAGTTCATAGTGATTCAATTACGCTTATATGTGTTCTAAGGCTGCAAAAAAAAATCATAGTTATTGAATCCTGCATATATGTGTTATTAGGCTGTCAAAATTTTTTTATAGTGATTCAGTCATGCATATAAGTGTCCTAAGATTGTAAACAAAAATTCTTATTAATTGAATCATGCATATATGTGTTCTACGGTTGTCAAAAAAATTTCATAGTGATTCAATTCTGCATATATGTGTTCTAATGCTATCAAAAAAATTTCATAGAGATTCAATCATGTATATATGTGTTCTAGTGCTGCCAAAAAAATTTCTTAGTGATTCAATCATGCATATATTTGTTCTAAGGCTGTAAAAAAAGTTTCTTAGTGATTCACTCATGCATATATGTGTTCTAAGGCTGTCAAAAAGATTTCAAATTCAATCATCCATATGTGTTCTAAGGCTATCAAAAAAAAATTATAGTGATTCAACCATTCACATATGTGTTCTAAGATTGTTAAAAAAATTTTATAGTGATTCAATCATGCATATATGTGTTCTAAGGCAGTCAAAAAAAATTATAGTGATTCAATCAAGCACATATGTGTCCTAATGTTGTCAAAAAAATTTATGGTGCTTCAATCATGCGTATATGTGTTCTACGGTTGTCAAAAAAATTTCAAAGAGATTGAATCATGCATATATGTGTTCTACGCCTATCAAAAAAATTTCATAGTGATTCACTCATGCATATACGTGTTCTAAGGCTATCAAAAAAATTACATAGTTATTCAACAATGCATATATGTGTTCTAAGACTGTCAAAAAATTTCATAGTGATTCAATCATGAATATATGTGTTCTAAGGTTGTCAAAAAAAATTCATAGTGATTCAATTATGCGTATATGTGTTCTAAGGCTGTCAAAAAAAATTTATAGTGATTCAATCATGCATATATGTGTCCTAAGATTGTCAAAAAAAATTCATAGTGATTCAATAATGCGTATATGTGTTCTACAGTAGTCAAAAAAAAAATCATAGTGATTCAATCATGCATATATGTGTTCTAAAGATATCAAAATAATGTCATAGTGATTTAATCCTGCATATATGTGTTCTAATGCTCTCAAAAAAAATTCACAGAAATTCAATCATGCATATATGTGTTCTAGTGCTGTCAAAAAAAAATCTTAGTGATTCAATCATGCATATATTTGTTCTAAGGTTGTCAAAAAAGTTTCTGAGTGAGTCAATCATGCATATATGTGTTGTAATGCTATCAAAAAGATTTTGAATTCAATCATGCATATAAGTGTTCTAAGGCTGTCAAAAAGAGTTTATAGGGATTCAATCATGCACATATGTGTTCTAAGGTTGTCAAAAAAAAATTATAGTGATTCAATCATGCATATATGTGTTCTATGGCAGTCACAAAAATTTCATAGTGATTCAATCAAGCGTATATGTGTCCTAAGGCTGTCATAAAAAAATTATGGTGATTCAATCATGCATATATGTGTTCTACGGTTGTCCAAAAAATTTCATAGTGATTTAATCAAGCATATATGTGTTCTAAGCCTATCAAAAAGATTTCATAGTGATTCACTCATGCATATATGTGTTCTAAGGCTATCAAAAAAATTACATAGTGATTCAATCTTGAATATATGTGTTCTAATGCTGTAAAAAAAAATCATAGAGATTCAATCATGCAAATATGTGGTCTAAGTCTGTCAAAAAAATTTCATACTTATTCAATCATGCATATATGTGTTCTAAGGTTGTCAAAAAAAATTTATATTCATTCAATCATGCATGTGTCCTAAGGTCGTCAAAAAAATTTCAGTCATTCAATTATGAATATATGTGTTCTAAAGCGACAAAAAAATTTCATAGTGATTCTATCCTACATATAAGTGTTCTAAGGCTGACAAAAAAAATTCAAACTGACTCAATCATGGATATATGTGTTCTAAGACTATAATTAAAAATTCATAGTGATTCAATCAGGCATATATGTGTTCTAATGCTGTCAAATAAAATTGATAGAGATTCAATCATGCATAAATGTGTTCTAAGAATGTCAAAAAAAATTCTCAGTGATTCAATCATGTATATATGTGTTCTAAGGCTGTCAAAAAAATTTCATAGTGATTCAATCATTTGTATATGTGTTCTAAGGCTATCAAACAAATTTTACAGTGATTCAATCATGCATATATGTGTTCGAATGTTGCCATAAAAATTTCACAGTGATTCAATCAAGCATATATGCGTTCTAAGGTAGTGAAAAAAATTTCATAGTGATTCAATCATGCGTATATGTGTCCAAATGCTGTAAAAAAAAATCAAAGTGATTCAATCATGCTTATATGTGTTCTTGGGCAGTAAAAAAAAATTCATTGTGATTCAATCATGCATATATGTGTTCTAATGCTGTCTAAAAATTTTGATAGAGATTCGATCATGGATATATGTGTTGTAAGGGTGTCAAAAAAATTTCACAGTCATTCAATCATGTATATATGTGTTGTAAGGCTGTCAAAATTTTTTTATAGTGATTTAATCATTCATATATGTCTTCTAAGGCTGTCAAAAAGAATTTATAATGATTCAATCTTGCATATATGTGTTCTAAGGATTTCAAAAAAAATTCACAGTCTTCCAATCATGCATACATGTGTTCGAATGTAGTCATAAAAATTTCATAGTAATTCAATCATGCATATGCGTGTTCTAAGGCTGTCAAAAAAAATCATAGTGATTCAATCTTGCATATATGTGTTTTATGGCAGTCAAAACAATTTTAAAATGATTCAATCATGCATATGTGTCCTAAGGTTGTCAAAAAAAAATACATAGTGATTCAATCATGCATATATGTGTTCTAAGGCTGCCAAAAAAAAATCATAGTTATTCTATCTTGCATATATGTGTTCTAAGGCTGTCAAAAAAATTTCATAGTGATTCAATTATGCATATATGTGTTCTAGGGCTGTCAAAAAAAAATCATTGTGATTCAATCATGCATATATGTGTTCTAATGCTATCAAAAAAATTTTATGGTCATTTAATCATGCATATATGTGTCATAAGGCATTCAAAAAAATTCATAGCTATTGAATCATGCATATGTGTGTTATAAGGCTATCAAAAAAAAATTATAGTGATTCAATCATGCATTTTTGCGTTCTAAGGCTATCAAAATTTTTTTATAGGGATTCAATCATGCATATGTGTCCGAAGGTTGTCAAAAAAAAAATCATAGTGATTCAATCATGCATATATGTGTTCTAAGGCTATCAAGAAAATTTCATAGTGATTCTATCCTGCATATATGTGTTCTAACACTATAAAAAAAAATTCATACAGATCAATCATGCATATATGTGTTCTAAGGATATAAAAAAAATACATAGTAATTCAATCATGTATACATGTGTTCTAAGGCTCAGACATGCATATATGTATCCTAAGGTTGTCAAAAAAATTTCATAGTGATTCAATCTTGCATATATGTGTACTAATGCTATCAAAAAAAAATTATACTGATTAGATCATGTATATATGTGTTCTAAGGCTGTCAAAAAAAATTCAAATTGATTCAATCATGCATATTTGTGTTCTAAGGCTATAAAAAAAAAATCATAGTGATTCAATCATGCATATATGTGCTCTAAGGCTGTCAAAAAAAATTTATAGTGATTCAATCATGCATAAATGTATCCTAAGATTGACAAAAAAAATTCATAGTGATTCAATAATGTGTATATGCGCTCTACAGTTGTCCAAAAAATTTCATAGTGATTCAATCATGCATATATGTGTTCTAAAGATATCAAAATAATGTCATAATGATTTAATCCTGCATATATGTGTTCTAATGCTCTCAAAAAAATTTCATAGAAATTCAATCATGCATATATGTGTTCTAGTGCTGTAAAAAAAAATTTGTAATTCAATCATGCATATATTTGTTCTAAGGCTGTCAAAAACGTTTCTGAGTGAGTCAATCATTCATATAAGTGTTGAAATGTTGTCAAAAAGATTTCAAATTCAATCATGCATATAAGTGTTCTAAGGCTGTCAAAAAGAGTTTATAGTGATTCAATCATGCACATATGTGTTCTAAGGTTGTCAAAAAAAATTATAGTGATTCAATCATGCATATATGTGTTCTATGCTAGTGAAAAAAAAATCGTAGTGATTCAATCAAGCATATATGTGTCCTAAGGTTGTCAAAAAACATTTATCGTGATTCAATCATGCATATATGTGTTCTACGGCAGTCAAAAAAATTTCATAGTGATTCAGTCAAGCATATATGTGTCCTAAGGTTGTCAAAAAAAATTATCGTGATTCAATCATGCATATATGTATCCAAATGCTGTAAAAAAACATCATAGTGATTCAATCATGCTTATATGTGTTCTGGTCTGTCAAAAAAAATTCATTGTGATTCAATCATGCATATATGTGTTCTAATGTTGTCAAAAAAATTTGATAGAGACTCAATCATACATATATGTGTTGTACGGCTGTAAAAAAATTTCACAGTCATTCAATCATGTATATATGTGTTCTAAGTCTGCCAAATTTTTTTTATAGTGATTTAATCATTCATATATGTCTTCTAAGGCTGTCAAAAAGAACTTATAATGATTCAATCTTGCATATATGTGTTCTAAGGATTTCAAAAAAAATTCACAGTGCTCCAATCATATATACATGTGTTCTAATGTTGTCATAAAAATTTCACAGTAATTCAATCATGCATATGCGTGTTCTAAGGCTGTCAAAAAAAATTCATAGTGATTCAATCTTGCATATATGTGTTTTATGTTAGTCAAAACAATTTTAAAGTGATTCAAACATGCATATTTGTCCTAAGATTGTCAAAAAAAAATAATAGTGATTCAATCATTCATATATGTGTTCTAAGGCTGCCAAAAAAAATTCATAGTTACTCTATCTTGCATATATGTGTTCTAAGGCTGTCAAAAAAATTTCATAGTGATTCAATTATGCATATATGTGTTCTAGGTCTGTAAAAAAAAAATCATTGTGATTCAATGATGCATATATGTGTTCTAATGCTATCAAAAAAATTTTATGGTCATTTAATCATCCATATATGTGTTATAAGGCATTCAAAAAAATTTCATAGTGATTCAATCATGTGTATATCTGTTCTAAGGTCATCAAAAAAATTCATAGCTATTGAATCATGCATATATGTGTTATAAGGCTATCAAAAAAAAATTATAGTGATTCAATCATGCATATATGTGTTCTAAGGCTGTCATAATTTTTTTATAGTGATTCAATCGTGCATATGTGTCCAAAGGTTGTCAAAAAAAACTTCATAGTGATTCAATCATGCATATATGTGTTCTAAGGCTGTCAAGAAAATTTCATAGTGATTCTATCTTGCATATATGTGTTCTAAAACTATAAAAAAAAATTCATACAGATCAATCATGCATATATTTGTTCTAAGGATATAAAAAAAAATACATAGTAATTCAATCATGTATACATGTCTCCTAAGGCTCAGACATGCATATATGTGTCTAAGGTTGTCAAAAAAATTTTATAGTGATTCAATCATGCATATATGTGTACTAATGGTATCAAAAAAAAATTATACAGATTAAATCATGCATATATGTGTTCTAAGGCTGTCAAAAAAATTTCAAATTGATTCAATCATGCATATTTGTGTTCTAAGGCTATAAAAAAATTCATAGTGATTCAATCATGCATATATGTGTTCTAAAGTTGTCAAAACAAATTCATAATGATTCAATCATGCATATAAGTGTCGTAAGGTAAATAAAATTTTTTTATGGTGATTCAATGATGCATATATGTGTTGTAATGCTGTAAAAAAAATTGATAGAGATTCAATGACGCATATATGTGTTTTAATCCTGTCAAAATAATTTTATAGTGATTCAATCATGAATATGTGTCCTAAGGTTGTCAAAAATAATTCATAGTAATACAATCAGGCATATATGTGTTCTACGGCTGTAAAAAAAAATTCATAATGATTCTATCTTGCATATGTGTTCTAAGGCTGTCAAAAAAATTTCATAGAGATTCAATCATGAATATATGTGTTTTAGGAGTGTAAAAAAAAATCATTGTGATTCAATCATACATATATGTGTTCTAATGTTGTCATAAATTTTTTATAGTGATTCAATCATGCATATATGTGTTATAAGGCAGTCAAAAAATATTCATAGTGATTCAATCATGCGTATAAGTGTTCTAAGGCTATCAAAAATATTTCATAGTTATTCAATCATCCATATTTGTGTTCTAAGGCTGTCAAAAAAAGTTCATCGTGATTCAATCATGCATATATGTGTTAAAAGGTTGTTAAAATTTTTTTATAGTGATTCAATTGTGCATATGTGTCCTAAGGTTGTCAAAAAAAATCATAGTGATTCAATCATGCATATATGTGTTCTAAGGTTGTCAAAAAATTTGCATAGTGATTCTATCCTGCATATATGTTTTCTAAGGCTGTCAAAAAAATTTCATAGTGATTTAATCATGCATATATTGGTACTAATGCTATCAAATTTTTTTTATAGTGATTCAATCATGCATATATGTGTTCTAAGGTGGTCAAACAATTTCAAATTGATTCAATCATGCATATATGTGTTCTAAAGTTGTCAAAAAAAAAAATCATAGTGATCCAATCATGCATTTATGTGTCCTAAGGCTATCAAAAAAATTTCATAGTGATTCAATCATCCGTATATGTGTTCTAAGTATGTCAAAACAAAATTCATAGTGATTCAATCATGTATATATGTGTTCTAAGCATGTCAAAAAAGTTTCTTAGAGATTCAATCATTCATATATGTGTTCTAAGGCTATCAAAAAAATTTATAGTGATTCAATCTTGGATATATGTGTTCTAAGGCTATCAAGAAAATTTCATAGCGATTCAATCATGCATATATGTGTTCTGATGCTGTCAAAAAAATTTCCTAGAGATTCAATCATGCATATATGTGTTCTAAGGCTGTCAAAAAAATTCCATAGTGATTTAATCATGTGTATATGTGTTTAAAGGCTGTCAGAAAAATTTCAAATTCAATCATGCATATGTGTTCTAAGGCTGTCAAAAAAAAATTATAGTGATTCAATCATGCATAGAAGTGTTAATGCTGTCAAAAAGATTTCTTAGCGATTCAATCATGCATATATGTGTTCCAAGGTGTGATCATCGCAAAATTTTTCCTCTTTCGTTGTTTCTCTCTCTTCCTTCTCTTTTCCTTTTCTAACCCCTATTTTCCTCCTTTTTGAAGGGAGAAGAATAAAAGAAAGAAAAGAAAGAGAGAAGATAAGAGAAAAGAAAGAGAGAGAGAAGAGGAACTATTTTGCGCGGTCTCACTTGACCTTGATTTGAAAATATTTAGAAAATTACTCGCCTCCGTTTTTGAAAATTTGCGGGAAAATGGAGAGACGGGATTCGCTCGTCGGTACGAGGTTCGACCGTTCCTGGCGCCTTTACCAGGGGTAATCGAACCAAGGATCGAATCTATGCCTTTTGCTTTGCCTAAATATAATCTAAGAATTTATTCTAACTCTAAAAATGCATAAAGAATCATGCTTTGTGCAATGCAAGGATGCATGCTCTTTTCGAAAAGATTGATTTGCAAAATTTCCAAGTATTTTTGTGATGAACTTGATAAGGGAGAGAAGAAATGATTGAATTTAACTTTAGAACTTGAGATAGATCAGAGAAGTTCTAAGTCTTTGAAATAAATCAGAGTTGAAAAAATAAATCTTGATTTTGAGAAAGAATGAGTTGAAGCTTTGAAATGAGAGGAAATGACGTTTCAAAATCAGAAATGGACTTTGAATTTGAATTTAGGAAAGGAAATGAACATTTGAGATGGAATCGATTTTGGATTTCTAAATTTTTGAAATTTAGAATGGATTTGAGAAATCAAATGGTATTTAAGAACAGAAATGGTTTTAAGAGATTCAGATTAGATAAAATTGAAATCTAAAATTGGAATTGGATCCCGGATCCTAAACAGAATGGGATCCGAGATTTGAAATCCAAGATGGACTTGGGTTCTGAATCCTAAAATGGAGTGGATCTGAAGTCTAAGATCCAAAAGTAGAATTGGTTCTGGATCCTATAAGTAAATTGGATCTGAAGTCTGAGATCCAAAAGTGGAATTGGAGTTTTGATCCTAAAGAGGAATTGGATCTGAAGTCTGAGATCCAATATGAGTGTTGAATCTTTGATCCTAAAATGGATTTGGAGTTAAATTCAGAAGATGAATCAAGAATTTCTAAGTCTGATTTGAATTTGGGAAAAGGAATTTTAGAAATTGAATCTTGAATGGATTTCAAAGTTAAATTGAACTTTTGGATTCGATTTAGAATTTTGAATATAAAATGAATTTCGAATTTCAAAGTCAAATTAAACTTTGAAATCTGATTTGAATTTGAATATAAAAATAACTTCGAAATCTCAAAGTTAAATTGAACTTTGAGATTGAAAATGAAATTGAATTTGAAAATGAAAGAATGAATTGGATTTTATAAGAATTGAAGATAGATTGAGGAAGATATTTACATTACTTGGAATTTTTGGAAAAGGAATTTTGAAAATATGATGCAGTTCTATCCTGAATGAATTTAAAGAATTTGAATTTAGATTTTGAAAAGCTATCTTCTTCTTGAACTGAATTAAAATAAGATTAAAGATATAATACATCCCTGACTATGGTCATTGAATATATTATATAATAATCTATATTTAAATTCAGGTGAAGAATAAGACACATTTGGTGCTTTTATAGAATTTAAAATGAAATTAACTCTCAATATACCTTGACTATGGCCATTGGTATATATTTTAAGTTAATTTTATGTTAAATTCTGATAAAAGGAGAAAATATTTAAGGAAAATATGATGAATTTTGAAAATGGGTCCAGTGTGGATCCAATGTTATTTTGTAAAAGATAAAAATACTAAGTTTTGTCCACACCCTGACTATGGCCATTGATGTGGATCATCAACTTAGGATTAATTTACCTCTTACGAAATGGTGCACGTGCCATTCGTGTTTCACCAATGTGAGATTTTGAAAAATAAAGGTAAAAGCATGAAAAACAAGCAATTCATGATATTTATAATGCTCATTCATTCTATCTAAAAGCTGGAAATGTAAATTCTCATTAATGCCTAGCTATTACAACATATAAAATTTGAATTTAGAATTCTGAGTAATGATATTTTCCACATATTCCCTGCAAAAACACTTGATAAGTATGAAAATAGAGAAAAACCGCACATGTCACATGGAGGTCAATGGTAAAATGCTTATATGCCGAGATATACATGATGAACAAGATGGGAAGTGAAACATATATATACTTATATTCATATGTACATGCATATCTATATATATATATATATATATATATATATATGTGTGTGTGTGTGTGTGTAGGTATATGTATAATCATATATATATATGCATGAGTGAAATAATGCCTAACATAACTAGATGATGGAATTTATAGATAATGCATGAGTGAAGTAGAGGAGATTACATGGACAGGATCGAGGTATGATGACTATCACTAGATGGTAAACTAGGTAGGTAGATCCGGGTTATGAAAGCATAGTTAATCACAGCAGCCCATAGGGCTGCTGTATTGCGGATATCCAGGAATTCAGCAAGTGGTAAGATATGGCGCAGGGAAATAATATAGGTATAATAAAAATGCTGAAGTGGTAGGGATTGAGTGGTGTTTGTGACATTATGTAACAGTGAGAAAGATAGATGGTACATATGTATACAAGAGGGGTGTACAAATGGAGTGTAGTGGTGTCACAAGGTGTAAGTGTAGTGAGTGTGGGATGGGCTACAACAAATGGACCTTGGCAGATGGGTATGCATAGGAAATTAGGTTGGGATGCTGTGAAGGTGACAGTAAATAGGATATCGCAGTAGGGTAGTTGTTCAGCAAATGTTGGTGCTGATACATGCTGCCACAGTGGATGTGAGAAATGGTAGCTGGAAATGGGTATTGCAGATGGGATGGTCATAACACTATGAAGCTAACACATGAACAATGCTCCATACTGTGTATAGTGTTCATAGGTGCATTATGAAAGAGACAACAGCTGAAGGTTGGGATAAGATGTATGGGTTTGCTGTAAAGGAACATGGCACACTTAGGTTCGCTGCAAGTGACATTATAGCAACAGTATGGTAAGTGACAGGGGCAAATAGGATGGCTGAAGGTAACTACAGGACTGGATTGTGAAATAATGTAATGCACATGCAGTTGCAGGAAGGTGATCCAACAAAAATGTTCAATCCAACAAATTATGCACATTGCACATGATGCATGCAATCCTTGAATAACATAGCAACCTGAGGAAGAATTTTGTATGAAATGTTAGAAATGGGCAACTTATAGCTGTTGAAGGGGTGTCGTTGCAGCAGAAAATTATACCAGCATTACTGTGGAAATCAAGATAATTGGCATAAAAGAGATTGGCTGGGGTGGGTGCAAAATATAATGGTGCCTGAGTGAATGTGCAGCAAGGGACTTAGCAAGAAAGTGAGATAATGCTGTGTAAGCTATTATGATGGAAAGTACAGATGATCGGCAGCAAAGGTCATGTACCACAAGTGCAGGAAAACGCAGGTAACAGGGGTGAATAGTACGTTTTGCAGAAACTCTGCACCAGGAGAGATGGATGTGGCGGGCAGATGGTGACAATGAATGTTGAAGGTGGAGCAGTGAGCACATGAGCAATGGTGTAGGAATGTTCATAAATGGCAGCTTCCTTGATGAAAAGATCCATACATTTGGATGCCATTCTACTCTTTGAAGTGATAATTATCATCAGGTCGAGGATCAATGGTTCTCTTCAACCACCTTTTTTTTTTTTTTAAGTTTAATACTGCCAATGAAATGTGGGGTTTTGTAGCATCAGAATCTACATACAAGAATGATGGAGTGTTTCATAAGTCAGATCAACAGGTGATTAGTGGCAAAAAAAAAAAAATAGTACTCAACCAAGAAAATGTTATTGCATAGTATCTATAAAACTCCATCAGGAGACAGGAATAGACATATTCTAAAACTCAACAACAAACAACAAAAACAGAAGAAAAATCTGTAATGATAAGTTGTTTGGAAGCAGCATATATTCATGGAGTTTAGCAGCAACTTGTGGATGAATGCCAGGAGAAAGAAACAATGCACGCAATACAAAGGACCTCCAATTAGCCCAACATTGATCCTTATCAGAACTCTTTTCTTTTGCAGCACTAAGGAATGGAACTTTAAAATTTACTTTGTTGATCCTCTTAGAATATCCCTTTAGTGATGGTGCTTTGTTTGGCTCTACAAAGTGAGCTTCTGTATACTCAACTTAGTACACCGCAACAAGCTGCAAACCTGGGGGTTCAAGCTGCCTTCAGGAGATGGATAGTAGCTGATTCCAAGTCCTGCAATGGTGGACTTAGCAGGAAGTGGCTGGGACTTTATTGTAATGAGTGATATGTATGCCATAACTGAATACTAAAAAAAAAAAAAGATGCATCAGAAGAAAGAGAAAGAAAAAAAAGAAATGCATGTATGTCATGGATGAATGAGAAGATAGGAGTAAAAGAAATATATTACAAAGTATGGATGATAACAAAATGTCAATAATATTAAATTTTTGAAGCAAAATATTATGGTGTGACAAGCCTCCCAGTTATGGACATGAACCTAAAGCATTTCATTTGAGATTAGAATTACCTGAGTGACCATGACACTTTAACAGCAACGATGGAATGCCATTATCTTATAGGGATTCTACCAATAACCAGCTTTTTGCAGGAAATTTCATTTTGCAGATGCTACAGTGCAGGGTTTTGCAGAGGGATAGCTGAAACAATGTGATCAGCAGGCCGTGGTGCTTATGCTGGGTTTGATGGGTGCTAAAAAGAAGCTCAAGGATGTATCGTGCAATATCAGATGAGAGAGGCCATCATGATAACAATCGTCCAACACCATTACGAATATTCCCTCTCTTCATCTCATGTTCTGAGAGAGGGAAAATCTTCAAACAACCTTGGCTTAGTAGGATTTTAGATTTTGCAGAGGAGTTCGAACACCTGTTACCTTAGAATCAAGAAATCTCAAAACACAGTTTACAGTAAAGACATGAAAAATTATGATAATCCATCGTAACTTCTAATGGTGAGGGACATGTATTTATGGACCAAATAATAAATTTCCAGATTGATAATGAACTAATAAACTAACTTTAAATATCAGATCTAGAATTTAAATGGCAGATCCATTGATCAACTGATTTTGGACCTTCAGCTTAACCTCAAACTGATCAGCAGGTGGAGTTCAACGTATTTCAGTGAACTTGTTAACTGATCTGGAGAACCCAGGCATTTCAACAAATTGCTTTCTGTCTTTGGGAAGACAGGCTAATACGGGATGCTCGTGTCATCCATTTCCTCGTGCTGGAATCAATTGGCTGATCTTCCCGAAGACAGAAGCGAGCAGGACCCTTTCTCAGGTTCAGCAGCTTTCATTTTTGGTGACTAATATAAGATCAAATATTCCACCTGGAGCCTAGCACCAGTAAAGCAGTTGTTTCCAGAGCTTCCAACAACCAGTAGAACTGTAAGATCAAAACTATTCAAAGATGAATTGAATAGAGTTAACTGAGGAATTAGGCAAAACAGCACTCGGGTTCACCATAACTCCATCAGCCAAGAAGGATGCTATCCGTGAACAGGATTGTCCCTGAAGATTGATCATAACAAGCAGGCATCTAACCACGATCTGCTTTGAATATGGTTTGATTTCACGATCATTCCCCAGGGGTCATGAACATGATTTTAAAACTAAATGACATATTTTCAAAGTAAACCAAATATGAATCCTTACCACAAATTAAAGAGATGGCATTTTCAATGAGATTTGAGCTAGAGACATTACAATATTATCGCTGGGTATTAGCTCTTGACATATTGATTTTCCAATGTGATTGTTAGCCATAAATGGCTATCTATGGATTGATGTCGATACAGAGCAAAAGGGAAGAAAATATACATAAAAGGAAAAGGATGACAGTTTATTGAATCTAAAAGATGAGAATCATGCTAAAATGGAGAAATAGTGTCATAAAAACTGAGGAAATCCAATAAAATTAACTGTAGGGCCAGAGGAAATGAATTTCGAAATTAGGAAATTCCTTTTGGATGTTGCACAAGAGGGATTGATGGTGCCATAAGCAACCCAATCGCAACTCTATGGTGCATCTAATGAGGGAAACAGAGGAAAAAATAATAATAATAATAAATAATGAAAATAATAAAACATGAAGAAGAAAAATGGAGTTTAACTGGATCGACGATGCCATTGCGAGGCATCGTCGATCATCCACATATAAGGAAAGGGACTTAATAAAAAAAAAAAATCCAAGATCTACAGAAAGGATAAAAAAAATGTAGATTAAGAATGGCATAAAGCAATTGAAAGCAAGAGAAATCTGATTCTAAATATACATTTAAACTTCGAAGTAATCTATAAGGGAAGAAAAAAAAAATGAAGAGATCCCTTACTTGAGCTTTGCAGAAATCCTGAAGGAGGAAGGAGGAATAAAAGAGATGCTCAATCGATGAAATGAATGCATCGTGGTGAAGTAGGGGACCGGGCTTTCTTCGGCTGATCTGAAGAGAGAATCACGGATCTCCAGAGAAGACAGAAGGAGAAAGGATGCGTATGGAGGGGATGAATCGAGAAGAAGAAGGAAGGTGGAGGGGTCGAAGATGACCGTGAAGGAGAAGAAGGTGGAGAGGCAGAAGACGGATCCCTTGCCCTCCCTCCGTGATCTCCTTTTAAGGCCGAAGAAGAATCTTCCAGAGAGGATTTGTTGGAGATGGAGGGAGTTCCAGCGAGAGAGGAGGCGATGGAGGGTGCGAACGGGGGTGGCCGTTGCAATTTTTTTGAAATTCCCAAGAGGGGCCTCCTTTTCAGAACTTTTCCAAAAAAAAATAGTTTTTGTTTTCAAAAAGAGGTTTCAATCAGAGGGTTTTAACAAAAAGTTTAAAAAGGAGGGTAGATTACCTAGTTTCTGAAAATTTTTCTGGATTTTTGATTTTCTTATTTTTTTGTTCTTTTCTTTTTAAACATATATTTGTAAAAAAAAACAAAACTCTAAAACCAAGAAAATTAATACTAATTTTACAAAATATTCATAAGAGAAAGGTTTTTCTGAAAGATCAGGGTTATTTTGGGGAAAATTTCTTCAGAAGAATGGGTTTGAACCCAGGTTTTGAGAAAATGTTCGAGTTTTGACACTTGAATCGAGAAATACAATGTGATGGATCCAAACGAATGTCGAATGGACTATCCGAGCTATTTAAAGGCTATTTTTGGTATTTTCTATAATTTTAATTTAAAATTTGAACAATGAGACTTGGATTTGGATCTGGACAATGGATCCAGATCCGAAATCAATTTAAAGATATAAAATGATTTTAATTTCGATAAAACTTGAGAAATGAACTGAAAAAAATGACTTATTTACTAAAAAAATGAATTTAGGGGCAAAAAGGGAATATTTAAAAGATTTTGAAAAATTTGGGGTGTTCACACAAGGCTATCAAAAAAAATTCTTAGTGATTCAATCTTGCATATGTGTGTTCTAAAGCTGTCAAAAAGATTTCAAATTCAGTCATGCATATAAGTGTTTTAAGGCAGCCCAAAATTTTTTATAGTGATTCAATCATGCAAATATGTGTTCTAAGGTTGTCAAAATAAATTAATAGTGATTCAATCATGCGTATATATGTTCTAAGGCTGTCAAAAAAAGTTTATAGTGATTTAATCAAGCATATATGTGTCCTCAGGTTGTCAAAAAAAATTATAGTGATGTAATCATGCATATATGTGTTCTACGGTTGTCAAAAAAATTTCATAACTATTAACAAATGCATATATGTGTTTTAAGGCTATAAAAAAAAAATCATAGTGATCTAATCATGCATATATGTGTTCTAAGGCTATCAAAAAAATTACATAGTGATTCAAACTTGTATATATGTGTTTTAATGCTGTAAAAAAAATTCATAGAGATTCAATCATGCGCATATGTGTTCTAAGGCTGTCAAAAAAAATTCATAGTGATTCCTTCCTGCATATTTGTGTTCTAAGGCTGTCAAAAAAATTTCATAGTGATTCCATCCTGCATATTTGTGTTCTAAGGCTGTCAAAAAAATTTGATAGAGATTCAATCATGCTTATATATGTTCTAAGGCTGTAAAAAAAAATTCATATTGATTCAATCATGGATATATGTGTCCTAAGGCTGTCAAAAAAATTTCATAGTGATTCAGTCATGCATATATATTTTCTAAGGCATTAAAAAAAATTCATGGTGATTCAATATATGTGCCCTAAGGCTATCAATTTTTTTTTAAAGTGATCCAATCATGCATATATGTGTTCTAATGCTGTAAAAAAAAATTGATAGAGATTCAATCAGGCATATATGTGTTCTATGGTTGTCAAAAAAAATTTCATTGTGATTCAATCATGTATACAAGTGTTCTAAGGCTGTCAAAAAAAATTCATAGTGATTCAATCATGCAGATATGTGTTCTAAGGCTGGCAAAAAAATTTCATGGTGATTCATTCATGCATATTTGTGTTCTAATGCTGTAAAAAAAAATTAATAGAGATGCAATCATGCATATATGTGTTCTAAGGCTCTCAAAAAATTTTATAGTGATTCAAACATGCATATATGTGTTTTATGGCTGTCCAAAAAAATTCTTAGTGATTCAATCATTCATATATATGTTCTAAGGCTGGCAAAAAAATTTCAAAGTGATTCGGTCATGCATAAGGCTGTCAAAAAAAAATCACAGTGATTCAATCATGCATATGTGTGTTCTAAGGCAGTCAATTTTTTTTTATAAATCTTGCATATATGTGTTCTAACGCTGTAAAAGAAATTTCATAGTAATTCAGTCAAGCATATATGTGTTCTAAGGCCGTCAAAAAAAATTGTAGTAACTTAATCATGGATATATGTGTTCTAAGCCTGTTAATACAATTTTATAGTGAATCAATCTTGCGTATGTGTTCTAAGGTTGTGAAAAAAAATTCATAGTGATTCAATCATGCATATATGTGTTCTACGACTGTCAAAAAAATTTCATAGTAATTCTATCTTTCATATATGTGTTCTAAGGCAGTAAAAAAAAAATCATAGTGATTCAATCATGCATATATGTGTTCTAAGGATGTCAAAAAAAATTCATTACGATTCAATAAAGCATATATGGGGTGTAATGCTTAAAAATATATATATATATATATAGTGATTAAATCTTGCATATACGTGTTATAAGGCTGTCAAAAAAAGTTCATAGTGATTCAATTACGCTTATATGTGTTCTAAGGCTGCAAAAAAAAATCATAGTTATTGAATCCTGCATATATGTGTTATAAGGTTGTCAAAATTTTTTTATAGTGATTCAGTCATGCATATATGTGTCCTAAGATTGTCAACAAAAATTCTTATTGATTGAATCATGCATATATGTGTTATATGGTTGTCAAAAAAATTTCATAGTGATTCAATCCTGCATATGTGTTCTAATGCTATAAAAAAAAATTCATAGAGATTCAATCATGTATATATGTGTTCTAGTGCTGCCAAAAAAATTTCTTAGTGATTCAATCATGCATATATTTGTTCTAAGGATATAAAAAAAGTTTCTTATTGATTCACTCATGCATATATGTGTTCTAAGGCTGTCAAAAAGATTTCAAATTCAATCATCCATATGTGTTCTAAGGCTATCAAAAAAAAATTATAGTGATTCAATCATTCACATATGTGTTCTAAGGTTGTTAAAAAAAATTTATAGTGATTCAATCATGCATATATGTGTTCTAAGGCAGTAAAAAAAAAATTGTAGTGATTCAATCAAGCACATATGTGTCCTAAGGTTGTCAAAAAAAATTATGGTACTTCAATCATGCGTATATGTGTTCTACGGTTGTCAAAAAAATTTCAAAGAGATTGAATCATGCATATATGTGTTCTACGCCTATAAAAAAAAATTCATAGTGAGTCACTCATGCATATATGTGTTCTAAGGCTATCAAAAAAATTACATAGTTATTCAACCATGCATATATGTGTTCTAAGACTGTCAAAAAATTTCATAGTGATTCAATCATGAATATATGTGTTCTAAGGTTGTCAAAAAAATTTCATAGTGATTCAATTATGCGTATATGTGTTCTAAGGCTGTCAAAAAAAAATTTATAGTGATTCAATCATGCATATATGTGTCCTAAGATTGTCAAAAAAAATTCATAGTGATTCAATAATGCGTATATGTGTTCTACAGTTGTGAAAAAAAAATCATAGTGATTCAATCATGCATATATGTATTCTAAAGATATCAAAATAATGTCATAGTGATTTAATCCTGCATATATGTGTTCTAATGCTCTAAAAAAAAATTCACAGAAATTCAATCATGCATATATGTGTTCTAGTGCTGTAAAAAAAAAATCTTAGTGATTCAATCATGCATATATTTGTTCTAAGGCTGTAAAAAAAGTTTCTGAGTGAGTCAATCATGCATATATGTGTTGTAATGCTGTCAAAAAGATTTCGAATTCAATCATGCATATAAGTGTTCTAAGGCTGTCAAAAAGAGTTTATAGGGATTCAATCATGCACATATGTGTTCTAAGGTTGTCAAAAAAAATTTATAGTGAATCAATCATGCATATATGTGTTCTATGGCAGTCACAAAAATTTCATAGTGATTCAATCAAGCTTATATGTGTCCTAAGGCTGTCATAAAAAAAATATGGTGATTCAATCATGCATATATGTGTTCTACGGTTGTCCAAAAAATTTCATAGTGATTTAATCAAGCATATATGTGTTCTAAGCCTATCAAAAAGATTCATAGTGATTAACTCATGCATATATGTGTTCTAAGGCTATCAAAAAAATTATATAGTGATTCAATCTTGAATATATGTGTTCTAATGCTGTACAAAAAAATCATAGAGATTCAATCATGCAAATATGTGGTCTAAGTCTGTCAAAATAATTTCATACTTATTCAATCATGCATATATGTGTTCTAAGGTTGTCAAAAATTTTTTATATTCATTCAATCATGCATATGTGTCCTAAGGTCGTCAAAAAAATTTCAGTCATTCAATCATGAATATATGTGTTCTAAAGCGACAAAAAAAATTCATAGTGATTCTATCCTACATATAAGTGTTCTAAGGCTGACAAAAAAAATTCAAACTGACTCAATCATGGATATATGTGTTCTAAGACTATAATTAAAAATTCATAGTGATTCAATCAGGCATATATGTGTTCTAATGCTGTCAAAAAAATTTGATAGAGATTCAATCATGCATACATGTGTTCTACGAATGTCAAAAAAATGGCTTAGTGATTCAATCATGTATATATGTGTTCTAAGGCTGTCAAAAAAAATTCATAGTGATTCAATCATTTGTATATGTGTTCTAAGGCTATCAAAAAAATTTCACAGTGATTCAATCATGCATATATGTGTTCGAATGTTGCCATAAAAATTTCACAGTGATTCAATCAAGCATATATGTGTTCTAAGGTAGTGAAAAAAATTTCATAGTGATTCAATCATGCGTATATGTGTCCAAATGCTGTAAAAAAAAATCAAAGTGATTCAATCATGCTTATATGTGTTCTTGGGCTGTCAAAAAAAAATTCATTGTGATTCAATCAGGCATATATGTGTTCTAATGCTGTCTAAAAATTTTGATAGAGATTCGATCATGGATATATGTGTTGTAAGGCTGTCAAAAAAATTTCACAGTCATTCAATGATGTATATATGTGTTATAAGGCTGTCAAAATTTTTTTATAGTGATTTAATCTTTCATATATGTCTTCTAAGGCTGTCAAAAAGAATTTATAATGATTCAATCTTGCATATATGTGTTCTAAGGATTTCAAAAAAAATTCACAGTGTTCCAATGTAGTCATAAAAATTTCATAGTAATTCAATGATGCATATGCCTGTTCTAAGGCTATCAAAAAAAATCATAGTGATTCAATCTTGCATATATGTGTTTTATGGCAGTCAAAACAATTTTTAAATGATTCAATCATGCATATGTGTCCTAAGGTTGTCAAAAAAAAATACATAGTGATTCAATCATGCATATATGTGTTCTAAGGCTGCCAAAAAAAATTCATAGTTATTCTATCTTGCATATATGTGTTCTAAGGCTGTCAAAAAAATTTCATAGTGATTCAATTATGCATATATGTGTTCTAGGGCTGTCAAAAAAAAAAATCATTATGATTCAATCATGCATATATGTGTTCTAATGCTATCAAAAAAAATTTATGGTCATTTAATCATGCATATATGTGTCATAAGGCATTCAAAAAAATTCATAGCTATTGAATCATGCATATGTGTGTTATAAGGCTATCAAAAAAAATTTTATGGTCATTTAATCATGCATATATGTGTCATAAGGCATTCAAAAAAAATCATAGCTATTGAATCATGCATATATGTGTTATAAGGCTATCAAAAAAACTTTATAGTGATTCAATCATGCATATATGTGTTCTAATGCTATCAAAAAATTTTTATGGTCATTTAATCATGCATATATGTGTCATAAGGGATTCAAAAAAAATCATAGCTATTGAATCATGCATATATGTGTTATAAGGCTATCAAAAAAACTTTATAGTGATTCAATCATGCATATATGTGTTCTAATGCTATCAAAAAAAATTTATGGTCATTTAATCATGCATATATGTGTCATAAGGCATTCAAAAAAAATCATAGCTATTGAATCATGCATATATGTGTTATAAGGCTATCAAAAAAACTTTATAGTGATTCAATCATGCATATATGTGTTCTCAGGCTGTTAAAATTTTTTTATAGTGATTCAATCGTGCTTGTATCCGAAGGTTGTCAAAAAAAAAATCATAGTGATTCAATCATGCATATATGTGTTTCAAGGCTATCAAGAAAATTTCATAGTGATTCTATCCTGCATATATGTGTTCTAACACTATAAAAAAAAATTCAAACAAACCAATCATGCATATATGTGTTCTAAGGATATAAAAAAAAATACATAGTAATTTAATCATGTATACATGTATTCTGAGGCTCATACATGCATATAGGTATCCTAAGGTTGTCAAAAAAATTTCATAGTGATTCAATCTTGCATATATGTGTCCTATGCTATCAAAAAAAAATTATACAGATTAAATCATGCATATATGTGTTCTAAGGTTGTCAAAAAAATTTCAAATTGATTCAATCATGCATATTTGTGTTCTAAGGCTATAAAAAAAAATCATAGTGATTCAATCATGCATATATGTGCTCTAAGGCTATCAAAAAATTTCATATTGATTCAATCATGAATATATGTGTTCTAAGGTTGTCAAAAAAATTTCATAGTGATTCAATTATGTGTATATGTGTTCTAAGGCTGTCAAAAAATTTTTATAGTGATTCAATCATGCATATATGTATCCTAAGATTGTCAAAAAAAATTCATAGTGATTCAATAATGCGTATATGTGCTCTACAGTTGTCAAAAAATCTTCATAGTGATTCAATCATGCATTATTGTGTTCTAAAGATATCGAAATAATGTCATAGTGATTTAATCCTGCATATATGTGTTCTAATGCTCTCAAAAAAATTCCATAGAAATTCAATCATGCATATATGTGTTCTAGTGCTGTAAAAAAAAATTAGTGATTCAATCATGCATATATTTGTTCTAAGGCTGTCAAAAAAGTTTCTGAGTGAGTCAATCATGCACATATGTGTTGAAATGTTGTCAAAAAGATTTCAAATTCAATCATGCATATAAGTGTTCTAAGGCTGTCAAAAAGAGTTTATAGTGATTCAATCATGCACATATGTGTTCTAAGGTTGTCAAAAAAAAATTATAGTGATTCAATCATGCATATATGTGTTCAATGCCAGTCAAAAAAATTTCATAGTGATTCAATCAAGCATATATGTGTCCTAAGGTTGTCAAAAAAAAATTATCGTGATTCAATCATGCATATATGTGTTCTACGGCAGTCAAAAAAAATTCATAGTGATTCAATCAAGCATATATGTGTTCTAGTGCTGTAAAAAAAAAATGATTCAATCATGCATATATTTGTTCCAAGGCTGTCAAAAACGTTTCTGAGTGATTCAATCATGCATATATGTGTTGAAATGTTGTCAAAAAGATTTCAAATTCAATCATGCATATAAGTGTTCTAAGGCTGTAAAAAAGAGTTTATAGTGATTCAATCATGCACATATGTGTTCTAAGGTTGTCAAAAACAAATTATCGTGATTCAATCATGCATATATGTGTTCTACGGCAGTCAAAAAAATTTCATAGTGATTCAATCAAGCATATATGTGTCTTAAGGTTGTCAAAAAAAATTTATCGTGATTCAATCAAGCATATATGTATCCAAATGTTGTAAAAAAAAATCATAGTGATTCAATCATGCTTATATGTGTTCTTGGTCTGTCAAAAAAAATTCATTGTGATTCAATCATGCATATATGTGTTCTAATGTTGTCAAAAAAAATTAATAGAGACTCAATCATGCATATATGTGTTGTAAGGTTGTAAAAAAATTTCACAGTCATTCATTGATGTATATATGTGTTCTAAGTCTGCCAAAAATTTTTTATAGTGATTTAATCATTCATATATGTCTTCTAAGGCTGTCAAAAAGAACTTATAATGATTCAATCTTGCATATATGTGTTGTAAGGATTTCAAAAAAAATTCACAGTGCTCCAATCATGTATACATGTGTTCTAATGTTGTCATAAAAATTTCATAGTAATTTAATCATGCATATGCGTGTTGTAAGGCTGTCAAAAAAATTCATAGTGATTCAATCGTGCATATATGTGTTTTATACCAGTCAAAACAATTTTAAAGTGATTCAAACTTGCATATGTGTCCTAAGATTGTCAAAAAAAAACTCATAGTGATTCAATCATGCATATATGTGTTCTAAGGCTGCCAAAAAAAGATCATAGTTATTCTATCTTGCATATATTTGTTCTAAGGGTGTCAAAAAAATTTCATATGATTCAATTATGCATATATGTGTTCTAGGGCTGTAAAAAAAAATCATTGTGATTCAATCATGCATATATGTGTTCTAATGCTATCAAAAAAAATTTATGATCATTTAATCATCCATATATGTGTTATAAGGCATTCAAAAAAATTTCACAGTGATTCAATCATGTGTATATGTATTCTAAGGTCATCAAAAAAATTCATAGCTATTGAATCATGCATATATATGTTATAAGGCTTTCAAAAAAAATTTATAGTGATTCAGTCATGCATATATGTGTTCTAAGGCTGTCATAATTTTTTTATAGTGATTCAATCGTGCATATGTGTCCAAAGGTTGTCAAAAAAAACTTCATAGTGATTCAATCTTGCATATATGTGTTCTAAGGCTATCAAGAAAATTTCATAGTGATTCAATCCTGCATATATGTGTTCTAACACTATAAAAAAAAATTCATACAGATCAATCATGCATATATTTGTTCTATGGATATAAAAAAAAATACATAGTAATTCAATCATGTATACATGTCTTCTAAGGCTCAGACATGCATATATGTGTCTAAGGTTGTCAAAAAAATTTCATAGTGATTCAATCATGCATATATGTGTACTGATGGTATCAAAAAAAAATTATACAGATTAAATCATGCATATATGTGTTCTAAGGCTATCAAAAAAATTTCAAATTGATTCAATCATGCATATTTGTGTTCTAAGGCTATCAAAAAAAATTCATAGTGATTCAATCATGCATATATGTGTTCTAAAGTTGTCAAAACAAATTCACAATGATTCAATCATGCATATATGTGTCGTAAGGTAATTAAATTTTTTTTATGGTGATTCAATGATGCATATATGTGTTGTAATGCTGTAAAAAAAAATTGATAGAGATTCAATGAAGCATATATGTGTTTTAATTCTGTCAAAACAATTTTATAGTGATTCAATCATGCATATGTGTCCTAAGGATGTCCAAAATAATTCATAGTAATACAATCAGGCATATATGTGTTCTACGGCTGTAAAAAAAAATTCAAAATGATTCTATCTTGCATATGTGTTCTAAGGCTGTCAAAAGATTTTCATAGAGATTCAATCATGAATATATGTGTTTTAGGAGTGTAAAAAAAAAATCATTGTGATTCAATCATACATATATGTGTTCTAATGTTGTCACAATTTTTTTATAGTGATTCAATCATGCATATATGTGTTATAAGCCAGTCAAAAAAATTTCATAGTGATTCAATCATGCGTATAAGTGTTCTAAGGCTATCAAAAATATTTCATAGTTATTCAATCATCCATATTTGTGTTCTAAGGCTGTCAAAAAAAGTTCATCGTGATTCAATCATGCATATATGTGTTAAACGGTTGTTAAAATTTTTTTATAGTGATTCAATCATGCATATGTGTCCTAAGGTTGTCAAAAAAAATCATAGTGATTCAATCATGCATATATGTGTTCTAAGATTGTCAAAAAAATTTCATAGTGATTCTATCCTGCATATATGTTTTCTAAGGCTGTCAAAAAAATTTCATAGTGATTTAATCATGCATATATTGGTTCTAATGCTATCAAATTTTTTTTATAGTGATTCAATCATGCATATATGTGTTCTAAGGCTGTCAAAAAATTTCAAATTGATTCAATCATGCATATATGTGTTCTAAAGTTCTAAAAAAAAATCATAGTGATTCAATCATGCATATATGTGTCCTAAGGCTATCAAAAAAATTTCATAGTGATTCAATCATGCATATATGTGTTCTAATGCTGTAAAAAAAATTGATAGAGATTCAATCATGCATATGTATTCTAAGGATGTCAAAAAAGTTCCTAGTGATTCAATCATGTATATATGTGTTCTAAGCATGTCAAAAACGTTTCTTAGAGATTCAATCATTCATATATGTGTTCTAAGGCTATCAAAAAAATTTATAGTGATTCAATCTTAGATATATGTGTTCTAAGGCTATCAAGAAAATTTCATAGTGATTCAATCATGCATATATGTGTTCTGATGCTGTCAAAAAAATTTCCTAGAGATTCAATCATGCATATATGTGTTCTAAGGCTGTCAACAAAATTCCATAGTGATTTAATCATGTGTATATGTGTCTGAAGGCTGTCAGAAAAATTTCAAATTCAATCATGTATATGTGTTCTAAGGCTGTCAAAAAAATTTCATAGTGATTCAATCATGCATAGAAGTGTTCTAATGCTGTCAAAAAAATTTCATAGAGATTCAATAATGCATATATGTGTTCTACGACTCTCAAAAAAATTTCATAGTGATTCAAACAAGCATATAAGAGTTCTGCGGATGTCAAAAAAATTTCATAGGGATTCAATCAAGAACATTTGTGTTCCAAGGCTGTCAAAAAAATATCACAGTGATTCAATCACGCATATCTGTGTTCTAATGCTGTCAAAAAAATTGGATAGAGATTTATTCTTGCATATATTTGTTCTAAGGCTGTCAAAAAAATTTCTCAGTAATTCAATCAAGTGTATATACTTTCTAAGGCTGTCAAAAAAATTTGATAGTGATTCAATCATGCATATATGTGTTCTAAGGTAGTCAAAAAAAATTTATAGTGATTCAATCATGCATATATATATGTCTTAGTGTTGACATAAAAATTTCATAGTAACTCAATCTTGTATATGTGTGTTCTTAGGCTGTCAAAAAAATTTCGTAGTGATTCAATCATGCATATGTGTTTTAAGGCTGTCAAAAAAATTTCATAGTGATTCAATCATGTTTATGTGCTCTAATGGAGTCAAAAAAAAAATATAGTGATTCAATCGTGCATATGTGTCCTAAGGTTGTCAAAAAAAATTCATAGCAATTCAATCATGCATATATGTGTTCTAAGGTTGTCAAAAAAAATTAAAGTGACTCTATCCTGCATATATGTGTTCTAGGGCTGTCAAAAAAAATCATAGAGATTCAATCATGCAGATATGTCTTCTAAAGCTATAAACAAAAATTCATACTGATTCAATTATGGATATGTGTCCAAAGTTGTCAAAAAAAAAATTCATAGAGATTCAATCATGCATATATGTGTTCTAAGGCTATAAACAAAAATTCATACTGATTCAATCATGGATATGTGTCCAATGTTGTCAAAAAAAAAATCATAGGGATTCAAACATGCATATATGCGTTCTAAGGTTGTCAAAAAAAATTTATAGTGATTCAATCAAGCAAATATTTGTTCTAATGCTGTAAAAAAAAATGATAGAGATTCAATCATGCATATATGTGTTTTAAGGCTGTCAAAACAATTTTATAGTGATTCTATCCTGCATATATGTGTTCTAAGGCTGTCAAAAACATTTCATAGAGATTCAATCATGCATATATGTGGTCTAAGGCTATAAACAAAAATTCATAGTGATTCAATCATGCATATATATGTTCTAAGACTATTAAAATAATTTCATAGTGATTCAATAATGCATATATGTGTAATAATGCCATAAAAAAATTTATATTGATTCAATCATGCATATATGTGTTCTAAGGATATCAAATTTTTTTATAGTGATTCAATCATGCATATATGTGTTCTAAAGCTGTCAAGAAAAATTCATAGTTATTCAATCATCCCCATATGTGTCCTAAGGCCATCAAAAGTTTTTTAAAGTGATCCAATCATGCATATATGTGTCCTAAAGACGTTAAAAAAATTTCATAGTGATTCAATCAAGTATATATGTCCTCTAAGGCAGTCAAAAAAATTTCTTATTGATTCAATCATTCATATATGTGTTCTAAGGCTGTAAAAAAAAATTCATAGTGATTCAATCATGCATATATGTGTTCTAAGGTTATCAAAAAAATTTCACAGTGATTCAATCATGCATATCTATGTTCTAATGTTGTCAGAAAAATTTCATAGAGATTCAATCATGCATATATGTGTTGTAAGGCTGTCAAAAAAATTTCTTAGTGATACAATCATGCATATATATGTTCTAAGGCTGTCAAAAAAAATTCATAGTGATTCAATCATGCATATTTGTATTTTACGGCTGTCAAAAAAAAATTATAGTGATTCAATCATGCAAATATGTGTCCTAAGGTTGTCAAAAAAATTTCATAGTGATTCAATCATGCATATATGTGTTCTTTGTCTGTCAAGAAAATTTTATAGTGACTCAATCATGCATATATGTGTTCTAATGCTGTAAAAAAAAAAATCATAGAGATTCAATCATGCATTTATGTGTTCTAAGGCTATCAAAAAAAATTTATAGTGATTCAATCATGCATATATGCGCTCTACGGCTGTAAAAAAATTTCATAGTGATTCAAGTATGCATATATGTCTTCTAAAGCTATCAAAGAAATTTCATAGAGATTCTATCATGCATATGTGTTATAATGCTGTAAAAAAAAATTCATAGTGATTCAATCATGCATATATGTGTTCTAACGCTGTCAAAAAAATTTGATAGAGATTTTATGATGCATATATGTCTTCTAAGGATGTCAAAAAAAATTCATAGTGATTCAATCATGTATATATGTGTTCTAAGGATGTCAAAAAAATTTCATAGTGATTCGATCATTCATATATGTGTTCTATTACTTAAAAAAAAAATTTATAGTTATTTAATCATGCATATCTGTGTTTTAAGGGTGTCAAAAAAAATTCATAGTGATTCAATCATGTCAAAAAAATTATATAGTGATTCAATCAAGCATATATGTGTTCTAAGCCAATCTAAAAAATTTCATAGTGATTCAATCATGCATATATGTGTTCTAAGGCTGTCAAAAAAATTTGATAGAGATTCAATCATGCATATATGTGCTCTAAGGCTGTCTAAAAATTTTCATAGAGATTCACTCATGCATATATGTGTTTTAATGCTATCAAAAAAATTGTGTAGTGATTCAATCATGCATATATGTGTTCTAATGATGTCACAAAAATTTCATAGTGATTTAATAATGCATATATGTGGTCTAAGGCTGTCAAAAATTTTTGCATAGATTCAATCAAGCATATTTGTGTTCTAAGACTGTCAAACAAACATTCAGAGTAATTCAATCATGCATATGTGTTCTAAGGCTGCCAAAAAAATTTCATATTCAATCATGCATATATGTGTTCTAAGGCTGTCAAAAAAAATTCATAGTGATTCAATCATAGATAAATGTGTTCTAATGCTATCAAAAAAAATTTGAACTGACTCCATCATGCATATATTTGTTCTAAGACTATCACAAAAATTTTATAGTGATTCTATCATGCATATGTGTTATAATGCTGTAAAAAAAAACTTCATAGTGATTCAATCATGCATATATGTGTTCTAACGCTATCAAAAAAATTTGATAGAGATTTTATCATGCATATATGTGTTCTAAGGATGTAAGAAAATTTTCAAATTCAATCATGCATATATGTGTTCTAATGCTATCAGAAAAATTTCAAATTCAATCATTCATGTGTTCTACGGCTATCAAAACAATTTCATTGTGATACAATCATGCGTATATATGTTATAAGGCTGTCTAAAAAGTTTTATAGAGATTTAATCATTCATATATGTGTTCTAAGGCTGTCAAAAATATTTTATAGTGATTCTATCTTGCAGATATGTGTTCTAGGGTTGTCAAAATTTTTTTATAGTGATTCAAACGCGCATATATGTGTACTAACGCTCTAAAAAAAAATCGTAGTGATTCAATCAATCATATATATGTCCTGAGGTTGTCAATTTTTTTTTATAGTGATTTAATAATGCATATATGCGTTCTATTGTTGTAAAAAAAAAATCATAGTGATTCAATCATGCATATATGTGTTCTAAGGATATCAAAAAAAATTCATAGTGAATAAATCATGCTTTCATTTATTCTAAGGCTATTAAAAAAAATCATAGTGATTCAATCTTGCATACATGTGTTCTAATGCTGTCAAAAAAATTTCATAGAGATTCAGTCATGCATACATGTGTTCTAAGTCTATCAAAAAAAATTTAAAGTAATTCAATCATGTATATATCTGTTCTAAGGCTGTCAAAAAAATTTCCTAGTGATTAAATCATGCATATATTTGTTGTAATGCTATCAAAAAAATTTCATAGAGATTCAATCATGCATATATGTGTTGTAAAAAATTTTTTATACTAATTCCATCATGCATATATGTGTTCTAATCCCATCAAAAAAATTACATAGTCATTCACTCATTCATATATGTGTTCTAAGGTTGTATAAAAAAATTCAAAGTGATTCAATCATGCATATTTGTGTTGTAACGCTGTTAAAAAAAAAAATCATAGTAATTCAATCGTGCATATATGTGTTCTATTGCTGTCAAAAAAATTTCATAGTGATTCACTCATGCATATATATGTTCTAAGGCTGTCAAAATTTTTTTATAGTGATTCAATCATGCATATATGCGTTCTAATGTTGTCAAAAAAATTTCATCGTGATTCAATCATGCACATATGTGTTCTAAGGCTGTCATAAAAAATTCATAGTGATTCAATCATGCATATATGTGTTATAAGGCTGTCCAAAAAATTATATAGTGATTCAATCATGTATATATGTGTTCTAAGGCTGTCAAAAAAATTTCATAGTGATTCAATCACGCATATATGAGTTCTAATGACATAAAATAAAATTCAAAGAGATTCAATTATGCATATATGTGTTCTAAGGCTGTCAAAAAAAATCTATAGTGTTTCAATGATGCATATATGTGTTCTAAGACTGTCAAAAAATTTTCATAGTGATTCAATCATGCATATAAGTGTTCTAATGCTACAAAAAAATATCATAGAAATTCAATAATGCATATATGTGTTCTAAGGCTGTCAAATTTTTTTTATAGTTATTGAATCATGCATATTGGTATTCTAAGGCTGTCAAAAAAATTACATAGTGATTCAATCAATCATATATGTGTCCTATGGTTGTCAAAAAGATTTCATAATGATTGAATCATGCATGTATATGATCTACGGTTGTGAAAAAATTTCATAGTGATTTCATCATGCATATATGTGTTCTAATGTTGTCAAAAAAAAATTCATAGTGATTCAATCTTGCATATATGTGTCCTAAGACTGTCAAAACAATTTCATAGTGATTCAATCTTGCATGTATGTGTTCTAAGTCTGTCAAAAAAAACTTATAGTGATTCAATCAAGCATATATGTGTTCTAAGGCTGTAATAAAAAATTCAAATTGAATCATGCATATATGTGTTCTGAGGCTCTCAAGAAAAATTCATAGTGATTCAATATTGTATATATGTGTTTTAAGGTTATGAAAAAAAATACATTGTGACTCAATCATGCATATCTGTGTTCTAAGGCTGTAAAAAAAAAATTCTAGAGATTCAATCATGCATATATGTGGTCTAAGGCTGTCAAAAAAATTATATAGTGATTCAATCATGCATATAAGGCTCTTAACAAAAATCATAGTGATTCAATCATGCATATATGTGTTCTAAGGCAGTCAAAAAATTTTGATTCAATCCTGCATATATGTGTTTTAAGGCTCTAAAAAAAATATCATAGTGATTTAATCATGCATATATGTGTTCTAATACTGTCAAAAAAATTTCATAGAGATTCAATCTTGCATATATGTGTTCTATTGCTGTCAAAAAACTTTCAAATTTAAGCATGCATATATATGTTCTAAGGCTCTTAAAAAAATTTTATAGTGATTCAATCATGCATATATGTGTTCTAATGTTGTAAAAAAAAATCATAGTCATTCAATCATGCATATATATGTTCTAACGCTGTAAAAAAAAAATTCATAGAGATTCAATTAAGCATATATGTGTTCTATGACTGTAAAAAAAAAATCATAGTGATTCAATCATGCATATATATGTTCTAAGGCTCTCAAAATTTTTTTATAGTGATTCAATCAAGCATATGTGTTTTAATGCTGTAAAAAAAAAATCATGGTGATTTCATCATGCATATATGTGTTCTAATGCTGTAAAAAAAAATTCATTATGATTCAATCATGCATATCTGTTCTAAGTCTGTAAAAAAAATTCAAAGTGGTTGAATCATGCATATATATGTTCTAATGCTGTCAAAAAAATTTCATAGTGATTCATTGAAGCATATATATTTTCTAAGGTTGTCAAAAAAAATTCATAGTGATTCAATCATGCATATATATGTTCTAAGGCTGTCAAAAAAAATTTAATGTGATTCAATCAAGCATATATGTGTTCTAATGCTGTCAAGAAAATTTCATGGTGCTTTATTCATGCATATATGTGTTCTAATGCTGTCAAAAAAATTGAATAGTGATTCAATTATGCATATATATGTTCTAAGACAGTGAGAAAAATTTCAAATTCAATCATGCATATATATGTTCTAAATCTGTCAAAAAAATTTCAAATTCAATCATTCATATATGTGTTCTAAGGCTGTCAAAAAAATTTCATAGTGATTCAATCATGCATATAAGTATTCTAAGGTTGTCAAAAAAACATCATAGTGATGCAATCTTGCATATCTGTGTTCTAAGGCTGTCAAAAAAGTTTCATAGAGATTCAATCCTGCATATATGTGTTCAAAGGCAGTCAAAAAAATTATATAGTGATTCAATGATGCACGTATGTCTTGAAACGCTGTAAAAAAAAAGCATAGTGATTCAATCATGCATGTATGTGTTTTAAGGCTATCAAAAAAAATTCATAGTGATTTAATCATGCGTATTTGTGTCTAAGGCTGTCAAAAAAATTCAGAGTGATTCAATTATGCATTTATGTGTTCTACGGCTGTCAAAAAAAATCATCGAGATTCAATCCTGCATGTATGTGTTCTAAGGCTGCCAAAAAAATTATATAGTGATTCAATCATGCATGTATATGTTCAAATGTTGTCAAAATAATTTCAAAGTGATTCAATCATGCATGTATGTGTTCTAAGGCTATCAGAAAAATTTCATAGTGATTCAATCATGCATATTTGTGTCTAAGTCTTTTAAAAAACTTCAGAGTGATTCAACCATGCATATATGTATTCTAAGGCTGTCAAACAAAATTGATAGTGTTTCAATCTTGTAAATATGTTTGCTAAGGTTGTCAAAAAAATTTCATAGTGATTCAATCAGGCATATATGCGTTCTAATGTTGTCAATAAAAATTTATAGAGATTTAATTATGCATATATATGTTCTAAGGCTCTCAAAAAAAATTAATAGTGATTCAATGTTGCATATATGTGTTCTTAGGCTGTCAAAAAAAATTCATAGTGATTAAATCAAGCATATATGTGTCCTAAGATTGTCAAAAAAATTTCATAGTGATACAATCATGCATATATGTGTTAAAAGGCTATCAAAACAATTTCATAGTGATTCAATCATGCATATATGTGTTCTAAGGGTTTGAAAAAAAATTTATTGTGATTGACTCATGTATATATGTGTTCTAATAATAATAAAAAAATTTATACTGATTAAATCATGCATATATGTATAATAAGGCTATTGAAAAAAATTCATAGTGATTCAATACTGGAAATATGTGTTCTTAGACTATCAAAAAAATTTCATAGTGATTGAATATCGCATTTAAGTGTTCTAATGCTGGCAAAAAAAATTCATAGAGATTCTATAATGCATATATGTGTTCCATGGCTGTCAAAAAAAATTCATAGCGATTCAGTCATGCATATAAGTGTTCTAAGGCAGTCAAAAATTTTTGATAGTGATTGAATCATGCATATTTGTGTTCTAAGGCTGTCAAAAAAATTTCATAGTGATTTAATCAATCATATGTGTCCAATGCTTCTCAAAAGAAATTTATAGTGATTCAATTATGCATATATATGTTCTAAGTTGGTCAGAAAAATTTCAAATTCAATCATGCATATATGTGTTCTAAATCTGTCAGAAAAAATTCAAATTCAATCATTCATATATGCATTCTGAGGCTGTAAAAAAAATTCATAGTGATTCAATCATGCATATATTTGTTCTAATGCTGTAAACAAAATTTCATAGTGATTCAATCATGCATATATGTGTTCTAAAGGTGTGAAAAATTTTTTATTGTGATTGACTCATGTATATATGTGTTCTAATAATAAAAAAAAATTATAGTGATTAAATCATGCATATATGTGTTCTAAGGCTATTGAAAAAAATTCATAGTGATTCAATTCTGGAAATATGTGTTCTTAGACTATAAAAAAAATTCATAGTGATTGAATAATGCATTTAAGTGTTTTAATGTTGTTAAAAAAAATTCATAGAGATTCAATAATGCATATATGTGTTCTATGCCTGTTAAAAAATTTTCATAGCGATTCAGTGATGCATATAAGTGTTCTAAGGCAGTCAAAAAATTTTGATAGTGATTGACTCATGCATATTTGTGTTCTATGGCTGTCAAAAAAATTTCATAGTGATTCAATCAATCATATGTGTCCTACGCTTCTCACAAAAAATTTATAGTGATTCAATTATGCATATATATGTTCTAAGTTTGTCAAAAAAAATTCAAATTCAATCATGCATATATGTGTTCTAAATCTGTCAGAAAAAATTCAAATTCTATCATTCATATATGCATTATGAGTTTGTCAAAAAAAAATTCATAGTGATTCAATCATGCATATATTTGTTCTAATGGTGCAAAAAAAAATTCATAGTGATTCAATCATGCATATATGTGTTATAATGCTCTAAAAAAAAAATTCATAGTAATTCAATCAAGCATATAGTTGTTCAAATGCTGTAAAAAAAATTCATAGTGATTCAATCATGCACATATGTCTTCTAAGGCTGTCAAAAAAATTCACAGTGATTCAATCTTGCATATAAGTGTTCTAATGTTGTAAAAAAAAATTCATAGTGATTCAATCAAGCATACATGTGTTCTAAGGGTGTCACACAAATTTCATAGTGATTCAATCATGCACATATGTGTTATAAGGCTGTCAAAAAAATTTCATAGTGATTGAATCATGCATACATGAGTTCTAATGCCTTAAAAAAAAATTCATAGAGACTTAATCATGCATATATGTGTTCTAAGGCTGTAAAAAAAATTTATACTGATTCAATTATGCATATATGTGTTTTAAGACTATCAAAAAAAGTTCATAGTGATTGAATCATGCGTTTAAAAGTTCTAATGCTGGCAAAAAAATATTCAAAGATATTGAATAATGCATATATGGGTTCTATGGTTGTCAAAAAAATTTCATTGCAATTCAATCATGCATATAAGTGTACTAAGGCTGTCAAAAAATTTTTATAGTGATGGAATCATGCATATTTGTGTTTTAAGCCTGTCAAAAAAATTTCATTGTGATTCAATCAATCATATGTGTCTTATGGTTCTAAAAAAAATTTATAGTGATTTAATCATGCATATATATGTTCTACGGTAGTAAAAAAAAATTAATAGTGATTCAATCACGCATATATGTGTTCTAATGCTGTCAAAAAAATTTCATAGTTATTCAATCATGCATATGTGTTCTATGGCTATCAAAAAATTTCAAATTCAATCATGCATATATGTGATCTAAGGTTGTCAAAAAAAATCATAGTGATTCAATTATGCATATATGTGTTCCAATGCTATCAAAAAAAATTTATAGAGATTAAATCAGGCATATATGTGTTCTAATGCTGTAAAAAAAAACTCATAGAGATTCAATCATAAGTATATGTGTTCTAAGGCTGTCAAAAAAAATTCATAGTGATTCAATCATGCATATATTTGTTCTAAGATAGTCAAAAAAATTTCATAGTGATTCAATCATGCATATGTGTGTTCTCGGGCTGTAGAAAAAATTTCATAGAGATTCAATCATTCATATGTATGTTCTAAGGCTATAGAAAAAAAATTCATAGTGATTCAACCATGCATATATGTGTTCTAAGGCTGTCAACAAAATTCAAACTCAATCATGCCTACATGAGATCTAAGGTTGTCAAAAAAAAATCATAGTGATTCAATCATGCGTATATGTATTCTAAGGCTGTCAAAAAAAACTTCATAGTGATTCAATCATGCATATATATGTTCTAAGGCTATCAAAAAAATTTCATAATGATTCAATCAAGCATATATTTATTCTAATGCTATCAAAAAAATTTCATGGTGATTCAATAGTGCATATATATGTTCCAATGCTGTCAAATAAATTTCATAGAGATTCAATCATGCATATATTTCTTCTAAGGTTGTTAAAATTTTTTTATAGTGATTCAAAAATGCATATAAATGTTCTAAGGCTGTCAAAAAAAATTCAAATTCAATCTTGCATATATGTGTTCTAAGGCTGCAAAAGAATTATATAGTAATTCAATCATGCATAAAGGTTGTCAAAATTGTTTTAAAGTGATTCTATCCTGCATATATGTGTTCTAAGGCTACCAAACAATTTTTATCAAGATCCAATCATGCATATATGTGTTCTAAGGCTATAAACAAAAATACATAGTGATTCAATCATGCATATATATGTTCTAAGGCTTAATCATGCATATATGTCTTCTAAGGCTGTCAACAAAATTTCATAGTGATTCAATTATGCATATATATGTTCTAAGGCTGTCAGAAAGATTTCAAATTCAATCATGCATATGTGTTCTAAATCTGTCAGAAAAATTTCAAATTCAATCATTCATATATGTGTTTTAAGGCTGTCAAAAAAATTTCATAGTTATTCAATCATGCATAAAAGTGTTCTAAGGCTGTCAAAAAAAATTCATAGAGATTCAATCCTGCATAAATGTGTTTTGAGGCTGTTAAAAAAATTATATAGTGATTCGATCACGCATGTCTGTGTTAAAAGGCTGTCAAAAAAATTTCATAGTTATTCAATTATGCATGTATGTGTTCTAAGGCTTTAAAAAAAAATTCACAGTGATTCAATCATGCATATTTGTGTCGAAGGCCATCAAAAAAATTCAAAGTGATTCAATCATGCATATTTGTGTCGAAGGCTATCAAAAAAATTCAAAGTGATTCAATCATGCATATATGTGTTCTAATGCTGTAAAAAAAATTCACAGAGATTCAATCATGCAAATAGGCATTCTAAGGCTGTCATAAAAAATTCATAGTGATTCAATCATGCATATATGTGTTCTAAAACTGTCAAAAAAAATTCAAATTCAATCATGCATATATGTGTTCTAAGGCTCTCAAACAAATTTGAGAGAGATTTAATCATGCAGATATGTTTTCTAAGGTTCTCAAAAAAATTTCATAGTGATTCAATCATGCATATATGTGTTCTCGAGCTGTTAAAAAAATTCCATAGAGATTCAATCATGCATATATGTGTTCTTAGGCTTTAAAAAAATTATATAGTAATTCAATCATGCATATAGGTGTTCTAAGGCTATAAAAAAAATTCATAGTGATTCAATTAGGCATATATGTGTTCTAATGCTGTCAAAAAAAATATATATTTAATCATGCATATATGTGTTCAAAGGCTGTCAACAAAATTTCATAGATATTCAATCATGCATATATGTGTTCTAAGGCTGTCAACAAAATTATATAGTGATTCAATCATGCATATATGTGTTCTAAGGTTGTCAATTTTTTTTTAAAGTGATTCTATCCTGTATATATGTGTTCTAACGTGTTAAATTTTTTTTATAGAGATTCAATCATGCATATATGTGTTCTATGGTTATAAACAAAAATACATAGTGATTCAATCATGCATATATGTGTTCTAAGGCACAATCATGCATATATGTGTTCTAAGGCTGTCAACAAAAATTCATAGTGATTCAATTATGCATATATGTGTTCGAAGACTCTCAATTTTTTTTTACAGTGATTGAATCATGCATTTAAGTGTTCTAGTGCTGGCAAAAAAAATTTCATACAAATTCAATAAAGCTTATATGTGTTCTATGTCTGTCAAAAAAATTTCATAGCAATTCAATAATGCATATACGTGTTTTAAGGCTGTCAAAAAAATTTGATAGTGATTGAATCTTGCATATTTGTGTCCTAAGGTTGTCAAAAAAAATTTAATAGTGATTCAATGAATCATATATGTGTACTATGGTTCTCAACAAAAATTTATAGTGATCCAATCATGCATATATATGTTCTACGGTCGTCAAAAATTTTTTATAGTGATTCAATCAAGCATATATGTGTTCTAATGCTATCAAAAAAATTTCACGGGGATTCAATCAAGCATATATGTGTTCCAATACTGTCAAACAAATTTCATAGAGATTCAATCATGCATATATTTCTTCTAAGGGTGTCAAAATTTTTTTATAGTGATTCAATAATGCATATATGTGTTCTAAGGCTGTCAAAAAAAATTCAAATTCAATCTTGCATATATGTGTCCTAAGGCTGTAAAAAAAAAATCATAGTGATTCAATTATGCATATATGTGTTCTAAGGTTGTCAAAAAAAATTCATAGAGATTCAATGATGCATATATGTGTTCTAAGGCTGTCAAAAAAATTATATAGTGATTCAATCACGCATATATGTGTTCTATGGTTGTCAAAAAAAATTTAAAGTGATTCTATCCAGCGTATATGTGTTCTAAGGTTGTCAAAAAAAATTCATAGAGATTCAATCATGCATATATGTGTTTTAAGGCTATAAACAAAAATACATAGTGATTCAATGATGCATATATGTGGTCTAACTCTCAATCATGCATATATGTGTTATAAGGCTGTCTACAAAATTTTATAGTGATTCAATTATGCATATATGTGTTCCAAGACTATCAATTTTTTTTTATAGTGATTGATTCATGGATTTAATTGTTCTAGTGTTGGCAAAAAAAAATCATAGGGATTCAATAATGCTTATATGTGTTCTATGTTTGTCAAAAAAAATTCATAGCGATTCAATGATGCATATATATGTTCTAAGGCTGTCAAAAAAATTTGATTGTGATTGAATCTTGCATATTTGTGTTCAAAGGCTGTCAAAAAAAATTCATAGTGATTCAATAATCATATATATGTCCTACGATTGTCAAAAAAAATTCATAGTGATTCAATCATGCATATATGTGTTCTAATGCTGTCAAAAAAATATCATAGAGATTCAACCATGCAAATATGCATTCTAAGGCTGTCAAAAAAAATTCATAGTGATTCAATCATGCATGTATGTGTTCTAAGACTGTAAAAGAAATTCAAATTCAATCAATCATGTATGTGTTCTAAGGCTCTCAAACAAATTTCATAGTGATTCAATCATGCATATATGTTTTCTAAGCTTCAAAAAAAAATTCATAGTGATTCAATCATGCATATATGTGTTCTCGAGCTGTAAAAAAAAATTCATAGAGATTCAATCATGCAAATATGTGTTCTTAGGCTTTAAAAAAATTAGATAGTAATTCAATCATGCATATATGTGTTCTATGGCTATAAAAAAACATCATAGTGATTCAATCATGCATATATGCATTCTAAGGCTGTCAAAAAAATTCAAATTTAATCTTACATATATGTGATTTAAGGTTGTCAAAAAAAAATCATAGAGATTCAATTATGCATATATGTGTTCTAATGCTGTAAAAAAAAAATCATAGAGATTAAATCAGGCATATATATGTTCTAATGCTGTCAAAACAATTTCAAATTTAATCATGCATATATGTGTTCTAAGGTTGTCAAAAAAAAATCATAGAGATTCTATCCATCATATATGTGTTCTAAGGTTGTCAATTTTTTTTTATAGAGATTCAATCATGCATATATGTGTTCTAAGGTTATAAACAAAAATACATAGTGATTCAATCATGCATATATGTGTCCTAAGGCTATAAACAAAAATACATAGTGATTCAATCGTGCATATATGTGTTCTAAGGTTGTCAACAAAATTTCATAGTGATTCAATTATATATATATATATATATGTGTTCTAAGACTCAAAATTTTTTTATAGTGATTGAATCATGCATTTAAGTGTTCTAATGCTGGCAAAAAAAATTCATAGAGATTCAATAATGCTTATATGTGTTCTATGTCTGTAAAAAAAATATCATAACGATTCAATCATGCATATATGTGTCCTAAGGCTGCCAAAAAAAATTCAAATTCAATCATGCATATATGTGTTCTAAATCTCTCAAACAAATTTAATAGTGATTCAATCATGCATATATGTGTTCTAAGGTTCTAAAAAAAAATTCATAGTGATTCAATCATGCATATGTGTTCTCGAGCTGTAAAAAAAAATCATAGAGATTCAATCATGCATATACGTGATCTTAGGCTGTCAAAAAAATTATATAGTAATTCAATCATGCATATATGTGTTCTAAGGCTATAAAAAAAAATTCAAACTATTTCAATCAAGCATATATGTGTTCTAAGGCTGTCAAAAAATTTCAAATTCAATCATGCATACATGTGATTGGAGGTTGTCAAAAAAAATTCATAGCGATTCAATTATGCATATATGTGTTCTAGTGTTGTTAAAAAAAATTTCATAGAGATTAAATCTGGCATATATGTGTTCTAATGCTATAAAAAAAATTCAAATTTAATCAAGCATATATGTGTTCTAAGGCTGTCAAAAAAATTTCATAGTGATTCAATCAAGCATATATATGTTTTAATGCTGTAAAAAAAAATCATAGAGATTCAATCAAGCATATATGTGTTCTGAGGCTGTAAAAAAAAATCATAGTGATTCAATCATGCATATATATGTGCTAAGGTTGTAAAAAAAAAATCATAGTGATTCAATCATGCATATATTTGTTCTAAGGCTGTCAAAAATATTTCATAGTGATTCAATCAAGCATATATATTTTCTAATGCTATAAAAAAAAATCATGGTGAATCAATCGTGCATATATGTGTTGTAATGTTGTCAAATAAATTTCATATAGATTCAATCATGCATATATGTGCTCCAAGGCTGTCAAAATTTTTTTATAGTGAATCAATCATGCATATATGTGTTCTATGTCAGTAAAAAAATATATATAGTGATTCAATCATGCATTATGTGTTCTAAGGTTGTCAAAATAATTTTAAAGTGACTTTATCCTGCATATTTGTGTTCTATAAACAAAAAGAGAGTGATTCAATCATGGATATATGTGTTCCAAGGCTCAATCATGCATATATGTGTTCTAAGGCTGTTAAAAAATTTCAAAGTGATTCAATCAGGCATATATATGTTGTAAGATTACAAAAAAAAAATCATAGTGATTCAATCATGCATAATTGTGTTCTATGGCTGTCAAAAATATTCAAATTCAATCATGCATGTATGTGTTCTAAGCCTGTCAAAAAAAAATCATAGTGATTCAATCATGCATATATGTGTTCTAATGTTTTCAAAAAAAATTCATAGTGATTCAAACATGCATATATGTGTTCAAAGGTTGTCAAATAAATTTCATAGTGATTCAATCATGCATATGTGTGTTCTAATGCAGTAAAACAAAATTCATGGATATTCAATCATGCATATATATGTTCTAAGGTTGTCAAAAAAATTTCATAGTGATTCAATCATGGAGATATGTATATCTATTTTGCATATACGTGTTCTAACCCTGTTAAAAAAATGCATATATTTTCTAATGCTGTCAAAAAAAATTCATAGTGATTCAATCTTGTATATATGTGTTCTAATGCTGTAAAAAACAATTCATATTGATTCAATCATGCATATATATGTTCTAAGGCTGTCAAAAAAAATTTATAGTGATTCAATCTTGCATATATGTGTTCTAAGGTTGTCAAAAAAATATCAAATTCAATCATGCATATATGCGTTCTAAGGCTGTCAAAAAAATTATATAGCTATCCAATCCTGCACATATGTGTTCTAAGGCTGTCAAAAAATTTTTATAGTGATTTAATCATGCATATATGTGTTCTAAGGATGTCAATCAAATTTCATAGTGATTTAATCTCGCATATATGTGTTCTATTGCTATAAAAAAAATTCAAATTCAATCTTGCATATATGTATTCTAAGGCTATCAAAAAACTTTCATAGTGATTCAATCATGCATATATATGTTCTAATGTTGTAAAAAAAAAACATAGTCATTCAATAATGCATATATGTGTCCTAATGCTGTCAAAAAAATTTTATAGTGATTCAACCATGCATATATGTGTTCTAAGGTTGTCAAAAAAAATTCATAGTGATTTAATCATGCATATGTGTGTTCTAAGATTATAAAAAAAAATTCAAGTTGATTCAATCATGCATATATGTGTTCTAAGGCTATCAAAAACATTTCATAGTGATTCAATCTTGCATATATGTATTCTAATGCTGTCAAAAAATTTCATAGAGATTCAATCTTGCATATATGTGTTCTAAGGCTGTCAAAAAAATTTCAAATTTATTCATCCATATATGTGTTCTAAGGTTGTAAAAAAAAATGCAAATTTAATCATGCATATATATATATGTATTAAGGCTGTCAAAAAAATTTCATAGTGATTTAATCATGCATATATGTTTTCTAATGCTTTCAAACAAATTTCATAGAGATTCAATAAAGCATATACATGTTTTGAGGCTGTCAAAAAAAAGTTGTAGTGATTCAATCATGCATATATATGTTCTAAGGCTATAAAAAAATTTTCACAGTGATTCAATCATGCATATATGTGTTCTAAGGCAATCAAAAAAATTTCATAGTGATTCAATCTTGCATATATGTATTCTGATGCTGTCAATAAAATTTTATAGATATTCAATCATGCATATATGTGTTCTAATGCTGTCAAAAAAATTTCATAGTGATTCAATCATGCATATATGTGTTCTAAGGCTATAAAAAAAATTCATAGGGATTCAATCATGCATATATGTGTTCTAAGGCAATAAAAACAAAATTCAGAGTGATTCAATCATGCATATATGATTTCTAAGGTTATAAAAAAAAATTCATAGTGATTCAATCAGGCATATATGTGTTCTAATGCAGTTAAAAAAATTCTAAATTCAATCACGCATATATGTGTGCTAAGGGTGTCAAAAAAAATTCTTAGTGATTCAATCATGTATATATGTGTTGTTATGCTGTCAAAAAAAATTCATAGTAATTCAATCATGCATATATATGTTCTAATGCTGTCAAAAAAATTTCATAGAGATTCAATCATGCATATTTGTGTTCTAAGGTTGTTAAAAAAAAATCATAGTGATTCAATCTTTCATATACATTTTCTAATGCAGTCAAATTTTTTTATAGTGATTCAATCATGCATATATGTGTTCTAAGGCTGTCAAAAAAATTTCGTGCTGATTCAATCATGCATATATGTGTTCTAATGCTGTCCAAAAAATTTCATAGTGATTCAATCAAGCATATATGTGTTCTAAGGCTGTAAAAAAATTTTCATAGTGATTCAATCATTCATATATATGTTCTAAGGCTGTCCAAAAAAAATCATAGTGATTCATACATGCATATATAAGTTCTAAGCCTGTTAAAAAAAATTCACAGTGATTCAATCTTGCATATATATACTCTAAGGCTATCAAAAAAAATTTATACAGATTCAATCATACATATATGTGTTCTAAGGCTGTCAAAAAAATTTGTAGTGATTCAATCATGCAAATATGTGTTCTTAGGCTGTCAAAAAACTTTCAAAATTAATCATGCATATATGTGTTCTAAGGCTCTTAAAAAAATTATACTGATTCAATCATGCATATAGGTGTTCTAAGGTTGTCAAAAAATTTTCATAGTGATTTAATCATGCATATATGTATTCTATGGCTGTAAAAAAAAAATCATATATACTTTATCATGCATTTATGTGTTCTAAGGCTGTCAAAAAAATTATATAGTGACTCAATCATACACATATGTATTCTAAGGCTATCAAAATAATTCAAAGTGATTCAATCATACATGTATGTGTTCTAAGGCTGTCAAAATTTTTTTATAGTGATTCAATCATGCATATATGTGTTCTAATGTGTCAAAAAAGATTCATAGAGATTCAATCATGCATACATGTCCTAATGCTGTAAAAAAAAATTCAAATTTAATCATGCATATATGTGTACTAAGGCTGTTAAAAAAAAATTATAGTGATTCAATCATGCATATATGTGTTTTAATGCTGTAAAAAATAATTCATAGAGATTCAATAAAGCATATATGTGTTTTAAGGCAGTAAAAAAAAGTTTAAAGTGATTCAATCATGCATATATATGTTCTAAGGTTATCAAAAATTTTTGTAGTGATTCAATCATGCATATATGTGTTCTAAGGCTATCAAAAAAATCTCATAGAGATTCAATCTTGCATATCTGAGTTCGAATGTTGTCAAAAAAATTTGATAGTGATTCATTTAAGCATATATGTGTTCTAAGGCTGTCAAAAAAATTTCATAGTGATTCACTCAAGCATATATGTGTTCTAAGGCTGCCAAAAAAATTTCAAATTCAATCATGCATATATGTGTTCTAAGGTTGTCAAAAAAAATTTATAGTGATTCAATCATGTATGTATGTGTTCTAAGGCTGTCAAAAAAAATTCATAGTAATTTAATCATGCATATATGTGTTCTAGTGCTGTAAAAAATTTCGTAGAGATTCAATCATGCATATATATGTTCTAAGGCTGTTAAAAAAAATTCTTAGTGATTAAATCATTCATATATGTTTTCTAATGCTGTCAAATTTTTTTTCTACTGATTCAATCATGTATATATGTGTTCTAAGGCTGTCAAAAAAATTTCATATTGATTCAATCATTTATATATGTGTTCTACGGCTGTAAAAAAAAAATCATAGAGATTTAATCTTGCATATATGTGTTCTATGGCTGTCAAAAAAATTACATAGTGATTTAATCATGCATATATGTGTTCTAATACAGTCAAAAAAATTCATAGAGATTCAATCATGCATATACATATTCTAAGGCTGTCAAAAAAATTTCATAGTGGTTCAATCAGGCATATATGTGTTCTTGGGCTGTAAAAAAAATTTCATAGAGATTCAATCATGCATATATGTGTTCTTAGGCTGTCAAAAAAATTATATAGTAATTCAAACATGCGTATATGTACTCTAAGGCTATCAAAAAAATTTCAAATTGAATCATGCATATATGTGTTATAAAGTTGTCAAAAAAATTTCGTAGTGACTCAATCATGCATATATATGTTCTAAGGTTGTCAAAAAAAATTCATAATGATTCTATCATGCATATATGTGTTCTAAGGCAGTCAAAAAAATATCATAGAGATTCAATCATGCATATATGTGTTCTAAGTCGGTCAAAAAAATTACATAGTGATTCAATCATGCATATATGTGTTCTAAAGCTGTCAAAAAAAACTTCATAGTAATTCAATCATGCATTTATTTGTTCTAATGCAGTCAAAAAAATTTCATAGAGATTCAATCACGCATATATATGTTCTAGGGCTGTAAAAAAAAATCATAGTGATTCAATCATTCATATATATTTTCTTATGGTGTCAAGTTTTTTATATATTGATTGAATCATGCATATATTTGTTCTAAGGCTGTCAAAAAAAATTGATATTGATTCAATCATTTATATATGTGTTCTAAGGTTGTCAAAAAAAATTCATTGATATTTAATCATGCATATATGTGTTCTTAGGCTGTCAAAAAAAATTCATAGTGATTCAATCATGCATTATGTGTTCTAATGCAGTCAAAAAAATTCATAGAGATTCAATCATGCAAATATGCATTCTAAGGCTGTCAAAAAAATTATATAGTGACTCAATCATCCACATATTTATTCTAAGGCTATAAAAAAAATTTCAAAGTTATTCAATCATGTATATATGTGCTCTAAGGCTGTCAAAAAAAAATCATATTGATTCAATCATTTATATATGCATTCTAAGGCTGTCAAAAAAATTTCATAGAGATTTAATCACGCATATATGTGTTCTAAGGCTGTAAAAAAAAATTCATAGTGATTCAATCATGCATAGATGTGTTCTAATGCAGTCAAAAAAATTGATAGAGATTCAATTATGCATATATGTATTCTAAGGCTGTCACAAAATATTCATAGTGGTTCAATCAGGCATACATGTATTCTCGGGCTTTAAAAAAAAAATCATAGAGATTCAATCATGCATATATATGTGTTCTTATGCTGTCGAAAAAATTATATAGTAATTCAATCAATGCATATATGTATTAAGGCTGTAAAAAAAAATTCAAATTCAATCATGCAAATATGTGTTATAAGGCTGTCAAAAAAATTTTGTAGTGATTCAATCATGCATATATATGTTCTAAGGTTGTCAAAAAAAATTCATAATGATTCAATCATGCATATATGTGTTCTTAGGCGGTCAAAAAAATATCATAGAGATTCAATCATGCATATATGTGTTCTAAGTCGGTCAAAAAATTTATATAGTGATTCAATCATGCATATATGTGTTCTAAAGATGTAAACAAAAATTCATAGTAATTCAATCATGCATATATGTGTTCTAATGTAGTCAAAACAATTTCATAGAGATTCAATCACGCATATATATGTTCTAGGGCTGTAAAAAAAAATTCATAGTGATTCAATCTTTCATATATGTTTTCTAATGGTGTCAATTTTTTTTTTGTATTGATTGAATCATGCATATATGTGTTCTCAGGCTGTCAAAAAAATTTCATATTGATTCAATCATTTATATATGTGTTTTAAGGCTTTCAAAAAAATTTCATAGATATTTAATCACCATATATGTGTTTTTAGGCTGTCAAAAAAATTTCATAGTGATTCAATCATGCATATATGTGTTCTAACGCAGTTAAAAAAATTGATAGAGATTCAATCATGCATATATGCATTCTAAGGCTGTCAAAAAAGTTATATAGTGACTCAATCATCCACATATTTATTGTAAGGCTATCAAAAAAAAATCAAAGTGATTCAATCATGTATATATGTGCTCTAAGGCTGTCAAAAAAGTTTCATATTGATTCAATCATTTATATATGTCAAAAAAATGTCATAGAGATTTAATCACGCATATATGTGTTCTAAGGCTGTCAAAAAAAAATCATAGTGATTCAATCACGCATATATGTGTTCTAATGCAGTCAAAAAAATTGATAGAGATTCAGTCATTCATATATGTATTCTAAGGCTGTCAAAAAAAATTCATAGTGGTTCAATCAGGCATACATGTCTTCTTAGGCTGTAAAAAAAAATTCATAGAGATTCAATCATGCATATATATGTCTTCTTAGGCTGTCAAAAAAATTATATAGTAAGTCAATCATGTATATATGTATTCTAAGGCTTTAAAAAAAAATTCAAATTCAATCATGCAAATATGTGTTATAAGGCTGTCAAAAAAATTTCGTAGTGATTCAATCATGCATATATATGTTCTAAGGTTGTCAAAAAAAAATCACAATGATTCAATCATGCATATATGTGTTCTAAGGCGGTCAAAAAAAATATCATAGAGATTCAATCATACATATATGCGCGCTAAGTCCATCAAAAAAATTATATAGTAATTCAATCATGCATATTTGTGTTCTAAAGTTGTCAAAAAACATTCATAGTAATTCAATCATGCATATATGTGTTCTAATGCAGTCAAAACAATTTCATAGAGTTTCAATCATGCATATATATGTTATAGGGCTGTAAAAAAAAATTCATAGTGATTCAATCATTCATATATGTTGTCTAATGGTGTCAAATTTTTTTTTTATTGATTGAGTCATGCATATATGTGTTCTAAAGCTGTAAAAAAAAATTTATATTGATTCAATCATTTATATATGTGTTCTAAGGCTTTCAAAAAAAATTCATAGATATTTAATCAAGCATATATGTGTTCTTAGGCTGTCAAAAAAAATTCATAGTGATTCAATCATGCATATATGTGTTCTCGGGCTATAAAAAAAAATTCATAGAGATTCAATCATGCATATATGTGTTCTTAGGCTGTCAAAAAAGTTATATAGAAGTTCAATCATACATATATGTATTCTAAAGCTTTGAAAAAAAATTCAAATTCAATCATGCATTTATGTGTTATAAGGCTGTCAAAAAAAATTCGTAGTGATTCAATCATGATATATATGTTCTAAGGTTGTCAAAAAAAATTCATAATAATTCAATCATGCATATATGTGTTCTAAGTCGGTCAAAAAATCTATATAGTGATTCAATCAAGCATATATGTGTTCTAAAGATGTAAAAAAAAATCATAGTAATTCAATCATCCATATATGTGTTCTAATGTAGTCAAAACAATTTCATAGGGATTCAATCACGCATATATATGTTCTAGGGCTGTAAAAAAAATTCATAGTGATTCAATCCTTCATATATGTTTTCTAATGGTGTCATTTTTTTTTTATTGATTGAATCATGCATATATGTGTTCTAAGGCTGTCAAAAAAATTTCATATTGATTCAATCATTTATATATGTGTTCTAAGGCTTTCAAAAAAATTTCATAGATATTTAGTCTTGCATATATGTGTTCTTAGGTTGTCAAAAAATTTTTATAGTGATTCAATCATGCATATATGTGTTCTAACGCAGTCAAAAAAATTGATAGAGATTAAATCATGCATATATGCATTCTAAGGCTGTCAAAAAAGTTATATAGTGACTCAATCATCCACATATTTATTCTAAGGCTATCAAAAAAAATTCAAAGTGATTCAATCATGTATATATGTGCTCTAAGGCTGTCAAAAAAGTTTCATATTGATTCAATCATTTATATATGCCAAAAAAAATTCATAGAGATTTAATCACACATATATGTGTTCTAAAGTTGTCAAAAAAAATTAATAGTGATTCAATCACGCATATATGTGTTCTAATGCAGTAAAAAAAAATGATAGAGATTCAGTCATTGATATATGTATTCTAAGGCTGTGAAAAAAATTTCATAGTGGTTCAATCAGGCATACATGTGTTCTCGGGCTATAAAAAAAAATTCATAGAGATTCAATCATGCATATATATGTGTTCTTAGGCTATCGAAAAAAATATATAGTAATTCAATCATGCATATATGTATTCTAAGGCTGTCAAAAAAATTTTGTAGTGATTCAATCATGCATATATATGTTCTAAGTTGTCAAAAAAAAATCATAATGATTCAATCATGCATATATGTGTTCTAAGTCCGTCAAAAAAATTATATAGTAATTCAATCATGCATATATGTGTTCTAAAGTTGTCAAAAAATATCATAGTAATTCAATCATGCATATATGTGTTCTAATGCAGTCAAAACAATTTCATAGAGATTCAATCACGCACATATATGTTCTAGGGCTGTAAAAAAAAATTCATAGTGATTCAATCATTCATATATGTTGTCTAATGGTGTCAATTTTTTTTTGTATTGATTGAATCATGCATATATGTGTTCTAAAGCTGTAAAAAAAAATTATATTGATTCAATCATTTATATATGTGTTCTAAGGCTGTCAAAAAAAATTCATAGGTATTTAATCAAGCATATATGTGTTCTTAGGCTGTCAAAAAAATTTCATAGTGATTCAATCATGCATATATGTGTTCTCGGGCTATAAAAAAAAAATTCATAGAGATTCAATCATGCATATATGTGTTCTTAGGCTGTCAAAAAAGTTATATAGTAGTTCAATCATACATATATGTATTCTAAAGCTTTGAAAAAAATTTCAAATTCAATCATGCATATATGTGTTATGAGGCTGTCAAAAAAAATTCGTAGTGATTCAATCATGCATATATATGTTCTAAGGTTGTCAAAAAAAAATCATAATGATTCAATCATGCATATATGTGTTCTAAGGCTGTAAAACAAATATCATAGAGATTCAATCATGCATATGTGTTCTAAGTCTGTCAAAAAAATTATATAGTGATTCAAGCATGCATATATGTGTTCTAAGGTTGTCAATTTTTTTTTAAAGTGATTCAATCCTGCATATTTGTGTTCTAAGGCTGTCAAAAAAATTTCATAGAGATTCTATCACGCATATATGTGGTCTAAGGTAAGAAACAAAAATACATAGCGATTCAGTCACGCACATATGTGTTCATAGAGATTCAATCAGGCATATATGTGGTCTAAGGCTGTCAAAAAAATTTCAAATTCAATCATGCATATATTTGTTATAAGGATGTCAAAAAAATTTCTTAGTGATTCAATCATGCATATATGTGTTCTAAGGTTGTCAAAAAAAATTCATAATGATTCAATCCTCCATATATGTCTTCTAAGGCTGTCAAAAAAATATGATAGATATTCAATCTTGCATATATTTATTCTAAGGCTGTCAAAAAAATTTCATAGTGGTTCAATCAGGCATGCATGTGTTCTGGGGCTGTAAAAAAAAATTCATAGAGATTCAATCATGCATATATATGTGTTCTTAGGCTGTCGAAAAAATTATATAGTAATTCAATTATGCATATATGTATTCTAAGGCTTTCAAAAAAAATTCAAATTCAATCATGCAAATATGTGTTATAAGGCTGTCAAAAAACATTTATAGTGATTCAATCATGATATATCTGTTCTAAGGTTGTCAAAAAAAAATCATAATGATTCAATCATGCATATATGTGTTCTAAGGCGGTCAAAAAAATATCATAGAGATTCAATCATGCATATATGTGTTCTAAGTCCGTCAAAAAAATTATATAGTAATTCAATCATGCATATATGTGTTCTAAAGTTGTCAAAAAAAATTCATAGTAATTCAATCATGCATATATGTGTTCTAATGCAGTCAAAACAATTTCATAGAGATTCAATCACGCATATATATGTTCTAGGGCTGTAAAAAAAATTCAAAGTGATTCAATCATTCATATATGTTGTCTAATGGTGTCAAATTTTTTTGTATTGATTGAATCATGCATATGTGTGTTCTAAAGCTGTAATAAAAAAATTATATTGATTCAATCATTTATATATATGTTCTAAGGCTGTCAAAAAAAATTCATAGATATTTAATCAAGCATATATGTGTTCTTAGGCTGTCAAAAAAATTTCATAGTGATTCAATCATGCATATATGTGTTCTCGGGCTATAAAAAAAAGTCATAGAGATTCAATCATGCATATATGTGTTCTTAGGCTGTCAAAAAAGTTATATTGTAGTTCAATCATACATATATGTATTCTAAAGCTTTGAAAAAAAATTCAAATTCAATCATGCATATATGTGTTATAAGGCTGTCAAAAAAAATTCGTAGTGATTCAATCATGCATATATATGTTCTAAGGTTGTCAAAAAAATTTCATAATGATTCAATCATGCATATATGTGTTCTAAGGCGGTCAAAAAAATATCATAGAGATTCAATCATGCATTTGTGTTCTAAGTCTGTCAAAAAAATTATATAGTGATTCAATCATGCATATATGTGCTCTAAGGTTGTCAAATTTTTTTTAAAGTCATACAATCCTGCATATTTGTGTTCTAAGGCTGTCAAAAAATTTTCATAGAGATTCTATCACGCATATATGTGGTCTAAGGTAATAAACAAAAATACATAGTGATTCAGTCATGCACATATGTGTTCATAGAGATTCAATCATGCATATATGTGGTCTAAGGCTGTCAAAAAAATTTCAAATTCAATCATGCATATATTTGTTAAAAGGATGTCAAAAAAATTTCATAGTGATTCAATCATTCATATGTGTTCTAATGCTATCAAAAAAATTTCATGGTGATTCAATAATGCACATATATGTTCCAATGCTGTCAAATAAATTTCATAGAGATTCAATCATGCATATATTTCTTCTAAGGTTGTTAAAAAATTTTTATAGTGATTCAATCATGCATATGTTCTAAGGCTGTCAAAAAAAATTCAAATTCAATCTTGCATATATGTGTCCTAAGGCTGCAAAAAAATTATATAGTAATTCAATCATGCATAAAGGTTGTCAAAATTGTTTTAAAGTGATTCTATCCTGCATATATGTGTTCTAAGGCTACCAAACAATTTTTATCGAGATCCAATCATGCATATATGTGTTCTAAGGCTATAAACAAAAATACATAGTGATTCAATCATGCATATATATGTTCTAAGGCTTAATCATGCATATATGTCATCTAAGGCTGTCAACAAAATTTCATAGTGATTCAATTATGCATATATATGTTCTAAGGCTATCAGAAAGATTTCAAATTCAATCATGCATATATGTGTTCTAAATCTGTCAGAAAAATTTCAAATTCAATCATTCATATATGTGTTTTAAGGCTGTCAAAAAAATTTCATAGTGATTCAATCATGCATAAAAGTGTTCTAAGGCTGTCAAAAAAAATTCATAGAGATTCAATCCTGCATAAACGTGTTTTGAGGCTGTTAAAAAAATTATATAGTGATTCAATCACGCATGTCTGTGTTAAAAGGCTGTCAAAAAAATTTCATAGTGATTCAATTATGCATGTATGTGTTCTAAGGCTTTAAAAAAAAATTCACATTGATTCAATCACGCATATTTGTGTCGAAGGCCATAAAAAAAATTCAAAGTGATTCAATCATGCATATTTGTGTCGAAGGCTATCAAAAAAATTCAAAGTGATTCAATCATGCATATATGTGTTCTAAGGCGGTCAAAAAAATATCATAGAGATTCAATCATGCATTTGTGTTCTAAGTCTGTCAAAAAAATTATATAGTGATTCAATCATGCATATATGTGCTCTAAGGTTGTCAAATTTTTTTTAAAGTCATACAATCCTGCATATTTGTGTTCTAAGGCTGTCAAAAAATTTTCATAGAGATTCTATCACGCATATATGTGGTCTAAGGTAATAAACAAAAATACATAGTGATTCAGTCATGCACATATGTGTTCATAGAGATTCAATCATGCATATATGTGGTCTAAGGCTGTCAAAAAAATTTCAAATTCAATCATGCATATATTTGTTAAAAGGATGTCAAAAAAATTTCATAGTGATTCAATCATTCATATGTGTTCTAATGCTATCAAAAAAATTTCATGGTGATTCAATAATGCACATATATGTTCCAATGCTGTCAAATAAATTTCATAGAGATTCAATCATGCATATATTTCTTCTAAGGTTGTTAAAAAATTTTTATAGTGATTCAATCATGCATATGTTCTAAGGCTGTCAAAAAAAATTCAAATTCAATCTTGCATATATGTGTCCTAAGGCTGCAAAAAAATTATATAGTAATTCAATCATGCATAAAGGTTGTCAAAATTGTTTTAAAGTGATTCTATCCTGCATATATGTGTTCTAAGGCTACCAAACAATTTTTATCGAGATCCAATCATGCATATATGTGTTCTAAGGCTATAAACAAAAATACATAGTGATTCAATCATGCATATATATGTTCTAAGGCTTAATCATGCATATATGTCATCTAAGGCTGTCAACAAAATTTCATAGTGATTCAATTATGCATATATATGTTCTAAGGCTATCAGAAAGATTTCAAATTCAATCATGCATATATGTGTTCTAAATCTGTCAGAAAAATTTCAAATTCAATCATTCATATATGTGTTTTAAGGCTGTCAAAAAAATTTCATAGTGATTCAATCATGCATAAAAGTGTTCTAAGGCTGTCAAAAAAAATTCATAGAGATTCAATCCTGCATAAACGTGTTTTGAGGCTGTTAAAAAAATTATATAGTGATTCAATCACGCATGTCTGTGTTAAAAGGCTGTCAAAAAAATTTCATAGTGATTCAATTATGCATGTATGTGTTCTAAGGCTTTAAAAAAAAATTCACATTGATTCAATCACGCATATTTGTGTCGAAGGCCATAAAAAAAATTCAAAGTGATTCAATCATGCATATTTGTGTCGAAGGCTATCAAAAAAATTCAAAGTGATTCAATCATGCATATATGTGTTCTAATGCTGTAAAAAAAATTCACAGAGATTCAATCATGCAAATAGGCATTCTAAGGTTGTCATAAAAAATTCATAGTGATTCAATCATGCATATATGTGTTCTAAAACTGTCAAAAAAATTTCAAATTCAATCATGCATATATGTGATCTAAGGCTCTCAAACAAATTTGAGAGAGATTTAATCATGCATATATGTGTTCTAAGGTTCTCAAAAAAATTTCATAGTGATTCAATCATGCATATATGTGTTCTCGAGCTGTTAAAAAAATTCCATAAAGATTCAATCATGCATATATGTGTTCTTAGGCTTTAAAAAACTTATATAGTAATTCAATCATGCATATATGTGTTCTAAGGCTATAAAAAAAATTCATAGTGATTCAATTATGCATATATGTGTTCTAATGCTGTCAAAAAAAATTATATTTAATCATGCATATATGTGGTCTAAGGCTGTCAAAAAAATTTCATAGATATTCAATCATGCATATATGTGTTCTAAGGCTGTCAAAAAAATTATATAGTGATTCAATCATGCATATATGTGTTCTAAGGTTGTCAAATTTTTTTTAAAGTGATTCTATCCTGTATATATGTGTTCTAACATGTTAAATTTTTTTTATAGAGATTCAATCATGCATATATGTGTTCTAAGGCACAATCATGCATATATGTGTTCTAAGGCTGTCAACAAAAATTCATAGTGATTCGATTATGCATATATGTGTTCGAAGACTCTCAATTTTTTTTTACAGTGATTGAATCATGCATTTAAGTGTTCTAGTGCTGGCAAAAAAAATTTCATACAAATTCAATAAAGCTTATATGTGTTCTATGTCTGTCAAAAAAATTTCATAGCAATTCAATAATGCATATACGTGTTTTAAGGCTGTCAAAAAAATTTGATAGTGATTGAATCTTGCATATTTGTGTCCTAAGGTTGTCAAAAAAAATTTAATAGTGATTCAATGAATCATATATGTGTACTATGGTTCTCAACAAAAATTTATAGTGATCCAATCATGCATATATATGTTCTACGGTCGTCAAAAAATTTTTATAGTGATTCAATCAAGCATATATGTGTTCTAATGCTATCAAAAAAAATTCACGGGGATTCAATCAAGCATATATGTGTTCCAATACTGTCAAACAAATTTCATAGAGATTCAATCATGCATATATTTCTTCTAAGGGTGTCAAAATTTTTTTATAGTGATTCAATAATGCATATATGTGTTCTAAGGCTGTCAAAAAAAATTCAAATTCAATCTTGCATATATGTGTCCTAAGGCTGTAAAAAAAAAATCATAGTGATTCAATTATGCATATATGTGTTCTAAGGCTGTCAAAAAATATTCATAGAGATTCAATGATGCATATATGTGTTCTAAGGCTGTCAAAAAAATTATATAGTGATTCAATCACGCATATATGTGTTCTAAGGTTGTCAAAAAAAATTTAAAGTGATTCTATCCAGCGTATATGTGTTCTAAGGTTGTCAAAAAAAAATCATAGAGATTCAATCATGCATATATGTGTTTTAAGGCTATAAACAAAAATACGTAGTGATTCAATGATGCATATATGTGGTCTAACTCTCAATCATGCATATATGTGTTATAAGGCTGTCTACAAAATTTTATAGTGATTCAATTATGCATAGATATGTTCTAAGACTATCAAATTTTTTTTATAGTGATTGATTCATGGATTTAATTGTTCTAGTGTTGGCAAAAAAAAATCATAGGGATTCAATAATGCTTATATGTGTTCTATGTTTGTCAAAAAAATTTCATAGCGATTCAATGATGCATATATATGTTCTAAGGCTGTCAAAAAAATTTGATTGTGGTTGAATCTTTCATATTTGTGTTCAAAGGCTGTCAAAAAAAATTCATAGTGATTCAATAATCATATATATGTCCTACGATTGTCAAAAAAAATTTATAGTGATTCCATCATGCATATATGTGTTCTAATGCTATCAAAAAAACATCATAGAGATTCAACCATGCAAATATGCATTCTAAGGCTGTCAAAAAAAATTCATAGTGATTCAATCATGCACGTATGTGTTCTAAGATTGTAAAAGAAATTCAAATTCAATCATGCATGTATGTGTTCTAAGGCTCTCAAACAAATCTCATAGTGATTCAATCATGCATATATGTTTTCTAAGCTTCAAAAAAAAATTCATAGTGATTCAATCATGCATATATGCGTTCTAAGGTTATAAACAAAAATACACAGTGATTCAATCATGCATATATGTGTCCTAAGGCTATAAACAAAAATACATAGTGATTCAATCGTGCATATATGTGTTCTAAGGTTGTCAACAAAATTTCATAGTGATTCAATTATATATATATATGTGTTCTAAGACTCAAATTTTTTTTATAGTGATTGAATCATGCATTTAAGTGTTCTAATGCTGGCAAAAAAAATTCATAGAGATTCAATAATGCTTATATGTGTTCTATGTCTGTAAAAAAAATATCATAACGATTCAATCATGCATATATGTGTCCTAAGGCTGTCAAAAAAATTTCAAATTCAATCATGCATATATGTGTTCTAAATCTCTCAAACAAATTTAATAATGATTCAATCATGCATATATGTGTTCTAAGGTTCACAAAAAAATTTCATAGTGATTCAATCATGCATATGTGTTCTCGAGCTGTAAAAAAAAATCATAGAGATTCAATCATGCATATATGTGTTCTTAGGCTGTCAAAAAAAATATATAGTAATTCAATCATGCATATATGTGTTCTAAGGCTATAAAAAAAAATTCAAAATGATTCAATCAAGCATATATGTGTTCTAAGGCTGTCAAAAAATTTCAAATTCAATCATGCATACATGTGATTGGAGGTTGTCAAAAAAAATTCATAGCGATTCAATTATGCATATATGTGTTCTAGTGTTGTCAAAAAAAATTCATAGAGATTAAATCTGGCATATATGTGTTCTAATGCTATAAAAAAAATTCAAATTTAATCAAGCATATACGTGTTCTAAGGCTATCAAAAAAAATTTATAGTGATTCAATCAAGCATATATGTGTTTTAATGCTGTAAAAAAAATCATAGAGATTCAATCAAGCATATATGTGTTCTGAGGCTGTAAAAAAAAAATCATAGTGATTCAATCATGCATATATATGTGCTAAGGTTGTCAAAAAAAAATCATAGTGATTCAATCATGCATATATATGTTCTAAGGCTGTCAAAAAAACTTCATAGTGATTCAATCAAGCATATATATTTTCTAATACTATAAAAAAAAATCATGGTGAATCAATCATGCATATATGTGTTCTAATGTTGTCAAATAAATTTCATATAGATTCAATCATGCATATATGTGCTCCAAGGCTGTCAAATTTTTTTTATAGTGAATCAATCATGCATATATGTGTTCTATGTCAGTAAAAAAAAATATATAGTGATTCAATCATGCATTATGTGTTCTGAGGTTGTCAAAATAATTTTAAAGTGACTTTATCCTGCATATTTGTGTTCTATAAACAAAAAGAGAGTGATTCAATCATGCATATATGTGTTCCAAGGCTCAATCATGCATATATGTGTTCTAAGGCTGTTAAAAAATTTCAAAGTGATTTAATCAGGCATATATATGTTGTAAGATTACAAAAAAAAAATCATAGTGATTCAATCATGCATAATTGTGTTCTATGGCTGTCAAAAATATTCAAATTCAATCATGCATGTATGTGTTCTAAGCCTCTCAAAAAAAAATCATAGTGATTCAATCATGCATATATGTGTTCTAATGTTTTCAAAAAAAATTCATAGTGATTCAAACATGCATATATGTGTTCAAAGGTTGTTAAATAAATTTCATAGTGATTCAATCATGCATATGTGTGTTCTAATGCAGTAAAACAAAATTCATGGATATTCAATCATGCATATATATGTTCTAAGTTTGTCAAAAAAAATTCATAGAGATTCAATCATGGAGATATGTATATCTATTTTGCATATACGTGTTCTAACCCTGTTAAAAAAATGCATATATTCTCTAATGCTTTCAAAAAATTTTCATAGTGATTCAATCTTGTATATATGTGTTCTAATGCTGTAAAAAAAATTTCATATTGATTCAATCATGCATATATATGTTCTAAGGCTGTCAAAAAAATTTTATAGTGATTCAATCTTGCATATATGTGTTCTAAGGTTGTCAAAAAAATATCAAATTCAATCATGCATATATGCGTTCTAAGGCTGTCAAAAAAATTATATAGCTATCAAATCCTGCACATATGTGTTCTAAGGCTGTCAAAAAAAATTTATAGTTATTTAATCATGCATATATGTGTTCTAAGGTTGTCAAACAAATTTCATAGTGATTTAATCTTGCTTATATGTGTTCTATTGCTATAAAAAAAAATTCAAATTCAATCTTGCATATATGTGTTCTAAGGCTATCAAAAAACTTTCATAGTGATTCAATCATGCATATATATGTTCTAATGTTGTAAAAAAAAAATCATAGTCATTCAATAATGCATATATGTGTTCTAATGCTGTCAAAAAAAAATTATAGTGATTCAACCATGCATATATGTGTTCTAAGGTTGTCAAAAAAAATTCATAGTGATTTAATCATGCATATGTGTGTTCTAAGATTATAAAAAAAAATTCAGGTTGATTCAATCATGCATATATGTGTTCTAAGGCTACAAAAAATATTTCATAGTGATTCAATCTTGCATATATGTATTCTAATGCTGTCAAAAAATTTCATAGAGATTCAATCATGCATATATGTGTTCTAAGGCTGTCAAAAAAATTTCAAATTTATTCATGCATATATGTGTTCTAAGGATGTAAAAAAAAATGCAAATTTAATCATGCATATATATATATGTGTTAAGGCTGTCAAAAAAATTTCATAGTGATTTAATCATGCATATATGTTTTCTAATGCTTTCAAACAAATTTCATAGAGATTCAATAAAGCATATACATGTTTTGAGGCTGTCAAAAAAAAGTTGTAGTGATTCAATCATGCATATATATGTTCTAAGGCTATAAAAAAAATTTCACAGTGATTCAATCATACATATATGTGTTCTAAGGCTATCAAAAAAATTTCATAGTGATTCAATCTTGCATATATGTATTCTAATGCTGTCAATAAAATTTTATACATATTCAATCATGCATATATGTGTTCTAATGCTGTCAAAAAAATTTCATAGTGATTCAATCATGCATATATGTGTTCTAAGGCTATAAAAAAAATTCATAGGGACTCAATCATGCATATATGTGTTCTAAGGCAATAAAAAAAAATTCAGAGTGATTCAATCATGCATATATGATTTCTAAGGTTATAAAAAAAAATTCATAGTGATTCAATCATGTATATATGTGTTCTAATGCAGTTAAAAAAATTCTAAATTCAATCATGCATATATGTGTGCTAAGGGTGTCAAAAAAAATTCTTAGTGATTCAATCATGTATATATGTGTTGTTATGCTGTCAAAAAAAATTCATAGTAATTCAATCATGCATATATATGTTCTAATGCTGTCAAAAAAATTTCATAGAGATTTTATCATGCATATTTGTGTTCTAAGGCTGTTAAAAAAAATCATAGTGATTCAATCTTTCATATACATTTTCTAATGCATTCAAATTTTTTTATAGTGATTCAATCATGCATATATGTGTTCTAAGGCTGTCAAAAAAATTTCGTGTTGATTCAATCATGCATATATGTGCTCTAATGCTGTCCAAAAAATTTCATAGTGATTCAATCAAGCATATATGTGTTCTAAGGTTGTAAAAAAATTTTCATAGCGATTCAATCATGCATATATATGTTCTAAGGCTGTCCAAAAAAAATCATAGTGATTCAATCATGCATATATAAGTTCTAAGGCTGTTAAAAAAAATTCACAGTGATTCAATCATGCATATATGTACTCTAAGGCTATCAAAAAAAATTTATACAGATTCAATCATTCATATATGTGTTCTAAGGCTGTCAAAAAAATTTGTAGTGATTCAATCATGCAAATATGTGTTCTTAGGCGGTCAAAAAAATTTCAAAATCAATCATGCATATATGTGTTCTAAGGCTCTTAAAAAAAATTATACTCATTCAATCATGCATATATGTGTTCTAAGGTTGTCAACAAAATTTCATAGTGATTCAATTATATATATATATATGTGTTCTAAGACTCAAAATTTTTTTATAGTGATTGAATCATGCATTTAAGTGTTCTAATGCTGGCAAAAAAAATTCATAGAGATTCAATAATGCTTATATGTGTTCTATGTCTGTAAAAAAAATATCATAACGATTCAATCATGCATATATGTGTCCTAAGGCTGTCAAAAAAATTTCAAATTCAATCATGCATATATGTGTTCTAAATCTCTCAAACAAATTTAATAGTGATTCAATCATGCATATATGTGTTCTAAGGTTCTCAAAAAAATTTCATAGTGATTCAATCATGCATATGTGTTCTCGAGCTGTAAAAAAAAATCATAGAGATTCAATCATGCATATATGTGTTCTTAGGCTGTCAAAAAAAATATATAGTAATTCAATCATGCATATATGTGTTCTAAGGCTATAAAAAAAAATTCAAAATGATTCAATCAAGCATATATGTGTTCTAAGGCTGTCAAAAAATTTCAAATTCAATCATGCATACATGTGATTGGAGGTTGTCAAAAAAAATTCATAGCGATTCAATTATGCATATATGTGTTCTAGTGTTGTCAAAAAAAATTCATAGAGATTAAATCTGGCATATATGTGTTCTAATGCTATAAAAAAAATTCAAATTTAATCAAGCATATACGTGTTCTAAGGCTATCAAAAAAAATTCATAGTGATTCAATCAAGCATATATGTGTTTTAATGCTGTAAAAAAAAATCATAGAGATTCAATCAAGCATATATGTGTTCTGAGGCTGTAAAAAAAAAATCATAGTGATTCAATCATGCATATATATGTGCTAAGGTTGTCAAAAAAAAATCATAGTGATTCAATCATGCATATATATGTTCTAAGGCTGTCAAAAAAACTTCATAGTGATTCAATCAAGCATATATATTTTCTAATACTATAAAAAAAAATTCATGGTGAATCAATCATGCATATATGTGTTCTAATGTTGTCAAATAAATTTCATATAGATTCAATCATGCATATATGTGCTCCAAGGCTGTCAAAATTTTTTTATAGTGAATCAATCATGCATATATGTGTTCTATGTCAGTAAAAAAAAATATATAGTGATTCAATCATGCATTATGTGTTCTGAGGTTGTCAAAATAATTTTAAAGTGACTTTATCCTGCATATTTGTGTTCTATAAACAAAAAGAGAGTGATTCAATCATGCATATATGTGTTCCAAGGCTCAATCATGCATATATGTGTTCTAAGGCTGTTAAAAAATTTCAAAGTGATTCAATCAGGCATATATATGTTGTAAGATTACAAAAAAAAAATCATAGTGATTCAATCATGCATAATTGTGTTCTATGGCTGTCAAAAATATTCAAATTCAATCATGCATGTATGTGTTCTAAGCCTCTCAAAAAAAAATCATAGTGATTCAATCATGCATATATGTGTTCTAATGTTTTCAAAAAAATTTCATAGTGATTCAAACATGCATATATGTGTTCAAAGGTTGTTAAATAAATTTCATAGTGATTCAATCATGCATATGTGTGTTCTAATGCAGTAAAAAAAAATTCATGGATATTCAATCATGCATATATATGTTCTAAGTTTGTCAAAAAAAATTCATAGTGATTCAATCATGGAGATATGTATATCTATTTTGCATATACGTGTTCTAACCCTGTTAAAAAAATGCATATATTCTCTAATGCTATCAAAAAATTTTCATAGTGATTCAATCTTGTATATATGTGTTCTAATGCTGTAAAAAAAAATTCATATTGATTCAATCATGCATATATATGTTCTAAGGCTGTCAAAAAAATTTTATAGTGATTCAATCTTGCATATATGTGTTCTAAGGTTGTCAAAAAAATATAAAATTCAATCATGCATATATGCGTTCTAAGGCTGTCAAAAAAATTATATAGCTATCAAATCCTGCACATATGTGTTCTAAGGCTGTCAAAAAAAAATTATAGTGATTTAATCATGCATATATGTGTTCTAAGGCTGTCAAACAAATTTCATAGTGATTTAATCTTGCTTATATGTGTTCTATTGCTATAAAAAAAAATTCAAATTCAATCTTGCATATATGTGTTCTAAGGCTATCAAAAAACTTTCATAGTGATTCAATCATGCATATATATGTTCTAATGTTGTAAAAAAAAAATCATAGTCATTCAATAATGCATATATGTGTTCTAATGCTGTCAAAAAAAAATTATAGTGATTCAACCATGCATATATGTATTCTAAGGTTGTCAAAAAAAATTCATAGTGATTTAATCATGCATATGTGTGTTCTAAGATTATAAAAAAAAATTCAGGTTGATTCAATCATGCATATATGTGTTCTAAGGCTAAAAAAAATATTTCATAGTGATTCAATCTTGCATATATGTATTCTAATGCTGTCAAAAAATTTCATAGAGATTCAATCATGCATATATGTGTTCTACGGCTGTCAAAAAAATTTCAAATTTATTCATGCATATATGTGTTCTAAGGATGTAAAAAAAAATGCAAATTTAATCATGCATATATATATGTGTTAAGGCTGTCAAAAAAATTTCATAGTGATTTAATCATGCATATATGTTTTCTAATGCTTTCAAACAAATTTCATAGAGATTCAATAAAGCATATACATGTTTTGAGGCTGTCAAAAAAAAGTTGTAGTGATTCAATCATGCATATATATGTTCTAAGGCTATAAAAAAAATTTCACAGTGATTCAATCATACATATATGTGTTCTAAGGCTATCAAAAAAATTTCATAGTGATTCAATCTTGCATATATGTATTCTAATGCTGTCAATAAAATTTTATAGATATTCAATCATGCATATATGTGTTCTAATGCTGTCAAAAAAAAATCATAGTGATTCAATCATGCGTATATGTGTTCTAAGGCTATAAAAAAAAATCATAGGGACTCAATCATGCATATATGTGTTCTAAGGCAATAAAAAAAAATTCAGAGTGATTCAATCATGCATATATGATTTCTAAGGTTATAAAAAAAAATTCATAGTGATTCAATCATGCATATATGTGTTCTAATGCAGTTAAAAAAATTCTAAATTCAATCATGCATATATGTGTGCTAAGGGTGTCAAAAAAAATTCTTAGTGATTCAATCATGTATATATGTGTTGTTATGCTGTCAAAAAAAATTCATAGTAATTCAATCATGCATATATATGTTCTAATGCTGTCAAAAAAAATTCATAGAGATTCAATCATGCATATTTGTGTTCTAAGGCTGTTAAAAAAAATCATAGTGATTCAATCTTTCATATACATTTTCTAATGCAGTCAAATTTTTTTATAGTGATTCAATCATGCATATATGTGTTCTAAGGCTGTCAAAAAAATTTCGTGTTGATTCAATCATGCATATATGTGTTCTAATGCTGTCCAAAAAATTTCATAGTGATTCAATCAAGCATATATGTGTTCTAAGGTTGTAAAAAAATTTTCATAGCGATTCAATCATGCATATATATGTTCTAAGGCTGTCCAAAAAAAATCATAGTGATTCAATCATGCATATATAAGTTCTAAGGCTGTTAAAAAAAATTCACAGTGATTCAATCATGCATATTTGTGTTCTAAGGCTGTTAAAAAAAATTTATACAGATTCAATCATTCATATATGTGTTCTAAGGCTGTCAAAAAAATTTGTAGTGATTCAATCATGCAAATATGTGTTCTTAGGCGGTCAAAAAAATTTCAAAATCAATCATGCATATATGTGTTCTAAGGATCTTAAAAAAAATTATACTCATTCAATCATGCATATATGTGTTCTAAGGTTGTCAACAAAATTTCATAGTGATTCAATTATATATATATATGTGTTCTAAGACTCAAAATTTTTTTATAGTGATTGAATCATGCATTTAAGTGTTCTAATGCTGGCAAAAAAAATTCATAGAGATTCAATAATGCTTATATGTGTTCTATGTCTGTAAAAAAAATATCATAACGATTCAATCATGCATATATGTGTCCTAAGGCTGTCAAAAAAATTTCAAATTCAATCATGCATATATGTGTTCTAAATCTCTCAAACAAATTTAATAGTGATTCAATCATGCATATATGTGTTCTAAGGTTCTCAAAAAAATTTCATAGTGATTCAATCATGCATATGTATTCTCGAGCTGTAAAAAAAAATCATAGAGATTCAATCATGCATATATGTGTTCTTAGGCTATCAAAAAAAATATATAGTAATTCAATCATGCATATATGTGTTCTAAGGGTATAAAAAACAATTCAAAATGATTCAATCAAGCATATATGTGTTCTAAGGCTGTCAAAAAATTTCAAATTCAATCATGCATACTTGTGATTGGAGGTTGTCAAAAAAAATTCATAGCGATTCAATTATGCATATATGTGTTCTAGTGTTGTCAAAAAAAATTCATAGAGATTAAATCTGGCATATATGTGTTCTAATGCTATAAAACAAATTCAAATTTAATCAAGCATATACGTGTTCTAAGGCTATCAAAAAAAATTCATAGTGATTCAATCAAGCATATATGTGTTTTAATGCTGTAAAAAAAAATCATAGAGATTCAATCAAGCATATATGTGTTCTGAGGCTGTAAAAAAAAAATCATAGTGATTCAATCATGCATATATATGTGCTAAGGTTGTCAAAAAAAAATCATAGTGATTCAATCATGCATATATATGTTCTAAGGCTGTCAAAAAAACTTCATAGTGATTCAATCAAGCATATATATTTTCTAATACTATAAAAAAAAATTCATGGTGAATCAATCATGCATATATGTGTTCTAATGTTGTCAAATAAATTTCATATAGATTCAATCATGCATATATGTGCTCCAAGGCTGTCAAATTTTTTTTATAGTGAATCAATCATGCATATATGTGTTCTATGTCAGTAAAAAAAAATATATAGTGATTCAATCATGCATTATGTGTTCTGAGGTTGTCAAAATAATTTTAAAGTGACTTTATCCTGCATATTTGTGTTCTATAAACAAAAAGAGAGTGATTCAATCATGCATATATGTGTTCCAAGGCTCAATCATGCATATATGTGTTCTAAGGCTGTTAAAAAATTTCAAAGTGATTCAATCAGGCATATATATGTTGTAAGATTACAAAAAAAAAATCATAGTGATTCAATCATGCATAATTGTGTTCTATGGCTGTCAAAAATATTCAAATTCAATCATGCATGTATGTGTTCTAAGCCTCTCAAAAAAAAATCATAGTGATTCAATCATGCATATATGTGTTCTAATGTTTTCAAAAAAATTTCATAGTGATTCAAACATGCATATATGTGTTCAAAGGTTGTTAAATAAATTTCATAGTGATTCAATCATGCATATGTGTGTTTTAATGCAGTAAAAAAAAATTCATGGATATTCAATCATGCATATATATGTTCTAAGTTTGTCAAAAAAAATTCATAGTGATTCAATCATGGAGATATGTATATCTATTTTGCATATACGTGTTCTAACCCTGTTAAAAAAATGCATATATTCTCTAATGCTATCAAAAAATTTTCATAGTGATTCAATCTTGTATATATGTGTTCTAATGCTGTAAAAAAAAATTCATATTGATTCAATCATGCATATATATGTTCTAAGGCTGTCAAAAAAATTTTATAGTGATTCAATCTTGCATATATGTGTTCTAAGGTTGTCAAAAAAATATAAAATTCAATCATGCATATATGCGTTCTAAGGCTGTCAAAAAAATTATATAGCTATCAAATCCTGCACATATGTGTTCTAAGGCTGTCAAAAAAAAATTATAGTGATTTAATCATGCATATATGTGTTCTAAGGCTGTCAAACAAATTTCATAGTGATTTAATCTTGCTTATATGTGTTCTATTGCTATAAAAAAAAATTCAAATTCAATCTTGCATATATGTGTTCTAAGGCTATCAAAAAACTTTCATAGTGATTCAATCATGCATATATATGTTCTAATGTTGTAAAAAAAAAATCATAGTCATTCAATAATGCATATATGTGTTCTAATGCTGTCAAAAAAAAATTATAGTGATTCAACCATGCATATATGTATTCTAAGGTTGTCAAAAAAAATTCATAGTGATTTAATCATGCATATGTGTGTTCTAAGATTATAAAAAAAAATTCAGGTTGATTCAATCATGCATATATGTGTTCTAAGGCTAAAAAAAATATTTCATAGTGATTCAATCTTGCATATATGTATTCTAATGCTGTCAAAAAATTTCATAGAGATTCAATCATGCATATATGTGTTCTACGGCTGTCAAAAAAATTTCAAATTTATTCATGCATATATGTGTTCTAAGGATGTAAAAAAAAATGCAAATTTAATCATGCATATATATATATGTGTTAAGGCTGTCAAAAAAATTTCATAGTGATTTAATCATGCATATATGTTTTCTAATGCTTTCAAACAAATTTCATAGAGATTCAATAAAGCATATACATGTTTTGAGGCTGTCAAAAAAAAGTTGTAGTGATTCAATCATGCATATATATGTTCTAAGGCTATAAAAAAAATTTCACAGTGATTCAATCATACATATATGTGTTCTAAGGCTATCAAAAAAATTTCATAGTGATTCAATCTTGCATATATGTATTCTAATGCTGTCAATAAAATTTTATAGATATTCAATCATGCATATATGTGTTCTAATGCTGTCAAAAAAAAATCATAGTGATTCAATCATGCGTATATGTGTTCTAAGGCTATAAAAAAAAAATCATAGGGACTCAATCATGCATATATGTGTTCTAAGGCAATAAAAAAAAATTCAGAGTGATTCAATCATGCATATATGATTTTTAAGGTTATAAAAAAAATTCATAGTGATTCAATCATGCATATATGTGTTCTAATGCAGTTAAAAAAATTCTAAATTCAATCATGCATATATGTGTGCTAAGGGTGTCAAAAAAAATTCTTAGTGATTCAATCATGTATATATGTGTTGTTATGCTGTCAAAAAAAATTCATAGTAATTCAATCATGCATATATATGTTCTAATGCTGTCAAAAAAATTTCATAGAGATTCAATCATGCATATTTGTGTTCTAAGGCTGTTAAAAAAAATCATAGTGATTCAATCTTTCATATACATTTTCTAATGCAGTCAAATTTTTTTATAGTGATTCAATCATGCATATATGTGTTCTAAGGCTGTCAAAAAAATTTCGTGTTGATTCAATCATGCATATATGTGTTCTAATGCTGTCCAAAAAATTTCATAGTGATTCAATCAAGCATATATGTGTTCTAAGGTTGTAAAAAAATTTTCATAGCGATTCAATCATGCATATATATGTTCTAAGGCTGTCCAAAAAAAATCATAGTGATTCAATCATGCATATATAAGTTCTAAGGCTGTTAAAAAAAATTCACAGTGATTCAATCATGCATATATGTACTCTAAGGCTATCAAAAAAAATTTATACAGATTCAATCATTCATATATGTGTTCTAAGGCTGTCAAAAAAATTTGTAGTGATTCAATCATGCAAATATGTGTTCTTAGGCGGTCAAAAAAATTTCAAAATCAATCATGCATATATGTGTTCTAAGGCTCTTAAAAAAAATTATACTCATTCAATCATGCATATATGTGTTTTAAGGTTGTCAAAAAATTTTCATAGTGATTTAATCATGCATATATGTATTCTATGGCTGTCAAACAAAAATCATATACACTTAATCATGCATTTATGTGTTCTAAGGCTGTCAAAAAAATTATATAGTGACTCAATCATACACATACGTATTCTAAGGCTATCCAAAAAAATTCAAAGTGATTCAATCATACATGTATTTGTTCTAAGGCTGTCAAATTTTTTTTATAGTGATTCAATCATGCATATATGTGTTCTAATGTGTCAAAAAAGATTCATAGAGATTCAATCATGCATACATGTCCTAATGCTGTAAAAAAAAAATTCAAATTTAGTCATGCATATATGTGTACTAAGGCTGTTAAAAAAAAATTATAGTGATTCAATCATGCATATATGTGTTTTAATGCTGTAAAAAATAATTCATAGAGACTCAATAAACCATATATGTGTTTTAAGGCAGTCAAAAAAAGTTTAAAGTGATTCAATCATGCATATATATGTTCTAAGGTTATCAAAAAAATTTTGTAGTGATTCAATCATGCATATATGTGTTCTAAGGCTATCAAAAAAATCTCATAGAGATTCAATCTTGCATATCTGAGTTCGAATGTTGTCAAAAAAATTTGATAGTGATTCATTCAAGCATATATGTGTTCTAAGGCTGTCAAAAAAATTTCATAGTGATTCACTCAAGCATATATGTGTTCTAAGGCTGCCAAAAAAATTTCAAATTCAATTATGCATATATGTGTTCTAAGGTTGTGAAAAAAAATTTATAGTGATTCAATCATGTATGTATGTGTTCTAAGGCAGTAAAAAAAAATTTATAGTAATTTAATCATGCATATATGTGTTCTAGTGCTGTAAAAAATTTCATAGAGATTCAATCATGCATATATATGTTCTAAGGCTGTTAAAAAAAATTCATAGTGATTAAATCATTCATATATGTTTTCTAATGCTGTCAAATTTTTCTTCTTCTGATTCAATCATGTATATATGTGTTCTAAGGCTGTCAAAAAAATTTCATATTGATTCAATCATTTATATATGTGTTCTAAGGCTGTCAAAAAAAAATCATAGAGATTTAATCATGCATATATGTGTTCTAAGGCTGTCAAAAAAATTACATAGTGATTTAATCATGCATATATGTGTTCTAATACAGTCAAAAAAATTCATCGAGATTCAATCATGCATATATGTATTCTAAGGCTGTCAAAAAAATTTCATAGTGGTTCAATCAGGCATATATGTGTTCTTGGGCTGTAAAAAAAAATTCATAGAGATTCAATCATGCATATATGTGTTCTTAGGCTGTCAAAAAAATTATATAGTAATTCAAACATGCGTATATGTACTCTAAGGCTATCAAAAAAATTTCAAATTCAATCATGCATATATGTGTTATAAAGTTGTCAAAAAAAATTCGTAGTGACTCAATCATGCATATATATGTTCTAAGGCAGTAAAAAAAAATTCATAATGATTCTATCATGCATATATGTGTTCTAAGGCAGTCAAAAAAATATCATAGAGATTTAATCATGCATATATGTGTTCTAAGTCGGTCAAAAAAATTACATAGTGATTCAATCATGCATATATGTGTTCTAAAGCTGTCAAAAAAAACTTCATAGTAATTCAATCATGCATTTATGTGTTCTAATGTAGTAAAAAAAAATTCATAGAGATTCAATCACGCATATATATGTTCTAGGGCTGTAAAAAAAAATCATAGTGATTCAATCATTCATATATGTTTTCTTATGGTGTCAAGTTTTTTATGTATTGATTGAATCATGTATATATGTGTTCTAAGGCTGTCAAAAAAATTTGATATTGATTCAATCATTTATATATGTGTTCTAAGGTTGTCAAAAAAAAATCATTGATATTTAATCATGCATATATGTGTTCTTAGGCTGTCAAAAAAAATTCATAGTGATTCATTCATGCATTATGTGTTCTAATGCAGTCAAAAAAATTCATAGAGATTCAATCATGCAAATATGCATTCTAAGGCTGTCAAACAAATTATATAGTGACTCAATCATCCACATTTTTATTCTAAGGCTATAAAAAAAATTTCAAAGTTATTCAATCATGTATATATGTGCTCTAAGGCTGTCAAAAAAGTTTCATATTGATTCAATCATTTATATATGCATTCTAAGGCTGTCAAAAAAGTTTTGTAGTGATTTAATCATGCATATATGTGTTCTAAGGCTGTCAAACAAATTTCATAGTGATTTAATCTTGCTTATATGTGTTCTATTGCTATAAAAAAAAATTCAAATTCAATCTTGCATATATGTGTTCTAAGGCTATCAAAAAACTTTCATAGTGATTCAATCATGCATATATATGTTCTAATGTTGTAAAAAAAAAATCATAGTCATTCAATAATGCATATATGTGTTCTAATGCTGTCAAAAAAAAATTATAGTGATTCAACCATGCATATATGTATTCTAAGGTTGTCAAAAAAAATTCATAGTGATTTAATCATGCATATGTGTGTTCTAAGATTATAAAAAAAAATTCAGGTTGATTCAATCATGCATATATGTGTTCTAAGGCTAAAAAAAATATTTCATAGTGATTCAATCTTGCATATATGTATTCTAATGCTGTCAAAAAATTTCATAGAGATTCAATCATGCATATATGTGTTCTACGGCTGTCAAAAAAATTTCAAATTTATTCATGCATATATGTGTTCTAAGGATGTAAAAAAAAATGCAAATTTAATCATGCATATATATATATGTGTTAAGGCTGTCAAAAAAATTTCATAGTGATTTAATCATGCATATATGTTTTCTAATGCTTTCAAACAAATTTCATAGAGATTCAATAAAGCATATACATGTTTTGAGGCTGTCAAAAAAAAGTTGTAGTGATTCAATCATGCATATATATGTTCTAAGGCTATAAAAAAAATTTCACAGTGATTCAATCATACATATATGTGTTCTAAGGCTATCAAAAAAATTTCATAGTGATTCAATCTTGCATATATGTATTCTAATGCTGTCAATAAAATTTTATAGATATTCAATCATGCATATATGTGTTCTAATGCTGTCAAAAAAAAATCATAGTGATTCAATCATGCGTATATGTGTTCTAAGGCTATAAAAAAAAAATCATAGGGACTCAATCATGCATATATGTGTTCTAAGGCAATAAAAAAAAATTCAGAGTGATTCAATCATGCATATATGATTTTTAAGGTTATAAAAAAAATTCATAGTGATTCAATCATGCATATATGTGTTCTAATGCAGTTAAAAAAATTCTAAATTCAATCATGCATATATGTGTGCTAAGGGTGTCAAAAAAAATTCTTAGTGATTCAATCATGTATATATGTGTTGTTATGCTGTCAAAAAAAATTCATAGTAATTCAATCATGCATATATATGTTCTAATGCTGTCAAAAAAATTTCATAGAGATTCAATCATGCATATTTGTGTTCTAAGGCTGTTAAAAAAAATCATAGTGATTCAATCTTTCATATACATTTTCTAATGCAGTCAAATTTTTTTATAGTGATTCAATCATGCATATATGTGTTCTAAGGCTGTCAAAAAAATTTCGTGTTGATTCAATCATGCATATATGTGTTCTAATGCTGTCCAAAAAATTTCATAGTGATTCAATCAAGCATATATGTGTTCTAAGGTTGTAAAAAAATTTTCATAGCGATTCAATCATGCATATATATGTTCTAAGGCTGTCCAAAAAAAATCATAGTGATTCAATCATGCATATATAAGTTCTAAGGCTGTTAAAAAAAATTCACAGTGATTCAATCATGCATATATGTACTCTAAGGCTATCAAAAAAAATTTATACAGATTCAATCATTCATATATGTGTTCTAAGGCTGTCAAAAAAATTTGTAGTGATTCAATCATGCAAATATGTGTTCTTAGGCGGTCAAAAAAATTTCAAAATCAATCATGCATATATGTGTTCTAAGGCTCTTAAAAAAAATTATACTCATTCAATCATGCATATATGTGTTTTAAGGTTGTCAAAAAATTTTCATAGTGATTTAATCATGCATATATGTATTCTATGGCTGTCAAACAAAAATCATATACACTTAATCATGCATTTATGTGTTCTAAGGCTGTCAAAAAAATTATATAGTGACTCAATCATACACATACGTATTCTAAGGCTATCCAAAAAAATTCAAAGTGATTCAATCATACATGTATTTGTTCTAAGGCTGTCAAATTTTTTTTATAGTGATTCAATCATGCATATATGTGTTCTAATGTGTCAAAAAAGATTCATAGAGATTCAATCATGCATACATGTCCTAATGCTGTAAAAAAAAAATTCAAATTTAGTCATGCATATATGTGTACTAAGGCTGTTAAAAAAAAATTATAGTGATTCAATCATGCATATATGTGTTTTAATGCTGTAAAAAATAATTCATAGAGACTCAATAAACCATATATGTGTTTTAAGGCAGTCAAAAAAAGTTTAAAGTGATTCAATCATGCATATATATGTTCTAAGGTTATCAAAAAAATTTTGTAGTGATTCAATCATGCATATATGTGTTCTAAGGCTATCAAAAAAATCTCATAGAGATTCAATCTTGCATATCTGAGTTCGAATGTTGTCAAAAAAATTTGATAGTGATTCATTCAAGCATATATGTGTTCTAAGGCTGTCAAAAAAATTTCATAGTGATTCACTCAAGCATATATGTGTTCTAAGGCTGCCAAAAAAATTTCAAATTCAATTATGCATATATGTGTTCTAAGGTTGTGAAAAAAAATTTATAGTGATTCAATCATGTATGTATGTGTTCTAAGGCAGTAAAAAAAAATTTATAGTAATTTAATCATGCATATATGTGTTCTAGTGCTGTAAAAAATTTCATAGAGATTCAATCATGCATATATATGTTCTAAGGCTGTTAAAAAAAATTCATAGTGATTAAATCATTCATATATGTTTTCTAATGCTGTCAAATTTTTCTTCTTCTGATTCAATCATGTATATATGTGTTCTAAGGCTGTCAAAAAAATTTCATATTGATTCAATCATTTATATATGTGTTCTAAGGCTGTCAAAAAAAAATCATAGAGATTTAATCATGCATATATGTGTTCTAAGGCTGTCAAAAAAATTACATAGTGATTTAATCATGCATATATGTGTTCTAATACAGTCAAAAAAATTCATCGAGATTCAATCATGCATATATGTATTCTAAGGCTGTCAAAAAAATTTCATAGTGGTTCAATCAGGCATATATGTGTTCTTGGGCTGTAAAAAAAAATTCATAGAGATTCAATCATGCATATATGTGTTCTTAGGCTGTCAAAAAAATTATATAGTAATTCAAACATGCGTATATGTACTCTAAGGCTATCAAAAAAATTTCAAATTCAATCATGCATATATGTGTTATAAAGTTGTCAAAAAAAATTCGTAGTGACTCAATCATGCATATATATGTTCTAAGGCAGTAAAAAAAAATTCATAATGATTCTATCATGCATATATGTGTTCTAAGGCAGTCAAAAAAATATCATAGAGATTTAATCATGCATATATGTGTTCTAAGTCGGTCAAAAAAATTACATAGTGATTCAATCATGCATATATGTGTTCTAAAGCTGTCAAAAAAAACTTCATAGTAATTCAATCATGCATTTATGTGTTCTAATGTAGTAAAAAAAAATTCATAGAGATTCAATCACGCATATATATGTTCTAGGGCTGTAAAAAAAAATCATAGTGATTCAATCATTCATATATGTTTTCTTATGGTGTCAAGTTTTTTATGTATTGATTGAATCATGTATATATGTGTTCTAAGGCTGTCAAAAAAATTTGATATTGATTCAATCATTTATATATGTGTTCTAAGGTTGTCAAAAAAAAATCATTGATATTTAATCATGCATATATGTGTTCTTAGGCTGTCAAAAAAAATTCATAGTGATTCATTCATGCATTATGTGTTCTAATGCAGTCAAAAAAATTCATAGAGATTCAATCATGCAAATATGCATTCTAAGGCTGTCAAACAAATTATATAGTGACTCAATCATCCACATTTTTATTCTAAGGCTATAAAAAAAATTTCAAAGTTATTCAATCATGTATATATGTGCTCTAAGGCTGTCAAAAAAGTTTCATATTGATTCAATCATTTATATATGCATTCTAAGGCTGTCAAAAAAGTTTTGTAGAGATTTAATCATGCATATATGTATTCTAAGGCTGTCAAAAAAAATTTATAGTGATTCAATCATGCATTGATGTGTTCTAATGCAGTCAAAATAATTTATAGAGATTCAATTTTGCATATATGTATTCTAAGGCTGTCACAAAATATTCATAGTGGTTCAATCAGGCATACATGTGTTCTCGGGCTATAAAAAAAAAATCATAGAGATTCAATCACGCATATATATGTGTTCTTACACTGTCAAAAAAATTATATAGTAATTCAATCAATGCATATATGTATTAAGGCTGTAAAAAAAAATTCAAATTCAATCATGCAAATATATGTTATAAGGCTGTCAAAAACATTTCGTAGTGATTCAATCATGCATATATATGTTCTAAGGTTGTCAAAAAAATTTCATAATGATTCAATCATGCATATATGTGTTCTTAGGCGGTCAAAAAAATATCATAGAGATTCAATCATGCATATATGTGTTCTAAGTCGGTCAAAAAAATTATATAGTGATTCAATCATGCATATATGTGTTCTAAAGATGTAAACAAAAATTCATAGTAATTCAATCATGCATATATGTGTTCTAATGTAGTCAAAACAATTTCATAGAGATTCAATCACGCATATATATGTTCTAGGGCTGTAAAAAAAATTCATAGTGATTCAATCTTTCATATATGTTTTCTAATGGTGTCAATTTTTTTTTTGTATTGATTGAATCATGCATATATGTGTTCTAAGGCTGTCAAAAAAATTTCATATTGATTCAATCATTTATATATGTGTTCTAAGGCTTTCAAATAAATTTCATAGATATTTAATCATCATATATGTGTTCTTAGGCTGTCAAAAAAATTTCATAGTGATTCAATCATGCATATATGTGTTCTAACGCAGTCAAAAAAACTGATAGAGATTCAATCATGCATATATGCATTCTAAGGCTGTCAAAAAAGTTATATAGTGACTCAATCATCCACATATTTATTCTAAGGCTATCAAAAAAAAATCAAAGTGATTCAATCATGTATATATGTGCGCTAAGGCTGTCAAAAAAGTTTCATAATGATTCAATCATTTATATATGTCAAAAAAAATTCATAGTGATTCAATCACGCATATATGTGTTCTAATGCAGTCAAAAAAATTGATAGAGATTGAGTCATTCATATATGTATTCTAAGGCTGTCAAAAAAAATTCATAGTGGTTCAATCAGGCATACATGTCTTCTCAGACTGTAAAAAAAAAATCATAAAGATTCAATCATGCATATATATGTGTTCTTAGGCTGTCAAAAAAATTATATAGTAAGTCAATCATTCATATATGTATTCTAAGGCTTTCAAAAAAAATTCAAATTCAATCATGCATATATGTGTTATAAGGCTGTCAAAAAAAATTCGTAGTGATTCAATCATGATATATATGTCTAAGGTTGTAAAAAAAAATTCATAATAATTCAATCATGCATATATGTGTTCTAAGTCGGTAAAAAAAATTATATAGTGATTCAATCATGCATATATGTGTTCTAAAGCTGTCAAAAAAAACTTCATAGTAATTCAATCATGCATTTATGTGTTCTAATGAAGTCAAAAAAATTTCATAGAGATTCAATCACGCATATATATGTTCTAGGGCTGTAAAAAAAAATCATAGTGATTCAATCATTCATATATGTTTTCTTATGGTGTCAAGTTTTTTATGTATTGATTGAATCATGCATATATGTATTCTAAGGCTGTAAAAAAAAATTGATATTGATTCAATCATTTATATATGTGTTCTAAGGTTGTCAAAAAAAATTCATTGATATTTAATCATGCATATATGTGTTCTTAGGCTGTCAAAAAAAATTCATAGTGATTCAATCATGCATTATGTGTTGTAAGGCAGTCAAAAAAATTCATAGAGATTCAATCATGCAAATATGCATTCTAAGGCTGTCAAAAAAATTATATAGTGACTCAATCATCCACATATTTATTCTAAGGCTATAAAAAAAATTTCAAAGTTATTCAATCATGTATATATGTGCTCTAAGGCTGTTCAAAAAGTTTCATATTGATTCAATCATTTATATATGCATTCTAAGGCTGTCAAAAAAAATTCATAGTAATTCAATCATGAATATATCTATCAAAAAAATTTCAAAGAGGTTCAATCATGCATATTTGTGTTCTAAGGTTGTCAAAAAAGCTTTATAGTGATTGAATCATTCACATATGTTTTCTAATCCTGTCAAATAATTTTTATAGTGATTCAATGATGCATATATGTGTTCTAAGGCTGTAGAAAAAAATTTATAGTGATCCAATCATGCATATATGTTTTCTAAGGCTATCAAAAAAATTTCATAGTGATTCAAGCATGCATATATGTGTTCTAGTGCAGTCAATTTTTTTTTATAGTGATTCGATCATGCATATATGTGTGCTAAGGCTATTCAAAAAATTTCATAGTGGTTCAATCATGCATATATCTGTTCTAAGGCTGTTAAAAAATTTTCATAGTGGTTCAATCATGCATATATGTGTTTTGAGGCTGTCAAAAAAAATTCATAGTGATTCAATCAAGCATATATGTGATCTAATGCTGTCAAAAAAATTTTGTAGTGATTCACTCATGCATATATGTGTTCTAAGGCTGTCAAAAAAATTTCATATTGATTCAATCATACATATATGTGTTCTAAGGTTGTCAAAAAACTTTCATAGTGATTCAATCAAGCATATATGTGTTCTAAGGTTGTAAAAAAAAAATCATAGTGATTCAACAATGCATATTTGTGTTCTAATGCAGTAAAAAAATTTTCATAGAGATTCAATCATGCATATATGTGTTCTAAGGCTGTCAAAAAAATTTCATAGTGGTTCAATGATGCCTATTTGTGTTCTAAGGCTGTCAAAATTTTTTTATAGTGGTTCAATCATGCATATATGTGTTCTAAGGCTGTCAAAAAAAATCATAGTGATTCAATCATGCAGATATATGTTCTAGTGCTATAAAAAAAAATTCATAGTGATTCAATCATGTATAAATGTGTTCTAATGCTGTCAAAAAAAATTCATAGTAATTCAATCATGCATATATGTGTTCTGAGGCTGTCAAAAAAATTCATAGTGATTTAATCATTCATATATGTTTTCTAATGCTGTCAATTTTTTTTTTTATTGATTCAATCATGCATATATATGTACCAAGGCTGTCAAAAAAATTCATATTGATTCAATCATGCGTATATGTGTTCTAAGCCTGTCAAAAAAATTTCATAGAAATTCAATCAGGCATATATGTGTTCTAAGGCTGTAAAAAAAAATTCATAGTGATTCAATCATACATATATGTGTTATAAGGTTGTCAGAAAAAATTCATAGTGATTCAATCATGCATATATGTGTTATAATGCAGTAAAAAAAAATCATAGAGATTCAATCATGCATATATGTGATCTAAGTCTGTAAAAAACATTTGATTGTGGTTCAATCATGCATATATGTGTTCTAAGGCTGTAAAAAAAAAATCATAGTGATTCAACCACGCATATATGTGTTCTAGTGCTGTCAAAAAAAATTTGTAGTGATTCAATCATGTATATGTGTGTTCTAAGGCTGTCAAAAAAATTATAGAGAGATTTAATCATGTATATATGAGTTCCAAGGCTATAAAAAAAAATCATAGTGATTCAATCATGCATATATGTGTTCTATGGCTGTCAAAAAAAATTAAATTCAATATGGCATATATGTGTTCTATCACAGTCAAAAAAATTTCATTGTGATTCAATCATGCATATATGTGTTCTAATGCTGTCAAAAAATATTCATAGAGATTCAATCAATCATATAAGTCCTAATGTTGTAAAAAAAAAATTAATATTAATCATGCATATATGTGTTCTAAGGCGGTCAAAAAAATTTCATTCTGATTCAATCATCCATATATGTTTTCTAATGCTGTCGAAAAAATTTCATAGAGATTCAATAAAGCATATATGTGTTCTAAGGCTATCAAAAAAAAGTCATAGTGATTCAATCATGAATATATATGTTCTAGGTCTGTAAAAAAAAATTCATAGTGATTTAATCATACATATATGTGTTCTAAGGCTATAAAAAAAATTTCATTGTGACTCAATCTTGCATATATGTGTTCTAATGCTCTGAAAAAAAATTCATAGAGATTCAATCAAGCATATATGTGTTCTAAGCCTGTCAAAAAAATTTCATAGTGATTCAATCATGCATATAAATGTTCTAAGGCTGTCAAAAAAATTTCAAATTCTATAACGCATATATGTGTGCTAAGGCTGTCAAAAAAATTTCATAGTGATTCAATCGTGTATATATATGTTCTAATGCTGTCAAAAAAAATTCATAGTAATTCAATCATGAATATATGCTGTCAAAAAAATTTCAAAGAGGTTCAATCTTGCATATTTGTGTTCTAAGGTTGTCAAAAAAACTTTATAGTGATTCAATCATTCACGTATGTTTTCTAATCCTGTCAAATATTTTTTATAGTGATTCAATGATGCATATATGCGTTCTATGGCTGTAGGAAAAAATTTATAGTGATCCAATCATGCATATATGTTTTCTAAGGCTATCAAAAAAATTTCATAGTGATTCAAGCATGCATATATGTGTTCTAGTGCAGTCAATTTTTTTTTATAGTGATTCAATCATGCATATATGTGTGCTAAGGCTATTCAAAAAATTTCATAGTGGTTCAATCATGCATATATATGTTCTAAGGCTGTTAAAAATTTTTCATAGTGTTTCAATCATGCATATATGTGTTTTGAGGCTGTCAAAAATATTTCATAGTGATTCAATCAAGCATATATGTGATCTAATGCTGTCAAAAAATTTTTGTAGTGATTCACTCATGCATATATGTGTTCTAAGGCTGTCAAAAAAATTTCATATTGATTCAATCATACATATATGTGTTCGAACACTGTAAAAAAAAAAACATAGTGATTCAATCAAGCATATATGTGTTCTAAGGCTGTAAAAAAAAGTTCATAGTGATTTAATCATGCATATATGTGTTCTATGGTTGTCAAAAAAAATTCATAGTGATTCAATGATGCATATATGTGTTCTAATGCAGTGAATTTTTTTTTATAGTGATTAAATCAAGCATATCTGTGTTCTAAGGCTGTAAAAAAAAAATCATAGTGATTCAAACTTGCGTATATGTATTCAAAGGCTATCAAAAAAATTTCATAGTGATTCAAGCATGCATATATGTGTTCTAATGCAGTCAAAAATTTTTATATAGCGATTCAATCATGCATATGTGTGTTCTAAGGCTATAAAAAAAAAATCAAAGTGGTTTAATCATGTATATATATGTTCTAAGGCTGTCAAAATTTTTTTATAGTGGTTCAATCTTGCATATATTTGTTCTAAGGCTGTAAAAAAAAATTCATAGGGATTCAATCATGCATATCTGTGTTATCAGGCTATCACCCTTTGAATTTTTTTTTCACAACCTTAGGACACATATGCATGATTGAATCTCTATGAAATTTTTTTGACAGCCTTAAAACACATATATGTAGGATAGAATTACATTAAAATTTTTTTGACAACCTTAGAACACATATATGCATTATTGAATCACTATGAATTTTTTTTGACAATTTTAGGACACACTTGGATGATTGAATCACTATAAAAAAAATTTTACAACGTTAGAAAACAAATATGCATGATTGAATCACTATGAAAGTTTTTTTACTGCCTTAGAACACATATATGCATGATTGAATGACTTTAAAAAAGTTTGGACAGCATTAGAACGCATATGCATGATTGAATCACAATAAATTTTTTTTGACAGCCCTAGAACACATATATGCATGATTGAATCACTATGAATTTTTTTTGACAGCCTTAGAACACATATATGCAAGATAGAATCACTATGAGTTTTTTTTGACAGCCTTAGAACATATATAAGCATGATTTAATGACTATGAATATTTTTTGACATTCTTAGAACACATATATGCATGATTGAATCACTATGAAATTTTTTTGACAGCCTTAGAACACATAAAAGCATGATTAAATCAATATGAAATTTTTTCGACAGCGTTAGAACACATATATGCATGATTGAATGACTATAATTTTTTTTTTACTGCATTAGTATGCATATATGCATGATTGAATCACTATGAAATTTGTTTCATAGCCTTTGAACACATATATTTATGATTGAATCAATATGACTTTTTTTCAACAGCTTTAGAACCCATATGCATGATTGAATCTATATGAAATTTTTTTGACAGCCTTAGAATACATAATTGTAGGTTAGAATCACTATGAATTTTTCTTTGACAACCTTAGGACACACTTGGATGATTGAATCACCATAAAAATTTTTTGACAACGTTAGAACACAAATATGCATGATTGAATCACTATGAAAGTTTTTTTACTACCTTATAACACATATATGCATGATTGAATGACTAAAAAATTTTGGACAGCATTAGAACACATATGCATAATTGAATCACAATAAATTTCTTTTGACAGCCCTAGAACACATATATGCATGATTGAATCACTATGAATGTTTTTTGACAGCCTTAGAACACATATATGCAAGATAGAATCACTATGAGTTTTTTTTTACAGCCTTAGAACACATATATGCATGATTTAATAACTATGAATATTTTTTGACATTCTTAGAACACATATATGCATGATTGAATCACTATGAAATTTTTTTGACAGCCTTAGAACACATATAAGCATGATTGAATCAATATGAAATTTTTTTGACAGCGTTAGAACACACATATGCATGATTAAAGCACTATGATTTTTTTTTGACAGCCTTAGAACACATATATGCAAGATAGAATCACTATGAGCTTTTTTTGACAGCCTTAGAACACATATAAGCATGATTTAATAACTATGAATATTTTTTGACATTCTTAGAACACATATATGCATGATTGAATCACTATCAATTTTTTTTGACAGCTTTAGAACACATATAAGCATGATTGAATCAATATGAATTTTTTTTTACTGCGTTAGAACACATATATGCATGATTGAATGACTATAAATTTTTTTTGACAGCATTAGTATGCATATATGCATGATTGAATCACTATGAAATTTGTTTCATAGCCTGTGAACACATATATTTATGATTGAATCAATGACTTTTTTTCAACAGCTTTAGAACCCATATGCATGATTGAATCTATATGAAATTTTTTTGACAGCCTTAGAACACATAATTGTAAGTTAGAATCACTATGAAATTTTTTTGACAGCCTTAAGACTCATATGCATGATTGAATCACAATAAATTTTTTTTGACAGCCTTAGAAGACATATTTGCATGATTGAATAACTTTGAAATTTTTTTGACAACCTTAGAGCACATATATGCATGTTTGAATCTCTATGATTTTTTTTTACGGCATTAGAATACATATATGCAATATTGAATCACTATGTAAATTTTTTGATAGCCTTAGAACACATATATGCATGAGTGAATCCCTATGAAATTGTTTTGATTGGCTTAGAACACATATATGCATGATTCAATCACTATGAATTTTTTTTGACAACAGTAGAACACATATATGCATGATTGAACCCCCATAATTTTTTTTGACAACCATAGGACACATATATGCCTGATTGAATCACTATGAATTTTTTTTTACAGCGTTAGAACATGTATATGCCTGATTGAATCACTATAAATTTTTTTTGACAACCTTATAACACATATGTGCATGATTGAATCACTATGAAATTTTTTTGACAGCCTTAGAACACTTATATGCATGATTGAATTTGAAATCTTTTTGACAACCTTAGATAAAAAATGTGCATGATTGAATCACTAAGAAAATTTTTTGACAGCACTTGAACACTTATATGCATGATTGAATCTCTATGAAATTTGTTTGATAGCATTAGAACACATATATGCAGGATTGAATCACTATGACATTTTTTTGATATCTTTAGAACACATATATGCATGATTGAATGACTATGAAATTTTTTGGACAGCCGTAGAACACATATATGCATAATTGAATCATTATAAAAAAATTTTGATAGCCTTATAACACATATATGCATGATTCAATCACTATAAATTCTTTTTGACAGCCTTAGAACACAAATACGCATAATTGAATCACTATGAAATTTTTTTGAAACCCTTATAACAAGTATATGCATGATTTAATCACTATAATTTTTTTTTACAGCATTAGACAACATATATACATGATTGAATCACAATGAATTTTTTTTTATATACTTAGAACTCAAATATGCATGATTGAATTACTATAAATGTTTTTTGACAGCCTTAGAACACATATATGCAAGATAGAATCAATATGAAATTTTTTTGACAGCCGTAGAACACAAATATGTATGATTGAATCACTATGATTTTTTTTTTCACAACCTTAGGACTCATATGCATGATTGAATCACTATAAAATTGTTTTGACAGCCTTAGAACACATATATACATGATTGAGTCACAATTAAATTTATTTACAGCCTTAGAGCACATATATGCATGATTGAAATACTATAAAAGTTTTTATATAGCCTTAGAACACATATATGCAAGATTGATAAAAAAAAATTGACAGCCTTTGAACACACATATGCATGATTGAATCACTCTGAATATATTTTGGCAACATTAGAACACATATATCCATGATTGAATCACTGTGAATTTTATTTTATACAATTAGAACTCATATATGCATGATTGAATCACTTTGAATTTTTTTTGAAAGCCTTATAACACATATATGCATTATTGAATCACTATGAAATTTTTTGGACAGCCTTAAAACACATATATACATGATTGAATCACTATAATTTTTTTTTGACAGCCTTAGAACACATATATGCATGATTGAATCTCAATTAAAATTTTTTGATACCATTAGAACACACATATGCTTGATTGGATCACCATGAAATTTTTTTGACAGCCTTGGAACACAAATATACTTGATTGAATCACTATGAAATTTTTAAGACATCCTTAGGACACATATATGCATGATTGAATCAATATGATTTTTATTTGACAGACTAAGAGCACATATATGCATGATTGAATAACTATGAAATTTTTTTCACAACTTTAGAACACATATATGCATGTTTGAATCTCTATGATTTTTTTTTACGGCATTAGAACACATATATGCTAGATTGAATCACTATGTAATTTTTTTAATAGCCTTAGAACACATATATGCATGAGAGAATCCCTATGAAATTGTTTTGATAGGCTTAGAACACATATATGCATGATTATATCACTATGAAATTTTTTTGACAACTTTAGGACACATATATGCATGATTGAATCACTATAAAAAAATTTTGACAGTGTTAGAACACATTAATGCATGATTGAATCACTATAAATTTTTTTTGACAACCTTATAACACATATGTGCATGATTGAATCACTATGAATTTTTTTTTACAGCCTTAAAACACTTATATGCATGATTGAATTTGAAATCTTTTTTACAGCCTTAGAACACATATGCATGATTTAATCACAAAGAATTCTTTTTAAAGCCTTAGATAAAAAATATGCATGATTGAATCACTAAGAAAATTTTTTGACAGCACTAGAACACATATATGCATGATTGAATCTCTAGGAATTTTTTTTGATAGCATTAGAACACATATATGCAGGATTGAATCACTATGACATTTTTTTGATATCTTTAGAACACATATATGCATGATTGAATGACTATGAAATTTTTTTGACAGCCGTAGAATGCATATATGTATGATTGAATCACTATAAAAAAATTTTGACAGCCTTATAACACATATATGCATGATTCAATCACTATGAAATTTTTTTAACAGCCTTAGAACACAAATACGCATAATTGAATCACTATGAAATTTTTTTAAAAGCCTTATAACAAGTATATGCATGATTTAATCACTATAAATTTTTTTTACGGCATTAGACTACATATATGCATGATTGAATCACAATGATTTTTTTTTTATATCCTTAGAACACAAATATGCATGATTGAATCACTATAAAAAAATTTTGACTGCCTTAGAACACATATATGCAAGATAGAATCACTATGAAATTTTTTTGACAGCCGTAGAATACAAATATGCATGATTGAATCACTATGAATTTTTTTTCACAACCTTAGGACACATATGCATGATTGAATCACTATAAAATTGTTTTGACAGCCTTAGAACACATATATACATGATTGAGTCACTATTAAATTTTTTTACACCCTTTGAACACATATATGCATGATTGAACTACTATAAAAGTTTTTATATAGCCTTAGAACACATATATGCAAGATTGATAAAAAAAAATTGACAGCCTTTGAACCCACATATGCATGATTGAATCACTATGAATATATTTTGGCAACATTAGAACACATATATCCATGATTGAATCACTGTAAATTTTTTTTTATACCATTAAAACTCATATATGCATGATTGAATCACTTTGAAATTTTTTTGAAAGCCTGAGAACACATATATGAATGATTGAACCACTATTAATTTTTTTGGACGGCCTTAAAACACATATATACATGATTGAATCACTATAAAATTTTTTGACAGCCTTAGAACACATATATGCATGATTGAATCTGGATTAAACTTTTTTTACAGCATTAGAACACATATATGCATGATTGGATCACCATGAAATTTTTTTGACAGCCTTGGAACACAAATATACTTGATTGAATCACTATGAAATTTTTTAGACAGCCCTAGGACACATATATGCATGATTGAATCAATATGATTTTTTTTTTACAGCCTTAGAACACATATATGCAGGATGGAATCACTATGATTTTTTTTTTACAGCCTTAGAACACATATATGCATAATTGAATCACTATGAAATTTTTTTGAAGGCCTTAGCACACATATATGCATGATTGGATTTCTATGAATTTTTTTTTCGAGCATTAGAACACATATATGCAAGATTTAATCACTATGTAATTTTTTTGGTTGCCTTAGAAAAAATATATGCATGATTGGATCACTATGAATTTTTTTTGATAGGCTTAGAACACATATATGAAAGATTGAATAATTATGAAATTTGTTTGACAACCGTAGAAAACATATATGCATGATTGAATCACTATAAATTTTTTTTGACAACCTTAGGACACATATATGCTTGATTGAATCATAATGAAATTTTTTTGACAGCCTTTGAACACATATGCATGATTGAATCACTATAATTTTTTTTAGACAACCTTAGAACACATATGTGCATGATTGAATCACTGTGAAATTTTTGGGCAGCCTAAGAACACTTATATGGATGATTAAATTTGAAATATTTTTGACAGCCTTAGAACACATATGTGCATGATTGTATCGCTAAGAAATTTTTTTGACATCATTAGAGCACATATATGCATGATTGAATCTCTATCAAATTTTTTTTATAGCATTATAACACAAATATGCATAATTGAATCACAATGATTTTTTTTTTAAATCTTGCAAACACATATATGCATGATTGAATCACTATTAAAGTTTTTTGACAACCGCAGAACACATATATGCAAGATTGAACCACTATAATTTTTTTTTGACAACCTTTGGACACATATATGCATGATTGAATCACTATGATTTTTTTTTGACATCCTATGAACACATATATGTATGATTGAATCACAACAAAAAAAATTCAACAACATTAGAACTCATATATGCATGAGAGAATCACTATGAATCTTTTTTGACAGCCTTAGAACACAATTATGCATAATTGAATCACTATAAAAAAATTTTGACAAGCTTAGAACACAAATATGCATGATTCAATAACTATGAAATTTTTTTAAACACTATGAAATTTTTTGAATCACTATGAAATTTTTTTGACATCCTAAGAACACATATATGCATCATTGAATCACTATGAATTTTTTTGACAACATTATAACACATATATGTATGATTCAATAACTATGAAATTTTGTTGAAAGCCTTAGAACACATATATGCATGATTGAATCACTATGATTTTTTTTTTACAGCCTTAGAACACATATATGCATGATTAAATCACTATGAAATTTTTTGAAAGCCTTAGAACACATATATGCATGATGGAATCTCTTTGAAATTTTTTTGATAGCACTAGAACACATATATGCAAGATTGAATCACTATGATTTTTTTTTGACATCCTAAGAATACATATATGCATGATTCAATCACTATGATTTTTTTTTATAGCCTTAGAACACATATATGACTGAATGAATCACTATGAATTTTTTTTGACAACCGTAGAACATATATATGCATTAGCTAATCAATATAAATTGTTTTTAACAACCTTAGCACACATATATACATGATTGAATAACTATGAATTTTTTTTGGCAGTCATAGAACTCATATATGAATGATTGAATCACTATAAATTTTTTTTGAGAACCTTAGAACACATATATGCATGATTGAATCACTATGAAATTTGTTTGAGAGCCTTTGAACACATATATGCATGATTGAATTTGAAATTTTTTTGACAGCCTTAGAACATATATATGCATGATTGAATCACTAAGAATTTTTTTTGACATTCTTAGAACACATATATGCATGATTGAATCTCTAAGAATTTTTTTTGACAGCATTAGAAAACATATATGAGTTATTGAATCACTAAGAAATTTTTTTGACAGCATTAGAACACATATATGCTTGATTGAATCACTAAAAATTTTTTTTGACAACCGTAGAACACATATATGCAAGATTCAATCACTATGAAATTTTTTTGACGGCCTTAGGACACATATATGCATGATTGAATCACTATGAAATTTTGTTGACAGCCTTAGAACACATACATGTGTGATTGAATCACTATGAAATTTTGTTGACAACCTTAAAACACATATATGCATGATTTAATCACTATAATTTTTTTTTACAGCGTTAGAACACATATATGCATGATTGAATCACAAAAAAAAAATTTTGACAGCGTTAAAACACATATATGCATGATTTAATCACTATAATTTTTTTTTACAGCGTTAGAACACATATATGCATGATTGAATCACAAAAAAAAAATTTTGACAGCGTTAAAACACATATATGCAGGATAGAATCTCTATAATTTTTTTTTGACAGCCTTAGAACACATATATGCATGATTGACTCACTATAAAAAGTTTTTGACAACCTTAGAACACATATGTGCATGATTGAAACACTATGAAATTTTTTTGACAGCCTTAGAACGCATATATGGGTGATTTAAAATTTTTTTGATAGCCGTAGAACACATATATGCATGATTGAATCACTAAGAAATTTTTTTGACAGCCGTAGAACACATATATGCATGATTGAATTACTAAGAAAAATTTTTGACACAAAAGAACACAAATATGCATGATTGAATCACTATGAAATTTTTTTGACAACCGCAGAACACATATATGCAAGATTAAATCACTATGAATTTTTTTTAACAAATTTAGGACACATATATGCATGATTGAATCACTACAAAATTTTGTTGATAGCCTTAGAAAACATATATGCATGATTGAATCACTATAAAATTTTGTTGACAGCCTTAGAACACATATATGCATGATTGAATCACTATGAAATTTTTTTGACAGCCTTAGAACACATATATACATTATTTAGTCTCTATAAAAAAAATTTGACAGCATTAGAACACATATATGCATGATTGAATCACAATAAAAATTTTTTGACAGCCTTAGAAAACATATATGCAAGATTGAATCACTATAAAAAAATTTTGACATCCTAAGAACAAATATATGCATGATTGAATCACTATGAATTTTTTTTTACAGCCTTCGAACGCATATATGCAAAATAGAATCACTATGAAGTTTTTTTGACTGCCTTAGAACACATATATGCATGATTGAATCAGTATGAACTTTTTTTGACAAACTCAGGACACATATATGCTAGATTGAATCACTATGAATTTTTGTTGACAGCCTTAGAACACATATATGCATGATTGAATTACTATGCAATTTTTTTGATAGCCTCAGAACACATATATGCATGATTTAATCACTGTGAATTTTTTTTGACAGCCGTAGAACACATATATGCATGATTGAATCACTAAGAAAAAATTTTGACACAAAAGAACACATATATGCATGATTGAATCACTATGAAATTTTTTTGACAACTGTAGAACACATATATGCAAGATTAAATCACTATGAATTTTTTTTAACAAATTTAGGACACATATATGCATGATTGAATCACTACAAAATTTTGTTGATAGCCTTAGAAAACATATATGCATGATTGAATCACTATGAAATTTTGTTGACAGCCTTAGAACACATATATGCATGATTGAATCACTATGAAATTTTTTTGACAGCCTTAGAACACATATATACATTATTTAGTCTCTATAAAAAAAAATTGACCGCATTAGAACACATATATGCATGATTGAATCACAATAAAATTTTTTTGACAGCCTTAGAAAACATATATGCAAGATTGAATCACTTTAAAAAAAATTTGACATCCTAAGAACACATATATGCATGATTGAATCACTATGAATTTTTTTTGACAGCCTTCGAATGCATATATGCAAAATAGAATCACTATGAAGTTTTTTTGACTGCCTTAGAACACATATATGCATGATTGAATCAGTATAAATTTTTTTGACAAACTCAGGACACATATATGCTTGATTGAATCACTATGAATTTTTGTTGACAGCCTTAGAACACATATATGCATGATTTAATTACTATGCAATTTTTTTGATAGCCTCAGAACACATATATGCATGATTTAATCACTGTGAAATTTTTTTGACAGCCTTAGAACACATATATCCATGATTGAATCTCTATGAATTTTTTTTATAGCCTTAGAACACATATATGCAAGATTGAATCACTAGGAAATTTTTTTGACAGCCGTAGAATACATTTATGCATGATTGAATCACTATAAAAAAAATTTGGCAACCTTAGAAAACATATGTGCATGATTGAATCACTATGAATTTTTTTTGACAGCCTTAGAACACATATATGCATGATTGAATCACTCAAAACTTTTTTTGACTGCCTTTGAACACATATATGCATACTTGAATCACTATGATTTTTTTTTTACAGCATTAGAACACATATATGCCTGATTGAATCTCTATGAATTTTTTTTGAAAGCATTAGAACACATATATGCATGATTGAATAACTTTAAATTTTTTTTGACAATCGTAGAACACATATATACATTTTTGAATCACTATAATTTTTTTTTGTCAACGTTAGGAGACATATATGCTTGATTGAATCACTATGATTTTTTTTTTACACCCTTAGAACACATATATGCCTGATTGAATCTCAATGAATTTTTTTTTATAGCCTTAGAACATATATATGCATGATTGAATCACAATGAAATTTTTTTGACAGCCTTAGAACACATATACGAATGATTGAATCACTATGAAATTTTTTTGACAAACTTAGAACACATATCTGAGTGTTGGAGCAGCGGTTGGTGCGCTCCATCCAATAGCACATCTTGTTTTTTTTTTTTTCGTTTGTGCCCTCTTTCTTTTAGTGTTGGGCTCAACCCAGTCCCAGCACATTAGGACTGGTGTTGCAGCCGTGCTTTTGGGCATGGGTCACGGCATGACCAGTCCATTTTGGATGAGGAAAGCCAGGCCTCCGTCAGCAAATGCGTCTCCTCTTTTTTATGTAACCAAGAGGGTGGGCGCAGGAGCTCGGTTGGCCTTAGCGTTTGGGTTGGCCGTGGTCAGGCGCTCATTGACTCATTGGAACCTATGAACCGAGCCCTTGGGCTCTGGTTCATGAGGTTGGGTGATGGCACGGTCTGGTCTAGCGGACTAAACCCTTTGGCTGGAGCTGGGCGCCGTGCGGGTGGCCCGCGCGCCCAGCACAAGCCTTCAATGAGTTTCCCTTTTTTTTCTGAGGTAAGTTTTGCTGTTTCATTTTTTTTTTTTTTTGTTATTTTCGCCTTGGACTGGTGCCGGTCTGAACCATGGGTTCAGACCAGCACTACAGTCCGGATATGACCGGTTGTAGGTGCGAGTTTGGGCCCAGCCCGTTTCCTCTTTGGCTGAGGCTGGGTGCGCACCACTTGGGTGTTGTGCACCCTTAGCATTTTGGTTAGCACCTAGTGGGTGCAGGTCTGAACTGAGGTTCAGACCTGAACCCTTTGGCAGCCCAGCTAGCACCCGGTGCTAGCCGCAGCTCCACCTTGTTGGAGTCGGGTGCCAGCCACTTGGTGTTGGACACCCCGGACCTCTCTTTTCGGCTGAGCCTCTTTGGGCTTAGGTCTAAACTGAAAATTTCAGACCTTAGCATGTTGTAGCAGCTGTCTGGTCCTAGGGACCAGACATCTTGACCCGCCAATTGGCACCCCTTTCACTAGACGACCGACTGACTCTTGTCGGGGGCTTGAACCAGCCCCAACCGAATCCCTGTTAGTAGTCTGGTCCGAACCACAAGTCGGACCAGAATCAGTTAGCAAGTGTGGCAGCGTGGTCCGAAGGACCAAACCAATGTTTAATTAGAGGTTTTTCCGCAGCAAGTGTGCGGATCCTTGTGTTGGCACGCTCGCAACCCCGTAATGCCACTAATGTGGCTGTTAACACTTTTCTTTCAAAAACTGTACGGACCTACTTCGAGCTGAACCATATTAGGTTCAAGCTAGTCATTGTCTTGCCCCACACCCCTTTCGTTATTCGGTTAGGTTTTGGCATGAGTGCATGCCTTGGGATGCCCCGAGTTCGGATAGATTTATATATATATATATGTGGATGTGTATATATATGTAAATGTGAATGTATATACATGTATATACGTGTACATATATGTTGTGCCTCATCGAGTATGTTTGAAAGTGTGGATATATATATATATATATATATATATATATATATATATATATATATATATGTATTAAAATACATAATGGTTGTTTTGGTGTGACCGAATGGACATGTGACACTCCTGTGTACTGTCCAAGTATTTCCTTAGATGATCCCACACTCCGAACTAAGTATGAGTTCCATAGTGTTGTCCTACGTTCGTTTTGGCAAACGGTTTTTTTCGGGTCCGCGGGCGCGGCACCCCAAACCATGGTAATGCCATTGTAATACCCATTAGATGGGTTATTTCCAGAAATCACCTTCGACACGTATGTGTGTCGTGCTGCGTAAGGAAAACCCTTATGCCTTGGTTTACATTCGACAGACTAGAAAGGTATGCAGTTGAACATTTTTGTAAATTCATGAACTTAGAGACTTCGTTGATTTAAAATCACAAGTGTTGTTCAATATCTCTGTTTCGGGTCCGCAGGTGCAGTGCCCCATACTGTGGAAATAGCTAATGTTATTCCCATAAGACGGGAATATCCCAGATTTCACCATAAACATGTAAGTGTGTTGAACCACGTATGAAAACATTGTTAAATGCAATCTCAACACTGAAGTATGCAAAATGGTACATCTTGACTGTGAAAATTATTGCAAGATTATGCAAAGTACCAATGTAATGATTTAGAGACGATGCTTTATATAATGAAATTTTGATAAAATATCATATGCATGTGAATGTGTATTTGCTTGCACACTTAACTGTCTCTCAGAATTAATATATGCAATGCCTCTGTTGTTTATACTTGTGCAAAGTTAGTAAACATGTGGTACTTTTACACTTTGCACGTGGCACATCCTTACACTGTTACTAAGTAGTGCGTACCTTGAGGAGGTACATGTCTTGAGGCATTGGTAAGCGCACTAGGTGCACTTACTTCTTGAAAAGAAAAGAATGAAATTTGAACACCATAGGGTATGAATGGAAATGACTTGCTGTGGGCTCAGTTGGAGTCCTTGGGCAGTGGCCCTTGTGTTGTGAATGGACTCTTAGGTGATATACCCTGAATCATAAATAAATAATATGGTGTTGTGACTGCTTTCACGAGCAGTGTGCTCTGTTGGCCGCGTGAGGCTGAGCACGTGAATGGGCAGGCCAAGTCCTCGTTTTGCATACCCCATGGGGACCACGAGGCGAAATCCTCGTTGAGAGGTATGATTAAACAATGAACCTAAGAAAGATAAACCTGCTTCACCCCATTCACAAAACGGTTCACCTTGGGAGAGGGTGGATGGTACAACCCTGAGTGACTTGTCGTTACTACAACACGTGTTTTGACAGAAGCTGTAGCGTCCTTTGGCCTCCAGTCACTCAGAGTCAGGGAGGTCGAGGTTGCCTTTTTAGGATCTCACTACTGCAGTAGTATGGATTGCAATCCTTGCCTATGCGAGTGTTTTCTCCCAGCTGTGTGCTGCTCGCATGAGGTTGACTCAGTCTGTAGCTTCCCTGGTTACCACACTAGAACTTGAATAATAGACGCCGGGTGCATGTCTCACAGAATGCGAGGTTCCTTCGCGTACCCGAAGGAGTAATCAGAAGAACTTAAAGACTAATTGTTTTGACTTTTGGAATGCTTATTTTTAAAACAATATTTTTCAATAAAAACAATGGGAAAATCGTCAACCAAAGATATAAAAACCGACTTTCCACAGAAGTGGCGAGTACGGGTCGAATTCACAGGGAACAAGATATATTCTGAAATAATTCTAAAATAACAATTTATTAATATAACAGAGTTACAACTATGTCAATTTTACAAATTAAGTTAAATAACAATCTAAACTATGAAAATAAACTAAAGCAGGGAAATAAGTCTTCTGCAGATCTCCAGGGGCAAATCGATCTTTTCACCACATGTGCAGTTGCACTTCATACTTGAATTACACCTGTAAACCTGTTCTAACTTATCAACCTACAACAATGAAAACAAAAAGTTAGAAAACAATGCATAATGAAATCTATATTATAAACTACAGTTATTTTTAAATTAAATCTGAAATTAAAATACACTTAAACAAATAAAGAAAACTAAAAATACATTATCTAATTAAACTAACTAAGCAAAGCAACTCTAATTAGTCTAACTAACTCTAATTCACTAACTACATGCTAAGAAATACTAAAGTCTACGAAAAATCAAATAAATGAATAAATGACTGTTTTGTCCCTAAACAATGCAAAAGTGGATTCTGACAGCTTTTCGCAAACAGACTATTTTACAAGTCAAACGAATTCCAAATTGAAAAAAATCACTTCTATTCTGTAACTAACAGATTCAAGAGTCTGACACACTTTACAGATTTGAAAAATACGTTTTGGATCTCCAGATATAAGCATTTCAAAATCAGGATAATCTTGGAAATCGCCGGACCCGAAATTTAAAATCCCGAAAAAGCTGTTTTCACAAAATGCTTCAAACCCAGACCAAATCAACTCGGAATGAGTTGAATTTTAGTCTGCAGACAGTAAACACATGGAAGTGGAGAATAGAAAAATAATTTTCAGAAAATTCCAGAAAAATCCACTTAAAATGACGAGTGCCAAATACGATAAAAACCAGTTTGGAACTTCAGTGCACTATTCATTTATTTAAATCCACTATTGACATTAAAACAATAAAACACTAATCAAAACAGTCCTAACTGAACCTAATCTACTGTTTAACTACATCGAAAGGACAATAATTAAGCTAATTTATAAAATTAATAAAAGAAATAAACAACTAATGTTAAACCTAATCTAAACAAAGCATTAATTTTAATCTAACCTAACTAAGATCTAATTCTAATTCTAATTCTAATTAAACCGTCTAACTGCATCAATCAAATTACACCTAAAGCATTCTATCTAACCTAAACTCACTAACTAAATAACTAAATTATTGTTACTTTTGAAACTTAATTAAAACAAGTATTATCCTAATAATATGACTAGGATTAGCCACTAACTAATATTAGACATCTAGGGTTAGGAATTAATTAGGCTAACTAGAGTTAATTAACTAACTATGGGTTAATAGGAATTAACTATCTAACTAGGGTTCTAGGGTACGGTTAAGGTTAGAAAGGGTTAACTAAGGCTAGGGTTAGTTCCTAACTAACGTCGGCTAAGGTTAGTCACTACTTGGATTAACTACTTCTAAGGTCAACTAACTATATAGGGTTAGTCTAACTAGGATTAATAACTCACTATGGTTAGTTGACTAAGGTTAAACACTAACTAGGTTCTAAAGTACGGTTAGGGTTAATTACTAACTAGGTTAAAAACTTAATTAGGGTGGCTATTAACTATAGTTAGTTAGGGTGGCAACATAGAATAGGGCTTTGAATAGGGTCCACGCCATTCTAAGTTAATCAACTAAGATAACTAAGTAAAAAAAAACTAACTAGATTAAACACCTAACAATTAAGACTCTAAACTAAAACCAATAATTGACTAATTAAAAATAACCTAATCTAATTAATTTAGCACTAAATAGAATGCAATCTAATATTATTAACTAACTAAATAGTAAAACACGATTTTTCTAATCTAAACTATTACTATATTTGCTAAATTAATTACTATCCAATTAATACTAAATCAAACTAGGCAAGTAGTAAAGAGGGCTCTAAAGATGAGAATCCATGAATTTGGTAGGGGCCACCTCTTTACATTAATAGCTCATTAGGAAGTCTTTCAATTTATAAAACCGTCCAACCTACTAGACCATACATTTTTCATTCCTTTCCTTAAAAGCAATAGGTCCTTTTGAAAATCTTTCCTAAAACACAATACATGTTTTGATTGGCTTTAAAAGAAATTGTAAAATATCAACTCTTGCCAAAATCGTGTAAATACATTTTAGAAAGCCATTTGAAACTCAAAGGGGATTTCCATATTTAAGAATGTAACTCCTTGGCTGGATAAAGTTTATTGAGCCTTCCTTTAATACAATCACGATTTTGAATGGGTAGGCCTCTTTTCAAAAATGCATATTCAACCATAATGGCCTAATTGCCCCTAACTACATTAATTAATTAATTAATCTAATCTAGTCCTACCTAGATAAATTAACTTAAATAAACATAACTCAAGGGCATGCATAATAAAATTCAATTTAGAAAGATTAACTCTTGTAAATACTACACTAAAAACGACATTAGCAATTTAATTCTATAAACTACAAAAACCGAATTTCTCTACATCTAGTTATGCTAATTAACCTTATAATATATCTAATCTACATGCATCTAATATTATCTACCTAATATACACAAAGCAAGAGTTACATAAAAATCTAATTAATCAAAACACTAAATCGATTCTACAAGATAATAACAACTACATTACTACATCACAATTCTAAGTTAGACTATACTATGGTACGATTAAAACTGGACTTTTAAACTATGAACCCCAGGAAATAATCTAACTACTATGATATAAATTCAACACATAACACAGAAAACGAATAAACAGAAATCTACTATGATCAACTAATTAAAACTAAAACAGAAATTATAACAATTATCTAAATTGAATACTATGCTGAAACAACCTAAATTTACACAGTAACTTGACTAAACAACTAATCTATTCACTGAATCCTCTATAGAAAACACGCTACTGCTAGTTTAACATTAAACGAAATATTTTATGCAACTTCAAAGATCGCTATTTACAAAACTCAATCATAGAACCAAGAAACTAAAAACGAAGTTAACTATTAAAACCTCTAATAATCTAATGCTGGCAACAAAACGTCTAGATCTAACTACAACAAAAAGAACATTGAGAAAAATGCAGACACAAAAATATCAATTCGAATATAACGCACACACCCAAAATCACTAGTCGATGGATTGAAACTAGCATTTACCTAAAACAAATACCTAAACACACCTACGTGCTGGTTTATGCACGAAAAATCTACACTAAGGGCTGAACGAAAATCAGAAAATCACAGCACACAACTCACACACAGTTTGGGTTTTATCTAGAAGAAAGGGGTGAGAAGATCTAACCTTCAGGGCGATCCGACGACTGAGGGGAAAGGCAGAGTGGACTTTTCTATGCTTTCGCCCCACAAAGGACCTTGGTGATGCTGGCTAACATCTTTTTGCTATATTTTTGCAGGGAAACGGCTGGATGGATATGCCCGAAGGTGGCGTGCTTTAATGGAGAAGAGAGCCATCGGGGGTAGGGATGGCTTGCTATGGAGGGGCAGACGGCACCCCTACCACGGCTGGTCACTCCACCTGCAGTTGCAACCTACAAAAGAGAACCTCGATGATTAGATTCAGCAGGGTGAGAAGAGAAGACAGATCTGAGAAAAAGAGAATGAAAGGATAGAAATCGGCATCTCCATTGGGGTTGGCATGGCTTCCATGGCTAACCAAGGATGAGGAAGAAGGTGTATGAAGTGGGCGGCTGGGACGAAGGTGGAGGTGAGCAAGATTCGTGCCCTAGGGCACGAAAATCAAAGCAAAGACAGGTTTGTGCTGGGTGTGTTCTTCTTTTTAGACGTTTTGCTCTATTTCAGGCATTTTCCAGAAAAAGGATTAAAAACTAAATATTCACTGGGTGCCTCTTTCTACAGGGGGTTTTAGAAAATTAATTATAAAACGTGAATGACTGGAGCTGGGGTGGATCTACATCAGTTTTGGCACAGATCCAAGACCCAGATGGGTGATTTGGATCTTGAATACCCGATTCAACTCCGAGGTTTGACCCGCAACACTAGAAATGCAATAACTTCCTCATTTTAAGTCTGATTTCGATGAAATTTGAACCATAGCTCTATAACATCATTATGCACCTAAGTGTGGACCTTAAACTTATAACTGATGCATTTATGCAGTGAAAATGTATTAATAAAACGTAATATTTATGCATCATCACTAACCAATCAGCTGACTTACTATAGTTGCTACTCTACTAGTTCAGTAGTTTTTACTTCAGTTATTATACTTGTTCAGTTGTTACTTCTGTTACCTTTCTTGTTCAGTTGTTACTTTAGTTACTTGTTGCTTTGTACTCGTTACAGTTCAATTTGCTGCTTTAGTTACTTGTTTCACTGTTACTTCAGCTCTGTTGACTAGTACTTGTCACTTTTGCACTTTCCAGACACGACACTTACACTTGTTAGTTTTGTTCCTGCTTTACTTGTCAGAATTGTTATATATACATGCTTGTGGTTGTTTCTTCACCACCTCGCAAGAAGCCTGACCCCGTTTTATGGGGATGTAAGTGAAGAACAGGTATAGTACGGATGTGATGATACACGGTGGAGGCTCGGAGGACCCACACTTGTTCTACAGATCCTGTCCCTAGTGGTTTTTGGGTTTTTGGGATTTTGATCGGGATGTATTCCTTGTTTTGAGACTTGTACTTTTATTTTGTAAACTTTTAACCGTTGGGTTGTATACCCTTTTTACGTTGTGGTTACACTTTGGTTACACTGTTGTTACTTGTTGCACTCACCTGTGGTGGCCGCCCAGACACGCGGCTTTGTTGTTTTTCTCGCACTTTGCTTTCTGTTGTTTTCTATTTAAACCTTTCAAAAAAAAAAATTCACAGAAAATTCTAAGTTTTTCCCAAAGTCGGGGTTTGGGGCGCCACACTTAGAACACATACACGCATGATTGAATCACTATGAATTTTTTTTTAAAATGCTAGAACACATATATGCATTCTTAGAACACATCTCTGCATGATTGAATCACTTTGAAATTTTCTTGACAGCCTTAGAACACATGTATGCATGATTGAAGCCTTAGAATAGATATTTACAAGATTGAATCACTATGATTTTTTCTTTATAGCCTTAGAACACAAATTGCATGATTGAATCACTATAAAAACTTTTTGAGTGCCTTAGAACAAATATATGCAAGATTGAATCACATTGAATTTTTTTTGATAGCCCTAGAACACATATGCAAAGATTGAATCATGCATGATTTTTTTTTTAAAAACATAAAACGTGTATATGCATATATGAATCACTATAAAAAAATTTTGACAACCGTTGAACACAAATATACATAATTGAATCACAATGAATTTTTTTTGAGAGCCTTAGAACACATATATGCATGTGTGAAAAACTATGAAATTTTTTTGACAGCCATAGAACACATATAGGCATTATTGAATCACTGCAAATTTTTTTTGGCAGCATTAGACCACATATATGCATGACTGAATCCCTATGAATTTTTTTTGACAGCCTTGGAACCCATATATGCATGATTGAATCACTATGAAATTTTTATTACAGCCATAGAACACATATATTCATGATTGAATCACTATAAAATTTGTTTGACAGACTTAGAACACATATATGCATGATTGAATCACTTTAAATTTTTTTTCAAAACATATTTATGCATGATTGAATCACTATCAATTTTTTTTTGCATCCTTAGAACACATATATGAATGATTGAATTACTATGATTTTTTTTTTACAGCCATAGAACACATATATGGATGATTGAATCACTATGAAAATTTTTTGACAGCCTTCGAACACATACATGCATGATTGAATTACTATAAATTTTTTGTGACAACATTAGAACACATATATCCAAATTTGAATCACTATCAAATTCTTTTAACAGTCGTAGAACACATATATGTATAATTGAATCACTATGAAATATTTTTGACAGCCTTAGAACATATATGTGCATGATTGAATCACTATGAACTTTTTGTTAAAGCCTTAGAACACATATATGCATCATTGAATCACTATAAAATTTGTTTAACAGCCTTAGAACACATATATGCATGATTGAATCACTGTGAATACTTTTTGACAGCTTTAGAACACATATATACAAGATTGAATCACTATAAATTTTTTTCACAAACTTAGAACACATATATGCTTGATTGAATTACTATGATTTTTTTTTTACAGCCTTAGAACACATATATGCATGATAGAATTACTATAAAATCTTGTTGATAGCATTAGAACACATATATCCAAGATTGAATCACTATAAAAAAAATTTTACAACCTTAGAACACATACCTGCATGATTGAATCAATATAAATAAATTTTGACAGCCTTATAACACATATATGCATCATGGAATCACTATGAAATTTTTTAGACAGCATTAGAACACATATATGCATGATTGAATCTCTATAAAAAAAAATTGACAACCATAGAGCACATATTTGCATGATTGAATCACAATGAATTTTTTTTATAGCGTTAGAACACATATATGCATGATTGAATCTCTATAAAAAAATCTAAGAGCATCAGAACACATATATGCAAGATTGAATCACTATGGAACTTTTTTGATAGCCTTAGAACAAATATATGCATGATTGAATCTATATGAATTTTTTTTATGGCTGTAGAACACATATATTCATGATTAAAGCACTATGAAATTTTTTTGACAGCCTTAGAACACATATATGCAAGATTAAAACACTATGATATTTTTTTTACACTATTAGAACACATATATGCATGATTAAATCACTGTGAAACTTTTTTGACAACATTAGAACACAAGTAAGCATGACTGAATCACTAGCAAATTTTTTTGACAGCATTAGAACACATATATGCATGATTGAATCACCATGAATTTTTTTTGACAACCATAGAATGCGTATATGCATGATTGAATCCCTATGATTTTTTTTGACAATCTTAGAACACATATATGCATGATTGAATTACTATGAAGTTTTTTTGAGATCCTTAGCATGATAGAAAAACTATGAAATTTTTTTGATAGCCTTAGAACATATATATGCATGATTGAATCACTATACAATTTTTTGTCAGCATTAGAACATATATATGCATGATTGAATCACTATGATTTTTTTTTGACAACCTTATAACACATATATGCATGATTGAGTCACTATGAAACTTTTTTTATAGCCTTAGAACACATATATGCATAATTGAATCACTACAAAATTTATTTGACAGACATAGAACATATATATGCATGATTGAATCACTTAAATTTTTTTTTGACAGCCTTAGAATACATATCTGCATGATTGAATCACTATGAATTTTTTTTGAGAGCTTTAGAACTCATATATGAATGATTGAATCACTATGAAATTTTTTGGACAGCCTTAGAACACATATATGCTTGGTGGAACCACTACAAAATTTTTTTTGGCAGCATTAGAACACATATATGCATGATTGAATCACTATGAAATTTTTTTACAACCTTAGAACACATATATGCATGATTGAATCACTATGAAATTTTTTTGACAGCTTTAGAACACATATATGCATGATTAAATTACTATGATTTTTTTTTTGACATCCTTAGAAAATATATACATAATTGAATCACCTTAAAAAAATTTTGAGAGACTAAGAACACATACATGCAAGGTTGAATCACCATGATTTTTTTTTAGAGCCTTATAACACAAATATGCATGATTGAATCACTATGAATTTTTTTTTACAACCTTAGAACATATATATGCATGATTGAATAACTATGAATTTTTTTTGACAACCCTAGAACACAAATATGCAAGATTGAATGACTATGAATTTTTTTTGACAACCATACATTGCGTATATGCATGATTCAATCACTATGAAATTTTTTTGACAACCTTAGAACACATATATGCATGATTGAATCACTACAAATTTTTTTTGGTAGCAATAGAGCACATATATGCATGATTGAATAACTATAAAAAAAATTTGAGAGCCTTAGAACACAGATACGCTTGATTGAATCTCTATGAAATTTTTTTGACAGTCTTAGAACAAATATATGCATGATTGAATCACAATGAAATTTTTTTGACAACTTTAAAACATATATATGCATGATTGAATCACTATGAAATTTTTTTAACAGCCTTAGACTACATATGTGCATGATTGAATCACTATAAAAAAATTTTGACAGCCTTGGAACAAATATATGTATCATTGAATCAGTATGATTTTTTTTTTACAGCCTTAGAACACATATATGCATGATTGAATCACTATGAATTTTTTTGATAGCTTTAGAACACACATATGCATGCTTGAATAATTGTGAAATTATTTTGACAGCCTTAGAACACTTTGAATCACTATAAATTTTTATTGACAAACTTAGAACACATATCTGAATGATTGAATCACTATGAAATTTTTTTGAAACCCTTAGAACACATATATGCATGATTGAGTCACTATGAATTTTTTTTGACAACATTAGGATACATATATGCATGATTGAATTGTAATGAAATTTTTTTGATAGCCTTAGAACACATATATGAATGATTGAATCACTATAAAAATTTTTTGACAGCCTTAGAACACATATCTGCCAGATTGATTCACTATGATTTTTTTTTTATAGCCTTAGGATACATATACGCATGAAATCACTATAATTTTTTTTTACAGCCTTAGACCACATATATGAAAGATTTAATGACTACAAATTTTTTTTTACGGCCATAGAACACATATATGCATGATTAAATCTCTATGAAATTTTTTTGACAGACTTAGAACACATATATGCATGATTGAATCACTCTAAAAGTTTTTTGAGAGCATTAGAATGCATATATACATGATTCAATAACTATGATTTTTTTTAACAGCCTTAGAACACGTATATGCATGATTGAATCACAATGAATTTTTTTTTACAACCTTAGAACACATATACGCATGATTGAATCACTATGAATTTTTTTTTTGAATGCCTTAGAACACATATATGTTTGATTGAATCATAATGAATTTTTTTTTACAACCGTATAACACATACATTCATGATTGAATCACTATAAAAAAAATTTGAAAAACATAGAACGTGTATATGCATGATTGAATTACTATAAAAAAAATTTGATAACCGTAGAACACAAATATGCATGATTGAATAACAATGAAATTTTTTTGAGAGGCTTAGAACACATATATGCATGTTTGAAAAACTATGAATTTTTTTTGAGAGCCTTAGAACACATATATGCATGATTGAATCACTACAATTTTTTTTTGGCAGCCTTAGAACACATATATGCATGATTGAATCAATATGAAATTTTTTTTACAGCCTTAGAACACATATATGGATGATTGAATCACTATTAACTTTGTTTGACAGACTTAGAACACATATTTGCATGATTGAATCACTTTAAATATTTTTTCGGCCTTAGAACACATATATGCATGATTGAATCACTATGAAAATTTTTTGACGGCCTTAGAGCACATATATATAAGATTGAATCACTATAAATTTTTTTTGACTGCCTTAGAACACATATATGCATGATTGAATCACTATGAATTTTTTTTGACAATCCTAGAACAGATATATGCATGATTGAATCACTATGAACTTTTTTTGACAACCATAGAATGCGTATATGCATGATTCAATCACTATGAAGTTTTTTTGACAATCGTAGAACACATATATGCATGATTGAATCACTATAAATTTTTGTGACAGCCTTAGAACACATACATGCATGATTGAATCACTATAAAATTTGTTTGACAGCATCAGAACACATATATGCATGATTGAATCACTATAAATTTTTTTTCACAGCCATAGAACACATATATGCATGATTGAATCACTATGATTTTTTTTTTACTGCTTTAGAACACATATATGCTTGATTTAATCACTATAAATTTTTTTTGACAACCTAATTACATATATCTGCATGATTGAATGACTATGAAATTTTTTTGACAGCCTTAGAACACATATATACATGATTGAATTACTATAATTTTTTTTATAGCATTAGAACATAAATATTCAAGATTGAATCTCTATAAAAACTTTTTGATAACACCTTAGAACACATATCTGCATAATTGAATCACTATAAAAATTTTTTGACAGCCTTAGAACACATATCTGCATGATTGAATCTCTATGACATTTTTTTGACAGCGTTAGAACACATATATGAATGATTGAATCACTATAAAAAAAATTTGACAACCTTAGAGCACTTATATGCATGATTGAATCACTATGAAATTTTTTTGACAGCCTTAGAACACATATATGCATGATTGAATTTTTATAAAAAAATTTATAGCATTAGAACACATATATTCAATATTGAATCACTATCAAATTTTTTTGAGAGCCTTAGAACAAATATATGCATAATTCAATCACTATAATTTTTTTTTTATAGAGGTAGAACACATATATTCATGATTGAAACACTATGAAATTTTTTTAACAGCCTTAGAACACATATATCCATCATTGAATCACTATGAATTTTTTTGACAGCATTAGAACACATATATGCATGATTGAATCACTATAATTTTTTTGACAGCATTCTTAGAACACATCTCTACATGATTGAATCACTTTGAAACTTTTTTGATAGCCTTAGAAAACATATATGCATGATTGAAGCACTATAGAAATTTTTTTAAAGCGTTGGAACATATATATACAAGATTGAATCACTATGATTTTTTTTTGGTAGCCTTAGAGCACAAATTGCATGATTGGATCACTATGAAATTTTTTTGAATACCTTAGAACACATATTTGCATGATTGAATCACAATGAAAATTTTTTGACAGCCCTAGAACACATATATGCATGATTGAATCATGCAAGAAATATTTTTGAAAAACATAGAACGTGTATATGCTTGATTGAATCACTATGAAATTTTTTGACAGCCTTAGAACACATATATGCATGATTGAATCACTTTGAAATTTTTTTACAACCTTCAAACACATATATGCATGTTTGAATCAGTATAAAATTTGTTTGACAGACTTAGAACACATATATGCATGATTGAATCACTTTAAATTTTTTTCAGCCTTAGAACACATATATGCATGATTGAATCGCTATGAAAATTTTTTGACAGCCTTAGAACATGTATATACAAGATTGAATCACTATAAACTTTTTTTCATAGCCTTAGAACACAAATATGCATATGATTGAATCACTATAATTTTTTTTTGACTGCCTTATAACACATATATGCATGATTGAATCACTATGATTTTTTTTTGACAAACCTAGAACACATATATGAATGATTGAATCACTATGAACTTTTTTTTACAACCATAGAATGCGTATATGCATGATTCAATCACTGAGAAATTTATTTGACAACGTTAGAACACATATATGCATGATTCAGTCACTATGAATTTTTTTTGACAGCCATAGAACACATATATGCATGATTGAACCACTATAAATTTGTTTGATAGCATTAGAACACATATATGCATTATTGAATCACAATAAAAAAAATTTGACAGCCTTCGAACACATATCTGCATGATTGAATCACTATAAAATTTTATTTGAGAGCATTAGAACACGTATATGCATTATTAAATCACTATGAATATTTTTTATAGCCTTAGAACACATATATGCATGATTGAATCACTATGAAATATTTTTTATAGCTTAGAACATATATATGCATGATTTAATAATCACTATAAATTTTTTTTGACAATCCTATTACACATATCTACATGATTGAATAACTATGAAATTTTTTTGACAGCCTTAGAACACATATATGCATGATTGAATTACTACAAGTTTTGTTTGATGGCATTACAACACATATATCCAAGATTGAATCACTATAAATTTTTTTTAATAACCTTAGAACACATATCTGCATGATTCAATCCCTATAATTTTTTTTTGATAGCCTTAGAACACATATATGCAAAATTGAATCTCTATGACATTTTTTTGACAGCGTTAGAACACATATATGCATGATTGAATCACTATGAAAATTTTTTGACGGCCTTAGAGCACATATATATAAGATTGAATCACTATAAATTTTTTTTGACTGCCTTAGAACACATATATGCATGATTGAATCACTATGAATTTTTTTTGACAATCCTAGAACAGATATATGCATGATTGAATCACTATGAACTTTTTTTGACAACCATAGAATGCGTATATGCATGATTCAATCACTATGAAGTTTTTTTGACAATCGTAGAACACATATATGCATGATTGAATCACTATAAATTTTTGTGACAGCCTTAGAACACATACATGCATGATTGAATCACTATAAAATTTGTTTGACAGCATCAGAACACATATATGCATGATTGAATCACTATAAATTTTTTTTCACAGCCATAGAACACATATATGCATGATTGAATCACTATGATTTTTTTTTTACTGCTTTAGAACACATATATGCTTGATTTAATCACTATAAATTTTTTTTGACAACCTAATTACATATATCTGCATGATTGAATGACTATGAAATTTTTTTGACAGCCTTAGAACACATATATACATGATTGAATTACTATAATTTTTTTTATAGCATTAGAACATAAATATTCAAGATTGAATCTCTATAAAAACTTTTTGATAACACCTTAGAACACATATCTGCATAATTGAATCACTATAAAAATTTTTTGACAGCCTTAGAACACATATCTGCATGATTGAATCTCTATGACATTTTTTTGACAGCGTTAGAACACATATATGAATGATTGAATCACTATAAAAAAAATTTGACAACCTTAGAGCACTTATATGCATGATTGAATCACTATGAAATTTTTTTGACAGCCTTAGAACACATATATGCATGATTGAATTTTTATAAAAAAATTTATAGCATTAGAACACATATATTCAATATTGAATCACTATCAAATTTTTTTGAGAGCCTTAGAACAAATATATGCATAATTCAATCACTATATTTTTTTTTATAGAGGTAGAACACATATATTCATGATTGAAACACTATGAAATTTTTTTAACAGCCTTAGAACACATATATCCATCATTGAATCACTATGAATTTTTTTGACAGCATTAGAACACATATATGCATGATTGAATCACTATAATTTTTTTGACAGCATTCTTAGAACACATCTCTACATGATTGAATCACTTTGAAACTTTTTTGATAGCCTTAGAAAACATATATGCATGATTGAAGCACTATAGAAATTTTTTTAAAGCGTTGGAACATATATATACAAGATTGAATCACTATGATTTTTTTTTGGTAGCCTTAGAGCACAAATTGCATGATTGGATCACTATGAAATTTTTTTGAATACCTTAGAACACATATTTGCATGATTGAATCACAATGAAAATTTTTTGACAGCCCTAGAACACATATATGCATGATTGAATCATGCAAGAAATATTTTTGAAAAACATAGAACGTGTATATGCTTGATTGAATCACTATGAAATTTTTTGACAGCCTTAGAACACATATATGCATGATTGAATCACTTTGAAATTTTTTTACAACCTTCAAACACATATATGCATGTTTGAATCAGTATAAAATTTGTTTGACAGACTTATAACACATATATGCATGATTGAATCACTTTAAATTTTTTTCAGCCTTAGAACACATATATGCATGATTGAATCGCTATGAAAATTTTTTGACAGCCTTAGAACATGTATATACAAGATTGAATCACTATAAACTTTTTTTCATAGCCTTAGAACACAAATATGCATATGATTGAATCACTATAATTTTTTTTTGACTGCCTTATAACACATATATGCATGATTGAATCACTATGATTTTTTTTTGACAAACCTAGAACACATATATGAATGATTGAATCACTATGAACTTTTTTTTACAACCATAGAATGCGTATATGCATGATTCAATCACTGAGAAATTTATTTGACAACGTTAGAACACATATATGCATGATTCAGTCACTATGAATTTTTTTTGACAGCCATAGAACACATATATGCATGATTGAACCACTATAAATTTGTTTGATAGCATTAGAACACATATATGCATTATTGAATCACAATAAAAAAAATTTGACAGCCTTCGAACACATATCTGCATGATTGAATCACTATAAAATTTTATTTGAGAGCATTAGAACACGTATATGCATTATTAAATCACTATGAATATTTTTTATAGCCTTAGAACACATATATGCATGATTGAATCACTATGAAATATTTTTTATAGCTTAGAACATATATATGCATGATTTAATAATCACTATAAATTTTTTTTGACAATCCTATTACACATATCTACATGATTGAATAACTATGAAATTTTTTTGACAGCCTTAGAACACATATATGCATGATTGAATTACTACAAGTTTTGTTTGATGGCATTACAACACATATATCCAAGATTGAATCACTATAAATTTTTTTTAATAACCTTAGAACACATATCTGCATGATTCAATCCCTATAATTTTTTTTTGATAGCCTTAGAACACATATATGCAAAATTGAATCTCTATGACATTTTTTTGACAGCGTTAGAACATATATATGCACGATTGAATCACTATAAAATTTTATTGACAACCTTAGAGCACATATATGCATGATTGAATCACTATAAAAAAAATTTGATAGTCTTAGAACACATATATGCATGGTTGAATCTTTATAAAAAAATTTAACAGCATCAGAACACATATATGCAAGATTGAATCACTATGGAATATTTTTGACAGCCTTAGAACAAATATATGCTTGATTGAATCAATATAATTTTTTTTTTATAGTGGTAGAACAAATTTATTCATGATTGAAACACTATGAAATTTTTTTGACACCCTTAGAACATATAAATGCCTAATTGAATCACTAGGAATTATTTGTTGACAGCATTATAACACATATATGCATGATTGAATCTCTATAAATTTTTTGACAACATTCTTTGAACACATCTCTGCATGATTGAATCACTTTGAATTTTTTTTTATAGTCATAGAACACATATATGCATGATTGAATCACTTTTTTTTTTACAGCCATAGAACATATATACATGATTGAATCACTATGACATTTTTTTAAGAGCCTTAGAACACATACATGCAAGATTGAATCACCATGAAAATTTTTTGACAGCTTTACAACACATATATGCATGATTGAATAACTATAAAATTTTTCGATAGCCTTAGAACACATTTATACATGATTGAATCACTATAAAAAAATTTTGACAACTGTATAACACATATGTACATTATTAAATCACTATGAATTTTTTTTGACAACCTTAGGACAAATATATGCATGATTGAATCCCTATGAAATATGTTTGACAGCCTTAGAACACAAATATGGATGATGGAATCACTATAAAAAAATTTTCACTGCCTTAGAAAAAATATATGCATGATTTAATCAGTATAAAAAAATGTTGACAACCTTATAAAACATGTCTATATGATTGAATCGCTATAAACTTTTTTGACAGCTTTAGAACACATATATGCATGATTGAGTCACTATGAAATTTTTTTGACAGCCTTAGAACAAAGATATACATGATTGAATTACTATGAATTTTTTTTGACAGCCTTAAAACACATATATGCATGATTTAATTACTACAAATTTTTTTTGACAGCATTACAACACATATATCCAAGATTGAATCCCTGTAAAAAAAAATTGACAACGTTACAACACATATATGCATGATTGAATCACTATGAAATTTTTTTGACAGCCTTAGAACACTTATATGCATGATTGAATCACTATGAAATTTTTTTGACAACCTTAGAACACATATATGCATGATTAAATTACTACAAATTACTTTTGGCAATATTAGAACACATATATCCAAGTTTAAATCACCATAAAAATTTTTGACAACCTTAGAACACATATCTTCATGATTGAATCACTATAAAAAAATTTTGATTGCCTTAGAACACATATACGCATGATTGAATCACAATGAAAATTTTTTAACAACCTTAGAACACATATATTCAAGATTGACTCACGATGAATTTTTTTTTTAATTCTTATAACACATATACGCATGATTGAATCACTATGAAATTTTTTTGACAATGTTAAAACACATATATGCATGATTGAATCACCATAAAGTTTTTTTGATAGCCTTGGAACACATATATGCTTGATTAAATCGCAATGAGATTTTTTTTACAACCTTAGAACACATATATGCAAGATTGAATCACCATAAACTTTTTTTGACACTCTTAGAACACATATATGCATGATTGAATCACTATAAATTTTTTTGACTACGTTAGAACACATATATGCATGATTGAGTCAGTATGAAATATTTGTGATAGCCTTAGAACACATATATGCTTGATTGAATTATTATAAATTGTTTTTGACAGTATTAGAACACATATATGCCTGATTGAATCACTATGAATTTTTTTTGACAGACTTAGAACACATGTATACATGATTGAATCATTATGATTTTTTTTATGGCATTAGAACATATATATGGATGATTGAATCTCTATTGAATTTTATTGACTGCCTTAGAACATATATATGCATGATTGAATCAGAATGAATTTTTTTTGACAGCCTTAGAACACATATATTCATGATTGAATCATAATAAAACTTTTTTAACAGCCTTAGAACACATATATGCATGATGGAATCACTATAATTTTTTTTGACATTAGAACACATATATGCTTGATTGAATCACTATAAATCTTTTTTGACTAACTTAGAACACTTATCTCCATGACAGAATCTCTATGACATTTTTTTGACAACCTTAGAACATGCCTATACATGATTGATTCACAATAAAATTTTTTTGACATCCTTAGAACACATATATGGATGATTGAATCACTATGATTTTTTTTTGACAACCTAAGAACACATATATGCATGATTGAATTACTACCAATTTTTTTTTGCAGCATTAGAACATATATATGGATGATAGAATCACTATATATATTTTTTTTGAGTAACTTAGAACACATACCTGCATGATTGAATCACTATAAAAAAAATTTGACAGCCTTAAAACACATATATGCCGGATTGAATCAGTATGAAATATTTTTGACAGCTGATGATGCATTAAATGCACATCATGTTAACAAGTTATTCATGCATTTTGTAGTGAGATTAAGGTTTTAAACCCATGTTTAGATGCATTTTGATAGTAAGGGGTTGTGGTTCGAATTTCAGAGAAATTAGAGTTAAAATAAGAGAGTTATGGCTATTTCAGTGTTCGGGCACAGATTTCGAGGTGGATCGGATCCATATCCGACCCAACTAGGATGTTTGGACATTGGATCAACCTTTAGAAAGCCCAAAATCCAACCCACACGCATATCCATATCCATTTCAAAAAGTTTTGCAGAAAACCCCTCAGAAAGTGGCGCCTAGTGAAATATTTTTTTTATAACCTTGTTTTTTAAAATTCCAAAAAGTATAAATATACTTTTTAAAAGAGCCCTAGACGTCTTTGGCATTGGGATTGATGCCTCTTGCAGTGATTCTAACTCCATCCCCTCTCCAACCCCTCATCCCACCTCATTTCCATCGAAAATTGGGTTTTTGCTTGGAAATCAAGCATTAATCTATCTCTCTTTCCATTCCTTTTCGTTTCTTTAGTATCCTTGTTGCGTTTTCTCACCATTTGCTGTGTTGTTGCAGGTGTAGCAGAGGTGGAGACCATTAATCTTGCTTGGAAGTGCGAAACACCCCAACAAGATGAGCCGGCCCTACCTCCATCCGGTTTTCTAAGCCCTCTGATCGCGAATCGGCACTCGTTCCATCTTCGGTGGATCTCCAATGTGTTGCAGCTGTAGATACCCTGCTCGTGGTGACATTCCATCATTCTCGAACCGTTCAGGATGTCAAGTCAAGGCCATTGTCCGCTCTCTTCTCCCCCACGATCGTCGGATCGCCCTTGAGGTAGGTCTTCTTCTCTCTTTTCTTCTAGATAAAGCCTAAATCGTGTGTGTTGTTTTTCTTTTATTGTTTTCTGTGTGTTTATTTTATTTTTATTGTTTTAGCCATAGTATAAAGCTCATGCACAGACCAGCATGATAGATTAGGTTTTATTTCATTGTTTTTGTGTGCGAATCGTGTTTTTCTCTCGTTTTCATCTAAACGTGTAAATCGGCTAGAACCCCTTCTAGCCGATTTTTCAATTTTGTCCAGCGTGTTTTGTTGTGTTCTTTTTACAGAAAAATCAATTTCAAAAGTCTCATTGTGATTTAGTTGAGTCGTGGGTTGTGATTGTTGTTAGTTTAATTAAAAAGAAAAAAAAATCGGCTAGAGTAATTCTAGCCGATCTTGGTGTTTCATTAAGTTTAGTTGTTGCAAAGTGTTTTGTGGTTCCCAAGTATAATCTGAGTTTGATTAGATATTTATTATATGTTCTAGATCTGTTTTTAGATTTAGGTTGAGCCCAATTTGATTTTTTTGTGCCGTGTGAATGTTTTTGCCAAAATCGTTGAATTAGAGTTCATGTTCGTGATGTGCGTGTAATCTTCAACTTCAAGCTGTGTGCCTGTACCTTTTTTTGATTTTACAGTTTTATAAATTGTGTCTTGGTCGAGTTTAGCATCTTAGGATTGTTCTACATATTGTTTTAATCGTTTGGTGTTTTGGTGTTGTGTTTCTATTGAAAATACAAAAAGAGTCGAGTAATGTTTCTCTGAATTTTAGATATTATCCAGCCGGCTGTAGGAAATGTTCATTTAGTTCCAGTTTGTTACAGTAGTTTAATTTGTTGATTAATCTTTAGTTAAGATAGATTTTTATTTTGTGGTAAACATAGTTTTAATTAGCTTAGATTCTTGGTATTTTAGGTTATGCGTGTAGTTAGGATGTTGTTCACGTTTCACATATTGTTCATTTCCAGTATTTTACCTATTTAATTTAGTTGTCATTAGTGTATTTACGTTAATTAATATCATATGTTAAGTTAGAAGTGTCATTATCATGGTATTATTTGCTTAATTTTGAAATCTTGTGTTAGTTAGTGAAAAAGTCGATTTTTATTTAGTGTAGTCATCTTCCCCAAGGAGGGGCGTCAGCCATTAGAGCTCCACTGGAGATCTAGTTCATTCTTAGTAAGTTTCAATTGAGTAGGAGAGTTCCTTAGAGTGTCCAGGTTCATTGGTATAGCTTAGGAAATGTTTTTGTGTAATTAGGTAAGTTGGATTTTAAGATTATGTCAATTAATGTGTTTTAGAATATTTATTTAGTTTCCTTAATGTTTTCATTGCTGTAGTTGAATATTAATTACTTAGGTAAAGATAGTATCATTGTATTAGTTAGGTGTTATCGTTTTTAGAAGGAGAGTAAAAAGGTAATTGAAGTGGAGAATGTTTTGTTTAGAAGGAAAAAACATGATGTCTTCCAAATTCGTGCATACCATTTTGGAAATGTTTTGAACATTTACTCCAGCCAAGAGAGAAAGTTCCTCCTTTTAATATTTTTGGAAACACCATTTGGATTTCAAAGACTTACTAAAAGATTGATACACGATTTTTGGGATTGGTATTAAAGCTTATTTTTTCTTTCTAAAAGATAACCAAAAACGTGTTCAAGATTTTTGGAAAGGTTTTCAAAAAGTACTTACCATTTTTTAAGCAAGGTTGGAAACGTGTGGGCCCCTCTGTGAGTTGAACGTTTTCAATTCTTCATTCCCATTTGATTTATTAAGCAATTAAGGTAAGTTTATCTCTCTGGATTGGACGTTTTTGCCAAATCAATTAGTTTCCAACTATTTGTTAGCTCCTATTTATTACCTTCTTCTTTAGTAATTTAGATTAGGTGTCTTAATTAGGTCTTAATTATTTAGATAATAGTGTTAACATTAGATTAGTAATTAGGTTATTTTTTAGGAAGGTCTTAAATAGGATTGCATGTATTAGGCATGTAAGGTATAGGATTAGTAGTGTTAGTTATTAGTTTTAATTAATTAGGAATTAATTTTAGTTTTCTAAATTAGGCATTATCTAAGGTAGTCAACCTAACCTAGTCAACCTATTTGACCCAATTAGGTGAGCCGTGTATCTAGTCTAAGCCTAGTCGAGTCAATCGAGTCAACCTAGTGCACCTAACCCTAGTCCTATCTTAAACCCGCAGCCCTTTGGTCTTTAGTGGTTTAGTTACCTTTAGTTTTAGTCTATATTAATTTTAGTATAACTAATTTAGTTATTCACCTAATTGATTTAGTTAGATTTTTAGAAGTTAGTGTTTTTTAAATTGTATGTGCTCATTGTGTTTAATTTTTGTAATCCCTTTAGTTAAGGTGTATTTAGTTTGTCTTAATTAAAACTTCTCATTCATCTAGTTAGGAGTGCATATTTTATTAAATTAGTTATATTCGCATTCATATTTAATATAGCTTTAGTCATAATTAGCATTGTTCATTCATTTTTCATTACATTTAGCATCATTGCATTTAATATTAGCATATAAACTTTCATTTAGCAGCATTGAGGTCTGCATTGCACTTAGATTGCATTCATAGTGTTTAAAATAGATTTATAAAGTGAATAGTGTATTGAAAGCAAAACCCGATTTTTGCCCTGTCGCACTGTCATTATTTCATGTGCAAAAATTTCGAGTTTTCCAAATATTATTTTTTTATTCACTTTATTGGCATCTTAGATGACTACAGACCAAATTAAAGCTCGATCCGAGTTGGTTTGGTCTAATTTTTAAGTGTTTTGCGAAAACTGTTTTTTCGGATTTGAAAATTTCGGGACCTGCGATATCCTGATTCTTTCCAGTTTTGAAATGCTTATATCTAGAGTTCCAGATATCATTTTTTAATTCTGTAAAAACTGTCAGATTCTTGAATCTGTTAGTTACAGAATAGAACAAATTTCGAGCAAATTGGACCTCGTTTTCCTTGTCAAATCGTCATTTTCCGAAGAACTGTCAGAAGTCTATTTTGCAATAGTTAGGGGTAGTTTCGTAATTTCATTCTTTTAGTGGTTTTCGGGTTGTTTTCATCAGTTTCTGCATTTTTAGGGCTGCATCTGCATCATTCAACATTGTTAGACTTAGGTTAGTTGATTTTAGAATTAGTTTGATATTTTCTTTATTATTTTCTTAGTGATTAGGTTTTATTTGTCTAAATTCTTCAGAATTAGGTTTAACTTATATTTTAATTTAGTTTTATTAAATCAGTTACTAACTTTGTATTTTGCTGTGTTTTTAGGTTGAAAAGCATAACTATTTTCCAGGGATTATTGTCCAAGTGCGAAGATTTGATAATCGGCAAAAAGACAAAAATACCCTTGGCGTGCAATTGAAGACTGAAGAGCTTTTCTCATTAGTTGTAGTTTTAATTTGATATTGTATTAACATTGTCTTTGTAATTAGTGTTTATTGATTAATAAATTAAATTTCTTAGAAATATTTGAGTAACTCCCGTTCCCTGTGGATTCGAACCGTACTTACCACTTCGTGGAAAGTCGGTTATTTACTTTTGGTTGACGATTTTCCAAAGCATTTATTGAAAAATATTGTTTTAAAAATACCACTTCCAAAATATCAACCAAATTTTGGCGCCGTTGCCGTGGAACGGCGAATTACTTATTTTATTTCTTAGAGTTTGATTTATTAATCTGTTTTAGTTAGTTAATTAGTTGTTTTATTTTCTAGTTAGTAGGGTTAGTAAGCGAATATAGGATTAACATAGTTAGTAAATATAGGATTCACGTATTATTTTCTAGGATTCACTTTATATTCATTCTGCAAGGAGCGAGTAGACAGGTGGGTTTTAGAAAAACTTAGTGTGCTTTCTTGTATTTTTCTTTTTCAGTAAAGTAGAATAGTTTACTTTGTTATTTCATTTATTTAGTTAGATAGTTCTGACATAGATAGTTTAGCATATTTGCTTATTAGTTGCTGTAATTGTGTTATTTACATTTTAGTATCTGTGTTAGTTTTAGTTTTAGTTTTAGGTCGTGTGCTTACATCTGGTCTTAGTACCAGTGTATGCAGGAGAGATGAGCTCTAGGAACCCCATTACATCCATTTGCTGACGACCCAGAGAGGATTTTACATTCTCCTCGAAGTTCGACAACAATGGCTAATATGGATCCTCCACCTCCACCCCCAGTTCATCCACATCCTTTGCAGGAATACTTCATTCCCACAGATTATGTCCAGGCATCCTGCATTCGGAGACCCGATGTAGGAGCGCCTCACTATGAGATTAAGGCCAGCATTATTCAGATGCTCCCATCTTTCTATGGCCTTAGTCACGAGGATCCCTACCAGCACTTAGATGAATTCCTCGAGATCTGTTCTACGGTGAAGATACAGAATTTCGATGATGATGCTTTGAGGTTGACCCTATTCCCCTTTTCATTGAAGGACAAGGCCAAGTATTGGCTAAAGTCCTTAGATTCTATAGAGATAGGGTCCTAGGATCAGTTGCAGCAGGAGTTCCTTCGGAAGTATTTCCCCATTGGTCGTACGAACAAATACTGAAGAGCCATCACTAGCTTCTCAGAGCTAGATGGTGAGCATTTTCAGGAGACCTGGGAAAGAATGAAGGATCTCCTTAGGAAATGTTCCCATCATCAGGTGCCGAGATGGCAGCTGGTGCAGAGTTTTTACGATGGATTGTCTGACCAGAATCGTCAGATGATCGACTCTTCATGTGGGGGGACATTCATGTTGAAGAGCGAGGATGAAGCATGGAGGTTATTTGATACATTGGCTGAGAACTCCCTCCACCATGCTTCGAGCTCTCATTCAGAGAGAACCACACCCAGCATTCAGAAGAAAGCTGGTGTTCTTGAGATTGGTCCATCTACTGTACTACAGTGCAAGGTAGATATGATTGCTCAGAAGTTGGACCAGCTTCTCTCAGGACCACCTACTACTTAGCAGGTGTGTACTCTGTGTGCCAGTCTGGCACATGATATTACTGAGTGCCCTTTGGCAGCTCAGTACCCTGAATTTGTTCAATAACAAGTTCAGGCAGCTCAGGGTTACGTCAGACCGCAAAACAACCCATTCTCATCTACATATAATCTGGGTTGGCGTAACCATCCCAATTTTTCATGGAAGAATCCACAGTCTTTCATGCAGATGCCTATATCCTCTCAGCCAACTCGGCCGCCATCTTTTTCTCAGACATTTCCGAGGCCGAGCTATTCTCAGTCTTCTTCATTTCCTCCCCCGAGTCCGCAATAGTCTGCCCAACAGACATCTTTTGAGGAGAGACTTCTCCAGGCATTCCAAGAGGTGAAAACCTCTAATCAGAATGCCTTCGAGAAGTGTAGCCAAATCTTGAGCTCACATACGCAGTCCATTGCGAAGTTAGAGTCGCAAATGGGACAGTTAGCAGAGGCTATCTGTAGGAGACCCGAGGGTACATTGCCGAGCCAGGCTATCATGAACCCGAAGGGCAAGGACCAGATGATTGGAGGCCTGTTTCATGCTGAGTCACAGCAGCAGGCCAAATCTGTTATGGCCCTGAGGAGTGGACGTGAGTATCACGTCGAGAGCAGAGAGAGAGAGAGTAGAGAGAGGATCGATGAGCCAGAGACCAGTATTCCATCTTCCTCGGCTCAGCCATCAGTATCATCCCCATCATCACCATCACCATCATCATCTTCATCCTCAGTGCAGAAGAAGGATAAGAGTGAGCCTTCTCACAAAGAGGAGGATCCACCCGCGTATATTCCCCCACCACCCTATCCCAAAGCATTAGAGTCTCCCAGATTTAGAGGGAAGCAGGGTGCGAAGATTCAGGACATGCTTGACATCTTCAATCATGTGCAGATCAACTTGCCTTTGCTCGATGCGATTCAGTAGGTGCCGGCTTATGCCAAATTCCTGAAGGAACTCTGTACGCAGAAGAGGAAATCCAGCGAGAGAGTTCCTAACAAGGTTCATCTTACTGAGCAGGTGAGTTCAGTACTTCAGCATCAGACACCACCAAAGCTCAAGGACCCTGGAGCCCCTATCATTGCTTGTACTATAGGGAACATCTGGATAGAACACGCTTTGCTCGATCTTAGAGCAAGCGTGAACATTCTGCCCAGGTATTTCTTTGATTCTTTCAGGCTAGGAGAGATGAGATCGACTCCTATTACACTTCAGCTGGCAGATCATTCTGTCAAGGTACCGAGAGGTGTCTTGGAGGACGTGCTAGTTAAAGTGGATGATTTTTATTTCCCCGTTGATTTCATTATTCTCGATATGGAAGGAGTAGACAGCCAGCACCAGACTCTGATCATTTTGGGCAGACCATTCTTGGCGACTGCCAATGCGTGCATCAACTGTAGGACCGGAGCCATGGATCTCTCATTCGACAACAGGAAGGTCAAGCTGAATATTTTCAATGCCGCTATGGGACCAGCAGGAGACATGGACTGCTTCCATGTAGATATTGCACATGAGTTAGTGGAGGAGCAGCCCGAGTTGTACATTACTGAGGATCCATTAGATTTGTACCATATAGAGAAGAGTAGTTGTACAGTTAGTGTAGATGTGTCTAAAGTGTCGTCAGAGTTCCCACCTTGGAGAGCTATCATTAAGCCTCTCCCACCACTTGCGGAGTCGCCCGCCAAATCTTCAATCGAGTCTCCTCCGAAACTTGAGTTAAAACCCTTACCGGATTCACTCAAGTATGCATATCTCGGAGATGATAAGACTCTGCCTGTGATCATCTCGTCCCTGCTCACTGAGGAGCAGGAGCAGAGATTGTTGACTATTCTACGAGAGCACAAGGCAACGATTGGCTGGGGAGTTGTTGATTTGAAGGGAATTGATCCTTCATTCTGCATGCATAGAATCCATTGCGATGAGGAAGTCAAGCCAGTAAGAGATATGCAGAGAAGGCTAAAACCCAATATGAAGGAAGTGGTGAAGAATGAGGTGGTGAAGTGGTTGGATGCCGGAATTATCTACCCTATTTCTGATAGCCAGTGGGTCAGTCTGATTCAGGTTGTTCCGAAGAAGTCAGGACTCACTGTTGTGGAGAACGAGAAGCGTGAAAGAATTTCGATGAGGACCACTACAGGATGGCGAGTCTGCATCGATTATAGGAAGTTGAACGTGGCAACTAGGAAAGATCATTTCCCGTTGCCGTTCATTGATCAGATATTAGAGAGACTCGCAGGACAGAGCTACTATTGCTGTCTAGACGGGTATTCAGGATACAAGCAGGTAGTTGTCCATCCTGACGACGAGGAGAAGATGACATTTACATGTCTTTATGGCACCTTCGCATTCAGACGTATGTCGTTCGGGCTCTGTAATGTCCCGGCCACTTTTCAGAGGTGCATGCTTGCTATCTTCTCAGACATGATAGATGATGTGATGGAGGTTTTAATAGACGACTTTTCAGTGTATGGCTCTTCATTTGAAGATTGCCTCCAAAAACTTACTCGAGTACTGAGTAGGTGTGCGGAGACAAATCTTGTCCTGAGTTGGGAAAAGAGCCACTTTATGGTCCAGGAGGGGATTGTGCTTGGACACATTGTGTCCAAGAGAGGCATTGAGGTTGACAGAGCGAAGGTGGAATCCATTTCTCGATTGACCCCACCCACCACTGTGAGGCAGATTAGATCATTTCTAGGGCATGCGGGATTTTATAGGTGGTTCATAAAGGATTTCAGCAAAATCTCTCGACCGCTTTGTACTTTATTGGAGAAGGATCAGCCCTTTGTTTTTAGTGAGGATTGCATGAAGGCCTTTGAGATTCTCAAAGAGGCCTTGATTACTGCACCCATTCTGAGACCTCCGGATTAGACTCTCCCATTTAAGATTATGTGCGATGCATCTGACTATGCTATGGGGCTATATTAGGACAGCAGATTGATAGGAAGCCCTATGTGATTTACTATGCAAGTAGAACTCTATCTGATGCTCAGATAAATTATACCACGACAGAGAAGGAACTACTTGCTGTAGTATTCGCATTGGACAAGTTTAGGTCCTATTTGCTCGGTTCGAAGGTGGTTGTCTATTCTGACCATGCTGCATTGAAATATCTGTTGAATAAGAAAGACACCAAACCGTGACTCATTCGTTGGGTTCTGCTACTACAGGAGTTTGATCTCGAGATTCGAGATAAGAAAGGAAGCGAGAATATAGTAGCAGACCATCTTTCTAGACTGATCGTGGAGACCATGCAGGATCAGAGGCCGATCAGTGATTCTTTCCTCGACGAGCAGATCATGTCAGTCAGGACATTGCAGTTACCCTGGTTTGCAAATATTGTGAACTATCTAGTTTCGAGACAGATACCTGAGCATTGGAACAAGAATGAGCGAGAGAGATTCCTATCTCAGGTGAGGCACTATTATTGGGATAAACCAGAGCTGTTCAGATATTGCGCAGATCAGATCATCAGAAGATGTGTTTCGGAGGAGGAGTACGAGTCCATTCTTAGTTTTTCTCATTCTTTAGCCTGTGGAGGGCATTTTAGCAGTAGGAAGATGGCTGCAAAGGTTTTGCAGTCTGGATTTTATTGGCCTACACTCCACAGGGATGCACATGAGTTCTGTAGGCGATGCATTAGATGTCAGCAGATTGGGAACATGTCCCAGAGGGACATGATGCAATTGCTTCCGATTTTGATTGTCGAGATTTTTGATGTTTGGGGCATTGATTTCATGGTTCCATTTCCGCCTTCATTCGAAAATCTATACATTCTTGTGGCAGTTGATTATGTGTCCAAGTGGGTCGAGGCTGTGACAACCAAGACCAATGATCATAGAGTAGTGCTTAAGTTCATTAAGCACAACATTTTCAGTCGTTTTGGTGTGCCACGTGCGATGATTAGCGATGGTGGCAAGCATTTTAGGAATGTACAGATAGCTTCTCTGTTGAGAAGATATTTTGTCAATCATAGATTCACCACTCCGTATCATCCGCAGACCAGTGGACAGGTAGAGGCATCGAATAGGGAGATTAAGCGGATTTTAGAGAAGACAGTTTGCCCGGACCGCAAGGATTGGTCTCAACGCTTAGATGATGCACTTTGGGCATATAGGACTGCATTTAAGACTCCCATTGGCATGTCCCTGTATCGCCTTGTATTCGGGAAAGCATGCCATCTTCCTGTCGAGCTGGAGCATAGAGCGTATTGGGCCATCAAGAAGTTGAATTTTAACCTCGCCGAGGCTGGCAAAGCGAGAGCACTGCAGCTCTAAGAATTAGAGGAACTCAAGAATGATGCATATGAGAATGCCAAATTATACAAAGCTCGCACTAAAGCATTTCATGATAAACACATTGTCAGAAAAGTGTTTGAGCCGGAGCAGAAAGTTTGGCTATACAATTCTCGTTTGCATTTATTCCCAAGGAAGTTGAGATCGAGATGGACAGGACCGTACATCGTGAAAGAAGTGTTTCCACATGGAGCAGTTACCTTATTTGATCCTATGACTCAAGGTACATTCAAGGTTAATGGGCAAAGACTGAAGCCCTACATTTCAGATTCCTCGCAGAATGGTGAGTGTGAGATAGTGCATCTCACGAAGGCATGAGGATTCAACCAGAGGGATGTATCATATGTACATTAGTTTGTTTTTCATTTTAGTATTTTTCTTTATTTCAGTTTTTCATTTCATATGTGCTGACATTTGTTTTTGGTTTATGCAGGTTGCATCTAACATTTAGTGTATCAGTTACCAGGTACAGGGCAGAGTTTTCAGAGCAAATATTGACCAGATAAGCAGAAAATTATACAATTAGATATGCATAAGATGTTGCAAAGTCAAGTCAATCAAATTCAGAAGCCCAACACAGATCAGGTTGTATCTATCCTTTCTCTCATATTCATTTTTCTGTCTTTGAGTGTGCATTTGCATTGCATTTTTACATATTTTGTATGCCACTAGGGACAGTGTCATTCAAGAATGGGGGGGTGGTTTAGATGCACACTAAATTTTTTTTTTTTTAGATGTCTGGTAGCTAAAGTAGGCATTTGAGAACAAGTTGTAGCATATATGATTGTTTTTGGCATAATCTAACAGTTTAGAAATTTTTAAGCCCCATGTAAAAAAAAATTTTTCTGAACTGATTCAAATAGAGTAGTGATTTATGAGAAAATTCAAAGAAAAGATAGTATTTGATTGTTAGAAAATTTTGAATCACTTTAGTATAAGTATGCACAGTATGTTTTGTGAAAGAAATAAGCAATGGAAAGATGTTTTTGAAAAGTGAGTTTAAAAGAATAGAGCTACGTTTAGTTGTTGATGTCTTCGTGAATCCTAGTAGTGGAACTCAGACATGAGATGAAGTGTTTGGGTCTCTTGACGAAAAGGATAACGAAGGAGATCATCCTCTTGTCTAGTCGATATCTGTGGCCTTTGTAGTTCGAGTAAGTAGAATCTGAAGGGTGTTTTACACCTGGTGCCCCAAAGCCAGCTGGTTTGGGAGCCACCGGTTCGAAAGCTTGTTACATGGACTGCATAGAAAGCCTAAGAGATAGAGACATTGCACATGACGAGAGGAAGACTATACGTAAACTATTAGAATAAAAGGTCTAGTGACTCGAGCAATTCAGTCCAAGGGATACTCTGTATCTAGTGCCCTAAGGTCGTCTGGCCTGGGAGTCACTGGCCCAAAGCTCGCTACACGGGTCACGAAAACTGGATATTCGAAATAGTGCTCATGTGAGAAGAATGCTCAAGAGAGAAAATTGAAAAAGGGTGAAAAATTGAAAATCCAAAGAAAGAAAAAGAATGTGCTGAATGAGAAAATTTTCATTGCTTAAGAATATGTGTGCATTATTGTGCAGAAAATATACAAGTGAGGATAAATGAGTAAAACATGATAGTACTTGACTTTCCGAGAAAAATCATAAATAACTACAATGTTAGAAATGTGAAGGAAAAAGAATTTTTACTGTGGCGGCATGAGATTTCTGAATTGGTTTTGAGAATGTCCATTACATGAAATATTTGTTCCAACTATTTTCTTAACTGCCTAAAATGTTTGAAGAATTCATTCCTGCATTTCATTGATGTTTGTGGGTAGCATCTCTGCAAACCCTCACGAGACCTTACTCGTCCACTGGTGTAAGCCAGAGATTTAAAGGGCTTGTTGCATACGCTAAATGCAACCGTGATTCCTATGAAAGTGAGTTAGTTTTATGCATTCATGTCTAGCATTTCTTGTCCTGTTGCATAGCATAGTTAGGGTTTGTTAAGGGACTAACAAACATTCAAGCATGGGGGTATTTGATGATGCATGAAATGCACATCATGTTAACAAGTTATTCATGCATTTTGTAGTGAGATTAAGGTTTTAAACCCATGTTTAGATGCATTTTGATAGTAAGGGGTTGTGGTTCAAATTTCAGAGAAATCGGAGTTAAAATAAGAGAGTTGTGGCTATTTCAGTGTTCAGGTATGAATTTTGAGGTGGATCGGATCCATATCCGACCCAACTAGGATGTTTGGACTTTGGATCAACCTTTAGAAAGCCCAAAATCCAACCCACACGCATATCCATATCCATTTCAAAAAGTTTTGCAGAAAACCCCTCAGAAAGTGGCGCCTAGTGAAATATTTTTTTATAACCTTGTTTTTGAAAATTCTAAAAAGTATAAATATACTTTTTAAAAGAGCCCTAGACGTCTTTGGCATTGGGATTGATGCCTCTTGCAGTGATTCTAACTCCAGCCCCTCTCCAACCCCTCATCCCACCTCATTTCCATCAAAAATTGGGTTTTTGCTTGGAAATCAAGCATTAATCTATCTCTCTTTCCATTCCTTTTCGTTTCTTTAGTATCCTTGCTGCGTTTTCTCACCATTTGCTGTGTTGTTGCAGGTGTATCAGAGGTGGAAACCATTAATCTTGCTTGGAAGTGCGAAACACCCCAACAAGATGAGCCGGCCCTACCTCCATCCGGTTTTTTAAGCCCTCCGATCGGGAATCGGCGCCCGTTCCATCTTCGGTGGATCTCCAACGTGTTGCAGCAGTAGATACCCTGCTCGTGGTGACATTCTAGCATTCTCGAACCGTTCAGGACGTCAAGCCAAGGCCATTGTCTGCTCTCTTCTCCCCCACGATCGTCAGATCGCCCTTGAGGTAGGTCTTCTTCTCTCTTTTCTTCTAGATAAAGCCTAAATCGTGTGTGTTGTTTTTCTTTTATTATTTTCTGTGTGTTTATTTTATTTTTATTGTTTTAGCCATAGTATAAAGCTCGTGCACATACCAGCACGATAGATTAGGTTTTATTTCATTGTTTTGTGTGCGAATCGTGTTTTTCTCTCATTTACATCTAAACGTGTAAATCGGCTAGAACCCCTTCTAGCCGATTTTTCAATTTTGTCCAGCGTGTTTTGTTGTGTTCTTTTTACAGAAAAATCAATTTCAAAAGTCTCATTGTGATTTAGTTGAGTCGTGGGTTGTGATTGTTGTTAGTTTAATTAAAAAGAAAAAAAAATCGGCTAGAGTAATTCTAGCCGATCTTGGTGTTTCATTAAGTTTAATTGTTGCAAAGTGTTTTGTGGTTCCCAAGTATAATCTGAGTTTGATTAGATATTTCTTATATGTTCTAGATCTGTTTTTAGATTTAGGTTGAGCCCAATTTGATTTTTTTGTGCCGTGTGAATGTTTTTGCCAAAATCGTTGAATTAGAGTTCATGTTCGTGATGTGCGTGTAATCTTCAACTTCAAGCTGTGTGCCTGTACCTTTTTTTGATTTTACAGTTTTATAAATTGTGTCTTGGTTGAGTTTAGCATCTTAGGATTGTTCTACATATTGTTTTAATCGTTTGGTGTTTTGGTGTTGTGTTTCTATTGAAAATACAAAAAGAGTCGAGTAATGTTTCTCTGAATTTTAGATATTATCCAGCCGGCTGTAGGAAATGTTCATTTAGTTCCAGTTTGTTACAGTAGTTTAATTTGTTGATTAATCTTTAGTTAAGATAGATTTTTATTTTGTGGTAAACATAGATTTAATTAGCTTAGATTCTTGGTATTTTAGGTTATGCGTGTAGTTAGGATGCTGTTCACGTTTCACATATTGTTCATTTCCAGTATTTTACCTATTTAATTTAGTTGTCATTAGTGTATTTACATTAATTAATGTCATATGTTAAGTTAGAAGTGTTATTATCATGGTATTATTTGCTTAATTTTGAAATCTTGTGTTAGTTAGTGAAAAAGTCGATTTTTATTTAGTGTAGTCATCTTCCCCAAGGAGGGGCGTTAGCGATTAGAGCTCCACTAGAGCTCTAGGCCATTCTTAGTAAGTTTCAATTGAGTAGGAGAGTTCCTTAGAGTGTCCAGGTTCATTGGTATAGCTTAGGAAACGTTTTTGTGTAATTAGGTAAGTTGGATTTTAAGATTATGTCAATTAATGTGTTTTAGAATATTTATTTAGTTTCCTTAATGTTTTCATTGTTGTAGTTGAATATTAATTACTTAGGTTAAGATAGTATCATTGTATTAGTTAGGTGTTATCGTTTTTAGAAGGAGAGTAAAAAGGTAATTGAAGTGGAGAATGTTTTGTTTAGAAGAAAAAAACATGATGTCTTCCAAATTCGTGCATACCATTTTGGAAATGTTTTGAACATTTACTCCAGCCAAGAGAGAAAGTTCCTCCTTTTAATATTTTTGGAAACACCATTTGGATTTCAAAGACTTACTAAAAGATTGATACACGATTTTTGGGATTGGTATTAAAACTTATTCTTTCTTTCTAAAATATAACAAAAAACGTGTTCAAGATTTTTGGAAAGGTTTTCAAAAAGTACTTACCGTTTTTTAAGCAAGGTTGGAAACGTGTGGGCCCCTCTGTGAGTTGGACGTTTTCAATTCTTCATTCCCATTTGATTTATCAAGCAATTAAGGTAAGTTTATCTCTCTGTATTGGACGTTTTTGCCAAATCAATTAGTTTCCAACTATTTGTTAGCTCCTATTTATTACCTTCTTCTTTAGTAATTTAGATTAGGTGTCTTAATTAGGTCTTAATTATTTAGATAATAGTGTTAACATTAGATTAGTAATTAGGTTATTATTTAGGAAGGTCTTAAATAGGATTGCATGTATTAGGCGTGTAAGGTATAGGATTAGTAGTGTTAGTTATTAGTTTTAATTAATTAGGAATTAATTTTAGTTTTATAAATTAGGCATTATCTAAGGTAGTCAACCTAACCTAGTCAACCTATTTGACCCAATTGGGTGAGCCGTGTATCTAGTCTAAGCCTAGTCAAGTCAATCGAGTCAACCTAGTGCACCTAACCCTAGTCCTATCTTAAACCCGCAGCCCTTTGGTCTTTAGTGGTTTAGTTACCTTTAGTTTTAATCTATATTAATTTTAGTATAACTAATTTAGTTATTCACCTAATTGATTTAGTAAGATTTTTAGAAGTTAGTGTTATTTAAATTGTATGTGCTCATTGTGTTTAATTTTTGTAATCCCTTTAGTTAAGGTGTATTTAGTTTGTCTTAATTACAGCTTCTCATTCATCTAGTTAGGAGTGCATATTTTATTAAATTAGTTATATTCGCATTCATATTTAATATATCTTTAGTCATAATTAGCATTGTTCATTCATTTTTCATTACATTTAGCATCATTGCATTTAATATTAGCATATAAACTTTAATTTAGAAGCATTTAGGTCTGCATTGCACTTAGATTGCATTCATAGTGTTTAAAATAGATTTATAAAGTGAATAGTGTATTGAAAGCAAAACCCGATTTTTTCCCTGTCGCACTGTCGTTATTTCATGTGCAAACATTTCGAGTTTTCCAAATATTATTTTTCTATTCACTTTATTGGCATGTTAACTGACTGCAGACCAAATTTCAGCTCGATCCGAGTTGGTTTGGTCTGATTTTTAAGCGTTTTGCGAAAACTGTTTTTTCGGATTTGAAAATTTCGGGACCTGCGATATCCTGATTTTTCCCAGTTTTGAAACGCTTATATCTGGAGTTCCAGATATTATTTTTTAATTCTGTAAAAACTGACAGATTCTTGAATCTGTTAGTTATAGAATAGAACAAATTTCGGGAAAATTGGACATCGTTTGCCTTGTCAAACAGTCATTTTCCAAAGAACTATCAGAAGTCTATTTTGCATTAGTTAGGGGTAGTTCCGTAATTTCATTCTTTTAGTGGTTTTCGGGTTGTTTTCATCAGTTTCTGCATTTTTAGGGCTGCATCTGCATCATTCAGCATTGTTAGACTTAGGTTAGTTGATTTTAGAATTAGTTTGATATTTTCTTTATTATTTTATTAGTGATTAGGTTTTATTTGTCTAAATTCTTCAGAATTAGGTTTAACTTATATTTTGATTTAGTTTTATTAAATCAGTTACTAACTTTGTATTTTGCAGTGTTTTTAGGTTGAAAAGCATAACTATTTTCCAGGGATTATTGTCCAAGTGCGAAGATTTGATAATCGGCAAAAAGACAAAAATACCCTTGGCGTGCAATTGAAGACTGAAGAGCTTTTCTCATTAGTTGTAGTTTTAATTTGATATTGTATTAACATTGTCTTTGTAATTAGTGTTTATTGATTAATAAATTAAATTTCTTAGAGATATTTGAGTAACTCCCGTTCCCTTTGGATTCGACCCGTACTTACCACTTCGTGGAAAGTCGGTTATTTACTTTTGGTTGACAATTTTCCAAAGCATTTATTGAAAAATATTGTTTTAAAAATACCACTTCCAAAATATCAACCAACAGCCTTAAAACACATATATGCATGATCAAAATTTTTTTGATGGCCTTAGAACACATGTATGCATGATTCAGTCACTATGAAATTTTTTGGACAGCCTTAGAACACATATATGCATGATTGAATCACCATAAAAAAAATTGGACAACCTTAGAACACATATAAGGATGATTGAATCACTACATTTTTTTTTTTGAAAGAATTAGAACTCATATATGCATGATTGAATCACTGTTAATTTTTTTTTTACAGTCTTAGAACACATTGACAACCTTAGAAAACATATATGCAAGATTGAATCACTATAAAAAAAAAGTTGACAGCCCTAGAACACGTATATGCAGGATTGAATCACTATGAAATTTTTTTAACAAACTTAAAACACATAAATGCAAGACTGAATCACTATGAATTTTTTTTAACAACCTTAGAACACATATATGGAAGATTGAATCACTATGAATTTTTTTTGACAACGTTAGAACACATGTATGCATGATTGAGTCACTTTTGATTTTTTTTTGACAGCCTTAGAACACATATATGCATTATTGCATCATTATGAAATTTTTTTTACAGCCATAGAACACATATATGCATGATTGAGTCACTATGCAAAGTTTTTGACAGCCTTAGAAACACATATATGCATTAGTGAATCACTATGAATATTTTTTTGACTCTTAGAACACATATATGCATTAATGAATTACTATGAAATTTTTTTCTCTGCCTTAACACACATATATGAGTGATTGAATCACTATAAAAAAAATTTGACAACCTTAAGACACATATATGTATGATTGAATCACTATGAAATTTTTTTAACAGCCTTAGAGCACATATATGCATGGTTGAATCACTATAAATTTTTTTTGACAGCCTTATACACATATATGTATGATTGAATCACTATGAAATTTTTTTTACAGCTATAGAACACATATATGCATGATTGAATCACTATGAAATTTTTTTGACAGCCTTAGAACACATATATTCATGATTCAGTCAATATAAAAGTTTTTTGAGAGCCTTAGAACACATATATGCATGAGTGAATCACTATGAATTTTTTTTGACAACCTTATAAAACATATATTCATTATTGAATCACTATAAACTTTTTTTGACAGCCTTAGAACACTTATATGCATGGTTGAATCACTATGAATTTTTTTTGACAAACTTGGAACATATATATGCATGATTGAAAAACTATAAAAAAATTTTGACAGCCTTAGAACACATATATGCTTTACTGAAACACTATGATTTTTTTTTGACAACCTTAGAACACATATATGCATTATTGAATCACTAGGAAGTTTTTTTCACTGCCGTAGAATACATATATGCATTATTGAATCAGTTCGAATTTTTTTTCATAGTCTGAGAACACATATATGCATGATTGAGCCACTATTAAATTTTTTTGACAGCCTTAAAACACACATTTGCATAATTGAATGACTATGAAATTTTTTTGACAGCCTTAGAATACCTATATGTATTACTCAATCACTATAAATTTTTTTGACAAACTTAGAACACATATATGCATGATTGAATCACTATGATTTTTTTTACAGCCTTGCAACACATATATGCATTATTGAATCACTATAATTTTTTTTTGACAACCTTTGAACACATATATGTATGATTGAATCACTATAAATTTTTTTTGGAAACATTAGAACACATATATGCAAAACTGAATTTTTTTTGACAACCTTAGAACACATATATGCATGATTGAATCACAATAATTTTTTTTTGACAGACTTAGAACACATATATGCAAGTTTGAATCACTATGAAATTTTTTTGACAACCTTAGAACACATATATGCATAATTGAATCACTACAATTTTTTTTTACTGCATCAGATCACATATATGCCTGATTGAGTCACTATAATTTTTTTTTAGTAACTTAGAACACTTATCTGCATGATTGAATAGCTATGAAATTTTTTTGACACCCTTAGAACACATGTATGCTTGATTGAATCGCTATGAACTTTTTTTGACAGCCTTAAAACACATATGCAAGATTGAATCACTATGTAATTTTTTTGATAGCCTTAGAACACATCTATGCATGATTAAATCACAACAAAATTTTGCTGACAGCCTTAGAACATATATATGCAGGATTGAATCACTACCAATTTTTTTTTATAGCATTAGATCACATATATTCAAGATTGAATCACTATAAATTTGTTTTGAGTAACTTAGAACACATATTTGCAAGATTGATTCACTATAAAAACATTTTGACAGCCTTGAAACACATACATGCATGATTTTATCACTATAATTTTTTTTTGAGTAACTTAGGACACTTATCTACATGACTGAATCATTATGAAATTTTTTTGACAGCCTTAGCACACACATATGCATGATTGAATCACTATAAAAAACTTTTGACTGCCTTAGAACACATATATGCATATTTGAAAGACTGTGAAATTTTTTTAACAACCTTAGAACACATATATGCAAGATTGAATCACCATGAAATTTTTTGACATTCTTAGAATACATATATGCATGATTGAATCACTATGAATTTTTTTTTACAACATTAGAACACATATATGCATGATTGAGTCACTATGAAATTTTTGTGACAACCTTAGAACACATATATGCACGATTGAATTACTATGAATTTTTTTTTACAACATTAGATCACAGATATGCATGCTTGAATCGCTATGAAATTTTTTTGACAGTCTTAGAACACATGTATGCATGATTGAATCATTATAAAAAAAAATTTGACAGCATTAGAACACATATAAGAATGATTGAATCTCTATGAAATTTTGTTGACAGCCTGAGAACATATATATGCATGGTTGAATAACAATGAATTTTTTTTAACAGCCTGAGAACATATATAGGCATGATTGAATCATATTAAAACTTTTTTGACAGCCTTAGAAAACAAACATGCTTGATTGAATCACTATGAAGTTTTATTGACAACCTTAGAACACATATATGCATGATTGAATAATTATAAAATTTTCTTGACATTGGAACACATATATGTATGATCGAATCACTATAAAATTTTTTGAGTAACATAGAACACTTATCTGCATGACTGAATCACTATGAATTTTTATTTACAGCCTTAGAACACATATATGCATGATTGAGTCGCTATGAAATTTGTTTGACAGCCTTAGAACACATATATGCAAGATTGAAATTTTTTTGACAATCGTAGAACACAAATATGCATGATTGAATCACTATGAATTTTTTTTGATAGCCTTAGAACATATATGCGTGATTGAATCACTGTGAAAATTTTTTGACAACCTTAGAACACATATACGCATGTCTAAATCACAATGACATTTTTTTGACAACCTTAGAACACCTCTATACATGATTGAATCACTATGTAAATTTTTTGCCACCCTTAGAACACATCTATGCATGATTGAATCACTATGAATTTTTTTTTACAGCCTTAGAACACATATATGCATGATTGAATTACTATAAAATTTGTTTGACAGAGTGAGAACACATATATGCATGATTGAATCATATTCATATTTTTTCAGCCTTAGAACACCTATATGCATGATTGAATCACTATGAAATTTTTTTGACTGCCTTAGAACACATATATACAAGGCTGATTCACTATAAAAAAATTTTGATAGACTTAGAACACAAATATGCAAGATTGGATCACTATGAATTTTTTTTGACAATCCGAGAACATATATATGCGTGATTGAATCACTATGAACTGTTTTTGACAAGCATAGAATACGTATACGCGTGATTCAATCACTATGAATTTTTTTTTATAAGTTTAGAACACTTATATGCATGATTGAATGGCTATATTTTTTTTTTTGACAGCCTTAGAACACATATCTGCATGATTGAATCACTATGAAATTTTTTTGAGAGCCTTGGAACACATATATGCATGATTGAATTAATATTAAATTTTTTTACAGCCTTAGAACACATATATGCATGATTGAATCACTATGAAATTTTTTTTACTGCTTTAGAACACATATATGCTTGATTTAATCACTATAATTTTTTTTGACAAACTTATTACACATATCTGCATGATTGAATCACTATGAAAATTTTTTGACAGCCTTAGAACACATATATGCATGATTGAATCACTACAAATTTTTTTGATAGCATTACAACACAAATATCCAAGATTGAATCACTGTAAAAATTTTTGATAACTGTAGAACACATATCTGCATGATTGAATCACTATAATTTTTTTTTATAGCCTTAGAACACATATATGCATGATTGAATCTCTATGACATTTGTTTGATAGCGTTATAACACACATATGCATGATTAAGTCTCTATTAAAAAATTTTGACAACCTTACAGCACATATATGCATGATTGATTCACTATGAAATTTTTTTGACAACCTTAGAACAAATATATGCATGATTGAATAACTATAATTTTTTTTTATAGTGGTAGAGCAGATTTATTCATGATTTAAACACTATGAAATTTTTTTGACAAACTTAGAACACATATATGCATGATTAAATCACTATGATTTTTTTTTTCAGCATTTGATCACATATATACACGATTGATAACATTCTTAGAACACATCTCTAAACGATTGAATCACTTTGAACTTTTTTTGAGAGCCTTAGAACACATATATGCATGATTGAAGCACTATAGAAAAAATTTTAAAGCGTTAGAACACATATATACCAGATTGAATCACTATGAAGTTTTTTTTATAGACTTAGAACACAAATTGCATGATTGAATCACTTTGAAATTTTTTTGACTACCTCAGAACACATATATGCATGATTGAATCACAACGAAATTTTTTTGACAGCCCAAGAACACATATATGCATGATTGAATCATGCATGAATTTTTTTTTAAAAACATAGAATGTGTATATACATGATTGAATCACTATAAATTTTTTTTTGACAACAGTAGAACATAAATATGCATGATTGAATCACAATGAAATTTTTTTGACAGCCTTAGTACACATATATGCTTGTTTGAAAAACTATGAAGTCTTTTTGACAACCTTAGAACATATATATGCATGATTGAATCACTATGAAATTTTTTTGACTGCCTTAGAACACATATATGCATGATTGAATCACTATGATTTTTTTTTACAGCATTAGAACACAAATATGCATGATTGAATCACTATAGAATTTGTTCGACAGCATTAGATCACATATATGCATGATTGAATCACAATAAATTTTTTTGACAGCCTTAGAACACATATCTGCATGATTGACTGACTATGAAAATTTTTTGAGAGCCTTAGAACACATATATGCATGATTGAATCACTATGAAGTTTTTTTACAGCCTTAGAACACATATATGCATCATTGAATCACTATGAATTTTTTTTGACAGCTTTAGAACACATATATGCATGATTTTATCACTTTAATTTTTTTTTCACAACCTTATTACACATATTTGCATGATTGAATCACTATGAAATTTTCTTGATAGCCTTAGAACACATATATGCATGATTGAGTTACTACAAAATTGTTTTTACAGCATTAAAAAACATATATCAAGGATTGAATCACTGTAAAAAAATTTTGATTACCTTAGAGCACATATTTGCTTGATTCAATCCCTATAAAAAAAATTTGACAGCCTTAGAACACATATATACATGATTAAATCTCTATGACATTTTTTTGACAGCGTTAGAACACATATTTGCATGATTGAATCACTATAAAATATTTTGACAACCTTAGAGCACATATATGCATGATTGAATCACTATGAAATTTTTTTGACAGCCTTAGAACACATATATGCATGATTGAATCTTTATAAAAAAATTTAACAACATCAGAACACATATATGCAAGATTGAATCACTATGAATATTTTTTGACTGCCTTAGAACAAATATAGGCATGATTCAATCACTATAATACATTTTTTATAGTGGTAGAACACATATATTCATGCTTGAAACACTATGAAATTTTTTTGACAACCTTAGAACACATATATGCATGATTGAATCACTAGGAATTTTTTTTTGATAGCATTAGAACATATATATGCAAGATTGAATCACTATAATTTATTTGACAACATTCTTAGAACACATCTATGCATGATTGAATCACTTTGATTTTTTTTTTTATAGCCTTAGAACACATATATGCATGATTGAATCATTATGAATTTTTTTTGACAGCCATAGAACACATATATGCATGATTGAATCACTATCGAATGATTGGATCGCTATGACCTTTTTTGACAGCTTTAGAACACATATATGCATGATTGAATCACTATGAAATTTTTTTGATAGCCTTAGAACACATATATGCATGATTGAATCACTACGAATTTTTTTTGACAGCCTTAGAATACATATATGCGTGATTGAATTACTAAATTTTTTTTTTGACAGCATTACAACACATATATCCAAGATTGAATCCCTGTAAAAAAAATTTGACAACGTATAATACATATATGCATGATTGAATCACTATGATTTTTTTTTGACTGCCTGAGGACACATATAAGCATGATTGAATCATTATGGAAGTTTTTTGACAGCCTTAGAACACATATATGCATGATTGAACTACTACAAAAAAATTGAGAGCATTATAACACATATATCCAAGATTGAATCACTATAAAAAAAATTTGACAACCTTAGAACACATATCTGCATGATTGAATCACTATAAATTTTTTTTGACAGCCTTAGAACACATATATGCATGATTGAATCACTATGAAGTTTTTTTTATAGCATTAGAACACATATATGACTGACTGAATCACTATGAAATTTTTTTCACAGCCTTAGAACACATATATGCATGATTAAATTACTACCAATTTTTTTTGGCAGCATTAGAACACATGTATCCAAGACTGAATCACCATAAAAAAGTTTGACAACCTTAGAACACATATATGCATTATTGAATCACTATGAAATTTTTTTGACAACCTTAGGACACAAATATGCATCACAGACTTAGAACACATACATGCATGATAGAATCATGATGATTTTTTCTTGACAGCCTTAGAACACATATATGCAGGATTGAATTAGTATAAAAACTTTTTTACAGCATTAGAACACATGTATCCAAGATTGAATCAGTATAAATTTTTTTTTACAACCTTAGAACACATATCTGCATGATTGAATCACTATAAAAAAATTTTGACAGCCTTATAACACATATATGCATGATGGAATCACTCTGAACTTTTTTTTACAGCGTTAGAACACATATATGCATGATTGAATCACTATAAAAAAAAATTGACAATCATAGGGCACATATATGTATGATTGAATCACAATGAAATTTTTTAGACAGCCTTAGAACACATATATGCATGATTGAATCTCTATAAAAAAATTTAAGAGCATCATAACCCCTACGGAATTTTTTTGATAGCCTTAGAACAAATATATGCATGATTGAATCAGTATGAATATTTTTTTATAGTAGTAGAACACATATATTCATCATTAAATCACTATAAAAAAAATTTTGACAGCCTTAGAACAAATATATGCATGATTAAAATACTATGAATTTTATTTACCGCATTAGAACACATATATGCATTATTAAATCACTATGAAACTTTTTTCACAACATTAAAATACATGTAAGGATGATTGAATCACTATGAAATTTTTTTGACAGCATTAGAACACATATATATATGATTGAATCACTATGAAGTTTATTTGATAGCATTAGATCACATATATGAATGACTGAATAACTATGAAATTTTTTTCACAGCCTTAGAACACATATATGCATGATTAAATTACTACCAATTTTTTTTGGCAGCATTAGAACACATGTATCCAAGATTGAATCACCATAAAAATTTTTGACAACCTTAGAACACATATATGCATTATTGAATCACTATGAAATTTTTTTGACAACCTTAGAACACATTTATGCATGATTGAATCACTATAAAAAAAATTTGACAGGTTTAGAACACATATATGCATGATTGAATCACGATGACTTTTTTTTGACAAACTTAGAACACATATATGCAGGATTGAATTACTGTAAAGAAAATTTGACAGCACTAGAACACAAGTATCCAAGATTAAATCACTATAAAAAATTTTTTACAACCTTAGAACACATATCTGCATGATTGAATCACCATAAAAAAATTTTGACAGTCTTATAACACATATATGCATCATGGAATGACTCAGAATTTTTTTTTACAGCGTTAGAACACATATATGCATGATTGAATCACTATAAAAAAAGTTTGACAACCATTGGGCACATATATGTATGATTGAATCACAATGAATTTTTTTTTACAGCCTTAGAACACATATATGCGTGATTGAATCTCTACAAAAATATTTAAGAGTGTCATAACACATATATGCAAGATTGAATCACTATGGAATTTTTTTGATAGCCTTAGAACAAATATATGCATGATTGAATCACTATGAATTTTTTTTTATAGCTGTAGAACACATATATTCTTCATTAAAGCACTATGAAATTTTTTTGACAGCCTTAGAACACATATATGCCTGATTAAAATACTATGAATTTTTTTTACTGCATTAGAACACATATATGCATGATTAAATCACTATGAAACTTTTTTGACAACATTAAAACACATGTAAGCATGATTTAATCACTATAAATTTTTTTTGACAGCATTAGAATACATGTATGCATGATTGAATCACTGTGATTTTTTTTGACAACCATTGAACTTGTATATGCATGATAGAATCCCAATGATTTTTTTTGGACAACCTTAGTACTCATATATGCATGATTGAATCACTATGAAATTTTTTTGAGAGCCATAGAGCACATATACGCATGATTGAATCGCTATAAACTTTTTTATCAGGCTTAGAACATATATATGCATGATTCATTCACTATGATTTTTTTTTTACACCCTTAGAACACATATATGCATGATTGAATCACTATGATTTTTTTTTGATAGCCTTAGAACACATATATGCATGATTGAATTACTATAATTTTTTTGTGACAGCATTAGAACACATATATCTAAGATTGAATCACTATAAAAAAAAAAAAATTAACCTTAGAACACGTATCTGCATGATTGAATCACTATAAAAAAATTTTGACAGCCTTATAACATATATATTCAGGATTGAATCACTATGGATTTTTTTTACAGCCATAGAACAAATATATGCATGATTCAATCACTATGATTTTTTTTTATAGTTGTAAAACACATATATTCATGATTGAATCACTACTAATTTTTTTAGACAGCCTTACAACACACATATGCATGATTGAATCACTATGAAATTTTGATGACTGCATTAGAACACATATATACATGATTGAATCACTATAATTTTTTTTACACATATATCCATGATTGAATCACTATAAAATTTGTTTGACAACATTATAACATATATCTGCATGATTGAATCACTATAAAATTTTTTTGGAAGATTGAATCGCTATAATTTTTTTTGACAACCTTTGAACACATATCTGCATGATTGAATCACTAAGAAACTTGTTTGACAGCCATAGAACACATATATGCATGATTGAATAACAATGAATTTTTTTTACTGCCTTAGACATATATACAAGATTCAATCACTATGAAATTTTTTTATAGCCTTAGAACACAAATATGCATGATTTAATTATTATGAATTTTGTTTTACTGCCTTAGAACACATATATGCATGATTGAATCACTATGATTTTTTTTACAGCCCTAAAACACATATATGCATTATTGAAACACTATGAAATATTTTTGACAGCCATAGAACACCTATATGCATGATTGAATCACTATGAAATTTTTTTGAAAACCTTACAAAACATATATGCATGATTGAATCCCTATGAAATTTTTTTGAGAGCCTTAGAACACATATATGCATGAATGAATCACTATGAAACTTTATTGACAGCCTTAGAGCACATATCTGTGTGATTGGATCACTATAAATTTTTTTTGACAACCTTAGAACATTTATCTGCTTGATTGAATCACTATGAAATTTTTTGACAGGCTTAGAACACATATATGCATGATTGAATCACTATGAAATTTATTTGACTGCCATAGAACACACATATGCAAAATTGAATCACTATGGAATTTTTTTGACAGTTTTAGAACATATATGCATGATTGAATCACTATGAAATTTTTTTTAGAGCCTTAGAACACATATATGCAAGATTGAATCACTATGAAATTTTTTGGACAGCATTAGAAGATATATATGCAAGATTGAATCACTATGAAATTTTTTTGAGAACGTTATGACACATATGCATGTTTGAATCACTATGAATTTTTTTTGACAACCTTAGGAGACAAATATGCATGATTGAATCACAATGATTTTTTTTGACAACCTTAGAACACATATATGCATGATTGAATCACTATGAATTTTTTTTGACAGCCTTAGAACAGATATATGCATGATTGAATCACTATAAAAAAAATTTGACAGCCTTGGAAAAAACATATGCATGATTGAATCACTATGATTTTTTTTTACAGCATTAGAACACATATATGCATGATTGAATCACTATAAATGTTTTTTAACAAACTTAGAAAACATGTTTGTATGATTGAATCGCTATAAACTTTTTTTGACAACTTTAGAACACATATATACAAGATTTAATCACTATGAAATTTTTTTGGCTACCTTAGAACACATATACAAGATTGAATCACTATGAATTGTTTTTTAGCCTTCTAACACAAATATGCATGATTGAATCATTATGACTACGTTAGAACACATATATGTATGATTGAATCACTATAAAAAATTTTTGACAGCATTAGAGCACATATATCTATGATTGAATCACAATGAAAATTTTTTGACAGCCTTAAAAAAAATATATGCATGATTGATTCACTATGAAATTTTTTTGACAGCATTAGAACACATATATGCATGATTGAATCATTATAAATTTTTTTTCATATCCTTAGAAAACATGTCTGTATGATTCAATCACTATGAACTTTTTTTGACAGCCTTAGAACACATATATGCATGATTGAATAACTATGAATTTTTTTTTACAGCCTTTGGACACATATATGCATGATTGAATCACTATGAAATGTTTTTGACAAACTTAGAACACATATCTGCATGATTCAATCATTATAAATTTTTTTTGACAACCTTAGAACATATATATGCATGATTAAATAACTATGAATTTTTTTTGACAATGTTAGAACACATATATGTATGATTGAATCACTATAAATATTTTTAAAGAACCTTAGAACACATATCTGCATGATTGAATCACTTTGAAATTTTTTGACAACCTTAGAACAGATATATGCCGGATTGAATCACTATGGAAGTTTTTTGACAGCCTTAGAACAAATATATGCATGATTCAATCACTGTGATTTTTTTTTTATAGTTGTAGATCGCATATATTCATGAATGAATCACTATTACTTTTTTTTGACAACCTTAGAACACATATATGCATGATTGAATCACTATGAAATTTTGTTGATAGCATTAGAACACATATACCCCTAATTGAATCACTACAAAAATTTTGACAGCAGTTGAACACATATATTCATGATTGAATCACTACAAAATTTTTTAGACAACCTTAGAACACATATCTTCATGATTGAGTCACTATGAATTTTTTTTGGCAGCCTTAGAACATATATATGCATAATTGAATCACTATGAAATTCTTTTGACAGCCTTAGAACACATATATGCATGATTGAATTAATATGAAAATTTTTAATCGCCTTAGATCACATATATGGATGATTGAATCACTCTAATTTTTTTTTGACAGCCTTAGAACAAATATCTACATGATTGAATCACTATAAAATTTTTTTTATAGCCTAAGAACACATATACGCTTGACTGAATCACTATAAAAAAAATTTGACGGCCTTAGAACCCAAATATACAATATTGAATCACTATGAACTTTTTTTGACAGCCTTAGAACACATATATACAAGATTGAATCACTAGAAATTTTTTTTATAGCCTTAGAACACAAATATGCGTGATTGTATCATTAAGAATTTTTTTTTACAGTGTTAGAACATATATATGCATGATTGAATCACTATAAATTTTTTTTGACAACATTAGAACATACATATGCAAGATTTAATCAGTATAATTTTTTTTTTGACAACCTTAGAATACATATTTGCCTGATTGATTCACTATGAATTTTTTTTGATAGACTTAGAACACATATATGCATCATTGAATCTCTATAAAAATTTTTTGCTAGCCTTCGAATACATACATGCATGATTGAATCACTTTGAATTTTTTTTGACAACCTTAGAACACATATCTGCATGATAGAATCACTATAAAAAAATTTAGACAACCTTAGAACACATATATGCATGATTCAATCACTATGAATTTTTTTTGACAGCGTTAGAATACATATATGCATGATTGATTCACTATAAAAAAAATTTGACAACCATAAAGCACATATATGCATGATTGAATGGCTATGAATTTTTTTTGACAGCCTTTGAACACATATTGAACACATATATGCTTGATTGAATCTCCATAAAACTTTTTAACAGCATCAAAACACATATACGCAAGATTGAATCACTATGGAATTTTTTTACAGCCTTTGAACAAATATATGCATGATTGAAATAGTATGAAATTTTTTTGAAAGCCTTAGAACACATATCTGCATGATTGAATCACTAAGATATTTTTTTGACAACTTTAGAACACATATATGCATGATTGAATCACTATGACATTTTTTTGACAGCATTAGAACAAATATATGCATGATAGAATGACAATCGTAGAACATATATATGCGTTATTGAATCACAATGAATTTTTTTTAACAACCCTAGGACATATATATGCGTGATTGAATCACTATGAATTTTTTTTTACACCCTTAGAACATATATGTGCATGATTGAATCGCTATAAATTTTATTGGACAGCCATAGAACATATATATGCATGATTGAATTACTATGATATTTTTGTGATAACTTTAAAACACATATATGCATGATTGAGTCACTACAAATTTGTTTTGACAGCATTAGAACACATATATGCATGATTGAATCACCATAAAAATTTTTTTACAGCATTAGAACACATATATGCATGATTGAATGACTATGAATTTTTTTTTACAATCGTAGAAGAAATACATGCATTATTGAATCACAAAGATTTTTTTTTAACAACCCTAGGACACATATATGCGTGATTGAATCACTATGAAAATTTTTTGACACCCTTAGAACATATATATGCATGATTGAATCACTATAAATTTTTTTGGACAGCCTTTGAACATTTATATGCATGATTGAATCACTATGATATTTTTTTGACAAGTTGAGAACACATATATGCATGATTAAGTCACTACAAATTTGTTTTGATAGCATTAGAACACATATATGCATGATTGAATCTCTATGAAATTTTTTGACAGCATTAGAATAAATATGTGCATGATTGAATGACTATGATTTTTTTTTGACAATCGTAGAACAGATATATGCATTATTGAATCACAATGAATTTTTTTTAACAACCCTAGGACACATATATGCGTGATTGAGTCACTATGAATTTTTTTTGACACCCTTAGAACATATATATACATGATTGAATCACTATAAATTTTTTTGGACAGCCTTAGAACATATATATGCATGATTGAATCACTAAGATATTTTTTTGACAACTTTAGAACACATATATGCATGAATGAGTCACTAAAAATTTGTTCGGACAGCATTAGAACACATCTATGCATGATTGAATCACCATGATTTTTTTTAGAAGCTTTAGAACACACATATGCATGATTGAATCACTATGAAAATTTTTTGACAACCTTACAACACATATATGCATTATTGAATCTCTATGAAATATTTTTGACAACTTTAGGACACATATATGCATGATTGAATCACTATAAATTTTTTTTAACAGCATAGAACACATTTATGCTAGAATGAACCACTATAAAAAAAAAATTGACAGCCTTAGAACACATATTTGCATTATTGAATCACAATGAATTTTTTTTGACAACCCTAGGACACATACATGCGTGATTGAATCACTATGATTTTTTTTTTACACCCTTAGAACATATATATGCATGATTGAATCACTATAATTTTTTTTGGACAGCCTTAGAACATATATATGCATGATTGAATCACTATGAAATTTTGTTGATAGCATTAGAACACATATATCCCTAATTGAATCACTATACAAAAATTTTGACAGCAGTTGAACACATATATTCATGATTGAATCACTATAAAATTTTTTAGACAACCTTAGAACACATATCTTCATGATTGAGTCACTTTGAATTTTTTTTGGCAGCCTTAGAACATATGTATGCATAATTGAATAACTATGAAATTCTTTTGACAGCCTTAGAACACATATATGCATGATTGAATTAATATGAAAATTTTTAATCGCCTTAGATCACATATGTGCATGATTGAATCACTCTAAATTTTTTTTGACAGCCTTAGAACAAATATCTACATGATTGAATTACTATAAAAAATTTTTGATAGCCTAAGAACACATATACGCTTGACTGAATCACTATAAAAAACATTTGACGGCCTTAGAACCCAAATATACAATATTGAATCACTATGAACTTTTTTTGATAGCCTTAGAACACATATATACAAGATTGAATCACTAGAAATTTTTTTATAGCCTTAGAACACAAATATGCGTGATTGTATCATTAAGAATTTTTTTTTACAGTGTTAGAACATATATATGCATGATTGAATCACTATAAATTTTTTTTGACAGCATTAGAACATACATATGCAAGATTTGATCACTATAAATTTTTTTTTGACAACCTTAGAATACATATTTGCCTGATTGATTCACTATGAATTTTTTTTGATAGCCTTAGAACACATATATGCATCATTGAATCTCTATAAAAATTTTTTGCTAGCCTTCGAATACATACATGCATGATTGAATCACTTTGAATTTTTTTTGACAACCTTAGAACACATATCTGCATGATAGAATCACTATAAAAAAATTTAGACAACCTTAGAACACATATATGCATGATTCAATCACTATGAATTTTTTTTTACAGCATTAGAATACATATATGCATGATTGAATCACTATAAAAAAAATTTGACAACCATAAAGCACATATATGAATGATTGAATGGCTATGAATTTTTTTTGACAGCCTTTGAACACATATTGAACACATATATGCTTGATTGAATCTCCATAAAACTTTTTAACAGCATCAAAACACATATACGCAAGATTGAATCACTATGGAATTTTTTTACAGCCTTTGAACAAATATATGCATGATTGAAATAGTATGAAATTTTTTTGAAAGCCTTAGAACACATATCTGCATGATTGAATCACTATGATATTTTTTTGACAACTTTAGAACACATATATGCATGATTGAATCACTATGACATTTTTTTGACAGCATTAGAACAAATATATGCATGATAAAATGACAATCGTAGAACATATATATGCGTTATTGAATCACAATGAATTTTTTTTAACAACCCTAGGACATATATATGCGTGATTGAATCACTATGAATTTTTTTTTACACCCTTAGAACATATATATGCATGATTGAATCGCTATAAATTTTATTGGACAGCCATAGAACATATATATGCATGATTGAATTACTATGATATTTTTGTGATAACTTTAAAACACATATATGCATGATTGAGTCACTACAAATTTGTTTTGACAGCATTAGAACACATATATGCATGATTGAATCACCATAAAATTTTTTTTACAGCATTAGAACACATATATGCATGATTGAATGACTATGAATTTTTTTTTACAATCGTAGAAGAAATACATGCATTATTGAATCACAAAGATTTTTTTTTAACAACCCTAGGACACATATATGCGTGATTGAATCACTATGAAAATTTTTTGACACCCTTAGAACATATATATGCATGATTGAATCACTATAAATTTTTTTGGACAGCCTTTGAACATTTATATGCATGATTGAATCACTATGATATTTTTTTGACAAGTTTAGAACACATATATGCATGATTAAGTCACTACAAATTTGTTTTGATAGCATTAGAACACATATATGCATGATTGAATCTCTATGAAATTTTTTGACAGCATTAGAATAAATATGTGCATGATTGAATGACTATGATTTTTTTTTGACAATCGTAGAACAGATATATGCATTATTGAATCACAATGAATTTTTTTTAACAACCCTAGGACACATATATGCGTGATTGAGTCACTATGAATTTTTTTTGACACCCTTAGAACATATATATACATGATTGAATCACTATAAATTTTTTTGGACAGCCTTAGAACATATATATGCATGATTGAATCACTAAGATATTTTTTTGACAACTTTAGAACACATATATGCATGATTGAGTCACTAAAAATTTGTTCGGACAGCATTAGAACACATCTATGCATGATTGAATCACCATGATTTTTTTTAGAAGCTTTAGAACACACATATGCATGATTGAATCACTATGAAAATTTTTTGACAACCTTACAACACATATATGCATTATTGAATCTCTATGAAATATTTTTGACAACTTTAGGACACATATATGCATGATTGAATCACTATAAATTTTTTTTAACAGCATAGAACACATTTATGCTAGAATGAACCACTATAAAAAAAAAATTGAAGCCTTAGAACACATATTTGCATTATTGAATCACAATGAATTTTTTTTGACAACCCTAGGACACATACATGCGTGATTGAATCACTATGATTTTTTTTTTACACCCTTAGAACATATATATGCATGATTGAATCACTATAATTTTTTTTGGACAGCCTTAGAACATATATATGCATGATTGAATCACTATGAAATTTTGTTGATAGCATTAGAACACATATATCCCTAATTGAATCACTATACAAAAATTTTGACAGCAGTTGAACACATATATTCATGATTGAATCACTATAAAATTTTTTAGACAACCTTAGAACACATATCTTCATGATTGAGTCACTTTGAATTTTTTTTGGCAGCCTTAGAACATATGTATGCATAATTGAATAACTATGAAATTCTTTTGACAGCCTTAGAACACATATATGCATGATTGAATTAATATGAAAATTTTTAATCGCCTTAGATCACATATGTGCATGATTGAATCACTCTAAATTTTTTTTGACAGCCTTAGAACAAATATCTACATGATTGAATTACTATAAAAAAATTTTGATAGCCTAAGAACACATATACGCTTGACTGAATCACTATAAAAAACATTTGACGGCCTTAGAACCCAAATATACAATATTGAATCACTATGAACTTTTTTTGATAGCCTTAGAACACATATATACAAGATTGAATCACTAGAAATTTTTTTTATAGCCTTAGAACACAAATACGCGTGATTGTATCATTAAGAATTTTTTTTTACAGTGTTAGAACATATATATGCATGATTGAATCACTATAAATTTTTTTTGACAGCATTAGAACATACATATGCAAGATTTGATCACTATAAATTTTTTTTTGACAACCTTAGAATACATATTTGCCTGATTGATTCACTATGAATTTTTTTTGATAGCCTTAGAACACATATATGCATCATTGAATCTCTATAAAAAATTTTTGCTAGCCTTCGAATACATACATGCATGATTGAATCACTTTGAATTTTTTTTGACAACCTTAGAACACATATCTGCATGATAGAATCACTATAAAAAAATTTAGACAACCTTAGAACACATATATGCATGATTCAATCACTATGAATTTTTTTTTACAGCATTAGAATACATATATGAATGATTGAATCACTATAAAAAAAATTTGACAACCATAAAGCACATATATGAATGATTGAATGGCTATGAATTTTTTTTGACAGCCTTTGAACACATATTGAACACATATATGCTTGATTGAATCTCCATAAAACTTTTTAACAGCATCAAAACACATATACGCAAGATTGAATCACTATGGAATTTTTTTACAGCCTTTGAACAAATATATGCATGATTGAAATAGTATGAAATTTTTTTGAAAGCCTTAGAACACATATCTGCATGATTGAATCACTATGATATTTTTTTGACAACTTTAGAACACATATATGCATGATTGAATCACTATGACATTTTTTTGACAGCATTAGAACAAATATATGCATGATAGAATGACAATCGTAGAACATATATATGCGTTATTGAATCACAATGAATTTTTTTTAACAACCCTAGGACATATATATGCGTGATTGAATCACTATGAATTTTTTTTTACACCCTTAGAACATATATATGCATGATTGAATCGCTATAAATTTTATTGGACAGCCATAGAACATATATATGCATGATTAAATTACTATGATATTTTTGTGATAACTTTAAAACACATATATGCATGATTGAGTCACTACAAATTTGTTTTGACAGCATTAGAACACATATATGCATGATTGAATCACCATAAATTTTTTTTTACAGCATTAGAACACATATATGCATGATTGAATGACTATGAATTTTTTTTTACAATCGTAGAAGAAATACATGCATTATTGAATCACAAAGATTTTTTTTTAACAACCCTAGGACACATATATGCGTGATTGAATCACTATGAAAATTTTTTGACACCCTTAGAACATATATATGCATGATTGAATCACTATAAATTTTTTTGGACAGCCTTTGAACATTTATATGCATGATTGAATCACTATGATATTTTTTTGACAAGTTTAGAACACATATATGCATGATTAAGTCACTACAAATTTGTTTTGATAGCATTAGAACACATATATGCATGATTGAATCTCTATGAAATTTTTTGACAGCATTAGAATAAATATGTGCATGATTGAATGACTATGATTTTTTTTTGACAATCGTAGAACAGATATATGCATTATTGAATCACAATGAATTTTTTTTAACAACCCTAGGACACATATATGCGTGATTGAGTCACTATGAATTTTTTTTGACACCCTTAGAACATATATATACATGATTGAATCACTATAAATTTTTTTGGACAGCCTTAGAACATATATATGCATGATTGAATCACTAAGATATTTTTTTGACAACTTTAGAACACATATATGCATGATTGAGTCACTAAAAATTTGTTCGGACAGCATTAGAACACATCTATGCATGATTGAATCACCATGATTTTTTTTAGAAGCTTTAGAACACACATATGCATGATTGAATCACTATGAAAATTTTTTGACAACCTTACAACACATATATGCATTATTGAATCTCTATGAAATATTTTTGACAACTTTAGGACACATATATGCATGATTGAATCACTATAAATTTTTTTTAACAGCATAGAACACATTTATGCTAGAATGAACCACTATAAAAAAAAAATTGACAGCCTTAGAACACATATTTGCATTATTGAATCACAATGAATTTTTTTTGACAACCCTAGGACACATACATGCGTGATTGAATCACTATGATTTTTTTTTTACACCCTTAGAACATATATATGCATGATTGAATCACTATAATTTTTTTTGGACAGCCTTAGAACATATATATGCATGATTGAATCACTATGAAATTTTGTTGATAGCATTAGAACACATATATCCCTAATTGAATCACTATACAAAAATTTTGACAGCAGTTGAACACATATATTCATGATTGAATCACTATAAAATTTTTTAGACAACCTTAGAACACATATCTTCATGATTGAGTCACTTTGAATTTTTTTTGGCAGCCTTAGAACATATGTATGCATAATTGAATAACTATGAAATTCTTTTGACAGCCTTAGAACACATATATGCATGATTGAATTAATATGAAAATTTTTAATCGCCTTAGATCACATATGTGCATGATTGAATCACTCTAAATTTTTTTTGACAGCCTTAGAACAAATATCTACATGATTGAATTACTATAAAAAATTTTTGATAGCCTAAGAACACATATACGCTTGACTGAATCACTATAAAAAACATTTGACGGCCTTAGAACCCAAATATACAATATTGAATCACTATGAACTTTTTTTGATAGCCTTAGAACACATATATACAAGATTGAATCACTAGAAATTTTTTTTATAGCCTTAGAACACAAATATGCGTGATTGTATCATTAAGAATTTTTTTTTACAGTGTTAGAACATATATATGCATGATTGAATCACTATAAATTTTTTTTGACAGCATTAGAACATACATATGCAAGATTTGATCACTATAAATTTTTTTTTGACAACCTTAGAATACATATTTGCCTGATTGATTCACTATGAATTTTTTTTGATAGCCTTAGAACACATATATGCATCATTGAATCTCTATAAAAATTTTTTGCTAGCCTTCGAATACATACATGCATGATTGAATCACTTTGAATTTTTTTTGACAACCTTAGAACACATATCTGCATGATAGAATCACTATAAAAAAATTTAGACAACCTTAGAACACATATATGCATGATTCAATCACTATGAATTTTTTTTTACAGCATTAGAATACATATATGCATGATTGAATCACTATAAAAAAAATTTGACAACCATAAAGCACATATATGAATGATTGAATGGCTATGAATTTTTTTTGACAGCCTTTGAACACATATTGAACACATATATGCTTGATTGAATCTCCATAAAACTTTTTAACAGCATCAAAACACATATACGCAAGATTGAATCACTATGGAATTTTTTTACAGCCTTTGAACAAATATATGCATGATTGAAATAGTATGAAATTTTTTTGAAAGCCTTAGAACACATATCTGCATGATTGAATCACTATGAAATTTTTTTAACAGCCTTAGAACATATATATAAATGATTAAACCACTATGATTTTTTTTTACAACCTTAGAACATATATATGCAAGATTGAATTTTTGTGAAATTTTTTTGAAACCCTTAGAACACATATATGCATGATTGAATCACCATAAAAGTTTTTTGACAGCATTAGAACACATATATGCATGATTGAATCACTATGACATTTTTTTGACAGCATTAGAACAAATATATGCATGATAGAATGACAATCGTAGAACATATATATGCGTTATTGAATCACAATGAATTTTTTTTAACAACCCTAGGACATATATATGCGTGATTGAATCACTATGAATTTTTTTTTACACCCTTAGAACATATGTATGCATGATTGAATCGCTATAAATTTTATTGGACAGCCTTAGAACATATATATGCATGATTGAATTACTATGATATTTTTGTGACAACTTTAAAACACATATATGCATGATTGAGTCACTACAAATTTGATTTGACAGCATTAGAACACATATATGCATGATTGAATCACCATAAATTTTTTTTTACAGCATTAGAACACATATATGCATGATTGAATGACTATGAATTTTTTTTGACAATCGTAGAAGAAATACATGCATTATTGAATCACAAAGATTTTTTTTTAACAACCCTAGGACACATATATGCGTGATTGAATCACTATGAAATTTTTTTGACACCCTTAGAACATATATATGCATGATTGAATCACTATAAATTTTTTTGGACAGCCTTTGAACATATATATGCATGATTGAATCACTATGATATTTTTTTGACAACTTTAGAACACATATATGCATGATTAAGTCACTACAAATTTGTTTTGACAGCATTAGAACACATATATGCATGATTGAATCTCTATGAAATTTTTTTGACAGCATTAGAATAAATATGTGCATGATTGAATGACTATGATTTTTTTTTTACAATCGTAGAACAGATATATGCATTATTGAATCACAATGATTTTTTTTTAACAACCCTAGGACACATATATGCGTGATTGAGTCACTATGAATTTTTTTTGACACCCTTAGAACATATATATACATGATTGAATCACTATAAATTTTTTTGGACAACCTTAGAACATATATATGCATGATTGAATCACTAAGATATTTTTTTGACAACTTTAGAACACATATATGCATGATTGAGTCACTAAAAATTTGTTCGGACAGTATTAGAACACATCTATGCATGATTGAATCACCATGATTTTTTTTAGAAGCTTTAGAACACACATATGCATGATTGAATCACTATGATATTTTTTTGACAACTTTAGAACACATATATGCATGATTAAGTCACTACAAATTTGTTTTGATAGCATTAGAACACATATATGCATGATTGAATCTCTATGAAATTTTTTTGACAGCATTAGAATAAATATGTGCATGATTGAATGACTATGATTTTTTTTTGACAATCGTAGAACAGATATATGCATTATTGAATCACAATGAATTTTTTTTAACAACCCTAGGACACATATATGCGTGATTGAGTCACTATGAATTTTTTTTGACACCCTTAGAACATATATATACATGATTGAATCACTATAAATTTTTTTGGACAGCCTTAGAACATATATATGCATGATTGAATCACTAAGATATTTTTTTGACAACTTTAGAACACATATATGCATGATTGAGTCACTAAAAATTTGTTCGGACAGCATTAGAACACATCTATGCATGATTGAATCCCCATGATTTTTTTTAGAAGCTTTAGAACACACATATGCATGATTGAATCACTATGAAGATTTTTTGACAACCTTACAACACATATATGCATTATTGAATTTCTATGAAATATTTTTGACAACCTTAGGACACATATATGCATGATTGAATCACTATAAATTTTTTTTAACAGCATAGAACACATTTATGCTAGAATGAACCACTATAAAAAAAAAATTGACAGCCTTAGAACACATATATGCATTATTGAATCACAATGAATTTTTTTTGACAACCCTAGGACACATACATGCGTGATTGAATCACTATGATTTTTTTTTTACACCCTTAGAACATATATATGCATGATTGAATCACTATAATTTTTTTTGGACAGCCTTAGAACATATATATGCATGATTGAATCACTATGAAATTTTGTTGATAGCATTAGAACACATATATCCCTAATTGAATCACTATACAAAAATTTTGACAGCAGTTGAACACATATATTCATGATTGAATCACTATAAAAATTTTTAGACAACCTTAGAACACATATCTTCATGATTGAGTCACTTTGAATTTTTTTTGGCAGCCTTAGAACATATGTATGCATAATTGAATCACTATGAAATTCTTTTGACAGCCTTAGAACACATATATGCATGATTGAATTAATATGAAAATTTTTAATCGCCTTAGATCACATATGTGCATGATTGAATCACTCTAAATTTTTTTTGACAGCCTTAGAACAAATATCTACATGATTGAATTACTATAAAAAAATTTTGATAGCCTAAGAACACATATACGCTTGACTGAATCACTATAAAAAAAATTTGACGGCCTTAGAACCCAAATATACAATATTGAATCACTATGAACTTTTTTTGATAGCCTTAGAACACATATATACAAGATTGAATCACTAGAAATTTTTTTTATAGCCTTAGAACACAAATATGCGTGATTGTATCATTAAGAATTTTTTTTTACAGTGTTAGAACATATATATGCATGATTGAATCACTATAAATTTTTTTTGTCAGCTTTAGAACATACATATGCAAGATTTGATCACTATAAATTTTTTTTTGACAACCTTAGAATACATATTTGCCTGATTGATTCACTATGAATTTTTTTTGATAGCCTTAGAACACATATATGCATCATTGAATCTCTATAAAAATTTTTTGCTAGCCTTCGAATACATACATGCATGATTGAATCACTTTGAATTTTTTTTGACAACCTTAGAACACATATCTGCATGATAAAATCACTATAAAAAAATTTAGACAACCTTAGAGCACATGAATGCATGATTCAATCACTATGAATTTTTTTTGACAGCGTTAGAATACATATATGCATGATTGAATCACTATAAAAAAAATTTGACAACCATAAAGCACATATATGCATGATTGAATGGCTATGAATTTTTTTTGACAGCCTTTGAACACATATTGAACACATATATGCTTGATTGAATCTCCATAAAACTTTTTAAAAGCATCAAAACACATATACGCAAGATTGAATCACTATGGAATTTTTTTACAGCCTTTGAACAAATATATGCATGATTGAAATAGTATGAAATTTTTTTGAAAGCCTTAGAACACATATCTGCATGATTGAATCACTATGAAATTTTTTTAACAGCCTTAGAACATATATATAAATGATTAAACCACTATGATTTTTTTTTAAAACCTTAGAACATATATATGCAAGATTGAATTTTTGTGAAATTTTTTTGAAACCCTTAGAACACATATATGCATGATTGAATCACCATAAAAGTTTTTTGACAGCATTAGAACACATATATGCATGATTGAATCACTATGACATTTTTTTGACAGCATTAGAACAAATATATGCATGATAGAATGACAATCGTAGAACATATATATGCGTTATTGAATCACAATGAATTTTTTTTAACAACCCTAGGACATATATATGCGTGATTGAATCACTATGAATTTTTTTTTACACCCTTAGAACATATGTATGCATGATTGAATCGCTATAAATTTTATTGGACAGCCTTAGAACATATATATGCATGATTGAATTACTATGATATTTTTGTGACAACTTTAAAACACATATATGCATGATTGATTCACTACAAATTTGATTTGACAGCATTAGAACACATATACGCATGATTGAATCACCATAAATTTTTTTTTACAGCATTAGAACACATATATGCATGATTGAATGACTATGAATTTTTTTTGACAATCGTAGAAGAAATACATGCATTATTGAATCACAAAGATTTTTTTTTAACAACCCTAGGACACATATATGCGTGATTGAATCACTATGAAATTTTTTTGACACCCTTAGAACATATATATGCATGATTGAATCACTATAAATTTTTTTGGACAGCCTTTGAACATATATATGCATGATTGAATCACTATGATATTTTTTTGACAACTTTAGAACACATATATGCATGATTAAGTCACTACAAATTTGTTTTGATAGCATTAGAACACATATATGCATGAATGAATCTCTATGAAATTTTTTTGACAGCATTAGAATAAATATGTGCATGATTGAATGACTATGATTTTTTTTTGACAATCGTAGAACAGATATATGCATTATTGAATCACAATGAATTTTTTTTAACAAACCTAGGACACATATATGCGTGATTGAGTCACTATGAATTTTTTTTGACACCCTTAGAACATATATATACATGATTGAATCACTATAAATTTTTTTGGACAGCCTTAGAACATATATATGCATGATTGAATCACTAAGATATTTTTTTGACAACTTTAGAACACATATATGCATGATTGAGTCACTAAAAATTTGTTCGGACAGCATTAGAACACATCTATGCATGATTGAATCACCATGATTTTTTTTAGAATCTTTAGAACACACATATGCATGATTGAATCACTATGATATTTTTTTGACAACTTTAGAACACATATATGCATGATTAAGATACTACAAATTTGTTTTGATAGCATTAGAACACATATATGCATGATTGAATCTCTATGAAATTTTTTTGACAGCATTAGAATAAATATGTGCATGATTGAATGACTATGATTTTTTTTTGACAATCGTAGAACAGATATATGCATTATTGAATCACAATGAATTTTTTTTAACAACCCTAGGACACATATATGCGTGATTGAGTCACTATGAATTTTTTTTGACACCCTTAGAACATATATATACATGATTGAATCACTATAAATTTTTTTGGACAGCCTTAGAACATATATATGCATGATTGAATCACTAAGATATTTTTTTGACAACTTTAGAACACATATATGCATGATTGAGTCACTACAAATTTGTTCGGACAGCATTAGAACACATCTATGCATGATTGAATCACCATGATTTTTTTTAGAAGCTTTAGAACACACATATGCATGATTGAATCACAATGAATTCTTTTTGACAACCCTAGGACACATACATGCGTGATTGAATCACTATGATTTTTTTTTTACACCCTTAGAACATATATATGCATGATTGAATCACTATAATTTTTTTTGGACAGCCTTAGAAAATTTATATATGCATGATTGAATCACTATGAAATTTTGTTGATAGCATTAGAACACATATATCCCTAATTGAATCACTATACAAAAATTTTGACAGCAGTTGAACACATATATTCATGATTGAATCACTATAAAATTTTTTAGACAACCTTAGAACACATATCTTCATGATTGAGTCACTTTGAATTTTTTTTGGCAGCCTTAGAACATATGTATGCATAATTGAATCACTATGAAATTCTTTTGACAGGCTTAGAACACATATATGCATGACTGAATTAATATGAAAATTTTTAATCGCCTTAGATCACATATGTGCATGATTGAATCACTCTAAATTTTTTTTGACAGCCTTAGAACAAATATCTACATGATTGAATTACTATAAAAAAATTTTTATAGCCTAAGAACACATATACGCTTGACTGAATCACTATAAAAAAAATTTGACGGCCCTAGAACCCAAATATACAATATTGAATCACTATGAACTTTTTTTGATAGCCTTAGAACACATATATACAAGATTGAATCACTAGAAATTTTTTTTATAGCCTTAGAACACAAATATGCGTGATTGTATCATTAAGAATTTTTTTTTACAGTGTTAGAACATATATATGCATGATTGAATCACTATAAATTTTTTTTGACAGCATTAGAACATACATATGCAAGATTTGATCACTATAAATTTTTTTTTGACAACCTTAGAATACATATTTGCCTGATTGATTCACTATGAATTTTTTTGATAGCCTTAGAACACATATATGCATCATTGAATCTCTATAAAAATTTTTTGCTAGCCTTCGAATACATACATGCATGATTGAATCACTTTGAATTTTTTTTGACAACCTTAGAACACATATCTGCATGATAGAATCACTATAAAAAAATTTAGACAACCTTAGAACACATATATGCATGATTCAATCACTATGAATTTTTTTTGACAGCGTTAGAATACATATATGCATGATTGAATCACTATAAAAAAAATTTGACAACCATAAAGCACATATATGCATGATTGAATGGCTATGAATTTTTTTTGACAGCCTTTGAACACATATTGAACACATATATGCTTGATTGAATCTCCATAAAACTTTTTAACAGCATCAAAACACATATACGCAAGATTGAATCACTATGGAATTTTTTTACAGCCTTTGAACAAATATATGCATGATTGAAATAGTATGAAATTTTTTTGAAAGCCTTAGAACACATATCTGCATGATTGAATCACTATGAAATTTTTTTAACAGCCTTAGAACATATATATAAATGATTAAACCACTATGATTTTTTTTTACAACCTTAGAACATATATATGCAAGATTGAATTTTTGTGAAATTTTTTTGAAACCCTTAGAACACATATATGCATGATTGAATCACCATAAAAGTTTTTTGACAGCATTAGAACACATATATGCATGATTGAATCACTATGACATTTTTTTGACAGCATTAGAACAAATATATGCATGATAGAATGACAATCGTAGAACATATATATGCGTTATTGAATCACAATGAATTTTTTTTAACAACCCTAGGACATATATATGCGTGATTGAATCACTATGAATTTTTTTTTACACCCTTAGAACATATGTATGCATGATTGAATCGCTATAAATTTTATTGGACAGCCTTAGAACATATATATGCATGATTGAATTACTATGATATTTTTGTGACAACTTTAAAACACATATATGCATGATTGAGTCACTACAAATTTGATTTGACAGCATTAGAACACATATATGCATGATTGAATCACCATAAATTTTTTTTTACAGCATTAGAACACATATATGCATGATTGAATGACTATGAATTTTTTTTGACAATCGTAGAAGAAATACATGCATTATTGAATCACAAAGATTTTTTTTTAACAACCCTAGGACACATATATGCGTGATTGAATCACTATGAAATTTTTTTGACACCCTTAGAACATATATATGCATGATTGAATCACTATAAATTTTTTTGGACAGCCTTTGAACATATATATGCATGATTGAATCACTATGATATTTTTTTGACAACTTTAGAACACATATATGCATGATTAAGTCACAACAAATTTGTTTTGATAGCATTAGATCACATATATGCATGATTGAATCTCTATGAAATTTTTTTGACAGCATTAGAATAAATATGTGCATGATTGAATGACTATGATTTTTTTTTGACAATCGTAGAACAAATATATGCATCATTGAATCACAATGAATTTTTTTTAACAACCCTAGGACACATATATGCGTGATTGAGTCACTATGAATTTTTTTTGACACCCTTAGAACATATATATACATGATTGAATCACTATAAATTTTTTTGGACAGCCTTAGAACATATATATGCATGATTGAATCACTAAGATATTTTTTTGACAACTTTAGAACACATATATGCATGATTGAGTCACTACAAATTTGTTCGGACAGCATTAGAACACATCTATGCATGATTGAATCACCATGATTTTTTTTAGAAGCTTTAGAACACACATATGCATGATTGAATCACTATGAAAATTTTTTGACAACCTTACAACACATATATGCATTATTGAATCTCTATGAAATATTTTTGACAACTTTAGGACACATATATGCATGATTGAATCACTATAAATTTTTTTTAACAGCATAGAACACATTTATGCTAGAATGAACCACTATAAAAAAAAATTTGACAACCATAAAGCACATATATGCATGATTGAATGGCTATGAATTTTTTTTGACAGCCTTTGAACACATATTGAACACATATATGCTTGATTGAATCTCCATAAAACTTTTTAAAAGCATCAAAACACATATACGCAAGATTGAATCACTATGGAATTTTTTTACAGCCTTTGAACAAATATATGCATGATTGAAATAGTATGAAATTTTTTTGAAAGCCTTAGAACACATATCTGCATGATTGAATCACTATGAAATTTTTTTAACAGCCTTAGAACATATATATAAATGATTAAACCACTATGATTTTTTTTTAAAACCTTAGAACATATATATGCAAGATTGAATTTTTGTGAAATTTTTTTGAAACCCTTAGAACACATATATGCATGATTGAATCACCATAAAAGTTTTTTGACAGCATTAGAACACATATATGCATGATTGAATCACTATGACATTTTTTTGACAGCATTAGAACAAATATATGCATGATAGAATGACAATCGTAGAACATATATATGCGTTATTGAATCACAATGAATTTTTTTTAACAACCCTAGGACATATATATGCGTGATTGAATCACTATGAATTTTTTTTTACACCCTTAGAACATATGTATGCATGATTGAATCGCTATAAATTTTATTGGACAGCCTTAGAACATATATATGCATGATTGAATTACTATGATATTTTTGTGACAACTTTAAAACACATATATGCATGATTGAGTCACTACAAATTTGATTTGACAGCATTAGAACACATATATGCATGATTGAATCACCATAAATTTTTTTTTACAGCATTAGAACACATATATGCATGATTGAATGACTATGAATTTTTTTTGACAATCGTAGAAGAAATACATGCATTATTGAATCACAAAGATTTTTTTTTAACAACCCTAGGACACATATATGCGTGATTGAATCACTATGAAATTTTTTTGACACCCTTAGAACATATATATGCATGATTGAATCACTATAAATTTTTTTGGACAGCCTTTGAACATATATATGCATGATTGAATCACTATGATATTTTTTTGACAACTTTAGAACACATATATGCATGATTAAGTCACAACAAATTTGTTTTGATAGCATTAGATCACATATATGCATGATTGAATCTCTATGAAATTTTTTTGACAGCATTAGAATAAATATGTGCATGATTGAATGACTATGATTTTTTTTTGACAATCGTAGAACAAATATATGCATCATTGAATCACAATGAATTTTTTTTAACAACCCTAGGACACATATATGCGTGATTGAGTCACTATGAATTTTTTTTGACACCCTTAGAACATATATATACATGATTGAATCACTATAAATTTTTTTGGACAGCCTTAGAACATATATATGCATGATTGAATCACTAAGATATTTTTTTGACAACTTTAGAACACATATATGCATGATTGAGTCACTACAAATTTGTTCGGACAGCATTAGAACACATCTATGCATGATTGAATCACCATGATTTTTTTTAGAAGCTTTAGAACACACATATGCATGATTGAATCACTATGAAATTTTTTTGACAACCTTACAACACATATATGCATTATTGAATCTCTATGAAATATTTTTGACAACCTTAGGACACATATATGCATGATTGAATCACTATAAATTTTTTTTAACAGCATAGAACACATTTATGCTAGATTGAACCACTATAAAAAAAAATTTGACAGCCTTAGAACACATATATGCATTATTGAATCACAATGAATTTTTTTTGACAACCCTAGGACACATACATTCGTGATTGAATCACTATGATTTTTTTTTACACCCTTAGAACATATATATGCATGATTGAATCACTATAATTTTTTTTGGACAGCCTTAGAACATATATATGCATGATTGAATCACTATGAAATTCTTTTGACAGCCTTAGAACACATATATGCATGATTGAATTAATATGAAAATTTTTAATCGCCTTAGATCACATATGTGCATGATTGAATCACTCTAAATTTTTTTTGACAGCCTTAGAACAAATATCTACATGATTGAATTACTATAAAAAAATTTTGATAGCCTAAGAACACATATACGCTTGACTGAATCACTATAAAAAAAATTTGACGGCCTTAGAACCCAAATATACAATATTGAATCACTATGAACTTTTTTTGATAGCCTTAGAACACATATATACAAGATTGAATCACTAGAAATTTTTTTTATAGCCTTAGAACACAAATATGCGTGATTGTATCATTAAGAATTTTTTTTTACAGTGTTAGAACATATATATGCATGATTGAATCACTATAAATTTTTTTTGACAGCATTAGAACATACATATGCAAGATTTGATCACTATAAATTTTTTTTTGACAACCTTAGAATACATATTTGCCTGATTGATTCACTATGAATTTTTTTTGATAGCCTTAGAACACATATATGCATCATTGAATCTCTATAAAAAATTTTTGCTAGCCTTCGAATACATACATGCATGATTGAATCACTTTGAATTTTTTTTGACAACCTTAGAACACATATCTGCATGATAGAATCACTATAAAAAATTTAGACAACCTTAGAACACATATATGCATGATTCAATCACCATGAATTTTTTTTGACAGCGTTAGAATACATATATGCATGATTGAATCACTATAAAAAAAAATTGACAACCATAAAGCACATATATGCATGATTGAATGGCTATGAATTTTTTTTGACAGCCTTTGAACACATATTGAACACATATATGCTTGATTGAATCTCCATAAAACTTTTTAACAACATCAAAACACATATACGCAAGATTGAATCACTATGGAATTTTTTTACAGCGTTTGAACAAATATATGCATGATTGAATCACTATAATTTTTTTTGGACAGCCTTAGGACATGTATATGCATGATTGAATCACTATGATATTTTTGTGACAACTTTAGAACACATATATGCATGATTGAGTCACTACAAATTTGTTTTGATAGCATTAGAACACATATATGCATGATTGAATCACATGAAATTTTTTTTACAGCATTAGAACACATATATGCATGATTGAATCACTATGAAAATTTTTTGACAACCTTACAACACATATATGCTTTATTGAATCACTATGATTTTTTTTTTACAACCTTAGGACACATATATGCATGATTGAATCGCTATGAATTTTTTTTGATAGCGTTAGAACACATATATGCATGATTGAATCACTATAAAATTTTTTTGACAGCATAGAACACATATATGCAAAATTGAACCACTATAAAAAAAAATTGACAGCCTTAGAACACATATATGCATGATTGAATCTCTATCAAATTTTTTTGACAGCATTTGAACACATATATGCAAGATTGAATCAATATGAAGTTTTTTTGACAGCCTTAGAACACATATATGCATGATTGAATCTCTATCATTTTTTTTACAGCATTAGTACACATATATGCATGATTAAATCACTATAAAAAATTTTTGACTGCCTTTGAACACATATATACATGATTGAATCACTAAAAAAATTTTGTGACAGCCTTAGAACACATATATGCATGACTGAATCAATACAATTTATTTTTCATAGCATTAGAACATATATACGCATGATTGAATCACTATGAAATTTTTTTGACAATCTTAGAACACATATATGCTTGATTGAATCACTATGAATTTTTTTTGGCAGCCTTAGAACACATATATGCTAGATTGAATCACTATAAATTTTTTTGACAACCGTAGATCACATATATGCATTATTGAATCACAAGGAAATTTTTTTGACAGCCTTAGATCACATATATGCTTGATTGAATCACTTAAAAAAAATTTAACAGCATTTGAATACAAATATGAATGATTGAATCACTATTAAATTTTTTTGACAACCTTAGAACACATATATGCATCATTGAATTAGTATGAATTTTTTTTGAGAGCGTAGAACACTCTTATTATCGCAAAATTTTACTTTTGCAAGTCAAACTGACCTTTGAAAAAGATTTTGAAAATAACTCGCCTCCGTTTTAAAATGCGGGATAATTCTGAAGAATGGGACTCGCCTATCGGTACGAGGTTCAACCGTTCCTGACACCTTTACCAGGGATAATCGAACCAAGGATCAAAAGTGTGCTTAGCTTTGCTCAACTTGTCTAAATCGATGTTATATTCCGAAATGCACAAAGAATCAGGCATGTGCTAGGGATTTTAGAAAATACAGGTTTGAAAACATGATGTTTGCTTAGAATAACTGAAATACTTAAAGAATTCTTGGAGAATATGTCACTTGGAAAATCGTGAATCATGGTGAGAGAATATTTCTGAAAGAAAATTGATTTTTGAAGAAATCCAAGTATTTTATGAAAATCGATTTTTGAGGAATTTGAAATAACTTTGGGAAAAACTTGATTTCTCTGAATTGAAACTTTAAAATTGAAGATATTATGATTTGGAAAATCGTGATTTGAACTTGAGGAATATTTGAAATATCATTTGAAAGCTTAGAGTTTTGAGAAAATCAATTTCTGAGAAAGACTTAGAAAATTTTGAGAAGATCGATTTCTCTGAATTGGAATTGGAATTGGAAACTTTAAATTGAATGAAATGAATGAATATGGATTTGAAAGACATTGTTTTGAAGAATTGAGAAAAACGTTTTGTATTTTTTGAGAAATGTAGTGCATTTTGAAGTTAGCCTAAGAGTGTAGGCTGAATGTGGCTAATACGAAGATCACAAATCTGGGTCTCATTTGTATTTTGACTATGGCCATGAATATGAATTCCACCGAGTTTGTCAACTCCCTAAGAGCTTGTGCATGTGCCATTCGTGTAGACCATAGTGGATTGGTAAAATACGCATTAATTGGCATACATTAGATATTGAAATTTGCAGAATTAAACTATATGCAATGCATCCTATTCTAAGCAGAATATGTAAATCTTATTCCAAATATTACATTGAATTGAATAAATGAAAAATGAATAAAAGAGCTAAGTCCTCCACTTGAATAATCCTGCAAAACTAGAAAACATGTTAGTACAAAAAATATAGGTTTATGTGGATTTATCCTAAAATATTGGAAATTATCGGATGTCATCCAAATGTAAACTCAGTTCATACTTCCCTGATATAAACATAAATGATGAAATTAAATTGGAAATATAAAAATAAACTTTGAAAATTCAAAATTGGGGTCAAATTGACCAAAATGCCCCTGATAGCAAGACTATGACCTTGAAATCAGGGTTTTCAGAAAGATATTTTATAAAATACAAATTTTAAAATTCAAATAAGAATAAATCAAACATAAAATGATATGATATAATTGAAAACAAGAAAATCAAAGTTAGGGATTTCAAATTTGAGGTCAAATGACCAAATTACCCCTGATAGCAAGACTATGGCCTTGAAATCAAGGTTTTAAGAAAATATTTTGGTAAAAACTTGAGGTTTAGGGTTTACAAAGATCAAATAGCAGCTAAATTGAACATGAGGTGTCCTAGAATGATTCTAAATATGAAAAACCCTAAAAACATGAACTTATAGAAAAAAAATTAAAAATATCACAAAAATCATGATTTTGGCAGTGTTTCGGGATCCTACGGGTATCCTATTTTGCAATTTAACTCATCCAAGCATCCAATGATATCCAAAATTCATAAAAATCGACATATGAACTTCTTATATCCCTAAAATTAGATTAAAATCAGAAAAAGATATTTTTGACATTATTCCAATTCAAAAATTGCTTTAAAACCCTAAAATATACTATTTTTACCTGTGGGCACATACCAGTTTCAGTGTCAGACCCGAATCAGGATTCAATTTATCATAGAAATTCATAAAATTTTATAGTCATAATAGACAGAAAAATTGAGATTTTCGTTTTTACAGCTCAGAAAAATCATCTCCGGTGAGAGAGATATCGTTCCGGCAATCTGGACTTAAATTTAACGAATATAAAATTGATTAAAACAGGTACTTCCGGTTGCAAATATAGGAAAAAATAGTAGACTTCTTCAAAAAATTTTGAGATTTTCGTAGTGAATAATAGACATATAAATAATGAACTTTCCTTTTTACAATTCATGATTCAGATCTAGTGTTAAGGATCTATGATCGCCCCAATTTGAACTAGGGTTTTAATAAATCATAACAAGTTTTAAAGTATGGGTCTGACTTTCTAACATAGGAGAAATAGTGAACAGTAACATAAAAATACAAGAAAATCATAGTAAATAATAGGCATTAACATAAATCTACTTCACTTTACGTATTGCAAATCGAACTTTGGATGACAGAAATAACGCACTCGCAAGTTACCTATGAATTTCGATAGCGATTTTAACACCTGGAAATCACGATTCGATCTTTTATTTTTCTGACAGGGTTTTCGAATCCCAAAACCTCTGATTTTTTTACAGAGACTCAATAACACATCCATGGACCACATAAAATTTTCAGCAATTTTTAACAAAGGTTTAAATATGAAACAATATGATATCTGCAGTTCTAGAATCAAAACACATAGAAATCTAAGAAACACTAAAAAAAAACATGATTTAACAATGAAAAACATAAAAAAATACCTAAAAGAAAAAACAAAATTTGTTTTAATGATGAAACACATGTAATAATTATTAATATGACAGAGAAATAAAGAAAATATAGGGAATCTATGATGGAAAGATTTTACCTTTGAAAACACGGATTTAACCCATTTAACGGGTAAATCTCATGTTTCGTCAGTTAAGAACATGAAAATCATCAAGGTAAATGATTCTGATGGATTAGAATCTCGCAAAACAGTACAAACTAAGGATAGATCATCTTCTTGGGTTGACCTTTGGGTTCTTGGATGAGAATTCATGGTAAAAACCATGAAAGAGGGGCGGCAATGGTGAAACTCATTGAAAAACACAAAAAAAACTAATAAAAATTATGAAAAACCATTAAAGGAACTCACCTTGGAGGCTGCAGCTGCAATGGAGAAGAAGAAGTGTTGGAGGGAGGAGAGAGAAGCTCCAAGAACTCAAAAGGGGAGAATAGGGGGTCGACCCCCTATGGGCTTCTTTATATAGAATTTTTTTTTTTAGGTTTTCTAAAGAGTTTTAAAAAAAATGGACTTCTAAGTGGGGGGGGGGGGGGGGGGCGATTTTTCTTAATTGGGTTTGACCTTTTGACTTTCCTAATTAAGCCCCTAACTAACCTAAGACTCCTAATTAGACTTTTAAATGACTTAGAAAACCTCCAAATGTGGCACCACATAGTGTGGGCCCACATTGTTTTTTTTTAAAGCCTAATTTTTAAAACTTCGAAAATCACTAATTAAAAACTAAAACAAAATAGAATTTTGAAATCACTTTGGACTCATCTAAACCCCTAACCTAACTAGGACACTGACTAACCCTAGTCTAACCCTGACCTTATTAAATGTGGTGCCACCCAGACTGGGCCCCACTTGAATTTTCAAAAATGATTTTAAAACTTGAAAATGAGAGGTTTTTCAAAAGATATTCAAAAGTAGATTTTGAGATTGAAAATTTTGAAATAGCACAGAGTTCTGACTAGGTCAGAACTCCTCCAGATATGGCGCCAACTGAGTGGGCCCCACATCAGAGTTCTAAATTTTTTGAAATAAAGACTGAAAATAGCTTTAAAAGGGGTTAAAATCAACAAATAAGATTCAAAGTTTTGAAAATAGAGTTCTAAGCAAACTTGAACTCTGGGCCAGAGTCCTGAATCAATTAGAACTCTGAGACTTTAGAGTTTTGAAATCCAAATGAAAGAGTTTTTGAAAGATTTTATCAGAACTAATAAAATAAGCCAAAAAATGCAGTCAGGGTTAGAGTCCTAACTCAACCGAAACTCTAAAATAGAGTTCTGAATCAACTGAGACTCTACAAAATAGACTAATTTTGGAAAAACAAGTGGAAAAGATAAAAATGAAACTAAAAACAAACTCCAGAATAGACTTTTAACTGGATTAGGACTCTGGGACAGAGTCCTGATCGGACTAAAACTCTAGATTTTTTTTGGTATTTTCTGAAAAACAGATGAAAGAACTTGCAAAAATAGTGAAAATAATGACAAGTATTGAAATCAAATAGACTTCTTATCTAACTGGGACTCTGGGGACAGAGTCCTAATTGGACTAGGACTCTCAGAATATTGGATTTTTTGAGAAAACAAATGAGAGGATTTTTAAAAACAAGTGAAAACCAGATCGAATTGAAGTTTGGTTCAGAGTCCTGGTCTGATTAGGACTTTGAAGAAGAGTCCTAACTCGACTAGAACTCTGAAAATTTTTTGTTTTCTGGGAAGCAAATGATGAGATTTAAACAAAGCTTTTGAAAACCAGTGAAAATGAAGTGAGAAGACAAACTTTGGATAGAGTCCGGATTTGATAAGGATTCTGGGATAAAATCCCAGAATTTTGAAATTCCATGATAAAAGTATAACAATTTTGATTCTTGAAGAGATAAATAGAAGGATTTTTGAAAGATTCTCTCAAAATTGAAATGGGGTCCAGAGTCCTGATCCAATTGGGACTCTTTGAATAGAGTCCTGGTTCAACTAAAACTCTGAGTTTTTGACTCATTTTGAAAGATTTAAAAAAAAATTGATTAAAAATAGGCAGAATACCAACGAAAGATAGAGTCCTGATTCAATTAGGACTCCGAGAAGGAGTCCTAATCCGGTTAGAACTCTAGAATTTTGACTAAAATGGAAGATTTTGAAAGTCAGATGAGAAGGTTTTGAAAACAAGTGAAGAACAGGAGTAATAGACGAAATCGGGACAGAGTCCTGATTTAATTAGGATTCTGAGAAAGAGTCCTAATTCGACTGGGACTCTAGAATTTTGGTCAAAAATAAAGGATTTTGATAGGCTTTCTCAAAAACAGGTAAAAAGGGTAGTAAAAGGTAGAGTTCAGATCCGACTAGGACTCTGGAAAAAGAGTCCTGATCCAACTAGGATTCTGGAAAAAGAGTTCTGATTGGACTGGGATTCAGAAATTTTGGCAAAAAATGACGAGAATGGGCAAGGGATATGACTACATCTGGTTTAAAATCAGAATGGAGTTTTAAAAAGATTCAAAAAGATGAAAATACAGAGTCCTGATCCAACTAGGACTCTGAAATTTTTGAGATTTTTGATAAATAAAAGGATCCAGAAGCGATACCACCTAATTGGGTCTCATCTGAGAATTGAAATCAATTGAGTTTAAAATGAATCTAGATTGTTTTATGAGAAAAACACTTCGAAATATAAGATCTTGAAGGTTAACAAATGGTAGAATGTTGATTCAAGACCCAGATTTTGAAATTGACTTTGAAAGAAACATTTTAAAAACTCAAATCTGGACTTAATATTTTGAAAATAGGAGTTCTGGATCTTGATAATGAGATGAAATGACATGCAATGCTATGCAATACAATGAAATGATATGTCGAATGCATACAATGATATTGCAATGACATATGAAATGTAAACACTGGATGAGGGTGAAAATTTGGGGTGTTTACAGATGTCCCTCTTTGCTACTAAGCCGGTTGAAGGCCGAGCTTAGTGGCAACGAAAACACATCAAATTTGGACTATAAAAATGCCTCAGTTAGGAGAATCTGACAGAGTATGAAAGAATTGGCTCTGACGGTAATGACAGATATGGCATGGAGAATAAAGAAAAAGATTCACCTCACCGAATAGAGGCTCAGGCTTAGCCCTTAACCTGGATGGAACAATACCTCATGGAAGAGCGAGATTCAGGCTTAACCCTTAACCTGAAAGGGATGATACCTCATGAAAAAATGAGGTTCAGGCTTAACCCTTAACCTGAAAGAGGACGATACTTCGTAGAAAATGAGGTTCAAGCTTAACCCTTAACCTAAAAGAGGATGATACCTTGTGGAAAACGATGTTCAGGCTTAACCCTTAACCTGAAGGGGATGATACCTCATGGAAAACGAGGTTCAGGCTTAACCCTTAACCTGAAGTGGACGAAAAATAGAATCCTCAAATGAAGTAACCATGATGGGACCTTCGAATTTTGCACAATAAATCTGAGAGGGGTTTGTAAAAGGAAGAAAGAGGGTTCTCTAAAGCTTGAAAAGGGATTGATCTTGGACGTCTCATTACTAAGACTGAATGGCTTTTAAAACAGATGACCTTTTGGAGAAACAATTCAGGTTTGACCCTTACTGTAAGGTCCATGGTTTATTTTGTGATAATATTACATAAATTAAGTTGAGATCGATGAAATTTTGTTGATTTGGCAAATTTTGTAATTTAGCCCACATTGAGATACGGGTTAAATTGCATAGTTTTACGTAAAAAGGCAATTGAGGGAAATCTAGAGCGAATTTACCTCCGAAAATTTTAGGGTAAGTTTATAATAGGTCCATGGTGATTTACTCCGAATTTGAGGTCCGAACGACGAAAAAACCCCGTCAGTGCATGTGAATTACGGAAGATCACTTAGAAACTTAGCGAGGGCCTAAACGAGACCTAATTCGTTCAAAATGAAGATTTCTTTGCTTGAGTAGCCTTGTAATGTCATTTACATTGATAATGTGAAATAAAATAATGGTACATCATGGAAAAACATTTGAAATTTAATTAAAAATAAAATCGCTATTATAGACATTTCATTCTTTCATTGGTCAAAGTTGACCAAGGCCATATCCATCCTTTTAGGAAGGCCTTGGGATGACCCAAGCCATGAAACCAGCTGGGTTAGTGGCAGCATTGTAAGAGAATTTAGTAACTCCAAAAGGGAGGGCCACGATTGGCCCTACCCAAATTTATTAAAATAAAAATTAAATTTTTGTAATATTAATGACATGTCATCATGAAGTAAGGAGGAGACGTTTTGGGCAAGAAGGGGAGGTCGACACCCTCTTGGAGAATGCGTGATTGCATGGAGCTTTGCCTTGGGATTCAAGGAATCCCAAGGGCTCTTCCCAAGAAGGAAGAGCCATTATGAGCCTTGTATAACCCTCATTGGATGCATGGGGCGGCAGCCCCATGGCATCCCTATAATTTCTAAAAAGGTAAATTTGAATCCTCTAAAACATGTGGTAGAGCTGGGCGGCGATGGAAAACCGTGTTTCACCCCAGCCCTACATCATGGAGGGTGATTCTCCACCCTCTATCTCAAACCCAACCACTTTAAAGCCTTTTGAAAAAGTCGAGCACCCCATTAGAGGGGCGATTTTTCTAAAACTAACTCTCTCACTCTCTCTTTCTCTCTCTCACACTCTCCTCTCTCATTTCTTCTTCCTCCCAGCCGTGGGGAGTGTTCCACCATTGTCGTGCAAGGCAGCTGCTCAACCTTCTTCCTTCAACCTCCAAGGTGAAGTTTCATCACGCTTTTCACCGTGCTTAAGTGTAACATGAAACCGATGGAGCAATGCATCCATGCATGCATGCTCCAACTGTGGATTAGCTTGTAGAAGCTTGTTTCTTTTTTATTAGTTCATCATGGTTTTCATTAGCTAAATTGCTGCACGCATATGCATTTTGGTTTTTCTGTTTTTCCTACTCTTCCAATAGCATTTTCTTCTTGCTTTTCTTTTTATGTTCTTTTTTCACAAGTTTCGTTTTTTATGCTGCCCTACCTCTCTTGCTGTTGGGCGTGTGAGCTTGCTGGGGCGCACTGGACTGAGCTGGGCTCGTCCAGCATGCACCCAGCTTGTTGGCACCGACTGGAGTGTGGGCGTGCAACGGCTGGTGCGCTGCAGCCGCCACCTCCCTATTTGGCATATGCATCGGTCCAGCCCAGTCCCAATGTGTTTGGGACTGGTGCAGCCATGCCCTTGGCCTGGGACACGGCGTGACCAAGCCCCCTTAGAAGTGGGAAAGCCCTTGGCTTTCGGAGGAAAATTTTCCTTTTCGTGCTTTTGTTCTCTCTTTTTTTTTGAGTTCATGGTTGGCGCGCGAGTCACCTAAGCGAGTTAGCAGGTTGGGGCTGGCCCATGGCAGGCGCCCAACCCTTTTCTTTCAACTGTGGTTCGAGCCATGGGCTCTTGTTCGTGACTTTGGAGGTTGCACGGTCTGGTCCAGCAGACTAGACCCTTCAGCCAACCCATTTGCACGGTGTTTAGAGCTGGGTGCAATGCGGATGGTCCGTGCGCTCAGCACAAGTCATCCAGAAATTTTCTTTCTAGTTCAAACGTTTCTTTTTTTTTTAGTAACTCGTCTTGGGCTGGAGTACCGGTCTGAACCATGGGTTCAGACCAATACTACATCCCGTTTGGGCTGGCTGGTTCGTGAGCCAAGCTCCAGCCCGGGCTTGGCACTTGGTGCCAGCCTGGTTTCTCCTTTGTTGGAGCCGGGTGGAGCCACTGGGTGATGAGCACCCTTGCCACCTTTCGGCTTACCTCCTTTTGGGATCAGGTCTGAACCAAAGTTCTGACCTGAGTGCGTTTTGGTTTTTCCATCATTGGGGCCGGGTGCCAATCGTATGGTGCTGGGCACCCAGGCCATCCTTTGGCTGAGCCATTTTGGCTCAGGTCTGAACTACAGTGTTCAGACCTGAGTATGTGTTTGACAGCAGTCGGGTCCCATGGACCAAACCCCTGTCCAGCCCCTTTGGCACCCAGATCCGTAGGTTTACCCGCAGCTGTCACCATTGGCAGCTTGTTTCAGCCCCAACCAAACCACTGTCGTGGTCTGGTCCAAATTGAGAATCGGACCAGATTCTCATGATGGACTCAGCAGTCTGGTCTGGAGGACCAGACCTGCATATGCCTATAGCTCCTTTGGCAGCATGTACGCGACCTCCTTGCCGGAAACCCTTGCAGCTCCGTAACCCCATCAATCGGCTGTCAATAATAATGTCCCTTTTCTTTCTAGGACCAGCACAAAACCTACTCATAACCGAACCATAGTGGTCCAGAACTCATGTTTGGTCTTGCCTCGCACCCTCTCGCAGTTCGGTTAGGGTGTTTGGCATGCGTGCACATACCTCGGGGATGCACATATGTTAGATAACCTTATATATATAGGCATATATATATATATATATAAATGGGTATATATGTATATGTATATACATGTAGGGGGTGTGCATCGTTAAGTGTGTATGTAAATACGTAAAAATATATATATGTCAATAACTGTAAGCCTTGTAACATATATATATAGGTTAATGCATATAATTGAATGTCGGTGTGACCGAATGGACATGTGACACTCCTGTGTCCCGTCCAAGTGTTTCCTCAGAAAATTTTACACTCCGAACTGGGTATGAGTTTCTTAGTGTTATTTTACGTTCGTCTTGTCAATTGGTTCGTTTCGGGTCCGCGGGCACGGCACCCCGAACCATGGTAAAGCCAATGTAATCCCCATTAGATGGGTTAATTCCAGATTTCACTTCTGACACATATGTGTGTCGTACTGCGTAAGGAAAACACTCACACCTTGGTTTCTGTTCGACGGACTAGTAAAGTAAGCGGATGAGCACTATTGCAACTCCACGTACTTAGAGTCTACATTGATTATAGGTCGCAAACACTGTTTAGTATTTTTGTATCGGGTCCGCAGGCGTGGCACCCCACACCGTGGAAATGCTAATGTTATTCCCATAAGATGAGAATATCCCAGATTCATTGTAGCACGTAAGTGTGTTAAATCAAGTATGATGATCTTTCATGTCGCGATTGCATCTTCCCCCGCAAGAGCGACGATCCACTTTGGAATGCGAATGTAATTCCCATACGTATGGGAATATTGTTAAATTCAATCTCAACACATAAGAATGCCAAATCATGAATTTCCCTTATGAGAATAATTTCGTGTTATGTTCCAGCTATTTGAGTGATGAAATTGATGAAATCTCATTTGCATAAAACTGTATACTTGTTTGCACAATTTCTTTGAAATAAAGTTATATAATGCCTTTGTTACTTATGTTTGTGCAAAAGATAGAAAGCTTGTGGTACTATTACACTTTGCACATGGCACATCCTGACAGTTGTACTGAGTAGTGCATACCTCGACTGGTACATTGTTTGAGGCATTGGTGAGTGCACAAGGTGCACTTACTTCATGAAATGAAAAGACTGAAACTAAAACACCATAGGGTATGAATGAACATGGTTATGTTTTGGACTCAGTTGGAGTCTTTGGGCAATGTCCCTTTTCGTGGTGTGTGGACTCACATGTTGCTATACCCTGAATTAGAAAAGAAAATAATATGGTGTTGTGATCGCTTTCACGAGCGAGGTGCTCTTGTTGGCCGCGTGAGGCTGAGCACGTGGATGGGCAGGCCAAGTCCTCGTTTGCGTACCCCGTGGGGACCACGAGACAAAATCCTCGTTGAGAGGTATGACTAAACAATGAGCCTAAGAAAGATAAACCCGCTTCGCCCCATTCACAAAACGGTTCACCTTGGAGAGGGTGGATGGTACAACCCTGAGTGACTTGTCGTTACTACGATACGTGTTTTGACAGGAGTCGTAGCGCCCTTTGGCCTCCAGTGACTCAGAGTCAGGGAGGTCGAGGTTACCTTTTTAGGACCTCACTACTGCAGTAGTATGGATTGCAATCCTTGCCTATGCGAGAGTTTCTCTCAGCTGTGTGCTGCTCGCATGAGGTTTACTTGGTCTGTAGCATCCCCGGTTACCACACTAGAAATTGAATAACAGACGCCGGGGGTTCATGTCTCACAGAATGCGAGGTTCCTTTGCGTACTCGAAGGAGTAACAAGAAGAACTTAATGACTAACCAATCATAGCTTACTTACTGTAGTTTCTACTTTACTTGTTCAGTAGTTTTCTCTTCAGTTACTTCACTTGTTCAGTTGTTACTTCAGTTACTTGTTACAGTTCTGTTACTGCTCTGAGTTACTTCCTTTACAGTTACTTCAGTTACATTACTTGTTTCGCTTGTCACGTATGCACTTACCTGACACAGACACATACACTTGTTAGTTCTTGTTCTGCTTCCTGTTAGATTGTTATATATATAATGTGGTTGTTTCTTCACCACCTCGCAAGAGGACTGACCCCGTTTTATGGGGATGTAGGTGACGAACAAGTGCAATGTTGATGCGACAGCACACGGTGGAGGCTTGGGGACCCACACTTAGCTGCAGATCCTGTCTCAGTGGTTTTGGGTTTTTGGTTGGGATATATTCCCTCTTTTTGAACACTTTGTACTCTTACTTTTTGTAAACCTTAAACTATAGGGTGGTATGCCCTTATTACATTTGTGGTTGTACTTTTATTTACACTGTTAGCTACTTTGTTGCACTCACTTGTGGCCGTCCAGACTCGCGGCCTTGCCACCTTTCTTTCACCTTGTTTTTTGTTGTTTTCAGTAAAACCTTTCAAAAAAAAAATCCATAGAAAATCCAAGGTTTTTCCAAGGTCGAGGTTTGGGGCGCCACACTTACCTTGAACGAAAACTGTCTATGGTGGGACAGTGGGGAACACAGGAAAGTGTGTGAATCTGAGAGCCCAGACGCTCAGATCAAAACAAGAAGGGAAGGATCTTGAATAACTCCCGTCATCATATCCTAAAAGGGATGAAAACACTGCTTGGATGCATCAAAATATATATCAAGCTCTCACTTCCTGTCAGGATAACTTGAAAAGGTTGCCAATATGATAAAAATTGTGATTGATTCAAAATGATTGAAATGTAAGTATATTTATATGAAAAATATTCCCTCTTTTCTACCTGAAGTATTACTTTCAACTGGACTTAACTTCGTAGTATTAAGATTCGAATTCAAATTGCTTACAATTGACTATCTCTTAAGGAGGCTATCAATTTCCTTGATATGAACGGAAAAGAAAGAATTATCATTGTAAAAGCAATTGGTGAAAGGATATTGATAAAAGAATTTCACAAAATTAAAGAAGATTCTTAGAAGATTCGGCAGTTTGATATCCTGGGATTCTTTTTTCAGGATGGTCTTTCTGCACTTTTTTGACAGAATTAGAGCTTTTTTGGATTTCTGGGGGATTTATTACATCATCCTTCATTTTAGAGATATCCTAGTTTTTCTCTTTTTTGGAAGGGTACGTCACAAATTCCTTCATCTTAAAGATGTTCCGATCCTTCTTTGCCTCAGGGATTATATTGACGATATTGGCTCATTGGTTGGTGGTCTCTTGATGATAGCTGAAATTAAATATCTTTTAGGGTTTGTCGGGAGGTTCATCGCATTTGCCTTCAACTTGGCAGTGATCTGAACTTTCTCTGGAAGGATCCGTCACAAACTCCTTCATCTTAGAGATGATCCAAATCTTCTTTGGCCTTGGGGGTCTAACTCGCTGTGAACACCCCAAATTTTTCAAAAATCTATAAATATTCCCTTTTTGTCCTCTATCTTCATTTTTTTGGGTAATTGAGTCACTTTTAAATATAAATCCCATCTTATTTCTCAAGTTTTCAGAAATTAAATTCATTTCATATATTTGACTCAATTTCGGATCCGGATCCAGATAAAAATCCAAATCTGAGCTATTTTGTCCATTTTTAAATCAAATTCTCAAAATTTCCAAAATAACCTTTTTAAAAAAAAAGGCCCAGACACTTCGTCCGGTATCCGTTTGGATCCATCGTATTATATTCCTCAATTCGAGGCTTAAAGCTCGAATATTTTCTCAAAACCTGGGTCCAAACCCATTTTCTGAAGAAATCAAACCCAAACTTTCAAAAGCTTCTCTTTTTGTAAATTTTTATCAAGAAAATACAAAAAAATTAGTTTCATCTCTCATACTGCTTAGGTTTTTTAATCTTATTTCCAAAAAATAACAAAAAAATATAAAAAATATAAAGAACAAAAAAATAAGAAAATCGAAAAAAAAAAATAGAAAGATTCCAAAAATTCAGAAAAATATGCAATTAAAACTCCTTTTGAAAACCGTTTTGTTAAAACCCCCTCTTAAAACCTCTTCTTGAAAATAAAAACCATTTTTTAAAAAAATTCTGAAAAGGAGACCCCTCTTGGGAATTTCAGAAAAACTGCAACGGCCACTCCCGTTCGCACCCTCCATCGCCCCTCTCCCGATCAATGGCCTTCCATCGCCAACTGCTTCATCTTCTGGAGGATTCGAGTCTCTCTTTAAGAAGAGACCTTCAAGCCTCTACGAAGGGATCCGTCTTTCACCACTCCACCTTCCTTCAATCAAATATCCGTCTCCTACCTCTCCACCGTCATCCGTTCTTCTTCTTCATACTTTCTTCTTATTCCCTTGGGTTTCTCCATTTTGATCGAAGTCGACCGATCTTCGCAGGAATCAACTACATCCAGAGAGATAGAGCCTCCCTCTCTTTTCAATCCCTACAATAACCATGTAAGACCTCCCCCTTTCCATCTTTTTCCTTAAGCATATTCATATATTGCACCTCTGTTTCGATTCTGGTTCTTCTTCACCTCTCGTTCTTGTTCTTTTCATGCATCAATGGTGAGATCGGCCTGCCTATAGCAGGACCGATCCACCTAATGCTACAGCAAATGCAACAATCATGTTCCAACATCTCCCTTTGTTTTTATTATTTTATTTCCTTTATTTGTATTTTGATATCTCTTTGTATTTCGTCTGGATCACGATTTACATCTGAATTCACTATTGGTTCTCTTTTTTTTTTTTTAGTTTGATTTCCCTTTTTTTTTTTTCTTCTCTAGATTATCAACTCTCTATTTATAGTTTAATCTCTTTTCTAGCTTCGATCATCTGTTTATATTTGGGTTTTTCATGGTTCTGTTTGATTTCCTACGTTTACATGGTTTCCTGATTAGCCTTAAATTGTTTTAATCCCTTTGCGTCATCTTTTTCTTTTGATTAATTCTTGATTTATGACTGATCCTTTGTTTTGGCGTGTATTTGATCCCCCTCTTCATTACAATTCATCTCTGATTTTCTTATTTTAAATGTTCGTTTGTGTCATCATGCGTTAGATCCAGTGATTTTTCATTTCATTCATAGATACTTACTTGCTTTTAGTTGATAGCAGTATGTTCGATATTTTCGTAAACATAGCATCATCAATGGTGGGTGTACCCTGCCATATACCCTTTCTGCCCATATTCATCGGGCTCGTTCCATCGGCTCATATAGCAGCAAGGATTGGCCTGGCTTTTGAAGAATTAAGATCGTTAATTGATCCTTGTAACATTCAGGCCCTTACAATACTCTTCCTCACCAGATCAAGCACGAGAATTACTGCGTAGTGTAAAAAAAAAATCAGTTGATAAGCAATCTTGTTGCATTGTTTAAAACTGATATGCTGGCGGAGATTATCTGGTTGAGTACGCTGGAAGAAGTTTTAACCCTGCAAGGGAGTTATTAGCTAGAGATCATGTTAAATTTATGGTCAATCAGCTGAATTCCACAGGTGGCTCTTTTTGCCAAGTTCCCCACCAATATGGTTGAAGTCCGTTTGATAATACCATTGTAAATTGATTCATGGCAGCTGAAAGCAGAATTACAGGTATGGTTTTCCTTTCTATTCTTCGTACTTATTTTTTTTTTACTCATCCCTGCTTTATTGGTATTAGTCTAAATGTCATGTGCTATATATTTCCGTTCTCAGACATACTCAGTTACAATCATACATCTATTTAATCCTCTAAGAGGTTTTTATTTGTTCATGTCATTCCTGCACTATAACATTTACTTTGGATTGATTTAATTCAAGCATTCATTAGAATATTTTATCCCTAACTACACTTCTGCATCACATTTTTGCACATTGGCATATCTTTCTTCCGAGAATGTGGTATATTAATGACAAACTGGTAGTTCGTGCTCTTACAAAAGTTTGCTTTTCTTCCACCAGTAGTTCAAGAGGTTACTGGAGTTTTTTTTTTTTTTGTTCTCTCATATGTACCTTCCTTGTGTATGCACCCAAGTTCCCCTGTAGTCAGAATCTTGGCTGCAAATCACTCGTTTCGCTTCAGTATGATGGAATTGTGGAGTGGACGTTTCCTCCATTGATGGAGGACCTGGAATTTCTATAAAAAAAATGCATAATCAAAAAGTAATGAGGTCATTCCTGGTGACTATTCTGAGTTTCAAACCACTGTTGTTCCTTTTAAAGGATCGGATGCTCAGATGGCTCCTCGACTGGACAGGATTATGGGATTGAAACAAATCTTTTTTTTTTGGTTAATGGCAAGATAATCTGGTGGCAAAGCAAGCGACCAAGTCATTTCCTGTGTTTGTCTACTTGGGAATACAAAGGCTGGTCAAACATCCATTAGGTGCTCAATTCTTGGTGAGGCGTCCCCATAACCGTGTCCTCAAACATACAGAAATTCCAAACTGATGCTCTATTCTTGTCGTACAATAAATTCAAGCCCATCATACAAGATAACGCCATTTTCCAGTTGATCTGGGTGGCTGGGTTTTGTCGTAATCTTGTTGTATGATTCAACTTTGCCTATGCATTTCCTGCAACTCCTCCCTATGCATCCATCATCATGACATGATGACCATTAGGTAGATCCATAAAATACAAATTGTGATCATGATGAACTACTTGTATCTGATTTTGGTGATACTACCTGCGTATATGCTGTGTGAAGTTTAATTTGCATATCTCTGTTTGGTTGTGACCACCTGTGTACATGCTGTATAAATCTTAGTTCGCATACGTGTTTCGTTGCAACAAATAATGATAGGTTATGCAGTGAATGTGTGCTCATGCATAACATTTGTGCATTCCCATTAGTCACCTTCAGCCTCATACCCCAACAGCTATCTACCACCGGCTGTATCATAGAACAACAAGACTATTTCCTGCAACCTCTTACCATCTTCTCCACATATTACTGTGCATCCCCATACATTAATTCACTCACTTTTACTGCTAAAGGTATTGTTCATTACAGTCTCTTGCACTTAGCAGTTTCCTTAAATATTAAGGCCCTCTCTCTCTCAATTCACCCAACATATTATGCTCTCTAGTTATTTAACCCAGGTTTATATAACCTTCATTCAACCTTTACTCCACCATGAGCTTTTCATGGCAGCTCACTGTTGCTTCACAAGCATCACCTCCATCATCACTTTCAGCACACCCTGCTGCCCCTAGCCACATCTATTTGCTGTTATCTCCACGTTCCAGGCTCAGCTTCCTATACTTCCAACCCTGTCCCTTCATAACAACCAACACCATTGCATTCGTCAAAGCACTGTACCTCACCTATAATGGCACCTCTTATTATTTTCATCAGCACGTATATAGTTCCCAGCAGTTGTGTGCTACCATCAATTCCAACTCTATCCTCTATGCCCACTTTCTTTCTTTTTTTTATTGCATTTCACCATGTATATCCCCATTGCCGTGTTATATCCACTGCAATTTCTGGTGCTTCAACAGCACAACAGCCATAAAGCTACTGTAGCCCTCCATGCCTCGTAACCTGCTGCTTCCCATTATTTCCACCATTTTTTACATAATACACATCCTCCATTGTTACATTTATTTCATTTTATATGTGGTCTTTATGCATTTACTACATACCTGTATTTTCATAACCCCATAGCCACACTGCACTTGTTGTAGGGTCCAATCTCAGTCCCTCTTCGCAGCCACAAAGGTGCTAAATATCGCTGCAGCTTTATCATCTTTTTCAGCAAGGCTAGGTGTTGCTGTAATCATCATTAATGTCTATAGCTATCTTCTGTAAAATATAACAATCCCCTAGATTGTTGTAACTCCCTACAACCGGCCACCTTCACTATCCCTTGACATCCAACATCATCATACTTGTACATTCAGCTTAGCAATCATTTACCTTAGATTCTCACCCACACAGCCCATCCTCATCCACTTACATTGAGTGCATGCCATATATGATATATATATATATATATATATATATATATATATATATATATATATATATGTATATATATATATATATATGCACATATATATATATATAACATATATATACATATACATATATATATGTATGTATACATATATATAGGTATATAATGTCATTTCTCCATCTTTTTCACTATTTACATCTTGACATCCTGACTTTTGCCATTGATATCCATACGATATATACAAATTTCCTCTATGATCATACTAATCGAGTGTTTTGCAGGGAATATGTGGAAGATATCATCATTGGGAGTTATAAATTCAATTTTGGTGTATTGTAATAGTTAGATATCAATGAAAATTTACATTTTATGTTTTAGATAGAATGAATGAGCATTGTAAATGTCATTAATTGCTTATTTTTCATGCTTTTTATCCTTATTTTCCAAAATCTCACAAATGGTGAAACACGAATGACACGCGCACCATTTCGTAAGAGGTAAATCAATCCTAAGTTGATGATTTACATCAATGGCCATAGTCAGGATGTAAACAAGACTTAGTATTTTCATCTTTTATGAAATAACATTTGATCTACACTGGATCCTCTTAAAAAATCATCATATTTTCAAACATTTCCTTCTTTTATTAGAGTTTAACTTAAAATTGGCTCAAAATATATACCAATGGCCATAGTCAGGGTATATTGAGAGTTAATTTCATTTTAAACTCTATAAAAGCACAAAAATATGTTTTATTCTTCACCTGAATTTAAATATAGATCATTATATAATACATTCAATGACCATAGTCAAGGTTGTATTATATTCTCCATCTTATTTCAATTCATGTAAAGAATGAAATACGATTTTCAAAATCCAATTTCAAAATTTAAATTCATTCATCACTTAGGATAGAACTGCATCATATTTTCAAAAATTCCTTTTTCAAAACCCCAAGTGACGTAAATATCTTCTTCCATCAATCTTCAATCCTTGTATAATCCAATTCATCTTTTCATTTTCAATTCTATTTCATTTTCAATCTCAAAATCCAATTTAACTTTGAGATTTAAAATTCGTTTTATATTCAAAAATTCCAATTCAAATCAGATTTCAAAGTTCAATTTGACTTTGAAATTTCAAATTCAATTTATATTCAAAACTCCAATCAAATTCAAAGTTCAATTTAAACTTTGAGATTCTTTTCATTCTCTAAATTCCAAATTCAAAACTCCAAATTCAGGTCCAAATTGACTTTGAAAATTATTTGTATATTCAAGATTCAAATTCAAACTTGGAAGTTCTTGATTCGTCTTCTGAATTTATCAAATCCATTTTAGGATCCAGGATCCAACTTCACATTGGATCTAGACTTCAGATCCAAATTCCACTTTAGGATCCAGAATCCAGTTCCACTTTGGATCTCAAACTTCAGATCCAAAATCCATCTTAGGATCCAAGAATTCAAATTCTACATTGGATCTCAGACTTCATATCCTAAACCCATTTATTAAGATCCAAAATCCATCTTAGGGTCCAGAGTCCAACTATATTCCATATCTTGGATCCAGTTCTATTCAGGATCCAGAATCCAATTCCATTCCCAATCCCAACTTTCAAATCCAGTTCCATTTCATTTCCAGATTTCAGATCTAAATCCATTTACAGATTACATCTGGATTTCTTAAATTCATTTCTATTTTGGATTTCTCAGATCCATCCCGATTTAAAACTTCGAAATTTGAAATTCAATTTCATTTCAAGTATTCATTTCCTTTCCTAAATCCAAGTTTAAAACTCAAATTCAACTTCAAAGTCCATTTCTGACTTTGAAGCCTCATTTCTTTATCTCTCATCTTCAAATCTTTCTTTTCAAAATCAAGATTTATTTTTCCAACTCTGATTATTTTCAAAAGACTTAGAACTCCTCTGATCTATCTCAAGTTCTAAGTAAGATTCAATCATTTCTTCATCCTCTTACTAAGTTCATCTCAGAATACTTGGAAATTTCCAAATCAATTTTTCAAAAAGAGCATACATCCTTGCATTGCACAAGCATGATTCTTTGTGCATTTAGATTTAGGATAAATTCTTAGATGATCTTTAGGCAAAGCAAAAGCCATAGATTCGATCCTTGGTTCGATTACCCCTGGTAAAGGCGCCAAGAACGGTCGAACCTCGTACCGACGAGCAAATCCCGTCTCTCCTTTTTTCCCGCAAATTTTCAAAACGGAGGCGAGTTAAATTTTTAAATATTTTCAAATTAAGGTCAAGTGAAACCCCGCAAAAGAGTTCCTCTTCTCTCTTTCTTTCTTTTCTCTTCTCTCTTTCTTTTCTTTCTTTTATTTCTCTTCCTTCAAAAAGGAGGAAATAGAGGTTAGAAAAGGAAAAGAGAAGGAAGAGAGAGAAACCACAAGAGAGGAAAAATTTTGCGATGATCACAGATTTGGCGACCGTGATGGGACCCGTATTCGTCCGGTTGAATCTATGCCTTTGCTTTGCTTTTATATAATCTAAGTCTTTATTCTAACATATGTCAGCTATATTTTTCATGCAAACCTTAGGGGCCTAGACTCTGTCCTAAGCTGACATTATTTTGCATATAGGATCTAAGTATGGTTTGGTAGGACCATATTGAGGAGATTATTCCATGTTCACATTAGACTTAGGTTTTATACACAAGTCTCCTCAATCTTAGGGATTGAATGTAAACAATGTATGCAAGTGTATGCTTCTTTTCATTTAAATCTATCTCTTTAGGACTTGCATTAGAGCCTTCTGGTTTTATCTGCATGTGATCATGTTTTTGAAAACATCCCTACCTATATTGTCCCGGTCTTCACGTTGCTGGGCTGTCTCACTGAACCATAGTTCGGGAGAAAGCCTCACAACTGGGCCACTTATTTGGGTTCGCGCCCCCCTACCACATACCTAAGGGCCATAGTCCGAGGTATATCGGTAGGTGCTCAAGGATGTTGGGAAGCCTTTACCTTAGAACCGAAGAGATATCTTATATGCCACGTACTTTGAGCTTCGGCTTGAGTATATCGGTGTACCTTGATTGGAATCAGATGATATAAATCTTAGAGTTAGGATTAAGGTCCTATCAGCCATTTCAAATATTGCATATAAAGTCAGCTTTAGGGAGTGCTGTTTGTGTATCCTTGCTTGTATATCTGTGATTGTGTAATATTTTATATCTTCCTTATATTTTTCAAAACCCTGGGTATATATTTCGAAATTTCCTCTTTGTTTTTAAAACCCAGGTGTATTTTTCTTTCTCTTCTTCTTCTTTTTCTAAAATTTCTTCAAAAATTCTTCTGATCCTGCCTGCAAGTTCTTCAAAATTTAAATCTTTACCATTTATCCTCAAATTTCATTTATTCTCTTATTTTCTTCTGATTTTATATTCTTGTTTATATTTTTATAAAAATCTCTTTCCGACAAAAGATATCCCTTTCAAAAGGGTATTTTTTTATGTTTAGTTGGTTACTCTCCCTTGTAGAGTAAACAACACAATTGTCACAAATTTTGTGGCGACTCCATCCCTAGTAATGGGATACAATTTTTAATAGATTTCAACCTAAATCCTTCCTTTTGTCAAAACTTCTTGAAAAAGTTTCTTTGGTCTAAAAACCTCCACTTTCTTCCACACAGAGAGCGCTGGTATTCAAAATGGTTCAGACCAGATCTGGAAAAGAAACAGTTCCTCAACACAGCGACAGTGAGGCAGAAGGGATGAGCTCTCCTAAATCAGTCAGGGGACAGGGTCAGAACAAAGGAGATGACATCGACCCCGCTATGTATGATATGTTCCAAAAGATGATGGCAAGGATGATGTCAGAGCAAGCCGAGGCCAAGCTGAAAGAGGCAGTTCCTAAAAGCAAGCTGAGGAAGAAGCCTGTAAAAAAGCAAATCAGAATCATCAGAAAGAAGGTACAACCGGACACTACTTCGGAAGAATCAGAGTCAGTCGAGGAAGAATCGGAAGAGGAAGAGCAGATCGTCTATAAACAGAATCCTCCAAGACAGTCTACAAAGATAGCTGTAGAAGAGCCTGAATCCGTCAACAAGCCCAAGTCTGGGACTCCAGCAGAGGATCTGATGAGCAAACAGATGAAGGAGATGAATCGAGCGATCAAGGACATTCAAGCTAAGGGTAAGGGCAAGCAGACCTACACTGGTGAAGATTTTTACGATGGTCTAGATGGGACGAGAACCTGGAGAATCTTTCTCGCAAGTTTCTCAAATTTGACGAGACTGGCAACCCTAAAGCCCACTTAGCCACCTTTTATGCAGAGTGCAGCCGTTTCAGAAAAGACAACAGAGCATTGTTTATTTGCTTTCCTCGTAGTCTGGAGGGTATAGCAGCCAGGTGGTATGCCGACCACATCAATCCTATCGAACTACGAGAGTTCGATAAAGTGGTAAATCTGTTTATTGAGCGTTTCCTATTCAACACTGAGGTTTCACCTACGCTCAATCACCTTTACAACCTAAAGCAGAATGAGACTGAAAGAGTAGGAGAATTCATTCATAGGTGGAGAAGCACCTGCAACAAGATGAAAGTTCCCATTCCAGAGGAGCATGCATTGCAAATAATCCTCAGCAATTTTTCTCAGCCCCTGAGAAGCCTCATTGCTACTTCTCCAGCAAAATCCTTTATCAAATTGATTGAGCGAGCCGAATGGCTCGAGGCAGGAATAGAAAGCAGGCTTTACGAGGGCATGCCTCTGGCCAAAAATATCCAAGACCAGAAAAAGAAAGCGCCGTTCACTCATGCAGCTGATACTTCTGGCAATGATCTTGATAGCAGCAGAAGAAACAGAAATGACAACAAGAATGGCCAGAACCACGGTGCAACTAAAAGGGAGAAGTCTTCCAAGCAGAATAACAAGCCGTCTCAGTCTAACTTTCCGCAAAAAGAAAAGATAAAGCGCGAAGGTTGGAGTAATGATTGTGAGTTCACTCCTCTGAAGCAAACGCTCAAAGAAGCCCTTGAATTTATGCTGGCCAAAGGATTGGTTAAACTCCCAAAAGTCGCGGATCCTCCCACGGTCATGGGAAGGTTCACAAATCAGTTCTACAAATTCCATCGAGCAGTGGGGCATGACACCGATCACTGCTTCATCTTCAAAAATATTGTTCAGGATTGCATCGACAAGAGTCTCTTTGTTGAAGACGAAGAGGAAGACAAGCTAGCCGTCATGACCAAATCTCTCCCGGGCTACTCATGAGACTGAAGATGCCAGAATTCTCCTACTTTTCTCTCCTTTTCCCAGTCACCTTGTGGAGGGCCAGTCAGCCCAGTCCTTTTTGTAACCTTTTGGTCAAAATACTTGTAAATATTTCAGTTCTTTGTTATCAGTTTTGCTCATCAATGAAATGTCATTTTTCCTTTATATCTCTGATATCACAATACTTCCTTCCTCTGCCACATAGGGGCATTTTGCTTTTGAAAATCTATGTTTCAAAAATCTCTTTATCGGCTTCTATTAAAACTATATTTTTTCTGTTCTTTTCAGAATGCGGGACCAATCCTGACATCATTCATTAGAGAAATGATAATACCTATGAGGGCTTTTCAAAAATCATGAAATTTTAAAAAAAAGTCTTCGTTATGACCAAAGAGTTCAAATATTCTTTGGTCCAACCTTTGTCAAAATCAACCCTTGTGTTGATCATATTTTCAAAAATAGGTTTTCGAACCATTGCATTGAAAAATCAACCCTCGTGTTGATCATATTTTCAAAAATAGGTTTTCGAACCATTGCATTGAAAAATCAACCCTCGTGTTGACCATGTTTTCAAAAATAGGTTTTCGAACCATCGCATTGAAAAATCAACCCTCGTGTTGGTCATGTCTTCCAAAATAGGTGTTTGAACCATTGCATTGAAAGATCAACCCTTGTGTTGGTCGTTTTCCAAAAATAAGCCTCAAATCTTGTGTTGATCATATTTTTCAAAAGTGGTTTTTCAAACTGTCACATTTAAAGATCAACCCTTGCATTGATCTTATCTTCCAAAATGGGTTATAAATCATCATATTCAAAGATCAATTCTTGCATTGGTCTTATCCTCCAAAAATGGATTTTAAATCATTATATTCAAAGATCAACCCTTGTGTTGGTCTTATCCTCCAAGATTGATTTTAAAATATTCAAAAATCAACCCTAGTGTTGATCTTATTATCCAATTTTGAACTGTTATTTTTAGAAATCAAATCTGTTATTGATCTTCTTTTTCAAAAATTAGATTTCAAACCATTGCCTTCAAAAATTGACCCTCATGATGATCTCTCATGTTTGATTTAAAGGATCAGATCTCGCGCTGATCATTCTCCTTACAATGGATTTTCTTCCCAAAAATGATTTTTCACCTATCTTTTAAATAAACATTTTCCTTTCAAAGATCCCATATGCAGGCAGGATCAGAAAAACTCCTTTTCCTCAAATCTTATAAATTTTTCAGTTAATTTTTGGTATCTTTATCTGTTTCATTCATTTTATTCATATTTTATCAAGTTTACATCAATTTTATCAAGTTTTATCAAGTTTATCAATATTTCCTCAAATTCCATTAAATTTTATCAATTATTTTACCCTTTCAGGTTAAGGGATAAACCTGATGCCTCTTTCCCATGAGGTATTTTTTTTTTCCTTCTATTCTACCCTTACAGGTTAAGGGATAAACCTGACCCTCGTTGTCCGAGGTGTTCTCATTCAGGATAAGGGATAATCCTGAAACCCCTCGTAGGAGCAATAACGCTACCTATGAGGATTCTTTTGTAAATACAAGTTTCGTCAACCTTTATTGATTTTCTAAATTTATATCAATTTCTCTTCATTTACTATCCTTAAATTCTATTCTTTTTCCCATTCAGGATAAGGAAAAATCCTGAAACCCCTCATAGGAGCAACAGTGCTACCTGTGAGAATTCTTTTCCAAAATAAATTCTCAAATAAATTTCTTTTCTTCTTCTCCATTTTTATAAATTTTATTCTTTTTCCCCTTTCAGGTTAAGGGGTAAACCTGAATCATTCCTTTCTAAATTCTCATCAAATGTCTATTCCATTTCCCCTTCAAGATAAGGGAAAATCCTGAAAACACCGACAATCATTGTCGCTCAATTCTCAAATATATTAGAATGTCGGTGTCCCTTTTTCTTCAAAATCTCCATCAGAAAACCCAGTACTCATACTGGGGCACTTTAAAAAAACCCAGTACTCATATTGGGGCATTTTTGAAAAATCCAGTACTCATACAGGTAAGCCTAGCGCTCGTGCTAGTGTCTGGCTGACTGATCAGTTAGCCTCTCAGGATCAGTCTTTGCACTGACCCTTTATCAAAAATCGAAGCTCTAAATCCAATTTTGACCTTCGGGTTATTCAAATTTTAATTTCAAGCCTTCAGGTCACAATCTTTCCTCAATTTTCCTTAAATTCTGCCAATCTTCTTCTATCCCTTCTCATCAATTCTCCTTTGAGATTCGAGTTTCGACTTGAACTTCCAACTCTCTCCTTGAGATTCGAGCCTTGACTCGAATTTTCCAGCTTTTCTTTGAAGATTTGGGTCTTAACTCGAGTCTTTTTTCCTTCAAAAGTCTGAACTTTCCAGTTTTCCTTCGATATTCGAGCCCTGACTCGATTTTTTTTGCTTTCCTTCAAAGATTTGAATTTTATCTCGAGTTTTCTTGCCTTCAAATAAATGAACTTTCAAGTTTTCTTTTGAGATTTGAGCCCTGACTCGAATTTTCCTGCTTTCCTTCAAAAATTTGGGTTTTATCTTGAGTTTGCTTGCCTTCAATAAATGAACCTTCAAAGTTTTGAGTCGAGCCCTGACTCGAATTTTCCTGCTTTCCTTCAAAGATTTTAATTTTATCTCGAGTTTTCTTGCCTTCAATAAATGAATTTTCAAGTTTTCCTTTGAGATTCGAGCCCCGACTCGAACCTTCCAGTTTCCCTTTAAAGATTCGAGTTTTGACTCGAATTTTCTTGTTTTCCTTATAAAAACCTGAGTCCTAATTCGGTTGGTTTTTCAAAACCAACTTCTGAGTTAGGCTTACCTTCAACATCCAGTTTTATGTCAAGCTTACCTTCAGAACTTTAAATTTACATTTACCTTCAGAATTCAGCCTCATGTTGGATTCTTCCCCAGAATCCCACTGATATGTCAAAATTCGATGTTAAGCAAATGTTTCGTCATCAAGGATTTCAGGAATATCTTGCCAACTTGACATAAAATAGTTGTTGATCTCAAACTTTTATTACATAAAGAATTTCCTCAAATCTCCTTAGTATTCCTTCCAAAAGAGTGAAACTTCTGTGAAGAAAGGCTCAAACTTCAAATTTTCTGTTGGTCAACCAAGAGGATGAAGAAAAATCTTCGACATGACCGGCGAAAGAAATATTCAGTGATGCTGAAAAGCCATAAATGAGCTGATATTGATCATAGCTATGGCACATCCTTAAAGATTATTCTTTTTTGCAGTAAGACAGTGGAAATATCCTGGGCAGTCAAAAAAGGACCTACTCAATCCATATATATCCTCAGTCCTCCAAAGCTGCAATCAAATATCCGCAAAAGAGATCTCTCAATTGTCGTCAAGATGAAGATGAATTATGCGAGCTAGATCTCCCAGGCCAAAGAAGATTTGGATCATCTACCAAGATGAAGGAGTTTGTGAAGGATCCTTCCAGGGAAAGTTTAGATCATCGTCGAGATGAAGGCGAGTGTGATGAACCTACCGACAAACCCTAAAAGATATTTGATTCCAGCTATCATTTAAAGACCTTTGAGCCAATACCATCATATATAATCCCTGAGATAAAAGAAGGATCGAAACATCTCCAAGATGAAGGAGTTTATGACGTACCCTTCCCCGAAAAAGAGAGAAAAGTCAGGACATCTCCAAAATGAAGGATGATGTAAAAGCCCAAGAAAGCCCCATGACTCAAAAGAGTGCAAAAAGATCATCATGGGAAAATGCCCAGGATATCAAACTGCCCAAACTGCAAAGAATCTTCTTTATCTATGTGAAATTCTTCTATCAATATCTTCTTATTTAAATTACTTTTATGAAGCTAAGAATATTTCCTATCCTTTCATATCAAGGAAATTGATAGCATCCTTGAAGAAAACCAACAACAAAATTTGACTTTGATTCTAGATTCTATAGAATTAACCTAGTTGGGAGTAATACTCTAGGTGGGAGAGGGAACATCTTCCGAAAGTGCTTACCTTAAAATTACCTTGAATCAACTATAAATTTTATCACTTTGGCAATATTTTCCAGCTTTCCTGATAAAAAACAAGAACTTGACATCCGTTTTGATACATCTTGGTGTTGCCTTCTCCGTCTTTCGCTTTGTCGAGAGACTCGCCTTCTCCTTGATAAAAGGATTGCCTTCTCTGTCTTTCGCTTTGTCGAGAGACTCGCCTTCTCCTTGATAAAAGGATTGCCTTCCCCGTCTTTCGCATTGTCGAGAGACTCGCCTTCTCCTTGATAAAATGATTGCCTTCTCCATCTTTCGCTTTGTCGAGAGACTCGCCTTCTCCTTGATAAAAGGATTGCCTTTCCCGTCTTTCGCTTTGTCGAGAGACTCGCCTTCTCCTTGATAAAAGGATTGCTTTCTCCATCTTTCGCTTTAATCGAAAGACTCACCTTCTCCTTGATAAAAGGATTGCCTTCTCCGTCTTTCGCTTTGTCGAAAGACTCGCCTTCTCCTTGATAAAAGGATCGCCTTCCCCGTCTTTCGCTTTGTCGAGAGACTCGCCTTCTCCTTTCTAAAAGGATCGCCTTCTCCGTCTTTCGCTTTGTCGAGAGACTCGCCTTCTCCTTGATAAAAGGATCGCCTTCCCCGTCTTTCGCTTTGTCGAGAGACTCGCCTTCTCTTTGCTAAAAAGATCACCTTCTCTGTCTTTCGCTTTGATCGAAGGATTTGCCTTCTCCTTGCTAAAAGGATTGCCATCTTCACATTTTGCCTTCTCCTTGTTAAAAGGATTGCCTTCTTCATATTTTACATTTTGCCTTCTCCTTGTTAAAAGGATTGCCTTCTTCATATTTTACATTTTGCCTTCTCCTTGTTAAAAGGATTGCCTTCTTCATATTTTACATTTTGCCTTCTCCTTACCAAAAGGATTGCCTTCTTCATATTTTACATTTTGCCTTCTCCTTGGGATTGCCTTCTTCATATTTCACTTTTGCCTTCTCCTTGCTAAAAGGATTGCCATCTTCATATCTTCATATTTTACCTTCTCCTTGCTAACAGGATTGCCATCTTCATATTTCGCTTTCACCTTCTCCTGTCCAAAGGATTTGCCCTCTTCCATCTTTCGCCTTGTCAAGAGATTCGTCTCCTTGATAAAAAGTTCACCTTATTCATCTTTCACCCCATCGAAAGATTCGCCTCCTGTTACCTTATTCATTGTTCATTTTTGTCTCACATCTCTTCATTTTTCCATTTCTCACATTCCCAAAAGAGTTGCCTCATTCAGCTGAAGTATCTCTCCTGTCCCATCACGGTTTCAAGAAACCCGTATGGTCATACCCACTCAGATTAAGGGTCAAACCTGTATTTTCTATGAGAGGTCGTCGATTTTAAAAGCTGATTCAGTCTCAGCAATGAGACTCTTAAGTTCACTCCTTTTTCAAAGCTTTAGGGAACCCCATTTCCTTCCTCCTCTCGCAAACCCCTTTCGGATTTGTTCGTCCAAACTCCGAAGGTCCCATCATGGTCTCTTCACTCAAGAATTTCGTATGGTCGTCCCCTTCAGGTTAAGGGTTTAAGCCTGAACCTCGCCCCTCGAGGTATCATCCTTTTCAGGTTTTGGTTAAACCTGAGTCTCATTCCGACAAGATTCCTCGTTTTAACGAGGTGTTTCCTTCCAAGTCCCATCATGGTTCTTCCCATCGAGGAATCCATGCTTTGTATATCCATCTAGGATAGGATCCTACTCAAGCTTCATCTCATGAGACGTTTGCTAAAAATGTCCCATCAAGGTCATCATATATTCCTTTCCCCATTCAAGTTATTTTGAGATACATTCGTCCCATCCAGGTTAAGGGCTAAAAACCTGAGTCATTCTGAAAAGCTGATCTTGTCTCACCCATGAGACTTGATCAAAATTCTTATCTTTCATCATTTCGGGATCTTCACCCAAAGTCTCATCACAATTTCCTCATTTCTATCTATTCAGTCATATCATTTTCGAGGATTTCGTCTCTCCCACGCCATTTAGGACAAGGCTTTAAGCCTGAAAAGCCATAATTCTTCCACACCCAGTTCAGATCTGCTGACTGGGGCATTTTTCAAAATTTGGAGTGTTATCTTTGCCACTAAGCTCGGCTTCTAACCGGCTTAGTAGCAAAAAGGGGCATCTGTGAACACCCCAAATTTTTCAAAAATCTATAAATATTCCCTTTTTGTCCTCTATCTTCATTTTTCTGGGTAATTGAGTCACTTTTAAATATAAATCCCATCTTATTTCTCAAGTTTTCTGAAATTAAATTCATTTCATATATTTGACTCAATTTTGGATCCGGATCCAGATAAAAGATCCAAATCTAAGCTATTTTGTCCATTTTTAAATCAAATTCTCAAAATTTCCAAAATAACCTTTTTTAAAAAAAAAGGCCCAGACACTTCATCCGGTATCCGTTTGGATCCATCGTGTTATATTCCTCAATTCGAGGCTTAAAGCTCGAATATTTTCTCAAAACCTGGGTCCAAACCCATTTTCTGAAGAAATCAAACCCAAACTTTCAAAAGCTTCTTTTTTTGTAAATTTTTATCAAGAAAATGCAAAAAAATTAGTTTCATCTCTCATACAACTTAGGTTTTTGAATCTTATTTCCAAAAAACAACAAAAAAATATAAAAAATGTAAAGAACAAAAAAATAAGAAAATTGAAAAAAAAAATAGAAAGATTCCAAAAATTCAGAAAAATATGCAATTAAAACTCCTTTTGAAAACCATTTTGTTAAAACCCCCTCTTAAAACCTCCTCTTGAAAATAAAAACCATGTTTTAAAAAAATTCTAAAAAGGAGACCCCTCTTGGGAATTTCAGAAAAACTGCAACGGCCACTCCCGTTCGCACCCTCCATCGCCCCTCTCCCAATCAATGGCCTTCCATCGCCAACTGCTTCATCTTCTGGAGGAGTCGAGTCTCTCTTTAAGAAGAGACCTCCAAGCCTCTACGAAGGGATCCGTCTTTCACCACTCCACCTTCCTTCAATCAAATATCCGTCTCCTACCTCTCCACCGTCATCCGTTCTTCTTCTTCATACTTTCTTCTTATTCCCTTGGGTTTCTCCATTTTGATCGAAGCCGACCGATCTTCGCAGGAATCAACTACATCCAGAGAGAAAGAGCCTCCCTCTCTTTTCAATCCCTACAATAACCAGGTAAGACCTCCCCCTTTCCATCTTTTTCCTTAAGCATCTTCATATATTGCACCTTTGTTTCGATTCTGGTTCTTCTTCACCTCTCGTTCTTGTTCTTTTCATGCATCAATGGTGAGATCGGCCTGCATATAGCAGGACCGATCCACCTAATGCTATAGCAAATGGAACAATCATGTTCCAACATCTCCCTTTGTTTTTATTATTTTATTTCCTTTATTTATATTTTGATATCTCTTTGTATTTCGTCTGAATCACAATTTATATCTGAATTCACTATTGGTTCTCTTTCTTTTTTTTTTTAGTTTGATTTCCCTTTTTTTTTTTCCCTCTATAGATTATCAACTCTCTGTTTATAGTTTAATCTCTTTTCTAGCTTCGATCATCTGTTTATATTTGGGTTTTTCCTGGTTCTGTTTGATTTCCTACGTTTACATGGTTTTCTGATTAGCCTTAAATTGTTTTAATCCCTTTGCGTCATCTTTTTCTTTTGATTAATTCTTGATTTATGACTGATCCTTTGTTTTGGCGTGTATTTGATCCCCCCCTTCATTACAATTCATCTCTGATTTTCTTATTTTAAATGTTCGTTTGTGTCATCATGCGTTAGATCCAGTGATTTTTCATTTCATTCATAGATACTTACTTGCTTTTAGTTGATAGCAGTATGTTCGATATTTTCGTAAACATAGCATCATCAATGGTGGGTGTACCCTGCCATATACCCTTTCTGCCCATATTCATCGAGCTCGTTCCATCGGCTCATATAGCAGCAAGGATTGGCCTGGCTTTTGAAGAATTTAGATCGTTAATTGATCCTTGTAACATTCAGGCCCTCACCAGATCAAGCACGAGAATTACTGCGTAGTGTAAAAAAAAAAAATCAGTTGATAAGCAATCTTGTTGCATTGTTTAAAACTGATATGCTGGCGGAGATTATCTGGTTGAGTACGCTGGAAGAAGTTTTAACCCTGCAAGGGAGTTATTAGCTAGAGATCATGTTAAATTTCTGGTCAATCAGCTGAACTCCACAGGTGGATCTTTTTGCCAAGTTCCCCACCAATATGGTTGAAGTCCGTTTGATAATACCATTGTAAATTGATTCATGGCAGCTGAAAGCAGAATTACAGGTATGGTTTTCCTTTCTATTCTTCATACTTATTTTTTTTTTACTCATCCCTGCTTCATTGGTATTAGTCTAAATGTCATGTGCTATACATTTCCGTTCTCAGACATACTCAGTTACAATCATACATCTATTTAGTCCTCTAAATTCAGGCATTTCATTGTAGTTCTGAGGTTGTTATTTGTTCATGTCATTCCTGCACTATAACATTTACTTTGGATTGATTTAATTCAAGCATTCATTAGAATATTTCATCCCTAACTACACTTCCGCATCACATTTTTGCACATTGGCATATCTTTCTTCCGAGAATGTGGTATATTAATGACAAACTGGTAGTTGGTGCTCTTACAAAAGTTTGCTTTTCTTCCACCAGTAGTTCAAGAGGTTACTGGAGTTTTTTTTGTTGTTGTTCTCTCATCTGTACCTTCCTTGTGTATGCACCCAAGTTCCCCTGTAGTTAGAATCTTGGCTGCAAATCACTCGTTTCGCTTCAGTATGATGGAATTGTGGAGTGGACGTTTCCTCCATTGATGGAGGACCTGGAATTTCTATAAAAAAAATGCACAATCAAAAAGTAATGAGGTCATTCCTGGTGACTATTCTGAGTTTCAAACCACTGTTGTTCCTCTTAAAGGATAGGATGCTCAGATGGCTCCTCGACTGGACAGGATTATGGGATTGAAACAAATCTTTTTTTTTTGTTAATGGCAAGATAATCTGGTGGCAAAGCAAGCGACCAAGTCATTTCCTGTGTTTGTCTACTTGGGAATACAGAGGCTGGTCAAACATCCATTAGGTGCTCAATTCTTGGTGAGGCGTCCCCATAATCGTGTCCTCAAACATACAAAAATTCCAAACTGATGCTCTATTCTTGTCGTACAATAAATTCAAGCCCATCATACAAGATAACGCCATTTTCCAGTTGATCTGGGTGGCTGGGTTTTGTCGTAATCTTGTTGTATGATTCAACTTTGCCTGTGCATTTCCTGCAACTCCTCCCTATGCATCCATCATCATGACATGATGACCATTAGGTAGATCCATAAAATACAAATTGTGATCATGATGAACTACTTGTATCTGATTTTGGTGATACTACCTGCGTATATGCTGTGTGAAGTTTAATTTGCATATCTCTGTTTGGTTGTGACCACCTGTGTACATGCTGTATAAATCTTAGTTCGCATACGTGTTTCGTTGCAACAAATAATGATAGGTTATGCAGTGAATGTGTGCTCATGCACAACATTTGTGCATTCCCATTAGTCACCTTCAGCCTCATACCCCAACAGCTATCTACCACCGGCTGTATCATAGAACAACAAGACTATTTCCTGCAACCTCTTACCATCTTCTCCACATATTACTGTGCATCCCCATACATTAATTCACTCACTTTTACTGCTAAAGGTATTGTTCATTACAGTCTCTTGCACTTAGCAGTTTCCTTAAATATTAAGGCCCTCTCTCTCTCAATTCACCCAACATATTATGCTCTCTAGTTATTTAACCCAGGTTTATATAACCTTCATTCAGCCTTTACTCCACCATGAGCTTTTCATGGCAGCTCACTGTTGCTTCACAAGCATCACCTCCATCATCACTTTCAGCACACCCTGCTGCCCCTAGCCACATCTATTTGCTGTTATCTCCACGTTCCAGGCTCAGCTTCCTATACTTCCAACCCTGTCCCTTCACAACAACCAACACCATTGCATTCGTCAAAGCACTGCACCTCACCTATAATGGCACCTCTTATTATTTTCATCAGCACGTATATAGTTCTCAGCAGTTGTGTGCTACCATCAATTCCAACTCTATCCTCTATGCCCACTTTCCTTTTTTTTTTTATTGCATTTCACCATGTATATCCCCATTGCCCTGTTATATCCACTGGAATTTCTGGTGCTTCAACAGCACAGCAGCCATAAAGCTACTGTAGCCCTCCATGCCTCGTAACCCGCTGCTTCCCATTATTTCCACCATTTTTTACATAATACACATCCTCCATTGTTACATTTATTTCATTTTATATGTGGTCTTTATGCATTTACTACATACCTGTATTTTCATAACTCCATAGACACACTGCACTTGTTGTAGGGTCCAATCTCAGTCCCTCTTCGCAGCCACAAAGGTGCTAAATATCGCTGCAGCTTTATAATCTTTTTCAGCAAGGCTTGGTGTTGCTGTAATCATCATTAATGTCTATAGCTATCTTCTGTAAAATATAGCAATCCCCTAGATTGTTGTAACTTCCTACAACCGGCCACCTTCACTATCCCTTGACATCCAACATCATCATACTTGTACATTCAGCTTAGCAATCATTTACCTTCGAATCTCACCCACACAGCCCATCCTCATCCACTTACATTGAGTGCATGCCATATGTGATATATATATATATATATATATATGTATATATATATGCATATATATATATATATATACATATACATATATATATGTATGTATACGTATATATAGGTATATAATGTCATTTCTCCATCTTTTTCACTATTTACATCTTGACATCCTGACTTTTCCCATTGATATCCATACGATATATACAAATTTCCTCTATGATCATACTAATCGAGTGTTTTGCAGGGAATATGTGGAAGATATCATCATTGGGAGTTATAAATTCAATTTTGGTGTATTGTAATAGTTAGATATCAATGAAAACTTACATTTTCTGTTTTAGATAGAATGAATGAGCATTGTAAATGTCATTAATTGCTTATTTTTCATGTTTTTTATCCTTATTTTCCAAAATCTCACAAATGGTGAAACACGAATGACACGTGCACCATTTCGTAAGAGGTAAATCAATCCTAAGTTGATGATTTACATCAATGGCCATAGTCAGGATGTAAACAAGACTTAGTATTTTCATCTTTTATGAAATAACATTTGATCTACACTGGATCCTCTTAAAAAATCATCATATTTTCAAACATTTCCTTCTTTTATTAGAGTTTAACTTAAAATTGGCTCAAAATATATACCAATGGCCATAGTCAGGGTATATTGAGAGTTAATTTCATTTTAAACTCTATAAAAGCACAAAAATATGTTTTATTCTTCACCTGAATTTAAATATAGATCATTATATAATACATTCAATGACCATAGTCAAGGTTGTATTATATTCTCCATCTTATTTCAATTCATGTAAAGAATGAAATACGATTTTCAAAATCCAATTTCAAAATTTAAATTCATTCATCACTTAGGATAGAACTGCATCATATTTTCAAAAATTCCTTTTTCAAAACCCCAAGTGACGTAAATATCTTCTTCCATCAATCTTCAATCCTTGTATAATCCAATTCATCTTTTCATTTTCAATCTCAAAATCCAATTTAACTTTGAGATTTAAAATTCGTTTTATATTCAAAAATTCCAATTCAAATCAGATTTCAAAGTTCAATTTGTCTTTGAAATTTCAAATTCAATTTATATTCAAAACTCCAATCAAATTCAAAGTTCAATTTAAACTTTGAGATTCTTTTCATTCTCTAAATTCCAAATTCAAAACTCCAAATTCAGGTCCAAATTGACTTTGAAAATTATTTGTATATTCAAGATTCAAATTCTAAATTTCATTTTTCAAGTTCAAATTCAAACTTGGAAGTTCTTGATTCGTCTTCTGAATTTATCAAATCCATTTTAGGATCCAGGATCCAACTTCACATTGGATCTTAGACTTCAGATCCAAATTCCACTTTGGGAGCCAGAATCCAGTTCCACTTTGGATCTCAGACTTCAGATCCAAAATCCATCTTAGGATCCAAGAATTCAAATTCTACATTGGATCTCAGACTTCATATCCTAAACCCATTTATTAAGATCCAAAATCCATCTTAGGGTCCAGAGTCCAACTATATTCCATATCTTGGATCCAGTTCTATTCAGGATCCAGAATCCAATTCCATTCCCAATCCCAACTTTCAAATCCAGTTCCATTTCATTTCCAGATTTCAGATCTAAATCCATTTACAGATTACATCTGGATTTCTTAAATTCATTTCTATTTTGGATTTCTCAGATCCATCCCGATTTAAAACTTCGAAATTTGAAATTCAATTCCATTTCAAGTATTCATTTCCTTTCCTAAATCCAAGTTTAAAACTCAAATTCAACTTCAAAGTCCATTTCTGACTTTGAAGCCTCATTTCTTTATCTCTCATCTTCAAATCTTTCTTTTCAAAATCAAGATTTATTTTCCCAACTCTGATTATTTTCAAAAGACTTAGAACTCCTCTGATCTATCTCAAGTTCTAAGTAAGATTCAATCATTTCTTCATCCTCTTACTAAGTTCATCTCAGAATACTTGGAAATTTCCAAATCAATTTTTCAAAAAGAGCATACATCCTTGCATTGCACAAGCATGATTTTTTGTGCATTTAGATTTAGGATAAATTCTTAGATGATATTTAGGCAAAGCAAAAGCCATAGATTCGATCCTTGGTTCGATTACCCCTGGTAAAGGCGCCAGGAACGGTCGAACCTCGTACCGACGAGCAAATCCCGTCTCTCCATTTTTCTCGCAAATTTTCAAAACGGAGGCGAGTTAAATTTTTAAATATTTTCAAATTAAGGTCAAGTGAAACCCCGCAAAAGAGTTCCTCTTCTCTCTTTCTTTCTTTTCTCTTCTCTCTTTCTTTTCTTTCTTTTATTTCTCTCCCTTCAAAAAGGAGAAAATAGAGGTTAGAAAAGGAAAAGAGAAGAGAGAGAAACCACAAGAGAGGAAAAATTTTGCGATGATCACACTCGCATATTCGTCTTCATCTTGACGACAATTGAGAGATCTCTTTTGCAAATATTTAATTGCAGTTTAGGATATTCAAATGATCGAGGATACATGGGAATTGAGTGAATTATTTTTATAGCTCAGGATATTTCCACTGCCTCATTTTTACAAGAATGGTCTTTAAAGATGTGCCATAGCTGCAATCAATATCAATCACTTACAGCTTTGCGACAACATCAAATTTTCTTTGCTGGCCATATCAAGGATTTATTCTTTATCCCTTCGGTTGATCAATAGAAAGGATTTAAATTTTGAATCATTCTTCACAAAAGCTTCACTCTTTTGGAAGTAATACTGAAGGTAACTTGAGGTAATTTCTTGTGTAATTTTTTTTTTGGAATCAACAACTATTTTTCATGACAAATTGGCAAAATATTCTTGGAATCCTTGGTGAAAGAAATCGCTTGAGGTCTAAACGACACATCCATGGCTAGATTCTCCTCTTCTTTCCCCAAAGGAGAGACTCAGGCTTGACCCTTACCTGAACGGGTAACAAAAAGATACTCCTCTCTTCCCTAAAGAGGAGGTGTTTGCAAAATGAACTTTCGAAGAGAAATAAAGTTTTTGTCAAAACTCCCTATTTCTAGACTTCTTTTATGGAAAGGGGGCCGCTAACAAAGGTTGGAAAGGATATCATGGAGAAGCGAGTCCATCACACTCTCCCAGGAAAAAGGGTCCTCAATGACGGAGTGGCCTAACAAAAGACATTTAGGGTTATAAGGAGAACGAGCTTCCGTCAAAACACTCACTGGAAAAAGGGTTCCTTTGTGACAATAATGATTGTTTTGCAAACTGTTCATGAAGCACGAATCCCTTCAAACTCTCTCTAAAAAAAGGGGTTCATCGAACAAACAATAAAGACATACGAAAAGAACGAGCTCCCTCGAACTCTCCCTGGAAAAAAGGGGCCCTCATAAGAGAAAAGATTGATAATTGATTTTGAGCTAGTTGGTAGACGAATTCAACACAAAGGTCGAATCTTAAAAGATTATAATTGTCGGATGCAACTCAAAGGCTGGAAAGATATGATTAACTTTGATAGAATCTGTTAACCCAAAGGTTTTGCTTGCTAAAAATTGATGACCGGAGTTACCCAAGGGTCTGATGAAGATTAATATTGGTTCGCAGATCTGGAGATTAACATTGAGTATGAACCCCAATGCGAGTCTAGTGTTTGGATTGCGACCAGTATGAAGACTGAATTTTGACAAAGTACCAGTACGAGCACTGGATTTCAAGAGATCACCAGTACTAGCACTGGACTTAAAAGATTACCGGTACGAGAACTGAATTTTAAAAGACTACCAGTACGAGCACTGGATTTTTGAAAGATCGCCAGTACGAACACTGGTTTTTTAAGAGATTACCAGTACGAGCACCGGATTTTTGAAAGATCGCCAGTACGAGCACTGATTTTTTAAGAGATTACCAGTACGAGCACCAGATTTTTGAAAGATTGGCAGTACGAGCACTGGTTTTTTAAGAGATTACCAGTACGAGCACCAGATTTTAAAAGAGTACTAGTACATGCACTAGATTTTTGAAAGATTACCAGTACGAGCACCAGATTTTAAAAGATTACCAGTACAAGCACTGGATTTTTGAAAGATTACCAGTACGAGCACCGGATTTTAAAAGATTACCAATACGAGCACTGGATTTTTGAAAGATTACCAGTATAAATTTTTTTTTACAGCATTAGAACACATATATGGATGATTGAATCACTATGAAATTTTTTTGACAACCTTAGAATACATATATACATGATTGAATCACAAAGAAATTTTTTTGACAACCTTAGAACACATATATGCATGATTGAATCACTATGATTTTTTTTTTACTGACATAGAACAAATTTATGCATGATTGAATCACTATGAAATTTTTGTGAGACTTAGAAGACATATATGCGTGATTGAATCACTACACATTTTTTTTGACAGCATTAGAACACATATATGCGTGATTAAATCAATATGACATTTTTTTGACAACCTTAGAACACATATAAGCATGATTGAATTTGAAATTTTTTTTAGAGACTTAGAACACATATATGCATGATTGAATCACTATAAAAAAGTTTTGACAACCTTAGAACAAGTATATGCATGATTGAGTCTCTATGAATTTTTTTTGACAGCATTAGAACACATATATGCATGATTGAATCAACATGAATTTTTTTTTATAGCCTTAGAACACATATATGCATGAATGATTAACTATGAATTTTTTTTGATAGCCTTAGAACACATATAAGCATGATAGATTTACTATAATTATTTTTGACAACCGTAGAACACATATATGCAATATTGAATCACTATGAATTTTTTTTGACAACCTTAGGACACATATATGCTTGATTGATTCACTATGAAATTTTTTTGATAGCCTTAGAACACATATATGCTTGATTGAATCACTATAAATTTTTTTGACAAATGTAGAACACATATATGCATTATTGAATCACTAGGAATTTTTTTTGACAACCTTAGAACACATATATGCATGATTGAATCACTATGAAATTTTTTTGAGAGCCTAGAACACATATATGCATGATTCAATCACAATGATTTTTTTTTGATAGCCTTACAACACAAATATGAATGATTGAATCACTATGAAAGTTTTTTGACATCCTTAGAACACATATATGAATGATTGAATCACTATGAAATTTTCTTGACATCCTTAGAACACATATGTGCATGATTGAATCACTATGATTTTTTTTTGAAAGCGTAGAACACATATATGCATGATTGAATTACTTTGAAATTTTTTTGACAGCCTTAGAACACATATATGCATGATTGAATCTGTATCAAATTTTTTTGACAGCATTAAAACATATATATGCATGATTGAATAACTATGCATTTTTTTTCACAGCGTTAGAACAGATATATGCAAGATTGAATCACTATATAATTTTTTTGACAGCCTAAAAAAACATATATGCATGATTGAATCACTATGAAATTTTTTTGAGAGACTTATAACACATATAAATGATTGAATCACTTTGAAATTTTTTTGACAGCCTTAGAACACATATATGCATGATTGAATCACTATGAATTTTTTTTGATAGCCTAGAATACATATATGGATGATTGAATCAGTATGAATTTTTTTTGACAACCTTAGAAAACATTTATACATGATTGAAGCACTATCAAATTTTTTTGACTGCATTATTACACATATATTTATGATTGAATCACTATGAATTTTTTTTGATAGCCTTAGCACACATATATGGCTGATTGAATCACAATGAAATTTTTTTGACAGCCTTAGAATACATATATGAAAGATTGAATCACTATATAATTTTTCTACTGCATTAGAACATATACATGCATGATTGAATCACTACAAAATTATTTTGAGAGGCTTAGAACACATATATGCAAGATTGAATCACAATATAATTTTTTTGCTAGCCTTAGAACACATATGTGCATGATTGAATCTTTATGAAATTTTTGTGACAACCTGAGGACACATATATGCATGACTGAATCACTACAAATTTTTTCTTGACACCATTAGAACACATATATGTGTGATTGAATCACTATGAAATTTTTTGGATAGCCTTAGAACACATATATACATGATTGAATCATTATGAATTTTATTTTACAATCGTAGAACACATATATGCATTATTGTATCACAATAAATTTTTTTTGACAACTTTGGGACACATATATGCGTGATTGAATCACTACGAATTTTTTTTGACGACATTAGAACAGATATATGAAAGATTAAATCACTATGAATTTTTTTTGATAGCCTTACAACACATATATGCATGATTGAATCACTATAAAAAAAATTTGAGAGCATAGAACACATATATGCATGATTGAATCACTATAATTTTTTTTTATAGCCTTAGAACTCATATATGAATGATTGAATCACTATGAAATTTTTGTGACAGCCTTAGAACACATATATGCAGGACTAAATCACTGAAAATATTTTTTGACAACCTTAGGGCACATATATGCATGATTGAATCAGTACGATTTTTTTTTTACAGCATTAGAATACATATATGAATAATTGAATCACTTTGAAATTTTTTTGGCAGCCTTAGAACACATATATGCATCAATAAATCACTATGAAATTTTTGTGCCAGCTTTAGAACATATATATGCATGATTGAGTAACTATGAATTTGTTTTGACAGCCCAAGAACACATATATGCATGATTAAATCACTACAAAATTTTTTTGATAGCCTAGAACACATATATGCATGATTGAATTACTATCAAATTTTTTTGACAGCCTTAGAACACATATATGCACGATTGAATCTCTATCAATTTTTTTTGATAGCATTAGAACAAATATATGCATGATTGATTCACTATGAAATTTTTTTGACAGACATAGAACCCATATTTGCATGATTGAATCACTATGAATTTTTTTTTACATACTTATAACACATATATACATGATTGAATAACTATGAATTTTTTTTGACAGACTTAGAACACATATCTAAATGATTGAATCACTATGAAATTTTTGTGAGTGCCTAGAACACATATATACATGATTCAAACACTATGAATTATTTTTCTTAACCTTAGAACACATATCTGAATGATTGAATCGCTATAAAAGTTTTTTTTACAGCTTTAGAACATATATATGAATGATTGAATCACTATGAATATTTTTTGACAGCCTAGAAGACATGTATGCATGATTGAATCGCTACAAAATTTTTTTGACAACATTAGAACACATATAAGCTTGATTGAATCACTATAATTTTTTTTTTGACAGCCTTACAACACATATATGCTAGATTGAATTTGAAATTTTCTTGACAGCCTTAGAACACATATATGCATGATTGAATCACTATGAAATTTTTTTGACAGGCTTAGAACACGTATATGCATGATTGAATTTCTCTGAATTTTCTTTGACAGCATTAGAACACATATATGCATGAATGAGTCACCATGAAATTTTTTTGTTAGCGTTAGAACACATATATGCATGATTGAATCACTACAAAAATTTTTTGATAGCCATAGAACGCATATATGCATGATTGAATCACTATAAAAAAATTTTGACAATGTAGAACACATATATGCATTACTGAATCACTAGGAAATGTTTTGGACAACCTTACGACTCATATATGCAAGATTGAATCACTACGATTTTTTTTGACAACCTTAGAACAAATATATGCTTGACTGAATCACTATAATTTTTTTTGACAACCGTAGAACACATATATGAATTATTGAATCACTAGGAAATTTTTTTGACAACCTTACGACACATATATGCAAGATTGAATCTCTATAATTTTTTTTTGACAGCCTTACAACAGATATATGAATGATTGAATCACTAGGAATTTTTTTTGACCCCCTTGGAATACATATATGCATCAATGAATCACTATGAATGTTTTTTTTGGAACCTAGGTCACTTATATTCATGATTGAATTTCAACAAATTTTTTTCGTACCCTTAGAACACATATATGAATGATTGAGTTTCTATTAAATTTTTTTGAAAGCATTAGAACAAATATATGCATGATTGAATCACTATGAATTTTTTTTCACAGCCTTAGAACATATATATGCATGGTTGAATCGCTATAAATTTTTTTTGAGAGCCTTAGAACACATATTTGGATGATTGAATTGCTATCAATTTTTTTTGACAGCCTAGAACACATATATGCATGATTGAATCACAATGAAACTTTTTGGACAGCCTTAGAACACATATATGCATGATTGAATCACTTTGAAATTTTTTGGACAGACTTAGAACACATATATGCATGATTGAATCACTATGAAATTTTTTTGAGAGACTTAGAACACATATATGCATGATTGAATCACTATAAAAAAGTTTTGACAACCTCTCTACACGCATATGCATGATTGAGTCTCTATGAAATTTTTTTGACATCATTAGAATACATATATGCATGATTGAATCAACATGAATTTTTTTTTATAGCCTTAGAACACATATATACATGATTGAATAACTATGAAATTTTTTTGATAGCCTTAGAACACATATATGCATGATTGAGTCACTACAAATTTTTTTTGACAATCATAGAACACAGATATGCAATATTGAATCACTATCAAATTTTTTTGACAACCTTAGGACACATGTATGCTTGATTGATTCACTATAAATTTTTTTTAATAGCCTTAGAACACATATATGCTTGATTGAATCACTATAAATTTTTTGGACAAATGTAGAAAACATAATAGCATTATTGAATCTCTAGGAAATTTTTTTGACAACCTTAGAACACATATATGCATGATAGAATCACTATGAAATTTTTTTGAGAGCCTAGAACACATATATGCATGATTGAATCACAATGATTTTTTTTATAGCCTTAGAACACATATATGAATGATTGAATCACTATGAAAGTTTTTTGACATCCTTAGAACACATATATGAATGATTGAATCACTATGAAATTTTCTTGACATCCGTAGAACACATATGTGCATGATTGAATTACTATGATTTTTTTTTGACAACTTTAGGACACATATATGCGTGATTTAATCACTATGAATTTTTTTTTACAGCATTAGAGCAGATATATGAATGATTGATTCACTATGATTTTTTTTTTATAGCCTTAGAACACATATATGCATGATTGAATCACTATAATTTTTTTTTATAGCCTTAGAACTCATATATGCATGATTGAATCACTATGAAGTTTTTCTGACAGCCTTAGAACGCATATATGCAGGACTAAAACACTGAAAACATTTTTTGACAACCTTAGGGCACATATATGCATGATTGAATCACTACAAATTTTTTTTGACAGCCTTATAACACATATATGAATGATTGAATCACTATGAAATTTTTTTGACAGCCTTAGAACACATATATGCATCATTGAATCACTATGAATTTTTTTTGGGAGCCTAGAACACATCTATTCATGATTGAGTTACAAGGATTTTTTTTTATAGCCTTAGAACACATATATGAATGATTTAATCACTATGAAACTTTTTTACCGGCTTTAGAACACATATATGCATGATTGAGTTACTATGAATTTTTTTTGACAGCCGAAGAACACATATATTCATGACCGAATCACTACAATTTTTTTTTGATAGCCTAGAACACATATATGCATGATTGAATTACTATCAAATTTTTTTGACAGACTTAGAACACATATATGTACAATTGAATCTCTATCAAATTTTTTTGATAGCATTGGAACAAATATATGCATGATTGATTCACTATGAAATTTTTTTGATAGACATAGAACACATATTTGCATGATTCAATCACTATGAATTTTTTTTGACAGACTTATAACACATATATACATGATTGAATCACTATGATTTTTTTTTGACAGACTTAGAAAACATATCTAAATGATTGAATCACTATGAAATTTTTCTGAGAGCCTCGAACACATATTTGCATGATTGAAACACTATGATTTTTTTTTGATAACCTTAAATCACATATCTGAATAATTGAATCACTATAAAAGTTTTTTTACAGCTTTAGAACACATATATGAATGATTTAATCACTATAAATATTTTTTGACAGCCTAGAAGACATTTATGCATGATTGAATCACTAAAATTTTTTTTTGACAACATTAGAACACATATATGCGTGATTGAATCACTATAAAAAAATTTTGACAGACTTATAACACATATATGCTAGATTGAATTTGAAATTTTCTTGACAGCCTTAGAACACATATATGCATGATTGAATCACTATGAAATTTTTTTGACAGCCTTAGAACACATATATGCATGATTGAATTTCTCTGAATTTTCTTTGAGAACATTAGAACACATATATGCATGAATGAGTCACCATGAAACTTTTTTGTTAGCGTTAGAACACATATATGCATGATTGAATCACTACAAAAATTTTTTGATAGCAATAGAACACATTAGAACAAATATATGAATGATCGAACACATTAGAATAGCGATTCAATGCATTTTTTTCATACCCTTAAAACACATTTATGAATGTTTGAGTTTCTATTAAATTTTTTTGACAGCATTAGAACAAATATATGCATGATTGAATCACGATGAATTTTTTTTTACAGCCTTTGAACATATATATGCATGGTTGAATCTCTATAAAAAAAATTTGACAGCCTTAGAACACATTTTGGATGATTGAATCACTATTAATTTTTTTTGACAGCCTTAGAACACATATATGCATGATTGAATCACTAGGAAAATTTTTGGACAGACTTAGAACACATATATGCATGATTGAATCACTATGAAGTTTTTTTGAGAGACTTAGAACACATGTATGCATGATTGAATCACTATGATTTTTTTTGACAACCTTAGGACACATATATACTTGATTGAATCACTATAATTTTTTTTGACAACCTTAGAACAAAAATATGCTTGGTTGAATCACTATAATTTTTTTGACAACCGTAGAACACATATATGCATTATTGAATCACTAGGAATTTTTTTTGACAACCTTACGACACATATATGCATGATTGAATCACTACGAAATTTTTTTGACAGCCTTAGACAGATATATGAATGATTGAATCACTAGGAATTTTTTTTTACTGCCTTAGAATATATATATGCATCATTGAATCACTATGAAATTTTTTTGGTAGCCTTGAACACATATATTCATGATTGAATTACAATGAATTTTTTTCATAGCCTTAGAACACATATATGAATGATTGAGTTTCTATTAAATTTTTTGGACATCATTAGAACAAATATATGCATGATTGAATCACTACAAATTTTTTTTTATAGACTTAGAACTTATATATGCATAATTGAATTGCTATGAAATTTTTTTTGACAGCCTTAGAAAAAATATATACTTGATTGAATCACTATGAATTTTTTTTTGACAGCCTTAGAACACATATATGGATGATTGAATCACTATCAAATGTTTTTGACAGCCTTAGAACACATATATACATGATTGAATCACTCTGAAATTTTTTTGACACACTTAGAACACATATATGCATGATTGAATCACTATGAAATTTTTTTGACAACCGCAGAACACATATATGCATTATTGAATCACTATGAAATTTTTTTGACAACCTTAGGACACATATATGCTTGATTGAATTTCTATGAAATTTTTTGACAGTATAAAAATACATATATGCATTATTGAATCACTATAAATTTTTTTGAAAAACTTAGAAAAAATATATGCATGATTGAATCACTATAAAATTTTTTTGACAGCCTTAGAACACATATATGCATGACTGGATCACTATGAACTTTTTTAATAGCCTTAGAACACATATATGCATGATTGAAACTCTATAAAAAAAAATTGACAACATTAGAACACATATTTGCATGATTTAATCACTATAAATTCTTTTTGACAGCATTAGAACACATATATGCATGATTGAATCACCATGAATTTTTTTTGACAGCCTTAGAGCACATATATGCATGATTGAATCCCTATGAATTTTTTGGGACAGAACACTTATATGCATGATTGAATCAATATAAATTTTTTTTGACAGCCTTAGAACACATATATGCCTGTTTGAATCTCTACAAAAAATTTTGACAGCATTAGAACATATATATGCATTATTGAATCACTATGAATTTTTTTTTACACTCTTAGGACATATATATGCATGATTGATTCACTATGAAATTTTTTTGACAGCCTTAGAACACATATTTGCATGATTGAAACTCCATAAAAAAATTTTGATAGCCTTAGTACACATATATGCATGATTGAATCACTATATATTTTTTTTGACAGCCTTAGAACACACATATGCATGATTGAATCTCTATAAAAAAAAATTTGTTAGTCTTAGAACACATATATGCATCATTGAATCCCTATGAAAGTTTTTTGACAGCCTTAGAACACATATATGCATGACTAAATCCCTATGAATTTTTTTTGACAACCTTAGAACAAATATATGCTTGATTGAATCACTATGATTTTTTTTTTACAGCCTTAGAACATATATATGCATGATTGAATCACTATGAAATTTTTTTGATAGCCTTGGAACACATATATGCATGATTGAGACACTATGAAATTTTTTTGACAGACTTAGAAAACATATATGCATGATTGAATCACTGTGAAATTTTTTTGACAGACTTAGAAAACTTCTATGCATGATTGAATCACTGTGAAATTTTTTTGACAGACTTAGAACACATATATGCATGATTGAATCACTATGAAATTTTTTTGACAACCTTAAAAAAAATATATGCATGATTGAATCACTATGAATTTTTTTGACAGCATAAAAACACATATATGCATTATTGAATCACTATAAATTTTTGACAACCTTAGAGCAAATATATGCATCATTGAATCACTATGATTTTTTTTTTACAGCATTAGAACACATTATATGCATGATTGAATCACTATGAATTTTTTTTGACAGCCTTAGAACACATATATGCTTGATTGAATGTCTATAAATTTTTTTTGACAACAATAGAACACATATATGCTTGATTTAATCACTATAAATTTTTTTTCAGGGCATTAGAATACATATATGCATGATTGAATCACAATGAATTTTTTTTGACAGGCTTAGAACACATATATGCATGATTGAATCACTATGAATTTTTTTTACAGTCGTAGAACATATATATGCATTATTGAATCACTATGAAATTTTTTTGACAGTCATAGAACACATATATGCATGATTGAATTACTATGAATTTTTTTTGACAGCCTTAGAACAGATATATGCATGATTAAGTCGCTATAAAAAAAAATCTCTCAACATTAGAACACAAATATACATGATTTATTCACTATAAATTTTTTTTCACTGCATTTGAATAGATACATGCATGATTGAACCACATTGAATTTTTTTTTACAGCCTTAGAACACATAATTGCATGATTGAATCACTATAAATTTTTTTTGACAGCCATAGAACACATATACGCACGATTGAATCACTATGAGATTTTTTTGACTTCCATACAACACATATATGCATTATTGAATCGCTATGAATTTTTTGTGACAATCATAGACACATATATGCATGATTTAATCACTATGAAATTTTTTTGACAACTTTAAACACATATATGCATCATTGAATCAGATTGAAATTTTTTTGACAGCCTTTGAACACATATATACGTGATTGAATCTCAATCAATTTTTGTTGACAACATTAGAACATGTATGGAGATGATTGAATCACTGTGAATTTTTTTTGCGAGACTTAGAACACATATATGCTTGATTGAATCTCTATGAGTTTTTTTTGACAGCCTTAGAACTCATATATGCTTGATTGAATCTCTATGAAATTTTTTTGACAGCCTTAGAACACATACATGCACGATTGAATGACTATATAATTTTTTTGACAGCCTTAGATCCCATATATGCATGATTGAATCACTATGAAGTCTTTTTTACAACATTAGAACACATATATGCATGATTGAATCACTGTGAAAGTTTTTTGATAGCTTTACAACACATATATGCATGATTAAATATCTATGAAATTTTCTTGACAACATTAGAATACATATATACATGATTGAATCACCATTAAATTTTTTCACACCCTTAGAACACATATATGCATGATTGAATTTAAATATTTTGTGATAGCCTTTGAACACATATATGCATGATTGACTCTCTATCAAATTTTTTTGACAGCATTAGAACACATATATGCATGATTGAATCATTATGAATTTTTTTTGATAGGATTGGAACACATATATGCATGATTGAATCACTATGAGATTTTTTTGACAGCCCTAGAACACATATGTGCATGATTGAATCACTATAAAAAAAAATTGACAGCCTAGAACACATATATGCATGATTGAATAAATTTGAATTTTTTTTGAAAGCCTTAGAACACATATATGCATGATTGAATCTCTATCAAACTTTTTTTACAACATTAGAACACATATATGCATGATAAAATCACCATGAAAATTTTTTGACAGCCTTATAACACATATATGCATTATTGAATCACTATAAAATTTTTGTGTCAGCCTTAGAACACATATATGCATGATTGAATAACTACAAATTTTTTTTGACACTGTTAGAACACATATATGCATGACTGAGTCACTATGACACTTTTTTGACAGCATAAGAACACATATATGCATGATTGAATCACCATAATTTTTTTTTGACATTCTTAGAACACATATATGCTTGATTGAATTTGAACTTTTTGTGAGAGCATTAGAAGACATATTGCATGATTGAATCACTATAAATTTTTTTTGACTGCCTTAGAACACATATATGCATGATTGTATCACTATGAAATTTTTTTGATAGCATAAGAACATATATGCATGATTGAATCACTGTGAATTTTTTTTAGAGCCTTAGAACACATATGAATGATTGAATCACTATGAAAATTTTTTGACAGCCTTAGAACACGTATATGCATGATTGACCACTATGAAATATTTTTGATAGCCTAGAACACATATATGCAAGATTGAATCACATTTAATTTTTTTTGACAGCCTTAGAACACATATATGCATGATTGAATCACTATCAATTTGTTTTCACAACATTAGAATACATATATGCATGATTGAATTACTATGAAATTTTTTTGATAGCCTTAAAACAAACATATGCATGATTGAATCTCTATCAAAAAATTTTGACAGCCTTAGAACACATATATGAAAGTTTGAATCACTACGAAATTTTTGTGATAGCCTTAAAACACATATATTCATGATTGAATAATTATGAAATTTTTGTGACAGACTTAGAACACATATATGCATGACAAAATCACTATAAAAAATGTTTGACAGCATTAGAACACATATATGCATGATTGAACCATTATGAAATTTTTTAGACAGCCTTAGAACACATATATGCATGACGGAATCATTAAATTTTTTTTTTTATAGCATTAGAACACATATGGATGATTGTATCACAATGAAATTTTTTTGACAGCCTTAGAATACATATATGCATTATTGAATTTGAATTTTTTTTTACACCCTTAGAACACGTATATGCATGATTGAATCACTATGAAATTTTTTTGACAGCCTTGGAACACACATATGCATGATTTAATCTCCACAATATTTTTTTGTCAGCATAAGAACACATATATGCATGATTGAATCAGTATATAATTTTTTTCCCATCGCCAGAACACATATATGAAAGATTAAATAACTATGAAATTTTTAAGACAGCCTTAGAACACATATATGCATAGTTGAATCACTATAAAGTTTTTGTGATAGCCTTAGAACACATATATGCATGATTGAATCAAAGGAAATTTTTTTTTTACTCTATTATAACACATATATGCATGATTGAGTAACTATGTAATTTTTTTAACAGCCTTAGAACACATATATGCAAGATTGAATCACTATGAAATTTTTTGGTAGGCATTAGAACACATATATGCATGATTGGATCTCTATAAAAAAATTTTGACAGCATTAGAACACACAAATGCATGATTGAATCTCCATAATTTTTTTTTGACATTCTTAGGACACATATATGCATGATTGAATTTGAAACTTTTGTGACAACATTAGAACACATATATGCATGATTGAATCACTATGAAAATTTTTTGACTACCTTAGAACACATATATGCATGATTGTATCACTATGAAATTTTTTTGAAAGCCTTAGAACACATATATGCATGATTGTAAAACTATGAAATTTTTTTGAGACCCTTAGAACACATATGAATGATTGAATCACTATGAAATTTGTTTGACAGCCTTACAACACATATATGCATGATTAAATCACTATGAAATTTTTTTGACAACATTAGAATACATATATGCATGATTGAATCACTTTGAAAGTTTTTTGATAGCTTTACAACACATATATGCATGATTAAATCTCTATGAAATTTTTTTTACAGCATTAGAACACATATATGGCTGATTGAATCACCATAAAATTTTTTGAAACCCTTAGAATACATAATTGAATTTAAAATTTTTATAATAGCCTTAGAACACACATATGAATGATTGAATCACTATGAAATTTTTTTGACAGCATTAGAACACATATATGCATGATTGAATCACAATGTAATTTTTTTGACAGCCTTAGAACACATATATGCAAGATAGAATCACTACCAATTTTTTTTTACAGGATTAGAACACATATAAGCGTGATTGAATCACTATAATTTTTTTTTGGCAGCCATAGAACACATACATACATTATTCAATTACTATAAAAAACATTTTGCAGCGTTAGAACACATATATGCATGATTGAATCACAATGGAATTTTTTTGACAGCCTTAGAACACATATATGCATGATTGAGTCCTTATGAAATTTTATTGACAGCCTTATAACATATATATGCATGACTGAATCACTATGAAATTTTTTTGACAGCCTTGAAACACATATATACATGGTTGAATAACTATGAAATTTTTTTGATAGCCTTAGAACACATATATGAATGATTGAACCACTATAAATTTTTCTTGACATCCATAGAACACATATATGCATGATTGAATCACTATGAGATTTTTTTGACAGCCTTAGAACTTATATATGCTTGATTGAATCAATATAAATTTTTTTTGACAGACTTAGAACACATATTTGCATGATTGAATCACTACAAAAAATTTTGACAACCTTAGAACACATATATGCATGATTGAATCAGCATGAAATTTTTTTGACAGCCTTAGAACATATATATGCATGGTTTATTCACCATGAAATTTGTTTGACAACCTTAGAACATATATATGAATGATTGAATCACAATAAAATTTTTTTGACAGCCTTAGAACACATATATGCATTATTGAATCACTATGATTTTTTTTTACCGCCTTAGAACACATATACGCATGATTTAATCACTCTGAAATTTTTTGCCATCCTTAGAACACGTAAATGTATTATTTAATCTCTATGAAATTTTTTTGACTGCCTTAGAACACATATACGCAATATTGAGTCACTATAAAATTTTTTTGCTGCCTTAGAACACATATATGCATGATTGAATCACAACAATTTTTTTTTCACTGCCTTAAAACACATATATACATGATTGAATTACCATGAAGTTTTTTTGACAGCCTTAGAACACATATATGCATGGTTTAATCATTATGAATTTTTTTTGATAGACTTAGAACACATATATGCATGATTGAATCACTATAAATTTTTTGGTAGGCATTAGAACACATATATGCATTATCACTATGAAATTTTTTTGTCAACCTTAGAACACAAATATGCATGATTGAATCACTATGAATTTTTTTTTACTGCCTTAGAACACATATATGCATGAATGAATCGCTATGAAATTTGTTTGCAGCATTAGAAATCATATATGCATGATTGAATCACTATGAAATTGTTTTGACAGCCTTAGAATACATATATGCATGATTGAATCACTATGAAATATTTATGACAGCCTTAGAACACATATATGCATGATTGAATCACTATGATTTTTTTTTTACAGCCTTAGAACACATATATGCATGATTGAATCACTATGAAATTTTCTTGACAGCCTTAGAATGCATATAGCATGCTTTAATGACTCTGAAAATATTTTGATAGCCTTAGAACACATATATGAATGATAGATTCTCTATGAATTTATTTGACAACCATAGAACACATGTATGCATGATTGCACACTATGAGATTTTTTTGACAGCCTTAGAATGTATATATGATTGATGGAATTAATACAAATTTTTTTTGACAGACTTACAACTTATATATGCATGATTGAATCACTATAAATTTTTTTGATAGCCTTAGAACACATATATGCATGATTGAATCACTATAAATTCCTTTATTAGCCTTAGAACACATATATGAATGATTTAATCACTATGAATTTTTTTTTTTAGCCCTAGAACACATGTATCCATTGTTGAATTACTGTGAAAGTTTTTTGATAGCCTTAGAACACATATGTGCATGATTTAATCACTATGAATTTTTTTTGATAGCCTTAGAACACATATATGCTTGATTGAATCACTATGAAATTTTTTTGACAACCTTAGAACACATATATGCACGATTGAATCACTATGATTTTTTTTTGCAGCCTTAGAACACATATATAGATGATTGAATCACTATAATTTTTTTTAAGAAACTTTGAACACTAGTATGCATGATTAAATCACTATAAAATTGTTTTGACAGCCTTAGAACACATATATGCGTGATTAAATTACTAGAATTTTTTTTTGAGAGCATTAGAAGACATATATGCTTGATTGAATCACGATAAATTTTTTTGTCTACCTTAGAATACATATCTACATGATTGAATCACTATGAAATTTTTTTAACAGCCTTAGAACATATATATGCATGACTGAATCACTATGATTTTTTTTTGACAGCCTTATAAAAAATATATGCATGATTGAATCACTATGAAATATGTTTGACAGCCCTAGAACATGTATATGCATGCTTGAATAACTATGATTTTTTTTTGACAGCCTTAGAACACATATATTCATGATTGAATCATTATGATTTTTTTTTGACAGCCATAGAACACATATATGCATTATTCAATCACTATAAAAAAATTTTGGCAGCATTAGAACACATATATGCATGATTGAATCACTATGGAATTTTTTTAACAACCTTAGAACACATATATGCATGATTAAATCCTTATAATTTTTTTTTGATAGCCTTATAACACATATATACATGATTGAATCACTATGAATTTTTTTTGACAGCCTTAAATCACGTATATACATGCTTGAATCACTATGAAATTTTTTTGATAGCCTTAGAACACATATATGAATGATTGAACCACTATAAATTTTTGTTGACATCAATAGAACACATATATACATGATTGAATCACTATGAGATTTTTTTGACAGCCTTAGAACGTATATATGCTTGATTGAATCAATACAATTTTTTTTTTACAGCCTTAGAACACATATATGCATGATTGAATCACTACAAATTTTTTTTGACAGCCTTAGAACACATATATGCATGATTGAATCACTACAAATTTTTTTTGACAGCCTTAGAACACATATATGCATGGTTTAATCACCATGAAATTTGTTTGACAGCCTTAGAACATATATATGAATGACTGAATCACTATAATTTTTTTTTACAGCCTTAAAACACATATATGCATTATTAAATCACTATGAATTTTTTTTGACCGCCTTAAAACACATATATGCATGATTGAATCACTCTGAATTTTTTTGACATCCTTAGAAAAAATAAATGTATGATTTATTCACTGTGAAATTTTTTTGACAGCCTCAGAACACATATATGTATGATTGAATCACTATAAAAAAATTTTGACTGCCTTAGAACACATATATGCAAGATTGAGTCACTATAAATTTTTTTTGCTGCCTTAGAACACATATATGCATGATTGAATCCCAACAAATTTTTTTTCACTGCCTTAGAACTCATATATGCATGATTGAATTACCATGAAATTTTTTTGACAGCCTTAGAACACATATATGCTTGGTTTAATCAATATGAATTTTGTTTGAAAGCCTTAGAACACATATATGCATTATTGAATCACTATGAAATTTTTTTAACAGCCTTAGAACACATATATGCATGATTGAATCACTATAAAATTTTCTTGACAGCCTTAGAACACATATTGCATGCTTTAATAACTCTGAAAATATTTTGATAGCCTTAGAACACATATATGAATGATAGAATCACTATGAATTTATTTGACAACCATAGAACACATGTATGCATGATTGAACACTGTGAGATTTTTTTGACAGCCTTAGAATGTATATATGCTTAATTGAATTAATACAAATTTTTTTTTTACAGCCTTAGAACATATATATGCATGAATGAATCACTATAAATTTTTTTGATAGCCTTAGAACACATATATGCATGATTGAATCACTATAATTCCTTTATTAGTCTTAGAACACATATATGGATGATTTAATCACTATGAATTTTTTTTATAGCCTTAGAACACATATATGCATGATTGAATCACTATGAATTTTTTTTGACAGCCTTAGAACACGTATATGCGTGATTGAATCACTATAAAATTTTTTTGGAGAGCATTAGAAGACTTATATGCATGATTGAAACACTATAATTTTTTTCTGACATCCTTACAACACATATCTGCATTATTGAATCACTATGAATTTTTTTTGATAGCCTTAGAATACATATGTACATGATGGAATCACTTTGAAATTTTTTTGACACCCTAAGAACATTTATGAGCATGATTTAATCACCATGAATTTTTTTTTACAGGCTTTGAAGACATATATCCATGATTGAATTACTATGAAATTTTTTTGACAGCCTTAGAACACATATATGCATGATTTAATCACTATGAAATTTTTTTGACAGCCTTAGAACACATATATGCATGATTGAATCACTATGAAATTTTTCTGACAACCTTGGAACACATATATGCATGATCGAATCACTATGATTTTTTTTAGCAGCATTAGAACACAAATATGCATGGTTGAATCACGATAAATTTGTTTAATATCATTTGAACACATGTATGCTTGATTGAATCACTATGAAATTGTTTTTACAGCCTTAGAACACATATATGAGTGATTGAATCACTAATTTTTTTTTTGAGAGCTATAGAACACATATATGCATGATTGAGTCTCTATAACTTTTTTTTGACAACCTTAGAACAATATCTACATGATTGCATCACTATGAAATTTTTTTGACTGCCTTAGAACACATATATGCTTGATTGAATCACTATGGTTTTTTTTTTACAGCCTTAGAAAAAATATATGCATGATTGAATCACTATGATTTTTTTTTGACAGCCTTAGAACACATATATGCATGCCTGAATAACTATGAATTTTTTTTTACAGCCTTAGAACACGTATATTCATGATTGAATCACCATGAAATTTTTTTTAGATATATGCATTATTCAATCACTATAAAAATTTTTTGACAGCCTTAGAACATATATATGCATGATTGAATCACTATAGAATTTTTTTGACAGCCTTAGAACACATATATGCATGATTGAATGACTATGAATTTTTTTTGACAGCCTTAGAACACATGTATGCATGATTGATTCAATACAAATTTTTTTGACAGCCTTAAAATGTATATATGCATGATTGAATCAATACAAATTTTTTTTGACAGCCTTAGAACACATTTATGCGTGATTGAATCACTATAAAAAAAAATTGGCAGCCTTAGAACACATATATTCATGATTGAATCACCATGAATTTTTTTTTACAGCCTTAGAACACATATATGCATGATTGAATCACTATGAAATTGTTTTTATAGCCTTAGAACACATATGTGCCTGATTGAATCACTATAAGTTTTTTTTGTGAACCTTAGAACACATATCCGCATGATTGAATCACTATGATATTGTTTTGACAGCCTTAGAACACATATATGCATAATTGAACCACTATGAAATTTTTTTGACAGCCTTAGTACACATATATGATAGATTTAATCACCATGAATAATTTTTACATGCTTAGAACACATATTCATGATTGAATTACTATGAAAGTTTTTTGACAGCCTTAGAACACATATATGCATGATTTAATCACTCTGAATTTTTTTTTACTGCCTTAGAACACATATATGCTTGATTGAATCACCACGAATATTTTTTTACAGGCTTAGAACACATATATCATATTGCTCATCTGCGTAAAGTTTTCTACAGACTTCGTGGGATAAAGCTCTGAATGAACCCATCAAAATGTGCTTTCAGAGTTAATTTAGGAAAATTTCTTGGTTTTATTGTCCGGCATAGAGGTATTAAAATTGATCCATTTAAAATAAAAGCTATTGTGGTTAGTGTTAAGAGGTCTGCAAGGGCAATTAGCCTATATTAGAAGATTTATATCAAATCTTACTGGTAGGTGTTAACCCTTCTCACATTTGCTATCACCTCTAGTTGTGTCATCTCCTATTAAAGAGTGACCTCTCATCATATATTTTGCAGCATTTGATAAATCACTGGGTGCACTTCTTGCCCAACAAAATGACAAGGAGCATGAGAATGCTCTATACTATCTTAGTCGAGTTTTGCTAAACGCAGAAACTCGATATTCAACAATAGAAAAGTATTGCTTAGCACTAGTGTTTGCCACTCAAAAGCTTAGGCACTACTTACTCACACATGAGATCCAACTAATCTCTAAAATAGACCCACTTAATCATTTGCACTCAAAAACAGTATTGTCGGGTAGATTTGCAAAATAGGCAATGATGTTATCAGAATTTAGCATTTCTTTTGTCCACCAAAAAGCAATCAAGGGGCAAGCCTTGGCAAATTTTCTTGCTGACCATACAGTCCCAGACAATTCACCTTTGTGTGATCTACCAAATGAAGATGTGTTAATTATAGAAGAAAATCCTTCATGGAAATTGTATTTTGATGGAGCATCACAAAACAATTTCATATTTCTATGAATATTTTTTTACACATATATGCATGATTTAATCACCATGAATATTTTTTTACAGGCTTAGAACACATATATCCATGATTGAATTACTATGAAAGTTTTTTGACAGCCTTAGAACACATATATGCATGATTTAATCACTATGAATTTTTTTTTATAGCCTTAGAACACATATATGCTTGCTTGAATCACTATGAAATTTTTTTGACAACCTTAGAACATATATGCATGATTGAATCACTATGATTTTTTTTTTCAGCCTTAGAACACATAAATACATGATTGAATCACTATAAAAATTTTTAACAGCCTTTGAACACTTGTATGCATGATTAAATCACTATGAAACTGTTTTGACAACCTTAGAACACATATATGCATGATTGAATCACTAGAAATCTTTTTTTGAGAGCATTAGAACACATATATGCAAGATTAAATCACCATAAATTTTTTTTGACAACCTTAGAATACATATCTACATGATTGAATCACAATGAAATTTTTTTGACAACGTTAGAACATATATATGCATGACTGAATCACTATGCTTTTTTTTTGACAGCCTTATAAAAAATATATGCATGATTGAATCACTATGAAGAAAATTTTTGACATCCCTAGAACATGTATATGCATGCTTGAATAACTATGATTTTTTTTTTACAGCCTTAGAACACATATATTCATGATTTAATCATTATGAATTTTTTTTGACAGCCATAGAACACATATATGCATTATTCAATCACTATAAAAAAAATTTGGCAGCGTTAGAACACATATATGCATGATTGAATCACTATGGAATTTTTTTAACAGCCTTAAAACACATATATGCATGATTAAATCCCTATAAAAAATTTTTGACAGCCTTATAACACATATATACATGATTGAATCACTATGAATTTTTTTTGACAGCCTTAAAACACGTATATACATGCTTGAATCACTATGAATTTTTTTTGATAGCCTTAGAACACATATATGAAAGATTGAACCACTATAAATTTTTCTTGACATCCATAGAACACATATATGCATGATTGAATCACTATGAGATTTTTTTTACAGCCTTAGAACGTATATATGCTTGATTGAATCAATACAATTTTTTTTTACAACCTTAGAACACATATATGCATGATTGAATCACTACAAATTTTTTTTGACATCCTTAGAACACATATATGCATGATTGAATCAGCATGAATTTTTTTTGACAGCCTTAGAACACATATATGCATGGTTTAATCACCATGAAATTTGTTTGACTGCCTTAGAACATATATATGAATGACTGAATCACTATAATTTTGTTTTCACAGCCTTAAAACACATATATGCGTTATTAAATCACTATGAAATTTTTTTGACCGCCTTAGAACACATATATACATGATTGAATCACTCTGAATTTTTTTGACATCCTTAGAAAAAATAAATGTATGATTTAATCACTGTGAAATTTTTTTGATAGCCTGAGAACACATATATACATGATTGAATCACTATAAATTTTTTTTGACTGCCTTAGAACACATATATGCAAGATTGAGTCACTATAAAAATTTTTTGCTGCCTTAGAACACATATATGCATGATTGAATGCCAACAAATTTTTTTTCACTGCCGTAGAACTCATATATGCATGATTGAATTACCATGAAATTTTTTTGACAGCCTTAGAACACATATATGCCTGATGGAATCCCGATTAAATTTTTTTGACAGCCTTATAACACATATATACATGATTGAATCGCTATGAAATTTTTTTGACAGACTTAAAACACATATACATACTTGAATCACTATGAAATTTTTTTGATAGCCTTAGAACACATATATAAATGATTGAATCACTATAAATTTTTCTTGACATCGATAGAACACATATATGCATGATTGAATCACTATGAGATTTTTTTCACAGCCTTAGAACGTATATATGCTTGATTGAATCAATACAATTTTTTTTTTACAGCCTTAGAACACATATATGCATGATTGAATCACTTCAAAAAATTTTTGACAGCCTTAGAACACAAATATACGTGATTGAATTAGCATGATTTTTTTTACAGTCTTAGAACACATATATGCATTGTTTAATCACCGTGAAATTTGTTTGACAGCCTTAGAACATATATATGAATGACTAAATCATTATAATTTTTTTTTGACAACCTTAGATCACATATATGCATTATTAAATCACTGTGAAATTTTTTTGACCACCTTAGAGCACATATATGCATGATTGAATCACTCTGAAGTTTTTTGACATCCTTAGAACACATAAATGTATGATTTAATCACTATGAAATTTTTTTGACAACCTTAGAACACATATATGCATGATTGAATCATAATGAATTTTTTTTTACTGCCTTAGAACACATATATGCAAGATTGAGTCACTATAAACTTTTTTTGTTGCATTAGAACACATATATGCATGACTGATTCACAACAACTCTTATTTCACTGCCTTAGCACACATATATGCATGATTGAATTACCATGAATTTTTTTTGACAGCCTTAGAACACAGATATGCATGGTTTAATAAATATGAATTTTTTTTGACAGCCTTAGAACATATATATGCATGATTGAATCACTAGAAAATTTTTTTGACAGCCTTAGAACACATATATGCATTATTGAATCACTATAAAAAAATTTTGATAGCCTTAGAACACATATATGCATGATTAAATCAATATGAAATTTTCTGACAGCCTTAGAACACAAATATGCATGATTGAATCACTATGAATTTTTTTTCACTGCCTTAGAACACATATATGCATGATTGAATCACTATAAATTTTTTTTGCAGCCTTAGAACTCATATATGCATGATTGAATCACTATGAAATTGTTTTGACAGCCTTAGAACACATATATGCATGATTGAATCACTATGAATTTTATATGACAGCCTTAGAACACGTATATGCATGATTGAATCACTATGAAAGTTTTTTGACAGCCTTAGAACACAAATATGCATGATTAAATCACTATGAAATTTTCTTGACAGCCTTAGAACACATATTGTTTGCTTTAATGGCTCTGAAAATATTTTGAATGCCTTATAACACATATATGAATGATAGAATCACTATGATTATATTTGACAACCATAGAACACATGTATGCATGATTGAACACTATGCGATTTTTTTGACAGTCTTACAACGTATATATGCTTGATTGAATTAATACAATTTTTTTTTTACAGCCTAAGAACATATATATGCATGATTGTATCACTATAAATTTTTTTGATAGCCTTAGAACACATATATGCATGATTGAATCACTATAAATTCCTTTATTAGCCTTAGAATACATATATGCATGATTTAATCACTATGAATTTTTTTGATAGCCTTAGAACACATATATGCATGATTGAATCACTATGAAATTTTTTGCAGCCTTAAAACACATATATGCATGATTAAATCACTATGAATTTTTTTTAATATCCTTAGAACACGTATATGCATGATTGAATCAGTACAATTTTTTTTGGAGAGCATTAGAACACCTATATGAATGATTGAAACACTATAAATTTTTCACACAACCTTAGAACACATATCTGCATTATTGATTCCCTATGAAATTTTTTCGATAGCCTTAGAATACATATGTACAAGATTGAATCACTTTGCAATTTTTTTGACACTTTAAGAACACTTATGAGCATGATTTAATCACCATGAATATTTTTTTACAGGCTTAATAGATATATCCATGATTGAATTACTATGAATTTTTTTTGACATCCTTAGAACACATATATGCATGATTTAATCACCATGAAAGTTTTTTGACAGCCTTTGAACACATATATGCATGATTGAATCACTATGAAATTTTTCTGACAACCTTGGAACACATATATGCATGATTGAATCACTATGATTTTTTTAACTGCCTTAGAACACATATATGCATGATTGAATCACTATGATTTTTTTTAACTGCCTTAGAACACATATCTGCATGATTGAATCACAATAAATTTTTTTAACACCCTTTGAACACATGTATGCATGATTAAATTACTATGAAATTGTTTTGACAGCCTTAGAACACATATATGCGTGATTGAATCACTAATTTTTTTTTTGAGAGCAATAGAACACATATATGCATGATTGAGTCACTATAACTTTTTTTTGACAACCTTAGAACACATATCTACATGATTGCATCACTATGAAATTTTCTTGACAGCCTTAGAACACATATAAGCATGCTTGAATAACTATCATTTTTTTTAGACAGCCTTAGTACACTATATTCATGATTGAATCACCATGAAATTTTTTTGACAGCCATAGAACACATATGTGCATTATTCAATCACTATAAAAAATTTTTGACAGCCTTAGAACACATATATGCTTGATTAAATCACTATAGAATTATTTTGGCAGCCTTAGAACACATATATGCATAATTGAATCACCATGAATTTTTTTTGACAGCCTTAGAACACATATATGCATGATTGAATCACTATGAAATTGTTTTTATAGCCTTAGAACACATATGTACCTGATTGAATCACTATAATTTTTTTTTGTGAACCTTAGAACACATATCCGCATGATTGAATCACTGAGATTTTTTTGACAACCTTAGAACACATATATGCATGATTGAACCACTATGAATTTTTTTTTACAGCCTTAGAACACATATATGCATGATTCAATCACTATGAAATTTTTTTGACAGCCCAAGAACACATATGCAATCTTGAATCACTATGATTTTTTTTTACAGACTTAGAACACATATATGCATGATTGTATGACTATGGAATTATTTTCACTACTTTAGAACACATATATTCATGATTGAATCCCTACGAAAATTTTTTGACAGCCTTAGATCACATATATGCATGATTCAATCATAATGAAATTTTTTTGACAGGCTTAAAACACATATATGCATGATTGAATCACTGTGGAATTTTTTTGACATCCTTAGAACAGATATATGCATGACTGAATCAGTATGATTTTTTTTTGACAGCCCTAGAACATATATATGAATAATTGAATCACTATGAAATTCTTTTAACAACCATTGAACACATATATGCAAGATTGAATCACTATGATATTTTTTTGACAACCTTAGAACACATATATGCATGATTGATTCAACACAAATTTTTTTTTACAGCCTTAGAACACATGCATGCATGATTGAATCACTATGAAATTTTTTTGACAACCCTAGAACACAAATAACCATGATTTAATCACTATGAAATTTTTTTTACAGCCTTAGGACACATATATGCATGATTAAATCACTATGAAATTTTTTTGCAGCCTAAGAACACATATATGCATGATTGAATCACTATAAATAATTTTTAACAGCCTTAGAACACATATACATGATTTAATCACTATGATTTTTTTTCAAAGCCTTAGAACACATATATGCATGATTAAATCACTATAAAATTTTTTTGACAACCTTAGAACACATATATATGCATGATTGAATCACTATGATTTTTTTTTGCAGCCTTAGAACACATATATATGATTATGTCACGAGAATTTTTTTTAACAGCCTTAGAACACATGCACGATTGAATCACTATAAAAAATTTTTGAGAGATTTAGAAGACTTATATGCATGATTGAATCACTATAAATTTTTTTTACAATCTTAGAACACATATCTGCATTATTGAATCACTATGAAATTTTTTTTACAGCATTAGAACACATATATGCATGATTGAATCACTATAAAAGATTTTTGACAGCCTTAGAACACATATATGCATGCTTGAATCACTATGAAAGTTTTGTGCAACCTTAAAACTCATATATGCATGATTGAATCACTGTGAAATTGTTTTGACAGCCTTAGAACACATATACGCATAATTGAATCACTATAAAAATTTTATGACAGCCTTAGAACACATATATGCGTGATTGAATCGTTATGAAATTTATTTGACAGCCTTTAGAACACATATACGCATGATTAAATCACTGTGAAATTTTTTTGACAGCCTTAGAACACATATATGCATGCTTGAATCACTCTGAAAATATTTTGATTCCCTTAGAACACATATATGAATGATTGAATGACTATAAATTTTTTTTGACAACCACAGAACACATATATGCATGATTGAATCACTATGAGATTTTTCTGATACCCTTAGAACGTATATATGCTTGATTGAATCAATACAATTTTTTTTTGACAGCCTTAGAACATAAATATACATGATTGAATCATTATAATTTTTTTTTACAGCCTTAGAACACATATATGCATGATTGAATCGCTATAATTTTTGTAGGAGAGAATTAGATCACTTATATTCATGATTGAATCACTATAAATTTTTTTTTTGCAACCATAATACATATATCAGCATTATTGAATCACTATGAAATGTTTTTGATTGCCTTAGAATACATATATACATGATTAATTCACTATGATATTTTTTTGACACCCTTAGAACACTAATGAGCAAGATTTAATCACCATGAATATTTTTTTACAGGCTTAGAATACATATACCCATGATTGAATTACTATGAATTTTTTTGACAGCCTTAGAACCCATACATGCATGATTTAATCACTATGAGTTTTTTTTGACAACCTGAGAACACATATATGCATGATTGAATCACTATCAAATTTTTTTGACAACCTTAGAACACATATATGCATGCTTGAATCACTATGATTTTTTTTTTGCAGCCTTAGAACAAATATATACATAATTGAATCACTATAAATTTTTTTAACAGCTTTTGAACACAGGTATGCATGATTGAATCACTATGAAATTTTTTTGACAGCCTTAGAACACATATATGCGTGATTGAATCACTAGAAATTTTTTTTGTTTAGAGCATTAGAACAGAGATATGCTTGATTGAATCATTATAATTTTTTTTAGAACCTTAGAACACATATCTACATGATTGAATCACTATGAAATTTTTTTGGCAGCCGTAGAACACGTATATGCACGCTTGAATAACTATGAATTTTTTTTGACAGCCTTAGAACACATATATATTCATGATTGAATCACTATGATTTTTTTTTTACAGCCATAGAACGCATATATGCGTTATTCAATCACTATAAAAAAATTTTGGCAGCGTTAGAACACATATATGCATGACTGAATCACTATGGATTTTTTTGACAGCCTTCGAACACATATATTCATGATTGAATCACTATGACTTTTTTTTGACAGCCTTATAAAACATATATGCATGATTGAATCACTATGATTTTTTTTTTACTACCTTTGAACACATATATGCATGATTGAATCACTATGATTTTTTTTTGCAGCCATAGAACACATATATACAAGATTGAATCACTATAATCTTTTTTAACAGCCTTTGAACACATGTATGCATGATTGAATCACTATGAAATGGTTTTGACAGCCTTCTGACACATATATGCGTGATTGAATCACTAGAAATTTTTTTTGAGAGCATTAGAACACATATATACGTTATTGAATCACTATAATTTTTTTTTGACAACTTTAGAGCACATATCTACGTGATTGAATCACTATGAAATTTTTTTGATAGCCTAAGAACACGTATATGAATGATTGAATGACTATAAATTTGTTTTGACATCCATAGAACACATATATGCATGATTGAATCAATGTGAGATTTTTTTGACAGCCTTAGTACGTATATATGCTTGATTGAATCAATACAATTTTTTTTTATTGCCTTAGAACACATATATGCATCATTGAATCACTACAAAAAAATTTTGACAGCCTTAGAAAATATATGCATGATTGAATCAACATGAAATTTTTTTGACAACCTTAGAACACATATATGCATGGTTTAATCACCATGAAATTTTTTTCACAACCTTAGAACATGTATATGAATGATTGAATCACTATAATTTTTTTTTGACAACCTTAGAACACATATATTCATTATTGAAGCACGATGAAATTTTTTTAACCGCCTTAGAACACATATATGCATGATTGAATCACTATGAAATTTTTTGACAGCCTTAGAACACGTATATGCATGGTTTAATCAATATATTTTGTTTTTGACAGCCTTAGAACACATATATGCATGATTAAATCACTATATTTTTTTTTGACAGCCTTACAACACATATAAGCATTATTGAATCACTATGAAAATTTTTTGACAGCGTTAGAACACATATATGCATGATTGAATCACTATGAAATTTTTTGACAGCCTTAGAACACAAATATGCATGATTTAATCACTATGAAATTTTTTTGATAGCCTTAGAACACATATATGCATGATTCCATCACTATGATTTTTTTTTATTGCCTTAGAACACATATATGCCTGATTGAATCACTATGAATTTTTTTTGCATTCATAGAACTCATATATGCATGATTGATTCACTATGAAATTGTTTTGACAACCTTAGAACACATATATGCATGATTGAATCACTATGAAATTTTTATGACAGACTTAGAACACATATATGCATGATTGAATCACTATGAAATTTGTTTGACAGCGTTAGAACACATATATGCATGCTTGAATCACTATAAAGTTTTCTTGACAGCCTTAGTACACATATTGCATGCTTTAATCACTCTAAAAATATTTTGATGGCCTTAGAACACATATATGAATGATTGAATCACTATGAATTTTATTTGACAACCATAGAACACATATATGCACAATTGAATCACTATAAAGTTCTTTTGATAGCCTTAGAACACATATATGCATGATTTATTCACTACAATTTTTTTTTTGATAGCCTTAGAACACATATATGTATGATTGAATCACTATGAATTTTTTTTGCAGCCTTAAAACACATATTTGCATGATTAAATCACTATAAAAAAATTTTGACAGCCTTAGAACACGTATATGCATCATTGAATCACTATAATTTTTTTTGGAGAGCATTATAATGCTTATATGCATGATTGAAATACTATAAATTTTTTCTGACAAACTTAGAACACATATCTGAATTTTTGAATCACAATGAATTTTTTTTGATAGCCTTAGAATACATATATACATGATTGAATCACTTTAAACATTTTTACACACCCTAAGAACACTTATGAGCATGATTTAATCACCAAGCATATTTTTTTACAGGCTTAGAAGACATATATCCATGATTGAATTACTATGAAATTTTTTTGACAGCCTTAGAACACATATGTGCATGATTTAATCACTATGAAATTGTTTTGAGATCCTTAGAACACATATATGGATGATTGAATCACTATGAAAATTTTTTGATAGCCTTAGAACACATATATGCATGATTCCATCACTATGATTTTTTTTTATTGCCTTAGAACACATATATGCCTGATTGAATCACTATGAATTTTTTTTGCAGCCATAGAACACATATATGCATGATTGAATCACTATGAAATTGTTTTGACAACCTTAGAACACATATATGCATGATTGAATCACTATGAAATTTTTATGACAGACTTAGAACACATATATGCATGATTGAATCACTATGAAATTTGTTTGACAGCGTTAGAACACATATATGCATGCTTGAATCACTATGAAGTTTTCTTGACAGCCTTAGTACACATATTGCATGCTTTAATCACTCTAAAAATATTTTGATGGCCTTAGAACACATATATGAATGATTGAATCACTATGAATTTTATTTGACAACCATAGAACACATATATGCACAATTGAATCACTATAAAGTTCTTTTGATAGCCTTAGAACACATATATGCATGATTTATTCACTACAAATTTTTTTTGATAGCCTTAGAACACATATATGTATGATTGAATCACTATGAATTTTTTTTGCAGCCTTAAAACACATATTTGCATGATTAAATCACTATAAAAAATTTTTGACAGCCTTAGAACACGTATATGCATCATTGAATCACTATAATTTTTTTTGGAGAGCATTATAATGCTTATATGCATGATTGAAATACTATAAATTTTTTCTGACAACCTTAGAACACATATCTGCATTTTTGAATCACAATGAAATTTTTTTGATAGCCTTAAAATACATATATACATGATTGAATCACTTTAAATATTTTTACACACCCTAAGAACACTTATGAGCATGATTTAATCACCAAGAATATTTTTTTACAGGCTTAGAAGACATATATCCATGATTGAATTACTATGAAATTTTTTTGACAGCCTTAGAACACATATGTGCATGATTTAATCACTATGAAATTTTTTTGAGATCCTTAGAACACATATATGGATGATTGAATCACTATGAATTTTTCTAACAATCTTGGAACTCATATATGCATGATTGCATCAGTATGATTTTTTTTTGCAGCCTTAGAACACATATATGCATGATTGAATCACTATAAATTTTTTTAACAGCCTTTGAACACATGTATGCATGATTGAATCACTATGAATTTTTTTTTACAGCCTTAGAACACATATATGCGTGATTGAGTCGCTTGAATTTTTTTTTGAGAGCATAAGAACACATATATGCCTGATTGAATCACTATAACTTTTTTTTGACAACTTTAGTACACATATCTACGTGATTACATCACTATGAAATTTATATGACAGCCATAGAACACATATATGCATGATTGAATCAATATGATTTTTTTTTTACAGCCTTAGAAAAAATATACGCATGATTAAATCACTATGAAATTTTTTTAACAGCCTTATCACACATATATGCATGCTTGAATAACTATGGATTTTTTTTGACAGCCTTAGAACACATATATTCATGATTGAATCACTATGAAATTTTTTTGACAGCCATAGAACACATATATGCATTATTCAATCATTATAAAAAAAATTTGACAGCCTTAGAACATATATATGCATGATTGAATCACTATGGAATTTTTTGAACAACCTTAGAACACATATATGCATGATTGAATCACAATGAAATTTTTTTGACAACCTTAAAACACATATATGCATGATTGATTCAATACAAATTTTTTTGACAGCCTTAGAACACATATATGCATGATTGAATCCTTATGAAATTTTTTTGACAGACTTAGAACACAAATAAGCATGATTGAATCACTATGACATTTTTTTGACAGCCTTAGAACACATATATGCTTGATTGATTCACTATGATTTTTTTTAATAGCCTTAAAACACATATATGCATGATTAAATCACTCTGAATTTTTTTTAGAGCCTTAGAACACGTATATGCATGATTGATTGACTACAAATTTTTTTGGGGAGCATTAGAACATTTATATGTATGATTGAATCACTAATTTTTTTTTCTGACAACCTAAAAACACATATCTGCATTATTGAATCACTATGAAATTGTTTTGATAGCCTTAAGATACATATATACATGATTGAATCACTATAATTTTTTTTAACACCCTTAGAACACTTATGAGCATGATTTAATCACCTTGATTATTTTTTTATATGCTTAGAAGACAGATATACATGATTGAATTACTATGAAAATTTTTTGACAGCCTTAGAACATATATATGAATGATTGAATCACTATAAAGTTTTTTATTAGCCTTTGAACACAAGTATGCTTGATTGATTCACTATGAAGTTGTTTTGACAGACTTAGAACACATATATGTATGATTGAATCTCTAGAATTTTTTTTTGAGAGCATTAGAACACATATATGCATGATTGAATCACTATAATGTTTTTTCGACAACGTTAGAACACATATCTACAAGTTTGTATCACTATAAAAATTTTTTGACAGCCTTAGAACACATATATATATGATTGAATCACTATGAATTTTTTTTGACAGCCTTAGAAAAGGTATATGCATGATTGAATCACTATGAAATTTTTTTGACAGCCTTAGAACACATATATTCCGGATTAAAAGACTGAATTTTTTTTGACAGCCATAGAACACATATATGCATTATTCAATCACAATAAAAAAAATTTGACAGCCTTAGAACACATATATGCATGATTTAATCCCTATGAAATTTTTTTGACAGCCTTAGAACACATATATGCATGATTGAATGACTATGAAATTTTTTTGACAGCCTTAGAGCACATATATGAATGATTGAATCACATAGAATTTTTTTTAACCATAGAACACATATATGCATGATTGTGTCACTATGTGATTTTTTTGACAGCCTCAGAACACATCTATGCTTGATTCATTTAATACATTTTTTTTAACCGCCTTTGAGCACATGTATGCATGATTGAATCACTATAAATTTTTTTTGACAGCCTTAGAATATATATATGCATGATTGAATCCCTATGAAATTTTTTTGACAGCCTTAGAACAGAAATAAGCACGATTGAATCACTATGACATTTTTTTGATAAACTTAGAACACATATATGCATGATTGAATCTGTAAGATTTTTTTTTGACTGCCTTAAAACACATATATTGTTTATTGAATCAATATAATTTTTTTTTGCAGCCTTAGAAGACATATATACATGATTGAATCACTATGAAAATTTTTTGACAGCCTTAGAACACATATATGCATGATTGAATCATTATAATTTTTTTTTACAGCATTAGAACACATATATGCATGATTGAGTCACTATTAAACTTTTTTTAAAGCCTTGGGATACATATCTTCATGATTGACTCACTATAAATTTTTTTTGACACCCTTCGAACACATATATTTATGATTGAATCACTATGAATTTTTTTTTACAGTGTTAGAACACATATATGCAAGGTTGAATCTCTATAAAAAAAGTTTGATAGCATCAGAACACATATATGTGTGATTGAATCACTATAGTTTTTTTTTTACAATCTTGTAACACATATCTGCATGATTGAATCACTATAAAAAAATTTTGACAGCCTTAGAACACATATATGCATCATTGAATCACTACAGAATTTTTTTGACCACCTTATAACACATATCTGAATGATTGAATCACTATAAATTTTTTTTGACAGCCTTAGAACACATATATGCACGATTGAATCACTATGAAAGTTTTTTGACACCCTTAGAACACTTACGTGCATGATTTAATCACTATAAATTTTGTATGACAGGCTTAGAAGACATATATGCATGATTGAATCACTACGAAATTATTTTGATAGCCTTAGAACACATATATGCATGCTTGAATCACTATAAATTTTTTTTACAGCCTTAGAACACCTATATGCTTGATTGAGTCACTATAAAACTGGTTCGACCACCTTAGAACACATATATGCGTGATTGAATCAGTAGAATTTTTTTTGAAATCATTAGAACATATGTATGCAAGATTGAATCACTATAAAATTTTTGTGACAACCGTAGAACACATATCTGCATGATTGAATCACTATAAATTTTGTTTGACAGCCTTAGAACACGTATATGCATGATTGAATCACTATGAGTTTTTTTTTATAGCCTTAGAACACAATATGCATGCTTGAATCACTATAAATTTTTTATGACAGATTTAGAACATATATATGCATGATTGCATCAATATGAAATTTTTTTGACTGCCTTAGGACACATATATGCATGCTTGAATCACTATAAATTTTTAATGACAGATTTAGAACATATATATGCATGATTGAATCACTATGAAATATTTTTGATAGCCTTAGAGCATATATGCTTGATTGAATAAATACAAAAAAAAATTTGACAGCCTTAGAACACATATATGCATTATTGAATCACTACACAATTTTTTGACACCCTTAAAAAACATATATGCATGTTTTAATCACTATGAATTTTTTTGGACAGTATTAGAACACATATATGCACGATTAATCACTATAAATTTTTTTTGACAGCCTTAAAAAAAATATATGCATGATTGAATCACTATGAAATTTTTGGGAGAGCATTAGAACACTTATATGCTTGATTGAATCACCATAATTTTTTTTTGACAACCTTAGAACATATATCTACATTATTGAATCACTATGAAATTTTTTTGACGGCCTTAGAATACATATATGCAAAATTGAATCACTATGAAATTTTTATGACAACCTTAGAACACTTATGAGCATGATTTAATCACCCTGATTTTTTTTTACAGGCTTAGAACATATATATGCATGATTAAATTACTATGAAATTTTTTTGACAGCCTTAGAACACATATATGCATAATTGATTCAGTATAATTTTTTTTTGCAGCTTTGGCCCCATATATACATGATTGAATCATTATTTAATTGTTTTGACAGCCATAGAACTCAAATATGCGTGATTGAATCATTAGAAATTTTTTTTGAGAGCTTTAGAACAAATATATACATGATTGAATCACTATAAATTTTTTTTGACAACCTTAGAACACATTTCTGAATGATTGAATCACTATGACTTTTTTTTTACAGCCTTAGAACATTTATATGCATGATTGATTCACTATGAATTTTTTTCGACAGCCTTAGAACACATATTCATAATTGAATCACTATGATTTTTTTTTGACAACCTTAGAACATTTATGAGCATGATTTAATAGCTATAAATTTTTTTTGACAGGCTTAGAACACATATATGCATCATTAAATCACTATGAAATTATTTTTATAGCATTAGAACACATATATCCATGATTAAATCACTATGAAACTGGTTTGACAGCCTTAGAACACATATATGCGTGATTGAATCACTAGAAATTTTTTTGAGAGCATTAGAACACATATATTCAAGATTCAATCACTATAAATTTTTTGACAACCTTAGAACACATATCTCCATGATTGAATGACTACGATTTTTTCTTATAGCCTTAGATCACATATATGCATGATTAAATCACTATAAATTTTTTTTGACAGCCTTAGAACAATATATGTATGATTGAATCACTAGGAATTTTTTATGACAGCCTTAGAACACATATATGCATGCTTGAATCAATATGAATTTTTTTTGAAAGCCTAATAATACATTATATGAATGATTGAATCACTATGAAATTTTTTTAACAACCATAGAACACATATATGCATGATTAAATCACTATGAAATTTTTTTCACAACCTTAGAATAAATATATGAATGATTGAAGCACTATGAAATTTTTTTAACAACCATAGAACACATATATGCAAGATTGAATATATATGATTTTTTTTTACTGCCATAGAATACATATAAGCATAATTTAATTGCTATAATTTTTTTTTGACAACCTTAGAGCACATATATGCATGATTGAATCACTATGAAATTTTTTTCACAGCCCTGGAACACATATATGCAAGTTTGAATCACTACGAATTTTTTTGCAGCCTATAAATTTAAATACATGATTGAATCACTATAATTTTTTTTTGACAATCTTAGAACACATTTCTGAATGATTGAATCACTATGACTTTTTTTCTACAGCCTTAGAACATTTATATGCATGATTGATTCACTATGAATTTTTTTCGACAGCCTTAGAACACATATATGTATGATTGAATCACTATGATTTTTTTTTGACACCCTTAGAACATTTATGAGCATGATTTAATCGCTATAATTTTTTTTGATAGGCTTAGAACACATATATGCATCATTGAATCACTATGAAATTATTTTTATAGCATTAGAACACATATATCCATGATTAAATCACTATGAAACTGGTTTGACAGCCTTAGAACACATATATGCGTGATTGAGTCACTAGAAATTTTTTTTGAGAGCATTAGAACACATATATTCAAGATTCAATCACTATAAATTTTTTGACAACCTTAGAACACATATCTCTATGATTGAATCACTACGGTTTTTTCTTATAGCCTTAGAACACATATATGCATGATTAAATCACTATAAATTTTTTTTGACAGCCTTAGAACACATATATGCACGATTGAATCACTATGATTTTTTTTTGACACCCTTAGAACACTTACGTGCATGATTTAATCACTATAAATTTTGTATGACAGGCTTAGAAGACATATATGCATGATTGAATCACTATGAAATTATTTTGATAGCCTTAGAACACATATATGCATGCTTGAATCACTATAAAATTTTTTTACAGCCTTAGAACACCTATATGCTTGATTGAGTCACTATGAAACTGGTTCGACCACCTTAGAACACATATATGCGTGATTGAATCAGTAGAATTTTTTTTGAAATCATTAGAACATATGTATGCAAGATTGAATCACTATAAAATTTTTGTGACAACCGTAGAACACATATCTGCATGATTGAATCACTATAAATTTTGTTTGACAGCCTTAGAACACGTATATGCATGATTGAATCACTATGAGTTTTTTTTGACAGCCTTAGAACACAATATGCATGCTTGAATCACTATAAATTTTTTAAGACAGATTTAGAACATATATATGCATGATTGCATCACTATGATTTTTTTTTTACTGCCTTAGAACACATATATGCATGCTTGAATCACTATAAAATTTTAATGACAGATTTAGAACATATATATGCATGATTGAATCACTATGAAATATTTTTGAAAGCCTTAGAACATATACGCTTGATTGAATCAATACAAATTTTTTTTGACAGCCTTAGAACACATATATGCATTATTGAATCACTACACAATTTTTTGACACCCTTAAAAAACATATATGCATGTTTTAATCACTATGAATTTTTTTTGACAGCGTTAGAAAACATATATGCATGCATCATTAAATCACTATAAATTTTTTTTGCGGCCTTAGAACACATAAATGCATGATTGAATCACTATGAAATTTTTTTCACAGCTTTAGAACACGTATATCCATGATTGAGTCACTATGAGATTTTTTTGAGAGCCTTAGAACACATATATGGATGATTGAATCAATACATTTTTTTTTTGACAGCCTCAGAACACACATATATATATGATTGAATCACTATAAAAATTTCTTGACCACCTTATAACACATATATGCATATTCTAATCACTATGAATTTTTTTTGACAGCCTTAGAACACATATAAGCATGATTAAATCGCTATGAAATTTTTTTGACAGCCTTAGAACATAAATATGCATGATTGAAACAATATGATTTTTTTTTCAATACCTTAGAACACATATATGCATGATTGAATCACTATGATTTTTTTTTGCAGCCAAAGAACACATATATGCATCAATGAATCACTATGAAATTTTTATTGACAGCCTTAGAACACATATCTGCATGATTGAATCACAATGAAATTTTTTTGAGAGCCTTAAAACTCATATATGCATGATTGAGTCACTTTGAATTTTTTTTGACAGTCTTATAACACATATACGCATTATTGAATCCCTATAAAATTTTTTTACAACCTTAGTACATATATATGAATGATTGAATCACTATGAAAATTTTTGAACAACCCTAGAACACATATATGCATGATTAAATCACTATGTAATTTTTTTGACAACCTTAGAATAAATATCTGAATGATTGAAGCACTATGAAATTTTTTTAACAACCATAGAACACATACTTGCAAGATTGAATATATATGATTTTTTTTTACTGCCATAGAACACATATAAGCATAATTTAATCGCTATAAATTTTTTTTGACAACCTTAGAGCACATATATGCATGATTGAATCACTATGAAATTTTTTTCACACCCTGAAACACATATATGCAAGTTTGAATCACTACAAATTTTTTTTGCAGCGTATAAATTTATATACATGATTGAATCACTATAATATTTTTTTGACAACCTTAGAGCACATTTCTGAATGATTGAATCACTATGACTTTTTTTTTACAGCCTTAGAACATTTATATGCATGATTGATTCACTATGATTTTTTTTCGACAGCCTTAGAACACATATATGCATGATTGAATCACTATGATTTTTTTTTTACACCCTTAGAACATTTATGAGCATGATTTAATCGCTATAATTTTTTTTTGACAGGCTTAGAACACATATATGCATCATTGAATCACTATGAAATTATTTTTATAGCATTAGAACACATATATTCATGATTAAATCACAACGAAACTGGTTTGACAGCCTTAGAACACATATGTGTGATTGAATCACTAGAATTTTTTTTTGAGAGCATTAGAACACATATATTCAAGATTCAATCACTATAAATTTTTTGACAACCTTAGAACACATATCTCCATGATTGAATCACTACGGATATTTTTTCTTATAGCTTTAGAACACATATATGCATGATTAAATCACTATAAAATTTTTTTGACAGCCTTAGAACACATATATGCACGATTGAATCACTATGGATTTTTTTATGACAGCCTTAGAACACTTACGTGCATGATTTAATCACTATAAATTTTGTATGACAGGCTTAGAAGACATATATGCATGATTGAATCACTATGAAATTATTTTGATAGCCTTAGAACACATATATGCATGCTTGAATCACTATAAATTTTTTTTACAGCCTTAGAACACCTATATGCTTGATTGAGTCACTATGAATCTGGTTCGACCAACTTAGAACACATATATGCGTGATTGAATCATTAGAATTTTTTTTGAAATCATTAGAACATATGTATGCAAGATTGAATCACTATAAAAATTTTGTGACAACAGTAGAACACATATCTGCATGATTGAATCACTATAAATTTTGTTTGACAGCCTTAGAACACGTATATGCATGATTGAATCACTATGAGTTTTTTTTGACAGCCTTAGAACACAATATGCATGCTTGAATCACTATAAATTTTTTATGACAGATTTAGAACATATATATGCATGATTGCATCACTATGAATTTTTTTTTACTGCCTTAGAACACATATATGCATGCTTGAATCACTATAAATTTTTAATGACAGATTTAGAACATATATATGCATGATTGAATCACTATGAAATATTTTTGATAGCCTTAGAACATATATGCTTGATTGAATCAATACAAAATTTTTTTGACAACCTTACAACACATTTCTGAATGATTGAATCACTATGACTTTTTTTTTACAGCCTTAGAACATTTATATGCATGATTGATTCACTATGAATTTTTTTCGACAGCCTTAGAACACATATATGCATAATTGAATCACTATGATTTTTTTTTGACACCCTTAGAACATTTATGAGCATGATTTAATCGCTATAATTTTTTTTTGACAGGCTTAGAACACATATATGCATCATTGAATCACTATGAAATTATTTCTATAGCATTAGAACACATATATCCATGATTAAATCACTATGAAACTGGTTTGACAGCCTTAGAACACATATATGCGTGATTGAATCACTAGAATTTTTTTTTGAGAGCATTAGAACACATATATTCAAGATTCAATCACTATAAATTTTTTGACAACCTTAGAACACATATCTTCATGATTGAATCACTACGATTTTTTCTTATAGCCTTAGAACACATATATGCATGATTAAATCACTATAAATTTTTTTTGACAGCCTTAGAATACATATATGTATGATTGAATCACTAGGAATTTTTTATGACAGCCTTAGAACAGATATATGCATGCTTGAATCAATATGAAATTTTTTTGAAAGCTTAATAATACATTATATGCATGATTGAATCACTATGAAATATTTTTGAGAGCCTTATAACATATATATGCTTGATTGAATCAATACAATTTTTTTTTGACTGCCTTAGAACACATATATGCCTGACTGAATCAAAACAAATTTTTTTTACAGCCTTAGAACACATATATGTACGATTGAATCAATACAGTTTTTTTTGATAGGCTTAGATCACTTGTATGCATGATTGAATCACTATGAAATTTTCTTGACAACCTTAGAACACAAATATGAATGATTGAATCACTTTGAAAACTTTTGACAGCCTTAGAACACATATTATGCAAGATTGAATCACTATTAAATAGTTTTGACAGCCTTAGAACACATATATGCATGATTAAATCACTATGAAATTTTTTTGATAGCCTTAGAACACATATCTGAATGATTAAATCGCTATGAATTTTTTTTGACAACCATAGAACACATATATGGATGATTGAATCAATACAAATTTTTTTTGACAGCCTCAGAACACATATATATATATGATTGAATGACTACAAATTTTTTTTGACCCCCATAGAATATATATATGTATGATTGAATCACTATGAAATTTTTTAGACAGCCTTAGAACACATATAAGCATGATTTAATCGCTATGAAATTTTTTTGACAGTCTTAAAACACATATATGTATGTTTGAATCACTATGAAATTTTTTTGACAACCTCAGAACACATATATGCATGATTGAATCACTATGAATTTTTTTTGGAGCCTAAGAACACATACATGCATGATTGAATCACTATTAAATAGTTTTGACAGCCTTAGAACACATATATGCATGATTAAATCACTATGAAATTTTTTTGATAGCTTTAGAACACATATATGAATGATTGAATCGCTATGAATTTTTTTTGACAACCATAGAACACATATATGGATGATTGAATCAATACAAAATTTTTTTGACAGCCTCAGAACACATATATATATATGATTGAATGACTACAAATTTTTTTTGACCCCCATAGAACACATATATGCATGATTGAATCACTATGAAATTTTTTAGACAGCCTTAGAACACATATAAGCATGATTTAATCGATATGAAATTGTTTTGACAGTCTTAAAACACATATATATATGTTTGAATCACTATGAAATTTTTTTGACAACCTCAAAACACATATATGCACGATTGAATCACTATGAATTTTTTTTGGAGCCTAAGAACACATACATGCATCATTGAATCACTATGAAATTTTTTTGACAGCCTTAGAACACATATTTGCAAGATTGAATCACTATGAAATTTTTTTGAGAGCCTTAGAACACATATATGCATGATTGAATCACTATGAATTTTTTTTGACAGCCTTAGAACACATATATGAATGATTGAATCATTATGAATTTTTTTTAACAACCATAGAACACATATATGCATGATTGAATCACTATGATTTTTTTTTAACAACCATAGAACACATATATGCAAGATTGAATCACTATGAAATTTTTTTAACAACCATATTACACATATTTGCATGATTAAATCACTATCAAATTTTTTTGCAGCCTTAGAACACATGTCTGCATTATTGAATCACTATGATTTTTTTTTACAGCCTTAGAACACATATATGCTTGATTGAATCACTATGAATTTTTTTTTACACCCTTAGAATACTTATGGGCATGATTTAACTACTATAATTTTTTTTGTGAGGCTTCAAAACACATATATGCATGATTGATCACTATAAAATTATTTTAACAGCCTTAAAACACATATATTGATGATTGATTCACTTTGAATTTTTTTTAAAGCCTTAGAACACAAATATGCTTGATTGAAACGTTAGAATTTTTTTTGAGAGCATTAGAACACATATATCTTTGATTAAATCGCTATAAATTTTTTTGACAACCTTAGAACACATACCTGCACGATTGAATCACTATGAAAATTTTTTGACAGCCTTAGAACAAATATAAGCATGATTGAGTCACTATGATTTTTTTTTGACATCCTTAGAACACATATATGTATGAGTGAATTACTATGATTTTTTTTTTAGAGCCTTAGAACACATATATGCGTGCTTGAATCATTATGAAAGTTTTTTGATAGCCTTAGAACACATATATGAATGATTGAATCACTATGAAATTTTTTTGACAACCTTAGAACACATATATGAATGAATTAATCATTATGAATTTTTTTTAACAACTATAAAACACATATATGGATGATTGAATCACTATGATTTTTTTTAACAATCATAAGACACATATATGCAAGATTGAATCACTATGAATTTTTTTTTACTGCCATAGAACACATATAAGCATCATTTAATCACTATGAAAATTTTTTGACATCCTTAGAGCACATATATGCATTATTGCATCACTATGACATTTTTTTGACAGCCTTAGAACACATATATGCAAGATTGAAACACTATGAAATTTTTTTGCAGCCTAAGAACACATATATGCATGATTGAATCACTATAAAATTTTTTTGACAGCCTTAGAACACATATATGCATGATTGAATCACTATGGAATTTTTTTGAAAACTTTAGAACACATATATGAATGATTGAATCATTATGAAATTTTTTGAACAACCATATAACACATATATGCATGATTGAATCACTATGAAGTTTTTTTACAGCCTTAGAAAACATATCTGCATTATTGAATCACTATGAATTTTTTTTGACATCCTAAGAATACTTATGGGCTTGATTTAATTACTATAATTTCTTTTTGCGAGGCTTAGAAACACATATATGCATGATTGAATCACTATGAAATTAGTTTGACAGCCTTAAAACACATATATGGATGATTGAATCACTATGAATTTTTTTTAGAGCCTTAGAACACAAATATGCATGATTGAATCACAATGAAACATGTTTGACAGCCTTAGAGTACATATATGCATGATTGAAATGTTAGAAATTTTTTTTAGAGCATTAGAACACATATATTCATGATTGAATCACTATAAATTTTTTTGACAACCTTAGAACACGACCTGCACGATTGAATCACTATGAAATTTTTTTGACAGCCTTAGAACAAATATATGCATGATTGAATCACTTTGAATTTTTTTTGTAATCCTTAGAACACATATATGCATTATTGAATCACTATAAAAAAATTTTAACAGCCTTAGAACACATATTTGCAAGTGTGAATTACTATGAAATTCTTTTGACAGCCTTAGAACACATATATGCATGCTTGAATCATTATGAAATTTTTTTGCAGCTTTAGAACCCATATATGCATGATTGAATCACTATGAAATTTTTGGGAGAGCATTAGAACACTTATATGCTTGATTGAATCACCATAATTTTTATTGACAACCTTAGAACATATATGTACATTATTGAATGACTATGAAATTATTTTGACGGTCTTAGAATACATATATGCAAAATTGAATCACTATGAAATTTTTATGACAACCTTAGAACACTTATGAGCATGATTTAATCACCCTGATTTTTTTTTACAGGCTTAGAACATATATATGCATGATTAAATTACTATGAAATTTTTTTGACAGCCTTAGAACACATATATGCATAATTGATTCAGTATATATTTTTTTTTGCAGCTTTGGCCCCATATATACATGATTGAATCATTATTTAATTGTTTTGACAGCCTTAGAACTCAAATATGCGTGATTGAATCACTAGAAATTTTTTTTGAGAGCTTTAGAACAAATATATACATGATTGAATCACTAAATTTTTTTTTTGACAACCTTAGAACACATTTCTGAATGATTGGATCACTATGACTTTTTTTTTACAGCCTTAGAACATTTATATGCATGATTGATTCACTATGAATTTTTTTCGACAGCCTTAGAACACATATATGCATGATTGAATCACTATGATTTTTTTTTGACACACTTAGAACATTTATGAGCATGATTTAATCGCTATAAATTTTTTTTGACAGGCTTAGAACACATATATGCATCATTGAATCACTATGAAATTATTTTTCTAGCATTAGAACACATATATCCATGATTAAATCACTATGAAACTGGTTTGACAGCATTAGAACACATATATGCGTGATTGAATCACTAGAATTTTTTTTTGAGAGCATTAGAACACATATATTCAAGATTCAATCACTGTAAATTTTTTGACAACCTTAGAACACATATCTCCATGATTGAATCACTACTGTTTTTTCTTATAGCCTTAGAACACATATAGGCATGATTAAATCACTATAAATTTTTTTTGACAGACTTAGAACACATATATGCACGATTAAATCACTATGAAATTTTTTTGAGAGCCTTAGAACACTTACGTGCATGATTTAATCACTATAAATTTTGTATGACAGGCTTAGAAGACATATATGCATGATTGAATCACTATGAAATTATTTTGATAGCCTTAGAACACATATATGCATTCTTGAATCACTATAAATTTTTTTTACAGCCTTAGAACACCTATATGCTTGATTGAGTCACTATGAAACTGGTTCGACCACCTTAGAACACATATATGCGTGATTGAATCAGTAGAATTTTTTTTGAAATCATTAGAACATATGTATGCAAGATTGAATCACTATAAATTTTTTGTGACAACCGTAGAACACATATCTGCATGATTGAATCACTATAAATTTTGTTTGACAGCCTTAGAACACGTATATGCATGATTGAATCACTATGAGTTTTTTTTGAAAGCCTTAGAACACAATATGCATGCTTGAATCACTATAAATTTTTTATGATAGATTTAGAACATATATATGCATGATTGCATCACTATGAATTTTTTTTACTGCCTTAGAACACATATATGCATGCTTGAATCACTATAAATTTTTAATGACAGATTTCGAACATATATATGCATGATTGAATCACTATGAAATATTTTTGATAGCCTTAGAACATATATGCATTATTGAATCACTACACAATTTTTTGAAACCCTTAAAAAACATATATGCATGTTTTAATCACTATGAATTTTTTTTTACAGTATTAGAACACATATATGCACGATTTAATCACTATAAATTTTTTTTGACAGCCTTAAAAAAAATATATGCATGATTGAATCACTATAAAAATTTTTTGACAGCCTTAGAATACATATAAGCATGATTGAATCACTATGAATTTTTTTTGCGGCTTTAGAACACATATATGCATGATTGAATCACTATGAAATTTTTGGGAGAGCATTAGAACACTTATATGCTTGATTGAATCACCATAATTTTTTTTGACAACCTTAGAACATATATGTACATTATTGAATCACTATGAAATTATTTTGACGGCCTTAGAATACATATATGCAAAATTGAATCACTATGAAATTTTTATGACAACCTTAGAACACTTATGAGCATGATTTAATCACCCTGATTTTTTTTTACAGGCTTAGAACATATATATGCATGATTAAATTACTATGAAATTTTTTTGACAGCCTTAGAACACATATATGCATAATTGATTCAGTATATATTTTTTTTTGCAGCTTTGGCCCCATATATACATGATTGAATCATTATTTAATTGTTTTGACAGCCTTAGAACTCAAATATGCGTGATTGAATCACTAGAAATTTTTTTTGAGAGCTTTAGAACAAATATATACATGATTGAATCACTAAAATTTTTTTTTGACAACCTTAGAACACATTTCTGAATGATTGGATCACTATGACTTTTTTTTTACAGCCTTAGAACATTTATATGCATGATTGATTCACTATGAATTTTTTTCGACAGCCTTAGAACACATATATGCATGATTGAATCACTATGATTTTTTTTGACACCCTTAGAACATTTATGAGCATGATTTAATCGCTATAAATTTTTTTTGACAGGCTTAGAACACATATATGCATCATTGAATCACTATGAAATTATTTTTCTAGCATTAGAACACATATATCCATGATTAAATCACTATGAAACTGGTTTGACAGCCTTAGAACACATATATGCGTGATTGAATCACTAGAATTTTTTTTTTAGAGCATTAGAACACATATATTCAAGATTCAATCACTATAAATTTTTTGACAACCTTAGAACACATATCTCCATGATTGAATCACTACGATTTTTTCTTATAGCCTTAGAACACATATATGCATGATTAAATCACTATAATTTTTTTTTTACTGCCTTAGAACACTTATATGTATGATTGAATCACTAGGAATTTTTTATGACAGCCTTAGAACACATATATGCATGCTTGAATCAATATGAATTTTTTTTGAAAGCCTAATAATACATTATATGCATGATTTAATCACTATCAAATATTTTTGATAGCCTTATAACATATATATGCTTGATTGAATCAATACAAATTTTTTTTGACTGCCTTAGAACACATATATGCCTGACTGAATAATAACAAATTTTTTTTACAGCCTTAGAACACATATATGTACGATTGAATCAATACAGTTTTTTTTGATAGGCTTAGATCACATGTGTGCATTATTGAATCACTATGAAATTTTCTTGACAACCTTAGAACACAAATATGAATGATTGAATCAATTTGAAAACTTTTGACAGCCTTAGAACACATATTATGCATGATTGAATAACTATTAAATAGTTTTGACAACCTTAGAACACATATATGCATGATTAAATCACTATGAATTTTTTTTGATAGCCTTAGAACACATATATGAATGATTGAATCGCTATGAATTTTTTTTGACAACCATAGAACACATATATGGATGATTGAATCAATATAATTTTTTTTTGACAGCCTCAGAACACATATATATATATATATGATTGAATGATTACAAATTTTTTTTGACCCCCATAGAACACATATATGCATGATTGAATCACTATGAAATTTTTTAGACAGCCTTAGAACACATATAAGCATGATTTAACCGCTACATGCATCATTGAATCACTATGAAATTTTTTTGACAGCCTTAGAACACATATTTGCAAGATTGAATCACTATGAAATTTTTTTTAGAGCCTTAGAACACATATATGCATGATTGAATCACTATGAATTTTTTTTGACAGCCTTAGAACACATATATGAATGATTGAATCATTATGAATTTTTTTTAACAACCATAGAACACATATATGCATGATTGAATCACTATGATTTTTTTTTAACAACCATAGAACACATATATGCAACATTGAATCACTATGAAATTTTTTTTACAACCATATTACACATATTTGCATTATTAAATCACTATCAAATTTTTTTGCAGCCTTAGAACACATGTCTGCATTATTGAATCACTATGAATTTTTTTTTACAGCCTTAGAACACATATATGCATGATTGAATCACTATGAATTTTTTTTGACACCCTTAGAATACTTATGGGCATGATTTAATTACTATAATTTTTTTTGTGAGGCTTCAAAACACATATATGCATGATTGATCACTATAAAATTATTTTGACAGCCTTAAAACACATATATGGATGATTGAATCACTATGAATTTTTTTTAAAGCCTTAGAACACAAATATGCTTGATTGAAACGTTAGAATTTTTTTTGAGAGCATTAGAACACATATATCCTTGATTAAATCGCTATAAATTTTTTTGACAACCTTAGAACACATACCTGCACGATTGAATCACTATGAAATTTTTTTGACAGCCTTAGAACAAATATAAGCATGATTGAGTCACTATGATTTTTTTTTGACATCCTTAGAACACATATATGTATGAGTGAATTACTATGATTTTTTTTTTAGAGCCTTAGAACACATATATGCATGCGTGAATCATTATAAAAGTTTTTTGATAGCCTTAGAACACATATATGAATGATTGAATCACTATGAAATTTTTTTGACAACCTTAGAACACATATATGAATGAATTAATCATTATGAATTTTTTGTAACAACAATAGAACACATATATGGATGATTGAATCACTATGATTTTTTTTTAACAACCATAGGACACATATATGCAAGATTGAATCACTATGAACTTTTTTTTACTGCCATAGAACACATATAGGCATCATTTAATCACTATGAAATTTTTTTGACAAACTTAGAGCACATATATGAATGATTGCATCACTATGACATTTTTTTGACAGCCTTAGAACACATATATGCAAGATTGAAATTTTTTTGCAACCTAAGAACACATATATGCATGATTGAATCTCTATAAAAAATTTTTGACAGCCTTAGAACACATATATGCATGATTGAATCACTGTGGAATTTTTTTGACAACTTTAGAACACATATATGAATGATTGAATCACTATGAAATTTTTTGAACAACCATATAACACATATATGCATGATTGAATCACTATGAAATTTTTTTACAGCCTTAGAAAACATATCTACATTATTGAATAACTATGAATTTTTTTTGACAGCCTAAGAATACTTATGGGCATGATTTAATTACTATAATTTCTTTTTGCGAGGCTTAGAAACACATATATGCATGATTGAATCACTATGAAATTAGTTTGACAGCCTCTAAACACATATATGGATGATTGAATCACTATGAATTTTTTTTAGAGCCTTAGAACACAAATATGCATGATTGAATCACAATGAAACATGTTTGACAGCCTTAGAGTACATATATGCGTGATTGAAACGTTAGAAATTTTTTTTAGAGCATTAGAACACATATATTCATGATTGAATCACAATAAATTTTTTTGACAACCTTAGAACACAACCTGCATGATTGAATCACTTTGTAATATTTTTGACAGCCTTAGAACAAATATATGCATGATTGAATTACTTTGAATTTTTTTTGACATCCTTAGAACACATATATGCATTATTGAATCACTATAAAAAAATTTTAACAGCCTTAGAACACATATTTGCAAGTGTGAATTACTATGAAATTCTTTTGACAGCCTTAGAATAAATATATGAATGATTGAATCATTATGAAAATTTTTTGATAGCCTTAGAACACATATATGCATGATTGAATCACTATGAATTTTTTTTGACAAAAATAGAACACATATATTCATGATTGAATCAATACAATTTTTTTTTTACAGCCTTAGAACAAATATACGCATGATTGAATCACTAAAAATTTTTTTGACAGCCTTAGAACACATATATGCATGATTTTATCACTATGAATTTTTTTTGACAGCCTTAGAAAACATATATGCATGCATCATTAAATCACTATAAAATTTTTTTGCGGCCTTAGAACACATAAATGCATGATTGAATCACTATGAATTTTTTTTCACCGCCTTAGAACACGTATATCCATGATTGAGTCACTATGAGATTTTTTTGAGAGCCTTAGAACACATATATGGATGATTGAATCAATACATTTTTTTTTTGACAGCCTCAGAACAAACATATATATATGATTGAATCACTATAAAATTTTTTGACCACCTTATAACACATATATGCATATTTTAATCACTATGATTTTTTTTTGACAGCCTTAGAACACATATAAGCATGATTAAATCGCTATGAAATTTTTTTGACAGCCTTAGAACACAAATATGCATGATTGAAACAATGTGAATTTTTTTTGACAACCTTAGAACACACATATATGCATCATTGAATCACTATGAAATTTTTATTGACAGCCTTAGAACACATATCTGCATGATTGAATCACAATGAAATTTTTTTGAGAGACTTAGAACTCATATATGCATGATTGAGTCACTTTGAAATTATTTTGACAGCCTTAGAACACATATACGCATTATTGAATCCCTATGAAATTTTTTTGACAACCTTAGTACATATATATGCATGATTGAATCACTATGATTTTTTTTTTCAGCCGAAGAACACATATATGCATCATTGAATCACTAAGAAATTTTTATTGACAGCCTTAGAACACATATATGCATGATTGAATCATAATGAAATTTTTTTGAGAGCCTTAGTACTCATATATGCATGATTGAGTCACTTTGAATTTTTTTTGACAGCCTTAGAACACATATACACATTTTTGAATCCCTATTGAATTTGTTTGATGACCTTAGAACAAATATATGAATGATTGAATCACTGTGAAATTTGTTTAACAACCATAGAACACATATATGCATGATTAAATCACTATGAAAATTTTTTGACAACCTTAGAACAAATATATGAATGATTGAATCACTATGAAGTTTTTTTAACAACCATAGAACACATATATGCTAGATTGAATATCTATGAATTTTTTTTTACTGCCATAGAACACATATAAGCATAATTTAATCGCTATAAATTTTTTTTGACAACCTTAGACCACATATATGCATGATTGAATCACTATAAATTTTTTGTGACAGCCTTGGAACACATATATTCAAATTTGAATCGATACGAAATTTTTTTGCTGCCTAAGAACACATATATGCATGATTGAATCCCTTTAATTTTCTTTTGACAGCCTTAGAACACATATATGCATGATTGAATCACTATGGATTTTTTTTGACAGCCTTGGAACACATATATGCATGATTAAATTACTATAAAATTTTTTGGACAACCTGAGAACACATATAAGAATGATTGAATTACTATGATTTTTTTTTAACATCCATAGAACACATATATGCATGATTGAATCAATAAGAATTTTTTTTGCGGACTTAGAACACATATACGCATGATTAAATCACTATGAAGTTTTTTTGACAGCCTTAGAACACATATATGCATGATTGAATCACTATAAACTTTTTTGATGAGCATTAGAACACTTAAATGTATGATTCAATCACTATAATTTTTTTTTGACAAACTTAGAACACATATCTGGATTATTGAATCACTATGATTTTTTTTGTATAGCCTTAGAACACATATATGCATGATTGAATCAGTATGAATTTTTTTTGACACACTTAGAACAATTATGGGCATGATTTAATCACTATGAATTTTTTTTGACAGCTTAGAACACATATATGCATGCATCATTAAATCACTATAAATTTTTTTTGCGGCCTTAGAACAGATAAATGCATGATTGAATCACTATGAATTTTTTTTGACAGCTTTAGAACACGTATATCCATGATTGAGTCACTATGAGATTTTTTTGAGAGCCTTAGAACACATATATGGATGATTGAATCAATATAATTTTTTTTTACAGCCTCAGAACACACATATATATATGATTGAATCACTACAAAATGTTTTTTACCACCTTATAACACATATATGCATATTTTAATCACTATGAGTTTTTTTTACAGCCTTAGAACACATATATACATGATTTAATCGCTATAAATATTTTTTGACCGCCTTAGAACACCAATATGCATGATTGAAACAATATGAATTTTTTTTGACAACCTTATAACACATATATGCATGATTGAATCACTATGATTTTTTTTTGCAGCCGAAGAACAAATATATGCATCATTAAATCACTATGAAATTTTTATTGACAGCCTTAGAACACATATCTGAATGATTGAATCACAATGAAATTTTTTTGAGAGCCTTAGAACTCATATATGCATGATTGACTCACTTTGAAATTTTTTGGCAGCCTTAGAACACATATACACATTATTGAATCCCTATGAAATTTTTTTGACAGCCTTAGAACACATATACGCATTATTGAATCACTGTGAAATTTTTTTAACAACCATAGAACACATATATGCATGATTAAATCACTATGAATTTTTTTTGACAACCATAGAACAAATATATGAATGATTGAATCACTATAAATTTTTTTTAACAATCATAGAACACATATATGCATGGTTGAATATCTATCAATTTTTTTTACTGCCATAGAACACAGTATAATTTAATCGCTATCAAATTTTTTTGACAACCTTAGAGCACATATATGAAAGATTGAATCACTATGAAATTTTTTTGACAGCCTTGGAACACATATATGCAAGTTTGAATCACAACGAATTTTTTTTTCAGCCTAAGAACACATATATTTATGATTGAATCACTATGACATTTTTTTGACAGCCTTAGAACACATATATACAAGATTGAAACACTATGAAATTTTTTTACAGCCTAAGAACACATATATGCATGATTGAATTACTATGAATTTTTTTTTACAGCCTTAGAACATATATATGCATGATTGAATCACTATGGATTTTTTTGACAACTTTGGAACACATATATGAATGATTGAATCACTATGAAATTTTTTTAACAACCACATAACACATATATGCATGATTGAATCACTATGAAATTTTTTTGCAGACTTAGAAAACATATCTTCATGTTTGAATCACTATGAATTTTTTTTGACAGCCTTAGAACACATATATGCATGATTGAATCACTATGATTTTTTTTTTACACCCTTATAATACTTATGGGCATGATTTAATTACTATAATTTCTTTTTGTGAGGCTTAGAAACACATATATGCATGATTGAATCACTATAAAATTATTTTGATAGCTATAAAACACATATATGGATGACTGAATGACTATGAATTTTTTTTGGAGCCTTAGAACACAAATATTCCTGATTGAATAACAATAAAACAAGTTTGACAGCCTTAGAATTCATATATGCGTGATTGAAACGTTAGAATTTTTTTTGAGAGCATTAAAACACATATATTCATGATTGAAACGGTATAAATTTTTTTGACAACCTTAGAACACATACCTGCATGATTGAATCACTATGAAATTTTTTTGACAGCCTTAGCACAAATATATGCATGATTGAATCACTATGATTTTTTTTTTACATCCTTAGAACACATATATGCATTATTGAATGACTATAAAAAAATTTTAACAGCCTTAGAACACATATATGCATGTGTGAATTACTATGAATTTTTTTTGAGAGCCTTAGAACACATATATGCATGCTTGAATTATTATAAATTTTTTTTGATAGCCTTAGAACACATATATGAATGATTGAATCACAATGAATTTTTTTTGACAACCATAGAACACATATATTCATGAATGAATCACTATAATATTTTTTTGACAGCCTTAGAACATATATATGCTTGATTGAATCAATACAAAATTTTTTTTACAGCCTTAGAACACATATAGGCATGATTGAATCACTATAAATTTTTTTGACAGCCTTAGAACACATATATGCATGATTTAATCACTATGAAATTTTTTAACAACCATAGAACACATATACGCATGATTGAATCACTATAAATTTTTTTGATAGCCTTAAAACACATATATGCATGATTGAATCACTATGAATTTTTTTTGACAGCCTTAGAACACATATATGCAAGCATCATTAAATCACTATAATTTTTTTTTGCGGCCTTAGAACACATAAATGCATAATTGAATCACAATGAATTTTTTTTGACAGCCTTAGAACACGTATATCCATGATTGAGTCACTATGAGATTTTTTTGAGATCCTTAGAACACATATATGGATGATTGAATCAATACAACGTTTTTTTGACAGCCTCAGAACACACATATATATATATATGATTGAATCACTACAAAAAACTTTTGACCACCTTATAACACATCTATGCATATTTTAATCACTATGAATTTTTTTTGACAGCCTTAGAACACATATAAGCATGATTAAATCGCTATGAAAATTTTTTGACAGCCTTAGAACACAAATATGCATGTTTGAAAATATATGAATTTTTTTTGACAACCTTAGAACACATATATGCATGATTGAATCACTATGATTTTTTTTTGCAGCCAAAGAACACATATATGCATCATTGAATCACTATGAAATTTTTATTGACAGCCTTAGAACACATATCTGCATGATTGAATCACAATGAAATTTTTTTGAGAACCTTAGAACTCATATATGCATGATTGAGTCACTTTGAAATTTTTTTGACAGCCTTAGAACACATATACACATTATTGAATCCCTATGAAATTTTTTTGACAACCTTAGAACATATAAATGAATGATTGAATCACTATGAAATTTTTTTAACCACCATAGAACACATATATGCATGATTAAATCACTATGAAATTTTTTTGACAACCTTAGAACAAATATATGACTGATTGAATCAGTATGAAATTTTTTTAACAACCATAGAACACATATATGCTAGATTGAATATCTATGAATTTTTTTTTACTGCCGGAGAACACATATAAGCATAATTTAGTCGCTATAAAATTTTTTTGACAGCCTTAGAGCACATATATGCATGATTGAATCACTATGATTTTTTTTTGTAGCCAAAGAACACATATATGCATCATTGAATCACTATGAAATTTTTATTGACAGCCTTAGAACACATATCTGCATGATTGAATCACAATGAAATTTTTTTGAGAACCTTAGAACTCATATATGCATGATTGAGTCACTTTGAAATTTTTTTGACAGCCTTAGAACACATATACACATTATTGAATCCCTATGAAATTTTTTTGACAACCTTAGAACATATAAATGAATGATTGAATCACTATGAAATTTTTTTAACCACCATAGAACACATATATGCATGATTAAATCACTATGAAATTTTTTTGACAACCTTAGAACAAATATATGACTAATTGAATCACTATGAAATTTTTTTAACAACCATAGAACACATATATGCTAGATTGAATATCTATGAATTTTTTTTTACTGCCAGAGAACACATATAAGCATAATTTAGTCGCTATAAAATTTTTTTGACAGCCTTAGAGCACATATATGCATGATTGAATCACTATGAAATTTTTTTGAGAGCCTTAGAACTCATATATGCATGATTGAGTCACTTTGAAATTTTTTTGACAGCCTTAGAACACATATACACATTATTGAATCCCTATGAAATTTTTTTGACAACCTTAGAACATATAAATGAATGATTGAATCACTATGAAATTTTTTTAACCACCATAGAACACATATATGCATGATTAAATCACTATGAAATTTTTTTGACAACCTTAGAACAAATATATGACTAATTGAATCACTATGAAATGTTTTTAACAACCATAGAACACATATATGCTAGATTGAATATCTATGAATTTTTTTTTACTGCCAGAGAACACATATAAGCATAATTTAGTCGCTATAAAATTTTTTTGACAGCCTTAGAGCACATATATGCATGATTGAATCACTATGAAATTTTTTTGACAGCCTTGGAACACATATATGCAAATTTGAATCACTACAAAAATTTTTTGCTGCCTAAGAACACATATATGCATGATTGAATCACTATAATTTTTTTTTGACAGCCATAGAACACATATATGCATGATTGAATCACTATGGAATTTTTTTGACAGCCTTGGAACATATATATGCATGATTAAATTACCATAAATTTTTTTTGACAACCTTAGAACACATATACGAATGATTGAATCACTATGATTTTTTTTTAACAACCATAGAACACATATATGCATGATTGAATCAATAAGAAATTTTTTTGAAGACTTAGAACACATATACGCATGATTAAATCACTATGAAGTTTTTTTTACAGCCTTAGAACACATATATGCATGATTGAATCACTATAAACTTTTTTGATGAGCATTAGAACACTTATATGTATGATTCAAACACTATAAATTTTTTTTGACAACCTTAGAACACATATCTGCATTATTGAATCACTATGATTTTTTTTTACAGCCTTAGAACACATATATGCATGATTGAATCGCTATTTTTTTTTTGACAACCTTAGAACACATACTTGCACTATTGATTGAAATTTTTTTAACAGCCTTAGAACATATATATGCATGATTGAATCACTATGAAATTTTTTTAACATCCTTAGAACACAAATATGCATGATTAAATCACTATAATTATTTTATGACAGCCTTAGAACACATATATGCATGCTTGAATCATTAACAAATTTTTTTGATAGCCTTAAAACACATACATGAATGATTAAATCACTATGAAATATTTTCGACAACTATAGAACACATATATGCCTTATTGAATCACTATGAGATTTTTTTGACAGCCTTAGGACTTATATATTCTTGATTGAGTCAAATACAATTTGTTTTTGACAGCCTTAGAACACATACATGCATGATTGAATAACTATGATTTTCTTTTGCAGCCGAAGAACACATATATGCATCATTGAATCTCTAGAAAATTTTTATTGACAACATTAGAACACATATCTCCATGATTGAATCACAATGAAATTTTTTTGAGAGCCTTAGAACTCATATATGCATGATTGAGTCACTTTGAATTTTTTTTGACAGCCTTAGAACACATATACGCATTATTGAATCCCTATGAATTTTTTTTGACAACCTTAGAACACAAGTACACATATACACATTATTGAATCACTATGAATTTTTTTTAGCAATCATAGAACACATATATGCATGATTAAGTCCCTATGAAATTTTTTTGACAACCTTAGAACAAATATATGAATGATTGAATCACTATGAAATTTTTTTAACAACCATAGAACACATATATGCTAGATTGAATATCTATGAAATTTTGTTTACTGCCATAGAACACATATAAGCATAATTTTATCGCTATAATTTTTTTTTGACAACCTTAGAAAACATATATGCATGATTGAGTCACTATGAAATTTTTTTTAAGGCCTTGGAACACATATATGCAAATTTGAATCACTATGAAATTTTTTTTAAGGCCTTGGAGCACATATATGCATGATTGACTCACTATAATTTTTTTTTGACAGCCATAGAACACATATATGCATGATTGAATCACTATGAATTTTTTTTGACAGCCTTGGAACACATATATGCATGATTAAATTACTATAAAATTTTTCTGACAACCTTAGAACACATATACGAATGATTGAATGACTATGATTTTTTTTTAACAACCATAGAACACGTATATGCATGATTGAATCAATAAGAATTTTTTTTACAGACTTAGAACATATATATGCTTGATTGAAGACTTAGAACATATATATGCTTGAATCACAACGAGATTTTTTTGACAGCCTTAGGACATATATATGCTTGATTTAATCAAATACAATTTTTTTTTGACAGCCTTAGAACACATATATGCATGATTGAATCACTATAAACTTTTGTGACAGCCTTAGAACAAAAATATGCATGATTTAATCACTATAAATTTTTTTGCACAGCCTTAGAACACATATATGCATGATTTAATCACAATGAATTGTCTTTGATAGCCTTAAAACACATACATGCAAGATTGAATCTCTATGAAATTTTTTTGACAGCCTTACAACACATATATCCATGATTGAATCATTGTGAATTTTTTTTGAGAGCCTTAGAACACTTATGAGCATGACTTAATCACCATGATTTTTTTTAGAGGCTTTAGAACACATATATGCATGATTAAACTACTATCAATTTTTTTTGACATAGTTAGAACACATATATGCATGATTGAATCACTATGAAATTGTTTTGACAGCCTTAGAACATATATAAGCGTGATTGAATCATTAGACATTTTGTTTGAGAGCATTAGAACACATACATGCATGATTGAATCTCTATAAAAAAATTTGACAACCTTAGAACACATATATGCATGATTTTATCACTATGAATTTTTTTTGACACCCTTAGAACACTTATGAGCATGATTTAATCACTATAAAAATTTTTTGACAGCCTTCGAACACATATTTGCATGATTGAATTACTATGAATTTTTTTTGACAACCTTAGAACACATATATGCATGATTGAATCACTATAAAATTTTTTTGACAGCCTTAGAATACATATATGCAAGATCTAATCACAATGTATTTTTTTTGCTGCCTAAGAACACATATAAGCAGAATTGAATCACTATGATTTTTTTTTGACAGCCATTAAACACATATATGCATGATTGAATCACTATGGATTTTTTTTGGCAGCCTTAGAATACATATATGCATGATCGAATCACTATGAGGCTTAGAAACACATATATGCATGATTGAATCACTATAAAATTATTTTGACAGCCTTAAAACACATATATGGATGATTGAATCACTATGATTTTTTTTTGGAGCCTTAGAACACAAATATGCATGATTGAATCACTATGAAATAGGTTTGACAGCCTTAAAATATATATATATGCGTGATTGAAATGTTAGAATTTTTTTTGAGAGCATTAGAACACATATATGCATGATTGAATCACTATAAATTTTTTTGACAACCTTAGAACACATACCTGCATGATTTAATCACTATGAAATTTTTTTGACAGCCTTAGAACAAATATATGCATGATTGAATCACTATAAATTTTTTTTGACATCCTTAGAACACATTTATGGATGGTTGAATGACTATAAAAAAATTTTTAACAGTCTTAGAACACATATATGCATTACTGAATAACTATGAAATTTTTTTGATAGCCTTATAACACATATATGCATGTTTGAATGATTATGAAATTTTTTTGATAGCCTTAGAACACATATATGAATGACTGAATCACTATGAATTTTTTAATACAACCATAGAACACATATATTCATGATTGAATCACTATAAGATTTTTTGACAGCCTTAGAACATATATATGCTTGATTGAATCAATACAAATTTTTTTTGACAGCCTTAGAACACATATACGCATGATTGAATCACTATAAATTTTTTTGACAGCCTAAGAACACATATATGCATGATTTAATCACTATAAAATTTTTTAACAACCTTAGAACACATATATGCATGATTTAATCACAATGAAATTTTTTTGATAGCCTTAAAACACATATATGCATGATTGAATCACTATGACTTTTTTTTTACAGCCTTAGAACACATATATGCATGCATCATTAAGTCACTATGAAAATTTTTTTCGGCCCTAGAACACATATATGCATGATTGATTCACTATGAATTTTTTTTTGACTGCCTTAGAACACGTATATCTATGATTGAATCACTATGATTTTTTTTTACAGCCTTAGAACACATATATGCATGATTGAATCACTATGGATTTTTTTTGGCAGCCTTACAACACATATATGCATAATTGAATCACTATGAGGCTTAGAAACACATATATGCATGATTGAATCACTAAAAATTATTTTGACAGCCTTAAAACACATATACGGATGATTGAATCACTATGAATTTTTTTTGGAGCCTTAGAACGCAAATATGCGTCATTGAATCACTATAAAACAAGTTTGACAGCCTTAGAATACCTATATGCCTGATTGAAATGTCAGAATTTTTTTTTAGAGCACTAGAACACATATATGCATGATTTAATAGCTATAAATTTTTTTGACAACCTTTGAACACATACCAGCATGATTTAATCACTATGAAATTTTTTTGACAGCCTTAGAACAAATATATGCATGATTGAATCACTATGAATTTTTTTTGACATCTTTAGAACACATATATGGATGGTTGAATCACTATAAATTTTTTATAACAGCCTTAGAACACATATATGCATGACTGAATTACTATGAAATTTTTTTGACAGCCTTAGAACACATATATGCCTGCTTGAATCATTATAAATTTTTTTTGATAGACTTAGAACACATATATGAATGATTGAATCACTATGGAATTTTTTTGACAACCATAGAACACATATATTCATGATTGAATCACTATAAGATTTTTTTGACAGCCTTAGAACATGTATATGCTTGATTGAATCAATACAATTTTTTTTTGACACCCTTAGAACACATATACGCATGATTGAATCACTATAAATTTTTTTGACAGCCTTAGAACACATATATGCATGATTTAATCACTATAATATTTTTTAACCGCCTTAGTACACATATATGCATGATTTAATCACAATGAAATTTTTTTGGATAGCCTTAAAACACATATATGCATGATTGAATCACTATGAATTTTTTTTTACAGCCTTAGAACACTTATATGCATGCATCATTAAATCATTATGAAATTTTTTTGCGGCCTTAGAACACATATATGTATGATTGAATCACTATGAAATTTTTTCGACAGCCTTAGAACATGTATATCCATGATTGAATCGCTATGAGATTTTTTTGAGAGCCTTAGAACACACATATGGATGATTGAATCAATACAATTTTTTTTTGACAGCCTCAGAACACACATATATATATGATTGAGTCACTACAAATTTTTTTTTACCACTTAGAACACATATATGCATGCATCATTAAATCACTATGAAATTTTTTTTACCGCCTTAGAACACACATAAGCATGATTTAATCGCTATGAAAATTTTTTGACAGCCTTAGAATACAAATATATGCACGATTGAATGACTATGAATATTTTTTGTAGTCAAAGAACACACATATGCTTCAGTGAATCACTATGAAATTTTTATTGACAGCCTTAGAACACATATCTGCATGATTGAATCACAATGGAATTTTTCTGAGAGCCTTAGAACACCTATATGCATGATTGAGTGACTTTGAAATTTTTTTGATAGCCTTAGAACACATATACGCATTATGTAAACTATGATTTTTTTTTTACAACCTTAGAAAACATATATGCATGATTGAATCACTATGAAACTTTTTTAACAACCTTAGAACAAATATATGAATGATTGAATCACTATGAAATTTTGTTAACAACCATAGGACACATATATGCAAGATTGAATTGCTGTAAATTTTTTTTTACTGCCATAGAACACATATAAGCATAATTTAGTCACTATAAAATTTTTTTGACAACCTTAGAGCACATATATGCATGATTGAATCACTATGAAAATTTTTTGACAGCCTTAGAACACATATATGCAAGTTTGAATCACTGTGAATTTTTTTGGCAGCCAAAGAGCACATATATGCATGATTGAATCACTATGGAACTTTTGAGACAACCTTAGAACACATATATGCATGATTGAATCACTATAAATATTTTTTGACTGCTTTAGAACACATATATTAAATATTAAATCACTATGAAATTTTTTTGGCAACCTTAGAACACATATACGATTGATTGAATCACTATGAATTTTTTTTAAAACCATAGAACACATATATGCATGATTGAATCAATATGATTTTTTTTGCCGACTTAGAACACATATATGCATGATTGAATCACTGTAAACTTTTTTGATGAGCATTAGAACACTTATATGTATGATTCAGTCACTATAAATTTTTTTTGACAACCTTAGAACATATATTTGCATTATTGAATCACTATGAATTTTTTTTGACAGCCTTAGAACACATATATGCATGATTGAATCACTGTGATTTTTTTTTTACAGCCTTAGAACACATATTTGCATTATTGAATCTCTATAAAAAAAATTTGACAACAATAAAACACATATATGAATGATTTAATCACTATAATTATGCGTGATTGAATCATTAGAATTTTTGTTTGAGAGCATTAGAACACATATATGCATGATTGAATCTCTATAAAAAAAATTGACAACCTCAGAACACATATATGCATGATTGAATCACTATTAAATTTTTTTGACACCCTTAGAACACTTATGGGCAAGATTTAATCACTATAAATTTTTTTTGACAGGCTTAGAACACATATATGCATGATTGAATTGCTATGAAATTATTTTCACAGCCTTAGAACACATATATTGATGATTGAATCACTATGAATTTTTTTTAGAGCCTAACAACACAAATATGCATGATTGAATCGTTAGAATTTTTTTTTAGGGCATTAGAACACATATCTGCATGATTGAATTGCTAAATTTTTTTTTGACAACCTTAGAACACATATTTGCATTATTGAATCACTATGAAATTTTTTTGACAGCCTTAAAACACATGTATTGTTACGCCCCAAATATTTAACTTGAAAATTTTGGAATAATTTTTTTTTTCTAAACAACAACGGAAAAGCTTTATTAAATCCTTCATCAAATTATTTGGGCGGGTTACAAGTAGTAGCACAGACTCAAAGCATTTAAGTAAAATAAATTCTTGCATTGAAATACTATAAGTTATCATTTACAACTTAATGATTTATTACAAGTCATATTCCTCAGGACATCCGAAGAAGATATGGTCACATAGCACTGTCCGCAGCGACGACCGCAATTGTTCACCATACCGTTTCCTAAAAATATTAAATCAGAAGGAGTCAGACTACCACGTCTGAGTAAGAAGCATAATATCCATATGAATGTGCACAGTGTCATGTGTACAAGTATATGTGCAACAAGTTTATATAAAACTATTAACCATTTAATAAGTGATAAATGTACAGGTCACCAAAGTCGAGTATTTCATGATTAATTTCCATCAATATCAAAGCACAATCCATCATATACATAAACCATATTCATATAAGTAATAACCACTTTAGAACTAATGTAGATGTGCACCTGACTTAACTAAAGCATTTCATGTAACGTGTGCATAAAGCACAAAGATCAATGTTCAGCACATCGTTCATAAGTTATCACAATTTCCATGTGAAGGAAAACCAATTTGAACCATGCCCTACAGGAGACACATCTTACTTTAACAATTTCAACATCAAGCAGTATGCAATTACTTGAAGATTTTTCTTAATGCACTAACATTATGTTTCATCTTGTTAATTACCCTATGGGTACGCACAGGCATTCGACATCGTAGCGGACCGATACCACACTAAGGTTTATTATTATATAACCCGTATGACTAGCCGTACGGATATCCAAAGGGGACGGTTCACGACCGTGAGAGTACTCCCCAATGGCTAGAACTAGAATTAGGATGCACCCTGTACTTCTGCAGAAGACTTGGATCTACCACCTAGGACAAATTGGTAGTCCTGGTCCCCTAACTCCGAGGACTGGGGACCGGGTGAGACGCCTCGCTCTCACAAAACTAGAATGTCCCACGGAGTTTGTACCATCTACCCTCTCCAAGGTAGACCATGGGTCCAGTAACATACACCGTCTTTCAGGTGTACCCAGAGCCCTGAGAAACCAGTAACATATACTGTTTTCAGGTATACCCAATATCCCGGGAAACCAGTAACATATATCGTCTTTCAGGTATACCCAGAATCTCTTTTCATTATTATTTTTATGTGTGTATTTTTCATTCTTGTTTTGTTTTGATCCACTAACATACACCATCTTTCAGGTGTACCCAACACTTTGGGGAAAATCCAGTAACATATACCCTCTTTCAGGTATACCCAGAATCCCAAATAGAAACTGGTAACATATACCGTCTTTCAGGTATACCCAGAGTCTGGAGTTTTCATTTATGTCACGTGTATTAGTTTAGCTGTGTTTTTGGTGCTAGGGTATACATATCGTACCTCACTGGTTGTGCCGCAACATGGCATAAACCAATTTAACACTTCATAAGTGCTCGTATGGCACTATCAGCTTGCTGTGAAGCTGCAAGCTCGATTTTAAGCTTTCACATGATCATGACGTGAAAATGTCCTCATGTATGCAAACTTTTGCAGAACACATAGATCTGCTAGCACGTAAACATGTCCTAACATGAAATCATGATTCAATTATATGCAATTTTCATAGCATCATAGGTGCCTAGATGGCATCACAAGGATTTGACATGCTCAGTTTTAATTTGTAACATTATGCCATTGTAGTTTTTCTTCTATTAGTGCCATTGTAATAAAAATATGTATTTAACCACAAGCCATATACAAAACCACAGGCGATGTGACTACATCATTGTTATCTTGTCAAATCCTCAATACGTACATTCTTAATAGGTACAACCATGTCCCAGTGTGTGTGTACACGGTGATAGCAACAACCATTTGAATTCCCATATTAATTTAGGTAGTCGAACAAAAATGAGTATGTATATAAAATTGATGGCTTTCGAATTCAAGCCCTTATTATCTAAAGATTGCATAAAAACCCTCATTGCTCAAAGCGATTTATTATATGTATTTTTATACTCTTGAAACCATCATCTGTATGCGACTATTCATCAACATGTAGTAACCATGCTATATCTAATATTAGATATTGGAAGGTCTCTATAGAAAATCCCCGTAAGAATACATATATTTTTTAACCTAACTCGGGTCATGTTTACGCATTACCACATCTGACTTAATGTGCAACTAAGTGAACAACCCGAATTTAATTATCAATCGGATATAAAATTCCTACCAAACCAAGGAAATACATATATTTTGTAAGTCAAGCTAATACCGCAACAACCCCATAGAGATAACACATAGTGTTGTAACGATTTGCAGCTCTCAAGCCAACCTAACACTTACACTGACTGTGAACCAAAAACATGGAAGCACACCACCTGAGTAGGGTCGATAGAGTCCCATGGCATGTTGGTCGAGTTGATTAGCACAATCGCAAAATGCACCAACTAACACATTCTGTAAGCAGGTTATTCACATGCTGAAATTTGTTTTTTTTTTTTTCTATCTGGTTTGATGATGTGTGTGCAGGTCGTGGGCTTTCCAGCGGTGCCATTGACACGAGTGGTGCTGACAGCACCAGCAATGGCAGCATGCGCTGCCCGGTGAAATGGGTCATGTCCCTGGCCTAATAAAATGGCGCACACCAGACCCACCCGGTCTGTTTAGGAAGGTCGACTATAAGGTTCACACCGACCACATAAATGGTTGACCTTAACAGCAAACATACCGAAACAACTACCGAAAATGGTCATTCTACCCTAATTGAGAACAAGACTTAACTTGGATGAAATTCTGGATTTAATTAAAAGTAACAAAAATCAGGACTCAACTATCGCTTATACTAAACACTAAACTCAATGAACATGAGACAAAGAATTACTCATGATAGTACTTGTAAGAGAATGATCACGATTCTAACTCTAATTGACCAATATTACTAATACCTCTAACTTTGAATTGAATGAATAGAACTACTTACCAAAAACCTTAGAGACCAATTGACGCTGGTACCTAAGTCATGCAAGATGAGGGATGGGCTTTGAATGCTCACTTACATAACACCCTTCACTAACTAAGGACTAATTGTAAAATGGACAAATCAATACCTAAGGAAAGAAGAATCATTACAAAAAAAAAAACATACGTTAAATATTTCTGTAGCATACGTTACCCTATATAAGAGACTTAGTTAAGGTAATGAAATTTATACTTTCTAACAGATGGAATATTACAGCTACTTTCCTAAACAAGGGGATGTTGGACAACTTCCTAATGTAATGGGTTTCAAAATAAGAAAAGGATGGTAATCTAATTAGACCAACCAACCGTCCACCTATGTAGTATTAATAGAAAAGTGTAAGCCTTGGGGCACACATGTTTTCTCTTAATTCCAAAGAGATATTCAATATAATTTTCAATATGAGCCCCTTACCAAATTTAACCCAGAAGGTCTCCCCATAGGCTGACGTATTGAAGTAATGACACCACCCTTTCCTTGATTGAATGGGTTGTGCATAAAGCATAAGAATAACCCAAATTGAAAAATGTACTTTTCTATGGATTAGATTTACTTCACTGCACCCATCCTAACCTCACGACATGCACCTAACTAATACTAAGTAAGGTCAATAAAATTTAGAGATGACCAAAGGCAATAAACAACTTTTTAGCATGTAGAACTTCAATCGGCTATACCGATAAGCATTGGATCTAGTCGATTGAACTCTTTTTTTTTTTTAACTATGATAAAAAAAAAATTAGATTCCAATGTTGTCGGACCTGCAGCCCTCCCCAACCATGCTGCCAATTTGCCATATATATATATATATATTAATGAACCCAGCCACAAATCCTTATGCATAGATGTACGTTGACATACCAAATTCACGGTTCACATAAACAATGAAACAATATGCTAAATGTCGCACAATAACATGAAATGAGTCATATTTATATACATCATTCAGATGAGTTTTGTGGCAAATCGAGTTACACAACAAGAATGATATATCTTGCAATGATGTGAAATCATAACCACGTATACCAAATTTCTGATCATATTAGGGCAGTTCAATATACATGGCCTAAATGGTTATTAAACAAAAGATCGAACAAAACCAAATGATAATTCATAATTTATAATCCGAGCTACCCCTCCGGTGATAACCGTATTTTTGCAAGCATTCGATACAAGGCTTCTGTTACTGATCCCACTGTGTAGAGGGGATCAATGCACATACCAAGACGTGTTACAGCTTAACCCCATACATTACACCCCATTCACCTACCTAAGATCGGTTTGATCTTGGATCCCACATGGTTTACACCCACGACTAAGTATATGTATTTTCTTACATATATTCGGGTTGTAGGATTTAATACGAGTGCTACATGTCACTAGGCATACGCATAAGGATAGAATGCCCTTACCTCAGTGAAGATCAAAGACGTTTTGCGAAAGGCTTCCTCCTGGCATGCACGTCTCCTTGCGTTGTTCGGCCCATCGTCAATGAGAAGCCGAGATAGAAAAATGGTGGTAGAAATGGCTGGACTGAAGAAGACATGAAGGATGGAGGAAGGAATAGTTGGAATGGGAAAAGAGGGAAGATTGGGAAAGAAAGGAAAAGAGCCTTTTTGAGACTCGTTTTTTGTAAACCCCTTATGGGTTTCCATTTTTTTTTATTTACTTCCTTACAAAAATTGTCCAGCCTCCCCAATAGAATTCCAAGAGCCCTATTCAATGCTCTTGGTTGGGCTTCCCATTTGAGAAAACGTCCAGCCCACCTTCCATGTATGCCTCCCCCAACCCGTCTTTATTGGGGAAGTTGAAACGTCTTTCCCTCCCAACTTCAAAAAAATTATTTAATATAGTAAGTTGAAACGTCCTAAAAAAAATCACAAGAGGATTCGAACTGGGGACCTCTTATGTAAGGATTAACGAGCCCCACCAGTGTGCTATTTTGAATTTCGTTGCATATTCTTGCAACGTTAATTTATTTAACTTTTAGTAAGGTTTTGGCAGAAATTCCAAAAATAACATTTTTGACAAACAAACACGTCTTTTTTCTAAAATCTGTGTGAGTGTAGTTCATAGGAATTGAACTCAGGTTGCCTCATCACTAGGCAATACACCTCACCACAACACTGCTTCTCATCTTGTTGGACTATTGGCCATGTTTAATTCTTTTATCCTCTTTTGACGCAATTTACAAAATAGCGGCTTTTAACAAAATTTCTGACGTATACGGGGATTAGACTCACGTTCTCTTCCTACTGAGGCAACCAACCATACCAGTGCGCCAACTCTTACTTGGTTGCACTTCTTTGCGACTAAAAGTACTTCAATGATGAGTGATGTTCAAAATCGCGTAAGTAAGACATACAAAGTGGCGTGAGCACTGTTTATGAGGAATCAAGTCCCGAGAATCATAAATCAAAGTCATAATACATATGACTAGAAAATCCCCGAGTTTGGGACCCAAACGAGGAAAAAACCTTGTTATTTCATGTGAATTACTAGAAAGCGTATATCGATAGGATATGGGTCATAACGAGGGCGATATTCGCTAGAGATGAAACTTTAGAAAAGTGCTTTGCGAATTTAGTTGTAATTGAAAACTAAAATTTGGATTTTAATCAGGTTTTAGATCCATCCAAGATCTGAATCCATTCATCGTATCCGAATCCAAAATCCTGAATCCATTTGATCCAGTTTGGATACAAGATCCATTTGGATTAACTCTATATCACTCTATCGTATTTATTTCCAAGAATGGTAATATTTATTTATTTTGATAATTATTGAAATTTTGCGGGTTTTACATCCTTTCCCCCTAAAAAGAATTTCGTCCACGAAATTCATTGAAAAGACCAATCAAATGGATTGGAGTATCTAACTATGTGTGTTATATTAGATGATACTTCAAAACCAATTGAAGTATAAACCTTGCATCTCATTTTAGAGTCCTATTTAGTGTAGTGAAATTCCCTATTTGAATCCCCTAATGGCATAGCCTTCATTACTAGAAAGTGATGTATATATACATATAACCTCTATATATCAATTGGGTCAACTATGATTCAGTATTGAATGTGTATCAAAACTTTGAGTCATTAGACCCTATGTTCTGAATCGAATTCAATTAAGATCTGGTATAACATTCTAGATTAAACCAATTCAGGTATTAAACTTAAAGTCATTTCATTGAATCCTTTCATCAAAATATTCGTCTTGGTTCCCGAAGAACCTATATAATAACATCGTTAAGTCGAATAGTGTCCCTAGCAATATATCTAGGTTCTAAAAAAAAATTATGTAACAATTCATTTTTTTACAAACTAGAAAACAAACTTAGACACTTACAGAGCTTTTGTAGGGTCGCTGGAATGCCATGAACCATATATTCTTGTCCTGCTCTGATACCATAATTGTAATGCCCCAAATATTTAACTTGAAAATTATGGAATAAATTTTTTTTTCTAAACAACAGCAGAAAAGCTTTATTAAATCCTTCATCAAATTATTTGGGCGGGTTACAAGTAATAACACAGACTCAAGGCATTTAAGTAAAATAAATTCTTGCATTGAAATACTACAAGTTATCATTTACAACTTAATGATTTATTACAAGTCATATTCCTCAGGACATCCGAAGAAGATATGGTCACATAGCACTGTCCGCAGCGACGACCGCAATTGCTCACCATACCGTTTCCTAAAAATATTAAATCAGAAGGAGTCAGACTGCCACGTCTGAGTAAGAAACATAATATCCATATAAATGTGCACAGTGTCATGTGTACAACTATATGTGCAACAAGTTTAGATAGAACTATTAACCATTTAATAAGTGATAAATGTACAGGTCACTAAAGTCGAGTATTTCATGACTAATTTCCATCAATATCAAAGCACAAACTATCATATGCATAAACCATATTCATATAAGTAATAACCACTTTAGAACTAATGTAGATGTGCACCTGACTTAATTAAAGCATTTCATGTAATGTGTGCATAAAGCACAAAGATCAATGTTCAACACATCGTTCATAAGTTATCACAATTTCCATGTGAAAGAAAACCGATTTGAATCATGCCCTACAGGAGACACATCTTACTCCAACAATTTCAACATCAAGCAGTATGCAATTACTTGAATATTTTTCTTAATGCACTAACTTTATATTTCATCTTGTTAATTACCCTGTGGGTACGCACAGGCATTCGACATCGTAGTGGACCGAGACCACACGGGGGTTTATTATTATATAACCCGTATGACTAGCCGTACGGATATCCAAAGGGGATGGTTCATGACCGAGAGAGTACTCTCCAATGGCTAGAACTAGAATTAGGATGCACCCTGTACTTCTGCAGAAGACTTGGATCTACCACGTAGGATGAATTGGTAGTCCTGGTCACCTAACTCCGAGGACTGGGGACCGGGTGAGACACCTCGCTCTCACAAAACTAGAATGTCCCACGGAGTTTGTACCATCTACCCTCTCCAAGGTAGACCATGGGTCTAGTAACATACACCGTCTTTCAGGTGTACCCAGAGCCCTGGGAAACCAATAACATATACCGTTTTCAGGCATATCCAGTATCCCGGGAAACCAGTAACATATACCGTCTTTCAGGTATACCCAGAATCCCTTTTCATTATTATTTTTATGTGTGTATTTTTCATTCTTGTTTTGTTTGGATCCACTAACATACACCATCTTTCAGGTGTACCCAACACTTTGGGAAAAATCCAGTAACATATACCCTCTTTCAGGTATACTCAGAATCCCAAATAGAAACTGGTAACATATACCGTCTTTCAGGTATACCCAGAGTCTATAGTTTTCATTTATGTCACCGTGTATTAGTTTAGTTGTGTTTTTGTTGCTAGGGTATACATATCGTACCTCACTGGTTGTGCCGCAACATGGCATAAACCAATTTTAACAATTCATAAGTGCTCGTATGGCACTATCAGCTTGTTGCAAAGCTACAAGCTCGATTTTAAGCTTTCACATGATCATGACGTGAAAATGTCCTCATGTATGCAAACTTTTGCAGAACACATAGATCTGCTAGCACGTAAACATGTCCTAACATGAAATCATGATTCAATTATATGCAATTTTCATAGCATCATAGGTGCCTAGATGGCATCACAAGGATTTGACATGCTCAGTTTTAATTTGTAACATTATGCCATTGTAGTTTTTCCTCTATTAGTGCCATTATAATAAAAATATGTATTTAACCACAAGCCACATACAAAACCACAGGCGATGTGACTACATCATTGTTATCTTGTCAAATCCTCAATACGTACATTCTTAATACGTACAACCATGTCCCAGTGTGTGTGTACACGGTGATAGCAACAACCATTTGAATTCCCATATTAATTTAGGTAGTCGAACAAAAATGAGTATGTATATAAAATTGATGGCTTTCAAATTCAAGCCCTTATTATCTAAAGATTGCATAAAAACCCTCATTGCTCAAAGGGATTTATTATATGTATTTTGATACTCTTGAAACCATCATCTGTATGCGACTATTCATCAACATGTAGTAGCCATGCTATATCTAATATTAGATATTGGAAGGTCTCTATAGAAAATCCCCGTATGAATACATATATTTTTGAACCTAACTCGGGTCAGGTTTAGGCATTACCACATCCGACTTAATGTGCAACTAAGTGAACAACCCGAATTTAATTATCAATCGGATATAAAATTCCTACCAAACCAAGCTAATACCGCAGCAACCCCCATAGAGATAACACATAGTGTTGTAACGGTTTGCAGCTCTCAAGCCAACCTAACACTTACACTGACTGTGAACCAAAAACATGGCAGCACACCACCCGAGTAGGGTCAATAGAGTTCCATGACATGTTGGTCGAGCTGATTAGCACAATCGCAAAATCCACCAACTAACACATTTTGTAAGCAGGCTATTCACATGCTAAATTTTGTTTTTTTTTTCCTATCCGGTTTGATGATGTGTGTGCAGGTCGTGGGCTTTCCAGCGGTGCCATTGGCACGAGTGGTGCTGACAGCACCAGCAGAGGCAGCATGCGCTGCCCGGTGAAATGGGTCATGTCTCTGGCCTAATAAAATGGTGCACACCAGACCCACCCGGTCTGTTTAGGAAGGTCGACTATAAGGTTCACACCGACCACATAAATGGTTGACCTTAACAGCAAACATACCGAAACAACTACCGAGAATGGTCATTCTACCCTAATTGAGAACAAGACTTAACTTGGATGAAATTTTGGGATTAATTAAAAGTAACAAAAATCGGGACTCAACTATCGCTTATACTAAACACTAAACTCAATGAACATGAGACAAAGAATTACTCATGATAGTAGTTGTAAGAGAATGATCACGAATCTAACTCTAATTGACCAATATTACTAATACCTCTAACTTTGATCTGAATGAATAAAACTACTTACCAAAAACCTTAGAGACCAATTGATGCTGGTACCTAAGTCATGCAAGATGAGGGATGGGCTTTGAATCCTCACTTACATAACACCCTTCACTAACTAAGGACTAATTGTAAAATGGACAAATCAATACCTAAGGAAAGAAGAATTAATACCAAAAAAAACATACGTTAAATATTTATGTAGCATACGTTACCCTATATAAGAGACTTAGTTAAAGTAATGAAATTTATACTTTCTAACAGATGGAATATTACAGCTACTTTCCTAAACAAGGGGATGTTGGACAGCTTCCTAATGTAATGGGTTTCAAAATAAGAAAAGGATGGTAATCTAATTAGACCAACCAACCGTCCACCTATGTAGTATTAATAGAAAAGTGTAAGCCTTGGGGCACACATGTTTTCTCTTAATTCCAAAGAGATATTCAATATAATTTTCAATATGAGCCCCTTAGCAAATTTAACCCAAAAGGTCTCCCCATAGGCTGACGTATTGAAGTAATGACACCACCATTTCCTTGATTGAATGGGCTGTGCATAAAGCACAAGAATAACCCAAATTGAAAAATGTATTTTTCTATGGATTAGATTTACTTCACTGCACCCATCCTAACCTCACGACATGCACCTAATGAATACTAAGTAAGGTCAATAAAATTTAGAGATGACCAAAGGCAATAAACAACAACTTTTTAGTATGTAGAACTTCAATCGGCTATACCGATAAGCATTGGATCTAGTCGATTGAACTCTTTTTCTTTTTTAACTATGATAAAAAAAAAAATTAGAATTCCAATGTTGTCGGACCTGCAGCCCTCCCCAACCGTGCTCCCAATTTGCCATATATATATTAATGAACCCAACCACAAATCCTTATGCATAGATGTATGTTGACATACCAAATTCACGGTTCACATAAACAATGAAACAATATGCTAAATGTCGCACAATAACATGAAATGAGTCATATTTATATACGTCATTCAGATGAGTTTTGTGGCAAATCGAGTTACACAACAAGAATAATATATCCTGCAATGATGTGAAATCATAACCACGTATACAAAATTTCTGATCATATTAGGGCAGTTCAATATACATGGCCTGAATGGTTTATTAAACAAAAGATCGAACAAAACCAAATGATAATTCATAATTAATAATCCGAGCTACCTTTCCGGTGATAACCGTATTTTTGCAAGCATTTGATACAAGGCTCATGTTACTGATCCCACTGTGTAGAAGGGATCGATGCACATACCAAGACGTGTTACAGCTTAAACCCATACATTACACCCCATTCACCTACCTAAGATCGGTTTGATCTTGGATCCCACATGGTTTACACCCACGACTAAGTATATGTATTTTCTTACATATATTCGGGTTGTAGGATTTAATACGAGTGCTACATGTCACTAGGCATACGCATAAGGATAGAATGCCCTTACCTCAGTGAAAATCAAAGATGTTTTGCGAAAGGCTTCCTCCTGGCATGCACGTCTCCTTGCGTTGTTCGGCCCATCGTCAATGAGAAGCCGAGATAGAAAAAAGGTGGTAGAAATGGCTGGACTGAAGAAGACATGAAGGATGGAGGAAGGAATAGTTGGAATGGGAAAAGAGGGAAGATTGGGAGAGAAAGGAAAAGTGCCTTTTTGAGACTCGTGTTTTTGTAAACCCCTTATGGGTTTCCGTTTTTTTTTTATTTACTTCCTTACAAAAACCGTCCAGCCTCCCCAATTGAATTCCAAGAGCCCTATTCAATGCTCTTGGTTGGGCTTCCCATTTGAGAAAACGTCCAACCCACCTTCCATGTACGCCTGCCCCAACCCGTCTTTATTGGGGAAGTTGAAACGTCTTTCCCCACCCAACTTCAAAAAAAATATTTATTATAGTAAGTTGAAACGTCCTAAAAAAAATCACAGAAGGATTCGAACTGGGGACCTCTTCTCTAAGGGGTAACAAGCCCCACTAGTATGCTATTTTGAATTTCGTTGCATATTCTTGCAAAGTTAATTTATTTAACCTTTAGTAAGGTTTTGGCGGAAATTCCAAAAATAACATTTTTGACAAAGAGACACGTCTTTTTTCTAAAATCTGTGTGAGTGTAGTTCATGGGATTTGAACTCAGGTTGCCTTATCACTAGGTATACACCTAACCACAACACTGCTTCTCATCTTGTTGCACTATTGGCCATATTTAATTCTTTTATCCTCTTTTGACGCAATTTACAAAATAGCGGCTTTTAACAAATTTTCTGACGTACACAAGAATTCGACTAACGTTCTCTTCCTGCTGAGGCAACCAACCATACCAGTGCGCCAACTCTTACTTGGTTGCACTTCTTTGCGACTAAAAGTACTTCAATGATGAGTGATGTTCAAAATCGCGTAAGTAAGACGTATGAAGTAGCATGAGCACTGTTTATGAGGAATCAAGTCCCGAGAATCATAAATCAAAGTCATAATACATATGACTAGAAAATCCTCGAGTTTGGGACCCAAACGAGGAAAAAACCTCATTATTTCATGTGAATTACTAGAAAGCATATGTCGATAGGATATGGGTCATAACGAGGGCGATATTCGCAAGAGATGAAACTTTAAAAAAGTGCTTTGCGAATTTAGTTGTAATTGAAAACTAAAATTTGGATTTTAATCGGGTTTTAGATCCATCCAAGATCTGAATCCATTCATCGTATCCGAATCCAAAATCCTTGATCCATTTGATCCAGTTTGGATACAAGATCTATTTGGATCAACTCTATATCACTCAATCGTATTTATTTCCAAGAATGGTAATATTTATTTATTTTGATAATTATTGAAATTTTGCGGGTTTTACAAGTATGCATGATTGAATCACTATGATTTTTTTTTGACATCCTTAGAAGACATATATGCATGATTAAATCAATATTAATTTTTTTTTATAGCCTTAGAACTCATATATGCACGAGTGAATCACTATGAAATTTTTTTGACAGCCTTAGAACACATATATGCATGCTTGAATCATTATGAATTTTTTTTGATAGCCTTAAAACACATATATGAATGATTGAATCACTATGAAATTTTTTTGACAACCATGGAACACATATATGCATGATTGAATCACTATGAGATTTTTTTGACAGCCTTAGGACATATATATGCTTGATTGAATCAATACAAATTTTTTTTATAGCCTTAGAACACATATATGCATGATTGCATCATAACAATTTTTTGTGACAGCCTTAGAACATAAATATGCATGATTTAATGACTATAAAATTTTTTGCACTGCCTTAGAACACATATATGCATGATTTAATTACAATGATTTTTTTTATAGCCTTAAAACACATATATGCAAGATTGAATCTCTTTGAAATTTTTTTGACATCCTTAGAACACATATATCTATGATTGAATCATTATGATTTTTTTTTTACAGCCTTAGAACACTTATGAGCATGATTTAATCACCATGATGTTTTTTACAGGTTTTAGAACACAAATATGCATGATTGAACTACTATAATTTTTTTTGACATAGTTAGATCACATCTATGCATGATTGAATCACTATGAAATTGTTTTGACTGCCTTAGAACACTTATCTGCGTGATTGAATTACTATGAATTTTTTTTGACAACCTTAGAACACATATATGCATGCTTGAATCACTATAATTTTTTTTTGACAGCCTTAGAATACATATATGCAAGATTGAATCACTATGAAATTTTTTTGCAGCCTAAGAACACATTAAAAAAGGATTGAATCACTATAAATTTTTTTTGACAGCCTTAGAACACATATATGCATGATTGAATCACTATGGATTTTTTTTTGCTGCCTTAGAACACATATATGCATGATTGAATCACTATAAAAAAATTTTTACAACCTTAGAACTCATATATGAATGATTAAATCACTATAAAAAAATTTTAACAACCATAGAACACTTATATGCGTGATTGAATCATGATGAAATTTTTTTGACAGCCTTAAAAGACATATATGGATGATTGAATCACTATGATTTTTTTTTTAGACCCTTAGAACACTTATGGGCATGATTTAATCTATATAAAATTTTTTTGAGAGGCTTAGAACAAATATATGCATGATTGAATCACGATGAAATTATTTTGACAGCCTTAGAACACATATATGGATGATTGAATCAATATGAATTTTTTTAGCGCCTTAGAAAACAAATATGAGTGTTTGAATCACTATAAAACTGGTTTGCAGCCTTAAAATAAATATATGTGTGATTAAAACATTAGAATTTTTTTAGAGCATTAGAACACATATATGCATGATTGAATCAGTATAAATATTTTTGACAACCTTAGAACAAATATAGGAATGATTGAATCACTATAAATTTTTTTGACAACCTTAGAACACATATCTGCAAGATTGAATCACTATAAAAATTTTTTGACAGCCTTCAAACACATATGCATGATTGAATCACTATAAATTTTTTTTGACTACCTTAGAAAACATATACGCATGCTTGAATCACTATAAAATATTTTTGACAGCCTTAGAACACATATATGCATGATTGAATCACTATGAAATATTTTTGACAGCCTTAGAACGCAAATTAATGATTGAATCACTATGAAATTTTTTTGACAACCATAGAATACATATATGCTTGATTTAATCACTATGACATTTTTTTGTCAACCTTAGAACACATATATGGATGATTGAATCAATACAATTTTTTTTTTACAGCCTTAGAATACATATACATATGATTGAAACACTACAATTTTTTTTGACCACCTTAAAACAAATATATGCATGATTGAATCACTATAAGAGTTTTTGACAACCTTAAAACATATATAAGCATGATTTAATCGCTATAAATTTTTTTTACAGCCTTGGAAAACATATATGCATGACTGAATCACTATGAACTTTTTTTTCACCCTTAGAACACATATATGCACGATTGAATCACTATGAATTTTTTTTTGCAGCCTAAGAACACATATATACATGATTGAATCACTATAAAAATTTTTTGACAGCCTTAGAACACATATATGCATGATTGAATCATCACTATGACTTTTTTTTGACAGCCTTAATACACTTATAAGCATAATTTAATGGATATAATTTTTTTTTGACTGCCTTAGAATACATATATGCATGATTGAATCGCTATTAAATATTTTAGACAACCTTAGAACACATATATGCAAGATTGATTCAATGTGAATTTTTTTTAAAGCCTAAGAAGACATATATGTGTGATTGAATCAATATGAAACTTTTTTGACAGCCTTAAAAACACATATATGAAAGATTGAATCACTATGAATTTTTTTGGACAGCCTTAGAATACATATATGCATGAATGAATCACTATGGAGTTTTTTTTACCGCCTTAGTACACATATATGCATGATTAAATCACAAAAAAAAATTTTGGAGAGCATTAGAACACTTATATTTATGATTCAATCACTATAATTTTTTTTTGACAACCTTAGAACACATATCTGAGTTATTGAATCACTATGAATTTTTTTTTACAGTCTTAGAACACATATATGAATGATTGAATCACTATGAATTTTTTTTGACACCCTAAGAACACTTATGGGCATGATTTAATCACTATAACTTTTTTTTGACAGAGCTAGAACACACATATGCATGATTTAATCACTATAAAATTTTTTTGACAGCCTTACAACTCATATATGGATGTTTGAATCACTATGAATTTTCTTTAGAGCCTAATAACACAAATATGCATGATTGAATCTCTATGAAACTGATTTGACAGCCTTAGAATACATATATGCATGATAGAAACATTAGAAATTTTTTTGAGGGCATTAGAACACATATATGCATGATTGAATCGCTAAAACGTTTTTTGACAGCCTTAGAACACATATATGCATGATTAAATCACTATGAAATTTTTCTGACAACGTTAGAACACATATACAAATGATTGAATCACAATGAGCTTTTTTTAAAAACCATAGAACACATATATGCATGATTGAATCAATATGAATTTTTTTTGCAGACTTAGAACACATATATGCATTATTGAATCACTATCAATTTTTTTTGATAGCCTTGGAACACATATATGCATGATTGAATCACTATGATTTTTTTTGACACCCTTAGAACACTTATGGGCATGATTTAATCACTATAAAAAATTTTTAACAGGCTTAGAACACACATATGCATAATTTAATCACTATGAAATTATTTTGACAACCTTACAACACATATATGGATGATTGAATCACTATGAATTTTTTTTACAGCCTAATAACACAAATATGCATGATTGAATCTCTATGAAACTGGTTTGACAGCCTTAGAATACATATATGCATGATTGAAACATTAGAATTGTTTTTCAGGGCATTAGAACACATATATGCATGATTGAATCGCTAAAAAAAAATTTCACAACCTTAGAACACATACCTTCATGATTGAATCACTATGAAAGTTTTTTGACAGCCTTAGAACACATATATGAATCACTATGAATTTTATTTGACATCCTTAGAACACATATATGCATGATTGAATCAATATAATTTTTTTTTGACAGCCTTAGAACTCATATATGCATGAGTGAATCACTATGAATTTTTTTTTACAGACTTAGAACACATATATGCATGCTTGAATCATTATGATTTTTTTTTATAGCCATAGAATACATATATGAATGATTGAATCACTATGAAATTTTTTTGACAACCATGGAACACATATATGCATGATTGAATCACTATGAGATTTTTTGGACACCCTCAGGACATATATATGCTTGATTGAAACAATACAAATTTTTTTTGACTGCCTTAGAACACATAAATGCATGATTCAATCACTACAATTTTTTTTGACAGCCTTAGAACACAAATAAGAATGATTTAATCACTATAAATTTTTTCCCATAGCCTTAGAACACATATATGCATGATTTAATCATAACGAATTTTTTTTTATAGCCTTAAAACACATATATGCAAGATTGAATCACTATGAAATTTTTTTAACAATCATAGAACACATATATGCATGATTAAATCACTATAAATTTTTTTGCGGCCTTAGACCACATATATGCATGATTTAATCACTATGAAATTTTTTTGCCAACCATAGAATACATATATGCTTGATTTAATCACTATGACATTTTTTTGTCAACCTTAGAACACATATATGGATGATTGAATCAATACAAATTTTTTTTTACAGCCTTAGAATACATATACATATGATTGAAACACTACAATTTTTTTTGACCACCTTAAAACAAATATATGCATGATTGAATCACTATAAGAGTTTTTGACAACCTTAAAACATATATAAGCATGATTTAATCGCTATAAATTTTTTTTACAGCCTTGGAAAACATATATGCATGACTGAATCACTATGAACTTTTTTTTCACCCTTAGAACACATATATGCACGATTGAATCACTATGATTTTTTTTTTGCAGCCTAAGAACCCATATATACATGATTGAATCACTATAAAAAAATTTTGACAGCCTTAGAACACATATATGCATGATTGAATCATCACTATGACTTTTTTTTGACAGCCTTAATACACTTATAAGCATAATTTAATGGATATAATTTTTTTTTGACTGCCTTAGAATACATATATGCATGATTGAATCGCTATTAAATATTTTAGACAACCTTAGAACACATATATGCAAGATTGATTCAATGTGAATTTTTTTTAAAGCCTAAGAAGACATATATGTGTGATTGAATCAATATGAAACTTTTTTGACAGCCTTAAAAACACATATATGAAAGATTGAATCACTATGAATTTTTTTGGACAGCCTTAGAATACATATATGCATGAATGAATCACTATGGAGTTTTTTTTACCGCCTTAGTACACATATATGCATGATTAAATCACAAAAAAAAATTTTGGAGAGCATTAGAACACTTATATTTATGATTCAATCACTATAATTTTTTTTTGACAACCTTAGAACACATATCTGAGTTATTGAATCACTATGAATTTTTTTTTACAGTCTTAGAACACATATATGAATGATTGAATCACTATGAATTTTTTTTGACACCCTAAGAACACTTATGGGCATGATTTAATCACTATAACTTTTTTTTGACAGAGCTAGAACACACATATGCATGATTTAATCACTATAAAATTTTTTTGACAGCCTTACAACTCATATATGGATGTTTGAATCACTATGAATTTTTTTTAGAGCCTAATAACACAAATATGCATGATTGAATCTCTATGAAACTGATTTGACAGCCTTAGAATACATATATGCATGATAGAAACATTAGAAATTTTTTTGAGGGCATTAGAACACATATATGCATGATTGAATCGCTAAAACGTTTTTTGACAGCCTTAGAACACATATATGCATGATTAAATCACTATGAAATTTTTCTGACAACGTTAGAACACATATACAAATGATTGAATCACAATGAGCTTTTTTTAAAAACCATAGAACACATATATGCATGATTGAATCAATATGAATTTTTTTTGCAGACTTAGAACACATATATGCATTATTGAATCACTATCAATTTTTTTTGATAGCCTTGGAACACATATATGCATGATTGAATCACTATGATTTTTTTTGACACCCTTAGAACACTTATGGGCATGATTTAATCACTATAAAAAAATTTTAACAGGCTTAGAACACACATATGCATAATTTAATCACTATGAAATTATTTTGACAACCTTACAACACATATATGGATGATTGAATCACTATGAATTTTTTTTACAGCCTAATAACACAAATATGCATGATTGAATCTCTATGAAACTGGTTTGACAGCCTTAGAATACATATATGCATGATTGAAACATTAGAATTGTTTTTCAGGGCATTAGAACACATATATGCATGATTGAATCGCTAAAAAAAAATTTCACAACCTTAGAACACATACCTTCATGATTGAATCACTATGAAAGTTTTTTGACAGCCTTAGAACACATATATGAATCACTATGAATTTTATTTGACATCCTTAGAACACATATATGCATGATTGAATCAATATAATTTTTTTTTGACAGCCTTAGAACTCATATATGCATGAGTGAATCACTATGAATTTTTTTTTACAGACTTAGAACACATATATGCATGCTTGAATCATTATGATTTTTTTTTATAGCCATAGAATACATATATGAATGATTGAATCACTATGAAATTTTTTTGACAACCATGGAACACATATATGCATGATTGAATCACTATGAGATTTTTTGGACACCCTCAGGACATATATATGCTTGATTGAAACAATACAAATTTTTTTTTACTGCCTTAGAACACATAAATGCATGATTCAATCACTACAATTTTTTTTGACAGCCTTAGAACACAAATAAGAATGATTTAATCACTATAAATTTTTTCCCATAGCCTTAGAACACATATATGCATGATTTAATCATAACGAATTTTTTTTTATAGCCTTAAAACACATATATGCAAGATTGAATCACTATGAAATTTTTTTAACAATCATAGAACACATATATCCATGATTAAATCACTATAAAATTTTTTGCGGCCTTAGACCACATATATGCATGATTTAATCACTATGAAATTTTTTTGCCAGCCTTAGAACACATATATCCATGATTGAATCATTATGAATTTTTTTTTACACCCTTAGAACACTTATGAGCATGATTTAATCGCCATGATTTTTTTTTACTGGCTTTAGAATACATATATGCATGACTGAATTACTATCAATTTTTTTTGACATAGTTAGAAGACATATATGCATGATTGAATCACTATGAAATTGTTTTGACAGCCTTAGAACACATATATGCATGATTGAATCACTAGAATTTTATTTTGAGAGCATTAGAACACATATATGCATGATTGAATAACTATGAATTTTTTTTGACAGCCTTAGAACACATATATGCTTGATTAAATCACTATGAAATTTTTTTGACACCCTTAGAACACTTATGAGCATGTAACCACTATAATATTTTTTTGATAGCCATCAAACACATATATGCGTGATTGAATTACTATGAATTTTTTTTGACAACCTTAGAACACATATATGCATGATTGAATCACTATAAAAAAAATTTGACAGCCTTAGAATACATATATGCAAGATTGAATTGCTATGAATTTTTTTTGCAGCTTAAGAACACATATATGCAGGATTGAATTACTAAGAATTTTTTTTGAGAGCCTTAGAACACATATATGCATGATTAAATCACTATGAATTTTTTTTGGCAGCCTTAGAACACATATATGCATGATTGAATCACTATGAAATTTTTTTGACACCCTTAGAACTCATATATGAATGATTGAATCACTATAATTTTTTTTTAACAACCATAGAACACATATATGCATGGTTAAATCACTATGAATTTTTTTTACAGCCTTAGAACACATATATGCTTGATTGTATCACTATGAATTTTTTTTGACAGCCTTAGAACACATATATGCATGATTGAATCACTAGATTTTTTTTAGAGAGCATTAGAACACTTATATGCATGATTGAATCACTATGAAGTTTTTTTGACAACTTTAAAACACATATATGCATGATTGAATCACTATGAGTTTTTTTGACAACCTTAAAACACTTATGGGCATGATTTAATCACTATAAAGTTTTTTTGAGAGGCTTAGAACAGATATATGCATGATTGAATCACTATGAAATTATTTTGAAAGCCTTAGAACACATATATGGATGATTGAATCACTATAATTTTTTTTTAGAGCCTTAGAAAACAAATATGCATGTTTGAATCACTATGAAACTGGTTCGACAGCCTTAGAATACATATTTGCATGATTGAAACATTAGAATTTTTTTTACAGCATTAGAACACATATATGCATGATTGAATCACTATAAATTTTTTTGACAACCGTAGAACACATATATGCATGATTGAATCACTATAAATTTTTTTGACAACATTAGAACACATATATGCATGATTCAATCACTATGAAAATATTTTGACAGCCTTAGAACATATATATGCGTGATTGAATCACTAGAAATTTTTTTTGACAGCATATGAAGACATATATGCATGATTGAATCACTGTAATTTTTTTTTGAACAACCTTAAAACACATATCTGCTTGACTAAATAACTATATTATTTTTTTGACAGCCTTCGAACACATATATGCATGATTGAATCAATATAAATTTTTTTTTACCACCTTGGAACACATATATGCATGCTTGAATCTCTATAATTTTTTTTTGATAGCCTTAGAACACATATATGCATGATTGAATCACTATGAGATTTTTTTGACAGCCTCAGGACATATATATGCTTGATTGAATCTATATAATTTTTTTTAACAACCTTAGAACACATATATTAATGATTGAATCACTATAAAAAATTTTTGACATCCTTAGAACACATATATGCATGATTGAATCACTATAAAAAAATATTGACAGCCTTAGAATACATATATGCAAGATTGAATTGCTATGAATTTTTTTTGCAGCTTAAGAACACATATATGCAGGATTGAATTACTAAGAATTTTTTTTGAGAGCCTTAGAACACATATATGCATGATTAAATCACTATGAATTTTTTTTGGCAGCCTTAGAACACATATATGCATGATTGAATCACTATGAAATTTTTTTGACACCCTTAGAACTCATATATGAATGATTGAATCACTATAATTTTTTTTTAACAACCATAGAACACATATATGCATGGTTATATCACTATGAATTTTTTTTACAGCCTTAGAACACATATATGCTTGATTGTATCACTATGATTTTTTTTTGACAGCCTTAGATCACATATATGCATGATTGAATCACTAGATTTTTTTTAGAGAGCATTAGAACACTTATATGCATGATTGAATCACTATGAAGTTTTTTTGACAACTTTAAAACACATATATGCATGATTGAATCACTATGAGTTTTTTTGACAACCTTAAAACACTTATGGGCATGATTTAATCACTATAAAGTTTTTTTGAGAGGCTTAGAACAGATATATGCATGATTGAATCACTATGAAATTATTTTGAAAGCCTTAGAACACATATATGGATGATTGAATCACTATAATTTTTTTTTAGAGCCTTAGAAAACAAATATGCATGTTTGAATCACTATGAAACTGGTTCGACAGCCTTAGAATACATATTTGCATGATTGAAACATTAGAATTTTTTTTACAGCATTAGAACACATATATGCATGATTGAATCACTATAAATTTTTTTGACAACTGTAGAACACATATATGCATGATTGAATCACTATAAATTTTTTTGACAACATTAGAACACATATATGCTTGATTCAATCACTATGAAAATATTTTGACAGCCTTAGAACATATATATGCGTGATTGAATCACTAGAAATTTTTTTTGACAGCATATGAAGACATATATGCATGATTGAATCACTGTAATTTTTTTTGAACAACCTTAAAACACATATCTGCATGACTAAATAACTATATTATTTTTTTGACAGCCTTCGAACACATATATGCATGATTGAATCAATATAAATTTTTTTTTACCACCTTGGAACACATATATGCATGCTTGAATCTCTATAATTTTTTTTTGATAGCCTTAGAACACATATATGCATGATTGAATCACTATGAGATTTTTTTGACAGCCTCAGGACATATATATGCTTGATTGAATCTATACAATTTTTTTTAACAACCTTAGAACACATATATTAATGATTGAATGACTATAAAAAAATTTTGACATCCTTAGAACACATATATGCATGATTGAATCACTATAATTTTTTTTGACAGCCTTAGAACACATATCTGCATGATTAAATCACTATAAAAATTTTTTGACAGCCTTCGAAGACATATATGCATGATTGAATCTCTATAAATTCTTTTTTGATAACCTTAGAACACATATATGCATGCTTGAATCACTATAAATTTTTTTTGACAGGCTTAGAACACATATATGCATCACTGAATCACTATGAAATATTTTTGACAAGCTTAGAACACAGATATTAATGATTAAATCACTATGAAAATTTTTTGGTAGCCTTAGAACATATTTATGAGTGATTGAGTCAGTCTGAAATTTTTTTAATAACCATAGAACACATATATGCATGATTGGATCACTATGAGATTTTTTTGACAGCCTTAGAACACATATATGGATGATTGAATCAATACAAAATTTTTTTGACAGCCTTAGAACACATATACATATGATTGAAACACTAAAAAAAATTTTGGACCACCTTAAGTGAAATATATGCGTGATTGAATCACTATAAAAAAATTTTGACAGCCTTAGAACACATATAAGCATGATTTAATTGCATTGAAATTTTTTTACAGCCTTAGAACACATATATGCTTGATTGAATCACTATGAACATTTTTTGGCAGCCTTTAAACTCATTAATGCATGATTCAATCACTATGATATTTTTTCCAGCCTAAAAACACATATATGCATGATTGAATCACTATAATTTTATTTGACAGCCTTTGAACACATATATGCATGATTGAATCACTATTAATTTTTTTTTGACAGCCATAGAACACATATAAGCATGATTTAACGGATATTAAATTTTTTTGACTACCTTAGAACACATATATGCACGATTGATTAACTATAAAAAAATTTTGCAGCCTAAGAACACATATATGCATGATTGAATCACTATGAAACTTTTTTGAAAGCCTTAGAACACATATATTCATGATTGAATCACTATGAATTTTTTTTGACAGCCTTAGAATACATATATACATGATTGAATCACTATGGAATTTTTTTGACCGCCTTAGAACACATATATGCATGATTGAATCACTATCAAATTTTTTGGACAACCTTAGAACACATATGAATGATAGAATCACTATGAATTTTTTTTAACAACCATAGAACATATATACGCATGATTGTATCAGTATGAATTTTTTTTGCGGCCTTAGAACACATATGTGCATGATTGAATCACTATGAAATGTTTGTGACAGCCTTAGAACACATATATGCTTGATTGAATCACTATGAATTTTTTTTGACACCCTTAGAACACTTATGAGCATGATTTAATCACTATAAATTTTTTTTGACAACCTTAGAACACATATCTGCATTATACAATCACTATGAAATGTTTTTGACAGCCTTAGAACACATATATGAATTATTAAATCACTATAAAATGTTTTGACACCCTCAGAGCGCTTATAAGCATGATTTAATCACGATGATTTTTTTTTTACAAGCTTAGAACACATATATGCATGATTGAATTACTATGAAATTTTTTTGATAGCCTTAGGACATATATATGCATGCTTAAATCACTATGAAATTTTTTCGCAGCCTTAGAACACATATACGCATGATTGAATCACTATGAAAATGTTTTGACAGCCTTAGAACACATATATGCATGCTTTAATCACTAGAAATTTTTTTTGAGAGCATTAGAACACATATATGCATGATTAAATCACTATAATTTTTTTTTTGACAACCTTAGAACATATATCTGCTTGATTGAATCACAATGAAATTTTTTTGACAGCCTTAGAACACATATATGCATGATTGAATCACTATGAATTTTTTTTGACAGCCTTAGAACACATATATGATTGCTTGAATCACTATGAAATTTTTTGACAGCCTTTGAACACATATATGCATGATTTAATCACTATGAATTTTTTTTGACAGCCTTAGAACACATATATGCATGATTGAATCACTATAAACTTTTTTTGATAGCCTTACAACACATATATGCATAATTGAATCACTATGATTTTTTTTTTCAGCCTAAGAACACATATATGCAAGATTGAATCACAATAAATATTTTTTTGACAGCCTTAGAACATATATATGCATGATTGAATCACTATGGATTTTTTTTAACAGCCTTAGAACACATATATGCATGATTGAATCACTATTAAATTTTTTTGACAACCTTAGAACACATATATGAATGATTGACTCACTAAGAAATTTTTTGAACAACTATAGAACACATATATGCTTGATTGAATCACTATGAATTTTTTTGCACAACCTTAGAACACAAATATGAATGATTGAATCACTATGATTTTTTTTTAACAACCATAGAACGCATATATGTAAGATTGATTCACTACAAAAAAATTTTGACTGCTTTAGAACACATATAGGCATTATTTAATCGCTATAAAATTTTTTTGACACCCTTAGAACACATATATGCTTGATTGAATCACTATAAAAAAATTTTGACAGCCTTAGAACACATATATGCAAGATTGATTTTTTTTTATAGCCTAAGAACACATATATGCATGATTAAATCACTATGAAATTTTTTTGAGAGGCTTAGAACAGATATATGCATGATTGAATGACTATAAAATTTTTTAATTGCCTTAGAACACATATATGCATCATTGAATCACTATCAAAATTTTTTTGACAACCTTAGAACACATATATGCATGATTGAATCACTATAAATTTTTTTTAACAACCATGGAACACATATATGCATGATTGAATCACTATGAAATTGTTTTGACAGCCTTAGAACACATATATGCATGCTTTAATCACTAGAAATTTTTTTTGAGACCATTAGAACACATATATGCATGATTACTTAGAACATATATCTGCTTGATTGAATCACAATGAAATTTTTTTGACAGCCTTAGAACACATATATCCATGATTGAATCACTATGAATTTTTTTTGACAGCCTTAGAACACATATATGGTTGCTTGAATCACTATGAAATTTTTTAACAGCCTTTGAACACATATATGCATGATTTAATCACTATGAAATTTTTTTGATAGCCTTAGAACTCATATATGCATGATTGAATCAATATAAACGTTTTTTGACAGCCTTACAACACATATATGCATAATTGAATCACAATGAAATTTTTTTGACAGCCTTAGAACATATATATGCATGATTGAATCACTATGGATTTTTTTTAACAGCCTTAGAACACATATACGCATGATTGAATCACTATGAATTTTTTTTGACCACCTTAGAACACATATATGAATGATTGAATCACTATGAAATTTTTTTAACAACTATAGAACACATATATGCTTGATTGAATCACTATGATTTTTTTTGCACAACCTTAGAACACAAATATGAATGATTGAATCACTATGATTTTTTTTTCACAACCATAGAACACATATATGTAAGATTGAATCACTACGAAATTTTTTTGACTGCTTTAGAACACATATAGGCATTATTTAATCGCTATAAAATTTTCTTGACACCCTTAGAACACATATATGCTTGATTGAATCACTATAAAAAAATTTTGACAGCCTTAGAACACATATTTGCAAGATTGAATTTTTTTTTGTAGCCTGAGAACACATATATGCATGATTAAATCACTATGAAATTTTTTTGAGAGGCTTAGAACAGATATATGCATGATTGAATGACTATGAAATTTTTTCACTGCCTTAGAACACATATATGCATGATTGAATCACTATCAAATTTTTTTTGACAACCTTAGAACACATATATGCATGATTGAATCACTATAAATTTTTTTTAACAACCCTGGAACACATATATGCATGATTGAATCACTATGAAATTTTTTTGCAGCCTTAGAACACATATATGCATGATTGAGTCACTATGAATTTTTTTTGACAGCCTTAGAACACATATATGATGATTGAATCACTACAAATATTTTTGGAGAGCATTACAATATTTACATGGCTGATTGAATCACTATAAAAAAAATTTGACAACCTTAGAACACATATCTGCATTATTGAATCACTATGAATTTTTTTTTACTGCCTTAGAACACATATATTTTTTTGACACCCTTAGAACACTTATGTGCATGATTTAATCACTATAACTTTTTTTTGATAGGCTTAGAACACATATATGCATGATTGAATCACTATAAAATTGTTTTGATAGCCTTACAACACATATATGGATGATTGAATCACTATGAATTTTTTTTTACAGCCGTAGAACACATATATGCATGATTAAATCACTATGAAACTGGTTTGACAACCTTAGAATACATATATGCGTGATTGAATCATTAGAATTTTTCTTGAGAGCATTATAACAAATATATGCATGATTGAATCACTATAAAAATTTTTGACAACCCTAAAACACATATCTGCATGATTGAATCACTATGAAATTTTTTTGACAACCTTACAACACATATATGATTGAATCACTATGAAATTTTGTTGACATCCTTGGAATACATATATGAAAGATTGAATCACTATGAAATTTTTCTGACAGCCTTAGAACACATATGCACGATTGAATCACTACGAAATTTTTTTGTTAGCATTAGAAGACCTATATGCATGATTGAATCGCTATGAATTTTTTTTGCAGCCTTAGAACACTTATATGAATGATTGAATCTGTAACGCCCCAAATATTTAACTTTAAAATTTTGGAATAATTTTTTTTTTCTAAACAACGGCGGAAAAGCTTTATTAAATCCTTAGTCAAATTATTTGGGCGGGTTACAAGTAATAGCACAAACTCAAGGGATTAAGTAAAATAAACTCTTGCATTGAAATACTACAAGTTTTAAATTACAACTTGATGATTTATTACAAGTCAGAATTCCTCAGGACCTCCAAAGAAGATATGGTCACGTGGCACTGTCCGCAGTAACGACCGCAATTGCTCGTCATTCAGTTTCTTGAAAAACATTAATTCAGAAAAGGGTCAGACTACCACGTCTGAGTAAGAATCATACTATCCATATGAATGTGCACAGTGTCATGTGTACAAGTATATGTGCAACAAGTTTAGATAGAACTAATTACCATTTAACAATTGATAAATGTACAGGTCACTAAAGTCAAGCATTTTATGATATATTTCATCAACATCAATACACGATCCATCATATACATAAACCATATTCATATAAGTAATAACAACTTTGAAACTAATGTGGATGTACACCTGACTTAACTAAAGCATTTCATGTAAAGTGTGCATAAAGCACAAACATCAATGTTCAACACATCATTCATAAGTTATCACAATTTTCATGTAAAGGAAAGTCAATTTGAATCATGCCCTGCAGGAGTCACAACTTACTCCAACAATTTCAACATTGAGTAGTATGCATCTACTTGAAGATCTTTCTTAATACACTAACTTTATGTTTCATCTTGTTAATTACCCTGTGGGTACACACAGGCATTCAACATCGTAGCAAACCAAGACCACACGAGGGTCTATTATTTTATAACCTGTGTGACTAGCCGTACGGATATCCAAAGGGGACGGTTCACGACCGAGAGAGTACTCCCCAATGGCTAGAACTTAGAATTAGGATGCACCATGTACTTCTGCAGAAGACTTGGATCTACCACCTAGGATACATTGGTAGTCCTGCCCCCCTAACTTCGAGGACTGGGGACCGGGTGAGACGCCTAGCTCTCACAAAAACAAGAATGTCCATGAAGCTTGTACCACCTACCCTCTCCAAGGTAGACCATGGGTCCGGTAACATATACCGTCTTTCAGGTGTACCCAGAGCCCTGAGAAACCAGTAACATATACCATTGTCAGGTATACCCAGTATCCCGGGAAACCAATAACATATACCGTCTTTCAGGTATACTCAGAATCCCCATATTTGTTTTAGATGTGCATATATATATATTTATTCTTGTTTATTTCATAGTGCGAGTCATTGCACCACAGGAGATTTTCAACATCCCAACCCACACTCGGGGTGATCTCAATGTATGCACATTACCCATTATATGCCCAATAGACAACAATCATAATTTCTTAGAATTTTGGCTCAACTTTGAGTCGAGTACTTATACATTCAACAAATTTAAAGTTTTAGTTATGAGCTCGGGTGTACGTTTCGTACCCCCCCCCCCCCACTAGTTACGCCGCAACATAACATTATCCAACTTTATCAGTTCTTAAGTGCTCGTATGGCAGCCTTATCTTCCTACGAAGTTGGAACTAGATTTTAATCTCTCATATGATCATGGCGTGAAAATATCATGCAAACTTTTGCAAAACACACATAGATCACTAGCACGTAAACATGTCATAACATGAAATCGTGATTCCATTATATGAAATTCAGCATACTATTTAAACATTCGTACTATGGTGGCTTTGTCGTGACCAAAGTATGTGGACCATGAGGAGTTTTCGACCAACTAGTGGTATGTATGCTATAGTGAATTGCCAATGTAATACATGTGTATAGACCAGGCGAATTCCCCTTTTTTTCTTTTTTTCTTTTTTTTGACAAAACTACTATAAGAGATTTGGATACATAGGTGTAGAACAATCATCAATGAAATAACAAGTTTGCTTTTGTCGTTGTAAGATGTTTATTAATATAATGAGTGATATAAAATTTCTATATTGTTTGCCTATGATATAGGGTGATGTTTATAAATGAAATTTACGAAATTCTAAATGTAACGGAGTGGCATATGTGTATGTATACATTTTGATGTTTTATAACAGATTGTCTATCACAACACATACAATCAGACCAAGTGCACGATTTTTAGACACCATAATGTTTTCTCAAAATCGTAAGCTCATACATGAGCTGAACACCTGGACGTATAATAACATTGCATATCTCAACCAGTGATTTCATAAGATAGAGGTTGTGTGTCACATTTGATATATAGCATACTGCACCAAATCATTGGTTAGGGTGCCCAATTCATTTCATGAAATTCATCAAATTCACAAGCACAAATATTTACATGTGGTTAATATGCAACTATAATATCATGTTTGGCCTTTTGCTCTATTCTTTGTAAATGTATGCATGTAATAATTAGGGAATATAAGCCCATTACAACACATCAAACTTGGTTCTAAGACTCTAAATACTTTGTTGTTTTATTTATCGGTTCATAAGAATGATCCGACATCCCACATCCCACATCCCACCTTAGGGGCTTGAAACCAAAACATATTTGTTGCCATCAATGTTCCTTCATGGTGGGAGTTGGCGCACAACCAGCCTATTGACTTAGGTTAATGTGAGTAACATCACGCGACAATCCCATGTGCCTCCAAAACTCATTACTACACATTTCTTTTAATCACATATAAGGACACAACCGTGTTTACATGGTATCGTGGTTCACCCGAACAGCAAACTCGAGTATGAGTTTATTCTACTAAAATCATGGGTAATTTACACTCAAGAATCATTAAGCATCAATATTGTGGTACATCTTCATAAAAGTAATAGTGGCGATTGACATCGCTCCGCTGTCACTAAAACATCCATACAGTATTAAAATGTTCGTATGAGCGGTATATAGAAAAAATATTAAAGGTAAGATACACATGTTATGGTTTTGTCTTTAGGAATATTTTAAGGAGTTATCTCCTATAAGGCATGCTGATTACTGTATTTGTGCTATTGAACATTATACAGAAACAAAACATGTAAACTATACACGTAGACCTTGAGTACCGTAAATGAACATAACTTAGAAAATGGTTTCTGTCATGTACTTAACACAGAAAATCACTATATCATTGAATATAAAACAGAAATCAATTTCACATTTAATATTGAAATTCCAATCTGTCATTGAACTTAATACAACAATATGTTGTCATTGAACTGAACATAGATAATTTTCTATCCATACTCTTAATATAGCAATTCAAGACTGTCAATGAATAAACTGTAGAAATCAACGAACTGAAAGAGCTTTTTGTCAAAAAAAAACAAAACTAACCTGGAACTTAACACAACAACCATACTGTCATCATGCTTAACATAAACCAATTTCTGTCAATACCCATATAGAAAATATACAATGTTGTCATTTTGCTAACGCAGATCAGAAAATTTCTCTAGTGAACATATTACCGAACACTTGCCTAAACAAAAAAAACCATGCAGAACATAAGTTCAAACATATTTTCTGAAGCCACGCACACAGATTCGAACTTCGAACATACTACAAAATGTTTTCTAAGCCCAATATGTAAATCAGAAATATTTCTATTATCCACCTCCCAGAATATTTCAATCTCCAAGCACACCGATCATAGATTTTAATCCAAAGCCAACCCGGAGACCAACAGTTAGTCTATATTACCGTCTATATATATATATATATATTCAATTTAAAATGTGTGTAATTGTTCCTTTCTCATATCACTCATTTGGGTATTAAATGCCACAAAAATTTGACAAAACATTCAGCATTTAGACGGCCTATGCATCCAGATTTTTTTTTCTACATGCTGTCGAGAAGAGAAATCCAAACATCTCTCAACGTCTTTGGATATCTGATTAATAATGGCAAAAACGTCGAACTAGCATTACACATCTATGTATTTATTTGTTTATTTATTTATTATTTTTCCATATTATGATACGTATCCATTAACACAATCTTGCTACTTGGGGATTTTCTCTGATCCATTCAATTAGCGTTGATCGATTCCCCATGACATGAGTTCTAACTGCCATATATGCAATTTTATTATTCACATACTAAAGACCAACTAGATCCCACATCCTCCATGGCTAAAACACACGTCATGGATGAAACACACGATAGGATATATGTATTTTGTACATATATACATATAGTATATTGGATACGTGTGTTCCATGTCACAGTGCGCACACATAAAGATATAATGCTCTTACCTCTTTGAAGTCTCGCAACAGCACGGTTGCACCCCTACCTTCCTTCGTTGGAGCGGCACAACACTTCGATAATGGAATCCACACGATCAGCAGGGGAGGTCGACATGTCCAGCAACGATGGTCGACCACCACGGTGGAAGAGCCAAAAACGTTAAGAGAGAGAGAGATAATGGTGTCAATGGCTGGAATAGGAAAAGATATGAAAGAGGGAGGATGAAAATGGTCACACGACTGGGATGAAAAAAACATGAAGAGGGATGAAGATGAATCCAAAAAATGAATTTTTTGTAAAGTCCCTTCTCCATCCGTTTTTTTTTTCTTGAAATTGTCCTTCCCATTCAATGCCCCTTGTAAAGCTCCCCCCTTCCTTGTCAAAATTAGTGGGAATTTCCCAAAAAAAAAAAATGTTTGGGTTTCCTTTTTGGGAAATTCGCCCAGCCCCCTCTCTCCTTGAAAAACGCTTTTCCTCATTTAAGTCACTTTAATGAGGAGTTACTAAAAAAAACTGTTGGTTATAAAGTATTTCTAGAAAAAATATTCTTGGCACACCAGAGGATTTGAACTGGGGTCCTCTTCTGTAAGAGGTAACAAGCCCCACCAGTGTGCCATACACAATTTTGTTGCATATTTTTGCAACAAAATTTTATTTAACCACTTATAGGAGTCTGGTGGATTTTGCCAAAAAATGATGTCTTAGGTATTTATTTCGTTTTGTCTTAGTAACCAACCTCCTTCTCCCAATTCTAAAATCGTGGGAGACGTTAATACCTTGTTTTTTTGAAACGTCCCCCTGCCCATTTCAAGGAGCCTTCCTCTTTACTATTTTAAAAACTCCTCTTAATTGTCAAATTAGTGGAAGGGCCTTTCCAAAGGAAGAAACTGTTGGGTTTCCTCTTTGGAAAAACACCCAGCCGTCCCCTTGTTATGATCCCACGATTTCTCCATTTAAGTCCTTAAATGAACTTCATTTAGGTTAAAAAGCACACGAATTTGCCAAATTCATTTTTTTTTCTTGTTTTGAGACCTCCCCCATTAAGGTCATCTTAATGGAGGAGTTATTACACCATTTGATTTTTTTTTTTTCAAAAATTGTCTTTAATAAAAAGATAACGGTGCACAGGAGGATTTGAACATAGGTTCTCCTCCCTAAGGGGTAACGAGCCCCACCAGTGCGCCACCTCTTGTTTCGTTGCATACTCTTGCAATCGTAATCCTTTTATCCTCTTTTGATGAAATCTACAAAATAGCCGCTTTTAACAAAATTTTTGGCGTACACGGGGATTTGACTCACGTTCTCTTCCTGTTGAGGCAACCAACCATACCAGTGCGCCAACTCTTACTTGGTTGCACTTCTCTGCGACTAAAACTACTTCAATGATGAGCGATGTTCGAAATTACGTAAGACGTACAAAGTGGCGTGAGCACTGTTTATGAGGAATCAAGTCCCGAGAATTATAAATCAAAGTCATAATATATATGACTAGTAAACCCCCGAATTTGGGACTCAAACGAGGAAAAAAACTTGTTATTTCATGTGAATTACTGAAAAGCGTATATCAATCGGATATGGTCATAACGAGGGCCATATTCGCAAGAGATGAAACTTTAGAAAAGTGCTTTGCGAATTTAGTTGTAATTGAAAACTAAAATTTGGATTTTAATCGGGTTTCAGATCCATCCAAGATTTGAATCCATACATCGTATCCGAATCCAAAATCCTGGATCCATATGATCCAATTTGTATACAAGATCCATTTGGATCGACTCTATATCACTTTATTGTATTTATTTCCAAGAATGGTAATATTTATTTATTTTGATAATTATTAAAATTTTACGGGTTTTACAGAATCACTATGAATTTTTTTTGACAATCGTAGAACACATATATGCATGATTGAATCACTATGAGGTTTTTTTGACAAGCTTAGGACACATATATGTATGATTGAATAAATATAATTTTTTTTTTACAACCTTAGAACACATATATGCATGATTTAATCACTACAAATTTTTTTTGGTAGCCTTAAAAAACTTATCTGCATCAGTGAATCGCTATCAATTTTTTTTTGAACGCCGTAGAACACATATAAGCATGATTTAATCACAATAATTTTTTTTTGACAAGCTTATAATACATATATGCACGATTCAAACACTATAAATTTTTTTTGATAGTCTTAGAACATATAAATGCATGATTGGGTCACTATCAATTTTTTTTGCATCCTTGGAACACATATATGCATGATTGAACCACTATGAAATTTTTTGGCCACCCTTAGAACACATATTTGTGTGATTGAATCACTACAAACTTTTTTTAAGAGCATTAGAACACATATATGCATCATTAAATCATTATAAAAAAAATTTGACAACCTTATAACACATTTCTGCATGATTGAATCACTATGATTTTTTTTATAGCCTTTAAACACATATATGTATGATTGAATCAATATGAACTTTTTTTGACAGCCTTAGAACACATATACGCATGATTGATCACTATGAAATCTTTTTGATAGCCGTAAAACACATATATGCATGATTCAATCACTATGAAATATTTTTCACAACCTTTGAACACATATATGCATTATTCAATCCCTATGAAATTTTTTTACAGCCGTAGAACATATACATGCATGATTGAATCACTATTAATTTTTTTTTATAGCCATAGAACACATATATGCATGATTGAATCACTATGAAATTTTTTTGATATTCCTAGAACAAATATATGCATGTTTGAATCACTATGAAGTTTTTTTAAACCCTTAGAACACATATACATATGATTGAATAAATACAATTTTTTTTTTGACAGCCTTAGAACACATATATGCATGCTTGAAGCACTATGAAATTTTTTTGACAGCCTTAGAACACATATAAGCATGATTTAATCACTATAAATTTTTTTGGACAGCCTTAGAACATATATATGCATGATTGGATCACTATGAAACCTTTTTCCAGCCTTAGAACACATATATGCATGATTGAATCACTATGAATTTTTTTGGCTAGCCTTGGAACACATATATGCATGATTTAATCACTACAAATTTTTTTTAGAGCATTAGAACACATATATGCGTCATTGAATCACTATAAAAGTTTTTTGACAGCCTTAGAACACATATATGCATGATTGAATCACTATGCGATTTTTTTGATAGCCTTAGAACATATATATGCATGATTGAATCACTATGATTTTTTTTTGACGTTCTTAGAACACATATATGCATGATTGAATCACTACCATAGAACAAATATATGCATGATTGAATCACTATGAGATTTTTTTGATAGCCTTATAACACATATATGCATGATTGAATCACTATGGATTTTTTTTGACTGCCTTAGAACACATATATGCATGATTGAATCACTATGAATTTTTTTTGACAGCCTTAGAACACATATATGAATGAATAAATAACTATGAATTTTTTTTGACAACCATAGAACATATATATGCATTATTGAATCACTATGAGATTTTTTTGACAGACTTAGAACACATATATGATTGATTGAATCAGTAGAAATTTTTTTTGAATGCCCTGGAGCACATATATGCATGATTGAATCACTATAGATTTTTTTTGACAGCCTTAGAACATGTATAAGCATGAATGAATCACTATGATTTTTTTTTGACAACCTTAGAACACATATATGCATGATTGAATCACTAAAAAATTATTTTGCAGCCTAATAACACATATATGCATGATTGAATCACTATGAAATTTTTTTGACAGCCTTATAACACATATATGCTTGACTGAATCACAACAAATTTTTTTTTAGAGCATTAGAATAGACATATGCATGATTGACTCGCCATAATTTTTTTTGACAATTTTAAAACTCATATTTGGAAGATTGAATCACTATGAAATTTTTTTGACAGCCTTAGAACATATATAGGCATGATTGAATCACTATAAATTTTTTTTGTAGGCTTAGAACACATATATGCAAGATGAATCACTATAAATTTTTTTTGTCAGCCTTAGAACACAAACATGCATGATTGAATCACTACAAATTTTTTTTAGAACCTTTGAACACATATATGCTAGATTGAATAACTATAGATTCTTTTTTTACAACCTTAGAACACATATCTGCATGATTGAATCACTATGACTTTTTTTTGACAACCTTAGAACACATATACACATGTTTAAATCACTATAAAAAAATTTTGCAGCGTTAGACCACATATATGCATGATTGAATCACATTGAAAATTTTATGGCAGCCTTAAAACACATATATGCATGATTGAATCACTATAAATTTTTTTTGAGAGCATTAAAACACATACATGTATGATTGAATCACTGTAAATTTTTTTTGACAACCTTAGAACACATATCCTCATGATTGAATCACTATAAATTTTTTTAACAACCTTAGAACACATATCAGCATGAATGAATCACTATGAAATTTTTTTATAGCCTTAGAACACATATTCGCCTGATTGATTCACTAAGAAATCTTTTTGACAGCCTTAGAATACAAAAATGCATGATTGAATCACTATGATTTTTTTTTACAGCCTTAGAACACATATATGCATGATTAAATCTTTGTGAAATTTTTTTGACAACCTTACGACACATATATGCAAGATTGAATCACTATAAAAAAAGTTGACAGCCTTAGAACACATATATGCATGTTTGAATCACTATGATTTTTTTTTTACTACCGTAGGACACATATTTGCATGATTGAATCACTAAAAATTTTTTTTGACAGCCTTAAAACACATATATGCATGATTGAATAACTATGAATTGTTTTGGACAACCTTATAACACATATATGCATTATTGAATCACTATGAATTTTTTTTATTGCCCTAGAACACTTATATGCATCATTGAATCACTATGATTTTTTTTTGAAAACCTTAGAACACATATCTGAATGATTGAATCAATATGAAATTTATTTGACAGCCTTAGAAGACGTATATGCAAGACTGAATCACTTTGAAATTTTTTTGACAGCCCTAGAACACATATAAGCATGATTTAATCACAAGGAAATTTGTTTGACAGCCTTATAACGCATATATGCATGATTGAATCACTATGAAAATTTTTTGGCTGCCTTAGAACATATATATGCATGATTGGATCACTCTAAAATTTTTTGACAGCCCTAGAACACATATAAGCATGATTGAATCACTATGAAAATTTTTTGACTGCCTTAGAACATATATATGCATGTTTGAATCACTATGAATTTTTTTTTTATAGCCCTAGAACCCATATAAGCATGATTTAATCACTATGAAATTTTTTTGACAGCCTTATAACACATATATGCATGATTGAATCACTATGAAAATTTTTTGACAGCCTTAGAACACATATTTGCATGATTGAATCGCTATGAAAATTTTTGTCCAGCCTTAGAAAAAATATATACATGATTGAATCACTACAAATTTTTTTTGAGAGCATTAGAACACATATATGCATCATTGAATCACTATAAAAAATTTTTGACAACCTTAGAAGATATATCTGCATGATTGAATCACTATGATTTTTTTTTTACTACCTCAGGACACATATATGCATGATTGAATCACTAGGAATTTTTTTTGACAGCCTTAGAACACATACATTCATGATTGATTCACTGTGAAATTTGTTTGACAGCCTTAAAACACATACATGCTTGATTGAATCAATATAAACTTTTTTTGACAGCCTTAGACCACATATTTGCATGATTGAATCACTATAAAATCTTTTTAATAGCCTATGTACACATATATGCATGATTGAATCACTATGAAATACTTTTGACATCCTTAGAAGACATATATGCATGATTTTTTTCTTACTGCCTTAGAACACATATATGCATGATTGAATGACTATGAAGTTTTTTTGACAGCCTTAGAATACATATATGCATGATTGAATCACTATGAAATCTTATTGACTGCCTTAGAACACATATATGCATGATTAATTCTTTGTGATTTTTTTTTGACAGCCTTAGGACATATATATGCAAGATTGAATCACTATAAAAAAAATTTGACAGCCTTAGAACATATATATGCATGTTTGAATCACTATGAATTTTTTTTGACTACCTAAGGACACATATATGCATGATTGAATCACTAGGAATTTTTTTGGCAGCCTTAGAACACATATATGCATCATTGAATCACTAAGAAAATTTTTGGACATCCTTATAAAACATATATGCATGATTAAATCACAATGAAATTGTTTTTATTGCCCTAGAACACATATATGCATGATTGAATCACTATGATTTTTTTTTTGAAAACCTTTGAACACATATCCGCATGATTGAATCACTACGAAATTTATTTGACTGCCTTAGAAGACGTATATGCAAGATTGAATCACTTTGAAATTTTATTGACAGCCCTAGAACGCATATGTGCATGATTGAATCACTATGAATTTTTTTTGACATACTTAGAACACATATAAGCATGATTTAATCACTATGAATTTTTTTTGACAGCCGTATAACACATATATGCTTGATTGAATCACTATGAAATTTTTTTGACCGGCTTAGAACATATATATGCATGATTGGATCACAATGAAATTTTTTTGACAGCCTTAGAACATATATATGCATGATTGGATCACTATTAATTTTTTTTTCTGCCTTAGAACACATATATGCATGATTGAATCACTATGAAATTTTTTGGCCAGCCTTAGAACACATATATGCAAGATTGAATCACTATATAATTTTTTTGAGAGCCATAGAACACATATATGAATGATTGAATCACTATGAAATTTTTTTGACCGCCTTAGAACACATACATGCTTGATTGAATGACTATCAAATGGTTTTAACAGCCTTAGAACATAAATATGCATGATTGAATCACTATGAAATTTTTTTTGACAGCCCTAGAACACATATATGCATGATTTAATCACTATAAAATTTGTTTGACAGCCTTATAACACATATATGCATGTTTAAATCACTATGAAAATTTTTTGACAGCATTAGAATACAAATATGCATGATTGAATCACTATTAAATTTTTTGGCCAGCCTTAGAACACATATATGCATGATTGAATCACTACAAATTTTTTTTAAAGCATTAGAACACATATATGCATCATTGAGTCAGTATAAATTTTTTTTGACAACCTTAGAACATATATTTGCATGATTGAATCACTATGATTTTTTTTACTTTCTTAGAACACATATATGCATGATTGAATCACTAGGAATTTTTTTTGACAGCCTTAGAACACATACATTCATGATTGTATCACTGTGAATTTTTTTTGACAGCCTTAGAGCGTATATATGCGTGATTGAATCAATAAGAATTTTTTTGACAGCCTTAGACCACATACTTGCATGATTGAATCACTATAAAATCTTCTTGACAGCCTATGAACACATATATGCATGATTGAATCACTATGAAATAGTTTTGACATTCTTAGAACACATATATGCATGATTGAATCACTATGAAATCTTATTGACTGCCATAGAACACATAGATGCATGATTAAATCTTTGTGAATTTTTTTTGACAGCCTTAGAATACATACAGTGTAAAAACAATTTTACAGCCTTAGAACACAGATATGCATGTTTGAATGACGATGATTCTTTTTTTACTACCTTAGGACACATTTATGCAAGATTGAATCACTAGGAATTTTTTTAACAGCCTCAAAACACTTATATGCATGATTGAATCACTATGAAATTTTTTGCACAGCTTATAACAGATATATGCATGATTGAATCACTATGAAATTGTTTTTATTGCACTAGAACACATATATGCATGATTGAATCACTATGATTTTTTTTTAAAACCTTAGAACACATATCTGCATGATTGATTCACTATGAAATTTATTTGACAGCCCGGGAAGACGTATATGCAAGATTGAATCACTTTGAAATTTTTTTGAAAGCTCTAGAACGCATATATGCATGATTGAATCACTATGAATTTTTTTTGACATACTTACAACACATATAAGCATGATTTAATCACTACAAAATTTTTTTGACAGCCTTATAACACATATATGCATGATTGAATCACTATGAAATTTTTTTGACAGCCTTAGAACATATATATGCATTATTTGATCACTATGAATTTTTTTTCAGCCTTAGAACACATATATGCATGATTGAATCACTATGAAATTTTTTGGACAGCCTTAGAACACATATATGCATGATTGAATCACTACAAATTTTTTTTGAGAGCATTAGAACACATATATGCATCATTGAATCACTATAAATTTTTTTTAACAACCTTAGAACATATATCTGCATGATTGAATCACTATGAAATTTATTTGACAGCCTTAGAACACATATATGCCTGATTGAATCACTATAAAAAAATTTTGACAGCCTTAGAACACATATATTCATGTTTGAATCACTGAGAATTTTTTTTAAGAGCCTTAGAACACATATATGCGTGATTGAATCAATATAAATTTTTTTTGACAGCCTTAGAACATATATGATTGAATCACTATGTAATATTTTTGACATCCTTAGAACACATATATGCATGATTGAATCACTATGAGCTTTTTTTGACAGCCTTAGAACACATATCTGCATGATTGAGTCACTATGAAATCTTATTGACTGCCTTAGAACACATATATGCAAGATTGAATCACTATGAAATATTTTGCACAACCTTAGAACACATATATGCTTGATTAGATCACTATGAAAACTTTTTTACAGGCTTAGAACATATATATGCCTGATTGAACCACTTTGAATTTTTTTTTACAGCCTTAGAACACATATATGTATGATTGAATCACGATAAATTTTTTTGAGAGTAGTACAACTCATATATGCATGATTGAATCACTATGAATTTTTTTTGACAGCCTTAGAACACATATAAGCATGATTGAATCACTATAAAATTTTTTTGACAGCCATAGAGCACATAAATGCATGACTGAATCACTATGAAATCTTATTGACTGCCATAGAACACATATATGCATGATTGAATCACTATGAAATATTTTTCACAACCTTATTTCTCATATATGCATGACTCAATCACTATGAGAACTTTTTTACAGCCTTAGAACAAATATATGCCTGCTTAAATCACTATGAATTTTTTTTGGCAGCCTTAGAACACATATATGCATGATTGAATCACTATGAATTTTTTTTTACAGCCTTAGAACACATATAAGTATGATTAAATCACTATAAAATTTTTTTGACAGCCATAGAACACATATATGCATGATTGAATCACTATGAGATTGTTTGGACAACCTTAGAACACATATATACATGATTGAATCACTATGAAGTATTTTTGCAGCCTTAGAACACATATATGCATGATTGAATCTCTATAAAAAATTTTGACATCCTTAGAACACATAGAAGCATGATTTAATCACTATGAAATTTTTTTCACAACCTTATAACACATATATGCATGATTGAATCACTATGAAATTTCTTTAACAAACTTAGAACATTTATATGCATGATTGAATCAATATGAAATTTTTTGGATATCCTTAGACCACATATTTGCTTGATTGAATCACTATAAAATCTTTTTGACAGCCTATGAACACATATATGCATGATTGAATCACTATAAACTATTTTGCAACCTAAGAACACATATATGCATGATTGAATCACTATGAAAAAATTTTGACAGCCTTAGAACACATATATGCATGATTGAATCACTACAAATTTTTTTTAGGGCATTAGAACACATATATGCAATATTGAATCACTATAATTTTTTTTTGACTACCTTAGAATACATATCTGCATGATTGAATCACTATGATTTTTTTTTATTGCCTTAGAATATATATATGCATGATTGGATCACTGTGGAATTTTTTTGCAGCCTTAGAAGACATATATGCCGGATTAAATCACTACAAATTTTTTTTAGAGCATTATTACAAATATATGCATGATTAAATCACTATATTTTTTTTTGACAACCTTATAACACATATATGCCTGAATGAGTCACTATGAATTTTTTTTGACAGCCTTAGAGCTCATATATGCATGATTGAATCACTATGAAATTTTTTTGATAGCCTTAGAACACATATATGCATGTTTGAATCACTATAAAAAAAAATTGATAGCCCTAGAACACATATATGCATGATTGAATGGCTATGAAATTTTTTTGCAGCCTTATAACACATATATGAAGGATTGAATCACTATGAATTTTTTTTGACAACCATAGAACACATATATGCATGATTGAATCACTATGAGATTTTTTTTGACCGCCTTAGAACACATATATGCTTGATTGAATCACTATGAATTCCTTTTGCAGCCTTAGAACACATATATGCATGATCGAATCACTATGAAATATTTTGGCCAATCTTAGAATCACTATAAATTTTTTTGAAAGAATTAGAACACATATATAAATGATTGAATCACTACAATTTTTTTGTGACAAGCTTAGAACACATATTTGCATGATTGAATCACTACAATTTTTTTTGAGAGCATTAGAGCACATATATGCATTATTAAATCACTATAATTTTTTTTTTGACAGCCTTAGAACACATATATGCTTGATTGAATCAATATGAATTTTTTTTGACAGCCTTATACCACATATTTTCATGATTGAATCACTCTGAAATCTTTTTGACAGCCTATGAACACATATATGCATGATTTAATCACTAAAAAATATTTTTCACCACCTTAGAACATATATATGCATGATTCAATCACTATGAAACTTTTTTTTACTTCCTTATAACACATATATGCATGATTGAATCACCGTGAATTTTTTTTGACAGCCTTAGAACACATATATGCATGATTGAATCACTATGAAATCTTATTGACTGCATTTGAACACACATATCCATGATTGAATCACTATGAAATATTTTTTACAACCTTAGAACACATATATGCATGATTCAATCACTATGAAAACTTTGCTACAGTCTTTGAACATATATATGCCTGATTGAATCCATATAAATTTTTTTCGACAGCCTTAGAACACGTATATGCATGATTGAATCACTACAAAATTTTTTTAGAGCAGTAGAACACATATATGCATGATTGAATCACTATGATTTTTTTTTGACAGCCTTAGGACACATATAAGCATGATTAAATCACTATGAAATTATTTTGACAGCCTTATAACACACATATACATGATTGAATCACTACGATTTTTTTTTTACAACCTTAGAACACATATATGGATGATTAAATCACTATGATTTTTTTTTGACAATGTTAGAACACATATATGCATGATTGAATCACTATGGAATTTTTTTGACAGCCTTAGAACACATATATACATGATTGAATCACTATAAAAAATTTTTGACGACCAAAGAACACATGTATGCAAGTTTGAATCACTATGAGATTTTTTTGACAGCCTAAGAATACATATATGCATGATTGAATCACTATGAAGTATTTTTCAGCCTTAGAACACATATATGCATGATTGAATCACTATGAAATTTTTTTGACAACCTTATAACACATATATGCATGATTGAATCACTATGAAATTTTTTTAACAGCCTTAGAACATATATATTCGTGATTGAATCAATATGAAATTTTTTTGATACCCTTAGACCACATATTTTCTTGATTGAATCACTATAAAATCTTTTTGATAGCCTATGAACACATATATTCATGATTGAATCACTATGAAATATTTTTGACATCCTTAGAACATATATATGCATGATTGAATCACTATGAAGTTTTTTTGACAGCCTTAGAACACATATATGCAAGATTGAGTCACTATGAAATCTTATTGACTGCCTTAGAACACATATATGCATGATTGAATCACTATGAAATATTTTGCACAAACTTAGAACACATATATGCAAGATTCAATCACTATAAAAACTTTTTTACAGCCTTAGATTATATATATGCCTGATTAAACCACTATGAATTTTTTTTGACAGCCTTAGAACATATATATGTTTGATTGAATCACTACAAAGTTTTTTTAGAGCAGTAGAACTCATATATGCATGATTGAATCACTATGATTTTTTTTTTACAGCCTTAGAACATATATAAGCACGATTGAATCACTATAAATTTTATTTTACAGACTTAGTATACATATATGAATGATTGAATCAATATAAAATCTTATTGACTGCCACAAAACACATATATGCATGATTGAATCACTATGAAATATTTTTCACAACCTTAGTATACATATATGCATGATTCAATCACTATGAGAACTTTATTACAGACTTAGAACATATATATGCCTGAATGAATCACTATGAATTTTTTTTGACAGCCTTATACCACATATTTTCATGATTGAATCACTCTGAAATCTTTTTGACAGCCTATGAACACATATATGCATGATTTAATCACTAAAAAATATTTTTCACCACCTTAGAACATATATATGCATGATTCAATCACTATGAAACTTTTTTTTACTTCCTTATAACACATATATGCATGATTGAATCACCGTGAATTTTTTTTGACAGCCTTAGAACACATATATGCATGATTGAATCACTATGAAATCTTATTGACTGCATTTGAACACACATATCCATGATTGAATCACTATGAAATATTTTTTACAACCTTAGAACACATATATGCATGATTCAATCACTATGAAAACTTTGCTACAGTCTTTGAACATATATATGCCTGATTGAATCCATATAAATTTTTTTCGACAGCCTTAGAACACGTATATGCATGATTGAATCACTACAAAATTTTTTTAGAGCAGTAGAACACATATATGCATGATTGAATCACTATGATTTTTTTTTGACAGCCTTAGGACACATATAAGCATGATTAAATCACTATGAAATTATTTTGACAGCCTTATAACACACATATACATGATTGAATCACTACGATTTTTTTTTTACAACCTTAGAACACATATATGGATGATTAAATCACTATGATTTTTTTTTGACAATGTTAGAACACATATATGCATGATTGAATCACTATGGAATTTTTTTGACAGCCTTAGAACACATATATACATGATTGAATCACTATAAAAAATTTTTGACGACCAAAGAACACATGTATGCAAGTTTGAATCACTATGAGATTTTTTTGACAGCCTTAGAATACATATATGCATGATTGAATCACTATGAAGTATTTTTCAGCCTTAGAACACATATATGCATGATTGAATCACTATGAAATTTTTTTGACAACCTTATAACACATATATGCATGATTGAATCACTATGAAATTTTTTTAACAGCCTTAGAACATATATATTCGTGATTGAATCAATATGAAATTTTTTTGATACCCTTAGACCACATATTTTCTTGATTGAATCACTATAAAATCTTTTTGATAGCCTATGAACACATATATTCATGATTGAATCACTATGAAATATTTTTGACATCCTTAGAACACATATATGCATGATTGAATCACTATGAAGTTTTTTTGACAGCCTTAGAACACATATATGCAAGATTGAGTCACTATGAAATCTTATTGACTGCCTTAGAACACATATATGCATGATTGAATCACTATGAAATATTTTGCACAAACTTAGAACACATATATGCAAGATTCAATCACTATAAAAACCTTTTTACAGCCTTAGATTATATATATGCCTGATTAAACCACTATGAATTTTTTTTGACAGCCTTAGAACATATATATGTTTGATTGAATCACTACAAAGTTTTTTTAGAGCAGTAGAACTCATATATGCATGATTGAATCACTATGATTTTTTTTTTACAGCCTTAGAACATATATAAGCACGATTGAATCACTATAAATTTTATTTTACAGACTTAGTATACATATATGAATGATTGAATCAATATAAAATCTTATTGACTGCCACAAAACACATATATGCATGATTGAATCACTATGAAATATTTTTCACAACCTTAGTACACATATATGCATGATTCAATCACTATGAGAACTTTATTACAGACTTAGAACATATATATGCCTGAATGAATCACTATGAATTTTTTTTGACAGCCTTAGAACACATATATGCATGATTGAATCACTACAAAATTTTTTTGGAGACCAGTAAAACACATATATGCATGATTGAATCACTATAAGTTTTTTTTGACAACCTTAGAGCACATATAAGCATGACTCAATCACTATAAAATTTTTTTGACAGCCTTAGAACACATATATGCATGATTGAATCACTATGAAATTATTTTGCAACCTAAGAACACATATATGCATGATTGAATCACTATGAAAATTTTTTGACAGCCTTAGAAGACATGTATGCAGGATTGAATCGCTACAAATTTTTTTTAGGGCATTAGAACACATATATGCAAGATTGAATCACAATAAATTTTTTTTGACTATCTTAGAACACATATCTGCATGTTTGAATCACTATGATTTGTTTTTGACAGCCTTAGAATATATATATATGCATGATTGGATCACTATGGATTTTTTTTGCAGCCTTAGAACACATATATGCATGATTGAATCACCATGAAATTTTTTGGCCCACCTTAGAACACATATATGCCAAATTGAATCACTATAAATTTTTTTTAGAGCATTATTACAAATATATGCATGATTAAATCACTATAATTTTTTTTGACAACCTTAGAACACATATATTCCTGGAAGAATCACTATGAATTTTTTTTGACAGCCTTAGAACTCATATATGCATGATTGAATCACTAAGAAATTTTTTTGATAGCCTTAGCACACATATATGCATGATTGAATCACTATAAAAAAATTTATATAGCCCTAGAACACATATATACTTGATTGAATGGCTATAAAAATTTTTTGCAGCCTTATAACACAAATATGAAATATTGAATCACTATGATTTTTTTTTGACAGCCATTGAAAACATATATACATGATTGAACCACTAAGAGATTTTTTTGACAGCCTTAGAACACATATCTGCATGGTTGAATCACTTTGAATTCTTTTTGCAACCTTTTTTACACATATATGCATGATTGAATTACTATGAATTTTTTTGGCCAGTATTAGAATCACTGCCAATTTTTTTTAGAGCATTAGAACACATATAAATGATTGAATCACTACAATTTTTTTGTGACAAGCTTAGAACACATATCTGCATGATTGAATCACTACAATTTTTTTTAGAGTATTAGAACACATATATGCATTATTAAATCCCTATAAATTTTTTTTGAAAGCCTTAGAACACATATATGCTTGATTGAATCAATATGAATTTTTTTTGACATACTTATACCACATATTTAGATAATTGAATCACTATGAAATCTTTTTGACAGCGTATGAACACATATATGCATGATTTAATCACTATAAAATATTTTTCACAACCTTAGAACACATATATACAAGATTCAATCACTGTGATTTTTTTTTACAGCCTTAGAACACATATATGCAAGATTCAATCACTATGAATTTTGTTTGACAGCCTTAGAACACATATAAGCTTGATTGAATCACTATGAAATCTTATTGACTGCCTTAGAACACACATATCCATGATTGAATCACCATGAAATATTTTTCACAACTTGAGAACACATATATGCATGATTCAGTCACTATGAAAACTTTGTTACAGTCTTAGAACTTATATATGCCTGATTGAATCACTATAAATTTTTTTTGACAGCCTTAAAACACATATATGCTTGATTGAATCACTATAAATTTTTTTTAGAGCAGTAGAACAGACATATGCATGATTGAATCAGTATGATTTTTTTTTGACAGCATTAGAAGACATATAAGCATGATTGAATCACTATGAATTTTTTTTGACAGCCTTATAACACACATATACATGATTGAATCACTATGATTTTTTTTAACAACCTTAAAACACATATATGCATGATTGAATCACTATTAAAAAATTTTGACCACGTTAGAACACATATATGCAATATTGAATCAGTTCAAAAGTTTTTTGGTAGCCTTAGAACACATATATGTATGATTGAATCACTATGGATTTTTTTTTACAGCCTTAGAACACATATATGGATGATTGAATCACTATAAATTTTTTTTAGAGCAGTAGAACAGACATATGCATGATTGAATCAGTATGATTTTTTTTTGACAGCATTAGAAGACATATAAGCATGATTGAATCACTATGAATTTTTTTTTACAGCCTTATAACACACATATACATGATTGAATCACTATGAATTTTTTTTAACAACCTTAAAACACATATATGGATGATTGAATCACTATGAAAAAAATTTGACCACATTAGAACACATATATGCAATATTGAATCAGTTCAAAAGTTTTTTGGTAGCCTTAGAACACATATGTGTATGATTGAATCACTATGGATTTTTTTTTACAGTCTTAGAACACATATATACATGATTGAATCACTATGAAATTTTATTGACAACCAAAGAACACATATCTGCATGATTGAATCAGTATGAGATTTTTTTGACAGCCTTAGAACGCATGTATGCATGATTGAATCCCTATGAAGTATTTTTGCAGCCTTAGAACACATATATGCATGATTAAATCACTATAAATTTTTTTGGCCAGTCTTAGAATCACTACAAATTTTTTTGACATCCTTAGAACACATATAAGAAAGATTTAATCACTATGAATTTTTTTTGACAACCTTATAACACATATATGCATGATTGAATCACTATAAATTTTTTTTACCAGCCTTAGAACATATATATGTGTGATTGGATCACTATGAATTTTTTTTGCAGCCTTAAAACACATATATGCATAATTGAATAACTATAAATATTTTTGGCCAGCCTTAGAACACATATGCAAGATTGAATCACTATAAATTTTTTTTGACAACCTTAGAACACATATCTGCAAGATTGAATCACTATGAAATTTTTTTGACAGCCTTAGAACACATATATGCATGATTGAATCACTATGAAAAATTTTTGACAGCCTTAGAACATGTATATGCATGATTGGATCACTATGATTTTTTTTTTTTGCCTTAGAACACATATATGCACGATTGAATCAATATGATTTTTTTTGGCCAGCCTTAGAACACATATATGCATGATTGAATTACTACAAATTTTTTTTTAGAGCATTAGAACACATATATGCATGATTGAATCACTATAAATTTTTTTTTACAACCTTAGAACATATATCTGCTCGATTGAATCACTATGAATTTTTTTTGACAGCCTTAGAACACATATATGCCTGATTGAATCAATATAAAAAAATGCGGACATCCTTAGAACACTTATATTCATGATTGAATTACTGTGAAATTTTTTTGACAGCCTTAGATGTGGCGCCCCAAACCCCGACCTTGGAAAACTTGGGATTTTCAGTGATTTTTTTTTTTTGAAAGGTTTAAGTAGGAAACTAGCAGAAAGCAGGCGTGAGAAAATAACAAAGCCACAAGTCTGGGCGGCCACCATAGGTAAGTGTAACAAGTGGAAACAGTGTAACCAACAGTGTGTACAAAAGTGTAACTATGAAGTGGAAAAGGGGAAACACCCCCAACAGTTTAAAGAGTTTACAAAATGTAAGTACAAAAAGTACAAAACAGGGAATATATCCCAACAACAACAAAAAACCACCAGGTACAGGAACTGCAGGTCAAGTGTGTGGGTCCTCCGAGCCTCCACTACGTATCATCGCATTCGCACTATACCTGTTGGTCACCTACATCCCCATAAAACAGGGTCAATCCTCTTGCAAGGTGGTGAAGAAACAACCACAAGTAGATATATATATCATGTACACAGGAAAAGCAGGAAAAGCTAACAAGTGTAAGTGCCTGTGTTAGGTAAGTGTAAAGTGATAAGTACTAGTCAACAAGCTATAGCAACAGGGAAAACAAGTAAATAAAGCAACGAACTGAACTGTAAAGTGAACTGAGCAGCAAGTAACTAAAGTAACACTGAAGTGACTGTAACCAGTACTCAAGCAGTAACAAGAGCTGTCAGCAAGTAGAGTAACTACGTAACAACTGAAGTACAGTCTACAACACAAGTAAAGCAACATCTACTGTAAGTCAGCTGTTTGGTTAGTTCTTAAGTTCTTTTGATTACTCCTTCAGGTACATGAAGGAAACCTTGCATTCTGTGAGACATGCACCCAACGTCTGTTATTAAAAGTCTAGTGTGGTAACCGGGGAAGCTACAGACCGAGTCAACCTCATGCGAGCAACACACGGCTAGGAGAAAACACTCCCATACGCAAAGATTGCAATCCATACTACTGCAGTAGTGAGTCCCTAAAAAGGCAACCTCGACCTCCCTGACTCTGAGTGACTGGAGGCCAAAGGATGCTACAGCTCCTGTCAAAACACGTGTCGTAGTAACGACAAGTCACTCAGGGTTGTACCATCCACCCTCTCCCAAGGTGAACCATGTTGTGAATGGGGCAAAGCAGGTTTATCTTTCTTAAGGCTCATGTTCAATCATACCTCACAACGAGGAATTTGCCTCGTGGTCCCCATGGGGTACGCAAAACGAGGACTTGGCCTGCCCATTCACGTGCTCAGCCTCACACGGCTAACAGAGCACACTGCTTGTGAAATCAGTCAAAACACCATATTATTTATTTCTGTTTAGGGTATATCACACAAGAGTCCTTACACAACACAAGGGCCACTGCCCGAGGACTCCAACTGAGCCCACAACAAGTCATACCAGTATTTATACCCTATGGTGTTCAATCTTTAATCCTTTCATTTTATTGAAGTAAGTGCATGTGGTGCGCGTACCAATGCCTCAAACCAGGTACCTTCTCAAGGTACGCTCTACTCAGTAACAGTCTCAGGATGTGCTAAGTGCAAAGTGTAAACGTAACATGAGCTTTCTATCATTTGCACAATAAAGTTATCAGAGGCATTGCATAATATTAAAATGCACCATATTGCATATTTCAGTGTTACGACTGCATTTATCAACATTCTCATACATATGGGAATTACATTCGCATTATCAAGGGTTTGAAAATGAATTTAACCAACATCTCGTCTAATGGGACTAACATTGGCTATTTTAAGGTGGATCGTCGCTCTTGCAGAGAAGATGCAATTGCAACCCAAAAAACCATTACACATGGTTCAACACACTTATGTGTTTGTAGCGAAATCTCGGATATTCCATCTTATGGGAATAACATTAGCTATTTCCACGATATGGGGTGCCGCACCTGCAGACTCGAAACCCGAAGTTTTTGAACAACACATATGATCCTAAATCAATGAAGTCTCTATGTTCGTGGCTTTACAAAAATGTTAAACTACGTACTTTCCTAACCTGTCGGATGTGGTTTAAAGCATAAAGATTTTCCTTATGCAATGCGACACACTTACGTGTCGAAGGCGAATCTGAAATAACCCATCTAATGGGTTTTACATTGGCATAACCACGGTTCGGGGTGCCGCACCTGCGGACCCGAAAACAAGAACATTGCCAAACCGAACAGGACAACTCTATGGAGTTCTACATTTAATTAGGAGCGTAACATCATCTGGGGAAATACCACCTGGACGGGACACAGGAGTGTCGCAAGTCCATTCGGTCATACCGAATCGATCATTATGTGTGCTTTGACGTACATATACATATATCTCTCTATATATATATATATATTCACATGGTTCAATTCCACTTAAAGACATGTCCTCATATGTATGTATGTAAATGCACAAGTATACATATGTATATATATATATATATATATATATATATATATATATATATTCGTACTAAAATACATATATATACTTAAACCCATACTCATATATATACATATATAAATATATACATATATATATATATATATATATATATATATATATCGAACTCTTTGAAACCCAAGGTGATGATGCATTAATTACGCATAAATATAATATATTTTTATTACATAAATGCATCATTTATAGATTTAGAACCCACACTTAGATGCATATAGATGTCATTGAGCTACGGTTCGAATTTCGTTCGAATCAAATTTAAAACGAGAGAGATATCGTATTTTTAGTGAAACGGGTCAGACCTTGGTGTGAAGCGGGTCAGAAGTGGATCCAAACGCCCATTTTGGGCCTTGGATCTGAGGAAAAATACACCAAATCCAACCCCAATCTAGATCCAAACCTATTTTGATTTTTTTATTACTAAAACCCCCTCAGAAAAGGCGCTTAGCAATAAAGTTTTTTTAATCCTTCTTTGGGAAATTGTGAAAAATGAGGATGTAGCTATAAAAAGGGCACAAAACCCTAGAAAAATTCTGTCTTAGCCTTAAGAAAACACGCCTCTCTCCAGCCTGATTCTCGTTCCTTCATACGCCTCCCTTAGCCACCATGCCTTCCACCTTCAATCCAGTCCGGTTACTGTAGGGAAAATGCTTGCAGATGCCGGAAACTGCCCCTTCTTCCCTTCCCATCTCTTGTCTCGTTAGCCATATCTTTCTCTTCTTCTCACAACTTGCTGGTGTTGATGTTGTTTGTGGCATTTTGCAAGTACTCCAGCAGGATGCAGCAAGGGAAGAACATCTTCAGCATCATTGAAGGCAGCAGGGTGCATTTCTTGGGCTAATTCCACTCTCTTCCACCTCCACCCTCGTCGAACGGCCTCAATAGGTTCGTTCTTTTCCTCTTCTTCTCTTCTAGTGTACAACCCGTGTGATTGAGTGTGTTTGTGTTGTTTGATGGGTTTAGTGGGTTTCAACCCTAGAGTATTACTTGGTGTGTCAACCAGCACCGTAGAGTTTTTTTTTGGGTACACCGTTCAGTCATATCTTTGTTTTTGTTTTAGTTTTAGTTTTGAATCAAGTTGAAGTTCGATCTCCATTCTAATTCTTTGTTTCTGTTTCAACTCCTTGATTTAATTTGTGCATTCGTTGGTTTCATTTGTGCTTTCTGTTTAGTTTTTTTTTTCTTTCTTTAGCTTTGCATTCAGCATTACAATGTGCGTATCATAAACTCTTAGAAATCTTGAAGCCGTGAGACCTGTATTCTGGCTGGAATCCTCTGTTTAAAGTCTGAACAATTTTGCATTTATCTGAAAGATGCCCAATATTTTCATTTTGTAATCACCGTGAAATTCATTTATGATGTTGTTTTGTGGATGAGCAGTGCTTGATTGTAGATCAACGATTTCAATCAAGATTCATATCTACAGCTGATTGAAGATTTGAATTGGGCATTGAAAGACAATCAGCTATCTGATTTTTAATTGACGATAGAGGAATACGGTGGTTGTTGGAAATTCTGATGAACATCATTGTTGCTTGAAATTCCAGATCTGTATGGTTGTTTTGTGTTGATTGCTGTTGAGCTTTTGGCTTTTAGCTGCAATGCTGATATATGGATCAGGTTAATTGATTAATTGATTGAACATTCTAAGTTCAAATTTCTGAAGCTCTGTAGGGGTTCAATTTGCTGAATGCATCTGTTTGAAATTCCAGTTAGCATGGTTTGAATGATCTCTAAGTTTCTAATGAAATGCTACCGGTGTTTAGTGAAGTATGCTTACTGTTTTGAATCAAATCAAAATTCTATTAAGCTTCCAGCTAAAGCAAAGTACTGTTTACTGAACAGTCTGAACGTGATACATGGCTGCTACTTGCTTACTACCGAACTCTTGAGGTTTCATATTAACTTTGTGATGCAATGCTGTTAAACTATTAGCTATAAATTAATTGCGTTATTGGCCAGTAGTTGTTAGCTACAGTTAGGTAATCTGTAATTGTTACTTGAATTGTTAGTTTATTAATTGTTAAAATGTCTGCTGGTAGTTAAGTGAGTAGTTGCTGAGTTTAGATTATATACTAACATGATTTTTGGAAATAGAATGATGTTAATAGGTTAGCTGGATTCTCACGTTAGCCTTGTTCCAAGGCAATTTTATGCTAGGTGTTTGTTGCATTTGATGGATAGTATGGGTCTCTACAATGATTTTTATGTTGCTATTCAGTATGATTTCAAGTTCTAGTAGTTGTGTTCTAGTATGCTGAAAGATTGCAATAGTTTAGATTAGATATAGTTGTTGTTTAGCATCATTACATTAGAAGTAATTTTCATTGAGCAGTCTAGGTTAGGTTAGTCCAAAGTTGCGCAAGGGCACAATTGTCTTTTTTCTAGTTACGTAGTTCTTCTAACTTCAATCCTTAGAAGTTTACTAAGTTTCTAGTATTAATCTAGAGTTGGTTGCAGTATTAGAATAATTAGTTTAAGGTATTGGCTCTGATAAATTCTTATTTTACGTAGAATTAGGTTAGCAATTAATCTTAGAATTAATTTAGAAATAGTTGTTCCCATTCCAGTATATAGTTTACTAACTTTTCTTTTATATCATGCAGGTGATATTAAGTTGCAGTAAGAGCATCTCGTCTCAATGATAGATTGTCATACCAAGTGATTTGACGAAAATGCCCTTGTGTTCGCAGGCTTAAGTCATTGCGTGCCTCGTTTCTGTTCTTGCTCAATTTTGAATTCGTTGTAATATTTTTTGTAATTGAGCAGATTCAATATCAATAAAGTGCAAAGTTTAGAATTAATCTGAGTATATCTCGTTCCCTGTGGATTCGACCCGTACTCACCACATTCGTGGAAAGTCGGTTTTTATTACTTGATTGGTGATTTTCCGAAACGTTTTCAATGATAAAATAGTGTTTAAAAAAATACCATTGCAAAAATCCGATCAAGTTTTTGGCGCCGTTGCCGGGGAACGGCGATTATACTTTGTTAATTCTAATTTTGTAATTTGTTGATATCTGTTTAGTTAGTTAGATTAACTGCAGTTTATTTTTCTAGTCAATAGGATTAGTTAGTAAATATAGGATTCACATAGTAAGTACATATAGGATTCACGGTTATTTCTCTAGGATTCATAAATTTTCATCCTTCTGGAGCGCTTAGACAGGTGAGTTCTAGATAACATAGCTTGAATTCCCATTTCTGTACTTAAGTATATTTAGAATAGATTTAATTTTGAAGTTGAATTTCCCTTTTAGCATGATTAGCATAGTTTAATTGCATTTAGTTTTAATTCCTTGCTTTTCTTCGTTGTTTACTGCTTTCTTTTCATTTACGTAGTCAGGTCGCATAGTTAGTTAGGTTACTTTGCACACATCTGGACTTAGTCCCAGTGTATGCAAGGGCGCAGGAATTTGGGTGTCCCGCTCCAACCGTTCGTTGAGGATCCAGAGAGAATTATACGTTCTTCTCGGAACCGATCCGAAATGGGGGACTTAGAACCCGAAGCTCCGGTGCGCCCTCTCAGGGAGTACTTCCTCCCCACGGAGTACACCCAGGCGTCGTGTATTCGCAGACCAACTATTGGGGCGCCACACTACGAGATTAAGGCCAGTGTGATTCAGATGCTTCCATCTTTCTACGGCCTTAGTCACGAGGATCCCTATAGGCACCTTGACGAGTTCCTTGAAATATGTTCTACAGTGAAAATTCAAAATTTCGGGGATGATGCCATGAAATTGACCATCTTCCCATTCTCATTGAAGGATAAAGCCAAGTATTGGCTAAAATCCTTGGATACGATAATAATAGGGTCATGGGATCAACTTCAGCAGGAGTTCCTGAAGAAATACTTTCCTATCGGTCGGACGAACCAATTCCGGCGAGCCATCACCAGTTTCTCTGAAATGGATGGCGAGCAATTTCATGAGACGTGGGAAAGGATGAAAGAACTCCTTAGGAAATGTCCCCACCATCAAGTGCCCAGATGGCAGTTGGTGCAAAGTTTTTACGATGGATTGTCTGACCGGAATCGTCAGATGATCGATGCTTCATGTGGGGGGACTTTTATGTTAAAAAGTGAGGATGAGGCTTGGCATCTATTTGATACTCTTTCTGAGAACTCTTTGCACCATGCCTCTACCTCTCGCTCTAAGAAAGCCACACCCAGTGGACCCAAGCGGGGTGGTGTCTTGGAGATTGGTCCGTCTACTGAGCTGCAAAGCAAAGTGGATATGATTTCTCAGAAGTTGGACCAACTTCTCTCAAGCCCATCACAACCTCAGCCAGTGTGTGCATTATGTGCCAGTCCGGCACACGTTGTCACTGAGTGCCCTTCAGCAGCTCAGTATCCTGAATTTGTGCAAGAGCAAGTTCAGGTCGCTCAGGGTTACACCAGACCCCAGAATAACCCGTATTCATCTACATATAACCCGGGGTGGCATAATCATCCTAACTTCTCGTGGAAGAATCCCCAGACTTCCACCCAGTTTCCCCCCTCTCATCTTGCTCAGCCGCCACCATTCACTCAGACACTTCAGAGGCCGAGTTTTCCTCAGATCATTCCTCCTTATTCTTCCCAGCCCTCACAAGAGCCTGCACAACAGACTTCTTTCGAGGAGAGACTTCTCCAGGCATTCCAGGAGGTGAAAACCTCTAATCAGAATGCCTTCGAGAAGTGCAGCCAGATCTTGAGTTCTCATACTCAATCCATTGCGAAGTTAGAATCGCAAATGGGGCAGTTAGCAGAAGCAATAAGTCGGAGACCTGAGGGCAGTTTGCCGAGTCAGGCCGTAATGAACCCGAAGGGCAAGAAACCAATTACAGGAAGCTTGTACATTACAGATTCACAACAACAAGCCAAAGCTGTTATGGCCCTTCGGAGCGGACGTGAGTATCACTTCGAGAGTAAAACAAGGACAGAGGAGCCAGAACCGATCATACCATCTTCTGCGGCTCAGTCCTCAGCCCCAGTTCAGAAGCAGGATAGAGGTGAGCCTTCTCACAAAGAGGAGGACCCCCTGATGTACATCCCCAAGCCACCCTATCCAAAGGCGTTAGAATCTCCCATTGGCAGAGGAAAGCAAAGCACCAAGGTTCAGGATATGCTTGAGATCTTCAAACATGTACAGATCAACCTGCCATTGCTAGATGCCATCCAGCAGGTGCCGGCTTATGCCAAATTTCTCAAGGAACCTTGTACTCAGAAGAGGAAATCTAGAGGAAGAGTTCCTACCAAGGTCCATCTGACTGAGCATGTGAGTTCAGTGCTTCAGCACCAGACTCCACCCAAGCTCAAGGACCCTGGAGCCCCGATTATATCTTGCACCATAGGAAACATCAGGATAGAACGTGCCTTGCTCGACCTTGGAGCAAGTGTGAACATTCTGCCCGGATATTTCTATGATTCAATTGGGCTAGGAGAAATGAGAACGACCCTGATTACACTCCAACTAGCCGATCGCTCCGTCAAAGTGCCGAGAGGTATCTTGGAAGATGTGCTAGTGAAAGTGGATGAGTTCTACTTTCCGGTCGATTTCATTATCCTTGACATGGAGGGAATTGATAGCCAGCACCAGACTCCGATCATTTTGGGCAGACCATTTTTGGCGACTGCCAATGCCTGCATCAACTGCAGAACCGGAGCCATGGACTTGTCGTTCGGCAACCGAAAGGTCAGGCTGAACATCTTCAATGCCGCGATGGGTCCAGTGGGAGATACGGAGTGCTTCCAGGTTGATATAGCTCAGGATTTAGTTGAGGCACATCCAGAGTTGTACATGATAGAGGAGTCCCTTGATATGTATTATACAGTAGATGATAGTTATAGAGATAGTGTAGATGTGTCGTTAGCATCGTCAGGATCCCATATTTGGAGAAGGAGCATTGAGCCTCTCCCACCACTTGCTGAGACCCCAGCCAAATTATCGATAGAGTCTCCCCCACAACTTGAGTTGAAACCCTTGCCGGATTCACTCAAGTATGCATATCTCGGAGTTGGTGAGACTCTGCCTGTGATCATCTCGTCAAAGCTCACAGAGGAGCAGGAACAGAGACTGCTAGACATCTTGCGAGAGCATAAGGCAGCGATTGGTTGGGGGGTCGCAGATTTGAAAGGGATTGATCCTTCATTTTGCATGCATCAGATTCATTGTACTGACGAATCAAAACCGGTGCGTGACACGCAAAGGAGATTAAACCCCAATATGAAGGAAGTGGTGAAAAATGAAGTGGTCAAGTGGTTGGATTCTGGGATTATATACCCGATTTCTGATAGTCAGTGGGTCAGTCCGATCCAGGTCGTGCCGAAGAAATCCGAACTCACTGTTGTGGAGAATGAAAAGGGGGAGAGCATTCCGATGAGGACCACCATGGGGTGGCGAGTCTGTATTGATTATAGGAAACTGAATGCGGCAACACGGAAGGATCACTTTTCGTTGCCATTCATTGATCAGATTTTGGAAAAACTCGCCGGACAGAGCTACTATTGTTTCTTGGACGGATATTATGGATATAATAAAGTAGCTGTCCATCCTGACGACCAAGAGAAAACCACATTTACCTGTCCGTATGGCACCTTCGCGTTTAGGCGTATGCCGTTTGGGCTCTGCAATGCCCCGACAACTTTTCAGAGGTGCATGATTGCTATCTTCTCTGGCTTGGTGGACGACGTCATGGAAGTTTTTATGGATGATTTTTCTGTGTATGGCTCTTCCTTTGAGGATTGCCTTCAGAAACTTACTCGAGTACTGAGTAGGTGTATGGAGACGAATCTAGTATTGAGTTGGGAAAAGAGCCATTTTATGGTCCAAGAGGGGATTGTACTTGGACACATTGTGTCCAAAAGAGGGATAGAGGTTGATCGAGCGAAGGTTGAGTCAATTTCACGATTAACTCCACCCACCACTGTTAGGCAAGTACGTTCATTCTTAGGGCATGCCGGATTTTACAGACGGTTCATCAAAGATTTTAGCAAAATCTCTCGACCGCTCTGCTCGTTATTGGCAAAGGATCAGCCCTTTGAGTTTGATAATGATTGCATGAAGGCCTTTGAGATACTCAAAGAGTCCTTGACCACTGCGCCCATTCTGAGATCTCCAGATTGGACACTTCCATTTGAGATCATGTGCGATGCTTCCGACTATGCGATGGGGGCCATTTTAGGACAACGGGTCGACAAGAAGCCTTACGTGATATACTATGCGAGCAGAACTCTGGCCGATGCTCAGATGAACTACACCACGACAGAGAAGGAACTGCTCGCAGTAGTATTCGCTTTAGATAAGTTTAGGTCCTATCTTCTTGGTTCGAAGGTGGTTGTCTATTCTGATCACGCTGTATTGAAGTACCTTCTCAGCAAGAAAGACACCAAACCGAGGCTCATTCGCTGGGTTCTGCTACTACAGGAGTTTGATCTCGAGATTCGAGATAAGAAGGGAAGTGAAAATGTAGTAGCAGACCATCTCTCTAGACTGATCGTGGAGTCTACTCTGGATCAGAGGCCGATCAGTGATTCCTTCCCCGATGAGAAAATTATGGCCGTCGGAACATCGCAATTACCTTGGTTCGCAGATATTGTGAACTATCTGGTTTCGAGGCAGATTCCTGTGCATTGGAATAAAAATGAGCGTGAGCGATTCTTATCACAGGTGAGGCAGTACTATTGGGATGAACCAGAGTTGTTCAGATATTGTGCAGACCAGATCATTAGAAGGTGCGTCCCGGAGGAAGAGTATGAGTCCATCCTCAGTTTTTGTCATTCACTAGCTTGTGGAGGGCATTTTAGTAGTAGGAAGACAGCTGCAAAGGTTTTGCAGTCTTGTTTTTTTTGGCCGACACTCTACAGAGATGCACATGAGTTTTGTAGGAAGTGCATTCGTTGTCAGCAGACTGGGAATATGTCCAAGAGGGACATGATGCCCTTGCTCCCGATCTTAATTGTTGAGATTTTTGATGTTTGGGGCATAGATTTTATGGGCCCATTCCCACCATCGTTCGGCAATTTATATATCTTAGTGGCGGTTGATTATGTGTCCAAGTGGGTCGAGGCTGTGGCAACCAAGACCAACGATCACAGAGTTGTGCTTAAGTTCATTAAGCACAATATTTTCAGTCGTTTTGGTGTGCCACGTGCGATGATAAGTGATGGTGGAAAGCAATTCAGGAATGTGCAGGTGGCTTCTCTTCTGAGAAAATATTCTGTCAATCATCGGTTTACCACTCCTTATCATCCGCAGACCAGTGGACAGGTCGAGGTTTCTAATAGAGAAATCAAGCGGATCTTAGAAAAGACAGTCCGCCCGGACCGCAAGGATTGGTCCCAGCGATTAGATGATGCTCTTTAAGCATATAGGACTGCATTTAAAACCCCAATTGGCATGTCCCCATATCGTCTTATTTTCGGGAAAGCGTGCCACCTCCCTGTCGAGTTGGAACACAGGGCTTACTGGGCAATCAAGAAGTTTAACTTCAATATCACCCAAGCTGGAAAAGAGCGATCATTGCAACTCACTGAGCTAGAAGAGCTCAAGAATGATGCATACGAAAATGCCAAATTATACAAAGCTCGCACTAAGGCCTTTCATGATAAGCACATCATCAGAAAAGTGTTTGAGCCAGATCAAAAAGTATGGCTATTCAATTCTCGTTTACATCTATTCCCAAGTAAATTAAGGTCAAGATGGGATGGACCTTACATTGTTAGGGAAGTATTTCCGCACGGGGCAGTGACATTATTTGACCCAAGTACCAGAGGCACATTCAAGGTGAATGGGCAAAGACTGAAGCCCTACATTTCAGGTACTTTACAGGCAGGTGAGTGCGAGGTCTTGGATCTCGCAAAAGAATAGGGTCTGAGCAAAATAATGTATTATATGTATCCTAGAAGGAGAAATTTCAGTTAGCATTTGTTTTTGTTTCGTATTTGATTTTATATGAGCTTACAATTGCTTTGATTCATGCAGGCTTATCTGACATTCACTGTGTGAGAATAGGTTATTGAGCTCAGGACATGGCTTTTAGAGCAGACAATCGATTAGGTCAGTTGAAAACTGAGCATCCGCGTATGCTTAGTGGTGGAGCATGATCCAGTCTAGAATCAGCTCAAGAGGCCCCCGCATATCAGGTCGTATCTATCCGCTCTCCTGTCTTGATTTCAAGTTCTGTTAGTGTGCATCTACACTGTAATTTTATATCTCTGCATGCCACTAGGGACAGTGTCATTCAAGCATGGGGGGGGGGTTCAGTAGATACACACTATTTTATCCTGTTTATCATGTTTTGGTAACTAAAACTCATAAATTAGGCATTTCAGAATTTTTTTTAGCATATATGAAGGTTGTTGACATAATCAGACATGTTAGAAACTTTTAGAAGCCCCATGAGGAAAATTTTTTCTGAACAAAGCTAAAAGGAGCGAGTATTTTTGTGAAGTTCAAAGAAAATACTGTATCTGAATGCGAAAAGCTAATTTGGAATCACAAAGTATAAGTAAGCACAGTTTGAAATAAACTACTAAGTAAATGAAAAATATTAGGAAAAGCTCGAGCTTAAAAGAAAAGAGTCTGCGTTAGGTTGTTTGGATGATTTCACAATCCCGAGTAAGATGAGTGCAGAAGCTAGTTCAAGCATTTGCATTCCACCCGAAAAGGAGAAGGAAAGCTTTGAGAGCCTCGGAAGCTGAGACCAGATACAAGTTGAAGTGTCTGAATCTCGTGTTGAAAAGGTAAATGAAGGAAGTCACTTTTGTGTCTAGTTAGTGTCTTTAACATACAGATAGTGGTATAAGAAGGCATTAACCTTGCACAGGGCACAAAAGCAGACCACACGCAGGCGAATGAAAAGAAAAGAAAAGAATGAAAAAAGTGAAAAAATTGAAAATTCAATGAAAAAAAAAAATGAGAGCTTAAATGAAAAAAAAAAAAATCATTACTTAGAAGTAGAATAAAAGACTGTGCAGAAAAATACACAAGTGATGAAAAATGAACAATAGCATGATAATACACAATTTTCTGAGAAACGATCATAGATAACTGCAATTTTTAGAAGAGTGAAAGGAAAATTTTTATCGTGGAGGCAATAAATTTCTAATTATGATTCTGAGAAGTGAAAAATTACATGAAATATTTGCTAAATTTGATTTCTGGAATTGCCTAGCATTTTTAAAGAAAATTTAGAAGTTCTGCATGATTTCTAATGTTTGTGGGTAGCATCTCTGCAAACCCTCACGAGACCTTACTCGTCCACTGGGGTAACCCAGGGGTTTAAAGGGCTTGTTGCATGAGCTAAATGCAACCGTGATTCCTACGAAAGTGAGTTAGTTGTTTAATAAATTTTGCATTTTATTCGGGGAGTACATATCTTCATCGCGAGGGTAGGGTATATTGCTAGGGACTAGCAATTATTCTAGCATGGGGGTATTTGATGATGCATTAATTACGCATAAATATAATATATTTTTATTACATAAATGCATCATTTATAGATTTAGAACCCACACTTAGATGCATATAGATGTCATTGAGCTACGGTTCGAATTTCGTTCGAATCGGATTTAAAACGAGAGAGATATCGCATTTTTAGTGAAACGGGTCAGACCTTGGAGTGAAGCGGGTCAGAAGTGGATCCAAACGCCCATTTTGGGCCTTGGATCTGGGGAAAAATACACCAAATCCAACCCCAATCTAGATCCAAACCTATTTTGATTTTTATTTACTAAAACCCCCTCAGAAAAGGCGCTTAGCAATAAAGTTTTTTTAATCCTTCTTTGGGAAATTGTGAAAAATGAGGATGTAGCTATAAAAAGGGCACAAAACCCTAGAAAAATTCTGTCTTAGCCTTAAGAAAACACACCTCTCTCCAGCCTGATTCTCGTTCCTTCATACGCCTCCCTTAGCCACCACGCCTTCCACCTTCAATCCAGTCCGGTTACTGTAGGGAAAATGCTTGCAGATGCCGGAAACCGCCCCTTCTTCCCTTCCCATCTCTTGTCTCGTTAGCCATATCTTCCTCTTCTTCTCACAACTTGCTGGTGTTGATGTTGTTTGTGGCATTTTGCAGGTACTCCAGCAGGATGCAGCAAGGGAAGAACATCTTCAGCATCATTGAAGGCAGCAGGGTGCATTTCTTGGGCTAATTCCACTCTCTTCCACCTCCACCCTCATCAAACGGCCTCAATAGGTTCGTTCTTTTCCTCTTCTTCTCTTCTAGTGTACAACCCGTGTGATTGAGTGTGTTTGTGTTGTTTGATGGGTTTAGTGGGTTTCAACCGTAGAGTATTACTTGGTGTGTCAACCAGCACCGTAGAGTTTTTTTTTGGGTACACCGTTCAGTCATATCTTTGTTTTTGTTTTAGTTTTAGTTTTGAATCAAGTTGAAGTTCGATCTCCATTCTAATTCTCTGTTTCTGTTTCAACTCCTTGATTTAATTTGTGCATTCGTTGGTTTCATTTGTGCTTTCTGTTTAGTTTTTTTTTCTTTCTTTAGCTTTGCATTCAGCATTACAATGTGCGTATCATAAACTCTTAGAAATCTTGAAGCCGTGAGACCTGTTTTCTGGCTGGAATCCTCTGTTTAAAGTCTGAACAATTTTGCATTTATCTGAAAGATGCCCGATATTTTCATTTTGTAATCACCGTGAAATTCATTTCACGATGTTGTTTTGTGGATGAGCAGTGCTTGATTGTAGATCAACGGTTTCAATCAAGATTGATATCTACAGCTGATTGAAGATTTGAATTGGGCATTGAAAGACAATCAACTATCTGATTTTTAATTGACGATAGAGGAATACGGTGGCTGTTGGAAATTCTGATGAACATCATTGTTGCTTGAAATTCCAGATCCGTATGGTTGTTTTGTGTTGATTGCTGTTGAGCTTTTGGCTTTTAGCTGCAATGCTGATATATGGATCAGGTTAATTGATTAATTGATTGAACATTCTAAGTTCAAATTTCTGAAGCTCTGTAGGGGTTCAATTTGCTGAATGCATCTGTTTGAAATTCCAGTTAGCATGGTTTGAATGATCTCTAAGTTTCTAATGAAATGCTACCGGTGTTTAGTGAAGTATGCTTACTGTTTTGAATCAAATCAAAATTCTATTAAGCTTCCAGCTCAAGCAAAGTACTGTTTACTGAACAGTCTGAACGTGATACATGGCTGCTACTTGCTTACTACCGAACTCTTGAGGTTTCATATTAACTTTGTGATGCAATGCTGTTAAACTATTAGCTATTAATTAATTGCGTTATTGGCCAGTAGTTGTTAGCTACAGTTAGGTAATCTGTAATTGTTACTTGAATTGTTAGTTTATTAATTGTTAAAATGTCTGCTGGTAGTTAAGTGAGTAGTTGCTGAGTTTAGATTATATACTAACATGATTTTTGGAAATAGAATGATGTTAATAGGTTAGCTGGATTCTCACGTTAGCCTTGTTCCAAGGCAATTTTATGCTAGGTGTTTGTTGCATTTGATGGATAGTATGGGTCTCTACAATGATTTTTATGTTGCTATTCAGTATGATTTCAAGTTCTAGTAGTTGTGTTCTAGTATGCTGAAAGATTGCAATAGTTTAGATTAGATATAGTTGTTGTTTAGCATCATTACATTAGAAGTAATTTTCATTGAGCAGTCTAGGTTAGGTTAGTCCAAAGTTGCGCAAGGGCACAATTGTCTTTTTTCTAGTTACGTAGTTCTTCTAACTTCAATCCTTAGAAGTTTACTAAGTTTCTAGTATTAATCTAGAGTTGGTTGCAGTATTAGAATAATTAGTTTAAGGTATTGGCTCTGATAAATTCTTATTTTACGTAGAATTAGGTTAGCAATTAATCTTAGAATTAATTTAGAAATAGTTGTTCCCATTCCAGTATATAGTTTACTAACTTTTCTTTTATATCATGCAGGTGATATTAAGTTGCAGTAAGAGCATCTCGTCTCGATGATAGATTGTCATACCAAGTGATTTGACGAAAATGCCCTTGTGTTCGCAGGCTTAAGTCATTGCGTGCCTCGTTTCTGTTCTTGCTCAATTTTGAATTCGTTGTAATATTTTTTGTAATTGAGCAGATTCAATATCAATAAAGTGCAAAGTTTAGAATTAATCTGAGTATATCTCGTTCCCTGTGGATTCGACCCGTACTCACCACATTCGTGGAAAGTCGGTTTTTATTACTTGATTGGTGATTTTCCGAAACATTTTCAATGATAAAATAGTGTTTAAAAAAATACCATTGCAAAAATCCGATCACAAGGCATATACAATTATGCCAAAACCCTAACTGAAATACACGGAGGGTGCGGGGCAAGGCAATTACTAGTTGAACCGAATATGGTTCAACTTGAAGTAGCCACGGACTGGTTTTTGATAGGAAGCTATTGACGGCCATCATGGTGGCTCTACGAGGCTGTGAGTGTACCAAAACAAGGGTCTACACTCTTGCTGCCAACGAGGTTGTAACTCAACTGATGGTCTGGCCCTTTGGACCAGACTGTCATGCACGCTAAAGGGTTTTGGTCCGACGCATGGTTCGGACCAGACTAACCCACAGATTCGGTTGGGCGGGTTCCTGCCCCTAACAAGGTAAACCTACGGTTCTAAAGAAAGAAGGCACGGGGGCCGAACAAAAAGGGGAAGGGTCTGGTTCTTCGGACCAAACGGCTACTAAGCAGGGTAAGGTCTGAACTTTTCAGTTCAGACCCGAGCCCAAAGTGTCTTAGCCTAGAGGAAAAAGGCCCGGGCGTTCAGCACAAGCTGGCTGGCACTCGGTCCTAACTAAGTGGAGCCGCGGCTAGCATTAGGGGCTAGCTGGGCTGCCAACGGGTTCAGGTCTTAACCACGGTTCAGACCTGCACCCACAGAAAGCTAACAGGGTGCTAACAAGGTGATAAGGGGTGCACAACACCCACGATGTGCGTGCCCAGCTCCAGCCAAGTAAAAACTGGCTGGGCTAGGTTCTCGCCCAACGTTGGTCAATCAGCTATAGGGTAGGTCTGGACCCTCGGTTCAGACCAGCACCCTAACCCACGCCATCTAGCACTATGTGTAGCACGAACATGTAAAGAAATACATTTATAAATGTATAATATATTTATTATTATATATATATATTTTTGAAAACTGCTGCTATTGGGCGCGCGGGCCACCTGCACAGTGCCAACTCCATTCTTGGAGCGAAATGGATGGACAATGGGGGTCTGGTCCACTGGACCAGACTGAGCCACCCTTGCCAGCGTGAACCAGAGCCCAAGGGCTCGGTTCGCAGCAGCAGAAAAGGTGTGCTGGGCACACCTACAGCCAGCCCAACCTGCTCCAGTCCGGGTTCCAAAAGGGAAAACCGAAAGAAATAAAAAAAGTAAAAATAATGAAAAACAAAAAAAACAAAGGAAACAATAGGGTAACACATCAACCACCGACAGCCTGGCCTTCGCACAACTCAAAGGAGGTGATCACGTTGTGACCCACGCCCAAGGGCTAGGCTGCAACACCAGTCCCATTGTGCTGGGACTGGGTTTAGCCGAAAACCCAAAAAGAAAGAAAGCACATTGAAAAAAAAAATGAATGGGCTAACGGGTTGGGTGTAAGTTGGACGAGCCTAGCTCGGTCCAACACACCCCTATGATGAGAATGCCATGAAATCAATCAGAAAACAAAAGAAAATGAATGACATGGCATCATTATCATGGAAAAATGAACAACTAACATGCAAAGGAGAAACAAAAGCAAAGATGCCAATGTAGGAATCGAAAGGAAATCTATTGCAAAAGCATGCAGGACAAAAGCTTGTGAAAAACAATGAAGATTCAATATTTTAAACTACTGTTCTAGCTAAATCCGCCATTTGGACTTGCATGCATTGATGCAAGGCGCCATTGGCTTCATGCCAATCCGTAATCAACGAAGAAGGTGAGTCTTCACCTTAGCTAGTATTGTTGTAACGCCCTGGATTTCTAAAACAAAGCTAAGTTAAAATTTTCATGAATTTCTTCTTTTTTTTTTCTTTGCAGCGGAACTTAGAAAAGCTTTTAGCAGCGAAATAAGACGATAATGAGTCGTCGGTTTTAGAAAACTCCGAGCACGTTGCAGGTATTTGGCCAAGCAACTCATTGACCACCAAAGTGTTCCATTTTATCGAAAACCACATGTTTATTACAACACTACTGTTTAAAAAAGCAGTGTAGGTTCAATAAAAGCAGTACAACTTTGTCTAGAGAAACCCTGGAACTCGATGCCGCCTTACTCCGCATATCGCCACGCAGGTACAACACCTGAAATCCCCATAACACGGGGTCAGAACCACTGAAGGTCTGGTAAGTAAGCAAACACCTATCTATTCAACTCAAGTAAATGCAGGGTCGCAGTTCGTAATACGACGCTCAAGTCTCCATGACTTAGCGTATATCGCAAAAGCCTCCTCAGGGCTATGAGTTGAACATTCACGCAAGTCTTCATGACTTCGTATAAGCCTCTTCAATGTTGTGAGTTAGAATAACCGCTTAAGTCTTTACGACTTAGCTTTGACCTCTTCAGGGTCACGAATGGATGTCTAGCTCAAGTCTTTATGCTTGGCACATCCGTATCCTATGAATCTAAGGACAACTCTTCGAGCTTCGCATAGTCGTACGGATATCAATGGGGTTCTTTCCCAATCGGTCCAGTAGTATACCGACCATGACACCTTCACAAAGGTTATGCAGGACTGACTCAACATCGTACATACACGCATATATTCAAAGTATCGTTGTACCTAAGCTAATGCTTTGTTTCGATAATTGCACCTCCCCCTGGGCTTAGGGGACTCATATCTGGGCGACAACGCGACGATCTGGGGGTTGATTATTCTATATATTTTAGAAACCCCAGAGGCCTGTTGACCCCATCCCCCTAGTAGGACGGTAAAGCATACCAGAAGAGATCTTTACTAGGTATCCGAATGCATTCTGCTACTGCAGTAGTTGGGTTCAATCCTTAGATATTTAAGGATAACCACGACCTCCATACCTTTGAGTGACGGAGGCCATCAATGAACTCTATCAGGTTCGGGTGAAATGTATGTCACTCAAGGCTGCGCCATCACTGTCTTCCTCGGTGAGAAATTCTGAAAGGAGCCTGCCGGTCTTACAATTACTTGACGAACATTGCATGCCTATAGGGCAACCTTTGAGAAGTATGTACCCGACCCCAATCAACCACACGGTTTTCACCGTGGAACAAAGGTTTTATTCATATGCATGCTTAACTCTGCTCTCGGCACTTCGGCCTTAACGAGCACTTCACCTCTTTCGGTGGAAACAACACACTCCGACTCAGCGGCCCTTACGAGTCTGGTTGTCTGATAATTCTCAATGAGCATGCACATGACTCGATCTCTACGGATCGGCTACTCGGCGTATTTTTACGCAACGAGCTCAGGACCTCGTCAAGGCGCTACCACTACTTTGGCGCAACGGCTCTTACAAGTATGGTGCCCTTGCAGGTGTTAGGGAGACAAGTCATTCTAACATCGTTTCAACAAAGGGCATCGTTGTGCCACTTAACTGGTTCTGGCAGCTCTTTTGCCAACCAATCCGTCATTACCTCCTTTGCTTTATCGGCAGTGGCGTGACGAACATTTCTACATCGTAGAAGGCATTCCATGAACTGGGTAGCACTCCTGCTACGTTCTTTCTGAGCTATTCTTAGCTTCTTCAGGAACTTCAGCAACACTTCCTCTCTTTAACGGAGAAAGCGTGCATTTTTTTTTATCCATTTCAGCGGCATCTCCCCTCTTTGGTGGGAAATCGCTACGCTTAACTCGGGAAATGGATGTGCACCGTTGTGCGTACTTTGCATCCATTAAGGTTGCAGGAACCCTAGGCCATAGCCAGGCCATACGTAATTGACTTAGTCTTTACGTAAAGAGCATTTTGCCAAAAACCGAAGCCTTTCCAATAGGGGCTTCATTCGTCAAGCAGAATCTTGAACGAGGAGCGGTAAGGGAATCGCATTGGCGATTTGGAGTTGATCTCCATTTGAACGCTTATTTATGCGCCATATATGTAGTATAAGCAGAAGCCTGTGCTTTATACAGCGGCGGCATAAAGAAAATGCATATACTATTGTTCAGGGTGTGTAACTGAACGAAATATTCTACGTATATAACAAAACAGGAGCCTTGGCATCGTTCGACGCGACGGCGTAAGTAAATACATTGCAGAAAGCAGGAGCCTTGGCATCGTTCGACGCAACGACGTAAGTAAATGCATAATCGGAAGTGCATTAATCGGAAAGTGCAGAGAGCAGGGAGCCTTGTCATTATACGACGCGATGGCAAAGGTAAATTACATAGCCTGTGCGATATAGGACGCGTCGGCAGAATCAGCAGATATACACCTAGATCTGTATCCAACGATAGTTACGAGGCGAGCGAGTGAACACCGAAGTGTCCTAGAGGGCTCAACCAAGAACTAGGGCGAGATACTATTTTTGAAGAACGCATATACTGCGCATTCGAACATATATATCTGACAATAGTTACGAGGCGAGCGCGTGAACACCGAAGCGTCCTAGAGGGCTCAACCAAGAACTAAAGCAAGATACTACTTCAGAAAGTATATGCTATATAAAAACAATCAAATACTTGAGAGAGATAGATTAATGAAGCGAACTTACTTCAATTTGAGGAAGAAACGACTCTGATTGCTTCAAACGCTTCGAACAAGGCTCGACTTCGAAAAAGGATCAACTCCGGACTTCAGACGAAAAAGGACTTGGACTTTGACTTTGAACAAAACCAGGTTCAAGTCAAGTCAACTAGGTTCAGACTTAGGTCAAGTAGGTTCAGACCTAGGTCAGGCAGGCTAAGACCAGATCAGGCAGGCTCAGGCTGAGTCAGGCAGGCTCAGGCTAAGTCAGGCAGGCTCAGACCAGGTCAGGTGGGCTAGGCTAGGTAGGAGAGGTTTGGAAAAGGAGGAGAGAGAGAGGGTTTGGCGATTTTCTAAAGGAGGGGTCATCCCCTATTTATAGATTCTGAAACTTGATCCCCAAGTTTCAGAATTTCCATTTTAGTCCATGGCTTTTTCAAAAATTACTTTTGATCTTATCCATCTGACTGTTTGATATTATCCAGAAGGAATATTCCATGGAATATTCCCTGGAAGGTGCTGGAAGGTCCTGGAATGTTCTAGAATATTCTAGAATATTTTCTGAGAAATATTTCTGTGGGTCCCACCAATATTTTTGCGGGTCCCGCAAAAAAGTTGAGTTTTCGGCATTTTTTTCTGAAAATTTCTGAGTAGGCCATTATCTTCGTATTGATGTAACTAAGAAAGTTGGCTCGCAGGAATCCTTTGATTTCGTTCAGATAGGAAGTTATGGCTTCCAGAGTGTTTGAGCATATATTCGCGATTCGACGAATATCCTAAGTATAACTGGCTCGCAGGAATTGATTTGTTTCGCATTCTGAGAAAAAATGCTATTTTTACCGGTAAATGCCTCATGAATTTATTCAGATATTTTCTGAAAAATTGCGGGTCTTACATCATTACCCCCTTAAAGGAATTTCGTCCGCGAAATTCAGTTAAGAGTACAAAGCGAAGAGTTCAGGATATTTATCCCGCATATCCGATTCGGGCTCCCAAGTGCAATCATCGACTCCGTGATGTTGCCATCTCACTTTAACAAGTGGAATGACCTTCGACCTAAGCACTTGTTCTCGACGGTCCACGATCTCGACAGGTATTTCTTCCACAGTCATATCTTCCTGGATGTCAATATCTTCATGTTGGATGACGTGGGAAGGGTCGTGAACGTATTTTCTAAGCATTGACACATGAAATACGTTGTGTATCTATGTATACTGCGGTGGCAATGCTACTCTGTAGGCGGTCTCTCCTATCCGGCTCAAAACCTCGAAGAGACCAACGAATATGGGGCTGAGTTTCCCCTTCTTTCCAAAACGGAAAACACTTTTGGTTGGAGAGACTTTGACGAAGACCTTGTCTCCAACCGCAAAAGTGAGTTCCCTACGTCGCTGATCGGCGTAGCTTTTCTGTCGACTCTGAGCAGTCAGTAGTTTCTTTCTGATCATGTGGACCTGCTCAGTGTAATGCTGCAAGACAATGGGCGAGTCCAAGGTTCGCTCACCCACTTCGCCCCAATGGATTGGTGATCGGCAGGGTCGTCCATACAGGGCTTCATATGGTGCCATCCCAATACTAGCATGGTGGCTATTATTATAAGCAAATTCAGCCAACGCTAGGTGGGAATCCCAATCACCCTTCTATTCTAGCATACAGGCTCTTAGCATATCTTCAAGAGTCTGTATGGTTCGTTCTGATTGCCCATCTGTTTGGGGATGGAAAGCTGTACTGAACTTGAGTTTCGTCCCCAGGGTTCTTTGAAGCTGCTCCCAAAAGTGAGAGGTGAACTTCGGGTCACGATCAGATATGATCGAAATCGGCACTCCATGGAGTCTAACAATTTCCCGAATGTAGATTTCTGCCAATCGTTCAGTTGAGTATCGAGTGTTGATTGGCAGGAAGTGAGCAAACTTGGTGAGTCTGTCCACGATCACCCATATTGAGTCATGTTGTCTCTTGGATCGAGGCAATCCAACGATGAAATCCATCGTAATGCCTTCCCATTTCCATTCTGGAATCTCGATCTGTTGCATCTTTCCACCAGGTCGTTGATGTTCGATCTTAACTTGCTGGCAGATCAAACACTTTGAGACAAACGTAGCCACATCACGTTTCATACCCCTCCACCAGTACTTTCTCTGTAAATCTCTGAACATCTTGGTACCTCCAGGGTGGATAGTGTACTTGCTACTATGAGCTTCCTAGAGTACTTCCTCTCTGAGCTCAGGGTTATTTGGCACCCAAATCCTTTCTTCCATCCATATTCCTCCATCTTCTTTTAAATGGAAGAAGGTATCATCTTTTTCAGCACGAGCTTTTAATTCCAAGTACTGGGGGTCCTTGAACTGTTCGGCTACGATGCGATCGAGGATCTCGATATGGATCGTCAGGCATGACAATCGAATCTTTCCTGGATTAGCCAGGAATGGCTTCCAACTGACGAAATCCTCCATCAGCTTTCATTGTCCTGTGAGGCTGGCCAGAGTGCCAACAGTCTTGCGACTAAGGGCATCTGCTACGACATTCACCTTTCCAGGGTGATAGGAAAGCGTGAATTCATAGTCTTTGAGGAATTCCAGCCATCGTCGTTGCCGCATATTGAGTTCTTTTTGAGAAAAGAGGTATTTTAGGCTTTTATGGTCCGACATGACCTCAAATTTCTCTCCATACAGGTAGTGTCGCCAGATTTTAAGTGCGAACACCACCGCGGCAAGCTCCAAGTCGTGGGTTGGATAGTTTTTCTCATGGACTCTCAACTGTCGTGACGCATAGGCAATTACTTTGCCATGCTGCATCAACACACAACCCAGACTTGTTCCCGAGGCATCGGTATAAGCCACGAAGCCTCCCTGACCAGAAGGTAAGGTAAGGACAGGGGCAGTGGTAAGCCTCTGTTTGAGAACCTCAAAGCACTCCTTACACTGGTCAGTCCATTCAAATTTAACTCCCTTTTTCAGTAATTTCGTCATGGGTACGACGATTCAGGAGAAGTCTTGTATGAACTTCCGATAATAACCGGCAAGTCCAAGGAAGCTACGGACCTCAGTGATATTTTCTGGTTGCTTCCAGTCCATCACAGCTTCGACCTTCGCAGGATCTACTGCGATTCCATCTTTTGAGATCACATGGCCAAGGAACATTACTTTGTCTAGCCAGAATTCACATTTTGAAAACTTGGCATATAGCTGATTATCTTAAAGGGTTTTCAAGACGATTCTTAAGTGCTCCTTGTGTTGTTCCTCATTCTCTGAATATACGAGAATGTCATCGATGAAGACGATGACAAAGCTATCCAAATATGGTCTAAATATCCGGTTCATTAGATCCATAAAGACAACAGGTGCATTAGTGAGTCCGAAGGGCATTACTACGAACTCATAATGGCCATATCTCGTTCTAAAAGTAGTCTTAGGTATATCCTCTTCCTTAACTCTGAGTTGATGGTACCCAGACCTGAGGTCGATCTTGGAGAACACTCTCGTTGTTCTGAGTTGATCGAATAACTCCTCAATCCGAGGCAACAGATACTTATTTTTAACGGTTGCCTGGTTAAGCATCCGATAATCGATGCATAACCGAAGGGATCCAGCCTTCTTCTTTACAAACAACACCGGGGCTCCCCATGGTGACATACTTGGTCGGATGAACCCTTGTTCCATCAGTTCTTCCAACTGACACTTCAACTCGCTGAGTTTAGCAGGCGCCATTCGATATGGGGCTTTGGATATCGGCGCAGTTCCAGGTAAGGATTGAATTCCAAATTCAACCTCACGAAGTGGTGGAAGTCCTGGAAATTCCTCAGGAAACACTTCGAGAAATTCCCGAACCACTTCCAAACTCTCAAGGGATTGGATATTTGAGCCTTCAGCTGAAAGGCTAAGTAGGAAGGCTACACAACCCTTCCTAAGGTATTTCTGAACCTTAAGAGCTGATATAAGCCGCTTTTGTGGAACTGGCTTGGATATCCGGTATTCTATCTTAGGCATTCCCGGTCGTGATAGAATCACCCTGCCCTCTCGGCATAAGATCCTGGCATGGTTCTGGGCTAACCAATTCATTCCCAGAATGACATCGTATTGTACCATATCGATTAGGATGGCATCAGTAGGCAAGTGTTGCCCAGCTATCTCTATATCCAAATTCTTGATGCAATGGATACATTTGGTGCGTGAACCCAACGGGTTGTATACTTCGATCATTTTATCCACCGGTTGTACCGAAGCGTGGAGTTGTTCTGTAAAATCATCGAAGATAAAGGTATGAGTAGCACCATAATCAAACAAGACGTAAGCTGCATGTCCATTAACAGGTACGGTGCCTTCAATGAGGTCACCGGTTTCGACTTGTTCAGTCGTTACAACGTATACACGACCTGCAGCAGGCCTTTGTTCTACTCTAGGTGGGGGTCGTTGGACTTGTGTTCGCTGTGGTATTTGTTGAGAGGGTCCGGCAGATCCGGCATTCCTCCTTTGCTCGTCAGCAAGCTTCTTCTTGCACTGTCTTGCAATGTGGCCCACTTTGCCACAGTAGAAGCATCCACCTGTGTCACGTGGACATGGTCCTCTTGCGTGATTTACCTGGCATTTTGGGCAATTTGGGTTGGACTGCAGATTGTTTGGAGCCATGTTCTGCCTTGGCCTTACGACCTGTTGAGTAACATTCCCACCTTGGAACCTTTTCTTTTGAAAGGGTTGTCGTGAACCCTGGACACTTGGAAACGTTCTCTTCTTGTTCCCACCATCAACTACGGGCCTTTTCGCTATGATCACTTTTGATCGCTCCCAATCCACTTGTATTTTCGAAGCTGCTGCCACAGCCGTTTGAAAAGTTTGGGGCATGCTGGTGATAACCCGTGACCTTAGCCCTTCTCGCAGTCCGTTGATGTACTTGTCGGCCCTTTCTTGGTCGGTCTCAAATAACCGGGAGCAGTACCGTTCAAGATTTTGAAATTTGGTGGTATAGTCAATCAGACTCATGCCACCCTGCTCCAATTCCAGAAACTCCATTTTTTTCTTGTTTCTGGAGTATAACGGGAAGTAATTATCCATGAAAGCTCTCCGGAAGTCAGTCCAAGGAATGACTTCAACTTCCGAGAACTGGATAATCTTAGTGATATCCCACCACTTCCGTGCGTTGTCTTTCAGCCTGTACGTGCCAAAGTTGGTCTTCTTTTCTTCTGGTACTCCCAGTACCAGGAAGGCACGTTCTGTCTCTTCGACCCAACTCTCTGCCAGTTCAGGATCGGCTCTACCGGCGAAGACTGGCGGATCGAGCTTAAGGAATTTTTCATAGGTTATTCCCCCAAGGTTTTCGTTTCGAGGTGCGACTGGTTCTGGCCTTGTTTCACGGATGGCAGTAACCAGATTGTTGAGCGTTTCCAGTAGGAATCCTTGAGTATGGGACTCCTCACTCGGCATGGTTCTCCTCATCGTAGGAGTCATTTATCTATCACATACAAGCAACGTGTTTTAGTTTCTCAATGTATATATCGAAGCAAAGTTTCATTTACTTAATATACATCACATTTACACAAGTATCGCCTTAAACAAAACGTCATGCCGCACTGGCAGACTTTTAGGCGTTAAGAAACTATATACATGAGTCTATTGACTCAAAAACACTACCAGTCTCTTCTAGGAACTGGGTTTCTTTCTTGACCCAAACAATCCGAAGTATCGTTTGCTTCCACATTGCCTTGGTGCAGGCACAACTAGTTTTGGCTTGGGCGGCACTTCCGTACTCTCAAGCGACTCTTGTGGATAGATCAGTGATGCCGGTCCACTTTCCCATTCAGTGGCATCATAGCTCGGGGAATCCGAGACCATAATGGGATGATATAGGTTGTATCCCTCTCCTTGGCCATTCAGGCTCGGCGTTTGTGAAGCCGCTCCGTTCCCCTATATAATGGCACTATGATTCGAAGAATCCGAAATCATAATGGGATTATAGAAGGAGTTATTGCATCCCTCATCCTGACTGTGCAAGCTAGGCGTACATGATGCCTGTTGATAGCCTTGCGATTGACCGAATCCCTCAAGGAAGTTCAAGTCAAATTCTACCAGAGATGGTAGCTCATCTGAAGTCAATGGGGTGTGACTACTCCCAACACTTGTATGGTGTGATCCACTAACACGCGAGGTCTTGTCCCTAAGACCAAGCGATCCCCGCCGACCCATATCGGCGGTATATTTCCTTTGGCATTCATTGGCGGAATGCCCCTCTTCGCCACAAAACTGGCAGTCTTGTACCTCATATGGGCACACCCACTCATCGTGCATAATCCCGCAATGATAGCAGTAGCCTCGTGAGTCGTGAGTTGTCATCTATACAAAGATGCACCCAGATCAGAACAAGAAGTGTAAAATATACTTACAGTGCGATATGGTGGACAAGACGGATCTCGAACCAGGTTTCTTAGACTCTTGCTCTGATTCCAATTCTGTAACGCCCCGGATTTCCAAAACAAAGCTAAGTTAAAATTTTCATGAATTTCTTTTTTTTTTCTTTGCAGCGGAACTTAGAAAAGCTTTTAGCAGCGAAATAAGACGATAATGAGTCGTCGGTTTTAGAAAACTTTGAGCACGTTGCAGGTATGTAGCCAAGCAACTCATTGACCACCAAAGTATTCCATTTTATCGAAAACCACATGTTTATTACAACACTACTGTTTAGAAAAGCAGTGTAGGTTCAATAAAAGCAGTACAACTCTGTCTAGAGAAACCCTGGAACTCGATGCCGCCTTACTCCGCATATCGCCACGCAGGTACAACACCTGAAATCCCCATAACACGGGGTCAGAACCACTGAAGGTCTGGTAAGTAAGCAAACACCTATCTATTCAACTCAAGTAAATGCATAGACCACTCAGGGTCGTAGTTCGTAATACGACGCTCAAGCCTCCATGACATAGCGTATATCGCAAGAGCCTCCTCAGGGCTATGAGTTGAACATTCACGCAAGTCTTCATGACTTCGTATAAGTCTCTTCAATGATGTGAGTTAGAATAACCGCTTAAGTCTTTACGACTTAGCTTTGACCTCTTCAGGGTCACGAATGGATGTCTAGCTCAAGTCTTTATGCTTGGCACATCCGTATCCTACGAATCTAAGGACAACTCTCTGAGCTTTGCATAGTCGTACGGATATCAATGGGGTTCTTTCCCAATCGGTCCAGTAGTATACCGACCATGACACCTTCACAAAGGTTATGCAGGACTCACTCAACATCGTACATACACGCATACATTCAAAGTATCGTTGTACCTAAGCTAATGCTTTGTTTCGATAATTGCACCTCCCCTTGGGCTTAGGGGACTCATATCTGAGCGACAACGTGACGATCTGGGGGTTGATTATTCTATGTATTTTAGATACCTTAGAGGCCTGTTGACCCCATCCCCCTAGTAGGACGGTACAGCATACCAGAAGAGATCCTTACTAGGTATCCGAATGCATTCTGCTACTGCAGTAGTTGGGTTCAATCCTTAGATATTTAAGGATAACCACGACCTCTATACCTCTGAGTGACGGAGGCCATCAATGAACTCTATCAGGTTCGGGTGAAATGTATATCACTCAAGGTTGCGCCATCACCGTCTTCCTCGGTGAGAAATTCTGAAAGGGGCCTGCCGGTCTTACAATTACTTGACAAACATTGCATGCCTATGGGGCAGCCTTTGAGAAGTATGTACCCGACCCCAATCAACCACACGGTTTTCACCGTGGAACAAAGGTTTTATTCATATGCATGCTTAACTCTGCTCTCGGCACTTCAGCCTTGACGAGCACTTCACCTCTTTCGGTGGAAACAACACACTCCGACTCAGCGGCCCTTACGAGTCTGGTTGTCTGATAATTCTCAATGAGCATGCACATGACTCGATCTCTACGGATCGGCTACTCGGCGTATTTTTACGCAACGAGCTCAGGACCTCATCAAGGCGCTACCCCTACTTTGGCGCAATGGCTCATACAAGTATGGTGCCCTTGCAGGTGTCAGAGAGACGAGTCATTCTAACATCGTTCCAACAAAGGGCATCGTTGTGCCACTTAACTGGTTCTGGCAGCTTTTTTGCCAACCATTCCGTCAGTACCTCCTCTGCTTTATCGGCAGTGGCGTGACGAACCTTTCTACATCGTAGAAGGCGTTCCATGAACTGGGTAGCACTCCTGCTACGTTCTTTTTGAGCTATTCTTAGCTTCTTCAGGAACTTCAGCAGCACTTCCTCTCTTTAACGGAGAAAGCGTGCGTTTTCTTTTATCCATTTCAGCGACATCTCACCTCTTTGGTGGGAAATCGCTACGCTTAACTCGGGAAATGGATGTGCACCGTTGTGCGTACTTTGCATCCATTAAGGTTGCAGGAACCCTGGGCCATAGCCTGGCCATACGTAATTGACTTAGTCTTTACGTAAAGAGAATTTTGCCAAAAACTGAAGCCTTTCCAATAGGGGCTTCATTCGTCAAGCAGAATCTTGAACGAGGAGCGGTAAGGGAATCACATTGGCGATTTGGAGTTGATCTCCATTTGAACGCTTATTTACGCGCCATATATGTAGTATAAGCAGAAGCCTGTGCTTTATACAGCGGCGGCGTAAAGGAAATGCATATACTATTGTTCAGGGTGTGTAACTGAACGAAATATTCTACATATATAACAAAACAGGAGCCTTGGCATCGTTCGACGCGACGGCGTAAGTAAATACATTGCAGAAAGCAGGAGCCTTGGCATCGTTCGACGCGACGGCGTAAGTAAATGCATAATCGGAAGTGCATTAATCGGAAAGTATAGAAAGCAGGGAGCCTTGGCATCATACGACGCGATGGCAAAGGTAAATTACATAGCCTGTGCGATATAGGACGCGTCGGCAGAATCAACAGATATACACCTAGATCTGTATCCAACGATAGTTACGAGGCGAGCGAGTGAACACCGAACTGTCCTAGTGGGCTCAACCAAGAACTAGGGCGAGATACTATTTTTGAAGAACGCATATACTGCACATTCGAACATATATATCTGACAATAGTTACGAGGCGAGCGCGTGAACACCGAAGCGTCCTAGAGGGCTCAACCAAGAACTAAAGCAAGATACTACTTCAGAAAGTATATGCTATATACAAACAATCAAATACTTGAGAGAGATGGATTAATGAAGCGAACTTACTTCAATTTGAGGAAGAAATGACTCTGATTGCTTCAAACGCTTCGAACAAGGCTCGACTTCGAAAAAGGATCAACTCCGGACTTCAGACGAAAAAGGACTTGGACTTTGACTTTGAACCAAACCAGGTTCAAGTCAAGTCAACTAGGTTCAAACTTAGGTCAAGTAGGTTCAGACCTAGGTCAGGCAGGCTAAGACCAGATCAGGCAGGCTCAGGCTGAGTCAGGCAGGCTCAGGCTAAGTCAGGCAGGCTCAGGTGGGCTCAGGTGGGCTAGGCTAGGTAGGAGAGGTTTGGAAAAGGAGGAGAGAGAGAGGGTTTGGCGATTTTCTAAAGGAGGGGTCATCCCCTATTTATAGATTCTGAAACTTGATCCCCAAGTTTCAGAATTTCCATTTTAGTCCATGGCTTTTTCAAAAATTACTTTTGATCTTATCCATCTGACTGTTTGATCTTATCCAGAAGGAATATTCCCTGGAAGGTGCTGGAAGGTCCTGGAATGTTCTAGAATATTCTAGAATATTTTCTGAGAAATATTTCTGTGGGTCCCACCAATATTTTTGCGGGTCCCGCAAAAAAGTTGAGTTTTCAGCATTTTTTTCCGAAAATTTCTGAGTAGGCCATTATCTTCGTATTGATGTAACTAAGAAAGTTGGCTCGCAGGAATCCTTTGATTTCGTTCAGATAGGAAGTTATGGCTTCTAGAGTGTTTGAGCATATATTCGCGATTCGACGAATATCCTAAGTATAACTGGCTCGCAGGAATTGATTCGTTTCGCATTCTGAGAAAAAATGCTATTTTTACCGGTAAATGCTTAATGAATTTATTCAGATATTTTCTGAAAAATTGTGGGTCTTACAATTGTAAAAGGAGATGGAAGATGTAGAAGTGCTGCAGCTATTCCACGCCAAGGAGAAGCCCACGGCTGGAGTGAGGGAGTTTGAGAAAAGGGAGGAAGTTTTGGGAGAGAGAAGAGAGAGAGAGAGTGAAGAAGAAAAAGTCGCCCAAACAAGGGGGACCTGTTTTTTTGTAAAGGTTTTATAGATGTTGGCTTAGGGTTGGACGGCTGGGATTTAATCCCTCCAAGATGGACGGTTGGGGAGCTCCACGCCCCCAAACCACCAATGCATGTCAAGCCTTCCAAAAAGTTTTGCAGAAATTTCAAAAACGCCATTTTTGAAGAGCCTTAAAGTTTCAACAAATTACAAGGGGGCACCCTTGGCTGCCACCCAACGTGCCCAATGGGTTTTAAGGATTTGAATTCTTTTGAAAACATTACAAACTTGCCATGGGGCGCTAGCCCCATGGTTCCCTTTTGAAAATGGCACCCCTCATGATGGAGCCTAGGCTTCATCATGAGGGTGTTGGAAAAATACATGGCCAATGAGGGCCTAAACTTTAAAGCCATGCAAGAAATATTTCAAAACTACCATCCAGCTGGTCAGCCTTGACCAACTGATCAACCAAGGACATGGACGTCCACTATAGGGGTCGTCCATGGGTTTTGGATCCACTAGGTGCTCCGGATCCAAAACCAAAACCCGCATATTACACATATCCAGAAATAACGCCTATTTAATGCATTAAATTAATAATTTAATTCCAACAATTTATTTTATTCTCTTTATAACCCTAATTAACGTAGAATGGTTGATGCCTCTTGAGAAAATCACCTCTCGTTTGTTAAAATTAAGCATTCTAAGTTTCGGGTCCAAAATTAAGTCAAGACTCATAATTCACATGCACTGACGAAGTTTTTTCGTCATTCGGGTCTCAAATTCGGGGTGTACCACTACAATCCTATTCCAAACTTACCCTAAAAGTTTTGGAGGTTGATTCATTCTAGATTTTCCAAAATCGTTCTTTTTGCATAAAGTTACGCGATTTTACCTGATTCTCAAAATAAGCAAATCTTCAGAAATTGCCAAAACATAAAAAATTCATCGATTTCCACATAATTACACAATATACATCAAAATGAAAATCGTGGATCTTACATCCTCCCTTCCTTAAAAAGGATTTCGTCCGCGAAATCACCCTTAGGAGGTTACAAAAAGTTCCGGATAAGTCTCTCTCATGCTCGCGTCTGGTTCCCATGTGCATTCTTCAATGCCATGGTGCTGCCAACGTACCTTAACTAGCGGAATAGTCTTGGTACGCAAAACATGATCTTGTCGATCAATAATCTCAATAGGCCTTTTCGACAAGGTCAGATCTTCCTGCACGTCCACATCTTCGTAATGAATGACATGCAACGGGTCAGGAATGTACTTCCTGAGCATCGACACGTGAAAAATATTGTGAATGTGGGCATATTGTGGAGGCAACTCTACACGATATGCCACTTCACCAATCCTTGCCACGATCTCAAACGGTCCAACGTACCTCGGACTCAACTTCCCTTTCTTTCTAAAATGAAACACGCTCTTCGTCGGCGAAACTCTGACAAAAACCATGTCTCCAACATCAAAAGACAATTCGCGATGTCTCTTATCGGCGTAACTCTTCTGCCTATCTTGCACTGCCTTCAAACGTTCCTAAATCTTCTGCACTTGCTGCGTGTAGTGCTGAAGAACAATCGGCGCTTTGCTCGATATATCGCTGACGTCGTTCCAAAAAGATGGCGACCGACAAGGTCTACCATACAACGCTTCGTACAGGGCCATCCCGATACTAGCGTGGTAACTGTTGTTATACGCGAACTCTACCAAACATAGGTGCGAATCCCATTCACCCTTCCAATCAAGTATACAAGATCGCAACATATCTTCCAACGTTTGAATCGTTCGCTCGGACTGTCCATTCGTGTGAGGATGAAAGGATGTACTAAACTTCAACTTCGTCCTCAAAGCAGATTGCAACTGACCCCACAGTCGCGATGTAAATCAGGGATCACGATTGGAAATGATAGATCTCGGCACACCATGAAGTCAAACGATCTCTCTAATGTACAAGTCAGCTAAACTCTCAAGAGACTAACTGATCCTGATCGACAGGAAATGGGCAGACTTGGTGAGTCTGTCCACGACTACCCAAATCGCATCGTGTTTACGCCTAGTCAGTGTAAACCTACCACAAAATCCATCGTAACATTCTCCCATTTCCACTGAGGAATCTCAATCCTCTGTAAGGTACCACCGGGACGCTGATGTTCCGCTTTGACTTGCTGACAAGTCAAACACCTTGCAACGTAAGCCGCTATCTCGCGCTTCATGCCATGCCACCAATACTTTCGTTGTAAGTCGTTGAACATCTTTGTTCCTCCAGGATGAATCCTGTATCTTGACATATGAGCTTCGTCAATAATTTCTCTCTTCAGCTCCGGGTTGCTCAGAACCCAAAGGTGATCTCTCATACGAACACTGCCATCTTCAGACACTCTGAAAGAAGAATCTGCTTGCTCAGCCAAGGCTAGAAACTTGCCATGCTGGTCGTCAAGCTTCTAAGCCTCTACAATCTTCGGCAAAAACTTGGATCGAATGGTCAGACCAGACAATTTGATCGAACCATCACCAACAGAAAAAGGTTTCCAGGCTACGAAATCTTCAATAAGCTTCTGGCTCCACACAAGACTAGCCAAAACACCACTCGCTTTGCTGCTAAGCGCATCCGCCACAACATTCGCCTTACCAGGATGGTAAGACAAAGTGAAATTGTAGTCCTTGATGAACTCAAGCCATCGTCACTACCTCATGTTCAGCTTCTTCTGGGAGAATAGGTACTTGAGGCTCTTGTGGTCTGCAAAGACCTCGAACGATTCCCCATATAGGTAATGTCACCACGATTTCAAAGCAAACACGACTGCTGACAACTCTAAATCGTGCGTCGGATAATTTTGCTCGTGAGTCTTCAACTGTCTGGAGGCACAGACAATCACTCTGTCATGCTGCATAAGCACGCAACCTAAACTGGTACCAGAGGCGTCTGTGTACACCATAAAGCCACCTCTGCCAAAGGGTAAAGCTAACACCAACGAGGTCGTCAACTTCAACTTCAGGATCTGGAAACTGTCCTCACAGGCACTGTTCCACATGAACTTAACACCTTTACGTAACAGCTTTGTCAAAGGTAATGCGATCCTCGAAAAGTCTTGGATAAAGCATCGACAATAACCGGCCAATCCAAGAAAACTATGAATCTTAGACACATTCTAGGGCTGCTTCCAGCCCAAAACTGCTTCGACTTTCGCTGGATCGACGGATACTCCGTCCTTTGATATCACATGGCCAAGAAACATGACGCGCTCGAGCCAAAATTCACACTTAGAGAATTTGGCAAACAACTGATGCTCACGAAGAGTACTCAACACAATCCGCAAATGCTCTCGATGCTGCTCCGGACTCTCCGAATAGACCAAGATGTCGTCGATAAATACTATCACAAATGAGTCTACAAATGGACGAAAGATCCGGTTCATTAAATCCATGAACGCTGTTGGAGCATTCATGAGGCCAAAAGGCATCACCACGAACTCGTATAACCCATATCTTGTCCGGAACGCTATCTTCGCAATATCATCCTCTCGGATACGAAGCTGATGGTAACCCGATCTGAGATCAATCTTCGAGAAAACATTCGCCTTCTGCAACTGATCAAAAAGCTCTTCGATCCTCGGTAACAGATACTTGTTCTTAATTGTCGCTTGGCTGAGCATCCGATAATCGATGCACAACCTCAAGGATCCATCCTTTTTCCGTACGAACAACACTGGTGCTCTCCACGGTGAAGCACTAGGTCGAATAAAACCCTGATCCAGAAGTTCTTCCAACTGACGCTTTAACTCTTCAAGTTCCGCTGGAGCCATACGGTATGGTGCCTTGGAAATCGGTGTCATTCCCGGCATCAACTCGATACCGAATTCAATCTCTCGCCTCGGAGGTAACCCAGACAGTTCCCTTGAAAACACATCAGTAAAATCTCGGACCACGTCCAAGTCATCGATCAAAACCATCTCGGGTTCAACTAGGGCAATACTGACTAAGAATGCAATACCCCCATTTTGTAGATACTTCTGAGCCTTGAAAGAAGAAATCATGCGGCTATCGCGCAGAGGTCGATGAAGCTTGATCTCCAAAACAGGACGATCAGGCCGAAAAAGAATGACCTTGCCTTCCCGACAAAATACTTGAGCATGGTACTCAAAAAGCCAATCCATGCCCAAAATGACATCGTACTCTGTCATGTCTAATAGGATAACGTCAGCTGACAGGTTCTGCCCTGCCACTGACACCACGATGTTCGGAATATACGAGTCACAAAAAGACTGCTCTCCAGTTAAAGTGTGAACCTCCAATGGGAAATTCAAAGGCTCGACTGCCAAAGGTAAGGTACGAGCAAATCTAGCTACTATGAACGAATGAGTAGCACCACAATCAAACAAAGTAAATGCTTCATGTCCGGCTACTAAGATCGTACCTTGGACCAACTCTGCCTTGGTCACTTGCTCAACTGTTGCCGCACATGCTCGACCGGCAATGACCTTCTGGTTCGCTGGCTTCGGTGGATACGACTGCTGCTGCTGTGTCGAGGGTTGTCGCTGCTGCGCCGGCTGGGAAGTGCTCGGTGTGTTCCTGCGCTGGTCGTCCGCCTGTTTCTTCCTGCAATCTCGGATATAATGACCCATCTTTCCACAATATAAGCATCCTCTTGTGTCTCGCGAGCAGGGTCGCCCTGGATGGTCTGTGGTACATTTTAGACAACTGGCCGTGGTAAGCTGCTTCTACTGCGGTTGCTGGCGTTGCTGGTACTGGGGTCTACGGTTCTGGTACTGAATCTGGCGAGTGTTGCTGCTGCTGTTGTTGTTGTTACGCTGCTTCTTTGACTGAGGATGGAACTTCCTTCCACCCTGGTTCCTCTGGAATTGTCTCTTCCTTAGCCAACTCTTTTGGCCAGGATTCTGCTGCTACTGACGTGGTGCGGGAGTCTTTTGCGATTCGGTCCAGTCACACTCAAGTAAGGAGGCCGTCTCTAAAGCCTCATTGACTGTCGTAGGTGCGCGTGTGTACACTTTCGTTCGTAGTACCGGCTTCAGACCTCGAGCAAATTTAAGAGCTCGCTCCTTTTCCGTCGTGTATAAGTGCGGACAAAACCGCTCTAGGCTGCGAAAACGTGTGACATATTCAGAGAGAGAAAAACTACCCTGTTGGAGGTCAAGAAACTCCTGCATTTTTCGGATCCTCTCATGAGTTAGAAAGTAAGCTGCGTAGAACGCTTCTACGAACTGGTCCCACTCTACAAGCTGGTTGTCGAATTTTATCTCTCAGGCGGTCGCCCACCATCTTTTCGATCATCACCAACTTGTAACACACGGAAGATATGCTCTATTTCTCTGATCCAATCTTCGGCTGCTTCCGGCGATGCTTTCTCGTCAAACGAGGGAGGGTTCAAGCTCATAAATTGCTTATATGGAACTACTGCAACAGGAACCTGGGCAGGTGTTCCCTGTCCCTGGGCGGCCTGCTGGAGGTGCTCGCCCATGTTCCTCATGGTCTCCGCTTGTCGTCCTACAACCTCTGTAAGGTTGTTCAGAGTCTCCATAAGGTTATCACACCTGGAGCGCCACGCCATCTAAATACGCAAAAATTCATACGTAAGCAACCAACAAATACACAGAGATAGGAAAATTTCCATTTTATTAATAAGGGAACTGAAACATTACAGAAGTACCCTTCATCAAGATAGGATTAAACAAGCACTGCCAACAACTTAAACACGACAAGAGCAAAACGAAACACTGACTCAGTGTTTCTAACATCAAAGCATCACATCATAATTTCATGACTTGTTGGTGTAGAAGTCCCTGTAGTCCTTCTGACTACCACAGCGCCTCGGCCTAACACGTGGAGGAGAAACAACATTCCTCAGCGGCGTGTCAAAGATCTCCTGAACTTCCCTCATAATCGGTGGCACGTACTCTGAAGAAACCGCATAGGGGTAGGACTCGGCAGAATATTGGGGAGAATCGATCGCTCCACGCCTTTTTCCGTCCTGGCTATCCACTTCCACAACCAAAGGTCCAGAGACCGATGATACATCGTCGATGTCTTCCGCATTGCTCTTCCAGAGCTCATCCCTCTGCTTCGTCTGGCATTCCTCTTCGACATGCCCACGAAGACTACAGTAGGGGCACTCAGCCAACTCACGGGGACAGATCCATCCCGCGTGATCTCCCAAACACCTGGCACATGGAGGTGCCAACATATGCACATTACGTGCCAAATGTCGCACAACTCCACTCAGGGCCTCTTCGCCTTGAGTCAGGATTTGGAGAGCCTCCAAAATCTTGCTGTAAGTCGGATTTGTCGACATCTATTACATACACAGAACCACAAACACAACTATCTAAAAAGCAGGAAATAAAGAAGCTTAACTTATACTTACAGTGCGACGGATGATGCACGATGAAGCTCTGACCACACACTTAAACTCTGCTCTGATACCAAACACTGTGGCTCCCCAAACCCCGACCTTGGAAAACTTGGGATTTTCAGTGAATTTTTTTTTTGAAAGGTTTAAGTAAGAAACCAGCGGAAAGCAGGCGTTGAAAAACAACAAAGCCGCAAGTCTGGGCGGTGTGAACACCCCAAATTTTTCAAAATGTTGTAAATATCCCCTTTTGCCCCTGACCCTCATTTTCTTACAAAATTGAGTCATTTTAAAACAAAACTCCAGTTTATTCTCGAATTTTCTGGAATCAAATCAATCTCTAACTTAATTTTGGCCCATATCCAGTTAAAATCAAAATCTGAGCCTCGCTATCCAAATTTTGATCAAAATTCATAAAATTCCAAAAATAAATTTTTAAAATGATCAGACAGTCCATCCGACATTTGTTTGGGTCCATTATCCTATATTCCTCGATTCGAGAACCAAAACTCGAATACTTTCTCAAAACCTTGGATCCGAACCCGTTATCTAAGAAAATTTCAAAAGTTTTCTCAGAAGACTCATCTTTTGTACATATTTGTCAAAAATACAAAAATAGTTTTTAAATCTCTCATTTTGCTTAGATTTTAGAATATTATTCCAAAATCACAAAAAATATATATATAAAAAATGAAAAAAAGATACAATATATATATATATATATGAAGAAAAGAACAAAAAAATCAAAATAGCAAAGAAAATTACAAAAAAATGGTTTTAAAAACCCCTTTTGAGAAAACTTTTTAAAAGGACCCCTTTTATTGAAAATTTTGGAAAAGCCCTCCGTAACAAAAACCCGCAGAAGCTCTCCCTCTCTCGGTCTTCCCTCACGAACCTTCTGAAAACCCTCCATCACTGACTTCCTCCATGAGTTTCCTCCATCACCTTCACTCAATCGATCGATCGATCTATCCATCGTTCATCTCCAACGGTTCCCCCTCTTTTCCACCTTCCATCGCTAACAGTCGCTCCTTCTCGACACTTCCCCTTCTCGATGGTTCCTCTGATGTCTATATTAACAGGCATCGAGGGAAAAGAAGGGGCATCCCTTACTTTCATCATCCGTTATCGACACCCATTCTTCATCTCACTGTACCGAGTTTGTCTGCTAAGCCATTATCAACATCATCTGTAATTCTCTGGTCATCCATTTTGTTTTTCCATTGACTACTCTTCTGGAGGAATCATCTGCAAATATTACCCATCGTCTCCATCGAAGGTCGACCTCCTCCTCCTAGACCCCTGCAGCCTCTTGAAGGTCTCTAGGGAAGAAGAGAATGAAAAGGGGAATTTCGCTCTTCACAAAATTCTGCAAGCTACGGTAAGAATGTCTTCACCTTCTAGCTTCATATTCTATTTTCCTTCTGTTAGTCTTTCTGATCGCCCCTCTCTTCTCTGTATATTTGTTTTTTTTTTTTGTTTTTTCTTTTCCTCTCTTCTCTTATGTTTATCGTTCTAGTAAAGCACCTACCGGTAGCACCGATTCGCCTATAGCGAAATCAGGTCACCGATGTGCAAAACTGACGGAATCAGAGTATTCCAACATCTTAACTTCTTGCTTATATTAGCACCGATTAGTTATAAACTTTCATTTGTTCCTCTTTGGATTTCAGTCTCCCTTCTAGGTTTCATCCTCATTTTTTTTTGGTTTTTGAATTGTGATTTTCTATTTCTTTTTTTTTATTGAGGCACAAGGATTCCCTATATTCGATTGAGTGACCATGTGATGGCTGATCAAACGAACTTCCAGTAATTAACTGTTAGAAGCCCCTCTTTCACTGTCTTTGAACTAGTATTCGGTAAAACTCCCTTGGGAAGGCTCGTCTGGATGGCGATATCTGATTCAAAGGTCGATTGACAGAGTCTTACTGAATTAACAGGGGGAATATCTCATTCGCCTGTCTTTTTTTTCTCTCTCATTTGCCCGTGGATCTCCACCTGGTTGCTCACCGGTGCCTTCAAACACCCGTATGTTAACCCATCTCATCGTTTTGATTCATGCCATGTTAGTCTAATACTTTTTTTTTTTTTTTTGTGATTTACAGTTAACGTATGATTAATCAATTTGGCTTATAATGCTTTGCTCTCCTTTATTTCTCATTCGTTTTCTTTTTCTTAGTTCTTTTTTTTTTTTTTCCTTTGTATCTTCATAAGAGTTTGTAATTAGTGTCCAATTTTTCCCCTTTCATTTTATCCAACCTATGTCTTCCTCCAAGTTTGTTAGGAATCAAACCAGTGATCAGCTTCTGTAATGTCTGATATGCATTTTTCTTTATGATGCTTGTATCTAAAGTCTGTCTAAAATTTTTTTTATCACCATCCGTGCTTTGTTATCTGCATAATAAGTGTAATCGCACGATGTATGAAGTGGTCTGGATGTAAAAGGGCTTCCACTAGCCCAAAACTATATGTTAAATTGTTTATTGCCCCCTTCCTTTCAAGCTTATTAGAGTTCATTTGATATCAAACTTCTCTCATGGATCGATGGTGGGTAATCAAACGCCTCTGTGTGTGAGAAATTGAAGAACCAAGGATAGGTCCAAATGTTTAAAAACATAAAACCTTTTTTTTTGCTGATTTAATACTCTTTCCTGCTTATACCTTTTTTTTTTCTCTTGCTTTGGTCAGTTTGTTCCAATCCCCCGCGAAGGTGGGCTCCTTTGTGCTTATAAATTCCAGCAACCTTGCTTGTGCATTTGATCCCCCACAGGTCTCTGTTACTTCCCTTGGTTGATATGAATAGCACCATTATGATGCCAAGTAAGTTATGGTTCAGAAATCACATTACAGATTTTAGCTATGCTATAACGTATCCAGAAGGACATCAAATTAGGATTGTGAGGAATGCAAGAATGGCTTTCCAAGCCACACTGGTGTAACAGTGCAGGAATTGAACTGCCGATGAAAAAGGATATCCTGTGGTTTAATCATTTTTTTTTATCGCTTAATATTAAGCAAAATTGACTGTGTTTCTGCTATATATTCAGGTTTGTCTATGGATTTTTGCTGTGAATATTGGATTAATCCATCTCTTGTCACTAATTGCATGCCACCATCATTCATATCAGAGTTTCGATTATTGCTTGTATATAAAGGTTGCTTAGGTGTTTGGAGCTTTTCAACCTGTCAAAATACATCGATACCCCTCCTTTGTCATCGGTGCTCATGCACTGCTTAATGTCAGGTTTAGCTATTATCTCATTTTTTTTATTTCTTTTTGAATGGTTATGTTCACCTTTCTAAGTGACTTAGTCAAAATCAGAATCTTTGATTCACCATGCACCAGTTAAACCCACCATATCATTGTAGCCCCCACTACCATACCCACCATGGCTTCCTGTATTTCGGTAGCACAGCAGCCCTATGGTTGCTCTAGTTTTTTTTTTTTTTTTTCGTAACTTCATTATATGCCATATATTGCATCTTCCCTCCATATATTTCACCACCAACAGCTTCCACCTACCTCATTTATCATTCATATTCAGTACATTCATCAGGTTGTAATCCTGTAAGTATAATTTCATCCTGTTATTATGTGTTTCCCTATATCATGAGGTATATTCATCCGCACTTCATAGCATGCCTACAAACTTATTTTTTTTATCTTTTTTTTTTTACTGCTGGATGTTTAAAAACTTCATTTGTTGAAAATCTGATGAACAGGAGTGTCCAATAATGACTGAATAATTTGATTTATGGTTTTGTGGATCATTGAGATTATGTGGAATCACTGAACACTGTTGCCCATTTCAGCAATTACTGAGTATTTTTTGTTGACTAAAATCGACCATCTGGATCGATGAACTGATATCTGGTAACTTTCCAAAGTTTTGATGCATGACCACCCTCCGGCATTAATCAGAGGCCAGCATCAATTCAGCTGTGGGAATCCTCAGTGATCATTCTATTTAAATCATTATCGAATCTCATTAATGTTAGTTATTTTTTTTATTTGTTTTTCAGAAAATCCACTCTCCAGAAAGGCATATTTTACAGCTATTGCCAAATATCTCTTGTGCTAGGCATTGCAGCAACTGCCTATTGAATATTACGCCCGAGCTTGGTAGGTGAATCTCACTAAAATAAGTAGCGTTATGCTGAGCTTTCATTTGCTGTGATTTATTCTCTTTTGAATGTTGTCTTAGTTGAATATTATTGATCAACAAGAAGCTTCATCATTGATAAACAGTCCCCAACAGATGGCTAACCTCTAGCTGGATATTGTTGCTCAACCAGAGTATCTTTTTGCTCATGACTACAAATTGTGAGCCTTGCGCGGTTTCATGGTGGGATTTTGTGCAATTCACTATTCGTCTCCAAAAGTCGTGTAAGAGTCTGTCGGATGCATGTCTGGATTTAGTCATAATTCTGAGATTCTGTTAGTAATATGTTAGCATTAAATGAATTTGCTTTATGAGTTAGTACACCTGTATCAACTCACTTACCCAGCATTTGCGGCTTTTCACAAATGGTATATGTCATGATAATTGCATTTTATAAGTTGGATATATCTATTGTTGCTATGTCTGCTGCACCTACCACATGTTATACTGCCAACAGTTCACTATCCTATTCAAGCATCCTGCATCCTTGTGATCATCGCAAAATTTTTCCTCTCTTGTATCTTTCTCTCTCTTCCTTCTCTATTCCTTTTCCAGCCTCTATTTTCCTCCTTTTTGAAGGGAGAAAAATAAAAGACAGAAAAGAAAGAGAGAAGAGAAAAGAAAGAAAGAGAGAAGAGGAACTCTTTTGCGGGGTCTCACTTGACCTTGATTTGAAAATATTTAGAAATTTAACTCGCCTCCGTTTTGAAATGTATTGCGAGAAAAAATGGAGAGACGGGATTCGCTCGTCGGTACGAGGTTCGACCATTCCTGGCGCCTTTACCAGGGGTAATCGAACCAAGGATCGAATCTATGCCTTTTGCTTTGCCTAAATATTATCTAAGAATTTATTCTAACTCTAAATGCACACAGAATCATGCTTGTGCAATGCAAGGATGTATGCTCTTTTTGAAAGATGTTTTGAAAATTTCCAAGTATTCTGAGATGAAGTTGGTAAGAGAGTGAAAAGATGATTGAATTTGACTTAGAACTTGAGATAGATCAGAGAATTTCTAAGTCTTTGAAGTAAATCAGAGTTGGAAGAATAAATCTTGACTTTGAGAAAGAATGATTTAAAGCTTTGAAATGAAAGGAAATGAAGTTTCAAAGTCAGAAATGGACTTTGAATTTAATCATGGATTTAAGAGAAGAAGATGAAATTTTGAAGTGATATTGAATTCGAATCTTAGAATGGATCTCAGAACATCAATGTAAGACCCGCAATTTTTCAGAAAATATCTGAATAAAATTCATGAGGCATTTACCGGTAAAAATGGCATTTTTCTCAGAATGCGAAACAAATCAATTCCTGCGAGCCAGTTACACTTAGGATATTCGTCGAATCGCGAATATATGCTCAAACACTCTGGAAGCCATAACTTTCTATCTGAACAAAATCAAAGGATTCCTGCGAGCCAACTTTCTTAGTGGCATCAATACGAAGATAATGGCGTACTCAGAATTTTTCGGAAAAAAATCGCCGAAAACCCGAAATTCTTGCGGGACCCACAAAAATATGGGTGGGACCCACAGAAATATTTCTCAAAAAATATTCTAGAAGATTCTAGAATATTCCAGCACCTTCCAGCACCTTCCAGAGCCTTCCAGCTCCTTCCAGCACCTTCCATGGAAGGGATTCTCAGAAAAGCCCAAGGGTAAAGAGGGGATTCTGAAACTTGGGGCCCAAGTTTCAGAACCTATAAATAGAGGACCCCCCCTCCTTTAGAAAATCGCCAACCCCTCTCTCTCTCCTCCTTTTCCAAACCTCCCCTACCTAGCCTAGCCCATCTGAGCCCACCTGACCTGGTCTGAGCCTGCCTGACTTAGCCTGAGCCTGCTTGACCTGGTCTGAGCCTGCCTGACCTGGTCCTAACCCACCTGACCTAGGTCTGAACCTACTTGACCTAAGTCTGAACCCAGTTGACTTGACTTGAACCTGGTTTGGTTCAAAGTCAAAGTCCAAGTCCTTTTTCGTCCGAAGTTCGAAGTTGATCCTTTTTCGAAGTCGAGCCTCGTTCGAAGCGTTTGAAGCAATCGGAGTCGTTTCTTCCTCAAATTGAAGTAAGTTCGCTTCATTAAACCATCTCTCTCAAGTATTTGATTGTTTATATATAGCATATACTTTCTGAAGTAGTATCTTGCTTTAGTTCTTGGTTGAGCCCTCTAGGACACTTCGGTGTTCACGCGCTCGCCTCGTAACTATCGTCGGATATATATGTTCGAATACGCAGTATATGCGTTCTTCAAAATAGTATCTCACCCTAGTTCTTGGTTGAGCCCTCTAGGACACTTCGGTGTTCACTCGCTCGCCTCGTAACTATCGTTGGATACAGATCTAGGTGTATATCTGCTGATACTGCCGACGCGTCTTATATCGCACAGGCCATGTAATTTACCTTTGCCGTCGCGTTGTATGATGCCAAGGCTCCCTGCTTTCTGTACTTTCGATTACTGCACTTCCGATTATGCATTTACTTACGCCGTCGCATCGAACGATGCCAAGGCTCCTGCTTTCTGCAATGTATTTACTTACGCCGTCGCGTCGAACGATGTCAAGGCTCCTGTTTTGTTATATATGTAGAATATTTCGTTCAGTTACACACCCTGAACAATAGTATATGCATTTCCTTTACGCCGCCGTTGTATAAAGCACAGGCTTCTGCTTATATTACATATATGGCGCGTAAGTGAGCGTTCAAACGGAGATCAACTCCAAAATCGCCCATGTGATTCCCTTACCGCTCCTCGTACAAGATTTTGCTTGACGAATGAAGCCCCTATTGGAAAGGCTTCGCCTTTTGGCAAAATGCTCTTTACGTAAAGACTAAATCAATTACGTATGGCCTGGCTATGGCCCAAGGTTCCTGCAACCTTGATGGATGCAAAGTACGCACAACGGTGCGCATCCATTTCCCGAGTTAAGCGTAGCGATTTCCCACCAAAGAGGGGAGATGCCGCTGAAACGGATAAAAGAAACGCACGCTTTCTCCGTAAAAGAGAGGAAGTGCTGCTGAAATTCCTGAAGGAGCTAAGAATGGCTCAGAAAGAACGTAGCAGAAGTGCTACCCAGTTATGGAACGCCTTCTACGATGTAGAAGGGTTCGTCGCACCACTGCCGGTAGAGCAGAGAAGGTGTTGACAGAATGGTTGGCAGAAGAGCTGCCAAAACTAGTTAAGTGGCACAATGATGTCCTTTGTTGGAACGATGTCAGAATGACTCATCTCCCTGACACCTGCAAGGGCATCATACTTGTAAGAGCCGTTGCGCCAAAGTAGTGGTAGCGCCTTGACAAGGTCCTGAGCTCGTTGCGTAAAAATACGCCGAGTAGCCGATCCGTAGAGATCGAGTCATGTGCATGCTCATTAAGAATTATCAGACAGCCAGACTCGTAAGGGCCGCTGAGCCGGAGTGTGTTGTTTCCACCGAAAGAGGTGAAGTGCTCGTCAAGGCCGAAGTGCCGAGAGCAGAGTTAAGCATGCATATGAATAAAAACCTTTGTTCCACGGTGAAAGCCGTGTGGTTGATTGGGGTCGGGTACATACTTCTCAAAGGCTGCCCTATAGGCATGCAATGTTTGTCAAGTAATTGTAAGACCGGCAGGCCCCTTTCAGAATTTCTCACCGAGGAAGACGGTGATGGCGCAGCCTTGAGTGACATATATTTCACCCGAACCTGATAGAGTTCATTGATGGCCTTCGTCACTCAGAGATATGGAGGTCGTGGTTATCCTTAAATATCTAAGGATTGAACCCAACTACTGCAGTAGCAGAATGCATTCGGATACCTAGTAAGGATCTCTTCCGGTATGCTGTACCGTCCTACTAGGGGGATGGGGTCAACAGGCCTCTGGGGTATCTAAATTACATAGAATAATCAACCCCCAGATCGTCGCGTTGTCGCCTAGATATGAGTCCCCTAAGCCCAGGGGGAGGTGCAATTATCGAAACAAAGCATTAGCTTAGGTACAACGCTACTTTGAATGTATGAGTGGATGACGTTGTTGAGTCAGTCCTGCATAACCTTTGTGAAGGTGTCATGGTCGATATACTACTGGACCGATTGGGAAAGAACCCCATTGATATCCGTACGACTAAGTGAAGCTCGGAGAGCTGCCCTTAGATTCGTAGGATACGGATGTGCCAAGCATAAAGGCTTGAGCTAGACATCCATTCGTGACTCTCAGGAAGTCAAGGCTAAGTCGTAGAGACTTGAGAGGTTATTCTAACTCACAGCCCTGAAGAGGCTTATGCGAAGTCATGACGACTTGCGTGGATGTTCAACTCATAACCCTGATGAGGCTTGTGCGATATACGCTAAGTCATGGAGGCTTGAGCGTCGTATTACGAACTGCGACCCTGAGTGGTCTATGCATTTACTTGAGTTGAATAGATAGGTGTTTGCCTACTTACCAGACCATCAGTGGTTCTTACCCCGTTTAATGGGGATTTCATGTGTTGAACCTGCGTGGCGATATGTGGAGCAAGGCGGCATCAAGTTCCAGGGTTTCTCTAGACAGAGTTGTACTGCTTCCTTTTTATTGAACCTTCACTGCTTTTCTAAGCAGTAGTGTTGTAATAAACATGTGCTTTCGATAAAATGGAACACTTTGGTGGTCAATGAGTTGCTTGGCCACATACCTGCAACGTGCTCGGAGTTTTCTAAAACCGACGACTCATTATCGTCTTATTCCGCTGCTAAAAGCTTTTCTAAGTTCCGCTGCAAAGAAAAAAAAAAAGAAATCCATGAAAATTTTAACTTAGCTTTGTTTTGAAAATCCGGGGCGTTACAGAATTGGTATCAGAGCAAGAGTCTGAGAAACCTGGTTCGAGATCCGACTTGTCCACTATATCGCACTGTTAGTATATTTTATACTTCTTGTTCTGATCTGGGTGCATCTTTGTATAGATGGCAACTCACGACTCCCGAGGATACTGCTATCGTTGCGGGATCATGCACGATGAGTGGGTATGCCCATATGAAGTCCAAGACTGTCAATATTGTGGCAAAGAAGGGCATTCCGTCAACGAATGCCAAATGAAGCATACCGCCGATATGGGTCGGCGGGGATCGCTTGGTCTTAGGGATGAGACCTCGCGTGTTAGTGGGCCACATTACTCCAGTAGAGAGAGTAGCCGTACTCCAGCAACTTCTGATGAACTACCATCTCTGGTAGGATTTGACTTGAACTTCCTTGAGGGATTTGGTCAATCGCAAGGCTATCAACAGGCATCATGTACGCCTAGCTTGCATAGTTGGGAGGAGGGATGCAACAACTCCTTCTATAATCCCATTATGATTTCAGATTCCTCGAATCAAAGTACTATTATATGGGGGAACAGAGCGGCTACACCAACGCCGAGTCTGAATGGCCAAGAAGAGGGATACAACCTATATCATCCCGTTATGGTCTCGGATTCTCCGAGCCATGATGCCACTGAATGGGCAAGTGGACCGGCATCACTGATCTATCCACAAGAGTCGCTTGAGAGTGCGGAAGTGCCGCCCAAGCCAAAGCTAGTTGTGCCTGCACCAAGGCAATGTGGAAGTAAACGATACTTCGGCTTCTTTGGGTCAAGAAAGAAATCCAGTTCCTAGAAGAGACTGGTAGTATTTTGGAGTCAATATACTCATGTACCTAGTTTCTCAACGCCTAAAAGTCTGCCAGTGCGGCATGACGTTTTGTTTAAGGCGATGCTTGTGTAAATGTGATGTATATTAAGTAAATAAAACTTTGCTTCGATATATACATTGTGAAACTAAAACACGTTGTTTGTATGTGGTAGATAAATGGCTCCTACGACGAGGAGAACCATACCAAGCGAGGAGTCCCATACTCAAGGATTTTTGCTGGAAACACTCAACAATTTGGTTACTGCCATTCGAGAAACAAGGCCAGAACCAGTCGCACCTCGAAGCGAAAACCTTGGTGGAATAACCTATGAAAAATTCCTCAAGCTCGATCCACCAGTCTTCGCTGGTAGAGCCGATCCTGAACTGGCAGAAAGTTGGGTCGAAGAGACCGAACGTGCCTTCCTGGTGCTGGGAGTACCAGAAGAAAAGAAGACCAACTTTGGCACGTACAGGCTGAAAGACAACGCACGAAAGTGGTGGGATACCACTAAGATTATCCAGTTCTCGGAAGTTGAAGTCATTCCTTGGACTGACATCCAGAGAGCTTTCATGGATAATTACTTTCCATTACACTCCAGAAATAAGAAGAAGATGGAGTTTCTGGAATTGGAGCAGGGTGGCATGAATCTGATTGACTATACCACCAAATTTCAAAATCTTGAACGGTACTGCTCCCGGTTATTTGAGACCGACCAAGAAAGGGCCGACAAGTACATCAATGGACTGCGAGAAGGGCTAAGGTCACGGGTTATCACCAGCATGCCCCAAACGTTTCAAACGGCTGTGGCAGCAGCTTCAAAAATACAAGTGGATTGGGAGCGATCAAAAGTGATCATAGCAAAAAGGCCCATAGTTGATGGTGGGAACAAGAAGAGAATGTTTCCAAGTGGCCAGGGTTCACGACAACCCTTTCAGAAGAAAAGGTTTCAAGGTGGGAACAACACTCAACAAGTTGTAAGGCCAAGGCAGAACATGGCTCCAAACAACCTGCAGTCTAACCCAAACTGCCCAAAATGCCATGTTAATCACGCAAGAGGACCATGTCCACGTGACACAGGTGGATGCTTCTACTGTGGCAAAGTGGGCCACATTGCAAGACAATGCAGGAAGAAGCTTATTGATGAGCAGAGGAGGAATGCTGGATCTGCCGAACCCTCTCAACAAGTACCACAACGAACACAAGTCCAACGACCCCCACCTAGAGTAGAACAAAGGCCTGCTGTAGGTCGTGTATACGCTGTAACGACTGAACAAGTCGAAACCGGTGACCTCATTGAAGGCACCGTACCTGTTAATGGACATGCAGCTTACGTCTTGTTTGATTGTGGTGCTACTCATACGTTTATCTCCGACGATTTCACCGAACAACTCCACGCCTCGGTGCAACCGATTGATAAAATGATCGAAGTATATAACCCGTTGGGTTCACGCACCAAATGTATCCGGTGTGTGAAAAATTTGGATATTGAGATAGCAGGGCAACACTTGCCTACTGACGCCATCCTGATCGATATGATACAGTACGATGTCATTCTGGGAATGAATTGGTTGGCTCAGAATAATGCCAAGATTCTGTGCCGCGAGGGCAGAGTGATTCTATCTCGACCCGGATTACCTAAGATGGAATACCGGTTATCCAAACCAGTTCCACAAAAAAGGCTCATATCAGCACTTAAGGTACAAAAATACCTTAGGAAGGGTTGTGTGGCCTTCCTGTTGAATCTCTCGGCGGAAAAATCCAACGACCAACCCCTTGAGAGTTTGGAAGTAGTGCGGGAGTTTCCTGATCTGTTTCCTGAGGAATTGCCAGGACTTCCACCACTTCGTGAGGTTGAATTTGGAATTCAATCCTTACCTGGAACAGCGCCAATATCCAAAGCCCCTTATCGTATGGCACCAGCTGAACTTAGTGAGTTGAAGTGTCAGTTGGAAGAACTGATGGAACAAGGGTTCATCCGACCAAGTATGTCACCATGGGGAGCCCCGATACTATTTGTAAAAAAGAAGGATGGATCCCTTCGGTTATGCATCGATTATCGGATGCTTAACCAGGCAACCATTAAAAATAAGTACCCGTTGCCTCGGATTGAGGACTTATTCGATCAGCTCAGAACAGCGAGAGTGTTCTCCAAGATCGACCTCAGGTCTGGATACCATCAGCTCAGAGTTAAGGAGGAGGATATACCTAAGACTGCCTTCAGAACGAGATATGGCCATTATGAGTTCGTAGTAATGCCCTTTGGACTTACAAATGCGCCTGCTGTCTTTATGGACCTGATGAACCGAGTGTTCAAACCATACTTAGACACTTTTGTCATCGTCTTCATTGATGACATTCTCGTGTATTCAGAGAATGAGGAACAACACAAGGAGCACTTGAGAATCGTCTTGAAAACCCTTCAAGATAATCAGTTATATGCCAAGTTTTCAAAATGTGAATTCTGGCTAGACAAAGTAATGTTCCTTGGCCATGTGATCTCAAAAGATGGAATCGCAGTAGATCCTGCGAAGGTCGAAGCTGTGATAGACTGGAAGCAGCCAGAAAATATCACTGAGGTCCGCAGCTTCCTTGGACTTGCCGGATATTATCGGAAGTTCATACAGGACTTCTCCCGAATCGCCGTACCAATGACGAAATTACTGAAAAAGGGAGTCAAGTTTGAATGGACTGACCAGTGTAAGGAATGCTTTGAGGTTCTCAAACAGAGGCTTACCACTGCCCCTGTCCTTACCTTACCTTCTGGTCAGGGAGGCTTCATTGCTTATACTGATGCCTCGGGAACGGGTCTGGGTTGTGTATTGATGCAGCATGGCAAAGTAATCGCCTATGCATCCCGTCAGTTAAGAATTCATGAGAAAAACTATCCAACCCACGATCTGGAGCTTGCCGCGGTAGTGTTCGCGCTTAAAATCTGGCGACACTACCTGTATGGAGAGAAATTTGAGGTCATGTCGGACCATAAAAGCCTAAAATACCTCTTTTCTCAAAAAGAACTCAATATGCGGCAATAGCGATGGCTGGAATTCCTCAAAGACTATGAATTCACGCTTTCCTATCACCCTGGAAAGGCGAATGTTGTAGCAGATGCCCTTAGTCGCAAGACTGTTGGCACTCTGGCCAGCCTCACCGGACAATGAAAGCTGATGGAGGATTTTGTCAGTTGGAAGCCATTCCTGGCTGACCCAGGAAAGATTCGATTGTCATGCCTGACAATCCATATCGAGATCCCCGATCGCATTGTAGCCGAACAGTTCAAGGACCCCCAGTACTTGGAATTAAAAGCTCGTGCCGAAAGAGATGACACTTTCTTCCATTTAAAAGAAGATGGAGGAATATGGATGGAAGAAAGGATTTGGGTCCCAAATAACCCTGAGCTAAGACAGGAAGTACTCCAGGAGGCTCATAACAGCAAATACACCATTCACCCTGGAGGTACGAAAATGTTTCGGGACTTACAGAGAAAGTACTGGTGGAGGGGTATGAAACGGGATGTGGCTACATTTGTCTCAAGGTGTTTAATCTGCCAGCAAGTAAAAATTGAGCATCAACGACCTGGTGGAAAAATGCAACGGATCGAGATTCTAGAATGGAAATGGGAGGGCATTACGATGGATTTCATCGTTGGATTGCCTCGGTCCAAGAGACAACATGACTCAATATGGGTGATCGTAGACAGACTCACCAAGTCTGCTCACTTCCTGCCAATCAACACTCGATACTCAACTGAACGATTGGCGGAGATCTACATTCGGGAAATCGTTAGACTCCATGGAGTGCCGATTTCGATCATATCCGATCGTGACCCGAAATTTACCTCTCACTTTTGGGAGCAGCTTCAAAGAGCTATGGGAACGAAACTCAAGTTCAGTACAGCATTGCATCCCCAAACAGATGGGCAATCAGAACGAACCATACAGACTCTCGAAGATATGCTAAGAGCCTGTATGCTAGAATGGAAAGGTGATTGGGATTCCCACCTAGCGTTGGCTGAATTTGCTTATAATAATAGCCACCACGCTAGCATTGGGATGGCACCGTATGAAGCCTTGTACGGGCGACCCTGTAGATCACCAATCCATTGGGGTGAAGTGGGTGAGCGAACCTTGGACTCGCCCATAGTGTTGCAGCATTATACTGAGCAGGTCCACATGATCAGGAAGAAGCTACTGACTGCTCAGAGTCGACAGAAGAGCTACGCTGATCAGCGGCGTAGGGAACTCACTTTTGCGGTTGGAGATAAGGTTTTTATCAAGGTCTCCCCAACCAAGAGTGTGTTTCGTTTCGGAAAGAAGGGAAAGCTCAGCCCCAGATTCGTTGGTCCCTTCGAGGTTTTGAGCCGGATAGGAGAGACCGCCTTCAGAGTAGCATTGCCACCGCAGTATACACAGATACACAATGTATTTCATGTGTCAATGCTTAGAAAATACGTTCACGACCCTTCCCACGTCATCCAACATGAAGATATTGACATCCAGGAGGATATGACGGTGGAAGAAAGGCCAGTAGAGATCATAGACCGACGGGAGCAAGTGCTAAGGACAAAGGTCATTCCACTTGTCAAAGTAAGATGGCAACATCACGGAGTCGATGATTGCACTTGGGAGCCCGAATCGGATATGCGGGATAAATATCCTGAACTCTTCACCTTGTACTCTTAGCTGAATTTTGCGGACGAAATTCCTTTAAGGGGGTAATGATGTAAGACCCGCAATTTTTCAGAAAATATCTGAATAAAATTCATGAGGCATTTACCGGTAAAAATGGCATTTTTCTCAGAATGCGAAACGAATCAATTCCTGCGAGCCAGTTGCACTTAGGATATTCGTCGAATCGCGAATATATGCTCAAACACTCTGGAAGCCATAACTTCCTATCTGAACAAAATCAAAGGATTCCTGCGAGCCAACTTTCTTAGTGGCATCAATACGAAGATAATGGCGTACTCAGAATTTTTCGGAAAAAAAATCGCCGAAAACCCGAAATTCTTGCGGGACCCACAAAAATATGGGTGGGACCCACAGAAATATTTCTCAGAAAATATTCTAGAAGATTCTAGAATATTCCAGCACCTTCCAGAGCCTTCCAGCTCCTTCCAGCACCATCCATGGAAGGGATTCTCAGAAAAGCCCAAGGGTAAAGAGGGGATTCTGAAACTTGGGGCCCAAGTTTCAGAACCTATAAATAGAGGACCCCCCCTCCTTTAGAAAATCGCCAACCCCTCTCTCTCTCCTCCTTTTCCAAACCTCCCCTACCTAGCCTAGCCCACCTGAGCCCACCTGACCTGGTCTGAGCCTGCCTGACTTAGCCTGAGCCTGCTTGACCTGGTCTGAGCCTGCCTGACCTGGTCCTAACCCACCTGACCTAGGTCTGAACCTACTTGACCTAAGTCTGAACCCAGTTGACTTGACTTGAACCTGGTTTGGTTCAAAGTCAAAGTCCAAGTCCTTTTTCGTCCGAAGTTCGAAGTTGATCCTTTTTCGAAGTCGAGCCTCGTTCGAAGCGTTTGAAGCAATCGGAGTCGTTTCTTCCTCAAATTGAAGTAAGTTCGCTTCATTAAACCATCTCTATCAAGTATTTGATTGTTTGTATATAGCATATACTTTCTGAAGTAGTATCTTGCTTTAGTTCTTGGTTGAGCCCTCTAGGACACTTCGGTGTTCACGCGCTCGCCTCGTAACTATCGTCGGATATATATGTTCGAATACGCAGTATATGCGTTCTTCAAAATAGTATCTCACCCTAGTTCTTGGTTGAGCCCTCTAGGACACTTCGGTGTTCACTCGCTCGCCTCGTAACTATCGTTGGATACAGATCTAGGTGTATATCTGCTGATACTGCCGACGCGTCTTATATCGCACAGGCCATGTAATTTACCTTTGCCGTCGCGTCGTATGATGCCAAGGCTCCCTGCTTTCTGTACTTCCGATTACTGCACTTCCGATTATGCATTTACTTACGCCGTCGCGTCGAACGATGCCAAGGCTCCTGCTTTCTGCAATGTATTTACTTACGCCATCGCGTCGAACGATGCCAAGGCTCCTGTTTTGTTATATATGTAGAATATTTCGTTCAGTTACACACCCTGAACAATAGTATATGCATTTCCTTTACGCCGCCGTTGTATAAAGCACAGGCTTCTGCTTATATTACATATATGGCGCGTAAGTGAGCGTTCAAACGGAGATCAACTCCAAAATCGCCCATGTGATTCCCTTACCGCTCCTCGTACAAGATTCTGCTTGACGAATGAAGCCCCTATTGGAAAGGCTTCGCCTTTTGGCAAAATGCTCTTTACGTAAAGACTAAATCAATTACGTATGGCCTGGCTATGGCCCAAGGTTCCTGCAACCTTGATGGATGCAAAGTACGCACAACGGTGCGCATCCATTTCCCGAGTTAAGCGTAGCGATTTCCCACCAAAGAGGGGAGATGCCGCTGAAACGGATAAAAGAAACGCACACTTTCTCCGTAAAAGAGAGGAAGTGCTGCTGAAATTCCTGAAGGAGCTAAGAATGGCTCAGAAAGAACGTAGCAGAAGTGCTACCCAGTTATGGAACGCCTTCTACGATGTAGAAGGGTTCGTCGCACCACTGCCGGTAGAGCAGAGAAGGTGTTGACAGAATGGTTGGCAGAAGAGCTGCCAAAACCAGTTAAGTGGCACAATGATGTCCTTTGTTGGAACGATGTCAGAATGACTCGTCTCCCTGACACCTGCAAGGGCATCATACTTGTAAGAGCCGTTGCGCCAAAGTAGTGGTAGCGCCTTGACAAGGTCCTGAGCTCGTTGCGTAAAAATACGCCGAGTAGCCGATCCGTAGAGATCGAGTCATGTGCATGCTCATTAAGAATTATCAGACAGCCAGACTCGTAAGGGCCGCTGAGCCGGAGTGTGTTGTTTCCACCGAAAGAGGTGAAGTGCTCGTCAAGGCCGAAGTGCCGAGAGCAGAGTTAAGCATGCATATGAATAAAAACCTTTGTTCCACAGTGAAAGTCGTGTGGTTGATTGGGGTCGGGTACATACTTCTCAAAGGTTGCTCTATAGGCATGCAATGTTCATCAAGTAATTGTAAGACCGGCAGGCCCCTTTCAGAATTTCTCACCGAGGAAGACGGTGATGGCGCAGCCTTGAGTGACATATATTTCACCCGAACCTGATAGAGTTCATTGATGGCCTTCGTCACTCAGAGGTATGGAGGTCGTGGTTATCCTTAAATATCTAAGGATTGAACCCAACTACTGCAGTAGCAGAATGCATTCGGATACCTAGTAAGGATCTCTTCCGGTATGCTGTACCGTCCTACTAGGGGAATGGGGTCAACAGGCCTCTGGGGTATCTAAATTACATAGAATAATCAACCCCCAGATCGTCGCGTTGTCGCCCAGATATGAGTCCCCTAAGCCAAGGGGGAGGTGCAATTATCGAAACAAAGCATTAGCTTAGGTACAGCGCTACTTTGAATGTATGAGTGGATGATGTTGTTGAGTCAGTCCTGCATAACCTTTGTGAAGGTGTCATGGTCGATATACTACTGGACCGATTGGGAAAGAACCCCATTGATATCCGTACGACTAAGTGAAGCTCGGAGAGCTGTCCTTAGATTCGTAGGATACGGATGTGCCAAGCATAAAGGCTTGAGCTAGACATCCATTCGTGACTCTGAGGAAGTCAAGGCTAAGTCGTAGAGACTTGAGAGGTTATTCTAACTCACAGCCCTGAAGAGGCTTATGCGAAGTCATGACGACTTGCGTGGATGTTCAACTCATAGCCCTGATGAGGCTTGTGCGATATACGCTAAGTCATGGAGGCTTGAGCGTCGTATTACGAACTGCGACCCTGAGTGGTCTATGCATTTACTTGAGTTGAATAGATAGGTGTTTGCCTACTTACCAGACCATCAGTGGTTCTGACCCCGTTTAATGGGGATTTCAGGTGTTGAACCTGCGTGGCGATATGCGGAGCAAGGCGGCATCAAGTTCCAGGGTTTCTCTAGACAGAGTTGTACTACTTCCTTTTTATTGAACCTTCACTGCTTTTCTAAGCAGTAGTGTTGTAATAAACATGTGCTTTCGATAAAATGGAACACTTTGGTGGTCAATGAGTTGCTTGGCCACATACCTGCAACGTGCTCGGAGTTTTCTAAAACCGACGACTCATTATCGTCTTATTCCGCTGCTAAAAGCTTTTCTAAGTTCCGCTGCAAAGAAAAAAAAAAAGAAATCCATGAAAATTTTAACTTAGCTTTGTTTTGAAAATCCGGGGCGTTACAATCAAATGGTATTTAAAAATAGGAAGGGATTTAGGAAGTTCAGATGAGATCTGAAAATGGAATTGGATTTGAAATCTAGAATTGGGAATGGAATTGGATCATAAAATGAATTTAAGATCTGAAATCTGAGATCCAATGTAGAATTGGGTTCTGGATCCTAAAATGGATTTGAATCTGAAGTCTGAGATCCAAAGTGGAATCAGATTCTGGACCCTAAAATGGATTTGGATCTGAAGTCTGAGATCCAAAGTGGAATTGGATTCTGGACCCTAAAATGGATTTGGATCTGAAGTCTGAGATCCAAAAGTAGAGTTGGATTCTGGATTCTAAGATGGATTTTGGATCTGAAATCTGAGATCCAAAGTAGACTTGGGTTCTGGATCCTAAGATGGAATTGGATCTGAAGTCTGAGATCCAAAGTAGACTTGGATTCTAAGATGGATTTTGGATCTGAAATCTGAGATCCAAAGTAGACTTGGGTTCTGGATCCTAAGATGGAATTGGATCTGAAGACTGAGATCCAAAGTAGACTTGGGTTCTGGATCCTAAGATGAAATTGGATCTGAAGTATGCGATCCAATATGAAAGTTGAATCTTGGATCCTAAAATGGATTTGGAGATTTTAAATTCAGAAGATGAATCAAGAACTTCCAAGTTTAAATTGAACTTGGAAAATGAGATTAAGAATTTGAATCTTGAATATGCAAATGAATTTCAAAGTCAATTTAGATTTTGAACTTTGAAGTTTGAATTTTGGAACCAGAAGATGAATCAGAAGCTTTAAAGTTCAAATTGAACTTTTGAATTTGATTGGGGTTTTGAATATAAGATGAATTTTGGAATTTCAAAGTCAAATTGAACTTTGAAATCTGATTTGAATTGGAATTTTTGAATATAAAATTGAATTTTTGAAATCTCAAAGTCAAATTGGACTTTGAAATTGAAATCTAAATCTTTGAAATAAGATAGAAGAATGAATTAAAATAGAGATTGAAGAGGGATATTTGAGATCACTTGGACTTTGGAAAAGAATTTTGAAAATGTGATGCAATTCTATCCTAAATGATGAATGAATTTAAAGAATTTGAAGATTGAAGATATAATACATCCTTGACTATGGTCATTGAATGTGTTATATAATAATCTATATTAAAATTCAAAGGAAGAATAAAATACATTTGGTGCTTTTATAGAATTTAAAATGAAATTAATTCTCAATATACCCTGACTATGGCCATTGGTATATGTTTTGAGTTAATTTTAAGTTAAATTCTGATAAAAGAAGAAAATATTTAAGGAAAAATATGATGAATTTTGAAAACGGATCCAGTGTGGATCCAGTGTTATTTTATAAAAGATAAAAATACTAAGTCTTGTTTACATCCTGACTATGGCCATTGATGTAAATCATCAACTTAGGATTAATTTACCTCTTACGAAATGGTGCACGTGCCATTCGTGTTCCCATTGTGAGATTTGAAAATAAGGATAAAAGCATGAAAACAAGCAATTTATGATATTAACAATGCTCATTCATTCTATCTAAGACAGGAAATGTAAATTCTCATTATAATCTAGCTATTACATCACTGAATTGAATTGAAATTCAATAATAATAATAAAAAAAAAATTTACCTAATCCCTGCAAAAGTTCTAAGTTAACACAAGATGTATATAGGAAGCAATTCACGGGATATCATTTCAAACCTAAGACATATTTGATGAAATATTCATTCATATGTCTCACACATAATAACAAAATACAGGATAAATGATATGCTCTATATTGAGATCACATGTTGAGTGGATGTTATAATATCCTAAGTATGATATCCTAAAAATGGTGATGAACCTAAAGCAATCTAGTTTAAACATGTGAATGATGTTCTAAGTTAGTCAGGATATATCTATATCCTCTAAGTAGAAGACTTTATGCCTAACGAGTGGTGGAAGGTGCACAGATGCCTAGTGTGGGTATTGTGCCTAAGTGAAAGTATGCAGCGAGTTGGCTGCAAATGCTGTGAATACAGCAGATAGAAGCTATTGTATTGCAAAGCACAGATACAACTGGGGAGCGTGCAAGGGCAGGGAGCAAAGAAATGAAGATGCACATTCTGCGGGCAGTGTTGGGGATGAAGTAGCAGAGCTCTACATATTAAGGTGCTGAAAATTGGCTATTGTGACAGCAAGCATTATACAGGTGGGATTGAAGGCACTTGAATGAATAGTGCTGTTTAGAGGTTGTATATGAGACTATGGTAGTGTTAGCCTAATGAGTGCAGTAAAGAAAAAAAAACTACAGGTTGAATATGTAGGGTAGATTTGAGGGAAATTGTACTAAATGATATAATATTACCTAGAAATTGCTAACTGACTAACAAGCGTAGATGATGGGAGGGGCTGATTTGCATAGCTGCAGCCACGATGAGGTGTAGTAAATCTATGAATACATATGCAATGAAACCAAGACTGTTGTAAATCAAGAATTGAGTTATCAACTATAATAAAACATGGGTTCTTGTTGACAGAACAAGAATTAATGTAACCACACCATCAATCATATCATGTAATATATGGTGAATAAGAGAGATACATCTGCAGAAAGGAGGTGAAAAAAAAAAAGGAAAAACTTCATCAATCTAAGCAAATTTCAAAAGAGAGAGGCTAGCCTGTCTTCAGTCATGTCTTCAGGACATTTCACAAATCTATAAAGTATATGGATTTGCAGAATTTTCATTGCAAAGAACGGCTGTGAAATAGGGCAAAGTGTGATGGCAGGGTGTAGTGTGACACTCATGCGCGATGCATCCTCTAATATAATTCAAAGATTTCCTTATTCCTGCAAAGCCTCTCATAACCTGTGATCACAGCATTCCACGAGATGGCATCTCTCTCAAGTGCCATGGTTTCAAATGTCTTCCCTGCAGAAGATAAACTTCCACAAGGGGTATACACGGTGGAGAAGTTCTACTCACAACCAGATTTTATCGGCATATGTATGACCATGTTTGCCTAAAGAATTTCTGATCTGTTGAGCACATGTCAAACACACCTAGTGCGCCAGTCGAGGGGAGATGATTATAATGAAGACCCTATCTGTTAGAACAAACTGAGAGCTTCTCCATGATTCCTAGTTTGAACATATGCCAATATCAAAGTATTGAATCAAACAGAATTAATCTCACTAATTTAAGAGAAAACCTTATAGGCATCAACTACCTTTCCACATTTTGAGTACATGGCCACGAATGGATTTTACAAGTTGATTGTTGGATAACAATCAGAATGAAAAAGACAAGTAATTCTCATAACTTCATCAACAAAATGAGCAAAAAGACTGTCTATAGCATAGACGCCAGAGTCGATCCTTACCAACACTTGGGTATGCATGGAAATGTGATTAATCCTGCTGTGAGTTGAACTATTTCAGGCCTTGAAAGTGATTCAATTCAGCAGGAAATATGTGGAGCATATTCATCACATGAGGGATTCAGTGAGGCCAATGACATCAGGGCATTTAACGATTATGACATTCAAACAAGGTTTATGGATTGAAAGGGGATGATTAGAGATGAGACAGTAAAATGCATACTCAGGAATATATATATATATATATTTTAAAAAAAAGGAATGAACAAATGCTATAATACATGCGGCAGGATAAACCAGAAGCTAGATGAATCAATGTCCAACTGAGGGGTTTACGCATTCTGTAAAATATGAAACAAAAAAAAATGCTGAAAATAAGATTCGATTGACGGGTAATACAGATTTACAACCACAATGATAATATTAGTGATGGGTTATCAGACTTACTGTTAAAAAAAAAACAATCGATAGAAGGAAGGTTATAGAACTAATGACCCTGATTTTTTTGTTTATGCCCAGGTGAGCCGGCGATGCCAGCAGGTGATATTGTCATAGATGTGAATCACCTCAAAAGAGGTGATGGATTCTCAATGGGTAACACTGATAGGAAGTTGGTTTCCCTAAGCCGTAAATGCATAGAACAAAACGACTATATGGGATGATAAATCCACTGAATCAAGGAGAAACGAATACCATAATGCATAACAGACAAAGCCAGAGTTAATTGTAATGACGTCAACGAAGCTTCAAAGTACAGAACAACAGAAGGAGAGAAAGAAAAAGAAAGAAAAGAGGAAAAAAAAAATGTCGAACGAACGTACATTCTAATTGCGTAAATCAGAGAAATTATAAAGAAGTAAAGAAAGGGTGTTGGAATGTGATTATTCCGGTAATATTGAGCAGGTGCAGATCGAAATTGCCATAAGCAAACCGACACTGCAAGAGGCGCATTAATGGAATAAAAATAAACTCAGAAAAGGAGGAGAGAACTCCTACCTGATTTGCTGGATCTCGACTTAAGCGAAAGCACCGATGCTTGTTTGCTTAGCCGAGTGGTGATACTTCCTCTAAAAGTTGAAAATCAGATCAGTCTCCGTAACTCCTCTGAGGGGTTCTGGAGGGTGGAGCCGAAGCTTCTATTTGATGGATTTGGGGAAGAGGGAAGAAGGGGAGATTGGACGTTGCTTAAAAATCATCGATGCCTCCTTTAGGGCGTCCGAGTGTTCCTTTTAAAAATGTGAAGGAAGCTTCGAGAGGGGAAGCGGTTGAGGATCGATGGTGGAGAAGAGAAGGTAGGCGATGAAGGGTTCGAGCACATGTGGGTGATGGAAGGATCGGGCGGAAGATCGCACGTGGGGGGGGGGGGGGGGTGCTGGAGGGTTTGGTTAAAGATGAAGGGCAATGGTTGCTTGTTGATAGAAGAAGAGGATCGGAGGGTGGAGGCCATGGATGCTTCCGGAGGGTGATGGAGAAGAGGAGAGAGTAGACTGCGGCTAATGGGAAGAAGCTTCTGGAAGAGGGGAGAAAGTGTTTGGCCCCCGACCCCTTGCAAGAAAAACCCTAACAAAGTGTTTGGTCTTTCAGACTTTTCGTGTAATTTCCAAAAAGAAGGCCCCTTTACCGGATTTTTCTAAAAGAAGATTTTTTTCTTGAAAAGGGATATTTTCAAAAAGAGGTTTTCTCAAAAACCGATTTTTGTTAGATATATTTTTTTCTTTTCCTTTACATTTTTCCATTTTTTTGGTATTTTCGACATAAAACCTTGAAATTTATGAGAAAACAAGGATTTAAACTAATTTTTTTGTATTTTTGAGAAATATTTACAAAAGAAGGTTTTCAAGGCTATTTTGGGAAAATTTCTTTAGAAAATGGGTTTGGACCCAAGTTTTGAGAAAATATTGGGGTTTTTAACCTTGAATTTGAGAAATACTATTTGACGGATCCAAACGGATACCGGACGAACTGTTTGAGCTTTTCAAACGGTTATTTTGGAAATTTCAAGAATTTTGATTTTAAACATTGGACAACGAAGCTCAGATTTAGATCTTTTATCTGGATCTGGATCCGAAATTGAGTCATATATATAAAATGAATTTTATTTCAATAAAACTTGAGAAATAAAATGGAATTTAGATTTAAAACTGACTCAATTACCCAAAAATGAAGAAAAGAAAAGAAGAAAAAAAAAAGGGGAATATTTACAAACTTTTGAAAAATTTGGGGTGTTCACAGATGCCCCTCTTTGCTACTAAGCCGGTTGGAAGCCGAGCTTAGTGGCAAAGATAACACTCAAAATTTTGAAAATGCCCCAGTCAGCAGATCTGAACTGGGTGTGGAAGAATTATGGCTTTTCAGGTTTAAAGCCTTGTCTTAAATGGCTCTGGGGGACGAAATCCTCGAAAATGACATGACTGAATAGATAGAAATGAGGAAATCGTGATGGGACTCTGGGTAATGATCCCGAAATGATGAAAGATAGGAGTTTTGATCAAGTCTCGTGGGTGAGACAAGATCAATCTTTATGGAATGAGTCAGGTTTAGCCCTTAACCTGGATGGGACGAAGATATATCAAGATATTTTGGATGGGGAAAGGAATATAAGTGGACCTCGATGGGACATTTCTGAGAGAAATGCCTTTTGAGATGAAACTCAAGCATGATCCTTTCCTAGATGGATGTATCAAGAGTATGGACTCCTCGATGGGAAGAACCATGATGGGACTGGAGGAAAACACCTCGTCGAAACGAGACTCAAGTTTAACCCAAACCTGAAAAAGGAACATACCTTGGGGAACGAGGTTCAGGCTTCACCCTTATCCTGAAAGGGACGACCATACAGAATCCTTGAACGAGAAAGCCGTGATGGGATAACAAATGCATCGCAAAAGCGAGATTCAGGTTTAACCCTTGACCTGAGTGGGGGGAATCGCACGAATTCTTCGGATGAAGAAACCGTGGTGGGACTAGAAAGGATATCCAGTCTAAACAAGATTCAGGTTTAACCATAACCTGAACGAAAAGATACCTCGTGGAACGAGGCTCAGGCTTAACCCTTAACCTGAAAGGGGCGACCATACGGAATCCTTGGATGAAGAAACCATGATGGGACCTTCGGAGTTTGGACGAACAAATCCAGAAGGGGTTTGCGAGAAGAGAAAAACAAGGGATTCCCTAAAGCTTGGAAAGATGATGATCTGGGGCGTCTCATTGCTGAGACTAAATCAGCTTTCTAAAAATAGACGACCTCTCGCAGAAGGTTTTTGGGTTATACCTCAAGGAGCGAGGTAACAGGTTTAATCCTTAGCCTGAATGGATACAGAATCCTTGAAGAGCGAGAAAAACTGTGATGGGACCTCTAGACTTTGCACAATAAGTCTGAGAGGGGTTTGCAAAAGGATAAAAATGGGGGTCCCTAAAGCTTGAAAAAGGGGTTGTTCTTGGGCGCCTCATTGCTGAGACTGAAAATAGCTTTTGACAATAACAGACCTTTTGCAAAGAGTTCAGGTTTAACCCTTATCCTGAGCGGGAACTGTCTATGGTGGGACAGTGGAGAACACAGAGAAGTGTGCAAATCTGAGAGCGCTCAGATCAGACAGAAGGAAAGGACTTTTCGGTCTTAAGGAGGGATGACGTCAGGATACGTCAAAACGAACATCAAGTTCACACTTTATTTTGGGATAATCAGAAAATATTGCCAATAAGATGTCAAAATTGTAGTTGATTCCAAAATGATTGAATTGTGCATGAAAATATCACCTCTTTCTACCTAGAGTATTAGCTTCAATTGGGCTAACTCTGTAGAATCAAGAGTCAAATTCAAATTTATTGTTGTTGGAGTTTCTTTAAGGAAGATATCAGTTTCCTTGATATGAAAAAGAGAGGAAATATTCTTAGCTTCATAAAAGCAATTGAGTGAAAAGATATTGATAAAAGAATGTCACATAGATAAAGATGATTCCTGACATTTTTGGGCAGTTTGATATCCTGGGCATTTCCCATGATGATCTTTTTGCACTCTTTTGAATCATGGAGCTTTCTTGGGCTTTTTACATCATCCTTCATTTTAGAGATGTCCTGACTTTTCTCTCTTTTTCGGGGAAGGGTACGTCACAAACTCTTTCATCTTGGAGATGTTCCGATCCTTCTTTTTCTTTCTCAGGAATTAGGCTGATGATATTGGTTCATTGATCAAAAATCTCTAGATGATAGCGGAAATCAAATATCTTATAGGGTTTGTCGGTAGGTCCATCACACTTGCCTTCATCTTGACGGTGATCTGAACTTTCCCTGGAAAGATCCTTCACAAACTCCTTCATCTCGGAGATGATCCAAATCTTCTTTGGCCCCAGAGATCTAGCTCGCATAATTCGTCTTCATCTTGACGACAATTGAGAGATCCCTTTTGCGGATATTTGATTACAGCTCAAATGACTGAGGAGATGTGGATTGGGTAGGTTCTTTTTTTACTACCCAGGATATTTCCACTGTCTTACTGCCAAAAGAACGATCTTTAAGAATGTGCCATAGTTATGATCAACATCAATTCACTTATGGCTTTTCAACATCATTGAATTTTTCCTTTGCCGGTCATATCGAAGATTTTTCTTCATCCTCTTGGTTGACCAACAGAAAGGCTTGAATTCAGTTCTTATTTCGCAAAAGTCTTGCTCTTTTGGAAATAATACTAAAGGTAGTTTGAGGTAATTCTTTATGTGATGAAAGCTTTGAGATCAACAAGTGACTTTTGATAGCAAATTGGCAATGTATTCTAGAAATCCTTGATGAAAGAAATCGCTCGATATCGAATCGACACGTTCGTGACAAAATTCTCCTCTCTTTTTTTCCAAAAAAAAGAGAGACTCAGGCTTAGCCCTTACCTGAATGGGAAGTTGGAAATACTCCTCTCTTCCCTGAAAGAGGAGGTGTTTGCAAAACGGAACTTTCGAAGAGAAATTTAAGTTTTTGTCAAAACTCTCTATCTCTAGGCTTCTCTTATGGAAAGGCGGCCGAAAAACAAAGTTGAGAAAGTATCACAGAGGGGACGAGTCCATCACACTCTCCCTAGAAGAGGGTCCTCTGTGAAGGGGTTGGCCAAAGATGAGAAAAATGGGGGCCACAAAAAGAAACGAGCTTCTGTCGAAGCTCTCCCTAGAAAAAGGGTTCTTTTGTGTAAAGTTGGTTGTTGTTTTGCAAACTGTTCGCGAAGAAAATGAGTCCCTTCAAACTCTCTCTGGAAAAGGGTTCTTGCGAACGAAAGATGGTTGCATGCGAAAGGAACGAGCTTTCTCGAACTCTCCCTGAAGAGGGTCTTTCGCAAGAGAAAAAGATTGATTTCTTGATAAAAAAATGGTAACCCGAAGGTTGAAATTGAGAATTTAGAGCTGGAATTATGATGTTTGGTTAGTACAAAGACTGAACCTGGAGGGCTAACTGATCAGTCAGCCAGACACTAGCACGAGCGCTAGATGTACCAGCACGAGCGCTAGATGTACCAGCACGAGCACTGGATTTGAAGATGTACCAGCACGAGCGCTGGGTTTTGAAAAATATACCAGTACGAGCGCTGGATTTTGAAAAAATGCCCCAGTACGAGCGCTGGGTTTTCGAAAATGCACACCAGCACGAGCACTGGGTTTTCGAAATGCACATCAGCACGAGCACTGGGTTTTTCAAAAGGAGAGTTGAAAAATCAGACCGACATTCGAAGATACTTCAGATTTAAGCGAGAATGATTGCCAGTGTTTTCAGGATTATCCCTTATCCTGAAGGGGAAGTTCAAGGAGAACTCCGGTCCAAATACGAGCATTAGATCGGCAGGGGAAATTCAAGCTGGAACTTTGAGAAAATAAGGATATACAAAAGCGAAAATCCAAGTCGGAACTCGATTTTTCAAATACAAGAAATGAGTGAGAATCGAGTTTGAAAACTCGAATTCTCAACACCACAATTTGCCCAACACTAGCATTGGATTCAAAAGGAAGTTCAAGTCGGAACTTGAGACTTCAAAAATAAAAATATAAAAAGGAAAATCCGAGTCGGAACCCGGTTTTCAAATATAAGAAATGAGTGAGAATTGAGTTTGAAAAACTCCAGTTCTCGAGACAACGATTTGTCCAACACGAGCATTGGACTCAAAAGAGAAAATTTGAGTCGGAACTCGAGCAAATAAGAATATACAAAAGCGAAAATCCGAGTCGGAACCCGGTTTTTCAAAAATAGAAGAATGAATGAGAATCGAGTTTGAGAACTCGAATTCTCGACGGAACGATCGGTTCCAACATGAGTGTTGAATTTGATAGGAAGTTTGAGTCGGAACTCGAAAATTCAAACGATGTATGAAAAGGGAAAACCCGAGTCAAAACCCGGATCTTTAAAATAATGATAAAAATGGAAGAACCCGAGTTTTGAAAAACTCGAATCTTCAAGGGTACGATCGGTTCCAACACGAGCGTTGAATCCGATAGGAAGTCTGAGTCGGAACTCGAAACTTTAAATGATATATAAACAGGAAAAACCCGAGTCAGAACCCGGATCTTTAAAATAATGATAAAAATGGAAGAACCCGAGTTTTGAAAAACTCGAATCTTCAAGGGCACGATCGGTTCCAACACGAGCGTTGAATCCGATAGGAAGTCCGAGTCAGAACTCGAAACTTCAAACGATATATAAAAAGGAAAAACCTGAGTCGGAACCCGGATCTTTAAAATAATGATAAAAATAGAAGAACCCGAGTTTTGAAAAACTTGAATCTTCAAGGGAACGATCGGTTCCAATACGAGCTTTGAATCCGATAGGAAGTCCGAGTCGGAACTCGAAACTTCAAACGATATATAAAAAGGAAAAACCATAGTCGAAACCCGAATCTTTGAAATAATGATAAAAATGGAAGAACCTGTTATCGTCGCAAAATTTTTCCCCCGCCTTCCCTTCCTTGCGGAAGAGAGAGAGGGAGAACGCTTTCGCGATTCAAACTTTGACCGGATTTTGGAAATTGTTTTGAAATACTCGCCTCCGTTTTTGAAAATTGCAGGAAAATCCATGGGATGGGGCTCGACCTGTCGGTACGAGGTTCGACCGTTCCTGCCGCCTTTAACAGGGGTAATCGAACCAAGGACCAAAATCGTGCTTGACTTAGTTAAATTATCAAAGTTATGTTCTATCCTAAATGCACAGAGAATTCAGGCATGTGCTATGAGATTTTGGAAAATGCAGCTTGGGAAAACATGATGTATGCTTGGAAAATATTTGGAGTTGAAAAGATTCTCTCAAGAAAAAGCTGAAAGTCAATTTCTCAGGAAACTCAGATGGAAAAGATTTGAAATCTCAGGAAAGTTCATAAAGACTTGGGAAAATTATGAATGGTTGAAAATCCTGGGAAAATGGAAGTGATTCTTGAGAAAAGATGAACCTTTTGAAAAGGGAAACACTTCTTAGGAAAACTTGGACTTTGAGAGTTTTCTTAGGAAAATGATGGAAGATTTATAGGAAAACTCATTGGAGAAGGAAATTCAAAACTTGGGGAATCGAAATCCTGGGAATTTTACCTTTTGAAATACTTGAAAATCGATTTTGGATCTTGGAGAAAGATTGGAAAACTCTTTTGAATCTCTTAAGAAAACATCATTTTCCAGGGAAAACTGTGAAAAAACTTGTCTTTGGAAAACCGATTTTAAAAAACTCCTTAGAGTTTCTTGAGAAATCGATTTCTTGAGAATGAAGTTTTCTTGAGAATGAAGTTTTCTTGAGAAAATCTTGAGAAAATCAATGATTTCATGATGTAAATGTCATGAGTGAATGAATGCACTTTGAAAAGATTTTCTAAGAGATTTGTTGGAAAAATATGCATTAAGTCAAGATAAATCCTTCACATATCCTGACTGTGGCCATGAATATGTTCAGAATTTAGTTGATTTGATGCACATGATTTTGAAAACTTTGGAAATATGATGTGCATTTTTAAGATAGCCTAAGAGTGTAGGCTCAATGTGACTAGTAGAAAGATGACGGATCTGGGTCTCGTCCATATTCCGACTAGGGCCGTAAATATGGATCCCACCGAGTCCATCAACTTCCTAAGAGTTGGTGCACGTGCCATTCGTGAACATCCATAGTGCTTTTGAAATAAAATGCATGAATCATAGAAACAGGATATTGCATAAAATCAAACTATATGATATGCATCATAGTCTAAGCAGGAAATTAAATCTCTTATTCCAAAATTTACATTATTACATCACTAAATAAAGGAAATAAAAGAAATTTGCAGACTTCAGCTCCTTCTTTGGAATGTCCCTGCCAAGCTTGAAATAAAGTTAGCTCAAATATGTGGGTTTTTCCAAGATTTTCCAATAATATTATGAAATTATTGGATTTAATTGGATATAAACCCTATTCTCATGCTTCCTTGATATTTTGAAATGATGAAAATGCTAGAAATTCAGTGAAAAATAATTTGAAATTCGGAATTGAGGTTAAAATGACCAAAATACCCCTAAAATTAAAGCTACATCTTTAAAATCAGGGTTTTTTTGAAGGAAAACTTGGTAAAATTGAGATTTTGAAATTCAAATTGAATCAAATGATGATGAAATTCAGTAAGAGACATGATGACATGCTGCTAAACACATTATGACTGTAAAATCAGAATTTGGTGTATTGCAATTTATCCAAAATAACGAATTTCGCTTGTTTTTCGCTTGGATCTGGATCCTGCGGGACTCTGTTTTGGTATTATGGATGATCCGAACCTCAAATGGATTCCAAATTATACCAAATTCGGTATGAAGCATCTAAACACTTTGATAAACAACCTAGAATGCTAAAACTCATGAAATGATATGATTTAAATGCCAAAATTCAAAGAAAGCCCTAAAATGATGGATTTTGCCTATGGATCCGAACCAAATGCAATGCCTAATATGATAATGCAAGATTTACACCATGGAAACTTCCGATATTTTGCAGACTGCTAAAAGACCCGAAATGGAACATTTTTGGTTTTTACAGCCTCGGGATTTGAGCCATGGTGAGTTCAATAACAGGGATTTAGTTCTGACAGAGGTAAAAATCACCCTAATCTGATGTAAAATGCCAAACAAATATAAAACAGCTATGGAAATTTATGAAATTAATCAGAGCTATGAACGACACCTACATGAACAACTTTCATGTTTATGACTTCGGCATTTGATCAACAGAAACACAGAGAAAAATATAACTATTTCTGCCTAAACTAACAGAACAGACAAATGTAGAAAAACAGTGGACTGACAAGAAAAATCCGAATCAGGGGTCAACACTGTTCTAAAAATTACAGGCTTTTAGATGCAAACAGAGGACATCTCGACACCACTTTCACTTTTTACAGTTTCGGATTTTGAGAAACACACAAAGAGAAACCATAGCCCTAAGTCGATCCAAGATCTCAGAGGCCCAAATTAGGCTCTGACACGTGTCCCGGACTCTCGGATTTTTGTCAGTCATAAAAAAAATCAGACAAATCTGAAAAAATCATATTAAAAACTAGACATTCTCCCGAGTTCAGGGCATTTTTCGGATCGAAAATCTGACCTCCCAGGAGGGAGAACTCGATTTTACAAGTCGGCAAATGTTTTTCAAAACGCATCCCGGGTTACAAAACCCGACTTACCATTTTGGATGTTTACCGCAGTAAACAAATTCAAATGGCTTCGAATTTTTGGAAAAATTTCAGGGACACCTAAGGGCGCATTCCGTGATTTTTTTGGGATTTTTAATAAAAAATAAATGCATGAAATGACGTGTGGACTGACTGACAAAAATAGAGACTTACTGAAAATAAGCAGAATTGAAAAAAAGGCTAAATTAATCCTAATTAATTCATGAAATATGCTAAATGAATGAAATAAAATGCAAATTAAATCTAGATAAATGCATGAATGATAAAAATCATCAAGGAAGCATAATTGAATATTTTTATGTATGTCGTTATATGAGAATAGCTCAATCCATCTCTCGGATGAGCTCTTTCTTCAAACGACTCCCGAATCGAATTATGAAATCCAATCAATGGGAAAAGAAGTGCACCTTGTTTCATTACGCAGCGTAGGTGCTCTTGAAAGAGGCAGCTACCACGAGCTTCCTTCGTTCTTCACTCCGGGCTTCGGATGGTCCACCAAAATCGAGCTCCGTTGGAATTGGACTGGCCACAGCACGAGCTCTACTCCACCTTCTTCAATGTGCCAAAGGGGGCACGATTTCCAAGGTTCAAAATCAGATGTTAGGAAGGCTAGGTTGGATTTTCCAAGTTCACAAGAGCTAAAAAAATGATCTCCCAAGGCTGGGCGTGAACCCTTGTTTTTATAACTTTTCTGAAAAATTTTGAAATTCAAACAGGCTGGATCTGAGCCCTCCATGTGGCGCCATCTCAGGGGGTAGTTTGAAATTCAAATGGAGGTTGGCTCTGGAGGAATGGAGGATGGACATGTGGCGCCACCTCAGGGTGGCTCCTACAATGCCATGTGGCAAGAGGGAGGAAAAGAGGGAAAGGGACATGTGGCGCCATCTCAGGCCATCTGGAAATATCAGAGCTCAGGATTTTTGCCACCTAGTGCCTTGTTTGAATTTTGAATGGTTTGCTTTTTCTGAAGAAAGCCAGGAGTGACATGTGTCTCCTACTTTTCTAAAAGAAGTAGGGAGAAGACATGTGTCCTCTACTTTTTCTGAAAGAAGCAGAGAATGACACGTGGCAGAGGGGAGAGAAGGTGGGCCAAGCCATGTGGCGCCATCTCAGATAAGATGAAAAAGGTAGAAGTTCAGGATTTTCGCCACCTATGAGGAGTTTTGAACTTTTGAATTCTAGTTTTTCTGAAGAAAGCAGGAAATGACACATGGCACTTGCTTTTTCTGGGGAAATGAGAGCTTGCCACGTGTCCTCTGCAGGAAACACTCCAGATGGCGCCACCTCAGAGGAGACAAGCCTACCTTTTTTGTAGGAGTTCAGAAGTGACACATGTCTCCTACTTTTCTGAGAAAAGTAGGAAGAGACATGTGTCAGGCTACTTTTCTAGAAGGAAGGAGGGGTTGACACGTGTCCCTTGTAGGAGACACACTTCAAGTGGCGCCACCTCAGAGGAGACAAACTCCACTTTTTCTAGACAGGACAACCTATGACACTTGGCATCTTCTGGTAGTCTTTGAAATGACACATGGCGCAGGATGGATAGGGTGACACATGGCAGATAAATGGGATGACATGTGGCGGCTTCTGAAGGTAGCCCCACACTGACACTTGGCATGTGGATGAGAGGAGAGAGAAAGGACAAGTGGCACCAATCCAAGGCTCCTATATTTTTGGGTTTTTCAAAATTCAAATTTTCAAAAGGAAAGCTTGTGTGACACCACCTCAGTGTGGGTCCCACATTGCTTCTTTATTGAAATAAGGATAAAACAACAACTTCTTTTTGGAATTTTAATAAAAATTTGGACTAATGGGCAAAACAAGAATTTTGGAAAGAGTTGACCCTTGTAGGGCGATTTTGTAAAAGAAAGATATTTGAAATTGTCAAAAAGGGCAAAATCTGAGGTGAAGTGACTGAAATCCATATTGAAAACTATCCAGATGGTTTTCCTGAGGAAATATTTTGAAATTCAGAGTCCTGGGGGTAAAATGGGAAAAATTGATAATTTTGAAGACCCAGGGTTTTGAAATCAATTTTGAAAAGAGTTGAAATTCTAATCTGGATTGGAAATTTTGAAATCAAGAGTTCTGGACCTCGAAATGACATGCTGTGCAGTGCAGTGATTTGAAATGCTCATGCAATGATATGCAATGTCATGTCTTATGAAATGTAATCTTGAATAAAGACTTGGAGATGTCTGTCTCCTGTCAGGAGTAAAATTTTGAACATCTGAGCTAAAAATAGAGAAATTTTGAGAGTTGCAGATGAAATTTAGACTTTTGCAAGGTCCGGGCTCAGAAAATGACCATTTTGCCCTCCAACGATTTCAGAGGCTGGATGTTGATGCTTGGTGGAAATGTTGGGGGAGTGAGTGAAAATTTGGGGTGTTTACAGATGCCCCTCTTTGCTACTAAGCCGGCTCATGGCCGAGCTTAGTGGCAAAGAAAAACACACCAAATTTGGGCCATATGAAAAAAATGCTCCAGTTAGAAGGATCTGACTGGGTATGGAGAAATTAGCCCGAGGAAGATGGTAGATATGAAACGGAGAATGAAGAGTAAAGATTTGCTCTGTGAGAGCAAAGTTCAGGTTTATGCCCTTGACCTGGATGGGACAAAAATACCTCGCATGGAACGAAGCTCAGGTTTGACCCTTAACCTGATGGGACAGAAATACCTCGCATGGAACGAAGCTCAGGTTTTGACCCTTGACCTGATTGGGAATGAAATATCTCATTGAAATGAGATTCAGGTTTATACCCTTGACCTGATCGGGCGGAAGATGAAATACCTCTTTGATTGAGGCTCAGGTTTGTACCCTTATCCTGATCGGGCGGAAAATGGAATACCTCTTTGATCGAGGCTCAGGTTTGTACCCTTATCCTGATCGGGCGGAAAATGAAATACCTCATCGACGGTGGCTCAGGTTTGTACCCTTATCCTGATCGGGTGGAAAATGAAATACCTCTTTGATCGAGGCTCAGGTTTGTACCCTTATCCTGATCGGGCGGAAAATGAAATACCTCTTTGAGTGAGGCTCAGGTTTGTACCCTTATCCTGATCGGGCGGAAAATGGAATACCTCTTTGAATGAGGCTCAGGTTTGTACCCTTATCCTGATCGGGCGGAAAATGGAATACCTCTTTGATTGAGGCTCAGGTTTGTACCCTTATCCTGATCGGGCGGAAAATGAAATACCTCTTTGACGGAGGCTCAGGTTTATACCCTTATCCTGATCGGGCAGAAAATGAAATACCTCTTTGATCAAGGCTCAGGTTTGTACCCTTATCCTGATCGGGCGGAAAATGAAATACCTCATCGACGGAGGCTCAGGTTTATACCCTTATCCTGATCGGGCAGAAAATGGAATACCTCTTTGAATGAGGCTCAGGTTTGTACCCTTATCCTGATCGGGCGGAAAATGGAATACCTCTTTGAATGAGGCTCAGGTTTGTACCCTTATCCTGATCGGGCGGAAAATGGAATACCTCTTTGAATGAGGCTCAGGTTTGTACCCTTATCCTGATCGGGCGGAAAAATGAAATACCTCTTTGACGAGGCTCAGGTTTGTACCCTTAACCTGATTGGGCGGAAAATGGAATGGAATCCTCGAAGGAAGAGACCATGATGGAACCTTTGGATTTTGCACAATAAATCCAATAGGGTTTTTGCAAAAGGAAGGAAAATGGGGTCCCTAAAGCTTGAAAAGGGATTGGTTTTGGGCGTCTCATGGCTGAGACTAAAATCAGCTTTTGAAATTGCCTTTTGCGGGAAATGATTGGTGGTTCGACCTCGAACCGAAATGGGACTGTCTATGGTGGGACAGTGGGGACACAGGGAAGTGTGCAAATTTGAGAGTTCATGCTCTCAAAGAAGGGAAGGAATCAAGTCCTTAAGAGGGATTTAAAATTGGTGTCAGGATGCATCGAAAACGGACATCAAGCTCTCACTTCATATCAGAATAGCTAGAAAATATTGTCAAAATGTTGGAAATTTTGTTGTTGATTCAAAATATTTGAAAATGTTGCACATTTTTGCAAAGATATTCTTTCTTTTCTACCTGAAGCATTACCTCCAAACAAGGTTCACTTCGTAGAATCGAAATTGGAAACCCAAATTGTTTGCAATTGACCTTCTTCAAGGAAGCTATCAATTTCCTTGATATGAGCAGGAAAGAGAATTTGATATTATGAAAGCAATTGATGAAAGAATACTGATAATAGAATGTCACAAAGTTAAAGAGGATTCTTGATAAATTTGGCAGTTTGATATCCTGGGAGCTTCTCTCTTGACAATCTTTCTGCACTCTTTTGGCTCTCTGGGTTTTTGCTATATTCTCCTTCATTTTGGAGATATTCTTACTTTTTCTCTCTTTCTTTTTCCTCTCTTTCTCTCTTTTGGGAAGGGTACGTCACAAACTCCTTCATCTTGGAGATGTTTCGATCCTTCTTGGGCGATGGGTTTGGAGATCTTTTGGCGATAGCTGAAATTAAATATCTTTTAGGGATTGTCGAGAGGTTCATCGCATCTGCCTTCATCTCGACAGTGCTTTGGACTTTCCCTGGAAGGATCCGTCACAAACTCCGTCATCTTGGAGATGTTTCGAATCTTCTTTGGCCCCGGGGGTCTACTCGCCTAATTCGCCTTCATCTTGACGACAGGTGAGAGATCTCTTTTGCGGATACTTAATTGCAGCTTAGGTGATTCTGAGGAGACAAGGCTTGGGTAAATGCTCTCTTTTCTAGCACTCAGGATATTTCAACTGCCTCGTCTTTACAAGAATAGCCTTTAAAGATGCGCCATTGACTGCGATCAATATCGATCATCCATGGCTTTGCAAAACATTGAATTTTCTTTGCTGGCCATATCGAGGATTTATCCTTCATCCTTTTGGCTGGCCGATAGAAAGAATTTGAGTTTTGAATCTCTTTTCGCGAAAGCTTCACTCTTTTGGAAGCGATGCTGAAGGTAAATTAAGATAGAGATTAGTGCAATAAAGATTCTAAAATCAACAATTGATTGACAAATTGACAGAATTTTCTTGAAATCCTTGGTGAAAATGAGTATTTGAAATCCGGCTCAACGCATCCGTGACAAAAATTCTCCTCTCTTTTTCCCCAAAAAGAGAGACTCGGGCTTAGCCCTTACCTGAATGGGAAATGGGAAATACTCCTCTCTTCCCTGAAGAGGAGGTGTTTGCAAAACGAACTTTCGAAGAGAAATTGAGCTTTCGTCAAAGCTCCCTAATATTAGGCTTCTCTTATGGAAAGGGGGCCGAAAATAGTGAGGTCTGTAAATTGGGTCATGAGAAGAACGAGTCCATCACACTCTCCCTGCAAAGAGGGTCTTTCATGACGAAAATGGCCTAGTATGAAATTGGGGGGGGTCACAAGAAAAGCGAGTCTCCGTCAAGCCTCTCTCTTAAAAAGGGTTTCTTGTGTGAAATTGGAAATTGTTTTGCAAACGGTTCACAAAGACGCGAGTCCCTTCAAACTCTCCCTAGAAAGGGGCTAAGTGAACGGATTGGATAGCATGTGAAAAGAACGAGCTCCCTCGAACTCTCCCTAAAAAGGGTCTCTCGCAAGAGAAAATGATTGAAATTGGATATTGAGATTGATTGACCCGAAGGTCGAAATTGGAAATTGGAAAATTGGTTGTTGAAAATTGTATGACCCGAAGGTCGAAATTGGATGACCTGATGGTCGGAATTGAGAATTGATTGACCGAAAGGTCAAAATTGTGTGACCTGAAGGTCGAAATTGAGAATTGAGTGACCTAAAGGTCGAAATTGGAAATTGGGTAACCAAAGGTCGAAATTGAGAATTGGATGACCCGAAGGTCGAAATTGAAAATTGAGTGACCCGAAGGTCAAAATTTTGAGAATTGAGTGACCCGAAGGTCGAAATTGCATGATCTGGAGTCAAAATTGAGAATTTGGTAATTGGAATTGAGAATTGGAATTTGAAATTGAAAATTGGGTGACCCTGGGGTCAAAATTGGGAATTGATTGATCCAAAAGATTTGAATTGAGAATTTGGAGGGCAAAATATCAAATTTGAGCAATTGACAGACCCTGATGATCGAAATGACTTGGATCAATAAAGGAGAATGATGAGTTCGAGTCAGAGCTCGAATAAAATATTGAGATCACGAGTCGGAACCCGGATCAACAAAAGAAAATGGAAGGCTCGAATCAGAGCACAAATAAGATAATGAGATCACGAGTCGGAACCCGAATCAACAGAGAAAAAATGAAGGACTTGAATTAAAGCTTGGATAAGATAAAGAGATCTCGAGTCGGAACCCGGATCAACAAAAGAAAATGGAGAACTCGATTCAGGGTTCGAGTAAGGTAATGAGATCACGAGTCGGAACCCGGATCAACAAAAGAGAATGACAAGCTCGAAAAGATCTCGAGTCGGAACCCGAATCAACAAAGGAAAATGATTTGTTCGAGTCAAGGCTCGAGTAAAGTAGAGAGATCACGAGTCGGAACCCGGATCAATAAAGGAAAATGAAGAAATCGAGTCAAGGCTCGAATAAAGTAGAGAGATCACGAGTCGGAACCCGGATCAACAAAGGAAAATGAAGAGTTCAAGTCAAGGCTCGAATAAAGTAGAGAGATCACGAGTCGGAACCCGGATCAACAAAGGAAAATGATTTGTTCGAGTCAAGGCTCGAGTAAAGTAGAGAGATCACGAGTCGGAACCCGGATCAACAAAGGAAAATGAAGAAATCGAGTCAAGGCTCGAATAAAGTAGAGAGATCACGAGTCGGAACCCGGATCAACAAAGGAAAATGAAGAGTTCGAGTCAAGGCTCGAGTAAAGTAGAGAGATCACGAGTCGGAACCCGGATCAACAAAGGAAAATGAAGAAATCGAGTCAAGGCTCGAATAAAGTAGAGAGATCACGAGTCGGAACCCGGATCAACAAAGGAAAATGATTTGTTCGAGTCAAGGCTCGAGTAAAGTAGAGAGATCACGAGTCGGAACCCGGATCAACAAAGGAAAATGAAGAAATCGAGTCAAGGCTCGAGTAAAGTAGAGAGATCACGAGTCGGAACCCGGATCAACAAAGGAAAATGAAGAAATCGAGTCAAGGCTCGAGTAAAGTAGAGAGATCACGAGTCGGAACCCGGATCAACAAAGGAAAATGAAGAAATCGAGTCAAGGCTCGAATAAAGTAGAGAGATCACGAGTCGGAACCCGGATCAACAAAGGAAAATGATTTGTTCGAGTCAAGGCTCGAGTAAAGTAGAGAGATCACGAGTCGGAACCCGGATCAACAAAGGAAAATGAAGAAATCGAGTCAAGGCTCGAGTAAAGTAGAGAGATCACGAGTCGGAACCCGGATCAACAAAGGAAAATGAAGAAATCGAGTCAAGGCTCGAATAAAGTAGAGAGATCACGAGTCGGAACCCGAATCAACAAAGGAAAATGATTTGTTCGAGTCAAGGCTCGAGTAAAGTAGAGAGATCACGAGTCGGAACCCGGATCAACAAAGGAAAATGATTTGAATAAAACCCGAGTCGGAACTCGGTTTTCCTAAAAGTTGAAAATGTACCAACTTGAATACTGGATTTTGAAATAATACCAGTTTGAGTGCTGGGTTTTGGTTCAGTATTGGCGATGATCTTTGGATCATTAGGAATTATGATGGGACTGTTTGTTGAAATCCCAATACCGACCGGATTGTTATTAATGCAATTGAATGCAAATGAATATGAGTTGATGCATATGAATGCACAAGTGCATGAAATGAGGAATTTGTTTATCCTGCCTGTATATAGAATGCTTGAAAACAAATTTTCAAAAAGATGCCCCAGTGTAATGGGGGAGAGAGAATAATAACAAAACAGAACAACCACAAGAAGAATGTCATAATTAAATGAGAAAAGTTGATGATTTTATTGATGCCTAAAAAAGGATGATGACTTGAAAAAGGAAAACCACTAGGACTATATCGTCCTGACAAAATGAGAAGGCATTGGCATTGGCATTGTCATTCTTCAGAGTGATCTGGGAGAGGCTTGGTCAGGACTGCAACTCGTCCCTCCCTTTCTTCCGACACCAAAAGCTCTTTATCGATGTAGTCCTGTACAATATTTTTTAGAACGAAGCAACGTTCAGTATCGTGCCCCATTGCCCGATGGAACTCGCAGAAACAATCTTTCCATTTCCCCATGGTGACGGGAGGATCCACAATCCTTGGAAGTTTGATCATATTCTTCGCGAGCAGATATCCAAGAATTTCTTCGATTGGCTCACCTAAAGGAGTAAACTCGCGATCATAACTCCAACCATCACGCTTTATCTTCTTCGGATTGTTGGATTTCTGTTGAATGCTGACTTCTTTGACTTCTTTCTTGGTTAGGGCTACTGGATGTTCTTCTTCTCTGCTTTCAACAAACAGGTTCTTATCAGTATAGTCTTGCACAATGTTTTTGAAGACAAAACATCGATCCGTGTCATGCCCTACTGCCCGATGGAATTTGCAAAACTGATTCTTGAACCTTCCCATGATGGTGGGAGGACTTGTGGCCTTTGGGAGCTTCACTAATCCATTAATCAACATGTATTCAAGGACTTCGTGGAGTGGCTTGTCTATAGGAGTGAAATCTCGATCGCCGCTCCAGTTTCCGCGCTTTGGTTTTCCCTGATTTTTTTCCTTTTGCTGAGGGCTGGATTGAAAAGGTCTATTCTGGATTCTGGAATACTTTCCTTTCAAGTCTTTAGACTCTTCTAACTTGCTGCTTTGACTACCTCTGTTTTTGTTGTTGCTGGGTTTAGAACTGGTTGCCCTGTTGTGGTCTCCAATGATGCTCATAGGGATGGTGATCGATGCCCCTTCTTTAACAGGAACTTTTCCGAAATTGGCTGCAGCTTGCTCGGATAATATCTCAATCATCATTCTTTTGAACAACCGATATATGGCGGGATCAATCTCCTCCTTGATGGTCTGAGCTCCCTCTTTGACAGACTTTATGGAATCCATTTCTCACTCACTGTCTGTAACTAATGTGCTGAAGTAGCGCGGTCTTTGATCTCGTCAGGATCACACAACTATGCCAATGCCCTCTGCAGAACCACATGGGATGTTTAGCGTGATGGAAAAAAGAATTTTGAAACCAACACTCTTGAGGGAAAAACAAATGATGGGATTGGAAGGACATGTCAAAAATTTGGATAAAATTTGGAAGATATACTGGGAGATATGGAAAAGTTTTTGAAGCAAAATTTGAAATTTCAAAAATTTGCAGGCAGGATTGGAATAAGGCTGGAAATCCGAGATCCAGTAGAACGAGAGAATGGAAAATCACCTGGAGTTTTGAAAGAAATGGGATATTTGAGAAAATCATCCAGGGTTTGAGAAAAAGACCTTGTGGAAAATAAGGATATTTGGAAAAAGACCTAATGAGTTGAAAAATATTGGGAAACATAAAGAATTGAGAAAATCATACATACAATCTCATCCTGCACAAACATTTATGCACATTCAGCACTCCCTAAAAGGCTGACTCTAGATGCATCAATTTGAAAACAGCTGTAGGACCCTAATCCTAACTCTAGGTTCAGATCATCTTTGTCCAATCCAGTTATGCCGATATACCCGAATCGAAATCCGAGGTACGTGGCATAGAATTTCAACTCCGGTTCTAAGGTAAGGTTTTACAACATCCTTGAGCGCCTACCGATATACTTCGGACTGTGGCCCGCGGTACGTGGTAGGGGGGTGTTAACCCAAATAGTTGGCCCAGTTGTGGGGCTCTGTCCCGAACTATGGTTCTGGAAGAGAGCCCAGCAACGTGAAGACCGGGTAATGATAGGTAATGGAGGTTTTGAAAAATGATCACATGCAAGAAATAGATGGCTCTAAGTCCTAGAGAGATAGACTTTTGAAAATCTTTGAAGAAGCATACATTGTTTGCATTCAGATCCTAAATTGAGGAGAGTTGTATTTAGACCTAAGTCTATGTGAGCATGAAAATTTCTCCTCAATCTGGTCCTACCAAACCATGCCTAGTCTATATGCAGTCAATGTCAGCTAGGTCAGAATCTAGGCTCCTAGGCTCACATGATATTGAAAGTAAAAGAGCTGACATTTTGTGAACATAATTTAGATAATTAAACTAAGTGAAGCATAATTTAGGTCAGACAAGGACAGGTCCCATCACGGTCGCCAAACCTGTTATCGTCGCGAAATTTTTCCCCCGCCTTCCCTTCCTTGCGGAAGAGAGAGAGGGAGAACGCTTTCGCGATTCAAACTTTGACCGGATTTTGGAAATTGTTTTGAAATACTCGCCTCCGTTTTTGAAAATTGTGGGAAAATCCATGGGATGGGGCTCGACCTGTCGGTACGAGGTTCGACCGTTCCTGCCGCCTTTAACAGGGGTAATCGAACCAAGGACCAAAATCGTGCTTGACTTAGTTAAATTATCAAAGTTATGTTCTATCCTAAATGCACAGAGAATTCAGGCATGTGCTATGAGATTTTGGAAAATGCAGCTTGGGAAAACATGATGTATGCTTGGAAAATATTTGGAGTTGAAAAGATTCTCTCAAGAAAAAGCTGAAAGTCAATTTCTCAGGAAACTCAGATGGAAAAGATTTGAAATCTCAGGAAAGTTCATAAAGACTTGGGAAAATTATGAATGGTTGAAAATCCTGGGAAAATGGAAGTGATTCTTGAGAAAAGATGAACCTTTTGAAAAGGGAAACACTTCTTAGGAAAACTTGGACTTTGAGAGTTTTCTTAGGAAAATGATGGAAGATTTATAGGAAAACTCATTGGAGAAGGAAATTCAAAACTTGGGAAATCGAAATCCTGGGAATTTTACCTTTTGAAATACTTGAAAATCGATTTTGGATCTTGGAGAAAGATTGGAAAACTCTTTTGAATCTCTTAAGAAAACATCATTTTCCAGGGAAAACTGTGAAAAAACTTGTCTTTGGAAAACCGATTTTAAAAAAATCCTTAGAGTTTCTTGAGAAATCGATTTCTTGAGAATGAAGTTTTCTTGAGAATGAAGTTTTCTTGAGAAAATCTTGAGAAAATCAATGATTTCATGATATAAATGTCATGAGTGAATGAATGCACTTTGAAAAGATTTTCTAAGAGATTTGTTGGAAAAATATGCATTAAGTCAAGATAAATCCTTCACATATCCTGACTGTGGCTATGAATATGTTCAGAATTTAGTTGATTTGATGCACATGATTTTGAAAACTTTGGAAATATGATGTGCATTTTTAAGATAGCCTAAGAGTGTAGGCTCAATGTGACTAGTAGAAAGATGACGGATCTGGGTCTCGTCCATATTCCGACTAGGGCCGTAAATATGGATCCCACCGAGTCCATCAACTTCCTAAGAGTTGGTGCACGTGCCATTCGTGAACATCCATAGTGCTTTTGAAATAAAATGCATGAATCATAGAAACAGGATATTGCATAAAATCAAACTATATGATATGCATCATAGTCTAAGCAGGAAATTAAATCTCTTATTCCAAAATTTACATTATTACATCACTAAATAAAGGAAATAAAAGAAATTTGCAGACTTCAGCTCCTTCTTTGGAATGTCCATGCCAAGCTTGAAATAAAGTTAGCTCAAATATGTGGGTTTTTCCAAGATTTTCCAATAATATTATGAAATTATTGGATTTAATTGGATATAAACCCTATTCTCATGCTTCCTTGATATTTTGAAATGATGAAAATGCTAGAAATTCAGTGAAAAACAATTTGAAATTCGGAATTGAGGTTAAAATGACCAAAATACCCCTAAAATTAAAGCTACATCTTTAAAATCAGGGTTTTTTTGAAGGAAAACTTGGTAAAATTGAGATTTTGAAATTCAAATTGAATCAAATGATGATGAAATTCAGTAAGAGACATGATGACATGCTGCTAAACACATTATGACTGTAAAATCAGAATTTGGTGTATTGCAATTTATCCAAAATAACGAATTTCGCTTGTTTTTCGCTTGGATCTGGATCCTGCGGGACCCTGTTTTGGTATTATGGATGATCCGAACCTCAAATGGATTCCAAATTATACCAAATTCGGTATGAAGCATCTAAACACTTTGATAAACAACCTAGAATGCTAAAACTCATGAAATGATATGATTTAAATGCCAAAATTCAAAGAAGGCCCTAAAATGATGGATTTTGCCTATGGATCCGAACCAAATGCAATGCCTAATATGATAATGCAAGATTTACACCATGGAAACTTCCGATATTTTGCAGACTGCTAAAAGACCCGAAATGGAACATTTTTGGTTTTTACAGCCTCGGGATTTGAGCCATGGTGAGTTCAATAACAGGGATTTAGTTCTGACAGAGGTAAAAATCACCCTAATCTGATGTAAAATGCCAAACAAATATAAAACAGCTATGGAAATTTATGAAATTAATCAGAGATATGAACGACACCTACATGAACAACTTTCATGTTTATGACTTCGGCATTTGATCAACAGAAACACAGAGAAAAATATAACTATTTCTGCCTAAACTAACAGAACAGACAAATGTAGAAAAACAGTGGACTGACAAGAAAAATCCGAATCAGGGGTCAACACTGTTCTAAAAATTACAGGCTTTTAGATGCAAACAGAGGACATCTCGACACCACTTTCACTTTTTACAGTTTCGGATTTTGAGAAACACACAAAGAGAAACCATAGCCCTAAGTCGATCCAAGATCTCAGAGGCCCAAATTAGGCTCTGACACGTGTCCCGGACTCTCGGATTTTTGTCAGTCATAAAAAAAATCAGACAAATCTGAAAAAATCATATTAAAAACTAGACATTTTCCCGAGTTCAGGGCATTTTTCGGATCGAAAATCTGACCTCCCAGGAGGGAGAACTCGATTTTACAAGTCGGCAAATGTTTTTCAAAACGCATCCCGGGTTACAAAACCCGACTTACCATTTTGGATGTTTACCGCAGTAAACAAATTCAAATGGCTCCTAATTTTTGGAAAAATTTCAGGGACACCTAAGGGCGCATTCCGTGATGTTTTTGGGATTTTTAATAAAAAATAAATGCATGAAATGACGTGTGGACTGACTGACAAAAATAGAGACTTACTGAAAATAAGCAGAATTGAAAAAAAGGCTAAATTAATCCTAATTAATTCATGAAATATGCTAAATGAATGAAATAAAATGCAAATTAAATCTAGATAAATGCATGAATGATAAAAATCATCAAGGAAGCATAATTGAATATTTTTATGTATGTCGTTATATGACAATAGCTCAATCCATCTCTCGGATGAGCTCTTTCTTCAAACGACTCCCGAATCGAATTATGAAATCCAATCAATGGGAAAAGAAGTGCACCTTGTTTCGTTACGCAGCGTAGGTGCTCTTGAAAGGGGCAGCTACCACGAGCTTCCTTCGTTCTTCACTCCGGGCTTCGGATGGTCCACCAAAATCGAGCTCCGTTGGAATTGGACTGGCCACAGCACGAGCTCTACTCCACCTTCTTCAATGTGCCAAAGGGGGCACGATTTCCAAGGTTCAAAATCAGATGTTAGGAAGGCTAGGTTGGATTTTCCAAGTTCACAAGAGCTAAAAAAATGATCTCCCAAGGCTGGGCGTGAACCCTTGTTTTTATAACTTTTCTGAAAAATTTTGAAATTCAAACAGGCTGGATCTGAGCCCTCCATGTGGCGCCATCTCAGGGGGTAGTTTGAAATTCAAATGGAGGTTGGCTCTGGAGGAATGGAGGATGGACATGTGGCGCCACCTCAGGGTGGCTCCTACAATGCCATGTGGCAAGAGGGAGGAAAAGAGGGAAAGGGACATGTGGCGCCATCTCAGGCCATCTGGAAATATCAGAGCTCAGGATTTTTGCCACCTAGTGCCTTGTTTGAATTTTGAATGGTTTGCTTTTTCTGAAGAAAGCCAGGAGTGACATGTGTCTCCTACTTTTCTAAAAGAAGTAGGGAGAAGACATGTGTCCTCTACTTTTTCTGAAAGAAGCAGAGAATGACACGTGGCAGAGGGGAGAGAAGGTGGGCCAAGCCATGTGGCGCCATCTCAGATAAGATGAAAAAGGTAGAAGTTCAGGATTTTCGCCACCTATGAGGAGTTTTGAACTTTTGAATTCTAGTTTTTCTGAAGAAAGCAGGAAATGACACATGGCACTTGCTTTTTCTGGGGAAATGAGAGCTTGCCACGTGTCCTCTGCAGGAAACACTCCAGATGGCGCCACCTCAGAGGAGACAAGCCTACCTTTTTTGTAGGAGTTCAGAAGTGACACATGTCTCCTACTTTTCTGAGAAAAGTAGGAAGAGACATGTGTCAGGCTACTTTTCTAGAAGGAAGGAGGGGTTGACACGTGTCCCTTGTAGGAGACACACTTCAAGTGGCGCCACCTCAGAGGAGACAAACTCCACTTTTTCTAGACAGGACAACCTATGACACTTGGCATCTTCTGGTAGTCTTTGAAATGACACATGGCGCAGGATGGATAGGGTGACACATGGCAGATAAATGGGATGACATGTGGCGGCTTCTGAAGGTAGCCCCACACTGACACTTGGCATGTGGATGAGAGGAGAGAGAAAGGACAAGTGGCACCAATCCAAGGCTCCTATATTTTTGGGTTTTTCAAAATTCAAATTTTCAAAAGGAAAGCTTGTGTGACACCACCTCAGTGTGGGTCCCACATTGCTTCTTTATTGAAATAAGGATAAAACAACAACTTCTTTTTGGAATTTTAATAAAAATTTGGACTAATGGGCAAAACAAGAATTTTGGAAAGAGTTGACCCTTGTAGGGCGATTTTGTAAAAGAAAGATATTTGAAATTGTCAAAAAGGGCAAAATCTGAGGTGAAGTGACTGAAATCCATATTGAAAACTATCCAGATGGTTTTCCTGAGGAAATATTTTGAAATTCAGAGTCCTGGGGGTAAAATGGGAAAAATTGATAATTTTGAAGACCCAGGGTTTTGAAATCAATTTTGAAAAGAGTTGAAATTCTAATCTGGATTGGAAATTTTGAAATCAAGAGTTCTGGACCTCGAAATGACATGCTGTGCAGTGCAGTGATTTGAAATGCTCATGCAATGATATGCAATGTCATGTCTTATGAAATGTAATCTTGAATAAAGACTTGGAGATGTCTGTCTCCTGTCAGGAGTAAAATTTTGAACATCTGAGCTAAAAATAGAGAAATTTTGAGAGTTGCAGATGAAATTTAGACTTTTGCAAGGTCCGGGCTCAGAAAATGACCATTTTGCCCTCCAACGATTTCAGAGGCTGGATGTTGATGCTTGGTGGAAATGTTGGGGGAGTGAGTGAAAATTTGGGGTGTTTACAGATGCCCCTCTTTGCTACTAAGCCGGCTCATGGCCGAGCTTAGTGGCAAAGAAAAACACACCAAATTTGGGCCATATGAAAAAAATGCTCCAGTTAGAAGGATCTGACTGGGTATGGAGAAATTAGCCCGAGGAAGATGGTAGATATGAAACGGAGAATGAAGAGTAAAGATTTGCTCTGTGAGAGCAAAGTTCAGGTTTATGCCCTTGACCTGGATGGGACAAAAATACCTCGCATGGAACGAAGCTCAGGTTTGACCCTTAACCTGATGGGACAGAAATACCTCGCATGGAACGAAGCTCAGGTTTTGACCCTTGACCTGATTGGGAATGAAATATCTCATTGAAATGAGATTCAGGTTTATACCCTTGACCTGATCGGGCGGAAGATGAAATACCTCTTTGATTGAGGCTCAGGTTTGTACCCTTATCCTGATCGGGCGGAAAATGGAATACCTCTTTGATCGAGGCTCAGGTTTGTACCCTTATCCTGATCGGGCGGAAAATGAAATACCTCATCGACGGAGGCTCAGGTTTGTACCCTTATCCTGATCGGGTGGAAAATGAAATACCTCTTTGATCGAGGCTCAGGTTTGTACCCTTATCCTGATCGGGCGGAAAATGAAATACCTCTTTGAGTGAGGCTCAGGTTTGTACCCTTATCCTGATCGGGCGGAAAATGGAATACCTCTTTGAATGAGGCTCAGGTTTGTACCCTTATCCTGATCGGGCGGAAAATGGAATACCTCTTTGATTGAGGCTCAGGTTTGTACCCTTATCCTGATCGGGCGGAAAATGAAATACCTCTTTGACGGAGGCTCAGGTTTATACCCTTATCCTGATCGGGCAGAAAATGAAATACCTCTTTGATCAAGGCTCAGGTTTGTACCCTTATCCTGATCGGGCGGAAAATGAAATACCTCATCGACGGAGGCTCAGGTTTATACCCTTATCCTGATCGGGCAGAAAATGGAATACCTCTTTGAATGAGGCTCAGGTTTGTACCCTTATCCTGATCGGGCGGAAAATGGAATACCTCTTTGAATGAGGCTCAGGTTTGTACCCTTATCCTGATCGGGCGGAAAATGGAATACCTCTTTGAATGAGGCTCAGGTTTGTACCCTTATCCTGATCGGGCGGAAAAATGAAATACCTCTTTGACGAGGCTCAGGTTTGTACCCTTAACCTGATTGGGCGGAAAATGGAATGGAATCCTCGAAGGAAGAGACCATGATGGAACCTTTGGATTTTGCACAATAAATCCAATAGGGTTTTTGCAAAAGGAAGGAAAATGGGGTCCCTAAAGCTTGAAAAGGGATTGGTTTTGGGCGTCTCATGGCTGAGACTAAAATCAGCTTTTGAAATTGCCTTTTGCGGGAAATGATTGGTGGTTCGACCTCGAACCGAAATGGGACTGTCTATGGTGGGACAGTGGGGACACAGGGAAGTGTGCAAATTTGAGAGTTCATGCTCTCAAAGAAGGGAAGGAATCAAGTCCTTAAGAGGGATTTAAAATTGGTGTCAGGATGCATCGAAAACGGACATCAAGCTCTCACTTCATATCAGAATAGCTAGAAAATATTGTCAAAATGTTGGAAATTTTGTTGTTGATTCAAAATATTTGAAAATGTTGCACATTTTTGCAAAGATATTCTTTCTTTTCTACCTGAAGCATTACCTCCAAACAAGGTTCACTTCGTAGAATCGAAATTGGAAACCCAAATTGTTTGCAATTGACCTTCTTCAAGGAAGCTATCAATTTCCTTGATATGAGCAGGAAAGAGAATTTGATATTATGAAAGCAATTGATGAAAGAATACTGATAATAGAATGTCACAAAGTTAAAGAGGATTCTTGATAAATTTGGCAGTTTGATATCCTGGGAGCTTCTCTCTTGACAATCTTTCTGCACTCTTTTGGCTCTCTGGGTTTTTGCTATATTCTCCTTCATTTTGGAGATATTCTTACTTTTTCTCTCTTTCTTTTTCCTCTCTTTCTCTCTTTTGGGAAGGGTACGTCACAAACTCCTTCATCTTGGAGATGTTTCGATCCTTCTTGGGCGATGGGTTTGGAGATCTTTTGGCGATAGCTGAAATTAAATATCTTTTAGGGATTGTCGAGAGGTTCATCGCATCTGCCTTCATCTCGACAGTGCTTTGGACTTTCCCTGGAAGGATCCGTCACAAACTCCGTCATCTTGGAGATGTTTCGAATCTTCTTTGGCCCCGGGGGTCTACTCGCCTAATTCGCCTTCATCTTGACGACAGGTGAGAGATCTCTTTTGCGGATACTTAATTGCAGCTTAGGTGATTCTGAGGAGACAAGGCTTGGGTAAATGCTCTCTTTTCTAGCACTCAGGATATTTCAACTGCCTCGTCTTTACAAGAATAGCCTTTAAAGATGCGCCATTGACTGCGATCAATATCGATCATCCATGGCTTTGCAAAACATTGAATTTTCTTTGCTGGCCATATCGAGGATTTATCCTTCATCCTTTTGGCTGGCCGATAGAAAGAATTTGAGTTTTGAATCTCTTTTCGCGAAAGCTTCACTCTTTTGGAAGCGATGCTGAAGGTAAATTAAGATAGAGATTAGTGCAATAAAGATTCTAAAATCAACAATTGATTGACAAATTGACAGAATTTTCTTGAAATCCTTGGTGAAAATGAGTATTTGAAATCCGGCTCAACGCATCCGTGACAAAAATTCTCCTCTCTTTTTCCCCAAAAAGAGAGACTCGGGCTTAGCCCTTACCTGAATGGGAAATGGGAAATACTCCTCTCTTCCCTGAAGAGGAGGTGTTTGCAAAACGAACTTTCGAAGAGAAATTGAGCTTTCGTCAAAGCTCCCTAATATTAGGCTTCTCTTATGGAAAGGGGGCCGAAAATAGTGAGGTCTGTAAATTGGGTCATGAGAAGAACGAGTCCATCACACTCTCCCTGCAAAGAGGGTCTTTCATGACGAAAATGGCCTAGTATGAAATTGGGGGGGGTCACAAGAAAAGCGAGTCTCCGTCAAGCCTCTCTCTTAAAAAGGGTTTCTTGTGTGAAATTGGAAATTGTTTTGCAAACGGTTCACAAAGACGCGAGTCCCTTCAAACTCTCCCTAGAAAGGGGCTAAGTGAACGGATTGGATAGCATGTGAAAAGAACGAGCTCCCTCGAACTCTCCCTAAAAAGGGTCTCTCGCAAGAGAAAATGATTGAAATTGGATATTGAGATTGATTGACCCGAAGGTCGAAATTGGAAATTGGAAAATTGGTTGTTGAAAATTGTATGACCCGAAGGTCGAAATTGGATGACCTGATGGTCGGAATTGAGAATTGATTGACCGAAAGGTCAAAATTGTGTGACCTGAAGGTCGAAATTGAGAATTGAGTGACCTAAAGGTCGAAATTGGAAATTGGGTAACCAAAGGTCGAAATTGAGAATTGGATGACCCGAAGGTCGAAATTGAAAATTGAGTGACCCGAAGGTCAAAATTTTGAGAATTGAGTGACCCGAAGGTCGAAATTGCATGATCTGGAGTCAAAATTGAGAATTTGGTAATTGGAATTGAGAATTGGAATTTGAAATTGAAAATTGGGTGACCCTGGGGTCAAAATTGGGAATTGATTGATCCAAAAGATTTGAATTGAGAATTTGGAGGGCAAAATATCAAATTTGAGCAATTGACAGACCCTGATGATCGAAATGACTTGGATCAATAAAGGAGAATGATGAGTTCGAGTCAGAGCTCGAATAAAATATTGAGATCACGAGTCGGAACCCGGATCAACAAAAGAAAATGGAAGGCTCGAATCAGAGCACAAATAAGATAATGAGATCACGAGTCGGAACCCGAATCAACAGAGAAAAAATGAAGGACTTGAATTAAAGCTTGGATAAGATAAAGAGATCTCGAGTCGGAACCCGGATCAACAAAAGAAAATGGAGAACTCGATTCAGGGTTCGAGTAAGGTAATGAGATCACGAGTCGGAACCCGGATCAACAAAAGAGAATGACAAGCTCGAAAAGATCTCGAGTCGGAACCCGAATCAACAAAGGAAAATGATTTGTTCGAGTCAAGGCTCGAGTAAAGTAGAGAGATCACGAGTCGGAACCCGGATCAACAAAGGAAAATGAAGAAATCGAGTCAAGGCTCGAATAAAGTAGAGAGATCACGAGTCGGAACCCGGATCAACAAAGGAAAATGAAGAGTTCAAGTCAAGGCTCGAATAAAGTAGAGAGATCACGAGTCGGAACCCGGATCAACAAAGGAAAATGATTTGTTCGAGTCAAGGCTCGAGTAAAGTAGAGAGATCACGAGTCGGAACCCGGATCAACAAAGGAAAATGAAGAAATCGAGTCAAGGCTCGAATAAAGTAGAGAGATCACGAGTCGGAACCCGGATCAACAAAGGAAAATGAAGAGTTCGAGTCAAGGCTCGAGTAAAGTAGAGAGATCACGAGTCGGAACCCGGATCAACAAAGGAAAATGAAGAAATCGAGTCAAGGCTCGAATAAAGTAGAGAGATCACGAGTCGGAACCCGGATCAACAAAGGAAAATGATTTGTTCGAGTCAAGGCTCGAGTAAAGTAGAGAGATCACGAGTCGGAACCCGGATCAACAAAGGAAAATGAAGAAATCGAGTCAAGGCTCGAGTAAAGTAGAGAGATCACGAGTCGGAACCCGGATCAACAAAGGAAAATGAAGAAATCGAGTCAAGGCTCGAGTAAAGTAGAGAGATCACGAGTCGGAACCCGGATCAACAAAGGAAAATGAAGAAATCGAGTCAAGGCTCGAATAAAGTAGAGAGATCACGAGTCGGAACCCGGATCAACAAAGGAAAATGATTTGTTCGAGTCAAGGCTCGAGTAAAGTAGAGAGATCACGAGTCGGAACCCGGATCAACAAAGGAAAATGAAGAAATCGAGTCAAGGCTCGAGTAAAGTAGAGAGATCACGAGTCGGAACCCGGATCAACAAAGGAAAATGAAGAAATCGAGTCAAGGCTCGAATAAAGTAGAGAGATCACGAGTCGGAACCCGAATCAACAAAGGAAAATGATTTGTTCGAGTCAAGGCTCGAGTAAAGTAGAGAGATCACGAGTCGGAACCCGGATCAACAAAGGAAAATGATTTGAATAAAACCCGAGTCGGAACTCGGTTTTCCTAAAAGTTGAAAATGTACCAACTTGAATACTGGATTTTGAAATAATACCAGTTTGAGTGCTGGGTTTTGGTTCAGTATTGGCGATGATCTTTGGATCATTAGGAATTATGATAGGACTGTTTGTTGAAATCCCAATACCGACCGGATTGTTATTAATGCAATTGAATGCAAATGAATATGAGTTGATGCATATGAATGCACAAGTGCATGAAATGAGGAATTTGTTTATCCTGCCTGTATATAGAATGCTTGAAAACAAATTTTCAAAAAGATGCCCCAGTGTAATGGGGGAGAGAGAATAATAACAAAACAGAACAACCACAAGAAGAATGTCATAATTAAATGAGAAAAGTTGATGATTTTATTGATGCCTAAAAAAGGATGATGACTTGAAAAAGGAAAACCACTAGGACTATATCGTCCTGACAAAATGAGAAGGCATTGGCATTGGCATTGTCATTCTTCAGAGTGATCTGGGAGAGGCTTGGTCAGGACTGCAACTCGTCCCTCCCTTTCTTCCGACACCAAAAGCTCTTTATCGATGTAGTCCTGTACAATATTTTTTAGAACGAAGCAACGTTCAGTATCGTGCCCCATTGCCCGATGGAACTCGCAGAAACAATCTTTCCATTTCCCCATGGTGACGGGAGGATCCACAATCCTTGGAAGTTTGATCATATTCTTCGCGAGCAGATATCCAAGAATTTCTTCGATTGGCTCACCTAAAGGAGTAAACTCGCGATCATAACTCCAACCATCACGCTTTATCTTCTTCGGATTGTTGGATTTCTGTTGAATGCTGACTTCTTTGACTTCTTTCTTGGTTAGGGCTACTGGATGTTCTTCTTCTCTGCTTTCAACAAACAGGTTCTTATCAGTATAGTCTTGCACAATGTTTTTGAAGACAAAACATCGATCCGTGTCATGCCCTACTGCCCGATGGAATTTGCAAAACTGATTCTTGAACCTTCCCATGATGGTGGGAGGACTTGTGGCCTTTGGGAGCTTCACTAATCCATTAATCAACATGTATTCAAGGACTTCGTGGAGTGGCTTGTCTATAGGAGTGAAATCTCGATCGCCGCTCCAGTTTCCGCGCTTTGGTTTTCCCTGATTTTTTTCCTTTTGCTGAGGGCTGGATTGAAAAGGTCTATTCTGGATTCTGGAATACTTTCCTTTCAAGTCTTTAGACTCTTCTAACTTGCTGCTTTGACTACCTCTGTTTTTGTTGTTGCTGGGTTTAGAACTGGTTGCCCTGTTGTGGTCTCCAATGATGCTCATAGGGATGGTGATCGATGCCCCTTCTTTAACAGGAACTTTTCCGAAATTGGCTGCAGCTTGCTCGGATAATATCTCAATCATCATTCTTTTGAACAACCGATATATGGCGGGATCAATCTCCTCCTTGATGGTCTGAGCTCCCTCTTTGACAGACTTTATGGAATCCATTTCTCACTCACTGTCTGTAACTAATGTGCTGAAGTAGCGCGGTCTTTGATCTCGTCAGGATCACACAACTATGCCAATGCCCTCTGCAGAACCACATGGGATGTTTAGCGTGATGGAAAAAAGAATTTTGAAACCAACACTCTTGAGGGAAAAACAAATGATGGGATTGGAAGGACATGTCAAAAATTTGGATAAAATTTGGAAGATATACTGGGAGATATGGAAAAGTTTTTGAAGCAAAATTTGAAATTTCAAAAATTTGCAGGCAGGATTGGAATAAGGCTGGAAATCCGAGATCCAGTAGAACGAGAGAATGGAAAATCACCTGGAGTTTTGAAAGAAATGGGATATTTGAGAAAATCATCCAGGGTTTGAGAAAAAGACCTTGTGGAAAATAAGGATATTTGGAAAAAGACCTAATGAGTTGAAAAATATTGGGAAACATAAAGAATTGAGAAAATCATACATACAATCTCATCCTGCACAAACATTTATGCACATTCAGCACTCCCTAAAAGGCTGACTCTAGATGCATCAATTTGAAAACAGCTGTAGGACCCTAATCCTAACTCTAGGTTCAGATCATCTTTGTCCAATCCAGTTATGCCGATATACCCGAATCGAAATCCGAGGTACGTGGCATAGAATTTCAACTCCGGTTCTAAGGTAAGGTTTTACAACATCCTTGAGCGCCTACCGATATACTTCGGACTGTGGCCCGCGGTACGTGGTAGGGGGGTGTTAACCCAAATAGTTGGCCCAGTTGTGGGGCTCTGTCCCGAACTATGGTTCTGGAAGAGAGCCCAGCAACGTGAAGACCGGGTAATGATAGGTAATGGAGGTTTTGAAAAATGATCACATGCAAGAAATAGATGGCTCTAAGTCCTAGAGAGATAGACTTTTGAAAATCTTTGAAGAAGCATACATTGTTTGCATTCAGATCCTAAATTGAGGAGAGTTGTATTTAGACCTAAGTCTATGTGAGCATGAAAATTTCTCCTCAATCTGGTCCTACCAAACCATGCCTAGTCTATATGCAGTCAATGTCAGCTAGGTCAGAATCTAGGCTCCTAGGCTCACATGATATTGAAAGTAAAAGAGCTGACATTTTGTGAACATAATTTAGATAATTAAACTAAGTCAAGCATAATTTAGGTCAGACAAGGACAGGTCCCATCACGGTCGCCAAACCTGTTATCGTCGCGAAATTTTTCCCCCGCCTTCCCTTCCTTGCGGAAGAGAGAGAGGGAGAACGCTTTCGCGATTCAAACTTTGACCGGATTTTGGAAATTGTTTTGAAATACTCGCCTCCGTTTTTGAAAATTGCGGGAAAATCCATGGGATGGGGCTCGACCTGTCGGTACGAGGTTCGACCGTTCCTGCCGCCTTTAACAGGGGTAATCGAACCAAGGACCAAAATCGTGCTTGACTTAGTTAAATTATCAAAGTTATGTTCTATCCTAAATGCACAGAGAATTCAGGCATGTGCTATGAGATTTTGGAAAATGCAGCTTGGGAAAACATGATGTATGCTTGGAAAATATTTGGAGTTGAAAAGATTCTCTCAAGAAAAAGCTGAAAGTCAATTTCTCAGGAAACTCAGATGGAAAAGATTTGAAATCTCAGGAAAGTTCATAAAGACTTGGGAAAATTATGAATGGTTGAAAATCCTGGGAAAATGGAAGTGATTCTTGAGAAAAGATGAACCTTTTGAAAAGGGAAACACTTCTTAGGAAAACTTGGACTTTGAGAGTTTTCTTAGGAAAATGATGGAAGATTTATAGGAAAACTCATTGGAGAAGGAAATTCAAAACTTGGGAAATCGAAATCCTGGGAATTTTACCTTTTGAAATACTTGAAAATCGATTTTGGATCTTGGAGAAAGATTGGAAAACTCTTTTGAATCTCTTAAGAAAACATCATTTTCCAGGGAAAACTGTGAAAAAACTTGTCTTTGGAAAACCGATTTAAAAAAAATCCTTAGAGTTTCTTGAGAAATCGATTTCTTGAGAATGAAGTTTTCTTGAGAATGAAGTTTTCTTGAGAAAATCTTGAGAAAATCAATGATTTCATGATATAAATGTCATGAGTGAATGAATGCACTTTGAAAAGATTTTCTAAGAGATTTGTTGGAAAAATATGCATTAAGTCAAGATAAATCCTTCACATATCCTGACTGTGGCTATGAATATGTTCAGAATTTAGTTGATTTGATGCACATGATTTTGAAAACTTTGGAAATATGATGTGCATTTTTAAGATAGCCTAAGAGTGTAGGCTCAATGTGACTAGTAGAAAGATGACGGATCTGGGTCTCGTCCATATTCCGACTAGGGCCGTAAATATGGATCCCACCGAGTCCATCAACTTCCTAAGAGTTGGTGCACGTGCCATTCGTGAACATCCATAGTGCTTTTGAAATAAAATGCATGAATCATAGAAACAGGATATTGCATAAAATCAAACTATATGATATGCATCATAGTCTAAGCAGGAAATTAAATCTCTTATTCCAAAATTTACATTATTACATCACTAAATAAAGGAAATAAAAGAAATTTGCAGACTTCAGCTCCTTCTTTGGAATGTCCCTGCCAAGCTTGAAATAAAGTTAGCTCAAATATGTGGGTTTTTCCAAGATTTTCCAATAATATTATGAAATTATTGGATTTAATTGGATATAAACCCTATTCTCATGCTTCCTTGATATTTTGAAATGATGAAAATGCTAGAAATTCAGTGAAAAACAATTTGAAATTCGGAATTGAGGTTAAAATGACCAAAATACCCCTAAAATTAAAGCTACATCTTTAAAATCAGGGTTTTTTTGAAGGAAAACTTGGTAAAATTGAGATTTTGAAATTCAAATTGAATCAAATGATGATGAAATTCAGTAAGAGACATGATGACATGCTGCTAAACACATTATGACTGTAAAATCAGAATTTGGTGTATTGCAATTTATCCAAAATAACGAATTTCGCTTGTTTTTCGCTTGGATCTGGATCCTGCGGGACCCTGTTTTGGTATTATGGATGATCCGAACCTCAAATGGATTCCAAATTATACCAAATTCGGTATGAAGCATCTAAACACTTTGATAAACAACCTAGAATGCTAAAACTCATGAAATGATATGATTTAAATGCCAAAATTCAAAGAAAGCCCTAAAATGATGGATTTTGCCTATGGATCCGAACCAAATGCAATGCCTAATATGATAATGCAAGATTTACACCATGTAAACTTCCGATATTTTGCAGACTGCTAAAAGACCCGAAATGGAACATTTTTGGTTTTTACAGCCTCGGGATTTGAGCCATGGTGAGTTCAATAACAGGGATTTAGTTCTGACAGAGGTAAAAATCACCCTAATCTGATGTAAAATGCCAAACAAATATAAAACAGCTATGGAAATTTATGAAATTAATCAGAGATATGAACGACACCTACATGAACAACTTTCATGTTTATGACTTCGGCATTTGATCAACAGAAACACAGAGAAAAATATAACTATTTCTGCCTAAACTAACAGAACAGACAAATGTAGAAAAACAGTGGACTGACAAGAAAAATCCAAATCAGGGGTCAATACTGTTCTAAAAATTACAGGCTTTTAGATGCAAACAGAGGACATCTCGGACACCACTTTCACTTTTTACAGTTTCGGATTTTGAGAAACACACAAAGAGAAACCATAGCCCTAAGTCGATCCAAGATCTCAGAGGCCCAAATTAGGCTCTGACACGTGTCACGGACTCTCGGATTTTTGTCAGTCATAAAAAAAATCAGACAAATCTGAAAAAATCATATTAAAAACTAGACATTCTCCCGAGTTCAGGGCATTTTTCAGATCGAAAATCTGACCTCCCAGGAGGGAGAACTCGATTTTACAAGTCGGCAAATGTTTTTCAAAACGCATCCCGGGTTACAAAACCCGACTTACCATTTTGGATGTTTACCGCAGTAAACAAATTCAAATGGCTCCGAATTTTTGGAAAAATTTCAGGGACACCTAAGGGCGCATTCCGTGATTTTTTTGGGATTTTTAATAAAAAATAAATGCATGAAATGACGTGTGGACTGACTGACAAAAATAGAGACTTACTGAAAATAAGCAGAATTGAAAAAAAGGCTAAATTAATCCTAATTAATTCATGAAATATGCTAAATGAATGAAATAAAATGCAAATTAAATCTAGATAAATGCATGAATGATAAAAATCATCAAGGAAGCATAATTGAATATTTTTATGTATGTCGTTATATGAGAATAGCTCAATCCATCTCTCGGATGAGCTCTTTCTTCAAACGACTCCCGAATCGAATTATGAAATCCAATCAATGGGAAAAGAAGTGCACCTTGTTTCGTTACGCAGCGTAGGTGCTCTTGAAAGGGGCAGCTACCACGAGCTTCCTTCGTTCTTCACTCCGGGCTTCGGATGGTCCACCAAAATCGAGCTCCGTTGGAATTGGACTGGCCACAGCACGAGCTCTACTCCACCTTCTTCAATGTGCCAAAGGGGGCACGATTTCCAAGGTTCAAAATCAGATGTTAGGAAGGCTAGGTTGGATTTTCCAAGTTCACAAGAGCTAAAAAAATGATCTCCCAAGGCTGGGCGTGAACCCTTGTTTTTATAACTTTTCTGAAAAATTTTGAAATTCAAACAGGCTGGATCTGAGCCCTCCATGTGGCGCCATCTCAGGGGGTAGTTTGAAATTCAAATGGAGGTTGGCTCTGGAGGAATGGAGGATGGACATGTGGCGCCACCTCAGGGTGGCTCCTACAATGCCATGTGGCAAGAGGGAGGAAAAGAGGGAAAGGGACATGTGGCGCCATCTCAGGCCATCTGGAAATATCAGAGCTCAGGATTTTTGCCACCTAGTGCCTTGTTTGAATTTTGAATGGTTTGCTTTTTCTGAAGAAAGCCAGGAGTGACATGTGTCTCCTACTTTTCTAAAAGAAGTAGGGAGAAGACATGTGTCCTCTACTTTTTCTGAAAGAAGCAGAGAATGACACGTGGCAGAGGGGAGAGAAGGTGGGCCAAGCCATGTGGCGCCATCTCAGATAAGATGAAAAAGGTAGAAGTTCAGGATTTTCGCCACCTATGAGGAGTTTTGAACTTTTGAATTCTAGTTTTTCTGAAGAAAGCAGGAAATGACACATGGCACTTGCTTTTTCTGGGGAAATGAGAGCTTGCCACGTGTCCTCTGCAGGAAACACTCCAGATGGCGCCACCTCAGAGGAGACAAGCCTACCTTTTTTGTAGGAGTTCAGAAGTGACACATGTCTCCTACTTTTCTGAGAAAAGTAGGAAGAGACATGTGTCAGGCTACTTTTCCAGAAGGAAGGAGGGGTTGACACGTGTCCCCTGCAGGAGACACACTTCAAGTGACGCCACCTCAGAGGAGACAAACTCCACTTTTTCTAGACAGGACAACCTATGACACTTGGCATCTTCTGGTAGTCTTTGAAATGACACATGGCGCAGGATGGATAGGGTGACACATGGCAGATAAATGGGATGACATGTGGCGGCTTCTGAAGGTAGCCCCACACTGACACTTGGCATGTGGATGAGAGGAGAGAGAAAGGACAAGTGGCACCAATCCAAGGCTCCTATATTTTTGGGTTTTTCAAAATTCAAATTTTCAAAAGGAAAGCTTGTGTGACACCACCTCAGTGTGGGTCCCACATTGCTTCTTTATTGAAATAAGGATAAAACAACAACTTCTTTTTGGAATTTTAATAAAAATTTGGACTAATGGGCAAAACAGGAATTTTGGAAAGAGTTGACCCTTGTAGGGCGATTTTGTAAAAGAAAGATATTTGAAATTGTCAAAAAAGGCAAAATCTAAGGTGAAGTGACTGAAATCCATATTGAAAACTATCCAGATGGTTTTCCTGAGGAAATATTTTGAAATTCAGAGTCCTGGGGGTAAAATGGGAAAAATTGATAATTTTGAAGACCCAGGGTTTTGAAATCAATTTTGAAAAGAGTTGAAATTCTAATCTGGATTGGAAATTTTGAAATCAAGAGTTCTGGACCTCGAAATGACATGCTGTGCAGTGCAGTGATTTGAAATGCTCATGCAATGATATGCAATGTCATGTCTTATGAAATGTAATCTTGAATAAAGACTTGGAGATGTCTGTCTCCTGTCAGGAGTAAAATTTTGAACATCTGAGCTAAAAATAGAGAAATTTTGAGAGTTGCAGATGAAATTTAGACTTTTGCAAGGTCCGGGCTCAGAAAATGACCATTTTGCCCTCCAGCGATTTCAGAGGCTGGATGTTGATGCTTGGTGGAAATGTTGGGGGAGTGAGTGAAAATTTGGGGTGTTTACAGAACCCGAGTTTTGAAAAACTCGAATCTTCAAGGGCACGATCGGTTCCAACACGAGCGTTGAATCCGATAGGAAGTCCGAGTCGGAACTCGAAACTTCAAACGATATATAAAAAGGAAAAACCCGAGTCGGAACCCGGATCTTTAAAATAATGATAAAAGTGGAAGAACCTGAGTTTTGAAAAACTCGAATCTTCAAGGGCACGATCGGTTCCAACACGAGCATTGAATCCGATAGGAAGTCCGAGTCAGAACTCGAAATTTCAAACGATATATAAACAGGAAAAACCCGAGTCAGAACTCGGATCTTTAAAATAATGATAAAAATGGAAGAACCCGAGTTTTGAAAAACTCGAATCTTCAAGGGCACGATCGGTTCCAACACGAGCGTTGAATCTGATAGGAAGTCCGAGTCGGAACTCAAAACTTCAAACGATATATAAAAAGGAAAAACCGGAGTCGGAACCCGGATCTTTAAAATAATGATAAAACTGGAAGAACCCGAGTTTTGAAAAACTCGAATCTTCAAGGGCACGATCAGTTCCAATACGAGCGTTGAATCTGATAGGAAGTCCGAGTCGGAACTCGAAACTTCAAACGATATATAAAAAGTTAAAACCCGAGTCGGAACCCGGATCTTTAAAATAATGATAAAAATGGAAGAACCCGAGTTTTGAAAAACTCGAATCTTCAAGGGCACGATCGGTTCCAATACGAGCGTTGAATCCGATAGGAAGTCCGAGTCGGAACTCGAAACTTCAAACGATATATAAAAAGGAAAAACCCGAGTCGGAACCCAGATCTTTAAAATAATGATAAAAATGGAAGAACCCGAGTTTTGAAAAACTCGAATCTTCAAGGGCACGATCGGTTCTAACACGAGCGTTGAATCCGGTAGGAAGTCCGAGTTGGAACTCGAAACTTCAAACGATATATAAAAAGGAAAAACCCGAGTCGGAACCCGGATCTTTAAAATAATGATAAAAGTGGAAGAACCCGAGTTTTGAAAAACTCGAATCTTCAAGGGCACGATCGGTTCCAACACGAGCGTTGAATCCGATAGGAAGTCCGAGTCGGAACTCAAAACTTCAAACGATATATAAAAAGGAAAAACCCGAGTCGGAACCCGGATCTTTAAAATAATGATAAAAATGGAAGAACCCGAGTTTTGAAAAACTCGAATCTTCAAGGGCACGATCGGTTCCAATACGAGCGTTGAATCCGATAGGAAGTCCGAGTCGGAACTCGAAACTTCAAACGTCAAATAAAAAAGAAAAGAACCCAAGTCGGAACCCGGATCTTAAAAATAAAAATGAAAACAAAAACAAAACAAAAACCTGAGTCGGAACTCAGACAGGAAGGAAATAATTTCTACCCAAGAGTCGGATTTTAGAAGGATTGACAAAATGTATGAATAGATTCCGACAATGAAGAGGAGAGATTTATTCGAGATCCTTGACCCAAGATGGCCTAAGATCCGAATCTATTTATGACATCTTCAGGATTTTCCCTTATCCTGAAGGAGTATAGAATAAAATTTGATGTGAATTGAGGAATTTACGAGAAATAACTCTGGTTTATCCCTTAACTTGAGAGGGAAAAAAATAAAATTTACAAAAATGGAGAAGAATTTAAAGAAATTTATTACTTTGAAAAGAATTCTCACGGGTAGCACCGGTGCTCCTATGAGGGGTGTCAAGATTATCCCTTATCCTGATTGGGAAAAAGAATAGAATTTAAGAAAAATAAATGAAGAGAAATTGATATAAATTTAGAGAATCAATAAAGTTTGACGAAACTGGTATTTACAAAAGAATCCTCATAGGTAGCGTTATTGCTCCTACGAGGGGTTTCAGGATTATCCCTTATCCTGAATGGGAACAAGAATAGAATTTAAGAAAATTTAATAAAGAGAAATTGATATAGATCTAGGAAATCAATAAAGATTGATAAAACTCGTATTTACAAAAGGATCCTCATAGGTAGCATTATTGCTCCTACGAGGGGTTTCAGGATTATCCCTTATCCTGAATGGAAGAAAGAATAGAATTTAAGAAAATTTAATTAAGAGAAATTGATATAAATCTAGAAAATCAATAAAGATTGATAAAACTTGTATTTACAAAAGAATCCTCATAGGTAGCATTATTGCTCCTACGAGGGGTTTCAGGATTATCCCTTATCCTGAATGGGAGCACCTCGGACAACAAGGGTCAGGTTTATCCCTTAACCTGAAAGGGTAAAAGAATAAAAGAATACCTCATGGGAAAGAGGCATCAGGTTTATCCCTTAACCTGAAGGGGTTGAAAAGAAGATTTAGAAAATACCTCATGGGAAAGAGGCATCAGGTTTATCCCTTAACCTGAAAGGGTTAAAAGGAAGAATAAAATTTGATAAAATTGAATGAAATTGATGAAAAATTGATAAAACTTGACAAAAATAATAAATTGATGAAAATTTGATTAAATTGGAAAATGAAATGAATGCAACTAATAAAGATAACAAGATTAATTGAAAAATTGAGAAGATTTTTTTAAAAGAGTTTGTCTGATCCTGCCTGCACGTGGGATCTTTAAAGGAAAATGTTTTTTTAAGTGAAAAATCATTTTTGGGAAGAAAATCCACCGCAAGAAGAATGATCAGTGCGAGGACTGATCCTTCAAAACATGAGAGATCATCATGAGGGTCAATTTTTGAAGGCGATGGTTTGAAATCTAATTTTTTGAAAAAGAAGATCAACAAGAGATCTGATTTCTAAAAATAACAGTTTGAAACTGATAATAAGATCAACATAAGGGTTGATTTTTTTTCGAATATAATGATTTGAAACCAATCTTGGAAGATAAGACCAACACAAGATTTGATCTTTGAATATAATGATTTGAAGACCAATTTTTGGAAGGTAAGACTGACATAACGGTTGATCTTTAAATATAATGTTTTGAAATCAATTTTTAGAAGATAGGACCTACATAAGGTTTGATCTTTGAATATAATGTTTAAAAACCAACCTTTGGAAAATAAGATCAACACGAGGGTTGATGATGGTTAAAAAAGGAACCCTATTTTTGAAATATCTGATCAATCCGAGGGTTGATAATGGTTTGAAACCCATTTTTGGAAAACATGATCAACACGAGGGTTAATAATGGTTTAAAACCTATTTTTTGGAAAATTTAATCAACACAAGGGTTTATTTTGGTTAGAAACCCATTTTTGGAAAATCTAATCAACACAAGGGTTGATTTTTGAAGAAGGTTGGACCAAAGAATATTTGAACTCTTTGGTTATGAAGACTTTCAAAATTTCATGATTTTTGAAAAACCCTCATAGGTAATATCATTTCTCTCATGAATGATGTCAGGATTGTCTCGCATTCTGAAAAGAACAGGAATTTAAATGTCCCAGTATGGCAAAAGAAGGAAGTATTTAAATATCAAAGATATAAAGAAAACTTGACATTTCCTTGATAAGCAAAAGTTTTGATGACAAAAATTGAATATTTACAAGAACTTTAAAAAGGAAAAGATCCGTAGAAGGCTGAGCTGACTTGCCCCTACAAGATGACTAACAAAAAGAGACGAAAGCAGGAAACTTTGGCTTTATCGATTCTTCGGGTGATCCGGAAGATTCTAGGTTGGAACTGCAGGTTGCTCCCTTCCTTCCTCTGGTACCAAAATTTCTTTGTCGATGAAATCCTGTATGATGTTTTTGAGGACGAAGCAATGCTCTGCATCGTGCCCCCTTACTTTATGAAATTTGCAAAAACACTCTTTCCATTTTCCCATGGTGACCGAAGGATCAACTCCCTTGGGAAGTTTGATCATATCTTCCGTGAGCAGGTATTCGAGAACCTCCTCGACTGGCTGACCTAAAGGGGAAAACTCGTAATCGTAACTCCAGCCATCATGCTTTGTCTCCTTTGACTTGCCTGATTTTTGTCGAGAGCTGTCCCTTTCCTGAGAGCTAGACTGAGCATGCTTGGTTAGGGGGATCAGACACTTTTCTTCTTCGTCTTCAACGAAAAGATTCTTATCAATGCAGTCTTGAATAATATTTTTGAAGACAAAGCAATGATCAGTGTCATGTCCTGTCGTCCGATGGAATTTGCATAATTGGTTCTTGTATTTTCCCAAGATAGTGGAAGGACTCATGGCTTTTGGGAGCCTGACCAATCTCTTGGTCAACATGTATTCGAGAACTTTATCCAGTGGCTCATCCAAGGGAGTGAAATCTCGGTTACTACTCCAATCTTTACGCTTTAGCTTTTCCTGATTCTTCTCCTTCTGCGGAGGACTGGATTGAAGTGGTTCATCTTGGTTTCTGCTGAACTTTCCCTTCTGGTTTCTAGATGACTCCAAATTGCTGTTTTGATTGCCCGGGTTGCCTTTGTTGCTGCTCCTACTGATTTTAGAGCTTCCTGCACTGCCATCGTTGTGCTTGCTCATTGGGAAGGTGACAGGTGTCTCTTCCTTGGTGGGAGCTTTTCCAAAACTGGCTTCAGCCTGCTTAGATAATATCTCAACCATCATCTTTTTGAACAACCGATATATAGCAGGATCAATCTCATTCTGGCTGTCCTGACCTCCTTCTCTGGCAAACCTCCGAGAGTCCATTTCAATTCTTGCTTCTGACTGGTACGGTCTTTGATCTTAGCCTGAACCACCCGTTAATACCAAATGCTCTCTCTGTAGGACAAAATGGGACCCTTTTAGAAAGATTTTTTGAGGAAACTTCGATAAAAGAAGAAATCAAATTGACAAAGAGATATCCCACTACTAGGGATTGAGTCCGCGCGAGAGACACGACAATCGTATTATTTCCCCATGAGAAGAAATAAACAATTTAGAATATGATTAAAAGGACATCTCTCGATGAAAGAGATTTTTGTTATAAAATAGATTCAGAAGATATGTAGAAGAAAATTTTAGAATAATAGATGGTAAATTTTAAAAAATTAGAAAAATTGCAGGCAGGATCAAAAAGATTTTGAAGAAATCAGAAAGAAAAGGCAATACACCAGGGTTTTTTTAAAAGAGGAAATTTTGAATAATATATACCCAGGGTTTTTAGAAAATATAAGGAAGATATATATATATATATATAATATCATTCAATCACAGACATACAAGCAAGGATGCACAAATAGCACTCCCTAAAGCTGACTCTATATGCAATATTTGAAATGGCTTATAGGACCTTAATCCTAACTCTAAGATTTAGATCATCTGATTTCCATCAAGGTATGCCGATATACTCAAGCCGAAGCTCGAAGTACGTGGCATATAAATATTTCTCCGGTTCTAAGGTAATGGCTTCCCAACATCCTTGAACACCTACCGATATACCTCAGACTATGGCCCTTAGGTACGTGGTAGGGGGGGCGCAAACCCAAATAAGTGGTCCAGTTGTGAGGCTCTCTCCCGAACTATGGTTCAGTGAGACAGCCCAGCAACGTGAAGACCGGGACAATTATGTAGGGATGTTTTCAAAAAATGCTTAATATGCAAGAAATCAAATGGCTCTAATGTAAGTCCTAAAGAGATAGATTTAAATGAAAAGAAGCATACACTTGCATACATTGTTTGCATTCAATCCCTAAAATTGAGGAGAGTTGTATTTAAGACCTAAGTCTAATGTGAGCATGGAATAATCTCCTCAATATGGTCCTACCAAACCATACTTAGATCCTATATGCAATGATGTCAGCTTAGGACAGAGTCTAGGCTCCTAAGGTTTGCATGGAAAATAAAGCTGACATATGTTAGAATAAAGACTTAGATTATATAAAAGCAAAGCAAAGGCATAATTCGACCAGATGGGGACGAGTCCCATCACGGTCGCCAAAACTGTGATCATCGCAAAATTTTTCCTCTCTTGTATCTTTCTCTCTCTTCCTTCTCTTTTCCTTTTCCAGCCTCTATTTTCCTCCTTTTTGAAGGGAGAAAAATAAAAGACAGAAAAGAAAGAGAGAAGAGAAAAGAAAGAAAGAGAGAAGAGGAACTCTTTTGCCTCACTTGACCTTGATTTGAAAATATTTAGAAATTTAACTCGCCTTCGTTTTGAAATGTATTGCGGGAAAAAATGGAGAGACGGGATTCACTCGTCGGTACGAGGTTCGACCGTTCCTAGCGCCTTTACCAGGGGTAATCGAACCAAAGATCGAATCTATGCCTTTTGCTTTGCCTAAATATTATCTAAGAATTTATTCTAACTCTAAATGCACACAGAATCATGCTTGTGCAATGCAAGGATGTATGTTCTTTTTGAAAGATGTTTTGAAAATTTCCAAGTATTCTGAGATGAACTTGGTAAGAGAGTGAAAAGATGATTGAATTTGACTTAGAACTTGAGATAGATCAAAGAATTTCTAAGTCTTTGAAGTAAATCAGAGTTGGAAGAATAAACCTTGACTTTGAGAAAGAATGATTTAAAGCTTTGAAATGAAAGGAAATGAAGTTTCAAAGTCAGAAATGGACTTTGAATTTAATCATGGATTTAAAAGAAGAAGATGAAATTTTGAAGTGATATTGAATTCGAATCTTAGAATGGATCTGAGAACATCAAATGGTATTTAAAAATAGGAAAGGATTTAGGAAGTTCAGATGAGATCTGAAAATGGAATTGGATTTGAAATCTAGAATTGGATCTTAAAATAGATTTAAGATCTGAAATCTGAGATCCAATGTAGAATTGGGTTCTGGATCCTAAAATAGATTTGAATCTGAAGTCTGAGATCCAAAGTGGAATTGGATTCTGGACCCTAAAATGGATTTGGATCTGAAGTCTGAGATCCAAAGTGGAATTGGATTCTGGACCCTAAAATAGATTTGGATCTGAAGTCTGAGATCCAAAAACAGAGTTGGATTCTGGATTCTAAGATGGATTTTGGATCTGAAATCTGAGATCCAAAGTAGACTTGGGTTCTGGATCCTAAGATGGAATTGGATCTGAAGTCTGAGATCCAAAGTAGACTTGGATTCTGGATTCTAAGATGGATTTTGGATCTGAAATCTGAGATCCAAAGTAGACTTGGGTTCTGGATCCTAAGATGGAATTGGATCTGAAGTCTGAGATCCAAAGTAGACTTAGGTTTTGGATCCTAAGATGAAATTGGATCTGAAGTCTGAGATCCAATATGAAAGTTGAATCTTGGATCCTAAAATGGATTTGGAGATTTTAAATTCAGAAGATGAATCAAGAACTTCCAAGTTTAAATTGAACTTGGAAAATGAGATTAAGAATTTGAATCTTGAATATGCAAATGAATTTCAAAGTCAATTTAGATTTTGAACTTTGAAGTTTGAATTTTGGAACCAGAAGATGAATCAGAAGCTTTAAAGTTCAAATTGAACTTTTGAATTTGATTGGGGTTTTGAATATAAGATGAATTTTGGAATTTCAAAGTCAAATTGAACTTTGAAATCTGATTTGAATTGGAATTTTTGAATATAAAATTGAATTTTTGAAATCTCAAAGTCAAATTGGACTTTGAAATTGAAATCTAAATCTTTGAAATAAGATAGAAGAATGAATTGAAACAGAGATTGAAGAAGGATATTTGAGATCACTTGGACTTTGGAAAAGAATTTTGAAAATGTGATGCAATTCTATCCTAAATGATGAATGAATTTAAAGAATTTGAAATTGGATTTTGAAAAGCTATTCCATTCTTTAAACGAATTAAAATAAGATTGAAGATATAATACATCCTTGAATATGGTCATTGAATGTGTTATATAATAATCTATATTAAAATTCAAAGGAAGAATAAAATACATTTGGTGCTTTTATAGAATTTAAAATGAAATTAATTCTCAATATACCCTGACTATGGCCATTGGTATATGTTTTGAGTTAATTTTAAGTTAAATTCTGATAAAAGAAGAAAATATTTAAGGAAAAATATGATGAATTTTGAAAATGGATCCAGTGTGGATCCAGTGTTATTTTATAAAAGATAAAAATACTAAGTCTTGTTTACATCCTGACTATGGCCATTGATGTAAATCATCAACTTAGGATTAATTTACCTCTTACGAAATGGTGCACGTGCCATTCGTGTTCCCATTGTGAGATTTGAAAATAAGGATAAAAGCATGAAAACAAGCAATTTATGATATTAACAATGCTCATTCATTCTATCTAAGACAGGAAATGTAAATTCTCATTATAATCTAGCTATTACATCACTGAATTGAATTGAAATTCAATAATAATAATAATAAAAAAATTTACCTAATCCCTGCAAAAGTTCTAAGTTAACACAAGATGTATATAGGAAACAATTCACGGGATATCATTTCAAACCTAAGACATATTTGATGAAATATTCATTCATATGTCTCACACATAATAACAAAATACAGGATAAATGATATGCTCTATATTGAGATCACATGTTGAGTGGATGTTATAATATCCTAAGTATGATATCCTAAAAATGGTGAGGAACCTAAAGCAATCTAGTTTAAACATGTGAATGATGTTCTAAGTTAGTCAGGATATATCTATATCCTCTAAGTAGAAGACTTTATGCCTAACGAGTGGTGGAAGGTGCACAGATGCCTAGTGTGGGTATTGTGCCTAAGTGAAAGTATGCAGCGAGTTGGCTGCAAATGCTGTGAATACAGCAGATAGAAGCTATTGTATTGCAAAGCACAAATACAACTGGAGAGCGTGCAAGCGCAGGGAGCAAAGAAATGAAGATGCACATTCTGCGGGCAGTGTTGGGGATGAAGTAGCAGAGCTCTACATATTAAGGTGCTGAAAATTGGCTATTGTGACAACAAGCATTATACAGGTGGGATTGAAGGCACTTGAATGAATAGTGCTGTTTAGAGGTTGTATATGAGACTATGGTAGTGTTAGCCTAATGAGTGCAGTAAAGAAAAAAAAACTACAGGTTGAATATGTAGGGTAGATTTGAGGGAAATTGTACTAAATGATATAATATTACCTAGAAATTGCTAACTGACTAACAAGCGTAGATGATGGGAGGGGCTGATTTGCATAGTTGCAGCCACGATGAGGTGTAGTAAATCTATGAATACATATGCAATGAAACCAAGACTGTTGTAAATCAAGAATTGAGTTATCAACTATAATAAAACATGGGTTCTTGTTGACAGAACAGGAATTAATGTAACCACACCATCAATCATATCATGTAATATATGGTGAATAAGAGAGATACTTCTGCAGAAAGGAGGTGAAAAAAAAAGGAAAACTTTTTTTTTTTTGACACTATACATGGACTAATTACCTTATCTTCTGGAGTATAAGCTCAAACCGAATACGATAAAAAAAAAAAACCTGCGAAATGATAAAATATAAGTACAACGAAATATGATAAGGTGCAAATGATGAATAGGAAACGCCCATGCGATGCACATGCTTTATTTATAACATGCAATGTATGAAACACCCACTGATGAAAGAGAATTGATGGTTTACAAAGGTTCTGATGCATCCTGTCAACGATGCATAAATCAGGCTATCAGACTCTTGTAACTCCTAGTATGTATATATACATATATACAAAAAAAAAAAAAAAAAAAAACCACAACCCCTCTGCTGCTGATGTGCAGGAATAGGGTGGATGTATACCCTTTATCCTGTAAAGGCTTTAGCCTATGAAAATGTTGCAGATTATACACTTGAATCTGTATCCACCGTGAACTTCACACTTAGCCCACTAGACAGTGAAGAAATAAAAGGGAAAACACTTCATCAATCTAAGCAAATTTCAAAAAAGAGAGGCTAGCCTGTCTTCAGTCATGTCTTCAGGACATTTCGCAAATCTGTAAAGTATATGGATTTCTAGAATTTTCATTGCAAAGAACGGCTGTGAAATAGAGCAAAGTGTGATGGCAGGGTGTACTGTGACACGCATGCACGATGCATCCTCTAATATAATTCAAAGATTTCCTTATTCCTGCAAAGCCTCTCATACCCTGTGATCATAGCATTCCACGAGATGGCATCTCTCTCAAGTGCCATGGTTTCAAATGTCTTCCCTGCAGAAGATAAACTTCCACAAGGGGTATACACGGTGGAGAAGTTCTACTCACAACCAGATTTAATCGGCATATGTATGACCATGTTTGCCTAAAGAATTTCTGATCTGTTGAGCACATGTCACACACACCCAGTGCGCTAGTGGAGGGGAGGTGATTATAATGAAGACCCTATCTGTTAGAACAAACTGAGAGCTTCTCCATGATTCCTAGTTTGAACATATGCCGATATCAAAGTATTGAATCAAACAGAATTAATCTCACTAATTTAAGAGAAAACCTTATAGGCATCAACTACCTTTCCACATTTTGAGTACATGGCCACGAATGGATTTTACAAGTTGATTGCTGGATAACAATCAGAATGAAAAGGACAAGTAATTCTCATAACTTCATCAACAAAATGAGCAAAAAGACTGTCTATAGCATAGACGCCAGAGTCGATCCTTACCAACACTTGGGTATGCATGGAAATGTGATTAATCCTGCTGTGAGTTGAACTATTTCAGGCCTTGAAAGTGATTCAATTCAGCAGGAAATATGTGGAGCATATTCATCACATGAGGGATTCAGTGAGGCCAATGACATCAGGGCATTTAACGATTATGACATTCAAACAAAGTTTATGGATTGAAAGGGGATGATTAGAGATGAGATAGTAAAATGCATACTCAGGAATATATATATATATATATATATATATATATATATATATATATATATATATATATATATATATATATATATATATATATATATATATATTTTTAAAAAAAAGGAATGAACAGATGCTATAGTACATGCGGCAGGATAAACCAGAAGCTAGATGAATCAATGTCCAACTGAGGGGTTTACGCATTCTGTAAAATATGAAACAAAAAAAAAATGCTGAAAATAAGATTCGATTGACGGGTAATGCAGATTTACAACCACAATGATAATATTAGTGATGGGTTATCAGACTTACTGTTAAAAAAAAAAACAATCGATAAAAGGAAGGTTATAGAACTAATGACCCTGATTTTTTTTTTTTATGCCCAGGTGAGCCGGCGATGCCAGCAGGTGATATTGTCATAGATGCGAATCACCTCAAAAGAGGTGATGGATTCTCAATGGGTAACACCGATAGGAAGTTGGTTTCCCTAAGCCGTAAATGCATAGAACAAAACGACTATATGGGATGATAAATCCACTTAATCAAGGAGAAACGAATACCATAATGCATAACAGACAAAGCCAGAGTTAATTGTAATGACGTCAACGAAGCTTCAAAGTACAGAACAACAGAAGGAGAGAAAGAAAAAGAAAGAAAAGAGGAAAAAAAAAATGTCGAACGAACATACATTCTAATTGCATAAATCAGAGAAATTATAAAGAAGTAAAGAAAGGATGTTGGAATGTGATTATTCCGGTAATATTGCGCAGGTGCAGATCAAAATTGCCATAAGCAAACCAACACTGCAAGAGGCGCGTTAATGGAACAAAAATAAACTCAGAAAAGGAGGAGTGAACTCCTACCTGATTTGCTGGATCTCGACTTAAGAGAAAGCACCGATGCTTGTTTGCTTAGCCGAGTGGTGATACTTCCTCTGAAAGTTGAAAATCAGATCAGTCTCCGTAACTCCTCTGAGGGGTTCTGGAGGGTGGAGCCGAAGCTTCTATTCGATGGATTTGGGGAAGAGGGAAGAAGGGGAGATCGGACGTTGCTTAAAAATCATCGATGCCTCCTTTAGGGCGTCCGAGTGTTCCTTTTAAAAATGTGAAGGAAGCTTCGAGAGGGGAAGCGGTTGAGGATTGATGGTGGAGAAGAGAAGGTAGGCGATGAAGGGTTCGAGCACATGTGGGTGATGGAAGGATCGGGCGGAAGATCGCACGTGGGGGGGGGGGCGTGTTGGAGGGTTCGGTTAAAGATGAAGGGCAAAGGTTGCTTGTTGATGGAAGAAGAGGATCGGAGGGTGGAGGCCATGGATGCTTCCGGAGGGTGATGGAGAAGAGGAGAGAGTAGACTGCGGCTGATGGGAAGAAGCTTCTGTAAGAGGGGAGAAAGTGTTCGGCCCCCGACCCCTTGCGAGAAAAACCCTAACAAAGTGTTCAGTCTTTCAGACTTTTCGTGTAATTTCCAAAAAGAAGGCCCCTTTACCGGATTTTTCTAAAAAAAAGGTTTTTTTCTTGAAAAGGGATATTTTCAAAAAGAGGTTTTCTCAAAAATCGATTTTTGTTAGATATATTTTTTTTCTTTTCCTTTACATTTTTCCATTTTTTTGGTATTTTCGGCATAAAACCTTAAAATTTACAAGAAAACGAGGATTTAAACTATTTTTTTTGTATTTTGGGGAAATATTTACAAAAGAAGGTTTTCAAGGCTATTTTGGGAAAATTTCTTCAGAAAATGGGTTTGGACCCAAGTTTTGAGAAAATATTGGGGTTTTAAACCTTGAATTTGAGAAATACCATTTGACGGATCCAAACGGATACCGGACGAACTGTCTGAGCTTTTCAAATGGTTATTTTGGAAATTTCGAGAATTTTGATTTTAAACATTGGACAACGAAGCTCAGATTTAGATCTTTTATCTGGATCCGAATCTGAAATTGAGTGAGATATATAAAATGAATTTTATTTCAATAAAACTTGAGAAATAAAATGGAATTTAGATTTAAAACTGACTCAATTATCCAAAAATGAAGAAAAGAAAAGAAGAAAAAAAAAAGGAGAATATTTACAAACTTTTGAAAAATTTGGGGTGTTCACAATCCTTCCCCACTTATCCAATCATTCCTTTTGCCACCAAAAGCCAGTTACCGTTAACAACTACCATAATGGCTGACAGTATGAGTGTGCTCAGAAAACAGAAAATGGCAAGGATGTTTAATATAGCTGGAAAGTCACTTGTTAGGATGGCTGAAAGTGGTCTGCAGAATCCAACTCGCAGAAATATACCTGCTGCAAGTAGGCCTGCCGCTGGGAGTGACCTGTTGATTCACTGTGCTGTGTTAGACTGGGTGAATTATTCGATCTGCTATGCATGCTGAGGTCGATCTGTTGCAGAGAACCAAGTGAAGGAATCAATGTTTTCATAAATCTAAGTTACCATTAGCTCTTATCTCCATGATAATTCCTGCATTATTATCTCTGGTACTCATCATTTCTGCACTTCCCTATTATATAATAATAGTCATCTGTCATTACTTGTACCATCTCTTACTAGTTGCCCTCACTCCACGGCCCACTGGAGGCAAGATAAGCTCCATTGGCAATTATATATCAAAATATGACACACACTTCCTCTATGCATAGGTCGGCCCAAGTGTAGATACTGTCCCTTTTAGTGGCCTGGTGAGCAAGTCATCATCTGACTAATTCGTTGCAGTATTACATTAAACCACACAATGTATACACATATATCATGACTGTGTGCAGACCTGTAGATCTCTATGTGTCATGTTCTGGTATGTTGAGACCAATTGACCATGGTCTCATATGAAGTAAATTGTTAGGGTCCAATGATTGAGCCTGTTCCTACGCACAGTGACTTCATCGCCATGATATCACGCCCGGGCCTCCTCTCTAATACTTGCACATCCATTGAACCATCATACATGTGCATAGTATGTCATTCACTATACAATAAACCAATTGTGTAAAGATGCATTTTATCATTTATTTCAAGGCAAGATTCTGAAGGTCTTTTTCATATGTAGTTTCTCATTTGATCTTAGATGCTTTGTACTCATATACAAACATATATACATATATATGTCCATATCCACATGTGTATACATTATATATATATATATATATATATATATATATATATATATATATATACATATGCCCCTACGTTTTCCCAAGCTATTGATATATATACGTCTACTCATATGTATATATATCCATATACATATATATGCATATATATATATCATTTTTTTTTCTTTCCATTATATATATCTGGGCATATAAGCATTTCACCATGTGATATGTGTAATTTCTTTCTATTTTCCATATTAATCAAGTGTTTTGCAAGGAAGATGTGGGAGGTGTCATCATTGGGAGTTGTAAATTCAATTTTATGTATTGTAATAGAAAGATCTTAATGAAAATTTACATTTCCAGTTTTAGATAGAATGAATGGGCATTGTAAATATCATAAATTGCTTGATCTCATGCTTTTTACCTTTATTTTTCAAAATCTCACAATGGTGAAACACGAATGGCACGTACACCATTTCGTAAGAGTAATTAATCCTAAGTTGACGATTTACATCAATGGCCATAGTCAGGATGTAAACAAAACTTAGGATTTTTATCTTTTATAAAATAACATTGGGTCCACACTGGATCTTCTTCAAAAATCATCATATTTTCAAATATTTCCTTCTTTTATTAGAGTCTAACTTAAAATTGGCTCAAAATATATACCAATGGCCATAGTCAGGGTATATTGAGAGTTAATTTCATTTTAAACTCTATAAAAGCACAAAAATATATTTTATTCTTCACCTGAATTTAAATATAGATCATTATATAATACATTCAATGACCATAGTCAAGGATGTATTATATTTTCCATCTTATTTTAATTCATTTAAAGAATGAAATAGCTTTTCAAAATCCAATTTCAAGATTCTTTAAATTCATTTCATCATTTAGGATATAATTGCATCATATCTTCAAAATTCTTTTCAAAATCCAAGTAATCTCAAAAAATTCTTCTCCAAATCTCTATTCATTCTTCTATCTTATTTCAAAGATTTAGATTTCAATTTCAAAGTCCAATTTGACTCTGAGATTTCAAAATTCGATTTTATATCCAAAATTCCATTTCCAAAAAAAAATCCATTCTCAAAGTTCAATTTAAAAAAATTCTGATTCATCTTCTGATTCCAAATTCAAAACTTCAAATTCAAGGTCTAATTTGACTTTGAAATTTATTTGTATATTCACGATTCAAATTCTAAAAAATTCATTTTCCAAAGTTCAATTCAAACTTTGAAGTTTCTGATTCATCTTCATATTCAAAACCAAGTTTATCTTCCTATCTTCAAAATTCAAAAATCAAAAATTTGAAATTGATCCTAAGCTTGACCTTTCCTAAATTTGAAATTCAAACTGAGTTTCCAAAACCCAGATCCATATTCAAAAGTCTCATTTGGACTTTCAAAGCTCAAATTCAAAATTAGATCAACTTAGATCCAGATTTCCAAATACAAATCTCCATCTTGGATCTCAGACTTCAGATCCAAAATCCATTCTAGGATCCAAATCCAATTCCACTTTGGATCTCAGAAATCAGATCCAAAATTCCCTTTTGGATCCAGAATCCAATGCCACTTTGGATCTCAGACTTCAGATCCAAAATTCATCTTAGGATCCAAAGTCCAACTCTATTTTGGATCTCAGACTTCAGATCCAAATTCATTTTAGGATCCAGAATCCAAATTCTACCTTGGATCTCAGACTTCAGATCCAAAATCCATTTTAGGATCCAGAGTCCAATTCTACTTTGGATCTCAGACTTCAGATCCAGATCCATCTTAAGATCCAAACTTCGGATTTGAATTCCAGATTTCAAATCAAATTCTTTTTTCAAATCCCAACTTTTCAAATCCAATTCCATTTCATTTCCAGATTTAAAATCCAAGTTCCATTTTCAGACCTCATCTGAATCCATTTTCTATTTCCTATACCATTTGGATTTCTCAAAGTCCATTCGGATTTCAAATTTGAAATTCAAAATCCATTTCAAATATTCATTTCCTTTCCTAAGTCCAAGTTTAAAATTCAAATTCAACTTCAAAGTCCATTTCTGACTTTAAAGCCTCATTTCTTTATCTCTCATCTTCAAAATCTTTCTTTTCAAAATCAAGATTTATTTTCCCAAACTCTGATTATTTCAAAGACTTAGAACTTCTCTGATCGATCTAAAGTTCTAAGTTAGATTCAACCGTTTCTTCACTCCATTATCAAATTCATCTCAGGATACTTGGAAATTTTCTAAACCTCTTTCAAAAGAGCATACATCCTTGCATTGCACAAGCATGATTCTTTGTGCATCTAAGACTTAGGGTAAATTCTTAGATAATATTTAGGCAAAGCAAAAGGCATAAATTTGATCCTTGGATCGATTACCCCTGGTAAAGGCGTCAGGAACGGTCGAACCTCGTACTGACGAGCGAATCCCATCTCTCTATTTTCCCGCGATATATTTCAAAACGAAGGCGAGTTATTTGCTAAATATTTTCAAATTAAGGTCAAGTGAAACCCCGCAAAAGAGTTCATCTTCTCTCTTCTTTTCTTTTCTCTCTTTTTTTCTTTCTTTTATTTTTTCCCTTCAAAAAGGAGGAAATAGAAGTTAGAAAAGGAAGAGAGAGAAACCACAAGAGAGGAAAAATTTTGCGATGATCACAGGCGGCCACCACAGGTAAGTGCAACAAGTGGAAACAGTGTAACCAACAGTGTGTACAAAAGTGTAACTATGAAGTGGAAAAGGGGAAACACCCCCAACAGTTTAAAGAGTTTACAAAATGTAAGTACAAAAAGTACAAAACATGGAATATATCCCAACAATAACCCAAAACCCAAAAACCACCAGGTACAGGAACTGCAGGTCAAGTGTGTGGGTCCTCCGTGCCTCCACCGCGTATCATCGCATCCACACTATACCTGTTCGTCACCTACATCCCTATAAAATGGGGTCAGTCCTCTTGCGAGGTGGTGAAGAAACAACCACAAGCAGATATATATATCATGTACACAGGAAAAGCAGGAAAAGCTAACAAGTGTAAGTGCCTGTGTCAGGTAAGTGTAAAGTGACAAGTACTAGTCAACAAGCTATAGCAACAAGTGAAAACAAGTAGCTAAAGCAACGAACTGAACCGTAAAGTGAACTGAGCAGCAAGTAACTAAAGTAACACTGAAGTGACTGTAACCAGTACTCAAGCATTAACACGAGTTGTCAGCAAGTAGAGTAACTACGTAACAACTGAAGTACAGTCTACAGCACAAGTAAAGCAACATCTACTGTAAGTCATCTGTTTGGTTAGTTCTTAAGTTCTTCGGATTACTCCTTCAGGTACGCGAAGGAAACCTCGCATTTTGTGAGACATGCACCCGACGTCTGTTATTAAAAGTCTAGTGTGGTAACCGGGAAAGCTACAAACCGAGTCAACCTCATGCGAGCAGCACACGGCTAGGAGAAAACACTCGCATAGGCAAGGATTGCAATCCATACTACTGCAGTAGTGAGGCCCTAAAAAGGCAACCTCGACCTCCCTGACCCTGAGTGACTGGAGGCCAAAGGACGCTACAACTCCTGTCAAAACACGTGTCGTAGTAACAACAAGTCACTCAGGGTTGTACGATCCACCCTCTCCCAAGGTGAACCATGTTGTGAATGGGGCGAAGCAGGTTTATTTTTCTTAAGGCTCATGTTCAATCATACCTCACAACGAGGAATTTGCCTCGTAGTCCCCGCGAGGTACGCAAAACATGGACTTGGCCTGCCCATTTACGTGCTCAGCCTCACGCGGCCAACGGAGCACACTGCTTGTGAAAGCAGTCAAAACACCATATTATTTATTTTTGTTTAGGGTATATCACACAAGAGTCCTTACACAACACAAGGGCCACTGCCCGAGGACTCCAACTGAGCCCACAACAAGTCATATCAGTATTTATACCCTATGGTGTTCAATCTTTAATCTTTCATTTTATTGAAGTAAGTGCACATGGTGCGCTTACCAATGCCTCAAACCAAGTACCTTCTCAAGGTACGCGCTACTCAGTAACAGTGTCAGGATATGCTAAGTGCAAAGTGTAAACATAACATGAGCTTTCTATCATTTGCACAATAAAGTTATCAGAGGCATTGCATGATATTAAAATGCACCATATTGTATATTTCAGTGTTACGATTGCATTTATCAACATTCTCATACGTATGGGAATTACATTCGCATTCTCAAGGGTTTGGAAATGAATTTAACCAACATCTCGTCTAATGGGAATAACATTGGATATTCCAAGGTGGATCGTCGCTCCTGTAGGGAAGATGCAATTGCCACCTAAAAGACCATTACACGTGGTTCAACACACTTATGTGTTTGTAGTGAAATCTCGGATATTCCGTCTTATGGGAATAACATTAGCTATTTCCACGGTATGGGGTGCCGCGCCTACGGACTCGAAACCCGAAGTTTTTGAACAACACATATGATCCTAAATCAATCAAGTCTCTATGTTCGTGGCTTTACACAAATGTTAAACTACGTACTTTCCTAACCTGTCGGATGTGGTTTAAAGCATAAGGATTTTCCTTACGCAATGCGACACACTTACGTGTCGAAGGCGAATCTGAAATAACCCATCTAATGGGTTTTACATTGGCATAACCACGGTTCGGGGTGTCGTGCCCGCGGACCAAAAAACAAGGACATTGCCAAACCGAGCAGGACAACTCTATGGAGTTCTACATTTAATTGGGAGCGTAACATCATCTGGGGAAATACCACCTGGACGGGACACAGGAGTGTCGCAAGTCCATTTGGTCATACCGAATCGATCATTATGTGTGCTTTGACGTACATATACATATATCTATATATATATTCACAAGGTTCAATTCCACTTAAAGACATGTCCTCATATGTACGTATGTAAATGCACAAGTATACATATGTATATATATATTCGTACTAAAATACATATATATACTTACACCCATACTCATATATATATATATATATATATATATATATATATATATATATATATATATATTTTGAACTCTTTGAAGCCCAAGGCATATACAATTATGCCAAAACCCTAACCGAAATACACGGAGGGTGCGGGGCAAGGCAATTACTAGTTGAACCGAATATGGTTCAACTTGAAGTAGTCGAAAACTGGTTTTTCATAGGAAGGTATTGACGACCATCATGGTGGCTCTACGAGGCTGTGAGTGTACCAAAACAAGGGTCTACACTCTTGCCGCCAACGAGGTTATAACTCAACTGATGGTCTGGCCCTTCGGACCAGACTGTCATGCACGCTAAAGGGTTCTGGTTCAACGCATGGTTTAGACCAGACTAACCCACATATTCGGTTGGGTGGGTTCCTGCCCCTAACAAGGTAAACCTGCGGTTCTAAAGAAAGAAGGCACGAGGGCCGAACAAAAAGGGGAAGGGTCTGGTCCTTCGGACCAAACAGCTACTAAGCAGGGTAGGGTCTGAACTTTTCAGTTCAGACCCGAGCCCAAAGTGGCATAGCCTAGAGGAAAAAGGCCTGGGGCGTTCAACACAAGTTGGCTGGCACCCGGTCCCAAATAAGTGGAGCCGCGACTAGCATTAGGGGCTAGCTGGGCTGCCAACAGGTTCAGGTCTGAACCACGGTTCAGGTCTGAACCACGGTTCAGACCTGCACCCACAGAAAGCTAACAGGGTGCTAACAAGGTGATAAGGGGTGCACAGCACCCACGGTGTGCATGCCCAGCTCCATCCAAGTAAAAATTAACTGGGCTAGGTTCGCGGCCAACGCTGGTCAATCGACTATAGGGCAGGTCTGGACCCTCGGTTCAGACCAGCACCCTAACCCACGCCATCTAGCACTATGTGTAGTATGAACATGTAAAGAAATACATTTATAAATGTATAATATATTTATTATTATATATATATATATATTTTTGAAAACTGCTGCTACTGGGCGCGCGGGCCACCCGCAGAGCGCCAGCTCCATTCTAGGAGCGAAATGGATGGACAATGGGGGTCTGGTCCACTGGACCAGACCGAGCCACCCTTGCCAGCGTGAACCAGAGCCCAAGGGCTTGGTTCACAGCAGCAGATAGGGTGTGCTGGGCACACCTACAGCCGGCCCAATCTGCTCCAGTCCGGGTTCCAAAGGGGAAAACCGAAAGAAATAAAAAAAGTAAAAAAAAAACAAAACAAAAAAAAACAAAAAAAAACAAAGGAAACAATAGCGTAACACATCAACCACCGGCAGCCTGGCCTTCGCACAACTCAAAGGGGGTGATCACGTTGTGACCCACGCCTAAGGGCTAGGTTGTAACACCAGTCCCATTGTGCTGGGACTGGGTTTAGCCGAAAACCCAAAAAGAAAGAAAGCACACTGAAAAAAAAAATGAATGGGCTGACGGGTTGGGTGTAAGCTGGACGAGCCCAGCTCAATCCAGCACACCCCTATGATGAGAATGCCATGAAATCAATCAGAAAACAAAAGAAAATGAATGACATGGCATCATTATCATGAAAAAATAAACAACTAACATGCAAAGGAGAAACAAATTGAACAAAAGCAAATATGCCAATGTAGGAATCGAAAGGAAATCTATTGCAAAAGCATGCAGCACAAAAGCTTGTGAAAAACAATGAAGATTCAATATTTTAAACTACTGTTCTAGCTAAATCCGCCATTTGGACTTGCATGCATTGATGCAAGGCGCCATTGGCTTCATGCCAATCCGTAATCAACAAAGAAGGTGAGTCTTCACCTTAGCTAGTATTGTAGAAGGAGATGGAAGATGTTTATAAACACCCCAAATTTTTTAAAATCTTTTAAATATTCCCTTTTTGCCCCTGATTCCATTTTCTGGGTAATTGAGTCACTTTTAAATCTATAATTCATTTTATTTCTCAAGTTTTACTGAAATTAAATTCATTTTATTATTTGACTCAATTTCGAATCTGGATCCAGATAAAAGATCCAAATCTGAGCTTCGTTTTCCAACATTTAAAATCAAATTCTCGAAATTTCCAAAATAACTTTTGAAAAGCTCAGACAGTTCGTCCAGTATCCGTTTGGATCCATCAAATTGTATTTCTCGATTCGAGGTTTAAAACTCAAAATCTGGGTCCAAACTCATTTTCTGAAGAAATCAAACCCAAATTTCTTAAGAAAACCCTCTTTTGTAAATATTTCCCAAAAATACAAAAAAATTTAGTTTAAATCCTCGTTTTCTCGTAAATTTTAAGGTTTTATTTCATAAATATCAAAAAAAAAAAAACCATTCTTTTGCAAAAAACCTTTTTGAAAAACACCCTTTGTTTTTGCAAAAGATTGTTAGGAAGCCCCTATCGGTAAAATTTTAAAAGTAACGCAGGGGGGGTTGTGGAAAAAATTCTTTTAGGGTTTTAACGAGGAGGAGAGCGCCTCTCTCCACCTCTCAAAACATCCTGCACCTTCAATCCCCTTCTCTTCCACTCTCAAACCCGCCACGGTCGACCCCATGTGCGAAACCCCTTCTTGAAGCCTCCACGAGCCCCTCCATGGCCTCCGTCCATCTGCAACAGAAATTTTCCTTCCTCAACCCTTCATCGCTAGAACCTTCTTCTCCATCCTCAACCACCGATCTCCAATGACTTTTATCTCCATCGCCCTTCATCACCAACAAACTCCCTAATCGATGCTTCTTCTCTCCCTATATAAGTAGAGCAAGGGGAGCGAAAACAAGGGAGAAAACAAAAGGGGGGCAGTAGCAAAAAGATATCCGGCTTCGACCCCATTGCCAGGCAATATCCGCCATTAACATCTCCATTCCTCTTCTGTTTCTTACAGCGTAAGGCTATCCGGTAAGTTTCTTTTCTACTATTCTTTTTCTTTTCCTCTCATCGTTTTTTTTTTTATTCTTTTCTTTTTCTTTCTTTTCCATTTTCTGTTTTGTTTTAATCCCCATTTACTGAGTGGGGTTTGGATTGCTGATAGCGATTTCGACCCTATCCTTTGTGCAATAGCAAGTGGAATCTCCTAATTCTGACTTGTTCTTCTTTCTTTGTTTACATTTCCTTATTCATTGTTGTTATTATAGACAAAATCCTTAGTTCTTATAATAAACATTTGTCCGAGGCATCATGGTTTATTTATTTATCATTTTTTTTACCCTGGATTGCACTTTGTTCGTCCCAGCTTACTGCATTTCATTCAAATTCATTTTGTTCGATTGTCCCTGGTATTCTCTTTCTACACTTATCTCATGGATAATCCTGCATCTTGACATGCCATTATAGTTATCTAGTCCGAATCAGATCTATGTTTTTCCCTTTTGATCAGTTTCAAATATATACCTTCATTTTATTGTATTGTCGGGCTGTGGTTCAGATTCTTGTTTTCGACCTTGTTCGAAGGCTGATTCTGGTTTCCTGTTTCGAGTGGTATTAACATTGATTCTTGTTTCAGTTAAGATACACTGATTCCCACTTTTGAGTGGCCAATCGTTTGAGGGCTGACGGATCGAATTCTAGAAGATCGTTGGTTAAATTGATATCTCATGAAGAGTTTTAGATGCTTAATCCCTGACGAATGAATTATTTGACCACCAAGACTCCAGTAATCAGTTGTCTGAATACCCACTTGGTGTTCGAAGTCGAATCTGTGTGAATATTGATTAGTCGTCCATGTTCCATATACATTCATTCCGATTTTGGAATGATCATAGGATTTTTGGCAATCAAAGTGTTACTTGGGCATTGGTTGAACAATCTCGGGTGTCGATGGTTGGATTTCAGTCGAATGGTTGCATGAGTATTTGAATCAGTTACCCAATTTCTGGTGAGTAATTTCTTTCGCAGGTAAGTGCAGGTATTGTCATACCCGTTTTCTTCATCAAAAATTTTCCTGTTTTGATTACCTGTAAAGAATAACCCTATTTCCCCACATTTTTTTTCTTTCTTTTGTCAGAATTTGTTTCTAGATGATCCATAATGATCAGATCCTCATAACCTGAGGATCGGATTATCGCAGATTAGGGGACTCAAGATCAATGACTAGTTGAGTACTGATCATCTTCTGGCCTAAATAATCACCGATTTGCTAAGTCTTAATTACAATCTCTCCTGTTTGATTTGCTGAAGCTTCCTTATGATTCTAACTGGAACTCGTTAAGTCTTACTAAGTTCTTATGAGCTTAATTTAGTTTCGTTGATCGGGTGGATTAAACTTACTAAATTTGATGTGTACAGTCCTACTCTGATTCCCAATCAAGGGGAGTTGCTGATCTTCAGATATAAGGAATATGGAGATAAATAGGTTTGGGGAATCCAGTTCCTAAGTCGTGCGCTGTCATTGTGCTATGCTGAAGACTCCATTATCAGTTGGCGAACTGATTTCCTTTAGTCATTGTGAATGGTTATCTATTTTCGATTTGTTTATTGTCTGTTGTCAGTTAAATTGGTATAAAAGATGATAGCAGAAGTCATTTTCCATCCATCCTTAGAGCAAAATCTTATACCCTGCATCCTTGGGTTTTTAAACCACTTCAAAACCTGATTTGGCTGTGATCTCTTCATCCTAAGGTAACAAGAAATGATACACTAAAAGGTGTATCCTGACAGAATATTATAAAGGATCAATGGCCTTTGCTGCATTTCCCTTCCAGAACTAAAACTCCTCGTTTGTGCAGGAATCCTCCTCAACGCTGATGATAGCTCCATCATCATGATGCCCAAAATCCCTGCTACAAGTGTCAGTTGGTGAATTTCATTGATTGAAATAAGAAAAAAAGGGGCAGAAGTGCCTAACAATGATAGCATGATTCGACTTATTGTCATATTATCATCGGAGTCGAGTGGAAATTACTAAGTGTTATTGCCCATTCCAGCAATTGCTGAACATTTCGATTGCCTGGATTAACGAAGTGATAGCTTCCCAAAATGTTGAAGCAAATCTGATAAATCAGCATTATCGTTGCCATTATTGGCGAACCCCGTCTGTGCTGAGCATTGCGGCAACCATTCACTGAATTCTACCTCCAAGCCTGGGGCGTATGTGGCCATCATCAGCGGCTACCACCGAAAGCAGCTACATCAGGATTCTGCAGTGAAATTCCAAGGTATGGTGCCGGTGTGTTGACGTTTGAGTATCCCTTTTCCTTTAAGTTTTGTACATGGACCTTATCATGCTACTTTTGAAAGAAGAATTTTTATGACTGCGACTGAATAACCTGCATCGCATAGGTAAAATGGGTGTTTAATATTGAAGTTGGCATAGAAAGTGTTAGGCAGTCGATACAAGCATTATCAGCTGATGTATATATTAAGCATATTGAGCTTTGTTGCCTTAAGTTGTTGGAAGCATAAAATCTCCAAGAGACATTTTTTTTTTCTTTCCTCTTCATGTAATAATATGCCAATTTCCACTGTACCTTCTCGGAAATCCCCGAGTTGCCCCTGCCCGCGGCACACGGCCATCCCCTGTGGCCGATGCCCTTCTCCATTTTTCTTTTTTTCTTTTATTTATTTTCCTGTGTTCTAGAACTCACTGGCGGTAGCTGTTCACGTTGGTCCATCCATGTTTTCACAAGTGGTACATCCACTGCCTGATTCATTGATTCATCCATTATTGAAACAATGAATAAATAAACAAGAATCACCACCCCGAGTAGTAATTCTAGCCACTGATTGTATCAAATCCAACTTCTATGTTGAATTAGACTCGATCCAAAAAGCTACTGAACATCAGCTTTTCATAGGAAGAGTCGGATTTCGGGCTTGCTTGGCAACATTCCTCTAGTTTAAAATGTGAAACATCTGTTTTGCTATCGCAACATCAAAATTCTGATTCACTGTGCGACTTGTTCCTTTTGAGGTCTTATTAATTCAGAATCAGGTCGCTGATCTGCTATGGATCATGTGGTTTGGCTGTCATGATAATTTAAAACCAAAACTTACCTCATTGCACAACATGTTCTCTGCTGACCCACGATAGGATACCATCCATATGCCCTCAGCAGTAGGTAATTTCATTACTGATATTAGGCTCTAGTTCATGATGGGGCCGTGAATCATGACTAGAAAAGTATGGCTGGAGACATCCTCCTGATAGAATTCTGAATATGGTCCATAAGGGTGAATCCTGAGTATGTATCATCCCACTAAAAACTATGAATCTGATTCAGTGACCTCACACAATTGTGAATGTCTCCTCTCATTTTCTTAGGAATACACGTATATAAGTATATATGTATATATACATATATATAAATATATATATATACATATACGCATACATGTATATATACATCTCTATATATATATATATATATATATATATATATATATATATATATATATATATATATATATATATATGTACTTTCAAGTATATTTCTTTACAAGCATTCTCATAAGAGGGATCCATTCCCTCATGTATATACATAGCCCTATACATTTTATTACATTCTTCATCCTATGTATAAAGTGTTCTCTCTCTTTTCCCATGTGTATCTCTTATTGTATACTAACACTCGATTTCGCAGGAGATGTGTAAAGGGTATGACTTTCCTTTGAGATTAAGAAACTTTGTAATATCAATTTCATTCAAAATCTGTAATGAGAATTTACATTTTCTGTTTTAGATAGAATGAATGAGCATAGTAAATCATAAGTAGCTTGTTTTCATGCTTTTTCCCCTTTATTTTTCAAAATCTCACAATGGTGAAGCACGAATGGCACGTGCACCATTTCGTAAGAGGTAATTAATCCTAAGTTAATGATTTACATCAATGGTCATAGTCAGGATGTAAACAAAACTTAGCATTTTTATCTTTTACAAAATAACACTGGATCCACACTGGGTCCGTTTCAAAATTCATCATATTTTCCTTAAATATTTTCCTCTTTTATCAGGGTTTAATTTAAAATTAATTCAATATATATACCAATGGCCATAGTCAGGGTATATTGAGAGTTAATTTCATTTTAAACTCTATAAAAACACCAAAATGTATTTTATTCTTCTTTTGAATTTAAATATAGATTATCATATAATACATTCAATGACCATAGTTAGGGATGTATTACATCTTCAATCTTATTTTAATTCATTTAAAGAATAGAATAACTTTTCAAAATTCAAAATCAAAATTCTTTTTCATTCATCATTTAGGATAGAACTGCATCATATTTTCAAAATTCCTTTTTCAAAAATCCAAGTGATCTTGAATATATCTTCAATTTCCATTTCCATTCATTAATTCCATCTCATTCTTCAAGATTCAAAAAATTGATTTCAATGTCCAATCTGACTTTGAAATTTCAAAATCATTTTGTATTCAAATTTCAAATTTCCAATTCAAATCAAAATCAATTTCAAAGTTCAATTTAAACTTTGAAATTTCTGATTCATCTTCTGATTTCAAATTCCAAATCAAGTTTATTTTCTTATCTTCAAAAAAATTCAATGTTTGAGATTGATTCTGAATCTCAAAACTTGACCCTTCTTAAATTCTAAATTCAATTTGGGTTTTCAAAAACCCAGATCCATCCTCAAAAGTCCCATTTGGACTTTCTGAATCCAAATCCAAAGTTAGATCTTAAACCCAACTTGGATCCACATTTCCAAGTACAATCTCCACTTTGGATCATAGACTTCAGATCCAAATTCCATTTTAGGATCCAAAATTCAACTTCTACTTCAGATCTCAGACTCTAGATCCAAATTACATCTTGGATTCTAGACCTTGGACCCAATTCCATTTAGGATTTAGAATCCATCTCCACTTTTTGGATCTCAGACTTCAGATCCAATTCCACTTTGGATCTCAGACTTCAAATCCAATTTCATCTTAGGATCCAGAATCCAATTCCACTTTGGATCTCAGACTTCAGATCCAAATTTCATTTAGGATCTAGAGTCCAACTCCACTTCGGATCTCAGACTTCAGATCCAAATTTCATTTAGGATCTAGAGTCCAACTCCACTTTTTGGGATCTCAGACTTCAGATCCAATTCTATTTTAGGATCCGGAATCCAAATCCATCTTGGATTCCAGATCTCGGATCCCAGTCTATTTAGGATCCAAAATCCAATTTCATTCCCAATTCTAGATTTTAAATCCAATTCCATTTTCAGATCTTATCCAAATCCATTTCTATTTTTAAATGCCATTTGGATTTCTCAAATCCATCCTGATTCTAAATTTTAAAATTCAATTCCATTTCAAATTTTATCTCTTCTCATAGATCTAAGTTCAAAGTCCATCTCTTGACTCTGAGATTTCCTTCCTTTTTCCTTTTATCTCAGTTTCAAATCATTCTCTCTCAGAAATCAAGATTTATTCTTCCAACTCTGATCACTTCAAAGGCTTAGAATTTCTCTGATCTGTCTCAAGTTCTAAGTTAAGATCTTACCATTCAGAAACTAATTCTTCACTCCATTATCAAGTCCATCTCAGAATACTTGGAAGTTTTCAAAACATCTTTTCAAAAGAGCATACATCCCTGCATTGCACAAGCATGATACTTTGTGCATTTAGACTTAGGATAAATTCTTAAATAATGTTTTAGCAAAGCAAAAGGCATAAATTCGATCCTTGGTTCGATTACCCTTGATAAAGGCGCCAGGAACGGTCGAACCTCATACCGACAAGCGAATCCCGTCTCTCCATTTTTCCGCAATATATTTCAAAACGGAGGCGAGTAATTTTCTAAATATTTTCAAATCAAGGTCAAGTGAGACACCGCAAAAGAGTTCCTCTCTCTCTTTTCTTTCTTTCTTTTCTCTTCTCTCTTCTTTTCTTTCTTTTATTTTCTCCCTTCAAAAAAGTGGAAATAGAGGTTAGAAAAGGAAAAGAGAAGGAAGAGAGAGAAACCACAAGAGAGGAAAAATTTTGCGATGATCACAATGTTGAAGTGCTGCAGCTATTCCACGCCAAGGAGAAGCCCACGGCTGGAGTGAGGGAGCTTGAGAGAAGAGAGGAAGTTTTGGGAGAGAGAAGAGAGAGAGAGTGAAGAAGAAAAAGTCGCCCAAACAAGGGGGACCCGTTTTTTTGTAAAGGTTTTATAGATGTTGGCTTAGGGGTAGACGACTGTGATTTAATCCCTCCAAGATGGTGGGTTGGGGAGCTCCACACCCCCCAACCACCAATGCATGTCAAGCCTTCCAAAACGTTTTGCAGAAATTTCAAAAACACCATTTTTGAAGAGCCTTAAAGTTTCAACAAATTACAAGGGGGCGCCCTTGGCTGCCACCCAACGTGCCCAATGGGTTTTAAGGATTTGAATTCTTTTGAAAACATTACAAACTTGCCATGGGGCGCCAGCCCCATGGCTCCCTTTTGAAAATGGCGCCTCTCATGATGGAGCCTAGGCTTCATCATGAGGGTGTTGGAAAAATACATGGCCAATGAGGGCCTAAACTTTAAAGCCATGCAAGAAATATTTCAAAACTACCATCCAGCTGGTCAGCCTTGACCAGATGCCTCTTAAGGAAATCACCTCTCGTTTGTTAAAATTAAGAGTTCTAAGTTTTGGGTCCAAAATTAAGTCAAGACTCGTAATTCACATGCACTGACAAAGTTTTTTCGTCGTTCGGGTCTCAAATTCGAGGTGTACCACTACAACCCTATTCCAAACTTACCCTAAACGTTTCGGAGGTTAATTCATTCTAGATTTCCTGAAATCGCTCTTTTTGCATAAAGTTATGCGATTTTACCTGATTCTCAAAATAAGCAAATCTTCATAAATTGCCAAAACATAAAAAAAATCATCGATTTCCACATAATTACATAATATAAATCAAAATGAAAATCGTGGATCTTACATTAGAACACATGTATACGTGATTGAATCAATATGATATTTTTTTCACAGCCTTGGACCACATATTTGCATTATTGAATCACTATAAAATCTTTTTGACAGCCTATGAACACATATATGCATGATTGAATCACTATGAAATATTTTGCACAATCTTAGAACACATACATGCATGATTCAATCACTATGAAAACTTTTTTACAGCCTTAGAAGATATATATGCCTGATTGAACCACTATGAATTTTTTTTGACAGCCTTAGAACACATATATGCATGATTGAAACACTAAAAATTTTTTTGAGAGCAGTAGAACTCATATATGCATGATTGAATCACTATAAATTTTTTTTGTCAGCCTTAGAACACATATAAGCATGATTGAATCACTATAAAAAAATTTTGACAGCGTTAGAACACATATATGCATGATTGAATCACTATGAAATCTTATTGACCGCCACAAAACACATATATTTGTGATTGAATCACTAAGAAATATTTTTCACAACCTTAGTACACATGTATGCATGATTCAATCACTACGAGCAATTTTTTACAGCCTTAGAACATATATATGCTTGATTGAATCACTATGAATTTTTTTTGACAGCCTTAGAACACATATATGCATGATTGAATCAATAGAATTTTTTTTTGACAGCCTTAGAACACATATAAGCATGATTCAATCACTATAAATTTTTTTTGACAGCCTTAGTACACATATATGCATGATTGAATCACTATAAAATTATTTTGCAATCTAAGAACACATATATGCATGAATGAATCAGATGAATTTTTTTTGATAGCCTTAGAACACATATATGCATGATTGAATCACTACAAATTTTTTTTTAGGGCATTACAACACATATATGCAAGATTGAATCACTATAAATTTTTTTTTACTACCATAGAACACATATATGCATGATTTTTTTCACTATGATTTTTTTTTACAGCCTTAGAATATATATATGCATGATTGTATAACTATGGATTTTTTTTGCAGCCTTAGAACACATATATGCATGAGTGAATCACCATGAAAATTTTTGGCCCGCCTTAGAACACATCTATGCCTGATTGAATCACTACAATATTTTTTTGAAAGCATTATTACAAATATATGCATGATTAAATCACTATAAATTTTTTTGGTCAACCTTAGAACACATATATGCCTGAATGAATCACTATGAACTTTTTTTGACAGCCTTAGAACTCATATATGCATGATTTAATCGCTATGAATTTTTTTTGACAGCCTTAGAGCACATATATGCATGATTTAATCGCTATAAATTTTTTTTGACAGCCTTAGAACATGTATAAGCATGATTGAATCACTATGATTTTTTTTTAACAACCTTAGAACACAAATATTCATGATTGAATCACTAAGAAGTTATTTTGCTGCCTAATAACACATATATGCATGATTGAATCACTATGAATTTTTTTTTACAGCCTTAGAACACATATATGCTTGATTGAATCACTACAAATTTTTTTTAGAGCATTAGAACACACATATGCATGATTGAATCACTATAAATTTTTTTTGACAACCTTAAAACACATATTTCCATGATTGAATCACTACGAATTTTTTTTGACAGCCTTAGAACAAATATATGCATGATTGAATCACTATAAAATTTTTTTATTGCCTTAGAACACATATATGCAAGATGAATCACTATCAAATTTTTTTGTCAGCCTTAGAACACATACATGCGTGATTGAATCACTATAAAATTTTTTTATTGCCTTAGAACACATATATGCAAGATGAATCACTATCAAATTTTTTTGTCAGCCTTAGAACACATACATGCGTGATTGAATCACTATAAATTTTTTTTTAGAGCATTTGAGCACATATATGCAGGATTGAATTTCTATAAAAAAAAATTTGAAAACCTTAGAACACTTCTACATGATTGAATCACTATGAATTTTTTTTGACAACCTTAGAAAACATATACACATGTAGCGTTAGAACACATATATGCATGATTGAATCAGTTTAAAACTTTTTTGGCAGCCTTAGAACACATATATGCATGATTGAATCACTATAAAGTTTTTTTGAGAGCATTAGAACACATATATGCATGATTGAATCACTCTAAAATTTTTTTGACAACCTTAGAACACATATCCTCATGATTGAATCACTATAAAATTTTTTTGACAACCTTAGAACACATATTTGCCTGATTGATTCACTAAGAAATCTTTTTGACAGCCTTAGAATACAAATATGCATGATTGAATCACTATGAATTTTTTTTTACTGCCTTAGAACCCATATATGTAAGATTGAATCACTATGAAATATTTTGCACAACCTTAGAACACATATATGCATGATTCAATGACAATGAAAACTTTTGTATAGCCTTAGAACATATATATGCCTGATTGAACCACTACAGAATTTTTTTGACAGCCTTAGAACACATATATGTATGTTTGAATCACTATAAATTTTTTTTGAGAGCAGTAAAACTCATATATGCATGATTGAATGACTATTAATTTTTTTTGACAGCCTTAGAACAAATATAAGCACGATTGAATCACTATAATTTTTTTTTTACAGCCCTAGAACACATATATGCATGATTGAATCAATATAAAATCTTATTCACTGCAATAGAACACATATATGCATGATTGAATCACTATGAAATATTTTTCACAACCTTAGTACACATGTATGCATGATTCAATCACTGTGAGAACTTTTTTACAGCCTTAGAACACATATAAGCATGATTGAATCACTATGAAATTTTTTTGACAACCTTATAACACATATATGCATGATTGAATCACTATGAAATTTTTTTACCAGCCTTAGAACATATATATGCATGATTGGATCACTATGATTTTTTTTTGCAGCCTTAGAACACATATATGCATAATTGAATCACTATAAATTTTTTTGGCCAGCCTTAGAATACATATTCAAGATTGAATCACTATAATTTTTTTTTTACAACCTTAGAACACATATCTGCATGATTGAATCACTATGAAATGTTTTGACTGCCTTAGAACACATATATGCATGATTGAATCACCATGAAATTTTTTTGACCGCCTTAGAACATATATATGCATGATTGGATAAGTATAAATTTTTTTTTCAGCCTTAGAACACATATTTGCATGATTAAATCAATATGAAATTTTTTGGCCAGCCATAGAACACATATATGCATGATTGAATCACTACAAATTTTTTTTAGAGCATTAGAGCACATATATGCATCATTGAATCTCAATAAATTTTTTTTGACAACCTTAAACATATATCTGCTTGATTGAATCACTATGAATTTTTTTTGACACCCATAGAACACATATATGCATGATTAAATCTTTGTGAAATTTCTTTGACAGCCTTAGGACACATACACTATAAAAAAAAATTGACAGCCTTAGAACACATATATGCATGTTTGAATCACTATGATTTTTTTTACTACCTTAGGACACATATATGCATGATTGAATCTCTAGGATTTTTTTTTGACAACCTTAGAACACATATATGCATGATTGAATCACTATGAAATTTTTTGAACAACCTTATTTCAGATATATGCATGATTGAATCACTCTGAAATTGTTTTTATTGCCCTAGAACACATATATGCACGATTGAGTCACCATGATTTTTTTTTTAAAACCTTAGAACACATATCTGCATGATTGAATCACTATGAAATTTATTTGTCTGCCTTAGAAGACGTATATGCAAGATTGAATCACTTAGAAATTTTTTTGACAGCCCTAGAACGCATATATGCATGATTGAATCACTATGAATTTTTTTTGACATACTTAGAACACATATAAGCATGATTTAATCACTACAAAATTTTTTTGACAGCCTTATAACACATATATCCATGATTGAATCACCATGAAAATTTTTTGACAGCCTTAGAACATATATATGCATGATTGGATCACTATGAATTTTTTTTCAGCCTTAGAACACATATGCGTGATTGAATCACTATGAATTTTTTTGGACAACCTTAGAACATATATATGCGTGATTGAATCACTACAAAATATTTTTTAGAGCATTAGAACACATATATCCATCATTGAATCACTATAATTTTTTTTTGACAACCTTAGAACGTATATCTGCATGATTGATTCACTATGAAATTTTTTTGACAGCCTTAGAACACATATATGCTTTATGGAATCAATATAAAAATTTTTTGACAGCCTTAGAACACATATAGTCATGATTGAATCACTGTGAATTTTTTTTGACAACCTTAGAACACATATATCTGTGATTGAATCAATATAATTTTTTTTTGACAGCCTTAGAACACATATATGCATGATTGAATCATTATGAAATATTTTTGACATACTTAGAACACATATATGCATGATTCAATCACTATGATGTTTTTTTTACTGCCTTAGAACACATATATGCATGATTGAATTACAATGAAGTTTTTTTGACAGCCTTAGAACACATATCTGCATGATTGAATCACTATGAAATCTTATTGACTGCCTTAGAACACATATATGCAAGATTGAATCACTATGAAATATTTTGCACAACCTTAGAACACATATATGCTTGATTCAATCAGTATGAAATCTTTTTTACAGCCTTAAAACATATATATAACTGATTCAACCACTATGAATTTTTTTGAAAGCCTTAGAACACGTATATATTTGATTGAATCAATATAAATTTTTTTGAGAGTAGTAGAACTCATATATGCATGATTGAATCACTATGAATTTTTTTTGACAGCCTTCAAACACATCTAAGCATGATTGAATCACAATAATTTTTTTTTGACACCCTTAGAGCACATATATGCATGATTGAATCACTATGAAATCCTATTGACAGCCATAGAACACATATCTGCATGATTGAATCACTATGAATTTTTTTTTACTGCCTTAGAACACATATATGCAATTAGATCACCATGAAATTTTTTTGACATCCTTAGAACATATATATGCATGATTGGATCACTAGGATTTTTGTTTTTCAGCCTTAGAACACATATTTGCATAATTGAATCAATATGAAATTTTTTGGCTAGCCTTAGAACACATATTCAAAATTGAATCACTATAAATTTTTTTTTACAACCTCAGAACACATATCTGCATGATTGAATCACTATGAAATTTTTTTGACTGCCTTATAACACATATATACATGATTGAATCACCATGAAAATTTTTTGACAGCCTTAGAACATATATATGCATGATTGGATAAGTATGAATTTTTTTCAGTCTTAGAATACATATTTAAATGATTGAATCAATATGAAATTTTTTGGCCAGCCGTAGAACACATATATGCATCATTGAATCTCTATAAATTTTTTTTGACAACCTTAAAACATATATCTGCTTGATTGAATCACTATGAAATTTTTTTGACAGCCATGGAACACATATACGCATGATTAAATCTTTGTGAATTTTTTTTGACAGCCATAGGACACATACACTATAAAAAAAAATTGACAGCCTTAGAACACATATATGCATGTTTGAATCTCTATGATTTTTTTTTACTACCTTAGGACACATATATGCATGATTGAATCTCTAGGAATTTTGTTTGACAACCTTAGAACACATATATGCATGATTGAATCACTATGAAATTTTTTTAACAGCCTTATTACAGATATATGCATGATTGAATCACTCTGAAATTGTTTTTATTGCCCTAGAACACATATATGCATGATTAAATCACTATGATTTTTTTTTTAAAACCTTAGAACACATATCTGCATTATTGAATCACTATGAAATTTATTTGACAGCCTTAGAAGACGTATATGCAAGATTTAATCACTTAGAATTTTTTTTGACAGCCCTAGAACGCATATATGCATGATTGAATCACTATGAATTTTTTTGACATACTTAGAACACATATAAGCATGATTTAATCACTACGAATTTTTTTTGACAGCCTTATAACACATATATCCATGATTGAATCACTATGAAAATTTTTTGTCAGCCTAAGAACATATATATGCATGATTGGATCACTATGAATTTTTTTTCAGCTTTAGAACACATATATGCGTGATTGAATCACTATGAAATTTTTTGGACAGCCTTAGAACACATATATGTGTGATTGAATCACTACAAAATTTTTTTTAGAGCATTAGAACACATATATGCATCATGGAATTGCTATAAAAAATTTTTGACAACCTTAGAACGTATATCTGCATGATTGAATCACTATGAAATTTTTTTGACAGCCTTAGAACACATATATGCCTGATTGAATCAATATAAAAAAAATTTGACAGCCTTAGAACACATATATTCATGATTGAATCACTTTTAAATTTTTTTGATAGCCTTAGAACACATATATTTGTGATTGAATCAATTTAATTTTTTTTTGACAGCCTTAGAACACATATATGCATGATTGAATCACTTTGAAATATTTTTGACATCCTTAGAACACATATATGCATGATGCAATCACTATAAATTTTTTTTTACTGCCTTAGAACACATATATGCGTGATTGAATCACTATGAAGTTTTTTTGACAGCCTTAGAACACATATATGCATGATTGAATCACTATGAAATCTTATTGACTGCCTTAGAACACATATATGCAAGATTGAATCACTATGAAATATTTTGCACAACCTTAGAACACATATATGCTTGATTCAATCAGTATGAAACTTTTTTACAGCCTTAAAACATATATATGTCTGATTCAACCACTATGAATTTTTTTTGAAAGCCTTAGAACACGTATATGTTTGATTGAATCACTATAAATTTTTTTGAGAGTAGTAGAACTCATATATGCATGATTGAATCTCTATGATTTTTTTTTGACAGCCTTCAAACACATATAAGCATGATTGAATCACTATAATTTTTTTTTGACACTCTTAGAGCAGATATATGCATGATTGAACCACTATGAAATCTTATTGATTGCCATAGAACACATATCTGCATGATTGAATCACTATGAAATTGTTTGACTGCCTTAGAACACATATATGCATGATTGAATCACCATGAAATTTTTTTGACATCCTTAGAACATATATATGCATGATTGGATCACTATGATTTTTTCTTTCAACCTTAGAACACATATTTGCATGATTCAATCAATATGAAATTTTTTGGCCAGCCTTAGAACACATATATGCATGATTGAATCACTACAAATTTGTTTTAGAGCATTAGAACACATATATGCATCATTGAATCACTATAATTTTTTTTTGACAACCTTAGAACATATATCTGCTTGATTGAATCACTATGAAATTTTTTTGACAGCCCTAGAACACATATATGCCTGATTGAATCACTATAAAAAAAATTTGACAGCCTTAAAACACATATATTCATTATTGAATCACTCTGAAATTTTTTTGATAGCATTAGAATAGATATATGCGTGATTGAATCAATATGATTTTTTTTTGACAACCTTAGACCACATATTTGCATTATTGAATCACTATAAAATCTTTTTGACAATCTATGAACACATATATGCATGATTGAATCACTATAAAATATTTTGCACAACCTTAGAAACCATATATGCATGATTCAATCACTATGAAAACTTTTTTACAGCCTTAGAACATATATGTGCCTGATTAAACCACTATGAATTTTTTTTGACAGCCTTAGAACACATATATATATGTTTGAATCACTACAAATTTTTTTGAGAGCAATAAAACTCATATATGCATCATTGAATCACTATGAATTTATTTTGACAGCCTTAGAACACATATAAGCCAGATTGAATCACTATAAAAAAAATTTGACAGCCTTAGAACACATATATGCATGATTGAATCACTATGAAATCTCATTGACTGCAATAGAACACATATATGCATGATTGAATCACTATGAAATATTTTTCACAACCTTAGTACACATATATGCATGATTCAATCACTATTAGAACTTTTTTACGGCCTTAGAACATATATATGCCTAATTGAATCACTATGAATTTTTTTTGACAGCCTTAGAACACATATATGCATGCTTGAATCAATACAAATTTTTTTTTAGAGCAGTAGAACACATATATGAATGATTGAATCACGATGAATTTTTTTTGATAGCCTTGGAACACATATAAGCATGATTCAATAACTATAAAAATTTTTTGACAGCCTTAGAACACATATATGCATGATTGAATCACTATGAAATTATTTTGCAACCTAAGAACACATATATGCATGATTGAATCAGATGAATTTTTTTTACAGCTTTAGAACACATATATGCATCATTAAATCACTACAATTTTTTTTTAGGGCATAACAACACATATCTGCATGATTGAATCACTATGATTTTTTTTTGACGGCCTTAGAATATATATATGCATGACTGGATCACTATGGATTTTTTTTGCAGCCTTAGAACACATATATGCATGATTGAAATACCATGAAATTTTTTGGCCCGCTTTAGAACACTTATATGCCTGATTGAATCACTACAAATTTTTTTTGAAAGCAATATTACAAATATATGCATGATTAAATCACTATAAAATTTTTTTGACAACTTTAGAACACATATATGCCTGAATTTATCACTATGAATCTTTTTTGACAGCCTTAGAACTCATATATGCATGATTGAATCACTATGAATTTTTTTTTACAGCCTATGCACGATTGAATCACTATAAAATTTTTTTTGACAGCCTTAGAACATGTATAAGCATGATTGAATCACTATGAATTTTTTTTGACTACCTTAGAACATATATATGCATGATTGAATCAATAAGAAATTATTTTACAGCCTAATAACACATATATGCATGATTGAATCACTATGAAATTTTTTGGACAGCCTTAAAAGACATATATGCTTGATTGAATCACTACAAAAAATTTTTAGAGCATTAAAACACACATATGCATGATTGAATTACTATAACTTTTTTTTTGACAACCTTAAAACACATATTTGCATTATTGAATCACTATGAAATTTTTTTGACAGCCTTAGAACATATATAGGGATGATTGAATCACTATAAATTCTTTTTGTAGGCTTAGAACACATATATGCAAGATGAATCACTATCAATTTTTTTTGTTTGCCTTAGAACACATACATGCGTGATTGAATCCCTAAATTTTTTTTTTGAGAGCATTTTAACACATATATGCTGGATTGAATAACTATAAATTTTTTTTTGACAACCTTAGAACACATATCTGCATGATTGAATCACCATGAATTTTTTTGGACAACCTTAGAAGATATATACACATGTTTAAATCACTGTAAATTTTTTTTCAGCATTAGAACACATATATGCATGATTGAATCACTTTGAAATTTTTTTGGCAGCCTCAAAACACATATATGCATGATTGAATCACTATAAAAAAATTTTGAGAGCATTAGAACACATATATGCATGATTGAATCACTCTAAAATTTTTTTGACAACCTTAGAACACATATCCTCATGATTGAATCACTATAATTTTTTTGTGACAACCTTAGAACACATATCGGCATGATTGAATCACTATGAAATTTTTTTGATAGCCTTAGAACACATATTTGCCTGATTGATTCACTAAGAAATCTTATTGACAGCCTTAGCATACAAATATGCATGATTCAATCACTATGAATTTTTTTTTACTGCCTTAAACACATATATGTAAGATTTAATCACTATGAAATTTTTCTGAGAGCTTAGAGCACATATATGCATGATTCAGTCACTTTTAATTTTTATTGACAACCTGAGAACACATAAATGCATGATTGAATCACTATGAATTTTTTTTACTGCCTTAGAACACATATATGCAAGATTGAATCACTTTGAATTTTGTTTTACATCCTTAGAACACATATATGCATGATTAAATCTATGTGTTTTTTTTTGACAGCCTTAGAACTCATGTATGCACGATTGAATCACTATAAAAAAGTTTTGACAGCCTTAGAATACATATATGCATGTTTGAATGACTATGAATTTTTTTTTACTACCTTAGGACACATATATGCATGATTGAATCACTATAAAAATTTTTTGACAGCCTTAGAACACATATAGCCATGATTAAGTCACGATACAAAATTTTTACAGCCTTAGAACACATATATGCTTGATTGAATTACTATGATTTTTTTTTTTGATAACCTTAGAATACATATATGCATGATTGAATCACAATGCAATTCTTTTGACACCCCAGAACACATATATGCATGATTGATTCACTATGAAAATTTTTTGATAGCCTTTGAACACATATATGCATGATTGAATCACTTTGAATCTCTATAAAAAAAATTGACATCATTAGAACACATATATGCATGATTAAATCACTATAAATTTTTTTTTTAAAATCTTAGAACACATATATGCATGATTGAATCACTATGAAATTTTTTTGACAGCCATAGAACACATATATGCATGATTAAATCACTGCGGTTTTTTTTTGACAGCCATAGAACACATATATGCATGATTGAGTCACTATGAAATTTTTTTGACACCCTTAAAACACATATATGCTTGATTGAATCACTTTGAATTTTTTTTGACATCCTTAGAACAAATACATACATGATTGAGTCACTATGAATTTTTTTTACAGCCTTAGAACATATATATCCATCATTGAATCACTATAATTTTTTTTTTATGACCTTAGTACACATATATGCATGATTAAATCTTTGTGAAATTTTTTTAACAGCCTTAGGACACATATATGCTAGATTGAATCACTATAAAAAAAAATTGACAGCCTTAAAACACATATATGCATGTTTGAATCACTATGATTTTTTTTTTACTACCTTAGGACACATATATGCATGATTGAATCACTAAGAATTTTTTTTGACATCCTTAGAACACATATATGCATGATTGAATCACTATAAAATTTTTTGGACTGCCTTATAACATATATGTGCATGATTGAATCACTATGAAATTGTTTTTATTGCCGTAGAACACATATTCATGATTGAATCGCTATGATTTTTTTTTTAAAATCTTAGAACACATATCTGCAAGATTGAATCACTATGAAATTTATTTGACAACCTTAGAAGACATATATGCAAGATTGAATCATTTTGAATTTTTTTTGACAACCCTAGAATGCATATATGCATGATTTAATCACTATGAATTTTTTTTTACTGCTTTATAATAGATATATGCATGATTGAATCACTATGAAAATTTTTTGACAGCCTTAGAACATATATATGAATGATTGGATCACTATGATTTTTTTTTCAGCCTTAGAACACATATATGAATGATTGAATCACTATGAAATTTTTTGGCCAGCCTTAGAATACATATATGCGTGTTTGAATCACTATAATTTTTTTTTGAGAGCATTAGAACACATATATGCATCATTGAATCACAATAATATTTTTTTGACAACCTTAGAACATATATCTGCATGATTGAATCGCTATGATTTTTTTTTGACAGCCTTAGAGCACATATATACATGATTGAGTCACCGTGATTTTTTTTTGACAACCTTAGAACACATATATGCGTGATTGAATCAATATAATTTTTTTTTTACAGCATTAGACCACATGTTTGCATGATTGAATCACTATAAAATGTTTTTGACATCCTATGAACCCATATATGCATGATTGAATCACTATGAAATATTGTTGACATCCTTAGAACACATATATGCATGATTCCGTCACTATGATTTTTTTTTTACTGCCTTAGAGCATATATAGGCATGATTGAATCACTCTGAAGTTTTTTTGACAGCCTTATAACACATATATGCATTATTGAATCATTATGAAATCTTATTGACTGCCTTAGAACACACACATGCATGATTGAATCACTATGAAATATTTTCCACAACCTTAGATCACATATATGCATGATTCAGTCACTATTAAAACTTTTTTACAGGCTTAGAACATATATATGCCTTATTGAACCACTATGATTTTTTTTTGACAGCCCTAGAACGCATATATGTATGATTGAATCACTATAAATTTTTTAGAGAGTAGTAGAACTGATCTATGCATGATTGAATCACTATAAAATTTTCTTGACAGCCTTAGAACACATATATGCATATTTGAATCACTATGAAATATTATTGACTGCCATAGAACATATATATCAAGATTGAATCACTATGAAATATTTTTCACACCCTTAGTACACATATATGCCTGATTCAGTCACTATGAAAACTTTTTTACAGCCTTAGAACATATATATGCCTGATTGAATCACTATGAATTTTTTTTGACAGCCTTAGAACACATATATGAATGATTGAATCACTAAATTTTTATTTTGAGAGCTGTAGAACACATATATGCATGATTGAATCACTAATTTTTTTTTTTGAGAGCTGTAGAACACATATATGCATGATTGAATCACTATGAACTTTTTTTGACAGCCTTAGAACACATATAAGCATGATTCAATCACTATAATTTTTTTTTGACAGCCTTAGAACACATATATGCATGATTGAATCACTTTGAAATTATTTTCCAACATAAGAACACATATATGCATGATAGAATCACTATAATTTTTTTTAGGACCTTAGAACACATATATGCAAGATTGAATCACTATAAATTGTTTTTGACTACTTTGGAGCACATATCTGCATCATTGAATCACTATGGTTTTTTTTTGATAGCCTTAGAATATATATATGAATGATTGGATTGGATCACTATGGAATTTTTTTCAGCCTTAGAACACATATATGCATGATTCAATCACCATGAATTTTTTTGGCCTGCCTTAGAAAACATATATGCCTGATTGAATCACTACAAATTTTTTTTATTGCATTATTATAAATATATGCATGATTAAATCACTATAATTTTTTTTTGACAACCTTAGAACACATATATGCCTGAATGAATCACTATGATTTTTTTTGACAGCCTTAGAACTCATATATGCAAGATTGAATCCCTATGAATTTTTTTAATAGCCTTATAACACATATACGCATGATTGAATCACGATAAAAATTTTTTGATAGCCTTAGAACACATATACGCATAATTGAATGGTTATGAAATTTTTTTGCACCCATAGAACACATATATGAATGATTGAATCACTATGAAATTTTTTTGACAATCATAGAACACATATGCATGATTGAATCACTATGAGATTTTTTTGATAGCCTTAGGACACATATATGCGTGATTGAATAAATACAAATTTTTTTTGAGAGCCTAAGAACACATATATACATGAATGAATCACTACAAAATTTTTTTGACAGCCTTAGAACACATATAACCATGATTTAATAACTATTAATTTTTTTTGACAGCGTTAGAACATATATATGCATGATTCAATCACTATAAATTTTTTTTGACAGCCTCAGAACACATGTGCATGATTAAATCACTATGATTTTTTATTGACAACCACAGAACACATATATGCATTATTGAATCACTATGAGATTTTTTTGATAGACTTAGAGCACATATATGCATGATTGAATCAATACAATTTTTTTTGATACCCTTAGAACACATTTATGTATGATTCAATCACTATGAATTTTTTTTACAGCCTTAGAACACATATATGCATGATTGAAGCATTACGAATTTTTTATGACAACCTAGAACACGTATATGATTGATTGAATCACTATGAAATGTTTTTGACTACCATAGAACACATATATGAATGATTTAATCACTACGAGATTTTTTTGATAGCCTTAGAACACATATATGCATGATTGAATCTCTATAAAAAATTATTGACTCCATTAGAACACATATATGCATGATTTTATCACTATAAATTTTTTTTGACAACCTTAGATACATAAATGTATGATTGAATCACAATGAAATAGTTTTGATAGTCGTAGAACACATATATGAAGGATTCAGTCACTATAAATTTTTTTTGATAGCCTAAGAACACATATATGCATAATTGAATCACTATGGAATTTTTTTGACTGCCTTAGAACACATATATATTTATGATTGAATCATTGTAAATTTTTTTTGACAGTCTTAGAACACATATATGAATGACTAATCACTATGAATTTTTTTTGGCAACCATAGAACACATATATGCATGATTGAGTTACTATAAGATTTTTTTGACAGCCTTAGAACACATATATACATGATTGAATCAATACAATTATTTTTTCACACCCTTAGAACACATATATGCAGGATTGAGTCACTATAATTTTTTTTAGAGCATTAGAACACATATACACAAGATTGAATCACTATAAATTTTTCTTGACAACCATAGAACACATATCTACATGATTGAATCACTATGAATTTTTTTAGCAGCCTTAGAGCATATATATGCATGGTTGGATCACTATGAATTTTTTTTGCAGCCTTAGAACACATATATGCATCATTGAATCACATTAAAATTTTTTGGTCAGCCTTAGAACACATATATGCATGATTGAATCACTACAAAATTTTTTTTAGAGCATTAAAACACGTATATCTATGATATAATCACTATAAATTTTTCTTGACAACCTTAGAACACACATCTGCATGAATTTAACACTATGAAATTTTTTTGACAGTCGTCGAACACATTTATGCATGATTGAATCACTATGAAATTTTTTCGACAACCTTAGAACACATATATGCATAATTGAATCACTGTAATTTTTTTTTAGATCATTAGAACACATATATGCATGATTGAATCACTATAAAAAAAATTTGACAGCCTTAGAACATATATATGCATGATTGAATCACTAAAAAATTTTTTTGACAGCCATAGAACACATTTATGCGTGATTGAATCAAAATAAATTTTTTTTGACAGCCTTAGACCACAAATTTGCATGATTGAATCACTAAGAAATCTTTTTGACATACTATGAGCACATATATGCATGATTGAATCACTATGAAATATTTTTCACAACCTTAGCAGTCATATATGCGTGATTCAATCACTACAATTTTTTTTTTTACTGCCTTAGAACTAATATACACATTATTGAATCACTATGAATTTTTTTTGCAGCCTTAGAACACATGTATGCATGATTGAATCACTACAAATTTTTTTTTAAGAGAATTAGAACACATATATGCATCATTGAATCACTATAAATTTTTTTTTACAGCGTTAGAACACATATCTTCATGATTGAATCACTATGAAAATTTTTTGACCGCCTTAGAACATATATATGCATGATTGGATCACTATGAAATTTTTTGGCCAGCTATAGAACACATATATCCATGATTGAATCACTATAAATTTTTTTTAAGAGCATTAGAACACATACATGCATAATTGAATCACTATAATTTTTTTTTTACAACCTTAGAACACATATCTTCATGATTGAATTACTATGAAAGTTTTTTTGACAGCCTTAGAACATATATATGCATGATTGAATCAATACAAATTATTTTTTAGAGCCTTAGAACACATGTATGCATCATTGAATCACTATAAAAAAATTCTGACAACCTTAGAACACATGTCTGCATGATTGAATCACTATGAAATTTTTTTGACAGCCTTAGAATACATATATGCATGACTGAATCACTATAAAAAAGTTTTGATATCCTTAGAACACATATATGCATGATTGAATCATTATGTAATTTTTTTGACAGCCTTAGAACACATATATGCATAATTGAATCAATATGAATTTTTTTTGACAGCCTTAGACCACATATTTGCATGATTGAACAACTATGAAATCTTTTTAACCACCTATAAACACATATATTCATTATTGAATCACTATGAATTTTTTTTGACAACCATAGAATACATATATGCATGATTGAAACACTATGAGATTTTTTTGACAGCCTTAGAACACACATATATATATAATTAAATAAAGACAAAATTTTTTTGACTGCCTTAGAACACATATATGCATGATTGAATCACTACAAATTTTTTTTTACAGCCTTAAAACACATATATGCATGCTTGACGCTGTATGAAAATTTTTTGACATACTTAGAACACATATAAGCATGATTTAATCACTATGAATTTTTTTTGACGGCCTTATAACATAGATATGCAAGATTGAATCACTATGAAATTTTTTTGACAGCCTTAGAACATATATATGCATGATTGGATGACTATACATTCTTTTTGCAGCTTTAGAACACATATATGCATGATTGAATCAATATAATTTTTTTTTAAGAGCATTGGAACATATATATGCATCATTGAATTACTATAAAAAATTTTTGACAACCTTAGAACACAAATCTGCATGATTGAATCACTATGATTTTTTTTTTACAGCCTTAGAACACATATATGGATGATTGAATAATTATAAAAAAAATTTGACTGCCTTAGAACACATATATGCATGATTGAATTCCTATAAATTTTTTTTTGACAGGCTTAGAACACATATATGTGTGATTGAATCAATATGAAATTTTTTTGCCAGCCTTTGACCACATATTTGCATGATTGAATCACTATGAAATCTTTTTGACAAACTATGAAAACATATATGCATGATTGAATCACTATGAAATCTTTTTGACAAACTATGAAAACATATATGCATGATTGAATCACTATGAAATATTTTTCATAACCTTAGAACACATATATGCATGATTCAATCACTATGAATTTTTTTTACTGCCATAGAATACATATATGCATGATTGAATCACTGTGAATTTTTTTTGACAGCCATAGAACACATATATGCATGATTGAATCACTATGATATCTTATTGACTACCTTAGAACACATATATGCATGATTGAATCACTATGAAATATTTTTCACAACCTTAGAACACATATATGCATGATTGAATGACTATAAAATATTTTTGAGAACCTTACAACACATATATGCAAGATTGAATCAGTTCAAAAGTTTTTAGACAGCGTTAGAACACATATATACATGATTGAATCACTATGAATTTTTTTTACAACCGTAGAACACATATATGCATGATTAAATCACTATGAGATTTTTTTAGCAGCCTTAGAGCATATATATGCATGGTTGGATCACTATGAATTTTTTTTGCAGCCTTAGAACACATATATGCATCATTGAATCACATTAAAATTTTTTGGTCAGCCTTAGAACACATATATGCATGATTGAATCACTACAAAATTTTTTTTAGAGCATTAAAACACGTATATCTATGATATAATCACTATAAATTTTTCTTGACAACCTTAGAACACACATCTGCATGAATTTAACACTATGAAATTTTTTTGACAGTCGTCGAACACATTTATGCATGATTGAATCACTATGAAATTTTTTCGACAACCTTAGAACACATATATGCATAATTGAATCACTGTAATTTTTTTTTAGATCATTAGAACACATATATGCATGATTGAATCACTATAAAAAAAATTTGACAGCCTTAGAACATATATATGCATGATTGAATCACTAAAAAAAATTTTTGACAGCCATAGAACACATTTATGCGTGATTGAATCAAAATAAATTTTTTTTGACAGCCTTAGACCACAAATTTGCATGATTGAATCACTAAGAAATCTTTTTGACATACTATGAGCACATATATGCATGATTGAATCACTATGAAATATTTTTCACAACCTTAGCAGTCATATATGCGTGATTCAATCACTACAATTTTTTTTTTTACTGCCTTAGAACTAATATACACATTATTGAATCACTATGAATTTTTTTTGCAGCCTTAGAACACATGTATGCATGATTGAATCACTACAAAATTTTTTTTAAGAGAATTAGAACACATATATGCATCATTGAATCACTATAAATTTTTTTTTACAGCGTTAGAACACATATCTTCATGATTGAATCACTATGAAAATTTTTTGACCGCCTTAGAACATATATATGCATGATTGGATCACTATGAAATTTTTTGGCCAGCTATAGAACACATATATCCATGATTGAATCACTATAAATTTTTTTTAAGAGCATTAGAACACATACATGCATAATTGAATCACTATAATTTTTTTTTTACAACCTTAGAACACATATCTTCATGATTGAATTACTATGAAAGTTTTTTTGACAGCCTTAGAACATATATATGCATGATTGAATCAATACAAATTATTTTTTAGAGCCTTAGAACACATGTATGCATCATTGAATCACTATAAAAAAATTCTGACAACCTTAGAACACATGTCTGCATGATTGAATCACTATGAAATTTTTTTGACAGCCTTAGAATACATATATGCATGACTGAATCACTATAAAAAAGTTTTGATAGCCTTAGAACACATATATGCATGATTGAATCATTATGTAATTTTTTTGACAGCCTTAGAACACATATATGCATAATTGAATCAATATGAATTTTTTTTGACAGCCTTAGACCACATATTTGCATGATTGAACAACTATGAAATCTTTTTAACCACCTATAAACACATATATTCATTATTGAATCACTATGAATTTTTTTTGACAACCATAGAATACATATATGCATGATTGAAACACTATGAGATTTTTTTGACAGCCTTAGAACACACATATATATATAATTAAATAAAGACAAAATTTTTTTGACTGCCTTAGAACACATATATGCATGATTGAATCACTACAAATTTTTTTTTACAGCCTTAAAACACATATATGCATGCTTGACGCTGTATGAAAATTTTTTGACATACTTAGAACACATATAAGCATGATTTAATCACTATGAATTTTTTTTGACGGCCTTATAACATAGATATGCAAGATTGAATCACTATGAAATTTTTTTGACAGCCTTAGAACATATATATGCATGATTGGATGACTATACATTCTTTTTGCAGCTTTAGAACACATATATGCATGATTGAATCAATATAATTTTTTTTTAAGAGCATTGGAACATATATATGCATCATTGAATTACTATAAAAAATTTTTGACAACCTTAGAACACAAATCTGCATGATTGAATCACTATGATTTTTTTTTGACAGCCTTAGAACACATATATGGATGATTGAATAATTATAAAAAAAATTTGACTGCCTTAGAACACATATATGCATGATTGAATTCCTATAAATTTTTTTTTGACAGGCTTAGAACACATATATGTGTGATTGAATCAATATGAAATTTTTTTGCCAGCCTTTGACCACATATTTGCATGATTGAATCACTATGAAATCTTTTTGACAAACTATGAAAACATATATGCATGATTGAATCACTATGAAATCTTTTTGACAAACTATGAAAACATATATGCATGATTGAATCACTATGAAATATTTTTCATAACCTTAGAACACATATATGCATGATTCAATCACTATGAATTTTTTTTACTGCCATAGAATACATATATGCATGATTGAATCACTGTGAATTTTTTTTGACAGCCATAGAACACATATATGCATGATTGAATCACTATGATATCTTATTGACTACCTTAGAACACATATATGCATGATTGAATCACTATGAAATATTTTTCACAACCTTAGAACACATATATGCATGATTGAATGACTATAAAATATTTTTGAGAACCTTACAACACATATATGCAAGATTGAATCAGTTCAAAAGTTTTTAGACAGCGTTAGAACACATATATACATGATTGAATCACTATGAATTTTTTTTACAACCGTAGAACACATATATGCATGATTAAATCACTATGAGATTTTTTTGACCGCCTTAGAACATATATATGCATGATTGAATCACTATGAATTCTTTTTGCAGCCTTAGAACACATATATGCATGATTGAATCACTATGAATTCTTTTTGCAGCCTTAGAACACATATATGCATTATTGAATCACTATAATTTTTTTTGGCCAGTCTTACAATCACATGATTGAGTCACTAAAAATTTTATTTGGCAGACTTTAAACACTTACATGCGTGCTTGAAGCACTATAAATTTTTTTTGACATCCTTAGAACATATATAAGCATGATTTAATCACTATGAATTTTTTTTGACAAACTTATAACACATATATGCATGATTGAATCACTATGAAATTTTTTTGACAGCCTTTGAACATATATATGCATGATTGGATCACTATGATTTTTTTTTTCAGCCTTATAACACATATAAATATGATAGAATCACTATGAAGTTTTTTTGCCAGCCTTAGAACACATATATGCATCATTGAATCACTAAATTTTTTTTTAGAGCAATAGAACACATATATGCATGGTTGAATCACTATAAATTTTTTTTGATAGTCTTAGAACACATTTATGCATGATTGAATCAATATGATTTTTTTTTTGCAGCCTTAGACCACATATTTTCATGATTGAATAGCTATGAAATCTTTTTGACAGCCTATGAACACATATATGCATGATTGAATCACTATGAAATATTTTTCACAACCTTAGAACACATATATGCTTGATTCAATAACTATGAATTTGTTTTTACTACCTTAGAACACATATATGCTTGATTCAATAACTATGAATTTGTTTTTACTACCTTAGAACACATATATGCATGATTGAATCACTACGAAATATTTTTCACAACCTTAAAACACATATGCAATATTCAATCACTTTGAAAACTTTTTTACAGCCTTAGTACATATATATGCCTGATTGAATCACTATGAATTTTTTTTGATAGCCTTAGAAAATATATATGCATGATTGAATCACTATAAACTTTTTTTGAGAGAAGTAGAAGACATATATGCATTATTGAATCACTATGATTTTTCTTTGATAGGCTTAGAACACATATAAGAATGATTGAATCACTATGAATTTTTTTTTATTGCCTTAGAACACTTATATGTTTGATTGAATCACTATGAAATCTTATTGACTGTCTTAGAACACAGATATGCATGATTAAATCACTATGAAATATTTTTCACAACCTTAGAACACAAATATGCATGATTCAATCACTATGAAAATTTTTTAAACCCTTAGAACATGTATATGGTTGATTGAATCAGTTTGAATTTTTTTTGACAGCCTTAGAACACATATATGCATGATTGAATCACTATGAATTTTTTTTTACAGCCTTAGAACATATATATGCATGATTTAATCACTATGAAATTATTTTGCAGCCTAAGAACCCATATATGCATGATGCAATCACTATGATTTTTTTTATGACAGCCTTACAACACATATATGCATGATTGAATCACTAAAAAAAAAATTTTTGGTCATTAGAACACATATATGCAAGAATGAATTAGTATAAATTTTTTTTTACTACCTTAGAAGACATATCTGCATGATTGAATCACTATGATTTTTTTTTTACAGCCTTAGAATAAATATATGGATGATTGGATCACTATGGAATTTTTTTGCAGCCTTAGAACACATATATGCATGATTGAATCTCTATGAAATTTTTTGGCCCGCCTTAGAACATATATATGCATCATTGAGTCACTACAAATTTTTTTTTAGAGCATTAGAACACATATATGCAAGATTAAATCACTATAAATTTTTTTGACAACCGTAGAACACATATATGCCTGAATGAAACACTAAGAATTTTTTTTGACAGCCCAAGAACACATATATGCATGATTGAATCACTATAAAATTTTTTTGATAGCCTTAGAACACATATATGCATGATTGAATGGCTATGAAATTTTTTTGCAGCCTTAGAACACATATATGAAAGATTGAATCAGTATTAAATTTTTTTGAGAGCCTTAGAACACATATATGCATGATTGAATCACTATGAAATCTTATTGACTGCCTTAGAACACATATATGCATGATTGAATCACTATGAAATCTTATTGACTGCCTTAGAACACATATATGCATGATTGAATCACTATGAAATATTTTTCACAACCTTAGAACACATATATGCCTGATTCAATCACTATGGAAATTTTTTACAGCCTTAGAACATATATATGGCTGATTGAATCACTTTGAATTTTTTTTGACCGCCTTATAACACATATATATATATGATTGAATCTCTATAGTTTTTTTTTTAGAGCAGTATAACACATATATGCTTGATTGAATCACTATCATTTTTTTTTGACAGCCTTAGAACACATATAAGAATGATTGAATCACTATGAAATTTTTTGACAGCCATAGAACACATATATGCATGAATGAATCACTATAATTTTTTTTTGACAGCCTTATAACACATATATGCGTGATTGAATCACTACAATTTTTTTTTGAGGTCATTAGAACACATATATGCAAGATTGAATTACTATAAATTTTTTTTGACTACCTTAGAATACATATCTGCATGATTGAATCGCTATGATTTTTTTTTTACAGCCTTAGAATATATATATGCATGATTGGATCACTATGGAATTTTTTTGCAGCCTTAGAACACATATATGCATGATTGAATCACTATGAAATTTTTTGGCCCGCCTTGGAACACATATATGCATGATTGAATCACTATAAATTTTTTTAGAGAGCATTAGAACACATATAGAGAGCAAGATTAAATCACTATAAAAAAAAATTGACAAACTTAGAACACATATATGCCTGAATGAGTAAATATGATTTTTTTTTACAGCCTTAAGGCACATATATGCTTGATTGAATCACTATAAAACTTTTTTGGCAGCCTTAAGGCACATATATGCTTGATTGAATCACTATAAAACTTTTTTGATAGCCTTAGAACCCATATCAATGATTGAATGGCTATGAAAATTTTTTGCAGCCTTAGAACACATATATGAATGATTGAATCACTATGAATTTTTTTTGACAATCGTAAAACACATATACTCATGATTGAATCACTATGAGATTTTTTTGATAGCCTTTTGACACATGTATATATGATTGAATAAATACAAATTTCTTTTGATAGCCATAGAACATATATATGCAAGATTAAATCACTATAATTTTTATAGTCTTAGAATACATATATGCATGATTGATTCGCTATAAAAATTTTTTGAGAGCCTTCGAACACATATAAGCTTGTTTTAATCTCTATGAAATTTTTTGATAGCCATAGAACATATATATGCATAATTGAATCACTATGAAATTTATTTGACGGCCTTAGAACACATATATGCATGATTGTATCACTATGATTTTTTTTGACAACCATAGAAAACATATATGCATGATTGAATCCCTATGAGATTTTTTTGATAAGCTTAGAACACATATATGCATGATTGAATCAATACAAAATTTTTTGACAGCCCTAGAACACATATATGCATGATTGAATCACTATGAAATATTTTTCACAACCATAGAACACATATATGCGTGATTCAATCTCTATGAATTTTTTTTACAGCCTTAGAACACATATATGCATGATTGAATCACTTGAAAATTTTTTTCACAGCCTTAGAACACATATATGCATGATTGAATCACTATGAAATCTTATTGACTGCCTTTGAACATATATATGCAGGATTGAATCAGTATGAAATATTTTTCACAACCTTAGAACACATATGTGCATGATTCAATCACTATGAAAACTTTTTTACAGCCTTAGAACATATATATGCCTGATTGAATCACTTTAAAAAACTTTTGACAGCCTTAGAACACACATGTGCATTATTGAGTCACTATAAATTTTTTTTAGAGCAGTACAACACATGTATGCATGATCGAATCACTGTGAATTTTTTTTTATAGCCTTAGAACTCATATATACATGATTGAATCACTATTAATTTTTTTTGACAACCATAGAACACATATATGTATATTTGAATCACTATGAGATTTTTTTGACGGCCTTAGAACACATATATGCATGATTGAATCAATATAATTTTTTCTTGAAAGCCTTACAACACATATAAGCATGATTAAATCACTATGAAATATTTTTGATAGCCTTAGAACACCTATATGCGTGATTGAATCACTATAAATATTTTTTGACATCCTTAGAATACATATATGCATGATTGAATCACTATGAATTTTTTTTGACAACCTTAGAACACAAATATGTGTGATTAAATCAGTATGAAATTTTTTGACAGCCTTAGACCACATATTTTCATGATTGAATCACTAAGAAATCTTTTCGACAGCCTATGAACACATATATGCATGAATGAATCAATATTTATAACAACCTTAGAACACATATATGCATGATGCAATCACTATGATTTTTTTTTTATTGCCTTAGAACACATATATGCATGATTGAATCACTATGAATTTCTTTTGACAGCCTTAGAACACAAATATTCATGATTAAATCTTTATGAAATCTTATTGACTGCCTTAGAACACATATATGCATGATTGAATCACTATGAAATATTTTTTATAACCTTAGAACATATATATGCATGATTCAATCAATATGAAACCTTTTTTACAGCCTTAGAACATATATATGAATGATTGAATCACAACAAAATTTTTTGAGAGCATTAGAACACATATATAAATGATTGAATCACTACAAATTTTTTGTGACAAGCTTAGAATACATATCTGCAAGACCGAATCACTAATTTTTTTTTAAGAGCTTTAGATCGCATATATGCATGATTAAGTCACTATAAATTTTTTTTGACAACATTAGAACACATATATGCATGATTGAATCACTATACCAATTTTTAGATAGCCTTAGAGCACATATATGCATTATTGAATCACAATAAAATTTTGTTGAGCCGTAGAACATATATATGTGTATTGATTCACTATAATATTTTTTTGACAACCTTAGAACATATATATGCATGATTGAATCACTATGAATTTTTTTTGACACCCTTACAACACATATATGCATCATGGAATCGCTATGAAATTTTTTTGATAGCCTTAGATTATACATATGCATGATTGAATCACTATAAAATTTTTATGACAACCTTAGAACACATATATGCTTGACTGAATCACTATAAATATTTTTTGATAGCCTTAGAACACATATCTGCCTGATTTATTCACTAAGAAATCTTTTTGATAGCCTTAGAATACATATATGCATGATTGAATAACTCTGAATTTTTTTTTACTGCCTTAGAACACATATATGTAAGATTGAATCACTATGAAATTTTTCTGACATCTTGGAACACATATATGCATGATTGAGTCACTTTGAATTTTTTTTGACAACCTTAGAACACATAAATGCATGATCAAATCAATATGAAATTTTTTTGACAGCCTTAGAACACATATATGCTTGATTGAATCACTATGATTTTTTTTTTACAGCCTTAGAACACATATATGCATGATTGAATCACTATGATATTTTTTTTACAGGCTTAGAACACATATATGCAAGATTGAATCACTATAAAATTTTTTTTGCAGCCTTAGAACACATATATGCACGATTGAATCACTATAAAAAAGTTTGGAATCACTTTAAACTTTTTTTTACTACCTTAGAACACATATATGCATGATTGAATCCCTATATATATTTTTTTTAAAACTTAGAACACATATATGCATGATTGAGTCACTATGATTTTTTTTTTACAGCCATAGAACACATATATGCATGATTAAATCACTATGAATATTTTTTGACAGATATAAAACACATATATTCATGATTGAGTCACTATGAAATTTTTTTGACACCATTAGAACACATATATGCAAGATTGAATCACTATGAATTTTTTTTGACATCTTTAGAACATATATATACATGATTGAGTCACTATGAATTTTTTTTCACCACATTAGAACATATATGTGCGTGATTGAGTCACTTTAAAAAAAAATTGATAGCCTTAGAACACATATCTGCCAGATTGATTTACTATGAATTTTTTTTGACAGCCTTGGACCACATACAAGCTTGATTGAAACACTATAAATTTTTTTTGATAGCCTTAGAACACATATATGCATGATTGAGTCACTGTGATTTTTTTTATAGCCTTATAACACATATATGTATGATTAAATCACTATTAAATTTGTTTAACTACATTAGAACACATATATGCTTGATTGAATCACTATAATTTTTTTTTTAGAGTCTAAGAACACATATCTGCATGTTTGAATCACTATACATTTTTTTTGACAGCCTTAGAACACATATATGCATTATTGAATCATATCGAATTTTTTGACAGTCTTAGAACACATACCTGCCGGATTAATTCTCTATGAATTTTTTTGGACAGCCTTCGGATACATATATGCATGATTGAATCACTATGAAATATCTTTTACCAAGATTGAATCACTATGAATTTTGTTTTGCAGCCTTAGAACACATATATGCTTGATTAAATCCATGTGAATTTTGTTTGACTGCCTTAGAACACATATATTCACGATTGAATCACTATAAAAAACTTTTGACAGCCTTAGAACACATATATGCATGTTTGAATCACTATGAACTTTTTTTGACTACCTTAGGATACATATATGCATGATTGAATCACTATGATTTTTTTTAACTACCTTAGAACACATACATGCATGATTAAATCACTATGAAATGTTTTTACAGCCTTAGAACACATATCTGCATGATTGAATCACTATGATTTTTTTTTGACAACCCTAGAACATACATATGCATGATTGATTCACTATGAAATTTTTGTGGCAGCCTTAGAACACATATATGCTTGATTAAATCTCTAAGAAATTTTTTTGATAGCCTTAGAACACATATATGCATGATTGAATCACTACGAATTTTTTTTTGACAATCATAGAACAAATATATGCATTATTGAATCACTATAAATGTTTTTTTAAAACCTTAGTACAAATATATGCATGATTGAATCACTATGAAATTTTTTTGACAGCCTTAGAACATATATATGCAAGATTGAATCTCTACGATTTTTTTTTGACTTCTTTAGAACATATATATGCACGATTGAATGGCTATAAATTTTTTTTGACAGCCTTAGAACACATATCTCCAAGATTAAATCACTATGAAATTTATTTGACAGCCTTAGAACACATATATGCATGATTGAATCACTATGAATTTTTTTTGACAGCTCTAGAACACATAAATGCTTGATTATATAACTATGATTTTTTTTTGACATTATTGAATCACTATCAAATTTTTTTAACAACCTTAGGACACATATATGCCTGATTGAATCACTAAGATTTTTTTTTGACAGCCTTACTACATATATCTTCATGATTGAATCACTATAAAAATTTTTGACAGACTTAGAACACATATATGCTTGATTGAGTCACTATGAAATATTTTTGACAGCCTTTGAACATATACATTCATGATTGAATCACTATGAATTTTTTTTGAAAGGCTTCGAACACATATTTGCATGATTGAATCACTATGAAATTTTTTTGAACCCATTAGAACACATATATGCATGATTGAATCACTAAGAAATTTTGTTCACATACTTGAAACACATATATGCTTGATTGAGTCACTATGAATTTTTTTTTGACAGTATTAGAACATATACATGCATGATTGAATCACTATGAAATTTTTTTGACAAGCTTAGAACACATATATGCATGATTGAATTACTATGAAAAATTTGTGACAGCATTAGAACACATATATGCATGATTGAATCACTATGATTTTTTTTTGACAGCCTTAGAACACAAATATGCATGATTGAATCACTATGAGATTTTTTGACAATCGTAGAACAAATATATGCATTTTTAAATCACTATGATTTTTTTTTTAACAACCTTAGGACACATATATGCATGATTGAATCATTATGATTTTTTTTACTGCCTTAGAACGCATATATGCTTCATTGAATCACTATCAACTTTTTTTGACATCGTTAGAACACATATCTCCATGATAGAATCACTATGAAATTTTTTGACATACTTAGAACACATATATGCATGATTGAGTCACTATCAATTTTTTTTTACAGTATGAGAACATATAGATGCATAATTGAAGCACTATGAAAATTTTTTGACAGCATTAGAAGACATATATGCATGATTAAATAACTATGAAATGTTTTTGACAGCCCTAGAACACAAATATGCAGGATTGAATCACTGTGAAATTTTTTTGACAATCGTATAACAGATATATGCATTATTGAATCACTATGAATTTTTTTTAATAACCCAAGGACACATATATGCATGATTGTTTCACTAAGAAATTTTTTTGACAGCCTTAGAACAAATATATGCATGATTGAATCACTATAATTTTTTTTTGACAATCATAGAACATATATATGCATTATTGAATCACTACAAAATTTTTTTAACATCCTTAGGACACATATGTGCATGATTGAACCACTATGAAATTTTTTTGACAGCCCTAGAACATATATATGCATGATTGAATCACTTTGACATTTTTTTGACAGCCTTAGAATGCATATATGCATGATTGAATCACTATGAATTTTTTTTGACAATCGTAGAATAGATTTATGCATTATTGAATCACTATGAATTTTTTTTGACAACCTTAGGACACATATATGCATGATTGTGTCATAATGAATTTTTTTTGACAGCCTTAGAACACAAATATGCATGGTTGAATCACTATAAATTATTTTTGACAAACGTAGAACAAATATATGCATTATTGAATCACTACGAATTTTTTTTAACATTCTTAGGACACATATGTGCATGATTGAGTAATTGTAAAAAAAAATTGACATCCTTAGAACACATATATGCATGCTAGAATCATTGTAAAAAGAATTTGACAGCCTTAGAACAAATATGTGCATGATTGAATATCTATAAAATTTTTTGAAAGCATTAGAACAAATATATGCAAGATTAAGTCACTATAATTTTTTTTGACAACCTTAGAACACCTATCTGCAAGATTGAATCACTTTGAAAATTTTTTAACAGCCTTTAAGTGCATATATGCAATGTTTGAATCATTATGAAATTTTTTTGACAGCCTTAGAACACATATATGCATGATTGAATCATTATGAATTTTTTTGACAGCCTTAGAACAAATATATGCATGATTGAATCACAATGAAATTTTTTTGATTGCCTTACAATATATATGTGCAAGATTGAATCACTGTGAAATTTTTTTGACAGCCTTAGAATATATACATGCATGATTGAATCACTATGAATTTTTTTTGGCAACCGTAGAACAAATATATGCATTATTGTGTCACTATGAACTTTTTTTTAACAACCTTAGGACACATATATGCGTGATTGAATCACAATGAATTTTTTTTGACAAACTTACAGCATATATATGCAAGATTGAATCACTATGAAATATCTTTTACCTGCCTTAAAACATATAAATGCATGATTGAATCACTATGAAATTTTTTTGATAGGCTTAGAACACATATATGTATGATTGAATCACTATGAATTTTTTTCGACAGCCTTAGAACACATATGTGCATGATTGAATCCCTATGAATTTTTTTTTTACAGCCTTAGAACATATACATGCATGATTGAATCACTGCGAAATTTTTTGGACAAGGTTAGAACACATATATGTATGATTTAATCACTATGAAATTTTTTTGATAGCCTTAGAACGCATATATGCATGAATGAATCACTATGATAGTTTTTTGACAGCCTTAAAACACATATATGCAAGATTGAATCACTATAAAAAAAAATTGACAGCATTATAACATATATATGCTTGATTGAATCACTCTCAAATTTTTTTTACCGCCTTAGAACACATATATGCATGATTGAATCACTATGAAAATTTTTTTACAGCCTTAGAACAGATATATGAATTATTGAATCGCTATGAATTTTTTTTGATAACCTTAGGACACATATATGCATGATTGAATCACAATGAATTTTTTTTTACAGCCATACTATATATATATGCAAGATTGAATCACTAATTTTTTTTTTTGACAGCCTTAGAACATATAAATGCATGAATGAATCACTGTGAATTCTTTTTGACAGGCTTAGAACAAATATTTGCATGGTTGAATGAATATGGAATTTTTTTAAACGGCCTTAGAACACATATTTGCATGATTGAATCACTATGAAAGTTTTTGACAGCCTTAGAACACATATATGCAAGGTTGAATCACTAAAAAAAAAAAATAACAGCATTACATCACATATATGCATGATTGAATGACTATAAAATTTTTTTTGACAGCCTTAGAACACATATATGCATGATGGAATCACTATCAATTTTTTTCGACAATCGTAGAATAGATATTTGCATTATTAAATCACTATGAATTTGTTTTAACAACCTTAGGACACATATACGGATGATTGAATCACCATGAATTTTTTTTGACAGCCTTGGAACATAGATATGCAAGATTGAATCACTAGAAAACATTTTTGACTTCCTTGGAACATATATATTCATGATTAAATCACTATGAAATTTTTTTGATAGCCTTAGAACACATATATGCATGATTGAATCACTATGAAATTTTTTTGACAGCCTTTGAACACATATATGCTAGATTGAATCACTATGAAATTTATTTGACAGCCTAAGAACACATATATGCATGATTGAAATACTGTAAATTTTTTTTGACAACCTTAGAACACATATATGCATGCTAGAATCATTGTAAAAAGAATTTGACAGCCTTAGAACAAATATGTGCATGATTGAATATCTATAAAATTTTTTGAAAGCATTAGAACAAATATATGCAAGATTAAGTCACTATAATTTTTTTGACAACCTTAGAACACCTATCTGCAAGATTGAATCACTTTGAAAATTTTTTAACAGCCTTAAAGTGCATATATGCAATGTTTGAATCATTATGAATTTTTTTTGACAGCCTTAGAACACATATATGCATGATTGAATCATTATGAATTTTTTTGACAGCCGTAGAACACATATATGCATGATTGAATCACAATGAAATTTTTTTGATAGCCTTACAATATATATGTGCAAGATTGAATCACTGTGAAAATTTTTTGACAGCCTTAGAATATATACATGCATGATTGAATCACTATGAATTTTTTTTGGCAACCGTAGAACAGATATATGCATTATTGCGTCACTATGAACTTTTTTTTAACAACCTTAGGACACATATATGCGTGATTGAATCACAATGATTTTTTTTGACAAACTTACAGCATATATATGCAAGATTGAATCACCATGAAAGTTTTTTTGCTGCCTTAGAACATATAAATGCATGATTGAATCACTATGAAATTTTTTTGATAGGCTTAGAACACATATATGTATGATTGAATCACTATGAAATTTTTTCGATAGTCTTAGAACACATATGTGCATGATTGAATCCCTATGAATTTTTTTTTTACAGCCTTAGAACATATACATGCATGATTGAATCACTGCGAAATTTTTTGGACAGGCTTAGAACACATATATGTATGATTTAATCACTATGAAATTTTTTTGACAGCCTTAGAACGCATATATGCATGAATGAATCACTATGATAGTTTTTTGACAGCCTTAGAACACATATATGCAAGATTGAATCACTATAAAACAAAATTGACAGCATTACAACATATATATGCTTGATTGAATCACTCTCAAAATTTTTTGACCGCCTTAGAACACATATATGCATGATTGAATCACTATGAAATTTTTTTGACAGCCTTAGAACAGATATATGAATTATTGAATCGCTATGAAATTTTTTTGATAACCTTAGGATACATATATGCATGATTGAATCACAATGAAATTTTTTTGACAGCCATACTACATATATATGCAAGATTGAATCACTAAAATTTTTTTTTGATAGACTTAGGACATATAAATGCATGAATGAATCACTGTGAATTTTTTTTGACAGGCTTAGAACAAATATTTGCATGGTTGAATGAATATGATTTTTTTTAAATGGCCTTAGAACACATATTTGCATGATTGAATCACTATGAAAGTTTTTGACAGCCTTAGAACACATATATGCAAGGTTGAATCACTAAAAAAAAAAATTAACAGCATTACAACACATATATGCATGATTGAATTTCTATAAAAAAAATTTTAACAGCCTTAGAACACATATATGCATGATGGAATCACTATCAATTTTTTTCGACAATCGTAGAATAGATATTTGCATTATTAAATCACTATGAATTTGTTTTAACAACCTTAGGACACATATACGGATGATTGAATCACCATGAAATTTTTTTGACAGCCTTGGAACATATATATGCAAGATTGAATCACTAGAAAACGTTTTTGACTTCCTTGGAACATATATATTCATGATTTAATCACTATGAATTTTTTTTGATAGCCTTAGGACACATATATGCATGATTGAATCACTATGAAAAATTTTTGACAGCCTTTGAACACATATATGATAGATTGAATCACTATGAAATTTATGTGACAGCCTAAGAACACATATATGCATGATTGAAATACAGTAAATTTTTTTTGACAACCTTAGAACACATATATGCATGACTGGATATCTATAAATTTTTTTTATAGCATTAGAACACATATATGCACGATTGAATCACTATAAATTTTTTTTGACAACCTTAGAACATATATCTGCATGATTGAATCACTTTAAAAAAATTTTAACAGCCTTAGAACACATATATGCATGCGTGAATCACTATGAAATTTTTTCGTCACCTTAGAACACATATATGCGTGACTGAATCACTATGAATTTTTTTTTAACAGCCTTAGAACACATAAATGCAGGATTGAATTGTTACAAAAAATTTTAGACAGCATTAGAACACATATATGCATGATAGAATTACTTTGAAATTTTTTTACAGACTTAGAAGGCATATATGCCTGATCGAATCCCTATGATTTTTTTTTAGAACCATAGAACAAATACATGCATTATTGAATCGCTATGATTTTTTTTTGACAAACTTAGGACACATATATAAAAAATTGAATCACTATAATTTTTTTTTGATAGCCTTAGAACATATATATGCAAGATTTAATCACTATGAAATTTTTTTGACGGTTTTAGAACACATATATGCATTATTGAATCACTATGAAATTTTTTTGACAGCCTATGAAAACATATATGCAAGATTGAATCACTATGAATTTTTTTTGACAGCCTTAGAACACATATATGCAAGATTCAATCACTATGAATTTTTTTTGACAGCCTTGGAACACATATATCCATGATTGAATCACTATAAACATTTTTTTTACAGCCTTAGAACAGATATATGCATGATTGAATCTCTATAATTTTTTTTGACATCATCAAAACACATATATGCATGATTGAATCTCTATAAAATTTTTTGGAAAACCTTATTACACAGATCTGCATGATTGGATGATTAAATCACTATGAAATTTCTTTGACAGCCTTATAACACATATATGCTAGATTGAATCACTATAATTTTTTTTTTACAGTGTTAGAACACATAAATGCAGGATTGAATCACTATGATTTTTTTTTCACAACCATAGAACAAATATATGCTTGATTGAATCACTATGAATTTATTTTAACAACCTTAGGACACATATATACATGATTGAATCACTATGAAAATTTTTTGACAGCCTTAGAACATATATATGCATCATTGAATCACAATGAATTTTTTGTGACAGGCTTAGAACACATATATGCATGATTGAATCACTATGAAATTTTTTTTGACACTCGTAGTACAGATATATGCATTATTGAATCACTATGAAAGTTTTTTTAAAACCTTAGGACAAATTTATGCATGATTGAATCACTATGAAATTTTTTTGACAGCCTTAGAACATATATATGCAAGATTGAATCACTACGAAATTTTTTTGACTACCTTGGAACATATATATGCACAATTGAATGACTATAATTTTTTTTTGACAGCCTTAGACCAGATATATGCAAGTTTGAATCACTATGAATTTTTTTTACAGCCTTAGAACACATATATGCATGATTGAAATACTGTAAATTTTGACAGCCTTAGAACACATATATGCATGATTGAATATCTTTAATTTTTTTTGACAGCATTAGAATACATATATGCACGATTGAATTACTTTAAAAAAAAATTGACAACCTTAGAGCATATATCTGCATGATTGAATCACTTTAAAACTTTTTTAACAGCCTTAAAACACATATATGCAAGACCGAATCACTATAAATTTTTTTTGATAGCCTTAGAAGAAATATATGCATGATTGAATCACTATGAAATTTTTTTGACAGCCCTAGAACACATATTTACATGATTGAATCACTATGAAATTTTTTTGGCAACCGTAGAATAGATATATGCATTATTGAATCTCTATGAAATTTTTTGAACAACCTTAAGACACATATATGTATGATTGAATCACAATGAAATTTTTTTGACAGCCTTACAACATATATACGCAATATTGAATCACTATGAATTTTTTTTTACTGCTCTAGAACATATACATGCATGAATGAATCACTACGAAATTTTTTTGACTGGCTTTGACCACATTTATCTATGATTGAATCACAATGAATTTTTTTTGACAGCCTTAAAACGCATATATGCATGATTGAATCAATATGAATTATTTTTGACATCATTAGAACACATATATGCATGATTGAAATAGTGTATTTTTTTTTTTGACAAACTTAGAACATATATTTGCATGATTGAATCACTATGAAATTCTTTTGACAACCTTAGAACACATATATGCATGATTGAGACACTATGAATGTTTTTTTATATCCTTAGAACACATATCTGCATGATTAAATCTATATGAAATTTTTTTGACAGCCTTAGCACACATATATTCATGATTGAATCACTAAGAAAGTTTTGACAGTCTTAGAAGACATATATGCATGTTTGAATCACTATGAAGTTTTTTGACTACCTAAGAATACATATGTGCATGATTGAATCACTATGAAATTTTTTTGACAACCTTAGAACACAAATATGCATGATTGAATCACTATGAATTTTTTTTATTGCCTTAGAACACATATATTCATGATTAAATCGCTATGATTTTTTTTTAAAGCATTAGAAAACATATATGCATGATTGAATCACTATATAATTTTTTTGACACCCTTAGAACACATATATGCATGATTGAATCACTATGATTTTTTTTCGATTGCCTTAAAACACATATACGCATTATTGAATCTCTATAAAAAAAATTGACATCACTAGGACACATATATGCATGATTGAATCACTATAATTTTTTTTGATAACCTTAGAACACATATTTGCATGATTGAATCACTAAGAAATTTCTTTGACAACCTTAGAACACATATATGCATGATTGAATCACTATGAATTTTTTTTTACCGCCTTATAACACATATGTGCATGATTGAATCACTATGAAATTTTTTGACAGCCTTAGAACACTTATAAGCATTGATCGAATCACTTTAAAATTTTTGTGACAGGCATAGAACACATATATACATGATTGAATCACTATGATATTTTTTTAACAGCCACAAAACACATATATGCATGATTGAGTCACTATGAAATTTTTTGATAGCCTTAGAATACACATATGCAAGATTGAATCACAATGAAATTTTTTTGACAGCCTTAGAACATATATTTACATGATTGAGTCACTATGAGTTTTTTTTTTGACATTATTCGAACACATATATGCATTATTGAATCACAACAAATTTTTTTTGACAGCCTTAGAGCACATATCTGCCAGATTGATTCACTATAAATTTGTTTTGACAGCCTTAGGATACATATATGTATGATTAAATCACTAAGAAATTACTTTTATAGCCTTAGAACATATATATGCAAGATTGAGTCTCTATGAATTTTTTTTGACAGCCTTAGAATATATACATGCATGATTGAATCACTATAAAAAAAAATTTGACAGTCTTAGAAGCTATATACGCATGTTTGAAACACTATGAATTTTTTTTTACTACCTTAGGACACATACATGCATCATTGAATCACTATGATTTTTTTTTGATAGCCTTAGAACGCATATATGCATGATTGAATCACTATGATCTTTTTTTGACAGCCTTAGAAGACGTATATGCATGATTGAATCAGTATGAATTTTTTTTTACAGCCTTAGAACACATATATGCATGATTGAATCACTACGATTTTTTCTTGATATTCTTAGAACTCATATATGCATGATTGAATCACTATGAAATTTCTTTGACAGCCTTAGAAGACATATATGCATGATTGAATCACTATGAAATTCTTTTGACAACCTTAGAACACATATATGCATTAATTAATCACTATGAATTTTTTTTGAGAGCCTTAGAACATATATATGCATGATTGAATCACTTTAAAAAAAATTTAACAGCCTTAGAACACATATATGCATGATTGAATCACTATGAAAATTGTTTGAGACTTAGAACACATATATGCATGATTAAATCTCTATAAAAAAAATTTGACATCATTATAACACATATATGCATTATTGAATCTCTATAAAATTTTTGGAAAACCTTATAACACATATCCGCATGATTGAATCACTATGTATGGATGTTTGAATCACTATAAAAAAAATTTAACAGCCTTAGAATACATATATGCATGAATGAATCACTATAATTTTTTTGTGATAGCGTTAGAACACGTATATGAATGATTGAGTCACTATGAAATTTTTGTGACAGTCTTAGAACACATAGATGAATGATTGAATCACTATAAAAAATTTTTGACAACCGTAGAACAGATATATGCATGATTGAATCACTATAAATTTTTTTTAACAACCTTAGGACACATATATACATGATTGAATCACTATGAAATTTTTTTGACTGCCTTAGAACATACATATGTACGATTCAATCACTATGAAATTTTTTTGACAGCCTTTGAATAAATATATTCATGATTGAATCACTATGATTTTTTTTTGACAGCCTTAGAACACATATATGCATGATTGAATCCCTATGAAATTTTTTTTACATCATTAGAACACATATATGCATGATTGCCATCATTACAAACTTAGAACATATATCTGCATGATTGAATCACTATGAAATTTTATTGAGAGTCATAGAAAACATATATGCTTGATTGAGTCACTATGATTTTTTTTTGACAGCCTTAGAACACATATATGCATGATTGAGACACTGTGATTTTTTTTTTTTATAGCCTTAGAATACAATTATGCATGATTTAATCTCTATGAAATTTTTTTGACAGCCTTACAACACATATATACATGATTGAATCACTAAAAAAAAAATTTTGACAGCATTATAACATATATATGCATGATTGAATCACTATAAGAAAATTTTGACAGCCTTAGAACACATATCTGCTTGATTAAATCTATATGAATTTTTTTTGATAGCCTTAGCACTCATATATTCATGATTGAATCACTAAGAAAGTTTTGATAGTCTTAGAAGACATATATGCATGTTTGAATCACTATGAATTTTTTTGACTACCTAAGAACACATATGTGCATGATTGAATCACTATGAAATTTTTTGGACAACCTTAGAACACAAATATGCATGATTGAATCACTATGAATTTTTTTTATTGCCTTAGAACACATATATGCATGATTAGATCACTATGAAAATTGTTTGAGACTTAGAATACATATATGCATGATTAAATCTCTATAAATTTTTTTTGACATCATTAAAACACATATATGCATGATTGGATCTCTATAAAATTTTTAGAAAACCTTATAACACATATCCGCATGATTGAATCACCATAAAATTTTTTTAACAGCCTTAGAACACTTGTATGGATGTTTGAATCACTATAAAGAAATTTTGACAGCCTTAGAATACATATATGCATGAATGAATCACTATAATTTTTTTGTGATAGCGTTAAAACATGTATATGCATGATTGAATCACTATGAAATTTTTCTGACAGTCTTAGAACACATAAATGAATGATTGAATCACTATAAAAATTTTTTGACAACTGTAGAATAGATATATGCATGATTGAATCACTATGATTTTTTTTTAACAACCTTAGGACACATATATACATGATTGAATCACTATGAATTTTTTTTGACTGCCTTTGAACATACATATGTACTATTCAATCACTATGAATTTTTTTTGACAGCCTTTGAATAAATATATTCATGATTGAATCACTATGATTTTTTTTTACAGCCTTAGAACACATATATGCATGATTGAATCCCTATGAAATTTTTTTGACATCATTAGAACACATATATGCGTGATTGACATCATTACAAACTTAGAACATATATCTGCATGATTGAATCACTATGAAATTTTATTGACAGTCTGTGATCATCGCAAAAATTTTCCTCTCTTGTGGTTTCTCTCTCTTCCTTCTCTTTTCCTTTTCTAGCCTCTATTTTCCTCCTTTTTGAAGGGAGAAAAATAAAAGACAGAAAAGAAAGAGAGAAGAGAAAAGAAGAGAGAGGAACTCTTTCACGGGGTCTCACTTGACCTTAATTTAAAAATATTTAGCAAATAACTCGTCTCCGTTTTGAAAATGTTTGCGGGAAAATGGAGAGACGGGATTCGCTCGTCGGTATGAGGTTCGACCGTTCCTGGCGCCTTTACCATGGGTAATCGAACCAAGGATCGAATTTATGCCTTTTGCTTTGCCTAAATATTATCTAAGAATTTATCCTAAATCTAAATGCACAAAGAATCATGCTTGTGCGATGCAAGGATGTATGCTCTTTTGAAAGATGTTTTGAAAAAATTCCCAAGTATTCTGAGATGAACTTGATAATGAAGTGAAGAAATGATTTAAAGGATTAATTTGGATCTTAGATTTGGAATCCAACTCAGGATTTTAAATGGCTCAGGAAGAAGAGATTTGAATTTCCAAGTTTTGGAATGATCAGGATTTAGAGAGATAAATCTGTAGAAAGAGGAATTTAGAATTGGAATTTTTGAGATAAGAATGATTTTTCAAAGTCATAATGGACTTTGAATTATAATTGATTTTTAAGGATCGATTTTGAATTCAATATCAGACTAGGAATTTGAATATAAATTTGAAATTGTCTTGGAGAATAGAAGATGAAATTAGATTTGAAACGAAATTTTTATCTAATATCTGAGATGGAACTGGATCTGAGATTTGAGATCCGAGATAGGGTTGGATTCTGGAATTCTAAGTGGGATTGGATCCGAAGTCTAAGATCCGAGATATAGTTGAATTTTGGAGCCTAAATGGAATTGGATCAGAAGTCTAAGATATGAGATGAAGTTGGATATGAAATCTGCATCCTAAAGGAGAATTGGACTCTGGATCCTAAAATGGATTTTGGATCTGAAGTCTGAGATCCAAGATTGGATTGGATCCGGAATCTGGAACCTAAATTGGATTTGGATCTGAAGATCTGGAATCTAAGATGGAATTGGATTGTGGATCTCAAGGGAGTTTGGATCTAAAGTCTGAGATCCAAAGGTGAAGATTGTATTTGGAAATCTGGATCCAAGTTGGGATTGGGTTCTAACTTTGGATTTGGATTTTGAAAGTCCGAATGGGACTTTTTGGATGAATCTGGGAAAAACACAGATTGAATTTAAAATTTAGGAAGAATCAGAATCAATCTCAGAACCTTGATTTTGAATTTTGAGAAGCATTTTTTGAAGATAAAGAATAATTTTGAATTTGAAATCAGAAGATGAATCAGAAACTTCAAAGTTAAATTGAACTTTGAAGTTTGAATTTTGAATTTGGAAATTGAAATACAAAAATGAATTTTGAAATTTCAAAGTCAATTTTGGACTTTGAAATCGAATTTGAATCTTGAAAATGAGATAGAAATTGAATTTGAAATAGAAGCTTGAAGAAAGATATTCAAGATCACTTGGGGTTTTGAAAGGGAATTTTGAAGATATGATGCAATTTTATCCTAAATGATGAATGAATCTAAATAATTTTGAAATTGGATTTTGAAAATCATATTTCATTCTGTAAATGAATGTAAATAAGGTTGAAGACATAATGCATCTCTGACTTTGGTCATTGAATGTATCATATAATAATCATATTTAAATTTAGGTGAAGAATAGAACATATTGTGGTGCTTTTATAGAGTTTAAAATGAAATTAACTCTCAATAGATCCTAACTATGGCCATTGATATATATTTTGAGTTAATTTTAAATTAAACTCTGATAAAAGAAGAAGATATTTTACAAAATATGATGATTTTTTTAAAAGGATCCAGTGTGGATCCAGTGTTATTCTATAAAAGATGAAAATCCTAAGTCTTGTTCACATCCTGACTATGGCCATTGATGCAAATCGTCAACTTAGGATTTAATCACCGTTTATAAAATGATGCACGTGCCCTTCGTGTTTCCATTCATAAAATTTTTGAAATAAACGAGAAAATGATATGAAGCAAGCATTTCTAAGCTATGTATGTTCATACATTCTATTCTAGTATTGAAAGTGTAAAATTCTCGCTAAAGTCCTAAGCTATAAATGGAGATCAACTTTTCTCACATATTTGCTGCAAAAATAGAATTAGCACAAGATAACAGGCGAAATATAGAAATGGATTTGAGAATTGTTGTATTAAAATTAAAGACATAACTGAAAGTGTTCATTCCGATGAAGAACGAATATACTAGATGCAAAGCTTAAACTAATATATATATATATATATATGTATATATATACATGATGTACCCTATGCTCATAAAATATAATATATATGTGATGCTGAACTGGAGACATGCAATATAGGAATACATTGTGAGAGGTGTACGCAATATACAACAACATAAGTGAAGGTGCTTGCTGTAATGGGGTAGCCTAAACATGCCGCTAATATTATGGAAATGGTGAACAGTTTTAAATGCTGTTGCTGCAGGGGCTGGGATTATTTGCAAATGTAAGGTGTGGTGCAGGTGGTGAGAATTACAACAAACAGAGCAGGTGCTAGGTGTTGAACGCTATGTGCTGGTAGTGAAGTGGAAGGTGTGTGCTGTGAAGAAAGTGGAGTGGGTACCATGGCGATGTTGTCGACTGAGGAAATGCAAGGATATACATAGTGGTGCACAATTGGATGAATAGTGACAGTGGGTAATGCACTGTGATACACTGTGCACAGGAAGTTACAGGAGAGGTGTGGTATAGTGCAACACCACCATACCTGGATACTCATCACAGCACAAATTTAGGTGCGCCCACCCTGTTGGATGGACCATGCCATTTAAACACCTACTCCATTTTTGCACAAGTGGATGCAATAGGAACTAACTAAAGGTTTGCAATGACTGTAGCCTCTGCCACTACACCACCTATTTTGTCAATGCAGTTATCAACCATTATGGGAAAAGTGACTTTATGTGACGTAGTTGATGATTTCGCTGAATTCAGAACTCGCCTCTTGACCCATCTTATAAGAGGACTGGCAAAAAAAGGTTTTCTGCAGCAACCGTATTGAAATTTTTTATATAACTGTAGCTGCTTTTGACTGTCTCCTCTAGTAGTATCCATCACAAAGGGCAACACCAACAGAGCTCAGCATTTTCATTGACTGTAGTATGTATTCTAAATAGCAAATGACGATAATATTAGCACTGCCCACCTTTTTCAATATCTGCTCAACTTTGAAAGCGTGTTTCAAGCAGGACACTTGTAGTCTCAGGAATGTCTTGGATCTTAAAAATACTGATGGACAGACCAAGGGAATTGATGGTCAAAATCGAAAAAGTTTCATCTTTCGATTAAGTTATAAAGCATGTAGAATTCCTTACAAAGCAAGAAGGATGATCAAACCTGTAGAAGTACTCCAAGCTGTTCTGTATTAGCTTTTCACTTTCGATCTTTTGATATAGCTGCCTTTGTCTTGGTATTTCAGGATTTGCCAGGTGAGAGCACCTTATATCATTTGCATTGATAAATCTTATGACAAAAATCACCACCTGTATTATCCTCCAGCGAGTCAGTCTAGATAAATCAAGAAAAGATTCCCACTCATCAGGGCAAGACTTCAAACCCTTATATATATAAGAAGTGCTTCAGGTTTACGTAAACTATGCGAAGCAATATGTCCTTTAAGCAAAGCCTCAATTAGCAGCGGCAGTGGGTTTTACCTGCATCCGAGGCAGAACATGTATATCGGAATAGAACACACCTTTCTGAATCCACAAAGCACAATAATCATGAGGACTAAGCATAAGGAGTTAGATCAAAACACAGGGCACTGATTGACAAAAACTTGAGAAATATATATTCATAAATCAGGGTGAGATATAATTCTAATGTGATAAGAGGAATGCAACATACCACTAAATATGATAAACGAAGAATCCATGTAATCAAGCAATGCTGAATAGTGGGAATAACAGGAACTAAATGTTATAAAAAAATGCATATCTTAAGATGTTGGGTCATGATTTGGGAAGAGAATAAAACAACAGGGCCTTTCACTCTATCTTGTTACAAAACAAAAAAAAAGCTATTCTCAGCAGTAGATTGATTCACAGTGAATCGACCTCTGCGAGTTGATCTAAGTTGATCAGGATGGAGGATAGTGGGGTGGGTGCCTAAGCTCTGCAGTATAGCATTGGCACAACAACTTATTGTCATAGCTGATGGTGTTCACGATGGATGCGCAGGTATGAGGAAAAAAAAAATAGAGTACCGAGGTTTGTAAGATCAGAGATATGATACCAATGGGTGAAGTCTGATGAGTGCAGCATGTTGTTATGAATTGTGACTGTACTTATGAATATTGTGCAAAAAAAGGAAAGGGGAATACAGGTGAACCCCACTGAGTTTGAAAATAACCTCCTGGATGAGTCGAAATGTTATATTGACACCAATAAGTAATCCCCGAAATAAGCATGGATTAAAAATGGAATGAATAATCAAATACGGTAAAAAATATAATGCAGGAATGAATGGAACATGATGAATCAGAGTGAACCACACTTATAATCTGATGCCATTAAAATGGGAAATCAAATGCAAAGACAGTAATATAAAGAGAAAATAAAAGAAGAAAGAAAGGAAAAAAAAATCAAAGGATAATAAAGAACTAATCGTGAGTTGAGCATCAAATGATAACCCAAAAATGGAACATGTAAACAAATTTTCTATTTGAATAGAGTCCAATCTCATTGCAGGGGGGATTTACAGTCAGTGGGACGGCTCTTACAGTAAATCAGGGGAGTTCCAGCCATTGTGAGTGAAATTTTCTGATAGAATTTAAATGAAGCATTCCCAGCAACTCCGATTCAGTTTCAGATCGACCTTTTGTGGAGGATAAAAGCCAGGCTGAATACAAACTAGCAGAGAGACACCTATTCAGCAACTCCAGACTAGACGATGGGTCTCATAGCAGTTCCGATCTGAATTCTAGATCACCAACTGCTGCAATGGAATGCCGATATTGACTTCCACCGTGAATATAAGGGCGATTTTCATAGAAGATGAACTCACGGTGAAATCAACTGTAGAGCAGATGAATTTCACTGTGAATTAGGTCCAGGCAAAATAAAATTAGGTTGATGACTAAGGGATGCTGATCAAATTTGATGAAACCAAACGATGTAGCTCAACGAATGATAAAAAGAAGAACAACAACAAAATAAATAAGTAAATAAATAAATCAAACTGGAAAAGACATTATATATTATGAAAATGCGATGAAACAAAGGGTAATAAAATGGATAAAATAAAATGTGATTAAATGATTGATCGAATGCAAACCCTTTTAATAATGTATAAACCCAAGAAAATGTGACCCTGCAGAAGGCCAGATTCCTGTAGCAATATGCAAACATATGATGCTTATGTGAAATAGAGGAAGAAGATGCTTAAAACACAAATTAACAGAAAACAATCAGAGAGAGGGTTAATAGGGACTTACCTTGCTTGCAAGAATTCTGAGAGAAGGAGTCGGGGCTTCTTTAGTGACTCAGAGGGGAAGAGATCAATGGGAGAGAAAGCAAGATTCGTGAAGAAGAAAGGAAATGTTGAGGTGAGGAAAATGGATTGAAATCCTTCCTTCAGAAGAAAATCGATCAAGTGGAGAGGTGAATAATGGATAGGCAGGGGATCGATAGGCAAGGGATGGATAGGCCAGGGGATGGATGGAATCGCCTCCTGCGCCTCCTGTTTTATAACAAGAGGCCGTTACTTTTTTTCAAGCGAGGTCCAAAAAGCATTTCGAAAATTTTAAAAAGTGGTTCCTCTTTAAGGATTTTCTGAAAAGATGGTTTTTAAGAAAGAAACTTTAACAAAAGGGTTTCTAAAAACCATTTTTTTTTGTATTTTTCTTTTTCCCTTATTATTATTTTTTTACTCCTTTGTCTTTGCATTTTATATATATATATATATATATATATTTTTGATGTTTTTGATATAAAAACTCTGAAAACTAAAGGGTTTTAAATTAATTTGGAAAAATTTAAAAATAGTTTATCAAAGAAGTATTTTCTGAGAATTTGAGTTCATTTTTGGAAATTTTCTTCAGAAGATGGGTTCGGATCCAGGTTTTGAGAAAATATTCGAGTTTTGAACCTCGAATTGAGAAATATAACGTGATGAATCCAAACGGATACCAGACAAACTATCTGAGCCTTTCAAAAGGTTATTTTGGTAATTTTGAGGATTTGATTTAAAAATTGGATGACAAAGCTCAGATTTGGATCTTGACAATGGATCTGGATCCGAAATCAAGTCAGATACATAAAATGAATTTAATTTCAGTAAAACTTTGAGAAATGAACTGGAATTTAGATTTAAAAGTGACTCAATTGCTCAAAAAATGAAGTCAGGGGCAAAAAGGGAATATTTAAAAGATTTTGAAAAATTTGGGGTGTTCACACAGTCATAGAAAACATATATGCTTGATTGAGTCACTATGATTTTTTTTATAGCCTTAAAACACATATATGCATGATTGAATCACTATAATTTTTTTTTGACAGTCTTAGACCACATATATACATGATTGAATCTCTAAAAAAAATTTGACGGCATTATAACACATATATGCATGATTAAAGCACTATAAAAAAATTTTGACAGCCTTAGAACACATATCTGCCTGATTGATTCAGTATGAAATTTTTTTGACAGCCTTAGGATACATATATGCATGATTGAATCACTATAAATCTTTTTTTGCAGGCTTAGAACACATATATGCAAGATAGAATCACTATGAGTTTTTTTTTCAGCCTTAGAACACACGTATGCATGATTAAATCTATTTAAAATTTATTTGACAGCCTTAGCACACATATATTCATGATTGAACCACTATAAAAAAGTTTTGAGAGCCTTAGAACACATATATGCATGTTTAAATCACTATAATTTTTTTTTTACTACCATAGGACTCATATATGCATGATTGAATCACTATGATTTTCTTTTGACAGCCTTAGACCACATATATGCATGATTGAATCACTATAAAATTTTTTGATAGCCTTAGAACACATATATGCATGATTGAATCACTATGATTTTTTTTAAAGCCTTAGAACACATATATGCATGACTGAATCACTATGGAATTCTTTTGACAGCCTTAGAACACATATATGCATGATTGACTCACTATGAAAAAAAATTGACATCATTAGAACACAAATATGCATGACTGCGTCACTATAATTTTTTTCTGAAAACCTTAGAACACATATCTGCATGACTGAATCACTATGAAATTTATTTGACAGCCACAGAACATATATATGCAACATTGAATCACTATGAAATTCTTTTGACAGCCATAGAAATCATATATGCATGATTTAGTCACTATAAAATTTATTTGATAGCCTTAGAATAGATATATACATGATTCAATTACTATGATTTTTTTTTGACAGCCTTACAACATATATATACATGATTGAGTCACTATGAATTTTTTTTGACAGCATTAGAACACATATATGCATGATTGAATCACTATAAAATTTTTTTGACAGCCTTAGAACATATATCTGCCTGATTGATTCACTATAAAACTTTTTTGACAACCTTAGGATACATATATGCATGATTGAATCACTAAGAAATTTCTTTTATAGCCTTAGAACACATATATCAAGATTGATCACTATGTTTTTTTTGTTGCAGCCTTAGAATACAAATATGCATGATTAAATCTCTATGAAATTTTTTTGACGGCCTTAAAACACATATATGCTTAATTGAATTACTATAAAAAAAAAATTGACAGCCTTAGAACACATATACGCATGTTTGAATCACTATGATTTTTTTTACTACCTTAGGACACATATATACATCATTGAATCACTATGAATTTTTTTTGATATCCTTAGAACACATATCTGCATGATAGAATCACTATGAATTTTTTTTGACAGCCTTAGAACACATATATGCATGATTGAATCACTATGATTTTTTTTTAACAGCCTTAGAACACATATATGCATGATTGAATCACTATAATTTTTTTTTGACAGCCTTAGAACACATATATGCATGATTGAATCACTATGAAATTTTTTGATATACTTTGAACACATATTTACATGATTGAATCTCTATAAAAAAATTTGTACATCATTACAACACATATATGCATGATTGAATTACTAAATTTTTTTTTTTAAAACCTTAGAACACATATTTGCATGATTGAATCACTGTGAAATTTATTTGACAGCCTTAGAACACATATATGCATGATTGAATCACTATAAATTTTTTTTTTAACCCTTAGAACACATGTGCATTATTAAGTCAATATGAATTTTTTTTGACAGCCTTAGAAAACACATATGCATTATTGAATCACTATAAATTTTTTTGACAGCCTTAGAACACATATACGCATGATTGAATCTTGCATGAAATTTTTTTGACAGCCTTATAAAACATATATGCATTATTGAATCACTATGAAATTTATTTGACAGCCTTAGAAAACATATATGCATTATTGAAACACAATGAAATTTTTTTGACAGCCTTAGAACACATATATGCATGATTGAATCACTATGAATTTTTTTTGACATTCTTAGAACGTATATATATGCATGATTGAGTCACTATGAATTTTTTTTGACAGATCTAGAACACATATATGCATGATTGAATCTCTATGATTTTTTTTTACAACCGTAGAACAGATATATGCATTAATGAATCACTATGAATTTTTTTTAACAATCTTAGGACACATATATGCATGATTGAATCAATATGAAATGTTTTCGATAGCCTTAGAACATATATATGCATGATTGAATCACTTTGAATTTTTTTGACAGCTTTAGAACACATATATGCATTATTGAATCAGAATGAAATTTTTTTGACAACCTTAGAAGACATATATGCATGATTAAATCACTATGATTTTTTTTGACATTCTTAGAACACATATATGCATGATTGAATCACAATGAAATTTTTTTGATAATGTTAGAACACATATATGCATGATTGAGTCACTATGAAATTTTTGAGACATCCTTAGAATACATATATGCATGATTGAGTCACTACAAAATTTTTGTAAGATCCTTAGAACACATATATTCATATTTGAATCACTTTGAAATTTTTTTGACAACTTTGAAACACATATATGCATGATTGAATCAGTATGAAAATTTTTTGACAGCATTAGAACACATATATGGATTATTGAATCACTATGAAATTTTTTTGACAGCATTAGAACCCATATATGCACGAATGAATCTCTATGAAATTTTGTTGACAGGCTCAGAACATATATATACCTCATTGAATCACAATGAAATATTTTTGACAACCTTAGAAAACATATACATGATTAAATCATAATAAAACTTCTTTGACAGCCTTAGAACGCATATATGCATTATTGAATCATTATAAAATTTGTTTGACAGACTTAGAACACATATATGCAAGATTAGAATTTTTTAGTCAGCTTTAGAAACCATATATGCATGATTGAAGTACTATGAATTTTTTTGATAGCTTAAAACACAAATATACGTGATTGAATCATAAAGAATTTTTTTTTACAACCTTAAAACACATATATACATGATTGAATCACAATGACATTTTTTTGACAACCTTACAATACATCTATACGTGATTGAAACACAATAAATAAATTTTGACAGCCTTAGAACACATATATGCATGATTGAATCGCTATGATTTTTTTTTGACAACCTTAGAACACATATATGCCTGTTTGAATCACTACCAATTTTTTTTTAGTAACTTAGAACACATATCTGATGATTGAATCACTATAAAAAAATTTTGAAAGCCTTAAAACACATATATGCATAATTGAGTCACTATGACATATTTTTAACAGCCTCAAAACACTTATACGCATGATTGAAATTTTTTTCACAGCCTTAGAACACATGTATGCATGATTGAAATTTTTTTGACAACCTTAGAACACATATATGAAAGATTGAATCATTATGAAAATTTTTGGACAGCATTAGAACACTTATATGGATGATTGAATCACTACAAAATTTTTCTATCAGTATTAGAACACATATAAGCATGATTAGAATTTTTTTTTGAGTAAATTAGAAAACCTAACTGCATGATTGAATCACTATGAATTTTTTTTAACAGCCTTAGAACACATATATGCATGATTGATTCACTATAAAAAAATTTGGACGGGCTTAGAACACAAATATCCATGATTGAATCACTATAAATATTTTTTAACACACATATATGCAAGAATGAATCACTATGAAATTTTTTTAACAACCTTAGAACACATATATGCAAGATTGAATCACTTTGAATTTTTTTTGACAACGTTAGAACACATATTTGCATGATTGAGTCACTATGAAAATTTTTTGACAGCCTTACAACACATATTTGCACGAGTGAATCACTAAGGAATTTTTTTGATAGCCGTCGAAGACATATATGCATAATTGAACCACTCTAAAATTTTTTGACAGCCTTAGCACACATATATAAATGATTGAATCACTATGAATTTTTTTTGACAACCTTAGAACACATATATGCATCAATGAATCACTATGAATTTTTTTTTATAGCCTTAGAACACATATATGCATGATTGAATAAATATAAATTTTTTTTTACAACCTTAGAGCACATATATGCATGATTGAATCACTATAATTTTTTTTTTACAGACTTAGAACACATATATGCATTATTGAATCACTATGAAATTTTTTTTATAGCCTTTGAACACATATATGCATGATAGAATCACTATGAGTTTTTTTTGACATTCTTAGAAAACATATATGCATGATTGAATCACTATGAATTTTTTTTGACAACCTTAAAACACTTATATGCATGACTGAATCACTATGAATTTTTTTTGCAAGCCTTAGAACACACATATGCATGATTGAATCACTATGATTTTTTTTTTATAGCCTTAGAACACATATATGCATGATTGAATTTCTATAAAAAAATTTTGACACCATTAGAACAAATATATGCATGATTTAATCACTATAATTTTTTTTTTAAAAAAAACTTAGAACACATATCTGCATGATTGAATCACTGTGAATTTTATTTGACAACCTTAGAACATATATATGCTTGATTAAATCACTATGAAATTTTTTTGACAGCCTTAGAATGCATATGAGCATGATTGAATCACTATGAATGTCTTTTGATAGCCTTAGAACACTTATATACATGATTGAATCACTATGGAATTTTTTTGACCGCCATTCTACACATATATGCATGATTGAATCCATATATGGGTGATTGATTCACTATAAAAAAAATTTGATAACCTTAAAACACATATATGCATGATTGAATCCATATATGGGTGATTGATTCACTATAAAAAAAATTTGATAACCTTAAAACACATATATGCATGATTGAATCACAATGACATTTTTTTGACAACCTTAGAACACATCTATACATGATTGAATCCCAATAAAATTTTTTTGACAGCCTTAGAACACATATATGGATGATTGAATCACTATGAATTTTTTTTAACGACCTAAGAACACATATATGCATGATTGAATCACTACCAGATTTTTGTCAAAGCATTAGAACATATATATGCATGATTGAATCACTATAAAAATTTTTGCAGTAACTTAGAACACATAGCTGCATGATTGAATCACTATAAAAAAAAATTGACAACCTTAAAACACATATATGCAAGATTGAATCCCTATGAAATATCTTTGACAGCCTCAAAACACATATTTGCATGATTGAAATTTTTTTGATAGCCTAAGAACACATATATGCATGATTGAATTTTTTTTGACAGCCTTAGAACACATGTATGCATGATTGAATCACTATGAATTTTTTTGGACAAACTTGGAACACATATATGGATGATTGAATCACTACAATTTTTTTTTGATAGGATTAGAACACATATATGCATGATTGAATCGCTATAATTTTTTTTTGAGTAACTTAGAACCCATATCTGCATGATTGAATCACTATGATGACATATATGCATGATTGAATCACTATTAAGTTTTTTTGACAGCCTTAGAACACATTGACAGCCTTAGAACACATATATGCAAGATTGAATCACTATAAAAAAAAATTGACAGCCTTAGAACAGATATATGCTTGATTAAATCACTATAAATTTTTTTTAATAAACTTAGAACACATAAATGCAAGACTGAATCACTATGAATTTTTTTTAACAACCTTAGAACACACATATGCAAGATTGAATCACTATGATTTTTTTTTCACAACGTTAGAACACATATATGCATGACTATGTCACTATAAAAAAATTTTGACAGCGTTAGAACACATATATGCATGAGTGAATCACTATGAATTTTTTTTGACAGGCTTAGAACACATACATGCATGATTGAATCACTATGAAATTTTTTTGATAGCCATAGAACACATATATGCATTACTCAATCACTATGAATTTTTTTTTACAGCAATAGAACACATATATACATGATTCAGTCACTGTGAAATTTTTTTGATAGCCTTAGACCACATATATGCATGAGGGAATCACTACAAAATTTTTTTGACGGCCTTAGGACACATATATGCATGATTGAGTCACTATAAAATTTTTTTGATAGCATTAGAACACATATATGCATGATTGAATCCCTATAAATTTTTTTTGACAGCCTTAGAACACATATATGCATGATTGAATCACAGTGAAATTTTTTGGAATGCCTTAGAACACATATATGCATGATTGAGTCACTATGAATTTTTTTGGACAAACGTATTACACATATATGGATGATTGAATCACTACAAATTTTTTTGACAGGATTAGAAAACACATATTCATGATTGAATCACTATAATTTTTTTTTTAGTAACTTAGAACACATATCTGCATGATTGAATCACTATGAATTTTTTTTAACAGCCTTAAAAGACATATATGCATGAGTGAATCACTGTTAAATTTTTTTGACTGCTTTATAACACATTGACATCCATACAACACATATATGCAAGATTAAATCAGCATAAAAAATTTTTGATAGACTTAGAACACATATACGCATGATTGAAACACTAGGAAAGTGTTTTAACAAACTTAGAACACATAAATGCAACATTGAGTCACTATGAATTTTTTTTAAAAACCTTAGAACACATATATGCATGACTAAGTCACTATGAAATTTATTTGACAACTTAGAACACATATATGCATGAGTGAATCACTATGAAATTTTTTTGACAACCTTGGAAAACATATATGCATGATTGAATCACTATCAATTTTTTTTGACAGCCATAGATCACATATATGCATGATTTAGTCACTATGATTTTTTTTTTACAGTCATAGAACACATATATGCATGATTGAGTCACTATGAAACTTTTTTAACAGCCTTAAAACATATACATGCATGAGTGAATCACTATGAATTTTTTTTGACAGCCTTAGCACACATATATGCACTATTGAGCCACTATGAAATATTTTTGACAGCATTAGAACACAAATATGCATGATTGAATCACTGTAAAAAAAATTTGACAGCCTTAGAACAAATATATGCATGATTGAATCACTATGAAATTTTTTGAACAGACTTAGAAAACATATATGGATGATTGAGTCACTATTATTTTTTTTGGACAACCTTAGAACACATATATGGATGATTGAATCACTACAATTTTTTTTTGACAGGATTAGAACCCATATATGCATGATTGAATCACTATAAAATTTTTTGAAGTAAATTAGAATACATATCTCAATGATTGAATCACTATGAATTTTTTTTTACAGCCTTAGAAGACATATATGAGTCATTGAATCACTATTAAATTTTTTTGACAGCCTTAGAACACATTGACAAAACTAGAACACATATATGCAAGATTGAATCACTAAAAAAAAAAATTTGACAGCCTTAGAACACATATATGCATGATTGAATCACTATGAATTTTTTTTAACAAACTTAGAACACATAAATGCAAGACTAAATCACTATGTAATTTTTTTAACAACCTTAGAACACAAATGCAAGATTGAATCACTATGAATTTCTTTGGATTGCGTTAGAACACATACATGCATGACTAAGTCACTATGAACTTTTTGTGACAGCCTTAGAACACATATATGCATGAGTGAATCTCTATAAAAAAATTTGACAGCCTTAGAAAATATATATGCATGATTGAATCACTATGAAATTTTTTTGACAGCCATTGAACACATATATGCATGATTGAGTCACTATGATTTTTTTTTTACAATAATAGAACACATATATGCGTGATTGAGTCACTATGCAATTTTTTTGACAGCCTTTAAACACATATATGCATGAGTGAATCAGTATAATTTTTTTTTAATAGGCTTAGCACACATATATGCATGATTGAGTCACTAAGCATTTTTTTTTACAGCATTAGAACACATATATACATGATTGAATCACTATAAAAATTTGTTGCAGCCTTAGAGCACATATATGCATGATTAAATCACTATGAATTTTTTTTTACAGCCTTAGAACACATATATGCATGATTTAGTCACTATGAGATTGTTTTGATAGCCTTAGAACATATATCTGCATGATTAAATCACCATATATCTCCATGAACCACTATAAATTTTTTTTGACACCCTTAGAACAAATATATTAATTATTGAATCTCTATGAAATTTTTTTGACAGCCTTAGCAAACATATATGCATGATTGAATCACCATAAAAAAATTCACAACTTTATAACACATATATGCATGATTGAATCACTATGAAATGTTTTTGATAACCTTGGAACATATATTTGCATGATTGAATCACTATGAAATTTTTTAGACAACCTTAGAACACATATATGCATTATTGAATCACTATAAAATTTTGTTGACATCCTTAGAACACATATATGCATTATTGAATCACTTTGAAATTTTTTTCATAGCCTTAGAACCTATATATGGATGATTGAATCATTATGAAATTTTTTTGACTGTCATAGAACACATATATGCATGATTGAGTAACTATAAATTTTTTTTGACAGCCTTAGAACACATATATGCAATATTGAATCACTACGAAACTTTTTTAACAGCCTTAGAACACATATATGCATGATTAAATCACTATCAATTTTTTTTGACAGCCTTAGAACACATATATACAAGATTGAATCACCATGAACTTTTTTTGACAACCTTAGAACACATGTATGCATGATAGAATCACTATGAAATTTTTTTAGAAGCCTTAGAACACATATATGCATGATTGAATCTCTATGAATTTTTTTTGGAAACCTTAGAACACATATATGTAAGATTGAAAGTTTTTTTACAAACGTAAAATACATATATATATGATTGAATCATAATAAATGTTTTTTACAGCCTTAGAACACATATATGCAAAGTTGAATCACTATGATTTTTTTTTTAAAACCTTAGAACACATATATGTATGATTGAATAACTACAAATTTTTTTTTATTGCATCACAATACATATATACATGATTGAATCACTATAATTTTTTTTTCTGCATTAGAGTACATATCTGCATGATTGAATCAGTATAATTTTTTTTGAGTAACTTAGAAAACTTATCTGCATGATTGAATAGCTATTAGAATTTTTTGACAGCCTTAGAACACATATATGCATGATTGAATCACTTTGAAATATGTTTGACAACCATAGAACACATATATGTAAGATTGAAATTTGTTTGACGACCATAGAACACATATATACAAGATTGAAATTTTTTTGACAACCTTAGAACACATATATGCATGATTGAATCACTATAAATTTTTTTTGAGAGACTTAAAACACATATATTCATGATTGAACCACAATTAAATTTTTTTGATAGACTTAGAACACATCTATGCATGATTGAATCATAATAAAAATATTTTGACAGCCTTAGAATAGATATATGCATGATTGTATCACTATGATTTTTTTTTAACAACCTTAGAACACATATATGCATGACTGAATCACTATAAAACTTTTTTGATCAATTTAGAACACATATATGCATGATTGAATCATTTTAATTTTTTTTTGACAACCATAGAATTCATATATGCATGATTGAATCACTATGAAAATTTTTTGATAGCCTTGGAACACAAATATGCTTGCTTGAATCTCTATGAATTCTTTTTGACAGCCATAGAACACAAATATGCATGATTGAGTCACTATGATTTTTTTTTGACAGCCTCTGGACATATATGCATGTGTGAATCACTATAAAATTTTGTTGACAACCTTAGAAAAAATATATGCATTATTTAATCACTATAAAAAATTTTTGACAGCCTTAGCACGCACATATGCATGATTCAATCACTATGATTTTTTTTTGACAACTTTGGAATATATATAAGAATGATTGAGTCACTATAAAATTTTTTTGACAGCCTTATAACACATATATGCATTATTGAATCACTATGAATTTTTTTTGACCGCCTGTGAACATATATATGCATGATTAAATCGCTATGATTTTTTTTTTACAGCCTTAGAGCACATTTATGCATTATTAGAATCACCATGAATTTTTGTTGACAACCTTAGAACACATGTATGCATGATTGAATCACTATGAAATTTTTTTGGAAGCCTTAGAACACATATATGCATGATTGAATCACTATAAATTTTTTTGGAAACCTTAGAACACATATATGCAAGATTGAATTTTTTTTGACAACCTTAGAGCACATATATGTATAATTCAATCACAATAATTTTTTTTTGACAGCCTTAGAACACATATTTGCAAGATTGAATCACTATGAATTTTTTTTTGACAACCTTAAAACACATATATGCATGTTTAAATCACTATGATTTTTTTTTTACTGCATTAGAATACATATATGCATGATGGAATCACTATGAAATTTTTTTGACAGCCTTAAAACACATATATGCAAGATTGAATTACATTAAATGTTTTTTGCTAGCCTTAGGACACATCTATGCATGATTGAATCATTATAACAAAATTTTTACAGCCTTAGAACACATATATGCTTGATTGAATCACTATGGATTTTTCTAAAAAAGTTTTGAATACATATTCAGGATTGAATCACTACCATATTTTTTTTACAGCATTAGAACACATATACGCATGATTGAATCACTATAAATTTTTTTGAGTAACTTAGAACACACATCTGCATGATTGAATCAGTATAAAAAAAATTTGACAGCCTTAAAACACATATATGCATGATTGAATCTCTATAAATTTTTTTGAGTAACCTAGAACACTTATCTGCATGACTGAATCACTATGAAACTATTTTGACAGCCTTAGCACATATATATACAAGATTGAATCACAATGAAAATTTTTTGACAACCTTAGAACACATATATGCATGATTGAATCACTATAAAAAATTTTTGACATCCTTAGAACACATATCTGTTTGATTGAATCAGTATGAAATTTTTTGAACCACCTTAGAACACATATATGCAAGATTGAATCACCATGAATTTTTTTTGACAACGTTTGAACACATATTTGCATGATTGAGTTAGTATAAAATTTTTTTGAGAGCCTTAGAACACATATATGCATGATTGAATTAGTATGAAATTTTTTTGACAGCATTAGAACAAATGTATGCATGATTGAATCAATATAAATTTTTTTAGACAGCCTTAGAACACATATATGCATGAGTAAATCATTATAAAAATTTTTTGACGGCCATAGAATACATATATGAATGATTGAATCACCTTGAATTTTTTTTGACAGCATTAGAACATATATATTCATGATTGAATCTCTATGAAATTTTGTTTACAACCTTAAAACATATATATGCATGATTGAATCACTATGAAATTTGTTTGACAGCCTTAGAACACATATATACTTGATTGAATCACTATAAATATTTTTTGATAGCCTTAGAACATGTATCTCCCTGATTTATTCACTAAGAAATATTTTTGACAGCCTTAGAACACATATAGGCGTGATTGAATCACTATGAATTTTTTTTGACAACCTTAAAACACATATATGCATGATTGAACCATAATGACATTTATTTGACAACCATAGAACACATGTATGCATGATTGAATCACAATAAATTTTTTTTGACAGCCTTAGAACACATATCTGCATTATTGAATCACTAAGAAATTTATTTGACAGCCTTAGAAGACATATATGCATGATTGATCCACTATGAAAGTTTTTTGATAGCCATAGAACACAAATTTGCATGATTGGAACACAATGAAATTTTATTGACAGCTTTATAACACATATATGCATGTTTGAATCACTATCATTTTTTTTTGGCAACCGTAGAACAGATATATGCATTATTGAACCACTATGAAATTTGTTTAACAACCTTAAGACACATATATGCATGACTGAATCACTATAAATTTTTTTTGACAGCCTTAGAACACATATATGCATGATTGAATCACTATGATTTTTTTTTAGGACTTAGAACACATATATATGCATGATTGAATCACCATGAATTTTTTTTGACAACCTTAGAACACATGCATGCATGATTGAATGACTATAAATGTTTTTTGGAAGCCTTAGAACGCATATATGCATGATTGAATTACTATGATTTTTTTTTAGAAACCTTAGAACACATATATGCAAGATTAAATTTTTTTTAAGAAACTTAGAACACATATATGTATGATTGAATCGCAATAAATTTTTTTTGACATCCTTAGAACACATATATCCAAGATTGAATCACTATGAATTTTTTTTGACAACCTTAGAACACATATATGTAAGATTGAATCACTACAATTTTTTTTTTACTGCATTAGAATACATATATGCGTGATTGAATCACTATAAATTCTTTTGAGTAACTTCGGACACCTATCTGCATAATTGAATAGCTATGAAATTTTTTTGACAGCGTTAGAACACATATATGCATGATTGAATCACTTTAAAATTTGTTTGACATCCATAGAACACATATATGCAAGATTGAAATTTGTTTGATGGCCTTAGAACACATATATACAAGATTAAATTTTTTTTACAACCTTAGAACACATATATGCATGATTGAATCACTATGAAATTTTTTTCACAAGCATAGAAGACATATATGCAGGACTGAATCACTACCAATTTTTTTTTACAGCATTAGAACACATATATTTGTGCTTGAATCACTATAAATTTTTTTTGAGTAACTTAGAACACACATCTGCATGATTGAATCTCCATAAAAAAGATTTGACAGCCTTAAAACGCATACATGCTTGATTGAATCACTATAAATTTTTTTTAGTAACTTAGAACACTTATCTGCATGACTGAATCACTATGAAATTTTTGTGACAGCCTTAAAACACATATATGCAGGATTAAATTACTATGAATTTTTTTTGACAGTATTAGAACACATATATGCCTGATTGAATCAATATGAATTTTTTTTATAGCCTTAGACCACATATACATGATTGAATCATTATGAGTTTTTTTTGACAGCCATAGAACACATATATGTATGATTGAATAACTATGAAATTTTTTATACAGCATTAGAACACATATATACATGATTGAATCTCTATAAATTTTGTTGACAACCATAGAACATATATATGCTTGATTGAATCATAATGAATTTTTTTGGACAGCCCTAGAACAAATATATGCATGATTGAATCATAATAAAACTTTTTTGAAGGCCTTAGAACACATATATGCATGACTGAATTACTCTGAATTTTTTTTGACAACCTTAGAACACATATATGCATGATTGAGTCACTACAAATTTTTTTTGACGTTAGAACACATATATGCATGATTGAATCACTATAAATTTTTTTGAGTAACTTGGAACACTTATTTGCATGACTGAAACACTATAATTTTTTTTACAGCCTCAGAGCACATATATCCATGATTGAATCACTATAAAATTTGTTTGACAGCCTTTGAACACATATATGCAAGATTGAATTTTTTTTTACAGCCTTAGAACACATATATTCATGATTGAATCACTATGAAATTTTCTTGACATCCTTAAAACACATATATGCGTGATTGAATCCTATTAAATTTTTTTGACCACCTTAAAAGTCATATATGCATGATTGAATCACAATGACATTTTTTTGACAACCTCAGAAGACATCGAAACATGATTGAATTACAATAAATTTTTTTTGACAACCTTAGAACACATATCTGCATGATTGAATCACTATGAAATTTATTTGACAGTTTAAAACACATATATGCATGATTGAGTCACTATGAATTTTTTTTGATAGCCTTGGAAATATATGTGCATGATTGAGTCACTATGAAATTTTTTTGACAGCTTTAGAACACATACATGCATGATTGAATGACTATGAAATTTTTTTGACAGCCCTAGAACACTTAAATGCATGATTGAAACACAATGAAATTTTTTTGACAATCGTAGAATAGATATAGGCTTTATTGAATCACCATGAAATTTGTTTAACAACCTTAGGACACATGTATGCATGATTGAATCACTATAAATTTTTTTGAGTAACTTGGAACACTTATTTGCATGACTGAAACACTATAATTTTTTTTACAGCCTCAGAGCACATATATCCATGATTGAATCACTATAAAATTTGTTTGACAGCCTTTGAACACATATATGCAAGATTGAATTTTTTTTTACAGCCTTAGAACACATATATTCATGATTGAATCACTATGAAATTTTCTTGACATCCTTAAAACACATATATGCGTGATTGAATCCTATTAAATTTTTTTGACCACCTTAAAAGTCATATATGCATGATTGAATCACAATGACATTTTTTTGACAACCTCAGAAGACATTGAAACATGATTGAATTACAATAAATTTTTTTTGACAACCTTAGAACACATATCTGCATGATTGAATCACTATGAAATTTATTTGACAGTTTAAAACACATATATGCATGATTGAGTCACTATGAATTTTTTTTGATAGCCTTGGAAATATATGTGCATGATTGAATCACTGTGAAATTTTTTTGACAGCTTTAGAACACATACATGCATGATTGAATGACTATGAAATTTTTTTGACAGCCCTAGAACACTTAAATGCATGATTGAAACACAATGAAATTTTTTTGACAATCGTAGAATAGATATAGGCTTTATTGAATCACCATGAAATTTGTTTAACAACCTTAGGACACATGTATGCATGATTGAATCACTATAACATTTTTTTGACAGCCTTAGAACCTATATATGCAAGATAGAATCACAATGAAAATTATTTGAGAGCCTTAGAACATATATATGCATGATAGAATCACTTTGAAATTTTTTTCACAGACTTAGAACACATATATACATGATTGAATCACTATGAATTTTTTTGAGAGCCACAGAACACATATATGCACGATTGAGTCACAATGAATTTTTTTTGGCAGCCTTAGAACATATATATGCATGAGTGAATCACTATAAATTTTTTTTGACAGCCTTAGAACATATATATGCATTATTGAATGACTATGATTTTTTTTTGACAACCTTAGAACACATATATGCATTATTGAATCACTATGAATTTTTTTTGACAACCTTAGAACACATATATGCATGAATAAATAACTATGATTTTTTTTTTACAATTTTTGCAGCCTTAGAACACATATATGCATAATTAAATCATCGTAAAATTTTTTGATAACCTTTGAACACATATCTGCATGATTGAATCACTATATAAAATTTTGACACCCTTAAAACACATATACGCATGATTGAATCGCTATGAATTTTTTTTTAAATGCTAGAACACATATATGCATTCTCAGAACACATTTCTGCATGATTGAATCACTTTGAGATTTTCTTGACAGCCTTAGAACACATATATGCATGATTAAAGCACTATCAAAAAAGTTTGCCAGCCTTAGAACACATATATACAAGATTGAATCACTATAATTTTTTTTGATAGCCTTAGAACACAAATTGCATGATTTAATCACTATAAAATTTTTTTGACAGGCCTAGAACACATATATGCAGATTAAATCATGCATGATTTTTTTTTGAAAAACATAGAATGTGTATATGCATGATTGAATCAAAATAAAATGTTTTGAGAGCCTTAGTACGCATATATGCATGTGTGAAAAACTATGAATTTTTTTTGACAGCCATAGAACACATATAGTTATTATTGAATCACTGCAAATTTTTTTTGGCAGCATTAGAACACATATATGTAGGAATGAATCACTATGAAATTTTTTTGACAGCCTTAGAACACATATATGCTTCATTGAATCACTATGAAATTTTTTTACAGCCTTAGAACACATATATGCATGATTGAATCACTATAAAATTTGTTAGACAGACTTAGAACACATATATGCATGATTGAATCACTTTAAATTTTTTTTCAGCCTTAGAACACATATATGCATGATTGAATCACTATGAAAATTTTTTGACAGCCTTAGAACACATATATACACATTTGAATCACTATAAATTTTTTTGACAGCCTTAGAACACATATATTCATGATTGAATCACTATGAAATCTTTTTAACAGCCATAGAACACATACATGCATGATTGAATTACTATAATTTTTTTTTGACAGCATTAGAACACATATATCCAAGATTGAATCACTATGAAAATTTTTTAACAGCCGTAGAACACATATATGCATAATTGAATCACTATGAAATATTTTTGACAGCCTTAAAACACATATGTGCATGATTGAATCACTATAAAATTTGTTTGACAGACTTATAACACATATATGCATGATTGAATCACTATGAAATTGTTTTGACAGCCTTAGAACACATATATACAAGATTGAATCACTATAATTTTTTTTGACAAACTTAGAACACATATATGCATGATTGAATCACTATGATTTTTTTTTGACAGCCTTAGAACACAAATATGCATAATTGAATTACTGTAAAATTTTGTTGACAGCATTAGAACACATATATCAAAAATTGAATCACTATAAAAAAATTTTTACAACCTCAGAACACATATCAGCATGATTGAATCAATATAAATAATTTTTGACAGCCTTATAACACATACATGAATCATTGAATCACTATGAAATTTTTTTGACAGTGTTAGAACGCATATATGTTTGATTGAATCTCTATAAAAAAAGATTGACAACCTTGGAGCACATATTTGCTTGATTGAATCACAATGAAATTTTTATGATAGCGTTAGAACACACATATGCATGATTGAATCTCTATAAAAAAATCTAAGAGCATCAGAACACATATATGCAAGATTGAATCACTATGAATTTTTTTTGATAGCCTTAGAACAAATATATGCATGATTGAATCACTATGAATTTTTCTTATAGCTGTAGAACACATATATCCATGATTGAAGCACTATGAATTTTTTTTTACAGCCTTAGAACACATATATGCATGATTAAAACACTAAGAATTTTTTTTTACACCATTAGAACACATATGCTTGATTAAATCACTACAAAACTTTTTTGACAACATTAGAACACATGTAAGCATGATTGAATCACTAGGAATTTTTTTTGACAGCATTAGAACACTTATATGTATGATTGAATCACTATGATTTTTTTTTTATAACCATAGAACGCGTATATGCATGATTGAATCCCTATGAATTTTTTTGGAAAACCTTAGAACACATATATGCATGATTAAATCACTATGAAATTTTTTTGAGAGCCTTAGAGCACATATATGCATGATTGAACAACTATGAAATTTTTTTGAGAGCCTTAGAACACATATATGCATGATTAAAAAACTATGAAATTTTTTTGAGAGCCTTAGAGTACATATATGCATGATTGAATCACTACAAAATTTGTTTGACAGCCTTAGAACATATATATGCATGATTGAATCACTTAAATTTTTTTTTGACAGCCTTAGAATACATATCTGCATGATTGAATCACTATGAGTTTTTTTTGAGAGCCTTAGAACTCATATATGCATGATTGAATCACTATGAAATTTTTTTGACTGCCTTAGAACATATATATGCTTGGTGGAATCACTACAACTTTTTTTTTGGCAGCATTAGAACACATATATGCATGATTGAATCACCATGAAATTTTTTGACAACCTTAGAACACATATATGCATGATTCAATAACTATGATTTTTTTCTGACAACCCTAGAACACAGATATGCAAGATTGAATCACTATGAATTTTTTTTAACAACCATACATTGCGTATATGCATGATTCAATCACTATGAAATTTTTTGACAACCTTAGAACACATATATGCGCGATTGAATCACTACAAATTTTTTTTTGGTAGCAATAGAGCACATATATGCATGATTGAATCACTATAAAAATTTTATGAGATCCTTAGAACACATATACGCTTGATTGAATCTCTATGAAATTTTTTTGACAGCCTCAGAACATATATATGCATGATTGAATCACTATGAAATTTTTTTAAGAGCCTTGGACTACATATGTGCATGATTGAATCACTATAAAACAAATTTCACAGCCTTGGAAGAAATATATGCATCATTGAATCACTATGATTTTTTTTTAACAGCCTTAGAACACAAATATGCATGATTGAATCACTATGAATTTTTTTGATACCATTACAACACATATATGCATGATTGAATCATTATGAAATTATTTTGACAGTGTTAGAACACTTTGAATCACTATAATTTTTTTTTGACAAACTTAGAACAAATATGTGAATGAATGAACCACTATGAAATTTTTTTGAAACCCTTAGAACACATATACGCATGATTGAGTCACTATGAAATTTTTTTGAGAACCTTAGGGCACATATATGCATGATTGAATTATAATGAAAATTTTTTGAGAGCCTTAGAACACATATATGAATGATTGAATCACTATAGAAAGATTTTGACAACCTTTGAACACATATCTGCCTGATTGACTCACTATAAATTTTTTTTTACAACCATAGGCTACATATATGCATGAAATCACTATGAATTTTTTTTTACAGCCTTAGACCACATATATGCAAGATTTAATCACTACAAAATTTTTTTTACTTCCATAGAACACATATATGCATGATTAAATCTCCATGAAGTTTTTTTGACAAACTTAGAACACATATATGCATGATTGAATCAATCTAAATTTTTTTTGAGAGCCTTAGAATACATATATACATGATTGAATCACTATGTTTTTTCTTTAACAGCCTTAGAACACGTATATGCATGATTGAAACACTATGAATTTTTTTTTTAAAACCTTAGAACACATATATGAATGATTGAATAACTATAAAATTTGTTTGATAGAATTAGAACACATATATGCATGATCGAAACACAATAAATTTTTTTTTACAGCCTTAGAAGACATCTCTATATTATTGAATCACTATAATTTTTTTTTGACAGCCTTAGAACACATATATGCATGATTGAAGCACTATAAAAAAATTTTGACAGCCTTAGAACACATATATTAAAGATTGAATCACTATGAATTTTTTTTGACAACCTTAGAACACAAATTGCATGATTGAATCACTATGAACTTTTTTTGACAGCCTTAGAACACATATTTGCATGATTGAATCACAATGAAATTTTTTTGACAGCCCTATAACACATATATTCATGATTGAATCACTATGAATTTTTTTTGAAAAACATAGAACGTGCATATGTATGTTTGAATCACTATAAAAAATTTTTGACAACCGTCGAACACAAATATGCATGATTGAATTACAATGAAGTTTTTTTGAGAGCCTTAGAACACATATATGCATGTTTGAAAAACTATGAATTTTTTTTTAGAGCCATAAAACACATATATGCATGATTGAATCACTATAATTTTTTGTTGGCAGAATTATAACACATATATGCATAATTGAATCACTATGTAATTTTTTTGACAGCCTTAGAACACATATATGCATGATTGAATCAATATGAAATTTTTTTTACAGTCTTAGAACAATTATATGGATGATTGAATCACTACAAAATTTGTTTGACTGACTTAGAATACATATATGCATGATTGAATCAATTTAAGTATTTTTTCAGCCTTAGAACACATATAAGCATGATTGAATCACTATGAAAATTTTTTGGCGGCCTTAGAACACATATATACAAGATTGAATCACTATGATTTTTTTTTATTGCCTTAGAACACAAATATGCATGATTGAATCACTATAAAAAAAATTTGACTGCCTTAGAAAACATATATACATGATTGAATCACAATGATTTTTTTTTGGCAATCCTAGAACAGATATATGCATGATTGAATCACTATGAACTTTTTTTGACAACCATAGAATGCGTATATGCATGATTCAATCACTATGAAGTTTTTTTCACTACCTTAGAATACATATATGCATGATTGGATCACTATGAATTTTTTTGACAGCCTTAGAACACATACATGCATGATTGAATCACTATAAAATTTGTTTGACAGCATTAGAACACATATATGTATAATTGAATCGCTATAATTTTTTTTTGACAGCCTTAGAACACATATATGCATGATTGAATCACTATGAATTTTTTTTTACTGCTTTAAAACACATATATGCATGATTTAATCACTATAAAATTTTTTTGACAACCTTATTACACATATCTGCATGATTGAATCACTATGAATTTTTTTTGACATCCTTAGAACACATATATACATGATTGAATTACTACAAAATTTTTTATAGCATTAGAACACAAATAGGCAAGATTGAATATCTGTAAATACTTTTTGATAACCTTAGAACACATATCTGCATGATTGAATCACTATAAAAAAAAATTTGACAGCCTTAGAACACATATCTGCATGATTGAATCTCTATGAGATTTTTTTGAAATCATTAGAACACACATATGCATGATTGAATCACTATAAAAAAAATTTGACAACCTTAGAGCACATATATGCCTAATTGTTCCCTATGAATTTTTTTTGACAGCCTTAGAACACATATATGCATAATTGAATTTTTATAAAAAAAATTAACAGCATTAGAACACGTATATTCACGATTGAATCACTATCAATTTTTTTTGAAAGCCTTAAAGCAAATATTTGCAGAATTAAATCACATATATCCATGATTGAAACACTATGAAATTTTTTGAGAGCCTTAGAGCCATAGTGGTAGAACACATATATTCATGATTGAATCACTATGAACTTTTTTTGACAGCCTTAGAACACATATATGCATGATTGAATCATAACGAATTTTTTTTGACAGCCTTATAACACATATATTCATGATTGAATCACTATGAAATTTTTTTGAAAAACATAGAACGTGCATATGTATGTTTGAATCACTATAAAAAAAATTTGACAACGGTAGAACACAAATATGCATGATTGAATCACAATGAAGTTTTTTTGAGAGCCTTAGAACACATATATGCATGTTTGAAAAACTATGAATTTTTTTTAGAGCCTTAGAACACATATATGCATGAGTGAATCACTATAATTTTTTGTTGGCAGCATTATAACACATATATGCATGATTGAATCACTATGTAATTTTTTTGACAGCCTTAGAACAGATATATGCATGATTGAATCAATATGAATTTTTTTTTACAGTCTTAGAACAATTATATGGATGATTGCATCACTACAAAAATTGTTTGACAGACTTAGAACACATATATTCATGATTGAATCACTTTAAGTATTTTTTCAGCCTTAGAACACATATATGATTGATTGAAACACTATGAAATTTTTTTTACGGCCTTAGAACACATATATACAAGATTGAATCACTATAATTTTGTTTTTGATTGCCTTAGAACACAAATATGCATGATTGAATCACTATAAAAAAAATTTGACTGCCATAGAAAACATATATGCATGATTGAATCAATATGAATTTTTTTTGACAATCCTAGAACAGATACATGCTTGATTGAATCACTATGAACTTTTTTTGACAACCATAGAATGCGTATATGCATGATTCAATCACTATGAAGTTTTTTTCACTACCTTAGAACACATATGTGCATGATTGAATCACTATGAATTTTTTTGACAGCCTTAGAACACATACATGCATGATTGAATCACTATGAAATTTTTTTTACTGCTTTAAAACACATATATGCATGATTTAATCACTATAATTTTTTTTTGACAAACTTATTACACATATCTGCATGATTGAATCACTATGATTTTTTTTTGACAGCCTTAGAACACATATATACATGATTGAATTACTATAATTTTTTTTATAGCATTAGAACACAAATAGTCAAGATTGAATCTCTGTAAAAACTTTTTGATAACCGTAGAAGACATATCTGCATGATTGAATCATTATAAAAAAAAATTTGACAGTCTTAGAACACATATCTGCATGATTGAATCTCTATGAGATTTTTTTGACAGCATTAGAACACACATATGCATGATTGAATCACTATAAAAAAATTTTGACAACCTTAGAGCACATATATGCATAATTGATTCCCTATGAAATTTTTTTGACAGCCTTAGAACACATATATGCATAATTGAATTTTTATAAAAAAATTTAACAGCATTAGAACACATATATTCCAGATTGAATCACTATCAATTTTTTTTGAGAGCCTTAGAGCAAATATTTGCATAATTAAATCACATATATTCATGACTGAAACACTATGAAATTTTTTGAGACCCTTAGAGCCATAGTGGTAGAACACATATATTCATGATTGAAACACTATGAAATTTTTTTGACAGCCTTAGAACACATATATGCATGATTGTATCGCTATGATTTTTTTTTACAGCATTAGAACACATATATGCATAATTGAATCACTATAATTTTTTTGACAGCATTCTTAGAACACATCTCAGCATGATTGAATCACTTTGAAAGTATTTTGATAGCCTTAGAAAACATATATGCATGATTGAAGCATTATAGAATTTTTTTTAAAGCCTTAGAACACATATATACAAGATTGAATCACTATGCTTTTTTTTTGGTAGCCTTAGAACAAAAATTGCATGATTGAATCACTATGAAATTTTTTTGACAGCCTTAGAACACATATATGCATGATTGAATCACAATGAATTTTTTTTGACAGCCCTAGAACACATATATTTATGATTGAATCATGCATGAATTTTTTTCGAAAAACATAGAACGTGTATATGCATGATTGAATCACTATAAAAAATTTTTGATAACCGTAGAACACAAATATGCATGATTGAATCACTACAAAATTTTTTTTGAAACCTTAGAACACATATATTCATGATTGAATCACTATGAAAATTTTTTACAGCCTTCAAACACATATATGCATGATTGAATCACTATAAAAATTTTTTCACAGACTTAGAACACATATATGCATGATTGAATCACTTTAAATTTTTTTTCAGCCTTAGAACACATATATGCATGATTGAATCACGATGAAATTTTTTTGTCAGCCTTAGAACACAAATATGCATGATTGAATCACTATAATTTTTTTTTGACAAACCTAGAACACATATATGCATGATTGAATCACTATGAACTTTTTTTGACGACCATAAAATGCGTATATGCATGATTCAATCACAATGAATTTTTTTTGACAATGTTAGAACACATATAAGCATGATTCAATCACTATAATTTTTTTTTGACAGCCTTAGAACACATATATGCTTGATTGAATCACTATAAATTTGTTTGACAGCATTAGAACACATATATGCATGATTGAATCACTATGAATTTTTTTTGACAGCCTTAGAACACATATATGCATGATTGAACTACTACAAGTTTTTTTTTACCGCATTAGAACACATATATCCAAGATTGAATCATTGTAATTTTTTTTAATAACCTTAGAACCCATATCTGCAAGATTCAATCGCTATAAAAAAAATTTGACAGCCTTAGAACACATATATGCATGATTGAATCTCTATGACATTTTTTTGACAGCGTTAGAACATATATATGCATGATTGAATCACTATAAATTTTTTTGACAACCTTAGAGCACATATATGCATGATTCAATCACTATGAAATTTTGTTGACATCCTTAGAACACATATATGCATGGTTGAATCTTTATAAAAAAATTTAACAGTATCAGAACACATATATGCAAGATTGAATCACTATGGAATTTTTTTGACAGCCTTAGAACAAATATATGCATGATTGAATCACTATAAATTTTTTTTTATAGTGGTAGAACACATAAATTTTTTTGACAGCCTTAGAACACATAAATGCATGATTGAATCACTAGGAATTATTTTTTGACAGCATTAGAACACAAATATGCATGATTGAATCACTATAATTTTTTTGACAGCATTCTTAGAACACATCTCTGCTTGATTGAATCACTTTGAATTTTTTTTGATAGCCTTAGAACACATATATTCATTATTGAATCACTATGAATTTTTTTTTGACAGCCATAGAACACATATATGCATGATTGAATCACTATGGATTTTTTTTGACAGCCTTAGAACATATATACATGATTGAATTATTATGAATTTTTTTTTAGAGCCTTAGAACACATATATGCAAGATTGAATCACCATAAAATTTTTTTGACAACCTTAGAACACATATATGCATGATTGAATAACTATAGATTTTTTTTTAGAACCTTAGAACACATATATTCATGTTTGAATCACTTTGAATTTTTTTCAAATACCTTAGGACACATATATGCGTGATTGAATCGCTATGAAAATTTTTGACAGCCTTAGAACACATATATTCATAATTGAATCACTATAACATTTTTTTGACTGTCTTAGAGCACATATATGCATGATTGAATCACTAAGAAATTTTTTTGACTGCCTTAGAACACACATATGCATGATTGAATAACTATGAATTTTTTTTGATAGCCTTAGAACACATATATACATGATTGATGCACTATAATTTTTTTTTTACAACTGTATAACACATATATACATTATTAAATCACTATGAATTTTTTTGACAACCTTAGGACAAATATATGCATGATTGAATCCCTATGAAATATGTTTGACAGCCTTAGAACACAAATATGGATGATTGAATCACTATAAATTTTTTTTTACCACCTTAGAAAAAATATATGCATGATTGAATCAGTATACAAAATTTTTGACAACCTTAGAAAACTCTATATGATTGAATCACTATGAACTTTTTTGACAACTTAAGAACACATATATGCATGATTGAATCACAATGAAGTTATTTTGACAGCCTTAGAACACATATTTGCATGATTGAATCACTTTGAAAATTTTTTGACAGCCTTAGAACACATATATGCATGATTAAGTTACTACAAATTATTTGTGGCAGCCTTAGAATACATATATCCAAGTTTAAATCACCATAAAATTTTATGATAACCTAAGCACACATATCTTCATGATTGAATCACTATAAAAAAAATTTGACTGCCTTAGAACACATATACGCATGATTGAATCACAATAAAAATTTCTTAACAACCTTAGAACACATATATGCAAGATTGAATCACCATGAAATTTTTTTGACATTCTTAGAACACATATATGCATGATTGAATCACTATGAATTTTTTTTGACAATGATAGAACACATATATACATGATTGAATCACTATAAAGTTTTTTTGACAACTTTAAAACACATATATGATTGATTAAATCACAATGAATTTTTTTTTACAACTTTAGAACACATATATGCCTGATTGAATCACTATGAAATTTTTTTGACAGCCTTAGAACACATATATACATGATTGAATCATTACGATTTTCTTTATGGCATTAGAACATATATATGGATGATTGAATCTCTATTAAATTTTATTAACAGCCTTAGAACATATATATGCATGATTGAATCATAATGAAATTTTTTTGACAGCCTTAGAACACAGATATGCATGATTGAATAATAATAAAACTTTTTTAACAGCCTTAGAACACATAAATGCATTATTGAATCACTATAAAATTTTTTGACATTAGAACACATATATGCTTGATTGAATCACTATAAACCTTTTTTGACTAACTTCGAACACTTATCTCCATCACTGAATCACTATAACATTTTTTTGACAACCTTAGAACACGCCTATACATGATTGAATCACAATAAAAAAAAATTTACAGCCTTAGAACACATATATGGATGATTGAATCACTATGATTTTTTTTTGACAACCTAAAAACACATATATGCATGATTGAATCACTATAAATTTTTTTTTGAGTAACTTAGAACACATACCTGCATGATAGAATCACTATAAAAAAAAATTGACAGCCTTAAAACACATATATGCCTGATTGAGTCAGTATGAAATATTCTTGACCGCCTTAAAACGCATATATGTATGATCGAAATTTTTTTGACAGCCTTAGAACACATATATGCATGATTCAATCACTATGAAATTTTTTGGACAACCTTAGAGCACATATAAGGATGACTGAATCACTACCAAAATTTTTTGACAGAATTAAAACACATATATGCATGATTGAATCACTATTAAATTTTTTTTGACAGCCTTAGAACACATTGTCAACCTTAGAAATCATATATGCAAGATTGAATCACTGCAAAAAAAAATTGACAGGCCTAGAACACATATATGCATGATTGAATCACTATGAATTTTTTTTAACAAACTTAAAACACATAAATGCAAGATTGAATCACTATGATTTTTTTTTAACAACCTTAGAACACATAATTGCAGATTGAATCACTATGATTTTTTTTTTACAATGTTAGAACACATATATGCATGATTGTGTCACTTTGATTTTTTTTTTACAACCTTAGAACACATATATGAATTATTGAATCACTATGAAAATTTTTTGGCAGCCTTTGCACATATATATGTATAATTCAATGACTATGATTTTTTTTTTATAGCCATAGAACACATATATGACAGCCTTATAACACGTATATACATTTGTGAATCGCTATGAATATTTTTTTGACAGCCTTAGAACACATATATGCATTATTGAATCACTGTGAAATTTTTTTCACTGCCTTCACACACATATATGAGTGATTGAATCACTATAAATTTTTTGTGACAACCTTAAGACACATAAATGCATGATTGAATCACTATAATTTTTTTTTAATAGCCTTAGAGCACATATATGCATGATTGAATCACAATAAATTTTTTTTGACAGCCTTATACATATATATGCATGATTTAATCACTATGAATTTTTTTTGACAGCTATAAAACACATATATGCATGATTGAATCACTATGAATTTTTTTTGACAGCCTTAGAACACGTATATGCATGATTCAGTGAATATAAATCTTTTTTGAGAGCCTTATACACATATATGCATGATTGAATCACTATGATTTTTTTTTTACAACCTTAGAACATATATATGCATGATTGTGTCACTTTGATTTTTTTTTTACAGCCTTAGAACACTTATAAAATAATGAATCACTATGAAAATTTTTTGGCCGCCTTAACACACATATATGTATAATTGAATGACTATGAATTTTTTTTTATAGCCATAGAACACATATATGCATGATTGAGTCACTATGAAATTTTTTTGACAGCCTTAGAACACATATATACATTTGTGAATCGCTATGAATATTTTTTTGACAGCCTTAGAACACATATATGCATTATTGAATCACTGTGAAATTTTTTTCACTGCCTTAACACACATATATAAGTGATTGAATCACTATAAAAAAAATTTGACAACCTTATGACACATAAATGCATGATTGAATCACTATAATTTTTTTTAATAGCCTTAGACACATATATGCATGATTGAATCACAATAAATTTTTTTTGACAGCCTTATACACATATATGCTTGATTGAATCACTATGAATTTTTTTTTACAGCTATAAAACACATATATGCATGATTAAATCACTATGAATTTTTTTTGACAGCCTTAGAACAAATATATGCATGATTCAGTGAATATAAATTTTTTTTGACAGCCTTATACACATATATGCATGATTGAATCACAATAATTTTTTTTGATAGCTATAAAACACATATATGCATGAGTGAATCACTTTGAAATTTTTTTGACAGCCTTAGAACACATATGATCATTATTGAATCACTATGAACTTTTTTTGACAGCCTTAGAAAACATATATGCATGGTTGAATCACTATGAATTTTTTTTGACAAACTTGGAATATATATATGCATGATTGAAAAATTATAAAATTTTTTTGACAACCTTTGAACACATATGTGCATGATTGATTCACTACAAATTTTTTTTGACAGCCTTAGAACACATATATGCTTTATTGAATCACTATGATTTTTTTTTTACAGCCTTAGAACACATATATGCATTATTGAATGACTATGAAGTTTTTCTCACCGCCTTAGAACACATATGCATTATTGAATCAGTTTGAAATTTTTTTCACAGCCTGAGAACACATATATGCATGATTAAGTCACTATGAAATTTTTTTGACAACCTTAAAATACATATTTGCATAATTGGATCACAATGAAATTTTTTTGACTGCCTTAGAACACATATATGTATTACTGAATCACTATAAATTTTTTTGACAAACTTTGAACATATAAATGCATGATTGAATCACTATGATTTTTTTTTTACTGCCTTGCAACACATATATGCATTATTGAATAACTATAAAATTTTTTTGACAGCCTTAGAACACATATATGCATGATTGAATCACTATGAAATTTTTTTAGAAACGTTAGAACACATATATGCAAGAGTGAAATTCTTATGACAACCTTAGAGCACATATGCATGATTGAATCACAATAAATTTTTTTTGACAGACTCAGAACACATATATGGAAGTTTGAATCACTATAAAAAAAATTTGACAAGCTTAGAACACATATATGCATGATTGAATCACTATAAATTTTTTTTTAGTAACTTAGAACACTTATCTGCATGATTGAATAGCTATGAAATTTTTTTGACACCCTTAGAACACATGTATGCTTGATTGAATCACTATGAACTTTGTTTGACAGCCTTAAAACACATATATGCATGATTGAATCACTATGCAATTTTTTTGATAGCCTTAGAATATATCTATGCATGAGTAAATCACAATAATTTTTTTTTGACAGCCTTAGAACATATATATGCATGATTGAATCACTATAAAAATTTTTTCACAAGCTTAGAACACATGAATGCAGGATTGAATCACTACCAAATTTTTTTGACAGCATTAGATCACATATATTCATGATTGAATCACTATAATTTTTTTTGAGTAACCTAGAACACATATTTGCAAGATTAATTCTCTATAAAAAAAATTGATAGCCTTGAAACACATACACGCATGATTGAATCACTATAATTTTTTTTTGAGTAACTTAGAACACTTATCTACATGACTGAATAATTATGAAATTTTTTTGATAGCCTTAGCACACACATATGCATGATTGAATCACTATAAAAAAAATTTGACAGCCTTAGAACACATATATGCATAATTAAAAGACTATGAAATTTTTTTAACAACCTTAGAACATATATATGCAAGACTGAATCACCATGAAATTTTTTTGACAATCTTAGAACACATATATGCATGATTGAATCACTATGAAATTTTTTTGATAACCTTAGAACACATATATGCATGATTGAGTCACTATGAAATTTTTGTGACAGCCTTATAACACATATATGCATGATTGAATTACTATGAAATTTTTTTGACAGCATTAGATCACAGATATGCATGATTGAATCACTATGAAATTTTTTTGACAGCCTTTGAACACATGTATGCATGATTGAATCATTATAAAAAAAAATTGGCAGCCATAGAACAGATATATGCAGGATTGAATCACTATGAAATTGTTTTCACAGCATTAGAACACATATAAGGATGATGGAATCTCTATGAAATTTTGTTGACAGCTTGAGAACATATATATGCATGATTGAATAATAATGAATTTTTTTTAATAGCCTCAGAATACATATAGGCATGACTGAATCATACTAAAACTTTTTTGACAGCCTTAGAACACATATATGCATGATTGAATCACTATGAAGTTTTTTTGACAACCTTAGAACACATATATGCATGATTGAATCACTATAAATATTTCTTGACATTATAACAAATATATGCATGATCCAATCACTATAAAATTTTTTGAGTAACTTAGAACACTTATCTGCATGACTGAATCACTATGATTTTTTTTTTGACAGCCTTAGAACACAAATATGCATGATTGAATCACTATGAAATTTGTTTGACAGCCTTAGAACACATATACTCAAGATTGAAATTTTTTTGACAGACTTAAAACACTAATATGCATGATTGAATCACTATGAAATTTTTTTGAGTGCCTTAAAATACATATATGCGTCATTGAATTACTATGAAAATTTTTAGACAAGCTTATAACACATATACGCATGAATGAATCACAATGACATTTTTTTGACAACCTTAGAACACCTCTATACATGATTGAATCACAATAAACATGTTTTTGACAACCTTAGAACACATGTCTGCAAGATTGAATCACTATGAAATTTATTTGATAGCCTTAGAACACATATGTGCATGACTGAATCACTATGAATTTTTTTTATAGCCTTAGAACACTTATGTGCATGATTGAATCACTATGAAATATTTTTGACAGCTTTAGAACACATATATGCATGATTGAATCACTACAAAATTTTTTTGATAGCCCTAGAACACTTCAATGCATTATTGAACCACAATGAAATTTCTTTGACAACCATAGAACAAATATATGCATTATTGAATCACTATGAAATTTTTTTAATAACCTTAGGACACATATATGCATGATTGAATCACTATGAAATTTTTTTGACAGCCTCAGTACATATATATGGCAGATTGAATCACTATGAATTTTTTTTACAGCCTTAGAACATATATATGCATGATTGAATCACTTAGAAATTTTTTTCACAGCCTTAGAACATTATGAAAATTTTTTGACAGCCATAGAACACATATATGCATGATTGACTCACAATGAAATTTTTTTGACAGCCCTAGAACACATATATTTTTGATTGAATCATGCATGAAATTTTTACGAAAAACATAGAACGTGTATATGCATGATTGAATCACTATAAAAAAATTTTGATAACCGGAGAACACAAATATGCATGATTGAACCACTACGAAATTTTTTTGACAGCCTTAGAACACATATATGCATGATTGAATCACTACGAAAATTTTTTACAGCCTTCAAACGCATATATGCATGATTGAATCACTATAAAATTTTCTTGACCTTGGAACAAATATATGCATGATCGAATCACTCTAAAATTTTTTGAGTAACTTAGAACACTTATCTGCATGACTTAATGACTATGATTTTTTTTTGACAGCCTTAGAACAGATATATGCATGATTGAATCACTATGAAATTTGTTTGACAGCCTTAGAACACATATACGCAAGTTTGAAATTTTTTTGACAGACTTAGAACACTAATATGCATGATTGAATCACTATGAATTTTTTTTTAGAGCCTTAAAATACATATATGCGTCATTGAATCACTATGAAAATTTTTAGACAAGCTTATAACACATATACGCATGACTGAATCACAATGACATTTTTTTGACAAACTTAGAACTCCTCTATACATGATTGAATAAAAATAAACATGTTTTTGACAACCTTAGAACACATGTCTGCAAGATTGAATCACTATGAAATTTATTTGATAGCGTTAGAACACATATGTGCACGACTGAATCACTATGAATTTTTTTTTATAGCCTTAGAACACATATGTGCAAGATTGAATCACTATGAAATTTTTTTGACAGCTTTAGAACACATATATGCATGATTGAATCACTACAAAATTTTTTTGATAGCCCTAGAACACTTCAATGCATTATTGAATCAAAATAAAATTTATTTGACAACCATAGAACAAATATATGCATTATTGAATCACAATGAAATTTTTTTGACACCCTTAGAACACATATATGCATGATTGAATCACTATGAATTTTTTTTGAAAGCCTTAGAATACATATATGCATGAATGAATTACTATAAAAAAAAATTGACGGCATTAGAACACATATATCAAGATTGAATCACTATAAAAAAAAATTTACAACCTTAGAACACATATCTGCATGATTGAATCACTATGATTTTTTTTTGAAAGCTTTTGAATACATATATGCATGAATGAATTACTATAAAAAAAATTTGACGGCATTAGAACACATATATCAAGATTGAATCACTACAAAAATTTTTTGATAGCCCTAGAACACTTCAATGCATTATTGAATCACAATGAAATTTCTTTGACAACCATAGAACAGATATATGCATTATTGAATCTCTATGAAATTTTTTAATAACCTTAGGACACATATATGCATGATTGAATCACTGTGAAATTTTTTTGACAGCCTTAGAACATATATATGGCAGATTGAATCACTATGAATTTTTTTTACAGCCTTAGAACATATATATGCATGATTGAATCACTTTGAATTTTTTTTCACAGCCTTAGAACATTATGAAATTTTTTTGACAGCCATAGAACACATATATGCATGATTGAATCACAATGAATTTTTTTTGACAGCCCTAGAACACATATATTTATGATTGAATCATGCATGAAATTTTTTAGAAAAACATAGAACGTGTATATGCATGATTGAATCACTATAAAAAAATTTTGATAACCGTAGAACACAAATATGCATGATTGAATCACTACGAAATTTTTTTGACAGCCTTAGAACACATATATGCATGATTGAATCACTATGAAAATTTTTTACAGCCTTCAAACACATATATGCATGATTGAATCACTATAATAATTTTTTGACACACTTAGAACACATAGATGCATGATTGATTCACTTTAAATTTTTTTTCAGCCTTAGAACACATATATGCATGATTGAATCACGATGAAAATTTTTTGTCTGCCTTAGAACACAAATATGCATGATTGAATCACTATGAATTTTTTTTGACAAACCTAGAACACATATATGCATGATTGAATCACTATGAACTTTTTTTGACAACCATAGAATGCGTATATGCATGATTCAATCACAATGAAATTTTTTTGACAATGTTAGAACACATATATGCATGATTCAATCACTATGAATTTTTTTTGACAGCCTTAGAACACATATATGCTTGATTGAATCACTATAAATTTGTTTGACAGCATTAGAACACATATATAAATGATTGAATCACTATGATTTTTTTTTGACAGCCTTAGAACACATATATGCATGATTGAATTACTACAAGGTTTTTTTTACCGCTTTAGAACACATATATCCAAGATTGAATCATTGTAATTTTTTTTTAATAACCTTAGAACTCATATCTGCAAGATTCAATCGCTATAAAAAAAATTTGACAGCCTTAGAACGCATATATGCATGATTGAATCTCTATGACATTTTTTTGACAGGGTTAGAACATATATATGCATGATTGAATCACTATAAATTTTTTTGACAACCTTAGAGCACATATATACATGATTGAATCACTATGAAATTTTGTTGACAGCCTTAGAACACATATATGCATGGTTGAATCTTTATAAAAAAATTTAACAGCATCAGAACACATACATGCAAGATTGAATCACTATGGAATTTTTTTGACAGCCTTAGAACAAATATAGGCATGATTGAATCACTATAAATTTTTTTTATAGTGGTAGAACACATATATTTGTGATTGAAACACTATGAAATTTTTTTGACAATCTTAGAACACATAAATGCATGATTGAATTACTAGGAATTATTTTTTGACAACATTAGAACACAATAATGCATTATTGAATCATTATAATTTTTTTGACAGCATTCTTAGAACACATCTCTGCATGATTGAATCACTTTGAAATTTTTTTGATATCCTTAGAACACATATATTCATGATTGAATCACTATGAATTTTTTTTTATAGCCATAGAACACATATATGCATGATTGAATCACTATGGATTTTTTTTGACAGCCTAAGAACATATATACATGATTGAATTACTATGAATTTTTTTTGAGAGCCTTAGAACACATATATGTATGATTGAATAACTATAAATTTTTTTTTAGAACCTTAGAACACATATATTCACGTTTGAATCACTTTGAATTTTTTTCAAATACCTTAGGACACATATATGTGTGATTGAATCGCTATGAAAATTTTTGACAACCTTAGAACACATATATTCATAATTGAATCACTATAACATTTTTTTGACTGTCTTGGAGCACATATATGTATGATTGAATCAATAAGAATTCTTTTTTGACTGCCTTAGAACACACATATGCATGATTGAATAACTATGAAATTTTTTTGATAGCCTTAGAACACATATATACATGATTGAAGCACTATAAAAAAATTTTGACAACTGTATAACACATATATACATTATTAAATCACTATGAATTTTTTTGACAACCTTAGGACAAATATATGCATGATTGAATCCCTATGAAATATGTTTGACAGCCTTGGAACACATATATGAATGATTGAATCACTATAAATTTTTTTTACCACCTTAGAAAAAATATATGCATGATTGAATCAGTCTAAAAAAATTTGACAACCTTAGAAAACACGTCTATATGATTGGATCGCTATGAACTTTTTTGACAACTTTATAACACATATATGCATGATTGAATCACTGTGAAATTTTTTGGACAGCCTTAGAACAGATATTTGCATGATTGAATCTCTATGAAATTTTTTTGACAGCCTTAGAACACATATATGCATGATTAAGTTACTATAAATTATTTGTGGCAGACTTAGAATACATATATCTAAGTTTAAATCACCATAAAAATTTTTGACAACCTAAGCACACATATCTTCATGATTGAATCACTATAAAAAAATTTTGACTGCCTTAGAACACATTTACACATGATTGAATCACAATGAAAATTTCTTAACAACCTTAGAACACATATATGCTAGATTGAATCACCATGAATTTTTTTTGACATTCTTAGAACACATATATGCATGATTGAATCACTATGAATTTTTTTTGACAAAGTTAGAACACATATATACATGATTGAATCACTATAATGTTTTTTTGACAACCTTAAAACACATATATGATTGATTAAATCACAATGAATTTTTTTTTACAACTTTAGAACACATATATGCCTGATTGAATCACTATGAAATTTTTTGACAGCCTTTGAACACATATATACATGACTGAATCATTATGATTTTTTTTATGGCATTAGAACATATATATGGATGATTGAATCTCTATTAAATTTTATTAACAGCCTTAGAACATATATATGCATGATTGAATCATAATGAAATTTTTTTGACAGCCTTAGAACACAGATATGCATGATTGAATAATAATAAAACTTTTTTAACAGCCTTAGAACACATATATGCATTATTAAATCACTATAAATTTTTTTGACATTAGAACACATATATGCTTGATTGAATCAGTATAAACCTTTTTTGACTAACTTCGAACACTTATCTCCATCACTGAATCACTATAACATTTTTTTGACAACCTTAGAACATGCCTATACATGATTGAATCACAATAAAAAAAAATTTACAGCCTTAGAACACATATATGGATGATTGAATCACTATGAATTTTTTTTTGACAACCTAAAAACACATATATGCATGATTGAATCATTATAAATTTTTTTTTGAGTAACTTAGAACACATACCTGCATGATTGAATCACTATAAAAAAAATTTGACAGCCTTAAAGCACATATATGCCTGATTGAATCAGTATGAAATATTTTTGACCGCCTTAAAACACATATATGTATGATCGAATTTTTTTGACAGCCTTAGAACACATATATGCATGATTCAATCACTATGAAATTTTTTGGACAACCTTAGAGCACATATAAGGATGATTGCATCAGTAAAAAAAATTTTGACAGAATTAGAACACATATATGCATGATTGAATCTCTATTAAATTTTTTTGACAGCCTTAAAACACATTGACAACCTTAGAAATCATATATGCAAGATTGAATCACTAAAAAAAAAAATTGATAGCCCTAGAACACATATATGCATGACTGAATCACTATGAATTTTTTTTAACAAACTTAAAACACATAAATGCAAGATTGAATCACTATGATTTTTTTTTTAACAACCTTAGAACACATATATGCAGATTGAATCACTATGATTTTTTTTTTACAACGTTAGAACACATATATGCATGATTGTGTCACTTTGATTTTTTTTTTACAGCCTTAGAACACATATGAATTATTGAATCACTATGAAATTTTTTTGGCAGCCTTAGCACACATATATGTATAATTGAATGACTATGAATTTTTTTTTATAGCCATAGAACACATATATGCATGATTGAGTCACTATGAAATTTTTTTGACAGCCTTAGAACACATATATACATTTGTGAATCGCTATGAATATTTTTTTGACAGCCTTAGAACACATATATGCATTATTGAATCACTGTGAAATTTTTTTCACTGCCTTAACACACATATATGAGTAATTGAATCACTATAAAAAAAATTCGACAACCTTAAGACACATATATGCATGATTAAATCACTATAAATTTTTTTTAATAGCCTTAGAGCACATATATGCATGATTGAATCACAATAAAATTTTTTTGACAGCCATTTACACATATATTCATGATTGAATCACTATGATTTTTTTTTGACAGCTATAAAACACATATATGCATGATTGAATCACTATGAAATATTTTTGACAGCTATAGAACACATATATGCATGATTCAGTGAATATAAATGTTTTTTGAGAGCCTTAGAACACATATATGCATGAGTGAATCACTTTGAAATTTTTTTGACAGCCTTAGAACACATATATTCATTATTGAATCACTATGAACTTTTTTTGACAGCCTTAGAACACATATATGCATGGTTCAATCACTATGAATTTTTTTTGACAAACTTAGAATATATATATGCATGATTGAAAAACTATAAAATTTTTTTGACAACCTTTGAACACATATATGCATGATTGATTCACTACAAATTTTTTTTGACAGCCTTAGAACACATATATGTTTTATTGAATCACTATGAATTTTTTTTAACAGCCTTAGAACACATATGCATTATTGAATGACTATGAAGTTTTTCTCACCGCCTTAGAACACATATGCATTATTGAATCAATTTGAAATTTTTTTCACAGCCTGAGAACACATATATGCATGATTGAGTCACTATGAAATTTTTTTGACAACCTTAAAATACATATTTGCATAATTGGATCACTATGAAATTTTTTTGACATCCTTAGAAAACATATATGTATTACTGAATCACTATAAATTTTTTTGAAAAACTTAGAACATATATATGCATGATTGAATCACTATGATTTTTTTTTGACAGCCTTGCAACACATATATGCATTATTGAATAACTATAAATTTTTTTGACAGCCTTAGAACACATATATGCATGATTGAATCACTATGAATTTTTTTTGGAAACGTTAGAACACATATATGCAAGAGTGAAATATTTATGACAACCTTAGAGCACATATGCATGATTGAATCACAATAAATTTTTTTTGACAGACATAGAACACATATATGCAAGTTTGAATCACTATAAAAACTTTTTGACAACATATATGCATGATTGAATCACTATAAATTTTTTTTGACAGCATTAGAATACATATATGCCTGATTAAGTCACTATAAATTTTTTTTAGTAACTTAGAACACTTATCTGCATGATTAAATAGCTATGAAAATTTTTTGACACCCTTAGAACACATGTATGCTTGATTGAATCACTATAAACTTTTTTTGACAGCCTTAAAACACATATATGCATGATTGAATCACTATGCAATTTTTTTGATAGCCTTAGAATACATCTATGCATGATTAAATCACAATAAAAATTTTTTGATAGCCTTAGAACATATATATGCATGATTGAATCACTATGATTTTTTTTTCACAAGCTTAGAACACATGAGTGCAGGATTGAATCACTATCAAAATTTTTTGACAGCATTAGATCACATATATTCATGATTGAATCACTATAATTTTTTTTGAGTAACTTAGAACACATATTTGCAAGATTAATTCACTATAAAAAAATTTGATAGCATTGAAACAAATACACGCATGATTAAATCACTATAAATTTTATTTTGAGTAAATTAGAACACTTATTTACATTACTGAATAATTATGAAATTTTTTTGACAGCCTTAGCACACAAATATGCATGATTGAATCACTATAAAAAAAATTTGACAGCCTTAGAACACATATATGCAAGATTGAATCACCATGAAATGTTTTTGACATTCTTAGAACACATATATGCATGATTGAATCACTATGATTTTTTTTTTATAACCATAGAACACATATATGCATGATTGAGTCACTATGAAATTTTTGTGACAGCCTTAGAACACATATATGCATGATTGAATTAATATGAAAGTTTTTTGATAGCATTAGATCACAGATATGCATGATTGAATCACTATGAAATTTTTTTGATAGCCTTTGAACACATGTATGCATGATTGAATCATTATAAAAAAAAATTGGCAGCCATAGAACACATGTATGCATGATTGAATCATTATAAAAAAAAATTGGTAGCCATAGAACACATATATGCAGGATTGAATCACTATGAAATTGTTTTGACAACATTAGAACACATATAAGGATGATGGAATCTCTATGAAATTTTGTTGACAGCTTGAGAACATATATATGCATGATTGAATAATAATGATTTTTTTTTAACAGCCGCAAAATACATATAGGCATGACTGAATCATACTAAAACTTTTTTGATAGCCTTAGAACACATATATGCATGATTGAATCACTATGAAAATTTATTGACAACCTTAGAACACATATATGCATGATTGAATCACTATAAAATTTTCTTGACATTGGAACAAATATATGCATGATCGAATCACTATAAAAAATTTTGAGTAACTTAGAACACTTATCTGCATGACTAAATCACTATGATTTTTTTTTGTCAGCCTTAGAACACATATATGCATGATTGAATCACTATGAAATTTGTTGACAGCCTTAGAACACATATACGCAAGATTGAAATTTTTTTGACAGACTTAGAACACTAATATGCATGATTGAATCATTATGAAATTTTTTTGAGAGCCTTAGAACACATATATGCATGATTGAATCACTATGAAAATTTTTAGACTAGCTTATAACACATATACGCATGACTGAATCACAATGACATTTTTTTGACAACCTTAGAACACCTCTATACATGATTGAATCACAATAAACATATTTTTGACAACCTTAGAACACATGTCTGCAAGATTGAATCACTACGAAATTTATTTGATAGCCTTAGAACACATATGTGCATGACTGAATCACTATGAATTTTTTTTTATAGCCTTAGAACACATATGTGCATGATAGAATCAGTATGAAATTTTTTTGACAGCTTTAGAACACATATATGCATGATTGAATCACTACAAAATTTTTTTGATAGCCCTAGAACACTTCAATGCATTATTGAATCACAATGAAATTTCTTTGACAACCATAGAACAGATATATGCATTATTGAATCACTATGAAATTTTTTAAATAACCTTAAGACACATATATGCATGATTGAATCACTATGAAATTTTTTTGACAGCCTTAGAACATATATATGGCAGATTGAATCACTATTAATTTTTTTTACAGCCTTAGAACATATATATGCATGATTGAATCACTTTGAAGTTTTTTTCACAGCCTTAGAACATTATGTAATTTTTTTGACAGCCATAGAACACATATATGCACGATTAAGTCACAATGAAATTTTTTTGATAGCCTTAGAACACATATCTGCATGAGTGAATCACTATGAATTTTTTTTGAAAGCCATAGAACACATATATGCATGATTGAATCACTATGAATTATTTTTGACAACCTTAGAACACATATATGCATGATTAAATCACTATGATTTTTATTTTATAACCTTAGAACACATATATGCATGATTGAGTCACTATGATTTTTTTTTTATAACCTTAGAACACATATATGCATGATTGAATCACTATAAAAAAAATTTGACAGCCTTACAACACATATATGCATGAATGAATCACAATGAATTTTTTTTAACAACCTTGGAACATATATATGCAAGATTGAATCACCATGAATTTTTTTTGACAATCTTAGAACACATATATTCAAGATTCAATCACTATAAATTTTTTTTTAAAATGTTTGAACACATATATGCATGATTGAGTGACAATGACAATGACATTTTTGTGATAGCCTCAGAACAGATATATGCATGATTAAATTACCATGAAATTTTTTTGACAGCATTATGACACATATGTGCCTCATTGAATCACTATGAAATTTTTTTGACAGCATTAGAACACATATATGCATGTTTGAATCACTTTGAAAGTTTTTGAACAACATTAGAACACATATATGCATGATTGAATCTCTATGAAATTTTGTTGACAGCCTTAGAAAAAATATATACATGATTGAATCACTATGAAAATTTTTTGACAGCCTTAGAACACATATATGCATGATTGAATATTTATATATTTTTTTGACAGCATTAGAACACATATATCTATGACTGGATCACTATAAATTTTTTTTGACAACCTTAGAAAAAATATGTGCATGATTGAATGACTATAAATTTTTTTTGCCAGCATTAGAAGACATATATGCATGAATGAATCATTATAAATATTTTTTGACAACCTTAGAAAACATGTCTGTATGATTGAATCACTATGAACTTTTTTGACAGCCTTGAAAAACATATATGTATTATTGAATCACTATGATTTTTTTTTTACAGCCTTAGAACACATATATGCACGATTGAACCACTATGATTTTTTTTTACAGCATTAGAAAATACATGATTGAATCACTATGAATTTTTTTTTATAGCATTAGAACACGTATGCATGACCGAATCACTATGAAATTTTTTTGACAGCCTTAGAACATATATATGCATGAATAAATTACTACAAATTTTTTTGGCAGCATTAGAACACATATATCCAAGATTGAATGACCATAAAATTTTTTGACAACCTTAGAACACATATATGCATGATTGAATCACTATGATTTTTTTTTGACAGCCTTAGAACACATATATGCATGATTAAATCACTATGAATTTTTTTTGAAAGCCTTAGAATACATATATGCATGAATGAATTACTATAAAAAAAATATGACGACTATAGAACACATATATCGAGATTGAATCACTATAAAAAAAAATTTACAACCATAGAACACATATCTGCATGATTGAATCACTATGAATTTTTTTTGAAAGAGTTAGAATACATATATGCATGAATGAATTACTATAAAAAAAATTTGACGGCATTAGAACACATATATCAAGATTGAATCACTACAAAAAAATTTTACAACCTTAGAACACATATCTGCATGATTAAATCACTATAAAAAAATTTTGACAGCCTTATAACACATATATACATCATTGAATCACTATAAAAATTTTTTGACAGTGTTAGAACACATATATGCATGATTGAATCACTGTAAAAAAAAATTGACAACGTTAGAGCACATGTATGCATGATTGAATCACAATGCAATATTTTTGCCATCCTTAGAACACATATATGCATGATTGAATCACTATGATTTTTTTAAGAGCATCATAACATATATATGCAAGATTGAATCACTATGGAATTTTTTTTATAGCCTTAGAACAAATATATTCATGATTTATTCACTATGAAATTTTTTTTATAGATGTAGAACACACGTATTCATGATTGAAGCACTATAAAAAAAATTTGACAGCCTTAAAACACATATATGCTTGATTAAAACACTATGATTTTTTTTTTACAGCATTAAAACACATATATACATGATTCAATCACTATGAATTTTTTTTTTCAACATTAGAACACATATATGCATGATTAAATCACTATGAAACTTTTTTGACAACATTAGAACACATAAAAGAATGATTGAATCACTATAAATTTTTTTTTACCGCATTAGAATACATATATGCATGATTGAATCACAATGATTTTTTTTGACAACCATAGAATGTGTATATGCATGATTGAATCCCTATGAATTTTTTTGGACAACCTTAGAACACATACATGCATAATTGAATCACTATAAAAAAGTTTTGAGAGCCTTAGAGCACATATATGCAAGATTGAATCGCTATAAACTTTTTTAACACGCTTAGAACATATATATACATGATTGAATCACTATGATATTTTTTTGACAGCCTTTGAACATATATATCCAAGATTGAATCACAATGAATTTTTTTTGACAGCCTTAGAACACATATATGCATGATTGAATTACTTTAAAAAAAATTTAACCGCATTAGAACACATATATCCGAGATTGAATCAGTATAAAAAAAATTTTACAACCTTAGAACACATATCTATATGATTGAATCGCAATAAAAAAAAATTTGACAGCCTTATAACACATATATTAAAACATGTCTATTTGATAGAATCACTATAAAATTTTTTAACGGGCTTAGAATACATATATGCTTGATTGAATCACTATGAATTTTTTTTCACAACCTTAGAACACATATATGCAGGTTTGAATTACAATAGATTTTTTTTATAGCATTAGAACACATATATCCAAGATTGAATCACTATGAAATTTTTTTTACAACCTTAGAACACATATATGTATGATTGAATCACTATAAAAAAAAATTGATGGCCTTATAACACATGTATGCATCATTGAATCACTATGAATTTTGTTTTACACCGTTAGAACACATATATGCATGATTGAATCACTATAAAAAAAAATTGACAATCTTAGAGCACATATATGCACAATTGAATCACAATGAAATTTTTTGGACAGCCTTAGAACACAAATATGCATAAATGAATCTCTATAAAAAAATTTAAGAGCATCAGAACACATATATGCAAGAGTGAATCACTATGGAATTTTTTTGATAGCCTTAAAAAAAACATATGCATGATTAAATCATTATGATTTTTTTATAGTTGTAGAACACATATATTCATGATTAAAGCACTATGAATTTTTGTTTGACAGCATTAGAACACATATATGCTTGATTAAATCACTATGAAACTTTTTTGACAACCTTAGAACACATGTAAGCATGACTGAATCACTATGAATTTTTTTTTACAGCATTAGAACACATATACACATGATTGAATCACTTTGAATTTTTTTTGACAACCTTAGAACACATATATGAATGATTAAATCACTATGAAATTTTGTTGAGAGCCATAGAGCACATATATGCATGATTAAAAAACTATGAAATTTTTTTTACAGCCTTAGAACACATATATGCATGATTGAATCACTATAAAAAAAATTTGTCAGGATTAGAATAGATATATGCATGATTGAATCACTATGAATTTTTTTTGACAGCCTTAGAACACATGTATGCATGATTGAGTCACTATGAATTTTTTTTTACAGCCTTAGAACACATATATGCATGATTAAATTACTATAAAATTTGTTTGACAGACTTAGAACACATATATGCATGATTGAATCAGTTTCAAATTTTTTTCAGCCTTAGAATACATATATGCATGATTGAATCACTATGAAATTTTTTTGACAGCCTTAGAACACATGTATGCATGATTCAATCACTATAAAAAAAATTTGTCAGGATTAAAATAGATATATGCATGATTGAATCACTATGAATTTTTTTTGACAGCCTTAGAACACATGTATTCATGATTGAGTTACTATGATTTTTTTTTTACAGCCTTAGAACACATATATGCATGATTGAATTACTAAAAAATTTGTTTGACAGACTTAGAACACATGTATGCATGATTGAATCAGTTTCAAATTTTTTTCAGCCTTAGAATACATATATGCATGATTGAATCACTATGAAATTTTTTTGACAGCCTTAGAACACATGTATGCATGATTGAGTCATTATGAATTTTTTTTTACAGCCTTAGAACACATATATGCATGATTGAATTACTATAAAATTTGTTTGACAGACTTAGAACACATATATGCATGATTGATTCAGTTTCAAATTTTTTTCAGCCTTAGAATACATATATGCATGATTGAATCACTATGAAATTTTTTTGACTGCCTTAGAACACATATATACATGGATGATTCACTATAAATTTTTTTTGATAGCCTTAGAACACAATTATGCATGATTGGATCATAATGAAAGTTTATTGACTGCCTTAGAACACATATATGCATGATTGAATCACTATGAATTTTTTTTGACACGCATAGAATGCGTAAATACGTGATTCAATCACTATGAATTTTTTTTGACAACCTTAGAACACATATATGCATTATTGAGTCACTATGAATTGTTTTTTAACAGCCTTAGAACACATATATGTATGATTTAATCACCATAAAATTTGTTTAGCAGCATTAGAACACATATATGCATGATTGAATCACTATAAATTTTTTTTGACAGCCTTAGAACACATATCTGCATGGCTGAATTGCTATGAAACCTTTTTGAGAGACTTAACACATATATGCATGATTGAATCACTATGAAATTTTTTTACAGCCTTAAAACACATATATGCATGATTGAATCACTATGAAATTTTTTTGACTGCTTTAGACCACATATATGCTTGATTTAATCACTATAATTTTTTTTTGACAACCTTATTACAGATATTTGCATGATTGAATCACTATGAAATTTTTTTGACAGCCTTAGAACACATATATGATTGATTTAATCACTATACATTTTTTTAAAGTGGTAGAGCACATATGTTCATGATTGAAGCACTATGAAATTTTTTTGACAGCCTTAGAACACATATATGCATGATTAAATCACTATGAAACTTTTTTGACAACCTTAGAACACATGTAAGCATGATTGAATCACTATGAATTTTTTTTGACAGCATTAGAACACATATACACATGATTGAATCACTTGAAATTTTTTTTGACAACCTTAGAACACATATATGAATGATTGAATCACTATGACATTTTTTTGAGAGCCATAGAGCACATATATGCATGATTAAAAAACTATGAATTTTTTTTACAGCCTTAGAACACATATATGCATGATTGAATCACTATAAAAAATTTTTGTCAGGATTAGAATAGATATATGCATGATTGAATCACTATGATTTTTTTTTGACAGCCTTAGAACACATGTATGCATGATTGAGTCACTATGAAACTTTTTTTACAGCCATAGAACACATATATGCATGATTTAATCGATATAAATTTTTTTTGACAGCCTTAGAACACATATTTGCATGATTGAACCTCTTAAACTTTTTTTTGAAAGCCTTAGAATACATATCTGCATGATTGAATCACTATGAATTTTTTTTAGAGCCTTAGAACTCATATATGCCAGATTGAATCAGTTTGAAACTTTTTTGAAAGCCTTAGAACACATATATGCTTGGTGGAATCACTACAAAATTTTTTTGGCAGCATTAGAACACATATATGCATGATTGAATCACTTCAAAAAAAAATTTATAACCTTAGAACACATATATGCATGATTGAATCACTATGAAATATTTTTTACAACTTTAGAACACATATATGCATGATTTAATCACTAGAAGTTTTTTTTGACAAGCTTATTACACATATCTGCATGATTGAATCACTATGAAATTTTTTGACAGCCTTAAAACACATCTGTGCATGATTGAATCACTATGAATTGTTTTTTAACAGCCTTAGAACACATATATGCATGATTTAATCACCATAAAATTTGTTTAACAGCATTAGAACACATATATGCATGATTGAATCGCTATAAAATTTTTTGACAGCCTTAGAACACATATCTGCATGACTGAATTGCTATGAAATCTTTTTGAGAGCCTTAGAACACATATATGCATGATTAAATCACTATGAAATTTTTTTACAGCCTTAAAATACATATATGGATGATTGAATCACTAAGAAATTTTTTTGACTGCTTTAGAACACATATATGCTTGATTTAATCACTATAAATTTTTTTGACAACCTTATTACACATATTTGCATGATTGAATCACTATGAATTTTTTTTTATAGCGTTAGAACACATATATGCATGATTTAATCACCATACATTGTTTTAGAGTGGTAGGGCACATATATTCATGATTGAAGCACTACTGAAATTTTTTTGACAGCCTTAGAACACATATATGCTTGATTAAATCACTATGAAACTTTTTTGACAAACTTGGAACACATGTAAGCATGATTGAATCACTATGAATTTTTTTTTACAGCATTAGAACACATATACACATGATTGAATCACTTTGAATTTTTTTTGACAACCTTAGAACACATATATGAATGATTGAATCACTATGAAATTTTTTTGAGAGCCATAGAGCACATATATGCATGAATAAAAAACTATGAATTTTTTTTTACAGCCTTAGAACACATATATGCATGATTGAATCACTATAAAAAAATTTTGTCAGGATTAGAATAGATATATGCATGATTGAATCACTATGATTTTTTTTTGACAGCCTTAGAACACATGTATGCATGATTGAGTCACTATGAAACTTTTTTTACAGCCTTAGAACACATATATGCATGATTTAATCACTATAAATTTTTTTTGACAGCCTTAGAATACATATATGCATGATTGAACCTCTTAAATTTTTTTTGAATGCCTTAGAATACATATCTGCATGATTGAATCACTATGAATTTTTTTTTAGAGCCTTAGAACTCATATATGCATGATTGAATCACTTTGAAACTTTTTTGAAAGCCTTAGAACACATATATGCTTGGTGGAATCACTACAAGTTTTTTTTGGCAGCATTAGAACACTTGTATGCATGATTGAATCACTTTAAAAAAAAATTTAGAACCTTAGAACACATACATGCATGATTGAATCACTATGAAATATTTTTTACAACTTTAGAACACATATATGCATGATTTAATCACTATAAGTTTTTTTTGACATGCTTATTACACATATCTGCATGATTGAATCACTATGAAATTTTTTTGACAGCCTTAAAACAGATATGTGCATGATTGAATCACTATGAATTGTTTTTTAACAGCCTTAGAACACATATATGCATGATTTAATCACCATAAAATTTGTTTAACAGCATTAGAACACATATATGCATGATTGAATCGCTATAATTTTTTTTTGACAGCCTTAGAACACATATCTGCATGACTGAATTGCTATGAAATCTTTTTGAGAGCCTTAGAACACATATATGCACGATTGAATCACTATGAAATTTTTTTAGAGCTTTAAAATACATATATGCATGATTGAATCACTATCAAATTTTTTTGACTGCTTTAGAACACATATATGCTTGATTTAATCACTATAAATTTTTTTTGACAACCTTATTACACAAATTTGCATGATTGAATCACTATGAAATTTTTTTGACAGCCTTAGAACACATATATGCATGAATTAATCACTATACATTTTTTTACAGTGGTAGAGCACATATATTCATGATTGAAGCACTATGAAATTTTTTTGACAGCCTTAGAACACATATATGCATGATTAAATCACTATCAAACTTTTTGACAACCTTAGAACACATGTAAGCATGATTGAATCACTATGAATTTTTTTTGACAGCATTAGAACACATATACACATGATTGAATCACTTTGAGTTTTTTTTGACAACCTTAGAACACATATATGAATGATTGAATCACTATGAAATTTTTTTGAGAGCCATAGAGCACATATATGCATGATTAAAAAACTATGAATTTTTTTTTACAGCCTTAGAACACATATATGCATGATTGAATCACTATAAAAAAAATTGTCAGGATTAGAATAGATATATGCATGATTGAATCACTATGATTTGTTTTTGACAACCTTAGACCACATGTATGCATGATTGAGTCACTATGAAACTTTTTTTACAGCCTTAGAACACATATATGCATGATTTAATCACTATAAATTTATTTTGACAGCTTTAGAAACACAAATATGCATGATTGAACCTCTTAATTTTTTTTGAAAGCCTTAGAATACATATCTGCATGATTGAATCACTATGAAATTTTTTTTAGAGCCTTAGAACTCATATATGCATGATTGAATCACTTTGAAACTTTTTTGAAAGCCTTAGAACACATATATGCTTGGTGGAATCACTACAAATTTTTTTTGGCAGCATTAGAACACATATATGCATGATTGAATCACTTCAAAAAAAAATTTATAACCTTAGAACACATATATGCATGATTGAATCACTATGAAATATTTTTTACAACTTTAGAACACATATATGCATGATTTAATCACTATAAGTTTTTTTTGACAAGCTTATTACACATATCTGCATGATTGAATCACTATGAAATTTTTTTGACAGCGTTAAAACACATATGAGCATGATTGAATCACTATGAATTTTTTTTCACAGCCTTAGAAAATATATACATGATTGAATCAATTTAATTTTTTTTGAGAGCCTTAGAACACATACATGCAAGATTGAATCACCATGAATTTTTTTTTAGAGCCTTACAACACAAATATGCTTGATTGAATCACTATAAAATTTTTTTGACTACCTTAGATCACATATATGCATGATTGAATCACCATGAAATTTTTTTCACAACCTTAGAAAACATATATACATGATTGATTCACTATGAATTTTTTTTGACAATTGTATAATGCGTATATGCATGATTCAATCACTATATTTTTTTTTGACAACCTTAGAACACATATATGCATGATTGAATCACTATAATTTTTTTTTGGTAGCAAAAGAGCATATATATACATGATTGAATCAGAATGATTTTTTTTTGAAAGCCTTAGAACACAAATTTGCTTGATTGAATCTATATGAAATTTTTTTGACAGCTTTAGAACAAATATATGAATGACTGATTCTCTATAAAAAAATTTTGACAACTTCAGAACATATGTATGCATGATTGAATCACTATGAAATTTTTTTAACAGCCTTGGAATATATATGTGCTTGATTGGACCACTAACAAAAAAATTTGACAGCCTTAGAAAAATGTATGCATCAATGAATCACTATGAAATTTTTTTGATAGCCTTAGAATTCATATATGCATGATTGAATCACTATGAATTTTTTTTATGGCATTACAACACATATATGCATGACTGAATCATTATGAATTTTTTTTTACAGCCTTAGAACACATTGAATCACAAAAAATTTTTTTTGACAAACTTAGAACGATATCTGATAAATTGAAACACTATGAAATTTTTTTGGAACCCTTAGAACACATATATGCATGATTGAGTCACTATAAATTTTTTTTGACAACCTTAGGACACATATATGCATGATTGAATTACTATAAAAACTTTTTGATAGCCTTAGACATGCATATATATATATGATTGAATAACTATTTTTTTTTATCGCATTAGAACACATATATGAATGATTGAATCACTATAAAAAAAATTTGACAGCCTTAGAACACATATCTGTCTGATTAATTAACTATAAATTTTTTTTGACAGCCTTAGGATATATATATATGCATGAAATCACTATGAATTTTTTTTACAGCCTTAGAACACATATATGCATGATTGAATCACTACAAAATTTTTTTTACGGCCTTAGTACACATATATGCATGATTAAATCTCTATGAATTTTTTTTGATAGATTTAGAACACATATATGCATGATTGAATCACTCTAAATTTTTTTTGACATGGTTAGAGCACATATATGCTTGTTTGAACCGCTATAATTTTTTTTTATAACTTAGGACATGTATATGCATGATTGAGTCACTAATAAATTTTTTTGATAACCTTAGAACACAAATATGCATGATTGAATCACTATGACATTTTTTTTACAACCTTAGAACACATATACGCATGATTGAATCACTATAAAATTTGTTTGATAGCATTAAAACAAATACATGCATGATTGAATCAGAATTTTTTTTTTACAGCCTTAGAACACATCCACATTATTGAATCACTATAAATTTTTTTTCACAGACATAGAACAAATATATACATGATTGAAGCAGTATAAAAAAATGTTGACGACCTTAGAACACATATATGCATGATTAAATCTCAATGAATTTTTTTTGATAGATTTAGAACACATATATGCATGATTGAATCACTCTAAATTTTTTTTGACAGAGTTAGAACACATATACCCTTGTTTAAATCACTATGAATTTTTTTCGATAACTGAGGACACGTATATGCATGATTGAGTCACTATGAAATTTTTTTGACAGCCTTAGAACACAAATATGCATGATTGAATGCCTATGAAATTTTTTTTACAACCTTAGAACACATATCTACTATGCATGATTGAATAACTACAAAATTTGTTTGATAGCATTAGAACACATATATGCATGATTGAGTCACAAATTTTTTTTTTTACAACCTTAGAACACATATCTACATTATTGAATCAGTATAAAAAAATTTTGACAACCCTAGAACACATATATGAATGATTGATGCACTATAAAAAAAATTTGACAGCCTTAGAACACATATATACAAGATTGAATCACTATGAAGTTTTTTTTGATAGCCTTAGAACACAAATTGCATGATTGAATCGGTATGAATTTTTTTTTACTGCCACAGAACACATATATGCATGATTGAATCACAATGAAATTTTTTTGACAACCCTAGAACACATATATTCATGATTGAATCACTGTGATATTTTTTTTAAAAGCATAGAACTTGTATATGCATGATTGAATCACTATAAATTTTTTTTTAACAACCGTAGAACACAAATATGCATGATTGAATCACAATGAATTTTTTTTGAGAGCCTTAGAACATATATGCATGTTTGAAAAACTATGAAATTTTTCTGACAGCCCGAGAACATATATATGCTTGATTGAATCACTATGTAATTTTTTTGACAACCTTAGAACACATATATGCATGATTTAATCACTATGATTTTTTTTTTAGAGCCTTAGAACACATATATGCATGATTGAATTACTATAAAATTTGTTTGACAGACTTAGAACACATATATGCATGATTGAATCACTTTCAAATTTTTTTCAGCCTTAGAATACATATATGCATGATTGAATCACTATGAAAATTTTTTGACTGCCTTAGAACACATATATACATGGCTGATTCACTATAAATTTTTTTTGATAGCCTTAGAACACAATTATGCATGATTGGATCACTATGAAATTTTATTGACTGCCTTAGAACACATATATGCATGATTGAATCACTATGAATTTTTTTTGACAATCCGAGGACACATATATGCATGATTGAATCACTATGAACTTTTTTTTACAAGCATAGAATGCGTATATGCGTGATTCAATGACTATGAAATTTTTTTGACAACCTTAGAACACATATATGCATGATTGAATCACAATAATTTTTTTTTTAACAGCCTTAGAACACATATATGCATGATTTAATCACCATAAAATATGTTTAACAGCATTAGAACACATATATGCACAATTGAATCGCTATAAATTTTTTTTGACAGCCTTAGAACACATATTTGCATGACTGAATTGCTATGAAATCTTTTTGAGAGCCTTAGAACACATATATGCATGATTGAATCACTGTGATTTTTTTTTTTACAGCCGTAAAACACATATATGCATGATTGAATCACTATGAAATTTTTTTAACTGCTTTAGAACACATATATGCTTGATTTAATCACTATGAATTTTTTTTGACAACCTTATTACACATATTTGCATGATTGAATCACTATGAAATTTTTTTGACAGCCTTAGAACACATATATGCATGATTTAATCACTATAGATTTTTTTTAGAGTGGTAGAGCACATATATTCATGATTGAAACACTATGAAATTTTTTTGACAGCCTTAGAACACATATATGCATGATTAAATCGCTATGATTTTTTTTGTGACAACATTAGATCACATATATGCATGATCGAATAGCTAATACTTTTTTGACACCATTCTTAGAACACATCTTTACAAGATTGAATCACTTTAAACTTTTTTTGACAGCCTTAGAACACATATATGCATAATTGAAACACTATAGAAATTTTTTTAAAGCCTTAGAACACATATATACAAGATAGAATCACTATGAAGTTTTTTTGATAGCCTTAGAACACAAATTGCATGATTGAATCGCTATGAAATTTTTTTGACTACCTCAGAACACATATATGCATCATTGAATCACAATGAAAATTTTTTGACAGCCCAAGAACACATACATGCATGATTGAATCATGCATGAATTTTTTTTGAAAAACATAGAACGTGTATATGCATGATTGAATCACTATAAATTTTTTTTGACAACCGTAGAACATAAATATGCGTGATTAAATCACAATGAAAATTCTTTTGACAGCCTTAGTACACATATATGCCTGTTTGAAAAACTATGAATTTTTTTTGACAACCTTAGAAAACATATATGTATGATTGAGTCACTACAAAATTTTTTTGGAAGCATTAGAACACATATATGCATGATTGAATCACCATGAAAGTTTTTTGACAGCCTTAGAACACATATATGCATGATTGAATCATTATGAATGTTTTTTTACAATTTTAGAACACATATATGCGTGATTGAATCACTATAAAATTTGTTTGAAAGACCTAGAACACATATATGCATTATTGAATCACTATGAAACAATTTTGACAGCCTTAGAACATATATGTACAAGATTGAATCACTATAAATATTTTTTGAGAGCCTTAGATCACAAATATGCATGATTGAATCACTATGAAATTTTTTTGACAGCCTTAGAACACATATATGCATGATTGAACCACTATGAATTTTTTTTGGCAACACTAGAAAACATATATGCATGATTGAATCACTATAAATTTGTTTTGACAGCCTTAGAACACATATGCATGATTGAATCGCTATAGAATTTGTTCGACAGCCTTAGAACACATATCTGCATGATTTAATCACTATGAAATTTTTTTGAGAGCCTTAGAACACATATATGCATGATTGAATCAGTATGAAAGTTTTTTGACAGCCTTAGAACACATATATGCATGATTGAATTACAACAAAATTTTTTGGACAGCAATACAACACATATATCCAAGATTGAATCTCTATAAAAAAAATTTGACAACGTTAGAACACATGTCTGCATGATTGAATCACTATAAAAAAATTTTGACAGCCTTAGAACACATTAATGCATGATTGAATCACTATAAAGTTTTTTTGATAGCATTACAACACATATATGAATGACTGAATCACTATGAATTTTTTTTCACAGCCTTAGAACAATTTAATCACCCTGATTTTTTTTTACAGGCTTAGAACATATATATGCATGATTAAATTACTATGAATTTTTTTTGACAGTCTTAGAACACATATATGCATAATTGATTCAGTATAATTTTTTTTTGCAGCTTTGGCCCCATATATACATGATTGAATCATTATTTAATTGTTTTGACAGCCATAGAACTCAAATATGCGTGATTGAATCACTAGAAATTTTTTTTGAGAGCTTTAGAACAAATATATACATGGTTGAATCACTATAAATTTTTTTTGACAACCTTAGAACACATTTCTGAATGATTGAATCACTATGACTTTTTTTTTACAGCCTTAGAACATTTATATGCATGATTGATTCACTATGAATTTTTTTCGACAGCCTTAGAACACATATGTGCATAATTGAATCACTATGATTTTTTTTTGACAGATTTAGAACATATATATGCATGATTGCATCACTATGAATTTTTTTTTACTGCCTTAGAACACATATATGAATGCTTGAATCACTATAAATTTTTAATGACAGATTTAGAACATATATTTGCATGATTGAATCACTATGAAATATTTATGATAGCCTTAGAACATATATGTTTGATTGAATCAATACAAATTTTTTTTGACAGCCTTAGAATACATATATGCATTATTGAATCACTACACAATTTTTTGACACCCTTAAAAAACATATATGCATGTTTTAATCACTATGAATTTTTTTGGACAGTATTAGAACACATATATGCATGATTTAATCACTATAAAAATTTTTTGACAGCCTTAAAAAAAATATATGCATGATTGAATCACTAGGAATTTTTTTTGACAGCCTTAGAATACAAAGAAGCATGATTGAGTCACTATGAAATTTTTTTGTGTCTTCAGAACACATATATGCGTGATTGAATCACTATGAAATTTTTGGGAGAGCGTTAGAACACTTATATGCTTGATTGAATCACCATAATTTTTTTTTGACAACCTTAGAACATATATCTACATTATTGAATCACTATGAAATTTTTTTGTCGGCCTTAGACTACATATATGCAAAATTGAATCACTATGAAATTTTTATGACAACCTTAGAACACTTATGAGCATGATTTAATCACCCTGATTTTTTTTTACAAGCTTAGAACATATATATGCATGATTAAATTACTATGAAATTTTTTTGACAGCCTTAGAACACATATATGCATAATTGATTCAGTATAATTTTTTTTTTAAGCTTTGGCCCCATATATACATGATTGAATCATTATTTAATTGTTTTGACAGCCATAGAACTCAAATATGCATGATTGAATCACTAGAAATTTTTTTTGAGAGCTTTAGAACAAATATATACATGATTGAATCACTATAAATTTTTTTTGACAACCTTAGAACACATTTCTGAATGATTGAATCACTATGACTTTTTTTTTACAGCCTTAGAACATTTATATGCATGATTGATTCACTAGGATTTTTTTTCGACAGCCTTAGAACACATATATCCATAATTGAATCACTATGATTTTTTTTTGACACCCTTAGAGCATTTATGAGCATGATTTAATCGCTATAAATTTTTTTTGACAGGCTTAGAACACATATATGCATCATTGAATCACTATGAAATTATTTTTATAGCATTAGAACACATATATCCATGATTAAATCACTATGAAACTGGTTTGACAGCCTTAGAACACATATATGCGTGATTGAATCACTCGAATTTTTTTTTGAGAGCATTAGAACACATATATTCAAGATTCAATCACTATAAATTTTTTGACAACCTTAGAACATATATCTCCATGATTGAATCACTACGATTTTTTCTTATAGCCTTAGAACACATATATGCATGATTAAATCACTATAATTTTTTTTGACAGCCTTAGAACAAATATATGTATCATTGAATCAATAGGAATTTTTTATGACAGCCTTAGAACACATATATGCATGCTTGAATCAATATGAAATTTTTTTGAAAGCCTAATAATACATTATAAGCATGATTGAATCACTATGAAATATTTTTGAGAGCCTTATAACATATATATGCTTGACTGAATCAGTACAAATTTTTTTTGACTGCCTTAGAACACATATATGCCTGACTGAATCAAAACTATTTTTTTTTACAGCCTTAGAACACATATATGTACGATTGAATCAATACAGTTTTTTTTCATAGGCTTAGATCACATGTATGCATGATTGAATCACTATGAAATTTTCTTGACAACCTTAGAACACAAATACGAATGATTGAATCACTTTGAAAACTTTTGACAGCCTTAGAACACATATTATGCATGATTGAATCACTTTTAAATAGTTTTGACAGCCTTAGAACACATATATGCATGATTAAATCACTATGAATTTTTTTTGATAGCCTTAGAACACATATATGAATGATTGAATCGCTCTGAATTTTTTTTGACAACCATAGAACACATATATGGATGATTAAATGAATACAAATTTTTTTTGACAGCCTCAGAACACATATATATATATGATTGAATGACTACAAATTTTTTTTGACCCCCATAGAACACATATATGTATGATTGAATCACTATGAAATTTTTTAGACAGCCTTAGAACACATATAAGCATGATTTAATCGCTATGAAATTTTTTTGACAGTCTTAAAACACATATATGTATGTTTGAATCACTATGAAATTTTTTTGACAACCTCAGAACACATATATGTACGATTGAATCACTATGAATTTTTTTTGGAGCCTAAGAACACATATATGCATCATTGAATCACTATGAAATTTTTTTGACAGCCTTAGAACACATAATTGCATGATTGAATCACTATGAAATTTTTTTGACAGCCTTAGAACACATCTATGAATGATTGAATCATTATGAATTTTTTTGACAACCATAGAACAAATATATGCAAGATTGAGTCACTATGAATTTTTTTTAACAACCATAGAACACATATATGCAAGATTGAATCACTATGAAATTTTTTTAACAACCATATTATACATATTTGCATGATTAAATCACTATCAAATTCTTTTGCAGCCTTAGAACACATGTCTGCATTATTGAATCACTATGAATTTTTTTTTACAGCCTTAGAACACATATATGCATGATTAAATCACTATGAATTTTTTTTGACACCCTTAGAATACTTATGGGCATGATTTAATTACTATAATTTTGTTTGTGAGGCTCAAAACACATATATGCATGATTGATCACTATAAAATTATTTTGACAGCCTTAAAACACATATATGGATGATTGAATCACTATGAATTTTTTTTAATGCCTTAGAACACAAATATGCTTGATTGAAACATTAGATTTTTTTTTGAGAGCATTAGAACACATATCCTTGATTAAATCGCTATAAATTTTTTTGACAACCTTAGAACACATACTTGCACGATTGAATCACTATGAAATTTTTTTGACAGCCTTAGAACAAATATAAGCATGATTGAATCACTATGAATTTTTTTTTACATCCTTAGAACACATATATGTATGAGTGAATTACTATGAATTTTTTTGTAGAGCCTTAGAACACATATATGCATGCTTGAATCATTATGAAATTTTTTTGATAGCCTTAGAACACATATATGAATGATTGAATCACTATGAAATTTTTTTGACAACCTTAGAACACATATATGAATGAATTAATCATTACGATTTTTTTTGAACAACTATAGAACACAGATATGGATGATTGAATCACTATGATTTTTTTTTAACAACCATAGTACACATATATGCAAGATTGAATCACTATGAATTTTTTTTTACTGCCATAGAACACACATAAGCATCATTTAATCACTATGAAATTTTTTTGACAACCTTAGAGCACATATATGCATGATTGCATCACTATGACATTTTTTTGACAGCCTTAGAACACATATATGCAAGATTGAAACACTATGAAATTTTTTTGCAGCCTAAGAACACATATATGCATGATTGAATCACTATGAAATTTTTTTGACAGCCTTAGAACACATATATGCATGATTGAATCACTATGGAAATTTTTTGACAACTTTAGAACACATATATGAATGATTGAATCACTATGAATTTTTTTGAACAACCATATAACACATATATGCATGATTGAATCACTATGAAGTTTTTTTACAGCCTTAGAAAACATATCTGCATTATTGAATCACTATGAATTTTTTTTGACAGCCTAAGAATACTTATGGGCATGATTTAATTACTATAATTTCTTTTTCCGAGGCTTAGAAACACATATATGCATGATTGAATCACTATGAAATTAGTTTGACAACCTCAAAACACATATATGGATGATTGAATCACTATAAATTTTTTTTAGAGCCTTAGAACACAAATATGCATGATTGAATCACAATGAAACAGGTTTGACAACCTTAGAGTACATATATGCGTGATTGAAACGTTAGAATTTTTTTTTAGAGCATTAGAACACATATATTCATGATTGAATCACTATAAATTTTTTTGACAACCTTAGAACACGACCTGCATGATTGAATCACTATGAAATTTTTTTGACAGCCTTAGAACAAATATATGCATGATTGAATCACTTTGAATTTTTTTTGACAACCTTAGAACACATATATGCATTATTGAATCACTATAAAATTTTTTTAACAGCCTTAGAACACATATTTGCAAGTGTGAATTACTATGAAATTCTTTTGACAGCCTTAGAACACATATATGCATGCTTGAATCATTATGAAATTTTTTTGATAGCCTTAGAACACATATATGCATGATTGAATCACTATGAAATTTTTTTGACAAAAATAGAACACATATATTCATGATTGAATCAATACAATTTTTTTTTACAGCCTTAGAACACATATACGCATGATTGAATCACTATAATTTTTTTTGACAGCCTTAGAACACACATATGCATGATTTAATCACTATGAATTTTTTTTTACAGCCTTAGAAAACATATATGCATGCATCATTAAATCACTATAAAAATTTTTTGCGGCCTTAGAACACATAAATGCATGATTGAATCACTATGAATTTTTTTTCACAGCCTTAGAACACGTATATCCATGATTGAGTCACTATGAGATTTTTTTGAGAGCCTTAGAACACATATATGAATGATTGAATCAATACATTTTTTTTTGACAGCCTCAGAACACACATATATATATGATTGAATCACTATAAAAAAATGTTGACCACCTTATAACACATATATGCATATTTTAATCACTATGAAATTTTTTTGACAGCCTTAGAACACATATAAGCATGATTAAATCACTATGACTTTTTTTTGACAGCCTTAGAACACAAATATGCATGATTAAAACAATATGAATTTTTTTGACAACCTTAGAACACATATATGCATGATTGAATCACTATGATTTTTTTTTGCAGCCAAAGAACACATATATGCATCATTGAATCACTATGAAATTTTTATTGACAGCCTTAGAGCACATATCTGCATGATTGAATCACAATGAAATTTTTTTGAGAGCCTTAGAACTCATATATGCATGATTGAGTCACTTTGAAATTTTTTTGACAGCCTTAGAACACATATACGCATTATTGAATCCCAATGAAATTTTTTTGACAACCTAAGTACATATATATGAATGGTTGAATCACTATGAAATTTTTTTAACAACCCTAGAACACATATATGCATGATTAAATCACTATAAAATTTTTTTGACAACCTTAGAATAAACATTTGAATGATTGAAGCACTATGAAATTTTTTTAACAACCATAGAACACATATATGCAAGATTGAATATATATAATTTTTTTTTTACTGCCATAGAACACATATAAGCATAATTTAATCGCTATAAAATTTTTTTGACAACCTTAGAGCACATTTATGCATGATTGAATCACTATGAATTTTTTTTCACAGCCCTGGAACACATATATGCAAGTTTGAATCACTACGATTTTTTTTTGCAGCCTATAAATTTATATACATGATTGAATCACTATAAATTTTTTTTGACAACCTTAGAACACATTTCTGAATGATTGAATCACTATGACTTTTTTTTTACAGCCTTAGAACATTTATATGCATGATTGATTCACTATGAATTTTTTTCGACAGCCTTAGAACACATATATGCATGATTGAATCACTATTATTTTTTTTTGACACCCTTAGAACATTTATGAGCATGATTTAATCGCTATAAATTTTTTTTGACAGGCTTAGAACACATATATGCATCATTGAATCACTATGAAATTATTTTTATAGCATTAGAACACATATATCCATGATTAAATCACTATGAAACTGGTTTGAGAGCATTAGAACACATATATTCAAGATTCAATCACTATAAATTTTTTGACAACCTTAGAAGACATATCTCCATGATTGAATCACTGTGGTTTTTTCTTATAGCCTTAGAACACATATATGCATGATTAAATCAATATAATTTTTTTTTGACAGCCTTAGAACACATATATGCACGATTGAATCACTATGAAATTTTTTTGACAGCCTTAGAACACTTACGGGCATGATTTAATCACTATAAATTTTGTATGACAGGCTTAGAAGACATATATGCATGATTGAATCACTATGAAATTATTTTGATAGCCTTAGAACACATATATGCATGCTTGAATCGCTATAAATTTTGTTTACAGCCTTAGAACACCTATATGCTTGATTGAGTCACTATGAAACTGGTTCGACCACCTTAGAACACATATATGCGTGATTGAATCAGTAGAAATTTTTTCGAAATCATTAGAACATAAGTATGCAAGATTGAATCACTATAAAATTTTTGTGACAACCGTAGAACACATATCTGCATGATTGAATCACTATAAATTTTGTTTGACAGCCTTAGAACACGTATATGCATGATTGCATCACTATGAGTTTTTTTTGACAGCCTCAGAACACAATATGCATGCTTGAATCACTATAAATTTTTTATGACAGATTTAGAACATATATATGCATGATTGCATCACTATGAATTTTTTTTACTGCCTTAGAACACATATATGCATGCTTGAATCACTATAAATTTTTAATGACAGATTTAGAACATATATTTGCATGATTGAATCACTATGAAATATTTATGATAGCCTTAGAACATATATGTTTGATTGAATCAATATAAATTTTTTTTTTACAGCCTTAGAACACATATATGCATTATTGAATCACTACACAATTTTTTGACACCCTTAAAAAACATATATGCATGTTTTAATCACTATGAATTTTTTTGGACAGTATTAGAACACATATATGCACGATTTAATCACTATAAATTTTTTTTGACAGCCTTAAAAAAAATATATGCATGATTGAATCACTATGAAAATTTTTTGACAGCCTTAGAATACATATAAGCATGATTGAATCACTATGAAATTTTTTTGTGTCTTCACAACACATATATGCGTGATTGAATCACTATGAAATTTTTGGGAGAGCATTAGAACACTTATATGCTTGATTGAATCACCATAAATTTTTTTTGACAACCTTAGAACATATATCTACATTATTGAATCACTATGAAATTTTTTTGACGGCCTTAGAATACATATATGCAAAATTGAATCACTATGAAATTTTTATGACAACCTTAGAACACTTATGACCATGATTTAATCACCCTCATTTTTTTTTACAGGCTTAGAATATATATTTGCATGATTAAATTACTAAGAAATTTTTTTGACAGCCTTAGAACACATATATGCATAATTGATTCAGTATAATTTTTTTTTGCAGCATTGGTCCCATATATACATGATTGAATCATTATTTAATTGTTTTGACAGCCATAGAACTCAAATATGCGTGATTGAATCACTAGAAATTTTTTTTGAGAGCTTTAGAACAAATATATACATGATTGAATCACTATAAAATTTTTTTGACAACCTTAAAACACATTTCTGAATGATTGAATCACTATGACTTTTTTTTTACAGCCTTAGAACATTTATATGCATGATTGATTCACTATGAATTTTTTTCGACAGCCTTAGAACACATATATGCATAATTGAATCACTATGATTTTTTTTTGACACCCTTAGAACATTTATGAGCATGATTTAATCGCTATAATTTTTTTTTGACAGGCTTAGAACACATATATGCATCATTGAATCACTATGAAATTATTTTTATAGCATTAGAACACATATATCCATGATTAAATCACTATGAAACTGGTTTGACAGCCTTAGAACACATATATGCGTGATTGAATCACTTGAATTTTTTTTTGAGAGCATTAGAACACATATATTCAAGATTCAATCACCATAAATTTTTTGACAACCTTAGAACATATATCTCCATGATTTAATCACTACGATTTTTTCTTATAGCCTTAGAACACATATATGCATGATTAAATCACTATAATTTTTTTTGACAGCCTTAGAACAAATATATGTATCATTGAATCACTAGGAATTTTTTATGACAGCCTTAGAACACATATATGCATGCTTGAATCAATATGAAATTTTTTTGAAAGCCTAATAATACATTATAAGCATGATTGAATCACTATGAAATATTTTTGAGAGCCTTATAACATATATATGCTTGACTGAATCAGTACAAATTTTTTTTGACTGCCTTAGAACACATATATGCCTGACTGAATCAAAACTATTTTTTTTTACAGCCTTAGAACACATATATGTACGATTGAATCAATACAGTTTTTTTTCATATGCTTAGATCACATGTATGCATGATTGAATCACTATGAAATTTTCTTGACAACCTTAGAACACAAATATGAATGATTGAATCACTTTGAAAACTTTTGACAGCCTTAGAACACATATTATGCATGATTGAATCACTATTAAATAGATTTGACAGTCTTAGAACACATATATGCATGATTAAATCACTATGAAATTTTGTTGATAGCCTTAGAACACATATATGAATGATTGAATCACTATGAATTTTTTTGACAACCATAGAACACATATATGGAAGATTGAATCAATAGAAAAAATTTTTGACTGCCTCAGAACACATATATATATATATGATTGAATGACTACAAATTTTTTTTGACCCCCATAGAACACATATATGCATGATTGAATCACTATGAAATTTTTTAGACAGCCTTAGAACACATATAAGCATGATTTAATCGCTATGAATTTTTTTTGACAGTCTTAAAACACATATATGTATGTTTGAATCACTATGAAATTTTTTTGACAACCTCAGAACACATATATGCACGATTGAATCACTATGAATTTTTTTTGGAGCATAAGAACACATATATGCATCATTGAATCACTATGAAATTTTTTTGACAGCCTTAGAACACATATTTGCATGATTGAATCACTATGAAATTTTTTTGAGAGCCTTAGAACACATATATGCATGATTGAATCACTATGAATTTTTTTTGACAGCCTTAGAACACATATATGAATGATTGAATCATTATGAATTTTTTTTAACAACCATAGAACACATATATGCATGATTGAATCACTATGAATTTTTTTTAACAACCATAGAACACATATATGCAAGATTGAATCACTATGAAATTTTTTTAACAACCATACTACACATATTTGCATGATTAAATCACTATCAATTTTTTTTGCAACCTTAGAACACATGTTTGCATTATTGAATCACTATGAATTTTTTTTACAGCCTTAGAACACATATATGCATGATTGAATCACTATGAATTTTTTTTGACACCCTTAGAATACTTATGGGCATGATTTAATTACTATAAATTTTTTTGTGAGTCTTCAAAACACATATATGCATGATTGATCACTATAAAATTATTTTGACAGCCTTAAAACACATATATGGATGATTGAATCACTATGAATTTTTTTTAAAGCCATAGAACACAAATATGCTTGATTGAAATGTTAGAATTTTTTTTGAGAGCATTAGAACACATATATCCTTGATTAAATCGCTATAAATTTTTTTGACAACCTTAGAACACATACCTGTACGATTGAATCACTATGAAATTTTTTTGACAGCCTTAGAACAAATATAAGCATGATTGAATCACTATGATTTTTTTTTGACATCCTTAGAACACATATATGTATGAGTGAATTACTATGAATTTTTTTTTAGAGCCTTAGAACACATATATGCATGCTTGAATCATTATGAATTTTTTTTTTTAGCCTTAGAACACATATATGAATGATTGAATCACTATGAAAATTTTTTGACAACCTTAGAACACATATATGAATGAATTAATCATTATGAATTTTTTTAACAACTATAGAACACATATATGGATGATTGAATCACTATAATTTTTTTTTAACAACCATAGGACACATATATGCAAGATTGAATCACTATGAATTTTTTTTTACTGCCATAGAACACATATAAGCATCATTTAATCACTATGAAATTTTTTTGACAATCTTAGAGCACATATATGCATGATTGCATCACTATGACATTTTTTTTACAGCCTTAGAACACATATATGCAAGATTGAAACACTATGAAATTTTTTAGCAGCCTAAGAACACATATATGCATGACTGAATCACTATGAAATTTTTTTGACAGCCTTAGAACACATATATGCATGATTGAATCACTATGGAATTTTTTTGACAACTTTAGAACACATATATGAATGATTGAATCACTATGATTTTTTTTGAACAACCATATAACACATATATGCATGATTGAATCACTATGAAGTTTTTTTACAGCCTTAGAAAACATATCTGCATTATTGAATCACTATGAATTTTTTTTGACAGCCTAAGAATACTTATGGGCATGATTTAATTACTATAATTTCTTTTTCCGAGGCTTAGAAACACATATATGCATGATTGAATCACTATGAAATTAGTTTGACAGCCTCAAAACACATATATGGATGATTGAATCACTATGAATTTTTTTTAGAGCCTTAGAACACAAATATGCATGATTGAATCACAATGAAACAGGTTTGACAGCCTTAGAGTACATATATGCGTGACTGAAACGTTAGAATTTTTTTTTAGAGCATTAGAACACATATATTCATGATTGAATCACTATAAATTTTTTTGACAACATTAGAACACGACCTGCATGATTGAATCACTATGAAATTTTTTTGACAGACTTAGAACAAATATATGCATGATTAAATCACTTTGAATTTTTTTTGACATCCTTAGAACACATATATGCCTTATTGAATCACTATAAAAAAATTTTAACAGCCTTAGAACACATATTTGCAAGTGTGAATTACTATGAAATTCTTTTGACAGCCTTAGAACACATATATGCATGCTTGAATCATTATGAAATTTTTTTGATAGCCTTAGAACACATATATGCATGATTGAATCACTATGAAATTTTTTTGACAAAAATAGAACACATATATTCATGAATGAATCAATACAATTTTTTTTTACAGCCTTAGAACACATATACGCATGATTGAATCACTATAAATTTTTATGACAGCCTTAGAACACATATATGCATGATTTCATCACTATGATTTTTTTTTGACAGCCTTAGAAAACATATATGCATGCATCATTAAATCACTATAAAATTTTTTTGCGGCCTTAGAACACAAATGCATGATTGAATGACTATGAATTTTTTTTCACAGCCCTAGAACACGTATATCCATGATTGAGTCACTATGAGATTTTTTTGAGAGCCTTAGAACACATATATGGATGATTGAATCAATACATTTTTTTTTGACAGCCTGAGAACACACATATATATATGATTGAATCACTATAAAAGTTTTTTGACCACCTTATAACACATATATGCATATTTTAATTACTATGAATTTTTTTTGACAGCCTTAGAACACATATAAGCATGATTAAATTCCTATGAAATTTTTTTGACAGCCTTAGAACACAAATATGCATGATTGAAACAATATGAATTTTTTTTGACAACCTTAGAACACATATATGCATGATTTAATCACTATGATTTTTTTTGCAGCCAAAGAACACATATATGCATCATTGAATCACTATGAAATTTTTATTGACAGCCTTAGAACACATATCTGCATGATTGAATCACAATGAATTTTTTTTGAGACCCTTAGAACTCATATATGCATGATTGAGTCACTTTGAAATTTTTTTGACAACCTGAGAACACATATACGCATTATTGAATCCCTATGAAATTTTTTTGACAACCTTAGTACATATATATGAATGATTGAATCACTTTGAAAATTTTTTAACAACCCTAGAACACATCTATGCATGATTAAATCACTATGAAATTTTTTTGACAACCTTAGAATAAATATATGAATGATTGAAGCACTATGAAATTTTTTTAACAACCATAGAACACATATATGCAAGATTGAATATATATGATTTTTTTTTTACTTCATAGAACACATATAAGCATAACTTAATCGCTATAAATTTTTTTTGACAAGCTTAGAGCACATATATGCATGATTGAATCACTATGAAATTTTTTTCACAGCCCTGGAACACATATATGCAAGTTTGAATCACTACGAATTTTTTTTGCAGCCTAAGAACACATTTATGTATGATTGAATCACTATGACATTTTTTTGACAGCCTTAGAACACATATATACAAGATTGAAACACTATGAAATTTTTTTGGTGCCTAAGAACACATATATGCATGACTGAATCACTATGAAATTTTTTCGACAACCTTACAACACATATATGCATGATTGAATCACTATGGAATTTTTTTGACAACTTTGGAACACATATTTGAATGGTTGAATCACTATAAAATTTTTTTAACAACCATATAACACATATATGCATGATTGATTCACTATGAAATTCTTTTGTAGACTTAGAAAACATATCTGCATTATTAAATCACTATGAATTTTTTTTGACAGCCTTAGAACACATATATGCATGATTGAATCACTATGAATTTTTTTTGACACCCTTAGAATACTTATGGGCATGATTTAATTACTATAATTTCTTTTTGTGAGGCTTAGAAACACATATATGCATGATTGAATCACTATAAAATTATTTTGACAACCTTAAAACACATATATGGATGATTGAATCACTATGATTTTTTTTGGGAGCCATAGAACACAAATACGCATGATTGAATCACAATAAAACAGGTTTGACACCCTTAGAATACATATATGTGTGATTGAAACATAAAAAAAAATTTTTAGAGCATTAGAACACATATATTTATGATTGAATCGTTATAAATTTTTTTGACAACCTTAGAACACATACCTGCATGATCGAATCACTATGAAATTTTTTTGACAGCCTTATGAAAAAAAATATACATATGATTGAATCACTATCAATTTTTTTTTATATCCTTAGAACACATGTATACATTATTGAATGACTATAAAAAATTTTAACAGCCTTAGAACACATATATGCATGTGTGAATTACTATGATTTTTTTTTTAATGCCTTAGAACACATATATGCAAGCTTGAATCATTATGAAATTTTTTGATAGCCTTAGGACACATATATGAATGATTGAATCACAATGATTTTTTTTTTGACAACCATAGAACACATATATTCATGATTGAATCACTATAAGATTTTTTTGATAGCCTTAGAACATATGTATGCTTGATTGAATCAATACAAATTTTTTTTTACAGCCTTAGAACACTTATAGGCATAATTGAGTCACTATAAATTTTTTTGACAGCCTTAGAACACATATATGCATGATTTAATCACTATGAAATTTTTTAACATCCATAGAACACATATACTCATGATTGAATAACTATAATTTTTTTTGATAGCCATTAAACACATATATGCATGATTGAATCACTATGAATTTTTTTTGACAGCCTTAGAACACATTTATGCATGCATCATTAAATCACTATAAATTCTTTTTGTGGCCTTAGAACACATAAGTGCATGATTGAATCACTATGAAATTTTTTTGACAGCCTTAGAAAACGTATATCCATGATTGAGTCACTATGTGATTTTTTTGAGAGCCTTAGAACACATATATGGATGATTGAATCAATACAATTTTTTTTTTGATAGCCTCAGAACACACATATATATATGATTGAATCACTACAAAATTTGTTTGCCACCTTATAACACATATATACATATTTTAATCACTATGAATTTTTTTTGACAGCCTTAGAACACATATAAGCATGATTTAATCGCTATGAATTTTTTTTGACAACCTTAGAACACAAATATGCATGATTGAAATAGTATGAATTTTTTTTGACAATCTTAGAACACATATATGCATGATTGAATCACTATGATTTTTTTTTCAGCCGAAGAACACATATATGCATCATTGAATCACTAGGAAATTTTTATTGACAGCCTTAGAACACATATATGCATGATTGAATCACAATGAAATTTTTTTGAGAGCCTTAGAACTCATATATGCATGATTGAGTCACTTCGAATTTTTTTTGACAGCCTTAGAACACATATACACATTTTTGAATCCCTATGGAATTTGTTTGATGTCCTTAGAACAAATATATGAATGATTGAATCACTATGAATTTTTTTTAACAACCATAGAACACATATTCGCATGATTAAATCACTATGAAAATTTTTTGACAACTTTAGAACAAATATATGAATGATTGAATCACTATGAAGTTTTTTAACAACCATAGAACACATATATTCTAGATTGAATATCTATGAATTTTTTTTTACTGCCATAGAACACATATAAGCATAATTTAATCGCTATAAATTTTTTTTGACAACCTTAGAGCACATATATGCATGATTGAATCACTATGAATTTTTTGTGACAGCCTTGGAACACATATATGCAAATTTGAATCGATACGAAATTTTTTTGCTGCCTAAGAACACATATATGCATGATTAAATTACTATAAATTTTTTTGGACAACCTTAGAACACATATAAGAATGATTGAATTACTATGATTTTTTTTTAACATCCATAGAACACATATATGCATGATTGAATCAATAAGAATTTTTTTTGCGGACTTAGAACACATATACGCATGATTAAATCATTATGAAGCTTTTTTGACAGCCTTAGAACACATATATGCATGATTGAATCACTATAAACTTTTTTGATGACCATTAGAACACTTAAATGTACGATTCAATCACTATAAATTTTTTTTGACAAACTTAGAACACATATCTGGATTATTGAATCACTATGATTTTTTTTGTACAGCCTTAGAACACATATATGCATGATTGAATCACTATGAATTTTTTTTGACACCCTTAGAACACTTATGGGCATGATTTAATCACTATGAATTTTTTTTGACAGCTTAGAACACATATATGCATGCATCATTAAATCACTATAAAATTTTTTTGCGGCCTTAGAACAGATAAATGCATGATTGAATCACTATGAATTTTTTTTTACAGCTTTAGAACACGTATATCCATGATTGAGTCACTATGAGATTTTTTTGAGAGCCTTAGAACACATATATGGATGATTGAATCAATATAATTTTTTTTTTACATTCTTAGAACACATATATATATGATTGAATCACTACAAATTTTTTTTTACCACCTTATAACACATATATGCATATTTTAATCACTATGATTTTTTTTTACAGCCTTAGAACACATATATGCATGATTTAATCGCTATAAATATTTTTTGACAGCCTTAGAACACCAATATGCATGATTGAAACAATATGAATTTTTTTTGACAACCTTATAACACATATATGCATGATTGAATCACTATGATTTATTTTTGCAGTCGAAGAACACATATATGCATCATTGAATCACTATGAAATTTTTATTGACAGCCTTAGAACACATATCTGAATGATTGAATCACAATAAAAAATTTTTGAGAGCCTTAGAACTCATATATGCATGATTGACTCACTTTGATATTTTTTGGCAGCCTTAGAACACATATACGAATTATTGAATCCCTATGAAGTTTTTTTGACAGCCTTAGAACACATATATGCATTATTGAATCACTGTGAAATGTTTTTAACAACCATAGAACACATATATCCATGATTAAATCACTATGAAAATTTTTTGACAACGTTAGAACAAATATATGAATGATTGAATCACTATGAATTTTTTTTAACAATCATAGAACACATATATGCAAGGTTGAATATCTATCAAATTTTTTTACTGCCATAGAATACAGCATAATTTAATTGCTATAAAATTTTTTTGACAACCTTAGAGCACATATATGAAAGATTGAATCACTATGAAATTTTTTTGACAGCCTTGGAACACATATATGCAAGTTTGAATCACAACGAATTTTTTTTTCAGCCTAAGAACACATATATTTATGATTGAATCACTATGACATTTTTTTGACAGCCTTAGAACACATATATACAAGATTGAAACACTATGAAATTTTTTTACAGCCTAAGAACACATATATGCATGATTGAATTACTATGAATTTTTTTTTACAGCCTTAGAACACATATATGCATGATTGAATCACTATGGATTTTTTTTGACAACTTTGGAACATATATATGAATGATTGAATCACTATGAAATTTTTTTAACAACTACATAACACATATATGCATGATTGAATCACTATGAAATTTTTTTGCAGACTTAGAATGTAAAACCCGTGAAATTTATGAAATTCTAAATGAATAAAAGGGAGCAGTTATGTGAAATAGTAAGATTTTAAGTTAGGCAGTACAATTTTTATGACTTGTGGTTTCTAGAACGAAACCGATAACAAACTCTCACAAGTGGTTTTGGATCCGGATCTTGGCGAGATCCGATGATCCGACCCGACTTACAGGGCCCAATGGGAAACCTGATGGTTTCAGAATGATAGCGTGTGATCCGAAACACGATTAGAGTAAGCGAGTATAAGTTTAGACCAAACGGGTGAAAAATCCATGTGAAAACGAAAGAAATCCATAAACAAGGAAAAATGTCCCATTGTAACATAAAGAGAATTTTCTGCAAAAGTAAACACCAAGTGATGGTGTGGTAAGACACACGGTGTGTGATACCACCACCCAAGTTCAAAACCCCCTGTGCACAAATTATTTTTTTTACAAGAAAGTGATGATTTCTACCTTGGTGAAAAGGGTAAAAATGTGGGATTATGTTAAGCCTAAATTTTTGGCTTTTTCATCTAGCTCTACCAAGGATTGAGGAGAATCCCATGTGACATGGAAGAGGGGTACCCATAAAGCAAATAGTGAGGGAAGTTAGAGGAAATCATGCCAAAGAGAGGAGGGGGCATTGTTGGAAATAGACATCACCCACCAAAAACGTGAGATTTGGGTGAAGATTTAATGCTTTGAAAGTTTAGTAACTTCCCCCTAAATAGAGGAGTTAAATGAGAGATTTTTGGTAAGGAGTTAGACTAGACGTCTCTCTCTCTCTCTCTCTCTCTCTCTCTCTCTCTCTCTCTCTCTCTCTCTCTCTCTCTCTCTCTCTCTCTGTGGTGGTCGACCTCCATTGTTGGACGGTGTGGACCTCCCTTGCTGAACGCGTGAACATCCATTATCGACGTGGGGTGCCGCTCTAACGAAGAGAAGGGGTTGCAGCCTTGCCGTCGTGAGACTCCAAAGAGGTAAGGAGCATTGCTATTTGTATGTAAGTGGTTGATGCCTTGTTGCACATCTATGTTGCAATATCATGGAGTTTACGCGACAAGCACCACCTATATGTAGGTATGTTTAGGGCCTCGAGACCCAGGTGGCATGAGCTGAAACACCTACTCGCCAATAGGTCAATATGTAGTGGTTCAGCCAATGGTTCTCACCCTTGGCCAACGTTGGGGCACTGTGGTGTTCTTTCTAAGGGCATTTTGTTCCTATGTGTATGCCTGGTGATATGTAGTACTCATATCAAAACCTACAATTTGAATCTATGTAGGAAAATGCATATATTTTTTGTGTGGGTGTTAGCCATGACGGATTCAAGATCGAAACAAAGTTAAGTAGGCGAATGGCGTGGAACCTTAAGTATCTCGGATTATTATTCATGAAATTATTGTTTGGTTGTATTTTCTTGTTCGATACACTTTTCATACTTTGTAGATTGAATGGTCTTAATCAAGTCTGAAGTTATGTATACGTGATTGCAATATTACATCATAGAAAAATAAAGATATATCATTCCTATAGGGTAATTTGATTGGATTTGATGTTTTTGAGTGTGGAACGCACTCATATTTATAGTTGAAAGATTCCATACATTGAGAATGAAAGGGGTGGCAAAACATTCCATTTAGAATGATCAAAATGTTTGAAAAATAAAAAGATACACCCTTTTAAAAGTTACAGAAAAATGGCAAAATTAGTCGACTGGGACAATAGTTAGTCGACTGATAATATGTTCAGTCGACTGATAAAACCTTCAGTCGACTGCTGCAAAAATTTCCAGGAAACAGACATTCTTGTTCAGTCGACTGATAAAACCTTCAGTCGACTGATGCTAAATTTTTTCCAGAAAATAGACATTCTGATCAGTCGACTGATGCTAAATTTTTTTCCAGAAAACAGACATTCTGATCAGTCGACTGATAAAACCTTCAGTCGACTGCTGCTAAATTTTCTAGAAAATTGATATTCTGTTCAGTCGACTGATAAAACCTTCAGTCGACTGCTGCTAAATTTTCCAGAAAACAGACATTCTGTCCGGTCGACTGATAAAACTTTCGGTCGACTAATTTTATAAAAAAAAAATAAAATAAAATATCACGTTTTGCTTAGAAGATTTGAAGCAAAAAGGTTGGTCGACCGGTGAGCCTATTGGTCGACTAATAAACATGAAAATATGAGTAAAGAGTTTTCTAAAATGATTTTCATGAAGGGTTCTTTTAGAAAAGTTTTTCTAAAGACTTTTTAGATGAAATGCAATTGAAATATCTATGAAGGAAATAGTTTCGATGGTAAACTAAATATGTGATTCACATATGGACTTTAGGATTATGTCCAATACATGGAACACACATGATAAAGTTGGATAATGCCATGTTGCGGCATAACCAGTGGGGGTACGAAACGTACACTCGAGCTCATAAACAAAACTGAAAATGTCGAATGTTTAAGTACTCGACACAAAGTTGAACCAGAATTATGAGAAATTGTGGTTGGTGCCTTTGAGGCATTCGATGGGTAATGTGCATATACTAAGATCAACCTGAGTATGAGTTGGGGTTTTGAAAATCCCCTGTGGTGCAATGACTAGCACATAAGAATAAATAAAATTAAAAATATGCACACATAACCTAAATATGGGATTCTGGGTATACCTGAAAGATGGTATATGTTACTGGTTTCCTAGGGTTCTGGGTACATCTGAAAGAAAATGTATGTTACTGGATCCAAACAAACAAGAATGAAAATTTATACACATATAAATTAAATATGTTGGATTCTGGGTATACCTGAAAATGGTATATGTTACTGGTTTCCCAGGGCTCTGGGTACACCTGAAAGACGATGTATGTTACTGGACCCATGGTCTACCTTGGAGAGGGTAGGTGGTACAAGCTTCGTGGACATTCTTGTTCTTGTGAGAGCTAGGCGTCTCCCCCGGTCCCCAGTCCACGAAGTTAGGGGACCAGGACTACCAGTATGTCCTAGGTGGTAGATCCAAGTCTTCTGCAGAAGTACAGGATGCATCCTAATTTTTGTTCTAGCCACTGGGGAGTTCTCTCTCGGTCACTGACCGTCCCCTTTGGATATTTGTACGGCTAGTCATACGGGTTATTAAATAATAGACCCCTGTATGGTCTGGGTCCGCTACGAGGTCTATGCCTGTACGTACCCACAGGGTAAGAGTAAGATAAGCATTAAATAATTTAAGTTGACTAGAAACTTATCTCTGAAGAATTATATTCTGTTGAGTTGACTTTAGAAAAAAACTCGTGAAATCTACAGCTTGTACTAATGTGGATAAATATACCTCTAGTTCAGTCATCTTTTGCACTGTATCATGAATTAGAAAGCATAATCATTTTCTTAGAATGTTATAAACTTCCATGCTAGTTATATCTGCTGTACTTGCACATATTTGTACACAGGTCACTGAGCACCACATATAAATATAATGCTTCTTACGCAGACAGGGGAGTCTGAACCTTCTGCTTTAAATGTTTTTCAGGTAGCAACTAATTGGAGCATCGGGGTGTCATTTTGGATAAAGCCAAGAGATCTCATTTATTCAGTATTTTATGTTTGAACTCTGATTAGTAGATTTACATTTCTGTAATGGGATGTAATTAATGACATTAATGTTTCAATTAATGAATGGTATGTTTAGTATTTCTCTGTTTTACCCTGTAATGCACCCGACTTGTGTTTTCCGCACTTCCGCTATTTCAAAAAAAAAAAATTTTACTCCAAATTTTTTACTATAAAAAGTTGGGGCGTACAGCTTTGGTATCAGAGCAGGACTGAATAATTTGAGATCTTGGCTCTTTCAGCGACCGCGATGACTCTGTAAGTATGTAGAAATGTTATTTTTATAATGTAGAAACAAAAACCATATGAGTATGTATGAGTATTTCACGAAATTATGGCTAAGGTTATAATGAATTTTAAATTGCTCAAATAGATGGCTTGGGCAAACTGCTGCAACAATATTATGGAAGCGCTACATAACCTGGTCGAAGTAGTAGGCCAGCAAGCTACGACAATGCAGCAGATGGGCGACAATCTACAACATGTGGCCCATGAGAAGAGTACAAACGGTGGGACGATGTCCTACAAGAAATTCATGGACATGGATCCTCCTGCTTTCTCCGGAAAGACGGATCCAGAAGCTGCTGAGGGTTGGATCCGGGAGATTGAACGTATCTTCCGTGTACTGGAGGTGTTCGAGGAGCGTCGGGTGGACTTTGGGACATATTGTCTCAAGGATAATGCTGAAAAGTGGTGGGAAACCACCAGGGCAGTCAAGTTCCAGGATGGTCCTGTATCTTAGACGAAGTTCGTAGAGGTTTTTAACGCTACCTACTTTCCAAAGCACGAGAGGGCGAAGAAGATGCAGGAGTTCTTGGACCTACAGCAAGGTGAGATGTCCCTTGCCGAGTACATCACTAAGTTCCACAGTTTGGAACGCTATTGCCCAAATGTGTATACATCGGATGAAGATCGAGCAATGAAGTTTGCTCGAGGCTTGAAGACGGGCTTGAGAAACCGTCTGTATACTCGAGGGCCAAAGAGCCTTGACGAAGCCATTCAGGTAAAATCACTATATTCATTGAAATTTTGCGGGTTTTACATCCTTTCCCCCTAAAAAGAATTTCGTCCGCGAAATTCATTGAAAAGACCAATCAAATGGATTGGAGTATCTAACTATGTGTGTTATATTAGATGATACTTCAAAACCAATTGAAGTATAAACCTTGCATCTCATTTTAGAGTCCTATTTAGTGTAGTGAAATTCCCTATTTAAAGCCCCTAATGGCATAGCCTTCATTACTAGAAAGTGATGTATATATACATATAACCTCTATATATCAATTGGGTCAACTATGATTCAGTATTGAATGTGTATCGAAACTTTGAGTCGTTAGACCCTATGTTCTGGATCGAATTCAATTAAGATCTGGTATAACATTCTAGATTAAACCAATTCAAGTATTAAACTTAAAGTCATTTCATTGAATCCTTTCATCAAAATATTCGTCTTGGTTCCCGAAGAACCTATATAATAACATCGTTAAGTCGAATAGTGTCCCTAGCAATATATCTAGGTTCTAAAAAAAAATTATGTAATAATTCATTTTTTTACAAACTAGAAAACAAACTTAGACACTTACAAAGCTTTTGCAGGGTCGCTGGAATGCCATGAACCATATATTCTTGTCCTGCTCTGATACCATAATTGTAACCCCCCAAATATTTAACTTGAAAATTATGGAATAAAATTTTTTTTCTAAACAACGGAAAAGCTTTATTAAATCCTTCATCAAATTATTTGGGCGGGTTACAAGTAATAACATAGACTCAAGGCATTTAAGTAAAATAAATTCTTGCATTGAAATACTACAAGTTATCATTTACAACTTAATGATTTATTACAAGTCATATTCCTCAGGACATCCAAAGAAGATATGGTCACATAGCACTGTCCACAGCGACGACCACAATTGCTCACCATACCGTTTCCTAAAAATATTAAATCAGAAGGAGTCAGACTACCACGTCTGAGTAAGAAACATAATATCCATATAAATGTGGACAGTGTCATGTGTACAAGTATATGTGCAACAAGTTTAGATAGAACTATTAACCATCTAATAAGTGATAAATGTACAGGTCACTAAAGTCGAGTATTTCATGATTAATTTCCATCAATATCAAAGCACAATCTATCATATGCATAAACCATATTCATATAAGTAATAACCACTTTAGAACTAATGTACATGTGCACCTGACTTAATTAAAGCATTTCATGTAATGTGTGCGCAAAGCACAAAGATCAATGTTCAACACATCGTTCATAAGTTATCACAATTTCCATGTGAAAGAAAACTAATTTGAATCATGCCCTACAGGAGACACATCTTACTCCAACAATTTCAACATCAAGCAGTATGCAATTACTTGAAGATTTTTCTTAATGCACTAACTTTATGTTTCATCTTGTTAATTACCATGTGGGTACGCACAGGCATTCGACATCGTAGTGGACCGAGACCACACGGGGGTTTATTATTATATAACCCGTATGACTAGCCATACGGATATCCAAAGGGGACGGTTCACAACCGAGAGAGTACTCTCCAATGGCTAGAACTAGAATTAGGATGCACCATGTACTTCTGCAGAAGACTTGGATCTACCACGTAGGACGAATTGGTAGTCCTGGTCCCCTAACTCCGAGGACTGGGGAGCGGGTGAGACGCCTCGCTCTCACAAAACTAGAATGTCCCACGGAGTTTGTACCATCTACCCTCTCCAAGGTAGACCATGCGTCCAGTAACATACACCGTCTTTCAGGTGTACCCAGAGCCCTGGGAAACCAGTAACATATACCATTTTCAGGTATACCTAGTATCCCGGGAAACCAGTAACATATACCGTCTTTCAGGTATACCCAGAATCCCTTTTCATTATTATTTTTATGTGTGTATTTTTCATTCTTGTTTTGTTTAGATCCACTAACATACACCATCTTTCAGGTGTACCCAACACTTTGGAAAAAATCCAGTAACATATACCCTCTTTCAGGTATACTCAGAATCCCAAATAGAAACTGGTAACATATACCGTCTTTAAGGTATACCCAGAGTCTGGAGTTTTCATTTATGTCACCGTGTATTAGTTTAGTTGTGTTTTTGTTGCTAGGGTATACATATCGTACCTCACTGGTTGTGCCGCAACATGGCATAAACCAATTTTAACAATTCATAAGTGCTCGTATGGCACTATCAGCTTGCTGCAAGCTCGATTTTAAGCTTTCACATGATCATGACATGAAAATGTCCTCATGTATGCAAACTTTTGCAGAACACATAGATCTGCTAGCACGTAAACATGTCCTAACATGAAATCATGATTCAATTATATGCAATTTTCATAGCATCATAGGTGCCTAGATGGCATCACAAGGATTTGACATGCTCAGTTTTAATTTGTAACATTATGCCATTGTAGTTTTTCTTCTATTAGTGCCATTATAATAAAAATATGTATTTAACCACAAGCCACATACAAAACCACAGGCGATGAGACTACATCATTGTTATCTTGTCAAATCCTCAATACGTACATTCTTAATATGTACAACCATGTCCCAGTGTGTTTGTACATGGTGATAGCAACAACCATTTGAATTCTCATATTAATTTAGGTAGTCGAACAAAAATGAGTATGTATATAAAATTGATGGCTTTCGAATTCAAGCCCTTATTATCTAAAGATTGCATAAAAACCCTCATTGCTCAAAGGGATTTATTATATGTATTTTTATACTCTTGAAACCATCATCTGTATGCGACTATTCATCAACATGTAGTAGCCATGCTATATCTAATATTAGATATTGGAAGGTCTCTATGGAAAATCCCCGTATGAATACATATATTTTTGAACCTAACTCGGGTCAGGTTTAGGCATTACCACATCTGACTTAATGTGCAACTAAGTGTACAACCCGAATTTAATTATCAATCGGATATAAAATTCCTACCAAACCAAGGAAATACATATATTTTGTAAGTCAAGCTAATACCGCAGCAACCCCATAGAGATAACACGTAGTGTTGTAACGGTTTGCAGATCTCAAGCCAACCTAACACTTACACTAACTGTGAACCAAAAACATGGCAGCACACCACCCGAGTAGGGTCAATAGAGTCCCATGACATGTTGGTCGAGCTGATTAGCACAATCGCAAAATCCACCAACTAACACATTTTGTAAGCAGGCTATTCACATGCTGAAATTTGTTTTTTTTTTTTCCTATCCGGTTTGATGATGTGTGTGCAGGTCGTGGGCTTTCCAGCGGTGCCATTGGCATGAGTGGTGCTGACAGCACCAGCAGGGGTAGCATGCGCTGCCCGGTGAAATGGGTCATATCCCTAGCCTAATAAAATGGCACACACCAGACCCACCCAGTCGGTTTAGGAAGGTTGACTATAAGGTTCACACCGACCACATAAATGGTTGACCTTAACAGCAAACATACCGAAACAACTACCGAAAATGGTCATTCTACCCTAATTGAGAACAAGACTTAACTTGGATGAAATTTTGGATTTAATTAAAAGTAACAAAAATCGGGACTCAACTATCGCTTATACTAAACACTAAACTCAATGAACATGAGACAAAGAATTACTCATGATAGTAGTTGTAAGAGAATGATCACGAATCTAACTCTAATTGACCAATATTACTAATACCTCTAACTTTGATCTGAATGAATAAAACTACTTACCAAAAACCTTAGAGACCAATTGATGTTGGTACCTAAGTCATGCAAGATGAGGGATGGGCTTTGAATGCTCACTTACATAACACCCTTCACTAACTAAGGACTAATTGTAAAATGGACAAATCAATACCTAAGGAAAGAAGAATTAATACCAAAAAAAAACATACGTTAAATATTTCTGTAGCATACGTTACCCTATATAAAAGACTTAGTTAAGGTAATGAAATTTATACTTTCTAACAGATGGAATATTACAGCTACTTTCCTAAACAAGGGGATGTTGGACAGCTTCCTAATGTAATGGGTTTCAAAATAAGAAAAGGATGGTAATCTAATTAGACCAACCAACCGTCCACCTATATAGTATTAATAGAAAAGTGTAAGCCTTGGGGCACACATGTTTTCTCTTAATTCCAAAGAGATATTCAATATAATTTTCAATATGAGCCCCTTACCAAATTTAACCCAGAAGGTCTCCCCATAGGCTGACGTATTGAAGTAATGACACCACCCTTTCCTTGATTGAATGGGCTGTGCATAAAGCACAAGAATAACCCAAATTGAAAAATGTACTTTTCTATGGATTAGATTTACTTCACTGCACCCATCCTAACCTCACGACATGCACCTAATGAATACTAAGTAAGGTCAATAAAATTTAGAGATGACCAAAGGCAATAAACAACAACTTTTTAGTATGTAGAACTTCAATCGGCTATACCGATAAGCATTGGATCTAGTCGATTGAACTCTTTTTTTTTTTTTAACTATGATAAAAAAAAAAATTAGAATTCCAATGTTGTCGGACCTGCAGCCCTCCCGAACCGTGCTCCCAATTTGCCATATATATATTAATGAACCCAACCACAAATCCTTATGCATAGATGTATGTTGACATACCAAATTCACGGTTCACATAAACAGTGAAACAATATGCTAAATGTCGCACAATAACATGAAATGAGTCATATTTATATACGTCATTCAGATGAGTTTTGTGGAAAATCGAGTTACACAACAAGAATGATATATCTTGCAATGATGTGAAATCATAACCACGTACACAAAATTTCTGATCATATTAGGGCAGTTCAATATACATGGCCTGAATGGTTTATTAAACAAAAGATCGAACAAAACCAAATGATAATTCATAATTAATAATCCGAGCTACCTTTCCGGTGATAACCGTATTTTTGCAAGCATTTGATACAAGGCTCATGTTACTGATCCCACTGTGTAGAAGGGATCAATGCACATACCAAGACGTGTTACAGCTTAACCCCATACATTACACCCCATTCACCTACCTAAGATCGCTTTGATCTTGGATCCGACATGGTTTACACCCACGACTAAGTATATGTATTTTCTTACATATATTCGGGTTGTAGGATTTAATACGAGTGCTACATGTCACTAGGCATACGCATAAGGATAGAATGCCCTTACCTCAGTGAAGATCAAAGACGTTTTGCGAAAGGCTTCCTCCTGGCATGCACGTCTCCTTGCGTTGTTCGGCCGATCGTCAATGAGAAGTCGAGATAGAAAAATGCTGGTAGAAATGGCTGGACTAAAGAAGACATGAAGGATGGAGGAAGGAATAGTTGGAATGGGAAAAGAGGGAAGATTGGGAGAGAAAGGAAAAGTGCCTTTTTGAGACTCGTGTTTTTGTAAACCCCTTATGGGTTTCCGTTTTTTTTTTTATTTACTTCCTTACAAAAACCATCCAGCCTCCCCAATTGAATTCCAAGAGCCCTATTCAATGCTCTTGGTTGGGCTTCCCATTTGGGAAAACGTCCAACCCACCTTCCATGTACGCCTCCCCCAACCTGTCTTTATTGGGGAAGTTGAAACGTCTTTCCCCTCCCAACTTCAAAAAAATATTTATTATAGTAAGTTGAAACGTCCTAAAAAAAATCACAGAAGGATTCGAACTGGGGACCTCTTCTCTAAGGGGTAATGAGCCCCACCAATATGCTATTTTAAATTTCGTTGCATATTCTTGCAACGTTAATTTATTTAACCTTTAGTAAGGTTTTGGCGGAAATTCCAAAAATAACATTTTTGACAAAGAGACACGTCTTTTTTCTAAAATCTGTGTGAGTGTAGTTCATGGGATTTGAACTCAGGTTGCCTTATCACTGGGTATACACCTCACCACAACACTGCTTCTCATCTTGTTGCACTATTGGCCATGTTTAATTCTTTTATCCTCTTTTGACGCAATTTACAAAATAGCGGCTTTTAACAAAATTTCTGACGTACACAAGAATTCAACTAACGTTCTCTTCCTGCTGAGGCAACCAACCATACCAGTGCACCAACTCTTACTTGGTTGCACTTCTTTGCAACTAAAAGTACTTTATTGATGAGTGATGTTCAAAATCGCGTAAGTAAGACGTATTAAGTGGCATGAGCACTGTTTATGAGGAATCAAGTCCCAAGAATCATAAATCAAAGTCATAATACATATGACTAGAAAATCCCCGAGTTTGGGACCCAAACGAGGAAAAAACCTCGTTATTTCATGTGAATTACTAGAAAGCATATGTCGATAGGATATGGGTCATAACGAGGGCGATATTCGCAAGAGATGAAACTTTAAAAAAGTGCTTTGCGAATTTAGTTGTAATTGAAAACTAAAATTTGGATTTTAATCGGTGTTTAGATCCATCCAAGATCTGAATCCATTCATCGTATCCGAATCCAAAATCCTAGATCCATTTGATCCAGTTTGGATACAAGATCCATTTGGATCAACTCTATATCACTCTATCGTATTTATTTCCAAGAATGGTAATATTTATTTATTTTGATAATTATTGAAATTTTGCGGGTTTTACAAGTATGCATGATTGAATCACTATGAATTTTTTTTGACATCCTTAGAAGACATATATGCCTGATTGAATCACTATTACTTTTTTTTTATAGCCTTAGAACTCATATATGCACGAGTGAATCACTATGAAATTTTTTTGACTGCCTTAGAACACATATATGCATGCTTGAATCATTATGAAATTTTTTTGATAGCCTTAAAACATACATATGAATGATTGAATCACTATGAAATTTTTTTGACAACCATGGAACACATATATGCATGAATGAATCACTATGAGATTTTTTTGACAGCCTTAGGACATATATATGCTTGATTGAATCAATACAATTTTTTTTTACAGCCTTAGAACACATATATGCATGATTGCATCATAACAAATTTTTGTGACAGCCTTAGAACATAAATATGCATGATTTAATGACTAAAATTTTTTGCACTGCCTTAGAACACATATATGCATGATTTAATTACAATGAATTTTTTTATAGCCTTAAAACACATATATGCAAGATTGAATCTCTTTGAAATTTTTTTGACAGCCTTAGAACACATATATCCATTATTGAATCATTATGAATTTTTTTTTACAGCCTTAGAACACTTATGAGCATGATTTAATCACCATGATGTTTTTTACAGGTTTTAGAACACAAATATGCATGATTGAACTACTATAAATTTTTTTTGACATAGTTAGATCACATATATGCATGATTGAATCACTATGAAATTGTTTTGACAGCCTTAGAACACTTGTATGCGTGATTGAATTACTATGACTTTTTTTTGACAACCTTAAAACACATATATGCATGCTTGAATCACTATAATTTTTTTTGACAGCCTTAGAATACATATATGCAAGATTGAATCACTATGAATTTTTTTTGCAGCCTAAGAACACATATAAGCAGGATTGAATCACTATGAATTTTTTTTGACAGCCTTAGACCACATATATGCATGATTGAATCACTATGGATTTTTTTTTGCTGCCTTAGAACACATATATGCATGATTTAATCACTATAAAAAAAATTTTACAACCTTAGAACTCATATATGAATGATTAAATCACTATGAAATTTTTTTAACAACCATAGAACACTTATATGCGTGATTGAATCACTATGAAATTTTTTTGACAGCCTTAAAAGACATATATGGATGATTGAATCACTATGATTTTTTTTTTAGACCCTTAGAACACTTATGGGCATGATTTAATCTATATAGATTTTTTTTGAGAGGCTTAGAACAGATATATGCATGATTGAATAATGATGAAATTATTTTGACAGCCTTAGAACACATATATGGATGACTGAATCACTACGAATTTTTTTAGCGCCTAAGAAAACAAATATGAGTGTTTGAATCACTATGAAACTGGTTTGACAGCCATAAAATACATATATGTGTGATTAAAACATTAGAATTTTTTTAGAGCATTACAACAGATATATGCATGATTGAATCAGTATAAATTTTTTTTAACAGCCTTCAAACACATATATGCATGATTGAATCACTATAAATTTTTTTTGACAACCTTAGAAAACATATACACATGCTTGAATCACTATAAAATATTTTTGACAGCCTTAAAACACATATATGCATGATTGAATCACTATGAAATATTTTTGACAGCCTTAGAACGCATATTAATGATTGAATCACTATGAAATTTTTTTGATAGCCTTAGAACACATATACGAGTGATTGAATCACTATGAAATTTTTTTGACAACCATAGAATACATATATGCTTGATTTAATCACTATGAGATTTTTTTGTCAGCCTTAGAACACATATATGGATGATTGAATCAATAAAAAGTTTTTTTGACAGCCTTAGAATACATATACATATGATTGAAACACTAAAAAAAAATTTTGACCACCTTATAACAAATATATGCATGATTGATTCACTATAAGAGTTTTTGACAACCTTAAAACATATATAAGCATGATTTAATCACTATAAAAATTTTTTACAGCCTTGGAAAACATATATGCATGACTGAATCACTATGAACTTTTTTTTCACCCTTAGAACACATATATGAACGATTGAATCACTATAATTTTTTTTTGCAGCCTAAGAACACATATATGCATGATTGAATCACTATAATTTTTTTTTGACAGCCTTAGAACACATATATGCATGATTTAATCATCACTATGACTTTTTTTTTACAGCCTTAAAACACATATAAGCATGATTTAATGGATATAAATTTTTTTTGACTGCCGTAGAACACATATATGCATGATTGAATCGCTATGAAGTATTTTAGACAACCTTAGAACACATATATGCAAGATTGATTCACTGTGAAATTTTTTTAAAGCCTAAGAACACATATATGCGTGATTGAATCACTATGAAACTTTTTTGACAGCCTTAAAAACACATATATGAAAGATTGAATCACTATGAATTTTTTTGGACAGCCTTAGAATACATATATGCATGAATGAATCACTGTGGAGTTTTTTTTACCGCCTTAGAACACATATATGCATGATTAAATCACAATAAATTTTTTTGGAGAGCATTAAAACACTTATATTTATGATTCAATCACTATAATTTTTTTTTTGATAACCTTAGAACACATATCTGAGTTATTGAATCACTATGAATTTTTTTTGACAGTCTTAGAACGCATATATGCATGATTGAATCACTATGAATTTTTTTTTACACCCTAAGAACACTTATGGGCATGATTTAATCACTATAACTTTTTTTTGACAGAGCTAGAACACACATATGCATGATTTAATCACTATGAATTTTTTTTGACAGCCTTACAACTCATATATGGATGATTGAATCACTATGAATTTTTTTTAGAGCCTAATAACACAAATATGCATGATTAAATCTCTATGAAACTGGTTTGACAGCCTTAGAATACATATATGCATGATAGAAACATTAGAATTTTTTTTAAGGGCATTAGAACACATATATGCATGATTGAATCAATATGAAATTTTTTTGCAGACTTAGAACACATATATGCATTATTGAATCACTATGAATTTTTTTTGACAGCCTTGGAACACATATATGCATGATTGAATCACTATGATTTTTTTTTTACACCCTTAGAACACTTATGGGCATGATTTAATCACTATAAAAAAATTTTAACAGGCTTAGAACACACATATGCATGATTTAATCACTATGAAATTATTTTAACAGCCTTACAACACATATATGGATGATTGAATCACTATGAATTTTTTTTACATCCTAATAACACAAATATGCATGATTGAATCTCTATGAAACTGGTTTGACACCCTTAGAATACATATATGCATGATTGAAACATTAGAAATTTTTTTTAGGGCATTAGAACACATATATGCATGATTGAATCGCTAAAAAATTTTTTCACAACCTAAGAACACATACCTTCATGATTGAATCACTATGAAAGTTTTTTGACAGCCTTAAAACACATATATGCATGATTGAATCACTATGAATTTTTTTTGACAGACTTAGAACACATATATGCATGATTGAATCACTATAAATTTTTTTTGACAGCCTTAGAACTCATATATGCATGAGTGAATCACTATGAATTTTTTTTGATAGACTTAGAACACATATATGCATGCTTGAATCATTATGATTTTTTTTTATAGCCATAGAATACATATATGAATGATTGAATCACTATGAAATTTTTTTTACAACCATGGAACACATATATGCATGATTGAATCACTATGAGATTTTTTTGACAGCCTCAGGACATATATATGCTTGATTGAAACAATACAAATTTTTTTTGACTGCCTTAGAACACATAAATGCATTATTCAATCACTACAATTTTTTTTTACAGCCTTAGAACACAAATAAGAATGATTTAATCACTATAAAAAAAATTTCACTGCCTTAGAACACATATATGCATGATTTAATCATAATGAATTTTTTTTTATAGCCTTAAAACACATATATGCAAGATTGAATCACTATGAAAAATTTTTAACAACCATAGAACACATATATGCATGATTAAATCACTATAATTTTTTTTGCAGCCTTAGACCACATATATGCATGATTTAATCACTATGAAATTTTTTTGCCAGCCTTAGAACAGATATATCCATGATTGAATCATTATGAATTTTTTTTTACACCCTTAGAACACTTATGAGCAAGATTGAATTATGCATGACTGAATTACTATCAAATTTTTTTGACATAGTTAGAAGACATATATGCATGATTGAATCACTATGAAATTGTTTTGACAGTTTTAGAACACATATATGCATGATTGAATCACTAGAATTTTATTTTGAGAGCATTAGAACACATATATGCATGATTGAATAACTATGAAATTTTTTTGACAGCCTTAGAACACATATATGCATGATTGAATCACTATGAATTTTTTTTTACACCCTTAGAACACTTATGAGCATGTAATCACTATAATATTTTTTTGATAGCCATCGAACACATATATGCATGATTGAATTACTATGAATTTTTTTTGACAACCTTAGAACACATATATGCATGATTGAATCACTATAAAAAAAATTTGACAGCCTTAGAATACATATATGCAAGATTGAATCGCTATGAATTTTTTTTGTAGCCTAAGAACACATATATGCAGGATTGAATTACTAAGAATTTTTTTTGAGAGCTTTAGAACACATATATGCATGATTCAATCACTATGGATTTTTTTTGGCAGCCTTAGAACACATATATGCATGATTGAATCACTATGAAATTTTTTTGACACCCTTAGAACTCATATATGAATGATTGAATCACTATAATTTTTTTTTAACAACCATAGAACACATATATGCATGGTTAAATCACTATGAATTTTTTTTACAGCCTTAGAACACATATATGCTTGATTGTATCACTATGAATTTTTTTTGACAGCCTTAGAACACATATATGCATGATTGATTCACTAGAATTTTTTTGGAGAGCATTAGAACACTTATATGCATGATTGAATCACTATGATGTTTTTTTGACAACTTTAAAACACATATATGCATGATTGAATCCCTATGAGTTTTTTTGACAACCTTAAAACACTTATGGGCATGATTTAATCACTATAAAGTTTTTTTGAGAGGCATAGAACAGATATATGCATGATTGAATCACTATGAAATTATTTTGAAAGCCTTAGAACACATATATGGATGATTGAATCACTATAATTTTTTTTTAGAGCCTAAGAAAACAAATATGCATGTTTGAATCACTATGAAACTGGTTCGACAGCCTTAGAATACATATTTGCATGATTGAAACATTAGAATTCTTTTTTAGAGCATTAGAACACATATATGCATGATTGAATAACTATAAATTTTTTTGACAACCGTAGAACACATATATGCATGATTGAATCACTATAAATTTTTTTGACAACCTTAGAACACATATATGCATGATTGAATCACTATGAAAATATTTTGACAGCCTTAGAACATATATATACGTGATTGAATCACCAGAAATTTTTTTTGACAGCATTAGAAGACATATATGCATGATTGAATCTGTATAATTTTTTTTGGACAACCTTAAAACACATATCTGCATGACTAAATCACTATAATATTTTTTTGACAGCCTTCGAACACATATATGCATGATTGAATCAATATAAATTTTTTTTGACAACCTTGGAACACATATATGCATGCTGGAATCTCTATAATTTTTTTTTGATAGCCTTAGAACACATATGTGCATGATTGAATCACTATGAGATTTTTTTGACAGCCTCAGGACATATATATGCTTGATTGAATCAATACAATTTTTTTTTGACAACCTTAGAACACATATATTAATGATTGAATCACTATGAATTTTTTTTGACATCCTTAGAACACATATATGCATGATTGAATCACTATAATTTTTTTTGACAGCCTTAAAACACATATCTGCATGATTAAATCACTATAAAAAATTTTTGACAGCCTTGAAGACATATATGCATGATTGAATCTCTATAAATTCTTTTTTGACAACCTTAGAACACATATATGCATGCTTGAATCACTATAAATTTTTTTTGACAGGCTTAGAACACATATATGCATCACTGAATCACTATGAAATATTTTTGACAACCTTAGAACACATATATTAATGATTAAATCAGTATGAATTTTTTTTGGTAGCCTTATAACATATTTATGAGTGATTGAGTCAGTCAGAAATTTTTTAGACAACCATAGAACACATATATGCATGATTGGATCACTATGAGATTTTTTTGACAGCCTAAGAACACATATATGGATGATTGAATCAATGCAAAAATTTTTTGACAGCCTTAGAACACATATACATATGATTGAAACACTAAAATTTTTTTTGGACCACCTTAAGTGAAATATATGCGTGATTGAATCACTATAAAAAATTTTTGACAGCCTTAGAACACATATAAGCATGATTTAATTGCATTGAAATTTTTTTACAGCCTTAGAACACATATATGCATGATTGAATCACTATGAACATTTTTTGGCAGCCTTTAAACTCATTAATGCATGATTCAATCACTATGAAATTTTTTTCCAGCCTAAGAACACATATATGCATGATTGAATCACTATAAATTTTTTTTGACAGCCTTTGAACACATATATGCATGATTCAATCACTATTATTTTTTTTTGACAGCCATAGAACACATATAAGCATGATTTAACGGATATTAAATTTTTTTGACTGCCTTAGAACACATATATGCATGATTGAATCGCTCTGAAATATTTTTGACAACCATAGAACACATATATACATGATTGATTAACTATAAAAATTTTTTGCATCCTAAGAACACATATATGCATGATTGAATCACTATGAAACTTTTTTGACAGCCTTAGAACACATATATTCATGATTGAATCACTATGAATTTTTTTTGACAACCTTAGAATACATATATGCATGATTGAATCACTATGGAATTTTTTTGACTGCCTTAGAACACATATATGCATGATTGAATCACTATGAAATTTTTTGGACAACCTTAGAAAACATATGAATGATAGAATCACTATGAAATTTTTTTAACAACCATAGAACATATATACGCATGATTGAATCAGTATGAATTTTTTTTGCGGCCTTAGAACACATATATGCATGATTGAGTCACTATGAAATTTTTGTGACAGCCTTAGAACACATATATGCATGATTGAATCACTATGAATTTTTTTGGACACCCTTAGAACACTTATGAGCATGATTTAATCACTATAAATTTTTTTTGACAACCTTAGAACACATATCTACATTATACAATCACTATGAATTTTTTTTGACAGCCTTAGACCACATATATGAATTATTAAATCACTATAAAATTTTTTGACACCCTCAGAGCACTTATAAGCATGATTTAATCACAATGATTTTTTTTTTCATGCTTAGAAAACATATATGCATGATTGAATTACTATGAAATTTTTTTGACAGCCTTAGGACACATATATGCATGCTTAAATCACTATGAAATTTTTTCGCAGCCTTAGAACACATATACGCATAACTGAATCACTATGAAATTGTTTTGACAGCCTTAGAACACATATATGTATGCTTTAATCACTAGAAATTTTTTTTGAGAGCATTAGAACACATATATGCATGAATAAATCACTATAACTTTTTTTTTGACAACCTTAGAACATATATTTGCTTGATTGAATCACAATGAAATTTTTTTGACAGCCTTAGAACACATATATCCATGATTGAATCACTATGAATTTTTTTTGACAGCCTTAGAACACATATATGATTGCTTGAATCACTATGAAATTTTTTGACAGCCTTTGAACACATATATGCATGATTTAATCACTATGAAATTTTTTTGATAGCCTTAGAACACATATATGCATGATTGAATCACTATAAACTTTTTTTGACAGCCTTACAACACATATATGCATAATTGAATCACTATGAAATTTTTTTGCAGCCTAAGAACACATATATGCAAGTTTGAATCACAATAAAAAAATTTTGACAGCCTTAGAACATATATATGCATTATTGAATCACTATGGATTTTTTTTAACAGCCTTAGAACACATATATGCATGATTGAATCACTATGAAATTTTTTTGACAACCTTAGAACACATATATGAATGATTGAATCACTATGAATTTTTTTTAACAACTATAGAACACATATATGCTTGATTGAATCACTATGATTTTTTTTGCACAACCTTAGAACACAAATATGAATGATTGAATCACTATGATTTTTTTTTAACAACCATAGAACACATATATGTAAGATTGAATAATTACAAAATTTTTTTGACTGCTTTAGAACACATATAGGCATTATTTAATCGCTATAAAATTTTTTTGACACCCTTAGAACACATATATGCTTGATTGAATCACTTTAAACTTTTTTTGACAGCCTTAGAACACATATATGCAAGATTGAATTTTTTTTTTGTATCCTAAGAACACTATATGCCTGATTAAATCACTATGAAATTTTTTTGAGAGGTTTAGAACAGATATATGCATGATTGAATGACTATGAAATTTTTAACTGCCTTAGAACACATATATGCATGATTTAATCACTATCAAAATTTTTTTGACAACCTTAGAACACATATATGCATGATTGAATCACTATAAATTTTTTTTAACAACCATGGAACACATATATGCATGATTGAATCACTATGAAATTGTTTTGACAGACTTAGAACACATATATGCATGCTTTAATCACTAGAAAATTTTTTTGAGAGCATTAGCACACATATATGCATCATTAAATCACTATAATTTTTTTTTTGACAAACTTAGAACATATATCTGCTTGATTGAATCACAGTGAATTTTTTTTGACAGCCTTAGAACACATATATCCATGATTGAATCACTATTAATTTTTTTTGACAGCCTTAGAACATATATATGATTGCTTGAATCACTATGAAATTTTTTGACAGCCTTTGAACACATATATGCATGATTTAATCACTATGAAATTTTTTTGATAGCCTTAGAACACATATATGCATGATTGAATCACTATAAATGTTTTTTGACAGCCTTACAACACATATATGCATAATTGAATCACTATGAAATTCTTTTTGCAGCCTAAGAACACATATATGCATGCTTAAATCACTATGAAATTTTTTCGCAGCCTTAGAACACATATACGCATGATTGAATCACGATGAAATTGTTTTGACAGCCTTAGAACACATATATGTATGCTTTAATCACTAGAAATTTTTTTTAGAGCATTAGAACACATATAAGCATGATTAAATCACTATAAATTTTTTTTTGACAACCTTAGAACATATATCTGCTTGATTGAATATCAATGAAATTTTTTTGACAGCCTTAGAACACATATATCCATGATTGAATCACTATGAATTTTTTTTGACAGCCTTAGAACACATATATGATTGCTTGAATCACTATAAAATTTTTTGACAGCCTTTGAACACATATATGCATGATTTAATCACTATGAAATTTTTTTGATAGCCTTAGAACACATATATGCATGATTGAATCACTATAAACTTTTTTTGACAGCCTTACAACACATATATTCATAATTGAATCACTATGAAATTTTTTTGCAGCCTAAGAACACTTATATGCAAGATTGAATCACAATAAAAAAAATTTGACAGCCTTAGAACATATATATGCATTATTGAATCACTATGGATTTTTTTTAACAGCCTTAGAACACAAATATGCATGATTGAATCACTATGAAATTTTTTTGACAACCTTAGAACACATATATGAATGATTGAATCACTATGAATGTTTTTTAACAACTATAGAACACATATATGCTTGATTGAATCACTATGGATTTTTTTGCACAACCTTAGAACACAAATATGAATGATTGAATCACTATGATTTTTTTTTAACAACCATAGAACACATATATGTAAGATTGAATCATTACAAAAAAAATTTGACTGCTTTAGAACACATATAGGCATTATTTAATCGCTATAAAATTTTTTTGACACCCTTAGAACACATATATGCTTGATTGAATCACTTTAAACTTTTTTTGACACCCTTAGAACACATATATGCAAGATTGAATTTTTTTTTGTATCCTAAGAACACTATATGCATGATTAAATCACTATGAAATTTTTTTGAGAGGCTTATAACAGATATATGCATAATTGAATGATTATGAATTTTTTTAACTGCCTTAGAACACATATATGCATGATTGAATCACTATCAAATTTTTTTTGACAACCTTAGAACACATATATGCATGATTGAATCACTATAATTTTTTTTTAACAACCATGGAACACATATATGCATGATTGAATCACTATGAAATTGTTTTGACAGCCTTAGAACACATCTATGCATGCTTTAATCACTAAAAAATTTTTTTGAGAGCATTAGAACACATATATGCATCATTAAATCACTATAATTTTTTTTTTGACAAACTTAGAACATATATCTGCTTGATTGAATCACAGTGAATTTTTTTTGACAGCCTTAGAACACATATATCCATGATTGAATCAGTATGAATTTTTTTTGACAGCCTTAGAACACATATATGATAGCTTGAATCACTATGAAATTTTTTGACAGCCTTTGAACACATATATGCATGATTTAATCACTATGAAATTTTTTTGGTAGCCTTAGAACACATATATGCATGATTGAATCACTATAAATGTTTTTTGACAGCCTTACAACACATATATGCATAATTGAATCACTATGAAATTTTTTTGCAGCCTAAGAACACATATATGCAAGATTGAATCACAATGAAATTTTTTTGACAGCCTTAGAACATATATATGCATGATTGAATCACTATGGATTTTTTTAACAGCCTTAGAACACATATATGCTTGATTGAATCGCTATGAAATTTTTTTGACAACCTTAGAACACATATATGAATGATTGAATCACTATGAAAATTTTTTAACAACTATAGAACACATATATGCTTGATTGAATCACTATGAATTTTTTTGCACAACCTTAGAACACAAATATGAATGATTGAATCACTATGATTTTTTTTTAACAACCATAGAACACATATATGTAAGATTGAATCACTATGAAATTTTTTTGACTGCTTTAGAACACATGTAGGCATTATTTAATCGCTATGAAATTTTTTTGACACCCTTAGAACACATATATGCTTGATTGAATCACTATAAAAAAATTTTGACAGCCTTAGAACACATATTTGCAAGATTGAATTTTTTTTTGTTGCATGAGAACAAATATATGCATGATTAAATCACTATGAAATTTTTTTGAGAGGCTTAGAACAGATATATGCATGATTGAATGACTATGAAATTTTTTCACTGCCTTAGAACACATATATGCATGATTGAATCACTATTAATTTTTTTTGACAACCTTAGAACACATATATGCATGATTGAATCACTATAAGTTTTTTTTAACAACCATGGAACACATATATGCATGATTGAATCACTATAAATATTTTTGGAGAGCATTACAATATTTACATGGCTGATTGAATCACTATAAAAAAAAATTGACAACCTTAGAACACATATCTGCATTATTGAATCACTATGAATTTTTTTTACTGCCTTAGAACACATATATTTTTTTGACACCCTTAGAACACTTATGTGCATGATTTAATCACTATAACTTTTTTTTGATAGGCTTAGAACACATATATGCATGATTGAATCACTATAAAATTATTTTGACAGCCTTACAACACATATATGGATGATTGAATCACTATGATTTTTTTTTTACAGCCATAGAACACATATATGCATGATTGAATCACTATGAAACTGGTTTGACAACCTTAGAATACATATATGCGTGATTGAATCATTAGAATTTTTCTTGAGAGCATTATAACACATATATGCATGATTGAATCACTATAAAATTTTTTGACAACCCTAAAACACATATCTGCATGATTGAATCACTATGAAATTTTTTTGACAACCTTACAACACATATATGATTGAATCACTATGAAATTTTGTTGACATCCTTGGAATACATATATGAAAGATTGAATCACTATGAAATTTTTTTGACAGCCTTAGAACACATATATGCATGATTGAATCACTATGAAATTTTTTTGTTAGCATTAGAAGACCTATATGCATGATTGAATCACTATGAATTTTTTTTGCAGCCTTACAACACTTATATGAATGATTGAATCTGTAACGCCCCAAATATTTAACTTTAAAATTTTGGAATAATTTTTTTTTCTAAACAACAGCGGAAAAGCTTTATTAAATCCTTAGTCAAATTATTTGGGCGGGTTACAAGTAATAGCACAAACTCAAGGGATTAAGTAAAATAAACTCTTGCATTGAAATACTACAAGTTTTAAATTACAACTTTATGATTTATTACAAGTCAGAATTCCTTAGGACCTCCGAAGAAGATATGGTCACGTGGCACTGTTCGCAGCGACGACCGCAATTGCTCGTCATTCAGTTTCCTGAAAAACATTAATTCAGAAAAGGGTCAGACTACCACGTCTGAGTAAGAATCATACTATCCATATGAATGTGCACAGTTTCATGTGTACAAGTATATGTGCAACAAGTTTAGATAGAACTAATTACCATTTAATAATTGATAAATGTACAGATCACTAAAGTCAAGCATTTTATGATATATTCCATCAACATCAAAGCACGATCCATCATATGCATAAACCATATTCATATAAGTAATAACAACTTTGAAACTAATGTGGATGTACACCTGACTTAACTAAAGCATTTCATGTAAAGTGTGTATAAAGCACAAACATCAATGTTCAACACATCATTCATAAGTTATCACAATTTTCATGTAAACAAAAGTCAATTTGAATCATGCCCTGCAGGAGTCACAACTTACTCCAACAATTTCAACATCGAGTAGTATGCATCTACTTGAATATCTTTCTTAATACACTAACTTTATGTTTCATCTTGTTAATTACCCTGTGGGTACGCACAGACATTCAACATCGTAGCAGACCGAGACCACACGAGGGTCTATTATTTTACAACCTATGTGACTAGCAGTACGGATATCCAAAGGGGACGGTTCACGACCGAGAGAGTACTCCCCAATGGCTAGAACTTAGAATTAGGATGCACCCTGTACTTCTGCAGAAGACTTGGATCTACCACCTAGGATACATTGGTAGTCCTGGCCCCCTAACTTCGAGGACTGGGGACCGGGTGAGACGCCTAGCTCTCACAAAAACAAGAATGTCCATGAAGCTTGTACCACCTACCCTCTTCAAGGTAGACCATGGGTCCGGTAACATACACCGTCTTTCAGGTGTACCCAGAGCCCTGAGAAACCAGTAACATATACCATTGTCAGGTATACCCAGTATCCCGGGAAACCAGTAACTTATACCGTCTTTCAGGTATACCCAGAATCCCCATATTTGTTTTAGATGTGCATATATATATATTTATTCTTGTTTGTTTCATAGTGCGAGTCATTGCACCACAGGAGATTTTCAACATCCCAACCCACACTCGGGGTGATCTCAATGTATGCACATTACCCATTATATGCCCAATAGACAACAATCATAATTTCTTAGAATTTTGGCTCAACTTTGAGTCGAGTACTTATACATTCAACAAATTTAAAGTTTTAGTTATGAGCTCTGGTGTACGTTTCGTACCCCCCCCCCACTAGTTACGCCGCAACATAACATTATCCAACTTTATCAGTTCTTAAGTGCTCGTATGACAGCCTTATCTTCCTACGAAGTTGGAACTAGATTTTAATCTCTCATATGATCATGGCGTGAAAATATCATGCAAACTTTTGCAAAACACACATAGATCACTAGCACGTAAACATGTCATAACATGAAATCGTGATTCCATTATATGAAATTCAGCATACTATTTAAACATTTGTACTATGGTGGCTTTGTCGTGACCAAAGTATGTGGACCATGAGGAGTTTTCGACCAACTAGTGGTATGTATGCTATAGTGAATTGCCAATGTAATACATGTGTATAGACAAGGCGAATTCCCCTTTTTTTTTTTTTTTGACAAAACTACTATAAGAGATTTGGATACACAGGTGTAGAACAATCATCAATGAAATAACAAGTTTGCTTTTGCCGTTGTAAGATGTTTATTAATATAATGAGTGATATAAAATTTCTATATTTTTTTCCTATGATATAGGGTGATGTTTATGAATGAAATTTACGAAATTCTAAATGTAACGGAGTGGCATATGTGTATGTATACATTTTGATTTTTTATAACAGATTGTCTATCACAACACATACAATCAGACCTAGTGCACGATTTTTAGGCACCATAATGTTTTCTCAAAATCATAAGCTCATACATGAGCTGAACACCTGGACATATAATAACATTGCATATCTCAACCAGCGATTTCATAAGATAGAGGTTGTGTGTCACATTTGATATATAGCATACTGCACCAAATCATTGGTTAGGGTGCCCAATTCATTTCATGAAATTCATCAAATTCACAAGCACAAATATTTACATGTGGTTAATATGCAACTATAATATCATGTTTGGCCTTTTGCTCTATTCCTTGTAAATGTATGCATGTAATAATTAGGGAATATAAGCCCATTACAACACATCAAACTTTGTTCTAAGACTCTAAATACTTTGTTGTTTTATTTATCGGTTCATAAGAATGATCCGACATCCCACATCCCACATCCCACCTTAGGGGTTTGAAACCAAAACATATTTGTTGCCATCAATGTTCCTTCATGGTGGGAGTTGGCGCACAACCAGCCTATTGACTTAGGTTAATGTGAGTAACATCACGCGACAATTCCATGTGCCTCCAAAACTCATTACTACACATTTCTTCTAATCACATATAAGGACACAACCGTGTTTACATGGTATCGTGGTTCACCCGAACAGCAAACTCGAGTATGAGTTTATTCTACTAAAATCATGGGTAATTTACACTCAAGAATCATTAAGCATCAATATTGTGGTACATCTTCATAAAAGTAATAGTGGCGATTGACATCGCTTTGCTGTCACTAAAACATCCATACAATATTAAAATGTTCATATGAGCGGTATATAGAAAAAATATTAAAGGTAAGATACACATGTTATGGTTTTATCTTTAGGAATATTTTAAGGAGTTATCTCCTATAAGGCATGCTGATTACTGTATTTGTGCTATTGAACATTATACATAAACAAAACATGTAAACTATACACGTAGACCTTGAGTACCGTAAATGAACATAACTTAGAAAATGGTTTTTGTCATGTACTTAACACAGAAAATCACTATATCACTGAATATAAAACAGAAATCAATTTCACATTTAATATTGAAATTCCAAACTGTCATTGAACTTAATACAACAATATGTTGTCATTGAACTGGACATAGATAATTTTCTGTCCATACTCTTAATATAGCAATTCAAGATTGTCAATGAACTAACTGTAGAAATCAACGAACTGAAAGAGCTTTTTGTCAAAAAAAAACAAAACTAACCTGGAACTTAACACAACAACCATACTGTCATCATGCTTAACATAAACCAATTTCTGTCAATACCCATATAGCAAATATACAATGTTGTCATTTTGCTAGCGCAGATAAGAAAATTTCTCTAGTGAACATATTACCGAACACTTGCCTAAACAAAAAAACCATGCAGAACATAAGTTCAAACATATTTTCTGAAGCCACGCACACAGATTTGAACTTCGAACATACTACAAAATGTTTTCTAAGCCCAATATGTAAATCAGAAATATTTCTATTATCCACCTCCCAGAATATTTCAATCTCCAAGCACATCGATCATAGATTTTAATCCAAAGCCAACCCGGAGACCAACAGTTAGTCTATATTACCGTCTATATATATATATATATTCAATTTAAAATGTGTGTAATTGTTCCTTTCTCATATCACTCATTTGGGTATTAAATGCCACAAAAATTTGACAAAACATTCAGCATTTAGATGACCTATGCATCCAGATTTTTTTTTCTACATGTTGTCGAGAAGAGAAATCCAAACATCTCTCAACGTCTTTGGATATCTGATTAATAATGGCAAAAACGTCGAACTAGCATTACACATCTATGTATTTATTTGTTTATTTATTTATTATTTTTCCATATTATGATACGTATCCATTAACACGATCTTGCTACTTGGGGATTTTCTATGATCCATTCAATTAGTGTTGATCGATTCCCCATGACATGAGTTCTAACTGCCATATATGCAATTTTATTATTCACATACTAAAGACCAACTAGATCCCACATCCGCCATGGCTGAAACACATGTCATGGCTGAAACACATGATAGGATATATGTATTTTGTACATATATACATATAGTATATTGGATACGTGTGTTCCATGTCACAGTGCGCACACATAAAGATATAATGCTCTTACCTCTTTGAAGTCTCGCAACAGCACGGTTGCACCCCTACCTTCCTTCGTTGGAGCGGCACAACACTTCGATAATGGAATCCACACGATCAGCAGGGGAGGTCGACATGTCCAGCAACGATGGTCGACCACCATGGTGGAAGAGAAGGATGGATGAGCCAAAAACGTTAAGAGAGAGAGAGATAATGGTGTCAATGGCTGGAATAGGAAAAGATATGAAAGAGGGAGGATGGAGATGGTCACACGACTGGGATGAAAAAACGTGAAGAGGGATGAAGATGAATCCAAAAAATGAATTTTTTGTAAAGTCCCTTCTCCATCCGTTTTTTTTTTCTTGAAATTGTCCTTCCCATTCAATGCCCCTTGTAAAGCTCCCCCCTTCCTTGTCAAAATTCGTGGGAATTTGCCAAAAAGAAAAATGTTTGGGTTTCCTTTTTGGGAAATTCACCCAGCCCCCTCTCTCCTTGAAAAATGCCTTTCCTCATTTAAGTCACTTTAACGAGGAGTTACTAAAAAAAATCTGTTGGTTATAAAGTATTTCCAGAAAAAATATTCTTGGCACACCAGAGGATTTGAACTGGGGTCCTTTTCTGTAAGAGGTAACAAGCCCCACCAGTGTGCCATACACAATTTCGTTACATATTTTTGCAACAAATATTTTTTAACCACTTATAGGCGTTTGGTGGATTTTGCCAAAAAATGATGTCTTAGGTATTTATTTCGTTTTGTCTTAGTAACCAACCTCCTTCTCCCAATTCTAAAATCGTGGGAGACGTTAATACCTTGTTTTTTTGAAACGTCCCCCTGCCCATTTCAAGGAGCCTTCCTCTTTACTATTTTAAAACCCCCTCTTAATTGTCGAATTAGTGGAAGGGCCTTTCCAAAGGAAGAAACTGTTGGGTTTCCTCTTTGGAAAACCACCCAGCCGTCCCCTTGTTATGATCCCACGATTTCTCCATTTAAGTCCTTAAATGATCTTCATTTAGGTTAAAAAGCACACGAATTTGCCAAATTCGTTTTTTTTTTCTTGTTTTGAGACCTCCCCCATTAAGGTCTTCTTAATGAAGGAGTTATTACACCATTTGATTTTTTTTTTTTTCAAAAATTGTCTTTAATAAAAAGATAACGGCGCACAGGAGGATTTGAACATAGGTTCTCCTCCCTAAGGGGTAACGAACCCCACCAGTGTGCCACCTCTTGTTTCGTTGCATACTCTTGCAATCGTAATCCTTTTATCCTCTTTTGATGAAATCACCAAAATAGCCGCTTTTAACAAAATTTCTGGCGTACACGGGGATTTGACTCACGTTCTCTTCCTGTTGAGGCAACCAACCATACCAGTGCGCCAACTCTTACTTGGTTGCACTTCTCTGCGACTAAAACTACTTCAATGATGAGCGATGTTTGAAATTGCGTAAGACGTACAAAGTGGCGTGAGCACTGTTTATGAGGAATCAAGTCCCGAGAATTATAAATCAAAGTCATAATATATATGACTAGTAAACCCCCGAATTTGGGACTCAAACGAGGAAAAAAACTCGTTATTTCATGCAAATTACCGAAAAGCATATATCAATCGGATATGGTCATAACGAGGGCCATATTCGCAAGAGATGAAACTTTAGAAAAGTGCTTTGCGAATTTAGTTGTAATTGAAAACTAAAATTTGGATTTTAATCGGGTTTCAGATCCATCCAAGATTTGAATCCATACATTGTATTCGAATCCAAAATCCTGGATCCATATGAACCAATTTGGATACAAGATCCATTTGGATCGACTCTATATTACTTTATCGTATTTATTTCCAAGAATGGTAATATTTATTTATTTTGATAATTATTAAAATTTTACGGGTTTTACAGAATCACTATGAATTTTGTTTGACAATCGTAGAACACATATATGCATGATTGAATCACTATGAGGTTTTTTTGACAAGCTTAGGACACATATATGTATGATTGAATAAATATAATTTTTTTTTTACAACCTTAGAACACATATATGCATGATTTAATCACTACAAAATTTTTTTGGCAGCCTTAAAAAACATATCTGCATGAGTGAATCGCTATCAATTTTTTTTTTAAAGTCGTAGAACACATATAAGCATGATTTAATCACTATAATTTTTTTTTTGAAAACCTTATAATACATATATGCAAGATTCAAACACTATAATTTTTTTTTGATAGCCTTAGAACATATAAACGCATGATTGGGTCACTATCAATTTTTTTTGCATCCTTGGAACACATATATGCATGATTGAACCACTATGAAATTTTTTGGCCACCCTTAGAACACATATTTGTGTGATTGAATCACTACAAACTTTTTTTAAGAGCATTAGAACACATATATGCATCATTAAATCATTATAAAAAAAATTTGACAACCTTATAACACATTTTTGCATGATTGAATCACTATGATTTTTTTTATAGCCTTTGAACACATATATGTATGATTGAATCAATATGAATTTTTTTTGACAGCCTTAGAACACATACATTCATGATTGTATCACTGTGAATTTTTTTTGACAGCCTTAGAGCATATATACGCATGATTGAATCAATAAGAATTTTTTTGACAGCCTTAGACCACATATTTGCATGATTGAATCGCTATAAAATCTTTTTGACAGCCTATGAACACATATATGCATGATTGAATCATTATGAAATATTTTTGACATTCTTGGAACACATATATGCATTATTGAATCACTATGAAATCTTATTGACTGGCATAGAACACATAGATGCATGATTAAATCTTTGTGAATTTTTTTTGACAGCCTTAGAACACATACACTGTAAAAAAAAATTGACAGCCTTAGAACACATATATGCATGTTTGAATCATTATGATTTTTTTTACTAGCTTAGGACACATATATGCAAGATTGAATCACTAGGAATTTTTTTTAACAGCCTTAGAACACATATATGCATGATTGAATCACTATGAAATTTTTTGCACAACTTATAACAGATATATGCATGATTGAATCACTATGAAATTATTTTTATTGCCCTAGAACAGATATATCCAGGATTGAATCACTATGATTTTTTTTTAAAACCTTAGAACACATATCTGCATGATTGATTCACTATGAAATTTATTTGAAAGCCTTAGAAGACGTATATGCAAGATTGAATCACTTTGAAATTTTTTTGAAAACCCTAGAACGCATATATGCATGATTGAATCACTATGAGTTTTTTTTGACATACTTAGAACACATATAAGCATGATTTAATCACTACGAAATTTTTTTCACAGCCTTATAACACATATATGCATGATTGAATCACTATGAAATTTTTTTGACAACCTTAGAACATATATATGCATGATTTGATCACTATGAATTTTTTTTCAGCCTTAGAACATATATATGCATGATTGAATCACTATGAAATTTTTTGGACAGCCTTAGAACACATATATGCATGATTGAATCACTACAAATTTTTTTTGAGAGCATTAGAACACATATATGCATCATTGAATCACTATAAAAAAAATTTGACAACCTTAGAACATATATCTGCATGATTGAATCACTATGAAATTTATTTGACAGCCTTAGAACATATATATGCCTGATTGAATCACTATAAAAAAATTTTGACAGCCTTAGAACACATATATTCATGTTTGAATCACTGTGAAATTTTTTTGACAGCCTTAGAACACATATATGCATGATTGAATCAATATAAATTTTTTTTGACAGCCTTAGAACATATATGATTGAATCACTATGTAATATTTTTGACATCCTTAGAACACATATATGCATGATTCAATCACTATGATTTTTTTTTACTGCCTTAGAACACATATATGCATGATTGAATCACTATGAGGTTTTTTTGACAGCCTTAGAACACATATCTGAATGATTGAGTCACTATGAAATCTTATTGACTGCCTTAGAACACATATATGCAAGATTGAATCACTCTGAAATATTTTGCACAACCTTAGAACACATATATGCTTGATTAAATCACTATGAAAACTTTTTTACAGCCTTAGAACATATATATGCCTGATTGAACCACTATGATTTTTTTTTTATAGCCTTAGAACACATATATCTATGATTGAATCACTATAAATTTTTTTGAGAGTAGTAGAACTCATATATGCATGACTGAATCACTATAAATTTTTTTTTACAGCCTTAGAACACATATAAGCATGATTGAATCACTATTAAAATTTTTTGACAGCCTTAGAGCACATATATACATGACTGAATCACTATGAAATCTTATTGACTGCCATAGAACACATATATGCATGATTGAATCACTATGAAATATTTTTCACAACCTTAGTACTCATATATGCATGACTTAATCACTATGAGAACTTTTTTACAGCCTTAGAACATATATATACCAGCTTAAATCACTATGAATTTTTTTGGCAGCCTTAGAACACATATATGCATGATTGAATCACTATAAATTTTATTTGACAGCCTTAGAACACATATAAGCATGATTAAATCACTATAAAAAATTTTTGACAGCCATAGAACACATATATGCATGATTGAATCACTATGAGATTGTTTGGACAACCTTAGAACACATATATGCATGATTGAATCACTATGAAGTATTTTTGCAGCCTTAGAACACATATATGCATGATTGAATCTCTATAAAAAATTTTGACATCCTTAGAACACATATAAACTTGTTTTAATCACTATGAAATTTTTTTGACAACCTTATAACACATATATGCATGATTGAATCACTATGAAATTTCTTTAACAACCTTAGAACATTTATATGCGTGATTGAATCAATATGAAATTTTTTGGATATCCTTAGACCACAAATTTGCTTGATTGAATCACTATAAAATCTTTTTGACAGCCTATGAACACATATATGCATGATTGAATCACTATAAACTATTTTGCAACCTAAGAACACATATATGCATGATTGAATCACTATGAAACATTTTTGACAGCCTTAGAACACATATATGCATGATTGAATCACTACAAAATTTTTTTAGGGCATTAGAACACATATATGCAATATTGAATCACTATAAAATTTTTTTGACTACCTTAGAATACATATCTGCATGATTGAATCTCTATGATTTTTTTTTATTGCCTTAGAATATATATATGCATGATTGGATCACTGTGGAATTTTTTTGCAGCCTTAGAACACATATATGCATGATTGAATCACCATGAATTTTTTTGGCCCGCCATAGAAGACATATATGCCGGATTGAATCACTACAATTTTTTTTTAAAGCATTATTACAAATATATGTATGATTAAATCTCTATATTTTTTTTGACAACCTTAGAACACATATATGCCTGAATGAGTCACTATGAATTTTTTTTGACAGCCTTAGAACTCATATATGCATGATTGAATCACTATGAATTTTTTTTGATAGCCTTAGAACACATATATGCATGTTTGAATCACTATAAAAAAAAATTGATAGCCCTAGAACACATATATGCATGATTGAATGGCTATGAAATTTTATTGCAGCCTTATAACACATATATGAAGGATTGAATCACTATGAATTTTTTTTTACAACCATAGACCACATATATGCATGATTGAATCACTATGAGATTTTTTTTGACAGCCTTAGAACACATATATGCTTGATTGAATCACTATGAATTCCTTTTGCAGCCTTAGAACACATATATGCGTGATCGAATCACCATGAAATTTTTTGGCCAATCTTAGAATCACTACAAAATTTTTTGAAAGAATTAGAACACATATATAAATGATTGAATCACTACAATTTTTTTGTGACAAGCTTAGAACACATATTTGCATGATTGAATCACTACAAATTTTTTTTGAGAGCATTAGAGCACATATATGCATTATTAAATCACTATAATTTTTTTTTGATAGCCTTAGAACACATATATGCTTGATTGGATCAATATGAAATTTTTTTGACAGCCTTATACTACATATTTTCATGACTGAATCACTATGAAATCTTTTTGACAGCCTATGAACACATATATGCATGATTTAATCACTAAAAAATATTTTTTACCACCTTAGAACACATATATGCATGATTCAATCACTATGAAACTTTTTTTACTTCCTTATAACACATATATGCATGATTGAATCACCGTGAAATTTTTTTGACAGCCTTAGAACACATATATGCATGATTGAATCACTATGAAATCTTATTGACTGCATTAGAACACACATATCCATCATTATTCTATGAAATATTTTTTACAACCTTAGAACACATATATGCATGATTCAATCACTATGAAAACTTTGCTACAGTCTTTGAACTTATATATATGCCTGATTGAATCTATATAATTTTTTTTTGGCAGCCTTAGTACACGTATATGCATGATTGAATCACTACAAATTTTTTTTTAGAGCAGTAGAACACATATATGCATGATTGAATCACTATGATTTTTTTGGACAGCCTTCGGACACATATAAGCATGATTGAATCACTATGAAATTATTTTGACAGCCTTATAAGACACATATACATGATTGAATCACTACAAATTTTTTTTGACAACCTTAGAACACGTATATGGATGATTAAATCACTATCATTTTTTTTTACAATGTTACAACACATATATGCAAGATTGAATCAGTTTAAAAGTTTTTTGGTAGCCTTAGAACACATATATGCATGATTGAATCACTATGGAATTTTTTTGACAGCCTTAGAACACATATATACATGATTGAATCACTATAAAATTTTTTTGACGACCAAAGAACACATGTATGCAATTTTGAATCACTATGAGATTTTTTTGACTGCCTTAGAATACATATATGCATGATTGAATCACTATGAAGTATTTTTCAGCCTTAGAACACATATATGCATGATTGAATCACTATGAAATTTTTTTGACAACCTTATGACACAGATATGCATGATTGAATCACTATGAATTTTTTTTAACTGCCTTAGAACATATATATCTGTGACTGAATCAATATGAAAATTTTTTGATAGCCTTAGACCACATATTTGCTTGATTGAATCACTATAAAATCTTTTTGATAGCCTATGAACACATATATTCATGATTGAATCACTATGAAATATTTTTGACATCCGTATAACACATATATGCATGATTGAATCACTATGAAGTTTTTTTGACAGCATTAGAACACATATATGCAAGATTGAGTCACGATGCAATCTTATTGACTGCCTTAGAACACATATATGCATGATTGAATCACTATGAAATATTTTGCGCAAACTTAGTACACATATATGCAAGATTCAATCACTATGAAAACTTTTTTACAGCCTTAGAACATATATATGCCTGATGGAACCACTATGATTTTTTTTTTACAGTCTTAGAACATATATATGTATGATTGAATCACTACAAAGTTTTTTTAGAGCAGTAGAACTCATATATGCATGATTGAATCACTATGATTTTTTTTTTACAGCCTTAGAACATATATAAGCACGATTAAATCACTATAAATTTTTTTTACAGACTTAGTACACATATATGAATGATTGAATCAATATGAAATCTTATTGACTGCCACAAAACACATATATGCATGATTGAATCACTATGAAATATTTTTCACAACCTTAGTACACATATATGCATGATTCAATCACTATGAGAACTTTATTACAGACTTAGAACATATATATGCCTGAATGAATCACTATGAATTTTTTTTGACAGCCTTAGAACACATATATGCATGATTGAATCACTACAAATTTTTTTTGGGACCAGTAAAACACATATATGCATCATTGAATCACTATAAGTTTTTTTTGACAACCTTAGAGCACATATAAGCATGACTCAATCACTATAAATATTTTTTGACAGCCTTAGAACACATATATGCATGATTGAATCACTATGAAATTATTTTGCAACCAAAGAACACATATATGCATGATTGAATCACTATGAAATTTTTTTGACAGCCTTAGAACACATGTATGCATGATTGAATCGCTACAAATTTTTTTTTAGGGCATTAGAACACATATATGCAAGATTGAATCACAATAATTTTTTTTTGACTATCTTAGAACACATATCTGCATGTTTGAATCACTATGATTTTTTTTGACAGCCTTTGAATATGTATATATTCATGATTGGATCACTATGGAATTTTTTTGCAGCCTTAGAACACATATATGCATGATTGAATCACCATGAAATTTTTTGGCCCGCCTTAGAACACATATATGCCAGATTGAATCACTATAAATTTTTTTTTAGAGCATTATTACAAATATATGCATGATTAAATCACTATAATTTTTTTTTTACAACCTTAGAACACATATATTCCTGGAGGAATCACTATGAATTTTTTTGACAGCCTTAGAACTCATATACGCATGATTGAATCACTAAGAAATTTTTTTGATAGCCTTAGCGCACATATATGCTTGATTGAATAACTATAAAAAAATTTATATAGCCCTAGAACACATATATGCTTGATTGAATGGCTATAAATTTTTTTTGCAGCCTTATAACACATATATGAAGGATTGAATCACTATGAATTTTTTTTGACAGCCATAGAAAACATATATACATGATTGTACCACTATGAGATTTTTTTGACAGCCTTAGAACACATATCTGCATGGTTGAATCAGTTTGAATTCTTTTTGCAACCTTTTTTACACATATATGCATGATTGAATTACTATGAAATTTTTTGGCTAGTATTAGAATCACTACAAATTTTTTTGAGAGCATTAGCACACATATATAAATGATTGAATCACTACAAAATTTTTGTGACAAGCTTAGAACACATATCTGCATGATTGAATCACTACAATTTTTTTTAGAGTATTAGAACGCAAATATGCATTATTAAATCCCTATAAATTTTGTTTGAAAGCCTTAGAACACATATGCTTGATTGAATCAATATGATTTTTTTTTTACAGCCTTATACCACATATTTGGATAATTGAATCACTATGAAATCTTTTTGACAGCGTATGAACACATATATGCATGATTTAATCACTATAAAATATTTTTCACAACCTTAGAACACATATATACAAGATTCAATCACTGTGATTTTTTTTTTACAGCCTTAGAACACATATATGCAAGATTCAATCACTATGAATTTTGTTTGACAGCCTTAGAACACATATAAGCTTGATTGAATCACTATGAAATCTTATTGACTGCCTTAGAACACACATATCCATGATTGAATCACCATGAAATATTTTTCACAACTTGAGAACACATATATGCATGATTCAGTCACTATGAAAACTTTGTTACAGTCTTAGAACAAATATATGCCTGATTGAATCACTATAAAATTTTTTTGACAGCCTTAAAACACATATATGCTTGATTGAATCACTATAAATTTTTTTTAGAGCAGTAGAACAGACATATGCATGATTGAATCAGTATGATTTTTTTTTGACAGCATTAGAAGACATATAAGCATGATTGAATCACTATGAATTTTTTTTGACAGCCTTATAACACACATATACATGATTGAATCACTATAAATTTTTTTTAACAACCTTAAAACACATATATGGATGATTGAATCACTATGAAAAAATTTTGACCACATTAGAACACATATATGCAATATTGAATCAGTTCAAAAGTTTTTTGGTAGCCTTAGAACACATATATGTATGATTGAATCACTATGGATTTTTTTTTGACAGCCTTAGAACACATATATGGATGATTGAATCACTATAATTTTTTTTTAGAGCAGTAGAACAAACATATGCTTGATTGAATCAGTATGATTTTTTTTTGACAGCATTAGAAGACATATAAGCATGATTGAATCACTATGAATTTTTTTTGACAGCCTTATAACACACATATACATGATTAAATCACTATGAATTTTTTTTAACAACCTTAAAACACATATATGGATGATTGAATCACTATGAAAAAATTTTGACCACGTTAGAACACATATATGCAATATTGAATCAGTTCAAAAGTTTTTTGGTAGCCTTAGAACACATATATGTATGATTGAATCACTATGGATTTTGTTTGACAGCCTTAGAACACATATATACATGATTGAATCACTATAAAATTTTATTGACAACCAAAGAACACATATCTGCATGATTGAATCAGTATGAGATTTTTTTTACAGCCTTAGAACGCATGTATGCATGATTGAATTCCTATGAAGTATTTTTGCAGCCTTAGAACACATATATGCATGATTAAATCACTATAAATTTTTTTGGCCAGTCTTAGAATCATTACAAATTTTTTTGACATCTTTAGAACACATATAAGCAAGATTTAATCACTATGAAATTTTTTTGACAACCTTATAACACATATATGTATGATTGAATCACTATAAATTTTTTTTACCAGCCTTAGAACATTGGATCACTATGAATTTTTTTTGCAGCCTTAAAACACATATATGTATAATTGAATAACTATAAATATTTTTGGTCAGCTATAGAACACATATGCAAGATTGAATCACTATAAATTTTTTTTGACAACCTTAGAACACATATCTGCAAGATTGAATCACTATGAAATTTTTTTGACAGCCTTAGAACACATATATGCATGATTGAATCACTATGACAAAATTTTGACAGCCTTAGAACATATATATGCATGATTGGATCACTATGATTTTTTTTTCTGCCTTAGAACACATATATGCACGATTGAATCAATATGAAATTTTTTGGCCAGCCTTAGAACACATATATGCATGATTGAATCACTACAAATTTTTTTTGAGAGCATTAGAACACATATATGCATGATTGAATCACTATAAATTTTTTTTGACAACCTTAGAACATATATCTGCTCGATTGAATCACTATGAATTTTTTTTTACAGCCTTAGAACACATATATGCCTAATTGAATCACTATAAAAAAATTTTGACAGCCTTAGAACACTTATATTCATGATTGAATTACTGTGAAAATTTTTTGACAGCCTTAGATGTGGCGCCCCAAACACCGACCTTGGAAAACTTGGGTTTTTCAGTGATTTTTTTTTTTGAAAGGTTTAAGTAGGAAACCAGCAGAAAGCAGGCGTGGGAAAACAACAAAGCCGCAAGTCTGGGCGGCCACCACAGGTAAGTGCAACAAGTGGAAACAGTGTAACCAACAGTGTGTACAAAAGTGTAACTATGAAGTGGAAAAGGGGAAACACCCCCAACAGTTTAAAGAGTTTACAAAATATAAGTACAAAAAGTACAAAACAGGGAATATATCCCAACAACAACCAAAAACCCAAAAACCACCAGGTACAGGAACTGCAGGTCAAGTGTGTGGGTCCTCCGAGCCTCCATTGCGTATCATCGCATTCGCACTATACCTGTTCGTCACCTACATCCCAATAGGAAAAGCCACAAGCAGATATATATATCATGTACATAGGAAAAGCTAACAAGTGTAAGTGCCTGTGTTAGGTAAGTGTAAAGTGACAAGTACTAGTCAACAAGCTATAGCAATAGAGAAAACAAGTAAATAAAGCAACGAACTGAACCGTAAAGTGAACTGAGTAGCAAGTAACTAAAGTAACACCGAAGTGACTGTAAGCAGTACTCAAGCAGTAACAAGAGCTGTCAGCAAGTAGAGTAACTACGTAACAACTGAAGTATAGTCTACAACACAAGTAAAGCAACATCTACTGTAAGTCAGCTATTTGGTTAGTTCTTAAGTTCTTCTGATTACTCCTTCAGGTACGCGAAGGAAACCTTGCATTCTGTGAGACATGCACCCGGCGTCTGTTATTAAAAGTCTAGTGTGGTAACCGGGGAAGCTACAAACCGAGTCAACCTCATGCAAGCAACACACGGCTAGGAGAAAACACTCCTATACGCAAGGATTGAAATCCATACTACTGCAGTAGTGAGGCCCTAAAAAGGCAACCTCGACCTCCCTGACTCTGAGTGACTGGAGGCCAAAGGACGCTATAGCTCCTGTCAAAACACATGTCGTAGTAACGACAAGTCACTCAGGGTTGTACCATCCACCCTCTCCCAAGGTGAACCATGTTGTGAATGGGGCGAAGCAGGTTTATCTTTCTTAAGGCTCATGTTCAATCATACCTCACAACGAGGAATTTGCCTCGTGGTCCCCATGGGGTATGCAAAACGAGGACTTGGCCTGCCCATTCACGTGCTCAACCTCATGCGGCCAACAGAGCACACTGCTTGTGAAAGCAGTCAAAACACCATATTATTTATTTATGTTTAGGGTATATCACACAAGAGTCCTTACACAACACAAGGGTCACTGCCCGAGGACTCCAACTGAGCCCACAACAAGTCATACCAGTATTTATACCCTATGGTGTTCAATCTTTAATCCTTTCATTTTATTGAAGTAAGTGCATGTGGTGCGCGTACCAATGCCTTAAACCAGGTACCTTCTCAAGGTACGCTCTACTCAGTAACAGTGTCAGGATGTGCTAAGTGCAAAGTGTAAACGTAACATGAGCTTTCTATCATTTGCGCAATAAAGTTATCAGAGGCATTGCATGATATTTAAATGCACCATATTGCATATTTCAGTGTTACAACTGCATTTATCAACATTCTCATACATATGGGAATTACATTCGCATTCTCAAGGGTTTGGAAATGAATTTAACCAACATCTCGTCTAATGGGAATAACATTGGCTATTCCAAGGTGGATCGTCGCTCTTGCAGAGAAGATGCAATTGCGACCCAAAAAACCATTACACATGGTTCAACACACTTATGTGTTTGTAGCGAAATCTCGGATATTCCGTCTTATGGGAATAACATTAGCTATTTCCACGGTATGGGGTGCCGCACCTGCGGACTCGAAACCCGAAGTTTTTGAACAACACATATGATCCTAAATCAATGAAGTCTCTATGTTCGTGGCTTTACAAAAATGTTAAACTACGTACTTTCCTAACCTGTCAGATGTGGTTTAAAGCATAAGGATTTTCCTTACGCAATGCGACACACTTACATGTCGAAGGCGAATCTGAAATAACCCATCTAATGGGTTTTACATTGGCATAACCACGGTTTGGGGTGCCGTGCCCGCGGACCCGAAAACAAGGACATTGCCAAACCGAACAGGACAACTCTATGGAGTTCTACATTAAATTAGGAGCGTAACATCATCTGGGAAAATACCACCTGGACGGGACACAGGAGTGTCGCAAGTCCATTCGGTCATACCGAATCGATCATTATGTGTGCTTTGACGTACATATACATATATCTATCTATATATATATATATTCACATGGTTCAATTCCACTTAAAGACATGTCCTCATATGTATGTATGTAAATGCACAAGTATACATATGTATATATATATATTCATACTAAAATACATATATATACTTACACCCATACTCATATATATACATATATAAATAAATATATATATATATATATATATATATATATATATATATATATATCGAACTCTTTGAAACCCAAGGCATATACAATTATGCCAAAACCCTAACCGAAATACACGGAGGGTGCGGGGCAAGGCAATTACTAGTTGAACCGAATATGGTTGAACTTGAAGTAGCCACGGACTGGTTTTTGATAGGAAGGTATTGACGGCCATCATGGTGGCTCTACGAGGCTGTGAGTGTACCAAAACAAGGGTCTACACTCTTGCTGCCAACGAGGTTGTAACTCAACTGATGGTCTGGCCCTTCAAACCAGACTGTCATGCACGCTAAAGGGTTCTGGTCCGACGCATGGTTCGGACCAGACTAACCCACAAATTCGGTTGGGCGGGTTCCTGCCCCTAACAAGGTAAACTTGCGGTTCTAAAGAAAGAAGGCACGAGGGCCGAACAAAAAGGGGAAGGGTCTGGTCCTTCGGACCAAACATCTACTAAGCAGGGTAGGGTCTGAACCTTTCAGTTCAGACCCGAGCCCAAAGTGTCTCAGCCTAGAGGAAAATGGCCCGGGGCGTTCAGCACAAGCTGGCTGGCACCCGGTCCTAACTAAGTGGAGCCACGGCTAGCATTAGGGGCTAGCTGGGCTGCCAACGGGTTCAGGTCTTAACCACGGTTCAGACCTGCACCCACTGAAAGCTAACAGGGTGCTAACAAGGTGATAAGGGGTGCACAGCACCCACAATGTGTGTGCCCAGCTCCAGCCAAGTAAAAACTGGCTGGGCTAGGTTCGCGCCCAACACTGGTCAATCAACTATAGGGCAGGTCTGGACCCTCGGTTCAGACCAACACCCTAACCCACGCCATCTAGCACTATGTGTAGCATGAACATGTAAAGAAATACATTTATAAATGTATAATATATTTATTATTATATATATTTTTTTTTTGAAAACTGCTGCTACGGGGCGCGCGGGCCACCTGCACAGCGCCAACTCCATTCTTGGAGCGAAATGGATGGACAATGGGGGTCTGGTCCACTGGACCATACTGAGCCACCCTTGCCAGCGTGAACCAGAGCCCAAGGGCTCGGTTTACAGCAGCAGAGAGGGTGTGCTGGGCACACCTACAGCCGGCCCAACCTGCTCAAGTCCGGGTTCCAAAGGGGAAAACCGAAAGAAATAAAAAAAGTAAAAATAATGAAAAACAAAAAAAACAAAGGAAACAATAGGGTAACACATCAACCAACGGCAGCCTGGCCTTCGCAGAACTCAAAGGGGGTGATCACGTTGTGACCCACGCCCAAGGGCTAGGCTGCAACACCAGTCCCATTGTGCTGGGACTGGGTTTAGCCGAAAACCCAAAAAGAAAGAAAGCACATTGAAAAAAAAAATGAATGAGCTGACGGGTTGGGTGTAAGCTGGACGAGCCTAGCTCCGTCCAGCACACCCCTATGATGAGAATGCCATGAAATCAATCAGAAAACAAAAGAAAATGAATGACATGGCATCATTATCATGGAAAAGTGAACAACTAACATGCAAAGGAGAAACAAATGGAACAAAAGCAAAGATGCCAATGTAGGAATCGAAAGGAAATCTATTGCAAAAGCATGCAGGACAAAAGCTTGTGAAAAACAATGAAGATTCAATATTTTAAACTATTGTTCTAGCTAAATCCGCCATTTGGACTTGCATGCATTGATGCAAGGTGCCATTGGCTTCATGCCAATCCGTAATCAACGAAGAAGGTGAGTCTTCACCTTAGCTAGTATTGTAGAAGGAGATGGAAGATGTTGAAGTGCTGCAGCTATTCCACGCCAAGGAGAAGCCCACGGCTGGAGTGAGGGAGCTTGAGAAAAGGGAGGAAGTTTTAGGAGATAGAAGAGAGAGAGAGTGAAGAAGAAAAAGTCGCCCAAACAAGGGGGACCTATTTTTTTGTAAAGGTTTTATAGATGTTGGCTTAGGGGTGGACGGCTAGGATTTAATCCCTCCAAGATGGAGGGTTGGGGAGCTCCACGCCCTCCAACCAGCAATGCATGTCAAGCCTTCCAAAAAGTTTTACAGAAATTTCAAAAACGCCATTTTTGAAGAGCCTTAAAGTTTCAACAAATTACAAGGGGGCACCCTTGGCTGCCACCGAACGTGCCCAATGGGTTTTAAGGATTTGAATTCTTTTGAAAACATTACAAACTTGCCATGGGGCGCTAGCCCCATGGCTCCCTTTTGAAAATGGCGCCCCTCATGATGGAGCCAAGGCTTCATCATGAGGGTGTTGGAAAAATACGTGGCCAATGAGGGCCTAAACTTTAAAGCCATGCAAGAAATATTTTAAAACTACCATCCAGCTGGTCAGCCTTGACCAACTGGTCAACCAAGGACATGGACGTCCACTATAGGGGTCGTCCATGGGTTTTGGATCCACTAGGTGCTCCGGATCCAAAACCAAAACACGCATATTACACATATTCGGAAATAACGCCTATTTAATGCATTAAATTAATAATTTAATTCCAATAATTTATTTTATTCTCTTTATAACCCTAATTAACGTAGAATGGTCGATGCCTCTTGAGGAAATCACCTCTCATTTGTTAAAATTAAGCGTTCTAAGTTTCGGGTCCAAAATTAAGTCAAGACTCGTAAATCACATGCACTGACAAAGTTTTTTCGTCGTTCGGGTCTCAAATTTGGGGTGTACCACTACAACCCTATTCCAAACTTACCCTAAAAGTTTCGGAGGTTGATTCGTTCTAGATTTTCCAAAATCGCTCTTTTTGCATAATGTTACGCGATTTTACCTGATTCTCAAAATAAGCAAATCTTCAGAAATTGCCAAAACATAAAAAAATTCATCGATTTCCACATAATTACACAATATACATTAAAATGAAAATCGTGGATCTCACATCCTCCCTTCCTTAAAAAGGATTTCGTCTGCGAAATCACCCTTAGGAGGTTACAAAAAGTTCCGGATAAGTCTCCCTCATGCTCGCTTCTGGTTCCCATGTGCATTCTTCAATGCCATGGTGCTGCCAACGTACCTTAACTAGCGGAATAGTCTTGGTACGCAAAACTTGATCTCATCAATCAATAATCTCAATAGGCCTTTTCGACAAGGTCAGATCTTCCTGCACGTCCACATCTTCGTAATGAATGACATGCAACGGGTCAGGAATGTACTTCCTGAGCATCGACACGTGAAAAATATTGTGAATGTGGGTATATTGTGGAGGCAACTCTACATGATATGCCACTTTACCAATCCTTGCCACGATCTCAAACGGTCCAACGTACCTCGGACTCAACTTCCCTTTCTTTCCAAAACGAAACACGCTCTTCGTCGGTGAAACTCTGACAAAAACCATGTCTCCAACATCAAAAGACAATTCGCGATGTCTCTTATCGGCGTAACTCTTCTGCCTATCTTGCACTGCCTTCAAACGTTCATGAATCTTCTGCACTTGCTGCGTGTAGTGCTGAAGAACAATCGGCGCTTTGCTCGATCTATCGCTGATGTCGTCCCAATAAGATGGCGACCGACAAGGTCTACCATACAACGCTTCGTACAGAGCCATCCCGATACTAGCGTGGTAACTGTTGTTATACGCGAACTCTACCAAACATAGGTGCGAATCCCATTCACCCTTCCAATCAAGTATACAAGCTCGCAACATATCTTCCAATGTTTGAATCGTTCGCTCGGACTGTCCATCCGTCTGAGGATGAAAGGATGTACTAAACTTCAACTTCATCCTCAAAGCAGATTGCAACTGACCCCACAGTCGCGATGTAAATCAGGGATCACAATCGGAAATGATAGATCTCGACACACCATGAAGTCGAACGATCTCTCTAATGTACAAGTCAACTAAACTCTCAAGAGACTAACTGATCCTGATCGACAGGAAATGGGCAGACTTGGTGAGTCTGTCTACGACTACCCAAATCGCATCGTGTTTACGCCTAGTCAGTGTAAACCTAACACAAAATCCATCATAACATTCTCCCATTTCCACTAAGGAATCTCAATCCTCTGTAAGGTACCACCGGGATGCTGATGTTCCGCTTTGACTTGCTGACAAGTCAAACACCTTGCAACGTAAGCCGCTATCTCGCGCTTCATGCCATGCCACCAATACTTTCGTTGTAAGTCCTTGAACATCTTTGTTCCTCCAGGATGAATCATGTATCTTGACATATGAGCTTCGTCAAGAATTTCTCTCTTCAGCTCAGGGTTGCTCAGAACCCAAAGGCGATCTCTCATACGAACACTGCCATCTTCAGACACTCTGAAAGAAGAATCTGCTTGCTCAGCCAAGGCTAGAAACTTGCTATGCTGGTCGTCAAGCTTCTAAGCCTCTACGATCTTCGGCAAAAACTCGGATCGAATGGTCAGACCAGACAATCTGATCGAACCATCACCAATAGAAAAAGGTTTCCAAGCTACGAAATCTTTAATAAGCTTCTGGCTCCACACAAGACTAGCCAGAACACCACTCGCTTTGCGGCTAAGCGCATTCGCCACAACGTTCGCCTTACCAGGATGGTAGGACAAACTGAAATTGTAGTCCTTGATGAACTCAAGCCATCGTCGCTGCCTCATATTCAGCTCCTTCTGGGAGAATAGGTACTTGAAGCTCTTGTGGTCTGAAAAGACCTCGAACGATTCCCCATATAGGTAATGTCACCACGATTTCAAAGCAAACACGACTACTGCCATCTCTAAATCGTGTGTCGGATAATTTCGCTCGTGAGTCTTCAACTGTCTGGAGGCATAGGCAATCACTCGGTCATGCTGCATAAGCACGCAACCTAAATCGGTACTAGAGGCGTCTGTGTACACCACAAAGCCACCTCTGCCAGAGGGTAAAGCTAACACCAGCGAGGTCGTCAACTTCAACTTCAGGATCTGGAAACTGTCCTCACAGGCACTGTTCCACATGAACTTAGCACCTTTACGTAACAGCTTTGTCAAAGGTAATGCGATCCTCGAAAAGTCTTGGATAAAGTGTCGATAATAACTCGCCAATCCAAAAAAACTACGAATCTCAGATACATTCTGGGGCTGCTTCCAGCCCAAAACTGCTTCGACTTTCGCTGGATCGACGGATACTCCGTCCTTTGATATCACATGGCCAAGAAACATGACGCGCTCGAGCCAAAATTCACACTTAGAGAATTTGGCGAACAACTGATGCTCACGAAGAGTACTCAACACAATCCGCAAATGCTCTCGATGCTGCTCCGGACTCTCCGAATAGACCAAGATGTCGTCGATAAATACTATCACAAATGAGTCCACAAATGGACGAAAGATCCGATTCATCAAATCCATGAACATTGTTGGAGCATTCATGAGGCCAAAAGGCATCACCACAAACTCGTATAACCCATATCTCGTCCGGAAAGCTGTCTTCGCAATATCATCCTCTCGGATACGAAGCTGATGGTAACCCGATCTGAGATCAATCTTCGAGAAAACCTTCGCCTTCTGCAACTGATCGAAAAGATCTTTTGTAACGCCCCGGATTTCCAAAACAAAGCTAAGTTAAAATTTTCATGAATTTCTTTTTTTTTTCATTGCAGCGGAACTTAGAAAAGCTTTTAGCAGCGGAATAAGACGATAATGAGTCGTCAGTTTTAGAAAACCCCGAGCACGTTGCAGGTATGTGGCCAAGCAACTCATTGACCACCAAAGTGTTCCATTTTATCGAAAACCACTTGTTTATTACAACATCACTGCTTTAGAAAAGCAGTATAGGTTCAATAAAAGGAAGCAGTACAACTCTGTCTAGAGAAACCCTGGAACTCGATGCCGCCTTGCTCCGCATATCGTCACGCAGGTCCAACACCTGAAATCCCCATGAAACGGGGTCAGAACCACTGATGGTCTGGTAAGCATGCAGTCATACATCCATTCAACTCAAGTACGATAATGACCACTCAGGGTCGCAATGCGCAATAACGACGCTCAAGCCTCCAAGACTTAGCGTATATCGCAAGAGCCTCCGTAGGGCTATGAGTTGAACATCCGCTCGAGTCCTCATGACTTAGAGCAAGCCTTTTCAGGGCTGTGATTTGAATAGCCGCTTAAGTCTCCACGACTTAGCCATGACCTCTTCCGGGTCTCAAAGTGATGTCTAGCTCAAGTCTTCAGACTTGGCACATCCGTATCCCACGCATCTAAGGACAACTCCTCGAGCTTCGCTTAGTCGTGCGGATACAACACGGGTCTTTGCCCAGTCGGTCCAGTAGTATACCGAACATGACACCTTCACAAAGGTTATGCAGGACTGACTCAGCACGTCATCCACTCATACATTCAAAGCATCGCTGTACCTAGGCTAATGCATTGTTTCGATAATTAACCGCTCCCGCCTTTGGTACGCAGGTAGAGCTATTGTCCGGGCATCAACGCGACGTTCTGGGGGTTGATTATTCTATGTATTTTAGATACCCCAGAGGCCTGTTGACCCTATCCATAGTAGGGCAGTGTGTTTCAACTGGGAGAACCCTACTAGGCCCATATTCGGATGCATCCTCTACTTGCAGTAGTTGGGTTCAATCCTTAGATCTTAAGGATAACCACGACCCCAAAACCCATGAGTGACTGAGGCCATCGTGGACTCTATCAGGTCCAAAGTAAAATACATGTCACTCAAGGCTGTACCATCACTGTCATTCCACAGTGAGCATAATTCCTGAAGGGGTCTGCCAGTCTTACAATTACTTGGACAGAATCTGCATGCCATTTAGGCAGCCCGTGCTTTCAGCACTATGGGAGTATGTACCCGACCCCATTCAGTCTTCCCCAACACAGTCATTACTGAGGGGGTACCCCTAACACGATCTTCAACCGCGGGGTATGTGCGACCTTAAGTCTTATTCATATGCATGCATGGGGTCCTGGCAATTCCAGGTAAGGATTGAATTCCAAATTCAACCTCACGAAGTGGCGGAAGTCCTGGCAATTCCTCAAGAAATACATTGGGAAACTCCCGTACCACTTCCAAACTCTCAAGGGGTTGGTCGTTGGATTTTTCCACTGAGAGACTCAACAGGAATGCCACACAACCCTTCCTAAGGTATTTTTGTACCTTAAGTGCTGATATGAGCCTTTTCTGTGGAACAGGTTTGGATAACCGGTATTCCATCTTAGGCAATCCGGGTCGAGATAGAATTACTCTGCCCTCGCGGCACAGAATCTTGGCATTATTCTGAGCCAACCAATTCATTTCCAGAATGACATCGTACTGTATCATATCGATCAGGATGGCATCAGTAGGCAAGTGTTGCCCTGCTATCTCAATATCCAAATTTTTCACACACCGGATACATTTGGTGCGTGAACCCAATGGGTTATACACTTTGATCATTTTATCAATCGGTTGCACCGAAGCGTGGAGTTGTTCGGTGAAATCGTCAGAGATAAACGTATGAGTAGCACCACAATCAAACAAGACGTAAGCTGCATGTCCATTAACAGGTACGGTGCCTTCAATCAGGTCACCATTTTCGACTTGTTCAGTCGTTACAGCATATACACGACCTGCAGCAGGCCTTTGTTCTATTCTAGGTGGAGGTCGTTGAAACTGAGAACGTTGTGGTGCAGGTCGAGAGGGTCCGGCAGATCCGGCATTACTCCTTTGTTCATCTGCAGCCTTCTTGGCGCAATCCCTTATAAAGTGGCCCATCTTGCCACAATACAAGCACCCACCAATGTCACGAGGACATGGCTTTCCAGGGTGGTTCATACGACACCTTGGGCAACTGAAGTTGGACTGTTGACCATTCGGAGTTGGGTTCTGTCTTGGCCTCATGACTTGCTGAGTGTTGTTCCCTCCTTGGAACTTCTTCTTTTGAAAGGGTTGTCGTGAACCCTGGTCACTTGGGAATGTCCTTTTACGATTCCCACCATTCACTATGGGCTTCTTTGCTACGATCACTTTAGATCGTGCCCAGCCCTCTTGGATTTTTGAAGCTGCTGCTACCGCAGCCTGAAAAGTCGAAGGCATGCTTGTTATCACTCGAGATCGCAGCCCTTCGCGCAGACCATTCACATATTTGTCGGCCCTTTCTTGGTCTGTTTCGAACAATCGAGAGCAGTAGCGCTCTAGATTCTGAAATTTGGTGGTATAGTCCATTAGACTCATACCGCCCTGTTCCAACTCCAGAAACTCCATCTTTTTCTTGTTTCTGGAATGCAATGGGAAGTAGTTATCCATAAAAGTCCTCCGAAAGTCAGTCCAAGGAATGACTTCGACTTGTGACAACTGGATAAGTTTAGTGGTATCCCACCACTTCCGTGCATTGTCCTTCAACCGATACGTGCCAAAATTGGTCTTCTTTTCCTCTGGTACTCCCAGTACTAAGAAGGCACGTTCTGTCTTTTCGATCCAACTCTCCGCGAGCTCAGGATCGGCTCTGCCAATGAAAACTGGCGGGTCAAGCTTGAGGAACTTCTCATAAGTCACTCCTCCCAGGTGCTCGTTTCGTGGTGCGACTGGTTCTGGCCTCGTTTCACGGATGGCTGTAACCAGGTTGTTGAGTGTCTCCAACAGGAATCCCTGCGTATGGGACTCCTCGCTTGGTATGGTTCTCCTCGTCGTAGGAGCCATTTATCTATGCACACACAAGCACTTGTTTTTAGTTTCTCAATGTATATGAAGAAGTAAAAGCTTTATTTACTTAATATATATCACATTTACACAAGCATCGCCTTAAACAAAACGTCGTGCCACACTGGCAGACTTTAGGCGTTGAGAAACTATATACATGAGTCTACTGACTCCAAAGCATCACCAGTCTCTTTAAGACTTAGATTTCTTTGATGAAGACGAACTCAAAAAGGTCCATCTATTGCCACATGGCCTTGAAGCAGGCACTACTAGCTTTGGCTTAGGCGGTACTTCCACACTAGCAAGCGAATATTGGGGATATATGAGGGACTCCAGTCCACTTTCCCAGTCAGCAAGATCAAGACTCTGGGAGTCTGGAATAATGATCGGCGAACAGAAAGAATCCCCTCTTTTGTTCCTACCATTTAAGCTCGGCATATGTGATGCCGGATGGTAGCTTGGCGAGTGATAGAACTCCGCAGGGAAGTTCAAATCAAAATCCCTGAGCCTTGGTAATTCATCAAAAGATGTTGGGGTATGGTTGCTCCCAACACTAGAGTGATGCGGTCCACTGACACGCGAAGTCTCATCCCTGAGACCCTTTGAAGCCCGCCGACGCATATCGGCGGTATATTTCCTTTGGCATTCGTTGGCGGAATGCCCATCTTCGCCACAGTATTGGCAGTCTTGGACTTCATACGGGCATATCCACTCATCGTGCATGACCTTGCAGCGATAGCAGTATCCACGCGAGTCATGAGTTGCCATCTATACAAAGATGCACCCAGATCAGAACAAAAGTATAAAAATATATACTTACAGTGCGATATCGGGACCATGACGGATCTTGAACCAGGTTTCTCAGACTCATGCTTTGATACCAATTCTATAACGCCCCAGATTTCCAAAACAAAGCTAAGTTAAATTTTTTATGAATTTCTTTTTTTTTCATTTTTCATTGCAGCGGAACTTAGAAAAGCTTTTAGCAGCGGAATAAGATGATAATGAGTCGTCAGTTTTAGAAAACCCCGAGCACGTTGCAGGTATGTGGCCAAGCAACTCATTGACCACTAAAGTGTTCCATTTTATCGAAAACCACTTGTTTATTACAACATCACTGCTTTAGAAAAGCAGTATAGGTTCAATAAAAGGAAGCAGTACAACTCTGTCTAGAGAAACCCTGGAACTCGATGCCGCCTTGCTCCGCATATCGTCACGCAGGTCCAACACCTGAAATCCCCATGAAACGGGGTCACAACCACTGATGGTCTGGTAAGCATGCAGTCATACATCCATTCAACTCAAGTACGATAATGACCACTCAGGGTCGCAATGCGCAATAACGACGCTCAAGCCTCCAAGACTTAGCGTATATCGCAAGAGCCTCCGTAGGGCTATGAGTTGAACATCCGCTCGAGTCCTCATGACTTAGAGCAAGCCTTTCCAGGGTTGTGATTAGAATAGCCGCTTAAGTCTCCACGACTTAGCCATGACCTCTTCCGGGTCTCAAAGTGATGTCTAGCTCAAGTCTTCATACTTGACATATCTGTATCCCACGCATCTAAGGACAACTCCTCGAGCTTCGCTTAGTCGTGCGGATACAACACGGGTCTTTGCCCAGTCGGTCCAGTAGTATACCGAACATGACACCTTCACAAAGGTTATGCAGGACTGACTCAGCACGTCATCCACTCATACATTCAAAGCATCGCTGTACCTAGGCTAATGCATTGTTTCGATAATTAACCGCTCCCGCCTTTGGTACGCAGGTAGAGCTATTGTCCGGGCATCAACGCGACGTTCTGGGGGTTGATTATTCTATGTATTTTAGATACCCAGAGGCCTGTTGACCCTATCCATAGTAGGGCAGTGTGTTTCAACTGGGAGAACCCTACTAGGCCCATATTCGGATGCATCCTCTACTTGCAGTAGTTGGGTTCAATCCTTAGATCTTAAGGATAACCACGACCCCAAAACCCATGAGTGACTGAGGCCATCGTGGACTCTATCAGGTCCAAAGTAAAATACATGTCACTCAAGGCTGTACCATCACTGTCATTCCACAATGAGCATAATTCCTGAAGGGGTCTGCCAGTCTTACAATTACTTGGACAGAATCTGCATGCCATTTAGGCAGCCCGTGCTTTCAGCACTATGGGAGTATGTACCCGACCCCATTCAGTCTTCCCCAACATAGTCATTACTGAGGGGGTACCCCTAACACGATCTTCAACCGCGGGGTATGTGCGACCTTAAGTCTTATTCATATGCATGCAAAACACCGCTCTTTGGCACTTCGGCCACCACGAGCATCACACCTCTTTGGGTGGAAACAACACACTCTGGCTCTTCGGCCCTTACGAGTCTGGTTGTGTAACCGTTCTCAATGAGCATGCATATGACTCGATCTAAATAGATCGGCTACTCGACGTATTTTTACGCAACGAGTCCAAACCTAGCCAAGGCACAACCTCTACTCCGGCTCAGCGGCCCTTACGAGCAAGGTGCCCTTGCAGGCACAAGGATACGAGCCGATCTGGCATCGTTCCATCAACGGACATCATTATGCCGTTCCATTGGTTCCGGCAGCTCTTCTGCCAACCATTTCGTCAGCACCTCCCCTGCTCTACCGGCAGTGGTGCGACGAACCCTTCTACGTTGTAGAGGGCAAACCATGAACTGGGTAGCACTCTGCTATATGTCAGAGTATCCTGCTACGTTCTTTCTGAGCTATTCTTAGCTTCTTCAGAAATTTCAGCAGCACTTCCTCTCTTTTACGGAGAAAGCGTGCGTTTCTTTTATCCATTTCAGCGGCATCTCCCCTCTTTGGTAGGAAATCGCCACGCTTAATTCGGGAAATGGATGTGCACCGTTGTGCGTACTTTGCATCCATCAAGGTTGCAGGAACCCTTGGCCATAGCCAGGCCATACGTAATTGACTTAGTCTTTACGTAAAGAGCATTTTGCCAAAAAGCGAAGCCTTTCCAATAGGGGCTTCATTCGTCAAGCAGAATCTTGAACGAGGAGCGGTCAAGGAATCGCATGGGCGATTTGGAGTTTGATCTCCGTTTGAACGCTCATTTACGCGCTATATATGTAGTATAAGCAGAAGCCTGTGCTTTATACAGCGGCGGCGTAAAGAAATGCATATACTATTGTTCAGGGTGTGTAACTGAACGAAATATTCTACATATATAACAAAGCAGAAGCCTTGGCATCGTTCGACGCGACGGCGTAAGTAAATACATTGCAGAAAGCAGGAGCCTTGGCATCGTTCGACGCGACGGCGTAAGTAAATGCATAATCGGAAGTGCAGTAATCGGAAGTGCAGAAAACAGGGAGCCTTGGCATCATACGTCGGCAGAATCAGCAGATATACACCTAGATCCGTATCCAACGATAGTTACGAGGCAAGCGGGTGAACACCAAAGTGTTCTGAAGGGCTCAACCAAGAACTAGGGTGAGATACCATTTTAAAAACGCATATACTGCGTGTTTGAACATAGATATATCCGACGATAGTTACGAGACGAGCGGGTGAACACCGAAGTGTTCAAAAAGGGCTCAATCAAGAACTAAAGCAAGATACTACTTCAGAAAGTATATTCTATATACAAACAATCAAATACTTGAGAGAGATGGATCAACGAAGCGAACTTACTTCAAATCGTGGAAGAAACGGCTCCGTGTTGCTTCTTTAGCTTCTAGCCTTCCTTCGAGAGGTCAGACTAAGTCAGATGAAGCTGACTTAGTTGAGAAAGAGGTAGAGTAGGTCAAGCTACTCAACCTAAGTGGTTTGAACTAAACAGGGTTCGATCCAAGTCAACTGGGTTCAGCAGGTTCGAACTCAGCTCAAGTAGGCTAGGTCTGGTGTAACGCCCCGGATTTCCAAAACAAAGCTAAGTTAAAATTTTCATGAATTTCTTTTTTTTTTTCTTTGCAGCGGAATTTAGAAAAGCTTTTAGCAGCGGAATCAGACGATAATGAGTCGTCAGTTTTAGAAAACTCCGAGCACGTTGCAGGTATGTGGCCAAGCAACTCATTGACCACCAAAGTGTTCCATTTTATCGAAAACCACATGTTTATTACAACACTACTGCTTAGAAAAGCAGTGTAGGTTCAAATAAAAAGGAAGCAGTACAACTCTGTCTAGAGAAACCCTGGAACTCGATGCCGCCTTGCTCCGCATATCGCCACGCAGGTTCAACACCTGAAATCCCCATTAAACGGGGTCAGAACCACTGATGGTCTGGTAAGTAGGCAAACACCTATCTATTCAACTCAAGTAAATGCATAGACCACTCAGGGTCGCAGTTCGTAATACGACGCTCAAGCCTCCATGACTTAGCGTATATCGCAAAAGCCTCATCAGGGCTATGAGTTGAACATCCACGCAAGTCGTCATGACTTCGCATAAGCCTCTTCAGGGCTGTGAGTTAGAATAACCTCTCAAGTCTTTACAACTTAGCCTTGACTTCCTCAGAGTCACGAATGGATGTCTAGCTCAAGCCTTTATGCTTGGCACATCCGTATCCTACGAATCTAAGGACAGCTCTCCTAGCTTCACTTAGTCGTACGGATATCAATGGGGTTCTTTCCCAATCGGTCCAGTAGTATACCGACCATGACACCTTCACAAAGGTTATGCAGGACTGACTCAACAACGTCATCCACTCATACATTCAAAATAGCGTTGTACCTAAGCTAATGCTTTGTTTCGATAATTGCACCTCCCCCTGGGCTTAGGGGACTCATATCTGGACGACAACGCGACGATCTGGGGGTTGATTATTCTATGTATTTTAGATACCCTAGAGGCCTGTTGACCCCATCCCCCTAGTAGGACGGTACAGCATACCAGAAGAGATCCTTACTAGGTATCCGAATGCATTCTGCTACTGCAGTAGTTGGGTTCAATCCTTAGATATTTAAGGATAACCACGACCTCCATACCTCTGAGTGACGAAGGCCATCAATGAACTCTATCAGGTTCGGGTGAAATATATGTCACTCAAGGCTGCGCCATCACCGTCTTCCTCGGTGAGAAATTCTGAAAGGGGCCTGCCGGTCTTACAATTACTTGACGAACATTGCATGCCTATAGGGCAGCCTTTGAGAAGTATGTACCCGACCCCAATCAACCACACGGTTTTCACCGTGGAACAAAGGTTTTATTCATATGCATGCTTAACTCTGCTCTCGGCACTTCGGCCTTGACGAGCACTTCACCTCTTTCGGTGGAAACAACACACTCCGGCTCAGCGGCCCTTACGAGTCTGGTTGTCTGATAATTCTTAATGAGCATGCACATGACTCGATCTCTACGGATCGGCTACTCGGCGTATCTTTACGCAACGAGCTCAGGACCTTGTCAAGGCGCTACCACTACTTTGGCGCAACGGCTCTTACAAGTATGATGCCCTTGCAGGTGTCAGGGAGACAAGTCATTCTGACATCGTTCCAACAAAGGACATCATTGTGCTACTTAACTGGTTCTGGCAGCTCTTCTGCCAACCATTCTGTCAACACCTTCTCTGCTCTACCGGCAGTGGTGCGACGAACCTTTCTACATCATAGAAGGCGTTCCATAACTGGGTAGCACTTCTGCTATGTTCTTTCTGAGCCATTCTTAGCTCCTTCAGGAATTTCAGCAACACTTCCTCTCTTTTACGGAGAAAGCGTGCGTTTCTTTTATCCATTTTAGCGGCATCTCCCCTCTTTGGTGGAAAATCGCTACGCTTAACTCGGGAAATGGATGCGCACCGTTGTGCGTACTTTGCATCCATCAAGGTTGCAGGAACCTTGGGCCATAGCCAGGCCACACGTAATTGATTTAGTCTTTACGTAAAGAGCATTTTGCCAAAAGGCGAAGCGTTTCCAATAAGGGCTTCATTCGTCAAGCAGAATCTTGTACGAGGAGCGGTAAGGGAATCGCATGGGCGATTTTGGAGTTGATCTCCATTTGAACGCTCACTTATGCGCCATATATGTAATATAAGCAGAAGCCTGTGCTTTATACAGCGGCGGCGTAAAGAAAATGCATATACTATTGTTCAGGGTGTGTAACTGAACGAAATATTCTACATATATAACAAAGCAGAAGCCTTGGCATCGTTCGACGCGACGGTGTAAGTAAATACATTGCAGAAAGCAGGAGCCTTGGCATCGTTCGACGCGACGGCGTAAGTAAATGCATAATCGGAAGTGCTTTAATCGGAAGTACGGAAAGCAGGGAGCCTTGGCATCATACGACGCGACGGCAAAGGTAAATTACATAGCCTGTGCGATATAAGACGCGTCGGCAGAATCAACAGATATACACCTAGATCTGTATCCAACGATAGTTACGAGGCGAGCGAGTGAATACCGAAGTGTCCTAGAGGGCTCAACCAAGAACTAGGGTGAGATACTATTTTGAAGAACGCATATACTGCGTATTCGAACATATATATCCGACGATAGTTACGAGGCGAGCGCGTGAACACCGAAGTGTCCTAGAGGGCTCAACCAAGAACTAAAGCAAGATACTACTTCAGAAAGTATATGCTATATACAAACAATCAAATACTTGAGAGAGATGGTTTAATGAAGCGAACTTACTTCAATTTGAGGAAGAAATGACTCCGATTGCTTCAAACGCTTCGAACGAGGCTCGACTTCGAAAAAGGATCAACTTCGAACTTCGGACGAAAAAGGACTTGGACTTTGACTTTGAACCAAAGCAGGTTCAAGTCAAGTCAACTGGGTTCAGACTTAGGTCAAGTAGGTTCAGACCTAGGTCAGGTGGGTTAGGACCAGGTCAGGCAGGCTCAGACCAGGTCAAGCAGGCTCAGGCTAAGTCAGGCAGGCTCAGACCAGGTCAGGTGGGCTCAGGTGGGCTAGGCTAGGTAGGGGAGGCTTGGAAAAGGAAAAGAGAGAGAGGGGTTGGCGATTTTCTAAAGGAGGGGGGGTCCTCTATTTATAGGTTCTGAAACTTGGGCCCCAAGTTTCAGAATCCCCTCTTTACCCTTGGGCTTTTCTGAGAATCCCTTCCATGGAAGGTGCTGGAAGGAGCTGGAAGGCTCTGGAAGGTGCTGGAAGGTGCTGGAATATTCTAGAATCTTCTAGAATATTTTTTGAGAAATATTTCTCTGGGTCCCACCCATATTTTTGTGGGTCCCGCAAGAATTTCGGGTTTTCGGTGATTTTTTTCCGAAAAATTCTGAGTACGCCATTATCTTCGTATTGATGCCACTAAGAAAGTTGGCTCGCAGGAATCCTTTGATTTTGTTCAGATAGGAAGTTATGGCTTCCAGAGTGTTTGAACTTATATTCGCGATTCGACGAATATCCTAAGTGTAACTGGCTCGCAGGAATTGATTCGTTTCGCATTCTGAGAAAAATGTCATTTTTACCGGTAAATGCCTCATGAATTTTATTCAGATATTTTCTGAAAAATTGCGGGTCTTACATCTGGGTTCAGAAATCCAAACCGGAATCTGGACCAAAAAGGACTTTGACTTTGATTTTAAACCCAACTAGGTTCAAGTCAAGTCAACTGGGTTTGGACCAGGTCAAGTGGGTTCAGACCCAGGTCAGGTGGGCTCAGGTGGGCTAGGCTAGGTAGGGGAGGTTTAGGAGAGAGAGAGAAGGCAAAAGAGAGAGGGGGGGTCGAAATTATGAGAAGAGAGAGAGTGGGGAGGGCTATTTATAGCCCAAGCCCACCTCCTCTTGGGTTTTCCCATGCCCCTTTTACCCCTTGGCTTCTTTTAAATTCCTGGAGGTTCCTTTTGAGGTGGGGCCCACAAGATATTTCCATAGGATATTTTGTGGGTCCCACAAGATATTTTTTGAGGAATATTTCTGTGGGTCCCGCAAGAATTTCGGGTTTCCGGCGATTTTTTCCGAAAAATTCTAAGTACGCCATTTTCTTCGTATTGACGTAACTAAGAAAGTTGGCTCGTACGAATCTATTGATTTCGTTTAGTTAGGAAGTTATGGCTTCCAGAGTGTTTGAGCATATATTCGCAATTCGACGAATATCCTAAGTATAACTGGCTCGCAGGAATTGATTCGTTTCGCATTCTGAGAAGAAATGCTATTTTTACCGGTAAATGCCTCATGAATTTTATTCAGATATTTTCTGAAAAATTGCGGGTCTTACATCATTACCCCCTTAAAGGAATTTCGTCCGCGAAATTCAGCTAAGAGTACAAGGTGAAGAGTTCAGGATATTTATCCCGCATATCCGATTCGGGCTCCCAAGTGCAATCATCGATTTCATGATGCTGCCACCTCACTTTAACAAGTGGAATGACCTTCGTCCTTAGCACTTGCTCCCGTCGGTCCATGATCTCCACTGGCCTTTCTTCTACCGTCATATCTTCTCGGATGTCAATGTCTTCATGTTGAATGACGTGAGAAGGATCATGAACGTACTTACGAAGCATTTATACGTGAAATACATCATGTATTTGCGCGTATTGTGGTGGCAATGCTACTCGGTAGGCAGTCTCTCCGATTCGGCTCAAAACTTCGAAGGGACCAACGAATCTGGGGCTGAGCTTCCCCTTCTTTCCAAAACGAAACACACTCTTGGTTGGAGAGACGTTGATAAAAACCTTATCTCCAACCGCAAAAGTGAGTTCCCTACGCCGCTGATCGGCGTAGCTCTTCTGTCGACTCTGAGCAGTCTGTAGCTTCTTTCTGATTATGTGGACCTGCTCAGTGTAATGCTGCAACACAATGGTCGAGTCCAAGGTTCGCTCACCCACTTCACCCCAATGGATTGGTGATCTACAGGGTCGTCCATACAAGGCTTCATACGGCGCCATCCCAATGCTAGCGTGGTGGCTATTATTATAAGCAAATTCAGCCAACGCTAGGTGGGAATCCCAATCACCTTTCCATTCCAGCATACAGGCTCTTAGCATATCTTCAAGAGTCTGTATGGTTCGTTCTGATTGCCCATCTGTTTGGGGATGGAATGCTGTACTGAACTTGAGTTTCGTCCCCAGGGCTCTCTAAAGCTGCTCCCAAAAGTGAGAGGTGAACTTCGGGTTACGATCGGATATGATCGAAATCGGCACTCCATGGAGTCTAACGATTTCCCGAATGTAGATCTCCGCCAATCGTTCAGTTGAGTATCGAGTGTTAATTGGCAGGAAGTGAGCAGACTTGGTGAGTCTGTCCACGATCACCCATATCGAATCGTGTTGTCTCTTGGATCGAGGCAATCCAACGATGAAATCCATCGTAATGCCTTCCCATTTCCATTCTGGAATATCGATCCGTTGCATCTTTCCACCAGGGCGCTGATGTTCGATCTTAACTTGCTGGCAGATCAAACACTTCGAGACAAACGTAGCCACATCACGTTTCATACCCCTCCACCAGTACTTTCTCTGTAAATCTCGGAACATCTTCGTACCTCTAGGGTGAATGGTGTACTTGCTATTATGAGCCTCTTGGAGTACTTTCTGTCTTAGCTCAGGGTTATTTGGAACCCAAATCCTTTCTTCCATCCATATTCCTCCATCTTCTTTCAAATGGAAGAAAGTATCATCTTTTTCAGCACGAGCTTTCAATTCCAAGTACTGGGGATCCTTGAACTGTTCGGCTACGATGCGATCGAGGAACTCAATGTGGATCGTCAAACATGACATTTGGATTCTGGCAGAATCAGCCAAAAATGGCTTCCAGTTAACGAAATCCTCCATCAACTTCCATTGTCCGGTTAGGCTGGCCAGAGTGCCAACAGTCTTGCGACTAAGGGCATCTGCTACAACATTCGCCTTTCCAGGGTAATAGGAAAGCGTGAATTCATAGTCTTTGAGGAATTCCAGCCATCGCCGTTGCCGCATATTGAGTTCTTTTTGAGAAAAGAGGTATTTTAGGCTTTTATGGTCCGACATGACCTCAAATTTCTCTCCATATAGGTAGTGTCGCTAGATTTTAAGTGCGAACACTACCGCGGCAAGCTCCAAGTCGTGGGTTGGATAGTTTTTCTCATGGACTCTCAACTGTCGTGATGCATAGGCGATTACTTTGCCATGCTGCATCAACACACAACCCAGACCTGTTCTCGAGGCATCGGTATAAGCAACGAAGCCTCCCTGACCAGAAGGTAAGGTAAGGACAGGGGCAGTGGTAAGCCTCTGTTTGAGAACCTCAAAGCACTCCTTACACTGGTCAGTCCATTCAAACTTGACTCCCTTTTTCAGTAATTTCGTCATCGGTACTGCGATTCGGGAGAAGTCCTGTATGAACTTCCGATAATATCCGGCAAGTCCAAGGAAGCTACGGACCTCAGTAATATTTTCTGGCTGCTTCCAGTCCATCACAGCTTCCACCTTCGCAGGATCCACTGCGATTCCATCTTTTGAGATCACATGACCAAGGAACATCACTTTATCTAGCCAGAATTCACATTTTGAAAACTTAGCATAGAGTTGGTTATCTTGAAGGGTTTTCAAGACGATTTTCAAGTGCTTCATGTGTTGTTCCTTGTTCTCAGAATATACGAGAATGTCATCAATAAAGACGATGACAAAGCTATCCAAATATGGTCTGAATATCCGGTTCATTAGATCCATAAAGGCAGCAGGCGCATTAGTGAGTCCGAAGGGCATTACTACGAACTCATAATGGCCATATCTTGTTCTGAAGGCAGTCTTAGGTATATCCTCTTCCTTTACCTTGAGTTGATGGTACCCAGACCTGAGGTCGATCTTGGAGAACACCCTCGCTGTTCTGAGCTGATCGAATAAGTCCTCAATCCGAGGCAACGGGTACTTATTTTTAACAATTGCCTGGTTAAGCATCCGATAATCGATGCATAACCGAAGGGATCCATCCTTCTTCTTTACAAACAACACTGGGGCTCCCCACGGTGACACACTAGGACGGATGAACCCTTGTTCCATCAGTTCTTCCAACTGACACTTCAACTCACTGAGTTCAGCTGGCGCCATTCGATACGGGGCTTTGGATATCGGCGCTGTTCCAGGTAAGGATTGAATTCCAAATTCAACCTCACGAAGTGGCGGAAGTCCTGGCAATTCCTCAGGAAATACATTGGGAAACTCCCGTACCACTTCCAAACTCTCAAGGGGTTGGTCGTTGAATTTTTCCACTAAGAGACTCAACAGGAAGGCCACACAACCCTTCCTAAGGTATTTTTGTACCTTAAGTGCTGATATGAGCCTTTTCTGTGGAACAGGTTTGGATAACCGGTATTCCATCTTAGGCAATCTGGGTCGAGATAGAATTACTCTGCCCTCGCGGCACAGAATCTTGGCATTATTCTGAGCCAACCAATTCATTCCCAAAATGACATCGTATTGTATCATATCCATCAGGATGGCATCAGTAGGCAAGTGTTGCCCTGCCCTGCTATCTCAATATCCAAATTTTTCACACACCGGATACATTTGGTGCGTGAACCCAATGGGTTATACACTTTGATCATTTTATCAATCGGTTGCACCGAAGCGTGGAGTTGTTCGGTGAAATCGTCAGAGATAAACGTATGAGTAGCACCACAATCAAACAAGACGTAAGCTGCATGTCCATTAACAGGTACGGTGCCTTCAATCAGGTCACCATTTTCGACTTGTTCAGTCGTTACAGCATATACACGACCTGCAGCAGGCCTTTGTTCTATTCTAGGTGGAGGTCGTTGAAACTGAGAACGTTGTGGTGCAGGTCGAGAGGGTCCGGCAGATCCGGCATTACTCCTCTGTTCATCTGCAGCCTTCTTGGCGCAATCCCTTATAAAGTGGCCCATCTTGCCACAATACAAGCACCCACCAATGTCACGAGGACATGGCTTTCCAGGGTGGTTCATACGACACCTTGGGCAACTGAAGTTGGACTGCTGACCATTCGGAGTTGGGTTTTGTCTTGGCCTCATGACTTGCTGAGTGTTGTTCCCTCCTTGGAACTTCTTCTTTTGAAAGGGTTGTCGTGAACCCTGGCCACTTGGGAATGTCCTTTTACGATTCCCACCATTCACTATGGGCTTCTTTGCTACGATCACTTTAGATCGTGCCCAGTCCTCTTGGATTTTTGAAGCTGCTGCTACCGCAGCCTGAAAAGTCGAAGGCATGCTTGTTATCACTCGAGATCGCACCCTTCGCGCAGACCATTCACATATTTGTCGGCCCTTTCTTGGTCTGTTTTGAACAATCGAGAGCAGTAGCGCTCTAGATTCTGAAATTTGGTGGTATAGTCCATTAGACTCATACCGCCCTGTTCCAACTCCAGAAACTCCATCTTTTTCTTGTTTCTGTAATGCAATGGGAAGTAGTTATCCATAAAAGTCCTCCGAAAGTCAGTCCAAGGAATGACTTTGACTTGTGAGAACTGGATAAGTTTAGTGGTATCCCACCACTTCCGTGCATTGTCTTTCAACCGATACGTGCCAAAATTGGTCTTCTTTTCCTCTGGTACTCCCAGTACTAAGAAGGCACGTTCTGTCTCTTCGATCCAACTCTCCGCGAGCTTAGGATCGGCTCTGCCAATGAAAACTGGCGGGTCAAGCTTGAGGAACTTCTCATAAGTCACTCCTCCCAGGTGCTCGTTTCGTGGTGCGACTGGTTCTGGCCTCGTTTCACGGATGGCTGTAACCAGGTTGTTGAGTGTCTCCAACAGGAATCCCTGCGTATGGGACTCCTCGCTTGGTATGGTTCTCCTCGTCGTAGGAGCCATTTATCTATGCACACACAAGCACTTGTTTTTAGTTTCTCAATGTATATGAAGAAGTAAAAACTTTATTTACTTAATATACATCACATTTACACAAGCATCGCCTTAAACAAAACGTCGTGCCGCACTGGCAGACTTTAGGCGTTGAGAAACTATATACATGAGTCTACTGACTCCAAAGCATCACCAGTCTCTTTAAGACTTAGATTTCTTTGATGAAGACGAACTCAAAAAGGTCCATCTATTGCCACATGGCCTTGAAGCAGGCACTACTAGCTTTGGCTTAGGCGGTACTTCCGCACTAGCAAGCGAATATTGGGGATATATGAGGGACTCTAGTCCACTTTCCCAGTCAGCAAGATCAAGACTCTGGGAGTCTGGAATAATGATCGGCGAACAGAAAGAATCCCCTCTTTTGTTCCTACCATTTAAGCTCGGCATATGTGATGCCGGATGGTAGCTTGGCGAGTGATAGACCTCCGCAGGGAAGTTCAAATCAAAATCCCTCAGCCTTGGTAATTCATCAAAAGATGTTGGGGTATGGTTGCTCCCAACACTAGAGTGATGCGGTCCACTGACACGCGAAGTCTCATCCCTGAGACCCTTTGAAGCCCACCGACCCATATCGGCGGTATATTTCCTTTGGCATTCGTTGGCGGAATGCCCATCTTCGCCACAGTATTGGCAGTCTTGGACTTCATACGGGCATATCCACTCATCGTGCATGACCTTGCAGCGATAGCAGTATCCACGTGAGTCATGAGTTGCCATCTATACAAAGATGCACCCAGATCAGAACAAAAGTATAAAAATATATACTTACAGTGCGATATCGGAACCATGACGGATCTTGAACCAGGTTTCTCAGACTCATGCTTTGATACCAATTCTGTAACGCCCCGGATTTCCAAAACAAAGCTAAGTTAAAATTTTCATGAATTTCTTTTTTTTTTTCTTTGCAGCGGAATTTAGAAAAGCTTTTAGCAGCGGAATCAGACGATAATGAGTCGTCAGTTTTAGAAAACTCCGAGCACGTTGCAGGTATGTGGCCAAGCAACTCATTGACCACCAAAGTGTTCCATTTTATCGAAAACCACAAGTTTATTACAACACTACTGCTTAGAAAAGCAGTGTAGGTTCAAATAAAAAGGAAGCAGTACAACTCTGTCTAGAGAAACCCTGGAACTCGATGCCGCCTTGCTCCGCATATCGTCACGCAGGTCCAACACCTGAAATCCCCATGAAACGGGGTCACAACCACTGATGGTCTGGTAAGCATGCAGTCATACATCCATTCAACTCAAGTACGATAATGACCACTCAGGGTCGCAATGCGCAATAACGACGCTCAAGCCTCCAAGACTTAGCGTATATCGCAAGAGCCTCCGTAGGGCTATGAGTTGAACATCCGCTCGAGTCCTCATGACTTAGAGCAAGCCTTTTCAGGGCTGTGATTTGAATAGCCGCTTAAGTCTCCACGACTTAGCCATGACCTCTTCCGGGTCTCAAAGTGATGTCTAGCTCAAGTCTTCATACTTGGCACATCCGTATCCCACGCATCTAAGGACAACTCCTCGAGCTTCGCTTAGTCGTGCGGATACAACACGGGTCTTTGCCCAGTCGGTCCAGTAGTATACCGAACATGACACCTTCACAAAGGTTATGCAGGACTGACTCAGCACGTCATCCACTCATACATTCAAAGCATCGTTGTACCTAGGCTAATGCATTGTTTCGATAATTAACCGCTCCCGCCTTTGGTACGCAGGTAGAGCTATTGTCCGGGCATCAACGCGACGTTCTGGGGGTTGATTATTCTATGTATTTTAGATACCCCAGAGGCCTGTTGACCCTATCCATAGTAGGGCAGTGTGTTTCAACTGGGAGAACCCTACTAGGCCCATATTCGGATGCATCCTCTACTTGCAGTAGTTGGGTTCAATCCTTAGATCTTAAGGATAACCATGACCCCAAAACCCATGAGTGACTGAGGCCATCGTGGACTCTATCAGGTCCAAAGTAAAATACATGTCACTCAAGGCTGTACCATCACTGTCATTCCACAGTGAGCATAATTCCTGAAGGGGTCTGCTAGTCTTACAATTACTTGGACAGAATCTGCATGCCATTTAGGCAGCCCGTGCTTTCAGCACTACGGGAGTATGTACCCGACCACATTCAGTCTTCCCCAACACAGTCATTACTGAGGGGGTACCCCTAACACGATCTTCAACCGCGGGGTATGTGCGACCTTAAGTCTTATTCATATGCATGCAGAACACCGCTCTTTGGCACTTCGGCCACCACGAGCATCACACCTCTTTGGGTGGAAACAACACACTCTGGCTCTTCGGCCCTTACGAGTCTGGTTGTGTAACCGTTCTCAATGAGCATGCATATGACTCGATCTAAATAGATCGGCTACTCGACGTATTTTTACGCAACGAGTCCAAACCTAGCCAAGGCGCAACCTCTACTCCGGCTCAGCGGCCCTTACGAGCAAGGTGCCCTTGCAGGCACAAGGATACGAGCCAATCTGGCATCGTTCCATCAACGGACATCATTATGCCGTTCCATTGGTTCCGGCAGCTCTTCTGCCAACCATTTCGTCAGCACCTCCCCTGCTCTACCGACAGTGGTGCGACGAACCCTTCTACGTTGTAGAGGGCAAACCATGAACTGGGTAGCACTCTGCTATATGTCAGAGTATCCTGCTACGTTCTTTCTGAGCTATTCTTAGCTTCTTCAGAAATTTCAGCAGCACTTCCTCTCTTTTACGAACAAAGCGTGCGTTTCTTTTATCCATTTCAGCGGCATCTCCCCTCTTTGGTAGGAAATCGCCACGCTTAATTCGGGAAATGGATGCGCACCGTTGTGCGTACTTTGCCTCCATCAAGGTTGCAGGAACCCTTGGCCATAGCCAGGCCATACGTAATTGACTTAGTCTTTACGTAAAGAGCATTTTGCCAAAAAGCGAAGCCTTTCCAATAGGGGCTTCATTCGTCAAGCAAAATCTTGAACGAGGAGCGGTCAAGGAATCGCATGGGCGATTTGGAGTTTGATCTCCGTTTGAACGCTCATTTACGCGCTATATATGTAGTATAAGCAGAAGCCTGTGCTTTATACAGCGGCGGCGTAAAGAAATGTATATACTATTGTTCAGGGTGTGTAACTGAATGAAATATTCTACATATATAACAAAGCAGAAGCCTTGGCATCGTTCGACGCGACGGCGTAAGTAAATACATTGCAGAAAGCAGGAGCCTTGGCATCGTTCGACGCGACGGCGTAAGTAAATGCATAATCGGAAGTGCAGAAAACAGGGAGCGTTGGCATCATACAACGCGACGGCAAAGGTAAATTACATAGCCTGTGCGATATAAGACGCGTCGGCAGAATCATCAGATATACACCTAGATTCGTATCCAACGATAGTTACGAGGCGAGCGGGTGAACACCGAAGTGTTCTGAAGGGCTCAACCAAGAACTAGGGCGAGATACCATTTTAAAAACGCATATACTGCGTGTTTGAACATAGATATATCCGACGATAGTTACGAGACGAGCGGGTGAACACCGAAGTGTCCAAAAAGGGCTCAATCAAGAACTAAAGCAAGATACTACTTCAGAAAGTATATTCTATATACAAACAATCAAATACTTGAGAGAGATGGATCAACGAAGCGAACTTACTTCAAATCGTGGAAGAAACGGCTCCGGGTTGCTTCTTTAGCTTCTAGCCTTCCTTCGAGAGGTCAGACTAAGTCAGATGAAGCTGACTTAGTTGAGAAAGAGGTAGAGTAGGTCAAGCTACTCAACCTAAGTGGTTTGAACTAAACAGGGTTCGATCCAAGTCAACTGGGTTCAGCAGGTTCGAACTCAGCTCAAGTAGGCTAGGTCTGGGTTCAGAAATCCAAACCGGAATCTGGACCAAAAAGGACTTTGACTTTGATTTTAAACCCAACTAGGTTCAAGTCAAGTCAACTGGGTTTGGACCAGGTCAAGTGGGTTCAGACCCAGGTCAGGTGGGTTAGGACCAGGTCAGGCAGGCTCAGGCTAAGTCAAGCAGGCTCAGACCAGGTCAGGCAGGCTCAGGCTAAGTCAAGCAGGCTCAGACCAGGTCAGGTGGGCTCAGGTGGGCTAGGCTAGGTAGGGGAGGTTTAGGAGAGAGAGAGAAGGCAAGAGAGAGAGGGGGGGTCGAAATTATGAGAAGAGAGAGAGTGGGGAGGGCTATTTATAGCCCAAGCCCACCTCCTCTTGGGTTTTCCCATGCCCCTTTTACCCCTTGGCTTCTTTTAAATTCCTGGAGGTTCCTTTTGAGGTGGGGCCCACAAGATATTTCCATAGGATATTTTGTGGGTTCCACAAGATATTTTCTGAGGAATATTTCTGTGGGTCCCGCAAGAATTTTGGGTTTCCGGCGATTTTTTCCGAAAAATTCTAAGTACGCCATTTTCTTCGTATTGACGTAACTAAGAAAGTTGGCTCGTACGAATCTATTGATTTCGTTTAGTTAGGAAGTTATGGCTTCCAGAGTGTTTGAGCATATATTCGCAATTCGACGAATATCCTAAGTATAACTGGCTCGCAGGAATTGATTCGTTTCGCATTCTGAGAAGAAATGCTATTTTTACCGGTAAATGCCTCATGAATTTTATTCAGATATTTTCTGAAAAATTGCGGGTCTTACATCTTTGGGTTGTCAAAAAAGTTTCATAGTGATTTAATCATGCATATATGTGTTCTAAGGCTGTCAAAAAAATTTCATAGTGCTTCAATCATGAATATATGTGCTCTACTGTGATCATCGCAAAATTTTTCCTCTCTTATGGTTTCTCTCTCTTCCTTTTCTTTTCCTTTTCTAACCTCTATTTTCTCCTTTTTGAAGGGAGAGAAATAAAAGAAAGAAAATAAAGAGAGAGGAGAAAAGAAAGAAAGAAAGAGAGAAGAGGAACTCTTTTGCGGGGTTTCACTTGACCTTAATTTGAAGAATATTTAGAAATTTTACTCGCCTCCGTTTTGAAATATATTGCGGGAAAAATGGAGAGACGGAATTCGCTCATCGGTATGAGGTTCGACCGTTCCTGGCGCCTTTACCAGGGGTCATCGAACCAAGGATCAAATCTATGCCTTTTGTTTTGCCTAAATATCATCTAAGAATTTATCCTAAAGATCTAAATGCACAAGGAATCATGCTTGTGCAATGCAAGGATGTATGCTCTTTTTGAAAAATGTTTTGAAATTTTCCAAGTATTCTGAGATGAACTTGGTAAGGGAGTGAAGAAATAATTGAATCTAACTTAGAACTTGAGATAGATCAGAGGAGTTCTAAGTCTTCAAAGTTGGGAAAATAAATCTTGATTTTGAAGAGAAAGATTTGAAGATTAAAGATAAGAAATGAGGCTTCAAAGTCAGAAATGGATTTTGAAGTTGAATTTGAGTTTTAAACTTGGATTTAGGAAAGGAAAATGAAATGGAATTTGAATTTCAAATTTGAAATCAGGATGGATCTGAGAAATCCAAAATAGAAAATGAATTTAAGAAATCCAGATATAATCTGTAAATGGACTTTAGATTTGAAATCTAGAAATGAAATGGAACTGGATTTGAGAGTTGGAATTGGGAAATGGGTTTGGATTCTGGATCCTGAAATAGGTTCTGGATCTTAAAATGGATTTAGGATCTAAAATCTAAGATCCAAAAATAGAGTTAGACTCTGGACCCTAAGATGGATTTTGGATCTGAAGTCTGAGATCCAAATTAGAGTTGGATTTTGGATCCTAAAAGGGACTTGAATCTGAAGTCTAAGATCCAAAGTAGAATTGGATTCTAGATCCTAAAATGGAATTGGATCTGAAGTCTGAGATCCAAGGTAAAAATTGGATTCTGGATCCTAAAATGGAATTGGATCTGGAGTCTGAGATCCAAGGTAGAATTGGATTTTGGATCCTAAAATGAAATTGGATCTGAAGTCTGAGATCCGATATGAATGTTGAATCCTGGATCCTAAAATGGATTTGTTAAATTCAAAAGATGAATCAAGAACTTCCAAGTTTGAATTGAACTTGAAAAATGAAATTTAGAATTTGAATCTTGAATATACAAATGAATTTCAAAGTCAATTTAGACTTTGAATTTGAAGTTTGAATTTGGAATCAGAAGATGAAAAGAATCTCAAAGTTCAATTGAACTTTGGATTTGATTGGAGTTTTGAATATAAATTGAATTTGGAATTTAAAAGTCAAATTGAACTTTGAAATCTGATTTGAATTGGAATTTTTAAATATAAAATGAATTTTTGAAGTCTCAAAGTCAAATTGGACTTTGAAATTGAAATCTAAATCTTTGAAATAAGATAGAAGAATGAATTGAAATAGAGATTTGAAGAAGGATATTTTGAGATCACTTGGATTTTGTAAAGAATTTCGAAAATATGATGCAGTTCTATCCTAAATGATGAATGAATTTAAACTTTTGAAATTGGATTTTAAAAACCATATTTCATCCTTTACATGAATTGAAATAAGATTAAAAATATAATACATTCCTGACTATGGCCATTGAATATACTATATAATAATCTATATTTAAATTCAGGTGAAGAATAAAACATATTTTTGTGCTTTTATAGAGTTTAAAATGAAATTTACTCTCAATATACCCTGACTATGGCCATTGGTATATATTTTGAGCCAATTTTAAATTAAACTCTAAATAAAAGAAGGAAATATTTGAAAACATGATGATTTATAAAGAGGATCCAGTGTGGATCCAATATTATTTTATCATTGTGAGATTTTGGAAAATAAAGGTAAAAAGCATGAAAATAAGCAATTTAGGATATTTACGATGCTCATTCATTCTATCTAAAGCAGGAGATGTAAATTCTCATTTAAGATCTAACTATTACAATACATGATATTGAATTTACAACTCCCCAATGATGATATCTTCCATATATTTCCTGTAAAACAGAGTTGATACAGAGCAAAATGGCAAACTATGAAGGATGATGGAAAATATCAAGTAAAATCCTAATACCATACTTAAGTTAGGTGGAGAATGTATAAAAGAATGTGTGCATCTAAATACATATGGAGGAATGCATTTATTTATAAGGAAATGTATCTCATTTAAATGGAAAAGAAGATACCTTTATCTAGATGTATATTGTAATACCCAAAATTTTTAATGATTTATAAATTCTGAAGAAAATTCAAGTTTTAATTTTTATTTATTCTGAATGTGAATTATAGTGTTAAAACCCTTATTTTTATGGTTAGTATTGTTCAAAGTAAAGATCTGAATATATATTTAAAATCCTGATAAAATTTTGTTGAGGCTTGTTCAAAAATCAGAATTCAGGGACATTCTAGTCATTAATCAAATTGTCAAAGGGTAGCTTAGTAATTTGCCAATTCAGTGGCATTTTTCGGTAAAATACCCAACTATATAAGGTCAAAATAGTAATCTTTCTTTTAGGATATTTTCAGGGAATTAATAAAATTGTTAGGGACGAAAATGGTAATTTACCATTTTCAATGGCAGGCTATGTAATTTATTGAACTACAGAAGGACACTCAAGTAATTCTAAATCTCCTATGGCATTTCTGAAAGATGGAATTGAGCCAAGGTTAACTTGGGTATTAAAAAGTAGCAAATTGAATAAAATATATTAATTTATAATATTTTAATCTCAGACCATGGTTTTAGAAAAACCACTGGCCCAAAACCATGGACAGGCCATGGTTTTCCAAAACCATGGGAGGACAAGTGTCACTCCTCAGTGAGGAGGTGACACTAAGCCTCTCTCTCTCTTTGACACTTGTCAGAAGAATGACAAGTGTCATTCAAAAATTAATTTTTTAATTACTTTGGTGACAAATGTCACCAAAGTGGGCCCCACAAGGGGGGGGCGACCTCCCTTCTCTCTCCTATAAATACCCCTCACCCCCTCTCTCTCTACTCAAGTTTAAAACCCTCCCTTCTCTCTCTAAGCTCTCTCTCTCCTACTTTCTCTCTCTACCTTTGATTTTCTCTCTCTAACTTTTAAACCAAAACCTCCGTAGAATCTCAGATTTTTTCTGAGAAACCTCTTCTAGCCCTTTTCCTCTTTCTTTTAGCAAAGTCCGTTCTTCTGCAAGAAGCTCCGTCAGATCAGAAACAGCCTCAGAAGCACTACCTGCAGGAGTTCTGCTAAACTTAGCAGAAAAGTCAGATTTGGATAGCGGAAGCGCTGCTCAAATCAACTAAACAAGGTTAGTATTCAAGAACCATCTTCTGAATTCAAATTCTCCTTCTAAACCCCAATTCTACTTTGTGTGGATTTAAATTTTGAAAATTTTGTCAAAATTTAATCCAACCCAGCCTCTACGCAAGGGAAGTTCTGTTCAAATTTTTCTAAATATTTTTAAGTATTCCAAACTACTTTAGCAGTAGTTCTGGCAAAATTTTATAAAAGACTTTTGAAAAATTAAGTTTTTATAGCAGGAGTTCTGTCAAAATGATTTAAAGATTTTTGAAAAAAAAGTAGAATTAGTATAGCAGTAATTCTGACCAAATTTTTAAATAATTTCTAAAGATTAATTATTTTAATCAGAATTTTAGCAAAAGCTTTTCAGATAGTTTAGAAATTTTTAGTAGAAGATATATCAAAATTTTTATAATTATTTCAGAAAAAAATTGATTTTTATAAAAGAAATTTTGTTAAAATTTTTCAAAAAATCCTTTTAAATATTTAAATCAAAATTTTTGAAAAACCTTTATAAAAATATTTGTGACGCAAAGTCATGTTCAAATTCTTACAACTCGAATTCAAGTTCAAACTTTTTTTCGAACATTTGAGTTATTACAGAGGAAACTCTGTGAAAATTCTTATAAAAGTTTTAAAGTCAATTACAAATAAATTTTTTAGATTTTTAATAATTTCTTCAAAAGATACTTCTTTAAATCATAGGGCAAATACTACTCAAAATTTGATATAAAAATATTAACTAATATAATGAATTCTATCAGATTAAATCAAAGCACGAGCGCTTTATCCTATCGAAATCCAAGTAAGTTATTCTATCAAAATCTTATAATTTTATATTAGACATGCTTTTGATTCATGTTTTTAATTCATGCATGATTATCTAAATTTGATTCTTGATCAAATGCATATTTTAATATCCGCATGAATAAATATTTGTTTTGAATGACAAGATTTTCAATTTTATGATTTGAATAAGATTTTGATGGATACTATGATCAAAACTTTGATTTCGATAAAAGAATTTGTATAGCATGTTGATTTTCGAAAGATTTTATTGTTACAGGAGTCATGTCTATACAAACTTAATTCTCGCCTTCATAGGCGAATGCTCGTTGTGATAGAGCAAAATTCTGGATGGGCTGGATACATATGAACTGTGTTTATTTGAAAGGAATGATTTGGCTATTGAGCCTAGTTTTTGAAAAGATGAAAAGTCCTATAAAAGAATCCTTCAAGCCCATCTAGGTTTAGCCTACCCTGGAAGGGGTAGTGGTACAACCAGGAGTGACATTGTGAAGATGATGATTGTTGGGAGCGATAGATTCCCTGGACCTCCTGTCACTCGGGTTGAGGAGGTCGAGACATCGGGTCTCAAGGCTGCCGCATGCCAGTGGATGCATCCAACTCTCCTTGTTTGCTCGCCATTGCTGAGAATCTTCCCGGTCGTTGACCGCTCGCATGGGAGCCCGTTTCACTCAGGTATCCGGGTAATCCACAATAGAATAATATACCCCCGGAATACTTAGTTTGAGATCGGAGTACTCTCCACCGTACCAGGAGGGCGTTAATATCGAAACAATGACCTCTTTCTTTCACAGAATTTGATCTGAGATTATGCATTATTTTAAATTGTTTTTAATTGCCTTATTTTGCATAATTGTTCTTGAATAAATGCATTTTGATTTGTAAATTATTGAAATCATGCTTAATATTTGAATTGTATGGTTTTGATTAATGACTTACTTGGCTATCATAAGTCTAACCCTGTTTTATGGGGATTTCAGGTTCAAATATGGAATAGGAAATCTTACAATGGATGTTGGACAAGTGTGGCATCGAAGAATCCAGATTCCCAAGATCCTGAGATTAATTTAGGATTTATTTTAAATTTAATCCTAAATGTTTTCATTTTTGAACCTTGTGAAAAGACTATGTATATAATGTTGATATAAATTATTGTTGTTTTTGTTGTTAATTGGAATGTGACGTGCCTGAGGTTTAGGAAACCGAAAATCAAAAATTATTTCCGCTGTTTAAAAAAAAAAAAAAAAATCTGCATTTTTAAAGGTTTTAAAACCCCGGGGCGTTACAGTTGGTATCAGAGCAGAGTTTTGGGAAATCTGGTTCGAGATCCACCTTGTTCATACATTACACTGTAAGTATGTACTTTAGATTTTTATTTTATTATTATTGTTAAATCATTATTCTTCTTATAGATGACTCCTCAAGATCTGGTCAATATCATTAAAGAACTTGTCAAGGATGTTCAAAAGCTAGAAGAATCACAGACAGTACAAAAACGGCTGGTGGATAATTTAGAAAATCAAGTTCTAAGTCTTACAAAAGAAAAAGAAAACTTAGAAAAATGTCATAGGTGTTTACAGACCCATTTATCACAACCTTGCCCACTGGAATTGGAAGAATGTTTATTTTGTGGAGAAGCTGGGCATATAGAAAAAGAATGCCAAGTGAAGACGGGTTGCATTAAAAGACAGCAAGCCGCTGAAAACCTACCAGATCAACAATCCCGTGTGGATATTCTTGCTCCTCCTCCTCCAATGGAACCTATTGTCATTTCATCCGACTCAACCATAATACCTGCTCCTGCACCCACTTTAACTCCTTTGGACTTTGTATTTTCACTCCAACCTCCTGATCCTATATATACCCCAAGGGAACCTACGGATGACCTTAGCTTATATTTAGGAAATCCAGATAAACAAGTTTATAATATAGATCCAAATATTGCAGGGCCGTCTCATCCACCAGAGCGGATTTGAAACAAGAGGAATTATTTGGGAAAATTCCTCAAGCTTCCATAGGATATCTTTTGTTTACTTTTGTTAAATATGTAAATTCTTGTAAATATGGGTTTTGATGTATATATATGTTCATATGAATAAATGTTCTTTCTACTTTAATCTAAGTCTGATCATTATTTATCAAGGATGCCTCGTCAAACATCAAAGAAGCAACCCAAGGAGCAGAATGGTCAACAAGAATTCATTATGGAAACATTAAATAATTTGGCAGCTGTTATAAGAGATCAGAATCAGAATAGGCAAGACTCAGCTACATCTTCAAAATCCTATCAAAACCATAATGAAGTATCTTATGAGAAGTTTCTCAAATTAGATCCACCTACATTTTCAGGAAAGATGGATCCAGAAGCTGCTGAGGTTTGGATCCGAGAAATAGAAAAGATTTTTCGTGTTCTGACCGTACCTGAAGATCGTAAGGTGAACTATGCAGCATACAGATTAAAAGGAGATGCAGAAAGATGGTGGGCATCCACCTTAGAAATTAAATTTAGCAATGGATCCGTTACTTGGGAGCAATTTGTTGAAGTTTTCTATGCTGCATATTTCCCCAAGCATGAAAGAAGCCGTAAAATGAGGGAATTCCTTGAATTACTACAAGGAGGACTCTCTTTATCTGAATACATTACTAAATTCAGAAATTTAGAGAAGTATTGCCCAAATGTCTATAATACGGAAGACGAGAGGGCAATGAAATTTACTAGAGGATTGAAACCAGTTCTACGAACCAAAGTCCTCACTAGTAGGCCAGAAACTTTAGACAAGGCGGTGGAAATAGCTACATTGATACAAGAAGATTGGGAAGAAATACAGAAGAATCAATCTGGCAGAACGGTTTCTCAATTCAGAGGCCAAAGGCGTTGGCCTAAAAGAAATTTTGAAGGAAGAAGGTTCATCCCTCCAGCAAAGAGGCCACGTCAGCAGTTTCAAGTCAATCAACCACAATTACCAGCTACACAACTACCAGCTAGATCGTGTCAGAATTGCTATCGATCCCATCCAGGACAACCCTGCCCCCGAACAACTGGTGGTTGTTTATATTGTGGTAAGTCTGGCCATTTCATTAAAGACTGCTATAAAAAGGAAATGGATGAACATGCTCGAGGCCTTATTAGACCTCGCCCTCAGCAACAACCCCAGTATCCGTACCAGCAACAACAACAACAGCAACAACAACAACAACAACGACCGCAGAATAAAAAAGTACCAGGTCGCGTTTATACCGCCAATGTTGATCAACTACCTAAGGGTGACCTGATTCAAGGTACTTTATCTATAGCTGGACATGCTGCTTTTACTCTATTTGATTGCGGTTCAACTCATTCTTTTATTTCCAAGAAGTTTACTACTTTACTTAATATGCCTATCAAGTCTTTGAACTGTGCTCTGGAAGTGGTCAACCCAGTAGGATGTAAATCTTTTTGTGGGTTATACTTACCGAATCTAGAAGTATATATTGAAGGACAGAATTTACCTGCTGACCCAATTCTATTAGACATGTCAGATTTTGATATTATATTGGGTATGGATTGGCTACATCAACATCATGCAAGAATATTTTGTCAGGAAGGAAAAGTTACTTTTTCTCAACCAGGTATTCCTAAGGTAGAATTTAGATTATCCAATTCTACTCCTAAAAATCGAGTTATTTCTTCTTTAAAGGCCCAGAAATATTTGAGGAATGGATGTACAGCCTTTCTAGTCAGCATTACTCTTGCCAGACCAGCAGAAATTTATCTTGAAAGTTTGGATATTGTTCATGAATTTTCAGATGTTTTTCCTGATGAATTACCAGGACTTCCTCCACATAGAGAGATAGAATTTGGTATTGAGTTAATGCCAGGAACTGCACCAATTTCTAAAGCTCCTTATAGGATGGCTCCAGCAGAACTCACAGAATTAAAAAAGCAATTATTGGAATTAATGGAGCTGGGATTTATTAGACCAAGTATGTCTCCCTGGGGTGCACCAGTATTATTTGTAAAGAAGAAAGATGGGTCATTAAGATTATGTATAGATTACAGACTTCTTAATCAAGTTACCATAAAGAATAAATATCCGTTGCCACGAATTGAAGATTTATTTGATCAATTACAGAAGGCTAAGGTATTTTCAAAGATTGATCTTAGATCTGGATATCATCAACTTAGAATCAAGGAAGAAGACATTTCTAAGACAGCCTTTCGGACAAGGTATGGACATTATGAATTCACTGTCATGCCTTTTGGACTTACAAATGCACCAGCAGCCTTTATGGATCTTATGAACCGTGTGTTCAGACCGTTTGTAGATACATTTGTGATTATTTTTATTGATGATATTTTAATTTATTCTGAAAATAAGGAACAACACCAGGAACATTTAAGGATTATTTTGGATACTTTGAGGAAAAAGCAGTTATATGCCAAATTTTCTAAGTGCGAATTTTGGCTGGAAAAAGTTATGTTTTTGGGTCATGTAATTTCAAAAGATGGAATCTCAGTAGATCCTGCTAAAGTGGAAGCAGTATTAGAATGGAAACAACCTAAGAATATTACAGATATTCGAAGTTTTCTTGGACTTGCTGGATACTACCGAAGATTTATTCAAGATTTTTCCCGTATAGCATCACCAATGACTAGACTTCTGAAGAAGGGTGTTAAATTTGATTGGGACATTAAATGTGAAGAAAGTTTCCAAATTTTGAAAGAAAAGCTCACTACATCTCCAGTGCTTACTTTACCCTCAGGACATGGTGGATTTGAGGTATATGCAGATGCTTCTGGTACTGGTCTAGGTTGTGTATTGATGCAACACGGAAAAGTTATTGCTTATGCATCAAGACAGTTGAAAAATCATGAGAAGAATTATCCAACCCATGACTTAGAACTTGCGGCAGTTGTTTTTGCACTAAAGATCTGGAGACATTATTTATATGGAGAACAATTTGAAGTATTCAGTGATCACAAGAGCCTCAAATATTTGTTCTCGCAGAAAGAATTGAATATGAGACAGCGACGTTGGCTAGAATTTATTAAAGACTATGAGTTCACACTTTCTTATCATCCTGGAAAGGCGAATATTGTAGCTGATGCTCTTAGTCGCAAAACTAGAGACACTTTGGCAAGTCTCATAGACAAAGAATGGAAACTTATTGAAGATTTCATTAATTGGAAACCCTTTGCAACTAATACAGGAAGGATTTTATTATCAAACTTAATTGTTCGACCAGAAATCCTCATCCGAATTATTTCTGAACAAAGTAAGGATTCTCAACATGAAGAATTTTTAGCTCGAGCCCAACAGGAAGATGATGTTTCTTTTCGACTTAAAGAAGATGGGAGTATTTTGATGAATGATCGAATTTGGGTACCAAATAACCCTGAATTGAGAAATGAAATCCTTGAAGAAGCCCATAAAAGCAAGTATACTATCCACCCAGGAAGTACAAAGATGTTCAAAGATTTGCAAAGAAAGTACTGGTGGACTGGTATGAAGAGAGATGTGGCAAATTATGTTTCAAAGTGTTTGATTTGCCAACAAGTTAAGGCAGAACATCAGAAGCCAGGTGGAATGATGCAACAAATTGAAATTCCACAATGGAAATGGGAAGAAATTACTATGGATTTCATAGTGGGTTTACCAAAAACTCGAAAACAGCACGATGCAATTTGGGTTATTATTGACCGATTAACTAAATCAGCTCACTTTCTACCTATTCGTATAAGTCAATCTTTGGAAAGTTTGGCAGATTTATACATTCAAGAGATTGTAAGACTACATGGAATACCATTTTCAATTATCTCTGATCGTGATCCCAGGTTTACTTCTCGATTCTGGAACCAACTTCAGCAGGCCTTGGGAACAAAGTTAAAGTTCAGTTCTGCATTTCATCCCCAAACTGATGGACAATCAGAGCGTACTATTCAAACTCTGGAAGATATGTTACGCGCCTGTATGCTAGAATGGAAAGGAGATTGGGATATTCATATTATGCTAGCTAAATTCGCTTATAATAATAGTTATCATACCAATATTGGAATGGCGCCATACGAAGCTTTATATGGAAGACCTTGTCGATCGCCACTCTATTGGAATGAAATTGGTGAACGAAAGTTAGAGTCACCAATGATACTACAACATTATACTCAGCAAGTAAATTTGATCCGAGACAGACTACGCGCTGCCCAGAGCCGACAAAAAGGATATGCTGATCAAAGACGGAAAGAACTCGCTTTTAAAGTTGATGATATGGTCTTCGTCAAAGTATCTCCAACCAAAAGTGTGTTCAGATTTGGAAAGAAGGGAAAGTTAAGTCCTAGATTTGTAGGACCTTTTAAGATTCTAGAACGAATCGGTGAAACTGCTTATAGAATCGAATTGCCTCCTCAGTATGCACAGATTCATAATGTATTTCATGTTTCAATGCTGCGAAAATATGTTTATGATCCATCTCATATTATCCAGCATCAAGATATAGCAATTCGAGAAGACATGACTGTTGAGGAAAAGCCTATAGAAATTATGGATAGAAGAGATCAAATTTTGAGAACAAAGATTATTCCTCTGGTTAAAGTCAGATGGCAGCATCACGGAATTGAAGAATGTACTTGGGAACCTGAAAACAGCATCAGAGAGAAGTATCCAAAATTGTTTGTTTAAATTGTACATAAATTTCGAGGATGAAATTTTTTCTTTTAGGGGGGTAGAATGTAATACCCAAAATTTTTAATGATTTATAAATTCTGAAGAAAATTCAAGTTTTAATTTTTATTTATTCTGAATGTGAATTATAGTGTTAAAACCCTTATTTTTATGGTTAGTATTGTTCAAAGTAAAGATCTGAATATATATTTAAAATCCTGATAAAATTTTGTTGAGGCTTGTTCAAAAATCAGAATTCAGGGACATTCTAGTCATTAATCAAATTGTCAAAGGGTAGCTTAGTAATTTGCCAATTCAGTGGCATTTTTCGGTAAAATACCCAACTATATAAGGTCAAAATAGTAATCTTTCTTTTAGGATATTTTCAGGGAATTAATAAAATTGTTAGGGACGAAAATGGTAATTTACCATTTTCAATGGCAGGCTATGTAATTTATTGAACTACAGAAGGACACTCAAGTAATTCTAAATCTCCTATGGCATTTCTGAAAGATGGAATTGAGCCAAGGTTAACTTGGGTATTAAAAAGTAGCAAATTGAATAAAATATATTAATTTATAATATTTTAATCTCAGACCATGGTTTTAGAAAAACCACTGGCCCAAAACCATGGACAGGCCATGGTTTTCCAAAACCATGGGAGGACAAGTGTCACTCCTCAGTGAGGAGGTGACACTAAGCCTCTCTCTCTCTTTGACACTTGTCAGAAGAATGACAAGTGTCATTCAAAAATTAATTTTTTAATTACTTTGGTGACAAATGTCACCAAAGTGGGCCCCACAAGGGGGGGGCGACCTCCCTTCTCTCTCCTATAAATACCCCTCACCCCCTCTCTCTCTACTCAAGTTTAAAACCCTCCCTTCTCTCTCTAAGCTCTCTCTCTCCTACTTTCTCTCTCTACCTTTGATTTTCTCTCTCTAACTTTTAAACCAAAACCTCCGTAGAATCTCAGATTTTTTCTGAGAAACCTCTTCTAGCCCTTTTCCTCTTTCTTTTAGCAAAGTCCGTTCTTCTGCAAGAAGCTCCGTCAGATCAGAAACAGCCTCAGAAGCACTACCTGCAGGAGTTCTGCTAAACTTAGCAGAAAAGTCAGATTTGGATAGCGGAAGCGCTGCTCAAATCAACTAAACAAGGTTAGTATTCAAGAACCATCTTCTGAATTCAAATTCTCCTTCTAAACCCCAATTCTACTTTGTGTGGATTTAAATTTTGAAAATTTTGTCAAAATTTAATCCAACCCAGCCTCTACGCAAGGGAAGTTCTGTTCAAATTTTTCTAAATATTTTTAAGTATTCCAAACTACTTTAGCAGTAGTTCTGGCAAAATTTTATAAAAGACTTTTGAAAAATTAAGTTTTTATAGCAGGAGTTCTGTCAAAATGATTTAAAGATTTTTGAAAAAAAAGTAGAATTAGTATAGCAGTAATTCTGACCAAATTTTTAAATAATTTCTAAAGATTAATTATTTTAATCAGAATTTTAGCAAAAGCTTTTCAGATAGTTTAGAAATTTTTAGTAGAAGATATATCAAAATTTTTATAATTATTTCAGAAAAAAATTGATTTTTATAAAAGAAATTTTGTTAAAATTTTTCAAAAAATCCTTTTAAATATTTAAATCAAAATTTTTGAAAAACCTTTATAAAAATATTTGTGACGCAAAGTCATGTTCAAATTCTTACAACTCGAATTCAAGTTCAAACTTTTTTTCGAACATTTGAGTTATTACAGAGGAAACTCTGTGAAAATTCTTATAAAAGTTTTAAAGTCAATTACAAATAAATTTTTTAGATTTTTAATAATTTCTTCAAAAGATACTTCTTTAAATCATAGGGCAAATACTACTCAAAATTTGATATAAAAATATTAACTAATATAATGAATTCTATCAGATTAAATCAAAGCACGAGCGCTTTATCCTATCGAAATCCAAGTAAGTTATTCTATCAAAATCTTATAATTTTATATTAGACATGCTTTTGATTCATGTTTTTAATTCATGCATGATTATCTAAATTTGATTCTTGATCAAATGCATATTTTAATATCCGCATGAATAAATATTTGTTTTGAATGACAAGATTTTCAATTTTATGATTTGAATAAGATTTTGATGGATACTATGATCAAAACTTTGATTTCGATAAAAGAATTTGTATAGCATGTTGATTTTCGAAAGATTTTATTGTTACAGGAGTCATGTCTATACAAACTTAATTCTCGCCTTCATAGGCGAATGCTCGTTGTGATAGAGCAAAATTCTGGATGGGCTGGATACATATGAACTGTGTTTATTTGAAAGGAATGATTTGGCTATTGAGCCTAGTTTTTGAAAAGATGAAAAGTCCTATAAAAGAATCCTTCAAGCCCATCTAGGTTTAGCCTACCCTGGAAGGGGTAGTGGTACAACCAGGAGTGACATTGTGAAGATGATGATTGTTGGGAGCGATAGATTCCCTGGACCTCCTGTCACTCGGGTTGAGGAGGTCGAGACATCGGGTCTCAAGGCTGCCGCATGCCAGTGGATGCATCCAACTCTCCTTGTTTGCTCGCCATTGCTGAGAATCTTCCCGGTCGTTGACCGCTCGCATGGGAGCCCGTTTCACTCAGGTATCCGGGTAATCCACAATAGAATAATATACCCCCGGAATACTTAGTTTGAGATCGGAGTACTCTCCACCGTACCAGGAGGGCGTTAATATCGAAACAATGACCTCTTTCTTTCACAGAATTTGATCTGAGATTATGCATTATTTTAAATTGTTTTTAATTGCCTTATTTTGCATAATTGTTCTTGAATAAATGCATTTTGATTTGTAAATTATTGAAATCATGCTTAATATTTGAATTGTATGGTTTTGATTAATGACTTACTTGGCTATCATAAGTCTAACCCTGTTTTATGGGGATTTCAGGTTCAAATATGAAATAGGAAATCTTACAATGGATGTTGGACAAGTGTGGCATCGAAGAATCCAGATTCCCAAGATCCTGAGATTAATTTAGGATTTATTTTAAATTTAATCCTAAATGTTTTCATTTTTGAACCTTGTGAAAAGACTATGTATATAATGTTGATATAAATTATTGTTGTTTTTGTTGTTAATTGGAATGTGACGTGCCTGAGGTTTAGGAAACCGAAAATCAAAAATTATTTCCGCTGTTTAAAAAAAAAAAAAAAAAATCTGCATTTTTAAAGGTTTTAAAACCCCGGGGCGTTACAGTTGGTATCAGAGCAGAGTTTTGGGAAATCTGGTTCGAGATCCACCTTGTTCATACATTACACTGTAAGTATGTACTTTAGATTTTTATTTTATTATTATTGTTAAATCATTATTCTTCTTATAGATGACTCCTCAAGATCTGGTCAATATCATTAAAGAACTTGTCAAGGATGTTCAAAAGCTAGAAGAATCACAGACAGTACAAAAACGGCTGGTGGATAATTTAGAAAATCAAGTTCTAAGTCTTACAAAAGAAAAAGAAAACTTAGAAAAATGTCATAGGTGTTTACAGACCCATTTATCACAACCTTGCCCACTGGAATTGGAAGAATGTTTATTTTGTGGAGAAGCTGGGCATATAGAAAAAGAATGCCAAGTGAAGACGGGTTGCATTAAAAGACAGCAAGCCGCTGAAAACCTACCAGATCAACAATCCCGTGTGGATATTCTTGCTCCTCCTCCTCCAATGGAACCTATTGTCATTTCATCCGACTCAACCATAATACCTGCTCCTGCACCCACTTTAACTCCTTTGGACTTTGTATTTTCACTCCAACCTCCTGATCCTATATATACCCCAAGGGAACCTACGGATGACCTTAGCTTATATTTAGGAAATCCAGATAAACAAGTTTATAATATAGATCCAAATATTGCAGGGCCTTCTCATCCACCAGAGCGGATTTGAAACAAGAGGAATTATTTGGGAAAATTCCTCAAGCTTCCATAGGATATCTTTTGTTTACTTTTGTTAAATATGTAAATTCTTGTAAATATGGGTTTTGATGTATATATATGTTCATATGAATAAATGTTCTTTCTACTTTAATCTAAGTCTGATCATTATTTATCAAGGATGCCTCGTCAAACATCAAAGAAGCAACCCAAGGAGCAGAATGGTCAACAAGAATTCATTATGGAAACATTAAATAATTTGGTAGCTGCCCTTTTGTTGCTATGATGGGGAGCTGCAGCAATTACTTCAGATTGTGAGTGGCATAAATCAATAGATATTTAACTTTTACTTACCACGGTACCAATGTTCAACTCAAAGTAGTAAAACAAAACTGATCTATCAAAAGGATTCTGTAGAAGAGTGATCCAACTTGTATTGCCATCCGTCTCTGGATATAGGATGTTGTGAGGTGGATGCTGTAAGTAGAGACTACAGAGACATAGCCAACGAGGTGATAAGTGGTTGGGAACTGGAGTGGATGATGGATAGATATATACCTTACAAACTTGGCAACCTATAATGGGTACAAACCTTCAACAAATCGAGTTTCATATGAAATGGATAATGCAGGTGGTAAAGTGTGGTGGCTGTTTGTGCTTATGGAGATATACAAAAGCTACAGCAAGATACATGTTTTCCTTTTTCATAGCCGTTACCAATGGTTGTTATTGAGATCATGTCTGTTGTAAGATTCTGGAGGTCAACCCACACATCCCATTCACTTGATCCTTGATCAATTCACTTCTCCCATCTCTTGATCAATTCATGGCAACTGGTAACAAATGCAGGTGTCATCTCCTTAAAACTTGCCTGGGTGAAATGCAAGATTGATCATCCTTCTGTGCCTTGCCCACTGTTCTCTTTCCAAGCTAAAAATTCTCAAAGCCAAGAGCTTTTCAACAGGGCCTGCTGGTGGCTTCTGAAGGTGACAAAAACTTGTTTTGAAAGGATATCCTTTACCCTCCCAGGAGCCAAAACATTCACAGGATCGGACCGGGCGACTGACAACTTCCCTGTCAGACTGAACTTCGGATTGGCATTCATATATCCAGGAGAAATCTCTTTGTTCTCAGCTTTTATGCCAGAGAGGCCATATCCACAAACTCCATCAGTGTTGAGACCACCATCCAGCAACTCCCATCATCATTGTAGGGCGTCCCTCTGTCGATACTCCTCTAATGGGATGCTTTCAAAGCTAAGATCCAGACTAACCAAATCCTGGCAAATTTGCTTCATGTTAGTAACAGATCTTCCCAAATTGTAGGGCTCGGTTTCAACAATTTCAGCTTGTCACCACAGGAAACTGAGATCGTCACCCCAGTGAACAGATTATCCATTCAATCCAGAAAATGAAAAGTTCTTAAAAATAAAGTCTAGATGGGAAACTTCTAGATAAATTAGTATTGTCCTGATAGCAGACATACAGGACCCCACAAATTATCCCACCTGTATATTGAGATGGATCTAATGTAAATGTAACGAATGAAGCTTAGACTGTGTCATCTCAACTAAATCTTATGGAAACACAACATCAATTACTAGAATTAAGTACATACATGGTGGTGAACAGGGTATGCTATAACAAGAAAAGATACAAGCATAGATGGATACGCTATACTCTAGGGGTTAGCATTAAGAACAAATTGAGAAAATACCTGGTAAGCATAGAAATTATATAGATTAAAAGCGAATTGAGCAATGATTGATTGTCCACCTTGCGCTGGGCAGCAGCTAAGACTCCGGATCACCAAATACGTCGAGATCTCGTCTCAAAATGTTCATATTGCTTAAGAGAGACAGAACTGGACATGTTGACAAAACCAAAATTGGAAGAGTTATTCCAAAGTCAGGAGCAATCAAAGAATCCGACCCACTTGAAAGTGGATTTGGTCACGCCAACTTCGATCGATTGCTCAAATACATTCCAGACTTGACTTAGTTATAGGCAACCCAAAAAAATGGCTTCATCATGTTAACTCATAGAGAGGCCACAGGATTTTTCATAAATGATCAACCAAAATTTAACCATCTATCATGGAATTCCGTGCTACATTGTCTCTTTAACATACCTTGTTTAAGACCAGACGAGCGGAATGGATCTGTTCGTACTTGACCTTCATATTTAACAGGAAATTGTCAACAAACATATCAAAGCTTAAATCGAGCTTCACCCTCTTGGCTCAAACACATGGTGGCTTCACAACAAAGCTGAACAATTCATGATGATCATAAATCATCCCTAAAGAGGATGCAGAGTTTCATGGTGAAATCGAATATCAGACCCCTCGGCAAGCCTAGCAGATCAACTCTTTAATATGCAAGGGTTATGATGATGTGCAACAATGAAGATTTCGAGTGTCCCAAAGTAACACCTCAGCCAGGCTTATCTGCGTATAAAGCAACCATGTTTGTTAGATAATTTCTATGAGACAACTGAAGCATCAAACCATACGAAAATAAATATTGCATAACCATGGAATACAAATGCCAGTGTTAAAATTGAATGTAGGCTTACCTCTGTGTTTTAAGCTCTGGTCGACTTTTGCCATTCAGAATAAAAGGGAGATGATTATCTGATTGAAGGTGCAAAGATGCTAATACAGGAAATAGGATGAAGGATAATGAAAAAAATGGAAATGACCAACTTTTGCTATATATATATATATATATATATATATATATGTATTTTTATTTGTTTAAGCAAGGCCCGAAAATATGGTTGAAGATTGTTTAAACTTGTAGCTATTTGGACAATGCGAAACAACACACCATTGATTAGCTTAAAGCTCTTATCTTCACTTTTACCCTTGTTGCTCATGGACATAACTTCGCTTTATACCTACTTTCAGGTATATTAAGCCATCTCAAATTTCTTCTTTGACTGCGGAACAAAGTGTGCAGAAAATATAATGAAACATAAATACAGAGAATCAATGGGCTCATTGATCATGCATATATTTTAGGGATTTTTCATATAAAAATATGCATGATTTCATGAGAAAATGATTTAAAAACCCAATTTTATGTTAGTTTCGAGTAAATGTGCTAAAATGATTTAAAAATAGAAAATGCATGAAAAATAGTTTTATTTTACATTTTAATGCCTATTTTAGTGTTTGACATAATTGTAGTAGTTTAGTTTTTGAAAATCATAAAAAAATTAGAGTTAAAATAGACTTAGTTTTGTATTTTCTAAAACATAGTCATTTTGAGGTATTTTGTAAATAACTTTTTGAAGAGAGGTTTTTGAAATGAAATTTTACAAAGAAGAGGGACTTATGGAGAAAAGTTCAAAATTATAAATATGATACGTAGGGGGAAGAGAGGCTTGTCTTCTCTCTTTTGCCTAAGCCCTCTCTTCTTCCCCTTCCTCTCCACCTCTTCTTACCTCTTCTTCTTCTTCTTCCTATTTTCCCCTCTTTTTCTCATCTTCTTTCCGGTGGAGAATTCCTACAACAGCTGAAGCAAGAGAGAGGATTCCAACCTCTCTTCTAACCCTTCCAGTTCGGTGAGTTCTTATCTTCTTCTTCTTCTTCCTCTTCTTCTTCTTTTATTAATTCCTCATAGTATTTTTCATTAGATTAGCTGAAAAAATCAATCAAATCAAAATAAAATGAAATCGTAGTACTGTAAACTGTAGTTAAATGTGCATCGGTTCAGTTCAAAATTTCAATCTTAAATCATAGGTATTATTTTTAATTCAGTTTAATGTTCATTCTGTATCGCATAGTTTAGTTTCAACAGTAATATTTTTTTCCTGCATCGCAAATAGCATTTAAAAGAAAAAAAAAATCATCAGCATTGGCAGAGGATAATGTTTGTCTGTGTGTTTTTCAAATGAAACTCAGTTGCATCGGATTGCTTAATACTGTAGATGATCAATTATCATCTAGATCATCTTATTGAGAGCTAGTTCAGAAACAAGAAGAAGGGATAATCGATCATATGATCAATTACTAATGGAATTCTGGTAGCAGAATAATTCAAATTTAATCGATCGACTAGCTGAGTGGATCGATTAGATGTCTGGAATTATTTTTTCAATTGATTCCTGATTTAAACTGTTTGAACCTTAAATTGATGATATTAGATTGCTAATCAAAATAATTCCAGAAATCGGCTGAATCGTCGCCGGAATATTTTTTTTACGATGTTGAGGTGTGGATTTCCGGTGAAGATTTGATCTCGTTGGAAATCAATATGGCTGTTGTCATTCAAAGATTGGAATCGATATCTGGCATCCTCCTGCAAAAATCCCCTGCTCTAAATGAATAATTTCACGTTTATCGTGAAGATATGAATCCGGTGATTTAAAAAAAAAATTTAGCCACCGTGAAATTAATTCCATGAATGTTATATCCGAATGATTCTATTACTGTTTCTGGTAAATGAGAGTGTTGTGTACAATTCAAATGAGTATTGAAAAACAATTTTTGATCGGATGATTGGATTCAATATGATGTGAAGGATATTGATTTTGAATCAATTTGATTACTGGAATGTTTTTCCGGTGACTGATTTTTTTTTTAATTGTTTTTTTTTAGTGATCGACTGTTTGAAATTAGATTGAAGATTGTGCTTGACAGATCTCGGTTGGCTGTCACTGATTTCTGATAGCCATCCATTGAAGTTACTGTCATTGATCTTTGTAATGTTGAGAGGTAAATGGTGATTGAATTCCAACAGTGATCGGAGAACTGGATTTATTCCAGCCGTGAATAGTTTTAACTGGCCAGAATCACCTGCATAAGCCGGATTACCTTTGATCTCTGTAACGATTCACCTTTGATCAACATTGCTGCTATGTCTGGAAGCATTTGAGCAGTGTCGTGATATTGCTCAATCGTCTGATGCCTTAGCATTTGTCTGAGTTCTGGAAATTAATTGGATGAGGATCTAACTTCAGAGTATCTGTTTAAACTCTGAGATGTATTTGAACTGCTAAAATCTTTCTATCTTTACCGTGAGGATAGATCAGCTCCTCTGCAGAAGTGTCTCCAACTAGGGTCTATTATTTGAGTATAAGTGTGATTTTGTTTTGAGAATCTTATGTCACAATTTGTGTTTGAATCTGATTAATGTGAATCAGAATCACAACTTATTCCAGTGAATGTTGAGTTTTGGCAATGCATGTACATGATTTCCAGCTGATTGGATTAATGTGAGTCACTGATTGTTAACTACTGATTTTTACCGAATTCCACTGTTGATTTTCAATGAGCTTCATTGCATGTTTTCATTAAGTGTTAACTAGAGCAAATTTGAGTTTCACTGAGAATTGTTGAGTTTTAATTGTTGATGCTTCGTTTTAAAGAGTACTAGTTCATTAGCTTGTAGTTGTTTAGTTTAATCTACCAATAGTTAGTCGTTAGTTCATTAATAGTTAGTAATTAGATTAATCAATTAGTTAGTAGTTAGACTTGATTAGCATCTTTGTAATAATTAGCATTTTATTTCATGTCAATTAGTAGTTAGTAATCATTGTTAATTAGAAGTGTCAATTAGACTTTATAATTTTTTTGTATAGTTTTATTCTTTTATTTTGTACTGCTCGTGTTCATTTGACTTGTGCAGGATTGCTCAGGAGTGGAGCTGAAGTGCATATATAACACGAAGTACAAGAAGATAGAAGATTCTTTTTCTCTTATTTTTAGAATTAGGAATTTTAATTGGGTTTGTAAATATTGCACTTTACGCCCTCTGCGAAGGGTATTCATTTGTTGTAATAGTTAGTTGTTTTTACTTTTCTGAACATTTTACATTTCAAATAATTCGGCAATAAAGAGTAGTTTAGATTTGTGTACTTGAGTACAACATATTCCCGTTCCCTGAGTTCGACCCGGTCTCATCCACTAGTGAGAACCGGTTTTTATTATTTGATGTCTGGTTTTCACATGTTTTTCATATAAAAATCTTTTCAAAATTTACAACGATTGCAAAAAGACATCAAATTTTTGGCGCCGTTGCCGGGGAACGGCGTAATATTAGTATTCACTTTATTGCCTAGTGTTTGCTTTGCTTTTAGGTTTAGAACCACGTATGTGCATATCTTAGAGAAGAGCTTACTTTTCTGCACAGCCCACCTATTAGGATTCCCTTAGAGGTGACTGTGTACGATTGGTACCGTACACATAGATTTTATATTTCTTTGCATAATATCTGTTATGTGTAACTGCGTGGTGTTTGTTTAGTTTTTGTTGTTTTTGAGTTACTCGCTTTGTGGTTTGCGTGGTTTGGCCGCTTAGTGCGTTAGTTAGGTAGAAAACCCAAAGTTAGGACGTGAGCTACACCGGTCTACTCCAAGGTGTATGCAAGGGCGACGCTCACTTGACCCTGAGCTGGTAGAGCCGATTGAGAACCCCGAGTCCCTTATTAGAAGAGCCCAGATATCTGCAACCATGGCTGAGAATCAGCAGATTACCCGTCCTCTGAGGGAGTATTTCATGCCCAACACTTACACTCCCGCCTCCTGCATCACAAGACCTGATGTAGGAGCAAACCATTTTGAGATAAAGGCCAGTGTGATCCAAATGTTACCCTCGTTTTATGGCCTTAGCAATGAAGACCCATATCGTCACCTCGATGAATTTTTAGAGATTTGCTCGACAGTGCGAATCAACAACTTTGGAGATGATGCGATGAGGTTGACCCTGTTCCCCTTCTCTCTGAAGGACAAAGCGAAGAGTTGGTTAAAATCATTAGATACTGTTCGAATTACCACTTGGGAACATATGCAAAGAGAATTTTTAAAGAAATATTTCCCAATTGGTAAAACGAACCAGTTTCGTAAAGCGATAACCAGTTTTTCCCAAATTGAGGGAGAACAGTTTCATGAGTCATGGGAGAGATTGAAAGATCTTCTCCGCAAGTGTCCCCACCACCAGGTGCCTCGCTGGCAACTGGTGCAATATTTTTATGACGGTCTTACTGAGAAGAACCGTCAAATGGTGGATGCCGCGTGTGGGGGCACATTTATGCTCAAAAGTGAGGATGAAGCATGGTCACTTTTTGAGACATTGAGTGAGAATTCGATGCACCATGCGACAGCCTCATGATTTGATAGGGCTGCACCTGCACAGGATAGCACTAAGAAGGCAGGTATTTTTGAGTTAGGGATGAACCTTGAGTTGAGCAACAAGGTAGACCAACTATCCCAGAAATTAGATCAGTTTTTGTTGGGTCCCTCCCCTGCCATGCAGGTGTGCGCGTTGTGTGCAAGTCCTGCACACCATGTCTTCGAGTGCCCAGTTGCGCCACAATATCCTGAGTTTGTCCAAGAGCAAACTCAGATGGCTCAAAACTTTGCTAGGCCCGTACCTAATCCATTTTCCAACACTTATAACCCGGGCTGGCAAAATCATCCCAATTTCTCATGGCGCAACTCACAGATCCAACACCCCAACCCTTCCCATAGTCAACCAAGTCAAGGCGGTTATGCGCCTGGATTTCAAAGATCCAGTTATCCCCCAGTCCAACCTGTTTATACTCAACCCCAGTCTCATGAGCCTTTACATAGTCAATCTTTTGAGGATAAGATTTTGCAAGCTCTGAGCTCACATACCCAGTCTATTGCAAAATTAGAGATTCAAATGGGGCAGCTTGCCGAAGCACTTAGCAGGCGAAGTGAGGGGACGTTGCCTAGCCAGCCTATTGTCAACCCTAAGGGAAAGGAACCCATGCGTAGCTTGCATATGACTGATGCACATAAAGAGCAAGCTCAAGTAGTAACCCTTAGGAGTGGGAAGCAGTACCAAGCGAGGGAGGCTGCAGAAGAAAGAGAGAAGATAAGTGAGAATCAGTCTGTCCCTAATAAATTACCTCAGGAAAGCGAGAAGGTTCTTCCATCTGAGCCTTCACCATCCTACATTCCCAAAGCCCCCTTTCCTGAGGCGTTAGAAAGGCCGAGAGCATTAGGTAAGTCCGGAGTGAACATGCAAGAGATGCTTGAGATATTCAAGCACGTTCAGATAAACCTCCCATTACTAGATGCTATTCAACAGGTCCCTGCATATGCAAAGTTCTTCAAAGAACTTTGTACGCAGAAAAGGAAGTCGAAGTCCCATGTGCAGAAAAAGATTTATTTAACCGGGCAGGTGAGCGCAGTATTGCAACATCAAACCCCACCTAAGCTCAAGGACCCAGGGACTCCTATCATCTCTTGCGTCATAGGAAACATCACTGTTGGGCGTGCATTGCTTGACCTTGGGGCAAGTGTTAACATCTTGCCGGGTTTCTTTTATGACCAATTTGGATTGAAAGAGATGAAACCTACACCTATGACTCTTCAGCTCGCAGATAGATCTATCAAGATCCCAAGAGGGATACTTGAAGATGTTTTGGTCAAGGTAGAAGATTGTTATTTCCCTGTCGACTTCGTGATATTAGATATGGAGGGAGTTGATAGTCCACAGCAGACTCCTTTTATTCTCGGTCGCCCCTTCCTAGCTACCGCCAATGCGTGCATCAATTGCCGCACTGGTGCGATGGATGTGTCATTCGGAAATAGGAAGATACGGCTAAACATTTTTCGTGCTGCTATGGGGCCTACTGTTGAGGAGGCTTCTTTCGAGGTTGATGTTATTCAAGACCTCGTAGAAGCAGAATATGCTTGGTTATTGAGTGATCCACCTCATGAGGAGGATAAAGAATCACTAGAAGAGTATCACCTAGAATTACGTGAAAATCAGATAGGTGAGTTGAGTTGGATCAGGCACTTTGAGCCATTTAGAGGTAAACAGGACGGGAACATAGTGCGCAATGTCACTGATGACATTATTTTTCATAGAGAGCCCGATTGAGTCTGACTTCATGTCCATTGATCTCATGGACGATGAAGGATTTTTCCAGGGATCCGTCTGGCTGGGGACGTGAAACTTAGCGCTTTATGGGAGGCAACCCATATTGTGTACAGTTTTACATTTGTTAGGATTAGTAGATTTTATTTGGTTTTATTTTCATGAGTTCAGGTTTTGTCATGTTTACATTCATAGAATGTGCATTTTTAATTCATGTCATGTCATTCTACTCTTTTCCCTCATTTATTTCTCTCATGTGCATTCACTTAGTTTCATTCAAGCATGGGGGAGTGCCACTGGGATAGTGTCATTCAAGCATGGGGGAGGGTGTAGAATGCACACCTTGATATTTCTGTTTACGTTCTTGCACATGTTTACACATCTCTCATGAAAAGTAGATTTTTAAAGAAAGAGTTTAAACTTATATGAATGTTATTTCAAATCTGATGTTTTTAGAGGATTTTTAAGCCCCACGAAAAATTTTTCTGACATAAATCTAAAAAAATTATGGTTGTTTATGCGGATTTCAAAGAAATGATGATAAATACATGTTAGAATTTATTTTGAATCATAAATATGAATATGCACAGTGCTATTTTTGAAAAACTAAGCAAATGAACAAAAGCATAAAAATGAGCTCAAAAGAAAAAATAGCATGCGTTAGGTTGTTTGGATAATTTCACAATCCTTAGTAGATGGAAATTAGATGTAAGTTGAAACTTTTAATTCCATTTTCGAAAAGGAGAGTAGAAAACTTCGTGATCCTAAGTAACTGAGAACAGATACAAGTTGAAATGTTTGACTCTCATGTTATAAGGGTGAATGAAGGAAGTCACTTTTATGTCTTAGTTGATATCTTTTGGTATGCATTGAAAAAAATATAGAAGATATTGACATTGCACAAGGCATAAAAGCATACCACACGCAAGCTATATGAGAAAAATAAGTGCGCAAAAAGAAAAAGCGTGAAAAAATGAAAAAAATAGAGAAAAGAGCTTAAAAAGAAAGAAAAGTTCAGTGCTTAGAAGTGTGATTGAGAAAACCTATGCAGAAAACATATGAGTGAGGATAAGTAAATAATAATATGTTTTTATTGGATTTTCTAAGAATAAAATATAAATAATTGTGATGTTTAGAAAAGTGAAAGAAATTCTTTTTCTGTGGTGGTACATAAAAGATTCTAATTATATTGTGATTTTGAAATAACAGGAAATATTTGTGAAAACAAAGTCTTTAATTACCTACTGCTTATGAGGATGTGTAATATTATGCATACATGACAGAGATGTTTGTGGGTAGCATCACTGCAAACCCTCACGAGACCTTACTCGTCCACTGGCGTAACCCAGGGGTTGAAAGGGCTTGTTGCATGAGCTAAATGCAACCGTGATTCCTACGAAAGTGAGTTAGGTGATAGTTTGATTTCTTGCATTTTTCTAATTTGCTCGAGGACTAGCAAAACATAAGCATGGGGGTATTTGATCATGCATATATTTTAGGGATTTTTCATATAAAAATATGCATGATTTCATGAGAAAATGATTTAAAAACCCAATTTTATGTTAGTTTCGAGTAAATGTGCTAAAATAATTTAAAAATAGAAAATGCATGAAAAATAGTTTTATTTTACATTTTAATGCCTATTTTAGTGTTTGACATAATTGTAGTAGTTTAGTTTTTGAAAATCATAAAAAAATTAGAGTTAAAATAGACTTAGTTTTGTATTTTCTAAAACATAGTCATTTTGAGGTATTTTGTAAATATCTTTTTGAAGAGAGGTTTTTGAAATGAAAATTTACAAAGAAGAGGGACTTATGGAGAAAAGTTCAAAATTATAAATATGATACGTAGGGGGAAGAGAGGCTTGTCTTCTCTCTTTTGCCTAAGCCCTCTCTTCTTCCCCTTCCTCTCCACCTCTTCTTACCTCTTCTTCTTCTTCTTCCTATTTTCCCCTCTTTTTCTCATCTTCTTTCCGGTGGAGAATTCCTACAACAGCTAAAGCAAGAGAGAGGATTCCAACCTCTCTTCTAACCCTTCCAGTTCGGTGAGTTCTTATCTTCTTCTTCTTCTTTTATTAATTCCTCATAGTATTTTTCATTAGATTAGCTGAAAAAATCAATCAAATCAAAATAAAATGAAATCGTAGTACTGTAAACTGTAGTTAAATGTGCATCGGTTCAGTTCAAAATTTCAATCTTAAATCATAGGTATTATTTTTAATTCAGTTTAATGTTCATTCTGTATCGCATAGTTTAGTTTCAACAATAATATTTTTTTCCTGCATCGCAAATAGCATTTAAAAGAAAAAAAAAAAATCATCAGCATTGGCAGAGGATAATGTTTGTCTGTGTGTTTTTCAAATGAAACTCAGTTGCATCGGATTGCTTAATACTGTAGATGATCAATTATCATCTAGATCATCTTATTGAGAGCTAGTTCAGAAACAAGAAGGGATAATCGATCATATGATCAATTACTAATGGAATTCTGGTAGCAGAATAATTCAAATTTAATCGATCGACTAGCTGAGTGGATCGATTAGATGTCTGGAATTATTTTTTCAATTGATTCCTGATTTAAACTGTTTGAACCTTAAATTGATGATATTAGATTGCTAATCAAAATAATTCCAAAAATCGGCTGAATCGTCGCCGGAATATTTTTTTTACGATGTTGAGGTGTGGATTTCCGGTGAAGATTTGATCTCGTTGGAAATCAATATGGCTGTTGTCATTCAAAGATTGGAATCGATATCTGGCATCCTCCTGCAAAAATCCCCTGCTCTAAATGAATAATTTCACGTTTATCGTGAAGATATGAATCCGGTGATTTAAAAAAAAATTTAGCCACCGTGAAATTAATTCCATGAATGTTATATCCGAATGATTCTATTACTGTTTCTGGTAAATGAGAGTGTTGTGTACAATTCAAATGAGTATTGAAAAACAATTTTTGATCGGATGATTGGATTCAATATGATGTGAAGGATATTGATTTTGAATCAATTTGATTACTGGAATGTTTTTTCGGTGACTGATTTTTTTTTTAATTGTTTTTTTTTAGTGATCGACTGTTTGAAATTAGATTGAAGATTGTGCTTGACAGATCTCGGTTGGCTGTCACTGATTTCTGATAGCCATCCATTGAAGTTACTGTCATTGATCTTTGTAATGTTGAGAGGTAAATGGTGATTGAATTCCAACAGTGATCGGAGAACTGGATTTATTCCAGCCCTGAATAGTTTTAACTGGCCAGAATCACCTGCATAAGCCGGATTACCTTTGATCTCTGTAACGATTCACCTTTGATCAACATTGCTGCTATGTCTGGAAGCATTTGAGCAGTGTCGTGATATTGCTCAATCGTCTGATGCTTGAGCATTTGTCTGAGTTCTGGAAATTAAATGGATGAGGATCTAACTTCAGAGTATCTGTTTAAACTCTGAGATGTATTTGAACTGCTAAAATCTTTCTATCTTTACCGTGAGGATAGATCAGCTCCTCTGCAGAAGTGTCTCCAGCTAGGGTCTATTATTTGAGTATAAGTGTGATTTTGTTTTGAGAATCTTATGTCACAATTTGTGTTTGAATCTGATTAATGTGAATCAGAATCACAACTTATTCCAGTGAATGTTGAGTTTTGGCAATGCATGTACATGATTTCCAGCTGATTGGATTAATGTGAGTCACTGATTGTTAACTACTGATTTTTACCGAATTCCACTGTTGATTTTCAATGAGCTTCATTGCATGTTTTCATTAAGTGTTAACTAGAGCAAATTTGAGTTTCACTGAGAATTGTTGAGTTTTAATTGTTGATGCTTCATTTTAAAGAGTATTAGTTCATTAGCTTGTAGTTGTTTAGTTTAATCTACCAATAGTTAGTTGTTAGTTCATTAATAGTTAGTAATTAGATTAATCAATTAGTTAGTAGTTAGACTTGATTAGCATCTTTGTAATAATTAGCATTTTATTTCATGTCAATTAGTAGTTAGTAATCATTGTTAATTAGAAGTGTCAATTAGACTTTATAATTTTTTTGTATAGTTTTATTCTTTTATTTTGTACTGCTCGTGTTCATTTGACTTGTGCAGGATTGCTCAGGAGTGGAGCTGAAGTGCATATATAACACGAAGTATAAGAAGATAGAAGATTCTTTTTCTCTTATTTTTAGAATTAGGAATTTTAATTGGGTTTGTAAATATTGCACTTTACGCCCTCTGCGAAGGGTATTCATTTGTTGTAATAGTTAGTTGTTTTTACTTTTCTGAACATTTTACATTTCGAATAATTCGGCAATAAAGAGTAGTTTAGATTTGTGTACTTGAATACAACATATTCCCGTTCCCTGAGTTCGACCCGGTCTCATCCACTAGTGAGAACCGTTTTTTATTATTTGATGTCTGGTTTTCACATGTTTTTCATATAAAAATCTTTTCAAAATTTACAACGATTGCAAAAAGACATCACTCATACAGTAAACTAGATATATCTAGAAATCATAACACTTGATGCAATGCCGATACATAACAAATGAGCAGGAACATGTCAGAGAAGACATAAACAGGCAGTGAGACTACAGTGATGTTGCTGCAAATAATATTGTAGCAGGATTCTTCTTCATCAGACGCTGACCATCTTCCAATCCTGAGAATATCAACAGGTTCAAAATTGATCAGATCTCCGACCACTTCCATGTTTGTAAGACTGCCCAAGGCTTACTGTATATTAAGCCTCAATGTCTTCACCACATATCAGATATGAGCCATTTTCCGATCTGGTTTATTGATAAACTGATTATCCAAGAGAAGATATATGAAAGAAACATGGTGTAAGACCCGCAATTTTTCAGTATCTTTCTGAAGAAATTCACGAGGCATTTTCAAGTAAAAATAACATCTGAACCCGAAATACAAATCAGATCGATTTGTACGAACCAGTTATACTTGAGATATTCGTCGCTTTGCGAATATATGCTCAAACACTCTGGAAGCCATAACCTCTTAACTAAACAAAAACAAAGGATTTCCTCAAGCCAACTTTCTTAGTTACGTCAATACGAAGAGAATGACGTACTCAGAATTTTTCGGAAAAAAATCGCCGGAAACCCGAAATTCTTGCGGGACCCACGGAAATATTGGTGGGACCCACAGAAATATTCCTCAGAAAATATCTTGTGGGACCCACAAAATATCCTATGGAAATATCTAGTGGGCCCCACCTCAAAAGGAACCTCCTGGAATTAAAATAAAGCTCAGGGGCAAAAGAGGGATAAAAATTCCCAAGAGGAGGTGGGCTTGGGCTATAAATAGCCCTCCCCACTCTCTCTCTTCTCATAATTTCGACCCCCCCTCTCTCTCTTGCCTCCTCTCTCTCTCCTAAACCTCCCCTAGTGAGCCCAAGTGAGTCTGAGCCCACCTGACCTGGCCTGAACCCACCTGACCTGGTCTGAGCCTGCCTGACCTGGTCCTAGCTCACCTGACCTGGGTCTGAACCCACTTGACCTAGTCCAAACCTAGTTGACTTGACTTGAACCTAGTTGGGTTTAAAGTCAAAGTCAAAGTCCGTTTTGGTCCAGATTCCGGTTTGGATTTCTGAACCCAGACTTAGCCTACTTGAGCTGAGTTCGAACCTGCTGAACCCAGTTGACTTGGATCGAACCCTGTTTGGTTCAAACCACTTAGGTTGAGTAGCTTGACCTACTCTCCCTCTTTCTCAACTAAGTCAGCTTCATCTGACTTAGTCTGACCTCTCGAAGGAAGGCTCGAAGCCAAAGAAGCAACCCGGAGCCGTTTCTTCCACGATTTGAAGTAAGTTCGCTTCGTTGATCCATCTCTCTCAAGTATTTGACTGTTTGTATATAGAATATACTTTCTGAAGTAGTATCTTGCTTTAGTTCTTGATTGAGCCCTTTTTGGACACTTCGGTGTTCACCCGCTCGTCTCGTAACTATCGTCGAATATATCTATGTTCAAACACGCAGTATTTGCGTTCTTCAAAATGGTATCTCGCTTTAGTTCTTGGTTGAGCCCTTTAGGACACTTCGGTGTTCACCCGCTCGCCTCGTAACTATCGTTGGATGCGGATCTAGGTGTATATCTGCTGATTCTGCCGACGCGTCTTATATCACACAGGCTATGTAATTTACCTTTGCCGTCGCGTCGTATGATGCCAAGGCTCCTGCTTTCTGCAATGTATTTACTTATGCCGTCGCGTCGAACGATGCCAAGGCTTCTGCTTTGTTATATATGTAGAATATTTCGTTCAGTTACACACCCTGAACAATAGTATATGCATTTCTTTACGCCGCCGCTGTATAAAGCACAGGCTTCTGCTTATACTACATATATAGCGCATAAATGAGCGTTCAAATGGAGATCAAACTCCAAATCGCCCATGCGATTCCTTGACCGCTCCTCGTTCAAGATTCTGCTTGACGAATGAAGCCCCTATTGGAAAGGCTTCGGTTTTTGGCAAAATGCTCTTTACGTAATGACTAAGTCAATTTCGTATGGCCTGGCTATGGCCAAGGGTTCCTGCAACCTTGATGGATGCAAAGTACGCACAACGGTGCGCATCCATTTCCCGAATTAAGCGTGGCGATTTCCTACCAAAGAGGGGAGATGCCGCTGAAATGGATAAAAGAAACGCACGCTTTCTCCGTAAAAGAGAGGAAGTGCTGCTGAAATTTCTGAAGAAGCTAAGAATAGCTCAGAAAGAATGTAGCAGGATACTCTGACATATAGCAGAGTGCTACCCAGTTCATGGTTTGCCTCTACAACGTAGAAGGGTTCGTCGCACCACTGCCGGTAGAGCAGGGGAGGTGCTGACGAAATGGTTGGCAGAAGAGCTGCCGAAACCAATGGAACGGCATAATGATGTCCGTTGATGGAACGATGCCAGATCGGCTCGTATCCTTGTGCCTGCAAGGGCACCTTGCTCGTAAGGGCCGCTGAGCCGGAGTAGAGGTTGTGCCTTGGCTAGGTTTGGACTCGTTGCGTAAAAATACGTCGAGTAGCCGATCTATTTAGATCGAGTCATATGCATGCTCATTGAGAACGGTTACACAACCAGACTCGTAAGGGCCGAAGAGCCAGAGTGTGTTGTTTCCACCCAAAGAGGTGTGATGCTCGTGGTGGCCGAAGTGCCAAAGAGCGGTGTTCTGCATGCATATGAATAAGACTTAAGGTCGCACATACCCCGCGGTTGAAGATCGTGTTAGGGGTACCCCCTCAGTAATGACTGTGTTGGGGAAGACTGAATGGGGTCGGGTACATACTCCCGTAGTGCTGAAAGCACGGGCTGCCTAAATGGCATGCAGATTCTGTCCAAGTAATTGTAAGACTGGCAGACCCCTTGAGGAATTATGCTCACTGTGGAATGACAGTGATGGTACAGCCTTGAGTGACATGTATTTTACTTTGGACCTGATAGAGTCCACGATGGCCTCAGTCACTCATGGGTTTTGGGGTCGTGGTTATCCTTAAGATCTAAGGATTGAACCCAACTACTGCAAGTAGAGGATGCATCCGAATATGGGCCTAGTAGGATTCTCCCAGTTGAAACACACTGCCCTACTATGGATAGGGTCAACAGGCCTCTGGGTATCTAAAATACATAGAATAATCAACCCCCAGAACGTCGCGTTGATGCTCGGACAATAGCTCTACCTGCGTACCAAAGGCGGGAGCGGTTAATTATCAAACAATGCATTAGTTCTAGGTACAGCGATGCTTTGAATGTATGAGTGGATGACGTGTTGAGTCAGTCCTGCATAACCTTTGTGAAGGTGTCATGTTCGGTATACTACTGGACCGACTGGGCAAAGACCCGTGTTGTATCCGCACGACTAAGCGAAGCTCGAGGAGTTGTCCTTAGATGCGTGGGATACGGATGTGCCCAGTATGAAGACTTGAGCTAGACATCACTTTGAGACCCGGAAGAGGTCATGGCTAAGTCGTGGAGACTTATGCGGCTATTCAAATTACAGCCCTGAAAAGGCTTGCTCTAAGTCATGAAGACTCGAGCGGATGTTCAACTCATAGCCCTGAGGAGGCTCCTGCGATATACGCTAAGTCTTGGAGGCTTGAGCGTCGTTATTGCGCATTGCGACCCTGAGTGGTCATTATCGTACTTGAGTTGAATGGTTACATGATTGCATGCTTACCAGACCATCAGTGGTTCTGACCCCGTTTTATGGGGATTTCAGGTGTTGGACCTGCGTGGCGATATGCGGAGCAAGGCGGCATCGAGTTCCAGGGTTTCTCTAGACAGAGTTGTACTGCTTCCTTTTTATTGAACCTACACTGCTCTCCTAAGCAGTAGTGTTGTAATAAACATATGTTTTCGATAAAATGGAACACTTTGGTGGTCAATGAGTTGCTTGGCCACATACCTGCAACGTGCTCGGAGTTTTCTAAAACTGACGACTCATTATCGTCTGATTCCGCTGCTAAAAGCTTTTCTAAGTTCTGCTGCAAAGAAAAAAAAGAAAGAAATTCATGAAAATTTTAACTTAGCTTTGTTTTGGAAATCCGGGGCGTTACACATGGGGATTGCTCCATTGGATGAACATCGAAGTTGCTTTTGGTTGTAATTACGTTGACCATAACCTTAGCCAACTTCTAAAGAACACACATCAATGATAAAAAGAAAAAGAAAAAAAGGGGAAACTCCTCTGTAACACACCCATAGATGCACACGGTAGAGGGAATGATTACAGTAGTCTTGCAGAAATATTGAAAGCAAAGTAAGGCAGGGTGTAAACCGTGAGGTGCTGATGAAGAAGTCATGATGAAATGAGGAATGTCATAATGGAGTCAAAATAATGAGAACGATAAACACGAATTGAAATTAGAAACAGCTCAAGAGATGAAAAGAAAACAAGAATCGAGACAAAAACATAAATCAACAAAAATCGAAAACCAAAATCAAAGTAACTAAGAGGAAAATAGGAATCAAGCTAAAAAGCAAGAACAGGAATCGAATAAGGCAAAATCAGAGAGGAAACTAAAATCGAGTTAGATCAAAATATATAAAAAAAAAGGGAAATTAAAGTTGTTGGGATCAGAAATCCTGTTGCTGTGGCACGAGGATGGGCCGAGATCGCACAAGCAATCGGGCACCATCATTAGTGCGTAAATGGGATGTTAAGATAGGAAAACAAAAGAAAATTCAGAAAATAAAGCAAGAATGGCCACTTACCGTAGCCCACCTGGGGGGGAGGCTCTTTGCAGGGAAAAACAAAAAAGGGAAAGAACGGTTACTTACCTGCGGTGGCTACGGTAACTGGTCTTCCACTTGCTACTTGAGGAGAATCAGAGAAGAAGCATGGAGAAACATAGGGTCGACTTCTCCCAGGCAATGGAAAAAAAAAACTGAAAATATGCAAAAGGAGAAAAGAATAATGCGAGTAAGAGAAAAAGGGATGGAAGAAAGAGGCGATGGAGGGGTGAAAAAGTGGTGCCTAAGGTTTTCGTTGCATGGTTCCTTTATAGGGGAGAAGGAGGTTCGCGAAGGAGGGAAACGGTTGAAGATGAAGGGTGGATGGAGGATGAGAATGGGGGTCGCACATGGGGGGAGTCGGCCATGGAGGGAGAGAGAGGCGAGAGTCAGGGGGTTCATAACGGCTGAGGCCGAAGGGCGATCTTTCCCCTTTTTCTTCCTTACGAAGTTTCCTCTTCAAAACCCTAAAAGGAAGCTTTACAGGGCCCTCCCCTTAAATTTGATTTTTTTCGAAAAGCTGGCCCTTCACGTTTTTCAAAATTTCAAAACAGGGGTTCTCTCGCCCTCTTTTTCAAAAAAAAAGGGATGTTTTAAAAGCTTTTTTTTTTATTTTTTTATTTTTGGAATAAAATCCTAAAATTTACAGAAAAACAAGGATTTAAACTAATTTTTTTATATTTTTGAGAAATATTTACAAAAGAGGGTTTCCAAGTCTATTTTTGAGAAAATTTCTTTAGAAAATGGGTTCGGACCTGAGTTTTGAGAAAATATTCGAGTTTTAAACCTCGAATCGAGGAATATAACACGATGGGTCCAAGCGGAGGTCGGAGGGACTGTCCGAGCTATTTAAAAACTATTTTTGGTATTTCTGTAATTTTAAAAAAGTTGGACAACGAGACTCAGATTTGGATCTGGACAATGGATCTGGATCCGAAATCGAGTCAAACATATAAAACGAATTTAATTTCAGTAAAACTTGAGAAATGAACTAGAATTTAGATTCAAAAGTGGCTCAATTGCTCAAAAAATGATATCAGGGGCAAAAAGGGAATATTTAAAAGATTTTGAAAAATTTGGGGTGTTCACAGATGCCCCTCTTTGCTACTAAGCTGGTTGAAAGCCGAGCTTAGTGGCAAAGATAACACTCCAAATTTTGAAAATGCCCCAGTCAGCAGATCTGAACTGGGTGTGGAAGAATTTATTTGAAAGACATGGTTTTTCAGGTTTAAAACTTTATCCTTGAATGGCTTGGGGGAGACGAAATCCTCGAAAATGATATGACTGAATAATAGAGATGAGGAAATCGTGATGGGACTTTGGGTGAAGATCCCGAAATGCTGAAAGATAAGAATTTTGATCAAGTCTCACGGGTGAGACAAGATCAGCTTTTCAGAATGACTCAGGTTTAGCCCTTAACCTGGATGGGGCGAATATATCTCAAAATAATCTGAATGGGGAAGGGAATATATGATGACAGTGATGGGACATTTTTGAGAAAATGCCTCATGAGATGAAGCTCAAGTAGGATTTTATTCTGGATGGATATACAGAGCATGAATTCCTCGATGGGAAAAACCATGGTGGGACTTGGAAGGAAACACCTCGTTAAAACGAGGAATCTTGTCGGAATGAGACTCAGGTTTAACCAAAACCTGAAAAGGAAGATACCTCGAGGGGCGAGGTTCAGGCTTAAACCCTTAACCTAAAGGGGACGACCATACGGAATCCTCGAGTGAATAGACCATGATGGGACCTTCAGAGTTTGGACGAACAAATCCAAAAGGGGTTTGCGAAAGGAGGAAGGAAATGGGGTTCCCTAAAGCTTTGAAAAAGGGGTGAACTTGAGAGTCTCATTGCTGAGACTGAATCAGCTTTTTTAATTTAATGACCTCTCGCGGAAAATACAGGTTTGACCCTTAACCTGAGTGGGAACAACCATACGGATTTCTCAAAACCGTGATGGGACAGGAGAGATACTTCAACTGAATGAGGCAACTCTTCTGGGAATGTGAGAGATGAAAAAATGAGGAGATGTGAGACAAAATGAACGATGAATAAGGTAACAGGAGGCAAATCTTTTGATGGGGTAAAAGATGAATAAGGCGAACCTCTTATCAAGGAGACGAATCTCTTGACAAGGCAAAAGATGGAAGAGGGCAAATCCTTTGGACAGGAGAAGGTGAAAGAGAAATATGAAGATGGTGATGAAGATGGCAATCCTTTTAGCAAGGAGAAGGTAAAATATGAAGATATGAAGATGACAATCATTTTAGCAAGGAGAAGGCAAAATGTGAAATATGAAGAAGGCAATCCTTTTAGCAAGGAGAAGGCAAGATGTGAAATATGAAGAAGGCAATCCTTTTAGCAAGGAGAAGGCAAAATGTGAAATATGAAGAAGGCAATCCTTTTAGCAAGGAGAAGGCAAGATGTGAAATATGAAGAAGGCAATTCTTTAAACAGGGAGAAGGCAAATCTTTCGATCAAGGCAAGAGATGAATAAGGCAATCCTTTTATCAAGGAGAAGGCGAGTCTCTCGACAAAGTGAAAGATGAAGAAGGCGATCATTTAATCAAAGAGAAGGCGAGTCTCTCGACAAAGCGAAAGACGAGGAAGGCGATCCTTTTATCAAAGAGAAGGCGAGTCCCTCGACAAAGCGAAAGACGGGGAAGGCGATCCTTTTATCAAAAAGAAGGCGAGTCTCTCGACAAAGCGAAAGACGATGAAGGTGATCCTTTTATCAAGGAGAAGGCGAGTCTCTCGACAAAGCGAAAGACGGAGAAGGCAATCCTTTTATCAAGGAGAATGCGAGTCTCTCGACAAAGCGAAAGACGAGGAAGGCAATCATTTAATCAAGGAGAAGGCGAGTCTCTCGACAAAGCGAAAGACGAGGAAGGCAATCCTTTTATCAAGGAGAAGGCGAGTCTCTCGACAAAGCGAAAGACGGAGAAGGCAATCCTTTTATCAAGGAGAAGGCGAGTCTCTCGACAAAGCGAAAGACGGAGAAGGTAATCCTTTTATCAAGGAGAAGGCGAGTCTCTCGACAAAGCGAAAGACGGAGAAGGCAATCCTTTTATCAAGGAGAAGGTGAGTCTCTCGACAAAGCGAAAGACGGAGAAGGTAACCCTTTTATCAAGGAGAAGGCGAGTCTCTCGACAAAGCGAAAGACGGAGAATGTAAACAACTCTAGGTTGTATCAAAATGGATATTGAATATTTATTTCATTCTTTAGAATATCTAGAAAATTTTGCCAATAAGATAAATTTATAGTTCACTTCAATACTTGAAAATGTGCACATGTGTGCAAAAGACATTCCCTCTTTTACCTAGAGTATTTCCTCCAACGAGGTTAACTCCTCGGTTTTAAGAGTCAAATTCAAAATTTTAGCGCTGATGATTTTCTTTAAGGAAGCTATCTATTTCCTTGATATGAGAAGAGAAGAAATATTCTCAATTTCATAAAAGCAAGTAAAGAAAAGATATTGATAACAGATATTTTGCATAAGAAAAGATGACTTCTGCCAATTTTGGCAGTTTGATATTTTAGTGTTTTCTCATGATGATCTTTTTGCACTCTTTTTGAGTCATTGAACTTTTTCGGGCTTTTTACATCATCCTTCATTTGGAGATGTCCTGACTTTTCTCTCTTTTTCAAGGGAAGGGTATGTCACAAACTCCTTCATCTTGGAGATGTTCCGATCCTTCATTTCTCTCAGGAATTATATTGATGTTATTGGCTCAAAAGGTCTATTGATGATAGCGGAAATCAAATATCATTTAGGGTTTGTCGGTAGGTTCATCACACTCGCCTTCATCTCGACGGTGATCTGAACTTTCCTTTAAATGATCCTTCACAAACTCCTTCATCTCGGTAGATGATCCAAATCTTCTTTGGCCCCGGGGATCTGCTCGCCTATTCGCCTTCATCTTGACGACAATTGAGAGATCCCTTTTGCAGATATTTGATTGCAGCTTTAAAATGGATAAGGAGATATGGATTGAGTGGATTCTTTTTATCGCTCAGGATATTTCCACTGCCTAATTGCCAGAAAATCATTTTAAAACATGCGTCATAACTATGATCAATATCAATTCGCTTCCGGCTTTTCAATGTCATCGAATGTTTCTTTCGCTAATCATACCGAGGATATTTCTTACATCCTTTTGGTTGATCAACAGGAAAAGATTTGAATTTTACCTCTTTTTCGCAAAAAGTTTCACCTTTTTGAAAAAAATACTAGAGGTAATCTGAGGTAATTTTTTTGTGCAGTAGAAATATTGGAATCAACAAATACTTTTAGCAAATTGGCAAATTTTTCATGAATTCTTTGTGAAATAATCACTCAATATAGACTTTGATATAACCTTTAGTTGTAATTTATGATTTTGGACATTCTGACCAGTAAAACTGGAACCTTTCATTTAACGACCAGCGAAGTAGCTGGAACCTTTCATTTAACGACCAGCGAAGTAGCTGGGACATTTCATTTAACGACCAACGAAGGAGTTGAAACATTTCATTTAACGACCAGCAAAGTAGCTGAGACATTTCATTTAACCATTTAACGACCAGCGAAGTAGCCGGGACATTTCATTTAACGACCAGCGAAGTAGCTGGGACATTTCATTTAACGACCAGCGAAGTAGCTGGGACATTTTATTTAACGACCAGCGAAGTAGCAGGGACTTTTCATTTAATCATTTAACGACCAACGAAGTAGCTGGGACTTTTCATTTAATCATTTAACGACCAGCGAAGTAGCTGGGACTTTTCATTTAATCATTTAACGACCAGCGAAGTAGCTGGGACTTTTCATTTAATGACCTGATTTAAGTTCGAAACTTTTGAAAGACAACCAGTACGAGGACTGAACTTGATCTTTAGATTTAAAAACTTTAGCAAAATAACTAGTGCGAGCACCGAGTTTTTCTAACTGAGAGTCGTGAAGGAGACCGACATTCTTAAGATATTTAGAGATTGAAGCAGTAATGATTGCCGGGGTTTCAGGATTATCCGTTATCCTGAAGGGGAAATAGAATATTTTATAAAGAGATAACCTAAGACTTGAATTTAGAAGGGATATGACAAGATTTAGAATTTATGATCTATGATTTAGATGGACCAGCACAGTTAGTTGTATGCGGTCCCATTTTTAGGATTAAACCCTTATCCTGAACGGAGAATATAGAAAGAATAAACTTTGAGAAGACAGAAGGATATAGAACTTTGAAAAAAATGTAGAACATTTGAGGAAATTGATATTTTTGTAAAAAGAATTCTCACAGGTAGCATGGTTGCCCCTATGGGTGATCTAAGGATTATCCCTTATCCTGAATGGGAAAAAGAATAGAATTTAGAGAGAAATTGATATAAATTTAGAAATCAATAAAGATCGATAAAAACTTGTATTTGCAAAAAGAATTCTCATAGGTAGCATTGTTTCCCCTACGAGAGGTCTCAGGATTATCCCTTATCCTAAATGGAAAAAGAATTTAAGGAATGAAGAAAAATTGATATAAATTTAGAAAATCAAATGAAGGTTTACGAAACTTGTATTTACAAAAGAATCCTTATAGGTAGCGTTATTGCTCCTACGAGGGGTCTCAGGATTATCCCTTATCCTGAATGGGAAAAAGAATTTAAGGAATTTTAATAAAGAGAAATTGATATAAATTTAGAAAATCAATGAAGGTTGACGAAACTTGTATTTACAAAAGAATCCTCATAAGTAGCGTTATTGCTCCTACGAGGGGTTTCAGGATTATCCCTTATCCTGAATGGGAAAAAGAATAGAATTTAAAGAGATTTAATGAAGGGAAATTGATATAGATCTAGAAAATCAACAAAGATTGACAAAACTTGTATTTACAAAAGAATCCTCATAGGTAGTGTTATTGCTCCTACGAGGGGTTTCAGGATTATCCCTTATCCTGAATGGGAACACCTCGAACAACGAGGGTCAGGTTTTTCCCTTAACCTGAGCGGGAACACCTCGGACAATGAGGGTCAGGTTTATCCCTTAACCTGAGGGGGAACACCTCGGACAACAAGGGTCAGGTTTATCCCTTAACCTGAAAGGGCAAACAATTGATATAATTTAATAGAATTAAGGAAATATTGATAAACTTGATAAAAATATGAATAAAATGAATGAAACTGATAAAAAATATCAAATTTAACTGAAAATTTATAAGATTTAAGAAAAAAGGAGTTTTTTCTGATCCGCAGCATATGGGATCCTGAAAGGAAAAAATATTTATTTAAAAGATAAGTGAGAAATCATTTTTGAGAAGAAAATTCACTGTAAGAAGAACGATCAACGCGAGATCTGATCCTTTAAAAAGGAGAATCATCATGAGAGATCATCATGAGGTTTGATTTCGAGGATAGTGGTTTAAAAACCAATTTTGAAAGAGAAAACAAAAAACGAGGTGATGATTTTGAAGACAAATGGTTTTTAAAACCTAATTTGGAAAAGGAAAAATCAACATGTTAGTTTATTTAAAAGGGATTTAGATCAAAATATTTGAATCTTTTGAAGACTTTTGCAGAAATTTTATGATTTTGAAAATCCTCATAGGCAATATCATTTCTCTCATGATGGAGGAAAACAAATTTTGAAAATAGATGACAAGGATTTAAAATTTTGAAAAATAGCAGGCAGGATCAAAAAGAATTTGAAGAAAGCAGAAGAAAAAGACAATACACCTGGGTTTTAAAGAGGAAATTTTGAATAGTATACCCAGGGTTTTGGAAAATATAAGGAAGATATATAATATTATTCAATCACAGACATACAAGCAAGGATGCACAAATAGCACTCCCTAAAGCTGACTCTATATGCAATATTTGAAATGGCAAATAGGATCTTAATCCTAACTCTAAGATTTAGATCATCTGATTCCAATCAAGGTACGCCGATATACTCGAGCCGAAGCTCGAAGTAAGTGGCATATAAGATATTTCTCCGGTTCTAAGGTAAAGGTTTCCCAACATCCTTGAGCACCTACCGATATACCTCGGACTATGGCCCTTAGGTACGTGGTAGGGGGGCGCAAACCCAAATAAGTGGTCCAGTTGTGAGGCTCTCTCCCGAACTATGGTTCAGTGAGACAGCCCAGCAACGTGAAGACCGGGACAAATATAGGTAGGGATGTTTTCGAAAATATGATCAACATGCAGATAAAAACCAGAAGGCTCTAATGCAAGTCCTAAAGAGATAGATTTAAATGAAAAGAAGCATACACTTGCATATATTGTTTTGCATTCAATCCCTAGAATTGAGGAGAGTTGTATTTAAGACCTAAGTCTAATGTGAACATGGAATAATCTCCTTAATATGGTCCTACCAAACCATACTTAGATCCTATATGCAATAATGTCAGCATTAGGACAGAGTCTAGGCTCCTAAGGTTTGCATGAAAAATGAAGCTGACATAGAAGAATAAAGACTTAGATAATATAAAGCAAAGCAAAGGCATAGATTCAACCGGACGAAGACGTGTCCCATCTCGGTCACCAAAACTGTGATCATCGCAAAATTTTTCCTCTCTTGTGGTTTCTCTCTCTTCCTTTTCTTTTCCTTTTCTAACCTCTGTTTTCTCCATTTTGAAGGGTGAGAAATAAAAGAAAGAAAATAAAGAGAGAGGAGAAAAGAAAGAAAGAAAGAGAGAAGAGGAACTCTTTTGTGGGGTTTCACTTGACCTTAATTTGAAGAATATTTAGAAATTTAACTCGCCTCCGTTTTGAAATATATTGCGGGAAAAATGGAGAGATGGGATTCGCTCGTCGGTACGAGGTTCGACCGTTCCTGGCGCCTTTACCAGGGGTAATCGAACCAAGGATCGAATCTATGCCTTTTGCTTTGCCTAAATATCATCTAAGAATTTATCCTAAAGATCTAAATGCACAAGGATTCATGCTTGTGCAATGCAAGGATGTATGCTTTTTTTGAAAGATGTTTTGAAAATTTCCAAGTATTCTGAGATGAACTTGGTAAGGGAGTGAAGAAATAATTGAATCTAACTTAGAACTTGAGATAGATCAGAGGAGTTCTAAGTCTTCAGAGTTGGGAAAATAAATCTTGATTTTGAAGAGAAAGATTTGAAGATGAAAGATAAGAAATGAGGTTTCAAAGTCAGAAATGGATTTTGAAGTTCAATTTGAGCTTTAAACTTGGATTTAGGAAAGGAAAATGAAATGGAATTTGAATTTCAAATTTGAAATCAGGATGGATCTGAGAAATCCAAAATAGAAAATGAATTTAAGAAATCCAGATGTAATTTGTAAATGGACTTTAGATTTGAAATCTGGAAATAAAATGGAACTGGATTTGAGAGTTGGAATTGGGAAATGGGTTTGGATTCTGGATCCTGAAATAGGTTCTGGATCTTAAAATGGATTTAGGATCTAAAATCTAAGATCCAAAAATAGAGTTAGACTCTGGACCCTAAGATGGATTTTGGATCTGAAGTCTGAGATCCAAATTAGAGTTGGATTCTGGATCCTAAAAGGGACTTGGATCTGAAGTCTAAGATCCAAAGTAGAATTGTATTCTAGATCCTAAAAGGAATTGGATCTGGAGTCTGAGATCCAAGGTAGAAATTGGATTCTGGATCCTAAAATGGAATTGGATTTGGGGTCTGAGATCCAAGGTAGAATTGGATTTTGGATCCTAAAATGAAATTGGATCTGAAGTCTGAGATCCGATATGAATGTTGAATCCTGGATCCTAAATTGGATTTGTTAAATTCAGAAGATGAATCAAGAACTTCCAAGTTTGAATTGAACTTGAAAAATGAAATTTAGAATTTGAATCTTGAATATACAAATGAATTTCAAAGTCAATTTAGACTTTGAATTTGAAGTTTGAATTTGGAATCAGACGATGAAAAGAATCTCAAAGTTCAATTGAACTTTAGATTTGATTGGAGTTTCGAATATAAATTGAATTTGGAATTTAAAAGTCAAATTGAACTTTGAAATCTGATTTGAATTGGAATTTTTAAATATAAAATGATTTTTTGAAGTCTCAAAGTCAAATTGGACATTGAAATTGAAATCTAAATCTTTGAAATAAGATAGAAGAATGAATTGAAATAGAGATTTGAAGAAGGATATTTTGAGATCACTTGGATTTTGAAAAGAATTTCAAAAATATGATGTAGTTCTATCCTAAATGATGAATGAATTTAAACTTTTGAAATTGGATTTTAAAACCCATATTTCATCCTTTACATGAATTGAAATAAGATTGAAAATATAATACATTCCTGACTATGGCCATTGAATGTATTATATAATAATCTATATTTAAATTCAGGTGAAGAATAAAACATATTTTTGTGCTTTTATAGAGTTTAAAATGAAATTAACTCTCAATATACCCTGACTATGGCCATTGGTATATATTTTGAGCCAATTTTAAATTAAACTCTAAATAAAAGAAGGAAATATTTGAAAACATGATGATTTTTGAAGAGGATCCAGTGTGGATCCAGTATTATTTTATAAAAGATAAAAATACTAAGTTTTGTTTACATCCTGACTATGGCCATTGATGTAAATCATCAACTTAGTATTTATTACCTCTTACGAAATGGTGCACGTGCCATTCGTGTTTCATCATTGTGAGATTTTGGAAAATAAAGGTAAAAAGCATGAAAATAAGCAGTTTAGGATATTTACGATGCTCATTCATTCTATCTAAAGTAGGAGATGTAAATTCTCATTTAAGATCTAACTATTACAATACATGATATTGAATTTACAACTCCCCAATGATGATATCTTCCATATATTTCATGTAAAACAGAGTTAATACAGAGCAAAATGGCAAACTATTAAGGATGATGGAAAATATCAAGTAAAATCCTAATACCATACTTAAGTTAGGTGGAGAATGTATAAACGAATGTGTGCATCTAAATACATATGAAGGAATGCATTTATTTATAAGGAAATGTATCTCATTTAAATGGAAAAGAAGATACCTTTATCTAGATGTATATGATAGTGTATTTACTTAAATACACATGGAAATCAGGACCCAATGTTCATGTGGAAGTGTATGTAGAGAGAATAGAGAGAGGTGGTTAGCTAAATCAATTGTTGAACACGAAATTGATATCAATGAGATTTTACAGAAAGAAAATGGCAAGACAGAAGCAAAAGAACAGATATTGATACAGTAGAACCTTTCATAATTGCTCTCCGTTCATCATTATAATGAACCAATAGGCCAGCTCCAGTAATCACCAGTAATGCTACTGGCTGCAACAATTGCAGACTTGCAGTTAACACACACAAATCAATCAAGCTGACATCTACTTAAAGTGCCAAGACAAGTCCCTCCCTAGATCAAATGAAGAAAATATATTATCTTTTAGTGAGAACAATATGACATATACAGTAAAGTAAGCTACTCAACACGCAGGGAATAAGATGGACATCTTTTCAGTGACGAAAATTAAAATGATGCATACTACAATATAATAACTCCCTGATTGAGAATGCAATGTTTCCACTGGCAGTGGAAGGTTGGTAGCTGCCCTTTTGTTGCTATGATGGGGAGCTGCAGCAATTACTTCAGATTGTGAGTGGCATAAATCAGTAGATATTTAACTTTTACTTACCACGGTACCAATGTTCAACTCAAAGTAGTAAAACAAAACTGATCTATCAAAAGAATTCTGTAGAAGAGTGATCCAACTTGTATTGCCATCCGTCTCTGGATATAGGATGCTGTGAGGTGGATGCTGTAAGTAGAGACTACAGAGACATAGCCAACGAGGTGATAAGTGGTTGGGAACTGGAGTGGATGATGGATAGATATATAGCTTACAAACTTGGCAACCTGTAATGGGTACAGACCTTCAACAAATCGAGTTTCATATGAAATGGATAATGCAGGAAGTAAAGTGTGGTGGCTGTTTGTGCTTAAGGAGATATACAAAAGCTACAACAAGATGCATGTTTTCCTTTTTCATAGCCGTTACCAATGGTTGTTCTTGAGATCACGTCTGCTGTAAGATTCTGGAGTTCAACCCACACATCCCATTCACTTGATCCTTGATCAATTCACTTCTCCCATCTCTTGATCAATTCATGTCAACTGGTAACAAATGCAGGTGTCATCCCCGATTAAAACTTGCCTGGGTGAAATGCAGGATTGATCATTCTTCTGTGCCTTGCCCACTGTTCTCTTTCCAAGCTAAAAATTCTCAAAGCCAAGAGCTTTTCAACAAGGCCTGCTGGTGGCTTCTGAAGGTGACAAAAACTTGTTTTGAAAGGATATCCTTTACCCTCCCAGGATCCAAAACATTCACAGGATCGGACCGGGCGACTGACAACTTCCCTGTCTGACTGAACTTCGGATTGGCATTCATATATCCAGGAGAAATCTCTCTGTTCTCAGCTTTTATGCCAGAGAGGCCATATCCACAAACTCCATCAGTGTTGAGACCACCATCCAGCAACTCCCATCATCATTGTAGGGCGGCCCCCTGCCGATACTCCTCTAATGGGATGCTTTCAAAGCTAAGATCCAGACTAACCAAATCCTGGCAAATTTGCTTCATGTTAGTAACAAATCTTCCCAAATTGTAGGGCTCGGTTTCAACAATTTCAGCTTGTCACCACAGGAAACTGAGATCGTCACCTCAGTGAACAGATTATCCATTCAATCCAGAAAATGAAAAGTTCTTACAAATAATGTCTAGATGGGAAACTTCTAGATAAATTAGTATTGTCCTGATAGCAGACATACAGGACCCCAGAAATTATCCCACCTGTATATTGAGATGGATCTAATGTAAATGTAACGAATGAAGCTTAGACTGTGTCATCTCAACTAAATCTTATGGAAACACAATATCAATTGCTAGAATTAAGGACATACATGGTGGTGAACAGGGTATGCAATAACAGGAAAAGATACAAGCATAGATGGATACGCTATACTGTAAGGGTTAGCTTTAAAAACAAATTGAGAAAATACCTGGTAAGCATAGAAATTAATTAGATTAAAAGCAAATTGAGCAATGCTTGATTGTCCACCTTGCGCTGGGCAGCAGCTAAGACTCTGGATCACCAAATACGTCGAGATCTCGTCTCGAAATGTTCATATTGCTTAAGAGAGACATAACTGGACATTTTGACAAAACCAAAATTGGAAGAGTTATTCCAAAGTCAGGAACAATCAAGGAATCCGACCCACTTGAAAGTGGATTTGGTCATGCCAACTTCGATCGATTGCTCAAATACATTCCAGACTTGACTTAGTTATAGGCAACCCAACGAAATGGCTTCATCATGTTAACTCATAGAGAGGCCACAGGATTTTTCATAAATGATCAACCAAAATTTAACCATCTATCATGGAATTCCGTGCTACATTGTCTCTTTAACATACCTTGTTTAAGACCAGACGAGTGGAATGGATCTGTTCGTACTTGACCTTCATATTTAACAGGAAATTGTCAACAAACATATCAAAGCTTAAATCGAGCTTCACCCTCTTGGCTCGAACACATGGTGGCTTCACAACAAAGCTGAACAATTCATGATGATCATAAATCATCCCTAAAGAGGATGCAGAGTTTCATGGTGAAATCGAATATCAGACCCCTCGGCAAGCCTAGCAGATCAACTCTTTAATATGCAAGGGTTATGATGATGTGCAACAATGAAGATTCCGAGTGTCCCAAAGTAACACCTCAGCCAGGCTTATCTGCGTATAAAGCAACCATGTTTGTTAGATAATTTCTATGAGACAACTGAAGCATCAAACCATACGAAAATAAATATTGCATAACCATGGAATACAAATGCCAATGTTAAAATTGAATGTAGGCTTACCTCTGTGTTTTAAGCTCTGGTCGACTTTTGCCATTCAGAATAAAAGGGAGATGATTATCTGATTGAAGGTGCAAAGATGCTAATACAGGAAATAGGATGAAGGATAATGAAAAAAATGGAAATGACCAACTTTTGCTATATATATATATATATATATATATATATATATATATATATATATATATATATATATATGTATTTTTATTTGTTTAAGCAAGGCCCGAAAATATGGTTGAAGATTGTTTAAACTTGTAGCTATTTGGACAATGCGAAACAACACACCTTTGATTAGCTTAAAGCTCTTATCTTCACTTTTACCCTTGTTGCTCATGGACATAACTTCGCTTTATACCTACTTTCAGGTATATTAAGCCATCTCAAACTTCTTCTTTGACTGCGGAACAAAGTGTGCAGAAAATATAATGAAACATAAATATAGAGAATCAATGGGCTCATACAGTAAACTAGATATATCTAGAAATCATAACACTTGATGCAATGCCGATACATAACAAATGAGCAGGAACATGTCAGAGAAGACATAAACAGGCAGTGAGACTACAGTGATGTTGCTGCAAATAATATTGTAGCAGGATTCTTCTTCATCAGACGTTGACCATCTTCCAATCCTGAGAATATCAACAGGTTCAAAATTGATCAGATCTCCGACCACTTCCATGTTTGTAAGACTGCCCAAGGCTTACTGTATATTAAGCCTCAATGTCTTCACTGCATATCAGATATGAGCCATTTTCCGATCTGGTTTATTGATAAACTGAATATCCAAGAGAAGATATATGAAAGAAACATGGGGATTGCTCCATTGGATGAACATCGAAGTTGCTTTTGGCAGTAATTACTTTGACCATAACCTTAGCCAACTTCTGAAGAACACACGTCAATGATAAAAAGAAAAAGAAAAAAAGGGGAAACTCCTCTGTAACACACCCATAGATGCACACGGTAGAGGGAATGATTACAGTAGTCTTGCAGAAATATTGAAAGCAAAGTACGGCAGGGTGTGTAAACCGTGAGGTGCTGATGAAGAAGTCACGATGAAATGGGGAATGTCATAATGGAGTCAAAATAATGAGAACGATAAACACGAATTGAAATTAGAAACAGCTCAAGAGATGAAAAGAAAACAAGAATCGAGACAAAAACATAAATCAACAAAAATCGAAAACCAAAATCAAAGTAACTAAGAGGAAAATAGGAATCAAGCTAAAAAGCAAGAACAGGAATCGAATAAGGCAAAATCAGAGAGGAAACTAAAATCGAGTTAGATCAAAATATATAAAAAAAAAAAGGGAAATGAAAGTTGTTGGGATCAAAAATCCCGTTGCTGTGGCACGAGGATGGGCCGAGATCGCACAAGCAATCGGGCACCATCATTAGTGCGTAAATAGGATGTTAAGATAGGAAAACAAAAGAAAATTCAGAAAAATAAAGCAAGAATGGCCACTTACCGTAGCCCACCTGGGGGAGGCTCTTTGCAGGGAAAAACAAAAAGGGGAAAGAACAGTTACTTACCTGCGGTGGCTACGGTAACTGGTCTTCCACTTGCTACTTGAGGAGAATCAGAGAAGAAGCATGGAGAAACATAGGGTCGACTTCTCCCAGGCGATGGGAAAAAAAACTGAAAATATGCAAAAGGAGAAAAGAATAATGCGAGTAAGAGAAAAAGGGAAGGAAGAAAGAGGCGATGGAGGGGTGAAAAAGCGATGCCTAAGGTTTTCGTTGCATGGTTCCTTTATAGGGGAGAAGGAGGTTTGCGAAGGAGGGAAACGGTTGAAGATGAAGGGTGGATGGAGGATGAGAATGGGGGTCGCACATGGGGGGAGTCGGCCATGGAGGGAGAGAGAGGCGAGAGTCAGGGGGTTCGTAATGGCTGAGGACGAAGGGCGATCTTTCCCCTTTTTCTTCCTTAGGAAGTTTGCTCTTCAAAACCCTAAAAGGAAGCTTTACATGGCCCAACCCTTAAATTTGATTTTTTTCGAAAAGCTGGCCCTTCACGTTTTTCAAAATTTCAAAAGAGGGGTTCTCTCGCCCTCTTTTTCAAAAAAAAAGGGATGTTTTAAAAGCTATTTTTTTTTTCTGATATTTTTGGAATAAAATCCTAAAATTTACAGAAAAACAAGGATTTAAACTAATTTTTTTATATTTTTGAAAAATATTTACAAAAGAGGGTTTCCAAGTCTATTTTTGAGAAATTTCTTCAGAAAATGGGTTCGAACCCGACTTTTGAGAAAATATTCGAGTTTTAAACCTCGAATCGAGGAATATAACACGATGGGTCCAAGCGGAGGTCGGAGGGACTGTCCGAGCTATTTAAAAACTATTTTTGGTATTTCTGTAATTTTAAAAAAGTTGGACAACGAGACTCAGATTTGGATCTGGACAATGGATCTGGATCCAAAATCGAGTCAAACATATAAAACGAATTTAATTTCAGTAAAACTTGAGAAATGAACTAGAATTTAGATTCAAAAGTGGCTCAATTGCTCAGAAAATGATATCAGGGGCAAAAAGGGAATATTTAAAAGATTTTGAAAAATTTGGGGTGTTCACATTAACCACTCTAAAAAATGTATAGTGATTAAATCATGCATATATGTGTTCTAATGCTGTCAAAAAAATTTCATAGTGATTCAATCAAGCAAATATGTGTAATAAGGTTGTCAAAAAAAATTATAGTGATTAAATCTAGCATATACGTGTTCTAAAGCAGTCAAAAAAATTTCATAGTGAATCAATCATGCATATATGTATTTTAAGGCTGTAAAAAAATTTCATAGTGATTCAATCATGCATATATGTGTTCTAAGGCTCTCAAAAAGATTTCATAGCAATTCAGTCATGCAGATATGTGTTCTAAGGCTGTCAAAAAAAATTTATAGCGATTCAATCATGCATATATGTGTTCTAATGCTGTTAAAAAAATTTTATGGTGATTAAATCATGCATATATGTGTTCTAAGGCTGTTAAAAAACAATTCATAGTGATTCAATCATGCACATATGTGTTTTAAGGCTGTCAAAAAAATTTCATAGTGATTCAATCATGCAGATATGTGTAATAAGCTTGTCAAAAAAAACTTCTAGTGATTAAATCATGCATATATGTGTTCTAAAGTTGTAAAAAATATTTCATAGTGATTCAATCATGCATATATGTGTTCTAAGGTTATAATTTTTTTTTTGAAGTGATTCAATCATGCATATATGTGTTCTAATGCTGCCAAAAAAAATTTGTAGTGATTCCACCAAGCATATATGTGTTCTAAGGCTTTCAAAAAAGTTTCAAAGTGATTCAATCATGCATATATGAGTTCTAGGGCTCTAAAAAAAATTCATAGTGATTCAATCATGCACATATGTATTCTAAGGCTTTCAAAAAAAATTTAAGAGGTTCAATCATGCATATATGTGTTCTAAGGCTGTCAAAAAAATTTTATAGTGATTAAATCATGCATATATATGTTCTAAGGCTGTAAAAAAAGTTTCATAGTGACTCAATCATGCATACATGTGTTCTAAGGCTGTAAAAAAAAATCATAGTGATTCAATCATGCATATATCTATTCTAATCCTGACAAAATTTTTTTATAGTGATTCAATCATGCATATATGTGTTCTAAGGCTGTAAAAAAAAATTCATAGTTTTTTAATCATGCATAAATGTGCTCTATGGCTCTCAAAAAAATTTCATAGTGATTCAATATTGTGTATATGTGTTCTAATGCTGTCAAAAAAAATTCACAGTGATTCAATCATGCTTACATGTGTTCTAAGGTTGTCAAAACTGTTTCATAGTGATTTAATCATGCATATATGTGTTCTAAGGCTGTCAAAAAAGTTTCATAGTTCTTCAATCATGAATATATGTGCTCTACCACTCTAAAAAAATGTATAGTGATTAAATCATGCATATATGTGTTCTAAGGCTGTCAAAAAAATTTCATAGTGATTCAATCATGCAAATATGTGTAATAAGGTTGTCAAAAAAAATTTATAGTGATTAAATCAAGCATATATGTGTTCTAAAGCAGTAAAAAAAAATTCATAGTGATTCAATCATGCATATATGTGTTTTAAGGCTGTAAAAAAATTTCATAGTGATTCAATCATGCATATATGTGTTCTAATGCTGTTAAACAAATTTTATGGTGATTAAATCATGCATATATGTGTTCTAAGGCTGTTAAAAAACAATTCATAGTGATTCAATCATGCATATATGTGTTCTAAGGTTGTCAAAAAAAATTCATAGTGATTGAATCACGCATTTACGCATTCTATGCTTGTCAAAAAAAGTTCATAGTGATTCAATCATGCATATATGTGTTCTCGGATTGTCAAAAAAAAATCATAGTGATTCAATCATGCATATATGTGTTCTAAGGCAGTCAATAAACTTTCATTGTGATCCAATCATGCATAAGTGTGTTCTAAGGCTATAAAAAAAAATTATAGTGAATCAGCCATGTATATATGTGTTCTAAGGCAGTCAAAAAAAATTCATAGTGATTCAATCATGCATATATGTATTCTAAGGCTGAAAAAAATTTGAAACTGATTCAATCATGCATATATGTGTTCTAAGTCTGTCAAACAAATTTTATAGTAATTCAATCATGCATATATGTGTTCTAAGGCTGTAAAAAAAAATTCATAGTGACTCAATCATGCATACATGTGTTCTAAGGCTGTCCAAAAAATTTCATAGTGATTCAATCATGCATATATTTATTCTAAGGCTGAAAAAAATTTGAAACTGATTCAATCATGCATATATGTATTCTAAGTCTGTCAAACAAATTTTTTAGTAATTCAATCATGCATATATGTGCTCTAAGGCTGTAAAAAAAATTTCATAGTGACTCAATCATGCATACATGTGTTCTAAGGCTGTCAAAAAAAAATTCATAGTGATTCAATCATGCATATATGTGTTCTAAGGCTGTCAAAAAAATTTCATAGTGATTCAATCATGCAAATATGTATTCTAAGGCTGAAAAAAATTTGAAACTGATTCAATCATGCATATATGTGTTCTAAGTCTGTCAAACAAATTTTATAGTAATTCAATCATGCATATATGTGTTCTAAGGCTGTAAAAAAAAATTCATAGTGACTCAATCATGCATACATGTGTTCTAAGACTGTAAAAAAAAATTCATAGTGATTCAATCATGCATATATCTATTCTAATCCTGACAAATTTTTTTTATAGTGATTCAATCTTGCATATATGTGTTCTAAGGCTGTAAAAAAAAATTCATAGTTTTTTAATCATGCATATATGTGCTTTATGGCTCTAAAAAAAATTCATAGTGATTCAATCATTCATATATGTGTTCTAAGGTTGTTAAAAAAAATTCAAAGTGATTCAATCATGTGTATATGTGTTCTAATGCTGTAAAAAAAAATTCATAGTGATTCAATCATGCTTACATGTGTTCTAAGGTTGTCAAAAAAGTTTCATAGTGATTTAATCAAGCATATATGTGTTCTAATGCTGTAAAAAAAAATTCATAGTGCTTGAATCATGAATATATGTGTTCTACAGCTATAAAAAAAAATCATAATGATTTAATCATGCATATATTTGTTTTAAGGCTATCAAAAAAATTCCATAGTGATTCACTCTTGCATATATTGTTCTGTTGCTCTTAAATTTTTTTATAGAGATTCATTTATGCATATTTGTGTTCTAAGGCTGTCAAAAAAATTTCATTGTGATTCAATCGTGCATATATGTGCTCTAAGGTTGTCAATTTTTTTTTATAGTGATTCAATCATGCATATATGTGTTCTAACGCTGTAAAAAAAAATTCATAGTGATTCAATGATGCATATATGTGTTATAAGGCTATCAAAATTTTTTTATAGTGATTCAATCATACAGATATGTGTTCTAATGCTATAAAAAAAAATCTATTGTAATTCAAACATGCATATATGTGTTCTAAGGTTGTCAAAAAAAATTCATAGTGATTCAATCAAGCATATATGTGTTCTAAGCCCGTTAAAAAAGTTTATAGTGATTCAATCAAATAGACATGTTTTAATATATGTGTTATAAGGCTGTCAAATTTTTTTTATTGCAATTCAATCATGCAGATATGTGTTCTAAGGTTGTAAAAAAATTTTTATACTAATTCAATCTCGGATATATGTGTTCTAATGTGGTTAAATTTTTTTTTAAGTAATTCAATCATGCATATATGTGTTCTAAGGCTGTCAAAAAAAATTCATAGTGATTCAATCATGCATATATATGTTCTAAGGCTGTCAAAAAAATATCAAGGTGATTCAATCATGCATATATATGTTCTAAGCCTGTTAAAAAAGTTTATAGCGATTCAATCTTGCATATATGTGCTCTAAGGCTCTCAAAACTTTTTTATAGTGATTCAATTATGCATGTATGTGTTCTAATGTTGTCCAAAAAAATTCATAGGGATTCAATCATGCATATACACATTCTGTGGTTGTCAAAAAAAATCATTGTGATTCAATCATGCATATATGTATTCTAATGCGGTAAAAAAAAGTTCATAGTGATTCAATCATTCTTATATGTGTTCTAATGTTGTCAAAAAAGTTTCATAGTGATTTAATAATGCATATATGTGTTCTAATGTTGTTAAAAAAAATCATAGTGATTCAAACATGTATATATGTGTTTTAATGCTGTAAAAAAAAAATCATAGTGTTTTAATCAAGCATAAATGTGTTTTAAGGCTGTCAAATTTTTTTTATAGTGCTTCAATCATGAATACGTGTGTTCTACATCTATAAAAAAAATTTCATAGTGATTAAACCATGAATATATTTGTTCTAAGGCTATAAAAAAATTCCATAGTGATTCAATCTTGCATATATATGTTATGATGCTCTTAAAAAAAATCATAGTGATTCAATCATGCATATATGTGTTCTAAGGATGGCAAAAATATTCCATTGTGATTCAATCATGCATACATGCGCTCTATCGTTGTCAAATTTTTTTTACAGTGATTCAATCATGCATATATGCGTTCTAACGCTGTCAAATTTTTTTTATAGTGATTCAATGATGTATATATGTGGTATAAGGCTGTCAAAAATTTTTCATAGTGATTCAATCATGCAGATATGTGTTTTAAGGTTGTAAATTTTTTTTATAGTGATTCAATCTTGATATATGTGTTCTAATGCCGTCAAATTTTTTTATAGTAATTCATTCATGCATATATGTATTCTAAGGCTTTAAAAAAAAATTCATAGTGATTCAATCATGCAGATATGTGTTCTAAGGTTGTAAATTTTTTTTTATAGTGATTCAATCTCGATATATGTGTTCTAATGCCGTCAAATTCTTTTTATAGTAATTCATTCATGCATATATGTATTCTAAGGCTTTCAAAAAAAATTCATAGTGATTCAATCATGCATATATGTGTTCTAAGGCTGTCAAAAAAAATTCATAGTGATTCAATCATGCATATATGTGTTCTAAGGTTGTCAAAAAATTTTATGGTCATTCAATCTTGGATATATGTGTTCTAATGCTGCCAAAAAAATTTGTAGTAATTTATTCATGCATATATATGTTCTAAGGCTGTCAAAAAAATTTCATAGTGATTCGGTCATGCATACATGTGTTCTAATGCTATAAAAAAAACTTCATAGTGATTCAATCACGTATATATGTTTTCTAATGCTGTAAAAAAAATCATAGTGGTTCAATCATGCATATATGTGTTCTAAGGCTGTCAAAAACAATTCATAGTGATTCAATAATGCATATATGTTTTTCAAGGCTGTCAAAAAATGTTCATAGTGATTCAATCATACAGACATGTTTTCTAACGTTGTCAAAAAAAATTTATAATGATTCATTCATGCATATATGTGTTCTAATGCTGGCAAAAATTTTTTATAGTGATTCAATCATGCACATATTTTTTCTAAAGTTGTCAAAAAAAATTCATAGTGATCCAGTCATAGATATATGTGTTCTAATGCTGTCAAAAAAATATATAATTATTCAATCATGCATATATGTGTTCTAAGGCTGTCAAAAAAATTTCATAGTGATTCAATCATGTATATATTTTTTCTAAGGCTGTCAACAAAATTTCATAGAGATTTAATCATGCATATATGTGTTCTAATGTTGTTCAAAAACTTTCATAGTGATTCAATCATGCATATATGTGTTCTAATGCTGTAAAAAAAATTTCATAATGATTCAATCATGCATATATGTGTTCTAAGGCTGTCAAAAAAATTTCATAGTGATTCAATGAGGCATATATGTGTCATAATGCTGTCAAAAAAATTTCATGGTAATTTAATCATGCATATATGTGTCCAAACATTTTAAAAAAAAATTTATAGTGATTCAATCTTGAATATATGTGTTCTAAGATTGTCAAAAAAATTTCATGGTGATTCAATCTTGCATATATATGTTCCAAGGTTAAAAAAAATTCATAGTGATTCAATCATGCATATATGTGTTGTAAGGCTGTCAATTTTTTTTATAGTGATTCAATCATGCATATATGTGTTCTAAGGTTATAAAAAAAAAATCATAGTGATTCAATCATGTGTATATGTGTTCTAATGTTATAAAATAAAAATCATAGTGATTTAATCATGCATATATGTGTTCTAAGGTGGTCAAAAATAATTCATAGTGATTCAATCATGCATATATGTGTTCTAAGGCTTTCAAAAAAAATTCATAGTGATTCACTCATGCAGATATGTGTTCTAAGGCTATCAAAAAAATTTCATTGTGACTTAATCGTGCATATATGTGTTCTATGGCTGTCAAAAAATTTCATAATGTTCTAAGGCTGTGAAAAAAATTTCAAAGTGATTCAATCATGCATATATATGTTCTAAGGCTGTAAAAAAAAATCATAGTGATTCAATCTGCCATATATATGTTCTAAGGCTGTCAAAAAATTTTCATAGTGATTCAATCATGCATATATGTGTCTTAAGGTTATTAAAAAAATTTCATAGTGATTCAATAATGCATATGTCTGTTCTATGGTTGTCAAAGAAATTTCATTGTGATTCAATAATGCATTAAAGTGTTCTAGGGCTATCAAAAAAAATTTGTAGTGATTCAATCATGTATATATGTGTTCTAAAGCTGTCAAAAAAAATTCATTGTGATTCAATCATGCACATATGTGTTCTAAGGCTATAAAAAAAAATTCATAGTGATTCAGTCATGCACATGTGTTCTAAGGCTATCAAATAAATTTCATAGTGATTCAATCTTGCAGACATGTGTTCTAAGGTTGTCAAAAATATGTTTATTGTGATTCAATCATGTATCTGTGTTCTAAGGTTGTCAAAAAAATGTCATTGTGATTCAGTCATGCGTATATGTGTTATAAGCTAGTCTAAAAATTTTCATAGTGATTCAATGACGCATATATGTGTTTTAAGGCTCTCAAAAAAATTTCTTAGTGATTCAATCATGCATATTAGTGTTCTAAGTCTGTCAAAAAAATTTCAATCTTGCGTATATGTGTTCTAAGGCTGTCAAACAAATTTCATAGTGATTCAATCATGCATATATGTGTTTTAAGGCTGTCAAAAAAAAATCATAGTGATTCAGTCATGCAGATAAGTGTTCTAAGTTACTCAAAAAAATTTATAGTGATTTGATCATGCATATATTTGTTCCAATGTCAAGAAAATTTTATAGTGATTCAATCATGCATATATGTGTTCTAAGGTTGTCAATAAAACTTCATAGTGATTCAATCATGCATATATGTGTTCTAAGGCTATCAAAAAAGTTTTAGTATGATTCAGTCATGCCTATATGTATTCTGAGGCTGTTGTAAAAATTTCATTATTATTCAATCATGCATATATATGTTCTCAAGCTGTCAACAAAATTTCATAGAGATTCCATCATCCTTATATGTGTTCTAATGTTGTCAAAACAATTTCATAGCGATTCAATCCTGCATATATGTGTTCTATGGCTGCTAATTTTTTTTTATAATGATTCAATCATGTATACATGTGTTCAAAGGCTGTCAAAAAAAATTCATAGTGATTCAATCATGCATATCTGTGATCTAATGCTATCAAAAAAAATTCATAGTAATTCAATCATGCATATATGTGTTCTAAGGCTGTCACAAAAATTTCATAGTGACTCAATCATGCATATATGTGTTCTATGGTTATAAAAAAAAAATCATAGTGATTCAATAATGCATATATGTGTTCTAAGAATGTCAAAAACATTTCATGGTGATTCAATCTTGCATATATGTGTTCTAAGGTTGTTAAAAAAGTTTCATAGACTTTTGATTATGCATATATGTGTTCTAAGGCTGTCAAATTTTTTTTATACTGATTCAATCATGCATATGTGTGTGCTAAGGCTGTCAAAAAATTTGTAATTATTCAGTCATGTAGATAAGTGTTCTAATTTACTCAAAAAAAAATCATAGTGATTCAATCATGCGTGTATGTGTTTCAAGGCTATCAATTTTTTTTATAGTGAATTAATCTTGCAAATATGTGTTCTAAGTTACTCAAAAAAAATTATAGTGATTCAATCATGAATATATGTGATCTAATGCTGTCAAAAAACTTTGGTAGTGAAGCAATCCTGCATTCATGTGTTCTAAGCTTGTGAAAAAAAAATCATAGTGATTCAATCATGCATATATATGTTCTAAGGCTGTCAAAAAATTTTTATTGTGATTTAATCATGCATAGATGTATTCTAAGGCTATCAAAAAAATTGCATAGTGATTCAATCATGCATATATGTGTTTTAAGGCTGTCAAAAAAAGTTCATAGTGATTCAATCAAGCATACATGTCTTCTAAGGGTGTCAAAAAATTTTCATAGCTATTCAATCATGCAGATAAGTGTTCTAAGTTACTAAAAAAAAAAATTTAATGACTCAATCAGACATATATGTATTCTAATGCAGTCAAAAACTTTTTGTAGTGATTCAATCATGCATATATGTGTTCTAAGCTTGTCAAAAAATTTATATAGTGATTCAAACTTGCATATATGCGTTCTAAGTCTGTCAAAAAAATTTATTGTGATTCAATCATGCATATGTGCTCCAAGGTTGTCATAAAAATTTCACTCTTGCATATATGTGTTCTAACGTTTCCAAAAAAAATTCATAGTGATTCAATCATGCATATATGTGTTCTAAGGCTGTCAAAAAAAATTTATAGTGATTCAAACTTGCATATATGCGTTCTAAGTCTGTCAAAAAAATTTATTGTGATTCAATCATGCATATGTGCTCCAAGGTTGTCATAAAAATTTCACTCTTGCATATATGTGTTCTAACGTTTCCAAAAAAAATTCATAGTGATTCAATCATGCATATATGTGTTCTAAGGCTGTCAAAAAAAATTCATAGTGATTCAATCATGCATATATGTGTTGCACGGCTGTCAAAAAAAAATCATAGTGATTCAATCATGGATATATATGTTCTAAGTTTGTCAAAAAAATTTATAGTGATTCAGTAATACATATATGTGTTCTAAGGCTGTCAAAAAAATTTCATAGTGATCCAATTATGCAAATATGTATTTTAAGGTTGTCAAAAAAATTTCATAGTGACTCAATCATGCATATATGTGTTCTCAGGCTGTGAAAAAAAAATCAAATTGATTCAATAATGCATATGTGTTCTAAGGTGGTGAGAAAAACTTCATAGTCATTCAATAATGCATATATTTGTTCTAAGGCTGTAAAAAAAAATTCATTGTGATTCAATAAAGCATATATGTGTTCTAAGACTATCAAAAAAAAATTGTAGTGAATCAATCATGCATATATGTGTTCAAAGGTTGTCCAAAAAATTTTATAGTTTTTCAATCATGCATAATTATATTCCAAGTTTGTAAAAAAAAAATCATAGTGATTCAACCATGCATATATGTGTTCTAAGGCTGTCAAAAAAAGTTCATAGTGATTCAATAATGAATATATATGTTCTAAGGCTGTCAAAAAAATTTCAAAGTGATTCACTCATGCATATATGTGTTCTAAGGCTCTCAAAAAACATTTATATTCATTGAATCATGCATATATGTGTTCTATAGCTGTCAAAAATATTTCATAGTGATTCAATCATGCATATATGTGTTTTATAGCTGTAAAAAAAAATTCATAGTGATTCAATCATGAATATATGTGTATATGGCTATCAAAAAAAAATTATTGTGATTCAATCAAGCATATATGTGCTCTAAGGCTATTAAAAAAAATTATAGTGATTCAATCATGCATATATGTGTCTTAAGGTTGTCAAACATTTTTTATAGTGATTCAATTACTCATATATGTGTGTTAACGCAGTGAAAAAAATTTCACAGTGATTCAATAATGCATATATGTGTTCTAAGGCTGTCAAAAAAATATTCATAGCGATTCACAAATGTATATATGTGTTCTAAGGCTGTCAAAAAAAAATTATAGTGACTCAATCATGCATATATGTGTTCTATGGCTATAAAAAAAAATTCATAGTCATTCAATTATACATATATGTGTGCTAAGGCTGCCAAAAATTTTTCATAGTGATTCAATAATTCATATATGTGTTCTAAGGTTGTAAAAAAAAAAATCAAAGTGACACAATTATGCATATATGTGTTGTAATGTTGTAAAAAAAAAATCACAGTGATTCAATCTGCATATATGTGTTCTAAGGTTGTTAAAAAAAATCATAGTGATTCAATCTTGCATTTATGTGTTTTAAGTTTGTTAAAAAAAATTCATAGTGACTCAATCATGCATATATGTGTTCTAGGGCTATCATTTTTTTTTTGTAGTGATTCAATCTTGCATATATGATTTCTAAGGTTGTCAATGTGTTCTAAGGCTGTCAAAAAAATTTAATAGAGATTCAATCATGCATATATGTGTTCTAATTCTGTCAAAAAAATTTTGTAGTGATTCAATCGTCCTTATATGTGCTTTAAGGTTGTCCAAAAAATTTCATAGTGATTGAATCATGCATATATGTGTTCTAAGGCTGTCAAAAAAATTCGATCATACATATATGTGTTTTAAGGCGGTCAAAAATATTTCATACTGATTCAATCAGGCATATATGTGTTTTAGGGCTGTCAAATTTTTTTTATAGTGATTCAATCATGCAGGTATGTGTTCTAAGTTACTCAAAAAAAATTTTATAGTGATTCAATCATGCATATATGTGTTTTTAGGTTGTAAAAAAAAAATCATAGTGATTCAATCATCCATATATGTGTTCTAAGGCTGTAATTTTTTTTTTATTGTGATTCAATCATGTATAGGCATGTTCTAAGTTGTCAAAAAAATGTTATAGTGATTCAGTGATGGAGATAAGTGTTCAAAGTTAGTCAAAAAAGGTTTATAGTGATTCAATCAAGGATATATGTGTTCTAATGTCAAAAAAATTTATAGTGATTCAATAATGCATATATGTGTTCTAAGGCTGTTAAAAAAGTTTTATTATTATTCAATCTTGCATATCTGTGTTCAAAGGCTGTCAAAAAAATTCATTATGATTCAATCATGCATATATATGTTCTAAGGCTGTTAATAAAATTTAATAGAGATTCAATCATCCATATATATGTTCTAATGCCATAAAAAAAATCATAATGATTCAATCATGTATATATGTGTTCTAAGGCTGTCAAAAAAATTTCATAGTGATTCAATCAGGCATATATGTGTTCTAAAGTTGTAAAAAAAAATTCATTGTGATTTAATCAATCATATATGTGTTTTAAGGTTGTCAAAAAAACTTTATAGTGATTCAATCATGTAGATATGTGTTCTAACAATGTAAAAAAAATTTCATAGTGATTCAATCATGCATATATGTGTTCTAAGAATGTCAAAAAAAATTCATGGTGATTCAATCTAGCATATATGTGTTCTAAGGTTGTTAAGAAATTTTCATTGTGATTCAATCATGCGTATATGTGTTCTAAGGCAGTCAAAATTTTTTTATAGTGATTCAATCATGAAGATATGTGTGCTTAGGTTGTCAAAAAATTTTATGGTGATTTAAACTTGGATATATGTATTCTAAGGCTGCCACAAATATTTTGTAGTAACTTAATCATGCATATATGTGTTCTAAGGTTGTCAAAAAAATTTCATAGTGATTCAATCATGCAAATATGTGTTCTAAGGCTGTCAAAAAAATTTCATAGTGATTCAATCATGCATATATGTGTTCTAAAGTTGTCAAAAAAGTTCATAGCGATCCAATCATATAGACGTGTTTTCTAAGGTTGTCAAAATTTTTTTATAGTGATTCTATCATGCATATATTTTTTCTAAGGTGATAAAAAAAAATTATATTGATTCAATCATCCATATTTGTGTTCTAAGGCTGTCAAACATATTTCATAGGGATTCAATAATGCATATATTTGTCCTAAGGTTGTCAAAAAAATTCATAGTGATTTAATAATGTATATATGTGTTATACAGTTGTCAAAAAAAATTTATAGTGCTTCAATCATGTATATATGTGTTCTAAGGCAATCAAAAAAATTTTATAGTTATTCAATCACGCATATGTGTGTTCTAAGGCAGTCAAAAAAAATTCTTATTGATTCAATCATGCATATATGTGCTCTAAGACAGTCAAAAAAATGTTATAGTGATTCAATTATGAATATATGTGTTCTAAGGCTGTCAAAAATTTTCATAGCAATTCAATCACACATATATGTGTCCTAAGGTATTTGAAAAAAATTCAAAGTGATTCAAACATGAATATATGTGTTCTAAGGTTCTAAAAAAAAATTTATAGTTATTCAATCATGCATATATGTGTTCTAAGGTTGTCAAAAAAATTTCATGGTGATTCAATCTTGCATATATGTGTTCTAAGGCTCTCAAAAAAAATTCATAGTAATTCAATCATGTATAAATGTTCTAAGGCTGTCAAAAAAAATCCATAGTGATTCATACATGCGTATATGTGTTCTATGGCTGTCAAAAAAAAATTCATAGTGATTCAATCATGAATATATGTGTTCTAAGGCTATCAAAAAAATTTCAAAGTGATTCAATAATGCAGAGATGTGTTCTAAGAATGCTGTCAAAAAAATTATAGTGATTCAATCATGAATATTTGTGTTCTAATGCTGTCAAAAAATAATTCCTAGTGATTCAATCATGCAATTATGTGTTCTAAGGCTGTCAAAAAAATTTCATAGTGTTTCAATCACAAATATATGTGTTCTACCACTATAAAAAAATTTATAGTGATTCAATCATGCATATATTTGTTCTAAGGCTGTCAAAAAAATTCCATAGTGATTCAATCTTGCATATATGTGTTTTGATGCTGTTAAATTTTTTTATAAAGATTCAACCATGCATATATGTGTTGTAAGGCTGTCAACAAAATTTCATAGTGATTCAATCATGCATATATGTGCTCTAAGGTTGTCAAAAAAATTTATAGTGATTCAATCATGCATATATATGTTCTAACGCTGTCAAAAAAATGTCATAGAGATTCAATCATGCATATATGCGTTCTAAGGTTGTCAAATTTTTTTTATAGCGATTGAATCTTTCAGATATGGGTTCTAAGGTTATTAAAAAAAATTTACAATGATTCAATCTTGGATATATGTGTTCTAATGCGGTAAAAAAAAACTTGTAGTAATTCAATCATGCATATATGTGTTCTAAGGCTGTCAAAAAAAATTCATAGTGATTCAATCATGCATATATGTGTTCTAATGCTGTCAAACAAATTTATAGTGATTCAATCAAGCATATATGTGTTCTAAGGCTGTCAAAAAAATTTCATAGTGATTGAATCATGCATATATGTGTTCTAACATTGTCAAAAAAAATTCATTGTGATTGAATCAAGCATATACGCATTCTATGGTTGTCAAAAAAAGTTGATAGTGATTAAATCATGCATATATGTGTTCTTGGTTTGTCAAAAAAAATTCATAGTGATTCAATCATGCATATTTGTGTTCTAAGGCTGACAAAAAAATTTCATCGTGATTAAATCATGCATATATGTGTTCTAAGGCTGAAAAAAAATTTAAAGTGATTCAATCATGCATATATGTGTTCTAAGTCTGTCAAAAAATTATTATAGTGATTCAATCATGCATATATGTGTTTGAAGGCTGTAAAAAATTTTCATAGTGATTCAATCATGCATATATGTGTTCTAAGGCTGTCAAAAAAATTTCGTAGTGATTCAATCATGCATATTTGTGTTCTACGGTTATCAAATTTTTTTTATAGTGATTCAATCATGCATATACATGTTCTATGTTTTTCTAAAAAATTTCATGCATGATTCAATCATAAATATATGTGTTCTAGGGCTGTCAAAAAAATTTCATTGTGATTCAATCATGCATATATGTGTTCTATGGCTGTCAAAAAAAATTCATAATGTTCTAAGGCTTTGAAAAAAATTTCAAAGTGATTCAATCATAAATATATATGTTCTAAGGCTGTAAAAAAAATTCATAGTGATTCAATCTGCCATATATATGTTCTAAGGCTGTCAAAAAATTTTCATAGTGATTCAATCGTGCATATATGTGTCCTAAGGTTATTAAAAAAATTTCATAGTGATTCAATAATGCATATATCTGTTCTATGGTTGTCAAAGAAATTTCATTGTGATTCAATAATGCATTGAAGTGTTCTAGGGCTATCAAAAAAATTTTGTAGTGATTCAATCTTGATATATGTGTTCTAATGCCGTCAATTTTTTTTTATAGTAATTCATTCATGCATATATGTATTCTAAGGCTTTCAAAAAAAAATCATAGTGATTCAATCATGCAGATATGTGTTCTAAGGTTGTAAATTTTTTTTTATAGTGATTCAATCTTGATATATGTGTTCTAATGCCGTCAATTTTTTTTTATAGTAATTCATTCATGCATATATGTATTCTAAGGCTTTAAAAAAAAAATCTTAGTGATTCAATCATGCATATATGAGTTCTAAGGCTGTCAAAAAAATTTCATAGTGATTCAATAATGCATATATTTGTTCTATGGTTGTCAAAGAAATTTCATTGTGATTCAATAATGCATTGAAGTGTTCTAGCGCTATCAAAAAATTTTTGTAGTGATTCAATCATGCATATATGTTATATATAGCTGCCAAAAAAATTTCATAGTGATTCAATCATGCACATATGTGTTCTAAGGCTATAAAAAAAATTCATAGTGATTCAGTCATGCACATATGTGTTTTAAGGCTATCAAAAAATTTCTAGTGATTCAATCTTGCAGACATGTGTTCTAAGGTTGTCAAAAACATGTTTATTGTGATTCAATCATGTATAGAGGTGTTCTAAGGTTGTCAAAAAAATGCCATTGTGATTCAGTCATGCGTATATGTGTTATAAGCTTGTCTAAAATTTTTCATAGTGATTCAATGACGCATATATGTATTTTAAGGCTCTCAAAAAAATTTCATAGTGATTCAATCATGCATATTAGTGTTTTAAGTCTGTCAAAAAAATTTCAATCTTGCGTATATGTGTTCTAAGGCTGTCAAACAAATTTCATAGTGATTTAATCATGCATATATGTGTTCTAAGGCTGTCAAAAAAAAAATCATAGTGATTCAGTCATGCAGATAAGTGTTCTAAGTTACTCAAAAAATTTTATAGTGATTCGATCATGCATATATTTGTTCCAATGTCAAGAAAATTTTATAGTGATTCAATCATGCATATATGTGTTCTAAGGTTGTCAAAAAAACTTCATAGTGATTCAATCATGCATATATGTGTTCTAAGGCTGTCAAAAAAGTTTTAGTATGATTCAGTCATGCCTATATGTATTCTGAGGCTGTTAAAAAAAATTCATTATTATTCAATCATGCATATATATGTTCTCAAGCTGTCAACAAAATTTCATAGAGATTCCATCATCCTTTAATGTGTTCTAATGCTGTGAAAACAATTTCATAGTGATTCAATCCTGCATATATGTGTTCTATGGCTGCCAATTTTTTTTTATAATGATTCAATCATGCATACATGTGTTCAAAGGCTGTCAAAAAAATTTCATAGTGATTCAATCATGCATATCTGTGATCTAATGCTGTCAAAAAAAATTCATAGTAATTCAATCATGCATATATGTGTTCTAAGGCTGTCACAAAAATTTCATACTGACTCAATCATGCATATATGTGTTCTAAGGTTATCAAAAAAATTTCATAGTGATTCAATCATGCATATATGTGTTCTAGGAATGTCAAAAAAATTTCATGGTGATTCAATCTTGCATATATGTGTTCTAAGGTTGTTAAAAAAAAATCATAGCCTTTTAATTATGCATATATGTGTTCTAAGGCTGTCAAATTTGTTTATAGTGATTCAATCATGCATATGTGTGTGCTAAGGCTGTCAATTTTTTTTTATAGTGATTCAATCGTGCATATGTGTGTACTAAGGCTGTCAAAAAAAAATCATAATTATTCAGTCATGTAGATAAGTGTTCTAAGTTACTCCAAAAAAAATAATAGTGATTCAATCATGCGTGTATGTGTTTCAAGGCTATCAATTTTTTTTATAGTGAATTAATCTTGAAAATATGTGTTCTAGGTTACTAAAAAAAAATTATAGTGATTCAATCATGAATATATGTGATCTAATGCTGTCAAAAAAATTTGGTAGTGATTCAATCCTAAATTCATGTGTTCTAAGCTTGTGAAAAAAAATTCATAGTGATTCAATCATGCATATATATGTTCTAAGGCTATCAAAAAAAATTTATTGTGATTTAATCATGCATAGATGTATTCTAAGGCTATCAAAAAAATTGCATAGTGATTCAATCATGCATATATGTGTTTTAAGGCTGTCAAAAAAAGTTCATAGTGATTCAATCAAGCATACATGTGTTCTAATGGTGTCAAAAAATTTCATAGCTATTCAATCATGCAGATAAGTGTTCTAAGTTACTAAAAAAAAATTATAGTGACTCAATCAGGCATATATGTATTCTAATGCAGTCAAAAAAATTTTGTAGTGATTCAATCATGCATATATGTGTTCTAAGCTTGTCAAAATTTTTTTATAGTGATTCAAACTTGCATATATGTGTTCTAAGTCTGTCAAAAAAAAATTATTGTGATTCAATCATGCATATGTGCTCTAAGATTGTCATAAGAATTTCACTCTTGCATATATGTGTTCTAACGTTTCCAAAAAAAATTCATAGTGATTCAATCATGCATATATGTGTTCTAAACTGTCAAAAATTTTTTATAGTTATTCAATAATGCATATATGTGTTGCAAGGCAGTCAAAAAAAATCATAGTGATTCTATCATGCATATATATGTTCTAAGTTTGTCAAAAAAATTTATAGTGATTCAGTAATACATATATGTGTTCTAAGGCTGTCAAAAAAATTTCATAGTTCGAAAAAATTTCATAGTGACTCAATCATGCATATATGTGTTCTCAGGCTGTCAAAAAAATTTCAAACTGATTCAATAATGCATATGTGTTCTAAGGCGGTGAGAAAAAGTTCATAGTCATTCAATAATGCATATATGTGTTCTAAGGCTGTAAAAAAAAATTCATTGTGATTCAATAAAGCATATATGTGTTCTAAGGCTGTCAAAAAAAATTTGTAGTGAATCAATCATGCATATATGTGTTCAAAGGTTGTCAAAATTTTTTTATAGTTTTTCAATCATGCATATATATATTCCAAGTTTGTCAAAAAAAATTCATAGTGATTCAACCATGCATATATGTGTTCTAAGGCTGTCAAAAAAAGTTCATAGTGATTCAATAATGATTATATGTGTTCTAAGGCTGTCGAAAAAATTTCAAAGTGATTCACTCATGCATATATGTGTTTTATAGCTGTCAAAAAAAATTCAAAGTGATTCACTCATGCATATATGTGTTCTAAGGCTCTCAAAAAACATTTATATCCACTGAATCATGCATATATGTGTTCTATAGCTGTCAAAAATATTTCATAGTGATTCAATCATGCATATATGTGTTTTATAGCTGTCAAAAAAAATTCATAGTGATTCAATCATGAATATATGTGTATATGGCTGTCAAAAAAAATTTATTGTGATTCAATCAAGCATATATGTGCTCTAAGGCTATTAAAAAAAAATTATAGTGATTCAATCATGCATATATGTGTCTTAAGGTTGTCAAATTTTTTTTATAGTGATTCAATTACTCATATATGTGTGTTAAGGCAGGGAAAAAAATTTCACAGTGATTCAATAATGCATATATGTGTTCTAAGGCTGTCAAAAAAATATTCATAGCGATTCACAAATGTATATATGTGTTCTAAGGCTGTCAAAAAAATTTCATAGTGACTCAATCATGCATATATGTGTTCTATGGCTATAAAAAAAAAGTCACAGTCATTCAATTATACATATATGTGTGCTAAGGCTGCCAAAAAATTTTCATAGTGATTCAATAATTCATATATGTGTTCTAAGGCTGTAAAAAAAAATCAAAGTGACACAATCATGCATATATGTGTTCTAACGTTGTAAAAAAAAATCATAGTGATTCAATCTGCATATATATGTTCTAAGGTTGTTAAAAAAAAAATCATAGTGATTCAATCTTGTATCTATGTGTTTTAAGTTTGTTAAAAAAAATTATAGTGATTCAATCATGCATATATGTGTATAAGGCTCTCAAAAAACATTTATATTCACTTAATCATGCATATATGTGTTCTAAGGCTGTCAAAAAAATTTCATAGTGATTCAATCATGCATATATGTGTTTTATAGCTGTCAAAAAAAATTCATAGTGATTCAATCATGCATATATGTGTATAAGGCTGTCAAAAAAAATTTATTGTGATTCAATCATGCATATATATGCTCTAAGGCTATTAAAAAAAATTTATAGTGATTCAATCATGCATTTATGTGTCTTAAGGTTGTCAAAAAAATTATATAGTGATTCAATCACTCATATATGTGTGTTAAGGCAGTGGAAAAAATTTCACAGTGATTCAATAATGCATATATGTGTTGTAAGGCTGTCAAAAAAATATTCATAGTGATTCACAAATATATATATGTGTTCTAAGGCTGTCAAAAAAATTTCATAGTGACTCAATCATGCATATATGTGTTCTATGGCTATAAAAAAAATTCATAGTCATTCAATTATACATATATGTGTGCTAAGGCTGCCAAAAAATTTTCATAGTGATTCAATAATTCATATATGTGTTCGAAGGCTGTAAAAAAAAAAAATCAAAGTGACACAATCATGCATATATGTGCTCTAACGTTGTAAAAAAAAAATCATAGTGATTCAATCTGCATATTTGTGTTCTAAGGTTGTTAAAAAAAAATCATAGTGATTCAATCTTGCATTTATGTGTTTTAAGTTTGTTAAAAAAAATTCATAGTGATTCAATCATGCATATATGTGTTCTAGGGCTGTCAATTTTTTTTTGTAGTGATTCAATCTTGCAATGATTTCTAAGGTTGACAATGTGTTCTAAGGCTGTCAAAAAAATTTAATAGAGATTCAATCATGCATATATGTGTTCTAATTCTGTCAAAAAAATTTTGTAGTGATTCAGTCATCCTTATATGTGCTCTAAGGTTGTCCAAAAAATTTCATAGTGATTGAATCATGCATATATGTGTTCTAAGGCTGTCAAAAAAATTTCGATCATACATATATGTGTTTTAAGGTGGTCAAGAATATTTCATACTGATTCAATCAGGCATATATGTGTTTTAAGGCTGTCAAATTTTTTTTATAGTGATTCTATCATGTAGGTATGTGTTCTAAGTTACTCAAAAAAAAAATTATAGTGATTCAATCATGCATATATGTGTTTTTAGGTTGTCAAAAAAAAATCATAGTGATTCAATCATCCATATATGTGTTCTAAGGCTGTAAAATTTTTTTTATTGTGATTCAATCATGTATTGGCGTGTTCTAAGGTTGTCAAAAAAATGTTATAGTGATTCAGTGATGGAGATAAGTGTTCGAAGTTAGTCAAAAAATGTTTATAGTGATTCAATCAAGCATATATGTGTTCTAATGTCAAAAAAAAATTTAGTGATTCAATAATGCATATATGTGTTCTAAGGCTGTTAAAAAAGTTTTATTATTATTCAATCATGCATATCTGTGTTCTAAGGCTGTTAAAAAAGTTTTATTATTATTCAATCATGCATACCTGTGTTCTAAGGCTGTCAAAAAAATTTCTTTATGATTCAATCATGCATATATATGTTCTAAGGCTGTTAATAAAATTTAATAGAGATTCAATCATCCATATATATGTTCTAATGCCATAAAAAAAATCGTAATGATTCAATCATGTATATATGTGTTCTAAAGCTGTAAAAAAAAATTCATAGTGATTCAATCAGGCATATATGTGCTCTAAAGTTGTAAAAAAAAATTCATTATGATTTAATCAATCATATATGTGTTTTAAGGTTGTCAAAAAAACTTTATAGTGATTCAATCATGTATATATGTGTTCTAACATTGTCAAAAAAAATTCATAGTGATTCAATCATGCATATATGTGTTCTAAGAATGTAAAAAAAAATTCATGGTGATTCAATCTTGCATATATGTGTTCTAAGGTTGTTAAGAAATTTTCATTGTGATTCAATCATGCGTATATGTGTTCTAAGGCAGTCAAAATTTTTTTATAGTGATTCAATCATAAAGATATGTGTGCTTAGGTTGTCAAAAAATTTTATGGTGATTTAAACTTGGATATATGTATTCTAAGGCTGCCACAAATAATTTGTAGTAACTTAATCATGCATATATGTGTTCTAAGGCTGTCAAAAAAATTACAAAGTGATTCAATCATGCAAATATGTGTTCTAAAGGTGTCAAAAAAATTTCATTGTGATTCAATCATGCATATATGTGTTCTAAAGTTGTTCAAAAAGTTCATAGTGATCCAATCATATAGACGTGTTTTCTAAGGTTGTCAAAAAAATTTTATACTGATTCAATCATGCATATATTTTTTCTAAGGTGGTAAAAAAAAATTTATAGTGATTCAATCATCCATATTTGTGTTCTAAGGCTGCCAAACATACTTCATAGGGATTCAATAATGCATATATTTGTCCTAAGGTTGTTAAAAAAATTCATAGTGATTTAATAATGTATATATGTGTTATACAGTTGTCAAAAAAAATTTATAGTGCATCAATCATGTATATATGTGTTCTAAGGCTATCAAAAAAATTTCATAGTTATTCAATCATGCATATGTGTGTTCTAAGGCAGTCAAAAAAATTTCTTAGTGATTCAATCATGCATATATGTGCTCTAAGACAGTCAAAAAAATGTTATAGTGATTCAATTATGAATATATGTGTTCTAAGGCTGTCAAAAAATTTCATAGCGATTCAATCACGCATATATGTGTCCTAAGGTATTTAAAAAAAATTCAAAGTGATTCAAACATGAATATATGTGTTCTAAGGTTCTAAAAAAAAATTTATAGTTATTCAATCATGCATATATGTGTTCTAAGGTTGTCAAAAAAATTTCATGGTGATTCAATCTTGCATATATGTGTTCTAAGGCTCTCAAAAAAAATTCATAGTAATTCAATCATGTATATATGTTCTAAGGCTGTCAAAAAAAATCCATAGTGATTCAATCATGCATATATGTGTTCTATGGCTGTCAAAAAAAAATTCATATTGATTCAATCATGAATATATGTGTTCTAAGGCTATCAAAAAATTTCAAAGTGATTCAATCATGCAGTGATGTGTTCTAAGAATGCTGTCAAAAAAATTATAGTGATTCAATCATGCATATTTGTGTTCAAGTGCTGTCAAAAAATAATTCCTAGTGATTCAATCATGCATTTATGTGTTCTAAGGCTGTCAAAAAAAATTCATAGTGTTTCAATCACAAATATATGTGTTCTACCACTATAAAAAAAAAATTATAGTGATTCAATCATGCATATATTTGTTCTAAGGCTGTCAAAAAAATTCCATAGTGATTCATTCTTGCATATATGTGTTCTGATGCTGTTAAATTTTTTTATAAAGATTCAACCATGCATATATGTGTTCTAAGGCTGTCAACAAAATTTCATAGTGATTCAATCATGCATATATGTGCTCTAAGGTTGTCAAAAAAATTTATAGTGATTCAATCATGCATATATATGTTCTAACGCTGTAAAAAAAATGTCATAGAGATCATGCATATATGTGTTCTAAGGCTGTCAAATTTTTTTTATAGCGATTGAATCTTGCAGATATGGGTACTAAGGTTATTAAAAAAATTTACAATGATTCAATCTTGGATATATGTGTTCTAATGCGGTAAAAAAAAACTTGTAGTAATTCAATCATGCATATATGTGTTCTAAGGCTGTCAAAAAAAATTCATAGTGATTCAATCATGCATAAATGTGTTCTAATGCTGTCAAACAAATTTATACTGATTCAATCAAGCATATATGTGTTCTAAGGCTGTCAAAAAAATTTCATAGTGATTGAATCATGCATATATGTGTTCTAACATTGTCAAAAAAATTTCATTGTGATTGAATCATGCATATACGCATTCTATGGTTGTCAAAAAGAGTTCATAGTGATTCAATCATGCATATATGTGTTCTAGGTTTGTCAAAAAAAAAATTCATAGTGATTCAATCATGCATATTTGTGTTCTAAGGCTGACAAAAAAATTTCATCGTGATCAATCATGCATATATGTGTTCTAAGGCTGAAAAAAAATTTAAAGTGATTCAATCATGCATATATGTGTTCTAAGTCTGTCAAAAAAATTTTATAGTGATTCAATCATGCATATATGTGTTTGAATGCTGTAAAAAATTTTCATAGTGATTCAATCATGCATATATGTGTTCTAAGGCTGTCAAAAAAATTTTGTAGTGATTCAATCATGCATATTTGTGTTCTACCGTTATAAAATTTTTTTTATAGCGATTCAATCATGCATATACACATTCTATGTTTTTCGAAAAAAATTCATGCATGATTCAATCATAAATATATGTGTTCTAGGGCTGTCAAAAAAAATTTATTGTGATTCAATCATGCATATATGTGTTCTAAGGCTGTCAAAAAAATTTCATAGTGATTCAATCATGCAATTTTTGTTCTAAGGCTACAAAAAAAAAAGCATAGTCATTCAATCTTGTATATATGTGTTCTAAGGCTTTAAAAAAATTTCTATAATGCTTCAATCGTGCATATATGTTTTCTAAGGCAATCAAAATACTTTCAAAGTGATTCAATCATGCAGAGATGTGTTCTAAGAATGCTGTCAAAAAAATTATAGTGATTCAATCATGCATATATGTGTTCTAATGTTGTAAAAAAAAATCATAGTGATTCAATCATGCATATATGTGTTCTAAGGCTGTAAAAAAAAAATCATAGTGTTTCAATCATGAATATATGTGTTCTACCACTATGGCTCAAAGGGTCTCAAAAAATTTCATAGTGTTTCAATCATGAATATATGTGATTTAATTATGCAAATATTTGCTCTAAGGCTCTCAAAAAAAATTGATAGTGATTCAATCTGGAATATATGTGTTCTAATGCTGTTAAATTTTTTTATAAAAATTCAATTATGCATATATGTGTTATAAGGCTGTCAAAAAATTTTCATAGGGAATCAATCATGCATATATGTGCTCTAAGGTTGTCAATTTTTTTTTATAGTGATTCAATCATGCATATGTGTGTTCTATTGCTGTCAAAAAAATCTCATAGAGATTCAATCATGCAGATATGTGTTCTAAGACTGTCAAAATTTTTTTTATAATGATTCAATCATGCAGATATGTGTTCTAAGGTTATCAAAAAGTTTTTACAGAGATTCAATCTTGACTATTTGTGTTCTAATGCTATAAAAAAAAATTATAGTAATTCAATCATGTATATATGTGTTCTAAGGCTGTCAAAAAAAATTCATAGTGATTCGATCATGCAAATATGTGTAATTAGGTTGTCAAAAAAAATTATAGTGATTAAATCATGCATATATTTTTTTTAAAGCAGTAAAAAAAAATTCATAGTGATTCAATCATGCATGTATGTGTTCTAAGGCTGTCAAAAAAATTCATAGTGATTCAATCATGCACATATGTGTTCCAAGGTAGTGAAAAAAACTTCATAGTGATTGAATCATGCATATACGCATTCTATGGTTGTCAAAAAAAGTTCATAGTGATTCAATCAAGCATAGATCTGTTCTAGGATTGTCAAAAAAAATTCATAGTGATTCAATCATGCATATATGTTTTCTATGGCAGTCAAAATTTTTTTATAGTGATTCAATCTTGCATATTTGTGTTCTAAGGCAATAAAAAAAAAATTATAGTGATTCAATCTTGTATATAGGTGTTCTAAGGCCGTAAAAAAAATTTCATAGTGATTCAATCAATCATATATGTGTTCTAAGGCTGAGAAAATACTTAAAGTGATTCAATCATGAATATATGTATTCTAAGTCTGTCAAACAATTTTTGTAGTGATTCAATCATCAATATAATTATTCTAAGACTGTAAAAAAATTTTCATATTGATTCAATCATGCATATATGTGTTCTAAGGCTGTCAAAAAAATTACATAGTGATTCAATCATGCATATATGTATTATAATGCTGCCAACAAAAAATTATAGTGATTCAATCATGCATATATGTGTTCTAAGGCTCTAAAAAAAATTCATAGTTTTTTAAACATGCATATATGTGTTCTAAGGCTCTCAAAAAAACTTCATTGTGATTCAATCATGCATATTTGTCTTCTTCCGTTGTCAAATTTTTTTTATAGTGATTCAAACATACATATGCACGTTCTATGTTTTTCAAAAAAATTTCATAGTGATTCAATCATGAATATATGTGTTATAAGGCTGTCAAAAAAATTTCGTTATGATTCAATCATGCATATATGTGTTCTAAGGCCGTCAAAAAATGTTCATAGTGATTCAATCATGAATATATGTGTTCTACCACTATGGCTCTAAGGCTCTCAAAAAATTTCATAGTGTTTCAATCATGAATATATGTGATTTAACTCTGCAAATATTTGCTCTAAGGCTCTCAAAAAAAATTGATAGTGATTCAATCTTGAATATATGTGTTCTAATGCTGTTAAATTTTTTTATAAAAATTCAATTATGCATATATGTGTTCTAAGGCTGTCAAAAAAAATTCATAGGGAACAATCATGCATATATGTGCTCTAAGGTTGTCAATTTTTTTTTATAGTGATTCAATCATGCATATGTGTGTTCTAATGCTGTCAAAAAAATCTCATCGAGATTCAATCATGCAGATATGTGTTCTAAGGCTGTCAAAATTTTTTTTATAGTGACTCAATCATGCAGATATGTGTTCTAAGGTTATTAAAAAGTATTTACAGAGATTCAATCTTGCCTATTTGTGTTCTAATGCTATAAAAAAAATTGTAGTAATTCAATCATGTATATATGTGTTCTAAGGATGTCAAAAAAAATTCATAGTGATTCAATCATGCAAATATGTGTAATAAGGTTGTCAAAAAAAAATTTATAGTGATTAAATCATGCATATATGTGTTTTAAAGCAATAAAAAAAAATTCATAGTGATTCATTCATGCATATATGTGTTCTAAGGCTATAAAAAAAAATTTATAGCTATTCAATCATACATATATGTGTTCTAATGCTGTCAAACAAATTTTATAGTGATTCAATCATGCATGTATGTGTTCTAAGGCTGTCAAAAAAATTCATAGTGATTCAATCATGCATATATGTGTTCTAAGGTAGTGAAAAAAACTTCATAGTGATTGAATCATGCATATACGCATTCTATGGTTGTCAAAAAAAGTTCATAGTGATTCAATCATGCATATAGTTCTAGGATTGTCAAAAAAAATTCATTGTGATTCAATCATGCATATATGTTTTCTGAGGCAGTCAAATTTTTTATATAGTGATTAAATCATGCATATTTGTGTTCTAAGGCAATAAAAAAAAAATCATAGTGATTCAATCTTGTATATATGTGTTCTAAGGCCGTCAAAAAATTTTCATAGTGATACAATCATGCATATATGTGTTCTAAGGCTGAAAAAATACTTAAAGTGATTCAATCATGCATATATGTATTCTGAGTCTGTCAAACAAATTTTGTAGTGATTCAATCATCCATATAATTGTTGTAAGAATGTAAAAAAAAATTCATATTGATTCAATCATGCATATATGTGTTCTAAGGCTGTCAAAAAAATTACATAGTGATTCAATTATGCATATATGTGTTATAATGCTGCCAACAAAAAATTATAGTGATTCAATCATGCATATATGTGTTCAAAGGCTCTAAAAAAAAATTCATAGTTTTTCAAACATGCATATATGTGTTCTAAGGCTCTCAAAAAAACTTCATTGTGATTCAATCATGCATATTTGTGTTCGACGGTTGTCAAAATTTTTTTATAGTGATTCAAACATACATATGCACGTTCTATGTTTTTCAAAACAAATTCATAGTGATTCAATCATGAATATATGTGTTATAGGGCTGTTAAAAAAATTTCATTGTGATTCAATCATGCATATATGTGTTCTAAGGCTGTCAAAAAAAGTTTATAGTGATTCAATCATGCAATTTGTGTTCTAAGGCTGTCAAAAAAAATTCATAGTGATTCAATCCTGTATATATGTGTTCTAAGGCTGTCAAATTTTTTTTATAGTGCTTCAATCATGCGTATATGTGTTCTAAGGCTGTCAAAAAAAATTTATAGTGATTCAATAATGTAGAGATGTCTTCTAAGGCTGTAAAAAAAAATTTATTGTGTTTCAATCATGCATATATGTGTTCTAATTCTATCAAACAATATTTATAGTTATTCAATCATGCGTATATGTGTTCTAAGGTTGTAAAAAATATTTCATAGTGATTCAATCATGCATATACGTGTTCTAAGGCTGTTAAAGAAAAATCATAGTGATTCAATCATGTATATTTGTATTCTAAGGCTCTCAAAAAAAATTTAGATTGATTCAATCATGCATATATGTGTTCTAAGTTTGTCAAAAAAAAATCATGGAGATTTAATAATGCATATATGTGTTCTATGGAAGTAAAAAAAAAATTGTAGTGATTAAATCTTGCATATATGTGGTCTAAGGCTGTAAAAAAAAATTCATAGTGATTTCATGCATATATGTAGCCTATGGTTGTCAAAAAAAATTCATAGTGAGTCAATCAGGCAGATATGTGTTCAAAGGTTGTCAAAATCTTTTTATAGTGATTCAATCATTCATATATGTGTTCTAAGGCTCCCAAAAAAATTTCATTATAATTCAATCATACATATATGTGTCCTAAGGTTGTCAAAAAAATTTCATAGTGACTCAATCATGCGTATATGTGTTCTAAGGGTTTCAAAAAAAATTCATAGTGGTTCAATCATTCACATATTTGTTCTAAGTTTGTCAAAAAAAATTTATAGTGATTCAAAGTGTTCTAACACTGTCAAAATAATTTCATAATGATTCAATCATGCATATATGTGTTGTAATGGTATCAAAAAAATTCATAGTGATTCAATCATGCATATATGTGTTCTAAGGCTATTAAAAAAAATCATAGTGACTCAATGATGCATATATTTCTCCCAAGGCTGTGAAATTTGTTTTATAGTGATTCAATCATGCACATATGTAGTCTAAGGCTCTTAAAAAAATTTCATAGTGATTCAATCATGCATATATATGTTCTGAGGCTGTCAAAAAAATTTCATAGAGATTCAATCAAGAGTATATGTGTTCTAAGGATCTCATAAAATTTTTATAGTGATTCAATCATGCATATATGAGCTCTATTGCTACCAAAAAAAATTTGTAGTGATTGAATCACGCATATATGTGTTCTAAGGTTGTCAAAAAATTTCATAGTGATTGAATCATGCATATACGCAATGTATGGTTGTCAAAATAAATTCATAGTGATTCAATCTTGCATATCTGTGTTCTAGGGTTGTCAGAAAAAAATCATAGTTATTGAATCATGCATATATGTGTTCTAAGGCTGTCAAAAAAATTTCATAGTGATTCAATCATGCATATTTCTGTTATAAGGCTCTCAAAAAAAATTCATGGTGATTCAATCTTGCATGTAGTTGTTCTAAGTCTCTCAAAAAGTTTTTTTAAGGTGATTCAATCCTGTATATATTTTTTAAGGATGTCAAAAAATTTTTATAGTGATTCAATCATGCATATTTGTGTTCTAAAGCTGTAAAAAAAATTTCATAGTGATTCAATCATGCATATATGTGTTCTAAGGTTGTAAAAAAAATTCATGGTGATTCAATCATGCATATATGTGTTCTAATGCTGCCAAAAAAAAAGTTTTAGTGATTCCACCAAGCATATATATGTTCTAAGCCAGTCAAAAAAAATTCATAGTGATTCAATCATGCATATATGAGTTCTAAGGCTCTCAAAAAAAATTCATAGTGATTCAATCATGCATATATGTATTCTAAGGCTGTTAAAAAAAAATTTAAGTGACTCAATCATGCATATATATGTTCTAAGGCTGTCAAACAAATTTTGTAGTGATTCAATCATGCATATATGTATTCTAAGGCCCTCAAAAAAATTTCATAGTTTTTCAATCATGCATATATGTGTTCTAAGGCTCTCAAAAAAATTTCATAGTTGTTCAATCATGCATATATGTCCTCTAAGGCTCTCAAAAAAATTTCATAGTGATTCAATCATGCATATATGTGTTCTAAGATTTTCCAAAAAAATTCATAGGGATTCAATCATGCATATACGCGTTCTATGGTTATAAAAGAAAAATCATAGTGATTCAATCATGCATATAAGTGTTCTAAGGCTGTCAAAAAAAATTCCTAGTGATTCAATAATGCTTACATGTGTTCTAATGTTGTCAAAAAAGTTTTATAGTGATTTAATCATGCATATGTGTTCTAATGGTGTAAAAAAAAATTCATAGTGTTTTAATCATGCATATATGTGTTCTAAGGCTGTAAAAAAAATTTCATAGTGCTTCAATCATGAATATATGTGTTCTACAGCAATAAGAAAAATTCATAGTGATTCAATCATGCATATATTTGTTCTAAGGCTATCAAAAAAAATTCATAGTGATTCAATCTTGCATATATGTGTTCTGATGCTCTTAGATTTTTTTATAGAGATTCAATCCTGCATATATGTGTTCTAACGCTATCAAAAAAAATTCATTGTCATTCAATCAAGCAAATATGTGCTCCAAGGTTGTCAATCTTTTTTTATAGAGATTCAATCATACATATATGCGTTCTAACGCTATCAAAAAAATTTCATAGTGATTCAATGATTCATATATGTGTTATAAGGCTGTCAAAAATTATTTATATTGATTCAATCATGCTGATATGTGTTCTGAGGTTATAAAAAATTTTTTATAGTGATTCAATCTTTGATATATGTGTTATAATGCTGTCAACAAAATTTTACAGTAATTCAATCATGCATATTTGTGTTCCAAGGCTGTCAAAAAAAAATCATAGTGATTCAATCATGCATATATGTGTTCTAAGTTTGTCAAAAAAATTTATAGTGATTCAATATTGTATATATGTGTTCTAAGGCTGTCAAAACAATTTCACAGTGATTCAATCATGCATATATGTGTTATAAGTCTATCCAACAAATTTTATAGTGATTCAATCATGCACATATGTGTTTTAAGGAAGTCAAAAATATTTCATAGTGATTCAATTATGCATATATGTTTTCTACGGCTGTTAAAAAAATTTCATAGTGATTCAATCTTGGATATATGTGTTGTAATGCTGTCAAAAAATTTTATAGTAATTCAATCATGCATGTATGTGTTCTAAGGTTGTTAAAAAAATTTCATAGTGATTCAATCATGAATATATGTGTTCTAAGGCTGTCAAAAAAATTTATAGTGATTCAATCGTGTATATATGTGTTCTAAGGCTGTCAAAAAAATTTCATAGTGATTCAATCATGCATATATGTGTTCTAAGGCTGAAATTTTTTTTAAAGTGATTCAATCATGCATATATGTGTTCTAAGTTTGTCTAACAAATTTTATAGTGATTCAATCATGCATATATGTGTTCTAAGGCTGTAAAAAAAATTCATAGTGATTCAATGAAGCATATATGTGTTCTAAGGCTGTCAAAAAAATTTCATAGTGATTCATTCTTACATATATGTGTTTAATGCTGCCAAAAAAAAATTGCAGTGATTCAATAATAACTATATGTGTTCTATGGCTGTCAAAAAAAATTCATAGTTTTTCACACATGCATATATGCGTACTAAGGCTCTCAAAAACATTTTATTTTGATTCAATCATGCATATACACGTTCCATGTTTTTTAAAAAAAATTCATGCATGATTCAATCTGCATATATGTGTTCTAGGCCTGTCAAAAAAAATTTAGAGTGATTAAATCATGCAATTTGTGTTCTAAGGCTATCAAAAAAAAATTATAGTCATTCAATCTTGTATATATGTGTTCTAAGGCTGGCAAACTTTTTTGATAGTGCTTTAATCATGCATATATGTGTTCTAAGGCTGTCAAGAAAATCACAAAGTGATTCAATCATGCAGAAATGTGTTCTGAGAATGCATATATGTGTTCTAGCATTTAAAAAAAAATTCATAGCGATTCAATCATGCGTATATGTGTTCTAAGGCTGCAAAATTTTTTATAGTGATTCAATCATGCAGATATGTGTTCAAAGGTTATCAAAAAATTTTACGATGATTTAATCATGCATATATGTGTTCTAAGGCTGCAAAAATTGTAAAAAAAAAATCATAGTTATTTATTCATGCATATATGTGTTCTAAGGTTGTCAAACAAATTTCATAGTGATTCAATAATGCATATATGTGTTCTAAGGCTGTCAAAAAAAAATCATAGTCATTCAATAATGCATATATATGCTCTAAGGCTGTCAAAAGTTTTTTATAGTGATTCACACATGCATATATGTGTTCTAAGGCTGCCGAAAAAAATTCATTGTGACTCAATCGTGCATATATGTGTTCTGTGGCTCTCAAAAAAATTCATAGTGATTCAATCATGTATATATGTGTTCTAAGTCTGTGAAAAAAATTTCAAAGTGATTCTATCATGCATATATATGTTCTAAGGCTCTCAAATAATTTTCATTGTGATTCTATCTTCCATATATAGGTTCTAAGGCTGTCAAAAAAATGTTATAGTGATTCAATCATGCATACATGTGTCCTAAGGTTGTTGAACAAATTTCATGGTGATTCAATAAAGCCTATATCTATTCTACGATTGTCAAAAAAATTTCATTGTGATTCAATCATGCATTTAAGTGTTCTAGGGCTGTCAAAAAAATTTCATAGTCATTAAATCATGCATGTATGTGTTTTAAAGCTGTCAAAAAAATTTCATAGTGATTCAATCATGCACATATATGTTCCAAGGCTATCAAAAAAATTTCATAGTGACTCAATCATGCATATATGTGTTTTAAACTGTCAAATAAATTTCATAGTGATTCAATCATGCAGATATGTGTTCTAAGGTTGTCAAAAAAAATTTATTGTAATTCAATCATGTTTCGATGTCTTCTGAGGTTGTCAAAAAAATGTCATTGTGATTCAATCATGCATATATGACTTTTAAGGTGGTCAAAAAAATTTAATAGTGATTCAATCATGCATATATGTGTTTTAAGGATGTCAAGAAAATTTCATAGTGATTCAATCATGAATATATGTGTTCTAAGGCTGTCAAAAAAATTTCAATCTTGCATATATGTGTTCAAAGGCTGTCAAACAAATTTTATAGTGAGTCAATCATGCATATATGTGCTCTAAGGCTGTAAAAAAAAATTATAGTGTTTCAGTCATGCAAATAAGTGTTCCAAGTTACTCAAAAAAATTTATAGTGATTCAATCATGCATATATGTGTTCTAACATCAAAAAAAAATTGTAGTGATTCAATCATGCATATATGTGTTCTAAGGTTGTCAAAAAAATTTCAGAGTAATTCAATCATGCATATATGTGTTCTAAGGCCGTCAAAAAAGTTTTATTATGATTCAATCATGCATATATTTGTTCTAGGGCTGTCAAAAAAATTTCATTATAATTCAATCAAGCATATATATGTTCTATGGTAGTCAACAAAATTTATAGAGATTCAATCATGTATATATGTGTTCTAATGCTGTAAAAAAAAATTCATAGTTATTCAATCATACATATATGTGTTCTATGACTATAAAAAAAAACTCATAATGATTCAATCATGTATATATGTGGTCTAAGGCTATAAAAAAAAATTCATATTAATTCAATCAGGCATATATGTGTTCTAATACTGTAAAAAAAAATCATAGTAATTCAATCCGGCATATATGTGTTCTAAGGCTGTCACAAAAATTTCATAGTGATTCAGTCATGCAGATAAGTGTTCTAAGTTACTAAAAAAAAATTTATAGTGATTCAATCAAGTATGTATGCGTTTTAAGGCTGTCAAACAAATTTTATAGTGATTCGAGCACAAATATATGTGTTCTAATGTTGTAAAAAAAAATTGGTAGTGATTCAGTCCTGCATATATGTCTTCTAAGCTTGTGAAAATTTTTTTATATTGATTCAATCATGCATATATGTGTTCTAAGGTTGTAAAAAAAATTTAATCTTGTATATATGTGTTCTAAGGCCGTCAAACAACTTTCAATCTTGCATATATGTGTTCTATGGATGTCAAACAAATTTTAAAGTGATTCAATCATGCATATATGTGTTCTAACGCTGTCAAAAAAAATTCATAGCTATTCAATCATGCAGATAGGTGTCCGAAGTTACTCAAAAAAATTATAGTGATTCAATCACGCATATATGTATTCTAATGCAGTAAAAAAAATTTTGTAGTGATTCAATCTTGCATATATGTGTTCTAAGGTTGTCAAAAAAAATTCATAGTGATTCAATCTTGGATATATGTGTTCTAAGGCTGTCAAAAAAAATTATTGCGATTCAATCATACATATATGTGTTCTAAGGTTCTTAAAAAAAATTTAATCTTGCATATATGTGTTCTAAGGTTTCTAAAAAAAATTCATAGTAATTCAATCATGCATATATGCATTCTAAGGGTTCCAAAAAAAATTTTTAGTCATTCAATCATGCGTGCATGTGTTCTAAGGTTGTCAAATGAAATTCATGGTGATTCAATCATGCATATATATGTGTTCTAAGTCCTAAAAAAAAAATCATAGTGATTTAATCATGCATATATGTGTTCTAAGGCTGTCAAAAAAAATTTATAGTGATTCAATCATGCATATATGTGTCCTAAGGTTGTTAAACAAATTTCATAGTGGTTCAATAATGCATATATCTGTTCTACGGTTGCCAAAAAAAAATGATAGTGATTCAAACATGCATATATGTGTTATAAAGCTGTCAATAAAATTTCATTGTGATCCAATCATGCAGATTTGTGTTCTATGGCTATCAAAAAACTTTCATAGTGGATCAATCATGCATATATGTCTTCTAAGGCTGTCAAATAAATTTCTTAGTGATTCAATCATGCAGATATGTGTTCTAAGGCTGTAAAAAAAAATTTATTGTGATTCAATCATGCATACATGTGTTCTAAGGTTGTCAAAAAAATGTCATTATGATTCAATCATGCATATATGTGTTTTAAGGTTGTCAAAAAAAATTCATAGAGATTCAATCATGCCTATATGTGTTCTAAGGTTGTCAAAAATATTTCTTAGTGAATAAATCAGGGAGATACGTGTTTTAAGGCTATCAAAAAATATTTATAGTGATTCAATCAAGTATATATGTGTTCTAAGGCTGTCAAACAAATTTCATAGTGATTCAATCATGCATATATATGTTTAAGGTTGTAAACAAAATTTCATAGAGATTCAATCATGAATATATGTGTTCTAATGCTGTAAAAAAAAATTCAAAGTGATTCAATCATGCATATATGTATTCTATGGCCGTCAAAATTTTTTTATAATGATTTACTCATGCATATATGTGTTCTAAGGCTGTCTAAAAAAATTTATATTGATTCAATCATGCATACATATGTTCTAATGTTGTCAAAAAAATTTCATACTAATTCAATCATGCATATATGTGTTCTAAGGCTCTCACAAAAATTTCATACTGGCTCAATCATGCTAATATGTGTTCAAACGTTGTCAAAAAAAATTCATGGTGATTCAATCTTGCATATATGTGTTCTAAGGTTGTTCAAAAAATTTCATAGTGATTCAATCACACAGATATGTGTTCTAAGGATGTCAAATTTTTTTTATAGTGATTCAATCATGCACATATGTGTTCTAAGGTTGTCAAAAAAATTTCATTGTGATTCAATCTTGTATATATATGTTCTAAGGCTGTCAAAACAGTTTCATAGTGATTCAGTCATGCAGATAAGTGTTCTAAGTTACTCCAAAAAAATTATAGTGATTCAATCATGCATGTATGTGTTTTAAGGCTGTCAAATTTTTTTTATACTGATTCAATCATGCAGATGTGTGTTCTAAGTTACTCCAAAAAAATTTTTAGTGATTCAATCATGCATATATGTGTTCTAATGCTGTAAAAAAAATATGGTAGTGATTCAATCCTGAATATGTGTCCAAAACTTTTTTAGAAAAATTCATAGTGATTCAATCAAGCATATATGTGTTCTAAGGCTGTAAAAATTTTGTTATAATGATTCAATCATGCATAGATGTGCCCTAAGGCTAGCAAAAAACATTTATCGTAATTCAATCTTGCATATATGTGTTTTAAGGCTGTCAAAAAAAATTCATAGTGATTGCATCATACATATATGTATTCTAATGCAGTAAAAAAAATCATAGTGATTTAAACATGCATATATTTGTTCTAAGGTTGTCAAAAAAAATTCATAGTGATTCAATCTTGCAAATATGTGTTCTAAGGCTGTCAAAAAAAAATTATTGTGATTGAATTATACATATATGTGCTCTAAGGTTGTCAAAAAAAATTCAATCTTGCATATATGTGTTCTAAGGTTTCCAAAAAATTTCATAGTGATTCAATCATGCATATATGTGTTCTAAGGCTTCCAAAAAAATTTCATAGTGATTCAATCATGCATACATGTGTTCTAAGGTTGTCAACAAAAATTCATGGTGATTCTAATTATGCATAAATGTGCTCTAAGGCTGTAAAAAAAAAAATCATAGCGATTCAACCATGCATATATATGTTCTAAGGCTGTCAAAAAAAATTCATAGTGATTCAATAATGCATATATGTGTTATAAGGCTGTCAAAAAAGTTTTATAGTGACTATATCATTCTTATATTAATTCCAAAGTTGTCAAAAAAAAATCATAGTGATTGAATCATGCATATGTGCGTGCTAAGGCTGTCAAAAATTTTTTATAGTGATTAAATAATGCATATATTTGTTCTAAGGTTGTCAACAAAATTTTATAGTGATTCACACATGCATATATGTCCTGAGGCTGTCAAAAAAAATTCATAGTGACTCAATCATGCATATTTGTGTTCTATGGCTGTCAAAAAAAATTCATAGAGATTCAAGCAAGCATATTTGTGTTCCAAGGCTATCAAAAAATTTTCATAGTGATTCAATCATGCATATATGAATTCTAAGGTTGTCAAAAAAAAATTTAAATGATTCAATCATGCATATATGTGTTCTAAGGCTATCAAAAATTTTTTATAGTGATTCAGTCATGCATATATGTGTTCTAAGGTTGTCAAAAAAATTTCATAGTGATACAATCATGCATATATCTATTCTAAGGCTGTCAATTTTTTTTTATTATGATTCAATCATGCATAGATGTGTTCTAAGTCTATCAAAAAAATTTAATTGTGGCTCAATCATGAATATATGTGTTTTAAGTCTCTCAAAAAAAATTTATAGTGATTCAATCATGCATATATGTGTTCTAAGGTTGTCAAAAAAATTTCAATCTTGTATATATGTGTTCTATGGTCGTCAAACAAATTTCAATCTTACATATATGTGTTCTATGGTTGTCAAACATATTTCAAAGTGATTCAATCATGCATATATGTGTTCTAAGGCTGTCAAAAAATTCTAATAGCTATTCAATCATGCAGATAAGTGTTCTAAGTTACTCAAAAAAAAATTATACTGATTCAATCATGCAGATATGTACTCTAATGCAGAAAAAAAAATTGTGGTGATTCAATCATCTATATATGTATTCTAATGCAATAAAAAAAAAATTGTAGTTATTCAATCATACATATATGTGTTCTAAGGTTTTCAAAAAAAAATCATAGTGATTCAACTTTGCATATATGTGTTCTAAGGCTGTAAAAAACATTTATTGTGATTCAATCATACATATATGTGTTTTACATTTGTAAAAAAACTTTCAATCTTACATATATGTGTTCTAAGGTTTCCAAAAAAAATTCATAGAGATTCAATCATGCATATATGTGTTCTAAGGCTTCCAAAAAAATTTCATAGTGATTCAATCATGCATACATGTGTTCTAAAGTTGTCAAAAAAAGTTCATGGTGATTCAATCTTGCATATATGTGTTCTAAGGCTGTAAAAAAAAATTGATAGTGATTTAATCATGCATATATGTGTTCTAAGGCTGTTAAAAAAATTTCATAGTGATTCAATATTGCATATATGTGTTCTAAGGCTGTCAAAAAAAATTTATAGTTACTCAATCATGCATATATGTGTTCTATGACAGTCAAAAAAATTTCATAATGATTCAATCATCCATATATAGGTTCTAAGGCTGTGAAAAAAATTTCAAAGTGATTCAATAATGCATATATGTGTTCTAAGGCTGTCAACAAAATTTTATAGTGATTCAATAATGCATATATGTGTTCTAAGGTTATCAAAAAAATTTCATAGTGATTCAATCATGCAAATATATGTTCCAAGGTTATCAAAAACATTTCATAGTGATTCAATCATGCATATATGTGTTATAAAGTTGTGAATTTTTTTTATGGTGATTCAATCATGCATATATGTTTGCTAAGGCTGTCAAAAAAATTTCATAGAGATTCAATAATTAATATATGTGTTCTACGGGTGTCAAAAAAATTTATATTTGTTCATGCTGATATATGGTGATTTAATCTTGCAGATATATGTTCTAAGGCTATCAAAACAATTTCATAGTGACTAAATCATGCATATATGTGTTCTAAGGCTGTAAAAAAAATTTCATAGTGATTTAATCATGCATATATGTGCTCTAAGGCTGTCAACAAATTTTTATAGTGATTCAATCATGCATATATGTGTTCTAATGCTATAAAAAAAAATGCTTAGTGACTCAATCATGCATATATGTGTGCTAAGGCTATTAAAAAAAAATTATAGTGATTCACTCATGCATATATGTGTTTAAAGGCTGTCAAAAAAATTGCATAGTGACTCAATCACGCATATATGTGTTCTGTTGTTGTAAAAAAAAATTCATAGTGACTCAATCATGCATATATGTGTTCAATGGCTGTCAAAAAAATTTCATAGTGATTCAATCATGCATATATATTTTCTAAGGCTGTCAAATTTTTTTATAGAGATTCACTCATGCATATATGTTTTCTAAGGCTGTCACAAAAAATTCATAGTGACTTAGTCATGTATGTATGTGTTCTAACGTTGTCCAAAAAATTCATAATGATTCAATCTTGCATTTGTGTTCTAAGGTTATTAAAAAAATTACATAGTGATTTAGTCTTGCATTTATGTGTTCTAAGTTTGTTAAAAAAAATTCATAGTGATTCAATCATGCATATATGTGTTCTAAGGCTGTCAATTTTTTTTTGTAGTGATTCAATCTTGCATATATGTGTTCTAGTTTTGTCAATGTGTTCTAAGGCTGTCAAAAAAATTTAATAGTGATTCAATGATGCATATATGTCTTCTAAGGCTGTTAAAAAAAATTCATAGTGATTCAATCATTCAGATATGTGTTCTAATTTACTTCAAAAATTTTTATAGTGATTCAATCATGCATATATGTGTTCTAATCCTGTCAAAAAAATTTGTAGTGATTCAATCATCCATATATGTGTTCTAAGGTTGTCCAAAGAAAATCATAGTGACTCAATCATCCATATATGTTTTCTAAGGCTGTCCAAAAAATTTCATAGTGATTCAATCATGCATATATTTGTTCTAAGGCTGTCAAATTTTTTTTACAGTGATTCAATCATGCATATTTGTGTTCTAAGGCTATCAAAAATATTTCATAGTGAATCAATAGTGCATATATGTGTGCTAAGGCTGTCAAAAAAATTTCATAGTGATTCACTCATGCATGTATATGTTCTAAGGCTGTCAAAAAAGTTTCATAGTGACTCAATCATGCATATATGTGTTCTATGACTGTAAAAAAAAAATCATAGTGACTAAATCATGCATATATGTGTTCTATGGCTCTCAAAAAAATTTGATAGTGATTCAATCATGCATATATGTTTTCTAAGGTTGTCAAAAAAATTTCATAGTGATTCACTCATGCATATATGTGTTCTAAGCTGTCAAAAAAAATTCATAGTGACTTAGTCATGCATATATGTGTTCTAAGGTTGTTAAAAAAATTTCATAGTGACTCAGTGTTGCATTTATGTGTTCTAAGTTTGTTAAAACACTTTCGTAGTGTTTCAATCATGCGTATATGTGTTCTAAGTCTATCAAAAATTTTTTATGGTGATTTAATCTTGCATATATGTGTTGTAAAGATGTCAATGTGCTATAAGGCAGTAAAAAAAATTTAATAGTGATTCACTCATGCAGATATGTCTTTTAAGGCTGTTAAAAAAATTTCATAGTGATTCAATCATGCAGATATGTGTTCTAAGTTACTAAAAAAAAAATTTATAGTGATTCAATCATGCATATGTGTTTTCTAATCCTGTCAAAAAAATTTGTAGTGATTCAATCATCCATATATGTGTAATACGGTTGTCCAAAAAAATTCATAGTGACTCAATCATGCATATATGTGTTCTAAGGCAATCCAAAAATTTTCACTGTGATTCAATCATGCATATATGTGTTCTAAGGCTGTCAAAAAATTTTTATAGGGATTCAATCATGCATATATGTGTTCTAATGCGGTCAAAAAAAAATTATAGTGACTCAATCATGCATATATGTGTGATAAGGCCATCAAAAAAATTTTTGTAGTGATTCCCTCATGCATATATGTGGTCTAAGGCTATCAAAAAAAATTCACAGTGACTGAATCATGTATATATGTGTTCTATTGCTGTAAAAAAAATTTCATAGTGACTGAGTAATGCATATATGTGTTCTATGGCTGTCAAAAAAATTTCATAGTGATTCAATCATGCATGTATGTGTTCTAAGCCTGTCAAAAAAATTTCATAGTGATTCACTCATGCATATATGTGTTCTAACACTGTCAAATTTTTTTTATAGTGACATAGTCATGCATATATGTGTTCTAACGTTGTGAAAAAAAATTCATAGTGATTCAATCTTGCATATGTGTGTTCTAAGGTTGCTAAAAAAAATTCATAGTGATTCAGTCTTGCATTTATGTGTTCTAAGTTTATTAAAAAAAATTTATAGTGATTTAATCAAGCATATATCTGTTCTAAGGCTGTCAAATTTTTTTTATAGTGATTCAATCTTGCATATATGTGTTCTAAGGTTGTCAATGTGTTCTAAGGCTGTCAAAAAAACTTAATAGTGATACAATCATGTATATATGTCATCATAGTGATTCAATCATGCAGATATGGGTTCTAAGTTACTCAAAAAAAATTTATAGCGATTCAATCATGCATATATGTGTTCTAATCCTATCAAAAAAAAATTGTAGTGATTCAATCATCCATATATGTGTTCCAAGGTTGTCCAAAAAAATTCATAGTGATTCAATCATGCATATATGTGTTCTAAGGCTGTCAAAAAAATTTCAATCATGCATATATGTGTTCTTAGGTTATCAAAAAAATTTCAATCATGCATATATGTGTTTTAAGGCTGTCAAAGATATTTCATAGGGATTCAATCTTGCATATATGTGTTTCAAGGTTGTCAAATTTTTTTATAGTGATTCAATCATGCAGCTATGTGTTCTAAGTTACTCCAAAAAATTTTATAGTGATTCAATCATGCATATATATGTTCTAATGCTGTGACAAAAATCTGGTAGTGATTCAATCATGCATATATGTGTTCTTTGGTCGTTAAAAAAAATTCATAGTGATTCAATCATCCATATATGTGTTCTAAGGCTGTCAAAAAATTTTTATTGGGATTCAATCATGTATAGATGTGTTCTAAGGTTGTCAAAAAAATGTCATTGTGATTCAATCATGCATATATGTGTTTTAAGGTTATCAAATTTTTTTTATAGTGAATCAATCACCCATATATGGATTCAATCATGCATATATGTGTTCTATGGCGGTCGAAAAAATTCAATAGTGATTCAGTCATGTATATAAGTGTTCTAAGGCTATCAGAAGAAATTCATAGTGATTCAATCATGCTCATATGCATTCTAAGGCTGTCAAAAAATTTTCATAGTGATTTAATCAAGCATATATGTGTTCTAAGGTTGTCAAATAAAATTCACAGTGATTCAATCATGCAGATATGTGTTCGAAGTTTTTTTTTTTTTTTTAAATTATAGTGATTCAATCATGCATATATTTGTTCTAATGGTGTCAAATTTTTTTTATAGAGATTCAATCATGCATATATGTGTTCTAAGGCTATTAAAAAAATTTCATAGTGATTCAATCATGCATATGTGTGTTCTAAGGCTTGCAAAAAAATTTCATAGTGATTCAGTCATGCATATATGTGTTCTAAGGTTGTCAAAAAAAAATCATAGTGGTTCAATCATGCATATATGTTTTCTAAGAATGTCAAAAAAATTTCATAGTGATTCTATCATGCATATATGTGTTCAAAGGCTATCAAAAAAATTTCATAGTGATTCAATAATGCATATATGTGTTCTAAGTCTGTAAAAAAAAATTTATAGTTATTCAATCATGCATATATGTGTTCTAAGGTTGTCAAAAAAAATTCATATTTATTCAATCATGCATATATGTGTTCTAAGGCTATAAAAAAAAATTCATAGTGATTCATTGATGCATATATGTGTTCTAAGGTTGTCAAAAAAAATTCTTAGTGATTCAATCATTTATATATGTGTGCTAAGGCTGTCAAAAATTTTTAGAGTGGTTCAAGTATGCATATATGTCTTCGACGGCTGTCAAAAAAATTCCTTAGTGATTCACTCGTGCAAATATGTGTTGTAAGGCTGTCAAAAAATTTTCATAGTGACTCAATCATGCAAATATGTGTTCTAACGTTGTCAAAAAAAATTCACAGTGATTCAATCTTGCATATATGTGTTCTAAGGTTGTTAAAAAAATTTCATAGTGATTCAATCTTGCATATATGTGTTCTAAGGTTGTTAAAAAAAATTTATACTGATTCAATCATGGATATATGTGTTCTAAGCCTGTCCAAAATTTTTTATAGTGAATCAATCATGCATATATGTGTTCTAAGGCTGTTAAAAAAAATTCATAGTGATTCAATCATGCAGATAGGTTTTCTAATTTACTCAAAAAACAATTTTCTAATCATGCTTATATGTGTTCTAATACTGTTAGAAAAATTTTGTAGTGATTCAATCATCCATATAAGTGTTCTAGTGCTGTCCAAAAATTTCATAATGATTCAATCTTTCATATATTTGTTCTAAGGTTGTCAAAAAAATTTCAATCATGCATACATGTGTTCTAAGGCTGTCAAAAAAATTTCAATCATGCGTATAAGTGTTTTAAGGCTGTTAAAAATATGTCATAGTGACTCAATTATGCATATATGTGTTTTAAGGCGATCAAAAAAAATTTATAGTGATTCAATCATCAGATATGTGTTCTAAGTTACTCAAAAAAAATTGGTAGTGATTCAAACAAGCATATATGTGTTCTAAGGTTGTCAAAAAAAAATCATAGCGATTCAATCATGCATATATGTGTTCTAAGGCAGTCAAAATTTATTTATTGTGTTTCAATCACGTATAGATGTATTGTAAGGTTGTCAAAAAAATGTCATTGTGATTCAATCATGTATATATGTGTTTTAAGGTTGTCAAAAAAAATTCTTTGTGATTCAATCACGTATATTTGTGTTTTAAGCTATCAAAAAAAATTCATAGTACTTCAATCATGCATATATGCTTTCTAAAGCTGACTAAAAAATTCTAATCTTGCATATATGTGTTCTAAGTCTGTCAAACAAATTTTATAATGATTCAATAATGCATATATGCGTTCTAAGGCTGTCAAAAAAGTTTTATTATGATTTAATCATGTATATGTATTCTAAGGTTGTCAAAAATATTTCATTGTGATTCAATGAGGTATATATATGTTCTGAGCCTGTCAACAAAATTTCATAGAGATTCATTCGTGCATATATGGGTTCTAATGCTGTCAAAAAAATTTCATAGTGATTCAATCATCCATATATGTGTTCTAATGCTGTCAAAAAAATTTCATACTAATTCAATCATGCATATATGTGTTTCAAAGTTGTCAAAAAAATTTCAATATGATTCAAATATGAATATATGTGTTCTATGGATCTTACAAAAATTTTGTAGTGACTCAATCATGCATATATGTATTCTAAGGATGTCTCAAAAATTTTATAGTGACTCAATCATGCATATATGTGTTCTAACATTGTCAAAAAAATTTCATTGTGATTCAATCATGCATATATGTGTCGTAAGAATGTAAAAAAAAAATCATAGTGATTCAATCATGCATATATGTCTTCTAAGCTTGTCAAAAAAATTTCATTCTGATTCAATAATGCATATATGTGTTCTAAAGCTGTCAAAAAAATTCAAAGTGATTCAATCATGAATATATATGTTCTAAGGCTATCGAAAACATTTCATATTGATTCAATCATGCATATATGTGTCCTAAGGTTGTTAAAAAAAATTCATAGTGATTCATTAATGCATATATCTATTCTACGATTGTAAAAAAAAATCATAGAGATTCAATCATGCATATGTGTTCTAGATCTGTCAAAAAAATTTCATAGTGACTCAATCATGCATATATATACGTTCTAAGAATGTCAAAAAAATTTCATAGTGATTCAATCATGCATATATGTGTTCTAAGGCTGTCAAAAAAATTTCATTGTGTTTCAATAATGCATATATGTTTTCTAAGGCTGTCAAATAAATTTCATAGTGATTCAATAATGCATATATGTTTTATAAGGCTGTCAAAAAAATTTCATGCAAGATTCAATCATGCGTATATGTGTTCTAAGGCTGTCAAAAAAATTTATAGTGATTCAATAATGCATATGTGTTTTCTAAGGCTGTCAAAAAAAATTCATATTGACTTAATAATGCACATGTGTTCTAACGATAAAAATTTTTTTTTATAGTGATTCAATCATGCATATATGTGTTCTAAGGCTGTCAAGTAAATTTCACAGTGATTCAATCATGCAAATATGTGTTCTAAGGTTTTTTTAAAAAAAAATTATAGTGATTCAATCATGCATATATGTGTTGTAATGATGTAAATTTTTTTTTATAGAGATTCAATCACGTAAATATGTGTTCAAAGTATATCAAAAAATTTCATAGTGATTCAATCATGCATATATGTGTTCTAAGGCTGTCAAAAAAAATTGTAGTGATTCAATCATGCATATATGTGTTCTAAGGCTGTTTAAAAAAGATCATAGTGATTCAATCATGCATATATGTGTTCTAAGGCTGTAAAAAAAAATTCATAGTGATTCAATCATGCAGATATGTGTTCTAAGGATATAAAAAAAAATTCATAGTGATTCAATGATGCATATATGTGTCCTAAGGTAGTAAAAAAAATCATAGTGATTCAAACATGCGTATATGTGTTCTAAGGCTGTCAATTTTTTTTTCATAGTAATTCAATCAAGCATATATGTGTTCTAAGGCCGTCAAAACAATTTCATAGAGATTTAATCATGCATATATGTATTCTAAGGCTGCAACAAAAAAATCATAGTGATTCAATCTTGATATATGTGTTCTAAGGCTATAAAAGAAATTTCTTAGTGATTCAATCATGCATATATGTATCCTAAGGCTGTCAAAAAAGTTTTATAGTGAATCAATCAGGCAGATATATGTTTTAAGGCTGTCAAATTTTTTTTTTAGTGATTCAATCATGCATATATGTGTTCTAATGCTGTAAAAAAAAATTCATAGTGACTCAATCATGTATATATATGTTGTAAGGCTGTAAAAAAAAAATCATAGTAATTAAATCATGTATATATCTTTTCTAAGGCTATCAAATAAATTTCATAGTGACTAAATCATCCATATATGATTTCTATGGTTGTCAAAAGAATTTTATAGTGATTCAATCTTGCATATATATGTTCTGTGGCTGTCAAATAAATTTCATAGTGATTCAATCATGCAGATATGTGTTCTAAGGTTTTCAGAAAAAAATTATAGTGACGCAGTCATGCATATTTGTGTTCTAATGATGTCAAATTTTTTTCATAGTGAGTCAATCATGCATATATGTGTTCTAAGGCTGTCAAAATAATTCCATAGTGATTCAATCATGCATATATGTGTTCTAAGGCTGTCAAAAAATTTTATAGTGATTCAATCATGCATATATGTTGTCTAAGGCTGTCAAAAAAAAATCATAGTGATTCAATCTTGCATATATGAGTCCTATGGTAGTAAAAAAAAAATCATAGTTATTCAAACATGCATATATGTGTTCTAAGGCTCTCAAAACTTTTTTATAGTGGTTCAATCATGAATATATGTGTGCTAAGGCTGTCAAATAAATTTTATATAGATTTAATCATGCATACGTGTGTTCTAAGGCTGAAAAAAAAACTCATAGTGATTCTATCTTGCATATATGTGTTCTAAGCCTGCAAAAAAAGATTTATAGTGATTCAATCATGCATATATGTATCCTAAGGCTGTCAAAAAAATTTCATAATGAATCAATCAGGCAGATATGTGTTCTAAGGCTGTCAAAATTTTTTTATAGTGCTTCAATCATGCATATATGTGTTCTAATGCCGTCAAATGTTTTTTTAGAGATTCAATCATGTATATATGTGGTCTAAGACTGTGAAAAAAAATCATAGTGATTCAATCATGCATATATGTGTTTTAAGGCTGTAAAAAAAAAATCATAGTGACTCAATCAAGCATATATGTTTTCTATGACTGTGTGAACACCCAAAATTTTTCAAAATCTTTTAAATAATCCCTTTTTGCCCCTGACTTCATTTTTTGAGCAATTGAGTCACTTTTAAATCTAAATTCCAGTTCATTTCTCAAAGTTTTACTGAAATTAAATTCATTTTATGTATCTGACTTGATTTTGGATCCAGATCCATTGTCAAGATCCGAATCTGAGCTTTGTGATCCAATTTTTAAATTAAATCCTCAAAATTACCAAAATAACCTTTTGAAAGGCTCAGATAGTTTGTCTGGTATCCGTTTGGATTCATCACGTTAAATTTCTCAATTCGAGGTTCAAAACTTGAATATTTTCTCAAAACCTAGATCTAAACCCATCTTCTGAAGAAAATTCCAAAAATGAACTCAAATTCTCAGAAAATACTTCTTTGATAAACTATTATTAAATTTTGCCAAATTAATTTAAAACCCTTTAGTTTTTAGAGTTTTTATATCAAAAACATCAAATATATATATATAAATATATATATAAAATGCAAAGACAAAGGAGTAAAAAAATAATAATAAGGGAAAAAGAAAAATACAAAAAAAAAATGGTTTTTAGAAACCCTTTTTTTAAAGTTTCTTTCTTGAAAACCATCTTTTCAGAAAATCCTTAAAGAGGAACCACTTTTTAAAATTTTTGAAATGCTTTTTGGACCTCCGTTGAAAAAAAAGTAACGGCCTCCTGTTATAAAACAGGAGGCGATTCCATCCATCCCCTGGCCTATCCATCCCTTGCCTATCGATCCCCTGCCTATCCATTATTCACCTCTCCACTTGATCGGTTTTCTTTTGAAGGAAGGATTTCAATCCATTTTCCTCACCTCAACATTTCCTTTCTTCTTCACGGATCTTGCTTTCTCTCCCGTTGATCTCTTCCCCTCTGAGTCACTGAAGAAGCCCCGGCTCCTTCTCTCAGAATTCTTGCAAGCAAGGTAAGTCCCTATTAACCCTCTCTCTTATTGTTTTCTGTTAATTTGTGTTTTAAGCATCTTCTTCCTCTGTTTCACATAAGCATCGTATGCCTCATTGGTTCGTCTATAGCGATGCCAATTTGCATATTGCTACATGAATCTGGCCTTCTGCAGGGTCACATTTTCTTGGATTTCTACATTATTAAAAGAGTTTGCATTCGATCAATCATTTAATCACATTTTATTTTATCCATTTTATTACCCTTTGTTTGATCGCATTTTCACAATATATAATGTCTTTTCCAGTTTGATTTAATTATTTACTTATTTATTTTGTTGTTCTTCTTTTTATCATTCGTTGAGCTACATCATTTGGTTTCATCCAATTTCATCGGCATCCCTTAGTCATCAACCTAATTTCATTTTGCCTGGACCTATTTCATAGTGAAATTCATCTGCTCTACAGTTGATTTCACCGTGAGTTTATCTTCTATGAAAATCGCCCTTATATTCACAGTGGAAGTCAATATCGGCATTCCATTGCAGCAGTTGGTGATCTGGAATCCAGATCGGAACTGCTATGAGACCCATCGTCTGGTCTGGAGTTGCTGAATAGGTGTCTCTCTGCCAGTTTGTATTCAGCCTGGCTTTTATCCTCCATAAAAGGTCGATCTGAAACTGAATCGGAGTTGCTGGGAATGCTTCATTTAAATTCTATCAGAAAATTTCACTCACAATGGCTGGAACTCCCCTGATTTACTGTAAGAGCCATCCCACTGACTGTAAATCCCCCCTGCAATGAGATTGGACTCTATTCAAATAGAAAATTTGTTTACATGTTCCGTTTCTGGGTTATCATTTGATGCTCAACTCACGATTAGTTCTTTATTATCCTTTGATTTTTTTTTTCTTTCTTTCTTCTTTTATTTTCTCTTTATATTACTGTCTTTGCATTTGATTTCCCATTTTAATGGCATAAGATTATAAGTGTGGTTCACTCTGATTCATCATGTTCCATTCATTCCTGCATTATATTTTTTACCGTATTTGATTATTCATTCCATTTTTAATCCATGCTTATTTCGGGGATTACTTATTGGTGTCAATATATCATTTCGACTCATCCAGGAGGTTATTTTCAAACTCAGTGGGGTTCACCTATATTCCCCTTTCCTTTCTTTGCACAATATTCATAAGTACCATCACAATTCATAAGAACATGCTGCACTCATCGGACTTCACCCATTGGTATCATATCTCTGATCTTACAAACCTCGGTACTCTGTTTTTTTTTTTTTCCTCATACCTGCGCATCCATCGTGAACACCATCAGCTATGACAATAAGTTGTGCCAATGCTATACTGTAGAGCTTAGGCACCCACCCCACTATCCTCCATCCTGATCAACTTAGATCAACTCGCAGAGGTCGATTCACTGTGAATCAATCTACTGCTGAGAATAGCTTTTTTTTTGTTTTGTAACAAGATAGAGTGAAAGGCACTGTTGTTTTATTCTCTTCCCAAATCATGACCCATCATCTTAAGATATGCATTTTTTTATAACATTTAGTTCCTGTTATTCCCACTATTCAGCATTGCTCAATTACATGGATTCTTCGTTTATCATATTTAGTGGTATGTTGCATTCCTCTTATCACATTAGAATTATATCTCACCCTAATTTATGAATATATATTTCTCAAGTTTTTGTCAATCAGTGCCTGTGTTTTGATCTAACTCCTTATGCTTAGTCCTCATGATTATTGTGCTTTGTGGATTCAGAAAGGTGTGTTCTATTCCGATATACATGTTCTGCCTCGGATCCAGGTAAAACCCACTGCCGCCGCTAACTGAGGCTTTGCTTAAAGGACATATTGCTTCGCATAGTTTACGTAAACCTGAAGCACTTCTTATATATATAAGGGTTTGAAGTCTTGCCCTGATGAGTGGGAATCTTTTCTTGATTTATCTAGACTGACTCGCTGGAGGATAATACAGGTGGTGATTTTTGTCATAAGATTTATCAATGCAAATGATATAAGGTGCTCTCACCTAGCAAATCCTGAAATACCAAGACAAAGGCAGCTATATCAAAAGATCGAAGGTGAAAAGCTAATACAGAACAACTTGGAGCACTTCTACAGGTTTGATCATCCTTCTTGCTTTGTAAGGAATTCTACATGCTTTATAACTTAATCGAAAGATGAAACTTTTTCGATTTTGACCATCAAATCCCTCGGTCTGTCCATCAATATTTTTAAGATCCAAGACATTCCTGAGACTACAAGTGTTCTGCTTGAAACACGCTTTCAAAGTTGAGCAGATATTGAAAAAGGTGGGCAGTGCTAATATTATCGTCATTTGCTATTTAGAATACATACTACAGTCAATGAAAATGCTGAGCTCTGTTGGTGTTGCCCTTTGTGATGGATACTACTGGAGGAGACAGTCAGAAGCAGCTACAGTTATATAAAAATTTTCAATACGGTTGCTGCAGAAAATCTTTTTCTGCCAGTCCTCTTATAAGATGGGTCAAGAGGTGAGTTCTGAAGTCAGAGAAATCATCAACTACGTCACATAAAATCACTTTTCCCATAATGGTTGATAAATGCATTGACAAAATAGGTGGTGTAGTGGCAGAGGCTACAGTCGTTGCAAACCTTCAGTTAGTTCCTATTGCATCCACTTGTGCAAAAATGGAGTAGGTGTTTAAATGGCATGGTCCATCCAACAGGGTGGGCGCACCTAAATTTGTGCTGTGATGAGTATCCAGGTATGGTGGTGGTGCACTATACCACACCTCTCCTGTAACTTCCTGTGCACAGTGTATCACAGTGCATTACCCACTGTCACTATTCATCCAGTTGTGCACCACTATGTATATCCTTGCATTTCCTCAGTCGGCAACATCGCCATGGTACCCACTCCACTTTCTTCACAGCACACACCTTCCACTTCACTACCAGCACATAGCGTTCAACACCTAGCACCTGCTCTATTTGTTGTAATTCTCACCACCTGCACCACACCTTACATTTGCAAATAATCCCATCCCCTGCAGCAGCAGCATTTAAAACTGTTCACCATTTCCATAATATTAGCGGCATGTTTAGGCTACACCATTAAAACAAGCACCTTCACTTATGTTGTTGTATATTGCGTACACCTCTCACAATGTATTCCTATATTGCATGTCTCCAGTTCAGCATCACATATATATTATATTTTATGAGCATAGGGTACATCATGTATATATATATACATATATATATATATATATACATATATATATATATATACATATATATATATATACATATATATATATATATATATATATATTTTAGTTTAAGCTTTGCATCTAGTATATTCGTTCTTCATCGGAATGAACACTTTCAGTTATGTCTTTAATTTTAATACAACAATTCTCAAATCTATTTCTATATTTCGCCTGTTATCTTGTGCTAATTCTATTTTTGCAGGAAATATGTGAGAAAAGTTGATCTCCGTTTATAGCTTAGGACTTTATCATTTCAATTTCAAATTTCAATGTTGTAATAGCTAGGCTATAGCGAGAATTTTACACTTTTAATACTAGAATAGAATGTATGAAGATACATAGCTTAGAAATGCTTGCTTCATATCATTTTCTCATTTATTTCAAAAATTTTATGAATGGGAACACGAAGTGTAACACCCCAAATATTTAACTTGAAAATTTTGGAATAAATTTTTTTTTTCTAAACAACAGCGGAAAACTTTATTAAATCCTTATTCAAATTATTTGGGTGGGTTACAAGTAAAAGCACAGACTCAAGGCATTTAAGTAAAATAATTTCTTGCATTGAAATACTACAAGTTATCATTTACAACTTGATGATTTATTACAAGTCAGAAATCCTCAGGACATCCGAAAAAAATATGGTCACATAGCACTGTCCGCAGCGACGACCACAATTGCTCGTCATACAGTTTCCTGAAAAACATTAATTCAGAAAGAGTCAGACTACCACGTCTGAGTAAGAAGCATAATATCCATATGAATGTGCACAGTGTCATGTGTACAAGTATATGTGCAACAAGTTTAGATAAAACTAATAACCATTTAACAATTGATAAATGTACAGGTCAATAAAGTCAAGCATTTCATGATATATTCCATCAACATCAAAGCACGATCCATCATATGCATAAACCATATTCATTTAAGTAATAACTTTTAAACAAATGTGGATGTACACCTGACTTAACTAAAGCATTTCATGTAAAGTGTGCATAAAGCACAAATATCACTATTCAACACATTGTTCATAAGTTATCACAGTTTCCATGTAAAGGAAAACCAATTTGAATCATGCTCTACAGGACTTACTCCAACAATTTCAACATCAAGCAATATGCAACTACTTGAAGATTTTTCTTAATGCACTAACTTTATGTTTCATCTTGTTAATTACCCTGTGGGTACGCACAGGCATTCGACATCGTAGCAGACCGCGACCATATGAGGGTTTATTAATTTATAATCTGTATGACTAGCCGTACGAATATCCAAAGGGGACGATTCACGACCGAGAGAGTACTCCCCAATGGCTAGAACTAGAATTAGGATGCACCCTGTACTTCTGTAGAAGACTTGGATCTACCACCTAGGACGCATTGGTAGTCCTGCCCCCCTAACTCCGTGGACTGGGGACCGGGTGAGACGCCTCGCTCTCACCAAAACAAAAATTGTCCCACGGAGCTTGTACCATCTACCCTCTCCAAGATAGACCATGGGACCAGTAACATACACCGTCTTTCAGGTGTACCCAGAGCCCTAGGAAACCAGTAACATATACCGTTTTCAGGTATACCCAGTATCCCGGGAAACCAGTAACATATACCGTCTTTCAGGTATACCCAGAATTCCACACTTATTTGATGTGTACAAATTTTCCATTTTATTTATTTTTTTATGTGCAAGTCATTGCACCACAGAGGATTTCCAAAATCCTAACCCACACTCGGGGTGATATCCGTGTATGCACATTACCCATTGAATGCCCCATAGGCACCAACCATGTTCTTCCATGAATTTTGGCTCAACTATGAGCCGAGTACTTATGCTTAAGCATTTTAAAGTTTTATTTCTGAGCTCGGGTGTATGTTTCATACCCCACTGACCATGCACTCATAAGGCATGTCACAAGTACAACTTTTCATAGGTGCTTGTATGGCACTATGATGGCCACGCAAGACCGCAAGCTCTATTTTGAGCTTTCACATGGTCATGAGAAGACAAATGCCTTTTTTTTATGCAAATATTTGCAGAACAAGCATATATCAATCGGCACAAGACATGTCATAACATTTACATGCAATCATGATTCAATTATATGCAACTCACTTAGTATTATATGTGCCCATATGGCACCACAAGGATTTGACATGCTCAGTTTCAATTTGTATTATCGTGCCTTTGTAATATATCTTCTTTGTGCAATTATAACAAAAATATGCATTTAACAACAGACGATTCATGCACTAAAATATTTATCGCAACCTTTATATTTCAACCACATACAAACTATGCTCGACATGAAAACGTCATGGATATTCCATTCACTTGACACATTCATCAACATATCACATTCTTTTCATAAGCATATAATAAAATCATCATGCTATCTAAACATGTGTACTGCGATGTGCTTTTACCATAGCTAATGTATATACATAAAAGAAAATCTCTGACCCACTCTGAGTATGTGCATAATAGTGAATCTCAGATGTAATACATATTTCATAAGGAAATCTTTTGACAACTTCAGGTTCACACTAAATAGGCAATATGACCGTCAAAATTTAGATAATAGATTTGTATTCATCGCATGAAATGATACTCTATATTATCATATTTTTCACATTTCTCTTTGTCATGGTCAAGATCACGCATTCTTGATATGTATGCATATTCAATCACGTATGACAATTTAACAATCACTGTTTGTGATAACTTGGCAATGGCCGTTGAGACCTATATAAATGTATTTTATCTAGTATATACATATATATGCTTGATATACTGTATTTTTTTTATTTTTATTTTTATTTTTTTTAGGCTAGGGTGTACGCTTTCATACCCTATTATTCGTACGCCCTCATGGCATATGACATCTTCATAAGTGCTTCCATATAATACTACGAGAATTTGCATATGCTATCACATGATAGTTATATAAGTTTAATGGCAGTTGTAGGTTCGCATGTACTGTAATGTGACTATCATGAATCCCATGACCGGTTTTCGTTCATAGTGGAGTCACACTTGCTACAACTATTTGAAATCTGGAATTTATTTATTCATTTTGATTGATTCAATGATGTGCATGCAGATCCTGTAGGCTGATCGACACAATTGCAAGAGCCACCAACTAACATATCATGTATGTAGGTTATTCACATGCTGGAAACACATTTAAGTGTATAGGTGCATGCAACACCATTTTCAAATTTATATTAATATGCAAATAAACTCACAGGTACATATATGGCAAAAAGAAAATGCATCAAATCGCAATATGAGAATATTATCTTCATATACAACGTCTAACACATGATATCAATTCATATATGCTTAAACAAAACAGCATATAGCTCTGTCACAAAGAAACACATGTACTGTTTCAAAATAAAATACAATGCATATTAGCCTTTCCAAAACGTTAGTTTCATACCTTGTTTTTTTTTTTTTTTTCTGAAACTCTTAAGCATACCTTTGTATGTCTGGGTGCAGCCAATATTCTTGGGTGAATCACCCACTAAATGTTTTATTTCCCCACTTAACACATGTTGTTTCACTAAGGAAAAATCTCAGCCACGTAATGTCAAAAATAAATCAGCAACCACTAAACTACCCAATAAATATTTTATTTCCCAACTTAACACATATTGTTTCACTAAGGAAAAATCTCAGCCACGTAATGTCAAAAAAAATAAATCAGCAACCACTAAACTACCCACTAAATATTTTATTTCCCAAAATATGTTGTTTCACTAAGGAAAAATCTCAGCCACGTAATGTCAAAAAAATAAATCAGCAACCACTAAACTACCCACTAAATATTTTATTTCCCAACTTAACACATGTTGTTTCCCTAAGGAAAAATCTCAGCCACGTATTGTCAAAAAAAAAAAAATCAGCAACGAGTGCATAATTGTTTAATGTCCAATGCAACCTGCCATGTTTCAATTTAACTTCCAAACACTCACGATAGGGGCAAGACCAACAAACATGAAGAAAAAAATAAATTTTTCGTTTTTCTTTTCTTCATTTTCAGCAGTCAAAGTATTCAATCTCAAGTGTAGAACATGTGTATCTACCTATCACCGGTTACAAGCGCACAACCCACGACATGAGTGTATGGCTCATGTGTATAATTTTTTTTTTCTTCTTCTTTATGACTAGATCAATAGGCATGAACGCGGTTATTTATACCTAGGAAAAATTTAAAAACAACTAAATTTCTATGTATCCTAATCAATAGGCATGAACCTTTTATGTGATTTTATAGACCCATGTGAAAAAGAAGCCAAGTGATGGGGTCGTTCAGAATGTATTTACATAAACACGATTCTATTATAAGAGTGTATAGACTCCGATGATAAAAAGAAACTGGTGATGGGTTCCTCCAGAATGTATTCGCATGAACATTTCCAAACGTAATTGAATATACCTGCTATAGAAACCATCGGGGTTATTATATATATACATATATATATTATAAACTGAAAACGATGTCTATGACATGGTGATCAACTATGTCTATAATCTCCCTAGATGGGCAGATCGACATTCCGTGATAGGAGATTCAAACATAGCCTATGCAACGAGGACCGATTGGATCTCCCATTCACCATTTTTCATTTTAAATGGATGTATGTAATTTTTTTATATATGTGCAGGGTGCTGCAATATACTTGTGCTACAGGGCATCAAACACACCCATAAAGATATAGTACCCCTTACCTCTTGTTGGAGTTCCGAGCGAACAAGGCGATATTTCTTCTTCGCGGAGCGGCACACCACTTCAACAATGGAGTCCACACGTCCAACAATGGAGTTCACATGTCCAGCAATGGAGTCCACACTCACGGTGGGAGAGAAGGTGAAAAGACGTTGAGAGGGAGAGAGTTGAGAGAGGAAAACGATGGAGCCCAAAATGAGTTCACGCTTTTTCTTTTCTTTTCTCAAGGCCCACCTTTCCCTAATTAATCTCATTCATTTAAGCCTGAATTTTAAATTTCTAAAATTTTAGAAACTATCCACCATTCACGTTTTCTCCTCTTTTTTCTACATTCTAAATCAATTGTACCATACTGCCCTTTTTTCTTCATGTGCATATGGTTTGTCAACCATTTTTTTTTTTCTTTTTAGTGGTGCCCTTTCTATACTTGTGTTGCAAGTCTTTCAAAAAGGAAAAATCGTGGGAAAAAGGGGAGAGATCTTTGTTTCTTAGATATTTAATTTTTTTTTTGGTAAGTGGTAACTCCTCACGTTACCACCTACTTTTTTTTAGTTTAGCAAAAATGTAGGGATTTTAGTCTTTCTTGAAAACCGCCCTCCACATTTAAGTTCTCATTATAGCCATTTTGAGTTTCCCATTTGGGAATTCGTCCAGCCCCTCTTACCTCTTGAAAACACGTTTTCCTATTAAAGTCACTTTAATGAGGAGTTACTAAAAAAAAATCGTTGGTTATAAAATATTTTCGCAAAAAGTGTCCCTAACGCACAGAGGGATTTGAACTGGGGATCTCTTCCCTGTGAGTACAACATCTTGACCACTACACCAACTCCTCTTTACTTGCTCATTCTTGCAACTAAAATTCTCTTATATACGTATTGATTCTCGATGAATCTCAAATATGAGTTGGATAATAATTATATTTTAAATCTTATGAACTTTCTAACTACATTTCTGGATCTTAATTATGGTTCGACCCTATTTGGATCCCTTTAGATCCAATTGGATTCTAATAGGGTTTCGGATCCATCCAGGATCCGAATTCATTCATCGTATCCAAATCCAGATACTGGATCCAGTTGATCCAGTTTGGATTTTAAGATCCATTTGGATCAACTCAACATCATTTTATCGTATTTATTTCAAAGGATTTTATCCTTTATTTAGTTTGATAATTGTCAAAATTTTGCGGGTTTTACATCCTTTCCCCCTAAAAAGAATTTCGTCTGCGAAATTCGTTACAAGAACTAAGCAACTAGACTGAAGTATCTTTCTTGTATTAATTTTTTTTTCCGTATGTTATCAAATGAAAATCTCTCAGGTAATTTCAAAGATCCAAACAATGTGCTTTAATCTATATTACTATTATTTTCATCGTTAATTGTAACACTATGAGAAGAGAAGTCTGTCTCTTTTTAATAATTAATGTTTTCATTTATGCCTTATGCAGAATCTTATAATGCTCATCCCTGTGATATTCTTTTCATTATACAAGGGACCGTTGCATGTGTGTTATTCTAAATGAAAACTTCAAAATAAGTTGAAATTTTAACCTTGTGTCTTACTTAGAGTATGTAGAGTCATATTTAGGGTATATATATATATATAAAAATTCATTTCTGAATCCGTCTACTCGAACAACAACATAACATACGTCTCCCGATCATCTTGATCACAACGTATATTGAATGATGTTCCTAGCAATATATCTACGTTCTCGCTTATCACACAATAAATCAATTTCTTCAAGAAATAAAGACTATTCAAATATTATATACTTACAGATCTCTTGCAGGGTTGCTGGAAGGCCATGAACCATATATTCTTGTCATGCTCTGATACCATAATTGTAATGCCCCAAATATTTAACTTGAAAATTTTGGAATAAATTTTTTTTTCTAAACAACAGCGAAAAACTTTATTAAATCCTTATTCAAATTATTAGGGCGGGTTACAAGTAATAGCACAGACTCAAGGCATTTAAGTAAAATAAATTCTTGCATTGAAATACTACAAGTTATCATTTACAACTTGATGATTTATTACAAGTCAGAAATCCTCAGGACATCCGAAAAAGATATGGTCACATAGCACTGTCCGCAGCGACGACCACAATTGCTCGTCATACAGTTTCCTGAAAAACATTAATTATGAAAGAGTCAGACTACCAAGTCTGAGTAAGAAGCATAATATCCATATGAATGTGCACAGTGTCATGTGTACAAGTATATGTGCAACAAGTTTAGATAAAACTAATAACCATTTAACAATTGATAAATGTACAGGTCAATAAAGTCAAGCATTTCATGATATATTCCATCAACATCAAAGCACGATCCATCATATGCATAAACCATATTCATTTAAGTAATAACTTTTAAACAAATGTGGATGTACACCTGACTTAACTAAAGCATTTCATGTAAAGTGTGCATAAAGCACAAATATCACTATTCAACACATTGTTCATAAGTTATCACAGTTTCCATGTAAAGGAAAACCAATTTGAATCATGCTCTACAAGACTTCAACAATTTCAACATCAAGCAGTATGCAACTACTTGAAGATTTTTCTTAATGCACTAACTTTATGTTTCATCTTGTTAATTACCCTGTGGGTACACACAGGCATTCGACATCGTAGCGGACCGAGACCACACGGGGGTTTATTATTTTATAACCCATATGACTATCCGTACGAATATCCAAAGGGGACGATTCACGACCGAGAGAGTACTCCCCAATGGCTAGAACTAGAATTAGGATGCACCCTGTACTTCTGTAGAAGACTTGGATCTACCACCTAGGACGCATTGGTAGTCCTGCCCCCCTAACTCCGTGGACTGGGGACCGGGTGAGACGACTCGCTCTCACCAAAAAAAAAATTGTCCCACGGAGCTTGTACCATCTACCCTCTCCAAGGTAGACCATGGGTCCAGTAACATACACCGTCTTTCAGGTGTACCCAGAGCCCTGGGAAACGAGTAACATATACCGTTTTCAGGTATACCCAGTATCCCGGGAAACCAGTAACATATACCATCTTTCAGGTATACCCAGAATCCCACATTTTTTTTTTGTGTGCAAATTTTCCATTTTATTTATTTTTTTATGTGCAAGTCATTGCACCACAGAGGATTTCCAAAATCCTAACCCACATTCGGGGTGATATCCGTGTATACACATTACCCATCGAATGCCCCATAGGCGCCAACCATGTTCTTCCCAGAATTTTGGCTCAACTATGAGCCGAGTACTTATGCTTAAGCATTTTAAAGTTTTATACTTGAGCTCGGGTGTATGTTTCATACCCCACTGACCATGCACTCATAAGGCATGTCACAAGTACAACTTTTCATAGGTGCTTGTATGGCACTATGATGGTCCCGCAAGACCGCAAGCTCTATTTTGAGCTTTCACATGGTCATGAGAAGACAAATGCCCTTTTTTTATGCAAATATTTGCAGAACAAGCATATATCAATCGGCACAAGACATGTCATAACATTTACATGCAGTTATGATTCAATTATATGCAACTCACTTAGTATTATATGTGCCCATATGGCACCACAAGGATTTGACATGCTCAGTTTCAATTTGTACTATCGTGCCTTTGTAATATATCTTCTTTGTGCAATTATAACAAAAATATGCATTTAACAACAGACGATTCATGCACTGAAACATTTATCGCAACCTTTATATTTCAACCACATACAAAACTATGCTCGACATGAAAACGTCATGGATATTCCATTCACTTGACACATTCATCAACATATCACATTCTTTTCATAAGCATATAATAAAATCATCATGCTATCTAAACATGTGTACTGCGACGTGCTTTTACCATAGCTAATGTATATACCTAAAAGAAAATCTCTGACCTACTCTGAGTATGTGCATAATAGTGAATCTCAGATGTAACACATATTTCATAAGGAAATCTTATGACAACTTCAGGTTCATACTAAATAGGCAATATGACCATCAAAAATTAGATAATAGATTTGTATTCATCGCATGAAATGATACTCTATATTATCAAATTTTTCACCTTTCTCTGTGTCATGGTCAAGATCACACATTCTTGATATGTATGCATATTCAATCACGTATGACAATTTAACAATCACTGTTTGTGATAACTTGGCAATGGCCGTTGAGACCTATATAAATGTATTTTATCTAGTATATACATATATATGCTTGATATTCTGTATTTTTTTTATTTTTATTTTTATTTTTTTTAGGCTAGGGTGTACGCTTTCATACCCTATTATTCATACGCCCTCATGGCATATGACATCTTCATAAGTGCTTCCATATAATACTACGAGAATTTGCATATGCTATCACATGATAGTTATATAAGTTCAATGGCAGTTGTAGGTTCGCATGTACTGTAATGTGACTATCATGAATCCCATGACCGGTTTTCGTTCATAGTGGAGTCACACTTGCTACAACTATTTGAAATCTGGAATTTATTTATTCATTTTGATTCATTCAATGATGTGCATGCAGATCGTGTAGGCTGATCGGCACAATTGCAAGAGCCACCAACTAACATATCATGTATGTAGGTTATTCACATGCTGGAAACACATTTAAGTGTATAGGTGTATGCAACACCATTTTCAAATTTATATTAATATGCAAATAAACTCACAGGTACATATATGGCAAAAAGAAAATGCATCAAATCGCAATATGAGAATATTCTCTTCATATACAACGTCTAACACATGATATTAATTCATATATGCTTAAACAAAACAGCATATAGCTCTGTCACAAAGAAACACATGTACTGTTTCAAAATAAAATACAATGCATATGAGCCTTTCCAAAACGTTAGTTTCATACCTTGTTTTTTTTTTTTTTTTCTGAAACTCTTAAGCATACCTTTGTATATCTGGGTGCAGCCAATATTCTTGGGTGAATCACCCACTAAATGTTTTATTTCCCGCCTTAACACATGTTGTTTCACTAAGGAAAAATCTCAGCCATGTAATGTCAAAAATAAATCAGCAACCACTAAACTACCCAATAAATATTTTATTTCCCAACTTAACACATATTGTTTCACTAAGGAAAAATCTCAGCCACGTAATGTCAAAAAAAATAAATCAGCAACCACTAAACTACCCACTAAATATTTTATTTCCCAAAATATGTTGTTTCACTAAGGAAAAATCTCAGCCACGAAATGTCAAAAAAATAAATCAGCAACCACTAAACTACCCACTAAATATTTTATTTCCCAACTTAACACATGTTGTTTCCCTAAGGAAAAATCTCAGCCACGTATTGTCAAAAAAAATAAATCAGCAACCAGTGCATAATTGTTTAATGTCCAATGCAACCTGCCATGTTTCAATTTAACTTCCAAACACTCACGATAGGGGCAAGACCAACAAACATGAAGAAAAAAATAAATTTTTCGTTTTTCTTTTCTTCATTTTCAGCAGTCAAAGTATTCAATCTCAAGGGTAGAACATGTGTATCTACCTATCACCGGTTACAAGCGCACAACCCACGACATGATTGTATGGCTCATGTGTATAATTTTTTTTTTCTTCTTCTTTATGACTAGATCAATAGGCATGAACGTGGTTATTTATACCTAGGAAAAATTCAAAAACAACTAAATTTCTATGTATCCTAATCAATAGGCGTGAACCTTTTATGTGATTTTATAGACCCATGTGAAAAAGAAGCCAAGTGATGGGGTCGTTCAGAATGTATTTACATAAACACGATTCTATTATAAGAGTGTATAGACTCCGATGATAAAAAGAAACTGGTGATGGGTTCCTCCAGAATGTATTCACATGAACATTTCCAAACGTAATTGAATATACCTGCTATAGAAACCATCGGGGTTATTATATATATACATATATATATTATAAACTGAAAACGATGTCTATGACATGGTGATCTAAACTATGTCTATAATCTCCCTAGAAGGGCAGATCGACTTTCCATGATAGGAGATTCAAACATAGCCTATGCAACGAGGACCGATTGGATCTCCCGTTCGCCATTTTTCATTTTAAATGAATGTATGTAATTTTTTTATATATGTGCAAGGTGCTGCAATATACTTGTGCTACAAGGCATCAAACACACCCATAAAGATATAGTACCCCTTACCTCTTGTTGGAGTTCCGAGCGAACAAGGCGATATTTCTTCTTCGCGGAGCGGCACACCACTTCAACAATGGAGTCCACACGTCCAACAATGGAGTTCACATGTCCATCAATGGAGTCCACACTCACGGTGGGAGAGAAGGTGAAAAGACGTTGAGAGGGAGAGAGTTGAGAGAGGAAAACGATGGAGCCCAAAATGAGTTCACGTTTTTTTTTTTTTCTTTTCTCAAGGCCCACCTTTCCCTAATTAATCTCCTTCATTTAAGCCTGAATTTTAAATTTCTAAAATTTTAGAACCTATCCACCATTCACATTTTCTCCTCTTTTTTCTACATTCTAAATCAAATGTACCATACTGCCCTTTTGTCTTCATGTGCATATGGTTTGTCAACCGTTTTTTTTTTCTTTTTAGTGGTGCCCTTCCTATACTTGTGTTGCAAGTCTTTCAAAAAGGAAAAATCATTGGAAAAAGGGGAGAGATCTTTGTTTCTTAGATATTTAAATTTTTTTTTTGGTAAGTGGTAACTCCTCACGTTACCACCTACTTTTTTTTAGTTTAGCAAAAATGTAGGGATTTTAGTCTTTCTTGAAAACCGCCCTCCACATTTAAGTTCTCATTATAGCCATTTTGAGTTTCCCATTTGGGAATTCGTCCAGCCCCTCTTACCTCTTGAAAACACGTTTTCCTATTAAAGTCACTTTAATGAGGAGTTACTAAAAAATAATCGTTGGTTATAAAATATTTTCGCAAAAAGTGTCCCTGACGCACAGAGGGATTTGAACTAGGGATCTCTTCCCTGTGAGTACAACATCTTGACCACTACACCAACTCCTCTTTAGTTGCTCATTCTTGCAACTAAAATTCTCTTATATACGTATTGATTCTCGATGAATCTCAAATATGAGTTGGATAATAATTATATTTTAAATCTTATGAACTTTCTAACTACATTTTTGGATCTTAATTATGGTTCGATCCTATTTGTATCCCTTTAGATCCAATTGGATTCTAATAGGGTTTCGGATCCATCCAGGATCCGAATTCATTCATCGTATCCGAATCCAGATACTGGATCCAGTTGATCCAGTTTCGATTTTAAGATCCATTTGGATCAACTCAACATCATTTTATCGTATTTATTTCAAAGGATTTTATCCTTTATTTAGTTTGATAATTGTCGAAATATTGCGGGTTTTACACGAAGGGCACGTGCACCATTTTATAAATGGTGATTAAATCCTAAGTTGACGATTTGCATCAATGGCCATAGTCAGGATGTGAACAAGACTTAGGATTTTCATCTTTTATAGAATAACACTGGATCCACACTGGATCCTTTTAAAAAAATCATCATATTTTCTAAAATATCTTCTTCTTTTATCAGAGTTTAATTTAAAATTAACTCAAAATATATATCAATGGCCATAGTTAGGATCTATTGAGAGTTAATTTCATTTTAAACTCTATAAAAGCACCACAATATGTTCTATTCTTCACCTGAATTTAAATATGATTATTATATGATACATTCAATGACCATAGTCAGATATGTATTATGTCTTCAACCTTATTTACATTCATTTAAAGAATGAAATATGATTTTCAAAATCCAATTTCAAAATTATTTAGATTCATTCATCATTCAGGATAAAATTGCATCATATCTTCAAAATTCCCTTTCAAAACCCCAAGTGATCTTGAATATCTTTCTTCAAGCTTCTATTTCAAATTCAATTTCTATCTCACTTTCAAGATTCAAATTCGATTTCAAAGTCCAAAATTGGCTTTGAAATTTCAAAATTCATTTTTTTACTTCAATTTCCAAATTCAAAATTCAAAATTCAAACTTCAAAGTTCAATTTAACTTTGAAGTTTCTGATTCATCTTCTGATTTCAAATTCAAAATTATTCTTTATCTTCAAAAAATGCTTCTCAAAATTCAAAATCAAGGTTTTGAGATTGATTCTGATTCTTCCTAAATTTTAAATTCAATCTGGGTTTTTCCCAGATTCATCCTCAAAAGTCCCATTCGAACTATCAAAATCCAAATCCAAAGTTAGAACCCAATCCCAACTTGGATCCAGATTTCCAAATACAATCTTCACCTTTGGATCTCAGACTTTAGATCCAAACTCCCTTGAGATCCAGAATCCAATTCCATCTTAGATTCCAGATCTTCAGATCCAAATCCAATTTAGGTTTCAGATTCCGGATCCAATCCAATCTTGGATCTCAGACTTCAGATCCAAAATCCATTTTAGGATCCAGAGTCCAATTCTCCTTTAGGATCCAGATTTCATATCCAACTTCATCTCAGATCTTAGACTTCTGATCCAATTCCATTTAGGCTCCAAAATTCAACTATATCTCGGATCTTAGACTTCGGATCCAATCCCACTTAGAATTCCAGAATCCAACCCTATCTCGGATCTCAAATCTCAGATCCAGTTCCATCTCAGATATTAGATCAAAATTTCATTTCAAATCTAATTTCATCTTCTATTCTCTAAGACAATTTCAAATTTATATTCAAATTCCTAGTCTGATATTGAATTCAAAATCCATCCTTGAAAATCAATTCTAAATCAAAGTCCATTATGACTTTGAAAAATCATTCTTATCTCAAAAATTCCAATTCTAAATTCCTCTTTCTACAGATTTATCTCTCTAAATCCTGATCATTCCAAAACTTGGAAATTCAAATCTCTTCTTCCTGAGCCATTTAAAATCCTGAGTTGGATTCCAAATCTAAGATCCAAATTAATCCTTTAAATCATTTCTTCACTTCATTATCAAGTTCATCTCAGAATACTTGGAAATTTTTTCAAAACATCTTTCAAAAGAGCATACATCCTTGCATTGCACAAGCATGATTCTTTGTGCATTTAGATTTAGGATAAATTCTTAGATAATATTTAGGCAAAGCAAAAGGCATAAATTCGATCCTTGGTTCGATTACCCCTGGTAAAGGCGCCAGGAACGGCCGAACCTTATACCGACGAGCGAATCCCGTCTCTCCATTTTCCCGCAAACATTTTCAAAACGGAGACGAGTTATTTGCTAAATATTTTCAAATTAAGGTCAAGTGAGACCCCGCGAAAGAGTTCCTCTCTCTTTTTTTCTCTTCTCACTTTCTTTTCTGTCTTTTATTTTTCTCCCTTCAAAAAGGAGGAAAATAGAGGCTAGAAAAGGAAAAGAGAAGGAAGAGAGAGAAACCACAAGAGAGGAAAATTTTTGCGATGATCACAGACTGTCAATAAAATTTCATAGTGATTCAATCATGCAGATATATGTTCTAAGTTTGTAATGATGTCAATCATGCATATATGTGTTCTAATGATGTCAAAAAAATTTCATAGGGATTCAATCATGCATATATGTGTTCTAAGGCTGTCAAAAAAAAATCATAGTGATTCAATCATGAATATATTTATTCAAAGGCTGTCAAAAAAAATTCATAGTGATTGAATCGTACATATGTATGTTCAAAGGCAGTCAAAAAATTTTCATAGTGATTCAATCATGTATATATGTGTCCTAAGGTTGTTAAAAAAAATTCATAGTGATTCAATCATGCATATATCTATTCTACAGTTGTCAAAATTTTTTTATAGTGATTCAATCATTCATTTATGTGTTCTAAGACTGTCAGAAAAATTTCATAGTGATTCAATCATGCATATACGTGTTTTAACGCTATCACAAAAAATTTATAGTGATTCATTCATGCATATATGTATTCTAAGGCTGTCAAAATTTCTTTATAGTAATTCAAACATCCATACAAGTGTTCTAAGGCTGTTAAATAAAAATTATAGTGATTCAATCATGCGGATATGTGTTATAAGGTTTTCCAAAAATTTTATAGAGATTCAATCGTGCATATATGTGTTTTAATGATGTCAAAATTTTTTTATAGAGATTTAATCATGCATATATGTGTTCTAAGTCTCAAACAATTTTCATAGTGATCTAATCATGCATATATGTGTTCCAAGGCAATAAAAAAATTTCATAGTGATTCAATCATGCATATTTGTGTTCCAAGGTTGTCAAAAAAATTTCATAGTGATTCAATCATGCACATATGTGTTCTTAGGTAGTCAAAAAAATTCATAGTGATTCAAACATGCATATATGTATTCTAAGACTATCAAAACTTTCTTAGTGATTCAATCATGAATATATGTGTGCTAAGGCTGTCAAAAAAATTTCACATAGATTTAATCAAGCATATATGTGTTTTAAGGCTGTCAAAATTTTCTTATAGTGATTCAATCATGCATATATATGTTATAATGCTATCAAAAAAATTTTTTTAGTGATTCAATCATGTATATATGTGTTCTAAGGCTGTCAAAAAAATTTCATAGAGATTAAATCATGCATAAATGTGTTCTAAGGCTATAAAAAAAATTCACAGTGTCTCAATCATGCATATATGTGTTCTAAGACTGTCAAAAAAAAATCATAGTGACTCAATCAAGCATATATGTTTTCTATGACTGTCAATAAAATTTCATAGTGATTCAATCATGTAGATATATGTTCTAAGTTTGTAATGATGTCAATCATGCATATATGTGTTCTAATGATGTCAAAAAAATTTCATAGGGATTCAATCATGCATATATGTGTTCTAAGGCTGTAAAAAAAAAATCATAGTGATTCAATCATGAATATATTTATTCAAAGGCTGCCAAAAAAATTTCATAGTGATTGAATCGTACATATGTATGTTCTAAGGTAGTAAAAAAAAATTCATAGTGATTCAATCATGTATATATGTGTCCTAAGGTTGTTAAAAAAAATTTATAGTGATTCAATCATGCATATATCTGTTCTACGGTTGTCAAAATTTTTTTATAGTGATTCAATCATTCATTTATGTGTTCTAAGACTGTCAGAAAAATTTCATAGTGATTCAATCATGCATATATGTGTTCTAACGCTATCACAAAAAATTTATAGTGATTCATTCATGCATATATGTATTCTAAGGCTGTCAAATTTTTTTTATAGTGATTCAAACTTCCATACAAGTGTTCTAAGGCTGTTAAAAAAATTTTATAGTGATTCAATCATGCGGATTTGTGTTATAAGGTTTTCCAAAATTTTTACAGAGATTCAATCATGCATATATGTGTTTTAATGATGTCAAAAAAAATTTATAGAGATTTAATCATGCATATATATGTTCTAAGTCTCAAACAATTTTCATAGTGATTTAATCATGCATATATGTGTTCTAAGGCTGTTAATTTTTTTTTAAGTGATTCAATCATGCATATATATGTTCAAAGGCTCTCAAAAAAAATTCATAGTGATTAATTAATGCATATATGTGTTCTAAGGTTGTCAAAAGAATTTCATAGTGATTCAATCATGCATATATGTCTTCTAAGGTTGTCAAAGAAATTTCATAGTGATACAATCATGCATATATGAGTTCTAAGGCTATCAAAAAAAATTCGTAGTGATTCAATCATGCATATATGTGTTCTAAGGCTGTAAAAAAAGATTCATACTGATTCAATCATGCATATACGTCTTCTAAGGCTGTCAAAAAAAGTTCATAGTGATTCAATCATGCATTTATGCGTTCTAAGGCTATCAAAAAAAATTCATAGTGATTTAATGATGCACTAACTTTATGTTTCATCTTGTTAATTACCCTGTGGGTACACACAGGCATTCGACATCGTAGCGGACCGAGACCACACGGGGGTTTATTATTTTATAACCCATATGACTATCCGTACGAATATCCAAAGGGGACTATTCACGACCGAGAGAGTACTCCCCAATGGCTAGAACTAGAATTAGGATGCACCCTGTACTTCTGTAGAAGACTTGGATCTACCACCTAGGTCGCATTGGTAGTCCTGCCCCCCTAACTCCGTGGACTGGGGACCGGGTGAGACGACTCGCTCTCACCAAAACAAAAATTGTCCGACGGAGCTTGTACCATCTACCCTCTCCAAGGTAGACCATGGGTCCAGTAACATACACCGTCTTTCAGGTGTACCCAGAGCCCTGGGAAACGAGTAACATATACCGTTTTCAGGTATACCCAGTATCCCGGGAAACCAGTAACATATACCATCTTTCAGGTATACCCAGAATCCCACACTTATGTTTTGTGTGCAAATTTTCCATTTTATTTATTTTTTTATGTGCAAGTCATTGCACCACAGAGGATTTCCAAAATCCTAACCCACATTCGGGGTGATATCCGTGTATACACATTACCCATCGAATGCCCCATAGGCGCCAACCATGTTCTTCCCAGAATTTTAGCTCAACTATGAGCCGAGTACTTATGCTTAAGCATTTTAAAGTTTTATACTTGAGCTCGGGTGTATGTTTCATACCCCACTGACCATGCACTCATAAGGCATGTCACAAGTACAACTTTTCATAGGTGCTTGTATGGCACTATGATGGTCCTGCAAGACCGCAAGCTCTATTTTGAGCTTTCACATGGTCATGAGAAGACAAATGCCCTTTTTTTATGCAAATATTTGCAGAACAAGCATATATCAATCGGCACAAGACATGTCATAACATTTACATGCAGTTATGATTCAATTATATGCAACTCACTTAGTATTATATGTGCCCATATGGCACCACAAGGATTTGACATGCTCAGTTTCAATTTGTACTATCGTGCCTTTGTAATATATCTTCTTTGTGCAATTATAACAAAAATATGCATTTAACAACAGACGATTCATGCACTGAAACATTTATCGCAACCTTTATATTTCAACCACATACAAAACTATGCTCGACCTGAAAACGTCATGGATATTCCATTCACTTGACACATTCATCAACATATCACATTCTTTTCATAAGCATATAATAAAATCATCATGCTATCTAAACATGTGTACTGCGACGTGCTTTTACCATAGCTAATGTATATACCTAAAAGAAAATCTCTGACCTACTCTGAGTATGTGCATAATAGTGAATCTCAGATGTAACACATATTTCATAAGGAAATCTTATGACAACTTCAGGTTCATACTAAATAGGCAATATGACCATCAAAAATTAGATAATAGATTTGTATTCATCGCATGAAATGATACTCTATATTATCAAAATTTTCACCTTTCTCTGTGTCATGGTCAAGATCACACATTCTTGATATGTATGCATATTCAATCACGTATGACAATTTAACAATCACTGTTTGTGATAACTTGGCAATGGCCGTTGAGACCTATATAAATGTATTTTATCTAGTATATACATATATATGCTTGATATTCTGTATTTTTTTTATTTTTATTTTTATTTTTTTTAGGCTAGGGTGTATGCTTTCATACCCTATTATTCATACGCCCTCATGGCATATGACATCTTCATAAGTGCTTCCATATAATACTACGAGAATTTGCATATGCTATCACATGATAGTTATATAAGTTCAATGGCAGTTGTAGGTTCGCATGTACTGTAATGTGACTATCATGAATCCCATGACCGGTTTTCGTTCATAGTGGAGTCACACTTGCTACAACTATTTGAAATCTGGAATTTATTTATTCATTTTGATTCATTCAATGATGTGCATGCAGATCGTGTAGGCTGATCGGCACAATTGCAAGAGCCACCAACTAACATATCATGTATGTAGGTTATTCACATGCTGGAAACACATTTAAGTGTATAGGTGTATGCAACACCATTTTCAAATTTATATTAATATGCAAATAAACTCACAGGTACATATATGGCAAAAAGAAAATGCATCAAATCGCAATATGAGAATATTCTCTTCATATACAACGTCTAACACATGATATTAATTCATATATGCTTAAACAAAACAGCATATAGCTCTGTCACAAAGAAACACATGTACTGTTTCAAAATAAAATTCAATGCATATGAGCCTTTCCAAAACGTTAGTTTCATACCTTGTTTTTTTTTTTTTTTTCTGAAACTCTTAAGCATACCTTTGTATATCTGGGTGCAGCCAATATTCTTGGGTGAATCACCCACTAAATGTTTTATTTCCCGCCTTAACACATGTTGTTTCACTAAGGAAAAATCTCAGCCATGTAATGTCAAAAATAAATCAGCAACCACTAAACTACCCAATAAATATTTTATTTCCCAACTTAACACATATTGTTTCACTAAGGAAAAATCTCAGCCACGTAATGTCAAAAAAAATAAATCAGCAACCACTAAACTACCCACTAAATATTTTATTTCCCAAAATATGTTGTTTCACTAAGGAAAAATCTCAGCCACGTAATGTCAAAAAAATAAATCAGCAACCACTAAACTACCCACTAAATATTTTATTTCCCAACTTAACACATGTTGTTTCCCTAAGGAAAAATCTCAGCCACGTATTGTCAAAAAAAATAAATCAGCAACCAGTGCATAATTGTTTAATGTCCAATGCAACCTGCCATGTTTCAATTTAACTTCCAAACACTCACGATAGGGGCAAGACCAACAAACATGAAGAAAAAAATAAATTTTTCGTTTTTCTTTTCTTCATTTTCAGCAGTCAAAGTATTCAATCTCAAGGGTAGAACATGTGTATCTACCTATCACCGGTTACAAGCGCACAACCCACGACATGATTGTATGGCTCATGTGTATAATTTTTTTTTTCTTCTTCTTTATGACTAGATCAATAGGCATGAACGTGGTTATTTATACCTAGGAAAAATTCAAAAACAACTAAATTTCTATGTATCCTAATCAATAGGCATGAACCTTTTATGTGATTTTATAGACCCATGTGAAAAAGAAGCCAAGTGATGGGGTCGTTCAGAATGTATTTACATAAACACGATTCTATTATAAGAGTGTATAGACTCCGATGATAAAAAGAAACTGGTGATGGGTTCCTCCAGAATGTATTCACATGAACATTTCCAAACGTAATTGAATATACCTGCTATAGAAACCATCGGGGTTATTATATATATACATATATATATTATAAACTGAAAACGATGTCTATGACATGGTGATCTAAACTATGTCTATAATCTCCCTAGAAGGGCAGATCGACTTTCCATGATAGGAGATTCAAACATAGCCTATGCAACGAGGACCGATTGGATCTCCCATTCGCCATTTTTCATTTTAAATGAATGTATGTAATTTTTTTATATATGTGCAGGGTGCTGCAATATACTTGTGCTACAAGGCATCAAACACACCCATAAAGATATAGTACCCCTTACCTCTTGTTGGAGTTCCGAGCGAACAAGGCGATATTTCTTCTTCGCGGAGCGGCACACCACTTCAACAATGGAGTCCACACGTCCAACAATGGAGTTCACATGTCCATCAATGGAGTCCACACTCACGGTGGGAGAGAAGGTGAAAAGACGTTGAGAGGGAGAGAGTTGAGAGAGGAAAACGATGGAGCCCAAAATGAGTTCACGTTTTTTTTTTTTTCTTTTCTCAAGGCCCACCTTTCCCTAATTAATCTCCTTCATTTAAGCCTGAATTTTAAATTTCTAAAATTTTAGAACCTATCCACCATTCACATTTTCTCCTCTTTTTTCTACATTCTAAATCAAATGTACCATACTGCCCTTTTGTCTTCATGTGCATATGGTTTGTCAACCGTTTTTTTTTTCTTTTTAGTGGTGCCCTTCCTATACTTGTGTTGCAAGTCTTTCAAAAAGGAAAAATCATTGGAAAAAGGGGAGAGATCTTTGTTTCTTAGATATTTAAATTTTTTTTTTTGGTAAGTGGTAACTCCTCACGTTACCACCTACTTTTTTTTAGTTTAGCAAAAATGTAGGGATTTTAGTCTTTCTTGAAAACCGCCCTCCACATTTAAGTTCTCATTATAGCCATTTTGAGTTTCCCATTTGGGAATTCGTCCAGCCCCTCTTACCTCTTGAAAACACGTTTTCCTATTAAAGTCACTTTAATGAGGAGTTACTAAAAAATAATCGTTGGTTATAAAATATTTTCGCAAAAAGTGTCCCTGACGCACAGAGGGATTTGAACTAGGGATCTCTTCCCTGTGAGTACAACATCTTGACCACTACACCAACTCCTCTTTAGTTGCTCATTCTTGCAACTAAAATTCTCTTATATACGTATTGATTCTCGATGAATCTCAAATATGAGTTGGATAATAATTATATTTTAAATCTTATGAACTTTCTAACTACATTTTTGGATCTTAATTATGGTTCGATCCTATTTGGATCCCTTTAGATCCAATTGGATTCTAATAGGGTTTCGGATCCATCCAGGATCCGAATTCATTCATCGTATCCGAATCCAGATACTGGATCCAGTTGATCCAGTTTCGATTTTAAGATCCATTTGGATCAACTCAACATCATTTTATCGTATTTATTTCAAAGGATTTTATCCTTTATTTAGTTTGATAATTGTCGAAATATTGCGGGTTTTACACGAAGGGCACGTGCACCATTTTATAAATGGTGATTAAATCCTAAGTTGACGATTTGCATCAATGGCCATAGTCAGGATGTGAACAAGACTTAGGATTTTCATCTTTTATAGAATAACACTGGATCCACACTGGATCCTTTTAAAAAAATCATCATATTTTCTAAAATATCTTCTTCTTTTATCAGAGTTTAATTTAAAATTAACTCAAAATATATATCAATGGCCATAGTTAGGATCTATTGAGAGTTAATTTCATTTTAAACTCTATAAAAGCACCACAATATGTTCTATTCTTCACCTGAATTTAAATATGATTATTATATGATACATTCAATGACCATAGTCAGATATGTATTATGTCTTCAACCTTATTTACATTCATTTAAAGAATGAAATATGATTTTCAAAATCCAATTTCAAAATTATTTAGATTCATTCATCATTCAGGATAAAATTGCATCATATCTTCAAAATTCTCTTTCAAAACCCCAAGTGATCTTGAATATCTTTCTTCAAGCTTCTATTTCAAATTCAATTTCTATCTCACTTTCAAGATTCAAATTCGATTTCAAAGTCCAAAATTGGCTTTGAAATTTCAAAATTCATTTTTTTACTTCAATTTCCAAATTCAAAATTCAAAATTCAAACTTCAAAGTTCAATTTAACTTTGAAGTTTCTGATTCATCTTCTGATTTCAAATTCAAAATTATTCTTTATCTTCAAAAAATGCTTCTCAAAATTCAAAATCAAGGTTTTGAGATTGATTCTGATTCTTCCTAAATTTTAAATTCAATCTGGGTTTTTCCCAGATTCATCCTCAAAAGTCCCATTCGAACTATCAAAATCCAAATCCAAAGTTAGAACCCAATCCCAACTTGGATCCAGATTTCCAAATACAATCTTCACCTTTGGATCTCAGACTTTAGATCCAAACTCCCTTGAGATCCAGAATCCAATTCCATCTTAGATTCCAGATCTTCAGATCCAAATCCAATTTAGGTTTCAGATTCCGGATCCAATCCAATCTTGGATCTCAGACTTCAGATCCAAAATCCATTTTAGGATCCAGAGTCCAATTCTCCTTTAGGATCCAGATTTCATATCCAACTTCATCTCAGATCTTAGACTTCTGATCCAATTCCATTTAGGCTCCAAAATTCAACTATATCTCGGATCTTAGACTTCGGATCCAATCCCACTTAGAATTCCAGAATCCAACCCTATCTCGGATCTCAAATCTCAGATCCAGTTCCATCTCAGATATTAGATCAAAATTTCATTTCAAATCTAATTTCATCTTCTATTCTCTAAGACAATTTCAAATTTATATTCAAATTCCTAGTCTGATATTGAATTCAAAATCCATCCTTGAAAATCAATTCTAAATCAAAGTCCATTATGACTTTGAAAAATCATTCTTATCTCAAAAATTCCAATTCTAAATTCCTCTTTCTACAGATTTATCTCTCTAAATCCTGATCATTCCAAAACTTGGAAATTCAAATCTCTTCTTCCTGAGCCATTTAAAATCCTGAGTTGGATTCCAAATCTAAGATCCAAATTAATCCTTTAAATCATTTCTTCACTTCATTATCAAGTTCATCTCAGAATACTTGGAAATTTTTTCAAAACATCTTTCAAAAGAGCATACATCCTTGCATTGCACAAGCATGATTCTTTGTGCATTTAGATTTAGGATAAATTCTTAGATAATATTTAGGCAAAGCAAAAGGCATAAATTCGATCCTTGGTTCGATTACCCCTGGTAAAGGCGCCAGGAACGGCCGAACCTTATACCGACGAGCGAATCCCGTCTCTCCATTTTCCCGCAAACATTTTCAAAACGGAGACGAGTTATTTGCTAAATATTTTCAAATTAAGGTCAAGTGAGACCCCGCGAAAGAGTTCCTCTCTCTTTTTTTCTCTTCTCACTTTCTTTTCTGTCTTTTATTTTTCTCCCTTCAAAAAGGAGGAAAATAGAGGCTAGAAAAGGAAAAGAGAAGGAAGAGAGAGAAACCACAAGAGAGGAAAATTTTTGCGATGATCACAGACTGTCAATAAAATTTCATAGTGATTCAATCATGCAGATATATGTTCTAAGTTTGTAATGATGTCAATCATGCATATATGTGTTCTAATGATGTCAAAAAAATTTCATAGGGATTCAATCATGCATATATGTGTTCTAAGGCTGTCAAAAAAAAATCATAGTGATTCAATCATGAATATATTTATTCAAAGGCTGTCAAAAAAAATTCATAGTGATTGAATCGTACATATGTATGTTCAAAGGCAGTCAAAAAATTTTCATAGTGATTCAATCATGTATATATGTGTCCTAAGGTTGTTAAAAAAAATTCATAGTGATTCAATCATGCATATATCTATTCTACAGTTGTCAAAATTTTTTTATAGTGATTCAATCATTCATTTATGTGTTCTAAGACTGTCAGAAAAATTTCATAGTGATTCAATCATGCATATACGTGTTTTAACGCTATCACAAAAAATTTATAGTGATTCATTCATGCATATATGTATTCTAAGGCTGTCAAAATTTCTTTATAGTAATTCAAACATCCATACAAGTGTTCTAAGGCTGTTAAATAAAAATTATAGTGATTCAATCATGCGGATATGTGTTATAAGGTTTTCCAAAAATTTTATAGAGATTCAATCGTGCATATATGTGTTTTAATGATGTCAAAATTTTTTTATAGAGATTTAATCATGCATATATGTGTTCTAAGTCTCAAACAATTTTCATAGTGATCTAATCATGCATATATGTGTTCCAAGGCAATAAAAAAATTTCATAGTGATTCAATCATGCATATTTGTGTTCCAAGGTTGTCAAAAAAATTTCATAGTGATTCAATCATGCACATATGTGTTCTTAGGTAGTCAAAAAAATTCATAGTGATTCAAACATGCATATATGTATTCTAAGACTATCAAAACTTTCTTAGTGATTCAATCATGAATATATGTGTGCTAAGGCTGTCAAAAAAATTTCACATAGATTTAATCAAGCATATATGTGTTTTAAGGCTGTCAAAATTTTCTTATAGTGATTCAATCATGCATATATATGTTATAATGCTATCAAAAAAATTTTTTTAGTGATTCAATCATGTATATATGTGTTCTAAGGCTGTCAAAAAAATTTCATAGAGATTAAATCATGCATAAATGTGTTCTAAGGCTATAAAAAAAATTCACAGTGTCTCAATCATGCATATATGTGTTCTAAGACTGTCAAAAAAAAATCATAGTGACTCAATCAAGCATATATGTTTTCTATGACTGTCAATAAAATTTCATAGTGATTCAATCATGTAGATATATGTTCTAAGTTTGTAATGATGTCAATCATGCATATATGTGTTCTAATGATGTCAAAAAAATTTCATAGGGATTCAATCATGCATATATGTGTTCTAAGGCTGTAAAAAAAAAATCATAGTGATTCAATCATGAATATATTTATTCAAAGGCTGCCAAAAAAATTTCATAGTGATTGAATCGTACATATGTATGTTCTAAGGTAGTAAAAAAAAATTCATAGTGATTCAATCATGTATATATGTGTCCTAAGGTTGTTAAAAAAAATTTATAGTGATTCAATCATGCATATATCTGTTCTACGGTTGTCAAAATTTTTTTATAGTGATTCAATCATTCATTTATGTGTTCTAAGACTGTCAGAAAAATTTCATAGTGATTCAATCATGCATATATGTGTTCTAACGCTATCACAAAAAATTTATAGTGATTCATTCATGCATATATGTATTCTAAGGCTGTCAAATTTTTTTTATAGTGATTCAAACTTCCATACAAGTGTTCTAAGGCTGTTAAAAAAATTTTATAGTGATTCAATCATGCGGATTTGTGTTATAAGGTTTTCCAAAATTTTTACAGAGATTCAATCATGCATATATGTGTTTTAATGATGTCAAAAAAAATTTATAGAGATTTAATCATGCATATATATGTTCTAAGTCTCAAACAATTTTCATAGTGATTTAATCATGCATATATGTGTTCTAAGGCTGTTAATTTTTTTTTAAGTGATTCAATCATGCATATATATGTTCAAAGGCTCTCAAAAAAAATTCATAGTGATTAATTAATGCATATATGTGTTCTAAGGTTGTCAAAAGAATTTCATAGTGATTCAATCATGCATATATGTCTTCTAAGGTTGTCAAAGAAATTTCATAGTGATACAATCATGCATATATGAGTTCTAAGGCTATCAAAAAAAATTCGTAGTGATTCAATCATGCATATATGTGTTCTAAGGCTGTAAAAAAAGATTCATACTGATTCAATCATGCATATACGTCTTCTAAGGCTGTCAAAAAAAGTTCATAGTGATTCAATCATGCATTTATGCGTTCTAAGGCTATCAAAAAAAATTCATAGTGATTTAATGATGCACTAACTTTATGTTTCATCTTGTTAATTACCCTGTGGGTACACACAGGCATTCGACATCGTAGCGGACCGAGACCACACGGGGGTTTATTATTTTATAACCCATATGACTATCCGTACGAATATCCAAAGGGGACTATTCACGACCGAGAGAGTACTCCCCAATGGCTAGAACTAGAATTAGGATGCACCCTGTACTTCTGTAGAAGACTTGGATCTACCACCTAGGTCGCATTGGTAGTCCTGCCCCCCTAACTCCGTGGACTGGGGACCGGGTGAGACGACTCGCTCTCACCAAAACAAAAATTGTCCGACGGAGCTTGTACCATCTACCCTCTCCAAGGTAGACCATGGGTCCAGTAACATACACCGTCTTTCAGGTGTACCCAGAGCCCTGGGAAACGAGTAACATATACCGTTTTCAGGTATACCCAGTATCCCGGGAAACCAGTAACATATACCATCTTTCAGGTATACCCAGAATCCCACACTTATGTTTTGTGTGCAAATTTTCCATTTTATTTATTTTTTTATGTGCAAGTCATTGCACCACAGAGGATTTCCAAAATCCTAACCCACATTCGGGGTGATATCCGTGTATACACATTACCCATCGAATGCCCCATAGGCGCCAACCATGTTCTTCCCAGAATTTTAGCTCAACTATGAGCCGAGTACTTATGCTTAAGCATTTTAAAGTTTTATACTTGAGCTCGGGTGTATGTTTCATACCCCACTGACCATGCACTCATAAGGCATGTCACAAGTACAACTTTTCATAGGTGCTTGTATGGCACTATGATGGTCCCGCAAGACCGCAAGCTCTATTTTGAGCTTTCACATGGTCATGAGAAGACAAATGCCCTTTTTTTATGCAAATATTTGCAGAACAAGCATATATCAATCGGCACAAGACATGTCATAACATTTACATGCAGTTATGATTCAATTATATGCAACTCACTTAGTATTATATGTGCCCATATGGCACCACAAGGATTTGACATGCTCAGTTTCAATTTGTACTATCGTGCCTTTGTAATATATCTTCTTTGTGCAATTATAACAAAAATATGCATTTAACAACAGACGATTCATGCACTGAAACATTTATCGCAACCTTTATATTTCAACCACATACAAAACTATGCTCGACATGAAAACGTCATGGATATTCCATTCACTTGACACATTCATCAACATATCACATTCTTTTCATAAGCATATAATAAAATCATCATGCTATCTAAACATGTGTACTGCGACGTGCTTTTACCATAGCTAATGTATATACCTAAAAGAAAATCTCTGACCTACTCTGAGTATGTGCATAATAGTGAATCTCAGATGTAACACATATTTCATAAGGAAATCTTATGACAACTTCAGGTTCATACTAAATAGGCAATATGACCATCAAAAATTAGATAATAGATTTGTATTCATCGCATGAAATGATACTCTATATTATCAAAATTTTCACCTTTCTCTGTGTCATGGTCAAGATCACACATTCTTGATATGTATGCATATTCAATCACGTATGACAATTTAACAATCACTGTTTGTGATAACTTGGCAATGGCCGTTGAGACCTATATAAATGTATTTTATCTAGTATATACATATATATGCTTGATATTCTGTATTTTTTTTATTTTTATTTTTATTTTTTTTAGGCTAGGGTGTATGCTTTCATACCCTATTATTCATACGCCCTCATGGCATATGACATCTTCATAAGTGCTTCCATATAATACTACGAGAATTTGCATATGCTATCACATGATAGTTATATAAGTTCAATGGCAGTTGTAGGTTCGCATGTACTGTAATGTGACTATCATGAATCCCATGACCGGTTTTCGTTCATAGTGGAGTCACACTTGCTACAACTATTTGAAATCTGGAATTTATTTATTCATTTTGATTCATTCAATGATGTGCATGCAGATCGTGTAGGCTGATCGGCACAATTGCAAGAGCCACCAACTAACATATCATGTATGTAGGTTATTCACATGCTGGAAACACATTTAAGTGTATAGGTGTATGCAACACCATTTTCAAATTTATATTAATATGCAAATAAACTCACAGGTACATATATGGCAAAAAGAAAATGCATCAAATCGCAATATGAGAATATTCTCTTCATATACAACGTCTAACACATGATATTAATTCATATATGCTTAAACAAAACAGCATATAGCTCTGTCACAAAGAAACACATGTACTGTTTCAAAATAAAATTCAATGCATATGAGCCTTTCCAAAACGTTAGTTTCATACCTTGTTTTTTTTTTTTTTTTCTGAAACTCTTAAGCATACCTTTGTATATCTGGGTGCAGCCAATATTCTTGGGTGAATCACCCACTAAATGTTTTATTTCCCGCCTTAACACATGTTGTTTCACTAAGGAAAAATCTCAGCCATGTAATGTCAAAAATAAATCAGCAACCACTAAACTACCCAATAAATATTTTATTTCCCAACTTAACACATATTGTTTCACTAAGGAAAAATCTCAGCCACGTAATGTCAAAAAAAATAAATCAGCAACCACTAAACTACCCACTAAATATTTTATTTCCCAAAATATGTTGTTTCACTAAGGAAAAATCTCAGCCACGTAATGTCAAAAAAATAAATCAGCAACCACTAAACTACCCACTAAATATTTTATTTCCCAACTTAACACATGTTGTTTCCCTAAGGAAAAATCTCAGCCACGTATTGTCAAAAAAAATAAATCAGCAACCAGTGCATAATTGTTTAATGTCCAATGCAACCTGCCATGTTTCAATTTAACTTCCAAACACTCACGATAGGGGCAAGACCAACAAACATGAAGAAAAAAATAAATTTTTCGTTTTTCTTTTCTTCATTTTCAGCAGTCAAAGTATTCAATCTCAAGGGTAGAACATGTGTATCTACCTATCACCGGTTACAAGCGCACAACCCACGACATGATTGTATGGCTCATGTGTATAATTTTTTTTTTCTTCTTCTTTATGACTAGATCAATAGGCATGAACGTGGTTATTTATACCTAGGAAAAATTCAAAAACAACTAAATTTCTATGTATCCTAATCAATAGGCATGAACCTTTTATGTGATTTTATAGACCCATGTGAAAAAGAAGCCAAGTGATGGGGTCGTTCAGAATGTATTTACATAAACACGATTCTATTATAAGAGTGTATAGACTCCGATGATAAAAAGAAACTGGTGATGGGTTCCTCCAGAATGTATTCACATGAACATTTCCAAACGTAATTGAATATACCTGCTATAGAAACCATCGGGGTTATTATATATATACATATATATATTATAAACTGAAAACGATGTCTATGACATGGTGATCTAAACTATGTCTATAATCTCCCTAGAAGGGCAGATCGACTTTCCATGATAGGAGATTCAAACATAGCCTATGCAACGAGGACCGATTGGATCTCCCATTCGCCATTTTTCATTTTAAATGAATGTATGTAATTTTTTTATATATGTGCAGGGTGCTGCAATATACTTGTGCTACAAGGCATCAAACACACCCATAAAGATATAGTACCCCTTACCTCTTGTTGGAGTTCCGAGCGAACAAGGCGATATTTCTTCTTCGCGGAGCGGCACACCACTTCAACAATGGAGTCCACACGTCCAACAATGGAGTTCACATGTCCATCAATGGAGTCCACACTCACGGTGGGAGAGAAGGTGAAAAGACGTTGAGAGGGAGAGAGTTGAGAGAGGAAAACGATGGAGCCCAAAATGAGTTCACGTTTTTTTTTTTTTCTTTTCTCAAGGCCCACCTTTCCCTAATTAATCTCCTTCATTTAAGCCTGAATTTTAAATTTCTAAAATTTTAGAACCTATCCACCATTCACATTTTCTCCTCTTTTTTCTACATTCTAAATCAAATGTACCATACTGCCCTTTTGTCTTCATGTGCATATGGTTTGTCAACCGTTTTTTTTTTCTTTTTAGTGGTGCCCTTCCTATACTTGTGTTGCAAGTCTTTCAAAAAGGAAAAATCATTGGAAAAAGGGGAGAGATCTTTGTTTCTTAGATATTTAAATTTTTTTTTTTGGTAAGTGGTAACTCCTCACGTTACCACCTACTTTTTTTTAGTTTAGCAAAAATGTAGGGATTTTAGTCTTTCTTGAAAACCGCCCTCCACATTTAAGTTCTCATTATAGCCATTTTGAGTTTCCCATTTGGGAATTCGTCCAGCCCCTCTTACCTCTTGAAAACACGTTTTCCTATTAAAGTCACTTTAATGAGGAGTTACTAAAAAATAATCGTTGGTTATAAAATATTTTCGCAAAAAGTGTCCCTGACGCACAGAGGGATTTGAACTAGGGATCTCTTCCCTGTGAGTACAACATCTTGACCACTACACCAACTCCTCTTTAGTTGCTCATTCTTGCAACTAAAATTCTCTTATATACGTATTGATTCTCGATGAATCTCAAATATGAGTTGGATAATAATTATATTTTAAATCTTATGAACTTTCTAACTACATTTTTGGATCTTAATTATGGTTCGATCCTATTTGGATCCCTTTAGATCCAATTGGATTCTAATAGGGTTTCGGATCCATCCAGGATCCGAATTCATTCATCGTATCCGAATCCAGATACTGGATCCAGTTGATCCAGTTTCGATTTTAAGATCCATTTGGATCAACTCAACATCATTTTATCGTATTTATTTCAAAGGATTTTATCCTTTATTTAGTTTGATAATTGTCGAAATATTGCGGGTTTTACACGAAGGGCACGTGCACCATTTTATAAATGGTGATTAAATCCTAAGTTGACGATTTGCATCAATGGCCATAGTCAGGATGTGAACAAGACTTAGGATTTTCATCTTTTATAGAATAACACTGGATCCACACTGGATCCTTTTAAAAAAATCATCATATTTTCTAAAATATCTTCTTCTTTTATCAGAGTTTAATTTAAAATTAACTCAAAATATATATCAATGGCCATAGTTAGGATCTATTGAGAGTTAATTTCATTTTAAACTCTATAAAAGCACCACAATATGTTCTATTCTTCACCTGAATTTAAATATGATTATTATATGATACATTCAATGACCATAGTCAGATATGTATTATGTCTTCAACCTTATTTACATTCATTTAAAGAATGAAATATGATTTTCAAAATCCAATTTCAAAATTATTTAGATTCATTCATCATTCAGGATAAAATTGCATCATATCTTCAAAATTCTCTTTCAAAACCCCAAGTGATCTTGAATATCTTTCTTCAAGCTTCTATTTCAAATTCAATTTCTATCTCACTTTCAAGATTCAAATTCGATTTCAAAGTCCAAAATTGGCTTTGAAATTTCAAAATTCATTTTTTTACTTCAATTTCCAAATTCAAAATTCAAAATTCAAACTTCAAAGTTCAATTTAACTTTGAAGTTTCTGATTCATCTTCTGATTTCAAATTCAAAATTATTCTTTATCTTCAAAAAATGCTTCTCAAAATTCAAAATCAAGGTTTTGAGATTGATTCTGATTCTTCCTAAATTTTAAATTCAATCTGGGTTTTTCCCAGATTCATCCTCAAAAGTCCCATTCGAACTATCAAAATCCAAATCCAAAGTTAGAACCCAATCCCAACTTGGATCCAGATTTCCAAATACAATCTTCACCTTTGGATCTCAGACTTTAGATCCAAACTCCCTTGAGATCCAGAATCCAATTCCATCTTAGATTCCAGATCTTCAGATCCAAATCCAATTTAGGTTTCAGATTCCGGATCCAATCCAATCTTGGATCTCAGACTTCAGATCCAAAATCCATTTTAGGATCCAGAGTCCAATTCTCCTTTAGGATCCAGATTTCATATCCAACTTCATCTCAGATCTTAGACTTCTGATCCAATTCCATTTAGGCTCCAAAATTCAACTATATCTCGGATCTTAGACTTCGGATCCAATCCCACTTAGAATTCCAGAATCCAACCCTATCTCGGATCTCAAATCTCAGATCCAGTTCCATCTCAGATATTAGATCAAAATTTCATTTCAAATCTAATTTCATCTTCTATTCTCTAAGACAATTTCAAATTTATATTCAAATTCCTAGTCTGATATTGAATTCAAAATCCATCCTTGAAAATCAATTCTAAATCAAAGTCCATTATGACTTTGAAAAATCATTCTTATCTCAAAAATTCCAATTCTAAATTCCTCTTTCTACAGATTTATCTCTCTAAATCCTGATCATTCCAAAACTTGGAAATTCAAATCTCTTCTTCCTGAGCCATTTAAAATCCTGAGTTGGATTCCAAATCTAAGATCCAAATTAATCCTTTAAATCATTTCTTCACTTCATTATCAAGTTCATCTCAGAATACTTGGAAATTTTTTCAAAACATCTTTCAAAAGAGCATACATCCTTGCATTGCACAAGCATGATTCTTTGTGCATTTAGATTTAGGATAAATTCTTAGATAATATTTAGGCAAAGCAAAAGGCATAAATTCGATCCTTGGTTCGATTACCCCTGGTAAAGGCGCCAGGAACGGCCGAACCTTATACCGACGAGCGAATCCCGTCTCTCCATTTTCCCGCAAACATTTTCAAAACGGAGACGAGTTATTTGCTAAATATTTTCAAATTAAGGTCAAGTGAGACCCCGCGAAAGAGTTCCTCTCTCTTTTTTTCTCTTCTCACTTTCTTTTCTGTCTTTTATTTTTCTCCCTTCAAAAAGGAGGAAAATAGAGGCTAGAAAAGGAAAAGAGAAGGAAGAGAGAGAAACCACAAGAGAGGAAAATTTTTGCGATGATCACAGACTGTCAATAAAATTTCATAGTGATTCAATCATGCAGATATATGTTCTAAGTTTGTAATGATGTCAATCATGCATATATGTGTTCTAATGATGTCAAAAAAATTTCATAGGGATTCAATCATGCATATATGTGTTCTAAGGCTGTCAAAAAAAAATCATAGTGATTCAATCATGAATATATTTATTCAAAGGCTGTCAAAAAAAATTCATAGTGATTGAATCGTACATATGTATGTTCAAAGGCAGTCAAAAAATTTTCATAGTGATTCAATCATGTATATATGTGTCCTAAGGTTGTTAAAAAAAATTCATAGTGATTCAATCATGCATATATCTATTCTACAGTTGTCAAAATTTTTTTATAGTGATTCAATCATTCATTTATGTGTTCTAAGACTGTCAGAAAAATTTCATAGTGATTCAATCATGCATATACGTGTTTTAACGCTATCACAAAAAATTTATAGTGATTCATTCATGCATATATGTATTCTAAGGCTGTCAAAATTTCTTTATAGTAATTCAAACATCCATACAAGTGTTCTAAGGCTGTTAAATAAAAATTATAGTGATTCAATCATGCGGATATGTGTTATAAGGTTTTCCAAAAATTTTATAGAGATTCAATCGTGCATATATGTGTTTTAATGATGTCAAAATTTTTTTATAGAGATTTAATCATGCATATATGTGTTCTAAGTCTCAAACAATTTTCATAGTGATCTAATCATGCATATATGTGTTCCAAGGCAATAAAAAAATTTCATAGTGATTCAATCATGCATATTTGTGTTCCAAGGTTGTCAAAAAAATTTCATAGTGATTCAATCATGCACATATGTGTTCTTAGGTAGTCAAAAAAATTCATAGTGATTCAAACATGCATATATGTATTCTAAGACTATCAAAACTTTCTTAGTGATTCAATCATGAATATATGTGTGCTAAGGCTGTCAAAAAAATTTCACATAGATTTAATCAAGCATATATGTGTTTTAAGGCTGTCAAAATTTTCTTATAGTGATTCAATCATGCATATATATGTTATAATGCTATCAAAAAAATTTTTTTAGTGATTCAATCATGTATATATGTGTTCTAAGGCTGTCAAAAAAATTTCATAGAGATTAAATCATGCATAAATGTGTTCTAAGGCTATAAAAAAAATTCACAGTGTCTCAATCATGCATATATGTGTTCTAAGACTGTCAAAAAAAAATCATAGTGACTCAATCAAGCATATATGTTTTCTATGACTGTCAATAAAATTTCATAGTGATTCAATCATGTAGATATATGTTCTAAGTTTGTAATGATGTCAATCATGCATATATGTGTTCTAATGATGTCAAAAAAATTTCATAGGGATTCAATCATGCATATATGTGTTCTAAGGCTGTAAAAAAAAAATCATAGTGATTCAATCATGAATATATTTATTCAAAGGCTGCCAAAAAAATTTCATAGTGATTGAATCGTACATATGTATGTTCTAAGGTAGTAAAAAAAAATTCATAGTGATTCAATCATGTATATATGTGTCCTAAGGTTGTTAAAAAAAATTTATAGTGATTCAATCATGCATATATCTGTTCTACGGTTGTCAAAATTTTTTTATAGTGATTCAATCATTCATTTATGTGTTCTAAGACTGTCAGAAAAATTTCATAGTGATTCAATCATGCATATATGTGTTCTAACGCTATCACAAAAAATTTATAGTGATTCATTCATGCATATATGTATTCTAAGGCTGTCAAATTTTTTTTATAGTGATTCAAACTTCCATACAAGTGTTCTAAGGCTGTTAAAAAAATTTTATAGTGATTCAATCATGCGGATTTGTGTTATAAGGTTTTCCAAAATTTTTACAGAGATTCAATCATGCATATATGTGTTTTAATGATGTCAAAAAAAATTTATAGAGATTTAATCATGCATATATATGTTCTAAGTCTCAAACAATTTTCATAGTGATTTAATCATGCATATATGTGTTCTAAGGCTGTTAATTTTTTTTTAAGTGATTCAATCATGCATATATATGTTCAAAGGCTCTCAAAAAAAATTCATAGTGATTAATTAATGCATATATGTGTTCTAAGGTTGTCAAAAGAATTTCATAGTGATTCAATCATGCATATATGTCTTCTAAGGTTGTCAAAGAAATTTCATAGTGATACAATCATGCATATATGAGTTCTAAGGCTATCAAAAAAAATTCGTAGTGATTCAATCATGCATATATGTGTTCTAAGGCTGTAAAAAAAGATTCATACTGATTCAATCATGCATATACGTCTTCTAAGGCTGTCAAAAAAAGTTCATAGTGATTCAATCATGCATTTATGCGTTCTAAGGCTATCAAAAAAAATTCATAGTGATTTAATGATGCACTAACTTTATGTTTCATCTTGTTAATTACCCTGTGGGTACACACAGGCATTCGACATCGTAGCGGACCGAGACCACACGGGGGTTTATTATTTTATAACCCATATGACTATCCGTACGAATATCCAAAGGGGACTATTCACGACCGAGAGAGTACTCCCCAATGGCTAGAACTAGAATTAGGATGCACCCTGTACTTCTGTAGAAGACTTGGATCTACCACCTAGGTCGCATTGGTAGTCCTGCCCCCCTAACTCCGTGGACTGGGGACCGGGTGAGACGACTCGCTCTCACCAAAACAAAAATTGTCCGACGGAGCTTGTACCATCTACCCTCTCCAAGGTAGACCATGGGTCCAGTAACATACACCGTCTTTCAGGTGTACCCAGAGCCCTGGGAAACGAGTAACATATACCGTTTTCAGGTATACCCAGTATCCCGGGAAACCAGTAACATATACCATCTTTCAGGTATACCCAGAATCCCACACTTATGTTTTGTGTGCAAATTTTCCATTTTATTTATTTTTTTATGTGCAAGTCATTGCACCACAGAGGATTTCCAAAATCCTAACCCACATTCGGGGTGATATCCGTGTATACACATTACCCATCGAATGCCCCATAGGCGCCAACCATGTTCTTCCCAGAATTTTAGCTCAACTATGAGCCGAGTACTTATGCTTAAGCATTTTAAAGTTTTATACTTGAGCTCGGGTGTATGTTTCATACCCCACTGACCATGCACTCATAAGGCATGTCACAAGTACAACTTTTCATAGGTGCTTGTATGGCACTATGATGGTCCCGCAAGACCGCAAGCTCTATTTTGAGCTTTCACATGGTCATGAGAAGACAAATGCCCTTTTTTTATGCAAATATTTGCAGAACAAGCATATATCAATCGGCACAAGACATGTCATAACATTTACATGCAGTTATGATTCAATTATATGCAACTCACTTAGTATTATATGTGCCCATATGGCACCACAAGGATTTGACATGCTCAGTTTCAATTTGTACTATCGTGCCTTTGTAATATATCTTCTTTGTGCAATTATAACAAAAATATGCATTTAACAACAGACGATTCATGCACTGAAACATTTATCGCAACCTTTATATTTCAACCACATACAAAACTATGCTCGACATGAAAACGTCATGGATATTCCATTCACTTGACACATTCATCAACATATCACATTCTTTTCATAAGCATATAATAAAATCATCATGCTATCTAAACATGTGTACTGCGACGTGCTTTTACCATAGCTAATGTATATACCTAAAAGAAAATCTCTGACCTACTCTGAGTATGTGCATAATAGTGAATCTCAGATGTAACACATATTTCATAAGGAAATCTTATGACAACTTCAGGTTCATACTAAATAGGCAATATGACCATCAAAAATTAGATAATAGATTTGTATTCATCGCATGAAATGATACTCTATATTATCAAAATTTTCACCTTTCTCTGTGTCATGGTCAAGATCACACATTCTTGATATGTATGCATATTCAATCACGTATGACAATTTAACAATCACTGTTTGTGATAACTTGGCAATGGCCGTTGAGACCTATATAAATGTATTTTATCTAGTATATACATATATATGCTTGATATTCTGTATTTTTTTTATTTTTATTTTTATTTTTTTTAGGCTAGGGTGTATGCTTTCATACCCTATTATTCATACGCCCTCATGGCATATGACATCTTCATAAGTGCTTCCATATAATACTACGAGAATTTGCATATGCTATCACATGATAGTTATATAAGTTCAATGGCAGTTGTAGGTTCGCATGTACTGTAATGTGACTATCATGAATCCCATGACCGGTTTTCGTTCATAGTGGAGTCACACTTGCTACAACTATTTGAAATCTGGAATTTATTTATTCATTTTGATTCATTCAATGATGTGCATGCAGATCGTGTAGGCTGATCGGCACAATTGCAAGAGCCACCAACTAACATATCATGTATGTAGGTTATTCACATGCTGGAAACACATTTAAGTGTATAGGTGTATGCAACACCATTTTCAAATTTATATTAATATGCAAATAAACTCACAGGTACATATATGGCAAAAAGAAAATGCATCAAATCGCAATATGAGAATATTCTCTTCATATACAACGTCTAACACATGATATTAATTCATATATGCTTAAACAAAACAGCATATAGCTCTGTCACAAAGAAACACATGTACTGTTTCAAAATAAAATACAATGCATATGAGCCTTTCCAAAACGTTAGTTTCATACCTTGTTTTTTTTTTTTTTTTCTGAAACTCTTAAGCATACCTTTGTATATCTGGGTGCAGCCAATATTCTTGGGTGAATCACCCACTAAATGTTTTATTTCCCGCCTTAACACATGTTGTTTCACTAAGGAAAAATCTCAGCCATGTAATGTCAAAAATAAATCAGCAACCACTAAACTACCCAATAAATATTTTATTTCCCAACTTAACACATATTGTTTCACTAAGGAAAAATCTCAGCCACGTAATGTCAAAAAAAATAAATCAGCAACCACTAAACTACCCACTAAATATTTTATTTCCCAAAATATGTTGTTTCACTAAGGAAAAATCTCAGCCACGTAATGTCAAAAAAATAAATCAGCAACCACTAAACTACCCACTAAATATTTTATTTCCCAACTTAACACATGTTGTTTCCCTAAGGAAAAATCTCAGCCACGTATTGTCAAAAAAAATAAATCAGCAACCAGTGCATAATTGTTTAATGTCCAATGCAACCTGCCATGTTTCAATTTAACTTCCAAACACTCACGATAGGGGCAAGACCAACAAACATGAAGAAAAAAATAAATTTTTCGTTTTTCTTTTCTTCATTTTCAGCAGTCAAAGTATTCAATCTCAAGGGTAGAACATGTGTATCTACCTATCACCGGTTACAAGCGCACAACCCACGACATGATTGTATGGCTCATGTGTATAATTTTTTTTTTCTTCTTCTTTATGACTAGATCAATAGGCATGAACGTGGTTATTTATACCTAGGAAAAATTCAAAAACAACTAAATTTCTATGTATCCTAATCAATAGGCATGAACCTTTTATGTGATTTTATAGACCCATGTGAAAAAGAAGCCAAGTGATGGGGTCGTTCAGAATGTATTTACATAAACACGATTCTATTATAAGAGTGTATAGACTCCGATGATAAAAAGAAACTGGTGATGGGTTCCTCCAGAATGTATTCACATGAACATTTCCAAACGTAATTGAATATACCTGCTATAGAAACCATCGGGGTTATTATATATATACATATATATATTATAAACTGAAAACGATGTCTATGACATGGTGATCTAAACTATGTCTATAATCTCCCTAGAAGGGCAGATCGACTTTCCATGATAGGAGATTCAAACATAGCCTATGCAACGAGGACCGATTGGATCTCCCATTCGCCATTTTTCATTTTAAATGAATGTATGTAATTTTTTTATATATGTGCAGGGTGCTGCAATATACTTGTGCTACAAGGCATCAAACACACCCATAAAGATATAGTACCCCTTACCTCTTGTTGGAGTTCCGAGCGAACAAGGCGATATTTCTTCTTCGCGGAGCGGCACACCACTTCAACAATGGAGTCCACACGTCCAACAATGGAGTTCACATGTCCATCAATGGAGTCCACACTCACGGTGGGAGAGAAGGTGAAAAGACGTTGAGAGGGAGAGAGTTGAGAGAGGAAAACGATGGAGCCCAAAATGAGTTCACGTTTTTTTTTTTTTCTTTTCTCAAGGCCCACCTTTCCCTAATTAATCTCCTTCATTTAAGCCTGAATTTTAAATTTCTAAAATTTTAGAACCTATCCACCATTCACATTTTCTCCTCTTTTTTCTACATTCTAAATCAAATGTACCATACTGCCCTTTTGTCTTCATGTGCATATGGTTTGTCAACCGTTTTTTTTTTCTTTTTAGTGGTGCCCTTCCTATACTTGTGTTGCAAGTCTTTCAAAAAGGAAAAATCATTGGAAAAAGGGGAGAGATCTTTGTTTCTTAGATATTTAAATTTTTTTTTTTGGTAAGTGGTAACTCCTCACGTTACCACCTACTTTTTTTTAGTTTAGCAAAAATGTAGGGATTTTAGTCTTTCTTGAAAACCGCCCTCCACATTTAAGTTCTCATTATAGCCATTTTGAGTTTCCCATTTGGGAATTCGTCCAGCCCCTCTTACCTCTTGAAAACACGTTTTCCTATTAAAGTCACTTTAATGAGGAGTTACTAAAAAATAATCGTTGGTTATAAAATATTTTCGCAAAAAGTGTCCCTGACGCACAGAGGGATTTGAACTAGGGATCTCTTCCCTGTGAGTACAACATCTTGACCACTACACCAACTCCTCTTTAGTTGCTCATTCTTGCAACTAAAATTCTCTTATATACGTATTGATTCTCGATGAATCTCAAATATGAGTTGGATAATAATTATATTTTAAATCTTATGAACTTTCTAACTACATTTTTGGATCTTAATTATGGTTCGATCCTATTTGGATCCCTTTAGATCCAATTGGATTCTAATAGGGTTTCGGATCCATCCAGGATCCGAATTCATTCATCGTATCCGAATCCAGATACTGGATCCAGTTGATCCAGTTTCGATTTTAAGATCCATTTGGATCAACTCAACATCATTTTATCGTATTTATTTCAAAGGATTTTATCCTTTATTTAGTTTGATAATTGTCGAAATATTGCGGGTTTTACACGAAGGGCACGTGCACCATTTTATAAATGGTGATTAAATCCTAAGTTGACGATTTGCATCAATGGCCATAGTCAGGATGTGAACAAGACTTAGGATTTTCATCTTTTATAGAATAACACTGGATCCACACTGGATCCTTTTAAAAAAATCATCATATTTTCTAAAATATCTTCTTCTTTTATCAGAGTTTAATTTAAAATTAACTCAAAATATATATCAATGGCCATAGTTAGGATCTATTGAGAGTTAATTTCATTTTAAACTCTATAAAAGCACCACAATATGTTCTATTCTTCACCTGAATTTAAATATGATTATTATATGATACATTCAATGACCATAGTCAGATATGTATTATGTCTTCAACCTTATTTACATTCATTTAAAGAATGAAATATGATTTTCAAAATCCAATTTCAAAATTATTTAGATTCATTCATCATTCAGGATAAAATTGCATCATATCTTCAAAATTCTCTTTCAAAACCCCAAGTGATCTTGAATATCTTTCTTCAAGCTTCTATTTCAAATTCAATTTCTATCTCACTTTCAAGATTCAAATTCGATTTCAAAGTCCAAAATTGGCTTTGAAATTTCAAAATTCATTTTTTTACTTCAATTTCCAAATTCAAAATTCAAAATTCAAACTTCAAAGTTCAATTTAACTTTGAAGTTTCTGATTCATCTTCTGATTTCAAATTCAAAATTATTCTTTATCTTCAAAAAATGCTTCTCAAAATTCAAAATCAAGGTTTTGAGATTGATTCTGATTCTTCCTAAATTTTAAATTCAATCTGGGTTTTTCCCAGATTCATCCTCAAAAGTCCCATTCGAACTATCAAAATCCAAATCCAAAGTTAGAACCCAATCCCAACTTGGATCCAGATTTCCAAATACAATCTTCACCTTTGGATCTCAGACTTTAGATCCAAACTCCCTTGAGATCCAGAATCCAATTCCATCTTAGATTCCAGATCTTCAGATCCAAATCCAATTTAGGTTTCAGATTCCGGATCCAATCCAATCTTGGATCTCAGACTTCAGATCCAAAATCCATTTTAGGATCCAGAGTCCAATTCTCCTTTAGGATCCAGATTTCATATCCAACTTCATCTCAGATCTTAGACTTCTGATCCAATTCCATTTAGGCTCCAAAATTCAACTATATCTCGGATCTTAGACTTCGGATCCAATCCCACTTAGAATTCCAGAATCCAACCCTATCTCGGATCTCAAATCTCAGATCCAGTTCCATCTCAGATATTAGATCAAAATTTCATTTCAAATCTAATTTCATCTTCTATTCTCTAAGACAATTTCAAATTTATATTCAAATTCCTAGTCTGATATTGAATTCAAAATCCATCCTTGAAAATCAATTCTAAATCAAAGTCCATTATGACTTTGAAAAATCATTCTTATCTCAAAAATTCCAATTCTAAATTCCTCTTTCTACAGATTTATCTCTCTAAATCCTGATCATTCCAAAACTTGGAAATTCAAATCTCTTCTT